>NC_133541.1:90464411-95464411 GCF_048773025.1 Camelus bactrianus | reverse complement strand
TCCCATACTCTAATGATTTTCAAAATATCCCTATTACTCCTATTATCCTTTAAAATCCTGAAGAAACATCTATATTTTAATATAAAAGAAATCAACTTTAAAAATAATTCTTTTTACTTTGTTGCCTGCTCTTCCAGTCCGTCCTGCTCTGTGCACATAATCCTCATAATGGTTGGGGCAGCTGTAATTTACTACAAGAATAAGATGTTTCACATCTAGACCTCGGGCAGCAACAGACGTAGCCACAAGAAGTTTGCAGGTCCCATTCTTAAAGTCATTTATGATGCTATCTCTGTCATATTGATCAATACCTGCAAGTAAATTAAAGAGTTATAAAACCACAGGTTCAAATTAAATTTTCCATTTCCTCTGACACTTAGAGAAATAAGTTAAACACAGGTAAAAAACAAATCCAACTTATGCTGACCACATGTCCAACAACTACAATATATAAAATATACGACTAAGGAAATTTACTGGCAAGATGCAAAGTTACTACTATTTAGGATTCCAAATCTGCCCTTGTTTTGCCCCCTTTCCTGTATATAAGGCTTGTAACTGCAGAAGCCCCATCTCAGAATCACTAACCTACATCCATTGTAGGGGCAAAGGTAGAAAAGGTAGGTACATTCAGCCTATATTGACAGGATTCAGATCTTTTTCCTTCTACAGGTTATGTAGAGCCTTGCTACTCAGTTTTGTTCAAGGACTAGGAATAGCTTCACATGAGAGCTTGTTAGAAATGCAGAATCACAGATCCTACTCCAAACTACTGAATCACATTCTACACTGTAACAAGAGTCTTAGGTGATTACATATGCACATTAAAGTTTGTAGTACATTGGACTGTAAAAAGTATCCAACTGGACCACTCTTAAATATGTTATCCAAAGAGCCTCAGAATCAGTGACAAAGTAGAGCATAAAATACCAAAATGTTCTATTACAAAATGCCCAGGCCACAAATACATTTTCTGATGGGGTATCCAGGAATCTCTAGTAATTACAGAAGGGGATGAGATAAATTCTCAAACCCTGAAATTCATTTTTGCAGCAAGTGATAGTCTAACACTTCATATAAAATCTGAATTTAACATATACAGAATATCAGCATCTAAATATCAATATCAATTCATATTATTACCTAAAATTTTAAATAAACTCTTCAAACATTGACTTAAAAAAGTATTTGGATCTTACATCAAAGAAACTAGGATCCAAAACTCTACACAAAAATCTCTTTAGAAAAATTAATGAAAACAATAATTTACAATAAGTATATAATTTTAAAACACCAAAACTTTTACTTTAGACTGAGGTATCCTGACTACCAACTCAACTACACATATTGCATTCCTCAGAACTGTATACAATAAGCTAACTGAAGTACACAGGATGCCTGCCAAGCAACCATTAATCCGCTTCCTTCTCAACATAACACCAATTTTGTTACCCACCCAACACCTCAAACCAGAGATGAGCCTAATTCTCAGTCTCAGGAGGTGAATCATGATTAGTGTAAACCAGCCCTTGTCAAACTTTGTTAGTTTGCACTCTTAAAATTAGTAAGGACCCGATCCAGAGGCCTTTAGTTTATACAGGTCATCTCTATCAGTATTTAATGTATTAGAAACTAGAACTTAGGAAAAATTAAAATACTAACTAACTCAGAAACACAACAATAAAGCAATTACATGCTCAAATAAAAAACATATTTTTGTGAAAAGTAACTTTTCCAAAACAATAAAAATAATTAAGATGCTTTATGTTTTTATAAATCTCTTACATGGCTTAATAGAAGATAGGTGGTCTCATACTTTCTGCATTCAATCTGCTGCAATATAACACAACGTGCAGGCTCTAGAAAACTACACTACCTATACACTAATAAGAGAATGAAAGTGAAAAAGGAGAAAAACTGGGTGGGGTTACTGGAAATACTTTTGACCTCATGAACACCCTGAATCACCTCAGAGACCTCAGGTATCCCAGGACAATACTTTAAGAACCATTATTCATTCCCCTTGACTATGAATGATTTAGGCATAAGCATGTGAAGCAATTCTGATCAAAGAGATTGAAAAAAAGTACAGATAGGGGATTATAGGAAAATTTTTCCTTACTTACACAAAAACCACATGTTTTGATCAATGTAGGAGAAACATCTTACTGGAACAACCCTCCTGCAGATAACAACTATGAATTCTGGACAAAATATAAAGAACAACTACCTGAAGGCACCAGAGAATAACTAAAAGCAAACAGAAACTGGAAGGGTATTGACACCTGGAAGAATGCAATGGCACTGGTTCAGTTTAATAGGATTTTATTTATTTATTTTAAACTTTCTATTTGGGGGCAGGCCCTAAGCAGTCCAGGTAGGGGAGTCAAGACATGAATAGAAACAGTCTTCGAGACAAGAAGAAACAGAAGAAAGAGTTCAGGATAAATTTGGGACCAGAAAAGAAGATACAACTTTCAAAAAGAACAACAGAGCAGGCATGCTCAATTGTATATAAAAACACTGTCCAAATACCTGATCCCAAAACTATATATGCATGGGGCAGAATCCAAAAGCCCAGCTCTGGCTAGAAGAAATTAATAGAGGTTTCAGATGTTGCCCATTGCAGCCAAGTTAATGCCTTATTAGGGGAAAAAAAACAAAAAAACAAAAAAACAAAAAACCTCTCAAGAAAAACATAAGAGAATTTAGACTCCACAAGATGTCATTCACAAGGGCCAGTATACAAACCAATGTTACTAGACATACAAAGAAACAAAAAATGTAAAACAAAAGCAAAAGAAAACATAATCAATAGAAACTGACTTGAGTTGAGCAAGCTGTTATAATCAATAGCCAAAAATTTTAAAGCAACTATAGTAACTGTGATCAAGGAAAAAAAAATTTAACTGCATGTCTAGGAAATACAATTAAGAGAATCAAGAAAATATAAAAGAAAGTTAATTGGAAATTCCAGAACTAAAAAAGTATAATAACCAAGTTAAAAAATTCACTGAATGGGCTTATTAACAGCAGGTAAGAGATGCTCAAAAGCCAGAGTCAACTTGAAGACAGAGTCAAAGAAATTAGCCAATCTTAATTACAGAGAGAAAAAAGACTAAAAACAAAGACTGAACAAAGCATCAGTAATATGTGGGACAGTATCAAAAGGTTGAACAAATACATAATCAGAGTTCCCAAAAAAGACGAGAAAACAGGGCAGGGGGGAAAAAAAACACAAGAAATAATAGTCAAGAATTTCCCCAATTAGATGCATGACATAAATTTACAGATTCTAGAAGCACAGTGAACCCAAGTAGAATGAATAAAAAGAAAATCATGCCTAGATACACTTACCATATGACCTAGCAACCTTGTTTCTGGTTACCTACCTGAGAGAAATTAGATGTTCACACAAAAATGTGTACTTGTGTATTTAATAGCAGCTCTATTCATAATTGTCTAAATTGGAAACAAGTCAAATGTCCTTCAACAGATGAAGAGATACACAATGGTACAGCCATACAAAAACTACTACTAGACTATCGAAACAAATGAATAATGCAACAACCTGAAAGGATCTCAAAGCCATCATGCTGAATTGAAAACAAAACAAAACAAAACAACTGCAAAAAGTTGCATAATATACAGAGTACATCAGTGGCTGCAAGAAGGGTTATGGACAGAGGAGAGATTTACAATTACTTTGTATAAGGACAGGAAAAGGTCTTTTGAGTGGTAAGGAAACTATTCTGTAACTTGATTATGGTTTATCTTGTGGGATGGTTAAAGCAGCCAAAAACCTGGAAACAGCCCGTGTCCAACAGAAATGACTAAACAAAGAATAGTATATTTATACAATGGAATATTACTCAGCAATAAAAGGGAAGAACTGATACATGCAACAATATGGACGAATCTCAAAAATACATGCTAAGTGAAAGATACCTGACACAAAACAGTTCATAATGTAAGATGCCATTTATTTGAAATTTTAAAACAGGTAAAATTAACATACGTTGGGGGAAAAACGTAAAAATCAGTTGTCTCTGGGACAGGGAATAACTGAGGGAATTTTCTGAGGTTATATCGTAACAGAGGTTTGGGTTCCACAGCTTAAAGGCATTTGTCAAAACTCATCAAATGGTACTTAAAATCTGTACATTTCATTTTTTATTTAAAAACTTTTAAAAATAACATGCATATTGAAGTGAAACGCACTGATGCTGCAACTTTGAAACATCAAAAAACGAAAAAAGATTGATGAGTAGATAAAACAAGCAGATAACTAAAGATGTGATAGATAAATACAACAAAATGTTAACTGTAGAATCTAGTATTAGATATTCAAGGGTGTTCACTACACAATTTGTCAAATTTTCTGTTTGAAAATTTTGGTAATAAAAATAAGGGGAAAAAAGACACAAAGACATGGAAAACAGTCTGCTTCCTCTGGAAGCTGTCAGATCTGGAAGTAAAGATTGAAACTACAGAAGCCTTTTTGCTGTTGGAACGAAAGCTAGCTTAGTAACAAAGTATGTTCAGGACAGCAGCATACAAACTACAATAGGTGACAATGAGCCACTGAATGCAGCAATCCTGGAATCATTTCGCCATAGGAGTTCATGTTTTGTTAAATAGTAAATATTTCTTATGATTTAAGGCATCTGAGTTGGTATTTTGTGTTACTTGCAGAAAAAAAAAAGAAAAAAGTAACTGATGTCATGTTAAAGGCCTCGACGAAGCATTTTGCTATATTAAAAAAAGTCTGTTTTCATATTTCCTGATTACCTGGAAGTAGAAACCATTATGATGCCTTCCTAATTTCAGCAATAATTACCATATTAAAAGCAAGGGAGTCTTTAAGAAATTTTAAAATTATGTTATTAGCACAAAACTGAAGAAATGGATGACTGTCAAAATAGAAATTGTAGCCATGTTTTAATGATAGTATTTTCAGATTTCTCCTTTCATTTTTTAACCTACTTTAAAGGAATAGAAGTATGTGATAAGTCAAAAATAGAGTATTAAGAACAACAGGTGCTCCATGTATTTTGTTCATAAACCACAATTACCTGGCCTTTGTGCTCTAACAAAAAGTCAAGCAACCGTGAACTGCTCTGATTGCTGAACTAAGAAAATTGTCTCAGGCTAAGACCAGGAGTAGGCAGAACACATCATCCCCTCCTTCAACCTCTTGCCTCCCCTTCTCCCCTAACTAAAGCTGAAGACCTGAGGAACTACAGGTGGCTCTGAAGAAGTGGCAGCACTCAGAATGCCTCAGAGCTTCCTTCTCACTATTCAGAATAGTTAACAGGAATAAATAGATATCAACCCATTAAGTGATAGGTTCTGCAAATTAGCCTGACTGCCCCTTTATGGAGATCAATCTTAGAAGAGCAGAAATACTATAATCTCCATTTTACAAATGAACAGATCAGTACTTTTTGTCATTTGGTCACAGTACAGATTCAGTAGCATGTTGCAGTTGCAGTAACTCTGGAAAGGAAGAATGAGCTAAATGTTTTGCAATTTGTATTGTTTTTTCTTCCAAAGGGGCAAAAAATTGTATGCATTTCATTCATACTAACATCCACACTTCTCACTACTAATGCCATCACACTATGTGTTAGGCATAAAACGCACATGAATGACATGTGCATATTAGGAATTTCATGGTAATACCTTTAAAAAAATTCTTTAAAAGTCCTAAATAATTCCTACGTTTATATACATATATAGCAAATAGGCCTTTACTTACTCAAACATTAAGAAAACTTAATGACAAGATGCATAAAAAAATCTCTCTGGTTTTCCTTCAGAAATTCAGAACATTCTGTTCTATTACAAAGTGACCTGATAAAAATGTTTAAGCTAATGAATGTATTTTTACACGTGCAATGAATGAAGCATTTACTTTGAGACTCAAGATCTACAGAGACAGATCTGGTTTTAATTTTTTAAATTTTAGTTTAAAAAACATAGAAAAACAAATATAGGGCAGAGAAGAAATCATAAAAAGGGAGTGCTAAACCCCATGTTTCAAATGTGGAGAATAAGAATGGCATTCAAAACATTTTCAGGATGACACTAATATGGCATAAATAAAACATCTACAAAAGTCAGCATAGACTATTTACCCTAGTGATTAAAAGTAAATGTGAACCTTTGATGAAAAAGAATATGAAAACAAATATATGTATATATATGCATGACTGGGACATTGTGCTATACACCAGAAATTGACACATTATAATTTACTGTACTTCAATTAAAAAAAAAAGTAAATGTGGACATTTTGGAAAAGGCAAAAATATGAAGAAAATAAAAAGTCAGTGATTAAGTGGCAGAGGAAAGGAGGTGGGAATAGGCAAAGCCCAGGTGATTCTTAGCATGCTGAAGATACTCTGATACTATACTGATGAAGACATGTCATTATATATTTGTCCAAACCCACAAAATTCATAACAGCAAAAGTAAACCCTACTGTAAACTATGAACTATGGATGACAATGATGTGTCCTGATAAAAATGTCTAAGCTAATGAATGTAGGTTCACGAATGTAACACTGCGGTGTGGGATGCTGATGGTGGGGGAGGCCGTGCATGTGTAGAAAAAAGAAGTACATGGAACTCTAACTTCTGCTCAATTTTGCTATGAACCTAAAACTGCTCTAAAATACAAAGTTTATTTTTAAAGAAAAGTAAATGCAAACAGATCAAAATTAAAAATGAAATGACTCAGGCATGCTTAGCAGTACGAGGTCTTGGGTCCAATCCCTAGTATCTTCATTAAAAAATAAATAAATACTTATTAACAAATAAAATGACTCTCGCATAAGACAGTCATATAGACCAATGGAATCGAACAGAAAGTCTGGAAATAAACCCTCACGTAAATGGTCATTTGATTCTGAGAAGGGTTCCAACACAATTCAACAAGGAAAGATAGTCCTTTCAATAAATGGTGCTGGGAAACCAAACCTCCACATTCAAAAGAATGAAGATGGACCAGTATCTTACACCATATACAAAAATTAACTCAAAATGAATCAAAGACCTAAACTTAAGAGCTAAAACTTTAAAACTCTTAGAAGAAAGCATAGGGGAAACTTTTTATAACTTTGGATTTGGCAATGATTTCTTCAATATGACACCAAAAGAACAGGCAACAAACAAAAGAAAAAAATAAATACATTGGACTTCAAAATTAAAACATCAAAGGGCACTATCCAAAGAGTGAAAAGACATCCCACAGAGTGGGGGAAATACGCAAATCACATATCTCATAAAGGATTGTTATTCAGAATACATAAAGAAATCCTACAGTTTAGCAAGAAAAAAACAAAACAAGCCAATAAAAAAATTGGCAAAGGCCTTGAATAGACATTTCTCCAAAGAAGATATACAAATGCCTAAGCAACACATAAAAAGATGCTCTACCTCATTAATCATTAGGGAAATGCAAATCAAAACCACACTAACATACCACTTCACATCTACCAGCATGGCTACTATTAAAAAAAAAAACTGTAAACAACAAATGCAAGTCAGGCTGTGGATAAACTGGAACCCTAATGCAGTGTTGGTGAGAATGCAAAATGGTGCAGCTGCTGTAAAAAAGTCTGGTGGTTCCTCAAAAAGTTAAACAACACTTACCATGTGACATAGCAGTTCCACACCCAGGTATATACTCAAGAGAAATGAAAGGAGGAACTCAAGTAGATACTTGTACATCAATGTTCAAAGCAGCATTATTCACAAAACCCAAAAAGTAAAAACAACTGTAGTGTTCATCAATACTTAGGTGAATGACTAAAGGAAATATGGTACATATATACAATGGAATATTACTTAGCCCTAAAAAAGAAGAAAATTCTAATACATGTTACAACAAGTATAAACCTTAAAGACGTTAAGTGAAATAAGTTAGGCACAAAAAGACAAATACTGTTTAAGTCTACTTATGTGAAATACCTAGAAAAGGCAAACTCATAGATACAAAAAGTAGAATACAGGTTACCATGGGCTGAGGCAAAGGAGGGTGTGAGAGGAAACTGAGTATTGCTTAACAGGTACTGAGTTTCTATTTGTGATGATTATCTGGAAAAAGATAATGGTGATGGTTACACAACATGGTGAGTGTACTTAATGCCATTGAATTATACATTTTAAAATGGTTAAAATGGAAAAATGTGCATTTTATTCATTAAAAAAAAGGAAAACATAATGAATCATATTAAAAGTTAACCAAAGACATATCCTCAAAGCCCTTTTAACTGCATCCCACATGAAGCCTGGTGTGGTAGATTGTATTTTCCAAAGACGGCAAAAGTATGTTCTATCCCACACGTCCTTTTGTATGTGGAATCACACTTTCCCATCAAGAGTTGGAGTCTATGCCTCCTTCCCCTTGAATCTGGGCCAGATCAGTGACTATTTTGACCTATAGAATATGGTGGAAATAAAAGTTCTTCTGCTTCCCAGTATTGTCCTTAAATGGCCTGGCAGCTTTTGGTTCTTGCCTTCTGTGCCAAGCAGCCTCAGAGAGAGGCTAACAAGGGGAACAGCCAGGATTCCCCGGCAACAGCCTGACTGAGCTCTTAGTCAAGAGCCAGTACCAACTTGCCAGCTGCATAAGTAAGGCAAATTGGAAATATATCCCTAGCCGCAACTGAGTCACCCCAGCAGACAGAGCATAAGAGACAGACTAAATCTGTGCTAATCTCTACAGAAACTGCAGATTCGCAAACAGAATAAATGACGGACGCCATTAAATTGGGGGGTAATTCGTCACAAAGCCATAATGTCAGAACACTTGGTTAATGAGTGTAATGTGAACTGTCTCTGTTTCACACATTTATTATTCTAGGTGCCACATATACACAACAGTGGTGATGTTACACAGGAATTAAAATGTTACTTTAAATTTTCAATTACAGCTCTAATGTGAATCATAAAAACCTCTAGGTAGCAAGGTATAATGGAAAGAATGCAACATGAGTCAGAAAATTTTAAGTTCAGTTCCTCCTTAGCTAATTAATGGCTATGAATCTGGTCAAACCAACATTCTATTGTCTTATTTTCTTTATTGCTAAGATGGAATAATAATAATGCTTTCTCCTACACAACTGTTGTGAATGAAAAACTGTGAGAAAGGATATAAAATTTAGTACTAACTTAGAGTACAAAGTAAATACACTATCATTCTGAACACAGCGCAGTGCTTGGCCAAGGTAAGTACTTAACAGATTCTTCATTAAACATTACCTCCGTGAAGAGACATGCAAGGATAAGAAGCTCTCATCAAATCTTTCAGAAGACCATCAGCATGTTCCTGCTTATCCACAAATATAATGACAGATCCTGATTCTTGATAATGGCCGAGAAGCTCAAGAAGCTTCAAGAATTTCTTTTCTTCTTCAATCACAATCTGGAAACACCAAATTGTACAAAATTAATGGAATAAAAATCTGAATACATTTCCTTAACAAAAATTCATTTCATTTGTGGCAAATAAATAAATGACAACATCTTGCTATATCTTTAGAAGGGGGTAGGAAATTGTTGATTATAACTGGTAAACCATTAAGACCAAAAAAATTTGTAACTTTCAGAGAGTAAGAGGCTTGCAGATGTGGACAAATGATTATCTGTTCTCTCTGCCTTTAACCTCACATTCTATTAACCAAATAATATAGGTATGCGACATTTCTATCTACCAGCCCATCACTTCTGGTGAAAGAAACTAGAAGAGCATGTAAACAGTTCCATGGAATAGCATATTCAAATATCTGGTAAAAATGCTAAAAGCTGCAGCTGATGTATACTATTTAATTTTAGAAATTATCGACCTACATCACAATGATCCCAAAAGGATGACACACTGCCTAAACATCCAGAGAACTGGCGATTTTCTAAGGATTTGTACCCACCACTTGTTGCTCCACATCCGAGCAAACCACACTTCTCCCTCCAACCTGCACTTCAATGGGTTTACTCAAGATTCTGCGAGCCAAGGCCTCCATAGCTCTGGGAAAAGTTGCTGAAAACATAACTGTCTGTCGATCAGGACGAACATTATCAACAATGCGCATAACCTGAGAAAACAGTACAAAAAATATGGTAAGTGTAGTCTCCAGAAATCATAGGATGGTAAAACCAAGTAGAAGGAACTTTATAGAGATCACCTACTCTGCGACTTTTACACTTGTTAGCTCAGAATATTACGACTGACTTCACATCATCATTTGCTCATCTCATAGGTTCCCCCTCTCAAGAAATGGCAACTCTAGCCATCCACAGGTTTATACCAAAAATCTAGGCGCCATCCACAGCTACTCTCTCTCACTCATCTGACACCCAATCCATCAACAAATTATGCAGTCTTGATTTTCACATGATACCTACGGTGCAACTGTTCTTCATCAGAATTACTGTTTTCCTTCACTAATTTAACACACTTTTATTGAGCAACCATATGTGCCAGGCATTGTTCTAAGTGTTTGGAATATGCAATAAATATAGACAAAAACTTGTTTCATACAGTTTATATTCTGAGGAGGGTGGACAGATAAACAAACTGTGACAAATGGTGATAAGAACTACAGAAAAAAACAGAACAATGAAGGTGGACATATTGCTGAGGGGATGGAATACAGGCAGCAATTAACTGACTCAGTGTCTACAGAGCCCTGGAGCAATCAGAGAGTTCTAGGATCCTTGTGGTGACTGGTATAAGCAAGAAAAAAAGAGATATAATAAATAAAATTATTGATGATGGCATCAAGATAGACAGTGGTGAGTGGCTGGAAATTGGGAGCGTTGAAGGTCTTGCCAGGAATATACAGAATTCTATGACCACATTTTCACTCCAGTCAAGGAGGACGTGATACTGTGAAAAGGGTCATCCTACCCAAGGCATGTGGAAATCCTGGGCTCCTGGTCCAAACCTCAGCCATCTCTTACCTGGATTATTTCAGCTATGTTCTAACAGGTCTCCCTGCCTTTACTCCTGCCCAATATGAGATCTGTTCTGCACCCAGCATTCAAAACGATGGGTTTAAAACATATGCCGGTACTTTCAGTTAAAGACTGTTAGTTGACCACATATATTTACTTCTCTTCCCTTGAAAAACCCTTTATAAAATGTAACAACACAGGGATTGTTTTAAAAAACTGCACAAACCAACAAAGACAAAGAAAATAAGACGAGATGACAGCAGCAACGTTTTGATTAAGTACTACCTGACTTAGCAGAGCCAAGAAAGCTAAATCCTAAAATGGGAACAAACTAGACCTTCAAGAAGTAGCTTCTCTCACATCTATCCTGCCCCTGTTCTTCGGGAGAGTTACCTCTTTGCCACCTGATCTTCACATAAATTTCAGTCTTCTCTGTTTTCCAGTAAAGTTTCATAATTTTTTCCAGATATATCTCACAGATCTTTGTCGAGCTTATTGTTTCATGCTTTTATAATTTATATGATTTTTAAAGTACATTTTTTAACTTACAAGGAAAAGAAACGTAAATGATTTCTGTTTACTTCTTTTGTATCCAGAAAGTTTACTATTTTCTCATTAACTCTAATCATTTATTGCATATTATTTTGAGTTTTCTACAAAAATAGTCATATCACTTGCAGATAACACTTGTTTCTTCCTTTCTAAACATTATACCCTTTTCTTGCTTACTGTGCTAGGACCTCCAGTAAAACGCTGAATGAGTGTTAACTATTTTGTTTCTTATGTTAATAGCTTCAAAGCTTCACCAGTGAGTATAAGGTCTGCTGTAGGATTATTTTGGTAGTATCCATTATTAAAGAGGTTCCCAACTAGTCTTAATGTGCTAAAATTGTAAACCACTAGTGAAATTCTCTCAAATGCCTTTTCTACATTATTTGAGATAATGGTAATAGGATGGATTATATAACTTGATTTTTCTAATGTTAAACCAGCTTTGCATCCAAAGGATACTAACTTCAATATGATTATCTTTTTTAAGCATTGCTATAACTGGTTCATATATATACACACACACACACATACACACATATATTTAGAGTTTCTGCATCATTATACATAAAATTGTAATACAACTTGTTTGATTTTGATATCAATATTATATTGGCCTATAAAATGGAACAGCCACTATGAAAAAGTTTGACAGTTTCTAAGGAAGTGAAATATAAACTACCATACAATGAGCAATTCAACTCCTAGGTAATCTACCCAAGAGAAATGAAGACATACATCCATACAAAGACCTGTATGCAAATGTTCACATTAGCATTATTCCTAACAGCCCAAAAGTGGAAATAATCCAAATGTTCATCAGCTGGTTAATGGGGAAACAAAATACGACATATATTTATATGATGGAATACTAATTACTCGGCAATAAAAAGAATGAAGTAATGACAAATGGTCAAACATATGTCCTAAGTGAAATCAGTATAAGCTAGATGTATATTCCATTTACACATTGTATTATTCCATTATATAAAACATCAAGAAAAGGCAAATTTTTTTAGGGCAGAAAACAGATTAGTGGCTACCTCAGGCTGAGGTGAAAATAGGAAATGAATGCAAACAGGCACAAGACATTTTTCTGGTGAAAGACGTGATCTAAAATTGAATTGCAGTGATGACTGCACAAATCTGTATGTGTACTAAAAACCATTTTATTACACACTTAAACAAGGTGAATTTTATGGTATATAATTATACCTTAACAGCTATTTTAAAAGTTAAATATAAATTATATAAATTGATGAGTATTCCTTCTTTTTTATACTTTGAAATAAAGTGTGGCTAGAAACATAATTATTAATTCCTTGAATAGTTCTACTAGTGGTAGAACTCACTAGTTAAAAATAGTCAGAAATTGGTGCTTTCCTTGTGGGAAAATTAAAAGGTGACTTATTTAATAAATGTAAGACTATTTCAGTGTTCTTGAGTCTGTTTAACCAAAAGCTTTCAAATGTACTGGCATACACAGAAAGAAAAAAGCAAGGAGGGAGGAGGAGACTATGCAAGGAGATGAAAGTTTCAAAAAACTATCAGCAATACCCAGAGAAAATTGAGAAATTTCTGTACCTATGAAACAAAGACAGGATGCTATTTAAAATTAAAATTCAGAGAAAAGAAAAGAGCTTTTAGAAATTAAAACTTTAAGCTTTTAGAAAAGAAAACAGAATTCAAAAATTAAATAGGCTGAAAGCTTAGAGTTTAGGAAATCTCTAGTAAGGTAAAATGACAAAGAGGTGGAAAATACTTAGGAAAAATTAGGAAAAGTAAGGGAAGAAAAATTAGGAAAAGTAAGGGATGAGTCTAAGAGGTCCAATACCCAAATAAGAGTTCCAGAAAACAAGAAGGAAATCATCAAAAATTCAAGAAAATTTCTCAGAAGTGAAGGATTTGAGTTTCTAGACTGAAAGAACCAACCAAGTAGTCAGGACATTTGTTGGAAAAAACAAACCTAAATGACAGGACACCACTGAAATTACAGAACATTAAGGATAAAGATTCAACAAGTTTCAAGACAAAAAAAAAAACAAATTAAAGACAAAAGGTTAATAACTGAATAACTATTGGATTTCTCAAGAAAACCAATGGAAACTAAAAGAAATTCTGAAGGAAAATTATTCTCACCTCAAGTCTAGCTAAATGTCAAATAAATATGAGGACAGACTAAGGATTTTCATACATGCAAAGATTCAAAAAATGTACTTCTGAGTTCTTTCTACTGAAAAAGCGGTCCCAAACAAAAGAATACATCAAGAAAAAGTCATGAAATCAATTTCCAGGGAAAGATGGAAGATTGAACACATGTGTCTATTTTTACACTCTCCAAAAAAGACAAAATATAATAGAAAGGAGATTTTTTTTTTTAATTCACAGGATAGGATTTAAAACAAAAGCAACTAATTGGGATAGGGTTTTATTTGGGGGAGTGCAATCAAAATGTTCTGGTATTGAATAGTGGTGACAGTTGTAAAGTCCCATGAATATGATAAAAATCGATGAACTGATTGGGAAAGACATTAAAGGGCACCTAGATCCATCTTCCACTTATTTCTTCAATTCCCTCTGATCTCCGCAAATGGACACTGCCTCTACTCAAGCACATGGATGAAAAGCATATTTAATATCTCTCTCCTACCAAGTAACCTGTTTAATCTCCTAATAATGCTTATCCAGTCTTTCTCACATTATGCTCGTATCAAGCTCGCTACAGCATCCCCACTGGGTGCCAGTTCTACTCCTTGGGACCCAAAGGATAAATTCAATGGTTCTTTTATGTGACAGCCTTTGTTCAAAGAGTTAAAGGATGATATCAAACCCCCTACTTCAAACTAAATACCCCTCATTCCTTTAACTGTTTCTCACTTGGTTCAAGGGTTACCACAGTCCTGTTGATTCTGTTTTATGCTCCTCTATATCTCATTTAGAATTCTGTCCCTAAATCTACACACAATATATACACTATTATTTTTTGGAGAACACATGAATGGATTGAAAACACTGAACACGACTTTCACCTTATCCCTTTCCAATACCCCATTTCTAATACTGCAGTCTGTGATCAAAAAAAAAGTTTCTTTGGCCTCCATAGCACACTGACAACTCACACTGCTATTGCTAAGAAAAACTACTACCTTTTAACATGTGCTTCTAACTTTAAGTTTGTACTGTTGAAACTTTGTATTTGAGTAAATAGCGTATATGAAGAATATAAAAATTTAAAGCTAGACAAATGCTTTGAGCTTTAGTTTTTACATGGGGAGAATGTAAACAAGCTGTGCTATCTAGATGGTGAGGTAGTTAAAACCACGCATTAAAGCAATTTATTTAGAAGTACAGTGAAAACTATAAAAAAAAATGAAAGCTTAAATTTCTATAGCACTCCACTTCTAATTTTCCACTGTACTACCATACAACAAAGATGTGTGTGAATTTGAGAAACCATGCAAACATTTCATTCTTATGGCAGTTACAAGGTTTATTTTATAGTTCAAAACACTAAGAAATTTAATGAGTACCTGTGGTTCAAAACCCATGTCAAACATTCTGTCTGCTTCATCTAAAACAACATACGTCACTCTTCGAAGATTTGTAACCCGACCTAACATGAAGAAAAAAAATAAAGACAAAAAGAAAACTAAAAATCAGTCACAACTCATTTTATGACTACCAAAAACTTTAAAAAACTGTAAAGGGAACTAAAATGCCTGACTTAACCAGAGGGGTAAGTTAGGTATCTTTAAACAGTGAAAAGAAATTTTGATTTATAATATCTTAATCTAATGGCAAATACTTTCTGACAATGGGTACATGAGGCCCTTTATTTTGTCAAACTCGTCTCTTGCATACCATCGTAGGGCCTGAAGAACCTGTAAAATTCAGAAAACAGCCCTCTCCAAAACACATCATAAAACTAAGACTGAGATGGAGCATCGAGCCACATCAGCCATTATCTGACAGCATCACCTAGGAAAAAACATATTAGAGATTACAGCGTATGTGTGGAAAGCAAGTTCCAGTGCTAACTATTTCAGATGCAGAAAACCTTTCTTTACATTATTTTATGTAGTACATACCTACTTATATATAGTTAGAAGCTTCTAATGGGCATGTCAAAACAGTAAAAACAGAAGCTACTCAGTATCATTAGGTAACTAACATATTACACAAAAATTTTAAATACCAAAGGTATTACATATATACATTTTTCTATACAAAGGTACAAATCCAATTTTACTAAGTGTTCCCACTGGTTTAAATAAATGCAACTGGCTTCTTAGCCAAGAAAAACTAAATACATACACAGGAAACCTTTTCTAAAGGATTAATATAAGCGTTTCTATCAATTGTTGATTCAATCACCTGGCAAAAACATGTATGAAATAGTTATTAAATATAAACCAAAAGGATAAGTAAGGGAAAAAGGTAAAATTAATCAAGATGAATATCAGGAAGAGACTTAATGGAGCATTGAGAAAAAACAAGGGATTATTTTATCAGCATTCAACCCAAAACTTTTCATATGCTGTACAAGCACAATGATTTATCAATTTCAATGTCACTTTACCAACTTCATGTAGAATTAGAATTAAATGTACACAGAAATCCAAGCAGAATGCTATTAGAAACATGCATTACTCATAGTTTTTAATATTCTATTATATATATAAAATGAATACTGCAATGGAAACCTTTGAAAGCATTTTCTTCAAGAAACTGAAATGAGCCAAAATAAATGCTTCCCAATGTTTAAGTATTTCACATAAACATTTGCAGCCCCAATTAGTTTTGCAAGATTGGGAACAGCATTAAATTACCTACCTTTGATGGTTTAAGTCTCGGAAGCCCAGTTCTATAAATCTTGAAGGGACTTTCTCCACAGAAGTTAAACAATGTCAACAGTTTAGTAACAGTTTTGATAGGGAATAATTTAACAAAGCACAGTATCTGAGCTAAAAACATGCAATATTTACAAAAGATAAAATTTCTTAAAGCTGCAATATCTTAATTTATTCAGTACTGCAAGAAAATACTAGTCCCTGTGGAGAAGCCTAAATTGTACAACTGAAAAAAAAAAAAAAAAAAAAAAAGATAGCCCCCACCCTTTCAAAAGCAAAGCTAGGCCAAAATTGGATGCAGACTTCACTTCAAGGGCTAAAAGAATCAAATGAAGTACTGAGAAGAAATTTTAAATTAAATTGCAAAAATACTATGAACTCTTGCAACAATAAGCTTATTACAACACAAATTTTAAGATATTACAGCTTTAAGAAGAAATGTAGAAACCCTTTGGTGGTTTCTTGTATCTGCTTTGATTTAACAAAAATGTATAGAATTCAAAAAGGAGAAAAGAGAACTAAAAAACATCCCTGACTTACCACTGTTAGCTGCTAACATGTCAATCATTCGACCAGGTGTGCAAACAATAATTTCAGCACCTCTTTTCAGCTCAGCAATCTAATAAAAAAAGATGAAATTTTATAGCTCATTTATCACTAATGCTTAAGCACAGATTATTGAAAACACTGTACAAGGTCCTGTACAGCTCCATAAGGTAGGACAGCAAGGTCTGATTAGAAGACATCAAAGTTCCCTGCCTAATTCTTCAAAAGACTGGAGCACTAATAAAGAAACAGTTAGTAGCAAATGACCACATGGTGCTGTAACTTTGAAACAAATGAAAACCAGAGATTTTTATCAATTTTAATGTGACAAGATCCCTTAAAACCAAGAAAGGAACATGAAAAAGCAGTAAATAAACCAATTATATACATCAGTGTTTTTCAAATTGAAAGTTGTTTCCATTGGTGAATCATGAAATCAGTTAAGTCAAAACCTGCATTTTTAAAATGAAATAGACTGGAAAATACCAGGCTATGTTAGACATCATAAAACTTTGCTTGACTTCTATAGAAATAGAATGTGCATACGTGTATTAGCTTATATTTTAAATGTATTTCTTACTATAGGCTGTGGCCAAAAAAGTTGACAAAGGTAAACTTAGAAAACCAAGTTCAAATGCTTAAAATACCACTGGGATAACAACAGCAAATATTCCCAAAATGTGTCTAGAATCTGACAAGACAACTCCTCAGAAAGGATTTTGTGGTTAAATAAGTTCAGAAAATGTCACTTAATTTATGCCACTTTTCTAGCATCACAATAAACATTAGGCTCATTAAAGACTAAAAAGTTCAGCAGGAAAGAAATCTATTTTAACTTTATATAATCCAACATTTCAAACACTTTTTTGACCATAGAACTCAGTTTTTTTTCCCTTTTTCTAGTTCGAGAAAATATCTGATAACTATCACTCTTTAAAAGACACTTGGAGAAATGCCTTAGGAGAGTAAATGAACGTATGCTTAAATAATTCTTGCCAAAATCATTTACGAATGCAGATGAAACTTTGATATTAATGTATTCATTCATCAACACATTTTAAAGATGTCACTTAGAGAAAATAAATGCTGATCTAGGAATCAGAAACCTAGGTTCTAGGACAAACAAAGTCCTACTAAGCCAAAGACTTTGGTCAACTTAACCTTTCTGAACATCTGTAAAATGGAAAAAATATATGCATCCTTGAGCAGGGAAAGAATAACAGGAAGGCTAAGATATGAAAATGACTCAAAAATTCTAAAATAAAATGTTAATACAACTCATTCTTACTACTATTTTCACACTTCATTTTTGAAGATTTTAGAAGCAATTACTATAAAAAAAAAACCTCAAAACAAAAATCATTTTTACATTATTAAATCACTCGAGAAAAAGACTGGAAAAACTGCATGTTCCTTTATAACTACCTGTTCACTGATTCCTGTTCCTCCATAAACACAGACCACTCTAAGTCCCAAGGTCTTTGAAAACTTCTTACATTCTTTCGTAATCTGTAAAGCCAGTTCTCGAGTTGGAGTCATGATGACAGCTGAAAAGATAAATATGTCAAAAGCCTAACTATCAAAATTCTTAAGACTATGCTTTAAAGTGTTAAATTTAAACTCTGCAGTCAAGTTCAGATCTCTTAGTCTAATTTTTGTTTTAATTCATTTTACGCACCTCTGAAAACTCTATTTCAAAAGTTTTATAACAGCGGAGATTGTGGTGAAGGATAATTTTAAACAGACTTAAAGAACAAGTTATATAGGAATATAACTGAGAGTTAAATGCCTTACTTAACCATCAGGAAAATACCTGGTTGAAAAGAATGCAAACCATTCTCAATTGCAAATCACAGAGCAAAGATAATCAGGTGACTCACTGTGCTGCAGAGCCATGCCGTGGCTTCCGGAAACAACCTTGGTCTGAAGGGTACAGACAAAGGAGAAATATACTGTGCCCTCTGTTGCCAAGAGAGGAGCTGAACAACTTTCCAAAACCCTACTCAAGCTTGGAGAAGAGATCTCTGCCAAATGAATCAAGAAAACTGAATCTGAAGACCTAATCCTGAATGAAATGCTGGCATCATAGCCTTTTAAGGCCAAAAAAAAGAAAAAGGAAAAATACATTTCCCTACAATCTTCTATGTTGAGTTTATAGATCCACCGATACGGGCTAAGAACAAACCTCAACATAAATAAACATATGCACGAGGAGTCTACCTGCTGAGTCAGAGTTTAAAAACTGAGCTGTGCCAGGAGAGGCTGTTTTTGTACTTCTGAGATGTCACTCCAGAGCTCTGAAGATTCTCACTCCACCTGCTGGTAAGGGGAAATCAGCCCCAAAGTGCCAGATTTATAAAGGAACTGCACATCATGACATCTTTATTGTTCTAATTAACATTATAAAGCATCAGGTCTTTCTGACTAACTGACAACAAAGCTGTTATCTGAAAAAAAAAGCATAAAGAAGGGAATTATACCTATTGGCCCCTCTCCTTCTTCTAATGATCTCTGATCCATGATGTGTCTAAACATGGGCAACAGAAAGGCAATGGTCTTTCCACTTCCTGTCTTGGCAATACCGATCAAATCTCGTCCAGACATGATAGCAGGAATCGCCTGCGTTTGGATTGGCGTGGGCTTTTCATAACCATGCCTTAAAAAGCAAACCAAAAGAAAGTAAGACTTGTTATCTCTGGGACTCTCAAAGTGTTTAACTTTTCCAAAATGTATATCCATACATTGAAATATTATTTGGCAAAAAGGAATGAAGTACTAAGACACTCTACATCACGGATGATGTAGAAATATTTGAAAATATTTTGTTAAGTGAAAGAAGCCAGTCACAAGACTATGTTAGTATGATCTCATTTATATGAAATGTCCAGAACAGACAAATCTATAAATACAGTAGATTACTGGTTGCCTAGTGTGAAGAAGGGAGAAGAATGACTACTAATGGATAGAGGTCTCTTTATGGGATGATGAAAATGTTCTAAAATTTGATTACAGTGATGATGGCATAACCCCATAAAATATACTAAAAATCATCAAATTGTAAACTTTAAAGGGTAAACTTTATGGTATGTAAATTGTATCTCAGTAAAGCTGTTAAAGTAAAAATAATTTTTTCCATTAGAGTAAAAATAAAAGCAAAGGAAGTATTTATGTAAAAGGGCTATTTTGAGTGGAAGACATTCAAAAATGTGGACAACCACTTACTTTTTGAGAGAATTTAAGATTTTCATGGAAATCCCACACTGGACCCAAGATTTAATTGGTTTGGGACAACCTTTTCCCTTGACAGTAATGCCTTCCATTTCCAACCGAAATACATTCACCTCTACAAAACAAAATTCAGATTAAAAACTCTTTAATATTATTCTACTAGTGCCTCTTAATTTCAATTAAGCATAGGAAAATTAAGAATCTTCAATTCTTTTTTAGTGCTCCCAAAGATAATTCCATAAAAAATCTACATGACAGAGCTCAGAGATACAGTTAAAGGGATTACTGTTGTAACCAACTAGGGACAAAAGATAGTACCCTGATTTCTACAATTTGGCTTTTATTTTGACTTCAACTGCAGCAGCAATAAAAGAACAATAATTGGGAAGTAACATAACCACTTGCTCTTCAAGCCAGAGTAGTCAAGATTATCCTTATTCTATTAATGTCACACAGACTCACATTAGTTCCTAACTCTCAAATCTCAGAAAAGGCTAACAATATTTTGCTAGCTTCAGTGAAAAGTTATAAATCTCAATAACGTGAGCCAAACAAATTTCTGCTCATTTTTTTAATGTTTCCAAAAGCAGACTAACTCCTCACTGCTCCAAATCCTTGCAGATGTCGTCTCACTCTCTAGAATGACTTCTCGCCCTCCAGTTCCTGCTCTCACTTCCCTGGGTAAACCAGGCAAATTCCTCCTATTTACGCACCAACTCAGACCTATGGACATTCCTCCCAGGCAACGTAAATGTATTCTCCTCTGTTCCTACAATAACCAATAAATACATTTAAAAATTTTACCTTCTTGAGACATTTTTGCTAGTTCTGGAACTTCAACATAAAAGTTTTTCCTAAATGGCTCATATTCAATTTTTCCATGATCTACTGGTTCCAGAAGCTTTCTCTGCTTTGTCTGATAGCCTGTAAGGGCTGTCTGAAGATCGACTTCTTCCTCCTCTGAAGAATACTATAAAAGTAAAAAAAAATTAAAAGTTAATTTCATTACTATTTTCTCCTTATGGGAAAAAAACAGTCCTGGCTTTTAAAATCCTCCCATCCTAAAATATATTCTGTGGCTTTGACTTTATTTTCTGAATTTTCCAAGTTAGTTTATTTTTTCTTTGCCTTTATAGAAAGTTACAATAACAATATGAAGCTAAAATTTAGAAAATAATTCTAACAAGGCTTTAATGAAGTTCTGCTATCATTCTCTCTATATAAAGTCTTTACAATGCATATTAAGGGGGAAAAAATTTAATTCATGCCGTTACTTCGTTTCTTCTTTCCTTATTGCATGTCTGGGATGAGCTGATGAGGGACAAGAGGGAATCAAAAAGTGGACACATTTGCAACGAGATAGACCTAAAGAATATCACACCAAGTGAACTAAGTCAGACAGAGAAAGACAAATATTATGATTATCATTTATATGTGGAATCTAAAAAATAATACAAATGAATTTATTTACAAAATGGAAAGAGACTTACAGGCATTGAAAACAAACTTATGGTTACCAAAGCAGAAGGGGGTAGGGAGGGATACGTAAGGAGTTTAGAATTAATAGATACCCACTACTATACATAAAACAAGGATCTACTGTATAGCACAGGGAACTATATTCAGTATCTTATAACCTATAATGGAAAAGAATCTGAAAAAAATATATATATATCACTGAATCATTTTGCTGTATACCTGAAATTAACACAATATTATAAATCAGAGCAAGTATACAGCAAGACGTCAAAGATGTTGGAATGTTCTACCAATTGGATAATTGACTATAATACTGTTCAGAATAGTGAGAATTCCTCCTAACAGTAAACTGTATACCTGTAAAGCACATCTCCATCAATGCTTTCTAATAAATACTTCTAGGATGGGTGAACAAAGTCAAAATCATGAAGAATTACCTCCATGGCATCCTGGTCATTCTCCATGAGCTCACCTTTCTTCTTATCTGAATCTACAACTGCCTTTTTAGTTGTCACAACAGTGACAACTTTTGTGACTGTTGGCCCAGACTTCTAAAATAAAAAGAGAATATAAAATATTTTGCAAAGTTGAAACACAAAATATATGCCAAATGAAATAAATTAACTGTCACAATTTATAATTCAAATTAATTTAATTATTAGTGACAACTTTATAAAAATACAATAAGCAGTTTGCTTTCTCTTACTAACTTGTTTAAATTTTAAAATGTAATAAATCACATTATATTTTGTAACACAATAATACATAGGTAATTTATTATATAGTATATAATTTTATATAATATTATACAACACAATTTATTTTAAAAATACTACTAAACAGTACTTTTTACTCATTCGACAAGTCAAATACTATTCTGGGAGCATAGGGTGAATCAATAAACAAAACAGTTTTTAGAAGAAAGAAGGAACAAACAAACATGACTTAAAAATTATATTATATAATTTGTTAAAAGGTAGTAAATGCTATTAAGAAAAAGAAAAATAAACTAGGGTAAAAAGGATCAGGAGTATAAAAGATAGGAGTGCTGGAGAAGTCTGGAGAGGACCTAATGAGAAGGCAACAAGGAAGGAAAGATACTGAACAAAGATGATGGTAATGAGAGTGACTTCCAAAAGAACACCTTAGTAGTATCTCTGCTACTTAGAAAAAGTAGTGACACTGCTGAGATGGGGAAGGAAACGAAAACACTAACTTTATAAACTCATGCAAGTCAGTAGTAGGTCAATACAATAACGAATTCAAGTTATCCAATTAGGAATATAACTCTTTAAAAATAAAATAGGAGAAAATTCCATACCTTTTCATTTCCCCCACCACCTTTCACACTTCTCATATTAAACTTTTTTACTTCCTCTTTCACTTCTTCCATGTAAGCATCTAATGGATCTAACTCCTCACCCTCCATTTCATTTCCTTCCTTTTCAGCTTCTGCAGGATCATCTTCATCATCTAAAATATCAGGATACACTTCCTTTGAATACATGTTTCAAGAGGAAATACTTCATAATCAGACCACACATCACCATTAAAACCTTTACTCTTACTACACAAACATCCATCTTTCCAATTAACCCAAGAACATTGCAGTTCAAATACTCGCACTTGCAAGGATTTGAATCAAGCATGTATTAGTTCTGAATAATACTACTAATAAAAGAAATATATTATAAATCATTAAATTGAAAACAGGCAGAAAGATTAATTATGCCTAAGAAATGGGTCTCTGATATTAAATTTTACAACTACACTGAGCAGTAGTAGAAGGAGAACTAAAAACTTTGTGGAAAAGACATGTTCAATAAAGGATATGTTTAATTTCTTTTCTTTCAGTCATCTTTCTTTAAATCACAGAAACAAAAAATCATAGTACATTCTTAATTCAAGACAATCTAATGTTTTTAATATAACTAAAACATCACTACCACTTAGATTTAAAACAAAACACCCTGGGGGGTGGGAAGGGATAAACTGGGAATTTGAGATTTGCAGATACTGACTGGTATATATAAAATAGATAAACAAATTTATACTGTATAGCACAAGGAAACATATTTAATATCTTGTAGTAGCTCACAGTGAAAAAGAATATGAAAATGAATATATTTATATTTATGTATGGCTGAAGAATTGTGCTGTACACCAGAAATTGACACAACATTGTAAACTGACTATATGGCAATTTAAAAAATAATATAATAAATAAGTAAATAAATAAATAAATAAAACAAAACACCGTGTAGAACTTTCACAGAAAATGAAAAATTCACAGGAATTTTCACAGCAAATGTAGCAAAATTCCCTTTTCCTATAAAATCTTACTCTTCCACTTACAAGTCAAAATCTTACAAGTCAAAAATCAGATATGGAGGGGAAATGTTTTTCTTCTAAGTTATAAAAAATCAGTGGGATGTGAAAACATGCCCTTAATTTACCCTCATTACTAACATTCAGAATAAAGAATTTAAAGAGCTATAGAAAAGAGTCCATAAGATCCCAACTCCCCACTCTAAAGCAAAAACAGTGACCCTTACTGAACTCTACAATATAAATTTTAATACCAACATTGAAAGGGGCATTTAAAAATCTCAGTATGAATCTAGCAATTCCACTTCTAGGTATTATATCCAAAAGAACTGAAAACTGGGACTCAAACCAATACTTGCACACTGATACTCACAGCAGCATTACTCACAATAGCCAAAAGATGGAAACAAATTATATATGAAACAACAGATGAATAGGTAAACAAAAAGCAGTCTACACATACGATGTAATATTTTTCAGCCTTAAAAATGGAGGCAATTCTGATACATGCTACAACATGGATGAACCTTGAAGACACTGTGCTAAGTGAAATAAGCCAGACACTAAAAGGCAAACATTGTACGATTCCACTTAAATGAGGTAATCAAAATAGGTAAATCCAAAGAATCAGAAAGTAGGCTGGGGGTTAGTGGTATAGCTCAGTGGTAGGCTGTGTGCTTATCAAGTGTGCAGTCCTGGGTTCAATCCCCAGTACCTACATTAAAAAACAAACAAACAAACTAAGCATAAAAAAAAAAAAAGAAAGTAGATTAGCACTTACCATAGATGGAAGTAGGGAGTAGGGGGGGTGGGGAGAACAGGATGGAGAATTACTGGTTAATGGGTACAGAGTTTTTGTTTGGAATGATGAAAAAGCTCTGGAAATCAGTGGTGATGACTGCACAACACTGTGAATGTACTTAATGCCACTGAATTGTACACTTAAAAATGGTTAAAATAGTAAACATTATATTATGCATCTTTTTCTACAATAAAAAATGGCCTAAAAATTCCAATATAAAATATTACTTATAATTCTAGAGTATTCTACATGAATTGTTATATAGGCTATTAGTCTAACAAATGAATATACCATCATCATCTTCTAAACTCCATTTTTTCCCTTGTTTCATCTCTTCAATTTCCTTTTTCAGTTCCCCTATGTTTTCCATGGCCTTTTTACGTTGCTCTTCTCGCCATTTTTCTACTCTTTCTTTCCGCTTTCTCATTTCTTCTTCCAGTTTATTTTGGTCAAAGTTCTTGGGGTGGGGGAGAGAGAAATAAGAGAGAGGGAAATAAGGATTAACAATTTTACTGGAAGTGACATTCCAAATAACTTCTACAAAGTATAAAAAAAAAAAGGAAAAATGGATGTATATGCAAAAGTCCTAAATTTAGACGAGATTTAGATCACACATTTTTTAAATATATCCATGAATATACTAGCAAAATGAAATCACAATAAAAAGCACCTTCAACTAAGAAAGACTTCAAACACTATAAATTAAGCTTATTCTAGTTACAAACAATATGCACACATGAATTCAATTTCTCTTTCAAACTAGAAACTAAATGAATTAGTAAGCCAAGTTCCCTACTTATTCTCAACTTTAAATCCTCTGAACTCCTCCAAGACTGCCTACATGAAAAGCAATTTTCTAGTACAAATTAGTGACTAAATAAAAACTATTTATCAATATGATTAAGAAGTTCTGGTCTTTTAGTTTTTAGGTCTAAATTTCCTAGGAACAGCCATTCTAAAGCCTTTATCAAGATTATTAATAATACTCCCAAGAGGAGAGAGGCAGTCATTTTCACAGCCATAATCTTAAAGGGACTTAAAGATTAAGCATTATAGAAATAAAAATTTTATACATGCTACCATTATAGACAAGTATGGAAATACAAATGTAAAAATCAGCCAAATATTAATAAATTATAATGATGATGGCATTTTGGGAACCTGGGATTACAGAGAATTATTTCTGACTTGGCTAATATTTTATTATGTTTGTATTTTTAAAGTAAGTTTATTTCTTAAATAAACAAAAAGTTTTGCTCCTGAATTTATATCCTTTATAATAATTCCATCCTCTCCAAAGATGAACACCAGAAAGCTTAGGTATTTTTCTCAAAGTCACCCCAGTCATTCCATAGTAGAAACTTTAACAGAAACCAGACCCCCAGACCTCCTGTGTTACATCTTTTCTTAGATACCCTATTCAGTAAGCAGGTTCCTTGAAAAAAAAAAATACCCACTAAAAAAACAGAACTAAAATAAAAAAAATGTGGAGCTATAAATGGGCAAAAGATACAAATAGGCAATTCAAAATACAAATAGTATATAAATTAAAATACCTTATTTACTAGTTTATATTATGTTCATAACATTTAAAAATATTTACTCATATTTAAAGACATGCAACTCAAAATAAGAAACTTCTTCCTGTTATACTGGTGAAAATTAAAATTTGAAATACCCATGTTGGCAAGAATGTGAGGTAACAGACATTTTCATATGTCTAAAATCTAAAGTGAAAATTCATACAACTTTTTTGGAAGTCAAGTTGATACTACTTATCAAAATGTTAAATGTATACAGACAGCCCTCTGTGTCAGTGAGTCCACAACCTCAGAACTCAACAAACTCAAATTTTTTTCAGAAAAAAAAATTCCAGAGTTCCAAAAATCAAAACTTGAATTTGCCCCATGCCAGCAACTGCTCAAATAGCATTTACATTGTATTTACAACTATTTACATAGTGCTTATATCATAGTAGAGATCATAAGTAATCTAGAGATGACAAAGTATACCGGGAGGATGTGCCTAAATTATATGCAAATACTACGCCATTTTAAATGAGACTTGAAGATTCTGGTATCTGTGGGGGTCCAATAACCAGTCACCCTCAGGTACTGAAGGAAGGCTGTATACCCTTTGACAAAGCCATTTATTTTCCTGATACCAATTTACCCTAACCTATATTCACCAAAACACATGCACCACTGTTTATAACTGCAGACCAGGAATAACCTAAATATGTATCTACCCTTTTTCAACGAAACACTACGCAGGCATTCAAAACAATAAGCTCTACCTATTTATGCAGCTAAAGAATGAAAGTAGAAAGGTATTCTATTCCTAAAGTTGGATGGTTGGTATACTGCTGTTTATTATTCTTAAGACCTTATACATTCATAAAATACTTCATAACAAAAATGGCAAAAAGGTACAGAATAGTGCATATTTTGTACATAAAAAACATAAAGTGTATAAATATGCAATTTTTTTCAGAAAAATTTTCTCAGGGGGATAAATATTATCTTATCTATTTATTTTACATATTTGTTATTTCCTTAAAAATAAGACATACAGCATTAAAAAAATTAGTAAGAATTTGTCACTTAAACAAATTTGACATTATATGATTATTTGTTAGTAAACATACACCAGCATCCTTTTCTTTTTCATCCTCCTTGTCATCTTTGTCTTTTTTCTTCTCTTTAGAACTCTCCCCACTCTCTGTTTTCTCTTTAGACCTAGACCTAGCAAAAAAGAGAAAGAGAGAAATATCATCTACTTGTTTCTGGGAACATTAATTTTAAAATACTTTTATACACTTGTATTTTACTTTTTAGGTAAGAAAAAAACTTCCAAGAGTCAAGTGAATTCTTATATTCCATTAATAAAAACCTTGGAAATTCAATGGAGAATTAATCCCACAACACTAACTGCACATATTATTAAACATCCGGAATTTAACCAAAGGAAAGCTGGACATATTATATAAAAATAATGACAAAATTTAAGTTAGAAAGGTAAAATTTAACAAATGGAGACAAGATATCAATAGTCTACAAGATAATTTATATATACAGCAATATATAAAATTCCAAGAGGCTAGCATTTTGACCATATTAACGGCATAAATGAGTAAAATTCCTTAGTTTTAATGTAATCTAATTAATTGATCTTTTTGTTCCCTTTATGACTGGTGCTTTTTAAAGCATCTTAGAAATCCTTTCAGATCTGATGAAGTGACTCAAAGGTAAAGAAGATATTCTCAGGGAGGGAGGTGGGTGTAGCTCAAGTGATAGAGCACATGCATAGCATGCACAAGGTCCTGGGTTCAATCCCCAGTACTGCCTCTAAAAAATTAATAAACCTAATTACCTCCTCCCCGCCCCCACAAAAAAATAAAATAAAAAAGTTACTCTCTAGTAAAAACTTCTGAAAAACTTATAGCTTTGCTATCTAATTTGGTCTTTAATCTGTTTGGAAATGCTTTTTATGCACAGAACAACATAGGTCACCCTATTTCATTATAGGATAGCAAGTAACTCTACCACCGTTTATTGAAAAAAACTTTTCCCCACTGATTACAATGTCATCACTGTCACTTAACAAATGATCTGTTTGTGAGGTCTTTATATGGTTCTCCTGACCTATTTGTCTGTATAAAAAAAAAGGAAAAAACCCCCACACTATCTTAATTTCTATAACTTTATGATCATTCTTGATACCTGACAAAGCAAGCCCTCATACCTTGTTCCTCAAAAGTGCTTATGCCCTTTTCATTTGTATTTTTATAATCAGTTTGTCAAATACTTTTCTCATGTTTGCTAAGAACTTTCAACATGAATGTACATTGAAGATAAAATGCTTTCCTTTTTAGAATTTTTTTTGTCTTTTTGGGCTGGAGGTAATTAGGTTTATTTATTTATTTATAATGGGGTTACTGAGGATTGATCCTAGGACCTTGTGCATGCTAAGCACATACTCTACCACCGAACTATACCCTCCCCTGAAAATGCTTTTCTTCAATCTGCTTAGATAACTATGACTTTTTGAATCTTATTAATATAGAGTATTACACTGATTGATATTCTAGTGTTAAACCAATCTTCATTCCTGGAATAAATCCAACTAGTTTATCACTGTATTTTTTTAATATACTGTTAAAAGCAATACACTAATCTTTTATATTTAGACTGCATATAGCCCATAATTTTTTTCTCACATTGCCCTTGTCAAGTTTCAATGTTTTCCTCAATTCACTTTATTTTCTTCACTTTATGAATGTTTCTTCTTTCCTAAGTCTTTGTTCATCAAAAGTATCATTACAGAGTAAAATGACAGGCTACAGAGTAATATATTTGCCACTCATATAACTGACAAAAAACAACTCAGAATATTTAAAAACAAAAACTGGGGGATAATATAGCTCAAGTGGTAAAGCACATGCTTAGCATGCACAAGGTCCTGGGTTCAATCCCCAGTACCTCCTCAGAAAATAAATAAATAAATCTAATCATTTCCCCCACCACAAAAAATAAATAAATAAAAACAAAAACCTCCTATAAATCAATTTTTAAAGAGAGAAACAACCCAAGGGAAGAATGAGCAAAAAAAAATGTACTTCAGAAAAGAGGAAATCCAAATGACCAATAAACATATGAAAAGGTATTCAACTTCATTAGTAATTAGGGAAATGCAAATTACAACCACAATGATATTGACATTACATGTCTACCAAAAAGATAAAAATTAAAAGAACGGACAATACCAAATATTGGCAAGGGTATGGAGCAAGACAATTTTCATATACTCCTGGTGGAAGGGTAATTAGTGCATACTCCTCGGAAAGCATTTGGGATTACCTAGTAAAAATGAAGCTCTGTTTACTTTATGACCAGGTAACTTCACTCCTAGATAAACACCCAAGGGAAACTCATACACATGCATGTAAGGTATATATACAAAAATATCCATAATATCCCATAGTTAAAACAACCCAAACATCTATCTCAGTAGAATGGATAAATAAACAGCAATAGTATTCAGCAATGAAAATGAACTACTGCTGTAAGCAATACAGATTAGTCTTAATGTTGAGCAAACAGACAAAATACATGACTCATTCATGTAAAGTTTAACAACATATAAATCTAAACTTCTTTTTTCAGATATAAATGAAGGTGGTAAAACTATAAAGAAATAAAAAGAAATCACTAGCACAGAAGTCAGGAGCGGTTTTACATATGGAAGTAGAGAGCTGGGTTGGAGAAGGGACATGGAGGGCTTCCCATAGTACAATGTTTTATTTCTTGACCCTGCTGTGGTTACATGGCTCTTACTTTATAATTATTTACCCAAACTGCATGTTTATATTTCACTCATTTTCTGAATTTATATTTTATTTTTAATTTAAAATAATCCAAATGGATATTATTACACTGACTGTGGTAAAATTTATAAAGTTAAATGACATTGGAAAAATATTTATAATTAATATGAACAAAACATAGAAAACAGATACAAGTCCATGTATCAACTTTCCCAAGACACCACTTTAGAAACAATAATAAGCAAAGAACATACCATTTCAAGAAAAATATAAAGAATACACATATTATGTCTAGTAGACAAAACTAAAATCTCAAAATGGAATGGTATTCCCTAAGACTGGTGTCTTAGGGAAACATGTACATTTAACTTACACAAGCAGAAAGTCCACCCATCATGAATAGCAATTCAACAATGCATACCATGAACTAAAAAGTTATTTGTCAATCAACATCAGAAATAAGAGGAAAATAATTTTAAAGGAAAAAACATAGCTCCTCAAAGATGTTTATAAAATGTATGTCTGACCATTAACAGCAAGTATTAAGTAAAAGAACAATGCATTATACATATTAAAACTAACAGAATCTAATATTTTCCAAATGCATTATAAGCTTTATAATCTACTAAAATAAAATTCATCCAACAAATGTGCCTCATGGTAGGAGCCAAATTCAGTAATTATTTATAAAAAAAAAGGCAGCATAGGGAAGAGACTCTGTTCCCAACCTGCATGACAGACACAGCTAATGAAAACATTACCTATTCTCAGCTTTCTTGCTTTTATTGCCAGGACTGGAGGATCGGGATCTCCGGCCCCGGCTTCTACTCCTGGAACGTCTCCTGTCTCGACTTCGAGATCTTCTTCGCTCTCGACTTCGGTCTCTCTCTCTACTTCTGGAACGCCTGAAAGGGGGACACTTTTCATTTACAAAAAGGTCTATTTCAGATCATGGTTCTGCCTCCTGATGAAAGAATCTTCTGAATTATCATCATTATTAAAGCCAATTACAATTAACTACCAAATCAAGTAAATGAGGAACAAGTAAAGCCAATTCTTACAAGTGGTCAGTGGAAAACATTAAGGATACTAATTTCAAAATATTTTTTGAAAAAAAAAAACCCAGGAAATACATAATAGTAGCTATTTGAAATCTATGACATAGAGAAGGAAACCTAAATTTCAACGATAGCCTAAACCTAAGTATAAGGATGGGCAGAATGGAGTTGTGGAAAGATCCCAGATGTGAAAATTAGGAGACAAGAATTTCTACCCTAGTGCTGCTACTAACTAGTGACATACACAGAGCAGAATAACTCTCTGGGTCTCAGTTTCCTCATCTATAAAATATAGAGACTTGACTATATAATCTCAAAATCCTTCTTGCTCTAAAACCTTGTGATTCTACTTTCACACCAAAAAGTCAAAGACCGAATCTTAAATGACCAATTTCACTTAACAAGTACTTGACTGAACTGTATGAAATTGTTCCTGGGACTAAATAACATGAAATTGAGTAGGTCAGCACTATTCACACTGTCTTGGAGGGAATATTTTCTTCGAGTACCAGGTTAACACTTCTGCAACCTCTCCTTCCAATGCTTGAAAAAGATAAAGTCAAAGTTCCTTTTGTATCAGTTCATAGCACCTCTACAACCTTCTTTCCTATTTTAATGAGAAACTGTACTGGAAAAGAATTTCTTTTTGGTATGGGGGAGATGATTTTCATTTAGACTGTTTTTGACCTCCAGAAAGGTCATGGCTGCTTGAGCGGTGCCAAGAAATATTTAATCACGTAAAAATAAAATAAAAATTAAGGAGTTCTTTGGTTTACTAAAACAGTTCTTTAAAACAGTTTCAAGCAGCAAGCAGGGTCTGGAGATGGCTCTACGGCATTTCCTTTTGTCAGCTTTAGTGGTTCTTTAAACAGAGTGGTCAGCTCTCTTGGGACAAGATTAGTATAGAACACCCCTGATGGCATATAACCTTAGCTTTTACTTCTTTTTTTAACCTCTCTCGGGGGCTTTAAGAGTTCTCTTTGAATTACAGGAAATATCACCTAAAGTTTCTAAACTTAAAATAGTGTTTGAGAGTCTGTGCTAGGGAAATCACTTCTGTACCTAATCAAACAAGCTGGAGTTTAAGTACAGGGCCTGCAAAGGGGCCACTAAATTCTAATCCAAAATTTTTGAAGAAGACAGATGTAGCTGAAAAGGCCCAATTTATCATGAGTCTTTCAAAAGTAATGTCTTACCTCAGACGCTTCCTGTCTCTTGATCGAGATCTTCTTTTATCCCTGCTACGAGACCTCTCTCTCCTTCTATCTCTATCTCTGCTTCTAGATCGTCTGTCATCTCCACGTTTACTTCTTTTGTCTGAGGGTGAGCGACTTCTAGATCGACTTCCAGAGCGTCCCCGTGATGCTGATCGCTTCCGATAGTGGCTAGAATATTAACAAATTTAAGATTTAGCTTAGCAAACACAGTTAGCCTCCATTACATTTTTATTTATTTTATCACATTTCTCCCCCAAATCTCAGCAAATTAAACACTAAAAGAACTTCTTATACATAAACTTTTCTAAAATTGGGGGGAAAAATAAGCCCCTCTGCTATAGCACATGTAAACAGGAAAAACTGTTTTAAAAGAGAAGGAATAAAAATAAACAAAACAAACCAAGCTCCTGCTTTTGGGCCCCAAGCAGCTTCCAATCTGGTAAAGGAACAGACAACAGACAAGTAAAGAAATAAGTATGCAACATGGCATTTGGTGCTATGGAGAAAAACAGATGAGAGTAAAGGAAAGAGAATGGGAAGTGGGAGGTTTGTTCTTTTATATCAGGTGATTAAGGAAGGTCTCATTAATAAAGTGACATTTCAGAGGCTGGAAGGAAGTAAAGGAAGGAACCATGCAGATATACCAGGGAGAAACTTTCCAGGCATAGCAAGTGCAAAGACCCTGAAGAGGAACCTTGAATGGTGTGTTCAAGGAACAGCAAAAAAACAGATGTGGCTAGCACTGAATGAGAGAAAGTGCCAAGAGACGAGGTCAGAGATATAGCATGGTAGCCAAACGTGGAGAGCCTTACAGTCCATTAAAAGGACTTTCTCTTGTACGCTGAGTAAGATGAGAAGCTACTGGAAGATTTTAAGAAGAGGAGTAAGATAACATCACTAATGTTTTTAATGTATTACCCTAGTCGCTGAGGGGAGAGCAAACCAAAGAAAGGCAAGGACAGAAGCAGGGAAAATAGATTAGAATGCTAAAGCAATCATCCAAGTAAGTGGTGTGACTTGGATCAGAATGTCGTACAGTTGTTGAGAAGGGTCAAAATTTGGATATTTTGAAGCTAGCAATGATTGGTTTTAATGACGTTAAAAATCACGTGTGACAAGGGAAAAGTCATTGGTGCCTTCAAGATTCGTGATAGGACTGAATAGAAAGATGAAGCTGCCATTTACTAAGATAGGAAGACTGAGGCAGATTTGAGAGGAAGGTGGAAATCAGGATATTGGTATCCAAGTAGAGATGTAGAGTAGGCAGTTGAAATATGACTCTGAGTTCATGAAGAAATATAAATGGGATTATCAGTGTACGTAAGCTGGTTAATATCAGATCAATAGGTAATGAGTGCACCTGATTATACCCCAAACATCTGAAGTTCAGTAAGTAGAAACCCAAATTGTTATCTTTCCATCCCCAAATCATTCATCCCAACTTCCACTTAGTAGGCTCAAACCATCAGTGGTCTTCAATATTTTTTTGTTTCTCATTCTACACAACCAATAAAACATCAACTATCACCAATTTTACCTCTGTAATTCCTTTCACATTTTATCACCTCCTCAAGAATTTCCACTGTCACTATCCAGTATCAGACACACCTTCTTAGGCCATCTTAGAAGATCCCTGGTTTTCCTACTTGTATTCCTTTTTCCCTTAAATCTGTTTTACACACTGCTGCTAGGGTAGCCTTAATAAAGCAGTATTCTGTTCCTACTATATACATACATACATACACACACACACACACACATACGCGCACACACACACTCCTTACTCAAAATGTTCAAAAGCTCCCAAATAAATTCTTATCTTCTAAACTAAATCTACAGTCCAGCCACATTCTGGGCCTAAGTCCCTTTCAGAACCTACCTCCTACTACTTCTCTTCAGCCCTTCATGAAATCGACATACAGAGGCAAACTAGGCTCTTTACTTATTTCTCTAAGACCCTGCTCCTTCCTATCTCTGAGCTTCTCACTAGCCCCTAAACAAACTTAGTGCACAGGCCATGCAAGGCAGAGAGGTGGGGGAGAAGGCTGAAGGGATGGAAGCAACTTATTTGAGAAGGGCCTTGAAGGCTGTGCTAGTTTCACTTTGTCTTGGATCAGTAAGAACCAGTAGACATGAAAGCAAGGGAGTGAGATAATCTTATGTTTATTTCAGAAGGGCACTCTGAAGGCACTGTGAAATCAACTGGGAGACAAGATCAGTGGAAGATAATCACTTTGAGGCATGTATAGCAGTCTGAGCAATACATGATTATGGCCTGAATTAAGTCAGGGAAAGCAGAATTGGCAACAGGGCAGAGAATCAAACTGGATGCAGGCAAAGAGAAAGGAAAAAGTCAAATAAACATCACATTCAGGTTTCTGGTCTGGGTGGCCAGATGAACAGCAAGGATTTCACAGAGATTTAAAAGATCTTCACAGGAATTTTCTGTCGTTATGGAAACAGTCTTTATGTACTTGCTAAATTCCAACAAGCTCTACCCTTAAGCTTTGTCCATTTCCTTGAAAGTTAATTATACCTCCATAAATTACTATTACTTTATTAATTATTTATATCCTAGATATAAATGATCTTTCAGTCACTGCTAAATATTAAGCAAATACTCACCTTTCAGATAAAAATCTCAAGATCCCAAACCAGGCAACAATCTAAAGTTCTGAAGAGAGATCATTGTGCTAATAAGATTCTTAGAGTCAACAGTTTAAAAAGGATAAAAAGCACACAATAAAGAAACCCGAGATCTATTTGCGAAATAAATATCCATGTAACAAGTATTTATTGTGTCTCAGTAAAAGCCTAGTCATGAAGAGTGTTGTAGGTGATGCAAAAATGTCTACACCCTTTCAGTGACTTAAGAAAATAACACACAAGGACAAAAGTAGCCAAAGAAATGCTGCAAATGTGAAGAGGTTAGAAATTCAACTGGTATCACTACCGGCTGAGACGATCATGGTAAGCTCCGTGGAAATGGAGGGATATGGTTGACGTCTCGGAGGACGTCCTGGGCTCAAAACAGGCCGATACCAGTGCAGGGGAACCCTGTGCCCGCCGCCGACCCAAGAACAGCCACTCACTCAGCGGAGGTCCCCCATCCCCTCCAGCGGCCGCAGGCAGCGCTGGCCGCACGTGGGGCCGCGCCGGGCCCCACAGCCACCTCAACTCCCGCCTCTTCCCCCACTCCAAGAAAGCCGCTCGCCCGCTCCCCCGCCCGGCGCGCCTCCTCACCGTGACTCCCGGCCCATGCCGCCGGCCGCGGGAAAGCTGTGCCCTTCGGCACTACGCGCAGGAGAACCTGAGAAAGTTATGAGACAACGCTGCTCTCGGATCTCCGGGCGAGTAGCAGCACTAAGAAGCGGCAACAGCCACAGTAGCAGCGGCCATCAGAGCGCGGCCAACGAAAACAGGACGTGCTGGCGCCAGCGACAAGAGGAAGGAAAAAGCGGGCCGGAAGCTGCTGTCGATCCACAGCGCCTTCTATCGACTGGAGGCCGCACAACGCCGGCCGCGCCGAAAGATGCGGCATCGGCCGGGTTTTCCCTGCACAGCCGCGGAAGCGCCAGCTCGTTCTTCCGGTAGAGGGCGGTGCTTCTGCCTTGCTGGCCCTGAGAGGGTCTTTCCTGCAGGGCCAGAGAAGCGCCAAGTGCCTCATCAAGCTGTCCGAGGACGTGTGCTGACGTCTGCCTTAACGTGCCCTAAGTGATGCTACAAACATCTCCATTCATTCTTATTCATTTATACATTCATTCATTTATATATATTATTACGTGTCAGGCATGTGCTAGATCCCGGGGACCTTACAATCTAATGATGGATATAGGCATTAACAAAAACACGGGTAAATGTAATAAAACAGGAAGGAGATTCCACGATAGGAGAGGAGTTCAGAAAGAGTTCCCTGAGGAAGTGACCTTTTAGGTGAGATTTGAAGACTGGGTAAGTGTTCACCTGGTGAAGAGGATGAAGAGCTCAAATTACATTTACAAAATTACAATGGTTCTCAACATTGCCTGCGCTTGGGAGCTTAAAAAATGTATACGGATGCGTGTTTCATTCTGATATTTTGATTTGATAGGTGTGAAGTGTTTCCTGTGCATTGGGAATTTTCAAGCTTCCTTGGTTATTCTGCAGTCCAGTCCAGTCAAAACTGAGAAAAACTTGCCTAGTGGAACATGGGCCAAAAATGTTCAGTTGTTATAGCAGAAAACTGTGAAGGGAGAGAGGCTCTCATTTATTTTACAAGCCTCTTACACCTAAGGATAATAGAGTTCTAAACCTTAATTGTGGCGGCCTTTGCATGGATGTATAATCATTTGTCAAAATTCACTTGACCGTACACTCTCAACTGGTGTGTCATATTGTATGTAAATCTTACTTACCTCAATAAATTTGAATAAAAAAATACAGAAAGAAAAGAAAAAGTAAAACCAACAAGTGAAGACTCCAAGACGGGCTTCTGCTCTTCCTCTGTGATTTACTGCCCACCTGTGCAGTTCATACCAGGGGTAAGGAAGACCTGGGCCGATGTAACAATGCACATCAAGGAGGGTCGGGTATCAGAGCCACTGTAACAGCTTGTATGTGGACTGAAGGGAAGGAGCGTGGGTTTCATTTTAAAGGAAATAGGAAACCACTAGTGATTTAAACAGTGGAAACAGTACTGATCAGAATCTAGGTATATTCCACAGGCTGCTCTCCAAACACTGATTGACAAAGTGGATGTGAACTGCAAGAGTAAGAAAGGAATAAAGATGACTCTCAGGTTTTGAACAGAGCTACTGCAGACTGCGGTGAATTTGTGGAGATGAAGAAGGCATGTGCGCAGCAATTTGCTTGGGGAAGGAGATAAGTGTTTCCGCACGTGAGGTATCCAGGAGATTATGGCTGTGTGAGAGAACATTAAGAGTCTGGAGTTCAAGGGAGAAATAGAAGTTGGAGAGACAAGGGTCATCAGCATTTTACAGAATGTGTAATAATACAGATCTTCCTCGACTTAATGAGGTTACACCCTGATAAACCCATTGTAAGTTTAAAATACCCTAAGTGGAAAATGTATTTAATATACCTAACCTACCAAACACCATAGCCTAGCCAAGCCTACCTTAAAAGCATTCAATACTAAAACATTAGCCCACAGTTGGGCAAAATCACCTAACATAAAGCCTATTTTATAATAAAGTGTTGAATATCTCATGTAATTTATTGACTACTGTACTGAAAGTGAAAAACAGGCTGGTTGCAGAGGAGGGTATAGCTCAGTGGGGGAGTGCATGCTTAGCATGCATGAGGTCCTGGGTTCAACCCCCAGTACCTCCATTAAATAAACAAACCTAATTACCTTCCCCCCCTTAAAAAAAAAAAAAACAGAATGGTTGATAGGTACAGAACGGTTATAAATTTATCATCTGGAGTGGCTGACCAGGAGCTGCAGCTCTCTGCTACTGCCCAGCGTCACCAGAGAGTATCATAATGCAGATCATTAGGCCAGGAAAAGATAAAAATCCAAAATTTGAAGTAGTTTCTAATGAATGTGTATCACTTTTGCACCATCATAATGTTGAAAAATTGTAAGTCAAACTATCCTACGTCAGGAGCTGTCTGTACATGGTATTTGAAATTAAGGAATCGGATGAGGCCATACAGAAATTGTTATAGGTAGAATTTGAATACTCAAATTTCTTGAGTTTAAGTGGGAACACAGAGACTTGGAAAACAAGTTTAATTGCAAATCATTAATTTTTTCGGAATCTAAGCTGGAACCAGAACTCAATCATGTGATACCCAGGTCAGAGCTCTTTTCAAGACACTTCATTTCTAACTCCCATTTAAGAGAACATATTCACCTAACAATCCTGATTGGTTTTTTATGTCCACAGTATATTTATGGTAAATTCACAGCATTTCTATGTCCTAGAAAAAGCTACTTTTATCTGTTAGCAGAGGTTTAAGAAGTAATTACAGTCCGCCATGTCTCCAATACATCACTTACTTAGCAAACTGTCCTGCCTTCCAAAGCAGATTTTGATTCCAACAATTAACCCAGTTCTGGTACGTCATAACTCTCCTGCTGTTTTTAGTACCAACTGTGATTCACACATGTCCATTTATACAACTAATCAGATTAAAAAGCTACGGGAGAAGATTTCACCTCTCAGCAATCATCCTCGTCAATCCAGTTTTAACTCATAAACATCCCTGAAATTCCTAAGTAAAATATCCTTTTAAATTATTCCAAACACTAAGAAATTTTCATTTCCATTTGATATTATTCAGCAGACTTAAACAAATACTCAGGGAAATGCCAATCAGCTGAAGAGAAAAAGTGGCACCTATAGACAGATGTCTTATATCTTCTTTTTGAAATAGATTTGATGATGATCTACACTTACTATAACGTTGCATGTGCCAACTGACAAAATGGGACTTTTTTTTTTAAGAAACAAAAGAAGTAAATGTGCAATTGAAAACCCCTGGTATCTCCCCAGGGACTGGGGAAGAGAGTGACAAATTCAGGATGCTTCCCAATCCTCTATTAGATTCCCATGAAATCAGGAAAAATGTGTGCTTGTAATTTACCCTAGGTCAGAGGAATAGACTTAAATTGTACATATTCTCCATTATGATGGTTTAAAATAAAAAGACTTTGTGAGTAACAAAAAAAAAAGTGTGTTTTTAATATCACAAGGATTAATCAGACTATACAAAAAACTGTCAAGAAATGTAATATCAAGTGATATAACACTTATAACTCTTGTAAGAAGAAAAACCTTTCAAATATTACAGTGTTACCAAGTTAGTTAAAAGCATATATATGCTATTAGGTTGCATACTGCAGTCAATTCTTCAAATCCCATTTTTATATCTAATCATTCTATTGTAGTTTCCTTAAAAAACATACTTCTGAAAACTAAAAACTCAAAAGCAAAAATTGCCAATTCTGAGTTTGGTAATAAAAATTTTGATAAATTAAAATTAAATAAAGATTTCAAAAATAACTTTTAATTTCATATGTACGAATCTTAACCATTTCTTCCATTAAATATTTGTGCTGGAGTGAAAATTAAGACACTGGCTCAACAAGAAATTATAAAATTGTCTACCTTATTCAGCCCTTGTAAGTTAAAATGTGCAGACTTAACATTAGACAATTCAGTTTCTTTCATTTTATTTTTGAGATGGCTCCACTTCTCAGGACAAAACAATACAAATACAAGTGCAGTCCTTGGGACTGGCTGAGACCATGTTCACCTGTTCTCCCAAAAGCACTAGGTTAGCTCCCCAAAGAAGAATTACAAATGTGAGAAGTTAGGGAAAGGTGCAGACTAGGAACTCTAATTAAACAAGAAAAATCAATTACTGACATTGGGACTCTATTCTTCACATCAGTATTAATACAAACTCAACCCTTTTAAATCAGGGAACCTGCCATTCCATTCTTAATCAAGTGCTTTTACAACCCCCAAAAGTAAAAGAATTACATGAAGGTGTAAACCAATATGCCTCCTTTAGAGACACTGCAATATAGAAGAGAAATTATTTTTTTTGTAAGTTTCTCCTTGTGAGTTCTGCAGGCTTCATGGTACTTCAGAGCCCCAATAATCAAGCAGTTCATGACAAAAGATAAAAGTGAAAAAGTAGACACAGAGATCTGTGAAAACTTCGCCCATTTTGCTATATGTATCCATTGACCGATTTATCACTTCAGCAGGAATTCCAGATAACAGAAGTGCAGCTGTTAGTACTGTTGTCTTTATCTTCTTTTCACCCTGTACAGAGAAAGACTTAAATAAATCTTGCAGCTTTCGGAAGACTACTTAAATGCTATAAAAATATCGCTGCCACTATTTTTGCCTAACTGATTTCAAAACTGTTAATGAAGTTTTAAAATATCAATCAATAATATATTAACAAACACTGAGCACGTAATATGTAAAGCAGAAAACTGGTAGGCAATGGAAAAGACACAATTCTTGCTATCAAAAGTTTTTTTAAAAGATCTTATCTTAGAGGGAAGACATAAATAATTATTTAAGATATATACACAGCACCAGACAAAAACAGGAGAAGCAATACTCAACAGGACATAAATAACCGCTAAATAAATGACATGGATAATAGGTGCCACAGTGGTTCAAAGGAAATGGAAATTACTTCAGGATTTTGTAAATAAATAAAGCACAGGGAAGGATTTCAGGAGGAAATGGAATTAAAAACAGGCTTTCAACAGTAAGCAAGATTTAGATGGGCAGAAGGGAGAGGAGAAATCTATTCAAAGGTTAAGTCTGATGACAACGAAAGTCAGGAGAGTGATAGGTGTACTGGAGGACAGTGAGTCATTTGTAACAGAATCAAAGGAACATTCTGTAGAGCCCTAATTGCCATCCAAAGGAATTCACACTTGATTACAAATGCAACAGGATACCACTAAACATTTCCTAATATAATTTTGGGCTGCATTTCTTAAGAGATTCAAGGCTAAATTTTCATTTATTAATTTGGTATCACCAAATCCAATCAAATGGGCCAAAAAAATTTCTAACAGAAAAAGCTATAGTTAGCTGAAAGAAATAAAAGCCTACGTCCACAAAAAAACTCATACAAGAAAGTTTTTATCTGCTTTAGTCATGTTAGCCAAAAATTGGAAACAACCCAGGTGTCCATCAATAGATTAGATAAATAAATGGATATATTCACCCAGTGGAATATTACTCAGCAAAAAAAGAGAGAGAGAGACAGAAAGAGACAGAATAAACTACTGACACATTCAACAATATGGGTGAATCTCAAAAATACTATGCAGAATGAAAGAAGCCTTGTACAAAGAAGTCAGTACAGGAACAATTTCATTTATAATATGTACTAAAACAACCAAAACCAATCTATGCTGGGGAAAAGAAAATCAAAATCCTTCAGGGTGTAGGGGCTGGTGCTGCCTGGAAAAGGGCATGATGGAACTTCCTGGCAGTTAATGTTCTAAACCTTGAAAGGATCTGGTTTTCACAGGTTGTCTAAACTCATTAAATGGTATACTGAAGACTTAAGCATTTCACTGTATGAAAATTTTATCTCAAAAAATGAAGTAGAATCATAAACATTGAATTGTAGTTGATAATGCAAGCTGAAATGTGGAGAGGTAAAATAAACTGGTATCTTCATCTACAACATACTTTGAAATGCGTGAAGAAAAAAGATGCATTGAAAATGGACAGAAAATTGGGCATATACATGATAAATATAATAAAATGTTAATTACAGAATCTAGGTGGTAAGTACTAGGGTGTTCACTGCACAATGCTTTCAGCTTTTCTGTGTTTTAAACTTGCTAAAACAAAATGTTTTGTAAAAGGAAAATTATACACAAATCTCCCTTACTTTTCTCTCCCCCATTTACCTAGTAACCCATACACACACTGTCACAAATAACCACTGCTAATAATTTCATGTAATATTCTTCCAGAGCTTTATACATATGTAAGCAAAATCAAATACATATTATTTTCCTCCTTTTTACAAAAAAGGAGTATACTATATATCCTATTCTGTATTTTGATTTTTATCTTAGTATTTCTTGGTGAGCTTACCAGTATCATTTCATGGAGAGCTTCATCATTTTGACTAGACATGCTGTAATTTTTTTTACTAGACACTTACTAGTAGACATTTAGGTTGTTTCCAAACTTTTCCTATTGCAAAACTAAAATCAATGTTTCAACTGTAAATTTCTAAACAAATGCTTTAATTAATATTACATTTTTGGGAGGGATCAATAAATATACATCTATATCATAAAAAATGTTTTAATTAAAAATTGAAATTACATTTCTTTCTTCACTCCTTTACTTTGTGTACTGGACTTATCTGACCTCTCAAAAATGTTTCAAATCCATTAAACACACAGGTAAGGTCTATCAGTGCATTACAAACAACTAAGCAAACAGCCAAGTAGCCATTTTTTGGCAACAATCTCACACAAAACTCAACTAAGTAATGTTACACAAGTAAGGTATCTTGTATACTAGCCAAGCCAAGACCCATAAAATTGTACAATACAACTGTAGTCAAGCAGACCAAGAAAACACTAATGCTCCCCAGGATTCTGTTTTGTAAGTATGGCCATATATTTCTTGGAAACATCAGGCCCTTGGCATTAAAGATAAAGTACACTATCATTAAGTATCTAGTAAGGAGCACAGTAAGATGACTAAACACATTTTTAAATTAACTTCCCTCATTATAAACAAAATCTTTTACTAAATTTACTAAATAATTAAATTTAACACTTTCTTACACAAGTACCATTCAAATTCTTTCACAAAGCTTCCCCCCAATTCATAGTGGACCAACATTCTTTTAAAATAAAGAGTGGAGGGTATAACTCAGTGGTGAAGAGTATGCTTAGCATGCATGAGGGCCTGGGTTCAATCCTCAGTATCTCCATTAAAAAAAAAATATATACACACACACACACACATATATAAATGAACTTAATTATCTCCCCCAAAAACAAACAAAAAAAGACTAAATAAAGTTAGACCAAGTCAAAAAAAAAAAAAAAACCATGATATTAAAATATATACATATGTATAAAAAATATTCAAATGTTATGGCAATGTCAAATTGCTATAAAAGTCTCTAATTACTTTCTGAACTTAACTCATTACATACAGAAACAAACAGTATGAAGACTGGCACTGGTGAGCCAATCACACTTTAACTAGCACTGATTCAGACCACAAATATAAATAATTTTTTTTAAGTTCTTAAAATCATCTAGTCATTAATCAATTAAATATATCACCATAATTTAGAAAAAAGTTTTATTTACCTTGGGGAAATATTTGTATAGTCCCATGTATGCAAGTTGTAAAGTAAGAAATGGAGCAAATATGGACTGTGAAGACAGAAGATAAAGTTACACATTTCCAGCATAATCATTCAAATAACAATAAATCAAACTAACAGCAGCTATAAAATTCCAAGCAAAAAAATTGTAATAAAATATTCAATTTTAGTGGCTTAAAGCAGTTTTGTTTCAGCAAAAGGTGAAGAAAATAAAAGGATTTGATCTGACCATAAAATGTTTCTCAAGTCACATTCTTCTAACGTCCCCAAAAATGTCTTCTTTCTTAAAAACTTATCTTTTAAATAACCTAAAGTGCCCTAGGTGATTAATGTATGATACATCATGCAGTAACACCTCCCTCATTTAGAGGTAATTACCTGACAATTTGAAAGCACACCTAAAAGGCTCAGTACTCATAACAGACGCTATATACTCCTCACACTTTAGGGCAAGAAATTAACTCATCTCTGGCCCTCAAATGACGAGCTATTCTTATTATAAATAAAATGGCTTGGTTATTTCACTTCCCACACAATAAAACAGAAAAAAGGATCAAAATAATACTTAATTTATTTCTAAACTTAAAATATTACAAAGGGAGTGAAGGAGCAAACATTACTAGACGGAAGAATAGTGAGAGCAGTGAGAAATAGTTGAAAAATCTGACAGTAAAAAAAAAACTAACCCAAAAGACAAAAAACTTCACACAAAACAAGGCACAAAAACAGGACGTAACTTTAAAAGCATGAAAGTACAAAGCCTTTTAGATAAAAGTAGCAGCTATACATCTCACTAAATGCTAAAAGCTATGATGACAATGTACCATCAGGGGGAAAAAAATCAAATCTGTTAAACAGATTCTCTTTAAGGAAAAACTGGCATAAAAATAGATTTTTTTAAACTTTTTTGCTTGATAACATAAACCTTAATTATCTGGAAAATTTACTTATGTACCTAGGACTCGGTTCATATTCTTAAAATGTCTACTGAATGGAAATACCTCAAAGAACAAGACACTGAACTATGAGTTATGCTTTTCTTCTTTCCTCCACATACTAAAACAAAAGGACCAGTAAATCCTAATGTTCATTGAACAGCCATTGGCTATTATGACAGTATTAACATTGTAAAAAGTTGAATGCCTTCTGAACCACAGAAAAATTACATCATGTTCATAGGAACTGCATTTTAATGTTTCAAATTATTTGAAAAATAGTAATTAATATATGGTATCTGCAGGTACTTTACCGTTTGGTTTTGGAAAGAAACTGCTTGGGTTTAATCTCAGCTGTCACTTAGCTGTGTGACTCTGGACAAATGATTTAACCTGAGTCATTCCCTCATCTAAAAAACACAAATTCAAATGATACCTGGTTCATAAGGATGAGGTTAAATTAATATAGGTAAAGTACTTAAAACTGAACTTAGTATGTAAAAAGATTTTAGCAATTATCAGGCTCTGTGTTTAACCAGAACACCTCATTCTATACCCAAGGTGAAGAGCAGTTTATAACACATCTTCAAACAGCCATGTGAATACGGTAAGTATTACGTTAATATTGGCAATGAATCCTATGGATTGAAAGTACTCATTACTACAACCAGTGTGTACTTTCCACTACGTCTCTTACCAAGTATTTGCAAACAAAAGCTCTGACTCCAAAGGCAAGAAGAGCACATCCCACCAATCTAAAGATTCGAAAAGAGTCAAATTCTTCTGTTGTATTTCCATCCTCTTGATTGGGTTTCTCACTAATCAGCTGTTTCCTTAGCTTCATTGCTTCTTCAAATCTGGAGAGGTACTGTTCTAGGCCATGGCGAGAACCCCTCTGGGCAGTATCTGCTGTCAGGTCCCCTCTGTTCCGCTGCCGGAGCTCAAGGCTTATATCATTACCGCACTCAGAAGGTTTAATGAAAGAGTCCAATTTGTCTCCCAGCTGAGTCCCCTTTACCTCTGGCACACCACTCTGCTGGTCAGTTGCTCCTGCACTGATCGAATCACCCAGCACTACTCGCTTAGAAACCGAAGGAATGGTGAGGGAGTTCAGTTTATCACTGTCCTGCTGCTTTGATTTTGTTTGGCTTTCTTCTTCTGAGAAAAGAAATTCAGAAACCTTATGTATTACATACTGGCAAACACCTTTCTAATTATTATTTTAAAATATGCCGGTACAGCTAGAACTCGGCAACCTTTGAATCTAAATTAATACTGATTCTTCATAAAACAAAGTAGTTCCTTTCTCTACGCATTCAAACATCAAAGAGAGTATTCCTTCAGAGGATATAATCCAAACTTTGAGGGTAAAAGATAAGGCTATTGGACAAATTGGGAAAGAGAGTGAGTGATGGAGCCAAGCTATAAAGACCAAGTTTTCTTGGATAATATATCTCAGAAGTATGACTGCATTGCCTGCTCTAGCTTATTTGGTTAAAAATATAAAATTATTAAAGCTTTAAAAAAAATCTGTATTTTAATATCACACGTCTAAATCCAGAGTCCTGTAAGCATAGGGTGTGGCATATCTTACAGCTACTGTTTATGTAATCCTTCTACAGTAGTCAAGGAGCCATCAATAGACGGGCACTTGAGTAGTTTTAGATGCTGTTAGGTTTAAAACAAAGAAAAAAATTTTAATGCCAAATAAAATTAAAATTTCAAAGCAAAAGAAAAAATATACAATGTTCTTCGAGAAAGAAAATAAATGTTTTAGGAACGAAAAAATATCCTGCTATTAACCCTCAAAGGGGAAAATAGGTCGACTGTTCTACAATTTGAAACCGTGCTCTTACCTCTCTTGATATTTTTCAGTCACAAACCTGTGAAATGTCTAAAAGTTCAGAGCTATATATCTTAAGTCCCACAGACAGAAATCACAAAGATCCATGGAACTTGCAACCAGTGACTTAAAGCCATCATTACTAAAGGCAATGCTCAAAAGAAACTTGGCACATACTTAACACATACTAAGTGTTTGATAATACTGACATGAAAAAGTTTTAAGAAATTCATTGTACATGTTATTGGGGGAGAAATGAGGAACTCTCTTCAGGGTTAGACGCACATCAATCTCAGCACACTAACGGAGAAGACCTCAGATGCGTATGTCCCACTTGTTGGGTCTATAAAGAATGGGCGCTGCAATTTTTTCCACCAGTTTTAGAAGGCCTGTAGATGAGAGAGTGTTGAGGGTACCAAACACAGACACTAGGATACGACCAGAAGAGTCCCTGATTCACGTGGGAAGGACTAGGGAGGCAGTTCGGACAAGCTCATGTGGGCCGAGTTATAGCAAAGGCAAAAGAAGATAGATGATAGGGAAGGCAATGGAAGGAAAAGCATTTGGAACATAAAGAAAAGAAGGCAATCTTCCTGAGGTACACAATAGACAGCAGTCTACGGATACAATGTGCGTTCTTAAAGAGAGGCCGGGGAGGGGCCATCTCACGCTAACTTGGCAGAAGGCACCACGGCAGTCGGTCTCAGGAGAAAAGGCTTCGCAGCACGTGGCGCAGATGGGGGAAATTTCAGGGCGAACCCCTTAGGAAACTGAGAGAGACTAGATATGTCCTGGGGTTTAGAAATGAGAGCTTGAGGCCTCACCAAAGGGGCGGGGCCGGACGGGAGGTCAGAGAGTAGGACTTGGTCGAAAAGGTCAGCGGGGTGGAGGAGAGAAACAAGAATGATCTCGAACATTCAAAGGGATGGGCAGAAGACTGGGGAAACGGAGGTTCTCACCCGCGCTGGTCCCGGGCCTGTGAAAGCCCATGATCCGGTTGATGCGCTGTTCAGAATTCATGAGCAGCTTTCTCCGCCGCAGCTCGGCCCGACGCTGCGAAGCCGACAGGCCTGAAACCGCCGGGGCCCCCGGCCGGTCCCCGCTGTCGGTAGCGACGGCGACCGGCTCCATCTTCCTCTCCACAATCAAGGAATGGTGACCGTGGCGGCGGCGGCGGCGGCGGCGGCGGCGGCGGCGGCGGCGGCGGCGGCGGCGGCTGCGCGGAGGCCTTCAGGCCCAGCCGCAGAGCGCGCGTCCCCCGCCTCTGTAGACCCGCCTCCCGAGCGCGCGTCCGGAGATGCGGACTAAGCACGCGTGCCGCCTGACGCGACCATGTGCGAGTCTTGCGCCGCCATATTGAATGAGGGCATCAGTTGGCGCCCCAGTTCCTCCCACCTGGGCTAGCTCTAGTTCTTCCTCTTCCCTGCCACCGAGCTCACCTGCTGTTCACTCAGAGGTGAAGAAAATCGCCACCTAGACTGATGCTTGGTAAAGGAATGGGAGCGGGGCATAGACACTTTCAAGCTGGTGCCAGGAAGCAAAATGGAGGTTGCAGCGACAGGCTCTAGTTTCCAATAACCCTCTGCAGCCTTGCTTGTAAGTCTTCGGAATACGTAACTTAGAGAGCGACGCTTTTTAGGGGTTGTTGAGTTTTTTTTTCTTGGCTCTGATTTCTGGTCTTCAGTCGCGCTTCTGGTTTGTTCCAGGCAGTCCTCAGGTCTTTAATAATTTTCCTAGGGAAGCCTTCCTTGTCCATTCTACTTGCTACCCCCTCCCCGCCAGATTCCCTATTCTTACATGCCTTTTCTCCTTAATGCTTATAACTGACTCGCAAGCTGAATGTACTTCTTTTATTGTCTGCTTCTCACGAAATAAAACGTAATCTTCATGAAGACAAGCACTGTGTTTTGTTCACGGCTGCAACTCCTCGATTAGTGTGGGCGCTCAGCAGGGCCGTCTTATCCATTAGGCCATGTTGAGGGCCCACGATTGGAAACCAAGAAAATGTTTTAATATGAATTTCATTTAAAATGAGAAGAAAAATGTACTAATAATTTTATATAATGATGAACCCAATCTGGATTGTAGTCGTCCTTATAACAACACAGTCATAAAAAATACAATTTTAAGTATGCTTGTATGGAGAAAGGAGCCCACGAAAGCAAAGCACCTAGGCCCCATAAAAGTCATAGTGCAGCCCTGGCGCTCAGTAATGACTAAGTGAATGAGTAAAAGAAAGACAGAATTGGAACACCCGTCAACCCTTGCTGGCAGGACGCCATGGTAAGTTCACACTTAAGGCTGCAGGGGGGTGAAGCAGCCTAGTTATGTCTCCTGCAAGGAAGCCTGCTCTGCAAGCCTGCTCAAAATCAGGAAATGTATGAAACCCTACTTGGGCAGAAGGCAATAAATACTATTTTCATGGTAATAAATACTATTTTCACCTGTTAGTCACCTGACCCCATCCCAGACAGAAGAAGATTTTGAAAAAAACTGTAAAAACAAACAACTTATCTTTCGGATTCAACACCATAAGGAGCTCAAGTGTGAGCACTGAACATTCCCCCTTGATTGGATGAAAGCTAAATCCCAGGGACATGACCTAGTTAATAATTTTAAAGCGTTAGAAAAGGTTCCCCTCCATATCTGTACAGACCTACATCTAGGGCCCAGACTGTAGCTTAAAACAATTCTCCAATTGAAATAATTAAATACTAGTAATAAATGTGAAGAACTTGATGAGGTAAAGTCCTGATGAGTCAAGACTAAATACAATTCCAGGGTAAACAAGATTTTTTTCTCATTCGAGGTAGCACGTAGAAGCCAAATGAATATTCTGACTCTTGGTGGCTGATGTAGCCAGGTAAGAATTTAAAGTGTCAAGATATCATATTACATGCTTATTTATTTCTGGGGAACCATTTTCCCGTGGGGTTTCCATAATTATTAAACTTCCTAGTGCGTCTCAGTGATATATGTGATTCTTTGATAAATAATGTGCATACTTAATGATTCTTGTATTAAATTCTGTCCACCTCACTATAGGCTTCACAAGGGCAAGCCCACCTCTATTTTTTTTTTTTTTTAATTTACCACTTTGCCCCAAGCCTAGCACTGAGACCACTAGATTACATTTACCTGAATAGAATTTTTTTTAGAGTGTCAAAACTTGGCATTTTCAGTGAGTTTTATGTATAATTTTTATTTGATCCTAGCATTGTGCAGGTAGACTATTATTAATACTTTATTGATAAACTAGCTACAAAGATGAACAGATTGAATTATAAGTAATAAAACTAGAATTCAGTTTTTGGGGTTAAATTTAGGTAGTAAGTTCATGCTTACTCCTCTCTACTACACATAGCAATAACAATAACAGTTAAAATATAAAGGGAGGAAAAGAAACAGCTGGTCTCAAAAACAAGAGAAACATTTCAGCAGATACATGGAGCTAGTCAGGTACCTGTTGTGCTGCAGATCCAGAAGCAGGCAATGGTAGCACATTGTGTGTGTAAGAGGAACTGAAAGTGCTCCTCATGAGACAAAGGGATGAACAGGACAAACTCACTGCTTGAGGTCTGCCATCCCTCCAGAAATATTCAAAAATATCATTTGTTGTTGATACACACAGCCTTGGACTTTTTTAGCTTAATAAATAGAGAGGCAGAAGAGAGGACAAGATTTCCCACTGTTGGTGACTAGAATGGTGATATCCCCAAATTATTGCAGGACAAGAGCCCTAAAACACCACCATGAGTCCTAGTTTGAGGCAGATGCAACTAAAACACCCATAGACAGGGAGGGGGAAAGCTCGGACAGAGAGAGATGAGCTAAAATGAAAATAACAAACCTCTCAATCAGATGAGACTAGAAACCCAAATTCTAACAAACATGAAGAAATACAACATTTAAATTCTACCAGATGAATTAAAAATTGGAATTGGAATTCACTCCAGAATTTTATAGGACAGTATTAATAAATTATTGACCAAAATAGGCAGAAATTAAAAAGAGTTAGTAATGCAAATATAAAATTCAATAAATGAGATTAACTCAAATATGGACATAGTTACAAGAGTAATTAGTGAAAACATACATCTAAAAGGAAATCTGAGGGTAAAAAACAATAGAGGGGTGGTGTTGGGAAACCTGGACAGCTGCGTGTAAATCAATGTAGAACACTCCTTCACACCATATACAAAAATAAACTCAAAATGGCTTAAAGACTTAAACATAAGACAGGTCACCATAAATCTAGAAGAGAACATAAATCTCCTAGAAGAGAACATAAGCAAAACATTCTGACTTAAATTGTAGCAATGTTTTCCTTGGGCAGTCTACCCAGGCATTAGACATAAAAGCAAAAATAAACAAATGAGGCCTAATTAAACTTGTAAGTTTTTGCAGAGCAAAGGAAACCATAAATGAAATGAAAAGACAACCTATGGATTGGGAAAAAATATTTGCAAACAGTGCGACTGACAAGGGCTTAACTTCCAGAATATACAAACAGTTCATACAAATCAATAACAAAAAAATAAACAATCCAATCAAAACATGGGCAGAAGACTTAGACATGTCTCCAATGAAGACATACAAATGGCCAGTAGACACATAAAAAGATGCTCAATACCGTTAATTATCAGAAAAATGTGAATCAAAACTGCAATAAGGTATCACCTCACACCAGTCAGAATGGCCATCGTCAAAAAGTCCACAAACGGTAAATGCTGGAGGGTGTGGAGAAAAGGTAACCCTGTTACACTGTTGGTGGGAATGTAGTTTGGTGAGCCATTACAGAAAACAGTATGAGATTCCTTAAAAAACTAAAAATAGTTACTATATGATCCAGGGATCCCGTTCCTATGCATTTATCTGGCAGAAACTCTAATTCAGAAAGATACATGCACCCCAATGTTCATAGCAGCACTTGTAGGCCTCCGCCTAAAGGCTCTAGAGAATAAGCCATGGGCTGAACTGATAAACAAGCCATGAGAAATGTCACGTAGCTGGCTGGAAAAGAGATGGCCTATTTAATGTATCCAGTATGGACCGCTGGATAGCCAATGATGGGTAAGATCCTCAGAGGAGGACAACCTAAGACAGGCACAGCCGGCTGGATAAGAGATGGCCTACTTAATGAAGTTTTGTGACAAACTTTAAAACAATCTGTCCTTGATCATGTAACATCCTGTGCTTACTGCAGGAGCCTGGGAACCTAAATAGATTGAGATTATTAACATTGTTATAACTTAGATGGTATGTGAGGCATCATGCATGTCCTATATAAACCCTTTTACAAGAATCAATAAACAGAGAACTGCTTCGCTTCTCTCCGCATGGTGTTCCTGTGTACATGATATTGCGCCACCCACAGCACTCTTTACAATAGCCAAGACACGGAAGCAACCTAAGTGTCCACTGACAGATGATTGGATAAAGAAGACATGGTGTGGTATATATGTGTGTGTGTGTGTGTGTGTGTGTGTGTGTGTGTGTATGTGTATGTTTTATATATACACATATGAATTCATATATATATATATATATATATATATATATATATATATATATGAATACTACCTAGCCATAAAAAGAATGAAGTAATGCCATTTGCAGCAACACGGATGGACCTACAGATTAGCATTCCAAGTAAGTCGGACAAAGAAAGACAAATATCATATGATATCACTTATATGTGGAGTCTAAAAAAATGAAACAAATAAACTTACTTACAAAACAAAAAAAGACTCACAGACATAGAAAACAAACTTATGGTTACCAAAGGGGAAATGTGGGGAGAGGGCTAAATTAGGAGTTTGGGACTAGAAGATACAAACTATTATATATAAAATAGATAAACAAGGACCTACTGTATAGCACAGGGAATTACACTCAATATCTTATAATAACCTATCATGAAAAAGAATATATATATGTATATGTATATGTGTGTGTGTGTATATATATATATGTATGGAATCTCTATGCTGTACACCAGAAACTAACACATTGTAAATCAACTATACTTCGATAAAAATACATATATAAAGAATAGAGGGAATGACAGAGAAGCAAATATTTTTAAAGAAAATTGCTTTATATGTCAATTATACCTACATTTTAAAAATAAATAAAAATTTAAAAAGTAACAATTTTCCAGAATTGAAGATAGACAAGGATCTTTGGATTAAAGCGCACTCTGAAAAACAAGCAGGATAAACAATAGACTCAGAGTAGTAAGGCTATTAAAATTATAGACTGTAAAGGATAAAAGAAAAATCTTAAAAGCTAATAGATCAGCTTCAAATGAACAATTAGACTGACGGTAGATACAAAAGGGTCCAGAAGACAATGCTGTAGTATCTTAAACACACTTAAACAAGAATAAAAAAATAAAGATGTAAAAACCCATTTGATCTAGAATTTTAAACTTAGCTATTCTTAAAGAGTGAACATCAAGAATTCAGATTATTGACACAACATTGTAAACTGGGGCTACACTTCAATAAAAAAGAGAAAAAAAGTATTAGGGTTATGATCTCCCAGATACCAACTTAGATTTAATGCACCTTCATCGATAGTTTTCCATTGACTTAACAGGTTGCACAACATAGCAGTACTCAGTGACCACCTAGTTATTCATATCAATTTAAATAATCACAACACGTAAGCTCTTTCAATTAACTTTATTGAATAGCCAAAGTGATAAGTTAGCACAATTCAAATGATTATTTGCATGGGTTACAAATGACTTTTTTTTTTTTTACAGGAATAAAACACTGAAAATTACAAACTGTAAAAAGGAAGACAAATCTTGTCTCTAATGTTTCAGAGAGGCAAGATTTCACACAGCACATTGAAGATCAATACATACTTGAATCTGAAAACAACTTAATGTTACAATATTATACACTACTTTACAAAATTAAAATTTCTAAATAAGGATTATATTTGTAATAGTTAACAAAATCTTGAAATCACATTTGGTGGTCCCCTAGATAATAGCTGTTATGCATCTTTGATTAGAAGAAATAAATCTTTTATTCTAATTATTGTAAAACAGTCTATTAGACTCAATACATTACATTAAATTAAAACAATGAGATATATGCAAACTAAAATAAATGGTACAGCTTGAGTGAATATTAATGTGTCAGACTTACAGAAATGTTATTTTAAAAATCCTAGAAATTAGAAAAATAGAGTACTTTTAATGATAGAACTGCCATGCTCAGATTTAAATATCAAGATTGCCCTTGTCAGTTACTTTAGAAGTTGTAGATCTGTATAAAATTCAAGGATCTTTCATAATTTACAACTACAATAAAAAAAATGGCATAGTGTAAATATTAGTTGCTTTACATTAAAAAGTAATACAAGATGAGATAGCAGGTAGTGCCCTACTGAAAAAAAAAACAGAACAAGAAAGAAAAAAAACCTAAACTAAAAAACACATTCCATATTGCAAAAAATAATTGCTTAATATCAGTATCGCCAAAAGGTTCATTCATTCCCTCACTACTGGGAGGACAAATATTGTAAATTGTTACTAAAGTTATTTTTTTTATGACCTGGCTATTATAAAATTATTCTGGATTGCACATGTTATGTAATATCTAAAATAATTTTTTAAAGTAAATTTGTGAAACAGACTAACAAAGCATGTTGTAATAACAAGAGTCATACCCACTTAGGGATGAAGTGAGGCACGAGGAAGATTATTGTCCCTAAAAATCACAAACTTTTCCATCTGGAAGATTCTTTACTACTATTAAAAAAGGACCTACAATATCAACATTTAAAATTCACATTATGAACAGAATTTTAATTACTTTAAGAAACATCAGTGCATAATAATGACTCTCAGTTCTTTAGAAGAGGGGAAAATATAAATGTACTCTGATTAGCTACAATTTGAAAATTGCTTCCTAATAAATGAAGCAGCTTTCAAGAAAATTTCCAGTTCAATATACCACTTGCATACTGCAAATAAACCTTAACACAGCTTAAGGGACATAATATTTTTGTAGAACACAATTATTCTGATCTGGCTGGCAAGCAGTAGTGTATACTCTGGAAGGACCTGTTTTTTCCCTATCCCAAAACAATTCAGTTAAAGTCAGCTCATATTGATGTAAACCTGAAAGTTACTATTTCATTGGTGATCATATGAGATCAAGATTGTAAACACATTTTTCTAACCCATTAAAACAAAGAAAAAAAGTCTTTTTATCAAGTATTAATCATGAACAACTTTTAAGAAGTTCATACAAGACAAGATGAATCTGTGGAAACTGGGCCAAACTCTTTTAAAGGTATTCTATCACAGCACTTCATATTTATACTGATGTATAATTTACCTATTTGTAAACAAAATTCACTTAACAGTTCTGACTATAATGTTTTTCTGGCTGAATCAAAAAAGCAGTCTCTTGAGCATGTTCAGAAATCAAGTTTCTTTCATAACTTCCATATACTGGATTTGTGTAATCTTAATAATCACTACACCAAACAGCAGCATTCATGCTTTAATAAGTTTTAATATCCAAGAATAAATATCTTATGACCAGCTTCTAATTAAACTCCTTAGAAAAATGTTATTAATGCATTTGAGACAGCACTTAAGAAACCTTTAATTTCTTTCATTCATCTTCATTTCACCAATATAATGCTTTTATTATACATCACAGAGCAGAAACATACCAAATAAAACCCACTTAAAGGATCCAGATAATTAAAGTTTCTCTTTTCCCTATTATTGTTGCCAGTTCCACCATATTTATGAAGACAGCTCAGATTCTTTTCACTACTGAATAAGATAATGTCCAACCAAGTCTTCTGCAGTCAAATCAGAAAACCACTTACAGTTTTCACTTCAAATCAGTGACTTTGTTCTTCAAGTATAGAAAATACTGATTTTAAAGCTTGACTGTATTACTTCATATTCTTCTCAAGTGAGACTAGAGTTAGTTTACTCTAGCTTTAGTTAACATGATGATCCTTTTTCTTCCTTAAAAAACAGCTGTGGGGAATGGATTCTAGTTTTTCTACATACTATTTACTTCTGAATTTTATTTATTTTAAAAAGATCATTATCAATGGATTTGTAACTTCCCTGGAACACTCAGTCTTGTGAGGTTTTAAATGTAGCAGCCAAAAATTCAGAAAAAAATGAGAAATATACATTTGGAACACAGAAGTCTTTATTTTACAAAATGTACTTTGCCTCTGCAGTATTGTCTTATTTCACTCCATAACAACTGAAACATAATTGGCAGCAAAGGAAAAAAGTATCCTATCATTTACAGATATATTTTGATTTGAAAAATACAGTATTTCAGACTTGCATGTTTGATTCTCTGCTATGGTCCTTTATTTGCTATAGTTTGTTGAAATCACAGTGAGAACATATAATCATCACATTAGTCCACAAACTTAATAGAAAAGAAAGTATTACATATTCTCAGGTGTTCTGCATTATCATGACTTTCCTTAGAAATAATTAAGCCAAATATCTTCATTTGTTCATTTATTCACTTGCTGTTGTATATGCAAGAGGAATTCATAATATGATAATGCAGATTCAGTTCTGTCTTCTACCATATATTGAAGGAAATTTGCTTTCATTGGACTCTCATCCCTTATGAATAAAAAACAAAAATATTTATATACATTAGATAAAATGTAATAGTAAAATAAACAGTGGATTTGTCACAAGGCTTTTGACATACATTTTACTAACACTGGAAATAAAGCATAATTTGGTACTATTTATTAGTACTATTTATTGGGAAATTTTTTTTTCTTCAGTATTCTTCTAAAAGGTTTACTTAAGTAATAGATCACACATATCTGTGACTCAAAACAGGTCCTTGCAAGGCCAAATAAATTGTTTCACTATGAGCAAATGAAAATGTCAACTTACCTTATTACATAAAGCACTGGGTAAAATGGTCTCTGTTCTCTAAGCCAAGAGATGAAAGCTATTGTTCTGGCAGATTCTGGTGTATCAAGTTCTGGAAGGTCTGTCTATTAAACAAAAACCAGCAATATCCAACTTACTTTAACAATATAGCTAATGTCTCACCTACAGTGTTTTCAAACTTCACCATGTATATCAAACACTGAACTGCAAATATTGACTTAGGAGATCTGGAGAGGAGCCTGAGATTCTGCATACCACAATTTTCTAGTAAGGGGTAGGGAAACTTCTTAAACAGATAGACTGTAAATACTTTAGGCTTGCAGATCATTTGTTCTCTGTTGCAACTTCTCAGCTCCGCCAGTGTTCCCCGAAAGTAGCCATAGACTATATATATATATAAGTAAATGGGCTTTGTTCCAATAAAACTTTATTTACAAAAACACGTAGCAGGCCCCCTTGGGCATAGTTTGCCAAGCCCTAATCTAGAAGAACTTCCTACCTGTCACCTTCATTTTATTATGACATCTAGAATTAACTGATCCATTCAGGTAGTTGTACAAATATAACAATTTCTTATCTCATTACTTAAAATGCTTAATCATCCAGACCAGCCATTTCACTCAAAGACTGAAAGCTAGTGCTTATTCTAGATATAATCCTGACATATATGTCTTTTAAATATATAAATCCCCTAATGACTTCTAAAATGGAATTAAACCCATAAGTATGAAAAGGCACTGACATAAAACATATTCCAAAGTTGGTAAAAAACTGATAGTTGAAACTGAAAAACATGACACTGAATAAGACCACGTTGTACTTAATTCTAACTTTAAAATTCACAACCAGCCAAATGCTATACAGTTTACTACATACTTTCTCATGTGTTGTTTCAAATACTCCTCCACAAGCAATAACAGTCTTATTTTGCAAATGAGGTTGTTAGTGACTTGTCCAAGGTCACAGAGCTAATGACAGAGAATCCATTACTACATTTCCAATAATCAACATAAATCCAAATGACACTGGTCACAAGTCATTTATCTGTGTGGCAGTTAGTTAGTTCTTACTCCAAAACAGCAGTTAAAAGAACCGTGCCAAAGAACAATGAAATTATTTGCCAACAACACAAAACGCAAAAACAAAAGAGTTCTAATGCTAATGCCAATAGCAGCGAACTATTTCTTTTGGCCATTAACTAAATTCATTACTTTTTCCCTAAAATAGTATATTGTCATAGGCACATAAGAACAATAAAGTCAAAGATGCAAAATAATCTAAAGAATGCCTTTAAAATATAAAACAAATATTTTCAATAGGAAGAGAAACAATTTGTGGGAACATTTTCTTTTTTGGGAAAACTTTTAATATTACACTATGATTTCAAAATAGGATGTTCATGTTTTGCCACATTTGAAATACCTTTTAAGTCTATTACAATCACTATAATAACATAGTCTTACCATAGTCTGTGGAATTAATGCATAGTTTTGAACTCCTAGAACTTGGCTGAGAAAATTCTGTCCACAATTTTTTCCAACCCAAAGCATTAGTACCTGGGGACAGGAAGAAAATTATTTTGAGATGTAGCTGAACAGTGAGCTGTTGACTCACCTTTAACCACTATGTTTTAAAAGATCAAAATAATGAGTAAGTTTAGTGAGACTGTACAGCCTTCAACTGAACTAATGATAACTACTATTTATCACGAGACATTTTATGTATGGCATGAAAGGAGACTATGGAGGGAGAAGGTGGCCAATACAAAAGTATATAGATTAAATACATTAAGGAAGAGAGAAAGTAAGAGGAATGGAGGTACAGTAGTATGCAGATAGAAGAATCCAGCTCAGTCAGACTACTCACAGAGCCTGCATCCATGAGGAAAGCTCCATCCCTGCTCAGCTTCTCCACTGAAAGCTGAAGAATAGGCGGCTGAGGTATAGTGCGATCATTGATGTTGATTGCTCCCTAAAGAATTAAACAAAAGATTAAAGTTTTAGATACAGGGAGCCACAATTAAACAAACAAACAAATTTTTATGAGTGTTATGTCTGAGACTTTATAAGTTATTTAGGTAAATCAGAGTTACTCATATTGAAATATAAAGAATAGGAAGAATTATTTATCACTTATCTAAACAAAACCACTATGATTCCCAATAAAGCCAAATTAACTTCTGATCTTAACTATTATTTTAAAAACTAATACAATAAATGCAATCAATATCCATGTTTCCTGAACAAATGACATTAGTGAGATCCAAATAAAGTATGGAATTTAGTCAGTAAGAATAGATGACTACGTGGCTCAGATCATGTACACATCCTGAGGGAAGAATAAAAGCCTAATGCAAATGAGTTTTTAATAGTTCTCTCCAATTTAACATTTATTTATTAAGGTCAGAAATAGAAGTTCTCATTTATAATTGACTATTATACTGCTATCTTTTTTTTCATACTGCTATGTTAAAACACAGACACAAACACATACCTTTAAATATTCATAACCAGTTTTAACCAAAAATTTATTAAAGTACTTAAACTAGGTACTTAATTAAACCTTATCTAAGGGAGAAAGTAAATAAAATACTGACCTACCAAAGGGTATTCCCTTGTGATGAGGCTTTAGCTCCACCAGGGACTATTAATCACAATACTTTAAATCTTCTGACCTTAGGGTATGTAGGGAGCAAGAGAGACCATAACCTAATTATAGCCAATCAGAAATTAATGTGAACTAAGAAAAGAGATCCTTGTCTCTCTCTGCTGGTAAAGACAGGACGTTATCAGTGGCTGTGTTTCCTAGTCTTGTAGAAAAGGCTGATCTGAAACAATGAGGCAATGCAAAGACAGTCTTTGAATCTGAGCTAGACCTGAATTTAGTTCTACCCTAAACTTTTCCTCTGCTTTGTTTTGGAGTATCACATCAGTCCCCTTCCTTTCCTAAGCTTATCTGCTAACAAGAGAGTCCTGATAAATACACGACTGATAATCATAATAGTGCTTATCTTTGGAAGTATATATTATAAGTGAATTGAATGTATATATTATATATTATTTTCTTCTTCTTTCTGGTGGTTTCCATATAATAGACATACAATATATTGCATTTTTATTTTTATGTTAATTTGCCATTTTTTAATGTGAGAAAAAGGTAGGCCCAGTTAGCTGAACCTGTCAAACACAGTATTAATCTTGTGTTATTATTTTTATAATACAAACTAATAATTCCATCAACAGTTTTCACTTGCTAAAAAGTTACCTCAAATTTCATAGGTAACTTCTAATTTATACACGCAAGATAAATATTTATCTTATTTAAGATATCTTAAAATCTTTTAACTTTGAAAGGTTTTCAACCAAAATATTGTTAAAATAAATTTTAATGTAATATTTATATATCCTATTTTGGTAATACCTTGATCACCATGTTAGAAAGAAAGATTATGATTTAACATTTTCATGCTTGTGACTTTAACTCAGGTAAGTTTCCAATCAAGGGAAAATAATGTTACAACTTAAATATTTTTTCTTTAACTCAAGAACACCATTACACTAAACATTGACTGGGGTTGTTTAGATTTAACTTCACTCTGGGATACTCCTTTCAGATCAAGTTGTTTAAATAAATCATAGGTTTGGCCAATTTGACAATCTCTTCATTTACTTAGATCTGCTCTAAAGATTTGTCTGAAATAAACTTAATAAAAGTTTATTACTTTAATAATTTAAATAAAGGCACTACTTTCAGGAGCTCCCCAAAACCAAAATGTCTTTACACAGACTTAGCAAAGGAATAAAATAAAAAGCTTCCCCACATCTTTCTTCATTTCTGCAATGGAGTCAATATAATTAGGATTATAGACCTTCAAGGCCACAAAAAAATGAATCAATCTTACCTCATCTGAGAGGTTGTCAACTCTATACAAACTGGGATGAGTTGTGAGCATAAGGTAAACCAAGGGCTGATTTTTCACTTGACACATAGCAAAAATGCGTTCATCTAGACGTGCATTTGTCCCAGTCTGAAATGATTTCTGTAACAAAAACAAAACAAAACAAAAAAACCAGCAAAAAATGAATTTATCAAATACATATAAAACTCTGCAAATAACAGTTGTTAAAAGAATATCTTCAGACGAATTAACAAAGTTACTATTAAGTATTATTTCAAAAATATATTTTAGTAAGTCACACAACAACTATTAAATTGTGGCTATATCCCCATGTAAAAGTCTTGGCAAATTAATTACCTGGCAAAGTCATTTAATCTCTGGTATCTGTTTCCTAATCGGTGAAATACACCTAACACTCTATCAACCATACAGCAATAGTGACATAAAAATCTAACTAAATAACATCATGTGAAGGAAGAAGTTATACCGCAGATAGCAAAATAAAGACACATTTGAAGGATCAAAAATCTAAGTGTTCTATAAAGACTGGGTGATGATTAATGGTGGTTAACTACTCTTGTGTCTCCCACAGTTACAGAAATTAATGTAATAAAGCTTATAAATCAACCAAGAAAATTAATGATTTGAGGACAGTTATTTAGCAGAATAGAGTTAATAATTAGTGAGTTTCAACTGGTATATTAGCTCCATGAAGAATAATGAAGTTTTGAGGTAAGATTTGAAGCATTCCTACTGATGGAAAGTAATAAAAAGACAAGAGAGGTAACAGCAATAAAACTTGCCTTAATTTAAACAAGTGCACTGACTGTAAGTAAAGAAAATCAGAAAAGGCTCTTAAAGAGTACTATGGAAGGTGACAGAAGTCCCATTTATTTATTCAACCAAAAAATATTTACTGAGTGCCTACTATGTACTAAGAACTGTTCTAGATGCTGGGACAAAGTAGTACAAGAGCAAGATAAAAATCCTTGTCCCCATGGACAAAATTCCTAGTAAGGGAGAAGTAAATAATAAATAAGCAAAATATGTGATATGTCAGTGCTAAATGCTATAGAGAGAAATAATGGAAAGAAGAGAGATAAAGAATGTCAGAGTGAGATAGGATGACACTGTCGTATATTAAATGGAGAAATGAGGGAAGGCAAGCCTCAATGAAAAACAGCACTGAAGGAAAGACGTGAAGAGGGAAGAGCTCAGACTTCTAAATGTTAAAATTTAAGTTTTTATGTAATCTCTATGCATTTACATTATATTCAAAAGTGGAAATACATAATTTGAGTTTAAGAAACTAGAAGCAGATTCAAAAGCCACCCCTATCAAGGTACAGCAGGCTGCCCTTCTCACCTGAAAGACACAACATATACCTGACAGGTCAGTGCTAGCGTTCAGAGAGCATACAAATTGAAAAGAGCAGTCCTAAATTAATTCCAAAATCTAGGATGCTTCCCCAGGTAATTTAACATGAGCTTTTTAATAAAATTTGACAAGGGAAGGTTATCCTAAATCTGTAAGTTTGAACATTATATTCTGAACACTGGAAAAATAAGCCTCCTCTACCAGGCCAGAGTTTCCTTTTTTTCTTTTTTTCAGGAGGCAGGGTTATGGGCAAAGGGCAAGCAGGGGAGACAAATATCAAAATAAAGACTGTATAAATAAATACATGCATGAAGAGCTACTGGGCTAGAGAAGGAAAGACATCTGCCAGAGAGAGAACATTTGAGCTCAAAGACAAGGATAGGAAAATGTAATGCAGATGGTGGAAAGAGGTACACATGTGTGAGAAGGCATTTCTAAGATTAAGAAGTGAAATGTGGCTGAAATACTGTAGGGAGTAGGAAAGAGTCATAAGAAGAGTCTCATATGTGATGGTCAAGCAACAAAATAAAAATTCTTGTTTTGAAAAACTAGAAAACTGATCATCATTTGCATCTTTGATAATGTCAGTGAACACTTAGTGAGCATCTCTTACAAACAAGGTACATATTTAAATTAGTATTTTGTAACTTTTGGGGGGAGGGTTACAAATCCTTTAAGGTAAAATAAGAGTTAAGGTTCCTGTCCTCAGGAAACTTAACTAGCATAAAGTTATATATACAATGTTTAGTGGTTCAAAAGATAAAAATTTTGGCCATTGACATTTTTATTGTGTTAGTTTCTGGCTTTGATTTTTTTTTACCTGTTTAAGGAGAGCCAACACAAACAGTGGAAAAAGCCGTAGAGAAAAAGGAACCATGAGTCCAGGCTGCTGGTTACTTAGGACTGAAGAACGATAAGCTGAAAGAGAGTCTATGACGGCATTCACCAGGGCGTCCCGAGCATCACTCAGACTGGCAGTCACAGATCGGTCAACAGCTAACAGAGGTTGAGGTAGGGACAAAAGAGAAATAAGACAGAAGTTTAGCTACCCCACTGTTAAGGATAGAAGAGATAGGTTTTCTTTTTTTTAATTATACAAATTCTTTCTCCAAGTTATTACATATACAAGGAACAAAACATAGCAGTTAAATGCACACACTTTTTCCATTACAGATACAAGAAAAGTCTCCTCACGCTTTCTGTCTGACTGTGGTAGCCCAGATTGAACGGGGGAATACAGGGAAAAAATTTTTTGCAACTCAGATGTAATTTTGTCAACAGTAAAAGCCTGCTTTACTCCAAAAAATAAAAAATAAAAACAAAAATAAAGGAAAGCAAATACTTTGAAGAATCAAACCAACCTGTGTTGAAATATTACTCTGCTAATTCCTAGCAGTATGAAAATTTGGCAAGTAATTTAAACTTCTTAATCCTCAGTTTCCTTATCTATAAAATGGGAAAACTATACTCCATCAAATCTGAGATGTTATTAATTATAAGCCACCATTTTATTTTATAGATCATTGAAAGAAAAAAACTCTGCTAAAAATACACATGCTTTCTTAACACAGAGAATTTTTATTTTATATTTATTGAAAGAGCTCTTAGAGAGCTATTTCGATGATTTTTATCATGTCATGCCACTCTTTATATGCTTTTCTTCATACTCAAAATTCTTTTTCAATACTAAAAATTGAATGGTTATATAATATATAATGATTTAAATATAATTGTTTTGAAGACTTCTCAAACTATAACTAAATTCACAGTACCAAAAATACACTCAGTGCAGTGATGTTATTAACTGCTGTGACCAAATTTGCACATAGGCAAGAAAGTATGAAGACTATTGTTACCTGATCAGTAGTAACTCTAAGACTTCATCAGTTGACGATATCATGATTTTAAAGATTTTGATAAAATGTGAAAAAAAGTGCATACTGGGATTAACCAAATTTAGTAACAGAGCAATCCTTTGTTGTCAAGCAAGTTATGAAGATTTTTTTAAAAAAATCCATGATATGTAGTTGTTTTTTATAATAGCAATGAAGATAATAATAATCATACTGTTACAAAAAAGTGTTAGTTCAACAAAATATAAAGGCAATGACCCTCAAATTTCTTAGGTCAAGATTTTTAACTTTTAACAACATATGAGACTAAAGTGAGGTTGAAAAAAAAAAGTGATGTTGGATTCTTTCTTTTTTTTTGTCTTTTTTTTTTTTTTTTTTTTGGTGGAGGAGGTAATTAGGTTTATTTATTTTTCAGTGGAAGTACTGGGGGTTGAACCCAGGACCTTGTGCATGCTAGGCATGCACTCTACCTCTGAGCTATGCCCTCCCCACAAGGTTGGATTCTTTACTATGCTCCATTAAAAATTTTCCCAAAAGGGAATTCAAGAAAATAGGTAATTACTCCTATTACAGGCAGATTTGTGTTTGAAGCAAATGGACCCACTGGCAATCATCCCTAAAGGAGAAAGGAGGCAAGGACCAAAATGATGTTAAGCTCTATGTATTTGAAAAAAGGGCTTAAAAAAAATTTCAAGAAGGCAACTTTATATGAGATGGGAGACATTAAGTAAAACATGGTTATTTAAGTCCACAGCAGGCAGATTATGAGGCAGAAAGCAGTTTAGTGGTTGCCTAAGGCCAGTGAGGGAAGAAGGAGTGAGCAGTAACTGTCAATGGGCATGAGGTTCTTTTGGTGGTGACAGACATGTTCAAAAATTAGATTGAAGTGATGGCCACACAAATCTGTAAATATACTCAAAACGATGGAATTGTTTACTTAGATGGGTTAGATTACTATACCACTTATATCTCAATAAAGTGAAATTATCTCAATAAGGCTGTTTAAATTAAAAAAAAAAAGATGAGGTTATCTGAAACAGATTGTTTTATTCAAATAGTTACTTAGCAGATATACACCTGATCTAAAATGTTGAACTCTTAAAGCTAATTATTTAAAGGAAAACAAAACTATTTTACAAATATTATTACTTGCAATACATTTAAATAGGTGATAACAATTCTTACCCATATTGGCCAACAATCCTGAAATTGCTTGGACATCGGCTCCAAGAAAAACTTCATTCAGAGTTGAAACAACTGGCAAACACAAAGTATGAACACGAATTCTTCTTTCACCTTTGGAGAAAACACACAAATGATAGCAAGGGACAACTGTACAAAAAAAAAAGTTTGTATTAAAGTTACTAGGAAAAATCACTTCTTTTCAATTTAGAACCAAACAGGGTTACAAACAGTAAGCAGAGATAGTAGGAAAATTTCAGTGAATAAAGTTTTATTTCTTTTATTTTTTCACTACAAAATTATTTTTCTTCAAGTTATTACTGAAAAGACAATAGAGATCATATTCAAATGATGGTAACATGCTAGCTTTTTAAAAATCTCTTTAGTGAATTTTTGATTACTTTATCTTTTTATAATAAAAAATTTAGGTAAATATATATATACTGTAAGACAACACCACTCCAAGATGTGTTCTACAGTCTGTTTTGATACTTTAAGTCCAAAGAAATTTTATACTTTTCTTTTAAATCACAGAAAAAAAATTTAAAATAAATCAACAAATGGTCATAGTACTTTCTCTTTGGTAATAACCCACAACAACAAAAAACAATACATACAAGAAACAAAAATGAAAACCTTTTGAGAACCATCAAATATCAAATATCATGTAAACCTTTTAAAAATTTCTAATCAGCAAGACCTTGAACATCACAGGAAAAAGTAAAAAAAACTAGAGAGGATATCCACATTACAACCTGCACTGACACATGAAGACTAATGAACACGTATCTATGAGGAGCTCACACAAATTATTTGCCGAAGTAGTATCTGCAAAATAGGGTAACATTATTTAGAGCTTCTATTCTAGATCAAAACTAATATAAAAACATAGACATACACATACACACACACACAAAATCAGAGGCTGAAATAAAAAGGCACAAACTGGTAAAATCTTTCTAAAAAGCAATCTGGCGTTACTTTGTTGTACATCTGAAATTAACACTGTAAATCGACTAAACCAATAAAAAACAAGAATTCTTTTTTAAAAAAAGCAAATCTGGCAATACCAAGATTTTTCTAAAGAGTTGATCTCTACACTCTTTATTTCCAATTCTAGAAATCCATCTTGGGCAAATTTTCAGAATGACAAAGATTTATTTCCATGGATAGAAATTATAATCAAACAAACAAAAAAACCCAAAAACAAGAAACAAAAACTAAACACTGACAACAGCAGATTCTGGTGAGGATGAGGAGCAGCTGGAACTCTCATATACTGCTGATGGGAATGCAAAATGTTACGGCCACTTAGGAAACAGTTTGGCAAGTTCTTAAAAAGTTAAACATGTGCTCACTATGCAACCCAGCCATCAGTGAATACACTGAAAAGTATTTACCTGAATGAAATGACAACTTATGCTCACGCAAAAATCCATATGCAAGTATTTACAGGGCCTATATTTGAAACTGCCAATAACTGGAAACAACCCAAATGTACCTCAGCTGGGAAGTGAAAAAACAAACTGGGTACAGCGGAATACTACTTAGGAATAAGAAGTAAGAAACTACTTGTAGATGCAACAACATGGATGAATCTCAAGTGCACTAAATGAAAGAGCCAGATTTTCTAAACAGCTATCTACTGTATGATTCCATTCATAAGACATTCTTGCAAAGGCAAAACTATAGCATCAGTAAACAGATCAATAATTGCCAGGGGCTGGGGACAGGAAAGAGGCCGACTACAAAAACACAAGGAGATTTTTGGGGTTAAGAAAAATCAATGAGCAGAAAAAAAGAATGGGATGTTCTTTTGTTAAAAAATGTTATCTAGAGACAGAAATACATTTTACATTTATGGTATTCAGTCTCCTTATAATCATAATACAAAAACTGAACTCTGTAAAGGTTTTATTAAAATATCTGTTATTATACACTTTTTATAGATTTTGGTGGTGCTGTAAAGGTGAGTAGACAGAGTGCGAAACACTTCCAAAACTTTTTTAAGGGGACAAAACAAAATAGAGGGTGAGAGCTGTAAATTTTTGAAATAATAAAATTAAATTTAACCAGCCTTCATATCATCTTTAGAACAAAACATATTATAAATTAATTAGTACTAAATAAATGATATCCTTAAAAAGTGTTTATTTTCCATTTGAGCTTCTTCAAAACTTAACTCAAATGTCACCCTCTGTGAGACCTTTCCTGGCTACCCTATCTTAAAATACCAGGCCCCCAGCCCTTCTTAAACCCTTCAGCTGTTTTCTGTTTCTCCTTAACTAACATCACTACATAACACAGTTATTTTACTTATTTATCCTCTTTATTTTCTGTCTCCCCTACTAGAATAAGCAATATGAAAAAAAACAGTTTTTAATTCAATTTTATTGACTGTTGTGTTATTGGAACATATTTCAGTGCTTGACACTAAATAGACCCTCAATAAATATGTGTTAAATAAAATGCTTCAAATAGTAAATACCAAACATCTTGGCTTTACCAGGATAAGCAACAAACCTCTTTAGGTTAAGAATACTCTTTTGGCTTAACAGAAATGAATCATTAATTCCAAAGAAAAAGAGTTTATCACAAGCCATAAAATACATGGCCAAATCAAAAAACTTACCTCTGCTACATCATTGTGCTTATAGTTAACAATGTATGTTAGACTTAAAATTTTGTTAAGAGGATAGATTTCATGTTTTGTGTTTTTTGCTACAATAAAACAAACAAACGAAAACTTACCTTTGCTGGATGTATACAAAAGTGCTGACTGAAAGGAAACCAACTGAGTGTCAGTAAGACTCTCTTCCACTGACATCTGTACTGCATACCCAGCATCTGGGTTTACATTTGGCAAAGACAGTAAGTCTGTTGACCGAACAAAGAAGTTCCCATGGAAAGTATGAATGGAAAGACCTAGAAGAGAAAAATTCATCAAAATGATTTATATACACCCACATATAAATATTTACATTTTATCCTTTTCACTTATCTGAATGGCAGAGAGCAAATTTAAAAGTTTAGATGTGATATTGTGGTTTATAAGAAATATATACCCAGTCTTTGCCTGTTTCTGGCACAGAGCTCCTGTAACCCTCAGAATCCCCTAAAAGTCATAAAGGCGTCTTTTGCTATGTTAATGAGGTGACTTTTGGAAAGCAACTAGGTAACCTAAGGATGGGGGATGGTTGCCAGAGGATCCAACCACAGGATTAAAGGTTCTGAAAGTGTAGTGCAATCCCTAACCACTGCCTCCAGGGAGGGGAGAGACAAAGGTGGGACCAATCACCAGTTGTCAATAACTTAATCAACCATGACTATGTAATGAAGCCTCCATAAAAACCCAAAAAAGATGAGGTCTTTCAGAGAACTTTGGGATTGGTGAATACGTGGAAATTTGGGGAGAGTGAAGCTCTCAGAAAGAGCAAGAACGCTCCAGAAGCTCCACATCCTTTCCCTTCCCCACACTTTGCTCTATGCACCTTTCCATCTTGCTGTTCTTGGGTTAAATTCTTTTATAATAAACCAGTAATATAGTAAGTAAAATGTTTCTCTGAATTACTAGCCAGTAATTCCAAACAACAGAGGGTTTCGTTGGAACCTCCAATCTAAAGCCAGTTGGTCAGAAGCACAGGTAACAAACTGGACTTGTGACTGGCTTCTGAAACGTGGGTGGTGGGAGGGTGGGGATTTGGGGAGCAATTGTGTGAGACTGAACCCTTAACCTGTGGGGTATGACACTATCTCGAGGTAGACAATGTCAGTATTGAGTTAACTGCTTGGTAGTATGGGGAAAAACAACCCTCACATTGTAAATGGGAGCAGAATCATTAGATGATACACAGTAATTAGTGAGAGTGGAGGAGGGATAAAAGATACCTTCTTAAATGAATTCAAAATTTCAAACAACTTTTTGGATGACAATTTGGCAATATCTACCAAAATTCTAAATGAATACTTACTTTGACATTAGTAATTCCATATCTAAGAATTTATCCTACAGATACAATCATTCAAGTGATAAATTTATATGGGCAACAAAAAATAAGCATTACTGTTACTGTCACAACAAAAAAAAAATCAGAAATATCTCCACTGCCAATCAGTAGGAAAATAACTAAACTGTAGTGTGTATATTCTACTGAAGGTAGGCAGAAGTTAAAAAACATGAGACAGATCTACATATACTAAAATTAGATCTTCAAGACTTGCTAAAAACATGTACAATGTTATTTATGCTACTGTACTGTTCTATATATTTTCCATGGAGACGTATGTAAGTATGTAAATGTATAGAAAAACTTGGTATCACAGCAATGTGCTTGCAGTAACTTACATAAAAGGACAGAGTGAAAGTGCAATAACACACACATACAAGCTGACAGAAGAGAACTTTAGTTTATCAATAATGTTTCCTTTTTATTTTTACAGTAACAGGTATATATTTTGCTTGTGAAATAAAAACCAACTTTATAACAGTAATCAAGAAAAAAAGGATGCAGGCCTGCATGTACAAAAATAGATGTGGTTAAAAAGAAGCCAGATGTGGGGGTGGGTATAGCTCAAGTGGTAGAATGCATGCTTAGCATGCATGAGGTTCTGGGTTCAATCCCCAGTACCTACTCTAAAAATAAATAATAAAATGAACCTAACTACTTCCCCCAACAAAAAAAAAAAAAAGAAGGAGGAGGAGAAGGAGGAGAAAAAGGAGAAGGAGGAGAAGGAGACATCTTTTTGTACTGTACCTTTTCCCCCCTAGCTTTACCAAGAGCATATTATTTCATGTGTAATGAAATTTATCATTTAAAAAAGAGAGAAACCTAAGCAAATTTACCACAAAGATTTATTAAATTAAGTACTCTAGAAGGAGGGCATAGGTTGGTTTGTACGTCCAAACTCCTTTCACAAAGTTAGGTACATATAAAACAGCTTCTGTCCTGCCAAAGAGAAAAATCTTAAAAGCACTTTTAGGATGTACACTTCCCCTAATTTAGAGGCAATATCTGCAGAAATAATCATTTTTGAGGTCTATCAATCTTGAATTAATAGGATACAATAAATGTGCCCTTTAAGACATAAATACTAAAAAACTATTAGAATTAATAAACAAGTTCAACAAGGGTGCAGGATACAAGATCAATATACAAAGGATTAATTATATTTATAGGAGAGAAAATTTCAAAATAATTCTGTTTATAATATCAAAAAACCATTTAGGAATAAATTTAACAAAAAATGCAAAACTTACACTCTGAAAACTAAAATATTGTTGAAAAAATTATTAAGAAGATCTAAATAAATGGAAAGACATATCACGTTTTTGGATGACAAAACTTAATAATGTTAAGATGGCAATATGCCCCAAATTTATCTACCAATTAAGTGAGGTCCTTATCAAATACCAGCCGGTTTCTTTGCAAAAACTGACAAGAGAAACCTAAAATTCATATCGAAATGCAAGGGACCCAGAATATCACAAAACAATCTTGGTAAAAAAGAAAAAAGTAGAGGATTCATACTTCCTAATTTCAAAGTTACTATAAAGTCACAACAGTCAAGAAAGTTTGGTACTGGCATAAGGATAGACATATAGATTAAAAGAATAAAATTCAGAATCCAGAATTCAAACCCTCACATTTACGATCAACTAATTTTCAACAGGGGAACATGGATGCCAAGACAATGCAATAGGGAGAGAACAGTCTTTTTTTTAACAAATGGTCCTGGGACGATTGTATATCCACGTGCAAAAGAATGAAGTAAAAAACCTACCTCACCAAATACAAAAGTTAACTAAAAATAAATAAAAGAATTGTAAATATAAAACACTTAGAAGACAATGTAACTATAAATGTTTGTGATCTTGGATTACACAATGGTTTTATACTATGATATGATGCCAAAGCACAAACAGAAAAAGAAAAAAGTTGATAAATGAGACACCACCAAAATTAAAAACAAATGTACTTCAATGGGTACCATTAAGAAGTGAAAAAGGCAACCCACAAAATGCAAAAAATTTGCAAATCATATATCTGATAGAAGCTCTATATCTAAAAATACAAAAAGAATTCTTAACATCTCAATAAAAAAGACAAACCAAGTTTTAAAATGGAAAAAGGATCTAAATAGACATTTCTCCAAAGAAGATAAATAGCCAATAAGCACAAGAAAAGATGTTCAGTATCATTAATGAATAGGGAAATACAAATCAAAACCTCAGAAAGATAACACATCACACCCACTAAAATGGCTAAAATAAAAGAAAGGACAATAATAAGTATTGACAAGGATGTGAAGAAATCAATACTTTCATTCATTGCTAGCAGGAATGAAAAATGGTGTAATTGCTGGAAAATACTGTGGCCATTCCTCAAAAAGCTAAACATAGTTACCTTATAACCCAAGTATATCCTAGGTATAGACCTGAGAGTAATGAAAACAGGTCCAAAAACCTCTACTCAAATGTTCGTAGCAATATTATTTATAATATCTAAAAAGTAGAATAAAGCCAAATATTCATCAACTGATGAAAGGATAAACAAAATGGAGTATATCTATACAATGGAGAACTACTGAGAAATAAAAAGGAATATTTTTGCGAAAGTTGGGGGGCTGATGAAATACTGATACATACTACAACATGGATGAACCTTGACAACATTATGTTAAGTGTAAGGCGCCAGTACAAAGGGCCTCATACTGTATGGCTCCATTAATATGAAATATCCAGAACAGGCAAGTCTATAGAAACAGAAAGTAGACCAGCAGTTGCCTAGGTAGGGGAATGAAAAGTGACAACTAATCAGCACAGGGTTTTCTTGTGGGAATGATGAAAGTGTTGTAAAATTGACTACGGTAATATCATGGTGACTATATTTAAAACCACTGAATTGTATATTTCAAATGAGTGAACTATATGATATGTAAATTTTATCTCAATAAAGTTATTAGAAAAAAAAGAAAACAGAAATAGAAGGCTATTGTGGTAACTCATTGGTTATGGATGATGCCAATAGCTGTGAGCTGTTTGGAGATGTGGCAACCTCAAGTGTTTACCTGATACCTTATATAAGAGATTATGTAAGTTTCCTTTTTGGTTGTTTCAATCAATCTTTTTTTTCTTTTTATTACAGTGATGGATAATAGAGAACTTCATCTGGCACATCATTTGACCAACAGACTTCAGTATCTATCTAGTGGACAGGTTTGTGGATCCCTAGCTTTTGATATTTATTTTTCTGCCACATATTTCACATACTTGTTCCATTCTAAACAATGATTGCTTCAACCCTCTTACAGAGCAATAATATTTTTAAATCTGAATAAAAGATTAGAACCAGGCTGATAATGTAGAGAAATGAAATATTAAGAATTATAATTTCCCACTCTCATAAGAAAATAGTTATCACATTTAACAGCCACAAAACATTTATCCTGAAAAACAAACTCGATATAAGCATTCAGAAACTGTGAAAAATTGTGCTCTACTCTGGAATTTGACACAACATTGTAAAATGACTGTAACTCAATAAAAAATGTTCATATAGAAAAAAAAAAAAAAAAAAAGAAAGAAAGAAACTGTGAGACTATTTCCAAAGCAACATGTGGCAAGGTGTCAATGGCAGGTGAAGGGTGAGAAGAATACAAACTAAAAGATACTCTACTTTTGGAGATGGGTGGTGGTCATGGTTACACAAATGAGAATGTAATTAATACCGCTCAACTGTATCCTTAAAAATTGTAAAAAGGTAAATTTTGTTATGTATATTTTACCATAATTTTTTAAAATAGTTTTTAAAAATATCTTCCACTACTAGTATTCAGTCAAGTGGAATGAAAACCCATCAGTAATATGCTTTTTTTTCTTTGGGGATATGATTTTTTTTCCACTGAGATATAATTCACATACCATAAAAATCACACTTTTCACGTATACAATTCAGTGGTTTTTAGTATATTCAAAATAGTCCCTATTGAATAGTTTTTCAACAATGTATCTTCTCTATTCTTAATTGCACAGTCCATCAAAGTAAATACAAAATATCAGAAGAACAAATTTTATAAGACTAGGTGAAAACATGCATATTTATTCATATCAAAAGCAACAATTACACCTTTGTTAATGTAAAAAAAAAAGACCCCCACCTTTGGTGCACCGAATCCTCATGACTGCCTCAAAGCCAATCTTTCGAGTGAGGTATCTCTGTAGTTCCTTGTGTAATTTCTGTACTTGGACTGGGTTGTGCTGATGGTGGTAAGAGGGATAGTAATAGACACTACCTGCTGAATACCGAGAAATACAACCTGAAAAAGAACACATACTCCTTTTAAATTCTGCCACTACTATTACTATGAATACATTCTATTACTATACCAGTAACCATAGGCATTTGGATCAATCTTTCTTTAACTTCTTAAAATACTGTCAAAAAATAATTATTTCATCCCTTTAAATAGTAATATAAAAATTTCTCTATTATAAATGTTTAGAATACAAGACTATAAGGTTTACAATAGACTAAACTGACTAATTCTCCCAAGGGAATAAGAATTCATTCACTTTGTCCTCCATTTAGAAAACTATCATATAAATACCATTTTGATATTCACATGAGAAAAATAATCATCAAAAAGAACTTACCCAGAGAAGCCAAATCAGAATACTGTCCACTGAGAAGGAATAAGTCAACGGCTACCTGCTGACCAGAACAGTCCAAGGCTAATTTCTTATAGAAGTCAGTTGATGGTGTCAAGTGAATGTCCTATTAATCATTAAAAAGAGAAAAAAAATTTAAATGATTAAATTGTCATAAAATTTAAATACCTATCTATACATACCAACGGTTGACAATTATTCTTGGGCATTCTACAAAATCCTTTTGTTTTGTAATATTTTCTCTCTTTTCAGTAAGAAACATGTACTGCTTAAGAATTTTCTATTTTGTTTTACCTTAAAAAAGAAATACACCTATTATACTAATTTTGCTAATCTATTGAATGCTTAGTATGCTGGAAACTTCTAAATTCACATGTAATATTTTTCAACTATCATAAGAGATGGGTACTATCAATATTTTTACATTATAAATATAAGGAAACAGGGAGGCAAAGCTTGCACATCTAAAAACCAGTGGAACTTAGGCAGACTTACTCCAAAGTTGACACCTTAATCATTATAGTATATGGTCACACTTGCATAATCTTTTGAGATATATACACACAAGGTGCTCAAAAGCAATCCATGGCAGTCAACATATAAAATTATGACTACTTTTTACTGGTCATCCAGGTTCTAATTTGTCCCTAGCAAGCTTCTTCTCTTGGTCTGCCCAATTTTCTTGTCAAAGGCAGACAGCATTGTTAGTGGCCTGCTAAATATCTAAACACAAGGTAAGGGTGAATCAGGCAGAAAATAGTGTAATAAAATAGAAATATCTACATAAAAGAGAAATGCTTTATCTATTTCCTTATATTCTCTCCTCTCTACAACTGAAAAATAAATTTTAAATAAGCTCTGTAGTCAAAGGGACAAAGCACCAGCATAAATCTTGTACATTTGATAAGATTTTCTAACCTTAGCAGATGACCTTTGGTTGGGCTCCTCTCTTGGTTTCAAGGCTCCCACTCCAAGAGTTGGGAGCTGTGTTTGAAAGACAGACATTCGACCACCAGTTGGGGACATCAGCTTAAAGGCAGCCTGAAGTGCTGGACCCAAGGCACTCTGGGTCTCTAGGGTCTTGGTGAACATTTGTGGCAAACTTTTCAGTAAATCTTGGACAAGCTTGTGAAATAAAGCAAGAAAACTCAAGAGTGTTACAATTAATTTTTTTCACAGTAAGTCGGTAACTAATACAACAGACAAGACACTGAGTCATGATGATGGTCAGAGAATCTACAGACAGTACAGTAAACAATGAAGTTGGTCAAATGACAAGAAAGCCATTTTAAGTCAACATTATAAATTGGCAAGCAAGACAAATCAAAATTGGGGCCTTACAGTTCTTGCACATGCAGTAGTCCAGCAAGACTATAAGTCCAAAGTGTATCCAAAAGAACCATCAGTTTAGAGATTTGATTTATTTAAATGCCATGAAATATGGCCTTCTCAATCACCTCTACACACTTTATTCTTTTCAGTTCCAAAGTGAGTTTAACTCTTCCCCATTGCAAAATCTAAGATAGCCAGTAAATTTGCCAACTAGTAATATCACTACAAAAGAAAAACAAAAACAGCTACCTATTCAGGTTAGGTTGTACAAATAAAAAGAGTTAATGGGAAAAAAAATACTTCGCAGTATGGCGAAGTCACCGTTGCCAACAGCTGAGACCATAGACTTGCTAGTTAAAATGTTACCCCTACGGCATATATGCATGTACAGGGTAGACAACATCCCCCCTTCAGACACATTCTGTTCACCTCTCACTGTATTATGTCATGGCAATTTCCAGGCAGGTAATAAGAGTTTCTTCTGAACTGACCCCAATGACACTCTGTGAATCAGAAAAGCAAAGGGCACTGAAAGCAGCCTAGCTAAAGTGCTTCTATGTAGTGACCAGAAGCTTATCTCAGCAACCCTCCCAATTTCCCAAATGGCTGGCAAGGCAGGTTTCCTTCAGGTTTTCCTCCTTTATGGAATAGGCTTATCTTCTACCCTACTACAAATTGATATATTAAACTTAAAAACAATCAGTTCAAGGGCAAACTTAAAAGCTGTTTATCTGATGAATTTTAACTAACAGCAAATATAAAATGCTACACATCTTAGAAATGTCACAGAAAGAAGAAAAAGTCTACTTAAAGTTAATTTCAAAAATATAATCCTTCAACATTTCAATTAAACATGTCAGATAGGAAAGTGTCCCTTACCTCTTTACTTTCATTTAAATTTACTAATAAGTTCTCAGGCATAGGTATAAAAACATCTGAAAGAATAAAGAAATATTTCTTTTAAACAAAACTTGATTGTTAAAGGTGTTCCAAATACGTAACACTGATATAGTTAACCACCCCCATACTTAGAGAAAAGCCACCTCCACCACTTTTACAGCAATGTCTACATATGTTCAAAGAGTCAACAAAAGAGCAATGATTTAGGTTTTCATTACAACTTATTTGTTACCATATAAAAAGTAAACAGCCTCTCAAATAGAAAATACTGATGCATAAGCACTCAGTAAGGGTTTGGACAATTGCTCTGCTTCTTAAATTAAAGACAACAATTTAGAATCCTGCTTTAGAATTGCTTAGCCCCAGAAGCCAGCCAAAGAAACACTCTTGGCATTAAAAAAAAAAAATGTTGACTAAGATGACACACAAGAATTCTATGTCTTGACACAGAATATAGCCCACCAACAGCTCTGTCATTCAAAAAGCAGATACTCTGTCATAAATAAGGCCCCCATTCTACTTATGGAACTATAAAACAAGTGAATCAGAAGGTATATCAACTGGCCACATCAGATGAGCATCTCAGGATTCAAATTTACTCTTAGGAATTAAATGCCCTTCCTCTGAAGAAAGTAAACTGAGAAGGAAATGTAGGTGATGGTGGAGCACTATAAGGAGTCTCACTTCCTCAAAAAATGTTTCACACTTTTGTACTATTTATTTTTTATTACAAAAATTAAAGCTCATCATAATGTTTATAAAACACCAACAAATAATTTGAAACATTAAATATTTACTTTCGTTGTCATGTAAAAAAATCTACTGTCCACTGTTTGGATTTCTTCTTTTTCTTTAAAAAGATTTAAAAGTTTTATTGAGATATAATTCACATACTACAAAATTTATCCTTGTAGAATACACAATTCAGTGATTTTTTTTAACACATACAGAGTTGCACAACCATCACCACTATCTAATTCTACATCCTTTTCATCATCCCAGAAGGAAACTCCATACCGATTAGCAGTCACTCCTCATTTTCCCACCAACTCCCACAGCTCTAGGCAGCTGCTAGTCTTCCCGTCTCTGGATTTGCCCTTCCTGGACATTTCAGATTAATGGAGTCACAGTATGAGGTCCTTTGTGACTGGCTTCTTACATTTAGTATAATGTTTTCGAGGTTCATCCATGTTGTAGCATCTATCAGTACTTTATTCAGTTTTATTGCTGCATAACAAAACATTTCATTGTATGGATATATTTCATTTATCCACTCATCAAATGAGGGGCATTTGGGTTGTTTCCACTTTTTGGCCGTGCTGTTACAAACATTCATGCACCCATTTTTGTGTGGACATGTTCTGTTTTCTTTTGTTTTTTAATAACTCATATTTAAGAATTTTTTAAAAATTGAATTACAGTTGACTTACAGTGTGGAAAAGTTTTTAATTTTCTTGAGCATTGTATTGAGTGAAATTGCTGGGTTATATGATGACTCTACGTTTAACTTCTAAAGGAACTGATAGACTGTTTTCCCTAATGGCTGTACCATTTTCCATTCCTACTAGTAGTCAATGAAGGCTCCAATTTCTCCACATCTTTGCAAATACTTGTTATTGTCCTTTTTAAAAATGTTTGCTATGTGACATCCAGTAAGGGATATTCCATTTATCAGCTTATGTATAAAATTGAAAGGCTGGACAACATCATAAATTCACAACTTGGCTCATCATCAGAATCACCTGCTCAGTGATTTTATTTTATGCCAAGTAAGTAGACAGATTAGGTAGGGAATGAATGAATGAATGAATGAATTGGCTGATCTGTTGTGAGACTTAGAACAACCATGACAGAAGGGGGCTCTTTAACTACTGCATTTTAAAGGTGTACAGTTAATCCTCATTATTTGTAGATTATGTATTTGTGAAATTTCCTACTCATTAAAATTTATTTGTAACCCCAAAACCAATACTCATGGAACTTTCATGGTCATTCACAGACAAGCCCAGAGCAACAAAAAATTTTCGATTTGTGTTTGAGAATTTTTTAACTAGTGTGATGTGGCATTTCATTGTGGTTTTCACTTGCATTTCCCAGATAACTCATGTTATGGAACATCTTTTCAAGTGTTTACCAGCCAACTGAATATACATTATACTGAATATGGTGTACTGAATAGAGATATGTCTATTCAAATCCTTTGGCTATTTTTTTAATTAGGCTGTGCTTTTATTGTTAAATTGTAGGAGTTCTTTACATAATCTAGATACGTACTTTGATCAGATATATTGCAAATATTTTCTCTCATTCTGTGGGTGTCTTTTTACTTTCTTGATGGTATCCTTTGAAACATGAAAGTTTTTAATTTTTAAGAAGCCCAGTTTATCTATTTTTTTTTCTTTTCTTATTTGTGCTTTTGGTGTTATATCTAAGAAATCACTGCCTAATTCAAGGTCACAAAGACTTAATCCAATGTTTTCTTCTAATAGTTTTAGTCTCACATGCAGGTCTATGATCTATTGTGAGTTAATTTTTTAAACTACAGTAAAATATACACAATATGCAAAATCGATCACCTTAACCATTTTTAAGTGTACAGTTCAGTGGTATTAAGTACATTCATAATGTTGTGTAATTATTATATATTTTCAGAACATTTTCATCATCCTAAACAGAAACTCCGTACCCATTAAATAATTTTCCCCTTCTCCTAAACCCCTGGTAACTCATAATCTACTTTCTGTCTCTAAGAATTCATCCACTCATACAAGCAGAATCATACAACTTTTGTCCTTTTGCATTTGGCTTATTTCACTGAGCATAATGTTTTCAAGGTTCATGAAGGTTGTAGAATTCATCAGAATTTCATTCTTGGACATGAATAATATTACATTTTATGTAAATACCACATTATTTATCCATTCATCTGTTGATGGATACTTAGGCTGTTTCCAATGTTTGGTTATTGTGAATGTTACTATGAACGTTGGTATACAAGTATTTCTTTGAGTGCCTGCTTTCAGTTCTCTTAGGTATATAATGGGAAGCAGAATTGGTAGATCACAATGGTAATTCTGTTTTAAGTTTTTGAGGTACTGCCAAATTGTTTTCCATAGCACTGCACCATTATATATTCCTACCAGCAACATACATCAGTTCCAATGTTTCCACAATTTTGCCAGCCCTTGTTATTTTCCATTTTTTTGCTAATAACCATTCTAATGGATATGAAGCGGTATCTCATTGTGGTTTTGATTTGCATTTCCCTAATGACTAAACATGTTGAGCATTTTTTAACATGCTTATTGGCCATTTGTGTATCTTCTTTGGAGACTTGTGTATTCAAGTTCTTTGTCCGTTTTTGAATTGTGTTATTCTTTTGTTGCTGAGCTGAAGAGATCTTTACATTACTCCTTCATCATATATATGACTTTCATATGTATATATTTTCTCCCATTCTCTGACTTGTCTTTCACTCACTTGATAGTGTTCTTTCACGTACAAGTTTTTAACATTGATGAAGTCCAATTTATTTATTTCCTTTTGTTGTCTCAGCTTTTACTGTCATGTCTAGGAAATCGCCACCAAACCCAGGTCATGAATAATTTCCCCTATGTTTTCTTCTAAGAGCTTTATAGTTTTAGTTCTTAAGTTTAGGTCTTTGATCCACTGAGTTGTTTCCTATATAGTTTAAGGTAAAGGTCTAACTTCATTCTTTTGTATGTTCACTTTTCCCAGAACCATTCGTTGAAAAGACTGTTTTTTCCTCATTTAATGGTCTTGGTATCCTTGTCAAAAAATCAACCATATATGTGAGGGCTTATTTCTGGGCTCTCTATTCTGTTCCACAGTCTATGTCTATCCTCAAATACTTCTTGAATGAGCTTTAACATTAACTTGCTTTTGTTGCCTTGCTCAGAACTCACTTTACCTCCATAGTTCTGTTTCCTCTTTTGTAAAATAAGAGATTTGACTGAAGGAATCTTACACTTCCAACAATTTTATGATTTTATACTCAAGGTTTTCCTCAATACCATAGAATCATACCACACATTCCTAATTCGTCAAACAGTCATAAAATATTTCTAAAACTAAAAATTCTTAAGGCAGTTAAATAATTTTACGTATACAATATATACCTTCAATATCTGAAACTATTAGCATCTGAGGTTGAGAGAGACCTTCTTGAAGACTGTAGAAGTGGATTGTACTATCAAATGTTATGAAGCCAATTTTTGTCCGAGTGTTGCCAGGAAGCCTAAAAGCAAATTCAGAAGAGTATTTTATCAAGTATTCCCATATACATATATATACCTAAAATATCTGCAAAGACTTACGTACAAATATCTACTTTTGTGAGATGGAAACTGTCCCAACATAAATATTTTAACCCATGCAGTGATTAGTCACCATGAAAACATACCCTACTCAAAGTGAAAACATTACATATAAGCCAAACGATCAAACCCAGCAATAATACAGCAACCCAAAACTCACTATACCCATATAAAGTTATATTAATCACTGAGGAAATGACACATTAAAAAATACTGTAAAGTATATACAAAAGTTTGTAGATGATTTTAATTTACAAAAAATACTTCAAAAAAATACCATATACCAACTCCAAAATGCAATATAGGGATTTAGGTAGTACATATCTTAAAAAAAAAAAATGTTTGCCCAAACCTCTTCTTATATTGTTTAATGCATTCATTTAAGAAGATCAGTAAAAGAATCTGTTTCAAAGAACTTATATATATAGACCTTAGTTTCATAGGAGAAAAGATAAACTAGTTTTCATTCTTGTTGTTCATGCTTGGGTGAGTCAATGAACTCTCTCATCAACAGATAATCCCTATATACAACCTACAACATTAAAAATACAAATGCTGGTAAGAACAAGAAAGCCTTTCACCAGTGTGAGGGAGTTAGTCCATTTCTGAAGAGATTTAGTCCTGCACATTCTTCCTTACCACACAAGAGCACAGTAGTACTTCATTACACTGAAAGCTAGCTTTTACGGGTTACAGTAAGTATCTAAGAACCACTTAAAGTAAGGTTATTTTAAGGAACTTAAGACATATGACAAGCAAATGCAATGTGTAGACACTGTTTTAGATTCTTATTCCAACAAACCTATAGTAAAAAGACATTTTTGAGACAACCAGGAACAAAAATTGAACTGGGTATTAGATCATATGATGGAATTACTGCTAATTTTGTTTGGTGTGATACTCATATTTTAGTTAGGGTTAAAAATAATTCCAAGTATCTTTTAGGTAAAATGATATGCTTACAGAGATTTGCATTAAAATACTCTAGTGGGGGTGGAAACTGTGTGCTGGGCTGGGAGGAGCAGGATTACATGAAGGAAGAACAGATAAAAGGTTAAAATACTGAAGTTGAGGAACAGTACCTGGAAGTTCATCAAATTCTTTCTATTTACTACATGTTTGAAATTTTCCCATAATAAAAAGTTAAATTAATGTTTCTCAGAGAAAGTGAGGCCTAAAGCTAACAACTGATTTAAGTGGACCTTTAGAACATAATTACATCACTTTTATAAAAATATTTTAAAATTACTTATTCCTTTTATAAACCCTGTTAGTTTCTAATTTAAGATACTTACAAATCCAGATTGTCTAACAGACTCTGGCAAACTGAATTCAAGTACCCCGTTTCAACTGCATTGTGAGAGACATCAAATACAAAGAGGTACACTGGAGGTTGAGGTGGTCGTAACTGAAGGGAAAAAAGGATCTCATTAAACACATTTAACAGGATTATATGTAAGCTATCATTTGTCATGCCTACATACAGCAAAACAATAAAACAAGCATTATTTACAGAGTGAGTGAAGACTATAATAAATAGTAACAGATTAAGAAAAACAATATAGAAAGAAAAGAAGTTTAAAAAACAGGTAAAACTATATTATACTATCTTCAGATACATACTCAGAAAAAGAAGAATGAGGATGTGATTGTCTTAAGTCAGAAGAGTGCTTTTTGTAGGACAGGAAGGGGAAGAAATGTGATCAGAAAGGCGTTGGGGAGTATCGGCAATATTCAGTTTCTTGACCTGGGTGGTGCTAACACAGGTGTTATTATTATTGAGTAACCTATATATTCTTGTTTTATAGACTTTTCCTTAAGCACATTATATTTCACAATTTAGGGAAATTACAGTTCTGAAAATGACAAATCAAGTTAGCCAGAGCTGATTATTTAACCAAGATATTTCAGCCAAGTTCCATAAAAATGTACAAGAATATTTTAAATTTCCAAATTCAAAGATTTGTTTTCAATTCAATAAAAAGCATCAAATAACCACAATCAAAACTCAGCATATATTACACTAATTCTTATATTTTTTTGCACATACCACTTGTCAAATTCATAGGTTGCCCAAGAGGTGACTCACAAGAGCATAACTTCCAAATTTAAGACAAGCTTCCAAATTTAAAAAAAGCCATTTTTTTTTTTTTTACAAAACCTGGAAAATAAACCCAGGAAGGCCAATTCAAAAGAACAAATGCTTCCAATTTTTTGGCTTTAATTCAACAAAGGGACATTTACACTGCAGAAAGCATTACCAACCAGTTAAGTGTTAGAAAAATGTTTTCTACACTGAAATTTCTATGTGGTGAAAAGAGACTGAATTCTCAAAATTTCTATACTAAAATGGCCCCAGTTAACCAGATAGAGATTACCACAAAAATATACTAAAATAAAATATTAAAAATTGGTATTAAGTCTTATCTTCATATTCTTTTTCCTTATATTATGACATGGAGAAAGAGTAGCCATATGAAAAGTCCCGGATTTTTATGCAAGCTCTACCACTTACTAAAAGATATGTGGAGATAAACAACAAGGACCTACTGTATACCACAGGGAACTATATTCAATTTCTTGAAGAACTGGAAAAGAATCTGGATATATCTATCTATCTGTAGAGTATATATCTATAGTTATATATATATATATGAATCGCTTTGCTGTACACCTGAAACTAACATTGTAAATCAACTACACTTCAATAAAAAATAAGAATTAAAAAAAAGGTATTTGGCAATTCATTTAACTAAATCTGCTTTCACAGCTGTATCCCTAGCTTAATTAAGGGAGCTGTTTGTGATGATCAAAAGTACTTGTGCTAGAAAACAGATTAGAGGAAATTACCACTGCAGAATCAAAAAAAGAAAAAGAATGAAAAGAAATGAGGATAGTTTAAGAGAACTCTGGGACAACATGAAAAGCACTAATATTCACATTATAGGGATCCCAGAAGAAGTGAGAAAAAACCTGAGAAAATTTTTGAAGAGATAATAACCCAAAACTTCCCCAACTTGGGAAAGGAAACAGTCACCCAAGTCCAGGAAGCACAGACAGTTCCACACAGTATCAACCCACAGAGGAGCACACCAAGGCACAGAGTAATCAAATAGACAAAAATTAAAAGATAAGGAGAAAATACTAAAATTAGCAAGAGAAAAGCAACAGATAACATACAAGGGAACTCCCACAAGGGAATCAGCTGATTTTTCAGCAGAAACTCTACAGGCCAGAAGGGAATGCCACAATAAATTCAATGTGATGAAAGGGAAAAACTTACAACCAAGAATACTCTATCCAGCAAGGCTCTCATTTAGATTTGATGAAGAAATCAAAAGCTTCACAGATAAACAAAAGCTAAAAGAATTCAACACCATCAAACCAGCTTTACAACAAATGTTAAAGGAACTTCTCTAGTCATCAAACCATAAGAAAAGAGAACAAAAAGAAGAAAGAGGAAAAAAAGACCTACAAAAGATTGCTTTGACAATTTGGGGTCTTTATTGGTTCCATATAAATTTTGGAACTGTTTGTTCTACTTCTGTGAAAAATGTCATGAGTATTTTGACAGGGGTTGCACTGGATCTGCAGATTGCTTTGGGTAGTACGGCCATTTTGATAATATTGATCCTTCCAATCCAAGAGCACAAGATAGCTTTCCATTTCTCAGTACCATCTTCAACTTCCTTCATCAATGTTTTACAGTTTTCAGAGTATAGGTAACTTCCTTCATTAAGTTTATTTGTAGGCATTTTGTTGTTTTGGATACAATGGAAATGTTTATGCCAGTTCTAAAATTCTGGTTTTTGAAGTGGGGAAAAAAAAAAAGTGAACGAAGGGCCACAAATGGCAAAATATCCTTCTTTGTTACAGGTGAGTTGTATTCCATTACTTACATATGCTACATCATCTTTATCCATTCATCTATTGATGTGCACTTGGGATGCTTCCATATCCTGGCAATTATAATGTTGCTATTAATTGCAAGGTATATGTATCTTTTTGAATTATGATTTTTGTTTTTCTTGGATATATCCCCAGGAGTGGAACTGCTGGGCCATATGGTGGTTCTATTTTTAGGTTTTTGAGAAATCTCCATATTATTTTCCATAGTGGGTGCACCAATTTATATTACCACCAACAGTGTACCAGGGTTCTTTTTTCCTCCAAATGTTTGCCAACATTTGTTATTTGTGTTCTTTTTGATGATCGTCATTCTGACAGGTATGAGGTGATGTCTCACTGTGCTTCTGATTTACATTTCCCTGATATTAATGATGCTGAGCAACTTTTCATGTTCCTGTTGGCCATCTACATTTCCTATATGGAAAAATGCCTGAAGTTCTTCTGCCCATATTTTAAGTGGGTTGGTTGGTTGTTTGCTTTTTAATTGAAGTACAGTTGATTTAAAATGTTGTATTAGTTTCTGGTGTACAGCATGGATGGACTTGGAGGGCATTATGCTAAGTGAAGTAAGTTAGACAGAGAAAGACAAGTACTGTAAGATACCACTTACATATGGAATCTAAAAAAAATACAACAAACTAGTAAATATAACAGAAAAGAAACAGACTGACAGATGTAGAGAAGGAACCAGTGGTTATCAGGGGTAAGAGGGAAGGGGAAGGGGGAGGTGGAGAATTAAGAGGTACAAACTATCAGGTATAAAATAAGATACAAGGATGTACTATACAATATGGGTACTATAGCTAGTATTTTATAATAACCATAAATGGAGTATAACCTTTAAAAATGTGTGAATCACCATACTGTATACCTGTAACATATAATGTATATCAACTATAGTTCAATTATAAAAATATGATATTGTAAAATAGATACATAAATTTTAAATGGTAAAAATAAATAAATAAATAAGATACAAGTACTCTGTAAAATGTAAAATGCTAAACATTAGGCATAATTATTATCATTTTAAATGCAAGACCTCAGATACACAAATATGTAAAAGTAATTGCAAGAGGATGTGCATCATACCATTATTTGCAACAGAAAAAAACTGGAATGACCTAAAAGTAAATATCATCTCAATATTATACTGCAAAATTCTCAATGGATACACAAGAAACGTAAGTGGAAACTTATATACACTACTTTAACCTTTTTTGTTGCTGTTGTTTTGTTTTGGGGAGGGTAATTAGGTTTATTTATTTATTATTACTTTATTTATTATTATTTTATTTAATAGAGGTACTGGAGATTGAATCCAGGACCTCATGCATGCTAAGCACACACTCTACCACTGTGCTATACCCTCCCCCCTACACTATTACTTTTCAAACTTACCCTTACATACTAATTAATTACTTTTATTATAAACAAAGATAATATTTACCAATTTAAAAATCTATAATTTTCCTAAAGAATTCTGTATTTGTTTGTTTGTTTGTTTGTTTGTTTGGTGGGAGAGATGTAATTAGGTATCCTTATTTATTTTCAGAAGAGGTACTGGGGATTGAACCCAGGACCTTGTGATGCTAAGCATGCACTCTACCACTTGAGCTATATCCTTCCCCCACAAGTTCTATACTGTTTTACTTAAAACCAAGTATAGTGAAATATTTATGCTATGTAAAAAAGTGAAAGTTTACCATGTATTCTGAAGGAGCCATAAACTCAATAGTAGCATTTTGAACTTCAGGTCTTCTGTGAGGTTCTCCATAGACTCTGGTCAAAGGGTTGTACATGAATTCTTCAGGAACTATGTAAGTTAACAACATATAATGATAAAACTGAAAGGATTAAGTTTAATACACTTATTAAAGTATATTTAATATACGTGCATTTGGCTGTTTTCTTAATGTACGAATTTATAAATAATTCAATATAGACTAAATATACTTTGATTCTGAGTTCCATTCAGTTTCCCTCCATAATGGCACTCAGTATTTTTTACTTTTACAACTACAATGATTGTGATTTTTCTTTTCCTATCTTCTAATATCCTCTTTGTCTTAATTCTTGGGAAGTTGTTCTAAAATTGTTTGAAAGGAGGATAAAAACTCATTAAATGCCAATTATTTTCTTAAATGCAAGACTAAACTTTGTCTTAAATTTCACAATGGTACAAGGATAGTAACATTTGACATATGAAATGTACAGACTGACTGCCTCTAGAAGGCTCTGGTAAAAATACTTCAAAGGTTAAAGCCTAAAGGTTTGGTGAGTTTCAATAATTAATAAGACCTCTTGGGAACATCAATTGCCTACTGCTTATAATACACTAGTGCTTGAAGACCATTTTCTAAATTATCATTGCATCTGTCTTCCCAGTAACTGTTTAAAAATTCAAATTCCGATATATGCTAAAGGGTCACCACAGCTTATGAAATGGTATGGGCTGCATATGAAAGTGACTTCAACCTTTACAATTTAATTTCATATATTGAAGCACATATTTATAAGATTTTAAAGGTATACTAAACACTATACATACACACATTTTCTGAATTATTTTGGAGTAAAAAGAATGTTTCTTTCCTACCCTCACTTTACTCTACACCTAAAAAAAACACATATAAACAATAAAAATGATTTTTAAAAATATCTCAAGTTCCTCCATTCCCCAATGTTTAATGAAATTTCCTTCTAAACAGAGACCTAATTTTCAATGTGGATATTGGCATACCCTTTTTTCCTCTCTAATCCTAATATAATGTTATTAGTTAGGTAATATTCCTCAAATATAAACTATGAAAGAGTTACTAAGAGAGATTTCCTCCTCCTCAATTACTGAGAAAACTACATTCAACTAACCTTCTAGCACTGCCCACCTCCCTTCATATAGCAGTGAATGAAGCTAATGGCAGCTACTCTGTAGACTTATTTTCTTTCACCCTAGAGAAAAGGCATGGGAAAATTTCTAAATAAAAAAATTTCTTAAATTATAGGCTTAAATAATACCATGAAATATTATGCCAGTTATTATACATTTACTATAATAAATGTAACCAAGTGGTACAAAATAATATCATCACTTTTTTTGCTTAAGAAGTATATAATTATTTATATGTAAGTATAAATGCCCAGAAAAAAGCTAATAGACGTTTATCTCTGCGTGAAAAGATTACAAGTAAATAAGACATGGTTTGTTTGTTTGTTTTTAATTTTTTTGTATGTTTTGGGGCGAGGTAATTAGGTCTATCTATCTATCTACCTATCTAATGGAGGTACTGGGGATAAACCCAGGATCTTGTCCATACTAAGCATGCTTTTTACCACTGAGCTATATATACCCTTCCCCAATGACTGTTAATTCTTAAAGGACAAGGTTTTTTTTTTAAACTTCACATTTGTGTTGTCTGATTTCCCTACAATGCATGTAGAAATGTTTAAATGTTTAAAACAAAACAAAACATACCATCATTGACTCGGTAACATAAGTTACATTTCCATCTTCTTTGATCAAGAAAGCTGACAAAAGGGTTGATGTATGTCCTGCAGGAACGGCATCTCACAATTGTACTGGAGGTAACCACAGGCAATTGCTGAAAAAAACAGAACTAATTTATTAAAGGCAGTGATCATCATGCCTAAAGTTCAAGTAATTAATCCATAACGTCCAAATAATTGTTGGGATATTGTAACACTGGAGGAAAAAAACCAAGGTAGAAAATGTGTCTCCCCCTCAAAAAAAAAGAAAAAGAAAAGAAAAAGAAAAGAAAAAATAGTAAAAAGGAAAAAGAAACAAACAAAATGTGTCCATATCACCCCACAAAAAATTAAGCAAAATTTGTTGATTTTTAAACCCCAGTGATTTTCCTTAGGACCATTCTCATTAAATTTTGCCTTTTAGAAAGTACTTATCTTCTTATTAAAAATTAAAATTGCAAAAACAACATAGTAAATTTACATGTATCTTTGAGATGAATGGCAAAGGAAGGATCAATCTAAAAAAAATGACCAATTAATTAGGAAGTTTCTTCATGCTACATTAACAGGTCACTAAGTTCTCATAAAAGAACTGTCACAAAGTAAAATATGGTTAAATTATATTTAAATATTCAATATGCTCCTATTTATAGCTTATCCTATATAATAAAAGATCTACAGTATTAAAATTTTTAAAAAGGCAATACAATCCTATCACCAAAAGGAGGTTTGTTATGGGTAAGTCACTTAGGTACTGATCTTCTCAGAAGTACATGGTCACATGTCAAGGACCCAGAGTCTTAGGACAATAGTAGAGGGGCTTCTTCTTCTTTTTCCCTTCTTCTTTTTGTTTTTTCTTTCTGAAACAGCTTCTTAAAGCAACAGATTTTACTCCAAGAATTGCAGAACTGGGAAATTGGGTAAAGTCGTTTAATGAGTAAACAATTTACAACTTTTTAAAATAGTATGGTTCATTTATTTTTTTTCAGTACCTCTATTCTGTTCAGTACCTCTTAAATTTTTCAATAATATGTTTATTTTATCTCATTGTGAAAGTGTTTAGTAATCAAATTTCTGGTTGAAATACAAATAAAGAATTCTGTTAATGGTCAAATTCTGAAAGATAGCTCAAATTATTGCACTCATGTAGAAAATTCCTCATCACCAAGATAATTTCCCACAAGACATTTACTTTCACTATTAAAACATACCACTAGGTCTTTAAAAGGATGAAGCAGTAGTCCCAAAGGAAGTTTGGCTTTATTCAGTAAGGCCTGAGTCTGAGGGATGCTAGTCAGCGTGCATCGAAATAACCTATACCAAAGTAAAAATCGTGTCAGTTGTTACTATGATTTCTTTTGGACCAAAAAAGAAAAAGACTTAACAGGTATACATTTTAACATTGGATCAGATTACTAATGAAATAGTTCAATAGGTCCTCACAAATTTTATCCTTTTTAAATATTTAAATCCTTTTTGGAAAGAAAGGGTGCATGGTAATAGCCCTGTTTTATATAATTAAAAGTCTCTTCTAAGCTTGTGTATAAGATAGTCCAGACTATCAAACAACTTATTTTTCTTTAAGTAAATCTAGATTGCACTGGAATTACAAGGTGATGGCCCAAATTTGTAAGTGCAAAGTTAAGTTTATTACTGAAAAGCTCGGTTTTGCTGAAGGTTCTAAAAAGACTATTTAAAAATAAAATTCAATTTATCAGAAAGTCTTCATACACACTTAAACTCACAATCAATTTTAGGAGAGAAAAGAATATTAAAATTATGTTTGGTATGAGAAACAATTTAAAATGAAAGCAGATAAAGAATTATAAGATTCAAATCCCTATACTTTGGACTTTGAAGATATAATGTAGCCACTATAATGATAATGAATATCATAGTCCCATTAGAGCAGATATGAGCAGCTATTAGCTCAGGGGTTACAACCCTATTTCTTGACTTAGAACACTTCAAACATCAAGCAAGCAACTAACTAAGCACTGTTTCCTGCAGGCAGAACTACTTTCATAACTTAATATATTTGTACAACTTGTCCTAACACATGAAGCTCCAAAAAAACGTGGAAAACTTTTACAACAAGTAGAATGTCATATTTGATAAGAAGCACTGTGTGAAGCCTTACTCTGGGTTACAGTTGAGTTTCTGGATGTCCTCATGCAAATTTGGAACTGGAGGCTTCAAAGGTGTTGATGGAAGCATGTTTCTTTCTTGAAGGAGATTGATAACTCTTAGCCCCTCTGGATGTAGACTTAATCCACTCATGCTTGCAGTTAAATGATTAGCACCTAAGGGAGTCTGAAGACATTTAATTTTAAAGTAAGTAGCCTTCAGTTGAAAAGAGAAGAGTATAAGGACTTGGTTACTTAATTTCTCTCTCAATAACAAAACTGTAATCTACTTTCTCTGGTCAATTTTTTGGTGTTAGAGCACGTAACAGAACAAAAGCCTTATGAAATATTCCTTATCATTCTAGTTGGTTAAAAATGTTCATTTTTACCTTCCTAAAACTTTTTCATGGGAATACAGTTTAAACTAAAAGGTAGAACATAGGTTAAAAAAAAAAAGGAAGAAAGAAAGAAAGAAAATAAAAAGTTTACCTGAGTAAAAGCCTGTGGCCCACTTGGGTAATTCAAGGAAGAGAGTGGCATTCCCGTTGTACTAGGTGGTGGTGTGTTCTGATAACCAGGTGGCAAGGAGGGATATGAATATCCAACACTTCTGCTCATTGTGGGATTCTTATTAGTAAGCTGTGGTGTTGCTAGAAACAAGGTAACTTTTAAGTTCTATTTTATACTCCAGAGTACTTTAAATCAACACATAGATCCATTACATTATAGAAATTTTAACTCCACAATCCTTTGAGTAATTTAATACTTTCACTTATCACTTTGGTAAAATAAGACAAACACGAATAACAAAGTAATAGCAATGATTAAAATCTAGCTAATGTGGACTTACAGCTGGAAACACACAAAAATAAATTTAGTATAGTTGATTTCCTTTCATAGCATGTACTAAAATTTGTATTTAGACTAAAATACTAATTCAAAACAACTTAAAATATACTAACTGTTCAACTGATTAAATAAATTTAAAGAGATCTAATTGATCAAAATACTCTACAGTCATAACACAATAATAATGAAGCCAATAATTCCAATTCTGAATGTAAAAAAGCTAACAAAAGATCTAAAAGCATAGAGATAAAAAATGCTAACAGATATCACTGCATGACATAATTATGAAGTTTTCTTCTTTGTTTTCTACAAGGAACACATAAAAAAATCAAAAAACTTTCATAGCATCTCACCCAAGAAGCCACCGCCTTCAATTTCATCATAACTATTGTGAACCACCATAGATCCATTATTAGTATTTGATGGAACACCTAAGAAGGAAGTTTATTGACAATATTTAAATTAGAACAATTATTACAATTTCTGCAAGATTTGATCTAATGTCTAAAATTTAAAGTAACTTTTGAAATGACAAATAGTATAAACCACAGCCCAGGAAAAATATATAATGTGAAAATAAAATTCTCAAACAATGCAAGTTTTTAAATATATAAAATAAAGAATGGTACTTTGTGGAGTTTATAAAGTTATATACTATCTGAAAAATTTTAGCAGTCGTGAGAGCAGCATTAAAAAAACCTCTAAGGAGCAGTACACACTAAAAAAAAAGAATCACCAAAATACATGCTCTTTAAAGACAAAATTATCAGGATAAAAATCTTTTTTTCAAAATATGGAAAAACAGAGTAGAATCTAGAATTAATTTGAAGGTGATACATATTCATTAGAACAACTGCGCTTAAGTCTAGAGAACAACCACTAAAATGAATAATAAAAATTTATCTCTAGGTACCTCTACTATTTATTAGCTCTAATTTAGGTACAGAAGAAACTAAAATTAATGAACAGCATCAACCTCTAGCACATAAGAAAGGTGCTAATTTTAACATTCATTTTAACACCAAATAGATAAGTTTAATAGCTTCAATAAAGTTAGTAACTTCTTTCAAATTCTCAAGACCATCATGACTTTAGCCATGAGTTGATACAGGGGTAAACATTAGTCAAAACTATTTACAGAAACAAACAAACAAACAAAAAGGGCATATTTTTAGTTGGTTAAAAGTTAAAATATTTATTGTAGTTTGATTTTCAAAAATATAATGTGGCAACCAGTGGGACATTGCTTTATCATTTTGTTAGTCATTTTTAACACCATTCTTTTCGAATTATTCACAGGTCAGTTTTTTCCCTACTTGCAATACTAAAAAAAGGAAATGCTAAAAGAAAAAACAAAAACAGTAATATTGATTGTATTGAGTAGTGGGATATGGGCAGTGGTTTTTATCCCTCCTCTTCTGTTTTCCTATTTCAACATCTTGTTGCAATGGTTATATTTCTGCTAAAATCAAATTTCTAATTTTACAAAATATTTTGTTTAAATTAATAAACATATTTTAAAGTTATATCTAAAGACAATGCTTTTAAACATTTTATTATTTATATAAAACATCAAAATGATTGTATATTTGACTTTTTACTTAAGCTCATAAATATTTGTTAATATTTACAATGACAGTGGCAATCAAAATACTGCTTCCATGGAAAAGAGCCTATATATTAAAAGGATAGCTGTAACACCATGTCCATGTTCCCCTCTCGCCTCCATCTCCCAAAAGGCATCTAACTTTATAGCCATGATTTTTAAATCTGCACAGCAACAACAAAAAAAAGTTAACAGCAGTGATCCCAAAAGCTAGTCTACATTCTAGCATAGGGCAGGGAATTCTGAGGAACTTTTTTAAACTCTAATTTCCTAAGGGAATTTAGAATTTCCCTAACCCAAACAACTAGTTTTTCTGAAAAAAATATGATTTGAATGCACAGAATTCAGATGACATTGATCCTTCCATCCTCAGTTAAAACTTTAGGACTAGACTTGGTTTTTGCCATGCTTACCTTCTTGGTTGCTAGCTGAATTAAACGAAGGAGGGGGCACAACTTTATGTGATGATTTCTGAGGAGTAAGGGCCCTCACTGGAGGTGGTGCTCCAGTTGGAGGGGACCCAAGTGGAGCTCCTGGTTGAAAAGTGGTAGGCAGAGGTGGATTCACTAAGGGGGGTGCAGATCCTATGGAAACATTGGTTTTTCACAGGTCACTTAAGAACTTAAGGAAAAAGGCCAAAACAGCCTTTTTCCATATCTAAGTAACTTCCAAATTTATATTTTAATTATAAACTGACAAATTACCAGAAATAAGTTAACGTTCCAGATTAATAGCTTTTTAATTCATATGCATACTTTATACATTTCCAAGTCTCTCCTACCATAATTCTTACCTGTCAATTAAAGAAGTATAAATATAAAATCAGCTTCAAATCACTTACAGAATAGATACAATGCCCTGTTTATTAATTTTTCATTAACTGATCACAGAGTTTCAACAGGCCACATCAAATATTCCAGTAGAAATTAACATGAATAAAATTTTATGAATGCCTATCAATAAGGTCCATTCAATTATCATCAATTAGGTTTAGAGTTAGCTTTCAAAGCATTGTGGGTATTCTAAATCCTCCAAGTTTTATTTCATTTTGCTTCACTTTTATTGGGGATATAACCTGTTAAAACTAGATTATAAATTTGTACTCTTTTCAGTGTTTACCTAATAATAATTAAAACTAGTTTATTTTCAATATTCTCTTAAATACTATGTTAAGAACATTCCCTAGGCTTAAAAATCAGGAAACAATCCAAAGTTTGTGTATAAATCTTATGAAACACTGCTAACCAAGAGGTTTAAAACTACCCATCAAACTAAACTAAGGATGACATGGTATCTTTTCTTGTATCTACCAGTATCTCACTGACTCAGTTTCACCAATTTTCTATTAGGACAGTAAGTTCTGACTTGTATAAAAACATTGTCAGTTACTCCTGGGGAAATTCTTCTATGTGACATGGAAAACTCTGAAACCCATAACCACCCGCTCATTCAAATCAATAATATTGCTTCTACCGTCTCATTTGCCAAAGAGGAGGAACAAAGCAGATAAAATACTGATAAAATTCACGTCATTAAATTTTTCATTCCAAGGTTTTTTTATCCTCTGAATTTGTTAGTGAAATAGGTAACTAATTTTACTTATAATATGCTCTACCTGGGGGGAATATATTATACTCAGTGGTAGAGTGCATGCCTACCATGCACAAGGTTCTGGGCTCAATCCCCAGTACCTCCGTTAAAAAATAAATAAATAAATAAACCTAATTACCTTATTCCCACCCTACCCCCAATTTTTAAAAATATATTCTACCTGTATTTTGTAAACTAAAGGAATAAAGATACCTAAACATGAAATTTTTCAATACATTTCCTCAATACTGTTCAATTCTCCAGGGCCAAATTGAAAAACGATCTCCAACAAGACTGATCAGTGCCCTGTTGTCAAAAGTGAAGACAAAGATTACTGCCATGTAACTCTCTTATCAAACAAGCACATATACATTCTATGGCAATATGGACAAGTTAAAGGAACAAAAGGGCAAGGTACATTAACAACTCAGCAAGAACAAGAATGCATGATACATCTGGCCACAGAGATGTAACAACCTAATGTTTAACAGAATACAAGTGAGCTTATAGAGATTTTTTCACAGCTTTAAGAGGAATATTCTTGAATCCAAAACATGCTACATTTCATAAAACAGACATTATTTTTTCAACCTGAATGAGTCTTATTTAGAACACTAATAGCTAGAGTTTCAGAATCTGCCTTCTGAGATCCCTAAAGTTAATGTAAGGATGCTAAAAGGTGGCCTCTTGGGGAAAAAGTCAGAGAATTTTAATCTGTGAACTAGAAACTTAGAATAAATTGGTTTTGAGATCAATCAGACACCTACTATAAATGATGGGTTAAAAAAACAGAGGTAAAAAATATTGGGAATTTTTTAAGAGATCTCATTAAGAAAAAAGAAGAGTAGTCATACATAAGCTAATAAATGAACCTAAAAGAAATGTATCTTTTATACGTAAACCTTGTAAGGTTTTAGCACCTGGTTGGTTATGTCTCTTTCACCACATCTGTGCTGCAATCAAGGCTCTCTAGCTGAAGGCCTGTTATAGCCAAAAAAAAATTTCAGATAATTGATCATGTGCATTTTAATAAGAGGCTACACCTACTCTTAAATAGTTTTTAAATAGTACCTTTTCCCAAACTGTTTTCTTGTGGCTTTGGGCAAATTATTCAAATCTCACACTTCTTATCTGTAAAACATACTGCTGTAAAAATTGAGTCAGGTTAACATGCATAAAAGTTTGGTAAAGTGCTGGAAAATAACAATAGTCAATAAATGTACCTATAATTCTTAATAATGAAGTGAATATTCATTAATTTAAAGTGATTAATGCTCACTCAGTGTCAAATGAATAAGAATAAAGGTAACAGAAGGGTTTTGGTTCTAACAATTTTGGGTCAGAAGATAACTCCAAAGAAACTAAGTTTCTAGAAGCAGCCTTAGTCTAATTTACAAGGTCAAAATACATTCACCAGGGCCAATGGCTAGTCAAGAAGCTAAGAAACACAGTTTCAGCAGTTAACGAACTACAAAACTAAGTGTATGTAGTATATAGATGCAGAAATACACATGAATATATAAAAAGGTAACTACTGATATTACTATTTCACCTGGAAGCTTTTACTAGCTCATTTCCTTGAGGATGTCTGCTGAGCTGAATCAACCTGCAGATCCCAATACAGAATTTGAAATGCTTTTCAAAGAAACACTATTGATGTTAATAAGCATATATGACACAAATTTTAATAGCAAAAAAGGAACAGTGAAATAGTTAAATGAAGCTACTTTTGAAATAGATATGACCAAATACTGACGTTAAAAAATAAAATGATCTTGGACGTCAGTCCAAGAATACATAGCTTTCTTCCCAAACTCATGTACAAATTCAGCACAATTCCTATCAAAATCACAGCTGTCTTTTTTTTTTTTTTTTGCAAAAATCTACAAGCTGATTCAAAAATTTTTATGGAAATATAAGGGACCCAGAACAGCCAAAACAATCTTGAAAAAGAAAAAACAGTTCCCAAATTCAAAGCTTACTATGAAGTTACAGTAATCAAGATGTTTGGTACTGGTATAAAAAGAGACATATAGATCAATGGAATAGAATTCAGAGTCCAGAAATAAACCCTACATTTATGATCAAGTGATTTTCAACAGGGTGCCAAGATCATTCAGCGGGAGGAAGAACAGTCCTTCCATCAAATAGTCCTGGGACAACTATATATTCACATGCACAGAATGAAGTTGAATCCCTACCTAACATCATAAACAAAATTGACCAGACCCCTAAACGGAGGAACTAAAATTATCAAACTGTTGAAAGAAAACATAGAGATAAATATCCATGTGCTGCTTTCTGACCAAAGATGTGCTCAAAAACACTCCTTACTCCAAAAGTGTTGTCTGTTTTCACCTGTCCCTCCAGGATCTGATGGTTTCTGGAGTGAAAAATTGTCTAAGCCATAATAAAAAGATAAGCCAAGCCTCAGATCAAGTCCAAAGAGAGACCACAGGGACTGAGCTTCCCTAGAATACAAGATGGAACCCCATTAATAAAAGTAATGGACAGTCCTTAAGGAAGTGTTCTGCATGCACACCTGAAACTCTGAAATACTATGGGTGACTCAAACAAACTCAGAGGATACCTTCAAAGGAAAGAAGCAAAGCAGGAACAATCCATGGTTTTAAGTTAACTCAAAGGTTAAAGAAGTAATCTATTTAAAGATTAACAATGATTTTAAAAAATTAATGGCCTTCCATACAATTTTAAGGTTGAAATGTTAATTCAAACATTTAAACAAGCAAAATTTTCCCATTTCTACATTTTAAGCACTCCTATAAGAACTCTACCTGATTTCATGAAGTTGTTTTGAAGTGAAGTATCTCCAGAAGAAACATACTGATGACCTGTCAAATTTGTATTCCCAGACATGGTTGGTTGGGATGATGCACGAGGACAATGGTTTGTCTGTGACGGGTAGTTATATTGCCAATTCAAAGGTGGTGGTAAGTTGGTTCCAGGAAGAAAGCTACCAGAAGGCATTGGTGTAGCAGCTGGGTTCTGAGAAGTAGGTAGTGGCATTTGGGGAACAGGACCACTACGGATTGAAGATGTCATTGGATTAGAAGCCACAGGTGGTCTATAAAGAGTCTGTCCAGGTCCCTGATAATTACTTAATGGAGAAACACTCTGGGAACCACCATAGTTAGATTGTTCAGAGACTGGATTCAAAGTCTTTGCTGGTATTAGGTGAGGGTAGGATCCAGGAAGCTGAGAATTATATCCTTGGCTCACTGAGACTTGTGAAGACATCAGTGCATTTTGGACAGGACCTTCCAATGAGAGGAGGAAAAATCAGTCTTAAAAACAAAGCAACACTTAAAAAAAATACAGTAAAACATATGGTGCTTTTACAATGCAATAATAAAAAGAAAAATAATCTAATTAAAAATGAGCAAAGGATTTAAACAGACATTTAAATATACTTCCCAAGAGGTAAACAAATGGCCAGTAAGCACACGTTAAAATGTTCAACACTGTAAGCCAGTAGAGAACTGCAAATCAAAACCACAATGAGATACCACTTATACCAACTAGGTTGGCTAAAATGAAAAAGATGGAAAATAACAAATGTTGACAAGGATGTGGAGAAATTGCACCCTCATACATTGCTAGTGGAAATGTAAAAATGGTGCAACTACACTGGGAAATAATTTGGCAGTCCCTCAAAATGTTAACATAGTTATCATATAATCTAGCAATTCCACTCCTAGTCTGCATAAGAAACTTGTATGCAAACATTCATAACATCATTATTTGTAACACCCAAAAAGTAGAAACCACCCAAATGTCCATCAGCTGATAAATATTTGATAACAAAAGGGGTATATCCGTACAATCGAATATTATTTGGTTATAAAAAGGAATGACGTACTGATGACATGGTACAACACAGACGAATCTTGAAAATTTTATGCTAAGTGAAAAGCGTTAGTCACAAAAGACCATACATTACATAAATTATTTGTATAAAACGTCCAGAATAAGAAAATCCACAGACACAGAGGTAGATTTGTAGTTACAACAGCTGGGAGAAGGAGGTAATGGGTAACTGCAAATGGGTATGGAGCTTCTTTTTTCGGGTGATAAAAATATTTTAAAACTGATTATAGCAATGGTTGCAAAATTCTGTGAATACACTAAAAATCATAGAATTGTACATTTTAAAGCTATTATTTTAAAAAATCTCTAGAATTACCACTTCTCTACTCAGGAATATGCTATCATTTCTGTCCATAAAACCAGACTATAAAAAGAAATAAGATGAATATTTTTAAAAAGATGTCACTCATACAAACTTAATTTCTTTGGACTTTTTACATTAAAAGATATAAAAAGAAAATATTTACCTTCTAAGTATACCCCCTCATTCCATACAACCAGTGTACGTATCATCAGCCTAATCTGAACCCTTTTATAAACTACACTGTTTATACAAACATGCATATGCATACACACAGAGAGGTAGGACTGGGTGGCCTACAAAAGCATATACACATAAATAGTTTGTAGCTGGGAGGAGGGAGTTAGTCTAGGCATTGCTCTGTGAAACAAAAAATACAGGTATCCTTTCAGGACAAAAGAAATAGATCCAAATGCGTTAGCTGCAGCACTGTCTATAATAGTGAAAATCTCGAAACGAATATCAATCAACAGGAAACCGAATAAATAAACTGTAATTAGCCACACAAGGGACTAATTATCAATAAAATGAGTAAACCAGATGTACATCTATCAACTGGGATAAACTACAAAGAGAATATTAAAAGAAAAAAGGGAAATTATAGAGAGAAGGTTTCTTATAAACCTTTCTATTATGAAAAATTTCAGACATACACAAAATTTAAGACCACTTTATGCAGTCTCCACACACAAAAAAGTGAAATGTTAGATTTTGGATTGACATTTTTATGATAGAAAGTTTTTCCACTTAGAAACATGATATATCTCTCCATTTATTCAAAACTTATTTTATATCTTCCAATTATATTTCATTTTTTAAATAAAGATGTCTTATACCTTATTTAAATTAACTTGTTGCTAGTCTGTAAATTTTGTAGTCTGTAAATACTATGAATAGAACATTTACTTTCATTTCTAACTAGTTAAAAGGCTATTATTCAGAGTACCATAAATGCCCAATTATAACATAAGATATTCCTCAAAAAATATTTCTCAAAAAAGAAGTCACCTTACATGAGTCTCTACAAAGGTTCTCAATGTGCACAAGAATGCTTTATCATAGTGGATTAATACTTCTTCAAACAGTGGGTACAATCATTAATGATTTATGAAATCACTGAGTTACAAACTATATTTTTGTAATGAAATAGAAGTAGTTAAGAATGGAAAATATCACAAGACATTACATGTAATAAGGGCAAGTACTGTGTGGTTTCATTATAAATATATAAATATATGAATATATGTACTAGATCACTACTTAAAACGTATTTCTTATTGTACATTATAGTGAAAGTCTGAAAGCCACCTGACCAACTGATAACTTTGCATCGTCCCTTATCCCTCTATGATTTATTCCCTACACATCCTACCATCTTTTAAAACATGGATCATATCAACTCCCTACTCAAAACTTCCAAAGTTCTTATCTTAGCTTATACATGATCCTCTTCATCCCTGGCTTCCTTTCTGGTCTCATTTCCTACTTTCTTTTTTTTTTAATACTGAATATTCATTTTATTATGAATGCCAGGATAATACATATGTTCTTTCTGATCTGGCAGTTAGTATCCTGCAGTCTTCTGATTCTATTTGTTTCTTACTTGTTCTCTAAGCAAATGTTGGTATAAAGTCAAATTTTTCTTTAAGATTAGCTTTAACATAGGTTATGTCAACTCAGAAAAGTGGCTAATGTCTTGAACCATAGATTCATTAGATTTATCTTTGTCATATTAATTAAGTATGACTCTTTTCTCGTTAGGCTGTTCCTGTCCTAATTTGATTTTACTATTAGTTAATAATTTCTTCATCTGTATAGGCCAAGGAGTCTTTTTATCTGATATCTCTAACTCTGGAAAGATGTCTATGCAGGCTGTGCTTAGGCCAATTTGGAGCAGTGTGCAATTCCAAACACACACACGCCTTTACAAATCTACCTTATAACAATTTACTACACAATATAAAACTGCTTAATGAATAATTTCCAATAAAGGCTGAAAACCCCTTTTAAATATGTATTTATAATGGAACCCCTCTTCATTGAGTGTGGTAAGGTCACTATGTAAACTGACACTAATTACCCTATTTAATGGCCAAAGGCCTTTACTAGCAAGCTATTCAAAGAATTTCCTACTACTCTTCCTCTCTACTCAGCTCCAGTCAAGCCCAAGAACACTCTTCCCCCAGATAATCTCACTCCATCTCTTCATTCAAGCTTCTCTCAGATACAGTCTCCTCAAAAAGGCATTGCCTGAACACCATATCTAAAATAACTCCTCCTTCATTTTCTCCCTCTCTGCCTTATTTTTCTTTCTAGTGTTACCTGACACTACGTTATTTATTTATAGTCTAATTCACTGTAATGTAAGCTCCATGGATGTCGGAACTTTCTTTGTTGATTCTTTGTTGATTACTGTATTCTCAGCAACTAAAATGTACCTATCATATAGCTGGTACTCGGTAAGTATCTGTTGAATGCCTCAAAGAATAAATATTATAGCACAGAAACTCTCTTACTTTGAACAATAAGGTACTATTTGGGGAAAAGTGAGAATCGACTTTAATAAAGGCCAGTTTCAATTTCTATAACTGATCACTTGATGAAATCCCTTAAAATAAAGGTAAAGAAATTATTGCACGGTACAGCATCATAATGCTGGATATTCTTGTAAGCAAGACTTTTAGATAAGCTAAAAGACAAAACAGTCTCTCTCCTGGAAAATTCAGTCCTAAAGACATTAGGTGAGGTAAGCATTCGCACTTAAGGAAACTGAAATTGAGTAAGGGGGCAGCCCCAGAAATGGAAGAATGGTTACATACAGGGGAATTGTCAAATAAATATGTATGAGATAATGGAAGAAGTCTCTCATTTCTCAGAGAAGGAACTCACAAATAAGGAAAGAGGAAAAGAGAATGAACCTAGTGGTGGTAGGCCTGCATCAGAGGTTACAATTGAAACTCATGGATTTCAGTGTATATATAGTTAGATTCCCTAGCTCTGCCTGCTAAGACTGAGAGCAGAGACATTCTAATAGCACTAATCTCATCTAGTACTGCGATCCTGGTTTTTAAACACCATTCTCTACCAAAAGGAATCATGGCTGATTCCTGAGCTTGCAAAGTACAAGGTAAGCCTTCAATATCTCACTGTGCCAGAAAGCAAGGAAGTACCCAAGAATGATGAGATATGACAAGAGGACACTGAAGACAGCTTGAAGGGGCACCCACAGGCCAAATGTGACGTTACATAAGCATCAAAATAAACAATGATAATAATGGATTATCACCCACTGAATAAACAGTCCATACCAATAAAATAAATGAAAAAATTAAAAGTCTAGAAAGGAATGAGTTATGTACATAGTCTCAAAGTATATCTCCACAAACAATTGCAAAGGGAAAAGGAGTAACTTTATCATGGAGAAGCTTGGCAGACACCACCTCAAGTGACCCAAGTGAACGTCATTAATAATGGAAAAAAATGAAATCATGTGCCACCTGATGAGATGCAATGAGAAGTATCTCTTCTGTAACAGTCCTGCCATAGTGCCTAATCTGAATCTAATCATGATGAAATATCAGACAAGTCTAAAATGAGAGATATTCTACAAAATAATTGGCTTGTAATTTTCAAAAGCATCTAGGTCATGAAAGTCAAAGAAAGACTGAGAAACTGTTTCAGACTGAAGAACAATCCAGAGGCACAATTAAATGCTAAATGTGATCTGGACTGGATTCTTTTGCTATGAAGCGTTTTACTGAGACAACTGGTGACATGTGAATGGGGTCTGAGAATTAGATGATAGTAACGTATTAATGTCAATTTCCTAATTTTGATAGTTGTATTGTGGTTATTTAGGAAAACTTTCTTATGTGTAGGAAATAAAAACAAAGTGTTTGAGAGTGATGGAACACCATGTCAGCAACTTACTCTCAAAAGGTTCAGGAAAAAAAAAAGTTCTCTGCAACAGACTTGCACCTTTCCCATAAAGCTGATATGATAAAACTTTTACATAAATTAAATGTAAATTAGATAAGAGTTTTTAGGTGAACTATTTAGGAATAAATTCTGTTTTATTACTGTTCACTTAAAAGTAGTTTCTCTAAATCTTTTTGGGAACTTGAAACTTAGGTTTTGCTAAACGAAGTTAAACAATGGAAATATCTATGTCATTCCCAAATAAAATAAGATACTGTAACTTTAACTACTGAACATAGGCTTCCTTTTACAGAGAAACTAAAGATATTTAGTACTATTAATAAATATGTTTTGACTGTAAATCGACTAAATTTCAATAAAAAATAATTATAAATAATAAATAAATATGTTTGGTGTCACACTGAAAAAAAAATTTATGTTGTATAAGACACCATGTGTTCTTTAGAAATCATAAATACCCTAAGTTGACCAATCTACAGAACACTAATGTAAAAGACAGCTCTTAATTGTTTACTTCTTGGTCTTCACTAGAAACTAAGGTTTTTAAAGGTTAAGAATTCTAATTAAAATATGTAATTAAAACTATTTTAAAAACTAATAAGGAAAACATCTTTGTAAGCAAAGAAAATTAAGGTATAAGGATAGTAATGCAGTTTGTTAAGGGAAGAGAAAGTAATTTTGTTCTAAAGCTGTTTAATTCTAAATGGGAAAGAAAATATGGGACAAAATATAGATATGGAAAGTTGTACAGGTTTGTGAGGAAAAAAAGTCTTTAGAAAGAAATTCCACGTATGGTCAGGACTAAGATTAGAATAAATTTAACTGAGTAGATAAATTTTAATAATAAAGGTAAAAGGGTGCAAAATCTGAATTTTATTTTTTTCTTTGTTAAGAGGACAAAAGTTTCTTAGAATACTGATCTGCTTTTAATAACAGATTGTAGGGTGTAGCTCAGTGGTAGAGTGCATGCCTAGCATGCACAAGGTCCCAGGTTCAATCCCCAGGACCTCCATTAAAAATAAACAAACAAACCTAATTATCACCCCCCAAAACAAACAAATATATTTAAAAAAATTTTTTTTTAAGTAACAGATTGTAAAGTTTCTTTACCTTTCAAGTAATCGGTTATAATTTTCTATATCTGCCTTGAAAATTTTTATTGTCACTTGGTTAAGTGAATATTATTTCACAGTGACCTGTGATGCAATCCGACTGCTTTTAAAATCCTTTTGAAATTTTGACAGTTTCCAAAGATCAAATTCTTTTTTTTAGGGTGTGTTAGTTTTAGTTTGTTCATAAAAGGAAAGTGAAATATTATATACTCTCAACAATTATGCACTCCAGAAAAGAACACACACTCAATTACATGCCAAAAGGGAATTTGATTAAGGAAGTAAAATAATGAACATTTATTGCTTTATAATAATAAATGTTTTTTTCCTTTTTTAAAGAAAAAGAAGAAAGTCTTGTCCAGTATCTGCTACTAACTAGCTATGTAAGGTGAATGTTTAACATTCATAAGTGTTACTTTTCTCTGTTAAGTAAATCAGATATGCTTAATCAGATGGGCTTCTACAGACCTCTTACGGTTCAAATTCCACCATGTCAACATTTTCTTAATTTTAATTCTCTTTTGTCCAAACACTATTTAATTGTTCTTTATCCAAATGTGTTTGTTTATTTCTATCTTAAAGTTCTACTTCTAATACAAAGATCAAATTCTAACTGAAGTTTCTTTGTCCTCTAGCTAACTTTGAGGTTTTCCAAAGGGCCCCCAGAACACTGCAAGAAAACTATTTTCTCCCACTATCAAAGAAAGATATTAAACTAATTAGGCTTATTTGGTATGTTAAATTACACAAGAAGCATTGTCAAATGAGTTAAACCTTCTTAGGTTATACTGCATGGATAAATTCAATTAATATCGATATTCTAGAAATTATATGGAATTCCTAAAAGTTTGGTATGGCCCTGTAAAACATTATCAGCCATAATTCTAGTTATTATCTTAAAATTTTGTATGCCACAGCAATAACCAAGATTATTTGTCAAGTACATTGTAATCAGATCTTTAATCATGACTTTTTTGGGGGGTAGGGTGGAGGGAGGTAATTAGGTTTATTTATTTTTAGAAGAGGTACTGGGGATTGAACCCAGTACTTTGTGCATGCTAAGCATGCACTCTACCACTTAAGCTATACCCTCCCCCAGCCATGATTTTTAAAGTCTTTTGTCATTCATACAGCTTTACTCTGATATCATTGTGGGAAAAAAAAAAAAAAGCTTCATCTTCAAGAAGATTCATATGCAGGACTTTTTGACAAGTAAAGGTTTTTGATAACTTTCAGATCATACTACTGAACTGGGTAAGAAATTGGAGAATTCTAATGTAAAACCTGATGGCTTCATAAAACTGTTCATAGAAGATTTAAATCAAGGATTAGTCACACATCAAAAAAAAAAAGGATTAGTCACAAAGGACTAAGCAAACAGATGAATATGGTTATAATTTGGTGGGAGGAGGGGTTTGTCTGAAATATTACTGGTTTTTAATCTCCGTGCAAACAAAAGTCCAGGACCAGATGGCTTCACTGGGGAATTCTTCCAAACATACAAAGAAGAACTCATACTGGTCCTCCTCAAACTCTTCCAGAAGATTGAAAAGGAGTACTCCCAAAATCAGTCTATGAAGCCCCCATCACCCTGATACCAAAACCAAAGACACTACCGAAAAATGAAATATTACTGTTTTTTAAATCTTGTGTTTTCCAAATATAAGGAAACCCTTCCCCTCAAGCTATTGAGTAAATTATACCTTTGTAAGCAGAAGTGAAACATTCATCTTTTCTCTCTACCTGATTCCTCCAGAAACTGGAAACTCTTAGGTTCCCAGTAGTTTTACCAGGTGAATAATGAAGGCTACTCATGGCAGGTGCAGGAATATCTAGATATTCTGGAGACCCTGAGAAGAGAGAAACCCATCAAAATCTATAGATATCAGAATCCGCCAGCAAGCCCTTGGCATGGCTTTCCTGGTCTTGGGAGGCCTTTAAAAGTTCAATTTCAGATTCATTATGGGAATTCCAGCTCAGCCAACTTACAAAAGCCTACAAGATCAATTATATTTATGTAAATAATTAGGCCAAGTTTATTGAAACCAGACTCATTTTGCAAACAAATTAATCTTAACTTGGCTATATTTGGTAGAAATTAGGGTAATTTTAAAGAGAAAAACTGTTTTAGTGGATATTAAGTTCTAGTGTTGTCTTTGAGGGTTTTTTTGTATTTACTACCTACGACTCACTTCTCAGGTGGCTCCTTGTTATCATATTATTGTATAGTTTAATTACAACTCACTTAATTGAATTATTAAGAGGACATTATAAGTTTGTTTCCGAAGCTTATCACAGCAATCTAATTTTGGATGAAGATCAGATGCCCTATGACCTGCAACCAGGAATTATGCGTACTGGAAAAGACATCAGATAAAGGACTCTGCAGCCACATTGGAAGGGGCCATTATCAGGCCTCCTCTCCTGAACAGATTGCAACTCCTGTTTCTGATGCCTGGTTTCAGCTAATTGAGACCAGCACTACCAGACCAGGATGAGAAGAAAACGACATCTGAAGTAGACAGCTGACCCAAGATGCTGGACCAGGCCCAAATCCTAATGACTTTGATAATTGCACACACTTTTGCTTATGAGCCAAATGCAATTCTTTCCTGGGCTCAATCATATGCCAAGTTTCAAAAATCAATGATTGCTGGATTTGGGCCAATTACCTATGTCTAGTACTCCTGGGTTACCTTGGTAGATCTCTCCTCTCCCAGGTTCTAAATGCATGGCCCTTAGACATTTTATTTTAGAAGAAAGAAACTCTAGTACCATGCAAGCTAATACCAATATCACTGAGTGGGACTCTCTTACCTGGCCAGTTAATGACATCTGTTCTGAACCTGGCCATAAATACTCCTTTCCACTGGATGTTAAATACTGGGTAGCTCCTAAAAGGACCCAATGGACTTATGGAACAAGTTAATGGCCTTGGCTCTCTCCAGGTTGGCTAGGAAGATGCACAACTGGTTTCCTTTGGGCTTAAAGTCACCTACAGGTGGCCTCGGAAACAGGCCCTGCCAATTTGCCTTTAATTCCAGCACACTGGGTTCAATCAGTTTTCCTATGATATGACCATTTAGCCACAACATTCGCTATTTCACTTGGAAAAGAAGATATTCTTACTTATATAGAGGCTTTAACAAAATTTACTGAGCAAGCTTTGAATGACAGTCATCAAGCCATCAGCTTGCTCAATTCGGAAGTCTCCATGATGAGAAAAAGAATGGTGTGGCCCTCAAGATTCTAACTGCTTCCCAAGGGGGAACTTGTACTATAATATATACTGAATGTTGTGTTTTATACCCAATGAGTCTCCTGATATAACTCATCTTATGACTCACGAAGAATCAGATTTCCACTCTGAATGATCCTCTTACCAGTTCAGGAGAAATACTAGGAAAATGGTTTGGTTTTGGAGAATCTCGGCTTAAATTTCTTAACTATTGATCACATCTATAGTTCTCTATAAATTAATGAACCTGCACAATGAACATGAAAAGTAAAATTGACATAAGTCCTACTGGACAACTCGGAATTGACCCTTAGTCCTTGCCAGACATCTTACTAGTACAAATGCCTAAAAGGAAAGAAAGAACTGGGCTATTAAGACCCAAGACCCAACACTGAGAGACATGACAGACCCACGGCAGGTAAGCCATCACCCTGGGATTGAGAGACCAAACATTTGATCACCTAATGCTTTCTATCAAAAGATTGATGATCAAAGGGGGAAAATTAATGAAATAAATTTCTTACTTTATCGCAAGACAAGAAAAATTTAAACAAAAATTTTCTCTGCCTGTTTGGGCCTCCTCCCTTTAGCATGTATTGTGCATCTATATTAGCCAGACCTACTTAGGAGATAACCTTATTAATCTTGTAAAGGATCATGAAGACCCACTACTAGTTTTGTACATTCGGATCTGGGTTGTGTAAACTGTCAATACATTATCTGATGTATAACCCTTTATTTTAAAAAGGTACATAACTGTGCTTTGACCTCTAACTGGTAGAATATTCCTCAGAGCTTTCTGAAAGACTATTTCTCAATCTGTAATCCTCAAGTTGGTTGGAATAAAATTTTCCATTTCTTTCTTAGACCTTAAGACTATTGACTGATTTTACTGTCAACACTATATTTAGGCTAATCATTCACTTTATTCCAAATAGTTAGGAACATTCTATTCATTTCCTGGTTGAAAAGACAAATTTTACTGATATCTTCTGAGGACACAAGGTGAATAAGGTCTTCTCCATCTCTGCTCTCGAGTAACTTGCAGTTCAAACGGGAAGACAAACAACCAGGCAAGGACAACAGAGAGTGAAATCTTAAGAAATAATAGGAGTTAGTCCCAGGAAAAGGGCTGTCAAGAGTGTTCTCAGAAAAAAGAACAACATGTGCAATAGCCTTTGTTCATGAAAGGGCATTCTGAAAAATCAGTATGGCAGAGCAAAGTCAAGTGACTGAGTCAAGTGCCTGAAGTGAGGCAGGAGGTTAGGACATAAAAAGAACCTCTTTGGAATTGAAGGAGAGATTAGAGACTAGAAGAAGTCTATGGCAGTAATTCAGGCAAGAAATGATTGACTAAATAGCAGCAGTGGGTATACAGGTGTGTCAATCAATAAAAACACTTGTAAAAAGTTAATTTATAATCATATTTTAGGTCATCTGGATAAAAAAACAACATCTCACAGCCTAGTGTTGCCACAAGATTTCATGGTTCACTTTCGTATTTTTATTTACTGTTTTATCACAGGCTAATAATATGCTAGAATCCTTCAAGTCAAGTGCAGCCAAGTGAAAGCCAAAAATCATCAAAATACACAAAATAAGCAGAAGTCTTACAGTACATCGATAAAAAAATGAAAAGAATATGCAGTCATAAGACCACATGGTATAAAGACAAATAGAAAAGAACCTGCTTTGTAGTAGTCACTATCATAGATCCATTTTGAGTGACTATAACAAGAAAATTTTATTTTTATATGTACCAACTTGCAATAGGTTATTAGAAGTCTAGTAGTAAATATGTAATCAAGTTTTCATTAAATGAATTTGAATTACTTTATTTTGACATCATTAATAAATTAAGTAGTCCATCAAAATAATGGATCAGAGATTTTAAAGGGGGCCAGAATATACCACAATGGCATAAAAATTATTTTGAGCAGAGGGCATGAGTTCCTGATCACTTATTGGCCTAAAAGAAGAGCCTCCCAAAAGAAAAAATAATTAAGTTGTCATAAATCTCCTCCCCAGGAGCAACCACAGAAGACTGACTCATTACCTGAGATGAGAAGTCTCCACACTACACCTAAACATACACTGTCACAAAATGATGAGGTCTCCCATCTATTCCAGGGGCCCATTGATCTTTCCTAAAACTAATTTATTTTCCCATAAGTGCCTTCTTTCTCTCTCTCTCCCTGCTTTCCTTATTAAGATGGTATATGATGGTATACAAGTCCCAAATTCTGTCTGTCTCACTGAGTCACATTTTTATGAACCCTCACATTACATAAGTAATTTTGTCTTTTTTCTTGCTAATCTGTCTTTTGCCAGTTTAATTCACAGGCTCCCAAACACTAAAACTAAGAGGGCAGAGGAAGTTTTCTTCTTCCAACAACTGAAAACAAGTTTCATCTTTAAAAAGGAAAACTGGTGATCATGATAATCATCCAAATGATACTGCAACATGTTCAAAATCAAAAAACTAATCAATTTTGGCTTGAGCCAAATATAATCCATCACATTATTTAATGTTTTAAAGTTTGAATTCTGTGGCTTTTGTAGACTTTTTACTTTAATTTGTTTTGGTTTACAATGGTATGACAGCCATAAACATATGGAGTTTATACATAGTTTTGTGTTTGTATATACATTTTATAAAAATTAATTTAACACGGGTTGCAAAGAAATATTTAGCACCTATACATTACTTATATTTTAAAAAATGATTGAGGAAATAGAACTGATGAGACTTGATATGGAATTGAATATGTGAATTGATGTAGAACTGAAGAGAGGGAAGAATCAAGGATTATTCACAGGATTCCAAAGTGAGCAACTCAGTAGACGGCAATGCCATTTACCAGGATAGAGGAGGAGAAAAGAATGGGGGAAGGCAGGGAATAGCAAAGGGAAGAGGGGCTGAAGAATCACTTTAAACATAATTTTAGGAGCCACCAAAAAATTCAAGTGGAGATGTCCAACAGAAAGACATCTATCTGCAGCCAAAGAGATGGGTTTTTAGCCTATGATACAACTTTGGGATTCACTGGCATATGTACAATATTTTGATACCATGAGAATTAATGATATCATGCAAGGAGTATGTAAAGAGTATAAAGAGAACCAATCACAGCAATTATGTGAAATAGTAAGTGTTTTTTTTTTAAAAGAAAAGAGAAACAGGTCAAAACACTGCAAGGAACACCAACATTTTAGGGAAAAGAGGGAGCAACTGAAAGATAGAACTGAAAAATATTTTTTGTACTTAATAACCAAGAAGTTATTTGTGGCCTTACTAAGCACAGTTTTGGTGGATGTGTGGAAGTAGAAGCCAAATTAGAAAGGGTAAAAAATAAACAAATGAGAGATTAAATTAAATGATAGCTTCTCAATCACCCAACCAGCAGCTCCAGAAACAAAGACATGTTAAGTTCCACCTTTCTAAATTTCTATTCTATAGGACTCTATGGACTCTTAGAATCTGCGTTAGTAAAAATTTCACGTACTGGTATTTCTCATGTACTCCAGGATGAACATCATGAACTTTGGAAATCAATGATGTATAAAAATGATTGAGACATTATTATTTATGAAATCTAGAACATAAAAATTAAAAGATATTTCTGATATATTATCCTAATGAATACAAAATGTAAGTTATTAATTTTATAAGTTTCTTCAAGAAAGCCTACTCAAGAGTCACAAGAACACACTCAATAAATTATTCCTTTTAAATAAATTTAACCTTAAGGGGGAAAGATGCTTCCCAGAATGGTTTCCCCTAATATTCCAAGTAAAACAAAAACTTAAGATCTTGTATTCTTCAGCAACTGATTCACTAATCCATTCAGTTAACATACACTGAGCTACTATTTGCCAGGGACAGTTTACACTTTCCACCTATCATTCATGAATCCAACTGAATAACCAATTTAAATTAATTCAAGGCTCCTCTGAATATGATTCTATTAATTATAGTGTCCTACATGAAAGTACAAAAAAAAGTCACAGTAAAGTAGCCAAATATTCAAAAACATTGTGCTTTAGATAGCAATGTGTTACATAATCCTCAAAAAGTTCCTTCTGTGTATGTGCTTTTAAATACAACAGGTTTGAAAGACAAGTATTGGGGGGGAAAACTGAGCACCTCAGTCCGCACATCAAAATACAGTCTGATCACTTAAAGAGTTGACTACTTGAAACTGTAAGTGTAACAAAGGGATGCTACTGCTTGAGTACAAATTGTGGGTCAGTCAATAAACATAAGTAAGGGCTTTAATAAAGCAACTGAGGGGCAAGAGCAAATACTAAGAATCAAAGTAGGGGTACAGGCAACTTCAGGATCTACAAAACATTTATGAAATGTGATGTTGAAACAACAAAGAAATGGACTAAATACGAACAAAAGTGAGAGACAGACTATGTATTAATTATAATACAAAGGAAAATAAACGAGGTGGCAGTTTCGAAAAATATCAGCAAATATTTACTATAATTATATGTATACACCCACATAAAGAAACCAAAGAGAAGGTTCTGATCTTTGATAATAGTGGTTAAGTAAGACTGCCTAATTTAAATCTAGGTTCCACAACTTATTAGCTGTGTGACCTTGATCGAGTTGCTTGACTACTCAGTTTCCTTGTTAGTAAATCTAACAGTTCTTATCTCATAGGGCTGTTGTGAGGATTAAATGAGATGATGCATATAATGCAATCTAGCACAGTGACTGGGCATAGAGTAAGTAAACAATAAATGTTAGTTCTTATTATTACTATTGTATATATTTCAGGAGCTCCCAGTCTATCAGCAGACTAAAAAGAAGCTCAACACAATAAGATCTATTAGAGGCATGCAAGGAGTCCAAAGTTTCTGCCCTGACTGAAAACATTAGCCCCAACAATCAGCATCCTAGACCATATGCCAATTTTATTCTCAGCATGCTTTGATCACTACTAAGGACTTCCTGTACTAAAAATACACAATCATAAATATGGTTTACCTCATAGTGAAACTAAAAGATTTACACTTCTGTCAGCCTAGAGATATGAACACAAGTCTAGCATTTAAACTGAAGACCAATCTGCACCCATATTCTATTGTTTTAGCTGATGATATTGTACAAAAATCCACAGAAAAATTTACCAGAAAAAAAATAAGTCAATACATGTTTAATGAACTAAATTGCAAAATATCCAATCCTAAGACTTTCATTCAATAAAACTGGTAACTCCTTAAATGTGCTAGATAGCATGTGGGTCTGATGGAGAGAGGATGATGTGAAAAAAAAAGATATTCTTGTCGTCATAGCATTTACAGTCTAGAAGGGAAACTGGTATTATTTTATAAAATTACAATACAACAGGAGGATCCAGGGGAGGGAGGATGTAAAATATCCCTCTAATTCAATCTAATATGGGGATAAGTTGAATACTGCATAAATACAAAAAATAAAATTAATAAAACTACAGTTTTTAACTGCCTTGGCAAATTAACTCAAATAGTCAACAAAGAAGCTAATTAAAAGTAGGAGTCACAAAATAACAACAAAAAAAGTGAGAGTCATGATTGGTCTTTAGCCTTATTATATGGTAATCAGATGAAGATCTGCCAGCTTAAGTAGTCTTGCAGTTCCACTATCAATTTTTGCAAAGGAAATATGTGTACACAAATCTACATGGAAACTTAGAAAAACCTGTCTAGACAACCTTTGGATTGTAGTGCAAGGTAACAATCTACCACAGAAATAGATGTCTAGGTATGTGAAGGATTCTGTAATATAAAGACACTATACAATACGAAAGCAAGTAATAGAAAAATGAAAAAGGTGACTACTCGATCTTTCAATTATAATCTAAAAAAAATGTGAAAATCTAATTAAACTGCAATATGTAATTTAAGCAAGCTACATTAAACCTAAAGTTTACGAGTTGTCAATAAAATATTTAAGCAGCATTAAGTGCCTACAAAGAGTTAACCAAAAAAATTAGATTCCAGCACTTAACTTTGTTTTCACCTTCTAGAGAAATACCCTCCCCTCCAATTCTCCACCATAACCCTACTCTATTAGTCATGGGATGAACAATAAAGGAAACCAAAACAGACATTAGCCATTTTACTGAGAATATTAAAAAAAAATCTTTAGAAATAAGGCTTATAAAAAGACTTAAGAAATTGTATCTTAACAAGGGTATATACCATAAGACTCAGTTATTCTACTTCTGGGAATTAACTGAAGAACACTAACTTGGAAAGATATATGTACCCCTCTCTGTTCAATGCATTATTTACTACAGCCAAGATATGGAAACAAACTAACAGTACATCAATGTTTGAATGGATAAAGATGTGGTATATATACACAATGGAATATTTCTCAGCCCTAAAAAGAATGAAACTCTGACATTTGCAAGAACATGGATGGAAGTTGGTAGTATTATGTTAAGTGAAATAAGCTAGGAAAGACAAATATCATATAATTTAACTCATATTTGGAACCTAAAACAAACAAATGAACAGACAAAACAAAACAAAAACTCACAGATACTGAGATCAAATTAGTGGTTACCAATGGGGAAGGGATTGGTGGAGCAGGTGAAATGGGTGAAGGAGGTCAACTGTATGGTGTTAGATGGTTAACTAAACTTGTGACGGTGATCACTTTGTAGTGTAGATGTCATATTATAATGCTGTACACCGTAAACTTATTTTTAAAAGGGAGAAGGAGTACATTTGCAGTCTTATGATTGCCTTCCCTATCTGACTCCTGAATTGGCTCTGAGCGACCTGTGTACAGGGACTGTTACTCGCTTTTATATTGTTAAGGACAGAACTTAGGTATGCAACAAATATCTGTTGGACTGGGTCAAATCAACATAGTGACATCTCCAGTACAGTATATACAGTGCCTAAACTGCTTGAACATTTCAAAATTATCAAAACTATACTTACATGTAAGTTTACAAGCATATTTGCAAGATTTACCATTTAAAGCTCATGTAAAATTACAATTTATAGATTGTAAGAAGCCATAGCCATATAACATATTGCTTAAGTTTTTTTTACCTTAAAGTAAATGTCTCAAAAGCATTTCACCCTCAGTGAAATTGTAACTAAATAGCCTAGAATAAAATGTAGTTTACACAATCTGTTACCATAAATTTAATAAAGAACAACTGGTTCAATTTAACACCATTCCAGTGTTCACTCCCACTTATTCTTGCTTCTGCCTACCTATCTGCCTACTCACATTTTTAAAAGTCTTTTAGAGCTTTCTTTGTAAAGAAAACAGCAGTCTCTAAAAACAATGTAAATTAATTATTTTATTCATTGGTTATTTTCTAGAATTTCACAGCAATATTAGATTCCAATGGGCGATTTAAGCATTTTAGTATTATTATTCTACCAGTTTTGTTTCCAAGAGTCAAAGATTTACAAGCAAACTGGTAACTTGGCAAACTGTTGGCAGAAAACCTGTCTTTATTATACAAATTATGATTAACTTAGCAAATCACAATATAGGACAATGAAAAGAATTCTAGAAGGAATATAAAATTGTAAGACATCATCATACCAAATGACAAACAGTGCCACATGTACACGCTCCTTAGAGGTTCAGAACCTGTGTCCAACCTCTTTCCAAGTGACGTAAAGACTTCTTAAACGAGATCCTCTCCTGTATTTGGTTGTTTCGAAGCTGAAAAACTGAACAGGTGGCCTAACTACAATTCGGGGAAGATTCTGGGAGACATGAGCAGGCCCTAAAGAAGTCTTCGTAAAGCACAATCATTCATTCATCTCCGCAAATTCACACTAAATACGACCCCCACCCTACTGCGGGACCGAAATGGATCAGATCCCAAACTATGCTCTCCAGAAGACAGGGATGAGGTGGCGCGAAGGAGGAAGACACGTAAACAGACACCAGGAGCTTTGTATGAGAGTTCTGAGGTATGGACTGAATCTGTGTTTTTCACCCATGTATACCCAGGACGTTACATACAGCAAGTGCTCACCAACTATTTGTTGAAGGAATAAATAAATACATAAATACATAAATAAATAAATAGGAAACACTAAAACGAGCCCAGGATTGCGGCTGCATATTCGCCGTGGTCTCCGTGGCCCAGCCCGCCACCTCCATCTGCTCCTAACCCCGACAGGGAGGTCACCCTTCTCTCCTGTGTCGCCTCAGACGGCGGCAGAAACCAAAGGTCAGGTCGAGTCGGGGACCAAACTTCGCCGTCCCCGGTCCCCCACCCCCCGCCCCCAGGAGGCACTTACCGTTGGTGTAGGGAGACCCCGAGGCCGAGGCGGCCCCGTTCTGGGCCTGGAGACCCGTAGGGGCACCGCTGGAGGCCGGTATCCCGGGCTGGGACATGACGACGATGTTTATCAAGGTTGGAAGGGGCTGGTCTGGGTCTGCGACAGCGCCAAGCCGAGAGCTGAAAAGACGGCCGCTGGAAGCGGAGGGAGGGGGCTAACGACTTAAGACTGAAGGCGGGATAGAAAGAAGGCGGCGCATAAAGCTCTAGGCATGGCGCCGCATTTTCCCCAGCCCGCCGGCGGCCGCCGCCTGGCCTGGGTGCTCAGGCTCGGGAGTCGGGCCGGTGGGCCCGGGAACGCCGGGTTGGGAGGCAGCAGCCAAACGCAGAGACACCCAGCGAGGCCCCGGCCGGAACTGCCTGTCAGCCGGAGCCCGCGCAGGCGCAGTTGGGACACGTGGCACTTCCGGCTCCGGCTCCGGCCTCGCAGCGGCTTCGGCGGTAGGTGATCTCTTCTCTCCCGGCGGGGCTGCCCAGAAGCCACCTGACAGCTCGGGGTGTCCCGGCCCGAAGGACCATGCTCGGTCTCGCCTGCCACGTCACTGACTCTTACCGTCGGCCGGAAGTGGCGTGTGTCACAGCCACGGAAACCCCATCCGTCGTGAACGTCATCTCTCCCGCACGGTCGGGATCTGAGGGCAATCAGGGCTTGTGGCAGCTTTCGTGGAGTGGGACTGACAGTTCCTCTCCTCCAGTTTTTGTGACGATTACCTGAGACATCAAACGTCTTCGTCCTCTGTTGAGGCTATACCTCGGGTAGCTGAACCGATTAATAATCATCGCAGTATTTCATTTCACATTTTGTCATTATATTCCAGGTGTAAATTGTGAGGGCATTTTTTAAAGGGATGGTTAATTATGTACGTGTGTTGAAAAAAATCAAGCCGAAGAGGAGGTCTATGCTTTCGAGGGGTGGGGGTGGGGGGTCTTTGCTTTTGACCGGGGATTTGAGAAGTAATTTTAATTTGGAAACTTGCTGATTCATAGCATGGTCATGCCAAAGTTCATTAACAACATATTTAAATGGCAGTTTTATTTCCTCTCCCAAGAGTTTACAGTAAGGTAGAACATTCAAACTTCCTTTCTAGGCAAGATATTTTTTTTACTTTTGAGGTCAAAGGGAGGTAGAAATTGGAGTGATTAGACAACACTGTTAATTAATGAACTAAGTAATCATCTTAGCCACTTTAATTGTACTTACATTTTTCCTGTTCTGACCTGATGATCAAGCCCTTTAAACTACAGATTTGTACTGTTGATTAAAATGTCAAGTCAAGAGTTTAAAAACCCGAGTGTGAAATACATCTTTACTTAATTCTTTTAATGTCAGATACCTGCTATGAAATGCTATATTACATACAAAGAGATGTAAACTGCTGTGTAAGGCCCGAAAAACAAACAGTAAGAATTGAAATAAGTTAAGTGTTAACTTTTATCCTGTTTTTATCATTTGCCTTAGAACCTAACTAAAAATGTGTTTGCTATGTGTGGAATTGAAAAATTGAACTCCTTTGTGCAAGGTGCAAGTACAAAGTCTTACTGAGGATGAAGATGATACTTCTGGACAAACTATTTTCAGCTTAGAGCCCCTGTAACAAAATGCCAAATCATATGTACAAAGAACACAAGACTTTTAGTGTTTTAAAGAGAAAATGGACCTACCTGAGGTCAGACAGAAACTCAGGGTCACTCTACAAAAGGGGAGGTGCTTAGCCTTGGTCTCAAGCTTGCATTAAATTCTTTCTTTTTAAATTTTTTTGGGGGGAGGTAATTAGGTTTATTTATTTGTTTATTTTTAATGGAGGTACTGGGGATTCAATCCAGGGCCTCATGCAGGCTAAGCATGCACTGTACCACTTGAGCTATGCCGTCCCCCATAATCCTTTTATTTTTTTTTTAATGCAACTCCTTAATGATCTTGGTTGGTTGACCTTGACACAGGAGTTTGATCTGGTTAAATCAAGTTTTCTTTAGACTTTGTTCTGTTTAAGCAATGTCTCTGTTCAGAAAAAAACTGATGGAGAATGATGAGCCATTTTAGAAAGTAATCTCTGGCTAAATCAGGTTAAATAAACAAATAATTTGCTAATAAGTAAACAATGCTTTTTCTAAAGTTTGTTCCATCACTAAGTATCCTGTTGCTATTATCAAGTGCCCCTCAAAAACAAACAAACTGTGGTTAAGTCTTTCAAATGTTTTTTACATTTTCAGTGTAATCAGCTTTAAAATATTGAGCGAAAAAGCAGCATTTATCATTTTCACACCCTCAGGAAAATAGTAGGAAAATAAGTTTAAGTAATTTAGGTGAGATAACATATTTTAAAAGTTGAGTAATTTTCATTTTATATATTATCTACACATTGTCAATTCCTTCTCTTGCTTTTTAGTGTGTGGCCACATGAATATTAAGGAAAAATTATTAGTGCTATTACCAGTTGTTAAGGGTATTGATATGTCTTTGGTCAGTTATCTATTTCTACCCTACACTACCATACACTTTTCTAAACTAATGTAATAAATTCTACTTTGTTATTCTTGTTTTCCAGAACAAGACCCTCCTACCACATATGTCCCTTCATGTATCTATGTATCAGGTTTTCTGCACATTATTTTCAGAGCCTTCAACCTTATTTAAGAAAATTATAAACAACAAAACAAATGACACAAAAGTGTTTCAGTAATGAGACAGCACTATACAAAGACTATTTAATTAAATTTGATTACTTATTTAGACCCCAAAGAGGGAGATAAACCTTCCTAATAAAATTTGTTGATATGCAGAAGTGGACTTGGGCTCACACCAGTCTAAGTCCACTTTGCCTTCCTGCTCATGACTGTTGAATTGTCAGCTGATAAGCAGGACCAATTCTGTTTACTTTTCAGGATGGGGGATATTATTTTAGCTCTTTTAATTATTTTTTTAATTATTCTATTTCTATTTCAAACAAAAGTTTCAATTACAAACAACAGGTTTGTTCTGAAACTATCCTGTGCCTCCATTTTAGGAACAGTTCTTTTAGCCTCATTTGCCTCTGACAGAACATCTGTTTGTATCTAAAATCAGCAGCTCTGAAGCTACAAGTACACTCATCCCACACCAAGCCAGTAAATCCCACTGCTTTCTTGGAAAACTTTTCACCTTTATGTAGGTATTGCCATTCTCATTGCCCACTCTGGTTAGTTTTCATCATCTTGCACTTGAACTATTGGGGGGTAGTCTTTCTGGTTTCAATCTCTCCCATCCATCCTACTTGTTGAATTAAGCTCCTAAATACTGATTCCATTTTTATTTTCCTGTACCCCAAAATCTGTAATGCTCCCTGTGCCTGCCCCATCAAGTTAAAATTTCTTTGCACGGCTTTTCTCATCTAGTGCTGACTAAAATCCAAAGTCCTACTCATAGCCTTCAAGGCTTCACATGACCTGGCCTTGCTACCTCTCCCTCCTCATCTTCCCCACTCCCTCTTATTCACTCCACTCCAGAAACACTAGCTGTTTCCCTAGCTACCCAAGCACAAGCCTACCGTAACCCCTATTTCCATTACCTGGGACGCTCTTCCCCAAGACACCCGTGTAGCTCAATCTCTCAATCTTTGAGCGTTTATTCAAATGAGACCTTTTGACGAGGCCTTCTCTGAACACCCTATACAGCAGCATACCCTCCCTGCTCACTTTCTATCCCTCTCACCCTGCTTTTTTTTCTTCAAAACACTTCTCATCATTGTCATACATTTGTGTTTATGTTTCTCTTTCTTCGTTGGGATAAGATTCTATATGCATCCTGACAATTCTAAGGTAATCATTTTTTAAATTTTTTATTGAAGTGTAGTTGATTTACAATGTTAGTTTCAGGTGTACAGCAAAGTGATTCAGTTATACACACATACATATTTTCTTTTCAGATTCTTTTCCATTATATTATTACAAGAAATTGAATATAGTTCCTTGTGCTATACAGTAGGTCTTTGTTGTTTATCTGTTTTTTATATAATAGTTTGTGTCTGTTAATCCCCAACCCCTAATTTAGCCCTCCCTGCCCTTTCGCCTTTCATAACCATAGTTTGTTCTCTGTGGAAGGTAATCACTTTTCATTTCATATCTATCTCCTTGTTTAGACTGTAAGAGAGTAGAGACCAGGGACTGTGCCCTGTTTTTTGTTTGTTTGTTTGTTTTGACTGTGCCCTGTTTACCTCTGTATTCTCAGCACTTGGCTTGAGGCCTTGCACTTAACAGGTGTTCAATAAACATTTTTGAATGAATATATTTAAAGTGTCATCCCTTCCAATGTTCTATTCTGAATACTTTGACCCTCATTAATTCACTACTATGAATTCATATGCATTTGTAGCCTAAACTCCATCACTAGCGCTTGTTTCTAAACTGTGTTGTTCTCTAATTCTTTTACATTCTTAATACAATGCTGTGTTGTGTCCCATCTGATACAGACCTAATAGTATAGCCGAAATAGTGTCAGCCTCTGGTCAGGCCCTATCTTCCCTGGGTAGCACTGGAGGTGCATTGTTAAATGCCAACTCTTTACTTTTTTAACTCTAAATATATCACTCCATCCCTACCCCCTGTACACACACCCTGGCACCATAGTATCAGAGATCTGAGATACAAATTTCCCTTTAAATCTATCTTTTTATCATACTTTCTACTGAATGACCTCACCAGCTCCTTCATTCATTGATTCATTCATTCATTCAACAAATATTGATTAAATGCCTTCTAGATGTCAGGCACTATGCTAGGCACCAAGCAAAAACAGAAGAGGACAGACAGGGTCTCTTCTTTTTGTGGAGTTTACAGTGGAAGAAACAAAAATGTGAACAAGTATATATTTTTTAATTTCAAATTTGGTAAGTGCTGTTGAGCAATTGGTAGTGAGAAGAAAAGGAAGCAGGGACCTGATTTGGATAGGATGATTAGGAACGGGGGTGACATTTAGGCTCTGATCTAAAGGATGAAAAAGCTAGCTATACAAAGAGAGAAGATGGGGAGAAGAACTCTGGGCAAAGGGAACAACACCTACAAAAGCCTAGAGACAGGAATGAGCTTGCTTTAGTAAGCAAGGCAAAATGGCACAAGATGAGATTGGAGAAATAGAGGTGGCCAAAACAGACAAACAGACAAACAAAAAATAGAGGGGGCCAGAGTAACAAGAGCCTTATAAAGCACTGTAAAGGGTTTATAGACTTTGGGAAACAATTGAAGAATTGTAACCAGGAATGTAATTGGATCCAATTCGTGCTTTAAGATGAATCCATTAAAAAAAAAAAGTCATTCCAACAGCTGTGAGGATGATAATTGATTGGTGGGAAATAAAGAATTGTTGCAGTAACCTAGGCAAGAGATGATGGTGGCCTGCAGTAAGGTGGCTGTAGTGGAGATAGAAGTAGACTCACTAATCCAAGTTAAAGCTTTGGGCTCTGATATTTCCTTGCTTTTGCTACCAACATGCAATCAATCATGAAATCACATAGGTTCCAACCTTTACATTTTCTTATTATTTCTCTGTTCCCGCTGACCTGTCCCAGTCCCATGTTACCTCTCCCCTGCATGACTGCAGCTGCCTCATTACTGATTTCAGCTTTCAGTCCTGACCTGAAACCCACACGCTGCTGCCAGGGCAAACTTTGAGAAACACGGCTCTGACTGTGTTCCTGCTTGGCTCGGAACCTCCAAAAGGCTTTACAGTTTGGGAGTCAAGGTCCCCGGTAGTCCAATCCAAATCTATTCAGTCAAGCCATAATACTTGCCTAGTACTTTTCCCATCTCTGTTCCTTTCTGAATGTTAGTCTCTCCTTATTACATATTATCTCTTCTGGGCATTAGTCCCCATTTTACATAAGCAGGAACTGAAACTTTGAGTGGCCAATAATGTTAGAACCATAGCCTGTAGCTAGAGGTGGTAGTCTTAACTATTAATACTCTATTAAAAATGCAGCCATTTAAAATTCATGATTTAGAAGAATACTTAATTACATGGGAAAGTGCCCATAATAAATAAATTTTAAATGTTTTATGGAACTGTTTATAGTATGATTATCATCTTATAAAACTGGTTATATCCTTGAGATGTGACTGAGGGTGATTTTTTTTTTGTTCCCATTATATTTTTCTGGATTTTCCAAACTTTCTATCATTACTATGTATTACATTTATAACAACAACAATCATCAAAAAGATTGGGGGTAAATATCCTATATAGCCTTTAAGGCTCTCCTCAAACACTGATGTCTGAGGCCCTGACCACTCCCTCACCCCTACTACAAGTTTGTACTTTGTTATCATTTTTCTACTCCTACCTTCTTTTATAGTTAGTTGTGACCTAACACACCTCCCTGCCAATCTGAAAGGTCCTGGAGGAAAGAGACTATGTCTTGCTTATTGTCATTTCCCCACTCCTAGTCATTTTACAATCTGTTGCTGAAGCCAGCAGGAATCATAATTTAGTTTTTTTTTAAAGGGTGACTTAAATGCCAGGGATATCAGGAAAGAAAGGCAATCCAAGAGAAGATTTGTGGAGTAATCTTGAGGAGCCTACTGAAGTGCCTCAGGCCACTTAAAAGTATTTATTAAACCAAACTGAATTCAAGATTAGGTGAATGGAAAGGAGAATAGAGGGGAACCCAGACTGGAACAGCAGGTTCCTCCAACTCAGACCAATGGACTCTAGGGAAATTCTTTAACTCCTTGAGGACAAAAGTGTAGCTAGGAGTCCATATTATGAATGAATCACTTGCTTATATGTATTAAGTGCATGTTATATGCCAGGCACTGAAAATGGGTTCTAGAGGGGAAAAGGCAAATATAGTCCTTGCCTTTAAGAAAGCTGAAAGAATGTCAGTTGGGGGAGGCTATAAATAAATAATCATATATATTTAATTGAACAATTATAAGCAAGATATCTTCAATGATAAGGTAAATTGTAGTTTCTGGAGAAACCTGTAATAGAGAGCTTAACCAAGTCTGAGAGAGAGGCTTTGACAAGAAAGGGCTATTGGTGCTGAGACCTGAAGAGTATGGAGGAGTTAGCTGGTAGGAGAGGAGAGATCTAGGGAAGCAGTTCTGGCTCTGGCAGAAGGAATGACAGGTGCGAAAGGAGGACCCATGGAGTAAGGCATTTCCTGAGGCTGGAATCAAAGAGGAGGATATCCAGCAGAGCTGGTTATAGGCTTTGTTGGGAATCTACTGAATAACGTCTGCTTCTTTCCCCAAACACCTCATTGTTCTGTCCCCATCACCTAGAATCCTAGGCTTGAGAGCAATCTTGGAAGCACTGTCACATACTTTTCATTCAAGGCATCCAAGTATTCCCATTTGAATACATTTAAGAAAGGTAACATCCAGTTCCCGGGTTTCAGCACCAAAAAGAGAGAGAGACAGAGACAGAGAGACAGACAGACAGAAAGAAAGAAAACATCCATTAGCAAAGAGCGGCGGTGGAGTCAAGACAGCCTTGTTTAAGGCTCAGTACCGAGTATCCAATATATTATCTGGCACATAGTTCACATTTTGTAAATTACTTGTTGAACTCAAGAAACAGGTGTAGTTTGTTTTCTTCCAATTCTTATTTTTTATTTAAGTGTAGTCGATTTACAGTGTTAGTTTCAGGTGCACAACAAATATATATATATGTATATATATATTTCTTTTTTTCCTTCAGATTCTTTTCCATGAAAGCTCATGACAAAAAACTGAATATAGTTCCCTGTGCTATACAGTAGGTCCTTGTAAGAAACAGGTGTACTTTAAAAATGTATTTTTTTTAAAAAAGATGTCACGTATAATTTCTCCAAACTAGTAACTGGTGTTCCTTTCTCTGCCTAGGAGGCCCCCGAAACCCCTTTAAGCATGTGTGGAGAGCCAGCCGGCTTCAACTCGGGTTGCACTCAGCCGCAGGACTGGCGGCGGAACCGCCAGGAGGCGGAACTGCAAGCGCGCGGCGCTGCAGTCCTGCGAACCTTCGGCAGTGAAGCACCCGCCGGTCCGGAAGGAGCTGACGATAATTAGGGCCGCGGCAGCCATCGCGCTTTGCAGTTTGGTGTCCGAGGGAGTAAGGCCAACGCTAAGAAAGGAATTGCGTTCTCTCCAATCGCAGGTGAGTGGCGGCATCTCCTCCGGGGAAAACCGGCAGGCGGCAGCTGTTGACCCCAGGGAAGGAGCACTTTTCTGGCTTCGGCCCGCCCGCCCCTGCCTGCAACCGGGCAAGGAAGGGACGCTTGTTTTCCGCCCTGGAATCTGGCGGCTGGAGGGAGGACGGGTTCCTTTCTTGCTCCGTGGGGCCGGCCGTTTTGTACGTCATCCTGGGACGACACTGCTGGTGTCAGACGGTGGGTTAATTCAAGGAAGAACAAGATGACTCTGAACTGCAGGCAAGTCCTTCCTCTCTGCTTCAGTTTCCTCACCCGGTCAAGTGAAGGAGGCCGGGATCACTGACAGCTCAAGAGGTTGTAACGCGGCGTGCTGTTTTCAGTTCTCCCAGTTAGTGTGCGGACAGATCGAATAGTAGTTAACGTATTGAGCTAGCCCAAGTCCCAGTTGAGTAAGGAAAAGATACACTTTTGGGGGGAAAACAGTAATGGCTTATAAATTCTTCCAAGAGTTTTCCAACAAGGTAGAAATTGATTTTGACAACAGTTAAAACTTTGATATCGTTGACCAAAAGAATCAAACTTGTCAAGAAATTTAAGGTATTAGCGTCTTCGGGCAAAATAAGGTGAAATTTTTTAATCTGAAAAATTAAACCTAATGTTAATTGCACGTTTTCATATCAAGATCTGTGCTATCACTGTGTCTCTGAAGAATGTCCGGTGTTCAGTGTTAAAGTACCATTTACAGTAAATCACAATGAAGCAAATGAAAGAAAAAAAAGAAAGGAACATTTATTGTCTACTATGTGTAAAGCGCCAGCTATGCACACAACAATCCATTAAAGAAGCAGTAGTATCACCTCTACTTTACATATGAGGGATAAAGGATGATTTACATTTTGTCAATAACTGTTGATGCTGATATTTTAAGGCAATATGTGTATCTAACACTGTTCTAGAGGACTTGCATTCCTCATCAAAATATTTTGAACTTTAAACACTTAATAGTTCATTGGCATTTTCTGAGTTTGCAGAAGAGGAAGGTGATGCCCTCATTTTAGAAGTATTAGAGAAGCATTATCAGAAATTATGAAGATTAGCAGTTTCAATAGGTTAAACAATTTTAACGTTCCTTTGCCTTGCACTTCAAGCAAGAATTGAGACAAAAGATTAGGCTATCAGAAATGAATGTCACTGCCACATCATTTGAAGCTTATAAATCAGAATTCTGCAGAAATGATTCATTATTTCTTCTCCTTCTTCTTTAAGTACACTTGGCTGAAATTCATTTAAATTATTTTTCTGCAAAACATTATCAAGCAAATAATTTTAAGATCACGGTATTGAAAAGTTTCTCTTCTTTGTGTATAGAACAATTTGAATTAAAATTATTTTAGTGATTGAATTTGTTATTGCTTATGTCAGTTTTTATTTTCTTAGTTCATTATAGGCAAGTTCAGTACTCAGGGTCTCAAACAACTTTTTAAAAATTAATTTATTTTTATTGAGGTATAGTTGATTTACAATGCTGTGTTAGTTTCAGGTGTACAGCAAAAAATGGTTGTACATATACATACATATATATTCTTTTTCAGATCCTTTTCCATTATAGGTTATTACAAGACACTGAATACAGTTCCCGGTGCTATATGTAGGTCCTTGTTTATCCATTTTATGTATAGTAGTGTGTATATGTTAATCCCAAACTTACTTTATCCCTCCCTCCACCCTTTTCCCCTTTGGTAACCATAGTTTGTTTTCTGTGTCTGTGAGTCTATTTCTGGCTTGTAAATAAGTTAATTTGTATCTTTTTTTTTAAGATTCCACATAAAAGTGGTATCATATGATATTTGTCTTTCTTTGTCTGACTTCACTTAGTATGATAATCTCTAGATCCATCTGTGTTGCTGCAAATAGCATTATTTCATTCTTTTTTATGGCTGAGTAGTATTCCATTGTGTATATACTCCACATCTTCTCTATCCATTCATCCGTTGATGGACATTGAGGTTGCTTCCATGTCTTGGCTATTGTAAATAGTGCTGCCATGAACACTGGGGTGCATGTATCTTTTAGAGTTAGACTTTTCTCCAGACACATGCCCAGAAGTGAGACAGCTAGATCATATGATAAGTCTATTTAGTTTTTTAAGGAATCTCCGTACTATTTTCCACAGTGGCTGCACCAAATTATATTCTCACCAACAGTGTAGGAGGGTTCCTTTTTCTCCACATCCTCTCCAGCATTTATTATTTGTGGACTTTTTAATATATAGTTTTTCCCCCCTTTTCTCTTAAAAAAAAATCCTGTTTGTATTTGTCATAGATTTAACCTTATGTATATCAAGTGTCACTTTTCTTTAAAGAAATACTGAGTATGTACTTTTTGTTCATTACACAAACCAAAAGGTTTAGTTCCATTATTATAATTGGAGCTCATTCAATCCTAAAGTGTTTTCTTGAATTTTTTATTTGCAACAGTTTTAATACTATAAAGGTTGTAAAAAGAAAATTAACAATTTTAGGGAAAAGTATTTATAAAGCAGCATTGTCTTAAAACATTCAACATTGTCATTGTCCATTTTTTTTTAGGTTTGTTTGTTTGTTTGTTTGTTTATTTATTTATTTATATTTGGAGGAGGTACTGGGGATTGAACCCAGGACCTTGTGTATGCTAAGCATATGCTGTACCTCTTGAGCTATACCCTCCCTCTGTCACTGTCCATTATTTTAGTACAGTTGGCCCTCCATTATGAGGATTCAACCACAGATGGAAAATATTTGGGGAAAAAAATTCCAGAAAGTTCCAAAAAGCAAAACTTGAATTTGCCCTATACTGGGACCTATTTACATGGAATTTACATTATTTACAACTATTGGCTTATGATTTACATTGTATTAGGTATTATAAGTAATTGAGAGATCACTTAAAATATACTGGAGAATGTGTGTAGGTTACGTGTAAATACTATACGAATACTATGACATTTTATATAAGGGACTTGAGGATGGGGCAAAGGGGCCTGGAACCAATCCTCTAGGACACCAACGGACGACTGTAATGCACTGGGGCTTGCCAAAATTCTACAAAACATGATCAAGCAGAGTTTGGCCTTTATATTTCTAGTATTGTTTAATTTTGAGAGAGAAGTGTGTATAGTTTACAGATAGTATACTGATCTTGTGGAATTTGTACATATTTTAATCATAAGCCTGACAAAATTGTGTAGAAAATTATGATTAATTTCTTCTAGTGGAATTTCTTTACCTGGATTTGAAAGAAACTATTCTAGTGCCTTTTCTACTGACAGTGATGATGTTAATATTTAAATAAAATCAGAACATCATTAAAAACTTTTTCATATTAGAAGTTGTTAATATATGTGGAATCTAAAAAAAAAAATTACACAAATGTACTTATTTATAAAACAGAAACAGACTCACAGACATTGAAAACAAACTTAAGGTTACCGGGGTACACAGCAGGCAGAGAGATAAAGTGGGAGTTTGGGATTTGCAGATACCAACTACTGTACATAAAATAGATAAACAATCCTACTGTATAGCACAAGGAACTATATTCAATACCTCACAAAAGACTATAATGAAAAAGAATATGAAAAAGAATATATTATATAACGTAGTCACTATGCTGTACACCAGAAATTAACACATTGTAAACTGACTACAATTTTTTTAAAAGTTGTTAAAACTGAAGTTAATTTGAAAACTGGCATTTAAAGTTTTATGCTTTGAATTTCAATTAATTTAGTCCGAACTGTGTAGTATTCAAAGTGCTTTCATATACATTATCCTATTTAATCATTTGCATCATTCTGTGAGGCAGGTGGTATTTCCCCTTTATGTAGGATCACACTTGGGCTCAGGAAGATTGGCATTCCCAGAATGAAATAATAGTATTTCAAAAGATGCATATTAACTTTAGATTTTTAAAATTCTAGGATAGGTACTCCATCCATTTTACCACAGTTCTACCATGCATTGCTTCCTGAAGTTACTAATGTATTGATTCTAGAATCCTGTTCTGATAATTGTATTTGCCTCCTTAGAATATTATAGCTTTTATTTTCTCCCAGCACTACTTTCTGGAATATTTGTATCTTGTCATCTTATGTGTATTTTTTCCTCAGGTGTATTTTTTTTTTAAGTTCATACCTAAATGACTTTGCTAAATTACTTATATTAACTACCTGTAAATATTAAAAGTCCATGTGAATTTTTAACAGTTAATTTTCTTTAATTTTTTAATAATAGCTTTTTTGAGAGAGAGTACATACCATAAAATTTACCCTTGTAAGTGTACAATTTAGTGTCTTTAGTATATTCATAACATTGTGCAACCAGCATCACTAACTTCAGAACATTTTCATCACCCCAAAAGAAACCCATTAGTAGCCAGTCCCCATTTCCTTTTCCCCCTAATCTGACAACCACTAATCTGCTTACTGTAAAGATTTGCCTATTCTGGACATTCCATATAAATGCAATCATCCACATAAGTTTAATGGGACAAGACTTTAAGAAGTTTTTGTAATCTGAGAATTTCTGTTCCATTACACCCTTTGGACTGATTTTCATGTTACTTGAGTAGATCACTTCTAATCTGCATAGCGACTTTTCTTGTTTGGTGCTCATGCAATAAATAAATCTGCTGACGTGTATATGTTTCCTTGTTCATGACCTTTGCTTTTCACATGTCTTAATAGCGTGTTCATGGTGTTGTGTAACCTGTTCTCAGGGCTCAGATATCTGTGGCTAAGTAACTTTTATTCTTAGTTGGGCATTTTTACTTCTACTTTAAAGTGGCTAATGACTCCTAGCTTGTTTTAAGGATCTTAGAAACCATAACTTTTTAGAAAATATAAATATCTCGTTATCCTTTTTGTTAATATAAATTTAAAAAATTTACCCATTATATTTATGTATTTATGTATTTATTTAGTGGAGGTGCTGGGGATTGAACCCAGGACCTCATGCATGCTAAGCACACAGTCTACCACTGAGCTGTACCCTCCCCCTTTATTATCTTCTAAAGAAGAGTTTCCTTATGTATATTACTAGATTATTTATGTTGGGACAAATTTTACAACAGCAAATTGGTACCATCCTTATGCTGAAAATCCTTTTACCTTCATGTCTTACCCACTCCACCCTCCATCAGTCCTCATGGCTCTCACCTACCAACAGTCATCCTCAGTGAGGACTTTGCCACTTGATTCACAGTCTTGCTTTCTATAGCACTGCCCTCCAATCTTCTAGATGATGCAACTGCCTGTCAGTGTGGACAATGTGCCCTGTAGCACAGCCTCCCATATCTTTCATCCACAGTTCTCTTCAGCTGTCCATGCTGGAGCCAGGTCTTGGAACTTGCCACCACCCAGACGTGATCCTTCCTTGAACTCTGAACCCCACGTTTTCCTCCTCTTTGCTGGCACAATTCTGACCCACCTTTCACTTCTCGCACCCTTTTACTATATCTACACCTGCTTTTCGACTAAAGGCTTTTCCCGTGTTCTCCCAGTTCTATTCTCTGAGGAGCCTGCCTTTGATCCCTACCCCATTCCCATATACTGTCTGCCTTTACACCTCTATCCACTCAGCCTGAACTTCTGATCAGATCACTTCAGAGGATCCTGTGTCACTAGTACTCTCAAGGTGCTGTTCCCCTGTCTTTTCTCAGTTGCTGTTCTGAAAGTCCCTAAATCCCCATTCACTCAATGTTTCTCTCTCATTCACTCATGTTCTCTAAAGCTGAGCATTGCTGAGAGGGTTGGGTGGGGGAGGGATAGAAATCAGTGCAGATTGGCACTGCTGTGAGTGTTTTTCAATCCTAGCAATTGGCTCCTTTTAGCAATCTTTAAACTTGATCTTTTCCCCACAGTTAATTAATAAATTTATTTGTTTTGGGGGGGAGGTAACTAGGGGTACTGGGGATTGAATTTAGGACCTTGTGTATGCTAAGCATGCAGTCTACCACTTGAGCTAGACCCTCACTCTGCTCCCCAGAATTTCTACACACCCCCTTTGTCTTTGGATTTGGATTCTTGCCACCTCCACTAGACATTTCCTGGCCTGCCTTCTTATCTTAGAGGATGAGTGTGCTCTCAGCACAGGCTCCTCTTGAGACTTTGCTCCTATTGGTTAATTTTTTCTCTCTCTCATCTCTAACCTCTCCCTTGCCACTAGCTTCTTCCTTTCAGTTTATCAACATTCTCAAACCTCACCCTTCCCTAAGAAGAAAATCTCCTTTCCCTCATCCCATTTCAAACTTTTTGAAAGAGGAATTTCCTCACTGCCTCCACCTATTAACCTCCTATCCCATTCTCTTTTCAGTAATAGCAGCAACCAGGTGTTAAATACTTATTTTGTGTGTTTTATCTCATTTGATGTTTAAAACACACTTAAGAGATTTTTAACTTGTCCAAGGTGACACAGCTCTGCTGTGCTTTAAGTACTGGCCATAGGCTCTCCTGTACTACCACTCCACTACAGGCTACTCATGCTCTCAACAGTTGTCTTCTTGTCACCAAAGCTAGCTGTGACCTCTCTGCACTTAATGTGGCTAACTTCTTTCCTTGCCTCTCTCTTCTAGTTCTTTTACCCTTCTTGGGTTCTGCTGGTGCTCCCACGTGTATCGTAAAGACCATCTCAAGTGAGAGTCGATTTCTTCCTAGCATTCGGATGGTGCTTGAGGCAGGAGGACTTCAGGCAGAGATGGTGGGAGAACATTCTGATGTTGGGAAGGATAATGGGCAGAGGTTTTAAGGTAGTAAAGTACAGGCCACTAGCAGTGAATGGCAAGCAATTTACTTTGGCCCAGGGAAGGCTACAAGTAGGGAAATAATATGTATTAAGCTTGGAGAGGTGGCTAAGAGATACCCAGTGGAATCTGGAATAGTGGACTAGGAGTTTGATTGTATCATTTCTTAGCTCACAAACCTCTGATGGCCCTCCATCCACAAGCATAGAGTGGCCATAAAATTTAACACCTAAATCAGCATCCTTTTGAACGTTAAAGGAAGCACTGTTAATAATTACACTGAGATAACTTTGCTGAGACTGTCCCCAGCAAACTGGGAGTTATAGTCACCCTGACTATACAACAGATTCAAGATGACATTTTGGTGAAGCTACTTTGGAGGGTATGTAGAGATGGGGAGAAACACATTTGGATATTAAGTTGGTAGTTTAGGAAAGTGATGTAAAGTTCTTCATCAGGTAGCTCCTGTGGGAATCAACGCTTGAGACTTCACCACAGAAACTGATAGAATTGAGGAATAACTAGATGTGGGATGTGAGGGAGAGGAAGGAATTACATGTCAGAGTCAAGAGCTGGAGTAATTAAAAAATGGTACATAATCATTTAAACAACTTTAAAACTATTGTTAAAAAGCTTTAGAGAGTCAGTGCAGTGTAAGGAAAGGGAGATGGACATGGAAGTCAGAAAGACTCAGGTTTGAAATTTAAATGTGCCAATCACTAACAGTTGAGTTTTATTTACTGTAACTTCAGCTTCTGCAGTAAAATGGGAACGTGATATATTCATTTTGAAAGGTTGTTGGGGTGTTTAGCGGTATAACTATAAAGTGCCTAGGACTGTGGGCCGTATAGGAGAAGAAATAATAACAGCTAAAATTGATACCTTCTCGGTGCCAGATACTCAATGCTTTGTGCGTAGTAATTAATCTTCAACACAACCATCTCGGGTAGGTACTATAATCCCCATTTTACAGATGAGGAAAGTGAAGTAGCTTACCTAAGGTGAATGGCAAATGGTAAAGCCCTAGCTCCAGAGCTCCTGCTCTTAAGCTCTAGGCCATAATGCCATAGGGGTTCAGTAAATGGTAACTGATTTTTTTTTGTTTATTTTGCTTTGTTTTATTAAATTGAAAGACTGATTTTGTATTGTTTCTTATTAAAAGTAGCAGGCATGAAGAACACATGTCTAAATTTAGTCTCAGATTTGTTTATTAATCTGGCTCCTGCCTCACTAATTAGCACCTATTGATTTTTACTCTCAGTTTGTGGTCCCTAACCCCAATCATATCATTTAACAGTTCCTGTGGGGAGGGTATAATGCAAGTGGTAGAGCATATGCTTAGCATGTACGAGGTCTTGGGTTCAATCCCCAGTACCTCCTCTAAAAAGATAAATAAACCTAGAAAAACAAAACAGACAGTTCCTGACTTTTTGCTGTACCCATTCAGTTTCAAGATTCAGGCTAAACATCATCCAAGAAACCTGTCCTTAGCTGTGCCTTGATGCTGCCATAGAGGACTTTGGATGTAGAAACAAGCAGGACTGGTTTTCTTTTTTTATACTTAATATGTAAAGAGCACTTGTGAGCATACCATACCTCTTTGGTTGCTATGCTCACAAATACCTCATATCTCTTCTATTATTTATTTTTATTATTTTGTTTTTATGCTCTTATGATCATTAATCCTTTAGTAGTTTAGGATTTAAAATATGGGCGGGTTTTTCCTTTTATCTGTGTAAGTCTTGAAACTCTATAAGGTAAGTTGTTACCATTTTAGATAATATCCTATTCAGTTTTAAAATTTTTCAGTTTAATTGCCTATGTGTAGCTAACTTATCAGTCTATAACCTTTTTGAGAGAAAGAGCCATGTTTGTCATCAGTATTTGTACTCCTCATGATGTCCAGCTCAGGACCTTGGATGTAATGTGAGCATGGTAAATATGTACTGAATTTAATATATCAACACACTTCCCCTTTATTTGAGTCTCTACAGTGAAAATTATGATGATACCCTAAAAATCTTTGGATAAGATGAGCCACTTGTATATATATCTCTGACTACAAGTTTCAATTTATACATGACCTAAAATGATAATAGTAGAAGGAGGTGTAATTTTGAACTTGAGTAAAATAAGAATTTCTGAGACAGTAGATTCTTGTGTATTTATGCTGCTGTTGTAGTTCTCATTCTTGTGATACTGGCACGTGAAACTATTCATAATTTGCCAATCACTCTATCTTAAACAGGATTTGGCTAGTTGCGAAAACAAAATTCTTCATATACTAGTTCAACTAAGAAGGGGATGATAGAAGAGGGAGAGACTGTTGTCAGGATCCTGGGACTCTCCTAGTAAATACTGCTAGGTCTTGTACAAGCTGGAGGTAGGCTGTCTCTTTCCTCTGTGTTTCATTCTCAAGGTGATATGGTCTCTTAACATCTTATCCTCCAGGAATTCTAAGTTTGGTGGGCCCATCTGTGTCCAGCTTGGCAGCTCACCAGAGGGAGAGGTGTTAAAGAAAGCAGTGTTGTGTGTCATACTTTGTCTAAAGAATATCAAAGATAGCACAATCCTACAAACTTTCTGGACTTGGCCCTTGGGCCTGGCTTCTTTTGTTCAGCTCTAGAAAATGAACTTTGTTGATCTAAAAGCGTATTTTTATATAAGTGATCTTTCTTTTCTCAAGAGGCTTTTTTCTCTTATTTTCCATATTAGCTATATTAGTTTATCAAGCACATGTGAAGTAAATGCTGAATTGAACTATCCTGTGCATTTCTACTGCGATTTCATAAATTTTTTTACATTTAGTAACATGATTAAAATTTGAAATATGCAGGAAGAAGATAACAACCCCCCAAATTTACTGTCTGGTACCAACTGCTACAAAAGACCAAAAGAAATAGAAAAAGGATTTTTACACCACATAGGTATAATTAGACTTAGAAATTTCATGATCATGAATTTCCTTTCTTCTTCTCTTTTCTCCCTTCTTTCCCTTCCCCCACTCCAAGGTTTTGGTAAACATTTCATAGGCCATATATAGTGTATTTGATTTACTACTGAACATAGATTATCTCCAAAATTTTTCCTGTGTAACACTTTGATGCACATCTTTATACATAAAGTCTTTCCATATTTAGGACAATTTCTAAAAGTAGAATTCTTGGGTCAAATGGTATCAGCAGATACAGTATTGCCAAATTGGTTTTGAAAAAGATTTGTACCATTTTATACTGCCACTAAGAATGTTTCTTTTACCACATATTTTCTAGTCCTGATTGTTATAATTCTTTTTCACGTTTGCTACTTTGATGGGCAAAGAATGGTCTCTACATGGTATTTTAATTGGATTTTGTTTTTTATGCATCAATATAGATGAAGTTAGACCAATATAGATATGGTTAGATAAGAATAACTTTGGGTAAGAGTAAGGTTGTTGCAGGATTATTTACTCAAAGTTAATGTTTAATGTTGGCTACTAAATTCAAAACACTTTTTTTCCCCAGATCCTATAAGATTTGGATATGTCCTTCATATTTGACTGGATTTACAGTGGTTTCAGCAGTGTGCTACAGTTTTTAGGTAACGTTGGCCCTTTGTTCTCTTCTGTTATCCCACTTAATCCTACTTATATAAAAATGTCTTTTATTTGTCTAGAGCCTCTGTGTTATATAACCTAGTAGTTATAAATGTGGGCTCTAAAGTCATACATTTTAAGTTACTCATTATACCTGTTATAATGTGTGTAATCTTTGACAAATTACTTTCTCCACTTTAGCCTTAATTTTCTTATCTGTTAAAATAGTAGTAATTGCTACCTCTTAAGGTTGTTGATAGAATATTATTAACAGGAATAGCTACCATTTATTAGCCAGTTTATCAAAGAGCTTTAATCTCATTTAATCCTCACAAGAATCCAATGCATTATTTTTTAATTATAAACATGCATGATCCATGAATGCCTTGTATATCATAAATGACAGTTTATAACCTGCTAAATGAGATTTGTTTACCCAACAGTTCTGACTAGTGATTTTCCTCTCTTTATACATTTTAAAGATAGGAAAAATATTAGCTTCTCTCTTTTTTTTTACTGACATCCTTGACTTACCACATTTTTCAGTGAAACAGGCTTTTGATTAACTTTTATGTTGGGATATACACAACATTATTATTGTAATAACTAATGAAAATATTTCTCATCTCTCTTTTCAAATTTTGCCCTAAGTTTAGTCTCTCTGTAATCATCTTGTGAACTGGCAGAAAGAGAAGCATTTCATGTAATTACAAAGTGGTCACCATAGTTTCAAACTGACCACTATTGTACTTATGGAATGGTGTCTCCTATGCAAATATTCTTTCTCCACAAACATAATCTTAACCTGGAAAATAAATTGTGTTTGGGAAATATAAATTTTTTTGACTACTGTATATTAAAAGGATAAAAATGTAAGCTCAAATTTTGTCACTGTATTTTTATTTCTTAGTTGAACTTTAACATTTGCAAATTTTAAAAACCCAGGATGTTTTCTTTTTCTTTTTAAAAATGAAATTCTTCGCACTAGTTTATACTATTGCTCTACTACAGATCAAATGTCAGATCTCTCTATACTACCAAGAGAATTCTTAAATCTTTCTATCAGACTGAAATATTTTGTCACATATTTGTAACAACTGGGTCAGAAATAGGGCTTTTTAAACTATATTATACTGGGATTTGGGGTTATAACAGGTTGGAATCTCTATCTCAGTTTACAGAACAATGAATCTATGTGAATTATGTTGAAAAGGCAAAACAGATTGCATCATAATCAGGAACAAGAAAGTTAATAGTGCTAACATTAGGAAGCAGTGTAGAGAAATGGAAATGAACCAAAGCCATGGGATTAGACTTGGGTTCAAATCTCAGATCTGACTCTAGCATTTAAACAAGTTAACTCTGAGTCTTCATTTCCCCTCTGTGAAAAAGAGGATAATGCTACTTCAACAAGATCGACCCAAAGAGGAACACAACAAGGCACATAATATTCAAATTGACAAAAATTAAGGATAAGGGGAAAATATTAACATCAATAAGAGAAAAGCAACAAATAACATACAAAGGAACCTCCTGTAAGGTTATCAGCTGATTTTTCAGCAGACTCTACAGGCCAGAAGGGAATGCCACAATATATTTAAAGTGATGAAAGGGAAAAACTTACAACCAAGAATACTCTATCCAGCAAGGCTCTCATTTAGATTTGATGAAGAAATCAGTAGCTTCACAGATAGACGAAAGCTAAAGTAATTCAGCACCACCAAACCAGCTTTACAACAAATGTTAAAGGAACTCCCCTAGTCATCAAACTACAAGAAAAGAGAACAAAAAGAAGAAAGAGGGAAAAAAAGACCTACAAAAGATTGTTTTGGCAATTCAGGATCTTTTTTGATTCCATATAAATTTTGGAATTGTTTGTTCTAGTTCTGTGAAAAATGTTATGAGTATTTGGACAAAGGTTGCATTGGATCCGTAGATTGCTTTGGGTAGTATGGCCATTTTGATAATGTTGATTCTTCCAATCCAAGAGCACAAGATAGCTTTCCATTTCTTTGTATCATCTTCAACTTCCTTCATCAGTGTTTTACAGTTTTCAGAGTACAGGTAACCTCCTTGGTTAGGTTTATTTCTAGGTATTTTGTTGTTTTTGATGCAGTGGAAATGTTTATGCCAGTTCTAAAATTCTGGTTTTTGAAGTGCAAAAAAAGAAAAAGAAAAAAGTGAATTAAGGGCCACATATGGCAAAATATCCTTCTTTTTTGTGGGTGAGTTGTGTTCCACTGCATATAAATGTTGTATCTTCTTTATCCATTCACCTACTGATGTGCACTTAGGACGCTTCCATGTCTTGCCAATTGTAAATACTGCTTCTATTAATAGCAGGATGTTATGTATCTTTTTGAATTAATGTTTTTGTTTTTCTTGGGTATAGCCCCAGGAGTGGAATTTCTGGGCCATATGCTGGTTCTGTTTTTGGGTTTTTGAGAAAACTCCATATTATTTTCCATGGTGGCTGCACCAATTTACATTACCACTAATAGTGTACAGGGGTTCCTTTTTCTCCACATCCTCGCCAACATTTGTTATTTGTGTTCTTTTTGATGATCGCTATTCTGACAGGTGTGAGATGGTGTCTCATTGTAGTTTTGATTTGCATTTCCCTGATATTGGTGATATTGAGCAGCTTTTCTTGTTCCTGTTGGCCATCTGCATTTCCTCTTTTGGAAAAATAGCTGTTCAGTTCTTCTGCCCATAATTTAAAAAAAAAAAGGCACTTCAAAGAGTTACTTTGAGGATTAAATGAAATAATGTATGCAGGTGCTTAATAGTGCCTACCACAAAATAAGAATTTAGTCCAACTGAGTTTAACAATTAAAGATTAAATGTTCTAGTTGTTGCCTTTTGGAATCTTATCCAGCACACTTTTACTACTTAAAAGCTAGAATGGTAAGACTGATTGCATCAGTTAGAAGTAACCTATGTAGACATCACTTAAGAACTAGAAATATTTAAAGAAATTATTAATCAGTATTCATAATTAAAGGAGAGATGTAGTACCCCAGCTCAAGTAAATATGGAAGGCAGTCTTCTCCTTAAGATCAGAATTGTTGGTCAACAGGTGATCAAAAGTTAGAACTTTAAATAATTTACTTCTTAAACTTGAATGTGGGTAAAGAACTAGATGTTATTTTGGCAGGAACTTACTAGAAAATGGATGGCCTGAATCTTTAATTGCCTACTGTCTTAACATTTTCAGTTATTGGTTGTGTAAATATATTTTTGAGCTGCTACAGTGTTCCTCATGTAATTCCGTGAGTGTTAGACAATTAAACACATGAAAAATTAAGTTCAGTACCACTGCATACTTGTTAAAATGCCCAAAGTCCAGACACTGACAACACTAAATGCTGGTGAGGATGTGAAACAACAGGAACACTCATTCATTGCTAGTGGGAATGCAAAATGGTACAGCCACTTTGGAAGACAGTTTGTTGATTTCTTATAAAAATTAAACATACTCTTACAGTTCAATCCAGCAATCATGCTCCTTGGTATTTACCCAAAGGAGCTGAAAACTTAAGTCTACCCAAAAATCTGCACACAGATGTTTATAGCAGCTTTATTCATAATTGCCAAAATTTGGAAGCAGCCAAGATGTCTTTTGGTGGGTGAATGGATAAATAAACAATGGTATATCCAGACAATGGAGTATTATTCAGCACTAAAAAGAAATGAAAAGACATGGAGAAACCTTAAATGCATATTACTGAATGAAAGAAACCAATCTGAAAAAGATACATACTGTGTGATTCCAGCTGCATGACATTCTCAAAAAGGCAAAAATACGGAGACAATAAAAATAAGGTCAGTGGTTGCTGGGGAGTGGGTGGCGTGAGATATATTGGCAGAGTAGAGAGGGCTTTTTAACTTTTAGGGCAGTGAAAATACTCTGTATAATGAATATATATCATTAAACTTTTGTTGCCTTTTGGGGGTGGGGGTACATATGTGTGGGCATAGAGGTATATGGGAATCTCTGTACCTTTGTTTCAATTTTGTTGTAAACCTAAAACTGCTCTTTAAAAAGTCTTTAAAATATATGTATATCGCTCAATGTGGAATTTTGCATTAAATACCAATCTACTATAAATTGGCCAGTACTGTCTTTATCTAATTATCACTTTATCTGTCAGTGCTTGGTTGATACATCCAAAATTATGTACTTGGATTTTTTTGTTGTTGCTTAGTTTTATGCAAGCCTGTGAATAGTTTAACCTTATTCTTAGGGAAATTTGACAGTGAACTAAACTTTTTTACTGAAAAAAACTCACTGTAATTTTTATTGTCAAAAATAATTAATTTTCATCTATGAAAAATGCCTTTAATTTTTCTTTTGGTCTAGCTCCATAAATACATGATGTCAAGTATTTTATGAGTGTTTCTCTAGCAGAGGACACAGATATTTGTCAAAGAAGGAATAAATTAAAATAGAATTAAAGAGGACTCAAGATAAATTGTCACGGGAATTGGCATTTTGGCATTGCAGATAACTTTAGGTAACACACATTTATTGATTGGGGCAAAGTTTAGTTTTAGAGAGATTTGATTTCCCAAATCATAACAGATTTAAAGTAGCTCTTCAAAACTAAAAATAGGTTAGAAATCCAAGAATTTTCAGGCCAATTTATAAAATCTTAAAAATTCAAAAGGTTAATAAGTGTTTCTTTATCAAAAATCTGGTAATTAGGAAAGGTATCTAAATAATTAATTGTGAATATCATATTATACTTTTATTTAAAGTCATTTTTTCATATAATCTGTGTCAGATGTCACTTTGACTAACCATAGCTCTTACTCTGTAGGATTATATAAGAAAACTGGTAAACTGGTATTTCTTGGATTGGATAATGCAGGAAAAACAACATTACTACACATGTTAAAAGATGACAGACTTGGACAACATGTCCCGACGCTACATCCCAGTAAGTCTGTTCTCCCATGCAATGTATTACTTGATCAGGTGATACCAATTCATAGGCTCTAACCAAAAGGTTTTGTTTGTTTGTTTTTTTGGTGGATAAATTATGGTTAGGTCATTTGACCTCTTCTCAAAATACTATAGTAAATAATAGGTGACCCAACTCCCAGGGAGTATATTTAGATCTTGATATAATACTCATATTTTCTTATCAGTTAATAAACCCTTGTCCAGTTAGAGGAATTAAAAAATTATTATCTCAGGAATTATGATATGATTGGGGTCTATTCAGCCATATAATGCTTGGGTTATAAATAGTCTATTACCATTACCTTGTTACATAATTTAAATGTCTTTCACATTTTAGACCTGTACTATTTTAATCACTATTCAGTGACAGACCATAGTCTTACACTTTGCTGGTAGCTCTCAACTTATTAACTAGTTATTTTTCTAGTCCTTACAACCTCAACTATATCTAATATAAAGGCCGTAGAATTATCCCCGCAAAACACGGCATGTATTGATACACTAATAGAAAATTTTAAAACAATTTAAAACATTTACTCTGCTTTCTTTTAAAAAGACTACCTGAAAGACATTAATAATGACTCTCTAAATCACTTAGTATGTATCCTCCTGTATATAAGATGATGTAATAGGTACTGTTTGAGAAAGTAAAGTGACAAAATTATTAGAAACAGAGGCCTAACTTTAAAATACCTGCGACCTTAACTTTTACTGTTGAAAAGACGATGAATCAGTTAGACACAGAGTTTAAAGACAAGTTAATCCACAGATTAATTATGAAATAATGAGTATTTGCCTTAATATTTTAAATGAGTATAAAATTGAGAACTGGACTAAAAAGTGGATAATATGATATTTAGCTCAGTAAGTATACAAAGAACAAGGCAGGAGAATTGAACAATACAGATTACCACTTGATTTATAAAACAGTGAGTGAAGTTGGCAAAGGAAGATTTCAAAAATTTGATAGAATTTTTTTTATATTAGGAGAAGAAAGTGGGGCTTGACAAGTAAGATTCTGATATAAGAACAATACTGTTACAGAAAAAAAGTGATCATGGTGAAATTGAGTATGTAAAATTGTCTACAAAAACAGCAGAATTGGAAGAGACTACACAGTGGTCTTATATTAGGTGTAAGTCATTTAAGAATGTTTTTGATGTTGCCCTTATTTATTTATTCAACAAATATTTATTGAGCATCTGCTTTATGTCAGACATTGTTCTCAGTACGAGGCACTAGGAGTAAAAGCAGTGGCATAAAACATGCTGTTTTATGCTGTTCACATTCACTTCAGCTTATACTTTTCAACTAATTAAAAGCATATGTGAGGAAGGTAACACATATCTACCCTATGATCTGTCAATTCCACTACCAGGCATTTCTCTAGGATAAATGCAGACATATGTTCACCAAAATCCTTGTAGAAGAATGTTTGTATCAGCTTTATTTGTAATAGCCCCAAACTGGAAACAGCTCAGATGTCCATCAAAAAAAGAATGGATAAACAATGAAATTCTGCTCAACCAGAAAGAGGAATAAACTATTGATACATACAATGCCTATTATATGGAAGAGGCTGGTCACAAAAAATTACATATTGTATGAAACCATTTATATGAAATTCTAAAGCAGGCAAGACAAACCTGTGGTGATAAAACTCAGATCTGTGCTTGCTTCTGGGAGTGGAGGTGTGGACTGACTGGGAAGGGCAAGAGGGAACTTGCTGGGATGTTAACAGTGTTTTGTATGTTAGTGTATCTTAATCAAGTTGGGACTTCTTTTATAAAGCAGAGAGTGTACTGGGGATTATAATCATAGGGATAGTTTACCAACCACATCCAAGCATTATCCTTATGGAAAGGATAATGCTTTGAACACAAATTGTACTAATTATTCATCAGTTGGCAGTCTACATGCAGAATTTTTTAACAGGATAAACTACTCTGAGGCCTCAGCAGTTATACAAAATAGTTAACAGGTACACTGAACCTTTCATTGTAATTGTAGGGGGCTTCTGCCTTTAGCCATTGGGAAGTAACAGAGTCTGAAATTACCCTCTCACTGTAAGTGACTAGAAAACTGGACAAAAATATATACTAAAACTGTTTTCAGATATTTGGCAATAGCTAGCACAGGGCTCTGATTCCTAAGAGAAGAAAGACAAACTCTTCAATTTTTATCACAAGACAATTTTCAGACCGTGATGTAGGGAGAGGAAACCCAAACATAACCCAGAAGTTTTTCTGAGTTGAGGAAATAGAGACCAGAATTTGCGGAGGCTGAGGTGACTGGAATTCTCTGGGCAGATTACCACAGGGGAAGGAGCTCTGCAGGGACAGAACTCCAGAAATTTTCATGACTGAATACCAATCTGCATATGTAGGGTAAAACTACACATGGCCAGTCAAAGAACAATTTCTGGAGAAAGATAAGTTACAGCGGAGCTGTTACTCAGATAGTTCCCAGGGCTCACATGGGGCCGAAGAGTTCCTGTTCCGATCAGCCAGAAACGACAGATCAAGCTGAATACACAGGGCATTCAATAGAGACTCCAAAAGGATCGTATCTTAGTTATGGGGCTAACATGGCTCCGAAGTAAAGACTACTTTACATCTACCCTAACAAAACTTAAAAACTGATCCACAAGCAATTTAATTGCCTGCCAGAACAAAGTCCAACTTTCTTCAAAAGGATACAGTGAAATCCAGCATCCAATTGAAAATTACCACACACGAAAAGCAGCAGCAAAGTGTGAGAACGCCATAACCAGGAGAAAAATCAATTAGTAGAAACAGATTGTAACAAAGATGATGGCAGAAGTCACAAAGATGATGGAATTAGCAGATAAGGACACTGAAACAGCTGTTATGAATATGCTCAAGGTTTTAAGGGAAACATGAACATAATGAGGAGAGAAATGGAAGGGGTAAGACAGAACCAAATGGAACTTACAGAAATGAAAAATAAAACATCTGCAATAAAATTTCCCTGGATAGCATTAACAGCAAGTTAGACAGTGCCAGTACTGCAGAAGGAAAGATCAGTGAACTTACATCAACTCAACAGAAACTAAAAGAAGCACAGAGAGAAAAATGAACAAAAAAAGAAAAAATGAACAGAGCCTGAGTAACTTGTGGGACAATAGTAAGCAGTCTAGCAAATCTGTCATTGAAGTCCCAGAAGGGGAAGGAAGGGAGCAGAAAAAAAATACTTGAAGAAATAATGGCCAAAATTGGTATTACACTTGTTTTTGTCATTGAAGACTGTCACCTGAGAAATATGACAGCCATGAGAGAAAATTGTTATTTCATCTTTATCATTTAAGATGAATTGTAGGAAAAATTACTAGGTTTGGCCAGTCACTTGAATTCACAGCAGATGACTGTCAATTTCAGCAGGATTACTAGAGAGGGAAAGATAAGTGTGGGATTTGTGGTGGGTAGTGAATATAAGAATTGAGTATTACCATTTACTTATATTATATTTTCAATATGAAATGGGATATAGTAGTTAGAACAAAGAATTCTTTTTTTATTTGAATTGTTTGACCTTATTTACAATTAAAGTAAATCAAATATTAAGTGGCAGTATATACCAGAAAAGGATTTCTGATTCTCGTGTTGTTAAAATATTTTGTATCATTATTTAGCTTCAGAAGAACTAACCATTGCTGGCATGACGTTTACAACTTTTGATCTGGGTGGGCATGTTCAAGGTAAGATTCTATTACTCTTATAGAGTTGCTTTGTTTTATATTACTTAATAAAAATGTGACCATTATTTTCCAGTACATGAAATCTCATTCTTTTCAAGGAAAGCCAGGGTATTCTTAAAATTTAGGAATTTATTACCCACAGATAAATGCTTTAAATGCAAAGAATGATTTTCATGATACTCCAGTTTGTCTGAAGTGCTTTTGGTGGTAAAGCATATGAGTAAAATTTAGCCTCCATTCCTTCTCTCCAATTCGCGTCTCGCTTGCTATCATAATCATGTTATGAATATGTTATTGCTCCATATGAAAAATTGCAGTGGTGAATTCATACGTACAAAATAAAAACCAAATTTACTGACCAGGCATTCATGATCTCTATGCTCTGATCCCAGTTTGTTTTTCTAGCTTTTATTTCCCACTATTCCTTTTCGCATTCTCTTTATTCCAACCAAACCAAACCTCTTGGTGTTCTTCTACCTCTGTGCTCATGCCATCCCCATCTGCACTTAAGTAACCCACCTTCAGGGCCCAGTGTAAGAGGGGCTGCCTCCCCTGAGAAGCCACTCCCAGGTTGGGAGTGCTCTCAGCTATACTAACATAGCACTTAGTGCATTTGTATACATGTCTATAGGTTTGGAAAGATTGTCTTCTTTCCTCTAGCAAACTTCTGGGACTGAAATCCTAGCCATATTTTTAATATCCCCAAAAGGTCTTGGCCATACCCAGCACATAGCAATTCATAAGTAATGAATATTACAAAGCTTGCTGTGGCTAGTGAAAGCACATTTGAGATATACATCAATTGTTTGAAATATACATAAAGTACTTTCTAGAATATAATGATTAGAATTAGAACCTAATGGAGTTTGTTAGAGACTTCATTTCTATTATTGTTATTTTAAGATATATTATAAAATTGAAGTCAGAGAAAAAAGTTACTTTCCCCTAGGGTGCCCCTGAAATTATTTTCTTTTCTTAGAATGTCATGGAAAAACTTACTCTAATGGTTTCATAAACTTTAATTTCTGTTATGAGTGGAACAATTTGCTTTATTATTTTAACTTAATAATTCTGTACCTGATACTAATTTCCTTCTGTCACTAACTCCAAATTTATCACTGGCAAAAAACTGACAAACTAGGAATGTCAAAAACTGAATACTGCATATAAAAAATAGTAGCAGTTCTCCAGTGAACTTAATGTGCATCCTTGTCCATTGGTAGCAAATGTTAATTCTAACATGAGTAAACTGGGCAGAGTAAAGTATTTGACTTGCCTGTAATCGAGGGAAACTTGAACTTTCTTCTTTGGTCATCTGGAAAGATTTTTGGCAATACTGGGTAAAAAATTAACTTGAATACATAGCAAAATAGTAGCAGCTAAGGGATAATTACACTTGATATCTTGTTGGACTCTTCCATCAAATCATCTCGTAGGTTTGACAAGCAAATAAAATCTAACTCCTGATTGTTTTTGTTAGCTCGAAGAGTGTGGAAAAACTACCTTCCTGCTATCAATGGCATTGTATTTCTGGTGGATTGTGCAGACCATGAAAGGCTGTTAGAATCAAAAGAAGAACTTGATGTAAGTTAAATAATTAAAACTAAACATAGTGGAATCACTCTGGTAAGCCTGAGGAAATAGGTTGGAGATGTAAGTATCAGAGTGTGGCTCTTCTGCAGCTCTGATGTAACTCCCAACAGTTTGTAGAGCTCAGTGATTACCCTGCTTAGAATGCAGGAGTAACTTGGAGTAATTGTAGCTGTTGAGGAAGTACTAACACAGACTTCCTTCCTGAAGGCTTGAGCTCACTCTGTGCAGAGTGTGCCTTTATAGTGTATTTCACGTGTCCCACATTCCTACAGTGGCTTGATCTTAAGCCCCTGGTCATCCTGGGATGCTGGTTTCTTCAGGAGTTGGCCAGAACCTGGAAATGGTATAACATGCTATCTTTGTCACCACTCTCAGGAGTGACCAGGGCCACATGCTGCCACGTCTTCTCCCCTCTCTCAGTTCAGATGCTTCAAAAAGGGGCTTGGGAACAGCAGGCAAGGCCAGTGTTAGATCTGGCACAGAGAAAGCAGGTCTGTGACTTGACTGAAGGTTGACCTGACCATTACCTCTGCCCAGTGCAGGCAAACAAATACTTGTTCATGTGGAAAAGTCCAGGTAGGTTCTGTGGTCGTGGAACAGAGTCAGGGAATTCCTGAGTTCCTACTTTGTGCAAGGTACTGTGCATATTACCTCCTTTAATTCTCAAATCAACTCCATAAGGTAGGTGCTACTAATGCAGATTCTCTTTGAACTTCAGTAAGGATTATTGGTCTAACATCTCACCACTTGGAGGCAATAGAATTAGAAATGAAGCCAGGTGTGCATGCCTTCAGAGTGTTGGGTCCAGTCACTGTACCTCACTGATCACAGAGTGAGTAGAGTGAGCATTTATAGAAGGAGACTTAGGGCGGCAGAAGAATTGAGCTACAGGTTCATTGAGCTCACTTTCAAATGTTGGGACAGTCTGCCAAAGAAAGTTGGCCAAACAGACATGAGATGATAGAGAGAGAGTCCTTGATACCCATTTGGTATCTTGTCAAAATGAGCCCTTTAGATGGTTTCAGTATCTTGTCTTTTTTTTTTTTTTTTTCAGTCCCTAATGACAGATGAAACTATTGCTAATGTGCCTATACTGATTCTTGGGAATAAAATCGACAGACCTGAAGCCATCAGTGAAGAGAGATTAAGAGAGATGTTTGGTTTATATGGTCAGACAACAGGAAAGGTAAAAAAAATATACATATATATATATATTTTTGACAGGTGTGAGTATTTCATTCAGTACTACAAATGTCTTTTTATTTTCGTTATTTATTTCTAATTTTCTGAAATAGTTTGCTCTAGCACTACCCCTAACAGCATTCATGCTTATCAGTTCAGTTGGTATAGTCTGGCTTCATTTTAACTTTTTTCTTAAAAACTGTCATTTATACATTTGGGTCGTTTTTTTAATGTCCTCATTTATTTTCTTTCTACCACTGAATGAAATCTTTATCTTGGTGTTATCAAAAATGTCAGATCTCATGATTACAGGAAACTAAATGAAAGCTTTCAGGTTTTATTTATCATAATTTTTCAGGACTACCACCAAATAGTATACTTGAATGTTTAAGCACACCAATAGTGTATTTAGGCCCCCAGTTCAGTGTTTAGGCTCTCAGTTCACCAGAGATAAATATAAATTGTAAACTTGGCCATAGAAGTGTTCTGGGGTTTTCTGAACATATACTTTATAATAAGCTTAAATAAATTATTTTTGCATTCATTTTCATTGGAATTTGTTTGGGGGAAGGACCTTAGTATTGAAAAATCCCAGAGTTTACTCTTTCAGAGTAGAAAAATATTGCAGCCTATGGAAGAAGACTCATGTGTTAGATAAAGTAGACTTTGGTCTATTCTCTTTTTCTTTTTTAATTTTTATCTATCTATCTATTTGTTTATTTATTTAGATGGGGGAGATAATTAGGTTCACTTATTTATTTTTAGAGGAGGTACTGGGGATTGAACAAAGGACCTTATGTATGCTAAACATGCACTCTACCACATGAGCTACACCCTCCCCTCCTCTTTCTCTTCTTTTTAATAAGTCGACTCTACATTAATTTTAAGGAATGCCTTGTTTAGTCATAAACCTACTCAGAGAATGTTTGTCTTTAATATTGGTGAAGCCAGTTGGGTAACTTGAATTTTTTCTAAGTCACAGATTATTTTCATTCTTGTGTGCCTCACAAGCTCACCCCTGTCCCACCGAGGGGACATCCTGTCCTACAGTAGAGAGGAGGAAGCTTCCTGCATGTTTAGGGGACATGGATGTCCAACAGCCCAGCCACGGCTTTATCACAGTCACCCTTTGTTCTAAGGTGTACGAGCTGCAGTTCTACTGGGTCATCCAGCATCACATGCATCTTCTCTTCCAGGGCAGTGTCTCTCTGAAAGAACTGAATGCCCGGCCCTTAGAAGTTTTCATGTGCAGTGTGCTCAAAAGACAAGGCTACGGAGAAGGCTTCCGCTGGATGGCACAGTACATTGATTAACAGCAGTCGGCATCAGTTCCAGGTCTCACTATTCAGGCCTACTCAGAGATTTGATCACTCAACATGCATAACTTGAATTCAATAGACTTTTGTTGGTTAGAAAACAGATGTTTTTTAGATTATTAATATTCTATCAACTTAATTTGAGTGAGAATTGAAAACTGATACAAGTAAGTTTGAATATCACAATGTTAGCTTTCTAATTCCATAAAAATAGTTTTTACAGTTTATAATCTGACATTACCCTCAGCACCATTTATAAAGAGCAACTTTCCAGAGTACATTTGAAGCACTTTTTAACATGAAACTACAAATATAAACCATATTTAAAAGCTCATGATGTTAAATTTTTTATGTACTTTTTTGGAACTAGTTTTTAAATTTTAGATTATATGTCCACCTATCTTAAGTGAACAGTTAACAATTAGCTTACTGATTGCATGATGCCTTAAAATTTTCAGTATTTTTTCTTATGCAAACGTCATGCAATAAAACAAACTCTAATGTTTGGCATTCTTGTTGGGCAAATGTTTCATTGTAATGTGTCTTATCTAGTTAGTATGCTCTGAAATTTGGCCTGTTTCATATTATACATATGAGGGGGTTGCTGGGAAAGGAGATTGCTTCAGAATATTAGAATAATGTTTAAGTCCCAAGAGGCTTTGCATTTACCAGGAGACAGTTGTTTGATTATACCTTATACCACATTAATCTCTGAATCGTACGTATTTTCATCAGTAACACTACCATTACCAGTGCTGATGGGGTCTGTGTCCTGGTCCCTGTCAGATCGGCCTTCTGAGGAAAACCACGCCTTCTGGTACAACACAAGGTTCATTTTTGGTTTGATAGGCCCATTCCAGTTGTCTGGTTCTGAAGTGCTCCAGTCTTATTGGCGCGTAGTTTGGTAATCTGTGCCTCTTCCCCAGGAGTAGTGACAGGCACCAGTCCCCCACAGATAGAGGTACTCCCCAGTCTCTTCATACTTAATGGTACTCAACCAGGGCAAGTGACAGGTGGGATCTTGTGCGCAGTTTCAACACAAGAGGCCTGCATCTGAGGAAAAAGAAAGGCTGTTCTGCTTCAGTTGTCACTGAGATATGTGGGGATTTTGCTCCTATCCCATGGCTCTTTTGCATTCTTTACCATATTTGATTTCTTGGTGGGAAGAAAATGAATTCATGTATTTTTCTTTTTTTCTCAGTTACTCTCAACTAGCTCTTACTTTATAGCACAGACGCTTTTGTTTTTGGATATAATGCTTACCATGTGATAGTGTCTACAAGCCTCACTGACAGACTTTCTAATAAGATTTTAGTTAGCTTTTTAAAGCATTTTAATTTCCTAAGAAAATTGGGTTCTTTTTTTCCCTGAGATTTCCATAATTAGATGAAAAACAAGTGCCAAATATTTATTTTTAAAGACTCTCAAGTTTAAGATTCCTCCCTTGGTTATAAACCAAGGTTTTATAGTATTTAACTAATTCCATTGAGAATAAATTGCTCTAATTCCATCAAAAATAATTTTAATATCAAAATTAGTGTTTTCTCTAGCGGTTGCCCAAATCAGTCCTTTCTGTCATCAGTAATATAACATGAGGCAAATAAGGATTGAGGGATGTACCTGGAAGGAATTACTAGTTAGCTAAATCAACAAGGTTTTTTCACCGTAACATTTGGTTTTAGGAATGTAGCTATTCTGTTCCACTTTCAGCTTCCTTCTACATGAAAATAAAGAAGCCCCCTCCCTGCCTAGAACATCAGTAGCACTATGGGTAAAGTAGGAAATGACATTTCAGCCTCTTGTTCTATTCTGCCAGGTATGTTTAAAGTACTCACTTTAATGTCCTGACTGAACAGAATGAAGCCTTATTAAAAGTAACTGCCTCTCGTTGATGGTATCTGTTCTCAGTATTTACAGGGACATGCCTTTCTTCAAGTATTTCCTAGTATCTATTGTGATACTTGAGAAGTTAATTGTTTGTGTTATAAATTGGTGTACAGGAAAAAGCTTTCTGGTTTCTCTAGAGGGGATTTGCTTTCTGGTACGAAATGTCTTGCTCCAGAACGCTCACTCTAGGTCTGTCACTGGGATCAAAGAAACAGAGTCACTTTCTGGACCACAGTTAAACTGTGGATATTTTCCCAGTCATGTGAGAGTCTTAGGGCCTGAACCTCTGGAAATAAAGCTGCACGTAGCAGCAGCGAGCTTTCCGCCAGCTCCCGGGAAATGGGACTGACAGTCCCCCATCCAGCTCTGAGAGCGCCTCAAGCACACACCGGGATCCCTGGTTCTTTCAGGAAAGCAAGTTAAGAGAAGGGCAAGAAGCAGTAGAAGCATATATTCTCTCTACGTGCCTGTGCAGGTGTGTGCATTTGTGGAGTATTTTTCAGGTAAATGCTAGTCTGGGGGACATGGGTTAATTTTGTACCTCCCACTGCAAATGGTGAACATGTAATTAACACTATTGTATTACAAGACTGGAGTTCATATAAAGCAGGAAGTGTTCAAAATATATTTTAGAATCTTAAGTCCAAAACTCTAAAAATATTAGACCTCAGCTGGCTTTTCTATTTTTAAAGAGACTCTTAACCCCACACCTGTTTCAGTGACTGCTGGTATACTTTTGAGTAACTGGTTACATGGATGGATTCCAGTTTATCTCGGTGAATTTTTAGAATTGGGATTACAGCATTTTAAAATTGTGGCACAGACATTTCCTAAAGCAGAGGGAAAAAAATATTCTGCACCATTGGCTTAGTTGACCCAGCATCTCTGAGTGCCAAAGAAGTATGAATTTAGATGTTGCCTGCATAGATCTAAATTTTAGTTTTGTGTGCCTGTGTATGCATACAAATATACTGTGGTTTACAACTGATACACAGAACATTGTTTCTTTTCCTTCATTTTCAGCTGGCTCACACTTCTCTACAGTGCTCATAAACTACTTGTAAATCATTAAAATAGGGTAATAGCTGTGATAATAGTGTTTCTTGCCTTCTGCAAAATGATTTGATTAACCACATTCAATTCCAGCATTTTGGAAAGTTCCGTCATTAAAAACAGTATACTTCTACTTGACATGATTTAAGAGTTTCAGGAGATAGGTTTACATTTTCTGAAACTGTATATTATATGTGACTCAATGTGGAATTTCAGTCTTGTTAGTTAACATGACTGAAGTTTGCAAGGATTTATTGCCAAATAAATTTTGACCAGAATATAATGAAAGTAGCTAACATAAAGGGAAGTCATTCAGATTAGCTCATGTTGATTTTATTTAGAATATATTGTTTGGATCATTTTAAACATGTAAAACATTCAAAAAATCTCCAAGAAAGCATTAAAAAATAGAGATTAGCAAATATAAACTTATTGATGAAAAATTAATAGGGAATTAAAGGTTTTTTTCTATAAACCTTTAATTTTTTATTTTTTATTATTTTTTTTTTTTTGCTATAAATTGAAGAGTGCAGAAAACTGTATCTTCAATTAAGAACTAAATTCTCAAAGCTACATATTGATGCTTCTGGTCACTTTAGTCACTGTGCTTCTTTTGAAATGCAAATTAGTGCTTTATAACCAAAAAAAGAAAGAGAAAAAGAAAGAGAGAAAGAAAGAAAGAAAAAGAGAGAGAGAAAGAAAAAGAAAGAAAGAAAGAAAGAAAGAGGAACAAACTCTCGAAATACGGAACTGTGCTGCTGTATAAAGTGGGATTTTGTTAAAAAAAACTTGTCTCCACTCCTGAACCCTGCAGCTGTCCCCATCACAAAGCCCCAGCCTGCTCCTGGATAAAAAGATCCTGATTTAAAGGGAACCTGAGTCTAATGAAGATGCAGTTCTGAATCAACTAATTTTTGTCCTCATAATTTAGAACATAAGTAGCTAATATATTTAATGCCACTGACTGATTGTTCTAGGCTTTGACCACACTTTTAAACAGAATCCAAAGTAATCACAGTAAAGGAAGCAAATTTATCGAAGGAAAACTTTGTTTCAGGAGTGCCCTGTCCCAACTAGATTTGGGGGCAGAAATGAGAAAGGCTTTTGAGTGATTTCACACAGAATTATTATCTTAGGAAAAGCTGCACTGGAGTGGATAAATTCTTCTCAGTGTGCATTTTAAATGAGGAGGAGATTAGATTTAATTTTAGTTTTAAATATTTGGAGGTAAAGGAAGGTGATAATTCTACAGGTTTTGACATACAAATTGTCCTTGAAATTGTTTTCACTGTCAAGTGTGAAGATTCACATCAGAATGGCCATGTGGGTTTCTGGATTCCCTGGTGCTGCTCTTCACCTGAACTCATGATCAGTTTCCATACTGAGGCAGGAGCACGCAGGGTGCATGTAGTCAAGTTAATTTAAAAGTGATCAAAGTGTTTTCTGTGGCGAGGCCTTCCTTCAGTATTTGGCTGAATGCAGAGTATGTTGAAATGGTAAGTTGGTGATAAGTTTTTCATCACTAACCTTGTTTGCACTTTTGTACACCACTGCTTGCACTAGCATCTTAGTGTGAATTTTAACAGTTGTTTTACAGTGTATACAGATGGTTAAGCATTAATTTATATGAAGATATTTCTGTTTACCTTTATGTATTTTACAGCTACAATAGATGGTTAAATGTTCTTGAATTGTGTTTGTATGTTATTTTGATTATGTTATATTATCTTTTCATCCCCTATGAATTTGAGTGTCAGGAATAGAAAAATAAAATGCTTACTTGGTCTTTGAAACACTCTGGTGTCAAGTTCCATTCTTATCATCCAATTGTAATTTTCATTGTGCTTATCAGAAATTTCTTGGACTTTGAAATTACTAAGATAATCAACTTGCCCTTTGTGCAAGGATTCCAAGGAAACTTTGCGTAGGTACCGAGGTCTAATTTGCCTCCTAAGACTGAAAACAACTTATGGGCAAACTGCAGTAGGACTGACTTACACAATGCCAACTCAGTGGGAATGTGAAGCAAGTCAGCTGGTTGCTTTTGTCTACGTGAAGGGTCTCTAGCTTTAGTGTGCGTCAGAAGCTCTGAGGTGGGGTGAGGGTGGGTGGGGTGGAGGGGCTTTTAAAAAAAACACGGCAGAAAGTAAAATCTCAACAAAGATTGTGATTCGGTAAATCTGGGGTGGCGGGAATCCAAATCTTCAACAAGCTTCTCAGGTGTTTCTGATGCCAGAGTGTGTAGATTTTCATTTAGGAGAAACAGTAATATAACAAAACTGGTAACACTAAATGATCATTGGCCAATCAGTGAAGAAAAAAATTAGTCATTTTGATAAGGATTATCAAGCCCCTTTTGAAACATAAATCCAAATATAAAACCCGTTTAAAGCCATCCCTTTAACCTTCCCACTAACCAGATGCAGGATGACAACAAGCTTTGTGCTGGCTCTTTTAACACAACCAGTCACGATTTGATTACAATTGGGTCCATCAAGTAGAGATTTAGTACTGGCTGAAGTTATTTGTTGAAGCTAACAAGTAGATAGAAATAGTAAATGCACTGAAGGGACGAATGCTAAGAAAATAAAGTCCAGTTCATTTAACTCATCTTCTTGAATTGAGCTACATAGTCTTCCACTAAACTCTGATATTTGCACTAAAGGTACAAGTAATACAATGTCACAACCCCAGCAGAGTGTGAAAGGCCCCTTGTTGGGAACAGAGAAGCTAGGAAACTGTAAATAAAGTCCTTTGGGTGGTGGCCACCATCCTCTTAACCTGATGTTTAAAAACAAAAGTCCTGAAACAAAACAAAGGTCCTAAAACAGGCCCGGTTTCTGCTGCATCCCTTTTACAGGGTTCAGCTGGGGATTCAGTTAATTGACCAAGGCCTATATGTTACAAAACCTCAACTCGGTTTATTTAAAATCAGTCACCAAGGCTCAATAATTTTCTGGCTATTATTTAGTGAGCAAAGGAAGCCTTGCGCCTTGCTTTGGAATGTGGATTTTAAGATTTGGTGTATTATGGTGAAAAATTTAACATGTTTATCAAAGTCACTGACTTCAGTGATGGCATTGTGCTACTACAAACTAGCTGATAGTGTTGCAAAAAGAAACTGAAGTGCTTTCTTACTTGATCCTGTTGAAAGGGCGTGGGTTAATGGGTAACATTCCACAGTCAAAATCTTCACGGAGGGGTGGGAAGGGACAGACAGGGAGTTCAAAATGTAGAATAGATAAACAAGATTGTAGTGTGTAGCACAGGGAAATATATACAGGATCTTGTGGTGCCTCACAGCGAAAGAAAATGTGACAATGAATGTATGTATGTTCATGTATAACTGAAAAATCATGCTCTACACTGGAATTTGACACAACACTGTAAAATGACTGTAACTCAATAAAAAAATGTTTTAAAAAAAATCTTCATGGGTGCCGTGTTTCGTGGCTGTTAAAAGTACAGAAGGGGAAGAAATCATTGGTGGTGAGGTACAGGTGACCAGAGAGAAACTGGATGTCAAAATAGAGGTTTTTGTTCACTGCTTTCTTGAGCTAAAAAGAACTGACTGTGAAAAGCAACAGTGGGATTGTAGTCCCATTTCATCCAGGATTAGCAGAATCTCAGAAACTAGAGAGATTGCAAACACTGCCAAGTTACAGCAACATTTTTAGTATTCACTCCTGGCCCTTTGGGTTTGGGTTGGCATCTCTAGACCCACGTCTTGGTTGAGAAGCCACTTGGATTAACTGCAGTCTGGAGAAAAGCAAGTTGACTTTCCTCCATTCTAGGAACTTCACTTTTGACACCTGAATGGCGAAGAACCCCTATTTGGGGGGAAAGGACAGAACATGACAGTTCCAGCCCCGTTCTAGGCCCCAAAGAGGAAAAACAGTGGGAGCTTGTTTGCATCGAGGGACCCCACTGCACGGGGACACAGCTCTGACAGCCCTTGAAGGAAACCATAAAGGTTTCCTCCCTTTCTTCCCTGTCTGGCAGCAGATGGCAGGGGCACAAAGCTATTTAGAGAACAGTCAGCTTTTTTCCACCTCAGCATCTATTTGGGGCTGGGCTCAGAGTCATCAGTCCTCTAGGAGTCAGGTGGCAGGAGGACCCCTCTTGGATTCTCTGGGGCCTCAATCTGCCATCCTGGAAAATCAATGCCTGGCCCTTCTGATGACAAGATGAGTGGGCGGCCTTTGCCCACCACTCTATGTGCCAGTGCTGGGCTGGGCGAATAGGGGGCAGGGTCCCTACTCACCAGGTTCTCTCTTTTTTTCTCTCTCACACACAAAGCCTTACGAGTGAAAAGCTACTAGGCATCACCAGGCATTTTCCAAGTATTGTGCTGGTGCTGGATTCAGGTTCAGGCACTTGGCCTTCCTTTCTATCTACCTTTCCTTCCATCAGTCAGCAGGCATTTCCTCAACACCTGCCTGCTGAGGGCTGACATCAGATGACAAAAAATGGGCAGAGGTCTGCCCAAGGCATCATGGAATGCAAAAGGGAAGGGCCCTCAAACACTGTCTTGGTTTCTAGAAAGGGGACACTGGAGCTGAATCTTGAAGGAGTTCAAACTGGCTAGAGGAGAAGGGGTAAGAGAGATGAGAGGACAGTCCAGGCAGGCAGAAGAGCAAGGGCGAAGGCAGGGCAGAAAAGGGCGCACTGTGACTGGGGGCTGGTGGAGCTCAGTGTCTGAAGAGGTACTGTTGGGGGAGTATCAGCAGGAGGCCGGGATGGAAGGGAAGATGAGAGGATGAGGCGCCTGACCTGAGGAGTAGGCGGGAGAGCAGGGCCACTCCTTCCCATCTTTCAACCTGTTCCTCACCTGTCATGAAAAGTAGGCTATTTCTAACACCAATACCATTTTATGACATTTTATGACACATGACCATGTTTTCCAGCCCAAGGTAGGAGCCAGTGACCTGCCAGGAGAGCCTGCTCGTGGGGCCAGCAGCTCAGAATCAGGACATGCTATTTGAAGTTGGGACCACCTGGATAGAGATGTGTCCTTCTCAAAATGCCACACTGACCATAGAGCTGTGCACCAGAACGTGTGGCACTGACCACAGGGAAGACGCTGGTTTGAGGTCAAACTAAAACACAAGCTGAAGCTGTTGACACAACAGCTATCGCCAACCTCAAAACATCAGCTGAGGGGGTGGAAGGTGGGGCTCACTGAGGGTACCACTGGGAGAGAGGAGCAGAGACCGCATCTGTCCCCTCTCTGACCCCCCTCCACAAACCTCTTACCTGGGACTGGCTTCTCCTGCACAGTATGTGGATGTGGTGGTTCCATCCATCAAGCAGTCAGACGTGTGATGGAAGCAGAGGAGGGGGTACCTTGCCTTCTGGTCCCCTAGGAAAGCCCTGAACTTGAAAAGGCAGGTGGGCAGGGTATCCTAACTCATCAAATCACCCAAGGGCTGCCCAGTGAGCACTAGATTGGTCCTCATCTCTGTGGCTCCAGGGCTCAGGACAACCTGTGAATAGAAAGATCGTTTCAAGGCAACAATTACAGCTAAATTTAAGGAAGATGATTTTAATTTAACACAGATGGCTTAGCAGTGGGTTGCTTGTAAACTGACAGACTCTCTGTCACTAGAATTCAGAAGCTGTCCTAGAGAAGGTGGGAGGCAAGATGAGCTTTCATGCCCTCTCCCCAGTCCCCAGACCCTGAGGTCCTTATCACCTCGGAAGAGGGCTGAGCAGGAACCAGGATTGATGGAGCAGGTTGGTGCTGGTCCCACACCACTTCTTGACCAGAAAAAGTGCTCCTGGACAGTAGAGGGGTCCCTAAGATTTGAGAATACCGTCTGGTTCCTGATGTCCCTAAGCGCACACTGCTCCCTATGACATGAGCCCACTTGGGAGTCTTAACACTGGACGAGGCAGTTATCAGGCCCACCCACCACACCTCTTTCCCAAGCCTCCTAGGCTTCCTTCCTGAAGCTGGTGAGCATGAACATTACGGCTGGCATGTGAGAAACAAGGCTTTGTATACCAAACACCTGTCAACAGAACCAGGCAGTCATCCAGAGTCCCAGAATAGCAGTTCAGAATATTCACAGGTTAAGATTTATTTTGCTGAGTCACTTCTCTCCCTCCATTTCTCCTCCAAGCCCTGGTGCCCTTCTGAGCTTCGTGGTGATCACAACATTGGGTCCCTAACAATGGAACTCGCCTTCTTTGCAAAAGGGGTGGGGGTTGGGGAGAGAAGGAATTCAGCTCCCTTTGGGGTCCTAGTTGACAAGATTTCAGGTGTGCAGGATGGCCACCAAGGAGCACAGAATGCTGGGAAGGTGGGTGTTTCTCCGGCCCAGGCATCGCATGAGCTGCTTCCATGATGACCACTGGGTGCTTACTACCAGCTCCTATGCACCCCTACCCAGGGAGCTGCACACAGCCAGTCCCTGCCCTGACCCCAGACCACAGCTGTCCTGGTTGGGCCCGGGGAAGTCCTTGACAGCTTGTAAACAGTGGGGCTCAGATTCCAGGAAGAGGGAGCTAGTAAACAAATCCCTCGGCCTTGTGGCCCCTGGTCAGTGTGCCAGAGTCAAAGCGCCCTATGCCTAAACCTACGTCCTCCCTCTGACCCCTTCAGTGTTTCCTCATTCTGCTCACCTCATATCCCTGCCCATTTTGTGACTTGTAGCCGCCCTATATAAGAACTCTCATCCACATGTAACAAATGAGGAAACTGAGGCCCAGAAAGGGCAAAAATACAGGTCTCTGATTCTCCCCCTTATCTACCACCCTAAGGCCCAGAAGACTCCATTTCTAGTCGCTTTCTGCTTTGCAGTGTGGTCATGCACGAATTCTCTGGACCTGAACCGTCACATGAAACCAGTGTTCACTGAGGATGGAGGGAGAATAAGGAGCATCACCAACTGAACCCCTAGATCTGGGCAAGCCCACCCTAGAATTGCTATCACCCAAACCGCAGAGTCCCCAACCCTGCCCGCAAGGCCTCTGCCCCCTTCCAACCCCGGAGGACGGATGCCTCATTTTCCTTCCAGTACTTCACCCTGTCACCATCCCAGCCAGACCTTGTGTCCCACCAGGTGATCACCCGCGGCCTATGCTGTGCTCCTACAGACCCCTCACCTGGTGACAGATGAGGCAGCGGCCACAAAGGCTTTCTGATTGTGTAAAGGCCCCAAGCTTCTTCCAGCTCTTGCTCTGCCCGAGTCCAGTCTGGAGGCTCACCTAGTGCCCTGTGTCAGCCAGCCCCACCCCACCCAGCAGGTCCTAAGGTAAAATAAAGGGCCCCAGCAGGCTCTTACTTGACCCTCACTGACCACTTCCCCTGACCATGGACATCTCCCCCAGAGCCTAGAGATCTCAGTATTCCCATCCTCTTCTCCCATCCCACAGATGGGAAAACTGTACATTAAGTCAATGGCAGAGAGAAGACTAGCACCCTGGTCTCCTCATCCTGGGTCAGCCATATTTCCTACAGCACTGTGCAAAAACCTTGGGGGTGGGGTGGGGTTAACAATCATAAAAAGATGCCTTGAGTTTGAGTTTGATTGGCGGCGGGGGGGGGGGGGGGGAACCCAGGGGCATCATGGGTAGCCCAGGAAGGGCAGAGAGGCCCAATATGAACTTTTTACTTTTCAATGTTTCAGAATGACTTATTTTTCCTTATCATCACATTTTTTTGTTGCAACAAAGCAGTTGTGCATTAATAAATGTAGCAGGATTTTTTCTCTGTATTCTTTTTTTAACTGTGGCAAAAATTACACATAAAATAAAATTTACCTGTCCAACAATTTCCAAGTGTGCAGTATGATACTGTCAACTGTATGCAGACTGCTGTGCACCTGAACCCCCATCTTGTCTCTGCACCCCCTGAACAACTCCCACCACCTTCTCTGCCCTAGCCCCTGGCAACCACCACTCCACTTCCTGTTTGTGAGTTTGCCTAATTTAATACCTCATATCAGTGGAATCATTCAGTATGTGTTTCTCTGTGACTGGTTTATTTCACTTAGTATAATGTGTTCAAGGTTCATCCATGTTGTAGCCTGTATCAGAGTTTCTTTCCTTTTCAAGAATGAGTAATATTCCATTGCAGGTTCTACAACATTTTCTTTATCCATTAATCCATTGATGGACATTTGGGTTGTTTCCACCTCTTGGCTGTAGTGAATAGTGCTGCAACCAATGTGAACTCTTTACATGCTGCCCTGTGTCAGATAATAAATGGGTCATGGGCCTCAACAAGCTCTAGGGAGCAGGGTCCCTTCTAGGACACCTCGGAGTTCTGTTCATCCTTGGGCTGGGATGCAAGCAACAGGGGCTGTAGCTTGATAAGAAAGGCACAGGCTGGGTTCTGTATGTCCTGGCCAATGGCTGCAGCCCCTTTCCCTTGCTTGCACACTGCAGGGGTTAACATGTTGGGGCTGTCAGGACAGTGCTGGATCTGCTCGTTTATACACAATGGTAAACTGCTCACTAGCACCAGCTCTTTGCCTGGTACACAGTGTGGTGGGGGACACCAGGCCTCCTGCTAGGACTGCCAGGTAACATACAAGATGCAATATTTTGAACATACTTGTACTAAGGAAGCACTCATTGTCTGAAATTCTAATTTTACTGTGTGTCCTGTATTTCTATTTGCTCAATCTGGAAACTGTTCCTGCTACCCACTGTAGCTATTACCCACTGCTACCCTCACCAGCCAGCACTAGGGCCTCTGTGTCCCTACCCAGGTCCCCACAACAGGCTGGTGTGGATGCTTCTGAACTCCAGGCTTGGCATGGAGCCCTGGGTGTAGAGCACCAGCCGGCTGCAACAAGCTTGCCACTTTAGTCACCTGCTTGACTAAGCCCCATCCTTTCCTCCCTCCCTTTGACTCTTGGCAGCAAGCCTGCCTGAACCCCAGAAGACTGCCCTAAAATCTATATTTGATGATCTCCTCTTATCAGGCGACCCCCAGATGGTGTGTCTCTCACCAGGGGAATGAAGACTGGGGGGCTGGGGCAGGCAGACACACACAGGGGCACCTAGAGGCCCAGCACTCCCAGCGGGAAGGCACTGGCCCTTGCGGATGCCCCCAAAAGCCTGGCGAGGTGAGGCTGAAATGTGGGGGTCTCCTGTGAAGAGGAGGGCAGCTGTGAGACCACTCTGAGCAACTTGTATTTCCTGGCGCTTCTGTGAGTCCTGAACCTTCATCTCCACGAAAAGGGGCCTTTGCTGCCTCCTCTGGCAGCTCTGCGCACGGACCGGGGAGCCGGACGAGGGGCGGAGGCCGGCTCAGGGAGCGTGCGGTGCTCCCCCTGCAACCCGCTGTCGACTTCGTCCCTTTCTTCCACAGTTACAGAAAGGCAGGGCCTGGGTCCCCTGGGCCCCAGCAGGCCTCAAACAATGCCTTATCCTCCCGGGAGTCTCTTGTCCCTTAACTGCCTCCCTGTTCCTGAAGGCTGACTAGAGAAGAGCCTTCTCCGAGCTGGCCGGCAAAGGGCTATGGAGAGGGCGGCGGGGTGTGTAGGGGAGGAGAGGGCCGGGGTCCTGAGACTGGGAGTGCAAGGGTGGCCCTGGCCCCCTGCCCCGTGGGCCTCGGGACCCGGAGCTGGAGGCATCCGGGCTGGGCAGCAGATGGCGCCACAGACCCTACCTAGCAGGAGCTTGGCCAGAACAAGGGAAGTTCAGGGTGGGCAGAGAACTCCCTCCCCGCAGCCTTCACTCACCTGCCACGCAGTCTGTGTGCCCCTGTACATTGCTTTGGGACTATCGGATTAAAGTCTGTCTCCCACACTGGCCTGGTCTCTGCAGACGGGAAGGCGGTCATCCCAGGGTCCTCAGGGCCCGGTGGGCGGTGCTGGGAGCGCTGACTCGTGCGCAGGAAGGAAGCGCGGTGAGTGGGCCCGCCCCTCGCGGGAAGCGCCCACACCTGCCTTCCCCTCTGACTCCTCTGTCTTGGCCCGTTAGTAATTATTTTATATTGATTACATGTTCAAGTGATCATATTTTGGATATAATAGACTAAATAAAATGTTATTAAAACTCACTTTACCTGTTTCTTTGTACTTTTTAAAAATGTGGCTGCTAGAATTACACAGACGGCTCACACTTAATTTCTTTCAGAACACTGCTGCCTCGGGGCCCCCAGGTGCCTTGACTTCTCCTGCCCCACAGTCATCAGCTGGATCAGCTGTGCAGCTGCAGGCCTTGCAGTGGGGCCTCACATCTTCTGGAGCACTGAGGCCAAGTGGGCCTGGCTTTGGGTGGGCACCAGGAGGAGAGAGAGGCTAGGGTGCTGAGCCCAAGGCAGCCGGCCTAGAGAGCTGACAACCCCAAACCACAGCTGGGGGGCTGGCCACCCAGGAGCCCCCTCAGCCCTGCCTCATGCTGACTCTGCCATTACGGATCTCACTCTCAGTCGAGAACCTTGAGCGAACACCCGTGTCTGTCAGACAGGGTTCCCTGGTCCCTATGGCAGGGATGTGGCCTGTCAGTGAGGAAACTCTCCCTCCGTAGGTGTTCAAAGCACAAACACCCTCCACCTCAGGCTTATTCCCAACACCTTCTGCACCGTGGAATCACAGAACTTTGTATCTGGAGGTGCCCTCGGGGACCTCCCTTCTACTGCTCCAGGGAGGATGTAGGGCAACAAAGACGTCAACAACTAAGTCAGCAGCCCCAGAAGCTTGATTCCTTGAGTCTCAATTCAAGCCCCTTTTCACAGCCTCCCCTCAGGCTCTCAGAGGAGGTCCAAGACTCCTGCACAAATAGCTTGATCCATCTTTGCATGTGCCAAGTCTTCTCCCTGGAGTGCGTATTGTCCCTTCCTCCTATCCAGCTCTCCTTGGGCAAGCAACTGTTCTCCAGGCCTGTGGTGCCTGGAAGCTCTAGGAGGGCAGGGTCCTGGTGAACCCACAGTATCCGACCCAGCACACTGGCAGAATGAGACACATGGTCAGGAGACCACCTGTCGAATGAATGAATGCATGAACAAATGATGCTACTTCCTTAGAGTAACCCTTCCTGAATGTCCACCCTCCCAGATCAACCCAGACCTTCATAGTACCTGCCAGTGCCCTCACTGTCTGTGTCCCTGCTGGACCATGAGCTCCCCCAGGGCAGAGATGGTGGCTGCATTCCCCGTACATTACAGAGCCCGGCCCAGAGTAAGTACTCAGGACATAATCAGTGAAAAACAAATCTGGGCAAAAATCTTTCCTGATCTAGGAATAGATGCCTAAGTTTCCTCCCAAACCTTCCCACTGCCCCAGGTAGGTGGCTCAAGAGGTAGTGACTTTGACACTTACCAGAGGTATGGCTTTGGGTAGCTCCGTCATCCACTTTGAACTCCAGGGGATGAAAGCAAGGAGGAACAAACGAAATAGCGCCCAGCCCCAGTGTGTACTGAGCACTCACTATGCCCATCACTTTACGACTCCTTAGGAGGCAGCAGCAGGTCCCTTGGGACACCCAGGGAACACTCGCTGTTTCACTGAGCACCCCCTACCCCACCCCACTCAATGCAACGGAGCCTCACGCCAGCCAGCACAGAAAACATTGCTTTATTAATTGCGTTTGCCAACACACGAGGAGTGCAAAGGGCTCCTGAAGACACAGGCCCTGGTAGGGGCTGGGCTCTGGAAACCCCCATGAGTGAGCAGGACAGGATGGGACTGGGAGCTACGCAGCAGCGGCAACACAGAGTCATGCAGGGCACACGGGCATCGGCCACCCCAGGCGGCCATACATTCTATTGCTCGTTGAGGGTAGCGAACATGGACAATGTACAAAAAGGAGAAATAGGTCTTTGCATTAATGAAAAATACATTTTTTCTCTACAAAGGAATCTTTTCTAATACAAGAAAATAAATATTGCAACATAAGCCAAAAATAATTTAAAATTGCTCTTTTCAATATATTTTCAATATTTCTCTTGTATATTAACAAATGGCACATCACTTTCTTTGAAACAAAGACAGAAGGTGTCTCCTCCTGCGACATTCATATCTTCCCCCCAACCCCGAGCTGATGTGGAGCACAGAGTGTTTGTGGATCTGAGGGACATGGTGGCAGGAAATGCCTTAAAGAACAACCAAAGGTCCCAGACTCCAGCCCTGGCTCTTTGACCAATGTGGCCAGCTGGGCAGGGGCATAAGGAGTGGCCTCCCCAAGCGCCTTGCTACAGGCATCCAGACCATCCTGCAGAGTTTCAGACATCGGCAGAGGTTGGCCACATCTGGTGGGGAGCAAGGAAATGTCAGGTCCAGCTGTTGCCCATATCTGTTAGAATTGGACAGTTGACTCCCTAGTAATTGCCCCTGCAAGTTCCACAGTGTGCCATACACGACCCACACACATGCACACAGACACACGAGACGTGCCCTGGCACACACACACACACACACACACCCCCACAGTCCAACACCCATGTTTGGAAACCTGGGTGGCTTCTCCAAGGAACCCGGAACCTTATACTGTAAATGTTCACTGTCACCAAGTCAGAGCTCATTTAATAAAATAGACCCTTCTAACTTTCTTCTTCTTGTTTATCCTAAAATACATTTATGATGCATAAAAATACTTTCCTTGCACATTATCTTCTCTCACGGTGATGAGGGGGAGGAGGTGGTGGGCTGCGGGGATTGGGAGGATGGGGATGACAGCCAGAATGAGTTCCGGAGCAGCTTCTCCCTCCTTGGGGAGGGCCAGGGAGTGTGGGCAGATGTGGTCAAGCCAAAGATCAGCCTCAGCCTTCTGCCTTTCCTGCTTCCCACCGTGACCTCAGAGGCAGCAGAGCCATCTATACTGCGGACAGTAGGATGGAAAAAGTGAAGGGGCTGTGTCTAATGGCAGAAAGGCCAGCGGAGAGAAGTGGCATCCTTATCTTCCATGTAGCCTTGTGGACATCCTAAAGGTGGAGAGAGGCCTGCAAGGACAGCTCTAGGGCCTGGCCTGGGAGATCTGCCAGCCAGCCTTACAGCACCTGGGCTCCACGCAGGACATGGGCCCCAGGGACAGTTCAGTCCAAAACAAGAGCCAGTAGAGAAGAGGGTCTGAATCCAGAGGCCAACTTGAGCAGAGGCCCCCTCAAGAGTGCTGGCTGCCCAGCCTGGCTCACCCAGTCCAGACCTCAGCCAGACCCACTACCCTCCCATCCTGGTTCTCTCTCCGCCCTCACCCTCAGGGAGCCCATTCTGCCTCAGGATGGCTGAAGGGTCAGAGGGCAAGTCTACTGGACCTGAGCCATTCCTGGCCATGCACCCCCGACCCCACCATGGCACAGTTTGGTTGTTCTTTAAAGCTCGTCCCTTTGCTTCCTGTGAAGTCAGACCCGGCAACCCAGCACAGACAAGGCTGTGACCCAAGGTGACCCGAGGTGACCCGAAGCACGGGGAAGGAAGAAGGTCTGTTCAAAGGCAGTAAACAGGAATGGTGTTGGGATGCTGACGCTGACACTGCACACTGGCCACCACTACCAAGGTGGCAGGCAGGCTAAACTCTACAGGGTAGCTCATGCCATCCCAACGCCAAGTCCTTGAAGCCCACTCCCAGTCTGCTCCAACTGGACAAATCTGTCCGACCCTTTAAACTTAGTCATTATCTTTGTTTCCTGTTTTGATAAAATTCACATGAAACTGAGTGTCGATGACCATGCCACTGTCGTACCTTTACAGTTTGGAGTTGGGGATGGGTGATCTGGCTGCTCCCTATCCTGCTGATTTGCGCTTTGTGTGTTGTTTGCAGGGAACCCCAGGGTAAGACTCTTGCCACGCTGGTTTCACCATCAGTATCCTCCCCGCTGTGAGCCTCGGAGTCTACGAGAGCTCACAGCGGGCCCAGCCTAGGATCTGAAATGCAACACCAGGGTCCCAGTTCCAACAGTTCAGCAGCAGAACAACATCCTCATCCAAGAGCTTGGGCTCACCTTCTTGGGTGTGTGCAATGAACATGTTTCTAGACTTGGTTGCTAAAGAACTCCATTAAAAAAAAAAAAGTCCAAGTGACAAGTTGTCAGGTCCAGGCTGTGCTGTGTTATGGTCAAAATATTCTTTGGCATCCACAGAATGATTCGACTGATTCACTGGACTTTTGCAAGGTTCTTGTTGGAGAAGTTCTGGCTTTACCAGTGGCAGAAGTGACCCAGGAGTAATTCATAAAAGAAAAAAAACATGTTTTCACTGAATTCCTTTTTTTTGTTTGTTCCCTGAGCTATCACCCTGGGGCCACTCCACTGAAACTTTTCAGAGCTACTACCTGGGACCTAGAGGGTGGGGCAGGGAAGGCAGGAGGGTGATGGTGGGGAGAGGAGGGCACGGCTGGGAAAGGGGGTTAAGGCTCGGAGGGACAGAGGAACCAGGAAGATCCAGCAAGAATTAAAACAGCCCCAGTAGGCCATCACTGACCTGCCCTGGGCCCCGGGATCCCACTGCTTGTTGGAAGGAGGAGTTTCCAAAAAGAAACTAAGGAAGAAGCTCATCTCTTAGCAGGACTGGGAAACTTGAAAAGGCAAACGGTCTGGTCTGGTCAGCTGTCTGGGACTGACCAGACCTCGGCCGAGACTGGCCCCGAAGGAAGGAAGGAAGGAAGTTGCAGCTCCAGAGTGATTCTCTGCAGTGAGCAAGCCTGAGCCCCACGCCCCCGTCTGGGCACTGGCCCTCCCTCACAGCCCTCCACCGGCACTGGCGGCTGGCTGTTTGGGAGTCCCCTGAGAAAATGGCACAGCTCAGGAAGGATTCTGGGAAGCCCTTCCCAGAGCCGCTGGGCTGGGCACTAGCAGGGGCAGAGCAGCAAGGGAGTGGAGGGTCGCGGGGTGGGCGGGCAGGCCTCAGATGATGTGGGTTGATCAGGAACAGCTGTGGTTCCCTTGGAACCAGCGGGCCCTCAACGCCCCCTCAGTGCTTTCTCATATAAGCTCGTTGTGCTTGTGACAGTGAGTAGACTCTGGCTGGGTTATCACTTATTATACTTCCTAGGGGATCAGTGGAGTGCAGCAGGACCCCCCCAAATGGACCCCAGTGGGATTTGAGGGCAAGGTGGGGCAGGCCCTGGGCTGGCCCATCTGCCATGAAATAATGCCCAAACAAGTCTGTGTCACCCGGTGGCAGCGGCCTGGAGTCCTGAGCTCTCCTTCACCTTGCCTACATCTAGCCAGGAGCCCAGCAATGCCGCGTGGGCCGGGTGGGGATGCTGCCGCGGCAGGGATGGTGCACAGGACCTGGTGTGGTCCTTGTGGCCGGAGCCGTGGAAGGAATCCTAATGTCCTAGGCCAGCACAGAGGAAAGACAACAGTGTGGAATTTGAAACTCTTTCTATATTAAAAATAAAACCACAACAGAGTGGCAACCTCAAGGGTCTGAGACACTCAGCAGAGATTGGAAATGGCAGTTGTGACTGGGCTGAGGCCTCATGGGGGAACAGGGTAGGGCCCAGGACAGGGGTAAGGGTGACTTAGGAAGCCAGTACCCCCATACGGACCACCTCCTCAGTCCCTGCTTCCCGGGGACCCCGCTGCACCCCGCTGTCCTCAGCCTCCACATCTGAGTCGCTCATCTCCCCATCAGAGAAGTAGCCATCAGTCTCAGTGTCAAAGTGTAGGCTGACCTTTGGCCTCTCGGCCACAGCAGAAGGTGGTCCTGTCCCCGCATCAGGCCTGGCACCTGGAGACCTCCGGGTTCCCTTGCTCTCTCGGGGCGGCCGGAGCCGGCCCGAGGGCTTGGGGCTGGCCGGAGGGCCAGGCACTTGGACATTCGAGTCGGCAGCCACTGGGGCTGCCTCGTCCGGGGTCTCAGGGGCCAGTGGTGGAGGGCTCTCGGGAGCTGCTGGGATGGGACAGTCCCCAGCCGTAGGACTGGACGGCAGGTGAGAAGGCGTTCGCCGTGGTGGCTTCCTCGCAGGTGGTCCCTGACCCCCCTTGCCACTGCCAGCATCCTGGCCCCAGGGCTTCTTGGAGGGTTTGTCTGGAGTCGTCCGTGAACCAGGCCCATCCTGTGGTGGTTTCTTCTTAGCAGGTAGGCGGGTGCGGCCACGGGCCTTCCTGGCAGGGTCACCAGGTCGCAGGGAGGGGTCCCGCATGAAGCTCAGCAGAGTCTCCTCGTCCTGCAGCAGCTCCTCCGACAGCAGCCCCGGAGCAGGGTCCTCGCGGTGCCCATTGTTTAGTGACCACTCGCTCATGGCCATGTTCTCCGCTGTGATCTGCACCGACTGCGCCAGCCAGCTGTTGAAGAAGGTGCCATCGATGGGGAACGAGGTGGACAGGCCTGGCCGAGGGGAGAAAGGAGGCAGGTAAGATAAGAGCAGGTGTGTGTCCCACCTCTTTCAGGACGTCTTCTCTGACCCTCCCAGCACACCACTGAGCACCTTCCTCCCTCTTTCCCTCTGTGCTAGACCCAGCTGAGTTATCTTGTTTTGTCCATCCCTCTTGCCAACACCACCAAAAAGTAGGGTTCATAGCAAATACCCCTCTCCCCAGAAGGACATCCTGCTCCTGGGACTGGCTTCATAATTTGAGGAGCAGAGTACAAAGTGAAAATGTGGCCTCCCCGTTTAAAACTTACGAATTTCAAACTGGCAACAGCAGAGCAGTAAACCAAGCTGCATAGGTGCACACCATGAAGATGGCCTTGCCTACCACTTGGCATTCTGGGGCATAAGGGACGGAGAAATGGAGGAAAACACACTCAGGCCACCAGGGGGCGCTGGATTTTTTAAATGGGTGTTGCTTCCCAGAGCTTCCAAAGCAGGAAACTTGGAAAAGGGTGGCAGACATGAATAGGACAGTAAGACATAACTGGGTAGAAGGTCTCTATTGGATGTAGGGCCAGCTCTAGCTGTGGGCCCTCTCTCCTTAACAGAGGTCTTGGGAGAGGGCAGCTGGTGAGACTGGGCTTCCCATCAGATACCAAGCTGTCCTCCTCTGGAGACTGAGGAAAATAAAAGATGACCTGGGGCTTCTGTGCTAGAGGTGAGGTGGGGAAGGGGATTCCACCTCATCCTTGAGAAGTGTTCTAGAGGAAGCATGTGACATCCTAGAAGACAAAGCCCAAGGCTGGGGGTCCCTCCAGGGATGCTGTGCTTAACTTTAACAGGTCAGGAGTAAAGAGGTCTGTCTGTGACAGTGAGATGGGCTGGGCCAGGGCCACTCCTTTGGGTCTCTCTGGGTGGCTCTCAGAAGGTTTGCTGGTGCTGAAGGGAGGGCCCATTTGAGGACATTCCAGCAGAGAGGGACAGGGACAGAAAATTATGGCAGGACCTCACCTCCCAGTGTGATGCTGGGTTCCTGGAAGGGCCTTGCAGTCCCTGAGCATCTGGGTCCAGCCTCCAGGTCTACAAAAGGGGAATTCTTGGGATGCCAGAAGGGTCTCAGAGACCCTTGTCTCCTTACGGCTGGAAGGTGAGAGTGCCTGAACAATGAAGGGCCTAGCTACTGTTCTTGGACCTCCCACTCTGCAGCAAGGATGCTGGTGGTTCCCACTGGCATTTTATGGGGAGCCGCAAGTGGAGTGACAGTATGGGCCTGGCCATGTGCACCAGGCTAGCGTGGCCACTCACTCACCAAGCTGCCCCAGGACTGAGTCGGGCCCTGCCTTCACTTTCTCTTTCTTCTCGGGGCTGCCCTTCGGGCCCTCGCGGCCTTTCCTTTTCGAGTCGCTCTTCTTGCCCTTTGCTCTCCTCCCAGACCGCTCTGCGTCAGGGAAACAGAGAGCAGGAGGGAGACAGTTACCGCAAACAGCCCAGCCAGAACCATGATCACTGCATGGCATCCCAGGAGTCCTCCATCACCTCATGCCTCACCTTCTAGGTCACCTCCCCCTGTCTTGGTAGCCCAGGCTCAGAGCCATGCGAGACCTAGGATAACTGGGGCTCTAGTCAGTCAGGAACAGCTGGTATGGGAGAGAGGGGAATTGTCCTCGAGGGGCTTGGCGGGGAACACAGGGCCAATGAGGAGGGTGGAAGACCACCCTGTACGAACAACCTGGACTACAGTGTGATCTATGTGGCCTACAGATCTCAGGACTACAGAGACAGTAGGTGGGAAGGCTGGCTGGAGCTAAGTGGACAGGGCAGGGCCTTGAATTCCAGGCTGAGGAGCTGGACATGAATGTGGACAGGACACTGTCTGTGGAGTCAAGAGGCCTGGGTTCCAGTCCTGACACAGCGGTCAGCCCCCTTGAACAAGTCCCCTGCCTTGGTCTCCCGGTCTGCTTTAGAGATCAGACAGTAGACGGGAGATTCAGGGTGCACCCTGGCCCTCACAGTCTTTTAGACCATGATCCCACATAGTTTTAGGGAGCCACAGAACACAGCAGATCAGGGGAGGGACGTGTGGAGGGGGCGGCCCAGCTGCCGGGAATCTTCTCCCAGCTTTTCAGACAGCGGCTGGAGGGCTGACTGAGTTTAAGACAAGGCTGAGGAGTATGGCCCCAGCTCTGGGAATCTTCCCAGTTCTGCTGTTAATTCCCTGTGCAACCTCAGGCCAGACCTCCGTCTCCTCACCTACCACATGGGACCAGTGTCTAGGTACCTCAGAGGGAGGCTTCTCAAGATTTCCACTGCCCTCGCCATGGTCTGAGCTCCTGTCAAGGGCCACAAGACCTCTGACCCTGGCAGCCTCTCAGCCTCACTTCAGACATTTTTCCTCTGCCTTGTTGCAGCTAGCTATGCCAGGTTCCTTCCAGTTTCTTTAACAAGACAAGCTCTGGCCTCCAGGTCTCCAAATATGCAGTCTCCTTGTCCTGTCCTTCACCTGGTTCAGCTCACAGCCAGCATCACTGCCACTGGGAAGCCTTCTGCAGCCCTCAGGCCAGGCAAGCCTTGGCAAGATGCCTGTAGCCCATGTTCCATCCCAGGGGTCAAGTGTCACAACACTGAGGGCATCACTTTGGGGAGAGGCAAGCCAGTCTTCTCTCCAAATGCCCTTCTCTGACCCAAAGGCTGCCTATTACTGCCACCTAGGTCTAGGAACTACAAATATCTCCAGACTCAATGTGGGGATGTGGATCCTCCAGGCTCCTGACCGTGTTTCTGGAATCCTGTATCTGAAGGCACTGCATGCCTTTGCCACTCTCTGCTGCCTTCCTGCCGTTGGAAGTGTGGCCACAGTGAGTACTAGAGTTTCTGAGACATTGTTTCAGCATCAGCACCACCGGGAAGCCATCCCTGATATCTCTCTCCCTGAACTGGCACCAAGTGTAGTTGGACACCGCTTTCCTTTGTCCTTCCAGATGGTGAGCTCCATGAGGACAGGAACCCTGTCCATTCAGTCCACAGCAGGATGCCCAGTGCAGAGCCTGGAATCCTGTCTAACCCAATTAGTGCTGGTCAAATGAACCAACAGATGAGGGAGCCTGGTGTAAGGTCCAGCAGCCAGGAAGCTTCCAGTCTTTGGGTTGCACAGTGAGCTCTGACGACTACATGGCTGTGACTCACCCTGACTCAGCACCTGTACTCAGCAGTGCTGGTTTCTTGGGACAGAGTGGATGGTGATCCCAAAGTACAGCTGAGGCAGCTCAGCTCTGGGGCAGGGGTGAGACAGTACCAGGTCCTCAGTCATCGCTTCAGTGGAGGCCCAGCAGCTCTCTTTCCTCTACTCCAAGCCCAGCCTGACCCAGAGGCAGCCCCTGGCTTAAAACCTCTCTCCATCCACCTTTTTCTGCTGCATGCAATTCAACATTAGAGCAGCGCTGTGCCATTTTTCTTGGCTAAGCACTGCTCTCCTTAACATGTGAGCACTCTGGGAAGGGCCCTGTTGTCTAGCAGATTCACAACTAGAAAGTAAGACCACTGTCAGAGCCTCTTTGACCTTTGATTTCCATATGAGATGGTAAGAGTATAAGAATGAGACAGAGGGAAAAACTGTTGGCGCAAAGCCTGAGTCCTGTCAGACAGGGTCAGATAGAACGTACACACAGGTCCTCTTCCATCTCTGAGACAGCTGCCTTCTTCAGAATCAACATGCAGGCACACAGGGGTTCAGGGAAGCTCGCCAACTTGGGCCCTTCCTGCCCCGGCTCCAGCACAGAGCCACTGGGACTTCTGTACCTGTTAACGTGCGATTTACTCCTGAGCTGCTAGGGCCCCAGCACCACCTGAGAGTCCCAGTGAACCAGAAAGCTCCCCGAATGCAGGCCTGATGCCCACATTCCAACCTCTGGCTCTCTGCCTGCCAACACACACCTAGGACCCTGGGAAGCCCCGACTTGGGCCTATTAACTGGATATGGAGGGTAGGGGTGGGGGCCAGTGGCCCCTGGCTCAACGTTCAGGCCCCACCAGGCCCTGAAGATACACATCTTCCCTGGGACGCAGCCCTTCAAGGGTGTGCACACAAGAGGCGGCTGGCAGCGGGCAGGGAAGGCGCCTACCTCGACACAGATCCTGTTCAATAAGCTTCATCTGCAGGTGGAATATCTGCTCCTGGAGTTTGCAGATGGCGTGCTTCGTTCTCTCGCGCCTTGTCACCATGTAGCACAGATTTCTAACCTGAGGAAACATAAGAGAGATTTTTTTCCACCTTACTCACAGGCAACCACCCCTGATCTCCCAGCTCTGGGAGGGAGGCCGCCACTGTCTAGCCTGCTCAGGACATCTGGGGGTCAATTCCCAGACCCTGAATGCATCTTTAGGCCTGAGCTGCAATTCTCTGATCCAAAACATGGGGCCAAGCACAACCCTGGCCCTGTGGCCCCGAGCTGAGCCAGAGTGGGTGGGGAGGGCATCTGCTGAGCTCAGGCTGGTGATGCCACCTTCCTCCTCTCAGTGTAACCTGGCTGAGTCATGCTATCGCCCCAGGCCCTTCCAACGTGGCTGCTCTCCCCTATGTGTACAGTGCCCCAAGGCTCATCAGGGCCTTGTCAAGTCACCAAGTCCATCCCTCAGCCTCCTGTTCAAGGCTTCCTTCCAACAAAGAAACTTTTCAGCCACAAGCACCTGGGCAAAAACACCTCCTATCTTGAGACACAAATGACCATTCCTCGAGTAGAGAGAGTTCCAGAAGATTAGCTCTGAGTGGACAGGTAGTCCCTGATGCAGGGCAGTCCAGCCTGCAGCTGACCCTTGTCCACTTGCTGCATTGGCCCTAATCCAGGCTCACAGCTGCTCTGGTCAAGGCCCCACATGCACTTTGCCAAGCTCGCTCAGAGATAGAACTTATCAGGAGAAAGGGCAGGGCCTCTGATTACATTTGGCCAGCTAGGAAGAGCATCGTGGGGCCTGGGAGACCAGCTTGCTTGGTCCATGGGACAGAACCCACCCTGCAGCCAGTCGGGAAGCACTTAAAGGATAGGCCGTGTTGCTCCCAGTCCACCCAGGCCCTCTCCCCAGTGTGCTATCCCTCACTGGCTGTTCCCAGGGTACATCATTCTTCTGGGGCCAAGACCAGGTCTCCCCCTCATCAGGACAGTGTCTTGTTCTGACAATGTCTTCAGCTCAGGTCACAGTGTCCAGCAGCAAGGACAGATGGCCAGAAGCTGCTGAACTGGAATCCTGGGTCTCACCAGGGTCTTTCTACCTGAGGCTAGCCTGTCTCCAACTAGGTTCTGTCTTTAAGGCTGAGTTCAGCCTTCATATCAAGCTGCCTGGGCATGACATGTGGTTCTAGAGCCCCTGCCTATCGTTGGAACTGCCCCTTCTTTTGGCCTGGGGGTAGCTGTGATCAGACCTCTCTGCTGGCCTGGAGCTCCTCCTCTCCTCCTCTCCTTCCTGAGCCTGGTTGTGAAGGAGACCCCGGAAAGCCTGCACCAGTCTAGGTCTGTGCGTGGACTCTCAGCAGCACTCTGCACCCCAGCCTAGACCGTGAATGCCATTGGTCAGCACGTCCCCAAGGGGCCTAGCCTGAGAGCCTTTGCTCTGGTACACTGGCCATGTCTGACCTCCTCGCAAATCCTGGCCCCACCCCAGACCTCCCTCCAACCAACCGCCTCCCACTTGGCCCTAAGCTCAGGCTGTGGCTCTGTGAACTCGTGTTGGGCCCTAGGCAGCTGCAATGCCATCAGGGTCCCTTTCTTCTGAGGATTTGCTGCCCAGCAGGGCAGAGAGATGCTGACCAAGTACTGACAGGACAGGCAGCCCTGACCCTGACTTGGGGGTGGTGAGAAGGCTCCCTGGAGAAAGGGGCAGATAGGCCAGATGGGAGTTGATCACACAGAGGGACACAGGCTGAGAAGAGGGATCCAGAGTAAGGCCAGGCAGGGGAGAGGCAGAGTGCGGTTAGTGTCAGGCTCCGAGCCTGACTGAGCCAGGCCAGCAGTAGCTTTCGGGGGATAGTGGTGGTGGGGAGACCAGGGGGTGTGTGTACTGAGACCAAGGAGTCACCCTGAAGGACCCAGCCCCTCCTCATCTGCCCCCACAGCTGTCCCATCAGTCCTTCCTGGTGAATGTGACTCCCTCCCATCAGCTCCCTTCACCTCCTGAACACCCCACCATCTTCACCCAGACAACGAGCAACTCTGACCCTCTGCGACCCTAGAGCAATCTTCTTGAAATAGAAATGTAAGTCTTCTTAAAATGTAAATCCTTCTCCTCCTAAAACCTCCAGTGGATTCTGTGCTGGGCTGAATAGTGCCCTTTCCCAAAATTTATGTCCACCTGGAACTTCAGATGTAATCAGTTATGATGAGGTCATACTGGAGATGAGTGAGCCCTAAGTCCAGTGACTAGTGTCCTTACAAAAGGCCCCGCGAACACATACTGGGAGAACACCATGTGACGACAGACACAGGAGTCTTAGGTCTACAAGTCACAGAACGCCAAGGGTTGCCAGCCACCACCAGAAGCCAGGAGAGCGGTGAGGACCAAGTTCTCCCTCAGAGCCTCTAGAAGGACCTCAGAACTGCCAACACCTTGTTCTCAGAACTGTGAGAAAACACCTTTATGTTGTTTAAAGCTGCTGAGTGTGCAGTGCTTTGCTGCAGGAGCCCTAGGAAACATAGCTTTCTTCCTGCCACGCTTAAAAACCAGAGCCGCAGCCCAAAGCTGTGCCCGATCTGACCTCCCACTGTCACCTTATGGCCTATATCCTACAGTCTTCCAGGCTCGAGTTACATGGCTCTCCAGTACCCTTCTTTCTGGGCCCAGCCCACTTCTAACTTGAGGCCTTGATTAAAGCCTTGGCCCCAAATGCTCTTTACCCATATCTTCCCAAGACTGGACCTTATCCTTCAGGTCACGGCTCAAATGTCACCTCCAGAAGGCTTCTCTGCCCACCACGTCTAAGCAGCCCATCATTCTTCTCCTCACACCCGGGTCTCTTTCGTTCCTAGAGTCACGTGGCCTAGCGTGCATGAGGATAGTGGGGATGAAGAGAGGTGGATGGATTCATGGCTACTCTGCAGGCCTAAAAACAAACCGGTCAATACATCCAACCTAGAAACAGATCAGTCAAGGTTTAGCTTTTTAAAAATTTCCCAAACATGCCTTCCTGGAGGTTATTCTACCCTTAAACCTAACCTCTGAAGATGAGGTAGGGCTCAGAGTCATAGAGTTTTTTCCCCTAAAAGACCAAGAGTCAGACAATTACTTCCTATTAAAATACAGATGTAATTTCTTTCTTTTTTCCTCTTTTTTTCTTTGATCAGAAACACTAAAGCAAGGTTTCTCAAGGCTTGCCCAAATGAATTACTGGCCAAGATTACCCCAAGATCCCTGGGGTGGTTGATGGAAAATAGATTCCCAGATTTGGGGGAATATCAAACTTTCTGGGGTGGGGCCCTCAAATATACATCTTGGAATACACCATGGAATCTGAGAACTACTGCCCTAGGCCAGAGGCCTGCAAAGTGAGCTGCATTGGCTACTGAGATCGATAGGTCATCACAGTATAGAAAGAACATATTAGAATGTCTAGGGTTTTTTGGGGGGGGGGGGGTGGATCCAATTAGAAATTCTGATTACATTTGTTTTTATAATATACCATGGTAGATATGAATGAGATATTAAAAACACAATATACTGGAGATAAACGTTCAATTTTTTTCCCTAATAAGGGTACATACACTACATAATCAGTAATATCTGGAGATTCCTGCTATAGAAGATTCTGTGAGAATCCTAACAATGCCAACATTCTTTGGTTGGTAGTTTGGCCACATTGTGACCCCTTATTCCCACTTCACCCTGGAATCATCAACTACTTCTCTAATTTCTCCCGAAACTCTTGTTAACATAGCTACATGTTATTGAGTGTTATAAAATTCCTCTTCCATGGTTTTCGGTGAAAAGTATTGACACCACCTTAGAAGCTTACCAGGCTATCACACTCCATACAGTGTTTTTTCTGATTATAAAGATAAAATGTTCTCTTTAAAAAAAAATCAAAGACTACAAAAATGAATCAAGTGGAAAAGTCCCCCAAATCTAGGGCAAGGATCAGTAATAAAAGCAGGTTTTACATTTTGATGTAGTTGTTTTGATATTAGCAAGTTTTGTAGAGAGAACCTGGATGTGGGCTGAGGAGGGGAGAGAGGCAGTTACCCCAGCCAGTTATCTTGAGCTAGAATGGACCAGTGTAGGGGGCATTCACGGAGACTGGGGAGGATGTGGGAGGAGCACCTGTGGGCATGCTGGGCAGAGATGCTGGACTCAGGAGGGAGCTGTGGGCTGGAGCCAGCCTCCTGATGGGGAGCAAAGCTGTGGAGCAGACGCACAATGACAGGTCAGGCCTAGTGTGCTGAACGATCACTGGGACCGAGGAGGACACAGAGAGGGAGCAGGAGGACTGGGGTATCAGAGCAGAATCTGGTCAGAACATCCACAGGAAAAAGTACTTCAAGACCAAAGGCATGTTTGATTGTGGCAACCACTGCTGAGAAGGCTAGGGGATGAAGATGGAGAAGTGGCCCCTGGACACAGAGAGATGGAGGCTGTTGGTGGCCCTGGTGGAAGGTTCTGGAATATCGTGGTGGCAGAAGCCTGGCCAGAGTGGGAAGCAAGGAAGTAAGAACTGTAAGGGACAACAGAAGGAGAGATGGGGACAAGAGTGGAGAAACTAGACGGACATGTGGAGGGAGGATTTGCTTCTGAAGATGGAAGAAGGTAAAACGGATTCAAATGCTGGAATCCTGGAGATGAGGGAGGATTAAGATAGAGACTCCTGTGTTGTGCGGTGTGGGAGAGAGATCCCTGGGAGGGGAGGGGAGAACATGGGAGGAAGGGGCAGAGAATGCATACAGAGGGTTCTACTGAGCAAGGAGTTGGAGGGTTCTGGTCTGAGGAATAGGAGGTGAGACTGCTAAGCAAAGGGAGAGCCCTGAGGGAGGTGGGTAGGGGTGGAGGCAGGTGGTGGGTTGGGGGGCCCAGAATGGTCCCACCAAGGTTGGCTGGCAGGCATCTTGGGGGGATCACCTGCTCACTGCTATAGGATTGCTCTTGGTGGACAGAGTGGCTCCTACTGGATGAGGCTGTGCCCAGGGTGTGGCCTTTGCACAGGTGCAAGGGATGGGCAGTGCGCTAATGCCAAACAGGGCGGGAGTGAAGAAAACAGGACCGTGAAGGAGTAACTGAGCAGGGAGAGCAGGAGGCTTTAGTTAAGAAGGGGGATTAGAATATGAAAATGAATATATGAATGTGTATGTATGACTAAAACATTTTGCTGTACACCAGAAATCAATATAATGTTGTAAGCTGACTATACTTGAATTTTAAAAAATGTGGGAAAAAAGCCCCCCAAAACAGAGGGGAATTTGAGGATTCAAGGTGACGACCAAGAGCAGTTCGAGGTGGCAATGGGGTTTGAGTTGGGTGGAGGCACTAACAGGTTGGAATAGTCCCAGAGTTGGGAGACATGGGACTGAGGAGCTAGAGTTCTGGAGGCCAAGGCTGCCCAAGACAAGAAAGGATTTGCAGGCAGGTCAAGGAGACCACAATCCAGACACTGAGGCAGAGTAAACGGGGTGTGACCAACTGACAAGGAAGCAGGTGGCAAGCGTGAGGGAGGGCAGGATCTTCCTCTCCCCAGGAGAGATATGGGAAATGAGGCCACGGGGAATTCTACACATCTGTCCTCTGGGGAGTGTGTGTGAGAGCTGCCCCTGCCCTCTTGGCTCCTCGCAGGCCAGGTCAAGCCTTCAATAAACTCCCGGTAACCAGACCCAGAGCCAGAGGCAGTGAGGCTCCGTGTAGCCCAAACTGCCAACACGGTTGCTAGGGGACACCAGCCGGCGTTTGTTGGGCTGATCGCCGGATCATCACTGCTGCAATTTTTTTGTCAGCTGTGAATAACTCTGGGAGGCTGCAGTGGTCATGCCTTCCCATGCCACCTGCCAGGGCTGAGGCCTATGGCTGAAATTTTAGGAAAGCACATCTTCTAGGCTGACCATAAAATGGGATTTCATGCTGGTGGCGGCAGCACGGCTCCAGCTCCTGCTTCTCTCAGCAAAATCCATGCCTAGCCTTGGGAAGCAAATCAGGGAGGATGCTGTGATTTCTGTGCCCTTTCGGTCTTCCCTGGAGCCTGCCCTCTAAGCAGCCCACCCTTCTAAGAGCCAGAGCAGCTTATTATCATCACTAGCAATGGAGGACAGTGTGCTAAGCTCCGTCCCCCATTTTTCCTGTGACTGAAGGTTACCTAGAGTCTTATTCCCATTTTATAGACAAGGAAACTGAAACTCAGAAGGTACAGAGCTGGGAAGTTCTGGGGCTGGATGCAGACTTAGGCTACCCACCGCCTCAGTCTCAACCCCTACCCTGCATCCCCAATGGATCCAGCCCAAGCTGGCCTGGTGCCCAGTGACAGGCTGGACACTCTCAGCCGTTGGCACTAGGCCATGGTCAGAGACCAGGGCTGCTAGCCAGGCCGCCAAGTGTCACGGGCCTTTGCCGAAAGCCTCCCCCATGGCATAGTTCTAGGCTGTGTTCACTCACTCAGGCCACCAACGCATGGCCATGAAAGGCCCGAGGCTGGACCTGGAGGGGGTCAATTGGGCATATAGCTGTCTCTGACTTCCTCTCCTCAGCCTGCCAGGGCTGTGCACTCAGCTGGTGCCACGCCAGCCCAGCGTGGAGGCTGCGGGAAAAGCAGCATTTTGACAGGAAGCTCCTGAGCCCTAAGGACCTGCAAAGACTTCAAGGCTGGCCCTGCCTCCTCTTCCTGGGAGAAGAGTGGGCCAACTCACACCTGACTTTGGAGAGCTCTGTTCCCCAACCAGAGGGGTCTGTGCAAAAGCTCTGGTTGCCCAGGAACCCCGGAGCTGCCTCAGCAGGTTTACTGGCATCCCAGCCCTTGACAGTCTCTGCCCTTGACACCACCTGTACCAGCTGACAATGGGGTTGAAAGGGTGGGGGACTGATGAGGCCCGGAAATGTACAGAATAAGCCAACAACTCTGACAAACCCTTCCCCGCATTTAGGCCCCAGTTCAACTCAGCCCTAGAAAACACATTCCTCTAAGGTTTTCTTCATCTCTCTGAGCCCTAGCTTCCCCATATGCTCTTTAGGGATGGAAGTATCTACCTCTCATCTTTTTTTCCAGGAGGATGGTTAAACAGGTGAGTCCATCCCCTGACCTACCCACACAGCCTAGCCAGGGCGAGACATGTGGGCTGACCAGCACAGACCAGGGAGGTGGGATGTGATGAGTCTTTTGGAAACAAAAGGAATGTAAATGCAGGCTCTGTTCTGGAGACCCTAAGGGTAAAGACTTGGGGGTGACCTGAGGGCAACTGTGGAAGCAACTTTGGTCTCAGGAGGGTTTGTACTTGACAGCCCTGACACATAAGACAGGAGGATGGGCTGCCCAGGAAGTGGGAACTGCAATCTTGGTAGCCTTGCTCTCTGTCCTGGCTGGAGCCATGGACATCAGGGCAGATGAGTGGGGTGAAGAGGAGTGGAGAAGCTGGGTCCACGTTCAGAGCCTCCACCTCATGCCTCCCCTGCTCCCCTCTCTACAACATCTGCTGAGTTGCTTTAACCATTCTACAGACTTGCCAACTGAGAGACATCTAAGTGAAACAGCCCCTCAAGTCACACAAAGTCCCCTCAATGCTTCCACCCAGGACTGTTTCCTAGCATGGCCTCGGGGGAGGATGGGCATGTGTGTGTGTGTCCACGGAGGACACCCTGACATGACCTCCCATACTCTGGAAACCTAGAACTGAATGTCCCAGAGAGGAGAGGCCTGAATAGCACCTGGGGTTCACAGGACTGTCTCAAGGACCTAGAACACCCTGCTTCACCGTTGGGTTGCCCCCAACTTGAGGGAGGCTGGGGAGGGGGGCCAGAAAAGCCAAGTTTGAGGGCTATTCTACAAAAGACGGGACCCACTCGCCTTTCTGGGAGGAGCAGGAGGGATTAGAGGCTTTGAGGGGCCTCTATGCTCTAGGAAGGTCCTCAACCTCCACAGCCCAGCCCCAAACCATGGAGTGTGCACACCTTCCTCATCTCGCTCAGCCCCTACAGCTATGGCCCAGCACCAAGGCAAGATCACCTGCCTCCCTGTACAAAGCTGAGGGGTTTTGGCCAACCCACTCACTCCATCCAGGCCCTGTGATTCCACCTCCTGGATGAGGGTTTAGAAGTGGCAGCCACAGCAGGACAGTCCCTGCTTAAAATGCTTCTGCAGCTTCCAGACACACTTTGGTCCACCCATCCAGCCCCATCCTTCTACCCACACAAGCAGCTGCTGGTCTCCAGGCCACCCTCACATCCCTGTGCCTCTGTTCACAATGTTCCCTCTATACAGCCCTCCTCCACCCCTCGGGAACTGTGTTCACAACTCTCCTCCCTGCTTTGGCCCAGCACATGCTTGTTGGGCTGATTCAACTAGCTTGTGATTCCCACTTCCTCCCCTGCTTCCGATTCTAAGTAAAGTTCATGTGCTGGGACCAGGCAGGGCCTGCAGAGACCACTAGCAGTTAAAAGCCTGGGTCCCTGCCCTGGCTCTGCTGTCTCCCAGCCTCACAGGCTCTCACCCTTCACCAAGCCTACAAAAGGGTTGGGACAAGAGGCACTCAGAGACCCGAGAGCTGGAACCTCCCTTGTTCTGCAAAGAATCAATGACCAGAGACCCGGAGGCCCTCAGTGCCCTGGCTGGTGCTCAGTTTGAATCCTGGTGCACCAGGGCTGCTCTAGGGCAGTGAATCAGGGGTGGAAAGGCCTCCTGGGATGCCCACCTGGCAGGCAGCTGGGCGGGTGGCAGGGGCACTCACCCTCTCCAGGTCCTGTCGCAGGTGTGTGAAGAGCTTCAGGCGGCGGTAGAGGACGTCCTGCTCCTGCTGGGCCAGGTTGTCCACCTCGTCAGTCTTGGGCGTTAGAAGCGGCTGGTTGGCATTGGCTTTCCTCTTCAGCTTCCAGTACTGGTAGATGAAGTCGACCAGCGCCTCAGCCAGGTCTAGGCGCTCAGCCACCTCGGCTGGCTCCACCAACTCGTAGAAGTCTTCCTCCAGCTGCTGCAGCCGCTGCTTGCGTAGTGTCACCTTCTCCATGTCCTCACTGGCTGGGCTGGTCTCCGCAGGCTCAGAAGTGGTTTCACCCCGTGGGCACCCATCACTGTGCTCCTGGCAGAACGACTTGAACTTGACCTCGTCATTGTCTGCTAATATAGTCCGCATTTCCAGGCTGTGGTCAAAGGCGCATGTGACATGGAATGCTGTGACGCAGGAAGGCATGGAACACTGGAGGGAGAGTAAGGGCAGTGTCAGGTAGGAAGGGAGCCCTGGTGGGAGGGAAGAAGGAAGCGGGGCTACATCTCCCAGGGTTACACTGAGAATGCAGAACGCTGGTGAGACCCTAAACAAAATGGCATGGCCTCCCAACATCCTGCAGAGTGTGGAGAGAGCTACAGCAGGTGGGAAGGGGGAGCTCTCAGGGAGCTGGAAAGGAAATGGGGTTCAGCACCACATCCCTTGGGGAAGTCAACAGATGACTGAACAAGCCCTCTGGGGACAAGCTGCATTTCTGTGTGGGCGAGTGACTTTGGAATCAGAGGCATCAAAAGAAAAAGGCTGTTGATGGGTCCCTGCCTCCTGTACTCCTGCAACGTTATCCAAGATGGGGGGTTATGCCTCTTCTTTGTTCTCCGGGAAGAGGGGCTGGAGTTAGGTCCCTTCCTTCTTTTCTTGTCCAGGCACAATGGACCAACTCAGGGCCTAAGTTGCCTGGAATGATGGCTGTGCGCAGCTGACAACTGTTTCAAGCAATAACCCACCCAAATATTAGTGACCATTTATGCTGCACTCAAAAGCAATCTTACAAATGGGTGGAGGCAAATCTAGTGTTTGCAATGACAACTGTTTCTGGAGAGAGAGGATGACCCTCCCACCTCCCAGCCTATAGACCAGTAGCCTCAGGATCACATGGGAATTTGCTAGAAATATGCAAATTCTTATCCCCACTCCAGATCTACTCAATCAGGACCTCTGGGGGTAGACTCAGCAAACTGTGTTTTACCAAGTCCTCTGGGTGATGCTGATACCCAGGGAACTGCTGTTGTCAACAGACTAACACAGCCCAGCCCTGTGCAGGGAGAGCCCGTTAGCTTAGCTGGAGGCAAAGTTGATTCCTACCCCTCCACATGTCAAGTTTGATGTCAGAAGTGAGGTCAATGTATTTATTAAGCCCAAAGACACTCTTAGGGAGTGCCAGAGTCCTCAGCACTGCAACAGGGTGGTGAGCCTGGCTCCTTAGGCCCGTACCCCGTGTCTAGCAGAACTCGGAATGGAGGAATGCCGGTTGGATAGGGTTCTGACTCTGGTCCCGGTCCCAGGCCCGTAAGTGGTTCTATCCACAGCACCATGGGAGCATGTGGAGGGTGGTGGCAGTAGCCTGCTTTATAGGGTGTCCCAGGCGTGCCCCTCTGTGTAGCTGGCTCTTGCATGGGCTCCCAGGCAGTGGTGGGGTGAAGGGGCCGTGTACCTGGATGCAGGTGCCTGTGCACTCCTTGCAGAGGCTGCAGGACAGAGCCCAGCGGCTGGCTGGGATATGCGAGATCTTGGTGATGGGCTCCATCTTCTCGGGGCACCCGATGCTGACCTGGGCAGGATACAGGGAGCTGCATCAGCCTCTCATCCCCAGCCTGCCTCCAAGGATCTGCTAAATTGGGGGCTGTCTGCGGAAACCAGGCAGTGGGCACACAGGGCATTGGGAGAGTACGAAGTCCTTCTTGACTTCTCAAGTTGACCACTGAGTGCGTGTTTGTGTGAGCTCACCAGTGGCAAGGCTTAAATTGTGACTGGGAAGTGCACATTAGTGCATGTAACTGACTGGAGGGTGTGCCTGTGACCGTGTGGGACTCAAGACAAAGATGCTTCTACATGCATGCGTAAATGAGTCCTCCCTCTTCTGGCCTTCGTTAGCAGCATCTTCAGAGTTCTTACTGTAACTTGGGTTTTACTTACTTTGCTGGGTGGCAACTATAGACCCCCAAGGCAGGATTTCTACTTGGGAGCCTCCAGGGCTTTCCTAACATGCCTTTGTTTAGCCCCTCTTATGGGAACAGGCTTATAACCACACCTGCTTCCTGGGCACAGCCCAACCCTCAGGCCCAGAGGCAGGATACATTGGCCTTCCCACTGCCCATGCCTGAGGAAGGAAAGGGCCCCTGTCCAGAGGTCTGAACCAAAGGGCCGCCATGGAAGATCTTTGTTGGTTCTTTATGTCTCTGCTGTGCTCAGCCTGGGGTACACTCAGAGGCAGTCCCAGCCTTCAAGATGCTGATGTGGGAACCAGTGACTACTGCTGACATAACCACTATGATCACACAAGCCTGTGAAGTGGGTCCCAGCAAGGATTTTCAGATTGCAAGCCCAGGAAGGGGAGGGGCCACCTGCTGACAGGGCCACCTGGCTTGCTTCTGGGAACAGGCAGCACTCGAGTGGGGCCTCATTCTAGGTCAGGGCACACAGCAGGGCTGCGGCTGACACTCCAGCAAATGTCAGCATTTCTCATTTCAAATATAATGGGAGCCCAGAGCCTCTGCATACTCATTGTGGGCCCCGCCCACTGCCCAAGGTCCTTCCCCACCTGAACTCAGACCCAGGCGCACCCCTCCATCCCAGCCACAGCTCCACTATCAAACTTTTAATCAGGCTCCCCAACTGATTTCCTTTTAGGTCATTTGGCTTGTTTTTGTTTTAAAAGAACACCTGACTTTGGTTGGGACCACTGCCCAAATTTGGCTAGACCCACAACCTGCTTTCCCCATAGTCAGCTGCCAGACCTCCGTCCAGCTCTCACACCCACCACCTGGATTCCCCCAGTGGCTCAGAATCCCATTTTCTCATGAAAACCACCACCTGAGTTCTGCCCAAGTCCACAGGTAAATTCCCTGTGGGCTTCTTCCCGAGTTCTTCCCAGGCTCACCACCTGAGATCCCCAACTTAATGTGGTCCATCACCTTCTTTTCCCAGTGCTCTGCCACCTGTGTTCTGTTCAGACCCACTTCCCCACGGCTGTGCCCCAGAGCCGCCCCACTCCCACAGCTGCCCACCTCAGGAATCCACAGAGCGCAGCTGACGTGCACCCACTTGGTCCCACTTCTAGTGGGCTTCAAGGCTCCTCCTCGCTTGGGGCAGAGCAGGCACTTTGGCTGGACACCCAGGGCACACGTCCGGCACAGCCAGCTGCCTGTGGGCACCTTGAGGATCCCGTAGCATGCCTGGGGAGAGAGCAGGGTGGTCTCAGGTCAGAGGCATTGACCAATCTGCATCTGGTTAGCATTCAGCTGCAAATGGTCCCACCTCAGTCCGAGCTAGGAGCTACAGAGTGACACTGCTACTCATCTCCTGAGCTCTTGAGAAGCTCCTTGCCTATGTTGTGCACTGAAATGTCACATGTTTCAGTCCTCTGTGAAAGGGCTAAGCTCTGCCCTCTTCTGGGAGGACAGTCACTGATCAGAGCTTCCTGATCAGTACCATGAACGCCCTTAAACTGAATACAAACTTGGGGATGTACACTGCCTGAGGACAAGGCCCAGAGCTTTCATCTTTCTTCACAGTGAGCGGGGATCCTTCTGGGCATCCTGAGGGCTTCTGGATCTAACAACTGCTGGGTGTAAGGGATGTGGATGAATGAGGAGGGTGCTACACTGCCTACCCACCTGCCAGCTGGGGGAAGCCCCTCTGAGCTCCACAGGTGCTATTCCAGCAGAAGTGGATAAGGGAGGGCCTCAAAGTCAGGGCCAGAGTGGGTCCACTGAGTTCCAGTCAGGTCTGCTACACCTACAAACAAGGCCCAGAGATGCCCAAGACCCAGAGCCTTGGGGCTCAAGATTAAGAGTCAGGCCACACCCAGTTTATGATACCAATATTAGTAACAAACACATACAGCCCTTACTATACTGTTCTAACCCAAGACTCATAGCAAGGAACTTAATCCTTACTTAGAATTTACTCCTTAAGACTTAAGACTCATAGTAAGGAATTTAATCTTTACTTAAAACTTACCTTTACTTATACTTGAGGAAAAAGAGGCTCAGAGAGGTTAAGAAACATGCCCAAAACCCCACACAGCTTGTAGAGGCAGAGCCATCATTTGAAACCAGGCAGCCTGGCTCCACGCTTTGCTCTCAACCACTACACTGTGCTGTCTCTTTGTAAGTTCAGGATGGTGAGGCGCAGAGGAGGAGGGATGGGTAGGGTGTTCTGTGGGGAAAGTGAGGGAGGCTGACGGGAGAGGACAGAAGGACCATCCAATGGGTGTTTACCCATGTCTGGAGGAGGGGGCTGAACCAAGGGACCCTGGGTGTTCCTGGCACCATGGGCACTCACACCACTCCCTTCCTCCCCCCTTGCCCTCCTTCCTAGGGGCTGTGCCAGTTTTGCTGCACCCCTACAGCCGGGATAACCAGCTGCAGGCGGGGGCCTGCCCACACAGCATGAGTACGGGGTGGTGTTGGGGGGGGGCTGCCCACCTGGTGCACGCAGACATTACATTTGTCACAGAAGACCATTTCGTTGCCATCTTCACCCTCGGGGGAGCGGCACACATCACAGACGACATCCTCATCATACTCGATGCCCAGCCCCTCCTGTGTCTCGATGGCCCGCGACATATTCTGGTGGCACAGCGTCTCCAGCTCCTCCAGCACACGCTCTAGGGTCAGTTCGTCCAGCTCTGGCCTCTCTGTGAGGACAGCAGAGGTGGGTGTTAGGAGCCTGACCTTTCAGGAGAGACGTACTCGCCCATCCATTGTGTGCAATGTCTTGGGCCCCAGCTCCATCGTCTAAAAGCTGACTGGGTTGGACCAAGCAATCTCAAAAGCCCCTGGGGCCTGGTGTTCTGACTTTAGACCCTGCTTACATACACACAGATATTATGGAAGTGTCTCTGGGATGCAGCCAGCTCCATGGGAAACCTGTGCTCAAGCTGTGTGAATGGGGGGACCTCAGAAGGTGGCTGAATATGACAGAGCTGGCCCTTCCTGGGGCATGGTGAGCACCAGCCAGAAGGCCCATACCAACTGACTCCAGCCCCACTTGTCATCCGAGACTCCTAGTGCTCACTCACTCTTCATGTAACAATCACACTAACTACAATACTCTCGTGTAAATGACATGCTATTACAGCCTTCACCCGAGAGCTACAAAAACTGAAGCACAGAGATCAGTAATGCAGCAGACTTTCCCCCTAGATCCGTGCAGTGCCAAAGCCCAGTGGTGGCCACTGTCATTTTGAGGGTGAGGATGCTGGGGTTCCAAAGAAAACCCTCCCTAGCCCGCCCTATCCCATTCTTAGCTGGTGGGTCACCTACCCATCTCCTTGAGCTCGGAGTTAATGAGCTCCAGCCAATAGGCGTCAATCTCGTCCAGGTCATAACGGCTGCCCCCTGGCCAATCAGGTTGAGAGCCCTCACCAAGGTCAGAGCTGCTAGGGGACACCTGGGTAGGGGGGCCTTCCAATGGCGGGAGAATCCTAGAAAATCAAGAGAGAGTGTTGTGACGGGGGTGCCCTCATACTCCTACCCTCCCTGGGTCCGGGGGCCTCCAGTGAGTTGGCCAGCCTGGATGAGGAGCTAGTGGGCAAGTGAGGTGTGAGACTTTGATGCCAAGTAGGGCCCGCCTCCTTCCATTCCCTCCTTACACTTTCCTCCTCCCATATGCCCACCCTGCAGAGGCGTAAGGGGCAGTCCAAGTGCCGTCTGGGCAATGCCGGTGCCAGCCACTTTGGGACAAGAGGAGTAGAGCCAGCTGTCCTCCAGGTCCTTCAATATACCCCTCAAAGCTGGGAAGGGGCCAGAGACTGTCCCCATGCCCTCACAAGCCTTGGCCCCTCTTCCACCAGTAACCTCAGGGGTGATGAGGAGCCCTACTTGGTTACACTGTTGTGGCTAACACGGCCCCTTTTGGATAAAAGGTGTACTGCCACAGAGGACAGAGTCCTGCCCACACACCTTATCCTTCCCCCGAATAAATGTTACCTGAGTCTCTCACTATAGTGTCATTCCCCCACCCTCCAAAGATCAAGGCCTCCTCCCTGGAGGCAAAGATGCACCTGCTACAATCCCAGGGTGACATCCCAGGTCAGCCCTCCTTCAGGCCATGGCTCTGCCTCTGAGGCAGCCTGGAAGGGCCCTGGCTTCAGCACGAGGTCTCTAAACTCAGCTCCACCACTTAATGCGTGACTCTGGGTAAGCCACGTAACTTCTCTGTGCCCCAGTGAGTTTATACAAAAAATGGGCTAATAATAATATGATCTACCTTTTACAGCTGGCATGAGGATTAAATGAATGAATACATGTAGAGCTCTTAGAATTGTGCCTGGCACACAGTAAGCACTACATGAGTGTGAGTGTGTATTTTAAGCCTGTGGATATCACTTTGCTCCTTCTGAAATGGAATATGAGGCTTTTTTTGCCTTGGGAGGGCACAGTTTCCTCTCTTGGCTCAGCTGTGTGCTGCCCCTCAATTCCTGATGCCAGTTCAGAATGCCAGCTCTTCCCACCCCCTACCAGTTGCTATGGTTATTGCTGTGGAGCCTGGTCTCCATCTGGCCAGCCCTGCCAGGGTTGAGAGGCCCCTTACTTGCCTGAGAGGCCTCCTGGGGTCGGAGGCAGGGCTGCCAGAAGCTGTGACTCAGCGCAGACTAGGGAGGGGGAGGCAAGGCTCTGAACACACAGAGACATGGCACAGCTGTGGCGAGGGTTCTTGGGCTCCAGGAAATGCCCTGCGTGTCAGCAAGAGGGGCAAGAAGGATGGAGACAGGGAGGTGGAATGGCCTCCAGGTCAGGAGGGAGGCCCACAGGAGATTGAGGGAGACAAGGAGAAAGGGAAAGGGCTTGCATGGTACCACCTTTTTCACACACAAAATGCGCAGGTTACAGAAGGTGTTAGATAATGATAATGCCATGATAACCACCTCCCCGGCCCCTGCCTGCCAAAGTCATTTCAAATAGAAGCACAGCTAATACACTTAGTCCTACAAAATTCTGCCTTTCCTCATGAGGCTCTTATTTGAATTAATACATTCTTTTAAAAACATTGTACTTTGGGGTGGGGGTAGGTAATTATGCTTATTTACTTATTTTTTAAATGGAGGTACAGGGGATTGAACCCAGCACCTTGTGCATGCTAAATACGCACTCTACCACTGAGCTGTACCCTCCCTGCTAAAAATACTATAATTCTGTCACGAGCTTGCTTTGTTTGTGCCCTGAACGTGTGCTTAGCTGGGGTGTTAGATAACCCCTATCCAAATGTCCACCACCTATCGGCATAACTACCCACGCTTGTGTGCTCAGTCAGCTGCCACCTGGTCAGACCTCTGGGGGCCAAGATCACATTCCTTTCTCTGGGAAACTGGGGCTAAAGGGCTCAAAACAGAAAAGGCATTTCCTGTGCCTGGTGAGGCTCTCATCTTCATCTGTTTGGCCTCTTCCAGCTCTGACTATGGAGGAAACTCTCCTGCCAGGCGTGAACTGACCTCACCCTAGGCCAAGGCCTCAGTCTCGGCTGCAGCCAGTAGGGCTGAGGCCAGCTGGGAGGAGGTGGATGGGTGCACTGGGATCTGGAGAAGAGGAGGGATCTATATTCCAGAAGACCAGATAAACACCAGAGGTTGGTTTTGCTGAGCTGAGTCTTTTGGCCACACTAAGGGTGCAGTGCAGGCCCTCCCTTAATTCATGATCTGAGGGTGAGAGGTTCTCATTATCCAGAGAAGTGTCAGATCATGAGGTGGACAGACCTGCCCAAGGGCCAGGGAGGAGTGGGCAAAGTGAGAGGGATGCAGGGGGCCAGGGTAGCAGCTGGGGGAGGGCAGTCAGAGTCAGCATGCCAGGGTGATCAGGGCACAAGACTCTCTTTGGGCCACACAGGGGCAACCCAAGGCTTGTTCCCGTGGCTCGTAATTTCCTGGCCCAGCCCACGAAGCCCTGGCGGTCACGCAGGGAATTCCCCAGAATTTCCCGACTTCCTCATCTACAAAATGGGGACGGTAACATGCCCCGTAGAGGGCTAATACGATAATTAAATGAGAAGATGAGCACATCAGGCCCAGAAGAACAAGGTCTCAGGAACGCAGCTCCTATAACCATTCTGACTGTGGCAGCTACCACACTGGCTTCCTGATGGGGGCTGTGTAGCAGACGGTGCCCCAGGAGACGGAGGGACCAGGCTGGAGGTGGGTGAGGAAAAAGGGGCATGGAGATTCCTCCAAGAGAGCACCCCTCCCTCCTCCAGGTTATCCTCTCCCAAGAGCGTGGGCAGGCCAAGGGTCCTGGCTCCTGTCAGCTTAGAGCAGCCGTGCGTATGCAGGGAATGCACCTAGCAGAGCCAGAGCTGTCTGAACACGTGCTCTCTTCTTGATGTCAACAGATAAAGCACCAACTGAAGCCAAGCTACTGGTGTGGAGGCATCTGCAATTAATTACCCAGGAACCACCTGACGCTGACATCAAGGAGAGAGGACAGAGTACCGGGCCAAGCCTAATCAGGACTCACTTCTCTCTGCCCAGCTGGTGGCCCACCCCTCTGTCTTGTCTTCCTGGGCCCTTGGCATACAAATTCTCATTTAATCCACACCACCACAGTATCAGGCATGTACTATTATTAGCCCCATTTTACGGAGGAGGAAACAGGCTCAAAGAAGTCAGTAACAGGTCTTCAGTCTGCAGAGGTGAGAATGTGAAACTGGCTAGGAGCTTGACCCACATTTCTGGCCCCGGGCAGGGGATGTGGAGGATAAATTCTTTCTCCAAATCCTGCATATGCTCCCATTCCCAAGAGGCCTGGAGCTTCCCTAATTCTCAGAGGGCCACAGACAGGAGCTGGTAGGCACTCAGCCCTCGGGAGCCCAGGAAGATGAGCACTGCCCTACACCCAGTCCTCACTGAGCGCCCATGGGGTTTGGAGTCTGCCTGGCTTCTGTAATCGCTTGCCCAGATCAGGCCTGACACCAGATGGGCATTGGGTGCTTGTGAGCCAGTCATAGGTGTGGCTGCCAGGAAGCATCAGTGCCAATGTCAAAGGAGGTGACTGCTGAGATCTTTGCCCCAGGCCTGGTCAAAGTGGGCCTCAGCAAGAGCCATGGGGCTGCCAAGGCCAGGAATGGACTGCCAATAACACAAGCTAACCAGGCCAGCGGGCTAGTGGGCAGGGGTGACCAGGACAGCAGGCCCCTCTGTCTGAGACATGACTTGGAGGGTTTCCCAGGGTGCAGAAAGAAGCATTTGACTGAACTCTGTCACCAGAGGCCTGGCCCACAGCCACAAGACCGCCTCCTCACAAGAGCACCAGGGGTCTCTCTGACCTACAAGATCAGAAGGCTACAGAACCCAGAGAGGACTAATCCCTGACCCAACCCTCACCCAGCCCTGGCAGGGGGGCCTCCTCAAAGGCTGGTCATAGCAACAGCTTCCTGAGCATCTGATGTGCATGCCAGATACTCAATTCCCTCCCACTTACAACTCCTTTAAAAGGTTTAAGAAGTCAAGAGCATGGCTTATCCCCATCTTAAGGAGTAGTTAAAAGCCTGGAGAGTTCCCTGATGAGATCCTCTGGTGGGACACAGTTTGGATCACAATCAAGCTAATTCATGGCCAGTTTTCACTGAGTGCTCACGTGTGCCAGGTCCTGTGCCCAGGGCCTTCCATGATCACTTCCCTACATCATCTGCATGGCGCACTGTGTGAGGCAGGTGTTATTGTTATCACTTCCAATTCACAGATAAGGACACTGAGGCCCAGGGAGATTACATTTCTGGCCCAAGGTTTCACTGAATGTGAGTGGCAATTTGAACCCAGGTTCTCTGGCTCCAGAGCTGAGGCCAAGCCCAAGCCCTTAGCCTCAGAGGTAAACTGCCAATATTTCTGGAACATTGCCATGTATTTTTAAGGACAAAAGAACCTAAGCGTAAGATGGACTAGAAAGGAATCTGAGGATTATCAGGGCTCTGGCCTGGTCCTAGCCTCCCCTTCCTCCCCTGCCTATGGCCCCCTGGCCTGGGCTGCCCAGCTCACCTCACCACGGGCTCTGGAATGGCCTCTGCCCCAGCGGGCACCTGCACGCCTTTCTCCCATTCCTGTCGCCATGGGTCTGCCAGGATATAGTAGTCATCCGGGCTGAGCTGGTATGAGTCTGGGATCTTCATGGCTGTGATCAAGTCTGTCCGGAAAACCTGTCAGGAGCAAGGGTAGAGAGAGAATGGCTTCAGATTGCCTCTGGGTGGTCGTCTCCACAGGCCAGGGCAGGAAAATGCAAATGCAACTCAAGTGGGCTTTCTGCCCACTCACTATAAAATAAGAAGACAACACAAAAACAGTTGGTACAAGAGTGTATCTTCTCTGAACCCAGCACAGTGCTTTGTGCACAGATCTTCAATAAACATGTTGAATTGACTTTACATGTTCTGACCTGTTCAATGACAGAGTTTGAGTGATGCGTGGAAGTGGACCTCAGAGGGAAGAGGAAAGATTAGCTGAGAAAGGCAAAAATAGTGAGGAAAAATTAGATGGCAGAAGGGCTTCTGTGAATGCAATACTGCCATGGAGTGACTGTTCAGGGAATTTCTGTTGAAGATCAAAAATTACACTTGTAGTTGTAACCACAGGCACAGGTGTAAAGGAGCCCAGGCAACCACATGCCAGGGTCTCATGGAAACAGCCGAGGGAGAGGCTGGGGTTTGGGGCTGCCTAGAGATCAGCTTCCCAATGGGTCAGGGTCTCCATGGTCCCTTAAGAACAAGGACATCAAGCACCTTGCTCTATGGGAGCTCTGAAGGACCAACCTGTGTGCAATGGGGCAGGAGGAGCGTGTGGAATTCCTTCTCAGTCAAGCCCATCCAAATTCCCTCAGGGTCGGGCTGGGAGTGGACACAGCCTCCTGCTTTGGTTTTCTTCTGAGCACCTGCTCACTCTGGGGGAAACTGCTCTTCCCAGCGCTCTGTCTGCTGTCGCCACCTCTACCCTAGAACAACCTGCAAGCCCAGCCCCAGTGGCACTGACAATGCCTCGTCTGTTCTGGTTTGCTTGGTCTCACTGGGGTCCCCACAAAGGGCTGCTGTAGGGCTTGGTGGCAGCTCCAAAAACCATGTGACTTGCTTTGGTACCAACTTTCCCAGTGATTATCACATGAGAATCACAAGTTAAGGGAGAGGTCACATTATGGAGATAAGAGAAACCACCTCAAGAAGTCCTCCAGGCCTCAGACCCAACTCTAAAGCCCAAACCCACTCCCAGGAAGAATCAGCATCCACCAGCCTTCCAGAGGCTCATGACAAGTCATTCAGTGGTAACCTCTGCCTGCGGGAGGCCCCACTCACTGGCTGTGTGTCTCATTTGAATCTAGGGCTGTAACCACAAGGAAGCAACTGAAATGGGGGCACCAAGAGGGCTCAAGGAAGCATCTTGCAGAAATCTAATTAACGTCTGCATCTAGCTAGAGAGGGCCCTGGCTTGCAGAAGGTCAAGTTTCTTTAAGACTGTATTTGCCAATATAATTTAATTGTTAAGACTAACACCCTAACATTTAATTAGTGTGCCAGTGTGAAAAAATTAAAAGATTACGATTAAATGCTAATTAAACGGAAGATAAAATGTGGCAAAGATTTCACAGCCTTGATACTTTGCATATATTATTAGTGAGCAGCAAGAATACAAACTCAGGTACTGGGTGCATCTCTGGTGTCCTCTGGCACCCTCCTTCGTTGGCTGGGGCCTTTCCTAGCTGAGGCCTCTGCCAAGCCCAGCAAGGCTGAGGCTGGGTTATTTCCCTCTGGGCCCCAGAACAGGATGTGGCAGAGGTGAACTGAACCCACAGTGGATTCATGACTGTCTCAAAGTTCTCCCAATCCTGGCAAACCACGTGGTACAACATCTAACGCCCTATTGCTCTGATGCCATGGGGAACTGCCCACCTGGGAAAGTCCGTTACCTCACCTCAAAAACCAACCCTTCAAGAGCCAAGTATCACACTGTGCCCCGCTAAAAAGGCACAGGTGACTTTGAAACTTCTTGCTGTTCCCTCATCCTGAGCTGTAGTTTAAGTGCCACCTCTGAGGATTCCTTCCCTGATCACCTGGAGCACCGACCACCTGACAGAGCCACTTTCCAGCCCACTATCCTGCCTCATCTCCCAGTACTTACACTCCTGAAAATTTAACTGGTGTACTCATGCTGCTTGTTTCCTGTCATCTCTCCTGCCACACCTGTCCTATTCTCTGCAGCATTCTTGGTGCTTGCCAAGTGACTGGCACATAGTAAGTACCCAATAAAGAGTGACTGAGTGGATAATTAAATGAATGAGTGAATTAAAGGGCCCCTCTGGAGTTACCTGATGAGCCCGAGGCCCCAGCTGCCTCCTCAGGCAATGCTTTTCAAGCCCCCACGAACAGGTTAGACACCTCATGGATGGACAGGAAGGGCAACACTATCTTAAAGGTAACAGCCAACACTTAAAGAGCACTGTGAGGCCAGCACCAGCCTAATGGCTGTTCTTGAATTAATTTATTATTAGTCCTCATACCAACTCTGTGAGGTGGGTGCTACCATCATCCACATTTTACAGTTGAGAAGCCAGGGACCCAGGTTAGTTTAGCAACCTACACAAGGTCCTACATGTTGGAAGTAGCAAAGGAACCCAGACAGATAACTCCAGAACAATCCAGCACTCTCCCACAACCCCTGCCCTTCTTGGCCATCTGCTTATAGCCAATGCCCTTGAGTTAACCTAAAGCCAAATCAGGCGGTTTCCCCAAGTGCTGGAATATGTAAATCAGGTGGTGACCTTTTCAAGTTCCAAGTCCTCCAGTGACTCGCCACTGTCTTCTCACTGCCCTCAGGCTGAGCTGCAGGGCCCACCAGTCCCTGTGGCCACATAGATGCAGTGGCAGTCTCCCTCCTGAATACTGTTCACCCTTGGCACGTGGGAGGACCCTGCCGGGACAGACACCATTCTCCCTGCCAAAGTAGGGGTGGCCTGTTTCACCCTTAGGGTCCTAGTCCAGTCCACATTTGATCTGGAAAACCTTCCTCTAAACTCCCACAGTCCCTGTATTAGAATCTCCTGGTTTCTTGCCATGTCTTCCCCACTCGAAGGTGAACTTGGTGAGGTCTGGCCAGGCCACAGGCTGCAGCAGTGCACACAGGGCCTGGCACATTCTAGGTGCTAATAACTAAGACTGCATGGCTCAAGAGCTTCCCATGCACTTGCCACCACCTTTCTGGGTAGCTGCTCAAGGCTACAGCTGGGTACTCTGTATCTCCCAAAGAAACTCCTGTATATTTAGATAAAACCTGTCAACAAATATGGCAACCCAATCATAACCCAAACATCTTTCAGTCTTGAACCGCGAAAGGTTCTGCTTGAAAAGTGCTCACTTACTCTCCCAAAATGCCTTTGAATTATTTACAAAAACTAAACAAAGAATAAAATGGACACTGACGAACTGGAGGCCCTGCCATGGCAAGGAAGTTAAAAGTTGGAAAACAAGCAATTTTTGAAGAATGTGAATGTTTACTATTTTCCTCTTTTTTGGCAGAAATTGACAAATTGTCTTTAAAGGTCTGCTGCCTAGCAACCAAGTTCTGCTGAGCTGCTTGGGAGATGTTAATTGTAGCTTCTTCAAACAGTATGAAGAATGTTTAAAGGTCTACAACTCTAATTTAACAACCAGTGTGAGTGCCACAGGTGCCAACACAGCTCTGAAGAGAGCTGAAGACCCTGCTCTGCACAGATGCAGCGACACTGCTCGTGGCTTGCACTCTAGCACCTTTCACCAAGACTGACAACCACAGCCATTGGAAAGTCTATCTAGCTTTCTGTACCTATCTCCCCAGGAAGAACCCAATCTGGGATCTGCCAGAAAGTATCAGTGGAGTCTGACATGATCTCCAAAAGCAAATAAAGATAATGACAATAGGCAACTTCCACTGTACTTTGCTAAGAGCTCCTGTATATGATCTTAAGATTTATGCATCTTATTTGAATACTTCATCCTGGGATAATGGTTTCTGCTCCCTTTTCTCAAGGGTGAAATATTGTATCATAGTGTATTCAGACCAGGAGGCACCAATAAGTTAAATTACTTAAGGAAAAGCTCCAGCACTTAGCATAATTACAAAATATGATTATTTGTGTAATTATTTGTTTAATGTCCGTCTCCTCTAATAATTAAGCTGCAAGAGGCAGAGGATGGCATGTGTCCTGTTTATCATTGTGCCTGTTTGTGGCACAGTGTCTGGCACATATCGAGTACTCAAAAACACTTGTGGAACAATGAGTGAGTGAATGAACTGCAGGATTTGTCTGAAGTATGACTAAACTCTGAAACTTCGAGGCACAGGGCTGATCCAAAGGATTCTTCCAGGTGGACCTTAGAAACTGGTCTTGGTCACCGTCCCAAAGCCAATGAAAACAGCTTTGGCCAAGACTGCCTCTCCTTGACCTCTGTCCACATCAGAAGTCCCAATGCAAAGCCAGGAGTGGCTCCCTCTCTCTAATCTCCCAAAGGATGTTTGCAAGTCTGTCCTGAAAGAGCCAAATAAAATTACTACCAGACACTTTTAAATCACAGTTTTTTTTTTCCGAGGACCTCATTTCACGAGAAATAATAATAGTGAAAAGGAATTGCCCTGTTACAGGATGACAGGCACTGTGCTACATGTTTTATATATATAATCTCACCAAATTCATATTACCTCCATTTTACAGAGGTGGGGACTAAGGCTCAGAGAGGTTAAACCACTTGTCTGAGGTCTGCACTGTCCTTTAACCACTGCAATGCTGCCTGCAAGCCAGTCAGCTATTTCTTCTTTTAAAAATCTTTCTTGGGTTGGAATCTGATAAAGAGTATCTCAGCCAAGAGCATATTTAGATACTTAAAATTAAGCGTAAAACACCGGAGAAGGGCTCTGGAAACAGCCACCCTCTGCCTAGTTCCATTCAAGCTACCATTAGGCTAATTTGGTCAGACACTTAAAACACACACACACACACACACACACACACACACACACACACACACTCTCAACATCTCTTTCTCTTTCACAAGAATAACAGCACTTCCTACTCTTAAAGAGAATTTATTGCACACATTTCTTTTGCAAGACAAGTCCCAGAGGCTGGGAGGCCTTTCCAGCTGGCGGGAGCAGCAATGTTTCCGACTATATGAGAAGTAGATTCTGCCCCCCACCCCAGAGGAAGGCAGTGGGAGGTTCCAAAAGCAGGCGCTTAGCCCAGAGGAAGGGCTCTCTCTTACTGCCTGCCCGCCTCCCAGGGTAGCAGAGGAACTGTTGGCTAGAAACAGGGCTTGAAACCACAGGGGCAAGCAAAAAAACTTTTCTTGGAGTCTCCTGTTTTATCTCTCAAGTTTGTGAGCATTTTGTATTTTACTACAATATATGCCAACATTGTTTTAATATAAAATATATTGTTTGAACATCTGGATAATATATCTGCTCTTCCAGGAACATATCTTATTTATCCTCTGGTTTTGCACCCCAACACAATCTGGCCACCCCTGCCTTCACCCAGAGTAGAAGGGGCCCATTTCTAAAAGCAATGGTTCAAGCAGATAAGCTGCACTCTCACTCTCACTTGCTGCTTTTTCCAAGGGAAGGCCATCTGTATATAGGAACTTTCACAGACAGAACTTCAGCAAGACACCCCACCGGTGGCACGGTGGCAGAGGCTAATCACAAGAGTCACCTCTTTCTCCTAGGCCTTGTCCCAGGGGCGAGAGACTGGGCACTGGTGAAGGACTGCCGTGGTACCTGCAGAGAGGCCCCATTCTCTCATCTAGGGATCTATCTACCCTGTCCTGGGACCATCCAGGCTTCCATCTCAAGGAGGCCAGCTTCACCTCCACTAACTTCTGGGATCTCCCTAATCCCCAGGCTCCACAGGCCTCAGGACAAGGCAGTCACATCTACAGAACAGAAACTGCATGGCAGGGTGCAGAGCAGGGCTCTACAGATGATGAGCCTGAGGCTCAGAAACTGACTTGCCCAAGCTCACAGAGCTCCTTAGTGGCAAAGCTGGCTGCACTTCTCAAAACGGACACTTTCCTGTGTAGCACCTGCGTCCTGCTAACAGTCAGACGACAAGCTCCCCAGGGACACAGCCTGCATTTTCTGTGCCCCTACACCAGGCGGGACCCAGTAGGTGCTCTCAAGTGTTTGCTGAGTTTAATCACTATCAGTAGTTCTAGGATCCTAAAAGCCCATGTCCCTGCCGGTGACTGACTCCTAGGGACTCTGACTCCCTGAAAACACAGCTTTCTGCCTCAGGACAGCCTCCCTGGGGGAAACCCTCACTTCCTGGTCTGTCTGTTCATCTGCCTCTCTGCCCCAGGTCTGAGGGAGACATAGCCTCAAACAGCAGCCTCCAAACCACAGGGCTAGCCTCTGGATCTCTTCCCGAACTGCCCTTCACACCCTTGCCAGGCCAAAGGCTTGGCAGAAACCTGTCAGTATCCTAGCGACTGTGGGAGAAGGGGTGAGGTGGGGGATGTCCCCACCCACACTCCTTGCCTTTGCTTAGGTCACTGAACCAGGCTGGAAGGCCTCCCCTCCCTCATTCAACCTCAGGGTCTTCCAGGGAGGACCAAGCCAGAAACTCCTGTCTTAGCAGATCAGGGAAAAGTCTATGGCAGTAGTTCTTAACCCTGGCTTCCAGCAGGAGGGCTCTCAAAAACTACACTTACCTGGGGCCCCAGTCCAGACTATTCAAATCAGAATTCTTGGGGATGAGGTGGGATGGGGGTCTGGTATTGGTATTTAAAAAATAATCTCTGTTCTGTGATCTCCACCAGGCTCTCAGAGATGACCCACAAAGTTACGGTCATGCTATTTGGTGAGACAGGCCAGATCAGAAACCCAAGGCCTCGGCGTGGTTTATAGGCTAATACCACCTCTCCAGGCGAGGCTAATCCCTTCCTCTCCTTCAGAACTGGCCTGGCTGACTTAAGCCCCAAAGGACAGATTTCAGCTTTGTTGGGATCCTGCTGGCAAGCAGAGGAAGGCAGCAGCCTGTGTCCCTGGGGTCAGGCCCACCTTTTCCCTCCACTGCCAAAGAGGATCCTGGGACAACTTCAGACTTTGTGCACTTCCACTAAAAATCCTAACCCGGCATTTCAGGAATCCCAGGGCCTGTCCTGTACTCCCAGTACCAAGGCCTGCATTCCCCTTTCACTCAGGCTGAGGGAGGCCACCCCCGGTTAAGGGCCAGAAGGGAAGCTGGGCCTCGAGGCCTCAGCCCTGTCCAGGGTCCTGACTCCTTGTCAGAGCACTTTGTTCCAGCTGGGGGTATCTCCCGCTGGTGTAGAGAGTGCCCCTTGATTTGTACCCTCAGAGTGCCAAGGTCACCCCAGGGGCAAGCCCGCCAGTCTTGCCTCAACCCAACCCTAGTCCTTTCCATTGCTGGCAGCTGCTCTACGTGCCAGTGTTGCTGCCATGCTAAGTACTCCTGGTCCTGAAATCCCCACCCATCACTGTCCACCTTCACAGATGAGGAGAGGAAGGAAACCATGGGTCCTTTGGGTCTGTAGCCACCAATAAGGGGCTCCTGCACCACATGCATCGACTTGCAAGCACCGAGGCTGGGAACTCAGGCCAGACTGAGAGGAGATCGTGTAAGCAGCCTGAAAACCACTGCACAGGCTTCTTGCTCTGAGGACTGAGCAGAAGGGACTCCAGACCCCCTTTCACCAGGGTGTCCAAAGCCCTCAGCCCCGAGGCCCAGCAGACTATAAAGGCCTTTCTATCCAGCCTGAGCACAGAAAGAGAAGGGACAGCCTAGTAAGGAGATTTAGTACAAACATCATCTGCCGCCAAATCCTTGCTTTCATCTCCGCCTTCTCATGAGCCAAATAATTTGGAAGCTTTCATTGATGGTTTCCTCTCTGCCCCACGATAACTTGGAAGTTATGCCGGCTACGGCTCAGCCTCCTCACTTAGGGGACAAGGGAAACCTCTCAGGCTGCTCTCCAGCCTGCTGTGGGAGGAAAAGCTTGTCCTTGGCGACAGTTCAAGGCGGGGAAGGATTCCTCAGCCCTCCAGGAGCCCAGTGCTTGAGGGCGGGTGTGCCCAGTCAAGACTCAGAGCCCACTGAGGAGGGTCTTGGGCTTCAACCCAGGAGGGTGCATAGCCAGTCCTCAGCAGGGCTGGGGATCAACACCCTTGCAATGCTCTGACAGTATTTTTAGATGGGGAAAGGTTCAAAGGCCCTGCACTGGAAAACCCAAGAGGCAGGGGAATTTTCAGCCCCATGCAAATCACTCTTTCCCCTCAACATTTGCTTGACACCTGTTTTCTCCCAGCCTGCCTGCCTATCCTGAGGCGGGTGTAGATGGCAGCTCTGCCCCTGGGCTCTCTACCCAGAGAGGAGTCCCCTCCTTCCGCTGGTGCTTGGAGGAGAGTCAGGGGAAGAGACTAAGCCAGCAGCAGGAGCTCCCCAGAACTTCCCAACTCTTCTCCTATCTGAATAACCCCTGAAAGCAGGGGGCAGGTGGGATTCTCAGAGGCCCATTTGGAGAATTCCTGCCTCCCTGGACCAGAAAGGCACAAAAGGTGGCTATTGTTTTACTAATTCAACCCTAGTAGTAATTGGGAACCCCTGTAGATCTTAAGAAGAGGGTGGGGTGGAAGACTGGAGGAGTGGTCTCAGGGGCTCCCAGGGTCCTAGCACACTGCCTCCTACTTCCCAGTGCTCTTTTTCTTCTTTTACTGAAGTATAGTTGATTTTCCCAGTGCTCTTGAGCACATCCCTTCCACCCACTGAGCAGGGCTAGACCAGGAGGATACTGAGAGCCTCAAGAACAGCATCCTCCCATGCCCACCTCACCCGCTGCCTTCGTTCCAGTCCTTACTGCATTCCTAGAGATACCTCCTTCCATCTCCAACCCTCCCCTATAGGGCCAAGGGAGGGCACTAGGTTGGGGGGGGATGGGAAGCTTTAGGTCTCAAAAGTGCACCCCCCCACACACACACACCAAGGGAGAGTCCAGGGTAGGCCAGTTCTTGGAGGAGGCAGGGAGTCCTTTTTCAAATGCTAGGTTCTGCAGAAGACCTCCCTAGCGGCTGGCTAATGACAGCAGCCCAGGATTGCCCCTGTGGTGAGGGTGAGGAGAGGAGGTAGGCAGGCTCAGAACAAAGATACCTTCCCTCAACCCATGCCAAGTGCCCGGCCCCAGAACTCTGAGCCTTCCCACCCTGTTGGCCCCAAGAACTTCACATCTTGGCTATATAACCTTGGGACCTCCAGTTTCCTTATTATAACAGAAAAAATTAGAACTCTGGGCTAGTTTTAAGGATTAAAAAAGTAGTGTTCAGACCAGTGTCTGGCTACTCTGTGGGCTGCACCACAAAGTTTCTCTTAAGAGGCAGATTCAAAACCCCCCTTTTTGGGCACTCAATGCCCTTGCAGCCTCGTTTGTGCCAAGGGTCTCTTCTGTACCTGGTGCAATGCATTGAAAATGGGGAGAGAGCATTGAGACCCTAGGATGTGATTTTTCAGGGGCTGCAGGAGGCAAGATTGCATGTCCATTTTTCTACCCACCTCCATGCTCTTCTCCACAGCTCTAGAGGCCATAAACACCTCTACCTGCCACAAGAAACATCCCTGGTCAAAGTAAGGAAGGCTTAAGGTGTTGGTGCATGTGAAATGAGCATAATAAGGAGTGGATGACCCAACTGGATGATTCTGAGGACTCCATCCTTCACCTCTGTATCAGCAAATCCTGTCACCCTTGGCAAATCCAGTCTCCAAAATGTCCCAAATTCTACCGCTTCTTACTCCACTGCCATCACCCAGCTCTAAGCCACCACTGTTTCTCTCCTAGACAACTACCGAAACACCTTCCCTGCTCCCACCCTCGCCTCTCATATTCCCTTCTCCTCAAAGCAGCCACTGGGACCTTTTATTAAAACTTCAGACTATGTTATTACCTGGCTTATGATCCTTGAAAGGCTGCTCCTCTCACTCAGATTGATGGGAACATCTTTACCACAACTATAAGGCTATGAGAGCTGGCACCCCCACCACGTCCTCTCATTCATTCCATTCAGCCACACCGGTGTCATTTTGCAATGACTGTGATCTCTTCAGGAATGCTCTTCCCCCATAGAGCCCTCCCTCTCCACAGGTCTCTGTTCCTGTCCCCTCTCCACTTCCGTTTCTTCTTTCTCCAGGACACTTATCACTACCCACCTCTGAGGGTTTCTTTTCGTTCTGCCGGGGCCAGCCCGATTTGGTGTTGCTGGGCAGTTTGGAGCATCTTGATGCAGATGTAGCGTGACCTGCAGAGAGAGCACAGCCCATTAGGGGCCCCCTGGAAGGCCTGGAACACCACCCAACCATCTCCAAGGAAAGGAAGTCTGTAAGTAAAGCTCTGCCTTGAATGTTCAGGAGGTGCCGACCTCTGTGAGCACCTGGTGGACTGTCCCTTCTCTGGGCCTCTCCAATGATGAATGGGGACATGAAACCTCCACTCATCAACCAGAAGAGGCTTGGGAGATAAAAGGCAGTCGGACAAGAACTTAGTATTAGTTTGCTGTGTAATTCATAACAAGTCCCTTACCCTCTCTGGTCCTCTGCTTCCTCCTTGGTAAAAGAGGGATATAATAAGTCTTCCATGGCCACTCTCCACCCCCACTGCAGAACAGACACCGGGATGATGTCCAGTGAGTATACAGAGGCAAGACAGGGCAGTGGGAAGAGATCTGCTCTAAAGCAAACCCACAGACTGGGCTTGAGCCCTGGCTCAGCCATTTACTATCTTGTTACCTTGGGTAAATGAGTCTCTCTGAGCCTTGGTTTGCTTTTCTATAAAATGAGGGTAAGAGAATAACTATCTTCAAAGAGTTGTTGTGAGAATTAAATGACATCACGCCTGTAAAGTCTAAGCACAATCCCTGGCACACAGCGCTGCCTCAATAAACATTATCTATTACCGTGAGGGTCCAAAGGCCCTCACAGATTACACTCAGGGTGGCCTCCACCCCAACAGGTCAGAGGAGCAGCAGCCATGGGTGGGTAGTGGTAGGGACTGGTGGGAAGGGTGTTTGCCTCAGCCTGGCCCAACTCTGATGCAGATAACAGGGCTCAGCTGCCCAGATGCTCACCAGTGCAGGTACCTGGCCTTCAAGGGTTCCTTTGCCTGCAATAAACTTAGAAGCAGTGGATACAGTTCTTGGCTCTACTGAGACAGGCCACAGGCAGTGTGGCTGCAGCCACAGAGGGCCAGATACTGTGATCTACTGCCACAGGGAGGAAGGGCTGGCCAGGTCAGATACCAGAGCCAAGTTGAGCAAACAGACCCCAAGGGACAGTGAATGAAACCTGGAGGGAGGGAAGGGCTGGAACCTGACTTCTCATCCCAGCGCACATGTCCTCAGGCACTGGCGGGTTGCAGAACTCCTGAAGCTCTAAGGGGCCTTGGAGAGCTCCCTAATCCCAGCTGCTCACCACATATGTGAACAAACTGAGGTCTATAGTTGCAGGGCTCCAGGCCCGGCCTCCCTGGCAGTGCAGTCTCTTCCTCAGCCTGGGCTTCCACCAGGGTGCACAGCTAGCTGGGATCTTCCTGGCAGTGTATCTCTCCTACACAGGGCAGAATGGAACTCTTTACTTCAACTGGCTCACACAGCCCTGGGTTCCTGGGGCATCTGAGAAGAGCTGCCTTCTACTATCAGAGAAAAACCTTTTTCTGACACAAACTTCCCTTCTCTCCCCCCATTTTCTACATGACAATGTCCCCCACCCAGATATCCAACTGATACACCCAGCCCACACACAAATCTACCTGAGATTTTATTGCCAAGATTCCATGAAAGTCAGACTCCTTCATTTAATTTCTTCAGCAAACATTTACTCATCACCTATTATGTGCCTGATCTCGAGGGATACTGCAGTCAGCAAGACATGATCCTTCTTATCAAGGAGCTTACCAGTGGTTAGGAAATAATACTTGTCAGGTAATTATAATAAAAAGTGACAGGTTTTCTCTGTTATGTGGACACTTCCATAGGACCCTGACTCAACAGGAGGGCCAGAAGGAAAGGGATGTGTTCCAGGTAGCCAGGAATAGCATATGCAAAGGCCCAGAGGGGAGTTCATCTGGTCCAATTGGAGCAAAACACATGGAGCTGAGAGCTAGAGGGTAGAAGGGAGTAGAGGGAAGAGGACAGAAAGGCCCTGGAGGCCATGTGGTTTGGTATGGGACTTTCTTAGGAGCAGAGGGACCTGGCCTGATTTATGCTTTCATCCACATGGAGACCATGGGGCAGTGTCCCCCAAATCTGGGCCTGTGGACCTGATAATTATTCAAATGCTTTTCTGTAGGAGCCCCAAATGGAAGGCCTTACTGTCAGTGGTGTCAGAGTTGTCGCTGCTGATGGAGTATTTTCGCCTCTTCTCTTCCATCTGCAACAAAAGGCAGGCCCCATTATACTCACAGGCAGCTTGGGAAATCCTCAACCTCTCAGAAAATTGCCCCACACTCACCTTGCTGCAGAGAGAGAATGAGAACAAGGCCATGCCCTAGTCTTCACCTCAGCCAGCCTCACCCTCTGCCCACCCCACCTGCTGGGACCTTGAGGGTGGGAGAGGGGGCCACATCTCCCACCTACTGAGCCCAGAGCCTCAGGCAAACAAGAGTCTGGTTGAAGACAACATAGAGGTTAGCAGCCCCAGAATGAACAGTGACTAGGACCCGCCCAGCCCAGCTTCCACTCAAGGAAACTCAGGCCCACCAGAGAATCCACTCCCACCTGCAAGTTACAAGTGGTGCCCTGCTGAGGAGGAAGGGCAGAGGAAATAAGACTTGTTCTTCCAGGAGGATTGGGTTATCTGAGCTGATGGTCAAGCCAGCCCAGACAGCACCGAGAACACATCCTGAAAGCAGTAGCCAGAGGGGTGTGGAAATCGGGTGGGGGCAGGCTCCAAGCTGGGTCTCTGAGACACACCAGGCCCAGGGTGACTGGTCTGGGCTGAGCTGCCCTCCCTCGCCACAATGTCCTTTTTCAGATGAAAGTATGAACCCACTTTATCTCCACTACAGCATTTAACTTCAAGTTAATAAGGGCTACTTGCCCATACTGAGCTCTTTCCCCTACCCACGCTACCTTATGTTCCTAACAACCCGGTGAGTTGTGAGCTATTAGCTTTATTTACTGAGGAGGCTCAGTGCCTTGTCCTGCTAGTGACTGGCTGAACTGGGATTTGAATCCACGTGGTCTGATCCCTGAGCCCACACCGAGCTGCCTTTGTGCCCCCGTCAGCTCCTGCCTGTTGGAAGTGCTCTCCCACCCACTACTTCCTCTAATCCTGCACAGTCCTGGGTGGCAGAGTCTGCTCTTGCCCCCTCTTGGAAGGGAGCACACCGAGTGGCTTGTTAACCCACCCAGGTCTCACAGCTAGTCAGTGGCCAAGTCCTAATATGAAAACAGACCTGGGGCTTGGGGTCCAGAGTGCTTTCTACCATGTTCCTGTCAGTCCGGAACCAGGGCTGCCTCATTGCCCACAGCAAGGGGCAAGTAGCAAGTGTCAGTAGGAATAAAGCCCTGCAGTCCATTCCAGCTGCAGGTCAGCCAGGCTCCCCACCCCTACTCGGAATCCCATCTGTCACCTGCTGACACCCCAAGTCTGCTCATGCTGAGCTGTGGGGTTTCCTTTATTTTACTGTGACTCTGCAGAGACTAGGGAGCACTGACTGTCTAAGGTAGGGTGTGACACCCAAAACTCTGAGGTGCCCAGGAGGACCCTCCTGCCTTGAACTCCACCTTAGCCAGGAGCTTCTCTCCACCCCAACAGCAGGATCAAGATGACAGGAAGGTTCACTGGAGCTGCTTGCTGCCCAGCTCCAAAGGTGCAGGCAAAGTGCTCTCTAGAGGGTGTGGAGATACAGAGAGATGCCTGGTGGTGAGCAGCATGGATGCCAGGGAGTCAGGAACAATGAGGGCTAAAACTGCTAAGCAGTCATTGCTCAGGAAGGAGGGTGTCCTGGTACACAGGAACCTCACTGAAGCCTCAGAACAGCCCTTTGGTGCTGGTGGGCATGACAGTTGCTTCCGTTTTGCAGGAAAAGGAAAATGAGGCTCAGACCACAGTGCTTGTAAGAGGTCTATCTGACTCAGGAGACCATGCTCCTGACCTTTAGACTTCCTTGCCTCGAGTGCAAGCAGTCCAGTGGCTCAGGTCACAGACTGAATGGGGCAATAATGCTCCACCATCCACAGCTGCCCAACCTCACTGTCCTCTGGGGTCTGAGTGCAACAAAGGTGACTTTAACAGAACTTTGACTCTACCCTACATCTTGCCAACCCAGCCCTGTCACAGGTGGGGTAGGAGTAGCAGGAGAGGTGCTATAAATGCACCCACCTGTTTTCTCCTGCAATCCTGTACATTAATTGCATTTCTCTTCATTTCCAACAAAGAGGACACTTTCAAGCCAGGCTCTTCCAAAACATAAAAGCAGCAGCTTTGGATTCAAGGAGGCCAAGTTCAAATTCTAGCTTCACCCCTCACCAGACCAAGGACATTGGGAAAGACACATCTCCCAAAGGACACAGTCTGGATTTGGAATTTTACATAAATCTCCTGAACTTAAAATGCTGGCAAATGATTCAGAATTTTTAAAACACTTTTGAGAGGGCCAAACTAAACACATCTGTGGGCCAGAATCAGCTGATCAGAGTAAGTGAGAGCAGTATAAAGCACTTAGCACAGTGTCTGGCACTCCGTACGGATGCTAATTATTAATACAATGACAGACTCAGGCCAGGTGGACAGTCCTCCTGCCAACCCCCATCTGAGAAGCTCCTCAGCAGGGCAGTGACCCTGTACAGTAAGGAAGGTCCCTACAACAGTACCTCTTGACTGTCAATGCCCTTCTCATAATGCTATTTCCTGCTGCCCAGGACCAGTGCCTGTCAGCCTATAGACCTGCACCCCATCCTCAGCCAGCTCCCCACCCAACTTGCCCTCCATGAAATACCCCAGAGTCCTCTTAGGCAGAGTGTTATTAAAGGAGCAGACTTAGTGGCGGTTTAACTGGAATAATAACTAGGCTTCAGAGGGAGCCACTGTTTTGCTTCTTTCCTTTGAACCAAGTCTGTTCCAAGTCTGTCCCTACCTCAGGTGAACCTCTACTGTCAGTGGCTAATAAAGCCCCAAATGAGGCCTGGGCTCCCCCTGTGGGACAGCCCTTTGTCCCATGAACCCCTCTCCAACCCAGCAAGGGGATCAGGGAGGACTCTTCTACCAAAGCTGAAATTCAGGGATGTACATGCAGATAGATGGGCATGGGGATGCTAAGACTTGATTTTGGCTTCTGGTTTTCCCTTTCCACTGGCTCCTCCAATCTCTCCCTAAGCCAAGGCCTGCTCTGGGAGAGTACCTCAGTGTCACCAGGCACTTGCTTTTAGGGACAGAAAGTCCTCCTGAAACCCTACCTACAAAGGAAACTCTGGGGAAGAAAGGGTCCCCTTTTCCTACCAGTGGCATCGGCCCACTTGCACTCCCACACCATTCCCCACATGGAGACACAGACAGCTCCTCTTTGGGATTGTGGGTGTCCCAGAGTTCCCTCAATGGAGCAGCAGCCCACAGCCTGGCTGTGCCTGCCTCCTCCACCCCACTGCCAACCTGTGACATGTCCAGGGGGTGCCCCCTCCAGAACACACCATGAATCCAGCCATCTTTCCCCTATCTTTACTGCTACTACACTGGTCCGAGCCAGTCTCATTTCTTGCAGGACTCCTCATTTATCTTCCACTATCACTCCCTCATAATACAGGATCCACACAGCAGCCACAATGATCTTCAAAAAGCATAAATCAGATCATGTCATGCCCTATTTAAAATCTTTCAAAAGCTTCCTGCTGATCAAAGGACAAAACTCAAACTTCCGACCATAAGACCCTACATGATCTGGCCCCTCCTTATTGCATATCAAGAACCATCCCCTTTCCTCACCATTTACCAGCCAAGTCGGCCTCCTTTCAGTTCCTAAAACAAGCCAAATACTCTCTGCTTCAAGATCTGTGCACAAGTGTGCTTTCTGCCTGAAACGTTCTATGCAGTCTTGGCATGTCTGACTTTTCATCCATCAGGTTTCTGCTTAAATGTCACAGAGGTCTATGGCAATTGCCTTATCTACCAAAAGCCCACCACCCCATTATTCTGCTTCTTCGGAGAAGCCATCACAATTTGTGTGTTGATCTACCTGTTGAATGTCCTTCTCCTCGGGAATGTATGTTGCATCAGAGTAAAAAGCACAACTGTCCAGATCCCTGCTGGAGCTCCAGTGCCCCCTTGAGTTGTACCCAGCACATAACAGGGGCTCAGCACAAATGGAGTGTGTTCTTGTCCCCTCCTGCTAGAAGTGTGGGGTCACACAGCCCAGGCGGCCTGCAGGAGCAAACACCCCAGCCCAAGATTTCGTCCTGTTTGCACAGTCCGCCTTCACCATCTTAACCTCACACATTTTCCAGGAGGCTTTATTTGGTTGGGCTCCTGGCTAATGATCAATGTCAACTCAGTAATAGGGCAGCAATTTGGTGGCAGATGTTTTCTTGGCATCACTAGCCAATGGTTTTAGTGGGGGCCTCGGGCCTGGACTTGAAACACCAATGCCAATGCCAGCCCCCTTTAAAAACCTCTCCGCAAATAAACTCAAATAAACACCCTGGGCCTCCATTAACGCCCTTCCAGCTGACCCTGGAAACAGTGGGCCTTTCAGGCCTGCTACTGCAGCAGCTCCCTGGGCAGTTAAAACACCCCAACCTGGCCTCCGGCCTCTCCTCTCTAGAAGCCACCAGGCCTGCCCTGCCCACCACCACACACAGCAGGATTTCATCTTCCTCCTTAAAAAGGGGGGGAAAGGGCTTTCAAGAAGGCAATTTACCATTCCAGACACAATCTTTCAAAAAGAAACAAAAACTCTCCCTGTCTGAGGCAGACCGCTAAGGCGTGTGTGTAATAAGATGCTAATACAATTTAATGATATTTCGGCTAGAAAACCTGTCCTTAGAGCCTGCTTGTGTCGGGAAGGCCAGACATTCAGAAAACAAGAGCTGCACGCTCTTAAACCGTTTTAAACGGGGGTCAGAGCCCCACTCTTTCCTATCTCTCATTAACTTTAATGCCTTCTCAGGGACAGTAACCACATGACGAAAATGATTTTGTACACACAAATCCTTAAACTTGCCTCTCCCAGGATGGGGGAGCCTGAACCTTCCTCCAACACCCATTACTGCCCACCTGCAATTTCAAGTGTCCCAGAGATAGGGGGCATCCAGCTCCCCTAGACACACTGCCCTCCCCCACCCTCCAGACCCAGTTCTGGGGACATACCAAGGGGATCCTGGGAGACAGAAATCTCCCAGGGCTTTGTCTATTTTGTCCTTCAGCACCTTCTCACCCTACTCTCCACCTCAGAGAGGCCAAAGCTCAGTCTGCTGGCTCCCACAGATGGCTGCCCATTGGCAACTGCAGAGTTGTTCTGATTCCTTCTTCAGAGAAGGGAATTGGCTCTCTGGCCTAGCCTAAAGGGGAGAGATCAAAGGTCAGCTGCATTTGGGTCCTACCCAGGTCATTAATAATAATAGTAAGAATGGTTAATACTAATCAAGTGCTTACCACATGCCTGACTTGAGGCGTAGTCATCTTTACCAACATAGTGCTTAATCCACACACCCACCAAGAGGTAGGTACTGTTATTGACCCCAGCTGCAGATGAAGAAACTGAGGCACAGAGCAACTGCCACAGCTGGTGGCTGCAAAGCCAGCATTCAAACCGAGATTGTCTGACATCAAACAGTATACCCCATCCCAGGGCTACAATGTAGAGTGCACAGGCCTACAACTCCAGAGTATGGCTGGGGTACTCCAGATTCCTATGGGTCATCTGAAAACCTTCCTGGGTTCCTAATTTTTGAGACACATGGTAAGGGTCCTGTGTGAACGACAGGGAGAGCCACAGGTAGTCCCCTCCTCAAAACTCTGACTTGGCCTCCCCTTAGAGAACCTAAAGGGAAGACTGTGAGGTCACAAAGAACCTGCTGGATGAGCTGTGAAGAATCTGAACTAGAAGTCTCTGACTTGGGTTTTGGGTATAAGACAAATACTTCCCTGAACCTGGAACACCAATTAACCAGAATACCCTGCCCCCAACCTTAGAGATGTGGGAATCAATGCCCTCAAGACTAGGGGCAAGGGGGAATCTAGGAGCTGGGGATCAGCAGTCCCACCTCTCACCTGTCCATGAAAGCAAAGCAGATATTTCTGACAGCCTCATGGATCAGTGTTATTGGTCATTTAGCCAGGCTGTTTAGGGAAAGGAAACGCACACTGGATGGGAAATGTTCTGGAAACACTTGCTGCATCCTGAGCCTAAACAACTCTATCCTTAAACACTTCATCTCCAAAAGTGCTGGGGAGACCTTGGGCTAAACAGTTTCAAAACCAACATTCACTGCAAGTCTTGCTGCCTAGGGTGAGGACTTCCCTCAGCGAGGCATTTGCTGTGGAACCAAATGCTTTTCCACTCTAAACAACAGCCAACAGCACTTGGGACAACTGAGAGGCCTCCAGATCAAACAAACATTCCTTTTTTTCCCTACCATGCAAACTTTCTCAATAAATTATTCGCCCACTTCGGATCAAAGCCTGTTTTTGCAGCCTGTGACCTAAAAAGCAAATAGCATCTCTTAAACATGAAAGCCCTCCTCCCTGCCTGGGTTGGCTTTATTACTCATTCCTTCCCCTTACAGTTATTCTGTTGTTATTTTTCTCCTCTGCTTGTTAGATCATTCTACGAGTCCCAACCCGCCTGAGGAAGATGGGACAGGAGGGATGGTGCCTTCACTTGGGGCCCTAAGGTGGGAGAGGAAGTCAGTGTAGGGGAGAAGCCAGCACCCTGGGAACCCAGGAAACAGAGCCAGGCTGGGTTGGCAGCTCCCTGTCCAGCCCTTCTGCCAAATGTCCTACTGGGAATTTTACCAGTTAAGGGAGGGAGTAAATGCCACCCTGGGAGGAGAGGCCAGGTGGCCCTACCACTACCCAGGCTCAGGACTCAGTTTGCAAACATAAGTGTTAAGGGGACCTCCTGACAGCCTGTCTAGACTCAAAGCTCAGGGCTCCTTTCCCTTGCAACCAAGGCAAGACAGCAGGTCAGCCATGCCCACTCGGCTCCTCCCCATTCCCCTTGGCACTGCTCAGAATCATGATGCCTCCTGATGACCCCCTGCAAACTCAGAACCTATATGAAACTTTGTCTTGGAATACTGCAGTAGATGGGAGGTGAAGGGGTGGGAGAGAATGCTAAGTGAGGTGACAAGGTTTGGAAAGCTGCAGAGACCAGAAGCGCCGGATGCAGCGTGCCCTTGGGACTGAGCAAAGGGAAACACACCCCTTCCCGCCCCCATCAGCACAAGGCAAGAGACCTGCGGCCAAGGTGCTCAGGAAAAACGTCCCGGCCCGCAGTAGAGGCCAAGGGGACTGGAAAGGGGGTGGCGCGCGCCTCCAGCCTGCCCCTAAAGGAAGTCCGCGGGACAGCAAGCTGGAGGCGCGCCGGCGTGATTCCGACCGCGGGAGCTGGGAGGAGGAGCCGGAGGTGGCTGCGGGGGGCTCCGGCCCAGGCGAAGGAAGGGCAAGAGGCGGTTCGGGCCCGGAGTGGCGCCGGGAGGTGGGCTTAACGCCTTGGGGGCTTAGGCGTAGCAGGTGGAGGCGGCGAAGCCCCTTGGTGGGTGGCAGCTGTGTGTGGTGGGGGACAGGGTGTGTGTGCGGGGCGGGGGGGGGGGGTTGTCCTGGGCCTCTAGAAGCTATAGTGAGACAGGCATCCCCCTTTTCTGACATAACAGCTACGAATCACCAAGCTGACCCCCTCTCATCCCTTCGCCTGGAGAAGAGGGTGTCTCAGGCCCCAGGGATAAGAGAGAGGGGACCGAAGGGAGCCACAAGTCGGCACCCAGGCGGGGATGAGGCGGGCAGGAGCCGCTCCGCAGGCGCAGGCGAGTGGGTGGGAAGGAGGGAGGGAGAGAAGGAGGAAGGGAGGTGAAGCCGGGAAGATGCCACTGCCGGGGGCGGGGCGGGGCCGAGGATCCGGGAGAGGGACTGCAGCGGTGCTTGGTGGGGGCGGGGGCTGCAGTGTCACTCATTTGGGGGTCAGGTGTATTTGTCCCAGGCTGGGGCCGCCACTTGCCTACACCTTCCCGGTATCACCAGGGCGTAGGGGCGGAGACGGTGGGCAGGGGACTGCAGAATCGTCCCCGGAGCGGGATGCGAACCGGCAGAGTTGGGAGAAGGTAAACAAGGGCCACGCCCCCTGCCGTCGCCCCGCGGGCGCGCACCCGCCGCTCCAGCAGCCGCCGGTACATTTCCACTCCCAGCGCTTCTCCCCCGCCGGACTCCCGCGCAGCCCTGGAGGGGGGGGCTGTCCCCGACCCCAGCCCGCGCCCCCCGCGCTGGGACTGCTCACCCTCCATACTCACCTGGAAAGGGCGTCCCCCAGCCCTCCAAAAAACTGTGCTTAATTTGTGCAGAGCCTCCGCGCCGGGGAGCTGAGCATGCTGCCCCCGCGTGCAGAGCCCGCGTGCACCCAGCCCGGAGAGGGGGCGACAGGGCGGAGGCGGTGGCCCCCGGAAGGTGTCTGGGACCGGACCCGCTGCACGTGAGCCCAGCGCGGGGTCATGTGCACCGGTTCAGCCCGGTTCGGCGCCCGGACGTGCTGCGTATCAACAAAATGAAACTCGGGAAGACAGGAGGGCAAATAGCTCCGGGTCCTCCAAAACCCCGTCTCCGGCCGCGCGACCTCCCCTCCGCACAGGTCTCCCGCTGCAGCCCCTCCACCCTGCCAGCCCGCAGGGCAAGTTCCAGCCCCGGCGCGCCCCCGCCCGCCCGCGCCCCCTCCCCGGCCCGGGGGCGCTTTGCCGCAGTCATTAATAAAGAAGGTCGCCAAGCTCACCCTTCCAAAAGTTGTTGTTGCATGCGCCCCTCTCAGCCTCCCCGCAATGTACTCTTTAAAACACGACTGACCAACATGCGCAATCTCTCTCCCCTGTGCTGTGCATCGGCACCCCCCCACACCCCCCGCGCGCTGGCTTCCTAGAACAGGCAGCCAGCAGGAGAGAGAGGGAGCGAGCGAGCAAGCAAGAGAGAGAGAGCGAGCGAGGGAGCGAGGAGCGCTAGCAGATCTGTTGCAAAAACACAAAATAACGCCGAGGAGATGCGCAGGGCCAGGCGCCGGGGGCTGGATCTTACCTTGCTCCACGGTGCCCTTCCAAGGGGCACTACCACCGGCTACGCGCCGCGGCGGGAGCCGGCGTGGGAAGGATGCTCCTGAAACCCGGAGCTCATGGGGCCGGCGCGGGCGGGCGGGGGGCGCGCATCCATCCGGGGTCGTGGCGAGGGAGGCGGCCGGGCCCGTGGGGTCCCCGGCCCCGCACCCCTGCCGAGGACAGTCAGCCCGCCGGACCTAAGCCCTTGCGGCTAGTAGTGGGCGCAAAGTAACTCCATAGGCACTACTCACCAACCCCCCCAAATAGCTTCCAACTGCGATGGCCGCGGTCGGCACCATTCACCAACCCCCCTGTGTATGTTTCTGTTTCTTTTTAAACCAAGACTTCCTTGTGATCTCTTTAGAAAAAAAATGTGTTGGGGTGGGGGTGGGGTGGGGTGGGGTGGGGGCGGGCGGGACGAGCGAGGGAGGGGGAGTAGCCACTTTTTTCATATTCACTCGGATCCCCACTCCTAACACCCCCCGGCCCCCTCCTCCCGCCGCCCAGTTTGGCTCCAGCAGCGGGTCCAGGTAGCGTTACAGGCCTCCGGGGGGAGGGTGCCCTGCTGGGCCGCCCTCCAGCCTGCACCTCGGGCCCGGACTCCCTAGTGGCTCTGGGGCGCCCCCAGCCCGCCCTGTCCCCAGGGCCGGGCCCAAGCGGCGGCTGCGCCCGTGCAAGTCCCATCAGGTCTGCTCACACTTCACACACTCACACACATACCCCGCCCCTCCACTCTCTCACTCACACTTTCTGCTCACACCCCGCCCCCTTCGCGCCCCAGACCCGGGCGGCGCCCCCCGCAACCTTAAAAAAAAAGAAAGCTTATACTTAAAAAAATCTTTTGGCGCCATATTAATGACGTACTTAAAATTTGCCATTTCTCCCTGCGTCAAAAAGACGTTTCTTTGCAAATAACAGCCTGAAGGCGACACTCGCGGAGAGAACGAGGTTTGCACTGAGCACCCCGCCTCCCGGGGTTACATTGCTGGAAGACCCTCGCCCTAGGCCCTGCTCCTGAATCGCTGGTTTAAAAATGCGAATCGAATAAATCGCGTGGCGTTTTGCAGCGCCAGAAGTGAGCAGAAAGTGCTGGCAGGAGCAGAGGGGAGGGGCGCGCGCGAGTCTGGGGGAGGGGGCGCGGCTCTCCTCCCCCACCCACAGCAAATGGAAACTATGGTCCCAGGCGGGGGAAACTTGAAATTGTGGGCGACCTCTAGAAGGAGGGGCGGTCCGTAGAGAGGGTCCCTCTCAGGTTCGTCGTCCCCTCCCCCCGCCCGGTGTCTCCTGGCGCCCAGCTCTGCCCCGCATTTCCGGGGGGTGGGGAACGCAGTGATGGGTGGGTGGGTGACTGTACATCCAGGCCCCAATAGGAGTTTGCCCCCGGGTATCCACTTCCCCCTTGTTTGTCCTTTCCACTCCCCCTAAAGGGTTAAAAACCGAGGGGCAACTTCCAAGGACTGGCACTTGGCGAGGAAGCGGGGCGCCCCTCTCCCCACCCTTCGCCTCCTCGCCCCTCCTCCTCCGGCTCCACTTCCCGACTTGACCTTGTGGTGCACAAACAGTGCGCTCGAATCCTCGCAGTTTCTGGAAGAAGAGCTTGCGCTCGCCAGGCGGGCGGGCTGTCGGGCGGCTCTCGGGCGGTGGCGGGGCCTTGGGTACGTTCCCGGTGCCGCGGGCCACACCCACCCAACCCGCTGCACCCGCCGCGCTCACCTTCTCTCGAGGAAGGAGCGGCGCTGGCCTCCTGGATGGAAAGAAGTAGGGGGCACGCTGCTGCCTTCTCGGATGCTCCCAGATGGGGAGGGGGTGGTCTGGTCTTAGGCGGGGTTTGGTGGGGGAAGACCTGGGAGCCTGGCCCAGTATCCTCAAAGCATCATTGCCAACTTTTTCTTCCCTCTCCCTTTTGGCAGCCCCTCAAAGATGATACAATAATTTTTTCAGCTCACCTTTGGCTTTGAAGGCACATGGGTGAGTTGTGAACTGGGACAGGAACCGCCTTCCCTCTCCAAGACTGAAAGTTGTTTATTCTTTCTTTCCCCTCCACCCCCTTCCGTGGAAAGATAAATATTCAATTTACATAAGATGACATTTATGTGACAATTAAGAAGATTCCCCGATGGAATGTTGTGAACACATTTGCTTATAGAAGAAATAAATCTAATAATAAACAAACTCATAATAACAGCACAAATCCTCCGATAGGGAGGATTGTCTACACAACAAAGAGGGAGATGATGGATACCGAAATAAGCACTTTTTGCAACAGGAAAGAAATATGAGGGAGTCACTGCAACATTTCTCTTCCTTCGTCTTCATTCACAAAGTCTGGGGACACTTGTCTGGCAAGATTGAGGGGCTAGGTATTACCACCCAATTAGACTGGCTCTAGCTTTCATTGGTCAGTAGGATTTTTCCAAGCTCCAGCTCAGTGCCTGGAAACAGACGTTGCAGGCTATGAGCATGTAAAAAAATGGTTAAATACCTGGGTTCTAATGCTGGCTATGCAGTTCAGAAGCTGCTTCATGTAGGCAAGTGAATTCATCTCTGGGTCTCTTTTTCCTCTTCTGTAGAATGGAGGTGGTTTGAGGTTTCCTGAGGCTACACACACACACACACACACACACACACACACACACACACACGGAGTAATGCATGGCCTGGTTCAGAGTATACAGTGCATGTTAGCACTTTTCCTGGTTCCTACATCTTGGGAGGGTGAATGTGCCCCATGAAAGCTCCCAACATTGAGAAAGTGAGGAACAAGTACAAGAGGGCATATACAAGATCTCTCAGTGTGGGCAAAAGGGAAGGCCAGGAGAAAAAACTGTGAATGATGGTGGACTTCATGGTCAAGGTCCAGATGACAGCCACACATCTGAGATGAGAGTGAAGGTACCAGTTTACAGAGGTACAGTCCAAGGGGGTTCTTCTTGGGTCTAGTTGCAGAGGGTTTACATATAGGAGAGGACTGGACATGCTCCTCCTCTTAGCCATTAGGATCCCATGAACCTTAGCAAGCGGTTATAAAATGACCTAGAGCTGGAAGAGGGAGGGGACGACCATTTATAGGGCACTTGCTCTGTGCTGTGGACTTTGCTAGCCATCCTATTTTATCCTCTCAAAAGCCCCATGTTACCCATCTCAGAAAGGTTTAGCAACTTACAAATTACTGGCAAGTGGTGGCAGAACTGGCACCTAGTCCAGTAGACTTTGAGATGTAGGTTTTTTCCATTTTCCCACACTGCCAGAAATAAAAAGTATTAGTATTATTGGTTTGATTGAGGATGGGAGCCTGATTGCTTTATTGGCATGATAGAATTTTATGGACAGCACTTTGTCTCAGAGGTGGTTCCCTGAGTTTGGGTGAGACCCAGGTCACCTAAAGAGTCCTTGGAAGATACCTCTTGCTTAGGATTGGAAGCTCCATCAGAATCCTTGGCTTCCCACATGTTTCTACTACTGTTTAAGGTCAACCTTAGAAATGTAAACAGAATGATAGAAATTATGCTAATTATAACTCCTTAATCCTTATTAAAAGTCTCACAAATCATTCATTAACTTTTTACAGAAAAAAAAAAAGAAGAAACACAGTGTTCTTGGAGATGTAATCATTCATTTTTTTCAACAAATATTTATTGAATGCCTTCTGTATGCTAGGCATCATTCTACGTGCTAGGGACACAGCACAAACATGATAGACAAAAATGCCTACTCTCATGGAACTCACTTTCCAGTTAAAGGCAATACACATTAAAAATATTAAATTATCATATTTGAAGTTGAGTAAGTGCTGTGGAGAAAAAATTAAGTAGAAAAGGGGGTTGAGGAATGTGAGGATACAATTTAAATAGAGTTCCCAGGGAAGAGCTCACTGAGAAGTGGCTTTTGAGTAAAAGGAGATGAAAGAATGAGCTGTGAGGATTTGGGGGGAAGAGCATTCTAATCTAAGGATTCTTAACCTGAAGTCTGCAGACATCACCCTTCAGAGGTCTGAGGATAGAATTCAGGGAGTCTTGACTTTAGACAGGAAAGAAAAATTTTATCTTTATTTGCACCAACTAAAACTTAGTGTGTTCTTTGATTATGAATGCAGACAGCAAACCACAGTGATATCAGCAGCACCTGTGACACTGTTGCTAGTAGAATCACAGATATTTTCATATCATATTATAGTTGTTGCACATATCTTAAAATATCATCACACTCATCACTACTTCAAAATTATGCTGCTAGTTCTTGTAATTTAACGAATTAATAAGAAACACATAATTACTATATCATACATTTTTAAAATATTTTGAGAGTTGTATTTCAATATAATTGATTTTCTTTATAATTTATGAAATTTATTTTATGGATTTAAATGTATTATACTCAGAGGGAGCCCACAAGCATCACAGGCTGCCAAAGGGGTCCCTGGCATGAAATAAAAGGTTAAGAACCACTGTCTCTAAAGAGAGACCAGCAAGTGCAAAACATTGAGGCAGGAATGTACAACTTAATATGTAGATGTACAAGGAAGAGATTATACAGGGCTTTGTTAGGAATTTGGCTTCTGCTAAGAGTAATGTGGAGGGTCTTGAGCAGAAGAATGACATGATCTGACACTGAATTTTACAGGTCACTCTGTTGTCAGATGGAGGACAAGACTGACGGGAAAAGGCTGAAGCAGAAAGATAAGTTAGAAGGTCACTATAATAAAACAGGTTGAGAGATGATGTTAATTTGGACTAGCGTGGTAGCAATGGAAGTGGTCAAATTCTGTATAAATTTTGAAGGCAGCTCTGACAGGATTTGTTGATGAGGTATGAGAAAACAGTCAAAGATGATGACAAGAACTCTGCCTTGAACCAATGCAAAATGGAGTTGCTATTAACTGAGATGGGGAAAACTGTGGAAGGAATAGGTTTGCGGAGAGGATAAGGAGCTCAGCATTAGACATGTTAAGCTTGAGATGCATATTAGATATCCAAGTGCAGCCATCCTGTAGGCAGCTAGAAATGGCAGCCTCAGCCCAGGGGAAGACATCATTCGAGAGTGGTCAGCAGGTGGGTGGTATTTAAAGCTGTAGGACTGTTTGAGATCACCAAGGAAATGAGTGTAGAAAGGGAAGAGGTCCAAAGATGGTGTCCTTGGGCACCGCAAGGTCAAGAGGTCTGGAAGATGAAGAAGAATCGGCAAGATGCTGTTTAAAAAAAGAAGTATCCAGACATTTCTCCAGAAAGATACAAATGGCCAAAAAGCACATGAAAAGATGCTTAGCATCACTCATCATTAAGGAAATGCAAATCAAAAGTACAATTAGGTACCACCTCACGCCTGTTAGGATGGCTACTACTAAAAAAACAGAAAATAACAAGTGTTGACAAGGATGTGGAGAAATTAGAATGCCTGTGCACTTTTGGTGGGAATATTAAAAATAGTACAGCCACTGTGGAAAACAGTATGGCCATTCCTCAAAAAATTAAAAATAGAATTACCATATGATCCAGTAATTCCATTTCTCATATATATATAAAGAATTGAAAGCAGAATCTTGAACAGATATTTGTACACTCATGTTCACAGCAGCATTATTCATAATAGCTAAAATGTGGAGGCAACCCAAGTGCCCACTGATGGATGAATGGATAAGCAAAATGCAGTATATATATATATATACACACACACATACATACATACACATACACAAAGAGAGAGAGAGAGAAATATCATTCAAATTTTAAAAGGAAGGAAATTCTGCAATTGCTACAACATGGATGAACCTTGAGGTCCTTATACTGAGTGAAATAAGCCTGTCACAAAAAAAACAAATACTGTATGATTCCACTTGTATGAGATATCTAGAGTGGTGAAATTCATAGAGACAGAAAGTAGAATGGTGATTGCCAAGGGGTGGGGAAAGGGAAAAATGGGGAGTTATTATTTAACAGATAAAGAGTTTCACTTTTACAAGATAGAAGAGTTCTGGAGATGGATGGTGGTGATGGTTGCATAACAATGTGAATATACTTAATATAAGTGAACTTACACTTAAAAATGGTTGAGATAGTAAAATTTATGTTATGAATATTTCCCTACAATAAAAAAAACTTAAAAAAAAAAACAACCAAAGTTAAAAAAGGAGTAGCAGCATTCAGAGAGATAGAAGGAAGGTCCTGGAAACCAGGTGAAGAGAACTTCAGGAGGGAAGAAAGCCCTATGTCCAAAGCTGCCAAGGGGTCAGGTAAGGTAAGGACTGATAATTGATCATTAAGTTCAGCCACATTAGTGGGGGAGGATATAGCTTGAGTGGCAGAGCACAGGCTTAGCATACATAAGGTCTTGGGTTCATTGACCCCAGTACCTCCTCCAAAACCGAATAAATATAATTACCTCCCCCTAAAAATTAAAATAAATAAATAATTTTAAAAAATAAGTTCAGCCACATTGAGGCCACTGGTGATCTTGAGAAGAGCTATATCAATGGAGTGGCAAGAGCACAAGTGTGAACAAGTGAAGAGAGTGGAACGTTTATAGTTATTATAGCTTGGTATAAGATTCTACCTGAAAATGAGATGTCCTCTGTATATACACATTTGTAGAAATAGACAGTTATGTATGTATAGAAATTCAATAGGAATAACTTTTGTTGAGGATATTCCAGATGCCAGGCCCGATAAGGGATGCTACAGATACTGAGAGAAATAAAACACCTTCACTGCCTTCCAAGATTTCGTAAGAGTTTACAATCTAGCAAACTTTGTGGGCATATAAAATACACACAAAGTGATATTTGTGGCTAAATATACACAGTCAGTCTGGGTATCAGTTTTCCTGGTGTAACAGACAATATGGTTAAAAATGTGGATTCCAGATTCAGGCAGTTGCGGGTTTGAGTCCTGTAGCCACCATTCGTCAGTGGTGTGACTTTGTACAAGTCAGCAAATTCCTCTGTGCCTCAATTTCCTCCTCTGTAAGTTAGGGATACAATAATTTCCAAACTTTAGTGTGTCTGGGATGCTTGTTTAAAATACAGATTTCTAGGCCTCATCTCCAAAGGTTCTCAATGGGCAGGTCTGGGGTAGGAGCTGGGGATCTGCATTTTCACCAAGCATCTGGTCATGCTTGATGCCCTTGGCCTTCAACCACACTTTGTAAAACACTGAGAGCTTATTCACATGGTATCGAGCATTGGCCTAGCATTCACTAATTGCTCATTAGATAATAGCCATTCTTCCTGGGGTTCTTAATGGGAACAAAAAAAACCTTTCTAATAACTTGAAATTTACACCCAGAAGCAGAGGTCCAGCGTACCCTAAGCATGCTAAATTGAGAAAATAGCACAAGAATCATTCAACATTTATTCATCAAATATTCATTGAGTGCCTACTATGTTCTAGATAGTATTCAAGGGCAGAAAATATCTGACTCAATAATTTGTCTGAGTCATCAAGGTAGGCAGAAGCCCAGATGCAGTTAGCCACTGTCTCTAGTAGCCAACCTCTATGTCAGGTAAGAAGGCCTATGTTCACTCACTAACTGTTTAAGGCATTATTTGTCCAACCATAATATGCACCTGGATTTCGTTCAAGTGCAGATTCTGATTCATTAGGTCTGGGTTGGGGCCTGAGAGTCTGTATTTCTGACAAGTTCCCAGGTGATGCTAATGCTGCTGGTTCACAGATCATGCTTAAAGTAGCAAAGGTTTAGAGGGTTAGGAAAAGTGGATCACAACAATGTTGTAATTAGACTTCCTGGAGAATTCTGGGAATCCTGAAGGGAAACAGTGAAATCTTGGAAGATTGCACAGATGCAAGTGAAGTTTGTTCACACTTTCTTCTGTCTCCTGTTTCTGGAATCCAGTCCTTACCTTCCAACATATAGTCAGTGGCATTAAGTGGCCTCCCCTAAGGGAGGGTGAACATTCATTGTGTTGGCCATTCAGTAAATATTTCCTGGCTGCCTGCTCTGTGCCAAGCCCTGTACAAAGCACATAGTTTGGCATTCAAGAGAGGACAAATTCAGCAGCTTCTGCCCCCTTGGCTCCTAGCAGGGGCTGCAGCTGGGATTTGGAACAGAGAAAAGCTGCCCAGGGCTGTGTCTGTGGATGAAGACACTGCCCTCATGGCAAGATCCAGCTTTGGCTTTTTCTGTGGTGCTACAAATGCATGCTGGGGAGAGGAGCCCCTCTGGAGCCTTTGCCAGCAAGTTTAGAGATGGTACTGACCAGCCACAGGAGAGGTCTGGATGATGTGCCAGCCAGGCCACCTGTCCCTTCTGAGACCCAGCCCAGTGGCCACAGATGGTAGAAGGCAAAGAAGATCCCAGGGGCCTCCAAATGCCTCCCCAGAAACTGGCAGTAGGCAGTAACTCCAGCCAAGTCAGGAGCCAGCTTGACCAGAGTCAAAGTGTGAGACACCCCACTCGGAGTCAAGGGGCCTGGCCCAATCCAAGAATTACCAAGAGCCAAAGGCACTGGCTCTAAATCAAGTAGAACACTGTAAGAAAACCCATTTCTCCTTTTCCCAGGGTTTCTCATAAATCAAAGCACACCTCCCACACCCCCGATGTGGCAGTATTACAAAGACCCTTCCCATGCATTTACTGGTGAGTTCATAGCCATGCTGGAGGTAACTTGGTTTTATTAGAAATAGTACGCATTTCAAAAGCACCTATATGAACAAGGCTCTATCTTAGGGCAGTGAGTTCCAGGTCAAGACCCTGTCCTGTAGGGATTTAGATCCATTTAGGAAGATAAGTCCTTAAGCATAGATGGGATGGTCAGGGTAAAACAAGCTGTCTTGGAAGCCTGTAAGTTAGGAATGGTCAAGAGAGTTTCTTTAGAAGGGCCAGGAGATGGACCTACATACAGACAGCAATGCAGATGAAATAGGAGGATGAAGGATGTTCCAGAGACATGGGTGGTGTCTGCCTGGTCTATAGCAGTGCAGTGGGGTATACACCATGATGCTCATAGCTGGCCCCACAATTCTTCCTGAAGAGGGAACTGCCCTTTGTGCAGGAAAATATGCTTCTTAGGGGTGAAAGGTGAGACCCTATAATTGCCCCAAGTTGGAAGGAATAGATGAGAACGTGCAGTCTACTTCCAGAACTCTTCCCCAGAGAGACCCTATGATGTGGGCACAGGGGATTTGTCTAAGAACATCATTACAGCATTGTTTATAACAGCCAAAAACAAAGTAGCTTGAATATTTGGTACTAGATAACTCACTAAGTAAACCAACAGCAAAAGAAGAAGGCAGCAAACTAAGAAGCATTGCGTGGCTTTGTATGTCTGATATAGAAAGAACCGTAATAAAAGTGTTAAGTGAAAAGAAAGTTTCAGGGTAGTATGTACAGTAAGATCCCATTTACTTTAAAAAATACCTATCAAAGTCTACATTTTAATCCGAGCAAAGATATACAAATATATGTAATTTCATAGAAAAAAACGAAGTACCTGGTGATGACTGGTTGCCTATGTTGGAGCGTAAGGAGTAAGGTGGAGAAAGGATGAGAGACTGGGGTAGGTCTGTGAAGATGGAGAAGAGGCAACCCTGTCGTTGTTAGGGGAGTCCTAAGAAACCCTTTGCACTTGGGCACTGCTGGTTACCCTACAGGTGCTCAGAATTCTCCAAGAACAGAAGGAGCATTAAGGTGGAAGGATGTGTACCCTTAGCACAACAATGGTTAGACTCTGGTCCTGGCAGGCAGGGGCAAGAAGCCTGTCTTCTGGTCTAGCCCCAGTGCTGACTCTTGGGTGGTCTGGAGCCTGTTTGGCCCTCTCTGGGTCCCAGTGTCAGGGATTCTCTGGGCTTCTCCATCTGGCCCAGACCAAGATTTTAAGTCCATTACAGATTGTTCCCATGGAGGTTGAGCTCCAGCAAGGGCATGGAAAAGCCCTACTTGGCCTTTGGCCTGCTACGGCTTGGGCATGAGCCAGGCTGTGATTGGGAACCAGTATGGGAAGAGAGAAATTTCTGAGCAGCATGGCCTCCTGGAGGAACTCCCTCCTCTGATAGGTAGAGTACCATTTCTTACATCTGACTCAAGGATACCTAGTCAAGCCTGGATCCTTAGGGAACAAATGTGGGGATAATTCATTACCTGGCAGGCCCCAAACAGTTAATGAAACCCACTGAGTGAGGGCTCTGGACTGGGCAGAGAAGTGGATGGTGCTTGAGGCCAGGACTTGGGCTCTGGGCCTGTGGGCTGTTGGTGTGAGCAGTACACAGGTGCAGACCTGTTTTGCATACAGTTTCTGTGGTTAGTCTGGGCTAGCTGCAGGCTACAGGGATGTGTAACTTGAAGTCCCTGCCCTGAGGATACCAAGGATGGGGAAGGGGTGTACATAGGGTCTGAATAGGATCAAATATATGGATAAGATCAAAGCTCAGTCTGGAACCAGAAGCAGCAAGGCCAACTAGGTCTGAGAAGCATCACCCCAGTCAAGGCTTCATTTATGGTGTCCTGGCTTTGACCAGCCTCCCAGTGCCAGAAAGTACTCTACGGTGCAAGGTGGCTGCCTTGGGAGCCTCCTGCAGGGACTAGTGAGCTTGCTGTTCCTCTCTTAGGACTGTAGACAAAGTGACTTGTGAACCTGGGGTGACGGTAGGCACTATAACTAGACATCTAGGACCTGCAGCTCTGGTAGGTGGCAGCTGCTTCCAAATGTGCTGGATCTCCAGGCAGGGCCCTCAGGAGGGGCTTGGATAGCAATTGGCTCTGGATGCCTGTGCGACAGAGATGCTTGGAAACAAAGGAATCCTTGTTGAGTTGCTCTCCAGCTAGGTCAGCTCCAGGCAGCTTATCAACCTAACACAGCTCCTGTAGGAGAGTTGTACAGAAGAAGGAAACCCTGCATTACCCTGCATTCCAGCTAGGGTAAGAAATGGGGGAAGAAAGGGGGAATTCCTAGGAGGAAGGGGAAGTGTGTTGGGCAGTGGGGCTTCCCTGGAGAGCCTCTGCCATTAGACATCTAGCTCCTTACCTCCTTAATTCTCAACTGCTCTCAGAGTTCAAGGAGAGGCACCCAGTTCTTAGGTGACAAGTCCTCTGGCTGACCAGGCTGGGAGGGTGGGCCCAGAGAAGAGCAAGCACCATCCTTGCTCCAGAAGATCTCACAACACAGGTGGGGAGGTGAGATTCTTAGACTGGAAATAAGATGAGGCAGGATATAAATCAGCACAGAAGTGTCAGCTTTGGCCCTGTGTGAGTGAGGGGGAGAAAGGAACTGCTATATGAGGGTAGAGGGAAGAGAGAGGATATACACATGCTGGTGTGTACATGTGTGCATTGGTGTGTACCCATGTGCATGTGTGCACGTGTTGTGTGTCTGCATGTGTCCACACATGCCTGATGCCACATCTCTGGAGTCCCCATCTTTTGTGCTATTTGCCCAGACAACCTAAAAATAATTTCCATTTAACTTTAGGATTTGTTATTTGATGCATAAGATGCTTGCCAAGCAGATATACTTAAAAAAATTTTGGGGGGAAGGGAGATAATTGAGTTTATTTACTTACTAATTTTTAAAAATTTGATGGAGGTAATGGGGATTGAACCCAGGACCTTGTGCATGCTAAGCATGTGCTCTACCACTGAGCTATACCCTCCCTCCATGGATATACTTTTCTACACCCACTTTATCTAAGATCAATGAGTCTGCACTCATTATGCATATATAGGATGGCTAGTGAGCAAAAGTCAGACTAGAACACACTGGATTTGGCTTGAAAGTTCATATAAAAATGGTTCCTATGTGGATAACAAATTTGAACTGTGTACATGGATTGGCAATGATGGCGTAGATGGTGATGATGATGATGATGAAAAAGAACCCAATATAGCTACCGGGGATGTCATCAGTCCTTTATCCCACTGATATATGACATAAAATTGGGCATATGATGAGCGCCCAGTGAATATTTACTGAATTTTTTTGCGGACATTGAGAAGGAATGTCCACATATGTGACACACGTGCAAATACAAAGCTAGATGACTGATAATTCATCATGGACAGAGGACAACTAAATGATAGATTGAGTTTAAAAGACAGTTTATTAGATAGACGGCTAAGGGGTGATGCAATGATTAGATTGAAAGATTAATGCCATGGAGGAATGATAGATTTATAAATAATTTGTTGATGTTTGATAAGGGGTAGGAAGAGAGATAAATTGTGGCCAGGTGACAGGTCAATAGATCCATGGCCAGATCCAAATAGGAAGGTAGATAAGTAAATAGAAATGCAGCGATAGAGTGATAGACAAGAGGATGAGAGAGATGCTGTTAGGCAGAATAATGCCCCATAAAGATGTCTCTATTGTGCTCCTCAGAACCTGGAATATGTTACTTATATAGCACTAGGGATTTTGCAGATATGATTATATTAAGGACCTTGAGATGGAGGGATTATCCTGGATGACCCAGTCTAATGGGCCGAGTCTAATCACATGTTCTACCACTGGCCACTCTTTCACCATTCTCCAGCCTCCCCTGCCTTCTTTTCAGTTCCTCATCATGCCAAACTCATTCCTACCTCAGGGCCTTTGAACTCACTGTTTCCTCTGTCTGCTCTTTTTCGTCACTCAGATCTCAGTTCAAATAAGAGTTGTTTCCCTGCTTCCAGATTTTTGTCCTGAATCCTTGAGAACACTCCGTTCCTGGGGACTGGGTTGGGGCAACAGGACATCCAAGCTCCTAGCCTGCTCTGGCTGGCATTATCCCCAGTCCTGGGTCCCACCCAAGGCTGCGGGATGGAGCAGTGTACATGAGTCATTGAGCCACAGACACAGTCCCCTTGTCGGAGGGACCTGAGCAGTTATGTTGTGGCAAACTCCTAGGGCCAATGGCCAATTGAAAAAGAAGGTTAGGAATTTCCCCAAGTTCTTCATACTCACACAGGGCCAAGGGGTAACTAGAGAGTGGAGGATCTGAGAGAGGCCTGCATGGATGATGCTGTAACTTCTCTGGACAGCTATGTGCCCACCTAAGCTGGGCCAGGCTGTGGAGGAGCAGACAGCACATGTCAGTCTCAACCACCCCTCCATTACCTCACACTGACTGAGCACCCACTGTGTACCAGGCCCCACGCTGCCCTCCTACAGGTCAGCCCAGCTCTGAAGGAGCTTACAGTCTAGTCTGAGAGGCAGGCTGGCCAGCAAAACTTACAGACCTCCTGGACAAGGATGCAGCATCAGGTGACACAGAAAAGTCACATTAGACTCTGCCACATGGAGCAGGTGGTAGCACTTGAAGGCGGTGAGCAGGCTAGCTAGAAGGGCATGGACAGGACAGAAGGGCATTCTAGGCAGCAGAACCAGTCTGGTATGTTAGTTTCCTGGGGCTGCCATAACCAAGCACCACAAACTGAGTGACTTAAAACAAAAGAAATTTGTATTCTCACAGTTCTGAAGGCTAGAAGTTTGAAATCAAGCTGTTGGCAGAGCCGGGCTCCCTCCAAAGCCTCTTGGGGAGGAAACTTCCTTGTCTCTTCAAGCTTCTGTGGCTCCCAGTGTTCCTTGGCTTGTGGCAGCATAACTTCACCCCCTGCCTTCATCTTCACAAGGTTGTCTTCCTTCCACATCTGTGTGTCTCTGTCTTCACATGTTGTTCTTCACGTATGTCTGTGTCTGTGTCCAAATTTCCCTCTTCTTACAAGCATATCCATCATATTAGATTAGGGCCCACCCTGGTAACCTCATCTTAACTCAATTAAATTGGCAAAGACCCTATTTCCAAATAAGGTCCCATTCAGAGGTGTGTGTTTATGTGGGGTGGGGGTTGGGACGTCAATGTATATTTTGGTGGGGACACAATTCAACCCAAAACAGTAGGCAAAGGCTTGGAAGGGCATGGAGCTTAGGGCCAGAGCTCTCCACTGTCTGCTACCTCATGACCCACAACCTTGGTACACATTTCCCACGGGCATCTGACTGGTCCTGACTGGCATGTTCCCACCTCTAGACTCTTGCAGCCCCGGTCCCCCTGTCTGCATAGCTTTTCTTTCTCAGTTGGCAGGCCTACCTCTTCAGGAAGGGCTCTCAGACACTGAGTTGGAAAAGCCGGTGCCTTCCTCTGATTTTTGAGACTCTCACAGTCTGAGTGAGGGCTCATTTAGTCTACAATACAGTGTTGTGGTGAAGGCCTTGAGTCCAGCCCCTCAGCCATTTCCAAATTCCCTCCTTACCATTCCTGCCTAGGCTTCTCACTGTGCCTGAATTAACCTCCGAAGCAGAGCAATTCCACACCAGCCGTCCTGACTGCTGTACAGTCTCCTTTGCTCTGGCCACGTTGCATCTCCCAGGAGCTCCCTGAGAGTTCTGAGGTCTCCCCACTCTCACCACTGGGATCCCCAAGGAGCCCACTTGGCCCCACCAGTGCCCAGGATTACAGTGGCGCACAGGCCACCTGAGGCAAGATGAGGGGCTTGCAAAGAGCTCTCTGACCCAATTCCCATCTCTCTCACCCACCTGCCCCAGGTAAGAAATTCCACCACTAGCAAATCTGGCAGCATCCAACCCTGATAAGGACAAATGCCTCAGGGGGGAGACTGTCTTCCAGGAGTAGCTGGGCAGGGACTTGCCTCCGGAGCCTGGGAGCCTGGTGATATCTCACTCAAGTCCTACAGGAGACTTGTCACTCAGAAGCAGGAGGGGGTGAAGAAGAAGGGCTATTCTGCAGAGCTTTGTCCAGGCTGTGGGGTGGGAGAAAGCTGAGGGCAGCCCCGGTGGCCCAGCCTGTCTAGGCACAGATGCTTAGGCCCCAGGACATGCACTAAGCTCAGCCTCTTCCTTCTCTCCAGCCCGCCCTCCTTTGTCCTGCACCTTCCTGGATGAAACAGCCCCCTCCACACGCAGCCCCTGGGCTGTTAGTGGCCTTTGGACTGGGAAGGACTAGGGCCTTCCTGGGCCCCACACCCAGGCTGTCACTCATAGGAAGCATGGAGAGGCCCAGAACTGTCCCTCCCTGGGCACAGTCCCACAGTGTCCTCAACCAGCCAGTCCTGTTCTGCCCTTTCTCCTTTAGGGAGGAGCTAGGGGCAGGGAAGAGGCAGGGCCCAGACCTGGCCAGAAGCACTGTGCTGCCACTGGCCCTCAGCCCCACATGCGCCCATGGTGCTCATATTCTGTATGGAGGCCCTGGATAAGTCTGGGCTGCCTGGGCTGCTCCTCCTATCTTGCCAGAGAGATTGGAGAGTAGGATAGGGGGTGTGCTTATCACAAGACCCCAAGGGTCCCAAAAAGGCTCGTTTGGAAAGGTGAGCCAGCCATGTCTAATAAGGAACTATTTCAGTTTTGCCATAAGCAAGTCTAGCTTGGCGGAGCTGCCTAAAATAGCCAGGTAATAGAAGCCAAATGTCTGCAAGGAGAGTTTGGCTCCTGAGCGTTGGGATGGGGCAGGGTGGGGGAAGTCCGGTACAAGCCCAGGTGTCAGGAGGGTAGCCTCAGCCTCTGCATCCAGATTCCACACCTCCTACCTCACCCCAAGGAATCAGTCCAGGCCTGGCCCCTAGTAGGTCCTTAAGCTTAGCCTCTAAAATCCCTACTCTTACCAATCCAGTCACTACCCATATAGTGGACATCAACAAAACCCTTTTTAGATTAAAGGCTTCATGGAGAGTTTCATGGTTCCCCAGAGTGGATAAGGGATGCTCAGGGGTTTGGCTAAGCCTGGCTCCAGACCTGCTGATCAGAGAAGGCATCTCTAGGTCTCACCTGAGCCTATGTTGGGGGTCCAGTCAGTGGCCTGGACTGCTGGGTTGGGCTCTCTCCCCAGGATTATCTACCTGCTGGGTTACTGAGGACACCTAAGTTAGGGGCTGCCTCCACCCCAGGAAACACACCTTGTCAGTGACCCTACTGGCCCCTCTTGGGCTTGGTTCTCTGCTAAGCCTGGTTAGATCAGCCAAGTTCTCATTGTCCCCTTCCTCACAGAGGAAGAGGGAGACCAAGCAGGGTATGGCATGGGCCCTGTGGCCCATGGTCTGAGCCCTAAGTATGGCACCCATATAGGGGTGGCACAGGGCATACAGAGTATCCAGAGGGTGCCTTTGGAGCAGGGCCAGCTGTCTTCCTTCAAAAAGTAAATGCTCAGCTCCCACTCTGCTGCAAACCCTGCTGTGTGTCCAATTTCCTCACCAGGCCCCTGGAGGCCATCTGGAGAATCTGTGGGGAGTCATCTGCCTCCTCCAGGGGCACGATCCTCAAGCCCAGAAAACCCTAGACTTCTAAGTATTCTCTGGAGGTTCTTGTACAGTATCAGGAAGAGCAATTTCTCCCCCCCAACTCACCTTTAACTTCTTTAAGAAGCTATCCCTACCCACTGCCATCTGTGGGCTTCCTGAGCCATGGCCCACAGCCCCCAAACCTCAAAGCTTCAGTCTAACAGAGTGGTTAATGCCTGCTCTACCACTTGGTAGCTGTTTGACCATGGGCAAGGTACCTGGGCCTCATTTACCTCATTTATAAAATGGAAATAATGATAGTCCTTATCTCAGTGGGTCATTGTGAGGATTAAATGAGATCACCCAGGGGCTGGCACATTGTGAGTGCTTAATAAACTAGGGGATAGAGAGTATCACTGTTATTGTCTGTAGGTATCCCTCTTTAACCTACTTCTCCTGCTTTGCCCTTCTCCTTCAGCCCCCTAAATCCAGTCTTGTCACCTTCCTAAAGCCTCCACAGTCTGAACCAGGGTAGCTGGTCAGGTCCTGCTCCAAGGTGAGTGGGAGACAGGGACGTGTTTGACCATCCTGCATTCCTGGTTGTAAAGCTAGAATGAGTCCTCCAGGGACCCCAATTGCTCTCACTTTGGTCACCATCCACACTCTTAATTCAAGGGGATTTTAAGAATCAGCATTTCTGTGGTAGAAGCCAAAGCCAAGAAATAGAAAGGGTGAGAGAATAATTGAAGGCCACGCAGTGAACTCAGGCCAAAGCTGGATGATAGTTCCAGCAGACCTGCCATCCAGCTCTCCTCTCCACCTGACTCAACAACAGCTTTCATTTCTTCAGAAACCTCAATGAAAGCCTCCTTCTGGAGCTTTTATGTTCAGAGAAAGCAGCAAACAAAGTCTGGAGCCAGTCCCTGGGACTGGAGCCCTGAGCTCCCCAGGCCGACCCACAGGCTGACGGAGACGTTACTGGAGCTGATGATTCAACTTCCTGCCTTTTGAGAGTGCCCAGACCACAGAGGTTTTCTCCCTTGGAGGAGGGGGCATCTCCCTGCTTTGGGCCAGGCAGGGTAGGACAAAGCTCTACCACATACTGCAAGGACTAGGCAGTGTATAGGGCAGGTCCTAAGAGGCCACTCTGGAACCCTGGCTGGCTGCTTCCTGAAGCCTATTTCTTTGGATAAATGGTTACTACCTAGGGTGACCCCAGAGAGGTCAACCAGACTAGAACTGTCCTGGTTTTAGCACCCAAAGCGCCACATCCTGGGAAACCCCTCAATTCTGAGCAAACCAGAAGGGTTGGTCACTTTATTATCACCCAAATTTCTGTAGGACATGACCACCTCAGGTCTCCAGGCCCGAGGACAACACATTCTAGAACAGGGAATTGGCAAACTATGGCCTGAGGGCCCGATCTGGCCCTCTGCCTATTTTGTACAGCCCATGAGGTAAGAATAGTTTTTATATTTTTTAATAGTTGAAAACAAAATTAAAGAAGAATACTGTTTCATGATAAGTGGAAATTATATGAAATTCAAATTTCAATGTTCACAGACAAAGGATCACAGCCATGCCCATTCATTTACATACTGTTTCTGGTGACTTTCACATTACAAGACAGAGTTGAGTAGCTGCAAGAGACTGTATGGACCTATGGGCCACAAAGTTTAAAATATTTATTGTCTGACCCTGTACACAAATAGTTTGCTGACCCCTGTTCTAGAAGCAGGTAAAAGGTGTGGGTGCCTGACCTGGGCTGGATGTGAGTGTGTGTGAGTGGGCAGTGATGCTTTTTATAAAGAAGCTCAGAACTGGAGAAGGTGAGAGAGATTCAATACAATGTCTCAACCCACTTCTCAGGCTGCAAATACTTGCCAGCCCAATTCCAAAGGTGGTTCAGAAATGATGCCCCCATACCCACAGACCCTACCCTCAGCCTGCTAAGAATTCTGCTGAGCTTGGGTTTGTGGGGGGCACTGGGGCCTGCAGGGCACACGCAGTACCAGATCTTGGGCCCCAGAGGCCACAGGATCCTGTTCAGGCATGAGTGGACCCTACCATTTCAGAACCCCAGATTGGAACATGGGATCTGACAACTGGACAACATCTGAAGCTGGGATCATCCTGGGAAACCCATATTTCTCACTGTGGATAAGAAGAATGAGACTCCATGCAGGGTCAGGCATCCCAACACTGTCACATTGTGCCATAAATACAAGGGCTCCGTGTGCCTGAACAAGTCTCTCCAGTTGGGCCAGTGCCATCCACCTGTGTAACTGACTTAGCAGTTCAGGACTGCTGGGGGGCTGGCAGGCTGTTCTCAGAGTCTGGTGGGGAAGATCCTCATCTGGTCCCTTTCTGAGCTTCTAATTCATAGGACCCTGATTCCTTGCTACTGTCAACATCTTCAAGCAGGGTTTTTCAAAGGTGGATCCTGCCCTCATGTCACTTTCCCTGGTCCAGGTTTTCAGTCCCTGGAATGACAGAGCTGACTGCATCTCTGAAAGAAGCCCCCTTTGGTATCTTACTTGGGAAAGAAAGTGGCCTCCTTAAAGTTTAAGTAATGTTTTCCACACTTCAAAGGCTAGTCATTAAGAACAAACACCATCGTTAGCTTATTGCTCACTGCTGGAAGCAATGAAGATCAACCAGTACTCATGCCATTTTGGGATGGTGGGGTGGGGGTGCATTGTGAGAGAGTATGAGATAAAACACTAGAGATGTCTTTGAGAAGACTTGGGCCAGGTGTGGCCAGGGGCCCTTGGTTTGATTATTACCCTGATACCAGGAAGAATTTTACAATGCTTGGTTTCTTGAAGTCTACATAGACGATGTATGTTCTTAGTTGAATATCCTCCCAACCATTGCCTCAGCCAAATGATCAGCTCATTTCCAGCTATACTTCTCCAGACTGGTTTCTGTGGACTTTTGGCTGAGATCTGGGGAGGTTAGGGGAATGGTACCAAAGTCCCCTTATCTAGAGACCTGGTCTTTAGGTCAATGCTGGGTAGCCTGGGCTGTTGGTTAGTTGTCCCTCTGTGTTCCCATCTGTAAAATGGAATGATTGTGAGGGAGTTGCCTTATCATGGGGCTCTGAAGAACTACTGTACCAGAGAGAAGGCCCTCTTGTTGATTTCATTGTGGATATTCCTAAGGAGTTGGCTCAAGGCTGGTGCTTCAGCAGAGTGTGTGGGAGAATCAATCAGAACTCTTTCAGCTTTATCTAGAAAGGACCTTAATTCAAAAAGATATGTGCACCCCAATGTTCATAGCAGCACCGTTTACAACAGCCAAAACGTGGAAATAACCTAAATGTCCATCGACATATGACTAGATAATGAAGTTGTGGTATATTTATACAATGGAACACTACTCAGCCATAAAAAAGAATAAAATAATGCCATTTGCAGCAACATAGATGGACCTGAAGAATGTCATTCTAAGTGAAGTAAGCCAGAAAGAGAAAGAAAAATACCATATGATATCACTTACACGTGGAATCTAAAAAAAAAAAAAAAAAAAAGACAAGCAAACTTATTTACAAAATAGAAACTTATTTCTATGTTTTCACAGACACAGAAGACAATATTATGGTTACCAGGGGGAGAAGGGGGTGGGAAGGGATAAATTAGGAGTTTGAGATATGCAGATAAATAGTATAAAATAGATGAACAACAAGTTTATACTGTAGAGCACAGGGAACTATATTCAATATCTTGTAGTAACCTACAGTGAAAAAGAATATGAAAACAAATATATGTTTGTTCCTATATGACGAAGTATTGTGCCGTACACCAGAAATTGACACAACATTGTAAACTGACTATACTTCAATTAAAAAAAAAAAAAGAAAGAAAACTTTCAGCTTTAAGTAATATGAAACTCACTCAAACTTGCTTAAGCAAAAGGGATCTATTTATTTGTTTGTTTGTTTGGTTGGTTGGTTTACATAATGGAAATGTTTAGGGGTGTTAGGCACAGCTTGGTCCAGAGGCTCAAAATATCATCAGGACCAAGCCATTCTTCATTTATGCTTTCTTTAGCACTGGCCCTTTCCTCAGATTGTGATGGCAGGACACCTACAAGCAGCTCCAAGATGACACCCTCACATCTCCAAATCTAGATGAAAGGATAACATCTTTTTCTAGGCCATTCAAATACCATTGAACCTCATGGCTTGGCTTGTGTCATATGCCCATTCTAAACCAACTATTATGCAAGTCAGGATAATGCACAATGCACTATGCTAATCTGATTGGCCAGGCCTCGTTCACATGTTACTCTCAAGACAGGGGATTAACTCCATCTGAAGTACACAAGCTGAAATTAACAAGAGGAGCAGTTCCTCAGATGAAAGTTAGGTGGCTGTTATTAGAAAAGGAGGGATGGATACTAGACAGGGAAAGTACAATAGTTCTCAACAGGGAATAGACACGTATGGGCAGGAATCCTTGGGCCTCGGTCTGTATAAGACATCAGTGGTCTGATGCATAGTTTTAGGATACAGTGAGAAAATGAGATACCACCCACCTCCAAGAGAACACTGGGTTGCCTCAGAAACCACCAAATATTGGCCACACCTCTAGGAGTTGGTACCTCATAGTTTGGTAACCCTTATGGACTTCAGGGCACCTTGAAATCCGCAAGGATTACCAGCTCCTGCCTGGAACAGGCATTATCCAGCCCATGCCTCCTTACTCCCTGATTGTACTGTACTCTGTTTGAGGCCAGGGACCACAACTTTCTCCACTTTGTATCTGCAGAAATATTTTTAGAATGAATAATAATCTTTAGCAGGTGTGTAGAGCTTGATACCTTTTCAAAACTCTTTAACATCTACTGTCATATTTGATTCTTTGTTCTTCTTTTTGGCTAGCCAGGATCTTAACCCGCTTCCTGTGATGGGGAATTCCCCCCACTCTAAGGCAGAGCTCACTTCCCACCACAGAGGCTGAAAATACTGTGTGCACGTGTTTCCCAGCCTCATTGTGGCTGGGTAAGGGCCCATGACCCAGGCTCTGACAATCAGACACATGGGCTCCAGATTGTGACCCAGGAGCTAGTGGCCCAAAGGAGAGACACAGAGAGTTCTTCTTGGTGGTTACCATGGGTGGAGCAGGCTGGTGTTCCTAGGGTGGTGAAGATGGTGACACACGAGGGCATGGACAGGATGCTGCAGCCCAGCCTGCATAGACTAGTGCATGGTGGTGGTGACAACAGTGATGGCAGCAAGGTCCTGACTGAGAACTGCAGTGTGATCTGGGGCCTAGTTCGAAGCTCTATAGTCTGTTGGGCTGCTTCTCTGCTCTGCCCAGAGATTCTCTGAGCTGCTCAATATCCTTATTATTTTCAGCTTCAATCAGTTTAGCTTAAGTCAATTAAGTAGATCTACTTAAGAGTCAATTTCTGTTGCTTGCAGCTAGAAACTGTTATAATCCTTGAGGCAAGACAACTGCATTGTTCCATTTTCCAGATGGATAAATTGAGGCTTAGAGATTGGCCTAAACTCATGCAATGTGACAGTTTGTGTGTTGAGAACAAAACCCTGGACTAGGGGGGTCAGACCTAAAACTGGCAGGTGGGAACCCAGGCAAAGAAAAACTTTCTCACAAGTAGAGCTGTCCCACTTAGCAGGACGCCCCCTGTTACTGGAGGTATGCAGCTCTGAAGAGACTGAAGCGAAAGGCCAAGCAAGGTAACTCCAGTTCTCTTCGTCCTCACAGATTACACATGTTATCATTTGCCCAACTCCTGGTGAAGAGTGTTAAGGTGAAAACAACTCCTGATGCTAAAGCTTCAAGTCCCCACAATCTTTTTACTAGCCTGCCTGTTTCTGGCCCAGGACACAATTCCTGCTAGTCCTGTGTCCCAGAGCAAAGTCATGGTGTTTACTGGCCTCCGTCACTTTAATGAAAAAGCCCCTACACCAAACAAATACAAGCACAGACATTTGCAACTAATTATGGTATTGCTGATCAGTCAAATTTCATTGCAAATTGCATGTTGAAATTGATAGTGGGAGAGTCATGAATAAACTGGTTGTCTGGAAAAGTGACACGAGCACACAGGACTAGATTAATAATTCAATTTAGACTCAGCCAGACACTCTGAAGAAGAGGAAAAAGCAGATTAGCATTGCCCCAAGATTGTCTGTTTACCCATGTACCTCCTGCCAATGTGCCTTCTAAGGGAAGCTGATCCTCCTTTAGGATCCTCCCACTTTGGGAGACCGCAGGGCGTTGAGTATTCCAGCCTTTAATTCTTGGTTTGCAAAATTGCAGCCTTAAGTAGTGTGGGGAGGGGAAGACTGCCCTATGTCACATCCGCTGCTGAGAAGCCCACTCAGAAGGCTTCTTGGAGGACAGACTGTTGCAGTGAATGGCGCTCTCAGCCTCTCACTTGTGGGTACTGGGCTTGGGGGACGTAACCCACTTTGAAAGCCCAGGTGGGTTCCCCAGGTCAGGTATGGCTCCAGAGGAGTAAGCCCAGTGAAGGTGGGAAAGGAGCCAGAAGGACCTTACAGAGCTCCCCACTTAGCCTGGTGCCTTTTGGGTCCCAGAGAGCTATGAAGTCCAGAGGAGAGACAATCCCAGCTTGGCATGGAGGCCATAAGATGGACGGGCAATGTTCTCAGGTTTGGGCCTTCTTGGAAAATCACTTAGTCCCTGAACCTGGGGAGGAAGGCAGGAAGCATACACAGCTATCTAGGGGCAGACACCTATATGCATGTGAGATGCAGCCACAGTGGCCACTTGACCTAGCCAGGAGTGCTTTCCACTGAGCTGCTCAGCCATTCCACAGTGGAGAGTGAGTCACCCAGCCTGCAAAGTTCACTGAGCCACTGGCCCCCACTCCAACACCCCTCGCTCCATAGGCTTGTGCAGAGGGAAAGTCTTAATTTTCCTTCCCCATTTGGGGTTTAAAACTCAAATTTCCACAGGGAAGTGGTCCAGCTCTGGATTGGGCAGACTTGGCAAGCTTGGGCCTGATTGGAGGGGGTTAGCCATGATTCAGCTTGAGGAGACTGCCTAGAGACAACATGAGTTGGAATTCAGAAAAAGATTTAGGCCAGGGATATAAATTTGGAAGTCAACAACTGAATTATATTTAAAGTCAGGACACTGGAAGAAATTAACAGTGGAGTGAGTGGAGATAAGAGATCCAGGGACTGAGCCTTAGAGATGAGGCAGTGCCAGCAAAGGGGCCAGTAAAGGAGCAACCAGAGGTCGGAGGGAAACCAGGGGAAGGTGGTGATGATCTGGGCACCAAGGAGGGAGAAATAAACTCTTAATTCTATGAACAGACAAGGAAAGTGAGGCTTGAGATTTAACATGGAGAATCCCTGACAAAGGCAGTCTTGCCATAGTGGTGGGGGCTGATGGGAGAGGAAGGAAGAGGGGAGAGGACTTGAAGGCAGCAAGAAGAGTCAATTCCTTCTGCAACTTGTGCCATAAAAAGGAGCAGAGAGATAGGGTGACAGGTTGAGGTGGATATAAGGCCAAGGTTTTTCCTTAAGATAAAAAAAATTACAGAATTTTTGTGTGTTGATGGGAATAATGCTAGAGAGAGAGGAGTTTTGATGATGCAGGTAAGAAAGGGGATAAATGTTTAAGTCCTTGAGTAAACAGGTGGAGATGGCATCTGGTCACAAAAAAAGGGGGCTGTCCTTAAATAGGAGCACGGAAGGTTCACCCATATCAGTGAAATAGAAGGCAGAGCTGATGAGCACAGATGCAGGTGGGTGGGGGAAGTAGTGGTGGAGCCCATGGAACTTCTCTTCTATTTTCTTAGCAAACTAGGAAGAGGTTGTCAGCTGAAAGTGAGGTAGAGGGGGAGGTGTGAAGCAATGGGCTAGGAGAGACAGTGTGAGTAGATTTGGGGATGTAGTATGATTGCTGGGCAGCTTTTAGTTCTCACTTAGGGAGGGTTGGGATCATTAATTTAAAGTGAGGCTGGTCAGCTCAGTTGTGGGTTTTTCTTCAGTCCTGGGCAGCCTGTGGATGCAGGTGTAGAGTAGGTAGAGGGTTAAGTTTAATCAGGGATGTGGTTTTGCCAGGTGGCTATAGTGTACTTGAGGGGAAAGGGAGAGATTGTAATACTGGATCATGGACTCTGAGCTGGGTAAGGAGGGAAGTGGAGCATGATGGGGCAGGGGTGAGGAACAATGAACACTTGCTTGGTTCCTGGAGGAACTGTTGGATTAGGGGTACTAGAGGGAGTGAGCTGGAGAGAGAGAAGTATTTATCAGATGGAGAGTGGGAAGCATGAAATTGAGATGATGAAACGATTGCACTGATACATATAACAACTAGTTTGAAGTTTGGATATGTGACTGAGAGGCTGAGGTATTGTGGAAGCTAAGATCATGTAGAGGAGACCAAGGGGTCTGTTCATCTACATGAATGCTGAAATAAAAAACTGAAGCAGGAGTCACCTTGGAGAGGGTGACTGTGGGCCAGGGGCTTAAATCTTTAAGGAATGATGGGGAGTGACCAGGAGGTCTATAGATAACTGCAAAACGGAGGAGAAATGGGTGGTTTTGTCTGATGACATGGCTTTCCAACAGAGGTGTTTCTAAGGAGGAGGGCAAACTGTCTAGAAGTGGCACTGAGGAGCAAAATGGGCACCTCCCACCCGTAGATCCAGGAATATAAGGACCTTAAGAGTGAAAACAGCCACCACTTGAGAGGCTGCAGAGAGAGCAGAGTCCTTACAGCAGAGGCAGTCTTCCATTATATCAAGAACACAAAGGAGACATTTCAAAATGAGGTTAAAGATTACGGGAGAGTGCACAGATGCCAGACTGTAAGTTTCAGCAAGTCCAGTGAAGGGGTTTTGGACATGGTATAGGGTAGGCAATGGGGTCAAAGAGGAAACAGAGAGTCATATGGGGCTTAGAATCTTAACGTGAGGGATGCTCTGACAATTCTGAGCCTCTTTGGGGGACTGATATGAATAGGGATAAAGGGACTGATGAGAGCAGTCTGAGGGCCCAAGGCAGAGGGTGGTGGCCAGGCTGGGTGTGTAGGGAGGTGGAAGGAGAGAGTACTTTCCAGGAGCCCTCTTCACTCCTCCTGATGGTGGTAGGAAGGTTTGAGGAGGGGCAATCTTTCCAGAGCAGGTGATGCTCTGAGCTCCCTCTTTACTCCTGGGTAGGAATATTAATTGAAACACTCTTCATAGAACTGATACTAAAACCAAAGACACATCAATGAAAGAGAATTATCCAGAAATAGACTCATATATGGCATAATAAATCTGTATATAATAAACGTGGCCCTCAAAACAGTAGAGACAAAAAGCATAATTTTTTCCCTGGGGATACCTGGTTAACTTTTTGAGAAAAAAAAAAAAACAGATTCTAATCTTAAATCTTGTACTAAACGAATTCAGGAAAATTAAAAAGTTAGTGTAAAAAATGTGATATTAATGTAAAGATAGAAATAGACCCATACAATACTTGATGAACTGATTTTCAGCAAACAGTACCAAAGGAACTCAATGGGAAATAATTTTTCCAACAAAAGGTGCTGAAACCATTAGATAGCTATATGCAACATAATGAACCTTGACCCTTACTCAAGCCATATACCATATACAAAATTTAACTTGATATGGATAATAGGCCTGTGTGTATGAGCCATGTACAAAATTACACATACAAATATTATACAAAATGATATACAACTCAATTTAAAAACGGGCAAAAGAATTGAAGAAGACTTTACCAAAGAAAATATTTAAATAACAATCACATGAGAAGATGTTCAACATCATTTGTCATTAGGGAAATACAAATTAAAACTACATGCTAAAAGGACTAGAATTTAAAGACTGAGCAAATTAAGTACTGGGAAGGATGGGATCAGTGGTTGCCCTGGAATGGATGGGTCTCAGAGGTACATAAGGAAACGCTGCGGGATTATGGGTATGTTGTAAGAACACAACAGAGTTTAGACTCTCTTCAACTAATAGACATTTAGCTTGTTGCCAGTTAGGGCCTGTGGCAGATGCAAAGATGTGCCACCCAGATCCCTCCTCAAGGAAGGATTTGCTGTCCAGTTGCAGGGAGTGTGATCAGCAGAAACCTGCAGCTGACAGTTTCCTCAGGGTCCACAGAGCTTCAGAGAGTACCTTGCCCCTTCCCAGAGCAGCTTACCTCGGTGACTGAACAAAGCAAGGATATAGAGGCTGGGCCAGTTTCATCCAATATAGGACAATTCAGATGAAGAATATTTGCTCCAGAGTTCCCTACCAAGATGGCCTAGAATTCAATGAGTCTGCATCACAGTTTGACTTCTTCTATTCAATTCTGCTTCCTCTCCCGTCCTTTCATAGAGCCTATCCCTAATATTACTAATAAATATCTTGTACTGCAAACTGCATCTTGGTATCTGTTTCCTGGGAATCTGACCTAGGACAGAGCTATTACAACAGAGCTTCTATGATCATTCCTATAGGCACTCTTTTTTGTAGTATATTTGCCCTAGGAACAGAATTGCTGGGTCCCAGAGTATGTTATTTTCAGCTTAACTGAATAATACTGAACTGTTTCCCAAAGCAGTTGTACTAGTTTATGTACGTTTACATGGATGAATGTTTTCACTAATACTTGGTATTGTGATTTTTAAATTTTAGTCTATTTGATTAGTGTGTAGTGTGTATCCCATCATGATTTTACTATACAATTAGTGTGTAGTGGTATCTCATCATGATTTTAATTTGCATTTCCCTGATTACCAAAGAAGTTAAGCACTTTTAAAAAAATGTTACTGACCTTTGAGTTTCTTATTTTTCAAAGTGCCAATCTTTTGCCCATTTTCTTTTTCTTTTTGCCATGTTATTGTTTTTTTTAATTAAAGTATAGTTGATTTACAACGTTGTGTTAGTTTCTTACGTACAACATGCTGACTCAGTTATACACATTTTTTTCATGTTCTTTTTCATTATAGGTTATTACAAGCTATTGAATATCAGTCCCTGTGATATACAGTAGGACCTTCTTGTTTATCTATCTTATATACAGTAGTTTGTGTCTGCTAAACCCAAATTCATAATTTATCCCTCCCCACCCTTTACCTTTTTGTAACCATAAATTTGTTTTCTATGTCTGTGAGTTTGTTTCTGTTTTGTAAATAAGTTCATTTGTGTCATTTTTTTAGATTCCATGCATAAGTGATATATTTGTCTTTCTCTGTTTGATTTACTTCACTTAGTATGATGACCTCTAGGTACATTTGCCAGGTTATTTTTTAAATTATTATTTATTTGCTTTAAAACCACTTTATTAAGGTAACATAAAAAAAGTTGTACATATTTAAGGAGCTGGGTGTAGCTCAGTGGTAGAGCACATGCTTAGCATGTGTGAGGTCCTGGGGTCTATCCCCAGTACCTCCATTAAAAAAAGAAAAGAAGAAGCTGTACATATTTAATGTATACAACTTGATGAGTTTGACTTGTCCATTTTTCTATTGGGTTGTCTTTTATTATTAATTTTTTATGAGTTCTGTATATATTCTACATAAAAGGCCTTAGTTAATTTTATCTGTTGCAATTATCTTTTGCTACTCCAGAGCCTGCCTTTTCACTCTCTTAATGTCTTTAATAATAGAAATTTAATAAATAGAAATTCTTCATTTTATTCATCTTCCTTTTGTAGTATTGCTTTTTCTACTTTAAGAAAATTTTCCTTATCCAAGATTCTGAAGATATTATTCTACATCATCATTTTAAAACTTCACAATTTTTGCCTTTTATATTTAGGTCCACATGCCCCTGGAGTTGATTTTGGTGTATGGTGTGAGACAGGCGTCCAATTTTATTCTTTTTTATTATGGATATCCAGTTGTTCCAGCCAAGTCTATTGAGAATCTTTTTGCCACTGCTACACATGTCATCTCTGTCAAAAATCAAGCATCTGGATATGTGGATGTCTGTAATGATAATTTCCTCTCTATTCCATTGAATTGTCTATCCCCAATCAATGATGCACTGTCTTAATTACTATAGCTGTATAGTAATCTGGTTACAGCAATTCTTCTAACCTTGTTCTTCCTCTAGAATGACTTAGCTATTCTTGGCCTTTTGCATGTCCATATAAATTTAAAAATCATCTTGTCAAGTTCCACAAAAAAATCCCGATGCAGTTTTATTAGAAATAAAATTGAATCAGTAGATCACTTTGGGAAGAACTGACAATTTCTGTAATACTGAGTCTTCCAATCCACGAACATCATATCTCCATTATTAAGATCTTTAATTTCTGTCAGTACCGCTTCCATCTTTCTGCATGGGAGATTTTACTCAACTTTTATTAAATTTATTCCTAGTGATTTGATATTTTTAAATGCTATTACAAATGCCATCCTTTAAAATTTTTCTCTTTGTTGCTGCTGTTAAATACATCGATTTTTTTTAAAGTCCATGACACTTGCTGACCTCTCTTAATAACTCTAATTATCTGTAGATTATTTTTTAAAATTTCCTCTGAAGACTACTGTACCATCTATAAATAATGGCAATTTTGCTTCTTCTTTTTCTAATATTTATTCCTTTTCTTTCTTCACTGTGGTGGCCAGAACCTCCAGTATAATGTTGAATAAACGTGGTAGTAATTGGTATCTTTGTTTTGTTCCAATTTTCAAAGGGAAAATTTTCAGTGTTTCACCACTAAGTATGATGCTTGTGTTAGTTATTTTTCAAAAGACAGCATTTATAAAATTAAGGAATTTTCTTTCCAGTTCCAGTTTGGCCAAAAAAATGTTTAAATTATTCATCCATTTAATTCAATGGATGTTGAGTTTTATCAAATGCTTTTGCTGCATCTGTTGAGAGAACCATAAGATTTTCCTTCTTTAATCTTTTAATGTAGTAGATCACATTAATGCTTTTCAATATTAAAGAAACCTTGCATTCATAGGATTAATTATAACTTGGTCTTATGCACTATCCTTTTTATATGATGCTAAATCTTATTTAATAATACTTTGTTTAGAGTTCTTATATCTATATTCATAATTGAGATTGGCCTTTAATTTTCCTACATTGATCTCTTCAGATTTGGGGGTCAAGGTCACATTAGTTCCATGAAATGAGCTGAGGAGGATAACTTTGGTTTTTTGGGAGTAGAAACTTTTAAACTTCTAGAAGAGTTTGTGTATAAGGGAAATTTTGTTTTCCTTGAATGTTCACTATAATTCACAGGTAAATTTATATAGATTTGGAGTTTTCTTTGTGGGAAGATTTTAAACTACTGAGTCAATAAAATATCTAGGAATAAACCTACCTAAAGAGGTAGGTTTCCTACTTGGAAAGCTGTAAGACACTGATGAAAGAAATTGAAGATGACACAAACAGATGGAAATACATAATGTGTTCATGGATTGGAAGAACTAATATCGATAAAATGACCACCCTACCCAAGGCAATCTACATAATCAAATCAGTGCAATCTCTATCAAAATACCAAGAGCATTTTTCACAGAACTAGAACAATTAATTTTAAAATTTGTATAAAAACACAAAACGCCCCAAATAGCCAAAACAATCTTGAGAAAGAAGAACAGAGCTGGAGGAATCATGCTCCCTGACTTCAAACTATATTACAAAGCTACAGTAACCAAACAATATGGTACTGGCACAAAAACAGACATATATAGATCAAGGGAACAGAACAGAGAGCTCAGAAATAAACCCACATACTTACGGTCAATTAGTCGACAACAAAAGACGCAAGAATATACAATGGAGAAAAGACAGTATCTTCAGTAAGTGGCGCTGAGTAAACTAGACAACTACATGTAAAAGAATGAAATTAGAACATTCTCTAACACCATATACAAAAATAAACTCAAAACTAATTAAAGACCTCAACGTAAGACTAGATACTCTAAAACTCCTAGTAGAAAACATGGGCATAATACTCCTTGACATAAATCAGAGCAATATTTTTTTGGACCTGTCTCCTAAAGCAAAGGAAATAAAAGCAAAAATAAACAAATGGATGTAATTAAACTTAAAAGCTTTTGCAGATATTGGTACCAAAACAGACATATAGACCAATGGAACAGAATAGAGAGCCCAGAAATGAACCCACAAACTTTTGGTCAACTCATCTTCGACAAAGGAGGCAAGAATATACAATGGAATAAAGACAGTCTCTTCAGCAAATGGTGTTGGGAAAACTGGACAGCAGCATGTAAAACAATGAAGCTAGAACACTCCCTTACACCATATACAAAAATCAACTCAAAATGGATTAAAGACTTAAACATAAGACAAGATACAATAAACCTCCTAGAGGAAAACATAGACAAAACATTATCTGACATACATCTCAAAAATTTTCTCCTAGAAGAAATAAAAGCAAGAATAAACAAATGGGACCTAATGAAACTTACAAGCTTCTGCACAGCAAAGGAAACCTGAAGTAAAACAAGAAGAAAACCTACGGAATGGAAGAAAATTTTTGCAAGTGAAACCGACAAAGGCTTGATCTCCAGAATATATAAGCAGCTCATACGACTCAATAAGAAAAAAATAAACAACCCAATCCAAAAACGGGCAGAAGACCTAAACAAGCAATTCTCCAAGGAAGACATACAAATGATCAAAAAGCACATGAAAAAATGCTCAATATCACTAATTATCAGAGAAATGCAAATCAAAACTACAATGAGGTATCACCTCACACCAGTCAGAATGGCCGTCATTCAAAAATCCACAAATGACAAATGCTGGAGAGGCTGTGGAGAAAGGGGAACCCTCCTACACTGCTGGTGGGAATGCAGTTTGGTGCAGCCACTATGGAAAACTGTGGAGATTCCTCAAAAGACTAGGAATAGACTTACCATATGACCCAGGAATCCCACTCCTGGGCTTGTATCCAGAAGGAAATCTACTTCAGGATGACACCTGCACCCCAGTGTTCATAGCAGCACTATTTACAATAGCCAAAACATGGAAACAGCCTAAATGTCCATCAACAGGTGACTGGATAAAGAAGAAGTGGTATATTTATACAATGGAATACTACTCAGCCATAAAAACCGACAACATAATGCCATTTGCAGCAACATGGATGTCCCTGGAGAATGTCATTCTAAGTGAAGTAAGCCAGAAAGAGAAAGAAAAATACCATATGAGATCGCTCATATGTGGAATCTAAAAAACAACAAAAACAAACAAACAAAAACAAAGCGTAAATACAGGACAGAAATAGACTCACAGACAGAGAATACAGACTTGTGGTTACCGGGGGGTGGAGGGTGGGAAGGGATAGCCTGGGATTTCAAAATTGTAGAATAGATAAACAAGATTACACTGTATAGCACAGGGAAATATACACAAAATGTTATGATAACTCACAGAGAAAAAAATGTGACAACGAGTGTGTATATGTCCATGAATGACTGAAAAATTGTGCTGAACACTGGAATTTGACACATTGTAAAATGATTATAAATCAATAAAAAATGTTAAAAAAAAAAAGCTTTTGCACAGCAAAGAAAACCATCAACAAAATGAAAAGACAACCTACTGAATGGGAGAAAATATTTGCAAATGATATGACTGATAAGGAGTTAATATCCAGAATATACAAACAACTCATACAACTCAACATCAAAGAAACAACTCCATTAAAAAAATGGGCCGAAGAGCTGAATAGACATTTTTCCAAAGAGAAAATGCAGATGGTCAACAGACATGAAAAGATGCTCAATGTCATTAATCATCAGAGAAATTCAAATCAAAACCACAATGAGACCATCAATTGTCAGACTGGCTATCATCAAAAAGAACACAAATAACAAATGTTAGTGAAGATGTGGAGAAAAGGGAAACCTTGTATACTGTTGGTGGAGATGTAAATTGGTGCAGCCACTGGGGGAACAGTATGGAGGTTTCTCAAAAAACTAAAAACAGAACTACCAAAAGACCTAGCAATTCCACTTCTGGGTATATATCCAAAAAGAAGTACTAATTCAAAAAATACGTGCACCCCAATGTTCACAGCAGCATAATTTACTATTGCCAATATATGGAAGCAACCTAAGTGTCCATCAACAGAAGAATGGATAAAGAAGTTGTGGTATATATACATATACAATGGAATACTACTCAGCCATAAAAAAAGAATGAAAATTTTGCCATTTGCAACAATATAGATGGACTGGGAGGGTATTATGCTAAGTGAAATAAATCAGACAGAGAAAGACAAATATTGTATATCACTTACATGTGGAATCTAAAAAATAAAACAAAACAGTGAATATAACAAAAAAAGAAACAGACTCACAGATACAGAGAACAAACTAGTGGTTACCAGCAGGGAGAGGGAATGGGGAAGAGGCAAGACAGGGGTACGGGACCAGGAGGTACAAACTATTATGCATAAAATAAGTAAGTTACAAAGATGTCATTTACAAAATAGGGAATATAGCCAATGTTTTGTAGTAACTATAAATGGAATAGAATCTTTAAAAATTGTGAATCACTATGTGGTACACCTGTAACATATAATACTATGCATCAATTATACTTCAATTTAAAATAAATAAATAGTAAATTACTGATTCAATGTCTTTAACAGTTATGAGACTATTCAGGTTTTCCATTCCTTCATGATCACTTTTGATAAATTACTATTTCTAGGGATTTTTCCATTTCATCTAAACTTTTACATGTATTGGCATTAAGTTGTTCATAATATCTTCTTAGTATCTTTTAAATGTGTATGGGATCTCTAGTAATGGCTCCTTCTTCATTCTTACAATTAATTATTCGTTTATTAGCCCTTTTTTATTAGTCTCACCAGAGTTTCATCAACTTTCTTAGTTTTTTGAAAAATAAAGTGTAGTTAAAAAAATTCTACTGTATGTTTGGTTTCCATTTCATTAATTTCTTCTCTTATGTTTTTATTTCATTCTTCTACTTTCTTTGTATATAAATTCCTGAAATGCATGTTTGGCTCATATTTTCAACAATTATTTTTAAGTATATACATTAAATGCTGCAGATTTTCTTCTAACTGCTACCTTAGGTACACTCACAAATTTGTATACATAATAGTTTCACTATTACATAGTTCTTTTTCTTAAGAATTTAGAGGACTCCTTTATACACTCTGGATACAAGCCATTTACTAATTATATATTTTGTAAATATTTTCTCTTTCTCTGTATCTTGCCATTTCACTCTTGTAATAATATTTTGATGAACAGGAAATTTTCACTTGAGAATAATTCAATTTATTCATTAATTTCATCTTTTTTTTGTTGTTTAGATTAATAAAATTTTTCCCTACCCTGAAATCATGAAAATATTCTCCTGCATTATCTTAAAAAGCCTTTTATTTTTGCCTTTTCCAGCAAAATTTTATTTAAAATATAATAATTGCTGAAGCTCTGTAAAAAAACTGGCAGCGCACTGCAAGAATCTTACAAATGTTGATCCCTCCCTTTTGACCCAAACATTCACTTCTAGGAATCGAGCCTAAGTAAATGATTCTTAGGAAATAATAACTCACTTCTAAGAAATAATTTTAAGAATATTCATTGTAGCATAATATGTAATAATAATATTTTAAAATGAGTTAGATATGCAATAAAATAGGGCATATCTCTTATGAAATATTTTGTAGCTACTGAAAAATCATTATGGGATTCTGAGATTTGCACATAAACTTTAACTATTACTTTACTTTGTAACAAGAAAATATGTACATACTGTAATTTTTAAAACCTATAAAATACTTTAAAATCACACTTTCAAAGAGCTTTAAATCACAAACTTAATTTTTTTATTGAGGTGAAATTCACATAACATAAAGATAACCATTTAAAAATGAACAATTCAGTGGCATTTAGTACATTCACAATGTTGTGCAACCACCACTTCTAACTAGCTCCAAGCATTATCATCCCCGCAAAAAGAAACTCTGTACTCACTAAGCATTCCATACTCTCCATTTCACACTCTCCCCACCTCCCAAACACACAATCTCTAGCCCCTGGCAACCACCAATCTGCATTCTGCTTCTATGGATTTATCTTAAGCTATGGATATTTAGTATAATTGGACTCAGATGATATATGACCTTTTGTGTTTGGCTTTTTCACTCAGCATAATGTTTTTGAGGTTCATCCATGTTCTAGACTGTATCAGTAATTCATTTCTTTTTATGGCTGAATAATAGTCCATTGTAGCTCACAAATGTAATTTCAACATTAAAAAAAGCAAAACAGCATACCAAACTCCATATAGAGTATGATGCCAACTTTGTATTTTAACATGCATAAGCAAAGGAAAAATGGGGAGGAAATACACTTAAATATTAATAGTAGTTACCTCTACATAGTGGGATTATGAGTAATTTTAATTTCAGTTATATGCTTCTGTATTTTCTTATTTTTGCAATATGAAAAATACACCATTTAAAAAGACGAATAGAAGGGAACACTTCTTAACTCATTCTATGAGGTCAGTATTACTCTAATATCAAAACCAGAAAACTACAGACCAATATATTTTATAAATATATATAAATTCTCAACAAAATGCTAGAAAACCAAATCCAATAATATATAAAAAGGCTTATAAAACAAAACCACGTGTGATTTTTTTCAGGAACATAAGTTGGTTTAATATCTGAAAATCAATTAATGTATGCATTGTATCAATAAAATAAAGGACAAAAATCTCAATAGCTTTTGACAAAATTCAACAGCTCTTCATGCTAAAAACACTGGACAAATTAGAAATAGACAGGAACCTCCTCAGCCTGATAAAGAACATCTACAAAAAACTCTACCATCCTATTTAATGAGGAGAAGCAGAATGCTTTCCCCTGAAGATCAGGAGTGCTTTCGCTTGAAGACTGTCTACTCTTATCACTTCTTTTTGAAACTGTAATAGAATTTCTAGTGAGGACAACTATGCAAGAAAAAGAAATAAAAGGCATCCTCACCAGAAAGAAAGAAGTACAACTATCTTTATTCACAGAATATATAATATTGTATGTAGAAAATCCTAAGGAATCCACTAAACAACTATTATAGCTATTACGTAAGGTCAGCAACTTTGCAGGATACAAGATTAATACACAAAAATCAACTGTATTTCTATATATGAGCTATATAATCCAAAAATGAATTAAGAAAACAATTCACAAAGAATAAAACACTTAGGAATAAATTTAACCAAGTAAGTGCAAGACTTATATACGGAAAACTACAAAGCATTTTTGAAAGAAATTAAAGATCTAAGTAAGTGGAAAGACATCCCACGTCTGTAGATCAGAAGATTCAATGTTTTTGAGATGGTAATCTACAGATTGAATGCAATCTCCATCAAATTCCAACTGGCTTCTCTGCAGAAGCTGACAAGCTGATCCTAAAATTTGTGTGGAAATGCAAGGGACCCAGAACAATCAAGATAAGATGGAGAGGGAGGAAAAAAGGAGGACCCACACATCCTTATTTCAAAACTTACTACAAAGCTACAGTAATCAAGGATGCGTGATAGTGGCATAAGGATGAGACATATAGATCAACAGAACAGAACTCAAAATTCAGAAATAAACCCTTACATTTAAGGTCAACTGATTTTTGACAAGGGTATCAAGACAATTTAATGGGGGAAAGAACAGTCTTCAACAAATAGTGCTGAGACAACTGAATATTCACATGCAAAGAATGAAGGTAGACCCTTAACTCACAATATATGGAAAAAATTAACTCAAAACAGATCAAAGACTTAAATATAAGAGGTAAAACTCTAAAACTCTTAAAAGAAAATCATAGGAGTAAATATCTGTTACTTGGATTAGGTGATGGTTTCTTAACTATGAAACCAAAAGCACAAGTAACCACAGAAGAAAGAGATACACTGGACTTAATCAAAATAAAATAAATTTAATTTTGTGCTGCAGATAGCATCATCAAGAAAGTATAAAGACAACCCAGAGGATGGCGGAAAATTTTTCCAAATCACATGTCTGACAAGAGACTTGGATCTAGTCTATACAAAGTACTCTCTTACAACTCAATAATAGAAAGACAAATATTCAGTTTTAAAAAATGGGCAAAGGATCTGAATATAAGTTTCTCGAAAGAATACAGTACAAATGGTCAATAAGTATCAAAAAAAAAAAAACAAAAAAACATTCAACATCATTAGCCATCAGGGAAAAACAAATCAAGCCATAATCATCCCATTACTAGGATGGCTATAATCAAAAAGACAGATAATAATAAATGTTGGCAAGGATGTAGAGAAATTGGAACCCTCACACATTGCTGATGGGAACATAAAATAATGCAGCTGCTTTAGAAAAACAATCTGACAGTTCCTCAAAATGTTGAACATAGAGTTACCATATGACCCAGCAATTCTACTCCTAGCAATATACCCAAGGAAATGAAAACAGATATCCATACAAAAACTTGTATGTAAATGTCCATAGCAGCATTATTCATAATATCCAAAAAAGCAGAACAACCTAAACGTCCATGAACTGATGAATGGATAAATAAAATGAAATATATCCACACAATGGAATATTATCCAGCCATAAAAAGTAGTGAAATTCTAATACATTCCACAACATGGGTGAACCTTGAAAACATTATGTAAGCAAAAGAAGCCAGTATCAAAAGACAATATATTGTATGATTCCATTTAAATGAAATATCCAGAATAGGCAAATCCACAAAGACAGAAAGTAGATTAGTGGTTATCTAGGTCTAGAGGTGGGGCAAGAGGGGGAAAGTAGACTCTTAATGGGCATGATTTTTTGAGGAGGAGGGTTATAGAGTATTCTAAATTGACTGTGGTGATCCTTGCACAACTCTGCGAATATACTAAAAACCATTCAACTGTACATTTTTAACAGGTGAATTGCATGGTATGTGAACTATATCTCAATCAAGCTGTTTATTTTTTTTTTAATTCAATGGATCTGACAGTCAGGACTCTGGTGACGTCCAGCCAAAGCCATTTCAGTGCCATGCTGGGGTGTTAGAAAGTGACAGGCTGAGAGGTTATGTGAATAAAGAAGAAAGGAAAATACATGGAGGAGACTTGGGAGGCCCATAAGCCCATGAGATCACATGGGAGGCTTGATGCAGGGGAGGCCTTGGGGGTCTGCAGGCCCCATTGAGACACACTACATTTCTCAGCCTGAGATCCAGCTCCTCAAAGAAGCTGATGAAGATGACTCTGTGGGCCTCTCCAGCCTTCTATTCTGATGCTGGCCAGACCAGCCAGGCCAGTCCTCTCTTCTCTATACCACTAAAACTTAGCCACCCAGAAAGGCTTACCACACCCAGCCTCGTCCTGAAGCCCTTCCATGGAGGTGCTAGCTCCCACTGACCTCTCCCTTCTCAGCATGCTTTCACACTACATACAAGGTGTCATCACCATGTTGTATCTTACAGTTTACAGGAGCAGCTTACAAATATGGGGAGGATACAGGTACACACACACACACTCTAGCCTGTGAGAACAAGGGGACCCAGGCATGACTCCAGCTTATATATCCCCGACTCAAACTCCCACCTGCTCAAGCAGCCCCTGCTTCGTGCCCCAAGGATTTCTGGAATGCTCTGGGATAGTCCAGGCAAGCCCATGCATAGTCTGCTGTCTCTTCCCTATGCTGCTCTTCTCGTCACCCTCTGTCTTTCAGTGAGGCTTCAGGTCTTGTTGGTGTTGGTTATACTTTGTCAGAGGGGTCCCTGAGCAGCAAAGCTTGAATACCACTGCTTTACTAAGGCAGTGAGAAAGCCCATTTTTTAAGGACCAGATTTGCTCTCATGCTTTCTATGGAGTAAGACATTTGGCCATATGAGGCTTAGCTCAGAATGTCTCCTAGTGGAGGAACCTCACTGAATGCAGCCTCAAGCCGCCTTAATGCCACAATCTATAACCTCTAATCAGCATATTCTCTGCATAGGTCATGGGATTCGCTAACCATGACCAGGTATCCAGATTCACTGATGTTGAGTTATGGACCAGATTTAGGGAGCCTGGAACCCAGAATCATGAGTCTGCCAAACTCATACATAAAGATTTCTCTTATGACCATACACCCCTGGGCTTCTACAGACTGACCTCCTTTCAGGGAGATGGTTATTGAATCTGAGTCTCTAGGAAAGACATGTTTTCCTTGGTGACTACATGTGCCATCCATTCCGCCTGGGCCAGAGCCAGCAAATAAGATACACTTATTAATCCTTGGGCCCCAATGTTTTCAAAAGAGTACAGAGTACCATGAGGTTGGGCTTAAGATAGGAGGGGGCCTTCTGGATACCCTGACCCCCTCTTGGAGAACAAAGAAGCTCATTAATTAGCATATGAAAGAAAGGCTATGATAAAGCCTGCAGTAAATGATGTTAAGGTTTTCTTGAACAGTGTTTCCCAAACATATTTGCCCACAGATCCTTTTTTATCCACCCTACCCACTATTATCAAGGAGCACATCACCTCAAAAATAAAGTCCAGAACTTACAATGGGCATTGGGGGCCCAGCCTACAAACTTATTGGCAAACCTCTCTTCTCTCCTGCCACCAGGACTCCTCTCTATATCTTACATGTTCTTCTCCTCCAAGGCATAGGCCAGGGCTATCTCCACCTGCTGGGGTGCCAGTATCTCTGAGCCACCTGTTCCCTTAAACACAAAGACCTCCCTCCCCACCTCATACTCACTTCTGACTATTGCTTCCAACACTGAGTATCCTTGCCTGTCCTCTCTCTTCCCTCCTTTCCAAGCCATTCCTTGCTGCTCTCTGAGTTGCCCTTGTGAGGCCATGGACATGGGACACCACAGTTGTCAACAAGCCAGGAGGGCAGGACTGGGTCTTGAAGGGTTCTCAGAACCTGAAGCCCCTCTCTCAGCTTCCTCTCTCACAAAGACTGCCTCAGGCAGCAGAAGAGTAGAGGGCAGGATCAGAGGTGGAGGTGGGGATGGGGGTGACAACCCAGTACCAGCATCTCCCCTGGGCAGGGACCAGAGGCTGTCCTCATGTTTGAATCTGGCACTTGGTGAATGAACCATCAATGACAGTTCTTAGAGAGAAGCCCCTACCCCCAGTACGGGACAAATTCCCCACGTGGGAATTGGCCACTTCCCCAAACTCAAGACACATCCTGCCTGGGGCTGGCTGTGGGCCGGGCACCTCCGGGGCAGCCGGGCAGGGCGGGGTGTCCTGGAGAGCCGCGGATGGGCCTCACACCCAGGCTGGGCCAGGACACCCAGTCCTTGGCGGAGGCCCAAAGCGGCTCTGTTTACAGAATCTGTCAGCTCTGTTTCCCCCTCCCCCACCCACCACTTCCCCTAGAGTCCTAGGGGCTGGGAGAGGGGCAGGCGGGGCCTGAGGAGGCAGCCAAATCCCAGGCCAGCCCCTCAGTATCCCTCCCCTTCTTAGCTCCTAGGGTCCATCCGCCCCCGTTCTCCAGTCTTCGGGTTTCCCCTTCAAAGCCTTGAATGGAAATGCGCATTTTAAAACAGAAATCTGCAAAAGACAATGCTTAGTCCCAAGGAAAGTTTAACTAATGGTGGAAAGATAGGCGCTGTGCCGGGAGGCACAGGGAGATTTTTCTAGGCAAGGGTTTGCTGGAGACCTCCATACAGCCCGGAAGGAGGCTTCCTCGTTACTCAGGACCCCAAATTCATGAGCCCTTGGGAATTTTTCCAGAACTGCCAGAGGGACTTAGCGCAAATTAGATGTAGCCGGGCGGGCAGGTCGGGGGCTTCCAGGGGCAGACAAGTCTTAAGATAAGGCTAACGGCCGGCCGGGCCGCAGTGACTCAGCTACCGCTGCTGCAAAGAAGCTCCGCGGGGCCCCGAAGAGCCAGACGGAGAAGGCGGGGCCGGACCTGGGACGTCCCGCCCCAAGGCTCCGGGAAGGCCAGCCCACCACCCCCAGCTTCCCAGAGGCGCCCGGATTTCCCACGGGTTTCCCCGTCTGCTGCAAATAGTAACAAAGGCTGGCACTTTCAGAGCACTCACTATGTGCTAGGTATTTAGCAGGCATCGTGTCTTTTGTTACCTCCATCAAGGCTCTGAAGCAGGCATCACTATTACTTCCATTCAAACACAAGGAAACTGAGGTCCAGAGACGCCGAGTGATTTGCTCAAGGTCACACAGCTACTGAAAGGTAAAGGCCACAGTTTACAAACCTCCAGACACCTCTTGCCCCTTCCCAGCTCCCATGGCCTGCCCTTACAGGTTCTAGCAGTTCCCCTGGGGTTGTCTTCCTAGGCAAAACCAGGAACCTGGACATCCCCTAGCCTGGGGACTAACTCAATACTAATATTTATCATTCTGAGGCAAATGCAGTGGTCTTGATTACATGTCTGCTGAAGTCCCAGCCTGGTTTCAGGTGGTGGCAAAGTTCCCCAGCCCTAAGTTTCCCTTTGACCTCCACTCTGAGGGGAAACCCCTGGGCACAAGGTTGGGTCCCCAGGGGACACTGCCAGGCCACCTAGCCTTGCCCTCTTGAAAGATACAGTCTCCAGAAAGCCCCTGCCTCGCTCACAGATTAGCTCCCAAATCTGGGTTCTTGTCAAGTGAGAAGCAGCATGCACACACCACGCCACTCCTGCTGGCTGTCCCCTGTCTCTGTGAGGTCAGGGCCAGGCCTGTGCCACAGAAAGCCAAGTCTGAGCCCCAGAAGGGGTGGAGAAGCAAAGAGCACACTGCACCTTGAGGCTGCCCTGCGAGGTAGTGAGCTCCCCGTTATCTAGGGTGGGGGAGCACCTGTGGAAGAAATGATTCAAAAAGAGGGTGGGATGCGATGACCTTTAAAACCCTGAATTCCTCTATTCTATGAGTCAGGCAGCATTCAAGTGAATGGCTTGTTCTGACAGCTGCTTAATTGGAAACTTTCCCAGACCCTCCCACTTCCTTCCCCTTTGACCTCTTTCTGCTGGGCCCCGTGATCTTCCTCCTGGAGACTCGGAAAATATTGGAAAGAAGATTACTCCCATGTGACCCTGCCTCAGTTTGCCACTCTGTCTCAGTGGACATTGTGTGGGCTCTGGAAGGCTTTGATTAATGGGAAGGAAGGAAAGAGGGAAGGATGGAAGGAAGGACAGAGGGAAGGAAGGAATTTAAGATGAGAGACTGCCTCTATGGTTGAAGCTGGTTTGACCTGGGCACCAGTCCCATCTCCAGCCTCTTCCCCCAGATATGTCACCTTGAGCAATGTCACTTTACCTCACAGGCCCTCTGCAAAATGAGAGAACTCTAATACCAACCACCCTTCCCATGAGGGTTGTTGGTAACAACGAGTGACACCATGAGTAAAGTCTTCCCAAGCACAATCGTGTGACGGTGCCCACCGGGTGACCCAGCTCTACAGGCAGACATCATTCTTCGTGGTTCTGTCTGAGGAAGTAAGTCCCCAAGGAAAAGCAAATTTTGGTGAGAGAGAAGGGAGAGAGAAAGGAGCTTGAGTAGAGGCTTCAGGGGATGGGTTTCCCGCAGTGAGAAGGGCTATCCTAAAGACACTACTAAGTCCCGCCTCCGTGGGCTAGGCATAGCGCTAGGTTCTTTACACACATTGTCGCATTTAGTTCTATCCATAAGGTAGGTACTAGTATTACCCCCATTTTACAGACAGTGAATCAAGGCTAAGGGAGGTTAAGGGGACCTGCTAGTGGAGAAGTCAGGATTCAGAGCCAGGCAGGCTGACTTTGGAGCCCTGTCCTGCCCAAGTCCTGACTCAGGTCCCTTGCCCCTTCCCCACAGTTGTCTTGGAGGCTGGTACCCAGTGGTCTGTCTGAGCCTGGTCCCCCAAGATTCCTGCCTTTGCCTGGCACCCTCCCTCGGTCAACTGCCCTGTCCAGCCAGTGTGGTTTTAGCCAACCAGACACAATCTGCCATCATGGCTGTGTTAGACCTTGTACAGAGAGACCAGGGTTGGTTGGCAGGGGCTAAGATCAAAGCCTCAAACTACAGGAGATAGCTAGGATGTGGGGGAGCGGTCTTGGCTGGTGCTGAATCTTGCCCAGCAAAGGAGGAAAGGAAGACTGGGGGGCAGGCAGCCTCCTCCTCTCACCCTGCACCCAAAAATAAGAAGTGGCCCTGGGCACTCTGCTACCTGAAAACAGCTGTGGTTCCTTATTTAGGAAAACTGTAAGACTGAGGCTGCCCTAACTATAAGATGATACTAGAGGACCCCAAGATCTCCCCCAAGTACCCCCCAAGACACATACACACATATTCTCCTGCCAGAGCCAAGTCTGGCCTGGGGCATCCCCTGGTCAAAGCCCTGCATTGCAGTCTTCCTGGCCATCATGGAAGATCTCTGTCCAGTGGCCCTGAGCCCCCAAAGGGGGCCCTCTCCTCCTGTAGTAGAAGAGCCCCCTCCTTGCCTTCTCACCTCCACTCCCAATCGACTCTTCATCTTTCCTTGGAAACAAATCGCTCCCAACTTCAAAACATCATAATTCCCCCAAAAGAAAAATCTCAAGAATGTCAAGGGGAAATTACTGAATTATCCTGGTTGGCAGAAAAATCTAATTTATAGCAAAGCGTTTCTCCTTAAGTTTTAATAGATTTTTTTCTTCCAATGGATTTTAATGCACAACTGTTTCCCAGGCTTGGAAATTAAGTTTGAAACACTGACATTGCTTTTCAATTCTTGATTTATTGCCAGCTACCTGCTTTTGAGCCTGATAGCAAACCCAACATCCTATTTTCCCTTAAACATGAGAGGGCTGTGCTTTCTGTTCAGCCTGCTGGACCAGACATCTGATGGCAATGCCATCTCATTAAGGGTGTGAGGGGGACTGGAGAGAGACCTGGTTGAACCCTCCCTGCCTGCCTTACCTGGCTCCCAGAAGAAGTCCTCTCCTTCAGGATTTTGCTACCATGAAACCTCAATGCTATGCATATGAGGGTTCCATTGGTCTTTGGGGACCAGGCAGGCAGTGGCATGGCTAACCTTCCTCTCTGTCCACTCTGGCACACAATAAGGGCTCAGCTAACAGGTGTTGGTTGAAATAGAGGGTGGCATGGCTGAGTGGGCTGAGTGTCAGATTCCTGCTTGGGCCAATGATGGCGTAGGCTTCCATTAGCCAAGGAATGTTGTGTTCACATCTTTGCCCAGGCTCCAGTCCACAGGATTGAAATCATCTGGGCATAGTACAAGGGGCAGCAGGCAAGGGTACTGCCTAGAGATCTCAATTTATGTGGCATGGCCAGCTCTGGGGAAAAGGGCTGGAGAGCCTGATGGCATCAGAAAAATGCATATGCCCAAAAGATGAGCTCATTGTGCCCTCAACCACCTTTCAAGAGTATTGACTAGGGCAATGCTTAACCAAAACTTGCTAAGGAGAGTGGGCTTTTGGAACAAATGATATGCAAAGAAGGGAGATATTTAGGGGGAAAAATAGACTGCTTTTGAGTCCTTGGAATGATGATACCCATTTTACAAATGCAGAATCTGAGGCTCAGAGAGGGTCAGAAGCTCACGAAGCTTTGGCAAGTAGCCAAAGTGACACTGAGACCCAGATGTTCAACTCTGGAGGAACTTCTAACAGTAGCATGGGAAGCTGTGCCAGGCTTACTAGCCTGACCCTGCAGGACCTAGCAAAGATTAGGCTCCTTTTGGAGGGTGAGGGTCCCTCAGGCCCCAAAGGAGGCTGCCTACCATCCAGTTTTAGAGCGGGCTGATAGGCCCATGGGGACTCTTTCCTAGGTCACAGCTGTTCTCTGGGGGTTTCTTCTAGCAGTCATCTCATCTCTGACTCCATCTGCCCAAATAACCAGAGCCCCTGAAGATTTCAGCCTCTTCTTTCCCAGAGATCCCTGCTGTGATGCCAAGTGGGAGAATCTCTCCTGGCCAGAGAGGAGTGGTGAACAAGGGGCAAGGCAGAGAGGGTGTGCACCCTTCCACTTATTTTTCTGTTGGTAATGTGCCCTTCTCTGTCTCTCCCTGACTGCGTGACCTTCCATCCTTAGGGAATTTGTGTTTCTTATCACAGGGCAATACCAGGAACAGAAAGACAAATGGCCTGATCCCTGAAAATCCCTGAGGGGGCTCCCTAGGGGTGGAGGGCACACCCTAGCCAGAATCCCTCTCTGGATGTGGAAGTAGAGAGAGCACACCCCCCGGGAGAGCCACAGGACACAATCTCATGGACAGGAGGGGCCTCCATGCGGGCTGCATTGTTTACCACGCAGAATAGGATGGCAAGCAGGGATGGGCAGTTTTGTCCCATGCCCAAAACACGAGGCAGAAGGATAGCAGGAAGAGAGGGTGCAGTCTTGACTCAAAAGCTCACCTGCTGGCTCACCCTTGAGTTGAGCCTAGTGCTCTTGATAATGGCTAAGAATGGAGATAAAGGTGACTGCAGGATTTAGGGGAGCCCTTGGGGCCACCTGCAGCCAAACCAGAGAGCACACTGAGTCTCCCCCAGATAGTCTAACCCTCTGGTCTAACCCCTCTCTCAGGACTCTCACTGGTCCCTAGCAGGCCTCACCCCCACAGCACTTCTGCACATGGCCAGGCCCAGCTGCTGCCTGAAGTGGACCTTGGATAATTTGTGAGGCCCCTCCTACCCCATCTAGCCCTCTGGAGCAAATCTAGGAGCCCAGAAGGAGGGAGTTTGAGGGACTCTCAGGGTTGTGGGGAAGGGGATCAGGGGCAGGTGTTTCTGTGTAACTTTAAGGTAGAATCAGGCCTGGGGTAAGTAAGCATCCTGGAGATCCCAATGCTATAAGGAAGGCATCCTCACCACACAAGCTGCAAAAGCAAGACTGGAAGCAGCATGGGGAAAGAGGGCCCTGTTACAGGGCCATGCCCCTAGAGGACTGCCTCTCAAGGCTGCACTACCCAAGTTTCCACTCAGGAGAGAGGGGGAGTTAGTTACAAACCTCGTGAATCCACCCTGTCCCTCCAGATTTAATGACTTCCAAAATGCCATCTCTGCTGGGACTACTCCCTGGCTCTGTCCCAGACACCTGGAACCTAGGTCACCTTACTCCCTTCCCAGTGCTTATCCCTTTACCCTCTGACAGGCCTACACTAGACATGGCTGTGAGCCAGGCCCAGGAGAGCTAAGCAGTGGGTGAGGGGACAGGAGAAGGAATCCTGAGTAGACTGGTCATCTGATGCCAGCTCCTAGGGATGGGAAGCTCATGAAAGGCCAAGACTGGGACATTTCCCTAAGAGTGTCAGGAGTAGGCTTCTAGGATGGAAGCCACTGCAGTAGCAATGATTAATACTTGCCAGAAGGACATAATGGGGATCAGGGATGAGGAAGCCACTGATAGGACCTCAAACTCATGGCAGGTCAATCTTGAGTAGGTCTGTGGGCTTTGAGGGTCCCAGCTGGCCAGCTGTAGGGGCAGATCGAAGGGGCTCTCAGCCCATGGCTCCCCAGTCCCCAGCTGCAGCTTGGTAAGATGAGGTGTAGGGCAGCCCATCCCTGAAAGCAGCTGTGCTCGGGCATGGCCTTGGCCCCACCTCTGAAAGCTCCCCAGTGCAGCCCCTGCTGACCAGCCATTCTGATCAGACCGTGAGGTAAGGCCCCTTGCCTGCATTTCTGAAGCTTTGCCCTCTGGTGAGTAATTTCTTGGAGTTTGTGTCTGGCATCAAGATCAGAAGCTTTGCTCTCCACCTCCTACCTCTAAAGGAATCTCGAAGAAGAGCCCTTCTCAAGGGCCCTGGCGGGGTGCTTCTGATGAGAGAGAGGGCTCCAGAGACAGGATGAAGGGCATGTATGGACCTGAAGCACTTTGGGCAGAAGCCTCCTATACTGGGTCCTCCAGCCTACACACTTTGGCACGGGCTCCCTGAGTCTCAGTCTGATGGGCACCACAGGTTGGAATACTTGGTAGCGGTCATGCAAGAGGCATGCCTGCCACCCAAGCCCTTGGCTGCAAGCCCATGCCTCAGTCCCATTGCCTCTTAGCACCAAGCAGACTCACCAAGGGCAGCGTGAAATGGCTGGAGCTCCAATTGAAGTTGGAAGGTTTAGACTCAAAAGAACTTTCTGAATATAAGAGCTGTGATGTTGTGCATAACTGGCAAGGGTGAAATGATCATTCAGCTCTCAGCAACCAGGTGCCAGCCTTGTCCTTTCAACCCGTTCCTTCACTGAGCAGATCTCAGTAAATGGTATTACCATCCTCCTATCCACTCAAGCCCCCTGGGTAGCAAGCCCCTCAGCCTCATGGCCAGTCCAGCTGTAGGCCTTGGCATTTCTTCATCCAAACACCTCCAGAATCTGTCCGAAGCCCTCCACCGCCATCACCCAGGCCAAGCTACCACCTCTCTTCTGAATGTCTGCAGCAGCCTCTCACTGTCTGCCTGCTCCTACCCATGCCCCCTGCTGTCCATTCTTCACCCAACAGCCAGAGTGAGCTTCTCAAAATGTAAGTCAAATGGATCTCTCTCCTGCTACAAACTGTCCAAGGGGCCATGATCCTCTTGGGTACAGGTCTTGCCCAATCTGGCCCTAGCCTCTTCTCCTGCTACCTTGACCACAGAACTCAGCCACAGTGGCCTCATTCTGTGTGCCCCTAGCTTCATTATCCATGTCCCTGGCCTCTTAATCGTGACTTATTCATCTTTTAAGACTAGGAAGACTTTTCGATCTGTCAACCCCCTCCAATGCTCTGAAAATCCCTACTGAACCTAAATTCATCTCCCCAACACCTCTTACTGTCATAGTTCGTTATTCTTATGTCTGCCTCCTTAAGAATGACACTCACAATCAAGATAACACACATAGAACAGACATGTGAAATGACCACAAGTTAGAGAGTTAGAAATAAGTGGAGGCTGGCAATGGGGGTGGGGACCAATCCTCCCCAGTCCTTTGTCCCCTACCCCTCCCGCTATCTCCTAAGCCATGAGTAAACTCCTAGAAGCGAACACTTACAGATTTAGATGCCTCACACCCATTCAATGTTTATTTTTACTGTGGTGAAATACATATAACATAAAATTTACTATTTTAACTATTTTTAAGTGTACAGTTTAGTGGCATTAAGTATGTCCACATTGTTGTACAACCATGACCACCATCCATCTCCATAACTTTTTCAACATCCCAAAATGAAATTCTGTACCCACCAAACAATAATTCCCCATTCCTCTCTCCCCATAGCCCACAACTGCCATTCTACTTTCTGTCTCTATGAACTTGACTACTCTAGGTACCTCATACAAGTGGAATCACACAGTATTTGTCTTTTTGTGTCTGGTTTATTTCACCTAGAATAATGTCTTCAAAGTTCATCTATCTTGTAATATGTGCCAGAATTTCCTCCCTTTTTAAGACTGAATAATATTCCATTGTATGTATTGTATTCACCTTATTTTGTTTATTCATTCATCATTGATAGGCATTTGACTTATTACCACTTTTTGCTTATTGTGAATCATACTGCTATGAATAGAGTGTACAAACATCTGGTTAAGTCCCGGCTTTCAATTATTTTAGGTGTATACCTGAAAGTGGAATTGCAGGATCATATGGTAATTCTTTTAAATTTTTTTCAGAACCTCCATACTACTTCCCACACAGCTGCACCATTTTACATTCTCACCGGCAATGTAAAAGTGTTCCAATTTCTCAATATCTTTGCCAACACACATCATTTTCTGCTTAGTTTAGTTTTTTGTTTTTTAATAATTGTCACTCAAAGGGGTGTGAAGTGGTATCTCATAGTGATTTTAATTTTGAATTTCCTAATAATTAGCGATGTTGAGCACCTTTTCATGTGTTTACTACCCATCTGTATATCTTTTTTGGCGAAACATCTATTCAAGTCCTTTGCACATTTTAAAATTTGGATATTTGGTTTTTTATTGTTAAGTTGTGGGAATTTTTTATACATTCTGGATATTAACCCCTTATCAGATATGATTTGTAAACATTTCTCCCATACCACAGGTTTCCTTTTCACTCCATTGGTATTATCCTTTGACGCACAAAAGTTTCAATATTGAGAAGTCCAATTTTTCTTTTCTTTTGTTGCCTGTGCCTTTGGTGTCATATGCAAGAAATCATTGCCAAATCCAATGCCACAGAGGTTTTTCCTTTGTTTTCTTCTAAGAGCTTTATAGTTTAGCTCTTACGTTTAGATCTTTGATCCACTTTGAGTTAATATTTGTATATGGTGTAAGGTAAGAATCCAACTTCATTCTTTTGCATGTAGATATCCAGTTTTCCCAATACTATTTTTGAAAAGACTGTCCTTTCCTCAATGAACTGTCTTGGCACTCTTGTCAAAAATCATTTGGCCATATATGCAAGGATTTATTTCTGGGCTATCTCTTCTATTTCATTTGTCTATATGTCTGTCTTTATGCCACACTGTTTTGATTACTGAAGCTTTGAAGTTAAGTTTTGAAATCAGGTGGTATGAGACTTCCAATTCTGTACTTTTTCAAGATTATTTTGGCTATTCAGCCTCCCTTGAGATTCCACCTGAATATTAGGATGGATCTTTTTATATGTGAAAAAAAATTTGGGGGATTTGATAGTGATTGTATTGACCCCTGTGACTTTAAGGAGGGCCTGAGCCAGCTAGGGTGTCCCAAGGTGACCAGAAACCAGCAATGCAGTAAGGATGAATGGTGGTATGAACAGAAGGCTCAGACTTGGCACACTGAAGAGTAGGGGCAAGGGGCTACCCTATTTTAGAATACTGAAAGCTTGGGTCTTCCCAGGCCTCCTTCAGAGGCAAGTCTCCATAGCAGGAGTTTACCCATCTGTATAGTGGGCACTGAGTTCCTAAGCCACTGAAAACGCTCCTCCAGAATCGAATGCTTCCTTCTTTCCCTCATTTAGGTTTTTCAGCTCTTCCACATCCCTTGCTGATTTCTTAGGACCTGATACTCTCTATCCTGGCTCTTAGGAACATTAGCACTAATTCTGATGTGACTGGGACTTGGTCTCCAACCCGTGAACAGGTCATCCTTCCAGTCCAGCCAGCTCTCCCCTCCAGGAGAAGCATGCTTCCTCAAGACTGAGGGGAATAGGAATGGGTAGTTTCAGGCCTTCAGGGAGAGGATGGCTGGGCAGAATCCCTCGGTGAATATTACAGATATGGTCTCCTCATCCTGGTGAATCTTTTAAGCAGAACTGGACCTCAGTAGGTGAGGTCCACTTGGAACAGTGAAAGCAACAGTGGGCACAGGCAGCCTTCTTGTGCAGCCTATACTTTTGGGAGATGACTCACTGGGCCCTAAGCCATACTTCTGGCTCTGCCTCAGAAAAACTCCTGCACTCAGTCCATTGCTGAAAACAGACAGATGGACAGAAGGGCAGAGCACTCTGAGCCCTCTGTGGGGCACAATTCCCAGTTCTGAGCTGTGACAATCACTCACCCTCCCTGCCTGGCCATGGGAACACAGGAGAGCCATATTCTAGGCTAAGTTAGTCATGCCCTAACTCTAGAAGGCATGGCTGGAGAGTCTGGCAACTCATCCTGCCCTGGAAGGGGTTGTTTAATTCTATCTTTGACAGAGGCTCCTGGGGTTTCTGGCACAGCCTGAATTTCTATCTCGAGATTTACATATCTGCGACCAGGAGTCAGAAAATAAGGTCCTTAAGCCAAACAGGAAATTTTATCCCAGTTGTTTTTAAAGCATCCCAAACTTTATCTGGCTGACTGGAGTCATTTTAGATACAGGAGTAAAGCAGTAAGCAGGGAACATTCTTCCTATTTCAAAGATGAAATGATAGAGGCCTAATAGATTATGTCAGTGCTGGGAAGGTTCTTACCCAGTTTAAACTTTTGCTTTACCAAGTGAAATCTGTCCATCTGTTCATTCACGCATTCATTTAGTACCTACTACTGGACAGGTCTCTTGCCAGGGGCTAGGGAAACAACAGTGATTAAGACAGAATCTCTCTCTCATTGAAGGCACAGTCTGCTGGGGAGGCAAATTACAGCAAATAAACAAACAAAAACTCCTAATGAAGGGAAAGAAGTAATAGAACATGGGTCTACGAGACTATTCACCTAAAGAACCTGACCTGGATCAAAAATCAGTTCTTCCCTGAGAAAGCAGAGACCTGAAAGATGAGTCAAACAAACAAAGAAGCAGGCAGAGGGAACAGCATTTGCAAAGCATGTGCAAAAAGACCTGGAAGCTCAGGAGGGACAGGCCCAGAAAGGAAAGGTCACCTAGAGAGCTGGAGACCATGACCGAGGCTTTGGGATTCCTGCCTATATTCTTCCACCATATCCCACAGCCCAACACCCCCAAGTTTCATGGCCTCACACATCACTTTCAGCCCCTACTGGGCCATTCACTGCACCCCCAGGTGCCTAGGAGGGCTCAAAGATAAATCATAGAGTGCAGAATATCAGAATTATGCAAAGAACATATACGAGGTATCCAACTTTGTTGAAGCCCCTCCAGGCCCCTGTGGCTGGTGGCAGCCTCTAACTTGAGCTAAGATCTAGTCTAGGCCCCTCTAGGGCCAAAAATTGCTTTTATTGCCAAACAGAGAAACTATTCCAGCAGAGTTCAAGTTGGGGAAGGGGGAGAAATGCTGTTGGTCATGAATTATCTGTATTCAAAAAGCAGAGTTTCTGAGTGTTGCTGATTGACTGGGATATCTGGCTTGTAGGTCAGGCGAGCACTGGGTTGGCTAGGAGTGATCAGATGTGGACCTGGGGCATCTGCTTCAGCATTATGGTGTCTAGCAGCCTCTGTGTGTACATGACATACCCAAATCAAGATCTGGGTGCCCAATCAGGTCTGTACTGATGTCAGCAGACTAGATAGCCAGACTGGGGATTATCATTTGCCACTGGCCTTCAATTCTTTACCTGTAAAAGGGTATGGAGCCCCCTAGGTCCCCACACCCTGAGACCAGTTCAGCTAACAGTTGTTTGCTGAATGCAACTGTCGATCTGCAATCTATATCTCAACACCTAAGCCGGGGTCCCCTTCCTTTCCCTCACCCCCAAATACTGTGTTGAATTCTACCTATTCTCATATTCCACTGTGTTTGCCCTAGTCCAGGCCACCATTATTGCTCACGCAAAGGCATTTACCTTCTCCAAACTTTTCACCTCCAGCTCATGGTCTATGTAGCAACTAGAATCATCTGTCTAAAATGTCACTTCTCTTTTTAAAACCCTCCCTCAACTGCCTTTGACCATCAGGACAAAGCCCTGGGGTTTGCACCCCCAAGCAGTTGACCTCTCCAACCACAGCCCTGCATGTTCTTCTCATATACCAGGCTCAGCCACAGTGAAATTCCAGTTTCTCCAAAGTCATGCTCCCTCTCACTGTTATGCCTTTGCCAGTGGTGTTCTCTCACTGTGGAATGATCTTCTCACCTTCACCTGGCCACCTACTGCTTACTTTTCAAATGTCAGTTTAGATGCCAATACCGTGGAGCCTTCCCTGACATCCCTAAATTGGGGTTAGGTAGTCCCATTTGGTGCATTCCAGTCCCTTATCCCTCCTTAAATATTTATTTTAATTGGCGTGTAGGGGAGAGATGTAGTCTCTCAGGTTATTTAGAGAAGACATCTACCCCCATGCCTCAAAACTGCCTAGAAGCATGGGCTGGAGTCCCTGGAAAAGGAGATGGCAGCAGAGCCCTGCTTCTCCCTCCAGTTCCTACCCTAAGTGGGGGCGGCCCATTTAATCCCTCAGGTGGACTCTTCTCCTGAGCCACACTGTATGGAGAATCACTGCTTTGCCAGCAGGGCACACGGTGAGTGGAGTGTTCCAAGCTGATATGCCAGAATATTGGGCCTACAGGGGCCAGGCAAGGGCCCAGGTTGGAGAAAGGAAGGCCAGAGTTCAAACTCTGCCTCTTTCTAGCTGACCGAGTGACCATGCCATTAAGGCTGCCTGACTTCCAGTTTAGCTCAGTCTGGGCTTGTAGTGGGGGATGTGCTAGGCAAAGAGGACTCTCCAGAGGCCTTGTTGCCTTTTGAACTTGAGTTTCTGGCTTTTGGGTGAATAGAATTAATATCCTCCTATGACCTAGAAATGCCTTCCTGGGGCTCTGTTCTTTGAAAGAAATCAAGGGTTCCCACAGACTGACCTTGAGGATTTTTTTTCCAAAGGCAACCCAAGTCAACACTTTCCGAAACCTTTTACCAACTCTGCTCCTCCCCACCAACATCCTGCCACCACCATGTCGAGTGGTTACTTAAGGTTCCCAAGGGCCCCCTATCCTGTTGGGTAAAATGGGCACCCATGTGCATGCCTGACTATTGACTGGGGATAATTCTAGGGAAAGGAGAGTTGGGATGACACATCCTCTTTTCTGTGTGTATGCTTCTGTATGTGAGAATGTTTTTACAAGCATGTATTACTCCTATAATTAAAGATTCAAATCTAGTAAAAACTTCCATCCCGTAGGCCATAGGTTCAGAGGGTAGAGGGTGTAAGAAAACTTGATAGGTGAGACAGCACTGAAGCTGGGCTTGGTCAGAAGGGCAGTAGTGACAAAAGGGCATTTGGACCAGGTAAAGGCAAGATCCAAGGTTCAAAGATGAGAGAGCTTTATGAGCAGAGGACAAAAAGGATGGGTACACACTTGGCTGGAGGAGTTGTTTATGGAATACAGGTGAGAGGTGAGTTAATACGCTAGTGGTAGGCCTTGAATGCCAGACCAAGGAGTTTATATTAAGGGGTTTCTAAACCAGAGGGATGTGACCTGAGGTAGGCCTTGGGGTTGGAGCTGGCAAAGATGTGAGAAAGGTCAGGCCTGCCAGAAGGCTATGTGCACATCCCAGTGAGAGGAGCAACAACCAGGGGAAAGGATTTCCAGGATGAATGAGCCAGGATGGCCAAGATCTCAATACTGAGGACCCACCCACCACCTGCACCACAAATCCAAAGCCTCGCTGGGCATTGACAGCCCTGTGCCTAAGGTTCCTGGTCCATCTGTGGTTGGATACAGGGTGACATCCTAGTGTAATCCAGGTTTAGTCATACTTGCTCACCTTACCCAGAAAGGAGATGGTGCCCACGGGACCCCTTGGGGCCTCCAGTTTGTTTTGCCTGCAGAGAAGAACCCAGAGCAGCTGTTTGGTTTTGGGTCACATGGTGATTAATTTGTGTATCACATTTTCCTGTACACAATAAAAGGAAAAGTAAGCCTGTACACAACAAAAAAGGTACTAGGATGTGCCATATGACGGTTCTCACACTGCAAGAGGCAGGATGGGTGCTTTGGTAATGCTGTGGGTTCCCAAGGGTTCCAAAGAGGCCCAGACACCTCAAGGGACTGGGTCTGACAGTAGGGAGGGTAGGCTAGAGTACCCTACCCAGTACATCTCCCAGACCTGCCTCCTGTCCCATCAAAGGCAACTGGGGATAGTCATGCCTAAGGGGCCACCCAAGGTCACTTGTGGACCTACATGGAGACAGACTGGGCCTTGGGCAGGTTCTCCAAGATCAAAGAACCCATCTCCCCATCATAATCATGGTTCCCTCACTATTATGACCAGGCTACCAAGGACTCAAGGTTAAAAGAAAATGCAACAAGCAGAGAGGGAACATTTTCTCCCCTCTCTGACTCCTCTGAGTTGCTTAGTGGAATGAGATCAAGGCCACTGCACCTTGAAAGGGCCCAGAAACTTCAGAGTATAATGAACACATCAGGTAAGGAAAATCTCTTCCTCTACCACAGGTGGTCTCACAGCTCCATGTTCTGAGGCCTGCTGTTCCATCTGCCTGGATGCCCTTCCTCATCTGGCCCCACCATGGGTTAAGGAACTCCTTTCTTGCAGGTATCATCTCCCCTGTGAAGTGAAGCTTTCCCTTACCATTCTATTAGCACACTCCCCTCCTCCATTATTTCTGTACTTATCTTTCACTACATATTGCACTCTCTGCTGTTTTGCTTTATTTATTGACTGAGGTGATGTTATATGAGCCTTCCTCTGCTCTGTGGCTCCAGTGGGTAGCTTAGTGTCTGCCCCATTGAGCAGGTGCTCACTAAACGTTGGTATAACAGAACCACACAGCACAGTCCCAGATTTCCCGAGCCAATTCCAGGCCACTTTGAGATGATTTATCCCTCCTCACCAACCCCTACCAGCCCACCAGTAGTCCAACAACCCCCTCAACTCCTGCCTGAGGTTGGAGTCTAATACCAGTTACACCTGGAGGTGTCTCTTTTGAAAGGGTCCTCAAACTAGAAGTCTGTAGAGGTCCCTCAAGTTCTCAGTAAACTTGGCACTCAGGGCAAGACAGAGTGGAGAAGGCTGGGAACTGTGGTGATCGCTCACTGTTATGAAGATAGACCCTTGTGCAGCAGCAATGTGGTGATGATTGACAACCCATGTGCAATAAGAAGCATGGGTTATGACCTGAGTGAGTGAGCATGCTGCCTGCCCAGGGTGTCTTGGAACCCCATCTGGAGATGGCCAGCTATGGACTCAGGACCCAGGACAACATCCAGCTTGAGCCATGGGCAGGGCATGTAAGAACAGCCAAGCAGGTAGGAGATCGCTGGCCACCTTCCATGAAGCAGGTATCTCTGAGTCCCCAGTCTACTTCTTCCACCCTCAAGATTAGAAACAGGTCCAGGTGGGTTGTGGCAGTGAGGAGAAAGCCATCCCTACCACAAGGGCCTCGGCAGGACCAGCTAACTCTCCTTGAGTGCCCTAGCCCTAGGCTTCTTGCCCTGGACTTTGCATTCTTCTAGGATGACAGAGTCCTCCTTCTTCCAGGGTAGCTTTTCTGTGGACTTCTCAAGCTTTAGAATTCTCTGGCTGATTGATGGCTCTCTTCTGCTTAGCTAGGCTCTGATGCCCGGCTCACCCCCAGTTTGAGTCAGCACCCAGCTGGCTGCTCAAGCCCTGGCTCTGGTCTCTGAGAGGTCTCTGGGCAAATCTGCAGTTCAGCTCTAAACACTCTTGCATTTGGTCTCATCGGTTCATTGATCAGGAACCATATGATCTTTTAAAAACACAGCTGGTAGAGTTGCCCATCTGTGCTTCAGCATTTGGATTGTAAATTGGGCTGCCTAGAATTTATTTAAACCTGCAGGCCTGGGGACAGAATGAGGCTGCCCTCACAATGCCTCCTGTGATGATCTTCTCATTTCCTAGATCATCTTAATTCTTGGGACCACCCTTGGCTAGGTTTCTAGGACTAAGTCTGGTTTTAATGCTGATTTCTCTCCCAAGCTCTTCTAAGGACTATTTTCTCTTGACAATGAGATTCACTAATTACAGGATAAAGCACTTATCTGCATTCCTCCTCTGTCCCTGCACCACACACACACACACACACACACAAACACACACACAAACACACACACACACACACACACACACACACACACACACACACACACACACACATATTTCGCAGACAAGATGGGTCAGAAGTCCTTAGCCAGGTCAGTAACCCAAAGTAGCGATGTTCTCTATGCTCCCCTCCCTACCCCAGCCTTTGAAATATACACAGGAAGATTGCTGATGTGGCAGAGACTGCCAAGTGCCCCCCAATATCTGATCAAGCTGGGCACATGGCCATCCAAAATAAATGCTAAATTTCTCAACCTCTTTTCCAGCTATGTGACTAAGTCCTTGTCAACAAGATATAAGTAGGACAGTGTATCCGATTTCTGGAAAGTATCCTTAAAGGGAAAAGGTATGCCCTTTTTCCTTTCTTCTTTTTTCATGCTAGCTGGAAAGCACCTTCTGTGATGTGATAGCTGGAGTTAAAGCAGCCATCTTAGAACATGAGGATGAAGCCACACTTTGAACATGGCAGATGTGGTAGCCCAAATTCCAAGATGGCTTCCAGCAATTCCCAACTTTTGATATTCATGTCCTTGTTTCACTCTCTCCCATATTGAACAGGGCTGACCCATGTAACCAACAGGATATTGCAGAAAAAGTTGTGTGACTGACTTCTGAGACTACTTCATAAAAGACATTGCAGCTTCTACCTTACTCTTTTTTGGATCACTTGCTCTAGGCTAGTGGAAGCCAGCTGCCATGTTGTAAGCACACTCAAGCAACCCCATGGAGGACTATAGGTAGTGAGGAATTGAGGCTTCCTGCCAACAGCCAGAACCAACTTGCCAGCAGTGCTGCAGTGTCAATCAAGCCTTCAAGTGACCACAGCTTCATCTGACATCCTGATTGCAACCTCATGAGAAAGCTCAAGCCAGAACCACCCAGCAAAGTCACTCCCGAATTCCTGACACAGAAAGTGTGAGGTCATAAATGTTTATTGTTGTTTTAAGCCACTGAGTTTTGAGTGTTATACAATAGTAGAGGAGAGCAACAAAACAGAAGGAGCCCTGACCCTCTCTGAAATTTTGGAGGGCCACAGCAACCCTTGATATTTACCTCAGACTTTTTTTTAAGAGATACAAAATTCTCTTACTTTCACAATTATTATTTTGAGTTTTCTGTCACTCCTCTTCCTCGTTTTATTTTGGCACCACTCATTCAGAAACTCTTCTAAGAATTGCTAGCTGGAAGTGCCTTTGGAAGTCATCTCAGTCATTCCTGCTGCCAGTGGCATGTTGAGGCCTAAATCTTCCTAAGATGATGGGTAGTTAATGTCTAAAAATGTCTGTAAAAGGAATTTTATAATGAGAGCCACAGGCCAAAGATCAGGAGACCCTGGCTCCACCCGCTCTGAAGGCTCTCATTTAACATTTTGGTGACCTCCCCAGGCACAGAGAGACACTGTCTTCACATGGGTCTCCCTGGGATGTCCATGAGGCTCAAACAGATGTGTAAATAAGCAATTAGGAGAGTGCCAACTGCTGTTCTACCAACTGAAGAAAGCATTCTTGCTGTGCATCTGGCTGTTTTTGGATGGAGTTAGCCTGCCTCAGTATTCACAGGTGTTCCTTTTGTGGACCAGCTTTCAGGTGTGTATCTCTGCGGCCTACTGAACAAATCCTTGCCAGTTATGAGGTGCCTTGCATAGATCCATTCAGCCACAGCATCTGACAGGGCTGAGTGATGGCAGTCCTGTTAGTCTGTTTCTCTTACTAACACCCTCCTTCCCAGTGCCCTGGTTGCAAGACAGCGCTAGCCCTTTGAGGCTTCCTCCCCACCCCGTGTACTGCTTTGTCACAGACCACCATTTCTAAGTGAACTGACCACCCAACACAATTCCTGATCACCAGCATCACAGTTCCTGGACCTGCTTAATGTTCCTCACCTTCTCCCATTGGCTCTTGCCATACAGTGGGATAGCTTCTCTCTGAAATTAGCCTCCTGAATTTGACCAGAGGCCTTGACCTCCTGCTTTCTAGATTTTTACAGTCCTCTCTCCACTCCTGCTCTTGCACTTATACAAAGACCTTCTGTCCCTAGAGGCTTCAATTGATTCTCCAGCCTGACCCCATCAGAATCATCTGAACAACCAATAGTTTTCTTAAACACTATATTACTTAGGGTAATGCTAGATGGTATAACAAATTTCAAAATGTATATTGGCTCAGACAATATAGTTCATTTCTTGTTTACAAACAACTCACATGGGTGTTCCTGATCAGTGGTGTCTCTCCTCCAAGGGATGATTCAGGGGCTGGGGTCCTTCTACCTCGTGGCTCCGCCATCTCCAACATGTGGTTTCCAAAGGGGTCTCAAACTAGAAGGAGAAAGGAAGGGTGGAGAAGACATGTCTGCTTCTTAACTATTTTGGGCTGGAAAATACACGTTATCCCTGATCAACATTCTATTGGCAAGAACGAGTCACTTGACTCCCCTCAGATGTAACAGAGGTGAGGGGAGGGGTGTGTGCTGGGAAATGTAGCCCCTGCTGGATAGCCCCTTCCTAGCTTCAACTCTGCTCTATGGAAGGGCAAAGGATGACACCTTTTTTTGGTAAAACAGTTAGCTTTCTCTGCTACACACCCTTCACTTCCTTCTGCCACAACTGTCTTATAACATTGCAACCCAGGCACTATAGGCCAACCTGCCTTCCTGTCTTCTATGTCCTGTAGAAAACCTCGAGGACAGGTGACTGCCAATGCAGATTTATGACCTCCAAAGCCACCAGGGCCCCTGTATTGCTAAGCCAGGGTGAGATTCTCCTATTTCCCATAACAAGTGATCCAAGTATCTTCTTCTTATCCTTAGCCCCTCCTCCACTCTCTCAGCAAGTGAGAATTTTAGGACCAAAGTGCATGATGCCCCTCCACTTCTTCCCCTGCTATCTCTTCATATAAGTTTCTCTGTGCCAATATTCACTCCAGCTTCACATCCTGAACCTTTCCCTGGATTTCAGGCCCCTGTATCCATCTGCCCCTGGATGTTTCCACCTGCATGCACATAGGTCTTTCATACTCACCACATCTCAAACTGGATTCACTATTGCCCAGCCTGTCCCCCTCCCCCAAACCTGCTTCAGCTCCTGTGGCTTCTTTCTCCTGTTACAGCAACACCCTAACCACATGATTGTCCTTGCTGAAAACCTGAGGGCCATCATTGTCCCATTTCTCAGGTTAAATCCTGGCCAAAACATTTCTTGAATCAATTCCCTCTACTCCTTTCCTTGATTCAGGTCATCACTTTTTGCTCAGATGCCTGTAGCCACCTCCTAACAGGTCTTTATACCTCTAATCTGTTCCCCTCCAATCATTCTCCACAGACAGCCAGAGTGACAGTATAGATCTGACCACAGCATTCACTTTCTTAAGTGAAGTATGGCCCCCAAGTCACCACGTGACTGGACCCACTGCTCACTGCAGCCAGCCCCTCACCTCCTCCAACACTCCAGCAACACTAGACTTTCCTCTGTATATGCCCTGAGGATCCCTGATGTCATATTGGGGTCATGGGTGGGTGTCCTCCTTGGTGCTGCTAGAATAACCTTTATTTTCTTCTTTCCGTACTTATCACACTCCTAGGTAAAGCTCTTTTTGTATGTCTGCCTCCTGATACCACAAGGGAAGGAGTTAACTGTCTCATGATTATCATACAGTCATGAATGAATGAAGATGGTGGGAAGGTACACATCGAAAGTATAGAAAAATCTTGTTTTAGATATGCTTGCCTTATGCTGAATGAACATTTCCTTCTCAGGAGAGTCAAAGTATATATATATTTATCTGTGAAATCTGATCCTTTGCCTGAAAGCCTCCCATCAATTAATCATGACTGGCCATTTGCACAAAACCTCTTATCTCAAAGCATTTTGCACAGAGGGGCTGAGCTCTCCCGTCCTGCCGGAGCTGCAGGCTCAGTTCCTACCACATGACTGGCCTTGGCAGTAGACTCACACCCATGCCTCCCACTGGACCTCCATGGGGTCTTGGGAGGCAAGGCAGAAAGGAGCATTGTCCTCCATTTTTAAGATAAAAAAAAACCTGTTCATAAGAGATGAGTGATTGTCCAAGGGTATAGAGTGAGTCAGGTATTACTCTTTTCCATTGTATCATAGACCACTCTGCTCCTTGCTCTCTGCAGCTGACATAATGCCCCATGGTGCCAACACAGACCCTGGGCTCTGTGGGAAACTGCCTCAGACACTGCCCCAGCCCTTTAGGTCATAATACATCTTGCATGTCAGCTATTCCCTTAGGTAGGGAATTACTGGAAGAGACACCCACCCAAGCTGACTCAAGAATAAAGGAGGACTCTTACAGAATCCAAATGCACCAAGTCATCCCAGGAACTGGAAGCTCATTAGACAGACATTTTATCTTTCGTGCTGGACCACAGGCCTTTTCTCCCTGCATTTCTAATCTGTTTCCTTTTTCACAAAACCCTTAACCATCTTTTACAAGGCCCAACATGACCACCAGTCCTGAATCTGCCTAACTCACAACTTCAGGGCTCACCACCAAAGAAGCAGAGTGTCAGAGCCTTGGGAACACCTGGCTGGCTCAGCCTTGGGTGATAGTTGTTCTTCCAGGTTAGGCTTACAGCCCTGGCCCATTACTGGAACATATACAGCATGTCAGCTGGTACAAACGGGGCTGTGAGGGTTGTAGGCATGGGAAATACTAGAAGGGATGTAGGTGAGGGAGTCAATTACAAGTGTAGGGAAAAACTGTGAAAGATGTTGATATTTGGTGGATGTCCTGAATAACTTACCCACCTAGGTTCTTTCAGCCTTTTGTAGTCTTTGACTAGACATTTCTCAGGTCTAAAGACAGAAGTGAAGTTGTAAAATCTTGATAGTAATGCAAATAATTCCTGTACACAGAAATACAAATTGTGTCTAGTGGAATACAACTGACTACTACCTTATGGCTATTAGGCAGTTTTGCATCCATTTCTAAAATCATTTCGGCATTCCTTACCTAACGTATGTGATACTTTCAGTTCTCCTTTGAATTGGCTATAATGTTTTAATGGTTCTCCCATAAATTAGTGAGTTAAACTAAATCTTTGACACATGCTAATTTTATATCTTGGGACAGGCATGATTATATTCTCTTTTAAAATTCATCATTAAATATAGACAAAGTCTGTATGATCACATACTCACTTTAGAAACATTAGTGATGCAGAGAAAAAAATTTAGGATACACAGGAAACTGTTAGTGGTCACCTGTGGGGAAACGGGAAGGAGGCACCTACTTTTCATTTTATATCTTTTTGTACTATTTTAATTTTTAAACTATGTTTAAAGAATTTCAGTAGAAGTTGTCCAGGCAAAAGCTTTAGAGTCATTTGATTTCTTTTTTTATACTTTTCTCTATTAAAAAATAACATTAACTTTGTAATTATTTGTTAAGCTGTACATATGGTTGTTTGGACTTTTCTGACTATGCTATATTTCACAATTTAAAAAAACTGATACATGTTAAAATTTAAAGGAAAAACTACATCTTGGCATAGTGCTCCAAGCCAGCCCTGGGCAGCCAGTGGTAGTTATGATGTGATGTCTGTCCTAAGGGAAGAGTCTAAGGTCCAGGCTCCATGCATTGGCCAAAGGGTTCCCAGGAACCCTCCACACACACCTTGTGTCAGGAGCTGTCCAAGTGAGGGACCTTCCTCATTGTTCAATACTTGCTGCATCCCCTCCCTCCCTCCTGCCCTCCTGGCAGCCCAGCTCAGGGAGTACTGATGAAAGATCATGCCAGAATGGGAACATTCCTTCCCCCTGCCCTTCCTCCCCTGACAACTGAGAGGCATCTCCCCTCTCTGGCTTGCAGCTGAAAGGGAAGAATCACTGCCAAACCACTGCTTGCACAATGCCCTTCTGAGAGGGGTACTCAAAATTTTTGTCCATTCAATCCTGTCTTCCTCCTGACTTACATGGTGGTCCAGATACGCTCTGGCTTCTATGCTCACGGGTGGTTCACTCACTAGTAATGGCTCCTAACACTTCATATTCTTCTGTCTTCATTAACCAACCCATAAACTAGCATTGATTTAAGTTCACGAGGACAGAACCTTCCTCCTAGGAATTCCCCCAAGCTTGGATGTTTGTCTCTACTCTTTTCTTAGTGTGTTTATGTGGTTGGGGAGGCAACACCCACAGGCAGTGGGATCATCTCAGCCTCAGGAGCCTCCCCTGACCTTTGGCCTGAGTATGTGCAGTCCCTTGCATTTGGCACACCTGCACGCAGGTGCTACATTAATGAACTCTGGCCTAGGAGGACCGAGGAAGGAAGGCATGAGCTCAGTGCTTCCTCTCACTTGCTGCACACCCTCAGCTGGCCTGACTAGAGGCAACCCTTCCCACACTTACCCACGAAGCACAGAGTTACGGCCACCCCCAAATCCTGGGGCTGCTGTTTCAGGTGCTCCAGAATACCTTTCTCAGCAGCATACCACTGCTGAGTGCCACTACGTGGAGATGTTTGAACCCAGACACACAATGCTGTCTGACTACATCACTTTCTGCCTTAAGTCCTTCAGTGGCTCCCCATTGCCTGCAGAATCAAGTCCAAGCTTCGTAGCCTGGCCTCCAAGTCCCTTACTTCGTAATGTGGCCCCAGGTGTACCTCTGGCACTGTCTCCTATGCCATGTACCTTGCTGTCTAACCACTCACTCAGCCCATGCATGCTGGAGTCTAACTTGTGAATAAATCTAAAGGCTGTTTTCCGAGTCCTCATAGCTGCCCCAAATGCCTCATTTCAATGGCAGTCTCTCTCTTATTAATTGATGTCATCAGAATTGCATTATACAGATGTAGATGCAGGCAGGCCATTGCCTGCTCTAATGCACAGCCTTACCCTGATACTCACATCACCCTTGAGGCTGCACCTGGCTGAACATCACACAGACCACTTTCCAGAATGGCTCTCTCCACAGGAGCAGCTGCAGATTCCTCCCACCTCCCCAAAGCTCACTGCTGTGAAGCAGAGACAGTTGTATTAGGACATGTCACAGCATCTCACTGCCAAAGTGACAGCTACAATTATGTTTTGGCCGACAGCTGGAGGTGAGAGAATATACAGCCAAGGCCTCATGAGCCTTCATGAATCAGCAGTTTGTGCTGTGTGTCCAGCTGGTGGGTGAGGTGGGCCAATCCTGCCTGTTGTTCAGGCTCTCCCTTGGTGGTCAACCTGCTGGTTAGAGACCTCAAGTTAACACCTGAGACTTTCAACTGGAGTCCTCCACTGGACAGGGATAGTTAATGTCCCCAAGGGCCACCCCAGAACCTAGAGGAGCAGAAGAGTAGGGTGGTTAAGTCCAGGCAGTGCCCAACCCAAGGGATAGGCACTTGATTCCTGGGCAAGGACAGGAGCAAGCAAAGCAAAGCAAAGGGCCAAGCTGCCCAGGTGTGAACTTTATCATGCTGGGCAGCCAGATGCGGGGTATGCTTGTGATGGGCAAGGATCTCTCTTGAGGCTCAGGACACCACCTCCCCAAGGAGCTTCAGTGCCACATGCCGCGGGCAGAGAAGTGGTGTCAGTGTAGGGACCAAGACACTGCAGCAAGAACAAGCACACAGCAGAAGCAGCTCCCACTTACTGAGCCCTTCTGCATGCCAGGCACTGTGCCTACTGCTTCGCATACATTCCTTGTTTTCATCTTCCCCATAACCCAGTGAGGTAGGTTCTGTTATTACCCCCACTTTACTAGGGAGGAAACTGAGTCTCAGGGGGGCATTTGATGGTGGCCACATAGCTGGCCAGTGTGGAGATGGAATTTGAGCTCAGACAGTCTGGCCCCAGAGTTTGGTTGGCTTAAGCCTCATTATCCTGGTTTGGCCCTTTTAATCCAGTCTTGGCTGCAGGAAGCTAAGAGACCCCCAGCACACTCCTCACATAGTGTGAGTGGAGTTGGGGCCTCCAAGTAGACTTTGGCCTGGAAGCCAAGATGTTACCAAGGAAAATAAACAACAGCTATTTCAGGTGACAGGTACTGGGCTACGGAACTGGAGGAGGGGGTGTGCAGAAAATAAAAAAGCTACTAGGATTTTCTCATTGTACATTTTTGCATGTTCAGCAGAACAAGCTTTATTAGGAAGCTGCTCCGTGGCCAGCGTTGCCCCTGGAGACAGAGGGCAACAGCAGGAACTGTCCTTTCTCTCTGACCCGCAGGCCTCTCGAGCCCAGGGCTTGCCTATTACTTAGCCCTGACCTGGGTTCTGGCCAAGGCCCTGGGAAGGGTGGGCTCAGGCCCCTGGGGTTCTCTGAGGAGTACTGCTGCTCTTCTTTGGCCCCTTGTTGGAGCAGAACCTGCCTGTCTTTGCATCCTGTCCAAAGGCACACAGACAGGAGGCAGCTGGCTAGCAGTTCTGTTCAACAGGCTTCCAAAGTGGGCGTCTGAAAGGACAGCAGGGCTGGGGCGCGGGAGCATTTGTATTTCAAGTGGCTGCTGCCCATGAATCACCAATTTCATTCTGTGCTCTCAGCTCTGTGAAGGCATCATTTCCACCCAGCCTCACATGGAGCTGGCGGCCAGAGCCTCTTAGTGGGGCTATAAATAGCAGATCATCAACTCACCTCTTCTGAGCTCATCACAGGCTCCTGGGTTTACTGTGTGTCTTCCTGCTGTCACCATCACTCAGATTTCCCAGGTGAGGCCTGGCTGAGAGACCTAGGGCACGCTCTGGGGGCTGCAAGGTTTGGGTTCCCAGAGCTGTTCAGGGTGACAGAGAGGGCAAAGGCAGACTTCTGAAGGGCTCGGAATTTAAGGTGTCATAATTATAATCTTGGGTCTCTGAGCTCCTCTCCAATTAAATGCAGCAGCAAGGGACTGTCATTTCTCCAGGAGTCCTAGAAATAAAAGGCAAAGTACTCACCAAATATATACCCAGAAAAAGCCACCAGAGTGGGCAGCAACAAATGAGAGGGTTCATGTGGACTTGTCTTCTAACACTGAATGAAATACTTTATGACTCCCTGGCTTCAGAAGATCACATTTTTTTAGTATTACTCAGAGCACCATTATAGTGTGCTCCCTGCGTACCAGGCTCTGTGCCCAGCCAGCCTTGGCATGCAGCACCTCATCAAGTTATCACAACAACCATATTGAGTTAACTGTTGGTGTCACTGGCTTTCCATAGGTGAGGAGGCTGAGGCTTCCAGAGTCACACAGACAGGGCTTCTGGATTCCAGAGCCCAATCTCTGACCAGCACACTTTCTACCTCCTGCAGAAGAGGACTGTTTGTGTCCACATACATACCCACATGTAGCCATGCATCTGTCCAGCTTCACGTACTCCACGACCGTTAAGGAGGAGCCAGATGCCCACAAATTCATCTTCCCCCAAGTCCCAGGCCTCATTGGCAACCTGAATGTCCCTGTTGCCATTTTTTCCTAAATCTCATCTTCTAGGTTCTCTTGCAGGAGGGACCAGCCTCCATTTGGCTGTCCAGGCCCAGCTTGATGGTCTTCCTCATGCCTCCCTTCCTTCAGGCCTGAATCAGGAGGGGTCAGGTGGGACTCCCTCCCTCCCCCTTGCCCTCCCCAACTTCCCACTGGCCTAGGGCAGCCTCCCTCCAATCTGTTCCCTCTTTTGTCTCCCAGAGTCACAGCCCTGAGTTTGAGGTCTCGTCCCCTGTATTGGCTCCTCTCAATAGCCTTCCAGCTCAGTGCTGCACCTGAGGAATGTATTAAGAACAGAGATTCTCGGTCTCCTCCCTAGATCACCTGAAACAAAATCTCACAGGGTAGGCGCCAGGGTCCAGATTTTTAAAAAACTCTTCCAATGATTTATGCAGCCAGGGTTAAGAGCCACTTTGTCTAACTGGTCACCTAGATTCGGGCCTTTCCCTGCTCCAAACTCTCCTACCCACAGCTACTGTCAGCTTAATTTTCTTAAAGCACAGTTTGTCTCATATCTCTCTCCTGTTCAAGATCCTTGGGTGGCTTCCTACTGTCTGCAGGACAGTGCAAAGTCCTTAGCGTAGCATTCAAGGTCCTCTCCATCCTAATCTACTCATTCTCCTGTTAACCCCTTGCCCCACCCCACAGAGCCACCTTTCTGGCCCTGCTCTTTCTTCGAAGCTTGTCTGGACTTTGTATGTCAGCTGGGCACAGCAGAGCACACTGAAACAGCAGTGATCCTTCCCTAAGACTTTGAGCCCTTCAACAAGAGGAATGAGGAGTTGCTGCTAAAATGCCCTCTTAATTCAAGAGCCACGTGTGCAGCTTGAAATGAAGAGGGTTTTGTGTGGCCTGCAGATGAAAGGAGATCCGCCAGCAGATACAACACAATAGCAGTAATGTGTAAACACGGGATAGCAGGAGAGGTGGGGCTCATGATTAATTCAAAGACAGTATTTCAGTATTCCCCTTGCTTTTATTCAAGCCCAAAAGACAGAGCAAGTCTGTTAAGCATTGGGGCTGGGACGATGTTTCAAAGTACCTCTCATGCTTTTCTGTTCCCATTCCTAAACAAAAACAGAGAAACACATTTGGATTGTTCAAAAGGTCAAAAGTGTCTTACTAATATGATTAAACAATGTGTGTGTTTGGATTTTGCTCCATTTCCCACAAAGAAACATCTAACCCCAAACAAAATAAAAAGTGACTGTATTGATTGACAGCAAGAAATATTTTACTAGAAACTGTTCCCCTCAAGTGTTTCAGAGTGAAAACAGACCCTAAAGAACTTCTGGTTAAATGTGGCAGAAGAGCCTCTTGTGAATTTCTGTCTGCTCCCTCCCAAAGCCCTACTACAAACAACCATAAAGGAGTAAAAAGAGTTACAAATCCACAAGGTCAATAGGAACAGGGGAGGAGGTGGCAGCAGACATAGGTCAGCAGATTTTTGGAAGGTGGAAAGGAGAGAAAGGAGTGGTGAGTCACATGGCAGCATGGGGGAGGCTGAAGGCAGAAAGAGCCTCTGGGTGAGAAGCAGCCTCGCTGCTGGGACAGGGAGGGCAGAGCTACAAACGGGAGGACTGGAAGAGGCTGAATGATAGCACATCCCATTGGGCAGTGAGGTCGCCACACCTCGCTCGCTCCTGCAGGAGACTTGAGGTGCTCACTGGGGAATATGGGTCAGATCAGCAGGTACTGTGGAGAGTGGGTATGAAGTGCAGAATAGAAAATATGGGGAATAAATGGAAACCTAGATACTAAGAGGTAAACTCCCAGCCCTTTTTCCTTACCCTGCATCTAGAAAGCCTGGCAACCAGGCACACCCCAGGCTGGAGACTAAAGAACTCTTTTTCTGGAGAAACCGAGCAAACTCAAGGGAAAGACCTATAGTTACAGACATGACACAGATACAGACTCCCAATAAAAGAGCCAGCTCATGACCAACCATTCTCCATAGGGAAGTCTGCTGGTAAACAAGCTCCACTCAAGCATGCTGACCATCCAATCATCTCTTCAGCACATGATTCTTAAACAAGGTCAGAGAACCAAGATCCCCAGATATTTAAGGAGAGCCTCAGACAGGTGTCCAGGAGGGAGGAAGAACGCATAAGTTGAGGGGAGAAAAGAAAGCTTTACAAATGTTTCAAAATCTTGAGGGAGAGAAAATAAGATTTATATCTTAAGGTTCATTTTCATGAAATGTCAGAACACCAGGGATAAAGAAAAGATTCCAAAAGGACCCAGAAAGGAAAACCAGGTCAACTAAAAAGATCAGGGGTCAGAATGACACCAGACTTCTCAGCAGCAACACTGGAAGTTGGAAGATAATGGCGTCAGGGCTTCAGAATTCTGAGTGAGAATTATTTATAGCTTAGAAATCTAAACCCAACCCATTAAGAGAAATGGTAGAATAAAAGATACTAGAAGACATGGGAGATTACAAATAATTTGTCTCTCAAGCTTCCTTTCTCAGGAAATTCTTCACGCAAACAAAAGAATAATCCAAGAATGAGGAAGACATATCCAGGAGAGGGTAAAGGGATTCCCCAGGATGATGGCGAAGGAGACCCTGGATGACAGGAGGGCAGTAGGCCTAGAGCTGAGAGTTCCCCTCTGAGCCAGAGACTAGGGGACTTCAGGACAGAAATGGGCCAGACAGATTAATCAACAGGTGTGACTAGGTGGAAAATTATGTTGAGAGGCTATTAAATGGTTGTGAAAATTAATAATAAGTTTATCAAAAACTGAGTAAACAAAAAATCTGATGCAATTGTTACTTACAGAAAACCCCATAATGCAAAAACTGTAAAAGGAAATAAATGCCACACAGAAAAACTTACAGAGCCATAATAATGTAAACACAGATTACTGATTTAACCAAGGTCTGTGATAAACAATGTTGTAAAGCTGGGAGAAAGGGAAGGAGGATGTAGGTGGTGGGGGTAAAAGAAGCCAATCCTCATCTCCCATGAGTGCAAGAAAATGGGTAATGTTTAAAACTGCCAAATCAACAAAAGAGCACTATAAAACAAATTATTTGGAAAAATGGGGGTGGAGGTTAAAATTGGGAGAAACAACTGAAAGAGTTGTCGACTCAAATAAAATCACACAACATGAGAGTTGTGGGTTGAGTTTTATTTGGAACAAAATGAGGACTGTAGCCTGGAAGACAGCATCTCAGATAGCTCTGAGGAACTGCTCCAAAGAGGCAAGGGGAAAACTCAGTATTATATATAATTTTAGTGAAGGGCATATGTGCAGTAAAAGCACACATCTAGGCAGAGGCTTGCTGCTGGTCACAAGGAGCAGATGTCACTGTTAGTGATTTTAGTGCTTTTCTAGATATGAGGAGATGCAAGAATTTGGTCATAAAATCTTCTGAAAATATCTATCTGAAGGTCTGTTCTACCAGTTTTCCCACAGGACAGAGTGCCTCATTCCTGATCTCTACCCTGAACTCCTTTCAGGGAGTGTTGGAGGTCAGTGGCGGCAGCAGCTTATGATTTAATCCAAGCAGAGTTAGATGGCAAGTGCCAACGTGATCCAATCCTTCTAGAGGCAGATGGCAAGTGCCAATTTTTAGTTGGCAGAGTTGAACTGGGTACCTCTGGGCATCAGACTGGAGGTAGGGGTTGGGTGGGATAGGAGACTGTTATTTTTCACCATGTGCCTTTTAGTACTATTTGACTTTTTTAGTTTTTGCATGTACATATGTTATTTTTATAAAAATAAAAAATAATTTTAAAAGAAAAATTAATAGAAAATATTTTAAATTGACAAAAATAAAAATTTTCAAAGTGTTAGATATTCATTAATTACATCTCTGTGATTTGTTTCTATTCTGTTAATCTTCCTCACCATTTAGTCATTCATTCACTCATTTCCTTTCAAAGTCTTAAATACTGATTGGAAAAATGTGGTAGGTTGCCAGAGAAAATACATTTGAGATACACTTACACTAAACAATTATTTGTTATTTATCTGCAATTCAAATTTAATCAAGGTCCCAGTATTTTTTTTAAAATCTGGCACCCTAAAATGTGGGCTCTCCTTTCACTAGTCCCACAGGTTAGTCCTATGGCTAAAGAGAGAGTAAAACCAGAAAGTTCATCTGCAATTAATATTCAGCGTGGGAGAATGAATAGCAACTGACAAAACTTCCTGGTCAGATGCTGAGAAATCATTTGGTATCTAGTCATGGTGTGGTCCATGGGTGCTAGTCTGGGTGCACCTAGAAGTATTAAAAGAGTGCACTTCTTGCCCTGTGACTGGCAGCAGGATCCACCCTAGGCCCAACACCCCCAGGCCTTCTCCTTCCATCTGTCCCTCAGGGCACAGGAGCTGAGCCCAGGGCTCTTGACAGTCATCATCATCCCTTCACTGCATTTTCTTTCTTGAGAAAGGGCAGGGCCAGATAAACAGCAACCTCAATTTAGGTGAATTCCAGAGTGGAACCATATCCGTATCACCCTCTCGTGCTTTTTATTGAAAAACTATCTCTTTAAGCAAATTTCTTACACAGAAAGTGTACAGTGTGCTTACTAAAGAGTTTCATTCACAAAGGAGGATTTTGTTCTTGAACTGTGGGGAAATCCTTTACCACCACTAACTAATGATAGGAATGTAATCATTTTCTCCCTTTTGTGCTGGGAAAACTGTTCTTTGGGGTTAATAGAATTAATAAAAAGGATATGTGAGTTCTCCTGAAGCCTAAAATTATCTCTGGAATATATAAATACATAATTTGGAAATATACTTACATAAATGTATATAGAGAAAGAGAAATAGCTAAAATCTGGATATTAAAAAATGAGGAAGAACACAAATGTAAAGCATTTTTGTTGTTTTGTTATTGATTATTCCTTATGTGAGTAGATGTCAAAGGTAGCCAGGTAAGCAACGGGTTTCAGAAATCCAATTGGGATTAAGATGATTGGTCACAGGGTCCTATTCTGCAAAACTAAAAGAATAAACAAAAGAATTTGCTTTTCTTAAACATTTTCAAGGCTTTCTAAAAACAAGTAGCTGTGGTCATTTTTTTTAATTATAAAATATTTAATTATGTAGCTAGTTCAATCATGAATTTATTGTAGATGTGAGATGACTGGGAGTAGCTTGGTTCAACCCAAGGAAGCATTTTGTATTTTTCACACATCTCTAATTGTTTAAAATTCTTCTATTTAAAGATGAAATCTAATACAGTAAACAATAAGGTCCTAATGTATAGAATAGGGAACTATATTCAACATCTTTAATAACCTATTATGAAAAAGAATATATATAATGTCTAAATTAATCATTATGCTGTATATCAGAAATTAACACAACATTGTAAATCAACTACAATTTTTTAAAAAAGTAAATCATATCTGCAAAACAATAAATAAAAAATAAAGACGAAACCTAATTTTATATAGCTCTCACTCTTTGGCCTTTACGCTTGCCTTGAAAAGCTATGAAGAATGAGCCATTGCCTACAAAACAGCCCTTCAAAGATCTGAAGACAGTCAAAGGGCCTCTTCAACTGTGTCCTGTGCTCCCATGTAACCTGGTCTCCGGCTCCCCTCCTCCATCTCCTTCCTTATAAGCACTTAAGTTCATCGACACTGTGCTTAAAATAAGGCACTCAGACTGAACTCCTGGTATGGCCTGAGGCGTACAAAATAGCAAAGAACTATTACTTTCTGTGATCCAAAAGCTGAACATCCATTCAGTTAGGTAAAAGCAGCCACTCAACTACTGTTATAAGAACTTCAATCTTAAGATTTCTGACAGAGAAATCTCTAATTCAACATAAAAAAAAAAAAAGCCTGGGGTTACATTTACAACAGGTTAAAACATTCATGCATTTTGATACAGAAACGCCATCTTATATGAATATAAATAATAGATTTACAAACTTTTGCAAAACAGAGGCTAACCTGATTTTAATCTTTACTACCTTTGCTGTAAGGAGCGAGGTAACTTCCTGCAGGGGGAAACCTTTGGGGAATGTGATTTCCACTGCCTTGTGATGTTAATTTGAGGCAATTATAAGCAGGCTTTAAAGAGTTTTGCATATTATTTGCCCCTGTGAGAGCTCAGTGTTGTTGGCTAGTCGGGACTCAGGAGAAGCCCTTGGAGAGGAATATTTGGAATTTAGACACTTTTTAATAACCATGGATCCCAAGGCTTCAAAGCTTTTAGTGTTTTCCAGCTTTGCCTGGGAAAACCTTCCTCTGCATAGGCTGGGAAACCACCTCCAAGAGCTTCAAGAGCTCTCTCCACTTGGTATTTTCAATGCACCTCTATTTTTCCAAGGCAAGTTGTGCAAGAATAAAACTGCTTCTCCAGTCCATGTGGCTATTTTGGAACAGTTTTGTCATTTATGGAGTGAAAGTAGGTATTTTTTTCCCCTTTGAAACCTCCAGGACCACTACGAATTTAGGTTATTTGCTGAGCTTGTCCGAGGTGGGAAGAAAAAGGAAACCCTGGGGTCCATGGTTCCCTGTTCTCATCCGAGCGCCCACTAGGAGGCCTTCTTGAGTCATCCTCAGTAGTGTTTTCACCTGTCAGATTGGCCCCCCTTTTCAAGACCAAAGATCAGAACAAAATAGCAGAAGGTGCTGGAGGGTAAATAAGGACTAACTGTTTTTCCAACTTTATGCCTCTGTGCCAGGGCCTTCGGGCCTGGGGCTCCCTACAGAGCATTGGTCACAGAGTTGGGGTGCTGCACCAGGAAAAGGAAGGTTTTGTTCAAGAGAGTCTAGAAATGTAAGAATGTGTGAGCAGTGATTGCAGTAACTGTTCACTGGCTTTAAAGAGGAAGCCTGTGGCAGATAGGAATGGAAACATAGGTACACATTTTCTACCGGGTACTTTGGTAAAACACTGTAAAAGCTTTAAAGTGTGCGTGCCTTTTTTAACCAGGAATTTCACTTCAAGGAGTTTGTCAGAAGGAAAAAAAAACAAAACAAAACTGAATGTCCCTGGAGGTTTGGCTGAAAGGATGTCTCAGTGGCACTGATTAATATTTTTCGTTATTATTTAAAAATAGGAAAACGTTCCATTTCAGAAGGAACATGGCAGCAGTTTAGCTCTTAGTTGTCTCACACTCAACAAGGACAGAAACAAATCTGTCAACACATATTTGGTGAAACCAGGAGAAAAACACAAACTGCAAAATATTGTTAAGAGCTGCCAGGGCAGTAAACCTGGTGAAAAACCTTGAGGGATGGAGGAATGTAGAGCCTCAGAGAGCTCAGGAACCTCCAGCAAAGATTCCCTTCCAGAAGGGAGGGATACCACTCTGAAAGGGAACTATGAGAACAAGGCCTAAACTGAACAAAGCAAGATTGCTGGGGACAGTGAAAAGTCTTGGAAAGCATTGGAAAAAAACCAAAACTTTAAAAAGTGGGTCCATTCTCTTGGAAACAAAGGCTGTAAAGAAATCTGGGAAACAGAGATGGGCAGAGAGGCTTTCCTCAACCAAGCTCCAGAATTCAGAGAAGAGATCTCTTCTTACAGAGTCTGTGTCTGAGGTCTGTCACTCTGGCAACAGACAGTTCCCTGGGCCCCACCTCTCCACCCCTCTACCACTTCTCCAGGGCAAGCATCACTACCACAGTGAAGTAACACCTGCAAGATCCTCAAAGGAAGGAAAGTATGGGCCAAGAATTCTATCCAGCCAAACTGATCTTCAAGCATAAAGACAACATTTAAAAATCTGTAAGAAATCAAGGAACACTATTTCTCATGAACCCATTCAAAGGAACCTATTAGAACCGTGGAACACCAATCTTAGCACCCCTGAGCAAGCCTGAGGAAATCAGGATAAAAGGATCTTCCTCAACCATCGAATGTATTTAACTGTAGAAATAAGAGTAAAACAAATATAGACATTAGAGTGACAGATCAGAATGCAGATATTACATGCCTTACTTAATATTGTAGGCATTTCTCATTACTAATAAAAAAATTGAAGATGAAAGTGAGAAGAAAGGAATAAGAATGAGTTTACTAATCACCTCAAATCACTGGATTCAAAGGATAATATTTCCAAATCAAGTAGAAGCTTATGCATACTCAACCTAAGCACTAAGACTGATCATTCTATTGACTGAATGATGGCAGAGAGGAGAAGGGAGAGGATGAGATTACAAGGTAATTATACTGTTGCTCATAGTAGGAATCAAAATACAATCCCAAGAAAAAGTGGATCGAGGGTATTTTATAAAGGTAACCTCTAGGTCACGTGCTCTCTCTCTTGCCTTCGGAGACAGCCTGCACCCTGTCTATGGAGTGTGTGTCTACCTTTACTTTAAGCAAGCCCCCCTTCCTGGCCCCATGTACATCTCTCTAAATAGATCTACTTTTACTCATTAAAAAAAAAAAGGTAACCTCTAGAATAAAAATACAAACCTTCTGAAAAAGAACAAAACTGAAGGCATAACCCACCTAGACTTCAGACATGACTACAAAGCTACAGTAATCAAAACAGCATGGTATTGGCACAAAAACAGACATATGGATCAATGGAACAGAACAGAAAGCCCAGAAATAAACCCATACACCTATGACCAATTAATCTTCGACAAAGGAGGCAAGACTATACAATGCAGAAAAGACAGTCTCTTCAGCAAGTGGTGTTGGGAAAGCTGGACAGCGGCATATAAATCAATGAAGTTAGAACACTCCATTACACCATACACAAAAAAAAGCCATAAAAAGGAATGAAATAATGTCACTGGCAGCAATATGAATGGACCTAGAGATTACCATACTAAGTGAAGTAAGTCAGTCAGAGAAAGACAAAGATCATATGATATTACTTATAAGTGGAATCTAAAAAAATGACACATACCAACTTATTTACAAAACAGAAAGAGACTCATAGACATAGAAAAAAAACTTAAGGTTACCAACAGGGAAGTGGAGAGGGGAGAATAAACTGGGAGTTTGGAATTAGCAGATACAAACTACTATGTACAGAATAGATAAACAAGGTCCTACTGTATAGCACAGGGAACTATATTCAACAACTTGCAGTAACCTGTATGAAAAAAATAATATATATATATATATATAGAGAGAGAGAGAGAGAGAGAGAGAGAGAGATATTCCTTAATCACTATGTTGTACAACAGAAACCTTATACAACATTGTAAATCAACTACACTTTAATTTTAAAAATGGAGAAAAAATAATAAATGCTGGGGAGGATGTGGAGAAAAGGGAACCCTCCAACACTGTTGGTGGGAATGTAAATTGGTGCAGCCACTATGGAAAACAGTATAACTGCATCATTATGCTGTACAGAAACTAACACAATACTATAAATCAACTATACTTCAATTAAAAAAAAAAACAAAACCCCCAAACTAGTGTATCTAAAATAGATAAACAACAAGGTCCTACTGTATAGCACAGGGAACTATATTCAGTATCTTGTAATAAACCATAAAGGAAAAGTATATAAGGAAGAATATATATACATATATGTGTAACTGAATCACTCTGCTGTATGCCAAAAACTAACACAACATTTTAAATCAACTATACATCAGTACAAAATAATAATAAAGAAATAAATACAATCCTAGAAAAAAATACAAACCTTCCTAAATATCTGAACTACATTAAGAAAAATTGTGAATCACTATATTGTACACCTGTACCTTACATAATATTGTACATCAACTATACTTCAGTTTTAAAAATAAATAAAATAAAAATTTTAAAAAGAGAAAGGGCAAATACAAAAATACATAAGAAAACACAACATAAAATAACATGACAGAATTGAAACCAAATGTATCTGTCATCTCAATAAATATAAGTAGGTTTAACTCATCTATTTTTAAAATGGTTTTCAAAATAGATTGCAAAGCCCAATCCAACCCTACGCTGTATACATCTAAGATAAAATGATTCAGAAAGATTAATAGTGAAAGGATGGGCAAAGAAAAGCATACCAGAAAAATATAAACATTAAAAATCTTAATATCTGACACCAGGGAATTCAGGACAAAAAGCTTTAAACAAGATAAGGAGAAGTACTTTTTGATGCTAAAGGCTACAATTCACCATGAAAGTTTAAGTTATAAGATATCTATGTACCAAATAATTTTACAGGAATTTTCACATTAATAGAACTATAGAGATGCAAGGAGATTTAGACAAAGACATACTGTGACAGGGCCCAGCTGTAAGGCCATGTAAGAACACAAGATTGGAAATATACTACATGTAGCCAATATTCAATTCACCAATCACTTGGTTTACTGCACACAATTAGTGCACAACAGGTTGGTCAAAGAAGTAAATATAGAAAAGGGGTAGTGAACCACCACAAGGGGAAGTCCCAGAAGGAGACATCTCAGCAGCAGTCCCCAGTCCCTTCAACTGGTCTCTGCTCAGTCTCCAGCAGTGTCAATTTGGAACAGCTGTCAGCAGTGTGGAGTTGGGTGCTTTAGCAAAAAGTCTTCAAGTCGCCTGACTCAATGGTCTTATTTTAAGGACTCCACCAATATAGGGTATAAGGGTTACACCCCAGGGGGTCTTGTCTCTACTGGTTGTTCCAGTGAAGTCTTCCTACAGATGTTACAAACAAATTCCTCACCTAAAGTAACCTGTAATTTCTCACTCTAAAACATTCACAGATCTACATCAGACATTTCAAAACAACTAATGTGGAATAATAACATTGGCCACTGTGACTCCATTTAGAAGTATTGAACATAGCTTAAACTCTATGAGTTACTAACATGGTAAGCAGGAATCATAACACCAAAGAAACCACATCATAACACACATTAATAATAAAAGATTTGATTTCACCTTTCCCAATCTAAAACAGATCAAGTGGTCAAATTAATGAGGATGTGGAAGTCCAAACAATACAATCAAAAAGGCAGATATTATTGATATATATCAGATATTGGGCCCTGAGAATAGAGAACATACTTTCTTCTCAAGTGCTCTGGGAAATTCCTGCATACACACAAGATTATAAGTCAGGCCTCAAACCAAACTTCATTAAATTTCCACAGTAAAAATAACATAGAAAGCATTCTATGATAACACAATAAACACAGACATTTATAACACATTCTGAAAACAAAAAAAAGTGCCTTCCTATTTGGGTGTGTGTGGGAGGTCTATATTAAGTAATTCCATGATCAAACAGAATATAGAAATTCAATAATGCAGAATTTCTAGAAAACAATAATAAAGAATGTACCATACAGAAGAACCTATGTGTACAGCTAAAGTAGTACACAAAGGAAAATTCATAGCCTTAAACAATCACATAAACATAAAAGAAAGAAAAATAAGTGAATTAAACAGCTGGCTTGGCAGGGGTGGAGTACAGCTCAGTGGTACAGTATGTGTTTGGCATGCATGAGGTTCTGGGTTCAATCCCCAGTGCCTCTATCTAAAAAATAAAATCAAAATAAATAAATCTAATTACCTTCCCCCTACCAAAACAAACAAACAAAAAAACAAACAACAACAAAAAAAAACCCAGCCAGCTCAAAAAGCTAGAAAAATAACTGAAATAAACCAAAAGAAAGCAAAGGAAAAATTTAATCAAGATAAATACAGAAATTAACCAGTTAATATAATAAAAATAAAATAGAACTTATAAATAAATAAGCTTGTTCTTAGAAAATCATCACTAAATAAGGTAACTTACAAGCTAAATTAATCATTAAAAAAAGGAGAGGAAATGTACAAATATCCCAAATAAGAAATTACAAGTGAGAGTCAAGCAAACACTAGAAAATAAAATGAAACAAAGAAAAACAAAAAACTATATGAGAATAACTTATATAATTTTATGCAACTCAATTTGAAAACCTATATGAAATGTATAATTTTATCAGAAAACTAGAGCTAGAAAACCAAAATAGACCAATTTGCATAAAATAATTAGAATTATTTTAATAAGATAAAATATTGTGCATAATTATGAATGTAATATTATATAAATTACAATAAATAATTTAATTAGGTAATTTTTAAAAACTAATTTAATAAAATTCATCAAATATTTACCTTTCACCTCCTCAAAAAACCCAAGAAACACGAGGCCCTTTTTTTCACAGGGGAATTCTACAAATCTACTAACCTTTAAAGAACAGATGATTCCAATTTTTTTTGGGGGGGAGGGATAATTAGGTATTTATGTATGTATGTATTTATTTAATGGCAGTACTGGGGATTGAACCCAGAACCTTATGCATGCCAAGGACAAGCTCCACCACTGAGCTATACCCTCCCCCTTTCCAATGGTATTTAAAATGCTCTACAGCCTAGAAAAAGAAAAAGAGCTTGTAAATTATTTTTATAAAAAACAAATACAAGTACATTGATACCAAAATATAATAAGGATGACAAGAATCCAATTTCATTTATAAATATCAATGCAAAAACCCTAAATAAAATTTTGGCAAACAGAATCCAAAAGTACACTAAAAGAATAATAATTGGGGCCAGATGGAATTCATAACAGATAAAGAAATAAGTTTCAATATATAAAATCTACTAATAAATCACCAAATTGATAAACAGTAGTTTATACTGTATAGCACAGGGAACCTATAATGAAAAAGAATAAGTCTATTTCTAGGTATTTTGTTGTTTTTGTTGTAATGGAAATGTCTCTGCCAGTTACAAAATTCTGGGTTTTGAAGTTAAAAAAAAGTGAATGAAGGGCCACAAATGGCAAAATATCCTTCTTTTTTATGGGTGAGTTGTATTCCATCATGTATATATATGCTGCATCTTCATTATCTATTCAACTATTGATGTGCACTTAGGATGCTTCCATATCTTGGCAATTATAAATAATGTTGCTGTTAATAACAGGGTGTATGTATCTTTTTGAATTCATTCTTATTTTGTGGTTGGCTTTATTCCTTTGATAACTATCTAAGTTTAAAAAGCTAAAGCTCTAAATGTTCTTAGAAACAAAGAACAGTACATACATGTAAATTAAAAAATATATGTGCAGTAAAAAAAAAGGATCTATTAAGCCATGAACGACATGGAAGAAACTTAAAAAAGACATACTACTAAATGAAAGAAGCCAGTCTGAAAAGGATACAAATTGTTTAACCAAATGACATTCTAGAAAAGGCAAAGCTACAGAAACAATAAAAAGATCGTGGTTTCCAGGAGTTTGGGGAGAGGGAGGAAGGGAGGAATGAATAGATGGAGCACAAGGGATTTTTAGGGCAATGAAATAATTCTATATGATACTATAGTGGTAGCTACATGTCATTATGCCTTTGTCAAAACCCATGGAATGGACAACATCAAGAGTGAACCCTAATGTAAACTATGGACTTTGGTTGATAATAATGTGTTTACGTTGGTTCATTGATTGTACCAAATACGCCACACTGATGAGGGATGTTGAGGGTAGGGGAGTATATATGCGTGGGTGTGGAGGGCTATATGTGAACTCTCTGTAGTTTCTGCTCAACTGTGCTATGAACCTGAAACTGCTCTAAAAGAATAAAGTCTATTAAAAAAAAAGAAAATGAATATATGTATGTACATATATATGACTGAAACATTATGCTGTACACCAGAAATTGACACAACACTGTAAACTGACTATACTACAATTTAAAAGTAATCATAAATTTTTTAAATAAAGAAAAAAATCACCATATTAATAGTTCTGAATAGAAAAATCATATAATTATCTTTACAAATACTGACAATGCATTTGATAAAATCAAATACTTATTCTTGATTAAAAACAAGACATTCAGTAAAATGGGAATCAATGGATATTTCCTCAAAATGCAAAAATAGGACTTTTTTCCCAGGAGAAAAGGAAAGGTTTCCTTAACAGGGAAATACTAGAGACAGTAATATTTACGATATGTTAAATTTAGTAACCAATGCAATGTAGACATGAGAAATAAATTAGCAGTAAAAAGAACTGAATAGAAGCATTCTTGAGTACTTTCTAAAGTATCTTCTAGAATTCTTTTAAGGTTTCCAGGCCCATCATTAAAAGAATTGGTAAGGAATGTTCTAGAAGACAATCTTAGTAGGAGGAAGACCAAAAAGAGGAAAAAGGAAAAACGAGTAGAAAGAAGGAAAGGAGATAATAAATGTTTACTGTGTTAAGTCATTAAGTTTTGGAGTAATTTGTTATGCAGTAGTATAAATAATACAGAAGGCAAAATATAGTCATTTTCTAGCTGAGAAAAAGTAAGCTTGCCACCAGCAGACCTGTACAAAAGGAAATGCTAACAAATTTTTCAGGTAGAAGAAAAATGAAACCAGATGGGAAGTAAGATGTAAAAAAGAAGAACAAATAAAGTGGCAAATACATGTTTATATCTAATGTTTGATCAGATTTTAAAATGTACCACAACAATAAGACCTAAATAAATGGAGAGATATACCATGTTTATGGATTGGAAGATTTGATATTGTTAAGATGTTAATACTCCCCCAACTGATCTATAGATTCAATATAATCTGAATTAAAATCCCAGCAGCTTTGTTTTTCTAAAAATTGAGAAACTATTACTAAAATTTGTATTGAAAAAATAGATTAAAACAGCCAAAACAATTTTGTGAAAGAACACAGGTGGAGGACTCAAAGGATCCGATTTTAAGATTACTATAAAGCTACAACAGGCATTGGCAACCTATGGACCATGGGCCAAATCTAGCCTACAGCCTATTTTTGTTAGGCTCATGCCTTTTACATTTTTAAAGGGTTGAAGAAAAGAAACAAACAAAAGTATGCAACAGGAATTATATGTAGCCCACCCTTTACAGAAAAAGTTTGCTAATTCCAGATCTACAGTAATCAAGACAATATGGTATTGGTATAAAGATAGACACATAGATCAATGGAGCAGAAGAGAGTATCCAGAAATAGATTCACACATATATGGTCAATTAATTTTTGACAAAGGTATTAAAGTAATTGAACAGAAAAAAAGATAGTCCTTTCAAGAAATTGTACTGGACCAATTAGACAATCACATGCAAACAAAGAAAAAAAAGTCTCAGCCTATGTTGGGAAATAATTTTCCACGGGTCTCTCATGTATCTGCACATCTTAAGAGTTAGAAACTAACTGCCCTTTTGTTTCAGACTGTCTGTTCAAGGATAGTTGTCCAAGAAGCAGCCTAGGGATAGGGTCTACCTTCAGAGCAAAGGGTAAGTTTGTTTACTGTCCAGATAAAAAAGATAATATATTGCTCTGGGGCAAAGGTTGGGCAGGTTTTCTTGCAGTCCTTTATAAAAGACTGATGTTCCCTAAACTTGCGGTTCCTCAGCTGTTATATAAACCCACTGTGTGTCCCTGTTTGTACTTTATCTACTCATGCCCTTCAGCATGGCCCCTGTGGGACTCAGGGGACAAGGAAAACCAATGCAAACATGAAGCTCATGCTGCTTGCTGTGTTGTGAGTCATAAAGTTCTTTGTCTCTATCTTAGGATACAAGTATTTTGCCAGAATTCAATGAAACTGTGGCAGGGTAACCTATTAGCTTGCAAGTAGGGTAAAATCTTGTATCCTTTGTTGCTCTTGACAACCCATACCTTGCATCATATACAAAAACTAACCTGAAATCAATTACAGACCTAAATGTAGAACCCATAACTATAAAACTTCCAGAAAGAAACAGAAATTTTTATGTCATTGGGTTAGACAAAGATTTCTTAAGATAGGACCAAAAAGTATGACTCATGAAAGAAAAAATAAATTGGATTTCATCAAAATTAAAAACTTTTGCTCTTCAGAAAACACTGTTAGGATTTTTAGAGCAGTAGAACTATTCTGTATATTCATATAATGGTGGATACATGTCATTACGCATTTGTCAGAACCCATAGAATGTACCACACCAAGTATGAACTCTAATGTAAACTGTGGACTTTGGATGATAATGATGTGTCAGTGTAACAAATGGACTCTCTGGTGAGAGATGCTGATAGTGCAGGAGGCTGTGTGTGGTGGGGGTAGAGGAAGATGGGGTATATGGAAACTCTCTGTACTTTTCATTCAATTTTGCTGTAAACCTAACACTGCTCTAAAAAATAGTCCATTTTTTTTTCAAAGGGCGAGGGATCTGAACAGACATTTCTCCAAAGAAGATATACAAATGGCTAATGAGTACATGAAAGATACTCAACATCATTAGTCCTTAGGGAAATACAAAACAAAACCACAATGTGATACAGCCTTGTACCCACTAAGATGGCTATAATCAAAAAAGGAAAACAATAGTGTTGAGCAGGATATAGAGAAACTGTAACTGTCAAACACTGCTGGTGGGAATGTAGAATAGTGCTGATCCTGTGGAAAACAATGTCAGTTCCTCAAAAAGTTAAATATAGATGTGGCAATACACTATATATCCAAGAAAATTGGAAATACATGTCCACACAAAAACTTGTACATGACTGTTCACAGCAGCATTATTCATAACAGACAAGATGTATAAACAACCCAAATGTCTAGCAACTGATGAATGGATAAATGGATAAAATGAGGTATATCCATACAATGGAAAGTTATTCAATCATAAAAAGGAATGAAGTACTAACACATGCTACAACATAGATGAATCTTAAAAACATCACATAAGTGAAAAAGCTAGTCACAAAAAAATCACATATTGTATGATTCCATTTATGTTAAACGTCCAGAATAGGAAATCCACAGAGATAAAAGTAGATTAGTTGTTGCTAGGGGCTGGAGGGAATAGGGAGCAATTGCTAATGGGTATGGGGTTTCTTTTTGGGGTGATGAAAATGTTCTATATTTAATTTGTGTACTCCACTCAAAGAAAATCTGAATTATAAAAATGAGTTAGAAACAATAAACTGGGCAGTAACTGGACTTGTCACAGAGGCCTGTAAAATGTTAATATTAACTAACATTCTTAGACTACTTTACATTCTGAAAGTATAATGTTAACAATATCATATTATTTTTAAAAGACCACTTATTTGTGTATTTTTTAAAATTATTTTTTACTTCTTTTTATTTGGGGGGGAGGTAATTAAGTTTATTTATTCATTTATTTTTAAGGGAGGTACTAGGGATTGAATCTAGGGCTTCATGCATGCTGGGCATGTGTCCTACCACTGAGCTATACTCTCTCCCCTATTTGTGTACTTTTAAGTTCTTATAACCTGCATGTGTGTTTGAATATGTTTATATGTAGGTATACATGTGCACCTGTCTCATCATTATCAAAGATGATGCTAAATGAGCTAGTTTCTGGATGACCTCTTAGCTTTTTCACACCTCAGGGGCCAAGTTAGCTGTGTAGCTGCAGCTGTTGGTCACAAAGCCCAGGGTCCTATTTCTGAGTCAGCCTCTTCACCATACAAGCAAATGACCAAGAATTTGGTTCCAAAAGCCCTCGTCAATGTTTTTCAAAGTTCAGTCAGCTGCAGGTGCAATCAATTACCTGGAGCCTTGACTCAACATCCAGTGATAAGTCTGAAAATCTGCTATTTTAACAAGCCCCTCAGGAGATGTGATCTGCAGTCAATTTCAGGAGCCCCAGCTCTGGGTAACTTTTCCTCACTAATGTGGAGAAACTGAGTCCTGTGCATATTCTCCCTGCTCACCAGGGTGAAAATAGCATGCCTCCCTATTGTTAACCATAATGGGATGTCACTGAGCCTGGTGCTGGTTCTGCAGGCACAGTCTACTCATAAAATTGCCTCGTATTTCCATTCTGTTTGGGGTTTCTTCTGCTGCGGGCCCTGATGTCCCGTCAGAAGCTGCAGAAACAGTAGACAACATATAGGTGGCTCTGCCCCTGGGTTCCACTCACAGTTTAGGACCTATACTGGAGCCCTGGATCCTGGCTTCTGGGCTGAGCTTTGGATTCAACCTTATACTGATGGGGGATGATGGGGAAGCCTACTATGTCAGTAATTTCTCAGGACTGACTGATGGAGGCTCAAGTGGTTTCCCCATTACCATACTTGAATGGGATGGGAAACTCACCTCTGATAAGGAAGTTCTTCTGTCTCTCAGTGGGTTTACCTGCCCCTAGAACAGACAGCAGAGTCAGGCCAACTCACCTGCTCATCTCCTCTGGAAACATCCATTTTGGCTCCTCGCAGTGTCTTTTGGAAACACAGGTATCATAAATTCCTTCAGTGGCTCCTCATTCCTTCCAGGATCTAGACCACAACCCCTTCCGTGACCTACTGTCCTTGCTGATCTTTGCGGGTCATCTCCTCCACTGTCCTCACTGCAGGATTTGTCGTACAAATGTTGCAGCTCTCTCACCAGGCCAAGCTCTCTTGTCACGGCCTACTCCTCTTTACTAGTTAACTTCTGTTCACCCCTCAGCTCGCCAGCATTATTTCCCTGACCCCCATGTCTGGATCAGGCCTTTTGCTTATTCATACTCCCAGCACTCTGGGCCACTCCTCATTAAAATTTGTCAACGTTGAAAATTTTCCCTTGAGCAATTAGTATTCACTAATATCTATCCCCCTCAGTAGGCGGTAAAGTTCATTAGAGCAGCGCTCTCAATTTGCTCTCATTGCATCACCAGCACCTAGCAAAGGGTTCTCGCAGATATTTAATTGGTTGGATGACTGGCCCCAGGAAGGAGGGTCACAACCTGGGTGGAACCTCTGGGAATGAATCAAAAATAGTCCCCGAGAAGCTACACATAAAACTCCTCAGAACTGAGAGCACCCGTCTGCGGGCCCAGTGCCCGGGGAATTCCCAAGGCAAGGACACAGCACAGTCCCGGCAGGCATCCAGCTGCTGAATGGGAGAGGGCCGCCCTGACTCTCTGCTTGGCAGCCTCAGTTTCCCTACCGGTCCCCTGCGGGGTCGACAGAGAACGGTCCCTGCGGCCTGCGGGTACACCCACGCCAGGGGGCCTGGGCTGAAGAAGTCTGAGGGGCCAGGCCCGGCCAGGCCGCCGCACCCGGCGAGGGCGCTCCAGGCAGGTCCTCCCGAGCAGTCGCGCGCCACGGGGGCCCCTCTAGCTGCGAGGAGGTGGCGCAGTGCTTGTCGGGAAGGCGGCGGGCAGATCCGGCCCTCGGTGGCGGAAGGCGCCATGGTGGGTGGGGAGGCGGCAGCCGCGGTGGAGGAGCTGGTTTCGGGAGTGCGGCAGGCGACCGATTTCGCGGAGCAGTTCCGCTCTTACTCGGAGAGCGAGAAGCAATGGAAGGCTCGCATGGAATTCATCCTGCGCCACCTGCCCGACTACCGCGACCCGCCCGACGGCGGCGGCCGCCTGGACCAGCTGCTGTCCCTCTCCATGGTCTGGGCCAACCACCTCTTTCTGGGTTGCAGGTGCGGACCCCTGACGGCTGGCTCGCCCTGTCCCGAGCCGCAGTCCTCCCCCAGGGCTGATCCCGCTCCCCTCACCCCACCCCCAAACCGCACTAGCTAGGCCTACAGCCGATCCCACCTTAGCCAGCCTCTTGGAAAGATACTTAACCTCTGTGAGCCTGTTTCCTCGTTTGGAAAATGAGTTGTGATGACTACTGTATTAAAGGGTGAAAAGCACTTAGCAGAGGCTGTCATCTAGCAAGAGCTCAATACACTCTGGACGTTCAAGTTGCCATTGATGTTTGTATTCTTAGTACTTCAGTCACCTTCGGTGATTGCATTTTAAATTCATTAGCTCCTTTCTTCCACATGGCAAATGTGCAGAGACAGAAACTGAGATCCCCAATTTACATAAGAAGCTGAGAGAGAGGAAGAGAGATACCTAGGGCCTTGCAGCTTCTGGCAGGATTGGTGGATTTTACCACTTATGGCAGGATGTAATTTGTGGCCTTTGGCTTTTTCTCACTTGTCTGCTGGACCCTGAACAAGAGCCAGCCTTTGCCTCTCTGCCTTTCCTCTTATGAAAATAATAGATGCCTTCAAGGGACTGCTTTTGAAATAACCTGATAAAGCACCCTCTCTGCCCCTCCTTGAAGAAGGTGGCAAGTCTTGAGGATGCTACATCTCTTTTTTTTTTTTTAAGCGTTTCCTGAAGTTGTGTTAAGATAGTAAGATAACTTGGCTTAGTCCTGGTTTCTGTGCTCCTTATGACTGTCTGACTCTGGTCATATGGCCCCTCCAGCCCTAAGCTATTTGGTTTTGCTTTCAGATTTTATAAGTTATTAGAACAGAATCTGGTGAAGCAGTGCCAGTCACATCCCTCCCTTTTCCCTGCCTTTGGATACCTCTAGGAAATCCTGCTTAACAGGATCCAAGATTAGGCAAATGTCAGAACATTGGACAAATGAACAAATAATGTTATTTTTATTAGACCAATATTCCACGTGTTCAAAAAAGTGAAAACATTTTGGCCCTCATACCATATCCATGAATATGGACTGCCAGATGTACAGTGCCTCTATTTTGTAAGTCTTGTTTGTTTTGTAAATCTTAAAACACCTGCTCTATTGGCATTCCTAGTGCCACTTCTGTATCCACATGCAGAAGAACTATTTTCTAACTTGATGCTGAACGTCTGTTGGTTTCCCCTGTAGTATCAGATCGTTCCTCTGAGAGTTGAGTTTATAGTCCAGGTACCTGCAATTTCTTTTTAGCCCACAGTGACAATAATTCTTCTAAGGTTTTTATCTTGTTACTTTTTATTGTACAGTTACAACAAAGACCTTTTAGACAAGGTGATGGAAATGGCTGATGGAATTGAAGTGGAAGACCTGCCACAGTTTACTACCAGAAGTGAATTAATGAAAAAGGTAAAGAGGATTTCCAAGTGCATTTGAAATGGTGTAGCGCTAACGGCCTTCATGATGATGTATTAGAGAATATTGTTTTTGAATGCTCTTGTTAACTACCTCAAAGATATAAGCCCTTTCATTTTTATTTCTCTGTACTTGGTATAAACCTTTTCATAACTAGATAACAGCTCAGTATGATAAATTATGCATTGTTTGCAGAGTAACACATAAACTCAGTCTCTTCAGTTCCTCTACGAACATTTGAGCTTTTTGCTTGTTTTTTTAAAGCAAATGTTGGGTGTAGTGCTATAGTTTCCTACTTGTTAAAAAAATCTTGTTGATAACAACTCATCCTTACCCCGTTGGGTGAGGACCCCACCAGTCTTGTTTGGCCCCTCTGACTTGCTGATGGCAATGTACATGGAGTAATGTCCACACTTCATAGCTGTTCCCTATTCTGCAGGGCTTTGTCTGATCTGAGGCTGTGGACTTCTTACATAGTGAGCTGTTACCTGGAGAGCCTTAGATCTAGATCCTGGGGCTGGGCCTGGGCCCATGGAGAGTGTGGCAGAAGGAAGCTCAGAAGATGGGGCTAGGCATCCCAGCTGCTTTTCAGAATTTCCCAAGACATGTTTTTTTTCTCATTTGCCCTCAGGTAGTTAATTCCTTAAGCATTAATTCCTCATCTCCCAAAGTTTATTTTTTAGCACTTTACCCAGGCCTTTTTTTAGAGCAGTTTGTAAGCTTCTTGAGAGAAGAGATGGTGCTTAAAATATTAGTCTTTCTAATTCCAAAATCTAATATATGCAATACTCCAGAGAAGGTGCTCAGAAAAGGCTTACGGAATTGACCAAAGCAATAGAGTAAAAGGCTGCTGGCCGCTCTTTTAGTTTTATCCTCAGAAACATAGGTAAGCCCTTGCTTCACCCCAGTTGGGTCTTGTTTTGGGAGGCAGGGCATATAAAGAGTTTCCCTTCTTTGTAGGTATGAGGAACTAATCAAACCCTCAGCTGCCCAGAAAATATTTCAGCGCCAGACAACGCACCTCATTTGATTTCAGATAGTTTCCCTAAAAAAGCATTCTTTATTTTTTAATTGAAACTGGAATCAAAAGTTTCAAGTCCATTTTGAAGGGGCTGTTTTGTTTTTAAAATCAGCTGTTAACAGGGGGCTACCGTTTTTAGCCAGGGAGCCATTATGAATGGGGAGTTTGTGACTTTTTGGATTTTCTCACATAATATTTTTAAGTCTGTGAAGTCCTACAGTATCAGAGTGGTTCCTGGGGCCCAGGCAGAGGGCAGCTAGATATTGCTGGCTGCCTGATTGCACCCCATGGGGCAGGGGCAGGTAGGGAATAGGGTGGGCCCTTACTTCCTAACTGCTTATGACCAATTCTTTCCTTGACTTTTTGCTCCTGAGAGGTATTCTGCCCTGCCTAAGATCTGCTTTTCACATAAATTTTCTGTTATACTTCTCTTTCCAGGCATGCTAGGATATTAGAGATCAGAACATTTCATGATATTTGGGCTGCTGACTCTGAGAGAGACTAAGGAGGTTTTGTAATTAATATGCATGTCCCTAACATTATCCATAGACCAATGTGAAAAACTGTGTGTGTTGTGGGGAAGAGCCACTAAACTGTTAAACATTGTAAAGGAGTCTTGAACCTTAAAAATGTAAGGAGATGGAATGTTCATTTTTGACACAGTCCTTGCACACTGTCAGCCTCCAGAGAAGAATCCTCAGACATAACTTGGCATCCCTAAAACCATCTCTGCCATCAGACTAATCATTGGCACCAGCTACCTGGAAGAAGCCTACAGGGAGCCTGTATTTCTTTAGATGTTTTGGATTGCATGTGTTTGAACTTCCTTCAAATAAAACTTATGTTTTCTTGGTAACCAAGTTTAATTTTAGACTGTTGATGCCGCTGAAAGTGAAACTAAGTTGATCCTGAAAAGTGAGATACTTAGAGAATGTGGAGTTTTGCCAGTTGTTAAGATTCTTTTAGATAAGCCTGTCTGTTTTGAGAACGAGTCTTCTGATTTGTGTGCCTTGACAATTGTATTGTGTTGAAGGCTGTCCCCTCTCAATTGAAGGCCACCCTAAGAGTCCACTGGAGAGAGAACCCTGGAGACTTTGGAGCAGTTCTTTTGTCTCTTGCCTGAGGTTTTTGCATGTAGTAGAGGCTGGCAAACATTCAGCAGCCTTGCCAGCCCAGAGACAGACAGACAAACAAACACCTACCATGATGTTGAGCCAATGCACCTAAAACCATCTGTTGTATTTCTGCCCAGAATTGATCCTTAACTCCAAAATTAGAGTTTTAGTTGGGTTTTGAATGTAGCTAGCTAGCTGGCAAGTGGAAATGAATTGCCTAGCATTATTAGTATCTCCAGACTGGACCATGAAGATAACTTAGGGATGTAAGTTCTTTAAAGTAAGATTTTAAAAACACTTTATGGCTTTTCTGCATTTGTGAGACAAGTACATCTCTGTGCTCTGTCCAGCTCTGTTTTTTCGGTCTGAGAAAAGAAATGAGCATTGATCTCTGAGAGGTGGTATTTGTCAAACAGTTGCAGCATATGATTTTTCTTTTGAAAGGGGGATTCAAAGACAAATATATTGAACAATCTCAATTATCTAACAGTCATCCTGAGGCACCTACTTGCAGACTTTTTGACTAACCAGGTTTACCCATTAATGAGCAGTAATTAACAAAGAGCAGCAGCTCACTCAGGAATAGTGTTATTATTAAGACTGCTTAATAATAAGACTGTCAGAATTAATATTTTCAAGGCACTGTCTTGAGAAAAAAGAAGAGTGATTGACTAAGAAGCTATCATTACTGCCTCAAAGAAAGAATTTGTCAACTCAATTACTTGGTCCATTTTTCTTGAGAACATTTTTATCCAAGAGGGAAAGTGGCAGTATGGAAAGTGACTAAATATGAAATGTGAAAGAGAAGTTAGAAAAACAAGTGTATCTACATTTCAAGAGGTTCATTTTTATGCATTATATCCCATCTTGGCAAGTAATGGAGCAGCCACTCCATTGGTGGAAGGAGATGTGATTCTAAGATGGCAAGTATTTGGGAGTATTTAAAAAAAATTTTTTATTTTTAGCCTGATTAGTTAAATCTGGTTTTGTCTTGCATCTGGAGATAAGTGTTCCACAGAGCTACTTTTCTTTTCCCCTTTATCCATTAGAAATAGAAGCAGCCAGAATAGCTCTGTCCGACCCCACAGGCCAGTCTGTTGCCTGGTGCTCAGGATGAGTATATCACCTGCCAACACCTTGTGTCAAAGACCATACTTGGAGCAGCCGAAGCTGGTGGCAGCTGTTGTGCTGCTATAGTCTTGGTCTATACTATTGGAAATTTGAGAGATGGCTTAGGGGATTCTCTTTCCTTTGAACTAAAGGTGGTTTCTTTAGGTGACACTGCATTCTCTTCAAAGGAGAAAGACCTCTTATATTTTGCTTTTGCTGAGGAATTTTGCTTCTTCATTTCTCAAAGACTAGAGTGATAGGCTTAGCTAGGAAATAGGTCATCTCTTGAAAACTCTGATTACTAAAAAGACTCTCAGATTGATTCACTTGCACTGTTAAATGTTAAGGAAATCCATTCAAATACAAGGTGACAGCCAAAATGATTTCTTCACACCCTGCTTAAAAGTTGTCTAAAGCCAAGTTTAAATTTACCAAAGGTGCTAGAGAGTACCCAGAAAGAATATATCTGCTTCATTTCACCACTATTTGAAGACATGCATTTACAGTTTCTAACAGTGTGAAATCCAGAAATGATTACCTTCACAATCTCCTGAATATCCTGACTCAATGTGAAATGTTATGAATTACTCCCTGGATTCAACTGATTTTAATTTAGAACAATAAGTGTTTGTGTGATTCTGTTTTTAGAACCATTCATTGCAGAGCATGCCTCGGAAAAAATTACTTTTAAAGTATTTCTGTTATCATTTTAAATTATGAACATTTATAGATTAAAGGTGACAAGACAAAAAAATTAAGAGTATGGCTTTCAAGTGGATTGTATGGTCAGTGTTTTGCTGAGTTTTCTGTATGTAGTAAAATATCAATAATTTCTGAGTCTACTTACCATCTGGGTAGTACATAAATATTGCATCACTGCTATACTTTAGTTTGTGAATTTGATTCATTACACTACATGGCTACTAACTTATTCTTTTTTTCCTAGCATCAAAGCTAAGGGCAGAAGATTCATCCCATTTTCCTCACCAGTCACAAGCTTGGAAAGGAGGCTAGGATTAATGTGACACTGACCGCAGCAGCTCTCTTAAGACTCTTGGTATCATCATACAGCAAAGAGGCAACTGGAATGAAAGGGAATCTTGTCTAGGTGGCATTTTAAAAGTTCTCAATCTTCTAATAGCTATCACTGTAAAAGTATGCATGGATGGATATTTATGTATTTATAAATCATGCCCTCTTTTTTATTTTCAGTTTTTGAATGTTGGTCAGAATATTAAAAATGCCTGTTTTTTTTTGTTTTGTTTTGTTTTGTTTTGTTTTTAATGTTGCTGTAATAATGGCAGGTAATGAATTTTACACTTCAGATTTTTCAATAATATACCTTTAAGTGTGTTTCTGATTTATGGTCTCCACCCCGACCCCACTGAGGCAAACCAGATCCCTTATTTCTACCTGAAGTTTGCACCATCCATATATACCATTGCCACACACACTTCATCTTTTTTTGAGATGAGTGAGAATCAAATCATAGGCTCTAGGTACTTACCAACTCATGGGAAGAGGCAGGCTACAAAAAAAGGCTTATTTTAACACTCACTGAAACAAGGTTTCCCAGCTTGGTCCAGGCAGCCAGGGGACTTGTAGGTTCTCCAGAAGGCCTTGCAGGCTGCTGAGTAAAGCCCACATTCTCTCTTTCTGGAGGGAGCCTGAGACTTTGGTCTTCCTGACTTGAGGAGTTGCCTTGCATAGAGTCCCTCAAGAAATACTTGTTTAGTGCAGTGCTGCTTTGCTCTGAAATTCTGGTTCTTACTTTCCCCCTTTGAGTTGATGTATCTGTTTTTTACCCACCACCCCTATCCTCTATTTAGTACTCACTGTTAAGTATGTATCTCCAGGCATAAATACCAAGAGGGGCTTCATTGGGAAGCACCAATGTAAGAGTCAGTCGTAGCAGGATTCACTCATTACTGCCTGGTACTGGGCATAGTGACAGAATAAGACAGTCAACCCTGCCTTAGCCTAATCCACTGGTAAACTCAGGTAGCTGAAGAGGAGAGTGGCTGTGAAATCATGGTGTCTGGGGGCAGAGAAGTGGGACGACTCTCACCCAGGGCTCAAGGCTAAGGCCAAGCAGCACACCTTAGATGGGCCACTTCTTTGTGCAGCTTCTAGCTCTAATCTGTAGCAACCATTAGAGTGGGCCAAGTAAAGAACTCAGGACCTCTGATCTATAACTTTGGATGAGCTCCTTCTCTCCCCCAGCCTTTCCCGCAGAATGGAGATCATAGAAATACCTACCACAAAGACCTATGGCAAGGATTAAGAGGTTAGAGGGCCAAGGATGGTGATCAGTGAGCCTTGGTCTCTTTTCGTCAAATGTAGCCTGTCCTCTTTCCATTCTGATTATCTGTACAAATTTGTGAGGCTTAAAAAAACAAATTACAAGATGGAAAAAAATAATCGGTGATTATTCACTTTTAAAGTACATTTTCCATAGATTTCTTGCCATGGATTCTATTTTCTCTATAAGATATAATGTCCCAATAAAATAATAATACCGTGTCAGGAACATATATCCATTGCAAAGTCTTCAGTTTATATTTGAAGTTATTAACTAGAGAATATTCTCTAGTTAATCAAAATCAAATTTTTCTGGTGCCATTTTCTAATGGGTTTTCTCTCATTATTTCCTCAGCTTAAGCTTCCTGTTTTTTCTTACTTTTACAACCTCTGTGGCTATCCCACCTATAAAATTAATTAGTATTTTAGAATTTCATCCTTTTTCTGGAATAGTAAGTGGCGTAGAAATCTAAATTATTGCATTGCAGCACTCCTTGTGGTGTAAGTAAAATGGCCCACTTTTAGATACAAAATAGGAGCTCACACCAGATATAAGCTGTAAGCTCCTGGTCTCTTCATATACACAGTCCCGCCCAAGATGGGGTGAGGATCAAGTGTGATCATAGGAAGGGACATGGTATGGCACTGTATTACTTACTTCACGTAATGACTAGGAGAGGATCTTATCTGTTAAAGACATAAGTCTCAAGACCTTTTGAGAAGCAACTACAGTTGACTCTTGAACAACCTATGGATTCAGCCAACTGCAGATCGTGTAGTTCTATAATACGAATTTATTGAAAAACATGTATAAATAAACCTGTGCAGCTCAAACCTGTATTGTTCAAGGGTAAACTACACTAATAGTTAGAGTGCTCAGTTAATAGCAATGCCTTTTTGATCCAGAAACTTCTCCGGGATCCATTTGGACCTGTGGTTTACCCTATTCCATGGGCACCGGGAGGAATCGCATTAACTATCACTGCTTATCCTCTGATGCTTTGCTATCTGTAGTAAATGGCAGTGAAACTATGCAGTGTTACATCTGAAATGAGATTTATATTACCCTAAACATCAGATACCTTGTGTTTCCCAACTGTCTAGCTCTATAGTCTCCACCTGGGTGCCCTTATGTCTGAAAGGGGACTGTCATCTAGCTATCATATCTTCTAGTCATGGCTCTCATTCTTGACTAGGGACACCTTTTGGTTCTGTAGGAATAAAACACATGTCTTAAGAGGCAAGAATTTTAGAACTTAAACAGATTTTTGGTCATAGAGAAACTGATTCCTTCAACAAGTTATCAGGTACATGCCAAAAAGAAAGTCTGCCCTCATGGATATTTTAGACACAGACACACACACTGGGGAAGAAACAGAATCTCACCTGGTTTGTTTTCATTAAAATAAATAGCTAGAAAACCTATTTACTTAAGTGAAAAACAAGCCAGGTGAGGTTCTGTTTCTTTCCCAAAGTTTGCTCAGTCCCTTCAAAGTTACAACTCTCAGGACAAGGGGTGGCAGCATCAACTGCACTTCTCATTTTGGTTTGGAAGGTTTTCTCACAATGCCAGCAGTAGGGGCAGGGTCCTTTGCATGTGCTTCTGTCAGAAATGAAGGTGGGCCTTACTCACAGACAAAAGGACCAGCTGAGGAGGTGGGGTAACAAGACTGTGTCACCTGAACAGATTCTCTAGAAAGTAAAAGTTGAAACTATTAAGCTCCCATCAGATGGAGCTAATTCCTGTCTATTCTAGACCTGGGCATGTGAACTATAGCTTTCCTTGACAGTGCTATCAGACAAGAATGCCTCTTTAGAACATAACCCAGGTAGTCCCAGCCTAAGTCCTTCCTTTTTTCCCAGCCTAAGAACAGTAGGCCAACAGACCAAAAATATCCTTGGATATGGCCCTTCAAGTTATTTGCCTGGGAGAAAGATGCCGTTAGGGGCCTGAGGCAGGTCTTGGTCCACCCCTGGTTTAGTGAAGGGGCAATTAACAGTAAGGTCAGCCTTGAACTTTGTGGGCCTGGTGATGCAAAGAAGCCCTTGCTTTGCTGTGAATGCTAGCACCAAAATTTCATGCTGTTAGGGCTACATTTTTCTTTCCCTTTGACGTTTTCTTTTATTAAAAATGTTTAGTTATCCCTAGTAGTTGTGAACTGGTAGGTAATTCCTTCCTCGAGTTATTTCACCTCAGTTGTTTCACTTTAAGTTCCAATCTTTGGTACTTATATTGTAGGTATCTGCAAAGTAGGGATGATTCCTACTTTATTGGAGGATTCAGTGGAAAACTAATGTCTGTGAAAATACTTGGCACTTAATGAGCTCCCATTGCTTCAGTCCTGCCCTACTTGCCCTTTGAGGCCAAGCCGGGAAGGTCTGAAATGTTTCAAATGAAATTTACGTAAAATAAAAATAAGCACCCACAGTCACCTACCAGGTTATCCCCAGAGCTGCAAAAGGGTGGACCTAACATGTGACTTGGTACCCATTAGATGCCAACATATCAGTAGACATGCAGCACAAATTAAGTGCCAGGCTGTCCTGGAGAGAGAGCAAAAAACAGGATAGGGGAAAGAGTCAGTAGGCATCCAGCCTTGGAATCCCTCAATCTAGGGGTCTAGGGCTTACAAAGGCTGTGGATACATTCTTTGCTCCATGAACATGGCCTCTGCTCTAGCACTGGTTGCCTGGCAGAGGGCTTGCCCTGGAGTCACACTGTAAACTGACTAGATTCTGTATCACTCTGGGTGTAAATTGTGGCCCCCAGCTGACTGGAAACATTTGGGCTTGGACCATCACCTGTAGTCCTCATGTTCCCTTAAACCAGCTGTTTTCAACTTCTCAGGTGGTGAGAATGACTCATGCTTCCTTCTACCTTCATGTTTACCAAATTATTTTTTTATAACTATGTTCTACTTTTACAACAAAACCCAGAAAGCTGCTAATTAGTGTCCCCCTAACCAAAAAGAAAAGAAAAGAAAAAGGAAAGAAAAGAAAATGAAGCCTGAGAGAAAAAAAAAAAAGCACCCTCCAAGGATTTGGAGCTTGGACCCTAGAGGTCCATTGCTGTCCTACTGGCCTCCTGCCCAGGCCTGTGCATATACACTGCCAGAGTTTATCTGGAAAGCAGTTCCCAGTGTTTCACTTTAAAAGTTCCAATCTTTAGTTATTATATTGTTGCACTTAAAGCCTGATCCCTCAGACTTGGTCTTGAGAGTGTGACATGGTAATTGTGGTTTGTTCTTAAGCTGCTCTGCAAAAGGATACTCGGTCCCTGTCAAAGAACCAATGTGTAAGGGCTAACAATAGCCAGGAAGGGAACTTCTTCCTAACAGATGGGTTCATCAACCTCACCACCAGGCCCCAGTACTGCCCTCGCTGATCTTTCTGGCTTACAAAAGATCCCTTGTGTCCACCTCTGGGATTGACACCGTCTTCACTCTAAAGGCAGCCTTCTAGCTGATGTTCCAGAGTCTCTACCTGAAAGCACAGCCTTATGTGCTCATGCAGGTACAGTCCAATAACCAAAGCTCACTAAACACAGCAAGGTTTGCTTTGGAGGTGATATTCCATGGCTTTAGCTGAAGCTGATGACATGGCTGAAGTCTCTGGATTCTTTCCTATTCTCTGTCCAGTATGGTTGTCAGACCAAGAAGCCTCCTGTTCCTGTTTATCTTTGTACTAGCACCAACACAAAATCTCCCAACTCAGTTTTGTAGAATGACTTTATATAGAGGCCAGCCAAAGAGCTGCAAGGCCCTCCGCATTTGACATTCTTCTGTTCAGCTGTGCGGCTATAGTCCAAGTTAGCTGGTAGGCGGTGGTATTCTTGGCGCAAGGCCTTGTTTGTAAAGGAGGAATGAAAGAGGGCTTCGGACCGAAGTAGCATTAAGAGGTATGTCTTAAGTGTGCTTATGTTTGCACTCTGGCTGCCCTCAAGACACCCTCCTGCATTCCAGGAAGAATGATAGCTAAATGGTTCAGGTTGATGAAGCCTGAGGGACTCCTTTCAGAAAGAGGGTCTGATTCCCGCTAAATAAATTCCTAACCTAGTGGCACATTAAAGATCCCAGTCTTCCAGGTTAAGCCATTAGATCAGCTGTAACATCCCCCCAAAAGACTACAGAAGCATCAAACTCGTAACCAAGACCATCACCATGTAAAGACCTCTGTAACCAACTAAAAGATTATTTGCTTTCTCTCAGCAGAGTATACCATATATTTAGTTTTCCCAAACATGATTCAAAAAGTCACTGGCAAACAAAAGCCCAAGCTTTAGCACTAAGTCAATGGCAGAGTTCCTGACAGTCCATGTAGGTTTCTCACCCAAGGCTGAGTCCTCCGTATGACAAACAGGAAGCTTGGAGCCTTTCCTTTCAGAGCTCTTGATTTCAACCAGCAAGGAGCTAATGTTGCTGAGCTGAGAGTCATATACCCAAACAAGTTTTGTAAAGGGCACATCTCATTCACCTTTTGGGCCCAATTAAAAGAGCCTTAGTCCATGCTATGAAAGGAAACTTAAAAACCTCAAGACTGACAAAATTGTTTCAAAAGCTGGAGTGATGGTGGGAAGAAATTAAGAAAGAATGGCACACACATTTAACTGTATATTCTTTTCCAAAAGATATAAGGAAAAAAGTCATTCTTAAAAAAAATTTGTTTCTAATGTATCTTTGCTCTATGTCATATACTAGAATAACTATGATAACTTATCTTTCTCCTTATCTGACAACAGCTCAGTTTTTCCCTAACTTGATGGGAACTAAAGTAACAGGGCTACCATCTTGGCACAAGGCCCCTGTCCTATGATCAATTTCATTTACCTTTAATAGCTTTCCAGCTACTGACTTCTGTGTTCTTTTTGGGGGGGGAAGTAATTAAGTTCACTTATTATTATTATAAATATTATTATTATTTTTTAATGGAGGTACTGGGGATTGAACCCAGGACCTTGTGTGTGCTAAGCTCACACTCTACCACTGAGCTGTACCCTCCACCTCTTACTTTTCTATTTAGATAAATAAGCCCCATATACCAGACTCCTCTGGGACTCTGCAGTTGTAATAAACTCCAAGATCTAAAAATTTGATCCTTCTTAAAACTTGGGAGATCTAAATACCTTAGACATAACTCTAAATTGTGCTGTGAGTCCTTGGCTTCTCTCTTAAAATTTGAGTACTAAATGAATAAACTAAGACAGGTACTTTATTTACTGAGCACACAACAGACTTACTAAATAAGGCACGTTTAATACCTTTCTTCTCCATTACCTTCCACCTACAAGAAGAAGAATTTTTTGATCAGTTCCAGAAGTTATTCATATTCACGGAACTATTAAATTTTGGGGTATGTGTGTACAGACTCAAGGATATTTCCAGGAAGGGGAAAAACTTTGGTCTGTAAGCCAATAGTGCTTTATATCAGAGATTAGAAAGTGTTCCTATATCCAGACTTTGTTTACATCAAAAAAAAAAAAAAAAGGGTGGAAAGTGGTGAAACCTCTTCATTGGATAGACCCAAGTCCATACAAAACTCTAGATCAACTAAAGAATTTTCACACATTGGGATGAATATTAAGTTCAGAAAAATTTTTAAAACTAAACTCAATCTCTTGCTATCTCTTAAGGGATAGTACAGTTACTGGCTAAAAGACCAGACTACCTGGGTTCAAATCCCAGCCCTACTATGTAGTAGCTGGTTGACTGTGGGAAAATCACTTGATCTGTACCTAGTTTCCTCATCTGTAACATAATAGTACGTACACCTCAGAAGATTACTGAGTTTGAAATGTGATAACGTTAAAGTGCTAGAAGAGTGCGTTGCACAGAATTTTATGTCAGAAGTATTGTTACAGAAGAATTGCATCACAAATGCACTTAAACATGAATCCAACTTTGAACCAAAATAAATAAATTAGTTCTAGCCTCTTGCCATACTATACGTTTATAAAATTTACCTACTGTTTAAAAGTAAACATACCTTTTGTATGATACAACTTTGTAAATTGAAGGTTTATATCTGGTACTCAACCAAAAAAATAGGAGTCTGTTACAATCCAAGGCTGAGGAAGAAAAACTCTAAGGAGTATTTGAGATGGAACATTCCTAAAAATTTTCTCCAGTAGAAATGTGTACTGGATATGAATTTTATGCACGTGTTGAATTTAGGAGTTAAAGCTCATTAACTTCCTGCAAAGTGATTTAACTTCCTTATAATTTTCTATCAATACTTGAAATATTTCAGTTTTAAATAGGGAAAGGAAGCAAGTTAAGGATAAAAATGGATTTTGAAGTCATATCCAAATAGCAGTTAATGAAATAAGAATGTGGACTCTACTACTGCATATTGAATCTAAGAATCTGTCACTGGAGGAAATTATCTAGCAACTGTAATTTGTTTTACAGCTTAATATAAAAGTGTCACACATTTAATATGACCAAAATTACCTTTAAATAAAGCGTCTTTTGGGGGGCGCCATAATTCCAGTGAGTAAACCTTCGTTCTATCAAATGTTCCCTAAGATCATACATTCAACTCCAAAACTTCCTAAGCATTAACTTTTAAAGGGAAACATCAGCACTTATCCTTCAACTGTTAAACTTTGCTTAATAAATAGAACCTAAAGCTATTGCCATACTACAGTCCTCCAGTAGAGAAGAAATCGGTCTTCCAATAGAGGAAAAGCTGTTAGCTTACTAAGCTAGTATGAGTGTGACAAGAAACTCTTGGGTTAATGAAATAGCTGCTTTAACTACTAGAAAGACTACACAGGTGGTTCAACAGAATTTACTTGTGTATTTTCCATTTTCTATACTACTTGAAGGCATAGGATAGCTTTGTATTAGCTTTCTACAATATGGTGTTTTAAATTTATCCAGTAAACTAAGATGCAGTACAACTTTTATACAACTTAGGAGATTAAAAAAAAAATCTCCACAAGAGAAAGCAACTCAGCAGGCCCTGGTATTAAAACATTTTCCCAGAATAAACAGATATGTAATTGCATTAAAAGGCAGTTTTCAAATATTTTAAGTACACCAAGATTTCTTCCAAATATCTGCCTTGCTCAAACCAATGCAACCAACTGTTATTTATTATTAGTAGTGGGGCATGGATTTTTGGTAAATGTTTCTGGTTTTACTTTCTTATCAAAAATCTTTTAAAGTGCTATCAAGCAGCAAAATAAGTTGCATCAGCTCTCTGCTTACAGTAGAGGTGCCAATTCCTCATGGTGGAGGTGCAAATTGTGAAATCACAAAAGGTACAGTTTAACAGTAAGTAGTGCATGAAGAAACAGTAACAAGTGGCCTAAATACAGAGTTAGACAGAATCAAATCAATTATGTCTATAATTGCTCAATTGAAACTAATATAGGTACATTCAAAATAAAGCTTGAGATTATAATTGATGTTCAGAATCAAATTCGAAGAATTTCTTGATAAAATATAAATCTGTTCTTTTGAAACTGGAAATGAAACTATCAACTGATAGAGAGCTAGAGACTTATTAACCCCTCCTACATAGATAAGGAAATAAGTGACAAAGTCTCTTGCACTGAAGTTATGTATTTTAACAGCTTTACATGTAATATTCATATATAAAAAACTTTAAGTGCTTTTCTCCAATTTAAAAATCTAAAGAATTAAAAAATAAGGCATTCAATATTTGAAAAAAGTACAGATTTACAAAATGTGTATATTCTGTCATGAAAACTCCACACCAACATTATACACTTGGAAAAAAATACAAACAGGATATATTACAAATTTATGTAAGCAATAACTTAGTTCACACCATGCAATAAAAAGTACATTAATCAAGATACACAAGCTTTTGTAGGTTCTAAACTGAAGGACTTTTTTTCTGCAGAATCCTCAAAACCTGTGGCACTTAAATTTGTTAGCCTTTCTACTGAGAGGTAAATTATACACAACAATGATGAAAAAGATTAACAGACCAGTTGTCTATTATGAATCATTCCAGCTTTGTTCAACAATGGCCGAAACTCTTTTCTCATATTCTCGTTTGTTTTCCTGATAAAGCTGTGCTGCCTGGCTATTGGCTGGACTGTTTGGATTTGGTTCATCCAGCAGAGACTAGAAAGAGAGAAGAAAAATGATATTTATAGAGTTATTCTTCATATTAACGTGTCAGATATAAACCATATAAGTTATATAAAACAACAGAAATTATTCAATAAAGATAGAAATTAGTATGTCTTACATATTTTTAGGTCTAATATTTTCAGAAATGACTTGATTAAAGACAGCAGCAAGTTTCCTGTTGCTAGAGAACTTAAGCTTTCAAAACAGATAGCTCTCAACTGCTTTAAGACTGCTAATTTCAAAGAAACTGGAAAAGAATATTCTTCAGCATACTAAGATATTAACCAGGAAATAAACAGCTTGATCTGGTTAATATGTAATATTTATAAACAGCTTAGAGCAACTCACATTTTTCAAACAAACTTATTATTGTGATAGGTTTGCAAACGTCTGACAGTAAGTTGGGTAGTATGTCTTGTTTCTTTTAATCAACAAAACATTTGCATCTAGCAGCAAGGGAATGTAAGAGGAAGGCTAAAAACAATGTTTATAAGATGACCCAAATTAAAGCAGAAGTGTGAGAAAAAGCTTTTAAAAGGTCAAAAATCAAAATGTTACTTCTGCTCCTCTCAGATTCACATAATTAAAACATCCCTCACTCCACCACCCCACAAAACTATTACTCAAGGTCAACTCTGAAATACTCTGCCAGAGTGCTTTGGCGAATACTCATATTACCTTTGTTTAAAATAGAATTTCTTGGATGGGCAACATACTCAATGCTTCTCTGCATTTGGCTTTTCTCCCTATGGTTTTTCTAAGCAGTCATCTTTATCTATTTCCAAGAAGATTTTTCATTCTTCTCCACAACCTCTGGCTATGCTTTATGGGCATGAATAATACTTGATTTGTGAGAACACTCTACTTACACATGATCAGGAAAATGATTATAGATTTAATCTAATGTGGTCACTAACAAAAAAGTAGGCAGGCCTGACATCTGAAAATCAGGAGTTTTTGTCTGAGCTTTGCCACTGGTTCCCTTGGTGCTGGGAAGGTTAGTTTCCTTCACTTGGCCTTTAAATTGCTCCTAAAGAAACCAACTGTATGCCACAGAATCCTGAAAAATTATGATGCATCCTAACACATGCTTACCTGAATTGATGTTAAGATAGAAGATACATCATATGTTGGACTCCATCGATTCTGAAGGATATCTAAACATATGCTACCATCCGCATACACTGCAAAGACAACACTAAAACTGATTACATATTAACTTTGTCATATCTAACAGATAAACAGAAATTTTTACCACAAGAGAATGCTGGCCCAGTGAGAAGTCTTGAACATTAGTCAATAACTAAACTTTCTGTCTCACAGGAAAACCAGTCTGAAACTAAGGACTTTTTGTGTACCTTTCATTAGGAGGCCAAGTGAGAGTTAAGTTTTTTCAACACATACCATATAGCGAATCTGTTTAAATTCCACATTTCTAAATATTTTAAAATAAAGCTCTTGGAGGAAAAAAAGCTTATTTTCTGACACAGCAGTTCTACTCCCAGAAAGTATTCCAAAAGTAATTATCATGAACACGTAAAGTTTTATTTATAGGATGTTCATCATAATACTATACACAGGAGTGAAAAATCAGAACCTACCTTGTGGTCCAGTGAGGGGACTGGCTAACTAATGTTACAGCCATACAACCAATATCAATGTAGCCACCAGAGATGATATACAGCTACTATATGTTAACTAACTTAGAATGACATCCCCAGTATATTACATTAGTAAGCGTCCAATTATTTACATAAGGTAATTGCATTTTTTGTAAAGAATTATATATTAATATTTTCATTTGAAGTACATATGCAGTCAAAAACATTTATAAGACTAAACGCCAAAATGTTTAGTACATACCTGAAGAGATTATTAAGGATCTTATTTTCTTTACCTTTTCTTATACTTTATGATTTGTTTTTATAATAACTATGCATTCCTTTCATAACAAAAAAAAAAAAAAAATCAAGTGATTACTGCTTTAAAAGCCTTTAACATTTGGGAGGCTTTTTTTCCCTCTTGAAATGATTATGTGAAAATATAAATAATGAACATAAGTTTTATCCACTTGCCAGATTATGTATCTGTATGATAAATTTCCAGAAGTAGAATTGCTGTGCTGACAAAGGATAAATGCATTTAAATGTTATAAATACTGCCCAATTGCGGAAAGCTTCATGAAGCAAGCCAGATCACTCTACATAAATAAGGAATAAGTGAGGCCTTTTGTGGAGGAGAAGGCAAATTACTCTTAAGTACTGTCATTCCTCAGAGATCTATCCTCAGTCCTCTTCCTTCTTACCCTTTATATACCCTGGGCAATTTTATTCATGGCCTCAGTTACTATCTATGTACTAGGTTCTTCCAATTGTTAGCTTTAGACCACATTTAACTCTCAGCTTTAAGGCAGCGTAGTCAAATGCTTACTGTATAGCCCATAGGAACATGAAACTTACCAAGTCCAAAGCAAAAATCATCACCTCTGTTAACACCCATAAAGGTGTAAAATGATTTTAAAGTTTTGAGGCAGTAACTATTTTTGAGAAGTAATCCAAAAGTAAACTTGAAACTAAACATCCATTAACTGATGAACAGATGAACAAAATACAGTATACCCATACAATGGATTATCATTTAGCAATAAAAAGAAATTAAGTACAGATGTGCATTACAACATGGATGAATCTGAAAACTATGCTAGCTGAAAGAAGTCAGTCACAAAGGACCATATATATTATGTAATTTCATTTACATGAAACATCCAGAATAAGCAAATCTACAGAGACAAAACAAATCAGCGGTTGCCTAGGGCTGGGAGGCAGGGGGGCTGGGGAGTGACTGGTAATAGGCATGGGATTTTTGGGGGGAGGGAGATAAAAGTTCTAAAACTGATCATGGTGATGGTTGCACAACTCAGTGAATACACTAAAAAACCACTATATTGTACAACTTAAATGGGTGAGTAGCAGAGTATGTGAATATTTTAAAAAGATGTTTTAAAAAAGCAAATTAGGAAGTTAACTAATTAAGTACTGACAGTGGAAAAAAAGGGAAACCATGCTATTAATGTGAAGGGATAAAAAATTAATCAAATAAGGTTTCCTTATAAATCTGTTAAGGTTGAAAATCCTACACCTATACACATAGATACTGCACATACTCTACAATCTTTTCTACCTTGATTTACAGAGCCCTGCAACTACAATTTGGGTTGATTCAATAACAAGTCTAAGCCAGGTAAAGCTACAATAGAATAAATGGTTAGTTGCTTGGGAATTTCCCCAAAACAGAAACAGAAAATTAAACCTGCATTGGCTTGGGGCGGGGGAGGGGGACCTGTAAAGAAAAAGTAACTTCACAGCAATAAAGCACAAAGGCTACATTTATTATTGGGAAGTCACCTGGATTCCAGACACATGAACACACTTGTCCTCTGAGTAGGGAGCTCTCTGCTTGTAGCTAACTCATATAGCCTGCACTGCTAGACTAGATGCACAATCAAGAGTACCTCTGAAAATGTTCCTCCTGAGAGTAAATCAACTGATGGGGAAGACCACATTTAAATGAGCAAAGGTTATAAAAGGAAGATCTTAAATATTTTGGAAAATAAGTCTTTCATATAGTGACATAAATCCAGGAATATAAAAGTATTAGAAGCATATGGCAAGAAGTCAGGGAAGAGCAAATTTAATTACAAAAGAGTCACCCTCAGCAACTGTTTGTGGAAAAAAGTAATAAACTTTTAAAAGTAAAAATAGGAATGAAAGGGGGAAAAGTGGAAAATTGTATCTAAAAAAAGCCTTAAAAACATACAAACCTTTGACCTAGTAATTCCACTTATAAAAACTTATTCATGGGCATTTGAGAAGATTTATTTTCAAGAACATTCATTGTGCTGTTTAAAACTATAAACAATAGAAAATCACCAAATGGACAAAGAGTAAATAAACTATGGTAAACTCATATGCCAGAACGTTTTACAGCCATTACAAATGATACAAAAGAGTATTTACTAAGGGAAAATGTTCATAGTACATATAAAAATTACTTAACTTTACATACAATGTGATCTCAATTTTGTACATTTATTTGTATTTTTTTAAAGCTAAATTTTAAGCTACAAATTCTTTTTGGTGACTTTCACATTTCTACATACAAACAGAAATTAAAATCAGAAATTATTAAAAGAAAACTGTACTTCAAATTTGGAACCTTGGTAAGATTCCAGACTACAAAAGTATGGCCAGTGTTGACATGGAAACAACATCTAGAAGAGGGTCCTCATAATAAGTATGAGCAAGACCTACAAGGACGAAAACAGTTTTTTTCCTCCTATCATTTGCAAAGTCTATTAAGTTGCTACTTACCATTTGGATGAAACATTTTGGATAAAAACCTAACAGTTGGCGGTTTATTTGGATATTCTTCAGAAAATTCTATTACTAGTTTAAAAGTACCTAGATAGGAAACAAACCAAAATAATTACAGTAAAGACAGCATAACTTTTCCATCTCTTTATCAATGAATTCCCAATCCCAAATTGGTTTTTGCACAACCGCAAAATAGTTAGTCAATTTTGGTTTAGCACATAAACATGCTAAATATACGTCTATTAACGTACTGATAACATGTAGCAGTAGCAAGCACTTGGAGTGCAAGCACTGACGTGTGCTACTGGTGGGAATATTAACTGTCATATGTTTGGAAGGCAATTTTGCCCTAGCTACCAAAATTTTAAATGTACATTTTGGGGAACTACAAATAATTTATTACAGCTCAGAAGGGAGTGCCAAAGAATTCTGAGAGGGGATGATCACCACATGACAAAGGACTCAGACTAGAGTCATGGCCACTAATGTCAAAGAACTGTTCTGTCCCCAGTAGCAATCCCTTTAAGTACGCCAAGAATCAGAAAGCATTAGTATAATCGCCTACTGTTGGTTATAGACCAATATAGTACATTTTGGCCAGTCTAAATCATTATCTTATGGTCAACAGAGACTTAGGCACTTAAAAAAATTATGAATTTATAACAAAGTCAGTCTGTTCAGAGTGTATACAAAGAAGAGCTCCCAACTTGAATTCCAAATCTATTCTGCAGAATAACCACCATTAATAGTTTTGTGTTTGTCTTTCTGGACTTTCGTGTTTATTCACTACCCAGAGTCCTTTTACTTTGAGGAAATCCACCTGAAGACTGAAGATCCTCCAACTATAACACTTTGAGCATACTCAGTAAGTTGAAGCTTATTCCTAAAAAGTCAGTAAGTTTAAACCATTCCAGATGACACTACAAGGTTCTTTCCTTATTTTGTCAATGCAGTTTAAAAAAACAAAGCAAAAACCCATTCTCAATCTAAATTCTCAACTCCTGACTTCAGTCTACCAAGATTAGAGGCACGTATTTAGTAAAATAGTTAATATTTTATCCTCATTGGTCATAGATTCAGTATACAACCTCTACATCTTCACATTTTTTCATTGTTTAGAAATTTGGAATTAGGGAGACCAAAGATACAAACAAAATCAAAGATAACATTTAATTCACATTCTAATATATTAACAGAGATACTATGAAGTGTACAATTAGCAAAGATAGCCTTATACCTAATTATGTATTTTTACAGTTTATATTTTAATTTTCTTTAATTACAAAAATGTACAATATAAAAATTTCAGGCAAACACAAATAAGAAAGAGCTCTGCTAAAGTTTTTTTCCTCCATATTATGGGTCTCAGTACCCCTTTATACCCTTATTCCCAACCTTTCAGTGTGAAGTCCCTGAATGTGAAGTTGGGAAGAGATGCATGCAATAGCATACCATTTCATGGTATTTCCACCAAAAATAAAAAAATAATTTTTAAATATTGGCTCTTTAATAACCAGCTTGCAAAAATTCCCGAAGTTTTAAAACAATCTAGTCTTATGATCAGTATAAACTGCCTCCAGCCCACCACTGGCTATAACTATCGATATTTGTTGTACTGGAAATTGTAATTCAAGAAAATCTTAAAATATTTATTCATTAACAATTGCAAACTCATTACACATTAATCAAAGTAACATTTAATGAAAATAACTATACCCTCTACCAAAGTTACTGAGAAGTGTAGTACTGTTTCACATTTTTGCAAATCTCTTAAATGATTAGCTTAATGGAAGACAGCTGCATTCTCTTAGCAGCTTCTGCATTCAATCAGGTGCAACATGCTGTTTTGATTGAGGTGTATGAAGAAAATAGGCTTCACATAAATAGGTGAATGAAAAAGGAAGTATTTTCCCAGCCTTTTCAGATAATTGTGGATATTCTTTTTTGACACTGCACCAAAGAAAAGGTAGGTTTTTAAAGGTTAGCTGCAATGTAGAATCTGAAACTATATAAACTTTTTGCACTACTTATGTTAACAACTATTGTACATTGCATAAGTCTTTTATCCATCCACAGTTTTCTAATATTATACACTGGCTATTTGGAATATACTGGTTCAGAGTTATACAAATCTAAATGTTGCCACCATATTTCAATATATATATACACCACCACCAAAAAAAAAAAAAAAAAAAAAATCACAGTAGGTAATACTATCTACTGATCTCATCAGAGAAGTCTTAAAGCATTGGGAAGCCATCATTTTTTCAGCAGCGACAAGCATTGTCACAGTCACTTTCCTTGACCTAACAGCTCTTTGGTAACTTTTGAGAATATGTCTGCCAAATACAAACTCAAATCTAAACAACCACAGGTTGTCTGTCATTCATTAAAGTAAAAATGTTTCATGAAAAGAGCAGTAGTTCAAGCTGCAACTCAAACAACTGCAGAACTGCTTTCCCTTGAGACAGTTATCATACAAGCAAGAGAAGTGCTTTATGCATACTTCTCACTTCATCACGCAGAATATTAAAAGGACACATACTCAAGAATCAGAATCCAGTAATATTAATAATTCCTACTTTCTCATCAAGACATTTTAAAGTCAAAGTGGCATCTTTGAAAATGCAAAAAATTTCAATGACTCCCAGTACAGTTTGGTGCCAATGTCTTGATTTGTGCTGAGATGCTAAACTGCTCAGATCCAGTTTTATCCACTAATCCTTTTGTACCATCGGTGCAAATGTCAATAAACTGAAAAAGGCAAGTTATGTCTTAGTATTGGTATGAAAATAGTTTTATTTTTAATTTTTTTTTACATTTTTTAATTGAGTTATAGTCATTTTACAATGTTGTGTCAAATTCAAGTGTAGAGCACAATTTTGGTATGAAAATAGTTTTGATCACATGGAACCCCTGAAAGGGTCTCAGGGACCTTAAGGGTTTGGACCACCCAGAATACCTTGATATATATAGTATATATAGAGTAAAAAAGCAAAACTCCTTAAGTATCTCTTTTCAACTCACCCCCCCATCTAGAGGTAACCACCGATAGCCGTGTGGTATATAGCCCTTTAACCACACACACACACACAGACACAGACACACACACACAATCTTGCATGAATGTATTTGTAAAAACGTGATGTTACAACATACATTCTGCAACTTTTCTGTCTCCTCAGACATACATCCAGATCTTTAATATGCACATAATATCCTAGAGTCTACATATATCATAATTTGCTTAACCATTTCTCCTACTGAACATTCAGATTATCTCCTTAAAAACACTTCTGCAATCAATATCTGTAAAAATACCCTGGGGTGGGCTAATTCTGAAGCCATTTTGATAATTAAAACAAACCTGTTTAACAATTTTTTAAAATTCATGCTAAAGTAAGGGAAAATCTAAGTACCTGGTTAAAGATCAATTTGAGAAAATGAACAATAAGTACATATTAGAACTAATTTTCCACTTTCCTAGCTCTTGGTGAAAATACTGAATTTAAGATGAAAAAGATTCTGCAGAATGCCAACTACTTATGGGTGTCAAATGCTACTGTATGTGAAGCTACTGGCAGCTATGGGTGATTAAGAACAATTTCAGCTCAGTACCCTATCAATAAAGTTAGAAAAGCATTATTATCTTTCTGATGTTTACCTCAGGGACACCTTTAGCATGCTACAAGGTCATTTAAACTATTCTCAACATAGACTCCACCATCTATGCTTAGAGTTCTACAGCCAAGTAACAAAGTAACAGAGGGAATTGGCAATGAAGGTGATCAAACAGATCTGGGGAGAAAATACTTTATAAATTCTCAGTATTATTTATTTTTAATTTGACCTAATAACAATACAAAATAGTCTTAAATAGATAAGTTGGTGTTAAAATTTCCTACTTAAAGCAGCCTTTTAATACTATAGAAAACATCGAGAATGACTTACCATCTTCAAAGGGTGTCCCTTCTGGTCTGAAAACAAGAAGATTTCTGATTAAAGGAGGACTTTCGTTCTCTTTTTTCCTGATTTTCAAGCACGGAAAGGATAAACTCAAGCAGAGAAAGAGGGGCTCATTCTGATGATTTGTGGAGTTTTTAAGTTACTGTTAATTTAATATCATCTTAGCCCTGGATTTTTATGGATGAGGCCATAAAGGGTAACTTTCATTTTCTAAGTTTTCCTTTAAAGGTGGTTTTTACAAAAATCAAAACCAAAAAAACTTGTCATAATTCTAGCACAAAAAGAATTCAGTTCATAAATACCAGCCATTTTGTAAATGTGTGTACTCTCAAAAATCTTACTTTCAAATACAATTTACATCAGTAAGATGAAAAATCAATACCCTTTAGTTTAAGATAATTACGACACCAAACCAAAATGTCCTGCTTTTTCAAGAGAGCAATAACTCGTGTTCAAATTGGTTAAATTTAATTGACATCATCAAAAAAAGCCAGTCTCTTTTGCTCAAATCTTTTCCTTGACGCCATATCCCAATTTCATATTTCCTAAGCAGCAACAAGTTTAATTATTACTTGCAAGGCACATTCAGGATCTCAAAGACACATGATAACAGTCTGAATTTAACACAATCACTTTACTTTAAAATGGTGAACTATGCTCATTTTCCCACTAGTCTTTAAAGTAGACTCTTATAACTGATTCAATGGCAACGCAGAATTCTGTTTACAAAAGTATTCCTTTAAGGTTTTAGTGCAAAATCCTAGTTTAAATAGAGTGAAAGAAAACCAGATCCAGTTCAGGAAAACCAAATAAAAAGCATAAAGAAATTTTAAATTAAAAAGCATATATGCAATATATATTACATACAAAATTTAAGACTGCTCTCAAAAGGCTCCATTCAGTTATTTCATACTGGGTTGCAAAACATTTTTGATTTAATTTTTTGCCATGGTGGAATCTCTCAATATTCTTGGTTCCTAGCCTTTTTACAGTTCCAGTAGAGTGCAACCATAAATATTTGCTTGGTACATTTTGTACAAAGTAATTTGTATTTCTCCTTGAGCTTCAAATGATATTTTTATCAAGTACAACCCGAAGTGATTATAAAATCGTAAATTTTATGTAACTACCAAAACTCTTACCAGAATCTTTTTTTACCTTACAGTTTCTGTAAGATCCCTGATTCCACCTCAGCTCCCTTTCCTAGTTGTTATACATTCACTTTTCTTAAAGAATCACCACATCTACCATTTGTTATTTCTTTCAACTCACCCAAATATAACTGCATTCCATTGCATGATGTTGTTTTCAGATGGTGCACCACTGACACCCACAGGTGGGTCCTCTTGCAATCTAGAAATCCAGAGTAGAAATTTTAAAAGTTGAACATTAAGGTCACTAAGAAGACCAAACAGAAAACCTATGGACTCTATGCCATCTATTTTGAGAAACAAACTAAATCCATTTCCTTATTCTTGTGCTGAACTGGAATAAACCGTATGACTTAAAAAAAAAAATCAACCAGAAACATACTTATTAACTATCTCTCTAAATTATATAAAATTCCAAAGGATGTGAGAGTCATCCATCTTCAGATATCACCAAGGTCAACGTATCTGTTCGAGAACTGCCTTCAACCTAAATAAATAAATAATAAATAAAACCTCAAGTGCAAAAAATATCTTTACAGAACCATCAATTTTGCTGCTGTAAACATGGGAAGGCTGCGTGAGTCCTAACTGCAGCTACTTGTGCAACATGGCCACCAGTGAATCCTCCCCCCAAAACAAAACCCACCTCAGTGTAAATACTAAATAACTCAAAACACATACATTTTAATCAAAAACTAGTTTTAGGCAGAAGAGTTACTTAATCCCATTTGCTTCAATTAGCAGTATCTTTTAAAGTAATCAAGCTTGAGTTAGGTTTTCCTTCAGTCTCTTATTTTAAAAGCTCTGCACTAACACTAAATCTACCTTTCGGATCAGGAGACTCAATACAAAGCTACCTTCCAACATTTGTCATAGTCAAATTCTTGTAACCAAAGATCCGTGGAAAACTACCAAAGGTGCCAAGTGTATAACTTAGAATTAAGCATAGAATTGCAGGGAGAAACCAGGGTAACAATGGCCATGAACTGGGAAATTTGATTATTTGAATTTCACTCATGGGAACGAATCCGAAATCTACTGGTTTCAAGCTTTAGAAGACGACTTTTGCACCAAATAGAGCATCTTTTAGACTGTCATCTCAGTAAAAAATAAACGCTACACAAAATATATACATACACACACACACACACACACAATATATACATATGACACTGTCATGTAGCATGATACTTTGAAATTAGTCCACAAAAAATTGTTCTTTTTAGTCAACCTCAAGCAGATTAGGCCAGTATTAACAGAAGCGTTAAAGGACATGCTGCCTGAGCCCACGCAACATAAAGGCTAACTTGCAAATATTTTCAATGATAAACTGGCCAAAGCCCCAAACAATGGCTTCCAAGTGTCTCACCTACGGGTTTATAATGGTGAACTGGAAAGGTTACTTCCTGAGCGGCTAATCTTAAGATTTTATACTAAATATTTCTTCTCAATCAGGGCAGGTCTCCCTAGAAAAACACTTTAAAATGTGCAGAGGATCGCAATGTTGAGTTTTCTCAGTTATTTTTCTCCTAGTACCTCGAAGTATTCAATCAAAGAAAAACAACTGAAAAAGTCACTTCCTTCTCGCTAATCTCTAACACCATCCAACAAAACCCTATTTTACAGGAGGAGGCCCAGGGAGTATCAGGTTAGCTCCAGTCTCAAAGAAGGCATTTTTCCAAACTTTGGAGGCTATAGATAGGGCTTTCCACATCAGGCCACAGAGCTGAGTTCCAGAAGGCACTGGCAGCCGGGGTTGCCAACCCAAGTCCCACGTTTCTAAGCCAGTTCTCAAGGTCCTTTCAGGAGGGCGGGGGAGAGTCTGGTTTCGGAGGATGGGTTAACAACCTCCGGCCCTCGCGCATCAGACCCCACCCTCACTGCTGAAAGAATGGGGAGGAAGGGGGGGGTTCACCCCAACCCCGGCCCTCGAAGACAGCAGGGCCACCGAACAAAGCTGAATGGTGCAGATACTGGGGAGAAAGCTTCTGCAAGAGCTCGGCTTTAGAGCAAAGGGAGGGGGCACCGCAAGGTGCAACAGCAGGGGATGAGGTATGAACGCCCGGACGAGACGACGGGCAACTGGCCCTAGTGGTGGGCAGCAGAGAATCCGAGAGCAACCCACAGCCATCCTTTTACTTTTTTGGGGTGGGGACGGGTGAAGGAGTATCGACATTTCTTACGTCGAAAAAGTGAACAAGCAAGGATAAGTGACTGCAACCAGGGGCTAGCACTGGGCTTCCGTCTGTCCCGCTGGGCCCACAGCGGCCCTCTTAGGGTCATGAGGAGAAGGTGTCCTGGATACCCGCCCTGCAGCCCCGCAGCCTTGGGGAAGAGCCGTCATTTAGGCGAAGATAGAGGTCCTTACCGCTTGAAATCCCGCATAAGCCTTCTCCGGGCCGGGGTCGACATGCTCCACAGCTACCCCGCGGTCAGTCTGAAAGAAAAGAGTCCCGCGCAGCCCCCCCCCACCCCCCGGCGCGGCGGCCGAATCACTGTGGGTCACCGCCGCCGCTGAGGCTGCACAAACAACCCTGCAATGACGTCTCCCTCCGCCGCCTCCGGATCCCTCCGCCTTCCGCCAATACCATGGAGTGAGGGGTGGGGGGGGAAAGGGACGGGACATAGGAGAGCTCGTTATGGGAGCCTTTCAGCAGAGAGCCTATCCATTTTGGGTTCCTGAACTCACAGACCAATTATTTCTCTCTGTGCTCAGACTGGAAATTGTGGATTAGAGACACTGAAACCGAATACCAGCCCGTCTCCCCCTCTTAACGAGTTTAGTCTCGACCGGGTGGGGAGAGAGAGGGACGCATCCGGGTCCAGAGATTTCAGGGAAAGGCGGTGGGATGACGTAAGGTCACGTGATTGCCCGCGGCGTTGTCAACAATCCACCCCTGAGGGGGAGGGGACGAAGTATCTAGAACCACGTGTCCCTATGACGCTATTAGAACGGATCACGTGAGGGCGTCGCCTGGATCTGCGTTTCAGCCAGGTTTTTGAACCCGGTAGTTAAGTTTACGGGACTGAGGGCGGGTGCACACTTTTAATAGCTTTACCTCCAGCTTGTTCCATGAACGGCAATTTTTGAGGTTGTCCCGGAAGCAATAGCTATTTTGCTTAAGTCTTTAAAATGGAGCCAAAAATAATTTGGACGTAAAAACCCCTCTGTTGGCTCAATGGCTTGTCAGATCTGTTAGTGGACAGGAGTGAAGCACCATTTTCCTCACCTTTGTTATTGAGGCCCCTACAAGTAAAATCCCCTTAAATGCTTCCTTAGGGCCGCCAAACAGCCTATATGTACACACCAGTGAGTTTCCAGGGCTGGAATTTCTGGGCGGAGATAAAAGAAGGGTGTACAGATTGTCTAATGTTTGTTTACTATCCCTATAGAATTATGCAGAATTTTGTTTTTTCTTTATGGGTTTGCTCTTATTTGAAGATTTGTGTCAGGCGTCCATGGCTTTGGTTACCATGATTTACTGTTGAATTTGTCAAGACATGTGGGGGTTGATCTCAAGAGAACGTATCAATGGGTGGTTGGTTGTCAAAGAAACCTGAAAGTACCATCTGGGAGAGAGCTCATGCAGACCCGGATGGGAGTTGTATATCTAGCCTAGGTAACTCATTTCTTGTTTTCTACACTAGCAAGTAAACGGCCTAAAACGTCCCCCACTAGGGGACTAAGGGATGTTGACCATTAGAATTCTGACATTTCCTGTAGTCATTGAGTTCCCTTCCTCTATTGCCTCCAGTTTCAGTAAGACTTTGTTGGTCTGAACTCAGCTCTTTTAATCCATTTGGGTCATTCTTCGGCCCAAGGCATTATAGGAGGATGGAATGAGGAAATTAGCGTTGCCCTTAGTTTCATGGAACCAGAAAGGGTTAACTTTCCCACTTTGCTGGTACCTCCTTTTCTTCAATCCCTGAATTCTTTCTCTTGCTTTTAGTAACTGCCTTCGTGGTCAAGGTAGCCATGCTTAATTCTTGGTAGGTCGTGCTATGCATTCACAGATGTGATTACCTAAGTTAAAAGATGAATATTCTTTTTTTTGCCTTTTTTTTTTTTTTTTTCTGCCTTTCCGCCACAGCAATCCTTAATCCCCTCCAGAGCTAAGGATGAAGACACACTGGTAGGGCTACCTACAGTGAAGTACTAAAGAGAAACTTTAAAAGAAATCCCTTTTATGTCATTTACCTAGCCATTTATTATCATTTTGGAAACCTACAGTTTATAGTTTTCCAAAATGAAGTAACACTTTCAACACAATCAAGTGAGGGGATTTCATTAAAGTCTTAGAGCTTTACTATATAAGCAAAAATCATTGGCTGTCCTCGTTACCAGGACTTCCATAAAGCTATTTGTAGAAATAATTGTTTTAAAGCTATAATTTTATACTGTAATAATTCTTTAGCTGTAGATGTGAGCTCACTGAAGGTAGGGGCTCTGATTCATGCTTTGTCCTTTGCCAATATTAGACCAACACTAAATATTAATGTCCTTTACAGTAAGTCTAGGTCCACTGTAAGATTTACTATGACTTACTCATAGAAAGTATTTAAAAACATGATTCACTTTTCAAAAAGAAAAACAATTCTGAACATTTTGGTGGTGATAGCAAAAATCAGGACCCCCTCTCTTTCCTCTCCACACCTCAATATAAACCTAATCACAGAAACACTTAAGTAGTTTCTACAGTACCAGTTCCTTTACCGTAACTCATTTACATCAGAATATCTGGGGGTGGGGCCTTTGAAAAGCTCTCCAGGTGTGATCTAAATGTGCTTGGTTGGGTTAGACCAATTGGACTATAATTTATTGGATAATAATACTCTCTTATTTAGGAGACGCATAGTGAGATTCAGCCTTTTACACTTAACTCTTTTTGCAGGAAAAAAAAAAATGACAACCCTAAGAAAGACAGTTCTCCCTGGGCATGTCCAGTGATATTCTTGTTTATTGGAGGCTGTCCCTCCAGTAGAACCCCATGTCTGGTTCTTAAGGAATTAAAGGCCTCTTTGGAGGGGAGGGGTGACTTTGTATGTCAATCTGTATGTGGTGGAACCCTATGAATTGTTTTCCCAAAGAGGGAGTTTGAGAGTTTTGACATGTAGTAAGGAAGTTTTTAAAAAGTATTACTGAGTTTGAAAAAAATTTTAAGCATATAGGAGGTGGTCAAAAAATGTTCTTGATTTATGAACCGTTTTATTCCCGTTTTAAGGATGAATGTCAACAGCTGAGGTCGAACTCAGGTCTATTGAACACTAACATAATTAGGTAATTTATAAAACTATAATTACACAAGACTTCCTTGGAAGTCTCGTTTTACAAGGTATCTGCCTAGTGATACCAGGTATCCTTTTAGGACCCAGCACAAGCGACAGGTGTTCTGGGGCCTGGGGTCGTCTAAAACGCAGTCGGATAAAATTCTACCTCGGTTCTTCCCCAGAGGATTTGCAGTCACTCGCTTGCTGCAGTCAAGACTAAACTTGTGAAGAGGCCCCAGTTCGACCGACAGCAGCTCCTATCCCCGACCTCCACGGAACGTTCCTCTTAGCGTTCACCGGGAGTTCGTTTCCGCTTGTTCTCATTTTCCCTTCCGGGTCGGGCCTGGCGGGTGTTCCGGTCTTGCGCACTAGGCCCCGAGCGGGAGGCCCGCGGCACTGTTGCTATGGCAGTACGCCGTCTGGAGCTCCTGGGACTAGCGGGCTAGGTAGGGTCTGGGTCCTGGTGCCTGGCTGAGACTGCGCGGGGCTAGGCCAGCGGGACTACAGAATGGGCTGAGGCGGCGGCTACCCGGACGAGGTCGACTAAGGGCGAGGGGCGCGGCACTGGTCCGGGACCCTAAGACGTCTGGTTTGAGGAGCAGGCGAAACCGAGGTTTTCTTGGGTCCTGGGGCCTGATCTGTTGGCGACTACAACTTTGCGGGAACCTCATAGTCGACGGGGGCATGACAGGACGTGTGGGGACCCCACCCATGATGAATAGGTGACTTGTGGTGAGGGAATCTTAACTCTTGGTGGCAATGGTCGAGACAGCGGGAAGCGCCCCAAGTTCTGGTGAGGGCTGAAGGCCCACAAGGGCACCTTACTGCCGAACTGGCAGAGTGCCCAAAGGGTCTGTGGAAAAGACTCCTGGTTTTTCTGTTTCCATGTTTCAAAGTATGGGTTTATGGTGGAAATGCATTATCCAGCTTCAATAAATAAAGGTATAAATGTTTAATCTTTTTTTCCTTTCTTTCTCTGAAGAAGCAGCTGGGCTTGAAAATGGAGATGTATGAAACCCTTGGAAAAGTGGGAGAGGGAAGTTATGGAACAGTCATGAAGTGTAAACATAAGGATACTGGGCAGATAGTGGCCATTAAGATATTTTATGAGAAACCAGAGAAGTCAGTCAACAAAATTGCAGCGAGAGAAATAAAGTTTCTAAAGGTTTGCTTTTTTTGCCTTAATTGCTCCAAGTCAAAAGAGAAATTGTTACCGAATAAAAAATTATATAAGGAATATTTCAGTTAGCATATATATTTGGGCATGCAATAGAAAAACAAGTGTGATAGGTTACCTTACTGTATACATTTTGTAATTTTACAGTGATGCAAGATATATGTGTTTATGTGAAATCTAACAAAAGCAATGCCAAATATTATGAAATAATTATTCAGAAATATTCAGGTATTATACTTAATAAAAATGTCTGTTTTGTGCAAGGTATTGTGCCAGATACTGAGACTATGAAGAAGTATAAGACAGTACCAATGTTCAGGGCTTTTATTACATAATCAGAAATACAAGCAGGGATATAAAAATAATACTGAGTATTATTAAGTGGCTCATAATAAGAGCCAAGTGATTAACAGAAAGTCCTGTTGGGTAGGGAAGTTTTCTTGGAGGAAATGGAATATGAATTTAGCCTCAAATGATGTGTAGAATTTAGGTAAGAGGGAGAGACTATTGTATGACAGGTTAGGGGAACAGCATAAGCTCAGAGAGGCTAAAGCAGGACAAAAGACAAAGCAGAAACATTTGCCTGTAGAGTTTCCTATGCAGAAGTAGAAAGAGGTGAGATTAGAGAAGTAAATTGGAGGTAGGTTTTAAAGTCTTGTCTTTTAGGCTAAGGCATTAAAACTTGATTTTGTGAGTAGTGGAAGATTTTGAATTTAGAGAAAAGAAACTACAAATATTAATCTAGCATTTTTTTAGAATAGATTGGAGGACTGAGAAAGTAAAAACTGTTCTGTTGTGAGTTTAATTCAGAAATCCTGGTACATAGGAAGGCCCTTGTTGGAATGCAGCAATTTGAATGGAAAGTAAAGTTAGAACATAATATATTATAAAAGAAGACATGAAAGTATAGAATGAAATAGAAGGGGAGTCAAAAGTATCTTTGAGGTTCAGTGATTGCTACCATTGATGGAAATATGAAAGACCCAAAAGAGACATGGTTTGGGAACTAGATCAGTTCTAGAAATGTTGAATTTGAGGTGACAGGAATACAATTAAGTAAAGATGACCAGTAGGCTTTTAGGGATGGGGAACAATATCAGGAGAGAGCAGGCCACAAGACAGAATTTCGTGTAGGTATGACAGGTCAACTCAGGGGGAAGACCTCAGGAGTGTAAAGAAAGGAGTGTTAACAGTCCTTGGGGATTATGTACAAAACTAGTGATTTTTAAAATATTTAAATGTATATATGTATTTTGTTTATTGGAATTTATATAGATGTTTTAAGGTTCATAGTCTAGATGCTTTATATGTGATGAAGAAAACATACTCTTCTTGTTCATTTTTATCTGATACAAAAGTAATATTCTCTTCTTTGTAAGTCTCTATTAGATGAGATAGATCAATTTGCTTTCTAAGTAGAAGTAATATATTAGGCATCTGTGGATTGTTGGAACTGCTCTCTTTCTAGACAATGAAAAAGAAGGTTAATGTCAGTAAAAATGTTATGATTTTGTGAAAGATACCTGTCCTTATCCTGATGAGCTAAAACATAATAATTCCGTAAGGCAACTGTTGTGCAATGTAAGTGAAAATCTAATTAGAAGGAGATCTCTTTCCAGGCACTATCTTTTGCTCTTTCTTTACCTTTGTTGCACTTAAGGTGATTATTTTTTTTTCTACTTAATTATTTTGTAAAAATAACTAATATGTGGTAAGAACACAGATGAATTTGAAATTTTACTATGTAATATAATATAGTTGTAACTATAATGCAAACTATTTTGAGATGCCTTAACTTATTTCTCATTGCTTTATGTCTTGTGGAATTTTTAGTTTGATTAAATCTAGTTCCACAAGAAAGATTTCTTGTATTATTAGTTAACATTCTTAGTCTAAAAGCACTGCCATAATGACTTAATTTGAACTAAATTTTTATCTGCTAGAATGTCATTAAATAAATTACAGTTAAGAGTAATTAGTGAGAATATCTGTAGAAAAGTTGACTAGTAATGAAGGAAAACAAAAGTAAACAACCTGATAAAGGATAATGGAGCATTTCTAGGGGTTCCATGGTTTATCTGAGAAAGTACTTGATTCCTTTATCCCTGAGTGGATGTTCTCTAATGCTTATTAGCTCACATTAACCCTTCTATGCTTTTGCCTTTAATATGAATGCTGGACAGGAAACCAGTAATTTTCTTTAGTTGAAGGATTAATATTGTAGTGTCCAAAGCAGTCTTTTTTCTTTTTCTTTTTCTTTTTTTTTTACTACTACCATCATGTTGCTGCAGCATTCTAGCATCTTGCCAACCAGGAAAACTGGGAGCTGAACTAGAAAAAGAATCTGGCATTATATTTTGGCATGTTTTCTATCAGTTGTGTTTTGAGGACTTTCGTCTGTGTATTAGTATAGATGAGTATAAAAACTGATATTTTGCCGTTTGAATAAAGGCAGAATTTTTTTTCACAAAAACTTAGCTTTCTGATGAGTCCAACATTGAAAATTTGCCCCTTAATTTTTAGTCAATGAGTGAATATTTTTGGTATTGAGCAAGTTAAATATCTGAGAATTAATTGTAATTAAATCAGTGTATTTTACAAAATAGAATAAGCAGCATAAACTATTAAACCTCATTTGTTTTCTAAGCTAATACATGCCATTTTTGACATTTTGAAATTATTTTAACAGTGAATGTTACCAGTCTGAAAAGGTGTTTGGTTGCTTTGGAATGTTACAGACAATGAACAAAAATGTACCCACAAATAATTGTGTGTTTATATAAAGTTCCTATGGATATAAATTGACACTTCACATATCTGAGAAGTTCCTAGATATTTTGATACCCTTTTGTTATAGTACCTAGAAATTTAATCACAAACCAATTTAAAGGATAGGAAGATATCTCTTAGCAGCATACCAAGTTAACGTTACAGTACACTTACTCAGAATTATTTTAGTAAACCAAATGTCAACTTGAAGTAAAGCAATACATCTCCCTTTGTTCTATAAATATTAATTATGAAATTGATTAACATTTTCTTAAAATAGGAGTGTAAGCAAATCAGTTGAGAAATTTCTGTTGAAATGCATAGAGGAAAAGAAGCTGAGAATATTTGTTTCTTTTTAAAATTATATAATGGTGTTATATGTGTAAATTATGGTATGTGAGAGAATTTATTAAAAATTTGTTTCTTTTGTCAATAGCAATTTCATCATGAAAACCTGGTCAATCTGATTGAAGTTTTTAGACAGAAAAGGAAAATTCATGTGGTGTTTGAATTTATTGACCACACAGTATTAGATGAGTTACAACATTACTGTCATGGATTAGAGAGTAAGCGACTTAGAAAATACCTCTTCCAGATCCTTCGAGCAATTGAATATCTTCACAATAACAATGTAAGTGCTTTACAGTAAGCCAAACTATAGGATGAATATAAATTGTAAGTGCCCTTTAAGTGTTGTTCTATTTTTGTGAAGGTAGTGAAAATTATTTTTCTGTACATTATTAATTGACATCCTGAAAATGGAGAAAAGATTGGGGGGATTTCAGTTGCAGAACCAGAAAACATGGAACACACAATAATTACAACTCTGAGTGGATCTTTCTCCCCCATGTTTAGAGCACTGAGGAGGAGGGTGATGGATGTGTGGTAGGGGGGTTTGGAGTTAGGAACTGAAAACGAGGCTAGGGGAATGGCTAGTGAATGTGGATGCCTTTAGGGGAAGAAAGGAGAGAAAGTGGCTGAGGGGTGTAGAGCCTTGTCATTTACTTTATGAAAAATCAAGAAAGGAAAGATGATCAACTGTTCTGATTTTTAGTGTTGCCTTTTAGCATTGTTTAGTTAGTGTTTAGCGCAGCAGGTTTTTATGGACATATTTTGTTCCCAACATGAACTCTGCTTTCTGTAAAGTTAGATGTATATTCAGGAAATAATAGTAAAAGCCTCAAAAATAGTTTTATTAGTAAGTGATATCCCAGGCTTTTTCAGATATCTTAATTTCTCATTTTCTGTCTTGGTAATATTGCATTTCACTTTGCAGCTCTGAAAAATATGGTTGTGATAGCAGCTGGAGTTAGATTGTAATTTCCTTGCTTGCTGGATCCATGGGGAGACAGTATGATGTAATAGCTAAGAGCACACAGTCTTTGGAATCAGACTGTCCTGGGTTTTAATCCACCGACTTATCTGTGGGTAACCACACAACTTGTGCACCTCACAACTTTCACAATGAAAGGTGGTAGCCCCATTACTCTGTGGCCCCAGGAAAGTTATTGAACCTCCCTGAGCCTCAGTTTTCTCATCTATAAAATGATACTGTATTACCTCACAAATTTTTTTGTAAAGATCAAATTAGGTGATAGGCATAAAGTATTTAGCACTTTTTTAGGTCTATTTTAAATGCTTAATAAATAGTGCTCATAGGGAGTCGGGAATAGTTATGTTATCTGTGTTCCTATAGTGTCTTGCCTGTAGTAGACTTTTTTTTTTTTGCCCCACCCCCACCTCCCCAGAGTAGACTTTCAAAATATTTCTTGACTAAAGGGAGACAGCATTATGGCCTAGACTGGGAGTAGAAAACTTCAAAAAAGAGATAAAACTAAAGTAAGGAGAATTTTTAACTGTAGCTAGGATTTCACTAGAAGAGGAAATACATTCAGAAGGGGTACAACTGTGAATATAAGTAGACCTGAGCAGGGTACTTCAGAGAGTGGTGATAAGACAACTTACAGAGACCAGGTAAACAGAGAGGAGATTGCACAGTTGCCCTGGGGAGAGGTTTTCCAGAGCCTTGAAATTCATCCTTAGGATTTTGGACTTTTTTCCTGAAAATACTGGGAAACCATGGAAGGTTTTTGAGCATTGCTGTAATAGGATAAAAACAAAACCTAATCTTATTTTGGCAAGAGTGGAGAATAAGTATGGATAGAGACAGATTAGATAAGAGGCTATTGTGACAGTCCAGATACGAAGTGGTGAGTGCTTGGACCAGGAGAGTGGCAATACAAAGGAGAGGAAGGATGGCTGGGGAGACGAGGGAAAGACTTCAGAAGAGAACTAATAGGATTTGGAAACTAGTTAGATATGAGAGGGATCCAGTCAAAAGGAGAAATCAAAGATAAAAGATTTTTAATTTGAGAACAGAAGAAATTTGAACTCTTCTTAACTGGTCGTTTAAATTCAGGCACATAGGGAAACAACCCAAATGTCCATCAACAGACAATTGGTTTAAGAAGATATGATTGAAATATATATGTGTGTGTGTGTGTGTGTGTGTGTGTATGTTCGTGTTTGTGTGTGTATATATATACACACATAACGTACGTACATACATACATACATACACAGAATATTACTCAGCCATAAAAAAGAATGAAATAATGCCATTTGCAGCAACATGGATGGACTTAGAGAGTATAATACTGAGTGAAATAAGTCCAGTGGAATCTAAAAATACAAATGAATCTATATACAAAATAGAAACAGACTCACAGACATAGAAAACAAACTAATGGTTACCAAAGGGGAAAGGGGAGGGAGGGATAAATTAGGAGTATGGGATTAGCGGATACAAACTACTATACATAAAATAATTTATAGGGATTTACTGTATAGCACAGGGAACTATATTCAATATCTTATTATAACCTATAATGAAAATGATCTGAAAAAATATATGTATAACTGAATCACTTTGCTGTACACCTGAAAGTAACAAAATATTGCAAATCAACTATACTTCAATTAAGAAAAAAAGCCTTAATGGAATTTAAATGTAAATGATCATGAAACTAATAAAGAGTAAATCAATAGTCAAAAAAATTCAAGCACATAGAACTTTATAGAATAGAGTTATTATAAATCAGATTGTAATATGGGGAGTTTCATATAGTTCAGGAGCATTTCACTACAAAATAAAGTATACTCAAACTCAGTTGGAATCCAAAGTCTGGTAGTTCACACTATATACAAAAATGAATTCAGAATGGATCAGAGACTTAAATTTAACACCTAAAACTATAAAACTATTAGAAGAAAACAGGTGAAAATCTGTGTGACCGTGTATTAGGTAATAGATATTTAGATAAGACCTCAAAAGCAAAAGGAATCAAAGGAAAAAATAGACAAATTGAACTGCATCAGAATTAAACTTTCGTGCATCAAAGGACACCATCAAGAAATTAAGACAGAATGGGAGAACATTTGCAAATCATATATCTGATAAGTAACTAGTATGCAGAGCATATAAAATACAACAATTGAAAAAAAAACCCAACATAAAAATGGGCAAAAATTTTAATAGACATTTCTGTAAAGAAAATATACAGATGACTAATAGCACATGAAATGATGCTCAGTGTCCTGAGTCATTATGGTAATGCAAATCAAAATCACAACAAGATACTGCTTCACACCCACTAGGCTGACTATAATTTAAAAAACAGAAAAGAACGAATGCTGACAAGGAAGTAGAGAAACTGGAACCCTCATATGCTCCTGGTGGTAATGTAAAATTGTACAGCTGCTATGGAAAACAGATTGGCAGTTCCTCAGAGAGTTAAACATAGAATTACCATATGACCCAGCAATTTTACTCCTGGGTATCTACCTAAAAGAATTGAAAACATGTTCACATAAAAACCTGCCCAAGAATGTTCATAGCAGCATTATTCATAATAGCCAATAAGTGGCAATAACTCAAACATATATTAGCTAATGAGTGGATAAACAAAATGAGGTATAACACAATGCAATTTATTCAGCCACAAAAAGGAATGACGTACTGGTATGTGCTATAAAATGAACCTTGAGTGGGGAGGGTACAGCTCAAGTGATAGAGCACATGCTCAACATGCATGAGGTCCTGAGTTCAATCCCCAGTACCTCCTCTAAAAATAAAGAAAGAAACCTAATTATCTGTCCCCTACAACAACAACAACAACAACAAAACCAAAACCAAAATAAATAAAATGAACCTTGAAAATATTGTGTTAAATGAGTAAAGTCAGATGTAAAAGACCACTTAGTATAAATTCCATTTACATGAAATATCCAGAACAGACATTCATATTTGTATATCTTCTTTGAAGAATGTCTATTCAAGTGCTTTGCCTGTTTTTAAATTGGATTATTTGTCTTTCTATTTTTGAGTTGTATTTTATGTATATTTAGATACTAGTTCCTTATCAGATAAGATTTGCAAATATTTTCTCCCATTCTGTGGGTTGTCTTTTTGCTTTCTTAATAGTGTTCTTTCAGTTTAGTTCTTTTTCTTAATCATTTCTTTTTCTATAGATATCCTTTATTTGGTGAGATGTGTTCATACTTTTAATTCTCTAGATATGATTTCCTTTAACTGTGAACATATTTAAAACAGCTGATTATAGTCTTTGAATAGCAAGTTCAATGTCTGAGCTTCTTCAGGGAAAGCCTCTTATTGACTGCTTTTTTCCCCTGTGCATGGCCATGTTTGTTTCTTTGCATATCTTTTTTGGGCAATATTTTTGGAAATTTGTCATTTTTTGTTGAAAACTGGACATTTAAAATAATATAATGTGGCAACTATGGAAATCAAAGATTCCCATCTCTCAGGGTTTGTAGTTATTGCTATTTGTTTAATTCTTTCCTGAACTAATTCTGTGAAGTCTGTATTCTTTGTTATGTGTGACCACTAAAATCTCTGCTCTGTTAGCTTAGTGGTCAGCTAATGTTTGGACAGAGATGTCCTTAAATGTATGAAACCAGTAAATCTCTCAGCTGTGTTTACTAAGGGGCTTCTCTGTGTGTTGGGGTATGTCTTCAGTGTTCAGGCAGACAGTTTACAACTCGGCTTTAGCCTTACCTTCCTGCTTGTGCAGAACCTCAAAGTCAGCCAGAGGTGAGCACTTAGGGACAGTATGGGGTCTTCCCTGGGTATGTGCACAGTTGTGCACGTGGCCTTCATGATTCTCAGGAATATGTTGCAACTTTTCAAACCATTTATGGACATCTTACTCCCAGCCTTTCTTTTTAGTTAAGTAGTTTGGTCAGCTTGTTTGTCTGGTTACAGCTGCCCTCAGGTGGCTATAGAATTATATAGTAGCTGCTAACTATTTCTGACAAAGGCCTCAGGACAAAGCCTGTTTGCCCTGGGCAAGCTATGAGTGATGCCAATAAAGACAAGACCTCTAGAGGGATTTTCCAGTGACTTGCCAGGCATGTCAAATAATGACCACCTGGGACTCAGGGCTTTGGAAGAGATGCAACCCTGTTTTTCTCCCTCTGGTGGCTGCTAGGCTGCTAGTTTTCACCATGATTTGGGGAGCTGTTGGCTTACAAAGCTGCCAGGAGCTAGGGAGAGGGGAATAGAAATAGAGCAAGTTAAGAATACCACTGGATCGTATGGTTAGTTTATGTTTTAACTTTTTCAGGAAACTGCCAAACTGTTTTTCCAAAGTGGCTGTACCATTTTACATCCCTACCAACAGTGAATACCAGTGTCTCCACATCCACCCAATATTTGTTGTTTTCTTTTGATTATAGCTATTCTAGTGGGTGTGAAGTGATCTTTCTTTTTTTTTTTTTTTTTTTTTGAGTAGTGAAACCATCTTTATTCACAGATGACCATCTATGTAGAAAATTCTGTGGAATCTACAACAAAGTTAACAGATCTAATTTGTAAGTTTATCAAGATTGTTGAATACAAGATCAGTATGCGAAAATTAATTGTATTTCCATGTATTAGCAACAATCAGAAATTGAAATTAAAAATACTGTTATAATAGCATCAAAAATGTGAAATACTAAGAGAAAATTTGATAAAAGATGTATAAAACCTATACACTGAAAACTGTCAAACAATAATGAGAGAAATTAAAGAAGATCTAAACCAATGGAAAGAAATACTGTGTTTATAGAGATCTCAAGGTGATAGTGGAAGACCAAGGAGGATGTTGTCAAAACATAGAATTTTAAAAATTGGGATTCAGAGGGTACTTGGTTCTGAAGGATAACAAAATTCTGCATGTAGTCGTGGTGTTATTTGTTGAAAAGAGTGAGAATATTAGGATATCAGCTGAGTGGACCTTTCTCCCTCATGTTTAGAGCACTGAGGAGGAGGGTGATGGTTGTGTGGTAGGCAGACTGTATGAAGTGGTATTTTAATGTGCTTTTCCATGTTTACTTTTGCTCACATTGTATCCTCGGATCTTGGTATATTGCCTGGCATCTAGTAATCAATCAATAAAAGTTGTGAAAGTAAAAAAGGACTAATATAGTTTTATGGATGGCATCATTAAGGTGATTCATTACCCTTAGTTAATTTTTTGGCCATTTATGGTCGGAAACTGAGGCAGAACAAGAGGCAGTCCTAAAGGCTTATAGCAATAAGTTGTATAAAAAAGGAAAGACCCCAGATTTCTGTCAATGAGATATTTTCACTCATGCTGTGATACTTTGCTGGTGATGAGAATGCTGAATTCATGTGATAAACTTTTAAAATGCCTTCTTTGTTTTAGGCACTGTACTGCACACTAGGGATATAGTTATATATCCTAAGATATATCTTAAAAAAGATAGACATATATCTTGCCCTCATGGAATTTATAGTCTAGTGGGAGTGACAAACAAGTAAATAGGCAATTAATAATAAAGATGAGAAATACCATGATGGAGGAAGTGAAGAATGCTGTGAGAACTTATAGAAGGAACATCTTAATACAAACATCTCAGCTGAGACCTGAGGAAACAGCTGGCCGGGTGAAGTGTTGTAGGCAGTTGGAACAGCATCAGCAAATGCAAAAACTGATGAGACCTATAAAATTGGGAAAGTAATATTCTGTAGGCTAGGGGACGGAGGTTGAAAAGGTAAGCAGGGGTCAAATCCTATAAGGCCTTACCAGCCATTTTAAGGAGTTTCAAATTTGTCCTGTGGGATTAAGAATCTTTGAAGGATGTTAAGCAGAAGAATGCCATGATCATACATGTGATTTTAAAATAGCACTGTGATTTCATTGTGGATAATGGATTGGAGGGGATCAGAGTGAATTCAGGGAGACCATTTGCTAATGTAGTAATTTTGGTGAGAGAGCTGAGGGAACTTCAACTAGGGAGAGAAGTAGACAGGTTGAGAGATTATGGGACTTGTGGGAGAAAAATGCCTTAATTTCTGGCTTGAGCCATGGGGTCAATGTTGGTTTCATTCACTGACCTAAAGAACTGTTAACAACAAATAGGTTTGGGGGAGAAAATTATGCATTTAGTTTTGGATTTGCCGAGTTCGGGGTTGGGGGTTAGTCAATCTTGTGGGACTTCTTGTGGATTTCCACTCCTTGTGGAAACTGGGAGAGAGATCTTGGTTAGAGACAGAACTTTGGAAATCATTAGTATATGGATAGTTACTAAGGCTGTAAGAGTAGATGAGATTGAGATAGAATAGCCAGTAAGTGGGAAGAAGCCCAAGAGAATATAGTGTCCCCATAACCAAGTGAAGAAAGTGCTAAACAAATTTAAAAATAGATGAGATTGTGCAGGAAACAAGACATGAGAAGAGAAAGCCTAAGACCAGAACCCTATGTTTAAGGGACATACAGAGAAAAAGGAACTGCCCTAGAAGGAGACTGGGAAATTTTAGGTCCCAGAAATCAGGAGTGGAGGATTGGTTGCCAACATTTTTACACTGAGATATCAAGTAAGATATGTATTGAAGGATGGTTATTGGATGTAGCAGCAATGAGGTTGTTGATGACTTTGGCTAGGGCAGGTTAATGGAATGTGGGAGAAGACAGATTGCTTTATCCTGAGGAGTGAATGAATGGTCCTAAAGTGAAGACTAAATGAAGTTAATATCTTCAAGAAGTTTAGGTATGAAGGAAATGAGAGAAAGGGCAGTATGTAGAGTGTGACATGAGATAAAGAAATATAAACTTTTTCCATTAAGTTCTTGTGATTGCTTTTCCTTTTAGGAATGTTGTTTTCCTTTTTAGTATTATGTCTATTTTCTGGGCTTCATTTTGAAATGATGGATGGGGCAAGAATTGAAAGTATGTGACTATGTAGCTTTTGCGTTGTGTAATTAATCCTTTGCCTGTGGTAAGAAAATAGCTTTACTGTCTTAATTAGCTAGCTTTCTTCTGTGTAATTGTTGAGAGATTCTCTAGATAATTAAGCCTTATTTTAATATATTGCATCTTCTGGTTTTTTTTAGATCATTCATCGAGATATAAAACCTGAGAATATTTTAGTATCCCAGTCAGGAATTACTAAACTCTGTGATTTTGGTTTTGCACGAACTCTAGCAGCTCCTGGAGACGTTTATACGGACTATGTGGCCACACGCTGGTATAGAGCTCCAGAATTAGTATTAAAAGACACCTCTTATGGAAAGTATGTATATTTGGGGATCCTCACTGGCCTTTCCTAGCCATCTCTTTTTTTTCCCTTGGTGTATCTGTCACCCCTACTGCTGACACCCTCTGCCTTCTGCATCTGGGTTGGGGCGAGAAAAGGGACACCTCAAAGTAGAACAGAGAGACCCTCAGCACCTGCCCTGCTGGCTATTGATGTTACTACGCTTGCCCTCTGGGCCTGCGTGGCCCCAGCCCCAGAAGTCCTATGCAGACATTCCTCAGGCTGTGCTCACTTTAGACTGTACCCAACCCTTAACAGAGTGGCCTCCTCTGCTTCTCTGTAACCTTTACATTCTACAAAGATTTAAAAATCATTTAGTGTACTCTGCCTGTGTTTCCACAGGAACTGCCAAATTTCCTATTTCCTGAATATGGCACCATCTTTGCAAAGACTAGCAAATAATAATTTTAAAACTGTACTGTTCTAGATGCCTCAAAAAGTAGTATGAATCTATCTATTGTGAAACAGTATATGAAACAGCAATCTAATATACAAATAATGAATCTTGAAGAACCTAAAGGGACCAAATTGTACAACGTAATACAAGAAATAGGGAGAGGGAACGTTCTCACGTGCTTTTCCTAGAAACCATTATTCTGATATTATAATAATATCTAACATTAATAAGTTCTTACTTCCTGCTAGAAACTGTTCTCAATGCTTTATATGTATTAAATTGTCTGTTTTTCACAACGACCCTGTGATGGAGATGCTACTATTATCATCCCCATTTTAAATAAGAGGACACTAAGGCAGATAGAGTCTAAGACACTAAGAAAGGTAAACTAATTTGCCTGAAGTCAATCCTGGGTACCTTTTCTACTGCTCTTTTACCACTGATGCCCTATGTAGATCACCTCTGTGCTTCAGTTACTTTATGTGTATAAAGGAAATAGTAATGGAACCAGCTTTATAGGTTTGTTGTGAGGATTACATGATTTAATGAATGAAAAAAAGGAAATTTGGTAAATGCTCAATGTAGTCTTCATAAGATCTCTCTCAGTTCTACCCTCTGCTTGTGATGTACTTAAATGCCTTTTCTGGTGTACCCCCTGACTCCTATCCTTTGCCCCCAATCATATCCTCTTCTAAACCGTTTTGTATATTATCTGTAAATTTTGTGACAGTTAATATTTAATATGATCTCATTCTATCTAGCTCTTTTTTAATATACTTGCTGAAAGATAAGTTCCTTGAGGATGGGTGTAATCTCTTGTATTCCACAGAGCCAAAATTGATGTCTTATATATGATCACTTTGGATTCTACGAGGCTTCACATTGTGTTTGAAATAAATTTGCTAGTGAGTTTTTAAAACATCTTTTTATTGTAAAACAAAATACAGATACAGGAAAAGCTCACACGGTAAATATATAGCTCCACCACCAGGTTGAAAATTAGAATTTTGCTGGCCACCCCAGAAGACCCTCCATGTCTATTCCAATTACAGTATTCTATTCCCTCAAAAGTAACTGATAATTGACTTTTATTATAATTAGTTCCTTGCATTTTTAATAGTTTTGTCACTCAAAAATTTATCTACTTAGTGTAGTCTAGCCTTTTTTATGGAATCTTTTTTGGAAATATGATTCACATACCATACAATTCGCACATTTAAAGTATACAATTCAGTGGTCTTTAGTTATTATTTACAGAGTTGTGCAGACATTACCACATTCAATTTGAGAACGTTTTTATCAACCCCAAAAGAAACCTTGTACCCATTAGCAGTCACTTGCCTTCCTCCCAAACCCTCCAGGCCTAGGCAGTTACCAATCTACTTTCATTTTCTCTGGATTTGCCTATTCTGGACATTTCATATATATAGAATTATGCAATATCTGGTCCTTTGGAACTGATACCTCTCTCTTAGCATATTGTTTTCAAGATTCATCCATGTTGTAGATGTATCAGTACTTCATTTTTTTTTTTTTTGGCTGAATAATATCCATTTTATGGATATACCACATTTTATTTACCCATTCATTAGTTGATGGACATTTTGATTGTTTCCACTTTTGGCTATTATGAGTAATACTGCTGTGAACATTTGTATACACATTTTAGTGTGGACATATGTCTTCATTTCTTTTGGATGTGTACCTAGGAGTTGAAATTATAACTCTGTGTTTAATCTTTTGAGGCAGTGCCAGACTGTTTTCCAAAATGTCTGCATCATTTTATTTTCCCACCAGCACAGTATGAAGTTTACAAATTTCTCCACATCCTCACTAACACTTGTTATCTGACGTTTGGATTCTAGTCATCCTCGTGGATGTGAAGTGATATCTCATTGTTGGTTTGATTTGCATTTCCTTGATGATTAATGATTGCTGAGCATGTTTTCATGTGCTTGTTGGCCATTTATGTATCTTCCTTGGAGAAATACCTGTTCTTAGACTATTTTAAAATTGGATTGGCCTTTTATTATTAAGCCGTAAGAATTTTTAGTATACTCTAGGTACAAATTCCTTATCAGAGTATATATTTGCAAATATTTTCTCTCATTCTGTAGGTTGTCTCTTCATTTTCTTGATGGTGTCATTTGACACACAAAAGTTTTTAATTTTGATGAAGTCCAGTTTATCTATTTTTTAAATTTGTTGCCTGTGCTTTTGGTGTCATATTTTAAGAATCCTTTGCCAAATCCAAGGTTGTTAAGATTTACTCTTCTATTTTCTTCTTAGTTTTATAGTTTTAGTTCTTACACTTAAGTCTTCCATCTATTTTGAGTTAATTTTTGTATATGATGTAAGGTAAAGATCTAACTTCATTCTTTTGCATGTAGCTGGCCAGTTGTCCCAGCACCATTTGTTGAAGAGATTATTTTTTTCCCTCATTGAATGGTCTTGGCACCTTTGTTGAAAATCAGTTGATCATAGATGTAAGTGTTTATTTCTGGACTTCCAGTTCTATTCCACTGATCTGTATGGCTATCCTTGTTCCAGAGCTACACTGTCTTGATTACCACTACTTTGTAGCTATTTTGAAATTGGGACATGTGAGTCCCACAGCTCTGTTTTTCTAAGATTGTTTTGGCTATTCTGGGTCTCTTGCAATTCCATGTAAATTTTAAGATCAGATTTGATTTGTTATTGTTGTTGTTGTTGTTGTTTTTGTTGTTGTTTTGCTAAATAGACAGCTAGAATTCTGATAGGGATGGTATATCTGTAAATCACATTGGACAATATTGCCATCTTAACAATGTTAAGGCTGCTAATCTATGAATATTAGACGTTTTTCTGTTTATTTAGATCTTTGATTTCTTTCAACAGTGTTTTCTGTAGCTTTCACAGCATATTTTTACACTTTTTGTTAAATTTAGTCCTAAGTATTTTATTCTTATTGATTCTATTGTGAATCAAATTTTCTTAGTTTCATTTTCAGATTGTCTATTACAAGTGTAAAAAAATACAACTGATTTTTATATATTGATCTCTTGTCCTGCAACCTTGCTGAATTTATTAGTTTTAATAATTGTTCAGTGGATTTCATAGGACTTTCTGTATACAAAATCATGTTATCTGTGAATAGAGATAATTTTACTTCTTTTCTGGTGTGCATGTTCTCTTTCTTTTTCCTGCATGGTTTCTTTGGCCAGAATCTCCAGCACAGTGTTGAATAGAAGTGAGAGCAGACATTCTTGTCTTAGTCATAGTCTTAGGGGAAAAACATCTAATCTTTTACTACGAAATATGCTGTGGGTTTTCCATTGATGCCCTTTATCAGATTGGCAAAGTTTTCTTCTAATTTCTAGTTTATTGAGGGTTTTTATCATGAAAGAGTGTTGGTCAAATACATTGAGATGATTATATTAAATTTGTTTTTTAAATCTATTGATATAATGTATTACATTAATTGATTTTTACATGTTGAATTAACCTGTGTTCCTGGGATTAATCCCACTTGATCATGGTGTGTAATTCTTTTTATGTGCTGCTGGATTCAGATTGCTAGTGTTTTGTTGAGAATTTTTGTATCCATATTTATAAGAGATATTGGTGTGCAGTTTTCTTTTCTAGTGATATTTTTGTCTGATTTTGATATCAGGGTAATACTGGTCTCTAAAAAGGAATTGGGAAGCATTCATTCCTCTTCTATTTTTTGAAAGTGTTTATGAATAATTGGCATTAATTCTTCTTTAAATGTTTGGCAGCATTCAGTTGTGAAGCCATCTGGGCCTGGGCTTTCCTTTATGTATAGTTTTTCGGTTATTATTTTAGAATTTTCACATGCTATACATTTAGTTAGATTGTCTTATTTCTTCTTGAACCAACTTTAGCAATTTGTGTTTTTTTCAGTAACTGTCCTTTAAGTTATCTAATATGTTGGTGTACAATTACTCATTGTATTTTTTGATAATACTTTTTATTTTCTTAAAGTTGGTAGAAGTATTACTTCTTTAATTTCTGACTCTAACAATTTGAGTCTTTGCTCTTTTTTTCTTAATCATTCTAGCTAAATGTCCATTTTGTTGATTTTTAAAAAGAACCAGATTTTTGTTTCATTGCTTTTTCTCTATTTAAAAAATTCTCTATTACATTAATTTTCACTCTAATCTTTATTATTTCTTTCCTTCTGCTTGCTGTTGTTTTAGTTTGCTCTTCTTTTTCCAGTGTCTTATGGTGGAAGGTTAGGTTTTACATCTCTTAATTCTTAATATAGGCATTTACAGTTACAAATTTCTAAGTACTGCTTTACCTGCATCCCATAAATGTTATGTATCTTCATTTTCATTCATCTCAAATTATTTTCTGTTTTCCCTTCTGATCTCTTCTTTGATACATTTGTTATTGAGTAGTATGTTGTTTAATTTCCTCCAGATTTCCTTCCTACTTATATGTAATTGTATTCAATTGTGATAGAAGAATATACTTTGTATCATTTCTGTCTTTTTAACGTTATTGAGGTTTCTTTATGGCCTACCATATGGTCTTATCTTGGAGAATGTTCCATGTTACTTAAGAGAATGTATATTATGTTGTTGGATGAAGTATTCTATAGATGTCTATTAGGTCTAATTGGTTTTTAGTGTTGTTCTATTTCTTTGTTGATCTTCTGTCTAGTTGTTCTAGACATGTTTATAATTGTTATAACTTTCTGATGAATTGATCCTTTTATCATTATAACATTATCTCTAGTAACATTTTCTTTTTGAACTCTATTTTGTCCAGCTTTCTTGTGGTTGTTGTTTGCTTCATATATATCTTTTTCATTCCTTTTACTTTTAATCTGTTTCTATATTGGTATATAAAATGTATCTCCTGTAAATAGCATATAGTTGAATTATGTTTTTTTTAAATTCAGGCTTACAATCTCTGCCTTTTGAGTAGATTGCTTAATCTATTCACACTATGTTATTAGTGATATTGTTGGATTTACACCTGCTGTTTTACTTTACTTGTGTGTCTCATGTCTTTTTTGTGAAATAAGCAAGCTTATTCCTATTATATTATCCAGTTTTTGTTGTAATGTGGACTGGAAAAATTATATACACTACAATTAAGTCATTTATGCCTTAAAATCATTTTCTGGCAATACACACAGACATATATACACACACACTTCCTTCCTTTTAAAAAGAAATAGGAATATACTGTATATATTGCACAGAATCTTGCTTTTTTCTCTTAACTTTTGAAATTAATGTATTTTACTTTTTAAGAGCAATTTTTGGTTTAAAGAAAAATTGAACAGAAAGTACAGGGTTCCCATATATCTCCTCTATCCCCCCCCCCAACAGCACAGTTTCTCTATTATTAATATCTAAGATTAGTTTGGTACATTTGTTAGAAATGATAAACCAATATTTATATGTTATCATTAATTAAAGTCCATAGTTTACATTAATATTTATTCTCTATGTTGTATTTCCTGTGGGGCTTGACTAATGTATAATGTCATGTATATACCCTTACAGTATCATACAGAATAGTTTCAAAGCCCAAAAAATCCTATGTGCTCTACTTTTAATCTTCCCCTCCTTTTCCCTGAACCCCTGGTAACCACTGATCTTTTAAATCTCTCTATACTCTTGCCTTTTCCAGAATGTCGTGTAGTTGGAATCATACATTATGTTACCTTTTCAGACTAGCTTCTTTCACTTAATAATGTATATTTAAGGTTCCTTCTTGGGTTTTTTTTTATGGCTCAATAGCTATTTCTTTTGATCACTAAATAATATTCCATTGTATGTATGTCTGGCAGTTTGTTTCTACATTCAGCTAATAAATGACATCTTTTTTATTTATAAGCATATACTTTATATTTGTAGAATTATTTTTTCATTTAATATTCTTTTTCATTATAAGTTACTACAAGATATTGAATATAGTTCCCTGTGCTATACAGTATAAACTTGTTTATCTATTTTATATATGTTGGTTAGTATCTGCAAATCTTGAACTCTCAATTTATCCCTTCCCACCCCCTTCCCTGCCTTGTTACCATAAGTTTGTTTTCTATGTCTGTGAGTCTGTTTCTGTTTTGTAAATAAGTTCGTTTGTATTTTTTTCTTTAGATTCCACATATAAGTGATATCATATGGTATTTTTCTTTCTCTTTCTGGCTTACTTCACTTAGATAAGTTTTCGCAATTATGGATCAAGCTGTTATAAACATTCATGTGCAGGTTTTTTGTGGACATAAATTTTTCGACTCATTTAGCTAAATACCAAGGAGTGCAATTATGGCTGGATTGTTTGGTAGGGCTATATTAGGCTTTGTTAGACGTTGTCTTCCAAAGTGTCTGTATCATTTTGCATTCCCGCCAGCAATAAATGAGAGTTCCTGTTGTTCCACATTCTTACCAGCGTTTGGTGTTTCAGTGTTTTAGATTTTAGCCATTCCAATAGGTGTATGGTGTATCTATCTCATTAGTACTTTAATTTACAATTCCCTGGTTACATATGACATTGAGCATGCTTTCATATGCTTATTTGGCATGTGTATATCTTCTTTGGTGAGTCTTTTCAGATATTTTGCCCAATTTTTAATTTGATTTTTTATTTGTTTTCTTACTGTTGAGTTTTAAGAGTGCTTTGTTTATTTTGGACACAAGTCATTTATCAGACATGTGTTTTGCAAATATTTTCTCCAACTCTATGGCTTCTCTTTTCATTCTCTTAATAGTGTCTTTCCCAGAGCAGAAGATTTAGATTTTAATGATGTACTACTTATCCATTTTTTTCTTTTGTGGATTATGCTTTCAATGTTGCCATCTAAAAACTCACCACCAAACACATGGTCATCTAGATTTTCTCTTACATTATTATCTAGAAGTTTTATAGTTTTGTATATTACATTTAGGTCTCTGATCCATTTTGAGTTAACTTTTTGTGAAAGGTGTAAGGTCTGTGTCTAGTTTCATTTCTTTTTGCATATGGATTTACAGTTGTTCCAGTATCATTTATTGAAATGACTTTCCCTTCTATCCTGAATTGCCTTTGCTCATTGTCAAAGGTCAGTTGAGTATATTTCTTTGAGTCTATTTCTGGGCACTTTATTTTGTTCTCTTGATCTCTTTGTCTGTTTTTCCACCCATATCATACTGCCTCACTTACCTTAGCTTTATAGTATGTTTTGAAGTCAGGTAATATCTTTCCTCTGACTGTTCTTCTTCAACATTATGTTGGCTTTTCTGGTTCTATTGCTTTTCCATATAAACTTTAGAATCAGTTTATTGCTAACCAGATTGGATTTTGATTAGGATTTCATTGAATCTGTAGACCAACTTGGAAAGAACTGACATCTTGACAGTGTTTAATATTGCAATCCATAAACTTGGACTCTCCATTTATTTATGTCTTCTTTGATTTCTGTAACGAATCTTGCTTTTTTCTCTTGAGAGCTTATCTTTGGAGATCACTTTATATTAATGCATACAGGTAGACCTACCTCATTCTTTTTAACAGCTGGATAATATTTCATTGTGTGGTTGTACAAAAATTAACAGCTATTCCTGTATTGATGGATATTTAGATTGTTTCCAATCTTTTCTACCACAAACAATGCTGCAGTGAAATTCTCATATAATTTCTCTTTGTGCCCATGTGTGAGTAGATCTCTGGATAAATTCTTCAGAATAAAGGTGTTTGGTCAAAAGTATGTACATTGTAAATTTTGGTAGCTTTTGCCAATTTTCCTCCCAAAAAGTTGTGTGAGTTTACACTCCCAGATCAATACATGTGAGTATGCATTTTCCATAGCCTCACCAACACAGTAGTTATCAAATTTTATAATTTTCATCAGTTGGATCAGTGAAAAAGAGATCTTATTGTGGTGTTTATTTGTAATTTCTTCTGAATGTAATGTTGGGTATCTTTTTATCTATTTAAAAGCCCCAGGGATATAAGCTTTTAAAAAACTGATTATGTGGGGGGGAAAAGCCTTATTTATGGATGACTTATAATGCATTAAGATAAATAAATGAATGTAAGGGGTAAAATATTTAAGATTTTTAATTTTTACTTTTTAACTACTAGATGATTTTAGTATTCAGCTTATCTAATTCATAAACTATTTATCATAATGTCCTTACATAAGTATTTGGGATAATTTTAGAATAACAGTAAATTTTTTTGGACTGCTACATGGCTTCTCGTTCAGTTTAAATATAAGGACACACACATATAAAATAAATATAAGCTATTTAACATTATTAAAAAACATGATAATATTTAATATATATTTTAAAGTTGCCATTTGTTACAGTGAAAATGTATAAATAATACCACTTAACCAGTCTTTTTTCTTTAGCCTTAACTTTATTTTAAACATATAAAAAAAAGATATTTTATGTATTTCTTTATGAAAAAGTGATATATTCTTGTCTGTTTCAGACCTGTGGATATCTGGGCTTTGGGCTGTATGATCATTGAGATGGCCACTGGAAATCCCTATCTTCCTAGCAGCTCTGATTTGGATTTACTTCATAAAATTGTTTTAAAAGTAGGTAGGTATTTCTAAAATATACTGTTAAATGGCTCGAATAAATAGTTTCAGATCAATTCTTCTTGATTTTCAAATTTAGTTTTTTCTTCAAAAGAACAGTAAATAATATTGTTTTGATAGATGATTGTAGATGAATGCCTGAGGCTGATAAAGAAGGTAGAAAATTCTCCTCTGATTTTACAAGTAATACTTTTCTTTTCCCTGATGCAAATATCTACGTTATATGTTGATGGGCAATACAAAGAAAAATAGTAAAATAGAAACCTACTTCAATTTGCCTCACAATTTTAAAACTTTGTCTTCTGCAAATGTTTACTTCTCTCAAAGAGGAGTTCTAAATAATAGAGTTGATTTAAAGATTTTTTGAAGCACTTGGAAATAAAAAACCAATTATTTACTGAGAAAACTTTTTTTAACCACAGTATATAAGCAGATAGCTAAATAACTTATTGAAAAATATATTTGATGATAGCTGAATTATTTGATGATCTGCTTTGACTACCCAAACATTTTCATGGTTAGCCTTGCTTAGCGAGATCGACCTATCTTCTTTCCATCTATCTATCTATCTTAGAGCATCATACTTTTTTGTGTCATCTTTAAAGTTCTGGTTATGAGGTTAACCTCCTTTAGAAGGAACCCTGGAGGTGATGGGATCAATTTTGTCATTTTACAGATGGGGAGATCGAGGTACAGAAAAGGAAAATTGCCCAAGGTCACAGAACTAGTTATATCAAAACTGGTGTTGAACTTAGCTCTCTCCATTTCTATTTATAGTTCTTTCTATTTTATTACTATTCTATAGCCCTGTTTCTTCTTTGCAGTATTTCTGTTTCTAAATAATTTTAATATTTTAGCTGTTCTGAGTAAGACTTTGCTGATAAACATTTGGTAGTTAAACCATTTAGATACTCTTATGGGAATATGTAAAAGTTTGAATGTCCTTTTTCTGATAACATTATATATTCTGTCTTTTATTTTGGGAAAAGAAAATGAACCTGGTGGTTTTAAGTTCTCTACTGCCTCTGTGCTACTGACAGATTGCTGGGGAAAAGCTCAAATTTTTTATGCTGTATTCACATAGTTCTTTGTTCAACTTTAAAAATTAAAAGAACTTAACTGTTTTTCTACCTTTTTAGTAATTTAATGCAGACCATATAGCAATTTGATTATTTTGATTGTAGAATAATCTCTTTGTTTTCTTTTATCTATATATATACATTTTTTTCCTTTCTTTTCAGGCAATTTGACACCTCACTTGCAGAGTATCTTTTCCAAGAGTCCCATTTTTACTGGGGTAGTCCTTCCTCAAGTCCAACACCCCAAAAGTCCAAGAAAAAAATACCCAAAGCTAAATGGATTGTTGGCAGATATAGTTCACGTATGTTTAGAGTTCAAGGATTTATTTCTGGGAAATTTGCAAAAATTATAATACAGTTTGGGGATATTACTTTAATGCAATTCCAAAATGATTTGTGAAGTAATGTTATCTGTTAGAAGTTGTTGTTTTCCTCTGTCTTTATATCTTTAGTTCAGAGAAATTAAAAGTCATAGACTCTAAGAACTGAAAGCCCCCTAGGGTAATCCTGTCCATTATTTTTAGTTTATCCCAACTTTATTGATAAATAGAGATAAACTGGAAAAATTCTAAAGACTTACCATGTTTATTACCACCTCTTAACAGCCAGTCTTCCTAACAGGCTACCCAAGGGATCTGTTCCTTGTACAGTGGTGTCCTAAGGTATATACAAGCCATTGGCAGCTGCAGTTTTAATATTGCTTGAGCATACAGCAGTGCCAAAATTCACCTTGAATTGGAGAAAACAAAAACATGTGTAGCACTCTTAAATTAGTTTAAATTTCAAATTTCATTTTGAACAATATAATAAATATGCTCGCATTCTTAGTACAGAATTCAAAAGGTAAGAGAATTACTTATTTCTGCTTATTTTCTATTTATATTCTTTCCAGCCGGTTTTCTTTTTCAGGATCAACTAAGTTATCTTATTTCTAATGTATAGCCCTTTAAAAAATGGTTACCTAAATTTCGAAGCAAGTATAGTGTAGTGTTTATAAGGAGAGGCTCTGGATTCACATTAACTACCTTCAAAACTCAGCTCTGTCACTAATAAGCTCTGTAAACTTGGGCAAGTCACTTAATCTCTGTGCCTCAGTTTACTGGGCTGTAAAACAATATTGCCAATACTGATTTTGGGGGAATGAATGATTAATGAGTTAATTGCAGAAATGTTCTTAGCAGGTGGCCTTGAATAAACTGTCAACAACTGTTGTTAGTGTTAATTATTATAGCTGTTATTTAAATAAACCTAAACAAATGAGAGGTAACATCTAAAGACTATTATCGAAGGAAGTTATTTCATTGGTACCTGGAGAGAACTAGTTTATTAAAGGATCAGATTTGTGTACTACATTTTCACTTTAATTTTTTTTCATTATAGTTTTGATTATACAAAGAATACATAATAATTATAGAAAAAGTAGAAATGCTTGATAAACAGAAAGGAGAAGTTAAGATTTTTCCAATCCCTACAATCCAAGAAAAATTGCTATTAATATTTTGGTTTATATACTTCTAGATTTTTTCCAGCCAAATATATGCATAGAAAATTTTGCTTTTTAAAAAGTGTCACACTTTATACACTACTATGTAACCTGTTTATTTTCACTTAGCAGTATATAATAAGCATACTATTATGGCAATAAATATGGAACTATATCATAATTTTCAATGGTTGCCTAGTGTTTCATTGTAAGACTATACTATAGTTTATTTAACTGATCTTGAAATTTTGGACATTTGTTTTCAGGTTTTTTCCCTCACTGTTGGTAAAGGTGCTACAGTGAACATCTTTTATATGTCTTTATGAACTTGTTATATTATTTGCTTAGGATAAGTTCCTAGAAGTGTGAATAGTGGGCCAAAGGGTTTATGCTTTTTAGGATTTTTGACATATTTTGCTAATTTTCCTCCAGAACAGTTTCACTGATTTAGCCTCAAGAACTGTCAAGTCATCTCTCCTCTCAATCTAACATTGAATATTATAATTTTAAAATATTTGCCAATTTAATAAGTTAGGAATAAGAATCTTTTTAAAAATTGCACTTACATCATTACAGGAAGGTTGGACATTTTACTAATATTAATTGGTCATTTGTAGTTCTTACTTTAAGAACCCTCAACCTATTTGTCATTTAAAGTATCTCTTTTCATATTGATTTGTAAAATAATAAGCATTATTATTAGTCTTTTGTCATATGTTATAAATACTTTTTTCAACTTGAATAATCCAGTGATTTGGAATGCTGCATTTATTCTAGATGAAAAGCTTCTACATGCTTGGGTCTGTTTGTATTTTGTTGATTTCTCTTTATTCTAATACAGTTATAATTTTGATTGATTATTGTAACTTTAAAATACATTTTAATATCTGAGGTAGAGTATGTATTTTTTCCTAGATTTAAATTCTAAAGAAAACCTTATTGTGGTATAATTTCTGTACAGTGAACTAAAACACATATTTCAGATGTACAATTTGATGAATTTTGATAGATGTATTCACCTGTGAAACCACCACCACAAGCAAGTTACCTAACTAATGTTTCCATCACTCCCAAAGAAGTTCTTATGTCCTTTTGTAATCCATCTTTCCCTTCATTCCTATCCCCAGACAACCACTGATGTACTTTCTGTCACTATAGTTTACATTTTCTATAATAGTATGTAAGTGAAATCACATAGTATATACTCTTTTATGTTTGGCTTCTTTAACTTAGCACTATGGTTTAGAGATTCATTCATGTTTTTGTGTGTATCAGTGTTCATTTTTATTGCTGAGTAGTATTCCAGTGTATGGATCATATCATAGTCTTTCATCCTCTTGTTTTGGGTTGTTTCCTATTTTTGGCTATTACTAATAAAATGGCTATTAACATTCACTTGCAAGTCTTTGTGTAGATGTATATTTTTATTTCTTTTGGGAAACTGCTAGTCTGTTTCTCAAAGTATCATTTTTTACATTTCCCAAACTAGGGCATGTGTTTACATTTTCTGAATTATATTACTCACAGAAGGAATATTTATCTGCTTTTAATAGGCTATGACTTAGGCAGACCTTTTAGCATTCTTCTTACTGAGTTTTGTTGATGGATTACTATTATCTTCTACATAAGCACATATTTTTTAGCTAGTTGCGATTTTAAGGATCTGAGTATTCCCACGTCATAAAGTAGATAATGGACTCAATTTTACTTTGTCAATCAATTTTGTTTAAATTGTGGTAAAAAACACATAATGTGAAATCTATCCTCTTACCAATTTAAAAATATACAGTACAGTATTGTTAACTATATTCACATTGTTGTATAACAGATCTCTACAACTTTTTCTGTGAATCAATTTAAACATATACCTTTTGAAATAAACAAAAATGTAATATTATATTCAATTACTTTGGTTATTCTGGATTTTAACTCTACTTTTTCTATTTACAAGATTTTAGATAAATTACTTGGCCTCTCTGGGCCTCAGTCTCCTCATCTATACAATGAGGATAACAATAATACCTACCTTCTAGGGTTGTTGTTGGGATCAAGTAATAGGAAGAGGCTAGAAAGAGTGTTTTATGGCACACAGTAAGCATCAATAAAAGCTACCTATTAGTAGTACGTTTTGCCTTATTTTAGAAGAAAAATGAAAATTATAAATCAAATTGCTTTTATTCAAATTCTATCTTTAATATTTTGATTAGAGAAATGTATTCTAGTTATAATTATGATTATTTAATTACATATGAGTTAATTATATGCAACTTATTATCTAAAACTCTTCCTTCCATTATCTTTTTGTTTTGTGAATTTTGGGGGAGTTCTCTACTCAGTTCAAATACTCACAAGATAAAGAAAAAGAAAAGAGCTGTTCTGATAATGGATTATTGAAAGATTTGGGGGCTTGAATATTTGTGAAATTGTTTCATGCCATAGAGCACTGGATTAAGAATCAGACAATGTGAGGTAAAATTCTAGTTTGGCAAATCGCTAATCATGCTTCTAGCTCTGTAAAATGGAAATGCTTATCTATGAACTTTCTTTCCACCTTACCAGACTGATAAGATAATCAAAATAAGCTAATTTAATTCTTGCTAATTACAGCAGAAATAGACCAACTTCTGTTTTGGTTAGAATCATATGATATTTAACCTGTAATAATGCCTTACAAATATAAATTTCTTAGAAAAATAAATGGTCAAAACTCATTGTCAGAAATTCCTGAGGTCTAATCCCATCTTTTCAAGAACTCTTAGCTCTGAGTAATTAATTACATCTACATTTGTCAAATAAATTTAACATTTAGCTTATGGAGCCCTGTTAAGAGCTTATTTAACATTAGAATATTTGTAAATTTTCCAGGCTTGTTTACAAATTGATCCTGCTGAGAGGATATCATCTACTGATCTTTTGCATCATGAGTATTTTACTAGAGATGGATTTATTGAAAAGTAAGCATTTTGAATGAGTGTGGACTTTTTTAGTGTACTAAAAAGTTTTTGTATTAGGAAATTTTACTAGCATGAGAATTGCTACATAGGTTAATATTAAACAACATAAAAATTCAGTTTAACAAAAACTTACTGAGCTTCTGTATTTACTATGTAAACGGTAGAATTACAGGTGTCATGGTGAAAATTTTAATAATAAAAATAATTTCAATTAGCATTCATTACACAGTTACTATGTCCTACACAGTGTGCTAAGCTCTTTATACACATTCTCAATTGTCATCAGATGCCAGAGATAACATTAAATAAGTAATCAATACTTCTTAACTTTATTCCTATTTAGACATCTGACTCACAATAATCCAGTTTTTCCTCTCTAATAGCATCTCTGATCTATATATTATAATTAACATTCATTTCCCAGATGGTTTTTGTTTTTTCTCTGCTTTACTTATCCTTTATTGCAGTCCCTGTTGTCTTATTCTCCCCACCAAACTGGAAGTTCCTTGAAGACAAGGACCATGTCTCTTAAAGCCTTTCTGTGTCCCACATTGTATATAAAATATATAATGACATATGATTACCAGGAGGGAAGGGGGTGGAAAGGGATAAATTGGGAGTTCGAAATTTGCAAATATTAACTACTGTATATAAAATAGATAAACAACAAGTTTCTACTGTATAACACATGGAACTATATTCAATATCTTGTAGTAACCTATAATGAAAAAGAATATGAAAATGAATATATGTATGTATATGTATGACTGAAATATACTGTATACCAGAAATTGATACATTATAACTGACTGTACTTCAATTTAAAAAAATATATATATATAATAATGATAATGTAGATTAATAAGTCAGCCATGCTTCTTAAAAAAATACCATTTTCTATTTGGGCTTTGAAAGAAACAGAGAAAGTTTATCATTAATTTCAAAATCATTCAGTTTGCCTTTGGATGTGAGGTCAGAAACATGAATATCAATTAAAAATGTGATAGAGTTAAGATTAACCATAAAAAAGTCCAGGAACTGCCATTGAAGATAGACTGAAATAGAAAAAGGCAAAGAAAAGAGAATCTGAAAGTAGCTAGAACTTCGTGTATTTTAGGAATTTTAATCTAAAACAAAAATGAGAAGAAGATATATTGAAAGTGCCATTGATGAAAAGTGTCAGTTGTTGAATGAAAAAAGTGCTTCCTATCAGTTCTACCTAGACAAAGTTGATTTCTTTTGGGTATTTAGATATTAGAATTTTATTATTATAGGGTGAAAGTTCTTGAGTTTCAATTATAAAGTGCTCAGAAAATATTTGGGGAAGATCTTTTACTTTGATAAGAGGCCTCTTCCTTTCGTGGACCTTCTGCAGTACCAGGGGGTTTTGACAGAAGTGTGCCATTTTCCACTGTATAGCACAGGGAACTATATTCAATATCTTGTACTAACACTTCCAGAAGTATGCCACTAGTTATTTTCTTCATCTCCTCACACTACCTTTTACTAGAATTTTAGGGAAGAATTCATTCATGGAAGAATTCATTCAGTCCCAAACTGATAGGAATAGCTGCTTCAAGGAGGAGAACTGTGCAACTCAGGGAGAGGGGTGGGAAGGAGTCTTCACAGTATAGCCTTTTGAGTTTTGAGCCATGTGAATGGATTTTCTACTAAGAAATGGATAACTGGGGGGAAAAAGGGAAACTAAAACCAAAACAATTTCCCTTTAATACTGATGTATTCTGTTATATTTTATACTAAAAATCTTTCCCTAGAGTAAGATTTCAGAAACTAGGCCATCTTTTAAGTACTGTTGCTTTAAAGAACCACTTTAAAGGATAAAGTGGCCTGAGTTTTCCTTGAAAAGAATAATATATTTATCAAAATTAAAAATAATACTTTGAAGTGGAAGGAAGTTCTAGTGGGTTGAGGTATTTGTGGGAGCAGTCAGGTGGTGGGAGACGCCATATGGGAACCCAAGCTGTGGATTAAGCTTGATCAAAATGACAACCTCCCAAAAGCTTCTTCGTGGCAGAACCCATGGGGGAACAGCCAGAAAACCTTGCCAGTATTGGTGAAGTTCTGGGCAAAAAGCTGGAGGAAAGGATCTTTGACAAGGCCTATGTGGTCTTTGGCCAGTTCCTGTTACTAAAAAAAGATGAAGACCTTTTCCAGGTACAGCTGAAGGACACATGTGACACCAAAGCCAAGCAGTCCCGGGACTGTTTCAGGTGCCTTAAAGAGTGGTATGAAGCTTTCTTGTAATACTCTCTGAGGAGCCACCCTTCCCTAGCCCCAGCATTGAGTCTCCAGAGTTTGCAGCCAAATGAGGCCTCCTCCCCTGTCCTCTACAAAGGAAAAGATTACTGTTGTCATTGTCACCTCCAATGTACTCCAGCGTCTTTTGGGAATTCTCTCCCTTCATCATTTCCACTTTTTTGGAATTCTCATTCTTGCATGCATCTCCCTTCTCTCCCTGCCAGTTTTATGTCAGCAGTTACCAGATTTTCTGAGAGGATTCCTTGCCCCTTCCCTCATGACCATCCTTGCCTCTGGTCTGTTTTATGCCATTTAGCCCTTTTTGGCTGAACACTCACTGTCCTTGTAAATTATTTTAAGTCAGTAATGTCAGTGGCTTTAAAAAAAAAAAGAGCAATACTTTGAGTAAACTTTGCATCACAAAAGGGATCTAATTCATTTAAGTCTATTTTGTAAAAGTTTTATTAATAGTTGAATTACCATGGGAAAATTTTTGAAACATGTATCTTTACCAGGAAGCAATTTGTATTTGGTTAATATTGTGCCATCTCTTGGCATGCATTACTGATTATTTATGTTGTAGAGCTAATGTAAATCAATTAATTAAATGGTCCATTAAAGATAAAAAACTACATAAAGTATTTGATATTGCTTGTTTTATCAGATTCATACCAGAACTGAGAGCTAAAATACTACAAGAAGCAAAAGTTAATTCATTCATAAAGCCAAAAGAGAATTTTAAAGAAAATGGGTTTAAGAAAGATGAAAGAAAAATAATTTATACTGATACACTGTTAAGCACTTCAGTTTGGGGAAAGGTAAAAACTGGTTTTCTTTTTAGCCAATATTGCTGTATTATAGTTAGCACTCTAATAATATTAAAAACTGTTCTTCTGACTCAGATTTTGAATGTATCTATTCCAGGAAATGGAAAAAGAGAAAAAGCCCAAGGATATCAAAGTCAGAGTTATTAAAGTCAAAGGAGGAAAAGGAGCTATCTTAGAACCAAAAAAGACACAGTGTGAAGGTAGACACTGTCAACAGGATGCAGCTGAAATTGCTCATACCAGACTTGTAATCAGCGAACCCCCAAACCCTGTCAATCCCAGCACTAACTCTTTGGGCATAAAAGATGATCCACATGCTGGAGGTAGTATGATGATGCCACCCATTAATCTAACTAGCAGTAATTTGATGGCTTCAAATCCCAGTTCAAATCTCTCCCACTCCAATTCAAGGTGAGTTCTAACAGAAAAGAAATAGAAGGAAATAAGCCTAAAGTAATACAGTGTTCTTATATAATGGTATTTCAACACATCAAGTTCATAGCATCTGTATAAACTGAATTTGAAGGTATATTGAAATTATAATCACGTAATGGGCCATTACTAAGTGCTTCCTGTGAATGCTAATGAAGAAATTAACTTTTTTTGGCTATTTAGGTGTTTAGATTTTCACTAATGCCTTTTGGAAAAACCTTTTTTAACAAAAGACTCTCAGAAATAGTACTTCTCATTTGAAAAGAATAATGTAACATGACCTTAGTTTTGATAGTGATGTGCTTTCTTAAGCTTTATTTTTGTATCACAGCAAATTGTCTAAATGGAGAAAGGATAGTTGAGAATAGTTTTATAATCAAATAACTTTTCAAGGTCAAGTATTTTAGGAGAAAAAACAACATTTAGGACCAATTTTAGATTTAGCTACTAATACAGATTGAGAGACTGGTACCGTGAGCCTGGTTAATCAAGGGCAATGTGATGGATGGCAAGGGTCTGTCTAGCGAGGCATCAGGGGCCAGTTCTAAATTTAGGGAAACTACTGTAGCTCTAGATGGAGAAGGACACTAGGTTCAAAATCCTAAGCTGATCCTAGCAGACTGGTGAAGCTTAGTAGTCTGCAGAGGTGGGAAAGTGGACATGTCTGTGTTAGTCCAAAGGTACAACAGGCTACAGACAGCAAGTACTCAATCATTCTTGAAGTGACTTCCAAGCTATAGTTGTAATAATCAGAGTTATGAACTAACCTTGCTCAGAAAGCTCAGAAATTCAGAACCCAGTAGTTAAGAGATCCAGGTTCAGAACAGACAGAAGGGACCAAGTAGGCCAGTTTGAGTAACCCCACAACATGGTTGTCACCACTGATGTTAGCCATGAGTGAGTTATTCTCTGCTTTATTTTCACCTCTATTTAGAGCAATCGGTACTTAAGGACTGACAGTTGCATTTTGGCACTCATTGTTCAAACAGTAGACTACCATGGTACAACTTATCATTATTGAAGCTAAAATAGAAACACTTCTGGGGAGTTCTAATAATTTCTCATTTGTTTTCAAATAATAGGTTAACTGAAAGAGCAAATAAGAGACATACTTCACAGTTTATTGGACAAGTTATGTCTAATAGCAGGCATGAGGATACAGGTCCCACTCAAGTAAGGCAAGAAGCTTATCATTAAAATATGGCCTCTTCAGTGTTATCCCTCTACCTCTTATCCTCTTCTTTATCTTTGGGGCTCTAACACTTTTTAAAATGTGCTTTTAGTTTCCTTTTTTTTCCCTAAGATGAAAATAGGTCATAATTTTCTTAGTGCTTTCACGATTTTAGTTAATTTCATATAACTTGATTTGTGTATTTATTGTGTGACTTAGGGAAAAATATTTTCACCTTTAAAAGTCACAAGACTTTTTGTTTTTTCACGTCCAAAAAATGTTTTTAATATCTCACTTTATAGATAAAAAGCAGTTGTCACATATGTACGTCTTACTTTCCACTAGAAAAAATAATCAGTATAGTTTGTTTCCTTATTTTTCACATAGAAAAGTAGTTTAATTAAAAATTGCAACAGTGTTATTTATAATAATAAATCACTGAAAACAACAGAAATTCTTCCAAGAGCCAGTGACAGGTTAAGTATGTTAGAGTATATCCACACCATGGGGTAACTACAGATTACATTGTGGAAGAGTTCATTAACTTAGGAAAGTTTCTATCGTCTGTTGTCAAATGAGCAAAAACACATAACACAAAAGGTTTTTCCAGAATGCTGGGTTCACAAGTAATTGTTTTCCTTTGGATTTTTCCAGTGTCTAGAGCATATCATTTTGTAAATAGAAAAATAAGTTAATAAGATGAACTGAAACAATTTGTCCAAAGTCAGAGTGCAATGAATAGGATCAAAAATTAAAAGTTGAGACTGTAGTTCTTATGATCAAGACTATTATTCTCAGAATATCCAGTATGATTTAAAAAAAAGTTTACTTTATGAAATTTTTATTGGCATTTGACCTGTTTATATGTTTGATGGTATTCTCTTCTACTTCTTAATTACTAAAATAACCTTGCAAAGATAGTCATTTTTATGCCTGTCTTACACCATCCAAATGGCTAGCAATTCTAAGCTTGTCATTCAATAAGTAGTTACACAGCTTTCTTCAAATTAACTCTTGTTTATTTGTTTGTTTAGAACCAGATGGAGAAGGGTGTGTTTAATGAGCGAACAGGTCAAAGTGACCAAATGGCAAATGGAAACAAAAGGAAGCTGAATTTTTCCAGATCTGACAGGAAAGAATTCCATTTCCCAGAATTGCCTTTCACAATACAGTCAAAGGAGATGAAAGGAATGGAAGGTACACATTTGTTGCATAGCTTTAGAAATCTCCAGACTTCATCTTTTGCAAGACCTTTTTTGGTAGTATAATTTACATGTTATAATGTGGTTTAGGTAGAAAGGAGTATATTGCTGTGCAAAATATTTTCAGCCGATGAGAATTTTTCCCCATATTCAAATAAGGTGTGAGACTTAAAGAAGGTAATTTTAAAGGAGGATTAAGAAAACTTTAAAAAGTAAAATTTTCATTAGTTTAATTTTGTTGAAGTGTTAGATCAGTATTTGAGGAAGTTGTTTTTGGTTCAGTATATGACTGGAGTAAATCACTTTCCTCTGTTTCTCCATGACTATTCGCCCATATAATAACAGGAATGATATATGTGCTTCAGGCATCCAAGGATTTACTAGATTAGGATTTATAACATATATTGAGCTCATAAATGAAACTCATTGTTTTTGCTGAGTAAATGTTATGTTTCTTTGAAGAACAGTGACACCTTGTGAAAAGTTAATATAATAGCAAGAAAATAGTACTTGGACAGCTCAAGAGGAATTATCTGATCCACTTGACAGTTATACTCAGAATTTTAAAAATAAATGTCTTCTTTTAATACCTGGCAGACTATTTGTAAAGTTATATAACAAATCATTTATGATTGGCACATTATACCATTACAACTCACGATTTGTTCAGTCCCTTTATAATAAACTGAGAAACTGACTTCAGTGGATATCAGGAATTTTCATTTGAATCTCTTGGAAAGGAAAGTAAAATTTCAAGGTAGGAATAACAAGTTCTCATTGTTGTTTATATTTCTGCAAAAGTTAAACATATAAAAGTGCTGAAGAGGGAATCAAAGAAAACAGATTCATCTAAAATACCAACTTTAATTAATGCAGATCAATATCAAGAAAAACAGGAGGTAAAACTTTTTTTGTTTAAAGCTTTCATTAAGTAATGCTGTTTAGAACGCTTGACTTAGTATATAAATTTAGCTATTACAATAGCAAGAAAATAGGTAAAAATTCAAAATTCTGTAATCTTTGAAGTTGAGAAATAGAACTGTATTTTCCTAGAATAACCAAATACTAAAGGTTTTAAAAAGTTATTTTGGGGGAGTAGTAAATACCCACTCTCATTTGAATGTTGAGTGACTGAATATACAGTACCCAAGGAAGATAATATATGTTATGTGTACTACCTGGTGGTGGGTAAGCCATGCCAGAGGAAAGGGATAATGGTGTAAACATCGGGCTGTAGCAGCCACAAGAACATATATATTTGTCTTTAGCCCTTTTCTTCCTGCTTTTTCTCCAACTTATCCCACCCCCATCTCTGCTGTCTATCTAATTCCCTGTTTTCACAAAGATTTGCTCTTAGCTATCAGATAATCTTGAATTTTATTTGGGAATCTTGAAGAAGCGATCAACATTCAAATGAATACTCTCTAAAATATTCTTTTAAGGGAAGGGGATTGTGCTGAGCACCCACTGAATTATATAGACAACCTTCTATCCTGCATACTTGTGAGGTCATCAACTTCGTTATCTGTTCCTTATTTTTTAAATAAAATTGACTACATTTTTATTCATGATAAAATTAGCATGTACTTATTAAGGAAATTTAAAGAAATTAGAAAAATAGAAACATTAATCTCAAACTATGTAAGAAGGCATTTTAATTAAGTCTATTCAATCTCTACAACATTCAGATGAAAGGGTTATCAGACATTGTTAGATATATTTTCACAGTGACATTAATGCCTTATTCTGGGCCTAGAACTTGTTAACAACTCCACAATCAACTTTGCAGAAAAGAAGTAGTTTCTAGGTAGAACAAGAAAGGCATTAATGGTCATCTTTTAGTTTGTTATAAAAAGTAATAAGGTAGCTTTAAACTTCTAAACTTGGGTGACTTATTGATCTCACAGTGTGTTAAACAGCACCAGGGTTGGCACATTTTTTGAATGATTGGGTGAGTTAGGGTTCTTGAATTTGGGAAGACTAGTAATGTGCTACATGTGTTTATCCTACTGTCCTATGAGAACCCCCAAAACTAAAGTTACATTTCAATGCAGGAAGAAAGGAACTCTTAAGATAGTTCTGTCACTTAAAAAAATACATAAGTAAATAGGAGGGAAAATCCCTTCTTGCTCATATGGTGTAGAATGCCTGAAAAGATAATCTTTTTAAGAGTAACCTTGAAACAGTTGTAGTTATTAGAAATATCCAAAAGTCATCAATGATGATTGTAGTTTATTTGTACTAATCATTTAAATGCAGTTCTGACAAATGACTGAAATTGCATGTAGGGCTGGTCCAAATGCTTTTAATAAGTTAATGTCAGAATTAAGAAAATTTCCTAAATTTTGAGTTGGTAGTTTGTTATTTTAGAGCATGAGAGAATTTGACATGTTTTTAAAAACATGAAATAGGGAATACCAGCTTTGTTCTGTTCTTGGCTCTGCCATTCATTTGCTTTCGAATTACCGAATTGCATCCAGGCACTTCCCGTTATACATTAAACTCTTTCAGGCATCTTAAATGTATACTGAAATAGTATATACATGTATTGAATAGACTCTGACCTAGAGAGAAACCCTAATTACTGCTAATGAGTGAGTTAGGCAAGAGAGAAAGAATCCATACAAAAGCCACCTTCAATTTTATCTCACGATGATAATAAGGAATACTTTGCTAGAGGGTCTCCCTGTACCTATAAAATAACACCCAGGTACAAAATACAAATACTTATCTTTGGCTCTATTTCCTTAGCCAAAGACTCACCATGTCCTCAATTAAGTTCCTGTTTCTATTTACTTTTTAGAATACAGGAAATGCACAAACTGAAAGGAAGAAGAACCTGCCAGATGTAGAGTAGAAAATGCAGCAGCTGAAAATTCAGGGAATCCCAGAATCACTGTATGGTTAAAAAAAAATCCTTTTTATTAATATGACATACACAAAAGTGCTGACTAGAGAATTCTACAGATATATTGTAAATCCTGTGTAGTTATGTGTATACTCACCTCAGTTTGTTTTTAAATTTCTTAATCTTTAGATTATTCATGTTTTCTTAATTTGAACATTAATTTATAAAAACTGCCTAACTAGTGCATCCTAATAAAACTACAGCTTACATTAAGTCATATAATTTTATCTGATGACCTGTTATCTCAGTCATGTTTGATTAGTGGTCATTCTAAGCTTTGGTTCAAAACTTTATAGATAGAAAAGCTTCCAGATGTGTAATAAAGTGAGATTCCAATATCTGGGAGCACCAAACATTTCTGAGCAAACAAATACACTTGATAAGCATGAAACAGGGGTTTTGTTCCACACTGGACATTCCGGAGCAGCATTTAAACATGTCATGAAGGTTGTTTAAAAGAATGGAACTCTTTTGGCTTGGCAAGCATGTTTATCCTTTAGTAGTTTGCTTAGAATATATTGTTACGTATAATTTAACATTAATACAGTCAAGGTTTTGGCAACATGTATTTACATTCTTATCCTTGGTTCTTATTGGCTTGGTTTCTAATTTTAGGGTGGAGATGGCCATTGTAAGGGGAAGAATTTGAAGAGGAACAGATTTTTTTTCTGGTAGGGTCTTTTCTTTTAAATCTTAAAAATACAAATTGGCAAGTCTTCCCTTTAATTTTACATGCAGTGGAAATGTAACGTGAGCTGTTAAGACAGCAATTCCTCTGCATTAGCATCGTCCAACTTTGTTTTGTTAGTAAACCACTGTTTTTTTCTTTCTTTCTTTTTTCTAAGAATTCTGTTGATGTGATGCTTTGATTTGGATTTATAAAGTCGTCTCCTTTCTGCCTGCTTCTTTACTTGCCATGATTACTGAGTAGGTGATACATCCTGTCATATGACCCACACTGTGTATATACTGATTTCTGCCCTCTGCTAGTCACATAATGTAAGTGTCAGTTATTTCCTAAAATGCTCAGGCTTCCTGAAGTGAATTCTTAATGAAATATCTGACCATTAAAAAAATATATTCATTACCATTACATGATTATAAATATGTTCTGTTAATCGGCTATAAAAGCATTTATAATATTTATAAAGTATCTGAAAATTATATGGTATTTAACTGTTACATTTTTGTATACTTTTAAACAACTATCAGCACGCTTCCGGTTTCCTAGTTCCAGCTGATAGTGCCTTTTATGTGGTACAGACTTTTTCTATTTAAGTACAATCCAGAAGAGGTATACAACTAAAATTCTTGATTGTTGTATTTTTTAAAAAACAATAAAGTGAGGTTATCTGGTATTTTACCAGGAGTCTGCCTGATTTCCTATTTACTAAATAGACATGAAAAACAAAGGAAAACATAATTTCTTTATTACAATATTGTGATTTCTTTTCAATTCATTAAACGGTTGATAAGAATAAACAGCTGAGATTATTATATATAATATACCTTTCTAACAGACTCCCTGTTAGCTTTAGTAACTAATCTCCTCCAGGGAGATTAAGAGTTGTCCCTGTGGTAGGTTTACTAAATAGAAGTTTGCCCATTGCCTGTTGCATTTATATATTTGTTAATCCTTATATCAAAATATTGTGCTTTTTTTCCAATTTCTACAAAAATGCGTGCTGAGATTTTGATTGGGATAGTGTTAAGTCTATACATCAATTTGACTAAAATGGATATCTTAGAAATATTGAATCTTCCAATCTACAAGCATGGTGTAAACTCTCCATTTATTTAGATCTTCAAATTTTTTCCTGTAATATTTTGGAGTAGTCTTATACATAATTCATTAAATTTATTCATATGTTTTTTGTTTTTTATGCTATTATGAATGGTATTTTTAATATCACCTTTTGGTTGATTGTTGCTAGTATTACAGAGATACAATTTGTTTTTCTATATTGATCTTGTATTCTGAGACCTTGCTAAATTAAATTCACTTATTCTCATAGGTTTCCTTCATTCCTTTGTTCCTTCCTTCTTATTCAGTTATAGCATCTGCAGATAAGGATAGTTTTACTTTTTCCTTTCTAGTGTTTATGCCCTTTATTCCTTTTTCTTTCCTTATGGTACTGACTGTGATGTGTGATAATGCTGACCAGGAGTAGTGGGAGTGGACATTTTTGCCTTTTTACCTGTACCAGACAGAAAACATACAGCCTTTTCTTATTAAGTGTGATGTTAATTGTAGGTTTTATGTAGATGATTTTTATTAGCTTGAGGAAGTTTCCTTTTTTTTCTGTTTGCTGAGTTGTCCTTACCATGTGTTAAATTTTGCTAAATGCTTTTCCTGTATCTACTGAGATGTTCTTATGATTTTCCTCCTTTATTCCTTTAATATGAATTACATTAATTAATATTTTCATGAAATCAGCCCTACATTCCTAGGATTAAATGCCACTTGATCTTTTTTATGTATTGTATTGTATTGTATTAGTTAGTATTTTATTAAGAATTTTGGCATTTACATTAATGAGAGATTTTAATCCCCTTGTTTTTCTTGTATTGTCTTTGTCTGCTTTTGGTATCAGCATTATGGTGCTTCCTAAAATGAGTCATTAAGTCTTCACTTCTCTTCTGTTTTCTGAAAGAATTTGTGTTGAGTTGACTTTATTTTCTCCTTAAATATTTGCTAGAAATCACCAGTGAAGACAACAGGAGTTTTCAATTGTGGAAAGATTTTAAGATGCAAATTCAATTTCCTTAAACTTATTTAATAAATATGGAGATACCCAGATTTGCTATTTCTCCTGTTTTGGTAATTTGCATCTTTCAACGAATTTATCTATTCCATCAAAGTTGCTGGTTTTTATTGGCGTAACATTGCTTATCATGTTCCCTTGTTAATCATTTAAAAGTTTATAAGATCTATGGTGATATCCCCTTTATCATTTCTTGTATTGGTGATTTGTATTTCCTTTTTCTTGGTAAGTCTAGCTAGAGGTTTATCAATTTTATTAGTTTCTTTGCAGAACTAACTTTTGGATTTATTGATAATTTTTATTGTTTTCTTCCCCTATTTTATTGATTTATGTTCTTTTCTTTACCATTTCATTCCTCTGTTTATTTTGGATTTAATTTGCTGTCTGTGACATTGTTTGTCCCCTGTTCATCTTTGTCCTCTGTTCTTGACACAGAGCTCCCAAAACCTTAATAATTTCCTGAGTGATAGGAATGAGAGGAGCATCTTTTGTTATTCATAATTAATCCCTTTCAACTATACCTGAGTTTATGCTAATGAGGTATTAAGTGTCATATCTTTACTCATTTTCAGTCTACTAGTTTTATCAATTGATGAGGGAGGAATATTAAAATCTTCAACTGTAATTAAAGATTTGTTTGTTTCTCCTTTCAGTTCTATTAGTAGTTGCTTTATGCATTTTGAAGCTTTGTTATTAGGTGAATATATATTTAGGGCTATTATATTTCTGATGAAACAGACCTTTCCTGCTATCTAGTGTCTGAAAATGGATGTTTTGTATGTTTTTTTTTTTCAGTCTTATTATTGTTTAAGGTAAGACCATACCTATTACTCCATCATGGCTGGAACTAGAAGTTCAGTTAAAGAGCTCTGGAAGTGGAGATCTAGTCACTATTGTGAATAAGGAAGAACTTTTAGAGTCATTAATAAAAGTTCTAGCTCTGTCTTATATAACATGTCCCTGGTTGATTTTTTGCTGTCTTAGTTCAAGACTATCCCTAAGGATATGGATGGATATGTGGACAGGAATTTATAGGAATTACAGGAATTGCCATACTTTCTGTTGTTGTTCTTGTTCTGGTTAGTATAATGATCATTTTTTCCTGTGAACTCTTTGCCAATAGCATGAAAGTTTGAAATGTGAAAGTATGAAGTTTGCCAATGAAATGTAGTTGGATATAATTGGATAGGATGAATAGTTTACTGGCTGATAATGGTTGTCAAAAGGAATTAGTCAGGAAAATGTATTTGAGTTGTATTTCTGGTCTGTTTTCATTTTCCAAATATGACTCTAACTTATAAATACTTGTTACAGAACACTTTTTTAAGCAAATGGTTGACATAGTGAGTTGCTGATATCAAAACTGAAAATGCTCCATGGTGGCTAGAACATGATGACATTAGGTTGGAGCTCAGAGGATTTTTAACATAAGATACGGTCCTGATTCCTGTGTTTAAATTGTTTCTATTCCATTCCTGTATTCCTTTCATCAACTCTGACCAAGGAGTGGGATTTCTAGAGCCTGAGTAACAATAGTTTGCAGTGTAGTTTCAGTGCCTACTAAGGCCACAAATGTGGTAGTCTGCTGATGCAGAGGCAACATTTTCATTAAATTCAAGAGTAAGAAAGTCATTATCTTTTAAACACATAATTCTATACACAGAAACAAGCTATACCAGTACACAGGAATGCCAAGAAGACATTAGCTAAATATAGAATTATACAGCTGCCCAAAGTGTAAATTAAAGGGCCCTAAATGGAAATTGGGTCAGGTTACAAAAACTAGCAGGATTGTACAGGGAAACTGTCAAGAAATCTTAGGTGATGTGGGAGCCCTAAGTTATAAGATGATACAACAGGAAAGCATTCTTTTCATTTTAATAAAAGGCAAAAGGATATAAACAAATAAAATATCCTACTATCCTGCTAACCTCCTATCTGCCTACCTTCTCTTCCCACAGAGGTAGAGAAAACTGATACTGATGACTCTATAAAGGCAGATAATTATAATAGTTTTTTTTTCTTTTTTGGAAAAGTAACCCTGAGGTCATATAACCATAAGTATGCACTTATGATGGATGAGATAGAAGCCAAACTAAAAGAGGAAAGCTGTGGTCTATTCACACTTGTCTAATATATTGTCACACCCTCTAGGATTGCTAAGAAATAGTTACAATTGATTAGTTATAAGTTGTTATTTGGGAAACTTCTCAGAGAGCAGACAAACATAGCACACTTCTTTCAAATGTCATTTGCAAAAGAACAGATTTATTCACCTTAAGGTTGGATACCTAGAAAGAATCACCAGACAGTTAACTTACAGTCATCTGGAGGAACAGTACATAATAATCATTATGAATTTATTTTATCTGGCTAGTTGCTCTTAATAATAGCTTAATGGGCCCTGTAACAAAGGGAAAGCAGGTTTTTGTAGTTCAAGTAATCAACAAGCATTTGGGCTCTGTTCTTTTCTGTCTACACTCCCTCGGTGAGCTCATCTAGATGCGTGGCCTTAAATACCATTTATTTTCTTATTATTCTCAATTCTCTCTCTCTGACCTGGACTTAACTGCTTAACTCCAGATGCAGATTTCCAATTGCCCATTCAAAATCTCCACCAAAACGTATAATAGGTATCTCAAACTTAGCAGTTCCAAAATTAAGGTCCTAATCTCCTCCGCACTTCCTCCTACTCCTCCATGTTTCCCCATCTTAGTTAAGGACAACTTCATTTCTTCTGTTTGCTCAGGAGAAAAGTATTAGAGTAATCCTTGACCTCTCTCTTCCTCTCTACATCTCTAACCTACATCCTTTCAGCTCTACCTTCAAAGTATGTTCAGGATTTGACACTTTTTACCCCTCTGTTGCTCTTCACAACATTTCTTGCCTGAATTTTGTAGTGGTCGTCTGTTAACTGATCTCTCTGCTTTAACCCTTGTTTAACCTTCAGTTTCTTATCAATTCACTGCCTAGGTGTTCTTAAAATATAAAACAGATGATGTTACTGCTCTATATAAAACCCCAAATGCTTCTTACTTCACTCAGAGTAAAAGCCACAGGCATTACAATAACATACACGACCCTACGCAGTATACCTCTACCCTCTCTTTGACCCTATTTGCTGCTTCTCCCCCTATTACTCATTCTGTTCCAGGCCCACTGGCCTCCTTGTTGTTCCAAGCTATGCTTCTGCCTCAGAACCTTTGTTTTTTTCTGTTTCCTCTGCTGAGTAATAATATCTTTCCTCAGGTGACTGCATGATGCCCTCCTTTACCTCCTTCTTGTTCAATACAACCTTCTTACTGGTTTTTACTCACATATGAAGCTTTCTCTACTACATTACTGAAGATGGAAATTTTCCCTATTCCTATTCCCCTTTCCTATTTTACTTCTTTATACAACATTTCCCTCTGACAACCTATATAATTTACTTATTTTGTGTACTAATGGTCTCCCTCCAACAAAATATGAACTACATGAGGACAAGGATTTAGTGTTTTGTTCATTGCTATATTCCCCAGCATAGAATAGTGCCTAGCATATAATGACACCCAATAACACTTGCTTTCTGAATGAATGAATTTATTAAACACCCTACATAGAATTCAGTTGAAAAAAAGGAGAAGAAGAAAATACAGAATAGTTTTATTGGTGTGGTAGAATGTGCTCTCTATGGCATGCTAATATTCATTGTTCAAGTGGCTGAACAAGGAATGAATAGCAGTCATTCAGCATGGAGTTTAAAGGTGAAGGAGATCAAGTGAACTTACAGTTTGTTAGTATTTTAATTAAGGAACTGAAAATTGATTACATTTAGAAAACTGAAGGGTGCATGTTAGGAATAGAATTCAGAGGAATCTCAGGTAAGTTAGAAAATTTTTCTCTCAAAATTTAGAAAGAGACAAGGAAATTCAGTCTCCTTCGAGCAAGGAAATGCTCTGCAAAGTAAGTTACAGTATATGGGTCAAATTTTTAGGTTCTCCACCTGAAGTCACCACATTTCTGTTTCTTTAGCTACTGTGTGTCAGGAGAGCAGGCAAGTCCTAAATTAGTATATCTAGTACTTGCCCTAGAGTGAGAAATTGTGTAATTACTGTCTCAGTGTTATGCAGATCTCTCCATGAAGTCTCTTGGCTTAGAAAAAGTGAAATGATTTCTTTGCTTAATTGAATTGTATTGAAAGAATAAACAATCTGTGCAATGTATAACTCAAAGAGGTAAATAAAATGAACTTTGCTTCATATTGACTTTCAAACTAACTTTAGGTAAATGTTCTCACTCTTCACAATTAGCTTTCATTCAATGGATAGCAGGATATAGATTGCAGGTATCCAGTGGCTATTATGTAGTCTGTAAGTCCCTCTTGCCAGAGTAAAGATGATTCCTAAATTCTCTTTGAAGTCAGATAGTCCTAACCTCCTCCAGAGGGAGCTCAGTATCCAGCATTTTCAGGACATGGAGCCAGTCTCTGCCCTGGTCTAACAAACAGGACAAGCCGTTTATTTCCCTGTAAAACTGAACTGGTGTATGAAGATGGGGTACTAACACAGCATTGTTTTTGCTTTAAATCATTGGTTTTTGCTGCCTTAGATGAGAGATGTAATAAAGATCCGTGGTAGGACTTGCGTTTCCTCAGATGAAAGACTCCAGAGTCTTAGGAATTTCAAACCAAGCCCGAGATTATTTATATACATTTCAAGCAGCATCTCCTGGGCGTCTCTGAGTAATTTCTTTGTGGCTACTAATTATCACATTGAACAGTACTATTACAATGTTTAAAGCATCTGATGCCTCATGAAAAACCTTAAAAAACAGACTTATTATGGAATAATCTGCCATCAGTACTCTTTTTTGGATTTTTGTCTGATAGATTTGAGTTTGGAAATTTAGTTCCTTTAGTTGCTATCCTTCAAACAGAATATCTAGTGGTATCAGACTATTTTTTGAAACTATACCTGTGAACTCCTGGGGCTTCTTTCTTTTTAAAAGTATTTGTTGAATAAACATTCAATTTTTATTAAAAGCCATATAGTATAATAGAGTCCAGATTGTTAACAGATTGCCTGAACTAGAATCATGGTTTTTACCACTTTTTTACTGAGGAGTATGTATGTGGTGCTTTGTTGCCTCTGTTTTACCAGTTGGAAAATTTGGACAAGAATAGCTTATCTCTTAGAGATACTGTGAGGACTTACTGAGATAAGATTTAATACACACAGGGCATAGTAAATTTGTACTGGTGAAATTTAGTTGTCCACATGGCCTGTGGAGTCTCCTTCAAAGATGCAGAATTATGACCTTTAATTTTAGTTAAATTTTAGGTCTAGAGGTACCCTTTACCCTTGTTGTATACTGTCTGTGAAATTCTGAGGGAACCTGTGCCATGCTCTTCATTTGTTTAGATATGAAGACAGCATGGGTGACAGATACATCACATATCTGCTCTGCATGTATAAAATGTTCCATTAATACAAGAATAAACATGGCATTTAGAGTTTCAGAAAAGAAAACTGTTTAATATGTCTCCTTTTGAAGTTTGAAGAAAATTAATCTCTGCAGACTCAGTAGCACTTTTTAGAGTTGTGTCACGTCAAAAGGGAGATACTAATATTGAAGTTATGTTCTATTCTGGAAAAACTAAGTCTAGACCAGCAGTTTCTATTTTTTTATCTTTTGAAGCTACATTGAAATTTTCTCAAGAGTCTTTGTGCATTAGTGGAGCACCTAAGGTGATGGCTGTGTTAGGGTGCTGAGAAGATGACTTACTGATTAATGTAGGGAGATGCAGGTTTTACGGAGCCTGAAGCTTTTCAATTTGAGAGCCCTTTTTTGGGAAAAAGAATACAAAATTACAACTGCAAAATTGCTAATCTGTTTTCATGGCCTTGGAAGGAGCCTGTACAAGGGAGGGGGCTACACTGGCTTCTTGGCAAATGTACCTCTGCTGATGGAATTGTCATTACTTGATTCTCTGTGGCCACTGGAAGTCATGCAGAGAAGTGGATTACCGCAGCAGCAGTGGCAGTTGAATTGGCAATCAATGAGGTCAAGCTTTGAAATCTATTTGGTATATATTCATGTGATGATTAAGAGAGCTGGCTCCAATCCTTAGGCCAAGTGGAGTTGTTATAAGTGGAAGGGCTTACAACTGTAGCTCAGTGGGTTGCTGCTGTGTGGCACTCATTTCCTTTCATTTGGAAGAAGGAACATAGAATACCGTCACAGTGATAGGAAGCACCCTGATGCATTTAAGAACTTGAAGGATAAATTTTGAAAAAAAAAAAAAACTTGAAGAATAAAATTAAAATTTAATCTATTAAATATTGTCTGGTGTCTGTTTTCACCACAGTAAGAAAACTTTACTTTTGTTGGGCACCAGTTACCTCCTAATTGTCAAATTCAGTGGCTTTCTTTAAGTCTTCATTTTCCTGATTTTCTGTCACATTTGACACTATGAATCGTCTTTTCCTTCTGGAAACACTCTCATCTTTTTGTTGCATCTTTGTTTTCTTCTCATCTCCAAACAATTTTTTGCTCTACTGATAATTTATCTTTACACCTATTTCCCCATCAGCATTCTCTGAGGTTTAGTTTTTAAGCCCTCCACTCTTCCCTGCTTCCTTGAGAGAAGTGTGCGGCTCTTTTAGCTTGACTACCACCCCTGGGGTATTTGAGGGTATTACTGCAAGGTTTGTAGTTCTGACACTGACACTAATCTGCTAATATTTCCACTTTATCATTTTGTTGTTTCTTCAAACTTATATCTAAACTGGATTAATTTTTCCCCAAACCATCTTTCTCTTCCCTCCTAGATTTTCTTATTTCTAAAAGTGGTATCATGGTTCTCCCTGGCCTGAAACTTGGCATCAACTTCATTTTTTTGTTTCAAAATATCTGATAGCCTTCCAGGCATTAGGTCTACTTGACTCATTCTTTCTAGCACACTTTGATCCTATCACATTGTATTAATTTTTCATTCTTAAGTTATATAGCCTCTCTAGGACTCTTCCCATGCCAGGTGATCTATTTTTCCTCTTGACTATCATTTTTATTGTTTATCCTATGTATACTATATATAAACAAATATTATATGTTACACATCCTGCTTTGTGATGCTAGCTGCCTCTTAATTTATATCTTTGTACCTTTATACCCTACCCCTAGTACCTTCATATAATTAGGTACCTTGATATATATGGAACAAATAACTTAAATTCCAAGTGGCCTTGGTAGTTTAGAGGCTTGCTGAAGAATCAGTGAATGATATTAAAAATGATCAGTAAGAATCTGAGGCATAGATGTCACTGAGCAAGCTGTCAAAAGAAATCTTGGTTTAGCAGTTAGTAGTGTCATACTGCCGTTCTGCTTTAAAACTTTAGAGCACTGAAAATTCTGTTTGCCTTTGGGGAGATATAGTTGAAGTCTTCCTGAAGTTTCAGCCTTCTTAGATCAAAAGCAATTCTACTTTTTCACTTTTGGTGATATTTGTACTAGATATCTGACAATACATGTGCTGGATATCCTGAACAGTTCCAATTGTAAAATCTCTCATCAGTGGCCAAAAGGTACTATTGGTTTAGAGCCTGGGTTTTAGCAGGTAACTCAGATGAAAGCAGATAAAGTCTAGGATGTAAGCAAAGTGGGAAGTTGTATTGGAAATTGCACATAAAGCTGAGTCCTTAAAAATTATAACCCTGAGTAAAGAGTGAATTAGGCAAAATCTACTCCTCAAAGAGAGATTGTAGAGAAATTTGTCTGTCTTGTCCTTGGCTCTAGATGGAAAAAAACACAAACTAACAACCTTTCTCCTGAGAATTCACATCCATCCTTCATACAGGTTTGGTGTCAGAATTCACTCTACACATGCGATCCCCCAAAACCCAAGATTAGAATGTGGTTTAAAGTGCTACTGTATTAATAATAAAACCAGTTGCCTAGCAGAAGCAAACACAAACACTCTCTGGAGGAATGCACTTTAAATGAGGGTCTTAAAGAATTCCCACAGATACATTTACTGTGAATATGGGCTCACTGTTAAAAATCACAAGCAAAGAATAAGCCAACATGAATGAGAGTTTACAGAAATAGCAAACAGACTCAAACCTGCTAAGACTTAATAATTAAACTTGTCAGATACGTAATATACTGAAGCTTATTTACCATACGTAAAGAAATAAAGAGAGTATTGACTGTATGATTCAAAACAAAAAACTATCAAAAATAACTGGGTAGGTTTGGAAAAAGAGCATAATAGAATACCCATGTAGAAATAAAAGCATAATAATTGAAATTAGGATCTTAGTGGATTGATCAAATAGTAATTATATAGAGCTGAAGGGAGAATTAGTGAATGGAAAAATATATCTAAAGAAATTACCCAGAGTACATCCTAGGGAGACAAAAAGGTGGAAAAAATAAAATCGAAGTTAAGAGATGTATGTGAAGTATGAGAAAGTCTAACATATGGCTAATTAGATTTCTAAAAGGAAGAAATAGAAGGAATGAGAGTGGGAAATAGTCAAAGAAATAATAGCTGATAATTTTCCAGAATTGATTAAAAAAAAACAAACCCAAGAATCCTCAGATGCAGGAATCCCAGTGAATCATAAGACTAAAATGAAACCCACTCTCAGATACATCATCATGAAAGCATAGAACACCAAGAAGTGAAAAAATTAAAAGCAGTCAGAGTAGATGGATCACTATAAATGAATGTCAGGTACAGTGACAACTGACTTCTCAACAGCACAATGGAAGTCATAAGACAGCTGGAATAATATCTTCAAAGGATGAGGAGAAAATAGCTGTAAACTTGGAATACTGAGGCAGATTAATTAATAGTCATCTCCAAATATCTGTTTTCTGCTTCTTTTGTAATGAAATCCTTAATTTTTAACTGAGCACGTGAATACCTGGAATAAAAACTACTTTTCCCAGCTTTCTTTACAGTTAGGATTATCAGAGAAGTAGTGAAAGTAGTAATTTGTATTAAATTGTAACAAGTCAAAGGTTTTGCTTTATTGCTGTCAATTTCTAAGCTTTCTACAATTTCTGCATCACAGAACAGGGAGGAAGTGATTCAAGGAGAGGCTGCCACTTTTGGTGAGTTGATGAGGTAGAAATATAAGCTTGGGGAGGTCAAGGTGGCTAGAGTTTGCAAGGCTCAAATACCAGAGAAGAGAGAACTATGTAGAGAAGGAACTTAGAAATCTGCATGGGTTCCCCTCCAGTCTTTGGCTGAGTACTAATCTGCATGTGCTGCTTTCATACAATATCTAAAGTGAAATGAAAATTCACTGAAATGAGTCCAAAGCAAATTAGATACTGTAGAAGAAAATATCAGAAGCTTTAAGACATGGCAATAGAAACCATCCAAAATGAAGCACAGAGGAAGATTGAAATAAAATGAAACAAAACTGAAATAAAAACAAAATGACTCTGGGATAGTATTAATCAGCCTAACATACATGTAATTGTATTCCTAGAAATAGAGAGGAAAGGGCAGAAAAAATATTTGAAGAAAGAATGGTTGATATGTTTTCAAATGCATTGAGGAGTATAAATCCTCAGGTCCAGGAAGGTCAGTAAACCCCCAAGCAGGTGAACTAGCAAGTCACAACTGGGAACTGATATATCTGAAATATATAGTAAATTCCTAAAAGAAAACAACAAGAAAAAACCAACATATCCCCCAAAGTGAGCAAAGGACAGAATGAGATATTTCATAAAAGCAGGAAGATGAATGGCCAGTAACATAAGAGCTTCATTACTAAGCAGAGAAATGTAAATTAATACCACAGATGCCGGTTCTCAGTCTCACCAATTTGGCAAAAACTAATTGTCAACACCAAGTGTTTGTGAAGATACGGAGTAATAGGGTCTCTTATTCACTGCTGGTGGGAGTGAACATTGGGACAGTCACTTTAGAAAATCTGACATTATCTAGTAAAGTTGTAGACGGGCACACTCTATACCCCACTGTTCCTGTTTACCCTAGAGAAAGTCTTGCACATGGACTTCAGGAGATAAGTATAAGGATGTTCTAGCAGTGTTGTTTGTTAAAGCAAAAATTGGAAACAAGCCAAAAGTCCTTCAACAACAGACTGGATAAATAGAGAGATAATTAATACACACAGAGTGAAAGTGAATGACCTACAATTTTATGCATCAACATTAATAAAATCTCACCAACATCTTTCATCAAAAAAGCAAATCACACTATGATTCCACGTGTATAAGTTAAAAACCAGGGAGGACGGTAATAACTCAGTGGTAGAGCACATATTTAGCATGCACAAGGTCCTGGGTTCTATCCCCAGTACCTTCATAATAAAATAAAACAAAATAAAATAAATAAAATAAGAAACATGCAAAACTGTATCTCAAAATACACAATATATGATTAGATTATAAAGAAAGGCAGGAATAACAAACACAAAATTCAGGATAGCAGTTCTGTCTGCTAGGAATGTGATCAGAGAGAGTACCTGGAGCCTCAGTGGTCCTAGTAATGTTAGGTTTCTTGAGTCACTTGGATTCAAGGGAGTTTGTTTTATTATTATTCTTTAAATATGCTAATTATTTTGTCAGAATTATTTTCAGTATAAAAATATTTTAACAAAAAAAGAAATTCTTATAAATTAAGAGTGGGGTGGAGATGGATATTAAAGTCAGCACAAGAAGAGCAGGACTCCTGTAGAACATCCCTATGGATGATTATTCACTTTGTTTTATTTTTTATTTTTAATTTGTATGTGTATTTTTATTGTGAAACATTTTAGAAATATAAAAATGTATAGAGAATAATATAATAATCACTTATGCATCCATGACCTCATGTAAAACTTTACAAAAATAGTTGAAACCACTTGTGTAACCCTCCCCAATTACATTCCCTTTCCTGCATCGCCAGTAATCACAGTTATGAAATTTGTATCTGGCATGTCCAGATACAAATGCCTAATTTTATGTATGTACCCTTAAAACTTTGTATCATGTAGTTTGTATTGTATTGTTTAGCATGTTTGGCATTTTACATAAATGGTATCACTCAGTACATGTCCTCCTGCAACTTATTTTTCCCCAGCTTCTTTTTTTTTTTAATGTTTGTCCATGTTGATATGCAGGATTCTTTACATCCAGTTTAAATTTATGTTTCCAATGCTTCAAAATTTAAAGAAACCTTTTGTTACAGGAAATTTCAAATATATACAAGAGTAGATATGCATGATACATGATCCCCCATGTACTCATCACCCAGATTTAACAATTACTAACATATGGAGAATTTTGTTTCATCTATTCCCCCACTCATTTCCCCACTTCTTGTATTATTTTGGAGCAAATCCTAGACATCAACATAATTCTTCCCTAAATATTTCAAAATGTATATCTAAAAGCTAAGTCTTAGTGGGGAGGGTATAATTCAGTGGTAGAGTGTGTGCTTAACATGCACAAGGTCCTGGGTTAAATTCCCACTACCTCCATTAAAAATAAATAAATAAGTAAACCTAATTACTCCCTCCCCCGTGAAAGTTAGCAAAATAAATAAGTAAATAAGCTGTCTTCTTTTTTATAAATAAAAGACATAATTATGTCCTTAAAACTTAAGTTTCTTAATAGCATCAAATATCTAATCACTGTTCAAAGTCCATGTTTCTCATATTTTTACATTCTGTTTGTATCAAGTCTCTCTTTTAATTTTCTTAAATTACTGATGGGCTGCCTGTGCAAGGCATTGAATGAAGTTCTGTTGAAGATGTGTGGGGCTGAAAATCTTACTCTGAGTTTAGGGCAGCTTTCTCACTCCATTGTTGGGGTGAGATTCTAAACTTCTTCAGGTGGCTTATGGAAACCAACAGTCATTTCCATAGATGCCTAGTTTGTTCATCACTGATAATCATTTAATTCTGTGATAATGTTTTTTGTCCTTCCTATAGACCCTGCGTAAAGAACTTTTGTAATGTATCTTCCTTCTTAGATGGTTATGCAGTTACTCAATATTTACCGTTTCATGCGAGATATAAATAATACTTCTTTGTTTACTAAAATTCATCCTAAGCAAATACTTATTTCCATCATCCTACCATCCTTGTTTTTCCTTGAAACTGAAGAAGAGTGTGGGATTAGACAAAAGAATGAGGTTATGGCCAAATGAGATAAGGTACCTGGAAGTAGACTGTAACCTGTAAGGTGCTATACACGTGGTCATTTTTATAGAATAGGTAGCCCTCATCTCTCACTTTTGTACTCATTATACTTCCAACTTCTCCTTAGTTCACCTGTCTTTTTTGGTTTTGGTTTGGTTTGGGGGGTAATTAGATTTTATTTATGTATTCATTCGTTTATTTAACAGAAATACCGAGTATCAAACCCATGATGTTGTGGATGGTAAGCATGCACTCTATCACTGAGCCATACCGTCTTCCCCTCACCTGTCTTATGTTTAGGCTCTTATGCATCATTTGGGCTATTGTAGCCAAGCAACCTCTGCCAGGTCTAAGGTGCAGTCTTCAAAGTGTTGCTCTTATTGTTGGCCCAGTGGTACTTATGTGACAAGTTGAATATTTGACTCTTTGAGGGTAAAAATAAAAATTGTTGGCAGTAGGAAAATGAGGCTGCTGATGCTAAGGATTAGAAATGTCACTCTCATGAATGTAATAGCATCAAAACAAAGATGCTCCTTAGGGGTGCTAAGAAGTTGCTAATTAATCTTTAGCCTCATCTGGAGTTACTTACCTGCTAGATGACATATTCAATTGTGATGAAAAGGAAAAAAGAAAGAATATCTGTAAGTGCTGGAAATATAATGTTTGATACTAGGAATAAAATGTGAGATGTAATAGGGATTTTTATAATATTTTTAGCTCTCTGGGAATGAACTGTCCTTTAAACATTTAAAATGTATGTTTGACCATACATTTGACTTTTGAATGTTTTCAGAAACATGAAACTGCCTGTAGTTGAATAAAGTTTCCTCTCCCACAGTTACCCACAGAGATAGAACTCTGGAGATAAAGAGAAGAAACCAGCCTAGCCTTGCCTATGACAGTAGTGCTCAGCCAGCCTAGAGGGAAGGGCAGGAGGAGAAAGGGGAGGGGGTGAGCTCTGTCCAGGAGAACAAGCCATTCCTCTTTCTTTGGCAGCCCAGAGCAATTATTTCATAAGGAGTCATCTTGATGTTATGTGCCCAGTTCACATTCTTAAAATATTCTGCCCAGCTACATTGTTTCCTGTTGAGTAGGCATTGTAGGTGTCATCTTCTGGTATTTGACTGAGGCAGGAACCTGAGCAGTCTCACTTGAAGTCTTGTTGACACTGAGAACCTGGCATTGACTTAAGGCATCATTTATTGCAAGACAGAGGATTTCTTCAACAGTTAGGTCAGCCAGCTTCCTGCACCTAAAACTCAATGATAGTCATTGACCTCGTGGTCTTGATAATCTGTAGGCAGGGGTAGAGGATGCAGCACGGACTTGTAGCCTTCACTATGTGTTCTGCCCTCGAATTACAAGTACACCAAGAATACACATCACAATTGCATCATCAGGAGGAGGAGGCTAGAAGTGCTTCTAGCCCTACGCCATACTTAGGTCCAGCACTTTGTGCTTATTTTTTGGCAAAAGCTTTGGGAGCAGAGGAAGTCATAGTCTGATCATTATCATTTGACAACATCACTGATACTACTTTTCCCTTGATAATCCCCTAAGCTCGGCTATGTTCAATTATATTTCACTGTATTTACTCTCAAGAGGTAAATTCTGTTAGCTGAAGGGGAAATGGTCACAGTCCTTGGGGGAAAATGTAGCTCATACTTTGAGATTATCCTGTAAAAGAGAACCTTAGGGAAACAGTATCATAATAATGATAATGAGCCACAGCTTTATTTAAACATTAGTGAATTGTATTTGAGTTGCCAATATCTGTTTGCTAACTAGATTGTAAGCAGTTGTATGGCAAAGAACCAAGTTTTCTTCATCTTTTATTCCCTATGGCACTTAGTACATGGTGGGGATTCAGTAAAGTACAGCAGAGAAGATACGTGTAGTAGTAGTAGTAGTAGTAGTAGTAGTAGTAGTAGTAGTAGTAGTAGTGGTAGTAGTAGTAGTAATAATAGTAATAGTAATAGTAATAGTAATAATAATAATAATAATAATAATAATAATAATAATAATAATAATAATAATAATAATAATAATACAAGGCGGAAAGTAGTTAGTGCTGAAAAGAGGTATGCATGATATGTGGGATCCAAGGAGAGACAGAACTGGGGGAACTTAAAGTGCTTCAAGGGGTGGTGTCTCTTGACAGACAGATGGACCTTAGCAGTCTGAAATAAGGGCTGTCATATGTTGGATGTTTATTATGTGCCAGACACTGTGCTAAGCATTTTACATGCTAATCCAACCAAATCCTCCCAGCAACTCTGTGAGAAAGGTACTATCATTTTCCCCATTCTAGAGCTGAATAAACGTATGGCTCAGGCAGATTAAGTGATTTTTATCAAATTCCCACAGCTGGAAGGTGACAGAGCCAGGATTCCATCTAGTCTGACATGAAAGGTACGCTCTTAAACACTGGGCTACTTGTCCCTTATTCTAGGACTTGAAATAAGTGGTTCTGTTTGGAAGAACATGGACCATGTTCTAAAAACACTGACTAGCTGATGTCAGTGATGATGCTAGAGAACAGAATACGTGGAGATTGGAGAACAATGGGGAATATGGTTGCTCCAGTAAGTCAGGGACACATCTCACTCAGAGAACTTGGAATGCTACAGTAAAGAATCAGGGATTTTCTGAAGGTGATAGAAGCGTGAATGCCTGTTATTGAAGAGGCAGGATTAGCTGTGTACTTTAGGAAGACAACTCGGTGTGACTGGGCAGGATGAGAAGCAGAAAAACGAGTTAGGTGGCTATTGCAGTAGTGGTACAGGAGTGAAAAGGCATGTGTAGCCCCAAGAATATGTGCTTTCCTCCGCAAGCCTGACTGGGATTGTTTCATTTTAAGAAAAACAAAAGCATGTTCAAAAATCTAGACTCACAAAGGACATAAATTAGGGGATAATTATTAATTTTACAAAATGCGTTCTATTTGAGAGCTTTTAAAATACGATCTCCTTTAGAGAATTTTTTGTATATAAATCTTTGGGGACTCTATAAACTAACCTATAGTATGTAATATTTTCTTACAGGAACATTTGTCAATCAATCATTACAAATTAATATGTATATATCTCTTAAAACAAACCCCCCCCCTTTTTTTTATATGACTTTACTTTTAGCCCTTATGAATGCTACTAAATGTTATTACACGTCCAATAAGTTCCTAAAATATTTCCAAAGAAATAGAAGCCAATAGAATTAAGCACTGGGAAACTCTCAGACTATTGTTTCTGGACCGTGCTTTGAATCTACAAATAATTCCCTGGATTACGGTGCCCACTCACATTCCTGAGCTGTGTGTAGTTCTGAGGCCATGTGTGACACCATGACATGGGCAAATCACACAGTCTCCACTTGTCCAAAGGGACTCACTCATAAGAAAGCAGACTCTCTTTCCTTTCAGGGGGATTTCATCCCATGATTCCTCACACAAAAGGGCAGAATAAAGAAACAGCAACGATTAGATTGACTGTGAGATCTCCTCTTCCACTTTCTGAGGTCTTATCAGCAAAACTAGAAGCATGCCCTGTTTAACCGCAGAGCCTGTGGGAATGGCTGTTTTACATCTCTATGGCTATGGGGATACCTCATGTCTCTCCACTGGTCAGCATTTTTTATTTGCTGTCTAAAACATGATCACCTGGATATTATGGAATTATTAATTTCAAATGTGGGAGTGATTATGTTAAAATGAATTTTTGTCTTTTAGAAATACATACTTATTTATAGATGAAATTTTATGATGCTTAGAATCTGCTTCAAAATGGCACAGGATGGGGGAAGCCAGTGGGGGTGCAGATAAAATAATAATGGCCTTGAGTTGGATGATTATTGAAACTGGATAATGGGTGTGTGGGGGCTCAATATACTATTCATATATAAATTAGTGAATAGTGATTAGTTTTACCAAAGGTCTACTTTGTATATATTTTAAATTATACATAATTTTAAAATAATTACTGTTTAGTTAGAGGGCAGAATTAGCAATGTTTAGATTTTGGGTTGAGTATTGTAGTGAAAAAAGAGAAATGCTGATGAATTTTTTCTAGAAAAATGTGCATCCCAGTAATTTCTCTTCTCAATGCATCGTACACTATTCTGTCCATCACCTGCCTCCAAGTCTACATTAACGCCATAGAGCTATGATCAGTTTCCTATGCATTTGCCTGTGCCTTTTATCTATATTCCTCGAGCTTTTTCAACTCTGATTTGTCCCTTTCATTATTAGGTTGTTAATCTCATCAGGGCAGAACTTTCCATATGACCAGCCCCTCACTCTATAGCTCTGAGTACTATGATTTCTCAAGAATGATAAAAAATTTTTTTCAAAAAGGTAAGATAGGAGATTAAACAGTGTAAGCCAGTATTTTTCAAAAGACTTGCAAAAGGGTGGTGATTTATGTTGGTTTATTTGTCAGAAACATCTGAGTTCATTTCAGGCACCAAAAGTGATTCTCTCTGAAGCTAAGGGGAATACATCATGTTTTTCACAGTAAGGCTCATACCAGAAGCCAGGTCTCAATTTTACTGGCCAACTCCCCACCTCCACCCAGGTCCTAGAGATTTACCTTGGAAGTTTGTTTTGAAAATTTTAGTCTGATAGGCATCAAGGGCTAGATTGAGTGCCCCATTTAAGAACTATAATCTCTAGTTTGGGCTTTCAAAAGGAAGTTCAAGGAGGGTGGCTTACCTCTTAAGCAACCTGCTAAGATGACGGAGTGAACTGCTGTAGGAAAGTAGTGACGTTATCAGCCCTTTCTGGCCTCTACACTGAAACTGGAACTCTTGGTTAGGAAATAAAGGAGGAAGTGAGGCAGATTCATCATTGCTTAAGGAGCCTGGTATGCGGAGCTAGGATTTCCTAGCTGTTGGCTGAGGCAACAGGGGGAAACTTTCTCATGCACATGCTGGGCCCCAGCTGAGAAGGGCTGGGAGCTGCTGGTTGTCAGGATGGACCCACTCATCTGTGCTGTCTGAGGAGCTCACTAGAACTGCTGTGATCTTGTTTCTTCTGTATCTGACATTATTCAATACCTCTAGGAAGTTTTCATTTGAGGAAACCTTTTACAGCAGTTCTGCATGGATAATTGGCAAGTATGGCTTTGATACAACAGGTAAGATTCGATTATTTGAAAGTTTATTCCACTAAATGTACGTTAACATTTAAGATTCCCCTTCCCTTGGTGCCATAAAAGTAGTTAAAAAACATGAGTAGTGAACAGGCCCATGCTCCAGGGGTTCAGAGGGACAGACAGAGCAGGTAATCTGAGCCCTTGGAATCCTAGATAGGCTCTCAGCCATCCTTTTTCCATTAGGAATAGGTTCTTGCTCAGTGGTTAAGAAAGAAAAATCCAGCTTACTAGAACATCTAACCACTCTGCAGAAGTGTTACCAGAACGGAAAGGAATCTTGGCCTTCCCCTGCTTTTAGGCAGGCACGCCTCAAGTTTAGACTCTGCAAGGTCTCCTGCTCTATCTGTTCCTTGAAGGGCTCTGGAATGAGATGAAGCTCCCATCCTCCTGCCCAAGACCTAGTTCAGCCTGTTTCCTCTTTTGTGAAATACTTCATCGGGAGACAACTCAAATCTCCCTTGTCTTAATTTGGACCCATTTCTTCTTGATTAGTCATCTGAAATGACACAGTAACTTTTTGATCATTATTAAGGAACTGCTTCTTGAATTTTTTTAGGAGCTTTGAGCCTCTCAGAAGAAAGATACTTTTAAATTCAATAAACAAATATAAAAATAATCAAACACAGTATACCTTAGACTTGGAATCAAGTAGGAGAGAGAGTAGGGAAGGTAGCCTGAGACCTTGCACTGAGCTACAGGAGACAATTCTGGTTTCCATCATTCTTTTTTTCCCCTCCATCTTTATGGAGTTACAATTGACATATAACATGTAAATTTGAGGCCTACAATGTGTTGATTTGACACACTTGCATTGTATATTGCAAAATGATAGCCTTAGCTAACACCTGCGTTACATAATTACCATTTCTTTTTTGTGGTGAAAACATTTAAAATCTACTCTCGGTTTCCAACATTCTTAATGTTAAAAGATCAGTGGACTGAGCTGACACAGCAGGGAGAGATGCTGACTCTGGATTCACATGGAGTAGACCCAGACCTCTTTAAAGAGAACTTCATCAAGCCAGTGATATGGGGTAGTAAATCTTAGGATAAAGTGTTGGAGATCTAATAGAGAGACAGTGTGGCAGCAGGCAGGCTTCAGGACCCTGAGGGGGCAGGGTTTCACAGGTTCGAGGGATGCTGGAGCCATTTGAGAAGGTTAACTGTCAGCCCAGGTAGATAGTGCTTGAGCAGTATGGCACTACTTGTTCAGATTAAGTATTCATATATCCTATGATGAGATTTGTGTAGTCTGTTAACACTCTCCCCTTTCCTGCACTGACCAGGAGTGATGTTACACACAGTGGAAACCTGGTGGAAGTGAGAATGGGGGAAACGTTTGTTGGCAGGGCCACCTCCTGCAGTTGTGGAGATTGTGTCCTGAGCAAGGCTTTTACTGAGGGGGGACAGTGAGTAGGAGCTGAGACCCAGCCTGAGCACCACCTTGCCAAGCCTTGTGCTTTACTGTGCAGTGTGTCCTCCAGGAGGAAGAGATGCCTTTTCTAATGCATAAAGAAACAACATATGGGTGAGAAATTGTCTAAAGAGATTGCCACATGGGTCCAAAATGGGACATACATGAGGCTGCTCATGGTGGCATTGTTTTGGGTGGTGAGAAGTTGGAGGCACTGGGAGCGCCCATTACTGGGGAGCAGAGAGGCCACATGTGGTGTGTGCACCTGGTGGAGGACTCTGCAGCAGTCAGGAGTGATGGACTGGAGTGCATATAAAAATGCGGATTGGTCTTAAAAACAAAGTGCAAAGTGGAAAAACTAAGACACACAATGAAATCTGTATCATGAGGCTATTGATGTAAATTAAAATACATGCAAACCGGACAACTCCACACACTCCACAGGAACACATTCAAGCCAAAAAATAGAATTCAAGATATTAGAGTGGTTGCTTACGGAGGGAAGGATAGGAGTGAGGAGTGGGACTAGGAGGAAATACATTCATACATCCAGAAAACAAAAGCATAGCCTTGTGTGGACCAATTGGAGTATAATGTCCCATGAACTGAAGTGTGATTAATTTAACACTCTGCACCTGAGATCGAACTAGTGAAAAATAAGTAAATAAAATTAAGTGGCCTGAGCCTTGCCATTTGAGGCTTTCCTCAACCCACCTGTTGATCACCAATATGGCTTCATCAGCATGATCACAGCTTTTTAATAATCTCATTTATAGAGATTTATATCTGGATTTGTGTGATCTGCCTTATAACCTACCTGCCCTCATCAAACTCAGGGATGTCTGGTGCTATCTTTTTCCTTAAAATCCTTGGAAATTCCTTGCCTTATCACTATTATTTTATTTTTCAGATAGCCATAAACAGAAATGAAAGCATTTACTTCCCTGGGGGATTTAATCAAACTTTGAAAACTATGTTAATGAAGAACAGGGATTGCAAAGAAGGAAAGAAAGCCCTCAGTTCTGTTTGGCCTGGTTTCCAGTAAATCTTGCATCCACTTTTTGTATTCAGCCAAGGCTGGAAGCAGATGGGTCAGACTGGGCCCCTAGTCATTGGGATACAGCATCTTGGCTTCTTCAAAGATAGGTCTAGGTCATTCTAGAGGCATGCAGTCATAAAGTACCTAGAGCTAAAAACTTTCACCATGTAAAAAAATACAATTTTTGTTTCTGAGATACTTCTTGGCCAACTGTGTGTGCAGCTTAAACTAAAAAAAGACCCAATACTATCCAAATTAGCATGTGTTCTATAGGTACCCAATAAGCATAAGTAAGATTGAATGATCTTTCACCATCCATTCAGGGACACCTCTTCCTCATGTGGCGTCTTATGTGTATTAGAAATGTGCCTCTTCCTCTGAAGACACAGCCCTACAGTTAGACACAGGTGTGGCAAGCGGAGCTGGATTATAGTAGCCCCACTCACCCCGCTGGTTGTTCAGGGCACAATCTACACAACTGTAGGATGTGGCCCTGCAAACAAATAAACTCCCCACTTTCTCTCTTCCACTAGATTTCCATTGTTTGCAACATCTTTCCGAATTGGTATAGGAGAGGCAGGCTTAACTGACCATCCTAATTGCCAAGTGAAGCAACAGTATCTCCTATGGCATATGCTATTCTGGAACTTTACCCCTGCCTCTATAATGGTGGAGGCTGATTCCACTGTCCTTGAGTCTGGGTGAGCTTGTAACTTACTCGCAACCAATGAAACACAGCAAAAGTGACACAGTAATTTCTGAAGTTAGGTCATAAAGTGACACAATACCCACCTTGTTGGCTGGAATGCTTACTTACACTTGGAGCCTTCAGCTGCCATGTAAGAAGTCTGACTCTCCTGAGGACCATACTGTGAGGAAGCCATGCCATATAGAGAGGCTGTGTGTGGGTGCTCTGGTCAGCAGTCCTAGTTTTTGAGTGCTTTAGGCTCCAACACCAGACACATGAGTAAACGAGACTTCAGTGTATCTAGCTCCCAGTTGTGAAGTCATCACCAGACTTTGAATTTTCCCAGCTGAGGCCCCAGACAGCTTAGAGCAGAGAAGCCATCCCCACTGTGCCCTTTCTGAATTCCTGACACAGAGAGTGCATGAGCACAATAAATTGGTGGTGGTTTTATGCCACTAAGTTTGGGATGGTTTGTTACACAGCAGTAATAACTAAAAGACCTATTATCTTCAACAGCACCAAAGAGTAGAGCAATAAAAAAGGATGGGGAACTGTTATAAATTAAAAATTGAAGAATTATAAACTAAAAGAGACAGAAGAGAACAAATACAAATGACATTGCTTGGCTCCTGATTAGGATGAACCAGAAAGACACTAAGGAAAATCAGGGCAATTTGCCTTCTGACTGGATACTGCATGATATTAAGGAATTATTGATAATTTTAAAAATATGATACAGTGGTTATTGAAAAAAGCCTCATTTCTTACAGATGCATACAGAAATATTTTAATATGAAAATATCTGTGATTTGCTTTAAATTGATTTTAAAATAGAGATATGGGGGGATGGGGTACAGATGTAACAAGATCACTGAATGTTGATAATCATTAAGCTGGACGATAGGTACATGGAGGTTTATTATATCTACCTCGGTACATATTTGAAAATTCTGCTAAGAAAAAAGTTTGACAAAGGAGAGGATGGTAGGTCCTCTGTCCTATTCTTTCAGGCCATGGTTTTGTGCTGACAGGTGCCAGTGGTTTAAATAGATTGCTCCTCGTGTAAACATGACCTCTATGTACTTCTGGAGGCTTCTTGAGGCCCAGGACCCTATGCTAATGCGGAAATTTTAAGTAGAGAAAGACTAGCAGAGGAAAGCATATTCTTAGGTAAATGTCTGGGCTCTCCTCAAGTCGGTATAATGGTATAATTTTTGATGGCTAGAATTCCCTGAAAGACAGAATTCTCTTCCCTGACAATACCCAGCCTAGCACTAGGTACACAGAGAGGTCCATAGACTCCTGGCAAATTGATTTGAATTAAGAAACCTGATTGTTCAGGATTAATTCATCAGTTTACTCTGAAGGTTGGGCACTGTTTAATTTTGAACCTTGAAATGTATCTGTTAGCAGAAAAATAGGCGAAAAGGCTGCATGTTGCTATGCAGATGACGAATTTTGGAAGGTCCTTCAATTTGCATATGGATTCTCTCCTTGAAGAAGGGCTATTAACTCATGCTGCAGCCTACTGCTCTCTTCTTGGTTTTGGCTATGTCACTAAGCCCAAAATAGAAAGTTCTTTTACTGCAGAGCAGGGAAAGAGGTTTAAATTTATCAATTCAAATAACAAAGGGTAGCATTATACTGGCTTTTCTCGGGTAGGGGTAGGGAGAGAGAATGCCTGCTGTATCAAGGAGGAGTGATTTGACACTGGCAGGGATTGGGACCCGGAGACAAGCGTACACTGTGGTGAGTTGGGCTTGTTTCCCATCCTGGCCCTCGTCTCTCCCTCTTTCCAACTGTGTCACCTCTTTTAGGACATGGGAAAGCAGCTGAACCACTGGGGATTCAGCCCCAGAAATGTCCCTGAAGTTATTAGACTGGAAACAATTCTTGGAGCCAAACCCCTTCTCTCTCAGCATTTAGAGAAGTCAGTACCTTGCCTCAAAGTTAAACAGCAGGGAGATATTTTTTCCTGTCAAATGGTCAAACATTTTACAGGATCTCTGGGGTTGGAAAGAGTTTGGGGCAAGTGGGATTCTCATACATTGCTGGAGGGAGGTAGGCTGATCCTCTCATCTGGAAGGCAACCAGACAAGATGGATCCGAGGTACAGCAGAGGATGTAGATCCAGAGGATCTCTCATCAACAGCTGGTGGAAGTATAAACTGGTTCCCTAGACAAACTCTTGTACATGTACAACATGGGACATTTACAGTAATGTTCACATCAGCAGTGTGAACAAGAGCTAAATCCTAGAAACAATGCACTTGCCCATGAGGGGGAGAGTTGATGGTAAACTGTGGTGTAGTCATGCATTAGGGTATTTTACACCAGAAAAAATGAACTACAGTGAAATTTAAAGATATGGATAAGGTTTTTAGCAAAGTAATATAAAGTGCAAAAATAAGTCCTGAAAGATTACATACGTGATACGCTTTTTATAAAGCTGTGAACAGTTTCTTTTTTAAGTGAACAGTTTTTAAAAAAATCATTCTTTAGGAGTACCTATAGATACAGTAAAACCATATAAAAAGAAAAAGAAGGAAATAAACATATGATTCAGGATGGTTCTCTTAGTTGGGGAGCACAGGGAGGTGAGGGGGAAAGCCTTATGGGATTTTTAAAATTAATTTATTTATTTTGTGGGGGAAGGTAATTAGATTTGTTTATTTGTTTTTTAATGGAGGTACTGGGGATTGTTTGTTTTGTTAGTTTTTTTTTAATGGAGGTACTGCCTTATGGTTTAAATACTGGTTATTGTTGAGGTCTGAGCTTTTGAGGATTGGTGGTAGATTTACAGGCACTGATTACATTATTTAAATGAATGAATTTACCATGTGAAATAACAGAATCAGGCCATCGGTTACAATTATGATAGTGCCATGAACCAAGGATTATGGTTAATCCAGTTCTGTGTCCCTGACGTTAACAAAACAAAACAAAAGCAGTCCCAGAAAAGTCACAGAAGTTTTCAGATACTTTGCACAGTGATTCTACTTCTAAACATTTATCTTAAGGAATAAATCAAGATGCACATAAAAATTTATAAACAAGAATATTTATCATGGTATTTATAAATATAAAAATATGAAAGAATCTAACTACCAAACTAAGGGACTCGTTACATAAATTGGGATGCATCTATATACTTGAAAATTAGGCAGTTTTAAAAAATATTGTAAGAGTATTTAAGTATATGGGAAAATATGATATATCAGTTGAATAAAACAGGTTACAGAACAGACATACACAATATGAACCCAGTTTTTTTATTTCCCATAAATACATATATGCACACACAAAAAAACTGGGAGACTACACATCAGAATGATTATATCCTCATCCCTAGATGTTACCATTATTTCTTCTTTTCTTTAAACTTTTCAATAGTCCACAAATTTTCTACAGTGATCATTAATTCTTTTACAATCAGAAATAATTTTATTTATTTTTAATGGAAGTACTGAGGACAGAAATAATTTTATTACAAAAATAGATGTTTATAATAATAGCTAGTGTAGATGGAGTATTTGTCATGTGTTAAGAGGTTTACATGGGTTAATTTACTTAAAGCTTAAAATAACCCAGTTAGGATGGTACTATGATGATCCCTATCTTACAGATGAAGGTGCTGAAGTTAGGGGTTTAAATAACTTGCATGAGGACACAGAGGTCATAAGAAGGGGTGCCTTGAATCAGGCTTCTAGGGGGCTCTTCAAAGAGTGGGTCTAATGTTAGGGTCTTGCTCTCCCTGATGTAAGGATGGCTCCACCAGAGAGAATGATCTTCCTGAGAACAGTGTTGGAAACTGAACAGCCTGATGTGGACCTGAAATCCACACAGAGAGAGAGGCCCCGAAGGATGCCTGAGCCAGAGCCCATACAAGGGGGCCAATCACTGAACATGGGGAGGACAGACATGGGGGAGCCAGGGCACCCAGCCCCTGAAGTTTCTGATGAGCCCTTATGGAAAAGGAGATCCCAGTGATTGGAGAACTGATTGGAGAGCAGAGATGTTTTACTCATGGCTCTGGCCAGCTCTCACTTCCACCAGCCACTGTACTAGGATTGGTGTACACAGCCTTTGGTGGAGAGGAGGAGGGTGCTGTCCCTATGGGACAGAGCCAGGGACTTAGCTGCAGTCTCTTCTCATCACTCATGCTTTAAATATAAGCTCTGATGTGATCAAGGCACCAGAGATAAAATGCTTTTCTCAAGCTAAGTTGGCAGGATCTGGTATCCACTTTGGACAAGACAACGGAAAACAGACTTAGGGGGAAAAACTCCCTTGGCCTTGACACCAACACACGAGAGTTGAAGAATTTGACACCTTAACGTTGTAGAATAAACAATTGTAGGTATGGTTTCCTATATTTTCTTCAAAATCCCTAGAATAGATATGATTTAAGAGGGAATAGATTTTAATAGATCTTCTCAGGTGAAGAATTCTGGACTATTCTTCAAGGTGTAACTCAGGCATCAGCTTCTGTGGAAAACCTTCCCAAGCTGCCCCAAGCAACAAGGTCATCCCTTTTCAACACATGTTTATTAAATGACTTGTTTACCTGTCAGACTATCTTTCCCTGCTGGAGCATAAGCTCAGTAAACTGTGTTATACACCTCTAGGTTTTCCCTGTTTTCCCTGAACATCTTTCCATCAACTCTTCCCCACAGGCATCCCTATGCCTGCCATGTGGTTAAGTGCTAATTAAATGTTGCTCTTGGAACAGAGAGCTATCAAGGTTTGGAGTTTGGTCTTCTAAAATCCCCAGAGCTGGGAACAAACCCCCTTTTTGCATCTCTGATACTGGAGAAAATCTGATGAAAGCTAAGAACTCTTCCCTAGAAAACACATGCAACAGAAAATTCCCAATTGTATAGCAGTAAATACAGACACACACACACACACCCACACACACCCACACACCCACACACACACACCCACACACACACACACCCCCCAAAACATACACAAATGAGTACTTGTATAACTGGGGAAATCTGAATAAGATAGGTGGATTGTTCACTATCAATATCCCCAATGTAATGTTGTACTATAGTATTGCAAGATAATACCATTGGGAAACTGGGATCTCTATTATTTCTTACAGCTGTATATGAATCTAAAATTATCTCAGTAAAAATTTCAATAAAAAAACTTCCTATATGTTATCCTTTGGGAGTTGGTTGATCCCCCTGAATTCACCCATGAATCCTAATTTGAGAACTCCCCAATATAGTCCAATCTCTACATTGTTGGGTGAGGAAACTGATGGGAAAGGATGTGCTCAAAGTCATATAGATTGTTGGTGGCAGAAGTGGAGATGAGTCCAGCTTTCTTTTCCAGGAGATGAGCTCCTGGGAGAGAGAGAGAGTGCCATCCACGTTGTGCTATTTGCTTAACTTAAAGGCAAGACAAACCAATCAGGGCAACTGATATTCTCTGACATAGGGAGAGAGCTGGGCAATTCATTTTCAGAATTATTTGGTCTTTTTTTCTTCTCAATGCTTTTTCGACTGCCTGGGTTCAGCCTATGGATGGGAAGGATCTTATTCACAAAGAAGGTGACTTGGAAATGTGTAGCTCAGGGACCAGCAGCCTTTTTGATTCTGAGTGCCAAAAGAGGAGCTAAACTGTGCCTGTGTGTTATCCCAAAAAGCTGGACAAATGGAGGAGTAGGAGAGAAAGAAGAAGAAAAAGAAAGAGAGTATGTCAGGAGAAAAGAGAAGGGCATGGTACAAGGAGAAGATAGCAGAGGAGTGAATGGGATGGAAGTACTTAGGAAGCAGGATTGGTAGGGTGGGCTGGACCGCAGACCACTCACTAACCTGCAGCCTTTAAAGACACCGCTTTTTGCTCTATTCTTGGAGATTGCTAGGCGTTGAAGTATCAGATGGTCTAATGGTTAAGATCTTCCTTTCATGAAAATCTCTTGTGATCTGATGCTAAAAGCTCTCTAGTAAAGAGTTTAAGTGCTGAAGACAGACTAAGTTTGAACTCTAGCTCCTCTACTTACTAGTTACTTTATCTTATACAATCCCTTTGTGCCTCAGTTTCATCATCTGTGAAATGAGGATAATAATAGTACCTGCCTCATGAGTTGTGAGGGATAAATTACACATGTAAAACATTTAGAAGAATACTCAACATATAGTAAACAATTAATGTGGGCTTTATAACTGTTACTTCTTCACAGAGGCTCATTTCCTCTTGCTTGTTTCTCCAAAGACAGAGATAGCTGGTTTGCATCTTTCCTCTAAGAAACAGCCATCAACATCTAGGCACTAAATTATCCATCCATTTTCTCTTTTCTGCAAGTACTGTTCCTTCTTTTGTTTGCAGACCCAACTCCACTACCATCCACCACAATGGGAATTTAAAGAGGAACACAGAAGTACCTGGTAATCAAGGGGTCTCCCTGCTTGGTGTTCTCTCCAGTGGCTTAGGGAACAAACACATCTGTGAGAGAAAAGTTTGTTTCTTTCCATCCAGCAGGAGAGCAGTATGGCCCTTTCTCTCTTTGCAAATGAACTTCAAAGCACTGTTTAGATGTCATTATCTATGCTTGCAAATTCACCTTATTTGGGGAATCTCATTTCTAAATCTTGCCTGGAGTCAAGCTAGAGCGCTGGTGAACTGGCTAATCTGGAAAAATAAAGAACAAGTGTGAACAGATTTTTCTCTCTGGCTTCCTACAAAATGTCCCCCTCCTCTGCAGTGTTTCTGGGAGTCCTTAGGGAACGCCTCCCGTGGGCTCACCAACAATTCATACCTCTCTGCTATGACAGGTGCCAGGTCTCAGTGAGGTTATACTAGATTCTGAGGTCTCCTGCTGGTCTTTTAGGCACTCCCAATCAAGAGATATCTAGAGTCATCAGAGAAAACTCTTCCGAGGGTATGGGGCTTGAACTGGTCTTAAATGACAAGTTGGGTTCATATAGATACGGGGGCTATACAGGGACCAGAGATAGGTTGAGTAAAGAGGTGTAAATTGGAATGGAATGGATGAGTATAGCATTGTCTGGGAGAGTATGGGGCCCAGTGACCTGAAAAGAAGAGATTTCAGTGAGACGGAGGGCAGGAGAAAAGGCCATAGTAAAATCTTTGTAAGGAGGCCACGTGAGAATGCCACAGGAGAGGTGAGACTTCTTTTCACAAGAAAGTGGGGGCCCTTGAGTAATATTCCAGGGCATAGTGGAATATTTACTGGAACTGTTGACTGCATGTTCATTGGGCCTGTGATTCCCCTAAAGAAGTGCCTTCTCATAAAGATTTTTTTTTCACAATTGAAAAAACAAGCAATATGGGGGAAAGTATAGCTCAAAAGATAGAGCACATGCTTAGCATGCATGAGGTCCTGGGTTCAATCCCCAGTAACTCCATTTAAAAAAACTAATAATAAATAATTAAATAGAACTAATGACCCCCCCCCCCAAAAAAACCCAAGAAAACAGTGTGTTTTCATTACAGAATAATCAAGTAAAAGAAAAATAAAAAACAATCCCACTTACCAGAAGCAATGCTGTTAATACCTCACTGTGTATCTTTCTAAAGTCTCTTATAAACATATATTTATAATATATATTTAATAAAATTAGTTATACTTGCTATTTTATAAAAGTACTTTTTTCACTTAAAATTATTGTGAATACTGTTTTATATCAATAAACATACTTTTATGATAAGATTTTTAATAGCTGCAAAGTTGGTGACAGTATTCTTAAAGTTTACCCAACTTTCTAGAGTGATGAGTTTTGCTTTCTATTTCAGATTTTTTTTCCTTTAACAGAAAAAAAATTTTACTCTGTAACTAAGAATGGTATCTGGATGTCACAGACATTACCAGGGGATATGTTCATTTAGCCCTCTCTTTTTCTTTTTTCTTTTTTTTTAGTCAAACTGAAAAGAGAAGGGGCCAATTTATATCTGTGGCAAAGGTCCTGGTCACACAATTTTGGTCATATCTACAAAATTCTAATTTCAAGTGAAAGGGGAATATAAGGTGAATTTTTCTGAAAACCACAAAGGAGAGGAGTAGGGATGGATATCAATGAGTTGCAAGCATCATTGCATATCCTGAGTGCAGAAATCTTCTGGTAGTTAGTTGGGCAGGCCCAGTTGGCCAGAACATGGCAGGCTTCTCATGGGCAGAACCACGAAGATGCTGACTGCTCAGGTCTATTGTGGGGCTTCTGAAGCATAGACGGCCTTGCTACCAAGACTGTGTTATCAGATATGGCACCCTATTAAAATGTAAGATTCTGATCTGACAGGAACATAAGTCTGACCAAATGAATTATTGGATTTATTCCTAAGTGACTTACCCTCTATACAAAAAAACCTTCTGAATATTTGCTTGATGGCAAGGGAAGAGACAAGGTGTTCTTTTTGTTTCATCTCTACTCTCTTTCCTTAAACTTCTTCCCCTTCCCCACTTCATCCAAAGGCTTTGTGCCTATATGATGTTTTTGATAGCTATGTTTTATTTCCAAAGACCACTACATATTTCATGGCAGGCATTGAGGGGCTCCAGCTGGCATTAAAGGATATTTAGAATGAAACCACTTAGAAATAATAATAGTAATGATAATAATAAAATACTTACTGGACATTTATTACATACTTTGTGGTGTTTTACATTTGTAATTTAATTTAATTCTCAGAACCCTATTATTTGGCTATTACAGTGATCCCCATTTTATCGGTGAGGAAACTCAGAAAAGTTAGGTAATTTGCCAAACATCACACATTCAGGCAGTTCCAGAACCAGAATTCAAAGCTGGTCCATCTGACGCCAGAGCCATTTCTTACCTACACAGCCCTACTTTCTGTCTTGGTAAGTTTAGAAGTCAGGGCACTGGAAGAAACAACAAAATAAACCTAACACAAGGCCAAGAGAATTGCTGACAAATAAAATACATCTCATTCCTTCTCCATGTTTAATGTCAATTTTTATACCTTGGCAAAGAGTGACTATTATAAAGCTCTTTGCTCAAGGTTATCTTCCCCCTACCCCACCTCCATCATCAGATGATTTTTATTTATAGCTATGTTTAAACATCATAGGTAACCCTCAGACTTGCTGTATCCTGAATATGCCATCTGAGCAAAGATTCTTTTTGAAAGCATATTTGCTTTATTCATTCTCTGGTTATTGCCAAGAAATTAAAAGAGCAATTCTTTTTGGTTTGCTTTTAACTTTTTGTTCCAAGTATTCCTCAGCTCTAGAATTGAGACAGTCAGGTCTAATTGGCCAAGACCAGGTAAATCAAACTGAATTTTCAGATCCATTGGTTATTTCGAGTTCTACAGACTAAAAAAAATTTTAAGATTTCTTCTAAAGGAAAAGATTTTCTGGTTTAGTTCTGTATTGTTTATAATCCTATACGCTTTACTTCACTGCTTGAATGCTAATAAGAGCTTCCTAGAATTCATTCCTTAAGAAGTTAAGCCATGGCCTCTTAATTATTTGGCAGGATGTTTTAAACATACATAATTATATCTTCCATTTCTGTGGTGGTGGTGAGCCAAGTAATCTGCATCAGGAGAAAATAAATAATACCTACAGTAATGCTATCAACAAGGAGCTCACAGCACTTTGGAAAAATCCACTCATAATCTTAGCACTTACTAGGTGCTCAATACTTTTTAATCTACCAAACTAAACCAAACTTACACTTTTCAGATAAGAGAATTCAGGCAAAGGGAAATTATATTGACCTTCCTCCATATTTCAGTCTTTTGAGGTCAGTTGTGTGAGTGTAGCTAAGATCTTGCACTTGGGAGTATGAAGTTTTATATCCTGACCACCACCTTGGGTGAGTCCCTTCTCTTTTCTGAGTGCCTGCCTCCTTCTTGCCCTATGAGACAGGATCACTTGTCACACAGGTACAGGGCAATGGTGAACAAGATAAGATAGCACACTAGGCACGACTTTATAAGCATAGACACCAAGTGATTTTTTTCCTCATTCGTTCCACATGGTCTTAACTCTTACTCCTCTGTTGTCTGGGGCTGTTACTGCAAAACATAGTCAGAAGTTGGGTCTAAAAGATTTCTTTCCCAGTCTGGAAAAATTAAGTATGTTATAAACTTTTGGGGGAGTAGATACAGGTTCATTCTTCTGGGCAAGCTACAGGGAGGTTCAAGGGGAAAGCGGAATTGCAATTTCCAGCCAAGGAAGACGAAACCATTCAGCCTCGCTAAGCAGGTTGTCTTAGATAAAGAATTTTCAGTCCCGCCTTTAGCTGATCCAGGCCTCCAGGGCCTTCTTCAGCCTGTTGGTCGGGATGATGCCCTCCGGGTTGCTAGGTGAGCTCTCCTACGGTACATCTCTGAGCGCTTGGGTCGACTGCTGTTTGGGGTAGGGAGCCTAGAAGACAGGGACCAGGTTCAGCTCTTGCCTTGCACTTTAAGGTTTCCTGTCATTTGGAAAACTTCTCTTAGGCCCTGTGGACATCATAATCGCTCTTCAGCCTACCTATCCCCAAACCATTTTAGGCAGTACTGTTGAGAGAATACAAGCTCCACCAGTGTAGGATACCTTGTTTGTTTGGATGACCCTTTCGTCTCCCAGGCATGCATCTACCACATAGCGCTCTACGGAGCCAAATACTTCTGTGAATCCAGAACAATGGAATGGGAAAACATTTTGCAAACCTCAAAGAGATTCATACCCAGAGGTCCGATCCTAGGGTATCCGAGCTTTCTTTATTTTTTATTTTTCCCGGGCTTTCTTTAAAGCACGGGTCGTAGGCCGCTTCTGACACTACCCGGTCGTGGTCAGGACCTGTGCATCCACCCCCTTGCGGCTTTCCCTTTAGAAAGTAGGCCATGTGGGAAGAAGTTGGGGGCGGGAGCGTTTCTCCTTCCCAGGAGGAACCGGAGTCGAAGGAAGGCGCACAACTGGGGCGGAAAGCGACGAACGGTGAGGCTGTGCGGGGCATAGAGCATTCCCCCAGAGACAGGTGTGTGCTGGGGGGGGTCAGGTGCACTGCGCGGCACCCCCCCCCCCCCAGCGGGTACACTCTCCTCCGCCTACGAGTGACCTAATTACAAGGTGCCGGCCGCGCCCGGAGACGGAGGTGGTCACTTCAACCAGGCTACCACTCGGCACCCGTTTCTGCCCCCAGAGTGGGAATCCCACGCAATTCCAGTGCTGTTGTAGCATGGGGGAGCCGTGGGGTCACACTTCTAGTTTCTGTCATTTGATTGCAGTCGCCAGGTGAAGAGCCAGGGCGTTATCACCTTAGGGAAAAAGTCTCCGGCACGTAAGAGCCACCCTCCCACCGCGCCTGCGCCTGCGCCTGCGCCTGCGCCAGGTCGACGCCCGCGCCGCGCAGAACAGAGTGCTCGGGGATTAGCCCACTTCCCAGCTGCATGCACGCCCCCTGCTCGGACTCGGGCTTCCCTTCCCCCTCGGTCCCTCCCTTCTGGAGGACCACGCCCTAAAAACGAAGGTGCCTATTACCAGCCAGCTACTTTGCGCCTGCGCCTCGGCCCCTAGTTCCCGCCCCAGCTCCAGTCTGGCGGTAGATCACGGCTGGCGCTGCAGTTGCGCAGCTCGAGTCCCGGCCCTTCTACCCCTCCGCACCCCGCCGCCTCCTGACGCCGGGCGTGACGTCACCACGCCGGCGGCCGCCATTACAGAGAGGAGAGCTACGGGGCTAGAGCGGGCGGAGGAGGGCAGGGGCCGGCGGCCGAACGCTGAGGGGCGAGCCAGCGGGCCAGCGCTAGCGCCGAGCAACCGCCAGTAGCTACACAAGTACCGCGGGAACCGGCGGCGGCGTGTGCGTGTGGCCCGTGTGCGGGCGGCGGCGCGGGAGTAGCGCGGAGCGGCAGCTGGTTCGGGCGGGTGGCATCATGGACGAGAAGGTGTTCACCAAGGAGCTGGACCAGTGGATCGAGCAGCTGAACGAGTGTAAGCAGCTGTCCGAGTCCCAGGTCAAGAGCCTCTGCGAGAAGGTGAGCTTCACTCTGGCAGCGGGGGCCGCCGCGGGCCGAACCCGCCGAGAAGGAGGCGGCCTTAAGGACGGTGCAACATGGCGGAGGCTGCCGGTCCCGGCCCCCCGAGCCTCCCAGACCGGCAACCGGCGCAGCCCGGCGGCGGCTCCCGGGCGACCCGGCGCCCCCTGCCTCCCGCGCAGGGATTGGTTGCCGCTGCCGCCGCCTAAAATGGCGCCGTTCACCCGACTCCGGGGCTTCTGAGCTTCCCGGCCTTCGCGCGAGGCGAGGTGGCTGGGGGAAACGGAGGCCCTGTGGGTCAGGGTTGGGGACGGTTTTGAGATCTGGCTAAGAGGACTTGGGTTCTGCGGCCTCGGTCTCTACTGTGTGGTGGGTAAGACGCTTTTTATTTGAACTCAGGCCTAATTCTCCGGTCCCGAGTTGTCCAGAGGCTCCCCCAAAGGCAAGCTTGTAGGCCAGATCCCAGGACGTATCTAAAGGTGACACAGCTTTAGATTTACCTTGAGTGCTTTGTGTTAAACTCACCGAACACTTTTCCAGAGACTTATTTAAAGCGTGTTTTGTTTTTTTTTTTTTTAAGAATTTTGAAATGAACCTCTAACCTAGCTTCTACGAAGGTCATGGTGGTCGTTATTATAGGGAGAAATATAATTTAATTTTTATCGTTGGAAGAAATGGAGAATTTGGTGAGTCATAGTACATAAGGAGCTCTGGGATTGGAAATCAAGTGTCAGTTTAATCTTTGATTAGTATGCTGACCCAAATTGGGTAGTATGTAACACTTCTCTAAGCTTAACGTGTGTGGCATTTTGCCATTTATTTTTAAGATGAGAAGCATAAACTATAGTAGCAGCAAATTTTGTATTCTGCTCTTTGTTGGAAAAGGTGTATTTCTGTGGCTTTGGGTAGTGGTAGTAATAATAATAGCTGTTGACTGAGCTTTTTCTGTATTCCAAACATTGTGATTCGTATTTAAATTTACCTCACTGATGTTGAAAATGAAATGATGTAGTCTGTTTTAGTAAGTCCATTTAAAATTATCTAATTCCGATTTGTTTTTCCCTAGGGGTTGGGGAAAAAGGTTGACTGTAAATGTTTTTAAATCTTATAATGCAGTTTTCTAAAGTATAGAAAATGCTGAACTCCATCATGAATATTTTAATTTCCCTTTTCAAAATTAACTTTACAGCATTTCATTTTAGTTCCGCAGGAATTGTGGAGTATATTAGCATTTTGTGAAGAGAGGTATTGGAAAGCAATTAGGCTGACTCGTTTGTGGTTTGATGTGAAAATTAGGTTCATAAGTTTGATATATATGCTCCTAAAACAGGCTTTTTCAGAAGCTGCTCTGAATAATTGTAATTTAAGTGAGTCAAATTCAGATTTATTTACCCTAGGCCCGGACAAAGCTGTCCTAGTTGATGAGGTGGCACATCATCTCTTGGAGCTGAATTTTAATGGTAGCAATGTAGAGTCTTTTGTTACTTCTTGATCAAATGAGGAAGGATTTGTCTTAAAAGTTTAGAAATAGGCTTTTAAAAATTAATTTATAGTGGTAGGTCTTAGTTTCTAGGTACTATAACGTGACGTTTTGACGACTTCTAGGGTTTAATACTTACTGTACAAAGACCTTTGAGTCAACAGTTGGCTAGATGACTAGTCATTTGTGTAGAAAACATTGCAAGAGAGGTGGTAGTGTAATTGGAAGACCACTGTTCTGTGAGTTAGATCTGGACACTGCACCTCTTTCTATCACAGAGTAATTGTGACTGACCTTGAGGCACCCACTTGGTCCACATTTTCCTGTCTATAAACTAGAGAGTTAAAAACAGATGTTCCAGCGTCCCTCCTAATTTTCTGACATTATACAGTTCCATTTTAGGTTAGTACTTTGTTTAAATATTGAACACCTATTGCATATCCAAGATCGCTTGGATGAGAGGAATGAAAAGCAATATAAAATAATCACGCTTTTTCAAGGAACCTGTATCTAGTTGGAAATCAGTAGTAGATTAGACCACAGAAATAAGGGGTTTGTGTTGGAGACTACAGAAGGTAATGTTGGAGTTATGGAGGGTTGACTGAAGCTTGATCCATCTGGTAAAAATGGTCATTGTTTGCCACATCTTTGTGAAACTAAGATTTAGTGAGATTAATCAATTTATGCTTAAATCCCCATTGCTCATCCACTGTCAAAATTTTAATTCTTAGAACCAAAAACATGGAAATAATATTTGAAGTTAGATTTCCAAGACATGGATGCTTTTGGGGTGTATGACACAGGCTTTTTACTGTTTTTAACTTTTAAGTATTCCAACTTACAGAGCTATGTTACCCTTCCAAGCTAAATTAACTTGAAGGCAGCTTTTTAAAGTATATGGTATGAGTTAAGATGGCTGAAAGTGGTTTTTTGTACAAATCTTTCTCGTAAAACACTAGTTCTCTTTTCACTGTTAGTATCTATATGGCCAATAGCACATCTGGTGAAAGCTACATATTTTGATAATCTTGCGGGAAAAACTTTGATTAGTATAGTAGTTTTTTCTTTTTTTTTTTTTTTCTCCTTTTTTAAGAAAAAATTCTTGGTGGAGATAGCTATTTGGTAATAGTTGAAATTTTCTTTGGTTATAAGAAGGAAAGTGTGTATTTATAGACAAGAGTGAATATGGTTTTTATGTTATTAGCTAGTTAAGCTTTTTTCCCAAGATGTGATGGAGGTCTATATTAAAGCCAAGGTGGTTGTGTGTGTGATATACCTTGTCATTTGGGGGAATCATAATTTGTTGATTGTTTAAAAATTTGTGGTGAGTGAAGCAATTTTGTCTGTAGGCACAGTTCTATAGTCAGTAACATTACTACATCTCTATAACTGGACTGGTATGTTTCCATCTACAATTTAAAAAAATAAATAGTATTAACTTACTTTTGCATTAACTATAGTAAACAGTCTTTTATTGTGTTCAGCAGTGGTTTCACTTAGGTATGATTTTTGGCTTTGTACCTTAATATCTTATCAAACTTGTGGAGGTGGTTGTTTGATAGCCAGATTTTTTTTTTTTTTCCAAAGGAGTTCTTTACCTAGGTATGCTGTTTTCCATTGCTGTGCAAGCACTATAAATAAAATGCAGTCATTAAGGCTTCCCTTAGTTTTAACATTTGTTACATGAGTATGGAAAAAGCAGACCTCTTCTCGTTGGATGATCTGCGAAATGTTGGACCAAGGTTAAATTCCTGTATGAAATGGGTAATATATATCTGAGTCTGTGTGCATTTAATTTAAAAGGTTGTTTGGCTCGTTTCCATAAAACTAGTTTGAATATTGAGAACAAGCAGTAGAGTAGGGGAGCATGATACAGAATATTGTTTTCATCATACTTTCACATACACAGTTCTTAACAAGTTTGTGAGAGAATTATCCTCAGTTACGGATAGAAAGCAGAGGCTCAGAAAGATAAAGTGACTTGAGTACAGGAGCTAAATTGAGATTGCCTAGGTTTATAGATTCTAAGCGCAGTGTCCGTCTTGCTTCACAGACTTACTTTTCTGAGGTAGTGTTAATAGTGAAAGATGTAGGTGAATTTGGGCCACTGAATTGTGGAATAAATAGCTCTGTTAAGGAACACATTTTTATTATTGCTTGAAAGCTTCCTATTCATGTCACATCATGTTGTCTCTGTCCTGGAGGAGGAAAGAGTAAATATCAATTTTGGTTGTGGCTAATTGCATTTGCCCCTCAAATAAGATTAGTGAGCTGAAAACCCCAGTTCACTTTCTATGTGTTCTCAAGTAGTGTAAATCATGATCTAGAGACTGAGCTTTAAAATATTCTAATAAAGCATAGCTGACATTTATATTGTTCATTATAGCTTGTTAAAATGCCTTTTTATCCTCATAGCTTCCACAGTGAAGCCCGTTTGCTTGTGTGTATTTGGTTTTGGGTTAATTTGAGGGAGCACCAAAAAGTTGAATAGTTCTTCTGTTCAGACCCCCCACCCCCCCCAACTCTGCCTTTTCTCTGTCAAAGCCAAGAGTTCTGTGTCTGCAACTGGGCATTAGGGCTAAGGTGAAACTCATGCAGTAGAAAGAATGATGGGCACTGGAAGAGCGTTTGGGATAGCAGTTGTATCACTAGTCTGGTGGTATTCCTTTTTAGGGTAGCAAATATTTCTCCTGTCTCATTGTAAGTCACATTTGTCAGTTACCTGTGGAGTATTTGTTTAGTTTGGAGGAGATAAGCTAGGAAAACCAGAGGACATTGGATTTGGGTTGGTGTATGGTGGGGAGGGGTCCTTTTTGAGGGTACTGAGGAGAGGTAGAAAAAGTTACATGCCATAGAACTCCTCTCCTTTTTACTCTTTTCTTTCTACTTTTAACTGTTTCTCTTATTTTGGCCTTTTTTTTCTTTACCTATCTCTCATTACCATTCTTTTCTGGAAAAACCCTTAACCTGCACTCTTCTACACAAATGAGATCTGAATTTGGCTAGAACTAGGAAGAGGAAAGATTTTATTTGTTGTTCTAAATATCTTTTCTTTCAGCTTCTGGAGCAGAAGTGATAGAAGAGCTGAGTAGAGAGTGGTCTGGTTGCCAATAAGTGGCTGGGGAGTGGAGTCTGAAAGAACTGTAAAGAACAATCTGGGAATTAACCACTTAATTTCTTCACAATACAAAGTTGCTATTGCCTATTGATATATTGGTATTGTGATTTGAAATTGGTGAACAAAGCAGTGACAGAGGTATGTGTATCTGCATCTAAACTATAATCAGCTGGTCAGTCATTCTGACACACCCTGTCTCCTCCTCTGCTTTAGTCATTTAGTTACTACCACAGAAGGGAGTTTTTACCTTTCTGTTGTTGACCAGGCTGAAAGAAGATTGTGAACCTTTGTTCTAGAGTGCCCATGGGAGATGAATAGAGTTCAATAACCTAGGTAGAGTCATATGCAAAGTGTAGTTCACACAGGTTATGGAGTGTCGGCGATACCATTAACTATGTGACTGTGTACATTTGTTTTTGGAATACATTCAACAAAAATTTATTATGCCACATTTTATGTATTATTTTCGCTATTTAGCTTTGTCTAAATAGCGTTACTGTAGGGATTTTTGGGTTTGTTTTTTGCTCTAGTAGCAGAGTTTCAGATTAGTCAGGAGGTTCAACTTGTAGACTCTAGATAGGAAAGATTTTAGAATTTTTGTGCTAGTGGTGATCAAGTGAATTGTCCTTCTCTGCCACTCATCATTTGTACACTATCAGTAATGCCTGTCTATTTCTGTGAGTGGTTTTGCCTTTCAATAAAAAGGCTTAAGAAGTGAAATGCTTTTGATTGGAGTAGAATTTAGTGATGGAAAGAACCTTAAAGATCCTCTAGGCCAAATCACCTTTCACAGATGAGGGAAGAGACTGATCCCAGAGTGGTTGAATCTCATTCATGATGATGGATTGTTGTGGTGAGAATTTTTAAACTACCATGTATGTAGCTACATTTCTCAGTTTAGTAGAGTAGTATTTTTTCCCTCTATATAGGAATGATTGGGATGGTTTAATTCATGCATGTGTATGTTCATTGGTAAAGATTAAGGCCAGTCTATTACACATGAGATACACAGCTTTTTTTTGTTTTGTTTTGTTTTGTTTTTTTATTGAAGACATAACAGCTTTAAAGAAAACGGGCATTTATTTTGGTCAGAGGCAAAGATGATTATTTGACAAAAACAGATGGGAAAACATCAAATTACATACCTTCTAATACAGTTTTAGAATTATCCCTCATCTGTGACCTTTTCCTTTCAGTTAGACCCTAAGCCAAATAGCAAATACTTGTTTCTAGAACATTACGTGGAAGGTTATAATACTTTACAAGTATAATCATACAGATTTAATCAGAGAAAACTGAAATGTTTCATAAAATATTAGAGGCATCTGTACAGTATAATTAAGGAAAGATAGGTAGTATGATGAAAGATTTGATGGTTGAAGATAACTCAAGATTCATTTGCTTCCAGGGCTAGTAATATGTCCTGTCTTACAGATCACACCAAAATAACAATCTAGCCACACAGACTGATTTATCATGAACATAAAATTTGTTTTACACAGTTATGAAAATCAAAGAAACCTACCTTTTATTCATAAAAGCAGTGTGAAGCAAAATGAAATTCTCTTAGGATATTTAAAAACTTGATTCTTGCTTGCAAATTTAATTATTTTGCTTTTTAAAAAGGTTTTCAAATGTCTTCAATTTTGCTTAAACTGAGAAGTAAAATTCAAAAATTAATTACACTTTTTTCAGTTTTGCTTCTCTTACATCCTTAATGGCTGTTGGTAGAAGATGTACTCAATTGTCATTGAAAGTATGAAATGTTAAATTTATTTGAACTACAGTTCTAGTGAACATTAGAATTAATAATCAGATTTTTTCATAGAAAAGTGTTTAACATCCAGCTCCCTATGAACAGATACTCAAAGAATATATCTGGACAATTTGTATAAGAGGAAAAATAACTGATAATAAGTAAATGTGGAATAAAAAGTTTGAACTCTAAAATGAGAAGTGCCAGTTAAATCAGGAGATAATGCTGTATCTGAAATGGCTGGAAATGGGTACAGTCTTCCATTTATTATTGCATAATAAGTTGGATATAGTCCACTTTTATGGTATATATCAAAAAATTATTAAGGTATAGGTCTGTTCAGAAGTGGACTATACAGCAGGTTACAATAATTGCTGTAATGCTGTAGGAAATCAGGTTAGTAAATATGAAACTTTAGGACACAAAATGAAGCATTGACCAGTTGTAAACTGGAAGGGAATACAAGGAAAATCAGCGTAGTTTTTCTGAGTGTGGTAGGATTGAGATAGCGATAGTCTTACAATTTCACCACTGAAATAAACAATCTCTTGACATTTTAATATTTTCCATTTCATACAAAGAATTTTATTGTAATTTTATATTTTAAAATGTTTTCTTGACATAGATGTGTTGGATGGCTTTTTCTACCATGTAGGTTAAGTAGAAATAATACCACTATTGTATGCCCTTACAGAAATTATATAAAAGTGGTTGGTGAATTTTTTTTTTCTTTTTTCTCTTTTACTTGTCTTCCTTGAAAAATCTTGGTTTGGATGATCTGTTGGTCTTTTGGTCTATTTTAAGTCTGATTTGTTTGTAATTTCGTGTTACTGTGTTGGTTAGGGATGGTTCATAGCTAAGAATGCCAAAAAAACCTATAGGTCATTGGCTGTATACTTGATGATTTTTTAGTGGGTTGAAAATAAAGTGAGATTTCTGAATCTAAGCTCGGAATGCTGAGGATGTTGATAATAAACTAATGTCCCTAAAGGTTGCTTGCTTTCCTTCAGGAGAATCTCTGAATTTTTGGATTTTAGGACAATATAAAAATTTTAACTTCTCACAGTTACTTGTGATTTACTAACTGAATAGCTTATTCCAGTTTTAACCTTGTTCTAAGACGGGTCTTCCCTTGAATTCATTCATTTCACTCTGGACCATTGACTGAATTTCAGTAGGGTTCCAATAGATGAGAAATCAGTGTGGTTCTATAATTACGCTGTTTTTTAAGACTTGATTTTAATTCTTTTTTCAAATACTATATTAACTGAGACATTTGAAGCCCCCAAAAAAATGTTTTAGGGGAAATTTAAGAAGGTTTTTGGTTGTGTGTATTTTACTTTTGCTTCCATAGTTCAAGTGCCATGAGGATTTAAATTATAGGAGTCAGAATGCCATTGAGTGAAAAGGTAGTTATTAAAAAGTTTTAAATCTCTTAATGTTAATTAAGTTACTTTGAAAGTATAGTTCTACCATTTACTTTGAGTATTAAACTAGGAAGTTGAAGTTGTGTAGCTACCTTTGAAACTGATGATTGGTGAAGACCTGGAGGCACTAAAGGTGACTCATTAGAGGTCTCATGGGTGATCCATAGAGGATGTTCTGTTAGGTGCTTCTGGGAATTATAAGGCCTGACTCCTTGTGATAGTGCAGCTCCTCTCAGACCTCTTTTTCTATAATGAGTTTTCCTGATAATCTTTCATAAGGATGTCTGCAGTGTTTATTGTTCTGGTATTTTGGGAATGGTGTATTTTGGTGTAGTGATCACCTGAGAGCTGGTAAGTTGTGACAAAAAAAGCAAAAAGTATCTTTCAAACTGGTTCTTTGTAAGCCTGAATTTTTCTTGTTAAAATATACGTATGGTTGGCTTGCATCTGATGCATACTACTGTTTTCTCCAGGATTTAATTACAATTGTTCTGATCTGAAATTTGGTAGGAGGAGAAGAGTGAGCTTTGGCTTTCCCAGGTTAAGAATATTCACTTTATGGATACAGTGTCCTTTCTCTTTGGAGGACAATTTGGTAGTGTCATTATTTTAAAATACAAACTACTACAGATACTAATAGGTCTACTTCATAATATCTTCTTTCAGCAAACATTCCTGCATATGTATACAAGGAAGCAAGTACTAGAATATATAATGCAACATAACACCCTCCCCCCCATGTATTGTAATCCTTCAGGAAATACTCTCACATCCACTGTGAGACATTAACCAGGTCTATATGTGTATGCATTATGAACTCTTCAGAGATTATATTGAGAGAAAAGCAGGCTCCTGAACAATATGTTTCTAGTTTAAAAATGCAAAGGAAAACTATTATTTCTGTAGGCATATAATATATGTGTAAAATTTGTAAACAAGGTTTTGAAAGGATATACTTCAGAATGGTTAATTTTTTTATAAGAATGTATTGCTATAACTTAAAGGTTTAAAAAGTAAAATTGAAGTTACACTGTTTAAAGATAGATACACAGCTTATCACTGTGATTTGTCTAAATTAAAATAAAAGGAACAAATAGCATTTGGGCTTAATTTTCTTTTCATAATTTGAATAGAAATTTTGAGTAGATTGTAATAAGAAACAACCTTGCAGGTAAACAAGTGTCAAGAGAGATATTTTTAAATTTAACTTTTGATAAAATTAAGTGTGATAGCATCATGACAAAATTTACATGGTTTGCGATCGCGTTTTCTTACATTACTGTTGTTATAAAACTTCTGCATAAGTAGGGCCTATCATTTCATTCACAGCTATTTTCATTGTATGTGATAGGTGCTGAAAACACTAGGCTTGTTATTAATGCCGAACAGACTTAGTAATGGAATATGCCTCATGAACTTCTTTAGTAATAATACATTGGGAAGTTGGAATTACCCTAAAGAGATGGATTATATGTATTTCTTAAATGTCTCTTTTTGAGACAGTGGGATTTTTTTTCTAAATTAAAAAATGCTGTATCAAATTAATAACTCATATTGCAATGTCACTGGTTGGTAAGTGTCCTGAAATAGGCTCTCCAAAATGTTTGGAGATTTGAAAATAGTAATTCTTCATATTGATTTCACCTAAGAAAGCAGTAGTGTGGGATGGGGCGGGGGGGTCTTAAAAAATCACTGATGCTTGGATCCCACCCACAAAGATTCTGACTTAATAGGGAGAGAAGTAGTTTGGGCATCTGGATATTTTTAAAGAGCTTCCCCAGTGATTTGTAATGTGCTGCTAAGGTTGCATACCTCTAGCTACCTTAAAAATGATCCTTGCCATCCTTGGTTGTCACTCAAAATGTAATGAGCAATGGCTCATTGGCAGTAGTTCTCCATGGTAATTTCACCTGCAGATTGCAGTGGGTGGCTTTCCTCTGATCAGCCTCTCATTGTACATTCTGGAACACCATTCCATATCGGCTGGTTGCATACAGAAGATGCTCAATAAATGTTGATTGGTTGTATGAAATTTAATCCATTCTCAGAACAGATTTCTTTTACCTTGCCTTAACTGAAATCTGGCTCTCCCTGAGGAAGTCAGGTAACTTCTCAAATAGTTCTCCCAGGTGGATGGGTTTTGCCTCCCTCTACTTGAGGATAAAATTCCCTGTGTTTTCTGGCTTCTGTCCTTCTTTACCTGGGCATCTTTCCTTATGGCTATTACCTATTATTTCTTCATTCTCCAGAGAACTTGGTACCAATTTCTAGGCCTATACTTAAGCTGTTGTCCTGGGAAACACCCATGGCTTTCCCCGAAGATGACCTATCCAATACCTCAGTTTAAGTTCTTGATTCCCTCAAAATATATATTCAGTGCCTTCTACATCTTGAACATTGTTCTAGTGAGGCAGTAGTGAATAAAATGAATCTGGTGAACATTTTTAAACTGTCAGTTTGTTACATGGAAATTAGATTGGAGGCAGCAAGAATGACAACAGGGGATTCAGTGTGGAGACTAGCAAAGTAATCCAGGTGAGATGATGGTGGCTTGGACCAGGGTAGTGGCAAAAAAGATAGAAGCGTATGGATTGAGATATATTTTAGAAGGAGACTAGGCAAGACTTGTCGGTAGGTTCGTCACTGAATACTGGTGGGTGACCTTTAAGCTTCACTTCATCTCAGATATCCACATCCATAGCCCTACCTCTGAAATCCTAAATCTACTCATCAAATTTTCTGCCAGTGAATATTTATTCTAATACTACTTTGATTAGACTTGTTTTCAGTCCATATTCCAGGCTCCATTCTACCCCTACACATCCTACCTGGGTGTCCACCTGTCATGGTTTGCCTGGGTACAGCTGAGGCATTTCCTGGTATGCAGGATGCAGTGTTAAAACTAGGCAGTTTGTCATCCTGCCCCCATCCCACTCTGTCCTCTTTACTTTTGGGTGCTATGCTTTAGCCATGTTAACTATCTCCTCTTAACTCACTTGGACTTTATACACGTGATTTCATCTGCCTGTATTAGATGTACTCCCATTCCCTATTCCCATCCCCTGACTGAAACTCCCACTCATTCTTTGCATCTTAGGCAATTTCATAGCTCTCCGTGTTAGTGAGCCTAGAACACTGCTGCTTACTCTATCGTGTCTTAGCACTTGGCCCTTTTGTATTGGGCTGTCTCATTTGCTGTGATATCTAGACAGTGCTCCCACCAATTACTCTCTTCCCTGTCTTTCATGGGATTTAATACAGTCTGTAATTTCTTACTTGGTTGCTTGCTTGTGGTCTTCCACACACCCTCCCCACCCCTGTGATGGGAATGATTTATCTTGTTCACTGTACCTCCAGAGGCTAGCACAGGGCCTGGCACATGGTATCACTCAGATAGTTAAGCAAGTGAGTAATTAACTCCCAGTGCACTTCACACTTTTGGGCATATAAAAATGACCAATAAATGTGTGTTTAAGTGAATGAAAGGGTTTCTACTGCATGGAATGTTACGTTGCTCTTAAAAGTAGTGTTTGAATTTGTGGTTACATGGGGGAATACATAGGATGCCAAACAGTTTCTAAAAGCAGCATAGAAACCATGTATATTGAATAATCACAATACTAAAATAAGAAGTTTGTATTTTGATATAAAGAATGTAAAAAAAGTACCGAAATATAAACAATTTTAATGACTTCCAAAAATTTTTTAAATTCAAGTATGACTAAGAAACCTCTCCTCAGAGCCTGGAATCCTGGAGTACATTATAGTTAGAACTCTAAAGCTAAGGAAGTGAGTACCTGAATGTCTTGCTCCATTTTCATTGATCTTATATGGTTGCCAATAATAATCTCTTTTAACACTTACTTAGATGGCAACTAATAGGACTAAAACTTGTGATACTAAGGAGAGGAGTGGGACTATGCGTCTTGATACTCATTTTTTTTTTCAGATACCAGGGGTGAAATAACGTGGATAGATTCCAGGCTTATCTTGCCCTCTTTCTTTTTTTTACTTTAAAACATAAATTAAACATTCTTTTTTTTTTTTTTAACACGTTTATTGTGGTACAATTCCTGTAAACTACACATATTTCAGATATACAATTTGATGAATTTTGATAGATATATACACCTATGAAACCACTTCCAAGCTGAGACTGCCCCTTAAAGGACATTAAGTTTAACTAAACATACCTTTGTTAATGTTGTTTAATGCCAAGTATATTGTTGTTTTTTTTCCCTCCATCTGTAGGCCAAAGAAATTCTGACAAAAGAATCCAACGTGCAAGAGGTTCGATGTCCAGTCACTGTCTGTGGAGATGTGCACGGGCAATTTCATGATCTCATGGAACTGTTTAGAATTGGTGGCAAATCACCAGATACGAATTACTTGTTTATGGGAGATTATGTTGACAGAGGATATTATTCAGTTGAAACAGTCACTCTGCTTGTAGCTCTCAAGGTAATTTCTATTTTATTTTTGAGCATTTTGAACTGGGTAAGACAGTCCTCTTAAATGTTCTTTTTTTCTAGTGATTTGTGGTTTTCTTCATCTCACTGTTAGCTTTTAGAATAAAACCCCACATTTAGGAATGCAGGTACTCAGGTTTGGGACTTGTAAATCATGGGTCTGTCTTTATTCTGAATGAGGGAACAAGATTTTCTAAGAATGAGAATGCTTCAGATGATTTGAAAATGGTGTAGAGGTCTGGTCAAATAGAAATTTAAGTTCAATAAATTGGGGTGTGGAGAGGTAATATAATTACCTTTCTAGAAATTTTGAAATATTATAAAGAAACATAGCAAATGTTGGAATGTTTATATACTTTTTGACATAATAATCATATAATTAAAATTTTTCTGACGAAGAAATTTAAGAGGAAAAGAGGTTTATTTGTGTGAACACATAATTGCAGCATTATCTTTAATATCAGAAAAAAATTGATATACATATATAACAATAAGTGAATATCTATAATTATCTCAGTGCAGTAGTTTGCAGCCGCTAAACATGACATAATCTAGAACAATAGAAATGGTAACTAAAGAAAGCAAGTTTTATACTGGTTGTAGCTTTGGGAAATATACAAAGGTCTGAAGATGAAACACAAATGGTAAAGAGCTTTTTAGGATGACCTTTCCCTTAAAAGAAATTATTTGACTTTACCTTTGAGGGAGAAGTTTTTATTAAAGAACATTTAAAATGATAAGATGGCTGCCAGTGTCTTCTAGTTTTGGAGAAGCAGTGGGATGTGGTTTTGGCAAGACCTGAATTTTAGGCAATTAATAAAATGTGTTTATGAAACTTCTAGTCTGAATCATGTAAAGTACTACAAAACATTTTTGGAGATCATTATGTGTTGCATCTATAAATTGAAGGAGTTGATTTAAATGATGAAAAGTGTGTGTGAGAGCAGCCTTACAGGTTAACCTGTACTTAAAGCCCAGGATGAAAGCACTCCTCCCAGTGCTTTGAGGAGGAATGAATATGCTACCTTTAAGAATTCATGTTTGAATGTGTTACCTGCTGATTTGTGCCACTACCACCCCACCCCTAAACTCATGTTGAGGTCCTAACCCCCAGTACCTCTGAAAGTGACTGTGTTTGGAGATACGGCCTTTAAAGAGGTAATTAAGGTAAAATGAGGTGATACAGGTGAGATTTAATCCAGTATGACTGGTGTCCTTATAAGAAGAGATTAGGACACAGATACAGGGCGAAGATGATAAGAAGATACATAGAGAAGATGGCCATTTTCTAGCCAAAGGAAAGAGACCTTCAGAAGAAACCAAATCTGTTGACAACTTCATCTTGGACTTCTAGCCTCTAGAACTGTGAGGAAATAAATTTATATTGTTTAAGCTGTCTAGCCTGTGGGAGTCTGTATAGTAGCCCTAGCAGACTAACACAGGGGGAAGGAAGCTTCAGCAAACAGTGCTGAAACAATTGGGTATCCATATACAAAAAATGAACTTAGATACCTCATACCATACAGATGGATCAAAATCAGTCATAGACAGGAATATGAGTGCTAAAACTGTGATACTTGTAAAATAAAACATAGGAGAAAACATGTTTGTAACCTTGGGTTTGGCAAAGATGTCTTAGATGTGATACCAAAAGCACAGTCCATTAAAAAAATTGATAAACTTGACTTCATCAGAATTGATTATTTTGTTCTTCAAAAGACATCACTAAGGAAAAAGTACTTGTATTCACATTAAAAAAAACTGCAATAATTCAAGAAGACAAATAATTTTAAAATGGACAAAATCTTTGAATAGATATTTCACCTAAGAAGGTATATGAATAGTCAATCAAATAAGCAGATGAAAAGATGCTCAAACATCAGTCATCAGGGAAATGCAAATTAAAGTCACAATCAGACCCATTAGAATGACTTTCATCAATAAGGCTACTAATACCAAGTGTTAAGTGAGTTTGTGGAGTGATTAAAACCTTAAAAATTTACCCAAGAGAAAAGAAAGCGTATGTTCACACAGAAACTCAGATGCATTATGATCATAGCAACATTGTTCATAATAGCCCAAAACTAAAACAATACAGATGTTCAGTCTACTGGTTAATTAAAAAAAATAATCCCTATATAGCTGTACACTGGAATACTGTGCAACAATAACAAGAGACAACTGATCCATACACAGATGAACCTCAAAAATAAGTTTGCTAAGTGAAAGAAGCCAGACACACAAAAAGCTGCATGTCGTGTGATTCCGTTTATATGAAATTTCTAGAGAAAGCAAATCTCAAGAGAGGATCAGTGGTTGTTGCTGGGAGTGGGAGTCAGGAGTGACTCCAGACAGGCATAAGGGGTCTTTCTGGGGTAATAGATTCTAAAACTGGATTGTGATGTTTGTTGCATAATTGTATAAAGAAATTCGTGGATGGAGTTTTACATCTAATGATTATGCTTGGTATAAAGTTGGTGGTAGTTGAGGTGGGGATGGCAGAAAACCCATGGATAAATACTTGTAGATGTGTGGTTTCAAGTTTTGTGTGTTGTGAGGGCATGAGACTTTTCCAGCAAAATTAGAACTCTGTTTCCCTGTAAAAAGTTTGCTTTGTTGCCATTTGGCTTTTGAAGGAGCCTGCTGTTTATGTTGACTTCCGTTTTGTTGTTTCAGGTTCGTTATCGTGAACGCATCACCATTCTTCGAGGAAATCATGAGAGCAGACAGATCACACAAGTATATGGTTTCTATGATGAGTGTTTAAGGAAATACGGAAATGCAAATGTTTGGAAATACTTTACAGATCTTTTTGACTATCTTCCTCTCACTGCCTTGGTGGATGGGCAGGTATGTAGATCTTCTTAAAACTTACATTGCTGATTATTTTCAAGAATCTGCTTTCTTAACATTGAGGTTGTAAGTAACTGATTTTTCCATTCTCACATCCCTTTGAGGCTCTTGAAGTGCCACCTTTGTATCAGGCACTGGATTGTATGTTGGGACCACAGGGATGGAAACTGTAGCCCATCCATCTTCTCAGGCTGTTTTTGAGCACATCTGGGAGATGTAAATTGCTATTTACTGGTTTAGATAGAGGAGTACACAGAAGAAATTGCAAGAAAATTATATGAGAAGGATGATAACAGTCTATGATGAGGGTAAGGTCAGAAAAGTGTTTTCTTGGAGGAGCTGTTTGGAGTTTGGGTGCAGTAAGGATGGCTAATCAGGAAGGGAGGGAATGTATTCTGTAATTTAGAGTAGGATGGAAGAAAGAAAGACCCTGCAGAAACAAGCCTGGTTTCTGGCAGAACACAAAACACTGGTAGGAAGGGGAGGGTATAGCTCAAGTGGTAGAGCGCATGCCTATCATGCACAGGGTCCTAGGTTCAATGCCCAGTACCTCCTCTAAAAATAAATAAATAAATCTAACTCCCCCTCCCCCCCAAAAAAAAAGCAAAAACAAAAAAACCCAAAACACCGTTAGGACCAGGTGATGAGGGTTACTACTGCCTGCAGTTTTGTCCAAATGCTTACAGTTTCTTTTAGGTGAGGTTAATGTTGTAAACCACTCTTTTCAGATCTTCTGTCTACATGGTGGCCTCTCACCATCCATAGATACACTGGATCACATCAGAGCACTTGATCGCCTACAAGAAGTTCCACATGAGGTATTGACTTTTATTGTAATAAAATCCTTTCTTTTCAGAAAACTTTTTAGAGAGAGGAAATACTTAACTGTAACTTAGTTCATTATATGTATTTTTCTTGTTTAATTCTCAAAAATGACCCCCATGTGGTCTGAGCACTCTTGTCAACCCCATTCTTCAGAAGCTAACATCAAGAAACCTGCCATTCTTGTAACAGCTCTGGGACTGGGTTTAGGACCTACGTGATGGTTGTCTTCAGAGCTTCTGCCTTAACTACTGAATTGTACTACCTAACATTGAAATTTGCATATTGTGTATAGGTAGATTAATTAATTAGGGATTTTTGCTATTGGAACTTAGCTTGTTGATGTAGGCTATGTCTCTTAAAGACATCTGGAAATAGTTTCTTACTTATTTGACATAGATATTTGACTAACTGCAAAACCCTTTACTGTTTTCATCAAACACCACTCAGTGTGACTTAGTGTAGGATGCTGCTGCTGCTGAATTACTCAGATCATGTATTAACCATTTTTGCAAGAGGCAGTTTAAAACTTAACTTGCTTTTTAGGGTCCAATGTGTGACTTGCTGTGGTCAGATCCAGATGACCGTGGAGGTTGGGGTATTTCTCCTCGAGGAGCTGGTTACACCTTTGGGCAAGATATTTCTGAAACATTTAATCATGCCAATGGCCTCACGTTGGTGTCTAGAGCTCATCAGCTGGTGATGGAGGTACGTTCTGTTCTTTGACACTTGAGTTGCTTTTTAAGTAAACTTGATGAAGGAAGATATTAGGGAATTTTAAATTGTATGACATTAATGAAAACATGCCATGTATTCCTTCCAGTGAGTTTGCCATTATAGCCTGAGCCTTTTCAGTAGATGCATACTAGAATTAAAATCTGAAGTTTTTGATCATAATGAAATTCGTAGTTGAAATGTTTTCAGAGAATTCTTAATGACTGAGGTAGTACTTAGGACTTAAGGCTGGGAAGGTAACTTAGGATTTAAGGCTAGAAAGGTAAGATGGGTGAGAGGGAAATGTAATATTTTATGATCTCAATTTTGTTTATTTCATATATTTAACCTGTATGTATGGAGAAGAGATGGGGAAGAAATATACCAAAATGTGGTCCTTTGGATGTGAGGATTAAAGGTGATTTGAAAGAAGAAACTAAAGTGAAATGGACTAAATTTTTAGCATACAGCATTGATTAGCATACTTAAAACATTAAGGTTCTGTTTAAATCAATATGACGTATTATCAGTAAAGTCTGACTTTGCTAAAGATGAGTGAAAGAAATTTGTAGAGTTACATAAAAAGTAACTCATGCATTCAGGTGGACTTTGAGGGAATGAGGCTGGAGTTCCTAGAGGCAGTACCTTTGTACCTGGGCAGTACAGATAATGCCTATACTGACTGAGGAGAGAATTAATAGGTTCTGGTCTCCAGGATTGTGTATCTACCTCTGCAAGGAATGGCTGTATACTCATTTATGAATCATGTTCGGGGTCAATGAGGCTGATGAGTCACTGTTTACAGAAGGTCAGATCTATAAGAAAAGAAGTTTATTCTTGTGTGTTTGGTACTGTTTTTTTAAGGGTTTTCTTTTTAAAGTAAATTAGTTTTGTACTTTTGGGGAAAATAAATACTTTTTTTTTTTAAGTTGTGCGGAGTATAGAAAATTATTAAATCATCCAGAAACAAAGAAAATAATTTTGAGCCTTTTTGTGTGGAAGGGGAAGTCTTTTTTCTCTTGAGAGTAGTCACGTTTAATTGTGTAAATAAGGAAGTAAAAAGGTTTTTTTTCTGTTTTTTTGTTTTCCTTGTAGGGATATAATTGGTGCCATGACCGGAATGTAGTAACGATTTTCAGTGCTCCAAACTATTGTTATCGTTGTGGTAACCAAGCTGCAATCATGGAACTTGATGATACTCTAAAATACTCTTTGTAAGTATCTACATCTGAGTTGTTGGTTACCATTAATTGAATTAATTTTAATGGAAGGTTTAAGAGTTGAAGAACTCATTCTAAATCCAGATTCCAATTTGATTTTTAAATTTTCTTTGAAACACATCAGTAGAAACCTAGACCCTGATACGAATTAGTGTTTTAACTTTTAAAATCCATGTTTTTATTGGAGAGTTACTATATCCTGAGGATGAGATTATAGATAACAGTACATTAGACTCTTTAAGTTTTATTATTTTAGTAGAACCCTTCTTTCATTTGGTCTTAGAAGGAACCACGACATATAAAAACATAGCCTCTTTGGTTGAAGTTCCCTTGGTTTCTTTGAGGAGGCGTGCAGCTAGAAGACCCTTATTACATGCGTGATTAGGTTAGTTAGGGTTCATGAGGCTTTGGATAGGGGAGGAAAGTGTGTGAAGCTTGCATGGGGGGATGAAGTGTACAGCATGGGAAATGTAGTCAATAGTATTGTAATAACTTTGGTGACAGGTGGTAACTACACTTCTCAGTGATCATTTTGTAATGTATAGGAATTTTGAAACACAGTGTGGTACACCTGGTAGTAACATAGTGTTGCAGGTCAGTTATACTTCAGTTTTTTTTAAAAACTATTTTAAAATGTTTGAAGTTTGAAAGACTAATATTTTTTATTTTAATTGTCAGTACATTGATGTGGGTATAAACAACAAGTATGTTCTGTTTTTCAGCTTGCAGTTTGACCCAGCACCTCGCAGAGGCGAGCCACATGTTACTCGTCGTACCCCAGACTACTTCCTGTAATGAAATTTTAAACTTGTACAGTATTGCCATGAACCATATACTGACCTAATGGAAATGGGAAGAGCAACAGTAACTCCACAAAGTGTCAGAGAATAGTTAACATTCAAAAAAACTTGTTTTCATACGGACCAAAAGATGTGCCATATAAAAATACAAAGCCTCTTGTCATCAACAGCCGTGACCACTTTAGAATGAACCAGTTCATTGCATGCTGAAGCGACATTGTTGGTCAAGAAACCAGTTTCTGGCATAGCGCTATTTGTAGTTACTTTGCTTTCTCTGAGAGACTGCAGATAATAAGATGTAAACATTAACACCTCGTGAATACAATAACTTCCATTTAGTTATAGCTTTACTCAGCATGACTGTAGATAAAAATAGCAGCAAACAATCATTGAAGCTTAATGAACATTTTTAAAAATAAGTACCAAGGCCTCCCCTCTACTTGTGAGTTTTGACATCGTTTTGTTTATTTTCAGGGATACCGTTTAATTTAATTGTATGATTTGTCTGCACTCAGTTTATTTCCCTTCTCAAATCTCAGCCTCATGTTGTTCTTTGTTATTGTCAGAACCTGGTGAGTTGTTTTGAGCAGAACTGTTTTTTTTTTTTTTTCTCCCTCCTGTAAGACGATGTTACTGCACAAGAACACTGCAGTGTTTTTCATAATAAACTTGTGAACTAAGAACTGAGAAAGTCAAATTTTAATTGTATCAATGGGCAAGACTGGTGCTGTTTATTTAAAAGATACATCAATTGATAAATTTTGGAATTTGTAGAATTATAGGTAAAGAAAAATAAAAATCAAGGCCACTACATCATCTCTCTGGTAACTCCTTGACATTCTTCAGATGAATTTCAGGATTTATTTGTAGTCCAGATAGTACAATTTGTCACATGGCCAGTGCGCTGTTCGTGGGTTCTTCCTGCATTTTGTTTGTAAGAAAGGAAATGAAATCTGTGTGCTACTTCAGAAAGATCTGATTGTAAAACAATTTAAATTGAGATTTAAGTTTCTTGAGTTTTGTTTTGTAATAAAACAGCATGTTTTCAGGTAGAGCTTAACAAACTAATGTATCTACTTATCAATCAGTGCAGTTTCTGGTTATAAATATTGCTGTGTATGTAACATGGACCCTTTAAAATGATTGACAGATGGGTAAAATTCTTAACCAATATTTGTACATTACTTGTCTTGTGATCTTAGAGTTAAATTTGTCTCAGTTAAGAAAGCTGTTTAAAGCATTATCCTGGATTAAGCTCTTTAAGTGGTATTCCTTAAACTATTGCTGGATCATGGTTTAGTGTTACGTACTTTCACTCAAGGACAAAACTGGCATTTGAAATGAAGTTGCAGTGATAAGCACTTAATGAGTTTTTCCCCCCTTTTATCCTTTGAATAGGATTAGGAAGCTAAAACAGTTCTTCTGTGGAAACTAATACTTGATTGTCTTAAGCTACCAGGGTAAACTTCAGGACACTTAATCATGAATTGTGTGAGTGTAGTAATAAAGTTTCTTTGCTTTGTACTGTGTTGAATTTGGAACTGATGAGGAAATTTTCACATTTTTCTGAAGATGCTTGAAGAAAATGCATACATACACATTGTATATGTATTTTTTTAATGGTCCACTTTCTTGTTTTTTCCTGTTGTAATTGACAGCATTTTTGTAGCTTTGGTTAATTGTCCCAAAAGTCTCCATTTTGTTTTATTATTTGATGCTTTCATAAGGAATATATTTCTCTCCTTTTCATTTTGTCACTTCATGCCTTTTCTCTCTGACTGAAAAGATAGTTTATTAACATGCAATAGCAATAATCCAGTGTCTGAGTGATCTAGGTACCAAGCAGCTCTTTTTCAGGTCCTGTAATTAAAATTGGCTCCAAAGCAACCCATGTAATAGAGACATGTTACTGTTACCCTAGTACATATTCTCTAAAGTAAACCTTGTGGTTAGCAGAAAAAGGCTTGTGGCCATACTGTCCTGGGTTTAGAATGATTGCCATAGTTTAATTTGTCTTAATTGTAGTAACCTCCCTGATTATGGAATGGGTAAAGAAAATGTAAGTGTAGCAGTTTCCTTTAAAAATATATAATTGGGGTTGCTGATTTGTCAATTAGAAACATTAAAATAGAATTACCATTTTTATAAAGCTTCTTGTTCAAAAAAATGAGTGTTTTTTGAGTATTCTAAACCGAGAATTTGGAGAAATTTGCTTTGGAACTTACTTTGTAAGGGTAAAATGAACTGGTAAAACAATGTACTCATTTCTTAGGTTGACTATCCTAAGCAAACATAGATGACTGTTTTTCCTTGGTTGCAATAGGTATGTTTTAAATGAAAGTATAGTGTGTCAGTATTAGATTATTTTTCAGAAAGACTTATTTAGCTTTAGTTTTGTAGGAAAAGGATGGTTATTTCTATGGTTCTTAACCTGGATGCCCAGAGATTCTAATTTAAAGTGTTAGGAGGAAGGCCCAAGTATGGGTATTTTTAAGTTTCCCAAGTGGTTTTAATTTATATCTAGGCTTACGAACCATTGCTCAGAAATACCAAGTTACTCAATTTAGTTTTCTTGTCATAGTGCCATGCCACATTTATCAATAACGTTCCTAATTTACATTTTAAAAGAATCACTGCTCAGTTTCCTAACTATACATTTAAGAATAATGGTTTTTGTGGTGATTGGTGGTGGTTTGGGCTTTGGCAAATAATTATAATATACTATGTGAGTGTTACTTTGTTTCAGTGGTAACTTTTATCTCTCCTGTATAATAAGCAGCCCCTTACTTTCAACCATAATGTGTCACTAGAAATAAACCTTAGAGTTTAGTAATAGTCTTGTTTGTTATGAGGTAGAGTCTATTCCCATGAGCTAAAACTTTATTTCATTTACAGGTTTAATCTGTTCTCATACATTCTTTGACATTACTAGCTTTTATAGACTTTTTAAAAAGTTAGGTTCTTTTTCCCTTTACAGTTGTACATTTATTCTATTGAATAATCCTTGGGGGGAAGACGGTAAAAAGATTTTCATTTAAATATTTTAATGGAGGTACTGGGGATTGAACCCAGGACCTTGTGCATGCTAGGCATGCACTCTACCACTAACCTATACCCTACCCCCTGAATAACCTTTTGAAGGTTGTAGGTGTATTATTGGACATGCCTGATGTTCTTGTTTGCCTCAATTATAGTTTAAGTCTTATGTCTTATGATTATAAGTATGTTTTATTTCTGGGTTTTTGGGGGGTTTTTTTGTATATATTAATTGCACAGGTATTGTCATGCAGACAAAAGTGGTATGTCACAGAAATGGTACTGTTGGCTTGAAGTCCTAGTGCTATCCTATAAATAGATTACAATGTTCATTTAGCATCTGGTGTATAAATTCAAGGGAAGGAAAATGAGGATTATGGGTATGTATAATGTACAAATTTGCTTTAAAGTTGATGAACATACAAAAAGCACTGATAACCAAGAGTAATTGGATTGAGCAACAAACCCCAGATTTATGGTTCTTGTCATACTCAACCAGAATTCCTCTTTCAGGAGTTCAAAGAGGAGAGTATTATAGCTAATGATTGAATGCTGAAAAAAAGGCCATTTTTGTTGTTTTGGCTTTCTGTCCCTGTTGGTTTTTATTTTTTTAGGCAAAACAAATTTTCATGGCTTAAGTTTAATTGTAAGTGGTTTGTATCCTCAACAGGTTTGGGATAATTAGGTGGTCTATTAAGTTTTCTCTGCCAGAAATGCTGCGAATGGGGCAGACCATTTCATGTGGCTACTTAGATCCTTGGGAATCTCTTGAGAAAGCATCAGCCATCCCGATACTGTCATTAGGAAAGCCTCCGCAGGCATTAATGGACAGTAACTGGTATTTTCTTCGAAGAGATGGTTTAGCAGACTTCGCGTAGTGGTAGGTTGCAGCCACCAGCAAGTCTGTTGCCTGATGGTGGAAGTCGAAGACCAGAATTGTGTGATAGAAAAGTTAAAAGTGCTTGATTTACAGATTAGGAAGACCAAAGTGAAAGGTCAAATTCAAACTATTATAAATGCCAAAGGCCTTCAAGCACCTCTGCCTCAAGGCTTAATAATATATTTTAGCTGCAAGGAGACATGGTGATCTAATTTGGTGTAGGTTTGCAGATGGAGAACTCCTTCACTGTGGCAGTGGTACCTAGTGGGTAGTGGGAAAGTCAGGTTTTGTAAAACCTGGTCAAGGGTAAACCTGACTCAAAGCTTGTCTCAGGAAAAAAGCCAGGCTATAAGGTACGGGGAAACACCAGATGTGAAATGTGTAGAATATGCCCTTGCTGTTGGGTCCAGCTTTCCTTTCAAGGTAAGTCCTTTACCAGCAGCAGTGGTGGATCTGGGTGTGTGTTGAATGTAGCAGGCAAGAGGAGTGGGAGGAGAAGCTATATAATTTTGGTTTTAAGCAGTCTTTATTTCCCGTAGTCATATGCAAAAGGTGAATAATCTCTCTACCTTGGTCCAAATAAAACTGTCATTTTAATTTTAATCCTTTCAATGATCTGTGATTAAAAGTAGACCCAATGACAAACATAAGCCCCAGTTCTGTGCTCCCTCCCCATAGCCACATTAGCTGGTTGTAGAAAAGGCTGGAGAGAGGATGTTCAAATATGGATCAAGGTCTTGGGGTGGCAGTGCCTCTGAAAAGCTCCAGGTGATAAGAGATCTTGTTATGGCCTCTTCGTTTGGTGCCACTGCAGCATATTCTGTCCTTGGCTCTGGATTTCTTTATTTTTATTTTTTTAATTGAAGTAAACTGATTTATAATACTAGTTTCAGATGCTGGATTTCTTTAAAACAATGATTGTATTGTAGGCCTTTGGGTTTTTCCAACTTCACCTCAGGTCTTAGGAAAAATAATCCTACTTTAGAAGTCAGAAGCCAGGATTTTAAAAGTAGGGCTGGGAATGTGGTAGATGACTTGGAGTTTCATAATGAGTGCATTGGTTTAAGCCACCTCTTGGAAGTACTTTGACATTTATGCTGTCAACCTGAGTGGCAGATGGCCTACATCATTAGGTATGTCAGAAGACTGCAGAGTAAGTGATTTGTAGCTTCTGAAATAACATAAATTTGATGTAGTCCTAAAGCAGTAGCTGATGTTCTGAAGTAAGTCATTGTTCCTGAACATACTCATTTGTGAATGAGAATAGAGTGCTGAAATGACCATTACTGTAAAGGGTTTTGCTGAATTCAAAGTGGTCAGAAGAGTGTTAGGTATTGGACCTTAAGGCCTTGAAATGGCAGAAATAGCTAATAGTGAATAATCTCTAACCCTGAGCATTTCCCATGTGCCAGACATTTTATATGGATCATTTTATTGAGTTGTCTCAATAGTTTTGAAGGGATGGGAAGGTAAAGCAGTCTGACCCAAGTCCTCGGCTTTCAGAAAGCATTAGAATTCTCTTTCCTTTGCTGAATTTTGTGTTTAGTGATCTTTGAAGGGTGGGCAAGAGGCTACACAGCTTTTGAGTCTAGGGAAAGTGATGCATGTGTGTGTGCTCGCTCACCTGACCCTGCTTCAGTTAAGCTAAATAGATGGGAGGCCCTTTGGGAATCGTAGTTAGGGAGACACTGGCTCTCTTGAGTGTTGGCCAAAATCAAGTATTCTAGTCACTGCACTCCTGAAGCTTATGGAATGACTTGACTGTTTCAAGGACATTTGTATCAGCCAGATTTGGGAAGACAGTTGAGGCTGACCAAGGAAATGATTTTCAACTCACTGCCCGCCACCACAGCCTGTTCTTGAAAATAAAGGAAATTTCACAGTGGGCTTAGATTGACAAATGTATTTCAAATGAAGAGGAAAACGTATTGTTTATTTTGAGGAGGTATGAATAGAGTGGAATATCCTACCCCCACCCCCACCTTTTTGAAGACTTTTAGAGTTTGGTTCACAGAAAAATTGAGAAGATAGAGGTTTCCTATATGCCCCTCCCCCACATATGCATAACTTTCCCCATTATCAACATCCCCTAACAGAGTTGTACTTCTGTTAAAATTGATAAACCTACATTGACATAAATCACCTGGAGTCCACAGGTTATATTAGAGTTCTCTCTTGGTCTCGTACATTCTGTGGGTTTGGACATGTAATAATGACATGTATTCACCATTGTAATATATGTAGTATTTACACTGCCCTGAAAATCCTCTGTGCTCTACCTATTCACCACCCCACCCTAGTCTGTTGCATATAAGTGAAGTAAGTCTCCTTTTTCTCCTTGGAAGTCCAGTTGATTTTGGAGTATTCTTGTAGCTGAGAAGTGACCTTGATATTTTAGACTCTTAATTAAACTTCTGGTATTTTGTACAAGACTGTTGGAAACTAGTCAGCTGTTTAGGCTTTAACAAGTAGAGTAAATGGAATCTCATGCTAGCCTTTCATCACCTGACAATCTCTTCACCTTTCTGAAGACCCTTGTCATCTTTGAGAGAATTCAGAAGCCAAAACCAAATGACTTTCTTGTCTGGTCTGCTGCTAGTTAACCATCCACAAATTTCTGATAGGGAGGACTTGAATGCACAAATGCTGCCCACCTCTGATCTGTATGTATTTTTTTTTTTAATCTTTCCTACTTTTATTATAATACTTGCAAAGTGAAGCAGTAAAAATGTAGTCTCTCCAACCTTATTCCTGTGAGGAGAGTACTATTAATGATTTGTGGATACTTTCACAGGCACACATACCAGCACATAAAAGCATGCCTTTTTATAGGGTGGTCATGTTCTATCATACTTATTTCATGATCATTATGAAATTAAATTACCTCCGTGAGAGCAATTTAGGTTAATTTTGCATGTGTCAACACAAAGGTACTGTTGTGTGTGTGTTACTCCTGGCCCTCCTTAAACAGATGGTAGCAGGCATTGTTCTGTACATTACTTTCTTAAAGTTTTAACATCTTGGATATTGTGTCAACTGGTATGAACTTTTAATTATTCTATAAGTAACAGTAGAAAGTGACAGTATGCTGAGTCCCTCAAGTAGCTAAATGTTAAACAGAGGCAAAACTAAGTTAATTCACCAAGTTGTTCGTGTGTGGCCATGATTGGGCACAACTCAGGATAGAAGGACCAGTTGTCTCAATTTGCCTAGGACTTAAGGGTTTCCCAGGAAGCAGAACTTTCAGTTCTCAAACTGGGGCAGTTGGTCACCCCAGTGTAGGGTTCTCTGCCTACCTCTTCTAGGAACAGAAAGCCTCTCCACCCTTACCAACTTGGCAGAATCTAGCTCTGCTTTGGCTTTCATCTGGATTTGTGATAGAGGAGTTGGGGAGGTGGTAGCTGAATGACCTGATTCAGACCTGAGTCCTAAGTCCATCTGTTGCTTGGCCTGGTATCTTGGGTCAGCAGAAACCAGTCTTTGCATTTAAAACCTATGATTCTAGAACCTGCAGACTCCCAGCATTTCAAGATTTGTGCTTTATTGATGTTTTTGTTTATAAAATAATTTCAAGGCTTTACAAGTTTTGAGGCGAAAGGCAGAGATATTTGCCTAAGGGGGAGATCAGAGGTAATAATAAATTGACAGAAAGAAGGGGAAGAAAGGGGGATGGGATGGCATATGTGATTCCAGCAAGAGGGCTTAGTCCTCTCATTCAGAATGTAGTAAGGGGATGCCATCTGGGGGAGCACAGCAACTGAGTGGAGCAAGAACATATGTTGCCAAAGTTTTGAGTAATGTCCATGAGGTAAGTAAGCCACTGTAGAGCACCAGCTGAATTGAGTGGTTTGGTCGAGTGCAGGTAGCGGCTGGTTCCAGTAGTGTATCACAGGTACATTGAGTTAGAGTGGCAGGATGGCCTGGGTGGGCTAGGTAGCAATTTTGACTTCATCACAGCACAGGGCTGTCTGTGTCCTTTCCTCATCAGACAACTGTATGGTGAAAGAAGTGGAAGAGTATAGTGAGGCCCCTAATCCCAGGAGTGTTGTCCTGGGTAGTTACAGCTTTGAAGTTTCTTCATTAGCCACTTCTGTGTTAGCCAGGAGCCTTTTAAAATATAACAACCTTTGAAAAGGCAAACAGAAGGAAAGAGATTTAAACACTCATTCAGTGACTACTTAGAGCTTCCTGTTATGTGCCAGGTGTTTTTATTAGGCACTGGGAATAAATACAGTGCTGTACAACACCAAGTGTCTGCCCTTGTGGAGCTTATACTTAATGAGAGACATATAAAAGTCAGATAGGAAGAATGTGCTGGGAAGAAGAATGAGCAGGGTAAGAGGCAAGAGGGTAAAAAGAGGTGCCATTGAAGCCAGAGCCTGCATATACTATTGTGCAGGTTGTCCACTGCATGGCTCAACGAGTTTGTGGATTACTGAATTATGACAATTTTCTGCATAATGGCAAAAAGACATTTTGATGTAGTGGCTTTTAATTTTTTGATTTAGATGTATTTTCATTAAATTTAACAGTGCACTGATTGGGTTAGTAATGAGGCTGGTGGTTTCTGAGGAGGTGACATTGAGCTGAGACCTAAAGGTTGGAAGGAGCTATCCCTTCTCCCTTCTCACCAGTCTGTATTAGACACAGTTTATCTCAAGATGACACTTAACTGTGTAGTTTGTAGAGCAGTACTGATTGTGACCTTACAATATCCCGAAAGATTTCTGCTTTCAGTTGCCAGGGCTGGGAGATCAGGGGCAGCAGGAGAGGGGCTTAGAGGGAACTAGCTAATTGACACTGGCAGCTTTCTAGGCCAGTTAGTGGGTCACTGACTAAGAAATTCTCCTGGGGAAATCCTTGCCACTCAGTGGCCCCTTGGCAGACAGGTCTTCCAGCATGGGCATTCAGCAGTCACAAGCTGGCACTTGCCTTATAGGACATAATCAAATCACACTTGCCTTCACCTCACTGATGTCTCCTCGAGTCTGGCTCCCGAAATGTTCAGCATCTTAGGGTCTGGACTGGAGCTTCATGGGCAGCCACCTAGTAGGCTGGGCTGCACACCTTTCAGACATATTGCCCTGTCTGGTGGTCTTTGCCCCAGTATGCTGGCTCTAGATGACATGTTTGTGCTGGGGTCCTCTGGCTCCCCACAGAGGCAAATGGTGGGAAGACATAGCTGGAGATGGTAGGTAATGCCTGTCATGGCTTTGTCATCTTCAAAAGAGAAATTGCTGTATGTGAATTGGATTTCACAGAGGGACACTGTGGCCCACAGGGCTGGAGGCTACAACCACGGTGTGTGTGGTCAAGTTGCTCTGGCGTTCATCCTCTGATGGCCAGACCAGGGATCTGTACAGGATTCTGGGTCCTGGAGAGCAGAGAGGCAGTTTCTGGAGGCATCTCAGTGTGGAGGAAGGCTCAGTACAGATGCTGTCTTTGGACAGCCATCTGGCCCTCTGGCACCATCTGCTGGCTGAAACCAATCAGTGTTGGTAGTTCTTGGGGATTGGTCAGGACCAGACTATAGGGCAACCCCATACCTGTGCCTGCCTTCGATCCAGCCTGGCCATTCTCAAACCACAGAGGGCACCCACCTATCTCCATAGACTTTCCCTCTGGGGAAGAGGTGGAGTAGAGGGTAGCCCATGCTCTTCTGGGAAACTTTGACTCTTCTGTTGTAAGTCAACCAGACCTACTTCAAATTCCCACTTCCCTTCTTTGTGGCCTGGGGCAGGCTCTTATCAACCATCTCAGCCTCTTGGGCAGGCCCACTCTGACTTGACAATCCTCCAGTCTAGCCTGGGCCCACAGCTCTCTGATGGTGCTGGGTACAGGTATGGGTCAGGAAATTTCTTCTGTACCATTTAGGTTGGATGTTAAGAGCTTCCATGACAGTTTTCGAAGGGTGGGTCCATAGCTCACCAGGGGAGACACTGCACTGGCTGGCTGTGATAGAAGCAAGGAAGCCGGCGAGTGACCCTTTCTGCAGCTTTGTTTAATGCCTCAGTTGGACTCTGAAGCCCTGGATAGATAAATCCAACCTGGGCACAGTGGCCTTGCAACAATCCCCCCCTTCCTCCCTCCCAAAGTCTTCCATTATGCCTGCAGCCTTGGCTGTGGAGGGTCAGGAAGCCATGTGGAGGAGAGGCTACAGGGGCTCAGTGTTCCTTCAGGAACTGACACTGGCACTGTGCTAAGCACGTGACATACATTTTTCACATTTTCACACCTCCCCCTTTTTACATTGAGTTATGACTTGCATGCAGTACACAAATACAATTATAGCTCAGTGAATTTGCGTACATTCATATACCCGTGAAACCACTACCTGGATCAAGATAGGGACTTGCCAGCATCCCAGAATCTTCCCTCATAATACCTGCCTCCCTGGCAAAGGGAACAATTATTGTATCTTCTCTAACCCACATTAGATTTTGCATGTTGTTAGTCTTCCTTTCAAAGGGCTCATACAGTAAGTACTCTTGTGTCTGCCTTGTTTTGTTTAACATTGTGAGATACATCCATGGTTTTATCAGTAGTTTCTTTTTCACTGCTGTTTAGTATTCCATCATATGACCATATAAGTTCATTTTTTCATTTGACAGTTGATGTATTTGTTATTTCTATTTTTTTTATGGACAAAGTTGCTGGGAATATTCCTAAACATATCTTTTGGTAGACATAAGGACTTATTCCTAATGAGGATTACTTCAGAATTGGAATTGCTGAGCCATTGGGTATATGCATGTTTAGCTTTAGGAGATGCTGTCAATTTTCTGAAGTGTACCAATCTGTATTCCCACCAGCAATGTGTGAGAATTCCAATTGCTCCACATCCTTGTCAATATTTGGTATTGTTACTCTTATGTTTACCCATTCCAGTGATTGACTAAATTAATTTTCACAAAAATCCTGTGAGTTAGGTATTGCTATAAAGCCCATTCTACAGACAAGAAGATTGAGGCTAGAGAGAGGAAGCCACAGATCACACGATGTGAGCAGCAAGTGGGCAGCAGCAGGTCTGCATGACTCCTGTGCACCATGGCCAAATGAAATTGTAAAGTCAGAAAGTTCAGGTGTGCCAAAATGATAGCTCTCTTATTTTCTTAATTACTTTCTATGGTACTGATTTCCATTTGATAGCAGAAATATAATCTGGTCACTTCAGTCAAGTGCCTGTCTGATCACTCAGTCATTTCAGGGGTTGACTCAGTCAATTTGAGGGTTTTGCTCCCTCTTTTGCTATCCAGGATCACAGCTACATCCTAAGCTTATGTGGTCATGGCATAGAGTGGGAGGTAAGGAGGCTGGAGATTATCTGGTCCTTGGTCATCATCCATCTTCCTCTACTCAGGGAGGCAGGCAAGCAGGCAGGCAGACATGACACCTGCCAGTTGTGAACTGTCGTCTTTAGTTTCTGCTGTGCCTACAGATGTCTGGGTTTGTGTTTTGCTCTCTGGCTTGGACTGTCCAGACACATCTAGTTTCAATTTGTGCCCTTTATTACATTCCACAAGCCCCTTGCTGTTTCTCTAGCCCCTCTTTGAGCCACTTCTATGCTGTTTTAGGATCTGAGGATATACTTCAGTGCTCCTTGGGATCCTTACACATACACACTAGGCACCAGCCTGAGATGCTCCCAGGCCCACCTGCCCAGGCACCCCAAGCTGCCATTTCTACTTCACTGCAGCCATACTTTCTCATCTTGGAAGACTTTAGACCTTACTCACAGACCAAGGCACAGATTTTCATCACTCTCAGAGCTCTCAAACCTATCTGGGGGTCCTAATCTCTCCCTATCCCTGGGTAGTGGGAATTAGGGGAGGGAGTGGGACAGAGTCCCTTCTCAGAGATCTGTCCCAGTAGCTAACTGCAATGTTCTCCTTGCCTTAATTTTTTCCCCATCCCCAGCCTTTGGCTCTGGTATTATCACACCTCCTTCTTCCCAACTCTTCTGTTGCTGGTATAAAATTTAAGATCTGAATCCTAAGCCTCTTGGGCTTTCATTGCCCCATAAAACTTTCTCTTTTTTAATGATTAATAGATTTATTTAAACAGTAGTGTATATAGTCATTATTGCCAGACTTAATATGAGATGTTAAATGTTTGATCAAATTTTCCTTCCTGGATAAGTTGTTCTTTCTTATCTCTGTCAGTTTTGAAAACATAATACCAGAAGAAGAAGGGCACAATTCCAAATAGAGCTTCTAACAGGGGGTCTTGGGAGTGGGTCTGAAATTTGAATAGACATTTCCTGATTTTGTGTAGATCCAGCAAATCAAGGCAAGATCTTTGATGACCCCTTGGCGGCTGGGGTCATTGTACTGAAGTAGGTACTCCTGTTGAAGCTGGGATCTTATGGCCAACAGCTCGGCTTGTGCCTTCCAAGTTTCCGGAGATATGTAGTATTCAGCTGAGTCAAGGGTAGTGGGCAGGGTGGCCAGGGGCAACAGCTTGTACTTGGGGAACAATATCTTGGCAACCGGGCACTCCATAAAACTTTCTTGGGCTGAAAAGCTTTGGGTTTCAAGAGTTCATTTTGCAAGTCAAGATCCAAGAATTTAACTTTTTTTCTTTGCATTCAGCACTTTTTCCTCTGGAGCAATAAGGTGGTCTGATTTTTAGATGGAAGGCTTAGACTCTTGCAAAAGGGAAGGAGAAGGGGCTAAGCAGAGGAAGATGAGGCTCGGAGAGGTGAAATAACTTGCCCAAGATCACATAACAGAGTTCCTGTGCTTACAGCTCTACCAGGTGAGCAAGACAGAGAAAGTTGACACAATGGCAGCGTGCAGCCAGGAGATCTTTGACCATGGGGGCTGGCTTACTTCTTAGCTTACATGCTGTCCTATGGGCTGGAACACACATCCAGAGTCCAGGGTTGGTACCATGGGTCGGTGCCTGAGAAAGGGAGTTTGAACTGAATTCTGGGCAGGAAAGTCCCATTTAGATCCACCGAAAGGATCGATCCTCATAGGAGTGCCCCTGTGAACCCTTTAAAACAGTGGAACTCTATTTACAAAAGGAGATCATTTCTGGAAATGAATTTCATCATAAAAACCAGACTTTCCCACATGGACTGCTTGAATTTCAGGCCTTTAGCTTCCCTGGAGATAGTACGCTGGGAACAGTTGTAAATCACAAAATACTCCTGGCATTTGAGGAAAGGGGCTAAAATTCAATATCTGGGCTGTAGTTGCAGAAACATGGCTGGGGCTGCAGTGGCTGTGTGACACTGGAAAAGTCCCTTCTCTTTGGTTTTATTTTCTTCCTCTATAGCACAAGGAGGTTTTTCATTTTTGTTTTTTGATTTAAAAAAAAAATGAAGATTTACAGTGTTGTGTTAGTGTCAGGTATAAGCACAAGGAGTTTAATGACATGGTGTGTGGAGTGATTGAAGTAAGGACCTCGGCCTTCTCAGGGCCAGCTCTGGGATCAGTGGAATCCCGCAAACTCTCACACCCACACATACCAAGGGGACTCTGCGGGGGCCAGTCCTTTTCGACCTGGGCTGGTGATTATGGACCATTGAGTGGCGATGCATGTTCCCCAGCCTGCAACCATAGTCCTGTAACTGTCTTGTCTCTCCTAAGTAAAGGGGAGAGTTGATTCAGAAAATGTGAAGCTAAATGAGTAACCTTTGACAGACACTGCTGGCCCCTTAGCAGTGCTTCATCACTGATTCCCTACTATAGTGGTTTCTCAACTTATCCTGGGCTTAAGTCACTTGGAGGACTTGTTTAAAAGGCAGAAAAACCTGCCCCTAGGCAACCTGATTCATCAGATCAAGAGTGGACTCATGAATCTGAATTTTTCTTGATCTGATGTGAATTTTTTTGACGTAAAGAAAATTTTGAATAAGTAACACATTTATATGGATCAAAATTCAAAAGGTAGAAAAAGGTATAAAGTAAAAAAGCACCCTAACCCTTATTCTCCAATTACCTAGTTCCCTTCCTTGGAGTCAATTTCTTGTTTACCTTTCCTGAGAGAATCTATGCATATAACATCTATATGAGCAAATGAAACCTGCATTTTAAAAACAAGAATCTTTCGGTGATTCTAATATTAGGGGCCCCTAGACATACGTGGAAAAACATACACCTACTTTATGCCAGGCCCTGAGCTGGATCCTCAGGCTAGATGTATGACCTGGCACTGCCCAGTCCTGCTTAGGATGCTCAACAAGACTACAAAATGCCACTTTGTCTGTCATGGGTGGGCGAGCAAAGGAGATTCAGGGGGCCTTGACTTGAAGACTTGAAGCTTGAGCTAGAGGGCAGGGCACCGTTGTGGAGAAAAAGTATGAGAACTGTAGGTCCTTTCATCTTCCTGTCATCAGCTGTGGCACCTGACAGACACTGGATACCACAGCTTGCAGACAAAGACCTGGTAACCCAAGGAGCTGCCTGGCCTCCCTGCCCAGTCCAATCCCAGAAGAGCTGTAGGCCTCTGATTTCCTTAGGGGGCCCTGTGTGGAAGTGCCTTTTGTCTCTTTGGCGTCAGGAATACCATCACGTGCCCGTTGGTTAGGTGAGCCTGGCGCCTTAGTCTCCTAGGGAGGGGTGGCAATATTCCCTAAGCAGAGCAAGGTAGAGCGGGTCAAAGTCCCTGACTGGGGAGGGTGGGGCTGGGAATTTTCAAACTAACCCTTTACTCTTAGAAGTCGGCTTCATCCTAGGGACCCTATCACACAGCATTCAGGGAGCATCCCATACAGAAGTTCTGGGCAGGCTAGACTCTGGATGCCTGGTTCCACGCTGAATCCCCAGCACTGTGTACTACTACCACCCCTTGTTCCCCACGCCGCCCTACTCGGGCATTCATATGGGCTTAATACACTTTTGCTGAATGAACGGATATTCACTGGCAGTTAGAGGCCTCCTCTCTACACCTGGGGTTTCCCTGCAACAATGGTTATTTTGGACTGGAGGCCTCTTCAGAAATCAGTGATGGGAAATGAGGGTTAAGAGTACCGAAAAATCCTTGCTCTGCCACTGAACCGTTCTGAACCCATTCGCTTCCAAATAAAAGAGAAAAGGGTACCGGTATTTCACCCCATGAGTTACTGATGGGAGTTGAGCTAACAACTGTTAGGTTCAGGGGAGGACACTGAGGCTCTGAGCGGAATCTCACAGCGCTGACTGAAAAGGCCAGCTCCCATTCTTTCTCTGAGCCCCAGTTTCCTCGTCATGAAAGGGGAGACGCAGACAGCCCCTTGGCCCTGCACACACATAACCAAACTCTCCAGCGGCTTCTAGGCTCTTTGGGACTGGGGTCTTTAATTCGGCTAGGACAGCCCCCGCCTGAGGGATCCTCGCAGGCCGTGGAGTACCCCAGCCAGTCCTCGGTTCCCGCTTAGAGGAGGGCGAGCTGCGCTTTCGAGGGTGGGGGTGAGAGTCCAGAGCTGCTGCGCCCCGCCCCGCCAGGCCGCTTTTCGCCCGGCCCGCCCAGCCTGCAATCAGGCGATCTCGGCGGCCAGCCCCGGCGGCTCTGTGACGCCACGGGCCCCGGGGTCCTCGGCGCCTGCGCCCGCGCCTATAAAGCTAGACGCCGCGCCGCGCCGCTGAAGTGGCCTTGTTCTCTGCCTTTCTCTTTTTCTGTTTCCTGACGCCACCCTCCTCTCGTCAGCCTCCGGCCTGCCGTGTCTTTGAGACCTAACACCGTGAGTAGCCACCGACCGAGCTGGGAGGGGCGGTGGCGCCGCTGACTGGAGCTCTTGACCGCACCGCTGCGACTTTGGCCCTGCTCGAGGCCAGAGGCACTTGGGCCCCGCCGTCCGTCAGGCCCGGTGGAACCCGTTGCCGACCCCATTCTCCGGGAGGTGCGGGCGGGCGGGCCCCTTTTTCCCACCCCGCCCCTCGACTCGGCGAGGCCTCCTCTAGCCGCGCGTCTTCACGTCGCCCCGTGGGCACCCGGTCAGGCGGGTGGGAGAAGGTGCGAGCGAGCCGGTCCCAGGATTGGGCCTTCTATGCACTGGACGACAGTCAGCCGTCGCGGAGCTCGTCTGAAGGCCCACGCTGCGGCTGGGGGCCTCCCTTGGCGTCAAGCCTGCCCGCCCCGGGAACCCGAGACGTGGATGGTGGTGGGGCTTTTAATAGAGTTCCCTGGGGCGGCGTGAGCGTGGGCATGTGTCCATGTTTGTTGTTTTGGTGTCCGGAAGGAGCGTGGCAGTGATAATCCGGGAGCGCTGGACTCTTGGCGTCCATCCTTTTTCGCCCTTGTATCTGGCGTCACTAGTCCCCATTCCTGCTTAACTGTGCTGGGGCCAAATCTTGCAGAGAGCCGTCTGCTTCTTCGGAATATTTGTTTCCTTTTTTTTTTTTTTTTGCCGTAGCCTGCGATTGCTGAAACAACTGTTGTAATAGCAGATGCCATCGCCATAGTGGTGTGAGTTTCGGGGACACTAAAACTTAACTCGAGGTGCCTGGCTTTGAAGGGGTAGGACGTTCACCTGTTTTGGTTCACTTTTTAATGGAGACTTAAGGCTTGGGTTTTGGGTTATTAATTTTTTCATCAGAGCGTCACAGTAGAATGTTTCTGTGTAATGGAGCAGTGTAGACTTAACTCTGCCCTCTAAAAAGAGGTGTCAATTTCTGGTTATTTTAAACAGGTTTTTTAAATTATGATGATAGAACCCACCTCATGCCAGCCATGGAGGGTGATTTAATTTCCATGTACAGGAGTTTAAGGAATTGAAGGAATGGTCTTGAAAGCATGTTAAATCAAAATACCATCCATTAATATCTGAAAACTTTGCACTGAATCCCATCTATTTAACACTAAAAAAAATTAGAATATCAAGTTTAGCACTACAAAGTGCATCGAATTACAGATTAAGTGATTGCTTCCCTGCTATTTATTTAGTAAGATCTCAACCCCCATAAGAGTAACTTAATACACAAATTTGACTATGACTAAGCAGATCTTGCTGTTTATCAAGACTTAGTTGAAATACCAAATGTTTGTCTTGCTTAAAAGTAATTTTATCACCTGCATTGCCAGACTTGTGATTCTGTAATGTTTATTCCAGTACTGTGGACCATAAAAAGAACATAGAATGTTTTATGGTTAATAATTGGGCTCACATTAAAATACTTCTTTGGGAGTATACCTTATGTTACAGCCTTGTCACAGGGAAGGTCCTCTGCTCTTTGTCCTGCATTATTGGCAAGCACTGAGCAACATGGAGAAGTAGACATTGAGTGAATTGAAAAGTGAAATTCTCTCCAACCATGGATGAGTAAAAGCTGGATATTTCAGTGGCTGGTTTTAAAACAGTTACCTTTTTGCTTCCTTGCCCTATCAGCTTGTCTGTTTTGAGGGTTGAAGACAGTTGTCTGGGAAGAACTGAATGACTATTTTTACTGATTTAATGGGTCTTTAAGTCTTGGAACCTAAAATAGGCTCAGTCAATGTTTCAAATGCCAAATTCTATACATTTAGGTTATAGTGACATCACAGGATTATGAACATCTCAGAAATATGGGCGTTTAAAATCTATACTTGAAATGTAAAGAGGTCTTGAATTTTTACAGTCAGGTATTGCTGCCCTTCCCCCTTGTGCTTGTTCCCCCAAGAACCTGAAGATGGTAAAAAAAAAATTGCTGGCTTAAAACTTTAATTTTAAAGAGGTTTTTTTGTTGTTGTTTTTGTTTTGTTTTTTTCCGGAATTCCAGTCCTTTGAAGTTAATTGCTTAATTAACTTTTATGTAAGCGATGTCTTTTTCCTAATGACCATAATTAATCTGAGTTAATAAATACATTTTTGGAGTAAGTAATAGGTTTTTACTATTAAGTTTTGGGCAGATGACCTCAGACTTGGACACCTGGACAGTCAGTAATGAAAGATAAAAAGGACTGAAATTTGTTACTTGGTTTAGGGAGTTAGATCAACATCTGCTTATCCTTAAGTATTTTATTCTCTTGTATATGATTTTGCATTAATCTGAACATAAATATATCTTGATCTTCTCTTTGGATCTGAGTTCATTTTTCATTGGGAAGTCTCATTATGGGGAAATTACTGTCTTATTTAGTAGCTTTGTTTATTTTGGTCTGACCTCCCTCAGGTTTGGAGGTGAGGTTAATTGTGGCAGTTAACTATTCAAATAGGAGCAGTCAGTATTCATGAAAGCAGAAAGGCAGGCAAAGAATAAATAAGTCTACTTTAGATAAATTTGACATCAAAAATATAAAGTGTTAACTCTAAAATTATATCGGTAATGAGTTCAGTGGGGCAGGGCTTAAAAGCTTCTGGTCTTAGGAGTTACATTTTGAAAAAAATTTTATAGAAACGCTTGTATGGTGACCTGTGAATAATCACTTGGAATGTTTTCTAGGGTTATACACTGCAGGTCCTTTATAGTTAATAAGTTAGAGGGCTTCTAACAGCGTGTAGTTGATGAAATGTCATCTAGAAGTAATGTCTCTTAAATTTAAAATTCAGTGTGATACCTTTTTTTTTTTAGATGCCTTCAATTAAGTTGCAGAGTTCTGATGGAGAGATATTCGAAGTTGATGTTGAAATTGCCAAACAATCTGTGACTATCAAGACCATGTTGGAAGGTAAGTTTATTAGAAAACCTTGGTCAGGGGAAAGGGAAGGAACTGTGTATCTTGAGATAATCTGTGAACATTGAGTCTATACAAGTAATAATCTGTCATAAAATGCTCAAGAGTATAAAGGGATATAGTTTACGTTTCTTTTCTTTAAAATAGTAACTGCATTTTTCTGGTACAGGTGACTTTTTTCCCCCTACATTGTCTGAATTAATGAGTTTTTTCCCCTTATTAAATAGGTAATACCATAAGCTAATACTGAAATGGTTTCCAAGCCTTACACAATGGCCTGTTTCTCTTTCATGTAGATTTGGGTTCACAATTTCTAATGACAAAACCTAGAGCCTTTGGAAAAGAGATACCTTATATATGGTAGCTAAATAGAGCACCTTGTTTCAACAGAGAGAGTAAGCTGAGTAGATTGTAAACTGAGGAGATGTCTTTTTCTTTTTTTTTTATACCGAGTTTTCTCTCATCTGTTCTGTCATTCCTTTAAAACTGCTACAAAGCATATATGCAGTACATCAAAGAAGGCAAGAAAATGGGTTTTGAAACTTATTATGTGGATCTCTTAATATTGTCAGTGGGCTGCTAGACGTTAATAGTATATGGAGTTTCTAAAATTGGTGGAAAAAACCTTAGTAGTAATAAGAATGTTCTTCAGTGCAGTCACCTCCCTGTGTCTGCAGGGGATTGGTTCCATGGCCCCCTGCGGATACCAAAATCTGTGGATACTCAAATCCCTTATATAAAATGGTATAGTATTTGAATATAACCTACATATATCTTTCCTTATACTTTAAATTGTCTCTAGGTTACTTATACCTGATAACACCATAAGTGCTCTGTAAATAGTTGCCTGTGTGTGACAAATTCAAGTTTTGCTTTTTGAAACTTTCTGGAATGTTTTAATTTTATTTTTTAGTACTTTGTATCTGTGGCTGTTTGAATCCATGGGTGTGGAACCTGTGGATATGGAGGGCTGACTGTACTCAAATATCAAAAGTTTTTGTTTCTCTATATATTATAGATATTTCAGTGAAGGGTTATGTGCTGGTGAAAAGAAAGTAGGTGAGAAATGGGTTTTGCCCTTGAAGGATGTATAAACCAGGAAGGGAGGCAGACATTAAACAAGGCAAACTGTCACATGATATAATTAGTGTATTAATAAAGTTGTGTGTGAAATAGTGCTGTGGAAACATCTTGGCTGATGTTATTCTTTAGGTTTGTGGAGAGAATGTAGTGTATCAAACTAGTGAGGTGATATTTCAAATCTAGTAAAGTAGACAGGATTTTTTTTTTTTTTTAAGGTAAAATAGGTTTTTAGTTGGGGTTGTGATTGTGATACTGTACTTGGTAGAGCTGAAGAACAGATTTGGGAGAAATGGAAAGAAAATGACTTTGGACTTGGACATGTTATATATTTATGAGATGCCTTCAAAAGATCTTTGTAATAAGCTACTAGTCAGTTGAGTATGTGGATCTTGGTCCCTGAATTGTAGACTGCTGGAGATAGACTTTATTTGTATGGTGGGTTATGGGAGTAAGTGAGGTTGGCAAGTGGCTACATTGGGGTAGGGTGGGGTGTTAAGAGTAGAAGTCAGAGGTGGAGAATCAGTAAGGTGGGGTTTGTGAAAGCTAAGGGAGGCATTTTGAAGTGACCAGAGTGATTATCAGAATTATATACTGCAGACTGGTCACTTAGGATTTCAGAGATAGTAAGTTAGAGGACTTCTAACAGCAGATGATAGGTGTGGTAGAGGCAGAAGCTCAATTGCAGTGGGTTTGTCTTCTGTTTTCTAATAGAAAATAAAAGCTCAATGTTAAGTTTTGTTTTTTTTTTTGGTAATTGACAGCAGTCATGTGGCACTTATAATCCTGTACCCTCGTAACTTACATACATAGATTGCTGCTATTAAGTTGTAAACCCCTTGGTACATCCCACAGTCACTGTTCATCAAGTACCTGTTGAATGAAGAACTATGGTATGGTCACTAATAAAAGTGTGAAAGCAATCCAGGGGTCCCTAAAGGCAGGTGAGTAAGGCTTTATCTAGAAGATGTAGAAACTGATACCAAAACTGCTGCCTGAATACTTGCTTTGGCAATGAAAGTGTTATTTATTTCATCTTAGTTGGTGCCTGGCACACTAATCTGTCCTGTGCTGCTTCAAAGAAGCATTTGCCAATGTAAGAACATAGGGCTTCTTGAAGGTTTTCCACACCAACTTTGATCACTGAATCACTGATAGACAGCAACAGTTAAATGACTCTTTGCTTATATAGCATTTGGGCACCAGGGGTGAATGGCTTTATCTTAAGTACACTGGTTTATATAGAGTTCTAGCCTTTGAGGATTGGAGTTTGTTGAAACCTAATCACAGGATAATCAGAAATGAAAATCTTGGCATGTGTGTTCATAAGGATTGACTGATTTGTCCAGGTTCAGGGTATGGTATCAGGATACAGGTGTTTTTGGAAAGTCCTAGAAACTAAATGGCTTGAAGGAATGACTGTTGAAACTTGTGCATTCAGTCTAAAAGCAAAAAACATTGCAAATCCTTAGTTTAAGTGCTAGAGATGTGATCCTTTACAACTGTAAGGCACTTATTTTTAATGTGACTTAAGCCTTCTTCCTAGTAACATTTAGATCTAAATTAGCTGGTCTTCTGTATTATATTTCTTCTAATATGTTCATTTCCCAAGCACAAATTTTTACATAATGTAACTTCTCTCCCCTCTGATTAAAAATATTTCATACTAGATCAGATAAAGCATAAGTGACTTGATCCAGATGAAATACTGTCATTTTATAGTTTTACTCTAGACTGATCAGGAAAAGGCATTGGTGGGAGGAAGGGAAGGGTAGATGAGTGAATCCACCACTACAGGAAAATAAGATACTTTTTTAATCTACTCTCATCTTTACCACTCCGCTGGAACTAGTTGTTAAATTGATCTCCGTGTGTCAAGTGGATCATTTGTTTTATTTCTCATCTAGACTGATTGATAGTCTTTGACAGTTGATCAGTCCCTTCACATTTGGCTTCCAGGATGCTTGTTACTTACCTAACACACAGCCTTCTCTCTTCCCGTCTTTAAAGCCTTCATTTCCCTGAGGTTTGCTTACTCTTTACTATATGCTCCTTCATTTCCCTTGGTCACCTCATGTAGTCTCATAGTGTTATAAATCATTTATACATCAGTTCTCAAACTTACCTACAATTGTCTTTTCATTTTTAGACTTGCATTTTTTTAACTGCTTCATCTACCATTAGATATTTAATAGATATCTCAAACTTATGAAACTTAGGCTTGTTAATTCTCAATTCTCTGCCCTCCAAAATGAGATCTCTGACAACCTTCTCCATATTAATGGCAACTCCAGGGGCAGCTCCATCCATCTAGTTCCTCGTGTCATAAACCTTGGCCTTCCCTGACTCCTCTCACATTCTCCTTTCTTTCTGTTGGCAAATCCTATTGCCTTTACTTTCAAAATTCATACTATTTCTTTTTCCATAGCTATAAACCGTTTACAAGCCACCTGTACTTGCCTGAATAGTTGCTAGTGCCATAATTGTTTTCCCTCTTTTCCTGCTGCTTTAATACAGTAGCCAAATTGCACAAGGTCCTATTAGGCCTCCTTGTATTGATTTCATCTCCTCCTTTCACCCTGGCTAACTCTGCTCTTGTAACACTAGATTCCTTATAATCTTTAGAACTTTCCAGACACTCCCATCAGAAGGCCTTTGCCTTTGCCATTTCCTCTGCTTAGGTGTTCTCTCCTTTAGTTGTCATTTTCTCTGTAAAGCACCCTGTATCTAAAATTGCAACAGTTCCTCCCATCCTCCTGTGTTCATTGTTGATTCTTCACCGCCTAGGACAGCACCTGATATTTATTAGGGACTCAGATGTTTGACTCAGTACTGACCGTGTCAGCATAACTGATACTCTGCTACAACCAATATAGTGCTATAGTAACTTTTGACCTCTAACCTTGGTACTTCTGTTGTGTAACTTTCTTTGGCAGCTCTTTTTCAGTTGTGTAGAAACTGAAGGACATTTAGTTTCAAAAATGCTCTTATTTAGAATCTTTAAGTAATATACGGGTTTTAAGTTTTTTCTTTGGAGCTCACCAGCCACTTTGATAATCTAAAAGTTAGGCCTTTTTGCCGGAGAAACATAATAGGTTCAAGATTATAGGTAATATGTACATGACAAATAAACACTAAAGGGTGTAAGTCCCTCAACCCATTTTCTCATTAACTTTCATAGGCATAATATTGTTAACAGTTCCTTATATATCCTTTTGGAGGTATTTTAATTATAAATATATAAGTATGTTCCCATTTTTAGTCAGATAACATTTATCTTTTTATATCTGGCTTTTAAAAACTTTTAATCCTGAAATCATACCAGTATGTATGGAGCTGCCTGCCTTGTTTTTGTCAGTGGCTGCATGATCTGTTGTGTGTGTATATGTACATCTTTGGGCTTCAGATTTTAATAGACTGAGATGCTGTTACTTTTGCAATACTTTACGTTGTTTTATTTTTCTAAGTGGGGTCCATCTAGAGAGTTTGGTATAAAGAGTAAGGATAAGGTTCTGGCTTTAATTTTTTCCCAGATGACTGCTCAGTTATTAAATCACTTTTCCTCCTAATTAAGAACTCTCTTCATACAATATTTCTGTATTTGTGTACTCACACAACTTTATATAGTTTTGGGTAGTTCATGGAGCTGTTGTTAGGAACCACCAATTTTAAATGCTTTTTAAGACAACTTTTCTTAATAAAGCACTTTTTATAGTCTTTCAGACAACATGTCTTGCAAGTTACTTGTCTGAAACATAGCCAATGTTACAATGGCTTTAGGAAATGATGGCAACTGTCTTCTGGTTTTCTTAGATTTGGGAATGGATGATGAAGGAGATGATGATCCAGTTCCTCTACCTAATGTTAATGCAGCAATATTAAAAAAGGTAAGGTAGCAAACTACATGTATACATATGCATTCCTTTCTTCATTTAGCAATATCCTGGTGATCTTTCTATAAGATAGCTTCCTATAAAAAAAACTACATAGTACAATTACGACTGTAGATATTTGTTGTGGTTTGTTTAACCTGGCCACGTGAATATTTAAATATTTAAATTGTCTAGTCTTTTTCATTAACACATTTAAATTATTGTTTATTGTATTACAGTATGTGCTTAGCAAAAAGGAGAAATTTTTGTATTGTTTGTCCACTGAATGGGTATGCCTCAGAAGGAGTTTGAGAACAAGAAATATGTTTTGTTTGTTTGTTTTTTCAGTTGATCACCTTACTCTGTTTCTAAGCATAAACAGCTCTCTACATTCAGTAGGATTTTAGTGTTTCAGAGGATATGACTCCTTAACAGAGCCACCTGTTTAATTGAATGCTTATCTGCAGAAAGAGCAACCAGTTTCCACACTTGAGGGGGAAAGCTGACTAGGCTTAGAGGTGGCAGTAGTCAGTAACAGTTGGCTCATTGCTGAGGGATTTTCAGAGGTCATTAACCATACACAATTTCATCTTATGCATCCTCTTGACCCTAACATGAGATGCAGCTGCACTGCATATTTTTCCATATTCTTACCACAATTGGCTATTACCAATCTTTTTAATATCCTTAGACTGGGTGTGAAGTGATTCTCTAAGCCTGAATGTTTTTTATATTTGTGATTGGCCATTTATGTTTTCTTTATTGTCCGTCTTCCTTTGCCCATCTTTCAAACAGACTTTTAAAAAAAAGGTAGTGAAATACACATAACATAAAATTTATCATATTAACTTTTTTTATTTTAAGTTTTTTAAGTGTACAATTCAGTGGCATTAAGTACATTTACATGGTTGTGTAAATCATCACCACTAACAATCTAGAGAACCTTTTCATCATCCCAAACTGAAACTACCAACTAAATAAGAATTCCCCAGTAGGACCTCCTCTAGCCCCTTGTAACCACTATTCTGTTTTTTTTATCTTTATGAACTTTGACTATACTGGGTACCTTATAAAATGGAATTGTAGAATATTTATCCTTTTGTGTCTGGCTTATTCTACTTGGCATGTTTTAGAGGTTCATTTGTTTTGTAGTCTAGGCTTTTTATAGGAGTTCTTTATATGGAGGTTCTACTAGTTTGCTTGTCATATGTCAATTTATAGTATTTTATGGTTTAGAAGCTTTGTATTTTATCTAGTTAGATATCCTTTCTGACTTCTGAGCATTGTCTTGCAAATCAACATTCAACATTATGCTAATATAAAATGTTTCTGAAAGGACTTTTGCTTGCATTCATTCAGATGCCAGGCATGTTTTAGGTGCTGGAGGTATAGCAGTGCACTAAAGAGACAAAAATCTCTGTCCTTGAGTTTAAATTGTAAAGATGAAGGGGCAAATGCACAACATAAAAAATATGTCAGCTGGAAAAGCTGTGGAATATAAGAGGATTGGTAGGTGGGGAGTTGGCTATTTTTAAAATAAAGATGTTCAGGAAATGCCTTACTGTGAGAAGCTGATCTTTGAACAAAGACATGAATATGTGGGGGAAGTAAATTTCTGGGCAGTGGAAACAAGTGCAGTGACCCTAAGATAAGAGTATACCCCGTCTTTTGAGGAAAGGCCAGGGAGCTAGTGTGGTGGCTTGAACATAATGAACAGGCAAGGAAGTAATAGAAAAGGTCAGAGTTAATGGGCTGGGTGATATAGGGCCACTTAGAATAATTTTTTTCCAACCTATTTGCATTATCAATTACAATTATTTAAACTTAAATATATTTACTAATAATATAATCCAAAAACTAAAATATGCAATAAAATTTCCCTTCCTTGTCTCTCATCTGACCAGAAACTCCATCAACGTTAATTTCTTACCTATCTTTTTAAGAGTTCTTTAATGCCAATATGTTACTAATTACTTTCTTAAATTACTGGAACTTCTTAAAAAGCTGTTAATTTAATTAAAGCCCTTTATGCTTGGCTTCTCTTTCTAGAAATAGTTCTTTCCCTTTTTTTTGTATCCTGGTAGTAAATTTCTCAGCTCTCTCATTTTCTCTTAACATATTCATTCCCCTAACATTATAATATGAAAAGGTTTAATTATACAGAGAAGTTAAATTATACAGCAAACACCCATTTTCCTACCACCTAGGTTCTCCAACTGAACAGTTTCCATGTACATTGTCTTTATGATGTTACACAGTCTAGCTAATCAACTTCCAGAAAGTTTTAACTGTAATATGTTCATTCCCCTACTAAGAGAACATTGGGCTTTTCCTGCTTTGTTCTTAAAGCAAATAGTACATGTCAAGGGTGTTTAGAAGTGCTTGGTAATAACGTATGCCCATACTCAGCTTCACTAGGTATTCCTAGATTACTTTTCAAAAGGATTATACCAATTTACACTCTACAGGAGAAGAGTTCATGTTGCCCTCACACTATTGCCAATGCTTAGTATCAACATTTCAATTTTTTTTTATTTTGGGGTGGGGGGTGCAGTCTAAAGTAGTATCCGACTTCATTTATGTTTTTTGCATAGGTGCTTTTAATATGGTCAAGTATAGTAATCTGCATGGTTCACTGTTACTAAGATCTTCTACCCTCTAGGGTTGTGCTTTTCAGGCTTGGCTACTAACTGTTATTCAAATTGACTTATAGCTAGTTCTTAGCCCAGTGTAGGAAAAACCTTGCCCCCACAGTAGAATGAGTACCTTGTGAGAAAATGCCACAGAAGAATGAACTTTTGTTGTTGTAGGTTATTCAGTGGTGCACCCACCACAAGGATGATCCTCCTCCTCCTGAGGATGATGAGAACAAAGAAAAGCGAACAGATGATATCCCTGTTTGGGACCAAGAATTCCTGAAAGTTGACCAAGGAACGCTTTTTGAACTTATTCTGGTATGTTTTTAAATGCATATTATTTGATATTTCTAGTCCAGAGCCTTTATCACTTTTTCAGTAAGAGTTAAATTTGTTAAATTCACTGATACTGAATATTAATGCTCTCTAAAGTCAATTGCAGTGCTATATTTAAATCTGTATATCAGTAACCACAATAAAAGTAAATGGTCTAAATACCACAATTAGAGGTTAGAGATTATCATGTTGGATAAAAAAGCAAGACTTAGCTATTCAGTCTGCAAAAAACTCACTTTAAATATTAAGACAATTAGGTTTAAAGGGTGGAAAAAGATAATAATCATAAGAAAACTGTAATGACTACATTAAAGTAGATTTCAAAACAATATTACCAGGACTAAGGAGGGTCATTGTGTAATGATAAAGGGTTCAGTTTGTTATTAACAGAGTACGTAAGAATCCTAAATGTCAATCTACCTAAAAGCAGAACTTTGAAAAAGTGAAGCAAAAGCCAATAGAAGTCTGAAGGGTAAATAGGTAGATCTACAATCATAGTTAGAGATTTTAGCACCTGTTTCTAAATAATTGGTAAAACAAGTAGACAGAATCAGTGAGAATGTAGAAGACTTGAATAACAACCAGCTTGTCCTGACAGACATTTTAAGAACGTTGTATCTAATGAAGCAGGATACGTACTATTTTCAAGTGTATACTCCCAAGATAGACATGTTCTGGGCCATAAAGCAAGTCTCAAATTTGAAAGGATTCAAGTCACACAAAATGTGTTTGTTTTCTGATCACAATGGAATTAAATTAGAAATCAGGAACAGAAAGCTGTCTGGAAAATCTGTAAATATTTGAAAACTGAATAACACATTTCTCAGTAATCCATGAGTTGAAGAAATTGAAAGAAAAATTAGTATTTTAAACTGAACGGAATTGAAGCATGACATGAAAATCTGTGAGATGCAGCTAAAGTAGCATTTAGAGGGAAATTGATAGCACTAAACACCTATATTGAAAAAGAAGAAAAATCTCAAATTAGTGATCTAAGCTTTTACCTTAAGAAACTAAGGAAAGATGAAATTAAACACAAAGAAAGGGAGTAAATATTTTTGTCAGGATTTGACTTGTGCTTTTGTGTGCGCATACGCACACAAAACTGTCAGTAGTGGCCATTCTTTAACATTTGAAGTAGTGTGATTTGTTTAAGGCAACACAAGGACTCAGGATTATAGAAGTATAACAAAGAAAGGGACATAGAAAAATCTTGCACAGAAGAGTTTGTCTTGTTATTTATTCTCTAATTTCTTAAAATTAACATTTCAAGCTTAAGTAGGTATGGATTGTTATTCACTAACTTTGGGTTTAATTTAAAACATCAAGTATACTTTAATGAAAATAACAATTACTTTACAGGCTGCAAACTACTTAGACATCAAAGGTTTGCTTGATGTTACATGCAAGACTGTTGCCAATATGATCAAGGGGAAAACTCCTGAGGAGATACGCAAGACCTTCAATATCAAAAATGATTTTACTGAAGAAGAGGAAGCCCAGGTAGGTGCTCACAGCTTGTTCTTGATCAAATGCTTTTTAAGAGAGACTAAATAATAACATGCTAGGAAAAGAGGTATCTATATCAAGGAATCATGACCTTACTTGAGGGATAATAGGTACCTTCTGTGGGCTAAAAATATTCTACTTTGTCTCTTAGTCTAAACGCTTAGATGATATTGCTCTTTTATAAACATAAGAACGATTAGTTTTCAGCCAGAGATGCTGTTTGATATTTATTCCTTAGCAGTTACTAGTTGTGGCACCTGGACCTTAAATGTAAGCCATAAATATTTGACTTCACAAATGCAGGCCCTATGAATGACTGTATGTCAGTTTACTTCAGAGCAGCTTAGTGAATGGGGGAGAAATGAATGACTAGAGGAGAATGATTTTGTTGATGCAGGTCAGTTCTGGTGACCAAAGCTGTAATTGCTCATTGCCTTTGACTTTTTTGATAATGTCAGCAGGGCACAATAAAACCTGGGGAAGCAAAGAATGGTGACCTGGAAGTGTATTCCTAATCTGATTTTTCTGGTTTCCATCTGTCTGTTTCTGATCCACTTCGCAGGCTATTGATGAATCATCAGGTGGTAGTGTTAGGAAAGACTATTTAATTTAAGGCACTTCCTTATATCTGTCTCTTCTAGGTACGCAAAGAGAACCAGTGGTGTGAGGAGAAGTGAAATTTTGTGCCTGATGCTGTAACACTGTAAGGATTGTTCCAAATACTAGTTGCACTGCTCTGTTTATAATTGTTAATAGTAGAAAAACAGTAGACAAATGCAGCAGCAAATCAATTGTTTCAGCAGAATATTGTCCTCATTGCATGTGTAGTTTGAGTACAGATTCCAAATGTATGGCTGAATTTCTTCTAGTATGATCAAAAGTGTTTTTTCTTTGCTCTGAATAAAATTGAACTGTGGGTTCTCTATAGAAAGTGGCATTTTGGGCTTTCCCTCTTTTTGTAAAGCGATTTCTGCCTAGTTTATTGTCCAGTTAACTTTAGTGACTTTTAAAAGTTGGCATTGTAAATAAAACAACTTGCAAAAAGTTTTCTGAAATAGAATTAACAACTTATTATCATTATTCGTATGTTGGAAACTGGAAAAATGCTACTTGAGGTAAATGTTCTGAGTGGGGTTATTAGGATGTCTTCCAGCTTCCTGGAGTCAAGAAGTACCACTAATACTGATTAGCCTGTATGTAGCAAGGCTTCCTTAATTGGATCTGAGGACTCGTTTTTGCATTTTTAATCTTCTCAGCTTTGAATATGTTGGCTAGAGACTCAGTTACTACTCAGTTTGTGATTTAGGGGAAATATAACTAGACAGTTTGTTAGCTTTTCAATTAAGAAAGACACTTAACCTATGTGGTGTGTCATCTTTTTATAATCAGTGATCCTACGTGGGGAAAACTGTTCACACTACTTGCATGTAAAAAGTAATTTAACTTTTAACATTAAAATGTGTGGCAAAATGCAGAAAGCATCCGTCATGAATGCAAGATACTTTCAATAAAAAGTAAGTTACATAGTAGGTAGTAAATGGTTTGTTTTTGTGTACTTAAATGTGTCTCTTTACTTAAAAGAGTTAAATTTATATATGGTTGGTTAGCTGGAAAAGTCTTGCAGGCAATTCACAGCCTAGCTCACTAGAGGCTGCTGACTTAATAATAAGGTTCTGAGAGACTCTGTCTCTTCTAACTGTCATTGATAATGGTTCACTGGAACCACTGCTTCATTTCATAACTGGTGTACTCAGGCACACCAAACTGCACTGCTGTGGTTTCTGCCTCTTCCCTACAGTAGAATGAAGTTTTCTTGATGGCTTGAGATAGCTCACGAAATGTTAATTTTTTTTTTCTTTCCTCCTCGGGCTCCTCTTTTCTTCCTTTCCCAGTTAGAATCACCTGTATTCACATGTAGTCTTAATGTGCTATCTTCATGTTTATTGTGCGCTGTTCTTGCTTAGATTATTACTTGACAGTTAGTTTGCTTTCATTTCACCCATTGTCCCAAATTTACCTTTTTAATAAAATCCCATATGCTGTCTCACATGAATCACCATTTGTTTGAACCAGAGAAAGCATACTATACCCTGTGTATGGGTAAAATCCAGCCCACAACCTGTTTTTGCAGTCTGTGAGTTAAAAATGGTTTTTACATTTTTAAAGGATTGTTAAAAAAATATACACACAGAGAGACTGTATTAGACCAAAAAGCCTAAAGTATTTACTCTCTGGCCCTTTACAGAAAAGGATTTCCAACCCCTTAGGCTACTTTTGGGTCCCTGATTCCCTTTACTCAAGAAGTAAGCTTGCTTTTCCACTTGTCCTGGTTTTAGTGGGGAAGGTAGCAGAGTTCAGTTCTAGCTAGGGTCTCTCATTTCTGCTGTTTCTTGCTATACTAGTCAACTCTTGCAAAGAGCTTAACTACCCTAAGTGTATCCCTAGCAATATCATAACAAACAAATCTTTACTGAAAGTCCAGGATTACTAGCATGTGCTCTATTTAATTTAAAATGAAAGTATCAGCTTCAGGGAAGCAGGAGCCTATTACTGTTAACTCTCTCTCAATCCTATGACACCCAAGAATTGTTAGAATTATAGGACTAACTAACATATTTAAAGGATACTGGAGTCTTTCTGAATATGTAGTATTGAATGGACAGACAATATAGTAGTTTAAATTTTGTTCCTTTCCTGACTTTCTGTAGACTTTGGCCCTAGACTTTACCTTTTTTTTTTTTATTTTTTTTACAAGTTTTTATCCCTAGTAGCCAAACCTGTCTTTAGAGATACACTCACTCCTGTCTAGCCTCTTACTTCCCAGTTATTCTAAGTTCATACTGTAGCATGAAGCCATATTGTGAGGCTGGAATCCTGCCTCTGCCTCTTAGTGCTTATCTGGTCTTGGGTAAGTCGGAAATAGTAGCCATCTGTCATGTGGTGCTGTTGGTGATGAAGACTCCTCTGTGACAGTCCTTTGGCTTCTCAGTTTTTCATTGATTTTCTGGGTCACTTGATATCAAAAGTAAACCAAACCCTTTCTGAATGTTACCTTGTTACTTTCTCCTTCATGTTGTCATGGTCTAGGGGTATGTCCCCTCAGACAAACTCTAATAATTCTTACATTGTAGAAGCAAGTTACCTCTTTTGAAGTGCTGTTACATTTTATTAGCTCCCCTTCATAAATCTGCCTTTAAAATACAAAGTAGGTATTGCATTTTCCCAAAGATTTTCAGAGGCATTCCTTTAAGTTACAGATCCCTTAGTGGCATTATAGCTGTGATTTGTTTATTCTACAACTGCTTGAACACACCGGCTGCTGGAATTAATTGAGCAAATCTGTATGTAACTAGGACTGCAGCCCTGTAACATATGTCATGGTAATGCTAGCAGTAGAAGGAGAGTAGCAGTGAGTCACGATGGGCACATGAATCAGGGCAGGCAGATACTCCAAATCACATGATCTTTCAGTTTACTTAAAAATTGGCGAATCCTGTAATCTGTTTTCTGATCCAAGATAAATTAAAAAATTAGACAGGTTGCCTAGGCTCTTAGTAGGGCAGTTTGAACAGGGAAAGGAAGTGGCTTCCACAAGGTGAGAGAGAAAACTGAGAAAGCAGCAGACCTCTTAATCTGAACGCCCTTAACCTTATACATGTTCCGTCAGAATCTCAGCTTTCAAGACTTATTTAACTTTTGCTCATCTCCAGTTCCATTTGAAGACCTTTGTGATTTTTCTTTTTCTAAAGCTCAGTGTACATCTTACCCAAGTGGGAAGGTACCAAGTAAGTGTTCTCCCTACAAGTTGTTTGCGCTTTAAAAAGATGATAATCTTCAACTACCTGGATTTGTATGAAAACTAGAAGAGAATAAGGGAGAAGATTGGAAGTAAAGGGTAAGCACATGAAATGGTTGAATCCCTGAAGTATAGCTCCTGGCTTTGTGGGAAGTATAAGATATAGTTGCCCTCTTGGGAGCTTTTGGCATAACTAAGGAGGCAAAGCATAAATAAATGAATAACTTCAATAAAAATGTTCTGGGACAGAACAAGATAAATGAGCAAATGAGGGCTACAAGGCTGAGAAACTAACTTGATTTCAAAAGTCAAGTTGGATTTGGTTGGGGTAGAGGGATGCCAGGGTAAACGAGAAAGCAGTGTTCAGGCTGGAACTAGCAGCAGAGGTTGGGTGTCGGTAGGCCTGCTAGAGGATGTAGTCTGGAAAGAGAATTTAGGGTTAGATTGGTGAAAGAATTTTGGTAACGCTCTAGGAAGAGTATTCATTAGACTCATGTCAGGCAGTACAGTTCTTGAATCGTTTTTGTTGTTGTTGTTGTTATTATTATTATTATTATTAAAACGGAGTTATCGGGGATTGAACCCAGGACCTCGTGCATGCTAAGCACACACTCTACTACTGAGCTATACCCTCCCTCCTTGAATCTTTGAACTAAAACATTTTTTTAATAGTACTGGACAAAAGTATTCTGAATATTGGGGGTTTTACACTTAGAATCTTGATGCCTTTTTCTTATTTACTGTTGGTAAAAATCACTACCTCCAAAGAGGCAGGGAGAGTAAGAACTGGATGTGTATATTAAGATGAAGAATGATGTTAAGACGTTTAGAACATGTCCCTTGGCCCAGGATTGAGCCATATGGATACCTAAGCAAGGTAGACTGAATGCAATCCTTCCTGTTGAGCTGTCAGTGGATCTGAGCATCGTTGGTGGCATAAAGGTGTTGGTGAAAGGACTCTTTGAAGAGTTTCCAATGTGGGACTTCCGTTTGAGCGATAATTGAGCGATAATTGTTAATTCATGGATAAAATACTTGCTGCCTTGCAGTATTTTGCATTGTTAGCTAATCTGGCGTGTGTGCCAATACTGAGAGTGAGAGGCATTTTGTGGGAGGAATATAGTTGCTCACAACAATATCTGCTTCCGTGTCTCTAGTTCTCGTGACCTTCTGAGACTGCTCAACTTGAAATTTTCAGGAAGTTATTTACTGAGCATTTAACCTGCTTTGTGCCACTGTCTTTCACTCTGAGGACAAGCCTATTCCATAAACGTGCTCTCACCTTCAGTACTTCCCATCTGTTTATGGTGCAAATTAATATTTGTCCTTTGTGTGCCAGTGTGCCATTTCACAACCTCTAACTTACCTTCAAATGCTTTGCAGATATTTTTGCCCTAGGGGGCTTACAGGAGGGGTAGGAATACAAGAAAACTCAGAAAACTATATTCAAGAGTTTCCAGAGTGGCTGTTTGTGTGTGTGTGTGTGTGTGTGTGTGTGTGAGAGAGAGAGAGACTGGAACCTAATTCCTGCTCCTCCGTAGTACCCCCCACCCCACTGCCCCTACTCATGACTGCACATGCCTGCAGGAACAAGATTTCAGATAAAGGAATGTGAGAACACCTGTAAAGGGAAGACCTGGTCCAGAGACCCTGGTGAACTTAAATGTGAACCTAAACTAGTAAGTATCTCCCTTATAATGCATAGCTGCTGAAATAACCCTTACCTTGTGTTGCTAGTGACCTAACTCTTGAAGACTGCTAGGGACTGGATAGTCCGTACCCCTAGGACAGAATTTGCCCTTTCCAGTTAACTCTTTGTCTAATCCCATACTGTTCTTAACAACTTCAAAATCTTTCCTGACCTAAGCTGGACTTTTATTTTAGGGACCTGACTATGAGTACATTCCCATCTGTTTTTCTCTGTTTTAAAACTCTCTGCTGTTGGAGTACATTTAGCTATGGCTCCTCTCAAACCCCCACTGCCCATTGTGGACAGGTAGATCAGTAGAGAATTCAGGAGCCTGAGTTTAAAAAGAGGCCCATGGTGATTTAAGATCTGAAACAGAAGGTGACTAGAATAGTTGGGACTGGTCAAGTTGACACAACCTAGGAACCAAGTTCTGCTTGGGTGGCCAGCTCTGTTTCAAGGACCCTTGGTGAACTCTTAAAATTCTAGAGACTTGAGAAACAGTCATCCTAAAGCAGCCTTTCTAACCTCACAAAAGCCATTTCAGCTTCTTTAGTATAATGAATTAGTTTCAGTCTCAAATCCTATACTTTGAGATATAGGCCTGGTCAGTCTGTGTTACCCTTGCCCCTTCTGTGCCTTGTTGTGTTTCTAGAAGTGCATGCGGGAGCTGATTCCCTTTCTTTGGAACAATGTAAAGAACCATTCTGCTTCGCCGCACATGTGGCCTTCCTAGCCAGGCTTTTATTGTACACTGAATAGAGCTGGGCCTTTCAAAATGTAGTTATACAGTTAGAAGAGAGTCTAGCCACAGGGCCTCCTGTAAAAGGAGGAAACACTCTCCAATTGGGAGACTTGAGAAGGCCCTGCTAGCTTGTTGGGCTGAGCCCTTACCATGTCCCCTGAGCCCAGGATGGGCAGAAGTAGCAGCTGCAGCAGGAGAGGGGTCAAGTTCTATACTTCAAGCAAGTCTGCCAGTTGTACAGGAATGTGTAAGGGAGGCTGGGGTAACTTGTGCTACGATATCTCAGAAGACAGAGCTGGTTCTTCCCTGGGTGGGACTGCTGTGGTATTAGAAGTTGAATTTGGGGCTACACTCTCAGATCACCCCGTGATCCCACAGGAATGTGCTGGTCTGATCTAGGAAGATTTGAGTTTCTTCTTTGAAGTCAGTTTAAAAGAAAAAAAAATTTTTTTAAGGCTGGTTTGAGTTTAACAAAGTGGCCAAAGCCCCTCTCTTTACCCTCACATAAACAAAGAATACATTGTTCATGTACCCAGTGTGCTCTAAATAAGACACCAGATCAGATGGAGCAACTCAGTCTTGCATAAGCCTTGGTTAAAATGTAGTTTTTTGAAACAACTAGGCCAGTAGCCAGAGCGGAATTCTTTAAATGGGACAGATGCCGAGAGAATGGCTGGTCTCCTTTAGCACCCTTCCAGAAAAAAAGCAAGTCTGGGATTACAGCTTCCAGTGGCCTACTTTAAATAGACACTTCTCTGGAAGATGACTTTATTTATAAATATTTTAAAACATAAAATCCAAAAAATATAACTCAATGAAGTAGAAATTACAATGCATGATGGTGGCCCAGTGGTTGGCTGTTGGGATACACTTCTTGCCCAGTATTCTAATGGTTGACTGACCTATTGTGGTGGCTTTATGACAGACACCTTTTACATTCATGATGGTTCTCAAGAAATTAACAATATACTTTAACATGATGGAAGTTACTGTGTTAAATAGGTTTTTTCAAACTTGAGAGGTTTTGTATAAAAATATGAATACTTCAGGAAATACTTCAAGCACTTTAGTAGTCTTGGGAGGTAAGGGTACTATTAAAATACCCCTTTTGGATTTTATGATGGATGATACAAAGTAGTAAGAGTCCTCTTTGTCCTTGTTTTCCTCTAAATAGGGTATGTACTTGTGGAGTGTTCGGTCTTTTCTCTCTGCCCTCAGAGGAAAATGAAGCCCAGTGGTGATGTGCATGTTTCTGGCTGGACTTTTTTAGGGGCTGTGGGTGGCAGTTTCCAGCGCATTCTCATAAGAGCAATGGTGGCAGGCTGGCCTGCGCCTGCAGTCAGATGTGAGGTCAGAGGATTGAAGGGTTAAGAGCAGAGATTGGAATGGGAGCTTATACCTAGTGTGAGCCCCACTCTCTCAGTTGTGGCAGGACTTATCTAAGGGGAGATGGCAAGAGTAATCCCTGGCTTGTGTAGGTTCAAAGTCCTGAGAACATGTTTACCATAATAGAGAATAAGCGCCAAGTTTTGTGGCTGTAGGGAAAAGAAAAATGTCATACATACTGTTACTGAAATAGCTTATTCCTCAGGGTCAAGCTTTAAAAAAGAAACCCAGTAAAAATTATCTTTATTCTCAAGTCAGAAAAGTTTTTCTATGATATGCATTACCAATACAAAAATAGTTTGAATACCACGATGGTCATTTTTTCCTCAAGAGTTCTTGCAACGCTACACTAGAATATAGATCTTTGGATTCTGAGAAGCCAGTGGGTAAAGTAAGAACTAAAGGCTTTTGTTGAGGGGGAGTGTGTGGGTACAGGAACAGCCCTTTTTCTTTGGATTCAGGCTATGTACAGTGAAGAGGAGGCAAAAAAAAAAAAAAATACAACTTAAATTAAATTAAAAAAAAATTTTTTTAAGGCTCAATTGAAGCTTGGCTCAGAAGTGGGTTAAAGTAGGCTGTGGTGAAAACCCACTGTCCACCACGAGAGGTTTTCTGGGTGCCTTGCTTTGGTTGTAATGGTCCTCCTTCCTGCAGCCCCATAGGGAAACTGAAGCTGGCCTAGTTTCATGCTGGAAGACAGGCACTGGCTGTCTTGAGGTTTGGTTTGCCCTGTCTTAGAACTGAGAGCTGCCTAGACTGACATGGATAAGCTGGAATTGGAGCTGTGAAAAAGGCTCTCAAAAGGGGGAGGGATGCACACTGGATTTTGAGCCATGACTTACTTGAACCTTTGATTGCAGCCAGTAATGACTGAGGCCTTTGGTATCAGGGAGTCTTAAGTGATTGAGTTTCTCAGGAAACATTTCCAAGTAATTTGAACTAGATCTGCATACCCCCACTACCCACACTTGCCTGATAAGGTAGTGTCAGGTTATTCTTGTTGCCTAGGGTGACAGGCCTAAAGCTAACCAATTCCATTTGCTTCTCTTCTTGCAAGCTCCTGAGAATGTGGCAAGAGGTTTCCTCTGGTCCATCATAGAGATAGCAGCTGGTTTTCTGTAAATGGCTTCTGTTGTCTTGAGCTTTGTGGTTGTGACCATGCTCACATGTTTGATAAACCAGCTCATTCTTGGTCCATGAAGTATCTGGTATGGGGAGGGCTTGGCAGTGGTGGGGTTGGGGGGGGCAGGGTGGGGAAAGCAGTTGGGCTCAGTCCAGCCCACCTACGACCTATAGCAGAAAAGCAAGGGAAGCAGGGGCATCTGGCTAGCAAGACAGATGTGAGAAGAATAGATGCAGGCCGCCATAGGCATATCAGATAGCACAACACAGATCTGATTCCCACCATTTGGAGCAGTTTGAATTGATGGCCCCAGTTTCAGGCAGAAGTTGTGCAGCCTCTGAAATCTCCAGGGCCTGGACCCTGAGAGGGAACTAACAGGGCCCCTGGCCGGCTTACACGGGCTTTGGGGCTCTGCCGTCTCCTCTCAGAGGGCGGACCCCTGGAGGAGGCTGTGTGTCCTGTGCACGCTAGGCTGCCTGTCTCTGAGGCTCCTGTTGCTGTACCTCTGTGCTCTGTAGGTCGCTGTGAGGGGCCTGAGGGGGCCCAAGGTGCTGGGAGGCTGAGAGTGGCCGAGAGACCTGGTGATGTAGGTGCTGGCTCCGCAGGGCTAGCAAGCAGTTCTGTGGGAAAGTGGGGCAGCAGGAGGTATGAGGGCGAGTCCTGGGGGGCTGGGGACCCGGGGCAGCCTAGAGCACTGTCATCGGAAGGAACGGGGCTGGGGCAGCGGCCTTCTCCGGGTAAGTACCGAATGCATTTCTTTTTCCTCCTAGGAATAGTGAAGAGAGTTATCTGTAAACAGAGGGTGAATTCATAGTCATACACCACAACCAAAAAATGCTGTCCTTGCACAGGCCTAACTGACCTCTTGGCCCCTCTCCCCGTGACTTGGGTGACATGCCTGTGCCTTCACTTAGCACTGCACCTATTCTGAGCCTGTCCAGATGTGGGGCAGGTGCAGTTCCCAGCATAGCCACATGGTGGCACAGGGACCTTTTGTAGTTTAGCCTGTGGTCGGCCTGTTGTTTTTTGGTGAGCCATCTCCTAGTCTAGGCCATTGAGGCTCTGCTTCACGTATCTGTGGGGCTCAGATCTGATTAAGCAAAGGGCCTGCAATACTTGAGGCTTCTTGGGCTGAGCAATCCTAGTGCTCGAAGCTAAGCTCAGAACAGAGAAAAGGAAGAAATGGACATTGACTCATCTCAACCATTTCTACCATCTTACAGTTCTCTGGGCCATAATTTGTCTCTGAAATTGGAATGGATGAGGACAGGGTCACCTCCCATCATATATACATACACATACATACTTATTCCCCCAGTTCCTCTTTGTCCTTGGACAGGGAGCATGGTGGGCACTCTGAGAAACTGGACCAGTATTCCCTGGAGTCAGTGAACTTACTGCCTGGAGTAGCCTCAGCCTTGGCCCTACCTGGCATGGCCTGATCCTAAACTAGGCAACGTTAGCCAGTTGGTAGGTATACCTTCTTTTCACATACACAAGTATCTCTCTATTATACGGTAAAACACACAGGTTTAGTGCCTCAAGGCCTGAATAGGGGTACCCCTGCTTGTCCCTCCCTACCTCTCAAACCCTCTGGACTCAGTAGGGACCTGACAATACATCACGGGGCCACGTGGCATCTAGGTTATTCAGGTTGTTCTCTACTGTCATTTTGTTCTTTGGTTTAAGGGCTCAGGATAGTATAGCTAATATCCCAATTTGGAGAAGTGAGGAAGCTGGTGGCCCATGATGACTTTGAGGCCTGGGAGCAGGGACTCAGGCCACCTAAATGGTGTGTGTGAGATACGTCTGCTGCCGATCTGCTAGCACCAGACCATCATTACTAGAGGACCCCAAGCACCAGAACTATCTTCTAAGTCTGCTTTTCCTTACCTTCTAGAACATTGCCTCTCCCCCTCCTCCCACCTAGACCCAAGTGATATCCCCACAAGCTGTGTTCCGTGTTTGTTCTCATTCTTAGGATGTATGGGCCCCCCAGTCTGTGGGTATGCTGGGGGCAAAAGAGGGCTGCAGGCCCAGCAGAATGTGTGCAGAGTCAGGGAAGCAGCTTGAAGCAAAGGGAGGATGGTGGTGGGGACAAACCCACCTGCATGGACCACACCAATCCGTCTGCTGGTTGAGGCCAAAGCGAGCACGGCATTTCTTAGGCGAGCCAGGGTCTGCTCACAGCCATGCCAGAGGGGCAGAGCAGGGCAGAGGGCGAGCAGGCAGGCAGCAGGGCAGAGCAGGGCCCAGAAAGAAGAGGTAACATAAGTGTTAGCCAGTCACAGATGCCCCATAGCCCCCACAGGCAGAGGGCCTCTCCATGGCACAGCCAGCCCCAGTGGGAGCCCTAGGGCCCAGAACTGAGAGATGTCAGGAAAGGTTGGCACCCAGCTGGCAGTATAGAGGCAGTGGGAAGAATGGTGGGGGTGGGGAGAAAAGGGACCCTATTGGCTGGCTCCTCTCCATGGCTTGTGGGGCCCCTTACAGCAAGGGAGCTGAAGGGAGAAGGGCCTACAGGGGCCTGTGGAGACCCAGCCTCTTCTGTCTTAGGGCTACCTGCCCCCTCCCCATTTTGTCTGGATTTTCTTCATCTTTGCCAATGCCCAATGTGCCTGACCCATATCCCTGCAAGCTGTAGCTTAAGCTAATGCTACACACTCTTCCAGAAGTAAAGTCCATTTTTCAGCCTTTGAATAAAGGCTGAGGTCTCTGCTATGCCCCAGTCTTAGCCTCTAGCTTCCTTGTGTCGGGGCAGCACAGCTGAGAAAGTTATTCATGGATGTGGAGTTTGAATAATCAGAGTTGGGGCAGGAATTCACCCACAGAAGATTGCAGCAGGGTGTGGCCTCCTTGGGTCCTCTACCACAGAGCACTGTGCATCATCATGAGAAACTGGGGGTGGGGTGATAGAGAAATTGCCAGTCACACAGCAGGCTGTCTGACTACTAGACTCAGGCATGGGGCCTGGCTCAGCCTTTGCTCAGACAGCCTGCTGCCCACCTCCGCAGAACTAACTAGGAGGCAGTGTTTGGGTTTAGTCATGAGTCAACCGGTCAGTTCCTCACTACTTTCTCTGGCAGAGGCTACCTGTGAGCGGGACTAACAGAAGCTGGGTGAGGGGGGAGTGGTGGAAACCACTGCTTTAAGAATTGGCTTCTGTGTCTTCCTGGGACTTAATATAGCTGCTCCTCTGGTGAGGGTTTAACTTGTGAGATGCAGGCCTTGTTTCCAGAGGGCCCAGGCTCCAGGCCTTCAAGGTTCGTGGCTGAGAACTCTGCCTCACCCTCTGGGCAAAGCAGGGCTGGGGCTGCTCATGAAATGAGGATCTGGAGAGGAGCCTCCACTACTGCTGAGAGAAGGCCTCACCTGTGTTGGATTCTTGGTGCTTCTCCCTTGACCGCCTCTTCTTCTTCCCCTGCAGAGAACAAAGCAGGGGATGCTCAGGTCTGGGAGGCGGACACTGTAACCCCAGTGAGCGGGTGGTTGGTACACCTGCAGCCTTCTGCCTAGCCTGGCTGCCACTGGGATTCCAGGCACACAGTCCACTCTGAGCTGGGGACCCTGGTGTTTCTTGACTGCAATTTTTGCTAGGTTACCCTGGGGCAGTTAGGGGCTCCTCCTCCCTCTCTCACACTGGTCTCCCTTTTGAATGGAGGTGACTTCCAGGCCCCTTCCTCCCCTCCTGTTGTTCTCCAGTCAAATACTGGACCCTGTGTGGAAGTGCACACTGGGGGGAAAATAGGACATGAGCCAGCCTTTAGGGGCAGCTCCCCTTGTTTGGTCCTCTTCTGACCCCCTGTTCCACCACTTCCCCTCCTCATCTGTGCCTTCAGGACAGTAGTCCTGCCTTCCCTGGTGAGACTGTGGCCTGGAGTATGACATTTTGAAGGTTCCCCTACTGTATGTTGTTGGCCACTCACATAGTTGTCCCGCGCCGACCAGCCTGGGTATAGCTGCATGTGCAGCTGCCTCTCCTTGCGGGCCAGCTCATAATATTTGGCCTGCTCTTCTCGCGACAATGCGTGCCACTGCAGGGGAGGGGGCACATGGGGGTGCATCAGGGAGTCAGCAGGCTGCACCAGGGTGAAGGTAGTCTGGGGCCACCCATACCAGCCCACCTGCCCCTCATCCTCACCCTGCGGCCCAAGATTTGGTTGATGGCAGCGCTCTCCTTGAGCGTGCATTCTGCAATGACCTTGGCTCTCATCTCCTTCATGTACAGCATGAAGGCATTGAGTGGCTTCTTGATGGTTGGCTTCTTGGCCTCCTTCTCTGCCTTGGATTCTGCCTGTGTCTTCCTGAGAGGCACATAAACAGATCACTCAGGAGCCACCATGGTGTCCACCTAATGCTACCACTCTCTTCTAGTGTGTCTAGAATGTATGTAAATGCATGGATACTAGGGTTTTTTTAATGGAGTCTTTTTTTTTTTTTTTTTTTTTTTTAGCTGCCTCAAAATAGACGAGCAGAGTTAAGTTACTGTTCCTTATAGGAATACTGCTGCTAAGTAAGGAAAGTATGTGCAGGACTTCCAGCCCCTTCCCTATTGGCTCAAACTAAATACTCGTTCTCCATCCCGCCCCTCCCTGCTGCTTCTGAGGATCAAAAAACAGTGGTTGGTCAGTGGCAAATGCCACAAGACAGCTTGACCAGAGGCCTCCTTTGGCAGTCTCTGGAGCTTCCAGGCAGCAGGTCTTGGGCCTGGTGGGAGGAATGTGTACGCTGAGGTCTGCTTACCCTCACCCCTTCCCCTCCCTCCTGTCTTTTCACTCACAGGCTGCGGTCATAGGGCTGCAGCTCCTGCTTCCCTGAAGGGGGCACAATGGCTGGGTGGGGAATGGCTGCGGGGTGACCAGGTACACCAGAGCCTAACATCAGGGATGGGTGGGTGAACCTAGAGGCAGAAGGAGAGTTAACACTGAGCCGGGAACGTATGAGCCAGACCTTTGAACACAGAGAGGCCCCTGCACAGACATGAGGACAAGTGAATAGATGCCCCACCTCCACTGGCCTGCAAACAGTTACACAGACATATACAAATACCTGCTCCCAACACACTGCACAGACACATCGACAAAATCTACATATATGTCAAACTCAGGTGTTTACTTAAGTCCTAAATAGCTTTTGAATCTGTCCCCTTCTTACTTCCTTCCCTCACCAGCTCAGCCTCAGCCTGTGGCTGCCCTGTGGGCTTCATTGCTTTCCTGCTTGACCTCCCAGTCCTCTCTCCATGTAACAGCCAGAGTGACCTTTTAAAAACACCTGAGTGCTCCTGGCCACTTGTGTTAAAATTCCCCCACTGCCCATAGGATAAAACTCAGGCTTTTCCCTAGGCCTTGCACAGTCCTGCATGACTACCCTGCTGACGTTTCTAGCTGCATCCCCCCCCACTCTCCCCTTCCTGTTTCCCATCACTTCCCACCCCCAGCCATCTCCTGCTATTACTGTTACTGCTGTTCCCTTTGTCCCCCTCATGAGCTTCCTTTTCATGAGGCTCTCCCTGACCCATCAGACCTGGCTGGAGTCTCCTTGGGGGCTTCCCCATCGCCCAGGTATCCCTTCAGCTGCTGCTGTTTTGTCTATACCTCCCACCCTGGGACTACGAGCTCCAGTAGGGCTAGAAATGTCTGCTGAACTCCTTGTTTCCTACCTGGCATGGCTCTGTCACTGAGGGAGTGAGCTAAGTGAAAGGACACACGTATACACATACCCCCAACTTTCTGGCTGTTCGATGGACACCAGTCTGTCCCTTGCTGCTTGTGCAGGTATGGAGTCTCAGCATGTAGCCCCTAAGGGCTGGGGGTTGGAGACACATGTAAAAGGTGCTGCCTTGGGCAGACCTCAGGGGATGCCCAAGAGAGTTGTCCTGCCCCGCCTACCCTTCTCTCATCAGGGATACACAACAAAGGTGAGTGCACTGTCTCTCCCTGCTCTGCAGTGCTCTGCACAGTACGGCCTGGGCTTAGGCCTCTTGTACTCCCACTGGCTTCATTCTCAGGTACAGGGCAGCATGGGGCTGCAGAATGACAGACGGACAGATGGACAGACGACTAACACAGGGCAAGCACTGGCCTGGGCATGGCCTCTTGTGGGCACTGAAGCCTGGGCAACAGGAAGCAGGAGCCTAGCTTCAGGGTAGGGGACTCACCTGGGGTAGGGGGCGCCAGGGGCTGCGGTGGGGGCAGGGAAGTGCTGTCTATATCCGCAGGAAGGGGACAGGGGGTAGAGAGGAGGACTGGGCCTGTGGTTGGGAGAGATAGCTGTTAGCAATCTGACTACTGGCCAAAGGTGGGGAAGGACTTCGCCACCTTGCTTGGGCCTGACCCCTAGTGTAATAGGGCAAATTGGCTTCTGCTTAGACCTCTCCAATGTATGTTTTTAACACCTGCCACCGGAGGGCAACCTGTGCTATACCTGTTTCCCTCTACAGACTTACCTTCCCTCTACTGGTGCTTAAGGGATAGAAATGGCATCATTCTTCTGGAACCCAGCTTAGTAGGCCCCTGAACTCCCCTTCAGCTTCGCCTCCTGAAATTTCCCTGCCAATACAGGGTTGATGCCTGCCCTACGGGCTTTGTACCCACTGTTCACACTGTCGGGATTGTTCTTCTGCTCTACTTTGTCTGCTTCAACTCCTGGTCATCCATCATGGTCTTGCTTGGCCCAAAACATCCTTTCTCTTGAAAGCCTTTGAGAGTCCAAGATGGATGAGGCATCCCTCTGGGCTCCTGCAGTTCCCAAGGAACTGCTAACAGTGCCCAGTCACTGTCCGGCCACTTGCCCGAGTTGTGTGTTAGGTGGGCTGAGTTCTGAGAGGGCAGGGACCTGAGAATGAACCAGCTTCAGCAGCGCTGCTTTGGTACCCAGAACCTGCCATGTGCACTTCAATCCTGGGAGGTACTAGTAGGGGTAGTCCTGATTTATTTTCAAGGTGGAACTTTATCCAGAGAGAATTTGGACATGGAAGAGTAAGCTGAACTTGGATAAAGGGCAAGGGGAAAGGAGCAGGGGCGCCCATGGTTGGACTTCTGCCCTGCCCCGCCTTCCTGGGAAGCCAAGCTTTCCTGCCATTGGGTGATTGCCCCAGCCTAGAGAGACTAGAGCCCTGCCCGGGTCACACTGTGGTTGATGAACAAAGGGCCACGTAGGAGGCCCAACTCCAGCTGAAGACGTGCCCTCTGGCCCATGTTTTGGCCTAGCAAATGGGATCCAGGCTGGCTCTTCCTGGCCCAGCTTTTGTAGACGCTCAAGCAGGCTGGCGAGGGGCCTGAACTCAAGCAGGTACCACAGGGGCAGGGAGGAACCTGCCCTTCAAGCAGCTCAGCCAAGGAAGGGACCAGCCAGCAGTAGACATTGAGGCGAGTGGGAAATAGCCCCCTGTCCACCAGGCCACCAAAAAGCAACAGCCTCTCTTGTGATCATTCATGCTGTCACTTCCCTTTTCAGGCCTACCTTTTCTTCCTCACATACTCAACATGGCCCTGAACAGCCCATGGTTCCCCTATTCAAGTCTCGTAGACATTAAGGTGGGATTCAAGTGCGACTGGGGCTGGGACCAAGAGCTAGGTTTCCTGCCTTCCCAAAAGGAGTCTGTCTGGCTGGCTGATGAGCAGATAGAGCTGCTGGCCAGCCTCTGGTACCTACTCAGAGCTGGCAGCTAGGTGCTCGGCACAGAAGGGTGCAGGAGGAAAACGGAAGGGCAGGTATGAGTCCAAACAGCACAAGGTACCCCTTTCCCATTGGGCCCTCACTCACCAGCTCACAGTGTGGGGGAGCTGTCCCATGCTGCCTGAGGTCAGAGAGTAGAAGCCAGAGAGGTCAGGGGTCTGCAGAGGCCTGTGAACTCCTGCAGTGGAGAGGAGCCAAGTAAGTGAGCCAGCCCGACCTGGAGGCCACTTCAGCTAGTTAATGCATCCTAAAGCCTCCTGTGGAGCCCTCCTAAGATCCCACCTCCCTGTGCTAGAGGACCAGACATGCTGGTTTGTTTAGGACTATCCCAGTGTGATAATTTATAGCACCCCATTTACAGGCTAGGGGAAATAAGGGCAGAGGGTTTGGGTGACTTGCCTAAGGACACTGGCTGGCCAGTGGCACAGCTGGAGTCGTCTAGGCCAGACCTCACCACACCCTGGTCCAGGACTGGTCTGCTATTGGCCATCTCTGCTGGGGGCTCTAGCCTAGCTTTCTGGGCAGGAGGCAGACCCCCTGGCCTGGGGATCCAGGGCTCCACACACCCACCTTGCCCCTTCCTCCCCAGGGTTGAGTCAGCAGATTTCCCATAGCCGACAATGGCTGATTTCAGAATGACTTTGCCTGAGGCTGAGGTGAATCAGCCGTCACAACCACCACTTTCCATTTTCTCACTGTGGGGAGGGAAAGGCTTCAAGTTTTGTATTTATCAACTTTACACAAAGAAAGGCTTCAAGTTTTATATTTATTAACTTTACACAAAGGCCTGCTCCCATACAGGCACTGGATAGTCACTCAGGCTTTAGATTCCTATCTCAACCTGAAGCCTTCAAATTTTGACCTGGCACTCTCTCCCCCAGCTCTTTGGTATCCTCAGGCCCCTCATTCTTCTTGGCATTTTGGGAGGCCCTGAGTTTGTGCAGCCCCCGGTTCTCCATTTGTACAAAGGGTCCAGCCACCTGGTCTCTTGACTGCCCCCCGCCCCAACTCCCTGGCTCTGGGTCCCATTGAGTCCCTCCCCATCCTAGATCCGTACCTTGCTTCTGGCTGATGTCAGCTGGTGCTGGTGTGGGGTGTGGGCTGCTGAAATGTTCATAGAGAGGAGAGAGTTGGGGAACGCCATGGGAAGGCTGACTGGCCTTGTTGTGCTGAAAAACGAGGAGGGTGGGTGAATGGGGGTGACCTGAGGAAGACACAGGGCTGGGGTGCACGTATAGGAAGAGCCCCAATTAGCTGTGTGCAGGAAGCCCAACTGTCAAAGGAAAGTGGAGTGGTCAAAACCACATGCCTCACAGGACAGGGCCCCACTCAAGCCACCCTGTGTTCAGTGGCCCTGCCCTCCTGGCAGTCTCCGCCTGCCTCCAACTTTGCCCAAGCAGTTCAACTTCCTAGAGAGCCTCTTGGTCTTTCTGTGCCCCCAATTCTAGGAGGCACATCTCCTCTGTACAGGAAATTCTTCATGCCTCCTGCTTTCAGAGATCTCCCAGTTTCTCTGAGGCCCTCTGGCTTTTCTAGTGGGCTACTCACAAGCCTCCAGCCCCAGGACAGTCTGAAGCTTGCTTTCTTCCTCCTTCAGCCCCCAGACTGGGGGTCTTAAGTCTGACCCTCTGGAATCACCTCAGGCTTAAGAGGATTTGTTGACATAGGGAAGGGACCCCCCTCCTCGGTCCTCTAACTCAGGGGAGGTGGGGCCAGGTGCGGCCAGTCCCCCCAGCCTCCACACTTCCTGTTTCCTAAGCACCACAGGACTCTTACTTTTCACACTAGTCACATGGATTTGTCATGAGATGACTCACTCAGGCTGGGAAGGGGGCTCCCCACGAGACCCAGCCACAGGGAGTCTGCTGCTCTGGGCTGCGGCCCGGCTCTGCATATCCTCAGTGCACACCTGTGCAAGCCAGGGTCCTGGAGACATCACCTACAACTGAAGCTCAGCTCCACTTAGAAAAGACCACCTGTAGGGATGCTGCTGTTAGGAGCACAGATGAGTGAATTCTGACCCCGCGGCACAGAAGAAAAGGGACATCTGTGGGGCAAGACAGTAATGAGGTTGTGGTCTGGGCGCCTTCCCACCCTGCAGGTGAAATTTCTCACTGGGTGAATTTAGCCAGACTCCTTAACATCCCTGGGCTTCAGTTTCCTCTCCTGTGTTCACGGACGGGGTTCATGATCCCTTTATCACCAGGTCTGGGGAAGGTCAGGGTAGCTCTTGGTGAGGAGGCCTGGCACAGGTCCCTTGGTACTGGCTATTGGGGGTCCAGGGTGGGGCTAGAGGGAAGGGTGGCTATGGGCTCCTAGGGGGGCACAGGGCCTCACACCTCCCAGCAACAGCCACCACCTTCCCCACATTCCTCCCTCCAGGGGAGCTTGAGGCTGGGCTGCAAGCTGCACCCTTCCCCTCAGGGCTTGGGAAATTGCTGGCGTTGCCACCTGCTCATCCGTCTGCCCACCAGGAGGAGCCTTACATACCAGGGCTAATCAGCCTGCCTTCTGAGGCAGGAGTTAATGTTCTAATAGCAGTGGCTCCTCCTTTGGGGCTGGCATGGATTTGGCACCAGCCTCTTCCTGAGCCTGATGCCTCACCTCTGACCAGAGCCCCCAGCTGGCCTCCTGGGGCAGGGCAGAAGAACTTCCCTCTCAGCCCCAAGGAGGGCTCTCCACTGTGAGCTTGAGGAAGTGTCCACCGACCACGCTCAGTTCTTGGCCTTTAAGAACTTATTACAGTATCTGAGCCTCCATTACCTTGTCTTAAGTGGAGATGATCATAGGGTTGTTGTGAGGATAAAGCAAGACAATACCCAGGAACTCCATTACTCTGATGTCAGGTAATGGGAAAGGGACATGCAGGAAGCTCCTCATGTCCCTCATGTCATAAGGAAATGCAACTCATAGGGCTTCCCTAGCCTTCTGGTGCCAGGACTTACACGGGCCAGACGTTTTGGTCTTATGCTGAAAGGAGTTTGTCTGGAGATGGCAGACACACCTGGCAGCCCACTGGGAGCATCACCTGGGGAGAGTGATGACAGTGCCATGCCATCCCTGGGCCTGGGTTGCAGTGACTTTCCTGCTGCTGATCCAAGGCCAGGCTTCCTGAGCGAGCTGGGGGAATCTCGTGGCACTCTCAGGCTTTCTTTTATCCCCAGCACCAAACCAGACACAACGGTAACAGATCAGGAGTATGGGGGAATGGAAGGTGGAACGTGGGGTCCAGGCCTGCAGGTGGCTGGCAAGAGAGAGAGGAGTAGACTGGCGATGGGTGTGGGGTGTGTGGGGCACGTGAAATCCTTCATGTACGGAGTACCTGCCACATGCCAGGCACTCTGCCAAGCACTTTGCAAGCCCAATCTTTGTCCCAACAGGGTACCAACAGGTTGCCATTTCTCTCACCTGTAAATCCTCTAGGTGCCACCTCAAGTCTTGCTCCCCATTACTGCAAACCTCAGCAGAGCTGTCCCCATTCACTGCCTCTGGTTCTTAGCTCTCTTTATCCCTTCATCCAAGCCAGTCTCTGGCCCCCTCACTTTACCAGGTGACCCTTGTCAAGGTCCCCAATACTTCCATGTTGCTGATATCAGTGGTCAATTCTGAGTCTTCCTTTTACCTGACCTCTCAGCAGCACTGAACACAACTGGTATCTCCTTTCTCCTTGCAACAGTTTCCTCACTTCACTTCCAGAATGTCACACTTCCATGATTTTCCTCCAGCCTCACGGGCCACTCCTTCTCGGCCATGTTTGTGGCTCTTCATCCTCTTCCTGACCTGATCCAAAATGGGCCCTCAATTCTCTATCAATCCTCACCTCCCAGGGTGCTCTCATCCAGGCTTATGGCTTTAAAAGTCTTCATCTGATGACTCCACATCTCTATCTCCAGCCCCACTTCTCCTAGGAATGCCACTCTCCAAATGCCTACTCAACAACTCAGAGTAGGCATGTCCCAAACAACACATCCAAAGTAGAACCTTTGACTTTTGCCCCAGACACTGTATCTTCCTTAGTTGATGGCAATTCCCTCCTTCCAGCTGCTGTGACCAAACTGCTTGGAGTCATCTTTGACGCTCTTTTTCTCACACTACACATCTGATTTGTCAGCAAATCCTAATGGCTCTGCTTTCAAAATATATCAGAGTCCAACCACCATTTCTTTTTTGTTTTTGTTTTTGTTTTGGGGGGGTAATTAGGTTTATTAATTTTTTAAATGGAGGTACTGGGGATTGAACCCAGGACTTCATGCATGCTAGGCAGGCACTCCACCACTGAGCTATACCCTCCCCCACAACCACTTCTTCTTTTCACCCTATCCCCACCTAGTCCAAGCCACAGTCATTTCTCACCTGGTGACCGCAGCAGCCTCCTGCTCCCTCAGGCCTCCATCCAGCAGTCATAGAAATCAGATCACATTGCTGCTCAGCCTAGAGCCTCCGACAGCCTGACCCAGGCCCACAAAACTGTGTGACCAGGCCCCTAACTACCTCTCTAACCCCATTACCTTCCTCTTTCCTCGCTCACTATGCCAGGACTTGCCAAGGGTGCTTCAGCTTCTAGCCTCCTCTGGTTACTCCAGTGACAATTTCCACACCAGGCCGTGATGGGAAGTGGGCTGGAAGTGCAGCTCTAGGCTTGCGGACTTTTTCACCATAGGATCCTGGGCCAGTCTGGCCCTTGTAAAATGAGCATGAGAATATCAACCCTGCCTACCTCACTGGTCACAGATGCAAAAATCCTGCTTTACCCTAGAATTTTTAGGAGCAGGAGCCAGGGGCCTCTGAAGGTGGAAAGCTTCCTGGAAACCTCAGGGGCCTCTCTACCTTGATAGGTTCCCAAGACAGTGGTAGCCAGATCCTAAGCCTCATGGCACACAGGGAGCCTGAACCTCAGGGCCTACTCCCTTAGGAACCTGGGACCCTGGCGGGAGGCACTCCACCGTTTCCTGTCTAAGGGCATGAATGCCTGGATCTCCAGCCCAGTAGGAATGAACACCCTCCACAGGTCCTTCTGCACTAGGCGCTTTCAAGTCTAAACTTCTGCTTCAGAGAAGGCCCTGCCATCCACCCTTGGCTCTGGCTTGTCGGCCCCCCTGACTGTAAGCCTAGGCAGTGAAGTGGGCAGCTCTGACCCTTGGGAGCAGGGCCTGGGGTCCAAGGTGCCAGCTCCAGGAAGTCAGGTCCAAAGTCCCACTCTGCCCAGGGTGTGGGGAGTGTGGGGTGTCTGCTCCAAGTCAGGGAGAGGGTGATTCCACAGCATGTTTCTCAGCCAACCACCCTCCCTGGGGAGGGCTAGCTTTGGCCAGGAATCCCTGGAGAGCCCTCTGGCCCAAGGGACGGCTAGAGCTGAGCCTCCTTGACCAGGCTGGTGAAGCCTCATGTTGTAGCACCGCTCAGTCTAGACCTAGGAATCCAGCTCTGCCTACAGCCTCTGGCCTGGTATGTGTGTGTGTGACGGGCAGGGGGATGGCAGGCGGGGTGGGGGTGGTTTGTCTGGTGGACGGAGGGCTCACCCTGGCAACCAGCATTCCCTAGGAACTGGGGAAAAGCCTCATTAAACAGGAGTATGCAGCCAAACCACAGGAGAGGTGCCAGGTGGGCAGAACTAGGGCTGAGAGCCTGCCGGCAGCTGGAAGCCCTGAGGTGCCAGACTCCAGAGCAGGGCACTGATGGCCCGGCCAGTCCTTCCCACGTTCATGCAGGCTGCTTCTCCACCTCACTCCATAGACCCCCTCCGTGCCTGGTGGTGATAGCCAGGGGGAACTGACTGGTGCAGGGCCCCACGGCCCCCTCAGCCACTGGAACGTCCCGCTCCATGGCCCCAGCACAAGGCTGTCCCAGGGCTAGGCTGCCGAGACAACAGGGAGGAGTTGCCTGGGGCCTGGCCTGTGTACGGGGAGCCCCTCCTCTCCTCCTCCAATGGTGACTGTGCCCAACCTCCAAGGGATGGAGGCAGGCCTGGATTGATTGTCCCCACCGGTCCCTGAGCATCTCGATGGCACAACTTCATCTCCCTTACCTCTGAGGGCAGAGTGCCAAGCACAGAGCTGGGCACTCAGTAAGTGCTCACAGCATGGTAGGATGTGTAAACGAACGGAAGACTCAATAGCAGTCCATACTCCTTGCACAGGACACTCCAGGACCCCCGTTCTTGGCGTTTGTGTACAGTCCCTTTCCCCTGTACCCCTCCGGAGTGCAGGACTCTGAGGCCCTTGGACTGACTGCGAGGCCATGTCTGCCACAGCCTTAGCAGAGGCGGTCCTTCCTGCACTGGCACTGCTCTTACTGCTCTTCCCCATGCCAGTTCAAAACCTATGGTCCCAAAGGCGGTCCTCGTCCTTCTGGGATATTTTCATGAGCCCATGGCTGGAAATTCCTCATTCTGGTGCCCCAGCATGCCCTCCTTTTGTTGAGCAGGCTGGAGCCAGGAAGGGGCCCTAGGGCAGGGCTGGGCAGGAGGAGGAAATGAGGGACTCCTGAGGTAGGTCTCCTCTGCTCTGAAGTCGAGCTGGGGCCTGGCTGGGCTGCTCCCGCCTCCCTCTCCCCACCCCCCAACCCCACTTCCTGCAGGCTCAGGTGAAAAATAAACACAGTCGGCATTTTCCCTGCAGACCGCAGAGGTCTGCTCACAGGCTGTGTGCACCCTGAAAGCCCTTGCCACCGCCAGCAGAGAAACTCCCTCGCCTCTGACGGTTGACTCTAAAAACCCCCAAATGCTTGAGCCCCACAACACTTTCCCAGCGAAGAAAGTTGCCGCTTCCTCTGGCCTCAAGCCTGGGGGATGGGGAGCGTGGGAGGCCTGACATGGCCCTCCCAAGGCGGCCTCCCCTTGGCAGGGGACTGTGCCAGAAGCACCCCCTCCACTAACACACACTCACACATACACACACTGCACCAGAAATCGCAGTTGATCACTATCAGCAGAAACATTCAATCAGGATTTATTTACTAAGCTTCTACTATGTATCAGGCAAAAGAATGTTTCAGACCAAGGGAACAGCTTCTATTAATGACAGCTGATTTTTTGCCATATGCTAGACATAGTTCTGAGTGCCTTACAGAGTTTAACTCATACACTCCTAAAATAAACCTATGACATAGGTATAATTATTATCCTCATTTGATAGATGAAGAAACTGAGGCACAGAGATGTTACAGAGCTTGCTCAAGGTCACACAGCTCATAGTGGCAGAGTTGACATTCCACCCATTGTACTGCAAAAGCCCTATGGTCACTGTGGACAGAAAAGGGGGGAGCAGGGGCCAGGGGGTCCCGGTCCTAAATTCAGTCTCTCCCTTCTTCAACCTAGTTGGTCAGACCCTTGGACTGCGAGGCCATGTGCTTTCCTGACCCTATAAATGCTTCAGCAGGCTCTGGGACCCTGGGGTTGGGGTTCTAGCCATACCCCATGCCTGCCCGCCAGGGCTGCTGACACTGGCAGCTTGCCTGATGGTGATAGTTGGACATGGCCTGCATGTCCCCAGCCCACATCTCCCCTGCTCACCATGGCACAACTACACACTAGTCATGCCCAAACAACACAGGCCTGCTTCCTTCTTACCCAGGTATCCAGCTCTTCTTTGCCTCACCGCCTTTACCCGCCCCTTCCGCCTTCCCCTCCCAACTTCCCATACTTCCTCCTGCTCTTTGCCAGACTGGTTCCTTCTCATCCTGACCTCAGTCTAAGGACCACTTCCTGGGAAAGGACGTGACCTGGATGGGGTTCCACAGGCCCAGCAGGCAGAGATGTCCACTTGGTGCAGAGGTTGGCTTGGGGGTCCTGGAGGGCAGAATCAGCTTGTTAGTCATCTCTGCCTCTCCAGGTTCTGTATTTGGCATGTTCACTAAGACTTGTTGAATGAAGGCCTCTAGAATCCCTGGTGCCCCAGAACCTCTGCATGCCCACCCGCTCATCTGCGGTGAAGCTGCCTTCAGTCTCTCAGCTCCTGCCTGGGGGGGTGGGGGTTGTTTCTGATGGCTGCTCTAGAGCTGGGGAAAGGCCCTTGGGGATGAGTCCACAGAAGGAGTGGCAGATCCACACCTGGAGCCACACAGAAAGGTGGGCTCTCCATAGTTATTATTCTCTCCACCAAGTGCACAGAGGTGAAACTAAGTATTGTAAATGTCACATGTGACAACCCATTTGAGGCAGGCATTATCATTCCAATTTTACACATGAGGGAAATGAAGCTCAGTGGTGCTGAGGTTTCCCATACACTGTCCTCCATCAGCTCAGTGCTGCGGACCCCTTTAAGGGCTCTCAGGGTCTTCAGTGCTGCAAGACAGCTACTCTCTCATCCCTCCCCTCCTCTCCCTCGGTGCCCCAGACACTGAGGGCTGCTGGCCCCAAGGGCCATGCTGTTCCCTCCGCCTGAACAACTCTCCCCCCATTTGCTGGGCCCTCCAAGTTGAGTCTCCAGCAGTATGGGTGGGGCCCAATGTGAGCCGGTGTTTATGTGGCAGCGCTGGGGCTGGCTGGGGCTGGCTGGGGCTGGGCACAGGGTCACAGCAGTACACAGGAAGCTGGGAGGAGCTGGGACCACTGCAAGGAGTCAGGGATATCCTGCCTGGCACCTGAGACCCCATGTTACCTCCTACTCCATCTCTTCCTTCCTGCAATACCTTGGTAGTCAGAACTGACCAAAGCCAGGGCCACCACTAATTCATGTGGTGCCTTTGTGCTAAGTAGAAAAAGTACCCCTTCCTCTGAAGACATACCTGAACTCACACCAGGGCACGCAGCTTGAGAAGCATGGTGCCAGCTGGGTTTCAGCTCCTTGGCCCAGCTCCCCTGCACAACCCTACACAGTGGCCCAGCTCAGAAGGCCCTCTCCAGTTCTCACTTCTCCTCCTTGCATTGCCAGGAGCCAGGCTTATCAGCTCGCAGCCAGGCTCTATCCAAGGCCTGCCCCTGAGCATCTACTCTGGCCCTGATCAGTTCCTCCAGACTCTTCTCCCAGTTCCAGGGCCCACCACATTTCCCCCGGCCTCTGTCTGGAGCTGGCGATCCACTGTCTAGCACCAACAGTGCTTAAGTACCAAGGAATCTGGCCAGTTGCTGAGTGGGAAGCTCCCTCAAGGCATGGAACCACGGGAATGAACTTCCCAGAAGGAGGCAGTTCCCCTTTCCAAAGGGGATTCACCTGCATATCAGCCAGGCCTTGATTTGTGGGCTGCTGCAGGTACACCCTAGCTGGGCTCGTGCCCTTTTATCCCCAGCCCCTCTCTCTGGGCCCTGCTGCCCAGGACATGGTGCTCTCCCCAGGTTGATCCTCAAGCTCCCCGCCCACAGCGTGCCGGATGCCTTGTGCCAGACGCCCACCACAGGGCATGGAGCCGTGGCTGTTGGCCAGCTGAGATGGAGGGCTGGGGGATGGCTGGGCCACACCCTTGTGGACCAGGAGACTCCAGCCCTGTCTGCCAGCATAGGACTGTTGCCATGGATGCACAGAGCCCTGCCAGGTGAGTGTGGTCAGTCTATCAGCTGCCTGGCCTCGACATCAGATAACAGGTCCCTGCCACAGCAGAGGTGAGGATCTGAGTCCCTGCATGCAGCCCTGGCAAACCACAGGCGTGCTCTAGACCCAGCCCAGCTAGCGGAACCTCACTGAGCTGAGTGGCCTGGCCCACAGCCTCCAGTGGTTTCTATGCATTCGTTTACTTTTGTTTTCCTTCCTCCTCTTTGAGGTAAACGCCCCTCAGGACAGGATGTTTTTAGAGGAAAATGTAAGCTTCCGGGAGTTGCTGCAACCAAGCTGCTCGCTGATGCCACCGACAGTGTGTGGGGACTCTGCAGCAGCCCTGGGCTGGGCATCCCTCCCGCCCAGCAGTCGGTACCCAGTCCCTCAGCGCCCAGCCATCCAGGAGCCCACGTAGGCTGAGGCAGGCCGGGTACAACCGCCGCTCAGGCTGTGGATGGCAGTGTGGAAGGACACATTTGAGGAGTGCAGAGGTTTTGTTCCCCTGGGAGCAAAACCAAAAGGCTTTGTAAAAAAGCGTGAAGAAAGCGGCAGAGGAGCAGATTTAGAGATGGCAGCCCCCGTTATTGACAGCCTACTGCCGACACACCGCACACCTAGCAGAGTCCCGTCCCCCCACCAGAATCCCATCAGTCTTCCCAGCCGCATTGAGGCGTGTGTACAGATGAGGAAAGGGGAGCTTGGAGAGCTCAGATGACTCGCCCACGATCTCAGAGCAAGTAGAGACGGATCTGGACTTGAATCCAGCCCTTTGGGGTTCCTGGCCAGAGGTCTTTACCACTCAGTGACACCTCACAGGCCAGCTGGTAGCCTGCCAGCATGGAGACTACATGTGGTCCCAGGAGCCACGGTTGCCGGATTCCCCCTCCCTCCGCATTAAGACCTCCCCCTACCCAGGACCTGGGATCACTGATTTTGCCAGCAACACCCTGCAATAATCTTTCTTGGAAAAAATTGTCTAACAGCATAGCTCTGACCTCCACCAGCCCTATGTGAAAGGTGTCTTCACCCTGCCCTCATAGGGGGTGGTTTTGGTTCTCAGTTGTAAATGACTAAAGGAGCCATGAGAAGTCATTCTTCCCACAAGATCTGGCCTCTGTTCTCCTCCTCCACATGCAAGGCGGGGTGGGACAGCCACTGGCAGCTGGGGTGGCTCTCACCAGGGCTTGACAGAGTAAGTGTGCTGCCTAGGGGTGGAAGCTGGGAGAGCCCCGGCAGGGCCCGGAGAGAGGGAGGCTGAGGAGGCTAAGGTTCAGCAGTGGCTCGAGGGTGTGAGGGAGAGGAGGCTTGGAGGTCTCATCTGAGCCCTCGCTCTGCATTCCTGTCCTGACTGATTCCAGCCAGCTTCCGAGGAGCAAAGACCAGATGGGGGTCTCTGAGTTACCTGGTCTGTTCAGCTGCCTGTACCAGCCCCAGGAGGACAGTTCTGCCCTGGGGCCATGGTCAGGAAGCTTACTTGGTCTAATCCTTGCAGCTATTGCCAGTTAAGGCCCTTGTGGCTCTGCCTGGGCTCAGTCCAAGGGAAACAAGGCAAAGAGTGGAAAGGGGTTGCTGGAGGCTTCGAGCCCCAGAATGCTCCCACCCAAGCCCCTCATGCCCAGTGTAAGCAGAGGGAGGAGGGCAGGGCTGCTCCAACTGCCACAGGGGCCCTCTTGAGGTGGAGCCCCCTAATGAGGTTGAGTTAGGGGACTCACCAAACAGCTCTTACAGATACACACCTGGGTCTAACAGTATAAAAGTACAGGGGAGAGGGCAAAATACCAAATTCCTGGGGGGTAAGAAGTGGGGATGAATGGGACAGGGGAGCCAAGGGGACCCAGGTGCTGCTATAAAACCTAATTTTTCAAAAATGAATGGCTAGATATATTGCCTGCAAGGCCAGATAGCATGGGGTAAGGGCAGGAACACAAAGGCAGATGCCTGAGTTCACATCTCTCCTCCAGCACTTACAAGGTACAAGTCTTTGCATGCTTTGTGTTCAATGTCCGTATCTCATGGGGACTGAATGAAGTAATATTTGTGTCTGCTAATATTTTTTAAATTAATGAAGAAAAAAACAAAAGATGAAGGCAAGCATGTCCCTAGACCAAGCCTTTTCAGGGAAGCCAGCCTTTGTGCTAGTCCGAGGCTACTGGCCCTCGATTTCCTTTGGGCTACTGTCTGATTGTTGTCAGGCCAAATTCCTGAGCTCCTGACTGGCCTTCAATGACCAGAGCTGAGGGGTGGGGTTGGGAAGTGCAGATGAGGGTAGAAGAAGAAACTCTCAAAATGCCCCAGCTAGGCCAACAGGCGGCTCTGGTTCCCAAACAACTTTCCTGTGGGGGATGGAGGGAGGACACCTATATCCAGGGACGCTCTCAGATTCCTCAGTCCAGCCATTCCCATCGCCTCAGGGCCTAGGACACCCTCTAGCCCATCCCTGGACCACAAAGAGGAGGGCACCTGGCCCAAAGAAGTCAAAGAGTGGGCGCCAAGCTAAGCCAGGACCAGGACCAGAGTTAGAAAGGACTCCATCTATACATAGTTCTTACCTGTCCTTGCATCATGCGTCACAACTGAGGTAATCTTAAATGTCATTTATAAACACCTTTCCAAGTAGTATTTATTCTGGAAGCCCTGAGCTCCTGCTTTCAACCAAGAAACACAGCCCTTTTGGCCCTAAGAGCCCTGCTCTTGCCAGGCATCTGGTCCAGCCCTGACCCAGGCCCAGAGCTCTGAGGTCATGACCAGGAGTGCAGTAAGGGCCAAGTCTTTCTTTGAGGCCAGAGAAAGCCAGCTCATGAACCAAACAGGAATGGAAGTAATGCTCAGCTTTGCAGCCTGCAATGCCTTCAGCTCCACACATTTGAGAGCAAAGGGGCAGAGCATGGGATTTGGGGTAAAACAGACCTGTGTCCAAGTCCTGACTCTGCCAGATACTAGCACGTTCTTAACCTCTCTGAGTCTCAGTTTCCCCACCTGTAAAACGAGAGCAATAATAGTATCTACTTTCCCGGCTTCTTGTAGGGCCCTTGATACTGGGATTAAAAGTCCCTAGCACGGGTCTGGCACTTGGGAAGTTCTCAACACATGCACTGTTGTTGTGGCTGTGTTTATTCTTTCAACAACTGTTTACGAGCACCTACTTCGTGTCACACCCTGTGCTGACCATTGAGATTCCAGCAGTGATAAGGACAGATGTGGTCCTGGCCCTGTAGATCCCTTCCAGCCCTTGTGATCCAAACTACCATCTCTTAAACCCCCACCTCAGCATGGCCATCAGCCCTGTGGCCTTAGCAATCCCAGCTTCATCTCTGGACTGTGGCCCCCCCAGCCCCACCCACGAGGTTGCCCACCACAGCTGGGAGGCTCCCTGGCTGCATACTGCTTCAAAGCCTGCCAGCAAGCTCTGGGGGGGCTGCTGCAGCCCAGCTTACACTCAGGGCCACCCTGCCTGGATCCGGGCTGTACCCAGCAGAGACCTCACTGCTGCTGCTGCAAAGCTCTCCACATGCTGCTGCTCAGCATCCCTGAGGGCCCACCCACCCTCTGCCTGCCTGGCCACCGGGCCAGCCACAGAGCCATCTGATTTGAATGAAACTTCAAACTTAATGACTTTCATGCTGGTTATTTAAAATGCAATGTAATTTTCTTAAACACCCTATTATTTCCTTTGATAGCTACAAAGCTTCCCCCAATCCCATAAGCATGTTTATTTTTAGGGAAAAGAGTGGTTTGCAGTTGGTCATAGAGACCATAGGGAGAGGGAGCCCACAGAAAGTAGGGCAGAGTCAACCCAAGCAGCCTGGAGACCCACAGCTGCCCTGCCTTCCTGCTGGGGCAGATTCTCCACCAACACCACAGGATCCCAGGCAGGACCCTGCCCTTTTCACACCAGCACATCAGCCAGTGGCCCTCCTCCTCACCATGTCACGGTGGCCAAGTCCCGCATCCTGTGCTCATCCTCTGCAAGGCCCCAGGGTCCTCATCTGTAAGATGGTTCCACTGGCTTCCCAACAAGCTTCCCACAGACAGGCGAGGCATGTATGGGGCTGGGGAAGGGGTCCTGGGGCTACTGACACACCCTCAGCCGCCTCTTCCTGGCTCCTCCAGACATTCTGCCCTGGGTAAGGCCTTGGGGCCTGAAGCCTAGACCAGCTAGATGAGATCTGTACCCAGATAAAGTGGCCCTAGGCAGTGGCTGCCCACACTGGGAGGGTGAGTGGGTGTGGCCCTGCCAGTAGGGGCTCCCTGGCAAGGGAGGTGGCCTGGTGGTGGGTGTGCGTGCAGAGGTCAGCTGAACCCCGCCAATGCGGAGCGTTCTCTGGGAGTGGTTATTTTTAGATCTCAGGCTTTCATGTGGCCAAATGATGTGGAGTTTACAAAGCATTGGTAATGCATTTCAGAAGGCGGCCCAGCAGACTGGGAAGCTGGGCCTACTGCCACCAGAGCCAGGTCAGAGTTAGTCAGAATACCCTCAGCTGGACTCTTGTCACCTGTCCCTCCCTCCCCACAATTCCTTCTTGCCTGGTGGGGAGGCTGGGCAATGCCCAACACAGCCCCAACTGAGGCCCACCCGAGGCCCACCCAAACCTCTTCCGCAGACACTTATCTGAACCAAAGAAATACTCATGGCCAGGAATCCCCACTCTCATTTACAGAAGAAAACTGAGTCCTAGAGAGGTTAACATTTGCTTGAGGTCACACAGCCAGGGCAAGAGGTGCCCTTGGTCCCTGGCTTCCTTCCATTACAGCCCCCTCCTATCATGGGCAAACTGGGCTTTTTGGGAGAGGCTGACTGGCCACCCCTGGCCCAGTAAACAGGGGCCAAGATCCTGGATTCGTGACCCTGTAGAGAGACTGAGGGTCAAAAGAAATAAATGATAACACTAAACTTCCCCCTCCGAGGCACTCTTGCCTTGCATGTGCCAGCTGGCTCCAGTCTCCCCTGCCCAGAGCCCACCTCCACCTTGGCCCTGCTCGCACTTCTCCAATCACCACTGCGCCTCCTAGCATCTACCTGCCCCAGCTGCTGGCTCTGCCTGCCTCACCCTCTATGTCCAACTCAAACCATCTGCTGGTGGGCACCATCCTGCCCTTCACTGCCTGTGTCCACTAGCCACTCCCAGGCTCTGGAATCAGCAGCGCCTGAGAATGAGGGTCACAGCCTCACAGACTGTGGGCCTCAAGCAGCCCTTCTGATGACGAAGAACATATTAATTTCTGCCTCTCCTCCTCTGCTTAAACTATCCTCCAACCTAGAGCGTCCTCCCACTATCACCTTCACAGGTTCTGGGCCAGCTGGAATTCTCCCCTGGTTGCCCACACTGGTCTCTCTCACTCCCCAGTACCCCTCATCCAGTGTGGCCGACTGTGAGCCTCATGAACAGTCTCTTTGCTTTGCCAGAACTGAGTTCTACGGGGGCAGAGGCAGCCATCCCCTCTGTGTTCAGCCAAAGCCAAGCACATGTGGGGCTCAGTAAATACCAGTGAGGGGTCTGGACAAGGATTCTAAATAGAGCTGGCACTAAGTCGTCAACCAGCTGAGGGCCGGGTGGGCCAGACAGCTATCCTCTTTGCCCTGCCCCGGGGAAGCTGGCTACTGAGCTGAGGAAGGCAGAGCTTCGGGGTCATCGGTCCACCTCAGCTTCGGGAGTACTGCACCTGCCTGGCACAAGGGCCAGGTCCTTTACCAGGGCCATTCCCACCATGTTGACCATCCCTCCCACAGTGGCTTCCACTCATGAAGCTCCATTCCACAGCAACCCAAGGAGGTAGGAACCCTCACCACCTTGGTTTTTAGATGAGAAAACTAAGGTCCACAGGGGTCAACTTACCCAGGACCACTCAGCCAAGGAGCAGCAGATAGATAGGATATTTGAGGGTGGATCTTCCTACTCAATGCCTTCCCCTTCCACTCTGGCCTTTCTGTCCCCACCTACAGAAGGAGCCTTGTTACCCAAGGATCTGTGCACTGTACTGTTGGGGGGGGGTGCTGTGACCTGATAAAACACCTGTTTCCTCCAGTGGAGCCTTGTTTGTACACAGTGGCAGGAAGCAGCCCATCACAAGGTGTGAGGGAGTGTGACTGTAAGGCTTCAGGACCACAGCTGCCCGGGGAGGCTCAGAGGGAGGCTGTGGCTCCTCCTGCCCCACTCCATGTGGCTCTGTGCCCACCCTAATCCGTTCTGACCTCAGGAGTTATGCACATTGAAACCAGCGCCCCTGGAGCCCATTCTTACAGCCCAGCTAGACCTCCCTCCTACAGGGCCACAGGGTGGGTGTGGTCTCAGGAGATCCAGGAGGGTGCAGGCTGGGGCTGCTGATCGCCTTGGAGAGGGGATGGCCAAGTCCTCCCAGCTTCAACCCCACTCACACCTGAGTCTCGGGGTAGCCGGGGAGGTGGGCAGAGCTAGTATGGAGATTCCCGTTCACTGGTGGTGGAAGCTGGTTTGGTGAAACCCTGATAGGGTGGGGAAAGAACACCTGGCGATGACCCCAGGGCTCTCTGTCAGGCCCTCTACCCCGCTGAGCTGGAGGAGTGGACAAGTGGCCCTAAAACTGTAGCCCCTGAGGACAGGCGGGAGCAGGGGTCTGCAGGATGGGCCTCCTTCATCGCACTTTCCTGGCCGTGAAAGGCATCAGACAGGCCCCCTGAAACAAAGTCCCACCTTGGGAGCAGCTGAAGGGGCTGCAGATTTTCCAAATACCACAGCCAATACCACAGCCAATACCACATGGCCTTCCAAGTCAGGAAGGAATGCAAGTCAAAATTACTTTTAAGTCTCACTGCCCATCACGAACCTATTAAATGAACAACAAAAAGGGGAAACTTCAAGATGGCTGTGCTCAGACACTGCAAGGAACCTGCAGCAAACTGGGGACACAGGAAAGCAAAGCGCCTCAATTCCTCCTATCTCTCAAACCCATAATTCTCCATGAACATTATGCTCCAGGAAAATAATCAAAATGGAAACTATAGGGTGATTTGTACAGAGCATCATTCCCACTGGTAGAGAAGGCAACCTGTGAGCAAACTAGAAGCCACATGATGGAGAAATGAACAATAAAGATGAGGGAAACAAATAAAGCAGCTGAACACGGGCACTGCCTGGGGGCCTGCAAACATGCACCCCGATGCGGGGGCGGAGGAGCCGTGTGAAAAAAGCCCTGTGAGTGGTTCAGAGGCTAATGGCCATGAAGTTCTTTTCCCTTTTTTTTCTCTTACAAAATAGCTTAAGCACTTAACATCTTGTGTAAAGGGCTTCTGTATGGCTGAGGAAGGGGGGCCCCTTTCAGACAAATCTTGGGAGTGGTGGGAAAGGATTCTCAGGACGGGATGAGTGGCTATGGCTCCCAGCCTGGCCCCAGGAATAACACTTTTCCTCCCAAGAATCCCTGGGTGAGGTAGGGCATTGAGGACAGGGCCTGTACACCTGAATCCTAGCCCCAAACCCCATGGCCCAAAGTGGAGACAGCTCTATAGACAGGAGTCCACATGAAGCCTTCCTCCCACTGAGCCATTGCTGGTCCCAGGGGAGCCAGGACAGCAAGGGAAAGGGATCAGTCATGGCCAAACCTCCACCCCCAAGCCCAGGCCAAGCTGGCACCTAGCTGAGCACGTCCCTAGCACTGCTGCCTCCAGTCCTCACTCCAGCTCTGGGAGGAGGGCTTGTCAGTCCCATTGTGCAGATGAGGAAACTAAGGCTCAGAAGTCCAGAGCCTTCTGACAGAGGAACTGCCTTTGGCCTAAGCATGGCAAGTACATCATAGGGCAGTGCCAACCACCTTGGTCTGAAGAGCTGCCAGGGTGGGCAAGGCAACCAAGGCCCAGAGGGGACGGTGGAGGGTCCCACTTGAGTGGTCAGAAGCAGTCTCTCTGAGGAGGTGACATCTGGATAAGGCCAAAGTGAGGAATGAGAAGGCGGCAGCTATGTGAAGAGCTAGAGAGAACGGGAAGCCGTGGGACCCAGTGCAAAGGTGGAGAGATGGGAGAGAACCTGATGGCTGCAATAGCTGCTTTTTAGGGAGAGAGGAAGAGTCTGGTGCAGGCAAGGAGGGGAGGTTAGCAGGCGCTGGCCACCTGGGCACCCAGGCTGTGGTGAGTGGCTTGGATTTTACTCCAAGAGCAATGGAAGCCTCTACAGGGTTTAGTTTGGAGAGAGACAGGATCTGACTTATGTTTGGCTGTGCTGTGGAGCCTGGATTGGAGGTTAGGGTAGGGGTTACGGTGGGGACCCAAGTGGGGCAGAGGGACCAGGAGAAGGCTGTTCCTGCCCTCTAGGGGAGGGATGGTGGTGGCTTGGGCTGGAGGACGGCGACTAAAGAAGTGGAAGATTTGGGATGTTTGGAGGGGAGCTCAGGTGCCTGCCAGTCCCCTCTTTATCTGTCACACAGCTCTAACTCCTTCAGGAAGCTGCTCAGCGGACCCTCTGCCACAGCCCAAGTCGGGGACAGTTCTGCCCAGGACACGCTCAGCAGGGCCTTTTGTGACAAGACTCCTCTGGCCAGGGATCCAGGTCTATTCATCTGTCTCCTCTGCTCAGCTACACACTCCCAGAGGCAGAGGCTGGTTTTGGTCCGTCCAGTGCCCAGGCTGGTGCCAGACTCCCTCCTAACAGGCTTCACTCCAACCACAGGGCTGGTGACCAACCATCACTCACCCTAGCCAGCAAGGCCCTGCTGCTTGCTCTCGGAGGGGTGTGGAGGGCTGGGTGGGTGCATCTCTGCAGAGCTCCCCTGGACAGGCTGGCCATGCGTCAGCAGCACTTCCTTCCTTTGCTCAAGTCTTGCTCGTACCCTCACCTCCTGCTCCCCCAGGGCTCACTTGCACGGCCCTCACTTGGACCTCAGAATTTGGAATCAGGGACTGTGAGCCCGATGGCCAGGAACACAGAGATGAGTCCAATGCTTCAAGTGGCTCCTCCATACCAGAGCCCTTGGGACATGCCCAGACACCAGGACAGCAGTGGAGGTCAGGCATAGGGAAACAGCCCCCAGTAACTGCAAGAGCCAAAAGGCTCAGCTCAGCTCTTTTTTAAAAAATTGACATGTAATTCACATAACAAAATTCACCATTTTAAAATATACAATTCAGCAGCTTTTAGTATATTCACAAGGTTGTACAACTATCACCACTAATTCCAGAACATATTCATGACCCCAAAAAGAAACCCCACACCCATTAGCAGTTACTTCCCTTTCTCCTCTTCTCTCAGCCTCTGGCAGCCACAAATCTACTTTCTGTCTCTATGAATTGGCCTATTCTGGGCATCATCTAAATGGCAAAAGGCTCAGCAGCCTTCCAGGCCACAGGCTCCAAGCAGAGCCCATAGAAGGGGCCAGAAGCGCGACATCGCCTCATAACCTTTTTGAGATGAGGATGTGCACCAGACTGTCAGTTCAAGATTCTGAGTTTCTCTAAGGAGATGCCGTACTCACCCCAGAATCCCTCAAAGCCTAGCCCAGGAACAGCCCACAGCTCGTCCCGTTTCAATCTTAGAGCACAGCAAGCACAAAACAAGCAGTGGCTACTGGTCTAGGCCAGTAACTATGCAAGCCTACATGAGATGCCAGAGAAACGTTAGCCATGAAATAAACTTTAACCTAATTTCCCCTTTCTAAAACAGAGTTTGCAAGAAGCCAGGTACCAAAAAGCAGCAACCTTTTGGGCAAAATCTCCCTCTGCCTCCTGGCAGTTGGCTGTGAGGTGGTCATTCGCCCTGTTGCTCCTGGCCAAGGTTCGAATCTGCCTGCTTTGAGGCCTCCAACGTGGTAGCCACATGGGCATTCAACCCACAAGTGGATAAAGGGGTTCCTGGCATGGGTTCTCCCCACCGTCTGGGGAGGTCAAGTGATTTGAGCAGTTAGATTCTCTCAGAGAGGGCAAAAAGCAAAGGCAGGGTTGGGGGTAGCTAGTTCTAAGGCCCAAGGACAGTGGCTGGACAGCGTGTCATCTGTTCCCTGAAGATGGGCTGGGGGAAAGCACAGTTTCGGAAAAAACCTCCAAAGGTGGTTTTTCGTCAGGGCCCCTGCAAGGAGTTCCTGACCCCCATGAGAGTTTTCTTCATTCCAGATACTTGAACCCTAAATCACATGATAAATGTGCTTGAAAAACATGGGGTCAATTAATTTTGCTTTTTGAAACTCAACCATATTTTAAATGTTCACACAACTCTTCGAGTAACACAAGCAACTAAGCCTCTTACTTGCTACTCATTTGTAGCTATCAGATTTGCTTAAGAGGGTTCCCTACATTCATGTACACCTTCCTCACCCAGCATCTCCCCAACTTAGGCCCCCGCCTCCGTCCTTCTCCCCAGGCCCATGGAGCAGCTGATGCCAGGGCACAGAAAGTCAGCTCCAAAACCTGATGTCCCCCTGTGTTCCCAGAAGACAGGCAGTGGGAGGCTACAGCTGGGTGGGGAGGAGGACAAAGGGATTTGTCCCTATAAGAAAGGGTGTAACACACAAATGCATCTGCTGTAGCTTCAGAAAGATTCCAAAGTTGAACAAAATAAATGATTCAGGCCAGGGACATGGTGGTGTGCCTACCTCAGCCCTCACTTCTGACTGCTGTAGGCAGCCCTCCATCTGCCTAAACTTTGACCAGTGTAATCTAAAGGACACTGAATGGTCCCATCACCACACCCTTACGGAGAACCAGGCGCTGCCACTCTGGGCACTCTCCTACCACTTGCCCATGCTGTCTTTTCCCTGTGCCTCTGTGGACTCACAAGAGGCTGGAGGGAACCTGCCTTGCTAGGACTGTTTTGAGGCTTAGGCCTTTGGTCTAGTCATGGTTATCACAGTGACCCCAGCCCCCTGTCTAAACAACTCATCTGCTGTTGGTTGGGCAGTGGTGGGTTATGTCCCACCACTTGGCCTCGAATCTAAGGCTTTACATCTTGTAGGGGGCCCTGAAAACATCTTTGTTAAGTATCAGCTCATGCACTATAGAGATTTCTGGGGAGAGCTGCTATGTCAGGTGGCAAGGTCAGAAGACAAGCCCTTTCCCCCACAGAAGTGGAAAGAAGTACCCCATGATGGAGCCACCCCAGAGCAGAAAGCCAGACTGAACCCTCAACTAACATGTTCCTTTACAGATGGAGGAACAGGAGTCCAAAGGGCAAAGAGCTCATTTTAGTCAGCTGTCTGCCAGGTTTTCCATCCTGGGTTTCTGGAGGGAAGACATGATCCATTTTCTCATGTCCCACCAGCTTCAGCATGAAACAGCCTTCAGAACCAACGCTTCTCACTCCTGATCTGAAACAGCTGGGCAGTCACTCTCCGCCCTCTGGGTGACCCCCACCACTAGCTGTGTGAGCCTCCCACTGCTGGCCCCACCTGCACCAGGCCTACATTTGCTCCCAACACCCGCCCACCAGAGTCCCCAGACCTTTCATGTACTCTTGAAGCTCTAATCTCACCCCTGTTTGGGCCAACTGAACACGGTCTGAAACACTAATTTGAATTTTTTGTAAGCGCAGCTTTACTGCTCTAAGCACTCAGAATAGGCTCTTCACCCTTAGGTCATCTGCACCAAGGGGCAGAAAAGCATGGTTTCTAATGATCACGGAGTCTTTTCAAAGCACACGGTACTTAAACATATTTAATTTGCAAATTCATTAAACAGGCCTCTTACTGACACTACTGATTTGAAACACCTCTGCAAACCCGTCCTGGTGCATCTGAAACTAAGCCAGCTTCATAAAAACCTACTTTCCACACATTGCGTTTGGGCTCTTTCTCTAGCAAGGGCGCATTCATGCTAATAAGGACAGACGGAGTACAGCATGCTCCTCCTGCACCACCAGACCTGAAGCAGACCAGCTTTTCTGCCCATTCCTCCAAACACTGAGGCTTGGGACTTAGTGGGAGAATGCTAACAGCAAAGCTCACAGCTCCAACCGTACTGCGTCCACCACCCTCAGGAGGGGTGGGTGGTCTCAGCTTAAAAGTTCTCCAAGAAAACTCCACCCCAGCATCACCCAGCACCACAACAGGGCGCACACCTGCTTGTGAGCAAGCTGGGAAGACACAAGCCAACAGCTGGTGGAAAGGAGGGTGCCCAGGGCAGCCCTCCTCCCTTCAGGAAAGTTCTCCTTCTGGTTCAGATCCCACTAGAAGTGTTTGAGAAAAGAGAACAGAGTTGTCCTGTACCTATTTTGTTCTAGGCAGAGGTCACTTCTTGTCCATACCTGATCAAGGAGGCAGCAGGCACAAAGCAGGCTGGGCTGCTGGGGCCACTTACCAGCGGTGGCTGCGGCTGGGGATGTTGCCCTGCTCCCGAGGGGGGTGGGTAGTGCATGAGCAGATTGAAGGCGGAGTAGACGGTGTCTTTGTACATGCCGCTGGAGCACTCCGGAGCCTTCAGGCCTGGAAAAACCACAGCTGGTCAGACGCGCCAGCCGGGGTGGCTAGGCCAAAGGCTGTCCGTTCTCTCTCGAGAAAAAATCAGAATTGCCAAGGGGTCCCCTTCAAGTTTGTGACTTGAAGGGCTGGGGCCGCCCGCAGTGCCAAGTTTGGACGAAGGACCTCGAGTTCAGGCCTTCCTTACTCGACCTCCACGCCACGCTCTGGCCAAGGAACCTTGGCCAACGCTTGCTCCTCAATACAGGGGATTAGTCAGTCACCTGGGCAGGAGGGGAGGCGGAGATGGCGGGGGTCTGTTTACTCCTATAAAGGTCAGGGCACCGGAAGTGACTCGAGCCTGGCGGCGCCCGGGAAACCCGCCCCCCACTCCCCCACCCCCTCGGTTTTACCGCCTCCTTGAGCAGCAGTTGAGGGGAGGCAGCCCCTCGGCTCCCTTCCGTCCTCGGGGGCCCCGCTCTCTTAACCCAGGCCAGGCTGTGCATAAACTCACCGTCTTCCAGAGACTCCGTAAGTTTGTCGGGGAAAAGTCTCTGCGAAGTGTGTTCCCGCCCCAGAGCCTGCGGAGAGATCCAGAGGGGCCTTGAGGGGGTTGGGGAAGCTGGGGGCTCGGGCCCCGGGCCCGCGACAGGAGGGGTCTGAGGGATAGGGACCCCCAAGGACCGCGGAAGGGAGGGGAGGGAAGGGCGAGCCGCGCGTCGGGGTTGGAGCGCCGCAGCTGCCGGGCAGCAGCGGGGCGCGGGCCAGCGCTCACCTCGGCCCCGACCTCGGCCTCGCCACGGGCCCCGGCGCCCTCCCCCGGGACCCCCGCGCCGCCGGCCGCGCCCTCGGACTCATTGACGAGGGACGATTTGAGCTCAGCCAGGTCGCGCTCGGGGCCCGTGGCGCTGTCCTGGCTCTTGTTGTCCGGCTCCTCGCCCTCATCCTGGAAGGCCAGGAGCTCGTCCGGCGCGCCGAGGTCGTCGCCGCCGCCCGCGCCGCCCCCGCCCGAGTCCAGCTGCGGCATGGTGCGCTCCGCCCGCGGGGGTGCAGGGCGCGGGGGTGTGGGGCGCGGAGCCGGCCAGGGAGGCGGCGAGCCCGGAGTCCCGACCTCCGAGCCCGGAGCGCGGCAGGCGGAGCGCGGGCTGACTCCGCCTGGGCGGGCTGCGGGCGCGGGGCGCGGGCGCCTGGCTGAGCCGCTCGGGGAGCTGGCGGGTCCGAACATCAAAGGCGCCGCCGGCGGAGTGCCGGGGGCGGGGTGGGGACGCCGGAGGCGGGCCCGGTCGGTGGGCGGAGCCAAAGCGCCCCGCTCCTCCTCTCCCTGGAGAGGCAGGGACGAGCCCAATTGGGCACAGTCTTAAAGGGCTCGCTCCCCCAGACGTAACCCGAGTGAGGCGCCGGACGAGCCTAAAAAACATCACCCTTCTCTTGAAATGCGAGGATTCTAAAGGAGACTCCCGATCCCGCTTCCTCACCTACAACCAGAGTTTTCCGCCCCGCGCCCAGGTTTCTCCTCCGGCTGTGGAGGGTGCTGGTCTATTAGGCCCTTGGAGCTTGGGGGTGGCTTGGAAGGGGGGTCAAGGTGTGAATTGCGTCTGTCCCCGGGGCCCAGTATGTCCTAGGCTTGGAACTGGGGGCTTCCTAGAGCTTGGGGGCTGCTCGAGGCTGTGCTGGAACACCTGGCCGGCAGAGTTAGAACTCCTCAAAACCCCATTCTCTGGCTCATTCTCTAGCCCTCTGACAATTTGGGACCTCCTTCTAGGTCGCCTGCACACAGTCCGAATGGAAGCATATATCCCTCATACATTTATTGAGTGTCTGTTGCATGCGGGACTCATACATCACACGTCTGTGACGGGCCCCTCAGACATGTGGCGGCTCTGAGGCGCCAACACAGCCAAGACGACAAGGAAGAAGTATCCTGCTCCCACCCAATACCGATCCTCTAGCCGCACCCCCCACCCTCCACAACGACTCTCCCAAGTGAATTGTATGCCTGGAACTGCGGCCAGGGGATGCGAGGCTTTGGGCAGCTACGTGGGCCGCGGGATTCTGACGAGTGGTCGGTGGTCCCAAGCAGCTCAACCTGAAAGTCGCATTCCCGCGGAGCCCACTGCCTCTGAGCCTGGCGCAGGCGGGCCCTCCAAAGTCTAGGCTGCAGGGTCTAAAGCCCAAGGAGCGCGGGAATGTGCTTCAGCTTTCATCGCATCTACCAGGCACCCTGAGTCATGTCCACGTGGGCCTCCTCAGCACACTTGACCTCGGCTCAACCATTCATCTAGGAAAGACACTAGCCCTTTTGGATCGCGGTGCAGTAAACCGCAGCCCCCAGCGGATTCACGGTAGACGTTCCCATGTCTCCCGAAAGCAACTGGGGCACAGGATACTTAGGAGGGGAGGGCATCTTGGACGCCTCTCCGGCTCAGAGCCCCAGAGGATTCCTGCAGCGGCGCAAAGCCTGGCCGGAAGAGGGCCGCGCCGCCCCTGCGGGTCCAGGCCCAGCCAGGCTGGCTGCGGATCAAAGAGCCAGGGCCGCCCTTCTCAGCGTTCAGATCCTATCTCCACCCGCTCAGCGGGGCGCCTCAGTCCCCCACCTCAAGGCTGGAGCGCCCACTTTTCTTTCCTTCCGGGGGCTGGGGGGGGAGGGGGAGCGGGGGTGGGCACTAGTGCTCAGCTTGGCGGATGGTGATGTGGGGAGAACCCTGCCCATTAGGTCTCCCCAGTCTCCTTTCCTGGGTGTGAGCTTGCTGTTTAGTCTCACTCATCCCCTCTAGAAGGGGATAGGGTTGGGCCAGGGAGGAGGGGAGTTGTTATTCAAGCCCAATGTAGCCCAGTTGGGCAGGGAGAGGGTACAGGAGGAGGGGCCCAAGGCCTCCCCCACCTCCTCTGCCCCTGAGGTTGTAGGATCTCTATTTGGTATGAGCCTTCTCTGGGAAGCTGAATGGGAATATGAATCTGCCTAACCCAAAGGCTTTGGATGTCCTCCTGCATTTGAGGGTGAGCCCAGCTTAGCAAGAGCCTCCTCCAGGATGAAAGTCCGCAGACCCATGAGGTCCCAGTGGACATAGACTAGTGGGGATTGAAATTTTCTCCATGGAGAAAGGACAGAAGTGAGGGCAACAGTGAGGTGGTTTGTTTGTTTTTCTCAATAAGGCTAAATTTTTTCAGCTTAAAGTATTAGCCTTTAATCAAAGATAATGAACTGTCTGCTCTATAGGTGTGAAAACAGCTTTTCTTTACTAAAATGATAGTGAGAATTGATTTTTAAAATATCCTTATTTGAAAAACTTAGCCATTCTCAGTTCACTCTTTCCCACCCCCAAATTTCTTTGGACATTTTATAGGGCTGTGAAATCCCAAAGTCTGGGAGCCACTGCCCTATGCAGTCACGGCTCCAACTACTTGCCCTGCTGGGTAGAACCAGGGGAGGGGGTGGGTAAGTAGGGAAAAGAGGGGTGTGAGGTAGGCTAAAGGTAGGGAGAGAGAGGCTGAGTCTCAGACATCCACAGCCACTCTGGAATCAGCCTGAAGACCTATGAGGGAGCATCTACCCTGTACTTACTCTGGACTCAGGCTTGGAGAAGGCAGGGTCAGAGGAGGGGACCTGCCCTCCAGGAGGCATTGATTGCTTGAGAAGCTGAGAAATTATTAGAGCTGAGTTTGTTACTGAATTAATCTTTACAGACCATGGGTGGGCAGGAGGAGCTCAGATACGGGGAGATCAATGTGGCTGGAGTAGTCAGGCTGGCTTCCTGAAGGAGGCGGACTTCATGTGGGCCTGGAAAGCTCTGTAGGGCTTGGAGAGACAGAGAGGAAAAGTTACTCAGGCTTGTCCTCAAAAGGCAGATCCAGCTCTGCAGTAGCCCCTTGTCTGGTCAGCACAGATTCCATCATCATTGCCATCATTCACACAGTGACTTCATATTACTGAGTGATTACTATGTACCAGGCTTCACATACATTATCTCATTGAATCATCATACTGATCCTATGACATAGGGACTACTGTCCCCTTTTATGAATGAAGAAACTAAAGCTCAGATAGGTTGAATAAGTTACCCTAGATCTCACCGCTTGGAAGTGAAGGTATTAGAATTGCAAATCCAGGCAGTCTGATTCCTGAGCTACCCTCATAACCACATTCTAGTGTTCCATTATGATTTCTAAAATTCCAGAGGGTGTCCCTATCTGCTTTGTGGTCTTTGCAGACAAGTGCTGATGAATGAGCTGTCACTAATAGAGTCCCAACTTTCTAGGTGTCTCATGTTGCATACAGGGGCCACCAGGAGGACTGGGGCAACTCCCTGGGTGGTCTGTATAGGGTGGCTCAAAGCCTTCACTGGGTGAGAAGGCCCAGAGCACTGAGTCCGACAGACCTCAGTCTGTACCATCTCTCTCCCTGCGCCCACCCTAGACTGCCTGCGCTGGGTGTTGACTCAGATCCCAAACAGAGACAGTAGATCCTGGGGCTCTTCCAAGGGGTAGTGACTGGGATATTGCTGTGGCTGCCCCCCGGAGGTGACCAGGCAATTTGGGGACCAGAGGCAGCTTCAGGGAGGCCACAGAATCTTCTAGATTCATGCAACCCAGGTCAGAGCTGGAAATTTAACAAGGCTTCATCTCCATGCATATGAACCAGGCAGACTGCACTGTCCTCAGATGCTGAATGCAGGACAAATGCAGAGCTCTTAAGGGCTGAGGATTGGAACAGGAGAGGTCCGGATTTAGATTTAGACAGATATGGTTTCGGTCCCTACCCTTTCATTTACTAGCTGGGGGATCCCAGACAAATCACTGACCCTCTCTGAGCCTCAGCTTCCTCATGGGTAAAATGGGTATCACCCCAGAGCCTGCCTCCCACTGTGGGAGCAGGGTTGAGATGACTCATGTATCCTAGGAAAGAGCTTAGCACGGCACCCAGCACAGTCCAAGTGCTCTAATAAATGGGTGCTCTTGCACTAGATAGTTTTCGGAAGTTGTTAAGCTAATTGGCTCTTCATGTAACGTCATGTAAATCATCTAAATATTCTCATGCCCTGAGCCCACTTAATCATAACTAAGGCTAAAAACATACATTTCCTTTCCTTTTCTTTCATGTTCCTTTAACATGAAAGGCCTGCATGAACTCTCTGACCTTTTCTAACAGGGAGACCCTTGAAATGTGGCATTTCCAGAAAATGGCTCAAAGGAGCCCCAGATGGATGTGGTAAACTACAACGGGTCGAGGTTCGGAGAGGGTCTCTTCCTGCCCGCCAGCTGCCTGACATCCTGTTGGGACTTGCTGATCACCGCCTAGCTCCGGGCAGGAACACTTCCCGTGGAACTTTCTCTCTCAGGGCAAAGCCTGGTCACACATCCTAGAGGCAGACTGTGGTTTGTTACTAGAAACACAGTTTGCTCTCTGAAAACTGTGTAGTTTCACTGCATGTCTGTGCATGTGTGTCTGTGTGCGTACTTGTGGGAGGTTGTGGCCTGCAGAACAGCAAAGACACACAATTGCTGGGGTGGGACTGCTCTGGCAGCTGCCTTTGAAATGAAGCAGGAAGGGTTTGGGGTCATTTCTTCCTTCTTTATAATATTCTGTGTGTTCTCCCCCCAGCTCCCTAGAATTAAGGCAATAACCAAGAATTGCTCTTAAAATAGAAATTTAATAATTAAGCTAGATGTTAGCTTTTCTTGATGAAATCCCAAGGAAGTTTGGTCTAATTGGCTTGAGGGGTGGTGTTGGTGAGATTATAAAGAGAGATGCCCCACAGGTTCAGAAGGTTTGTTATGACAATTTCCCAGGGGCTAATTTCTCACAAGGTGCCAGCCATTGTTCCCAGTGATTGAGGCTGGGATTCACTCACCAGGAGGAATAAATAGTCCTGGGTTTCCATTAGGAGGGGGTCTGGAGTCAGAAGCCAAGGTGTCAGCAGCAAAGGCAAACTGGGAATGGATGCTACGTGCCAATCACTGGGCCCCCAGGGTGCACTAGTCTCCCAAGAGTTCAGTAGTAGGAGGCCTGTGTCCTGGTCCCTGTTCCGCGACTGGCCTGCTGAGTGAACTGCCTTCTCTGGACCCAGTGCCCCTTACCTAGTTGCAGGGATGCAGTGAGAAGCCCATTGTGATGAGTCCAGAAGGCATCAGAAATGCAACAGGAAGTGGGGGACACTGAGGCCCAGTATCCACGTGAGAGTCGCCTGCAGCTTCACAGGGGAGTGTGCCCACATTCGCTCCTGTTTGGGGTGTGGGAACAGCCCCAGACACACTGATGTCCTGATGTCTTACTTGTAGTAAGTACCATTAGATGTCTTCCTTTGAGTCAGGGCTGTCAGGGCTTTGCCGCTTATTGCTAGGGTCTGACACAGAGCTGGCAAACTGCAGTGCTTAGAAATTTTGGGGTGGATGCCTGACTTGATGGATAGATGGATGGGTGAGTCATTCATAGCAGTGATCACTTAGAATGTGGGGAGGAAGTAGCAGGCCCAGTACCTGCTTTCAAGAAACTTGCCAACTTGTAGGGGATATCAGGCCACTAGAGTTTCCAGGAGCCAGGAGTTCAGAAACCTGGCTGTTATGTGCATGTCATGGAAGACAGGGAGGGCTTCCTGGAGGAAGAAGGTCAGCTTAGGAGGCAAGAAGGATTTAGTAGGCCAGGGCCTTCATCAGGCGGAGCAGTAGCCCACATTCTGTGTTGTGAAGGACTTTGACCCCATAGGGTCTCTGGGGCCTAGGTGAACCAGGATCCTGGGAGAGTTTGGCCATCTATTGATTCCTTCCGAATGGCACATCACCATGCCCCAGTTCCTATAGTCCCCCCATCCCCCACCAACTGGGACAAATCTTCCCAAGTATTGTCTCCCCAGATACTGGCTCTCCCTGTTTGCTCCCTCTCCTTGGGCAGACTACCTCCTGGGTGCGTAATCTACCATTGTGCACTGGGCTTCAAGGTTTTCCTGGTTCAGTGCCCCATGTAGACTGCCCCCTCTTATTTCTAGCAGCTGGAGTGTGTGTGGGGGGTGCGGGGAGGAGCAACAGGACATGGTGAGAAGGGAGGACTTAAAGAGGACCTGTGCCGGAGGACCTGTAGTCACAGTCAGTCCAATGTATACCACCAGTAAAGACTCTGAGAAGTCCTGTACCAGAGAAACCTTGTCTAGCTTTCTTCAGTTAAGTGCCTCCCAAACTTATTTGACTATAAAACTATTTTTCCATGCATGATTTTCCAAAGAACATGGCTCCTCTGAAAGTCTTTGGGGAATGCTGGTATCCCTGGTTTCAGGAGGCAGGGAGGGGTACTCCTTACTCAAAATATATCCCAATGTTTGACCCTGATATGGAGGAAATTAATGGTAGTTGAACCCCAAACTGGTCTTCATAGCTCTAACCAGACTTCACTCTAGCGCTACTGGACTCTCAGCTTCTTGGGATCACAGTACCTTCACCTGTGTCCCTGCTGAGTGCTAACATGAACCAAGCATACTGTGGTGCTTAGTAAATGCCTGCTGCTGATGGGATGGAGCTGTTGTGTGAAGGTCCAATCCATTTCAGCCCCTCAAACTCCCAGGGGCTACTCCCATTGTTTCGTTAGCTGGGAATTCTGCAGCGTCTGAAATGCCTTGTTTTTTTCCAAGGCTCATCTCTGGTCTCTCCCTTATCCAGGAAGCCTTCTCACCTACTCCAGTCCAAAGAGACCTCTCTCCCTTCCAGACTCCCATTGCCTTTAGAATTGAAGCCCCTCAGTTTCTCCTGAACTGTTCAGTCTCTTTCTTGTGAGTGAGTCTTCTGTGTCCTGACTGCTGTCTTTGTCGTCTGAGAGTCAAGGGGTGGGCTTAGAGCTCAGAGCCTGTGTGTGAACTGGGGCTTCTCCACTTACTCGTTGTGGGTGGGACCTTCGGTGAATCACCTCCTTCTTGGAGCCTTCGGTTTTTCATCTGTTAAGTGGGAGCAATAATAAAAAATATGTTGTCTCAAGATCTAGGAAGAAGAGATGAATTCCTGCTTGTAAAGTACTTCACACAATGTCTAGTTGGGAGTAGGTTCTTGCTAAGTGGCGGCCAGTGTCAATTATTATTGTTCCCAGCCAGCAGGGCTGGGCTTAGGACCAGCCCTTTGAAGTGCTTAGCAGAGGCTGTCCTTGCAATCCTGCAGTCCTGCTAGTCATGGGTGGAGAGTGGGGGCCAGGGTGGGGAAGGCACCAGGAACCCTGCCTTCTGAGGCCACCGAGTGTTCAGCCTGAGTGGAGACTCCTCCTGCCAAGAGATGGCCATCTCCAGATGTCTGCAGGCCGGAGGGAGCCAGCTGGCCTGTGGGGCCTCAGGGCAGAGAGAGGACTAATGGGAGGAAATTACACAGAGAGATTTCATCTCAGCTTGAGGAAGCACGTCTGCTAGGCAGAACTGGCCAACCGTGGCCCGGCCGGGCCCCTGACAGAGGCAGTGAGCTCCCTGTCACCAGAGGTGCGCGAACAGAGGCTGAGGGCTTCCAAGGGAGGGAAGCCTCTGAGTGGGTTTCTACCCTTGAGGCTCCTCCGAGGCTGTGGGCAGTCCCTTGTACTTCCTGAGTGGGTCTGGCTCTCACGTGGCCCATTGAGCCCACTAGGTGTCTGAGCAACACTGGCTCTGTGTGGAGTGTGAGGGCAAAGGCTTGAACATTTCCGGCTCCAAACTGGGGCCAGAATTTGGGAGGGGGGAGGGCGTTGCTGTAAGAGGCTGATCTCAAGGGGGTTAGTAACCACAGCGTCACCTTTCTGAGGTGGCAGCTTGGTTAGAGGGCTGACATCATAGACCCTAGCCTGTTCTGCGCCCAGATGCCCCTCTCAGGCCTGCCGGGGCCAAGAAGGACAGAGATTGATGGTGGGAGGGGGCTTGTTCTTAAATCAGCCTCCCCTCACTTCAACTTCTAAAAGCAGGGGCTGGGAGGAAACAGATGGGAAGAAGCAGGAGAGGAAAAAGCCTGGGTTACAATATTGGCCATTTGGTAGCTCTGTGACTGGACAAGTCACCTAACCTCTCTGCTTCAGTTTCCTCACCTGTAAGACAGAATGACAGTAATACCTATCTTCTTGTGAGGATTAAGTGAGTTATTGTTTGTGGTCCATAGGAAGTACCATGTAAGTATTTGCTAAATAGACAAAAATTAATTGATAAACTCGCCTATGCCTAGTCTACCCTGCAAGGGGCTTTACATTAATCTCCTTGTTTAGTCTCCACAACAGCGTAATGAGATTGAAACTCCTATTATTAGGGAAAGTGAATCCCAGCAGTCAATTCCCTGCCCAAGGTCACACAGCTGGTGAGAGGTAGAGTGAAAGCTTAAACTCAGGATGGTCTGGCTCTCAATCACTCATTTCTGCTGCCCCACAGGTTTGCATCCTCTCTAGGGAGACAAAGCACAAGTGCAGGGTAACAACGGATTGATGGCGGAAAGGGGTCAGAGACGTCCCCCACATCTGCCTTGCTCAGGCTGGAAGCCCCTTCTCGTGGCTGCTGCCCAGGAGAGATCTCTCTGACTAATTTGTGGAAACATTGCTGGGTGACTCCGATTACAAATTATAGCCCTGCTTCTTCCAGCTGAGTAATCTCCATGGTGGGGGGCAGGGGGTGGTCCTGGAAGTATTGGGGGTTCTAGGATGGCTGAGTTTGCCTTGGTGGTGACACAGCTGAGGGAGCTGAGCCACCCAGACAACCTCCAGGGGCAAAGGACAGGAGCTGGGAGGCCTGGGTTCCCTAGACAGTCTCCCTGGGTGGCGCGGAATCCCAAATGTGGGCTTAGGGTGTCCTGCTCACTCTCATTTTTCCTTCTGTCCCAGCTGGACTCCTCTCTCTTGCTCATGACTGTGTGTCCTGGGCTGAGCCAGGGCGGGCAGGGAGCAGATGTCCAAGAAATATGTGTTGGATTCCAGAATGTCTCCAGACACTACACTTGACTGTTTACAAAACTCTTTCCCCACTGTTATCTCATCGGATCCTCACAACAGCCCTGAGAGGTAGATCTTTTAACCCCATTTTACAGATGAGGAAACTGTGGCTCAGAGAGAGGAAGTGACTTGCCCAAGGTCATGCAGCTCAAACCCGGGTCTCGGGGCTCCAAATTAACTGTAGCTCTGCAGCCCAGCAGAGATGTCTCTCCTGTCATTGTGTGAGGCAGTGGGGGGACAGAAGGAACCCATTGTTGGTGGAGGTCCCCATGGCCTCCTTCAGCACAGAAGTACTTCTCAGAAACGGTCAAGGGAAATGGTCTTATCATCAACCGGGCCACAGAGTCACAGCCTCCATGGCTTCTCACTGGGGCGCAGGGGCTCAGGGATGCTGAGTTCTTTCCCAGCCTCTCATCGGTGTCAGTTAGTCCAAGCTCTCAGGAGCTCTCTGCCAGGGAGATGAATCCAAGTCATTGTCCTAAAGGTGGGAAATCAGAGCTGTGCCTCATTTTGGGGCAATAGCACTCTGTTCCCTGGAAACAGAGCACCAGAGAACTGTCTGAGATCCCCCCTTCTCATGCCTCTAGCCTCTGGAGCTGTCCTGGAGCGAGGGGCAGCGGCTCACTTTCTGGAGCCAGCCTCCATTCTGCAGCGGTGAAAGTGCATCTCTTCACCTCTGGGTCACTGGTGGGCCTCTGCTGACAGCTGTGGTTTTCCTCGTCAGCTCTGCCGTTTTACTTTTTGTTCACTGCTCTATTATTACTGACATCTTAAAGGGTTTCCCCTTCTGGTCAAGCTTTGTCTTTTGTTTTTATAGTTTTAGAACTTCTCTCCTCTTCTGCCTGCTCCCGGCTGTGGTTTTGGAAGATGCTGAAGCAGGAGGTAGATGAGGGGCAGTTTGAAAGCAACTTCCCCCTGTGTCCCTCACCCCCCTGTCCCTGTCCCCAGCAGACCTGAGGGGCCCGCAGGGTGGACCCAGCTCTGAGGGCAACACTTGCGGGAGAACATGCCCCTTTGAACTGGGAATTCTTTTTCTTGTTCTAAGTGGGGATTTGGTGCCTCTAGCCCTGCATATATAAGGCCCTTGGCTGCCATGACCCACCCCCTCCCCTTCCCTCCAACATTCTCCCCCTCTCAGGGCTGCTGCCACTGCTGGGGGAAGCTTCTAGTACAACTGAGCCCACTAACCATAAACAATCATCACTTCTTGGGGCCGGTAGTGCCCTGGGAAGATGGGGACATGGCAGATCTTGACAAGATGGGGGATAGAAAAAGTTTTTTGTGGGGCCCCTCTGCCCATCCTGATTCATTGTGGGACTAGGTTTAGGCTGAAAACTCCCCTTCTGAAATTCGCAGCCCCTCTGGCTTGGGCGGGGGTTTCTGCGCTATGCTAGGCCATAGCCACCAGCCCTTTGCAGTGGATTCCTGGACTTAAGTGGGGGGCTAGGGTGGCCCTATCCATTCTGACAGTTGGTTTTTGGGAGGGCAGGACTGCAGAACTGAGAACCACCAGGCTGTCAGAGATTAGCTTGAATTCCTACCTCTACCCTGGAGCCAGAGAAATGCTCCCAGCCTCCTCCTCAGCCCTGCACCCAGGATCCCAAACTAGGAAGGATAGAAGTTGCAATCCTTTTTGCCCCTGCTCCCCCTCCAAAATAGTAGGGGTAGGACCTGGCTGGTTCCCAAACTACTCGTGCTTTTGTAGCTGAGCTCTAACTTTTTGTTTTATGTTCGAAGACAAGATTCAGATCTGCAGGGGGAAAGCGCTTAAAACCCCTTTGGTTGCTGGGACTTGTACCTGAGACAGACCCGCAGCACGCCTGCACCCCAGAGTGGGAAATGCTGTCTTGGTCTTTCCTGTACACCCACAGAAATTCCTGAAGTTGCCCAGAGCACCAGCTCGCAGGCTAGTCAGGGATCTATGATGCCAGCACAGTGAGGACTGAGCCTGTCTTGTTCACTGCTAGTGCCACAGACCCCAGAGAATGGGGGGCATCAGTGGGCAGTTAGAATTCCACTGTGTGGACAACAGCCTGGTGTAATTCCATGCCCTGGACAGCAGAGTCTAGTTGTGCAGGCCTCAGAGAGGGGAAGAGCAGTGAGGATCAGAGTGGTTAGGGAGGAGCCCTGGAGGAGGAACCCCAGAGCTGCACTGAAGGGCAAGTGAGGGGGGTGAAAGGGAGGGGGGCCTTTGGAGCCGAGGTTGAGAGGTGATCCTCCCCCTCCTACCTTCCCTGGACCAGCCCCAAGCACTGAGGAAAGCCAGACTGCTAGAGCTCAGAGAGACCCATGAGATGGCCAGGACCCCCAAACATGCAGACAGGGGAAACCGAGGCCCAGAGGGGCAGGTCTCAGGCCACTGGAGCCCCTTCCTCTACTCCATAGCCCAAAGAATTTAGAAGCCTCCTGCCCCAAGCTCAGGAAATCTTGAATCATGCAGCAAGAGAAAAACAAAAATCCAAAGCACGCATTTAGTGTATGAGTATGAGTTGCTCTTGTAATAAAAAATAAACCATTTCATGTTATTTTTTTTTAAATGTAGGAGGAAATAAACACTTTGGGGGTAGGGTGAGGCTTGAGAGCTTGCTGCATTACAAAAACTACACTCACTCACTGCCCTGACCCAGGGTGACCAGGCAGCTAGTCCAACAGTCTCCTCCCGCTCCCTCCGGGGAAGGTGGGATCCCGCTGGGGAGCAGCTGGGCCTGTGCATAGCACCCCCTGGTGGCTGGCTCTGGAGGAGGCTATGTCTGAACGGCAAGGGTGGGAAGTAAGGAGTTTGGTCGCTGCCTCCTTCCACAGCGGCTACCATTGCACATTAGAGTACAGAAGCTGGGTCCCACTGGCAGAATTCATCTCCCTCATTTATCAGGGAGCTGTGACAGGATACTCACCCGGGCTTTGCTGCAGGCCTGGCGGCCAGATCTGCAGGTTCAACAGAGCCCCAGCAGGGGATCTTTTAGAAAAAAGTCGCTCACACAGGGCCTGATGGCGGTGACAGGCAGCACGAGAGCCTGGAAGGCTCCCGTTGTTCCTGAGCATCAGACTGACCCCACCTCCAGTGTTGCTGACAGAGCCATGGCACACAGCCCACAGTGAGGGGTGTCCCTGAGGAGTCCCTGCTCTACCCTGGCTCGCTGCTCAGGCTGACAGGATAGTGACAACAGTGATGGCAGTAGCAAAGTCAGCTCACGTCCCCTGTTTCCTGAGTGCTGCCTCCAGGCCCGCACAGGTGAAGCCTCATAACAGCTCTATGAGGCAGATGGTCTCTCTTTTTTTTCCATGTAGTCTTTTTTTTAGTGAAAAATCTTTAAGGTAGAGAGCATTGTATAATGAACCCAATTTCATTCCAATTTCACAATTATCAAGATTTACTACAATTGTTTTGCTTTTCCTTACTTTCTTTCTCCCTTCCTTCCTTCTTACCTTTTTTTCTTTCTCTTTTTAAATATTTTAAAACAAGTCCCAGACATCATGTCATCTCACTCTTGCATGCTTTAGTATGTATTTCTAAAAACATGGACATTTTCTTGTGTAACCACAAAGGCATTATCGCAGCCAAAAAAAAAAAAGTCATAATTCCTTGGTGTTATCTAATACTAGCCTGTGAGGCAGGTACTTTTACTGTCCCCATTTTCCAGATAAGGAAGGAGAGATTCTGAGAGGACCAGTAACTTGGCCCAAGGTCACACAGCTTGTTAGTGTTGGGGATGGAATTTGAGTCTGACTTGGTGGCCCACCCTCTAAATCACTCTCTCTGGTCCTCAGTTTCCCTCGATAAAGTGGGGAATAATAATGACTGCCTTACTCCTTCACCTGGTACTGCCTGAGTGTACCACGTTACTCTTGCTTCCAACAATAACAATGAAAATAGTAATGAGATAAAGCAATCAGAAGAATTGATAGAAAATTGATATGATTGCCAAGAACTATGACAATGAAAGAAAACTAAGCTTTGCTGCGTCCCCACTCATCTGTCAGCTCACCCTTATCTCGTTTAATCTCTACCCCAATCCTATGTTTCCTGATAGGCAGCTTCATTTTACAAGTGAGGGAACTAGAGGCTCAGAGGGTGGAAGTGTGTCTCCAAATTCAGGCCACTAGTAGCTGACAGGAGCGGGATTTGGAGCCAGGCTGGTCTCTTGGGAGTGGCAGAAATCCCAAGGGTTGTGTCAGGAGCTGAAGGTGGCTTTGCTAAGGGTTTCAGGGCATCCTGCCATCACAGGGAATGTGCCTGCTGGGATTACTGCTTGCAAGCAACAGAAATCAGCTTTGGTGATTTGGGGCAGAATAGGAGTGTATTGGACGTATTGGGATAGTTCACAGAAGGGATTGGAAGGAAGGAGCCAGGCTGGGAAAAAATGGACGTGAAGCAGTCCTGGGGCCTGGAAGGCAGCAACTGCTCAGAAGCCTCAACTCATCACCACCTGCAAGATGAATTCACTTCTGCCTTTTTCTCTGCTTTGATGTGTTTTTTGAGACCCAGAGACCTAAGAGAAAGCTTCTAAGGTATCCAGCCTGGTGGCACAGCCTCTGCCCTCCATCCCTGAGAAAGCAGGGCAATTTCTTGGAGGGTTCCAGAGTGCTGGGCGGTGCCAGGGCTTTTAAAGGAGTGAAACAGAGAGGGAGCTGGAGGGGATTCCCCAGAGAGGACTCTGCCTGCTTGGGTTTTCACACTGTAATTTTGTTTCTAGTCCTCAGTGTGTGAGTCACATGTGAAAGTCTCTTGTTTTGCCAGGCCCGTGTCTGCTGCTGCCACCACCTTCACAGCAGCTGCCACCTCTAGGTAGGAGGCCTAGATCACGGGCAGGACCCTGTCTACCACTGGGTGCTACAGATATGGGAGCAAAGCATTAGGGACTGTAATCTTGGGGCCCACTGCTGGGGAGGGATTTTCCATCCTTTGCATCACTTGCAAATGAAAAGCTAATTATATGCAAACAAATGGGTGCCCTCAAAGCCCAGCAGCTGGTAGGAGTTGAAGGGAGGGGACCTGGCTCTGGCTGCTCTGTGCCTTCCAGAAAATACTCAACCTAGCTTGCCCCCAGGGAGAGCCCCGGCTTTGGTCAGATCCATTGCCACCTTCTTCTAGAAATGGGCCCTGGCTGCCGCTAGAGTCTGTACCCCTGGGCACTTAGTACTCCCTGAGGGGCCTCAAATCCTTGTGAGAAGTAAGTGGGGCATAAAGTTTAAATTAAGAAATAAAAAGGGGAGGAGGGTATAGCTCAGTGGTAGAGTGTGTGCTTAGCATGTACGAAGTCATGGGTTCAGTCCCTAGTACCTCCGTTAAAAAAAACAAAACTAATAATAAATAAATAGACCTAATTACCTCCCCCACGAAAACAAACAAGGCCTATTTCCCCTCCTCGCCCTTCCCTCTCACTGGCTTCTCTCTATGAAGCTCCATTTCTCCTCAGCCTCAAAATATTACCCGCACCGGGGCAGCCCCAGCAGCTTCTGACTTTTTTGCTCATCACGGCTGTAGGATCTGAGCCTGGAGCCCGGCCTGGCTTGCCCACTGCTCCTGGACAGACAGGCCCGGGAACAACAGGCCCTCAACACAACTTTGAGTGCACTGCAACCCACCTGGGTTGTTTTCCTGTCCTTTGTGGACCAAAACTTGGCCCCTTGGGACTCTTCTACCTCCTCAGTGCCTCAGTTCCTCTGGGTGAGCCTCCAGGAGAGAGGGTAGGTGCTGGGCTGGCCTTGGGCACTATGAGCTAAACCCCCTACCTGTGCAGGCTTCAAGGACCAGATCGGGCGCACTCATGCAAGAAGCCTCAGGGCCGTGGGGCCAAAGAGCTTCACGTAACGAAGATGGGGCTGGTGGTCAGGACCACACAGGGCACCATTACCTGTCCAGGCCCAGAGGAGTGGAGGGTGAGAGGGGAGCAGTGTCAGAGGCTGGCAGAGGACTAGTCCAAGAAAAAGAAATCCTTGTGTTGGCAAGACCTGTCCTGTGAGGGTCTCCGTGAGAAAGTCCTCAGGAACCCGAACCATAGTTGTACACATCTATTTGCACATTTTGTATACCGAGACCACTGTATATCTAGATCATTGTCTCTTCTGTGGCTGTGAGCCTCCTTCTGGACAAACACACTGCTTCTCCTGTCCTCCCCACCACCCTGAGGAGCACCCCGAGGCCTGCTTGCCAGCAGCCCCTCCACAGGTGTGGACATGTAGAGCGGCAGGGACCACACACTCTCGAGCCACTGGAATGACCTCTCCCGGATGAACCAAGCAGGGCCGTGGGCTTCCAGGAAGGGGTGGCTTCCCTAAGCTTGTGCCCAGCTGCCACTGGAAACACCCTCACCGTTTCATCAACTGAAGATGTATTTAAAAGAGTTCTGTGTTGTGGCTGTTCTGGGAGAAGTACTTGAGGATCCAATTTTAAAAGCCCTTTTCACCGCCTGGACCCTCAGCGAGTTGCCACAGTGATACTTTAGAAGAAAAACAGAGCTAAATGAGCTTGGTCGTGCCTTTGTGATCCTGAATGTTTTCCATTCTGAGCCCTTAACATATAATTAAAGATTATTTAGTGTAGACTTTTTCTTTTATTGTAAATTAATTTCAAAACCAAGTTTTGAGGTTAAATAATGATTGCATTTGTTAATCAATCCAACCTGGATTTTCTTCCAAAAGCAAACCGGATACTGTTGTCAAAATGTTGGAAACGGGATTTTTGAGAACTTGGGGTTTCACTGACTGCAGTGGCATTAAGGCTCCTGAAAGTGTGACTGTGTGTTGATGTCTTTTCACTAGGCAGGGATGTGCTTTGGGAAGAGGTAAAACTAAGGATGTTGATGGCATATGTTCTGGGGGCTGTGAACCTCTGGCTGTGGTCTGGGTCCCAGGAAATTCACCGCTCCCTGAGAGGGGGCTGTCAGCCCCTTGGCCAGGCCTCAGTGCACCTGCTGGAGAGCGCATAGGTGTCCACCCAAACACAGTGAGGTGGATGAGGCCCTGGGACAGGGGAAATTGGCTTGCAGCGCCTTGTGCCTCCCAACTCCAGTCTCTGTCAGAGAGACTTCTGATGTTTTCCTCTGGGTTTCTCAGTCTCGGCACTATTGCCATTTCAGCCAGGTAATCTTTGTTGCAGGAGGTGAGTTGTCCCGTGCATTTTAAGGTGTTTAGCCACATCATTGACCTCTACCCACTAGACACCAGCAGCACACGGCACCCCCCCCCCCACTTTCGTGAAGCCAAAAGTGTCTCCAGGTGTTGTCAAATGTCCCCTTAGGGACAGAATTACCCCCAGCTGAGAACTGAGTTAAAACATAATACACATTCATGGTAGAAAACGAGATAAAAATAATCTACAATTTCAGTATCCAGAGTTAACCCCTGTTAAGTTTTCGACGTACTTCTTCCAGACTTTCTTTTCCACGCAGATATGGATTTTTGCTTTTTCCTGGAACCAAGGCCACACAGTGTACTGTTTTGTCACTTGCCAAGCCACGGATGGCACAGTGGCTGACTTCCCTTGCAGCCAGATCTACTCTGCTGCACCTCCCCGCAGACTCGGCTGAAAGCACCCCTCTTCAGTATGGCAGCTGAGGGGCCTGGAAGAGTGGTGTCAAGCCCACCAGGATCTCATCTTAAGCTTTAAGGGTCACATAGGTAATAGGACAAACTTCAAAATGTGCAAATAGATGTGGACAAACTGTTTCCTTTCCACCCCTCTCCTGTCCATCCTTTCTCAGACGCAGCCTTTGCTTTCTCTCATATTCAGTCTCAGAGATGGTCTGTGCTGTCTAGAACACGGGTGCCTATTGAGCACTTAAAATGGACTAGTGTGCTGAGGGGCTGCATTTTAAATTAAATTACATTTAAATTAATTTGAATGTAAATAGCCACTTGTGGCTAGTGGCAAACTTCTTGATAGCACAGCTCTAGTCCCTGGGCCCTGGCAGCCTCTCGCAGCTCCCTGGAGCCCCTGGGAGTGGGAGGGGATGGCAGTCTGGGATCACACAGCCCTGATCTACAAGCACCTCAGTGGGGCTGGAGCTGCAAACTGCAGGGAAGTAACAGCTACTCTCTAGTGAGGCAGGGGATTCCAGCTAGGGGACATTCAAAGGTTTCCCGCAGTGCTTATCAGAATAGGGAACGGCCAACAGGAGAAGGGCAGCCACAGCCATTTTCTACCCCTTTCTGCAGGGTTATGGCCCAGCAGCCATCAGTCCCTCGGGGGAGGGCTCAGTCCTCTCTGGGAACAGGAAAAAGGGCCCTCACCCCAGTTCCCTCAGGACTCTGTGGGTGCAGGGCTCTGCCCTGCATGGAGGCCTGTTCTCTCCTACCCAGACCTGCACTCTGAGTTTGACATGAGACGCACTGATGGGAGCTCTGGAGTACCTGCTGCCGCCGACTCTGTGAAGTCTGAAGTCTGGGAGGTCTGGTCAGGCCCTGTGAAAAGACATCACCAGTAACCTGGGCAATTACAAGTCTGTAGTGCTTGGGCCGAGATGGGACTCTCAGCTCTGCCTCAGCCTAGAGTCCTGCAGCCGGGCCTGTTTCCCTGAGGGCATGCTGGACACACACGCAGGGCTACCATGGAACAACTCTGGGGACACCATTCACATGGGACATGTGTGGCCAGGCTGGGGACACAGATGCATGCATTTGTGTCAGTCTTGTGACCATGCACACCTTTCTCACCACACTTCAGTACCCCCAATACACGAAAATCCAACTTGACTAAAAATAACAAGCAGCCTTATTGCCCACTCTTGGAAACTCATGGCTTCCCTCAGGGCATTTGAAGTGGGTCCCCTTTACATTGAACTGCTCAGGACCATACTCAGCTCAAGCAAGTGAGGTGCACCCATGCGCCGATGACTCACTTGTACATTCAGGCTTGCCAAGGGCCAGGGCAGCTGCTGTTCTCAACCACGCAGATCTCTGGTAGACTTACGAATCCACAAATCACCTTTATCCCCTGGAAGGATGATTGAGCACTAGATTGAAAGAAGCCTTTGCTGCAAGTGTCTTTGGTCTAAGCTAGAAGCCATCATAAGGAAACTCCAGCTGTTCTACTGGTCCCTGAAAAGTCGTAAGGGTTGCAAGCAAGAAAGACTTGGATGCCAATCTGTGATCATCTAAGCCCCAGTAGCGAACTTACTGAACCACATGGCAAACAACAAGTATAGTACCTTTGTTCCTTCCTTGTGGGGGGCCAGTGGGGGTTGTTGGGAGGAATTGGCATACATAGGAGGCTCTAGCATCTGTGTTGGAGATCACCCCCAGAAAACTGCACGTCTCTAGGTGAGGAAATGGAGCCAGAAACATCAAGACATTACCCCAGGATTTAACAGCATAAGGGGCAAAGCTGGGACTCCAACCTTGGTCTTCCAAGCCTGGCCCCCGTCTGGGAGCCCTCCTGCACACAGCTCCCTCTCCAGAACAGAGAGAAGCCCAAGACAGTGACTCAGGACACGCTCCGTAGTTCTGCTGATCAATTTTTTGTTTTGAAGTGAGATGTTCTGCCGCTATTAAAGTCTTTAGGAAATTATAGTGATTTTGACTTTTTCAGACATGTTTGAATTACTCACAGTCTGGAATTCCTAGGCAGGGGGTGAGACCCAGAGAGCTGCAGAGAAGTTAGGGGCACAGGATCTGGGGTCAGATGGAAATGAGTTCAAATCCCCACTCTGCCACTTACCAACTGTGTGAGTTAACTGCTCTGAGCCTCTGTTCCCTCATCTGGTTTCATTAACCAGTACCAGCATTTAGTTCAAGAGTTGCTGAGGGACTAAACGAGGTAGTAAGCAGAGAATGGTTGGCTCCCAGGAGGCTTGAAGAAATGGGCTTTGGGGTTATTTCTTAATTGAGCAGGGAGGCTGGGGTCTTGCTCTGCAAACACAGAATCAGCTTGGACTGAGGCCTGAAGCAGAGCCTGTTCGGCCTTATGGATCATGAGCAGGGCTGTCTGAGTTCAAATCCCAAATCTGCCACTGACCTGGGGCCAAAGGACTTGCCCTCTCCGAGGCCATTTCCCTGAAGGAAAAAGAAATGTGGATGACTACTGTGTAGGTCTATTGCAGGGACTGCATGTTCAGTGCTTAGAATTGGTGCCTGGCATACAGTTGGTGCTCATGGATGAGCTTATCGCTGTCCCTATTCTTTCTGTCTGTACCTGTGTTTCCGTCAGGGTAGCAACGGCTCATGTCTGTAGAGGTAGTGGGAGAGTTTCCATAGCTCTGTTTCTGCCAAATATGGTGTGAATTTGAGCTTTTCTTGTTCAGTATGTGGCTAAGCCTTTGCCCAGGCTGTTCCATTGCTAAGAAGCCCCTTACTCCTCCATCCCGGCCAGCAAGGCTGTGGGAAGAATGCGAAGAACTTTCCTGATCTAACCCGTCAGAAACATTAATTGAACATCCCACAAATATTTACTGAATGCCTACTCTGTCCAAACACTGTGCTAGTGTTAACCTCTCCATTCTTTTTTCTCAGCCCATTTCTGTACTTGAACACTTGTGTATTCCACCTTATGCTGTAGCATTAATTTTCTCTCCAGATTTTAGAGGGCAAAGGGCCTTATAACCTGCATAGGGTCCAGGGCCAGTTTGTACCCCGGCATCTTCTCTGTCTGACTTTTCTTCCTGAGCACAGACCCACCCAAGGGGCAGATGTGTCAGTCTCCCATCCCCGAGCCAACGGCAGATGGATCTGAGCATGCTCAGAAGGACTGCGGGGTACCACCACCCAGCTGGGGATTCAAAGCCCTTGAGAGGTAGCCCCCAAAGGAAGATGAAGGCCTTAAACTGTTATTGTAAGTGTGTCTTCTCTTCGTGGGTTGCATGGAGATCAAAGCCCGAAGGAAGTAGAAAGTTGCTCTCTGACAAAAACACCATATTTTTAGAAGTGCTTGGTGGTTTAGGATGTTTGCCCCAATGCTGCCTTTCAGTGGTAGGGGGTGGGGCTGGGGTGGGGGCCAAGGGATGCGACCTCAGGCTGAGGGTTGCTGAGAGTGGGTTTCCTGGCAGCAGAGGGCCTGAGGGTGGAGGCTGAGGGTGGGAAGTCCGTCATCACATATCTTTCCTGAAGACCAGAGCCCCCAGGCCATATACTTGGCGGGTGGGCAAGGCCGGGGGAGTCTGAGAGGCCTCTGGCTCCATCTCTTTTCAGACAAGGGAGCATGAAGGCCCAGAGAAGAGCAGAGGATTTGCCAGCCCCTCCCCCCTTCTCCATCTGGGGATTTGGGACTTGCATGCATGGAACCCTTAGAGAACAATGCATGCATTCTGTAATCAGAGCTAATTGGTGTGGTTCAGATGAGGAGGAGGAATGCTAGGCTTTTAGGGGCAGGACATCAGTGGGTTTCTGAACCAACTGCCCACGAAGAGTCCATGGAGAATTAGAATAGCTCGCGGGGTCTGGGAAGGGTAAAACTTGGGTAGGTGAGAGGATGGCCCAGCAGCATGGGCAAGAGCTGGGAGGTGGAAACTCCCTGGGCCTGAACGTGGGGAACAATGGGAGACATGGCAGAGGCAGGAGCGAGACAGGAGGGGACCTGCTCACACTCCCAGGGATCAGAGTCTAAGTTCTGTTGAGCCTCAGTTTCAAAGGTGACTGGGAGAGGTGAGCTGGCTGCTCCCCACACCCAGAGGGGAGCAGAGGCACGTTGGGGGGCTGCCCAGCCCTCCCCATCTCTCCCCAGTGCCTCTACCTTATAATCAGGGTGGCCCTTCCTTCATGTTTATGCCAAAATCCCAAACAGCCAAGGCTGGGCTGGTGAGCTGTAATTTATATCATTTTTCATATGGGTTACAGGCTCCGAAGGCTCAGACTCCTTCAAGTGGGAACCACATTGCAGCAGGGCAAACCAGTGTTAAGAAATCTTGTCCCAGGGAGCCGCCTGCTTCTCATTTGGGATGTGCCTGTGTTGACTGTTTGTTTTCAGGGCCCAGCTGGTTGGGAGAGAGGGCAGGGTGGCCATGGATCACTACCCTTGCCAGGAGTCCCTGACGAGGCTGGGGTGAGTCTCTGTTGTGAGTCCTGCCAGCCTCCTGTGTGCCCCACTGTGAAGCCCTGCAGAGGAAGCTGTGAGCACACTGCTCTTTGTCCTCGCCTGTCCCCACAGAGCAAAGCCAGCTGGAGACAGCCGAGTCTGGGAGAGCCTGTGGGGGGCCTGGCACCCCAGGCTAACTGTGGGGAGCGAGGGCTCTGGGCTCCCCCAGGCACTGCTGGCAAACCGAGAGGCAGTACACGGAAGTCGGCCAGGAGGCCAGCTGCAGTGAAGACACATGAACCGTGGCTACACACGAGGTGGCTGGATCTTAAACACGTGGCACAGAGCGAAAGAATATGAATGATAAATTCCACTCATATACAGTTCAAAACCAGGTACAGTTATTCTGTGATGTTAGAGGTAAGCTTAGGAGATAAAACTAGAGTTGGAAGTGAAGACCCTGGAAGTTGGGGTGGTGGTAAATTGAGTGAGGAGGGAGGGGACAGGATGGGGTTGGGGGGAAGGAGGGAATCCTGGGGGCAGGCTGTATTCTAGCTCTTGATCCTGGAGGTGACCACAGGAGTGTTCACTGCCATCAATCATTGTGCTGTACATGTATGCTTTATGGACTTCTGAGTGGGCTATCTCTCACAATAAAAAGGGCTAAGAAAACAAAGTCAGAGGGCACCGAATGGCTGAGCACTCGCTGCCCTCCTCTCTCCATCTCACTTCCGTCCTCAGGGCCCTGGAACACTCTCTTTCTTGCCCCTCAGCAGTCAGCCCTGCCCCACTTGTCTCACCCAGGCTGGGTCAGGCCCAGGCCTTCCCTGGTGCTGATGGAGTCACAGACCAGGGGGACTTCCTGATCCCCAGAGAGCCCTGAAGCCTGTGGGGCTATGGGGCCCCCTTCTCAGTAGCCCTGCCACTCTGGGCCTAGCCCAGCACTGGGTCCTGGATCAACTGGCAGGACTTTCCTGGCTCTGAGAGGCTCCCCACGGTCCCTCATCAGATCAGGAGTTGTCATGTTACTGGGAAGAGGAAAATAAGAATTACCTCGGTTCTTAGTCATCAAAAAAAAAAAAAGAATTTTTGATGAGAGACAAAAAGCATGCTATAAGCAAGATTTTTATTAGTGAAGTAAAAAAAAAAAAAAAAAAAAAAACTAGTGAGAGATAGCACACCCCTGAGAATTGGGAGCAGGCCAGTCCAAGAGAGGAAAAATGGTGCTGTTCCTTTGTCTTTCCTGTTTTTATATCCTGGTCTCGTGATTGATTGATTGACAACTCAGGTTCCCTGTGCTCTGGCACGCCCACCCCTTTTGGGCAGGTTTACTGGGTCAAGCTATACCAGGGCCTTCTCTTATGCTCAGCTGCAGCATTTTGATTTAACTGGCTTCTTTTACTGGCCCTTATTTAGAGAAAGTAAAAATTTCTGGAGTCCCCCTTCCTGAGTGCAGACATACAGTTATTTTCTGGGTTGTTCCTTTCCCCTTCCTCTCCCCCTGCTCAGTGCTCATTTCTATTTAAACTGCCGAACAGTCAGAGCTGCCTGTACATCCCTGCCTCTGTCCCCGCAGGAACTGCTTGCAGGCTGAGGGGCCAGAGCACCTGTGTGGACGGCCGTCAGATGGCCTCCGTCAGGGGGCTTGCCGTGGCAACCTAGCTCTCTTTGAGGGACACCCTGGGTACCTTCACTGTGAACAGAGGGCAATCTTTAGAACATGTCTAATTTTTGAAGAAAAATCTCTGATCTTCAAAGTTCTGTTTGCTCTTTTAATTTTCTTCAAGGAGAACTATTGATAGAGAGAGGCAGGTGTGGCCTTTTCATGGGTAAAAGGAATCCCTCAAAGTTGGGGCTGAAGGAACCGTAGGGGAAAATGAAAAGTGTGGGGTTGAGGTTCCTCGGTGGGAGGGGCTAGTCTAGGGGGCTGGCTGCCTCCACACCCTTAATTTCTGGGAGCAGATGAGTCTCCCCCAGGCACCTGCCTGGGCCTTGGGGCTCTTCCACAGAACTTTCAGGTGAGAAACTTTCCATTGTTGCCTTATCTCGTGGCAATCCCCGCCTCACCTCCTCGCAGCGACCACAGGTGTGCGCAGATCTGAGGCCCCGATCTGTTCCATTCTCTTTGTGCCAAGCAGAGCGGGGACGCGAACCCCCGGCATGAAACGGCGCCCACAACCGCAAGGCCCGGTGTGCGCCCTCTGAAACTGTAGGTAAAGACAATTACCGGCAATTTCCACAGCATGGTTTGTTTTTTGTTCAAAGGCCAGGGAGGCATTCTCAGCAGTAGGCCCAAAATATAGTATTCCCACCGCATGCCGCCCTCATAAATGTGCGATAAAAGCTGTGGTCGCTTTGTCCCGGCTCTTCCTTTTAACAGTCACCCCTTCAAGTTTGATGTTGAAACTGCTTTTTTCTTTATGTGTACTTTGATGGCCCAGATAACGCTCCATGATAAGGAACTGCCTTCAAAACCACTCACTGTACCTCGTGCTTACCCATAGGATGCGCGTCACAAGAGAAAATCGGGTGCCCGAACTTATGAGAATTGGGATAGGAATGTGCTGAGTCTGTGAAATCCTCCTCTCTGCTGCCTGTATTGAAGATTTGGCCAAACAAGAGAGAGAGAGAGAGAACCAGGGACCAATCAGAAGAGAAAATGGTGGGCCTTGTCCTAGAAAGAGCTGTTTTCCCACTAGCAAAAGATGCTAAGAACCTGCACATTCATGCCCATCAGGTTTCCTTAACCAAAAAAGACTCTGTGAGGCTGATGTTAATCGGCCCAGAGAGCTTGGGAATGTCGGTGCTCTCCCGGGGTGGGTGTGGTCTTGAAGGTCTGGATTTATCAGGTGCTGCATCTCCTGTGGTTGAGTTAAAGCTCTTCCGTTTGTTCATTTGATATTTAGACTCTATCAAGGGCTGCCCACACCTGGAGTCATAACATCACAATAGGAACAGACCCTTGAGTTGTGTAAGTGGTGGTTGGTTTTTTCACAGCACTTTGATATCCATTATCTCATCTCCCATCCCGTGTAGGAGGTTGACATCAACATGGTGGCCAGCACAAACCCCAGTAGGGTACTATGCCCATGGTACAGATATGGTTAGAGTGACTAGAGTGACAACTGCAAAAATGCCCCAAGACCAAGAGAGGGACTTTTCAATGGAGATGTCATCATTGTCTCGGCAAAGACCAAGCGTTTTCAAAGACCTCTAAGCTTTAGGCTAAAATCAGTGGCTTCCAAATCTAGGAGAGACCATCTTGGCTCCTGACTTCATTTGTAACTTTGCCCTGTTCCCAGGGACCCCAGAGATCCTCAGCCTGTGAGGCAGAGGGATTAGAGCTGACTTGGATCAGACAAACTGAGGCATGAATCTGGCTTATCAGCTGTGTGACTTTAGGTGAGTTACTTTACCTCTATGGGCCTCCGTTTCCTCGTCAGGAAAATACACGTGTCATTGTAAAATCTCTTCAGGGTCCCTGCTAGGCATGACAGTCTGTGATTTTGTGATTCTATGAATTACCCTGAATTTGCATACACATAACAACTTACAGGTTTCGAAGCACTTTCACATAACTTTCAGCAGTTCATTTGATCTCGGCCACAGCTCTGTGGGGTGGGCAGGCAGGCGTACCATATTTTCATATCCCCATTTGAGAGATGGAGAAATTGAGGTGCAGAAAGATGAAGTGGCTAGCCTTAGGAACTCTAGCAAGCTGGTGCTGGCCAGTACCTGAGCAGACATGTGATTTCTGGACTGTCTCGTGGACAGCCCCTTCAGTCAGGGATCCCTCCTGGGTTATCCTGGAGGGGACTAAGGAGTCCCAGAGCTTAAGGGTCTAGTTTAGAGTGCCTGGGCCTCTGGGCCTCCTTGTCATGTGTAGCCCCAGTGGCTGGGCTTCACACAGAACACCTGGCAGCATTCCAGGAGCTGTTTAGGGAGGCAGCTACAAAGGCCTTTGGAAGCAGAGGCTGGGGAATCACTGCTCCAGCAGACTCTTCCCACCTCAGACCCTTTCCTGTGTATCCACACCCCCTGGCTTGGATCACACAGGGTTCTCCTATTGGAATTCCCTCATTCCTCCTGCCAATTAAATTCTTAGCTATCCTTAAAGCCCAGACCAAAAAGCCCTCCCTTGAGCGCTCCACATACATTTTCTTATTTAATCCTCTGTTTTACTCATCTGTAAAATGGAACAGCAATACCCTCGGTCAACATCATTTATCCCTCACTTTGCAGATGGGGAAACTGAGGCTCAGAGGGTTAAGTCATATGCTTGAGGTCACACAGCTGGGGGGGCTGGAGCCAGGATTTGAACCTTATGACTTAAAATGCTCAGGGTTGCAGGCATCAGAGGACACTGACTTTCTTTATCCATTCACAAAGCACTTAGGGACCACCCCCCCTCTTATGAGCACTCTCATCCTTGCTGAGTGTGTGTTCCATGGGTCTCGCTTGTCTCCCTCTCTGGGCTCTGAGCCTTGCAGGTCAGAGGCTGCATCCTGTTCCACACCATCCACTCCATACACCTGCCTGGCACATAGTTGGTCTTAGTAAGTCCATGCTAGTTGGTGAAGACATCTGTTGTGCAGCACGGTAACAGGGCCAGCTGAGCCAGCTGAGGTCTGTAAGCCTAGGGGCTACTCTTTCTTCCAGCTGGACCTATAGGGCCCAGCCACTAAATGTTCCAGGGCTTCCTGGCCTAGAACTTAGGGCACAGCACTTCAGTAGAGTGACCCAGTTTGTTTTTCCCATACTGCCCACAAACTTGGTCCTAACTCTTCTAAATGTGTAGAATAACGTGCTGTTTAAAAGCACATGGTCAAGTTTGGATACTCTGTCCCTCAACTGCTGTGTGACCCAAGGCAAGTGACTTTATGTATTTTGTGAATCTAAGATTCCATCCATCGTAAGGTGCACCATATTTTATGGCCCAACAAGAAAGGACAAAACCCTTCCTGCCAGTTAAACTATGCTAAGTCATCAATTGTAAGGTACATCTCAATTTAAGATTTGTCTAGACACTTCACAAAAGAAAATATTCGAATGGCTGATAAGCACATGAAAACATGCTCAATATCATTAGTCATCAGGGAAACACAATTTAAAAATCACAGAGAGATACCACTACCATAGCCATCAAAACGGCTTTAAAAAAATCCCAGACTAACCTAACAACATACTGGGTGTTGGTGAGGGTGTGAAGCAACTGTACTGCTGCTGAGACTATAAAACCACTTTGGATAATAGTTTGGCAGTTTCTTGAAAACTTAAACATATACCTATGATATGACCCAGACATTCTATTTCTAGATACTTACCCAAGAGAAATGAAAATAAATGCACACAATGACTTGTCTATAAATGTTTAGAGAAAACTTATTTTGTAATAGCCCCAAACTGGAAACATCCCAAATGTCTACTAATAAGTGAATAGATAAACAAATTGTAGTACATGCATTCAATGGAATAGCACTCAGCAACTAAAAGTAGTTAACTATTGCCATACGCAACAATCTGGATAAATCTCACAACAATGTTGAATGAGAAAATCCAGACAAAAGAGGATACATACTGTGTTTCGATTTATATAAAACTCTAGAAAATGTAAAGGAATCTATATTGACAGCAAGTAGGTCCATGGTTGCCTAGCGCTGGGGTGGAAGGAGGGAGGAATGGATTACAAAGAGGTATGAGGGATCTTTGGGGGGTGATGGGAATGTCTGTTAAGTTGATTGTGGCAATATTGCGTGAGTATAAACAGGTCAGAACTTCACTGTATATTTTAAATATGTAGAGTTTCTACCTCAATGAAGTTGAAAAAAATGTGCATTTTAAGGAAAGGATGCTTTCCTTGTCTGTGACCCAGGAATATTGTTATGAGGCTTAAATGAGATAAGACATTAGTGCAATATCTGGTGCTTTACTTCTGAACATGGCTTGCAGTTTTTATTCCACTATGAGGGAGCCTGGGCCTGGAAGAGGCCAAGGAGCCTGCCCTAGGTCCTGTGGTGAGTTGGTGCAGTGCAGGCCAGCATTCCCTGTTAGAGTGTGTCTCTGGCCCCAAGCATCCTGCACTGGCCCAACCCCAAATGGAACGAAAGGGAATAATCCCAGTCTCCAAGGGCTTGAGAATGGTCTGGCTGGTGGAAGCCAAGGCCACTGGGGACTGTAACTTGAAAAGCCCTCGGCATCTGATGTTGGGTCCTTAACGAGGGTGATTGACCGCAGCGAGCAGAGTTGATGTCACCCACCCTGCAGCCTCCCCACGTCAATGCAGTGGTCCTTCTACACAGCCTGTTTTGGCAAGTGACTGATTCAAAGCCACCCTTCATAGCAAGTGTGAGAAGCCCCCACCGCAGGCCGCCTTCGGGGCAGGCCAAGATTCGACATTACTCACAGCTTCCAGTACCTGCCTGAGTTCAAACAGGAAGCCTGGTTTTTCCTCTCGTGTCAACAACAACGTTTCTTTCTGTCTTTCTATTCTGGCCTCTGGGCTCTCTTGTGGAGCTGGTTTCTTGGGGTGAAAGTCTAGTGGTCCCCACCAGCAGAAGCCTTGGCCAGAATCTTCTCACTTGGGGAAGCGTGAAGGAGGACTTTCTGCCAGCAGGCTATGAAAACGACTTCGCTCATCTATGACTTTGTAAACCAAGGGAGCTTCTAACCAGGCACATAGTAGGCCTTCCACACATGTTTGTTCAACTAATCTAGACTGAAATATAGTATGTCTCAGAACAAATGCAGCTCCTCCCAGGTTGCTGGCTCAGCAAATATCACCTTCACCTCTTCTCTTGGGCCAGACACACTAGTGGCACCTCTCCAGCTGTTTTACTCCCTCCTTTCCCACCAGGCGGACACTCAGTCCATCTGTCCTTTTTGCTTGATGTTTCTCAAATCCATTCCCTCATCCCAACAATCTCTGTGATGATCTTAGTCCAGACCCCTGGCCCCCTTCATGTGATACTGTCACTCTCTCTTCTGTCCCACCTGGTCCTGCTCCATCCACAGACCACACAGCAACCAGAGCCCTCCTTTTTAGACACTTGAGGGACCACATCACAAATGGACCTTCTTTGCTTACTATCCTTGTGAACATTGTGTGGAAACTCTAAAGTTCCTGCTGAGGCCTACAAGGCCCATCTCTCAGAACTCACCCCTGCTCCCAAGGTGTTCTCTGGGGGCTGTGGATACTCAGACACTTGGGGTTCCCTAAGCAAGCCTTAGTCTTCCTGGCCTCTTGGGCTTTGCATGATGCTCTGAAGAGGCCCCTACCTGCCCCTAGACCTCTCACCCTCCAGCCGAATCCCCCCTCCCCATTCTCTTTCACCTTTCCTGAGGAATTGCCCTAGTTGATTTCCCTCCTGTGCATGTGTGTGTAACTTGGTTTTGCATGTGTCACCCACATATATTTCCAGTTTCTGAGGGCAGGGGTCTGATTTGGCTCTATGTCCGCGGGCCAACCCAGCCCTGTCCGGTCAAGGAGGATCCCACATGGAGCAGGGGCTTGGCAGGTGTGTGCTGGACAGCCATCTCTCTGTGCTCTTCATAGACTCAGGGGATCTGACTTGGGTCAGGAAGCAGCTGGTATATAGCAGGGACTCCTCACCTCTCTCTGCCCCCCAGGCCCCCTGATGCAGCTTGCTTTATAAGGGACATGTCCTGTGGCATTGATAGTTAGGGGTAAGGCCAAAGGGGACGGGTCTCTTTCCGGAGGGAACTTCTATGGACATTGAATGCCTTTCGTGTCCTTCTCTGGCTTTAGCTGGAGATCTGACCTGTGTCCAAGGCTGGAACATTCAGCCAACCACATTCCATTTTTGTTGAGCTCTGAAGTATTCAATATTCCTGGACTCCTGGACTGGATGGAGGCTGGGAAGGCAAAAGGAAGTTCCTAGCTCTTTTCCGTGGTTATTGTGAGGATTACATGAGTGAATATACATAAAGCTCTTAAACAGAGAGAGACGCACAGTTAGTGCTATATATGTGAGTCTTGAAGATGATGGTGATGACGAAGGTCCGTGGGCATCGCAGCATCGCAGCATCGCAGGAAGTGCACAGATCCCACTGCACAGTGGGGCTGGGCCAGAGACCCCTCTTTTATGAGGGCTAAGTTCTGATAGGGGAAAGGCTGCTTCTGGCACATTCCAGATGCTTCATAAGAGTTTATTGAAAGAAGTTAAGTTTTTGGTTTTTTGGACCAGGTGAAGTGAAGTTTTTTCCTGTGCCAGGGAAGGAAGACTTTGCTAGATAATTGAGAGTAAGGAGGTTTAAGGATGAAGGTTTAATCTCTTAAAAGAGGAGACATTTTAAGTGCTTACAAGGACAGTGCTACTTAGTAATAATTATTTTCTGGTCACTAAGTCATACCTTCCCCCAGAATGGGGCCAAATTGGACAAAGAGTGGGCAATCTGCATTTCTTGAAAACAACCTGATTCAGCTTCCATAGGGTCAGGTTGTTGTCTCTCCTGCCTCTTCAGCCTCCTGCTCCTAATGGCCCTGGGTCCTTGGATGGGATGACGCCCCATGGAGGGCATTTGGCCCAGCCCCCTGCCCCATGACCAGGTGCACATGGCCACCACGGAGGGAGGGCCATGTCCTGAACCCTTTGCAGGCTGCTGTGCTGTAAGAGCTCTCAGACTGGGCCTGGAGTCCCTCCCACACAGACCCTCCTCAGACCTGAATCCACTGGGGACCAGGTTGTGCTGGGTTCTGGGTGCTAGGGAGACAGCAGTGAGCAAAGGTGACTCAGCCCTGCCCGCATGGAGCTCAGGGGCCAGGAGGGGAGATGGGGAGACAGACATTGCACAAACATGAGCCATATATAAACATATCATTGTAACATGTGCCACGTACAAAGGAAGTGTCCGAGATGAAAGTGAGGGCTGACCTCAGCAGGAAACAACCTGGTCTCAGGGACTCAGGAAGGCGTCCCCAAGAAGTGAGGCTCAGCAGAGACCTGAAGCGAGCATCGGAGTTACCTTGGTGAGTGGGATTTTGGGGAGAGAGCATTGCAGGCCTGGGAACACTGTGTGAGAAGGTCCTGGGGCCTGTTGAAAGACAGAGGCAGGAGGAGCTGCACAGTTGAGTGAGGTTACAGGGGATCTGGAGGAGAGGCATGGGCCCACCCATGATGGCGCCGCATCCTCTGTCTAGGTTTCCATGGGAAATGAGCCTTGGATGGTGGACATTTTCACAGCATATGTGAGGACTGTCTAATGCCAAATATCTGCACACCCACTTGGATTTCCCTCCATCAGCCCGAGGTTCCTTGCAGGGTGGGGTAAACATTGTTCTTCTCTAGATTTCTTTTTAAACTCCAAGTACTCTTGGCAAAGGAGAGCCAGTGGTCCTCCCACTGCTGAGTGACTGGGATGGGTTTGAGGGAACCAGGAGGGAAAAGGCCTGGGAGGGAGTGAGGCTGCTAGAGACAGCTTATAGGTTAGGTTGACCTGGCCTGACCAGCAGCCCCCCGGGCAACAAAATTTCCTGCCTTCCACTTGCACTATTCAGCGCTTCCTCGCTCTGTTTGTGAGCTGGGGTGGGAGTCAGGAGCCAGAGTCCCATCCAAGCTCTGTGGTCATGCCAGCTTGCAGGACCCCCCACTTCAGCATGCTTTCTCAAGTTAACTTCCTTTATCAAATTAGAGTAATTTTGAAGTTTTTATTCACTCTTTAAAATTGACTTAATGATATAAGTCATACAGATATTGAAAAAAGAAAATAAACAGCATGGTCAGAACTAGAGTTCTCCCATCCCAGTCCCCTACCTGAGGGTGGGTATCAGGTGGCTGGTTCTTCTGGTCTTTTTTCGGTGCATTTTCATGTATGTATATGTAGATACAAAGAGACAGTTTTGTTTGATGTATTTTTTCAAACATAAATCTAAGTTCTATGTATTATTTAGCAATTTCCTTTTTCACTTAATGGTCCATCTTGGAAATCTTTGCACATGAATGTATGCAGTCCCACAATGTTCCTTTTTAATGACTGCATAGTTTTCCCAACTGTACATTCCTGTAGGTTATTTATCCATTCTCTCACTGATGAACAGTCATTCATATTGTTTCCAGATTGTCACCATTACAAACAGTACCATCACAAGCAAATAAATCCTTGTATGTGACTTTCAGTCTAGCTCAATGCAAAGGTAGCTTATCTTAACTCATGATGAGATCTCTGTTGGAGGAGGTATTCAAGTAAAAAGTGAAATAACATGTCTTCCTCAGCACAGAACAGTGATGCGTAAACTTGATTGTGCATGAGAATCACCTGGAGAGCTTCTTAAGCTACAGATTGCTGGGCCAAACCCCTGGAGTTTCTGATTCAGGAAGTCTTGGATGGGTCTGAGAATTTGTATTTTGAACAAATTCTGCTGCTGGTTCAGGAACCCTACTTGGAGAATCACTGCCTCTGGGTGTTTGCTACTCAGCCTCCACTTGCTTACTTGAATAATGACCTCACCATTGGGAGGCAGTGTTCAGGGAGAACTCACCCTGGGTCCCTCCCACTACTGAGAAGTGGGTTTTCTAACTGGCAGCCCTCAGGGAGGCAGGGCCCTTCAGGGCTCTGGTAATGGTTCCAGAGGTCTGGCTAGCAATGCTGTCGGGCAGATTTTCCAGCTGGCACAGAAGCTCAGGGCCTCTTGACTAGACACAGCCTGCAGCACCAGTCTTTTCTGGGCACCAACCTCCCCACTCCTGACCCCACCCCATTTTTCCCAGTGGAGCCTAATGAAGAGCTGAGCCTGGTAGTGAGCTGTTTACACAGCGTGATTGGAAAGTGCTCTGGGGTTTTCATAAAAGAAACAACAGGAGACCACATCCCCAAAGAAGGTCTTCTAAAGGTCTTGAGGTTTCAGGACCCTGAGGCGCTCTTTGTTTCCAGCTGGACTGCAGGAGGTCGCACTGGGGTTAGGGGAGAGCCTTTCTGGGGTTGGGGTGGGGGTACCGGGAGTCTGGACTCTAGGAACTAAAAGGCATCCCCCTTCCCAGACCTTCCTTTGACAGGGTAACTTCTGCGCCTAAGAATGGTCAAGTTGCAGGCTGAGGGTCAGACCCCAATGGGCATTTGGCCTGAACCTCCACCCAGAGCTCACCAGGTCCCTGCCCTTTGACACCCCCCACCCCAGTGTGCTGTCCATAAACATCAACAGCCTGAATCATCAGAAGTACGCTTCCTCTGGATAGCTGGCTCCTATGTTTGCTGGAGGTAACAGAAGGGAGGAAGGAGGATGCCTTAGCCGCAAAGTCACAAGGGATGGGATGGGAGCGCCTTTGGAGCTCAGGATAGCTGCTCCAGGCCCCTCTCCTTCGTGGGGACAAATTTTAGACCCCGTTGTAATCCCAGGTAGGAATGTCCTTTGAGGCAGGTTGCTGTGCCTGTGTGTGTCTCTCTCTCTTAGGTTATGTCTAAAGTCTTAAATGTCCTATCTGATGTGTTCATGCTGGTAACCCCGGCATCTAGCACCTGGTAAGAGCCTAACAGGCCCTTCTGAATAAATGAACAAACAAATATCTTAGAAGTTGTCGGCAAAATGGATTCAGGCTGCTCATCCCTCGGAAGTGGGGCTAGGCCCTAAGGCTAGACCCTATTCAGCTATCTGAGCCTGTTCTGCACCGCAGCAGCTGTGCGGGGTGCAGGTCCCACCACAGGAACAACCTCTGTGCAACCTCAGCTGTGAAAGGGGCCGTGGGGAAACTCTGCCTCCTATGCAGGGCTTATCCTGGGACAGGCCAGCCGCGGGGCAGAGTGTGGACAGGGGGGCTGGCTTCCCGCTTCCCGCGTCAGAGGGGATGGAATGATTTCTGAGTCCAGCCAGGGTCCGGCCGTGCGCCCTCAGGGCAAGGTCAGGCTCTGTCCAGGGTCGTCGCCACCCCCCACCCCACCCCACCCCGTCGCCTTCTCTCGCCAACTCAGCAGTAATACTGGAACTGAGGGGTAGGGAGGGAGAGACTTTTAATCCTTTCAGACTCAAAACTTAACTTCTCATTTCTCTCAAGACACCCGCTTCTAACCCAAAAAGCGAAAGCGAGGCTGGGGGAATTCTGCTCGGTGGAAAGGCTCAGGGTGTTACTTTTGGTGTGGGTGGGGCTGGTCTTCGGCGTTCACAACCCATTCCTCGGACCAAAAGTGCCCCAGGCTGGGGGCGCCAAGGGTCTGCGCGGGGGGGCTGAGGCGGAGCCGCAGAGCCCCCCCCCCCCCCCCTCCGCAGAGCGTGGCTTTGCTCGGCCCCGCCGCGCCTCCCGGCCCCTTGGGAAGAAGCGCAGCCCCTGGAGGCTTCCGTTTGAGGGCCTGGGAACCGGGCCCTTCCTCTGCCCGCCCCAACGGAGCGCTTTGAAGTGGCCGGGTTCCCAGCCCCCGTCCCCAGCGCGGCGCCTCCCCTGCTGCGCCCGCACCTTGGCAGTGGCCGAGCTTTGCATGAAAATGGGCCCCGTGGTACCCGCTGGGCGCTCTTTGTAAATTCATCCCCGGGAAGGCCTGGCCAGAGGCTGCTCCTAGAGAATTCGCCTCCCGGGTCCCACGGCCGAGGTGTCTAGGCTTAGCTTCCCCCAACATCTCTCTTTCGAGGTTGGAGACCTCCTCCCGACCAAAGGTGGGACAGTCAGAGGCCCCACAGGTTCCCCTGCGGGCTGGGCCGGACCTAAGCACTGAAGAGTTGGCCGAGGGGAGGAGAGCCAGGGATGCGCTCACCGACGTTTTCAATGAAATTCCAACCGGCTATTTGGCAACATTATTTGTACCAGTGCTTGAAAACTATGCAGAACTTTGATCCAGTAACTCCGTTGCTGCTAAGACAGTAATCGTAGGTATGTGCAAAGACGTTTGTACATACAATATACTGGAGCGTGGTTTATAAAAGGAAAATTGTGAACATATCCAGCAGTGGGGATTGCTTCTACTCGCTAATGGACTAGGTTAGCACGGGCCAGGTACCGTTGGAGGAAATCCATGACTTCAGATCCTTAGCAATGATAATGTAGAATATTTACTACTAAAAACAATGCTCTTGATGTTATATTAAGACAAGTATAGTGCATACGTGTAAGGGAAAAAGACTGGAAGATATGGTTTTCCTTGGGTGCTGAGATAAAGGATGACTCATTGTCTTAGGCTTTCCTGAAATTTATTATACTTTATACTGTAATCATGTCTTTTAAAATGAATTTTATTTAAGTAAAACTTCAGTTCTAAGAATTTAAAACAAAATTTTGCCAGGCTTCTCAATAATTTCTGAACTTGAATAGCATGCCACAAGACTCACAGCACTTTAATATACTTTTCTCTTTTGTTTTTGAAACAGGCAGGCCCCCAGCCTGAGGGGTGGGTGGGCAATTATTATTATCCCCATTTCAGAGATGAGAAGACTGGTGCCTTGGCAGGTGATAGATGGCTTGTAGGTAGGAGCACAGCAGGGCCAACACTGGTCTTTCTGAAGCACAGAGCTCTTGCTAGTTTGCAGAGTGTGTATGGAGTCATGGAGTGGAAGATGGGAAGGGAGTGGTGTGCAGAGCGGAGCCTCCTACACAAGCTCCCCGGGACTCTGTCTGCTGCAGGCCAGATGTCCCTTCAGGGTGTGGCCTGGACTCAGGCATTCTTGGCCTCCTTGATTCCACCAGCATGCAACACCTGCCCTGGCCCTGCCCCCAAATTGCAACTCAAACCCTTAATGGTAAAGAGATAAGTGTTAGAAATGTTAGAAAACAGGAACATGACCCCCAGGCTATTGTCTCCAGAGGTCCTGGGTCTGGTTTTTTTTCACCCTCCTTTTCTCTCTGATGCTGCTCAGGAGCCCTGAGGTGATGGGAGGGAGTTTCTACATGCCTTGGACTTGTCCTACATTCAACTTTCTTCCCCAGAGCTGGTGATTAGTTAGCTGTGGGAGTCCCTCCACCTTTGTGTGATCATCCTCTACCCCCAGCAATCCATTCATGGCTGATCCCTCATGTGGTTAAGAACAGTCCTGAATTCTCAGGGCATGGATGGTGGGGGAGAAGTGCTGAGGAGAGCTCTGCTGTCTTGGGATGTATTCAGAGAGTTGGAGCCCAGCTGAAATGGTTACTGTGATTGAAATGGGCCTCTGTCTTCCCCGTAAGGTTTAGAGACTACTAAAAAAATTTCCCTTTTCTCTAGTTAGCTTTGCTGATCTTTTGATGTTCTTGTTTCTAACTTGGCAGTTTATGACTCTAAGTCATTCTGTGCTTCTGATTTCTTTTAACATTCATCTTTGTTTTCCTCTGAATGCACAGTAAAACCTGGGGGGTGGCTGTGTGGGTGGGAGTATTGCTGGGGCCCCCTGGAGGGTACGGCTACTAAGTAAAATTTGGTTTTACTAAAACACACAAAAATTACTTCCCAGAGAACTTTTTTCTGCTCTAAATTCACTTTAGACAACTGTACCAATTCAACGTAGGGATTTTTTTTAAAAGATTGAAAATAAATGAGAAAAGGAGACTAAGATACACAGAGGACAGAAAAGCAGGTCCAACACCTCTAATGTGAATTTCAGAAGAGGACAATGGAGAGAATGGGAAAGAAGCAACACTCAAAGAGCTGGCAGCTACTAATTTTCCAGAACTGACGGCTACGCCAACCCTCCCATTGAAGAGGCACAGTGATTTCTGGGCAGAGAAAATATGAATTGCTCTATACTATGCCGCATTGTAGTGAAACTTCATAACACCAAAGATAATGAGAAAATCCTAAGAGAAACCACAGAAAAAAGAAAAATTACCTACAGAGAAATAACTAAACAGCAACAAAGGAGGTGAGAATACTATAATCAGAGTGCCGAGTGCCGAGGGAAGAGAATGCTCACCCTCAGATTCTACACTGAGCTGTTCAAGAAGGAGGGCAAAATACATTTCAAATAAAAAAGGCCTGAGAAAGATTTTCACTTACATGTCTTCAATGAAAGATCTTCTAAAGGATGTTCCTCAGGAAGAAAGAAATTAAACCCCAAAGGAAGGAGTGGATGAAAGAAGCAACACTGAGAAAATAAATGGACACTGTGGGTAAATCTAAATAAGCCTTGCAGGTAAAAAGCAACAACTGTAATATTGGCAACTGATTGCGGAGGGGTTAAAAATAAGGGAAGAAGTAGTAGACGATGATTAATACGATAAAAGGAGGTATTTGGAGTCAGCGTTCTGATGATGATTTTCAGGTTAGAATAAAACAAAAACAAAAACAACATAAACAGAGCCACACTCATCTACTACATCTTGCCTCTATCTGCGGTGTAATCACAGTACAATTGCTGGAGTTGAATAGTTGCAATAGAGGCTGAATGGCCTGCAAAATAAATAATAATCACTGCTTGACCCTTTACAGGGAGAAAGTGTGATGACCCCTGAATTAGGTCATAAAGCAAATTTTAACAAAAATCAAAGAATAACATACTGGCTATATTCTCTGATCTTAATGAAATAAAATAAGAAGTCAAAATCAAAGAGATAGCCAAAATAAACTCATTATATTTGGGAGTGTGTCTAAAGGATTCATAGGGAAAAGAGGAAATCGTAAAGGAAATTACGAAATACTTGGAAGTGCAGGATATTAAAACACAATATAAGAAAATTTGTGGAAATCAGGTAGCGCAATGATTAGAGAGAAATTTATAGCTTTTAAAATATATGTTAGAAAAAGACTAAAAATTAGTAAGTTGAGTATATCTAACTCAAGAATTAGAAAAAGAATAATAGAATAACCTGAAGAACATAGTGAAAAGGAAATAGGAAGGGAAACAAGTAGAGTAAAAAACAAACAATAGAGAGAGAAACAGAAACAAAAGTTAGATCTTTGACAAGACCAAGACAAACCTCTGGCAAGATGGACCACCAAAAAAAAAAAAAAAAGAGAGAGAGAGAGAGAAAAGGGACAAATAACAATAGATTAGTTTACTAAATTAACTTATTAAATGATTTAATTTAAAATAATTAAAAAGTGAATGTGCTAAAAGATACTGTAGAGATTTCTTTTTAATTAGGAGAGAATATTACAAGCAGCTTAATGCCGATGAATTCAAAATTTCAAAAGAAATGGGTAATTTTCTAGAAACATGTAAATGTCCAAAACTGATTCAAGAAGTTATAGAAAAACAACAGTTCTGTATCCTTTGTATCAGTTACTTTTTGCTGAGTAACAATACCATAAAACATAGTGTCTTAAAAGAATAACCCTTTTATTTGCTCATGATTCTGCGGGTCAGCAGGTTAGCCAGGCATTGTCGTAAGAAGAGGTCTTCTGCAGGTCTCACCCTGGGTCACTCAGGCAGTGGCAGCCGTCTGGCAGCTCTGCTGGGTCTAGATGGTCCAGGATGGCCTGCCTTAGATGTCAGGTAGTTGATATTGGCTGTCAGCTGAGACACACATCTCCATCAGGCTATTCCGTGCTTCTCATATTAGCAGAAGGATTCCCGGCAAGCAGCAGAATGGGCAAGCCCCAGGGCACAATTATATTCAAGCCTCTGCTTGTGTCACATTTGCCAGTGTCTCACTGGCCAAATAATAACAAATCTTGGCCAAAGCAAGTCACTGAATCAATGTGGGAGGGGTTATACATCAGTAAGGAGACAGGGATAGGCATTCAATAGGGGCTCGTTACTATAACAATGAACCAAAACTGTTAAGTAAACATAAAATGCAAACTTCCCTAAATATAATGTGGTTTTCCACGTTGGATGCTGAAACGAAAAAAAGACATATTGGAAAACCTGGTGAAATCCAAATGAAGTCTGGAGTTTATTTAACAGTCAATGTTAGTTTCTTATTTTGACAAGTGTACCATGGGTATGCCCTCATATTAGCATTAGGGGAAACTAGGTGAGAGGTGAGGGGGAACCCTCTTGGCTACTTTGCAAAACTTTTCTTTCTAATCAAATCAAAAATTATTCCTAAATTCAAACTTTATTTAAAAACTAACAACAGCCCTCCAACATACTGACACACAATTGGCCCAGATAGTTTTATGAGTGGTTTTTGCTAAATTATTCAAGGAACAGATATCCTCCCTTTTTAAAAAAAACTGTTTCAGAAAATTGAAAAAGAAGGGATGTTTTGTGATTAACTTTATGAGGTTAATGTAATGTTGATATGCAAGCTGGTTAAGGACAATTTGAGAAAAGAAAATTATAGGCCAATTTTGCTTATGAAGAGAAAGGCAAAAATCCTAAATGAAGTATTAGTGAACTGAATATATCTATAATTGACCCAGCAGGGATACAAGGACAGTTTAAAACAAGAAAACCCGAAGTAATTTACCAAATTAATAGAGTAAAGAAGAAAACTCATGTAATCATCTCAATAGATGCAAACAGAAAAAGCATTTGATAAAAATTTAACATCAGTCATTATAAAAACTCTTGGCCAACTCAGAACTGAAGGAAACATTCTGAACCTGATAAAGGATGTCTATCAATACCAACAGCAGACAATATCCTTGATGGCAAAATATTTGAAGCCTTTCCTTTAAAATCATACATGGGAGAAGTCGACCTGCTATTGCTAATACCATTCAACATTGTACTACATGTTTCAGCCAGCAGAGTAAGACAAGAAAAAGAATAAAAATTTAAATGGAAGAAAAAAATTGCAATTTTATATGCAGATGACATGATTGTCTACACAAAAAATTCGGGGAAATATAGAGGCAAGCTGTTTGAACAAAGAAGAGTTAAGTAAGATGGTTGGATATAAGGTCAAGATACAAACGGGGTATAAGACATAGTTGTCTCCAGGAGGAAAGATAGGGAACAGGATGGAGGATGGGCTTTACCAGATGTGTAATGTTTATTTCCTGAAAGACAAAAAGAGGGAGGAGATCTGAAGCCAAAACGATATAATCTCATTTGTTAAATCTGGATGGTGTGTACAAGTATGTTATATGGTTTTCTTTTTTTTCCCCAAGATTTCTAATTTATTTATAAGAAATTTATACTTATGGTTAAGTATTAAAATATCTTTTTTTGGTTTTCTTTTTTATAAGTTTCTGTGTAATATACATAATACACATAGAATGATTTATGCAACAGATATGTGGTTTGTGAAGTACAATTTGAAAATGAGCCCGTTGATCCCTCCAACACCATTTCCCCACCTGTGTCCCCCTTCCCCACCCCTTGTCTTTCAGCCCAGAGGGAATCCCTATCCTGAATGCTGCACTGATAAATTCTTTGCTTTTTAAAAATGGAGTTTGATCTATCATATTATTTTCCGTACTTTTCCACGAGTTTGAAATGCTTCAAAATTAAAAGAAAATAAAGCAAAACATGTCACATCTCCAAAAGGAAAATGATTATAGGAGAGAAATGTTTGGAAAGAGTACCCTGACTGGAAAGGGCTTTGGTTTCCTTATCTGTGTCCGCCTTACTGTTCATGCAACAGTACTTCCTGATTGAGCATCTCCTGGTGCCAGGGATTGGGGACGCAGGCTCTTATCATTGGGTGGGCAGTTCAGCACAGGCTGGGATGATATGTGTGAGATGCATCAGTCTGGTGGCTGGAGCACAGTTGCCAACCACAGTTGCCTCTGGATATGGGGGCCATTACTATGACTGGTTCTTAAGAAATGGCTCAGCTGCCAAGTTTTCAGCTGCCAAAGTATAGGGTCTGTCCCTTGTTAGTCCTGCCCTTGGGTTCACTGTGTGCAATGCATGCCAGTTAGAGTCAGTATTCAGCCTGTTCCATGCAGTTTTGAAGGCCAGCAGCCCAGCATGTAAACAAGTCATTACCAGCAGAGCCCACAGTGGGGCAACTTGGGCCCTGGAGGCTGCAGGGAGGCCTGTGGATTTCATGATCCAGAGAGTGAAGGCTGGAGCCCTGGTAGGGGTATGATGGCTCCTGCAGGAGACACACAGTCTCCCTGGGCCTCTGCCCAAGGCTGGCTTTGGCCCTCACCCCTTGCAGCCTGTGCCTCTCTGCATCACCTTCAGCCACACAATCAAACATTTACAACAAAAGGAAACAAACAAGACATCAAATGGGTAGCATTTAAGTTTGCTGCTGCTGAGAATCTGTTCTTGAACTAAAGGCATTTTGTGTGGGGGGCATGGTTGGGGTAGGGGGTGCAGGCTGTGTCTGGACTCACTATTCTAGAACAAAGGAATCACCTAGTTCTCCAAAAACTCTGGAAACCCTTGTGTGCTAAAATGGCTTGGGGATGTGCCGATGTTCAGCACACCTGGGGTGTCAGCTCCCACTGGTGACTGTGAGCAAGGCTGCTTAGGCACTGGGTGTGGGGCATGTCCTGAAGGACAGGGGAGCCCCTCCCAGGGTCCAACACCCACTGCACGTGGCAGGTGCCCTGTCACTGGACTCTGGTAGTTTCGGTTGGAAGACGCAGGCTCTGAAACTCCACTGGGCTCTGACGCCAGCCAGTTTCCTCCTGGTCTGGAGCCGGGGAAGAACTGGGTCTGAGCATGTCTAAGCCTTCCGCCCGGGCTCACACCCCTGAAACTGGACTTGGCTCTGTGGCCTGCGAGCCTGCGAGCCTCACGTTGGCTGGTGGGGAGGGAAGCTGTAAGAGAGCCCAGCCTGCTGCTCCCATCAGGGCCTTTCTTTCCCCATCGCCCCAAGCCTAGAGTTCTGATGCTCCCTGCCAGTGTTGCCGCCTCACAGGCTGGCAAAGCCTCGGACGGAAGGCTCATCATGTGTGAGTCATGGCCCGTCTCAGACCAGGGACCATGTGCAGTGCTGAGTCACGTGGGCTTGTCTCTTCTGCTGAGGAGTGCTGGGAAGGCCAGTCTGGGAGGCAATGGGGGGAGTGGGGAGGCCCACCCTTGACTGCTGGGTGGCCTGGCCTCAACTCATGGGGAAAGGGCGAAGCAGGGAGCAGAGCCTGTCCACCGGGGCCACAGTCCCCAGGTCAGTGGAGCCCAGGTCAGTGTTGCTCTGTCAGGGTCTGAGCCTGAGGAAGGCCCTGCCTCTTCAGACCCCTCAGGCCCTGGGACTCTGCTCCCTGTCGGCTCTGCCCCGAGCACACCTGGATGCTTGAGGCTGGTGCAGTGGGCGGTCTGCCCAAGGTCTCGCAGGAGGTCAGGGTCCCGGTCAGCCAGGGACGGCCAGGCTGCTGCCCTGGGGTCCTCCATCCACTTACGCAGCCTTCCTGTACCACTTACTTAGAAAACAAGGACAGAAGTGACAAAAGTGAGCAGCACCTTTTGATTTTTTTTTTTTTTTTTTTTTGCTCATCAGATTGGCAAAAAATTTAAAGGATGAATAATACCCAGCGTTGAAGAGAATGCAGGGAAACAGGTACTATTGTATGAACATAGCAGGGAGCAAAGGGTCCCAGCCTGTTCCCGAAGGGCCACTTAGAAGTATCTGTTACCATTTAAAAGACATGTGTACTTTTGACCCAGGAGTACACTTCTGAGAACATTTCATATAGAAAAACTTACACAATAAGAGAGAAGCATCTTGCTATTCCAAATATGTCTACAGGGTAAGTAACAGAAAAAGTTATGTTCAGGAATGTTCACTGCAGCTTTATTTGCAATTGTTGAAAAAAAAATCCTTAATGTCCATCATAGGGTGATACAAATAAAGTAGACTGTGCTATTGAATACTCATAGCTGTCAAAAAGGAAGGTATAGCTCAGTGGCAGAGTGTGTGCTTAGCAGACATGAGGTCCTGTGTTCAATCCCCAGTACCTCCATTAAAAAATTAATTAATTAATTAAAGTAAAAAGAATGAAGTAGACTTGTATGTACCAACTGATATGAAAGGATGTTCATGATATGCCATAAAGTGAAAAGAAGTCACAGAACCATGTGTTTTATATGATATTGTAAAACAAGCAATGTGTGTGTGTATGTGCACGCGTGCGTGTGTGCACGTGCACGCATTCACTTAGGAGAAGGTCTGGAAGGATGTCTGTGGTGGTTTCTCTGGGAGGGGGCTGCTAATTGAGATAATGGGAGACTTTTACTCTTTAATCTATATATTCCTATATTGTGTGACATTTTTACAAGTGTGTGTTTACTTTCAAGTAAGAAGAAAAAAGAATTAAAAACAACATAAGCAATTGTCCTTATACATCATGAGGACCTGATGAGTGTGGGGATGTACACGTGCACACATGACTAGTGGGGAAGTGTTCGAGATTTCTCCTGCCTCCTTTGGGGCTGAAAACTCTTCCCAGGGCCTGTCTTCCCTCAGGGCAAATCACCCAGTGGGTGCCACAACCGGGTCTATCTCCTGTTCCTAAACCACTTCCTACATCCACCCTCCAACCCTCCTTGTGACTTCCCTGGGGGGCCTCCCTGTCCCCACCCTGTGCTTCCAGAGCCGCCTGCCTGTCTCCTTTGTGGCTTCCTCACCTTGGCTATCCCCTTCCATCCTGTGCAGTCCCACTGTGGGCACTGCCAAGGCAGGATCGTGCCCCTCTTTGTTCTTCATTTATGTGCACAGAGAGGGGTCTAATCAATGTTTGGCCAGTGAACCATAAAGGAACCGTCAGAGGGACACTGGACAGGAAGGGACCTCTGAGATCAGCCAGGCCGCTTTCCAACCTGACACCCAAATGCACTCTGCTTGACACCACGAATGACAGGGCAGCCACTCCCATCCAAGGCAACTCACCCTCGCTTCCTGTGTGAAGTGGCTTCCTTGCCTTAATCAGGAGCAGGGGCAGTGGCTGAGGCATTTCCCAGGTAAATTTGAAGTCTGTGGTCAGTTCAGCAGGCAACGTAGAAGTTTGATGGGGTGAAATGAAATCCCTCCCTTTCTCCAGCGGGGAGAGGCCATACCTGCTGCACATTGTACCTCATCCAGTTCCAGCAGGTCAGCTCCACCCTAACCACTCTGTTGGCAGAGTAAATTAAGCATTAAAAACAAACTAATTAGTACTTCAGGGTAGCTTCATTCAGAAAATTACCGCGCCAAAGAGGTGTCTCATTTAGAACCGACTTTATTAAAAGACGCTTGGTAAATTCCTGTAACAGATGACAGCACTTTCCAGAAATGCTGTAATTGAATCGTTTTACTGCATATATCAAATGGTTATTAAATCTTTAATATCATAATTCCTTAAGAATGCCGTAGTCAGTGACAAACAGCAACCCTCGCAACAAAGGAGCCCCTTGTTCCCTCCTCTTGGCTCTGCAAACCGCGGGAAGTCGTAACTTCTCCGCTGTACTCGGTTCTGTGCGTTTTTAATGCCTATGAGTAAATGCCAGCTCTGGGAGGAACCCGACATAAAGAATGGGAGGAAGCGTTGTTTCTGACTGGTTGATTTGTGGTTTAGGGAAAACGCATCTCTCCCAGGTGAGGCTGCAGGGGTTGGTTGAATACCTGCCACGGTGGGTGGGCTGTGGCCTGGAGGTAGCACAGAGATACTGAGTGGCCCAAGTTGCCCAGCAAAGTGGAGGTTCCTGTTCATCAGTGTGGGATGGGCGGGCACTGCTCCTGTCCTGGAATGTGGTGAGGCAGGCAGAATGGAGTGAACAACCTGCTCTGTCCCCCACCCCCACCCTTGGACTTCCTCCCAGCCCGGCTCTCTAGGACTGAGCACTTCTCCCTGCAGGATGGGGGCCTGGCCTTCTCCCCAGAGCACCTGGCCCTGGCATGGCTCAGGGGAGGGACCTAGCAAACGGTGGGGGGTTGAGCAATAGGTCCATTGATCCAAGGGAAACTGACAGAATGCAGTCTCCCGGGCTTTGGAGGGGATGAGGCATTGCAGGGGCTGGTGAATAGAGTGGGGCCTTTTCAGAATAAATTGAAAGTCACCTTTTTGCTGACTTGCTGGGGGGGGGGGAGCTAGGCAAGTGAAACAACCACTCCTTGCTTCCGTTTCCTCATCTACAAAAGAGGTAGAAATGTCATGAGGGCCTGGGTTTGGGGGTCGGTGTGATCTGAGTTCGAATCCTGCTTGGTTGTGTTGTTGGATTTGGAGCCTCTGTTCCTTAACCTTGCAAAAGGGGGAGCGTGGCCTCTGGGCAGACAGGTGGGGGTTCAGTGACCCATCACAGGCTTGTTGATGATGCCTGACAATGCTCAAGACATTGGTTGGTGTTGATTGTTTTTCTTTTTTTTTTTCAACTTTTTTAAAGTTGTGAGTTATGATTTTTATTAATTTTGAGGGGGCAGGGTAATTAGATTTACTTACTTATATATTTTTTTGGAGGCAGTACCAGGGATTGAACCCAGGACCTCATGCATACTAAGCATGTGCTCTACCACTTGAGCTATACCCTCTCTGCCAGTGTTGATTGTTAATACTACTTCAGCTGGGTTTACAGGAAGAGGAAAGGGAGATGGTACAGCTGGTGTCACAACCAGAGAGTGAGTGAGGGGACTCGCTGACTTACTCACAAGGCTGTGACAATGAAGCCCTCTAAAGGGAGCTGGAAGGGAAAGGCACCTTGGGGAGTTCTGACCCCACACTAAAATGCAGGTTGCTCTGAAATAGTCTTTCTGTTGGGAGAGGGCTGGTTATTCGGTCATTTGGCCTGATCCGTGTGTCTTCTCTCTCGGCCCTGCAGGTGGAGCGCTTAGAGCGCAGTGTGAGAGCTGCTTGCAGACTCTGAGAATAGACTCATTATCAGAGCGCAGAGTTCCATGGGGATTGGTGGACTCGCCTGGCCGACCCCTTCATCATATAGATGGGGATACTGAGGCATAGAGAGAGTATTTCAGGTTCCCACCTGGAGAGCCATGACCAGTGGGAGTCAGGGCCTGGCCTCCTGGGTTTTGGTCCAGGGCTTTGCAATTCAGTGTGACAGTCCAGGCAGCCACTGGCCCTACCGGCCCCTTTGAGAAAGCTGGAAGAAGGGTTCCATCCTCTCAGCTGGAGGGTGTGGGCTGGACTTCAGCCTCACTGGCTCCCTTGACCACGCGCCTCCTGCTGGGCACAACCCATGCCCTATATGTGGCCTGATAAGCTGCCTGCTCTTCCCAAAGCCAGGATGCTGTGCATGCCCTCAAGGACCACCCAGAAGCCTATTCTATGGGGTGTGGGGAGTCAGAGGGTGGCTTCCTTCATCCTCCAGAGGCCTTCCCCCTTCTCCCCTGTGGTTCTTTTGCTGGGAAGTGGGGGAGGTCTTTATCCACCTGGGTCGCTGACCCTATTCCTACCCTGACTCCATCACCCCCTTGCCCAAAGCCCATTCCCCGGTGTGCCCAGCAGCATCCTCACCCCAATTTGACATATTTCTCATATTCCATCTGAAGAATTTTTTGCATCCTTTGAGTTTTCCCAGGAGTTTCTTAAGCCAGTTCTTATTAGGACAATTCTGTCTTAACTCCAGGTCAACCAGTGCACTTTAGAAGCTTCTGAGAAGAAATAGAAGACCTTGGGAGAAAGTCACTCATGTGTAGAAGTGGCAATCCTTCCCCTGTAATTAGGAAAACACTAGCATCCAAAGAATTTCTCACTCTCTTTATTTCACATTCCCTTTCATCTTCCCCCTGCCCAGAGGAGGGGGACTCCTGGGGGGACTTGGAAGTGTAAATGGGGGCCTCTCTCTAGAGCATCCCTCAAAGGATGCACTGAAGAACTAAAGGGTTGAATAATTTAAAAGCAAACCGTACAACCCCTGAAAAATAGAATTATTAACTTCTCTGGAAAGGGAAGGTGTTTCAAAGCTGGAAACAGTGGATGACATAACAAAAGAGTAGGTGGTGGGTTTAATACATCTAAATTTCCATATATAAAACAAAACAAAACATCATGGAAGGAAAAACATGCCTGAAAGCTTTAAAAAATGCACCATTTGAACCAGTAATTCAATTTCTGGGGAGTCTTTGCTAATGAATAGACCTTAAATATGGAGTTTGGTTATGCATAAAGTTGTTTATTGTAGAATTATTTACGAAAGTAGAGGGAAAAAAGAGAAAATAACCAAAATATGCTGAGACTGAGGAATGGCTAAGCCCATTGAAAAAAAAATATTATGAAGTCGTTTTAAATGTTGTTTCTAGAAACGTTCACTGAGAGGCAGTGATACAATATATTAGCATTGGCAATATAGGCTTGGGGTCAGTCAGACCTGGGTTTGAGACCAGGTGCGACCTGGATAACCCTGGGACAGCTCTCTCTGTAAACTTTAGTTTATAAATCTGCAAAATGGGGATAATGATAGTACCTACATCATAGGGTTACTGTGAGTGTCACATGAAAGAATGTTTATAAAGTACTTAAGCCCTCAGTTGTCACATGTTATGATCATTATCATCATTTTTGCATAACAAAAAATTACCTATGCTCATTCATTCATTAGTTCAGCAAATAGATGTTGAGGTCCTGTCTGTGTCAAGTGCTGCTCTAAACTCTGGAGATAGAGCAGTAAGTAAGTTAATGCTAAAGGCGAAAAAAAAAAAACCAGAACAGAAGGTAAGCATGCAGCACCAGCACAGATATGTTAAAAATAAAAAGATGCCCAGGGGAAAAAAAAGATGAGAAGGAAATAGACCAAGACATTAGCTATAATTGTCTTTGGACAGTGAGGTCATTGGGGGGGGGGGGGTCTGTCCTCACCACCCCATTTTCTTTAATGAGTATGACTTTCTTTTATGAGTAGTGATGGAATTTCTGTGTTTTTAAAAAGTCAGAGAAAAATGTTGGAGCATACTGATTAATCTTTTATGACCCAGGATCATGCCGTGATGTGGGTGTTGTGAAAAGCAGGGCACTGCAGTGAAGCGTGCCTCGAAGACCCCCCCCACACGTCCTGCTTCACTGCCAAGCCAGCCTCACCGCCCCACGTGGGAACACCACAGGTCATGTGCTGATTTGCTTTGCGTATATCCACGTGGCACAAAAAGGTGTGCAGAATCAAAACAGAAAACAGCAAAGGCAAAAAGGAAACACCCCAGAGGGTTGCAGCAGATGGCAGGGTCTGCAGAACCATGAGCAAATGAAATACTTATTGGACGTATGACAGTGAGGAGGCAGCATCAGGGGACCAGGGGGAGGGGACTGGGAGGCAGTCTTTGGTGGCCCGGAGTTTCCGCCTGTGGGACTGAATGGAGACCCCGTGGCCTGGAGATGGACAGGAAAGCATCTTCTCTCTCTCCTACAGGAATGGTCCTCTGAGGCCTGGCTCATGCCCTTCCACCCTGGAAGCCTGCCTAAGCCCCGGGGACCTCTTCTTACCCCATCCTAACCTCCTGTTTGGAGAGACCTCGGCAGCACCTCTGACATCATCCTCCTTCCAAACTGTGGGGACGCACGGAATCTCTGTTGCCTCTGTCTGGGCACCCACTCCGGGGGGGGGGGGACCCCATGGACTGCTTGCATGCAACACCCAACTGTTTTAGCCAGGATTTCTTCCCTGCATCAGGCTGCTTTTCATGCAAGAAACAGTCTTTTTTCCCTTTCTGTGACCCACTTAGTTATCAAAGGCTTCATTCCCTGGGGAGATTCCAGGAAAGCGGCACCCCACTGCTCTGGGGCGGCCAGGAGAAGGCTCCAAGGGTCAAGGGCACTATCTTGGTTACCAGGCCTGCTGGGTGCATGTGTGCCTCCCTTCCCTCTCAGGTGCTCGCTTCTCGAATTTCTAAATGGGGTGAGTAGGGGGCTGGGGGCCGGCTGAGATCAATGCCTCAGCTCTGACAGTGATGTAAGCTCTCTGCAGCCTCAAACCAGGCTTCACGGTGGCTCCTCCTCATCCCACTTCACAGGTGGGATGACTGAGGTGCTGAGACATTAAGCCACGTGCCCAAGGTCACCCCACTAGTAGGTGGTGGACTGGCATGCAAAGCAAACCAGGTGCTATTGACCTGTCTGCACAGCACATTTTAGGAGACCAGCTTCTCTTTCCTCTATCCTGAGGTGCTGCTCAAAAGGACACAGAACTGGGGGACCCACAGCCTGAGCTCTGGCCTTCACCCAACCCCTTCAGACCTTGGCTAGGTTCTTCCATTTCTGGGTGTGGTGGGCAGAAAAATGTTCCCCACCTCCCTGAAATGTCTGCGTCCAAATCCCCAGAACCTGGGAACAGGCTCCCTTACATGGCCAAAGGGACTTTGCAGATGTGCTGAAAGAGCTTGAGAGGGGAGACGAGGCTGGATTATGCAGGTGGGGCCAAAGAAACCACAAGGCTCCTTCCAGCGGGACACAGGAGAGCCGGTGAGAACAGGGGGCACAACAAGAGCAGAGGTGCGGGGTGTTTGGCACTGCGGCGCTGCCGGCCCTGCAGACCGGGATGAGGTCGGGAGTCCAGGAAGGCAGGCAGCCAGAAGAAGCCGGGAAAGGCAAGAACATGATTCTCTCTGAGAGCCTCCTGAAGGAAGGCAGCCATGCTGACACCTTGATTTGAGGACTCCTGACCTCCAGAGCTGTGAGATAATCAATCTGTGTTGTTTGGAGGCACCATGTTTGTGGTAATGTGTTCCAGCAGCAACAGGAAACAGATAGAAGGGCACCAGCTGCGCCCTCTGTGAACAAGGCAGCTTGGCCACATTGTGCTTCCTCCACCAGCAGCCAAGTTCAAGCTAGCGGGGCCTGGAGTTGTTCTGACTGACTAAGTGGACTTTCTTTGGGAATCTTGACCCCTGGCTGTGCTTTTTCCTTCCTGGAAGGAGGTGTTGCTTTGTCTTTGGTGGCACTAGAGGGCTGGCCTGTGACGAGGTCGGGGAGGAAGGAGTGGGGCTTTGCAGGGCAGACCTTCTTGGGGGTTGCTGGGCCCTTGGGCTGGCCCTTGACTTGAGACTAGTTCCCTAAAAGCCGAAACTGCCCTCTGGCTCCCGTGCAGAACTGAGGCCCTCGCTCCAGCCTCCTCTCCTCAGCATGGCCTGGGCTGAGGGTGTCTCCATGAGGGCTCTGCTCTCCATGTGGCCCGGTTCTCTCTTGTGTTCCCAGCACTGATGCGGTGACTTACATGGAGCAGGTGCTCAAGAATTGTGTATATGAATGATGCAGTGACACACACACAGAGACACAGACAGCTCAGCAAATCACATGGTTATCTCTATACCTGTACACACACTTAGGCACTGTATACAAGTGCACACACACCCCGATAGGAATGTGCACACACACACAGATGTGCACACACATGTGCTGTTGAGCCCTTGTTCTGGAGGAAGAGGATACTCTGTCCCCCTGAGAGAGTTGCAATGCTGGCTAGCTAACAGGGCCTTGGAAGTTATTATGAATCCACAGGCACTGGGGGCTTCCCTGTGGGGCCCAGCAGCTGAGGGGGACCAGGCAGGAAGGACGGGCAGATCTCCCATTGATAGTTGGTGGGTAGCCAGATGTTGGCTGCCGTTGGTGGGTACACACACCTGCACACAATGGGATCTGGAGCTGGGCATGGGGAGGGGACAGGGCCCCCTGCACAGATGTATGCATCCACCTCCCTCCAAGTGGAGATGAGCCTCTGAAGGTTAGACCCCACATCACAACCCACATGGGATCCTGGAGGAGGCCCAACTTCAGGGCAATTATGGAAACGAGGAAGTGCAAGGTAGAAATTCCCACTGGTAAAGAAACAGGAGAGGGATGGTACCGAGCAGAAAAGAGGCCTGCTATGGAGTTGGAAAGACAGGGTTTGGGTCCATGTCCCAGCTATGTGACCTGGGCTGGGTCATGAGTGTCAGCTTCATCATCTCTGAATTGGGCCAGTGAAGGCACCAAGTGGTCAGGGCTGGAGGGAGGACTGGAGGAGAAAATGAGAGTCAGGGGCTCAGTTTGTTGCCGGAGAACTCCTAAAGGGTAGCTTAAGAAAATGGAGGTACTCAGTCCAAAGTCTACTCAACCCATCCTAGACTGGAATAACCAGGGAGGCGGGGAGGGGTCCTCTCCAGCTACCTCCCATCAGTCAGTCCCACGGTCTAGAATCCTGCTCTGGGTGGGCTGATTCCTGGGAGGGGTACGACCCATGCTGACATGGTACTGGCTTGCTGTGTGACCTTGAGTAATTGCTTTGCCTCTCTGAACCCCAGCTGCTTCATTCTCTTCAGCTTGGAGAGACCTGAGGCTCAAATGAGACTGTGCATCTGAAAGTCTTAGGAGAAGTGAGGCATCCTCACTTAGCTGGGAGCATCTCTGGTCATCCTTGGACATTCATATTGATGATACTCAAGCTGACCCTTGAGTCTCTGACCACTGTCCTCCTTCCACCTCCTGCCACACTAGGCTCATGGGTGTTCACTGAGGCTGTTGACAGGCTCCAACAGCACCAGCTGGGCCTCTGCAGGCCTGGCTTCAGGTGCTCCCACTCCTTTCAAATTCAGGAAAAGACCTGGGTAAAGTCCCCAGCAAGCATGTCTCCCATGGCCTATATGCCCTGGGTATTGAGATGGAAGGAGCCCCCAGATGCTTGGAGGGCATCCTGGTTTCTGCCCTGCTGTGCGGTCCTTCCTGGAGGTAGAAGCCTGGGGAAGCCCAGTTTCATCAGGAAGCACAAGTCCTACGGGTGATGCAGGACCTGACCAAGTCCACGTCCCCGTTCTCTCACCTGCTGGCCGGGAGCTCCCATGGGGCAGGGCCCAGATATATTTCACCTGGTCCTGGGCACTCAGCACTGGCTAATAGGCTAGGGATGCTGACATGGAGGGTAGGTTGGGGCTGTGAGGTCCCAAGTCACTGGCTCAGGCTCCACAGCCGTGCGCAACTCCTTACCCCCCCTTGCTAAGGGAGGAGGCCCGGCCCCATCAGGGCCTGGTCTCCTGCCAAGTCCACACTGTGCAGGGTGAGTGTGGGGTGGCCATGGTCTTGAGCCGCCACTGCGGCTGTCCCACCTGGGGCACCAGTGCTGGGTCAGTGGGCAGCCTTGTTTCCAAGCCCGCCACACCCTCCCCTGACTCATTCCGAGACAGCATTGCCACGAGGGTTTCTGGCCTCTGAATTTACCTTTGGTTTGGTTTCTGCTCGGGCAGCTCAGAGCAGTTTTGTTTTTAAGTGCAAACCCACAGAACTGCTTTCCCCTTTCTCTGATCCCCCAAAACAAACAAAGGATGTTGGTCTGCATTTTGGTTTGTTTTGAAGCTGAGGGAAATGGGTCACCTCGGGAGCTTCGAGGGTGGCCAGGCGGGTCAGGGAGTGTGAGGGTGTCTGGGGAGGGGTGGCTGGTGGCTGGGGTGGCACCTCACTCCCTCAGAGGGCAGGTCGGCCAGCCTGCCCTGCGTGGGTCATCAGCCATAGGGATACTTGGAGCTGGGGACTCCTCATGGGGCCAGGGAAGGGCCCCACATTGAAGGCAGCAGGCCTGGGTCAGAGGTGTGGCTCTGGGTGATACTAGGCAAGAACTGCCCCTCTGTGAACTTAGGTTTCCTCCCTGGTGAAATGAGGGATTGGGCTCTGTTCCACTCTGTGTCTCCCACTCTCAGTGGGGGGCAAGGGAGTTATCCCCCATCCAGAGCCACTCACGGCATTGACTTCTGGGGTCCAGCTGAGCAGTCAGTCCTGGGCCCATTAGAAAGTGTGTCATATCCTGCTGGGACCTTATATCCTGCTGGGACCTTGGCCGTCAGGCCTGTCTCCTCCAGCCCCAGCTCCCCTCCTCCATCTTCCTGCTGGTGTGGTAGAGGCTCCCACATAGCCTGGGGCTATAATCCACGGATGTGCCCCATTGGGCCTGTGACCCCTCCTGTAAGGTATGCAGGTACCTGAAGCAGAAAAGGTAGTTCAAGGAATTTTCAGTCTATAGGCAGGAAGACCTCTTTTCTGCTACTTCCCAAGGAAAGAATTCACCTGAGCAAGGCGAGCTCCATCGTGCCCAGAGCCTGCAGGTGGCCAGAGACGTTGAGAAGGAGGCCCTGGGCTGGCCAAGTCCTTGAACCACCAAGGGAAGGGGCCAGGAGTGATTCCCCTTGAGTGGGTCCAGTGGCAGCGAGATGAGCAAAGTGCACATGTTTATTCTAGAATAAATGAACTGGATCCCAAATATTTTAAATTTCTTTATTAAAGTCCATCTGTTTGGATAACTCTTAATCTTTTGTATTCTTAATCTTTCAGGTGAAAGCTATAGACTCTCTTCTTGGGGAAAAAATTGCACACACAGAATTTTGGGCCAGATTTGAAGGGTTTCATAACACTCCATGTTGCATTCTTGGAAAGTTAAGGTAATTCAGGTACAGATGCCTTCTTAGAATCTCCTCTTTCTTGTTCAGGGAGTAGGCACTACTGAGTAACTGGGGTTTTCTTCAAGGGCATTTCGAGATGGGTACCACCACTTATTTTAAGGCATGAGTGTTGCCCTCTTAGAGATTACTCTTGGTTGCCAAAGGGAAAGGTAGCATTCTTGTTACCTTGCCTGGGAACTAAGCCCCCTCCTCCCCCGGGCCTATGGAGAGGCCTATTTTGGTGTCCCTAGAGCTCCTGCACCCAGAAGGGGTGTGCTGACACCCCTTGTTTTCTTGGTTGACCAGATCACAGGTGTGGGGAAATTTGCTCCGTTTGTGAGTGAGAGAGGTGCTGTTTCTGGGATCCCCTGCCGCCTATTAAGACCCAGGCGGCCTCCAGCCAAGAGCAGCCTGGAAATCTGGGGGAAACGCCCCTAGGCAGACATCCCACACTCTTAGGATGAAAAAACCTGCTAGAGGCCAGAGGCTAGTGTCTGCACCCTTAATTTTAAGGATTTGGTCTCCTCCCAGCGACTCAGCAGGTTGAGAACCGCCCATCGCGCCTTTGCATTAGCTTATAGCGCCATCTGGTGGCCAATTCTCTAGCAGCAACCAGGTCTGCATTTGGCTGTAGAAGGTGGTCAGCCGCGGCTGCGCGGAAGAGTCACCAGAGGGCGCTTTTGGAAGTACTGCCTTCGGCGGGGGGGCCATCCCAGAGCAATTAAATAGTCGTCTCTAGGGGTGGGCGGGCACCCCTTGTTTTCTTGGTTGACCAGATCACAGGTGTGGGGGAGAGGTGCTGTTTCTGGGATCCCCTGCACCCTACTAAGGCCCAGGCGGGCTCCAGCCAAGAGCAGCCTGGAAATCTGGGGGAAACGCCCCTAGGCAGACATCCCACACTCTTAGGATGAAAAAACCTGCTAGAGGCCAGAGGCTAGCGTCTGCACCCTTAATTTCAAGGACTGTCTCCTCCAAGCGACAGCAGAGTTTGAGAACAGCCCATAGCGCCTTTGCATTAGCTTCTAGCGCCGTCTGGTGGCCAATTCTCTAGCAGCAACCAGGTCTGCATTTGGCTGTAGAAGGTGGTCAGCCGCGGCTGCGCGGAAGTCACCAGAGGGCGCTTTTGGAAGTACTGCCTTCGGCGGGGGCCCATCCCAGAGCAATTAAATCGTCGTCTCTTGGAGTGGGCGGGCACCCGGGTGTGCAGAACTCTCCAGATGATACCAATGTGAAGCCAGGGCTGCGAATCACTGCAGCACCAAAAGGTTGGTTCCCGGGTCCTTTGCCAGCCCTCGAGGAAGGGTGGGTTGAGGTGGGGAGAAATTCCAGACTCTTTCTGAAGAACATGCTTCATTTCCCTCATGTGGGCCCGCTGCAGTGCTGTGACAATGTGTGGCATGCAGGTCAGCGGGTCACGACTGGGTCCTTAGAGAATATTGTAAGTAAAGAATGTGTCTGTGACTAGGCCTTTACCTCAGTGTCTGTGGACATTTTGTTGGGGTCCACAGGTTTTGTACTACGGACATTTGCTCATTTTATGTTTTGTCTCAGTGATAATATTTACAAGTCAACATAGACACACCTTGCATTACCTGGCAGGCTGTTCACTGACTTTCTCTTCAGAGGTTTTGTGGTCTACGGTAGACTTGCAGCTTACTGTCATACTGATGTGCAGAACTACTTTTTTACCGGCTGATTAGCAAACGGTGAGGACTTACTTGGTGAAGCATGTGTTCCAACCAGGCAAAAGCTCAGGGAACACACCAGATCATTCTACAAATGAAGGTTTTATAGCAGTTTGAATCAAGAAAAGTAGGCTTGGGAGAATTGAGTCATCTTTCCAAAAATCTTTTCATGTTTTCAAAACAACACTGTAGTTATTTTGAACTCATAAGCACCTGCCTCATGCTGTCCTACATATATTCACATTGTGAGTGATGTTTGGGGGTAGGGTGTGGGGAGAGGAGCCACTGGTATTTGGGTGAGAAAGAAAATCTCCACTCTTGATCTGGGCAGTCAAAACCCCGGAAGCTCTGCTCCAGCCCTTCTTCCAATCTCTTCTCATACTGTTAACACCCTCACTGGCTTCACTCCAGCCACAGTCAACCTTTTTTGCTTATCAAACATATCAAGCTTGTTCCCCGCTCAGGGCTTTTGCACTTGCTGTCTGTTTTGCCTGGTCCACTCTTCTGTCAGATGTTTACATGGTTTCCCTTCTGAGTTTTCCCGAGGCTTCAGCCCTTACCTTTTATTGCCACCCTAAGTAAACTAGAACACTTATCTAATTCTTCTCCCCATTTCATGTTCTCTGTTGCACTTTTCACTCTTTGAAATAATATATCATTTATATATATTTATTTGTTTCCTTGTTTATTGTTTGTAAACTCCATGCTTTGTAACTCTTTGAGGATAGAGGGCATATCTAGCATTTATTACAATAGCACAGTCCCTCACACATAGATGTGATTTAATTAATTCTCTTTAAAAAAGTTCCTTTATTTTGAAATAATTTTAATTGTAAAAATAGTACTGAGAGTTCAGATGCACTTTCACTCTGCTTACCCTAATACCAGTATCATTTATAATCACAGTAAAATGATCTAAAAAGAGGAATTACTATTGATACAATACAATTCACTAATCTACAGATCTTAACAGAACTTCAGTTGACTAACTAGTGTCCTTTTTTCAATCCGGAGATTATATCCTGTTTTTAGTTGTCTTGTCTCTTTATTTTCTCCCAATCTAGGATTGTTCCCCAGTCATTCATGACTTGACACTTGAAGAGTATTGGCCGTTTGTTTTGTGACTGTCCCCCGGTCTTTCCCGATTAGGCTAAGGTCGTGCGCACTGGCCAGAACACCGTGGAAGTGGTGCCGCGTTCTTCCCTGAGTGTGAGGTCAGGAGGCACGTGTGCTTACATGTCTCATTACTGGGGATGATAACTTTGATCATGTGGTTAAGGTGGTGTCTGCCAGGTTTCCTCACTGTAAAGCTACTATTTTTTCACTTTGTAATTAAAAAATATCTTGAGAGGAAACACGTTCAGACTATGCAAATATTCTATCTCTTGTGTATGCAAATATTCTATCTCTTGTCATGTTTTCGCTCACTAGTTTTAGCATCTGTTGACAGTTCTTGCCTGCAACAATTACTGTGGTGTTTGGCAAAGGGTGACTTTCTATTTCCAGTAGTTCCTCTACATTTATTAATTAGAATTCTAAGGTAAGGAAAAGTTGTCCCTTCTACTCCATTTGTTTATTTAATATTTATTTATATCAGTATGGATTCATGGAGATTTATTTTATTCTGTGGATTACAATTAATTAATATCCTTATTTGTTGCTCAAATTTTCCCAGGTCTGGCAATCAAGAGCTCTTTCAGATTGCCTCCTGTGTACACCCATATACTTTTTTCTTAGCAAATTTGTAATTTCTGGAATCACAAAATATACCAGTCTCGACTTATACTGTCCCTGCCTCAGCCCTGGCGGCAGCCATTTTTCCAGGCAACCCTGGTTCCCTCTACTGGAGCATGGTGCTTACAAACCAAGATCTGGGGACCAGGTGGACTCATCGTTACTGAAGTATCATTGCTTCTAAGCCCTGTCAGTGGACAAAGCTGTCCACTGTGTGTAGACACATACGCCCACACCTCCATCTCTTTCTTTTCTCTCTTTCTCTTAAACAATCGTGAATTTATATTGATACCTCTGATCCCAATTGAATACCCCAGGGTTTATTTTAACTTTCTTTCCTTTCCTTGTTTGTAACTCCTTTCTTCAAAAGTGAGAGCCTTGGTCCTCATTATCCACATGTACTTACTTATTTTCTTGTTCCCACTATACACAGTCTATTAATTTCCTAAAGTCACTACAACAAATTACCACAAACTGGGTGGCTTAAAACAACAGAATTTTATTTTCTCACAGTTCTAAAATCATGGTGTCAGCTGGGTTGGTTCCTTCTGGAGGTGCTGAGGGAATATGTGGTCGTGCCTCTCTCCCAGCTTCTGGTGACTGCAGACAGCCCTTGGCGTTCCCTGGCATGTGCCTGCGTAACTCCAGTCCCATGGCCTCTTCCCCGTGTGTTTCTGGGTGCCCAGTCTCCCTCTTCTTTGTCTTATAAGGACACCAGTCATTGGATTCAGGGCCCACTCTCATCTCAAGGTCTTTGACTTGATTACATCTGCTCAGACTCCATTTCCAAGTGAGGTCACATTCATAGGTGCTGGGGATTAGGACTTGGACCTATCTTTTTTGGGGACACAGCTTAATCCACTACACACACAAAGTAGTTTTAGAGTTGCTGACCCATACTCTTCTGAAAGGCAAGTTTACCAACTAAAATAAATGGGCACAGTTCTCTTTTTGTCTGTGGTCTAACCACGCGTAGTCAAAATCATGTTCTCCAAAGTTACTTAGATGAGCTCTTTTCTTCCCCTCTTTCTGGTGTGACTGGCTCTGTTACTTGTTTCTAATACAGGTAAGTGCATTCGTTACTGTCTTTATTCAGTTTGGGTCTCCCCCGTATCCTGGTTGTTTTTCATTAACATTTTTGGTATATGAAATATTACCACGGTTTTAAGACTCAGAACTATACAAAAAGACAAAGTCAGAGGGGAGGCACTCCCCCATCATGACTTCTGCCCATTCCCCTTCCCTCCTCATCATCATCCGTTCCCATCCTCCCATGTAGGTAAGCATCTCATTAATAGTGTCTCCTTCCTCAATGTTTTTTTTTGCACAATGAGCAGGTATACACATATTTTCTTATATTCCCTTCTTCTTTCCATGAAAAGGTAGCATACCATAAATACTCTTTTATGTTTTTGTTTTTTTCACTTAACATCTCTGGGGAATCAATTGGTATTAGTTTCCTCATTTTAAATTATAGCTACATACTACTCCATGGTGTAGTCATACCATAGTTTATTCAGCCATGTGCGTAAACATTTACTGGTTTCCAGGATGTTGCAATTACAAACAATTCTGCAATGAATAACCTTGTGCATACATATTTCACATCGGAGGTGTAGCTGCAGAGTAAGTCCTAGAAGTGGGTTCCTGGGTCAAAGGTGAGAGCAGATGTAGTTTTGTTAGGCAGTATCATAGTTTCCTAACCCTGTAACAAACTGCCACAAATGCTGTGGCTTTAAGCAGCAGGAATGTATTGTCTTACAGTTCTGGAAGCCAGAAATCTGAAATGGTCTCACTGAGCCCAGACCAAGGTACTGTCAGGGCCATGTTCCCTCCAAGGCTCTCAGAGAGAATCTTACTTTCTTGCCTTTTCCAGCATCTAGACCTGCATCCCTTGGCTCATGGTCTCTTTTTCCATCTTCAAAGCCAGCATGAAGCATTTGTCAGCTTCCCACAGATAATACATGCTTGTTTGAACTAAGTGAATTTGATCCCTATACATTTACTCCAAGTCTTCATTTTCCCATCTATAAAAGGCAGGGAATAAGACCAGAAGGTCTGCAAGGTTCCTCACTGTCTAAACTCCTGTACCTGGGTTTAGTTTTCCCTTGGTCAGCTGGGATGCTCAGTAATGGCTGCCTCTGCGTCTGACACGGTGGTCACCCAGGGCTGCACTGGGCAAAGGGCGAGGTCCTTGCAGTCTGTCTCCTGAGTGACAAGTGATGGTAATGAAAGTGGTGGGTGACTGGAGCCCTTTTCCTGTTGGGTCCCTTGGGCTCTCTCCCTAGGGGTGAGAACTCGTTCCAGGTCTGGGCCTAATTCACGATTCTAGCACAAATGGAGAGCTGAGGGGAAAGCTTTTCTACCCTGAAACCTGCTGACCTGAGCTTTCTTATTATTAGAGCTGCCAAACAAAACCTCGTGAGGCAGTGAGTTTCCTGTCACCAGGAGTTCTGGACAGAGGCTACATGACCAGAAGAGATCAGGGGGATCTGTGCATTATTTGGGGCCTCACTGGCCGGCATGGTAGGAATAGCCGTGTGTGCTCTTTGATGCTTTGTGCTTATCTCTTACTTAAAAAAAAAGTAAACTTTTAATTTTGAAATAATTATAGATTAACAGGAAGTTGAACAGTAGTGCAGAGAGGTCTCATGAACCCTTTACCTAGTTCCTCCCAATGGTTACATCTTACGTTACTATGGTGCAGTGTCAAAACCAGGAAATTGATGTTGCTACAATGTGTATAAAGTTCTAGGTCACGTTCTCAGATGTATAGATTTGTGTAACCACTACCACAATCAAGATACAGAACTACTCCATGACCACAGAAATCTCTCATCTTTATAATCACACCCACCACTCTTACCCTCCATCTCTAACCCCTGGTAACTACTAATCTGTTTTCCGTCTGCATAATTTTGTCATTTTGAGAATGTTATATAAATGGACTCATACACGTGTGCTATTTAAATTGAAAATTTAATTCATTAAAATTAAATCAATTAAAAATTCAGTTCCTCAGTCACACCAGCCACATTTCTAAGCTCAATAGCCATAGCTGACTACTGACTTCCATATTGGACTGCACAGATGTGCCACTGCTTCATCACTGCAGGAAGATCTGTTGGAAAGTGCTGCTTAGGGAATCAGAGCAGATCCATGGTTCACAAATGCTGATTCATAGACCACATCACCCAGAAGTGTCTTGAAACAGAGATTCCTGAGTATATTACTCATCTATTGCTGCTAAATAAATGTAGTGGCTTGAAACAACAATCAAACTTTATTATCTTGTATACTTCTGTAGGTCAGGAGTTAAAGAGTGACTCAGCTGTGTAACTAGGCTCAGAGTCTCATGTGAAGTTCATGAAGTGTTAGCCGGGGCTGAGGTCATCTGAAGGCTTGGCTGGGCCTGGGGGCCTGGCCTGCACAGTGACTCACTCACATGGCTGGGAAGATGGTGCTGCCTCTTTGGGGTTGGGGTGACCACTCATCTCCATTTGCCCAGTAATAAGAGATTTCCTGGGATATGGGACTTTAGTGTGAACACAGACTGTCCTGGACAAAGAGTACAGTTGTTGGCAGGAGGAGTCAGTTCCTCCCATCGTGGGCCTCTTGCAGGGCTACTTGAGTGTCCTGATGCCATGGCCGCCGGCTCCTCCCGCATTGATCCTAGGGAGAGCAAGGCAGGTGCTCCAATGTTTTTTCTGACCTGCCTTGGAAGTCACATGGCATCACTTCTTCTGCATTTTTTCATTAGAAGCAAGTCACTAAATCCTTCGGTCCACATTCAAAGAGAGGGGAATTAGGATCCACCTTTTGAAAGGAAGATTGTGAAAGAATAATTGGACATATTTTAAACCTCCACCTGAGATCGTGATTGGGCAAATGGGATAGGGCTCAGGAATCTGCACTTTATCAAGGCTCCCCAGTGTGCAATCAGGTTTGCCCATCTCAAGGTCTTGTCCCACCATAAAATAGTGGTCATCCCACTTACCTCAGTAGCACTCACAGAGGGAACAGCGGGAGGGCAGCTCCAGGCCGGTGAAATTGGTGAGCTGAGCATGACTCCTGAAGCTCTACATGAGTGACCTTTCCCACAGTATAAATGAACAACAGTCGGGGAACCATTTAGAAAATCAGCCCTGCAACACTGACCACGGTTACAAATGATCGTCACCAAACTAGACAGCAACAAAGGAGAAAAGCTCATGACACAATATAGATACTTGAGTGGCGGTTGAAATGCTATAGCAATGCATGGACAGAGTCCGGAGATGAGTTTATTATATTAAAAAAAAACAACGTAGTTGCAGTTATGGTAGGTGGGGGTGGGGGAGAGAATTGTGAGTAATGTGAAGAGATGCATGTTATTTTATTTTTTTAACTAAAAGTTTGCTTTATTTTTCTGTTGAATCATGTACTATCTCCCAATCACAGTTAGATTTGTTTTATGCCTTCCAAACTTCAGCACAGTTAGCACCACCTTGTAAATAACTGAATGATAAATTAAACCAAGTCCCAGTGGTTACACGTCTAGACCGTTAGGGTAATCAGGAGCTCTTATTTGTTTGCTTTAGCTTTTAATTCTTGGTTGTATCTCCAAATACAAAAGAGCTGAGAGGCTTCTACTGCACCAACAAAGAAACTAACAGCAAACAGACTCCACTTTTTTGGAATAATTACAAGTGGATATCTTGACCAAATGAACCCTGTTGCCATCAAAACAGCCGATTGAGCTGTGCTGAGCTTTTCTGCGGGTCTGGCCATGTCAGCCAATCCAGCACACACCAAGCCCCATTTCATAATTGGAGCCCAGGAAAATACTGTTCTGGGCCCTGCTGGGTGGTTGTACACGGCCTCAATTTCTCAGGCAGCAGGAGCTCCACTCTATCGAGGACTCGCTGGTAGGTGGCCCGCAGGCCGGCGGCTGACGTTTCTTCCGAGTGACTGTGGGCAGCTGGGTGGGAGCGTGGCCGTGTGCTCGCCCCCGGCTGACAGTGAAGGGCTTCTCCTCACTTTCCACGGCCACAACGCCTCACTGCTCATGTCCTCCTTGCCCCCAGGGCGCCCTTCCTGTGGCTCAGGCTGCCCCCCAGCCAAGAGGTACATGTTAGTATTACTTATATTGTCTTTTCATTAAAAGAAGGCTCCTGCTTCAGACCTCAACTGTCACCTTTCAGAGGCTTTTCCAATCGTTTGGTTAAAGTTGGGCCCCTCTTTCATTTGATATCTTAGTGTTTGTACCCACATAGCACTTGTCATATTTGAATACGTTGTTTATCCCAGCAGCCTCTGAGCTCCCTGAAAAAGGCAGGGACTCTGTTTTTGTCTCCCCTGGTCCCTTCAGGGCCAGCACAATGCCTTAAGATGCTTGTTGCTCAGAAACTGTTAACTGAGGCATGATTGAGGTCTGAGGGCAGGAGGAGGGAGACGCGGCAAGTGAAGGAGGCAACGGGAGCCTCTCATGGCTGCCTGGGGGATTGCCTGGTTCAGTGGCCCCTGATCCGGGGATGTCTGAGACCCCAAGGGCCAACTAATCTTGAGAATTTGATTAAATAGGTTTTCTGAACCTCGGCACTGTTGCTCTTTTGGCCTAGGTAATTCTTGTTGTGGGGGCCGTCCTGTGTAAGATGCTTGGCAGCATCCCTGGCCTCTATCCAGTGTTTGCCAGGAGTGCAAGCTCCCCTGTTGTGACAATTAAACTTATCTACAGATGTTGCCAAATGCCCCTGAGGATTGCCCTCGGAGCTGGATCAGAAAGGCAGCCCAGCACCCTAGTGGCCTGAAATCTTTGCATGAAGATGAGCTGGGCAAATAAATGAAGAGACAGCTGCCTGTCTCACACACAGAAACAGCTCCTTTGAGAATTTATTTGGAGCCTCTGGGTAGTAGGCACAGAGTGTGCTGCCACCTGTTGGTGAGTGGGTGGGAGTGCATCCTTGGTTCAACTAGCCCAGGGCCACAGATGGGCTGCTGTGGGGCTAAAGGCCTCTCCCTCAGGCTGGGCCAGGGGACCCCCAAGTAAGGCCAGCCAGGGTGTGTTGCCAGGCAACCAGAGAAGTCAATGGGAATGGGACATTTTCGTATCATTTGGGTCAAATGTTTAATGATCTACTTGTTAAAAAAATCAGGCCAACTTCATTTACTGTCCTCTCCCTTTTTCCTCCAGGAATGATGATCCCTCCTCCTCAGACTCCCTCTGATTTGGGGCTTGGTCCTCAAGGGTTTGCTTCAGGACGGGGACCCTGTGAGTTGGAGTTAAGCCCAGCTTCTTGCTCCTCAGCCACTCCCCTTGGCCAGACTGCTGATGGTCCCAGAGGCACCCCCTCCCCCAGGTTCAGTTTGGGGGAAAGGGCAGGAGGTTGGCACCTCCAATATCCAAACCCAGACTCACTGTCTTTCCCCAGACTTGCTCCTCCTGAGTGCTCCCATCTCAGCAGGGACACACCAGCCCCTCGTTACCCAGCCAGAAGCATCACCTCCGTCACTGAGCCCTACAGGTTTGTCTGCTTCCTCCAACCCTCCCACCTTCACTGCCGCTGCCACTACTGCCTGAGCCATACTCAACCCAAGCCTGGGCCAGGATTGTGGCTCAGCGGGGTGGTTCCTCTGTTCCATGTGGTATTGCCTGGGGTCACACTTGTGGTTGCATCTAGCTGGGAGCCTGATGGGGCTGGGGTGTTCTAAATGGCTACTGGGGGTAGGGGTTGGGGTGGGGAGGCATCTGAGCCTCTCTCTCCAGCAGGGTAGTTGAACTTATTTGGGAACCAGGACTATAAAGGACAGAGAACAGAAGTTGACTGGCCTCTTAGGTCTAGGCTCAGAACTGGGACAGTGTCTCCTCCACCCACTTCTGTTGGTCAGAGCAAGTCAACGGAAGTAGACTCCACCTCTTGATGAGAGGAGGGGTTGGGAGGATTTAGCCACCCTCTTTGCAGGCAGCCCACCGCGCCCACCTCCCTCTGGCCAGGTCATGCCCTCCATTAAACATCCACTTGTTCACTTCATTCATATCATTGATTTCTGTTCACAAGTCACCTCCCTGGAGAGGCTTTCCCTGGCTGTCCTGGGTAGACCCCCCATTGCTCTCTAACTGAACCCTGACTTAATTTTCTCCAGAACACTTACCAGCACTTGACATCGTAGTCCATGTTTATTTGCTGTCAGTCTCGCCTACGAGACAGTAAGCTCAAAGAGGGGAAGGACTGTATCTGTTTATTTCACTGCTGAGTCCCCAGCGCATAGAAGAGTACCTGGCCCGTGGCAGGAGCTCAACATTTGTTTCCATAGCACTTATCAAAATTCATTATTATGTGTTTATTTGTACGATGATTTGAGCAACCTTTTCCACAAGGGAAGGGACAGTGTCTGTTTCTATCCACCATTATATTAGATCTTGAGTTGTTACGGCAGTGTCTGGAAAACAGTAACCTGCAAAGACTATTGGCTGAATGATGAGTGGGAGGGACAGGACAGAGGGCAAAAAGTGAAGCATCTTCCTTGAGAGTCATACCTCTTTACAGCACACAGATACTGGATCTTGAAGAAGAGGGGTATTTAAAAACATATTCTGAATTGATTTTCTTTAACCCTCCCAGGGAACTGGTGTTCAGAGCAGCCACACCCTGAATTTCTTCCTGGGATGTTCTGTAAGGTCACAGCCATTCTCTGAGCCTGCTGTTCCAGGATCACTCAGCGTGCTTGTGAAAAACAAAAGTGCTAGCCCCACCCCAGAAATACTAACGGAGAGGCTTAAGGGGCAAGGCCCTGCCACCTGCATGGTCCATGAGCCCTCCAGGTGATTTTTGTGTGTACCACATTTTAAGAAACATCGCCTTTCCATTTCTGTGTTCTGAGTTTGGATTTTCTTGGGCTGGCTTTTGCTTTAGGTCACCTTGTGTCTCTTAAGACCTTAGTAACTCTATTTCTCCTGGAAGGCCTTGTAAATAAGCAGCCTGTGCCATCATCCCTGGAAAGTACAGTGTGTTTCCCTACCTTTTGCTGAGCCTGGTGCTCAGGATCATGGTGAGATTACGTGTCCAGTCCTCTGCGTTTGGACAGGATGGTGTTTAAACCACACCAGGCAGGGAGAGAGTGAAACTTGGTTCTCTCCTTCAGATTTACTGTGTGTAGAACGATGAGGTTTGTGTTTGGGGCTTAGGGAGAGGAGAGGTGGGGCCCTTGATGTGGGATGGGCTTCTGGCGTAGTTAAGGGGAAGCAAACATTTTCCTGGGGTGAGGAGGAGCTGGGGAGGAGGGAGGGAGGGATGGAGGGCCTAATCTTCTTACATACGAGTCATGGAAGAATTTGTTTTGTACTACCAGGGCAACAGGGCTACTAAGTTTAGATTTGAACCTGAAACTTCTAAACTTTGAGAAGCATCTGAAGCTGCTGCTGCCCCAAGCTGTGCTTACTGTGGCGGGAAGGACTTTGTCTGGGGCTCTGCCGTCTCCGCTGGGCGGCTGGGGTGGTGGTGGTGGGCACTAGAGGAACAAGGGATCTAACATGTTTTAGGAAAGCTGCGGCATTGCCAGAGAAAATCTTGTGGGAGGGTCAGCCCACCCTCCACAATCTCTCCTCCTGCAAAGACTAGAGCAGGTCACAGAGGAAGGGCACAGGAGAGGCTGGGGTGGGGACAAAGGCAGGGACGGTTGGGCTCCATAGCCAACCCAGCTGCCAACTTGTCTGTTTATGTATCACTGCCCACATTGGAAAGAAGGTTCCTCCCACCAGCCAGGACTGAGGAGAGGCAGCAACTACTCCCCAGCTCCTGGAGGAGGTCTTTGGAGAATAAGAACCAGTAGGCAGCATGGTCCCAGCAAGGGCAGATGCCTGGTCTGACAGCAGACCTCGGTCAGCCAGGAGAAGCCAGTCCTTCTCGGGCAGATATACACCTGTGTGTGGGGGCCTTCACGGCAGTGTAGCTTTAGAGGGAGCATAATCCACAGGACCCCACCCACTGCTGACACCAGCTGCAAGCTTGGGATCTCCAAGACCATCCTTACATTTGGTGATTCACTAGAAGGCCTTGCAGGACTCACTGGGGGCCATTAGACTCCCAGTTATGGTTTGTTACAGGGAAAGGGTACAGATTAATTTCAGCGCAGATATGAGAAGCCTGGGGTAAAGTCCAGTTGGGTTCCAAACAGAGCTTCCAGCTGTCCTCACCCAGTGGAGTCACAGACAGTGTTAACTCCTCCAGCAGTGATGGGTGATAGTACATGTGGAATATTGCCAACCAGGGAAGTTCACCCAAGCCTGATGTCCAGAGATTCATTAGGGCTCTGCAGTCAGCTGTCCACATAGCTGACATCAGCCCCCAGCCCCTCTGGAGGTCCAGCTGATACTGTGTGGCTCAAGGTCCCCACCCTAAATCACACTGTTAGTTCACCCTGTGTGGCCAGTCCCCACCCTAAATCACACTGTTAATCTATCCTGTGTGGCCAGCCCTTGTCCTAAATCAGGATACTCCTATCTGGTGTGACATTGCTAGTGCTTAGAGAGTGCTTTCCAGGAGCCTAGAGCAAAGGCCAGACCTTCCTTTGGGTGTGGCTTAATTAAACAGTCCCAGCCCACACCATGGCTGCGAGTCCATTTTTCCTGGAGGATTGACAACGCATGGAGCATGTTTCCTAGATGTCCTAGCTGTTTCTGTAGGACAGAAAACAGCTGTTCCTGAGGTGTATAACCTGCAGAGAGGGGTGGTAAGCGACTCCAGGTCAGTCACGTTTCTTTAGGCTGCGAGTCCCTCATCATCTATTCAGTCATTTGTTTACTCACCATTTACTGAACACCTGTTGTGTCATCAGCGCTCATTCTAGTCGGGGAGAGAGATAACAGAGAGCAAACCAACTATTAAGTCATTTAAAGCGTGCTATGTGCTATGCAGGAAATAAAGGCGAGGCTCCAAGTGAGGGTGAGGGGAGGAAGGAACCTGCCTTAGACTGTGGGCAGGGAAATGCAGCTTTGAGAAGGTCCCATTGAAACTGAGGCCCAGGGAATGAGAAGGCACTGGCTATGGGAAGATCAGCAGAAGAGCACGCCTGGCAGAGGGAAACACGGACCTCAGCTGCCAGCTGACGCCTTCAAACAGATTGTGGAAAGGTGCCCAGAAGCAGAAACTCAGTCCCTTCCTTGTGGCTGACACAGTCTTGTTGGGACCCAAGGCTTTGTTGAATTGTGCATGGGGAGGATCCCCTTGGCCTGTGCTTGTGCAGTGTGTCACCCACTCCACCCTACATGGCAGGCTTGGACAGACAGTGCCTGGAAGCCAGCACCCTTGGGCAGCCCTACCAGGTTGGCACCAGATACAAGGCCATTTTAACTCCATCTTACCTCTCCCACAATTAAAATAACTAAAAGAAAAAAAAAAACCCAAAAAACCAAGTTGTGCCTGTTAGCAGAGCCCATGAAGTAGAAATTGGGGAATTCTTCATCAAACCCCAGGCCCTTGGAGCAGTGAATGCAAGTCATGGGGAAGAGGCGGTTCCATGTCTGCCTTTAGGGAAAGCCACGTGTGTCTCCTCACTGATGGGGCCTGGAAAAGGGGTTCCTGCTCCCTTGCCATAAAAGGGGATCCTAGCTAAATTTCTTCCTGGTTTTCTTTATCTTTCTTTGCAGTCAGCCCATGCTGAACAAAGGAGAAACTCTGCTTCTCTTTGGTCAGAGGTCGCTGGTAGGATTCCAGCCCAGGATAATTGTACTTACCACCCTCACTCCCATGCCCACAACCCACACCCATGTGCACAGGTACACACATTGGTGTCCCTCCCAGGAGAACCTACAAGTACCAGAGCCGGGCCTGGATTGAGGCCTGGGTTGGCCGCACAATCATAGAAAGGTCTGTGCTCCAAACCACAGTTGGTTTTATACAGCAGAAATCCCTGCCTCTTTTCGTGATTGTTTGATTTTAACATGTTTACCACATTATTTAAAAGTTGGAAAGTACAGAATTATAAAAGCAAAAAGCCACTTGGAAACTTACCATTTATTATGGACTGCATGTTTGTGTCCACCCCCAAATTCCAATGTGGAAATGCAAACCACCAGTGGGAAGGTCTTAGGAGGTGGGGCCTTTGGGAGGTAATTAGGGTTAGATTAAGTCCTGAGGGTGGGGGCCTTCATGATGGGATTAATGCCCATATAAAAAGGAGACGAGACTGGGCTCTCTGCGTGCACACACTGAAGGAAGACCATGTGAGGATGTAACCAGGAAGAGGGGTCTCTCCAAGAATCTGACTGTGTTGGCTCCCTGATCTCAGACTTCCAGCCTCCAGAACTGTGAGAAATAAATGTCTCTTATTTAAGCCCCCCGGTCTTCTGTTATATGTAGCAGCCTGAGCTCGCTAAGACAGCATTCCAACAAATCCTTTATAATACTATCTTCCAGAGGTTCATGTATTAGTTTCCTATTTCCGTCATAACTAACTACCACTGATTTAGTGGCTTAAAGCAATTTAGATTTATTATTTTACATTTCTGGAGGTCAGAAGTCCAAAACCAGTCTCACTGGTGTAAAGTTAAGGTGACAGAAAGGCTGATTCCTTGTAGAGGTTCTGAAGGGAGAATCTGTTCCCTTGCCTTCTCCAGCTTCTCTAGGCTGCCTGCATCTCGTGGCTTATGGTCCCTTCTTCCATCTTCAAAGCCAGCAGCGTAGCATCTTCCAACCTCTCTCTCTCTTTGTTTCTGTTGTTACATCACCTTCTCTCACTCTGAGGCTCTGGTCTTCCTCTTGTAAAGACCCTTGTGGTTACATTGGGCCTACCTGAACAATCCAGGTTAATCTCTCCATCTCAAGATCCTTAACAAAATCACATCTGCTAAGTTCCTTTTAACATGTGAGGTTTGGGTGATTAGGACAAGAACCTCTTTGGGAGGTCATTATTCTGTCTACCATAGTTTGTCTCTATAGTTTTTAATGCTGTGGTTGTAGTAATACTGAAATATGATTTCCTTCAGTGAGCACCATAATAGCAATGTTTCCCCCGGGAAGTCTTTGTCATCTTCTTTCCTCAAGGCCATGAATGCCCCAATAGGGGGATGTGCCTCAGTTTGCTCAAGCTGGAAGCCAGCCTGTAATGCATTCAGGGCTGCTATACATCTTTCTGAAGCCAGCATTCCCCATACTTGGGATTATTACCTTAGCATAGGTTCCAAGGAACAGGTCAAAGGGAGTAGGCTCATGATTTGTATTACATATTGCCTCATTGCTTTTCAGAATTGTGTTATTTTACATAATCTCTCTTAATTAACCTCATTTGCTTTTCTTAAAAATAAAAAATACTCTGTTTTTATAGTAAAGGTATTATGTCCTCATTAAAGAATATTTGGGAAATATAGAAAGAGCCAAAGGGGGAAAAAATCCCTCATAGTCCTATAAATTGAAACACAACTTTCACTAATACTTAATGCAATTCTTTCTAATATTTCTGTCTTTGTATAATTTAAAAAAACATGGTTATAATACCGGAACTTCTGGTAGCTATTTTAGATGTGGGACAGACACCTCATGTTTTTGGATATGCAGGAGAATAACTTTTATTGTACTTATCTTGGGATGGCTCCCATCCATTTTCCCAATTGATTTCTGTTCTCCATGTCACTCAGAACCTGGAGACCTGGCCAGGCCCTTCCCTGGATAATGAGTGACAGGGCATAATGTGGGGAGTATGGCCTGAGATTCTTGACCACAAATCCTCAATCTTGACTCCTCCTACTCAGTCTCTAGTCTGAGAAATGGTTAGAAAGATTAGATTTTATGACAGTTCAGCTTTGTAATCCAATTCATTGATGCTGGTTACAAGCAGACTACGTTTAAAAATTAATTTTTTGCACCTTCCATTTTCCATTTCTACTTTCATGGACCCCATCTTCAAGCTGTGGTTACCTGACAAAGACAGATTAAGAAATCATGTTGAGAAAGTCCTGGCCACAGCAGTCAGACAAGAAAAAGAAATAAAAGGAATCCAAATTGGAAAGGAAGAAGTAAAACTGTCGCTATTTGCAGATGACATGATACTGCATATAGGAAATTCTCAAGATGCCACCAAAAAACTACAACTCATCAGTGAATGTGGTAAGGTTGCCTGATATAAGATTAACATACAGAAATCTGTTGCATTTCTATATACTAACGAGGAACTATCAGAGAGACACCAAGAAGAATACAATACATAGGACTAACTCTAACTAAGGAGGTGAAAGGCCTGTGCTCAGAAAACTATAAGACGCTGATAAAAGAAATGGAAGACAACATATTTTGACACTGGTCACCCATTCCAGTATTAAAAACAAAAGAAAAATCTTTTCTTCCCTGGATGTTGTACATTGTTCTGCTTGAAGGGAGGAAAGGAACTTAGAACCTGGAAGAAAACCTAATCCAAACTGGACTAAGTAAAAAGGGAGTTTTTCTTTCAAGATAGCAAGAAAGCACAGGGATTAGTCAGAGACAGGGCCCTATCCCAGAACAAGATGTCCTCAGGACCTGGTTTCTGTCTCTGTTTTGTGAGCTGGCTTCATTTTTAGGGAAAGTCTCTATTTCAGTAGCCCCAGGCAGTCTGACAGGATCTCACTGGTCCACTGCTGTAGCCAGGGAGTGCAGTGCTCTGATTGGTCAGCTCTGCCAGAGGGTCACCCCAAGGATGCCCTGAAGTCAGGGATGAAGTCAGCTCCATGAAAGCTTGTGGACTGAGAGGAGAAAGAAAAAGGTCATTTCCCTAAAGGAAAACTGTTAGACTTGACCTGGATTTCTTAGTTTGAATTTTCAAGAGTGGACCTGATTGGCTGGTCTTGGGTCAGGTGCCCACCCCCAACTCAATCAGCTGTGGCAGATGGAGTGGAGGCTGGGCTGGCTGTGGGGCTAGTGGTAGTGTGGTTAGCCTGGTAGCACAGGCTGCCTTTGCTCAGCATTTCCCTCAGTGTTGTGGTGGGGAGGGGTCCACACTAGGGCCTGAGGGTGTCCGTGTCCTACCTGATTCCTTCAGTTTTCTGAGTGCTTACTTGTATGTGTTAAACTCACAACAGCCCTATGAAGTTGCAGCTGAGAGGTTAGGCCTGTTGCCCAGGGTCACACAGCCAGTAAGTGACTGAAAGGGCACTCAGGTAATTCATCTGAAAGTGGCACCTAGGGGAGCCCCAGAAGGGACCTGGAGCAGGTGGGGCATGGGGAACTCTCCCCAGGCTGAAGGTCCTGAAAGGGGGGTTGACAGAGAGGTGCTGGAGGAGGCAGAGCACCTTGGACATTTGGTCCAAGTGTCATACCTGGGCTTCAGTGACCCAGGGCAGACATCTTCTTCTAGCTCATGTGAGGCTTCTGAAGCTGTGTCTTTTTCAAGAGCCATCTGGTCCTGCCTGTTTCCCTGAGGTCCTGTCCTGCCTTCCTGAGGTCCTGTCCTCCCAAACTCTGCTTCATTGCACTGGTAGGTGATTCAGTGGCTTTCCCTGCCCGAACTTCTCTAGGAGTGGGCGGGGATCTTTATGTGGGGGTGGGGACAGCCAGGTTGGGGAGCCCTGAGTCCCCAATCAGTCACGGGGCAGGTCATGAGCCTGGGGAGAGTTCTAGCATTGGTCCTCTACTCTCCAGGACCTCAAGGGGCCCACAGGGTCTCCCTCACACTTTCAATCAGATCTGAGCCCCTATAGGTGTCAGGACACCTTGTCCACACCCCCTCTCCCCCGTAAGTAAGTTCCGTTCTTTCTCAACACTTCGCGCCCGCTGAAAACACCAGTTGCCACTTTCCCATTGAAGCTGCCACTTCCTTCCAGTAACCTGTCCTGATTGCCTTTTCACATACTCCAGTTGCCTGCTTCTTTAATTTGTGCCACAGCTGGTTGTGAGCGAGTGTCCTGATTCTACAGGCTGGCGCCTCCTCCAAGGAGCCCTAGACGCCTCCAGCCTTGGAGAACGTTTGTTGGCTGAAGGCGAGGGATGTGCAGAACCTCATCCAGCCACGAATTCGTTAATTCTGCAAGTCTCCTAGGGGTGGGCCGCATAGGCCTAGCGAGGCAACGCCGCAGGCTTTAACCGAGCCCAGCGGGGAGGCAGGTCCCTACTGAATGCGGGTTCCTGGAGGAGCCCTCGGCTGGTCCGCGCGCCGTGCGACCCAGCAGAGGACGTTCTTGCAAAACACAGTTTACTTTTTTCACTTTTCAGATGCTTGAAAATGGCGGCTAGCAGCTTCGCTACAGGGGATAACTGCTCTTCTTGAGTGCGCACAGGGGTTTTCTCGGCACTTCATTCTCTGCCACCGCAGGGATCTGAGAGCCCGGCGCGGCAAGAGGGAAGGTCGAAGGCACCGGAAACACTGTGTCGGGAGCCGGGAGTCAGGAGCCGAGAGTCAGGAGCCAAGGAAGAACGGTCGTGGACGCTCCTCTGTATCCCAGCCGCTTCAGGCGCCCATTTTCCCAGCCCAGGCTGTGACACGCCACAGGGGCTCAGAGCCTTATTAAACACCCTGCGCGGGCTTTGCTGGGGGCGATCACCCCTTCCACCCAGGCCAGGCCTTGGTCCAGTGACACCCGCCACACCAACTCCCGGGGGGAAGGGTACTGTCTTTCAGGCCCGAGACTGAGCAGGAGGCCCAGGACCCCGCGTGTCTTCTAATAGAGTTGGGGACCTAGGCCACCGCTCAGCCAACCGGAAGACCCCTCCCTCCTCAAGTGCTTCAACCAGGCGGGATTTCCAGCAAGGACTGCCCGCGCGGGTGGCGACACGCGTGTCCCTGCGCACGCACACAACTGTGCGCACGTCAGCTCCACGCCATCCCGCCGCTCCGTGCCAAGGCGCACGCAGCCCTCACGCGTGTCCGCACACGCCCGTGGGCACACGCGTCCGCCGCGGGGACTGAGGGGCCCATAAAGGTCTACGCGCGGCTCGGGAAAGGGAAGTGGACCGGGGCCGGGCTGGGCCAGGCGGGGCGGGGCCGGGCCGGGTCGGGGCGGTGTCCCGGGAGGGCCCAAGGGGCGGAGCTCGCCGGGCCGGGCGCGCTGGTTAGGGGCGGGTCTGCGCCGCCGCCGTCCGCGCCGCCCCGCCCTCGGCCCAGCCACTCACTCCGTTCCTCACGCTGCAGCCCCCGCCGTAGCTGCCGCGGAGCCCACTGCCACCGCTTCTGAGGTAAGCGCGGCGGAGAGGGGCCCGGGTTCTGCTTGCGCCTCCGGCCGCCGGCCGGGCCCCTGGAGAGTTGAAGGGAGGAGATGGGGCGGGGAGCGGACGAGGGCTAGGGGCCTAGGGCCGGGTCGGGGCTGGGAACCGGAGCGGCCCTCGCGGGCCTGGCAGGTCAGCGGCAGGCAGAGCAGGCCGCGCGGGGCGGGCGGGTGGCGAGCGGATCTGGGCCGGGGAGCAGGAGGCCGGACATCCGGAGGCGCCTGCAGCTGGGGACAAGAGCGCGGGGACCTGCGGGCGGAAGGGCACGGGCCGCCGCGTGGAGGCCGGGCCGGCTGCAGGTCTAGGTGACCTTCCCCGGAGGCGCCCTCTGGCCCTCGATCCCGCCAGCGTGGGTCGGGCAGGGACCCGCCCGCCACTTTATGCTCGCGGGGCCAGGCTCACGGACCTGCGCGGGCCATGCTGTCGCCGCAGGCATGAGCTCATGTGACGACCGTGGCCCAGCGCCCCCAGCCCTGCACGCCCAGGCCAGTCCACGCCCGCAGAAGCTGGCTCCCCCAGCACTGTCCGCGAGTGCCAGCGCCTTCCAGGCGGAACGGGAGGCTAACAGTCGACTTAGGCCGCAAGAGCTGGAGCTGGGGCCGAGGCCGGGGTTGGGCCCTGGGCAGGAGGTTAGGCCTTGGAAAATGAGGTACCGTCGAGAGTGATGTGGCCCCCTTGGCCATAGGAGGGATTCCTTCCTGGTTCGGTTACTCATTCATTCACCAAATGCAGTGGTGCATTCTCGAAACTGGTTCCTAGACCTTTGGATATGAGGCCCGCAGCCCTAGTTACTTGTCCAAGGTCACACAGCTGGGATGATACCAAGCCTCAGTTTTTTTTCATCTGTAGAATGGGAGCAATTATATCTTGGGTTTTTGGGAAGAATCAAATGAGGTGATTAACTTCAGACGTTCAGAACAATGCCTGACAGGGAGAAGGCTTCAGTAGAAATGCTGACACTTACCCTTGAGGCTTTTTGGAAGGATCTAGACCATCCCTTGAAGACTACTCCACATGGTATTCTGGAAAGGGTTCAATAAAGGTAGCCCCTGTTATTTTAGATATTATTATTAAGCATTTATGTGCCAGACATTGAGTAACTTTCAGGATAATTCATGAAAAAGATTTAAGTTTACAGACAGAGAAGGTCAGGCTGGAGCAGGAAGTTGAAGTGGGTGCAGACCTGGGCTAAGCCTAGGCCTTTCCTCCCGGACCAGCCTCCCTTCTGCAGAGGAGATACGGAAATGAGCTCCTCCTTTGCCTAATATGCTGTTGGCAAGGCCAGGACAGACGACCCAGGGCCTGCCTTCTTTCCATCCCAGCTTTGGAATGAGTTCCTGCGGGGTCATGCTTAAGCCCTATGCAGCTTTGTTTTTCAGTGCCTGGGCTGTTGCCACCTGGCACACAGTAGGTGCTTAAGAAGGGTCTGTTGGGGTGCATGTATTCTTGCTTTTTATTCAAGAGTTTACTCACTCTTATTGACATAAGGATAGTTTTTGCCATTCCAGTATGTGGCTTATAGTAAATGCTCATTAAGTAATTGTGGGATTGTTGAATGGCCACATGTAATGGCCAGCAGCCATATATAATCCATAGTCCCTTAATCCTGGACATCCTTTTTGAGGGACACATGTCTCATTTCCAGAGAACAGGCTTGCCTTGCAGATAGTCACAAGTAATTAAAGAGCTGCAACGGTGCGTACAGCCCTCTTGCTGGTCCACCAGGCCCTAATTTGAAATAACTGCTTTAAACATGTTATCCTCATTCTGTGACTTTCCAAGTCCTTTGGGAAACTTGTTGAACTGCTGTTTCAGGGCTCATAGGGGAGGGTGACATGGGTGAATGGGATTCTCCTGAAGACCTGGGGCCTGGTGCCTGTTCCCTCTCTGATGGTGAGTGGGTCAGTGGCTTCTAGTGCAGTTGTTTTGAATAAAGTGCTTGACACTGGGGATGAGGGGTGGGTGCTGCTTTCAGTTGCTTAGTTTATTTCTGCTGTTCTATAGGCAGGGGCTATTTGTAGACAGAGGGCCTTAGGGGAACCATATAGTAAGTTGCCTATGGGCCTCTGGTCCCATTGGACCCCAGGCAGATATGGATAACCACCTCCAAGCTGGTGGTTGTGGGGGACATTCACCCCCTCTTTACTGGTAAGATGCTCCCAAAGTCCACTTTGCCCCAGATGAGATTTCTCAAGGTGTGATGTTTTTGGTGGTAGTGAGAGAGAGGCACGTGTGGCTGAGAGCCAGCCCAAGCCTGCAGTTAGCCCCTTAAGCTGCTCTGGGTAGCTTTGGGCTCCCTTCTGGTCGCTACTGAAGAGAGGTGATCAGGGGGCTCCTCAGCTGGACCTGGGCACAAAGGTCTGTTTCACTGCTTGCTCTCAGAGGGGTCAGGGTGACTGGGAGTCATAGCCCTTCACCCAGAGCTGTGCTGGAAAGAGCCCTGCAGGGCAGACTCAGCTCATACAACTCAGCTCTGACGTGAGCCACAGGGTCTAGTACAGGTCAAGTTACTTTCTTGTCCCTCAGTTTCTCCACTATAGGAATGTGACCATCATCATCACAGCCATTCTTTATTGTGGGCCTGCTTAGCACCCTCTTGGGGACTTGACATACCTTGTGTGATGTTGAATCCACCATCCTACAAGCTTTGGGAGAGAGGTACTATTGTTTCCATTTCTCGGGTCAGGAGGCTTGAGCACAGAGAGGTGAAATAACCACCCCAAGGTTACAGCTCAGGAGGTGGGGAGTGGAGGTGGGGTTCAGGGCCTGGCCTGGCTACCTCCAGTGCTGATGCTTTCACACTGCAGTTACCGCTGCAAAGGGCCACTGCAAGGAGCTTATAGATGTGAGCGTCCTTTGAAAAGTAGAATTTGCTTTTCAGAGGAGAAGTGTTATTCTTTTACACTGATCAGAGTGACAGTGTGCATGGTTGGGTGTAGGCTAGCTGTCAGTGGACAGTGGTTAGTGAAGTCACTCTGTTTGTTGCAAGGACAGTGGCACAGGATGTTTATCAGAAGAAGGGTCAATTTTCCCTGGATGAGGTGGGAGGCATTCTTCTAGGACCTGGCTGGACAATATTCAGCTAAACAATACCTCATTATAGTTGGGAAGGCTCTGGACCCGGTGGTTCCGGGTGACCTTTTGGCAACCTGCACAACAGCTGTAATTTTAATAAGAAATGTATAAAGTGAAAACCTGTAATAAATACTGTCTGTGCTTGTTGAATGTTTACTGGGTCCCAGCCACTGTACTGTCTTTATGCTAACAGTCTAGTTCAGTCCTCACAATGATGCTGAGTCAGGTACTCTCTCTTTGTATTGGAGTGGAAGAAAAATGAGGTGCAAATAGGTTGTGACTTGCTCAAGATCAAATAACGAGAGAGTGGTGGAGTAGGGTTGGAACTCAGGTCTGCTTGACTTCAGAGTCTTCCTGCTCAGGCACTGTCAGTTTTACCCCAACTAGGTCAAGCCAAGCAGTGAGGCTCCAGGGAACTTGAGGTGCCTAAGGCCAGGCAGAAAAGCCTTAGGTGTGCCTGGGACTCAGGCCGTGGCATGCTGCCTGCCAGCCTAGGTCTTCTCCTCTGGATGGGTGGGTGTGTGGGCAGGGTATCCCCAAGTCAGCCACATTCTCTTGAGGCTTGTAGAAGGCTGTGCCGGTGGTGGCCCAGTTCCCAGGGTGTTTTAAAATAGAAGCATCACCTGGAAAGCCAGGCTGCCCTGTGTGAGACGCTCATGGAAGGGGGGAGGGAGGACAGCTGCACCGGGAATGCAGACCTACCAGAGCAGGGGTATTGGCTTTGCCAGCATTCTGGAGACCCAACCAAGGGCTGTTCCCCTGGGCTGCCTCTTCCTGGTGAGGAAGTGTGGGGTGGGGGTGTGTAGGGAGGTTCTTGATGGTGTTGACCTCACATACTGGCTTTCAGAAAGCTCTCGCCTCCTACTGGGAAAGTTGTCTTTCGTGGTCCCCAGAGTTAGGAAGAGTTGCTTTTGCTCTAATCCCTGGCTGGCCTGATGCTTCTCTAATAGGCTGGCCCATTTCTGCCCTGACAGACTGCCTAGAATGATGTTAGAAATAGAGCCAAATGCTTTCCTACAATTCTCCCTTCCTAAGGGGAACCCAGGATGGTGATAGTGATGGTGATGGCGATGATTTTGTGGGTTGGGGTCCTTGAAGGAATCAGATACACACTCACATGGGGTAGTCAAAGAAAGCATAGTGAAGGGATCATTTGCGAAGGTGTGGGCAGAGTGTGGGGGAACTGACAAGGGTTGGGTCCTGGGGTCCATTGGCAGTAGCTCTAGCCTTGGGTAGAGGAAAGTCATCACTGCCCATCCGAGGCCCAGGAGGGCGGGAGCCTGGGGGACGAATGCCGCAACTTCACTCTCCCCTCTTCTGCTCGTGCCTCCTATTGGCTGAGCCCAACCCATAGCCCATTGACAACAGTCCATAATGATCTGCTCTAGGGGCATAGAGCAGGATGGAGGAGGAAGGTGGATCTGGAGGGGCAAGCAAAGAATATCCATAATGATGGGTTGTAGTTACACTACCATTTATTGAGTGCTCACTGTGTGCCAGATATTTCTACATACTCTATCTGTGTACCTCACTTAATCCTTGCAACAATGGCAGTAGAAAAGGCACTGTCATTAGCCCCATGTTACAGATGAGCAAAATGAGATCCTGGAATTCTAAGTGGCTTGTCCAAAGTCACACAGCTAGTAAAGGCTGGCATTGGCTAGAACCTCTGCCAGGCTTGCAGTCCCTTCCTTAGTCACTGTGCCCTGCTGCCGGGGCGTTCGGATGGGCAGAGAAATGCCATGGCAGGGTGGCTCTTGATGTTGAGGTCCTAGCCCTGTTATCCCTTTGCCCTTGAAAATGTTGTCTCTCAACCCATTGGGTGTTACGTGTGTTCAGAAGACTTTTCCTCAGCTGTTCCTGACTGAGCCCTGGGGCCCCATGGCCACCCTGCTCTCTGTATCAACCATTGTAGTGGTTATTATCTCTCTGGGGGCACCAAGGCTCCCCTGCCTGGATCGTTTTGAGGGAGCTTCTGCAGAGAAAAGAGCATACTTCAAGGTGGGGATTCTGGTGGGCGCTTGGTGCAGGGAGCCAGCCCACTTGTCTCAGTGGCATCTGAGGGCTGCCCTGCCTGTGAGTTAGGCAATTGAAAGGCTGAGAGGGAGGAAAGGAGGCATTTGAACAAGTGATTCAAGCTATTCTCATGCATACTGAAGTTATGCCTTCTGGGCAGGGTGGCCAAAGCCACTGATGTCACCTAGGGGTAGAATGTACTCCCCACAGGCGTTATCTTTTAACCCTACCACCTCAGTGTGGTTTGAATCTGTCCTTGGAACCAGTATAGACACCTTCTAGATAACTTTTCCTTCTGGCACCTCTGCTGCAGCAGCCTTTTGGAACATGACTTGTGGCATTGTGAATGCAGTGGGGCTCAATTTCAGTTATGTTTTAAAATTTTCTGTTCTTAAAAAAGAAAATTATCAAATGCATAGGCAACTTAAATGATTAACTAGAATCAAAAAAGGAAAATCCTGTTTTGACTTTACTCCTTCTCTAAACCTCCTTTCCTTTCCAGAAGCAGCTCCAAGGCAGCCACAGTTTTCCGAGTAGCTCGTATCCTTTCCTTGCACTTGCTTTTCCATCCATTACACAAATGCGTGGACATATAAAGATGCGTCTGTGAAAAGGTTTTCCTCCAGTTACATGGAATTACACATTTTCTGTGACTTTTTTTTTTTCATTGAACTATATCACAGGTAGCTTTCCATGCCACCATATAGAAATCCATCAGTCTTTTTGATTGCCACACAGTACTCTTTAGTTTGCAAGTAACTTAGTTTTTATGTATTCGTTTCCCTATTGATGGACATTTAGGTTGCTCCTGGGTTTTGTGTTATGGATAACCCTACAGTGAGCATCCTTGTGTATGCATCTTTGGGTGTCTTGGGTATCATTGTGGGTGGGTTCCTAACAGTAGAATTGCCACTAGAGTTAATACGTGTCCACTTAGGCACTGCCCAGCAGTGGGCTTCTCAGGGGCTGTACTGTACATAGTACTGCTGCTTGGAGTGAATGGGAGCAACTGTTCCACACCAGCAGTAGGTATTCTCATTTACATTTTTGTGAATCTGTTGGTTGAGTGAGCTTCCCAAACACGGATGTGTCAGTCTCTCTAATGTAACTCCCTAAGGCCCCTAGAATAAAGTCCATATTTGGCTTGGAGGTCAGAAGTGGCCATGCTGGCTTCTGAAGACGCTAGGTCTCCTCAACGTGAGTTCAGCTCTCCTAAGGCCAATGTGGGGGTGAGGCATGTTAATTGTGGGTCTTTCCCACATCCCTGGTGCTGCTGCCGCTTGGCTTCGGTGTAGAGGGAGCTCCTGCCTACTGGTTACATTGTTATTTACTTAGTCCCTATTGTCAGATACTGTTTCTTTTTTTCCCTACTCTAAAAATACTTTGATGCTCACTGCGAATTTACTCATTAAACAAACATGTATATTGAATACCTACTATGTGCCAGTGTTACGGCAATGACAGGCCAGTCAAGAAACAAGCACCACTCGGAGGGTTGGAGTACCCAGATGTATTATGCTGGCGGGCTCAGAGGGGCTTCTGCTCCGAAGCTCTGAGCACCTCCAAGACGTGTGCATGAGGTTTTATAGGGTAAGGTACAAGCTTGGGGTATTCGGCCAATAGGCATGGAACAGCTTTAGCACAAAAATGGAGGCGGGGAGGCAGCAAATCAACATTCCAAAGCCAGATATGTATCTTTGAAAACCCAGCTGGCTGGCAAAAAATCAGGAACAGCAAACCAACACTAATTAACTTAGATTTACAAGTTAGTCCAGCAGAATTCAGATCAGTATTCCGATACTTAGATTTGTGAGTTATCTTGTTAGACCAGCCCAGCCTCTCCTTCACATTCTTAGACTTGTGAGTTATCTTAGTTAGACCAGCCTGGCTTTTCCTTCACACCAGGCCTTGGCATCTTTGTACACATAGTCTTGCCCATATTTTGGCTAAATTTATACATGACAGGCTCTGGGATGCTTTGAATTCAAGGGTGTGATTGGGGGATGGGTGTGCGTTTGTAGTAGTGGGGCACCAGGAACAGAGCAGCTGTTGCTGTCGTGCAGCTGATGAGTCAAGGAGGATATGTCTCCCCAAGATGGAGATTATGTAAGTTTTACGCAGACTGTGCTGGGCGATATACTATCTTTCCCCTCTGAGCTTCCAGTATGGGCTGGATTTTCATTCCTCAGCTGGAGAGGAGCTTGCATAATCTGTTCAAGGTCAGCCAGGGAATGGCTGGGTAGGTAGGCTGGCAGGCAGTAGAGGGGAAGCAGCAATTCCTTTTCTCGTGTGACTTGCTGGTCCTTCTCAAAGTCATCAGTGACTGTAGCAGGTCTGCTCAGCCTGACCCTGCCTATTCTTTACTTCCCACTTATCCTTGGGAGCCATGCACCCAAGATCTGCCTTGAAGCCATTACCTAGGTGGAGGCCTGGGGTCCCACCTTCTCCAGGCATCCTTCTGATTTCCAGGGCGGGCTGCTTGCCCATGTCAGAATACCCCACTTCATGCTCAGCCTCTAGAAGGTGGGCTGCTGCTGCTTTTTTTTTTTTTTTTTCCTTCTTTTTGAGGTAACATTGGTTTATAATATTCTATAAGTTTCATGTATCCAACCTTATATTTCTACTTCTGTGTCCCCTACAGCGTGCTCACCACCAAAAATTTAGTTTCCACCCATCACCATACAGCTGATCCCTTTACCAGTTCATTCCCCTACCCCAAACCGATATTCCACATACGAGTGAAATCATAGGGTGTTTGTATTCTCTGTCTGACTTATTTCATTTAGCATAATACCCTCAAGGTCGTTCATTGATTGCAGTTAGGTTGCTTCCATTTCTTGGCTATTGTAAATAATACTGCAGTGAGCATGGGGGTGCGAGTGTTTTTGTGAATTAGTGCTTTTCATATTCTTTGAATACCCAGAAGTGGAATTGCTGGATCATATGGTAATTCTGTTCTTAATTTATTGAGGAATCTCTGTACTGTTTTTGTAGTGGCTACGCCAGTTACATTCTCACCAGCGGTGCATGAGTGTTCTCTTTTCTGAAGGCACTTAGGGTGGATGCTGCAGAGACAGATGGGGAGCAATTTGGAGCTGATCTGGGAGAGGGGAAGGCTAAGGCCAGGGTTCAGCCTCCAAGTAAGTGCAGGCAGGATGTTAAGTGAGAATACAGGATGCTGAATTCTCTTCCCTCTAGTGCTGGCCTGAGAAAACATGAATGGACATCATTATTTCTACTATAAAATTGTTTTTGAAATGAGTGCTGAGAACTGTGTTGGATGCTGTTTGCAGTTGTAAGAAAGTCAAGCTTCTCAGAGAGGCAGAGCTGCCTCAGTCCTGTCAGACAAGTGGGGCAGGAGACAGAAGGTGGGGAATGAGGAAGACTACATGAGAAGCAGAGGGGAAACTATAACCACACAGTCACTGGGGGCCTTTGGCGAAGGGGGAGTCAGCCTCTTGCCTGCCTCGGTGGGTGTTACCTCAGGTCCGGGAGTGGATTTGCCTCCACTCAGCCAGTGGTTCCTGTGCATCTTCCCTGCCAGGTGCTGTGCTGGGGCTGCGAGGAGAGCCTGGCCTTGTGTGAGCTCCCCCTGCCATCCCACCTCTCTTGTCCTTGGCTGGTAATCTTCTTACTGGCCACTTTAGGGTGATGTTTGCTGTGGGTGGAGTGTTTTTTTGACAGGTGGCTTTGCATTTTGATTTTGGGGATTAGGGATAAGAGGGCATTTGGGGAACATTAAATGATGCGTGTTCTGCCTTTTTTCCTGAGGGATGGACCAGTCCAGATGTGAAAGCAGTGTGTGTCTGCTGAGGCGGGTCCTGGAGCCTGGGGAGGATATTTGGGAGGGCTCTGGCTCCTGAGGTGCCGGAAGTCTTAGCTGACCCAGAGATGTTGCCACTGGACTGCTCCAACCTGGCTGGGGCTGAGTTTGTGGCCCAGCTGGGAGGGGGGCAGCCCTGAAGAGGGGTTGGTGGTCCACTGATACTCTGATGGGGGTGGAGAATCTTCTCGGCCCTCTGCACGTTTCTTTGGGGCTGTATTATACCAGCCTTCGATCCAGGGTTGTTTCATTGCTTCTCCTGGGAGGGGCCAGCCCCATCTGTGGCGGGGGCATCTGCCTAAGGTGGGGGTATTTCTGGAGGACCTGGTAGATTGTGTCCTGGTCTGTCCCTGGGGTGAGTGTGCCTATGGGGTTCATTTTTGGTGGAAGGGGAGCAAGTTGGGAGAGGGGAGTCCCCAGACTTGAAAGAGCCAGTGGGAGCAGCCTAGTGGGTCTTCCCCATGTTCTTTGTGCCCTGATCCTCATGTGGACTGAGTTGCCCATGGTTCCAGCCTGATCATGTGTGAGACATAACAGCAACAAAAATAGGATAGCGTAGACAGCTTATTGGGTTGCTCCTCTCTGCCCTGATACAAAAGGGAGTTGGGACAGAATTAGCAAAACCCCTGAAAAACGTGAAATAGGACCTGGACCACAGTTTTATAATTTAAAATTGTGGAAGTTTATTTATTTATCTATTTATTACATTATACTCTTTGGTTCTGTGGGCTCCCTGCAGTGTCTTTGAAGGTGAGGCTTTGGTCAGGAATGCAGCTTCCAATTGTGATATTGTTCCCCTGGGATCACTTGGACCACTTTTAGTGGGTTCCCACATACCAGGAACATGCCATATGGGTGTTCATTTGTGTAAGTACATATATATGTGACTTTGGTTGGGGTAGATGCAAATTAAGTTCGGTAATTTAGGTATACTGTATTTAAAATGGCTGGAACCATCCTTGGTAAGTTAGTTGAATTTCTGGCCCATTGAGGCTAACAATTTGGGAGCTTGAGAAGATGCAGAAGATGGTGCTTTATCACGTTCCCCTCTCCTCCTGGATGGAGCACAGAGTGTGTGCTGTCCAGATTGGGAGTTTAATTCTGTGTACATGAGGTGTCAGTGCAGAGCCTCTCAGAGATGCAGTGTGGTCATCAGGGCAAGGACTATTTGAAGTACTTGCCTCCCTTGAACACTGTGGTATTTAATAAATACTTGTTGACTGACTTAATGATATGCACCAATCCCAAGTAGTACTCCGATATTTTTAAAAATACAGTTACTTTGGAGCTCAATAAATGTTTGTTTGAATTAAATTGGGGGGGGGTCATTGCATTTCCTTCCATATGAAGAGTTGCCTAGTTAGGTTTTACTGTTTTCTCTGTGAGGAATGTGATGATGCTCTAAAAGTGGATTCCCATAAAATGCAAAAGTTTTGTGAAGGGTTGGGTCCATTCTGACACATAGTAGGTACTCCATAAATATATATATATATGTATTTTTGGTGGGGGGAGGTAATTAGGTTTATTTATTTATTTATTCTTGGAGGAGGCACTGGGGATTGAACCCAGGACCTTGTGCATGCTAAGCACCACTGAGCTGTACCTTCCCCTTTACTCCATAAATATTTGTTGCATGAATGAAGTCACAGCTGTATGGAAAATAGGTTGCCATGAAAAGCTCTGATTTCTGTTCAGTGTATTTAATGTCCTAGCAGTTGATATTTTGTAAGAAGATACGTTTTATTGGCAAGAGTCCTGCAATTCAGTAAAGTAGCTGGCTTATGGTAATGTGTCTTTGACAATTAATTCATTCAGCAAACATTGACTGACTCCTGCCATATTCTGGGCCTGTGCTCAGTCTTGGGGATGCCTAGTAGAAGAGCTCCGAAGTCAGGCTGATCTGCTGTCAATAAAAACTTACTGGGTGTTTAAAACTCTAGCTACGAAAAGAAGCGGGAGATAGCACAGGCTTTCCTATCCACACCCGGGGAAATAAGGTACCTGGAACTCAGTGCTGACGATATTTGTAGGTGGAAAACTAATATCTATAATTACCAGTGTGTTTACTTTGGTGGTTCTTTTATTGTAGCAGAAGATGGCTGTGCCTCCCACATACGCTGATCTTGGCAAATCTGCCAGGGACGTCTTCACCAAGGGCTATGGTGAGTGTTGCATGGAGCGGCCTTTCACCTCAGAGACTGAGCTGGCATGTTTGGGATTTCACCCATCACAGTTTGAGAGACCTGTGTCAGTCAGCTCTCAGAACTTTCATGTCAGGGGAAAAAGATAAGCCTTCTCTGCCTGGTAGAGCAGTTTTGGTTGTGCACCCAGAATGGGTAGGTTTGCGAATTGCTGCAGACAAGTGGACATTCTTGTTTCCTGTCTCAGGCGGGGGCAGGTCTCTGGATGCTGCAGTGGAGTGCGATTTCTAAATTTAGCTCCTCCTTAGGCATGTGCCCACACTGTCATGCCTTTTTTTCTCTGACTCCACTTGGAACGCAGGTGGGGCCTGTGCCTGTTCCGTCTGCCACTGTTCCATGGCAACCAGGCTCCGCACACACAGGCAGGCAGCAGTGGAGACAGGTGCCCTCCGCACTCATGGCATTTTTAAACAGACTAAGGGAGGCGGAGATGCTGCTCTCAAGTTAGCTATTTAACCTGTTAACTGTTACCATCTTCTCTCTTTAGGATTTGGCTTAATAAAGCTTGATTTGAAAACAAAATCTGAGAATGGACTGGTAAGTTGTCTGGCCCACATGGAACATGAATACTTATTACAGATCAATGAATAACTGCCATCTGGGTAGCAGAGTCAAACAGAGGGGCTTTTCTGATTGTGGCAGTTTGTGGCTCTCACATTCATTGCATCCTCTGTGGGATGGGTGGTCCAGGGGAACCATGCCACTGGGTCCCCAGTTCAGCAGCTCATAATACTCGTGAGAATATGGGACAGATCTTAGCTTTGTTTTTCTTTATATTTCTTATTTCAGAATTGACCAGTGTTCCATACCATGTGATTATTTTAAAAAAACAAAACAAACAAACAAACAAAAAAAACTTTAGTAGTTCCTGTTAGATTGTGCCTGTGGTAATTGTTGAAAGGAGGAAGTTTTGGCTTGAATTACTGTAATGCTAGCTTTATCTTAAAGCTTTTTCTCTGTCTGAGGCTGGAGGTAGGACAGAAGGATGATTGCCTTCCTGTCCAGTCTAAAGAGTTACAGGGAGGAAGGAAGCTGTCTTCTAATAAGAATTCCCTGTAGGATTCCCTTAATTAGCAGACTCCATCTGTACTTGAAATATCTAGTTGAATTATAGAATGAGCTTTACCTCCACACAGTCAGGGTCTCACCTCTTGCATAAAGGAAAGTAGAGTCCGCTCAGGGGTGGAGTGATGCAGAATGAAGTGCTGGCATGCAGGCTGTGACTCTCTTTCTTCTTTAAAGGAATTTACAAGCTCAGGTTCAGCCAACACGGAGACCACCAAAGTGACAGGCAGTCTGGAAACCAAGTACAGATGGACCGAATATGGTCTGACGTTTACGGAGAAATGGAACACTGACAACACACTAGGCACGGAAATTACTGTGGAAGATCAGGTAATGGTTGCCTGTGAAGAGATGCAGTTTTATTAATTGACATTTGCTGACCTGCCTTGTGACTCAACCTATTGGCGAATTTCTTTACTGTTCAGCTTGCACGTGGACTGAAGCTGACCTTTGATTCATCCTTCTCACCAAACACTGGGTAAGAATTTCATCTGTGTTCTCCACGGGGACATTTAGCAGTGTTATTATAGAATAAGACTCCGTGCTGTCTGTCACTGTTCTCCTGGCCTCAGCTGTGGAGGCTGCAGGATTTCTGGTCCAGTAAAGCTCCATTCCACGTGAGTGAGGCATGTGACCATGGATGTAGGGCAACGGGCAGCGTTTGGAAGCAGAGGCTAAGGGTCATTGTTGCCAGCCCCGTATTCCAGGCTTAGAGGGCCCTTTCACCAGCTTCTTACTTAGAGACACTGAGGGCGTGTGGGCTTAACTGCAGGGTGGGTCCTGAGGCTGCACTTCCCTGCTCCAGGCCCTCCAGCCACAGATTACACTGGCTGGTTATTGGCCACGTCAGGGTGTGTCAGGGTGCTTGTTGGTCTGCCTCAGCTCCAGGTGCTTTTCAGAGGGGCTGGAAGGAGTCATTCTCCTCTAGAGTGCACTCTTGGCTTTTTCCACTCAGAACAATGGGTCTCATAAACCTGGGAAAGGTTGTTTTGCACGCTGATGAAGGGCATACATTGAGTTCCATTTCTTAGTTTTTCAGTTTTTAAAAATTGTGGTAAAATACACAAAATTTACCATCTCAGCCATCTTTAAGTGTATGGTTCAGCAGCATTTAAAAATTCATTTTTGCCATTGCATATTTTCCTCTCTCTCCTTCCATTTTCCTCTTCCAACAGATGTTTATTAGAGGGAGGATCTACTGAGCATACCCTGTGCAGGGTGACCACAAGGGACTGGGCACACAGGGCTCCTGCCTCTGGAGGTTATAGTCTTTTTATAACTTGGTTATGGTTGATCTGAAGACCATTGGCCAGGAGCTGAATTTTCCCTTGTTCTAATCACTGCTGTAGTTTCTCCCACTTCCTGCGTCTCCACTCTCCATCAGGCACCCTGCTGTGATGGGAGAGGTTATCCAGAAACCCTCTGATAGGACGAGGACTGGAAGGAGTGCCCACATGCTTGAGTTTGCTGCCTAGGACTTTGCCTGCTGCCCTGAGGTGGCACACTTTGGAATTTGTAAAGGGATTTCCCATTGCCTTTGGGAGGTTTGCAGAGAAGTTTCCAGGTCTTGGAGTAATATACATATGAAAAAAGTTTTTTTTTTTTAACTTTAATTAGCTTTTTATTTTATACTTAACATATACAAAAATGTTGCACAAATAGTGTGTAGAATTCTTTTATATCCTTTACCCAGCTTCTCCTAATGTTAACATCTTTTATAACTATAATATAATAATGAGAACCAGGAAATTTATGTTGATATCATATAGTTAACTCATCTGTTCTTCTCCTGATACCTTATTTCTGGTCCATGACTAAGTTCAGGACACTACATTGTATTTAGTTGTCAAGTCTGCTTTGTCTCTTCTAATCTGGGGTATAGTCTTTCTGTATCTTTCATGACTTTGACACTTTTAAAGATGCTTGGGCAATTATTTTGTAGACTCCTTCAATTTGGATTTGTCTGATGTTTCCCAGTGGTTATGCATTTTTGACAACCATAGACATGATGTGTTGTGTCCATCCTGGTGCCTGACATCATGAGGTATATGTCAATGTACCTCATTATTGGTGACATTACTTTGATTACTTAAAGTGGTGTTTGCTAGATTTCTCTGTAAAGCGACTTTTTTCCCATTTGTAAGTAACAAGCATTTTTGGGGACATGCTTTAAGACCATACAAATATTCTTTCTTATACTTTGACTCACAAATATTAGCATCCATTGGTGATTTTTGCAAACAGCTGTGTTTGGTGAATGGTGAGTTTTCTATTCCCGTCATTCCTTCTACATTTATTAATTTGGATTTTACTGTTAAGGAAGATTTGAGTTCTTCCTTCTCCACTTTCTGTTTATTTGATCAGTTATTTTTATCGATATGGATTCTTGAACACTTATTTTATTCTATGGATTATAATCCATTACTGTAATTTATTTTGTTATTCATATTGTCCCAGATAAGGCTATTGGGAGTGCCTTCAAGTTGACATCCTGTGTGGTTTTGACAAGCCCCTGTCATTTTTTTTGAGCACTTCAGAAAGTGTACTTGTTCTTCCCCAGCCCTGCTATCAGCCATTTCTCCAAGGAGCCTTGGTTCCTTTTATTGAAGAATGGTGTTTAGAAAGCAAGACTATGGGCACAAGAAGTACTCATTGCTACTGGGTGTTTGAGGAAAGTTTTGATAACTTGATGGAGATTGGAATTGAAAACTGCCTTTCCAAAGTGACAGAAGGGTACAGCTTGGGAAAATATCCTTGCTTCCGTAAGGAGCTAAGCATACATCGCTTTTGGATGAAGCTGCAGACAGACCTTGCCTGGGGACCAGCACCCACACTGACTACCTACCACAGATAAAGCCAGCTTGTTAACCACAGATCAGAGTCATGCCTTTCTCAGGTGCTTGTCAAATTAGCTTCACTGTTTAAATAGCTTTAAAAAGATCCCAATAATATCTGAAAGAGGAAAAGCTCCAAAGGTGTGGAATGCTGCCTTAGGGCACAAGCCTGGAAATTGTGTCACTGCCCAAACAGTGCCCATTCTCTAGGGCTCTCCTGACCAGAATCCAGTGAGGCAGTGTATGGAGGTGCTGTGTAGCTGTGCGGTGTGGCTGTTGCACACCACTGGTCAGAGGCCCTGCCACAGGTGTCACACTTTGTGTGGACAACCACGTTTTACCCAGTGGTTACTAGATGCCTGATTTGTACATATATTGGTCTCCCCTGCTTTCTAAATGTCAGCCTCTGAGCAGCTGTCTTTTCATCAGTCACCTCACCCTGCTTGGTGCCGGTTAGGTACTTGGTCATAATTGAGGCTTCTTCTCCTAAAGAGCAGACAGACCAAAACAGGTTTATTTTAAGTTTTTCTTATTGAGAGATAATTTATTTGGTTGTCACTCCTTTTTTTCAAAGCTTGCAAAAATGCACAGAAGCAACTTGAATAAAAGGTGCAAGTTTCATGGTCACTGGGGAAGGGTGTTGACTTTATTTTCACCTATGACCTCTGAAATTCTTGTGTCTCATTGAAAACTTGGAGTGTTTAATCTTTAAATTTTTTATTATGGAAAATTTCAAACATTCAAAAGAATGCAGAAAATTACATTATACTCTCATCATGTTCCCATCACCCAGCTTTAATAATTAACCCATGGCCAATCATGTTTTATTTATACATCCATAATCAGTCCCTCCCACACTCAGAGTATTTTTAAGTAAATAACAGATATCACGTAATTTTATCTGTAAATATTTTAATATGTATCTTTAAATAAGATTCCTTTAAAAAACATAAGCACAATATCATTACATTGTAAAAAATTAATCATAATTCCATAATATTGTCAAGTCTAGTCTCCAAATGTATGTGATTTCATGAAAGTTATTTACAAATCAAAAATTGTCCATGCAAAATTGTAAAAATTGGTTTTTATGGCTTCTATAAATCTTAGTTTTTAGATTTTTCTTCTTGTCTTCCCCTTACAATTTATTTGTTAAAGCTAGATCATTTGTCCTGTAGGATTACATATAGAGTAAATGTTGCTGTTTGCGTTCTGTGGTGGGTATTTAACTTGTTCCCCTGCCCCCCGTATTTCCTGTGAATTGGTAAGTCTAAAGGCTTCATCACATTTGGATTCCACTGAAGGGGTGGTGGTGTTGCTAAAATATGGTTTCATTGAGATGCACATAGAAGGAAAGCCTGGTTTTCTCTTGGTATGTTAGTGCCATTCATGATCTGCTCATGAGGGGTTACAAATCAGTGATAATTCTACCTTTATCCTTCCTTCATTTTCTATCTGGAATATTTCAGTAAAGAGAAACTTCTCTTGCAGATACTAACCGGTATATATAAAGTAGGTAAACAACAAGTTTATACTGTGTAGCACAGGGAACTATATTCAATATTGTGTGGTAACCTATAATGAAAAAGAATATGAAAACGAATCTCTGTATGTATATGGATGCCTGAAATATGCTGTACACCAGAAGTTGATCCAACATTGTAAACTGACTATAGTTCAATTAAAAGAAAATTTATGAATAAAAAAAGAGAGACACTTCTCATCAACTCTTTGGTTATCTTGAGATATAGTTAGTACAGGAAAGGTGGGATAAATGTTTAGTTCCTTTTTTATTTACTGTTTTCAAAATAACAAATTGGTTCTCTAGTCTCTAAAGATGACTAATGTGTGTGTGTTTTGAGTGTCATTATTATCTCATAGATTTAAACATACTTAATATGTTTCAATCCTTTGCCAATATTATTCTTAATGATGTTCATGTTGTCCTGTGTTTGAAGCCCTTGGGAGCCTCTTCATCTTAGCTCTCAAGTCCTTTTGCTCCAACTTCAAAGTCTGAGAGTTTGATAGATGCTTCCAGCTCACCTTGCCCATTTCCTGCCCCAATTTGTAATCTCCAGTTTTCTGAGGCGTGCTGGTTCCTTTTAGGAGGGGGTGGTATTTAGGGCCCACAGTCTGGGTGCTGGGGATGAAGCTTTAATCTCAGTGTGAGTGAAGCTGGGGTGGACAGGGCTGTGTGGTCCTTGAGCCTTGAAGCAGATCTGGTTTCTCCTGTGGTCTCTGCTGAGAATGTAGCTTGCTGTGGGAGATGTCCACTTTGTAGCTGAATGGCACAAACAATCAGGTGACATTAGTCTAGATTTTTTTTGATATATGTGATCTTGTCTCTGATGCTGACTTGTGCTAAGAGGCATGGTAATATATATTTGCTGGTAACACGACTTACCTTCCTCTCCTGAGAAATGCTGGGTCTTGAGTAATAGGCAGTGGAGGCACTGATCAGGCCATGTACGCAAATCTGGGATCAGTGGACTAGACCTGGGGTCTTGTCTGGTCCAACAGGGCTTCCTGGTCTCCTGTGACTGCAAGGCCCCAGGTTCCACATCACTACCCAGTTCTTTGTAATATGTACTCACTGGGATCTCATGAATACTGAATTAGAAGCTGTCTAACTGTTGTAATTACTTAGAATGGATCTAGTATTTGTTTCTTTATGTACTAAGTGAGCCACAAAGTAAGAAGACGACTGTGTCCTTAAAAGCTGCTGTTTAGATGGCTGCCTTTGTGACAGATGTATCTTTTCTGCAGACTTGGAAGACAGCAAAGATGCATCTGTTTCCTAATTACATGGTGGCACTCTACCTAATGAATGCCTGTGTAGGCCACTACATTAAACAGGGGGAGGACAGTAAAAATTACTTAGCACTTATTTTTCTAGCTTTTCCTGCCTGTGTTCTTGCTTCATCATGGTGGCATTTCTGAATTATTCTGGATTCCGGTTGAAGAGAGGTTGTGTTCTTCCCATTGTGGTACAGCAGCTATTTAAGGAAGATCTGGGGCCCTGACTGCCTCCCTATCCACCTTTTCAAACTGGGATCATTTTTAAAAAATTTGCATTTCTTGGCGTGGTTGTTGCAAAGTGAGGTCACTTCTGATTTTAATACAATTTCTTTTCCTGCAGGAAAAAAAATGCTAAAATCAAGACAGGGTACAAACGGGAGCACATCAACCTGGGCTGTGACGTGGATTTTGACATCGCTGGGCCCTCCATCCGGGGTGCTCTGGTGCTGGGCTATGAGGGCTGGCTGGCTGGCTACCAGATGAACTTTGAGACCGCGAAGTCTCGAGTGACCCAGAGCAACTTTGCGGTTGGCTACAAGACCGATGAGTTCCAGCTTCACACTAATGTGTGAGTGTGTGCAGTGGAGGGGATTGTTTTTCATGATTTTTTTCTTGAGCTCAGTTTTTAATCACTGTGAAGTGAGTTTGTTGGAATCAGATGAGCCAAATGGCCTGCTAGTATTTTTCTTGTTTCTCACCTACCCCATTTCCTGAAGTGATGTAGGTTCTTTCTATTCTGTGAACAGTAAATGCTGTCACTGGTACACACAGAGAGACTGATCGGGTGTGGTAAGGGCATGATGTCAGTCCCCAGGAGTGTCCCTTCCCTGTAGCATTGTGGACATTGGAGGGCCTTTCAGTTTTAGTTAACACAGGGAGGGGGAAGGTGTAGCTCTGTCTTTCTCAGTGTATGGCCTGAGGACCAGAGTGCTGTGCTTAATGAAATATAGGCATGGGATACAAATTAAATAGAGTGTCTTCTATGCACAGCAGAGCATTTAAAAGTTTATTAACTGGACAGTATCATGAAGGGAAGAGAAAATTACAGGGTGGGTTAGAGAGAGACCCTTGTACTCCAACTTGAGAGTTGAAGTAGAGTGCTGAGTTAGATTTAAGGGAAACAAAAATTTCATCCATGAAATTCCTGTAGACGTGAGGAGCTAAAGGGTGGCAGAAGCTGAGCACAACTTTGCCGTATTTCTTTCTTTCCACTAGAGGTCACTAAAGAAGTGACTTTTTAAATTTAGAGACAAGAAACTGGTATTTGTGTCTAAACTAATAGAATTTCCATTAACAAAAACTTCTGAGGAATTTTTATAATTAATAAAAATTAATACAATACAATTAACAAAATTTGGGTTTTTTAAAACTGAAAAGTCACAGGGAAACTAGAGCTGGACAGCCCAGTGAGTTGGCACAGAGGAATTTGGTGTAGGACCGTTTTGTGTCCTGGTCATACGAGTCTGCGCATATGTTAAAATTCATAGAAATGTATACCAAAAAAGGTTAAAAAATAATGTAAATCCAAGAAAGGTAACATGCAACAAGTCAGAGGAAAAATATCACAAGCATAGAAGTGTTTTTTAATTGAGAGTTTTGGCTGACAGGGAAGGTGCTTCCTTGGCTTGGAATTGGGAACTGGTACCAGTTCTAGGAAGAATAATGGCCATGAGCTGTTTTCATTACCTGAGCTTCAAGATTTTTAGTAAATGGACATGGTTTATTTTTGGAGCTGGCGTGGAAACAGCTGACACAGCTAATTTGGGTTGCCCTGCTCTTGCAGAGGCCCAGATGTGTAACAGATGTTCTTTATGCTTCATATAGATGAATTTGAATAAGTTTGATAGAGCATAGAGTTTATGGTTTTGAGAGTTCAGTACAGGAAGGCAGTGTGGCTGGTTTTAGAATGTATTGAAAAATCTAACTTTTAAACACATTTAAGCCCAAGAAAGTTTCCCATTTGAGTTATACCACAGTCACTCAAAAAATCTATTATTTTGGACAAGCTGCTGTTTTGTAGCGTGTTCAAACTTTCTGAAGAAGTCAGGATTCCCTGTGAATCAGGTGGTGCCTGGGCTCCCTTCTTTGGAAGGAAGCACCGTGCCTGTCTGGCTGAATTTCAGGGGAAAGAAACTAAGAATTTAGAATGTATTTAATGAGCATCTACTTTAGGGAGAATGTACTAGTGAAGAGCAGAGTCTGCAATGAAACAGCAGCAGTTTGTTCTTGGATGAGTGAGTTCTAAGCTCTTTGCTGGATTCCAAAGCACATGAGCTCTGCCCTAACAGTTGCTAGTGCCGTTTCCACTGGAGAGATCCCAAATGATAAGGCAGAGCTTTGACCTTGTATTTTTATGTTAAAAATGTCAGGGAGGGGAAGAGGGTATTCCCAGAGGCTGGGGTCAGTATGCTGTGTTTCGAAGAGAGGAAGGAGTTTGGCTAGCTGTACTTCATTCCATTTTTGAAAGACATAAACATTCTGTAGCATAGCAAGTTGCACCTTTTCAAATCTCTCCAGGATGGTAGATATTGCCACATGGGCTAACAGTATGCCCAGGTGGACGGGCCTGAGTTGTAGGTTAAGCTCTTTTGTAACTGCTGCTCCTCCTCCGAGGGGCTGGGTCAGTTCTGGCTGAGCAGCACTGGCTCAGCTGCTGGTGTGAAACGTTATAGAGTTTCTTGCCATTTCTGGCTGAGTTCCCTTTTACCATTTTTATGATAGAGCATTTATAAAACTAATAACCTTAGGGGGAGGGTATAGCTCAAGTGGTAGAGCACCTGCTTGGCATGCATGAGGTCCTGGGTTCAATCCCCAGTACCTCCTCTAAGGATAAATAAATAAACCTAATTATTACCCCCCCCCCCAAAAGGTAATAACCTTAGCAGCAGAGGAAAGAAATCACTCAGAATCCATAATCATGGTGCCCTAGTTAGTGCTTTTATTTTAAAGAACATTTTGGAAGCAAACCTCCAGTTCCACACAGCCTGAGCGGTTGGCTGAGCTGCCTGTGGATGCTCCCAGTGATGGCTCAGGTAGACTTCCCTTCCTCTGAACCTTCTGGACTCTGGTGTCTGAGCTGTTTCTATCATAATTTGGTGTCTGTCTTGTGATCAGTTTAGTCCGTTTTACAGCACCCATGTCCTTAGACTTGGGCGGCTCTGCTCAGCTCAACACACCTTCCTGGGTGCTTTGACATCTCTGCTGTGCTTGTTTGCAGAAATGATGGGACAGAGTTTGGTGGCTCCATTTATCAGAAGGTGAACAAGAAGTTGGAGACTGCTGTTAACCTCGCCTGGACAGCAGGAAACAGTAACACTCGCTTCGGAATAGCAGCCAAGTACCAGATCGATCCTGATGCCTGCTTCTCGGTGGGTACCTGCGGAATCGTGTATCTCTGAGGCCCCCCCGACCCTTAGGTTGGAATCCTTTTGGATGGATGGAGTTCCATGCTTTGGCCAGAGGTTTTTTCCGTGAAAAGTTCACAATGGGTAAAACGGTAATAGTGCTCACTCTGCGTGCCAGGCACCGTGTAGCCCATTATATTTGGATTGCTGTATTTAATTCTTACACAACCCATTTGAGAGAGGGTTCTTAAATTATTCCATCCATGTTGTCACAGATGAGGAACTGGAAGCTTAGAGTGGTTGAGTAACTTGCCCAACGGCAGGCAGGCAGTTGGCACGTGCTGGGGCCTGTGTTTGACCCAGACTGCCTTGCTGTGGAGCCTTCCCCTCTAACCAGTTTCTGCTCCATGCTGCAGACTGTAAAGGGGGTGGCCTTGAACCCTAAGGTTTTATATGTTCATTTCTCCCTCAGTTTTCATTCTCTTGCCCCGCTCCTATACTGCATATTAAGAAATTGGGGCCTGGCCTTGGGCAGTTGGCATCTTGTCTTGCAACTCTGGCATTGCTCCTGGACCCCTGGGTTGCTGCATAGTTTTTGCATTAAATCCTGTTGAGCTCATCTGTGTTGTTGCAGGCAGTGCTGGCTGCGCCCCTTTTGGGGTGGAATGAGGAAATCTCACGTTGCACGATGGTTTCTGGGCTGGCTTGTGTAATTTACAGACAGCCCATTTTAAGTCTCCTGAAATAGGGACTGAATTTGGCTTCCTTAATGTTAGGCACTTACAAAGGAAAAGAGGCCTTGTTATTTGGATGGCATGGGCAAGATGGAACAGCTAGATGGGGCACTGACTCCTGGGAGGTCTTCCTTCCCATTTTCTCCCCTGGGAAGTGCTGGGTCTGAAAACAGCATGAGAGCAGGAAAACATGCACCCTGGCAGCCCTAGCTTTTGCCAGGACTGGGTGTTTTCATGGTTTGAGCTTGCTCTGCTCCTGACCCTCCTTACTTTCCCAGAAAGGGGTCAGGGAGAGGCCCAGATTTACCTCCATCTCAGGCAGAAGAATGAGGGCAAAATTATTATTGACTCAGCTGCTTTATTGAACTTAATTATTAATCACCATTCTCTAAGTGCTGAAATTTAAATGATTGACTAAGTCATTCTTTTGCTCCAGTATAGCAGCAAGCTTTAAATTTAGGCTTGTCAGTGCCAAATTTTCTTCACATCAATAGGATTTTTGCTCATGAAGAGAAAATATGAACAATGTTCTGCCATTTAAAAAAAAAGTCACAAAAATCCCATCTGACATTTGCTCTGTATTTCCTTATTCTAACAAAAAGATCTTGAAGAAATCTTCCATACAAGAAAGACTTCTATCTCTCTGGCCATAAACGAAGGTGTTCTCACCTATTATACTTAAAAACAGACCTCCTCAGTATAAATTGAATTGATGATACATAACTTCAGGAATCAAATGTAAATAATAACTTCCTTTTAATTGAAAATTGCATTGACTCTTTGAGTTACTCTTCTGAGTCCCAGTTCCCAAATTTGATAGTTTCAAATTGAATTTACTAAATCCTGTAAACAAGATGGTCATGAAAAAAGAGAATTTGATTCTTTTTTTAAAATTATTTTTTATTCTTTTTGGTGGGGGAGGTAATTAGGTTTTTATTTATTTTAATGGAGGTACTGGGGATTGAACCCAGGACTTTGTGCATGCCAGGCATGCACTCTACCATTGAGGTATACCCTCTCAACTGGGAATTTGATTCTGAAGTCCAGAGTTGGTTGGTTAAAAAGCTCTTATTCATTTTGGAGACTGAACCGTGAAATACTTAACATTTTCACTGTCGTATCTTTTCCTTGACTAGGCTAAAGTGAACAACTCCAGCCTGATAGGTTTAGGATACACTCAGACCCTAAAGCCAGGTATGTGTTGGTTGTATGTGAAGTCAGTTCTTTGTCTTAAAAAAAAGTGGTGCTGGTTTGCTGCTTTCTGTTATTGATTATAAAATGACTAATACATTGCAAATGAGTTTATATAAAGTTTTATAGTTGAATGTAAAGGACTACAGTCATTATAAAACATTTGGAGAATAGAAGTATTAAGTAGGAGGAAAAAATGGCCAAGGCTAACAAATAGTACATTTTTGATTATTTTCTTACAACCTTTTTTCTAGTGTGTACATAATGCTTGATACCCCCTTCTAGCAGGCTCTTAAAACTAGCCCATAAATCATCCCTATTGGAGGTTTCCTCTGCACTGTTAGTTAGGCCAGTCCATGGTGTATTACAGCTACAGGAGATAATACCACCTTGGGGTTATTCTGGTCAAACAGACTTGATGGCAGATCAAGTCAATCTAGAGAAAATTGCATTTAGTCATGTGTATGCATGCGTGTGTGTTTGCATGCATGCTGTGGGTGGAAGCGTGAGACCTCGGAGTCTGATTCATGGTTGGGGTTTTATTTCACGGGGGTATTGCTGAAGAAGTTTACTGTGTGGTGCTGACTGTAGATTGATTAATTGCAGTGAGGATGGTGAAAGGATAAAGGAAAGTGGAGTCCCTGAAGTCGATTTGGGTGGGCTGTGGAATCACCATTATTGTTTCATAAGCTCATCCTAGGCTACCTGGTCATTAGTCAGATGGTGCTGAGTAACAGGGATTGAAGGGCCATGTGGTTTTGCCCTTGCTGATCACACTTGGCTGAACAGGTTCTGAATCTGGTGTGGTGTCACCAGTGTGCTTCAGCGTTCCTCTTGTGCTCACCTTTCTTCTCTTTTCTTTCCTCCATCTCTCTTCCTTTCCTCGCCCCAATTTTTCCCCTGCAGGAATCAAACTGACGCTGTCAGCTTTGCTGGATGGCAAGAATGTCAACGCTGGTGGACACAAGCTTGGTCTAGGACTGGAGTTTCAAGCATAAATGAATACTGTACAATCGTTTAATTTTAAACTATTTTGCAGCATAGCTACCTTCAGAATTTAGTGTACCTTTTAATGTTGTATGTCTGGGATGCAAGTATTGCTAAATATCATGTTAGACTCCCAGGGTAAAGATGATTCAGCTTTAGGGTGTTGCCCTTTCAAAGGTACAGAAGAAACCAATTCTAAAAAAGGTCCTTTCAGCTGTAGACTTGGGGGGAACTTGCTGGCCCCTCTAGAGATGCCAGGTTTCTTTTTACCTAGAAATGGCTGCAAGTGGAAGCTGATAATTTGTAGGCACTTTGTAAATCCATATTGAGTAAATGAATGAAATTGTGACTTCCTGAGAATTGAACCTTGGTTTCCTACCCTAATTGAGGAGAGGCTCGTTGTTTGATGGTGTGTACAAACTAATCTGAAAGGGACTTTTTTAGACAGATCTTCATGGCCTGTTTCCACCCAGTCCATCACCTCTTTTACACCAAAAGTAGTCTGCAGGATGTGGTAGCTGTTTCTTTTGTGCCATTTTGGGGTGGAGAAGGTGGATGTGATGAAGCCAATAATTCAGGACTTAATTCCCTCTCATGTTGTGGTTTTTTTGCCATTGCACCAGAGTATGAAATAGCTTCTAAGAGTTCCAGCTGCAAGCTGGGAAGAGTCTCTGTGACTGTAATCACATGGTGACAGCACTCAAAATCTAAATCAGACTTCTGTTGTATTCTTGCCACTCAGTTTATTTTTTAGCAGTTTAATGGGTACATTTTAGAGTCTTCCATTTTGTGTGGAATTAGATCTTTCCCCTCAAATGCTGTAATTAACATCACTTAAAATAAAACTTGAATAAAATATTGAAACCTTATCTTTTTTGTTGTCTTTATTAATAAAAGTGTAAATAAAGAGGGCATTTGTTTGGTCTTGCTTTTTGGCACCTTGAAAACGGCTATGTGGGTGTGTATGAGAGAGAGTGAAAAAGAGACATTTTTAGTTTTTTATTACTGCATAACAAATTACCACAAATTTAGTGGTTTAAAACATTTACGTATTTCACAGGTCTGTAGGTTAGAAGACCAAGCACTGGGTGCTTGGGCTCTCTCTTAAGGTTCTCACGATGCTGAAATTAGGATGTCAGTTGAACTGTGTTCTTATCTGAAGCTTGGAGTCCTCTTCCACAAGACTGGGGGCTCACATGGTTAAGCAGAATTCAGTTACCTTTGGTTATAAGACAGTGGTTTCTATCTTCTTGCTGGTCATCAGCTAGGGGCCACTTTTAGCAAATAGAGACCACCTGCATTGCTTGCCATGTGGTCTCCTCCATCTTCAAAGCTAGAATAGAAAAACTTCACTGTCAAATCCCTCCCACACTTCAAATCTCCAGAAGAGCCCCAACCTCTTTAAACTTAAAAAATACATATATTTTAAAAGTTAAGATATAATTGACATATAGCAAATTATTTTCAGGTGTACAACATAATAACTTGATCTTTGTGAATGCTGTGAAATGATCATCACAATAAATCTGGTTAACAGCCATCACTATATAGAGATGATTTTTTTTCTTGTGGTAGGGACTTTGAAGATCTCTCCTTGCAACTTTCAAGTATACAACAGTATCATTTATTATGGTCACGATGCTGTACATTACATGCCCATAACTTATTTATTTTATAACTGTACCAACCTTTTTAAGGGCTGACCTGATGATGTTAGGTCCACTGAAGATATCTCCCATTCTTAACTTCAGCTTTCCACATAATACAACCTAATCACAGGAATGATACCCCATCATATTCACAGGTCCTTCTCGCACAAGGGCAAGGGATCATATAAAGGCATGGGTCATTGGGGATGGTTTTAGGATTCTGCCATATATATTTAAAAAATTAACTTGATTGTGGAAATTTTAAATGTTTACGAAGTAGAATAAGAATTCCGCATTATCCAGCTTCATCAAATATCAGTATTTTTTCTATTCAATATTACATATTTTTAGGCAGAATTCCTTTGTATGGATATTTGGAAGTGACAGTTCTAAACAGCAGATTTACTTGAAGTATTTTGTGTAAACAGTCACCCAAAATCTGGACTCAGTTTTTGTCATACTGTCTTCATGAGGTTCATAAGGTCCTGCAGCTATTTCAAAGTGAACTTTGTTAAATTTGTCCAGAGATTTTGGCACATAAAGGTTGTTGGATACATCCAGTCGGATGCCAGGTGCAGTACTGGTATTCTGAAATGTACACAGGGCCCTCTGAGTATGAGGGAATATTTTCCTGCCATTTACATATTTCGTGTCTGCCTGTAGCATGCAGCATGTCAGAATATTGTGCAAAATGCCTTGAGTTCACGGTATCTTACCAGTAAGAGAACTGACACAATCCTATATGGGGACAAAGGAACAAAGTGGACAAAGAAGAGATGACTTAATGTGTGTTTACTATAGAAAAAAAGGCCTGTTTAAGTTTGAATCTCCCAACAAGCAGAAGCTGGAATTGAGAGGCTTATTCACTAAATTGAGTGATGGTTTCTGTGCTCACAGAGGGAAAGCTCGAGGGGAACTTGGGAGGACTTTGTACCCTGGCTACCCTGGAAGTTTTGCAATAACGGCACCATTCAGTCTATCTGGGCTTGTGGTGGGTGTAGGGAAATAAACAGATGAATGACCTCTTAGTTTTCTTAACACAGAGTTTGTGTATTTCAGAGTGGTCACCAGGGCCAGATAAATGTTAAGGGAAACCAGACTCAGAACACAGGCCCTTTTCTCTTCAGAGAGCAGACTCAACTGTCCCTGGGCGGTAACAGCAATGTTCTGAGGGACTCATGGAGACCAGAGTGGTGAAGCCCTGGGTAAAATAAATGCCTTCATGCCATACTGATTTTCCTGCCAACCAATGAAATGGAACTTTTATGATCTGAAACCTATAGACATTTATCAAGAAAATATTTACAGAACACAGACCAAATCATTGTTGCTAGGGCCATAAGGGAATTTTCTGGAAATATCTAAATTTGCATTTTCATATACTGGGGGTTTTAAGTTATAAAATTTAAAAAGTAATAGAAGCTTATTGTAGGAAATTTGTAAGCTGTTTGCATCCCTGTTTCCTAGCCCGCCTCCTTGCTTTTCCTCCGTAATACCCTTATCATTGAATATAGTATATATTTTACACTATAGTTTCCCTCACAGGAAAATAAATTCCACACAAAGGTCGGGGGTTCGTTTTGTTCACTGCTGTATATTGTAATGGAGGGGTGCTAAATATTTGTTGAAGTAATAAATGATTATGGGGAAAGATAAAAAATAAAATATTTACCTAAAATTCCACCACTCACGCTTAACATTTATGTTTCCTTTGCTGTTGCGAGGGGGAGGACAGTTACTTCTCCTTCGGGATCAGTCTACTATACACAGTTGGATATTTCTTCTAAAAATGTTTTAAAACACTGTTATCACCTGGGAGGAGGGTATGGTTCAGTGGCAGAACGCACGCCTAGCATCAGGTCCTGGGTGCAATTCCCAATACCTTCATTAAAAAAATAAATCTAATTACTTCCCGCCCCCCGCCACCCCGTTATTAGCTGTATAGTAGCCAATTACGTGCGAAGGAGGGTGGGCTCTGGTCGTCTTCACACCTCACACAGTACATCCTTAGCTCCGAGCTGAGTTTGGCCTGGTGGGGTTGGGGGTGGGGGTTATTCCCCTCTGCCGCAACTCCAGCTACCCGTCTTCCTCATTTCCGCTTCCACCCAGCTCCCGGTTCCCGGCTGCGACGCCCTCACGCTGGGACGTAGACGCCTAGGGCCGTGATGTCTTACGCAGTGTCTGACGTCATGACGTAGAGCCTAGCAACCGCGCAGGCTCCCAGCCGAGACGTTTATGGCCGCTGCCGCCCTGAGGAGGATGAGGGGGTTTGAGGAAGAGAAGCTGCCGCCCAGGCGGGCCATTCAGGTCGCCGGGGGGCTGGCGCAGCCGCTGTTCCTGGCGCTCCTGCTTGCCTCCGCCGCCACGTCCAGTGGTAAAGCGGGAGCGGCGGCGGGGCGGGCGCGGGAAGACGGGGAGGGCCCGGGCGCCGGCCGCCGGCCGCGAAATAGGCCCGGCCAGGGAACGGGCGCTTCCGAGTGTCCCGAGCAGGTGGTGATGTCTAGAGGGGCAAGGTCTCTACGGGTCCCGAGGAGGGAGTAGGGTTTGTGAAGGGGGCTATGGAGGTGGGGTCTCTGAGGGGCCTGAAAAGTGAGGTTGAGAGCTGCGGGGGCCCAGGGAGCGGAGTGTGTAGATGGGCGGGGAGGGAGGAGTGGTGGTGGTGGTGTCTAGCGAGTCTTGGAGAATGGTTGCCACGGAGAATGGAGGTGATGCGGTCTCCGAAATTCCTTGGAGGTGTCGACTGAAAAAACAAACCGCACAACTGTAACAGCTGTGAGTTGAGTTTATTCAGTGTCTTCCTGAGGACTGTCTCTGGGGAGACAGCGTCTGACATAGTTCTGAGAAATTGTTGTAAGAAGTAAGGGAGGAGTCTGGATATGTATGACTTTTTTGCTGGAAATAGTCGAACATCAAAAAGTGACTAATCACAAAGAACAGACATCTCAAGTTCATGATTTAAGTACTTTTCTATGTAGTGGAAGATGCAAGAATCTTGGGTCATTGAAACGATTCCTTAGACATTCATCTTAACTGTCTAGGGTTCGAATATCCAGAACACAGAATACTTCATCCTGTTTTTTTCCATCCTAAATTCCCCTCAGGCACACTGTCAGTGGGCAGCGGCAGTGACTAATGGCTTGATCCTTGTAGAACTGACATGTCAGGCAACAACTTTTTTTCTTTACAGAGGTGGTATTTAGGAGGGTCTCAAAGAAGGGGCACAGCGGACAGGTGCTGAGGAGATGGCTGAGGTTAGGAGGTGTGGTGTCTGGAGAGAGTCCCAAAGTCAGGAGCGGGCTCCAGAGGTCTGTCTGGGCCATGGGAAGGTGGGGGCTCTCCAGGATGGGTGAGATCAGTGGTAAAAACCAAGAAGGGTAGGGGGCAGTGACAGGACTGAGCTGATGGAATATTTTGGAGAAGTATAGTGGAGGGGAAAGAGCGATCTTTGAGTACTGGGGCATCTCTGAGGACTGGGAGGTTCTGGTGCTTGGTAAAGAGAGAATACTGGGGCGTTGTGCTTCTGAGGGCTTGGGAGAAGACGAGGAGTTCTGGGACAAGGGAGATTCTTGGTAAACATGGTCCCCTTTTTAACCCTGGGTTAACTGGACAACCCTGCTTCATTTTAATGGATCTATAGGATTTTAAGTATTTATTTTAAAAATTTTATGGAGATACAATTGACGTATTAGTTTCAAGTGTACAGCATAATGATCCGATTTTTGTATACACTGAGATCACCACAATAAGTCTAGTTACCATCCATCACTATACATAATTAACAAAAAAATTTTTTTCTTATAATGTGAACTTTTAAGGTTTACTCTCTTAGGACATTGATGAACTCATCTGCAAAACAGAAACAGACTCGCAGACATAGTAAACTTACGGTTACCGGGGTAAAGGGGGTGGGAAGGGATAAATTTAGGAGTTTGAGATTTCCAGATATTAACCGTTATATTTATAAATAGATAAAAATTGAATTTCTTCTATATAGCACATGGAACTATATTCAATATCTTGTAATAACCTTTAATGAAAAAGAATATGAAAATGAACATATGTATGTTTATGCATGACTGGGACATTATGCTGTACACCAGAAATTGGCATGTTATAACTGTACTTCAATTAAAAAAATTTTACTCTGTTAGCAACTTTCAAGTATGTGATACAGTATTATTACTATAGTCACCATCATGTACTTTACATCTTCATAACATATATTTTATAACTGAAGTTTGTACCTTTTGATTCCCTTCATCCCCCCCACCCCACACATACATGTACACATACACACAGACCCACAATTCTGTATGAATCTTTTTGATTTTTTTAATAGATTCCACATGCAAGTGAAATTATATGGTATTTGTGGTTCTCTATCTGACTTATTTCACTTAACATAATGCCCTCACTTAGCATAAGGTCCATCCATGTTTTTGCAAATGGCAGGATTCCAATTCCATTCTTTTTTGTGGCTGAATGATATTCCATTGTGTATATATTCCACAATTTTTTATCCATTCATTAATCCATGGGCACTTAGGTTGTTTCCATGTCTTGGCTATTGTAAATAATGCTGCATGATTAAGTATTCCTTTCCTTAGAAACATTACACTGTGAACGAAGATTTAAAGGCTTTCTTGAGAAATGAGGAAATCTGTAAACCAGAGCCTGATACTTAGGGGGAACAAATCCGCTGATAAGAAATTATAATGATTAAGCAATATCTTGTTTAGTAGTCCCTTTTTTACTTCAGGCCAAAACACGGTCCTGCTTTTTCTCCCTAAATCTGTTTGAGTTCAGATGAAAAGCAGTGTGAACAGAGTAGTGTAGACTTACTTGGCAGCAGGGGCTGTCTAGCCATACATGCCTCTACTACAGTGCTGTGGTGACTTACTTGGGTTTCCCCAGCAGCACTGAGGGCGGAGAACTGGACTACCCTCCCAGAGGTGTTTCTGAGTCTGTGGAGAACAGTGGTCCATTTTCCCAAGGCCCTTTTATTGCTAGTAAAATATAATGAGGATTTCTCTGGTTGATAGAGATACTCCTGTTCCTAAGGTACTAAAGTAGCATGGTTATTTTGGTCATTTAATCATCTAAAGAAACACTGACATTTAAACATTTATATTTCCTGCTGGAATGCTTGGCGTATGTATAGTTGGTAAGTGTGGTTTCAGAGAAAAACTTTTACCCCTAAGAGATGATTGAAAATCTTGTAATCAGTGGGTAAGCGAGAGGGAGTGTAGACTGTTAAGGTGTCCTCTTGTGTCTGTTTTTATTTGTTAGGGGGCCATAAGTATTGCTCCAACTATCCTGGGACATTTTAGGGAATCTTTTTTTTAATTAAGTTTTTGTATGCATCAGCTTTTTTTTTTTTGTATGCATCAGTTTTAAATTCAGATTGTTCTCTACTGAAGGTAAATGAAAACTAACATATCTGTTTTTAATAGGGAATTAGCTCCATTGCAGTACAGTGTAGCATTTGCAAAACTTTGGGTAATAAACGTCTTTTTAGTAAGCATGCCTTATGGTAGAATGATTTCAAAGTACTTACTCTTGTAATAAGAAAATTAAAGACTAGCTAGAATGTATTGATTTCCATACTTCAACCAAGTGTAGAAAGTTAGAAAGTTACCATATCAGATTTTTAAAAACTTGTCCTTATTAGGGTTCTTAAAATTTCATTGCTTGGGTATATTCTTGGCAATCTGTAAGACTGCATAAATTTTATGTTTTTGTTTTGATAAAGTTAAAAAAATTAATGTAAGCTTTATTTTGAATCACAGGATGCTTTATGATCACAGGATCACTTTATGACCAAGTCTTGCCGTGTTACTTCAAAAGTGCCTACTTACTACATTTGTCATTGTATTGCTCCCAGCTGTGGCCTAAATTTATTTAATGTGTAATGTATTTAATTTTTAAGGCATGTTTTGCAGTCCCCAATATGTGAATGAATTCTCAGGGTCTTGTGCATTCTTGTTTGAGAAATATTGATATAGTTTATTTTAAGGCAGTTTTTTTTTTGAAAGAACCAGTAGAATAGAATTAAATTTAAAATTTTTTATTTTTAAAATGTTAAGTTTTAACTAGAGAGGTAGTATAAAATAGGAAAGAATAGGAATGGAACATACATTTAGAAGTCTAAAGTTTACATATATATAAGCTCAAACAATGAAATCCATAAAGTCAAAGATACCACTTTGTTCAGAATACTCTTGATATCTGAATGGATCAAATTCTGTGATTTGAAGGAGTGGAGGTCCAGGAGGTTGATCTAATTTGCATTAAACATTTCAGATGAATTCTTAGTTTGTTTTCTTGTATGTAACTTCTAAGCTTTTACTCCCTTTTAAATTAAATTAAATTAAATTTTTTTTGTAATGGAGGTACTGGGAATTGAACCCAGGACTTTGCACATGGCTAAGCATATGCTCTACCATTGAGGTATACTGCTCCCCCCCCCCCCCCCCCCCAGTTTTCACCCCTTGAACAATATTAATTCTGCTCCTACTTAATGGTAGGTATTGGAGTTACAACAAATAGGGTGACATTGGAGGTAGCCTTAGAAGAGTAAGTAGGGTTTTACCTGGCTGAGAACTATGGGAAAGGCTTTTCAGAGGGTGTTGTAGGTGCAAAAATGCTACTTGGGAAGCAGTGTAGGATTTGTGATGAAAGTTGGGTCAAGAGGATATTTAGTAAATTTTTTTTTTGGATATTTAGTAAATATTAACTGAATGCCTGCTGTCTGTTAAGTTGGCAGTGGGGATTAGTTAGTAAGATTAGTGAGAGGTAATAGCATTGAGATAATGGGGACCAGATCATATAGGCTCTCATAGGCTTTGTAAAGTCTTTGAATTTCACTTTTGAGAGAAATAGAGAACTACTAGATGGTTTTAAGCAGAGTAGAGCATCTTAAGTTTTTACAGGATGACTCTGGCTGTTTTGTTGACCTTGGACACTAGGGGTTAGGGTAGAAGCAAGCAGATTATTGAGAAGGCTACTGTAGTAATCCAGGTGAGATGAAGGTGGTTTGGACTAGGCAGCAGTGGTGGAGAGTGAAAACTCTTCAAATTCTGCATGTATCTTGAAGGTAGAGTAACATTGGATGTGGGGTGTTAAAATGATGATGTGAAGGATTTTGGCTTGAGTGACAGAAAAATAAAGTTGCCATTAACCGAAAAGGAGATTGTAAATAGAACATTTTTGTTTTGTTTTGTTTTGTTTCTTTTTTCTTTTTGGAGTGGGGAGTAAAAATGCATTTCTTTAAACTTTTAATTCTGAAATAATTGTAGATTCATTTGCAGTTGTAAGGAATAATACAGAGATTGTGTGCTCTTTACCCAGTTTTTCCCATTGGTAACATCCTGCAAAACTATAGAGTAATACCACAACTGAGATACTGACTTTGATAGTCAAGATACAGAGCATTTCCGTCACCATAAGGACCTTTCCTGTTGCTTTTTTACAGTCACCCACACTTCCCTTTTATCCCTACTTCCTCCTGAAATCCCTGCAACCACTTGTCTTTTTTATTTCTGTAATTTCATCAGTTTGTGAATATGATATCAATGGAATCATATGGTGTGCAACTTTTTGGGATTAGCTTTTTTTACCTAGCATAATTCTTGGGAGATTCATCCAAGTTGTTTCGTGTGTCAGTATCTTGCTCCTTTTTAATGCTGAGTGATATTCTATGGTATGGATGTACTACACTTTGTTTAACCATTCATTCATTGAAGGATATCTGGTATATTTCCAGTTTTTGGCTGTTATGAATAAGACCGTTCTAAACATTTATGTACAGATTTTTCTGTGAACATAAGTTTTCATTTCTCTGGGATAAATGCCCAGGACTGTAATTGCTGGGTCATATGGGAGTTGCACATTTAATTTTTAAGAAACTGCCAAACTGTTTTCTGGAATGGTTGACTTATTTTACATCACCACCAGCAACATATGAGTGATCTTGTTTCTCTGCGTCCCTGCCAATATTTGGTGTTTTCATTATTTTTATTTTAGCCATTCTGATAGGTGTGCAGTGATATCTCATTGAGGTTTTAAGTTGCTTTTCCCTAATGGTTAACATCTTTACATGTGCTTATTTACCATCTGTATATACTTTGTGGTGAAATGTCTCTGTGTTTTGCCTATGTTCTAATTAGATTGTTTGCTTTTTCACTTTTGAGTTTTCAGTGTTCTTTATGTATTCTAGATACTAGTCTTTTGTTAGGTATGGGGCTTACAGATATTTCTCCCACTTTGTAGTTTGTCTTTTCATCCTCACAGGAAGGTCTTTAATTGAACAGAGTTATAAAATTTTGATGGAATCCAATTTATGAATTTTTCTTTTGTGTATTGTGTTTTTGATGTCAGGTCTAAGAATTTGTTGCCTAGCCCTAGATTCTGAAGATTTTGTCTTGTGCCTTTTTCTAAAATCTTTATTGTTTTACATTTTACATTTAAATTTGTGATCCATTTTTAGTTAATTTTTGTAAAAGGTGTGAGACTTAGGTTGAGGTTCATTTAGCTTGTTAATATGGTGGATTGCATTGATTTTTGAATATTGAGCAAGTCTTGCATCCCTGGAATAAACCTCACTGATCATAGAATTCATTCTATTTACTTATTGCTGATTTCTCTTTGCTAATATTTTGTTAAGAATTTTTTGCATCTGGGTTCATGAAAGATATCAGTCTGTAGTTTCCTTTTCCTGTATTATCTTTGGCTTTGGTATGAGGATAATAATATTAGCTTTATAAAATGAATCGTAAAGTGTTCCCTGCCTTCAGTTTTGTGTAAGAGATTGTGTAGAATTGGTGTTAATTCTTCATTAAACTTTTGGTAGAATTCTTCAGGGAAACCATCTGGGCCTGGAGATTTATTTTTTGGGAATTTTAAAATTAAGATTCAATTTTCTGAATAGTTACGGGGCTATTCAAATTATGTATTTCATATGGGGTAAGTTGCAGCAGTTTGTTCACTTTTAGTTGGCTTTTTATGAGTTGCTGTGGTGGAGGAGGTGGGGGTTGCTGCACATTACCACCAGGAGAAGATAGAAATCTAGTGTTTCCACTTGATTTGTGTTGACTCTCGAAGGGTGGTGGTGGTGGTTCTGTTAGTTCTGGGCAGGGGTAGGAGTTTTGGCTCCCCTCATGGTCTTCACTGACACAATGGTGGGAGCGGCCTCATTACTGCTGGGCCATGACTAAAGTCTTGACTCTCCACTAGGGCTTCTCTGACACCATCCTATTGTGGAGAGGAAGTACCTCGTTATAGCTTGTTGAGGGTGGAAATCTGCACTCCCCCCCCAGCCTTTGCTCGTGTAGGTGTGATTGGAACTATAGTTTTTTCTGTTTGCTCGGAGTAGAGCATTTGCTGTCTAAAAGTTTTCTTTCTAGCTAGGATGCCTCTCTCCTCATCTTCTGGCAAGAGAGAGCAGGCTTTTTTGCTGGCTCTTTTTGTCCATACCCCTGGGTGTTTCCAGGTTGCTGCTGGCTTCTTCAGCTCCACGACTGGAATACATGAAGTAAATAGAAAATCCAGAAAAGTCACCACTGGGTTGTTTTTTAGGTCCTGAGGTCTCTAACCACTCTGCCTTATCCTCTCCACCTTTCAGAAAGCCTTCTTACGTTATTTTATAAGTCATAGGTAGGGTTTTTAGTTGTTTTTAGTGGGAAGAATAGGGAAAAATAGATCTATTCCACCTTCCTGGAAGCCAAAATAAGAATTAATTTTGAACATGTTGATTTGAATGACAGACATTAAGGAGGATATCAGGTAGACAGTTGGATTTATGAGTCTAGATTTCTGGTTGTTCATGGAAGTTCTCTTTTGATGGCTTCATTTTTCTCAGAGGATTTAGGAAGTGGTGATAGCATTGAAAATGAGGACAACAGGTGTTGGAAGTTTGAGTACAGAGGAAAATGTGAATGGTCTCCTAAGGGAATAGGAGGGTGAAGGGACTAGGAAAATACAGTATAATTGTTGACAGCATTACATGCACATCTGAATTTTGGGTGTTGAATTTAAAATTGAATAAAAAATGAAAAAAAAAAAGAAATAAAAAATGAATTATCTACCAGATACCAGTGGCCTTTCCAGACAGTAACAACTTAAGCAGCATTAGAGACCTACTGCGTTACATAACCTGCCATCGTAAGAAAAAGAAGAGAGAATAGAGAGGGGTCTGACTTTAGGTCACAGTGGGAAAGTCCACACAGAGCTTGTACCCCCTTATTTTCATTTCACAGAGGTTGGACCTCAGCAATCCTTGCCTGGACTCCACCTCATCCCCAGAACAGAAAAAGAGGTGGCTGATCCTAGCTTAGTGAAAAATTTAGGTGTATATGCTTCTAGCTTGGTGGAGAAAAATTTAGAGGTTTCAGTTTAATGTACTTTATTCACTTATTTTAGCTGGATCACAAACTGATTGGCTGAACCAGACTGTACTCAAGCAAGATGTTTCTGCTACAAGTATGAATACTTTAACACATGAGAACCAAACCAAACCTTCTATTTCCCAAATCAGCACCACTCTCCCTCCCACAACTAGTACAGAAAAAAGTGGAGTGGCATCTGTGTCCCCTCATCCCTCGCCTACTACTTCTCTGTCCCAAGAGGAAGCTGATAACAATGAAGATCCTAACATAGAGGAGGAGGATCTCCTCACACTGAATAGTTCTCCGTCCACCGCCAAAGAAACTCTGGACAATGTAGATTATGGAGAACCAGACTATGACTGGACCACCAGCCCCAGGGACGATGAGTCAAATGAAGCCTTGGAAGAAAACAGGGGCTACATGGAAATTGAACAGTCAGTGAGATCTTTTAAGAACCCACCCTCAAATATAGAAGAGGAAGATAGCCATTTCTTTTTCCATCTTATTATTTTTGCTTTTTGCATTGCAGTTGTTTATATTACATATCACAACAAAAGGAAGGTAAGTTTGGGATTTTCAGCCCCTCTAGTTGCCCTCTGTTATTTCAGTCATATTTCTTATTAATGCTTTTGATGATTCAGAGTTTTTTGTTTAGTCAGGTTTTAAGTAATGGTAAAATATTCAGATGTCTGATCAGTTTATAAATCTGTGGTGTATTTTAAAAAATGACAGAATGCTTTACTACATGTGCTTCTAAAAAAAGAAGCCAAATTATTTTTATTGAGCAAAACCAAAGCCCAGTGATTTTTTTAAAAAAAGGTTTTATATCTTAATTAGCATTGCTAGTTCAGTGGCAATACTTGTGGAGAAAGATTGTTAATTTAGTACTTTTAATTTTTTTAAGCGTGGAACTTAATGATATTTTAATAACTTTTCCCCCTGTTGTACGAGTGTTATATGTCTATTTTAGGGAATTCAGAAAACACAGGGAAATACAGAAAAGAAAACTTAAGCTACTACCAAAGCTGAGCATTATTAACATTTTGGTGTATTTCTGGTCTGTAAATGTGTGTATAATTCAGACATATGTGGGTGTTAATTTCTAAATGAATTTAATTTCATATAGTTTTGTACCTGTACAAATCATGAGCATTTTTCATATCATTAATATTCTTTAAAAACATGATTTAATAGCTTCATAATTTATTTAGCTATTTTCCTGTTGAGTATTTAGATCGTTTCCAGTTTTGGTTCAGAAATAATATTGTGATGAACAATTCTGTGCTGGAATTGGTTTGTCTTTTTTTTTTTTTTTTTTTATTTTTAAGGAAAACACAATGTCCTTTTTAATACTTAGTGGCCAGGAAATCTCATTTCTTGACTTTATTATAACTTGCTTTGTGATTCCTGGCAAGTCACCTTCCCCTTTGGGACCTTGATTTTCTCACCTGAGAAATGATAGAAGTGGATCAGATACTTTTAGAATGCCTTCCAGTTTTGGGAATCAGTGATTCTAATATCTTGTTTGTGGTTTTGAGTTAGACAACAAGCAAACAAACAGATTCTTTTGGTTATTTGTGGTTTAGTGGCTTATCACTAGCTCTATAAATATTTGTAGGTGAACAAAAATTTGAATGCCACTGATATTCTATCCCAGTGTTTAGTGTTGGGCCATCTCTATTTTAAAGACTTAAGGGACTTGTTAAACAGGTAGGTTTCTGGGCTCCACTGCACTCTATTAACTCATCTCTGAAGATTGGGGCCAGGAATCAGTCCTTAACAAGTACCCCTATGTACATGAAATTTTGAGAAGCACCATCTTACCTTGTTTACAAGATGGAAAACAAAATAGCCCTTTTATTGTTGATATTTTACTTTTGTATTTGGTAACCTAGGAAAGAGATACTTCACTTGTTATGAAAACGTTTAGTGTATCCTCTATTTTCTCTTTTGCAAATCTAATTTATTTTGTTTTATTCCAGATTTTCCTTCTAGTTCAAAGCAGAAAATGGCGTGATGGTTTTTGTTCCAAAACAGTGGAATATCATCGTCTAGACCAGAATGTTAATGAAGCAATGCCTTCTCTGAAGATTACCAATGATTATATATTTTAAAGCACTGTGATTTGAATTTGCTTATTATGTAATTTTATTTGCTTGACTTTTTATATGATATTGTGCAGATGTTTGCCATTGGCAGTTAGTACTTAAATGAGAGGTGAGCCTCTCTTTATTTTGCCTCGGTGCTTTGGAAATTAAGTATCACAAACAAGGAGTATATAATTTTTTATCTACATTTTTAGAGGTGAATTCAATCAGGTGGCCAAAATGTGGAGCTAAGCATTACCTGTTAGTTTTTATTGTTTTAGATTTCTTTATTATACTTCTTCTGGAAGTGTTAGTAATACTACTTTTAAGAGATCCCAAACTTGTAATAAATTCTAACATATCTGATACTGCTGACTCAGCTTCTCTTTCCACCATCCAAATCCTATTTCTTAAGCACACATTTCTTTGTGCTCCCAAACGGTAGTCTATAAGGATGTATGTAATAGTACCTTGCGTATACGTTTTTTTTCTTCCAGGAAAATTGCTTTGAATATTTTTGGATAATTTATACATAATTTATTATTGCTCATTCTGACCACAATTTTAGGTAACATTTTAATAAATATGTCTAGAAATTCTGGCAATAGAGACTTTGCAATTTACAGCGGACATAGATAAAATGTTATAGAGATAGCATTTTTTGTTTGAATTACTGAATTAAATTTAGAGGTAGAAATTGTGGTAAAATATTAAATATGTGTACAATTGCTTTTAGTTAGCAATTGATTGTAGCACGGTTTCCTCCAAGCTTTCAAGTAAGGGGCAGAGTTTAAAATTATATCTGTTCACTTGTTTATTATTTTATAGGAAGTTTGAATAAATCTTAGGGGCCATTATCACTTAAGTAATATTACATCTAGGTCTTTCAAATTAAAATTATATCTGAATGAGGTTGTTTGTATACATAAAGGATATATGTGTACACTGACTCTCCCCTTGTAGTTTTTAAATTGTTTTTTAATAGCAACTGGAAATTATTTACTGTTACTTCATTTTACCCTTTCTATCATAAGCAGTTGATTAGTATGTAAATATGTGATTTGAACCATGGTTGACTTACAGGAATCACTACAACATTTTAGAAAACATAACGCCTAATATGTTAAATACCACTCATGAAGCCTGAGTGAACCAGTGGGCATGTGCTTTGTATAGAGATGGAAGAGGCAGGGCAGTTCATCATTTCTCTTGGGTGGGCAATTTACTGTTATAAGGAAGGGAAGCACAATGGAAATACACCTGAACTGTTTTATTGCAGTAATTTTTTTCATATCTGAAATTGTATTATTTAATATTTTGAATAAGATTTTAAAAAATAAATGGCAAAGGTATAAATCCATGTTTTATAAATGTGTTTCATTTTAATGGCATGTGGTCCTTCATGTGGGTGGTGACAGATGGGTAGTGCTTTGAGAAGAAGCTAAGCTGATTAGCTTGCTTTTTTTTTTTTTTTTTTAATTGAGTTATAGTCAGTTTACAATGTTGTGTCAAGTTTCTGGTGTACAACACATTTTTTTAGTCATACATGATTATACATATATTCATTGTCACATTCTTTTTCATTGTGAGCTACTACAAGATCTTGAATATATTTCCCTGTCCTATGCAATATAAACTTGTTTTATCTATTCTATATATACCTGTCAGTATCTACAAATCTCAAACTCCCTGTCTGTCCCTTCCCACCACCCCCCCCACCGGCAACCACAAGTTTGTATTCTATATCTGTGAGTCTCTTTCTGTTTTATATTTAAGTTCATTTGTCTTTTTTTTTTTTTTTTTTTTTTTTTTAGATTCCACATATGAGCGATACCATATGGTATTTTTCTTTCTCTTTCTGGCTTATTTCACTTAGAATGACATTCTCCAGGGACATCCATGTTGCTGCAAATGACATCATGTCTTTTTTATGGCTGAATAGTATTCCATTATATAAATATAGTACAACTTCTTTATCTAGTCATCTGTTGATGGACATTTAGGTTGTTTCCATGTCTTGGGTATTGTAAATAGTGCTGTGATTAGCTTGCTTTTGTTCCTTTTTAGCAATAGAACTCTGCTTCTATGAATTCCTTGTACATTTCTCAGTCCTACTTTAGGTCCAGTTTACTGCTGGGTACTAAAATTTGTTGAAAACTATAGCAAAGTAAGATTGCAAAGAAAAGTAAAGTAGCTACATCAACGTGTGCTTCTAGCATCCTGGCTTCCCCATCCTGGAGGATCATCCCCACTTTAGTGGATCTGGGGTTCTTGGGTGCTTCCTGATGGCAATTTTTGCTACTTGTGTCCCAGTGCTCCAATCAAGTAGTCCCTGACTTTTGGAGCATCAGATTGTACATTGATTAAAAATGCTGCCAGATTCTTACAGAGGCCCCCAAGCCACTGGTCTATACATGTGTGTATAATTCAGACATATGTGTATGTTAATAAATTTTAAATGCATTTGGTTTCATTTAGTGTTTTGTATCTTGCTTCTTACCTAACAGATCATGAGCATTTTCTACATTATTAATATTCTTTAAAAACATTAAATAGCTACATAATTTATTTAGCTGTTTTCCTTTTGAATGTTTAGATGATCTCAAATTTTTGGTTTGGAAATAGTATTGTGAACATTTTGGTACTGGAATCAATTTGTTGCGTTACATGAGGCAAAGGAGTATTGGATGGCACAAATAAGACCCACATTTCTGTCTTAGAGCACTAATGCATCCTACTCACATGTTGTCTTGTCTCCTCCCTTCTCCCTTCGTCACTTTCTGGAGAGACCAGAAGCTCTGCACCAAATGTTGGTACTATGGCATACTAGGTTTCACCCTAGCTCCTGTTTCTGTATCTTATCTGAAAAGGAATGTGTTGAAAGCTGTGAGGCAGAGAGAAACATTTAGAATTTGTGCCGGCAGGCATGTCTTGAGTGGGGTTTTGATTTTAGCTGTGAACTCATGAGGGTGAGTGTAAGCTCTTTAGTAGACTATGTGTAGGAGGTGGCCCTCTCTGTAGCCGAGCTTGAGAATGGAGACTGGCTCTTACTCATCTCTAGCACCTTGTTCAGCACTGCCTTGAAATCAATGACGTATTTGTGAGATTAGATGAGGAGAAAACAGGCTATGCGTTGGCTCAGGTAGTCAGGACACAGTCTAATACTACTAAAATCTGGGACCTAGTGTTGCAAGCAGTGGGGGAGAACCAAGATGTGTATCAGTTTTATCTGAACATCCGCATTCCTACATGAAGCCCACGTTAATTGTGTGAGATATCCCCTCTTCTCCCAAATCCCAGGTTCTGATCAGAAGAGCAGCTGTTGCCCGTATAGGTGAAGGCGATGGAGGTTACTGCTGGCAGAGCTGCCAAAGTGTTCTGGTTCTCTCTCTCTCTCTGGCTGACTTTGCCTTTTGCCTTCTCTCAACCTGATCTGGTGGTGCAACAGTTTGCCTTCCTTCTGGGTTCAACTCAAAATGGTGTGGGAACTTCCTAGTTCAAGAGATTAAAAGTATCTTGTGAGGGCCAGACATCTTCCAAGGGGACTGAGAAGGAGGCTGCCCTGAGGTTTGAGGTCAGGGGATGATTCTGTTCACCTATGGTTTTCACTTGATGTGAGGAGGGGAAGCTGCTGGGACATATTCTGGAAATGGAGGTGGGGCCATTGCTGACTCCTATCTCAATACCCCTGTGCGGTTGTGACCTGCTGTCTAGGTTGCCGAAGTGATTCCAGGGAGCCTGACTTTGGACCAGTAAGCAGCAGCTTTTACCCCATAAGCTCCAAGCTTACTTCTCTTCTAGCTCCCTCCTAAGGAGTCCCAGTCCCCATGGCCACTATTGATGAGGCTCCAGATTTAAAAGCCCCTCCTTAAGAAGCCTTTCTCTACCTAACGCTATAATTAATCTCTGCTCAGAAATCCTATAGTTCTTTCTCTCAAAACCCCAAAACTACCTCATTTGTCTGCTAGGAAGCCTAGAGATGCCACGTTCTGGGAATCCTTTACTCCCTGCATGTCCTTCTTTATAGGGCTCTTTGTGCTTCTCTCCCAGGCCACCCCTTGGCATGTGGATTGGACAGTACTCCCATCTGAGACCCTTCCAGAGGAGGCAGTGGCTTAGTGGGCTAGAGCTGTGGAGGGTCAGACAGGTCTGGGCTGGATTCCCACTCTGGGCCTGAGCCTTCCCATGCCATTCTGCATCCACCAGGGAGAGACCAAATACATTTCCTGATCCCCTGGGAGTGAGGAAGGGTCTGGGGTCTCCAGGGCTAACTTGAATGTCCTGGGCTTTGCTGGGGTGAGGACATCCTGCCCCATGTTGTACCTATCTGCTCTTCTAGGAAGAGAGACCTGGGGAGAAATGGAGGGGAAGAAGGAGTGTGAGGGGAGGTCAAGTCTGCATGACCTTGGTCTGAGTCCTGTGTATCAGCCTCCTACCCTGTCAAATGGGCAACTGATTAGCTTACAGGTTTGTCAGAAAGAAAAAAGATGGATTTATATTTGTGAAAGGATGTGTGTGTACAGGGAGGAATTTCCAACATGTCACTGACTATAAAGAGCTAGCTTGAGACTTAGGTCTACCAAGGAGTGAGAGCCCGAAGGAGGTGCTAGGAGCTGCCGACAGTGCTGGGACTGCCTGCCCAGCACCCCCAGGGCTCCGTGGAAGCACGCAGCTTGTCAGAGCTGAGTTTATCCCCAGTCATCCAGGGTTGTATGGCTTGCTAGGGGACAGGCGGGGCTTCCTTGGAGCCTCCCAACCCCATTCTCTGTTCCTCATTCTCACATTTCCCCCCCAAAAGGCCAAAGGATCCTTTCCATCATGCCCTGGGCTGTTCTCAAGAACCTGTGCCTAACGGCAGTGGGACCCAGGAACCCCAAGAGGGGTGCTGGGAGGTTCCTTAGCATGCCTGAGGACGGAGGCTGGGCCAGGCCGCTGACGTTCACTCTAAGGTGTTCGCCTTCTGCAATTACCACGGCGTTGTGTTAAAAGCCAAACACCTGGGCTTCTTTCACCGGGGCCCTGTGCTGTGAGCTGGGGACGACAGCAGGTCAGACATGATGCCCACTGTTAGGCAGAGAAGAAAAAGAACTGAGCAGTTATGGTGAAGTGTGTGAGTGCCAAAAGCTGGATTTCACTTTTGTTTCTTCGTGGTAAAGGTAATTTAGACATTACAATAGCAGCTAACGGTGAGGGCTATGGACCAGGGACTCACTGTTCCATGTGTGCACACCGGTCAAATAAAGTAGTTACTATTATTATCTCCATTTCACAGGTAAGGGAACAAGCACACAGTTAAGCGACTTGCCTGAGGTCATAGAGCTGATGAGAGAGAACCGGGATTTGAATTAAGGTAAGATCTGACCCCAGCCTCCCTGATTTTAATCACTGATTGACTCTTATTATAAAAAATGAGACAGCTACACAAAAGTAAGAAGAAAAACTATCCAAAGCTTCTCTCTCTTTAGGCCCTAAACATTCTCTTTTTCTTCCTTTTAAAGTTGCTTTTTTTTATGAACATAACATAACACACTATAGGAAAATGCATCAAACAGATGTACAGCTTAACAAATTATTAAAAAGCAAATGCTTATGTAGCTATCACCCAGGCAGAGAAATAGAACTTCGCCAGCAGCCCATGCTCATTTTCCCAATCACCACCACCCCCTCCCTCCATAGGGAGCTATGATTTTGACTTTCATGGCAATCATTACCTTGCTTTTCTTTTTAGATTTTCCACCTAAATATATATGCATACAGTTTACTGAATTTTGGACTTTCATATAAACTGAGTCATACAGTATGCTTTGTATATATTCTTTCGTGACTGGCTTCTTTCATTCTACATATGATTTTGAGATTTGTCATGTTAGTTCAGTGTGTAGCGGTAGTTCATTCACTTTCGTTGCTGAATGGTATTGTAAAATATAATGCAGTATATTTATCTAGTCTACTGTTAATGAACGTTTGAGCTATTGCCAGTTTCAGAGTATTATGGATAATACTGTTAGGAACGTTCTTATACATAGACATGTTTTTTGCTGCTTACAGGAGTAAACTTTGCATTTCTAGTGGGTATGTGCCTAGGAGTTGAATTGCTGGATGCATACATTCAACTTAAATAGCTAATGCCAAACAGTTGTCTCAAGTTGATTGAACCAATTTACACTCCTTCCTCTAGCAGTGTGTGAGACTTCCTGTTGCTCTATATCCTTGCTAATGCTTGGCATTGTTAGTGTTCTTAATTTTAGGTAATCTTCTGGATCGCTCATTGTGGTCTGACTTTGCAGTTCCTTGCTGTTTAATTGTATTGATCATTTTCCCATATGTTTATGGGATTTGTGAAGTGCTTTTTCAAGTCTTGCTTATTTTTCTATCGGAGTGTCTGTCTTTTTCTTATTGTTTTATGAAAGTTCTCTGTTTTGGATACGAGCCCTTAGTTGATTATATATGTGACAAATTGTTCCTCCTGTTCTGTGTCTGGCTTGCCTTGGCACTCCTAATGGCGTCTTTTAATGAACAGAAGTTTTTTTGAGGAAATAATAGCTGTTTTATTGAGATCAACTTTGCACATTTAAATTCACAGATTTTAAGTTGTTCAATCAGTTTTGACAATTGTTTATATCTGTGTGACCCCACCCCAAACAGCACATATGACATATCCATCACCCCAGAAAAGTTCCCTAGTGCTTCTTTCCAGGTGCTCCTTTACCTACCGTTCAGAGGTAACCATTTTCTGATTTTTATCACCATAGGTTGGTTCGACCTGTTCTGGAACTTCATATAGGTGGGATAAAAAGTGTATTCTATTGTATCTTACTTCTTTTGATTAACACGGTGGTTTTACTTCTGTGTTTTGTTTTTAGATTCACCCATATTTTTGCATTATCAGCAGTTTGTTGCTTTTTATTGCTGAGTAGTGGTCGTTGAACTAATAGGACATCATTTGTTTATTCATTCTTCTGTTGATGGACATTTGTATTGTTTCTAGATGTATATGTATATGTATATGGATTTAATATATATTATACATATTACATGTATGTTGATACTTTAATAATATTTAATACTTAATATATTAAATGTATAATATTAAACTTTACATTTTGAGGTAATTATAGATTAATGTGCAATTATAAGAAATAATATAAAGACCCTGTGTATCTCTTACCCAATTTTCCTTGATGACATTTTGTAAAACTAGTACTAAATAGTCCACTATCACAGCCAAGATATTAACATTGATACAGTCAAGATACAGAGCATTTGTATCACCACAAAGATCCCACTTGTTGCCCTTTTATAGCCATTCCCACTTCCCTCCCACTCTCAACCCCTTCTTAATCCCTGGCAACCACCAATCTGGTCTCCATTTCTATTATTTTGTCATTTCAAGAATGTTGTTGTTACTTTCAGGTGTATAGCAAAGTGATTCAGTTGTACATATACATACATATATATTTTTTCTTTTCAGATTCTTTTCCATTACATATATGTTTTCTGAGTAAGAGTAGATTTATTCAGAGAGATGTACACTCCATAGAGTGCGGCTGTCTTGGAAGGTGAGAAAGCAAGAGAGCCATTATATGTTATTACAAGAAATTGAATATAAGTCCCTGTGCTCTACAGTAGGTCCTTGTTGTTTATTTTATATGTAGTAATGTGTGTCTGTTAATCCATGGGGATCACATTTAACAGCCTAATTTTATAACAATCTATTTTAAAACTTTGCTCTTACACATCTCCATCCTCCCCCCTTTAAGTTGTTGTCACTCACAACATCTTTATGCATCGTGTGCTCAGTAGCATAGATTTGTAATTATTTTCCATGTGTTTGTCTTTTAAATCTTGTGGGAAACAGAAAGTGGAGTTATAAACCAAAAATGTAATAGTAGTTGTTTTTGTATTTGCCCGTGTATTTATCTGACCAGAGATCTTTATTTCTTCTTGTGACTTTATGTACTGTCTAGTGTCCTTTCATTTGTCTGAGGGGACCCCCTTTGACATTCTTGTAGGGCAGGTCTGATAGTACTGAACTCCCTCAGTTTTTAAAAATCTTGGGGTGTCTTAATTTATCTCTCATTTTTGAAGGACAGTTTTGCTGGATTTAGGATGATTAGTTGATAGTTTTTCCTTTCAGCACTTTAGACATCCCACTGTCATCTGGCTTCCTTGGTCTCAGATGAGAAATTGTTAATCCTATTGGGGATCTCCTTTATGATCAGTTGCTTCTCTCTTGCTGCTTTTAAGATTTTCTCTTTGTCTTTATTTTTCATGAGTTTGATTATAATGTGCCTCAGTGTGGATCTCTTTAAGTTTGTCCTGCTTGGAATTGAGCTTCTTGGATTTTTGGATTTGTAGATTTATGTTTTCCGTCCAATTTGGGAAGATTTGGTTATCATTTTTCTTCAGATACTCTTTCTGCCCTTTCTCTCTCTCTTCCCCTTCTAAGTTTCCCACAATCTATATTTTGGGGTGCTTGGTGGTATACCACAGGTCCCTTAAGACTGTTCATTTTGTTTTTTCCTCTCTGCTCTTTAGGCTTAATAATTTCAGTGGTCAATCTTCATGTTTGCTGATTATATTTCTGCCTGCCCAAATATGCTGTTGAACTCCTCTAGTGAATTTTAGTTATTATACTTTTCAGCTCAGTAATTTCTGGATGTCTCATCTGAGTGCCAGGACTGTTAATGTGGTGTTAACCTGTGTTAATAAGATTTCTTCACTCTGGCAGGGCCGTAACACCAATTTCCTTCAGCACTCTTTCTTTCAACCCAATAGGAGCTACTGTCTGGCAAGCTTCAGGTGGTCTCTTCCCACACATGTGTAGCCTAGCCATCAGTCACAGATTTATAAGAAACCCCTATACTGGGTCTTTCCACTGCCCTGCCTCTCAGATTATAGCTGCTTTAGCTGCTCTAAACTCTGAGCTCTTCCTCTTCAGCCCAGTAAGTAGTACTGTCCTGCTCTGTTTGGACTCCAGCTGTTTGAAACATGATTGGGAAACAAACAAACAAATAAATATTCCAGTTTTATAGTTGTTTATGGTGGGAGAGCCAGACTGGTATTGGCAACTCCGTCAGAGTTAGAGGCAGCGTCCTCCTTCTTTCTTTCTGGATGAAACGGACTGTGTTGGCAAAGATGTTGAGACAGATGTTAGGCAGAGCTAGCCACTCTCTCCGACCCCTGCCTTTGTCAGGTCTCTCTAAGCAGTAGGGAAATCCCTTGTTAGGCTCTGGGAGCGCATGGATGTGATGTCTTGCATCCCCCATCCTTAGTATACTCCACGTGAAGGGACTCCTACTACATGAGCCCTGATAGCAAGATTCTCTTGGATCCTAGAAGTCATTCACCTCATTGTTGCCAACAAATAAAAAGTGTGTTCATTTCTCATTAAAAACTCAGTTCTGCCTCTATTAGCCTGCCCTTTTGCAGCAAGGAAGTTAAGTTTGCCCTGTGGCCTGGTGGAGGGTTGATGGGAGCACATCTTCAAAGTTCTGTTTGGCTTCTTAGCTACTGTAAGTCATTAGCACATGGACCAGACTCCCAGCCTTGGGCCTGCAGGCAGAAAGCCATGTTGTAAACCATGTTCCAGCAGAGGCAGACACACAAGGGATATCTTTCAGCCCATTAGGAAGGAGGCATAGCCAAGTCAAACATTAAAACAGAGAAGATACTCTGAGACATGCTACGCCTGTAAAGGGATATGAAGCTTGGCATCACACCCTACTCCAGAAGCCCACAGACAACTCATTCATTCAACAGACATTTGATGACTGCCTGTACTGAGCCAGGCCCTGTGTTGGGTACCAGGGGATACAGGGTGAGACAAATATTCATCAAGGACTTGAGCTGGCTCCTAGGGTCAAATCTTGGTTTCAAAGAAAATTAAGGAAAAAATTGCACTGAACGTGTCTTTTCCATATTTCTGTTTGAAGAAAAGAGCATATAAACTGAACTTATTTTCTGGAAAAGGATCCAGAGATTTCATTTTGGAAGCTGGGGTACTGCTTTGAGGGAGACCTCTGGCTGTGTTCTACCCACCCCCACACTCTTAGAACAGGCCCTCTCAGAAGCCCATACCTATCTGTGTTTCCACAGCTGAAGGAGTGGACAGGCTCCAGCCTTTCTGGAGGCCGAGGACTCCTGATTTCCCTCCTCTTCCTCCTTTCTCCAAGAAATAGATATCCGAGTTTGAGGCAGACCAGCCCACATGTAGGAGTAGGCATGGACTCCATCCCTGGGTTACTCCTGGACCAGACCGTCCATTCTTGCCCTCCTGGGACCCTCACTCTGTAGGTGGGTTTCTGGTAGGTAGAACAGGGGAATTTCTATCCTAGGTGCCATGAGCCTGACTCTGGAGCCGGAAGACTGCTGGCCAGGATGAACATTTGTGGGTCTGTGTTCTTTGGATAAGTGAGTCCACCACCCTCAGATAAATTCTTGGTATTTTCTCTGAAAATTCACTTTCTGTTGAAGGGAGGTCTCTGCAGGGTCTAATGGTCCTATGACTTCAGAGACTACCTAGGCTTCCTTTCATTAGTTTCATAAATATAGCTGTGACTTCTTTCTTTCTTCGGTCATTGTGAGTCTTCTGGCTTAGGTGCCTGGAGTCATAGAATAAGGGAAGGCAGGCAGAGTTTTCTTGCCTGCTGGTGTAGTTTTGAGGTTTTCTTGGCCACATTGTTGGATAAAGCTTCCATTTTGGGGTCAGACACTATCTGGGGCTGTGTTCCTGGACAATGCCCTTGGCTATTCCTTGTCCTGGATTCCCCGTCCTCTCTCCTCTGCCCCACCCACCACACTGCACAGCCCTTTCTCCCTTTTACCACTGTCACGGGCATGATAATGGTCCTCACATATGTGGTGCCCCTCCATGGGCAGGCTTAGATTTTTGAGGAAACATTTTTTTTTTCTGGAGGGAGGAAAAGTCTATGCTATCACGGTCATTATTTGTGATAGAAATGTATTGACTTAAAAATATAAGAAAACAATTAGGTCTGGATAAGATAGCTTAGAATAGGTTCTCTAGGTGGAAATAGGTGGACTACGTGGTATGCTCTGTTTTGTGGTTGAAATGGGATTGCGGACTCAGGAGGCTGGAGCCTGACCTGAGGAGCAGAGGGAACCTTGTCAGTACTACCACCAGGGGTCGCCAGAAGTTGAGCTACCGCTTTCCTGGGTTATTAGTTATAACGCCAGCTCTTGTCTCTCAGGAGAGCAGGTGTGAATGCTAGCCAAGAAAGAGGACACTGTTCTATAACCTGCTCTATTGTACAAAAGAAGTAAGCTGTTTGGTTGTAACATTAACCGAGGGAGTAATGGGACCAAGACTTAGAAATGGTGCTCTGGATTCTCCAGGAATGTGCCCGAAGGGGAGGAGTGGCAGGGACAGACAGAGAAGGGGAGTTCACAATTACTTCTGACTCAGTAGAAAAAAAAATGAAAACAACAAACAGATACATCAATAAATAGGGAAAATGTATGAAGCTGTGAGCCAGTATTGGCCAAAGGTATCCAAAGTTTTCTGATAGACCAGACTTGGAGAACCAGGTTTTCATGGTGCATGAACTGCTCTGAGCCCTAATGAGTTTGATTCCTCCCTTCTCACACTCTCCGCACAGTGAGAGGAAGCTTTTCTATAATTGGTCCTTGAAACATTACTACAATCACATTGTGGCCTCCTTCTGCTTATTTTTAATTACAAGGTCTATTGCATTGTTAAATTATTAACTGTGACAATTACTTATCGTGGCATTTTCTTATCTTGATGAAAATGAAAATAGCAAGGTCATGGTAGCTCACTGGAGGTTTTGGTCTGTGACAGCTGAAATTAAGCTGGACCAGCTCAGCAAATGTTTGCAGTGTGGGAAACAGCAGTGTTTGCAGAGGATCTGCTAGTGGAACAGGGCTAAGGAGATGCAGCACCCACAGTACTCTTTCTGGCTGGTTTGGCTGGGCTGGCAGGGGAGGTGGGAGGTGCTGCTGTGGCCCCTTACCCTCTGACTTTGAGGAAGGGCCCTGAGCAAAGGGCTTACACCTGCAGAAGCTCTCTATCTGGTAAAAGTGACAGCCCAAGGCAGAGTCAGGAAGCAGAGCACGTCTTGCTGCCTCTCCTGATGTGGCCCAGCTCTGCCCTCACTCATGGTACCCCTTTTGCTTTTCTAAGTTCCCCTTATCTGAGGCCTGTCCCGGACCCCTTCTTCCCTACTCCTCTCAGCCCACACTAACCTCCCTTGCTGCTCACTGTTTGACAGCACTGGCGACAATGACAACAACTAAGCTACAACAGTAACAATGACTAACATGTATTGTGTCTTTACTGTATAGCTGGTGCCTTGCCCACAGTGACTTGGCAAATGTCTACAAATGCTGGTCACGGCTGACCTCATTGTCATGCTGCCTTCTGTCCAGCAGGGGGTAGTGTGACTACACCATAAAGGGAACCCTTTACCTCTGTTCTCCAGAAAAGTGAAACTTGAGAGTTTTTGAGCATCATGGAAGAATGAATCTGGCTTTGACAGTGGGTCCAAGGCTTTGACAGGCATTGAGGGTAAAAGGATGCACAACTATCACCACTTGCTCCCCCAAGCCTTGGGCACTTGGGGTCCATCAGCCCCACTGTCAAGTCATTCTATGCTCAATCCCCAGGTCCACTGACTTCATGGAAAGCAAAGTGCAGACATGAACTTGGAAAGATGGCTTTGGCCTCAGTCGACAGTACTGATTCAGTGGCAGGTATTTGACACCTTGCTTCCTTAGGGATACACAGATGGTTCCCAAACCAGATAGCCAGTTGGTAGGAATTAGAGGTTGGGGGTACACAGATCTGCAGAGGTGTTTCATACATTAGTGGATGGCACTGCCCCTGAGAGACCATTTGTTGGTGTGGGGCAGTTTCAGTTTCAGTAAGCAAATCTCTAAGCTGAATAGAGTTTCTCAGGCAGAAGCCTGTGAAAAAGTCCCATCTTCCTCATAGCCTGGAGCCAACTGTTTCTATATATCGTTCCCAGAGGGGACGGGGCGAGGCTATTGGTGGGATGTGGTTGTGTCAGCTCCGACCTCTCTCACCTGTGGAGGACCCTGGGGAGAAGGTAAGGTATCAGCTGACTCTCGCCCTGGGCAATCTGTCGACCCAGCCCTGGCAGTGGTCTCATGCCTTGGGGAACAGGCGAAAGAGCTTCCTGGAGGTGACTCCACTGACGTTTCTGACCACACCAGGGCCTGCTCAGGACGCTGAAGGCTGATTGTTTTAGGAGGGATTTTTGTATCTGGTCCCCAGCAAAGCTAGGCTGGGAGATCTCTGACTAACTTCCGTGTGGAGTTTAGAGGCTGGGTCCCTCAACACAGCCCATGTCAGAGGCTCCAGCTCTGAAGAACTTAAAGATCGATGTTGCTGCTCCTCCTCTTGGCTTCAGAAGGGCTTTTGGTTCAGATGTTCAAAGCAGCCCTGAGTTATCTTTGTAGCTTCTCCAGATTCCTCCCCTAGCCTCTAGGCCCCTTGTGAAGAGAAAATGCTAAGCTATCACAGACCGCTAACTCCACCCTCCCAACCATCCACCTGCCGGCAGCCAGAGAGATCAATCAGAAGGAGTATAACTGCACAATGTCTGCACGTCCAAGGCCATGCCCACGTGGGAGGCCTCTTGCTCCCCACCACTGCACCTCACACGAACTGGCCTTTGCTGCCAAGGGGCTCGAGTTCAAGGAAGCTGTGTGCGTGTGTGCCTGCTCACCGCAAGCGCATTTGAGAGATTTGCCTTTCACTGCCCGTGTTGCAGATGATAAGGACACGTTCCTTAATTTCTGACCTGGTTGATCATTTGGGGCCGTTTGTGTACTCCGGTTTAAAGTAGTAATAATAATATGTAGCAGTTTTGAGCACTTTAACACTAGCTAAGTTCTTCACATGGATTACCCAATTTAATTTTCACAAGAACTTTATGATGTAAGTGCTATATATAATACACATATGATATTATACACGTATTTTATATACTATTTATAATGTTCCAATTATATAAGGTAGAATCTGAGATGTAGAGAGGTTGAATTAAAGACTTCCAGGGAGAACTCGCTGAGGCAGAAACTTGAGTAGGGGGCTCAGAGGAGGCTGGCTGAGGAGCAGGAGACATGTTCAGGTCCCTCCCACCCCAGATGCTTGCACCATCTGATCTGGAGGGGGACGTGGGTCTTGGAAAGTACAGCACGGCCCGCCCTGCACAGTGTTAGGAGCAGGGAGGAATGGCAGCATCCTTCAGGCTTGAGAAAGGTGTTCTGTCACACTTTGATATGGCAGATGGATTGACTTCCTGGAATTCAGGGAGGATGGGAGGGCAGACGTCTGGCAGATGGGTTACTGATGCTAGAAAACATAGGGGCTTCCTCAAGCCAGTAGTGGGCTTTTCCGGCTCACTGACAACTTTCCCCAAGACCACAGAGCCCCTGAGTTGGGACTCTGAATGTCTCTGTCTGAGAAAACTGTCCAGTGAGGTCTGCAGCAAGGAGGTCACTTAAAAAAGTTAATTAAAAGTGGGGAGGGTATATAGCTCAGTGGTAGAGTGCACACCTTGCATGCATGAGGTCCTGGGTTCAATCCCCAGTATCTCCATTAAAATAAATAAAGTAAATAAAAACCTAATTAACTCCCCCCCAAATTAATTTAAAATGTGATAGGTTAGTTTGTATTTTTCAAATTGCTAAAACATACGCATAAGAAATTAATTCAAACAGTAGGAAATGATGAAAACTAAATCTCCATCCCACTTCTGTCCCCTGTATGGTCGCTGTTCTTGTGTACCCTTCTGGAGACAATTCATGCAGGTGTAGTCATCTCTGCAAATGTGACAAATTGTTGAAATGGGTTCTCTACCTAAGTTTCATCTGAAGTCCCAAACTCGGCAAGTCTAACAAGAGGGGGTTCAGTAAGATAACTTATAGGAAAATTAATTGGATAGTTTGAATGTGGCTTCCTCTGATAGACACCTGCAGAGTCTAAATGTGAGATAGAGTGGGATGGATGAGAAGAGGAAAGGAGAGGAGAGGACGGGAGGAGAGAGAGAGGTGTGAGGTGCATTTGGAGCCAACTGTGCTTTTGCCAAAAGCAAGGGCATTGATACATACATGTTCTTATAGGCCAGATATGGGCACAAGGGGCAGAGGGATGGTCTAAAAAGATAGATCAGAAGGGGAAGGCAGCCCTAAAGACAGATAGATCCTGAAATGCCCCTAGATTGAGGGAGGGAGGATATCAACAGCCATCCAGAGGAAAATGCAACCATACGTTACCATGTTGGTCTCTAAGGAAGCCACAGAAGAACTCCTGAGAGGAAGGTCAAGTCTAGAGAAAACCAGCTTTAAACATCAGCTGTGACCAGAGGAAGCCAGTGCCAGATGACAATGGTGACAGTCAAATATCCTTCTCCTTCTCTCGCATTCATCGTGGTAATCAGAATACTTTGTTCATGGACATTTTTGTTGGTAGCTACTTTATCACAATGCTCCTGGTGAGGAAGTCGATGGGCAGCATACTAAAATACTACTTGGTCTATGTAACAGGAAAGACTAGATCCAATGGCCAGAAGCCAGACTTCAGTCTCTGCACTGGAGAGCCGTGCTCTCTCACTCAGTTTCCCAGACTCTGGCCAGTTCACATACCTGAAAACACATGACTGCAGGGGGTTGTTGGCCCTCTTGAGGAAGAAATCTGCAACAGTGCCACAGATACACTCAAGTGTATACTGTAAACATGCTCCCAAGCCTTCCCCAAGGGGATGTATAGCCATTCACCAGGGTGACTGTAGACTAAGGAAATATACAGCCCTTTGTGGGGGAACTTGATACTGAATCTTAATTTTTGCTAAATCTTGCAGACTCAAAATGCCACTGTAGTTTACCAGTCAAAGAAAAGGTTAATGATGATGAAATGATAAATGGAGTTTTGGACAATCTTCATCTCACGCGGGGCCCATGACCCTTCTCTGCGGTCCGTCCCTCGTCTCTAAATATATAATTGGCATAGATACATTCAGCAATCGACAGAATTGTCATTAGGTCCCTGACCTGTGGAGTGAGAACTAATATGGAATTTCCCCTTTCTACAAGGACATTAAGCCAAAAACAATATTGCATCCTTGGTAGGGGTGGAGGGAGGATTTCAGAGATCAGCATCAAAAAGTCTTGAAAGATACAGAGGTAGTGATTTCTATCACGTGCCCATTTAACTCATCTATTTGGCTTGTGTGGAAGGTGGGGGGACTTTGGAAAATTACTATGGATTATCATAAACCTAAATTAATTGGTAATTCTAGTTGCAGCCACTGTTCCAGTTGGGGTATCTTTATTGGAACAAATCAACACAGCCCCTGGCACACTGTATGCAAGTTTTTGATCTGACAATATTTTTGATTTTACCCGTGAGGCACGCTTTTGACAGGGCACCTTCCTAATGTCATCTCAGGGTTATGTCATCTCTTCTGCTATTTGCCATATTATAGACTGGAGAGATCTTGATCGTCTTAACATTCCAAAGGACATCACAGATGCATTACCTTGATAACAGCCTGCTGATTGGACCAGATAAGCAAGAAGTAGTTAGTATCTTTGAAGCCTTAGAAAGACACATACAAGCCAGAGGATGAGAGATTAACTCCAAGAAAATACTTTGAGATTTTTTGGAGTCTAGTGGTTTGGAGAACACGGGGATATGCCCTCCAAAGTGAAAGAAAAGTTGCTGCATCTTGTAACCCTTGCCTTTAAAGAGGCACAATGATTTGGGGCCTCTTTGGATCTTGGAAGCAGTATACAACATTTGAGTGTGCTGCTCTGACCTATTTATTAATCTATTGGCTGACAGTTTTGCAGAGCCCAGAGCAAGAGAAGACTGCCAGAGGTCCAGGCAGCATCACAGATGCTCTGAGACGGAGCTTTAGGACCTAGAAAGTGTCTGTGGTAAATAAAGATGCCTTGTGGAGACTAGTCATCCAGGCATAGACCCTTACAGTTCTGAAGAAAAACCTTTTTTATGCAAAGAACTATCTCCATTTAAGAAACAGCTCTGGGCTTCCTACTGGGCCTTGGTAGAGTAAATTCCTGACCTTAGTAGACAGGTAACCTGAACTACCCATCATAGCCTGGGTCTTATTTGACCACAGCCAGAATATAGGGATCTGGGAATCCAGAGGGTGAATGTGGGAGAAGCTCCTTTCACTACCGTCCCCGATAACCTGCTCGGATGATTTTTCCTTCGTGGCCCTGTATCTCTGGGCTCAGCTTGTTTTGAAGTCTTGATTTCAAAGGGAGAAATGCTTTCCCCAGGAAGCCACAACCACACAGTAGAGTTGGAAGTGGAGACTGAGACCTGGCTATTTTGGTCTCCTCATGACACTGAGCCAATGGGCAAAGAAAGAGTTTATCTACTAAACTGGTTGGGATGATCAATCCCAATTACCAATAAATTCACTGTTTTGTTAAGTTAAAGTTGGTGTTCTGTCCTTTGCAACAAAGATACACAATAGGAGCTCAATAGCTACTGAATTACAGGTTAGTTTTTCTTCTATATCTAGGTTGCTCAATTATTGGGTCACAGAATAGCGCATATATTTTATGTTTTTAGTCTGGGTGGGAGCCTCCTGTCTTGATGATACCTGGAGATGCAGTCCACTCCAGGGGTGATGAGAGGGCAACCTGGACAGAGCAGCAGAGAACAGAGCCAAACTTTTGGTTGTCATTTTAAACATGAAAAAAAAAAAAGAGCAATTCACCAATATCATTTTGTGTTTAATTCCTTCCCCCAGTCTCTCCCCAGGACCTCTGGAAGCTTCTTGCAGTACAAAGTTTGAAACTGCTTCTTTATTTCACACCTTTGACAAAGGATAGCTTAAGGTCTGAGTCAGAGCTCTGCATGAAGCTGCTTCCCTCTACCCGTCGCCTCACTTCTCCTTGTTACAATGTCCAGTTTAATGGGTCGGTTGCCTATTTAATGGGTTGGAAATGAGGTCCCAGGTGTCTACGTCAGGGCTTTGAGACTTATCTGGTGGTACAAGTTTCACTCAAAATGAATGCACTGCGTGGTGAGGGGGATAAACATACTCGTTAAGAGAGCTAACCGACGTCCTCATTGTCACCTAACAGCATGCATTAGGTGTGTGCTTAGAATAATGTCTTTTCTACCAGCCAAATGGGAAGCTGCTCTAATGCATTTCCCTGAATTTGGCCTGCCACTATTGTAAATTACCTTGCTTAATGGACTCTGGGATTCTGTTATCTATTTGGAAACTTCTGAGCTCCTGGACAACCAAATCAAGTGCCTTAGTCCCCAGGAAGGGAAGGCAGGCTTAGAAGATTTACAGCTCTATGAACAATTGATGTCTGTTGTGTTTTGCAAACAACTTTCCTGTGGAATAAGTGCTTATGATGAGGCTGTGGGCACTTTTTTTTTGATACGTTGCCCTGAAATAATGATGACCAGGGCCCCTAAATCCCGTCTGGAAATCAACATGCCAGGAAGATACTTGGCAATTACTTTACCCTACCCTCACCCCAGCTGCATGTGGGCACCCTGCCCAGGCCCTCGGCAACTTTCCGAGCAGCTAAAATAGTCATAATCACTACCACCACCAGCACAGCTCACAGCTGTAGAGTCCTTTACAGCTGACAGAAGGGTTCAGGGCCTTGTCTCACCTGTTGAGACATGGAAACTGAGGCCCAGAGAGTGAGGGCCAGAAGCAGAGTGGAGCCCGGGCCTCCTGACCTGCCTTTATCATCTCTGTTGTTCCCTACCACCAGGATGGTTGATTTTTTGTGTTGACTTGACTGGGCGATGGTGCCCAGTTGTTGAGTTGAACATCATTCTGGGTGTTTCTGTGAGGGTGTTTTTGGATAAGACGAACCTTGAATTGGTAGACTGAGTAAATTGCCCTCCCCAGGGGACAGGCCTCCTCTAATTCTTTCCTGAACTGACTAGAACAAAAGGCTGACTTTCTCCTGAGGAAGAGTCATCCTGCGTGATGGCCTTTGAACTGGGACATCAGATTTTGGACTTGCCAGCCTCCATAATCACTTGAGCCAGTCCCTCTCAAGTGATTATGTCAGTCTCTCTCTCTGTCATATATGTATACCTCCTGTTGGTTCTTCTTCTCTGGAGAACTCTAATACAACCATGCGGTGACATGACTGGCCCTGACAGCTGGTCCCTAAGCAGAGGTACGGGCCTGAGCTGGGGGCTACAAAAAAGCTAAAATTGGTTGTGAAAGTAAAGGTTAAAAAAAAATTCTTAAAATTTATTTTTAATTGTGATAAAATACACATAACATAAAATTTACCATCGTGACCATTTTAAAGTGTACACTTCAGCAGTGTTAATATATTCACATTGTTGTGTGAAGTTTTGATTTAAATTGGGCCAGGGAGGACTTCTTAATACCTGAAGATGAGATCATTCCTTCCAGTGAGAAGTGACCCGGAAAGTTATGGGATTTGCCCGAGATGGTTCCAAGCAACAGGAAAGGAGATCCAGTGGAGTGTGTTTGGAGGCAGGGATGAGAGGAAAAAGAAAAAACAGAGCTCCAGGTTGTTTGCCTCTGTGGAGCAGAAGCCTTTCTTTAAACCAGGAACAGAGCCAGCGGCAGGGCTGTGATAACATCAAGGCGAACTTCAGGGGCTGTGGACACAAAGGAGGCTTGAAGGCATCCGAGCCGAACACTGACAGGTGGGAGGATTTGAACAATTGAAGATGGGAGGGGGATGAGGGGCGTGAGGCAGAGAGCATTGTGGGTGAAGGCCAGGGCCGGCATGCACACCTGCCCCCTGCAGCCAGGGCGGCGGTGGTGTGTTGTTGGGCCGGGTCCACTGTGGTGACCGTACATGTTCCCACCGGCCTCTGCAGCCCCGAGCCCAGGCCCTAAGCTCTGGAGCAGCACCGTTCCCACCCCCACAACTCCCCTTGAGCTTCTGATCCATGCCTGAGAAGCAGCATTTTATAAATAGCCATGTTGACAAAATCTTAAATATAGCACCCCTGGGAGCTTAATTACCCAGTGGTAGAGATGAAAGTAAGTGTCATCTGGGATGTGACTAGTGGAGCTGGCGGTGCAGGGAGGAGCAGAGGGCCTGAAGTGCGGCAGGCAGTCCCAGCTGCAGGTACCCTTGGACCTCTCCACACTCTGATCATTAACACCAGGACTGGCCTGGAGGAGTGGGGTAGGAGCCCCTGGGAACAGCCTTTGGCTGCACAGAGAAAACCATCCTCCAGCCCCCTCTAGTGGCCCTACACGGTCCCCCCATCCCTCATCTGATCAAAGAGACACCTCTGGGTCCTCTGTCCTGAGTGCATTCTTCTTGGAGACTGTGAGATAGTAGAGGCCACAGCTGGGGCAGTTTGGGGAGGAGCCGGTCTCCAAGGTCAGGCCTGGGACCCTGCTCGGAGGATTCTACCTGAGCTGTTCAGCTCCAGGAAGTGGACCACATTCTGGGGTTGGGGGGTCTGGCTCCAGCCTGCTCTTACCACCACCCCGCCCCTGCCCACCAACTGTGCTTTCCACAATGTGGACCGTTTTTGGGACCTCACAAGCACCAAGCCCTGGCTCCACACAGCACTCTCCTCCTTGCCCAGAGCACCTGCCTCTTCTTGTTCCTCTAACCAGCCCCTCTCACCCACCCTTCACATCTCAGCCTAAATTCTGCAGGTGAGCTTTCCCTGACCACTGCACCCTTGGTGCACACTCATAAGGCTCTGTATTTTTCCTGGGTACCTCGGATTCTAATAGTTATTGTGCCCTCATTGGTGTCACTGTCGACTGACTGTCTCCCACCTTTGGGAGGAATGTCTCTGTGAGGACAGGGCAGAGTCTGGCTTGTTTCTCCCTGTTTCCCTAGCCCTTTGCACAGGGCTTCGCATGCAGTGAGGTGTGCAGAGTATGCAGTGAATGAAAGAAGGCATATCTAGCAGAGCCCACCCTTCTCTATGGCCAGAAGCATCCATATTTCAACAGCTGAGATCTCCCTCCACCTCCTTGGAAACATCTAGTCACCTCAGCAGCTTAGTCTAGCTGAAGGTGATGGAAGGGCCAGCTGAGACCTCTCTGAGGCCGGGATGTACTGAGGACATATTGCTGGGAGCTCTGGGCTGAGGCCTTTGGGCAGCAGGAGTGTGATGGCAGCAGGGATGATGGATGCACATTGGTTCACAGTCGGTGCGATCGTGTTAGCCCCCGAGGGGTCCAGAGGGTGCAGGGAGACCACCCTATATCTACAAGGCAGGCTGTGGAGGGGCGAGGCCTCCTGGGGAGGGTACTTGCATGATGGAGGCTGTCCAAGCTTCAGGAGGGGATGCTCAAGGCTCCGAGTTGTATCAGGAGACAGACATGAGGCCACAGGGAAGACGCCGCAATTGGCTTCAGTTCTCACATGATGAGTCCAGGCTTCGCTGTCCACACTGGCAGTGTGATGACACACGGTCATTTAGATCCTCCTCCAGAGAGCTGGAAGTCTGGCAGCCCTGGGCAAGCCCCAGCCCAGCAAGTCCCAGGGCCAAGGCAAAGGCTTGGTTAGCCGGGAGCAGTTGTTCTAGCCAGGGCCACAGGTCTCCACAGCTTACAGGGCTCAGAGGTCTGACAGGAGGAGGATCGGGCAGAAGCAGGGAGGGGAGGAGAGGGATGGGAAGGTAGAGTAGAAGGAAGGGGGTGGGAGATGCCCTGGCCTCAAGGTCACTGGGGCAGGCCTGGTCAGGCACATGCGTGGCCCCAGCACAACCCCTGGGGGTGCAGGGCCTGCCCTGGTGCCAGGGCAGGGGGCCTTCTGGCCTAAGCCTCACGATTACAACCACTTCTTCACATTTAAACTTCAGGAATTATTCCAAGTGAGATTTTAATGTTAAAAGCAGTAACTTGTTAAATGTAAGCATTTAAAACATGCCACAGGTTTATAGCTCTATCTTGGCAAGCCTTGGTTTTTAATCTCTCTGAGGCCTAGAAAAATGAAAGTGGTCCAGACTTTTTGGCCACCGGCAGCCTGGCCAAGAGGGCCTTTCTCAGGGACAGAGCCCCAGGCTGCAGGAGTGTGCAGGTCTCCCCTCGCTGGCTGTGCCCAGGCCACAGGCCTCCATACTCCCTACCCCGAGAGAACGTGAGAATGTTTTCATCGCCGCTTACCCACCCTAGGGTGATTGAGGATGCCAAACACCCAGTACCCCACGTTGGACAGATGAGAGTGACAGCAATTTATGGGTCATATATACGCCCAGCCTGGGGAAGGAGGACACAGCACCCCCGGCAGGGCCACACGGGGGTTGTATGTGGGAACAGAGCGGACAACCAGGGTTTGTGAGGGTCAGGGCTGGTAGCATCAGGAGGGTGAGGTGGCTGGCCTCTGTTCCCTTGGGAGGATGTGGCTGGCTTGTGTGAGTGAGTAGTTCAGTGACTAGCTGGGAGCGGAGCCCCGCTCCTCAGGGATAAGCAGGAAGTGACTGAGAGGGCTGTTGTCTGGGGGACCTTATCTGTGGGGGCAGAGTGGGGAGGGGCGCTACAGGTAGGTCGTTAAAGGCCCTCCTGTTTTCATCAGGTGTTGGGCAGCACATAACATTAGGCTTCAATTTTGGGCCACAGAGTTCCTGCTGAAAGTACAGGGAGTGACACAGGAGGAGGCTGAGCAGATGGTCACATGTGCAGGGTGCTCAGTGAGAGCTTGGGAGGGGCCTGGGAGGGGGCCCGGGAGACAGATGAAAGTTCTCCTCTGGCTGGCACGTGGCTGTGGGTGTTTCTTGAGGCTGCCCCTGCTGTGTTTAGACTAAGTCAAACTTACTCCCCCTGGAGGAACAGCTCCATTTTTTTGAACTGATAGGGAGCACATATGTGGGTGTCCTTGGGCCAGGAGTCCCAAGGCCAGGAGCCCAGCCACCTGGGGGCAGACTGACCCCGGTAGGGGCAGGCTCAGGCTCCTGGGAGGTGGAAAGCCCCACAGAGTGTCCTTTGATCTCCCACCCCCAAACTCTGGATCCAGGCTCAGGTGGGCCTCGGGGAGCCAGGGGCAAGATGGAGAGACATGGCTCAGGGTCACACACTCCAGATTTCCATGGCTCTGCCCTCTGCTCAGGACCTTTGTCTCCACCTTCTCACTCTGATGCGTCGGCTCCTCCCAGCTGCACTGCACCGCAGCAGCCACTGCAGCCCTCCTCACCCGGGGCTTGCTGCTCTGCCGCCCCCTGCGCCAGGCCCCAAGACTTCCTCCGAGCCTTCCTGGAGCTCCTGCTGGGATTTCACCTGCCCTCCCATGGACCTTTTCCAGTGTCACACACCGGAGCCTCTGTCCTCAAAGGCCCTCATCCTTATTACACCTTCCCGAGTTGTGTGTAAAACACAGGATGCAGGGACAGTTCATTTGGTTATGGATGTGTTTTGCTCTCACTGAAACATTTGGGGCCCTTTTCCTCAGCCTGGGAAGGGGCTGGTGGTTTGGTTTGTAGGTCTTACAATAGTAGCGACAATGCCCCAGGCCCAGGCATTCCCTAAGGGTGGGCAGGGCCTCATGGAGGATGTGTAGGTGGTGGGCCTGGCAAAGGTCCACCCTTGATGTCACATCATGGGTGACCAAGGAAGGCATTAGAGTCTTCCTGAATATTCTGCTCTGTGCATGACCTCCAAGAATATTGTACGACTCTAGGGAGGGATAGAGGCCTCCTTAAATCCTGACAGATTTATTTCTCATCAACCTTGGTCAGCGGCATGCTATTGAAACACTGCAAGCTCATTTTATTCTAAGTGATCTGTCTTAGAAAATTTGGAAATTATGGCAAAGTACAAAGACAACCAACCTCACCCAGGGGTAAGCATGACTGCTGTCTCGGCGTGTTTCCCTGCAGTCACCTTATGTGTATTTAGACTCATGTATGTCCAGTTTATAGGACAAGGATTCACTGTGGAGAGGGTTTTACTTCGGCCTTTGGTTTAACAGCTGCACGATATTCTACTCTGTAGATCTGCAATCATGTAACACTTTCCCTATTTTAGGTAATTTGGGTTGTTTCCAGTTTTTGGCTATTATTGGTAATGTTGCAGTAAATATCCTTGCACATCAAACCATTTGTGTGTCTCTGATAAAGAGATTTGTCAAGTATCATCATGTAAAGACTCTGCTCTGGAGTAGAGGGGGGTCTCTTGACCTAGAGGTCCAAAGCTAGAGGCAAATGCCCATTTTCAGAGCTCTCTTCCACTTAGTGAGGGTGGTTAAAGCTAAACTTCCCTTTACCTGTGTGATCTTGTTCAAACCTTCCCCACCACCTTCTAAGGTGGACGCTGTTCCTGCCTCAACTCAGATGAGGGAACTGAGCACAGACAGAGCCAATTAATCGCCCAAGGCCACAGAGTCAGTAAGTGGCAGTGCTGGACTTAAAGACAAAACAAAGAAAAGCAAACAGCCCAGGCAGTGCAGAGAGGGGCTCCGGCTTGAATGTGGACCCCATGTGTCTAGCGGTGGCTCCCGCACCCCTGCCCCTTCCCCGCTGCTCTTTACTTTCTCACTTGTGTTTCACACACCCCAGCTTTCTGGTGGGTGTTCAGACTCCCCCAACTCAGGACTGTTGAACCTGACACTTTCTCCACATTCATTCAGCTCAGAGCTGCTGTCCACCTCCACCTCCCGCATCCAAGCAGTGAGAAGGAGACTTGAAAATGGCAGTGGGGCAGGGATGTCATGGTCTCCAGTGGGGGCCCCCAAAGTGACTTGTTGTTGGAAACACTCCCCTTGGAAAAGGGGTCACTGTGGTCAGCGAAGCTTTGTGAGCCCAAGGCTCTTTCTGAGCTACCTTGGAAGAGAGGACACCCATGGTGCCTCCGCAGATGCCCGGAGGACCGAGGCCCAAACCTCGGGCACTTGCAAGTCCTCAGTCACCACCACACACACACTCTGGGCTCTCCCCAGTCCCAGGATCCTGCAGAGTTGCTGCGCCACCTGTCCAGAATGTTCTTCCTGCCCAGGCCTGAGGTACCAATGAAGAAACAGAGTGAGACCGTAATGTGAGAGCGTGTGTGTGGGGGGTGTTGTAGGTTGAACTGTGCACCCCACCCCTAACCCCTAAAGTGGTGTGGACGGCCTGACCTCTGGTACTCCAGAATGTGATGTTATTTGTAAACAATTTGCAGATGTAATTACTTAAGGTGAAGTCATACTGGATTATGGCAGACCCTAAATCCAGATGGGTATCTGTGTGAAGACACTCAGGGGAGATGTCCATGTGACACAGAGACAGAGGGTGGAGTGACACATCCACGAACCAAGGAAGGCCCAGGAGTGCTGGCGCCACCAGAGTGAGGGAGAAGCAAGGAAGGATTGTCCCCAGGAGCCTTCAGAGGGAGCTCAGCCTGCGGCACCTTGACTTTGGACGTCTAGTGTCCAGAGCAGCGAGAGAATGAATTTCTGTTGTTTTAAGCCACCCAGTGTGTGGTCACTGGTTACGGCAGCCCTGGGAACCTCCCCTAGGGGTGAACTGGGGTGCTGGGCCCACGTGAGGCACTCCCATTCCTGGCACCCACTGGGGTACAGGGAAAGAGCCGAGTCCCATGGCAGCAGCTGCCCTCCTAAGCCAGTGGAGCGGACTGTGGTTAATTATTTGCTTCTCCTGAAGAGCGCTGCCCACCCCACCAGCAGCTCCGGGCCTGATTACGTTACCCTTCTCCTTGCAGATTTATCTCAAACTTGTTTGATACTTCTCCAAAGAGCTCCATCTGGTTCCCGCACCATTTCTGACAGGTGGCTAACAGGGCTCTCAGAAGCCCCCTGAACACCAGGAAGCATCTTCCGTAGAATTGACTTGGCTCTTCTGTTCTATTTCTGCCTCCCTGTCGTGTATTTACCACAACCACAGACATTTGTATGAAAATGGAATCCGTGTTTGGAGGGGCTCATCTGCTCAGGCTGCCCGTGAGGAGGCACTGGGGGGCAGTCTGCCTGGCCCGGCACCCACCCACGCGACTCCAAGGCTCCCCATGGGAGTCTTCCCCAGTTTCAGAGAGAGGGAAACGCCAAATGGTTGGGATTTGTGTTCTGAATGGGCCTCCCTGGGCTACAGAAGCATCTGCTTCAACGCTGTGCTGTCTCTGAGCATCTACCCAGACCTGTGCTGGGCCATGTGGGCTGTGGGCCCCATCATTGAGTGCTTGGCCAGAGGCTGGGGCCAGCCTACTGGGCTGGGAAGGGCCGGTGGGGAGCCCCAGGCTGGTGACTGTAGACAGGCCAACAGGGTTAGAGATGGGCCACGGTGTCAGGGCCTGGGTGAGAGCCAGCACAGGCCCCGGCCTGACTCAATGAACTCTGAATGCACCTCTTGCCTTCCACGTGAGCTTGGACTTTAGTGTTTACAAAGCACCTGCACCTCCAATTGGTGTCTTCAGGTTGGGTGTTAGGGACTGAATGTTTATGCCTCCCCCAAATTCACAAGCTGAAGCCCTACCGCACACTGTGATAGTATTTGAAAGTGGGGATTTTGGGAGGTAATTTAAGTTTAGATGAAGTCATAAGGGTGGGGACCTCATGATAAGATTAATGTCTTTTTTAATAGATTTAAAAAATAAGTTTATTTTATTTATTTTTCAAAACTCTATTTTTTTGGAGAGAATGGGGAGGTAATTAGGTTTAATTAATTAATTAAAAAATTTAAATGGGGGTACTAGGGATTGAACCTAGGACTTCTTGTGTGCTAAGCACTCGCTCTACCCTTGAGCTATACCCTCCCCCCAAGACTAGTATCTTGACGTCAGAGCTTCCTCTCGCCTCCTGAGGACACAGTGAGAAGGAGGCTGTCTATAAGCTGGGAAGAGAGCCCTCACTAGAGTGCAGCCCTGCTCACTCTGATCTCAGACTTCCAGCCTTGAGAACTGTGAGAAATGTGTTGTTTAAGCCACTCAATCTATGGTGTTGTGTTATAGCAGCCCAAGCTGCCAGGACAATGGGAAACCACAGCTTGCAGAAGGGAGAAGTTTATCTGCTCCTGGTCACACAATCCTGGTCTTGCAGCTCAAAATTCCAAAATTCCTTCCCCAGCACCAGTGGGTTAGGGTCAGGGAATTCCAAGGAAGGCCAGGCTGGGAGAGGTCCCAGGAGGGTGGGGCTGGGGGCAGCTCGTCCTGAAGATGGGAGCCCCTGTGCCCTGTGGTTCAAAGCAGGCCCTGCCCTGGGGAACATCCCCTCCTGCACTCTCAGTGTATATGTTTAGAAGGGCCTGCCTCTACCACTCCCATCTCCAGTAGGAACTCCTGGCCAAGTCAGCAAATGCCTACTGAGCACTTACTACATAGCAGGCACAGTTTAGGTGCTGGGGATACAGCCATGAACAAAAGAGGCAAATATGCCTGCCTTGTGAGGTTGACATTCTAGTGGAGAAAGACAGACAAGAAACAAAATAAGTAAGCAATAAGCACCAACTATATTAGAAGATTATAAGTGGTTGGGAGAAAAATAAGGGTGAGCAGGGTGATGGGATATGTGTTGGGTGGGAATTGAAATGGGCTGACAGGCTGGGCCAGTGACATATGAGTGAAGACTTCAAGGAGCTGAGAGAAAGCTGGCAGAGGGCTGGTGGAGAGTAGCCCACACGGGGACACAGAAAGGACCACGTCTCTGAGCAGGAGCATGCCGATGAGTTTGAAGAACAGCCAGGAGCCTACTATGGTTAGAGGGAAGGGAGGGACGACCTGGAGGTGGGGCAGAGGTAGAACTTTGGTTTTTTTGGGGGGAGATGGGAAGGCCCTGAAGGGTTCTGAGCAAAGACGTGCTGGCGTCTCACACATGTTTTGACAGGAACACTCTGTGCTGAGAATGGATGGCAGGGGCAGGGGTGGAAGCAGGGAGGGCTGTCGGGAGGTTGGCGCAGTATAATCCAGGTGAGAGATGGCAGTGGGTGCCTGGACCAGGGAGGAGGTGGTGGAAGGAGCCAGATTTTGAAACATTTGGATGTGGAGAGAGAGAGATTGAGAGGAGAGAGAGGAAGCTCTGAGGGTTCTTTTAGCATAAGCAAACAGAAGGATGGATTTCCACTAACTGAGAGGTGGATGATGTAGGAAAAACAGGCTTATAGTGAAAAGACAGGATTTCCATCCTGGAAATGTAAGGTTTGTGATGTCCATTAGAAATCCTAGTAAGCTGTCAAGTGACCTTGGAGCTTGGGGGTGAGTCTGGGCTGGAGATATCAAGTTGGGAATGTCAGCAGATGGAGGGCATTTAAAGTCTTGAGCCTGGATGATATCACAAGTAGAGGATTGTTGGCAGTAAAGGGAAGATACCTGAAGCTTGTGTCCCGAGATGGCCAATGTTAAACAGTGCGAGAGAAGAGGAGGAACTGGCAAAGACTCTGTATGCTGGAAGCTAAAGACACATGTTTCAAGAAGGATACCTATTGTATTTTTCATTCCTCTGGCCACAGTGGCTGGTTCAGGCGCATGACCCAAGTTGGCCTAATTGGACTACATTCAGGGCTCTTACTGGAATCACAAAGGGTAAGAAGCAAACTCTCTTCTGCTTCATGGTCCTTAGCTGGGTGGATGAGCCTGGAGCTGTTAATAGCCATTTTACCCACTGGAGTGAACAGCCAGCACAGAATCAAAGCCTCAGAGACACAAAGGAAGGCAGAACCCTGATGAATCATTTATGCCCTGGATCCAGCCATGCCTGAAATCCCTAGACATTTAGTTTCCCAGTTTTGCTTAAGTCAGTTTGAACTGGATTTCTGTCATTTGCAACCAAAAGAGTTTTGACCAAAGCAGTAATGTGCCCTTACTCTAATACCATCCATGTGGAGAACACTCCCCACTGCCATTTTGAGGCTACCCCCATGACATGTTGAACCCTTGTTCCATGTGGCACTGAATCGTCTTTCATAGGGACATCCTACAGCAGTCCCCTTTATCTGAGGCTGATGAGAAAGCAATGGAGAATCACCAGAGAGAATTTTTTTGTTTGTTTGGTGGTTTATTATTTGCTTTGCTTTGTATTATTCAGCTTTATTAAGTTCAAAAAAGGGGGGAATGACAGGATTGTACCTGTATTTTGCATCATGATGGCTGTGAGGTACGGAGGCTCAGGAGAGTGAGGAGGGATATTCAGGGATATTCAGAGGACAGGCTCCTGAATTGAGGAATTGGCATGTGATCTCTTCAAGGGAAGTCGAAATCTTCAAAAGTTAGGACATGTTGAGAGAATGTGAGGGGAATGGAGTCAAGAAGGACTCCTGTTTTTTTTTTTCTTTTCTTTTCTTGTTTGTTTTTTGTTTTGTCTAAAGCAACTGAGTGGAGAGGGGAGAGCCACTGAGTCAGGTGTAGGGTTGAGAGGGACCAGCCCCTTGGAGGGGCAAACCCAGGCCCTGACCCCTGAGTTTCCCCCATCCCTCCAAGATTATTAATCTCTTGCTCTGTCTACATGTTTGCTTTTGAAGGGCATTTTTTCCTCCATGCTTTGGAGTCACTTAATTCATTGGTTCTTCATCACTTATGTCCTATTTCATTATGTTACAATCTTTACAGTTGTTAATTTACATTTATTTCCTGCAGTGACAAAAAAAAAAAAAACCCGGCCATGAAAAATGTTATTGTTGTAAATATTAATACAAGTCACAAGTGATCACCATCCAGACCCCACTTCACAGAGCAACAGCTCCCTTTTTCTGAAGCTGGGAGGATGCAGGATAATTACCAAAAGTAAGAGCTCCATCTGTCCCGAGGCTGAATGAGCAGAACCAGTCACAAGCCCTGTGATAATATTAAAAGAGGCAGAAAAAACAGCACTTGCTGACAGTCACAACCCACTTGTGCACCTCGTGTCACTCCTGACACAGACCCCGCCCTGCCTGTACCTGAGGTCTCACAGGCTAGAGGGACAAATGGCTGCCTCCATGCCCTGTGGGTGGGGGCAAACCTGTGCCCAGGAGGACAGAGGAGGAGAAAAGTTGAGATGAGGTCCTCCTCCCTGGAGGGTAGCCAGGGAGAAGGTGGCCCTGGAGGGTGGGAGGAGGTGGGCAGTGGGTGAAGTGCTGCATGTACTCCGTCGTGAGCCCCTCAATTCCTTTTCTCCTGGTCCAGAATAGGACTCACTCTCTTTTTTTTTTTTTTTTGGTATATATACATATTTTTATTGAAGTGTAGTCAGTTTACAATGTTGTATCAATTTCTGGTGTACAGCATAATGTTTCAGTCATACATATACATACATATATTTGTTTTCATATTCTTTTCTGTTATAGGTTGCTACAAGGTGTTGAATATAGTTCCCTGTGCTATACAGCATGAACTTGTTGTTTATCTATTTTATATATATTAATTAGTATCTGCAAATCTCAAACTCCCAATTTAACTCTTCCTACCCACATCCCCCCTGGTAACCATAAGTTTATTTTCTGTCTGTAGGTCTGTGTCTGTTTTGTAAATAAGTTTGTTTGTCTTATGTTTTTTTTTAAGATTCCACATATAAGTGATATCATGTGGTATTTTTCTTTCTCTTTCTGGCTTACTTCACTCAGAATGACAATCTCCAGGTCCATCCATGTTGCTGCAAATGGCATTATTCTATTATTTTTTATGGCTGAGTAGTATTCCACTGTATAAATATACCACAACTTCTTCATCCAGTCAACTGTTGATGGACATTTAGGTTGTTTCCATGTCTTGGTTATTATAAATAATGCAGCTATGAACATTGGAGTGCATGTATCTTTTTGAATTAAGGTTCCCTCTGGATATATGCCTAGGAGTGGGATTGCTGGATCATATGAAAAGTCTATTTTTAGTCTCTTGAGGAATCTCTGTACTGTTTTCCACAGAATAGGACTCTTGCTCTGTGCCTTTTTAAGGAAAATTACACTGCAAAGAATCACTTCTTTCGCCACTCCAGAGATGACCAATACTCCTAGCCCCTGAATGAGCTGTCTCAACATCTAGACCTGGAAGAAAATGACTGTCACTTGTAAGGATGGTCTGTGTGCCATCCGCCTCCCTCCCTTAAGAAGCTCCAGAGCAAATCAGGGGTGGCTGAGTTGGAACTCCTCCTGCTGGGCCCCGGGGCTGTCCTGAGAGGTTAAGGCTATGAATGTCATCCCCGCTATGGGCTCTGCTCCAGAACGTTATCTGGCTCTCAGCTCTGACCACTGACTGGCTCCCACCTGCCCCTGACTCCAGGATGAGCCCCATCTCTGGTTACAGACCTCTCTGGACCCTTGTGACTAAGTCCTTACCCTAGTCAGGTGCTACTACCCTGGTTACTGGTTCCAGGAGGAGTTCCACTCACTTCTCCCCAGTGTAGCCCTGGCTCTGGTGGAACATAGTGACAGGGATCTCCCCTGTCACTCACACCAAGCTCACAGATGGATCAGACCCCGGCAGGGGCTGCTGGAAATCCCTCCCCTGGGAGCTGTCTCCCCACTGCTCTGTTTCTCCCTGTGCCTCTCAACTTCTGCTGGTTACTCCAGACCCTCCTCCTCCAGAAAGCCTTCTCTAGTCAGCCCAGCCCTCATCCATCTCTTCCCCCTTGGAGAGCCTGGGGGCTGGACCTCCAACCCTCCTCAAGAGCTAGATAAGAAAGACCCACTCCTAGACAAGGCCATGTGAAGACAGACAGAGATTATTGTTTTGCAGCCACAGGCCAAGCTCCCTCAGAAGGAGGGCCCTGTCAACACCTTGATTGTGGACTTCTGGCCTCCAGAATTGTGAGAGAATGAATTCCTGTTTTAAGCTACACAGTTTGTGGTACTTGGAAACTCAGAGGCACCAAGAAAAAAATTTGCCTGAAAAAGCATCAAAGTACTTATCATGGGGACATCAGAATGGTGTTAGACCATCTTTCACTTCAGTGTGGTTTGCTTTGTTTTTATCTGGAATCACAGGTCTTGACCCAGCTCTGCCCTGTGCTCCTGATGGTGGGGCTGTGGCCATGCTGTGTGGTGTCTGCCATGGGCTGATGCAGCCCCCGGATGTGCGGTGGCCTGCTCTGGGCCCTGCCTCTACCAGCCCAGCCCCACGGGCCTCCTCAGAGCAGAAGGTGCCTGATGGCATCCTTCATCTGCATCCTGCGTTCTCCGGTTTATACACCCAGGGCCACATGACTGGAGAGGCAACACAGAAGGATGGGGGCCCAGGGCAACATTCTGGTGACACCAGCATGCTGGTGTGGAGCCACGTTATTGCAGCTGCAAATTCCTTGGCTAATTTTGAAACTGCTGGGCTTGGGAGCAGTCCCCAGAGTGCAGGCTCGTAGGCCAAACTGCAAAGCCAGGTCAGGGCTGGGGAGGCTTGGGGCGTCTTAGAGACAACCTGGCACTGTGAGGCTCGCAGGCCCGGAGTGCTGGGTGCAGGGCGTCTGCTGGAGGGCATGACGCGAGCCCCAAGGGGCCAAGAAACAGGCTGGTGGCAAACCCCGCCTAGTGGCCATCTGGTGACCCAGGAAGAGAGGGGTCCTATGGGCTCAGCGTCTCTCTCAGAAGAGCCAAAGCTAGTCCCCTTCTGAGATGCATCTGACTTCAGGCTTCTCTGAATGTGTTTGACCCCTGAGTGGTTTGGAGCTTTTGAGAAGGTGGGTCCTCAGAGGTGAACCAGACCAGGGCTCCCAAGTCGGGCCTTGTGGCCTGGGCCCTGGGGATGAGGGGACTCCAGAGGAGTGTTTCTGCAGAAGGACCTGCAGAACCTCGGCCTTCAGAGGAGCGGAGGGCAGGAGGAGATGACCTTGGGCCAAGCTGAGCCCTCTAGCTCTGAAATAGCGACACCGCTATGACCCTGCTGACTGCCACTAATGGCCAAACCGAACCATAAATTCCGATTAGGGAAAGACGCCGATTGGCAATGACATACAAAAAAGTTTGTGATTAGTGAACTGTAAAAGCTAACATGACACGCTCATAATTGGGATGTATTTACTGTGCAAAAAAAAAATGCCACGCTGCCGTTCGGGCAAAGTGACTTTGAGGGAACTTTCTAAAGGAGTCTGACACAACTTCCCTCTTTTGCTCACCAAACAGCAATAACCATTATTGATGGTGCTTCTTACATGGCAGCTACAGAGAGAGAGGGGCTGTGATTTCTTGTCAGAACTGTTTTATGGTGTCGTATTTTCTGGGTGTTTAAGAAGCCCTGTTCATTTGCGGCATTATCCTGGGTGATTTATGGACCCTCAAAAAGCTCACTTCATTTCGATGTTTTAGGCATTTCGCTTTTTTACAACAAACCTTCTTCCAATATAATCAATGGAGGTTTCTCTCACTGGCCTGGGAGGGGAGTGCCGTGTGGGTTTACAGCAAAATCAATATGAGGATAAATGGACAGAAAAGGAAGTCCGTTGTCAGGGTAGAAAGAGGCTTGAAAGTCCCCAGCTCAGTGGCGAAGCCATCAGCAGGGGCTAGTCTGGAGGCCGGCCTTGCTGAATGTGGTTGCAGGGAGTGGTCCTCACTGACCAGCCCGGAGGGATGCTGGCGACAACAGAGCCAGGCGGTGGGGAGAGGGCTCAGCCACACTTTAATTAAATATGTTTGCTTATGAGCCATCCCCCTGCAAGTCTCATGAATGTTTGATGCTGTTTGAATGTGTTTTCTAATTAAAGTAAAAAATGACTCCCAAACATATTAATGTTCCAACATTTGCTTTCTTACAGATAAGGCAGATGAATAGGTCACAGCTGGGTCTAACATCTCCTGAAGGAGACTTTGCAGCCGCAGAGGCCCCTGGAGGAACCCCAGATCTGCTTGCTAACCCTTGTCCCCCCAGTCACTGCCAGGGAAGTCCCCGGATTTTCTCTGGAGACATGGAAGTGTACCCTAGCAGGCCATCACTTCCAGGGGGGCTTGGAGGTGGGGGAGTATGGTGCATCAGGATGGGGTCCACTGTGAGGTAAATGAAGCCATATAAGGTAAGATGTCAGTTAGTTTTTGTAGGAGAAGGAAAACTTACAGGCGTCTTGAGGCCCCTTGGTGGAACACAGTAAATATTAAATTAATGAGCAAACAAAGGAGTTCAGGCTGGAAGTTAAAAAAAAAAGCTCTAGGCAGAGTAGACAGATAAGTAGGGGGATACCTCCCTCCCTCGGGCAGCCTCATGGTGCAGACAGTAGCTCACTGTCTCCCCAGCCAGCCTTATATTCATTCACTCATGTATTTGTTTGTTGAGCACCCAGCATGGGCCGGGGCCTGCTCAGGGCCCGTGGGCACAGTGGTGCCTAGGACAGGTGGGCGCTGGCCCTCAGGGGGCTCACAGTCTGGTGCAGCAGATTCATATGTAACTACCAATGGTCAGTGTCATGAAGGAAAAGAGCCCAGTCAGCTGCCCCACCTCCTAAAGCACTCCCGCTACCCTCTGGCGGGAGAGAACACCCCTGTCCTAGCACTTGGTAGATTTGGTTCCGGCCCTAGGCCTTTATTTGAGTAAACCTCCACCCCAGTAATCCTTCAGAGGAAGGTCACAGAACACTCAGGGCCACCATCTGCCCCATCTCCCCCAGACAGTTGAATATGAGTGAGCAGAGATCTTGTAAGCTTTGGCTCCATGCCAGTCCTTGTGCTGGGCCCAGAGGATTCAGCCATCAACATACAGTTACAGTTCCTTTCCTCAAAAAATGTACACCCTCATCTTTGTGCCAGGCACCGTTCAGCCTTTGATGACCCCCTGCTCTAGGCTGGTGCCTGCTGATGCCATGCATTAGAGTCTCAGTAGGTCTGGGGGTTCCTAGAGGCTGGGGCTTCTCTGCCTCCTTCGTGGTCCCCTGCAGCACATCTGAGCACAGGATCAGACTCAGAGCTGGGGCTCCTGCTCAGCTTGTTCCACCCTCCAGGGGGCTCATTCCCTGCTCTGGACTATAGTGACTATCACTAGCCCATCGACAACTCAGCCTGAGACACACGTGGCGGAGATGGCTGGCTGCCGGCCGCAACCACCCTCCCCTGGCCATAGCACACAGCAGTAGCTGGGAAGCCCATCCAGAGACATTTTCCAGCCACATCCCCACTTCCCTACCTCCATCCCACCCATCTAAGCATGTGACGAGTTTCTTTTCTGTGACCGATTTTTGACAATGGAAAGTGAATGCAAGAGACGTATGTTACTTCAAGGCCCAGATTCTTTCTCCTTTCATCAGCTGCATGAAGAAGACCACAGGCCATAAGAGATGATGGAGCCACAGAAATAGATCCCAGGGCCCTGAGTCACTGTGTGGAGGATGCTGTACACCAGCCTGGGACCTTTGCTTTAAATTGCTGTGTAAGCAAGAAATAAACTACTATTATGTAAGCAACCCCCCCCCCCATATTTAGGTATACTTGTTGGGTGCCTATTCTCCCCAGTCTGTACACCAGCATGAGACCCCCATTCCCACCCCTCCCTGCCCCAGGCTGTGCTTTTTCAGTGACTTGCTCATCTTCCTCATTCTTTTGCTTATGAGGGAGAATTGTGCCTTTGGCCAGGTTTGCTTGTTCGTTTTGTTTTTGAAATGTATACTATGAAAAAATATATATAGAAAAGTAGAGGGAATGGTACAATGGGCATATAAAGTATAATGTACATTATAGGAGTAAAGGGGACATCTTTAGGCCTGTCACCTAGGTTGAACTGCTGTTTATATCCTGTTGTATTAACTTTGTCTGTTTTTTATTTCTGAAGTATTTAAAAATAAACTACAGACATTATTATATTTCACCCATAACTATTTCAATACATACCTCCAAAACATAAGGTAATAGTGATACACAATCATAAGGCCATTATGTCAGTTAGGGTTCTCCAGAGAAACAGAACCAACAGGATGTACATAGATGCAAAGAAAGAGATTTTACTATAAGGAATTGGCTCCCAATTATGGAGGCTGAGAAATCCCAAGATCTACACTTGGCAAGCTGGCGATGCAGGAAAAGCGGATGGTTCAGTCCCATGTCCCATGTGGTCAGGCAGGAGGCGTTCCCTCTCACTAGTGGGAGAGTCACCCTGTCAGCCTTTCTGTTCTAGTCAGGCCTTCAACTGAGCAGATGACGCCCATCCACATGAGATTGGGTCATCTGTTTTACTCAGTGTACCTATTCAAATGTTATACTCATCCAAAAAACTCTCACAGACACCCTCAGGATAATGTTTGACCAAATGTCTGAAACCCCTGTTGGCCCAGTCATGTGACACATGAAATAAACTGTCACAGTCATTATTATACCTAACCAAGTTCACAGTTCCCTGACACCGTCTAATATCCCATCTATATTCAAATTTCCCCAGTCATTACTTATAGAATTGTTTCTTCAGAGTAGTATCCAATCAAAGACCAAGCATTGTGTTGGTTCTTGCCCATGACCCTTTGAGGAAGCCCAGCAGTCAGGGTCAATGACTCCTCCAGGCTTGGATTGTGGAGGGAAGTTTTTGGATGTGGAGTCAGACTGCAGGTCTGAGAAGATAATTATTCATTATTGAGAACAAGCACAAGTGAAGCATCATAACACTCAGGGCTCCATCTGTGGTAATGGATGGGCCCCAGCCATCAAGCACTTGTGTCTCTAAGTGCTTTACATCATTAATTAGATACACCTGGCAACCCCAGCAAGGGCGAGTCGTCGCGGCCAGGGTTACCTCCAGCAGAGCGTGAGTAGCTGAGCTGTCCACTCAAGGTCACCAAGCAGGTCTGGGCCGGAGTGTGGGCCTCTGCCCCCTAAACATTATCCCAGACTCCTCTCCAAGGGGAGAAGTCAAAGCCCAGCCAGAGAGGGCTGGGTACCAGGCAGGCCTGGGCCAGCATTCCCAGGTCCAGGACGGATTGAGCCTTCTTCCCTATAGGGAAAGTCACAGGACAGCAGCTGAGATCACCTGGGGGGCAATTGTAAGCTCCCATTAGGTCACAGGCAGGACACTAAAACATTGCAAATCAGATCACATTTTATTTAATTAATTAATTTATTCATTTTTAATTCTTACTTTTTATTGAAGTGTAGTCAATTTACAATGTTAGTTTCAGGTGTACAGTGATTTAGTTACACATACACACATACATATATATATTTTCTGTTTCCTTTCCATTACGGCTCATTGCAAGACATTGAGTATAGTTCCCTGTGCTATATATACAGTAGGTCCTTGCTGCTTATCCACTTCACATATAGTAATGTGTATCTGTCAGTCCCAAACTCCCCATCTATTCCTCCCCATCCCTTTCCCTGCTGGTAACCACAGTTTGTTTTCTATGTCCATGAGTCTATTTGCAAATCAGATCACATTTTAAACACATTAAGAAAGTTTGCTCAAAATTCCAGGTGAATCCTCTCCCAGAGTAAAAGGTCCTTGTGTTATGTGAATAACTTGTCCATGAACTGTCAGGTTTCTATGAACTGAGTTTTCTAAAAACGACCATAAAGGCACAGGAGTTAAAAGTGCTAGCCCCTAGATTCCAGACTCTTCCTCACCATAGGTGGCTTGCCTGTACAAGCCTCAGTTTCCTCAAATGTAAAATGGGGATTATAACAGTATCTACCTCAAAGGGCGGTGACAAGGATTATATAAAATTATGCTTAACCTAGTGGCTGGCACATGACAAACTAGAAATGTTGGCTGCTTTCTCGTTCTCATTATGTTATTATCTATTGACCAAACAGTAGATGAGCATACACACAAAATCAAAACACATAAAATCTGTTGACCAGACAAACAATAGATGACCACACATGCAAAGGGCCCAGCCTCTGAGCTGTCAGGGCAGTGATGTGTTTTGGATATATATCAGTATAGTGTTCCTGCAGGAGGACTCAGAACTGTGCTGTCCCAAATCAGAAGCAATGGCAGTGCAACTGTCATCACATTTTGTTATTCTCTGCCTGCATTTACATAACGTTTCAGCAAAGTGCTTTATAATCATTTCATTAGTCATTCATTTGCTTAATTGCATAGCCTTTAATTCAGTTAGAAAGTCTGATTTTAAATTCAGGTTTCCACTACCACAAGTTTTAATTCAGAAAACCTTTTTTTTTTTTTTTAAATAGGTGGAAACATTTCCAAATTTTGAGCCCCATCCCACCCGCAGTGACTGGTTCTGGCGTATAGAGGGAAAGACACTGAAAAGTGGCTGCAGTGCTGGCCCAGCTCGAAGGTCTAATTTAGAATGCCAGAGGACCTCTGCCCACCACCTTCAAACAGGAAGAGCACCAGGTCGAGTGCTCACATTGGCAGTTAGACAGTGATTGCTAAAGCAGACTCACAGGACCCCAAATAGTGATGCTTAAGAACCCACAGTTTACTGCAAGACAAGGATACAAAGGTTGCCTCCTGGCACCGACTGGAGAGGCCAGGCTTGGGCTCCAGTTGTCCTCTCTGTGAAGGGCCTTTCTGGATGTACTTCCTCTCTTGGACCAGGAATCTCCAACGTGTTCCCGGAACACCTCAAACTAGGAAGCCTGAAATGGAGTCTTGGCCAGGACTCATACCCTGCTGGTCATAGAGGCATATTCTTGCTGTGGTACTGACCTAATGGTGGAAGCTTTTGGGGGTCTCACTGAGGCTAAGTGCGAATCATCAGTCTTGCTGTTCTCAATAAACGATGCTGTCAAGCTGGTACAAAGTGCCCTGAAACTCCTCGGACCTGTGGTTGCAAAGCAACACTGTTAATCAGTGAGTTTCCTGTGCTGATCACCGGGGCAGCACTGTGCAGGTACGTCTCTTGCTTCAGTAACACAGCTCAGCCCAATACCAGGCCTGCTCGAATTAACCCTCCCAGCTCAGCTCAGGGACTATGTGTGACCAAGAGTGAAGAGGAGGGCATAGAACTCACTTGCTTTGCTGGTGTGAACCTGGGGGAAGTCACAGGGCTCAGCCTACAGCAGGGACATGGCTCCTCCACCCTGACCATGGCCATAGCTCCCTAGTGGCCACAAGTCTCCAGCCTTTCTCCCCTACCATCCATTCTCCATTGGCCACACAAGCCCTGTTCCTGAGCGTGCAATTTTGATTATGCCTTTACTCAAGTGTCACCCTTTCAGCAAGCCCTTCCCTACACACCCTACTTAAAATTGCACCCACCTCCACACACTCCCTATCCCATTTCCTGCCTTATTTCTCTGTTTCACGTGTCACTAGTGTGTCTTGCTTTTGTAGTCTGTCCCACTAGAGTGTAGGTGCCATGAAGCAGAGGTTTTTAATCTGCGTGTTCACAATGTCTCTGTGCTAAGTCACTGAGGACCTGGCATGTACTGAATGTCTCTAACTTGATACCCCAAACCCATCATTTGTTTCCCCTGGTTTTTTGAATCCTAACCTGGACCCTCTCTAGCTTGGCCCAGATTGCCTTTTTGGTCTTCTCTCCCTTAGTATTTTATTCGTCAGATGGTTCAGGTTCAGGAAGAGAAGGGTGTAGTTATTTACCAGGTTCCTGAGTTGAACTGAGGAGGGAGAAGAGTATGAGGAATGTAAGGCTTGGTGAGAGGGAAGGGAGGCTGGGTAGAGGAGAGTGGACCAGGCTCCTTGCACAGACTGGAGATGTTCTCCAGATATAAGGTGAATGCTGGGACAAAGGAGAAGCTATTGTTCAAGGTGATGACCCTGGGCCCCAGGTGATCCCTTGCTGGGACTTAATGATATCTGGGTTAAGGGGGAAGGTTTTTTTTTAATTGAAGTACAGTCAATTACAATGTGTCTATCTCTGATGTACAGCACAATATCCCAGTCATGCATATACATACATATATTTGTTTTCATATTTTTTTCCATTAAAAGTTATTACAAGATATTGAACATAGTTTCCTGTGCTATACAAAATAAACTTTAAAAAAATCTATTTTTATATATAGTTGTTAACATTGTAAATCTCAAACTTCCAAATTTATCCCCTCCCACCCCCTTTGCCCAGTAACCATAAGATTGTTTACTAAATCTACGAGTCTGTTTCTGTTTTGTAGATGGGTTCATAGTGTCCCTTTTGTTTTTCTTTTTTAGATACCACGTATGAGTGATATCATGTGGTATTTTTCTTTCTCTTTCTGGCTTACTTCACTTAGAATGATGATCTCTAGGTCTATCCATGTTGCTGCAAATGGCATTATTTTATTCTTTTTTATGGCAGAGTAGTATTCCAGTATATAAATGTACTACAGCTTCTTTATCCAGTCATCTATCAATGGACATTTAGGTTGCTTACATGTCTTGGCTATTGGATATAGTGCTGCTATGAACATTGGGGTGCATGTGTCTTTTCGACTTAGAGCTCCTTCTGGATATATACCCAGAAGTGGGATTGCTGGATCATATGGTAAGTCTATTTTTAGTTTTTTGAGAAATCTGCATACTTTTTCCATAATGGCTGCACCAAACTACATTCCCACCAGCAGTGTAGGAGGGTTCCCTTTTCTCCACACCCTCTCCAGCATTTATCATTCATGGACTTTTGGATGATGGCCATTCTGACTGGTGTGAGGTGATACCTCATTGTATTTCTCTGATAATTAGTGATATTGAACATTTTTTCATATGTCTATTGGCCGTTTATATGTCTTCATTAGAGAAATGCTTGATTAGGTCTTCTGCCCATTTTTGGATTGGGTGGGTTGTTCTTTTGTTATTAAGTTGTGTGAGCTGTTCATATATTCTGGAAATCAAGCCTTTGTCAGTCGCATCATTTGCAAATATTTTCTCCCATTCCGTAGGTTGTCATTTTGTTTTGCTTATGGTTTCCTTTGCTGTACAAAAGCTTATGAGTTTAATTAGGTCCCACTTGTTTATTTTTGTTCTTATTTCTATTGCCTAGATAGACTGCCCTAGGAGAATGTTGCTAAGATTTATGTCAGAGAATGTTTTGCCTATGTTTTCTTCTAGGAGATTTATTGTGTCTTGTCTTATATTTAAGTCTTTAAGCCATTTTAAGTTTATTTTTGTGTATGGAGTGAGTGTTCTAACATCACTGATTTACACGCTGCTATCCAGTTTTCCCAACACGACTTGCTGAAGAGACTGTCTTTTCTCTTTAAACAAAAAAATTAAAAAAAATTTTTAAAGGGGAAAAATTAAAAAAAATTAAAATAAAAACTAAAATAAAAAACATTAAGAAAATTTAAAAAATTAAAAAATTTTAAAAGAAAAAAGATTTGAAAACAGAATATAATAAATAACAGAAGAGCAAAAGAAAAAGAAAATCAAATTGAGACAAATTATAAAAACTCAATAACATTTAAAAAAAGAAAATTTAAGAAAAGATTTAAAAAATAAAAAGAATAAAAAATTAAATAAAAATTTAAAAAAAAAAAGAAAAATGAAAAAAGGGAGAGAATGTGTTCCCATGGAGATGGTGCACTCATAATAATTTTGTCACGAGGCCTGTTTTTAGTATGGGTAATTGCCAAGTCTTCCTTCCCTGCCTTTTGGCTGTTATCCTTTTGTTTGGAGGTGTGGCTGGCGTTGTGGTGGCCAGAGCCTACCTTGGCTATTGAGTGCAGATTCCTTTTTGTTCTGTGGTTGTTGCTGCTCCCGCCCTCGCCCCGCTGTGGAAACTCCCATCGGTTGTTCCAGAAGCCCTCAGTTCGCCCCCCTGGTCTGTGCAGCTCTCAGCCCCAAGTCTGCTCCGGGTTGGTGGTTGGCGGGCAGGTCACGGCCCCCTCCCAGCGCTGCGACTGCGCAAAGTAGGTGGGCGGGTCATGCCCAGTTCAGTGTCGCTCCTGGGGCTGCTCCACGCTGTCTCACAAAAAATGGCCGCACCAGCCCTCGCCCCTCCTCTGTGTCAGAACTCCACTCCTTGTTCCTCTGTCTTAGAGGCACGAGTCCACAGAGGCGCAGAGCTGAACCCTCCCTTCTGCCTGGGGCTGTAAACAAATCTCAGTCCTGCCTATGAGGTTGCAGAGCACCTGGGTACGGATTCTGGTTTCTACCCCGCCTCCACCTGGGAGCGCACCTGGGAATATGGTGGCTGTGGCTGGGCCCCGCCTCTCTTCTCCTGAGAACGGGCCAGCAATGGTGCTGAGGGTCTGAGGAGACAAAGGCTACGGCGCCCCTCCCCACAGTGCACACCAGCAGTGTTGCTTTGCTTTTTTAAAAATTTTATTTTATGGGGCACCCATGTTGGTCTCTGAATACCCTCCCAGCCACAGCGCACAGCACACTGCAGTCCCCCGGGGTTGCCTCTATACAGCCGGCCCTACTCCTCTGCCCGGCTCTGGCAGCCTGTCCCACCCATGCAGGTTCGCGTCTAGGGCTGGGGGTCTCGGGGACCCTTTGTGCCTGTTTCACTTAATTCTGTTGGTCAAGGGCTGTTCTGTACAGATCCAAGCCTCGGAGGTTCCCCCTCCATCCCGCTGACCTCTGTTGGAGAGGGGGAGACCCAGCGAATGAGCGCTATTCCTCCTTTGCCACTTCCTCCTGAAGGACCGGTCTTGCACTAAATTCCTTTTTCCTTCTTTCTTTTTTCCTACAAGATTTGTGGTGAATTTTGTCTTTTGAAGAAGGCAATGTCCTGTCAGAATTCAGCAAATGTTCTGAGTGATTGGGTGGGTCCGTGGATGTCTCTCTCGGTGTATTCGTGGGACAGGGTGAGCTACGAGCATCCTTCTACTCCGCCATCTTGGCCACCCTCAGAAGGTGGTTCGTTCAGTGCAGCTCCCATGCCAGCGTTCCGAAGATGCCTTGGTCTCTCTCCTGTTGGCTTGGCCTCCATATGGTGAGCATCCTGCTAGCCCGGGGCCAGTCTGCATAGAGTATGTAGGTTGTGGTCTTTGGGGTCAGACAGAAGTCCTCTGGGCTTTCCTCCGGGCCTTGTGTGTGCATCCTACACCTGCTCCACGCCCAGGCCTGGCCTCGCTGTTTTGCAGCCAGCTCACTCCTCCTTAGCACTCCCAGCAGCTCCTGCCTGTGGGGCTGTTTGGAGCTGCTGTGGCTGTGTCTTGCCTCTTGGCTCCCTTGCCTGCCTTGAGAGCAGGGTTCCTAGCCTGTTGCCTGGCTGCACTGGGCTGGTCCGTCCTTGGAGGTGTGGTAGCACACGGAGCCTGGAGCAGGCCGCCTGAGGTCGGGATGCTTCCCCACGCAGGCATGGCTGCTCAAATCTGGGAACTCAGGGCTGGGTGGCCTTTCTCTCTGTCAAGTTTGGGATTCAAATTTAGCTTCTGAATTCAGGAAGCCTGCCTTTGGGGCTTGGCATGTGGGAGAATGCAGAGGGTCAGGGCGTCCAGAACTCAGCCGGAGCCCTCACCAGCTTTCCTCTTCCCCACTTGCCTGAATCTAAGAGTATCAGCCAACTTTTAGTGAGGCTTATTGTGTGCAGAATGCCTTATGCACAGCAGCTAACTCCATCCTCACGGCTCTTTCCCAGGTTACGGCTGGGACAGAGAGGCCAGGCCAGAGGTCCCGGCAGGTGCTGCATCTGGTACTCCCGTTTCTTTTTTTCTGTCCAGAAGAGTCAGAAGCTGCTCTGAGCTATGAGAGGACTGCTTCAGACACGTTTCCCTTTAAGGCTGATCACTGCTTTTGGTAAGTCTATGGCATCCAAGGTGGGGCCACGGTGGGATCCAGTTCTCCAGTTGGAGGTCCCCTCATAGAAAAAGTCAAAGTACCTTAATTGCTTGACTTTTTGAAGCAGTTTCATCTTTGGCATATTCACTTCTGTTGCCTTAGAGGCTATTGCTGCTCCTCTTTATAGGCGAGGGATCTGATCCCCAGGGAGCACGCAGGGCCCTGTAGTGGGACTGGCTTTCCCGAGGGCAGGTGCTTCTCCCACCAGGCCCTTCTGCCTCCTATTGTGGTCAGATGTGCATGAGCCCTGAGAGGCTCAACTTGGAGCTCAGGTGTGCCTGCCTGTGGAAAGTTCTGGCCAGGCCCAAGCTCACTTAGGCTTCTATTCCTTTTCTGCATGGTGGTTGTCTGTCCCTTTCTGCGCTCCTGATCCTTAAACTGCATTTCTATACCTAGCTCTGTAGCTTCCTGAGCTGGGAGAGGAGGCCAGGTAGTATCGGTCATGGCCGCTTGGGGTATCTATCAAGGGAAGACAGAACATTCTTGATATTTCAGTGGCTTAGACCAATAATGTTATTAAAGCTTATTTCTCACTCACACTTAGTCCATTTGGGGTGACCCTGATCAGGCAGCTGATGCAGCGACTGAGGGACTCAGGCCCCTCCATGTCATGACTGCTGACTTCAAGGACCCATGGCCACTTAGGGGTGGTCTCCACTCTGGCCAGAATGGAAAGCAGCAGGTGACTCTCCAGGGGCAGGGGTTTGTACGGGCTAGGTTTGCAAGGAGCACGCATCACTTGTGCCCACATTCCACAGGTCAGGACTCAGGCACATGGCCACATCTAACCACAGGGGCAGCTGGGACATGTCATCTAGCTGAAGGCCCAGGAGGAGGGGGAAACAAGTTTGGGGGAGCATGTAGTGCTCTGCCATAAGGCCTGGCATGGCCATGCGGGGGCCAGCTACAGTCTCAGAATGCTGGCATGTCTCCCTGCTGCTCCCTGGGCATCTCTCAGGCCAGGTGAGCCCCTTGCTGAAGGCCCAGGTGCCTCTGGTATCAGAGGCCCTGAGTAGTGTAGGCCAGGCTAGGACTGGGCTCTGGCCCTGACAGATATACAGGTGACCATGGGTGAGGCCTCGCACCTCTCCTGGCTCCAATACCTGATGAGCCCAGCCTGCCTCTCAGAGCTGTTAGAGGAACAACTGAAGGCACCCAGAGAAGATAAAGTGCTATTAGGAGGAGGAGGCAGAAGGAAAAGGAGGCTGATCACAGCTGGGCATGTTCCACAAAAGGCTGTGGACAGCCAGCCCTGAGGATCCTCACGTACCCAGTGTGCATGATTCATTAGGCGTTGCCCTGCCTTCCACAGCCAGGCCATCCACCTTGACCCTTTGTATAATCACTGTGCACTGTATACCCGTCCTCCCTGGGGATCTTAACGCATTAGTGGCATTTGATCCCGCCTTCAGTTAAAAATTAGGCTTATAAATTGAGGCCATGCCCTAGGGGACAGCAGTGTTATAAGCTCATCACCTGATGATGTTCAAACCTAGTTATAAAAATATACAGCACCTCCACACCAGGGAGCAACTGACCTACTTTATACCTCATGGACTGGCACTCAGTTGGCAGGAGGAAAGTCCAGGCCCTTGTTCTGTCTTTAAATTCCTGATAACCCATGTTCTCTGGCTGATTGCTCTTCTTAGAGCTGGAAGCCCCTAACCAGTGTGTTTTTCTTGGGCTAAAACTGCAACATACTCGGCTCCAAGGCCACGCAGCAAGGTGCTCTGGAGCACAGGTTCTCTGGGCTCCTGACTGGGAGAATTTTTGGGTTCCTTCTGGTCTCCCCCGTCAGGGTGTTGGTCCCTTAGAGCTAGGCCTTCCCAGGTGTTGATCTCCCCCTTCACTGTGCCTGGAACCGAGGTCCCAGCAGGAGGGGGCCCTGTTGTCCTTGCTCTGACTACTCCTGCATCTGTAGTCAGCTCTGTGACCTCCTGCCTCGGAGCCTCCCCTGGGTCCTGAGGACACAGAGGACCATCCACTTACTCTTTGCTCAGTCATTCAACATGTGTTTCCTGAAGGTGTTCAGTGAACCAGGCCTGGCAGGCAGCAGGGCACACAGATGAGAAACCTCCTGTGTGGAGGTCAGCCTCCTGGAGCAGGTGGACATTTGCCCATTAATTTCCTGAGTGTATCTATCTATCTGTAATCATCTGCATGTTTACGTATCTGTCCATCTGTCTATATACACAAAAACTGACAACAGTGGTAAATGCCAGGAAAGGGGGCACCTCTATGGTATGGTGCTGGGAGGGCTACAGCGTGAACATTTGATCTAGTCATTGAAGTCAGGGAAGACTTCCTGGAGGAAGTGACAATGTTGCTGAGATGGAAGATTTGAAGATGAGGAGGAGTAAGCTGGGTTTAGGAAGTGGATGTAGAATCAGAATGTGGGCTATGGAGCAAAGTGTGGGGGGTCAGCTGAGGAAGCCCCTACCCCCGGGGCCAACTAGCCATAGCTGTATTCAGCTCCCGCCGAGGGTGCAAGGACCAGTGGACAGGGCCCTGTCTCCTGATCCTCCTCCTTTAATACCTGTGCCTCCAGCAGGCACTCACCATGGGTGTGCAGCAGGTCCTTGCTGGGCATAATTCAAGAACAATTCTTTATTTTTCTATTAACCTTCTTAAGTCCTCAAGGTTTACGTAGCTTCTTGGAGGTAGGTCATAATATAGCTCAGAATCACCAGTCTGGTTGACAGTGGTGGGGAGCAATTGCCCACATTTTTCTCTGCCCCTCCCCATGAATTTTAACTAAACTAGAAATAATTCATTTTTTAAGGGAGCACATTTGTTTTCTTGCAAAAAAAAATCTGAGACAATTTGAGTGGGGATTCCATCATATTTGACGTATATAGAGGTTGGGCCTGAGAATGGAGGTTGCTCCTTGCTGCCTCCTGGTTGATGTCGACTTTGTTCACAGCAGTGTGTGGTCAGCTGACCCTGCTATCCAGGCTGTGGGTGACCAGCATGGCCGCTGTGGCTGGGTCTGGCCTGACAAGCTTCCAGGAGGAGGTCAGAGGCTCAAAGGTGCCTCTGGAAGAAGCCTTGGGGGGGTGGTCCTATGCACGTGAGTAGGTGACAGCCGTAAGGTGAAGTTGCTCAAGGCAGCACACAGGACCCACGGGTCCCTCTGGAAGGCCAGCTGTCAGACCCGGAGGATGTGAGGTCCTGACCCTGCATAAATGCCTGTTAGCGATGGTGCCTCTTCTCCCCCGACATCTCACCAATGTGCTCTTGTCTGTTCCGTGGTAGCCTGGAAGGGCCTCGCTGGTGGCTCAGGCTATACAGGTGGTGACGGCCTCCTTACGCTGGAGCTGGCCCAACCACCTCTGTAGTCATTTCCAAGGCCACTCCCAGCCCCGTTTGGGGAAGCACCTAGCCTGTCACACTTCTTGGGGGGTTGGGGAGCTTCTCACGTTCTCCCAGTCCAGCACTCCATGCAAGACCTAGGAGCGGTCTCCAGATCTCTAAGGCCAGAACCTGGCATTAGGGGTGTGGTTAGAGAGTTGGTAGCACTGGTAGTACCATGACCCTTGGGACAGGTAAAGTGTAATTAGGTAAAGAAATGAACTGGACAATACTATATTGCTACATTTATACCTACCAGAGAGCTTCCCAACTAGGCTCTCAATTATTTCCTTCTAAAATGGTCCTCTTTGTCACAGGATACTATGACATGTAGCTACTACTAATTCCATTTGCCGAAAGAGGAAACTCAGGCCAGAGAGGCTGCTTGACTTGCCCCAGTTTTCGGGTCAGTTCACGCAGAGCCATAAAGCCTGAACATACTGCCCCAGCTCTTGGGTGCTTGTCTGGAAAAACCAGACTTAACATGCCAATAGGGAGGTGCTTTCTCCCCTCCCGTCCTATACCCTCATCATCAAAGTCTCAGAGAGACAGGCTGGTGGTGCTACCCTCTCCAACAGAATGGCTTTAAGTTTTCACCTGACAAGTGGATATGACTTTGGGGTTTTGTTTGTTGCAAAGTCACATGCTGACTTCCCGGGACAAGAGGATTGAATCTCACAGCAGTGAATGTGGTAGTCTCCCAACCAGACACGTTCTAGCTCTGAGGACCAGGAGCCAGTGTTATGGCTTCCTGGCCTCTGTGAGGTCTGCTAGTTCATGACCTGGGCAGGGCTGAGGGATCAGAGGGGCAGACAGTGGTCCTGGCCAGATGCGGAAGGCAAGCCTTGGGGACACCTGAAGAGAGAAGCAAGGCCCCATGAGGTTGAAGCAGACCCATCCTCAAAGAGGAAGCACAGGTGTATCCTGGTGCTGACCCCTGGCCCTCTTTGCCGGCCTGGCCTGTGCTGCCTGTCCTGGAAGGGCCCCGGGGACTGCGACTCTCCCATCCATATGCTCAGAGCCGTCTGTGCTCCCGCTTTCCAGCGTGTCCTGCCCAATGCATTATTAATGAGGCAGCCTTCATTTCCAGTTTTTGGGTAGCTCATTTGTTCCTACAATCATGATTTCAAATATCACATGAATAATACAGAAAATTATTTTACTGTAGTTAGATCAGCCTGTTAGCTGTCACACATCTGAATAAATTAGCTTCTCCATCCCTCAGGGCCTGGAGAGAAGGTGCTGGCCGGGCAGCAGTGGAGCGGGGTGGGGAGAGGGTGTCTAGCCTAGGCCAACCTAGTGCTCAAAACTTGGCTTCAAGAGGCCAAGTGTGTTTCAGGGCTGAGGAAATAACAGAGGCCGTGACTTATCAAGGAGGAGCTTGGCTGCTGCTGAGTGGGTCGGTCGTAAATGATGGTCTCTCCTGCCCAGATCTGGACTGGTGTACAGGGATGCTCAGCAAGCTGAGACCTATCAGCTCTGAAATGCAGACTGGGGTCCACACCCCACATGTGAAGCAGGGGACTCTGCCATGCAACAGTCAGACACAGGCACCTTTAGGAAGGTGGAGCTCAGGTAGAAATTCATCAGCTTGTTAATTTTGGTGGTGGTGGTGGGGTGACTTGGCTGTATCCCTTACCAACTGGATTATATTTGGGAATTTGCTTTCCTCCTCTGAGCCTCGGCTTCTTCATCTGTAAATTGGGTCCAGTATTCCTTAGATGCCTCACCCCACTGGGTTTTTGTGAGAGATGAAAATGAAGTAATGGACATGCATAAACTTGCCAACTGCAGAGTCCCACGGGAAAATTCAGTTTCCTCTGTGCCTACCTCTTCAGGACAAGCCTTGTCTGCATCCCGTTTAAGTAAAGACCCAAGAAAAGGCAATTCTAGCCCTCTCTCCCACACCTATTTTAGTATTTGAGAACCTACTCAGTTCCCTGTTTGTGCAGCAGTAATTGGCCATGTGCCAGGACCTGCCTCTGGCCTGTGTCCTTGTACCCCTGGTGTCTCATTCCCAGAAACAACTCTGGTTAGGACCAGTGGTCACCTGTGCCAGTGGCAGCAAAGCCTCTGGCCCTGGGGATGGAGCTGGCCCTGGTGGAACCGTCTGTCTGTGAAGCTCTGCTGGTGAAGGCAGAAGAGGAAGGTGCCCATAGGCCCCATCGGGGAGCAACCTGAGCACTGGGGACCAGGGACCACTTCCCCTCATGCCTGGCACAGCGGGGGCAATGGCACATGCTCAGCAGATGCCAGCTGAAAGAATGACCAAGTTCCTCAGTCCTACTTGGATAAAGTAGACTGGGTCCCCACAAGGGTCCCAACTGGAGCTCAGCTTGAAGGGGAGCGTGGGGAGCCGCCAGGTGGGGCCTGCAGAGGTGGGAGTGAGGTCCGCAGCTGGGGTGTCCAGGGCCGTGGGTGGAGGTGAAGTTGAGGTTTGGGGCTCCCTCCGGGAAGGGGAGGAAGGAGGCTGCAGGAGAGCAGCTGAGAAGGGCTAGAGAGAGAGCCAGAGGCTAGAGCTGCAGGGACCATGCTGAGTGCTGGAGAGTGAGGGCAGGGGTCACAGTCAAGGGCAACATGGCCTGGAGGTTAATGATGCAGGCTCTTGGTTCAGATCTAGGGTCAGTCCTGGTGCCACCACTGGACAAGAGCTGTGACCTTTCCAGATTTTGGCTTTCTCATCTGTGAAGTGGAGATGATAAACACACTCTTCTCTGGGTACCGTGGTGTGGGTTCCATGAGATAATACTTTGAAAGCTGTCAGCATGGTGCCTGGCGTACTGGGAGGGCTCAATACACATGAACTCCCACCACTGCCCTCATCAGTGTACCCGTTATTATGATCCTCACTGGTTTCCAGACACTTCTCAGTTGCCCCAAACTGCAGAGCTTTCCTTGGAGTCCTGACCAGGCAGGCATGAGGTGCAAAGGGAGGAGATGCACGTGCTGCTGGCCCCTCTCACGGCTCCTCTGAGGCTATGGTGAGCATCTTTCTAGCACTGCCCATTACACACTGCTTGGGAGTCCAGAACCTCCTCATTGGTTTCATCCTTTGCCTTGGCCACTTTCTCTGGGTCAGATCCTTAGGCCCGACTTAGATGCCCATGGTGGAAGTGGGAGAGACTCTGCATCCTTTTGAACACTTGGTTAATTTAGTTGGGAGGTTGTTCATCAATGTGCCCAGTTCTGGCCAAGCTGGGACTTGTGGAGGATGTCCTGGGGGATCCTCTCTTTTCGGGAACTCTGGGACAAAGTGGGAAGACCAGACCTGCCCAGGGAGGAGGGGTCAGAGCACTAGGTGAGGGAGGAGTCTGTGAGGCTGTGCAGAAAAAGAGGTGGCGGGGCTGATTCTGGATGCAAGCCAGACTGCTGAGCAAGCCATTTGTCAGGATCCTGGCGACAGGTGTTTAAAAGGAAAAATATTTGCATGAGTATGTTTTTCAAAATGATTAATATTCAAATTAGTATTGGAGATTCAAATTGCTAAAGTGTAACTAGGCAGAAAACTCCTCTGACAGCTTGTAATTTTTGGTCCATTCCACAGTTCTCAACACCCACCTCCCCCACCTCCCGCCTAGTTTTCAGAAATATCTCTGTGCTTCTGCAGGTTTGTCCCGGAAGGACAGCAGCTCCATGGGAATTCAATTCCTGCTTCTTACCATGCTGCGAGCACCTGACCTTCCAGGCCAAAAGAGCAGCTTCCCTGTGACCAGCCAGAGTGTTTGAGGTGCCCACCTCCTGACATGCTCCCCTCGCCCCGCTCAAGCATCGTCCTGCACACATCACACTGCAGAGGTGCTTCCCAAGGTACAACTGTAAACATTCTATACCACCTCACCCCCCCTGCTCTGGCCCTGTGAGTGTCACCCATTGTTTGCAGAACAATGTCTGATTCATTTTCCTGGAAATCATCATCAGGACTCAAACCAGCTTTACAAACCCCTGACCTCTGCTTCCCCCTGCTTCAGCCACGTGAGCCCCCACCCTCCTGCTGCCCTGGGCATGAATGTATTTCCCGCTCCATGCTGCTGCTCTGCTATGGACTCAGTGGAGTGTTTCACTGCATTTGAGGTATCCTATTTCAGAGTTCTTTAGGGCCCACTTCCACTTACCCAGATCCAATCCCACTTTACAGTTTAGAAAAATGAGACTGGCGGAAGGTGGTGGCAATAGTTACTTTTATTTCTCAGGTTTAGCGCAGCCTTTAAATGTGCTTTCCAGTTTAGAGACGCTTCTTAATTCTGTAAAATACACATGGAAGAACTAAGTTCACTGCAGCATTGATTTCATAACCTTTAACAGATCTTAGGTTCTACCTATAAGAGCTTTCATCTGGATGCTTCACTGAGCGTATGCCCCATGAACCAGCCTCTGGCAGACTGGTTCTACCATGTTCCACCCACTCGTAGTCACCTATATCCTTATTCTTGGCTGTCTTCCCTCTTAGGTACCAAGTGTTCTCTGAGGACAGGTGTAGTGTCTTATGAGTCTCCATGTCCCAGCACTTAGCATCCATCCACCTATCCATCCATCCACCCATCCTCCCTTCGTCTATTAATTTAACCAATATTATTGAGTACTTAGAGACTTTTAAGCCTTTTTCTAAGTGCCAGGAACAAAGCAGCTAACAAGCCAAATCCATTTCCTGCCTCTAAAAGCCCCTTGTCTAGTGGCCAAGGCAGAAAGGCCAGAAAACAATTATCACACAGGGTGGTCAGGGGCTGTGGGAGCCAGAGGAGGCACAGACCCAGGGATAGTGGAGTGAATGGAGGGGAGGGGTCAGAGGAGCCTTCCAGAGTCAGCAATATTTAGGCCAGGAGACCTAGTGCTTGAGAGAGGGGGGCTTTGGGGTCAGGTGGCCCTGGGTTTAAGTCCCAATTCTGCAAGCTGAGGGACTGTGGATGAGTGAGTTTACCTATCGGAGCCTCAGTCTTCTCATCTCTGAGATGGAGCTAACAATGTCTATCTTTGGTTATGGTGAGGATTTAATGGAATAATAGATGTAAAGTACTTAGCATAGTGCCTGGCACCTGGTATGTGCTCAGGTCTCTAGCTAATAAGCTGAGACCTGTAGGCTGAGTAAGAAATAGCCCAAGACAGAGTGTTCTAAGCAGTGGGATTGGCATAAGTGGGATCCAGAGGCAGAGAACCCATGAAGGTGCCCTCTCTGGTGGGCATCTTCATCCTCTCTCCTGCCTCTGGGAGTGGGGTGAGGGCTGGTGATGAGGAGGAGGGAGAGGGGTCCAGCCAGATGGAGTAAGTGCACTGGTGGCCATGGTACCTGGTTGGGGCAGAGGGGGTAAGGTCTCTGGAGGGAAAGGCCTGAATCAGACAGTAGGGGGGTGCCATCTCAGAGAGCTGGGGTGGGTGTTCTGAAGTGGTGGCTTAGCCTGTTGGGTGTCGTTGGAGATAGGTAGGGAGCCAGGACCAGACCACATTCTCATCTGTCTGGCACTCAGAGGAAGGTCCTCAGACCTCTATTGTTGGCTTGGAGGAGCATCTGCCCTTTCACAGATGTGACCAGGATGAAAGCATCCAAATCCTCTTGCTCTTCAGCCTCCTCCTGAATCCATCCCTGACTAGAGGACTCAGCCTTCGTCTGGTGAGCCCCATAGGAAACTTTCCACTGGGCAATGCCAGAGAGCCACAAGTTGGAAGCAGAAAGACTGATGTAAGAAGGAGGAGGGGCAGAAGAGATCAGGGGGCTTGCAGGGTCTGGGTGGGAGAGTTTTTAGGGGTGGGTACAGCTGCAGGTGGGTGGGATGCTAACAGAGTGAAAGGTGGAGAAAGAAGATTTTAAGAACTTGTGCCATGCTTTATGAAGAATTCTCCCTTTAGCTTGCTTTGCAGTTATATTTAATTTTTGGCCTAGTACTTTGTTAAAAGCAAATTTATACCCAGACAGCCCATGAGGTGGGCCAACTCTGCATGGCTTATATGCTAGGGCACCCAGGCTGAGAGGCTGGGCACATCCATGGTCACGCAGGTGTTGAGCCAATGATCAATCACACCTGTGCATCCCAAATAGGGCCATTTCCTCTAGCTGGACTGTGGGTGAAATTCCATTTACCATATTCCCAGCCATAGCCCAAGAAGTTTAGAAATAAATTAAAAGAAATTTGGGGGTGTACCACTGTAGGGACACTTAAAAAATTGCCTGAAAAGATGCCTAAGTCAATAAGAAAATCCAGAACACAAATCAGAATAATTTTTTAAAAAGTACAAATTATCAAAACATTTGGGATGTTGCCAAAACAATACATTTAGAAAGATTGTATTATTTTAAATCCCTATGTCTCTAGGAAAGATTAAAAAAAAAAAAAAAAACAAAAAACCCATACGCACAGTGGACTGAGTCCCTATATTAAAGATTTTAGACATGTAAGAAAGAGGCTAAGAAAATTAGGAAAGCAAGCAATAATAAAGCTGAATAAACAAGACAGAAGAAAATGAGTATTGATGGCTAAAACCAATCATTAGGTCTTTGAAAAAAATCCACAAAGCCATTAGTCCAGCTGATCAAAGAAAGAACAAATATATAAACAAATAGAACCAGAAATGAAACATGAGATGCAACAAATAATACAAAAGAGATTTGTAAGATCCAGGGAGGATATTGATTTCAATTATGTGAACAGATACGCAGATATGGACTTGTATCTGTAAGAAGTCCAAGATGTGGCACCGAATGCCACTAGCACACTTGCAAAGAAAGTGTATTCTCTTGCTTTGTCACTGAGTTCTGTTATGGGTTGCATTGTGTTCCCCCAAAAGATATGTGAAAGTCCTAACCCCAGTGCCTATGAATGTGACCTTATTTGGAGATGGAGACTTTGCAGATATAATCAAGTTAAGATGAGGTCGTTAGGCAGCCCTAATTCACTCTGAATGATTGACTTTATAAGAAGAGGGGAAAATCTGGACACAGACACACAGGGAGAACATTGTATGATGACAGGGGCAGAGATGGGAGTGATGAATCTCCAAGCCAAGGGACGCCAAGGATTGACAGCCACTGTCAGAAGCCAGGAGGAGGCAAGGAAAGGTTTTATCCAGAGTCTCAGAGGAAGCACGACCCTGCTGATACCTTGCTTTACAACTTCTGGCTTCTAGAACTATTAGAGAACAAATTTCTGTTGTTTAAAGCCACTCAATTTGTGGTATTTGGCTACAGCAGCCCTAGGATCCTAACACAGGTTCCCTCTGCACATTAGCTGTTGGACAACATTTGTCAGGTTTCTTAGTCTATAATTTTCCTGCTAATTTCCTTGATTTGTCACTCAGAGTAGAATGTATAGTCGGGGGCATTTCTGTCCATCTTTCTTGCATTTGTTTTGTGGCCATGGTGTTTGAGCCACATATTTGTGTTGGGATGTCATTGCTGATTGATTAAAAAAAAAGTTGTTCTGTTGTACCTTTGTCAGCTCACCTGCCTGTCATGTTAGTGGTGACACAGAGATGGAGCGCTCTGTCACTGCCAGTAAAGGGGGAGTGAGTGGTAGAGAAAACAGGAGGGAAAACCATGAGGGCAGGAGACAAGGAGAGAAAAAGGAGGGCTTGGATTCTTAAGGATATTTGCTGCAACCTGAGGCTTAACAGGTGGTGCTCCTGGTCCTGTTCCTGGAGCAGATGTGATTTGGGCTGAGGTGGCCTTAGTGCGGTTGTGGTCTCACATTGCTCCCCCTGGCCTTCTCAAGCACCAAGTCCTTTCCTGTCTGACCCACTGTCTCTGCCCCTGGGGGCCCTAAAGTAGCTCATGTTGTTCTTTATTCTCAACTCCTGAGTCAGCCGGATCTTCAAACCCTCCACTCTCATCGCATTGGGAATTCCCGGGGAAGTTGGGCTCCTCTGGAGCAAGGCACTTGATTTTCATCTTGGGAGGCAGTGCCTCATGTTCTGATGTCTTTCACACTCCCCACTTTAAGAAGCTGTGGCATCTAGCATGAGAGAGAAGGCCCCAAATCTCAGCATCCTTAGAGCCCATCCAATTCTGCTGGCTCCCAGGACAGTTGAAGAAACTGCCCCTTTGTGACGGCCCACAGCGAGCTGGCTGCAGGTGGCCTGACTCGCAGGCCAGGGCTCCCTTGGACCTCTGGTTGGGCCTCAGTACTGCTCTTACTGGTCACTCAATTCTCTTTACTCAAATGAGACAGCCAAGTCTGAAAGCAGCCAGTATCCTGGCCGGCCTGGCCTGAACTGGCCCTGGCCGCCAATACAGGGAACCTGGACAGAAGGGCCCTCTTCCAAGCACCAAGCACCGCACGCTTACGTCTCACTTTGATTTCCAGCTCCCGTCCAGCCATTAGAGTGAGTACATCCATCACCCCTACAGCTTCCACCATGGAGCCTTCACAATTTAAGAGTCTCTGGTTGAAATATGCTCTATTAATAGAATCTGTGGGTCTAAGTCTTCACCTGAGCTTCTCTGGACTGGGACTTTTAACTTAGCCAAATTTATTTATCTCAATTTTCATTGGCCATGAAGGGGTGGCCCTAAAAGCCCATAAACCAAGTGGCATGGAAGAAGGGTGAGCAGCTTGGAAATAAATCATCAGCCCTGGTGACTCTGTGCTCTGACTCTGGCCCAAGGACTCAGAGTGACTCTCATGGCCCTGTCTTAGGAGCCTGACCTAGCCAGCTCACTGCAGAGGGTGGTGGTGGGGCCCATGCTCCAGGTATGTTCTTGAAGGAGCACTGTGTATGTGAGTGGACCCACAGTACCAGTAAATGTGGGCAAAGCAGTAGCCTCCACCATAGTCTTTCCCCAGGGCCTGTGTGCCCACCCCCACCCACCTCCTGAGCAGCAGACTGCCAGCTTGGCCAGCATCTCCTTCCCAGCCCTGGGTTTGCCCCCAGTGGTGTATTCTGGGAAAGCAAAGAGTTTCCATGCAGCATCTCACTCAAGACTCATAGCCACCTTATTATTATTCCCATTCCCAAGGTCTCAAACCAGAAAATGGCAGAACTGGGATTTGAACCCAGGAGTCTTTGACTCCCAAATCTGTGCTTTTACACATCCACTGTCTTCCACTCCATAATTGGGGTCAGCATGGCTGGAAGGGAGGACAAGTCTTCCATCCTTCTGAATCTTATATTCTTTGAGTCCCTTCTTTATACCAGCCAGACCTACTCAGAAGGAAGAGGATGTCCATCAAGTTCACAGGCTCTCGAGGGCAGTAACCTGGTGAGTCGAAGGCCAGGAGGCCAGAGGTTGGGGCTAGCTCAGTGACACTGCCCCCATCAGGGCTGGCTCCCCTGCAAGGCTCCCATATTCCACTGCCACTTGAGCCCCAGTCCTTGCCATCCTCAGAGACCAAAGAGGCATCCCAAGGGCCAGAAGGGGATCAGCTTGCTTCTGGCCCGGACTCTCAAGCATCCTTCTACACACAGCCCCAGAGGGCAGAGGTGAATGTGTGGCTTTCCTGGTCCCTCTCTGAGCCTCCTCTCCTAGCTCAGTCCCCTGGACCATGACCGCAGACTCTGGGCAAAGATTATCCAAAACAGTGACTGACATCCCCCACCACTCCAGACATTGAAGTGTAGCTTTAGAATGCACCCAGGATTTCTATTGCTATTTGTTTTATAGCTGACAAATACTGATGTAAGTTTCCCTTCTCTGATTCTCTGGGCACTGATCAGAATGCAAGTTTAATGTTATCCTAGATAATCCACATTTGGAGAGAAGTTGCCTGAGAGAGCTCTGAACTTTGGGGAAACTCTGGAAAGTTTAAAACCTCATTGGGAATGAAAAGGAATTCCTGTGGTTTAATCCCAGGATGTCTGTGTCAGTTTCTAAATCTTTATTATTCCAATTTGACATCTCTGAATCTCCCAAAGAACAAAAACGTAATCAACCTGGACTTTGTTGTTTTGGGCTTCCTTCACCAAACTTTTCCTTGTGGGTGGGAAACCCAGGGGTTTGGAACTCTCAGATGCATGGACCTCAGGGTGTCCCTAAGAGACCTCTAACCTACGTGTGAATGTGGGGGAGGTGGTAGATTTGGGGAAGGCTAATGGTTGGTCCCTGAGCTCTCTAGGGAAGGTCACCCACGAAGTCTCAGAGTTGGGGACCCCACCTTGCTCCTTGCTCCTCCTGAGCAGAGGCTGAAACACAGCCCCTGAGCCTGCTCAGATCAGAAGGGGCTGGTCCCACCTCCACTGCTGCTGCTCCCTGCACCGACTCGCACATCTGCAGTCTCCACCCCAGCAAAGCTCTGGAATGTTTGCCACCTTGGAAATAGTCAGAATGTGCTAAAAATGCAGTGACAGCAGCCGTCTTTGGGGGATATTTTTAAAGGTAATAGGATCTGAGAGTCAGGAGTGCCAGAAATGCGGTTTCATCTTATTTTTGAAAACAGTTTTGTCACATCACCAGATGTTCCAACCCACACCTCAGGCCATGTCATCAAACAGGCACAGCCCTAGTGTCACCTCAGCGCTGGGGATGCTGTCAGGGCTCATCCTTGTGGGTGTCCGTATTAGGTTCCAAGTCTTCATGACTGCAACTTGGACAGAGTCTGGTCTGAGGAGGCAGGGCTTCTAACTCAGCTGTTTCTCCTTCCAGCTCAGATATGTTTCACATGAATCCCACCCCAGGGGAGGGCGAGGTTTGGGGCCCTCTGGGCACAAAGGCCACACCTGGCAAAGGGAACCCGATGTGGAGCTGTCGTGTTGACACCTCTGGCCAGTGTGCAGGCAACAGAGGACCCGAGCTCCATCAGCACCCGGTGATGCCAGTGCTTCCTGGCTCCGGAGGAGGGCCCTGCTCCCTGGCTGTGCTGTTGCACGTGGAGTTGGAATAAGTGTGGAGCTTGGGGGTTTCAGAGGAAAGGCCCCTTACTTGTGGTCAGCACTGCTGCTCAGGTGACTTTTTCCTCTAGAGTAGCTCCATGCTATCCAAATATAATGCAAGCAGCATAGGTAATTTAAAAATTTCTAATAGCCACATAAAAAAACTAGAAAGGGACAGGTAACATTAAATTGAATAATACATTTTATTTAACTCAATCTATCCAAAATACTATCATTTCAAAATGTAATCAATATACAAAGTTGTTAATGAGGTAGCTTGCATTCTCTTTTTGTATAAAGCCTTTGAAATCTGCCGTGTCATAGTCACACACATCCATTTGGACTGGTCACATTTAATGTGCTCCATAACTGCATGTGGCTTGTAGTTACCATCCTGGACAGCATAGGGCCTGCTCTAGGTGGGTGTGTGGGAGGCGGGGTAGGATGCAGGAAGATAGTGTCTGGATCTGGAAGGGCTGATAACCCATCATTGCCTTTTCCCAGGGGACCCAGGACAGCTGGGGGTGGTGGGGCCAATCCTTAGTTCTTTGCACATATTGTTCCCTCCCCAGATGACCAGGGGGCCAGGTCCTAGGGCTCCCATCACACAGGCTGGAAAGAGTTCAGAGGTAAACTTCCTGGGGGCGTGGGCCTTGTGAACTGACAGCTTCCCCCATGCCCTCTTGCTTCCCCTATAATACAATTTCTTTGTGAGACAGGAAACAAGGTCATCCGTCCTTCGACAAAGACTTCAAAGCCCTGACTACATGGAAGGTTCTGCTCTAGGATCTGGGAGTAAATAGAGCAGTAAAAGAAATAAACAAAATTCCTGCTTCATGGAGTGGTTTAGTTGGGAGAGGTGTGTAGAGAGATAGACAATAAACAAATAAATATATGTCTTAGTCCATCTGGGTTGCTGTAGCAAAATACCACAGACTGGGTGGTTTGTAAACAACAGAAATCTATTTCTCCCAGTTCTGGAGGCTTGGAAGTCCCAGATCAAGGTGCCAGTCTATTCAGTGTCTGGTGAGGACCTGCTCCATCATGACCTAATTATGTCCTAAAGGCCCTAACTCCCAATGCCACCACATTGGGGGTTAAGTTTCAACATATGAATTTGTTGGGGGACAAACATTCAGTCCTTAGAAAATGTTTAGAAGTAGAATAAAGTAGGAAGGGAGGTGGGGAGTGCTGGGAAGGGACATCCACACCTTTATGCGGTGGAATCTGAGACCTTGTGATGATAACACTGTAGAGACAGAAGGGAAGAAGGGACCCTTGCAGATACCTGGGAGGGCATTCCAGGTGGAGGGAACAGCACGTGCAAAGATCCTGGGGTTAAAGTGCGTCTGGGGCATGAAGAGCAGCCAGAGGTGGAAGCCAGTGAGCCTGGAGCTGGATGAGCACAGAGGGGAGTGGGAGGCATGAGGTCAGAGAGCGGGGCCTTGTGCACATTGTGTGGGCCTCATACACCTTTATAAGAATGTTGACTTGTAGGACTGAGGTCCCGTTTTCTTGCTGACTCTCAGCTGGGGCTGCCCTTCGCTCCTCCAGGCCATTCCCATCTTGCACGGAGACTACATCTCAGAGCCAGCACCAGGTGTGGAGTCCATCTCACACTGCCTTTTCTCTGACCTTCTTCTCTCTCTGACCACAGTTGGAAAGGTTCTCTGATTTTAAAGACCCCCCGTGATTAGGCTGAGCCCACCCAGATAATCCACAGTGGTCTCTCCATCCTTAACCTTAATCACATTTGCAAAATTCCTTTTGCTACTATTTATTATAGCCAATATTTTAAGGCAAAATATTCCCAGATTCCAGGGATTAGTGCACGGACATCTTTGACTGGGGTGGGCAGGGGGTAGTGGCATTATTTTGCCTCCCACAGGAATGGATGTGATAGTGGTGGGTGGGGGACAGAAGGAGGAAGCCAGGAGGCCAGGAGGAGGCCAGTGCAATAATTCAACAAGAGGGAGTGTGGCTTGACCCAGGATTGCAGAATGGCGATGGAGCAGAATGATCAGATTCTGCATTTGTTTCAAGGGTAGCAGTAACAGGATCTGCCGAGAGATTGGACGTGGCATGCAAGAGAAGGAGGTCAAGCACTGTAACTCCTTGGTTTTGGCCTGAGTGACTGGAAGGATGACCTTGTTTCTCTCTGAAATAGGGGAGACAGTGGGAGAAGCGGGTTTAGTGTTTAGGAGGTGGGGTGGGACTCAGGATTTCTAACAATAACTGGTTCCTGCAAAATCTTACTCAATTTAGGGAGACAGAAAGATGGGGACTATTATCAAGGAATTGGCCAGGAGGGATCATGGGGCGTGGTCACCAGCACAGCAGTTCCCATTGATGAGGGTCAGTTGTGGGCCAAGTAGCACAGAAGGGACTTTGTGGCATCAGCTCGGCTCTCTCCGGCTGGGGGCTGACCACTACCTGGTACTGCCATGCCGTCTCAGCCCCTGGGGAGCTTTGGGTCTCACTCACCAGGCGAGAGCCAAGTATGGGAGTCACGCAGCAGCTGCTCAGTGCCGACAAGGGGCCCCAGGTGAGAGAAGGTGAGGGCTGCCCTCCAAACAGGCCTAAGAAAGGGGAGTCCGGGGCTTCCTGGGAAGTGCCCGCACCATCCAGTCAACCCCTCAGCCAGAGGCTGTTTTCTTCCATATTTGGTGGTTGTGGCATCTAGTCCACTGTCCATGATTTTCCACGTCTGGTGCCCTTGGTCTTGGTGTCTGTGTCTGTGATCCTTCTTGTCTATTAGCCATGGTTTCTCATGTCACTGTCCAAGATCTCCAGTGTCCACATTCTCTCGTGTCTGAAGTTTTTTCCTGAAGCATCTGGACAGTCTGGGGCAGCCTATATGCCAGCCATCACCTGGTCTGGTGACCTCACTCTGGGTGTACATGGAGGGGGGCTAGTTAGGAGCCAGCCCAGCTTTCTGGAGAATCTTACCTCCAAAAGAAGGAGATGTGTCTTGCATTACAGTGGTGAGAAGGCTGTCTCAAAAGACACTTGGTTCCAGATGGGGAAATTGAGTGGGCTTGGGAGAAAACCCTTGTCCAGACTCCTGCAGGATCTGGTGGCCTCACACAGCACTTCCCAGTGCTGTCCCCTGGGCGGCTGTTCTTTCATGTCCTGTCTGGGGTGACTCTTGCTTTGAAGGGTTGGGAGGGCATGGCTGTAGGTCAGGTGTGCTCCACCCTGTCCTTTGTGCCTTGTCCTGTCCTCTGTGCCCCCAGCACCCCCTCCTCATGCCAGGCCACCCTCCTTCTCCATCAATGCCATCCATCTCCCCTTCCTCCTTTATCAGGCCCCTCCTCCTCCTGCTGTCTCTCCTCTCTTGTCCAGGCTGCAGGAGGCTGCAGTTGAAGCTGATTTTGGGGTAGTGCATTGCTGGCATCTGTGTGGTGAAGGCAATCAGTGCCCATGAGCTGCCTGGGCCCTGGCGGGGAGAGCGAGGGGGGAAGCTCTGACAGTCATCCTGCCTCAGGTTTCTGGCTCCCAGGGATTGGGCTGGGAGACCTGACTGCCTATGGGGGAATCTTAGGGCAGGGACTACCTTGGGGCCTTTTGCATGTGAAGGGAACCATCTCAGAGAAAGGTCTGTGACTGTGACCTTCACAGGGCTCCTTTTGTTGGGCTCTGTGGCAAGTAACGTCATTAAGATGAATGTGTGTTTTGGTAAAGGGTGTAAATATATGAATAGTGTCCTCTCCAGCCCCATATATCACTCTGTGTTTATTCAGTGCCTGGTGCATAAACTAGAAGACACGCATTGCTATTTGGGGCTATGAGTTTTAAAGTACATTAAAGGAGTTTACTGAAAACTCTTGGCAAACAGATAAAATACAATTACTCTATAATTCCCAAGGCATTGCAGACAGAGTGTCCTGAAAACCTGCAGTGTAATAATTCACAGGGAGCCGTGGCAGGCGGCCTTTGAGGCATCAGAAGCTCTGCTTTTGTAAACTTCAGAGGCGGCCAAGAGCTGTCCCTCGGGAGACCCTCGTCTTGTGGTTTATTAACCTCCCTGTTTCTGACTGGGGAGCTGCAGGGGAAATCTAGCTGGCAGGGGTGTCTCCTGCCCTCATGAGCTTTCCTAGGCTCACCATATTGGGCGGAGCAGGGAATGAGATGCCCTATTCTTCTCTGGCTGTACCCCTCCCTGTCCATGTGCTGTTCAACAGTAGGCTCTGCTGGTTAGTCACCTTGCATGATGGGAAATTCTCATTGCTCATGAAGGGCACAGGACTCGTAATCCTTTCTGGGAGATGGACACTTTTGGTGGGATGCTTGGAAGAAGGATATTAGCGATCAGATTTGTCAGCTTCCCACAGGATTTGAGTTTGATTTCTAAGCCATACACAGGGGTCACAGGACAATTCCTGATGCAGAGGTGGGGTTGCCACCCATGGGGCTTGGGCAAGATCCACAGGTGCTCTGTTCTGTGTTGCTTCCCCCACTTGCCAGGGAGATAGAAAATGCCCCTAGGGCGTGCAAACTTTAGATGCCCCTGAGCAACTGGGATCCTTTGTCCAGGATGGGCACCAGCACTGTTCTCCAGATCTCAGGGAGAGCCTGGACCCTCCTGGGGAGGAGGCTTAGTAGACAGTGGGTAGGTTAGTTTCACATGGTCAGGAATGGACAACAGCTAGAGGACCAGAATTTTGGGGGCCCTTGGACCCCAGTTTCTTGGACAGGGAGCAGAAGATGGGGCTTCCTTAAGCAAGGCTCCTCCCTGGCTCCCAGTGCTGAAGCTCCAAGTCCTGGGCCACTCTTCAAAAGCTGGGCTGGGTCTGCTGTGTTAAAAATCAGGAGCAGGTCCAGAGTATTTGTGCAAGGGAAGCAGGGGGCTCTCAGAGGTGGTGTACAGAGTGAGTAGGGGTAATTGGAGGGTGGAGGGGGCAAAGGCCTTTGCCTTGCTCCATGACCAAGTTCTCAGGGCAGAGCAGACCCTTGTGGAAGAAGGGCCTTCCATGAACATTGAACACTGCATTGACGAGATGTCCCAACAGCCACACCCCAATCAATTGCCTGAGCTGAGAAGTTGGGGGCCTGAGGAAGGAGTCAGGTGGGATGAAAGTTTAGAGGAAAAGATTTCTGAAACCTGCCTCTACCCGCATCATTAGTTCACTGTGATATTTCATTCTCGCCTGTGCTATAGAAATACAGTGATAATTAACACCTCCCCAAATAGCACCACCTCAGATTTATAAAGCATGCACTTCTAGGGGGCATCCAGGGCTGGCTAAGGCCCAGGGAGGGCCTGGTGCCTGTGGCTGCTTTGCTGGCAGGCCTCACACTCTGTCCTTTGGAAGGTGGCCTCAGGGCCTCTAGCCAGTGTCTGTCTTTGATGTCTCTAAACTTGGCTGCTTCTTTTCTTCTTCTTTACACCTGCATGTGATGCTTCCAGCAGCTAATGAGTATTACCCAGTGCCATCACTTAGCACACACAAGGTAGCTGGGCATCCTGCTCGGAGCCCAGGCAGGGCCCCGTTGGGCGCGGGGATTGGGAACACCCCTGGTGGGCCATGTGGACACAGCCTAAACCGTCTTCCAGTGCCAGGTTCACAGGGGCCTGGGAAATTGATAGCTTTGGCCTAGATTTAATGGCTCAGATAGAACAACATGTGATGTCTCTTGTGGGAGATACGGAAATTAGACCTGCTTAGCTCAACTGACCTCTTCTCAGCCACAGCCACTGGTTCAAAGAGCCCTCAGCCACCACCAGGGAGACTGTGTAAGTGGTGTTGTTTAAAGTAGTTGTTCGCTGGGGCTACTTATTAATCTAGCATTAGTTACGGTAGTTAAGCTTTTAGAGATAATGAAATGTTAATGTGCCTCCAGAACATGCCATGATCCCTGAAACTGAACACATTCAGGAAGAAAAATAGTCGTGGTAAAATGACGGCGGATATTAATTGTGTAGATTTACATGCCCTACAGGTGGCAGTGCAGATGTGGGGGACAGTCAGGAGTGCAGCGTCGGCCAGCAGGGAAGAGGAACCCGAGCTCGCCTTGCTCTCCCCGCCCAGGACATTGCCCTAACTGGTACTGAATGAACGAAGGTTTCCCGTTGGAGTTTCACAGGCCACACCACCGGTCAGAGGTGCAGCTGGGCCTCAAGCCTGGGAGGACTGACTCTGAGCTCTGCTGTTCACCAGCTGCCCCCAGGCGGGCCCCCGGGCTGCCCATCCACCTGTGTCCTAGTGGGGGCCTCAGCCCCTCCCTGCACATCTATCCTGACCACCTCCCTCCTCCACAGCCCCCTCCCACCTGAAGTTGGGAAGAGCCAGTGGTTATTATTTTTTAATCAACAGTTGTTAATTACTGAGCGCTGATGCACACCAGGCACCGTGCCAGGCATCGAGGTTCCTCTCACTCATGGAGCTGGCATCTTAGCAAATAACCACCAAGTAGAGTTGCCGACTGTGAGAAGGGTTGGGAAAGCAAAGCAAAGAGAGAGCTGGGAGCTCGTGAAATGATGGCAATAGTAATGACGGCTGACACTAATGGTTTACTACGTAACACTTTCAGTGGATTATGTTCTTTTATCCTCCTAACTCTATGAATTAGTTCCGTTTTACAGATGGGGAAATGGAGGCTCAGAGAAGTTAAGTAACTTGCCTAGCCATACAGCTAGTAAGCAGCAGACCTGGGATTTGAATCAGGATGCTTGATTCCAAATTCCTTGCTGCTAACCACTATGCTTTATTGCCTCTTAGAGAAGAAAGAGTAAATTTGGATTACATGGGAGGTAGGGAAGACTTCTTGAAGGAAGCCATGTTTAAACTGGACCTGAGAAGTGAGCTGGCCAGGAGGGACAGCCCTAGAGGAGGAGAGAGCTTGGTGCTGAGGGACCTTTAGCAGCCATGGGGCCAAGGCTGGGAGTGCTTGCCAGTGTGGTGTCGTTCAGTTACACGTGGTCTCTGGGGCTGGTGAGCTGTGAGTCCTTATCCTAAAAGCCATAGGAAGCCGTATCAGGGTTTTATGCAAGGGAGTGACAAGAAACAAGCTTTCTTTCCCTAAATTAACTCCTCAGTAAGGGGATGAGGCCCCCTTTCCACTGCATAGAGGATCAGTTTGGTAAGTTGGCATTTGGTCTGTGGGTAGAGCATCTAAGTTCAGGGCAGACTGAGTGCAGAAAAGGCATCTGTCAGCTCCTTTTTCAGACTTTGAAGAGAGAGGGGAGAGGTGGGACACGTCCCACTCAAGGTGGTGCAGCCCCCTCCAGCCCCCTGCCAGTGTGGTGGGAGGGATTAGAGGCCAGCCAGCCCCTCTGGGAGCTGTGTGTGTGTGTGAGTGTGAGTATGATGCCTTCTGAGACATGACAGTCGGTGAATGCATTAGGGATGGGCACACACATTTATCTCTGAGGGAACTGCAGTCCAGCAGTGGGTTATTTGAAAGATTACAGCCCTGAGGAAAGAAACATATTGGTTAGCATTGACCTGTGGTTTATGAGTCGCAGGACCTGCCCCTTAGAGGGGAATGACTCTATTTGTTGCACAAACGGAAGGGTCCCTTTGTGTTAAAAAGGAAAGGGCTGCAATGCATATCTTGGTGGCTGCCATGCACTCAAAGCAGGAGGAGATGGGGATTCAGGGAGCATCTGGTTCTGCCCTCGGATGGGCTCTTTAATGGGAAGATTTTGGTTGGTGCATTATGTTATCAAGCACAGGGAGAAGGCCAGGGTCTGAGACAATGACCAGAGTGGGTGGAGAGCTGTGAATGTACAATATATTTATCACAAAAAATAGAAATGTATCAGTGGTTTAGTTGAAGAGTGAGAGGAAGTGAATTCATCTACTGTAAGAAGGTGAAAATCTGGGAGTGCTTCCTGGAAGAGGCAGGCCTCTGTGACTTTCAGGACACAGGATCCTTAAAGCCCTGAATGCCCCCGCAGAGACCTGGCCCTGGGGAAATGTCCTACTTGTGTTAGATCCTCATGAGTTTCCCTGAGTCAAGGTTCAGAGATAGCCCTTGGGACCAAGTCCAGGCTTCTCATTCTGCACCAAGCTCTGGGGAGTGGTCCCCACTTGTAGACTCCAGAGGTCCTACATGGACTGAGGGGTGTGTGGAAAAGTGGGCTAGAGGACTAGCTGTGTTTGTGTGGCACTTCATGTGGTCAATTTTCTCATGAAGAGTGGGGGCAGTGATGGGATTGAGGAGGCCTCAAAGACACCCCCAGTCTCCCCTTAGCTCTTCCACTTTTCTCAGTGCCTGGTCTGCATCCATTGAAGGGCTGATGGGTGCCCCCCAATATCAGCCCTCTCTTCTGGTCCTCCATCCAAGGACAGACACACATTTTTAATCCACTAAGGGCTGTTCTTGACCTAGAACAGCTTTCATTCTTTGTCCAAGTCCTGGCTGCCCTTCAGGACTTTTCCCCAGTGCTTCCCCCTCCACTCACTCTGAGCCCCACAAGCACAGGGACTCCTGATTTCATTCCCTGGTGTTTCCCTAGCTTATAGAGGAGGGTCTGGTGTGTAGTGAATGCTCACTTGATAAATAAGGAATGGATGAATGAAGCTTTCCTCTCCCTCCAGTCTTGGGACTCCCAGAGGATTTTTATGAACCTAAGTTGGCATTTACTTAGTTCATTCCTGTGGGAGGTTGAATAGTGTCTGCACCCCCCCCCCCCCCAATTCATGTCAACTGGGAACATCGGAACAGGACCTTATTTGGAAAGATGGTTTTTGCAGATGTAATTAGTTAAGAATCTTGGCATAAAGTCATCCTGGATATAAGGTGGACGCGTGGAATACTGGTGCTTATATAAGGAGAAGATACAGAGATACACAGGGAAGGAGGCCATGTGAAGAGGGAGGCAGAAGCTGAAGTGATGCATCTAAAAGCTGGGGAACACCAAGGATTGCTGGTGACTACCAGGAGCTATGAGAGAACCATGCGACAGATCCCCGCATTACTTCCAGAAAGAGCCAATCCTGCCAACACCTTGAATTTGGACTTCTGGCCTCCTGAACTGTGAGAGAATAAGTTTCTGTTGTTTTAAGTTACTTGGTTTGTGGTAATTTGTTACAGCAGCCCTAGGGCACTAATACAATCCCAATGTCAGTATTTTGGAAGCTGTCACCCCCTCTAGAGCAAAGGCTTGGTCAGGTCAGGGAGCGAGTCTGGGTCACCACCATGGGTCCAGTGCCTCACTTTTTGGGCAACTAACCACCCTGGGATGGTCTTTGTCTGGGATTGAGGGGTATCCCAGGATGTAGGATTTTTAGAACTAAAATGGGGATAGTTCTCAGCAAACCGAGACAACTGGTCACCTTGCAGGCAGGGAGCCTGGCACTGGGTTGGTGCCTGATAGGTGGTGGCAGTTGTGTCTTGTGTGTGGGAAGAGTATGGAACCAGTCAGGTGCAAGTGGTGTGTGCAGGAATTTTGTGCAAGATGAGCCTGGAGTTGGACAGGAGAAAACTGAAGAACTGGAACCTTACTCTCTGGGCAATAGGGAGCCACAGTAGGTCTCGGAGGGCTGCAGGGTTTCTCCTGGGAGGCCTGGGGATTCCCGTGCTGGAATCCCTGTGGGCTGCCCCTAGGCCTGCTCCCAGGAGGCCCAGGCACTTCGGCTCCCAGACTTCTCCCACAGCACTCCCTGGAGTGGGCCTCCCATCCCCAGGGCTGCAGCTAGCACCTGCCAGGCCCAGGGAGCTTCTTTCTGAAACCAAGTGTAGAGAAAACCTAGGCATGCCCACAGTCACCCTTCCCCTGATTTGAATATACTGAATGAGGCTGATTGCCTAAATTGAAGGTATTATAGTATAATGATTGTTATAATTAAAACCATTATCATCTGAAAGAGACCAGAACATGGGAAACCACTGCAAAGACTTTTAAATCTTTTAAAGCCTGTTTTTGAACCAGATAAAAGCTCCTTTGTGTGGAGTGTTTTAAAGAGAGGGAGTCTGTGAGTGGGCACCTGTGGGCTCTGAAATGCAGCTCCGGCTGCAGCCTGGACAGGGAGGCTGGTCCTCCATGAGGTGGGTGGGGGCAGCAGGGACTTTCGGTCAGAGGGTGGCAGCAGCCCTGTTGGCCCAGATCTGAGATGCTGCCCTCAGGCAACGTGGTCAGAGATGGATGCACTTTGGGGGCCCAGGCCAGGTGGGGATCTTACAGAGAAGCATTGTTCTGAATATGGGGCCATCGAAACAGATGTGTTGCATCTCACTACCCCCCAATTTGAGAAGGACCGTCAGGCTCTGGCAAGAGAAAAGGGGGCAGTGTCAGAGCCTGGAGGTGCAAGACCTTGTGAGTCTCCAGATGGCAATAGGAGGGGACAGTGGCCCTAGAGTGGTAGGCTCCAGGAAGGCCTGGGGTGACAGGATAGGGCTCGCAGTAGGCTCTGGACTTGGCCGTCTGGGTGACGGGGTCTCAGACGGCCTGGTGAGTATGGAACTGGAAACAGCCTGAGAGGCGTTGGGGCTCTTTCTTCTAAGTCTGGTTATCTCATAGTCTCCTGGCTTCCCAACCTCCCGTGTACAGGTGAGGAAACTGAGGCTCAGAGAGGGAAGGGATGGGCCAAGGTCACCCAGTTGGTGAGTGGTAGGGCCAACTCCAGGGTGCTGTGCCCTTCACCTTGGGCCTCTGCCTCTGGTCGTGGTGGCCAAGCTTGGTCAGCTCTCTCTTGCCTTGGTACCATGTGTGCTGGCTTTTTTTTTTTTTGGATGGGCGCTTGGTTATATTTTGTCCACCTTGGTTTCATTTCTTCTTTTTCCCCTGTTCCTTCTTAAGAAAATTGCACAATTAATACATGAGGCCTCCTTGTTAAGAAATCACGCACTATGGGTGAGAATATTGCCAACTCAAGAACATTGCTTGCCATTTGGTTCTACAAGGATCGAGTCATTAGCTTCTGCGGTCAATGACCTTTAATACACCCTGAAAGCAATTCTGGGCACAGATCAGGAATAAGGTACCCTGTGCTCTGGGAAAAGGACTGACTGGTGGAACTTCAGATAGTCCTTCAGATAGTTTCGGGAGAAAATTTTCTGAACCCAAATTCTTGCATCTTTCCATACTAGGAAAGCACTAAAACCATTGACTAAGATATCTGTTCCTCATGGCCAGTAGCAACCTTCTACTGAGCTGTGTGCTGGATTACAGTACACAGTACCCTTCGACTACCACATATGTTCTCACCTCCTCTCTTACCACTTTGAAACAGTTCCTCCCAGCTGATCTTAGATGTGTGTGTTTGTATATATAGATGTACATAATAGTTAATCCTCATACATTCCTGTGAGATAAGTATTATGTTTCCTATTTCACAGAAGAGAAAACGGAGGCCCTTGCTGGAGGCTACACATCTGGGCTTAGAATGGTAGGCTGGTCCAGAGCCAGTGTGTTTGAGTCCTGTGCTTATGGAGAAACTATAAGTACCCTTGAGAATATCCCTCTTTCCCCCACAATCCTGCTTCCTTCTCCTCCTGAAGTAAAGACCAGTTACTGATTTATGTGTCTTCTTTCAGACCTTTCACATGAATTTACCCATAACACCAAGTTTTTGCATGTTTTTGAACATAAACAGTATCATTTGGTATTTATCGTTTGCAAATTGCTTCCTTTGCTGAAGTGTTGTGGAGATATTCTCACGTCAACACATGCCAACACTTTACCCTGTTAAAATGTTGCAGTGTATTTGACAAATTTCTATGTTGAAACCTAACCCCCCAGGTGATGGTATTAGGAGGTGAAGAACCTTTGGGAGGTGACTGATTAGGTCATGAAGGTGGGGCTCTCACGAATGGGATTAGTGTCTCTGTAAAAGAGACCACGGAGAGCTCCCTTGCCCTTTCTGTCATGTGAGGACACAGCGAGCCATCTATGAATCAGGAAGCAGGCCCTCACTAGCTAAATCTGTTGGCACGTTGGTCTTAGACTCCAGCCTCTAGAACAGTGAGAGATAAATGTCTGTTTATGAACCCCGTGTCCCAGTCTCTGGTAATTCTGTTATAGCAGCCTGAACAGATGAAGATGACTGATGATCATGAGGATGTAAATTAAAAAAAGAAAAGGAGATGCAGCTTTTTCACCTGATAGTTTAGCAAACATTAAAAAGATTGCTATCATCCAGTGTTGGCAAAGATGAGGGAAGATTTTCAGCATTGCCAGTGGCAGTGCACGTTGGGGCAGACTTCATGCAGGGTAATTTGGCAGTATCTATTAAAATTAAACCACTGCACCTTTTCCCTGGCCACCCAGCTTCTAGATGTGCGACCACCAGCAAGGCGGCATCCTGGCGATGGTCCCGTATGTGGTACTGCTGGTAGTGGTGCAACCTTGAAACAGCCTGTTGTCTTTCTTGGTCTTGTGTCTCAGGAGCTGAGTCCTTTGCTGGCTCCCAGGCTCCCAGAAATGGACACAGACCTGCCCATATGCCAGAAGATCAGCAGACACTTTCTGTTTTTTGATTTTCCTTTGTAAACTTTAAAAAATCCAGATTCTGTGTACGTAGGTTCAGAACCCAAAAGAACTAGAGAGCTTAGAGTGAAAGACAGCAGTGCTCTCCCCCTTGTTCCCTGCTCCCAGTTGCCAGGAATCACCTGCTTTCAATGTTCAATCTAGTTTTTCTTGTATTTCTTGTATTTTCTCCATATTTCTGTGCTACTTAATTTAACTGCCTTTATCTGATTTTTTTTTCATTTTGAATACGATCTATTGACTTTCTCCTGTGGAAGGGAAGGGTTTTTAATTTTTATTACCTGCACAGAATCCTCCATCCCACCCCCCACCTGCCTCGTCCCCAACAGCTTCCCCTTCCTCTCCCCTGAGAATGTTAAATCTTCATTTTGGGTTAAGTCAGTATTCAATGTTTACATTATTATGACTATGTAACTATTATTTACAGAGAGCCACATGCAGTACTATGATTATAGTTTCTTGTACAACTTTTAATTTTCTCAGAAGTTAATAATTGCCCCTTTCTTTTCCTTTGTTTTGTTTTATGTGTACCAATTACACATTATTTCCTAAACTCCGTGACAGAAATGAAAATCTCTGAATATTTTAAACCCAGCACTGAGTGAATGGTCTTGTTTGTTTGTTTATTTTTCAGACAGCTTGTAGGAGCCTCCAGCCTGCAGCTGCTGTCTGGACGGTTCTTCTCTACAAGCAGCACCCAGATTCTTCCCTGAACTTTCTTCCACCGTCTTCCAGGACATCCCCTGCACCCTGGATTGCACTTCGTCTTTTTTCCTGGATTCTTCCCCTCTTTGGGGGGGAATACTTCCTCTAGTAACTTCCAGAGAAAGGGGATGAGGAGGTAAGTTTTTGGATACCTTATTTATCTGAAAATGTCTTTGTTCTAGCCTTGCATTTGATTGATAGTGTGGCTGACTCTAAATTGGAAATTGTTTTCCCTCAGAATTTTGAAGGCATTCTTCTATCGTCTTCTTGCTTCCCTTGTGTCGAGACATGGACAGGCTGTCCAATACCTTTCAGATCCTGAGGTTTCTCTGTGACCTGCTTCCTTACTTTGGGAGTTGGTAGGATTTCTCTCCATCTCTTTGTTCTGCACCTCATGATGATGTTCCTTGAAATGGTTTAAAATTTTTTTAAAAATTAAAGAAAAAAATTTTTTTATAGTTGAATTCGTGGTGCCATATACTTAGAAGATCAGTTAAATCTCAAAATACATTTCCTTCAGTTCTGGAACAGTATCTTACATTATTTTTTTGATAATTGCATCCTCTCTGTTCTCTTTATTTTCTTTTCTGTAGCTCCTATTTGTTGAATAATGGACCTCTTAATCCTTGAATTTTCTTATCTTTCTTATTTTTTACTTTTTTCCCTATTTTTAATGGAGATTTCTTCTATTTTATTTTTCAAATATTATGTTGATTAAAAAAATTCTGCTGTCATATTTTAAATTTCCAAGTGTTTTCCTGTTTCCTGAATATTCATTTTTATAGTACCCTTATTCTTATTTCATGAGATGTGGTATCTTCTAATTTTCTGAGGGTATTAAAATACATACATTATGTATATTTTTCCCTCTGTCTCCTGCCATCTCTCTACTTCCTTTGGAATTCTTTTACTTCCTGTTTGCTCTGATCTGCCTTCAGTTAGAGGCTTTTCTCCAACAGCAGGTGCTGAAGGCCTCGAACACACATCCAAGAGTGAGGCACCAGATACCCCCAGGGAAGCTCCCTGTGCTTGGGTGAGGCTTGATGACCAGTAGGCTCCAGTACAGAGTGATTGCGGGTGGGTGAATTGGTTATTGCCCTCTGGGACTCCCTGATGTCAGTATCGGCCTGGAGGAGGGGTGTAGTTCTGGGTGTGAACTTTCCAGAAGCTCACTGGGAGAAGGTGACATGAGTCTTCACTGTTCAACTTGTAGAATTACTTTAATTTTCCCTGTTTTCAATATGGCCCCCCACCCTCTTGCTCAGCTGTGTCTGCTGCCCTTGAGTCCAGAACCTCTTTCACCCAAACTCTCCAGAGAGTTGGCTTCCCATCATTTTTCATGGTGAGAGGAGGGTAGTCATCTTGCTAGGCAGTGGCAGTAGGATTCCTGGTTTTCATGTGGACTTTCCACAGGTCCTCCTGGTTTAAATCCCACCGATGCCTATGCCTTCTGAGGTAGTGTGTGTTGCTTCCTCAGTTTCTGGTCCTTTCAGTGTTCTGATGGGTTTGCTCATCCAAATGCAGGCTTACGTTTCTGCTTTCCCAGATTGGCTAAGCCAGCTGGCTGCTGCCCACCTGCTTTCCAGCTTCCACACTGTTGTTGCTGTAACTTGCCTCTGTTGGCTTCTCTTTTCTTTGTCCTCGTGGGGTCCTATCACTGTTAGACCTTCAGGGCTATTTTAGGGGGGGTTTCTTCTGGAGGGTGGCAGAAGTAAGAGCGTATGTTTAGTCCTCCGAGTTTGCCCTGAACTCCTGAGTTTTTCTTTATGATGGAAGCTTGAACAGAGGCACAGATCATCTGTTTGTTATGTGTCCTTACAAGGATGGCCTATTTATATCAGGGCCCTGTTTTCTTGATGACATGCTGTTGTGTGCTGGAAAACTCAACCCAAACGGCTTAAACGGGACAGAAATTTATCTTATCTAATGAGAAGCTCTGTGGTAGAGCAGCTCCAGGTTTGGTTAATTCAACAGCTCAGCAATGTCACTGAGGGCACAAACTGTTTCCATTTTTCCACTCTACTGTAGTGTCCTTCATGGTCACAGAATGGCTGCTGTGGCTCCATCCACCCTTCATGTCCTTGTCTATAAATGTCCATAGACAGAAAATATAGCATCCCTTTGTTGTTTTACTCTCTTAAAAAATGTATAATTATGTCTTAGTCCATCCAGCCTCCTATAACAAAATGCCATAGACCGGGTGGCTTATAAACAGCAAACATTTATTTCTCATGTTTCTGAGGCTGGCAAGTCCAGACTCATGGTTCTGGCAGATTCCATGTTTGGTGAGGGCTTCCTGATTCATTAGATATCTGTCTTTTTGCTGTTTCCTCACGTGGTTGAAGCATTTAGGAAATCTCTCTAGAACCTCTTTTATAAGGGCATTAATCCCAGTCATGACATCATGACCTAACCGTTGTGTGCACAATGGGGTGTGCTGGTAACACAGGTTGGTAAAAGAATTTACCAGAGATTAAATATAAGAATAGTTTAGGAGTTTATTTCGGTACCCTGTCATAGACAACAGTGGGCCACACAGGCAAAGGGTGCCTGTGTGAGCACCGAGGATTGTTATGGTGTATTTATAAGGTCGAGTCACAAGGTGCCTGATCGGTTTATGCACAAGTCTTTGGTTGGTTGTAGGTGAGGTAAGAGGTTTAGGGTTTGTGAAGGATGGTAGGGTCTATGACTGATAAGGTAGGCATTGCCTGGGGCTATCAGTTTGCAAGGGGAAAGATGCCCGGCAAACAATGTACTTTATCTGTTGAGGGATCACAGGATGACATCTGAGAGCCCAGAAATGGGGGTTGTTGGACTTTGAAGAATGTCAGTGGGCCCAACACTAACCACCTCCCAAAGACCCCACATCCTAATATCATCACCTTCGGAGTTAAGATTATAACATATGAATTGTCAGGGGAGGACACAAACATTCAGACCATAGCAAATTGTTTGAATAGGTGTTTTATCCATAGATTAGCAATTTAAAATACTTAAAAGGTATGCAATAAAAAGTCTCTCTATTATTCCTATCCTATCTTCTTACTATTTTTCCAGAATCTTTTTGTGTAATAAGGCATATTACAAGCAAATATGAATATATGCAAGGTTTTATCTGCCCCACTCTTACTTTTCCCAAAAGATAGCATACTCTAAGCATTTTTTGACATTGGCTTTTCTTTTCATCTAGCAAAATATTTTGGTACATAAAGCACATCCTTAACATTGTTTTATAGCTATATCATACTGCATTATATGCATGTAACCTAATTTATTTAACCAGTCATCTTTTGATAGATATTTAAGTTGTTTCCCATATTTGCTATTATAATAAATTCTGCAAATCTGTTAGTTTTCCTAGAGGATAAATTCCCAGAAGTAAAATTGCTGAGGCAAAAGGGTTATGTATTTGTGACCTTGACAGATGTTGCAAATTGTCCTTCCTGGGGTTTGTACCAGTTTATTCTCCCATCAGCAATGTACGAAGGGCTGGTTTACTTACAACCCACAGGGTATCTTTGTAACCTTTGGATTCTCGCCAATCTGATAGGTGAAAAATGGTCCTTGTGTCTCTATTGAAGAGCTAAGTAACCATTCCCAGGAGCTTCTGCAGCAGACTTGTTCTCTTGAGCAAGGTCTCCTTGGCCAGAATTTTGTAATGTGCTTCTTCCTAAACGAGTCATTGGTGAAAGGAATAAAACGACTCTAATTGGTTTAAATTAATCCAGATTAACATCCTGTGGTGGGGCTGGGTTAGGGGCAGTCTTCCCACTTCAGGGATGCCTAGATAGCCCAGGTTCTGTTAGCAAGGGAGATGGGGTTCATGCTGTGGGGTAGGCACCCAGCAGTGTCTGGGATTCCTGGTCCACCACCTGCTAGAGGGCTTGGCCTCAGACCTGAGCCTCCGAGGGCTGGAAGGCTGCTTCTGTGAGACCCCATTCTCATGTGGCCACTGCTTGTAGGCTGCCTGGGTTGGAGGATGGTCTGTGGTTGTGCAAACAGCCTGATCTCTTATCACATTCAAGACACTAGTTGCAAAAACCAGGTCAGAAAGGAGTCTAGGCTTTAAAACTGGGCAGCCCTGGGTTCAGATGCCCCCCACTGCCACTTACTAGCTATGTGACCAATTAGCCTCTCTAAGCTTCAGTTTTCTCAATTGTAGAACTGGGCCAGGAACTCCTGCATCAGGGATTGCCGGGAAGTTGAGAGTAACGTGCCCATCCCAGGGTCTGGCCCCCAGGGAGTTACTTAGCAGAGGCCCACCCTGACTCAGGTCTCCTGTACTCCACCAGCTCTGCCCTGGGTAGTGAGCAACTTGGGTGTGGCTCGGGAAGGGGCTCAATTGACCCTATGTCTTCCAGGCCCAGCACATAGCCAGAGGTTTGAAAAAGGTGCCCCATTTGTGCTCATTGAATGAATGAGAGAACAGCTGTAAGTTAGTGCAAAAGCTGCTGCTCCACCTCCTAACACTGTTTGGCTTTCTCAGCCATATTGAGGCAGAATTTCCCTTGATAACAATATGTGTTGAATCATTTGCACATGCCGTGCCTCCCGATGATGCGCAGTTTATTTATAGCATCAGCTCCGTATGGAGTTATCAATGCCCATTTTGCATGAGGATCAATAATTAATTGCATCCTTGCAGACATGGGACTACAACCTGTTTGCCACATAGAGCACAGCCCTGAGTAGAGAGCCTGCTTCTGAAGCCTTTGTTTGCTCTACGTGAGTTTTCCTACATATGGTGCTGCTTTAATGGACAATGCCCGAGTCCTGAGTGACCGGCCGTCTCCACTGCCCCCGCAGAGGTGAGGGCCACAAGAGACCTGGTGGCCATGCTGGGTGTGTGTGAAAGTGTCCAGGTGGTTGAGGGAGAGTGACCTTCTGGGAGGGGATTTTGAGGGGGTGGTGCATGAAGCTGGTGGGGGCTTCTCTCCTGTGACCCTTCCTGGGGTGGGTGACACCCCATTTAGCTCTGCCTGTCTGCTCATTTCTCCTGTAGGCTGAACACCTCAGAGCAGGGATATGTTCTAGCTTGTCTGTTTCCCCGGGTCCTGCCACACATGGAGTAGAGGCTCAGTGCAGGCTGGCTGAATGCTTGAGGGTAAAACATACCATTTTCTGGGTTTCCCTGTGGGGCTACTAGACGATCTGGGAGCTGGTGAGTGGAGGTGGCAAGGCTTGGGCAGTAGGTGGCGCTCTGTCAAAGTCCGCAGTCCCCGTCTGGGAGGAATGCCTGTCAGGAGAGCTTCAGAATCCACCTAACTTCAAAATTACACAGAAAATGATGATCAAGCATTTCTTACTTTTAAAAAATTTGAAATGATATTGAAAATCCTTACTTTATAAATGTTAGGAAAGTACAATCAATCAACTAACCTAATATCCATTTGTTAAGCACCTACTAAGTGCCAGGCAGGGTATTAGTGTATTAATTCTGATGGAGCATTCCTCTTCATATAACATGTCCCCCTGTCTCATTTATCTGTATTACTTACCTTTTAGAGGAATACATTGATGAATTGCTCTATTAAAAGAGAATAAAGATATTTAAAGTCTTTAATGGGAGAGGAATCACAAAGGAGTTTTTAAGATTAACTTAGAATTGTGTAGAACACTCAGCACATTATGCTAATTTTTTTTCAGAGACTGAGCAGCTTAGAGGGGAAAAAAAGCAGCCTGTTCCCATCTAGTTGCAGAAGCCGGGTAATCTATGTCTCATCAATGCTAACAAATATACCCATTAATAGCCGTTTGTGTTTGTAACAGTGAGAAATGCTTCCCTGGAAAATATTATTAGCACTTATATTATCTTACAGATTACATTCTCGCTCAATGGAGGGTCCCAGTAAAAATATAATAGCAGATTGCAGCCGATGGGCTCTCTATTTTTATGTTGGAGACTTCATTATTGCGCAAAGTTGAAAGAAACTCTTTGGAAACACAGGCACCTAGTGCACACACACAATTTCCAGAGCCCAGGATGGGAAGGAGCCTGGGGCTGGGAGTGGGGCTGCAGCCTCAGGCCCCAGACAGCCTTTCTCCCTTGGGGGAGCTGGCAGTATGTGGGGTGGACGTGGTACTGTCTTCCCCAGGGTGAGCAGAGTGAGGGGAGGCTCTAGGCAAGTCTCCGGCCCCGTCCTGCTCAGCAGCCATCTTCTCTGCTGGACTGTCAGCTCCATCAGGACAGGGATGTCATCTCAGCAGCCTCCACACCTAAGGGACTCAGCAATCCTGGACCACCCTAGGGTGTTGGAACTACAGGAGAGAGAGCCAGAGGGGTGGGCTAAACAGAGTGTCACCTAGGGACCGGGCAAGCACTTCCCTGCCTGCCTGGGCTACCTGTTGAGCCCTTGGGCAGGCAGGAGCCCAGGCTCAGGCTGACGCAAGGGCAGAACTGTGGTCCTGGAGAGCCTGATGTGAGGACACAACTGGGGCAGATCTGCCTGCACTGAGAAAACTGGGAAGGCTATTGGAGGAGGTGAGGTAAGACATGAAGAGGGGGCAAGGCATTAGAAGGGCTGGAAGCAGGCATGAAATGAGGTGATATGTAGGCCTAGGCAGGGAGGGACCTGGCTTGATGGGACCCCAGGCTCCCAGACCCCCTTGGAAGAGACTTTGGGGTTGTTTTCCTCCTTGAGGCCCCTTTCCCTTTCTCAAAGTGCTGGACCCTACTTGTGATGTGATCAGATGGCACTGATGCCACTGGCAGTGACTCTGTGGACATGTTTCACCTGCATGTCAGCAACCGGGCATTTCTCTGAGGGTGGCCATGTGTGCTGATCAGGGAGGGAGCTCACAGTCCAGTGGAGGAAACAGAACCATCCTGTGGGATGCTGCAGTTCACAGGCCACACACAGAGCCTGGGCCACAGCAAATTCTGATCTTGATGAACTGAAGAGAATTGTGATTTGGGGGTCACAGGGATACCTGGGACCTTGAATGGGGGCTGGAGCTGAGCCACTGCATATGTCCTTTCTGGGGAGGGTTGATAAGCAGGAGGGGGTGAGAGGTTCTCGGCTGACGCAAGGGTGAAGTCTTGGAGGTGGGGAATATGCACTGTTAGGGGTGCCCTGGCTGTCTGAAGTATGGGGTATAACAAGGGGGCAGTGGCTTTGGGGCCAGATCACAAGGGCCTGGGATGCCAGAGTGAGGTTCTGTGCTTGCTTCTCTCCTCTCTACGTGTAAATCTGAGCAGGGTGTGCCCAGACGGGGTGGCGTCCCAAGGGCAGAACTACAGAAACCACTGAGGCCAGGTCTGCTCCCGCCTGTCTGGCTGGGGAGGCTTAAGAACTCCTTGGGGGATGTGGAGCCCCAGCCTGAAGCTTGAAGCCAGAAAAAGGGCTGGTGTCTTGCCCAGCAGATACTGAAAGATACCCCAAACCTTATTCTGGATGGAGGAGCAGTACTCTGGGGTCTAGTGTCAATCTCCTGGAAGGACCAGGGGCTGCTCTGGGGCCATTTGTGCCCCCTCAGTTGGAGCTCGCACTCTTTGGGGAGAGCCCGGGACCTGGCAGCCTCTAGGCCCAGGCAGCCCACATGCTGCGCTGTCGCCTTCTCTTACGGGGCTGCATCCGGGTGAGACTCCTCACTCTGGTCCCACAAGCCCTCCAGAGTCTGAGCCACAGAAGATGCCCTGAGCTCCCAAAGCCCCCAGGACAGAGCAGGGTCAGGCTGGGACAGAGGGCCCTGCAGCAGGGAGGCAGGTGCCAGGCCCTGCCCACCCCAGCCTGGGTGCAGCATGAGGTGTGGCAAGGGGCAGAGGTGGGAGGACTGTGACCAGGCTCTGTTCTTTGCTTATATGTGAGCCCCAGCACCCTGTGTCTCTGTAACGCCAGCGGAGGTAATTTTCCTCTTGGAGCTGAAGTCAGAGAAGTACTCAGGATAGGATGATCTGTACAGGGAGAGAACAAAGAAAAACAACCACCTTTTACTGTGCAAAGGAACAATGTAAGGAGCTCAGATGAGCAAGGGAATTTGCAAAGATAGTAACAGGCAGTAATCGGCTGTGGGCAGTGAGAACAAAGCTGGGAACAACAATCTTTGCCTGAGTGAAGGGGTCCAGGCACTCGGGGCACTTGAGGCCCTTCTGTTCTGGCCTTGCCCACTCTTAAGTCCCCTCACCACCAAGTGGCTGCCCTGCTCTCCAGATACCAGGCCTTTCCTCTGCCCTCCCTGCTATCAAGCACCTGGTCAGGAAGTCCTCCCTGGCTCTCCAGTGCAGAGGCCCCAGTGGTTCTGGCCCTGGAGCTCACCCATTCATCGTGCTCCAGGCTGTTCCCACCCCTCCCTCCCATTCACTGTGAGGGTGGGGACCCTCAAGGATGGGGCTGTCATTTTCTTGGTCTCTGTGGCTCCAGGGTCTTACCTGGGGCCTGAGATGATGTTTGGGGTGTGAGCAGATGAGATAGGAGAGCATGCAATCTGACAATTTTGCGGTAACAGAGTTGGTGGGGGTGCTGTGCCAGAAATGGGGCTGGGCTGGGGTCCTGGCACAAAGCGTGCATGCTTGGTGGACAAATGCTAGTTCCCCACAGGGCTGTGCCTCTGTGCAGTTTAGTACTTGCCACTGCTTGGCATTCTTTTCCCTGGGGTGCCTCGGGGCTTTTTGAGGGTGCATATTTTATTCTACTCATCTCTGTATCATCATAGTCTAATTCGGGACCTGACAAACAGTAGGAGCTCAATAAATGCTGACTCAATGAATGGCTGATGGAACTTAGTGTACTGTAAATGTATGCAGGTCCTCTTGTCTGGCCTCAGTTTCTCCATCTGTGAACAGTGAGTGAGTTGAGGAGGATCCCAGCTGTGACTCTGATGTTGGGTGCTGGGCACTGTGGGTTTCTCTAAGTCTCTGCCACCCTCCCCCTTCCCTGGGGTCCAGAGAAGGGGTGTGTGCACTCCCTAGGGCTAAGCCCACAGTTGCAGGCCCTGCTGACCTGCAGGGTGTGGCCTCCAAGTCCTTGTCCAGAGTCTGCCAGGGTGAACTTGTGTTTGTGGGGAGCTGAGCCCGGGACACATGCAGTGAGGGATGGCACCAACTGGGTGAGCTGCCATGATTAGCTGGGCTCTGACCTTGCTACAGGGGAAGGAAGGAGGCAAGGAAAATAGGCTTATGTTGCTTGTGAGGATTCAGATTCTCTCATCTTCCAGAGGGAGGGGAGGAGGAGCAGACCCCTGGCAGCAGTTAGCAAGGAGGGAGAAGGCCTCTGAGCTGCTGGGACCCTGCGCCCTGCTCCCCTGGGGAAGGGGTCAGAAGATCCTGGTGTTCTAGGAGAAGGCAAAGGAAATTAAAGCCCCGCAACCAGAAGAACTGCAGAGCTGTGCACATGTTTAAGAGTGAGGCACTAAATAGCGGGGTGGAAGTGTGGTGTGCGTGTGTGTTTTGCCCAGCAGTCGGCTTCACTGAGGGTAACTGGAATTGCAGGGTGCATTAGTTTCCTAAGGGTGCCATGAGACATTACTGTAAACAGTTCTGGAGGCCTGAAGTCTGAAATTGAAGCTGGCTGGAGGCTTCCTTGCCTCTTACAGCTTTTGTGTGGCTCCTGGGGTCCCTTGGCTTGTGGGAGCACAACTCTAGTCTGGGTCTTCACATGGCCATCTTCCTTATGTCTCTGTGTATCCTTTGCTGTCTTAAGGACACTCTCATTGGATTTAGGGCCCACCTGACACAGTACTGTCTCACATTAATTCTTACCTTCGTTACTTCTGCAAGGACCCTATTTCCAAATGAGATCACATTCTGAGGTTCTGGGTAGCTGTGAATTTTGGGGGAACACTTTAATCCACCACAAAGGGGACCCTTGTCTGTCTATATCTGTAAGTCTCTTTTCTTGACGTGGTAATATTCCTTTCAGTCGGTGACCAGGGTGCCCAGAACCAGGCAGGGAAAGGGAGTGGGACTCTTGCCATTGGTGGACTTTCATTTCATTCATTTTCAGTGGGGCTTGGAGTTCCAGAGAGCAGTCGCTCTGGATCAACCTCTCCTGAGGTTGCATGTGCATGGGGGTGTGGCTCCCAGCTGTGCTGGGCGGGGAGGGCACTGGGGTCTCCATGCTTGTTGAGATTGGCAGGCAGTCCCTTTGTATTGAGTGTCACCTTTGCCCCCCCTCACAGGTACCCCGGACCTCTGCTTCCAGGGCCTGTGCGGGGTTGGGGAGGTGCAGATCCGTCGCTTCCTGGCTTTCCCCACCGCTGCCTTGTCCTGGTTTTCTCTGCTCTGCTAGGTTCTCTTCAGCCATCTGTGTTCCAGCTTCCCAGATTCTGATGTCATTTATCTCCTATTCCATTCACATCTTTGTGGGTGTTACCCCTTTACAGTCACTGCTGAAATCCATCAGTGCACTCTGATCACCTTTAGAATGATGCCCAAACTCTGACCATGTTCTCTTGGGCCTTCCGTCTGCCCACCCTCCCAGCCTCATCTTCCACCCTGAGTTTCCTCGCATACCAACGTGCCAGCCTCTGAGGGCCTGAGCTCACCCCTGCTCACTCTTTCTCCTTAAAAATGTCACTTTTTAGAAAGACCTTCTCCACTCTCTCACCCACTTATCTTTTTACTGTAGCTCATGCTGCCGCCTGAGCATGAGGACCAATTTGTCTTTACATAGCCAAGTGCCACGTACAGTCCACTGGTCCCTCAGATGTCCACTCCACCCCGTCTGCCTCTGTGCCAGGAGCTGACCTGTCTGGGCCGCACCTATTGAGTTCATTCAGTGGGGTACAGGCCGGAGCTTGGAGGGCGGGAGGAAAGTCAGCTTGGCGTTTTTATTCTTCTGGCCCCTTACCCATGGGTCTCCATGGCTTGGCTGTGTCCCTTTGCTGAAGGCCTCAGCTCCCATCATGCAGTCCTCAGTGTTCCAGCGACTTCTCTTTCCCTTTGACCCTTCAGGCCTAGAGGCAGTTACTCTCCCTCTTTAAACACTGCCCGCACCTTTGTAGTCGTCCCTCCTCAGGTATCAGGTCTGACTGTCCCTGGTCTTCCGGCTAGCTCTCCTACATATTTTCTTGCTCATTTACTTGCTTACTTTTGACCTCTCCTCCTGGACTATCAGCTTTGTGGGGACTGGCACTGGTTTCACTGCAGGATGCCCAGGGCTTACTTCAGGGTCTGACACACACTGGGTGCTCAGTGAATGGCCATTAAGTGAAAGGGCGCAACCACACATGCATACCCACATGCACACGTGCCCATGCAACCCGACAGACGGACACACATGCACATACTCACACCAAGCCTCTGCAGGCTTCAGCAGCTTGGAGACTTCAGGTAGTTGAGAACAGAGCTTGCAAGTGGACCTGGACCTTCTCACCTGCCCCTGCCATTTATTTGAGATCCAGTCTGTGAAAGCTGCCAGTGTTCCTGCTGTGTGGCCTTAGGGTCAGCCTAACCTCTCTGGGCTTCAGTTTCCCTGCACAGGGATAGTGATAAAGTCTCTGTGATCCCCTTCCTTGGTGATCCAGGAGCTTATGTGATACCTTCTGCTGTCTGCTTCTGGTAGTCAAAGTGCCTGGAATGTGCCTGTCAGCTGTGGCAACAGCAGGAGGGTCCCAGGAGCCTGGAGCGACTTGCCTGGGAGTGAGGGTGGGGAGGGACTTCTGTGAGGGCGTTATTGCATCAGATCACTTCTCACAAGGGTTTACTCTGGGCTGCAGTCAAGCCTGGTTGTCTATGGGATTTATTGTCTGAAAGGGGAGGCTGGGGCCGGGGAGAGGTTAGTTGGGCAGCCAGGTACCAAGAATAACGCAGGCCTAGCTTTGGCTCCCTCAGGTGTGGGGAGGCTGAGAGGGAAACAGGCTTCTGTGCCACGGAGGGGGACTCCCTGCTCAGCAGAGGAAAGTAGAAACACACCCGGAGCCCCTTGTGTGTTCCCCACCCCCCTCTTCTTCTCTTACCTTCCTTCTGCCCGATTTCCCTTCTCCTTCCCCTTCTCTCTTCTGGCCAGACAGGGAGAGCCTGGAACTTTCTGGAAGGTTTCTTGGGGAGGCTGGGGAGTGGGGCCCATTCTCTTTGAGGCTTTAAAAGGTGGCCATAAAACCTGTCTGAGTTCAGGTTTCTGTTACACGTGTAGAATGTAGGAGCTGATGATAGTCTGTGAAAATTCAATAAACCTTGAAAACAGCATCAGGGTTGATATCTGTAATTTAAAATAATGGATACCAAGAAATTGTTTTTCATTTATCTCGCTGCTGAGATTGTGGCATGGAAGAGACTTCATTAAGCGTAGATTTTTTTTTTAAAGAAAAAAATAGTGTCATTTATCTCAATCGATGACGGATGCAGGAGGTGGCTGATGATTGTGTTTAATAATACCTGACCAACAGGAGCCTCAGTTCTTTCATAGTCTGGGACAAGTAAACGCATACACAGAAATCATTTCACAGTGGGAAGGGTGCAGAAGCTTAAAGTCTCATTCTGACACAAAAGGGCCACTTATCATGTGTTAAGCAGCACATCTGGCTTGTGGTATTGTTCAGAAACTAGGGGAGGAAGAGGGGACTAAAATGTGGCTGAGTCCCAGGCCACATTGGTCAGAATCCCCCCCCCCCATATCCCCACTCCCATCCAGGAGCCTTGAATGGAAGCTGGGGGTGCCCGTAAGAGAGCCTCTTTTTGGCCCTGTACCTGCTCCCAACTCCCCAGATGGGCTGTGCTTAACTGGAGAGACTCCTGAAGTGTGTGTTCATATAGGTGTGTGTATGCATGTGTGTGTATATATACACATACATGTGTATGTGCATATATATGTGTGTGTCTGTCCATCTGTGTCTCTGCCATGTCTAGGCTTCTCCCTAATGAGTCAGGAGGTAGCATTCCTCTTTTTGCCGTATTCCCATCTCAGAAACCCAAAATCCAAGAGCCTAGTTCCTGGAAGTAAATTGGCAACGTAGAAGACAGTCCATGTGAGGGTGATTCATTAACTCCCTTTTTCAGGGCAAAGAGCATTTTACCCACCATCTTAAGCCCCTCCACAGTCCCTGCATGCATGGCAGGTGGTGGAGGGCAAAGCCTGCTCCTGAGTCCAAATTCGTGGGGATCTGGATGTGGAAGCTCCATGAAAGCTCCCAGGTTTAGATCCTTTGTTCCTTTGATCAAACACGGGTTACGTGCGGTGGGCCAGGCGTAGGGTTGCCCAAAGCCGAGGGGGGAGGTGGCAGTGATGCAAGATGATCAGGGACACGGGAGCCCAGTGGGCACTCAGCTGGCCCAGGTGAGGGATTCCCAGGCTGTTGCCCACTCTGCTAACTTGTGAGCTCCTGCTCTCCTTCAAGTTTCACCCCGACCTCCCCTCCTCTCCCACACAGGCTCAGGCTGCTTGCGTTTCAGACACAGGTCATGTGTGTGAGCCTCTTTCCGCCTTGAACACCCTCCCTCCCCCCCGCACCTCCCCCCCCCCCCCCCCAAACAGCAAGCCCAGCTCATCCAGCTACAGAGCAGGGACATCCCACTGTTAGGACATGGATCAAAGAATGCTAATTGATCAAATATTAAATGTCGCTTAAACACAGCACTGAATAATTCACTTTTCTCATGTGAGCAACTTCGCAGCAGCTAGAATAGGAGGCAGGAACTTTCATGCTGATAACAGTGTTAGCAGGGGAGGGGAGGAGATGCTGTTTGTTTTTCTGAAGTGTGGCAAAATGTGCGAGAACCAGAGTCTTCACTTATTAAATTTGGTCCTGTAGGAATACAGTGTCAAGATTTTCCATCCCAACCTGATTTCTAAAGAATCAGGTGACAGGGACATGGAGGGCATTGAGAGGAAGAGGGAATGAAGTCCTTAGTGGAGGAACAGCTGATGGGACTGGGGATGCTTTCCCTGGAGAAGAGGAGACTCACAGAATAAGGAGGAACCCCACTGTGGTACTTCAAATCATGGCCCCACGAGATGACCTTGTCCTAATCCCTGGAACCTGTGCATATGTTCCCTTACATGCCAGAGGGACTTTGCAGATGTGATTAAGTTAGGATCCTGAGTTAAGAAGGTTATCCTGGGTTATCCAGGTGATCCCAAAGAAACCACAAGGGTCCTTTTAAGAGAGAGGCAGGAGTCTCAGAGCCAGAGAAGGCGATGTGATCACATAAGCTGAGTTTGGAGTGAGGACATCATGAGCTAAGGAATTCAGGCAGCTGCCAGAGCTGGAAAGGGCAAGGAATAATTCTCTAGAGCCTCCAGAAGGAACACAGCTCCGTTGACACCTTGATTTCAGCCTTTTATGATCCATTTTGGACTTCTGAATTCCTGAACTGTAAGGTGACAAATTTGTGTTGTTTTAAGCCACTAGATTTGTGGTAATTTGTTACAGCAGCAGTAGGATACTAATACAGGTACCCTTGTGTCTCCTTCCTGCTGCAGCTTGCCGTGTGCCTAAAGTAGCACCATCACAACGACTCCTTCTGGGCACCTTGGAAAACAGATATTCCTTATTATAATGACAACTGGTAACACTGTAAGCACTTACTAGGTGTCATAGTCTGTGTTAAGAGCTCCACCTGCATTACCTACTGAGTTCTCACATCAACCCTGCAGTCTTTGGAGTTCAGAAAACCCATCGTTCTCCAGGCTGTATTGTTATCTATTGCTCTGTAACAGATTGTAGTTTAAAACAAGATACATTTATTATCTCATAGTTTCTGTGGGTCAGGAGTCTGGGGGATGCTTAGCTGAGTGGTTTTGGCTCAGGATCTCTCATGAGACTGTTGTCAGGGTGTGGACTGGGGCTGTAGTCATCTCAAGGCTTGACTCGGGGCAGGTCCACATCCCAGCTCACTCACGTGATGGGTGGGAGTTCTCCGGTGCCCTGGCTCTTGGATAGAGAGGCTCCAGTCCCTTCTCCATTTGGCTGTTCACAACAAGGCTGCTGGTTTCCCCAGAGTAAGGGATGAGAGAGAGAATGAGGGAAAGGGAGAGGGAACTCAAAATGGAAGCCATAGTCCTTTTATCACAATCTCAGAAGTGATATCCTGTCACTTCTGCCATTCTGTCCACTAGAAGCCGGTGACTAGATCCAGCCACATTCATGCAGAGGGGATTACACCGGGGTGTGAATATGCTAGGTGGAGATCATTGGGGACCATCTTAGACTCTGCCTTCCACACCCACTTTACAGATGGGACAACTGAAGTCCAGAGAGGTCAAACTAGTAAAAGGTAGACCTAGGATTTGAATCCAGCTCTGTATGAGCTGGGAGCCCACATTCTTAACCATTTTGCTGTCTTGCTTTTATGAAGCCTATGTTATTTAAAAACTCCTACCACCCTCAAACCCTATTCTGATGCCCTCCTTGGTGTACCTATGGCCCTCATGTATACCCCAGACCATGGACCACCCTGTACTACTGTGTTTGGTTTCTTGTCTGTCCAGCTGGATGGGATGGTGAGCTGAGAGCTGAATAAATTAATGAAACAAGAAATGAAAGGATGGGCTTAAAGAAAGAAGGCTGGACTGGCAACATGGGGCTACAGGGTCCAGCATCCTTCTGTGATGGGGTGGGGGTACTGGGCCTGGACATCTCTTTCTATATTTGGTGGTCTCTGTGTGGGGTTTCCCTGGGGTCTCAGAAGCTCACCAGCTTGGCAGCTTCCTCCTCCAGGCCTTGTCTCTCTGGTACCATCTCTGTGGCTGTCTCTCTGCACGGTGGGAGGAGGGGGCCATGCCCCTATGACCAGGGGTTAATGCACTTTGGACGGCCTGCTCTGGGAAAAGAGAGAGTTCAGGTTAGTGCAGTTGTGTTCATTATACTTCTCAGGTGCCTCCCTCCTCCTTCCTTTTGGGGCAGGTGAGAGGCTCAGGGATCCGTAGAAGGTCATTGTCTCCCCCTAGTAGGGAGGGGACTTCTTTCATTGCTTGAGCACACCGAAGCCCTGGTGGCCTTCTTCCCTAATGCCATCTGTTGGATATCTCTCAGCCTAGAGCTTCTCAGAGTGTGGTCCCTAGACCACTAGCAGCAGCACCTGGGACTTGTTAGAAATTTAAATTCTAAGCCCTTCCACCCTAGACCTTCTGAGACAGAAAACCTGGGGGTGGGGCCCAACAGTCTGTAGCTTAACAAGCTCTCCAGGTGATTCTGATGCTTTATAAGTGTGTTGTATATAATATATAAATATATAATATATAAAATATATATAAACGTGTTGGAAAATTCAGCAAAGCAATACAAGGGAATTTAAATTACCTGAAGATTAGTGTTACCTTATTGGTGCATGTCACTTCATTGTTAGAGGGATATGTGTGTGTGTATTAATAAATATATATAAAGTTGAGATTTTCCTGGAAATACAGTTTTGTATACTGCTTTTTAAACATTTCTCCATGTCTTAAACATTCTACCACGACATCACTTGTTCCTGGCTGCCATGTCTTCCATTATTGGAATGTACCATAATTTAACTGATCCCTGGGGCTGGGGTATCTGCTGATGTTGGCTGTGAGCCCTGCAGATAGACTCATGGTATAAACAGATGGCTGGCAAAACCAATGAACCTCTCCCTCTCGGCTCAGAGGATGGGACCTTGAGGGAGCTCATGAGAGTCTAGGCTCTGGGTGGAGGCTGGACACAGTCATGAGAATGCAGAGAAAGGGACAGATAAAGGAGAGGCCGTAAGTTTAGTGAGTGCCCAGGGTGGGTTTTGGGGGACAGAGGAGTCAGAAGTTTGGAGTCTGTGTAACCCAGAATGCACTGTCATAGGAACACATCTGATCCCACATTTGCTTCAGGGGGAAAAAAAACCCCACAAAAGCAAAAACGTGTCTTTATATGCAGAGAAAAATGGGTGGAAGGCTATAAACCAAAATGTTAATGTGATTTCTGAGTGGTGATGTTATGAGATATTTTCATTTTCTTCTTATTGCTTATCTATATTTCCTGAATTTTCTATAATGAACATCCGTTACTTTTGTAATAAAAATAAAACATTGCAAAAACGACTAGGGTAGGGAGGAGGAACAGTTCGAAAGGAGGAGGAGCATCTTTTGGGTGGAAGCTGCTGGCAGGTTCTGTTTTGTTGTGCTGAGGTGATGGCCCCATGGGTGCTTAGAGAAAGAGGGTCAGGGTTCAAGGGTTCTTCTTGAAATGACTGTGACATCATGGGCCGGAATGAGTATTCTGTGTTGGCTGGGAGAGGACCATGGACCTCCTGTCGGTTGAGTGAAGGATGCTGCCAGGGAGGGGCTCTTGGCTCATCACATCACAGTGACCTTCCCTGCTGTGTGTGTGTGTGTGTGTGTGTGTGTGTGTGTGTGTGTGTGTGTGTGTGTATGTAGTGACCATCTCACCAGTGAGAGGACGGAGGCCAAGCCCCTGATTTGGGCTCTGCAGATCTGGGGGTGGACCTTGGTGGGCACAAAGATACCTGGTTCTGGAATCCTCTTCCAGATGAGGCTGATTAGGAGGGAGTCAGGGCTATTAACCTCCCCTTCTTCTCCATGGCTCTCACTCATTGCGATGCCCTGAGGAAGGAACCTTGAAAGACAGCGCTCAAATGAGTTTCAGCGACATCTAATCTGCCGCCCAAGGGGCTGTGCTGGTTTTTTATTAAAGTTCATTACTTTCAATTACAGAAGAGGGGGTTTGGCAGGCTTACGTCTTCCAACTAATTGAACCATTTCCCCCAATCTTCTCCCCAGTGTAAAACATTCTCACCCTTTGGTGCAGGAAACTGCAGAGAAAACATTTCTTCATTTTAAGGAAACATATTTATCCATGAAGGGCATTGAGAATTGAAGAAAATATAATGGGTGTGGTTTAGAAGTGAGGGAGGAAGGGGCTGCCAGCAACCCTGAGGGTCCTTGAAATCCAACACCAGTTGGGGGAGGTCCCTTGTTAGCTCCCAGGACTCCTGGGTCCTCTGCTGGAATTCTGTGCGCTGGTTCCTTTCCCGGGAAATGGAGGCTGCTTTACAGGAAAAGCTTTATAAGGTTGTTGGAAGAGCACTGGCTGGAGGGACAGCAGAATTGTTCCTAGAGAAGCAGACCTTTCTCTCTTCCCTTCCACCCTCCTGACAAGATGTCTGGATTGGAAAAAAAATGATTATGGCTGGAGCTCATCCTTGAAAGGAGCTGAGCTATGGAGTTCGACCTTCCATGGAATCTCATGGGGATTCCATAAAAAGTGTGTAGCTGAGGGCCTGGTAGACAGGATGTCAGGAGACCTGGCAGGCTTCTTACACATGAATCTCAGCTCTGCACACCCAGTCACCAGTTTGCTTTGTAGCATTTTTCCTTGAAGCATTTCTGCAGAAATCCTGTTAGAATCCAGTGAGTGGTGAGTGGTGAGTGGTGAGTGGTGGGCTTGGGGATTAGGAAGCCAGGTCCTCGAGGCTGTTGCTGGGTCACAGGGGAACTGGGAGGTCACTGTCCTCTCCCTGTGCAGGAGACTCCCTTGCTCCCTCCTTCTGCTGGAAAGGACTATGGTGGGGACAAGCGTGACAGGGCTCTCATCCCCCCAGACCAGAGCCCAGGTGGGGCGGCAAGGTGAGGAGAGGTGAGGGACAGAGGAGTGTCCTGACCACGGGCATTCAGGTGTCTGATTACTTTGTTCCCTGCCTTTTATTTGGATTTGAGGGAAGAAGGGGAGAAGGGGCACAGGAGGAAGGGCCTGCTGTTCTGGTAGAGCTGATGGAGAGAAGGGGCATATCTTTGGGGCCCTGTCCACTGTCCACCTGACTCTTGGAGGTGGCTCTCTGGGCCCTTCTCATGAATCTGACCTTGGCTCTCTGTGAACTGTCCCCCTCCCACTCCTTTTGTTGTCCCTGGTCCTTTCTACTGCCTAGACACTGTGAGATTGGCAGGGGGGTTGCAAAGTGATGAAGAGACTGTCCTGAATGGCCCAGAGCTTGCTGGGTAGCAAAGAAGATGCTACATGTCCATCCTGACTGTGTTCTCAGCAGAGGGTGGAGAGGGTCTCAGGAGAGGGGCTTTTTGGGACACTCAGGTGGCACTGGAACTCGCAGTCAGGGAAGGCTTTAGGGTGAGGAAGCACATCTCCTGGACTCTGTTGGATCTGACGGGAATATTTGAAAGGACATTCCAGGTTTGGGGGTCAGCAAGAGAGAAGGCCTGGAGGTGGGTACGAGGGGAGTGAAAAGAGGGAGATTCAGTGCTGAGCATGGGTGTGGGTGCTGGAGTGTTGGGGTGGGAGGGGTAAAATAGAAGCTAACTGTGGAGGGCCTTGAGCGCCTTCTAGGAGCTTGGTCATGGGACAGGAGGAGGGGCACCTTGTCGGGGGGGGGCGGTCTGTGAATCTGGGAGCTTCCTTAGAGCTAGTTTTGAAAAAGCTCACTGATTGCCTGGCTGCTGGGTCTGGGCTGGGAATGTGGTGAGAAGAGAGGAGGTGAACAGGGGTGCTTTGGAAGCTGCTTGGGGAAGGGGCAGTGGGGGTTTTCCTCCTCAGCCCTGAGGATCGCCGTGAGTTGGCCACATGTGTCCCTGGTGCCCTGACTGCCTTGTCTGAGGCCATGGCTAGGAAACTGGCCCTGGCTCTTAACTCCACTGTTTAAATCTGGGCCCCTGAGGGACTGGAGCCTCACCCCCAACCAGAGCTGACAATGCCAGCTTGCTCTCTTGTCTTGAGGACTGGATGCCTCTTGTATTGGTTGCCTTGATCATGCCCAGCCTGATACCCACCTGGGCCTGGGACTGGACCTGCTAAAGGCATCTACCCCTACCTGCCCCCGTCTTCTGCTTCCCCTGCCCAGGACCCTGAGTGTCTGTCAACACCCAAGAAAGACTTCGATGCACTAAAGAACCTGCCAGCGAGAGGGTTTTTTGGTGAGCCCAAGGATGGTATTCTGATGGAGCTGGGGGAGCCCAGAGCTGGCACTTGAAATGTCATTGTTTTATTAAAGTTTAAAATTTAATAAAACAAAATTTATGGGCGATGTTCCAGCTTCACATGCATCATTTGGCTTCTTGCTGATGCAGCATGTTGGACGCACAGCCGTGCCTCCCCGTCTCTGGATGTCGAAAATTGAAGGCATGGTGGTTGTTGAGGACTTGCAGGGATGGAGGTGGGCAGGTGGCCTCTTCCACACTCACTGGGGCTGGGTATGGGATGGAGCTGGGCAAGGGTCATGTCTTTGGTGCTGTTGTTCTCAGCCCACTGAACATTTCTGCCCTCACTGTGGCAGCTTGTCCTTGAGCAGGAGTTGAGGGTACACTGAGAGCTCTTAAACACCCACGTGGAGAGGAGCAGAGCAGAGGGATAAAGGGACAGGCTGTAGAGCCAAACAGCCGGGATCCTGGCTGTGCTGGTTACTCGCTGTGCTGGTTCCCGAGCGCTTCTTCATTTGTAAGATAGTGATAATAAGAGACCCTCCCTCACTGGGTTATAGCCGGGTTGTGCCAGTGAGGTGCTTAGCACAGAGCTGGCACTTAGCATGAAATAAGTGGTCACTTTTAAGGCTTTTTATTATGGGCTAGATGTTGCTAGGTGTTACATCCCTGCCCTCACTAAACCCCAATCAGAATAAGGAGACAAGTTCAGGGACACCTGAAATACTTGGAGTACTGAGAGGTGTACAGTGAGTGTGTGTGTAATTTGGGGAGGCTTCTAGGAGGAGGTAGTTTTTTGACCCGGCCTCTTAGGGAAGGGGAGGGGACTTCAGCTGAAAGATCTAGAGAAACCTGACAAACACTACTGCAGCCAGGTGACCAGGGCCAACATCAATGGTGACACATCATGTTGATAGTATATACTTTTGCTATGAGAGTGACACCATCTCTGTGGCCTTCCTTCATAAAGCCCATAACTCAAGTCTAATCATGAGAAGAACCTCAGACAAACTCCAGCAGAGTCACATCCGGCAAAACACCTGACCAGTACCCCTCAAAACTGTCAAGGTTGTCAAAGACCAGGCAAGCCAGAGAAACTCTCACAGCTAAGAGGGGACTAAGGGGATGACTAAATGTGCTGTGATATCCTGGGCTCCCAGAATAGGAGAAGAACATCAGATCAGAACTAATAAAATCTGAAAGAAGTATGGACTTCAGCTAGAAAAAAAAAATGATCCAAACTCATTTTCTCTGAAAAGGGAGCAACTGAGAAAAGTTGAACATGTGATTGCCCCAGAGGGGCATTTGCAGTGATCGAAGTCTCCAGCTAAGTCATCACTGATGCTAGTGCTAATGCTAATGACAACAACAACGACAACAACAACAGTAATACTAACAGCAATAACTGGCAAGTCAGATTTAGGCTGACTAAGGCAGATGTCCACCCTCCCTTCTGGCCTGCCTCTTAGAGTGTGTATCAGGGCAGACTGCTCATCAGTGAATCTCACTGACAGCTTACCCAGCGTGGGGCAAGGTCCTGACCCCTGGAGTTACGGCTGGTGGGGAGACTGGCGAGGACACAGGCCTCAGCACAGGGTGTGTGGAGTGTTGGGAACAGTTGCACTGACCTAGCCAGGGTGATGGGCAAGGGAGCTTCAGGGACCCGGGAGCACTGAGCCAAGCCCCGAGCACACCCACAGCTCTCCTTGGTGAGGGTCGACCCTGGGCACCCACTCAGAGGCCTCCCCTCCTCGGGCTTGGTCACACCACCTGGACCCGAGCATAGCCTCTCAAAGCAGCCAGGTGACAATTTTTTTTTTTTTAAATCAGAGAAATGATTCCAGTTTGGCCCAGATTTCTGGTGCTGAGAGAGCAGTGAGACATTTGCATGAAGGCCTTGGAGGTCTGGAGCTCTCTGCTGTCACTCATGGCTTTCCTTTTAATCACTATTTATTTTTAAATATCTGTCTAATGTATAATACAAGCTTCAGCTCTTGAGGCCATCGCCTCCCCTTTCAGCTCTGTTTCTGAAATCCTATTTACGGAGGACAAATAGCTTTTGGGTACTAGAGTCTTTGCCTCTTCAAAGAAGCAGTTAGCGGGCTGTTCTCTCCTGATTCTGTCTGTGGTTGGGGCAACAAAGAGAGATTATTTTAATTCCATTTAAACTCTCTGGGGGTCTGGCTGTTGAGGGACGCAGCTGCTGCCTTTGTTGGCTTCCTTTCCTCATAAAACTGCAGGGTAGATTTCTTGGGGGTTGGGGAGAGGGTGAGGCGATGACACTGGTAGGGGGTCTGTCTCTGCCTACCGGCCTCCATCAAGGCCCAAGGAACTGGGCCCAGCATTTCCCTGAACTTCAAAGGCTCTCTCAGCACGATCTTTGCAGTAATGACTCAGGAGGGTGTTTGCTGAGTCTGTGAATATTTGCGCGTGTGAGGGCCCCGGGCCATGAGATTGGCTGGATTTATTAACAAGCATGCTTATTCTCTGAGCCAGAATTTATGGAGCCAACTGTGTACCAGTCACAGGCGGTACAGAGATGCCAAGTCACCTGTCAGCCTTGTAGGGCGGCAAGTCCTGGGAAGGGGGAATATGGGTGCTGGGATTGCCCAGAGGAGAGGCACCTGACGCAGTTCGGGAAGGCTTCCTGGAGGACATGATGTCTGGACTGAACTCTGAGGGATGAGAAGAGGTTATCCTTCAGGTACTTTCCAGCTTAGGGTTTTGCTGGGTTATGTTGTCAGGTCACCTCACCTGACTTTGCCTCTGGTACTTCCCCTTCTCCCTCAGTTTTATCATCTTAAATGTGGGGGACTGAGATTACATGTGACATTCAATGCTGTGTCAGCACAGGCCGGTTTTCCCGGGCCTATCCTTGGGCCTGGCTCTGCAGTCTGCAAAGTCCCCTCCCCCAGGATCCACAGTGCCCATCAGGGCCTGCCTGTCTAGTGACTCAGCTCTTGGAGCACAGGGAAAAGTCAGAGCAAAGGATGTGAAGATGAACTCAACAGCAGGGTCCTTAAAATAGCTTCTCTGACACCCTGTGATGTGTGGGCCACAGTAATTTCCTCTGCTTGCGTTTGCTCGATTCACAGTAACAGCAGAGTGCCTTTCCCAGATAGGGCCAGATTATTCACGATGGTTTTGAAGTCTGGATACTGAGCACTGTACTGGACGTGGAACTAGACAGTGTCCAGTCGGGGCACTGGCTGCCTGCCCAGCCCCTGGGATGCTCTGTGTGAGCAGAGGTACTTTTGTTAGAGCTCTGGGGAGGGCTCAGGCCCCATCCTGGGGAACCCAGCATTGTTGCCTGGACAGTCTCCCCAGTTTTCTGTTCTGCAGAATCCCACGTTGGCAAGTCTCATGTTCTGGGAAGTGTCCGGCCCGGACTTTGGGTCTAGTGATGGGAAGGCATTGCTGTCCCCATTTTATAGATGCGAGGGTGAGGTCCAGAATTTATCTAATTCTTTTTGGGTCACACATTGAGTCAGAGGAGGGCTCAGTCTAGAAGCACTTCTGTGCACTTCCTGTACTGTCCCAAGATGGGTCACCCCAGTGACTTGCTCTCCATCCTTCCCTCTCTCTCCTCACTGCAAACCTAGGCCCAGGGGGAGCAGACATGAGTCATGGCAGCAAATGCTGATTTTAGAAGGAAGTTGGCCACAGCCATCGGCATGTCTGTGAGTGGCTGGCCATTAGCACCTCTTTCCTGGCAGCACCCTGTGTTCTTTAAAAGCCTTCTTCTTAGGTGTTTACATTTTCCTTATGAGTTCCTTTTCTCCTGGAGTGTCTTTCTCTTGAAAAATTAAAAAACTTCAACATTGAGAAATCTACCCCAACTGCTTTCAGGTGGAGGAGGGAAAGGGTTTGCTTCCACATGGGCTGGGAGAGTGGGGTAGCGGCAGGGAGGGGACCTTCCAGGGCAGGGGAAGAACCTCCAGGCCTGGAATTCCCTTCTTCAGGAGGGTAGCAGGATGGAAATCATAGGAGGCATTTACTGTCCCATCATCCCTTTCCCCTTTTCAGATCCTGGTCCATTTTCCAGGCCAGCTCCAGTGCCCTTTCTTCCAGGAAGCCTTCCTGACCACTCTCTCTTGCACTTACCTCTGCTAGATCCTTCTCTAGGTGATTTACCTGGATTCTCTTGTTAATCCTCATGATAGTTGTGAGTGATATCATCATCATCATCATCATCATCATCATCATCATCATCATCATCCACATTTCCAAATGAGGAGACTAAGGCCCAGAGAAGTTAAATGGCTTATTTAAGAGTGTGGTTGACAAGTAGTAGTGAAGAGAGCGCATCAGAAGTGATGCTACATTATCCCCAAGGCTAATTCATCAAAGGCTATGTAGCTCCACCTGACTCTCAGGACTGCTCTTCTGCAGCCGCCATCCTGTGGGGGAAGCCCAGGTTACGTAGAGACGCCATCAGAGCCCCAGCTGAGGTTCTGACCGAGAGCCAGCCTGCAACACCAGGCAGGTGAGTGAGGAAGCCTTCAAGAATGGTGCTCACCACAGCCACCATCTGACTGTAACCACTCTAGAGACCCTGAAGGAGAACCCACAGATGAGCCCAGTCAGTGTCCAGGATCATGGGAGATGATCACAGTAAATGATTGTTATTTTATAGCATCAAGTTTAGGCGGCTTATTATGGATAACCAGAACACAGCTCATGTACAGCCAGCAACACCTCTTCCCTTCAGCCCCACCCCTGGGCTGGGTTTCCTATCCTCCTTGGTGCTCCTAGATGTGGCCCTCCCTCCCTCCCAGCCTCCTTGAGAACAGTGGCTCCTGGGTGTCCAGATCCTGGATGTCCAGATCCAGGGCAAGGAAGTGATAAATGGTTTGCTTAACTTGGTAACTGGGGGAAGGTGGGAGACAGAGGAGGAGAAGCCGAAAGAAGGTCTGAGGCAAGGCCTCCTTTCCACTGGGTGTGAATTCCCATCACTCAGTCAAGAGTCAACTTTTGGAAATTTCTTCCATGCTGTGCTCGCCAGTGAGGGGCTGCTCCTGTATTCCTCCATCCCTCCACCACTGTCCTCACGCTGGCTGTTTTCTGACCTGCCTCTCCACTTGGCCAGACGTGGAGGCTTGGTTGGGGCCAGACCAGCAAACCCTCAAGGGTGTGCAGAGGAAGGGAAGTGGAGTAGCTCCCACTGCCTATACACCAAGACAGACAGATGGTTGGTTTCAACACAGAATTCTCAGATGGCCCCCACGATTGCCATGCCTGGTGTCCGTGCTTAAGTACAAGAGGGACTGTAAGTACGACAGGGCAGCTCTCCAGTGATGAGAGATTTGCCTGTTGGCTTTGAAGGAGTACGTTGCCACATTGTGGAGAGGACCTGGTGGCCAGGACCTAGGGCAGCCACTAGGGGCGAGGGTGCCCCTAGCTGATGGCCAGCAAGAAACAGGGACCTCTGTCCTACAAGTGCAAGGAACTGAATTCTGCCAACAACCTGAATGGGCTTGGAGCCGGATTCTTCCCCAGTCCAGCCACCAGTGCAGTCCTGCTGACACCTTGATGTTCACCTTGTAAGACGCTGACCAGAGAGTCCAGCTGAGCTCTGTCTGACCTATAGAGCTGTGAGACAATGAGTGGGTGTCGTTTTAAGCTACTAAGTTTGTGGTGACATGTCATGCAGCAATAGGAAACAAATACAATGGGGAGCACCTCTGTCTGAGTTCTGGGTGGCATCTGGGCCCTTGGCGGTCAGGGCCTGCAGGGGCTGTGCCGTGGGTGTGGCTTACTCGGTGGCTGTGGTGGCTCAGGTCCTGGTGGCCAGTTCTAGACCCCTGGGCCTCATGACTCGCCTCCCCTAGAGCCCCCAGTCACATGACGGCCCACTTTTATGGCCTGGCACAGCCACATTTTATTGTCGAATTAGTAGGAATAACAGCAGCCTTTTAGTAGCTGATTGGGAGCTGTATATTAGCGATTGTATTAATAAGTGCATGGTGACGGGAGACCAGTGAGAGTGAGAAAATGAGACATAGTATTTATCCCCTGTGCAAAATATTTTTTTTATTATTAAAGGCACTGGGTTAACTGAGGATAGATTTAATGCCTGCTGGTAATTTTATTGGATCATCAGCAGCTCAGGGTCCCACCACGGCCTGAGCTCTGGAACCCTCCTCATCCAGGGCCATTGGATTCTTTGGAGAAGCTTCAGGGCTTGCAGTTGCAAAGGTGAGCACTTTCTTGGGACTTGCCCTGGTCCTGCAGCTCCCTGCAGGCAGATGCTGGGCAGGTGAGGGCAGAGCAAGTCCCTCACTCATTTGGAGCTGAGCGATAAGGTCAGGGTAGCTTCTGAGGAGTCTGGAGGGAGAGATTGCAGGCAGAGCATCAGAGCTGGTGCAGGCCCACCTTGACTCTCGGGGGAGCCTCCCAGCAGGGAGCCGCACAACTGTCCTGTCTTGCGTTGTGGGGGCAGCTAGCTCGTGCACAAAGCCCTGTGCTCTGTCTCGTCTGGTGCTAGCTGAGTCTGCTGCAGTGGTCCAGCCTAGGAGAGAGATGGGCATGCCTGGTGCTGGCTGGAGGAGCCCCTTGCGGGTGGAGCTTGGGGCTGTGGCTGCCTTGGTGCTCTGTGCAGTGGACCAGGCAAGGGGACCGTACTGAAAACCCTTGCAAGTTCTTAGACCTTGGGTCTTTTTAGAGGAAGGCTATAGGATAGATTATGAGACAGGAGAGAAAGGCACGGAATCCAGAGATGCTGGCAGGCGAGAGTCCCAGCCAGGCCTGCTTCCCGTGGATGGATAAGCCCCTCACCCTGCTTTTCTTTTGCTCTAGACCAGCTCCCTTCACTGCTTCTCTGTGGTTCTTTTTGGAAGGGTCAGTCCCTCCTTCCTACAGGAAGGGCCTTCAAGGACCCTCATCTGACCCTCTCTTTGCACCTTCTCCCTCCCCCACCAGCAGATGTTGGGGAGTTGAAGATGTGTGATGGCAGGTGAGGGCTCATGTGGCACAGGTGACAGGGAGTATGGCATAACAGAAGAACGTGGGCTTTGGAGCACAGCTGACCTGGCTTAATGCCCCAGCCCTGCCCTGTGCTGGTGGGGTGATGTCGCTCCTGGGCACGATGCTTACCCCTGAACCTTACGGCCCTCATCTGCCAAAGATGCCTATCATCTCCACCTCACAGGGGATGATTGTAACAACCAAAAGAGAGAATGAATGTCTGGAAGGGCTTTGTATGCTGTTTGGCACATAGTAGGTGCTCAGTATAGATTATTTTATTACTTTTAGAAAAATTCAATCTCTTGTATTCTAAGAGAAACCTTCTGGCTGATATTGAGGTTAATTTACTCACTCATTTGTTTATTTATTTATTTGCCTTTTCAGATTGATTTTTTAAAAAATTGAAGCATCCTCGGTTTACAATGTTGTGTTAATTTCTGGTGTAATGCAGAGTCAATCAGTTATACGTATATATATTCCTTTTCATATTCTTTTTCATTATAGGCTATTACAAGGTGTTGAATACAGTTCCCTGTGCTGTACAAAAGGACCTTGTTGTTTATCCACTTATCTGTTCTTTCTGCAAGTGTTTGGTGTTGGGTGTTGGTGTTACCATGTGAGGCAAGTAGCAGGTAGTCAGTGAATACTGATTGAGTGGGTAATTACAGAGATTATAGACAAAGTTCTTCCTCTTGGGGAAGTTTGCCTGGGAAGGGATGGTGCTGGTGTTTAGACCAGCGAGTGGTGATATTTTCTGGTTTTCCTTAGGTTGGTTGATCTTTCTTTGGTGCCTGGTGCCAAGGAAGGCTTGAAGATGCCTCCATTCCTGTGGGCCAGAGAAATGCCTCCTTCCTCTGTTGCCTGACATTCTTTTGCACGGGAACTCAGGGAGAGGTGATTGTGATTTTATCTTGCTTGGAAAAGTTAGTGCAGACCTCCTTGGCCCAGTGGCAGGGGGTCGGTGGAAACTTGTGGACACGGCCAGCATTTATTAGCCTCCTGTGGATGCTGAGAGAGCTCCACTCCCTCTGCCCCACAACCACGCAATTCCTTGGCCTCCATCCAGCCCAGAACAGACACAAAACTGCCCAGCAAGTGCTTCATTGGGAGTTGAGAAATGAGTAGTCATTTTGGGGAAATCTTTGTGTGCTGCTCTGGAAAGCTTGAGCTAGATTCCTGGCGCGTGGGGTGGAGAGAGGGGTCCCTTTCAATCAGGTTGCAGGAAGTGATTCACTTCCCTACATTGGAGTTCTTTTTGGAGCACCGGTCCTTGCCTCCAAATTGTGCTCCCCAATCTCGAATCCTGTGTAGACTGCTAACCTGGCAGGGTTCTGGCTTGAATAGCCACCCTTGGAAGTAGTTGATAAAACAAATGTTGGCCCTACTGCCCCTAAACTTGAAGAGAGTAGATTGAAGTTGAGTGATGGTAGTTTGCTGGGCCCTGGAGCGTGTAGAGTTTCAAGGAGCTGACAGCCTTTGGGGGCCACGGGACCTTTACTTTTAGAGGCTGATTATGCAGAGACCAGCAAGTGTGCATGACCCTGTGGTGGTTTAGCTGTTCTTGGGCTGAAGACTGGAAAATCTGTGTGATTGTTTATTGCCTCCATTTTTTATTATCAGCAAAACTTTAATTACAGCTCTCACTAGACTACTACCTTCTGCCGGCATTTACAAGGCAATAAATTTCCCCTTCTCTCCTTACACAATCTGAACTCCAATAGGGCAGTGCATATGCACCAGAAGATATTGATTCCCCAAAGAAATTACAACAGCATTTGCTCTCAAGTAAACACACAGAGAGGCTATTATAACACTGAGGAAGAGTCAGTTGTCTTTGCTTTATTAAACAATGCAGCTCTCAGTTGGAAGCACATCTAAATTATCAAGAGATTGGTAGAACAGACAGGCAGCAATGCCTGGAATGAGGCTTCGAGTGGGAGAACTCTGTAATGCAGAGGTTAGAAGGAAGGCTTTGTCCCTATCTCCCTGTTTCTCACTCCCTCATCAAACCAAATTGCTCCTTCACCCCTCATCCCTGCAGTCCTTTAGCAGGGAAGGGGTATTGATTGTGGCTCTCAACTAGGGATTGGGCAGCTCACTGCAGGCTGGTGGAAACGAAGCTTACACAAGGCCAGCCAACTGGCTAATGGCCCCATGTGTATTGGCAGACAGTAAACACAAGCCTTTTAAAAACTTCTCGTTGTGTTACTGGCAGGTGGAAAAGGTTGATGCATTTATCAGCCTAATTTGGAAAACGGTCCACAGCCCATTTTTGCTTTGGAACACCCAGAAATGCATCCCACTGAGCAAAAGCGTGATCAGCCGTGACCTTGCTCCCACCAGGCAATGTGAGACGGAATATTTTATTATGAACAACTTGGTTCTACAGTCCCACAAGAACAAAGATGGAATAAAAAATCTGAGGATGTTGTGGGCAATGTTGATATGTTCTATACAATGTTTATGGGGTGTTAATTGGCATCCTGTTAGTAAAAAGATAACTTTCTCCAAATCCACTTTCCATGATTAAATAAACTCATGAGACATGGGGGTGAAACAAAGTTAAACAGATTTCTTTGCTGCAGGACTTTTCAGAGGCTGTGTGTTAATATGCATTATGAATTTGAAAGAGGAGGAAATATAGAGAAAATAAAGTTCTGTGAATTTTTTAAAAAACAGAATTCACATCTTGTAGGACCAGAGTTTTTACAGAATAGTCTTTGGGAATAAAGCAAAGGTAGACTAGACTATGAGAAGTGGTCCAGATTTTCTTTGCTGTGTTGGGCTTAGAGAAAACAGCATTAGGAGTGAGTCTGAGTAGGTAGTGGGAGAGTCAGGCTATGACAGTCAGGGTAGCCAAAGCCTTGCCGAAATGGTGCCTGAACTCTCACTCGGCCTCTTGAAAGATTTACCCAGTATTGATGTGACAGATGCTGCCTGCCTGGAAGGTGGGTTCGTCTGAGCTAAGAGAATAGCTCCAGAAGTATCTTTCACCAAAACATACTCATAGCAGTCTTAGCTCAATTAAAGAAAACCCCAAGTTAGTGGAGAAGGGAATTTCTGTGCATGGAGGTAACATTCTAGCTTATTTCAGGCCAAACTGCTGTCAAGAACAATTAGAAAAGGTGTGGCAGATTACATTTTCCATATTGCTGCATCGATATCTATTCCATACCACACACCCATGCATGTCATGTCTTCTTATAACACGGCATTGACACTCCTGCATTGAGAGGTAGATTTTGTGTTTCTTCCCATGAACATGGATGGACTTTTGGAGTAGCCTTGACTAACAGAATGTGGCAGAAGTGAAGTTGCTTGACTTCCAAACCTATGTCATAAACGCTTCCACTTGCTTCTCCTTTTCTCTACTGGGATACATGCCTTGGGAGCCCTGAGCCAACCTGTAAGAAGTGCAACTAACCTGAAGCCTCCATGTTGTAACAGCAACATAGAGAGATTATGAAGACATAGTGAGATGCCTGGGGAGCCCAATTCACAGTGATTTGAGTCTACCCAGACCAGGTACCAGATATGTGAGTAAAGAAACATTTGAGTTGATCCCAGCCAAATCCACCATCTGATTGCAACCTTATGAGAGATCTCAGGCCAGGATCACCCAGCTGAACTACTCCTGAATTCCTGATTATAGTAACCATGAAAGGTAAAAAGTGACAGATATTGTTCAAAGCCACAGTTTTGGCTTTTTGGGGAAAGTTTTGGGGAAATTTGGTGTGCAGCCATAATAACTAGAAAGCAGATCCACAAAATCCATAAAACATGTTGAAATCTTTGGAAAGCTATCAAAATAACAAAGGCTTGGCTCAGGGGCCAGGATTCTTGAACGAAGGGAACTCCCAAGAGGAGAGCCAGCCACTTTCACCCTCAAGTTAATTGTGGACTCAAATGCAATAGCTGAGAGGCTGAGCAGAAGGTGGCTGCTAAATGGCTGAGAAATTGATTGCAGCTTTTGGCATTTTCATGGGGCTTTGGGGTAAAATTGGGGTTCAGATCCTGCCAAGTAGAAGGGGCCCTGGTAAACACCCCAGACTTTCAGTTGCAACTCCTTAGAGTAAAGTTGAACTTGAAATAGAATAGCCCTTGTAAAAGCTGAAGACTGCCTTGAAGTCAGCTCAGCCACTACTGGGTTAAGTTTATCTGTCTCTACCCTTTCTGCCACCAGAGACAAAAATCCTCTCTTAGGCAAGGCAGCATTATCCAGAAACTTACATTATTTATATAATATCTGGAATTCATTAGAAATAGTTAGGTGTACACAAGGCAACAAGTGATTGAAAACCAAGGGAAAATACATAATAGAATAGACTTAAAGGAAGTTTGGCAACTAGAATTATTGGACATGGACTTTAAGCCAACTGAGATTACCATACTCAAGAATCTGAACAGCAACACAGAGACTTTCTGTGGAGAATTGGAAACTATAAAATAATCATACAGAAAGTTGAGAATTGAGAACTCAATCACTGAGAAATCAATAACTGAGACTTCAATAGAGGGGTTGAACTGCCTATTAGACACAGTGGAAGAGCAGACTGGTGAACTAGAAGAAAGATACTCGGAAAATTTCCAGTTTGAAGGACAGATGAAAAAAATGAAAGAAAATACAGAAAAAGCATAAGACACATGGGACATAAGGAAATGGTCTAACATGTATAATTTGAATCCCAGAAAGAGGAAGAGGAGGAGTAGAAGCAATATTTGAATAGACAATGGCTAAGGATTTCCCAAACTGGCAAAAACATCAAGAAGCACCATGAACCCTAAGTAGAATAAATTAAAAGGAACATACCTAGGCACATCACAGTAAAACTGCTGGAAATAAAAAGAAAAGATCTTAAAAGATTCAAAGGAAAAAAGGACTCATTACCTTCTAAGAGCAGTGCTGAGCATGATACTGACTTCCAAGGAAACAGTGGAAACTTGAAGACAATGTAATGACATTATTAATGGTGAAAGAAAATAACCTCTCTGTTAGTCAGCTTAGGCTGCTACAACAAAAATACCATAAGTTTAAACAACAGACATTTATTTCTCACAGTTTGAGGCAGGAAAGTCCAAGATCAGGGTGCTGGAAGATTTGGTTCCTGGTTAGGACTCTCTTCCTGACTTGCAGATGGCTGCCTCCTTGCTGTGTCCTCACATGGAAGAGAGAGAAGGAGCCATGGTCTCTTTTCCTCTTCCTATAAAGACACTTCTCCTATCATGGGCCTTATCCACATGATCTCATCTAAATCTAAAGATCTTCCAAAAGACCTCACTTCCAGCCATCACACTGGTATATGATTGTGTCAAAGGTGTGTCCCTCCTCATCATGGAGTCCTGAGCTCAGATGTGCCCACCTGCCTCTTCCAGGCAGCCTGTTCTTGCAGGCCGTGGTGATATGGACCATTGAGGTGGTATCTCTTTTTGGAAGGAGGGTAAGGGAGGCTGGTCTAGGTGATTTTTATTTAGTACTGAGAACAAACCTACCTGAGCCATCTGGATCCTTTTCAATTTCTTTCTTTATTTTTTAAAAGTTGCTTTCCTTTTATTATTTTTTCATAAATAATTTATATTCCATATGGAATAACCAGAAAAAAAGTGACAAGTAAGAAGAAAAATAATCACTCATAATTCTACCTCTAGTGATAACTTAATTTTTATTTCATTTCCTTCTAGTCTTTTCCTTATTTTCCAGAACAGACTTTAACTACTTATTATTTGATTGCTTACTTTTTAAAACTTTTCAATTGTATCAAGAATGCCTTTTAAAGTCAATAAATACAGGGTTATAGTTTTTATTTTTAGTACCATTTAATTTTTTCTCCTAATTTTATAATAACATAGAAAATACAAAAAAGGGGAAATTAAGAAAATTAACATCTCTAGAGATGATTACTTCTACTTTTGGTAAAAATTTTTCAGATTTTTTTCCATGTATATAATTTCTACTTTTTTTTCCTCCTAAAACAAAATTAGGCTCATTTTATACAAGGCAACATTACTTTTAATGGCTGGATTGTAGCCCACTGTATCAATGTGACATTTTTTTATTTATATAGTTTCTTACCTTTGGTCATTTACATTTTTCTAATTTTTTTTTTGCTATTGAAAACAATGCTGCATTGATCAGTCGGGTAATCTATATTTGGTGACACTTATCTAGTTTTTTTAGAAAAAATTTTTGAAGTTTAACTGCTTGGTCAAAAGGTATGCCCATGCTTATGCTTGTCAATTCATATTGCCACATTGCCTTCCAGAAAAGTCATGCCAACTTACATTTCCATCAGCACAGGTCCTCTTTACCCGTACCTGATCTTACCCTAACCCATGTGGGACATGATCTTTCTAATGAACCTTTGCAAATCCAGGAGGTGGAAAATGGTATCTTGATCTTTAAATTGGCATTACTTTGATTTCTGAGGAGGTTGAACATTTTCTTACATATTCATTGTCCATCTGTATTTCATTCTCTGTTAATTTCCTTGCCATGCTAGTTCAGTTCTGTGGGTTCCAAACAGGGACATGTGTGACTTGTTTAGGTGAAGGCTCTTATCCAAAATTCTAGATGAAGTTGTATCCTAAGTTCCTTTCTGTTTTGTTTGTTGGATCCAAAAAGGTCTGTTTTTAGTTGTCTGAAATTATATCTAGTCTTGGAATGTCTGAACTTAAAGAGCACATAGAGGACATTTATTCCATCTCCCAGTTTTACAGATGGGAAAACTGTAACCCAGAGAAGAAAAGGGACATGAAGGACATGCCCAAAGCCGCATGGCATATCTCTCTGTATCTGTCTACTTGCCTCTGTTTTCTCAGCCATGTATTATTAAAATGTGACATTTGGAATGGCTCAGTCTATCTGGAAACCTCTGCTATTCCTTTCCTGTTATCTGGGCTAAGGATGGAAATACTGGGTATGAATCTGAGATTCCCAAACTGTCATTCTCACTTAATGGGGCAGATTAGAAGAAAGTCTAGTCTGAATGTGAATATCTTTGAAAAGGAAATAACTCTAAAAATCCACTTTGATTCTAAGCAGATTTAGGAGAGGTCAAGTTTCAGCATGTTCAGGATTTGCTTTAATGAACAGATTAAAGTCATTTATGCATAATTTATGATTTTAATGAAAATGGGTGCTACAAAAGATGTTTAAAGTGTGTTGAAAAATCATTTCTTAATAGAACTTTTATATTAGGATTTTATCTATTTTATTAATTCACTTAAAAAATCTTTCATAGATTGTTTCAGACAGGATAGGCTAAGTTTGCTGTAGTAACAAATAATCCCCCAAATCCCAGTGATGTAAGCAACAAGAGTGTATTTTTTGTTCACTCTTTGTGTCCAGTGGGAACTGCCTAGGGGCTCTGCTCATCAGAGGCACTTATGAACCCAGGCTGATGGAGGCTCTGTCTCCACACATGCTTCTGTGGTCATTGTTTAGTGGGAGAAGCAGGTATAACAAATCACCCAATGATTCTTTTGAGGCAGAGGTTGGCAAACAGGTCAGATTTGGCAAAGCCTTTGGGCCAAATCTGACCTGTCACCTGTTTTTGTATATTCTGCAAGTTAGGAATTTTTTTTTAATGTTTTCAAATGGTTAAAAAAATCAAAAGAAGAACAACATTTTTTGAGACACACAAAAATTGTAAGAACGTCAAATTTCAGTGTCCATAAGTAAAGTTTAATGAGAACATAGCCACATCCATTTGATTACATATCATCTGTGGCTGCTTTCATATTATAATGGCAGAGGTGAGTAGTTGTGACCCTGACCTTGTGGCTCACAGAGCCTAAAATATATACTATCTGGCCTTTCAGGGGAAAAGCTGGCTGATGTCTGTTTTAAAGCACCTGCCTGGAACTGATAATGATGCTCACTCATGCTGATATTTCACTGGCCAAAACAAGTCCCTTGGCCTTGGCTAACTTTAGAAGAGATGGAGAAATGCATGTAAGAAGGAGAACTGGAACTATTTGGTGAATAGCGCTGATGACAAACCCATAGACAGAGGGAAGGTGAACTCCCTAGTGTCTGGCTGAGGTCTCACCAACTCTTAATGAATTGAATCAGAACTCCAGTTAATTTATTTTAGATGCCTGTCAAAAGTCTGAAGTGCCTACGTTCGTGCGGAATAGCCCTGCCTTAGAATGGCTGCAATTGATCTGTGATTATTCTCATAATTTCAATTTACTACTTGATAACAACAGCTAGCGAAATTTATAACCAACCCAATGAGCAATTTAAAAAAAAAAAATCAATTCCAGTTCTCCAGAGTACAAGGGGACCTTTAATACTGTAAATTGTCTGAGCTCAGCTAGAAAGAGAAAAAGAAAAGTGTTTATTTTCTTATTTGCAGCCTCCTTTAGAGTAAGCGTTTTGACCCTTATCTTGTGCAGGAGGGGGACTAGCGAGGCTGGCTCTGCTCCCTGAGACAGTCGTAAGCCCCTCTGCCCGCTTCAGACAAGTTCCCCCCGTTAAGTCCATGGATGCTAAGTAAACCATTAAGAAAAGAAGAAATGTGAATAATTTCCAAGCGTTATCTTAGGGCTGCTGGATTTAGACGCCTCTTAAGAGACATAGACACACGCTCAGCTTTCCTTCGTGAGCTCCGGGTCACTGACACCAGTGTATGGACACTACCAATGAGCTTCTGGCAGGCCCTGCCCAGACCACTGTCAGCCCTGTGGACACACAGGCTCGAGAGAGCAAGCTTGGGCATGCGGACCAGCGGTTCCAGAGCAACTGAGCCCAAAGAGTCGGCCTCGCTTATTCTGGCTGCCTGAGCTGTTTCCTCCCTGACTTCCCTTTTACAAGTTACACTCCCTTTCTTTTAAAAATCCGAAAGCTCTTGTGCTTTTGCTAACCACAGTTATTCATAATGAATCATCCCCAGAGGGCACGTCTTCATGAAGTCTTGCCTACTTCCTTATGGTTCTGGCAATTGAGTAATCAGAGGATATGAGAGCTCTTGTTCTCTGCCATAAAATACGTTTATAGAGATATAATTAGCAATAGTATTATCTTCATTTGGACTTAGCCATGCTAAATGTCCTATAAGAGTGGTTTACGAGGTGATATGAATGGTAATATTATTAATAACGCGATTAGCCAGAAGTATCAATTTTTCCCACCACTTACTGCTTCCTAATGAGGTTGTGTGTGGAGTTCTGGGACGGGGATGAGCTGGCGGATTTATAGAAAGTTGTAAAGAAGCACTTAAGAGTCATTAAAAGGAATTTGGTAACCTCAATATGCAAGGCCTTTGTCCTTACTTGAGCTAGTAGCTCAGGGCAGGTTTCTGTGCACAGATCCCAGTGGCCCTGGACCCACCATGCTCTTTGCTGTCTCTAGGCCTCTGCAGATGTTGTTCCCCTACGTGAGGTGCCTGCCCATAGTCCATCTGGATATACCCCTCCAGTCTTCTGGCTACCTCCTCCAGGAAGCACTCAGAGCACTTACTGGGGGGTTCAGTTATTCCACCCTCTATTGTAGATGGCCTTGGCTCATGGGCTGTCTCATCTTCCAACAAGAGTGTGGGGTCTTTGAAATGGGTACCATGTTTCCCATTTCAGTATCTCTTCCAGCTAAGTGGAAGGGGAAGAAATAGGCTTGAATCTCCACCCTCTGAACACCTCAGCTCTGTCACTCTCAGCACTCCGCAAGACTTACACCTCTTGGGTGCCCCTGGAGTGTAGGGGGTAGAGGTGGGGAGGCCTCAGATGGCTTTTAGTCTAGCTGGTCACTTTACAGATGGGAACCAGGGGCTTGGGGAGGTGATCTACTTTGCCATGGTCACACGTAGTGGGTGCAGAGTGGGGAATAGCACATCTCTCCCAGTGCCCAGGCCCAGCTTTGGAATGGATGGGTTGGGGAGGAGAGGAGAATCGCTGTGGCAGCTCCATTACTGGGCACAGGGTGGTTCAGGCCATCCCACCAGAGTCCTGCCAAGTGAGGAAGACTCCCGTGGAAGCAGCAGAGTGGCACGGAGGAGGGAGCTCTGGGGCTGGGGTTAGGTGCCAGCTCTGCCCCTTGCACGCCTGCTGTGGCTGAGCCTCAGTTTCCCCTCTGGGAAATAGGGATGACTTTCTGCTCCTTTGGCCTCCCTGTGTGCCTGTGAGAATCTCATGGTAGGCTCATGCTTCGGTGCTCCCCTCCTCGGTCCGGGTGAGGCTGGGTAGGGGTGGAGGGAGAGTGTGAGTGTGGTGAGCCCTGGCCATTTGGTGGGCAGGGGTGGCCCCTCATTTCCTCCATGTGGTGGCATGGATCCCTGGCCTGCCTCTGGGAGCGGCTTCTACCTGTATTAGGTGGGCACTGGGGACTGGGGATAGGCAGAGTGCCCTGTGGCAGCTCGTCTCATACCGACTGTGGCACAGTCTCCTGGTTCACGGCCAAGAAGCCCGCTCAGCTGGGGATGAGCTCATCACCCCCGAACCTCTGGCCTCGACTTGGGCACACGAGCCTGAGGACAGAAGGAGGACTATTGGCTGCTGGGTTGGGGCTGTAATAGTCGCATTGGCCCATTTGTCCCGAAGAAGTGGGCAGATGCTTGTTAATTTTGTCACTAGGCCAGCTTTTTGGGGGTCACTTAGGAAGTTCCTCTGAGAATCTCTGAGAGCAGAGTTAGACCGACCTCTATCCAGGCCAATCCTGACTATCACCAGCGGGCACTCTGGCCCTCAGAGAAGGGAATGTCTTGTCCAAGGCCTCACAAGGAGCCTTGAAGGAGGGTGGGCCACTGGAACCCCAGACACTGAGGGTCTTCTCACCATGAAGGTGAGCACAGAGGGATCCTGGCTGTGAGGGTGGAGGAGAGATGACAGGCCACCCAGGCACAGACCAGACGGGGTCCTCGGGAAGGCCTTCTTCCTCAGGGCTGGCCATGAAGCTCTGGAATGGCCTCTGAGAGGAGACCAGACTTCATATGACGACTAGGCATGAGGTTCTCCCATCAGTCCCCAGGCGGGCGCCTGCAGGAGCTGGCAGATTGGGCTCTGTTTTGTCGCTCTGGGGTCTGCAGGGATAGCAGGAATGTTTACCCTTTTTCAGCATCCCTTGACAACACCAGGAAAGTATCCATCAGCTGGAGAACTCCTGAGGGCTGGTGACTGTCAGATTCCATACTCACCTTGGAGCACACAGTAGGTGTTTGACACATGGTAGGTGCTGAATGAATGGATGGATGGGTGAGGAGGGCCCATGGAAGAGAAGATGGTTGGATTTGGTCTTTGGGCTGTTTCAGAGTCTTTTCTTGGAGGAAAGTGAAAAACTCCCCTGAATCTCACCTGAGGGAGAATGTCCTTCTGATGTCCCAAGTGAGCTGTTTCAGGGAGAGGTGGGTGGCAGGAAGCTCTCCTGGGCTCCTTTGCCCTCAGGGCTGCCTGTCGATTGTATATGGCTCCTCTTAGCCCTCTCAGGTCCTATTATGCCAACGTAAATTGAGTTACAGCGTCAACATCTCTTTGGTGGACCAAGCTCTTTGTATTAGTTACTACATCTGTCTTGTTATTTTGCGTCATCTTTGCTGGAAGCCTGTGCGTGTCCTTGAGGAGAAAGCTGTAAAGACTAAATGATTTATGAAATCTGTTTGAATCTTTTGGTTATTCTTAAATGGGATAAACAGCAGTGTAGGGGCTGCAGTATTTGCAGGGGAGAAGAACCGAGGGCCCAGCATCTCCCTGGTCCCTGGGGTACCCCATACACAATCTGCTAAGGGCGTGGTTCGGTTTTCACTATAATCTAATTAGGCACAGTGTTAGAAATAGTTCTTGCAGAGTGGATGCAGGGATGTGAAAGTTGTTAAGATTGCCAATTCTACATTTGTGCAGTTTAAAAAAATAGCACTTTCTCCACATTAGAAAAGTAATATGGTGTGCATTGTAGAAGATTTGGAAAATAGAGACAAAGCACAATGAAAAACAAATCCCAAATCCTGCCACTGAGGATAAAACACGGTTAACACGTTAGTGTGTGTGGCCTTCTAGAGACTCTTCCAGGGTTTATGTGTGTGTGTTTCTATACCTATACATGTGCACTTACACTTTTTACAAGAAAGGGATCAAAAGTGTACTTGTCTTTTCTCCTCACAGCCATGGTGTCTTTGGTTCTCTAGGAAGCTGGCTAACCTGTCAGCTCACACAAAGGCTTCCTTTTTCCTGGCTACCGCCATCCCCTTGGGAATCTGCTCCACCTTATCACCTAGCAGGGTGACTGAAAGTGGCCCACGTGTCACCAACACCCAGAGCTCTGCACCGCTCCTCATGGGAAGGAATTGAGGCTGAGTCCCCTCTGGTGTCCCTCAGTGGCGATGGCTCTGTCACCCAGGAAATTCCAAGCTGTTCTGAGCCTCTTGGTGGCTCTTCCCTTCCCGGGTGCCGGGATGGGCACAAAGTGCCCTTGTGTGGCTGGCCTCTCTGGCCTTGAGGCGAGTCCTGATCCTGGAGCCCCGCAGGACCCTCATTTGTGCCTGTGTCTCTTGCTTCGCCTTTTGCCTCTCCCTGAATCATTGAACATGACCTTCATCTGGCTGAGGATGGCTCCAGAAGGTGTGTGGCCAGGCTTGCATGCAGGGTGCAGAATTTGGGGTGGGGTGGGGTGGGGTGGGGTGGAAGAAAGCCATGGCTTTGCAGGCCTTTGAGCTTGTGGAGGAAAATAATACTAGAGTCTTACAAGTGTAGGTCTTCTCCCTGGCCTTAGGAAAAACTTGACTTTTCTTCTCTCAGTCTCTCACAGGTGACGTTAAAGGATCTCTGCCTTGGTGCCGATTTATAAGAGAGCATTTGTTCAATGTCCACTTTCCATTTTCCCAGAGAAATCAATCCTCCTTGTCAGAAACACCAAGTTTCGAGGCTAAGTGTGCGTCAATATTCGCTGAGTCCAGGGGAGGTGGGAGGGAGGCAGGGGCCCTGTGGGGTGGGGGGGTCACACTCCTCATTCAATATTCTTTGACCTCTCAGCTCACCCAGAATGTGTTCAGTCGATCGCCCCTCTGCTGTCAGGAAGGCCTGCCCTTGAACATGGCTGAGGATTCATTACCTGTCAGAGGCAGCCAGGTGTGTCTGCACAGCGCAGCGCTGGGGGGCTCGTTAGTTAGCTCAGTAATTAAAGGCAAACAAAGCCTGGATGGAGGCCTCCTGGTGTTGCTGGGGGCGCTGAGGCAGAAACAAGAGGGAGGGCAGCCAGGTTCTAGAACCCAGGAAGACGTGGTGCCCTGAGAGGTGACAGAGGGGCTGAGTTCCTGCAGCGGGGAAGCACATGGCCCAACTCAGGCTGTCCTGCAGGACACAGGAAGTCCTCACTCCCATCTGGGCCTGGGGTGGGGCTACCGCTGAGTGGGCAGTGGGTGGGTGGGGGGTGTCCATGTGAGAGGGGAGGACGGCACGGCTTGTTCTCACATCACTGCCCTGCTGGGGAGGGCAGGGAATCAAACTGAGTGTTGGTCACATCCTAAGAAGGGAGTGAATTGTAGTTATTAAAGTATGAATGGCTGAGGTGGGATTTAAACCCAGAGCTTCCTGACCTGAAAGTCTTGCTCTTGCTCTTTTTCCGTAGGTGAGGTGTGTAAAGGGTTGAATGAGTGACCCCACGCCCCCCTCACCAAAGATATGTCAATGTCCCTGAAACCTGTAGATGTGACCCTTTCTGGAAAAAGGGCCTTTGCAGGTGTAATTAGGTTAAGCATTTTGAGATGGGGGGACCATCTTGTATTACCCGATGGGCCCTAAACCCAATGACAAGTGTCCTTACAAGAGAAAGACAGAAGGAGATTTGAGGCAGGCAGAGAGGAGAAGAGACAGACAGGAGGAGAAGAGGCAATCAGACCTCAGAGATAGAGAGCAGGGTGATGTGGCCACAAGTCATGGTACCTGAGCCACCAGGAGCTGAAAGAGGCAAGGAAGGGACTCTCCATTCGAGCCCTGGGAGGGTGTATGGCTCTGCAGGGTTTTAGACTTCTGGGCTTCAGAAATGTGAGAGAATAAGTTTCTGTTGTTAAAACCCACTTGTTTTGCAGTAATTTGTTACAGCAGCTGCAGGAAGATAACACAGGGTGGCCCAGCCCGTCAGAGCTGGGGATTTTGAGCCCCCTTTTGGACATCACGGTGGCCCTGTTGGGGTGCGGCCTGGGCAAGGAGACATGTGGCAACACCTCCTCCACCCCTCCAGGCCTCCCGTGACATCTGTGGCATCACAAGCTGCCATAGTTTTGGTGTCCTTCTCGTGTGCCCCAGAGTCTCCAGCCCTGGGGCCCAGCGAAAGCTGACCTGATGTTGCCCATACATTTTTTATGAATGGATTTTGCTCAGCTCCGAGGTTGCCTGTTTTTTGCCTGGAGGCAGTGGCAGGAAAGTTGGTGCTGTTTGGGGCCTTCAGCCCTGAAGTGGCCTGCTCCCTCTCCAGCCTCACCGGCAGGTGACCTCACAGGAAAGTTATAAATAGCAGCCAGGCATGGGTTGTGAGTGCCTTGAAGTGGAAGTACAATCACTTGATGACAGTTCAGTGCAGGGGGAGACAGCGGGACGCTGGGGGCCATCGCTTCTCCTCCGCTCTGACGGTAATCAGAGCAGGCAGATGTCTCCGACAGCTGGGGCTAATAGGCTGTCAGACAGGGCCGGACCGGCCTGGGACATCCTCCGTGCTCCCTGGCACTGGTCCAGCTCAGACTAGGGGAAGTGAAGCATGGGGCCAATGAGGGAGGCTGTGGGCCTGCTGGCCAGAGCTGTGCCCCTTCCCTCTCCTGATGAAAACTCACTCGGAGTGGGGGTCTCATTCACCCATCCTGGACAGGATTTTCATTTGTGGGAAATGGTCATTTGAATTATTGATGAGAGATGAAAACTAGGCTAATTCAGTTCAATTTCTCCAATAGACGAAACTATTCATAATTAACCTAGAAGCAAAGGTCAGTGTGGCGGTAAGTGGCTGGGGTGGCAGAAGAATTGCAGTGAGGACCCACTTTGTGCTCGGGGGAATTTATGCAAGAACCACCTTGAAAAGCACTTTGAAATGAGTTCCTGATTTGAGACCAAAGTGTGGTGCCACCTGAAAGGCTTTCATCTCAGCCTTGGGACATTTTGAGCAAAGGAGGGTCTGGGCTTATTTCTTCTATATGTAGCCCTGAAAAAGGAGCAAGCTAGTGGCTTCTGGAGTGTGTGTCCTTTAACATGACACAAGAGCTGGGAAGTCGCGAAACCTGAGGCCTGGTTTGACTGATCCTACAGCCCTGCGTACCTCAGGGTCTCTGCCAAATGGGGATATGGGACTAGCCCCCCAAATTCCTCCATCTCTACCACCCCAGACTCTTGCCCTGTGGTTGTGATGAGAGATTCCAGGGCCGACAGGAAAGGGCTGACTGGTGCCAGGACGCTCACTTTGTTCTCAGACACTCAGCCGCCTTTGAAGGGAGCCAGGATGTTCTTAACTTGTTGGTCTGTGGAGTTGGGGGCTTGTCTTTGGTGGGTGTCCTGGGCAGAGGTACTATTCAGCAATCTTGACAGGTGAAGGACTCAGCGATCTAGCAGGAGGGTAGTGGTTTCTTCCCAGCAGGCTCCTGGATCCTCCCCTCGCCTGCCTCCAGGGCAGGAAAAGCTTGGCTCTTTTGGCAATGAGCAATCTGGTGAGGAGCTGGCATGCAGGCAAGACACTTCCAGCATGTCATAGAAAGGCACAAGCCTTCTGTGCCCTCAGTCTTTTTACTTCTGTTTTGTATCAATAATAATCACCTCTTGTTTAATGGTGGTGAAATGTTTGGGTATTCACTGCCAAACCCTAGAGGTAGCTTTCAAATATCTGTATAGCAGCAACACCCTTTAAAAAAACAAAACTTTTTGAGGAAATTCAAGACATAAGGCCAAAAAAAGAAGTATGGGGGCTGATCTGCAGTGGGGGACGTGTGGCCCTTCCTAGCTGACCCCCTCCCTGGGGCAGGCTGGCCTCTGAGGGAGCACAAGGACTTCTCTCACCCCAATCCCAGGGTGTGCCGACCTTGGTCAGAAAACTACCCCATGGTAGGACTGACCTGCTAATGTTATAGCAGAGGTACCCAAGACTCAGAGAGGCCCAGTGTCCACTGGGCTCATGGCCAAGCAGAATTCTCCTGGTTTCTGGGTTGGTGGAGGAGTGGGGAGGGAGGCAGAGGGGGTGTTTTGTCTCTGACACCACACTGCCTCTCTGGGAGTTGTTCTCAGCCCTGCTGGGAGTTGGATCTCTGATTTCCTGAGGACTTGGCCTCCAATAAAATCTCCCCACTGTATGACTAGTCCCCTAAGACTTAATGTCAGGCTAAGGCCTCACCATTCCTGTCTGGGGAGGCCTGATTCAGGCCCTCAAGAGGAGAGAAGAGGAAAGAGGAGGGGAGGGGAGGGGAGGGGAGGGAATGGGAGCCAGGGTAGGGAGGACCCTGTCCTACGGAATGTGATTGTAGCTCAGTAGACCAGCAGGGCTGCCTTGGGACACTCTCTTCTGATGTTTTCCATCTGATTTGCCTCCTGAGAGGTGAAGCTGATTCTGGAAGGAACTGATGGGGAATATGGGTGCCCAGGCACCTGGTGATGACCAGATCTGGCTCTGCTTTCTACTTGTCCTTACTCGTTCTTTGACCCTGGAGAAACTCTTGGCTTCTTGATTGAAAATTTGCCTCATATTTGTCTCTTGAATGCCAAGGCACTTAATCACCTTCTAACATACCATACACTCTCCCTATTTATTATGTCTGCTGTTTCTGCTCTGTTTTCATGCCTGTGCCTGCAAATGTAACCTCCACGGCAGAGATGCTGTCTGTTTGTTCACTGCTGTAGCCTGAGTAAACTCTCAATAGATATTGTCAGGAGGATAAACGAATGAGGGACTAACATTTCCTTCCCACATATCTGCAGACCTTTGGCCTTTCTCTGGAAGGTTAATTCTCTGCTTCTTAAAAAAAGTGTTTTTTTTTTTTTTTTTTAAATGGAGATACTAGGGATTGAACCCAGGACCTCGTGCATGCTAAGCACACACTCTACTACTGAGCTATACCCTCTCCTTCATTCTCTGCTTCTTTAATTCTTTTTGGCTTCTTTTTGGGTGGACTTAAAATTTGTGGGTTCCAAGAAAGGGTGCTTGATGTCTGCTGAAGGAATATAAAGCTATTTCCTCAAGATGGGATCCATATTCTTTTAGAAATGATGCCTTCCCCAGACTGTGCCTGTGCATTTCCATGATGGTGCCTGGAGTGTCAGTGTCCACAGTTGTCCTGCTTCATGCTGGACTCAGTGTTAATTCACTGGGCTCTACTCACCTCCTTTGGTTTCTGCCGTTTTGAAGTCCGCTCTCACCTCTCAGTAATGAGGAAATAAACAACACTGCTGTGTGTGGCCTCCTATTTTAATTGGATTTTAGATGGGTTTTGAAGAAATGAATGAAGTTGCTGGGCTCTAAGAACAAGCTCTTCTTGTAATGAGCTGAACCTATTACATTAATTTCCTCAGGACCTCTTCCTTCCTCGGCTCACATTGTTTGCAGACACTGGTCAATGCCACATATAAATTGAGGTCTCAAAAGGCTAAATTAACAATCGGAAGCATTTCGAAGCCCCTAAAATGGAAATAGCCCCTCGACTGTAAGAGGAAATCTGCCTTCAGAGACCTCTTGTTATTGAAGCCGTGCACCTCGGACACATCGGTGGGTGTGGAGTGAACTCTTGTGTATCAGGGTCCGAAGGGGCGAGGCGTGTTCATACATCAAAGACGTAATTCTTAGCGTTTTGTCACATCAGCTTTTCTCTTTCCTTAGGCTAACACAGAGTCTTGGAGGAAAGGGCGTCTCTGTCACTCAAGGAGGGCAGCAGATGTGATTTAGAAACGTGCATGAGTGTGACCCCACGGCCGCTTTCCCCACACTTCCCTCCCACTGTAGCCCGTCAGATATACAGCCCTCTTCTGTAAGACTTGTGGCATCTGTTACACCTGCTGTTTGTGATCCTCCTTCCTGAACCACTGTGCTCCTGGCACCTGGATTTCTGACTGCTCTCCTTGCTTCCAGTCTCTCCCTCCCCATCCTTTCTGAGCATGTCTCTAATTACCCTGCTCAAGAATTCTCAGTGACTCCCCACTGCTCGTAGGAGGAAGTGGGAGCTCCTCCCCCTGGCTTCCAGGTCCGGCTTGACCCAGTCATCATATTCCTCCATAACACCTTGTTTCCTTTCCCCAAATGTGCTCCACTCTCCATTTGGGCTGGCTTTTCATAGTGCCCTTCCCTGCCGCCCACCCCTCTGCTAATTCCTGCCTCTAAAACTTTTGCTCCCACTACTTCTAGGCTGGCCCATGTGGTCTATTGTTCAAACTAGGATGGTTTTGATAATGAAAGGGGACACTATTAATAACTTTGGAGGGACAATGAGTGTGAGATGGATGGTCCCAGGAAACCAGGACGCGGGCCACCTGAGCTGTGTCCTGCCCTTGTTCTCTACTTTCCAAATTCATTCTTGCCCTTTGGCTAAGTTCAGCTCAAGTCTTTGCTGTCCTTGATGGCTCATTTCAGGGAACTTCTGTTGAGTTGGAGTTTCTAAGTCTCCACTATGAGGCTACGTGCCAGAGGCTCTTCATTTCTCCTGGCTCTGTGCTTCTCATCTGAGTACCTCCCAGTAGGTGAGTGGTGGTACCCAGACCCAGAGCCTGGGTTCTGCATCAGGAGGGGTCCTTTCCATTAGTGCCAAGAATTGGAGCGCAGGTAAGAGCACAGGATGTTGTCACTCATGATTCGGACATATTCGTGTCACGGTCATTGCCATTCATTTTGTTTTCCCAGTATCTGAACCTTCTTATTCTTAAGGAATTTCCTCCTTTTGAGGCAAACTGTCTCTCTTACTAATATAATTAAAAATGCCAGCTACTCACTTTCTAGCTTCTCTTGAAAACAGGGTCCAGGAAGGGACCATCTGGACTCCAGTCTGGCGAGCATGGCCACCGTGACGGCAGGCAGTGGTCCTTATGGTGGTGTCTCCTTTCAGGTGTTGGTGGCAGCTTCAGCCGAGGTGTCTGCACCTGTCACGGGGGCATTGGGGGTGGCTTCTCTCGACCAGCTCTGGAGCAGAGGTGGAGATGTATTCCCAGTAGTGTACCCCCAAGGTTGGTTCTCTGGCCTTCCTGGTGACTCTGGGCTGTTTAACATTCTTTGTTATAAAAAAAAAGGTTAACCATTAACGAAAGAAGAGAGAGAGAAAAAATCACACAATGAACCCAAGCCCCTGCATGCTCACCAAGCAGAATCAACAATTATAATAAAACTTCCCTATACTTTGTTTTTCTCTCACTCCCTTTCTTTCTGTCTCTTTTTTTATCTAAAGAATTTTAAGAAAATTTCACTCCTAATACATAAGTATGAATTTCTAAAAAATGAAGACAATTTCTTATACAGCCTTGCGATTTGCATCTTACCTCATACAGTTAAGAGTAATTCATTAACATTGTTTACTGTGCAGTCTGTATTTCCCTGATTGTTTCAAAAATGCCTTTTTATTGTTTGTTTAAGTCGGGATCCACGCTTTGCATGTAGCTTTTCTGTCTCAGAAGTCTCTGTTACTGTAGAATCATCCATGACTTGCTTTGCTGAAGACATCAGCTCTGTTGTCCTGGAGAAAGTCTCATACTCTAAATCCAAATGACTACTTCCTGGCAATGGGGTCTCTTTTTGTTCTCCTATCCCTGGCATTTACTGCAAATAAGAAATTGATGTAGAGATTTGAGTAGATTCAGTTTGAACTGTTTTGGCAAGAATCTTTGGTGGTAATGCTATGTGCTTCACTCTGCATTGCACTGGGGGCTCCCAGCATCTGTGCCCCAACTTGTAGGGCTACCAGTTTGATCAGCAGGTTCTGTTGGTGGCAGCCTGAATCCTTCATTACAAAACTGGGCTTTTTACTTTACAGCAGCAGGTCATCCGTGGACACTGAGCTGGCAGCCTGTGAATATCCAGTTCCCCTTTAATTGTTCACCTCTTTCCACCTCCACTGATCATCATGGTCTACTCATTGTTCTTTCATACTTTCTTTTCTGCTTACATTCACCAGAGTGGTTTGCTTACAAATAGTAACTCCATTTTAAAATGTAAAATGTGTTTTTTGTTGAAAAAAAAATTGTACCAACTGCTGGCTGAGTCTGGGGAGAACAACTCATCTGGTCTAGCATTTGTTGTGGCAACCCTAGCTGCTGTAAAAGGTAGCCCCCAAGTGTCACTGGCTTCATACAGTGACAGCTTAGTTGTTATTGATGTACTGGTCAGCAGACAGCTTTGCCCTACCCAGTGATTCAGGGTCCCAGGCTCTGCTCCTTTTGACTTCTCTGTTCCCGAGGGCCGTGTGACTTTTGGTGTCGAGCTGGAAGGAGGAAGAGAGGGTGGAGGATGCACACCTGCTTCTTACCTGTCAGGAAGTGACACCCGTAGTTTCTCATTTTGTTAGTGAGAGTCAGTCACGAGATCAGTCCTAGAGGCAAGAAGGGCAAGTGGATTCCCTTGTTGTCCCCACCTCCCAGGACGATGCTGCACTACGGGAGAGGGAGAGTACATTTTTGCAGACAGTTCTGCCATGACTTTCTTGGTTTGTGCAGAGCCTGGCTTGAGTGGTGCAACCACGTGTGGAAACTCGGGGCATTGTGATCGCTGCATGGTTTCCATTCGTTATAGCCTTTGGGTGTGGACTTCTCATTCTGCTAGTTGTTGCTCATCTTGCCCACTCTCTGATTCTTCCCTTGATGTCCCCAGGTCCTAGGGAGGATCTATTTTTAGCTCAGCCTTTGCAAGAACCAGAGGAAAAAGAGATGTGGGAGGCATGACATCATCATGCATCCTTCAAGAAATTCTGCCACTAATCAGAAGAAAGCTCTTTACTCTAAAGAGAAGGCCTTTTCTCTTTAATCAGTGTTTCTTCTATTTAACATTCACTTTCTTTCCTAACCTCCTCATGAATTCTCCAAAGTTTGACAACAGCCTATAACATAGTTTGTATTCGATGTTTAGAGGGAAGCATTAAAATAAGTTTTCAGAAGACATAGTTTTCGAATAAAATAGTAGCTGCTCTTATAACTTGCTTGCAAATCTTAAACTTCTATCAATTCCTTCCCTTTTCTGAAAATAGCCCCTTAATTATATAAACATACATGGCATTGTTTTGCAATAGTTTAACATGATTTTTCCCCCTCCAACAATTATAGAAGCCCCCAGAGAAGGAATGAGATATTATATGTCTTGGTTCCTCCTTCACCCCTCAGCTCAGGGCCAGCCACAAATATTGCTAGTGGGTTGGTAGACTGCTTTTCAGTTGCCTAGAAAAGAAGTAACTCACAAAGTCTGAACGTTAGCACTTAAGAAAGTTCAAGCTGCATGTGGTTTTGGGTTTGGTGGAATGTTGTAGATTTGGGGACCTCTGCTCTCCCTGGAAAGGAACTGTTTCCTTGCTGTTGTACATGGGCCAACAGATGATGTAATGTATGAATCACAGGCGCTAGGAGTGGTCAAACTGAAGGACCATTTAAATGTTTCACAGGGGAAAAATGGACATGGAGTGGGGTAGGGGATGAAGAGGTAAGGCCTGTGCCAGACAAGCCTTTGTTTTTGAGTGTGCTTCCTGCCCGAGGGGAAGAAAACCACTGTGGTAACCAGGAGGAGCGTTCCCGGGCATCTGATGGCACTATAAATAGCATAAACAGTGACAAGTCCCATAAACGTCACACATGGAGGAATTGGCCTTGAAGTTCCTTCTGGGATCTAATTTAAAGGAACATCTTGGTGAAACCGAGGTCATGAGGGAAGCAGAAATAAGTGGAGAGAAATGCGGTGTGACAGCTGAACCCTCCCAGCCTGCCCGCCATGCTGCGCTGGCTCTGTGGGGAAGGACTCCGGGGATGAGGTGCTTGCTGGGAAGTGACCCCGCGGGAGACAAGGCCTCAGCAAAGCAGTGACCCCTCCAGGACTGCTGGCACTGGGGTGCCACAGGGCAGGAGCTGTGCTGAGCTGGGAAGAGGATCCGGAGTGAGAAGATCAGAGTTCAAGTCTTACCTCTGCCGCTTACTCTAGTTGAGTGACCTTGAGCAAGTCACATACCTGAGTCGGCACTCCCTCATCTGGAAATGGAGCTGAAGCTAATGCCCACTCGAGCTGCTGCGAGGACTCAGTGCAGTCATGTCTCCAAGGGCAGGAAGCATGGCAGGCACACTGTTAGTTAATTAATAAGAAGGAACCGGCCGCAGGAGGTTTGCATTGGGTCCCCCAGTCTGAATAGTCTTCCTATTCAAGGCTTTATTTATTCTTTATATATTTCTGAAAAACAGCCTTTTTCTTTCTTTTTTTTAAACATCAGAGTTGGAAATTTGAAGTTGGAAAACAGGAGGGCTCATCCAGAACAACGTGTGTGGGCAGCCGGGTTTCATCTTGATCTCTGGATGTGCTGTGAACGTCTTAGGTCACCTGAACCTGCCTGCAACCCCATTGCTGCCATGAGTTTAGCAAGTAAAGCATGCGTAGACACAGAGAGACATGTAAATTAGAGCCTGCAGATCCAGGGCCCCCCAGGCTGCACTTTGTTCTGTAGAGAGGCTGAGAAGCCTTGCCTGTGGTCCAGGAGGCCAAACACAAGGGTCCTGTGGGCTCAGTGGTGACCCTGGTGCTTCTCAGCTGCCGAGCAGAGTGGAGACCTGGGGCTCTGATGTCACTGGAACCTGTTGTCTAAGAACTGTCAGGAGGGAAGCTTTCCTCCCCAGGGCCCTGCACCCGCCAGCTGTTCCTGCTCCCACCTAGCTGGTAGGAGATGGAGTGTGTGCCTGTTTATTTTCTAAGTGAAGCTGATTTTAGTCTCTTGTTCTAGGTGGGTCTTATTTTAGCTGAACCCTGTGGTGTCTGTCCTCAGGGCTGGAGGGAGGTGTTCACTGTATACAGGAGACAGGGAAGCAGCAGGCAGGGCCTGGAGCATTGACAAAAGATTGGAAAGCTGTGTGTGGGGTGGGCATCGGGGTGAAGGGCTGGGCAAATTCGCATGGTTCGTGAAATCCTGTTGATCTTCCTGGAAATTGTGTGCACCTATTTTGTCTTCAAAAACATCCTTTCTTAGAATTTGTTGGGAGAGAAGGGCTCAGGGGCTGGGTGGGGGATTTCAAGCCAAATCTCTTCTCAGAAGAGTGGAGTTCTTTTTGTGCTCACAACTGAAGTCTAATTCCTCCTTCTAGAAAAGGAGAGGGAGGGGATTTTGTGTGGGGTGGGAGAAAATGTAGGTGTGCATGGACCTGTTCTTTAGGGCAGATGACACCAGTGCCTCCCCTGGACTTGGTGGAAGAACTTTGCAGCCGTCTGAGGCTTGGAAGATGATACAGCTATCACAGTACGCTGCCTGAGTGGGCTGTGGGAGATGAATTTAATTTTATGACCGCTGGGAGATTCCAGCAGTGTGTTTCCGTGGTGTGGAATCATTATTTACAATGAAGCACTTACAGAGAAGTAGTAAAGTTAATGGCGGTTTCAGAGGAATTAGCCTTGTTCCATTCCCTAGTGGCAAATCCAGCTCCCCTCTCCAGTTGCTGGATTCAGGAAGGAGGTGGTGGCAGGGGGCTAGTGGAGTTTGGGGTTAGAGGGTGAATGAAATTGGCAGGGACCCAAAATGGTGAGACCCAAGCCTTCAGAGATTGGCCCTGACTGGGCTCTGCCTGGGCAATAGTGCTGTCTGGCCTTCCTGGGGGTTCTGGTTCATGGCTCCTGGCTGAGTGAATGATGTTAGTTCCACTGCCCATCGTGGCTCTTGCTGCTGCTGTCAGAAGTGCCCGGTGGGAGCTGAAGTGTGTGATGGTGACGTAGAAGTCAGCCCCGTGCTTATGGTCCCTGAAGGAGTGACCAGCCTGTACCATGGGGACGATAACTCACTCAGGTTGGCCGCATGCCATGAGATCCTTGGGTCTCAGGTCCCCAGGACAAGGTTGCTATGTCCACCCCTGCGCCCATTCCCTGTGTGCCCTCCGGTTAAAAGCCAAGCAGGCATGGGGTTGAATCCGAATTCTGCTGGATGTTGCATAGTATCCTGAGCTTCGGTTTCATTGTTTCTAAAATAGAAACAATATTGATACTAGTGTGCAGGGATTTGGGGAGGATTATAGGGCACAAGTTCTGGAAAGCATGTAGCCCTGTGCCAGGCACCATAGAAACCACGCCAAGTCCTCACTTGCTGTCTGTCAGCCTCACCCAACCGTCTGTGTCTCTGGACCGGTGAGTCCACAGACTGTGCCTCCCAGGCTTCCTTACCAGTGACCTCCTGGAGGGTTCTGCCCATAGGAAGCCTGAAGATGGGCAGGCAGTGGAAGAGGGGGCCTTGGTTCTTCCTTGCTCTCTCCCTCTCTTCCTTCTCCTTCCAGTGGGGTCTCCGAGGTGGGCAGCCCCTGCAGCGGCCCTTCCTCCACGCTCCCAGCTCCTGGAGCCAAAGCCCCTGCTGTCCGCCTCCAGCTGGGGTAACCTCATCTTCTCCCTTTGTGCCTCCAGCCCCGGGAGAGGTATCAGCTCCTTGTGTTTCCTAATCTCTGGGTCACCTCACCTTCTCCTTCACGCTGTTCCGGTACGTGTGTATGCAGTTCGCCGTGTTCAATCTCCTCTGTGTGGAGGACCTTGCGTGATTTCTGTGTCCCTGACTTGACTCTGATTGAGGCAGTGGAACTCCTGTTAATCATAACAGGAGCATGGCCTCAGAATCATACAAGGCAAGGCTCACACATCTTGGCTCCACCCCTTCCCTGCTGTGTGACCTGAGCCACCACATGTACCCCTGTAAAATGGGACAATAGTAGACTCAGCTTCCTGGGTTTATTGGGAGGATTTAATGAGACACACTTCTTGAATAACAGAAATGAGAACTTCATGTAGTGTGGTAATGGACAGCAAGCATGGCATGAGGAGATGTTTCTAGAAGTGTTTGTTGCTTTCTCAGTTGGCCCAGGGAGTGCTGGGGAGGCCACTGGGAAGGGCATGTGAGTGGTGGGCTTGGGCCGGGGTGTCTGTGGGCAGCAGGGAGCTGTGCGGGGCCTGGAGGCTGTGTGGTTGGGAGTGGCTGGAGCTGCCTCATATCCTCTCCCAGCTTAGCCCAGAGCTTCAGCTAAGCACCAAAGTGGGGCCCTCCCTGGGGCTGGCCCAATAGGAGACCACCATAAGTACAATGGCCTTTTCTGCAAGTCTCCAGGGCTCCGATAAGTGAGGTTGGGTCAGTGCCCCAGTGTGAGGCATCACTGGTGGCGTGGCTTTTAAAATCTACTTAGTCATTCATTTTACCTAATTAGCCAATGACCTCACACTAGCCTATAATATTATCTTCTGCTCAGAATGACACTCCTGGGGTTTGGAGAGCTGGAATATTTCATCTGCTGCTGGGTGACCAAACTTCCCAGCACTTCTTACTTAGATTCTCCAGTGGGGAGAGTGGTGCTGGCTCCACCCTGGGAGTTATCTGAGAGTCACAGGGCCTGGGAGGGAATGCAGGGCCATCCCTCAGGCCCTCGTGGAGTGCTGGGTCAGTCTCTGTGAATGGCTTTCTCTGGGCTTTTTATTTCTGGGGGAGGGAGGGGTTATGATGAGCACACAGAGCCTTGGCCAACATTGGTAGGATCTGAATCAGCAGAGTTGTGACAATTTGCATCCTAAGCAGGTCATCTGGACTGTGTTGACTTGCCACCTGCCTGCACGCTGTGGGGACCTGCCTTTTCCCAGGACGCTCCTGGGGTGCTGGAGGTGGGACCCAGTGTTCAGAAGAACACCAGTAGCTCCGAGTGCAAGGTCCTCCCTCTACCCTCTGCCCTCCTCACTGGGAGCCCTCCGGCCTCCAGAGCATCCTCTCCTTCAGGCAGGTTAGCTCCCAGGGTGCACCTTCCTGCCCCCGGCCTTTGCCATGCCCCCCAACCTTGCTGGCGATGCCCTCTCCTCTCCGTGAGTGCAGGTCTTGTTTGATCTTTAAGGCTCTAGGGCGCTTTCCCTGCTGTTCAGAGGCCCACTTACCTCCCCACCTACTGCCTCCTCTGTCTTGTATAACAAACACTTCATTAGATTTGGCCAGAAATGATTCTCCAGGTCTTTGCAAATGTCAGGCTGGAGTCTCTGCTGGCTTCTGTAATGCTAGGGATTGCATGACCAGCTCTATAGGGATGTGGATTTCCTGCTGGGGCCTTGGGTGCAATTCTGGGTACTCTAACCAGGAAGACAGAGTTTTCAGGTAACTGCTGTGTGAGGCAATGTGCTGGCCTTCCTCACCTGTGGATAGGGGAGGAGCACAGACCAATGTTTTCTTAATTTGACTTTGTGCCAGAAATGCCTGGGCAAATATTGAAAAATACAATTTCTAGGCCACATCCCCCAAAATTCTGTTTTATTAAATCTGAAGGCAGGGCCTGGGAACGTGTGTTATAAAGGCAGATTCCCAGATAATTCTGGTGTCCAGTGGAGTTCGGGAAATCTGGCATAGAACAACATACAAGCTGACTAATGACCTTAAAACTACGCCACATCCTACATTACTAGGGACAGTCTTACTCCACATATTCTGTTCCTTTGCTCCCACAGGCCACTGAAATAGCCCAGAACCGCCCAGGTTTTGTTACCCAAGGTGAGTGTCTCAGGCCACCTCTCAGACATGAATAAGGCAGAGGATGTCCTCCTGAATTAAAAGAAAAAAAAAAAAAAAGGGAAATGGGGGCCTGCGCATAAAAACAGTTGAATCATGAAGCACTTGATTATCAATTCTCTTGGAATTTAAGGTTTAGCAAAGAGCAATCCAAGAATCTCCTCTGCATGATTCAATCAGTGCTAGAATGATCCCAGCAAGAGGAGCCCTCCTCCGTGCTGTGTCGGTGACCCCACGGGTGGCTGATGCATTAGAGCCTTCTCTGTTCCTAGAGTGGATGTCCTTCCTTCTGTCCCTTTCAGCCCACTCGAGCAGGGGTTTTTAACCCTGGCTGCGTGTTAGAACTACTTACTGGTAGCCAGGCTCCTTGCACTGAGGTTCTGATCCAGTTGGTCGAGGTGGGGCTCTGGCCTGGGTCCTGACGCACCCCTGGACCTGAGCAGCACCCGGAACAAGCCATGTTCTCACATGCACGTATGAGGTACAGTGGGAGCTAAATTAGAGCAAAATTTGAGAAAATATCAACACGGAGGCAGTTAGAACTTTCCGTACTAAACTCTAGTTTTCCTCGTCCTGAAGGCTCCTTGTTCAGTTTTTCAGATAATTTGAAATGATCTTTCTCTTTGTAGCACTTGATGCTTCAAAACGACACTGACAGAGGACAAGCCCCCAGACCCCTGCTTGCCGATGACGGCGAACTCCTGCTCTTGACAGAGCTGCTTGGTTTACTGCTTTTCCTTATCTCTCCTTTTCACTGTCTGAGCCCTCTCTGGCCCCTACGTTTTTACGACGGGAGGCCGACCTTTCTTCTCCTCTGAGTTATTCAAATGCTCTCTCCCCAGAGCATCACAGAGGAAAGGGAGGAAGAAGGAAGCCCGTACCGTCGCTGTGTTTCTCTTCACCGCCCCCTTGCATCTGACACATCTTCTGAGTGGCGGGTATTGCTGTCCTACACCGTGTGAGGGCCACTGGCCTGCAATCAAGTTACCCGCAAACCCCTCCAGCTCCTGCCCAATTCAGCTTCCAAAAGAGGAACATGTTCCTTATGTTGAGTGCTGGAAGCCTTTGCTTTTTAAAACCGAGTGTGGCTTCCTTACCATCTCTAAGGGGAAGATGCACATCTCTTCTGTTCCTCCATGTGCTTCTTCCCCAACCTGAGCCTTGTGCTAAGAGCCAGCCAGCCCCAGGAAACACTCACCGTATTAAAGTCTGTTGAATTTCATGCTCTTCCTGCACTGGGTTCCCTATAAGAGGCGAGCATGAGGAGTAGTATCGTCAGGTGGCATGTTCCCACTTCAGCTGGTTGTCGCTGTCCTTGTTGGTGACACCCCCTGGTTTCACAGCCCCTGTTGTGTGGTGTTTAGCCTAGGAAATGAGTTTGTTGGAGGAGATTTTGACCAGCCAGGGGTGGGATTTGTTAATATGAAGGTGTGTGAGTCTGCACACTCTTAGGTTTCCAAATAAGCCTCTTCTCTCTTTGCAATGGAATTGCTCTCACCCTTTGCAACTGGTTTATAGGATTCATTAATTCTACTATTAGAAACAGATCCCTATTAAAGTCAGCTAATAAACTGTGGTAGTCTCTCAGTGGACCCGGAGCCAGGAAATACAGGAGCCTGATCACAGCAATGCCATGAGGGAAATGCTGCTTCTGTTCCTCAGCAGGGGAGGGCTGTCTTCTGCCACTTGTACAGGCAGTGAATTCAAGGCACTGCAAAGGCTTTTGTTGCAGAACTTTAGAGGAAAGGAAAAAAAAAAATCAATGCAGACTCTGTGTTTTAATCTTAATGTAGGAAAACCTGCATCATGGAAAAAGATTATACATATGAGAATGAACTGCATCCCAGATTTGACAAAGTGCTTTTCTCAAACCTACCACAGGTAAAGCTTGGTTGTTCTAGATCCATATCATTCAACAGAATGGCCACCAGCTGCACGTGGCTGTCGAGCACTTGAAATGTGGCTTGTCCAAACTGAGATGTTCTGTAAGTGTAAAATACACATTCGAGTTTGGAGATTTGGTATGAAGAAAATATGTAAAATACCCAATTGATTTTTTATATTGATTGAAATAATATTTGAGATATTTTGGGTTGAATAAAATGTATTATTTAAATTACTTTCACATGTTTCTTTTTTCCTTTTTAAAATGTAGCCACTAGACAATTCATAGTTACCTGTTTGGCTCTTGTTTGTGGCTTATGTTACATTTCTGTTGCACGATGTGGAAGATGAGCTCTCCCCATGCTGGACTGTGGCTGATGACTTCTAGAGATGAGGATGGCCCTTGAGATGCTCCCTGGTTGTCTCAGCCTGTCCTTTGCTTGAGTCTGCTCTTTCTGGAAAGCCAGTCACCAGAAGGTTAATGAGATGACCCACGGGAAGCCGTCTGCCCGTGAACTTCCTTTTGGAAGCCCCATCCCAGTTTGTGCTTTTTCTTTGATCAGGCCAGGAGTGTTACCTTGCAGGACCCAACCTAGAAACCATGTCACAGAGTTCAGGAAACATCCAACAAACATTTATTAAGTGCCTCTTGAGTGCCAGGCACTGTCTCGGGTGCTGGGATGCAGCCATGGACATGGCAGATAGGCTCTTGCCCTCCCAGAGCTTACCCTCCACTGGCGAAAACAGACCATAAACAAGTACGTAAATAAGTGAATAAGATGCCTTTAGAGACTGACAGCTGTATGGATGTAAAATAAAGCAGAGACATTGAGTCCAAAATGATGGAGGGAGATGTGGGAAGCTACTTTAAATTTGGTGGTCTTGGAAGGCTTCTCGGAGGAGGTGAAGTTTAAGTATAGGTTTGAATGACAAGAAAGAGCCCATTATGTGCTGATGTGAAGGCTGAACACACACTCTCTCTCAAGGGATCGGCACACCCAGGATGCTGCGGGAACAGCTATTCGTTCAGGGTGGGATTTCAGCCAGGTCTCTGCTGGTGAGAGCAATGTGGGAAGACTTCACAGAAGAGGCAAGCCCTGAATAAGCCTTGAAGGGCAGGAGAATTAAGATGGGAGAGGGCCCTCTAGGTAAGAAACCAAAACCTGAGGCAGGAGTAACAGTTCTGGTGGTTTCATTGAGTTCATTTTTTCTGTGCTGTTTCCTAGGTTCTGTCAGGTTTTGTGCACATGGGCGGCAGAGGAGTGAAGGCGTGTGTGCCTCTCGTGGCGTTTGTGTCTTCACGGGGCTCTGGGGTCTCCATCTTTTCCCTGAGTGCAGAAGCCCAGCGGGGCCAGCTGGGTGGGATCCCAGCTGGCTTGCTCCTTGACATCTTCCTTCAATGACTTTGGGGGAGGCATGAGGGAAGGAAATTCCAAAAGGCTCTATTTGGCCATCAGGCTTTCAAAGTCATTCTGAAGGATACCAGCCAAAATAGCATACTTCACTTTTCTCTTTCGTTTTTTGAATTTTTTATTTTTTAAATACTGCAAAGTTCACACCAAGTCCCTTAACATCTGGTCTTGCAGCTGCAGGTGTTATCTTTGGTTCCCAGCCCCATGCTGGCCCTCAAGCTTGGATGGGTTTGAGGGCAAGATGACGAGAGTCATGTCTGGTAGCAGTTAATTGGTTTGGACCATCAGGACTGGAGACTGAGCTTTGCCAGATGTGCCCCAGATTGAATGACATGACTTTGTTCTGTCTGGGAGATGCTCCCCGCTTCCCTGCTTCTGTGCATCTCCCCTGAATCTAGTCCTGTGGGTTCCATGTGTACTCAGCACCCTGAGTCGTGTTCTGTTGGAAAAGTGCTAAATCTTAAAAATGGCGGAAACTTGCCTTCTAGTTTGGAGCAACAACACTTAGAGAGCTTAATCTCTAGGGGGAAGTTAAACACATTTGACTATATTTTTTAAAAAAAAGTCACTTGAGGATTTCATATTTTATGCCTTGAAAACAAAGTGCAACTGGCAAGGATTTATTTGAGGCTGTGTGGTGGGGAAACTGCTTCGTTTAAGTTCATAGTGTCTGGTGGAGAGACAGCAGAGGGGAAATCTGAGGTGAGAAGGCAGCACCTGAAGTGCAGGAAGTCTGGGGTGGAGCTGTGGATGAGGAGGGTTAAGACTGGAGATGGAGAAGTTTCTCCCAGAAGGTACCACCCAGAGCATGACGGGAAGATGCTGTCTTACCATCCAGGGACAAGATGGGCTCATGCACTGTGGGCAGCTGCTGTCCAAATGTGTGACTAGGGCCTCCCTTAGTTTCATCTGGATTTGCAATGAGAGGACCTGACCATGGAAGCTTCAAGAGGCCACCCTGTGGCTCTCTTTCCCCCTGCACCTGTTTACTCAAGGCCTCTGGTTTCCACAGCTTTTCCTGAAACGCCCACGCGTCTGCAGCTCTTTTCTGGTTACAGAGTGTTCTCAGGACTTGCAGAGGCAATAGTCAGTTGGTGAGAAGCGAGGGAACAGAGTTCCAAGGGAGAGAAGTGGCATGACCGGCTTCTGTAAATTTTGAGCATCTGTCTGTTTGTTTAAGTGTGTGTTTGCAGAACATCCTCGTTGATTATTGCATTTGTCCTCCATTCAAAGTGTGAAGAGCCCTCTTGACCCCTTACAGGCCAGTCATGAAAGAATGTCTTAAGAAAAACTCTCTGAAGTGAAATTCCATTTACAGAGATGCGATTTGAACACCGTCTCTGTTGAAAGAGCCGGGGGAGGGGAGCAGCACTCGTGGGGTCCTGCTTGTATTTGGAATGCAGCAGCTTCCCCCAAAAGGCATGGGGCATTTTAGATTTTAACTACAGTAAGTAAATATTAACCCTGTCTTGCTGTCGGGAGACTGAGGAACAAGGAGAGATGTGCTCTTCCTTCCCGGCCTCCTCCCCCAACGCAGCAGACCACCTGATGTTAAGAGGCTGATGAACAGCAAAAGGAATTGTGTTATTGCTGCAAGGTTGATGGGATGCTCGTGCATGTCCATGGCACTTATGCATATTCATAAAGTGAGAGTGTGATTGACAGCCCACACCTGAACCATTTCTTTCCCATGCACCCTCAAAAGGCCTCTCAGCCAGGAGCCTGGGCATCTGCCCTGACCTGGGTGGGCTCTGCAGGGACTGGGCCCCTTCAGGTACTGGCTGCCTGGAGGGTCACCTGGGGTACTTGTCTTCCCTCTCACGCACAGCTGGTGCCCTCCTCCAGGTTGCTCCAAGTCCCGCTTTGGGAAAATAAACATTTCCCCATGACAGGGAAGCATAATTGGTAACAGAAGCCAGTAAGCACGATGTGGCTAACCCAGCAGCACCCAGGAGCCGGTTTCTCTCGGGGCAGAAGAGGGGAGGAGGCGAGAAGCCTGGTGCTCGCCAGGTGGGCGCCTGCGACTTCCTCACTAGGTACTTTCTTCATTCTGGGAGCTTAGGCAACCCACGTACCATCCTGGGACCCATGCTGTGGGCTCAAGACAGTGCCGTTTGCCTTCTGCCATTGGCAGAGTCTAGAAGCTACGCAGTGGTCCAGACCTTGCTCTGTGTTCCTGGTTGGAGATGACAGGTGGATGTCGATGTTGTGGAGGCCTCTGCAAACGTGGAACACCTGTTTTCCCAGTTCTCGGTTTCACCTGCAGCTCCCATTGCCTTGCTCATCCACGTCTGAAACCTCAGCACTCTCTGAGTGGGATGCGAACCTCCTCAATGTCTTGGGGCAGGCTGGCTAGGTGCTTTCCACACCTGCCACAGAATGTGTGGGATTCTGCTGCTTGACGTTACTGGTCAGGGTTCTCTAGAGAAATAGCCATCCATCCATTCATTTATTGGTTTCTTTTTTTTTTTAAATCCTTTTTTTAAAAATTGAAGTGTAGTCATTTATAATGTGTCAATTTTTGGTGTGTGGCATAATGTTTCAATCGTACATATACATACATATATTCCTTTTCATAGTCTTTTTTGTTATAGGTTACTAGAAGATATTGAATATAGTTCCCTGTGCTATACAGAAGAAATTTGTTTTTTATCTATTTTATATATAGTAGTTAATATTTGCAAATCTCAAACTCCCAGTTTATCCCTTCCCACCCCCTTTCCCCCCAGTAACCATAAGATTGTCTATGTCTGCAAGTCTGTTTCTGTTTTGTAGATGAGTTCATTTGTGTCTTCTTTTTCCTTTTTTTTAGATTCCACATATGAATGACATCATATATTATTCTTCTTTCTCTTTCTGGCTTACTTCACTTAGAATGATGATGTCCAGGTCCATCCATGTTGCTGCAGATGGCATTATTTTATTTTTTATGGCTGAGTAGTATCCCATTGTATAAATATACCACAGCTTCTTTATCCAGTTACCTGTTGAAGGACATTTAGGTTGTTTCCATGTCTTAGCTACTGTATATAGTGCTGCTATGGACATTGGGGTGCATGTATATTTTCAAACTAAAATTCCTTTTGGATATATGCCCAGGAGTGGGATTGCTGGATCATATGGTAAGCCTATTTTTAGTTTTTTGAAGAATCTCCATACTGTTTTCCACAGTGGCTGCACTGAACTGCATTCCCACCAGCAGTGTAGGCTTTTCTCCACAGCCTCTCCAGCAGTTATCATTTATCATTTGTGGACTTTTGAATGATGGTCATTCTGATGGGTGTGAGGTGATACCTCTTTGTAGTTTTGATTTGCATTTCTCTGATAATTAGCGATATTGAGCATTTTTTTCATGTGCTTAACGGCCATTTGTATGTCTTCCTTGGAGAATTGTTTGTTTAGGTCTTCTGCCCATTTTTGGATTGGGTAATTTTTTTTTTGTTATTGTTATTAAGTTGTGTGAGCTGTTTATATATTCTGGAAATTAAATCTTTGTCAGTCACATCATTTGCAAATATTTTCTCCCATTCTGTGGTCATTTTATTTTGCTTATGATTTCCTTTGCTGCATGAAAGCTTGTAAGTTTAATTAGGTCCCAAATGTTGATTTTTGCTTTTATTTCTATTGCTTGGGTAGACTGCCCTAGGAGAAATTGCTAAGATTTATGTCAGAAAATGTTTTGCTTATGTTTTCTTCTAGGAGGTTTACAGTGTCTTGTCTTATGTTTCAGTCTTTAAGTTTCTTTATTATGTACTTTTAAAGAGAGTAAGCAGATTTTATTCTAGGGGGCTATTACAGTAGAGTTTTGGATTAGGTGAGAGAGATCCACTCAGCTCCCTAGGTATTTATATTAAGGAGTTGGCTGGTTCTCCAGACTGTGGAGGCTGTCAAGTCCAAGTCCGCAGGATAGGCTGGCAGGCTAGAGACCCAGCAAAGGGTGGATAGTACAGTTCAAGTCCAAAGGCCGTCTGCTGGCAGAGTTGCCTCTTCTCAACTGAGGGAAGCTCAGATCTTTTCCTACTCAGGCCTTCATTTGATTGGATGAAGCCCACCTGTGTCATGGAGGGTACTCTGCTTTACTCAGAGGCCACTGATTTAAATGTTAATCTCATTTAGAAAATACCTTTACAGAAACATCTAGAATAGTGTTTGACCAAATATCTGGGTACTGTGGTTTAGTGAGGTTGACACATAAAATGAACCATCACACTTGGCTTCCCTGATATTTGATGTCAGGGACTTCTTGTGACCCTGGTGTGGGACTATGAGCCACTCATAACTGAGCTTGTCAGGATTTTCTGGAACCAGCTTCTTGCCATGGCTCTTTCAAGTTGTGCTTCATCCTGGAAGAAAAACCTTCCAGGGTTTGAGTCCCAGTTTTAACCTGAGTTTGTGGCAGAGATGACCCTCCCTCACCTTGATTTCTTCCTGTATGAAAGCCTCGTGGAGACTGGGATCCTGGCTGACTCATCCTCGCACCTTTGCTACCCAGCACCAGACCTTGCACAGAGGAAGAGCTTGGACAATATGCTGAGCTGACTCCTGGGGCATGGCTCTGTGGGCAGTTCTCCTAGTGGTCCTGGGGCATTCAGATGCCCGTGCCTCTGGGCAGTGAGCCATGCCTGCTGCCCCCATCCCTGTCCTGCATGGCCACCCGTGACAGACCACCTGTGAGTTCTGGGCTCCCTTGCTTGGGCTGCCTGGCTCTGCCTCTGATTTGATTGGGTCCCTTAGGGACAGAGGTGCTTCCTGTCCCCTCAGCTAGCCTCAGCCCAGGGGCCAGGCCCTTGAACATGGATCTTAGGAAAGGTTTACTATTGCTACTGCTCATTTGAGAACCAGTCAGGGATGCATTAACAGGAAAAAAAATTGGCAAGAGGGGACCACAAAAGCAAATTAGCCGCAGAGCTTTCTGAGGGGAGAAGAACAAATAATCAGGGCAAAATGCAGTGGGATTGGGAAGCCTGCCCTTTTGTTTACTGACATACATCTCTGCTTCAAGCTATTTTGAAAATGACTATTTTATTGATAAAATGAAGGTGATGAAATGAATGTGTGGAGGTGATAAAAGAATGAATGGAAATTTACCTATGAACGCCTCTGTAATTGAGGGCCTATCTGCAGGATGAATAGTGGAAGCAAATTATCCACGATGGGCCAACTCTCTGCTTTTCTAGGACTGTGCATTCTATTCTTTCTGCTCAATAGAGGACAGTGTCTGCTCCACCAAATTAGCCAAACACAGATAATGTTGTCAAAGAATGGCTCCATTAGATTTCACAGACGCCTAACACCAAGACAAAAGCTTCTACCCTCATAGCATTTCAACGTCAATTTTTTTCCTACATGACTCAAAAATAAATTTGTTTTGTGGGGCAGAGATGATGAGTTTGACAGGTTTTTAGAACAGAAGAGAAAAGTTAGCACTATTGGCTGGGGCGGGGGATTCCAGCAAATTTCATTAGGCTGTATGCCATACATGGGGATATAGGCAAACTTGGTGACCTGGAAAGAATCTTCCTTATGAAGGTTGGTGGGATCCTGGGCTCCAGTCTCCATAGTGATACTAACTTGGCTTGCACACTCTGCCCCATGGAGATGATAATGTTGAGATCCAGAGTAGGGACCTTGAGCTAAGAAATCTGATAGGAAACTGATGGCTGGGGAGGGGCTACACCCACAGCTTCCACATGGTTGGATGTTTCTTATAGAACTCAAAACAGTGCTCAGATAACAGTCCATGGAATTCTCAGGTCCGTTGGGGAACTGAGTAGAGAGTAGGTCATAGGACATCCTGGAAGTGGGACAGTTTTTTCAGACGAGGAGTGGTTGGGAAAGCACTGCTCCCACTGTGTGGGCTAATTTCAGCACCCATTTAAAGAAGCCCTGAGAGATCTAGTGCTCTCTATACTTTACTTTCTTTTTGTTGAAAATATCTTATAATAATAGGAAATCCTAAAAAATAACTCCACCATCTTATCACCTTGATACAACAGTGGCCGTTTTGCCTTTGTTTTTCCATATGCACGTGTGAAGGCTGGTTTTTCTGTTTGCTCTTTTATTCCCCTCTGGCTGGAGCATGGCACACATACCTTCTTTAGGGGCCTACACCGTGTTGGGGGACCTCAAGGGGCAAATGGAGGCCAAGGCTGTCTCTGTAAATAGCATGCAGGGTTGTGCCCAGGGCAGGCTCTTTGGCAGAATGGGGGTCTGGGTACCTGCTGGGTGTTTGATGAGAATGATACAGGAAAATGGGGCACGAGAGGATGGCTGTGGCCCAGGTCCCAGGCAAGTCCCAGGGATGCACCCTGCCAAATGAGGGTCCTTGGCTTCACGCAGGAAAGAATTCAAGAGCGAGCCACAGTTGAGTAAAAGTAGGTTTATTTAGACAGATACACACTCCACAGAGTGCAGGCCATCTCAAAAGGCAAGAGAAATTCCCACAAGGTGTGGGATTGTTAGTTCTTATGAGTTTGGTTATTTCACATGCTAACAAGTGGGCGGATTATTCCAGCTACTGTGGGGAATGGGTGAGGATTCCCAGGAATTGGGCCACTGCCCACTTTTTGACCTTTTATGGCTAGCCTCAGAACTGTGTGCTGCTGAATCCACCCTTGTCTGAAGCAGAATACTCCTGAATTTGTCAGCTACATGTCAATAAACATCATTTTTGGCCCAAGTGATCGGATACATGCTCCAAGGGGGAAGCATGGGGTGTTCGGACAATTTGGGACTGACCTGGCTCTGGGGCAGGAGGCTTCCCTGAGGAGGGACGTTAAGCTGAGAGCTGGTGGATGGCTGGATTTTGGTTTTCGACAAGGCAAAGGCAGTAGGGAATGGGAAATGTGTTTGGATGGCAGGGCTCTGAGCAAGGAAAGCAGGGTTCCTGCCTCGCAGGGCTGGGTGAGTAGGTTGGAAGGGGCAATATTTGAGGGCCTCAAGGCCACACTGGGGCGTAGGGTCTCCTCTCCCCAACCCTGCCATGTTTGCCTGGGAGTAGGACCTTGATTCCATCCCACCAGAGCCCTCAGCTGTAAGCACCAGGGGAATAGTCGCTGTCCAGCTCCCACATACTTCCTTTAAATGCTCCTCACCCCTACATCACCTGGCAGGGAGGAGGGCATTCCTCTAACTGCACTTGAACCTCTTAAGTCAAGGCCAGGCTGGCAATGGGGTGGGGGTGCTGCTGTAGTTGTGCTAACTGCAGGACAGCCTCCCTGCTGTGTAGGAAGCAGAGGAAGAGGGGGCTGGGCTGTTGGGTCGAGAGAGATGGTGGTGCTTGGAAGAGGCTGTTAGCAGTGGAGGTGGTACCAAGTGTCCAATTCAGGATGTGGTTTGGAGGAAAAGCCGTGTGGACTCCTGGGTGGAGTTGGAGGGGGGTGTGGTGATGAGGAGAAAGAGAATAAGGGTGGTTGCAAGGCTGCAGCCTGGGTGGATGGCGGTGCCATTCGCTGAGGTGCAGAAGTCTTAGTGGCAGCTGATATGGAGGAAATAAATACAGGCACATACATTCTGCCTTGGACATTTTGAGACATCCTCAGATATCAGAGAAGCAGTTGGGTATATGGGTCTGGGCTAGAGACACAAGTGTGGGAGTTCTCAGCCCAGAGATGGTGAGTCATGTCGTGGCTCTGGCGCCTGTGTGTGGGTTTGGGGGAGACCAGGCCTAGGTCCCCAGGAACTGGAGCATGTGGAGGTCTGCGAGAGGAGAAGCGTCCAGCGAACAGACCCGACAGATCACAGGTGACAACCCTCCTGTGATAAATCATTTCTGCGCTGTCCTGGCTGCAGATGTGTACTCTGAGGACCCCCAGGCACCAGGGGCCTGTCACCAGGTGATGGATGAGGGCTGCTGGAGCCCACCCGCCTCCTGCTGGCACACACTTCGTGCCGCCACCAGGCAGCCCCTCAGGAATAGAGAAAAGAGCTGAGCAGGCTCATTGTGACAGCCTTTTACAAGAGACTTTTAAAACTTTGTGTAATTTGTTGATTAAAAAGCCCATTGCTCCAAAGGCTCTGTTTGTGGTGGAAGAAGGAAAGTCATTTTAGAAGGAATTTCTGGGGAGGGGATGCATCCCAGCAAATGGGCCAGGCAGCATTTGCTTCTCTGGGCTTAGATTGCAAAAGCCATTGAAAGCCCCTCAAGAAAGTGCTGCAAAGTAGTCGTTTTGAGGAAGGGAAATATTTTTTGTAGGGGGAGAAGGAGAAAATGCCAGCTGGGGGGCTTGAGGTGGGTGGTGGGAGGAGGTAGCAGAGTCTCCCATTTACCTTGGCCTTGGGCAGGGCTGGGCTTCCCTGCTTCCTGCCCTGTCCGTACCTCCACCTCCTGACCCTTGCCTTCACTGCTCCCCTATTTGGAATGACCGCTTTTCAATACCATCCTTTCCAAAATTAACCCATTTTGTGGATTCCTTTCCCTAAATTTTCGTGCCCCCAGTATCCTCACTGACCTCCTGCATGACCCATGCATGTTCATGGCTGGGGACCCTCATCCTGCTGTTTCATGCACATCTCTGCTTCCCCCAACAGGCTGTGTCCATGCTGAGAGAGAGGGCACTCAAGGGGCTGGCATGGGATGAACTCTGCAGAACATCACAGGCTCCTCTCCTCCTTGCTAAGGGGCCAAGTGCTGTGGGGGAGCTGGTACTCGGCACCCATCCTGTCTCTGTCCTGGGTCTTGTTATGTCCCAGGGGAGGCTGCCCGGGGCAAATGCAGGCTGGGTGAATGAATTGTGTGTGTGTGTATGTGTATGTGTGTGTATGTGTGTGTGTCCTCAGCTTTACTGTGGTTGTCAAGATCAGAGCAGCTAGACAGGCTAGCTGGGGAGGACTGCCCAGAAGCATCACTGGGATTAAGACGAGATCATTAAGACAGCATATAGCACACAACCAGGGTGGAAGAGGAGACTCTAGCCGTGGCACCAAGTGTCTCTGGGTCCCAGTGGGAGTCCAAGACCTGCCTCAGAGCCCTGTTACCAGGAGGGGGTTCAGACAGGTGAGCTTCTGGGAAGGCAGATCTGCCGACCTGGCAGGAGCTGAGAGGTGCTGAGAGGCACTACCTGTGGGTGCCAGTCTCCAGCCCCTGGCATCTCCCTGAGTCTCACACCTGCAGGTGGTGTGTGTTGTTTCTCTTCTGTTTTCCCCATGTAAACGCTGGCTTGTGTGATAGTTTTGGAAGTTTTCTCTCTAAACCCAGTCTCATTGCCGAGCTAATGTAAAGCCACGCCCAGGAACCACATACAGGAGAAGGGTTCATGTGTGCACAATAATAAAATTGGTATTTTTAAAAACGTCCCTCCACAGACCCATCCTATCAGAACTGCAGCTCTCCTCAACCCCCGCAGCCCAAGTGTGCTCCTCTGGGAGATGAGGCGGCACGATTAGCTGAATTTCAAAGATGATAACATTATGAACCTCTAGAACCCATTGTTTTGGGACCCTAAAGTGCATGAATTAAATATTCTTTACCTCTTTTCAGCCTGATGAGGAGAAACCTCTGAAGGACTTTGTCACCCCAGAAGGAGAAAACAGTGTGGGGAACAGGCCTGCGGGGCAGTGGGGTGCAGCAAGATGAGACGTGACGCTGCTGGGTGGCCGCTGGTCTCTGTTCAGCTCAGGGGCTGTTGGGTCCCCCTGCGATGAAAGTGCCTTTAGGTCCTGTCCTGGGGTGACAAGCAAGGGCAGAAGGATGGCACGTCCGGGCTTCCATGGTTTGCTGAGGGTCTCTGGGGATACTGGTTGACCTCAGGGAATATCTGGGAAGTGTAGCACTGCCCAAGGGATGAGACGGGTTTGGGGGTCCGAGAGGAGTGAGGGCCGAGATGATGGAGTGAGTGACGAAAGATGGAAACAAGGTGCCCGGCCCTGGGGACAGACGGGGTTGGGGCTGACCCCTAGGAGGGGCTGAGAGGAGAACGAGACGTGAAGGGGACTAAGGAGTCCTGGGCTCAGCACAGTCTGGTCTTCAGGAGAGCCGGGGGTGGCACTGTTCATTTCTCAGATTTCTCAAAGTGTTTTGGCTTTGTTTGTTAATCTGGTAGCACAGATTTGTTTCTCTGTCTCTAAGAAACTTGCGTGCTTATCGGAGAGACAGCTGTGTAAGGGACATTCCGGAAAGTAATTGGGGGAGGAAGGAGGACTGGGAGCAGAGAAGGTCAAGGGTCAGGGAGAGAACAGGGTGCCTGGGGCAGGGTCGTCAGGGCCTCAGAGGGGTGTCAGGGTCTTTGGTGCTTGGGAGCCCTGTGACTCCCAGAGAGGACCCCTCCCCCCACATACCTACCTTCCCACGCCACACCACGTGTCCACATGGACACCAGGCTTGGGCGGTGCACTTCCCTTACTCATTGGTGGTTCCCAGGTGGGGGATTTAGGGCTCACAGGAGAGGAGGCCGAGTCCCAAGACCTCACAGAGACATGGCTCCTGTGAATATTTGCAGCTCTCTTCAGAACTTGCTCTAGACACCATTTCACTCCATTTCAAAGGATCCTTTTAAAGGGTGCAAGTCCTGGGAGGTGCTCTGTTAAAGTTGCCGAAGGCCCGATGAATAATACTGAGAGATGCCACATCCTCTGCTTCCTTCTTGGAGGTTCCCAGTCAACCGTAGTATTTCAAAGGCTCTGAGAAGTCCTTCTGCAAAACAAATCTGTTAAACTTTCTTTAATCCTTTAACTCATTTGACCACAGATCACTTTGCGACAGAAAGCCTATCATGCAAGTATCCTGTTCCTTACACACCCCTTGGGGTCCTCTGATTGCTGTATGGTCTCATTCTAACTACCACGTGGAATCATACACTCTGAATTTCCTCCCACAGTGAAAATTGGCCAGTGCATTTGTCACCTGGCCTGCTGTGGCCTCCTCTGAGCTTGGAGCAGGCCCCCCCAAGCCAGAGCGCAGATGCATCTGCTCACTCCAACCAATCAGCCTGCCCCTCTGCCTGCCTGAGTTTGCAGACCGATTACTTCCTGGTTCACTCTTCCTGGTTCACACTTCCTGGTGCAGCCAGAGCAGTTGGCCCAAGGGCTGGTCTGTGTGCTCACCTTCCCGGCCAAATGATGCTCACCTGGGCCCAGGCTGCTTGGTGGAGGACTGGAAGTGAGCAGAAACACTCGGTCTGCCAAATCCCCTCTCCACTGCAGCAGCGCAGGCCCTGGGCTTTTCTGACTGCCTTGTTTTGTATATAGCGATAAAATATTAAAGGAAATGCTTCCAGTTTTGAAAACTATTTTTGTTAAGGCACAGAGACAGCCTGAACGTGTGACAGTAATCCCTGGAGCTTGGAGAGAGGAACAGAGGGACACAGAGAGGATGCAGGAACCACTCCAGAGGTTGGCGCTCCCTTGAGAGGGGCTAAGGATGGCTCAGAGTGGCCACCTTCTCCTGCCTTGTCCCTGCTGGCTACACAAGGTGGACACTGCTGACCTGGAGCCTGGGAGGACGTGGTTCTGGTGAGTGCTGGGATGGAGTCCTGAACTGGAAAGCTTGTTGTGTGTCCTTGGGCGAGTTCTTGTCCCTCTCAGGGCTTGGCTTTTTCCACTGATAAAACTGCATGGTGGACTAGGTGCTCAGGGCTTGTCAAGGTTTAGTTAATAGGATCTATTCAGAAGCTGGTTTGTCTGTGTACACATTTGTTGCCAATGATGCCTTGATTCTTAGTGAGACACACTGGACCCAGTGGCCGTCCTGGAAGAAAGGGCTGCACTAGAGCACAGGCCCACCTGTGTGACTGTGGCTCAGATAGACCCGGGCTTTTATGCCCACCAAGATGGTACCGGAGTTGGGGCAGCCATAGCCAAGGGTCAGTGTGGCATTGGCCAGCCACATTCCTGACCTCCTAGGGTATCCCTGTGACTTGACTCCTGGCGAGTGTCCTCACAGTGTTATGTCTGTATCCCTGCATGTATCTGGAAGAGGGTCTGCTCTGGGCACAGACGTGGTAACAGTCCCCTGGCATTTCTGATACAAAGTGTCAGCCTCTCCAAGGCCTTGCCTGGCCCCCTGTCCTGGCTCTCCACTGCCCTGGCCCCTGGCTTGGACAGATCCGACCTGACCCAAGTCAGAGTTGACCCTGGAACGGTCAGAGCATCTGCAGGGCCTGAATCTGTGTCTCTCTGGTGACATAGTCCTCATTCTTAAGGCCATGTGCATGCCCATCTCTCCCAGGGAAAGAGTGAGCGGCCCCCCTCGGATGATTGATTAGCATCCTGCATTTCCCTTTGCCAAGGTGTCTCAGAAGCACATGAACAGATGGCTTCTTAGGGAATTCCTCTGGGGGACTGGGCTTCTACAAGTCCAAAACATTTGGAAATCCAACATTCAAATGAGAGAAGAAATTGGGAAAGAAAATATGGTCTCCCCCCTGGATACAGAGCTGGATGGGGGTCAGAAACAGCTTCTACTTTCCTGAGATTCTTCTCCCAGTAGGAGAGAGAAAAACAGACCTGGAGTTGCTTCTAACCTGGCCTGGTGAAGAGGCCTTCAAAGGCTGCTGCCGGGACATGTGAGCCCAAGGAAGTGGGCCTCAATTTAATTGAACAGGCTTTGCTTAAGCACTGCTGTGTGCAGGTACTGGGCCTGGCACTGTATGGAATCAGGTCTGAGAGCTTATGGCTTAAAAAGCCCTTGACATGGATCTGGATTCTGTTCTCAGCTCTGCCATGTTCTAGTGGTGAGACCTTGAACCAGGGGCTTAGACTCTGAGCCTCAGGTTCTGTCTGTAAAATGGAGATCATAGTACTTATCTCAAAGGATTGTTGAAAGAATCAAGTAAGTTAGGGCATACAAAGGGCTTAGCACGGGCCTGGTTTATAATACACTCTCATTAATCACATACACTGTCATTAATCACACAGCCCCAGGCCCCTGTGGCTGGCAGAGGGGATGTGTCCCGCATTAGAGATGACAAAGCAGAGGCTGAGAAAGGCTGTGTGATTTTTCCTAAAATCACTTGGGTTGTTATTGGTCAGGCAGGACTGGGATTGGGGTCTCTCAGTTCTCCAGGCGGATGTCCCGGCCCTGCTCTGATACAGGGGTCTCTCGCCAGGTCTTGGCTAGGTCTGGGAGAAGCACCTGCCGGCCGGAGCTCTATCAATGCTGCTCTTTGGCAGAGGTTGGACCACTGAGAACACAGCTCTTATTTTAAATGTTTTCTTCCTCCTCAAGACCCAGTGTTTATAGAATTCTAAGGAATTAGAAAAGCTACCCAGATCCATCCCTCTAAACTGGCAAAGCCAGTCCCTCTGTGGAGGGAGAATTTGGAGCCCCCTTCCCCCAAGCCCTGACCTCTCTTCCCTGCCCCTTGCCAGTGTTTCACAGGGCTGCTTGCTCTCTGGCATTTGGCTTTTCCTGTTCCTTTCCCTGAGGTTTGGTTCCATTAATGTTTATGAGCAAATAAAATTTGGATTGCTGCTTCGGGCCATGGGGTCACTGTTGACTTGGTCAGGGATGTCTAATTTAACATAATCCTGCTCTTTAGACGTTCTGTGACTTCCACTGCATTCCCCTCTGGGAAGGTGAGAAAAGGGGTGGAGATGTGATTAAAGCAGAGGCCTTGCCCCCTCTCCTAACCTTGGCGCCATCGGTTCCCTGCTAAGAGGAGGATGAGAGTCAGACGAAGTGTCGGAAACACAGATGTTGCTTTTATACTCGTTCCTACAATGACACGGACACGTATGGTGAGCGACCTTTGCAGAATGTAATGAGCTCTGGGGTGTCATGAGTGATGTGTCAGCTGGTTTCCCACAGAATGAGGTCTCAGGGCAGGGCTGGAGAATGTATTTTTCATCACGTGCATGAGGATGTCCCATTCCTTCTCTGAGGCAAGAAATTAAAGAACATAACTCATGACTTCAAGGATAAAATCCAGTTGAACTAATGTGTGGTGCCATGTAGACCTCCATGCTTGTACCATATGTATCATTTTTCTTTTCCTAAGTGCACAGAGTTCTGTATGGGGTTTTTCTCCAAGCTCATGGGCTTAGAGGAACAGTCTTGGTGGGGCCCGGTTGGGCTCGAGGGGAGGGGAGGGCTGCACATCGGCTGCAGTGGGGTATGGGCTGCCCTCGGGCTGCGTTACAGAGACGAATCTTGCATCTCAAGGAGAGGCAGCATATTCCTTCTGGGGCTGTTGTCGGGGCTGTGAGCCAGGAAGGTAATTACATCATTACATGTCAGTCTAGTCTCAGGGGGCCAAATTAGCTGACTCTTCAAAACTAGGGTTTACTTTTGACTTTTCAATTTGCAGGCTGATATACAGATGCATGCTCGTGCACTTCTAAATTTTTCTAGAACGGCTGAGGCATGCCTGGCACAGTGGGTGAGCAAACGTGGTTGTGATAGTGAGGAGAAAAGGTCAGAGAGCCACTGGGGGTCCTGAAGGCCAGTGTAGGGCTTTGGGCTTTATCCTCAGTGATGTGGAGGCCTCTGGGGGACTTTGAGTAGAGGAGAAATATGATGTGACTTCTGTTTGAAAAGTATCATTCTATGTGTTGTGTGAAAACCTGTCCGTGTGAAGATCTGGAAGCAGAGAGACCTATTGGGATGCTGCTGCAGCCCCTGGTGAGAGGTGGTGACAGCCTGGGCTGGAGCGGTGTCGGGGAGGTGGTGTGGAGTCATTCTGTTCTTGAGATGGACTATTCCTTAATGGACTGAATGTGAGTGTGAGAGACAGGAGGATTAAAGAGGATGCTGCAGTTTCAGCCTCAGCAATTGGGGTGGGAAGGGCTGTGGGCAAAGCAGCTGGGGCTAGATCAGGAGCTGCTTTAGGCATGACAAGCCCGAGATGAGATGTCCATTGACGTCTGCATGGAGGAGTGTGGGGCAGCCGGCTTTACCCATAGTGTTCTGGAGAGAGGCTGGGCTGGAGATGTAAATCTGGGGGCCTTTGGCCTGTAGATAGTGTTACAGCTGTGAGATGGAATGAGATCGCCGAGGGGTTGATAGAGCATGGCGACAATCAGGGCTAAGGTTTTGTTTAGTTTTAAGTGCCAGACATTGTGTTACGTACTTCCCAGCTTTGCCTCTCTGTCTCCACCACAAGCTGTTGAAATGCGAGTTCTTATTTCACCATTTGACAGAGGGTGAACCTGAGGGTCAGAGGTGTTAAGTAAATTACTGCTACAAAAGGTCGGAGCCAGAATTTGCATGTTGGTCTGTCTGAGTCCAAATTTTTAATCATTGCACTTGTGAGCTCTGAAATATGGACGAAATTCCATGCCCAGTAGAGAATCTACTGAGGGGTTTGTGCAGAGGAAGGACTCAGAGCTGTGGGTCAGGAAGAGGCATCTGGAACCTAGGGACTCCTGAAGGAAGTACCAGGATGGGGAGAGGTAGAGACCAGAGGCAGGAACTTAGAGAAGGTTTGGACCACCCAGTGGAGGCTAGAAACAGGGCTTGGAACCCTTTCCCTGCAAAGGGGAGAACCAGGTGTGCTGAACCCGGTGTTATGAACTGAATGTTTGTTTTACCCCCAAGTTCACATGTTGAAGCCCTCACACCCACATGGCTACATTTGGAGATGGGGCCTTTAAGGAGTTAGTTAAGGTTAAATGGGGTCACAAGGGTGGGCCCTTGATCTGATCGGATTAGTGTCCTTGTGGGAGTGACTCAGGAGAGCTCACGTTCTCTTTCTGTGTACACTCACTGAGGAAACGCACTGTGAGGACAGAGCCAGAAGGAGGCTATCTTCAAGTCAGGAAGAGAGCTCTCACCAGCAACCCAATCACCAGAGTCTTGATCGTGGACTTCCAGCCTCCAGAACTGAGAGAAATAAATGTCTTCTGGTTAAGTTACCCAACCTGGGGTTTTGTTATAGCAGCCCAAGCAGACTAATACACCCAGACTTTCTGGTGTTCTGGCTTTTTCTGGATCTATGTCTTCTTGCCAAGCTGCAGGGCCCAGAAGCTTTGTAACTGGTCTCTTAAGGAACTTCTCTTCCTCTGCTCTAAACATTTCTGAGTGGACCAGAGGAGTCATTGAACAATTACATAGTGATTAGCTTCTTTGTGGAGCCCAGAGAGTTGCTGGAAGAAATTGGGTAAATTCTTTTCATTCTTAATAAGACCTAACATTTTCTTGCTAATGCCTGATATTAAGAGTTCAAAGTCATCTCTGTACCATTGATCTTCAAAGGAAGATATTTCCTAATTTATTTGACAAGCCCTGAAGAAAGGCGGGTGAGGTACCTTTCAGATGGGGATTTTATTTTAATTTTGTTTTTTAAGAATCTTTTAAGCGTTTTGTACAAAAAGTAGTGTCATTTTTTTTTCTGTTTTTATTTTTTTCAGTTGAAAACACCAATGTGTAGGGGAGGGATGCAAACAAATAACAAAAAAGAGGCTTTTATAACATTATTATCACTGTTGAGAAAGAAGAAAATCATTCCAACAGTACTGAAAAGTCCAAAGATGAAATAATTTCATTTTCTTCTCTAAAGGCTTGAAAAGGCCCTGCCTGTCGATTCCATCTCTTGCATCCGGTGAAGCCGTGTTGCTCTTCAGTGGCCTAGGGGTTCACTATTGCAGAAAGATCCGCTCAGGTTTCTGGGCATGCAGCTTAAAGAGAAAGGCAGGCACATCAGGGGATTAAGAACCTTCCCCTACAGAAATGCTGTGGTCAAGGAGACAGTTCCTGAGCCAGAGGAGGGGTGGGGCAGCGGCACCCCCACCCAACCCTGAGCAGAGGGTGGGGGAGTCCGGGGATCCCACTTCTATCTCCATTCCCTTCCCAGAAGACTGGGGAAAGACATCATAATGATGTGCCTTGATGAAAGTGCAGCATACTTTTTGAAATGCTGGTAGAGGGACACATCTGAGGAGTAAGAAAAGCTGTGCCAGCTTGTACTACATATGGGGGAGGAAGTCATCCGGGGAAGCCGACCTTCCTTTCCTGGAAGTCCTGTAGTGTAGGAGGTTAGGTTCACCTTCCCTTTCCAGTGGACTGGACTTCTAGATGAGGCATTTCCACTGCCTCTGGACTGAAAGCACCAGATCACAATCCAGGGCCCAATTCCAGCTCTAAAATCACCCCTGTGCCAACAAATGATGTGATGGTAATTATATCCTGCAATTGAGAAATGTCACAATATTCCGGATGGGGATTTTAGAACATTACATAAATTTGCAACATAGGCTGACTTCTTCCCACCACCCTTGCCACTCCTGCTCTTGGCTTCCATCAAATCACTGGGTTCACTGGCAGCATGTGCATCCCTGAGCATTCCGCTCTGAGGGGCAGGGGCCCCCGAGGAGGCTGGCACCCTCGTTTCCATCCCCTATTTAAGGAGGAGCAGGTTCTGGTGTTGTTGGAGCTAATTTTCAAGGAGGCACAGAGAGGCGTGTTCATTGCCATCAGCCTCATGGGACGTGGCTATTCCTGGGATCTTAATGTTTTCTCTCCTTTTTCTGAGAAAACTCTTTCTCAATAAAAATGAGTTGTCAGCTGCTCTTGAGGCCCTATAAATTGATTTTGGCTCTGTCTGTTCCAGGTAGCTTCTGTGTGAAGAACCTGTATAAATCTTAGTCAGGGAGTGTTTAAAATGGCAAATTTCAGAGTAAAGGTTTAACAAAAACCATAAATAAAACTTGAGAAGTAATGGAAGCATTTATAAGCATCTGTGGAATTCTGCACAAGAACACCAAGCGTGGTTCGAGTGCCAAGAGATGGACTGAGGTGTAGTGCTTGCCGTGAAAGAGACCATCCATCTTTATCTGGCCTCTGCTCGGGGAGGCTGGACCTGGACAAGCACAGACGTGGGCAGGGCTCCGTGGCTGGGTTTGTGAGAGGGAGTTCATCACCATCAGGGGCAGGGAGATGTCTGGGCTCTGGGGGCTGCCCTTGGTGGAGGAACTTGCCAAGGAGCACTGACTTTTTATGGTGGGAAGGTACTGACATCACAGTGATCGCATAATCCCAGTAACAAGTGAGGTGCACATGTGTGTTTTCCAGCTAAGGAAACTGGAGCAAAGAGGGGTTTGTGATTTGTCTGCATCCTAGACCAAGGCATGGTTAAACCTGGAGGAGAGCCAGTGGTTCCCAGGGCCTGGCCCCAGTGGTACCGGCTTGCATTCTCCCTGCCACATTTCCTCTTTCCCTGTCTTACCTCCACCTCTCCGGCAAACAGGTATTGAATGTGCTCTCTGCCAGGACCTGGCTGGGTGCCGGGGTTGTGGGAAGACGTAAAGTTGTGGGAGGGTTTTACTTCACCTCTCCTGGCAGGCCCCCTGTTCCCTTGCCTGAGAACTGCACACTTAGAAGGCAACGTGCAGGACAAAGCCACAGTAACTCTCCCTCACTCATTCATTCATCCAATAAGCATTTATTGAGCACCAGCTGTGTTTTAGTTTCATGCTACGTGCTCAATGCATAATTAGTGTTTGGTATGAGGGCAAAGTTCTCAGGGTGGCCCAACAGGGGTGAGATGGCTTGTGGGGGGTGGGGTGGGTGAAGGCTTCTTAGAGAAGGTGGAGCCGAGCTGGACCTTCATGAAAGGTAGAGTCTGGGGAGGACTGGTGGCTTCCAGATGGGAGGGCAGAATAAGAAAGGCCCAGGCGTGAGTGTGGGAGTTGTGTCGACTTGGGGCGGCAAAGCAGGCCGCAGGCGGGCCACTCCTGGCAGTGTCACCTATGGGGTGGCAGTGTCACCTATGGAGTGGCAGTGTCACCTGTGAGCTTTGTTCTCCTTTGGAGCTTGTAGCTCTGGGTGTTGGACGTCATCCTGGGGTCTTTGGGTTGCACCCGGGAGCTGAAATGCCAGTCTCCAGGGCTGGGGGGGCACAGGGGGGTGTTCTTCCTGTTCTTTCTCTCCTTCCTCCCATTTCAGGGGCCAGCATAGTCCCTGCTCCTCAAGAACACTGGTCCATTGTAAACCTCTGACCCCCAACAGCCCTCAGCCCTCTAGCAGGCAGGTTTGGAGCAGACTGTGACACTTGTCTGTGCCTGTCTCTTGCCCAGGGGTTCATCTTGTTTCCCCAGGCATCCTGGGTTGTCTGAGGACAGTCTTCCATGTCCCAAAGACCCCAGCACAGGCCTGGACACGTGCTGAGTGCTGCCTGATGAAATAGAGGATACCCAGTTAAATTTGAATTTCACATAAACAATCAATAATAATTTTCATATAACTCTGCCCCAAATATTTCATGGGCTATTGCATGAAATGTTTGGAACATCATTATATTACAGAATTATTGTTTACTGACATTCACATTTAGTTGTGTCCTTTATTTTTTATATAGCAAAATCTGGCAACCTTGTGCTAAAAGGCTTGCTGGTTGGTTATTGAAACTCAAGGGTTTCTAGGTTCATGGGACATACAAGTTTTAGTAACCAGGCTCGCCTAGAAGGTACAGCTAAAACAGAGGTTAGGAGCCTGAGCTCTGGATCAGACAGCTCAGAACTGAATCCATTTTCCTCATTTACTAACTAGGGGGACTCCGAGTACGTGAGAAAATTACTGCCCTCTCAGTTTCCTTACCTGTGACGTGGGAAGAGCAAGAGTCCTTCCCTGACGAGTGAGGAACACAGGAGATGATGCCTGGAGAGTGCTAGCACAGTGCCTGCCCCTTGGTCTCAGCAGAGTGGTGGCCTCCGTTATTATTGTCACCACTACTCCGGGTGCTCTGTGGCTGTCCCCAGGAGGCCCTCTGCTCCCTCACCTCCTGCCTCTCCTCCTCCAGGCAGGCCTCTCTGGGGAGTCCCCCAACCCTCTGAGTCCCCTGATTGTGTTTTTTAAGTGAAACTCTCTAGATTTGCTTAGACCCATCAGACCTCCCTTCCTGCTGGAAACAATCATGCCTCCACTCAGTGCAGCTTAGTTGATGCCCACAAACGGGGCTTGGGTAGCAAATCCTTTGGTTGACTTGATAGTGGGACAGGGATCATTACAGATGGGACTCAGGTTTTACAAAATATATTAGGACGTAGATAAATGAGATCATGAAAAGTGCATAAGGGACATCAATTATGCAGGAGCCAGAAGAATGATTATAAAGTGATCTGGCCTCAGTTTTGGCCCATGAAACATTTAATTGCGGCCATTAAAGGAGAAAACATTGCTTGCTCCCTGCTTCAAAGAAGTGGGATGGTTGGGGAGGCAGCTTTGCCCAAGGGAGGGTGTAAACCGCGGGATGACCTCCTTTGTTTGTGGGCGTCTCGGGGTATAAGGCCACCCAGGAGGTGCCGAGCCCTGGGACGGGGCTGGTTTGGGTGGAGAAGAGTCCTGGGGGCCCTGGGAGCCCAGCCACGGGCTCAGCAGACGCTCTCCGGCTCTCTTAGCCCAGAGCGCAACAGTGCGCACCTGAACATGCTGAGGGGTCATTAGACAATGTGACCCTGGGTCCTCAAAAATCCCCCACAGGTGTCACGCTTGTCCTGTGTCTTGCCCACCAGCAGCACAGACCTGGCCCTCAGCGGGCTGGCATCTGCTGACCCTCCTGGCCTGATGCTGCTGGTGAACTTGGGCGTCAAGGAAGAAGGGCTGCAGACTCCGACCCTGCAAACAAACTGTCTGTGTTGGCTTCCACTGTGAGGCTTCAGCCAGCATGGCTGGTCCCCCGCCTGGCCATGATTTCTATCTCTGAAAGACCCAGACGTTACCCTGAGCCATGGTAAGGGTCTCCCAGACCTCCCTGCTTCAGGAAGGTGGGCACCTTCTTCCTCCTTCTCCTGCCCTTGTGGGCTTTGGGCCAGGCATGTCGTGTTTCAGCTGAGCCTGCTGGGGTTGGGGTGGGGGTCACTTGCCAGCTAAAGGGATGATGACAGACTTTCCCAGGCCCGCCTGCCCTGTGGCGGGTCACTCTTGGCCATCTCGGAATCAGGGTGTGTGCCTACCTGGAGTCAGTCTCCTTGCTTTAGGCCCTCCCGGCCCTTGGAGCACTGCTGCCCATGGCCATGAGAAGGAAAAGGCCAATGGTAGTGGCTGCAGGAGTGCAGCCCTCAGTGTGGGGACTGAGCAGGGTGTGTAGTGAGAGTGCGGTGTGAACCAAGAGCTTTCAGAGGGGAGACAGAGCAGGAGGTGGGCTAGCCCTGGGCCGGGGAAGGTCTCTTCCTGCTGGAGGTCAGGGTGTATGAGTATGTTCCCCATCAGCTGGGTTCTCATCACCCCTGTGGCCCTGTTCCCCTGGACCTCTCGTCCTTCCTCCCCAAAGTCATCATTTCCCTGGGTCCTGTTTATTTGTGCCTTACTGCTGTGCAAGACCAAAAGCTTTTCCTTGGAGTGGAGAAAACCATGACATGAGCTCCCTGTTAATACCGGAGGCTCGGGATTCTGATGGATGTAGGATCATATCCCTCTCTGCCACTTACAGAGTGTGCAGTCTGGGATGAGTTCCTTAACCTCTCAAGGCCTCCATCTCTGCTGCAGAATGGGGATACCAATGATGCCTATCACCCTATGCATATATGCATAAAAAGTGAATTCTTTGGTGGGTGCTCTTCAAGGAATGGTGTGTTCTCCCCAGGGTGGAGAGATGAGTGTGGGACCTTTATCCCTGCTTGGACTTTTGGAGGTTGGAGTTTAGGGGCAAGCACTTGGCCTTCCTTGTCTCAGTTTGTGCATCCATGAAATAGATAAAGTATGTATTTAGATTAGTTATGAATATCAGCAAGTCAACTTTCCAAATGCTGAAGCCATTAATTGCTGGGGTATAACCTACCCATCGACTTTAAATGTGCATTATTGGATCATTACTATTACTCACGACAGTAGCTAACGTTGATCTAAAATTTCTCATGGTACAAAGTCTGGGCTAAATTCTCTGCATGTGCTCTCCCATTTGACCTCTCAACTCAGTAGCTGATAGTGCTGAGGCCTAGAGATATTAAGGGAATTAGAACTAGTGAGGTCAAGAGCCCAAGTGAGGTCAAGTGAGCCCAAGGTCATAGAACTAGTGAGTGATGGAGGCAGGATTTGAACCTTGGCAGTCTGACTCCAGAGAAGAGAAATAACAGGCAGGCTGGCATGGGAGGAGCTTTCCCAAGTCCTGCCTGTGAGCCTATCATTCTAGAAGGAGTGGACCGTGGTGGTGGGGGGTGGGAAGGAACTTCTCCTGTTTTTTAACAAACCTAGAAGAAGGAGCCCCATGAAGGTGATTTCGTTTTCTCCTGGATTCTAACACCAGTCAAGCTGTGGTAATTTTCGTTGAACTAAAGACCAGTCTGGAGAGAGAAATACTTCCCCAAACCATTTAAAGATGCTTGCATGCTGAAAAGGGCAAGGCAGCCCAGCACACAAACGAGGGAAAGGGCACAGGGCTGGCTCAGCCATTTTGTGAGCTGACGGCTGGAAAAGAGCTTGGATTTTGCTTCTTGGGCATTTTGCACATGACGGAAGGAAAGTTTAATAGATATTGCCTGGAGCTCAGACTGGGTGGAGGATTCCACCATGATGAAGGAAGCAAGAGGGCACGTGGAGGGGGGTGTGTTTGTGGGTCTGGGGCTGGGTGGTTTGTAGATTTATATATAGATAAGGCTAATTTATTGCCCAAACCAGGATGCCTTTGCTTGACAGGTATTATTAATACTTGCACTGGGATGATAGTGTTAAATGAGACTGTCCTTGGTACAGTTGTAGATTGTGTTCCTATTTATTTATTAAAGCAACCCTTCTGGCCTGTCAGGAGCAGGACCCTGTTAATCTGATATGAGTTGTATCCACATTTAGAAGTTGTGTGACAGTTTACTTAACTGTATTGAACTTGACCGTTAAAAGGCAGAGAAGGGAACTTGGAAGAGGAAAGCCACCGAGCTCCTTGGAAGGCTGGGGGGCTGCGAAGCTGTGAGACTTTGAGAGTTTCTGTGATTAGGTTCTTCCGCCTAAAGGGAACTTTTGGAGTTTTGGGAATCACTTCTCAGACTCTAAACTTTGTACTCTTTTGTATGTGGGGGTAGGGGTGGTATCTGTGCTGAGCACTGATAGTGCAATAATTGGAGTTCTCTCGAGAGGGAGTTCCTGGCGTCCCTGAGACCTCCCTCAGCAACGCTGACAGTGACAGTTGCAGGAGGGCTCCTCCCACCTCCCAAAGGCAATGTGAGGAGCTGATGACAACGTCACTTTGGGGTCCTTGGGTTGTCCTCTCACTGTGCCTGGGATGAGAATTCAGGCAAATTGCCATTATTTCTGAGGACAACAGGCAGGGGTGGAGGGCTGTGGCTGGGTACCTGTTCCCTGCTGTTTCTGACCACAATGTTACGCAGCTCTCCCTTCTTCCAAGTCCTAAGTTTTATAATCCTGTGTGTAAGTGTCACAGTGAGTTTGATAGAATATGGTTTCTGCTGGCTCCCCTGGCTTGTATCTTGCATCTTTGCCACCAGAGAGGGAATGAAGCCATCTTTTCTGCCCCAAATGGAAAACTCACAGGGAACTGTCTTACTGGACTGTCCTGACCAATCACTGAGGATAGTGGAGGGATTTGCGGGTGGCCTGGCTTAGGCCACAGCTCTAATTTTGGACATTCGCAGTAGCTGTAGGTGACAGAAAGGCGGAACATGGCAGCTGCACTTCCTGCCACATGGCTGAAGATGGGGAGAAGGAGTTCCTTGTAGTAGGGGTGCATTTTCTAGAAGAGGGAAAGAACACGGCAGAGAAAACTCTAGTGGACCAGCACATGATTTTACCAACAGTAGCAGAGGTATAGCCGTCAGTTTTTTGAAGGAACAATGTCTGATTTGAATGTATGTATTCCTTGATTATTAGTGAGATTCACTGGCCATCTGTATTTCCTCTTTTGTGACTCGCCTGTCTGTGGTCTTTGCCATTTTTTGGGTAGCTATTGCTGAGTATTTCAGAGGAGTGGGGGTGGCTGAATCTGAGTTTGCTATTTTCTACTGCCTTTGGTGCATAATTGTGTTGACTGTATTTACTTCTGCCTGGAAAAAGCCAGCTGAGTCTTCAGGAAACCACTGTGGAAATCTGAGAAAACTGCTCTCTCCTTAATCACATTTCTCATATTATGAATGGTTATTAAATATTTTATGTGAGAATTGTAATTACTGATTAGGGCCAATATCAGTAGCCTCAGATAATCACTGTATAACACTAATTAGAAGGTACTAACTCCCAATGAGTTGTCTGTAGTAATTTGGGAATTGGCTGTAATTGTTGGCAACGTGAGCTGGGAGGTGGGCATGCTGGCAGGGGTGGTGCACGTGTGTCTGCGGCAAAGCCAAGTTGATGGGCAGGATAAATGCATTGGGGCCGGAATCACTTTGCTGATTTGGAGGGCTCCCTTCGGCTGAGCTGTCTTGCCTGGTGGGCGGCATGGTGGGCTGTATGCACCCTCCATCCCAGTCGTGTGCTAGCTGGGTTAACAATGGTGGGAATTTTCCAGCCTGAGAGGTGGGACAACCAGTCACTGCTTCATCTGTCTGCCTGTATATGTGTCCCTCCAGCCCTGCTTTATCCCTTCCAGCACACACATACTCCCCCTCCCCCTGCCACACCAGTGCGTAAGCCTTACTGGCTTGGTTTTCTGGAGTATTACTTTGTGAGAGTTTTGTTCTGCCTCTGACAGGGGCAGCTGAACATCCTGCAGTGACAGTTACTGGCTGCAGTGTGTCTGGATCACATTAGCATCCCAACTTCAGCCACCCAATGTGTAGAGCTTGTGGGAGGAGGAAGGGGCTTCAGTCCTGGGTCCCCCTGTCTCAGTGGGAATTATGCTGAGTTATCCCCTTCTGGGAGATTTCCTCAGCTATGGGGCAGTGTTTCTTTCCCCTTGGGAAGTGGGCTAGAAATTGTCACCAGGGACCAAAGGAGATGGCTAAGAATGTGCAGTGGGGAGCCACAGGAAGAGGGACGGTCTGTTTACACTGCCTAAGGGCATCCACTCATGGCAGCACCTTATTGGGGGACCTGACTTAGGGGTCAGAATCTCAGCCCCATCTCCCACCAGTTCTTGGAAAGTCACAGCCCCTCTCTGGGCCACTGCTCCCTCTTCCACAAACAGCGGATGAGGACGCCTATCTTGCAGCGGGTCACTTTAGAGGTGGCCCAGCCTCCGGAGCCACTTGGATGGCCTGACTCCCTGTCCATGCCTCTCTCCATCTGTGCGGTGGCAGTCAAGTTACTCAGCCTTTGAGTCTCAGTTCCCTGACATGTGAAATGAGGATAATAACAGTACTGACCTCACTGCATTACTTGGAGAATTAAATGGGTTGTAAGGACTTTAGAGAAGTACATGCTGCATGCGTGCTTGTTAAGTATAAATAAATAAAAGTTGCATAAACTGCCTGAGCTGTAACAGGCAGCACTAACCAAGTGCTCAAAACGCCCACTGTGCTAAGTGCTGGGGACACAGATGTGAAGGAGCCAGACCAGGTCCCCACTTCCAGTCTAAGGGAGACCCAGGAGACCAGTCAGTGAGCAGAATCATGGCAGATGGGGTTTGTGCCATGAAGAGGAGGAAAGCAGGGTAAGGGGGTGAGGAATGACAGGACAGGAAGGAAGGGTATTTTAAGTAGGTGGAGCCACATTTGCGTGGACACCTTAGTGAAAGGGGGGAGCTTGTCATAGGAAGAGGCGGAGGAAAAAGCAGGCAGAGTCCCTTAGCTGAGGCTGTGGCTGCTTTGCCCTGTCCCTGTGGGTCCCCTCCCACACTCATGCACACTTCTCCTGCGTCTGTGCCTTCCCTCCCAACCACTAGTGCCTGTGGCTCTTTATTGGCAAACTGACCTCAGGCTGCTGGGGCTCCTTTCCCTCCACCAGGACAGCAGGAGATACCCGGGAATCTTCAACCCCCCACCCGCTGGAGGCCACCTTTAACCAGTGACTGCTGGGTGCACTGGTCCACCCCCAAGTGCTTTGCCCCTAATGGGGAGTGACCTCCACTGTTTCCTGGGCTCCCCAGAGGTATTGTGTTGAGCCACCATCATGGGACTCGGCTAGTTGGTGCTCACTCACCTGGCTTCGTCCCCTCCTGATCCTTCTGGCTCGCTTCCTCACTGACTTTCCTGGAACAGTCCCCTAATAAATCACTTTCACGTGAACCTCCTGCCAGCTTCTGGGGACCCTAACTCCGCCTGGGAATCAGGAAGGACTGTGACATGTTGAAGGAATAACAAGAGACCAGCAGAAAGTGGGAAGAGGCTGAGTGGAGCAGAGGCAGGGCTGCATCATCCGGGGACTTGTGATAGATTTGAATGTTCTCCAAGAGCAATAGGAAGTTATTTGAAGTTTCTAGGCAAAGGAGTAACATTATATGATTTATTTCATAAAAAAAAAAACCTCTCTGGCTACCGTGTAGAGAGTAGACTATCGGGGGACAAGAGTGGGTCAGGGGACCCGTTAGGAGGCGGCGGTAGTCACCCAGGAGGGGTGTGATGGGCTTGAACTCGGAGGGTAGCCGAGGGGATGGATTTGTAGTTTGTTCTGAGGATTGGTAGTGATTAGTCACTGTTAATGTTTAGACACATGGATTCAGTTTCATAATTTACCCAAAGTCCTAGCAAGTCTAAGAGTTCAAAATGGGGCCCATGGGCTGGTAGTGGTCCTGAGGTGGTGCTCCTCATGGGTCCTCCCCCACCCACCACAGACGCAGGAGGAAACCTCTCCTTCCTCTGAACACGGAAGCCCCTTGATGGAACCTTTCCAACGTCACTGTATCTCGTCCTGGCTGCAGGCCCATTGGGCCCTGTTGGAAGGTCATGTGGGAAGAGCTCTGGCAGGATAGTGAGGTCTCGGGCAGGTCCTGCCCCCTCCCTGGGCCTGGCCCCTTGTCTTGGATTGAAGGAAATCAGAGGTGGGAGTGCAGAGGCCCCTCTGAGGCCTATTCAGTCTGTTCAGGGGCCTTTAAATGGAGGTTGTGTTGAGGGCTGTGCCTGAGGTGTGAGGCTAAGGGGGCCCCCACTGAGACCCAGCCTGTATCACATGGGCCGAGCTGAGTGGTGTGCAGCCCAGCCTTTCACAGGCTGGGGGTTCCTATGGGCCCTCCTGGGGACCCTCCTTTGAGGACAAGGGTCAGACAGAACCTTCTTTAGCTGTGATTGGGTTGAGTTGGAATCCATTTTGCTTCTGTGAATAAAGACACCATTTCCTCAAAAAGCAAGACAGTCTTTATAAGTTCTGTTTCTTCCGGGTATGAAGTCTCTGGAATATTAAAACACTTGGTTCTGACTTTCAGAGCCCCAGGACACAGTTCTTAAGATAAATAAACTCCTTTCTGCTTAAGACATAAAAGTTCATGGTGAGCTTTAGTGGGTGGTGGGCTTCCTTCAAGAAACCTTTTCCCCTAGGCTACGTAAATTTACATGATCTGAGTATGACATAGGATGCTGCAGGTGGCTAGAACTGTCGGTTTGATCCCCAGGGCACATCTGGTGGGCAGATGTGGAGAGTACATGGGTGCTGGACAGCCTCTCAGTGACCCCCATGGGCCCCTGGGAAGCTAGGAAACCCCACCTCTAGAGCCATAGGACCAACTGACTGGCTGAGACCCCAGTTTCCCCAGAAGTAGCCAATGGTGTCTAGATGGGTTTGACCTGTCTATGGCAACTTTTAACATTAAATATGCAACCTTCAACCAGAAATCCACTTCTTAGTGTCTACTCTGGAAATAACACAGTCCTAATGTGTGCAAAGATTCCAACCTGTTTTTTACAGTGACAAAATGGAAACATGCTTAAGTGTCCTGAATATTAATTAAACTGTGGAATAGTCATATTAGGACCTGCCATTAAAGGTTAAAAAATCCTTTAGCTAGATATGTGCACAGCATTATGTAAAGACCCTCAGGTTTTATTACTAAGTGAAAAAAGGAAGGTACAGAATAATTTGTATAACATACCATTTATGTTAAAACCCTCCCATAAATGATAACTTTATTTCTTTATATATATAAGAAATTAGACAAAGCAAACTGAAAACAGTGATTATCTCGGGAGGGGACTGGGATTGGGGGTGGCATCCTTAAGGGGGACTTTTGTTTCATATCTACAGTTGGAGTATTTTAAAAATGAGAATATTTTTCAAAACTTCTTGTATAGTGAAGAAGGTTAAGACAGGACATAAAGTAATTAATGCCCATTACAAGAGATTCATTAAATACAGAGAAATGTCACCCTACATTACACTGCTAGCATTTTGGTGCATTTCCTTCCAGTCCATTTTTTCCTTCGGCATTTTTACATAGTGTTGAGCACATTATACAGATATCATTTTATACCCTGAAACTTTCCCTCTTAACATTTGTCATAGACACTTTCTGTACTGTTTCAAACTCTCCATAAATATCCTTAATAGCTGCATAATTTTCCACTTTGAGTGTTTAGCCGTTTCCCATTTTTCCTCCCCACTTTAAAAGTGATCTCTGTTTGCCTAGGAAATCTTCCACCAGTCTGAGAGACAACTAAAATCATTACTATTCCCGTGTGTGGTGCAACATAGTAAATGGAGTGTGGTCGCTATGTGTGCACGTGTGCGTGTGTGGAAGAAGGTGATGGGAGGCGGGGGTGCTTCCCAAGAGGTGGACCAGCCCTGGCTGTCCGAGGGTAACTCAGGCAGAGGAGACTGGGCCACACATTCAAGCCAGAGTCTGGCAGGTCAGGTCAGTGGTACCTTTTGGATACACAAGTCTCTTCTGTGAAATAATGACAGCAGATGGCATGGGAACATTCCACACTGGGGCCCTACAGTCCTGTGCTGGGGGCTTGCTCTCCACTAACCCTCTTCCCTTCTCTGGAAAAGATTTTTCACTAGCCTGCAAACCATTCTGTGATCTGAATACAGAAAAGGAGACTTCCAGAGGTGTGTTCTCTGGATGATTGTGTCCAGGCAGAATCTTGTGGTTTGGTCCCCAGAGAGGTGCTTGTGGGCAGTCAGGGAGCAGCTGCACCCAACCTTCTGCGCCCCAGTTTTCTGCTCTCAGAAATGAAGCTGCCTGTAGCAGGAAAGAGACAAAAACCCCAAAAGGGGCAATTAAAGAGAGTTTAAAGAGGGGAATATTTACAATGTTGTGGGCAGGATTAAAGGAACCAGTGGGGAATGGTGATGTACCCCAGGGCTAGCAATTGCATCACCTGGAAACAATTTCTACCCCTAGGGCTTGAAGGGGGAGGGGAAAGGAACTATAGGGAACTCACGAGACCTGCAGTCATAAGAGAAAGGTTGCTGAACAGAACCTGTGGCCTTAATCTGTTTTGTACACTGAGATTTGGCATAGAGGGAGCTGGGGGCGGGGGGTTAAAACACTACAACCTCTTTTTCCTCCAATTCCCCAGTCTCCTGTCATTGACAAACCCAACCAAAAGCCAGAGGTGACAAGGGAGCCTGAGAAAGGTAGTCTGCCTAGGCCAGCCATCGGGGCACAGAACAGGGTTCTACTCCTTTGTCAGGGGGAAAAACTATGGCCCCAACACAATGGAAATGCAGAGTCCATCAGCTATTGGATCTTAGCGTGATGAGATCAATCCAGTTATACTCCCACCAGGAAACCAATTAAAGCGTTGGCCTCTACTGGTATACTTCATATAAGGTAGTGGGGGAGAAATAAACAGTTAATTAATATAAAACACAGGAGCTACAGTCTGTTCTGCAGCTGGTTATGAGGCATAAGTTGATAATCAGAGCTTTGATTTTTCACCAACCATTCCACGTGCCACTCATCCTCTGCCAGCACCTTGGCTAGTTGGCTTATTTTTTTAACCTAGTAGTTAGAAGTTTGTACATGGGTCTACTGATCAAGTGCTGGGGTGATTGGAAAAATAGGTGACAGCATACACAGAGATGGTCATTTCATCCATCTGATTATTGAGAAGCCTTTGTGCCATGAATACCCTCTGGTGAGGATACCTGTGGGACCTGAATATCTTCACACATACTTTGAACTCATGCCAAGTCATCTTTCCTCAGACATGTCTGTGTTACTAATATTCCAATTTGCTCTTTGTATGTTTCTGAGAAGCTGTCTACCTTTGAGTGACTGACTAATTTGTGTAGATTTATCAGGCTCTTTCTCCTTCCATGTAATGGAGACAACTACAGGTATGTCCCGAGTTTCTGCCCATTGGGAGGGTTTCCCCTCACCATTGACTTTCAGGGTTCACCCTTGAGTGGGATTGCAGTATGTTGTCCAGTTACTTCTGACTCAGTTCAGCATACTGTGCAAGCCAGCAATAAACCCGGCCATGCTTTTCCCTCCTCTTTTTACTGACTGCAGGGAGCTCAGTAGGAGGCATAGGTATGGGTTGTGCCGAAGCAGTAGAAGTAAGTACCGTGCGAGTCTGAGCCACCTGCTGTACAATCTACTCTTCCCTTCTGACCTGTTCAGGCTTGATCTTCTGTATACCATTTCCAGTTGACAATGGAATTCTGCTCTGTACTTCCAATTTTAGATTCAGCAGATCATATAACACTCAGTTCATGATGGGTGGTTTGTGTCCTGTAGTCACTTGGTGTCCTATGGTTTCTGGTGTTCAGTCTTTTCCATGGCTTATCAGGAAGCCAGAAGCTGCTTTACAAATTGAGCTCTATTATTAGCAAAATTCCGACTCTAAAACCTTGTGATCTGTGCTGTAATTTTTATATTAGGGCTTGCTAGAGGCTCTATAAAACATCTCTAGCTGCCACAGATATTTCTAGTACAATTGGATGTGCTAGGTCCTCACATAACAGAGCCACAGAGCAGCTTATAGCCAGGACCTTCTGCAGTATCTATCTATCTATCTATCTATCTATCTATCTATCTATCTATCTATCTATCTTCCTTCCTTCCTTCCTTCCTTCCTTCCTTTCTCTTTCTTCCTTCCTTCCTTCCTTCCTTTCTTTCTCTTTCTTTCTTTCTTTCTTTCTTTCTTTCTTTCTTTCTTTCTTTCTTTCTTTCTTTCTTTCTTTCTTTCTTTCTTTCTTTCTTTCTTTCTTTCTTTCTTTCCTTCCTTCCTTCTTTCCTTCCTTCCTTCCTTCCTTCCTTCCTTCCTTCCTTCCTTCCTTTTTTCTTTTCTCTCTCTTTCTCTCTCTCTTCAACTTCTTTTGCAATAATTTAATCTACCAGCCCCCAAAGAATTTTAAAGATCACTTAATTATTTTCAAGTGGTATATAATGGAGGCATAATTTTATTTATTTCTTTATCATCCAATAAGCATTTACTGAGCACCTTCTGTGTGTTCTTCTTTATTTATTTTTATGTGGCTGTGTTCCAATTTTATGGACAAAAGCAGGAGGAAATAAACAGCCAGTAGACTGGACTCAGCCCACAGGCCATAGTTTGCTGACCCCTGAGCTACTGTATAATATGGTATAATATCTCATGGATATACCTTAATTTACTCAACCATTTTCTTACTGCTGGGCATTTAGATTATTTCCCAAGTTTTCTTATTCTAATAAAAAATTTTAAACACATCTCTCTGATTCTAACTGACTGCATTTCCAAAATTTTCTTTAGGATAGATTCCTAGAGGTAGAATTTCTATATCAAAAGCTATGAATACTTTTAAGGCTTTCTCTGTTCTTTTGCTCTTTGTATAAATTGGCTGTCACTTCTGGAAGGTGGTTTGACAATGTCTAATTGATGCCTCCTCAAGATGTTACTAGTTCTAAGTATGATCATTGTAAAGGAAAACAAAGAAAGCTGCATAGATTTTATATTTTTAAAAAAGTGTATTAAGTTTTGTGTGTGTGCAACTACTTACAGGAGTTCAACTTTTTTTTTTCAAGTTTATTTTTCATTTGCATTTGTTCTATTTCAAAATTTTTGTTTATATTTTGGCTCATTTATTTTCTTTCTTTCCTTTTCTTTCTTTCTTCTAATCATTTTGTCTTTTCCTCTCCAATTTTATTTCCATTATATGTATATTTCGTGGTAAAAATCTAAGAGCACAGGTTCTAGACTCAGACTACCGAAGTTCATAGCCTGATTCTGCCACTTCCTGGCCACGTGACCTTCCTCAAGCTTCCTTTACCTTAGTTTCCATGTGTCTAGAATAGAGTCAAGAAGAGATATTGTTGCTTTGAGAAAAGTATGCAAAGCACTTTCTGTACTGCCTAGCACATACTAAATGTTCAGTAAGTACTATCTATGACGAGGATAATGAATACAGAATTCTTTCATTACTTAATGTTCATTATCTGTCTGGTGATCAAATATATTTTTACCTCTATTTTCTTTTAACTTTATTATAGTTTAATTAAAAAAATTTCCTGGATATTATTTTGGTGTCAGGTATGAAGACAGGCTCTAAATTAATTTATTTTCCAAGTAGCTGAATAAATATTCCAGTATATTTTATTGAATAGTACATTCCTTCCTCATTAGTTTGTGCCATGATTTTTACCAAATATTTTGCTTTTGCACATTTTAGGATCCATTTCTGGGAAACCTAGTGTCTTAAATTTATCTTCTGGTTTATTCTGGCTTTGTCATCATTGACATAATTATAATGACTTTATGACATTTTAATATCCAGTAAAACAACTAACTTGCATTACTCTAATTTCTCATTTTTGCTTAGGCATTCTCATAAATTTGTTCTCCCAGTTGCATTTTTATAGTCATGTCATCAATTTCCAAAAAGAATTGCTGTTACTTGAATTCAGATCAGAAGTTAATGATACTTACAGAATAATCTGAGAATTGACATTTCTATAATAAACTTTCTTTCCATCCTGAAACATAATGTGTATCCTCTTTTCTTCAGTTCTTCTTTTATATTTTTCAGTGGAGTTCTATAATTTCCGACATCATAGGAAAATAGACAATACTTATTGAAAATTACTTCTGTGCAAGGCTTTGTTGTAAATGCTTTACCTTATGAATATGTTTAACTTTTAAGACTGTAAGAGAGAGGTTTGCCATTATTCTCATTCAACAGTGGTGAAACTGAGGAACATGGAGATTAGATAATTTGTCCCTGATACCCTGGGTCCGAAGTCAGAACCAGAGTCTCTCCAAAAGCCCATGTTCTTAATTATTCTGATACACTCATCAGATGTTAAAAAGTGCTTAGATATATCATTGTGGCTATGTGAATGAGATAGTTTTCTCCCCCTAGTGTTCCTTTTAATTGGTTATTGCTAACACAGAACAGAAAAATGATTGTCTATTACTGATGAGCCCTTGTAATTTGTAAGTAGAATCTACTTTGAGAGATTAAGAAGAAATACATAAAATTGGGTGCAGATTAGATAATTTTAATATAGTTTTAATTTAAAAAATGAGATCATTATAGTTAAAGTTTATATTATGAAGTTGATTCCACAAATAGCATTTAATAATATTAATTATATGTTAAAATAAATTAAAAATTTTCCTATTTAACAACTAATAATATTTAATAATAATAAAAATACTGGCTAACATTTATTTTGTGTTTTCTCCGTATTAAATGCTATAGTGAGTGCTTTGCAAGCATTAGCTAATTTAATTTCTTTTTAATTAGTTATGCAAGAAAAAGCATGTCTTGTCAACAAATAAATATGACATTTATCATGTTCATTGGGGACTGCATATGTATTAAAGTGCAGATTGAAATTTAATTATATGATTTGACATCAAACAGACAAGAGCTGCTTTCATGACCTGGTGTTCTGGATTCTTGCATTTTGCACTAACAAGCACAAATGGTTTATTTTGACTATGTTTTAAATGACAAGCTAAAAGAGATGGCCTCATACTGTTACTTGTAAGCATTTTGTCACAAGTAACATATTGTGCATATGGGCAGTCTTGGTTCTCAACAAATGAAAAACCAAATTGGATATAATTGTCACTATATTTTCTTCTTAAACATTCAAATTTTGAAGGAGTAAAGATAGCTAGATGTACTATCTGTATGTGATATCTAGGCGTACTATCTGTGATTTCTGATCCGATGGCTGCAACTTCCTCATCTGGGAAAAACCATCCTAGGGTGAGTTCGCAGAATTATTATCATTTTTTATTGTCTTCATTAATTGGTTGTATTTTAACATCAGTGTTTCTTATGCTTCCTGAATATAACCAATGGCCCATTATGAGTATAAATTAAACAATGTATAAGAATAGGACATTAAAAAAGACTATAATGACCAACCCCACTATCGCAGTTAGCACTTGTTCAGCTAATTTACCAATTGATTAAGAAACTGGTCTGTTAGCAAGTTCGTCTCATCTCCACTAACTGCCATTCTTGCTCTCTTAATGCACCTTAAGGAGTTCTTTAACTTTTCTTTTATTGAGGTATAGTTGATTTACAACATTATATGAGTTTCAGGGGTACAACATAGTGATTCACAGTTTTGAAAGGTTATACTCTATGTATAGTTACTATAAAATAGTGGCCACATTCCCTGTGCTGTACGATATATCCTCATTTTATACAGAGTAGTTTGTGCCTAGGAGTTCTTTAACTTTTAAAGAATTATTTTGTGTTATTATTATTTTTTGAGGGAAATGGAAATCCTTGCTTGTGGACATGAACCCTTTCTACCCTCTGTAACCCTCCAGAAGGTTTGGAGGTGCTCTTTGGGTCAGACAGAGCAAGAAGCACTTTTGGTTCCACTCTGGTTTTGCCATGAATGATGCTGTGGGGTGCAACAGCTTTGCAGGAGGCAGGGATGGCCTGGCCCCATGAAATGAAGAATCAGCCCCCAGGAGGCCAAATGTCCAACACATCAGAGTTGGAAGAGGCATTGGAGTCATATGGTCCAGATGTCTTTTAATATTCTGTGCTGAGGAGGAAACAATCCCAGAGATTTATTAGTTGTGATGAAAGCTAGTACTATCTCTTCTTTCCTTACAAATGATTCTGGAAAAGGTTTGCTGTTGAGCACATGCCCTGCCTGCCTCCACGGGGATTCCAGATCCTCATTACTGTGGCAGGCATAGTGGCTTTTCCAAGTGGCCTGCTGAGGCTGGGGGGATGACAAAGATGTGCATTTATTTCTGGAGTCCAGGAGTGATTACAAATCCCGAGATTTATGTACCTGGGGAACTGAGTAGATTTAGGTATGTGTGGTTCTGTTATGGAATTAGAAAGCAAACATGCAAAGACCCTCCTTGGAGCCAGGAGTTGCTGGTAAAGCCTGCAAGTGGAAGCTGAGATGGGTAGGCTGTGTCCTCTTACGAGAAGCAATGTGGCTTTCCACACAACAATCTTTGTGACCCACAGGACAGACCCGAGAGCCTCAAACACCTGATATAAGATGTAGGAAATAATTGCTGTCTTTCTGAAACGTCAAGGAGCCCCAGAAGTGGTGCTAACTTCCTTGCATTGAAAAGCTGTTCAAAGCCTTTTAAATTGGAGCTTTAGTCTCTTTTCCCTTTCTCCCCTTCTCCCCCCAACAGAAGGTTCTCTGTTCTCTGAAGGAAGTTTCAGGGTAATATTTTTGCTGGCTGGTGGCTCTGTCTGCAACCTTTGCATAGCAGATAAGCCGAGATGGCAGTGGTCTCGGGGCAGGCACAAGAGTGAAATTTCCACAAAGACGAAAGATGTGCCTGCAGCCACAGCAGGTCTAGTGTTTTGGTCCTGATGATTTTCTTCCACAAAGAGTATGGAAATTTCCATTCCCATTCATTCAGGGAGGTCTCTGGTCTCCCTCTCATGACCCTACCGTGGGCAGAATGTGAGTGCCGAGAGGCAACTGCTTCACTGGTTACTTCCAGCTGTGGTTCTCGCCTGCCACAGGTTTAGAGCCCTTTGGGAATCACTGAAAGTGATGGGTCATCTCCTACACAAAATGTCCACTGCACAGGCAGGCTGAATTCTGCAGACATGTTGCGGTGGGGGTCAGCATTCACAGACTATACAGAAATCCGTGTGCCTGAGGTTCAGGATGCTGAGGTTGATGACATCTTTGGTCCTGTGTGGAGCAGAGTTGGAGCCAACACAACCCCTACCAGCTGCCTGCAGAGAGATGGGTGCTGGGCCCGTATGTGGACCCCACTTGAAGAATTACCTTATGCTGGAAGTTTAGTTGCTAAAAATCCTCTTCTTGGTGTTTCTCCCTTGCATTCCCAACTTTCTTCTGTGGTTTCTCTGACTCATATTCCTCCTCCTCTTCCATCAACATTTGTCAAAGTTCTGATCTCAGCCTTTGTCTCTTCTCTCTGAATCCCCTCCCTGAATAATCATGACCATCACTCAACCTTTTTGCCGTTGATTTCTCAACAGACTTTTCAGTCCTGTGTTCTCACTTGAGCTCCAGACTCCTTTCCAGCTGCAGAGCCAATGCCTCTTAAACCCAGCACCCCTCCAGAGCCCCCACCCCCTGCAACCCACCCGCTCTTCCCTCTCCATGCGGCTTCTCCCAGCTGACTGCCTGCTGGAACTGTGGGAGCCACCACTGGTGGCCTCCAGGGCGTCCCTGCGTGTGTGTTCCCTTTTCTCCACCCCATCATCATGGCCTGTTTCTGGCCCCACATAACCCTCTGGAAGGTTCCTAGCTCACTTATCCCTTGAGTCATACTCTAAGTCATAGCCATGTCACCCCTAGGCTGAGAAGCCTTGTTTGCTCCCCATTCCCTGTAGACCAGTAGATCCCTAGCACAGAAGCTAGGCCCCCACAAGCAGGATCCACCTATAGCAGATGCTGCTCATGTCTTTCAGGTCTTACCACAGCAGTGCCCTCCACCTGCCAGTATCTCCTGCTCTGTGCCTCAGCACCCATTCGCATAGATATGTAAATATTGGGCCCTGGCTGCAGAGCCCACCCGGTCAGAGCACAGGATAGGCTAGAAGGGCCAGGAATTAATGCCTTCCTTATCCCTGAGAGCATTCCTCAATAATCAGTGACTGATGGGAGCTGATGTACAAATGCCCTTGCTTCCTTGGCTCTTGGGTGAGACAACTCTGAGGTGCCTGTTCTGCTTTGTCTCTCTCACAGCTGGCGTTTCAGGGGACCACCTCGCAAACATACTACTTACACTCCAGTCTTTATCTGAGGGTCTGCTTCTGGGGGACCCCAGATTAAGTCACCAACTGACTTCTTCCTTCTCTGCCCCTCACCAGAGGCGCTGCCTTTCTCTGACCATCTCCTGGTTCCATCTGTCTTTGCACCTTTGCTGAAGCCAGGTGCTCCACCCAGGATGTGTCCCCATCTCTGCCTTCTGGACTCCCTTCTGGAAAGGTGGCCTCTTCCAGGAAGCCTTCCCCAGGATGCCACCCAGCATTCCCATCACACATTCTGCTCGTATCCCTCTCTACATTATAGTGTTGTTCATTGGATTTGATGTCTGTCTTCACTGTAGGAATGAGGCCTTTCTAAATGTTTTTATCCCCTGCCTCATCTAACCTGAAGCTTGGCCCTGGAGCCTTCAACAAATGCTTATTGAATTAGACTCCCTCAGCTCCCCCAAATTATTGTGACCCTCTCCTTATACCCACTTTGCTAAGATACCCATCCTGAGACTCAGTGGCCTAGTGCCCTGCATTCTTTCTTTGGAGGCAAGTTGAGTCTCCTCCTCTGAACCATCCTCCAAACTAGAGGCCAAGACAGGATTCTTAAAATTCTTCAGGCAACCAATATATTCAGCTAGTGAACCATGTTCTAGGCATAGTGCCTACAGTGATAAAAATACAAGGGTGGGTCTTAAATTCAAAATGCTTACAGTAACCATTATTTCAGGGATTGGCAAACTTATTTTGTAAAGAGTCAGACAGTAAATAGTGTAGGCTTTCTGGGACACATATAGTTTCTGATGCTGCTGCCTCCTCCTCTTCCTGCTCCTCCTCTTCTACTTCACCTTCACAACCCTTAAAAATTTTAAAACCATTCTTAGCTCTCAGGCAGTACAAAAACAGGCTGTGAGCTGCCCCTGTGTTATTTCAATGATTCATCCAAACAACATTTATTGAGTGCCTCTTTGGCAAAGTTACTCCTGACAGATCTCCTCCCAGGCTGGGTACATACCTGGCAGGTTGTGAAATATTCCCGAGGTGTTGCAATGAGCTGACCATGGTGCTGACCGTTGCCCTGGGCTGGGTTCCCTTCCCACACCACCTTGCTCTTTCTCTGCATGGCTGCTCTGGAACAACATGGTTCTCTCCACTTGATTGTAATTTTAATTTCAGCTGGAGGTCAGCTATCTCTTCCTTCCTAAATGGCTGCTCTGCTTGATTTAATTTTCTGTGTAATGGCATAATCTTATCTATCTTTTTACTTTGGAAACTGACTCCGTATTAACCTCCCACCTGGCCCCCATCCTTTACCCCTTTCCCATCACATTTGCTATATGTCCTTCTCTTGTTTCTATGGCCTCCTTCCTTCACTGCACTCTGCCTCTGGCTTCATCCAACTCTCCTCCCTTCCTGACTGTCAGGAATCTTCCCCAGAATCACTGATGGCCTTTCTGTCTCTTGTACATACAGTCTCTTCCATGACTGGTCCCCAAGGTTCTGCAGTGGTCCAGGCCCTGATGTCAGCTTGAAGTCACAGCTGCTCAGTGCCCGATGCGGTGTCCACTTACTGGCTGCAGCCTGGCACTGTTTTGAACTCAGAGTTTCCTGAGTGTCAGAGCCCTGCCCTACACTATTCACCATGATGGCTGCCTCCATGATGAATTAGATCCCTTGGCATCATTGCCCTCTTCACCTCAAAGAGTTTAGTTATGTGCTAGTTAATTTGGCTTTTGCAATAGATAGTAAAAAATAACTTTTCCTATGAAAAGGCCATTCTTGGAGGCAGAGATACATGTTAAATAGAAACCTTGTGCCTTAAATTGCCCCCATTCCCTACTGGGATTCTTCACTCAGAGTTACCCATTTTACAGAAATCCACTGTAACTAGAGGAGAAATAATTTGCACTTTCCAAAGTTTCCCTTGGTTTGCAGAAGAATTCATTGCCAACTTTTATAAAGTAGTGAGCTCTCTTAGTGCATTTTAAGTGGTCTTATTTGCAAGGTTTTGATTCAGGTACAACTTTCCAGGAGCATAGGGAGTGCATAAAGCCAGGCATATTCATGCTCACCTGGAGAAAATTGTTACCCCATGTATGTGCGGAAAAGATCATTTGCAAGTCTGATGTGGGTATTCTGCCCCAAACCCCACAGGGCAGCAAGTTCACATTCCAGAATGCAGATTTCTACTACTCTTTTATCTTAAGAAGTTCACCTGTAAGAACCTGTCTTTGGAGTGCAGGAAAGTCAAGATCTGAGGATTCAGGTTGAATGTGATTATGATCTATTGAAGGAATTCAACAGATCATGGTGGAGTTGAACAGACTGCTCAGAGAGTGCTGCCCACTGAAGAGGATCTTGTATCAGCTTTTTATTTGCTCAGAGGTTCCTAACCTGGTGTTCTCAGACCCCAAGGAGTCCACCTGTGGGCTTCAGGGATCCACCAGCCCTCTGAAAATGCATGAAGTTTTATGTGCCTGTGCTTATCTGCATTCTTCTAGGGAGAGTCTAGGGCTTTCTGTAGATTTGCAAAGAATATTGGACCCCAAAATCCTCACCGGTGGCACGGTCTCAGGTGTTGAGATGCTCCATGAGGTTGGTTGGATCCTTTGGCTTGTTCCCTGCTGGGTCCCAGCTCCTGGAGTGGTGCCTGGTGCATAGCTGGCTCTCAATGTATATGTATGGGTTGAATGATTCAATAAGTGAATAATAAAAGGACTGCACTGGGGCTTGAACCTGGGCTGCTCTGATCCCAGAGCACTCTGCCCTGCCTCCTCCTAAAGGAAAGAGGCTACTTGGTTTTCCAGGAAGGCTGGGCTAGGAGCTGGACACAGAAGAGGAAGGAAAAGGCTGCATTCACTGAAGATCCAACTTCTGAATCTAAGACCCAAATAGCTGCAAAAGAAATCTCAAAGCAATAAGCAAAGCAAAGACTGCAAGAGAAAATACAAATTGGATTTTCTGAGGTGCTCACTCTGAGCAGTTACCTCTGAGCCCAGGAAGGTTTGGGCTCTAGCCAGCCCTGGATGCTGGCAGGCAGGGGATGTAGAGCAGAGTGCTTCTGAGGTGACTGTAGCAGGAAGCAGCTGCCTCGGGCTGGCTTGGGCTCTGGCTCTGGTGAGCAGAGCATGGGCCAGGCTGCTGGCCCATTCTTTTGTTCCAGAAGTACTGCCAGGAGCTGCTGTGGGTGCTGAAGGAGGCAGTCCGCTGCAGAGATAGGGGCACTGGACAGAAGGTCTGAGGGCTTGGTCTCTGGGCCTGACTCTGGTTCTCAGTATACCTTGAATCACCTGGTTCCCCCTCTGGATTTCACTCTTTCTGTAGAAGTCTTTGCAGTGTATATTTTTATTCTTCCCAGGCTTCATTGCGGGAGGTGGTGAGGCATTGCAACTGGGTTTTACAAACTGTAAAATACAGAAGACACCTGGGGAAACAGATCCAGCTGAATGTGCTGGACAAGGGTCCTCCTGTCTGGGGTCTGGTTGGTGGGATTGTACCCTGTAGTCAGCTGATCAAACAGATGCTCCTGTGAAATGCATGGGGTCAAAGTTGTCAGGAGCCTGGGAACTCATGGAGGGGGCTTGGAGGGCTGGGGCACTGTCACAGGAGACTTATCAGCTCCTCAGTGGAATGGGTGAAGACTCATTTGTCAGGAAAGTTGAGGAAGGAGGACCTTGGGCTCCAGCCCTAAGCTGATGAGAATGAGGATAAGAGTCAGTTACTAGAGCCACTTAATTAATTCCAGAATGCTGAGCTATGCAAGACAGTCTTAGCACACTTCCAGTGGCAGAGCAGGTGCTGGCTCTTCTTGAGGGTGAACATGGCCAGTGGCCCATCCCAGAGTTGGGGGAGATGGTGGAGTGTTCCAGTTAATAGAAAGATTTGGGTCCAAATAGCTGGGAATTTCCTGATTCAGAATCCTGATGGGAGATGAGTGATTCTCAGCACTTCTGACCCTCCTGAGGTTTGGTTTAAACTGAATGATCCTGCAAATAATGCTCCTGGACTCTAAGGCCATTTCCAAGGGAGAAGGAAAAACTGTCAGGAATGGGGTGAGAACCCATTGGGTTAGAGGTGTAGTTCCATCCTGCTTAGAGGCAGAGGAAATGGACATTACGGTTGTCTTGTCAGCATGTACCCACACTCTTCCTGGTCTAGCAGTCTCATGATTTGAGTGGCCCTAATTGGTCCAAGTGGATCAGAGAAATCCCACTCCCACCTTACTGGAGGGATAGATGGAGAGACAGTCCAATCAGAACAAAGCTTAGGGCTTTAGTTCAGTGGTCTGAGAAATGGCACTCTTCCCCACACTGGATGTGAACAGTGAAGCACTGAGTCCTGGTTGCTGTTGGCAGCTATTTTGTGACCATGAGGGAAGCTGATCTAAAGACAAAATTAACACCTGAAGGGCCCCTGAGCAGACAGGAATCACACAGAAATGGGGCTGGACTTTCTGGAGCCATGAGTCCATTAATCTCCATTATCGTTCAAGTCAGTTTGCGCTGACTTTTCTGATTTTTGCATCAAGTGCTTTCTAACTGACGTGTAGAACCTGTTGGTTTCTCAGGACCCTTTCAGTCCTAGAAGTCAGTGGCTTAACTATTTTTTATGTCCTGGGATTAGAGCCCAAAGCAGGTGGAAATGAACATTTGGGGCTCATGTTCTTCTCAAACACCCAGGCATTGTTTCGGAGGTAGGAATGCTGGAAGCTGATTTGTGCTGGAACCTCTTGGACCAGGTCATCTCAGGTCATCTCCTTTTGCAAGCATGGAGAGGTTCTCTTTGCATTGTTGGGGCACCTAAGTCTAGAGGCTGGTCTAGCTTGCAGTTGGTTTGTCGGGCATTGGAGATGGTCTAGAACCCAACTTAAAAGTTGAGGTTTGTTATTCACATGATCTGTGGATTGGAAACTACTAGTAAGTTGAGAAAATAATCACTTCTAAGTTGTGTTCTTACCTCCAAGAGTCAATTATCTGTAAGTGTTAGAGCTCACTTTGGTACTTGAAATTGTACGCTTCCTAAGCCCATATGTCAGGGGAGCCAAACAAACAAGCTTCCATTTTACAAATCCTCAGATGCTTCCACATAGGCTCCCTTAACTGTCTCTGACAGTAAGAAAATTAATAGATGCAGCTGACAGTGTGTAAAATGATCATGTGTGTTGAGGTCTCGGAGGATAACATAATGTCTTCACTAGAAACGATTGGTATAATGTGGGATAGTCACGCAGGAGATGGATAGCTGGAAAGCCTGCCATGGGTTAAGCGCCACCATTATAGGCTCTTTCAATCAGGAAATAGCTGTCAAGCACCTGCAGCCTGCCTACCTTCGGGCTGGTACCCAGAATCCATGTGTGCTGGATGGTGTTAAAGGGGGAGAAGAGCATCCCTTGACCTTGAGGAGCTGCTGTGTCAGGCCAGCAAGAGAAGGCACACATGCCTCCCACCCCGGGCGCACTTTGCAGGTGTATGTATTCTCTGAATTCTGGAAAAAGGAAGCAATGGTTGGGATCTGGGCTTTCTCAGGGGAAATGGGGCTTGAATTAGACTTCAAAGGAATTGAGCAAATTATTATTTGGACTGGAATTATGTATTATAGAATGAACGTTGAAGCAGCCATTCATTGGCTAGGACTTGGAGATTTTATTTACCAAGAGTGTTGGAAAAAAATTTATTATAGCAAGAATTGGTCTGCCCTGTATTTGTCCTATATTTAAAACATGTAATTTTTCACAGTAACAGCAGAGAACATGAAATTTAAATGTAGGCTTCTTTATGGAGTCTTGGAAATGACTTTTCTTCCTGGATGGAATTGGACTATTGACTGTGTTAGGTTTGGCGGTGATTGAGCAAATAGTCTTTTCTATTGAATCTTATTATATTTTAATCACATTGCAAGAAATGTCAGAATAGTACAAAATGAGAAACTTCACAAGCTCATATTTCATTATGAAGTCAGTTTGTACAGAGCTTTGGAAGGGACCTCACTTGCATTGATTTGCTGCAGTGATCAATTATGGCCCAGGTCTAATGGGCTGGAGCGGGCGAGCCAGGAGCTTCCACCGTGCTGAACCTGAAGGTCACTTCTCCACATCCCTCTGCCTGGAGCTGGCCACAGTGTTTGCTGTTTTATGATGTCACTTGAATCTGGAGGTCAGTGGATGAAATGCCACTCACTGTGGCTCTGGTTTGCTAACATATCATGCCATCATGGCTGAACAGGTAGTGCCTGTGGGCTGAATCATATTTTGAGATATTAATTTTTCTTGTCTTCCCCTCTGCTGCTCCATCTTCTTCCCATCCAAGCAGGGAGCAGGCTTGGGGCTTCATTGCATCAGTGGAACTGCATGGCCAGGCTGCAAGCAGAAGTCACCTATATGACTTCTTTTATTTTCTACAAGCTCAAACCTGTGGTATAGGATGGGATTTTAGGATAAAGGCAGAATGCATGGGAAAAGCAAGAGGCAGAGAGCTTCTGCCTATCACCCTCGATGAGATGGCCCTGTCTAGGCACCCGAGGGTGGGTGAAAAGCCCCAGACATGATGCATCTCTAGAGATGGAGCTGCAGCCACAGGGCCCCACATTTCCTGTGTGATGGTGTGGAGGCGGCAGAGCTGCCACTCACCAGACAGAAGAGGTGATGAAGAATTCAGTAGCCAGGCAGTGATTCTAGAGATTGGAGTCTCCACCCCTTTCTAGGAACCGCACAATTCTGGTAGGGCTGAGAGAATAGGAGCCTCAGATTGACCCCATGGACCCTTGTCGTCCAGTGACTCTGTGGCTTCCATTCACCACTGAAAGGACTCTTGGCCAAAGTCAACCATTCTGGTGTCCTTGGTCCAACCTACCTGGGGGCCTGGTGCCATCTCAGGATGTAGCCATGGCAAGGCTGCTACTCCCTGCCTGCCTCTGCCAGCCCCCTGCCGTCTCCAGGAACAGACCCTCTCTCTTACTGCCCTCAGGGGCTTTCTGAGAGGTCCACGGAGGCTGGGGTCAGGAAGGATGGAGAGTTGGAGAGAAAGTGCTCAGTCTGTCTAGTCCTTCCACATCAGTCAAAACCAAAGTACATCTTGGCATTTAGTGTTTTTTTTTTCTGCCATGCTTATTAAACAGAAGCATAATGGAGAACCCCAAAAATCATCCCTCAACCATCTACAGAAGTGTAGAAGGATCTAGTGCTGAAATTGTGAATGAACTCTGGCCAGCAGTTCATGTGGCATCTGACAATGTTGAGTATCACTGTGTTTCTTCCAAAGAGTAAAAATACCCTCTGGCTTCCTATGAGTTTGCTAGAGTGCCTGGGGTTACTTTGGTGTACAATTTGAGAATCGTAATAATAGGATTCCTTTGTATATAAGTGGTTTTTTGTTTAAAACTTTGACTAATTGTGTGGTACTCTAGTTGTATATACCGTATGTTAGTGGGCCCTGTTATTGGGCTTTAAGGCCATTAGCAAGTTATCTCTCTTATAAACATTGTCACAATGAAGAGCTTTCTAGGTTAATCTTTGAGCACATTTCTGATTTTTTTATTAGGATAAATTCCTAGAGTGGAATGGCTTGGCCAAGGGTAGTCACATGTTTAGGGCTGTTTATATGAATCACCACCTTTCTCTGAAAAGATTGTACCAGTTTATCCTCACCCTGTGCATGAGCCCACATTCCATATCATCACCAACACTAAATAGTGTCATTCTTTTTAATCCTTGGTAGTCTGATGGCATCTGCTTGGTTAATTTACATTTCTTGGTTATTTTCAAGTTTGAACTTTTTCATATGCATGTTAGCCTTTCCTGAATTCCTGCTTATATCTTTTGCTCATTTTCCTATTGGATTGTGTGATGGTTTGAAAATAAGCCTGCACATTCTTTGTCACTCTTTTTTCAAAAGGTGGAGACTAAGTCCCATTTCGTTCAGTGTTGGCTGGACTTAGTGTTTCACTTCTAAAGAACAGAATGTGGCAGAAGTGACGATGAGTGACTTCCAAGTCTTGACCAGGAAAGACACTGCAGTTTTCACACTCTGAAACAGTTTGCTCCAGGGGAGTTGGCAGCCATGTTGTTAGGACACTCAAGCAGCCCACTGAAGTAGAGGTGAAAGTTGTGTGGAGAGAAACTAAGGTCTCCCAATAAAGGTGGAACCGACCTGCCAGCGCATGAGTGAGCACTTTAGAGGTCGATCTTCCAGCCCCAGCCAAGCCTTCAGTTGACTGCAGGCTTGGCTGACCTTTAACTGCAACCTCATGGAAGAGGAGTTTAGCTAAGGCCCCAAAGATGGAGAACAAACCTTATCCACCAAGTCCTTCACACACTAAAGTGAGGGGTTAGACCTGGGCTGTCTGATATGGTTGCTTCCAGCCACATGTGGTTACTGAGCACTGGACATAGGGAGTCTTCAAACTGAGAGGCCTTGTCAGTGTCAAATATACACTGGATTCTGGAGATTTTGTATGCAAAAAAAGGCGGTAAAATATCTCACTAGTAAATTTTTATGTTGATTACACATTGAAATGGTAATATCTTAGCTCTGCTGGGTTAAGTAAGTCCAACCATAGGGTTCAGTAATGTGCAATATATACCAACAGAGCACATAACTTTTACTTGATTTTTGATGATAAGACAACATAAGAGTAACTGAAAGTTGATGAACTCAGTGATGCATAGATTTTCAGCTACCCGGGTGAAATGTGCATCTTAGTGCCCTGACTGTAAAATGGGGATAATAATGTTAATGCCTGGTGGATGAGTTCTCAACATGAAATCAGACAGTGCAGGTAAAGTGCAGGACCTGAGACATGGTGAGCAAGTCAGAAATGTTTGCTGCTGTTGTTTTCACTAATAATGAGGAGGACGTAAACCCAAGCATGCTGACTCCCTCAACTCAGAGTAACCAAACTTGTGTTAAGAGGAGGTGCGTACGGTACCTGGATGAATTGTTTTACCAGCTCTGGCAGAGCCAGGCTGCCCTCATTCCAGAGCAGTGAGCTTTGACTCCCTTTCAGATGTGTCAATCCTTGGATTTGAAATCCCTTGTATGCAGTACAAATTAGTTAGCTTTGTTTTAGATTGTACACATGTGGAGTTACCACCTCTTGACTTCAACATTTAAATTTATGTGAAAATCATGCAAATTATGCTTCCCTGAATCAACTAGCGCCTTTGATGTTGGTCTGAGGTCTGTTCTGCCTCACGCACCAAGCTCTGTGTTTACACTTCCTTCAACTCAGCAAAGGCTCAGGACACCCCAACCCTTACTCCCCCCACATTCTGAGCTCTCCCCAAGGGCAGGGCCCTGGGATCAGTTAGCTCAGCAAACATGCATAACATGATGATTCCGGCTGCACCTTTTCCTGATTTCTCTGAGTCTAGTGAAGGCCCCGAGGTGGAGAACACAAGTGCCCCACACTCTAAAGTGAGGGGCTAGTCCTGTGCTGTCCAGTACAGTAGGTATCAGCCAAATGCAGCTACTGAGCACTGGACATGGCGAGTCCAAACTGAGAGGCCCTATGTGTGTAAAGTACACACTGGGTTCTGGATTAGTATGATTTAAAAAAAAAGGATGTGAGATATCTCATTAGTAGACTTTTATATTGATTACACATTGAAACGATAATGTCTTAACCAAATAGGGTTAAATAAAACACATTATTGGTGGGGGGAGTGCATAGCTCAGTGGTAGAATGTGTGCCTAGCATGCACAAGGTCCTGGGTTCAATCCCCAGTACCTCCATCAAAACTAACTAAATAAATAAATTTAATTACCCCCCCCCAAAAAAATAAAACCACATTATTAAATTTAACATCATCTGTTTCTTTTTACTTTTGTAATGTGGCCACTAGAAACTTTAAAATCACCCAGGAGGCTCACGTATTTCTTGCAGACAGTGCACAGTTAGACCACATGTGAAGGTCTTGCCAAAGAGGGGGTTGTCTGGGGAGGCGCTAGAGATTCCAGAGCTTGTTGGGCCTGTTGTCCATGATTCCTATGAATCTGAAGAGCCAGACAGGGCTGCCATCCAAATGAGAGATTCAGGCAGGGGAAACCTGAGAACAACCCCACCTAAGACTGTTGTCTGCAAGGGGTAGATTGAGTCCTCAGCACACAGAAACTGGTTGTTCTGGTTGGCTTTCAGAAACTGCTAGCTGGGGCAGAGGTTGGAAGCAGACAGCAAGAGGAGGCACTGTCCCTACCAGAAGACAGCAGGTGACAGACCCCTCTCCCCCCAGCGATGAGAAAGGTGCTTCTGAAATAGAGATGTAACCCCACTCCAATACCCATAGAAAGACCCAGCCTTCAGGACTTCATCAGACAGCACTGCTGACATTTCGCCACCCTATGTTTTCAGCCTCTAACCTACGCTCCTCTGACCCCACCTCCTTCCTGGGGGGCTGGATGCTCAGTGTTGGGGGAGGCCCTCGCAACCCCTCTCCCACAGAGGGCTGGAGCTAGGAGAAGGGCAAATTGGTAAGTTTGGTTATCACATTGGTGTTTTTGTCAACCTGACAAAAAAGGGCCAATTCACTTATTACCCTGTGATCTCATCTTAACCCAGCAGCCAGAGTGAACATATTAATATGTAGGTTGAATCAGGTCCTTCCTCTGCTCAGACCCCTCCAGTGGCTGCCCTCTCTCTTGGATTAAAAGCCACAGTCCTACAACAGTCTGTGAGAGCCATCCCCTCCTGCCCCTTCTGTGCCACATCCTCTCGTCTCTTCCCCCAGCTCCTGCCATGTAGGCTCCCTGCTGTCCCGTGCAGGCAAGCACCAAGCCCAGAACCTGTGTCTGTTCTTCCCTCCGCCCCAAATGCTCTGACCTCAGATGTCTGGGCAGCTCATTTCCTTTTCTCCCTCAGGTCTCCACTCAAAGCCTGCTTTCTCAACCCAACTAAAATCATAACTGTGCTCTTCCCAGCTGCCTGCTCCATACAGCATGCTTTGCGTTTCATTGTTTAATATAACTCTTTTGCTCCCAGAACATAAGCTCTCTGAGGGCTGCGAGGCTGTTTTTGTTGTGTTGTGCTGTGTTTTGCTGCCCATTTTGTTTATTGATGCATTGAGGCAACGTGGGACATAGGGGTCCAACAGTATTTGTGGAGTAGGTCAAATCAAAGTGACCATGCAGCTCTGAGATTTGCCAGAGGTTTTCCCCCAGGGCAGGGAAGAGGGACTGAACACAGAGATGATTGAAGGAAGCAATTGTGAGAAAGAATAAGGTTGTTTCCTGCTTGCACCCTAGTAGGTGACATGCCCTTCCCAGGGTCCAAAGCATTGCAGAACAGTCTCTGCCCTGAAGGTGCTGATGACACAGTCAACATGTAAAGCACAAGGGCTGTGACCAGTGGGGCAGGCTGCTTTGGGCAGTGAGATTAGGGCTGAATTTTGAAGAAGCAAATAGACACCTATCAGGCAGAAAAAAGGAAAGGCAAATTTTAGACAGAGATGTGTGCCCAGCTTTGAGGTGTGCTCAGATGTGGGGGTGCGGTCTAGTGTGTGTGTGAGAGGCAGGTGGGCAGTGGGAGGAGAGGGCCTGATGGCCTGATGGAAGGGGCACCTGTGTCCTGTCACTTTGGGTTCAGGGCCATTTCCAAGCCCAGAGAGCTGGTGGGGCAGATAACAAGGGTATCCATGGTTTAGCAGGTGGAAGGACAGATTCATTGATGCTGCTGTTGTCCCAGGACCAGCTCTTGGTCATTAGAATGTTTAGAGGGAATAAAAATCATATTTGCTGCCAGCTGGGACAGAGTGAGTGTGCTAAGCTGGTGACAGCATTCCATCTCCAGGAATAAAGACCTGCAATCTCAGTTCAGTACTGAATGGGGGGGCAGGTCCTACTGTGGTAAGTGGTGGGATGTTTTCACTGTCTTGCTGGCTGTATTGTGGGCTTGGTGGTGCACCCATGAGAGTCTGACTTTTGATACCCAAGGAGTGGTTGCCATCACATCTTACTGGTCCAGGTCGTAGGTGATGGGCTCTTCCTTGTATTCAGAGTCTCATTGGTGACAGACACCCCAAACATTTACTAGCATATTCATCACATTTGCAGATCTTCATATACAATGGCACACTCTCCTTGTGTGCATAAGGGAAAGGGAAGGTGGAGAGATTGGTGCTGTGTATTAGAAAAGTCAGCTATTATTATGAGAATGCTTCGTAACAAACCCTCCCCAAACTCAGTGCTTGGCAGTGACAAATGTTCTCAGACTCAGGAATCTTTAGGTTGAATGTGGTTCAGTTCATATAGGTGGCACATGGTGGGGGAGGGGTGTTCTGGCTGAGGTTGCATTCAGGTATATTCCTTGTGTGTTCCTCCTGGTGCCCAGGCTCTGGGGGCAGCAGCCAGAAAGGGTGGGCTGTTCTAGTGCCTCACCAGAGCACATGAGTCAAGCTGAACTGCATCCACATATTTAAGGCTGCTGTGCTTCTCACTCCTACTAGCCTTCCATTGGGCAGTCAGTCACATGACCCAGCCCAACACCAGTGGGGCAGGGCTGCACACTTTGCCCAAGGTGGGAGGGGATGGAAATAAACAGCCAAATTATCACAGAGAAAAGCATCACAAAGTTTAAGGAGGAGGGGTTTGACCTCAGGCATCAGCAAATGTCCTTCTTAGAGACTGTGGTAGGCTGAACAACGGCCCCTAAATTTGTCCTTGTCCTGATCCCTGGAACTTGTAAATATGCGACATTACATGGTGAAGGGAACTTTGCTGATGTGATTAAGTTAAGGATCTTGAGATGAGGAGATATTATCCTGGATTATCTGGCTGGGCTTGATATAATCACAAGGGCTCTCCAAAGGGGAGGCAGGAGGAGTAGAGAGAAGGCCACGTGATGCCAGAAGCAGAACTAGAGAGAAGGAGCCAGGCCACTGGCAATGAAGAGGCAGGATGGGGTGCTCACTGAGGAATGTAGGCAGGCTCCAGAGCTGGCAGGGAAACGGATTCTCCCCGGGAGACTCCAGAAGGAACCAGTCCTGCTGATACCTTGATTTCAGCTCCGTAAGGCTCATCCTTCTGACCTCCTGACCTCCATAACCGTTAAGAGAATAAATTTGTGTTGCTTATATCACTGATTTTGTGATAAGCTTTTGTATTGCAGTAAGTTTTAAGACTCCAAGCTTTCAGAATTACAAAAAAATTCCTGAAGGGTGAGATATGGTGACTTAAAAACAATTTTTGTTAGTTTTGGGAGGGAGGTAATTGGGTTTGTTTAATTAATTAATAGTTAATTAAAATGGAGGTACTAGAGATTGAACCCAGGACCTTGTGCATGCTAAGCATGCACTCTACCCCCGAGCTGTATCCTTCCCCAACATGGAGACATTTTGATGGTATATCTGGGATTTGTGCCGGATGAGGGGCTTGGCGTTTTCTCCCATGTCACACCACACAGGTGCACTGTCCTGCTCTTGTCTGCATCTTGCCTCCTGCTGCACATGTGGAATAATGTAGTCTCTCATGGAGAGGTGGCTATTAAGCTCTGCTCTGTTCATGATGGATGATTGCCCATACTTTTGCTTCTCATTGGTGGCATGAGCTTAAAACCTTATTAGCTTATGAATTCTACTAGCATTCCTACTTTACCAATTATATACACACCTGTAGATAATGTTGAATGCATTATATCTTATCTGTGGGGGAGTGTGGATGAAGCAAGGAGGACTATTTGGGGTGATGACTCAAGAGCTGGTGGCCCCCACCACATATGCTAAGGAATTAGAAGCTGATCTAAGACATTATGGGGTCTTCTAACTCCCTCTCTCCATCCCTCCCTCCCTCCCAGCATGGGATGACATTATCGAATCTGTCTTTTAAAAGTTAGCTAACTGGTGACTGTGCAATGGATGGACTGGAGTTGGTCAAGCCCCCAAGAAGGGGGCTGGCATATCAATCTGGTTAGGAAGTGATGAGAACTTCAACCAAGGCAGTGACAATCAGAAATAATTGGGAAGTGGAATGGTCAGGACCAAATGAGTTTGAGGCATGTGGTGTACACTGCCCAGCTCCCTGTCAGGACTGAGGCCCTCCTTCTCCCAGCTGGCTTGGCTATAGGTTCATAATGGCTCACAGCTGCATTACTTTCAGGGCCTTGACCTTGGCCAGAAAGAGCTGCCTTGCCCAAGGAGCCATGGAAACTTGGCAAGAAATGGTTACCAGAAGGAGAGAGTGGTGGGCAGAGAAGGCAGTCTGGGAGTTTCTGCTGGATTTGGGAACACAGAGGTCATTGGTGACTTCCCCAACACAGAGGTCATTGCTGACTTCCCCACTGGAAGTATGAGAGGGACCAAGGTATGAGGTGCAGTGGCATGAAGACCACCTAGGAAGTAATGAGGAGGAGCTGGACCTGGGTCTTGAAGGAAAGGTAGGATGTGGGGCATGGGAATACCTGCCACGAAGAAGGGATGATGTAAGTGAAGGAACCCAGGCTGGAGAAGTCACTGAATTTGACTGGAGGGGGAGAGGAAGGTGGGAGAAATGGCTGGAAAAGTGGGTGGTGCCCAGGCATGGCTGTCTTAAATGGTAGACTCTGGAGAGCAGAATCAACCAGGCTGTCTCCAGGCATGTGCCTGAGTTCCACTGGGCTCAGGATACATCCCCCTAGTAGGCACTGGGCATTTTGTCCCCAGAGTGTGGACCTGGGTGTTCACATGGGTGTTTGGATGATGTGTTTTTGAATGTAGATGTAATGAATTTTCTGAAATGAGCTCCCTTAAGCCAGTTTAATGCCTTGATCCATTTCCTATCCTGTCTAGTAGACTTATTTCTAATATTTTTATTTTAATTTTACTAAAATTATTTTCAAAGTATTTAATTTTGTTTTGTGTAAACTTTATAGGAAGGATTTAATATATCTATCAAATTGTATCTATTATAACTTCTGACATTATGAATTTTCTTTTGTGACCATTGTTTCTATCAAATCCAATTTTCCTGGACAAATATTTGCAGATCTAAATTTTATCAAGACAATTTGATATATATATATATATATATAACACTAACAAATTATACCATGTGAAATTTTAACCATTAGCAGTTCTGTTTTGAGGAGATTATTCCTTCTAATAAAATTCATTATGACTAGGATAGAAGATTGATTATTTATATTTTTATCTTCACTAACTTATTACAAAATTACGGGTAGACTCTGTGAGGTGGCTCTGGTTTCCTCTCTTGTCCAGGCTTGGGTGAGCGAATTGTGAATCTAATTCTTCTGTTGGTTTCTGGTTGCTCTGGGTGCTGTGTTCGTCATCCCCTTTGTTGGTGAGGCTGGGACATCCTCAGGGCCTGTGCAAGCAAGTGGCGGGACTTCCCTCTCAGCTGCGTGACAGCTCCCAACAACACTCACTCCGTGCTGTCCCTGTGCCAGCACTTTCCAGTGCTCAATTCAGTTATGTCATAGAATTCTCCTTTCTTATCCCATTTTACAGAGGTGCAAACTGCAGCTTAGAGGAGCTAAGGGGCATAATTGGGAATTTGAACCCAGGTTTGTCTGAATCCAGAGACCACAGTTAAAACCACTGGGTTACACTATATTTCACTGTATTTGTGTGCTCAGCAGACACCACTCATTGCCTGATGCCATTTGGAGGGGTGGGCAGGGGCAAGTTGGTTATGGTCATAGAATGTCTGTCCAGATCCTCCCCCTCATTACACACACACACACACACACATATACATACATACACTATAACCGTGGAAACAAAGGCCCAGAGGAGAGACAGGCTAAGCCCAGGGTCCAGCAGTGTTGGGTAGCATAACTGACTAGAACCCAAGTTTCCATCCCGTGGGCCACCCTCTGTGGGGGTCACCCTTCGGCTTAGCTCAGTGTCTTCAAATCTTCCCAATGCACTGGGTGGCCAGTTTGATAGGGGAGCAGGGAGTGTGAGTTGTCTGAGAAGGGGAACCTCAATTTCCTTTATTTCAGAGAATTTGGGAGACGATTCTTGGTGACGGGGACAGTTAAAATCACTTCTAGAAGTGACCACGTCTGCCGTGCCACACGTCCATCCTGGGACCCTCGGGCTCTTGACAGGGACTGGTTTTCCCATTAGAAGGAGCTGAGAAGTACCTCCAGACCTCTGGCCCTGTCTGTGGGACGCTGAGCAGGGAGCAGAGGGGAGGGCTGCCTCTTCAGTGTGTGGGCCTGGGAACACACACAGTTGCCTATTTTGGCCTCCACTGTGAATATTTCTGGTCCTGAAGTGACTGCAAAGAAGGCATTTTCTTTGTATTGTAACATATTTCCTTTTTCTGACTATATAAAGGGTGCTGGTTCATTGTGGTGCAGTTTTCCTTTAAAGGGTTATTTCATAATGACCATCATAGTCAGAATTATAATAGTTTGAGAGTTAAAAAGGGTCTTGTTTTTTTTCCTTTCTTTCCTGAAAGCCCACATTCACACAAAGAAAGGAAGTGTGGGGCTCAGAGCAGGTGAAAATAACCATACACTTGGCCTCATTTGAGAGAAGAAGCTGAGTGGCAGGTGGCAGGCTGGGGTGGAAAGCTGGGGGACTCTCAAACCCCACTGTCCTGCATGACGACAAATGCTCACAATTATATATGCAAGGGAAGAGGACTTTCCAAGCTCCACATCTCAGATATTTTCCACTAATACTGGGAAAGGAAGTCTGTGAGGAGAGGAGGGCTGTGGCTGGGAAGCGAGTAGTATGAGCCTGGGGGTCCTTGCCTTTGGTGTCCTTCCTGTGCTCCCAGAAGTCTGGCCAGGGGTTAACCATAAGGTGATGGCTTTGCTCTTTGAAGCTGGAGATACTCCTTCTATTTCTAATATTCCACCCCAGTGAGTCCCCACATCCAAGGAGCCTGTCTTGACAGAGTATTTTTTAGCATGCTGGGCAAACGCAAGCCCTGGGGCCTCTTTGCCAGTCTGCCTTCTTTACTGTCTTCTCTGGGGCCAGCGTGGACTTCTCCTTGGTTTAGCATCTTGGGCGGCTGATCTCAGGGCTGTGGCTGGGACGGCGGGACTTGCTGGACGACCCCCAGGTTCGGCAGCCTTTGCCTCCCTCCATTAGCAGCAGACATGTGGAGCGAGGCCCAGACGGCTGACCCGCCAGCGAGTCTTCCTTTGATTGAGTCCATTAGCAACTGACCTATCAGACTGTGAGAAAAAGATTCCAGAACCCACCTGTGACTCCAAACAGCGTTCTGCAGAAACATGTTCATCTGCGTCCCTTTCACAGGTAGTTTTGGGCAGAGAAAGAAGAAATGGCAGTTGCATCTCCCCAAAGCATTTTGTAACAGGACTATTCATTCTAGGTAGAGTCTATTTCGCCCGACATCTCTCAGACAGTCAATAATTCCAGTTTGTTTATGATGATCCTCGCTCCCTCCCCTTCCATCTGCCACCAGAGTTGGTGCCTCTCCCGGCAGCCGCCCCACAGAACGTGGAAGCATCTGTCTCTCTAATGACCGGCCGTGGCAATCTCAGCTGTTCAATATGGCGAGATGAAGAAAACATTTAATTTCTACGATACAGGGCACTCCAAAGCCAGATTTGACAACTGTTCCATTGAACACTAGTATTTCACAATTTCCTTAGATAACAAGAAGCAGCAGTTCTTACTCCCAGAGGGATGTATTTACAAGATGGGAAGTTGATAAGTAGGCCACTAGAATGACAAATGGTTCTGAAATACACTGAGCATTGACTTTGATGAACGTGTGCTGCCTTCTGTGAGAGGGAATTCTTCCAGAGTGCCTTGCCCTTAGCCTGAAGGGCCTGCAGAAGTCTTAGGGAGAAGCGGGGGCCTGAGTCCTGCTTCCTAGGGCCTTTGTGGTCTGGGAGAGCGAGATTTTGGGTGAGAGCCCCTGGGACAGGCGTGAGTGGCAGGTAGGAGCTCCGAGGGAGGGAGGTCCCTGAGGCCAGAGGAAGTTGGATCCCAAGAGGCTTCATGTAGAGGTAGGGTGCACACAGGTGGTTAAGGATGGGAAGAGCCTTGCTAAATGGGGAGCAGGGGAGACAGGGAGGGTGAAGACACCCAGAATGTTTTGGTGCAAATACAGAGTGGTCAGCGGGGACCTGTTTGGAGGAGGCTGCCCTATGGGGAGGGGAAGGTCTGTGAATGAGTTATCAGGACTGGGGTCTTATGACCTGGGCTGAGTTGGGTAGATCCACAGTCATGCCTGCAAGCAGAGGGAAGATGCCCCTCCTGCCTCAGCCCCATGGCAGTGGAGGGAGGGATCCCAGAGACAAGGACTAACAACAAGATGACCATTACTGAGGCACGCTGGGTGCCGGGCGCTGGGGCCAACATTTTGGGGGTGTTTTAGCAGAAGAATCAAAGGCCAACTGGCATGATAGGAGCCTGGGACAGGGAGGCCACCAGGCTCCTCAGATCCCCCTGGAGTGGGGTCCTCATTCCCACTCTAGAGACTCATTCTCCCTTGTGCTTCTCCTCTCTCACAGGCCATGAGCCGGCTCCCGAGAGGCACTGCTGCCCTCACCTTTCCATGATGCTGCTGCTCAGGCCGAGCCTGCTTGTCCATGCTGGGGCTACACATCAGGAGGCCCAGGCTGTGGTGGGAGGAAGGGAAAGCTGGAGTTGGAAAATCTCCTTTCACCCCATGAAGGGGCAGACATCCTTGGAGGCTGGAGCAGAGAGAAATGGGCACAGAAATTGTGAAGTGATTCTCCAAAAAAAGCATCTTCCACCAACATTTTGCTTTAATTCTGGCTGCTTTAGGCTTTTGTGAATAATTAACTGGGGGAGCAAGCTAACGCTCTGGATGTTTTAGGTAATTAGTAGATCAGACACATGCCGGAAACGAGGATTTCTTGGGGTCCCTCTGGGGCCTGAGTCATTCCAGTACTGTCCCTGCCTGGCACCGCTTTGTGAAAAACTCAACAAGCTTCAACTTACTTCTTGACTCAAAATATGAGTCTGTCTCCCCTCTCCCCCCACCCCCTGTCCCACACCTCTCAGTAATCTGTAGTCAGGTCACCTGTAATGGAGTGAATCCTTACAGACGTGGATTGGGAACTCCCAGAGAGAAAAGGATTTTGTGACCTGTTCCCCTCTACAGAACACATTTAACTTAAGGAGCTGGATTAAATAAACTGTTAGGAGATTTTCACCATGTCTCTTGAGCTCTTATAATTCCAGGCTTAAGTATTTCTACCCTCAACCCTACTCAAGTCACTTCTCAGGCTCAGGGCGATTTAGTGATAATATGATGCTTTTGTTTTGATACTTCCACCTTGCAGGAGGGCTGAGGAGAGTGGCGGGGATTGTGGGAGGGAAGAACTGGACTGTAAAATATACCCTACAAGGATGGTTCCCAGCTCTGTCCTCATCAGCTCAATAGGTCGGTGACCCCTGCTGTATCCCCTCCATAGGAGACAGCGGGTGGGAGGCTTGGGAAGGGGCACCATGTGACCATATAAACATATTAGGGTTCAGTGTCACGTGGGTGGGCCTTGTCCCTTGCTTTCAGCTTGTGGCTGGTATTTCACTTAAGAGCTGGATGCTTGAGCAGGTTGTGCACTGCTCAGAGGTGCTCAGCCAAAGGAGCAAATGGGGGCTGAAATCTAGTCAGCACTGTGATACCAAACTGTGTGCATGTTTTCTTATTCATACAAAAGAATAGGCTGGCGGTGACAGTGGCTGCGAACCACCAGGCTGGTCTCAGAGCAGGGCCTGGTCACTCAGAAGTCCACACCTTGTGAATCCCTCCAGGAAAGAGTACCCATGCCTTAACTTGATGCCCTCTGGCTCTCATTTGCCATTGTCCCCAGTGTTGCCCTACCCCTGCTTCCTCTGAAGTTCAAGCATCATTGCATTCCTTGAGGGTCCTGGGGCCCAGCTGAGGGCCTCTGCCAGGCAGTACTGACTCATTAAGATCAGTTCCTCTGACCTGTTTCTACCGATGCACTCAGGGAGGAGTTCCTCCCTCTCTGACCATTTTCTCCTGCCACTGGCACCCATCGCACTATCCTCATGAGGCCTCTGGGTCTGTTCCCACAGTTCATGCGTCTGCTCCTGACAGTGGCCTCTAAGTTTGCATCTCCAGCTCTGACTCTGAACCTCTCACCCATAGTCTCAACTCTTTCCCTGCCTCCTTCTGCCTTTCCCCGACATGGCCAAGTAGGCAGGCCCTGGGGCTACTTCCCCCACTTAAGAAGGTCAGGCAGGGTCATGACGTTGGGTCTGTCTGTATTTAAAAAGAAACTCTCTTGGCTGACTCTACTGCCTTCAGCCCAGAGCAAAGGCCCTTTCCACGTAGCCCCGTCTGTTCAATGACCTGAGTGGCTCATGGGGAGAGGATGTAAATCCCCAGTAAGCAATTGAGAAACTTCCTTTTGTCTTCTATGCAAAAATTCCTCCCACAGACTCAGCGGGGGCAGGGAACAGTTCATTGAAGGCAGAGTTTAGGGGCTCAAAACTGAGTACATCAGTCATTTAATGCCCTTGGGAGACCCCACCTGTTACCCAACAAATCAATCTGTCTAAAGCCAGTCTTTGGCTTCAGTCCACTACCAGCCATGCTCTGGACTCCCCCCAGGACCCAGGCAAGGTCTGAGGCCAGGAAGAAGGGGGTGGAGACAGTCAAGGACAGCAGTTCTTTAGGTGCTAATCAAAAGAAAAAGAAAATTAACCCAGATTCATCCTCTAACCACTAGATCTTATTAGGGTCGGATTACGTAATCTATCTTGGTTTACATTCTCTCTTAACCTGCTTTTTAATTGGTGATAATAGAGCCTGAGAGTCTCACGTTGGACTCATATATTTGGCTGGGGTGGGTGGGGGGAGGCAATTTATTGTAAGCATAATTCTGGGAGACCCAGAGGTCTCTGCAGGAACCAGAGGTTGTTACTAACAGTGGCTGCTCTGTGTTGTGGGATTTGCCATCAGGATTGATCAGCATTGCAATAAAGGGTCGCTAAATTACCAGGTGCCTCAGCTCTGATACAATCACTGGGTTTGGGTTCTCTGGGGGGTATTCTTTAGCTTCCATGGGCCTGGCAAAGCTAGTAGACTAAGTGGGAAGGGGAAAATTTATGTTTTTATAGAATAACGCAGGTGGCAAATTTAGTGCATTGGCCTATCTTTGTGCCCCAGAGTTCTAGGCCCTGCTTTCTCTGCTGCCACTGCTGCAGATGGCAGGAGGCTCTAGTCCCCAAAGGAGACCTGTGAGAGGAGGACCACATTAAGCAATATAAACAACAGAGAGGGCATAACAGGGCACAGCCGTGGACTCTGAGCCATGTGCTTAATGGTCAAAGAGAAGCTTCTTATTTATCCTCACAGCGCCCCTAGGGGCCAGGAGGAATTAATGGAGCATTTCCTCCAGGCCCCTCAGGAAGCCTGAGGCTGGGAATTTTTTCATCTGCTGCTTAGTCTCATAGCTGGATGAGGCAGTTTAGCAGTTGGCAGTGATCTACCACTGTTATTGTCAATGTCTAGTTTTGTCATTTTACTACCTAAATGTCTATTTGCTTTCTTTTTTTTCTCCTTGGTGAATACAGAACACAGCTCTTTGCATGCTGTCAATGTCTTTTTGCAATACCAGTCTTCCTTTCACACTGGCTCTTGTTCATTTAGCTTGGAATCAGTGTTTCATTTGGTTACCACTAACAGTTTGTCTGGCTTTTTGGGCCAGAAATGATTTTTTTCTGCCTCCGCCTATGGGAAAAAAAAGTCACTATATTTGGAAAGCAATTTCCTCAGATTTAGGAGCTAAATTGATTTTATGATTCAGATATTAAATGCTTTTTTTTTTTTTTTTTTTTGCTTTGTAAGTTTCTAATTGTGTGCCTATGTATGTCTGAAAGGACAGAGCCATGTTGGTTCATGAACTTACATTTATAATCTCCAATGGACTATAAAGAGAGAGAACAGAAATCATATACATGCATAAGGCCTGCTTGCTAACTGATGTGTTCTTCGGAATAATATATGTATTGTACACCCTTGAATCCATGATTTGTAGATCTCAAACCCTTGAAACAAGGAGTGACAAGAGAGGTCTCTAGAACAAAGCCTCATTGTGAGTGTTTCAAGGATAATGGGGTTGTCTCAACTGAGTGGAGTCCTTAATATTAATTTTCTTTGCTTTATTTTTTTGAGGCATTAAAAAAACTTGTTTTGCCTAATATATTAGCATTCATTCCTAGGCTTTGAAAACTAATCCCACTTTGAGAGGAGAGTTTTAAATTTGAAATATGAGGCTTGTATGGCGGTGCCTTGAAATCATTAACTGTCCCTTCAATATTAATTGCAGGTATATCCATCATGGGGAACTTGTTTGTCATTAACGTGAGGGGGATGCAAAAGCCAGAGCTCCTGGAACCCCTCCAGGGGTAATGTTGTCGCTCAAAACTTTGTTCTGGAATCGATCTGATCTCAGAAATGGGCTGTACCTATTGACAAAATGACAGTTGGTAGTTTTAACAAAGCTGACAGGTGGCAGTTGTTGCAAGTGGAACAGGAGTTGGTTTGTAGATGAATCTGCCAGGCAGCTTTGGCCCTGAGCAAGGTTTCTGTGGATGAGTCTGATGAGCCTGAGAGGTCAAAGGGCAGGGCACCTTGGAATCTACATTTAATTCCACATTTCTGCCAAGAATGTGGCTTATTTTCAATGCAGCCCAGCTGCCACGGGCTTTGCCTGCTTGGGGGAAGTGGCACATTTATATTTATTTGGGTCTCTGGCTAAAGGAATATTAATCTCTGTACATACTCACCACTACGTCACGTCCCCAAAGAGCCTCCATGGCTTGTCCTCTTATGTGCTTATTGACTTGTGTGCTATTGATTCCTGGCTGGGGCTGGTGACTTTTCACTTTTTTGCTCTTATTCAGCAAAGTTGCCTGTTAAATTCTATTGTAGGTCTAAAACATTCTTCAATAAAGCTGAAGCTTGAGGATCATCCAGTTGGAAGGGAAGTTAGATCCCTAAAGGACCCTCAGGGTATTTTCACCGAAGGGGCTTTGCTGGGGCTGGGGACCAAATCCCCCTCACTTTGCAAACCTTTCTTGTCACGGCAGAAGGGCCAGAAGCGAGTGTCTCTTTTTAGAGTTGAGTTTCATTTTTTACCTAAGCCACCCTGGATTCTTACAGAATGCCACCCTCCTGGTACAGCTGGGGAGGAAGGCCAAAGCAGAGTCCTCATTCCTGAGAACAGGTGGCTTTGACTCCATCACTGGTAGAATTTCCCTGCCTCCAACTCCTAGCTTGTCCCTTTGCTAGGCCAGGGAATTTTCTGTGGTGATGCAGTCCAGGTATGGGACTATCCAATTCACTTCACTCTTCAATAAATTCAACTTAACAAACACTTATGGAGTGCTGGCTCTGTAAAATTACCATGGAAACCCAAGTGGAATCTTTAAAATCCTCTGGAGGAGTTATTCAGAGTTCCCACATCCATTGACACTTCAGTGAGCAGGGAGGGTGCATCTTGGTCCAAGCCATGCCTGGTTGTGTGCTTGCATTCAGCCCAAACAGCAGCAAGGGGAGACAGATGGAGGAAAACTTGTAAAGCTGATAATAGGCCTTTTTGTCCCTGGCGGTGTACTGCTGCGCTCTTGGGGAAGAGGGATGCGGAGCCAGGGCTTTGATTTCTGTTGGAGCTAAGAGCTGAGTTCAGTTGCAGCCACCTCTGCTGGATGGTGTCATGATCCCCACACTTGGCACCAGGGCAGGACCTACAAAGGGATGTCTCTACACCTGGTGACAGCTTCTTGTGCGGTACCTTGTAGCGCAGCAGGGGCTGTGACTTCAAAGATCAAAGCCTCGATTATGTGAGGTACTCATCACACAGCGGGAGCAGGGCTTGTCCTTGACACAGGGCTAGAAACCACAGAATTGTGGTCCTGCTGGGGTCTTAGGAGAACCAGGAGACCCCATGCTGTTTGTTCTTAAGAAGACAGTAGTTCCAACTGTGCTGGGAAAATTTCCAACTTAGAAAAGGGGAAGATGGGGCTTTGACATTTAAGATCATTGTCATGATTATACATCTTTGAGTTGCAAGTGATCAAGAAAAAAAAAAAAGAAAGGAAAGAGAAGAAAATTAAACAGGCTTAAACTATGAAGGAAATCTGCTGGTACAGTTAACAGAAGAGTTCGGATGTCAGTTCAGGCGAGGATGAATCCAGGAACTTGATGATGTCACCAAATTTCTTTCCTTTTTCTGTGCTACCTTTTGACTGATTTCCTAGATGGGCCCATGCTGGCTCTTGGCAGCTCCTGGGGCTGCAGGCTCTTCCTCCACATCCAGCAGGAAAAACAGACTTCTTTGCCTCGACTTTCCCAGCATTCCAGAAATTCACCCTAGCTGGACTGTCTTGGCTCACGTGACCACTCCTGAACCAACTGCAGGTGGACAGAAGGAGCTCCCAAGCTCTATGCTTGTGGGGCACAGTCAGCTTTTACTCTAGTGGAAATGAGGAGCTGTTGAAGAGGGGTGGATTCAGGGAGGCAGACGACAAATGTTCACTACAGTTTCACAAAGGACGTGACTTGAGTTTACCCATATCTTTGCCTGCTAATATCTATTTACAGATAATTATAATAATAACAACTTAGGTTCATAAATGTCAGCAGCTACCATTTATTTGGGAATTTACTTTTAGATCTAAAAGAGTTTGATACACTAGCACTTCATATGAATGGCATCATTTAACCCCGAGATTAGGATCATGCATTAACATCAACCCTTTTGTATAGGTGGGGAAACCGAGGCACAGAGAAGCGAAGTGACTTGTCCAAAGGCACAGTAAGTGGCAGAACCAGCATTTGGACTCAGGTCTGTGACTCCAAAGTCCATGCATTCAAAAGCAAGATGCCAGAAGCACTAAATACATATTGCAGGCTAAGGATTTTCCAACCAGAAAGGGGTTGACCCTTTTTCTGCACCCTCTGGCCTTTCCAGGGAAGTGTTCTCCAGATTCCTGGGTTCCAGGCTTGTTCTTGCCACTAACCTGTCTTAAGACCTTGCTTGGATCTCTGCCTTCCCCTGAGCCTCAGCCACCTCACTTGGAAAAATGGGGGCTTGGGCCCCATGGTTTCTTGGGTCATTTCCAGCTCAGACAGCCCAGGAGTCCCTGAGTCTGAGGTGTGCTTGGAATTTTTTGCTTCTCGGAGGGAGGGAATTTTTTTCCTGGTATACTTCTTTTTTGGGAAAGATGATTCCTTTCATAGACTCTTGTTTTTCTCCTAAATAAAAGGAATATTCATTATTTTCACTGATTATCTTAAAGAATCTAAAAGCAGCAGACACATCACCCCCCGGTATGAGTTTCCAGTGATGGTGCAACTACCTGAGGTGTGTCACTTTATAGCCAGTGGACTCAGGACTCCACTGTGTGCCCCTCTATCATCATTTAGATAGGCTCTCTGCCCTGGTGTACACATTGTTCCTCTAGGGACCCCAGAGTTCACTGGGCCCTCAATTCACAGGGATTGAAAATGAAATGAAATGAAACTCACTCCCTCCATGTCCAGAGGAGGGAAATTTAATTTTCAGTAGCATATTGTGCCTTTCATATGGCTTTGCCATCGTGATGTTCTTTTCACTCTCTGTCTCCTTAGAGCACCCCCCAGCCCCGCCCTGAGGGCTCATGGACGCTCACAATCCAGGCATAATATGTGCCCCCGTAGGTGGGGCTGTTGCTCTGAATGTACCAATTTGGGATTACTGCTTAATGTCTGCCCAATAGCAGTTACATCTGAGATTTTACTTTCCCTCCATCTGTGTAGGTATCTCTATCATCAGCCTTGAAAATAGCTTTTGTTTCCTGATTGACCATGTTCCTTTTCTTTTGTGGGTCATTGCATTTTTCTTCTCTTGGGGCGGTTGGTGGCTGTGTCCATGTGCCAGCAGGCTCGGGGCGCGGGAGATGGCGCTTCTGCTGGTGGTGGGTGTGCCCAGACCCAACGTCTGCCTGCTTAGTGCACTCCACAGGGCAGTCCTGCTTCTTCCTTGGCATCGTGCGGGCCGAACACCAGGATGATTGACTGCATCTGTGTTCAAATTAATGAGCTTCTTTTTTACCATGTGGACCTGCTGGAAGTACGAGGGTGCAGGTGTCTGTGACACTGAGGCAGTGACCCCCGTGCACAAAGGCTCTGTGGGCAAAATGCCACGTTCATGTTTCCCTTCTGCAGGGTCCAGAAACAGAAGCTGATCCAGCATGGTCTGTCATGATGTGGAGCTGTTTGTCCTAGAGAGGTGATAGCTCCGGGTGACAGAGAGTGATGGAATCTTCCAAAGATGTCAAAAGCCAACTCTGAATTATGAAATATGTCACAGAATGTCTTCCTAAAGACACAGACATTTCCTAAACCCCATTTTATATCTACCCTCAGTCACAAGGGCTAGGAGGGAGGTCACGCTGACTCCTTGTGCCTTTCTGGGTTAGCTTTTTAAGGAATGGCCTGTGGAAAAGGAAGCGCTTAAGGCCACAATGGATGTGGGTACCAGAGTTTCATGGTGACAGCCTAAGCCTCAGATTTTCCACCTGGGAGTGCAGCTCTGTGGTCTCTTCAGGCTTTCCGGCTTTTGCAGTCTGTTAGAGGATGTGGTGGATGCTACTGGTGCCCCGTCCTGACACCCTTTCTCCCAGTGCTCCCATTTCCCGGCTGCTGTGTGCTGTGCGTTCTCTAGGAATTACCCTCTGCCGAATGGAAGCTACCTTGCCCCGGAATTTTATCACCTCCACCACCCCTGGGGCCAATGAGTGACTGACAAGGGGGAACAAAAGGCCAGCCTGTGCGTCTCAGGGTGGGACCAACTTCATGGGGATGATTGGTGCTTCAGAGCATGTGTCAGGCTGGAGCCAGACTCCACAGGTGACCACGTGCTTGCTTGCACCTTCCTTTCCCTTGTCCTCTTGCCTCATTCCTCCCAATAATATTTGTTGAGTTTAATAAATATTCCTGAAAATATTTGCTCAACAGATCACACAAACCCAAATCCATGCCCTAGTGCTTGCTTCTAGGGAATCTGCTTAAGGTACCTGGTCGCTGATGACCAGGATTGTGTCATCAGCATAGAATATATGGGCAGGGGCTGGGGAGGGGTGTCCTTCCTACATCCCAGTCATGCAGACCCTTTCTCCTTTGCCTCCCCCAACCCTTTCTCTCTTTTTCCCTCCTTTGTTGGTTCATATACCTGCATGCAGTCACCTACTCACCCATTCACCCATTGATCCACCCTTCTGCCCATCTGTCCACCCATCCATTTATCCAGAGACTGACCTTCAAACCTCCTGCATGGTGAAAAACCAGAATTCAGATTCTGCCCAGATGAAGACTTGGGGCCGCCTTATTGCAGCCACCAGTAGATGCCTGGGGCTACCTATTGCTTCTAGCCTGGGTTTCATTTCTGTTTCTCTAGAGAATGAGTAAGGCTGGGAAACAGAAGGATAGGTGCCATTGCTCCCGGCCAAGAAGAACCCCAGTCCAGAAGTGGGAACTGGCCTGGTGGACTCAGCATGACACACCTTTAGTATGTTCTCTGCCATTTCATGAGTTTGTTTTCCTAGAGGCTTACCACCCGGCCCTGGGTCACTGCAGAAGTACAAGAGGGAGTGTTTTTCATTTACAAATGGTGTAGAAAAAAATCGAGGCAAATTATCCGGCTGCTGCGTGAGTGCTTTATTGATTAAAGAACGCCAATCAAATTAGCTGTCAGAAGAGAATGCAGATGGTACCATGTGGAATGGATTTTCTGTATCCCCTAATTGCATTATTTCAATCAGTGGGTGAACATTTCATGGCCTGCGGTGGGATTTGGGGGGTTTAGGGGGAGGGGGTGGGTTGGCACACACTGTCTGGGCCACGCTGAGGATACGGGTTTGGCTGTCACAAGTATTTTCATATCAAGATTGAGGCATTAACAAAATGGATCTGGATTGCTTTATGGATTAATGCAGGGCAGGGGCAGGACTTCAAGCATGTGCTTACAGGAGACTATGCCTCCCTCACCCTTGGAGTTTGGAGATGTATCAATCTCTAGTATAAGCAGATTGAAAAAACTGTCTTCCACTTTTTGAAGGTGGTATTGCTTAGCACTTAAGAGCTTAAGTTCTGGTCCAAATCTCAGTTCTATTCCTTACTAGAGCTATTGTGAGGATTAGAGGAGATTATGTATACAACATGTTTAGCACAATGCCCAGCACCTGGTTGGTGCTCAGTAAATGTGAGCTCTTCCTCCTGAAGGCCATTTACCCTTTCTTAGGACATTTGGACATTTAGAAGGGTTCCCAGGCTGGATTGTGGAATGGTTGGTTTAATGACGGAGCAAGATCTAAACCCATGATTTCTGCTCTTCTCAGAAATTCTTTTTACTTATTTATTAAATTTGCATCCTTTTATGTACTTATTCACGTACTAATTCTTCTTTGGGTTTGCCTCTTCCTCTGATTGGGCAAGATAAACATGTGTGTCCTTCCCAAAGACCCAGCCAGGTGGATCCTCGAGTCTCTGCTGGCGGTGGCATGGTTCTATAGCTGGTCCTTATCTACCGCCCCCTCCCCAGTGCCCACTGGCAGGCTTACTTCCATGACAACACAAGGTCCACTAGATCACAAAGCTGCTTGATGTTGAAAAAAACGCATCAAAGTCTTCATTGGTTTCTTAGGCTCTGTGTGGCCTGAATTTTTGGATTGCCTGCAGTTTGGGATAATTTGTGGTTTTCCCTCCAGGTTAGGGTGATCTGTGTAACGGAGGGTTGAGTCTAACAGGAATTTGGGTTTGGTGCTCAGTAAAAAATATTGCAGATGCATTGCTGGCAGCACTGTAGCCATCCTGTTGCCTGGCAGCCATGGACTCTCAGGGGCACAGCTGCCTCCATGGTGGGGAGGTGCTGGCTAAAAGCAATTGATCAGTGAATTCCGACCCAGTGAGACCCATGGCAGAAACTTCTCTTTGCACTGGGACTGCTCTAGCTGCCAACTGAGGAGCTGGGTTCCACAGCTGGGCAGGAGTGAGGAGGAGAGGTGGGTAAGTTCAGAGGGGCCCCAACCTAGGTTCTGACACCTCATTGAAGTAAAACCTCCATTTATCATTAGCTTCGGACCGGGTGGCATGATGACTCCTATAAACCATGCTCACCACTCTAGGATATCTTTGCCTGACTGTGTTGCGCTTGTCATCAAAATCCTCTTCTTTTTCTCCTGAGAAATTTATCCTTTCTTGGACAAGTGCATTAACTCCCCCAGAAGAAAGGAGGTGGCCAGTAAGGGACTCCCAAAAGATGGCAACAGGGTCCAACTTGCCATTTGGAAAAACAAAATAAGTTCTTTGGTACAGAAGAACAGCTACTCTCACCCCCACCATGATGGCCAAGCAGAGTGGGATGGTATGGGCAGAGGAGGGAACTGGGAGCTTTTTCAAGCCCTCAAAGACTCACTCATGTGATCCATCCTTAGGTATTAGGGTTGCAAACATGACCTTGGCCAGATCTGTCCAGGTCACAGGAGGAGAGAGGAGAGGTTGAAACCATATCCTCATTCTACAGGCTTCACAGATGGAGGCCAGGGTCTGCAGTATAGAATGTTTGTTTTATAAGAAAACACACACAAGCAGGCAAACCCCAGTAAGTTCACAGTTCAGAGTACTAAACTCTTCAAAGAGGAAACTCCAAGGAAATCCAATTAGGAAGCCTTTAATCCAATAAGTCTCTGGAGTCTGGGACTCCGCATTATAAAGGAGAGGGGGAGAGTCTGGGAGGTAGAAGCCCAGTGACTCTTTGCCCCTGGGTTGGCGGGAGCCCTGGGTGAGGGTATCCTGGCTGGGATGCTGATGGGAGGCTTCCACTCAGTGGATCAGAGACAGGTTGAGTACATCCTGAGAGCTGTCTGATTACGCTAAGCCTCTCCCTTCCCTCTCCATGGGCACTCCCCCAGGTCATACACCACTGGCATCTCTTGCGATGCTGTGGCCCACTCCTTGTGGGCCTTTCACGATCCAGGTGAGTGATGAGATGGTCATATGTAGTGTACGGCTGATAATACCTAAAGCACTAACATTTCAAGGTAATGTACTTTTTTCTAGATTAGCGGATTCAAGATTGTTTGTTTAAGATCTCATTTTCCTTCTGCTGTTGGTTTGAAAGATGATGGGAGGTGCCATTACAGAGTTTGAGGAGTTGTGTGTGACCCATGGCCTCTCTTATTGACATCAGAGCCTCTGGTCTGGAAATGTCCACAGGAATGGGTCAGGCACATGGACACTGCTGGAATTAAAGTAATAATTGGTATCCTGGACTTTACAATAACCCCCTTATGAGGCCTTCTTGCCTTCAATCTTGCCTCCTCCAATTCGTCTTCCACACTGTGGACAGAAAAATTTTTCTAGCATGCAACCGAGCATGTCCTTCACAGTTTTCTTTTCACGAAGAACAAAAAGCACTCCCTGGAAGCACCCTTGGCATGGCCTGCAGGACCCTGCATGATGGCTTCCAGTCCTCCAACCTCCAGCCACAGTCCTCAGATAGCATTCAGGTCAGGGATGGTCGAGTGTGGGTAACACACAGTTGCACCCACTGGTTGTCTTTCTCTGCATTTCCAGCACCAGAGACTGAAGACCTGACTCACAGAGTCAGAGGATTGGTGGTGGAGAATTGAGTGCTAGCTTTGGTAATTCTGTCATGACTTGGCTTTGCTTCTCTCTCCCTCTTTCAGGTGAGCTGGAGCACCCGGCAGGTCTTTAGGAAGTGCTTCTCTCATCCTTACAAACTGAGGGGTAGCAAAAATAAAGTGTGCGCCATTCTGAAGATTCTGGGCATCTTTTTAGCTTGTAGAGGACCTAGTTTGCTTATGACAAAATAGACCTACACTGGCAGGTTGGCAAATGTTTTTCTGTTGCTGTTATTGCAAAGAAACTTCAGACCCTTGTTAATAGACTGTGACTCGGAGGCAGGAAGGGAGCAGCAGAGATTAAAAACAGCAGAGTTTGTTTGGGGACAGATGTTTATCTTGGCAAAGGAAAAAACAGACAAACAAAAACAAAAAAGAAAAAGAAAAAAATTCCAGCATGGACTATGCTGTGGCCTTTTCTTCCTAAACTCGTGTTGATTGTAGGGAGAAAGGAGTTAGGCATGAGATGTTTCTGGGCCCTTCCAGAGGGAAACATCTGATGGATGTTGATAAAGAGGGACCTGCCTTGGACACTGAGAGGCACATTAGGAAAAGGAGGTCATAAGGGGGCACTTCTGGGTAAGGAGCCTGCTCTGACAGCCCCGCAGGGATGCCCTGCTCTTTGAGGTCCTGCACTGCGCAGCCCCCTGCTTACTTTCACACTCTCTTGCTGGTTTACCCAGGATACTGATCAGCACACACACAAGATGCTTTCCCTGAGCGTGGCTTGCTTTTAACAAGGAATGTGACGGAAGTAGCTGGATATGATTTCCAAGGCTGGGTTGTAAAGACATCAGTGTACCACCTTGTGCTCTCTTGGAGGGCTCATTGTGAGGAAAGCAGGTTGCCATGTTGTGAAGACACTCAGCAGCCTGTGGAAAGGTCCTCATGGGAGACAGTGAGGCCTCCTGCCAATAATGGGTATCAGCTTACCAGCCATGTGAGTAAGCAATCTTGGAAACCCTTCCTCAGTTCCAGGCAAACTTTCAGGTAAGTCCACAGCCCCAGCTCACATTCTGACTGCAACCTTATGAGAGACCCTGAGCCACCACCACCTAGCTAATCCCCTTTTGAATTCCTGATCCACAGAAATTGTGGGATTATAAATATTTATTGTTTTTTAACCTCTGTTTCAATCTAGAGCACAGCCCCCTTTCATTTTTTTCATGCAATAGAACCTGAATCAGTTCTTTTATAGAATGTCCCATCATCCAGATTCATCCACTAACTTCCTTATAGTGTCTTTTAACTTGTTCTTTTGTCCTCTTTGTTTCCTGCAAATGGAAGTTAGCTCTAGAAACTTGGTTGTGGTTCAACATTTTTGGCAAGAATACTTTATAGGTGGTGCTTTGTGCATGAAATGATGAACGTCAGGAGGTACCCAGTGTCTGGGTGTCTCATGCTTAATAGTGTTAAGACTGATCAGTGGGTTCAGGGGGTCTGGCTACATTTTTGAACTTCAAGGACAAAGGGAAAGTAGTCCTATAGTTAGAAAAACTAGATTACCCACCATGAGACGCAGTTGGAATCCAAGAATTTTATAACTAACCAAGCTGGTTTTTATTTGTGAGTAAAGATGATAGAATGACTGATTCTGATATGCAAAAGTTTAGAAATATATACCAGCCACATATACTTCTTGGGGGAAAATACCTTGATGTCTGTCATTTATTCATGCATTTATTTTTAATTCAACAACTGTTTACGAACCTCCCATGTGCCCAGGCACTATGCTAGGTAGGGGCTGGAACTTGAACTGTGCAGGAAGGAATGAAATTAAGACTTGAACATGGAGAAGCCATGTGTGGAGTCAAGGGCCAGGTGGTGAGACTGAGACACTGATGCATAGAGAGAATCCAAGAAATAATCTTCAGTCTAGTTGTAAACTGTCCTGGTCAGGCTGTTGTTCCAAGCCAGCTCAGGTCGGCCCCTGCTTCAGGAGTATCTGATGGAAAGTGGAGAGAGCTGGGAAACCCCTCAGCTGTGGGCGGTGCAGGCCTGGACCGAATCCCACTGCTGCCCGAGGGTCTGGACGTGTGGAAGAGGAAAGAGCATCCTTGTGGGAAAGCACAGGCTCCAAGCTGGGCAGGGAGCAATAGAGGTGGCAGCCCACCAGCCCTCCAGTTCCACCTGCTGTCTCTTCTGCCAGGAGTTCTGGGATCCGCTGAGTGTGGAGGGACCGTCTTTGCAGGGCCATCTTTCGTAGGGCCCAGAGTGCAGTCCTAGCCATGGTCAGGGCACAGGCCCTGGTTATAGTCTTTACCAGAAGCCTCCTCTCTTTCTTACACTAGAAACAGGCCCAGGAGGGCCCCAGGTGCTCACAAACTGCCTCCTGTCGGAAGGTTTCCTGCTCCTCTGACTACTGGCTCTGGATTGACTTTAGGGGGTTCCCATCAGCCCCAGGTGCCCAGTGGGGAGCATGTGGGTTGGTTGTGCATGAATCACTGGGTGCCACCCTCAGCTGGGGGTGTCTCTCTGGCCCTGTGGCAACAGGGCTGGGAGATACTTTAAGAGAAGCTGGAATCACAGAACAAGGGAGAAGAAGGAACACTGGTTTTAGAGGTAATTAGAAAGTCTTTCCTTATTTCTCTGTGTGGAAATCTCTGACCAGACTTAAAGGAAAGCGCTGGCACCCTTGCAGGTAGTGCCTGTCTGCTTCTCCCTGAGCCTTCGGGCGTGCTCTGCAAATCAACGGGCATCCCACCACCTGCCAGCATTCCTTTTGTTCTGCTTTATCTTTTTCCTTTTTTCTTTATTGCTACTCTCGAGCGATAGTGTAAAAATAACTGTGACCCCGTAACTCTCTTGGCCCCCTACCTTAGCCAAGCTCTAAATCCCCGTCTGTACCTTTTCCACTGTGTATGTATAAACTCCCAGCCTTTCAGCTCTCTGCGAAACCTCCCTTCCACTTTCTAGATGCTGTGGACAAGGAGATCAGACCAGGTGTCAGCGTGTTTATGTTTTAGATTGCTGTGTGGCCTTGGGGTGTCTCCGGACCTCTCTGGTTTCCTCTGATGTTCTCATCTTCAGCCTGCTCTCTCTCCTGTGCTGTGTGCAGTGGTGCTGACTGAAACAGTATTTTGAATCTTTTCCAGTGTGTTGATGGACTTCCCCTGTGTCCATCCCTGCCTTCAGACCAGGGCTCGTCCAGTGCAGCCTAGCCTGGACCAAAAGGTGAATGAGCTCTTGTTGGAGGTCATGGATGATTTGATCTCAATCTTCCTGAGAGAGATGTCCAGTGTGGGCCCTGAATTAGGCAAGAAAAGTGTGCCCACCCTAAAATTGTGCCTGTTGTTTCTTTAGCCCTTCTCTCTGCTGCTTATATGGAGGGAAATGGGGTGAGCTCTCTGCCCTGCCTTCCCGCCAGCTCTCCCAACTGCCTGGGAGTCCCAAAGCAGATCAGGATCAGAGCAGCCCTCTGGCCCTGAAGTGTCCCAGTCAGGTCTGGAGTCTACATGCCCAACCCCGTGTCCAACTCCCATCTCTTTTCTCCTCTGGGACATATCCAAGGCATTTAGCATCTCTTTCTTTGTCGTATTTCTGACTCTATTTGTTTGTTTGTTTCATTTTTTTGCCTTTCAAGTTCTACTGTGTTCTCTAATTGCTCCAGAAGCCAGACAGATGGACTGATTTCTTTAGCCAAAATGAAATTTAAAAATCATCTCAGAGTAAACGGGATGCTCATATGTTACAGTTAACTTGCATGTCTCTTCTCGATGGCTAGTTTGCCATCACAAAAGCTTCCTGTTTTTAATAAGCCATCTGGGCCTGGCCATACCTCCCTCCAGAAGGCGTCTAGCAGCTTTGCTGGACTTGGCAAAGGATGCTGTTGACCAGAAATGACCAGCTGGAATGTGAGATCCCCCAACTTGTGTAGAACTGGGCATGATTCAGGCTGAATAAGACATGCCAGATCATTCTGTCCTGCCTTCATTGTGCGGCTGTGGGACATGCGTCCTTGGAGAGCAATGGCCCAGGATCACACAGCTGGGAATAAAAGCTGGGTCTCCTGGTTCAGCTTCCTTTCTTTTACATTACGGAGCCTGTCTCAGAGAAGAGGCTGAATAAGATGTCGTTAGAAGAATGAATGGATGATCTTCTTCAAGAGGAATTTGAGAGTCTTGATGAGGTGGGCATGGTTGAGAGACTTGAACTCTTACTATCTCCACTTTGGAACTCTCCAGCCTTAGAAATAAGAGATGAATAAAGTTCTATCTTCCCAAACCACTTGAATATTTGGTCTTCAGTCTCATGCCTGAGAGCCTCAGTCTGTTCATATAAAGAGAATTAAGTCCTAAAAAAGACTCTTCTGTCAGGCTAGCCTCATTCACTCCATTGAAGTTTATCCTGTTAAAGTCCAGTTGTAAGGGGACAAGGGGTCTACCAGATGACCAGTTGGTCACATTGTTCTGCTAGAGATTGTCAGAGACCATGAAACTGCTCTGATTATCAGAAGGTTGTTGATGAGCACAGAATAAGAGCCACGAGTGTTGGGTGTTCTCAGGGATGTTCCCACCAAGCACACCCCTCTATTCCCGAGACTCATTCTTCTAATGCCCAGGACCAGATCTTTCTGGAATTGGACACCCACCCCTCTGAACTGGGGAGCAGGGTAGTACGAAGAACAGGATCCTCTCTGTATCTCCTTGCTTTCTGAATCATACAACCTTAAAATTTTCTTTCTTTTTCTTCTTCCTTTCTCCCATTATTAGTAGGGTGTGTTGGTGGTGGGTAAATTTACCATTTAGTCTGTAGGTGGTAGAATATTGAGGTGGTAGAAATGAATGTTACCCAGAGATCTTGGGCCTGAAGTTGGAGCAGTAGTAGAGATGACTTTTGGCTGTTTGCTTTTGAGAAGGGATGGGATGGTAATACAATGTTAGATGGAGGAATTTTTTAAAAGTGTATGCGAGGAAACCTCCACAGTTAACACTTACTGAGCTCTTACTGGGTGCCAGGCACTGTGCTAAAACTTCACATGCATTATTTGTGTAATCCTCCCAGCAAGCCTTAATGGTGATATTATCCCTGTTTTATCAATAAGGAAACAGATACAGAAAATTTAAATAGTTCTCCCAAGGTCATGTATTGGTCAAGACAGGATTCAAACCTTGACAGGCTGGTTCCAAAGCCCTAAGGTATATGGCTATCTGGGCAGGAGTGTGTGTGTGTGTGTGTGTGTGTGCACCCACGTGTTCATGAATCTACATATGCAGGCAAGCACGTGCCAAGCAGCCAGGAGGTTGTACATGATGCACTTCTTTTATTTCAGTTACTTGGCCTTTCCTTTCCTTTTCTGGTAAGCACCCCTCTTGTCTTTTGGGGAAGTTCCTATACCAAATTTCAGGGACCATTGCTCACAGAACTAGACCACGGGTAGACACAAAGCTGCGCTGGGCCTACCAGCCCCTGGATTTGAATCTGGGGTGGAGTTGTCCTGAGCTCTGTGCCTTAAGGATGTGGCCTGTGACTCATGTCACCCAGGGCAGCTCTTGGACAGATTGAATTCCTGTCCTTCCCAAGACCTTTGCTTCTCTGAGCGTCCCTTTAATAGTCTGATAAATTCCTTTCTTTTCAATCTTTTCTTTTTCCAGGATCTTTCCCCTTCCTTTCTTCTTTCTTTCTTTTCTTTTCCCCCTCTCCCTCTTTCTCTCCCTTCCCTCTAATGTACAATGCTTACAACTAAAGAACCTTATCTGATACTCTCCTCACTTCTTCTTGTTTTTTGTTTTTTTCCCCAGTAATTCAGTTTGGTTGCTGACCATTTTATCTCTAAGTCATTTCATACCATGTTGCAATTCCCAAGAGGAAATTGACTGCATGAGGGACTGTTGTATGCATGCAGGCTGATTCCAGTCTCTGTAACAAAGATGGTTTAGCTTCAAGGACCTAGAGTTGTACCCTCTTTCCAGTTCCTTCCTTTCATTTCTGTCCCTCCATGTCTGGAGGTATCTTGCTTAGGAAACATGGAGCCCTGCTTCCAGTGATAAAATTGGGAGAACTTCCTTACCCCAGCAGCTCATTTCCAGATCCCGTGATAGTATGAGTCCCTTCTGGGAGATTTCCAGGAGCTGCTGCCCTGATCGAAGGTGTGTAGATTCCCAGGCACTCTAGCTGCAGAGGCTCTAACTTGGACGCCTGGTGGATATTGATCCGCACCTGGGAGAACTGTGCTTCCACAGGCTCTCATCCCAAGATCCTTGAGCCGGGAGTGCCTTTTGGCTCTGCATCATTGTTTGCCGAGCACTCATAATCTGCTAGGCGCTAGGCAGGAGACCTCTTCTTATTCACTGTTCTATTTCAAATGGCCACTCCCAGGCTTGGAACAATACGAAACTGTTGAGTGAGTGAAGGGTACAGCTCCCTTCAACAGGCTGGAACACCAGCCTCTGAAGATCCTTGCCTTGTTCTTGGTCAGGCTCTGGATAGAATATCCCAGAGCTGGGTGCTCCCTCACCTTGGCCCTTTTCACCTCCCCATTCTTTCTTTCTGTGCACAAAGGACCAGCAGAGCTTGTCTGTAAGTTATCAGTGCTTCTCTTCCCATCCCTTCCCTTCCAGGCCCATAGTTCCTGATGGAGTTTTAAGGGTGGTGGATGGCTCCCCCTGACCAGTAACTGCCCTCATCCTCTTGGTTCCCCTAAAGCTGTCCTGGAACCCTCTGTCCTTTTCACTCTGTCTATCCCCAGCTTCCTCACTATGTCAGGATGAGGTTGCAAGGACTTATTTCATCTGTGTGAGACTGGATGATCTCTGGGTCACACTTGAACTGCCCCTTTTAAACCAGTGTGGAATGGTTCTAGGGTTCAGATTTGGGGAGGAAGTCTATGTCCTGCTTTGCAATCTTCTTGGCCTTAGAAACTAAGATACTGGCTGGGTCTTCACCTCTCTGTCCCTAACAAGGCCTCCTTATTTTACTTCTTCCCCTGAGGGCAGCACCTCCTGCTCCTAGGCTCTTGAAGTGATTGTCCCCTGGGTTGTCCCATCACAGTTAGCCTTATCCCACAACCTTTGGTGACTGCTCCCCAGGTCTGTTTGGTGGTGAGATAGGAAGGAAGGGGACAGGGCACAGCCATTCAAGGAATGTCACAGCAATTAATACCGAGTGGTGCATGATTTGACTTCTGGTAGACCTTGAGCTTCATTATGCACTCACTGTAAGCTATTAACATGGTGAATGACATGCCCATATGCACCATGACAGGTCAATGTCATGTCATGTCATGACATAAGGCTGACCATAAAAGGTCAAAAAGTGGGCAGTGGCCCAGTTCCTGGGAATCCCATCCTCTTCCCCAGAGTAGTTGGAATAATCCTCCCACGTGTTAGCATATGAAGTTACTGAGCCCATAAAAACTAGCAACCCCACACCCCATGGCCACTCTCCCTTCTGAGTGAGACGGACTGCACTCTGTGGAGTGTGTATCTACTTTTACTTTAAACTAAGCACCCAACCCTGTGCCTAGTAGCATTTCTCTTGCCTTCTGAGACAGCCTGTACTCTGTCTCTCTCTGAATAAATCTGCTTTTACTCAACTGTGGCTCGCTTTTGAATTATTTCCTACTTGAAGCCAAGCACCCACACTTGGTGGGGTGCATCCCAGGGACTCAAATGAGACCTGGGACATGGCCATCCTCTCACCCCACACTTTCCTGTGTCAGTGGGAACCTGGGTACAATGGTGATTTCTTTCTCCTGCGGATGATGGGGGCACCTGGACTGCAGAGATATAGCACCTGCAAGATGACTGCTTCAGCAATGGAAGAGGAGGTCGTGGTGTCCTTTTCAACAAAAAGTTTAAACTCACATTCTGATCTGTCTGCTACAATTTCTTAACATCCCAGGAAGGAGCTGTCTCTATTTCAGCTTCCACGAGAGTCTGGCTAAATCTTCTAGTCATTAAAATGCCTTTTGTTGTTGCCAAGTTTGCTGCCTGTTGGAGCTTTCCCATTTCATTGTCTGTCCCATTACTTCTGAAAGTGGATGGCTCTCTGGCTCCCTGAATCTTGCCTTTGTCTGTGACATAGTTAGCTCTGGATGTGGGATGTGGTTTGTATAATGTGAAGACATGATTGGGAATAAAGTGATGGTCCCCCACCTGCCACCCAGCTTTCGAATGTATTGTTAACACACTGATGTGCCACTGGCTCCAATTTGCAGCTCAATAATAATTCAAACATTAACATAGGAGGCTCTGGACTTTGAAAAAAAATGAGACTGCTTTTACATGAAACAGTGCTTAATCTTGCATGTGAAGTGGTGATATGCCTTTCTTAATTTCATTCAGCAGAGGATGGGAGAAAAAGAAAGAATTGTTCAAACTGGCTTTATTTTCAATATTTGAAGTCTGATTGGTTTTACAAATTGAATCCCTTCATACTGTTTTGAAGTTGGAGGTGTGTTATTCATCTGGGATCTTCTTCCTGTACCAGGAGCTCTATTCGGAGCCAACTGCCCTGCCTCTCTTGAATCTATCCCTTCATTATTTTCAGTGTATACAATACTAAAATATGTTAGACTCAGCAACAGAAAGAAATGCTCCTCGAACCTCAAAAAACCCTGCTTTCTTCTTTTGACTCATTCACAGGGATAAAGGAAATTAGACAATTTCCAAAGCAGTGTTTCCTGGAGGAGAGTGAGGATGGCCGTGCTGTGGTGAGGTGAAGCCCCCCACAAAGGACATGGAGGAGAAGCTGCCCTTCCCCGTGGATGGGGGGCACCAGCTTCAGTGTTTTCAGGTATTGTTGGCTGTGTTGTGCTCAGGGGTGGATGCCGTCTCTTGATACCAAGTATCCCCATGGCCAGCAAGGCTGAGTATTGCAGGGGTCTTGGTAAGGTCTAGATGAATGGCATGGCCCAGTTGGGTCATACAATCACTTTGCAGCTGGTTTCCATCTTGCATGTATGAGTGAGGTGGGCTCAGGCCTGGGGGTCAGGCATAGGGATACTGACTAGCTCACATGGGTATCAGTTCTACACCGGGGAGATGACATTAGGCACCCTTTGATATCTCAGCTATTAGTGAGCAGAGTACTCGGAATGCTGGAGAAGGTGAAAACAATAAGGATGGTCTGGTGATAACATTGTTCTTGGCTGGCTTAATCTAGATTCTCGGCTTCAGAACAGACTAAGGGACAGAGAGGATTGGGGGGGGGGGTGTCGGTCAATGTCCTTGAAAGTTTTATCTCATGAATGACACTGGTACTGACAAAATTTCCTATCTAGACCTTCATCTCTTTATTTTCCTAAAATGCGTCTCCCCAGTGTTAACAAATGGAGGGCCCTCTGGTGTTCAGCACAAGGTAAACTGCCCTTTATCACATGATTAACTGCAGTTCTGGAGCCATGAAGCCAGCTTTAGTCCCGCATACCCAGACATCCTCTCTCAAGTATTATGAAGGTTGCTATTAATAACAACCCCTTACACTGGTATAGAGCTTCATCCTTTCCCGAATGTCCCCATCTATCATAGTGTTTTAGTGTCACTCTTCACACTCCTGTGATTCCCAGAGTGTGGTGCAGGCCACCTCGCCCAGAGATGACAAGACTCCAGCTAGTAGCCCCAGACTGTTAGCCAGGATTCGGTGAAAGGCAGGAGGGAGGCAGAGGCAGGATTTCGAAGGTTGATTGTCTCTATGATCAACAATTTAAAAGCATGGCAGCCATGTCTGAAAGATTTTCCTTTCCTAAACAAAACAAATCACAGATCTGAGGAGCTGGTGTCTTATGGAGTGCCCATCTCTGGTGGACCAGCCATTTATTGACAGACTAACGCGATATCTTAGTAATAGGCCATTTTCCCCATCACTGCACAGAACTAACCAATCTCCAAGTTGCATCTAAGTTTTCATCTCTGGATCTAGTTTGAGCTTTTTTCTGATAATGTCAACACAGTGAAACACCACACTTTGAAATACCCTCTAAAGATAATGTTCTGAATTTTATATGAAAATGGTAAGGATCTAGAATAGCTAAAACAATTTGAAAAGAGGAGAAAAAAGTTGGAGGACTTACACTCCCTGATTATAAGACTTACCAAAAAGCTACTGTAATCATCATGGTGTGGTATTGGCATAAATGTAGACATAGAGATCAATGAACCAGAATAGAGGCTAGAAATAGACCCCTGCACATGTGGTCAATTGATTTTCAACAATGATGCCAAGTTAATTCAAAGGAGAAATGATAGTCTGTTCAACAGAAATGATAGGGCTGGAACAGCTGGATACTCACATGGAAACAAAAATGCTCCTCAACTTTTACTTCATGTTGTACACAGAAATTAACTTAAAATGGATCATAAACCTAACTGTAAATGCTAAAAACTATAAGACCTCCAGGAAAAAAGTGGGAGAAAATCTTCATGACCTTGGGATGTGCAAAGATGTGTAGAAAACAAAAAACACAAACTAGAAGAGATAAAATTGATACATTTGATTGCATCAAAATTAAAATAATCTGATCTTTTAAAGACACTGTTAATGAAATGGAAAGTCAAGCCACAGATTGAGAGAAAATACTTTAAATATGTATTTCTGACAAATAACTTTTATTCAGAATATATAAAGAACTCTTAAAAATCAACAATAGAAAGACAAACAACCTAATCTTTAAAAGGGCAAAGGATTTGAACAGATGCTTCACGTACACACAAATATATGAGCAGCCAAAAAACACATGAAAAGCTACTCCGTATTATTTGTCACTAGGCAAATGCAAATTAAGACTGCAAGGAGATACCACTACATGTACATTAGAATGGCTACAGTTAAAATAATACCATGTTGGAGAGGATATGGAGCAACTGGAACCCTTATACCTTGTTGGTGAGAGTGTACAAGGGGCCAACTACTTTGTAGAATAGTTGGTCAGTTTTTTTTTAACATTTTTTATTGATTTATAATCATTTTACAATGTTGTGTCAAATTCCAGTGTTCAGCACAATTTTTCAGTTATTCATGGACATGTACACACTCATTGTCACATTTTTTTCTCTGAGAGTTATCATAACATTTTGTGTATATTTCCCTGTGCTATACAGTGTAGTCTATTCTACAATTTTGAAATCCCAGTCTATCCCTTCCCACCCTCCACCCCCTGGTAACCACAAGTCTGTATTCTCTGTCTGTGAGTCTATTTCTGTCCTTTATTTATGCTTTGTTTTTGTTTGTTTGTTTGTTTTTGTTTTTGTTTTTTAGATTCCACATATGAGGTTGGTCAGTTTTTTATACAGTTAAAAGTACATTTACAGTAAGATCCATCAATTCCACTCCAAAGTATATAACCATGTAAGGTGAAAACATACTCGTCCTAAAACTTGTACATGGAAGTTCATAGCAGCATTATTCATAATAGTTAAATGCTGGAAACAATCCAAGTATATGTCAGCAGGATAAATTGTGGTATATCCACACAACAGAATACCACTCAGCAAGAAAAAGGAATGAATTATGGTATGTGTAATGACATGGATAATGCTCAAAAACATTATGTTGAGTGAGAGTAGCCAAGACAGCCAAGAATATATATTTATTTAAATGAAGCTCTGGAAAAGACAAATCTAATCTATGGGCACAGAAAGCAGATCAATGTTTGCCTGAGGTTGGTGGGATTGACTGGGTGGGACAGAAGGGAATTTTTCACTCTGATGGAAACATTCTATATTTTGACTGTAGTTGGCAGTTTACATGAATGTAAAAATTTGTCAAAATTCATCAAAACATATGTTTAAAATAGATGCATTTTATTGTTTGTAAGTTGTACCTCAGTAAACTTAATTAAAAACAATATAGTACAAAGCACATTTAAAAAAATTCAACATGTTTCATTCTAATGAAATGATAATAATATTGTTTTGAAGAGAAAAAGATATTTCTCTCATGGGCCTCTTTGGAACTTCTGAAGTTAGTGCCCTTTCTGGAGTGTTGGCTGTGATAATGAACTCCCAGGGCTTGCTCTTCAAATGGGAATCAGAGAAAACCATTTATAGGCCAGAGAGTGGCTGCCTGTAGAGTCACTCTGGCTGAGGACACTCTGACTTTCAGGGACCAGGTAGAGGATTTTCCAAACAGCCAACTGGCCAAGGGACAGATACACTGAATGATGTATGGGTTTGGAAGATCTTATTCCAATTCAGTAATTTATCAGGTGTTCTATCTACAGTTTCCCCTTTTAAAAAATGGAATTGGATTTTGTGATCCATGAAAGTTAATATTTGGGATTGATGTCCATTTGACAATAAGCCTTATGAGGGAAGGGGCTCTGTGGTTCTTGCTTACTGCTGTGTTTCCAGTGCTTAATGGAGTGTCCAGCACATTAAGAGATCTTAATGAAGATTCTTTGGATGATTGTATGAATATGATGTCAGGCTTCAAATAATGAATAAGTTTGTTCTATGTATTAGTCAAGATACAATAGGTTATGCTGCAGTAACAAACACCTCCTAGAGCTCAGTGTGACTACATGACAAAAGTTTATCTTTCCCACAGAACTAGTTACATGGCTCAGCCTGACTGCAGGGGGGCTGGGAAACACAATTTTTCCTGTTCCCAGACAAGGAGGAATGTGAAGTGAGATTTGGTAACCACATAGCATGGTTTCTGCTACATTAACTCTAGAGTAGGCTAAGTCTCTGCCGATGGCATTAGGTTTTTTGGAAAAGTGAGCCTTGTGTGATGCGAACACAAGTCTTCCTGATGGTCTCCATCACCTGTGCTTTTATACTTTAGCTTGGACAGTTCCTTCCCGCTGGAATGCCCTCCATTTTTCTGTTGGATGAGCTGAAATTCTGATCCATTCTGGGATGCCCAGAGTTACTTCTTCCAATGATCCGTTCCTGGTCCATAGCCATGATTAACTGCACCTGTGTTTGCTTGTGTAATGGCACTTGATCCAGCACTTGGTTTTATAGAATCACGTGGTTTCTAAAGATGCCACATATCTAAGGATTGTTTCCTTAATTGGTCCATAAACTCATAGAGAGTTGGCATGGTTCTTCCTTCTGCTCTCTCATCCAGCGGGGGACTAAGCACAAGGTGAGTGCACAATACATTTGTGTTTTTGATAGACATTGGTTGAACAACCAATGGGAAGCACCCACTCTGTGGAGCTGAACAGCCCAGGTTTTACAGGTGTGGGCTGTGTCTGGTTCTCCCTGCCACTCTTCTCACAAAGTCTTCCATGATTTGATGTGGGGCAAGTATTTATTCATTCATCCCACACTGCCCAGTTCCCATTGAGTAAAACCAAACCAGAGGAGCCCTGAAAAATAGTGTCCTGTGAGCTGTGGCTGCTTGTCCTCTGAGAAATTTAAGAGCTCTGGCCCCAGGTCCCTTTATTACCAGCCTAAGTGATGTTAATCTCCCCCTTTTCCCCTACGTCTAGGCTAGAGCATAATGAACAAAAGGCTTAATCACTCTGGTATCAAGATATTCCTTTCCATCTGTGCAAATGTTCTTGGGTGTGTAATGTGAACATGCTGCACTCATTTGGAGCCATTGTTCTCTCTAAATGAGAAAATGCAAATGAGGCACTCAGGGTACCACACCATAACTCTCCGCATAAAATTCTTGACATCAACATGAAGCCACTTAGCATAATTTTCCTGTTAATAAACTGCCAATTTAGTCATTTAGGTTTCAGCTTCTAAAGAATGCAACAGCATCAGGCTGGATTTTTTTCCCCCCATATATGCCTGAGTTTATTATTTTGATGTTTATGTTAAAACATAGGAAATTGGAGTTTATGTGATTATTTGGAGATCTTCTACCCTAATTTGTTTACTTTCATAATTCAGGGAATCTTTGCTCATTTGAAAGGCAAAGCATAAGTTTTCAGAGCATTTTCTTCTATTCAGGACAAAATTTCCATATTTAAAATGACTGAGGAACATTTTAAGGATGTGAATGAGTAAAGTCTGTCCTGAAGGCATCAAATCAGGGGGCCAGGCCTGCCTCGGCCCCAGGTGGAGATCCCAAAGGAGACAGGAAACTCCAGGGCTTGACTGAATGCTTGGAGGTGCCCAGGATTCCCTGTCGGTGGGGAGGTACCGTTTCTGGAGCCCTGCTCCCACCACCATGCTCTTTACTGTCCTGGCTAAGGTCCAGCCATGCCAACTTCCTTGCTGGTCATTTACCTCCCCATTCAGGGAGTATTCACTGTGTGCCTACTATGTGCCAGTCATGGACGTCATGCTGGGGTAACACAAACACTAATGGGGGAGACAGTTACTCAGTGAATCATATGACCACGAGTTAAAATGCAAAGCAGGGGAGCTATGGCGCTCTGGGGGGACAAAGCAAGCATCTGACTGAGATCCCGGCTTCAAGAGCTCACAGTCAAGATTTACTCACGTAATCACAACTTGGCAGGCGTTTTATGAAGCTTAAATTATCTGCCAAGTTTTTCTAATTCTCCAGGTTGTTGTGAAGTATAGGCATATCCCATGAGATATTTTTGACCTTCCCACGTCAGCTTCTGTTTGAGACACCAGAGCTCTTGGTGAGATCGCTGGAGGGCAGACCAGTCTGGCCGTTAGGAGCATGGGCTTCTGGATTAGGCAGCAGGGCCTAATCCAGATTCTAACTGGTCTGTATCTCTTCTCAGGCATGCATCTTGGCTCTCCCGTTTGTAACATGAGTAGCTGAGTCACAGAGTTGTTGGAGGGTTAAATGCGAGGGTGGAGCACAGTCCTTGGTTCGTGGAAGGAGCTTGATAAGTCGTGGTTATTATTCTCTGTTCCCTGAGAGAAGGGATCATGTTGAACAAGAGCTGTCTGGTATTTTTGTATCTCTCCCATGTCTGGGCCAGAGCAGTCCTGTGGAGCTGCTTCTGACCATCTCTGATCATACCATTATTGTATGATTCCAGCCTGGAGCCCAGCTGGGCCCCTGCTGCTGTTTCCAGTTTCTCACCTTTTCCGTGGATAAGTGAGCAAGGGTCTGCTAGAAGCAGGCCCCTCCTGGAGAGTGCCTTCTTACTGTGGAAAAGATGGCAGCGACTCTCTCTGGGTCTCCACGGGGGTTGGTGTCCAGGCACCCTCAGTGGGCTGGTGTGTAGGGTAACGGATGCCTGCAGGCATACCCTGTCCACCACAATGAAGTAGGAAGGGCTGAGATGGCTTCCCCTTGGCTGCTTCCCTGATTTCAGTGTTGGAAGAAAACAAGCCATCCCATCGCACCTAGTTTGGTTGTTTATCTTCTCTTCTCTGAAGTCCTCAGATCTTGCTCAGGCAGGGAGATCAAAGACTCGACACGCCCACCTTCTCCCTGCCCCCATCCGGGACCCAGAAGGTGGAGTTGTACTGCTGGATGAAAGCTCCCTGGTAGGGGATTGGCCTGGACCAAACAGGGGGGGATGATGGAATGACCCCCCAAAGCTGTCTGGTAGCCAGCTCGAGCTCATGTTCCTTGATTGAGTGCATCTACCCTGTCTTCTTGGGAATTCTGCAGGCTTTTGTTATCTTTCTTTTAATCCAGCTTCTGTGTGTCGCCATTCTGTGCTGCTTTCTACAGTGCAAAGGCAGCTTCAGTTGGCTCTGGACCTGCAGGGAGGGTAGCCCGGCAGGCTTAGGACAGCTGAACCCAGGCAGGGGAGGAAGATCCTGAGTTATTTCCTCCCCATCAGATCACGCACTCTGCTTTGCTTTTTTATGGATTTGTCCAAAGCAAATGGTGGAGTGATTATGCCAACCTATCATTTGTTCTTTGTTCCTTCTAATAATTAGCAGTTTCTATGTTCACATTTAAAAACATAAGCTAAAAATTAATGTATCTTTATAATTTTTAGTTTTAATTTTTTGAAAGTCTCAATAGAAGCTTTTGTTCACCCCTCATTGTGGATTTTTGTCCCTGTTTTGAGTGGAGTTACAGAGGCCTTTGTCTCTGTTACCTGTTATTCTTGGAGAGCCAAGACCTCTGCATGGATTTATTTTTAAAATAGTGATTGAAATATCGATGTTAAAGGTAGAACATAATTCTACCCTCCCAGTGAGTTTCAGACACCAGGTTCTTCTACGCTCATCTGTCTTCAGCCAGGGGCAGAGAAAGATGGGGGGCAGCTGTGAGAACCATGTATAACCCAGGGGGTGTCTTCATGTGCCGCTGTTGTCGGGTGGCAGCCGTGCCTGCTGGGGCAGGAGCCTGGCCGAGCACAACTGGTGGGATCCAGCCTCCCCCCTGCCTTTCCCGACACCTGCACAGACTCATGGGCCTTGACCTTCAAAGGCCCTCCTAGGAATCCTGACCCTCCTGCTGACTGGGCTTTGGGTTGCAATCTGCTCTGAAGGTCTCCAGGACAAACCTAAACAGAGTGATTCTCTTTTAAATGGTCTACATCAGCCTCTGGTGTTTCTCAAAGTGAAGCTTTACTTCACAGCCAGGCACTGCCCTAAGGGCTTTATGTATGATAACTCATTTAATTCCCATTTTACAGATGTTGAGACTGAGCCTCAGAGCACTTCAGTAGCTTGTCAGCTCACACAGCTGGTGAGTCTGGCGGCGGGGATTTGAACCCAGGACCTGGCTCTGGAATCTGTGCTTTCGGTCCACCCTGCAGGACTGCAGAGAGGGCCGCCCTTCCCATGAGCAGGGGCATCGCAGACAGGCTGTAGCGGACAGGCTGACTCCACTCCTCTTCCAAGCCCACCAGGCCTATTTGTGAAGTGCCACTCTTGCTGTATCGGTACCGGGACGGTGTCATTGATTTTAGTGGCATTTCATTCACAAGAGCCTGTCTGGAGCTGTGCTCTGGGATTTACGCTCCTCACATCCATTAGAGCTAATGGGAAGCGTCTGCATAGATCATGAGTGGTGACGGGGAGTTACGACTCTGCGTTGCCCTTGATGCATTTTAACTGCCAGCTCTGAATCCAAACACTCACCCTCTCTAGTTCTCACGTATTCTTGTGTGTCTCAGTTGTTAGTTTTCTTGGGGAGGTCCTGGTTTGGGTAGAAAAGTCCCAAGGACTGGGCTGGATATTTTGTAGCTGTGTGACCTTCGGTAAGTTATGCCACCTCTCTGAGCTTTCTTCAGTTTTCTCACCTGTAAAATGAAAAGAACACCTGGGTGTGCTGTTTTGAGAAGAGTTAAAGCCCCAAGCTTAGCAGATGTCAGCAGTCCCTTCCTTTCCACCATTTCTCCTCCCAGTACAGGGGATGCCAGAGAGGTTGTGCTGCTCTTTGTTACCCAAATTCTCTGGCTGAGAGAACTGCCAGGCATCCATGTGGAGCTTGAAAGCAAGCGTGGCTCTGTGCCCACAGTGCAGATAGAGGCCATGGCTGCTTCTGTCCACTTGCTCATTTGTACCTGCATTTGTTTGTTCAGCCATTCATTCTGAAGGTTTATATTGTTTTCAACAGTATTTATTGAAGTTTTGGCACAGAAGTGAGGCAGTCGTATCCTCGTGGTGTGAAAACTTGGTTCCTTGGCTCTCACTGACCAGATGGTCCTGAGCTACTCAGTGGCCTGCAACCCACAACCTGGTCCTGTAAGCTTGGTTCTTTGCCTGTTTGCTTGTGCATTTACCATTTTTTGTATAAGCCAGGTGCCCAGGTCCGGGTGATGCTTTTTGGGCACCTCTGTATGGTCAGGCTGGGGCTGAAGGCTGTGTGTAGACAGCGGATGAGAAGGGAGAAGATGTGGCCACCGCCCCAGGAAGGTAGGCTTGTGCCCCACGAGCATTGCACAAGTTCATGTGCATCTGATGGGTGCCCCCGAGGGGCCAGGCTGAGGAGGATGAGCAAAATGATACTTATACGACTTATCATCCAAACTGGGACACCTGAATGACAGGGAGCACTATTAATAATTACAACGGACAGGAGGTGTAAACCAGAGCTGGCTCAGGTAAACTGGCACATCTGGTCTCCCATCACATCAGGCTGGGAGGTGACGGAAGGCTTGATGCAGAGGGGAGTCCAGACTAAGCCCGACAGAGGAAAGGATTTGGTTCAGATTGCAAACCCCCAGGGAGGGATGGTGTAGTCAGATGCAACCAACTGTTCTAAAGGTGAGCACTACTTTGGAGGGTCTGCTTCTCTCTTTTTCTAAGGAATAGGCATTGGGGAGGGCTGATGGCTGATGCTGGTCACGTGCACCACCTTCCCGACTGCCGGGCTGGAGTGCAGAGCCCCGCCTCCTGGGTGCTGCTCCCTGAGCCCCTCCATGTCAGCCTCAGTTCTTACTTAAGACCTTGGATGCAGGTCTTCCTGGAGTGCAGAGCAGGGAAAGAGATGTCCCCACACTCTAAACTCCGTCTTTCTGGTCTTCCTGCCAAGCATGCCCCAGGGAGAGTACATCAATTCCACAAATTTACCGAGACGTGTCAAAGCCCCTTCATCACCAACACAATATAAATAAAATTGATGGCCTACATAAGGTGACTGGATAGCCACCCTCTCAAATGGCTCTTTTGAGCTGGCGGAGGCATGAGCATTGTGGGTCAGGCTGCTGTGTCGGAAACCTATTCACCGTGGGGTCTCTGGCCCTTCAGGTGGCTTGAGACGGGACCTCTGGGCAGTGAGGGAGGAGCAGAAGGGGGACAGTATGATTAGGGCAAGTCACTGTCCAGAAGGTGGACATAGGAGCTTCTGTGTCCTGCTCTGAAACACTCTGGAGTGGTCCAGGCCATTGCTCAGTTATGCCAAGCATGCCTGATGGCTGCATCACTGTATTTCATCAGGGAAAATAAACATCTCTGAAAGTGCCCTTTCTGCTGCTGAGGAGGAAAAATATACTGAAGGAGCCAGTGTTTTTAGAATAAGTGAAACCAGTCCTTGTAGAGCTCATATCTCAAGCAGAAGTCAAATGTGGAGTTGGTACCTAAAGAAGAGAACGTGGTTTATCTGACAAAACTGCTAGCTGGTGTCTCAAGATTGGAGCTGATTCTAGTGAATAAATGGGCTCTTACTTGGGGGAACGTTTGGTCCAATCACTATAAAAACCCTCATTTTCTCCCCTGTCTCCTCAGATCCTCCTAAAGTGGTCAAAATGGGTTTGACATGCGTGGTCTGTAATCTGGAAAGACTTCCTTTGGCCTGTTTGTAACAGCTGTGGTTCACATTCATATTGGACTCTTGTCTGAAGTGTGTAGAATGATTTGTAAGTCATATCCCTTTTTTAATGCTCTGGGGAAGTTTGTTATGCATTGATATGATCATTGATCATGACGGGGTATTTATCACGTGCCTACTGTGTGCCAGAGGCTGCTGGGGGAGAATGTGGAGGCGAATGTGACCATCCGGGTCCTCTTCTCATGAAAGAGGCTTTCTAATGGAGGAGAGAGCCTTTGCCAGCTTTCCTTGCCCTGGAAATTAAGGCCGGTTTGAGTGTTCCCCCAACCTTACCTCAGGGAGACCCAGACCAAGGTGACCTCTCCCCTGCCCTGTGTTTGGGCCAGACTGAGCAGTCAGTTCCCAAATTTTAAAAGGGGAGAATAACCAGAGAGCGTGACCATGTCAGGACACAGATGCAGCTCCTTGGACTGTGTGTGGGTGGAGCACTCTGCAGGGTCTTCTGTGGTCCCATGGACTCTCCCACGTGCCAGGTACCACGAGCTGATGGTTTTGAGGAGCCTGTGGAGTGAGGTATATTGCTGCAGTGGAGCAGGGTGGTGCCCAGGCCTGGGAAGGGCAGCGGTCAGGTCCATGGGTCTGGTTCAGTGTCTCAGGTCCAGCAGTGAGGTGGCTGGTAGGTAACAGGGGCACATATCCACAGACGGGCCGCCTGGGATGTGGCCCTACTGTAGCCCCACCCACTCTGAAATAAGCAAAGACTCACCAGATGGCAGATGGGGAAGATCAGAGCAGAGCACCCTGCTCTGGAAACCTCCCTTGAAGGGGCAGTCAGGGCCCAAATAAATGCAAACCACCTCATTTTTAAGGGATAGGTGCAACCTGGACATCACTGTTACATCTTTTCCCCACCCTTCCTTCTTTCTTTCCTCCCTCACTCCCTCCCTCTCTTTCACTTCCTTTCTTTCTACCCCACAGCTATTTGCTGACAGTAACATGCACCCGGCTCTGTTCTGGGCACTGGGGACACATCCCAGATGTCAGGGAAACCACAGACTGCTTTCTCTTTCTAACCTGACAATCAGACATGCCTGTCGGAGCACAGATGGGGAAAGACCCCAGATGTGCTGCTGTGAGCTGGGAAACCTCCCCAGTTATGCCGGGGCATAAAGCGGTACCTGAGGCTGGGGTTCAGGGAAGGTCTGTGCCGACCACGGTCTCCAGGAGGAAGCAACGAGGGTCCATTCTAGAGCCCAGCCAAGGGCCGAGCCTGTGTCAGGGCTGCTGGGTCTGCCCCCACCCTCCGCCGACCTGTGCAGCTCTACAAACACTGCTGCCTGGCCGCACCTGGGGATGTTGCTGTCACTGGTCTGGGATGTGGCCCGAGCCCTGGGAGTTTCAGAAGCCCCTCAGTTGATTCTAATGCTCCTAATGAATGTGCAGGTGAGAACCACTGGTCTGAGGAGGAGGGAGGTTTGAGTGAGTGCGGGGGAGAGGAGGAAGGCCGCCAGTTCTGAAGAACTAAATGCGGTGAGGAGGATGAGAGAGAGCCTCAGGGGAGGAGGCCGGGACAGCCAGGTGAGGGGGCTGTGGACGGGGGAGGGGGTTACAATGAAAAGAGTCCTGGGGGGGCTTGGTAGGGTCAGGAGGCAGGGCAGGGTGGGAGGGAAGAAGGGGAGGGGCGGCCGTGGCAAGGAGGGAAGACCGAGGAGGTCCGGGCGAGTTGTGGCCAGACCCTGAAAGACGTCTCATATGCTCGGACTGGTGTCAGGCACAGCTGCAGGGCAGCCCCTTGCGGTAGGCGCCCCCCAACCTGGTACAGCTCCCTAGGAGGGAGGACGGCTGTGTGAGAGGTGAAGGGCAGGGCCCACTTCATGTCTCCCTAAGAAAGGAGACCTGGCAGGGCCGTGGTGGTGCTTGTTTCACAGAGCAAACAGCTGCCTTTCCCCTCTTTGGGTCCAGGGGAGACTTCTCGGGTTTGCCTCGAGGAAACAGGGCTCGGTGGCTCCTTACTATGGGTGAGGGTGCCCCTCTGGTCCACCCACCCCCAACCATGAGCCACAAGTAGCTGAGGGCTGTCTTTGGACACACCTCTCAGTGGCTTGGAGGATTCCTTCTGGCCTCTTACACTTTCTCCTCTAGAGAAACTTCTGTTGAGTGCTCAGAGCACAGTGTCCCAAGGCCAGCTCACTTCATCCTTGAGGCTGTGAGTGGGGTGAGGACTTGCTCAAGGCCAGTGGCAGAGGCAGGGCTCAAACCCAGGGCCTGGGGCTCCAGGACAGGCTGTGGAGATGTTTTCTGAGCCAACTGTAGCCTTTCTTCTCCATGTGAATCATTCATTTCCCCCAACTGTTTGGCGCTGTTTGGTTTTATTGTTGCATTTAGGTCCTGGGAGATGATTACGTTCCATGAAATAGCATGATTGATTGACCTTTTGAAATGTCAGAAGCTGCTCCCCGGCTCTAGGGGATTTTGTGGGCTTCATCAGCCCTTGCCTCCGGGACCATGTGAGTAAACCTCTTCCATAATTGGCCAGACAGCAGTGAGAGAGGGGCTTCCAGTGGGCCAGGGAGCTTGGCAACTGCTCACAGGCTGGATCCTGGAAGAGTTGGGGCACAAAATCACCCCAGTTATTTAAACAAACCAGGATTGAGTCAGGGAACAGGAGAGCAGTGGCGGGAAAGTGCTGTGAGTCAGCACATCGCCTGATCTGAGGGGGCGCTAGCGCAGTCCCCTGGCACCCTCCTTCCTGATCTGAGGGGGTGCTAACGCAGTCCCCTGGCACCCTCCTTCCTGATCTGAGGGGGCCCTAACGCAGTCCCCTGGCACCCTCCTTCCTGATCTGAGGGGGCGCTAGCGCAGTCCCCTGGCACCCTCCTTCCTGATCTGAGGGGGTGCTAACGCAGTCCCCTGGCACCCTCCTTCCTGATCTGAGGGGGCGCTAACGCAGTCCCCTGGCACCCTCCTTCCTGATCTGAGGGGGCGCTAGCACAGTCCCCTGGCACCCTCCTTCCTGATCTGAGGGGGCGCTAGCACAGTCCCCTGGCACCCTCCTTCCTGATCTGAGGGGGCGCTAACGCAGTCCCCTGGCACCCTCCTTCCTGATCTGAGGGGGCGCTAGCGCAGTCCCCTGGCACCCTCCTTCCTGATCTGAGGGGGCGCTAGCGCAGTCCCCTGGCACCCTCCTTCCTGATCTGAGGGGGCGCTAACGCAGTCCCCTGGCACCCTCCTTCCTGATCTGAGGGGGCGCTAGCGCAGTCCCCTGGCACCCTCCTTCCTGATCTGAGGGGGCGCTAGCGCAGTCCCCTGGCACCCTCCTTCCTGATCTGAGGGGGCCCTAACGCAGTCCCCTGGCACCCTCCTTCCTGATCTGAGGGGGCGCTAGCGCAGTCCCCTGGCACCCTCCTTCCTGATCTGAGGGGGCGCTAGCGCAGTCCCCTGGCACCCTCCTTCCTGATCTGAGGGGGCCCTAACGCAGTCCCCTGGCACCCTCCTTCCTGATCTGAGGGGGCGCTAGCGCAGTCCCCTGGCACCCTCCTTCCTGATCTGAGGGGGCGCTAACGCAGTCCCCTGGCACCCTCCTTCTTGGAAAAGAGGGGGAGCTCACCTAAACCTTGGAACTGTCATGAATGCTTACTTAGCTCCTGGAAAGAAATGACAGTGTGCTTCTGAGCAAAAGATGATGAATGGGAGAGTGCCTTTCCTGGCTCCGCCACTACCAGGCCTCCCTGTGCTTTCTCCCCTGGGTCAGGGAACTGGGCCTGCCTGGTGGGGGCCTATGGGGGATGAGATGGCTGCCCGAGGGAAGTAGCTGTTTGGCTGGGGATTCTCCGCCCTGCTTGAAGGTTATTCCTCCATGTCATTCTTCCCCTGAGCAGCACACTCATGGTTTCCAAACTCAAGGGCTCTGGCCCAGCAAGAGGGGCGGATGGGTGGAATTAAACAATCCCGTTTCTATTGTGTTGGTTGGAGATGGAAGAGCCGTGTGAAGGGTGGCTGGCTGGAGTATTTACTTATGTGCAGGTCTGTAATTCACATGGTAAAGGTGGGATGGCATCTCATGCTAGCAATCAGAAAACCCTGTTTAGTGGCATTTATGAAATTTCCTGGCACAAAAGATTCTCAGTGATGTCTGAAAGCCTTAGGAGAGTCTTAAACATCTTCAGATTCATAATTATTAAGTTGTAGTATATGCTCTTTATTCCTTGAAAAATGGGTAGCTCCAGTATGGCAGCTCTGGTAACTTTTCTTTTAACCAAGATGATTAACTAACCAGAACATTCTTTTCCTAACTGGTTAGTAAAAGAGCTTAGTAAAAGAGGTATTACCAATTAACTTTTCACGATTGAGTGTTCCATGCCACGTGAATGATTCAAATAGCTGAGATGTGTGAGAGCTACCCTGAGAGAGACACAGAGACACAGTCAAAGAGAGAGGGAGGTGCAGGAGTCAGAGAGACGGTGGGACAGGGGCAACTTGGTTTGGTGCCTGAATAATGCAGGGGAAATGGTGAGGAGATGGATAAAGGCTCTGGCTGGGGGCCAGAGGACTGGTAATAGGGAGGGAGAGAAAACTGAAGGTGCTGTTCAGATAGATATTGGGATTCTATGGGGGTGACCCCCCACATCCCTGACTTGCCCCAATGAACCCCTCAGTAGGCTCCCTGCAGGATCAGAGGAACACACAGGGTGAGCTTGGAGCCTGTGGTGCTTGGCAGGTGTCTTGTGAAAAGGACTCACAGCCCATCGGAGGCAGCCCTGGGGCAGGAGGGGAGCAGGACCTGCACAGAGGCCTGGTAGGGGCCAGGGCCAGGCACAGATGGGGACAGAGGGTCCCTGTTCCAGAAGGAGGTGGTGGAGTCTGCAGGCAGATTCTTTGTCATGTCTATAACCATGGCCAGAGTTAATCTGTAAAACACACAGTGCACTAACCTTCATGTCCCCTCACAGTCCTCTGGCACTTTAGCCGGTATCTGGATCATTGTGCAAAGATAAATATGCACTGTCCCTGAAGTTATAACTCCCAGGGATTGGGCAAAGGTCTTTTTGGGGATCCCAGATCACAGATGAACCCTGATTCTGCTGGCGTCCCATCTCAGGATAGCAGAGGGTGTACCATGAGGATCTAGCATGTGACCTGCCTGACACCGTGCCTGGCGCAGGGTGATTCTGGCACTGGTGACAGTGAGTGACCATGCCAAGCCGGGGAGCTTCAATGAGGAAGGGCATCCCTGAGCTCCTGTGAATTTGGATCAAGTGACCCCTGGCTCTATCGGGTATCCCTGGGTGCTCTTGCCAGGTCAGAACACAGGCCACCCTGAGCCTACGGCCCCTTTGGTGGGCATCCAGGATTGGGGACTGGCTTTCTGTGCTCTGGGTTCAATCTGAGATGGGGTCTATCTCTTGCCTGAGGGCCTGAGCCTTCACTTTCTGGGAGACAGGTGTCATGAGGTTGGTCTCATGGTTCTCTGCTTATCTGCTCTAGATCCTTTGCTAGGGCTCTGCCCATAGGATCCCAGAACTGCCTGTCAGTTTCATGAGGCTGTTAGTTATACTGATTTCTTGGCATGATTAGCTGAAAAAAAAAAAAAAATCAGATGGGAACCCCCCCCCCCCCCGAAAAGCAAGCAAGCAAGCAAAGTCCCTTGAAACAAGGTAGTTATGGGACTGAATTTCCTGGTTTTCCCTCCATAATGCAGATGGAGCTGTTTACTGAGCTCTCCTCCAATACCTGTTCACGAGCCTCACCTGTGTCGTTTGCTGACTTTGCTACGTGCAGGTGGAGTGGCCCGACTCAGCCTGGGCTCGGTGCCTTGCCCCCAGGTCAGTTTCCCTTCCTGCCGACCAGGGATGAGGACCTATGGCTCCTCCCCACCACCCACCTCCCAATCCAGCTCACTCTGCCCCCAAGTGCACCCCTTCCTCTGCTTGCCAAGGCCCCTCTCTGCTGGGGGTGGAGGGCCTCTGCTGTGCCCCACCCCACCCCTGCAGTCCTCCACTCCCAGGACAGACCAGCTGCACTGGCTGTGCTTTCTGGAGAAGCTGGGGCTCTGCTGGGTCCTAGGCAGCTTCCCGTGCCCCTCCCTGTGTCCCTTTCTGTCTGAGGCCTCCCTCTCTGAAAGTCCACCAGGCTTGCAGTCCACGTGCCCACATCTGTGCCCTCACTGAGTTCTTGGCTTTCTCTTCCTGCCTGGTATCCTAGAGTTTCTATCTCTTTCTGTTTCTGTGTCAGGCTGAGTCTAGGGGTTCCTCTGGGGGCTGTGAGATCTCCTTTCACAGTTGGCTCCATCCCCTCTCTGGAAGTTTCCCTAGGCAAAAGTCCTCCATCCCGCCGGCCCCTCTCTTTGGCACCGGCAGACTGTGGCCATTTACACGCTTTGTCTAGTGTCCTGTAGAAGTGTCTGGTGAGGAACTGGCTGGCTGCAGGGATCATAAATGAATGGGCATGCAATTGTTGGAGATGGTCCTGGTGTATAATCCTGGCTCTTGCCTAAGTGGCAGTCCATGGACAGAGAGACAGCCCTGGGAAGCTGGGGCAGAGGCTGACCCTGGCTTTGTAAATGCCTTTTCCTCCCTGGCCCTTTAAAGTTGATGTCCACGCGGGAGCCCCTTTATAATGATCTAATTGGAATGGTAACGGATATAGCATTCTGCCATAGCTAACGGCGAGATTGGAATTTGAGGAGACGCAGAGACAAATTACCTCTGAATTTTCTTGCAGCCATAAAAGCTTTTACTGTATAGTAATTTTCCATTTTTGCTGCAGGCATATTTGCATATTGCTTAACAATTTATCTCCCGTCATTTGTCAGATATTATCCATCTCCTGTTAATAAGCTAAGACAGGCCATATTAAGACTTCGCAGGCCTCCTGCGCTCACCGTCAGCCCAGCTCTCCTGCCCAAAGGGCCTCTCTGCCGTGGGAGCAGACAGGACGAGACGGGGCTGTGGCTTGGCTCTGTGTCAGGGCTCTGTCTGCTGCCCCTTCCACTCCTGCCCCCGTGCAGAGAGAAGATGGAGCCATGGCATGGCGTAGCCCTGTTCCTGGCCTTCGGAGGAAGCTCTGGTAACTCTGGTCTCCTTAAGTAGGAGTTGGGCTCCACGTGCAAGTGGAAACAGGCCTGCTCTGGTTCTGCTCTTGGCGCTGACTCTGAGTCTCTCTAAGCTTTTACCTAACTCTCTTCTCTCACTGGAACTCAGTTTCCTCACTTCCAGAATAAAGATTCTAGGACAGGGTTAATTATTCCTTCTTTGTTGCCATCTTTTTTTCCCCCAACATAAAAGCAACAGCATCTTTTTTTTCCGACTAAGATTTCCGTGGAACCTCAGTCTGTAGAACAAGCAATGTGACCTGTTTTGGGGGACAAGTGGAGAGTGGGTCCTGTTTCCCTGTCAGTTTCCACTGACCTCTCTTCTGTTCTCACGCAGAGAGGGCTCCAGGCACCTCCTGCCCTCTTGCGGCCCCATGGAGCATGGGGGAAGGTGCCTGGTGGAATGATCTCGGTCCTGCCTTCTGCCTCGACTCTCAGGCTCTGGGGCGGTCAGCACCCGCCGCTGGCCTCTCTCTGGGCTCGGGCTGAGGAGCGGCGCATTTCCAAGTTGAAGATGCTGGGATTCTGCTCACTCTGGGCCCCAAACTGGTAGTAGTAGTTTCAGTTGGCCATTGGTCGACAGATTTTGAGAGGAAAGAAAAATGATTTGATACTGAATGTATGATTAGATTTGCATAATTGAGTTGAAATAGAATTAAAGGGTCATATGTTTACACAGTGATGCCTAAAATCAGATTGTGGTGATGTGTTCTCAGTGCTAAAATGGGATCCTCGGGGATGTGTGGCTCTCTGCTTCCCAGAATCTCTGCAAGAGGCAGAGAGAAGTTTCTGAGGGGGTGGGGATTGTTTTATTAGAGGATGCCTGTCAAGGAGCCAAGGGGTGCTAATGACAGCGATAGTTTGCTGAGCACTTCCTGGTGCCAGGCCTGTGCTAAGTGATTCGTACAGATTTCCTTGTTGAATCCTTCTATCTGTGATGTAGGTACTATGACAGCTCCCCTTTTACAGATAAGGAAACTGAGTCTCAGTGTGGAGGTGGAGGCAGGACTTGAACCCAGACAGCAGTGCTGTAGAATCTGAGCTGTTCTCTGAGGAACCGAGTGGGTAGGCTCAGGTATTCTGTTGGGAAAACATGCAAACGTGTTTTGTTGTGTGCACTTTGAGACTAAACCTGTGCTTTTTGTTATCATTTCTATTTAGAAGCATGATCCCTGCTGTTATTTTGGTCTTAAAATAAAATGTCAAAATGTACCAATCAGAAGATATGTGCATGGGATGAATGATCAGTGAAGAGTAACAGTCCCACCTGTGTCCCCCAGCCGTGATGCACCGTGCTGCCCAGCAGTGCCAGTGTGCACCAAGCCTGAGGCTGCCCTCCTTAACCGTGTGTTTCTCTACCAAGGTCCTTACCTGGGGTTGGTATTCAGTGTGAAATGTCCTCCCCAAGGCAGTCAACCTGGCCAAGGCTTGACAGTTGTCATAATTGAGATATTCACACGAAATGTGCCTGAGGATCAGTCTGTGTCCAAACTGGTAAAGAGCAGTCCGTCATTACCAAGGTTGTGGGGCAATGCTGCCTCTTTGCAGTTCTGACATTGTATATGTCTGGAAGAGAGTCAGAATCCTGTGGAATTTCCAAATGAGGGCTAGGAGAGACTTTGTCTTCATGTGCCCCTGGATTCCTTCAAAGTCTTCACACACCACCTCATTGGATTCTTACAAGGCCCATGCTATACCCAGTGTGTGGATGAGAAAACTGAGGCTGAGAGGTAAAGTGACTTAACAAAAGTTACACAGTAGCTGGGATAGCAGAGCGGTGAGGAGAATGGTCTGTCTGGGTTCATCTCCTACTTCTGCTGCTTGGGAGCTACATGACAGTGGCAGATTGGATGCTGTCCTGGGTCTGCACTCTATCCTGGAATATAATTGTGCATCCAGGTCCTTGGCATTGGCAGAGTACATACTTGCCTGCCTATCATGGATGCTTGGCTTGACCATGGGAATGTTAGCGGGCACAATGTGGGCAGAGGCTTTCAGTGTGCTTCTTTGGTCTTGCTTGCTCTCTTGTGCTGCTTGATCTGTCATTTGGAAAGCTTGCCCAGGGATGGAGGACCACAGAATGAAGACCCATGGGCAGATGTGAATCTGATGAGAAGTCCGGAGTCCAGTCTGCTGCAGCCAAGCTCAAACCAGATTAGTCAAATTGAAACTGACCTTCAGACCTGGGAAAATAAATGTTTATTATCTAAGGCACTGAGATAGATGAAGTTATTTGTTACGCAGCAGAAACTGACTAGCACAATGCCCTTGGGCAACTCACTCACTCTTTGGAGCCTCCACTTCTTTCTGGATAAAATAGAAACACCAGTACCAGCCTTTGTGAGGAATACATGAAATAATACCATTCCTGGCATATAGTAAGTACTCAGAGTTTTTTATTTTCTGAGTGTAGATTTTGATGCTCATGCTGTTAGTGACAGAGGGGGAGTCCCTGACTTTTGGATAGAGGCTGATTCCAGCAGGTTTTGTCCCTCTCACCCTCCCAGCCCTAGTGGGCTGGCTTGCCAAAGCAAGTAGAATTTAGAATGGATTCCTCAGGCCCTGCCTGGGACTCCATTTAGCCAGAGTGACAACATGGAAGGGCTCACAGTAAATGCATTTTCATTCCTTAGTTGTTCTAAATGTCATGCCCTGCCCCTCAGAGAGTCAGAGGCTGGCAGAAGGCCAGGGTCTGAGGGCCTGGGTTGCAGTAGGTCCCATGACACCCCACCACTGGCTGCCTTTCCTTCTGGATCCATTGAGGTTCTGTGCTCCAAGGCACTGACCTTGTCACCATCATCCTGTGAAGGAGAGGTCAGAGCAGTTGGTGCCTTGTCCTCAGGAATAATCTCTCTCTCTGAAGAGAAGGAGAAGGTGCCCTGCCTGAATGCTATGGGTTCCTCTCCTTCCAGGAGACCCAATGGGTCTCAGAACCCCTGCCCAGGGTCTCTAGGCCCTGTTCTACATTGTGGTCACTAGTCCTTCCAGCCCAGGAGGGAACTCTGGCCGTCACCATGAGTAGAACCAAAGCTCAAGCTTCTTGAAGAGCTTTTTAGAACAGACCCAGGACCATCTCCCTTTCCTTGTAGTGAAACCATTCTCCACAAGCCAGGTGTGCTGCGTGCACGCTCACCTGTGATTGTCACAGCAACTCCACCACGTGGTTCTATCTCCACTGCTGTTTTACAGAAGAGGAAATAGAGGCTAAGAGAGGTAAAGAGCCTGCCCAGGGTCACCTGGCTGACAAGTGGCAGAGCTGGGGTTTGGAGCCAGGTTAGTGATGTCATGCTGTGCTCGTCATTTCCACGGTGATTGTCCCTGTCTGGCTGCATCCAGTCCTTCAATATGGATGCTCCTGTGTTACTCTGGAAGTTTCTGGCTTCTGGAACATTGCTCCTCTCATTTCCCTTGGGGCTCTCCTTGATACTGAGTGCTTTCTGGAAGCCTGCGGGTGTGAGATTTAAGAAAGGGATTAAAGTTGTTTTCCCTGGGTGGCTTTGACTTAGACAGTCTGGGCTCAGAGACTGTTCCCCCGTTTGGTTTATTCTATGGAACCATGCGCACAGTGGGTGCTTGATCAGTACCCACTGACTGGAGTTAAAAGGAAAGAAAAGAGACTGGCCTCAAGAAAGTTCTAGCGCTCTGTTGGACATAAATCTATGAGGCTGAGGGTTAAGGCCTGGAGATGAGCCCTCAACTCTTTGAGTTATATTTTTTTGAAAACTTTTCTTCCCTTGGTGACAGGGACGGCTGCTGGGAGGGTGTGCTAGACAGGCATTCTCGAGCAGGGAAGGCGCTGTCAGAAATCTCAGCTTGTCCTGGCACCGTGGTGACTTTGCAAGGCTTTGCTGGTGGGTGGTCTCTCAGCTTGGTCAGAAGGTGGTGACCCTCCCTGGGACCATGGGCAACTGGCCTTCACTTGCTCTGCCTCTGAGGGCCCGGCATGCTGGTGCCGTGGGGAGAATCCCTGTGTCATGCCGGAGGGGGCCCATTTCAGAGTGAGTTTATAAATCAGCCTCTTAAAAAGGAAGAGATTCTGACAAGTGGGGCTTCAGTTTTCACTCCTCATTAGCTGTTGATGTGCCTTGGGTTTTCTTGGTAAATTCATGTGAGTGGGGGAAGTGGGTGGAGACTGTCTTTCCCATGGCTTTTGAACAGAGAGTGAAAGTGTATTTTGAGAGAGAGATGTCAGCACAGTCTGGGGCTGAGGACAAGGCACCCATTGATTCTATGTTCTGGCTGCTCATGGTGGATGGTGGAGGCTGCTCTGGGGAGCGGGGGATGAATGGGCAGTGGGTTTCACCTGGGGTGGCCTCGGTGGGCTTTGGCTCAGGCTCCCCAAGCCCTTCCTCAGGGCGGCGGACAGGAAGAGCAGGAGTCCTGCATGGGGCCTCCTGGCCCCGGCCCGCCAGCGATGAGGGCTGGGTACCAACAGAGAGCGCATTTGCTGCTTATGTAATGCCTTTGCTATTCACTGGCAGGGACAAAGAGGACAGCTGCACAAAGGATGTGCCCATAGTTGCCATGACAGCTTCCAAGCCCCCCTCACTGCCCTCTGCTGATTCCTCCTAATCGTTCTGTGTTTCAGGCACTGCCGCTGAGGTGGCCATGTTGTCTGGCCCAGGACCTCACCTAAACGTTGGGGCCCCTCTCCTGCAGAGGGCCCCTCTCTGAGGCAAGCTCAGTGCCTAGATAAGCTTTAGGGGCCCTGGGCCGTGGGGTGACCCACAGGCTGCCTCTCAGCCTCACACTTTGATAATTTCACGCTGGAGTTTCAGACCCCTTTCTCCACACGTTACGCACGCATGCACGTGCGCACACATGTTCTCCCTAATGCAGAGATAAATACCTTGGGGAGGTACTTATCCCCAAGGGTGCTGCCCAGCTGGGGCTTCCTCCTCCCTTCCCACAGCCCTTCTTACCTAACCCAGATGAATTAGAGTCACAGGAGGAATCTGTCTGTCCATTTATCTGCTCAATCACGTGTACAGTTTTTCACTCAACAGATACTTTTTTGAGGGTTGGCCCCATGCCATGGAAGTGTACAACACTGAACTGGTCAGAGTGGGCCTTTTGTCAGAGGCAGGGGACACGAGTAATTAAAATGAGGGATACACATGCTGAAAGGAAAGCTCAACCAAAGGACTCCGGGCCTTGCGGGAGAGGGAGCTCAGGGATTCGCAACACTTCAGAGGAGCCGAGGAGGGCAAGGGAATTCATGAGAGGGGTCAGTGTGAGCAGAGGCACAGGGTTGAGGGGCTGAGTTTGTTTAGGGCCCTGGGAGGGATCCTCAAGGTCTGCGAGGAGGCCAGTGGGTGGAGCAGACCCGTAGAAGGACAGCCACCAGGACACCAGCAGGACCTGAAGGCAAAACTGGGAGCTGGGCACCAGGCCTGCCCGCAGAGGCCCTGGACAGAGCGAGGACAGACAAACACTGGAGTGTCACCTACCTTTCACTCCTAGCCCCCAAGACCAGGAGTGAGCAGAGGTGTGGGAAGGGAGGAGGGACAGTGTGGAAGCCAGGAACCTCTGGAGGCTGGCAGACCCGAGTGCTGTTCCCCATGGACCAGCTGTGTGATCAGGGGCCTGTCTCTGAGCTTCTGAACCTCTGTGTCCTGATGAGGGTGATGAGGGCGTCCTCACAGCATGTGCACACAGAGGTTCAATTAGATAACAGAAATAAAGGTCAGGGCACAGACTTTGCCACCATAGTGAAGTGGAGATGGAGCTTCAGTTGAGGTGTGGCTTTATCTCCAAGGAGAAGAGATGGGAGAGAGAGGTGGGTCTGGGCTTGGTCGTGAATAGAGCCATCTGAAACCAACACTGGGATCTAGGCTTTATTTTGTAGGCAGGACAAACCTCCCCCAGCTGACTTCTGCAGAGGCAACTAGTCTTGACTCCCACGTGGTTCCTCCCTCCTTCCCACAGTCTGCTCACTTCTGGTTTGCAGGGAGGGAACTCCTTTGGTCTTAGGCTCTCCTGGCTCTGGCCAGGGCCTCTGGGGACAGCACTAGTGCCCGGCTCTGAGATGTACCAGGCTTGTGCCAATGACAGGTTTAGAGGGTGTGGCTGAGGCAGGTGCTGGACTTGATTTTGGTGGCCCCCTGCACCTTCCTACTTTGGCCACTGCCCTGTAACTCCTCGTCATTGGCATGGGGCCTCTAGCCCCCGGTCTCTTTGATCACAGGGGAGAGGACTGTTTTGGGGGAGCTATGTTTATTTACAAATCCCTTGAAAAAAGTGATGTCTTAAGGAAAATAAAGGTCCTGCCTGCTTTGACATCTGGGAAGCCTGCCTTTTCCTCTGCTGTGTGACATTAGAGCTGTGCCTCTCTGGCTCTGAGCTTGCCGGGAGGGATTGGAGTGCTGTGGGTGGTGCTGGGTACTGGGGCCACAGACCACAAACATGAGCCAGAAACAGTTTGAAACCAGAGGGGAAGATGAGAATGCTCTAGCAAAGCAACTCTGCTGGTAGGTGCTCAGGAGCTGGTGGCCTTGAAGATGTTTGTGGCAATCCTCATCAGGAAGAGCAGGGAATGAAGAGGGCCGTGGTCAACTGCAACATCACAGCAGGCCTGGCTCTGTTCATTCCTGCTGCTGAGGGGATGGACCTGGGGGTCTGAGGCGTCATCTGGTGCCACAACACGGAGAACTCAAAACAAGATGGATGGTAGCAGATGTGGGAAATAAGGCGGGCAGAGAGCACTAGGAGGGCCCTCCGCAGGGCTCGTGATTGTGTGCCTCGGGAGAATGCTGAGCAGTGCCTGCCGCCCCTGCTGGACTCAGCTCCAAGTCGGCAGGAACCACGTTTAGTTTTTGTCCCCATTGTGTCCCCAGCACCCAGCAAAGTGCCTGTACAGACTGCTTGCTCATTTAATATCTGGTGAATGGATGTAGTTGAGTGAGTGGAGGGGACCAGGGAATATCCATGGGGTGGGGTACAGAGAAAATTGTGAATCATGGAGGCAAAAGTAGACTTCAGCTCCAGGTGGACCTGGGCCTTAGTAGCACTCACAAAGGGGGCCTGCCCTGGGCCTGGGACAGTGTGATGCAGATGTGACACCTTTTGGAGGGCAGGTCCTCCATCTCCTCTACTAGGTTCTCTCCCGTCCCAGGCACACAGTGCAACACTGGATGGTCTTTGTGGCTTTGCAGGGGATCAGAGGGTGCTAGTCTGGGATTTGGAGTCTTTGGGCCTCCACCCAGAACTTGAGTAGGGTTTGTAATGCCCAGCACGTGAGCATTTGTCTGTAGTAAGGTGGCCATCAGAGCCCTTGGAAAGACAGAGCTGGGGGAACCGAGTCAATGAATTTATCAATAAAACATGGATGCTAACATTAACTTACACTGATCCTCCTCAAACTATCAAATCAGAACCCCCTATTCCCTCTGGGTGGAAACAGAAATGCAATTTTCCTCAGGAGATACATAGGGTGTTGTAATTTGGGAGGATGCAACAAATATTTATAATTGTATAATTTGTATATAATTCCTTGTAATAAAGTGTGATAATGATAGTTTTGTTCTCATAAAAGGCTCCCTAATCTTCTAATTATGAAAATATGTTTTCTGGGCTCCAGAATGGTCCATCTTTAAAAGTTTTTTGTTTTTAATTTTTTTATAAGTGTTAGTGTCAAGTTTGAATTCTGCTGGCTGTATGCTTTTCAGTGGGTCCGAGTCTTCTGAGCAGAGCAGAGGCAATGGCCCCAGCCAGGTGCTGGCACCATCTTCCAGGAGGGTGGTCAAGAGGGAGAGAACTTTCTTACAAATGGAAATCTTTCCTCATTTGCCAGAACTGTTACCACCTGAGACAAAGTATGCAGCTGACTTTATTCCACATTCATGAACAAACATTCATTGAGCACCTACTATGTGCCAGGCGCTGTTGTAGGTCTACCATCATGGATTGTATAATCACTCTAAGGAATATAACATTGCAGTTGTGATGCAAGCTGTGGGTGCGAGTTGCACGGGGCAGTGAAAGCCAGTGATGGTGTGTCTGATCTAATTGAGGAGGTCGGAGAAGCCCCCCCACCCCCAGGAAGTGAACTTTGAGTACAGCTGTGAAGGATAATTAGGAGTTAATTGGATAAAGGGTGAGGGAGCACTCCAAGCTCAGGGAGCATCACGAGGTGGGAGGGAGTCTGACCTGTTCTCTTCTCACACTGGGGAAGACATCAGTTCTTCCCCACTCCCTGCTGGGGCCAGAGCAGCAAAGATCTCATCCTGGAGAATATGGAGCTTGTGCCCCTGCTAGAGAGGTCAGAGCCCCCGTCACTCCCATCAGCCTCTTCCATCAACATCCTTCACAAGGCTTTCTTTTGTTCACCTTGTCCGTTTTGCATGTAGCCATGGCTCTGGGGACCAGATACAGCTGTGCTACACAAGTCCCCCGCCATTTCTCACTATAGCCCCCTGGGACAGACAAGAGCCTCCTCACCGTCCTTCATAGCCAGAGAGGGGTCTTCAGGTAGGACAGATCTGATCACATCACACCCTTGCTCAAATCCTTCAATGGACTCCTACCATCAATGGATGACACCTGCTCTCAGGCCCTGCTGTATACATTCCAGACACCCCGCTCTGCCTCTCCTCAGGGTCTCTGCACATGCCATTTACTCTGCTCGCCCCAACCCCACCCTACCCCTTATGCATCTGGCAAATTCCTTCCCATCCTTCACTTCTGAGCTTAAAAGTCACCTATTCTGGGAGGCGTCCCACGACTCCTGCTGCAGCCTTCTTCCAGCTCCTGGATCTGCTCTTGCACTCCACTTTGCTGGAGAGGCTTGTTTAGTATTGATTTTCTCCTTCTGGACTGTATATTCCCTGAGACGGAGAACACAGCTGTCTTATTCACAGTGCAGTGTGTCTTCAGGGTCTACACAGCACTGCACACAGCGGGTGCTCAGTGAATGAGTGAGTGGTGAAGTGACAGCTCAGTGGCTGCGGTGGCTGTGTCCTGTCTCTTCGCCTCACTGGGATGCTCAGCACAGCCTCTTATCCCTTCCCGGGCTCTGACTTCCTATTGACATCAATCATGAAACATCCCGTGGACACTTTTTCTCTGCTTGTTGAGGGAGTCGGTCTGGGGCTCAGACAGGCCTCCACACATCTACCCCAGCCTCGAGTGTTCAGCCACGCTGGAATGGATGTGAGCAGGTTTCAGTGGGAGACTTGGACCTATGGGGAGTTCAGTGGTAGCTCAGCTTCAAATCCTTTCTGGGACAGAGGTGAGGAATTCAGGAGTAAGTAGGGAAATGATGTGAGGGGGTCTGTTCCCTCAAGTTCTCAGCTCTGAGCAGCTCAGTCAGAGCTACCTTCATGATCACAGCTGACTCGGTGGTAAGACAAGGCAGCTGGGCGGGCCATCCATCTGGCGGGAGTCTGCCCTGAGTATTGATAGCGAAGCAGAGCTCAGGGAGAAGACATTAGAGACATTGTTTCCGGAGGCTGCAACAGAGTATATGGCTGGCAATTATCTGTTTCTGATCCATTAAAGAATGCTTTGACATAGGAAATACAGATTAGGAATGAAATTGTAATATAATCAAATTGCGTTTTTATGGAAAGTACTACATTTTTCTCTAAATAAAATTCAGTAACAAAATTTTATTTGCTTTCCCCCCAAAATGCCTTTCAAATTGATTTTTTCAGAGAAATTGTGAAAACCAATGTGGTTCAGGGTAAGAAAGGCCTAAATCAGAAGCCTCTGATCCAAAGCACAGCATGGTTATTATTGGTCATCTCAGGATATCTTGGGCTCAGAGCTTCCCTGATTCCCTTAAACAGTCCTAGCCAGTTAGCTCATCTTTCACAGAGCTCTCTGGGAGATGGCTTACATCCTGAGATGCCCCTGCAGGGGTGGAGGAAACGTGACAGCAAAGGATGGCTTGTTCTTTCAGAGTCATCCCACGGTAATGGAGCAGCAGGCAGGTGTTCAGAGGAAAATTATTAGAAGAAGCAGATATGAGGTTTAGAGTTTAGAAACTGCTGGCAAAGAGGATGTGCAAATTACTTTCTCGATGGGCAAAGGTTTGCAGAAAAGGATTTTAAGCTGTCCATGCATAGCCCCAAAACATTCATATGAAAAGTCAAAAATTCAGGGCCAGTGTTTGCCCTGTATCTTTATATTTGCAAACATCTGGATCAACATTGGAATTTGTCATCTACCCAGATGCTTTATATTCCTTGCATGGGGCCAGCCATATTCACACAAGCAGGAATTGAAAGATATTTATTCTTTTTATAGTAACTTTTTATAATCAACCATCAGGCTTTCCGTAACTGTAATTAACCATCAGATAGTTATTGATCGCTTATGCTAGGCATATGTAAGGTACAAGAGACATATGTCATGATCCTTCACTTAAGAAAAGTGGCATCTTATTTGGAGAGACAGACTCAATACACATGGTACACTTGACCCTGGTTCTCTCTCTTGTCCTCACCATGAGATCTTTCCTGGGTGTATGATAGGAACTAGAGAAGCCTGAGCAGCCAGGAAGGCTTCCTGGAGGAGAAGGACTAGATCCATATCTGACATTGTGAATGAAATTTAAGATAATGAATGAAAGGAAGGGTTCCCTTTATGTTAGGGAAAGAAGATGGGCATTTTTTTTTTAATTGAAGGATAGTAATTTGATTTACAGTGTTGTGTTTCTGGTGTACCAGGTACACACTGGTATCCACAAAGTAGATAAACAACAGGGTCCTACTGTATAGCACAGGGAACTATATACAGTAGCTTATAGTAACCTATAATGAAAAAGAATTAGAAAAATATGATGGGCATTTTTCATAGCAGGGTATACAGCTGAAGGGGAGAATGAGCTGACTGGTGGAAGGGGAGTGTGAGTGGGGGAATGAGGACACTGAAACCACCAACATGATTGTGAGTCTGGGCTGAATTTTGGGGAACAAGGAACAAGTATGTAGGGTGGGGCCTGCTGGACAGAGAGCTGAACCCCTCTTGAAGAGTTTTCTCTTTATTCAGGGAACTAAAGTTCCAAGTGAGGGGTCAGAGTTTGTGCAGGGGGTCCTTCCTCCCATCTGCACACCCAGCACAACACCGTCTGTAGATGGAATAAATCCTACCTTCTTCCATAGGTACCCACAGCTGTACCTGAATATGTGGAGGCCGGTGTGAAAAGATGCAATTTTACTGAAAAGATATATTAAATTTGAAGTAGCTGTTTGGCACTGTAGATTGTCTGGAGCAATGTTTCCCAAACTTACAGGATTACTCCCAAGTTTAGTTGTTGGTTTTACTGTTAGGAGGAGAACCTCCTGCCCCAGAGGTTGGGCACTACTGCCCTGGGTGGAGTCAGCAAGTGGGGTGTTTGGACAAGGATGAGTACTGGTCCAAGGTGGGCTCTGTGGAGATGGTTCTGGAGCTGAGTCAAGGGCAGGTTGGAGAGGTGGGAGAGAAGAGACTGGCTGGCCAGGGGGCCCACTGGGGAGAGAATGGGGTGTGAGGGCCTGGAAAGGTGGGTGTAGAGCAGGGGACAATCCGAAGGACTGTGGGGAGAGGCAGGGAGCAAAGGCATAGCGTTCTGCTCAGGGAGACAGGCAAGGACATGGGTGCCCTTTCTCTCCTGAGGGGCGCCGCCTTGGATTAGGGCTCCTGTCACCCTGAGTGGGCGGCTACCACCCACACCAGGAGCTAAAGGACCAAGCAGTGAGAGGGGCCTACAGGGTCTTGTTTTACAGGCTATGAAATTGGATTCCTCCCCGCCCCCCAATCTCAGCAGAGTGCTGGACGCCTGGCTTGGGGTTACAGCTGATGGCATCAGAGGCCTTGGGGAACAAAACAGAAAGTCTAGGGAATTCAGCAGCTAAGCATGGGTTTCTACCCTGCAGAGCATCAAAACTGTGGGCTCTTCATATTTTCCATACAAGTCACATGTTTACTGAAGAAGTCAGAGTAATTGAATTTAGGAAAAAATGAGCCCCAAGTCAGGCTTATTTATTCCCCTTGAAGGTTAAATCCAGTTGTCTGGCTTTTGTGTGAGCTCTGTCTGCAAAATCTTTGTTCTTGGAATGACTGTGATGAGAAAAGTGGAGAGCAGAGACTATTGTGAGGCTAAGTCGTAAAGCATTTTCAAGTCAATGGCAAAGTACAAAAGCCGCCCCCACCCCACTCCACCCCCCCCTCCCGGCCTTTTTTTTTCCCAGAGAGAACGAGTTGTCCTCAACATCCACCCTCTCTTCTCTAGAACCATCATTCTGCAGTTGGCCCATCGCTCCACTTCCCAGCCCTCCTGCCAGCTGGCTTTGACCACTTCCTAAGTGCTGGACTGTGGAAGGTGAGCGCGGTGATGTGAGCCACTTCTACAATGTGCCCTTAAACCGTGTGCCTTGTATTCTCCCACCATTTTTCCTTCCCATTTTATCTGGAATGCAGGCGTGGTGGGATGAGATGTCCAGGACCCCAGGGAGAAGGCAGCCCCCTCGGGATGGGTGTGGGACTCAGGTAGAAGGGGTCTGGGACCCACCCGCACTGTGGAGTCACTGAGCCAAGTTGTCATGCACCGGAGAAATAGATCTCTCACTTACCGAAGCTGCTGTTACCCTGGGTCTCTCTTGTCAGCGGTTAATATGGATCCTCATTTATATAATTCTTTCATTTGAAAGCTGAATGTGTACAGTTGGAGAATTAGGAAGATGTATAAACAAACTGTTTTAAAATTTTGGCAACGCAAAAATATTTGGATTCGCTGCCTTGGGGCATTCCTTCACAAGAGGGAAAAATGAAAGGTTTTCTTAAGACCTGCCAGTTGGCAATGAGTTTGGAAAACTCACTGTCCTGGGAAGCCCCCTTGGCTATTCTCCAGTCTTACTCCAGTTAGCACCACCCTGGCTGAGAAGCTCATCATCTCTTACCGGATTGAAATGCCAGCTCCACGAGAACAGGGATTTTTGTTCACTGCGTATCCCCACACTACAAAGAACACCTTGCCAACAACAGGTTCTCCATTGATGCCGACTGAATTAGTATACCTAGAGCTCAAACTTTGTCTTCTGGCTTCTGAGCTCACTGCTCTCTTCCTCTGGTCTGGTCTACACATTTTCTTAACCTTGCTACCATGCACATCTTATTACCTAGCCGGCCCCTTGCCCCTGCCTGTCATTAGCTCCCTGCAGGATGGCATCTACACCCCTTGAGTTACTCCTGGGGTCCCAGTTCCTCCTACATGTGCCCCTGGGCCACGGGCTCAGTTCCTGGTACAACTGTCAGCTCCCAGGTCATGGCGCCACTGCCTATATCCATGTCTTGCTGGTTTTGCTGAGTCTACTTGGAAACTGGTGAGCTTCTCATCCTCCATGGCTCAGCCCTTGCCAGCGTCTACCCACTCTCCACGGTCCTGCAGAGCTGGCCCTCCCTGCCTTGCTGCCCCATAGCACAACTACACTTCCATCTCAGAATTTCCCTCCGTTGAGGTCAGTTCTCTGGAGTTTGTCTATCCATCACCATGGCTGCCTGAGGACAGAGCCTGGGTTACCTTTATCTTAATTCCTGGCCCCCGGTTCAGAGTGGACATCAATGAGTGTAACAAATACATCAGGCAACTCTGGTTTTGTCCTGTCCTTGTGACCTTGACTAACTCATTTCCCTTATCCTCTGTGTATGAAATGGAGGTAATAATTGTTCTTTTGCCTGTCTCATCTGGCCTTTGTAAGTGTTGAGGAACATGCATGGATAAGTGTCCCCTTCTGCCCAGTGTGGACATACACATCAGTTTTCCAAGCCATGATACTGGGACGGCTTCTGAGTCACATCCAACAAATAAGACCAGTTCTGACACTGAATCAACTGCAGTGGTTTATTCATTTGTCCAAACATTTAAAAAGCACTTACTGTGTGCCAGGCACTGGTTAAATGTTTTACAGTGTTATCTCATTTAATCCTATTTGCCACTTTCTGAGGTGAGTGCCTCTCTTATACCCATTTTACAGATGGGGAAACTAAGAGGTTGAAAACACTGCTGGAGGGCAAAGTTGGTGAGTGGAAGGACAATGGTCTGAAGGCAGGCAGTCCAGCTCTGCAATCCAGGCTGTCCACCTTTGCACCTGCTATCTTTCCAAAGGGCCAGAGGGCTGGTAGCTCTGTCATGGCAAATGGTCACAATTGCAGTCTTCGTTTGGCATCAGAAGAGAAATAGAAATCCCCGAACAGAGTCTCACATTGCTATCTGGTGGGCTCCCTTTAAATGCAGGGTCGGTGATTTCACTGTAATAAATGCAGGTCTCTTAATCAGGTAATCTGACAACCACAACATTTGCCAGGGAAATTATGCCCCTCTAGAAGTGATGGTGGAGAGAATAAGAAAAATAAATGAATCAAGAGTATATCAGAGCTGATAAGCCTCAGGGACATGGATGGAACACAGTGAGCACTAGGTTTTTAAAAGCAATCACTGGTAGAGCGATTGGGACTGGTTTCACATACATCCATCACTGGGGAATTGCTGCCAGCCTGCCTCTTGCCAGTGCTGATTATGAGCCCGCATCCTCTGGCTCATACCTGGCTAGTTGTTCCACACTTCCATTACTATTATGACTGGCATAGAGTGGATGCCTAACAGGGCTTGGATAATTCCACTGAATCATCTGTGGGTAAAAGAAGAAGAGGACTGAGGCAGTTCCATCCTAGGTAAGGCTTGCTGGAGCACCAGGATACAGCGTGAGCGTTATGGCTTTGCCATGAGGTTGCAGCAGCAAGGAGTAACCCTCCCTTATGTTAACATAGCATTTCACGCTTTCTGAGTACATGCACTTCTCTTGTTTTATCTGCCACATTTTGCACTCCTGGATTTTTTTTCTTTGTGTAGATGCAGTGTGTACTGGGCCCTTGGTGACCATTACCACTGGTCAGAAGTTTTATTCTTTTAGCTCTCCCTTCCCAACTCAGCCAACCAAGGACCTTACCCCAGTATGAGCTGCTGTGTTCCTTCTGAGGTGCCATATTGAAAGCCCACAAACTTTGAATTGAATGGGAAAGAGTTAGAGTTTCTTTGGTTTTCTAGCAGAAGAAACAACATACTATCTGGAAAAGTGGTGACCCCATCTCAGGAGAGTCACTGAATCTTTGGGGACACGTTCCTGACACCAGAGAAGCTGTTACTGTTGCCCTTTGAAAATTAGATCTGTGTGTTTCTGTTGCCTCTGGTTGGCTAAACCTTCTAGGACTGGACAGACCCTCTGCACTTGGTCTGGAGTTCAATGCTGGCAACTAACTATTTGTTAGAGAAGAATTTATAGGCTCCTTGGAACAGGTCCTCTGGGTATAGACTAAAGCAACGTGGCTGCCATTTAAATCTTGTCACAAATAAGTCTCAATCCCTGAGGCTTCTTTTTGGGAAGAAATAGGGTGCCTAATAAAACAATGAATAATAATTTGGGGATGTTCATTATTTACAGCTGCCCCAGGTCATCCATAAATTATGCAACCCTCAATTATGCTTGATTTCTTCTTTCCGTGGAGCCATCTCTCCAGACTGCCATCACTGTGGGTGATGTCTGTGTACTAGCTAATGCTACCACAAGGACAGCTGCCCATTTCTTGAAATGCTTCAAGTTCCCTGGTTGAATGCTTATGTTCCACAAACTATCTCAGTGATGAGTCCCTGGATACTTGGAGGGAAAGAAAGACCAAGGATTAGGCTTGACAGAGGGTGTGTGTGCCTCTCTCTGCCAAGCATCAAAGAGAGGCTTCACTGGGTACTCAGGGAGCAGCAGTGGCCTGGGGTGAAGGAGAGGGTCAGTGCCAGCAGTTGCCTCTCTGAGGTGGGGAAGCTTAGGGTGGCTGAGAAGCAACAAGTGAGGGGAGGGTGGTGGGGTTGCATCACCTCCCAGAGGCATGCAGCCAGTTAGTGGAGTTGGGGTGCAACACAACCTGCTCCCCGCCATCCTTGCCGATGCTTTCCCCTCTGCAATTACCCCATGTTGACCAGGAAAGTAGGAGGGGAGGGAGGACAGAGGAGGTGGGGGTGCAGGGCAGCAGCTAGCCAGGCAAGGTGAGCATCCCCTCCTGCCTTTTGCTTACCTGTCACTTTCAGCTCTGCGCTTGGCATGTAACTGAAAACAAGACCTTTCCCTAACATGGAGTTTAATGATCCCTTTAATGCCCGAGCCCGAGCATCGCTTCTCTCTCTCGCCTGTTCCCTGTCAGCCATGGGGCATTAAACCGGTGATAAAAATGCCTTTTTCGTATGGTCCACAAACTCACCAAGAGGCTCCTGGTAGCAGTATAGCCATCCGGCATGAAATCAAGAGGCAATCACCTCGGATGAGGCAAGATGAGCCTTGTGCAGGAGCAATTAGCGGAGCCTGCGTCCTGGGTCCCGTCCTTCACCATCTCCTTGTGCCCGCACGGTCCGCCTGGGCCCCCGCAGGGAGGGCTCCCACCATGGAATCCCACGGCCCAAGTCCAGTTCTGAAGTAGGTGCTTTTCTTTCCCAGTCTGCTTTTAGGGCAGTGAAATGCTTCATCACGTCTTTAATCCAATTGAATACAGCATTCCTGACCCAGATGGCCCCTGGGAACAAATGTCCTTGGTTATGTTTTCAATTCAGAAAATACGAAACACAGAAGAGAAAAAAAGGAAAGGAATGGCCAGTTATGAATATGCATTAATGTGATGCCGCGTTTGGAGGTGGAAGCAGGAGTCATTTATTTTAAGTAAATCGGATCTTGATACATGGCCTGTGAACGTGCTGACTTCTCTATCACCCAAACATGCTGGGCAAGTTTGATTTATACGGTGTGGCTGAGGTTTTTTCCCCCAATTAAAAACGAACTGAGAAAAATCATTAATTTAACTACTGTATATTAAATTTGCATTAAAATATCCGTTTGTCTATATTTATATGTGAGTTATCAAAAATGTGAGCTCATGAATTCTAATTTCTAAGATCACATGCCAAATATTGAAGATGGATTTTATTTATTTCTGCAATTAATTCTATGAGAACAAATAGCTCTAATTTAGGGGATGGCAGATGTAACTGTCCGCTGGTGCCCTTCCTGCATAAAAAATACAACATTCATCTTTTCTCATTAGGATTTTCCTGTGCCTGGTCTTAAGATATGCACACCTTGACTCTCTTTCTGTATCTGTGTTTCAACCACTCTCAGCAGACACGCCTAGAAAATACTTGGGAAAATATGGACCGTGTCAAATCTCTTTTTTTCTGCTTGTCTGTGATGTGCAGAGTCTTCAGCCACATCCCAAAGGCTCCACAAACATTTTTTCAAAGGATGTCTTGACATTAGCCAGTGGGTGGGGGAGTTGATGGCTTCAACATCAGTATGTGGATGGTAAGGAAGGGAGGCTATCACCCAGCCTCTTTACCCGAGCACCAGGACTGCTCCTCTCCTAGGGAGACTCCCGATTCCTCCATCTGATTAGCAGCATTTCTACAATCACACTTTGTAATTATCAGCCCCAGGAACCCGCAAGTTGAGTACATCACATTATCAATGACAATTGTCATGTCAAGGTTGTTTTTTTTCCCTCTTCCCTCAGTCACAGGATGATCAGAAAGTCTCCTCTTGATTTTCAAAGAGTACATTACTCCTACATTTGGCTTTAGAATATCTTAACGTTTCCGGGAATGTATCACAGACTTCACAGGGCTGCAGCCGAGTCCTTCTGGTGGATCCAGAGGGAAGAATCTGACTCAGGGCCATTGGAGTCAGAAAGGGCTGTAACAATCACCTCTTACTTCCCCGAGGGTGGGGAACGTGTGGGTGTGAAGTAAAGATTTTCCCTGCTTCACTCACTATTCCCAACCCGAGCCTCACATCATTGGGGGCAGCTCAGGAAAGCAGAGGGTGGGGTGACCACTTGCTATGGTCTATCTGGGGTCTGCCCTCCCTGGACAGCTAGAAACAAAGCCAGGAGGCCGAGGTGGGGGTGGTGCCAGCCTGCCTGCCTGCCGCCTCTCCTTCCGCATTTGCCCTGCTCCAGGTGGCTGGTGCTGCGCCACGAACAGGAGAAGTACCGGGAGATAGCCTGTCACACCCACTCAGGCGAGCCTGTGCCATGCTCCCCTCTGCCTGCCCTGCTGCCCCTGCTTCATTCAGACACCCAGGCATCAGCAGAAAGGTCACAGCACCCAATGGGAAGGACTCTGGCTCTCGAGTCCCAGAGGTGTGGGTTCACTTTTGACTCTACCCGTGACCAGCAGCTTTGTTTCAGGCAAGTCATTCCCCTTGGTGAGCTTCAGTTTCCTCACCTGTGAAAGAAGGTGATGAGCAGCACCATTTTGAGGTCACAGGAGGTAATGCGTATGACTATCAGGACAGGACCCGGAATGCTGTGCATCTCTGCCAAGGGTGGCTATTGTGATGTCAGCATCTATTCTGCTATAACCAGATTGCTGCACTGCTTTGTGTCCGCCCTTCCTCTCTGCCAGAGGTGGGATGGGGCGCCTGCAAGGAGGGGCTTTCTCCTGTGGGCTGAGAAGAGGTTCTCATTTGATGGTTGTGTGCTGAGGACTCACTGGGAATCAAGCTTGGCTGTAATCATGAGTTGTTTCTTGTCCTTAGTGACATCCTGGAGGAGAGGAGACCAGAGTGGAGAGATTTGGTCATCCTCTCAGAAGTGGGTCCTGTGCTATGGGAACCCTGGACAGGGTTGAGAGGAGCCCACAGAAGTCTGCCTGGAGGAGGAGGCATGAGGCAAGGCTGGAAGGATGAGGGCTACCCCTTTTGGGAGGATCTTATGTTTGGGGCTGTACTTGGGGACCCCAAGCTCAGGTGTTGCACATCTGGTAGAAAGCCTTGGTTCACATGTATGCCTCCTCCCTCAGCTGCGTGCTTCTGGGGGTGGGGGTGGGAGGGTGAAATAGGGGTAGGGTGGAGTGGGGTAGGGGTACAAAGAGGATGGTGTGCTGCTGTTTGTATATCTCTAGAATCTAGCACAGGGCCTCAGAGTAGGCCCCAGTAATGTTGAGTAAATGAATGAAAATGTGAATGAATGAATGAATGAATGAATGAGAAGGCATGAAAATTGGGCTATTTTGTGGAATGCAATCTGGGATATGTTATGTAGACTTTGGGGCATCAGCAAAGGTTTTTGGAAATGATCAGACTTAGGACTTGTGGAGTCAAAACAAAAGATAGCTACCTGCCACTCTGACCCCGCAGCTCGTCTCATTACCATGACTTTTGTGAGTTCTATTGAAGTCTTATTCATGATCATACAGATATCTTACCTATTGGGGTCACCCCGCGGTAGGCTGCTTGGGAGGACAGAGGGAAGAAATACCTGGCTGAAGGGAGAGGGAGGCTAGGGCCCAGGTTGTCACTGTAGTCCAGGGAAGTGGAACTAAGAGGGCAGGCCGGGGGCTATGAGCAGAGAGCTCCTGCAGAGAAGGCCAGCTCCCATCCACTCAGGACCTGAGCAGACATCTGCTTTGCTCATAGTGACCGACATGGCCTTTTTTGCAGGCACTCCCAGAAAGTTTACTTTCAGGAATTCCCATGTGAAGCTTGGGATTAATCCAGCCAACTTTCCAGCTTTCTGAGCCTGTATTCAGGAGGTCGTCTCTCAGCTGCCCAAGTGATGGGCTCGTCATTGGAACTTTTCAAGAGTTTGGTTACTGAGGTTGCTTAGAAACACCGCAAGACCAGCATCTGGTCCTCAGATGCTCGAGGGCGCACGGCTCCCACTGTGCAGGAAGGAGTTGGCATTCTCCTGAGACTGCTATCCTAAGAAAGGTGTGCCTGCAGGTGGGCACTTGGTTGACATCTGGGAACTTGGCTGGTCAGTAGTTCCCTGTACTGATTTGAAACTTCCCCTAAGTGGTATATGTGGCTCACTGTGCCTAGACGGTTTGTACAGTGTGGTTTATGCTGAACAACTGCTTTCCTCCTGGGAGTCTGGGATTTTGGTATGTGCTAGACAGAGGGTGTCTGTGTGACCAGTCCCAATAACAACCTTGGTCTTAATGGGAATGCTTGGGAGAAATGTCTCACCCATGATACTGCCTTTTTCACACTGAGGGAAGAGTGAGCTCTGTGTGACCCCTCATGGGAGGGAAAGAGCATAAGGCTGCCTGCACATGGGTTCCTCCAGACCCTGTCTGGGTTTTTTCTCCTTATGACCCAGCAGTATATCTTTACCATCTTACCATAATAACTCTTACCCCTGAGCACGGCTCTATGCTGAGTGTCGTAGTGACTGTCTGGATGGGGAGGGCTCTTGGGGATCTCCACCAGACCCCCATCACCAGCTTCTCCTTCTCCAAGGCTGTGAGTGCCCAGGGACAAGGAGCCTACCCAACACTCATCTCAGTTCTGTCTTCCCTTCACCGGGGCACTTGGTCATCAGCCCATGGGGCTGGATTGGGTCTGATTGCCGCAGGCCAGTTTGATGGTGCCGGGAGGTGAGGCAGACAAAATTTGCCTCATGGAAAAAAGTCATAATAATCATAGCAGCAATAGTAGCAGATCTCATTTATTGAATGCTTCTCTGCAGAAAGCACTGAGCCAAGCTCTTGTTCTCTCAACTGCAAAAGATAAGAGTCCATTCCTCATCCTTGTCTCCTGCAACCTTGGAGTGGCATTTTATGAAGTTAATCACAGCTTCCTTCCACCAGAGTCCAGTCAGGATCTAGTTAGGAAAACAGAAAGCATACCAGGTGTTGTGCTGGCTTCATTTTTTACTGATTGTAACCACAATACTACCCCACGGGTGGGGAACAGAGGGAAGAGGTTGAAGCTGTCAGAACCTAGCAGCTTGTGGGTAGGGGCGCCTGTGGAGTTGAGACTCAGACATCTGAGGGTGGCACTGCTCAGGTGGTGCTGGAGTCTACTGCCACTGCCTAGTTGAAGGCCACGGCTGGGGTGAGGCTGATGGGGACAAGAAAGTCCCTCCTCTCTGCTTCTCTCTTCCCTCTAGTGCCTCTCCAGGGAGAACCTAGCAGGAATCCGGGTGGCCAAGGAAAACATCTCAAGTCCTTGTGCTGACATCATAGAGCAGAATATATAATAGAGGGTTGGGGGCTGAGAGCCAGTAGCTTACTCACTGGCACGGTCTACCCCTTGGGTTGCTCAGCTGCCACATGCTCCCTGCCACGTGCGTCTATGAACTTTCATACAACTTGTGTGTTTTGCAAACAAGGTGCAAATATCCTTTGTACAAACAAAGGTGGTCTTTTCCTAAAAAGGGGAAGTATGACAGCTCATATCTGTACCTGGTGAAGCTAATTATTCTTTTAAGTCAGTTATGGTTACTTAACTATCTGTAATGTAAAGACAAATAAAAAATTTGAAGTTGATCCCCACCAATAATTCTTCAGCTCAAATATGGGAAAGAACAGCATGGGAAGAGAAAATTAGTTGTTATATATGCATATAAACAGGCAGGAAAGAACACAGGCAAAGCTGTAACAGTCTGTGTTTCTGTAACTGGTCACAAGGCTGTAATTGATATTTACAATTCTTTTCTGTTGCTGCCCTTTCTATGTTCCTTTGCCCTTACCTGGTTGGGGTTTTTAATGCTGGGGTATTCTAAACCTTCATGCTTGAAGGTCTTAATCCGCAATGGTCTTGCCTTTTTTGGTTGCAGTAGTTTTCCATGAACTTGCAGTGGACATGGAAGTACCAAGAAGTGGTCTAGACAATCCCCTGGATACTAGACAGTCCTTTCTGCTCCTGCTGTGCAGCTGCAATGTGATTTTGGGAAGAAGGATTGGTAATCCCAGAACTGTAGTCCTCTGTTAGTTGCAGGAGAAGCCCCCATGGCCAGGGAGCTGTCTCAATTTCTAGTTCAGTGGCATCGTTTTTGTGTCTCCAGGTGGAGATTCTTTCCTTAAGTTCCAAGACCTCTGAACCAGCAGAGACCAAAGTTGCAAGGGTGGAAAGAAAAATTCTGTGAGTGAGTTATTAGCTGTAATGAAAGGAGAAATTCCTGTGTCCACCCCTCGATTCCAGCCCCGTGTATTCCAGTGTAGGGAAGATAGTAGCATGTGCTGGATGCTGATCCAGAGCATATACTGAATCCTGTAAATCAGGATCCCACCCTTTCTGGATGTGGTCATAACTGATGCTATACCTCTTGGTTGCCCATTTTCTGTCCCCACCACCCTAACCCCACCTGGCCACTTCTTCTCAGCCTCCTTTTGCTGGCTCCTCTTCTCACCAGCCTCTAAATATTGACCTATCCAGGCCTTAATCCTTGATTCTGTTTTCTTCTGCATCTATACATCCTCCCCAGGTGATCTCACCTAGTCTTGGGGCTTTGTGTACCTTCTATAGAGTGATGACTCCCAAGTGTATATCTCCATCCCTGTCTTCTCGCCCTGAAATCTAAACTTATATATCCAACCATCTACTCAATAGCACCACTTGTATATAAAATAGGCACCTCAAAATGAACATGTCCAATACTGAACTCTTAATTCCCTTCTCTGGACACACACACACACCTTGCGTATTAATACACAGACCTACCCCTCCCCCAGGCATCCCCATGCCACTTACTGGTCCTCACACTCATATGGTTGCTGCTTAGATCTATAATCTTGGAATTATCTTTGCTTTCTTTATTTTTCTTATACTCCATCTCCAAGCCTTCAGCAAATGCCATCATCTTTACCTTCAAAATAAATCCAAAATCTGACTAGTGTTCTGTTAATGTTCTACTGCCAACCCCCCAAACCATCATTATCTTTTGTTTGATTGATCAATTGATTGATTGAGTGATTTCTTCTTTTTAAAATGAAGTATAGTTGACTTACAATATTATATTAGCTTAGGTGTACAACACAATAATTTGGTTATTTTTATAGATTATCTCCATATAAAGTTACTATAAAATAATTGGCTACATGACATCCTTGTGACTTATCTATTTTATACCTAGTGTTTTGTACCTCTTAATGCCCCTCACCCACTTAGCCCCTCCTACCCTTCTCCCCTTTGGCAACTACCAGTTCTCTATATCTGTGAGTCTGTTTTTGTTTTGTTATATTTGTTATATATGTTCATTTGTTTTATTTTTTAGATTTCACATATAAGTGATATCATACAGTATTTGTCTTTCTCTATCTGACTTATTTAATTTACCATAATACCTTCAAGGTCCATCCAGGTTATTGCAAATGGCAAATTTTCATTATTTTTTATGGCTGAGTAATATTCTATTGTGTATATATAGCACATCATCTTTATCCATTCTTCTGTTACTGGATACTTAAGTTGCTTCCATATCTTGGCTATTGTGAATAGTGCTGCTATGAAATTTGGGGTACATATATCTTTTCAAATTAGTGTTTTTGTTTTCTTTGGATATATACCTAGGACTGGAATTACTGGATCATATTGTTGTATGATCTGTTGTTGCTCTGTTCTTAATTTTTGGAGGAATCTTTGTATTCTTCTCTGATGTGGCTGTACCAATTTACATTCCCACCAACAATGTATGAGGGTTCCCTTTTCTCCACATCCTCACCATCACATATTTCTTGTCTTTTTGACAATAGCTCTTCTGAAAGGTGTGAGGCAATGCCTCATTGTGATTTTGATTTGCAGTTCCCTGATGACTAGTGATGTTGAGCACCTTTTCATGTGCCTGTTGGCATCTGTATGTCTTTTTTGGAAAAACGTCTGTTCAAGTCCTCTGTCCATTTTTTTTAGTGGGGTTGTTTTTGTTTTGATTTTTGATATTGAGTTGTAGGAGTTCTGTCTATGTTTTGGATATTAATCCCTTACCTGATATACCATTTGCAAATATCTTCTCCCATTCAATAGGTTGTCTTTTCATTTCATTGATAGTTTCCTTCATTGTGCAAAAGCTTTTTAGTTTGATTTACCCCCATTAGTTTATTTTTGGTTTTGTTTCTTTTGCCTGAGGAGACAGATCCAAAAAAATATTGCTAAGACCAATGCCAAAGAAAATACTTTCTATGTTTTCTTCTAGGAGTTTTATGGTTTCAGGTCTTACCTTTAGGTCTTTAATCCATTTTGAGTTTATTTTTGTATATGGTGTAAGGAAATGTTCTAATTTGATTCTTTTACATATACCTACACAGTTTTCCCAACACTACTTATTGAAGAGACTGTCTTTTCTTCATTGTATATTCTTGCCTCTTTTATCATAGATTAGTTGACCATATATGCATGGTTTTATTTCTGGGCTCTCTATTCTTTTACATTGATCTTGTGTCTGTTTTTGTGCTAGTACCATACTGTTTTGATTACTGTATATTTGTAGTATAGTCTGAAGTCAGGGAGTGTGATGCCACCAGCTTTGTTCTTTTTTCTCAAAATTACTTAGGCCATTCAGATTCTTTTGTGGTTCCATACAAATTTTAGGATTACCTGTTTTAGTTCTGTGAAAAATATGAGTATTTTGATAGGAGTTGCACTGAATATGTAGTCACTTTGAGTAGTATGGACATTTTAATGATATTAATTCTTCCAATCTATAAACATAGGATATCTTTCCATCTATATGTGTCATCTTCAATTTCCTTCTTCAATGTCTTACAGTTTTCAGAGTACAGATCTTTCATCTCCTTGGTTAAATATATTCCTAGTTATTATTTTTTTTTAGCTGTAATTGTAAAAGCAGTTGTTTTCCTGAGTATTCTTTCTGACAGTTTATTGTTAGTATAGAAATGCAACAGATTTTGGTATATTAATCTTGTATCCTGCAACTTTACTGAATTCATTTATTAGTTCGAATAGTTTTTTGGTAGATGCTTTAGGACTTTCTATACACAGTATCATGTCATATAGTGACAGTTTTATTTCTTCTGCTCCAATTTAGATGCCTTTTATTTCTTTTTCTTGTCTAATTGCTGTGGGAAGGACTTCCAATACTGTGTTAATTAGAAGAAGAATCCTTGTTTTGTTCTTGATCTTAGAGGATAAGCTTTTAGCTTTTCACTGTTGAGTATGATGTTAGCTGTGGGTTTGTCATAAATGGCCTTTGTTATGTCAAGTTATATTCCCTCTATGCCAACTTGGTTGAGAGTTTTTATCATATATGGATGTTGAATTTTGTCATATGCTTTTCTGCATCTGTTGAGGTGATCACGTGATTTTTACCCTTCATTTTATTAATGTGGTGTATCACATTGATGGATTTGCTGATATTGAAATATCCTTCCGTCCCTGGAATAAGTCCCACTCGATCATGGCATATGATCCTTTTCATGCAACATTGCATTTGGTTTGCTAATATTTTGTTGAGGATTTTTGTATCTATGTTCATCAGGGATACTGGCCTGTAATTTTCTTTTATGTACCGTGTTTGTCTGGTTTTGGTATCCAGGTAATGCTGGCCTCATAGAATGAGTTTGGAAGTGTTCCATTCTCTTCAATTTGGAATAGTTTGAGAAGGAGAAGGATTAACTCCTCTTTAAATGTTTGGTAGAATTTCCCTGTGAAGCCACCCAGTCCTTGACTTTTGGTTTTTTGGGGAGTTTTTTGATTACTGATTCAATTTCAATGCTAGTAACTGGTCTGTTCATATGGTCTGTTTCTTCTTGATTCAGTCTTGGAAGATTCTATGTTTCTAGGAATTTATCCATTTCTTCTAGGTTGTCAAATTTGTTGGCATATTTGCTTGTAGTATTCTCTTATGATTGTATTTCTGTGCTATTTCTATTTCATTTCTAATTTTTTAATTTGGGCCCTATTTGCGTAATTTATTACAATATCCCTCTAACCTGTTTTTCACCTCTGCCTCCCTTGAGTTTGTTCTCAGCACACTAGCCAGGGTGATCCTTTTACAATATTCTTCATAGTACTTACCACAACCCAACATAATCTTTGTTCATTTGTTTATTATCTGCTTCCTTGTGTTAAAAATATAAGCTTCATGAGAGTCAGGACTTTATTGGTTTGTTCCCTGCTGTATCTATGGCCTCTAGAAAAGCCCCTGGTTTTCAGTGGTTCTTTGTTGAAGGAATAATTCAGTAAACAAAACATCTTACTAAATCCTCACAATAACCCTTTGAGGACATTAAAACTTGGAACAATTAGGTAACTCAACCAAAGTCATTAAGCTATCAAGTGGCACATTTGGGATTTGAATTCTCTTTTGAGTCCAAGGTTGTAGTGCTCTGCTAGACTCTCCCACATATTTGTCTGCTTCCTATGCTCTCAGACCTGAGGAGAATATTTTCTGAGGATCAGAAATGAAGTATGTAAATCTCCATTTATCAAACTGTTCACAAGCAGGATACATTTCCCAAGCCTTTGGTTGGTGTCTGCAGTGGATGGAATCCACTTTGCTCCATACCTGATGGTCTCTCCACTGTAGATTTTTCTGGTTCCTAAGAGGGCCCCTCCTTCTGACGTCAAAGTGGGGTGGAGACCAAAGATGTCATTCATGTGTAGTCTCTGGGCAGCGAGGGTAAAAGGTGTTCCTCATTCCACATCCACATCACCCATGCAGGGGCCAAATCATAGATAAAACTGCCCAGAGCCCATGGAATTCAGCTAAATGACCTCCAGGACTCAGGACGTTGGTCTCTAGATTTGTATCCTAGGAAAAATGTCTTAGCAGAAGAATTTTTATTTGAGGGGAAAGTAAATGTTTTATGGATTCATGCTGATATGTGTGAGAATGATTCTCTATTTCAGCTTTTAAACAGAAGCACAATTTGACAACTTTGGTTTCAGGTTTACAAGCACTATCTTTTCCGAAGACTAAATTTGTGTGAGCACGAATATACTAATGAAACATGACATTTTCCTCTATTAAATGCACCTTCTCTGGGGAAGGGTTCTAAAAGAGTTCATAAAACTTCTCGTGGCATTTGGGGAAGCACATCATTATATCTATAGATGTTTGAAAGCAGAGCTAAAGCCCTCGTGGTGGAAAAGTACTCAGAGTAATTTAAACTATTAACATCAGAAGACTAAACAGAATACAGAATTAGAGAGAAGTACAGGGATACACGCCTTTTTCCCTTGCACTTTCTGATAAGGGACTGGCTTGCAAATGTAAGAAATTTCCATTATGACAATATTCACAATTTAATTTTCAGGCTGACACAAACTTGACTCAATTTTGTCCTAAGAAGGCCAGAAGAACAATCTATCTTTTAAACATCTGAGCCTGAAGATTTAGTCAAAATCGGAACTTCATGGTGTTCATGCATCTTCATGTGACAGAAAATTGGCAATATTAACACTAATGTTTTTTGCTGTTCCACTCCAAACTGGTTATTATCCAACTCTTTCTAAGACTGAGGAGAAGGCTTTTCTAAGAAAAAGAAAAATACAGGGAGAATAGTTTCATTTCAAGGCAGTTTTTGAAGAACTGGAATCTTGAAAGAAGCTAATTAATAAAAAAAGTCTTGTTAAAAGCAGGATCACTTTTAGAGAGCTAAGAATACATGGAATTTCAAGTGTTCTTAACAAAAGGTATTGTTCGAATTTTTCTCCATCTGAAAGTGGTTGAAGAGTAACTAGAAAAATCCCAGAGGTGGTGTTAGTCCATGGGGTTACAGGAGAGCAAAACAAACAAATAAACAAAAAGCAAAAAAGTAAACCTCATTTTCCCAAACTGATGTTAGTGTTACATTTTTTGAAAAATCCTTAGGATAAGATATTTCTTAGCAAACACATGATAAGCAGATATTAATCCCCTCACCCACTATTATATTTTGCTGTGGAGTCTAAAATGCCTCTGTATCCTCTAGTCTACTAAAAATTCAGCACTCTAATCTGTTCATCCATTTGATGATCCCCCAGTCCCCTGGAGTCTGGCCAGGAGACTGGGGTAGGGAGGGGTTGTGTCTGGAGTGGGAAGTCACCAAGGGCAGGGCTCCAGAGCATCCCAGCTGGTCCCAGGGCCTGTCAGACTCACTGGGGGCTGACTCTGCAGTCCTGGAGGGAGTCTGGACCTGGAGGCCAGACAGCAGGGCTTCCTAGTGCCAAGGCTGTCAGGAGCAAGGGGCAGCTCCTTCCTGCCCCTCTGCTGAGTTGGTCACTGAGAGCTACCCAGGTGAGATTAGGGGGCTTTGCTCACTGAACCTTGAATTTTTGTGTGTTCTTCATTTTTGTGTCAACCCCAGCCAATTTAGGGCGATGGTAATGGGCTTCTTATGCAAACCAGCCTGGAAGGGTTAAATCTCAAGTCCTGAGGCCAGACCTGGCAAAGGTCCCTCACTTGATCCATTCTAGCTGTGTCAGTGCCCACGACCCTCTCCTTCCTGCCAACAGGCTTTGTACAGGGCGGGGCCTTGATGACTACCATCTCTAACATTGACACAGCACATCGTCTCACCTGATCCTCAGAAACACTCCTGTGGGTCAATGGCATTGACCTTCTTTAGGTGGAAATTGGGGCTGGGAGGTGAGTGGCTTGCCCGAGGTCCATGGCAAGCAGAAGGCCTAGCTGCCTCCTACCCTCCGGCCGTGCCTGGGTTGCAATGAATGGGTGGTTTTAGGATCAGTGACTTCTACTCACTCTGTCATGTTGAGATTGGGTGACATTGGCAACAAATATCACTTTTTAAAAGTGTCAATTTAAAAATACTCTCCCCACATTTTAAATTATTCCATGTTCCCACTTCTGTTCCAAGCTCTTTGTCACGTTAGATCCTTTGTGCAAGCTGTTCCTTCTGCACAAATGCTTTTCCTTTAGAACTCATGCAAAGGAACCACTTATCTTTCATGTCTCCACTTAAATGTCATTTCTTGGAGAGGCCTTCATGGGCCCCGCAACCTAACCCCTCCCCCAGACACTACCACATCACTGTTTCATTTTCTTTATAGAACAAATCATAATCTGTTTTTTTAACCTTTTTTTTTTTAAATAGAGGTACTGGGGATTGAACCAAGGACCTTGTGCATGCTAAGCATGTGCTCTACTACCTCCCACCCCTACAACCTGATTTTTAAGTTTACTGCCTCACTGTCTGCATCAGCACTAGAGTGCAGTCTCCAGGCAGACTTATTCCCTGCAGTGAGCCCAGTACCTAGACTAGTGCCTGAAACATAGCTTGAACTCAATAAATGTGCAGTGAATGGATTTCTTGGCTAAATTAATGAATGTGTGATTATAATGAGAAATCTGCCAGCTTATGTCGAGAAGAATATTTAATTTTCTACCCTGATGCCTATGAGCAGGTTCTTTTTCTTTACCCACACAGATCATGTGATTTTGCTCTAGTTGAATTCAGTTTATTGAATTCATTTATTGAGCACCTACTGTGTGCCAGGCGTGGCATTCTGACATAACCATCTGTGATTTCAGGCAGCAGAACAAAAAAGATCTCTGCTATTTCATGTTCATGTGTGCAGTTTTTATTATACCCCCCCAACCCCGGACATCTCCTTGATCTTTCCTGCTTCATTCTCTGTGATTGGTCAAGGTTCCTTTTGTCTTAATGGGACCTGAATCAATAAAATTTTGCTTTCCTTATTTATTACAGTATGCAGAGAACCTTTCCCTCTTCTGGGTACTTTGTGTGAAGGGTGGATCCTCAGGCTGACCAGTAGTAGTAGAAATGATAACCCTACAACCCCCCTGTACCTGCAGGACAGGATTGCAGTGACCTCCAGCATTAATAAGATAGTCAAAAGCTTTGAAGTGGGTGGGGGAAAAAATCTCATGGAGGGGCAAGTTGTTATTCAAGTGATGCATTTTACTTAGTGGGAAGGCAGAAGAGCCCTCAGTATCAAGATCGTTGTGTGTGATAGAAGTTAGCAGGATAGAAGCAATGGTCCACAGACAGCAATGTGCAAGCCCTTCACTCACAGAGGGAGACTGATGTCCCCGCAGACAATATAGCCTCCTGGAGTCTCCTGCGGGCCACCACCGGTCCTACAGTGGGGTCTCTGTTGTTGCTGTAGCCCTGTCTTGTCCTGTAATTACTGTTATAGTGAGTACAAATGTTTAATAATGTTCCTAAGGCTGCTCATTATTGAGGAAAACCAGTAAGAATTGCACTGTAGAAAAATTATAGTCAAAAAACACACAGATAAGTAAGTCCTGGCGCTGAGAGGAACTTGGAGGGCTTGAATCTTGCTCATCCTGTTTTTTTTGTTGCCTTTGTCTCTCTAATATAGCTCTTATCAAACTTGGCTTTGCTTTAAGGCTCCTTTTACTTAAATCTTTCTCCTTTACTTGATTTTTGAGTCCCAGGAGGCAGAGAGGATGTTTTATTTATTTCCTGTCTATAGCTCTGTGCACATAATAAGCCCCAGATAAGCATTTGTTAATTTGCATAGAATTAAAGTTTGGTATCTGGAAAAGTCACCTAAATTGGAGAGTTCAAAGTGGAGGCAGATGAGTTGAATTTGAATCCACAGTGGCCAGTGGACATCCTGAGATGTCAGATTGAGGATGTGAATTGATTACTCAGCTGATACTGGTTATTTTTGTTGACAAAGTTGGAGTGACAGGAGTGCTGAGAAGCCATCCTAGTTTGAGGGGAGGAAGATCGGCAGTGAGAATCAGCCGGGGTGGTGGAGCCTGGAGGAGGCGCCCCTCCCACGGGAGGGCCCCCAGCTGGCCCTGTCTGGGGCTGCACCTGTTCCAGGTGACTTCCTAGGCTCCTAATCCACAGAGAGAAGGCTGGAGTTGCCTCATGTATGCTCATGACTACCCTATTGTGCCTGCTTTGAGTCGATTCTTCAGGGACCTTCGATGGGAGGCAGCAGCCAGCTTTCTCCTCAGCCCCACAGCGCAGCTCCAGAGGGACCTCAGCCCCACAATCCCTAGATGCCTGCTCTGCCTTCTCTTCTAGAAATGTTTTCTTCTAGAAATTTTGTAGCTTTAGATTTTACATGAGGTTTTATGATCCTTTTGGCTTATTTTTTTGCATGGTACAAGGTATGGATCAAAGTTCTTTTTGCTTTTATTTGTTGATTGGTTTAATATGAATATGTAATTGTTCCAGTCCATTTGCAGAAAGACTACCTTTTAACCAGGGATTTGTCTTTGCACCTTTGTCAAAAACCAGCTCACTGGTGAGATTGCTTCTGTACTGGCAGAGTAAGGGCCTCGAAAACCTACTCCTTTATAAAGTAAAGCTAAGAATACTGATAAAAGTTGTCAAGATTAAGTTTTTCAGAACTTTAGAAAGTAAGCAAAGGCTTGCAACAATATGAGGAATGTTTATTAAAGAGAAACAGCAGAATCTTAGTAAAAATCAAACTCTCTTGCATTTAACTTACTCTGTCCCCACCCCTTTTCCTATGCCATCCTTCTGGGAGCAGGACCTAGGCTGCAGCTGAAACAACTGGGAGCCCAAGATGGAGAAGGGTGTGGTTGTCATAGGAGAGCACACAGGTCCTCAGTAGTGTGGGCATCTCAGGAGCTGTGCTTGTGGCTGGACACAGGAGCTGTGTGGGAGTGTGGTGGAGACTTGAGAATGGGCAGCACCCAGATCTTGTGCAACTCTGTATACCAGGCCAGGATGTGGGCCTTTTCCTTGAGGTTGCTGGGGAGCTATAGATGACTTTTAAACTGAGAAAACAGAGAAGCTCAGCCTAGCACTTCAGAAGTCCCTCTAGTTGCACTGGGGAGATAAGTGTGGAGCATGGAATGAGTGGGGCTGTAGTCCAGGAACAAACTCACCTTCCCTGAGGCTCATTGTTGAAAGAAGAGGCACTGGGACCCTCAGAATTATTGCTTCAGCTGGGGCTTATCTCCTCTGGACTTGCCTTGTCAGCAAAGCGTGAGTGTGGATATCTGAGATCGAATCATAAAAGGATCCTTTACTTGTTCCAGAGGCTCAGTAGGAACCTGACTGAAGGGAGGCAGGGGGCCTAGTGAGTCTTCAGATGTGCCCTGACTGGTACTGTCAGGTGGAGATGCTCAGAGGTCAGGGTGCACCCCAGCCCTTCCTGACCCAGACCATGGCAGGACTGTTCCGGGCTGAAGGATATCCTGCTGCACACCTCCTGGCATCTCTCCTGTATTCTTTACAGAAAGCACTGTCCTCCTGAGCACTTTTGTTTTCAGCAGGAGCAGGTCAGTGTGAAGATGCACTCACAGAGGACAAGCCTCCCAGGGTGCCGGGTGGCCGCCTGGAGCCCCACTTCCCATGCTCAGTCTTTGCTTTGGGGCTCTCATCTGCTCTACCCACTTGCCAGGAAGATCTGGGTCCCAGTTGTTGGCACCCCCCACTTACAGGAAAGCGTATTTAGAGAAGGAATCTGGAAAGGGTCAGCTGTGTCCAGCCCTAGTAGCTAACCTCAGGCTGGTGAAGAAGTGATTTGGGAAAGGAGAGTTTTCTGGTGCTCTTTAAATCCTATCAGTGAGGCAGCCAATTATGCCACCTATGTGAGTGTCTAATTATTAAACTATCGTGAATTGTGATGCTAATGGCAAATTTGCTAAATGGCAATGAATTTTTAATATCATAATTCGCCTTTTCCTCCTCATCAGATTCATTTTCTTCCTAATGTCACTTCTTAAGAGCAAAGGAAACTTGGAAACATTCCTTACCCTTTCTGCTTGTGACGTATTTAGTTAGATTTCATCCCATCTTGGAACTTTTCCGGACTTGTTAAAAGCAGCATGCCCCATGGGTCCTGCTCATTTATTTTAGTGATGACTTACTCCACCCCTAAGAATCACTCCTCCTCAGGCAGCTTTACCTGCAGCTTGATGAGGCCATGAGGCAGCACATCCAGGACCCAGCAGAACTGGTGAGGTCACCCAAGAGGGGCCCCAGCATCCCCAGGCCTGGCCAGTCTTTGGCTACTGATGAGGTCTTGTTAGCAGCATAACTCGAATGCCAGATTGTCTTGTGAGTCCCCAGCTGCTTGGGCCCTCAGCCCTTCCTAAATGTTTTGGAAGTTCCCTGGGAGTGTCTCTTGGGCTCACAGACTAGTTTGTTCCTGCAGCTTACTGAGCCTGGAGGAGGTGGAGCTATGTGATACCTGTGGTGGAAGGGAAAAGGTGCTTCTCACCTCTTTGTGCACCTGTCTGCAGGTATACATTTGTTTCAGCATTTAGTGAAACAAATCTGCATTTTTACTTATAACCCTCCTCTGACCAGATGAAGATATTGGAGAAAGTCTGATCTACTCACATCCATGTGGCCCTCTTCAGAATCACCCCTACCCTCTGACCCTTCAGTTCTGTCTTCTGGCATGATGACTTCTGGGGGTACCTCAGATGTGATGGACTTGTGCAGACCCCCGCCCCAGTTCATCGAGGTGCCTACAGTGACTGACCCAGCGGGCCCAGCTAAGAAATTCCAGCGTGAAGCCTACAGGTACATTCTGATGTTGAAAATCATCTTTAAGATTCACTTACAAGCTTAGCACCTGCTGGTCCTGTCACAAGGGGTCCCTTAGCCATTCATGGGCTCATGTGTCACAAATGTATGAGTGAGGAATGTTAGAGGCATGAAAGGTGAGAATGAGTCCCTAATTTACCCAAATGCATTGAGTCACTACTGAATAAAATTTCATTCATTCATTCATTCAACAAATACTTCGTAAGTGTCTATTGTGTGGCAGGTACTGTTTCTAAATGGATGGACAAAGCAGTGAACAAAACAGGTAAAAACCTCTGACCTGGTGGAGTTTATATTCTAGTAGAAGAGAAAGATAATAAAGTAGAATATAAAGTATGTTAGATGACAAGTAATATGAAGGAAGATGCAGTGGGGAAGGGAGGGCAGGCTAGGAGGGAGGATGCTGCAGCTGCAGTCATCAGGATGATACTGGAGCAAGAGCCTTGCAGATATCTGGGAAAGAGCATTCCCAGCAAAGGAGCAGCCAGTGCAAAGGTCCTGTGGTGGAAACAGGCCTGGTGGATTTGAGAAACAAATGCCTTCAGCTGGAGCTGAGTGAGTCGGGGGAGAAATGTAGAAATTGAGCCCAAAGGGAGTTTTATGGGCCATTTTAAGGACTCTGCTTTGACACTGGGTGATATAGGGGGCCATGGAGGGTTTAGAGCACTGAAGTGACATGATTCTCTTCATGTTTTCAAAGGATCATTCTAGCTGTGGTGTTCAGATTAGACTGTAGGAGGACAAGGTCAGAATCAGGGACAAGACCAGTGCAAAAATGTAGGCAAGTGATGATGGTGGCTTGGACCAGAGTAATAATGGTGGAGGTGGTAACAAATGGTCACATCCTGGACAAATTTTTGAAGAGTGAGCCAATAGGACTTTGCTGATGGATTGAAAGTAGACTGTGAGAGAAAGAGCAGAATCAAGGATAACTGCAAGGCTTTTGCCCTGAGAAGCCAGAAGAGCAGTGCCGCCCTTTGCTGAGAAGGAGAAAGTGGAGGAGGGGCAGGTTTGCAGACAATCAGGGATTAGGTTTTGGACATGCTTTCAACGCCTATGCAATAACCAAGTGCAGGTATTAAATCAGTACTTGGCTATGTGAGTCGAGAAGTCCAAGGTGGACACAGAAAGGGGAATCATCAGCATTTTGATGGTGTTTATGGCCAGGGGACTAGAACAGAATACAGTGCAGATATCAGGGAAATCACAATGCTTTAAACATACATCTGTGGCAATGTTTTCAGCACATAAAGGACAATACTTAAGAAATCTTTTTCAATATAGAAACAGTTTTCTTAATTTCTATTCTGTTTCTGTGTCCAATTCTGAATAAAAGGGAAACATATTCAATGTTAAGAAAAGGCGATTTGCATAGACTTGTCTCAAAATCCTATTCAAACTGTGGTCCCCACTTGAGGTGTTTCAGGAGAACAGCCCAGGACGATGGCATGGCATGAGCTGTTGCTTCTGTGCAGTCATGAAAAGGGGTTAGAACTATCAGGATTCTGAAAATAGAGGTTTGTTTTTTTTTAACAGTGAACAGTTGAGAAAAAGCTTTTAACATTTTAAATGTCCTTTAACCATGGATATTTATTTCTGTGAGCTGATTTACATATAATTAGAATACCTACAGGTTCTAAGGGGGAAAATACATCCTTATTCTGAGCTATAGAAATACAGTGTTTGGAGGCTTTTCAGGCAATAGGGAGCAATAAAATAGGAGAATAGTATCAGAGTTCAATTTCTTTCATAATTCATCAATATTTTCAAGGCTTCCACCCAGATTTTTTTTTGAAACTAGCTATAGGGAGGTAGTTCTAGATTTTCCATCAATTTTCTAATTAAAATAGGACTTGGAAGAAAAAAAAGCATTTGTTCACTGAAATGATTCTTTGCATTGCAGATGCTTTATGGTGAATTCCATAGTGGTGTAATGTAATATCAGAGCAGCTTGGCTGGTTCTTGTGCAGATGAGATTCTTCTGCATCTTACAAGCTATTTCTTTAGTGATTATCTTCTTCTTTTTTTTTTTTTTGTAACTGGCACAAGAGATATGACATGTAGGACACTCCCAATCCCGACTTTCTGATGGGGACTTTGACTGATATTAAACCGGGGGGTCAGGGTCTGGGGAAAACAGCACACCTGAGCTGCCACAGTCCCGCGTAGCCAGGTGTGTGGTGCTCTCAGATTCTGCCACAGCCCAGCTCTGCCAGCTTCAAGCAGAGCTGCCTCCTTGAGCAAAGGGAGCTAAGGGCTGTGCAGAGCCATGACGGTGCTCACTTCCTCTGCATTTCCTTGCTGGCTGGCTGTTGTCAGATGTGAATGCAGAGGAGGAGGAAGAGATCCTTGCAGCACCCTCTGCTGCGTGCTCCAGATCAACCCAGCTGTTCCCAGGTCCAGCACATCTAACTCCTGATTTTTGCTTCCAGAAGAGACTTCCTGAGCTGTGGTTCCCAGTTCTTCTTCAGTCACAGAATTGAGGCTGTTTTCCCAGTCCCACATGCACACTAGAACAGATCTGGGTCCCACGGTGACAGATTAAGGTGGAAGGTAGGTGCTAAGAAAGCCATTCCCAGGGAGTTAAGCCCTGCAGCAGAGACATCTTGTGCTTCCTGAAAACCCAAGTGTTCCCCTGTGTTTCTTAGACTTTGCTGTCAGGTCCTGGCTATGCCTAGTTCTGGCTGGTGGACTGTGAATAAAAGCAGTGAGTGTCACTTCCCCCAGGCACTTAAAAGTGGGTGAATGTCATCAGGGAGATTAAGACAACAGTGAGGTACCACTACACACCTATTATAATGGCCGAAATTGGAACACTGGCAGCACCAAATGCTGTAAGGATGTAGAGCAACGGGAACTCTCATTCGTTGCTGGTGGGAGTGCAGAACGATACAGCCATCTTGGAAGAGTTGGCAGTTTCTTACAGAACTGTCATACTCTTACCATACAATCTAGCAACCACACTCCTTGGTATCTACCCAAAGGAGTCGAAAACTTAAGTCTACATAAAAATCTGCACACATATGTTTACAGAGACTTTATCCATAATTGACAAAATTTGGAAGCAACCAAGATGTCCTTTAGTAGGTGAATGGATAAACTATGATACATCCAGACAATGGAATACTAATCAGCACTAAAAAAGGAATGAAGTATCAAGCCATGAGAAGACAAGGAGAAGCTTTAAATGCATATTTCTAAAATCTGAGAAGGATACATATTGTATGATCTCAACTATATAATGTTCTGGAAAAGGCAAAACAATGAAGAAAGAAAAATATCAGTGTTTGCCAGGGATTGGAGAGGAGAGGTGAATAGGTAGAGCACATAGGATTTTTAGGGCAATGAAAATATTCTGTATAATATGGTAATAATGAATGCATGTCATTAGGCAACTATCCAAACCCATCCAATGTCCAGTATCAAGAGTGAACCAGAAAGTAAAATATGAACTTTGAGTGATCATGCTGTGTCAATGTAAGTTCATCAGTTGTAACAAAGGTACCACTATGGTGGGGGATGTTGATAATGGGAGTGGCTATGCACGTTGGAGGGTGTGGGTAGGAGGTATATATGAGAAATCTCTGTACCTTCCCCTCAATTTTGATGTGAATCTAAAACTGCAGAATGAGGGAAGAAAGGAAGGAAGGGAGGGAGGGAGGGAGGGAGGGAGGAAGGAAGGAAGGAAGGAAGGAAGGAAGGAAGGAAGGAAGGAAGGAAAAAAAAGTGAGTGGAGTTCTTTGTTCCCTCTCCTCTTCCTGCTGTACCAAGATGAAAGAGGACAGGATTGATTCCTAGTCACAGTGAAATGTGGCCTGACCAAACCTCAGTGGAAACCTGATGAGAATGAGAAATAAACATTTGATGGGTTAAGCCTTGGAGATTTAAGGGCTTTGGTATTACTGCAGCATTGTAGAGCCTATCCTAGCTAATACAACTCCTTTCTCAAAGCCACTCTCTTACTTTGTGGAGTCTTCATCATTGATGTAGTTTGGGTCCAGGAGGGCATATATTTCAGACTTGATCTGCTTTGTTTAGGACCATTATAACCCTGTGTGTTGATGACAGATTTCCTGCCTGGTGGTAACCAGCTGGGCATCAGAGTCAACCTTTTAGCTCTGTCCAGGTTGGGTGCATGGGTATGCTGATGTGATTCAGTTTTCATAATTTGCATGAAATTAAATTAATCGCAGCCCTAATCAAGGAGACACGATCTTCAGTAGAAAAAACATCTCATATAAAATTGTGTGTTTTGGGTCATCTTTCATCTACCTTTGAAGTGATTCATGACTCTCTAAGCTAATAAAACACCTTGCTGAAATAAAACGATTTGTCCAAGCAAATAAAAACCGTGACAGAGTTACTGTATGGCATTTCCTAGGGAGCTATAACTATGATAGCTGGTTCATTGCGAACTAAGTCGAAAACCCAAATACTGACAAAGCTGCAAAGGAGAAATGAATCACCATTGTGGGGAGTCTGTGCCAGGAAGCACTCTGAGGTCATAAAATATATGGACTCTCAGCACAAGAGGACTTCAGCGGGCAGCCGGGCTGGCTTCCTGCTTCAGGTGTGCCAAAGCTATCATTCACCTGGCTTCAGATGTTTCCAGAGCTTCCCTACTGCATCCACCTCAGCCAGACTCTGTGGGGAAAGAAGCAACAGAGCAGGCGGTGTCTCTCTTAACCATGGGCCTGGGGATCTGCTGAGGAGATGAGATTTATTTGTGGACGTGATGAACCCCCGATGAGTTAATGGGTTTAGGGAAGCAGATATGTAAGAATAGAGTTTGAAAAATTAAAAGGGAGGAGCTGCACTGAATCCCATCTTCAGATCAGGGTCCCCTCCCTCCTGTGTCTTCACTGTTGGTGTCATCTCCTTGGAGTGGGATGGAAACCCTTCTTTGGGACCCCTTATAGCATCCTCGACAGGTGGTCATTTGATCTCTGTTCAAATATTTCCAGTGTCTGGGAGCGTATTACCTGTAAAGAAGGTCTGTTGGACAGCTTTCTATATTGAGTTGAAACCTGCTTTCATCTTGCTTCTACCTACAGGTAGGAGACCTGCCCTCAGGGTTAATAATAGAGGGCAAGTCTGATCCATCCCCTACACAACAGCCCTGTAGATATTTGCTTATAGCGGCCAGGTGTTGCCTCCCCACATACACACGTGGCTCCACACCTTCTCTCCAGGCTGAGCATCCCAGCTTGATTCAGAAGCACAACGTGGCTTCCTGAGCCCTCATCTCCTGGTTGGCCTCCCTGGCTTGCTGCAGGCGTCAGAGGCCTGGGGACAGCTTGCCTGTTTACATTTGCCCTGGCTGCCTGCCGAGCTGCCTCAAGGCATGACTCTAGCCCACAGCAGGTTTTGGAGCACTTCTGGCTTTAAAAGTCTCACTGCTCCAACTTCTCCAGCATACAGTGAAGTCACTGGAAAAATCCCCTTTCCGACTTAACTCCTACATAGTTCAATGATGGCAGACAGGCAGGCCATGGTATCAAAACACTGTGTGTGAGAGCTAAGTACCACTCTCCTCGTGCTGTCAGTGGCATAGGTAAGGCATGTGCTAACACCTCTTTCTCAAATGATAAAAGCTCTTGTCTTGGCCCAATGAAAAGGTATTGGTGAAGAATGGCCCACTGATATCTTTACAAATTAAAAAGAAACAGTTTAAGGCTCACAAGAAGTTGCAAAAAATAGTGCCTAGAGTTCCCATGTATCCTTAATGTTGCTTCCTCCAATGATAATGACACTACCATAATACATGGTCAAAAACAGGAAAATGGTATTGGGGCGGTACTTTTTAACTCAGTTACAGACCTATTTGGATTTTACCAGTTTTCACATGCAGTCTTGTGTGTGTGTGTGTGTGTGTGTGTGTGTGTGTGCGTGGGCATGCGTGTGGTTCTATGATATTTTATCACATATGTAGACTGAGTAAGCATCTCCACAATCAGGACACAGAACTGTTCCATCACTACAGAGAAACTCTCTCACATCACTCCCTCATAACTGCATCCTTCCCCCAACCCTGGAAACCTCTGATCTGTTTTCTCTCACTATACTTTTCTCACTTTGAGAAAGCTGTATCAATGGAATTGTACAGTATGTAACTGAGATTGGCTTTTTTCTACTCTGCATAATGCCCATGGGTATCTTCTAATTACATGTACTCATGATCCTAAATCATGATGGTTTTATATTTTTGTCTTGGACAATGTGCCAAGGCCTCCTGAATGCAGACAGTTAAGTAAGTAAACCACTGAGTTGAGGGTGGAAGAGTGACCCTGCCCCATGGCCAGTACATGGAGCATTGGTAGCATGAGCTGGGTGACCCCAGGGAGGCTCTCCTGGCACAGCCTCATGAAGCTCCCCTGGGCTTTGGAACTGTGAACGAGATGCATTCAAAATTTTGCCTTCCTCTTCTAACTCTCTCTGTGCTTTAAAACACTAACATTTTGCATAGCCTACCCATTTCAGCATTTTCAAAAGGTGGGCATAAAAATTAAGAGCAATGAAACTTGTCAACCTATAGATTTTTTTCTTCAGGGAGGCATTTTGACAGGGACAGGGCTATCATATTTCTAGCTCTTTCCATGGTGTATACCTTCAAAGGGTATGTGTACTCTATCATTGTCAGATTTGGAGAAAAGTTGTACAAATTCAGATTCCAGTCTGACTCAGTTAAACTCAAAAGTGATTAGCCATAGAGTGAACATATCCACAGTGATTTGGCAAAACGGAATATTGCTTCGGAGACTTTCAACTGTAAGTGAAAAAGTAAAGTAGGTAAAAATTGAGGATTAGATGCAAAAGAGAGTTGCTTGTGTTTTAGGAATGAAAATGGATATTTAGTGAATTTATCTATTTACAGCATTGCACTCAACAAGGAATTTGAGTTTTCCCCCTCACCCTTTGAGAAGTCTGGGAGGTTTAATGGAATGAAAAATTTCTGAAGCAATCCTCAAAAGTAAAAATTTCTTGGCTATAGGGGGAGGGAGGGTATAGCTCAGAAGTAGAGTGTGTGCTTAGCATGCACGAGGTCCTGGGTTCAATCCCCAGTACCTCCATCTAGAAAAATATGTATATATTATATATATACTCTTCTAAAAGTTTTAAAAAATTTCTTGGTTATAGATTAGCTAATTTTTTTCAGAGGTGAAGCAAAGTAAACTCAAAACATTTTATAAACATAATCAAACGCATATATATGACTATCTTTTTAAAATATAATTATATTTTAAATTCAACAAACATTTATGGATGTCTACTTTGAACAAATGTCTCTCTAATAGGCATCCAACAAACATTTGTTGAATAAATGATGAATGAATGACTGAATGAATGAGGATAAGTTAATAAGAAGTGAGCAGATGTCTTACATTATTAAATGAAGCAAATAATGCAAACTTTAGGACAATACAAAAGTTCATGAAGGAGCTATTCAAATCCCTTAATAACAGTTATTTTTATATACTAGAGCATTGTATTTTGTTTAAACCAGTTCTAAGAAATGATTAGTAAATATTATAGATTAGGTATTGTGCATGCACTGGATACCACTTTTGATACTTTCTTACCCAAGAAAATAGTGACACCATCTCCTTCATTAGTACTCCCAGGTCAGGCGGTAATACAGCAATACTAACACCAACACTAATACCAAGCAACTACCTTTTTGAGCCCTTGTTGAGTGCCAGGCTCTGTGCTAAGCATGTCACAGGTATGATGCTGTTTAACCTTCACCACTGCCTTGTGAAGCTATAACCAGGGTCTTTACAAATGAGTTAACTGAGGTACAGAGCACTTCAGTGGTGTTCCCAAGGTCACAGTGACAGCAGTGGTAAAATCAGAGCTTGAACCCAGGTAATTGCCTCCAAAGTGGGAGTTTATAATCTCCTCTACTTTTTCCATACTCTTTTGTCTCTATCTATTCATCAATGCCAGTGTGGATGGCATTTGAAATGGGCCTCACTGGATTTACTGCAGCTCCTTGGAAACAATAATAATCACTTTTTTTTCCTTTTAGGATTTCCTTGATCCATCTAAATCAGTGAGTGTGATTGTGCATAAAAGAAAATTAAGGCATGGAGCAAATACATAGGCAACCTACACTGAGAAGTGGTCAGCCTTAGGAACCATGTGGTCACATGGACGCCAGTTTCCAGTTCCCCAGTGACACAGCCTGGGGAGATGGGACAGGGTGAGGATCTTGTGAATTCTGGGCATGTGTACTGAGAGAACCTGGGCTGTTTATAGATATGTGCTCATGACAAGTGCAAGCACCATGGCCTTGACCATATGGGTATGTCCTGCCCACAGCCCTACAGACTGCAGAGGACCAGTGGCCAGCAGCAGGGCAGCCGTTAAAGCCAGCCTCTGCCCTTGGCACCCACTGGCAAAGGAGTGATGTCCTTCCAATCTCAGCTTAGGTATCACTTTGCATGGGAGGATTTCCCTGACTCTGTCAGACAAGGTTGCATTTCCCTTGCTGGATGCTCCCAAGGTGCCTATACTTCCCCTCCTCTGTTGCAGTTGCTTTTTTTGTTTTATTTTGTTTGTTCTTTTGTTTTTTTGTGGGGGGAGGTAATTAGGTTTAGTTATTTGTTTTTTAACGGAGGTATTGGGGATTGAACCTAGGACCTCATGCATTCTAAGCACACACTACCACTGGGCTGTACCCTCCCCCGTCCCTGGTAATTGCTTTTGAAAACTATTTATCTTAATTGTGAGCCCTAGGAGGGTGAGAAGATGATCTACTTGTTCACTGCTTTGTCCCCAGGCCTGAAAGAGGGCCTAGAACACAGTGGCTGCTTAGTAAATAGTCAAGAAATAATTTGTAATTCTTTCCCAAGCAAGGGAAGAAAGAAATGATATGGGGACATTACATGAAAGGAATGAATGGAGCCTTGAGTTTTTCTCACTGTCTGAATTTGAGCATGTTGGGTGTACAGGACTCCTGGCTTTATTCTTTTTGTTGACTTGTATGTTTTTCTCTTTTTTCTGTTCCTTGCTGACCCCTTGCTACCTCATTCATTTTCTTCCTTTTACCTTTTCTCTGTTACTTTGATCTGTCTATTTCTCTGAAATTCTTTTCTTGGAGAAACAAATACATACTGTTAGCTTAATAAATTGATAGAGCAAAAAGATATTGTTCCTTAATAACTTAGGAACAACCAGTAGAAGAGTAAAAATAGAATGCGTAACTTACACACCAGGAGAAAAAAATTCAATTTACTCAAAAGAATACAGGAAAAGAAGGAAAGGATAAAAAAGAAACTTGGGAATATAAAAAAGGTGGAAATAAATATTGATATAAGAAGAATTACAGTAAGTGTAAGTAGTTAAAACCCTTCAAAGTATAAAGTCTGTGTAATTGAATTTAAAAGATCAAACAATATATGCCTATGAGATACATGTTAAAAACTACAAGGTACAGAAAGGATAGAAAGGAAAAGATTTATCAAAATTAAGCCAATGACTGAAGCATTGTGCTGTACACCAGAAACTGGCACAACATTGTAAACTGACTATACTTCAATAAAAATATATTAAAAAAATTAAGCCAAGATAGAAATTTCAATATGAAAGAAATATGAATTTAAGGCATACAGTATTGAGAGAAATGAAGATGTTATATATTGGTAAAACAAATAATATATCAAATAACATATCAAGAAATGTAATGATCATGAATATGTATGCCCCTGATAATATAGCATCAAAATGCATTAAGCAACAACAGACAGATCTTGGATAGAAATAATAAATCATATATAATAGTTGAAGATTTTAGTATATCCTCTCAAAACCCAGTAGTTAACAAGGACCTACTGTATAGCACAGGGAACTATATTCAGTTTCTTATAATAAGCTATAATGGAAAAGAATCTGAAAATATATGTGCATATATATATATATAACTGAATCCCTTTGCTATATACCTGAAGCTAACATAAATCAACTACACTTAAATTAAAAAAAAAAAACTAGTACTTGAAGCCTATGAAAATAAGCTAAGTTATACAAAATTATAGTGATATGATTTGCCTGACCATCTTTCCCCAAAAAACAAAGTATTTTCTTCTCATATACACACGGATATGCTAGGCCACAGAAGAAACTTCAGTAAATTTGAGTCAGCGTCATATACACAACGTGATATTCCTGACCATGATAGAATTAAATTACATCTAAAATCCTATGTCTACAAATTTAAAAAATACTACCATATATCATTGGGCTATAAAAGCAATCAAAGAGAAGGTATAAAATACTTAGATGTGAATGGCAATGAAAGCAACACATGTCAAATTTTGTGGATCATATTCACAGCAGCACTCAGAGGTCAACTTACAGCTTTAAATATGGCAGAAATTAAGAGGAACGCAAACAAGAGAGTTAAGATTTCAACTTAACAAAGTTCAGAAGAGAGAAACAGTAAACCCAAGTAAATAAGAAGCAAGGATATAAATAAGAGTAGAGGCAAAAGCCAATAAATCAAGGTAACAAAAACAAATAGGAAATTAACAAGATTCAAAGTGTTCTTTAGAAAGACTAACAAAATAGATCAGCCTCTGGCAAGACTCAAGGGAGACAGAAAGGAGGAGGAAATGTGAATAAACAAAATATGAGAGAGAATATATGTATAACTATACGCTAATAAATTGGATACTTAGATGAACTAGATGAAGTTCTGAAAAAATGTGAAAATGCTAAATGTGGCCCAAGATCGTAAAACTGTAACCCTTAAAGAAACTGAAATGAAATCATCATCACCCTTCCAAAAAAACCCCCCGCTCCAGATGGTTTTACAGCTATGACAGTAATACTTTCAAGGAAGAGATAATCCCAACCTTATAAACTTGCTGTAGAAAAACAAATAGATGGAAAATTGTTCACATAATTTTATCAGGTTAGTATAACCCTGATTTCAGAACTGGAGGAAAACAATTCAGGAAAAGAAAGTTAGAGCCCAGTTTCACTATGAACATAGATGTGAAAAATCCCAAATACGATATTAGCTTATGAAATCTAATGGTATATTTTTTCAAAACATGTACAGTCAACTTGAATTTATCCAAGAAATGTAAGAAGGTTCAAACATTAGAAAATCTATCATTGTGATTCAATATATTGAGTACAAGAGAAAAATCTCATAATCGCTTCAGTACATGCAAATGAAGCATTTGATAAAGTTCAACATCTATTCATCATTAAAAAAATACACTGAGAAAACCAGAATAAAAAAAGAATTCTCAATCTTAAGTCTAGCTACTAAAAACTTATTTTTTTTAAATGTCATTTCTTACAGCATCATTTATAAAGGAGGAGTTTGAGGCAGCCCAAGTGTCCCCCTTTAGGAGAACGGATTAAAAAACGTAGTCTATAATCTGTTTAAAAAAAACAAACCCTCCCCAAACCACAACCCCTACCCCCCCTACAAAACCACTACACAGTAATTGGTGAAAAATAAACTAGATTTACCTATAGTAACGCAAATCCATTGTAATATAGAATTGAGTAAAGAATAAAATGTATAATTTCTGAATTGTAAAACAGCAAGACATATTTTTCATGGATGTCCATATATCTGGTGGCACTGATAAATGTGTTAGAGAGGGTACCTTTCTATGAGCAGGGACGAATAGCTATGGAAACAAGGGACTAGAGGAAGTACTAAAACATAAAGCCAGAGACAACCCCTGTGTGAACCAATGAAGACTGCATTGAATTGAGCAACAGGATCCACTCAGCTCTGTGCACCTGTGTATCAAAGGATGATAAAAAGCTCCCATGCAGTGAGGTAACCTGGATGCACCCCAGTATCTCTTGGGGCTCACTTTTCTCCTGGCTATCTCAGCCTCAGAGCTACCAATCCAGCTCTCCACTGTGTTTCTGAGTCTGCTGTCGCCCCTCTTGGAAGCTGTGTGAGCTCTCTACCACAGGCTAGACACTGCCCTAGGAGGGGTCTCCTGAAGGTTCAGGGCAGTGGAGAGGCAAGGGGAGGTGGGGATGGTCACAGCACAGCACAGCACAGCACAGCAAATTTAACTGAGCTCTCCTTCGAGCTTTGGACTCATGTCTCCAGCAACCTCCTAATGGACATGTCAAACTTACTAAATGTCCAATATTGACTTCTGGATCTGTACCCTCCGCCACTGCTCTGAATTGGTGTCTTCCTTTTTCTCTCCATCTCAATCAGTGACACTTCTCCTCCATACACCGTGACCATTCTGTCACTAATTCTGATCAACTGTAAATTTAAACTATAGCCTGTACCTAGCCGCAATGTAAATGCCACCCTAGTCCAAGCCTACATATCTATCACTTGAACTGTCACAGCCTCCGAACTGGTCTTCCTTCTTCTATTCTTGTCCTCTGTTGTCCGTTCTTCACCCAGCAACCACAATGACATTTTTAAGATATAAAGACACTCTCCTGCTTTAAAACTTCCCATGGCCTCCCCATCATACTTATATTAAAATGCCAGCTTCTTATCATGATCCATGAGACCCTACACGATCTAGCCTCTGGCGCCCTCTCTGGCTACAATTCCCACCATACTGCCTTGGTCACTCAACTAGCCACTTCTCTTTGCTGCTTGAGCACTCCAGGTTTGTTCTTATCGGTGGGCCTTTTCCCATGGTCTCCCCTCTGCCTGGAATGCTCTAGCAGTTGCTGTTGGTGCCTTGACTGGATCCTCTTGGGCCTCCACATCCCTGTGCACACAGCTAGAATTCCACCTGCCAGCAGCTGGATCTCCTTGCCTGGGTACTTTCTCTGGTGACAGCCTCCTCTGCACATGGCCAGTTAGAAGTGCCAGAGAATTCATGCCCCTGAAGCAGCCCTCCACTAATGAGATGGAAGTTGGTGTAGAAATACCCCAGCTCCCCCAGCCCTTTGAGTGGGAAGGAGATTTAGAGGAGTGTGTTTTACACAGGATCCCAGAGGTCCTCCTGCAGGATTAGGCTCCATCTGCCCAGAGTCGTTAACTGGCTTGATGACACCCTTTAGAGGCTGCCATCCCTTCTTTTACCTTCCCACTCCTCTGCCAGGGCTTCCTTGGGTTACCTTGTAAATAAACTGCCTGCCCGTGAATCTTTGTCTCAGTTCTACTTCTGGTAGAACTCAAACTAAGACACTGCCAACCCCAGCAAGTCTCAACTGAAATGCCATCTCCTGGAGAAGGGACACAGCATGACAGTGGGTTCTGAGGTTGCTGGGAGAAAAGCCTGGCCCCACTGCTCACTCACTGTGGACTTGGGCTCCTGTGCTCAATTTTCTCATCTGTAAAACAAGAAGTAATAATAGTAATGAGGCCAAGAGCTATTTTTGTTGAGGTGTTGAGAGGTCACGAGGTAACATTTATTGAGTGCTTACTACATGCCAGGCTATGCTCCAGGTGCACCAGACTTATTAGCACATTTAATCCTCATGGCATCATATCACTATCTAATATCACAGTACATTCTGTTTGTTCATCTTTTACTTTCCATCTCCCTCAGTAGGATCCTTAGTAGGATCCAGAGCACAGGGACTCACTGTGCAGCTCACCACTGTAAACCAAGCTCCTAGCTCAGGGCCTGGCTCACAGTCAGTACTCAGGCACATTTGTTTGGCCAATGACTCTCAGTCAACACCTTTCTTAAAAGACCCTTGAAGAGTTTCCCCACTGGTACCTCCTATTGGACAAGAAGATGGCACTGTTTAAAATTTCTGCTGAAAGCATGTGTGCATAGGGGAAGGGGAGGGCATATGTGTGTTTGGAGCAGAGAAGTGACTTCATTTGGTGTTGTGTTTCCAGAAGCTCACTCTGGCAGTAGGTGTAATTGGACTGGGGCAGCTCGAGACTGGAGGCAGGAGTCCTGTTGGAGGCTCTGGCTTAGCCTAATGCAGATAAGAGGTGAAGAGATGAGATGTGCCAAGATCTTGGACACAGGTAGCAATTATGGGGAAGAAGAGGAGGGCCTATGGGAGGAGATTCCGAGGTCTGAAGCCTGGTTCCAGACAAGCAGAGAGTGAAATGAAACACTGGAGGAAACAGGTGTGGGTAAAAGATGTTGAATCTAGTTTGAACTGTGTTGGGTTTAAAAAATATAGGTCACTGGGTGGGGACAGATGTTGGTGCCTGCTTAGATATACTGGTCTGCAACTTAGGACCAAGGTAAGGCTCGGAGACAAAAATTGGTAGATATGTCGTGGCATGGAAAAGGTTAAAGCAATGTAAGGAAATGTGATCACCAAATTCTGTCCAAAGAGAGTCACAAGCAATTTCAGAGGGCCTCTGAAGGTCTAAATGGGGCGTGGCGGCCTTGCTGCAGGCCTGTGTTCCCACTGGGAAAGGCCTGGATTCCTGCATCCCTGTGGATTCCTTTGCACTTGTACCAGGAACTCTCCATCAAGGATGTTTGCCATTTTTCTCTTCTTTCCTCTTCCTTATCTGGTATCCCCCTGGCTCTGAAGCTAGCCCTGGGAGGACTGAGACCAGGTTAGGAGAAGTCCCTTCCACATGACCAGCACCACCAGCAGAAATCCAGAAAGAAAGACAGCAAGATGACTTCACCTGCAGCACCAACGAACTGATGGTGAAAACTGGAAATGCAGGCAGTCATCACTTGTGACCCAGTGCAGTCTATAAAGTGAAGGATTTTCCCAGGGCTTGGGAGTGGGTAGGAACATGGGCTCTGAAGTCTGATCATTTGGGCTTTGCATCCCTGTTTGTAGCTTGGCTGCTTGGGCAGGTGATATGACTTCTCTGAGCCTCAGACTTCTAGGCTGTAAAAAGAGCAAATGAATCGTACTCACTTCATGCAGAGGACCCAGTATCAGTGCTCAGTACATACTAAGTCTTGGTACATGGTGACTGCTGTGATTTCCAGCACTCCAGACTAGAGAAGACAAACAGGTTTGCTGAGGCTGCTTGACCTGGGAGAGGCAGAGCTCAAGAGACAACAGGGTCCTTCTGTACAGCACAGGGAACTGTAGTCAATAGATTGTAATAACCTATAATGAAAAAGACTATGAAAAAGAAGATATATATATATATATTTATGTATAACTGAATCACTATACTATATACCAGAAACTAATACAGCATTGTAAATCAACTTCAGAAAAAAAAATTGCTTCAAATACACATTCAGATTATTATTGCCAGGCTGTTTGCCTAGAAATTAGCAATTTTGCATCCCCACCCCCACCCTGGAATCTCTTTCCTGCCTAGCACAAGATCCTTTTTAGCAAGTACAGAGCTGATGAGGAAAAGGTGAATGGACAAGTTAATGAAGGAATAGAGGAATAAATAAGCTTCTGTTATGGCCTATCAGCACTGACCTTTCTCTGATTTCACACTGTAAATTGCTGGAGTCGCATTTGAGATGCAGTCTGGGGCAGTCTTTCATTAGCTGGTATGCGTACATGTGCGTGTGCATGTGTGTGCCTGTTGAGATTAACATAGGGATAAATCACAGATATTTACTCTTCATGATCCCTGACAGAGAAGTTATCAAAGACGTAATTTAACATGCACCCCTTTTCGGCTTCCATCAGCCTCACCATGGACTGTGCTGGACTGCAATGCGCCTGATGAATTAATTAGCAGACATCCGCTTATCTAGCCTTCACTGCTGTATTGACTTCATTTTAGGATTTGACCACAATAAGCAGCAGAGAACTCATTTCCTGCCCATGAGGCGGTGTAGGTAATCCTCAGCAGGAGAGAGAAATTCTGGGCAGGGGCCAGTGTTGGGGCAGGGAGGGATATTTTCTGAGGAAGAGATTTCCAGAGCCAGTGTTCAAGCACAGTTGTCTCCTTATGACCCAAAGAGTTTGGGGTTCTGTAGAGGCCTCCAATGATTTGACTTGAGTTCTGAGTGGTTGGAGCTTCACCTGAGAAAGTTTGTCTCCTGGGGAGACGGGGCCTCAGGGACAAAATGCTGTGTGAACTATATAAGTCTGTGAGTCAAGATGATGACTTTGGACTGGAGGGGACTTTAGGAGTCCTTTCCCTCCCCTTCACTCGAGTTTCCCCACTCAGAAGGTGGAGGCTGAGCCATTTCATTGCTCAAGGCCATTCTTGCACTAACAACTTACACTTTGACTCAACACGTATGTCCTCTGGGCCATGAAGGTGCATGTGTGGCATGTGTCTTGTTTTGTCTGAGGCCTAAGGCAGCATCATCTGATACTCACAGGGAATGAGTATGTATGTATAGGGTAATTTCTGGGTATATAAACCCATTCCCAGCACGGATTGTGGGTAATTTTATAGTCAGAGTGAAATACCTGAGAAAATGATGTGTGTTTTCGCTGTGATAACTGTGGGCCGTTGTCACATTTGTGTTTACTTAATATATCTACTGGAATATTGTCTGGATGTTAGTGTTCATCAAAACAAGTGTGGATCCTTGTTTCTAATTTTAAAAAGTCCCTTTCTCTGGCCTGCAGTGTCAGTGCCCAGCAGACCCTTTGAAGCCAGCAGAGCTGAGGCTGATGAGCACCCCATGACTCAGGAGGCAGCTGTGCTTGGCTTCCTCCAGGCTTAGAGCTGTGCTTGGTGCACCACAGGTGCATGATGCATGCCAGCTTTATTGAGCAGATGTGGGACCGCTCTTTCTGGGGGTCAGCCTAGAAAGAGATGGTTCACCCTGGAAAAAGGCTGGTGCTGATGACTTTAGTCAGAGGAGATCTTTCTTTGCCCAGTAGCTGCACAGGGACCACTAATTATTAAACCACACAGCAGTTCAGTGCTGTCCCCAGGGTTACTGAACTGAATGGGACTGTTTGCCCTGGTACTTTTTGGCCCCAAACTTTTCCGATTCATATTTCTGCTTTTTAATTTCTATTTGTCACCACTTTCGTTCTCATACTTTTAGTTGCCACTCTTTGGTAGGTCCCTGGTTCTAGAATTACCTGTCTTCTTTTCACAGTTATTGTTGCTAATTTCTTGTGAGTTGGGAAATTGGATCATCAACAATGTTAGGATTGGGCATGGCCTTAAAATAAATTCTAAGGAGGGCAGAGGTAAACTAGAGTGAATGTATTTCTGATGAGAAATATGCATAAACCTTTGGCTACTGGCATGAGGCCATGTGTGTGTTTTGCCTTCTTCATGAATCTTAGTGCTATACTCTCTGCTAGAGAAGAGTGAAAAGAATGGCTCACATATTTGGGAGGTGATCCTTCAGATACCTTCTCCAGACAGATGGTCATCTAGGATTTTAGTACAAGACTTCATTTGTCTGGCCCCGTGCAGGCTCCAGCGTGGCAGGTTTCCTTATTACCTCTTCCCTGAAAGATAGGTGAGTTGTTGAGGAAAGTTTAGACTGTGAGGATATACTGTCCTTTTACAGAGTAATTTTCTCATAATCTATTTTTGGAGGGAGGGTTGGAAGGGGTAGTCAAGTTTCAGAACTCAAAATACTAAGGTGACATTGACCTAAAACATAACATATTTTAGTGGAGTGTTTGGTAAGGAGTGGTTTGCTCAGGTATTTAGGATATATCTTTCAATCATTACCTCTCCCGTATCTTCTCATGGTTCCTCCAGCAGGGTCAAGACTATGGTGAGTGATTGGTAGAATAAATTGGATGGGGTGTAGGTATTTTAAATTAGATCCCAATCGTTGGAACCCTCAGTTACAGTGGACTCTTGATGCAGCATGGGAGACAGAATATATTTCTCCCTTAGAAGACTCCACTTGTTACTTTGGCCGGTTTTCTCAGTGCATTGTTGTGTATGGTATTAGGGGATTAGATCGAGGTGACCAGTGGTCCTAGTATCCCTTATGCAGGAGCCTGGATACTTTTCCTTGGGGTCCTAAAACAACAGAAACGGAAATAGCTTTCTGTATTTCAGAAGATTTGATTGACACTGCAAAGGGAGTGGGTGGACATTTCCCAGTTTCATCCCTCTCCTGTTGTTTTCCTCATGCCCACTCATCCTCTCATCTCAATAACTCAAGTCATAGATCTTGTCATTTTTGACTCAGTCTTTCTCTCATACCAAATATCCCCAATATCCCCAATATCCACCACTTCTTGACAATTCTATCTTCAAAATATGTCTTCAATCCATCTCCTTTCTAGCTTTAAGGGATCACTGTAGTCCATCTTCAGTGCTTGACTAGAAGACTATAAGAGTCTACCAACTGGTCTCCAAGCTCTCCCTTTATCCCCTTCCAAGCTATTTCCCACCAATAACCATAGGAATTGACATAAAACTTTAAATTAGCTTATAGCATCCCACTGGTCTCAACCAGCAGATGTCTTTTCATGCCAGAATAAAATACCAAGACCTTACCATAGCCCATAAGCCCTGTATGTCCTGGCCCTCTCCACCTTTCTGACTTCATACCGCCTATTCTAGACTTCTTTGTGTTTCTAGAACATGTGAGTATGTTTCCTACCTCACGGCCTTTGACTTATCTCTTCTGCCTAGACACTCTTCTCCATGAACTTCCTATGGCTGGTTCCCTCTCATCCTTCAAGTCTAATCTCAAAGGTCACCACCCCAAATATGCTGGTTCTGAACTCTAATCTAAATAAAGTGCTCCTCTGCACTTTTCTCTACTGAAGTACACCATTGCACTCATCATAGTTTGTAATTATTTATTTGTTCACTTGTTCATTATCTGCTTGCTTTCCTAGACCGTACACTCTAGGAGGTTAGGGACCATGTATGTATTGATCAGTATTATATCCTCAGAACATAATGTACCAGTTTCCTGGGGTTGCCATACAAAGTACCACAAACTGGATGGCTTAAAACAAGAGAAACTTATTCTTACAGAGTTCCAGAGGTCAGAAATCCCAGGAGAGACTGGGAGGTGTTGGTAAGGCCGTGCTCCCTCCAGAAGCCCTAAGGAAGGACTCTTCCTTATCTCTTCCAGCTTCTGGTGGCTCCAGGTGTCCTTGGCTTGTGGCTACATCACTCCAGTCTCTGCCTCCATGATCATATTGCTTCCTCCTCGTCTTTCAAATCTCCGTCTCCCTTGCTCTTATAAGGACAGTGGCCACTGGATTTAGGGCCCACCCAGACTATTCAGGATACTCCTCCTCTCAAAATCCTTGGTCACATCTTTTGCCATATAAAGTTATATCCACAGGTTCTGGGGATTAGGATGTGGAAATACTGGTGGGGGACACTAGTCAGCCCAGTGTACCTTGTAAAGTTCCTTTCACCCAGTAGGTGCTCTAAAACGTTTTGAATGAATGAGTGAGTCATAACAACCAGGGCTGCTGTGATCAGAAAAACCTGCCAGCTTGTCTCTGTGCCCCTCACCCTTGATTAGAAATATTTGCCTTCAGGTATCTTTTCCAAGAGGGTGCTGGGCCCGCTGCATGAGCACTTGCCTGTATACCCAAGATGTGTGCTTCGCCCATCATCTGAGCATCATGGCTCTCTCCTGGGGCTTCTCTTTGTTCAGAGACCCTCTGTATCACCCACTTGGGAGGAAAAAGCAGACTCCCTAAAGCAAAGGGATGGCAGATGTATCATTTAAGATTTTGAAAGGAAACAGTGTCCACCCAGATGGGTCAATTGAAAAGGCTTTAATGAGAAGACTACTTAGTGTGGGCAGGAGGGAACATAAAGGGATGATGTGGTCCCCAGTAGGACAGTCTTACCACTCTTAGGACCAAAGACACAGAGGACAGAAGTAATGCTGACAGAGCACTGTGAGAGCTAAGCTATGGAGCTGCCTGGCAGGAGCTATAGTCATAGAGACAATGTCAAAGCAAGGAGGGAGTAGGGAGAGAAGTGCCCAACCTGTCCCTCCTCTATCCTCTGATCTGCTGGTGTTCCCAGTGGGCAGAACCCAACCAGAGCCAGAGGAAAGGGGGCTTGTAGGTGCTGCCCGTAGTCCATAGCTGTCAGTCTCTGGGGCACAGAGCCAGGAAGAAGACAGGACATGGGTGTGGTGGAGAGGCAAATGGAAAATGACCAGCAGGGCAAGTTACCAGTGATGATTCCATTTGAAGGATCAGAGAGTCAGGAGGTAGGAGGGGCTGCTGCTTGGTCTAAATAAGGGAATTTAAGTAAGAAACTTAGAGTTGATGGCTCCTTCCCTCCCTCCCCCACCATTCTTTCCCGCCTTCACCACCCTCCCTCTGTGTAAGCAGGGAGACTTACCTCCATGGTTCCAATGGTTACAGTATGGTTGTTTCACTCTGAGGGTTGGGGACAGCAAGAGCCACATTTGCCAAAGGCTCTGGAGGGTGACGGTGCCTGTGGAGAGCAGGGGCTAAAGCCCAGCGAGGCTGTACAGCCAGCAGGGGAGGCTCCCAGCAAGACCTGTAATTCCACCATGGGTTTCATGGTCAGCCCCTGCCCTACCACATGCTTAGAAAGAAAAAGAGGACTTTAACTTCTGACTTGCAAGTTGGAACCAAGGGAAGGATGAGAACTGGAGTGGTCTTTCTCAGAACAGCTGCAGGCTTGGACTCCAGCAGCTAGAAGGGCGGCTCCAGTTGGAAGCAGATTCCTTGTCTCTCCTGGACACCTGGGCATCTGAGCTGAACCCTCTTTTCTCCCAGCAAAGCACATCCATGTGGCCCTGAGAAGCACACGTTTTACGAAGCTCAACACCTTTACCCCTTTCTCACCATTTTATTATTTTTTTTAATTTTAAAAATTTTTAAATTTTTAATTAATGCGTAATTGATTTACAGTGTTAGTTTCAGGTGTTCAGCAAAGTGATTCAGTTATACATATACATACATATATATTTTTTCTTTTCAGATTCTTTTCCATTATATGTTATTATAAGAAATTGAATATAGTTCCCAGTCCTGTACAGTGGGTCCTTTCTTACCATTTTATTTTGATAACTGCTTGAATTTAGGAAATTTTTTTTTTAATTTACTGGAATAATAATGGAAGTATTAGAAATGGTAGAAAGGATAAGCTACCTCCCTGCAAAGCAGCAAGATAAGAATAGCTTCCTTCTGCCCTTGGATCTTCGACGCATGCTGTTTCATCCCTTCCCGACCTACTGGCAGGCTCTCCCCTCCCTCCTTGTAAAGAGTCGGGAGGCTGGCTTCACTCTGTTTTCTCTCTGATCTTTGTGAGCTCTGTGGCCCATGCTGCCTTTGGGGCAGGATCTCACTTTATGAAACAGAACAATCAGTTTTATTCACCCTGCTCTACATTGTCAGGCAGTTTCTCTTAAGACAGGGCTTAGTTCTCGTGTCTATTGACAGTGTTATGGGAGGGGCACCTGTCCGGTGGGTGAGCTGCCCTGCCCTGGATGGTGGTTGAACCCTGTGTTCATTGTGAAAAACTCCAGAGAGTGGGTGCCACTCCTTATTTTAGGGATCAAGATGTAAAGCAGAGGGTTCCCATCAGCCTGAAGGAGGGTCTGGGAGAGGATGGGGTCTCCTGAGGCTCAGGGTCTGGGGCTTATCCCTACACAATGGCCCCAGGTCTTGGAAAGCTCTGAAGAACTATCATGTTCTTTCTTCACAATGGAACTACCTTTAACGTTTTTGATGATGATAGTAGTAAGTAAAACTTGCTCATTGCAACATTTCAGACCATTCACAGCTGTGTAAAATAGCCAGTGAAATTCCTTTACCATCTCAGCCTACAGAGTTAACAAGTATTCAGAGCTTACAGGGTATAGTTCCAGATTTTTGGATGTTTACATCATTGTTTTAAAGCTGGGGTCAAACCTTTGCACACGTTCCTGTATCCTACTTATCCTACTTTAGAAGGTATGGGAAGTCCTGCTTTCCCACATAATGCATTTCTGAAAAGAAGTTTAGAAGTTAAATATGCAAAAGTAAATAATCAACATACATTTTCTAAGGCAATTGCAATCTCAGAGGTCTAAATTATTCTGGCATCTCATTCACATTCTTACAATTTGTTCTTATACTTTGCAGTTGAACACAAAGTCCTTAAGCTTAAGTCCAATGAGCAGCAAATCAAGGCTAAAGATGGCTCCTTGCAGTGCCCCAGTAATTTCTTTGTTTCTGTTTTATTAGGCATATGAGACCTTGTCTTCTTGTTGTAAATATCAACATTTTAATTTCTCTTATTATTCATTTTAATAAAACAAAGGGCACGACGTGATAAAATAGTCAAGGAATGGTTACACAAAACTGCCTGGCAATGCTCCTTAACGTGGGTGGGGGCTGATGGACAGTGCAGTGATCTCGAATACGCATCCTTCTGCTGAGTTCTGAAGGTCGAAAGCTGGCAGTTGAGTGGTAGCTTAGAGGGTCTCCACATGTGATGCACAGCAGTGTGGGTTATTCAAAAGTTGAAATGGTAAAGTCAAAGATACCTGTATTGTAGATGTCTTCACAGGTAGTGGAAGCTGACTCAGCTCTGTAAGAAGAAAACGAGCTTACTAAAAAGAATCTCACAGAGGTGTGGGGCCAGAGCACTAGGTCTGGAGCTCTGCTTTGAGGAACAGTGGCTAAGCCCTGATGGCAAAACACCACCAGGAAGCCCTAGGGGCTGCTGCTGTCTGTGCTGGGAACTCACTTTTGCTGAAAGCACCCCCGACACTAGTACTGATAGGGCTTCTGTGGCAGAAACTCACCTCGCCAGTCCTCAAGCAGGCACTCTCCTCACCAGCAAAATGCTGCCCCTCTCTGAGCCTGTCTCCTTGCTTCCTTTTCGAAGTCTTGTGAGGTGTGTCTCTTTAGTAGAACTGTATTACATCCCTGCATCCCAGCTATGGAGGAGGCTGGGGAGCAGGATTTCTGACTTCTGCCTTGGGGAGAGGGTATCATAAGACAGGTAATTCTGCAAACATTAAAAGGATGTTCAAAAGCTGTTGGGACTGCAGAAAAGGAGGAGGAGGAGAGGAAGGAGCAGGGGAAGGGGAGGAAGAGGTGGAAGAGGTGGAAGAGAAGGAAGAGGAAGAAGTCCTCTACACAAAGAAATAACTATAGTGGGTTATTTTAAAGTCTGCATAGTATTGCATTTTATGCATGTAATATAATTAATTTAGAGAACCCCTTATTAGCATGCATTCAAGTAATTTCCTTTGTTTTTGATATTAAAAATCATACTACACACACACATATAAACAAAAACATACAAATGTATTTGTATACTTTAATTTATTTTTATCAGATTAATTCTTAGGAGTAGAACGGCTGGTCACAGGCTATTTAAAATCTTATATTTTGATACGTATCATAACATTATCCCTTCCTAAAAGCTTGTTGAAATGCCCCTCAACAAAGATAGGTCATGTTTAAAGGAGTTGTCAAGTTTAGAGAGTTTTAATAATATTCAAATAATGAAAAACTTATTAACACATGCATGTTTTTACATGATAGCTTTAGTGCAGAATATCCAGAATAAATGGAGTGGCCGCTTGCCCTACCAAGCCTGATAAAAGAAAGTGCACTCTAACTAGTCATCTGTGGGGCTATCATTGGGTCTTTGTGATCCATTTTTGTGACATTCTTCGAGCCTTTATGACTATTAAGTCCAGGTTGTTCAACCACTCACAGGGTTGCTGCATATGGTTATACTGAAATGACTTCATGACTCCAGGAGGTGCTGTTTCACCACATAGTCTACGGAAATTTTGCCCCCCTGGAGTTGTGCAGTAGGCAACCTGCACAACATTCCATAGCACCCCTGCCAAGCCAAGCAAAAGGAGTCACCTGCAAATCCTCCCAATACTTCTTTGGGACTTTTAATTCATTTGTCTAAGGCAACTGATTATGAAACATTAAGCCCATTTCCTTTTTGGAGCAGTGAGGCAGCTGTGGTGACAACTCCTAAGTACATAAGAAATGTATCTTGAGTTCTGTGACATTTTACATTCCCCACTCTGCCCAGCAGCCAATGGTTTCTTCTTCCAAGTGACATATTGATTGTACATACATGCAGGGTGACTCTGATTGTGCTCCGTATTTCGAGCTCATCATCTGTTATCCCATTTTTATTGTCATCCTAGGCCCAGACAGTATCAAATTGGAAGCAGTAGTGTAGAAAATTACGAACAAATCAAAAAAGACTACAGCTGTGAAATGAATCAGGCCATCGCTCCACATTTAGTATTTTCCCTGCTTCTTTCTTCGCCCTGTTAGGAGGTCTCAGAGCCAGGAGAGTGCTGGGATAATTAGAGCTCAACTCTGACCTTGCTTTGGAGTTGGGTATAAGGTGTCCTCGAGAACAGCAGATTCTGCTGTCCTAGAAAATGTGTCACATCTTGGAGGCCATGGGGTGGCTCACCAAGGTGTGACAGCGAGGAAGCAGGGATTGACACGTGGTGATTTATGTGGCTATGAGTGGCAATTTCACTCTCACAGGGCACTAGGGCTGGCCCATTCCCCCAGGTTTTATGAGATCCTCATTAATCACACCCCTCCAGGTGGGTCTGTGACCAAGGGAATAATGAGAGGATGCCATGTTGCTAGTTGGCATGAATGTAGGCACAGCTCCGTCAGGGTGGATAATTTCATGCATCAGCAGAGTGAAAAACCTTAATGAATGGCATGTAGGCCAGACGCACCTTGTCACCATGATAACCATAGGCTCTTCTGTCACTGCACTGTGCCTGTTGTCACTTTTGTGTTTGCTTAACATACCTGTGGTGGATGTGAATGGGGCCTGCCTTTTCATGTTAATCGGAAGCAGTGCGGATTCTTTCTTCTTGTTCTAAAAAGTCAGTTTGGACTATTCTCCTGGCTCACTGAGCATCTGGGCAAGGAGACTGGGGCCGGAGAATGTCCCTGTCTTGGGTGCTGACCCTTCAGAGTCCATGGGAAAGATCACCATGGTTGGGGTGGCCACATGGTCTGCTACCCAGGCTCAGCACAGAAGATGGTAGATAAAAGCTTGTTGCTTCCCCTTGTTGTGGGGGCCCCTGAAGCCCCTGCAGCAGAAGGAGAGGGCATTCGCCCTGAGAAGGTGGGTTGCAAGCTGTACTCTGAGCTCAGGCTCCTCCCTGCACACAGTGGGGCTTCCTCAGATGGCCCCAGGGCAGGGGGCCCTCCTTCCTCCCCCTGCCTGGAGTTTCCTGACTTGATTTAGAGCTCTAGATATCCTTTGAAAGCAAAGAAAACTCTGAGGACAGGGCAGGGCTTCTCTTAGGGAAGGGGCTGAGGCTGTTAGGAAATCTACCAGGGAAATCTCATCCCTCTCCATGGTTACAAGATAAGCTTCACACATCTTCTCCGCTGACTTGGGGTTAGGGAAAATCTGATGGGCTGGCCACAGACCTTCCGCTCTTTGACTCTCATCTCCCCATTTATGTACTAACTCATCCAATCAACAAATATTGATAGACTATACCTCAATTAAAGAAAAACCAAATATTTATAGATCTATTGCCACACTAGTCTACGGATTGAGGACATAGTAATGAACCAAATGGATAAACGACCAGCCCTTGTGGAGTTTACATTTCAATGGGGATAGAGAGACAAAAGCAAAATATAAAGTATGTTGAACAAAAATAAGTGCAATGGGAGAAAAATAAAGCAGAGGAAAGGGACAGGTCATGCTGGGATGGAGGGGGGAGTTGAGGTTTTAAGTAGGCGGGCCAGGAAAGGCCTCATGGAGAAGCAGAGCCCTGTGGAGCAGGGAGCCCAGTGGGTGTCCGGGGAGGCGTCCTCAGGCAGGAGTGTGCCTGGAGTTGTCCACCAGGCCAGTGCGGCTGCAGCAGAGTGAACCCGGGGCAGAGAAGGCAGACACAAGTCAGAGAGATGATGCGCTGATTGTGTAGGGCTTATCAGCTCTGATGAGGACTTGGGGTTTTCATTGGAGTGAAATGAGAGGTCATTAGAGGAGGGGGTTAAGAAGAGGAGTGACATGGTCCAACTGGTATTTAAGAGGAAGCTCTGCTGGGTTGCGGGGAGGGAAAGCAGGAGCTCATGAGGCAGCTGGGAGTTGGTGGTGGCCTGTGCCCTGCTAAGGTGGCTGTAAAGGCAGTGACACTGTCTGGTTTTGGATCTGTTGAGAATGTGAAGCTAAAAAGATTTGCTGATAGATTGGATTACAATGTGGGAGAAAGAAGACAAGCCAAGGATGACTCCAGGGTTTTGGACTGAGCTGAAAGGATCTGAAAGAATGGAGCCTCCGTGATTGGATCTAAGGAAGATTGAGTGGAGCAGCTTTCGAGTAAGAAAAGTCAAGAATCAAATTTGAGCCCATTAAGTTTGAGATGACTTCAAGTGGATGTGCTCAGGGTGCTTGATACAGGAGCCTGAAATTCAGGAGGGAGGTCCAGGCTAAGGACACAAGTTTCAGAGTTGTCACCATACATGGGTAATAAGAGCCATGCAGTGAAGAGCTAAACATAGTGAATAAAGATATTGAAGAGCAGAGATCCCATATCTAGGACCCAGAGCACCCCAATACTTGGAGGTGGGAGACGCAAGTAGGAACCAGCATAGCAGCCCAAGCAAGGATGGTCAGGGAGGGAGAAAGAAACCCAGAAAGACTGACATCCCAGAAACTGAGTGGAGGAAGTGTTGCGGAGGCAAGGGTGTGATCAGCTGTGTCCAGGTCTTCTGATTACGACTGCAAAGTCATGAGCACAGGGACTCTTTCCTATTTTATTCTATGCTTCTTTATATATATATATATAATATATATATATTTTTAATTGAAGTATAGTCAGTTTACAACGTTGTGTCAATATCTGGTGTACAGCATAAAGCTTCAGTCATACATGAACATACATATATTCATTTTCATATTCTTTTTCACTGTAAGTTACTACAAGATATTGAATATAGTTCCCTGTGCTATGCAATAAACTTGTTTATCTATTTTATATATATTAGTTAATTACTGCAGATCTTGAATTCCCAATTTATCCCTTACACTGGGACCTGGCACATAGCAGATGTTCAACAAATAATTTGTTGAATGAATAAGTAGGTCAAGTAGGATGAAGACTGAGAATTCGCCATTGGCTTTAGCAATGTGGAGGTCTTGGGTGACCTAAAAGAGCAATTTCGGTAGTGTGGATGCGGGTGAAAATCTGTTTAGGAGTGGCATCCGATGGAGAAGGAGTACAGGTGCAGGCACAGGACAGAGAACACAGAAGTGAGCTTGTAGCTGGAGAAAGTATGGTGTCAAGTCCAGTCCATCCTGTCACATTATTGATAGGGTCCTTGTCCAAGAGCCTGGCTTTCAGTTGTCACTGCAGCACCCCCACCGAATAAAGTCCAAACTCTTCTGCCACAATCCAGCTGCCACCCATCATTTCATCCTTGCTTTTTGCTATCCTTCTAATACCTTTCTATTTCAGCCAGACAATGTAGATCCCAACTGTGCCCCTTAAGAGCTGTTTAACTATGAGCAAGTCACTTAACCTCTCTGAGCCTCAGTTTCCTCATCTGTGTAATAGGGATAATTACTATATTTGCCTCATGGGGTGGTTAAGGGAATTAAGTGCTAGTGCTCAGTTGGTATCCAATAAATATCTGTAAGTTTTATTCCTGTTTTTGCACATTTGCTGGTGCTAGTTCCACCCCTCTATAGTCTATCTATTAAAATCCTCTCCAAGACTTTCCATTCATTTATGCATCATCATCATCATCATCATCATCATCATCATCATCATCATCATCATCATAATAATAGCAAACATTTACACAGGGCTTACTCTTTACTAAATTAGTACTTTATACTTATGCACGCATTTAATTCTCAGAGCAGCCCTGGATGGTAGGTTGTGTTATTGTTCCCATTCTATAGAAATGAAAATTGAGGCACAGAGTGGTGTGATGTCTTGTCTCTGGTTGCACTGCTCTCAGGCAGAAGAGCCAAATGGTTTCATTCATCTGCTATTCAGTAAAGCTTTGTCAAGTGTTTACTGGGATCCAGGCCCTGGGCTGGACACTGGGGATTAGATATGCAAAAAGCTCTGTCTGTTTCCTCAAGGAGCTCACAGCATGGTCTCCCTGACCACTTAGGGCCTATGCACATCTTTTTAACTCCTGCAGCCCTACTGCGTGTCTCACTCAGGCTGCTGAGTGTTACCCTACCATATGAGTCTTCAAGCTCCTTGAGAGTGTGCTTCTGCTCTGGAACCTTCGAGTCCTGGAATATTAGTCTTGTCTTACATATCACTAGGACTCAGTAAATATCTTCTATGAAACAGCCATTTGTCCTCACAGCCTCTCAAGGTTGTTTATTCATTCATTCAGCACTTATTTATTGAGGGACTATTATGTCCAGGTGCTGACCTGGGCTCTGAGGAATCGGTGGACATGACAGAGTCCCTGACCACGTGGTACCATGCACTGTGAGGTGACATCATACTGTATGGGTATACTGCCTCCTTCCCCCAATCAGGGTCATTCACACCCACAGCAGGACCTCTCTTACCATTTATCTTAAGTTGGACTCACTTGGATTTTGTTGAGGGAAGAGAAGTAGGACTATTTTCACTCTTTGTTTCTGCAAACTCAGGAAGGAGAAGCCAGGGGACTTTTTTTTCTTTTTAACATTTTTTATTGATTTATAATCATTTTACAATGTTGTGTCAAATTCCAGTGTTCAGCACAATTTTTTAGTTATTCATGGACATATACACACTCATTGTCACATTTTTTTCTCTGTGAGTTATCATAACATTTTGTGTATATTTCCTTGTGCTATACAGTGTAGTCTATTCTACAATTTTGAAATCCCAGTCTATCCCTTCCCACCCTCCACCCCCCTGGTAACCACAAGTCTGTATTCTCTGTCTGTGAGTCTATTTCTGTCCTGTATTTACGTTTTGTTGTTTGTTTGTTTTTGTTCTTGTATTTTAGATTCCACATATGAGCGATCTCATATGGTATTTTTCTTTCTCTTTCTGGCTTACTTCATTTAGAATGACATTCTCCAGGAGCATCCATGTTGCTGCAAATGACATTATGTTGTCGGTTTTTATGGCTGAGTAGTATTCCATTGTATAAATATACCACATCTTCTTTATGCAGTCACCTGTTGATGGACATTTAGGCTGTTTCCATGTCTTGGCTATTGTAAATAGTGCTGCTATGAACATTGGGGTGCAGGTGTCATCCTGAAGTAGATTTCCTTCTGGATACAAGCCCAGGAGTGGGATTCCTGGGTCATATGGTAAGTCTATTCCTAGTCTTTTGAGGAATCTCCACACTGTTTTCCATAGTGGCTGCACCAAACTGCATTCCCACCAGCAGTGTAGGAGGGTTCCAGGGGACTTTTAAGGAGCTGGTAGTGTTCCAGGTCCACATGCTTCCCTATATACAAACAACAGGCATTTGTCTTTCAGTCTTTTCAGACTAATTGTAGGAGCAGTTGGCTTACTTCACATCAGGACCACCATTATTGAGCATATATACATTGTGCTCTCTGGAGGCTATCTTGTCTTCTCTGACCATAGGAGTCCTATTGAATTTTAGTCGCTCACTCCCTTGGGGAGCTCTGATCCTCAGAGTACATCATGCATATGACTCATTATTGAAGCCTCCTGAAACCAATGAATCCTCACTTTCTAACTGCTTTTAAATGTAAATTATCAGGTGACTGCTTTCCACTCCAACTTAGATGTAAAGAACAGATGGGATGGCAGTATGATGTTTATAGTCTCCTTCTAATGATTTTTTTAAAAAGAGTAAAATAGACAAGAGATCAGTAAAGCACCATGTAGAGGAACCATTTATGCCTTTTCCCTTCACCGATGATGGTGCAATCAATAAGATGTTCTAATGTCTGGAGTCTTTTGTTTTTAAATGTATTGTATATATTTTTAACATATAAAACTAAGCTTTTGGTAAAAAAGGCAGTGCTCCCCATCTCCTAGGGGAAGTCTGTTTTCAGGCTGCTTGCTGTGGAATATGAGCTGCTCTCTGGAAAGGATCAGCCAAAGAAAGGTAGCGGAACAGGGCATGAGGACCCCTGTGTACAGTTCTTTCCTCAGTAGCATGTCTGACATAGCACACATCTCAGCCGATGTCATCTGTGTCAGGCCCTCCCAGCTGGTGGTGTTCCAGAGGATTTGTATTGCTACTTGCAGAAATCAATGAGTGGACTTCTACTTTAGGGAGATGGAGCAGACAGATTTCCCCCTATTCGTCCCACTAAGTTCAACTAGAAACCCTAGACATTATAAACATAATAAGACTCTGAAAGGTGAAGAGAAAAGGTAGACCTAGTAAGGACTTCAGGATCCAAGGAATGTCACAGTGGTGAGTCGCCTGGGTTTACTTTTTGCCTTATATGTGCCAGACTTGGCGGTAAGAAGCCAGCAACCTGGAAATGTCACCAAGTACAGACAAAAGAACCCCAACAAAAGCCTGCATTCTCTAGCCGACACACCAGGAAAGGGTCAGCTTAGCAAGACAGAGCACTTTTAGACAATAACCAATCTACTCTAGGCACACTCCACAGGAAAAAACAATTGCTCCATCCATACACACATCAATAAAGGCCAAGCAGGAAGCCTAGATTTCCACCCTTGCTAGACTGTAGTGAGGTTCCTCAGTGTCCTTACCAAAATGGTGTTAGAGACAGTCAAGTAAGGAACCTGGGCTTCCACCCTTACCATCAGGGACAAGGAGCCCCTCCCTTTTCTTGCTGAGGTGGTGCCAAAAGAGGCCTAATAGAGTCACAACTCTCACCACTACCCCTCTTGGTAACAAGGCTGCTCTCCCTCCATTTCCCACAACCCCATGGTGTCAGTGGAGGCCATTTGGTGAGTAGTAATGAGACACTCCTATCCTTCTCCCCCAAGGAGGTATCAGTGAAAGCTTTGTAGGCAGATAGAACTGCCACCCCTGCGTAGCCACAACAAGGAGTCCCCACCCCCCTAGGGAGCTGAGTAGAGAACCTGGACTTCCACTGCCACTTGGCAGTAACAGGATGGCACCTCTCCTCCCTCTGTAGGAGCAATGTCAGAGGAATCTGGCTAAAACAGATTTCAATAAGATCTAAGTGTGTTAATTAACTAGACTGTGGTAATCATTTCATAGAGTATACATATGTCAAATCATCACATTGTATGGTTTAAAAATATAGTATTTTATTTGTCAGTTATACCTCAATAAGTCTGAAAACAAATAAACAAATAAGATCCAGAGCCTTCAAACATAGTATCTAAAATGTCCATGTTTCATTAAAAAATCTTTCATCATACAAAGAGACAGGAAGATCTCAAACTATGAAAACAAATCATAAATGCTACATTGAGATGAATGAGATGTTAGAATTATCTGATAAGATTTTAAAGCAGCCATCTTCACAATACTTTACTAAGCAATTATGAACACACTTGAGACAAATGAAAAGATAGAAAGCCTCAACAAAGAAATAGATGTAAAGAAAATTTTAAAGCTGATAAGTACAGTAACTGAAATAAATTTAATGGATGGACTCAATAGCAGAATGGAGGGGATAGAAGAAATAATTTGTGTAACTTGATAGAACAGTAGATTTCCCAATGTGAACAACATAGAGAAAAATAGGCTGAAATTAGCAGAGTATCAGGAGCCTATGGGACTATGACAACAGCTCTAACATTTTTGTTACAAGAGTCCTGGAAGGAGAGGAGAAAGAGAGCAGGACTGAAGAGGTGCTCAAAGAAATGATGGTGTAAAGCCAAATCAGGTAAAAGACCTAATTTATAGATTCAGGGAGGTTAGCAACTACAAGTAGGGTAAACCCAGATAAATCCACACCAAGACACATCATAGCCAAACTTCTGAAAACTAAATACAAATCAAAAATCTTGAAAGCAGCAGCAAGAGAGAAATTACACTTTATCTATATGGCAAAAACAATTTGAATTACAGGGCTTTTCCATCAGAGATTATAGAGGTCAGAAAGATGTGGCACAACATTTTCGAACTAATAGGGAAAAAACCTGTCATCCTCAAATATTATATCCAGAGAAAATATCTTTAAGGAATGAAAGAATAACCAAGGTATTCTTATGAAAAGGAAAGCTAAGAGAATTTGTCTCCAGAAAAACTGCTCTAAAAGAATGTCTGAAGGAAATTTTCAAAAAAGAAAGACAATAACAAAAAGGCATCTTAGAACATCAGAAAGGAAGAATGTAGTATAAACAAAAATGCAGCTGAATACAACAATTTTTCTTCTCCTCTTGGGTTTTCTAAATTATGTTTGATGTTTGAAGCAAAATTGTAACACTGTCTGATATGGTTCTAAAAGTGTGTGGAGAAAAGATTTAAGACAATATAAATGGATGGGTAATGGGATATAAAGGAAGATAATGTTTCTATACTTGAAGTAGTAAGATTATGAAGCCAGTAGAATACAATGTTATATAGAGATGATATAATACTTAGAGCAGCCCCTAAAAATCTCTATGTATGAAGAGACACACCAAAAAATGCTACAGATAAGTCAAAGTGGAATTCTAAAATATGTGTGAGTAACTCATAAAGAGGCAAGACAAAGAAAACAGAAATGGAAAACCAAGAGAACAGACAGACAACAAAAATTAAAGTGATAGCCTCAAGCATTAATATGTCAACTAAGTGTAAATGGTCTAAATACAACAATTAAAAATAGATTTTCAGAGTGGAATGAAAAACATGCCATTTAGAAGAAACTCACTTCAAATATAGGAAACATAAAGGAAAGTTGAATGTAAAAGGATGCATACATTAATCAAAAGGAAGTCAGAGTGGCTATATTAATAGCAGATAATGTAGTCTTCAGAGCAAAGAAAATGTCAGAGACAGAGAGACATCATATGATGATAAAAGGGCCAGTCCACCAAGAAGAGAAAACAACCCTAAATGTGTACGCATCAAACCACAGAGCTGCAAAATATGTAAAGCAGAAACTGAGGACACTGAAAGAAAAAACAGACACAATTATAGCTGGAGATGTAAACAGCCCCCTCTGAATAATTGATAGAACAAGTAAACAGAAAATCAGCAAGTATAGGAAACTCAACATCATTAACCAACATGATGTAATCAACATTTAGAGGAAACTCTACCCAACAACAGCAGAATACACATTGTTTTCAAGTATGTACAGAAAACATATACAAAGACCATATCCTGGGCCAAATTGAAAGTATATACAAAATCATTATCAAAGTTATGTGGAAAGATAAAGGACTGAGAACAGCTAAAACAATTCTGAAAAAAGAACAAAATGTGAGGAAACACTTCCCAATTTTAAGACATATAGCTACAGTAATCAAGACTGTGTAATATTAGTAGAGGAATAGACACATAGATCAATAGAACAGACTAGAGAATCCAGAAATAGACCTTCAAAATGTGACTAATTATTTTATTTCATTGTTATTGAGATAAAATTCATATAACATAAAATTAACCATTTGAAAATGAAACCAATCAGTGGCATTTAGTACATTTGTAATGTTCTGCAACCACCACCTCCATCTAGTTCCAAAACATTTTCATCATTCCAAAATAAAACCCCATACCCATTAAGTGATTACTTCTCACTCTTCCCTCCAACCACCAATTTGCTTTATGGATTTACTTATTCTGAATATTTCGTGTAAATAGAATCAGACAACATGTGACATTTTGTGTCTGGCTTCTTTGCCTTAACACGTTGTCTTTGAGGTTCATCCATATTGTAGCATGTATCAGTACTTCATTCCTTTTTATCACTGAATAATATTCCATTGCATGTGCTTTCCACAAGTTGTTTATCCATTTATCTGTTAATAGGGTTGTTTATAAGTTTTTGCTGTTGTCAGTAGTGCTGCTTTGAACATTCATGTACAAGTCTTTGTTTGAGAGCTAGTTTACAGTTCTTTTGGGTATATACTTAGAAGCAGAATTGCTAGGTCATGTAGTCATTCTATGTTTAATTTTTTGAGGAACTGCTATACTGTTTTCCATAGCAACTGAACCAGTTTACATTTCCACCAACAATGTACAAGGTTTCCAGTTATCCATGTCCTTACCAATACTTGTTATTTTCCTTAAAAAAAAAATCATTATAGGCATGTTAGTGGGCACAAAGTAGTATCTAAATTTGATTTTGATTTGCATTTCTTTAATGGCTAAGATAGTTGAGCATCTTTTCATGAGCTTTTTGGCTTTTTATATATCTTCTCTAGAGAAATGTCTATTCAAGTTCTTTGTGAATTTTTAATTGGGATGTTTGTCTTTCTATTGAGTTGTAAGAGTTGTTTATACATTTTGAATATTAGTCTCTTATCAGATTATATGATTTAAAAATATTTTTTCCATTCTGCAGATTATCTTTTCACTTTCTTGATAATGTTCTTTGATGTACAAAAGTTTTTAATTTAGGGAAAATCTAATCTGTTTTTTTCTAATCTTATCTGTTTTTTTTTTCTTTTGTTACTCATGCTTTTGGTGTCATATCTAAGAATCCACTGCCAAATCCAAAGATATGAAAATTTACCCCTATGTTTTCTTCTTAAACTTTGTGGTTTTAGCTGCTATATTTAGGTTGTTGATCAAGAGCCATGTGAGGGATCCTCGTGGTGGTAGAAAGTTTCTGTATCTTGACTGCGTCAATGTCAATATTCTAGTTGTGATATTGTACGATAGTTTTGCAAGGTGTTATGGTTGGAGGAAACCAGGTAAAGGATACACGTGATCGCCGTATGTTATTTCTTACACCTGTAGGTGAATCTCCAAGTATTTGAAAATAAACGGTTTAATTAAAAAACCAACAAGTGCTACATCATTTAATTTTTTCCATGTATAATAAAACACTGCAAGCCTGTGTGCGACAAGTGAGCACACACGTTGGTTAGGGAGAGGTCAGATGAGGACACTCAGGATTCCATCATTCAGTTTCTCTCTTGGCTGAACAGCACTGACTGCTGGGATGGTTGAGATCGTTACATTTTAAATTGCTTTTCTTCTTGGTGAAATATGTTTGATTTGTGCCCATAATAGATCGTGTTTAAAGACTAGAAACATAAGGAACCCGATGATGAAATACAAGATAATTAAGAGCAAAAAATGGTAAGACTATAATCCTACTTCAGAATTACCTTCCCCAATCTGTAGATTGCATTCATCTGATAACAAAATCCTTATATAGAACATCAAGATGTCTCTGGTACTTCAAAAACAGTGTTAAGAAGAGAAAATAGAGTGACAATTATATCCAATTTGGCTTTTCATTTATTGAGAATAAAGGGTCTATCCATACCCACAATGTGTTATTTGCAGAGTGCTTGCAAATAGCGGCCTGAAATCTGTCCCCTCCTGTCATTTATAAACAAAACATAGAAATTATAAAAATAAATCAGGGGCGTTTTTAGCATAAAATTCCGTAATTTCAGACATGAATTCTTGGAAAACAGTTTTTGCTTGTACTGGTGCTGTGTCGTGGAGTTAAATCCCAAAATATTTGTAGTATACATCCAGTCCCCAAACCAGATTTGACACTATATTTTAGTATATTTATTTAGTATAATTTAGGAAATTATGCTTTCTCATATAATTTAAAGAAAGGGAAACATGCATTTGCTGTTAAATGATGTGAAGTAGAAATCTGTAGTGACTCTATATTATGAATATTATTAATGAATGCATTAAAACAAACTGTAGAATACAGTATTTAAATGATACTCTTAAGTGATTTGTTTGAAAGTTTACATCACTTCTTTGTCACATACCACAAAATAACCAGTTTAAAATTTTTGAAGAGGATTGTAGTGAAAGGCGTTTGCAAGTCACACACGGCTAGGCTGTGCCGTGGGTGTGCATGCATTTGTCAGCTTTAAAGCATCCTGTACACACCAGCTGTTATGCTCCCACTGGCACTTCTCTAGGGCATTTAGGAAATGAGGGTCCTGGTTAATGACATGTACTCCATAACTGAAAATTCCCCTATGTCTGAGCACTGGATTGGTATCCAGATATTTCAGCCTTCGACTAGCCTGGGGTTCTAGGACAAATAAAGAAGGATGGTGACAATATTAATAGACACGTGCCTCCCATGGTGAGTGTCTAAAGCCAGTCAAATAATGCATCAGGTTTTTATTTACATTTTAGCATCTTTCTCATTTGGTATGTTTTTCACTCTGCATAACAGAAAACCCCAAGTTGATTGATTGAAGTCACGAGGAAACTGGAAATCCCGAGGTAGGGCAGCTTCAGAGTTGTTTATTTCAGCAGCTCATTTCAGCAGGTCATGAAGGTCCTAGGTTCCTTTCCCTGTTCTTCTGTCATTCTTGGGTCAGCTCAGCTGCTCTTGGAGTCACGTGATGGTGATCATGAGTCTAGGGATCCCCGAAGTTGATGGGGGTATCAAGAGAGAAAAGAGGCACCATCTCCTCCTGTGCATCTCATCTTCCCAGCTGACTTCTTCTCACCTCTCCTTGCCCAAACCTGAATCCCCCGCTCACCCCTTAGCCAGTTCCCAGCAAGAAGAATGGAAGCTCCATGATCTCCTTAGGCTGTGCTGAACAGAACGGACGTAGCATAGGCAGAGAAGAAGAGGGAGAGACGCCGTGTTTGGTTTTGCTATAATAAGGGTTCGTGATGAGGACAATTAAGTAAATACACCAGTAGGTTCCGAACAAAATGTTCTCCAGGCACCAATTTGTAGAAGGTGAATTCTGAGATCTGTATTAGCTGCCACACACAATTCCACTGTGTGCAGCTGATGCAGAATTGCACAGTGACTGTGAGGGCAGGCTCCGAGTCACATCCTAGCTCTGCCATTTGCCAGACGAACTGCCTTAGGTCAGCTGTGTAACTTCCCTGGGCTTAATTTATAAAATGAGGACCTAACAGCATTGTTGTGAGGATGAGGTGAAACAGTACGTGTGAAGGGTTAGGCCTAGTGCCCAGTGCCTAGTCAGCAGTCAGTAAACCAGTTCAATGCAGGTGTGATGCAGTGGTAATGATAACAAACTAGACATAACAAGGTACCTCTCAACAGCTAAACAGCTGTCTTCCCTGCTTTCACTCTTCCCACCAGCCACTATCCCCTCCACCCATCTATTCCCCTTACAGCATCCAGAGTGATCTGTTAAAGACATACAGTAGGTCATGTCATTCTCCTGCTCGGCGCCCTCTCATGGCTCCCATTACATCTAAAATCAGATCTCAGGTCCTGACTCACCACAGCCCCTCGGGCCCGATGTGGTCTGGCCCTTGCCTGGCGCTCTGACTTCAACAGCTCCACCCGGATCCCACTGCTATGTTGCCTGAATCACATCAAGCCAGTTCCTACATCACATTTTTTTATGCCTGTTGTGCCTTCAGCCTGAACACTCTCCCTACTAGATCTCAGATCTTGCCCCTCATTTATTCATGTCTCTGCTCTAAGCACCTCCTCAAAGAGAACTTTGTCAGCTGCCCTCTTAAAAACAGTCACCGCTCTGACTTCCAGTTACTCCTTCTATTAGTCTGGATTGTCTAGAAAACAACCTGAGGCGAAAGTTTATGTACTAACACTATCGAGGAGGAATACTGTCCCAGGGAAGCCGGAACAAGGAAGAAGAAAGAACAAGTGCTGAACGGGCTCGAGCTTTGTAATCAGTGTAGCTGAGGGCTTGGTCCGCAGGGATGTCCTGAGATGGGAGCCAGGGAGCTCTGCATCTCTGTCCAGACCATCCAGGGAAGGAAGAGAGAATTGATCTGCTGGCTCCCTCTTGGACCCCATCACTGGTCAAGTCCACCCCTCAGGCAGGAACTCTCCCAGGCCAACCTCTGTGATGTAGGGAGGAGCCCCTCCAGGCAGCCTCTGGGGAAGCCAGAGCCTCAGGGGTCTGGTCTGACCAGTGCATAGGCGTGGAGGCCAGTGTCTCCTTGTCAGTTGGTACCACACGTGGGACTAGTGATCCGAGCTACTGATAGTAACAGCAGTGGGGTCTGGCACTAAGACTGTGCAAGTAGCATGGAACAGTTGATGGGGCTCCTCTGGCCAGGAAGCAAGGCAAGCAGCGAGAGCCCTGGTGGGGAAGGGGGCGGAGAGGTCAGCATGGTTGCTCAGATTTGGGTGGTATATAAACCAAGTCCAGCACCATCTTACACATCCTCATCTTGTGTAGTTCTGTCCATAACACTTAAGAGGACCTGCCAGAATACTGCATATTCATTTGAATGGCACAGATATTCTCAAGAATGGAATCTCTGTAAAGTAGGAGCTCATTTTTTTGAATGATCTCTGTTTCAGATTGTCATGCTGTTTATCTCTCTATACTAATGCGTGGAAAACAGGATCGTGACAAAAACACTCCTTTTGAATAAAGAAGGTTGGCCCCTCCCTTGGTTCTCCTCCTACTGTGCTCCCTCTTTCATCCGGCTCCCCCTTCCTAGTATGAGTGATGCTTTGTGGCTTGGAGGCTGGGCCTTCTCATCCCAGATTCTCCCTGTGCACATGGAATTCTGAGAATAGCTCAGCTTCGTTTCCTCTTGTTATCTGTGCCTTTCTGCGGCCCTTTGTGCCATCAATCTCAGCCCTGGGAGTTAGATGGGACTTTTGTCTCTGAAACAATACCGTGGTGAAGGGTTTTGTTGTTCACCTCCCTCTGCTCTCCCCATTCACAATTCCCTTTTCATTGCTGCATCTTCTCATCCATCCCACCGTCTTAATTAAAACTACTCTACACCACTTCTTCATGGCCTTGAAAAATTTCCTCAATCCGTTACCTCTAGAATGAATACCTTATCTCCATGCTGGCTACTTTTCTCCCTAAATCAGAGTTTAAAGCAGTGATTTCTGAGTGTGATTTTAGGTCTGGAATTTTGAATTTGTCACCTCCATGGGCTTAATTTCTAGCTGACAGTGAATCATCACTTAAGACATCAGCATTAACATTAGACTTAAAGGGAAACCTTTAACATCTCAGCTCTACATCAGAGTAGTCCTAACTTCCAGCAAAATAAAGGCATCAACTTGTAGAATTGAAAATGGCCCCAGAAGTTCATTGAATATGACCACCTCCCACTCCACCCACCCCCAGCCTGCTTTTGATAGGGAACAAGCCTAGAAAAGGGGGGACTCAATCAGACCCACACAGACAGAGAGGGGCAGAGGCAGGAGAGGGAGCAAGTCCTTATGTCTCTCCAAGTCCAAGGCTCTCCTAAGATCCAGACTGCTTCTTTAATCAACTGCATAGTTTGGTTTGAAGATTTACTAAGACATTTTTGGACAGGCAGCAGAACATTAAATTATGCAAGACACAGGAAGACAGTTCCCTGCCTATTCCCACCTTCTCACAGGACCTCCCAGTCTGGCTTCTAACTGGTATTTCTGGGCACTGTCTGATCAGCCCAGGGTGCACCTGACCCATCGCTAGTGACAGGGTAACTTCCAGTAGAATCTGGAGGAGGTCCCCCGCTTCCTTCTGACCCCCACAGCTATGTGCCATCTCTGGGTATATTGATATGCAGCTGCAATCTGAAATGACCTATAGAAGGCACATTACTTGGCAGCAGTTTTGGGTCATATCGTTGTGTTTTTGGTAAGATTAAAAATAGAAAAAAGTTTTAAAACTGGTAAAGTAAAATCCCCAGTATATATTGGGGATTTTTAAACTTCTTGATCTTATTTAAAAAAACACACTGATAACTTTCTTTTGTGTGTCTCTGAGTCTGCCTGCCTAAATCACTCATCAATAACTTAGAGTGGGGGTTAGGAGCAGTAATCAGAATTTATGTTGCCTTTTAACTTGTTCTTTCAAGCTGACTGAATTGTATGATTTCAAAACTTAGCCAATTCTTTTTTTCCTAAGCATCATAGTTGGCTACAGAGAATCATCAGTATGCTTGCAAGTTCTGAAACAGGGTTTCAGGCAAATTCTGAAATTCTCTGTGTAAAATCTAGCCTATTTTCCAAGTTGGGGAGTATTATTAAACCAAGAATTGCCCTGAGAGGTGAAAGCACAGAGCAATTCAAAGAGGTGTCAAGGTCTGCTGCCATCTGATGCTGCTTCCCTGAAGGCTTGTTTTATTTCGTCATTCACACTTCACCTCTTTATTCCAAGGTGACTTTTAATTCCAGTCTTATTTTATGCACAGTAGTCACAATAGCTCACTTCAGATGTTAGCATTATCTCTAAGGGATATTCCGTACATCTGATTTGCAGCAGCTACATGCCCCTCTTTTTTGGGAAGCAGAGGAAGTTTGTGGAAGTCCAGTGTCTGTTCTTTGCATTTAATGGAGCTATTTCTAATCTTGGTTGATCTACAGACTCTGATTTACATATGACCCTGAGTTATTAAACCCCCCTCCCCCCGCCCAAGGCCTGCCTTGGTTATGTAATAGAACCACTAGACTGAGTCAGGGAGTTTGTGCTCAAGGCTGAGAACAGAAACTGGCTTTTCCAAACACCTGACAGCCTGGGCAGGAAGCTGAAGCCAGCCTCTGGGCTCTGGGGCTCCATCTTGACCACCAACTTAAAATTAAATTTCAGGGGGAGGCTCAGCATGTTTCCAAAACTTCCTGCTTCCTTTTATGCCCTGTCTTTCTTTTTCCCCAAGACAGAAAGTGCCAGTCCTTTCCTGACCCAGCTTAGAGAATCTGGCCTCAAGCCAGCCTTGGGTTCAGTCATGGGTGGCCTTGGCAAAGATTCATGGTCAATTCTGAGAGAGTATCATGCCTTCCAAGGCCAGGGGCACTGATGGTGGAGTAGACTTTATCCTTCTGAGCACAAATCATGGTATCTATGGGGGAAAGTCACAGCAGACCGAGACCTGGAAGTCACCCAGGTTTCTTACAAGTCCTTATTTTACAGACCTGGAAACATACCAATAGCAGAGATATGACTGGCTTTGGGTTACAAGCTGTGCAGCAGTAGAGGGAGTGCTGGATCCCAGAATAAAACCTGTGTGAGGGCAGGGACCATGGTGGCCCATCCACTGCTGTCTCTCCAGCACCTAGTACAGTGACTAGTAGATAGGAGGACCCAGTATTTTATCCGCTGGAGGAAAGAATAAATATAACACCTCTTCCTCCGTGTCAGCTTTTATTATTCTTCCCGTTCTCCTGATATTTAACTAACCGTAATCTCAGAAAAGGCCCTCTGCCCCTCCTCCAGGCCAGAAAAGATCACAGGGGCATTGACAAGACACTGTTCCCCTAAGCCAGAAAGTCACCTGGTGCTCACACAGCCAGAGCAGGAGACTTTCCCCCTGAAATTTTCCTGCCCATCAGTTACTACCAGCTTGGACTGGCTAGAGTCTCCCTCCTAAATTTGATGCCGGATTGGAGCCACAATATAACCATTTGGGGGAGGGGGTGGCCCTATTTGTTACAAAGTTGTTCCAGTTTATTTGGGCACCAAGACTGATCTTTAGGTCAATTAATAAAAACAAAATGATCACTGGGCTGTTGTCTCCAAGAGTTGTGGATATTCTTCTGAAGAGGGATCTAGAAAGGTTTGGGAGCCTCAGGTCTGGAGGTAGGTCCTTGCTTCCTGTCTGGTTCTAAAGGAAAAGGGACACTCTTGTCACAGCTTGGCCAGGCTAGGCAAATGTCACCCTGCATGCCCAGGATTTTATAGGATTCTGCAGTGAGAGAGGGCAGATTCAGAAGAGAGAAATGAAAACTTCGTTTTTTCTCAGATTGTTGGCTCTCAGCGAGGGGGAGTGTCACTTGACTTCACCCCCAGGGACAGCTCTCTTGGTGCGGGGTACTTGCTCGCCTGGGCTGCACAAGCTCTGACCCCTGATTAAGACCAGCAGCGCATGTTGAAAGCACAGCCTTGGGGAACCCCTCCCGGCAGGAGCCGGGAGGAGCCGGGAGGAGGGGTATTTTGTGTGGTGGGAGGGCTTGTCGCCTGCCGGGCTCCACACGAGCCTGGGGCGGGAGCGCACCCCCTCCCCGCGGCTGCTGGAGAGAGTGCCCTGGAGCGCAGGGAGTCCTCCCAACCCGCGTGCGCGCCCAGCTGCTCCGCGCACCTGCCGCGGGCCCCGTGCGGGTCTGAGCGGCGGGCGGGCGGCGCGCACAGGTGGCGGCGATTGGGCAGGCGGGGCCGGGTGGGTGACGTCACGGGCTCCGGTCCCGGCGGCAGAAATAGGGCAGCCGCGGCGGCGGTGCTACAGCAGCGGGGCAGAGGCGGCTCAGAGAGCTGGAACCGCGACAGCCTTCAGCTCGCCCAGGACCCGCCAACAGCCGGAGAGACCGACCGAAGGACGCGGGGCCGGGTCGCCGCCGCCACCACGGGGCGCTCCCTCCAGCGTGCCGAGTCCGGCCACCTGGTCTTCACCTCGGCTCCGGCCGCCTCAGGTACGCGAGCGCATCTTCGGAGCGCGCCCGGGGAGGACGCCAAGCTGCCGCCGCCAACCAGTCCCGCTGCGTCCTGCTGGGGTCCGGGCGCCCGCGGCCCCGCGTCTCGCTGCAGGGCCCAGCCGGGCGCTCGCTCGTCCTCACCGCCGCACCGGGAGAGCCAAGTTTGCCCGCCTGCCGGGAGGCGGGCACGGGACCCCGGAACCCGGGTTGGGCAGGGCTACCGACGCCAGGGCCAGGACTCTGGGTAAAGGCTGGGGCGCCAAGGCATGTGGCCCGGGTCTGCAGTGGGGACCGGAGTGACTGGGGTGGCGGGCGGAGCGCGGCGCAGAACCACTCGGGCCGAGCCTGCAGCAGGCGCCGGGTTCCAACAACCTGCAGTTAGCTCGGGCTCCGGACGCCGAGCGGCCTCGTTGAGCCGGACGCGCGGCAGCACCTGGGCTCGGACCCGTGCCCTTGGCCTGGGCTGGGGCACGGGGCGGGAGTCCTCATTACCTTCTCCCTCCAGGTTTGCAAGGAAACTTGCGTCTGCTCCCTACAGCTGGAAGGACCCGCGAGCCCCGCTGGCCCTCACTACCCCGAGGGCCGCCGCGTTCAGAGCTTAGCATTTGGGCTCAGAGGCGGAGGCAGGGGAAGGACCTGGGACCCTACACGTCTCGGGCAGCCCGCGCTCTCCTTCGGCCCGCTGTTCCAAGCGATTGGCCAGTATTACGTACTGGGGAGTCACTAGTGAGCAGTTTGTTTTGGTTGGTGATGTTCAGGCAAGGCACTTGGTCTTAAGAGCTTGTAATGTGGGTGAAATCCGCTCTTCTTTGCGCCAGCAAAAAACAAACAAACAACAACAACAACAACAACAAAAACTATTCCAAGTTTTGGGGAGACCTAGGCGACCCAGGCAGAGCGCTCCGCTTTGGGAGCGTGTATCGCCTCGAGTTTGGGGGCAAGCTCTGCGCGAGCCTTCGGGGCTCCTTTCAGCTGACAAAGCGGTGCCCGGAGCGTGTTCGCCAGAGGCCTGCCACCTGAGAACTTCGGCACCCTCCCCTGTTGGAGGAGCAGAAACCTGCTGGAAGCAGTAGGGTTTCTCACAATGCCTAGAACGTGGAGAGCATCCCGTGCAGCCGTCGGCCTATAGAAGTTTTTGGGGACCAGCAGAGTTCGGCCCTGCTAGGTCTGCACCTCGCCCAGAGAGTTGGTTCTGATAATTGTCGCGGACATTGACGAATAGCGGTTCCGCAGCTTCACCTCCGCTCCCCCTCTAGGTGTCGCTTCCGCCGAGGTTTCCGGCGAGTGAAATACAACGCCAGTAGCTTTGCTCTGTTCCCTTCTTATTTGTTGCAAGCCTCTGCACCAGGAATTGTATTAGATGGATCCCTGAGACACAAACATCCGACCACATTCACTGGGCCACAGAAACAATTTCAGTAGACGTGGTACGGTGACAATCAAAATGTGTATCAGGAATGGGCCTAGTTCACTATTCGTGAGAGGAGAAAAGGGATCCGGAAGAAATTTGGACTTTTCTCAAATGTCCCAAGTTATCGTCCTACCATCAGGGTTAGGGGAAAACCAGAGATGACTTTTAACAGTGTCCTCTTAATCCTGGAATGGCCCAGACAAGCTGGGTCTGGGCAGAGTGGTCAGGTGCAAGGCTCGCCTGGGAAGCAAATGGTCTGGGGTCTCGGACCCCAGAGACCCAGCTACCCTCAGGCAGTAACTCTAACGGAAGACCTGAGCTGGGGCCCCACAGGGCCTGTGCATGCTTCCCAACTTAGTTATACAAAACTAGGTCATTTCTGTTCAGACTGAGCCAAAGGTCATACAAGAAAATAGTCTTTGATTTAATGTATTAAAGTAGCTTAATAAAAGTTGTTTCAATGGCTTTTTCTTTCTTCAGATTTTTTGATCACCCTCAATTGTTAATTCCAGGAAGGCTTTTTGTTCCAGAGAAGGGCTAGTTTGTTCTTTTGGGCATTTTATCCCTTTCGCTGTGTCCTGAAGGTGGTTGAGGGTTGGGTACGTTGGAGTTTTCTACCTTGACCTGCCAGTCACTCAGGATTCTTCTCCTTCTAAGGGCTGCAGAATTTTTTCAAAAGTGATCTTCATCATGCGATTTTATTTTTTGACAACATTGTATTTCAAAAATTGGCATTGAATATTCAAGATTTCCTAAAATCTACCTTATTTGCTACTTTGCCTTTCTTTTTTTTTTTAGTATTTCTTTGCAAACTCAACCTTCTTGTGTTGCTGTGTGCTTACTAAACTTAATCAAATTAGGCAGTTATTTCAAGAGCACGTCTTTCCTTCCATTTTCCCTCTTAATGGTATAATACAAGGTGTAGAACTTCAAGTAAAATAGAATTGTATTGGGAATAACTAGTACTTAGGGGGAATCATTTGAATGTTGGAAAGGTAAAGGTTCCTGTACCTTAACTTCACAGAAAATAGGAATATCATAGATTTACACATTGCACATAGACTAATATAGGTATCAAATTTATCAAATGTTGGAAAAGTTAAGGAAAGATACAGAGTAGGTAATTAATGGGAAACGCAAAATAGTTTCGTTTTGGGTTGCTTCAGGATTGGTATCTTTCCATGCCTAATTTCCCTGTGCTGTGTTTAGGGACTACTTTTGGAAATTTGAACCCCTCTTTTTTTCCCCTAAAACACAAATCAAAACTGGGGTCCTAAGGCTTTCGAAAGAAATGAACTTATAGCCTCCTGGTTTTAGGTGGGGGTTGATATAGCTTCTTTTTTTTCCTCTTTTAACATTGGACAGACATGCAGAAGAGAACTGTAGGATATTGGTGGTTCCCAGTTGGTTTCCATTTGTTGATTGCTAACATCCCATTTGTAAAATGCAGTGCACCTAAAGTAATTGGCTTAAGCATACACTTTTCAGTTTGAAAGATTGGAAGTTGAGGTGCCTCAGAGATACAAACCTTACCGTTCTCTTCAAGGCTGGGTGGTGCTGCTTGGTTCTGCCAAATCACCTTCATAATTTCTGGTCCTATCAGTTACAAAGAGAAGCCATTTCCATGTGGCTAATCCATTAATGTCTGGTTTGGTAATGCTACTGTATTCTAGGAGAGAGGGCCCCAAATCTCCTAGGGTGAGAATTCCCACTCTTCCCAAACAGGGCTGGTTCCTGGAGGAGAAAAGAAAAGCTTGTATTTAATGTTGGTGATTTTCTCTGGCCTGTGACCCTGTTCAGTAGTGATGACTTACGTGCTGGTGTGTGGTCTGTAGTGGGGCAGATTTGGAATTTTCATGTTCAAATCTATTTCTCCCCGACCATTTGAATTCTTATGTAACATTTGTTTTTCAACTTTCTTCAAAAGGCAAGCCAGTATTTAGCATGTTACGTTCTACAGATTTGTAGTACCTCAATAGTTTTAAATACAAAAAATTAAGCACAGGTATCAGCTTAGAAGACCAGAAAATCCAGTGGTTTTCATAGTAAGGAGGTAGATGATCGAATGGAGCCTGTCCAGCACTTGAGAAACAAAAAAGTAAAATCAGTCTGTCTAAACAGAATGCATATATAATGCATATGTAATAAAAATGCCATATGTAAGTTTGTGATACTATAATAACAGAACAGTTGCCTAGGGGTTGTGATGCCTGGGTTTTAGTCTAGGTCTGGCCACTGAGTTGGCTTCACACTTTGGGTGAATTCCTCAACCTGCTGGGTCTCTGGTGTCCTGTCTGTGCGGCGGCCAGGCTGGCACCTGACTCTCAAGAACATGGGGGAAAGTGTGGCTCAGGTGGGAAACCTCGGAGGAAGCAGTGAAGTACTTCTCTTGGAAAGGAGATGTCTTAAATATCAAGTGAGTGTGCTTTATGAGTTGTTTGAAAGGAAAGGTAGTCCTAGATCTTTTATGAGCACAATCTCAGGTAGATTTATAACCAATCTTGGGACTCTAGCATGGATTGAATGAAGCGTATAAACCTAAATTGATTTCAAAAGAAGCTCTGGGTTGAAAACGAGGGTTTGTGACCTTATTGATGGTGCTTTCCCATTTCTGTAATGGGGAGATTCTTGCAGTATTTTCTTCTGAGGGCCAGTAGGGCTTTTTGAATTTTGGAGTAATTACTCTTTCAACAGGTCCCCTTCCCCCAAAGTGACCATCTGCCAGGCTGGTGCTCCCTGTGAGCTGAGGGGCATCCTTGCTGCCTGGTGCCCTGGGCATCTATCTCCTCATATTTCTTTGTTTCATCCACATTCCTTCTTGGCAAATAAAGACAGCAGAGGTGAGGGCTGAGGAGAATGTGCTAAGTGGCTCCATCCTGGGTGGGATGTAGGAGGGGGCAGCCTGGCTTCCCTCTTGCTCTGCTCCCCTCGCCGTGCTCGGAGCCATGGAAGCTGGAGGAGGACAGCTCTTAGTGTTTTTCAGAGGAGAGGAGAGACGTGGGGCTCAGAGCCTCTGATCTTACTCTACATAGATTTTCCCCAGTCATACTAAAAACAAGTATTTGTCTAAATAAAATATTGTTAAGTATCAAGAGGCAGCAGAGGACGGGAATTAAGAGTATAGACATCAAGTCCACCTAACTGGCTTGCAGTCCCAGCTCTGCCATTTATTTGCCACATGGCCTGGGTAGGGTACTGAACCCTTTCTGTGACCCGTCTCCTCTGTCATCTGACGAGGGGGTAATCATTGCCATGCTCATGGAGTAGGAATGAGAATTACGAGTTAGTTCCATAAAGCATTTAGAACAGTACCTGACATGTAGTAATTGCTGCGTAAGTGTTAACCAAATAGATAGTCTCTATTTGGTTATTAGACAGATCATCAAAATTGATTTAGACCCAATATTAATTCTTTTTTTATGAACCGAACTGTCATAAAACTTGAGCTGTAAATTTTTAGGCTGTTGCTGCTGTAGACTCAATGAATTGTCAATCACCATGAGTATAAAATGACATCTAAGACGCTGCCGTGCAAATGAGTTTCGATCTAGTGGTAGCCAAGCTGAAATAAACTTTATAGGGCGGCTGCCTAGGAATATTTCAGTAGTGGACCTGGCTCATGTGTTTCCCTGACTTTCAATAAAATCTTACGGGGCAGTTCAACACAAATCAGATAAAACCAGAGACAGCTCCAGGTGCAGCGGGACTGCAGCTCCAGCTTCCAGAAGCATAGCTCCAAACAGCTGTTTTAATGCCAGAGGTCTGGGTGCACCCTCTTAAATGATTTGGTGCTTGCCAAAACAATTGAAATGAATGGAATTTATTCTGATGCTACCCATGAGTAATAAAACACCAAGAATAAGTGGTCTTGGATTACTAGGCAAATTGAAAATGAAATACTAGATATTGTGGCTTGAGTATTTTGTAACTCCTGGAATTATCTATACATTATCTAGAGTAAGTTTTCATTATCTTGCTGTTTTTAGTTTATTTGGGCTTCAAGTCATGAAAAAGGTGAAAAGAAGACTTATATGTGTGTTTACTCCTTGAGCACTGTTGGATGGTAAATAAATAGGGGAGAATTAATAAAGTAGAATAGAAAGCAATGTCTTTCTAGTTCTAGTTTGAGTTACTGTTGCTGCTTTAAAAAAAAAATTTCCCAAAATCCAGTAACTGCTTTCTGCAGTCTCAGGAACATGGCTCTGCGTTCAGAAGAGAATAATTTATGGAGAGTGGGGAGTTGCCCTATTTATTTTTAGAAAAACTGGTTGCAGTTAGGGAAAGACATTTTTATTCTCTTTTAGCCCTGAATGTGATTTTTCACTCCTCCTCATCCCTGTAAGAACACACGCCCTAGCTAGTGCCCCAGATGGGGAGTGTGGCGCTGGGTGGCTGCTAATAATGCCTGCAGCCCTCTCCCAGGTACTGCCGAAGCTGCCCTGTTCTGCTCAACTCCGCCTTCTGCAGAGTGTGGAGCAGGTGCTGATGGTGTTGCAGCTGTGACCTTCCCATTGTGGTCACTGGCCACCCAGACTGTTTTCCCAGTAGCTCCAGCTTTCCCAGCTGATGTCAAAGACCACGGCTGAGGAAACAGAGGTAGGAGTAGGAGCTTGTGGACTCTTGTTTTGTTTTGTTTTTTTAAAAAGACACCATCTCTTAAAATATAGTTATAACTTATAACCTTGTGTTTTCACATGCCTACAATTTTCAGTCCGACTTCTCCTTCCTGTGGGCATTTCTGTCTCAAGTTGGGGACGTGAAGCAAATCTGGAGCGGCGTCCCTATTTGGGTGTGGAGGCAGCCAAAGGAAACCTGGGACGTGGCATGAGTGTGTTTGGTAGCCGGGCACCAGCACTAGTGATCATGTGACACCTCTACTTCTCCTCTGTCTCCTCCTCCTCTACCTCTTGTGCAGAGCAGGGATCCTCCAAAGCTGCTGGCTTTGAGGGTGAGCAGGGATGGACCCCTCAAACAGGCTTAATGTCTCTCAAGCAGATAATCATTTCTGACTCAGACACCTACTCTGGACCAGCCCTAAACCAGGTCACAGAGGGGTGCTGGCCTCTAAGGAGCTCTGTGTTTTCATCTCCCTGGCCATGGTCTGGATGCAGTGTGGGCCGCATGCAATTAAGCACTAAATTGTGTGGCACTCACAGAAATCAATAACCCCTAAAGTTCCCTTAAGTAAGAGTTAGAACTCATCATGCAGTATTTACATCTGGCTATGTTTCTTGTAGATACTGAAATTAAGGTTGGAATATGTTCACAGTGGAAACCTTAAAAAAAAATAAAAGTACAGCTAATTGGACAAGTGCACTAGTCTGTGTCTTTGTTCCCTTAACACAGTGCCCAGCACATGATAGGGAGTTAAATTTTTATTATAGCTGATTCTCAGTTTTTTCATCCTTGGAATTCTTTGATTACTTTGAATTGCCCATTTCTTGGCTTCTAGGATGTTAGACAATTTATCAAGTGAGCCTCGGAAATCACCTTAAATATTATTGAAATTCTATTATCCACTGGGTGTTTGGATTCTACTACAAGAATGGCTGGTCTTGAAACGAAAATGAAAATATTGGACCTTAAAATGCTGTTATGAAGTTTGCTGTCTTGCAAATTGAGGCATCAGCTACAAATGAGCTGCAGATTTCACGTGATTCCTCATCAGTGTTTATTGAGTGCTAGCTGGGTGCCCAGCTGCAGACACTTTCTGAGGAAGCTGCAGCAGGGATGTGCGGTAACCTACCCGAGGTGCCTCAGCCTTCTCACCCGCGGTTGTTCTTGTAGGTGTAGTGGTAGGTGCGTTTCAAGTGGGTTTCCACGCAGCGTGCTTTATATTTATTTACAGAGTTCTCCCTGTGTGTCTGACACAGCCTCCTTCAGTTCTTACAGCAACCCTATGGGGTGCATATTCTTGGCCCCCCTTTTAGAAATGAGTAAACTAAGGCACTGAAGCAATATAACTTCTCCACAGTAGAAACGGAGGGTTGGTGCCAGGATTTAAACTCAGGTTAATCTGATTCTGGAGTACAGGTGCTCACTAACTCACCACCCCTTGTTTACATTTTGCAATGCTTGGTTCTGAGCATTTGTTGTTTCCTCAACAGGCTCAACAAAATGAAACCAGGAGGCTTTTGGCTGCATCTCACACTGCTTGGAGCCTCCCTGCCTGCCGCTCTGGGATGGTTGGACCCAGGAACCAGCAGAGTCCTGAACGTGGGCGTGGGGGAATCTCCGGCAGAGGTATCATTACATAACAGCTGACATGACATTTAAAACTCATTGCTTTTCCGTGTAACAGTGTCTGATTTCCCTTCCACCTTTAGTTTATATCAAACAGGTTTCAGTGTGAATTAAAATGCTACCCTCTTTTTGGTAGGAGACAGAAGGAAGCCTGTGTGTTGATAAAGACAGGTTTATATAATGCTGTAAGTAATGGTCTAAAATCTCTCCAGCACCAAGAACGTATCCCCAGATCAAGCTGTAGCTGCCTGTTTTGTCTTCCACACAGACCCTCCAGAGAATGGCCTTTCGGTATATTTAATAGAACTCTGCAGGCTTATTGGTGGAGCACACCCATGTGAATTAATGAAAGCTTTTAATTATAAAATATATTTTAAAAGAAATAGACTCCTTTTCAGCTATGTTGATAAAAAGAACCAGGCTGAGTAAGAACTGGCAAGTAGCAGTCCTAAGGGAGACGGCCTTAATGAACAGATAAGAATGATTAATGACATGTTAGGATATATAAATGCTTCTAAAGTGCTTGAAAAACTTGTGCTCAAATGCCTCCCGGGAGAGTCTCGATACCCCGCTAATTGCTTAGTGCACTCTGGTCTGAAGCAGGGAAGAGGAGTCGTAAACTGCACGCAGCCCTGCTTAGGTAGGAGGCTTCATGAATTTGGGGCTCGGGAGGGATGTACTTTTTCTGCAGAAAATGGTTTGTATATGCTGAACCTAAAGAAATGACTGCACCCTTTCATTAAAACTGCCTAGGATTTCCTTTATGTTGTGGTGAATACTAATTCTTACCTGAGAGCTTTCCAGGGCATTTGAACTCCCATTGTCTTCCTTGATGCACACCCTTTACCTTTTCTCTGTGCGTGTTTCCCATCCTGTGGAATGAGGAAGAAAAATCATCTCAAAAAGTCAACATTACCAGAGAGTGAATAATGGTACACAGTGTATGGTAGGATTAATGCATTATTTGACTGAAAGACACGATTTCTCTTTTATTATTACTTAATTGTAATGCAATCCCAAACCTACAAGCCTTAATCTTCAGGGAGCTTCAGAAGTAATTTAATGTGCACACTTTTCTTGCTAAAGTTAGTGTGGCTTCCTTTTGTGGTGAGCAGATGATTAAATAGAAACACTATCTCTCCCATCTAAATCCATGAAGGACACAACTTAATGCTCTTTTGAAAGAGTCTGGAGGCTGACTTGCTAGTGAGCATAGCATTTCCCATTGGGAACGGTTTAATCGTTGTACTCCTGTCTGTACAGAGGGCAAACGATCGCTTAAACCTTATAAATGTATTGTTGACTATTTAATAGCAAAGCAAACAGGCAAACACACAGGTATGTGTATTTAGTCTTCTTACTGTTGAGGCTCATTGGCCAACTGTTGTAAATCACTATTTCAATTAAAAGAGTCAAGCCAATTAAGGTGGGATTTAGCTGGGGGTAAATTGAAAGCAAGTTGATATCAACCTAGGGCCTCTTTATTTTAGCTAGTAACCCCCTAATACTTCATATACGAACAAGAAAGAGGAGATGCTGCTCATCCTGAGCAAGTGAGGCATTTGTTTGTTTGTTTGTTTGGAGGTGGTGTTTTGCTCCATCCGCTCCCCACAATAGGATAGAGCCCAAGAGATGCTGTTTGGGAATCTCACTGCTTTGGGAAAATAAAGTGATGCCTCTGTGGACTCCCGGATGCAGGAACAGCTGCCCTACTCACCCAGTCCCCTTGGCCGTAGACTGAGTTTTTGCAAAGTGTTGTAACTTCTATTCATTGAGTCTGCTTATGCCAGCTTTTAAATGAGGAGATGAAGAGGTCAGTATGAATGGGCCCAGGACACAGGACAGCCTCTGAATGTGTAGAGAGCACGAGCAGGACATATATTGTAACTGGTTAGATGCCCGGCCCCTCCATGCCTTCGCTCACTAGGGTCCTCCTGACCCAGTGCTGTTCCTTCCTTCCACAAGTCTCAACCAGTCCCTGCTCCAGGGCCCAGCTCTGGTTCTTTCCTTTACTCTAGAATTCTCTTTAACCATTCTTGGTCACATTTGATCTCTTTCTTTGAACTCCTAGTCTTGGCCTGTCTTCTTTATCCTTCTCTTTCTTTCAATGTCTAATAATTTTAAAAGGAAAATTTGAGTCAATTGATATTTATTCAAAATTTAGTACAAGTCACCTTGATGCTTTCAAAATTCAGGCTAGATTATTATGTATTTAAGTGAGTTTTTCACACCTCGCTGTGCAGCAGGCTCTTTTCCACTGGGGACATGAATGGTCCCCCTGACAAACCTGCAAGCAGCCTGTGCACCAAGCCAAGCTTGTAACTTGGCAAAATCCAAGATAGTCTTGTGTGTTACAGGTTTTGGATAGTTTCTTCTTTGAATTGTAGCTATTAATACACCCAGAACTCACTGGCCAAACCATAAGAAACTTTTGTAGCAGTTTCCTCAGTCTTATTTTCCAGAAGAATGAAAACCAACAGTTTCCTGAGTCTCCATAAATAAATTTAAAAAAACCTTTCCAGGAACTAAATGGTAAAATGTTCCTGTGTATGTTTTCTTCCTGATAGTACTTTCCGAAACATTCATTGACTTAAGGTTTTTGAAGTACTTGGGAAGCATTAATAAGATTTGATTTGCCTTTCAAGTTATTATGCCAATTACTTGAGTGTCCTAAGGGTAAATACGGCTTAAATGACCAATGTGCGTGTGTGTGTACATTTTTAAAGCAATTACAACAGAAGTGAGTTTTGTTGAATTGTTTTATGTACAAAGACTACAGATGAAATAGCTTGAAGGAGTTTACCATTTCACAAATGTAGATAAAAAGAAATGCAGCTGGGTGGAGTGCCTCTTAATAGGAGCCGAGTGGCAGAGCATGGCCTAGAATACTAATGCAATTCTGAATTCAGAGGAAACAATTCTGAGAGATACAACTTATTGAAATTCTGCAGTAGAATTCTACTTTCCTCCTTTCCCTGATACTCTGCCAAGATAGATATGGTAGTAAAGTCAATATTGGGAGAATTTTATATTGAGGGGACCGGGAAAGTGAGAAGGGATGCAATAACAGTCCCTAGGGACCCACCCCCTCTTGAGGGGCAGGCATTTTTGGGGAGAGCTCCTCCCCTCTGAGCCCTGGATGCTGTGTTCTCATTGCTCGCTGGGCTCTGGGATTGGATGGTGGCCGTTACACAGCATTAGGCATCCTTGAATTTTACTCCACTTTTCCTAACTTGCTCTTACCCATAGTTTTTAGACGAGCACTAGATGACTGTAAATATTAATATTGGTTCCATTTAAAATTATTAGCTTTGTATACTTTGGTGTTTAGAAACCAGGTAAGAGCTTTGAGGTCAGGCACTATTTGTTTTCAGCATGTGTGATGCTCATAAGAGTCTTTGAGGAATAAAATACCAGTAAGGTACCAGTAGTAAGGATGATTCTTGTCCTCCCCAACTCCAGGGATCAGCCTAAGAGAGCAGGATCCTGCCTGGCTAATGGCCCTTCCCGTGTCTGCTGACTGCACTCCTGTCCCTGTTTGAATTGCAGAGAGCTTAAATGCTCTGGCTTCTTTCTGCATTGGTTGTGCATTCTGAGGACTTGGGCGTTAATTTTTAAAATATCTTCTTCCTTAATAAGTGTCCTCATTCTTGCACATTTGATTGAATTTAGGACAACGCTCTCCTCCCCTTTCTAGTGGTGTTCTCCCCCACGGCCCCCACCCCGTCCCCCTGGCTTCTTTTTGATTGATTGATTGCTGGGGAAGAATAGTTGATCTTCTGTGGGGTTTGAGGTCTGCCTTTGGGCATCTCGACTCACTCTGGCCCCTCACTCTGTTTGTGGATGTGGAGAAAACAAACTCCCTCCTCCCTGTGAACAGACAGGGGTCTAGGCTGAATGCTTAGCATTTTCCAAGCTCATCTGCAGTCCAGGCCTGCATGCAGCTCTTGTGTCTGTTTTCTGTGGAATCACCCTTCCTACATACTCCTGGGTGCCGACTGCAGCATTAGACTGGCTTTCAAAGAAGAGGAGACTCTGGGCAAGGTGTCTCAGCAGGAGGCACAAGTGGTCCTTGGACCTCTGACTGGGTGTGGTGCGCTGGGATGCAGGTGGCGTCCCTTGTCTGAGACTCCAGGCATTCCACTGCACGTACAGTGCCAGCAGGGTGTATGTGCGACCCCTTCTCTGATCCTAGAATTTGGGCCGTGGCTGTCTGCTTATTACTGTGTGTCAGAGGGTATGGATATTAGTCTCTCAGGTAAAATTGGGAGAGTGCAACCTCCCATCTGCAGATGTGAGTCAGTGCATCATTTTCAAGGTCAGAGGTAGTGTTCCAAGTCCCAGGAATGCTGGATGAATGGGTTACCATCCTCAGAGACAGTGCAGACTGTGCCTCCTCCAGCCAGTGCCTTTTGAGCTCCAGTGTGCTTGTGAAGAGCATAGGACCTGTTAAAATGCAGGTGTAGTAGGTGCGGGGTGGGCCCTGAGATTCTGCATTTCTCCTAAGCTCCAGGTGATGCCTATACTTTCAGTCCCAAGGACACTGGTCAGAAAGGCCCTAGGGGTGTCCCCCCACCATCACCTCCTAAGAAGGAGAATCCAGCTGGTGGTTAATCCTGGCCTTTGTTAGCTTCTTGCTAACATGATGACGCTGACTGCAGTCAGGAAAAGGAGAAAAACACGCTGGCTGCCATCAGACCGGGAAATAGCTTGACATGAGATTGGCCCAGGGAGCAGGGGGCAGGGGCAGGTAGGTGAGGGGAGAGGTGAATTGAAGCAGCCTCGGCTGGAGGGTCATTTTCAATTTTTTTTTTAAGCAAGTAGGCAGATAGGTAAACTTAGAACTCTGAATCCGGGTTCTGCCCTGGCTTGTCTGTAGTTTGGTTTAAATCCGGAGGGTCAGCCCACACTCTTGTGTTCTCACCATCACCATCTGTCTGCCACCCATCCTGGTGTCCTGCCCAGTTTCTGGCCTCAGCACCCAGCCAAGCTGCTTTGGGGACCACAGCTGCCAGGCTGGTGCTGTGTTTTGAGGTCTTGTTTTCATTTTTGTCCTTGGGTGGGGGAAGCCATGGTCCTCGTTCTCTGTGCTCCCACACGCCTTCTGCTCTGTACCAGTTAGTGTGCTGTGACCCCTTTAGTATTTTGAGATCACAGTTGGCAGAGCTTTAATTGGCTCTGAAAAATTCTGTGACCCAGGAAAATAAACATTTACGAGTTCACAGAAAACAATTATTCTTCTTCCTCTTAATTTAGCGTTTACTCATCTAACTATTTCATTTATGCCTCTGCTCCTAAATAATCTGCTTCTCTAGGGAAGTTCCCAGCCTAGTAATCAGGACGTCGGGCCGTGCGTTGTAAGTGGGGCTCTGACTTCCATTTTTCGGGGACTTGGCAGCATCGGCTCTGGCAGGCCCCAGTCATCTGCCTGATTCATTCTCTGTGACTTGTGGGTTCTCTCTCTTGCTTCCCATTTAGAGAGAAGTGAACGCCGTGTCGGTGTCAGACTCTAGCAAGCCCCGTGTGTAGGGGCTCCACTTTCCTGTCCTGCAAACGGTGGCCCAGTCCTTCTGCCTCCACTGCTGTGGTTCCTGTTGAGGCTTGTCGTCATCAGCCACCTGGGAGTGGGAGGACGTCAGAGGAGAGGGGCCCTGTACCTGAGAAAACAATAGTGGGGTAGGTGCATGGTGCTGGGTGGAGAAAGCGGGCCTGGAGCTGAGCCCCTGTGGCTTGGAGAAGCCGCCTGTCCCTTGAGCCTGGCCCCTGTCTTGTTGGTGGCCACGCGCATTTGCATCTTGGCCTTAGGCATTCCCTGAGCCAGGAAGGTCTGGACCCAGAGAAACCTAGTGTCTGCCCTTATGGGATCCTGGCTCTAAAACCATGAGCAAACTTGCTTTTCTTTCTTCTCTTTATTTCCTTCTTTTTTACCTGGGTAGCCTCATTCACTGCTTCGTGTGAATGGGATGTCCAGCTTACCCTGAAGACCAGCTGTTCCCAGTCTCATGCTGTGCTCAGATATTTCAGAGAGTATAGTGTAATTCAGAAAGTAAAATTAATTTTGCTTCAGCATAATTTTAACATGTCTCATTGACAGCGTTTCTGGGCTTAGTAGGGAGTGGTGATGTAGAATCCAGCCATGAGTGGACCCCATTGTGGGTTTTGTCTGGCAGAAGTCCCACCGAGACAGGGTGGAGAGTGGACCGAGTTCTGGCGGGAAGCAGGTGGGGAGGGGCAGGGCAGCTAGTGGTTTGTCTGGTGCTTCTTTCTCTCATACAATCAGGTTTTGGAGGAAATAGTCCCCGAGGGAAGAATCTGGATGTGGTGAGGTGGGACAGAAGTGGAGGGAGCAGTGGGCATGTGGAGGGAGAGAGCTGTGAAGTGTGACCATTGGGTTAGTGACTAGCACTGCTGGCTCTGGCCATTGATCTGTGGCCGTGGCTCTTGGGGAGGGGGGCTCCTCGTTCTGGTGGAATGGTGAGTATCCTGGGATCTGGGCCTTGGGTCCCCAGTGTCCAGGAGAGCCTGGTACACAGGATGTTCAGGTATTTGTCAAGTGAGTGAATGAGTCAGCAGTCTTTTATTATTCATTTTGGCATCAGGTAGGGATTTAAACAAGGTGATCTGAGTTTTTAGGACTCCTTACAGAAGCAATCCCAGGAGAAACCTGACTGTCTTTCGTTTCTACTTGCAGTAGAATCCCATCACAGTCACAAATCTTCCCAACATCCTTCTTGAATTAGTAGAAACTTAAGAGAGTTCTGTAGGCTGTGTGTAGGGGGTGCTGTGGGATCCCTGGCTCAGCTGCTATACTCTTTGTAGAGTGTTCTTTGGGGCCTGCCTGGCCCTGGCTATCTCTTCTCCAAAGAGGCCAGCACACCAGGCAGGTACACCAGGCCCTCCCTCACCCAAAATGGGAACCCCGAGAGTGCAATGTAAACTCAGATGCAGGATGTTCTGCTTATGCTTAGAATTTTCAGGGTCAGCAGAAATGGTCTGTGGAGGGTTGCTGCCAACAGTGTCTACAAAGGGAGGAAGGGATTGAGGCCAGTGAGAACAAACTTCTCCAACTGTTAAATAGGTGTGAACTTCCTGATATACGTCCTTCCTTCCTTCCTTCCTTCTTCTGTTTTCTTAGAGTTGTTACAGTTTGACTGCACATATACAATGTATTGCATGTAAATACATATAATATACTGCACTTTTTTTTAGTTTACCCATGCGTACTGATCATTCTTGATGCTAGTCTTAGGAAAGTTGGAGCAAAGGCTTACTGAAGCTGTTGTACCATTTAAAGCTTGCTCTCTAAATAAAAACAGAACTCTTTCCCCATTTATTTCCCCTTCTAGCCTTGCGTTTAAAACATGCTGGAAACTTCCTCTGTAGTAAAGATCTCATGTTTCTGTGGTTCTGCTGATGTTATATTTTGTGCATTCATTCCAGGGAAGCAGACTTTCATTTGGGACTACCAGGAAATGTCTAATGGAAGAGACCTGCCAGGCACTGCTCTAAGTGGAGTGCTCCTGAAATCTGCCCCACTGTTCCCCCTCCTCCCCTCTCTTCTGTTGGGTTGTTACATGTGCAGTTGTTTTCACTTTAGCATTTGACTGTGAGGAATGGGATTCTCTGCGTCACGCTTGGGTGTTCATCCCCTGGCAGTGTCTTTGTGGACTGTGTCTTTGTGCCCCTAAGCAGGGACCTTCTCAGGATGCTATGCACCTACCTAGTATGGGTCTCTGGGCCAACCGAGACGTCTAGTGGTCTTCTCTCTTAGTCAAGATCAGGTATGTGCTGAGCACCCCATTGTGTGCTTGTCCTTGTCCTAGGACCGAGTGGTTGAAGAGAAATGGGATTTGGGATTCCATTCTTGGGACTTAAGGACCAGTGGGGCATGAGGGTAGGGTTGGGGATTGGGAGGGGGAGGGAGCACTTGGTTGTTGCTGAGCAGGAACTGAGTTAGCAGAGGGAATTAAACACCCATGTCTACTGTTCTTTTTCAAGCTATGTGTAGTGATTAAATGAAATTCTCAACTTTAGCCTAAAGGAAATGAGGTCTTTATTGAGTAGTAAAGGAGGAAGTGGCTCCTGCCTTGCCCGGTCACATTGATCCAGCCCTGGTCCCCAAGAAGGGTGGTTGTTCTCACAGACCAGACTTTCTCCTCCCCAGAGGACTTGTGGCTGATGGCAGATCTAGTGTCACAGGTTCGTCCTGGCACGTGACACAGCTCCTCTGGAGTCCTTAGAGGGTTGGTTGAGGGCTGGAAGAAGCTGGAGTCTCAATGTCATCAGACATGCTGGACACAGTGCTGACTGCAGCAGCCCTGTGGTGTCCAGGGCTCAGAACTTCAGTCACAACCTCTCCCCTACCTTCCAGAACCCATCTGGCAGAGCAGAGCCTGCCCCCACCGAGGCTTTCTCCTGAAGTGGTTCTGCTTGGTGTGGTCCTGCCATCTTGTTGGCTTAGAGGACTTGGCCTGGTGATGGGGCGGGGGTGTCTGCTCATTGTTGCTCTGGCTCATCTTGCTGAGGGCTCTGCAGCATGTGACATTACCTCCCCAGGGCCCAGACTGTCATACCTGGAAGTCTTAGCTCTTGGTTTAGAGTCTCTTCTTGAACTCAGTGTCTGTCCTTTTCCAATTGGTTGTACCAATTGGTTTTGTAACTTTCAGGAAGAAAACGCTTCTCTGGCCATACTGGCTAGGACAGAAGGACTTGAGCTTCATTTCACATTCTAGATGGAAATGTGCAATAAAAATTAAGCCTTCTCATTCAAAATGACTGTTCTAATATTACAAGAAAGGATGATCATGGGCTGCGTTCTACAGGAAATTCCTGTATGTGGTGGGCAGATGTCTCACCACAGGATTATGGAAAAGGAAAGGGAATAATCACAAACAGCTTTAAGAAATCACCTATATACGTGCACATGGTGAGCAGTTAAAATGGTATGAAATGTATTGGGTTAGCAGTCTGGGTCATGTTGTGGGTGACGGGAGAGATGGGAGCAGGGAGGCACTACCCAATCGAAGTCTAGTCTCTGAGAACCTGGTTGTCTTGACTTGCACAAGTGTCTGCCCTGATCCCATCACCTGTGGCCAGGGGACAGGTCCCCAGAGATGAAGTCTCATTCAGGGCCTCTAAGCAGAAGCTGTGGGTGTGGGCCGGGGAGGCTCTAGTGAAGGAGTGAGAGAGCAGGTCATCATGGGTGGCTGGGGCTGGCAAGGCTGATGAGCCAGCCTCCATCTAGCCTCTCAGCACTCAGAGCAATGTGAGCTGAGTTTTTAGAAGTGCAGGCGTTTTATGAAGCTGAGCTTTCCGATAGATCTTCAGAGGTGGAATTGGGGGTAGGAGGGCCTGCCTATGTGGTTTTAAATCTTTGTTCTTCTGCTTGCGTGCCGACCGTCCTCTGCCTGCCTCATTAGTACCCTCACAACACCAACCTGCCTGTCTGCAGCTGGGCAGCTCAGAAGCCCAACTGACCCCTCCCTGGGTTATCCGAGCAGATGGGCTGTGAAGCACACCTGACTTCCTTGTGCTGACTCACATCTCACTGGTCCCCACCCTGACCCTCCTGGTGCCTGTGTTCAGGCCCTGCCTACCAAAAGGGACTGAATAGGCCTTTGGGGCTTGGATGTGGCCCTGTGAGTCGAGAGTTCACATCTCTTGTGATGTGGGGTGCTCCTTAGTGCTGGAGGTTTAGCTGGAATTGTTCTTGGGAAGAAAGAAGGGCTACATGGGAGGGGAGTCATGGCTTTACCAGATGTCTTTTCTTAGAGAGTCTGCTTCCCTGTGGAATCCAGTGAGCATCGTTACAGTTGAGCTGGCGTGGGATCATAGGCTAGTCATCATGGAAGGTGAGACACAATAGCTGCTCCCTGAGTTGTGAGGCTGAGCTTTGCTCCCAGTCAGCTGCAAAGTCTTGTTGCATTAGGAACTTGGGTTTTGCTGTGATGTCTATTTCTGTGTAACCAAGAGTTACGGAGTGTTGGGGAACCAGAGGCAGCTCTAGGGTGGGGATATCAGGTCAGGGTGGCCTCTGGAGCTCAGAGCTGGGAGTCTGAATGATGCTTCTCATCCTTCCTTTACAGGAATAAGGAGGAGATTCCTGATAGGAATTCTGATTCCTGATATGGAATCCTTTGAACTCTATAGCTATTAATGTCGACAACATTAATAATCCTCTATCGTTTTGTCAAAGCTCTAAGTGCATTACTTCATTGACTTCTCAAAAAGATCTTATGAGGTCTCGTTAACTTGTTTATTGCATACATGGGGAAACTGAGGCTTCCGGATGATTGGTGAGTTGTCTGAGGTTTCCCGTGTACTAAGTGGTGGAGAGTTTGCACCCGGCCTTCTGACTGTCCTGCTGTGCTCCTCGAGAGCTCCAGCTGTGCTTTACCACCCCTTACATATTTCTGAGGCTCAGAAAAGGACATTTGATGATGATGAGCTTTGAAGGCCAAAGCAGACCCTATCACATCAGATAAAGTATCCTCCCCTCCCAGAGGGCAGCAAAGCTTGCTGTACCTCCTCAGACTGGGCTAGGGGTAGCCTCTTGACCTTCCCTGTGGGGTGCGGCAGTGCATGCCCTGTGTCAGCGCTGAGCTCATGAGAATTAACATCTCTTTGGCTATTTCCTTCCAGTTCTTCAAGGGGATCAGGTGAGGACTTTGCAGCCACTGCTCTGGGAGTCCCTGAGCATCTACCCTTAGGTAGGGCAGAGCCTGGCCAGGCCCACTGCTGTGCCTGGGCACATGGAGAGGTGAGGGTCTGGGCTCTGGATGGAGACCTAAGCGTGATGGTATGTGGTGGTCTCTGTTTCTGCTTTTAAGAGTTGGCCTTGGGAAGCACCTAAGGGTTGCTGAGAACAGTCTCCCTTTCAGAAGCTGGACTCTGGCATCCTGAATTTGGGGAAGGGGCAAGATTCCCAGCATCAGTGACAAAGGTGATCAAGGTGGTAACTATCAGATACTGTCTGGAGGGTCAGGACACTCAGTGGGAAAATGTCTGTATTTGCTGACTCTTTTACTAGCCACTGGAAGAGAGCAGTGTGGTCAGTGATGTGTTACAGCTAGAGGCAAGCTCCCTGTGCTCCTGCTGTTGGGAGGAGGCTGTCATGGAGGGTGCTTCTCTTCCTCAGAGGTGGGAATGGTAGGGCAACCCCGGGCACACGAGGCATGAAGCTTGGGGCAGGTGGTGGCTCCTTCAGAGGTATATCTACCTTATCCAAGTGGGTGAGCACACCAGGAAGTCACAGCCTCTGCCCCATCAGCGAGTGGGGAAGGTCAGATCTGGGGACAGGACAGGGATATACAGAGTGCCCACTCTGCAGAACACTGTGAGGAAGGTATCCTGGCATTTAAGTGTGCTGAGCCATTGAGCCAATGGGCAGCTCCAGAGAGTGAAAGGAAGTCAGGGAGTGGGTTTGAGGAGCAGCAAGGGGACAGCTCTGGCAGGGTATTGATGGTTCACGATTGACACTGTACCAACTGATGGAGCCATCCCCCCACTGTGTCTCTGACAGTCATTGCCCACTGACCACAGCAGAAGTTTCAGCCCCTCCCTGCTCCAGAGGCCCCGAGATACTGATGAGCATCTTTTCCATCCTGGGCACTATGCTCAGGGATAGGGGCAGAGTGATGCCCGGCGGTCCCCCAGATGCTGTCTGTGGGTGGGGGCCACCAAGCCCCCTGCCTCTGTCAGCTCTCCCAACAGCCTCACAGGCATTTCCCTGGATCCCACCTTACAGCTGAGGAGATTGAGCTCTTGGAGGCTAGCCCCTTACAGCTGGAGACTCAGGGTGCCAGGCCGGGATGAGCACCTTTGCAGCTGCTCAAGGCCAGCTCCTGCACTCCATCTCATGTTCTCCCCATCACTGGAGAGGCTCCCAGCTCTGTGTGCTGAGCCTGCCCTTCCCACCTGTACCCAGTGGCTGCTGAGACCTGTTTAGACCTGGATGTGGAGGTGACGTCGCTCCCTGTGGAAAGAGATCCATCCCCCTGCTTTACTGAATGTTGCTGGGAAAGAGAAATCAGTGCCACCATGTACAGCACCTGTGCCTGGGAGATCCTTGCTGGCACCTGCGGAAGCTGTGCTGGTCCACCAGAGCCTGCCCCGCACTGCGAAAAGCAGCAGTGACAAGCAGGGTAAGAGCCCTGTTGTGGGGAAGAGAGTCCGTAAGAGGCTTGGTTAGCCCAGTGGTTCCCAACCGTGTCCACACACTGGAATCCCCTGGGCAGCTTTATGAACATACGGATGCCTGGGTCCCAGCCCTAGAGGTTGTGATTTAATTGGTCTGGGCTGTGGCCTGAGCTCTGGATTGTTTAAAAGATCTCTGTTTGGCAACCACTGGGTTAGCCTGTGGAAGAAGTGCAGACAAAATGCCCACTTCTCTCATTATTGTCCTTCTCAACAAATGCTTTCAGGGGCAGAGATGATTCCGGCTGTTGGAGACAAAGCTCCCATGCGCTTTTGCCCCAAGTGCCAGGCCCCTGCGGGAGGTGCGGGTAGCTAAGGCTGGTGGGGCTCCTGAACTGGCAGGTGGAGGGCAGGCATCTCTCCAGCCGAGGAGTGATGCTCAGTGTTCTCTGCATCCACCTCATTCTCAGAACCTTGCAGGCACCACCCTGAATGCCATCTCAGGTGAGCAAACTCAAGTTCATGGAGCTTCCCATTTAGGTGGAGCAGGTGAAGGACGGGGAAAAACTTGGTTTTACCTGGGACTGGGATGGGCCAGCTGCTAAGTGAATAGCAATCCAGCTATGCTGACCATTGGGTGCCTTTCTTTCTCTGTGACTCTGTTATAAAAGAAAATTGAAAAAGAGCCTTATTGTGCCTTAAAGGCTTTTTAATTATATATAACTCATTTGATTTAAACTATTGAGGTTCCATTTTTAATACAAGTTTATAGTGGTATAATGAAAGTGCCTTCTAATCAAAGTGTGTTTGTGGATTTATCTCCCTGTAGAGAAGCAGATACCCATGCGAGCCCAGGCTAATTACTTATTCAGACAACAATCAAAAATCGTCAAGTCCTGAGTGGGTGGCATGGTGGTGGGGGCTGGTGTGAGTAACTAGGCGTGGAGAACTCCCCCACAGGGCTGTGAAGGTCGGAGGTTGGGGTGGAGAGGCTCAGCATTGTGACACTCACTGCCATCTCGGGCCACAGCTGCTTCCCCTGCTAGTTCTCACTACTGGTGCCACAGCTGTGGACGAGGGGGATGGTGATGGAGGGGGCAGAGCTTGCAGGTGGCTCGAAGGGGTGGCTGAACAGTCCCGGGCAGCTCATGTTCTGCAGAGCAAGGGACAAGTCTCTACTTACATAGCAGCCCCCAGAGGGGCCCTCCCTGGCCACCTTATCTAAAGTAGAAAACCCTTTCCCCTCTGTCATTCTGTCTCCCTTCCTTGCTTTATTTTTGACCGTGGCACTTCTTACCATGACCACTTCTTAGACATTTCTTTGCTTGTTTGCTGTCTGTCTCTCTGGGTGAGATCATAAGCTCCATGGAGATGGGGGCTGTGGCCGTCTTGGCATTGCTGAACCCCCGGGACAGTAAATATTTATGGGATGAACAAGGACATGGATAGATGAAGGTATGAATACATGAAATGGGCAGGAGCCTTACCAGGAGCTCTGCTGGGAGCCCTGAGTGTCTCAGGGAAAATCAAGGTGGTGGGGATAGCAGGATAAGGCCTGACAAAAATGCATCTGCAAAGGCCAGTCTGCAGAGGCTGGAAGTGATGAAAGAGGAAGTGAAGGAGATGCCCAGGAGGGGCCACTGGCCAGGCAGGAGGGCTTGGGGGAGGGGACATGTTTCTGGGCAAGATGAGAGGTTCTGGTTGTGACACTTGGACTAACAGATATTTACTACTTCCTTTGGGGATGCTGGGTGTGCCTGTCCTTAGACCTTGGCCACACAGGGTGTTTTCAGCCTTATTCCTATCAGATACTGCCCTGCCCTCCCCTGGCCTGCTCTACTTTTCCTAGGCTGCCAGCCTTCTCACTCCCTGCAGCCATGTTCTGTTCCCTGCTTGTGCCCATAAGGAGGTGTATCTGGGCTGGAGACTTAGGCTCAAATGGGTCTGCCAGGCAAATTTTAGCTACTCTCTCAACTCAGCTCTAGTACCTGTAAGACTGTGAGTGACGCAGACAGTGATGGGAGAGACTTTTAGAAAACAGGCAACAAACAAGTTATTGGTTACTCTACTAATGTGATGGAAGTTGCCAAATGGAAAGTGAATGGATGTAAAAAAAAAATACAGCTGGATTGTGTGCCACACACAATTCTTGTGCATAATTCATTATGCAATAAATATTCTGTGGTTTGGAGGGAAAAAAAGAGCCTCAACATGACTCTAGAACTTTTTTGTCTCTGTCAGATCTGTGATCTACTCCCCACACCATATGTAAGAAAAAGAATGAAAAATGGACTCAGACATAGGACTGTGCTGGGCGGCAACCTTTCTTTCCTTTTTGTCTTTTAATTTTTTAGACACAGATTATTCTAAACATCATTGTGGGCTTGCAGCTGGCAGAAAAAAAAAGTGGCAGATTTGAATATCACATTAAACAGGTTGATGCTAAGTTACATTATCTATTGGAGGATACCTGGAGGGTATAATGAATAATTAAAATGTAAACTCCTGTCCCTATTCCTCCCAGGAGCCACCTGTCCTCCCCTCAACACCCACAAGATGGTCTTGATTGTCTTGTGGTGCGCGGATGGCTAGAACAGTGCAGGACAGGACAGCTGGTGGGCATGAAGCTTCCCAGAATGAGGACGGCATCCCAGAGTGTCCCTGATTCTGTGGAAACTTACCTAAAAATGGAAAATATAGAAAGGCTTCAATGACAGATGTGGTTGTGTGTGTTCCACGAGCCTTGAGGAGAACCTCACTCACCCCGTATTCTCATTAGGAGATGATGAAATAAACTGATTTCATTCTTGCAGTCAATTTGTTTAGTGCCTGTCATGGGGTAAGAGAGGAAAGAGGTGGGGCTGTGGGGGAGACAGATGCTGCTTTAGTAATGACAGTCCTGCGTGACCGTGGCTCGTTGTGGGTAAGCAGCTCTGCATGTGATGGGCTGGGCTATGTGGAGCCTGCCTAGTGTTTCTGGAGATGATGACTGTTAATGAAGTGCTCCCCGGGGTGCCGAGTTAGAGCCCCATGCTGCTAACTGTTCAATGGTCCTGCGCTCAGTGATTGCTTGTTCTCCAGCAGAAATGTAGATTACTTTCTAAATCAAAAACTTAATTAGTTTTTAATTTGTTGGGTTGTCAAAGAGATAAAACTGGAAAGTTCCCCCCTTTCCTTCTTGGGCTCTTAATCTGGCTATGTGCAGGTGGTTATGTTTAATAAGGTGGAGTGATCAATTAGCCATTGACATTTATTCCATCAAATGTAATTTAATGTTTACTCTTACTGTCGCTTTGGTAGATTTGCTACAGAAGATGGCCTTAAATTCAGAGCCAACTTTTCTTTCTTAATTGTAAATTAATAACCTTTCATATATAGCCTTAAATAATGCCTAGAATTTAAAATCCCTAAATCCTCATTTCACATTCTACTCATTCTTTACTTTTAAAAAAGAAGAGAATTAACATCCAAGTCATCTTAATTTCTGAAGGCCTGGCAAATGACCTCCTATTTTCTTTTCTATCAAGTGCCTTGTAATCACCATTAATACCTTTTCTCTTTAGAGAATCATAGCTTTCTCCCATGCAGGCCCCCTGTGCTTCTCATCAGAAAGCGCTGGGCAGAATGGCTTGTGAGATTCCGTGTTTCTGAGTTGTCACCTAATTCATCCTGGCTGGGCTGTCTGGTCTGCCCCTTCACAGCTGGGTAACCTGGCGTGGGCGGTGTCTGGATGCCTCCCTCAAGGGTGCGGCTGGTAGAGCAGTTACTACTAAAATCAGGCTATTCAGACCTGCTGGGGGCTGTGAGGGTCTTGTTTCCCTCATAGACATCATAAAATTGATGTTCCCCACAAATGTACTACAGGAGGCTATTGGTAGGCACATACCAATGATTTAAAAAAAAAAAAAAAAGATGACTTGGACGTTTATCATAAAGAAATTTCTGTGATTTTTTTTTTCAAAATCAAAATGATAAACAAAAATGACAAACTTCCCTTAAACGCTTGGGTCCTGTGTAAAGACCAGTTTGTTTACACTGACCTGTTTATTGCTGGATAGGAAACAGGAGGGACCCAGAACTTGCTGTATTGTCTGTGTTTCAGCCCCAGAGTCTCAGAGAAGGCCCCTCTCCTTTCCTGTGTGGTCCTGGCCCACCCACCCTTGTGTTCTTGGTTTCCCAAGGAAGGCCAGGGAGGCCACGCTGGATGGGCTGCGTGCGGGCTGAAGGTGGAAAGGCCCGTGCTCTACCTTCCTTCACTACCTAAGGACCCTGAGGTGTAGGACTGCCGTCTGGGCCTCTCTGGCCTTGAGGGCCGTGAGGCAGTCTACTGGGGACTACTTCTCTGTCCCAAAGGACTCGTGGGCATGAGGCACTGTCCTCTGAGAGGTGGAGGTGAGCTCTGACCTCTCGCCCAGGTGGCCTTCCTCCAGAGTGGGCACCTTGCTGTGGGCCCCACATGGCCGGAGGAGGCAGCTGATGTTCAGACTTCCCCCCAGGAAGTCCTCTTCTTAGTGGATTGTTCACCTTGGCTCTCAAACTAGCTCTTGAGCTGAGGGTTAATCCCCTAACCCTCTCTTCATCTGGCTTTGAAGGCCCAGATGTGATGTACTAGGAAATCTAATAACACAAAGGGTTTCCTTCTGCCTTTACGTGAGCCATAAAAATGAGATAAAGTGTACGAAACGCTTGGTGTGTTTGCAGTGAATGGGAGCCAGTGATGGGATCGATGCTACGTAAGGCATCACTTAGCCGCCTCCTGTCAGTCCTATGAAGGCTTTCGCTGCAGAATGGTGTCTTGCTGGCAAAAATGAAAGTAGTTAAGAGTCAAGGTTTTAAAAATTTGGATGAATAAATGAAAAATTGTAAGAAAGGTTGTTAAAGAAGCGTTAATTTTAAGAGCATGTCAGGTGTGAAAACCTTAGAATTTAGATGTCAGAATTTCATAGTGATGAGTGCTCTTAGCAAAGCCTCCATTCCACCTGTACCAACTAGTTTATAAATTGAACATCTGGGCTTCCTTTTGTAATTTCTTCAGGCAGTGGGAGCCTGAGGAACTCTGAAGTGGAACTCAGAGGGCTTCCTTAGCTCCTCTGATGCGGGACTGACGTGCTGCTGGTCACGGGCTCACCACCAAGACGCAGGCAGGGGCAGAGGGCCCACAGCTGCCCGCCTCAGCCGGCCTTGCCCACCGGCACCAGACTCACCTCTGCTTTGTCTGTGAAGACCACCTGGGTCGAGCTCCATTGAGCTTGCTGTTTTCACTACCTTCTTCTGAGTAGTGGGTCTTTTTGATCCCTGCTTTCCTAACCCACAGAGCCAATATCTTCCCAGAAGCCACAGAATCCCACAGTATTTCAAGTGACAAACTGAGACTTCCTCTTTCACAGAGGATGGCTGGATACATGGACCAGGAGGGGTGACTTTGATCTGTAGCCAGGCTGCGCCGCCCTTCTCCTGAGCCTCACATACAGCCTAAGATCCTGAGCGCAGCCTCGGATGGATGAGAAGGATCCAGACGTGGAATTCATTTGTACTCTTTCAGCAACTCTCAAACTATTTTTTTGTAGTTGAGAATTTGTAATAGATTTTTGGATTATGAAAAAAATTACTCAGCACTCACATTTTATTGATTCAAAAATAAAGATTATGCAGTTCAACTGCACAATAAAGTACAGCTTTATGGAATGGTAATTTTTTAGTTCTTCTGCATTTATAGTGGAAGATAATGGACTCAGGAAGGGCACAATGAGGAATAAAGCTGTTGCATTGTATTGGTTAAATGACATTTAAAATGATTTGGCTGTCAAATTTGTGGAAAGGTTATGAACAGTAAATGAAAAATCTAAAATTAATTCCCTGCTTCGAGAAAGTGTGATTTATACCATAATAAAATTAGATTTTTAGTTAAAGAAATTTAGTCATTAAGTAATGCCCATGTGCTAACTTTCATTTATAACCATCTGGTTTGAAGCTTCTGCAGTGAGTAGTTTCCTTCTTAGGCAGAGCATCTGAGGCCTTGGTGTCATGTATGGCAGTGAATTCTGTTCTGTACAGCTTTTTGGGATGAGCTTTTTCAACAACTGCAAAGACATTCTTATTTAGCCTCAATAATTGATGGAGATACTGAACTCATTTCCCTCCTCAAGTGATCTTACCGTCTCTGTCCCTTAGTCTTCTTCATTAATGGCAATAAAGATGGTGATGGCCACCATTTAAGGAGGACTGTATGCCAACCACCATGCTAAGCATAGTGCAGACTTGTTATTTCACTCAATCATCCCAACAACTCTATGAAGAAGGTACCATTCCTACCCTTATTTTACAGATGAACAAACTGAGGCTTAGAAAGGTGAGATGATGCACCAAAGGTGCAGGGGGCTGGCGGTCAGGAATAAGCCAGAATCCAACTCAGATCCATCTGACTTAAGAGTCCCACCTTTTAACCCCTGTCATATGTCTTGTGAATAGTCACCAAGTATTTGCTTTGAGGCAGCAGAGTGTAGTGGTAGGATTTCCGAGACTTGAGCCTAGCCTTGACTTGGCTGCTTACCACTCTGATAATTCAGCAAGCTGCAGCCTTTTCCTCCGTAGAACCTTCCTCATCTGTAAATTAGGGAGTGTGATTTATTCCCTCTATTCAACAAGTTTCTGCTGCGTACTGTTAGGTACACAATTTGTCCTATTATATTTTTAAATTTTTGATTAAGGCCAACAAATATATTGAAAAGTACACAGATCTTAGGTGTGGAGCTCAATTAGTTTTTACAAAGTGAACACGCCCAGATAACTACCACCAAGATCATAATTTAGAACATTCCCAGAGGCCCCCAAACCACCTTTGAATCCCCCTGTCATTATCTTCCCAAAGGTGACCACTAAGCTGTCACCAGAGATTGCTTTTGCTTGTTTCTGAAATTCATAAAAACAACACCCTATACATTGTACTCTTTCATGACTGCTTTTTTTTTTTTAAACTCAACATTATGTCTGTGAGATTCATCCAAGTTAATGCATATTGCAGAGTCTGTTCTTGTTTGTATATATGAGGGGGAGGTAATTAGTCTTCTTCATTGATTTCCGCTTGGAGGAGGCACTGGGGATTGAACCCCAGGATCTATTGGGTGCTGAGCATGCGCTCTACCACTTGAGCTATACCCTTCCCCCAGCAGAGTCTGTTCTTTTGCATTGCTGTGAGGTTTCCATTGTATGGATATGCCAAACGTTATCCATTCTACTGTTGGTGGACTTTTGGGTTGTTCCTTATTCTTGGCTATTACACATCATGCTGCTGTCAGGATTCTTGTCACATGTGGGTTTTGGTACTCAGGTGAATATACTTAAGTTGGACATTTACCTAGGAGAGGAATTGTAGAGTCACTAAGACAGAAATCACACTACTTATTTTAATAGAATTTAATATAGGGAATTGGCTCAAAAGATATTAAAGGGTTAAAAGCCAAAAGGAGCTGGGGTAGGGTGTGGGGGAAGGACCACTGAGGTAACTGAGAGCAATATATATGCTGGAAGCTGCTCTTGTCTCTGGGTGGGGGAGCCCTGGAAAGCTGAGGCTCAGACCAATGAGGAGAGTCCTGCTGGTGCTGGTGCAGAGTAAATTTCTAAATGAGAATTACAGTTGTTCCGTATCCTTGTAAGCATTTGGTATTACTAGTTTTGCTTTGTTTTCTTGTTATTTTTTCTGTGGTGTAGAGCTGTATCCCAATGTGGGTTTAACTTGTGAAGTTCCTTTTCAAGTCTTTTGCTCATTTTCTCATTTTATTCATATTTGTCTTACTTTTCTGCAAAAGTATCTTCTATATTCTGAATGAGTGCTTTCTCAGATATATATATGCATATATTTATATATATATATTTCAAATCCATTCCCTTAATGGCTCAACTTTTCACTGTTTTAATTAAATTTTTTAATGAACAGAAGTCTCTATTTAAAAAAAAAGTCCAGTATATCATTCTTGTCCTTTATGGTGCTGCCTTTCACATTGCATTTAAGAGATTTTCACTTACTTAAAGATCATGAAGATATTCTTTTGTGATATTTTCTAAAAACATTACTGTTTTAACTTTTACATTTAGATCCACAGTCTGTCTGGAAATGATTTTTCTCTCTGTTGTAAGGTAGGAGGTCAGTTTTTTCTGCTTGCCTATCCAGTGGTTCCAGCTTCATCTGTTGTAAAGCTGTTCTTTTCCCATTGTATTGCATTGACACCTTTGTCATTAACCCCAAAACTGGATACATGTGACTTCTTGCTTGACTTCAAATTCTGTATACTTTCTCTTTTTTTTTTTCTTGATCTGCCTTCTTAAGGATCAATTTTATTAATCTTTTCAAGGAACTAGCTTTTTTGCTTTATTTTTTAACGGTATAATTACTTTCCTCTAGTTCATTGATTCTGCTCCTATTGCATTTTTCCCTTCTACTTTTTGTGGATTTAATTTGGCCTTTTCTAGCTTTTAGAGATAGATGCTTAGGTCATCAATTTCTAGTGCTTATTTTTTTCTAACATAGGCCTTTAAGACTACAATTTTACTCTAAGCACTGCTTTAACCACATCTCACAATTTTTTAAATGCTGTAATTCAGCTGTCATTCAGATTTCCTTTGTGTCTTCTTACTTCCTTTGTGATTTTTCTCTTTGGAAATTATGCAATATACTTCTAAATCTCAGAGTCAACTGGCAATTTTTCTCCATTTCTTCCATTACTTATTTCTAATTTAATTTCACTATAGTCCCCAAACTATATATGTTGTCTATATTCTTTAAATAATTTGAAACTGGTTAAAACTTCCTGGTGGCTCAAAATATGGTCAGTTTTCAAAAAGGCTGAATGGACACGTGCATGTGTGGTAAGCATTGTTGGTATGGTGTTTGATACGTACATCAGCTAGGTGAAGGTTGTTAATCACAAGGGCCAAGTATTCTATATCTGTACTGGTTTTTGCCTCTATTCTATCATTTAGTGACAGAGGTTTCTTAAATTCTTTAGTCATTATTGTGAATTTGTCACTGTGGATTTCTTCTTTCAGTTCTTCTAGTTTTGATTTTGTATATGCTTAGGCTATTGCAGTTAGGTGTGTCCAAGTTTAGAGTTGCTATTCTTGTTAAATTGTCCTTTCATCATTATGAAGCCTCCCTCTTTGTCACTTACTAGTAATTCTTGCATTAGAGTTGACTTGATCTACACCAACTTTCTCCTGGTTGGAGTTAGTATGGTTTATCTTTTTACCTTCAGCCTTTGTGTTGCTGATAAGCAGCATGTAATTGGATTTTGTTTTACCTATTGTTTCAGTCTTTGTACCTTAGCTGGATTATTTAGTCCACTTTTATTTTAACTAGACTTTAACATATTATTCTCTCTTCTTTTTTTTTTCTTCCTACTCTTTCTTGTCTTCTTTTGGATTAGTTTCTTGTAATCCCACTCTTTTGACTTTATAGCACTACGTTTACCATTTTTTGGACAGTAATAGGATTATAATACTTAAATTCCATTTGACCTCCTGACCTTTTGTGTTGTCACATATTTTAGTTCTATAAATATTATTACCATAGAGGGCATTATTGTTGTTGTGTTAAGCAGGCAACATTATTCATTTCTTAACCCTTTCTGGTGCTCTTTATTCCTTCTTGCATAATAATGCATTCATCTGAAAATTTTTCCTTCTGTTCAAAGTCCCCTTTATATTGCTCTTAGTATTAATCTGCTGGCAGTATATTCTCTCAGTTTTTGTCTGTCTAGATATATCTTTATTTTTACCTTATGAATACCCATATTTTCAGTGGGTATAGAATTCTGACTTTTTCAGAATTTTGAAGACATTCTTCCATTGTCTTCTGGTTCCATTATTTTCTCCTGAAAAGTCAGCTGTTAATGTTATTGTTACTCCTTTATAAGTAATATGCCCACTCCACCTCTACCACCTACCTTCTGGCTATTTGAAAGATTTTCTTTTTATCTTTTTGTCTTTGACTATTCAACTATATTTCTATGAGTACCTAGTGATAGTTTTCTTTGTATTCATCATGTTAAGGGTTTGTAGAGATTCGTAAATCTCTGACTTGATTTCTTTTGTCAATTTTGGAAAATTTTCAACCGTATCTCTTCATATATTAATTCTGCCTAATTTCCTTTCACTCTAAAACTTCAGTTACATGCTTAGAACTTTTTACCCTATCTCATAATGTCTCTCACACTCAACTGTGATTTTTATTCTTTTTTTTTTTTTTAACATTTTTTATTGATTTATAATCATTTTACAATGTTGTGTCAAATTCCAGTGTTCAGCACAATTTTTCAGTCATTCATAGAAATATACACACTCATTGTCACATTTTTTTTCTCTGTGAGTTATAACATTTTGTGTATATTTCCCTGTGCTATACAGTGTAATCTTGTTTATCTATTCTACAATTTTGAAATCCCAGTCTATCCCTTCCCACCCTCCACCCCCCTGGTAACCACAAGTCTGTATTCTCTGTCTGTGAGTCTATTTCTGTCCTGTATTTACGTTTTGTTGTTTGTTTTTGTTCTTGTTTTTTAGATTCCACATATGAGCAATCTCATATGGTATTTTTCTTTCTCTTTCTGGCTTACTTCATTTAGAATGACATTCTCCAGGAACATCCATGTTGCTGCAAATGGCATTATGTTGTCGGTTTTTATGGCTGAGTAGTATTCCATTGTATAAATATACCACATCTTCTTTATCCAGTCACCTGTTGATGGACATTTAGGCTGTTTCCATGTCTTGGCTATTGTAAATAGTGCTGCTATGAACATTGGGGTGCAGGTGTCATCCTGAAGTAGATTTCCTTCTGGATACAAGCCCAGGAGTGGGATTCCTGGGTCATATGGTAAGTCTATTCCTAGTCTTTTGAGGAATCTCCACACTGTTTTCCATAGTGGCTGCACCAAACTGCATTCTCACCAGCAGTGTAGGAGGGTTCCCCTTTCTCCACAGCCTCTCCAGCATTTGTCATTTGTGGATTTTTGAATGACGGCCATTCTGACTGGTGTGAGGTGATACCTCATTGTAGTTTTGATTTGCATTTCTCTGATAATTAGTGATATTGAGCATTTTTTCATGTGCTTTTTGATCATTTGTATGTCTTCCTTGGAGAATTGCTTGTTTAGGTCTTCTGCCCATTTTTGGATTGGGTTGTTTATTTTTTTCTTATTGAGTCGTATGAGCTGCTTATATATTCTGGAGATCAAGCCTTTGTCGGTTTCACTTGCAAAAATTTTCTCCCATTCCGTAAGTTTTCTTCTTGTTTTACTTCTGGTTTCCTTTGCTGTGCAGAAGCTTGTAAGTTTCATTAGGTCCCATTTGTTTATTCTTGCTTTTATTTCTTCTAGGAGAAAATTTTTGAAATGTATGTCAGATAATGTTTTGCCTATGTTTTCCTCTAGGAGGTTTATTGTATCTTGTCTTATGTTTAAGTCTTTAATCCATTTTGAGTTGATTTTTGTATATGGTGTAAGGGAGTGTTCTAGCTTCATTGTTTTACATGCTGCTGTCCAGTTTTCCCAACACCATTTGCTGAAGAGACTGTCTTTATTCCATTGTATATTCTTGCCTCCTTTGTCGAAGATGAGTTGACCAAAAGTTTGTGGGTTCATTTCTGGGCTCTCTATTCTGTTCCATTGGTCTATATGTCTGTTTTGGTACCAATACCATGCTGTCTTGATGACTGTAGCTCTATAGTATTGTCTGAAGTCTGGGAGAGTTATTCCTCCAGCCTCTTTCTTTCTCTTCAGTAATGCTTTGGCAATTCTAGGTCTTTGATGGTTCCATATGAATTTTATTATGATTTTTTCTAGTTCTGTGAAATATGTCCCGGGTAATTGGATAGGGATTGCATTAAATCTGTAGATTGCCTTGGGCAGTGTGACCATTTTAACAATATTGATTCTTCCAATCCAAGAGCATGGAATATCTTTCCAATTTTTAAAGTCTTCTTTAATTTCCTTCATCAATGGTTTATAGTTTTCTGTGTATAATTCTTTCACCTCCTTGGTTAGATTTATTCCCAGATATTTTATTACTTTGGGTGCTATTTTAAAGGGGATTGTTTCTTTACTTTCTTCTTCTGTTGATTTATTGTTAATGTAAAGAAATGCAACTGATTTTTGAACGTTAATTTTGTAACCTGCTACCTTGCTGAATTCTTCAATCAGCTCTAGTAGCTTTTGTGTGGACCTTTTAGGGTTTTCTATATATAGTAACATGTCATCAGCATATAATGACACTTTTACCTCTTCTTTTCCAATTTGGATCCCTTTTATTTCTTTCTCTTGCCTGACTGCTGTGGCTAGGACTTCCAGGACTATGTTGAATAGGAGTGGTGATAGTGGGCATCCTTGTCTTGTCCCAGATTTTAGTGGGAAGCTTTTGAGTTTTTCACCATTGAGTACTATGCTGGCTGTAGGTTTGTCATATATAGCTTTTATTATGTTGAGATATGTTCCCTCTATACCCACTTTGGCGAGAGTTTTTATCATAAATGGGTGTTGAATTTTATCAAATGCTTTTTCTGCATCGATTGAGATGATCATGTGGTTTTTGTCCTTTGTCTTGTTGATGTGATGTATTACATTGATTGATTTGCGTATGTTGAACCAGCCTTGTGTCCCTGGGATGAACCCCACTTGGTCATGATGTATAATCTTTTTTATGTGTTGTTGGATTCTATTTGCTAAAATTTTGGTGAGGATTTTGGCGTCTATGTTCATTAGTGATATTGGCCTATAATTCTCTTTTTTTGTAGTGTCTTTGCCTGGTTTTGGTATCAGGGTGATGGTGGCTTCATAGAATGAGTTTGGGAGTATTCCCTCCTTTTCAATCATCTGGAAGAGTTTGAGAAGGACTGTTATGAGTTCTTCTTTGTATGTTTGGTAGAATTCCCCAGTGAAGCCGTCCGGTCCTGGACTTTTATTTGTAGGGAGGTTTTTAATTGCTATTTCTATTTCCTTTCTAGTGATCAGATTGTTCAAGTGTTCAGATTCTTCTTGATTCAGTTTTGGTGGACAGTATGTTTCCAGAAACTTGTCCATCTCCTCTAGGTTATCCAGTTTGGTTCCATATAGTTTTTCATAATATTCTCATATGATATTCTGTATTTCTATTTTGTTTGTTGTAATTTCTCCATTTTCCTTTCTTATTTTGCTAATTTGTGCTCTCTCTTTTTTCTTCTTTGTGAGTTTGGCCAGAGGTTTGTCGATTTTATTTACTTTTTCAAAAAACCAGCTTTTGGTTTGGTTGATTTTTGTGATTTTTATTCTTAATTTTTCTTTTTAGATTTTCATTCTGGTTGTTTTCTAATGGCCTAACTTCTATTTTATTATTCCTTTCCTTAACTGTGTTTAATTTTATATTAAATTCATCTGTTGGATTCTTTAAGTTATTAAATTTTCAGTTCTAGAATTGCCATTGGATTCTTATTTTAATAGATTCAAGTTTTATGGTGAAATTCAGGAAAAATTCTATTTTCCTGAACATATTGGTCGTAATTATTCTAGAGCTTGTGTCTGATAATTCTAAAATGTAGATAACCTGTGGATCAGTTTCTAATGTCTATTTTATAGGATTTTAGTCATTTGACCCATTTCGTACTATGCTTAGTAATTTTGGATTGGATGCTGGACATTATATATTGTGTAAAAAAAAAAATCATAAACAGAAACCTCAGTTAAAAAGATCCAGGAGACCAGAATGGGGTGCTCTCACATCTTGTGATGATAGCAGAACCCAAAAGGAAGAAGACTCTGTTTATTTCTGGCAACAACTCAGCAAATGAAAAGCCAAATACTCTGTTATTATGGCCCTCCCAATTTCCTTTTCTCCTCTATAAAAGAGTTTTCTTTCCCTTGCTATGTAGGGACTTGCACATGGCTCATCATGGTTGCACACCCTGAATTTCAACTCTCTGCTGATCCTGAATAAACCCTTTTTTTGTTGTTGTTGTTGGAGAATAACTGGCAGTCTATTTGTTTTTGGTCAAAATATGAAAAATTGTAAAGCCTGTGGATAACTTTATTGTCTTTCAGGGAGGATTTACTTTTCTTTGTTAGATAGAGCATGCTGGCAGATCATCTTGATCTACTCAAGAACAGAAATTCTTAGAGAATATGTGATCTTAACTGAAGTCAGCTGCATTTACCAGGACCATTCTTTCTTTGAAAGCTTAATTTTTGTCTTCCTAGCACCATGATACTGTCAAAATCCATGCTTAGTTTTTTGTCTTGTTTGAGATTAATGTTTTGCTTATTTCTCAACATTTTACTCTTTATATGTTCAGCTCAAGCATAATAATTTGACTGAAGGGGAAGCTATGTGCAGAATATTGGGCTCACTTCTTTCTGATAGCCTTTTCTAGGATTGTAGATCTTTAAGGTCTGGCTGCCTCTGTAGTCCCAACTTAGGTCTCTCCCAATTCAGTGAGACTTCTTTAAGCTCCAGAACAGTACTTTCTATTTGACTTCTCTGCAAAACCACAAATTTCCCAAAGGGAAAATCTGCAGTAAATATGGGGCTCACCTCAGTAGCCTTTTCTTCTCTCCAAATATTGGCTAAGTTCTGTCCACTTTTGTTGCTCTCATATGCCTTCAGAAACTTTTTTGGTTATTTATCCAATTTTATGGTTGTTCTTAACAGAAGGATTGGTCTAATATAAGCTATTCTTTCATAACCTGAAGCAGAAGTCTAACTTATCTAATTTTTACACTATGAATTAAGTAAAGGTGAAATGTTGTTACATGCATGATTTCGGAATTTGACTTTAGAATTTGAATCTCAGCTGGCCGTTGACTAAAATGTGAGCACTTGAACAAATTTTAACCTCTGATGCTCTACTTACTTGGCTTTTTATATATATCTGAGAAATGAAGTTGCAGAAACTTTAAAGATCAGATAATCCCACTTTTATTTAAACGATTTCAGTGTATCATAAAAGGAAAATTTCCAGAGCCATTAGATAAAACTGGTATAATTTTAATTCCTGAAACTGAGAAAACTGACACCTAAAAATTATAGACCAATCCCATTTATGAATATTAATACAACATATTTAAAATCACAGCAAATAGAATCCGACAGCATATTTTAAAAATGCATCATGATTAAGAAAAGCTTATTCTAGAAATACAGGGATAGTTGAATACTACAAAATCTACTAGATAAGCCATCAAATTACTAGAGCTAAGGAAAAAAAACATTGTACGATCACCTCCATAAATGCAGAAAAAGTATTTGATAAAATTCAACACACATTTGTTTTCTTTTTATTCAACAAATATGTATTGAGCATCTGCCCTATTATAAATAATACTGAGGATGCAAGAGTGAAAAAGATACTGGCAGCATCCCAACTCACATTCCAGTGGAGGGAAACAGCCAATAAATAAACAAGTAAGAGGACAAGCTAGAACACACATTTATTTTAAAAACTCAATAAAATATGCATAGGTTTTATTAATACAATAAACATACTTTGGGCCCAAAGCCAGTATTTTACTTAATTGAACACTAAAGATTTTCTTCTTAAAATTGGAAATAAGACTGGATGCCCACTATGTCCACAACACTTGGATTAGGTTGATGAATTAGCTAAAACAATAAGACTAGAGAAAGCAACTATAGATGTAGAAACTGGAAGAAAGAAAGAAAATCATTGCTATTTGCAAATTATATAAATATACAAATGGAAACCCCAAAAGAATCGATGGGAAAACTACTACAAACAATAAGAAATTTAGTCAAGTGGTTTGTTATAAAATCAATATATGAAAATCAATTGCTGTCATATATACAAATAAAAGCAGTTTTGCAGATGCTAACTACTATATATAAGATATATAAACAACAAGGTCTTGCTGTACAGCACAGAGAACTATATTCAATATCTTGTGATAACCTATAATGAAAAAGAATATGAAAAGGAATATATATCTATATATAACTGAATCACTATGCTGTACACCGGAAACTAACACAACATTGTAAATCAACTGTACTTCAATTTAAAAAGTGTAATGAAAAAATAAATTCCACTTATGAGAAAAAAAGATAAGTAATAAATATTGAAAATATATATGGGAAAACTATAAAATACTCTTGAAAGAAATAAGAGTAGACTTGAACAAATTATTAAAAATACCATGTTGTTGGATAAGAAGATACAACAGGATATGGATGTGGACTTACCCTAAGTTAATTTATAAATTTTGTGTAATTAAAATAAAACTCCCATGAAGTTTTTTTCTAGAACTGTCGCAGTCAATTCTCTGTTCCACAAATAATAGTTGCTTCCAGGAAAGGGGGTGCCAGCCCCTGGAGCAGGGAGCTGAGGAGCAGTGTGGAAGGAGCTCAGTTTACTCTGTGCGTGATGTGCTTCATGGCTTTCACGTCTCTCATTGCAATAACCACTCTCCAAGCTCTCTCTTTTGAACCTGGATCTGATGCGTGCCCCTTGAGCAACCAGCATTCCAGAAGCTTGTTTGGTTAATTGTGCTGTGCTGAGGGGCTGCTGGTCGAGAGCATGTATCTTCCACTGGTCTCCACTTGGGCTTTTGACTCAGATGGCAGTCAGAAAGTGTCATTTGGGTAGGACATTCTTTTCAGTGCCTCCTCATTTTTCTCTCTAATATTGCCCCCAACCCTTCCTGGCTCTAAGAACATCAGGCGAGAGTGCTAAGGTGTGAAAGACAATGTCATTAGTGTAAAAAATGCTGGGGCTGAGCAGTCTTCCTGGTGGCAGTGGTGAGGAGTTGGCCCAAGATTGCTGTTTGAGCTTCTCTTCTTCACTCAGCTTATTCTCCATGTTAGACTTTTTATCTTAAACTGGTCATTTATAATGGACTGTAGATATTTTTATTAGTTAAGAAACCCCAGTATGTTTCCAGCCTTTCCACCCCCCACCCACCCCCTGACCCACTATTTCTCACTGGGCCTTTCCCTGCATTCTGAGCATGCCCTGTACTCTTGCCTCACCCTGCCTTTTCTCAAGTCATTCTCTCTTCCTGTTGCACCCTCCTTCCCTTATTCTTTTCTGAAAGCCTTCCCAGTCTTCAGTGCTATTTTCAAAGGTTCTTTAATTTGAATGTGGATGACCTGGTATTTATCAAGGCAAAAATCACCCCTTTATTTCTCAGTAATTTGTGTTTGCTCTGTGCCCTTCTGTTCAACTGTGAATATCATCAATGTAGGGACTCCATTTACCTGTGTAATTTCTGAAACACTTTGTTGGGATTGAGTTAAGAAAACCCAAGGGCTTAATTTAGTCCAGTGACGTGAACTGGCTATCCAAACGGTCCCTTTGGAAGTTGTTTAGGAGCATAACCAATCACCAGATCATGCTAGTGACCCACATGGGAGCAATAGTGGTCTTCTCCTTGGTACCACAATCAGAACCTGCTGCTGCTCAGATAATTATGGCCCCTGTCTACTTAGGTTTTCTCCAGGCCCTACAAGTGCCTGCAGTTGTAGGTAGAGGATGGGAATTCCACCTGGAAGAAACTCTTTCTTAACAATTGTACCAGCCCAGTTTCCACATAAGGAAGACCATGAGAGTTGGCTCTGCTTGTTAAAGCCTGCACGAGTAATAATAATTTTTGCTTCAACCACCAAAGCAAAAAGTGGTTTACATTTACATATGTGTGTGTGTATATTGAGAGTTTAGTAGACACACCATTGCTGAATGTCTTGTTCTTATGAGGTTGTTCACCTTTCTCTAAATAAATGGCTAACAAGAGATGAGGTATTTGCAAGTATCTCTACATACGAATTATTCATCAAAAACACCAAGTCTTTCTTTTCTTGCAGGAATCCAGAAGCTTTGAAGTCACAAGAAGAGAAGGTAGGGAAGATGCATTTATACCCATTTCATTCTCATTGTTGACGTTTTGGATGTGCTTTGTTGAAGTTAAAATGAACTTCAGACTGTGGGCAGCCTATTCTTTGAAATTTCATGTGGCCTTTTCTGGGTACTGACTTGTTGGCAATTGCCTCTATGGACTGTGGGAATTGGAGTCCAGGTTTGCTGTGAGAATTATGTCTTCTACCTTCAGATGTCAGAGGTGGGGTCGGGGGAACTGGCTCCTACATGAGCATGTTTAGTCTCTTGAGAGAAGCCTCACTTGTGAGTCGAGTTTAAAGTAATTAGTTTCACTTGGTGAAAACAACATCAACGGTAAAAAAAAAAAAAAAAAAAAAAAGGTTTATAGTTTGAGGTATTTCAATATTGGGGAAAAGGTGCCACAGTGAAAAATACTTCTGATTAGATTTTTTACAACTTTAGCTAAACTGAAATAGGAATAAGCAATTAAATTTCCCTTTTGAAAACAATTCCATGATGTTTTACTTTCCCTGCCGTAGTTCCTTTAGCACATTTGTTTTTTGGTCTCTGAGGTAAATATACATGGGTGGTAATTGCTGAAATCTTTTAGTGGAAATTAAATTTTCCCTTACCTGCTTTCAGTAATACCTAGTCTCTAATAAGAGGGTGTCTTTTGTATGATTTATTGAAATCACCACCAATCATTCCTTTATTGAAGCGATACGAAGATGGAGTTAGAAACCAAAGTGAGCTCTTGGTCTAGGATCTGGCCTTCGGTTTTAGCCTCAACCATACCTCCTTCTTTGTGGCATTGTCTCCAAAAAGAGTGCCGATCTTAAAAAGTGAGCAAATTCCATATTGAATCCCATATCTAACAAGCCTTGCCTCCTGGTTAGTTCTTACTTCATACGTTACAGTGGAAGAGATAGAATGGCCATGTTATCCAAATGTTTTTCTAGAACTTGACAACCTAAACCTTCCATTCTATCGATATTGGTGAATTAACAACTGATCATTTGCTGGTACCCATGGTGCTGGGATCCTGGATACAAAGGATCTGGATAATCTTGCTCTAGGATGAACGTTCTGGTTTTCATTCCCATTTGCTTGTCTCTGGTTTTGGACTCAATGTCCTCTGAATTGCATCCATAGGGTAAACTTCATTGTTTTAATATCAAAACCAAATGAAATTGGATGAAGGTGGGTGGGGCAGGGAAGCTACATTTCTTATTGAAAGTTGTGTTTACAATGGGTGGGTGGCATGAACTTTGGTTTAGAATAATGTTCTATTCATGTCAATACTCCTGAGTCTGAATGTTTAGGATTAATTTGCATGATGGAATCACATATAAACTTAACTGTTTTGGAACCTTACTGTCCTTGTGTTAGAATTGTCCCTACATTGTAACGCTAGGGTGTGAGAGAACCTATTTTTGTTCAAAGACTTAAAAAGGGCCTGAATGTCCCTGAGGCTCCAAATACCTAGCAGAATGAGTGTCTGAGGATGAGAAAAGGCACAGCCTGGCTGTTCTGCACTCACCCATAAGCCTCTTTCCTCTCGAAGCAGTGTCTTTCACAACTGGCTGACTGGAACGTATGCTTTGAGTTTGTATTGGTAAATTTGTCTTGACATCACATAAACTTTTTTCTTCCTGATGTCTTTCTTGCTTGTTTCTGTCAAAGTTGAATGTTTAAGAATTCCTGAAATAGCCCTGTGCCTTAATGTCAATGCTTGTAACCTGGCAGAAAGGAAGGAAGCGTGGGACCTTGCAGGTTGGATCCAAGTATTTTCAAGTTTCAGATTCACTGGCTTGGTGGTAGTGTTGTTCACCTTCTCCAGAACAGTGTATGGCTATAAAAATAGCAGAGGCACTGTGAATATTTCAATAAATTATTATTCCTACAAAAATAAATAAGATATTATTGTCTAGTAATAAACATTTAAGGCTGGTTTCTTATCTTTGACTTGAACTGGAACTGAAAGAGGAGTAATTAAGTAACACTGAATTTTTCTGCCCAGTTTACCAGGCCCAGGAAATGGAGTCTAGGCTAAATCACAGTTGGATTGGAAATTATTAGGGTGACATGAATATACTGTGTGCCTTAGACCTCTCTGCCTTATTTTCCCCATGCTTCTCCCAGCCTTGGATCCAGTGGCATCATGGTTCCCAGATTGTAGCCCAGCTTTCTTGCTTCTGGACTGTCCCTGCAACCTGCATGCTTTTTGTCTCTCGTCTTTGTTAAATACCACCTCTCCCTCATCCCTCTAACTCATTCCTAAGTGTTTTGCTTACCCCACCTTATCTGAGTGTTAAGGGTTCCTATTAGGTCAACCATTCATTTCCTGAGAGCAGAGATCCTTCCCTCATTCACTCCAAATTCCTCAAGGCCTTAGCCCAGGACCTATAGTTGCTCAGTAATCACTTCTTCTGTAAATGCAAACTACAAAATTTCTTTGTGTGCATATTCTTCACTCTGATCCTGTTCTGGTGATACACAAGTCAGGCGCTGCGTCATTTGGTTCTACAAAGGCATTTCAGGGATAATTCTGTGAATATCCACGTATTCCTGGGAGATGTATTTATGAAAGTGTACCATGTTCAAATAAGCTTGGTGTTATGGCTTGGATTGTGTCTCACAGAAAGATATGTTGAAGTCCTAACCTAACGTTCAAAAGATATGTTGACATCACATGAAGTGAACGTAACCTTACTTGGAAATGAGGTCTTGGCAGATGCGTAATTAAATTGAGATGAGATTATACTGGAATAGGATGGGCCCTAATGCAATGAGTGAGATTCTTTTGAGAAGAGAGAAATTTAGACATAGACACACAGGGAGAACAGTGTGTATGGATGGAGGCAGAGATTGGAATGATGAGTCTGTAAGCCAAGGAACCCCAAGTGTTGCTGACGATCACCAGAAGCCAGGAATAAGCAACAAAGAATCCATGCCTAGAGTCTTCAGAGGGAGCATGGACATGCCAACACCTTGATTTCTGACTTCTAGCCTCCAGAACTGTGAGAGAACAGATTTTCATATTTTTCATGTTAAACCCCTCAGTTTGTTTCAGTCTGTTAGAGCAGCCTTAGGAAGATAATATACTTGGTAAATGCTGGACTCAATATTGAACTAGTTGTTGTTGCTTTTTTTTTTTTTTTTTTTTTACTGCAGAACCTCACAGGTCTTTAAGATGCTAAATAGGACTTTCAAAAGCAGGTGTAATATGCAGCATTTCCCATGGCATCTTGATTTGTTGTTTTTAACCATCTCTGAGCTGGCGTTCTGTGCAGTGCCATTTGCAGGCCCTGCTCTAGAGAGAGTCCACGAAGAAGGAGTACTTTGTCAGAGTGCAGGACATGCCACAGCACCAGTGACTGTCATCAGGTAGTCACAGTTACATGTCAGTTGTTCTGAAGTTTGCAGAGAGCTTTCATACCCTTGACCTCCTTTGACTGTTGGTAACTCATGATATGAGCAGAGCAGATAGCCCCTTACAGGTGAGGCTCCTTCCTTCCTCTCCAGGCTCATTTTAGTAGGAATAAAGACTCCTCTGGGCCAGTGTCCCTCTGGACCAGTATCCCTCTGATGCATGGAACCTCTTTCTAATGGGCGGGTTTCAATGACTTAATCTCACTTCATCATCCAAGGATTTCTATATGTACGTGTTCACTGCTAAGCCCAGCAAGCCGAGAGGGTCTCCTAGAAGAAAACTCCTTAGGGGAGCTTTGTTTCCAAGTTAGATTTGTGTTAAGGACTCTCAGGGGGGACCTGGAGGGAGATAGAATATCAGAGCTCGTGTCAGGGCTGCAAGATTGGTAGGATGTCCTTTGGGAAGGGCACATACCCACCCCAGCTGGACCTGCTTCCACTTGCACGGCAGTCCTGTGTTATCCTCATGCCCTGGGACCCACCTGGGCCAGCTGCACAGGGAAGAAGAGAGGGCTGCTTCTTCATCTGCTTTCGAATGCAGGTGTTTTTACACCTCTCTCTAGACACCTACAATTTAATTGCAACTTTTTCTGAAGCTTCAGCAAAAGGTGCCAACCTCACCTCTCTGAGACACTCCCAAGTCCACTCCGAAGGCTGCTGCTGAGTATGACTGCCAGAAGTCATCATCTCAAACCAGTACTTTTCTCTAACTGATCCCATCACATTGAATTACAGCCATGAGACAACGCTTGAGTGAGCTGAGCCAGCGGCCGGGATAATTCAGCCCTTGTTGGCCGTCTCTTAGACCATGGAGTGATCTTGTAAGCTACTCCAGATGTCTGTGATTAGAGGCTGTAGGTTTTGGGGTGGGCACCAGTGTCGCATGGCATCACCCACCCTCCCAACGATGACTCACTCACACCTTCCAGGCTAGACCAGCCTGGCGTGGCTTCCAGCAGGGCTATGAGGGAGACCTGAGGGCAGGGATACTGCTGTCTTTGTGGAAAAAGAGACAGGAGTGACAGACACACACATAGCCAGGGTGGCTCTGGCTTCTTAGCAATGCAAATCTGCTACATAAACATGACCTGACAGTCCTGAGCCCCACTTCGTGAAAATCCTTGGAATCAGTTCCTAATTGGCAGCTGCCTTTAATAGCCCCTTTATAGTTCTCTACATCTGGGTGAACTTCAACTATCAAGGATTCCATTCTGTTTACCATTAATTTTGATTTTGTTTAGCAGATGTTTTCTGGATCTCTCAGTTGCCTGCATAATCTGTCTTGGTATAATGTGAATTGGCTGACTCTGTTCAGTGAAACAGATTAATAAACTCCTAGCTTCTTTTGAGGTAACTTCTTTAATGGCTGCAGATGTAGGGATATTAAAAGGGAGCAATCCAGATTTGACAGTGCCTGGGGTGGTGGGTCCTCTTCCAATCAAGACTGCCATCTGGGGACAGAAATGGGGTTTCCTTTGCCATCCTACCCCGGCTCTCTATGGTGGAGCTTACTCGTTCTCTCCTGCAGTCACTGGGCTCCAAAAGTTGGGGAGTGACATCTGTCTCCTTCCACTTTTAACCCCACAGAAGTTGACTCTTTCTGGATAGTGCTGCCGGTTTTCAGCTGCTGGAGAACTATATTGTACCTGGTTACCTGGTTGCCCCAGGTTGAGTGGAGAGTGGATGGCACAGCTGGCTGGTGTGTTCTGGTTGCATACAATGATTTGGTACCCAATTTTGATCATGACCAATTGGCAGGCGGTAGAATCTCACCTCTCCACTTAGGCACAGCGTGACTTTGTGTAAGTTAATCTTATCTGAAAAAAAAAAAAGGGGGGGGGACAGTAATAGTACAGATCAGTAGTTCCAACTCTGGGTTGTAGAAACCCAACTTATACTGGTCGAAGCCTGAAAGGCTCATGAAACTGCAGAATCTAAAGGTGGATCTGGCTCCAAGAACAGCTGATACAGGGTTTCTTAGATTCTCCCTCTTTTTCCTTCTCTGGGCTTGTTGGTCTCTTCCACACTACCTTCCAGGTTGGCTACTAGCAGCTGCATCTCTCAGAGTCCTCACTGCTCACCATCCTAGAGGGTGAAACTACTTTCCCTCAGAATGACAGCAGAAAAGTCCCAGCAAGGATTCTGATTTGCTGGCCTTGTATCATGACTCAAGCCCTAAACCAATGACTGTGGCAGGGAGAGGTTGGAATACTGTGAATGGCCAGGTGAGATGACATGTTTTCCCCTTAGGCTTTGCAGAATGAATTATCCTGACTCAGATGCTGGGGAGTGGGGACAGGTTTGGTCCACAGAGGAAGGATGCTGGACAGCATGCAAAGGATGCCCTGCACAGCCTCCTGGACATATTATGGGGAGGGGTTGGGTGTAGAGAGCCCTTGGTGCAGTGTGGGCAGTGACATCATTGTCCAGTGAGATTGGTAGTGTCCATTATGGCTATTCTCATACTATATCTGTAGATCTGGCCTTAGATGTAGAATGAGGAATATCTAAGTCACCAAGTCCATTTCTCTGTGTCCAAGCAGACTTACAGATAACCTTGCATGTTGTAGCCTGTTGGCTTTTCCCATGAAGGATTTTCTGAAATTTAGCCTATTTGCATCCCTGCCCTCGGTCAGAGTCTTTAACTTTTTGCTCAAATTCTCTTATTCTGCCATCAGAAGAACCAAGAAGCCCTCTTCTTGGACGATGTCTTTCAGAATGTAAGGACAAACACACATAAAATTTCCCTCACCAGATTAAAGGGTTTCTGGGCACTGGGGTCAGAAACTGCCTTGAGCATCACAGTTACTGTACGTTTCATATTTCCTTTCAATTACTGCGTCCTAATAAAGCTCAGGAAGTGTAGACAAGGGCTCTTCCCAGGGACAAGTACAGCCTTAGCCAGAGGATTCTTGGGCTGTGGATAACCCCAAGCTTCCGTTCTCCAAGCTTCTTTGAGATAATTGTAAGTGCCTGGACCCTGGAAGACCAGATGTAGGTCAGGACTGCCCAGGTGAGCCTGAGTTCTCATTGCTGCTCCTGTACGTGTTCTTCCTTGGTCGAGGGTCTTCCAGGCTCTGGCTAAGTGGCTGTTCTATCCTGTTGCCTGGCTGATTTCAGCTTTCCCAGGGATGTGGGGAAGCAGGATCTTGCCGTGTGCACCTCAGGGCTGGTGATGGGAGCCACCCATACCGTGTTTGAATTGCACGGGTGTCACGCCTCACCCAGTGCCTCAGCACCACAGCGCACAGCGCTGGTAGCCGTGGCCTGTGTTGTAGGGGCAGCTCTCACACTGCTGTGTAGGATGAGCCCTGGGAGGGCAGGGATCCAGGCTCTTCCTTCCAAGGTCTCCTGCCCCGTATGCACAGCAAGCACCGAAAAAGTGCTAGACCCTGGCCTGTCCTGGGGCTGACGTGGCTCTGGGTCACATCTCCACTCCTCATCAAGTACAGTCGCAGGTGTAGGAGCTGCCAGGTGGTTTGGCTGTGGACCCCACAGCTCCTGGGCACCCCATCCCGTCTGCTGTGCTTGCTCTTCCCGCTACCGTCCTTGGTGGGGGGCCTTCTCTCCTTAATGACCGTACTCAGGGAGCAACTCTGCTCTTCCTGACAACTTGTGGGTGTTAGTCCTTGATAAAGAGTCCTTAAAAGGTGCTTGTGCAAAGGAGCCAAATCTCTGTGGTTTGATGGGCCTTGGTAGGTCTGGGCAGTCGTGAAGCCCAGCACAGCGAGCTGTGTTGGTGAAGAGTCCTTGGGGGTTGCCATTGCAAAATATGGCCATACGTCCCTATCTGGAATCTGTAGGGAAAGAGTCTTGTTCTTGAAGAAAGGGTATGAACCACTGCAGAATCATAAGGCCAGTAAGGCAAGACTTTCACAACGCAGCGTAACCCTGCAGCCCACTGAGTGCGCCGCCTATCGAAGCCAGAGTGGGAGGAGATGACACTACCTCTGGACCTGCTCAGGTCCCCTCCGGCCTGGGGCTCACCTCTCCTTTCTGAGATGCCAGCAGTGAAAGTTGACATTTGTCACTTTTGCCTCTCACCTAGCCCCCAAGCCAGAGGGAATTTCTCTGCTTTTCAGGAACCCTTGAAATGATTTGCATGTAAGCACTGAAGCCCTTTTCAAACTCATTAAGCCACTTGCCCCGCAATATTAATGTGCCACCAGCGAGCCTCTGAGGTTAATTATCTGTGACTTAAAAATCATTTATTTCTGTCTCCTTTGTCTCATTGCTGGGCAGCAATCTTTCTTAGGAAACAAGGGACAGAATCCAACTGACCATTATGATCTAATTCCTTTCTTGTCACCAGAATTAGTTCATCTTTTAAAAACTCTTAAAAAAAAAAAGTCTCCACCTTATTTTCAAATTGTGTTGTCTCTTAACAACAGATCAATCTCTCAGCTCCAGTGGGCACAGAGCCCAAACGGGGAATAATCTGCAAGGTGAGATGCCTTTTCTAAAGGAGTGGGGCCTGCCGGTGCTCTCTCCTGGTTGGCCCCATTCATCTGTGAGCTCTCACTGCTACTGAGCTGTTGGCCTGTTTCTCCTCGCAGCTGCGGTGAGGAGGGCTTCACCCTGTGTCCTCCAGTGCCACACTGGGCACGGTGAGCAAGCCACGTTTGCTGGGAGGGCCCTTGTAGATCAGGCAACCAGGGTCGGAGATCCTGGGCATCACAGCCCGCCCAGGGATTCTGCCCACTCTGATTTTGGTTATACTTCTTGGCCATGGCTGTCACTGGGTTTTGAGAAATGCTTCTGGGTCAGCCTATAGAAAACTTTTTGCAAAATGTCAAATTTTGCGTGAGATTAAAAAAAGATTAGTTTGCTTTGTACTCTCCAGGCAGTCAGGAAACTTGTGCCACAGAAATGAGCAGGTACTGACCAGCCACTGGTTCTGTGGGCTGTGGTCAGTGACCTGCAGCCTCTGGGACATGGGTGCAGTCAACAGGGGGCTGTCTGGGCCAGTGTGTGAGTGCAGGCAGCATCGTGATGCTAGTTCACTCAGGTACACAGGCCGCTCACTGCCCACCCGCCCATTCTCTGGAGGCCTCTGTGGGCAATTCTCAGCCCCTCAATTGCCCCCTTATCCCTGCAGTGCTTCTAAAGCAATGTCTGGGAACCTAATTTGATTATAACTACTTCTAAAAGAGAAGTCCCTCCTGTGGAAAAATAAGTACCATTCTTAGGGTTTATTGAAGTTTTATTGGGTGCAAATGAAATTTTCCCGGGTAGGTTGGAGTTTGCTGGATGTGCAGTGATGACAAGGCATGGACCCTGCCTTTACAGAGCATGTGCATCCATGTATCTGTCAGCTCAGGAGATGTGTGATCATCCTGTAGACAGAAAGGCACCTGGGGGCCTGCACCATGGACAGACTCCTTACAGAGCGGCCAACCATGAAGTGGGAGAGCGACATGAGAGCCTAGGAGAACACCTCTCAGAACCGTCTGGTGGAGGGGACATCTCAGGGTCTCCTCTCCGAAGGATAGATCTACTGATGTGGGGGGTCTCCTTTTGATTAGTAATGGCACACTTGATTAGTGGGGGCATTTTTTGTTGTTGCAAATAACAAAACACAATCCAAGTAGCCCGAACAGAGGACCTTGTTGGCTTACGTAACTGGACAGCTGGGCAGGGAGCGGAAAGGGGAGGTGGTCTGGCTTCAGGCAAACCTGACGTAGGTCACTAGGTCTTGGTTTCACTCATTGCACCCCTCACAGCTGACTCCCCCTCCAGTCTGTGCCAGCTTCCTCTCCCCACAGCTCTGAGACCTGTGGAACAGGGGGAGCCTCTGGTCTGCTATTTCCTGCAAAAGTACTAAAATCTACTCAGATTGGATGGGCTTGGGTCACATGCTCCCTCCTGAATCAGAGACTGAGGCCAAAGGGATGCTACGTGCTGCTGGGCTTAGCAGATTCATAGGTCATGCCCCTGCAGTCCAGGTGTCGTGAGTTAAGAGTGGGAGGGAGATGGAGCCCCAGATGACAACTGGGGCTCTGCCCACACAGGGGGCATGATGCAGGAAGGCGCATATTACCAGTTACTTAGTTATTTCACATCTGGGTGTCTGTCACATCTTCCACCCCAAAGGGTGTTGAGTGCCTCAAAGGCAGGCTAGGCTTCAATAAGTGTTCACCTAGCATTTCAAGGGCGGGCACCTCTCCCATCTTCTGAGGAGACTGAGGTTCAGAGACAACATTGATGATCCGAGGTTACAGGGGCTTATAAGAGAATGTGACTTGGAACACAGACCCCTAATGACAAATACAGGCACGTTTGGTTCTTTTAAATCACAGCTGCCTCCAGTGACGGGGTCTTCTGCTCCCTCAGCCCCTTCCCCTGTGATAGACACAGTGACCTGGTGAGGTGCAGCCAGCATCCACTGGTCCGTCAGGGTGTTATTGTTTGTTTGGACCCTCAATGCGTTCTCCTTTCTTTAGCCCTTCAGCCAAAGGGCTCGTGGATCAAAAGCCAATGTGCAAAGGAGCCCCCACCCCTGCCCCTTGGTGACTTCAGTACTTACCGTCATGAGGCTTTCAGAGGCTTTATTTTCCATTTCCCATAAGAGATCCCCTTCTTTCTTGGGAAGGTTTGATGGGGGTTCACTGTGCTGCTGCTTCCAGGTGGGTGTTATGTGGCAGGCAAGGGACACAGATGGCGTGGGGAGGCCTGCGCCTCACAGAAAACCAGCGCCCATGTTCACGGAGGCATTTTTAAGTAAGCGATTTCCCATTTGTCCATACGTTCATTTAGGGGCGAAGACTTCACTGCTTTAATATAAATCCCTCAGACTGGAAGAGTTTTCTTTTCATGCTCAGTCTCTTATTTAATCTTTATAAACAGACTTCGCAATTTTATTTTGTAAATAGAGAAAAATGGGAGACATTTTGAATGCTCTAGGAAATTGATCAGAGTTAAAATGGGCTTAACTGAGGTCATTTGGGAGAGCACGTTCTTGATGGAAATTCAGCAGTGTTTGTACAATTCTGATTGAAATGTTCACATTTGCAAACGTGGACTCATCATTCTGCAGTTGAAGTGCCCGCAGGGTGAGGTTCTGGGACCCCGCGGGGCAGCCGCTGCCAGAGAGAACCAGAGACCTCCACGCTCAGAAGAAATGGGCCTTAAAGGAGAAAATCATGGGTCTGGAAAAGAGTTGTGGGAGTGAAAATACATTTCAGTCTGTTTGTTTTACTAATTTTAGCAGTTATTTGTGCTCTCTTTTTGCTGGAAGCAGCATTCCCATCCAGCTGCTTGGCTGCTTCATTTGAATTTTTATCATTTGTGTGAATCACTGTGTATTTGGATGCAAAATGGGAGTCCTGTGGCTAAGAGGAGATGTTTATCTGACAGGGTCAGATCTAATCTCATGCTTAGAAACTTCAGCAAAAAATAAAATGCTTTGAGGGTTTTTTTTTTTTATTCAAGACAGCAGGTCTGTAAAGCTGTGCTAGCTTATCACTTACCTTCCTTTAGCAGAATTTACATCTTATACTTGGGTCATATTACCAGGCTGCTTTCTGCTCTCTAAGAGCATTCTCATTGTCATCTCATTTATTCTATTCAAGAAAACCTGCAAGTTGGGTGGAGTGAAGATATTGTTGTTGGTAACTGACTGGTGGGGAGACCTGATGCCCAGAGGTGGCACAGGGATTGTCCCAGGTCACACACAGCTGACGGAGGCAAGGCTGGAACTGCGCGGTCAGCTCTGTGCTCCTCCCATCGGGCTTCCTCTGTGAATGTGAGTTTACAGCAGAAGTTTTCAAATTAAAACCCAACGGGAAAGCACAGAATTCTTAGTCCTGTTTTGGTTCTTTTAAAAATAAATTACTGTGAAGACAACTTTTCTTATCTGTCAATGTAATGATCCCATACCTTGGGGATTCAGAATATTCAAAATGTTTGTGGGGGAAATGGTAAAAGTTAATCATTTTCACAGTACATGTCTGTGGTGAGGCTTAATTATCGCTTGACATATTTCACGGTTTAAAATGATGACAGTTTAAAATAGAGCCAGAAAGAGCCAGAAAATCCATCCATTACCATGTGTCGGGTACTGCATTGAGCATAACCCGCAAATACAGATGTTCGCCACGGAGACGATTCTGCAACCTATTCAGATCGTGACAGATGTCCCTAGAGCTGAAGCCCAGATCAAGAGCTCCCTTCTGACCTTGCTGTCATCATCCAGAGGGAGCGTGGGTGAATCTAGCAGCGTAGTTTGTCTCTTGGATCATATTGTAGGTGCTAACCTCCCTGACGCTCTCCCAACCCAAACCTCTCACTGGCCTTCTGCAGAATTTCTAATGAACAGACAATTCATTGTGACGTGTGCTTTGAATGAATGAATGAAAGCTCTGTAAACTCCACAGGGTGACACACACTGGCATGTGTCTCCCAGGGAATTGCATGCCTTCCCAGGATGGGAAGCTGAGACACAGCTTCCACTTGGGGTTGTGGTGATTGTTTAATAAGCTGAGCTGTTTGTTTAGGAAATAATTAAATAGTCATTTCTTTCCCATGAGATTTCTGGAAGAGGAGCTGTCCAGAGTGGACCTGTCTGTCCAAATTTCAGATTTCACTTTGGAGAGTCCTGGGAGAGGGAGCAGATGAAGCCATCTCAGAAATGCAAATGTTGTTTGACATCTATTAGCTCAGTGCTTATCCATTGCTGACAGCAGGATCCATTAGGATGCTGGTGTCACGGATCAGAGACACTCGGAATATAGTGAGAGACATGCCAAAGCCGGCCCAGCCCCATTCAGATGACCAGAGAGCACAGTGGACGTACCTAGCACTCTGGGCCAGGTGCCCACCCATTCCCCTCTCACAAGGCCAGTCCCACAGCCAGTCTTCATGGCTGTACCCCCGTCACCAAGAGCCTGCCCACATCCTCTGCCTGCGGGTGGCCATGCTTTCCTTGGGACGTCTGGTTTGCTTCCTGATGCTGCCATTCATGGAATCATCCCAGTGATCCAAGTCCAGGTCTGGAAAATCCCTTTAGGGTCACCATTATTTCCAAAGGTGGAGACACATGCTTGAACAAGGGAAGTGACAGATCTGAGGCCCATGGCTAGTGAGTAGCAGAGGCAGGACACGAGGACCTGAGCCAGTGTGTGCAGACGTGCGGGCCCACTATGGTTGTCTTTCTGCCTTTTCTCCCCTTCCTGTTCTCAGGGCCAGGCTTTCCTTTCTCTCGAGGTGGCACAGTGTCCCGCATACCCTAGATACTCAGCCACCATTGCCTAGTGATGGGCATCTTGGTTGAGATATATAGTTAAATTCTTTGCTTTGACTTTTGTTTAAAATATTTCCATGTATCTTCCTATTGAGGGAAGGGGACCATGCAAGAGGGAACACATGGTAACAACTGTCATTATTAAAGTTCCTACCGTAAGCTTTGCTGAGTTAATTTGTTTCAACACTCAGCCGTCCAGTGTGGCCAGCTGGTGTGACCTTCTGTTTTACGGATGATGGAACACAGGCTTTGGAAGGATTAGTGATCTGGCTGGCTGGGTGTTTCTGTTAGTAGGCAGCCCTCACAGTGACCTTCATTGTAACAGAGCATTCAGAGTCCTCTGTGATAGTATGTCCTTGTGTCTCACTGTGGTGGCCTCCCTAGGACCCTGTCCCGAGGATTCTCAGCTCTATGGGAAATCCCTAAAGCCATTTCTAGATGGTCAGCCCTTGAAAAGCTTAAGAAGAGCAGACACCTTCAGGCTGTACCTGATGGTAGAGGAAGCAGTGTGAAGGACTGAAGGAAACAGAGAAAAGAGAATGTCCGGAGGCCAGGCACTGTGAAGCTTAGAGCAGAGGTGAGGATGCTGGTCCTGGACAAACCTGGACGTCTGCCCGCTGTGATACATTGAGCTCCAGTACCACGAGGTTCTCCCTCCCCGCAGCCCCCAGGAGGCTGGAGGGAGAGTTCCATTTTGTGAGCCAGGAGACCTAATGATAGAGACTAAAAAGCCACTGTGGTAGGAGTCCGGGGCGGGGGGGCGGGGGGAGCAAGAGACTTTGGCCATAGGCTACCTAACCCTGCACCCAGGGGATGCTGAGAATTCAGCAGGACACTCTTCTATTCAAGGGGCCAGAAATGAGTTTTGCCCACACTTGCCTCTCCTGCCTGCTGACTGACACCTAAACCCGCCATTACTGCTTCATCCCCTCTTTCCTCATGAACACCCCCAAATCATTTTAGGTTCTGAAGGAGTTACAGAACTTCCAATGAGCCACATCATACCCTGCCTGAGGAACTCACCAAACCTGTCTGCCTCTTTGTAAGAAAACCAAGCACAGGTTTTTCCTAAGACCCCTGTGCCCAATGTCTGTTCCATGTTTGTTCTGTATGATGGGTCTCAAACTGGTGTTCTGTGGACCAGAATCAGCCGGTGGTCCTGCTGTTTGACTTACATTGTGTTGGCCTGCAGGGGGTTGTTTAATGTTTATATTTTAATTTGAATAAGTTGTCAACATTTGAAAACAAGGAAATTTTACTTACACATCCACATCGGCTGATTATTTTGAAAAGGGAAGCCCTTTGTTGGCTCTGGGCCCTGTGACTTCACGGCAACAACAGGCTGGAGAGAGTAGCCATGTCCTTGGAGAGTGTACACATTTTCCTGTTTGCCACAGTCTGCTCTGCTCCCTAGTGCCTCCTTGACACCGAGACAGTGTTAGACGCAGTTGTGAAAAATAAGTATGAACAAGTTGAAATGCCGGAAGAATCATGCTTATTAAGTTACCTGAGTAGCATTTGAGTTTTCAGTCCTTATTTTGTACTCAGATATAGAACTTGTTAATAACAGCACAGGAGAACCAGATGTCGGTAAGGGTGAGAGGTGGGAAAGGGAGCAGGAAGCAGGGAAGAATTTACTGTAAAGGCTGGGGTAACCCTAAGCTATTCAGGCCCTCCTTGCGTGTCTCCTATGAAGCTGGTGTCTACAAGTGGGTCCTTGGTTTAGGTAGTTAAGTCTTCTATTAAACTATTTTATTTTCTGATATTTATGCTATGCTCTGTAACCATTCACTCCAGGCTATAAGTTTGCAAGTGAGTTTCCAGCCTGGTAATTAATATTTGTGCTTCTTTATGTAAGTTGTGTCTTTAAAATGGATCAGTTGCTTTAAGCATTTAAAAAACATTCCACGTATATTGGAAAGTAATTACTTTCCAAAGATATTTCCCACTGATATTTTGTTACATCTAAATATACATTTACAGTACTCAGTAGACCAGAATAGTTATGATTTATATATTTTGGTCCACTGGGTTGAAAAAAAAGACTTCGTTAAAGTATCTTTTAATCAATGTATTTACCCCAAAGATTCTCTTGGCTCCTCCAGAATCAGTCACATGGTATAAGTAAAATAAACATGATGTGTTCTCTGAGATGATTTAGAATTTAATGAGAGATGACATTGCAACCTGAGAGTGAGCATGGCTAACTTTTAATCTTGGCTCCCTGTATCCTAGAGCTTGAAGGAGCCTATTAACTTTCTCTGTGTCATTTTCTTAATGTGCAAAATTTGGATGATAAACAGTTACTGCCCTTGTGTGGTGAAAATTAATGCTTGCTGAGTAGCAAGTACTGTTTTAATAGAATAATCGTAGTTGTTTGCTTTGTACATTTTCTGCTTTATTATTTTTATTATTTTTCTTGCCTCTGTAATTGGTAGTTACTGAGTTCTCATTGTTTCTTTATTAGTCATTTTATAAAAACTATCTAGTGATTTATCCTCCCTCCCACACTTGTTTTCCCCCAAAATGTCATTAGCAGAGGCAGGAAGCAGGCAAACATCACTCACCTCTAACAGAGCTGGAGCTACAAGCAGCTGCTTATGGCTCGCCCCTCGTCTTTGGAACAGTGACTCCCCGTTGGTTGGCTGTTGTGCTGTGAAAGGACTTACATGAAGTCAAGGTGATTTACTAGAAGAACACCGTCAGTCACAGTGAGAGCGCAGGTTGTGGGGGGGAGAGGAGTGAGACGTGCCGTCTAGTCAGGGGCAGGCCTAAGTGTGCCATGACCATGTGACTTGGGACACGCTATCAAAGGGCAAGAAAATCATCCCTGCACAGTGCAGGGCAACCCAGAGGCTGTTCTGCCTGTAAGCTGGCTCCTCTGCCGCGTTCCCATCCGCTGTTACCTGGGGACTTTCTCCTGCTGTTATTCCTCAGATAATCTCACATCATCTACTCCTGTGTTCTCTAATTTTTCTGTGTGATTTTTCAAACTTATGTAGCCAGACATTCTGAGTATGATCCCACTTACTGGCTGTATTAATTTGGGCAAGTTGCTTAACCTTCTGTGCCTTGGTTTTCTCACCTCTACAATGGCAGTAATAATTCTATCTCATATGGTAGCTGAATGGATGAAATACACATTGAAAAAAACACTTAGCATAGCACTGGTCCGCCTTCTGAGCAGACTGTGTTCGCCGTCACTGTTAGTGATGATTCACTCACACTGGGGCCGGGCTTGGCTGGGTTATGTCTTAGAATTCCAGGTAGGCCTGTAGTACTGGAAACTGGGACACTGGCAGTGAGCACTTGCTGAAATGAATTGGGTTAGAAAGCCTTGGATTTAGTGGACCAAGTTATTTTCTTTCACCAAACCTAAGTAATTACATTTGCCCACTGTTTCAAGAAGAATGGGCAATGATAAATTGAAAAGTTTAGAACTGGTTATGTGGGCTTTTGTTTCTGGCTGTGTGGCTAGATTCCGTAGCTGACTCTCCCTTTTAAGCTGACTCTTAAAAATGGTGGCTAAAACATCTAAAATGATGGCTAAAACATATAAATAATCTTCTAGTGTTATCAGTGAGAAGACAGGAAAGTGAAGATTTCCTAAGAGGCCAAAAACTTGGTGGAAGTTGAATATCAAGACTCAAGCTGCCTTTTGCTTTGAGGATATTTGCCCAATGCAAGTGACCTTGAGCTGAGACCACGAGAGGCTATGTGTGTAGTGTGAGGGTGGAAGGAAAATGCAGGGGTGGGTATGAAAAGTGCCTGCCTCCAGCCTTGGTGCTGTGTGGAGGGTCAAAATATCTCTTCTGAGAGCTAGAACTACGAGCTGGGTTTTCAGCTGAATTCATACAACAGACTGGTCTGAGAATACCTGAAGCCAAGAATTCAGTTCAAAGCCGTCCTGGTTGGTAGTGCTCTCAGGCACACGGTAGAGGAAAGGCAAATCCTGTCTAGAAGAACCCTTCCTCCACAGAGGACTCTAATGATTCCATCCAAGGAATGTGAGCTCACAGTCAAAAACCAAAAAAAGTTACAAAAATAAAAAAAGATACCAAAGTGGAAACCAGTAGAAACAGAACTTCAGATATTGGAATTAACAGATACAGATTTTAAAAATGACAAGGTAGAATATATTATTAATTTCTTAAATGGAGGTACTGGGGATTGAACCCAGGACTTTGTGCATGCTAAGCATACACTCTACCACTGAGCTATACTCTCCCCACTATAGTATACATTATAAAGATATAAAAAAGGGAACTGATAATATGAACAAAGAGTAAGGCTGTAATAAATGATCCCAATTATTTGAAAAGTCACCAAGTACAATGTCTAGAAATAAAAAGTATAATTGAAATTTTAAAAATCAGTGGATGAATTTAAGAGCAAATTAGATATAACAAAGAGAACTAGAAGGAAGGTTGGAAGTCTTACCCCAGAGTGCACACACCACATCGTAAAGGTGTGTGTTCCTCACGTGCACACAGAACATTTAAGCATCTTGCCCCAAGCTGAACCATAGAGCAGTTCTTAAAAATTTCTACCCAATGTAGTTAAATAAGAAAAATTTAAAGAAATACTCCCATATGAGTGAAGATGGAATACTTTTCTAAATAATACATGAGTCAAAGGACAAATGAGAGTATCTAACTAAACAATAACAAGCATTACATATTGAAATGTGTGGAATGCAGCTAAGGTAGACTCCGGAGGGAAATCCATTGTCTTAAAGTAATTCTATAAAAGTAGAAGAAAAGTCCAAAGTCAGTGAATTAAACATCCAGCTCACAAGAGTAGGTAAAGACCAGCAGAGGAAACCCAAATAAAGGAGAAGAAAGTGATTAACAAAAACCTTACAAAGGAACGATGAAGCTGAAACAACAAATACCACAGAAAGGATAAACAAGGCCAAATGCAGGTTCTTTCAAAGGACTAGTACAACTGGGAAAACTCCACTAGAGAGTAAAGGGCAGGTGGAGGGAGGGAGGGGAGGAGGGAGAGAGAATAAATATGTAATGTGGGGAGTGAAAGGAGATGGAATTATTGAGGATGCAGAAATTAAAGCAGTGATAGAATCTTATTTTGCCAATAAATTTGAGAGCTCTAATCGTTAAATTCCTAAAAAAAAAAAAAAAAGTAAAACTGCAAAACTTAAGTAGAAATTAAAAACCCAATCAGTTTTACAATCATTAAAGAAATAGAATCAGACTTCTAACTAGAAATCTTCCCACGAAAATGACATCAGATCCAGAAATGAGTAGATACTAAAAAACATTCAAGGAATGAAAATTTTAATCTCACATGAACCATTCTAGAATGCAGAAACTGGATACCCAAACCTGGCAAGAATGGTATTTAAAAAAGAAAGGTGGGACAATGGAAAGACTGCCTATGGAATGGGAGAAAATATTTGCAAACAATGTGACTGACAAGACATTTCTCCAAAGAGGACATACAGATAGCCAACAGGCACATGGAAAGATGCTCAAAATCACTAATTATTAGAGAAATGCAAATCAAAACTACAATGAGGTATCACCTCACACCAGTCAGAATGGCCATCATCAAAAAATCTACAAATAATAAATGCTGGAGAGGGTGTAGCGAAAAAGGTACCCTCCTACACTGTTGGTGGGAATGTAATTTGGTGCAGCCATTATGGAAAACAGTATGGAGATTCCTCAAAAAACTAAAAATAGACTTACTGTATGATCCAGCAATCCCACTCGTGGGCATATATCTGGAGGAAACTCTAATTTGAAAAGATAACGTGCACCCCAATGTTCATAGCAGCACTATTTACAATGACTAAGACACGCAAACAACCTAAATGTTCATTGACAAGATAAAGATGTGATTTATATATTACATTCATATTCATATCTACACACATAAACACACAATGGACTGTTACTCAGCCATAAAAAAGGATGAAATAATGCCATTTGCAGCAATATGAATGGGCCCAGATTATCATACTAAGTGAAGTAGGTTAGACAGAGAAAGACAAATATGATATGATATCACTTATATGTGGAATCTAAAAAAATGATACAAATGAACTTATTTATAAAACAGACTAATATACATACAAAGCCAACTTACGGTTACCAAAGGCAAAAGGGGGTGAGAAGGGAGAAATTAGGAGTTCAGAATTAACAGATAGGCACTGTGATGTATAAAATAAACAAGGACCTACTGTATAGTGCAGGGAACTATATTCAATATCTTACAATAATGTATAATGGAAAAGAATTTGAAAAAGAGAATATATATATACACTTACATATTTGAATCATTTTGCTATACACATGAAATTAACACATTGTAAATCAACTATACTTCAATCGAAAATTAAAAATACTACATTACTGTATATGAAATAAACAATGAGAACCTAGCATAGGAAACTATATTCAATTTCTTGTAACAACATATAGGAAAAGAGTCTAAAAAGAAAAAATACATATGTATATATATAACTGAATCACTTTGCTGTACACCTGAAATGAACATTGCAAATCAACTACACTTCAATTAAAAAAATAAAAAATAAATAAAATTTGAAAGGAAAGGTAGGTTTTGAACATAGCTGTGAGAGTCCTAAGCAAAAATTAGCAAACTAAATTTAGCAGTATTTATTAAAGATGTATTAATAAAAGATGATAAACTATAATAATTTGGATTTATTCTCTAAGTTTGCTTTTAGGTTGCCACTAAAAACATCCTGATGTATTTCTTCTCAGCAACAATTTAAAGTGGAAAAGTTATATGATCAACTCACTAGATGTAGGAAAATCACTGAAAAATCTAATATTGACTATTACAGAAAAAAATTACTAGAAAACGAAGACTAGACTAAAAAGGAGCTTATTTAACTTAATTTTAAAAACTCATCAGCAGAAAAATGAGTAAATATATTGAGTACAATGAGAACCAGATTTCTCACTGTTAGGAAAGCAGGTTACAAATATGGAAAGAGGCACATCTAGAATGTACTCTTTGTTGTTGGACTGGAGTTGGAAGTATCATTAAGAACTCAGTGTGTGTGTATGTGTATGTCTTTGTGTGTAACATTTCCTAACTGTTTGCTCAGCTGGACCAGAAGCACGTTACCCCAATAGCAGTGAAAGCCCTTAGCACCCAGATTCTCCTCTAAAGGGATGCAATACCTCCTGGAGAAATGGCCGGGTACCCCACTGGAGCAGAAAAAGTACACAGTGAATCTAAAACATTATTTTGTCCCGCAAATCAAGGTATTGCCCCAGAAAAATCATGAGGACTTGTCAAAGGGATACAGCAGCCAACTTGAAAGGGCACACCTGGACACTTTGAGCTTAAACAGGAAAAAATGATAGTAATGAATTTGTGGCAGATTGTATTTTCCAAAGACAGCCACAACAGCATTTCCTATTTTATACTTTCTTTTCCCAGTGTGCCTTTGAAACCCCTCTCAGTGAGGGGTGTAACCTGGATCTGGGCAGGCTTGTGGTGGGGTGGAAGTGGTGCTGTGTGGCTCCCAGGACAAGATCATAGAGGGCATGGTAGCTCCTACCTTGTCGACTGGGGCCCTCATGCTGAACCCTGAGCTGTCATACAAACTGTCTAACTATCCTGAGGTCACTGTGCTGTAAGGAAGCCCAATCTAGTCCATGTGGAGGAGTGACATGGAGGGGCCCTGGGACCTCATGGAGAAGGAATAATGCTGTATCAGCCCACAGCAGCTCCAGCTTCCACTGTTGTAGCTTCAGCCACCATCTGACTACAGCTACATCAAAGCTTCTGAGTCAAAACCACCCAGGTGCACCCTCCCCAAATTTCTGATCTACAGGAATACTGAGAAGTAATAAAAAGCTTATGGTTGTTATAAGTCACTAGGTTTTATGGTGACTCGTTGCATAGCAGTAGATCATTGTAATAGATTTGAAGATCTGTATGTGAAATGGTGCCACAGCAAAAAATCAAAGCATGTGACGTTGGTTTGGGGGCTGGATGGCAGGAAGAAGCAGGAAGGGCCTTGAAGAGATTGCTGCTGCGAGCTTAAAGGGCATATGTGAGCGTGTTAGCAGAAACCTGAGGAGCCTTGAGGAGGCTCTCAGTTAGATTTTGAAGGCCAGAAAGGGAAAACGTTATTAAAAGTTGGTCTGGTAATATTGTCACCTGTGGTAATACAATAGGAAATAACAACAAATGAACTCAGGATCCCACTAAACCAATTATCAGGCAGAATATTGAAAGTACCCCCTGGCTGCTGCTTGCCTGTGGTGAAAACATGAGAGAAGTGAGCTAAGGACAAAAAGGAACCAGGACTCACCGACTTTGAAAGTCAAGCTGTTTCTCATTCCCAGCCTCTCAAAGTCGGCAGCAAAAAGTGATCAAATTAAGAAAAGATTTCAGAGCAAAGATCAAATCCATAGAAGGCCTGTGTGATTCTTCTTTGAAATTTCAGAAAAATTTAAGGTATCATAAACCCTTCCAATCAAAAAAAGAATGGAAGAAAAGAGAGAGAGAAAGAGGTCTTCTAAAGATCTTAAGGGTGTGTCGTTCTATTGAAGAGTAGAGCTTCTAGCATCTTAAGAGCATTGGCACATACCAGCCTTACAGGGGGCCCAAGATCCAGTAGGCTTCATCTTGAAGAGGTTTGTGGGCTTGACTTTTGTCCAAAAGAGTTTGTTAGGTTTTTCCACAGAAACAGAACCAACAGGATAAGTTTCCAGAGTAAGAAATTTATTTTGAGGAATCTTAAGGAATCATGCAGTGGTAGAAGCAGGCAAGTCCAAAATCTAATTGTGTAGGCTGGCAGACTGGAGGCCCAGGAGAGAGTTGCAGTTTGAGTCCAAAGGCCGTCCAGTGGCAGGATTCTTTCTTGTTCGGGGGAGGTCAGTTTTGTTCTAGTCAGGCCTTCAGTTGGTTGGCTGAGGCACACCCACGTTGTAGAGGGTATCTGCTTTACTCAGTCCACCAATTTAAATGTTAACCTCATCCAACAAACATCTTCACAGATACATCTACAAGAATGTTTGACCGAAATCTGGACGTGGTTGCCCAGCCAGGTTGATACATAAAATTAACCATCACGTGGTACATTATAAACTAAAACTTTAAAAAAATGCAAGTTTTTTTTTTTAAGGATCATACAAGTTTGGACTGAAAGGGACAGAGACAGAACAAGGTGAAGAAGCCTGTGAATGCTGTACTTTCTATCAGTAGGAAGCAGTCTAAGAAAACTGATTATCTATAAATGTAGGTTACTTTTTATGAGAAAAAGAAATGATTCAGAGCATGGAGCCAGGAGCCATGCAGAATTATTCCTGGGTAAGAGTAGAACCAAGTCCTAATCAAGGAACAAGTACCTGCTGAAATTCAGAACTGCTATGGATCAGTAATTGAAATGTGCCTCACAATTTCTTTTTTTAATGGAAATATCTAATAATTTATATTAGTAATATATAAATATTATCCTATGCCTATCCCACTATTGTAGTTTGGTATATGGGAGGGGGAGGTAGAGAAGATGTATTTGTTTAGTTTACAGAACTTAAAGAGAAACAGTACTCATGTTGTTGAACTGAGGAATTTGACCTGAGGAGCCTCATCTGAACTTGGATCTGCTTTCAATAGCAAGATCCTGGACTTTGTGTTGCTTAACTAGTAGATAATGTAATAGGTGTTGTTGCTTCATGCCATGAGATTTTTGAATGGTTGGTTGCACAACAAAAGATAACTGGAACAGGATTATAACACATTGGATAAAATAGGAATCCATGAGTCTGTTTTTATATAAATGGATGAATACATAAATGGGATTAAAGGAAAGCTCTTCCTTATACCAGAGAAGAAATATAGAAGGAATGATGGAGCTAAAAAAAGTCACCAGTAGCCAAAGTTAACGAACAGCCAAAATTTGATAAGGAACAGAATATTACATATTCTGAAAGTACTTCTTCACCAATAATTTTTTAATTACAAAGGGGAAACATTGACTCTACTTTGAAGACACTTGGTGGATACCACCTTAACCAAGTGCTTGAAGCTAACATCACCAAACTAGGACAAGCTAAAAATCATGTGCCTCTTGATATGATGTACTGAGGAGGACACAATGTCTGTAGTATTCTTGTGAAAACTTTGTAACTTGAGTCTTGAGGAAACATCAGACAAATCCCTATTGAGGCATATTCTAGAAACTAACTTACCTGCACTCTTCAGAAATATCAAGGTCAAGAAACACACATAAAGGCTGAGAAACTGTTCCAGTTAAAAGGAAACTGAAGAAACATAGCTAGAGCTATGATCCTGGGTTGGATCCTATAGTAGGAAAAAATAGCTATAAAGAATACTATTAGGACACTTGATAAAAATTGAGTATGTACTGTGGATTACACTGAATATGCAGCAATGCTGATTGTTACAACTGCACTGTAGAAAGGTGTTTTGACCTTAGGAAATATATGCTTTATGGTTAAAGGCACATGATGCCTTTAGCTTGTTTGCAAATGGTTCTACCCAAAGTGCGCACATGCACACACGTGTGTGTGTGCGTGTGTGTGTGTGTATATGTATTCATATATTAAGATATATATACACACATGATAGTGTGCATGTGTGTGTATATGTATATACATATATACCTAAACACATGTGTGTATATCTATAACTATATGTAGAGAAAGAGATTAACAGTAACCAAATAGGGCAAAATCATAAGTCGATCAAAAGTATAAGAATTCCTTATACTATTCTTGCTATTTTTCTATAAGTTTGAAATTGTATCAAAATAAAAAGTTACAAACGTACAGCAAACACTGTTCTTAACAGAGAAATGTTGAAATCATTCCCTTTAAGATTATGAGCAAAAAAGGGTTCCTGCTGTGTCTCTTCTGTTGAACTTTGCACTGTAGAGCACAGATAGTGCAATAAGGCAAGAAAAAGAAATAAACAGCATAAAAATTGGAAAGGAAGCAATGAAACTGATTATTCACAATGATATGGTTGTATGGAGAATCCAAAAGACTGTGACACTGAATAAATTATTAGGATTAGCCAATAATTCTATGTAACAACAAGAAAGAGAAATGTAATTTAAAATAACATCAAAATCAGTGACATCAAAAATAGAAAGTTTCTAAGAATTAATATTCATGGGAAAAGTTATGATCATTTATTAAAGGAAATAAATTAATGGATAAGAAAGCTCAATACTGCAAAGAAGTTTATTCTCCTTCAAAATGATCAGTACATTAACTTTCTATCAGGTGTATGTAAATGTGTGTATATAATTTGACAAGCTGGTTCTAAAATTTATGTGTAAACCAAAGGACCAGAAATTGTGATGGCCATCCTGAGGAAAAAACACACATCAGGGGCTCTAATACATACACCACTGGTGAGAATATGAATTGTATGGCTCCTCTGGAAAACAGTTTGGTCTTACTTAATGTAGCTGATAGTGCTTGTACTGTAGGACTCAGACATCCCAGTCCTGGTATATACTCTCATAATTTCTTGCATGTTTATACTGAAAGATATTGAACAAGAAAGTTGAAGCAGCTTTGTTTATAATAGTTTAAAACTACAAATAACTTAAAAGTGTAGCAACAGAAGAATGATAAGTAAATTGTGGTATAGTCTACAGTGATAATATTGTGGTCTATTCTCTAGTGATACATAGAAGAGAGAGAGAGACAGATATAGAACACTACATCATGGTGAAAATGAATGCATTACATCTACGTGTAATAACATTGATATAACATTTTAAGAATATAATATTGAGCAAAAAAAGCAAGTTACAAAATGATGTCTTTATATTAAGTAAAGACTAAATAATTTACTCAGTCATATTATTTTACATTCTACATATATTTTATAAATAACTTTGTTTATATTAGAGTTAATTTTAAATTTTAAATAATATTTATCACAGCATCAATTATAATAATAGATTATTTTTAAGTAAGAAAAAGCAACTAAGTAAAATAATCATGGTACATCTGTCCCCTAGCATACTAAGCAGCTACTTAAAACAGTGTTGTACAATGATGTTGTTGAAATGGGAAGTTGTTCACAATATGCTGTTAAGGGGAAAAAAATCAAGTTACAAAAGGAGTCTGTATTGTTGGATTCTATTTTGTAAAAAAAAAAAAAAAAGATAAATATAGAAGAATATAGAACAAAAAAAGACTTATTTTTAAATAGTCAACTTGAATAATTTTTCTTTTCTACATGACTATCTGTATTTTCTAATATTTTTCCAGAGTAAGCATGTGTAAGGGAGTAAAATCTGCTAAACAGAGACTAGTGGGTGAGAACATAATCATTCGTTCATTCAGTTTTTCCTCCGTCATCCAGTGATACTGAGTATCTGTTGTGTGTGTGCAGCCTCTGCTCAGCACAAGGAAAAGATTAGCAAGGCGTGGTCCCTGCGCTGGAGGAGTTCAGTCTCTTTAGAAATAATACGGTGTCATATGCACTATCATGACACTACATGACACTCTCATTAATACTAGAGTGATTGCTACCTCTTCATGTCTTTCAGTCAACCAAAGAAATTCCTATAATTTCCAACCCAATTTCTACCTGCTTCATTCTCCTTCCTTGCTCATTAAGAGGTGGTTTGATCCATGCATTAAAACAATGAAGAGGTGGTTGCAAGGAAGGAAGGCCAGGGCAGCCGTTGCGGGGAGAGACACCTAGAACAGCTGGCAGGGGGTGGGGGCGGGGGTAAGGAAAAGGAGGCAGGAGAAAAGAAAAAGGATGTTAGCAGATACTACTGTAATTTATGTGTGTGTGTCCCAGTAGCTGTTTTAGAAAAGAGCAAGTAAAGAAATTGTCTTGTTTAAATTATTTTTGACCTTGGGACTGTGTTGCTTCAACCATATTATTCTTCCAGGACTGAACCGTATGGGTCTGGGTTTAATGGTTGCACAAGAATAGTAGTAAGGAAAGCACAAAGGATGGAGTTGCCCAGGACAAGACTCCATCACCAGGAATAGAAGCAGTATGGGCAATGGGAAGAAATGCATCTGCGTATCAGGAACTCATTACTGTAGTTAAGTGTGTTTGACAAGGTCAACAATAAATTTTCCTTGCAACGTATGCTGGGGCTCAGTTCTTCCCCGTGCCAGAACTTGTCCCTGTTAGGACCAGATTGGGGAAGGCAGAGCAGACCTTGGCAGGCTAGGAAATGGCAGAGGGCTTGCTGACTGACTGACCTTTTCTGAAACTCAAGTGACATAAAAATAATTTGCATTCAGCAGTTCAGGATGGTTTGTTAACTTGAGTGTACAGACTCCTATTTCAAAGGTTTTAATTAAAATTTTTTTTCTTAGTTTTTGTTTTTTAAAAATGCCACCGGTTTATCTTCTAAAGTGACTTGCTCTGGCCTGAGGTTTCACTGTGGAGGTGTGGGTGAGGGGCTGCAGCTCTGTTACCATGAACCACGCGCCCTGCATTGGGAGGAGAGGACTGGGGGGACCCCCAGTGGTGGGGCCCACCATTGGAGAGAGAAGTCAGGAGGCCAGAGGGCAGTGAGGCAGGATGGAGACTCCTCAGGGTCTGAATGGCCACCCCCTCCTCCTTGCTGGGGATCTAAGTCGGTCTGCTTTAGAGTATGTGTGCAGGGTGGGAGGTGAAACTGATGACAGTGGTCAGGGCTCCTCTGCTGGCTTCTCTGGATTCCTGTCCTCCTCAAAGTGATGTGGAGGTAACTGTGCTTGGGGAGAGCTTGTGTTAGTTTCATATCACTGCTGTGACAAATTGCCACCAACTGTGTAGCTTAGAGCAGCACACATGTTATTTTCTTGTGGTTCTGGAAGTCAGAAATCCAAAATCAGATTCATTGGGCTAAAATCAGTGTCAAGCTACATCAGGACCACAGGGGTTATTTTTGGTAGCTCCAAGTCCATGCCCTCTCTTGTTTCCTGCATTAACTCCCAGGTCCAAAGGTGCTGCTTATTGCTGGGCAGGAAGTCCCTGGAACCATGGCCCAGAAGTTTCATAGCAGAGGTGGGGTCTGCAGGGTTTGTCCCTGGTGGGGTTGGGGGGCCGACTGGTCAGGATGTGTTTAGGACTCTGGATGGTTGGTTCTCTCCAGGAGATCCAGGGCCTTGGAGCAAAGGGCAGAATCAGGCTTGCTGCTCTAGGAGGCTAGGGGGCCAGCCCACCTGGGACCAGCCTCTCTGAGCCAGGACGACTGCAGGTGATGGTGCCACTGCTGACTTCAGTGAAAGCTCTGACCTGGGTCATCAGAGCAGGTCCAGTTGGGTCTGCCATGCCATGTGTGTTTTTGCCCTCTTGTGTTTGGAGAACCAGAAGTCCCCTTGGGGCAGATAAGGCCTGACTCTGAAGCCCAGAGTCCTGTCTGTGAATGGCTCATGGGAGGGGTCTCAGTTCTTTCTAGCAAGTCTTCCCTGGGAGCTCTTTCCCAACCAGAACACCTGCCTCTCTGGCCGTGTTACAGTGGAGACTTTGTCACGTGACTGCACATCTTTAAAAAGCTGTTTCTGCTCCAGCTCAGACCTGGAGATGATACTGAATATAATTCTCTACACTGTGAACTTATAAAACACACAGCGTGGGGGTGATACGGTGAGGGGCGGTGGTAGTGACTGTAGATTTCTGGAGGTTGTAAAAGTTGGGTGGTCTGTGTGGTCTCAAACAAGCACGAGGCATTGCTTCCTTCTACAGGCTCTGGACGAGAATCTGATTCTTGTGTTTTTTAGCTTTTTGAGGTTAACTTGCCTTCCTGCTCATGGCCCCACATCATTCTGACTTCTGCTTCTGTTGTCACATCTCCTTCTCTGACCCTCCTGCCTCCTTCTTGTAAGGACCATGTGATTACGTTGACCTCACCAGGATGTTGCAGGATAATCGTCCCTGAGACCTTTAACTCGATCACATCTTTAAGTCCCTTTCGCCATGTAAGGCAACATGTTCACAGATCCCGGGGACAGGGCGTGGATACCTTGTGGGCAGTATTCTGTCTACCACAGAGCTGGCTTAGGGACCACCCCTGGTCAGCCCCCTGCCCTGGCACATTCTAGCTTCTCTTCCCCTGATAAAAGGACACGGACTACTGAAGGGTTACATAGAGTGGTGATGGGTGCTGGGAACAATCTTACTGGAATAGTTGTTAGTATCATTTGTTTGAGACTAGTGCTGTGACCTCGGAGTCTGGTGATGGCCATTCCTATCGCTAACCTGTGATTTTGTAAACGGAAACTTGACTGGCAATTTGAAAAGGATCATCTTTCCCTTTCTATTTTCTCATTTCACACTGATTTATTTCAGGTTGTAGCTCACAGTCTTAGCAAATAAAATGATTTGTTGCTCACTCTGTCACTGTACCTTCCCCCGCACTGAGAGACCTCCTTGGAGCAACGTTCCTTTAGGTACCTAGGTCAGCCTGGAGGGGCTCAGTTCCTGTCTGTGCAGGGAGATGCACACCACACCCAGCTCGCCCCCTAGTTCTTCCCAGCAGGTCTTTCACAGAAGAAGCAGGATGATCAAGGCCTCATGGGTCCTTGGTAGGAGTGATTGCGAAATTCACCGTGTAGGTCTCTTCCTGGCAGGGTGACCACCCAAGGTCTGGGCTCCAGCCACTTTACTCCTCCGCTCTTTCATTTTCTCTCACTTGTAGCACTGGAGCACAGCACTTTCTCCAAAAGGGGTACCTCGTAACAATTACGTAAGAGAATGTGTCTCTGAGAAGGTGCCAAGAGTTTGATGGAGAGATGTGGGAAAAAATAGCACGAAGACAGTCACATCAGTGGTCCCCAGAGAGACACTGGGAGCGGGTCAGTCAAGATGGCTGGGGCCCATCCTTTTCTGCATTAGCTCTCTTGGCAAAGAAGACCGTTGGCTCAACTCTGGGCCCAGTCATCTCCAGGCTCGTGCCCCAGGTGTTAGAATCTGGCCCCGTGTCGGGTCTGGGCACTGCCTGCGGTGGTCCAGGCCTATACATTGGACAGTGGGGCAAATCGTTTCTTTTGTGTCTCTGCTGTTGCAGATCAGGTAAGTGTGGTAAGATCCATACCTGAGTTTGGAGCACATAGACCCCACTTATAACCTGCTTCAGCCTGAATTTCTGGCCCAGAACCACTTGCCAGATCTCTGCCCTGGAGTAAGAGGACTGTGTCCAGCTACTAGCAAGGAGTTACTTGGTGATCCTCTGCCCAAGTGTCTTGTGTTTTGGAGACTTTGTGGGGAGGGGGTACTGTGGTTGGGACAGGGTCCCTAACTGTAGGGCCACCTAGTAGCAGCCCAGACTCATGGCAGTTTCTAAGAGGAGAAGATGAAGTTCTATTTCTGTGTGTGGTTGGAACCAGTGCACGTCCTTCGTGACACATGAGAACATACCCTATGTGTGCCTCGTCTTCCTGCCTAGACTACCATCTCTTTGGCGGTAGGGATGATGTTTTTGCTTAACCTGTGCTTAGAAGATGCCTAGGCTAGTGCTGACGACAAAACTGCATGTCACGAGACTCAGGATTACAGGGGCCCTGGGGAGCTGCCGGGTGAGCTGTCCTGGAGCAGCCAGAGAAGGGCAGGGTGCAGAGGCGGGGGCTGGGAGTCCTACAAGGTGGTTCTCACCTGCTCTAACCTTGAAACCGAGTGTGAGCAGCTGCCGCACTCTCCGGATCTTGCTGCACCTTTGGGAGATGCTGATATGCTAGTTTTTCCTGCACCCTTTTTTTTTTCCTGTCAAATCAGTGATTCCCACCCTCAGTTTTACAGCACCCCAGGGTGTCTGCAGTTGTCTCAAGGGCTGGCACAGGATTCTCAAAACCATTTGCTTCAAACAGAAAACAAATATGCAGAACACAGCAGTTTCAGCTGAGTTTGGAGGAGGGGAGGAAGAAACATGTCATGAAATCCAAACAAGCAAATGGGGTGTCACACTCCAAAAGGTTGGATTCGCTGCCTTAGAAAAGAGAGGTGGTTACACGAAGTCACTGTCTTCTTGCAGTGGTTTGGATCCACATGTGGGGCCTGCTGCACAAGTGCTACCCTAAGGAATTAAGGGGGAAAAAAACCCATTTTACTGCTTGCTTTTCCTTTTCTATAGAAAATAAATGTTACAGATGAATAGTGTTATACAAAGAACCATGCGACAGAGATCTGAACCAGCAACTCTGAAGCAGCGAGTCTTCAGTGAAGCAGACCATCTCTGTTGGCTAAGCCTCCGTGGGCCCGGGAGTGTGCTCAGGACTGGGAATGCTCTGACTGGGTTGGGGAGTTTCCAGTTGCTTGATTCATCACTGGCGAGGCAGTCGTGCCTCAGTTTCCTTATTTCTGCTGGAGGTGATGATAATGTGTACCTCATGAAGTTAATAGAATTAAACGAAGGTTTATAAAAACTTTAGAGCCTGGCATATGGGAAATAAAATCTAAGTGTGTGCAAAATAAAATGTTGAGAGCCTCCTGTGCACTGGGGTTGATAGCTGATGTCTAGAGGAGACAGCTGAAGAAATACCCCATGATGAAGGTAGTTCCACAGAGAATTGTGGGAAAACCCTCAATTAAAACGTGGATTCTGGTGCTGGCATTGGTTCTTAGTATTTTGGGGAAGTTGTTTATCTTCTCCAAGCCTCAGGGTGTGTGTCAGGGTATGCTAGGTTACAATAACAAGTGGGACCCACAACTTCCATGCCTTAATGCAGTAGAAGTTTACTTCTTGCTCCAGGAACAGTTCTGGGCGGGTGTTCAGGTTGTCAAGGCAGCTGTCCTCCACCAGGTCATTCAGAGACCCAGGCTGATGGCAGCTTCCAAGTTGCCCTGGGCGTCAGCCCCCCAGCCAGACCAGGGAAGAGGAAGAGGCATGCCTGCAGGAGGGTCTCATGGCCAGACCTGGAGGGGCACTGTCACTGCCCTGTGCATTCTGATCAGGAGGACTCATCACCTGGTCACGTCTAATAGCAAGAACAGCTGGGAGAAGTCATTCCTCTCTGTCATAGGAGGAGAACAGATTTTCCCAGACATCTCAGTTTGCTCATTTCTGAAGTGGGAGGTGATACCCTCTGCTGTGCTGACTCAGAAGTGTTGCTGGGTGGAAAGTCATCTGAGCTAAAATGAGCCACATGGACCTGGGCATGGTGGCTTAGGCTGGCAGCAGAGTGAGGTGGTGGCTTACTTGGCATCTCAGTACCAGTCCTGTGTTGTCCCCTGACCAAATCAATTCAGGAAATGTTCACCGAGAAATGCGTGCCAGGCCCTGCCCCAGGTTCTGGGGACACAGTGGTCACATTGACAGGAGTGGATGTGAATTGGAGTCATAGGACAGTGTGACACGCACCATGGGAGTACACACAGGGCTTCTAATCTGGACAAGGCGGTCAAGGCGTCTTTACCCAGGATGAGGCGTCTACCAGAGAGCAGAAGCAGTTGGCCTGGCAGGGGCAGGGCGGGCAGGGCGGGCAGGGCCAGGTGGAGGAGGGGTGTCTGGAGCAAAGTCCCAAGGGAGCGGGAGCATCATCTGAGTGAGGAATGGAAACTAAATGCAGCCAGACCTTGGGTAGGGGAAGGGAAGCCAAGAGATCAGGAGGTGTGGGGTGCTGACCTTCAGGCTATGGTCAAGCCTGTGGGAAATGTCCCTTTACTAAAGGTGACTTACTTTCTGGAGCCACAGTGGTGTGTCCTAGGAATTATTACTGAAACAACATGTGGTATTTTACTGGCACCGTTGCTCTGGGACCACTTCCCACCTGTCCACAATGGACACATCTACCCACAGCCCTGAGATGAAGTGGCAGACACTCACCAAGGCTATGTTGTGGTGCTTGGACCAAGCCTCGGGACCAGAGGGTGTCCTCATTCCCAGCATGGGCTGGCTGAGTTGGGTGAGCTAAATTAATGAGATTTGTGTCTTTACAGACTTGAAGGCAAGCGCACAGTGCTCCCTGGGGCTGGGAGGTAGGGGCCAAGCAAGGCCGAGATGCTCTGCTCTTTGGCTGACCCCTGGCCATCGAGGGGGTCACTTGGACCCTCCTGCTGGGCCCGGAGCTGTACATACCTGGCTGGGCCATGGACCCTGCTGGTTATCACTCCACTCAGTCTGTGCATGCTCGTGTCTGTCTTGCACCTTGATGTTTCCAAATGAGGAGGAAAAATAAGGGGGAAATCAATAAAGTGTGAATGACTCTGGTACCCTGAGTTCCCTCAGCTATTCAGCTTACAGCTCTTCCAGGACCAGTTCTGGCCTGCATTTTCAGAGATGATTCCTGGTTGTTTAACAGCTTTTTGTGTCCAGAATGCTTATAACACTGGTCAGTATTGCAGTGAACACTCACGCACACATGTGTGCATGTGTATGTTGGGGATTACAACTGAGAGGAGGGGAGAATGGGCACAGGAAACCCCCCGGGTTGAGGGTCAACCCCAGTTTTCATGAGGAGTTGGAAGCAGTCTGGTGAGAGTGGTGTGGGTCTGTGAGGCACGGCGCTGCTTCAATCTTCCTGGAACCTTGACTAATTCTTGATTCTCTGGTTCTGTTAGCCAAGCATTAGACGAAGTACAAAAAAATATACCCTTCAATTTACAGAGAAGTGGAAGGAGTTCAGGCCCAGAATAAAAATAAAGGATAGTTTTTCATCTTCCACCGAAACCTCTCGTTTCCCAGCCACGTAGAGACAAAATGAGAGGCAGAGAGGCGTGCCATGACCGAGGAGCAGCGCACCAGCAGTCCTCTGGGGAGACCGCACGGGCTTGATGGGCTCCCTGGACAGAGGGTGCGCTCAGGAGTCCTTGCTGTCCGCACCAGCTGGGGTTTCATGGATGTTCACAGGGCAGCTCGCTGCCATCACCCCTCTGCTGTGGGGGAAGGAGAAGGACTGGGAAACTTCCTCCTCGGATCCCATTAAAGATGGAGGGAGAAACCGGCAAGTCCATCCACCCAAGCACAAAATCTCAGCCCGCTCCCAGTTTCCCCTTGGTCCTGTGTTGGCCACATCCAGGTGGCCGACACATTCTCCTCCTCTTTCAGATCCACCCTCCTCAGCCTCGCTATGCTCCTCCCCGGTTCCCTGCAGAGGCATCTCTGGCCCGGTCTGCCCAGCACCCCTCCGTTCCTGGTCCGTATTATCTCCTGACCCTTGGCTGGCTCGGTTTGGGGTGGGATGTGTGCTGTAAACTCCTCCACTCAGAGATCTAAACAGCTGACGTGCAGGTCGCTGGGAATCGTCCCTGCTTTTCCAACCAAATTCCAAGGCCATGCTCAGTGTATCCTCACCTACCTCGCCAGTGACAAGTCCCGCCCACCCTGCTCTAGCTTGCTCCCTTTCTTCTGGCTACATATTTGGGCTGCTTCTATCTGTGAATAAATTTTCTGTTTACTCCAAGAGTCAGCTAAGGTCTCATCTCATTTTCTCTCTGTTCATCAGCCTTTTCTTCACAGCCCCACACCCACCCCTCATTGTCCAGTGCTTGATAATGAGGCTTCCCCCTTGGTCTCGTGGATTACCTCGGCCCCCCAGCTGGGTGATGAGGAGAATAAAGGTAGTTACAGCATATTGATCACTCACTATGGGCCAAAGTTTGGGTCAAGCCTGTCTTAAATAGCACTGTATTTCATACGCTCAATAACTCTGTGTGGTTAGTATCAATGTCTCATTTTAGTTAGTAAATCCCACTGTCAGGAATCAGAGCTCTTCACCTGTAAAAGCAGTGCTTTAACCCAGCACCCTCACTGTGTGTGGCACATGGTAAGTGCCCAGTAGATAGTTACTGGAAGAATGAACAAGTCATTATGTCTTCCCCATGGCCCTAGTGCCCAGCGTGGTACAGAGCACATGATACATGCTCAACTAATACATCTTTGCTCGACGTATTTGAAGGGGTAAAGAGGAAGGGGATATGGACGGCTCCCACTGGCTGGTGAGTGAGCCAGGGCTTCAGTTTTCAGTCTAGAGACCCCGCTTCTAGGGCTGGCATTCTGCTAATTGGCTATGAGACCTTGGGCCCTAATCATCCTCAGACATCATTTTCTCATCTGTACAACAAGGGGTTCTGCTCACATCCTGCGAACTCAGAAATTCTTAATGCTTTTATTGTCAGTCCCTGAAGAGGTTAATTAGGATGAGGTGCTCTTTAGCTGACAATTACAGAGCGGAGACACAGCTTGTTAGTGAGGATGGCATCACTGCCGAGGCTGGTGTGGATACTGATGACCGTTTGCCAGCCCCAGGAGAGCAGAGAGTGTGAGGAGGCTGCTTAAGATGAATAAGAACTCTCCCCCATCCACCATCAGATGAGAAGGCTATGGGTCCAGAGCTGGGGAACATGAGTGAGCAGGATGTTTTAATACTCCTAATTTAGCTAGCTCTAATCCTTCCCAAAGCATCTCTTCATTCTCCTTGTGAAATGAAGGAGCTGCCTTTGAGTGGGAACTAAGTGTTTCCTCATGAGGAGGGAGCCAGGACGGGTAACCAGATGCGGGCGCTGTCGGTGCAGGGAGGAATCCAGCCCCGGAACCAGCCCTCATCACACATCGCACTTGGCCGGCTTGGCTTGGGGTTGGAATGTGTGTGATAAGCTAATTCACACAGAGGTCTAAATGGCTGCCAAGGATCATTTGCATTTTTAACCAAAGGGATTCATAATTAATGGAAGCCCTCCAGACATCAAGTGGACTTGGACTTACTGTCCATGGGGCTGCTATGCCCAAACATCAGGAAGCCTGGAGCACCAGTCTCTTGGGAAGACTCCACATGGCAGGGTTTAAAAGGCGAAGTTTCAAAGGACTGTGTGATCCATGAGGTTAGTGCTACATGGGTCTCTTCAAGGATTTCTTATCTAAAGCTTTTACACACAGATTAGCAAGATTAGGTAGTTCTAAAGGGCTTTAAAGAGGACTAATGCAGGTCTGAGTTGGTGCCCCGGTGGCTGGCATCCTTCCTGAGATGTGCCGCGCGGGTGGGACGGCTGACTGGGGCGTGCAGAGGCCCCTGGGCGGCTGTGTGTTGGGTGCGACCGTCCTGAGTTTCACTCTGTACGGTTGAGTCGCTGCAGTATTATGTGAGCCACCGTGGGGAGCATTTCCGGAGGGTCCTCTGTGCCAGGTGCTGCGGCGGTGCTCGTCCCAAGCAGTGTGGATTGGAGCAAGCACATTTCTCCAGTGCTCTGTCTACAGCAGGCTTATCTCTGCCAGGCGGCTCTCGACCTCTATTTCCTGAGTCACAGCCATCTGTGACAAGGCAAGGTGACAAACGGTGTGTGTTCCTCATAAACTCCTTGGGGCTGACACGGCTCTGACCCTTCTCTCTTCCACTGCCAGAGGCTGCGACTCGTTTCTTACCCTTCAGTCATCACAAAGCCTTTTCCCTTTGTATTGTCAGACTTTGGAAAACCTAGAGTAATGATAATGATTTATCTTCTGAAACCCTCCAATGGCGTCCCATTATGCTTAAGATAAAATCCAATTTCTTCCCAGAGCCTACAAGGCCCTGTGTGATGTCAGCCCTGCCTGCCTCCCCCCTCCCCCACTACCCACGCCCCGTGCTCCAGACACAGTGATCTGCTTTCTTTCTGCCCCTCAAGTAGAGCAAAGTTGATTCCACCAGAGCCTTTGTGCTTGCTGTTGCCTCTGCCTGGAAAGTCTCCCCTCAGATCTTGCACGGCTGCTGCCCTCCCACCACGAGATGTGCCCTTGGATGGTAACTCCCCAGAAGGGCCATCGCTGACTCACCTCAGGGAGCCACCTCTTCCCTCCACTGTCCGTTACTTTGTTTTAGTTCCTTCACAACAGCTATGATTATCCAAAATTGTCTTACTTATAGTTTACTATCCATCCAGAGAACTAGAATGTAAGCTCTAAGAGAAAAATAGCCTGTCAGAGTTGGTTTCCACTGTGCCTAAGGTGCCTAAAATATTACTGAATGAATGAATGAATGAGTCAGGATAGTAGCAGTGCAGTGTATTGAGCACCTGTTGTGCGTTAGGCTACTTACATTAACCCATTTAATCATCACACCGACTCTAAGTGATTTGTGGTATTTACATATGGGAAAACCAAGATTCATACAGCTTAAATTCATTGTCACTTGTGTAGTACACATAACAGCCAGGATTCAAACCCAGACCTGTCTGGCCTGGAAACCTACCACTGTCTCTGAAGAACAAGTGAATAACTTACTACCTTGTCCAGTAGGTAGTCCCTAGCACTCTTGGCTCCCTGGCCTGACCTCCTTAAAGGTCCTTTCTGCAAACACAGTCACAATGGGTGTTAGGACTTTAACATAGGAATTTGGGGGAGGTGCAATTCTGTCCATAATACTTTCCATGGAAAACATTTTTCCAACTCCTTAGCTCTACCTGGCTGATTAAAATACAGAAGTTCCCAGCAGATGCCTCAAAACAGAGCACTGAAATGTGTGGTCCCTGCCCTCAAGGAACTTGGAGTTTCAAATGATCGAGTCATTGAGTTGTATGCTCTACTAAGGACATGGAGCCTTTGGAATGAATTCTGGATGCCCCTGCTGACACTCCTGGGCTCTGAGGGGCCACCAGGGCAGACCCACGCTGAGAACGTGTCAGTTGGATAATCGATTAGCTTAATTTAAAAAGTGGCAGCCACTGAAATATTAAATGTGAAAGATGTGCCTGAAAATCGTTTAGGCTGCAAGTCACATCACAGAGATGTCTGCATCAGCATTATGCCATCAGCTTTGGCCTCTGAAATTTAGGCAGAATGTGGAAAAGCTGGAGAGGGTCCAAAACTGAACAACAAGGGTGAATTAAGGGACAGAAAATGATGCTGTGAGGTAAAGCGGTAAGAGTTGTGTTTTTTTTTTTTTTTAATTTTTAAAATCCCAATGCCCAAGAGATTATGGCAAATGGGTAATTTATAGTCTTCTGGGGTGGTTAAAAGAAGAATGCTGACCAGCTGTTTAACATTTTCTTGGAAAATTTAATAGAAGTTATGGGCTCAAGTCCAGCAAAAGAAAGGTGGAGGAGGCAGAGAAGTGATCATGTCGATTTTTAGCATGATTAAATGCTGATTAGACGAGCAGGAGAATTGCGCTCACGGTGGTCCTGTCCTGAGGTTCTTTGTCTTGAATGGTTACTGTGCAGGTAAACTCAAGCCTCTCTTGCCTGGTGGAATTCTCGCTACTTAGTAACAACTTCCCCCACAGCTGTATGTCCCTGTGGGGACTCTAGGGGCCTGGGGACCTGTATCCCTATCTCCTTTTGTGCAGTCTCTCCCGAAATATCCTCATCTTTGTCATAAAGGAAGCTTTATATCATCTAATTGCCTCTTGGCATCCCTCCTAAGTTGCATCACTGTGCTCTTGGGACAACCCTGTAGTTTATAGATCTTGCTACCTGGAGGCAGGAGATTAAAACAGATGACCTGTGAAGCCTCTTTGTGGCCAAAACATCCAGGGATGTTCTTACTTAGAACTTAACAATGGGTGCAATATCACAGTTGCTCACTCTGCCTCTCCATGAGAGGGAATTCAATAAAAATTCCTGCTAAGACATTAATGACCACGAAGAGTTAATAGGGTCCCTCTTGGGGAGTTAATTTAATAAGAGTTAATAGGATAATGGGAAACAAAATGGAAAAGGAAATAATGTTTATTGAGAATCATTTTTCTTTTAACAGATAGCAGATTTGTAAAGGAGACGCTATTGTCCCCACTTGTATCCTTTCAGTGAGTCCACAAAGGTTTTTGAGAGCCAGCCAGATGCCAGGCACTCACTCATAGGTGCAGGGGGCAGCAAACATGCTGAGTTCCTGCCCTCGGGAACTTGCCATCCCTTGTCAACTAGGATTTACAATCACAAGTGACAGAAATCCACCACAACTGTCTTAAGCAAGGAGAAAGGGATGTGTAGCTGGAGAGGCCAGCGATTCCTGGCTCTAGACATGGCAGGATTCAGAGCTCAATATGGAAGCCAGAGATGGCCTCTCCCCAGCTGCTTAAGCCAAAACCCCTCCTCTCACTGGACCGCCTTGGGTCTTAGGCCCATCCTCCAGTGCTCATTGTAGACGGAAAGAAAGACTGCACCTAAGGTCAGGTGGCCACCATTTTTTCCTTCTGGTTCTGGGGATGTGAGGACAGCATCCCTCAAAGGGTAGGGCTGGGGTGGTTACTCTAAAGCCAGTTCAAAGTACTCTCACCCTGAGAAGGAACAGTGTGTGCTTGATGGGGAAAAAAGCAGTTACTTCCCACCACACCAGAGAGGGAAACAAACTGTGGTAAGCTGAAATGACCCACACGGGGTCACAGGAAGGAGCCGAGCTGGACATTGAACCCAGTACTTCCCCTGCACTGTGCTCCTTCGGGAAGCAGCTGGCTGCACTTTCCCAGCACTCTCTGCAAGAACAGTCTCCCTCCACATCAATGCTTCCAGATGCCTCACATACCCTCACCCTTTCACTCTTCTGAACTGATCCCTGTTGTGTCTTGTTCTCTAGCACCTAACTCTCTGTTTTCCAAAATGATGCATAATTCTAAATTATTATATATAATAAAAATATATGTATATGATATGCACACATATAAGTGACTTTTCATAAAAACTACCCTGTTTTTAAAAATCCCTCCATTGAATACTTTCTACCCTCCCTTTTTTCTGACCAGTGCCTGGGCTCAGCATGGCACAGGGAGCGAGCTGCCCTCTGGTTCTGGCATTAGACCCATGCTGGACACACAGTAGATGCCCGTGAATGTTTGCTGAATGCTGAAGCTGCTGTTTTATCCTCCTAGAGGACTGGGCTCCCCTCGCACCTTGTTTATGTCCCATGAGAGCTCTGCCTGTCACTTGCTGCCTCGGTGTCTGCCCGCCCCACCCCTGCCCCCTGACGTTGGGCATCTCAAGGGGCAGTCCTGGGGTTCTCTTCCCTGTGCAGCACCCAGCACTCTGCAGTGTGGAGCCGTCACTCAGTATGGGGTGGTTAACTGGAATGGCTTCCTTGAGGCCGCCCAGGGGTCTGCAGGACTGCGGGGAAGTGTGCAGGCGCAGGATCTGCTCTGTGGCTGGGACTCCTTGCAATGATGTCCGATGACACTGTCTGACAAGTTCTCAGCCCGTCTGCCTTTGCCCTGTCTTCCCCTCAAACCCTGTGCTTTTTAGTACTTAAGTAATACAACCACATTGGAAACAGAAAATGTGGAAGGGAGGGAGGGGAGGAAGGGGGAAGGAGGAAAGAGATGAGAAGGGCAGGAGAGAAGGGAGAAGAGCAGAAAAAGGAGAAGGAAAATTGAGAGAAGAAATATGTCACCTCTTTGGCTTATTTCTTTCCAGGATCTTTTCGTGTTCATCTGGTTTATGTTGTTACTTTTTTAACACAGTGGTGCCCACAGTCTAATTTAGCTGCTTGTTTATCCCAAGTAATTTTATGTAATTTTTTTCTATAGAAAATTTCCCCTCAATCTTCTGTAGCAGCCCTTGCCAGGGCTGACACCCACATCTGCTGCCTAAGTATGGTAATTAGACCCAGAATGAATGCATGTCACTTGTGGGGTTGCAGGCCCTGTGCCTTCTCCTTCTGATTAGGAGACCCTAAAGATGACTGATTTTGAATCCTCGTTCCTGACTGTGCCTCTTAGAGCAGGAAGGATTCTTGCTAAACAACAAAATTCTCTGTAAAAGGCAACTTGCTGGGGAAGGAGGGGTAATATCTGGTTGGAAAAGTACAGCTAGTTATTGCCTGAAAAACGCCAGAGGAGTGCCGGCACCATTATTACCGCCACTGCCCGTCTCTGAAAGGCACGCAGCCGCCTCAAAATAGTCGAGTCCACTGGGCTCTCCTTTGCATTGCTACTTTGGGGAGAGCAGACTAAGAAGCACGCCCCCAGGTGACTGGGGACAGAAAAGCCCACGGCACTACCTAGCACATACTTCCCAGGGCAGGTGCCGGGTCCCCCGCTGTCTCCAGGGGTGCTGGTCTGGGAGGGAGCCAGCTCCAGGGCGATTGTTCATGCCCACTTATCACTGTGCATCCAGAGAGCAGTGGGCACATCCTGGCTCTTGGAAGGGAGGCTCTGGAGGGGAGAAGTGGTGTTGGTTTTTATGGCAACCCAGACAAATGGTAACCTTTGGAAAGTGCCGTAAACGACCTTGAACAGTAAGGACAAGCAGTGGAACGTCACAGGCAGAGGCCGGAGAGGGGACCCCATCTTTGCTTGGAGGACCTTGGTCCCTACCTGATAAGTGAGCCTTGGAACCCAGAACTTGGTTTTATAAAAGTCCCCCCACCCCCACCCCCAGGTCTCAGTACCTTTATCTGTAAAGTGGTGCTACTAATAGTCTTTATTCTCTCTCTGGTTTGGCAAAAGACTCAGAAAGGGACTAACCATATACAAAGATGACTGTCCATTTTGTTGCATGCCTTAGTGGTCAAGGAATAATATCCTTTGTAATTGAGTTTTGAAAGAGCTTCTCATTTGTTTTCCGTTTCCAAACTGATATACCTGTATTTTAGTCAATTTGGAAAACAGAAAAAAACGTTTTCAACTACCATCAGGACATTAAACACCATTACTGTTTGTATGTATGTCCCATCCAGGCTTTTTTTACCCCATGCAGGGGTTAAGAGTAACAAGCGTTTCGTATCTTGTACTTACATCCTCATCTCTGCAGTCCCAATTTTTCCTTAACATAGAATTTTAATAGTGAATCTGTTGGAATTTGGAGCAGCGTATTTGCAGAGTTTGAGATCTTTAGAAACATTGTGTCAAAATGCCATTTTAAGAGATTATTTTAATTCACATCTCTACCAGACATTTAACATAATTCCATTTTCCCCTTCCTATCCTTTGCTGGGTGTTAATATTTCTAAAAATCTTTACTAATTTGGTAGTATAAAAGTGGTATTTCCTTGTTTAATGTGTCTGTCTTCGATTGTTGGTGGCATTGAACATGTCTTCGTCTGTTTATCAGCACTTGTATTGATTTCTTTGCAGCTTGATTGTTCCTTTGCCCTTTTTTTGCTCACGTATTTTTCTTTCCGATTCGTAAAATAACATTTTAATATATTAAAGACATTAACTTTTCAGCATATATTTTGTAAATATTTCCCCAATTTGTCATTTGCCTTTTAATTTTGCTTATGATAGGTTTGGCATGTAGAAGGATTTTGAAAATATTTATTTAGTCAAATTTTTCATTTTTTTTTCTTTAGAGTATTTGCATTTGCTTATATGCTAGAAAATTCTTTCCAAGCCAAAGATAATAAAACATTGAGTTACACTTTCTTCTAATACTATTATGATGTCAGTTTTTACATTTTTTCAGTCTGTGGAGAATTTAATGTTTGTTATGAGGTAGAGATTTAATTATCTCCCATGTGGTTAACTAGTTGTCCCAATTGAATGGCACATCCTTTTTTCTTTGCTTTGAAATGGCACCCTTATCATTTATGAGTTTTCCTTCCTGGATTTTCTCATCTGTTATTTTGCTCTGTCTGCTCCTACTCCCATATGCCACTGTTTCAGTTTCCCTAGTTTTACAATGCAGTTTAATGTTGGGTAAGTATACCCTATACTGCCTTTCCGAAATATTTTTTTGAAAAATTTTTTCCACATGCATTTGAATAATCCTTGTTATGTTCCAAAAAAAAAAAAATCCTGTTGGAGGTTTATTGGAATTGTGTTAATATGAGTAAATGTAGAGAAAATTAAAATTTTTATAATATTTCATTTAATTGTCTCTTATTTTTCTCAATAAACTCTTATAATTTTCTTCATATGTGTTTAGCACATTCCATAGTCATTTCATGTTTCTGATTGCTGTTGTAAACTGGATTTTTTTGGCCATTATATCTGTTTTTCTGTTAATTTATGTTGTAAACAGTTGCCTTACTTCCTAATATTTTACTTTATTCCTTTTATTTTATTACTTCCTAATAAGTTCTAATGGTAATTTTTTTGAATTGCAGATGTTTTCCAGAAAAGAGATTTTTTTTTCTTCTTGTTTTCTGACTGCTATTTTATTTTCTTATCTAATTGCAATGACTAGACCTTGCTAAACACAAAGTCATAATTTATAGTATGCAGGTGTCTTTGTCTTAATTCCAAAAGTAAAGGGAATGCCCCTAAGTAAATCACAGTTGAAAATTATGTTGGTTGTTAATTTGAGGTCAATAGTATTTATCAAATAGAGCAAGCATCATATTCTTCCTTTTCAGTAGGAGCTTTACATTAGGAATGTCTTTGGAACTTGGTCAGCTGCCTTTTCTACATCTGTTAAGTGGTTTCTCCCCTTTGGACTGTCAATATGTTGGCAAAATGGTTAAGAGTGTGGGTTCTAACAGCATGGATGGGGCTGGAGGGTATTATTTTTAGTGAAATACATCAGACAGAAAGATAAATACTGTATGTTTTCACTTACATGTGGAATATAAAAAATAAAATGAATAAATGTAACAAAACCAAAACTGACTCACAGATACAAACTAGTGATTAACAGAGGGGAGAGAGGTTGGGGAAGGGGCAAAATATGAGTAGGAGAGTTAGAGGCACAAACTACTAGGTGTAAAGTAATTAAGATACAAGGATGCAATGAACAGCACAGGGAATACAGCCAATGTTTTACAATAACGTTAAATGGAGTGTAATCTATAAGACATTGGACCACTATGTCATATACCTGAAACTAATATAATACTGTAAATGAATTATACTTCAGTAAAAAATATGTTGGCAGTTTTTTTAGCCTATCAGCCAACATAATAGCATTTATTTAGATTGATCTATTGTTTATATAGTCACATGTCTTACTGAGAGCTCTTTTATTGTGTCAGGAGATACTAACTTTCTTCTCCTGGGTTAGTTGTATTAATACTGTATTTTCAAGCCATGCATTTGAATGAAGAGTGCATGAATATTCTATTGTCTGAAATGTTGCATATCCAAGAATATAATACTTTTCTACATGAAAGACAACGTTCCTGTCTGTGCTTCTTAAATAGAATTATTTTCCCTTACAACCGTGTAGACATTGCTCCATCATCTTCTAGTATTTTGTGTTCCAGAAGAAATCTCCAAGGGAGGCCTGATTTTGTTTCCTTGCAGAAAATCCGTTCGTTGTTGTTCTTTTATTTTCTTCTTACAACACTAGAACCACTTGTACTTTGCTTTTGTTATTCATATGTTTTGTTTTGATAAGTATAGGTATATGTTTCTTATCATTTTTTTCTTCTGGAACATGGTGAGCATTTTTAATCTGGGTTTTGATCTTTAGGAAAATTTTCCTCCACTATGTCTTATTATTCGTTCTGGTTTGTCTTCCAGATTGTGTGTGTGTGTGTATCTCTGTCTCCTGCCCTGTCCCTCCGTTCTCTCTCTTCTCTTTGCTTCTGAAGTTCATCTTCTGCATCGCTGATTGCGTTTTGTACCATTTCAGTTCTGCTCTTTCCTGGCTCCTATGTGGATGTTTGTTATGCAAATTCATTTCCTGCTTCTTAAAAATCCCTTTTTCTAAACTACCTCACAGTGGATTTCTTCCTATTGTGCCTCCATCCTCTTCTGTTGAGTTTTTAATTCATTCTCTTGTCTTTTTATGTATTCCTCTTCTCTCTGAACTTCTGCTGCTCTCTCTCTCTCGGAAACCATGACTTCTTGAATTCTTCTGAGGTGCAGTTTCTCTTAAATTTTCTTCTGAATCCTAGAATTGATCATTTTCTGATATGACTCTTGAGGCTGATATGCTCTTGATGTGCAGATTCCACCCTTCACCCATCCCCACGCCTTTGCCTCAGGCTTCCTGTTGGATTTCTATCCTTTACTCATCACTGAAGGAGGAGCAGTCCATGCCCACTTGTTTGTCAGCAGACAGTGTATTCAGACGCTCCTGTCCTGTCTGTCCACAGGGGCAGCTGAACAGACTCACTAGAATCCAGTCCCATCTGCAGCTCACGATGAAGGTTTAACCAAGTCTATCTTTTAGTCCCACTGGCTGCTCCTCTGAAGTGCCAGACATGTGGAAGGGTGCAGAACAAACTGCTCCCAGAGCTACTGCTGCTAGGATCTCTGCTCTCATACACTGTGTCAAAACGAATTCAGTGTATCACTGCTTGTTCTGGTAGGAAGCCTTGTTCTCTCTGGCCAAAGGAAACGATTTAATTTTTGTCCCATATAATAATTAATAAATCATGTTTATTTATGCAAAGAAACAGTTCTGCCCTGTTAGAATACATATGATTTGAAAACATATGTATGTGTATTTATGTATGTGTGTATAGATGCATGTGTGTAGATATAAACATGCACACACATGTATCTATATATGACATAAAGTTTAGGATTCAGCATCACAAACAAAATGCCCATTCCAAATTGGGCTACCAAAGGTGCAGCTCTCTGAAGGCGGTCTATGAGATTGTAGAAAATCTCATCCACTTTCTTGGTATCACCTGTTTAATGTAATCCTATCTCTGTGTTGACAACTAAGGCTACTGTCAGCACCATGCACAAGACCCATTGCTCTTCCTCCTGAGTGTATAGGTGCCTGAGTATAGTATGTGTGTACACATGTGTGTATGTGTACAGGTACGTATTTATCTTTTCACAGCACATAATGCATAGTTTATGATACAGAATGAAAAGGGATTAAAAAACAAACACATGCTGCCTGAAGTACTGTTGAGAATCTGTAACAATATAATTGAGTGATACGTACTGTGAAATTTGATGTATTAAATTTGGGGGAGAAGCACCGCATTATTCTGTGTCAGATCTCTCTGTTAAGAGAGAAATTGAAAAAATATATTGGACAGTAGCCGATTTTAAACCCCACATGTCCAGTCTGGTTGAGCGGCAAGCCCCCTCAGTAAGACCGTTGATCTTTCTTCCTACAAGGTTGTTCACTGCCAGCACTGTTTGTCAGTCAGAAGCCTGTGAGCTGTGAGGACACCTGTATGATCAGAGCTGAGTTTCAGCCCACCACTGCCACTGCCAGCTGGCTATGTTCCCTCTGCCCTGAAACTTTTCTTTGCCTCATGGCTTCTGCTTCCTCGTAACTGAGGCTGCTCTGACCCTTCTGGGTCCCATGCTCCCTCAAGATCTATATTAATGCTTCCTCTGAGTCTCAGATCAGGGGCGAATTTGTTTATGCATTTGGTGTTTATTCAGTTTAAATTCCTAAAACAGAGACTCTAACTGGCTCAGCTCATCTCTTGGAATATGTCACTGGAGAGATTGTGGATTTGCTGCCTTTGGGTCATGTGTGCTCCCTGATCCAATTAGCTGTGGTTATAGAAAGGCACAGGGTACAAAATGTGGCTGCCTACTGCTATCCTTTTAGCTGGATCTGTGGCTGAGATAGCTTTCCTCAGAAGGGGCTGTGGTGTGGTAAGAACAGTGAGCAACTGGGCTGGTGTCATGTGCTAGCCACAGGGAGGGAGGGGGCTGAGCACAATTGTGTAAGTCTAGATTCTCGTCCTCAAGGATCTGGTTGGAAAGGAAAAAGGTCACATGCAGCTCCCTCAGCTAATGAAGCTGGACATCTCAGGCTTCTTCTGGTCACGTCCTGTGCCAGGGACACGGGCCCTTGGTAGACCACCCGCACTCCACACAGATGCCAGCCTAGCTTGTGGGGGTCCAGAGGAGCCTGGCCCCCCCACTAGCGCAGCTGTGCTTCAGATGTCCTTGAAGGTGCAATCTCTGACCTTGCTGGAACTCAGGAGATATATCCCAGGCCCGGCAACTGATTCACGAAACCTTTTGGAGGTGGACCTGAGAGGTGACCCAGCAGCAGAATCAGCAGTTGCTGCAGAGGCACTGGAAGAGGGGCTCCTACAAAGGCTGCCACGCCCAGAGCTGGACAAGAACCTTCTTTGGTGGGTAGCTGACTTCCCCGACCCTGTTGTACAGCTGGATTCCAAAGCCAGAAGAGATGGGCAGCAGAAGCCTCCCATTGTGGGATGCAGCTTCTGCTCTGACCCTGCTCTTGGGTCCATTCTGTGACTCTGATGGAGCTTCCTGCCTTCCAGAAAAGTCTCCCTGGGGCTGCATGTAGGCAGCGCCCTTAAGTAACACACATTCTAAATTTTGTTCCCGTTTGCCTTTAAAATGTTTTGTTTTCTCCCAATTCTCTTGGAGCAAGAGATAAAATCTGGGTAGGGAGCTGAGTCTGTGGTTTTTCCTTCTGCTGGGAAAATTGATCATCCTAAAAGCCTGTGTGGCCTGTGCTCGGGGAGGGCCGGGGACATTGCTGGGTAGGTACAGTAATAAACTTCTGGAGTCATAAATTTATCGGAGCAAGCTGACAGGAAGGTACCGTCTGGCCAACAAGAGCTTGTGGCTCAACCTGGGAATATTCATGCACGGTCCTTGGGATTTGAAAGGTAATATTTTATAGGGAAATGGGCAAAATCTCATTTGACTTACCACTTGGTCTTTTGGGGCCAGTGGCTTTGTTAATATGTGATGCCAACAGGTGGTTTTGTATAGAACCATTGTGTCCGGGGCTTGGTACAGGCTGTAGTCTGTTGGTAGGACTTCAGCATTGAGAGTCTGGAAAACTAGGCTCCACAGTCCGTTTAACTCTGTGACCTTAGAGCAGTTGGTTAACCACACTGAATTCAGCTCCCCCAACTGTAAAATGGGGATGACACTCATGTTTGCCTCATACACTTATCGCTAGGATTAAAGATGATATATACAAATATCTCGGCACAGGGCCTGGCAAACAGCGAGCCCTCAAATCTTAACTACGATAATTAAGTATGGGCGAGTGGACCAGATCTTCTGCCCGTTCTCCATGTATGAACCGTGGCATCTGGGAGTTGTGCCAGACCTTTGTCCCCAGGGCCTGGTAGGCATTTGACATGTGCACAACCGAGTCCTTGCTCGGCCAGGCTCAGAGCCAGTGCTGCAGAGTCAAGGCCCTCGGCCGGTGGGGCCGCCCAGGGCAGCAGGAGAGGCAGGGCTGGCCCCCAAGTGCACGGCTGCACAGCTGGCTTGCTGTCTCTTCTCCTGGTTGCTTACATACATTATTGTATTAAGCCCATTATCCATAATGAAACAGTCAGAATGTTTAGCAACCGAGATACTGTCGCAGTCCTGTGTTGAAGGACTCTGTTGTTATGAAATGAATCATTTCCAGAAGAAAACAAGTGAAAGCTCCCACGGCCATATTCCTAGGCTGAGAGCAATAACTGCTTGAATAGCAAGAGTGAGCACTGAGTTGGTCCAGCCCCTTAAAAGGTTTTCTCTGGATGAATTGGTGCTGGCTGAGTGGTGTGCATCTCTGGGAGGGTATTCAGGGTGCCGGTGGTAACAAGCAGGGAGGAGGCAGGGGTGGGGACGGCCAAGGCTCCTCTTTGATAAAGAATCAGAGAAGAGGAAATTAGGAAAAGAAAAATCTAAACAGAACATGGAAATGAGGAACTGAGAAGGTTGGCCAGGTCTTTGCTGTGTGTGTATTCTGTCCCAAAAGAGTCCAGAAGCCCAGGGCTGGGCAGCCCTGTGGCCATGGCACAACCACACTGCAGGGGAAGCCCTCCCATGGTTTCTAGGAGGCTTCCGCACGGGAACAGGGCTATGATAGGGTGGCAGGAAAATGCCTGCACTTGAAAATTGTTGCCAATTTTTTGTTTTCATATGTTTGTAGTTACTTTCAAAAGAGAGCATTAGACTGTTGAGATGGTGAAGGCAGTTTCTGAGCAGGTTCCAAAGCAGCCTTCTGATTGGCCTGCAGAAATGACCCAATGGGCCCAAGCTCTCTGCAGCCTGACTGGGGAAACTATATAGTACTGGCACAGCGTGCTGCATTGTTCATTTGCATTAAAATTTTCTTTTTCATATTATGTGCTTTTCTAAGGTCCAGTCCAGTTAATTCCAGATGAGCCTTGCAGAAGTATTACTATTTTTTTGTTTGTTCAGCCAGCCCTTCCTCCAACAAATATTTGTGGAATGACCCCATTTGTGGCAGGCACTGTCCTGGGCCCTGGAACAGAGATACAAGTCTAAGCAACTCTGCTTTCAGCCTGATTCTCACCTTTCTTTGTGTCCTGCCCTCAAATCTGTGGAGTATTTGTGTCACATCTGCTGTCTGTCACACAGGTGAGAAAACAGACTGAGCGTGATTGGTGGTTGTATGAACTACCAAAGTCAGTGTGAATCAGAAGCCAGAATTCTCATTCCTGTTCCCCATCCCCTCTTGTCCACCCAGTTGTGTTTCTTATCTTTCTTCTTTCTGTCCCTGCTCATCAACTCTAACCTGTCCCCTCCCTCATTCCTTCAGGGTTGAGCTATTGACTTCTCAGGGTGATAAGTTGATGGAATCAAGTCCTCTGTGCTAATGGGTAGAAGCTGATGATGACTCCCTGTTATCTTCCGTGCATTGGCTTTACCCTACCCACAAAGGCATCGATTTGTCAAACTAACCTCTCGCCTTTGGCTCCAGCAGACTGTTAGCTAGAATTGGGGATACACCCAGACTAAAATTATATAACTAAGCAAGTGCTTATTTCTGCCATGTCACAGACCCCTGGGAATTGGCACAGCCTTTCTTTTGTATAAAATAATTACCAGCATTTTCCCTGAGAGGGTGGCAGCTTTGATGATATGCCATGAGGACTCCCTGAAGCTAAAGGTCCTTTCCCAGCTCCAAAGAGACCCCCAGCCTTGTTGGGATTGCAGGTAGCTCCTTCCTCAGTCTCTGGGATTTTGCAGTTTTCTTGCCTGAAATAAACCTACCTGAAAAATATATTCCCAAGCAAGTGGTTTGGGTATTTTTGATGAGGGTTGAGAAGAGATGTGGTTTATTGGATTTTATCTTGCAACTGATTTGTTTCTGCCAGACGTTGATATGCAGCCCTGATGCTGTGATTTCAGGCCTCGGGAGTATTAACGTTATAAACAACCTTCCATTGCTTCATCTACTAGGAGGAACCTTAATTTATCACGTAGATGTTAGAATTGCAGTTTCTCATCCACTCATAAAAAAAAAAAAATCGGTAGCTATAGGGAATGCATCCCCTCTTTTAAAAATTCGTTCTAAGGAATAAGAGAGAATTTATTCTAAAATATCTTCCTCCCAGTGGAAATAAAAATCCTACTTAATGGCCAGGAATCTCCCCTGGGTTTTGATTAAGAAGGAACTGCCAAGATGGGCATTTCCTCTCTGACTGTTTGTCTTCTGGGCTAGTAAGACTTCAGGAAGAACATTTTATCTTAGGTTCTCAATGGGGTGGGGGGCCTCCTGGGGCACAGAGGTCAGCCTGTGAGAACCAGCTGCCGCCAAGGGTGTGCGATGGGGATGCTCACTGGTGCAGAGACCCGCCTGGGGCCCAGAGCCAGAGGACAAGGGCAGGACCCTCCTTCATTCTTTAACTTCAGACACAGTGCCCCTTGTGCTGTGTTCTTACGTTTGAAAACAATACTCTTCATATTTTTTTTTCCTGGTTATCAAAACAGGACATGTCCTTTTTTAAAAAAAAAAAGAATATATATGTAGAGAGGGGAACAAAAATTACTTATAATCCCACTACCAGAGATTGTCTTTATTATCATTCTGATTTATATTCAGCCTGTTCTCCCTTAAAGCTTTTATGTTGTTTCCACGAACTGGGATGTTCCTGGACACTTGATTCTGTAACCTGATTTTTTTCACTTAACACTGTATTTTTCATTTATTGTTATTAAAACATATATATTCTGCATCTCTGCACAAAGAGGCTGTTGTGATGTCGTGAGGATGCAGCAATGACTGGGCCCACAGGGACCAGAATTCATGGGGTGCTCATCCGAGGTGGGAGAACAGGCATTAAATAATTGCACCAACAATCACTTGTTTACAACTGTGATAAGAGCAATGAAGAAGAAGGACCAGGGACTGTGGGTACCTGACCTAGTCAGGGTAGCAGGAGGGCTTCCCTGAGGAAGTTGCATGAAGGCAGAAAACTGACAGATAAGTAAGCCTCATTGTCAAAGCAAAGAGCCCAGGGGAAGAGGGGGAGGGAGACAAGGCGGGGAGGCAGGGATGCTGAGAGCAGTCTGTGTGGCTTAAAGAGTGAGGGAGTGGGTGGCCCAGGATGTCACAGGAGAGGTAGGTCAGGACCAGATCACTCAGAGCCCCAGTTAAGGATGTTGGGTTTATCCTAAGAGCATTGGTAAGCCATCAATGACATTTAATCAGGCATGTGACTTGATTAAGATTTACGGTTTTACAGGATTATTCTGTTGCAAGGAATGGGGCCTCTGGAGTGGCTGTGGGAAGTTGAGTTAGGAGGCTACTACAGTAATCTGGAAGAGCAGTGCCAGGGCTTTGGAATGGAGTGATAGCAGAAATGGGAGGAGTGGGGGAAGTCTGCCTGTTCTTTCCTTTGTTGGAGGAGAGTATTAACTAAGATATGGTAACTTACTAGATATGGAAAGCAAGAAAGAGGCAACGAGGGTGCTTCCTGGATTCCTGCCTTTTGCCACTGGACAGAGTCACTGGATGCTGCGGTGGGGACCCCTGGGGGAGGACCAGGACTTAGGGAGTGGATAATGGACCCTGGTTTAAACATGTCAAGCTAGCTGAAGCCATCTCTTTTGATTCATGGAACTTCTGTTTAATATTCAGGAATTTGATGAGCCAGTTGTTTGAAATTGGCCACCAAAGGAGTACTCCCACCATGGAAATTGGCAAAGGCTACAAACTAGGATCTGCCCCTCACTTCCTTTCCTCGAGAGCCAGTTGCTAAACATTTACCAGCACACCACTGTTTATAACCAATTTTGTTTCCAATGCTACTTTGTGGATTATTTCCATTGGAATCTGAGAAGGAGAGTTATTTGTGATCACTTTGATATCCTCTGATTTTGTTTTAAGTTACCAGCCCCTTCTGCTAAAGAGGGAGTAAGTGAGGAACTTGTTGACATGGTGAACCTCCCCAGTCTCTGTATCAATTTTCTGTTGCTGCTGTAACAAATCATCACAAGCTTAGAGACCTGAAACTACACAGATTTATTGTCTCTAGGTTTCTGTAGGTCAGGGGTCCACCTGGGCCCAGCTGGGTTTCTGCTTAGGGTCTTACAAGGCGCAAGTCAAGGGGTTGGCCAGACTGGACTCTTGTCTGGAGGCTCTGGAGGAAAAAACCCACTTCCAGGCTCCTTTATGTTGTTGGCAGAATTCAGTTCCTTATGAAAGTGGAACTGAGACCCCTGACCTCTTACTGGCTGTCAGCACGGGGCCACTCTGCTCATAGAGATCACATGCCTTCCTTCCCACGGGGCCCCTCCACCTTCAGGTCAGTGACAGAACATCGAGTCCTCACATGAAGGACCTCTGACTCCTCTGCCACCAGCTATAGACAACTCTGTCTTTAAGGGCTGGTGCCATTAAATCAGTCCCGCTAGATAATCCCCAATTTTAGGGTTAACTCTTCCTGTCTTGGTTTCCTAGGCTGCTGTAACAAAGTACCAGCAACTGGGTAGCTTAAAACACTGGAAGTTTGTTCTGACGGTTCTAGATGTTAGAAGTCCAAAATCAGGGTGTCAGCAGGGCCTTCTCTTCTCAAAGCCTCTAGAAGAGGACCCTTCCTTGCCTCTTTGAGCTTCTGGTAGCTCCAGGCCTTCCTTGGTTTGTGGCCGCACGACTGTAATCTCTGCCTCCATCTTCATGTGACCGTCTTCCCTCTGTGACTGTGTCCATGTCCAAGTTCCCCACTTCTTATGAAGACATCAGTCAGGTTGAAGTAGGGTCCACCCTCATAACTTCATCTTAATTTGACTGCACATACAAAGACCCTGTTTCCAAATAGCCACATTCACAGGTACCAGGGGTGAGGACTTCAACAAATCTTTTTGAGGGACACAGCTCACCCCATTACAGTGCCTTGGAGCAGAACATAAGGTAATCACAGAAATGCGGTCCCCTCACGCTGGCACTGTTTGGGGGTACACTTTTAGAATTCTTCCTACCACAGTCTCCAAAGATGCCCTTTAAGGAATCATCTCATTTGCTGACTTACCTAGAAAGAGATTCCGTGCCCTCAGGGGTCCCTCTTTGGATGGTCTCAGGTCACACCTGTTCCTCCCTCCTCCAGTTCGGACTGTATTGTCTGCCTCTACCAAACAGGACCGCCTCCCAGCCTGCACTCCTCTCTCTCTCGGGGCAGGCTTGGTATTTACTACCTGAGCTGATGGAGTGGTTCGTACAAGCGACACAGTGATAAGAGAGCGCTCTCCCATCCTTCAAACATGGCCAATTTTGTGCTCCACTCAGCAAAGGAGAGTTTGCTCTTGCTTTTTATTTTTTTCTTGAGATTGTGAAGCATATAACAAATTGCTCCCCATTTTCCCTCGCGTGGTTGTGGTCGGAGGACGTTTTCCTCTCCCTAGCTGCCCACCACACCCGACCCTGCCACTCTCTGGCGGTGCGCCTGCGCAGGCTGGAGTCACCTCTGCGCCCACCTATTTGCAGTCTGCCCTCTTTTCATCTTCCCAGGAGCACCTTTCCCGCAGGGAGTGATGGCTGAAATTACACAGCACTTAGAGTCTCCCTTTTCTCTCCCCCTTCTCTAGATGTCAGGCAAATTCAGAAGTGAAAGCACACATCTTGCAAAGCAAACAGGAGTCTTGTTGGTGTCCGTGTTTTACAGGAATGTTGAAAGCTGAATGGCTTCCCACTGTGTATCCAGTTTGTTCTCTTCTGGGCAATTTCCTTCGGAGAATTTAATTATGCTAAGTTATTGTATGATCGTCCACTGTATCCAGAAAGGTTAGAGAGGAGAACTAGTCATTAGGAAATCCTTTCTGGAAATGGGCTTGGTGGTTTTATCAGCTTTTGTATCTTCAAAGATTGACATGTTAATCAGTTTGATTTTTTTTTTTAACATAGCTATATGGTAAAATAGCCTTACAGTGTGAGCTTGGAAAATTATCACCGTTGTTATTTTATGTTTCTGCAAGCTGACCTTTGTACCCTAAGATGATATGACACCCCCTAGAGTCAGGAGCCTGAGCCTTCTTGCTGCTGAACAAAGTTCCAGGCTTGTGTGCTCTGACCTAAACCCTTTGGGCTCAAAGCTTTGTGTTGTGGATCATTCTGTGAAGACAGCACAAGGAAGGGCTTCTGAGGAGGGGGGACTTGAGCCCATAACCTTGGTCTCATTAGCCTTGTTCACTAGCGGAGTCACGCAGTGTGATGAGCCCAAGACCAGGGCTCTGTCTCTGACCACTGTGTCCACTCAGAGTCTCATTGGTGCATGGAACCAAGACCAGTCAGCAAACCTACCATGAACATTGTGTCTTTCTCTGCAAAGTGAGGGCTCAGCTTCTTTTGCAGGGACATTGGGAGGGTCACATGAGTTCTTAGAAGTGAAAGTGGGATGGTGGTGAAGAGGGGGATGGAGAGCCGGCCTCGTGAGATAAGACACTTCAGCTTAAAATGAGGCCTGCGATGGGCTCTCTGGAGCTCCTCTCTACTCCTGCAGCAGAATAAATATTTGTTCAATGCTCTGAATGTTTATGAAGCACCCTCTACATCCCCAGCCTTTTGCTGGCCCATGAGAGATGATAAGAAGGAAACATACCACGTGGTTCGCAGCCCCTCTGTCTAGTTGTAAAGGTAAGACTTACATGGCGTGGGCACTAGATACATTTCGATTGATTGAACAAATGAGTGTCAAACCAAATGTGAGAAGGCAGAGTTTGGGTCCTGGCTTATCCAGGACCCCATTATCCATCAGCAGTTTGCCATGGGAGGCGGGGAGAGGGAGAGAGCACTGCTGCCTCAAAGACTTCCGGGGGAAGGGGAGGGGCAGAGTGGCATGGCCTTGGCAGCATGGCGGTGGCCCCACCCCCAACACCGGGGCTCATCTCAGAAGGGATTTAACATCATGTAAGAGTGTGCTTCACTGAAGCGAAGATAAGCTGTCACTGTTTTCAATAGCAAATTTTAAGCTGAACTGGAACCCTGGGATGTTGTTTCACTCCTGGGTTTGAACCTGGAGAAGCGGTAGGCAGTTACAGTTGGTGCAAATCTTTCCAGGAAACTCCAACTCCATTGCCCTGATCAGGGAAGTCTGACTTTTACTTCAATCCACAACAAAGTGAGTCTTCTACCTGGGTCACTAGGGGATTCTACTGTGCCTCCCAGGTAACCATGAGAAGACTCTGCTGAAATGATCAGATCCTTCCAGAGAGTTCAGCAGAGACTTGGCCTCTGATTAATCTTGGAGCTATTTTCCTGGCTTTAAACCAGGCATCTCAGGACCATGTTAGACAGGGATCTAAAAAGAGCGACCTCGCAGATCTCCCATGTGTCAATTTCTTAATGTGATTTTGAAAAGGGCTGATGTTCCGTCAGCCTGCAAGCGGATATCTGAACTGGGCATTTATGGCTGGGGTCCGTCTGGCTGGTCGCTGCCCATGCCACACCAGCTGTTAAATATTTGGAAAATTACCAGTGGGCAAAAGTTGTGTGTTCAAGCACTGTATGTTTGTGTGTGTGCACATGTGTGTGTGACTTGTTGATGCGGGCGACGTGCTGGGCTTTGGGGATCCGGGGAGTTCCTGTATTTCCTGTCAGACACCCATGTAGGGGCTGGGTAGGCATTTCTTCTAAGTGAGGAAGACACACAGGCACCATGGCTGAGCCCAGCTCTGAAGTAACTGGTTCACCACGGGACTATCCAAGACCTTCCCTTTCCACTGAGGAGGAGCTTCCCCTGGAGGGGGCAGGGCTTAGAGCCCTGGGGGCTCAGATAAATGAGTTCCAGTCCTGCTTCTACCCCTTGGGTAGCCATGTGACCTTGAGATGCTCGCCTTCCTTGAGTCTCCTCTCCGCTAAGATGGATATAATAAAGTCTACCTCCTAGAGAAGGTGTGGAAGTCAGAAAAAGAAGTGTAAAGCCCTTGAAACTGTTTAACTCATAGTACCCACTCAACAGACGGCAGCAACGGCTGCTGATATTATTATTGTTCTTGTTTGCCAGAGAGGCTGGGGCAGAAACCTCTGCTCCATGCTCAGCCTGAGCCCAGGCGGCCCTGCAGCTTGTTCTGGATCCCCGTTCATCAAGCTTCTTCCCCTGACATCCAGTTGTGGGACATAGTGTCCTTGATCCAAAGAAAGAGCAGACTGTCTCTATCGGATCCAGAATCTGCGATGTCACACACACAGGAAGGCAGCAGACAGGGTGCTGGAGCTGAAGACCTCTGACCTGGCACCAGGGCCAGAGTCTCCAATGCACTGACATCCGACATCTCTGATGAGCCTGGAACGTGATTCAGACTGAGATGCATGAACTCTATGCTCTCAAGGAGTCCCTGGGACTGCCTGTTCTGCCCACTCATTTTTTTCCTTGCTCTTTAAATGGAAGGCAGAATAGAATATGGTTATACAATTTTATTTTATTTTCTAAGTAAGAGATGCTCCCAAGAAAGCCAGGATTTAGACAAAGTTTTGGAGGAAGGAGATTTGCAGGGAAGAAATTACCCAGAAGGCACTTGTGCTGAACCCACACTAAGTGGTCAGTGCCCTGGTCTTGTCTGTGACTTGTGAGGTCGTCTGCAGGCTTAGCACCAGCCAACATACTGGTGGCACCAAGAGAGGCTGGGGAGGGGAGGCTGCAGCTCTTGCCTAGCATCCTTCAGCTCCTCCCTCAAAGATGCACATCCTCAACTGAGCTGTAAGTGTGCTGGGCAAATGGGGCTTCAGAATAAATCCTCAGCTGCCCTTCCTTTATGATGACTGCCCTCCTCCTCAGAGCTTCCATAACTGCCATTGAGGTTTATCCTACATCCTCTCATCTCTTTCTCCAACAAAGTACTGTTTGAGAAAGTTTTCTGGCCCGGGACTCACTCTTCATGGTCTTGCTTAGTAAGAATTGCAACACAGAGGCTGATAAGAACTGGGGTTATTATTACAGAAGCTATACTTTGAAGCTGTCCTTTCACAAATAATATATCATGTCTTTTAAGGCCCTTTCCAACTTTCTGGAGCCTTTTTCAGATTTCATAAATGACCATCATTCTTCCCTCCCTGCCTACCTGATCTGTTCTGATTCACCTGCTTTTTATTGAGCACCTGCTCAGATGTCTAGTGTGAGGTGATGCTCTAGCAGAGCCAGAGGCAGGAGTTGGAGCAGACACAGCCCCTGACCTCATGAAGGCTCTTGGGAATCAACACAGTGCAGGGAATCATCTCCAGTGGAGACCCAGGGGCTGAGGTGAGCAGGGGAGGTCCTGGAAGAGGAGGATACTGGGTCCTGAGGGACAGGTGAGGGGAGAGAATTAGGCTCAGGACCTCCAAGACCAGAAGGTGGGCAGGAGAAGGACAGGTGAGAGATACGAAGGAGCTGCCAGCATCAAGGACTCCCTCTGGGTTGGGGGGGGTGGCTGGGGGTGGTCCTAGCCAGTCCTATAGGCAGTGAACAGGAGTAAGGCTAGGCCCTGAGCCACGGGGGGAGGAACTGTCCTGTGGGCTGTCTGGGAGGGGAAGAGACTAGTAGAGAGGAGCCCAGTTGAAAGTGATTTAGTCTCCCTTGGGCCCTGCCTCCTCTGGGACAGCCCTAATCTGAAAGGTGGGCAGAGGCAGGTAGAGGTGGTACAGGGTTTTCTTGTCCTCATCCTTGCCTGTGCATTTCCTGCTGAGGCCTCACCATCACTTCCATCCCATGTGAGAGAGGATGGCTTATCTCCTGGGTCTGGGTTAATTCAGAATCTCATTCAGCAAATGTAGGTCTTTGCCTAGGACACAGGTCTTGGGGGCTCTGTGGTTCCTTTGGTGGGAGGGCTACGTGGCCAGATGTGGAGGGGAAGTGACGTCATCGGTGGCTTTTCCTCTGAGACCTTAGACCTCTGCGGACCTGGGCTGTGGAGGAGTTAGCATGAGGGAGCGCCGAGGGCCAGACCACGAGAATGGCAGTGTGTTCTCCCTTCCTAGGTTAGCATCTTAAAGAGCAGTCTGCGTTTGAATCCCCAGGGCGGCTTTCTTGGTTTGTCCAAATGTTTGCACACCTGCAAAAAGTACACTCCACCCATGAAATACATGCATTCTATTTAAATAAATTAAGTATAGATGGTTTGGGATTTCAGACATAGTTGTAGAACATGACACATGGTTAGGAGGATGGATCTCAGTTAAGTGCTGTAGGTGGTGTTGGTCCTCCTGCTCCCAGCAGCAGAGCCACCACACAGCACATCTGCCCCTGCTCTGCCTCCGTACATCACAGAACCCAGGGGAACCCAGAAGACCCCTGAGCTGCCAATCCTGAGGCCACCGCCTGTGCAAAATGCCGATGATTACTTGAGAAACCTCTCTCAGGGCAGAGAGCCTAGTGACTCCTGCTTTAAACAATTCTAACCACCTCGATGACTTGGTTTCATAGCCCATGAGCAATTAGATGCAGGAAGGGAGCTGCCAGAGGCTGCAGATTCTGGCCACAGTGCAGGGGACAGATGGCAGCCTGAAAGCAAACTGCAGAAGTGGACAGAAGGTCCCTAGTTTACACAGAGTTGGCCCAGACCTCCCTCCAAAACCTCATTAGGCCCTGGGGTGGTCCTGGGAGCAGAGCATGGGCTGTCATTGTTGTTCACTAGGATAATCTGACTTCTCTGTGAAGCCCCAAGGGCTATTCACTTCTCTCCTTATAAAAGGACTAGGTGTGTGTGGAATGCCCTGGGAAAGGGACTCATCCAGAATGATCATACTTAGACTAAAGCAAGTTTTGCCTCGCAAAGATCTGAAGCTCAGTTATTTGGATTATCTGCATGTCCCCTTAGAAATATCCTCAAATGTGCCAGTTTTCGGTTGTGATTTATAGCATTCACTTCCCAGGGTTGAAACTCAGTTTTATTTCATTGTCCTCACTGAGAGGGACAACTGCCTTCTCGGGGTGGCCACCACACCTGAGAGCCTTGCGCTTTCACCCGCAGTCAGGTGGAAGCCCTGGAAGCTAGCAGCAGAGTTTCTCTGAGAGCTGTGAACTATTGCCCCCCTCGCCCCTCCCTACAGGAGCCTGGGCAAGTCCCAACCCTGCTTATTAACAGCACGTGCCTCCCACACCTCATGTCAGCTGCGATCCCTCGGTCCCGGCCGGTTTGTAAGCAGACTAGCATTGGTGTCGATCCTTTTCATAAATTATTCTGGTGCTTGTTCCTGGACTGATTCCCATCAGGATGCTATGGGCCAAAGTAGGAACCATCCCTCCTCTTTGCTCAACACGGATTTGTTTGGTTTTCTGCTTCAGAAATGGAGACAGTTGTTTGCAGCCTCACCAGTCAAAATATTTGCTCAAAGTAACCTGCAGTTCCAGGACTGTGAAAAGAAAAGGAAAAAAAAAAACACAGTTCACTTTCCAGGTTGATCAAAGTGTTTGCATCGAGTCCTGTGCTTCTCTATATGCTGGAACTTTGTGTTTATGCCAAAGTCGCCCCAGTGGGTTTTCCCAGGCTGCAGGCTGCAGGCCACCTTCGTTTAAATGCTGTAATGGAAACAGATGTGTGCATAAACCAGATCACGCTCTTCAAAGGGGCATCGGGATTTCACAGTTTTCAGATACAGTTTAGTCCCATGGAAGTTAGATTTAAGTTGATCAAAATCTGTGCTCAAAATCCCATAAGGTCTAAGGACGCAGTTGTTGAACATCTTATCTTCAAAAACTCTCTTCTCAGTGTATTCTATGCTGGCAGGGTATCCAAAAATGTCTTCAAATGTATTTCAAGTGTGAGATTCCATGTGCACTAATGTCCTCTGCGGCATTGGCAGCGGCACCAGTGATTCCGTGAATTTGCTCCTGTGTGATGCTGGGCTTGGGAAACTTTCAAGGAAATTAAATTACACATTTGTACAACACAATTGTAAAAAAGACATCACCACAAGCATCATCTGAGACAGGCTAACCCAGTGTTAAGCCCACAGTGACAGATAACAGTTGTGAGACTGTCACATATGAAATCCTCCATCGTCCTGACTCTCAGAAAGTGGAATTATCTTCCTTTTCTTCTTTCTGCTGCTGTTCACATGTTATTGTGTGTGTAGCCTCTCTGTTCCTCAGTTAACTGTGAAGTGGATGACAATACCTATTTCATATGGCTGCCGGGGTGATCACACATCTCAGTATGGCTGAAGCGCTTAGAAAGTGCCTGGCGCGTAGTGGGTCTGCTGCTGCTATTACACATGCTAGAGCTCTGTGCTTCACTGTGGGAGTTTTGTTTCATTTTGTGTAGTTTGAAGTAACTGTTGGCTGGAGCTGGTTTTTAACCTCAGAAGAAAACAAATATTCAAGCAAGAGGCTAGAAGGCTCAACTGCTGGCAGAGGGATGATCTGGCTTGACACCAGACCCCTCCACTATCCCCACTCAACCATGTATAAATGCTGGATGAAACATCACTGGGAGAAAAGGGCTTTTTGTTTTCTAAATATATGGCTGAACCTGAAGGTCAGGGAGATTCCTAGGTGCCAAAATGAACACTCTCAACGGCAGTGATTAATGAGCAAGCCGCTGTGATGGCACTCTACGGTTTCATGGGGCAGTGTCAAATCCAGACACAAGCCATGGGGGTTGGTAGCAGGGCCTTTAATATCCATGCCAACAGAGCAGGTGTGGTCTGCCTACACAATACAGAAAGGCCCCTGCATAAAGCCAAAGACTGGGAGACAGCCAGAGACTACAGAAAAAATTTACCTGCTGGGTCAGGAGAGTGGCAAGTAATTTGTGATCTAGGGTTTTCTCCACACATCAGTATGAGGGTCTGAATTTACACTATCTACGTGGTACTGAAATTCAAAACCTAGAAATTAACTTGAAGGTAGGTCCCAGTTCAGTAAAACCACTAGGGATCCTCGAAGAAACACATGTAAATCCATTTCAGGGGAATACCTTCACATGAGACTGTATGGGATGCCCGAGGGAAAAAGGGAACATGAGCCTAAAAATATAGAATTGCTGATCATAAGAAAGTAACTTGTCATGAGGAAGAGTTAACTGACTTAGCATACAGGAAGGTTAGCTCCTCCAGAATCTTTAGATAATAAAACAATGTAAAAGTAACTATTTAAAATTTTGTATTTGGAATGATTAGAATAGTAAAAAGAGAGAGGAGAATTATAAAGACAGAATTGTAGAGAAAAAACACAGGTAAATTTGGAAAGGTAGAATTTCTAGAAATCAAAGTTATTAAAGTTGATAACTTAGTGGAGCATATTAAGCACATTAGACATAGCTAAAGAGAATTATTGAACTGGAAAATAGATCTGGGAAAATTTTCTGAAAAGAACTCGGAGAGACACAAAGATGAAAAATATAAAACAGATGTTGAGAGAGAATGTTGAGACACTGAGATATCGTTAAAGGATATTGTTAAGATTTGGGGAAAAAGAATAGGAAGGTCCTTAAGGAAAGCATGAAGGGAATGGGGGAGAGGAAATATTGGAAGTGGTAATGGCTAAGAATTTCCCAGAATTAAAGGAATACATACATTTCTAGACTGAAGAAGCACACCAAGTCCCAAGCGGAATGAATACAGGGTACATCACAGCAAGCTGCAGAATACCAAAAATACAAAAGCAACCAAAGAGAAAAAAAAAAAAAAAGATTAACTGCAAAGGAACAATTACTGATTGCAAAATTTTTATTAGCAGCAGTGGAGGCCAGAAGAGAATTGAATATCTTCCAAGTTATGAGGGAAAATAGTCAACTTAGAATTCTATTCAACAATGAGGGCAAAGATACTTCATAACAAAGATTTGAGAGGTTACCATTCACAGCCTTTCTCTGGAAAAACTACTAAATGATACACTTTAGGAGGAAGGTGATTGAACCCAGAAGATAATAATGGGATACAAAAATCACTGACAAGAAAGGCTAATAGTCAAACATATGGGTAAACATAAGTAAGCATTGACTTTAGAAAAATAGCAATTATAAGAGGATTAATTTGGGGTGTTTAAATATGAGATGGGAGATGATAATGATGACCAATACTAAAGCATTTTATGATTTTTGTGTTATTTGAGAAGATAATAGGCCTTAATAGACTTCAGATTTTTAAGTCAAAATGCATATTAAAAATTTAAGAGTAACCTGTAAAAGAACAGAAATAGAATATAACTTCTAACACAGAAGAGTGGAAAAAGGGTTTGGTTAAATAAATTCAACCATTTATACAGAAAGCAGGAAAGTGTAAAAAATGAAGCAGAGTAAAAGCATAATAATATAGTAATAATATACAATAATAAAATGCCAATACATAAATAAATTTATAAAGTAAAATGGCAAGTATAAGTCTGAAAATATCAGTAATAATTTTTAATGGGCTGATCTGTTACTCAACTGCAATTCTTAGATTTAATTTTTAACATCAGAGATGTGCTACTTACAAGTATCATGTCTAAATATAATGGCTCAAAATTTGAAATGAAATCTGTGGAAAAAGATTTACTACTAAAGGTATATATATTAAAAGAAAAAAATGCTTTGTGGTAACATTAACATCAAAGTGTACTTTAAGGCATGGACACTATTGGGTTAACTGCACACTGACAAAAGACACAATTCACTGTGAAGATGTAACAATTATGCACTTAACATAGGTGCTAAATAGACATAAAGCAAAGCCTGGAAACTTAAATAAGAAAATTTACAAATCCACCATCATGATGGTTAATATATATTTCGTAAAATAAGCCAAGCAAATAAAAATTCATTAAAAATTGCTGTTTGAAAATTATGATTAACTTAATCAAATCTCTGTATGTAAAACTATGCACCTAGTATACATCCTTTGCATATACAATTACAAAAATTAACCGCATTCTAGGCCACAAAAAAGCTTCAACAAATACCAAGTAATTGCTAGACCATAGTCTTTGATCAATATGCAATAAAATTAAAAATAGGTAACAAGAGTCCACTACAAATAATACATTCAGAAAGTTAAAGATACACTTCTAAAATACAATTTTATATAAAGTTATAAACCAATGTTACCTAAATTAAATATTGAATTATCTCAGTAACTCAAGGGTCAGGGAAATGGTTGTAATGAAAATTACTGAATATTTAGAACTGAACAATAATGAATTCATTATATATCAAAGTATATAGGATGCTGCTAATGTGGTACTCGGAGGGAAAGTTCTAGCCTTCGGTGTGATGTTAGGAAACTAGAAAAGTTGAAAATTAAAGTGCCAAGAGTTCAACTCAAGATAAATGTAAGAACAGAAATTAATAGAAATTAAAGGAACAGTTGTGATGATCGTGAAGCCACAATGTGGCCTCCTGGAAAAAAATGAATAAAATACATTAAACTCTAGCAAGACTGATAGTAATTATGCTCATATGCCAAAGACTTATATCTGCCTTACATTTAATTAAGGTCAAAACAACCTAAGAGGCAGATAAGTGTGTTATTTCACCACACAGCTACTGGTACTCATGAGATGTGAGCAAAACACCTCCATTGTAGGACAGACCCTTTTTTTTTAATGGCACAATATAGATTTGTTTTAAAAAGCAACAAAACAAAACCATAAATGAGGCAAAAAGGATGGGAGGTGACTTATGAGGAAATAATTATATATAATTACTAAGGCAGGTAAAATAAAGCTTAAAGAGGGAAGAAACAAATTTGGCCAAGAGGAGGATGTTTTACACTAAGAACCTGAAATGAGACCATGGTTCCTGGCAGTCAAGGTTAGCGCAGGAATGGGCACTTCCTGGCAAAGGGATGAGCTATAGGAGATGATGTCACTGGTTGCAGCATTCGGGCTAGATTCTTGATTCAGGGCAGAGGTAAGCCTTTGACCTGGCTTATGTACATGAGCATCTATTCAGATGTCAGCGGTGAGTGGCTGCCTGTCCTTCGTCAGCCTCCAGGGAGAGCCTTGGGGACCTGTGGGCAGAGTTAGGAGCCCCCCAGACAGTATGGAGCTGAAGACATAGAGGCTCTTGAAGTGGTGACGTAGGACATATCTATTGCCCACAGGGCACTGTATGTGCTCTAAAAGGGAAGTTTTCTCCCCAGAATCAGCATTGGTCCCTGAGCTTCTACGTGGCTTCTGAGAACATTTCAGTAGTCTCAGACTATGGTTCTCCTGAGGGTCGTGGACAACATTTGAGATGGTAGCACCTTCTAGACAGGACCTCAGAGACACTGGAGGGTTCCTCCCTTGGAAACGGAGGTCCTCCCTGCATGCTGCCCAGGTAGTCACAGTGGCAGTCCCTTGCATCAACAGCCATGGGTATACGGTTATTACGTGATCAGGTTGGCTAGGTTTCTCCCTCACTCCATATCACATTGCCCCTTCCCCACACTCAGTGCAATGAGAATTTCTCATCAGGAGCCAGGCTTCCACTGTACACTGGGCTGGGTAGATGTTCCCCAGAGGTTAGCTAAAAAGTGGGCTCCCCTGAGGGCCTACCTCTTCATTTCAGAGGTCCAGAGTTTGGTGTTTCTCTTAAGAGTCCTGGATGTCTCTGGGCCTGATGAGTAGCACCCTCTGGCAGGATGGATTCAAAGGGAGGAGTTGCCAAGCTTCCAGGGGCACCAGTCTACTTATTAAATACCATCTGCGGGGCCCCTCCCAGGGCCTGACCCTTGGCGTGACGTTGGCGAGATGGATTTTGGGGCAGGTCCTGGAGCAGGAGCTGAGCTTCAGGGAGCCGTCTCCATAAGGAAAAGCAGATCCAGAGAAGCAAGGGCCAGAGTCTCGAGGCAGTGGGAGGGGTGAGGTGCCTCCCTTGAAGGTGGGGAGCATCCTGGGCCTGTGCGATTAGGATGGAGGTGGGTCCTCTGAAACACATCTAGTTTATTCACAGCCTAGCATGCAGCCTACCCCTACCTCCCCAAGGAAGTTCTTGCTTTGATGTTTTCCTTTTCCTCAAGAATGAAAATGGCAACGATTTGGGAACTTTTCTTCCAAACATACCTTTTTAATAACATTTCTTACCTGGAGGAAAACACGTGATCTCCACCCTGCACACAAAGGGAAATACTCCATCATCCATCCGTGTAGGTTTCATACCACAGTGGTTATCTCTTCTAGGCTTTTTTAAACTCCTAAGTAACATAAGATAATTATGTCTACAAAATCGAAGTTATTAATACCAGTTTAAAATTACACACACACAGTGATAGATATTCTGGTTTAGCTTCCAGTCCTTTAGGACACAGTGGTGTAGGAAGAGGTCTTAATTCTCATTTCGTAACTATCTTTGTGTGCGGCATGGCTGCTTCCCTGCTAGAGCATCCAATTTCCTGTGTACAAGCTGGTAGTGCTGGCAGGACCATCGCTTTCAGATCTCACATCTATGTTTGGTCCTAACGATGTACAATTCCAGGCCCACAGCAGCAGGGTTGGAGGCTGGAGACCCAGGTCTCCTGGAATTTTCTGGGGATTAGAGATGGCCTGAGTTGCCAGTCCTTTGCTGTGGTTCCGTGCAGGGGTCAGCCAAGTGTTGGGGTTGCATTGGGGTTGGTAAGCACAATGGGAGAGGGTGAGGGATGGCATGTGGGGATCCTGCTGTGTGCTGGAGACCCACAGGGGGCAGCAGCCTCCTCCCATGGCTGACTCTCCTTCTCTGAGCCAGGACTTGCCGTCTACCGGGCACCATGCCCATATGTTCACATTACAGCTCAGTACACACTCCCCAAGACCCGATGAGGTAGGAATCTTACATTTAACAGTGAAAACCTAAAACCCAGAGGCAGTCACTTCTCCGAGGTCGCAGAGGTAGACCAACAGCAGAGCAGTTCACCAAGACGGGGACCCTGCCATCATGTATCTAAGGCCCCTGGTGAGTGATGCTTAACCTCAGAGTGGCTCATGCTCCATCATCCGCAAGGAAAGATGGTGACAGCTCAGACTGCAGGCGGAGGAGAATACCAAACAGGCAGCAGCATAAATCGTGGGCGCCTGCCCTTTGCGTGTGTTCATCCTGAACTTGGCACCCCCTGGAGTGGTGCACGCTGAGGGGGGAGTGTGGGGAGATGTAAGCACATGATGTGGGCGGTGAGACCAAGAGTTCTGTGTCAGGCCCGCCCAGTGCTCACATGGTGAAATGCCCACGGTAGAGCATCCTCTCGGGCTCATGGGGTGCTTTTAAAAGGCATCAGGAATGTACATGCTGTCCTCCTGCTCTGCGTAGCCTCTGCCAGTTCTTCTCCATGTTTCCCTGGTGTATTGAGTTCTGGGATCAGACCCAGTTCCTCCCTGCCCCCGCCCCACTACAGCTGCTGTCAAGAGCCGTGTAAATGTATTGAAGTCTTTGACAAAGCACAGTTCTCTCCTCAGAAGACAGACATCAGGGGCTCCTGCAGGAGTCAGGGAGGAGCCCAAGGTTCTCCTACTGCTGCGAAACATCGAGCACGTTACCCTGCCTGAACCTCAGTTTCCTCATCAGGCAAAAGGGGATAATACTGCTTTGTGTGATTTTGTGGAGTCTCAGTTTGCAGCGCCAAAGACAGTGTGATCCAAAGCTCTCCTCACCCGCAGCCCCAGCTCTCAGGCTCACTAGCCCGTATAAGCCCGACTCCTGGCTGTGGCCTCAGCCTGGCTCCGGGAACTGGGGGTCCGGGGGGCGGGGTGGTCTCTAGGTGCTTCCAGTAACATGTCAATCAGCTGTGAAGGGTCACCTGGGTTGTTTTTGCTTCTTTAGTGCAAACCAGTGAGAGTAACTTGTGTTGGATGATGGATTTTTCACAGGGAAACACATTTTTCTTCAACTTATCTCCTCAAAAGCATTTTCAGACGTGGTCAATGACTGAGCTAGTTTTAACGAAACTGAAGGACAGAACGGAGGTGGGAATGATTGCTGGAGTTCTGTCCCTCTCATTCCTTAGAGAAATCAGTCTCTCTCCCTCTTCCTCTCGGTCTCTCCTTCAATCTCTCCCTGTCTCCATGTCTCTGTCTCAGGTTTCCTCGAGAGCTGTCTTTCTTGCTCCCTCTTGGTCTTTTCTTCCCTCCCTGTGGCCCCTCTGTCCCCTCTCTCCCCTCTGTAGGTCTCTCTCTTACACTCTCAGAGTCTCTCTTGCCTGCTTCCTGGGTCAGTCTCTTGCTCTCGGTCTTTGTCTCTCCCCACCACTCTCCTGTCTTTCTGCCCTCCCTCCCTCTCTCGCTGTCTCCCGCTGTCTCTGTCTCTGTCTCTCAGCCCTTCTCTTCTTCACACACACACCCTGCCCTTTCTCATCTGCGAGCCCGTGTTTTTTACTGATGCTTACATCAGTTACAAGTTCCTGAGTGTGAGCTAATCCTGCTGTGGCAAGGACTCCCTCCTCAGCCCAGGAATATGTCCATCTCCCAACAGGAAGTCAGCTTGGTCCAGGGTTGGAGAAAATAGGGATTTGCAGCTGGAGAGAGAGTTTGTCTTCTGCAAGAAGCCCCTTGTCACAACTAATTGGTTGGGGTGATAAGGAGGCGCTCCCTCAGGTAACGGTGGTTCAGGACCAGCGTGAGCCTGTGTACCTCAGCGACTCAGCCTCCTACACCCACCATATCTGGCAGCCAGAACTGGCCAAGTTTCCTAGGGACAGAGTGTTAGCTGGGAACCTGGGCACTGACTGCAAGCCTGTAGCAGAGCCTGCGGCCTGCCCGGCCAACCCACTCAGGACTGCAGCTTGTTTGCAGCTGTCTGGGCTGCTCTTACTTGCGTGTTGGCTCAGAATGTGCTGATAATAAATCCTTTACCTCTTCTAAAGTGGGTTTAAGGGACCTCTGCAGAGCAGCAAGTCCTGGCCATACTTGTTACTTTGAGTTGCCGCAAAACTGAAATTAAATTAGATTTCACTTTCAGTGTGCTCAGGCTCAACCTTTGCTAACACAGGCTGGCTATCCTCCCAATTAGCCTGGATTGGCGAGGTTTGCCTGCCTGGGTAGCAGTGCCATTGCCTGCCTATAAAGGGCCCCCTCCTGCTTCCTCCATGAGTCTCCAGACACATGCTTTTTCGCATATGCTCTTAAGAGCTAAGTGGGAATGTGGACTCTGCCTCCGAGCGTGTTCCGAAGCATGCGCTGGGAGAATGGGCGTCCTGCAGCATGGGCTGCTCCAAGGTCTTTGCTGCTGCCACCGAGTGAAAGTCTTAGTGCTCTAGACTGTCTCATAAATGTTTTTTTCTGGGCAGAGAAATGGCATTACCTAGGGCAGTTCCATTTCATTTTTAAGCCAAAATTCATGGCTACTGTCAAGGGTAATATAAATGTATTGAAATCCTTAACAAAGAGATAAAAACAAGAAAAGAGCTAGGAAAGTTCTTTGGGTGAAGTTACCAGTCAAATCATGCCTGAATTGAGATGTAGCCTGAATTGCATCTTTCTTGCAGCAGTAAGAATTGTTACTTGATGAATAAATACTAGGTGCGTACATTTAGATTGCTCTAAGGGCATGGTGCCTGGTAGATGGCAAGTCCTGGCTCAGAGAAGGAGTGTCAGCCAACATTTATGATCTTAATTTATCCTTTCGACCACCACGTGAGGTAAGAAGGAAGGCATCCTTGTTTTACAGAAAGGGACACTGAGGCCCTCCTGCTGACATCAGTTGTAGAAGTGGGGCTGGCTTTCGAGTGTGCTGAATGCTGGCACCAGGTGCTCGTCACTGTGTTATGTTGTCACTTAAGAGACAGTAAACATTGTTGCCAAGCAGTGTGTAAAAAGTGCCACCACCAAGTGCAGATGAAGCAATGGAAGCTGAGAGAGGAGAAGTTCTCTTTATGGGCAGACAAAAGCAGGATGAGGGTTCTCAGATGAGCTGTTTTAAACCTTATCCAAAGCATGTTTTTCTTTGACACATGATGGTTCTTCTAAATGTAGGAGAATGTAGTTCTTCTTGCATATAAGTCAGTAAGTATCATCTTCTACTTTTCCTTCTTGGTCAGTCAAGAATGCAGGGATTTTAACTCTTTTTCTTAAAAAATTACATCCTATTTGTGTAAGTGGCCTCTCTTCCAGTGTCATCTTGGGAGTTTTGTGTAAGAGGCCTTTGAGAGAAACATCCTTCTCAAAAAGCTTTTTTCTTCCCGCATTTCAATTTTCTGCAAAAAGGAAGCTTAGAGATGATGATAGTACCACTTCTGCTGCTGCCTTCCATTTGCTTGTAAGGGTCCATGCCTGGGAGATGGAGAAATTGCCCGGTTTTCTGTGTAGCAGAGAAGTTGCCACACCCAGGGAACAGAGAACCTTTGTGGACCTGATGCACAGGCAGAGGTGCATATGGGGCGGGAGGGGACAGGGTGAAGGGGATGGCAGAGCCATTTGGAGACATTGAAAGGCAGGCATGTGGCTGGAGCCAGGGCATGGAGAGTGACAGTTGCTGGAGATTTGAAGTTGGGGTAGGGGGAGAAAGGTCCAGAGAAAGAAAATGAGAATGGACATTCTTGCTGGGAGGCTTGGCAGGCTGCAGGGAGGATCTGGAGGATCCTGGAGGCTGCAGGGAGGCTGTGGGAACTTTGAAGCCAGACCTCTAGTACTGAATCTGGGGAGACTCGCCTGTGTGAGGGGCTAGGGAGGCAGACGGCGGGCTTTGTGGCAGGACTGACAGCAGGGAAGGATTCATCTTCTGCCAAGTCCCCTCTGCCCCTGCCCAGAGGCTCCCACCTACCCGGAGACCTAGTGCCTTCCACCATCATGTCCCACATGTACCTCACTGAGCCACAAAAACTGGTAGTAAGCAGCTCCGTGAAACAGTGGCATCAAAAGGAAAAGGCTGGCTGGTGAACTCGCCTTGGCCTCCAAGCTAAATAATGAGACCAGCCTGAGGCCAGGTCAGGGGTGATCTATGGTCAGAGAACAGGTGATGGCTCACACGGCCAAGGGAATTTGAATGGCCTTAGAAGGTCTGGCTTTAGAGAGAGTCCAGTTGTAGCTCCAGCCAGCATATGCTAGCCCTTTTGCTGCACTGGGCACTGGGCATGGACTCACCACAGTGTGCATGCGTGTTTGGGCATGTTACACGCAGCTGCTGAGCAGAGGCCCGTCTTCAGCCACACCCCCTTTGCTGGGTGCCTGTGCTCTCCCTGAGGGTGGCTTTGGTCCGTGAGAACCTGCAGACTCTGTACAGCACCCCCATGTGGTCCCTATGGATAGTCTGCATGGAGTCAGAGGTTGTCACTCCCAGGGACACACAACCCCCAGTGGACCTGCTCTGAGCCTCCCTCCTCTTGCGAAATTGCAGCTGACCCTTGCACTGGCTAAGGGAGGATCCTCAAACCTCTTCAAGGGAGGCCTTGGGTCCCCCACCGTCTGGCCCACCAACATCTCCTCCTTGCCCCCATCCCACACGTTCAGGCAGACATTGCCCGACTGTGGTCTTGCTCATCATTCTCAGATGGTTTTTCTTTCCCACCTGGAGTCAGCTGCCTTCCCCTCTCACTTCCTCCTTCTTAAGACAAATCAGCCCCAAAAGCTGGGACCCCCCGCCTCTGTCTGATCTCCTGGGGTGCTCTCTTAGATGTTGACAAGAGGGCCCAAGGCTTAAAACCCCCGTATTATCCCTGCATCAGGCTGCCATCTCTGGGGGCAGAACTCACCCTCTTGGTGGTGGGGCAGGTCTGGATCACTCCCTGCAGGTAGGGACTGTGCTGACATGTCACCCTTGTGAACACAGACCATGGCACAGAGCCAGCCATGGTTGAATGAATATGCAAATAAAATGTTCTTTTGAGCCGAGTGGCTGACCGCCTGTGATACCTGGTAGCTCACGAGGGATTTGGAGAAGATAGAAAATCTATGACCCAGCCCCCAGGCAGGGGTTTAAACATCCCCAGGCCAGAGAGACCTGGACCACACACCTGCAAGCCTGTGGAGGCACCAGACCTGTGCCCACTCTGAGGATGTCCTCAGAAACCACATCATCCCCAGCCCCTGGTAGACTCACTTATTAGACCAATAGCCACTGTCCCTCCAGCCTGGACCCTGGAGGTGTCTGGAATTGCCAGGACTGCATCTGTGTCACGGGGTGGCCCATTGCCCACCCCCACCCCCCTAAACCTCAAATGCAATGTGCTCTGTTAGGAGCTGCCCTTTCCTTGAAAATGTTGCTGAAAGGTAGACAAAGCCTTCGGGAGAGAAATCTCATTTTAAAATTGAGTTTCTTTTCCCCGGGAAAACAGGCCCATCATCTAGTGAAGCATTTCTTCAGGGTCATGTGGAAGGTCATTTGAGAGCAGAGACTTTAAGGATTAGACGTGAGAGTCTAAGGGGACTGGTGACAGGCATCACGGGGCAAAACAGCAGAAAACACTGTCCAGGACAGAGAGGGCTTCATTTCTTTTAATTGCTGAATTATATGCAGCCCTGTGTATCACGTTTTGTTCAGTCATCCACCAGTTAAGAAAGATCTGGGTTATCTCCACTTTTTGGCTACTGTATCATCCTCTTTGATAGAAAAAGTGAGTCTCAGCTTGGGCCCTTGTTACAGCTACGTGGTCGTCGTCAGTGGAGTCAGGCGAGACTCGGGCTGGTGCTTCGTGGTCATTCGCTGATCCGAGAGAACACTTGTTTAGCTCCTTTGTGCCTGGCACTGGGCTCAGCCCTAGGAGCGCTGCAGTGAGCAAGACGCAGAAAGTCCCTGCTTCCGTGAGACTCTCACTCTAGCAGGGGGAGGTAGTTAGCAAGTAAAGAGACAAAATTTTGAGTGTTAGGTAGTGATAAATGCTATGAAGGAAATAACATAAGGTGATGTGAGAACATGTGACAAGGAGTTCAGAATTTTTTCAGCCTTTTTATTTTACTTAAAATTCTCCAGACTTTTTCCCCTACCATTTGAAATTTCTCTCTTACTTAAAGTATTATCCAAATAATTTCACTGTGCATGGAAAATGTTCAATGACCTGAGAGAGGTCATTTCTGTGTGTATACCTCAGGGACACACCCCTGCACTGCCTTGTGGATGGGGAATGGGCTTCTCTCCAAACTTAGTAGGGTGAATGCATGCCCGCCCCAACAGGTTTCTACCCTACCCCCCCACCCCACCTCCACCTGACAAGGCAGCATCCTTTCTATTCCACAACTGGGGGCAGCTCAGTCTCAGGAGCCTCCAGCTGAAGCTGCATTAGTGTGTGTGAGCAAATTACCCCAGTTATCTGGCCATGTAGAAAGCTACAGTTTTGCTCTTCATGAAAAATTAAAATCTTGTCCTGATCTGATGGAAGGAAACGGATGAGGCAACTTAAGTGAACTCAGCCATTGTTGATCAGGCAGATGATAAACTACGCATTTTCTGGTCTCAGGGGATCAATGGAGAATCTTAAATAGAAAATCATAGAAGAAATTAAGATTAAATTTGCAAGCCTGTAATACTGGGAATGCATTCTAAAACTGCAGCAAAATAAGGCTCTCTCCTGAAAATGCATTATTTATCCCCTGCCTGTTACCACAGTTACAGATGCTCCTTCCTGTGGTTTGGACCCCAGTCGGTTATGGAAGCAGACCAGAGACAGACGACTTGTAGCTCACCAGTAAAGTTAGAATTTCAGATGCGCAGTCGAGATATCTTTAGAATATTTGTGTGTACAGTCGCATCATAAATCGTGCAGATGAAGGTAGCTGCGTGAGTCTAAATCCAACTGGGGCCACAATGCAGGCTTTGTACAGCGTACGTTTTATTAAGAGAAAAAAAAATCATGGAATTGGTTATGTGGTTCATTGCCACGTATTTTTCATTAGGAAAATCTTGGAGGAACATCAAAAGTGGTTTTTGGTTCAACAGGGACCTTCAGTGGAAGAACATAATTTGCTTCCTAATGAAACTGGCTCATACAATGATATGAACCAGAGTGAGATTCAGAAAGAGAAAATTGTCCCACTGGCGTTAATGGATCGGCATCTGCCTCAGATGTCATTGCTATCAAGTCACACAGGCCAGACAATGGGAACTTTTCAGTAATTGAAGCATAAAGTGATATCAAATGTCCCCAGTGAGAGGTGTGCTTCAGTACCCATGAACAGAGTTATCAATTATCTGGGCAAATTTCTGTCTAAATTCTCTGGAAAACTGGCACTTCTCAGGAAGGAAAAAAAGGATTTTGCAGAGCTCAGAAAGTAAAGTTTGAAGAAGGTGCTTTCAGAAATGTTGTCACCCAAGCCAATTAAAATTTTAGCAGGTTGTTCTATCAGAAGAGAAGCAGACAAAACATTAAAGGGTCACATCTGTCACTCTGTATCTTCTTGAAAAGAGAAATACTGGGAATTGGTTAAGAGCAGAACTCACACGAATAGTTCGATTCCCAGCTCCGGTACTAACCAGTTCCATGGCCTTGGGCAAGCCACACATACTGTCCAGTCTCAGTTTCCTCGTCTCTAAGGTGGCAACACTGTAAGCCCTATCCACAGGTTTGCTGGGAGGACCCAGTGAGAAGTGTGAAAATCAGTGAGCCAAGTAAGCAGCATGAAGTAAATGCCCAACGGAATGGCGATCTGTTGGAAAGACATGGAAGGAGTAGAATTGGGGTAGTGGAGAGAATGAGAGAGAAAATGGTACAACTGTTTACTGATGACGTATGGAAATTTTGACTTTCTCCCTTGAGAAATAAGAGCAATATCTTTTTTTTTTTTTTTTTTTTACTGAAGTACAGTTTACAATGTTGTGTCAATTTCTGGTGTACAGCATAATAGTTCAGTCATACATATACATACATATATTCATTTCCATATTCTTTTTCATTATAGGTTACTATAAGATATTGAATATAGTTCCCTGTGCTATACAGTATGAATTTGTTTGTCTATGTTATATGTAATAGTTAGTGTCTGCAAATCTCAAACTTATCCCAATAAATTGGGAGTCAGAACGATATTCTTATAGGCCAGTTGCGCTATTAGCAGATCTGAGGAATGTATTTAGTACTCTCCCTTTTTCCTTTCCTTCCTTCGTTGATTTTCTTTTTGTCGCGGACAATTGAGTCGCTCGGGCAGTTATTTTAAACCAGACTTAAGACGTCGTGGGTAAGCATTTCCATGTTGCTGGCATTAGTCTTTAGGCTCTTTGAGTGGAGTGGTCATGGCAGAACTCACAAGTCCTCAATAAGAAGATGGTTTATGAAGCACTCTCTATGTGCCAGGCACAGCCACAGCTGTTGAAACACTTTGCCAGCAAGGCCAGGTCATGAGGGAAGAATCCTATGACCCCCAACCCCCGGGACTGAGTACCTCTGACCCCGGGTTAGCCTGGTCCCTCATCCAGCCACTCTCTGGGGTTCACGCTACGACATTAGAAGGAACTGACAAATTAGTCTTCCAATTATGCTTATGATAGATATACATAACTCTGAAGATCACTCAATGGGTGTCCCACTGACATGGGGTCAGTGAGGGCCACTCTATAGAAAAGACCCCCTTTGGCTCCTGAACAGAGGAATTGTGATGGAATAGGAAAGTGAGGGCACAGGAGAACTTGGTGGGAACATTTCGTTGGACAGAGACGTCTGTCTCCTCAGAGAATGAACATCCGTGGGTAAGGATGGTAAATGTGTCACGGGATGCCCTTTTTTCTGAGTAAGAGTTTACCACAGAGGAAAGTGACTGGGCTATAAAAAGTTCACAGAATCATTTTCCCCACTACCACTTCTCTCTAGCTAGCTTTCCTATCATTCATGAATATTTATGCCTTATCTGCTTAAAATGCTTGGAGGAGAAAAACAAACAAACTTTGTTCTCAGTCTCCAGTTTTTTTGAGGTACAAAAGCATTGGTGTAAGGTAGTAACGGCGTACTGCTGAGCCACGTGCTTAGACCAATGTGCAGTTAGAGCTGAGTCTGCTGTGTATTGACACCGAATTGTAATAAGGTAAACGAGAGATAAGGACATGGTAGGGGGATAAACAGGAGATAGATCAGCCTTTCCTTCCTTCATCTTTTTGTAGTCGAATGTAACATAATTTACTTGAAGCTAAGAGAAGAGGCTTCAGAAGGTTTGGAGATTGATTCCTTTTGGTTGACACTCATCGGGACTCTCGTCTGGGTGCTGTGCTCTTTGGTTTTGCTCCATGACCCTGTCTTCTCACACCTCCCTGCTGCCCTCCAGTGCCCTTCTGGCCACCTCTTTCCTCCTCTCCCCACTCCCTTCTCCCCTGAATTCTCTCCTCCTTCCCTGAGCATCTTCCTGCTGGTCCCGCCTGCCCAGACAACTCTGGACAGTGGATATTAAAGTCTCTTCCACTCAGAGCTTCCAGGAAGCAGGGACTATCACACACCCAGGAGAAGCGGGGTCTCAGAAGTGGCGCACGAATGCAGGTTCCTTCTCAGGCAAATTTTTGGAGTTGGGGAGGAGCTGATTATGCAGAGCACTCCAAGTTCAATCTCCTGGCTTACGTTATCGTTAGAGCCCATGATGGAAGCACCGCCCGAGAATTCAGACTCGCCTATTACTTATTCTCTATCTAGAGGAAATAAAGAGAAACAATTACCTTCGTGTGACATTCTGCCATCTCGACAAAGCCACCTGCACCTGAGACTTCACCGGCAGCAGAAATAACGAGTTAAATGCTAAATATTTCATAAAGAAGGGAGTAGCAGGGCTATTGAAAATAAATTTAAAAGACCTTCATGTATTCTGGTCATATATCCCTGGCATAAAACTTCTCCAGAGATAAACTAGCTTTCTGACAGGAAGGAGGGTTGTGGCGGGGAGCGGGGAGGCCTGGTAAGGGGGAAAGTAGTCCTGGGAAACCCTGCACGACCTCCCGTTACCAGACACGGGGCCTCTTTCGTGGAGGCATCTACGAAATGATTGAAGTTGGACTATGACTGCAGAGCCCTTTTCAGTAATGAATTTTAAATTATAAATGACATTTTGTTGTGTGCCCTTCTCGCCCACCTGTTCGTGAACTGGGAAACTTTATGCAGGTGTCCGGATGGAGCAAACTTCTCAGGAAGTTCAGCCTGGACCTTAGTTTTAGTTCGTAGCTAAGAATGTTCCCAACCCTCCCCGACTTAAATGTCTGCCAAGGCCATGTCCCGGGTCGGGCTTGGGCTGGATGTGAGCCCCCTTGAGACCTGCAGACCTTCCCTTTCAGTCTCTTCTTGTTTGGACCAGGCTGTGGGAGCCGAGTATTAGAATGATTTGGGACCATCGGACAACTTAGGCTGCCGGGGACCCTGTGAGGCTGATTCCCTCCCATGGGTGAGGGGGTGAGTGAGTACCATCAGTTTAAATCACAGGACTAATTAGTTCACTGGGACAAGTGCTGGTTAAAACTACAAAGAAATTGCTGTTTGTTTATTGATAATTTAAGAGTAATCGTCGGTGCGCCAGCCCTCTCCACTGGTCTGGCACTCAGAGTTTTCTCTCCCTCCATCAGCCCCTCCTGGCAGTCAGGTGTGCTTTCCTTATTAATGCTGGGGTTGGGGAGCAGGAAACGAAGCCCCTTCTTGGCACGTGGCTGCAGTGCCGGCTTGTAAGACCTCAAAGCCGTAGGGGTTGCCCATCCCTTGATGACAGGTGCAGAATGGGATGGGTGACATGGACCAGCAAGTCCAAGGCCGGCCTGCGTGCTCCCTTGGGCGTGGTGGGGCTGGGCGCGCTCCCTCAGTGGGCTGGGGCAGAAGGGGCCTGACCCAGGACAGCCTGGGCCCGCCGCACGGAGGTCCCACGTCCCCTAGCTGGGTCCTCAGCACCTGCTGCCTCTCAGCGAGCCCTCTGCCCCCCCTCCCCTTTGTCCTTCCTCCTCTGGCAGCATGACTGGAGCTACTGGGCGTGGCGAGTGGGCAGAAGGCAGGTGCCCAGAGGTTGGGGTAGAGAGACTGTGTGTGTTTGTGTGTCCTGTGCCCTGGTTATCAGGCACCAGCTGTGCCCAGGACACCACCCTGGATGCCGTGCACCTTGTGTCTCAGTTTCCAGGGAGACGTAGGTAGCACTGAAGATGGGGACCAGCTCCCCTGCAGCCTCACTGAACCTAGAATGAGAAGAAAGTTCGGCAGGAAGAGTTGAGCTGAGACCTGAAGTCTTTGCTTTACTGTGGAGTAGGTCATGCCACCCCCTGAGGCGAGATTTCTCTAGAAATTCTGTCCTCCCTAAACCCCTATATGTGGACGCCACGCTGTGAAAGCATATCTAGGAAGTAGCCCTAGACTGGAGGCAGAGGCCGGGTCTCGCTGACCTCTTGAACCCATAACCACTTGGGTGGCTGTCACATCAGGCTGTTGACAGTGGCCTCGTCCCAAGTGTGCCAGGTCAGTCCTGATCCCAGACTCACAGAGCCCTAGGAGGGACCCACTATGCATGACTAGGAGCCACGTTGTCCAGTCCTGACTGGCAGGCCAAGCAATGCTCCCCCCTCGCTAGTGCCCTGCAGACCGGGGGCTCTGGTGCTGCCTCCTGGCCAACTGCTGAGTGACTAATGTGTTTTGATGTGCCACCTCTACAAAACACACCATTGATTTTTTTTTTTCTTTTCAAATTGGAGCCTTTCCAGTAGCATCCAGAAACTATAGGAACAGAGCACTAGATTAGAGCATGTTGGACAGGCAGAGTTATCTTCTCTAGAGAGGGAATCAACAGCTGCCCCTACTGGGAGGAGAAGTGTCTAAAGAAACAGGGCCGGGAAGGCTTCTCAGAGCTGGAACTGGAAGATAAATCTGCTGAGAAAGCGAGGTCGCAGGCGGAAGGTCCGCCTGCCCCAGCTTGTTGGTAGTGCATCCGGGCAGGTGAGCAGTGCGCGAGACAGGGCATGAAGGCCAGGAGGGCAAGGTCACTTTCCCCAGTCCCTGCTGCACTCTGAGGGACCTGGGGAAAATCACATCCATGTCCCAGTTCTGGTTCATTCATCTTTAAAGGCTGGGGTTGGATTCAGAGGCCAAGATCTGTTCCTATCATGTCAGCATTTGCATGACCTCCCATCATTTGTCTATAGGCTGATTCTAAAAGTTGAGGACAAATAAATTACATTTATATTACTATGACTATGAAACACTGTTCCATGGAGAGTCAAATGATGTACTAGTTTTTCATTTCATTCTCTGTGTTCACAGCATAGTGACCCCTCATGTCACTCAGTGAAGACTGATTTCTGGCATCAGGTTCAGACAGAGTCCCCCTTTTTCACCCTCCATCAGTTGCCTTTCACATAGCCCCACATTCATTCACACTGTCTCTTCTATCATCTGTTGTTTCTTTTGCCTCAAGTCCTCTTGGGTGTGTTGTTGTTGTTGTTGTTGTTGTTGTTGTTGTTGTTGTTGTTGTTGTTACACCACTCCTCCCAGGATGTTCTGACTTTGCCTTTCTTGGCTCACACCTTCCTTTTGCTGGGGAACACCTGTATGTAACTTCCAAAGAAAGCATATATAGGAGTTTGACTTTCTACTCCTCAAATGTCTGAAAATGCTTTTATTCTGTCTTCATACTTGACAGATTGGATGTAGAATTACAGTTGAAAATTTCCGTTCTAGTAGTCAAGGTGGGATAACTCAAATACCAGCGGCACCGAAGAGTCTACTGTGCGCTCACATCACAGCCTGCTCCTTCCTCCTTCATACTGGAATTTTCTCTGCCCCATACAGTAATTCGGGGATCCAGACAGAGTCCTTCTACACTGGGGCCTCCAAGGGTACTGTAGACAAGAACAAAAGAGTAGGGACAAGGCTCACCCGCTCTTAACTGAGCCAGCCCAGAGGTAACGTATCATTCTATCCACACCTTCTCTGTGAGAATGAGTCAGATCGCCCTGTCTAGCTTCAAGGGTGATGGGAAGTGTGCTTTATATAGGCTTGTAGAGAGAACCACACCTTCGTACTTTTAAAGGTATCATATTCAAGCAAGAAGTGTGCCTGATAACAAGTCCAATTAGACTGATTTTTGTTCCTTGTGGCTGACTCCATTTTAATCTGTCTGGAAGCTCTTAGGATAATCTCTATTTCCTTTAAGGTCCATGAGAGCAGGAAGTTTGTCTCACTAGTTTATCTCCACTGTCTCTGCCTGGCATATAAAGGGCTGGGATTAGGGTGAGGTGCCTGAGACCCTCACTTCCAGCACAAAAGCTCACTAATCAAGATGAGTATTTAATGCAAAATTTTACAAAATAAAAATTATTACAAAAAATTCACAATGAACAAAGTAAAAATTGATATTCTTGGTGTTATAAAATTTTACATGTGCCTTTCTTTGTGGACCCTTCTGTGGGCTCTTCAATCTAAAGACACATATCCTTCCTCAAATGAAAGCTATTACAAGGTTTTTTGAAACAATTTCCTCTTCTCAGTTTTCTCTTCTGTCCTTCTGGAAATCTTACTTGGATATATAACCTCCTGGACCAATATTTGCTGTCACACCTTTTCTCTCAAAGTTTGTTTCCATATATTTTATTCTATATTCTGGAAAATTCCCTTGGCTTTATCATCCAATTTGAGTATTGAACTTCTTATTTCTTGGATTGTGCTTTCAATTTCCAAGCACACTGTCTCATTCTCTGATTTCCAGAAGTGATGTCTTGAAACTGTTTGAGGATACTGGTTAGTCATTGTTGGTTTTCTGTTTGAATTCTGCTTGTACCTTTAGTGGTCTTCTGTCACATGGATTATCTTTGTGTGTGGTTCCCTTTAATTGCCCTTTTTTGTTGATCTGTTTCCCAGTTGCTCTGTCTGCTTCAGGTTGTGGGTCTGGTGATTCTTGGTTGACTGTCCAAATGTGAGAATGCAGAAGGTACAAGTGAAGGGGAGCTTCGCTTCCAGGCAGGGCTTGTCAGCTAGCAGTTCCCACTTTAGGATGAGCAGGCTGTGAGCCAGGCATCATGCTGGGTGGCGCCAGGTGCCCAAGTGAGGAGGACGCCGACACCCATGTTAACCGCTGTGGCTCTCCTCAGGCAGTTCAGTCCATTTCCTTACAGAAGAACCCTCTGGGTGTCTTTCTGCATGAGGGTTTGTATATGAGAAGCTCCATACACAGAGCTGCTCACCGTGCCCCTGGGGGAGGGGTCGTGCTGCTGTGGGTGGAGGTGTCCTCCACCCTGCTCACCAGCGAATGTTCTTCCAGAAATGTCTTCAGATCCCTTGCTCACTGAGGGTGCCTCTCCATTTTCTTCATTTCTGTGATTATTCTTTTAAGGTCATTTTTATTGAGGCTCAGGAGGAGAAGGGAATAAATGCATGTGTCTACTTGTCATTCTGAACTCTCTTCTTTTGTTTCTAACCTGTTTGGAAGATCTGACCTTCTGGTATTTGTATTTGGCATCCCAAGCTTAACATGCCCAAAACAAAGCTCTGCCAGCCCTCAGAAGTATCTGCTTGTCCTCCGGTCATGCCCACCTCAGGGAACAGCACTAAAGTCCACGCACTTGCTTAAATGGAAAACTGATTTGTCTGTCATTCCTCCCTTTCCCGTCTCCAGCATCAAGTCCTTGGGCTCTACCTTCTGTGTTTGTATCCCAAATTTTCCCTCATCTCGACCCCCACTGCCACCAATCTAGACAAGCCAAGACTCTGATCCCCGGCGCACTGGGCCCCCTCCTTCCGTTCTTACCCCCACAGCCCTTTCTTCCTGTGGCAAAGTGACGACCTAACAGGTAACCCCATCTCATCTCTCCCGTGCCCTTTCAGTAAAATCCAACCCCTTCCTCCCACCCCTAGGCCCTTCTGCATGAGCTAGCTCCTTCTGACCTCCCGGCCTCAGCATGTCCCCACTCTCCTCTGCCTCTGGCTCCAGACACTCTGGCCTCATCCAAGGAGCCAGGCTCCCTCTGCCCCAAGCCCCCCACACGGCACCCGCTTTCTCATCCTTAGGCACTGCTCAGAGTCCACTCCAAGTCCACTCCTTTCTTATCCCTGTACCTATTCGTTTTCTTTGAAGCCCTTATCCAGTTCATATTTACATACAAATGATGTGTGTGTCAACTACGTTATTGGTGGGTAGTGTGCTGGACCCCAGGTACCCAGAGGGTAGGAATTGTGCTGGTTTTCTTCTCCACTGTGTATTCAGCCTGCATGGTACCCCACACAGTGGTGCTCACCTCAGGTTTAAACGGTGGATACAGGAGGAAGGGAGCAGATGCTCAGCACGGATGGGTCTCAACCCACCGTTTGGGTTACGGGCCCTTGGGCCATTGTCTTAGCCTTGGGCTGAGCTTTCTGGCAAATTTCCTGACTCCATAACAACCCTGGCCATGGCAGCTCGTGGTCCTCAGAACTGGAGTTGTTGGCTCTCTCAGCCCACAAAGGAGAAACCAGTACCTGGCTGGCCTTCCAGCTTTTTCACATTCTGATCCAGAGCTGTCTTTCCAAGCTTGCCTCCATCTGCTCTCCTCTGCCTCCTGCCCTTTGACCTAGTGACACCACCAACCACCCTCAGACACATCTGCGTCTACAAATCTGTGCATTTGTTCAATTTGAAATGCCCTGTCTTTCATACCTCTTTCAAATCCTGCCCACCCCTTAGAGCCTCTGAGGAGGTCTCCTGAATCCTTGCACCTGTAGGGACTCTCTCAGCCCTTCCCTGCGTCTTATTATATCTTGTAGGTCATCCTGCCCTGCACTTGGGCATTGATTAAGTAGGTGTGTTTGCCCTGAGCTGTGGGATCTGAGAGGTGAGATTGGTCGTGGATAGCCACTGAGAGCCCCTTGGTGGACATTACAATACAGGGAGCAGATAAGCGGAGTGTACCTGGTGCTGGTGCATGAGGGAATCTCAAAGCTGTAACCTGGAGGCAGGCCTGGGAGTGCAGCTTACTGAATCGCAAACCTGGTGCCTGAGTCGGGGCACTGCTGTTAGGATGCCAGTGTGGCTAGGGCTGTAAGCGGTGGCGCTTCCATAGCTCTGTGTCCCGTGCCTTAGCGGGCAACTTTAGTAAGATTCTCTAAGAAGCTTCCAGTGCACCTCCGTGGGAAAACAAAGGGAGTGACACAGCCACATTCACCCTCTTACGTCTTTAACTCATCACCATCCCTTGTACTGCTTGTTAGCTGCTTGCTAGAGGAATAAACTGAATTGTAGACGGCTATGAACCGAGTCCAGGTATCATTGCCAGCTGTCCTGGTTGGTGGTCCTGGAGTCCGGTCTCACTCAGTAGGACAGTGTCATCTGCAGTCCATGCATGACACTTTGGGACAGTAACACCCACGTGGCACTGAGGAAGGCCCTCAGTGCCCCTGGTGGTGCCAGAGGTATGGAGCTAGGTGGGTGAGTACCATTCCTGGCTCACCAGGGCAGAAAGTAGCCTCTTACTTTCATCTTTCAGCAGGAGGAGTCTCTCAGGGGCGTAGAGTGGGGTGCCTGGCACCCGCACACCTTTCTCTTGCCGAGACACCTGCCTGTGACACTGCAGGCAGATTGCTCCGTAAATGATTGGCCTGGAAGCAGTCTGCTAGGCGTGCCTGTGCACACGGAGGCTGTTCCCTATGAGTGCCCCATTCTGAAGGCAATTAGTCTAATTGCTTCTGTTATTTCAGAAAACAAATTAAACCACCCGAGTGTTTCAGGGCAGAAAAATGTCTGCAATGTATAAGAAACGTTTCAGGAGCATTTAGTTCACAGCCAGTGGTGTCTGAGCTAACAGGCATAAGGGAGGCCTAAGGAACAGGGCACTTAGGCGATCAGGACCTTTTTGGGTGAGCAGCGTGCCCCATGGGGGCTGGGGTCGGGGAAGTCTCTGCTGCTGGCCGCCTCCGAGTGTCCTCAGGGTCCGACTGTGGCCTGGAAGCCGTCCTGCTCCCTGTGGATGCTATGTCCTCCTGCTCATCCCCCTTGCCACTGCCTGGACCCACGCCCACCCCTGGGGGCCTGGATCACTAGAGTAGCCACTAGCTGAGCCACCTCCCTCCCAGCCCCCAACTCACAGCTTACCCTGGGCATACCTGAAACACAAATAACCCAAACTGGATCCTAACTCCCCACTTCTGAACAGCTTTGTGACTTCCTGTAAGCTACCAGACAGCCTTTAGCACCAGGGAGCTGGAAGCCCAGCCTCCACCTGCAGGCCTTGGAACGTTGTCTTGTTTCATCCTGCTTTGCTCTGTGCTTCATGTCCCAGTGGGATGTGATGCTCACACACACACTCACGCACATACATGCGCTCTGACCGTAGACTGCTCCCCGTCCCTCAGCCCTTAGGCCCAGTATCTGTGCCTTGTGACGTTTCCCTAACACGGCGGGAGGAGTTAGGTATTTTCTCCTTCATGCCGTCTGGGCCTAGACCTGGAGCTCATTGCACGTTTGCTGTGCCATATCCATTTGTCTCTCTGTTGCCCTCTCCAGGCTGAAAGCCACTGAGAGAGCAGGGTCCTTGCTTTGTTTGCCTTCTTCTCCTGGCCTGTGGCAAGAGATCTATTACTCAGAGAGAATTCAATACACGTTGGATGGATAAATGCATAGATGGGTGGATGGATAGACAGTGGATTAATGAGTAGCATGGAGGATTGGTAAATTCTCTTGTCCCAGGGAGTTCTAGCCCAGCTCAAATTCAGGAGCTACCCCAGGAGAAAAGAAAGATGGATTGATTCAGTTAGGGATTCTGTTCTCCACCCAGCACCACCCTTTCCTGTGTGAGGAGCGTAACATGGTGAGAAACTTGTTCAAAGAGTGGGTCAGCATTGGATAACAGAGGCTGTATCCTATTTCCTTTCACTCTAAACGAAGTAACGTTCACAAATTAGCCTTTCTCCCTGCTCCCCAGCTGAAAACTGAGCAAACCCCCTCCTCATCTCTCCCTTAAGCATTGGAGCCTGGTTAGCGTAGGGGCGGAGGTCTGGTCTTGTGGACAATCAGCCTCCCCTTTCAGTGTCCCTACAGGAAGATCCCAAAACACAGAAGCATTCATCCATTTAAATTTCTCCCTGAAGATATGTTGGAAAAACAGAGGAGGATGCCGCCAGAAGGTCTGTCCTGATCTCAGGACTCAAGGGGCTCTAAAATCCAGGACACAGATCACCAGCATCACAGTCACTTGGGAGGGTTTCTTAAAAGTCAGCTTCAGGGGCCCTGCCCCAGTGCTGGTGAATCAGTCTCTGAGATGAGTGTTTTAAACTATCGGCCCTGGAGATTCGTATGCAAGAGAAGGTTTAGACTCATGCCTGAGAGATTCCAGTGGCCGTTGGAGAAGAATTTTAAATGACAGAAACTTGAGTCACATACATCGTTGTCCCTTCCTTAGGCCCCAGACCTGGCCTCTTGGAAACCCGCCCACGGGCTCAGCTGCCTGCACCTCCTTGCTTTGATCTGCTTCTCCTGCTCCTACAGAAGCACATGCTCATCCCACATACTCGAAACTACCTTGTGTCTTCAACCTTCAACCATCAATATAATGACTTGGAAACACTGTATCCCCCGTGGAAGGTGTTTTAGTCACGCTTGTCTGCGTGCCATTTCATCCTTAAGGCTTTGTTCTTCCCACCATCAGCAGACATTCAGATCACACTGGGCTGTCACACAACCTGGCCTGAGTCTCAGGCCCCACGCTGAGGCCCGGCAGGAGATGACATGCTCCCTGGAGCAGTGGTGGCACCTTCCCTGACACTGCTGGGCCAGTGCTCCCCTGTGTGAGGGGCCAGTGGGTGTGATCTCACTGCCTTTTCCTGGAGCAGGGACCCACTGGTTCTGGGTTGCACACACCCAGGAACTCAGGCTCTCTGCCCCGGCTAGTTTTCCCCTCCCCTAAATCCCCCCTGCTCCCCATGCTTGAGCCCCGACCCCACTGGGGTCTTGAAGGACATGTGGCTTGGGGCTGCCCTCAGGAAGCTCACTCCCTATCTAGGGAGAACGTGTCACATGGGAAGCAGCAAGGAGTCCTACTAGACAGCACGGGGTGCCTTCCATGTTTCTGTGGAGCAGTCCTGTGGCCTCAGGGGAGGAGCTCAGGGGAGATGAACGTGGGCTCAGCTGCATAAGAAGGCAACCAGAACTGGAGCCCAACTTTGACGGATGGATGGGAAGTGGAGTGGGTGCTCTGGCTGGAGGTAGTGATGGGCGTAGGAGGGAACGGGCCGGGCAGAGGCTGCGGAGGACAGCACGGTAGCACCTGGGACTGGCAGTGAGAGGCCCGACTGCCTCGTGGGCACATGGTCATTTCACCCAGGGCGGGGGAGATGCCCACAGGTGGGCTTCACTACACAGACTATCCAGGGAAGGCAGGCCCTGGAAAGGTGTGATTGAAACGACTAGTTCACTCGGCAACATTTCATAGGAAAAGCATGAAACCAGAAAATGGCTTCTTTCACATAACCTTTGAGAATTTCCCCCAACAAACCCTGCAGCTGGGGTCACCTTCTCCCTGGCTCCAGGCCCTGAAGTCACAGCCCCCACCTCCTGTACCACAGCTGCTCTCGCTGTCTGGGGTCGGGATGCAGGTTCTGCTGTGGGGATGGCAGCTGCTGGGCAGAGAGGGGCAGAGGTCCCTGGAGCCGGGGCCACAGCAGCCACAGGGACTTGCCCACCAGGCTGGTGATGTTTTGCTATAAAACTAGTAAATAGTTTTCTTTTGTGAAAAGAGACCTATTTTCTATGCTCAACTTGAACATTTTAAGCTTGGTTATGGATTTTTTTTTTTTTTAGGGCATTTGGTGGTGGGGATGTGACTGTCTTTCTCATTATTGAACCAGAAAAACCTGTATATAGAGTCCAGGTAGAGCCACAGATAGACTCATGCTCAGACGTGGCCAAGGCAGGTCCCGTGTGGTGCCTGTGTTGTGCCAGTGCGGGACAAGAGCTGCTTTAACATCCCTGAGGCAAGTGTGCGCCATCAGGAGCAGCGTTTCTAGGGAGAACATCTGGGGAGACCCTGGAGACGGGAGACAGTTGTGACACGTCAGTGAGTGCACACTTCCTGCCCAGTGTCTGTCCCATGGGGAGGTGAGTGGAGCTGAATTTAGAACAATGACTCGATACAGACGTGGTGGAATTGTTTGGTGCACGAAGGCTTGGGGCTGCCCTGCAGCAAATTGGCGATGACAGGCGTCAGTCCTTCCCTCGTCAGCCTCCATGTGTCTTTTTGGTCCTTTCTATCCCCTTACCTGCCTTCAGGTGCTCAGTGCCTTAGTTGATTAATTTAGGCTTGTGGGCAGCCATTTGTATTCATCCTCTCATCATTTGCTCTCAGGAAGGGCCATCAGCCATTCACAACCTTAGTGTGTATTAATTGGACTCCTTGACACAGGATATTTGCACTTTAAACCTTCATCCTCATTCTGGTATGGAAAGCCCTGTTCCTTATTTATGTAAAGATTTTGTACCAGGAGGTTGAGAGACCTGGACGAGATGAGAGAGGAGATGGTGCTTTGGGTAACAGGCCTGTTCCTGCGCGTTGCTGCCCGGGCCTGAACCACCAGGAAGCAAGCCGCAGTGTGGGGGCGCTGAGGGGGAGTGCTGGGGAGTGCTCGGGAGATGTCGTTCTAACACTTGTTAAAAACAGCAAGGAAGATTTCATTCGGGACTACTCCAATAGGGGAGAGAGAGACTGACCTCAACTCCAAACAACAGGGACAAGCAGGGATTTATAGCCAGCAGGCAGAGTGAGGATGGGGATGGAAAACTACTGAGCATGCCTGGGTGAGGTATCAAGGGTGTTTGGGGAAAGGAGCTGGAGAGAATATCGAGAGTGCGGGGATTATTAGAAGAATTCTTTCCTAAAACGAGGCTCAGCAGGCCAAGGTCAAGGCCTAGTGGAGACAAGGACTCAAGAGCCTGGCTGAAGTCTGGTTAAGTCTTTGTCACCAGGTGTTCACAGGGGAGAACGTGACCCGCAAGACCCCGCGCACTGTCACTAAGTATGCTGGAGAGGCCCCTGGCTGTTGAGTTCTGCTTGGGGCCCCATGCCTAGTAATCATGGTTTAATTCCTGAGACACTGGGCAGAAGTCCAGGCCAGACCCTGTTTGTTTGTAAGCCCAGGAGAGCAAAGGATCCCTGGAGCGTGTCTCCCATCCCCGAGACCCTGCGCTCTCAGGTTACAGACTCAAAGTGGCCCAAGCGCTAGGGAAAGATAGTTTTCACACCTTGCTGTGGGTCGGGCAGGCCCTAGGCTCCAACCATCAATAATGCCATTAAGAACCAGACTCCTTCACCCTGCCACTCCCTGGGGACTGGCTCTGCCATCTGTCTGGTCCCTGCAGGAGTCACAGCAGACATTACAATATCCACGGGAGCAAAAGGCTGTCTCTTCGTAATCCTTCAGTGCCCGGAGCACTGCCCCTCACCCTTCATTGGTTGGAGTGGGATATGTGCCTCTTTCTGAACCAACCATTGGCTTGGAAATGGGATTTCAGGAATGTCTTTAATAATGTGGGTGAAAAGGAAGTTGTGGAGTCAACCGTCGCATCCTCGTGTGCTATATGCAGTCCACCCGAGGTGAAGGGAATTCTGAGCCACAGCGTGCCGTGTTAATAGACTGAGTCGAGGCTGAGTAAGGTGTTAACAGCAAAGGGGTGCAGAGCTCAGCAGTGCTTCTTAGGGGCCCGCCTGGGTGTTGGGGAGAAGGGAGTGCTGAGTCCCAGGCCTTGCCCCTTAGGGTTGTGTGTGCCAGGCCTACACGTTGGCACCCAGTTGGCCCCTTACTTGGCCAGCTTTCACTCTGAGATGGTTCCAGCTGCCATCAGAGCCTCAGAGATCGGAGGGGAGTTTGTAGGAGCAAATGTCACCGGCTGTCTGGCCCCAGTGGGGATGTGGGAGAGAGGAGCTATGTCTGCCTTTCTCCATGCCCACCACCCCCTTCTCAGCTGTGAGTGACTCAGGACAAGGCCAGATGATCTGTGAAAGTAGACGTCCCACCTGCTGCCTCTCGCACGGTGGCTAGCAGAGGGATCTCAGAGAGGTGCTTGCCAGGTCTCTTCCTCCAAACCTGCATAGGTAGAGCTTTCCTCATTCTTGCTGGGAGCTGGAAGTGTCTGAGGTGTGCTTATGAAAATGTGTAATTATTTTCTTATTTGAACATTCCAGGTCATTTGGTTTTTCCTTTTAAATGTGTTGGGGGTGAAGGGGCAGAGCTCTCAAATGAAAAAAATTTACAAGATTTATTACCCAGGCTGATCAAATGGCATAGTAAATCACCTAAATGGTATAAAATGCTCAGATATAAATAGCATAGCAGTGAACAGGGTTGAACCCCCGGCCCATCTCCAAGGGCACCGGTGTGAAATGTGTGAACCCCCAGATTTGTCTCATCTGTCACCTGCAGGGCCTGTAGCCTGTAACTGCAGTAGAATTTCTTTGGAAACTTGACTTTTTTTTTTTTTTTTGGTTTCGGGGAAAAGAAATCAAATCTGCATTCATCCCAAGATGTTTCAAGGACAGATTTGCAGCAGGAAACGTTGGTGAACTAAAACTGGGAGATTACACTATGGAGCTAGGATATGGGACAGGAAATTTGTAAATGCCCCAGTAAACTACTTAGGAATTTAATTTAGTCCCTTGCAAGAGACCAAACTGCTGAGAATGTGAGAATCACCCGTTGTTCTTGAAGAACCGCTTCTGAAGGCAATCAGTCTGTTACGACAGGGGAGGATGGACGGTGGGTCCCAATATTGAGACACAGGACTGAAGCCCACACTAGCTATGGCATCTTCCTCTTAGAATGGAAATTTTAATAGAAAAGCAGTGTCAACAGATGGAATTTGAGCAAGTGATTTTGCAAGCAGTCCACAATTCACAGGAGGGTTTTGTTCCCAGCAGTCTGGTGCCTGTTGTGAGGCCATTGTTTGGACCTTTGGAAGCCAGAATGCATTTTTTTTCCACAGACATATTCCCTGGAATGGGGGTTCATTTCTAGACGAGGGTTCAAAACTTTATTTAACCCTTAATGTAGCTAAAAATACCCTACACATGTGGTTAATATCAGAGACCCCAGTGTTACAAGTAAAACAGTAAGACTGAAGAGGAAATTGGGTTTTTTTCTTGATTGGTGTAACCTGAAGGAAGGTGAGAAGCTAACCTCAGCGTGCAAGTGTAGGAGGGGTTTGAGTGATAGTTGAGTTCAAGCCCTCCTTTGTCAAATGAGGAAACTGAGGTTCAGAGAGTTGCGGTATTTGGCCCAAGGTCACACAGCCCATGAGACTAGAACCTAGGCCTTCCCTGCCACCCCCAGTGAATAAGTTCTGAGGAAAGTTTCCAGAGAGACTATCAGATACTTTCAGGGTCTTCCAGGTAGTGTTAAGCTCCAATGGACATCTGTTCTTCCTAGTTTCACTATAAAATATGTCCTGTTCCTTCTTTTTTCACTGGAGATGGGGCCTAGGACTACTACCAGGCTTCTCTGGGAGCAGAGCCCTGGAGCTCACAGACAGGAAGAAGAGAGAAGACGTGTGTTTGTGTGAGAAAGGACAACACAGTGAAAGTACCGGAGCTGGAACTAGCGGGAGAGCAGGAACCAAGACTGCGGAGGGAGGAGGTGGGCTGGCCACAGAGGGAAGAAGCAGGGCTGTGCCTCTGAGAGTCTCCCCAGGGTGGGGTGGGCAGAGGGCCGCACAGAGGGTGCTGTCCTGTCTTCCCCTGTGTAGCTTTGCTGCTGCCCTGGTTGACAGGAGCACTGTGGCACAGAGAACCCCGTCCTGATGGGGTGGGGAGAACTCTTGATGAAGGGAAGGGGAGGTGGTCATTCAAAAACAGTCCATACGCCAAGTGTGCACAACCCAGAGCCCATCAAGGCTAAAACAAGAAATAAACACCAAATTGTTTCACATCACGGAGCCCAGGCTGGTGTCCAGCCTGGGTGTGGCCCCTCATGGTTTCACCATGCCTTCTGTCCGCGAGGCACCTCAGACACTGGGAACCAGTGTCTCTTACCTCTTCTCTCTGACCTGTTGCCTCAGACTACGCTGCTTGGGGACAAGGACAATTTGTTCTGTTTTTAATTCTCTACAGTCCCCTCCTTAGATGTTTGATGATATCTATTGATTGAATTTACTCAAGTTTATAGATTTCTGAGAGCAAAACAATGTTTTAAAACTAATACAATTTTAAATGTGTAGTTGAAATTCTAGACAAATGTTTCTTTAAAATCTAGAATGCACAAATCTAATCCTAATCATATTTGGTTGTCCCAAGTAGTGACTGACTCTTGCTATGCTATTAGTTCCAGGTGCAGGCTCTTGGCGGGGTGGTTGCTGATGGGCGGCCTCCCTCCCCAACCCTTCCCTGGATGCAGGGCGGGGGGAAAGCACTGGGGAATGCTTTATGAGTTAGCCTTGCTCTTTGTTGTCAGCTTCAGAATCAACATATGTGCCCTTTGCATTAGCCTCTTAGGCCCAAGGAAACAGGGAAAACAGTGAAACCTCCTGGCTTCTGAAAGTTTGCTGGCTGAAAGTTCCCCTGGAGGGTTCAGCCAATGGGTCTGCTGGGGCCAGGGGAGATGACAGTGCACCTCCCCTTGGAGAGGCAGAGATCTGAGCTGTCAGCACCAGCACCAGCCCACCTTCACGGTGAGAGAGGCTGGGACGTCTCCCTTCCCCATGACGCTCCCCACCTGCCCCTGCTAGAATGTGGCGGTGTGTGCACCCACTCTCCATCCCCTGCTGGCCAGCACTCCTTCAGAATGTGTCATGCCCTGCCCAGGAGGCTGGCCAAGGCCTAAGCACACAGCAGGTCATTCAGAAAACACTATGTGAAATCACCTAAAAAGCTGCAGGTTTCAAAGCACTGGACTCTTCCCTCCCCGACCCCATACTGTGTTTAATGACAGTACTTCTGCTGCTAAGGACAGTCATGCCAGCCCCTCCAACCTGTGAGGACCCTCATAAATGGCCAAGAGTTGCCCATCATCCCTGGACACACCGCTGAGTCTGGGTTGTCCCCATTTCACAGCTGGCATCAGACTCAGGACAAAAATCTTACTGGATGTGGAGAGGCTGGGATTCCAACCCCTGGGCACCTCTCTGGAGCTCCCATCAAGGAGAGCCCATTTTCCTCTGGTGAACTGGGTGCAGTGGGACACTGCCTTGGCCAATTCCAAGGCTAACTTCAAGCTGGGGTGCAAACAGAATGGAAATGGGAGGAGTGTGGCTGCCTCTCCCCAAGATAGTTGGGTGATGGCATCCATGTATCCCCTTGGATGCACTGGCTGGGGTTGTAAAACCCAAAACAGATATTTCAAGACTTCCATTACTATTTTCTTAAGGACAAAAATCATTCTTTTTTATTTATATATAAATAACTATTTTCTTGAGTAGGCCCAAAGAAATGAAACACAGATGGTGATAATGTTGAGAATGTTTACCTATTTCCTCTCTGAGGACATCAGATTAGCCTTTCTCTGGGTGGAATGTGTAATCTGCTGGAAGACAATATCAGCCTTTTGATCTTGCAATACATTTTTCATATCTTCTCTGCAAAAGCTGATTATTATCGTGACATTTTTAAACAATGACTGTTCACCGTGTGGAATGGGAAGGGGAGGTTCAGCTGAACGTATAGATAGATGGATGCTTGTCGAAGGCCAGATTGTGGGAATGAATTTTCCCCGTGTTTCTTTTGCCCAGTGACATTGGCATTAACCCTTTTATTCTGGGCGCAGTTTTGTGCAGTAATTGGAATCTGATGCTCGGCTGTACGAATGGGCCTCCCCTCACTTGCATGTGGAGACCATTGATTAATGGCCTTGTCCACTCCTTCCAAGGTCGCTGTGCCCGCTTTTCTTATGGAAGTTAAAGGCTCCTTGATTAAATGGCAGAAACAGACTGAAAGGGGAAATGCATGAGGAAGGGCTTTTATAAACCGTGTGGGGCAATGCAGACTTGAGATGCTGATGATTCCTTTGAAGATGGAGCCCATCTGAGCAAGCGACACAGGCGGCGACGGAGCATTTGATTGGCCCCGCTGCCTCCGCTCGCTAACATGGAAACTGACATTTCTGAAAGGCTGCTTCGCACTGCTCTCTCACCTCCCTTCAGGGCTTCACAGCATTTCAAAGGGAAGGCATTGGATAAAGGAGAAAGCAGCACAAGTGGAAAGGACACAGATTTCAAATGCGTTCTGTTTCATTTTGGCTCCAGAGAATTTTGTTTGTGAGTGGACTGGGGCAAGTCTCTGTGAGTCAGGTGCACCCACCTGTGTGCCCCGGAAGGCCTGTGATGTCCTGCCCAGTTGCTGAGATCAACCAGATGCCAGGCCAGGTGGCAGCAGTACGATGACGGCTGGAAGCAACCAGCAGAGGAGGGGTTAACGTTGCCCAAGCTGGCTGCAGCTCCGTGGCTTGCAGCCTCGCACAGCCAGGCCATCTTACAGCAGAGTTAAAATTCCCCTGCAGCCACGCAGAGGGAACAGATAAATCATGAATGAATTTGAAATTATATTTCCTTCTCTTCTCTTCTCTTTTTTCTTTTTCTTTTTGTTCCTTCTCTACCTCCCCACCCTGGGAACAATGTTACAAAAGATTGTAGGTTGTAAATTCCACCCAGTGCATTTAGCTTCATCCTTGCTTAAGGGTCTGTGGAATGGCATCTCCCCAGGCCTGTTTCACGGGTCCTGTCAGTGAGCTCCACACTGGGTGGCCATCTGCAGGGACACCACCAGATTGGGAATGGAGCCAGAGGTGGGCAGAGTGCAGGTGGCCCGGAGTGGAGGCATCCTCTCACCTCCGAGCAGGCCAGGTGTGTGTGTTTTGGGTATATCTCCACTTAGAACTTCTTGAATCACTGGGTGGGCACAGGGGGCCCATGTCCCTGTGTTGAGTCAGAGCTGGTGAAGAAGATCTCTGGCTTCAGTGGCCTGCTACTTGTGCTGAAGGGTGGCTTTTAAAAAGCAAAACTGTGTTTGATGTTATGCCTTGACCTTTGGCAAGTCTTTCTAGGGAAAAAAAAAAAAAAAAGGAAAGCTTCCTATTCTCAGTCCTAACCCACATGTCAGTGACCACCGACGATTGTCAGCCTGCACAGGAGAAGCCTGTCTCTGGGTCTCGGGCAGTGTGGTCAAGAGGCAGGGCATTAGCTGGTCCTCCACACGTGTAGGCTGGACTTGACTTCGTAGCCAATGGGCTTCATTTCTACCCACCGGGATGTTTGGCCTGGGTGTGTGTGTGTGTGTGTGTGTGTGTGTGTGTACTCCAGACGTGATGCGGAAGTCACACTACAGAGGAGCTTTGAGGAGCTCCCCTGTGGGCCCCTGGGATCATAATGAAATCCGGAAATCACCTCTGACAGCCTGATCTGCTCAGTGAAAAGCCTGAGTTTCTTTGCAGGAAATACCCAAGCTGCTAATGTCACTATCCCCAGAAGAATGGCCCCTACCATGCAGAATGGCAGATGCAGGCCTTGCTGATGACAGGATGCCTGGGGCCCTGGGAGAAGGGCTGGCTGACCAGGTCCTCTATGGACCTCTCCGTAGGCACGGAGAAGCACGGCCTTTGGACACTGCCCGGTCTCCAGGCTCCGCCATCCTACCCAGGGAGTGGGGACAGCACAGCTTGTCACTGAGTGGGGCCTGCCTGGGAACGCTTGTCCACAGGCCCAGGAGTCTGATCTCATCACCAGCTCCCTGCCTTTGCCTTTTCACTCCTCTCCCAGCCCATGTTGTGCTGTGGAAGCCTCCCTGGGTAAGGCCTCTACCTGACATAAGCCTCCCCAGAGATTTTCCTCCTTTCTCTCCCTATAGACTTTTCTCTCGTGCAGGCCTTTTTCAAGGACCCTCTGCCCTCAGCCTCCACTGGTGAAGCCTGCTTGCCTGACCCTTTCTAAAAGGGCGAATTCATTTGAAAAGGCAATCCTTATAGGTTAAGAAACAGAGGAAGAGGCACTGCGTAAGTGTTTAAAGAAGAGACTTCTGTCCTCTTGCCGCCGCCTTCACCCTGGGGCACCGCGCCTGCTGCTCTCCCTTCGTTCTTTTATGTTAAACGTTCCCTGCCTATTATTTTCTTGGGAAATAAAAATGCTCCTCAAGATGCTATGTCTGCCATTTGATATAAGTTTATTCTTTCTCTGGAGCAGAAAATCTGGGAAGTAGTGAGGCAAGGAGCCCAGGAAGGTGAAGGACCTAAGAGGAAGGGGGGCCCAGCGGGGAGACTGGATATGCCCCCTCCACCTTTCTCTCCCTCTCCCAGCTGCGCTGGAAGCCGCTCCAGGCAGGGCTGTCTCTTGCTCATCTCTCAGCCCTCCTCCCTTGGCACAGAGCCTGCCATTTGGGCATTTAACCAACTCATGTGGAGTGAGGCCAACTACGTGCCACGCACCACGCTGGGGGTGGGACACCGAGTCAAGTAAGGCATGGACCTTTCCCGCAGCCCTCCAGACTGTGGAGGAGATTGGCAACAGAGAACATTCTAGAACAGAAGGCCACTAGGAGGGCCCAGTGATAGGACAGAGTGCTTTGGAGCCCACACATCTTGGGGTCTCGGTAGTTCCTGGTTCAGTCTGGTTGCTGAAGACAGAGGGTGCTAAACAAAAGCCTTCACACCCCAGCCAGTGACTGGCAGACTGTGTGTGGCATCCGTAAGAACCCCGTTCCAGGGCAGCAGGATTTGGATGGCGGCTGGTAACACGGTGTGGCAGCCGTCTCTCTGGGGCCTCCCAGTGTCCCCAGCTCGAGTGCAATGCCACCTTTAGGGGCAGAGAGATCTCACTGTCTTGGCAAATGTTTCATGTGTCCAAGCAACCATCTGCCCTCTGTGTGAGTGCACAAACTCTGGTAGTTGCTGCTGCAAGTTCAACTTGAGGACTGGGGCTGGCGTCGCAGGGCTGGGAGTGGAGGAAGGGGTTTCACTGACGCAGCCCCACCGTTGAGGAGAAGCCGCGTCCTGCACCTTTCAGATAGAGCTTGCCCAGGACTTGTTGCCAAGTCTCTTTTTTAAAAGCTCTGCAACTTTACTTAGATGGATGTGGTTTTGCTTTGTAATCAGATTTTCACCAAACTGATATATCATTAAACCTTTGTTTTTACAATACATACTTTATTGCAAAGCCGATTTCAACAGAGTATTGCAGATTCAATGTAATTTTTATGTCTTAGTTGTTGTTTTTTTATTTTTTATTTTTTGGTTGCTAGGGTACCGAACACTTCTGAGGAAGTAGCTTGATAGTATCTATAATATGGTGGTTTTCCGGATAAGAGATTGCATTACCCCATGTAATATATTTGGGCAGACTATATCCATCATAGCTCAGCTAGATAAATAAATTAAAAATCGCTGATTAAGGAAGAAATGTGATATTTCTCTTGCTGAGAATGGTTTATACTTCTCTTCTGATGGCTGCTCTGCTGCCGGTATGCCTCATCTCCACCCAGCTTGGTCGTTTCCATTTTTTGTGAAAGATAAAAATGCTGCGATGGCTTTCAGAACTGAGAACGCTGCGTCACAGGCTGGCGGCCACCCTCACCCCAAGCCTCCAGCCCCTCAACACACCTTCTTCCTGATTAGTCTTGAGTGGAACCCCAGGGCTCCTACTGGGTGCTAACCACGTGATGGGCCCTCGTGGGGACCACACACCCTCGCCTGGGTGTGTGCTGTGGCTCCCAGTTATGGACTCTGAGAAGGCGGCTTATTCCTTTTCTCCCATCTCCTTCCCCAAATTGGCAGCCTGGGCCAGGCAAAGGTCAGGGCCAGCCTCAGGGTCTGACCTGGGTAAGGTGTCGATCCCCGGAGTCAGCTCAGAGGAGTCAGAACGCCGTCCCCTCTGTGAGTCACCAACACGAGGCACAGCAAGGAGCTGCTCCTGGAACAGGTGCCATTGCCTGGTGGGGAACACGCACACAGGAGTCCATCTAGTCTCAGGACACGAACTTGGGAAGCTGTAGTCCAGCTACTGTCCACTCAGAGTATTGTCATAGTGAGACCGTGGACATGATGAGGATGATGTCAGATTACAGACTTGAGGAGACGGTGGCATCATCCAAGCCCATAGTGAGGATCTGTTGCTGGGCTCACCTCACCTCTAGTGCTTCCCCCCCATGAATGAGGCCTCCTTGCAGGAGAGAGAAGAACTGTATGTCCTTTTTGCCTTCCCACTGCCTTTGTTGTGTTTGGATCTGGAGTAGTGTGTTCACTTGTTTGTTCATTCATTTGTTTATCCATCCATTCATTCCTTCTGGAGCATGGACAGTCGTAGACACTGACACGTATCCAAGTTCACAAGGCACTGCTTGTATCATCCCAAGTCACTTCCCCTCTGCATCTCAGCTGCCTCCCAAGGTTGCTGGGAGCATTCAGTGACCCAGTGGGGCACAGTGCAGGGGGAGCCTGCAGCAGAGAAGAACCACATCCCATCATGTCTGGTTTTCAGATGAGGACAGCACAGCTGTGTCATGTGTGGTCCCTCTGGGAGGGAGGGGCACCAGCACGCCTCACTCAGTCCCCTGGGGCCCTGCTTCCCTAGTGAAAGACAGCTAACCCCTTTTCTGTGTAAGAAGGACTCAGAAGCTCAGAGTGGCAAGCATTTCCACCTTTCCCTGTTGGAAAAGTCTCTCTCTGAATTCTTTCTGGAATGGACTCCCTAAACTAATTATGTCAAGGTCTATTAAAACTTCCTAAATAAATCTCTCCAAACTAACTGCACAGGTCATTGGAATTGTGGGCAGTTCTTGTGAAAGTTAATTCAGTGCTTTCACTACAGACTATTTACCATTCTCGGCACATTCATAATTAAGATGATGGACTTCAGGCACAGACTGTGCCTGGGTTCAAAGCCTGGCTTTGCTGTTTATAAGCTGAGTAATCTCGGGCTAATTGCTTAAGCTCTCTGAGCCTCAGTTCTCTCATCTGCAAAGTCCATGTAATAAGGGTATGTACCTCACAAAATAGTTGTAAGGGTTAAGTGAGTTAATACTCACAGACCTCTCAGAACAGTGCCTGGTACCTAGTAAAGCACTGGACGTGTTAGCTGCTGTTGTTAGTGTTTCTGGAGGAATTTCCACTTAAATGAGAACCGTCTACAGAAATTGCCTGCACAGAAACCTCTTAGATCAGGAAAATTTTCCCAGCTGTGGATCCCGCTAAGTATTCACTGTGTTGTTTTCCTCTCGTTGTTTGGTGCAACACAAATACCTTTGTCATCTTTTTAAAATCCATCTCTTTGGTTTGGTCCTTGAGAGATGTAAGCAAAGGAAGATGAAAACTGAACAGTCCGTATCTTCTTAGACAAGCTTCTTAGACAGGCAGGAGTGGCTCTCAGCAGTGCAGCTGGAGTTTTTATGTTACATGGGACACTGGGCCAAGCAGCCGACCTTACAGACTGATGACATCTTCGTCTCCCAGTCACCTTGGTCTGCAAGGGTCATGGCCCCTGCAGCCCAGCATCCTGGCCACAGCTCTTGGCCCCAGTGGTTTTGCACATTCACAGGCTGCACCCGGGTGTGTGCCGTGGCTCCCAGGTGGGCTGATAGGAGACTGACCTGGAGCCTGGGGTGTGTTTTCAGGGGTCAACTTTGACCTTCACTGCTGCCACCTGCTCCTTGGCCAGGTCAGGGGGCTCCATCCTCTGTGCTCCCTCAACCTGTATGTGGACCCCATGGAACCCAGGTACCCTGCAGGTCTGCCTCCCAGTCCGCTGTGGGTACCAGGAAAAAGAGGGACTGGGTCTTTTAAGCCTGCACTTGCAGTGCCTCCTGACATGGGGGAAGTGACAGGGCTGGCAGACAGCGGGACAGATGGTCCTCTCTCTTCGGCTGTGGCCACCTTGGTGCTCGTAGCTCATGGTGATCCCCGTATGGGCTCTCTTTCTGTGGTGAAGAGTTACAGCCATTCATTGCCAAAGAAATAGAAAATCCCAGTTCTTCTGCCTGACTCTGACAATTCTTTTGCCTTCTGAATTGCCCCAGGGGTGTGGGAGAAATCCTTTCCCTTTTTTGGTGTCAGTTTCTTGTCTGTGAGATGAGACTGCTCTCTGCCCTGCATAGTGCTCCACAGAGCCTGGCCTGTGGCTCTGTCCAGAGGTGCGTGGAGCCCTGTCCCCCATTCGCTGCTGTTAACATTCTCACGTTTTCCCGTTGTGTAGAATAGGCCCTCAATGGAGTTCTTGCTTGGAATGGAAACATTGACCATTAGCCAGCATAGGTGGAACTAGGCAAGGTGTACAGTCCCTGCCCAGGTCAACTCAACCTGCCCTCGAGGGGCTTTGCCAAAACTGGGCGGCAGGGGGAAGGCTTTATCATCCAGGTTGCTCAGGCCCAGTGCCCACTGTCCCCTACCAGTTCCCCTCCCTGCCTCTCCCCCTTCCTCCCCTTTCCCCCTCCCTCCCCACTTTCTCTTCCTCCCTCTTCCTCTGTCCCTCCCTCAGCCTCTTCTCCCTCCTTCTCCTCTTCTCCTCTCCCCCAACCCTGCACTCACCCCACGCCTGCCCCCCATCCCCGCAGTGTGAAGAGCTAGGCCACCTGGGAAAACTCGGAGTCCAGGTCCTGTCCAGCAGGCACCAAGTGCTGGCATGGCCGGCCCCTCTCTGGTCGGTCTGCAGCCTGGCCTCCCGTCCTCTGTGGACGCCCCAGCTCCTTGATGGATGTGATCTGAAAAGGCGCTGGTAGACTCCTGCATCAAGTCAGCTGCTTGTGGCACTGAGATGACAGGTGCGATGTTTTCCTGGGGATGCTGAACTGGGGAAAGTACCGTCTCCCGTCGTAATGGAGCTAATGGCGTTCCGCTCAGGACAGCTGCACTTACATCTGGTATTAAACCACCGTGATTTAAACTTTATGATGCGAAAGGATGCCAGCTTGTCCACCGCAGCATATAAATTATGTCGATTGCTCATGCACTTTTTTTAACCCTGATTCTCCTGAATTATGAAAGACGGACAAGACTGGTGATGGTTCTCAGGGCTCCCCTGGGCCCCGTGGGCTGTGAGCATACAGGAGCCCTTGCTCAGGGCGTGTGCAGACGGCTAAGTGAAAGTGGCAGCCATGAAGGCACAGTCCTGGTGGAGCCCTCAGCTCCTGAGGGGCCCATCACTCCAGGGTCAGTGGGTCCCCTCAGGTGACCTCCTCTGCTGCCTCCTGTTGGGGAGACTCAGGTTGTATATCATAAAGAGAATGGTCTTCCCTGCTTTTCAGAGTTTCCCTGTTTGAAATTGGCTCGGTGGTTGTGGGTTTGCATCCTGGGTTTTTTCCCCAGCATAGAAACAGAGGAAAGGCTGGTGTTTGTGTGTGGTGAAGAAACAGGGTAAGCTCTAAGCAGAAAAGACTCTTCTTTCAAAGTTAGCTGGGAAGTGGTGTTTCAAAGCGTCTTGTGTAGTTCCTGCCAAACTCAGAAGACGTTCACATGTCTGAGTCGAACTTGACCTAAACGCAGAAGGAGGAGCCGGGATTGTTACTTCAGCTGGACAGCCGACCACATGTCCGCAGTAAAGGGCCAGTGGTACCCCCATAGCGGAGGGCCTGCAGATTAATTGCTGCAGATCTGTTTCACTCAGGACAAACCCACCTTCCCGCCATTTCCTTTTCTTTGAATTTCCTACATTTGCCAGTACTTAGACCTGTAGGGAAAATGAATTGCACTGTGGTGTTGTGGGGAGGGCATCGAGAAGAGAGCCCACAGCGGGAAAATCAGCCATCTCAGAGAGAAATCTGGAAACTATTCATGTGAACTTTGAAATGCTGGAGAGACGGCTGTGACTCCACCCAGGCAGGATGCTTGTGGCAGGCATCTCTCTGGACCCCATCCTCTCGGGCTCTGTCTTCCAGGATCCCCCCACTCAAGGGCACACCTCATTACTATATTGGGTCACAGATTCTAGTCTCCTGACCTCAACCCCCAGATTCCAGCCCTAAAACCTGCCTCTCTCAGGAGACCACTTACTACTCGTAACTTTAAGAGAAGCCCACATGTCCTAGACTTCTTAGCAATAATTCCATGGGACCCTACATGCTGGTATTAAGATGCCCCCCAAACAAGGCATCAGGCCCAGCATTTGGCAGAGGGTGGTCGGGGGTCGTCTCGGTGCTCACGGTCTGCCTGGCAGGGCTGGTCTAGGGTGAGGCACTGAGGTGCAGAGCAGAGCCAAGGCTCAGCCACCCTGCCCCACGGGACCGCAGGAGTTTCAGTGAGGTGCAGCACACACACCAAGGGGGCCAGAGGAGAGGAGGACTTGGGCGTGCTTCCCCCCTCACTTTTCAGTGTCTGTCTGTATGCCGAAAGGCCACTACTAAAATGTGATACTCACTTAGAGGGAAAATCTGTTCAAACTACTGTTGGAATTACCTCCCCAGTGTGAATTAGTCAATTGGCCATTAAACATCTGGGTGTGAGGGAGTCGATTACCTGAAACATTGGTGGCAACTGTGGTTTAAAAAGAGCCTGGATATGGGAACTTGAATTTAAATGCCTGTCTGATCACCTTTAGTGGGTGTCAGGCTGCTTTGTGCACCTGGGGCATTTGTTCAGAAGACAGAGCATTCAGAGACCCCACCTCGGGGTCCGGAATCAGTAGGACATTTTTTAACAAACACTGCAGGAGGTCAGGGCCACCCTCTGAGAAACACTGAAGAGCATCCAACCTTGGGAGCTGTCGACAATATCAGCCTCCACCTCTGTCTCTAAGGCGGGGGTGTTAATGTACCCACATCAGTGCCATTGGGAGGAGACAGAAATGCCAGTGGGGGGCAGGGGCTGTGATGGAGGGGAGTCCCTTGTCTTGAATGTGGCCCCACTGTCAGCCCCAGGGGTAGGGGAGCATCTGACACTGTGTTTGCTGTGAGGGGACACATTCAAGGGCTGAGCTCTGTGGTGTTGGGGACAGGAGTGACACCCATGGGCATAGGCCCCTAGAGGCTGTTCGCACACCTGTGCCCAGGTTGTAGAGCTGGCATGTGGCCCTGGGTGCTTCTCCCCCTCAGATGTGTGGGTGCTGGTCCAGTGCTCTCCCACGTCACTGAGGAAGGTCACCTGGCCTGCAGAAGACAGGGTATAAAGAGAAGGTTGGAAGCCATAACTCTGTTACAGAGTCGACAGAAACCATTCAGAGAGGCAGCCCTGGGGTGGGAAGCAGCATATGGCTTCAGCAGGGGCAAATTAGTGCAATGTTATCTTCCTGCTACTTTATGATCACTGGTTACTGAGAGTGCTTAATTTAAAGTGTCTTCTCGGCATCTCAAGAGTGAGCAAGGACTAAACACAGCTACTTTCATGCAAATATATGAAACGTGGTGTACTCGCACATGCAAACACAGGGTAGAAATAACAATTTCCTCGTTGAAGTTATTTGAGATAAAAATCTTGCTGCCATCTGTTCCATGAAAAAAGATAAAAAGGAAAGTTCTGTTGAAAAATTAGGAAGTTTCCACCAGAATGGTGGGATTGTATAGCTTGCACTAAAATGGTGTTTAAAAAATAATAACCCTGCCTACCTCATTGCTCTTTGTGTGCATCTGTGAGCTTTATCCAGTTTGAGCTGTAGGAATCTGGCCTGGGTCTCGCTAGGCATATTGTGTATTCCCCTGTGCCAGCTAGGGTGCTTTTCTCTTGCCCAAGGTTTGAAAATTTCCAGGAGATGCAATATGTCCTGCTGCTTTATGAAGTAAAGATTCGCTTTGAGAAAAGGCAGACTAGCACAGTGGCTTAGCGGGCAACTTGGGCTTCAGGTAGCCCCACATGGCCTTGGGACTGTCTTTCCTCACTCTGCGCCCTGGTTTCCCTGACTGACATGGGTTGGTAACGATGCTCACCCCACATATGAGGTCTAGCACACAAGCACTCCTGCTGCGTCGGCCGTTTCTGCTCCTCCTGCTCCCCCTGCCGCGCCCCTGCTGTTGTGGCGCACACGCAGTGACCCATGGCACGGGCAGAGGAGCCCAGAATGAACTGTCTCAGTCGGGTCCTGCAAAGATTAAAAGGAAATGGAACTGTTATGATAGGAGCCCCTTTTTCTCTCCGCTCCACGTGAACTACTTGCTCTTCCGGATCCAAACGCTGCAGACTTGTGCTCTCGCCGTCATGTCTCCTGACCCACCTCTGCTGCTCCACAGCCAAGCCACTGGTGGTGAGAGCACCCGGAGACTAAGGTCCAGGGAGGGGACAGGGTGTGCTGGCCACGCAGCTGGTGAGGACAGGGGCCAGGCCTGTGACCTGGACCCGGCCAGAGGGAGGGCTCCGTAATGAGCAGCACGTCCTACAGAGGCCTGAGCTGAAATGGGACCTTCGTGGGAGACACTGGGCTGGGGCTGGGCCATGGGAGGGCTCCCACCTGTGGAGGGCCTGGGAGGGAGAAGGCAGCACGGTCTTTCAGGACCAGGCTCTCCTGATGCAGGGGCTCTGGGAGAGGGTAGTGATAGGAGCCCTTATTCAAAAGAATGGAGCAGACATCAGAGAAGGGGGATGTGGACCTGGAGCTGGGGCACCAGATGCCAGCAGACTCAGGAGCAGAGGAGGGCTGTGGAGTCTTGGTCTGGCAGCTGTCAGAATCTACTTGCAAACGATGATCTGGGGACCTTGCTGGGCTCATGTGGCTCTGGGTGGCCCTGGCATTGGGGCGGGATAAGAGGAGAGTCTCCTTGGGAGCAGTGAAGGTCATGACTGTTAGCATTTTTATGCCCTACAGTTGCTCGGGGAAATTGCTAGCCCTTGAGTTTATAAACCACATATAAACGTGTAGCATCCATTAAAAGGAACTGCCGGGGGATGCATGGTTTGCCTAGAAGAGCACCCAGCCTGCCATCTGCTCCCACATGTAAATTATCTTTGTTTTACAACCTTTCATGGAAGTTGTTTAAAGAGGGTTGCCTTTTTTTCTTCTTCTTCAAAAACTCAAGCATAAATTCAAAACTCAGTTGAATAATCTCCAAAGATCTCCCTTGTGTAATACTTCTGCTGCTCTAGCAGGTGAATACGCAGTCTAGGGGACCTGGAGGGCCCATCCACTCTGGAGGAGGAAAGCCCTGGCTGAAGGCCGCCCTGGCGCTCCCCCAGCCACCCATCCTGGTCTGTGCTAGGAGGGAGCCATCTGTCCCTGGCAGCTGGTGTCTTAGAGACTCTCCAGGTGGGGTCAACTGGCTGCTGGGTAATGCAGTTTCCCCCTAGAAGCCCCTGGATGGAGGGCCTGGCTGAGACGTGGCGCCCCAGGACTCTATCAGACACCAGGGCAGGCAAAGCCGATGGGGTGGCAGCCCACCCACAGGTGACTGGGACGAGGCTGGACCTTCACTCCAAGGCCACAGCTGCTCGGGGTGGTGATCTGATGGTGCCTACCTGGACCCAGACCTGTCCTTCACGTGGATGTCCCCACGGGTTAATCCTCACCCAGCAAGGCCTTTTAGCTGCCAGCTGCCCCTCCCCTTCTCTGTTGTTTAAGGGTAGATGGTGCTTCCCATGTCAGAAGAAAGCAGACTTAATCTTGAATGTGCAAACTAAATGGGATCAGAACCAGATCTGCATGGCTGGGTCGTCAGACCCGGCCTTTTGAGAGGAGCTGCGTGCCAGGCGCGAGGCCTGTTTTCTCCCACGTGCTATTCGGGCCCAGCTCTGGGCGGCTCTCCCTCTCTGCAGCTCCGTGTTAAGCTCAGTGGCAGTAGTGGGAGATGGTGGGGGTTGAACTGGGACTACAGGCAATCAGGCATCTTGCCCTTCTTCCTGGGGGCTGAGGAGGGGGATGCTGTGGGCTCAGTGGAGTAAGGGAAGGGACCATATGAGACCTCAATGTGGACATGCCCACCCAGTGCCCTGCAGAAGCCCCTTCATCACCTGTGCCACTGCCCAGTCCCGAGAGCCCACAGGCTAAAGAGAAGGGAAACCAGGGCCCAGGAGCTCCAACGCATTAGTTCATGCCTGGCCAGGGCGTAGATAGGGCAGCAGCTGGGGGCAGACAGGGGTCCAGCAAGGGACAGAAGGTCCAAGTGCATAAAGCGTAGACCTTTCTGGATTACCCAGAGTGGGGCAGAGTGTGAACTGAGCCCAAGCAGGAGTGAAAGTAGAGGACCAGTGTGGTCCCCAAAGAAGGAGACCTGGCTGCAGCTGGGTCAGGTGCTGGACCGTTGGTGGCGGGTGTCGGTGGTGGGAATGGAGAAGCAGGGGCTGGCCAGTTGTGCTCAGCACGTCTCACCGCCCTGGCAGTCTGGTGGGCAAGCCCTCCCATGGGGCTTAGTCAGCTGGGCTCCTGTTAATAAAACACCACAGACTGGGCAGCTTATAAACAACAGACATTTATTTCTCACACTCTGGAGGCTGGGAGTCCGAGATCAGGATTCCCAGTGATCGGGTTCTGGTGCGGACCCTCTTCCAGGTGGCTGACTGCCAGCCTTGCACTGTGTCCACCCAAGGTTTGGAAGAGGCTGGGGGCTGTCTCAGGCCCCTTTTGTAAGGGCAGTAACGCCATTCATGAGGGCTGTGCTCTCGTGACCTAATTACTCCCCGCACGCCCTACTTCCTAATACCGTCACCTTGGGGTTGTTTCAACATAGACATTTGGGAAGGACACTTTCGTACCGTAGCAGGGGCTATGGACAGATGATATCTACCTATCTGTCTATCTTAATGTTTTCCTTTTCACTTCTATCTTCCTTTCAGTTGTTCAGTCAGTTAAGAAACACTGTAAGGAGCTGGGGATGGAGAGTCCCCAGCACAGACACGGTTCCCCTCCACACACTCCGGTCTGACAGCTGCAGCTCAGCACAGGTGTCTGGAGGGAAGGAGGGGTGCTGGAGGAGCGTGCAACAGGAACCTAATCCCCAAATGGAGATTTACGGAAAGTGAGAAGCGGTCTCAGATGATGTGATGTGTAAACTGAAAGGCTAAGAAGGGAGAGGAGACTGTTCTGAGCAGAGGATGGACAGACAAGCAAAAGCCAGGGCAGAGAGAGCCTCATACAGAGTGGGGGTTGCTGCAGGTGCTGAAGTCTGGCCGAAACGTGGCACAAGGGGCAGAGTCAGGACGGAGTCTCTGTGAGTCTAGAGGCCCTTGTGGCAGGAACTGACCTACCAGTGCTGGGGCCCTCAGAGCACCAGGCTGAACCCACAAGGGCACTGGCCTAGGAGGGTGGGATTCCTTAACTAAGGGGACCTTGGGCACCACCAACCATCCCCTCACCAAGTACAGGTACTCAGGTCAGAGAATATCATCAGAAAAGCCTAACATCCTCTGTGTCCAGCAGGATGGGTCTGAAGGGCTCGCCCGCCTGCCTGGTTTCAAGGAGCAGATACAGTAGCAGAAGGGGACTTCGAAAAGTGTAAGTGAGTTGCCCCAACACCAGAGAGCGTGAGAAGTCTGTTCAAGCCTGGATGTTTAGAACATTTGGGCTTTCCTTTCCCAGGTGGGAATCCTTAATGTTGCCATTTCCTCTTTGAGGCACATTAGAGGAACCAACCTCCCCTTATCACTTTCTTGGACCTGGAAGAATCTTAGATCACAACAGTTGGATATTTTTGGACCTTGAGTGAATTTAAATTCCACATTTAACTCCACCACCACGTTTGATTTCTAATTAGAATGTCACACTTACCTTATGAACATGAGGTGTTATGTGGCAAACCTTCTGCAAGGGAGGTTGGGGAGGGCGGAAAGAAAGGTGGTCCATATGGAACAAGCATGGTATTTCCGCAGGTGGATTTAGAGATAACGGTTCTCTGATAAAATGAATCTTCAAAAATACTCTTTAAAAACATCATATTTGACTTAATGTGCTTTTTTCTTGTTTCATAAAACAGGCAGGGCACCTGTTGTTGCTTTACAGAAGGTACTAAGTGTGAAGTTGTACATGACAAGAAGGGTTAAGGTCTGAAGCCTGGAGATTCTGGCGGGATTGGCTTAATGGTCTCCTGCGACTTAACCAGTGAGTGGTTTTTGTCTTGGTGACTGTGAAAGCCTGGTTGAGCCTGTCTGTCTCAGGAGAAGAAAGGGCATGAATTTTGGGGTCCTTTGACTGGGAGTCATTTGCACAGATGCCTCTATGTTTTTTCTTCTTACTTCCACCAGAGTTCAAGGTGATGTACCATTGCATGAGAGCTTTTTGAAAGATAAATCAAAGAATGACACCTGTGCTGTATTGTACTGGTTTTGCTAACCATGCTTTTTTTGACTCTGGCCAAAAACAGATGAGGATTTTTTTTCCCTTAATCTTGATAAATAAAGGTAGATAAAAAGCATCAACATCACATCTCTCAAGAAAACCCACAGAAGAGGATGTTCAATAAAACTGGATCTGACTCCAGGCTGGCCCAGACTATTTAGCATCTTTCATTCTAGTGATGTAATGGCAAGATATCTCAACTGTACATTAGCAACAAAGATAAGTGATTGGGAACTGAAAGAGATGCTTGTGCTATCAGTTTGCAGTCTTGTTGCATCTTCTTGTAACCGCATAGAGGGAGAAGGACAGCTGAGATTCTGTTGCGCCATGACATGGATGTACAGCTGCCCTTAAGCTATTAGCCACGAGGAGGTTATTGCCACCTCAGATCATCTAATGAGACTGTTGCATGGAGATGCCTCCTCATTCCTTCTGGAGGATGCTGTGTGGCCCTGCCTCCGATGTGCCTAGCTAGTGCTTGATGGAATTTCAGATCCAGGGAATGAGTCTCCTGTGGGTTCTGTGAGACAGAGGGAAGGCAGATCTCTGTCCCCATGGGCCCAGCTTCTCACCATCAGGGGCATGATGCCAGCAGCTCACTGGTTGACCAGGGTGGCTGCCCACACCCATTCAGAGACATGCTGCTCCATCCTGGAGTATCCCCCTTCCCACCTGCCAGCCTGGACTGAAACCCATACATGAGAGAAGCCAGGCTCACCAGATAGATGTTGACTTTACTAATGATGCTGTGAGCATAGATTGGAATCGCCCAGCCCGGCCACACTGGAACATGCCTGTGAGAGGGTGGGAGGCAACATCATGGGCTGCGAGTCAGCAACTGGGTTCCTTAGTCCTAAACTTGCCACCAGCCATCTCTGTGTCCTGGTATAAGTGACTCAAATTTCCCTGGACCTTTTCCTGGGTCTCGTGTCCCTATCTGTCACAGATGCTTTCCTCAGGCCTCCCACTCAGTTCTCTGTCCCTCGTCTATCCTCCATGGTGATGGCTTATCAACCTGTGATGCTCCCTTCTTCCACCCCATCTGTTTCCCACCTGCAGAGCTCTGCTCTCCGAGAACTGTCTGTCGGTCCTTAGAGTGTCTGAACAAGTCGTTTATGCTTAAAATGAGTAGATCAACATCTGACTCCTCCCAGGGGTCTGAGCCCTCATGAGAACAGTTCTTACCACTGAGGGAGTGAATTCCTAATGAGGAGGTTTCCACCACTGAGGGTGCCAGGCGTGGGGGTGGGTGGAGGTGGGCCGAACACGTGCATACCCTGGACCTAGCTCCCTTCCACAGAGCCTTCCACATGGCACGGCGCGCTCTGCCCACATGCGGCCCAGGCCTGCCACACCACCAGGCACAGGCCATCTTTGGACAGTGACACCATCTTTCCAGCCCTAGATTCCAGTGCCAGAGCTGGAACATCTCTCATTCTAGACCTTGTTTCAGAGACAAGGCGGGTACAGCCCCATGAAGAAAGGGAGCTGCCCCAGGTGTCCCAGGGGTCAGCACCTGAAGATTCCTGAAGCGGCACCAGAGGCCAGTGCTCTGCTTCCTCTGACTTGTAACTCCTGGTAATCCTGAACGATTGATATTTTAGCGGTGGAGAGGACAGTCAACCTGCCACCTGACAACAGGATAAAAATGTTAACCTGTGATATCAGTCATCAGTCCACCCAGAGCTCTGAAATAACTTGTACTGATTTAAGGCAGAAACACACAGCCCCGAGAGTAACCAGATACTGGCAGATCTGGGCCTGGTCATGTCACGAGGCTTCTAAAAAGGATGTCTTATTTAAATGCAATAGGTAATAGACTGAAAGGGCTCACGGAGTTCTAGGGGGGAAAAAAGCTTCTAGACACTCTTGTTCCTCTCTCATCATCTGCCCCCACCCCACCCCTAACACGGCCCAAACCTCCCGGACATCGGCAAAGGCTGGGAATAGAGTCCCAGCAAGAGCATCGCTCTGCCCCCGGCTCTGACCCCAGGCCCCCAGGGAGTGCTCTTTGCCGTTTCCCTGTCCAGGCTTTCTTCTTGTTACCAGTTGGTGGAGTAGGCGACGCAGTGTGAGCTCACAGGTTCATGACTTATTATCTCTACTGACTACCGCCAGAGTGGGCAGGAGAAGTAAAAAAGGTGCGTTGGATTCCAACAGCCCTTGAGCATCTACACTCGTCTGAGCCTTTCACAGTTAATACAAACCATTTCTCATAAACCACAGTCTTTGCCTGCAGCCCAAATACTTCCCTAACTCCTCTTCAGACCTTCCCCAAAGGTGGAGCTAACTAGACCAGTTCTGTTCATCCTCTACATCTCATGCAGTTAATTTGCATGTGGTTTTTCCTCCTTATAATGCCATGCTCTTGAGGGGTGAGCTCCGTTGTCAGGACACTCAGGATAATGAATTTAAAATTCTGCCTTCACTGAAAGCTTGCGTTAGTCAAACTCCCTCTGTGTTCCTTACTCATGTCACATTTGTGATCCTATGAAGGCAAAAATTGTGCAGTTTCTCCCACATCTACCTCTTTCCTCACTTCCAGTATCTATTTCTCCACATCGTCTTAGTGACCTGTATGTCTGTCCCTGATTTCAAGGACTTCATGGATTCTTTTCTGTTTACAACCCCTAATATATTTCTTTCCACAAACACAATATATTGTCCTGATTAATACTGCCTAGTCCATAGACATGTCCTGGAAAGGGTTTTGAAATAACATACACAAATTCTACTAGCATCCTGGGGGAAAAAAGCAAATCAATTCATGACTTTTGTCTGTTAATACTGGATACCAGAGGATCCTGGAGCAGTAGCTAGAGTTTTAAGGGCAAATGATTATGATCCAAGAATTTTGTACCCTTCCCAATTGTTGTTCATGTGTGAAGGCAAGAGAAAGACATTCTCAGATATATGAGTTCAAAAGCATGTGACATCTTCCTGCTTTTTCATACTAAAAAAAAAAAAAAAAAAAAGTACTTTAAAGTACTCTACCCCATTGATAAATGAATCAGAATAAATATCCAGAAAGATAAATTGTGTCATGAAAGAATGGGCCATGAGATTCCAAATGAGTTAATTACAGAATTAAGTATATATAATTAGAGCAATATATTAAAATTCATTAGTAATAAGAGAGAGAGGGAAGAAATGGAGGGGGAAGGAGGAAGGGAAGGAAGAATGAAAGAAAGAAAGGAGGAAAACTCAGCCTATTGAGTGGAATAATGGAAAAATAATAACAGGAAAAAGACAAAGCAAAGGAACATTAATAACAGAAATAATGAAGAAAGATTTTAAAGAACAGCTTCCCAATGAAAAGGCAAAGATTTCTAAATTGATGATCTCCCCCACCAAAAAAACCCCATAGCCTGACTACATACTGTTTGCACTAAATGTTGGTTAATAAATATTCTTGCCTCAAGCTCTAATCTTGGAGATTTAGTCTTAGACAATTTTCTCTTCTGATTCTGTATTCTCAAGTTGCCTCATCCATGCTCCAAGTTTCGAGTACCACCCAGGTGCAGTGACTCACCTTTATAGCTCCTCCTTAGACCTCTGCTCTGGCATCCAGGCCCAGAAGTCCAGCTTCCTGTTTGGCACATGCACTTGCTTGTCTCACGGGCAGCTCAAGCTCAAACTGTCCAAATCTAAACTCATAGTCTTTACCCATCCCCAAGCCTCCTGCCAAAACAAAAACAAAAACAAAAACAAAACACATGTCAGCCAGCTTTTATATGTCAGTAAATGAGACCACCAACTGTGCGTTTACAGAAGCCAATGATCTGGGAGCCATCTCCATACCTTTTTCTCTTACAGCTATCCGATCCACTCCATCACCAAGTCTGTTTGGCTTTACATCCTATATGTATCTCAAACCCACCCACTTCTCTCCATCTCCACTACAACCATTCTGATTCAAAGTACAGCATTTCTTAACCAGACTCTCATAATCACATCCTAACCAATCTCCCTATATCCTCTCTTGCTCTCTTGAAATCTATTTTCCACACATATACCAGAGTGATTTCTTTTCAAAATGCAATTGGTGATTATGTCAATCAGTTATGTGACGCTAAAAGGGGGAAAAGACCTGATATGTAGCATTTGCCAATTTCTGTGGTGTAAATATTGCCACCACAGGTGATTTCAAGTGACCGGTTCAGTGATGTCACTGAACACAGAGTTGGGAAGAGATGTGCCCAGTTCTGCTCTTGTGTGCAGAAGTCTGCAGCACATCACTGCCTGTAAACCCTTTGCTTAATACTCTTTAATGACTTTTCATTGCTTCTAGTACAAAGGCTTAAATCCTCAGCAGAATTTAAAAGGTGCTTCATGGTCAGACTCCGCTGACCTTTTCAACTTCAACTCGTACCATATTCTCCTGGTTCTTGGCACCTAGCCCCACTTGCTGGCAACAGGCTCTTTCCTGCCACAAGATCATTATCTGTCTGGAAGTCTCCCAGTGCCCACCTCCCAATCTGGTTAACAAAACATCCTCTAGGGCTGAGCCTAAATGTCTCTCCCTCAGGAAAGCCTTTCCTCAGCACTCCCCCAAACCAAATGAAGTCACTCCTTTATAAACTTTTGTAGCACTTAGCAGCTCATAATGCCATATGCCGTGAAACATACACCACTGTTGTAATTTTACATACATCTGGGAAATCATCGATTGACTGATGTCTATCTTTCATACTGTGCTTTAATTTCTATAAGGGTAAGCTCCATATTTGTTTTATGATCACCATTGTATTCCTTAGTGCCTAACACTTGGCATGTAGAAAGTACTCGATGCATTTTTGACGAATAAGAATATGAAAAGGCAGACAATGAAAATCAAGTGGCACAAGGAGGTTAAAGGAAAAAGAGGAGGCAAATATCTATTAGTCAAAAACACAGAAAAGGAAAGGTAGCAATTTTATAGACCAAGCAGACTTCAAGGTAAAAACATTAAATGAGAACAAAGGAGGTTGTCTGATAGTGATAAAATCTGTAATGAAGATGCTGTGGTCAAGGAGCTTTATGTACCAAATAACATCAACCTAACGTTAATGCTAGAAACAGAAGGAAAGGGAAGAGCTGTAGTGTGAGGCTTTGACAGACCAACGGAGCTGAACGGAAGGGCAAGGAGCAAGCCTTACATACAGAATACTAACATAAAGACAGATTTCAGAACTGTAAGAAGGGATAGGTTCTTTTCAGATGCTGCTGGGATAAATGAGTGTTTGTTTTTAAAAAGTAGGATTGCTCCATGATTCCAGTAAGAGAAAATGGCTCTTGTAAAGCTTGCCCCAAAACACTCTTATAGGATCCTAACAATCACAACAGGAAAAGGGTTCTATAGTCAGATAAATCTGGGAAGCATCATGTTAAGCCAAGGTCAGCAGATTTCTTTATTGCCAACTTTTCAAAATCTTTGTTGCTTCTATGAACTAGATCATTTCAAGAGAGAACTAGAGTACATACTGTTCCCAGAATTACTTGACCACAGAACTTTTCACATTTCATGAGATTGATGCTTCATGCTCTGCAAAAAAATCATAAAATAAATATACACCACATAAATATACATATGCTTTTATCCAGATGAATGAGGCTGTCCTAAACCAAACAAAAGGGGAAGACGTAATGAGGGAAATGGTTGGTATATTTGATGACATATAATCTTTAGGCTTCTGAATAGCATAAAGCAAATGAAAAACCAAAGGGAAAAAAGTAGCTGGAGTTAGGAATGACTTTACTATACGAAGAGTTCTCAGTGATCAATTTAAAAAGATCTCCATCCAAATAGCCAAGTTGGCGAAGAGCATGGGTGGAAAGTACACACACACACATTCACTTCCATCCACCAAATGTGCATGATCATTAAGTACTAGAGAGATGCTTAACCTCACCAATAATCAAAATAAGGCAAATTAAAACAGCATAATACATTTTTTGCCTATTAAGTTGGCTATTTTGAATGATGAAATTCGGTTTCAGCAAGATAAAGTGCAATAGGCGCTATCAAATACAGCCAATGAGAATATAAAACGATACCACCTCTCTTGCAAGTAATTTGTCAGTACCTGTTTATCAAGTCTCTTTTTCAAAATCCTTTGATACAGTAATTCCACTTCAGGCAATTTATCACAAGGAAAGAAAATCAGAGATTGCCTAAAGATTTATGTTTGGGGATGTTGACTGTAGCTTTGTTTATAATAGCAGAAATATTGGAAGCAGCCCAAATGTCAAGCAGTGACTGGTTAGAGAAATTATGGTATGCCCTATTTGATGAGATATTATGCAGCCATTAAAAATTATGACTTGTAGAAATACTCACAAAAAGAACGTTAAGTTGAAAAGCGTGATGTAAAACTATATCCAGCTTCCAATTTTATAAAAATACATCTGTATGTTTATGTAACTGGGATATACTAGGGTGAAATATACTAAACTGTTGAGTTACTCTCTCTGAAGAACATTGCATTTATTTTATAACCATCCCCCACATCTCCACATGGCATCCATCAACCAACTTTTATCAGCTGTACTTCCAGAACGCATCCTGAGTCTTGCAGACCTGCTCCATCCCCTCTACAGTGCCTTGGTCAGAGCAAACATCATCTTTCACCTTGACAAATACAGCAGCCTCTCATTGGCCTCCCTCTCTTCCTCCCCCATGCCTTGTTATAGGCCAGTCTCCATGCGGTAGCCAGAGTAATGTTTCCAATGTAAATCAGATCACATTACCTCCTGCTTAAAACTCTCCAGGGTTTTCCCATCACACCTTGAGTAAAACCCAAAGCTCTTTCCTTTACCAAGGCCAGAGGCCCCTAGGGATCCCAGCCTGCCTCTCTGACCTCATCTCCAGCTTCTCACTTCTCCCACTGTGCTGTGGCCTCTCTGATCCCTGCTTTTCCCCTCACGTCCCTAGCCTTGGACCAGCACCAGCTCTCCCTCTGCCTGGGATGCTTCCGCCTGCCCTTTACATAGTTGGTTCCTTCCTGTCAGGTGTCAGCTTAAATGTGATCTCCTCCAAGAGGCCTTCTGATCAAATCAGTGTATTTTAATTCTCTGCATAGCATTCATTACCATCTAATTTTTTTTTCATGTGTCTATTTCTTTGTGTATTGTCTAAACTTCCTCCACTAGAGTGTAAACTCCATCACAGCCTCCTGTATTGACTTAGAACCCTGCCTTAGTAGGCAGTAAATGCTAGCTGAATCTGTGAGCTAAAAAATGAAACCAAAAATGTTTCATCACAATTGGAAAGGTTAAATCACAACAGGCTACTTGACCAACAATCTTCAAACAATGCTCTGTAAAATCTACAGGTTGGAAGGGCATCCCACTAAAGAGTGGGAAATCCCTCCCCTCTCTAACCTCCCAGACCAGAAAATGACATTTATGTGGGTGGGCAGGTGGAATGGATTTGCAGTGTCCCCTGCTTCAGAAACAAATCACACTATTAGGCTTTTGCAGGTCTCTGGGGAACTTGTCCAGGTTTTGGTGAATTCCAATGAGCTCCAGTTTTAAACATGCAAGATTTCAACTCTGGCTTTCAACTCACTGAAAGAGAGAGCAGCTTAGATACTTGTTTGCCTCACAACTCCTGGAATTTCTCCTTCCCACTGTGACAGCCTGAGAAGTCAGAGGTAGAGAATTCAGAGGAGCCAGATGCCCTTTAATGAAATGGGCCCCAAGAAGCCTCCTCCCCTTTTGTAAGCCCCTCTTTAGGACTGCTCATGGGGACTGTGCCATGACCTCACACGGCAAGGCATTAGAGCACATCCAAAAGTTGACACATTTAGTGTTTATGGTCGTGACTATATGGTAAGAGTCCCCAAAGGACACTGAGTTGTCATGTTGCAGTGGAATAAATTTGAATCAGTTATGATCCAAGGCTGTTTTGTGAAATTAGATCACTTAGCTAATGAGTGGGCCTAGCCAGCCCCCCAGCATCCCATCTCATAGCCGCTTCCGCTCCATATTGGAGTGTAAGGTCTTTAAGCAGCAGATTTCTGCCTATTTTGTTCCCTACTGAATCCCTCGTACCTAAAATATCGCATGCACATAGCAGATGTTTAGTACTTAATGTCAAGTGAGTTAATAAATGAGTGATAGCCTTATCCTCACTCATGGACCACTCCCTGTGTGCCTTGCCTGGTTCAATTCTCACAGCGACTTGAACTCTTAGTCCTCATACCACCCCCATGAGGGGACTTTGCAGAGGCAAACCTGAGCACCTAGGTGCTGCAAATCTCTTATGCTGCACATGTCTCTTTGAAAGTTAGAGTTCATCTCCTTTGTAAGGCCCATCTGATCTTCATTGTGTGGAGTAGATATTGTGGGAGAAGCAGGAATGTCATGGTGAGAACCTCTCTCTACTGGCTAACATGTTTGGGGAGGCCATGTGTTATGGAAAAGCACTGGTTAGGGAATTATCATATCTGGGTTCAAATTCCATTTTCTTCTCTAACCAGTATGAACTTGGACAAATCACAACCTCTCTGAGCCTCAGTTTCCTCATATGTTAAAATATATGTGTATATGTGTATGTGTGTGTGTGTATGTGCTTGTGTGTATAAAATGGACCCGTCTTGCCCAGTTCATATGGGCTATGATGAGGCACCAATGAGAGAAAAGAGATGATTGGATCTCTGTCAAATCCTCTGTTAGGTATTCTGTTTGGTGGAGTTAATTGTCAGTGAGATAAATCCAATATTACTTGGCTCCATTCATGGGAGTTTGGTATCTGTCTTCAGATACCTGGGGAGATTTTACATATAAATAAGTTATTCCATATAAAATGTCTCCAAGTGTCTTGCACAGAGTAAGCACTTAATAAGTACTAGTGTTACTATTATGTTACTGGAAAGGCCTTCAAAGTTCTTACTGGACCCTGAACACAATTTTTATCTGTACCCAGGGAGACCTGTGAGCACTTGTGTGGTTTTCGTGTTACTCATAGTGGTGAAACAAATGACCACAAAACTTAGCAGCTTTAAAAAACAACCTGAGTATTACGTCTCACAGTCATGTAAGGAACGTGGTCAGGGCTCAGCTGGGTGTTCTGCTACTGCAGATGGCATTGGTGGGGTGCTCAGTGAATTCAGCTGCCAGCTGGGCTAGAATTGAGGGGCCTGGCCTGTGTCACTCACATGTCTGGTACCTTGGCAGGGTCAACTGGACCCCTCTTCTCCTCCCAAATCCATCCTGCAGATCGTCAGACTTCTTATAGGGTGGCCCGGGCTCCAGAGTGAGTGTTCCAAGACACCCTTGTAGAAGCTGCAAGGCTTCTCTGCCTCAGGAGTCCCAGTCATGTCCGTCACACTCTATGGTCAAGCAAGTCACTAAGGACAGCCCAGACTTGAGGGGAGGGCAGTGAGACCCTGCCTCTCAGAGGCATTGGATAATGTGTTGCCCTCTATAATCTCCCACAGGTAGTAACTCTCATCTCTCGGTAGTAAGTAAGAGAAAGGAGAAGGCCACGCCTGGGTTCAGTGGGCAAGGGTGGGGTGATTCCCCTCTGCCTTTGGAGTGGGGGCATGAGTGCCCCATTTTTGCCTTCCCTGACTTGGGACTTTCTCCTTCAGAATGTGTAACCCGCCCTCTCTCCATTACCCTATTTTCTTCCCATCACCCGTTCATTCTGATTGCACCTAACTACTGTCTACCGGGAAGTTTCACTAGAAATTTTATGGTTCACCACCAGTTTTCAGGAATGGCAGGGCTTTGATCTATGCTGGGGACTCGTGTCTTTATCAGGTGCCCTTTTCCTCTAGGCCTCGTCCATGCCTTTGGGACAAGCCTTCTGAGGACTTTGCTGACCACCCTCTGTGGTTTTGCCAAGTCACAGTTAAGCAAGGTCAGCCAGGTATCTCTACATCCAATTATGTGTGTGTCCTTCCACCAGCAGTGAAAACCTCAAATGATTGTATTACCTCTAATTCTACCCAGTGGACTCATACTGAATTGCACAAAGGGAATTTGTGGAAGGAAGGAAGCAAGCAAGCAAGCAAGCAAGCAAGCAGGCTAGCTTATTATTTTAGAAAGCCATATTTTACTCTTTTGTAGAGTAAGATTTTGATATGAGTTTGGCTAAAATGACACACACAGGGAGCAAAGGCATGCCTGAACAGTTATTATTCCACTTCTTTGTGAGTTCACGAATGCATCTGCAACCAAACGTATGAGGGCTCTGACTTGTCCGTTCCTCTCCCAGGTCCTACTGAGATGGCAGTGATGAACTGGAGACTTTATATTCATTTCCATAGCAACAAACATCAATGTCCCACAGCCACTCCCTGAAACCTTTGCAAATGCTACTTTCCCATTAAGCCCAACCCCTGGGAGATGGCGAAGTGTTTGCAGAAGCTTGCAAGACTCCCCCCGCAGGGCCACTGTGGCTGAAGCAAGACTAGGTCGGAAGAAGAATGTCTAGCTCTATGTACCTAGAAACAGCAGGTGAAACAAAGACAATTAACTAAATCAGTTTTTCTCCAATTATTTCTTCTCTTGTAAAGTTTGCCCCTAGTGTGAAAAACTCACTTCCAACTTTTGTTCCATGCACAGGCAGCTTTATATCTAGAGTTTGGAAATTGCCTGGACAAGGAAGAACTGCATCTCACATTTTCTAAGTGCTCTGTGTATCTTGTGGCAACCCAATCTTCCTCAAATACTAATTATGAGCATTTATTTACGGCTTACATCTCAAATGCTGATGGTATGCAGTGTGTGTCTGTGACCAATGACCTGCCATTAATCAATAATCAGAGATCTGAAAAAAAGAATGTGTGAACTATGGTACAGACCCAGTTAACCTGAAATAGGAGGGAAGGGACTTGATCCTCTAATTGAGTTACACCCTGGTGTGGTGTGTGCCTGTGGATTCTGGGAGGTCGCTGAGGGACCACAGCCTCAGGCTGAGAGTTGATGCCTCGTGGGAATGGGACCTCAGCTTACCCTGCTCCGTCCTCCTTCCTGTGGGCAACTGGGAAGTACAGACACCCGTAACACAGTGAACCCCAGTGGCCTCAAATGTGTTTAAGCTCAAGAGCCTTGAGATCCACAGACGACAGACTTAATTTTGAGCCAGGCAGGTTCTGAAGGGAGAATGAGCTTGGACCTATTTCCCATCCTGGACATCTTCTGTCAGCATGATTGCTGTCACAGCTGCCCTGTTTCTTTCTATTTCCTTGGGTGGTGGTGGTCTGAGTGCAAGATCTGGTCCCAGGCAATCCAGGCATAGAATCCTCCCTCTGCCTCTCTTCTCGCCTGAAACCCAGGGATACTAGAACCTCCCTCAGGAAACTGTGATGAAGATGAATGAGGTCCTGCCCGCAGGGCAGCTGGCACGGAGCCTGGTGCACACTAAGAGTTCAGCCCACATAGTGCCATCACCGTCGTCATCCTCGCCACCATCTGAATTGAGGGTTAAGGGGCAGCTCCTGAGTGTTAGTGACTCTGTGGTGATGGGCTTCCTGAGAACACAGCTCCACTGACATGAGCCACCAAGGGGCAGACGAGTTTAACCATGCCCAGGACCCAGGTTAGCCCACTCCAGAGATGAGATGGTCACAAGGCTACTTTTATGGGATCTTTAGTGTTTGATTCCTCCTCCCCCAGCCCTTTGTGGTGTTCGTAGGAGCCCACCTCTAAGGCAGGAAAGAGAACTGAAATCCCTGCCTGTGGACAGGGAGGCACTCATTCACTTCCAAAAAATGCAGCCAGGACTTAAGGATACAACTTAGAATAATGATGTTTGCGTCTAACGAGGTAACAGAGCTGGTGCTGCTCACATATCACATTTACTCCCTTCACAGTGAAGCAAGCTGGTGGCTGGGGATGGCAAACTGTGTGCTGGTCCTGGGCTGGGGCTTAGGAAAAGTCCCCAGGGGGAAAAAAAAGAAACCATTTTAGAGTTGCGTTAAGGCTAATGGTCAAGGAGAAAGGGGCATCCCGAGCTCGAGGGCCCACTTGTATGTTTGCAGTCGTGGGTGGGCTGGTCTGCAGAGTGAAGATGCCCGTGGCACACCGACACCTGGACAGTCACTTCCTGTTTGCACAGGGCGCTGCGGCTGCTGCCGAGCCAAGCACCAGCACAGCATCCCCCGTTCACGAGTCTCTCACGTGCAGAATGTCTTGTCTTCACAGTGGACTGTTGGAACTTGTAATGGGCCTACCTCAGCCCTCCATCTCAACCCTCTGTCTTTCCTGTTTTGTTCACTTTGGACAGGGCACTCCCCACAGGCCTTTTCAGAGGCCCCCAAGGCTCCAGTCAGAGGTGACAGCAGGGAGAGGTCAGCAAGACACCAGGTCAGGGGCCCTGGGACAAGTCAGAGAGCCACAGATCACCACCCAGGTGGTGCAGCAAGTCCTTATTCTGTCATGACATGTGCAACAGGTTACATCATCAGTGTAGCATACCCAGGTATGGTAGACCAGAAGTCCGGCCCGGTTCACACACGTTAGCTGCAACCCTTTTCATATATACCACAGTTTTTCAGAATGCAAGTGTGTGAGAATGAGATTTTTATCAGGATAAATTTAAATCCACTCAGAATTCATTATCTTAAAAGTAACTCATTCCCAGTTTGGCACACCTCAGCCATTGTTATTCACACATTACTTGCAACCTCCCAACTAATAGAAGTTGACATCTGGTTTTAGAGGTGATTCTTCTCCCATTAGGGGCTTCCGATGAGTCCTTGAAATAACCACACCCCCAGCTGTCTCTCTCACCCTCTAAGAAAGCACCCCCAGCTTTACAGAAGGATCCATTGTGGACAGCAGATGTCCTCCACACCTGCCCTGGGAGACCTAGATGCCCACGTTCTGGTGCCACATGGCCAGGTGAAAACTCTGAACAGATGTTACCCTCAGCACAAGCAGGCCTGCCTCCCTGGCTGCGGGGGAGGCCAGGATCTTCCGGAATTCAGCACCCCGTGTGTCCCAGGTATAGGAGCTGGAGCCTTGCAGGGCTTCTCAGCATGTGGTCCACAGCTTTGGAGCCTAACTTCAGCCAGGGTGCTCATTTAAAAGCACATTCTCAAGCCCTGTCCCGGAACTACTGAATCAGAATCTCTGGGCATGGGGTCTAGGAATCTGCATTTTTACGCTGAACACTCACCCCTTCTCCGCCCCCAGTTATTTGCACTCCTGGCAGGAAGCACAGGTGAGTAGCACTCTTGTATAGCCCTCCCCCTGCCACCGCCCCTACAAAGCGGAGTCCAGTGTCTCTCAGGGCTTGGAGACCCTAGAGAAGGCAGCAGCCCTGCGAATGGGGAAAGGCAAGCCCTGAGATGGACAGTGACAGCTCTTCTGCCAGAAAGAGCCCTGTTCTCTCAGGCTTCTGGGTTCATTCCTTGAGAACAGTGTTTGGCTGTACAAACTGATAGAACAAGGAGCCCTTCCAAGTTCTAAGAACCTTTTAGTGGCCCCACACTGTGCTGGGAGCTGTGCATGAGCCATCTCTCATCCTTAGGCAAGGTACCAGTTATTATCTCTGCTCTATATCTGTAGAAACTTGAGGCCCAGAGAGGTTATTGGACTGGTCGAAGGCCACACAGCTGATAAAAGCAGAAACAAAGTTGTAAACCAGGGCTGGCTGACTCTTCTGGTGACACTGCCAGAATCTTCTGGAGGAGGTGTGAGCTAGCCTAAAGGAAGGGACATTGGGGCATTTTCTGATTCTGTGCAACCAAACTTCCCCTGAGCCTTTGAGCTCAGAGGTCAAATGCTGAGAATGTGACAAGACAAGCTGAGACTGAGACGTGGTTTTAGGACTTGAAACCTTGGCTTACTCCTTCCAAAGCCTGTGCTGACTTTTGGAAGGAGGGGATATTTTAGCCAGGGTAGGGTTCCTGCCTTGTGAGGGCAGTGGTGTTTGCTAAGCTGAAGAAGGGACTTAGAGTTTCTCTCCATGTGTCATTGAAGCAGGGATTGGCATGTTGCCCACTTCAGGTTGAGGAACAACAGGACAGATGCCCACAGATTACTCCTCCTCCAGCCCCTTCTCTGCCACCACTTCCTTCCCTTCACGGCCCCACTGTCCCACCCTGCCAGGAGGCACAGAGCCGATAGATCTTCCCCCAGTCTCCTGTGCTGCTCATTGGCCATGGGAGCTGCATTATGAGTAATCAGAATTGTCGGTCTCTCCTCTAATGACCTCTGGCAGGAGACCACCTTCGGGACATTCTCCAATTAGAGAGTGACTGAGCTGGCAGGGCCTTGTGGCCTGTCTGCCCAGAGCCCCAGTGGAGTGACAGCAACTCATTATACAGGACACCCAAGTCCACTGGTCCTGTCAGTCAGCACAGCCCCAGGGAGGGGCAGGAGGCAGGTCTCCTCCTCACATCCTCAGGCTCCCAGCTACTCTGTGCTCCTTCCCTTCGTGGGGAAGACCCTCCTGTGGTCAGGCATAAAGGACCATGCTCGCTGTTCCAATAGCACATTCTGTGTTTTAAGAATTCCTACCTGGGAGAGATGGTTTCTTTTGAGATCACAGGCTGACTCTCAGGGATGGTGAATGAATCAGGGAAGATGAGAGCTATAGGGGAGGTCAAAAACAGTCCGGTTCCACCTGGCCCTAAACAGAAGAAGAGGGGGCCAAGACCAGAGAGAGGGAAGTCTTGTCCAGTGGGGTCCTCAACCCTGGGCAGGGGGACTGGAGCCTGCCCGAGTCATTCCTGCTTCCCTTCCTCTCACCCCAGATTCCAACACAGACTCTCCTTTCCATGTCTCTGTCCTCCCTTTAAGGCCTGCCCACACCAACAGGTGTGGAGACATCAGTGAGACAGTCATGGCCCTGTGACTGTGCATTCAGGACCAATTCCCCAGGACCAGTGCCAGCTCCAGAGCCATTGTATATATCAGAATAAAAGCGCCCCAATTGGGCAAACAGAGCCCTATGGGGTTTTGGCTTGGCAGATAGATGGCATCTTTGTGCAAAGAAAATAGTGTCCCTTCATCCAGACAAATTCAACCCCATGCCAGGAAACATAGGCTATGAACTGGGCTTAATCCCCCACCAAACATATTGCGCAGTGCACAAACTGCACAGCCATACATGGTGGTCATAAGCCATAAACCTCAGGGCAGAGTCCATTTCTGTCTTGTTCTCTAATATCTTCCCAGGACCTAGTGCCTAACCCATATAGGAGCACAAATTACTCAATAATGAATGAATGCATGCATTCATGCATGCATGCATGCTTTAACTTAAAGTTTAAATCTGTACTTTCAGAGAGGAACCCAGAAGGGCTATCCCAAGAAATGAATCTGCAGCAGTGGAGATTCAGATGTCATGAGAATCTTAGGAGGTCAGTTGAGCCTTAAATCTTCCCTCACAGGAGTCTGCTAATTACTTTGCCAAGTTTTCTGCTGAACAATCTGAACTCACATTCAAAATAGTTTTCCCTTATGTCTCTTTCTTAATATCTCAGCACAACCCCTGCTGTGGACAGTTGTTAAACCTCAGGCCTGGCAGTTTAACAGCTTCACCGCCCAGGAAGGGCCTCGTCTTGTGTATGCCGGTTAGGATGCCCTGCTCTGGGTCCTGCTGAAGGGCAGTACCTGTCAGGACAGGCCATCAGTGTAGCTTGAGGACAGCTTCTGGGACAAATCTTGGGCTTTAGCTAAATCTCATTCTTTTTTGTCACTTTAATGAAATTTTAATATTAAAAAGATACACAAACTAAAACCTGTGTAGCAAAGGGTTTTTAAAACTTCTTAACACAATCACCCATGAAGAAAATCTACATCAAACACTTCTAATGTCTGGAACATAGTAAAATCTTGATAAATGTGAGCCCATGGCTCTTTTATGTTCACTCAAAATAGGTTAATCCACAGTGTAAAATTTGGGCAAAATCTGATATAGGTGAGAAATTTTGCCATGTAAAGGATCTTTTGATTTATTTTTATAGATTCCCTTTTAATGGAATGATCATTTCATCAGTAGATGAGGAAAGAGCTAGCATTTTTCTGGAGGCTGCTGTGGACTAGGGGGTGTGCCAAGTGTTTTATGCTCATTGCTGTATTCTTCTCTGCCAGCCTTGGGAAGATTTGTTCTCTCATTTTCCAGATGTGGAGCTCAAGATCGTTCAACCCCAGAGCCAGCATTCTTTCCCTTCTCGGGTATTTAGAAGTGAGCCCAGTTATGGGAACGGTCCATAGTGAACTCAGCTAAAATTGCCTATGTGACCACATGGTTGGGTCACTGCCAGCTTTCCTGTCCAGACCAGCCTTCCTCTGGCCTGGGATGGGCAATGTTGCCCTTCAGAGGACACCGTCATTTAACCCATCAGTACTGCAGCATCACCAGCAGAGGGGTGGCATGGACCAGCAAACCAAGGGGAGGTGGAAGGGACGTAGGTGCCCCTGGACATTTGAAATATCAAAACTGAGTGATTTCAAACTCAGAGCTCTTCAAAATATGCCATCTCCTTGTCTCTGATGCGTTGAATAAAAATCTCTTTTATTCCCCATCTCTAAAACATTTCATTTCCATCAGGTTGTATATTCCTCAAATTTCCTATGAATTCCCTGCATTGTCAGCTGGTCTCAGGAGAGTGCTTTCCTCAGACTGACATGATTATTTCATAAGATTTCCCAACATGGCCTCCTGCACTGCCCACAGGTCTCTGCTAGTAACTGGTGAGTGAAATTCCTCTGCAGGGACTTTTTGGACTACTAGAAAGCTCAGAGGCACCATCTGCCCCAGAGCAGCTGCCTGCCCCACGTCCCGGTGGTCCCTGAAACCAGGGGCACAGGCGCCCCTGGTGTTGTCGCACTGGGTGCCCTTTCTTACGGGCAGCCAATCCTGGTTCACAGAGGCAGGCACGGCCCCACTCATCTGTGCATGCCCTCTGCCCCGGAGCAAGTGGTGACATCTGAGGGTGAGTTGATTCACCACTGGACCCACAGCACTGCCCCCACCTCCACCCTCGGCTTCAGCACGTGGACCATGTGCACAGATGGGTTCTCGTCCTGACCTGTGGGTGCCCAGCCTTTATGGGCCTACTGAGTGTTGTTTTGTGGAAAGGCTTATACTCATTCCTATCTGTCTTCTTCCTGACTGTGCAGGCCCCATGGTCTCCTTCATGAGTCATTTGGGAGACTCATTCTTAGAGCGGAAGAAAACAGTCTGTTTCTAACCACCTTGTCATCACCACCACCATCCCCTTCCTCATGCCGTGGGCCACCACTTCATCTCCACCGTCATCCCACCACTGCTCAATCCTGCCACCACCCTCCCCCTCACCTCTGTCACTGCCTCCACCCCACGCCGTGTCCCCGTTCCAGTCCCCAGTCAAAGTCTCCCTGCACCTCTCCCTCTCCGCACCATCACCACCTCTTCCCAGCACACAGCTGTCTGGAAGCTCCTATTTACATGGGGCAGAGGCTTCATTCCTCATGTTGCCCTGGAATCAGGCAGCACACCTCCTGTGAGGTTCAGAAACAGATATGCGGAGCATCTCCTCTGCGGGGAGCAGCATGGGCAGTCCCTCGGCGGGGGCACAGGGTACATGAGCAGCAAGGTGGGAGCCTCCCCAGGGAGGAAGACGTGCTCACTTCAGCTCCTAAAATGCGTATGGAACAGCCAGAGGTGCCACGTGAATGGGATGAGGACTGAAGTTTCCGTTGATGTAAATGAACACAGGTTCGGGCTGCCGCCTCCATCGAGGTGAGCAGTGCTGAGGGGTCAGACAGGAGGCGGAGGCACCGGCCAGGAAACAAGTTACTTTGTGCGGTCCGAGGACACCGCCCACATGCCAGCTCCAAACTGTTGTGCCAGAAATGCCAGGGGACCTCTTCTTTCTCCTTTACGGTCCTGATACAGAAACTGTGGACAGAAACTTCACAACTGGGGCTTGGCTGCTGGAAGGCCACACAGCTCTGGTCTGTTCTCTGTTCATTTGGCCTCAGGCTCTCAGAGCACCAGACCAGGAGCCTCATTCATTAGAACAGTAACCTCAGTCCTGAGGCCCGAGTGTGTTATTTCTGAGCTGTTAACATCCTGTACACGTAAAGGAAAAATAAGATAGGTTTGGCAAGAGTTTCTTTTAAAGTAGGCTGAATAACCTAATTAAGCGCATCGTTTTCAAATTAAACACAAATTTCCTAATGCAGAGGTGGAATTGTTAAATTTCACAAATTTCCACACTTGAGAATTGTCTAAGAATAATTTTCCAGGCTGACACTCTTTTCTTCTTGATGTGCACTCATTGCCTGGGTGATATCATCTAGTCTCATGATTTTAAAATCTTCCAAATCTCTGTCTCCAGTTCACACCTCTTTCCTGAACTCCAGGCTCACAGAACCAACTGCCCCTTGATTTTCTTCTCTTGGACACTTAGAAATCCCAGTCTCAGCGTAGTTGGAACAAAACTCTTGATTTTATGGCCAAACCTGATCATCCCCCATACTCCCCATTTCAGTGAATATTAAGCCGCATTTACCTGGTTATTCAGGCAAAAACCTTGACCCTCTCCTTCACGCACAGCATCATCTGCTGTGTCAGCAAGCTGTGCCTAAAATAGCACAGAAACCCGTCCGCTCCTCCCCCTGTCCCGGCTAGTCCAGGCCACTGGCATCTCTTGCTCTGGCATCTCCAGCAGCCTCCTAACTGGTCTCTCTGCGTCTCTGTTGGCCACCATGTCTGTCACCCCTCCCCCAGCAGCCAGAATCCATTTTAAAAGTGTAAATCATATCGATTCACTGTCCTGCTCAAAGCCTCCCAGTGGCTTGTCATCACACTTGGGATGCAGTCAAGGCTCCGCACAAGGCCCTGCTGGCTCTGTCCCACCTCCATCTTCATTCGCTCTCCTTCCATCCCCTTCACCCCAGCCACCCTTCTTGGTCTTCCTTGAAGACACCAAATCCATTCCATTCCCTGCAGGGATTTGGCATTTGTTCTGTCCTCAGATCCTCTCTGGTTCTTTCCCTCACTTCATGCAAGGACCTCAGTATAGACTGAAAGGCCACCACCTCCTCCAAGAAGCCTTCCCTGACCACTTCATCTGAATAACCTCTCACCCCTTCCCTCCTCATCCAGTTTCACTGATTTCTTTTTCTTCATGACACTGATCACTTCCTGTCTGTCTCTTCCACTTGACTTTAAGCTGCATAAGGGCAGGGATTGTGTGTGTTGTGGTCACTACTCTATCTCTAGTATGTAGAACAGGGCCTGGTACACGGTAGTGCTCAATAGGGGCACTATCTGCACCAGTAATGCCCAGCCCAGCCTGCTGCCCCTTCTGCCCAGCTCTGTGTCCTATGAGCTGTCATTCAAGATGACAAGCTAGGCTTCCTCGTGATTCTCCCAAGAGCAGCATTTGGACTCATTTCTGAAGGGAGTGCGTAGGTGTCAGAAAGACTCTACTTCCAGAGCCAACTTAACAGTGTCTCCCAGGGTCAGGGTGTGGCCATTTGGAGAACATACACCGAGACAGCAGATGGAGAGCTGAGCAAATAGAAACTAGGCCTCCTCTAAGCACAGCCGTCTGGCCTGGCATCCTGCAAGAGGGGAAGTGCAGAGAGCAGCCAGGGAGTCCAGGAATGACGATAGAACTTGCAAGGCTCACTGCACAGTGAGAATGTGGGACCCCAGCGAGAGTGAGAAAGTCCAGCCCACCTCCCCTGAGTTCCATGCCCCAACCCAGCACAGATGGGCCTCCCCCAAGGGCTTGCATGCCCTGCTCCGGGGGCTGTGCAGTAGCTGACTAGAGGGCGGGCCAGGGGCCCCACCATATGTACCGTGGTGCTGTCAGCCCGGGGCAAGGGCAGCACCATCATGCCCCACCCTGAAGTGCCTGGCAGTATGGGTCCAACACCCTGCTCATGCCCCCATCCGGACTCCTGCCAGGGGTGGAGGTCAACGACAAAATGCAGATCCCTCCTGCAAAGTGACCCCCTCCTGGCCTAAGGTGGAAGGTGCAGCCAAGATGAGTAGGGGAAGGCCACCCAGGGCAGCAGGGGTAGGAAGAGGCAGCAGAGCCCCATCTTGGGATGAGGAGGTGGCATGAGTCAGGACTGCACATGAGCAGGGCTCAAAGCCCTGACACATCCTCCAGTGACTGTCCCATCAGATCTTCTTATAAAACACAAATTCAAAGATAATTATTAAGAATTTCAAGCCAGCAACTCCAGAGCATTAATCCCCAGTCACAGGGTCCCTCTGAGTATGGGGACCCTGTATTCCTGCCCCAGTCACATACCCACCTGTAATCCCAGAAAGGTGGGCCAAACAGGATTGCTCTGTGACCCTCTCTGGCTTCAGAAGCAGCTCTGCGGCATGAGCAGCTCCGGGTCACAGCCAGGCTCCCACTGACTTCCTGCTCCTGCGCTGTGGTGGCACTGCTAGAGATTATCTGATTTCATCAGGGAATTTACACAGGCGCCCTGTCTGAGGGCCCCACCACCCTCCCAGAATCAAGACCAGAGTCTTTCCACCCAACCTGTATAGGTGATAAGCCCTTGCATTGCTTCGGATTTGGGAACAATGTAAAAGATTTCTTAAATATCTGTTTGTGATCACTTAATCTGAAGTGTTGTCTTAAAAAAAGTAAAACCTGAACGTGGATTTGTTTTAAATTGAAGTATAATTTACATGCAATGAATGTATAGGTCTTTGTCAATAATTTGGGACAAATGTATACACCATCACTCAAATCAAAACTTTAAACATTTCTATCACCCTAGAAAGTGATCTCCAGTTCCTTTCCAGTCAGTCTTCCCCCACACCACTGTTACAGTTCTGATCACTACAGATGACCTTAGCTCTTCCTGAACACCATGTAAGTGGAACTGTAGGGTAGGGAACCGTTGGCGTCTGGCTTCTTTCACCCAGCGTCACGTGTTTGAGTTTTCTCTGTGTCTTGGAAAGTAAGTTTGTTCCTTTATATTGCTGAGTTGTGTTTTGCTGTATGGCCACATCACAGTTTGCTGACTCATTCCTGCTGATTCACATTAGATCTGTTCGCATTTGGGGACTATTATAAATAAAGCTCCTATGAAGATTTTTGTACATGTCCTTTCGTGGACCTAAACTTTCATTTCTCTTGGATGAATACTTACAGATGGCAGGCACATAAGAAGATGCTCAACATCATCAGTCATTAGGAAATGCAAATTAAAACCACAAGAATATACCATTAAACACCTATTAGAATTTCTAAAATTTAAAAGACTGACCGTAGCAAGTGTTGGCAAGGGTATGGGAGAAACAGAACACTCGTTTACTGCTGGTGGGACTGTTTTCTAGCTTGGTGATTTCTTTTCTTACCTTTATTTTCTTCCTTCTGCTTCCTTCTTTTTCTTCTTAGAGTGGGACCTCCACTGTTTCTGATGAGAAATAAAACATCATTCTTACTACTCTCTTAAAGTTGATGTATCTTTTTCCTCTGACTGAGTTTTCATTTTCTTGTTATCATTGGTTTTCAGTAGTTTGATGGTGGTTTGCTTTGTGGTTTCCTTTGTAGGAGTTCCTTTTACTTGGGTTCACTCACCTTATTGGATATTTGGTTGATATCTTTCAGTTTTGTAAACTTTTAAGCCAATGTCTTCTCAAGTGTTCCTTTTGCCCTATTCTTCCTCTTGTTTCCTATAACTCCAATTATATGTATGTTAGTCCTGGTCAGATTATCCCCCAGCTCTTTAGTGATCTGTTCTATTTTTTTTCATTATTCTTCTCTGCACTTCAGTCTAGGCCTTTTTATTATTGACTTGTCTTTGAATTTATTGATCTCATTATCTGTTGTGTCCAGTCAGCTTATTCTTATCAAAGTCCATTTAATAAAGCCTTTATTTCATATATTGTATATTTTAATTCTATTATAGGCTTGTTTTTCTCTGAATTTGATTTACTTAGACATGTATTTCTTCATTACTATCACATGACTTTGAAAAAGATAGGACTTTTAATTCATCTGGTTTTTCTTGTTATAATGGGAACAACAACCTATTGTACAATTCTCTGTCCAAGACAGAAGTAGAATTCTGTCTGAATTTTTAGATGCCCTGTTATTTTAATTTTCCATATTACTAGAAAATTGTAAGAATGATACGAGGAACTCTCATATGTACTTCACCAAAGACCCCATTCACATTTTGCCAACAGTGTCCTTTTTAGTAAGAGAATTCAAACCAAATCACCTGTTTTCAGCCTGCTTCAATTTAGAACAGTTCTTCAGTCCTTCCTTGCCCTTCATATTCTTAACATTTTTTTAAAGATTTTAGGCCAGTCATCTTAATGTCTCTCAATTTGGATTTGTCTGATGTTTCCTCATGACTACATCAAGGTTATGAATTTAGGGCAAGAATGTAACTGAAGTTATCATGAGCTCTTCTGCATCCCACCAGTTAAGAATTGATGTCAACTTGTTTTGTGATAAGACATATTGAAACTATGTAAGTATCCTGTTATTCCTCTTTCGTCCACTAGTTGTAGCATTTATTGATTTTTTTTTTTTTTTGGCCTAAAATAATTAGTACTATGATTGCCAAATGAAAATTTTCTAATTCCTTAATTTCTTCTACTTTTATTAATTGAAATTCTCTTGTATGGAAGAATTTTCTCCCCATTTATTTGCTCACTTTTAAAAAATCAATTGGATTTGTGCATTTCTCTTTATTCTTTTGGGATATTATTTGCTACTATCATTATTTATTTTCATGCTCAAAGTGTCCCAGAATTGGCCAGTGGGCTCTTCCTCAAACTGGCTTCTGCATCCTTTGATATGTCCCATGATTTCTTAAAGTGCTTTCTTACTTTCTGGCACAACAGGATATTCTGGGCTATTCTTATACTTGCCCTGCCCCTTCCTTGGAATAAGCCATTTCTTCAGAGATCTTTGGTTCACGTTAGTGGTGAATTGTATTTAGAAACCAAGACATGATAGTAAAACATGCTCCTCGCTCCTGGGGTTTTGCTGCTCCCAGATCCTCTAAGAGAAGAGATGCAGAAAGTATGTGTGTGTGTACTTACAGGGTGCATTCTGTAGGGTTCCTTCTAGCTTCCCTCTTTTCATATTTGTAACTCTCCTCTTCAGTGAGAGACTTAGCTCCCATTATCCTCATTGTGTTTATTTACTGCTCAGTGCCCTGTATGTAATGTAATTTTCTGACCCCACCTTCCTCTGTGGGTCCCAATCCCACCTTGCCATCCCCCAATGCAGTTGCCTACCAGAACCAACTTGACCATCATCCTTGGGTCCCCTTCCTTGTGATGCCCTTCCCCCACCTTGGCCACCATCATGCTCTGCTGCCTCCCTCTTAACTATGAATTTTTGAAGCAAAAATATTATCAGCATTTTTTCTCCTTAGAATCAAAAAGCAGAACTCACTCTGACATGCTTCAAGTTGAGATAATAAGTATGCTTGTTGTAACAAATCAAAGATAATTTTGCTTTAGTTACTATGACCTGCTTAGAAGGATATTTTGATTTTTAATATTGTCTAAGTTTGCCACTATAAGTAAGATTGAACCAATACCAGTTACAGAATGACTTCTGGCCATGCTTTAGGTAGAAATGTGTCAATGAGAGTAAAGCCCTCACTTTCTGACGCTGCTGCCTCAGGAGAGCAGGCTTGTTTGGGTCAATATAAACTAGAGATCAGATGACACTAGGGCTCAGAGACCCTCACTGTGCCTAAAGGCGTTGCTTTTTCAGAAGATACTTCAGACTCAACTCCATCGTTTTTATTTCTTGTATCAGAAGTGGTCCCAAAGGGCTCAGCCACTGACCTTGCATTTGTCTCCAGCTACATCTGTATACTGAGGACAGTACTGCTCCTGAGAGGCCCCACTCTGGGCTTTGAGGTAGAAGTTAGGGACATAGGTTATTGGAGACAGCTGTGTCCTTTTTCCCTCCACTACACCCCATTAATAGACTTCTCTTTCTTGTTTGACTTTCTGGTGATGGAAGAGCTTAAATTTGCTCTAAACATGCATCTGGACTCAGGAAAATTACCACAGGCTATCTGGCAATGACCCAGCCTTTTCTGAGTCTCTTGTGTGGCAAGAACAGTTATCAGAACTTTCCAAAGAGCTAATAGTGCTGTGTTGAAAGCCATATCTCTGTGTTTATCTTAGTTTCTTCATTGTTATGTAATATTTTTAAAAGTCATAATCTGACTTCTGCCACTGGCAATGTGGCAGAGAAATATATTTTTAAATTCTTTTAAGCATTGATGTGCTGGTAAGAATATAAGGAATACTTAGAGGCTAAAGAAGCAAGTGAAACCAGGAACCCAGAGAGATAATGTAGCCGTGACACTGGCTTTATCTCGAGGGCTTTTGCCAAACTGGGTGAACATCAGCTTTAGTTTGTACACTCAGCATAATTCAGGGTACCAGGGACACGTCCCAGGTCCTTTCAAGGTGGACACATTTGGGAAAATTCCACCGCCTACCTGGGACTCCAAGGGGTTACACTCATAGTGGAAGAGTAAACAAGAAAGAAACCTACCCTGTTCCTGCAAGTATGAGAAAATGTGCTTGTCTCAAATCTTGGCACAAAATTAGAGTAGAGGGAAAAAGTCCCATAATGACATATGACCATATGAGCATATGCTGATCGCCACAGGAAATTGTGGGTCAGATGCAAACTACCTAGGTAGTCGGAAAAATCTGACATGAAATTGAGTTTAACCCAGAACTGTGGAGTCCTTGGGTGTCTGGCACAATCAAGATGAGCCCATCTTCAAACTGTGCATCCAAAATTTTCAGATAAACTTCCAGGAAATCTGAGATCATTCTTTAAAAAAAAAAAATTCTTAAAACGCCATGAAGGAAAGCGCCACATAACAAGCAGCACAAACAGCAAAATGACACAGAATATAAAATATGTATGTTTAATATTTTAAAGATTGAAATATGATTGAAAATCAAGAGATTCTACAAGTGACATATCATTGTGAAGAACTAAATAGGACTTCTAGAAATAAAAATTCAAAGTTAAACACTCAGTGGGAGCATGTAAGAATAGATTAGAAGAAGCTGAAGAGGGAATTCAGGAACTGGAAGATGAATTGGAAAAAATTACACAGCATGCAGCACAGAGAAACCAAATACGGGGGATGTGAAAGAGATAAGAGATACTGAGGTAGAACAAGAACTTGTAACACATGTCTAATCAGAATGCCTGGGGGAAAAAAGGAGAGAAATAATGGAGCAGAGATATCTAAAGGAAGGTAGCTGTGAGTTTCATAAATTGATGAATGACTTAAATCCTCACTTCCTGGAAACCCAATGAATTACAGGCAGAACAAATGCAAAGAAATATGCATACTTACATCATAGAGAAACTGCAGAAAACCAAAGAGAAGATCTTAACACTATCCAAAAAGAAGAGATGGATTACCTGCAAAGGAAAGGAAAGGCTGTCAGCTGACATCTCAGTGAGGGCAAAGAGCAAGGGGGTAAAATGTTTATTGAGTTGAGAGGAAAAATCTGTGATTACAGAATTAATTATACAGCATAAATATTTCTTTAAAATGAGGATAAAAATGGATCTTTTGGTGGGAGGAGGTAATCTGATTGATTGATTGACTGATTGAATGGAGGTACTGGGGATTGAACCCAGGATATCCTGCATGCTAAGCACATGCTTTACCACTGAGCTATACCCTCCCCCTGAAAAACGGATGTTTTAGACACACACAACTATGAGAATTTGAGGAATAAGGAGGAATTATGAGGAATAAAGATAGAATATGTACTATTGTCATATATTTAGGTCAGGAAAGGAGCGATTGGAATTTATATGCTCTGAGGTTCTTCATATGGAGGATAAAATGATTGGTTAATGTTAGACCCTGGGTTAATTACACATTTTTTTAAGTTTATGGAATGCAGAGTAGAAGAATAAATAGGGTATATTTTTTTATATGAGTAGAAGAAAAAAATGAAAGGTGAAGTATTTGATCCAGACTAAGGAAACAAAAGAAAGAGGACCACAGAAAGAGGCAAACAACAACCTAATTAGACTATATAAATGAATGATGACACATGTATACAGTGGGCACTGTAAGTGAAAAATGAATGAATGTCAGGTATATGCAAAGATGTAGATGAAACAAAACATAGTGTAAAAGCAAAGGAGGTAACTCTCAGATACATAAATACAATATGATACATGTCTGTAAAGTTCAGAAACATGGGGAAAAGGCAATATATTGCATAGAAATACAAGGATGAGATCAAACTACAAAGAAAAGCAAAATAATAATAAATACAAAATTCCTGATCCTGTTTCCTTTTGAGTGGAAACGAGGAAATAGAATTGGAGGGGGGAACATGGAGAAATTCGAAACTAATGAAACTGGGTTTGGTCTTTAAATGGGTAGGTGGGTACGTGGTTGTTCATCGTAGTGTAATGCTTATGCTGTCCACAGGGTGTATAAGTGTTCTTTTATATCTCCTCATTATTTAATAAGAATAGCTTAAACATTTGCAGTTATTTTAATGTGGCTTTTATGTGGTGTGAAATAGGGTTCCGATGTTGTTTTATTCCAAGTGGATAGCCAGGTGCCTCAGCATTATTTATCAAGTGACTGCCACTTTCCCCATTCAGTGGCCACTCTTGTCATACACTGAATTTTCAGATACAGGGATTTATTTCTGGAGCCTGTCTTTTATTGCCACGTCTACAGTCATTCATCTGTCTATTCCTCAGTCAGTGTCTTACTGATTTGATCATAGCAGCTCTCTGGTTTGATGTTGCTATTTGGTAAGGCACATCCCCCTTCACTATTCCTTTTCTTGTTTTTCTTGGTTATCTGGGGCCACTTACTCCTCCAAATGAACTTCTTAAGATGATTTTATCCAATTCCCAAAGGACTGAATTAAATTTGTAAATTTATGGTAATGTCTTCCCACCCAAGAATAAGAAATGTCTTTGCATTTGTTTAAATCTTATATTATGACCTTCAATGAGATTTTATAGTCTTTTTCGTATCAGTCCTATGACTTTCTTGTTAAATTTATTCATAAATATTTTATAGTTTTTACCATTATTATGAGTAGACTATTTTTTCCTTTCCATTTCTAAATATTTTGCTAATGAAGAGAAGAATGATTAATTTTGGTATATTTATCATCTGTCCAACCACCTCATCATAATTCTCTTACAATTTTAATATTTTTTGCCGAGAGTCTCTGGGTTTTCTAAGTATACAGATACACAATCAGCAAAAAGAGATAGTTGTGAGTTGCCTTTTCCGAATTTTTACCAATTATTTTATTTTCTTGTTTTCTATACTTCCTTTTTGAATGAAAATAATGATGACAAGTATCCGTCTCGATCCTGATGTTAATTAAAACAGTGTTTGGCTATTTAAGAGGACACACTTAAGCCTTCCTCTGTGCCTTTTCCCTTCACATTACTATTTGGAATAACTCCTGAACTTTAGGACTTTTTTCCTGTTTTTGCTCTGGACTTGGAGGTATGTCCTCTGCTTGATCTTGGAGGACCCTAATTTGAGTCTCCATAGTGACCATTCTCCCCTTAAATTTCTCTGATTTCCTTCTTGGTTCAGCAGTCATGGCTTTCTTGGAAAGCCTCCTTGCGCTGTACTCAGTTCTCCTGGAGTTTGGGTATTTTGCTGTCTCTGTTGAAGTTGTCATCCTTCTCCTCCAGCAGCTCTAACTCTGGTTGTTCTTCCTCCCCCGGAGGCTGGACTCCCTTTGTGTAGGTGGTTGTTGTCCACTGCCTGTCCACTGGGGCTCAAGTCAGGTACCGAAGTACCTTGATGCAGTAGTGGTTTCACATCCAGAGTCTGGTAGGAAATGTGACCCTGAGGGCCTCTGTGTAGGAGTCCACAGGCCCCTGGGGACACACTTTGAGGCAGCCTCCTGCCTTCTGGTCACCTTGTGCTCTTCCGGTCTCAGGGGTAGAGCAGACCCAACCCACCCATTCGTCCAGAAAGCTAGCCTCCCAGGGCCCTTGGGTCCACCTGCCAGAGGCCTCAGTAGCTACTGAGAAGAAATGCAGTTATCTATTTGATACTCTTATTAAGCTTTATTTTGATATTATTCAGCACATATTTTTATGGCTACTAATCCCCTTGAGAGAAAAGCACAAATCTTTGAGAGGAGAAACTGACAGCCTTCTGATGAGAAAAATACCAAATTTTTCTGTGCTAGTATTAGGTATTTTCACTGAGCTGCATTTCTTTCTTTAAAAGAATAATCACAAAGCACATATTATGCGCTCTGGTTATAAGGCACGTCCATGACGAGTGATCTACCCAGGTAATGTGTTGACCTGGGGGCAGCACTTGTGCAGCAGGTAAAGGGCCCTTGAAGAATTCAGCATCCCCTCTGTGCTCGCAAGTCTAAAGTGTTGGGAAGCAACACAGTGGCTCATGCTGAGTGTCTGCACAATAATCCTTGAAATAATTGGAGGCAGCCAGAGGAGTCACGGCCTTGAATCATTAGTTGGTGGAGAAGCAGGAACGAACCCACGTAATGAGGCATCAGTGAGAGAGTGAAGACCCATGGAGAGCAGCAACATCCAGCCCGTCAGCTAGAAGATACAGGGAGCCCTGAGGAGCTAGAGAAAGTGACGAGGGAGCTTGGTACCAGGAGGAAAAATGAGGGCTTTGGTGACAGAGAATAAGACGGATGCAAACTGGAGAGGCTTTAGGCAAAGAACAGGAACTTGGGGATAAGAATGTTTTTGGAGGAAATGCTCTAAAACAAAACCGTTTTGTAAAAGAAACTCTTCCAAGGGCAGAAATCCTATTGTGCTGCACATTTTTATGCCGCTTTTCTTCCCAAGAATGTCTCTGAAACAACTCTTCAAAGGCCAGCTGAGATAACTTGATAGGGCAAATAGAGGCAAAAAGAAAAAGAAGTGATTGTTGTAGTTTTCTTACAGCCAAAAGATGAGCAAGTTAGAACACGGCTTTTATAGACACCCTAAATTCACAGATGCAAGGTTACTCTTCAGTCTCGAGGAAGTTCTGGACACCTCGCTCTTGTTATCACAAAGGAAGCTGAAGCTCCCGTGTGAAAGAGACTTCCTTGGGTGGAACCCAGACAGAACTCAGGTCTCTCGTCTCCCACCCTAGTGCTGTCCACAATCTCCACTGTGGCTACTACTCAGTGTGTCACTGCGTCTGCTTCTTCAGACTCGTTGATTTCTGACTACTCAGATCTCTAGCCAGCGACCCTGGGTCTTTGCAGTGTCTTAAAAAGACTATCTTTCACCTGCATTTTCCTCAGCCCGCTCTGTGCTAGGCCCTGTGCTGAGCTCTGGACATACGTGGAACCTGGCCCTTGCCCTGAAACCAGAGGGACCACCCCATGCCTGCCTTGGAGTTTTGAGCAACTGTGATGTCCAGCTGCGGGGGCCCTGCTCCAGAGCCTGCTGCTCTGTCTGGGAGCCATAGGAGCAGGGGGTCCTCACTTTTACGGTGGGAAGTACGGCGTGCTGGCAAGCAGCTAGAACAAGCTCCAGGCCAGCCGCCTGGGAGCCCGTTTTAAGTGAAGCATGCCTGTGGGAGGCCTCAGGGGGAAAGCTCTGAGTCAGGTAACTTTACTGTCATCATACAATATAGAGGGAGAGCTGGCCTAACAGTGCAAAGGGCTCCCAGAGGGAAGAGAAACACCAGGACCGACCGAGGGAAGCGGTGGTCCGCAGGACTGGAACCTGTGCCAAGGCCGCTGCCTTTGGAACTGAGCTCCAGGGCTCGCCTGAGGTCAGGGGCCCGGAGCTGTGCAGTGGAGCCTGCAGAATTTGTGCTGCAGGCCAGTTCTGGTCACTGTGCCCTGGGAATGTGTGACTTCAGACTCCCCTGGAAGCTGGACAGACTTGACATGAGTCAAGGAAACTCCCGATGTAAGGGAACTGCCAGGGAAGCCTTTCCTCGAGGAATTACGTATGAAGCGTGCTGTGCCGAGTCTGCCTTTTGAAACTAGGCAGTACTTGCAGTATAAATATGCTCACGTCCTTGAGTGACCTCCCTAGGCTGTGTAAGGGGGGAGGGTGGCAAGCGGAGGACCACAGGTTCTCAGATGGAAAATGCTGCACTGGACAAACATGCCTGCAGGCAGTTAGCATCCCCAAGTCGACTGCTAAAGGGTTTCCTCTTGTGCGCCTTTCGGGGCACAGAGAGGAGAACACTCATTGGTTTACTTTGAGCCCAGGAACCAGTTACAGAGACTGAGTCAGAGTTTGGAAGCAGAATAACTGAGCTGTCTGTGCCCTGTGCCGTGGTCAGAGGTGAGGAAAGGAGTGAGGCTTCCCACTTCTGATGAACCAGGAAGGCCTGCTCTCTCTGTGGGATTCCCCCTCTTATCCCTCTGCTACTGGGGTCCGGCAGGCTTGGCTGCGACCACTGCCACACTCCACCACCCCCAGCCACGCTCGGAGTGGGCACTCCTGGGTCTGTAACTGTCACATCGAGCGAGAATCCTTGTTTGAATCACAGAGGGAGGCTTTAGCACTGACTGGTACAAATGGACTTGTTTCTCCTGCCACCATAACTTTCATGTAACAATTCCCATGTCTGACCGTGTTCAGTAAATTTAATTAGTGTTGAAAAGCAGCTTATTTGGTAAGATGATCAGTTTCTAACCTGGGTAAACGACTTTCTTTATGACCATAAATTAAGCACATTTCGTCTTTTTCAGGCGTCATGGTCGTCCCATAAATACTGTAGGCAGTTGCTGGCAGTCTCACTTGGTTACCTTCCCCATTACTGTTTTATCATCGTCCTGGTAGGAGTGGGGAATTCATTCTGTTTCAATAACAAGGAGGAAGTGGCGACAAGGGGCTCGTTTAACGAAACCATGCTTGGCCGGCATCTCAGCGGCCGGGGCTGGGACCCCAGGCCGCCCCTGTGAACGGTGTTCTCAGCTTGTCGTGGGGCCTGCTGGCCACAGACTGGGAAGGGCAGGTGCAGGGCTTTCAAGCTGCTTTTGTCTTAATTGCAGATAATTAGGAATCAAATATTTGCCAACAGCCGATTTCCAAGTCAGAGAGAGCCTGAGTGCTCTTGGCAACTTCAAAGAACACAGGCTGGCACGAGTGTTTTCTTAACACTGACCCTTCAGAGCACAGCCTAGGGGAGGACCTCAGAGCCACACCTGCAGGCTGATCAAACGTGGGCATGGGAGGCACCACAAGTAGCCTTGGTCCTCAGAGTGTTCGCTGTCGCCTGCGCGTGCGGGCGTCTCAGAGGAGAAAGGGTCGGGCTGGGGGATTCTCCCCACCCCTGTCCCTGGCGAGCTGGCTTTCCTTTGATGCCTGGTCTGGACCAGGTGGTCTCTGAAGCACCTTCCTGCCCTGCTACTCCAGGTTCTAGTCCCCTTTACCCCAGAAGGCCCACCTCGACGGATTGCTGTCTCCCTCCGTGCCCCCGTCCTTCCATCTCCCCACTTGCAGGAGGCAAGAGAGATGCTACTGTGAACAGGTCACTGCATGCGGGGCCCCCTCCACCCTCCCATCTCAGGCTATTGCCTGGCCTTTGAGTGCTAAAACAGGGTTAAGGAGAGCAGCTTGGAAAGCTGTTGTGTTTCTTAAATTCTGAACGTACACAGGCCATCCCCCCATGGGGCCTGACCCGTTGGGCCAGGGAGCAGGGCCAACCCTCTCTGGGTAGGGGAAGTCAGAGAGGAGCACTCAGGCTTGAGGTGGCAGCAGACACCTCACGGAGGGCATGGACCGCGAGGGTGAGTTGGAGCTGCTGTGCCCAGAGACAGCTCGGTCTGGGTGGGCAGCACGGGCAGGACACAAGCACCAGAGCAGGAGCTGAGAGACCAGAGGCTCAGAAACTCAGGCTCTGTTTCTTCAAAATGGGGCGGTTAGCAGGTGTCCTTCTCATCACACAGGGAAGCTTATTAAGCCGGTGATACAGTGGCAGCGCCTTGTGTCCTGGCCTCGTCTTGGGAAAAAAACAAAGGCTGATATTTTTAGAGCTAGCTGTGTAGTTTCTTCTAACAGCCGCCAGCACTTTCCAGGGTAACCCATTTTCCAACAACCCAGGAGAATCAAGCTAATCAAACACACTCTGTGGCAAAGCAGCCTTAAACACCAGGGGTGGAGGGCCTGCAGCCCAGAGCCCCCACTGCCGAGCGCCTTGGCTCCTGCTGCCCGTCAGCCTTGATGGCAGGACGAGCCCTGGGGCCGGTGAATGCCACCTGGCCTTCGTGTGACACACCAACAATTAGCAAAGTGGATAAAGGAGACTCAGATGCCCACTTAGGGTCTGCACTTTTACGCTGCTCAGAGATATTTTGACCTTCTAGTTTATTATGATTCAAGAAAAAGTCAATATTTCTTAGCTTGCCAAGGCTGGAGGAATTTAAATGAGTTATTGAATCAAGCAGTTAATCTACCGATAACTTATTTTTTTCCCTTTCAAATCTATAATGATGAAAAGCAGACTTAACCAAAAACAAGACAAGGAAGGGTTTTTTTTTTTTTAATTTCTTTAGGCATTTTAATCCCATGGGATAGGAGTTGAGGCCATACGTTCTCTTGACTGCCAGGGCCATTCTGTCTTCCCAGTATTTTGAAGAAGATTTAATTAAAACTTAAAAGCAAAGATTTCTGTGGCCATAAAATCTGCATTCATGTTTTAATTATTTGTGTTCTGATGTCCCTTTATAATTCTCTCAACTTCCTATCTGTTGCCATTCATGCCATGTGGCCATTGTCCGATTTTCTGGACTCTTTGGTCATGTGGGTTATAGATGCTTATTTGACCCTCCCCATAAGTGTACCATTTCAACAATAAGCCGCTTTGCCAGCTGCCCTGCTGCTTTGGTGTGTGAGCTCTGGGCAGCACTGCGTGAGAGCATTATGGGCATGTGTTGGGGCAGGAGACACACAGCAGCGTGTCGGGGATGAGACCACAGCAGCACAGGAGCTGCTGTCTCCACGGCCTCAGGCTTCTCGCCCACGGCTGCAGCATTGTGCTCAGAAGGACTGAGCAGTGCACAGAGGCTGCTGGTGCCACCACTGACCTAGTGTGTCCTGGAGAACCATATTCTCCCCAGAGGAAAAGGTCAACCTCTGGCCTCCCTGCCTTGGCTGCCCCCCGATCCCGAACACTTAGAGGACTTCTTCCTCCCTACTCCACACTTACTCCTTAGACTCCACAGTGGCTCCCCATTGCCTAACACAGTGGACAGAAATTCCTCTGCTGGGCTTTCTGAGTCCAGCAAGATAGAACCACACCTTGCTACCCCTTATCCCCTCTCCCCCAACCCCTGCACAAAACTCCTCCTCCTGCCAGGTCTCCTGCCTCAGTCAGGCAAATGCTCCCTGCCATGTGGTTATGAGAGCCTTGGCTCAAGCCCTCTGTCCCTTGGAAAGCCCTCCTCCTCTCAGTCAGCAGGGTCCTTTGGTGCTTTGCCACTTCCATGTGGCCCTCAGTTGGCCCCTCCCTCCCAGGATGGGCAGGGGTTGTGTCTGAGATGTTTGATGGGAGCCAGCGGTAAAACCCGAGCTCTACATGGCAGGGCACTGCTCGTACCACTCCCCCCACCCCCGTTAGAGGGGCAAGGACCCCATGGGGCACCCCGAGCCCCCAGGCCTCAGCTTCACAGGCATATGGAGCTTCTGTCAGCATGCCCTGAAAGAGCTGTACAGGTGGCCCAGCCCCCACCCCCGAGGGCTTGCAGCTGACCCTCTATGTTTGTGTGCTGGCAGGACTTTCCGGCCACGACGCGCTGCCGGCCTCCTGCGGGAAGAAGCTCTGCGGCCGTGGGAGCAGGTGCACGCTCAGCAGGGAGACCGGGGAGCCTGAGTGCCGGTGCCTAGAGGCCTGCAGGCCCAGCTACATGCCTGTCTGCGGCTCCGACGGGCGGGTTTACGAAAACCACTGTGAGCTCCACCGAGCTGCCTGCCTGCTGGGAAAGAAGATCAGCATTGCCCACAGCAAGGACTGCTTCCTTAAAGGTAGGAGACGGCTCCTTTTGTGCTTGTGGGTTTCGGCGTGGATTTCTAATGTCCTTCTGACAAATGAGCTGGGTGCTGAGTATGCAGGTTAAATGTGTCTTTAAAAAGAGAAAGACGGGAACCTTAACAGCATGGCAGCAGTGCATGTTCATTTGTGTCCTCCTCCAGAGGCCCCTGCCCTTAGGGGAAGCCCCTGGGAGAGCAGATTCCAGGGAGGCGCACTGCCTGGTGCAGAGCATGTGTCTGGCGGGAGCCAGCTGGCAAGGTGCTGCCCGGGTCTCTCACACAGGGTGGGCAGGGAGCACGTCTGCCTCTCTGGACAGAGCCTCTTGCATCAGGAGGCTGTGCTGTGTGTAGACTCTGATCAGATGGACCCCAGCACAGTGGTCTCCCGCATGTAGGTTCTCCAGCTGTGGCCTGGAGCGGTCACAGACGGCATAGTGCTCCCTGGCCGAACACCTCTGAGCAAGATGAGGAAGGCCCTATGTGGACATCAGAACGTGTCTGTGGAGTTGGTGCCAAAGGGGCTTGCAGTATGACTCTTTTCTACGCCTATGCTGTATTGAAGTGATGGGGACTAGGCTGTATTGCAAATAAATCATTTTTTTGTTGTTGTTAAAAAAAAAAAAGGCTCTGCATTGCGCTTGAGTGAGAAGGGCTGTGCAGGATCCCAGTAACCGGTTAAGAGCCTCCAGGGCAGGGGCTGTGACTCTCGGTGTATGAGTATGTTCCCAGGACCTGGCGCAGGGCCTGCACCAAGACGGTGTCAACAGCCCACAGAAGCCTGATGATGTGAGAGTTAGAACGCAAATTCCCGTGTCCATGTGGTACTAGTGAATGGCGCCTGCCACAGCCTGTAGAAATATTTGTGACCCTGAAACCAAGTGATTAAATTAGGTGTTGTGAGGTGGCAGCAGTGGCATGTGCGCAGGTGGGAGCCGGCCCACTAGCCTGTGGGGGCAGTGGTGATGGGGAGTCCACCTGGGGCTGCGTGAGCTCAGAGGCCTGCTGTGGGGCAGGGCTGGGTCGAGGGGAGGAGACGGCAGGGCGGAACCTCGCCAAGTGCCTGCGACACTGGTGGACAGGGCTTCTATATTGTCACAGCTGCAGGGCCTGGGCACCCAGAGTGGGGGCCGAGCGCTCACGGGCGCCAGGACAGTGTGGTGGGAGGATTCACGGCGGAGGAGCCCAGGGCCCCACCCTGCCTGCGGGCCCTGGCCTCAGGGGGCCCAGAGCCAGTGGGGCTCTGGAAAGTCCAGTTTATCCTGTGATGGGAATAGTCTTGGACCCTTACGTGGCGCTTATGACGTGAATGCAGAGGTACTTCTGAAATCATGAGGCCCTTTATGGAAATGAGGCCAAAATGAGCCCAGGAAAAACGTCTGTGGCCTGGCCGTACTGCCCAGTGCAGGCCTGCTGACGCCTCAGCACCATGAGCACTAAACACTCGACCAGTGGCTCCAGATTTATTGGCTGTGTTGAATTTTATAGACAGATCTTCCATTCTCCAGCTTCCAATATCACCCAGATTGCATCTTTCTAGAGGTTTTTCTTTCTGCATCAGAGTGTGCACAGCCTCCCTCACCACCGGTTATTTAAAAAGCATTTCTCACTTCACACGAGGGAAAATCAACCACCACAAAACTGGCTGCGGTGAGGGATGGCGGTGAGCTGGTGAGCATGGGGAGGGGGCAGGCACGCAGATTAGGTCTCTGTTCTGCCTCGTGCCGATTGAATTTATCCACCGAATCCTTCTGATTCATTGAGTTTGTCACAGGTTTTGCTAATCCTCACCCACTCGCTGTGGCAGAGCCACTCTCTAAAAGATCCCTTGTCAGTGGAGAGTGGTACCTGCAAGCTCCAGGAGTGACCTGGGGTGCGTGACTCCACCTCTCCAGGCCTCCTTGGCTGCTGGCAGTTCGCACCTGCTGCCTGGAGAAAAGTAAATGAGGTGCTGCACAGAAAGCCCTCAGCATGTGCTGGATACATTACATGTGCCAGGTGTTTGTGACACCTCTTGTCATCATTTATCTGGTCCACTGTAGGACAAGCTATGAGGGGAGGACAAGGGTTCTACTCAGCAGGTCTTGGACCCAGGTGGCTTATTGGTAGATGGAGAGTTGGGGGGCCAGTGCTGAGAGTCGAGCCCTAATGCTGTCCTGGAGATGCCCATCTGGAGCCAGGGCTCCCCTTTCTGCAGACCTGGCCCCGTGAATCTGGACCCCATGGAGAAGCTTCACTGCCTCCTGTTCAGGGCCAGCTCCAGTCCCTGGAGGTGTGAAGGCGGGCTGGCCTCTCTGCCTCTAGCATTTCCGCAGGGAGAGCCTGGCAGACAGTGGAGGCCTGTTCACTGATTCCAGGGCCTTGGCGGGCATGGCAGGCAGGCCAGCCCTAGGAGTGTGCTTTGGGTTAGCACTTCTCCACTTTCGCCTGAACCATGGTTCCAATGGGGAGCAGCAGGTAATGGATTGATAGAGGCCTGGGGAGAGGTGGAGGGGATTCTTGGAAGAAAGGAAGGTGGATGTAAAGGACAATTTCCTGCAGCCTTCACCCCAAGACTGCAGCAGAGTATTTAATGCCATCTTGAGTTCCATTGATGGCAATTTGTCTTTTGTCTCAAATTTCCAGGGAGTTTTTGATCCAGGAATCTTAAAAACATCTTTTTTTCCATGCAAACAAAAATTCTGAAATTATCTATGTTTCATTCTCTTTTCCTACCAGACTTTACAAAGAGAAGTTGTGATTTCATTCTCTTGGGCTTTCTCTGCCTCCAGAATTCACTATTAGGACAATGCTTATGGGGTCAGAGCATGTGGAGCACGGGGTACATGGCGGTGGGTGCCTGGGCCAGGCCACTGCGGTTCAGAGCGTACTCTGCCACCAGAACCCCTGCTTCCCCATGGGGTGTGGGGGCTTCTCAGGAGCACCACCTGCGAACACATGACACGTGCCCCTCACATCCCTCAGCAAGGGAGGAGAGGCAACATTCAGAGCCCCTTTACAAGAAAACTTCTGGCATCACATTCCAGTTGCTATGGCAATGAGATTCCATGTGAATACAGAATGAAATACAGCATCATTTAGGGATCATGAGCCTGTGAGAAAATTAAAACTGAACTGCAGAGCGTTGCTTCAGCGAGTATCGGTGGCTCGACACCAGCTCTCCTGAAGTTCTAAACAGGGTCTCTCTCGCTGAAAGTCAGGGATGAGGGAGGTGGGAGGTCATCTCGCTCTCTCCTTGGGGCAAAATTAGAATCACATTTGTATTCGACACCAAATACCACCAGTAAACACCAAGTAGTGGGTGGATTTCTCTGCACCTTTAACTTCTTCTAGAGTTTTGTGTCTTAAAAGTTATCTGTGACATGGCATTCCTATTTGTGTACTAGTTGGCACTTTTTAAATGATTTTTCTGACTCAGTTCTGAATTCACGCTTTATCTCCTACGCTATTCGAGAAGACAAGCTCGCCTCTCAGCCATCACTCACCATGCCAGGCTTGTATTATCCCAGATGATACAATGTCAGAGTTGGGCAGTTCTCCAGACAAACCAGGAAATTATGGGAGACAGGAACCTGTTAGGGATTCAGTTCTAAATAGACCCTTAAGCTTCCTCATCCTGCATGGAGTTTGTAGGTGTACTTGGGTGCTTCAGAGGGGAATTCCCAGGTTTATGAAATCAGAGAGCATAATTGCCACTTTTTATTTTAAAAAGTAAACATACTCTAAGCTCAGTTGCAAACCATTCTTTCTTAAGTATTACTAAACACAAGAATAAAAACCCAACCTTCTGTTACACGTTAGCAGAGCAGCTAGCTCTTGCTGCCAAAGGCTTCTTTTCTTCTTAGTGGTGTTTAGTTGTTGTAACTTTGAATCTTGTTGCTTTAGAAACATAAATTGAGTCTCACGCCTCCCGGGTATCTCCACACTTCAGGAAGTGTCTTCTGCCCTGCCAGGGAGAGCTACTCACTTTCCCAGCTGTGTCTCAGCCCATTCTTGGCCGGAGACTCAGCTTCCCAAGGTGCGGGAGCTGCGGGTGCAGGGCCCTGGTGGGGCTGGCATCCTGGGGACTTGGTTTCACTCTGCTGGAGCCTGAGAGGGCATCCTGGGGAGCCCCACGCTGAGGGAGCACGTGGCACAGGATCAAGGCACCAGGTTTAGATCGGCCATGGGGCTGTACCACGCCACCTTGGACAAGACACATGAGCTCTCTGTGCCCCCCATTTACCACATCTGTAAAATGGGATTGATGATAGTACCTACCTTATAGAGTGTCATGAGCAAAAAGGAGCAGTGCCAGGCAACTGTGAGCGCTCTTCTCTCAGAGGTATCAGCCGCACTCAGGATGTCGGGATGTCGTTGCAAACATCAAGGCAGAGTGGAGGAGCAGACGCGGGAGGCTGTAAGACCCCTGCCCACGTGTGACAAAGCTGGACATGGGCTGAGAGGGCAGGGCTGCAGGTGCCTTATGAACAAGGGGAGAGAAGAACATTGGTCCTCCACATTTATTTAATGAATGACTGGAGCTTGACCTCCAAATGGTCAAACTTACATCACCTTCTCTAGCTGCCTTGCTTTTTGAAAAGAGATATAATGAGTCATCCAAGTTCACCCCCTGAGCTCACAGAGAAGGAAGAGCTCCTGATTCCAGGCCTAGAGGAAGTTTCTGGAATGCATGAGAGGCTCTGAGGAACCGTCCGTTGAGCCTGGGAGGGATGAAAAATGGAGTGTATAGGGAGGCAGCTGGAGAGGAGGCATTCAAGGTACATCTTGAAGGGTGGGTGCGGGCATCCTGGGGTGCAGACATGATGTGACTGCAGACTCAGGGCAGAGCAGGTGATTAAAATGTAGGCCCTGGCAGGGGGCAGTGGGGGTCTGACTATGGGTAGATGCAGGCAAGTGGGTGAGAGTGGGGCCCGTGCGCCAACCTAGGTCATTTGAACTCAAGCTGACTGAGTGTCCAATGAACTAGTCCAACTTTCCTGTTTCCCAGACAGGGGCGTTGTGGCCCAGAAAGAGTCAGTATCTGTCCCAAGTCACACAGGCACTGCCACTGCAGCCCATCCTTCAAAATCACCCCCAGCTTTGGGGCCCTTTTTAGCTGGGTCCCAGCAAGGCATGTTCACAGCAGACGCGGCTTCTTTATCCTTTCCCCCCAGGAGCCTTTGTAGAGGGAGGGCTTGGAAGCCCTGGTCAGTGGGAAAGGCCTCTGTTGCTGGGCTAGGCCTCCCTGCTGTGCAGGTCAGGAGGGAGTCCATCTGGGAGCTTCTTCAGGATAGCGGGCTCAGTCATCCTGAACCGCAGGGCCCCCAGATGCCAGAACACCAGATCACTTGCTCCCCTCTAAGAAAGGAGCAGAAAACTCAGGATCATCCAGAGGCTGTTGGAAGAGGCTGGACATGAAACAGCAGAGCCTCTGGGGTGTGCCCTCCTGGCTTCTTGGCACTGGCCTCCACTGTGTCTCTGGCCCTCTTCCTGTTTCCAATTGCTCCCATTTGTCCTTCCACTCCAGACCCACCAGAGGCTGCTGCTGCTCCCCCAGCCTTCCAAAGGAATCTCTCTGCACCCTCCTGGCCTTCACTCTGAGTTCCACACAGCAGGGTAGGCCATTTTCCACCAAGCCACCCAGCTTCACAGACATGGCTGACTGTCCACTGGGTACAAAGGCCATGCAGGAGCTGAGGATACCAGTATGATTAGGACACCAGGCCTGACCTCATGGAATTAATAGCCAAAAGGAAGGTGAAGGTCCAGTCCCCAGCACCCCTGCTCTCTGGGCCATCATGTGGGGCCAGATACATCCCCAGGCCTCAGGAACCAATGGGAATCTTCACTGACCACCTCCTTCTTGCAGCCTCCCCCGTAGGTTCTGCCAGCATCAGTGCATCACCAACAGCACCGTGTCCCTCAGGTCCCAGTCATCCCATTTATAGTATCTGCTTCCAGAATCAAGAAATATGACTGAAAACAAGCACGTGTGTTCTCCGGATATTTCCCCTAAGGTTTATGCAAGAAAGTGCCCTGGTGTGAACTCCCTGCAAATGTGCAAGAGTGCTACCAGTGCAGCTTGTATGGTGTGCTTCACAGAACTGCTGCACTTTGGATGAATTAATTACATGCTAGTAATTAAAAATTGCTAATAAGGTATTGAGCTGAGAACGTCTCACACTGCATTGATTTCACTTATGGAAACAAGTCGCAGCCTCCAAGGCCCCACAGTGTTGTTTCCTGGCACCTTTCTTTCTTCTCTCCAGCCCCTCCTTCTCTGTGTGCACTGACAGCTCACACTGTCTTATCCTAAAGCCAAAAGGAGCTGGCTTCATTCCGGCATCCTTCTAGGCACCATTTCACCTCTCCCCTTCATCCTATCTCAGATACCCAAAGCCTTACCTGCCCTGGCTGCCTCCACTTCCCCAGTTCCCCCTCGCTCTGCCCACCAGCGTCTGCAGCTGGCTCCTGTCCCTGTTCAGATCACTGTATCCTTCTAAATGCCACTTTCCAGGCGTGGTCTTACTGCTTCCCCCCTACGGTGGCATCCATAGGTCTTCCTGGTCCAGCCCCTGCCCCTCAGACTCCTGACAGGCCCGTCCTTCCCTGGAAGCTTTTTAGGGAGGTTGGTTCTCCGGGGGCCCCTCCTCAGCCCCCTTCTCTTTCCATGCCTCCCCCTCTCACAGTTCCAGCCATGCCTCACCTGCCGTTGAGACCCAGCTGTATCTTCATCCCAGATCTCTCCTCCACAAGTTGGTGGCAGGTCTCCAGCTGCCTGTCAGAGGCCCCTGGGCACCTCAGATCCAGCGTTTCCTACGTGAACTCTCCACCTCCCTGCCCCTCCACCCCTGACATTCTTTCTTCCTCAGTCTCTATCTCGGTGATAACAGCAGCCCCACCCCCAAGCGACTGGGATCTTCCTTGCTTCCCCCTTGCAGCTGAACCCCCGCACCAAAGCTGTGCCAAGTTTACTTCCTTATTATTTCTCGATTATTGAGGATTATCTCTGGCCTCATTTGCCACACCCACGTCCATCTCACCAGTCTTTCACCTGGACTACGTCTGTGGTCCCTAACTGTTGTCCCAGCTCCTGGTCAGATACTTCTTCAAACCCACCTTCCATGTGGCTTTCAGGGGTGAGCCCTCCAGGAGGTCACTCAGACCACAGGACCCTTCTGCTTGCCCCCTCCATCCGTTCATTCAGTGAGCACATGCTTCCTGTGAGTCAGGTCTCCTTGGGCACTGGGGACGCAGCAGTGACCAAATGGACAGGATTCCTGCCCTCACGGCACTTGCGGTCTTGTGGGGGAGACGGTGAGTCAGAGATGAGGTGTCTTAGGCGGTGACAAGTGCCATGGAGAAGAAGCAGCCAGGGAAAGGCATTGGTTAGCATCTAACATAAGAAGTGACTTTTGAGCAAAGGCCTAAAGGAGGCTGGGGGTTGGGGAGTAAGGCTCTCGAGTACCCAGGGGAAGAGAGCCCCAGCAGAGGGGATAGCAAGTGCAGAGCCCCGGTGCGAGAGCTCTCCTGGTCCCTGTAGGGCCCGACACAGGGGCAGGGTTGCTGGAGCCAAACAAGGAAAGGTGAGGCAGTCCGAGAGGAAGTCGGACAGGTAAGGGGACAGATCATCCAAGTAGGGCCTTGTCCACATTGAAAGCCCAAACTTGTAGCCACTGTGCTATGTTGTCTTTCTAGTTTCCACCACGCCCACCCAGAGGTGGCCTCGAGGGGACCCCCTCCTTCACCACCTCCAGGAAGCTGTGATTGGCATGTGGGTTGGAAAAGACAGGCTGTCTAGGGGCTCGTCACCAAGCATTTCTAAGTTCACTTTCTAACTGAGATAAACCTCCCGGGCCCAGGGGATTTCCTGCGTAAGCCCCAGGCTGACCAAGCTGCCAGCAGAACTCCCAGCAAGAGCAGGGTCCTCCCTCTGTTACAACTTCTTGTTAGCTTGCCTTTCTTCCCACCGTCCTGGGAGTCCTTACAAGTGGGGAAATGTGATTTATCCTTCTATCCCTAGCTTATTGGAGATACTCCGTTCATTTCTTAGATGAATGCACAAACTGATGATTATGGGTTAAATCGGACCCATGCAGCCCCTCAGAGGGCCCATGTGAGAGGGCGGAAGCCCTAGCTGGAGGCCCTGCATGCAGCGCAAGTCACAGGGTCCCAGCAAAGGAGGCAATGGATTCATAGGGAGGACCCTGCTCAAAGGGGGAGGCATACTGAGGGAGCATGAGGAAGGAGGGGAACAGCAGTAGGTGAGGGTGGGGGGACACGGAGCCTCTTGTCCCGCCCCAAGCTTCCCTGCAGGAGGCCACCGGAGGAAGGCTCTGCATGGAGAGAAGGGGGCCCTTGGTTCAGGCTGCTTAGCACCATGTACTGGAGCCCACGGCCAACATTGGGAGGCTTTGGATGATGATCTGGAGTCAAATGTTTAATTACTGGAGCGAGAAGAAGTTGATTTGGGACTTCTTTAAGGTTCTCCCCTATTGCGCCTTCAATTAAGATCCAGGCCCCCGTGTACCAGCCACTAAATGACACCACGTATTGAATCTCTGTGCCCAAGCAGTTTATCTAATTATCTGTGTGACAAACTCAGCAGCTGTCAGACCAGCCACAACTCAAATATGTTGACTCTGGGTCCCTGCCTGAACGTGTTTCCTGCTTACTAACAGACTGAAGGAAAGGACTTTCCGGCTCTTCTGTGCATGCGGAGTCCCTTTTAGGTTCTTCTGTTCCCTGATGATGTAAGGAGTTAAAGGGGCCAGTGGCCGGGAGGACAGTGGGCACGGAAGTCGAGCGAGGGCTGCAGGTCAGCCTGTTCTTGGTTCTCTCACCTGCAGCCCCTGCATCACTCTGCCTGCTTTCCTGGGCAGGGAAGTAGTGGACCAGGTGGGGCCATCTTTTTTCTCCAAAGAGAAGGAGGCACACTTACCACTGCACCAAATTAACAGAAGTTAATTAGGGGAGTTCGGGGGACGGGCAGACCCACAAAGTAACCCAAGGAGAGGCAGGTGACTGTTGACACCCCTGGCAGAGCAGGCTCATCAAATGCATGAATAAGGAGGTCCAGTGCTCGGCCTGTGGAAGTGAGTCCTCAGCCGAGAGAGCCAAGGGGCAAAGCCGGGGCCCGCGCTCTGCAGAGCCCTGGGACCCAGGAACCTGCCGTGGTCCTCTTGCAGGTAGGCCTGTGCCAGGTGCCACAGGAGAGCGGGGTCATGAGGGCAGAGCTGCACAGTGGCTTCCCAACTTGAGCACCGCGTCTTGGCAAGCCCTGCCCTGCCCTGCCCTCCACCTTGCTTCTTGTGCTCATTTCTGCTTTGATGCATTCTGGTCACTCATTAATGAAGGTCATCAGAGTGAAGCTACTTTTGAAAAGCTCTCCAAATGAAAGTAGTAAAAATCACTTTGCTTGCAGGTAATTAAAATCACCAGACGCAGTGAACTCTGCCCACTTGTTATCAGAAAGGGTGTGAGTTGTGCATTTCTCTCTGTAGCGAGAAGGGCTCATCCAGTGGCCTGGCAGGCATGTCTGTTTACTTGTCTTCTTTGGGGAACTTGTGTTCCATGGCCTGTCCCTTAGTCCTTCCCACCCACATAGGTCAGCTGAGGTGTGGCCTGCAGGCCCGATACCCAGTGTTTCAGCAAGTGCTTCTGTGAGACCCTGCTGCCCTACTGATTCTGCCCAGCTGAGCTCTCATCCTCTCCCCATACCCCCTTCTCTCTCTACCCTCTGCAAATGGGCTTTGCAGAGACCTTCACTTCACCCAGTCGGGCAGACCTTAAACGCACCCAGCTCTGCGTGGGCCCTCATAGCTGAGATTTTAAACTGCCCCATCTGAGCCTGCCCTGTGATTTTGAGAACCTCAGATCAGAGGCCATGGGAGGATGAAGGGTCTTCTGGCAGAACCTCTCCTGACAGGGCGGTGATGGGCAGGAAAGACAGACAGAGATCTTTGCCAAACTGTAGAAGGAGGAAAACCGCAGAGTGAGGAAGACATTTCCACGTGGGACACCAGGGGCACCACGGTAACAGTGGAGGTGGTGGCAGGAACGGGCAGTGACACACTGTCCCAATTATGTACAGAGTAAGCTTGTAAGTTCTTTTCTCCTCTCACGAACAAAACTCCAGATTTTCAAGGGCGTCCCTCATCTGCTTGGCCCCAAGTGCTGTTTACAGGGAAGTTTTGACTGCCTCGGTGGTGACATATAATGGCAGTGACACAGAGGTAGCCATAATTCTATAGTCTGGACTGTTTTGCCAGAGCCAGGGTGAGAGTACATGGAGCCAAAGCCTATACACATCTGTTTGAACAGTAAAGAGAAGTTGACAGTCATACAACCTGTTTTAAACCTCGGTGGCTGTCTCCACATGGACGTGGGACATGACCAGCTTGGTGAGCATGCTCTGCTCGCAGGGGAAGGGGGCCGCCCGGTCCCCTGGGCCTCCCTGCATCTCCCTCTCACCTGCGTTCCTGCCCAGCCCCACCCCAGCCCCTGCCACACTGAGCAGCAAGATCTTGCTCACATGCCAGGCTTGTCTCAATAGATACTCTGCTTACAGTCGTAAAGGAACAAACTTTCCATTTTAATAAGTTTTGTGGCCCTCAGAGCAAACAGTTGTGGGTATCAGGAGGACCTAATGAGATCGGGGGTCTGTAGAGACGTAAGGCAGAGCCCACTGCTGGGGAATGCGGTTTCTCTCCTGTGAGAAACACCAGCAGGAGCCCATGTGCTAACTGAGAGAAACAGTTGGCGGGAAACAAGATGCAGCCTGGATGTGCCTGTCTACAGGGCCAGGAGGAAGTAACTCCAAGTGAAGGCACTGCTGGGCTTCCCCTGGGTACATCTCGCCAGGGACTCAGGTGGCTGCCATCACAATCATCAAAATTTGCAGCAAATTACTATGATTTCTCACTTCTCACCCTCTTGAAGAGATGGGAGACTGGATGTGCACGGAGGGCAGGGTCACAGCTACCTGGAGAAGCACACGCTTGCTGTGTGCCGGGCCCAGGCTGAGTACTTCCTTCACTCCCTCCTCAGTCTTCCCCAGCCCTCCCCTGGGGAAGGGCTCCTATTACCCTTACTTAGCAGATGAGGAAACCGAGGCTCAGAGAGGTTCAGTGACTTGCGCAGATCACCCAGCTGGTGAGGGGGAGAGCTGCAGTTCAGATGTGCATCTCTCTGACTTTTATTTAAATGTTGCATGTTGTCCTAGCACCTACTGCTCTGCCACGTCTCTTATACATACAAAAATTCTTATAATTCATGAAAGAAAACAAGCTTTGGGAATCATCGGACTTTTCAAGCTCTCAATGATTGTTGCTCACCAACGTGGCAGATGGTACCTGCATGCACGTTCTCTTCTGAAGGAGGCGTTTTTCACACATGGAGCTGATGGTCACCTCCCTGATAGCCCCGCTTGCCTCAGCAAAGAAATGGTGATATTTTTGAAAATGTTTGTGCCTGTGTTGCCTTTGCTCCTTCTCTTATGCCTTCTGTATATGTGCTGTTTTTTATAAATAAGAAAGGAAAGAGACTTGGCAGTGAGCACCGCCCATCTGGCCCAGGGTCAGGATTAGCTGGGGCCCGTGTGTGCTAACCTCAAAGGTGCTGGTGGACAGAGTGGGCTTGGGGCTGAGCCACTGACCAGGCCTGCTGCCAGCGGACTCGGCCTCCTACTTCGGCCCCAGTGGGACCCTAGGGGGACTGGGAGCCTGTGGGATGGCCCAAGATGGTGGCCCTGGAGAATGGGTTCAAAGCGGGTATGATCGGGGAAAAGGCAACATCACACAGGGTCGTAGGAGCAGCGCCAAGGTGTGCCCTGACTTGATTCCAGCTGTTGGCTCACATTCCTGGGGCAAGTAAAGCAGCGAGTCTGTCCTCAACATTACGTGGACCAAGTTTCACTTTTAGGTTTTAGGACTGTTAGAAAAAACTGTTAGAAAAAAGTGGTCACTATATGTGGCCATGCATGGCTTGGCAGGTCTCAACAACCCAGCATTTCATTTATTCCACAAGCAATGCTAAGCATCTGCTGTATACCCTGCACAGTTTTGGGGACTCAAGAGGAGTGTGATGTGGCCCTGGCCAGTGGGAAGCTCATCGCAGAGATGCCTGTAAACCAGGATGGGGAGCACCACAGTGGACCACCTCCAGTCTGCTATGCAAGGAGCCAGGAGGCCTCCTGGAGGAGGTGCTGTCCTGGCTGAGTGCTTCATGATGGGTAGAACCGGGTTATCCAAAGAGGAACAAAAAAGAGGCTTTCAAATGCTTTGGGGTTGGCAGAGTCAGCCCCACCCCCTGCCCCTACTGGATTAGTCAGGGCTCTCCAGAGACACAAAAACAGTAGGATGTGTACAGAGAGAGAGATTTATTATAAGGAATTGGCTTCTGTGATTATGGAGGCGAAGAAGTCCCAAATCTGTAGGACGGGCCAGCTGGAGACCCAGAAGGAGCCAATGTTCCAGTCTGTGTCTGAAGGCTGTCTGCTGGAGAATTCTATCTTACTTGAGGGATAATTGGTCTTTTTGTTCTATTCAGGCCCTCAAATGATTAGATGAGGCCCACCCACATTGTGGAAGTCTGTCTGCTTACTCAGAGTCCACTGATTTAGATGTTAATCGCATTCAAAACCTTACAGAAACACCCAGAATTATGTGTGATCACCTATCAGGGTGCTGTGGCCCAGCCACATTGACACATAAAATTTACCACTCTCTGCTCCCCCCAGGATTGTTCTAACTGCCTCCCTCAGATCTTAGCCTGTCCTTGTCAACTGGAAGTACAGGCCAGTCGTTGGGTAGGCTCGCATGAGGCTCTTCAATCGGCAGGAGCCAAGCGTCCCATCTGGGCCAGGCCCTGAACAGCCCTGCAGCCACACTGGCCCTTTGTCAGGGGCGCACCCCATTGCCACCCTGTCTGGAGAGCAGGACGCTGGTCAGAAAGGAAGCACTGCTTGGGTGTCCAGTCAGCAGTGTGCTTCCCCCACCATGGGGCTCAGTCCACATCCCTGGGCTGTCGAGGGAGTGTTGACTCTCAGGGTCACTGCACCTGCCTTCCCCAAATTGTAGCCCAGCACCCACGAGCTCCACGGGAGAGTGGGGGCAGCAGCACCCCCCAGACGTCCCCACCCTCCCGCATCCACCAGCCTTAGAGGTGCTTTCTGCCAGTCACTGCTTTCCCAGTGAAGTTCTTCTCTTCCATGAGCTTAGTGGCTTAAAATAATAACTGTTTGAAATTAAACTTAAACACTCAAATGGTGTAAGATGCAGACTTGAGGGGAGAAAACTCAAAGGGGAACGAAGGCATCAGATTTCTTGGACTGTGAGAAAGGTACACAGGTGGCGGGAGATGGTGCCGGGGCACAAAGGCTGCTGATGAAACCCTGATGTGGCTCCGATCTAAGGATACCTTTGTCTAGAACCACACACCTTGGCTGGCAAGCTGCCAGGTTCAGAGAAACAGGAATCAAAGTATTTAATCAGCCTTGGCTGACTGGAGGGTGGGGAGAGAGCAGGGAGCCGTAGTCCCTCCTGGAAATCGGTAGTGAAGGCGGCAGCAGGAGACCAGCCTCCTAATAAGACAGCGGCCAATTAACAGAGCAAATGTTTGAAGTGTCCCCGCTGAGTGATGGGATGCCTCATCTGCTCCCAGAGTCCCCGGGGCCGGTCAGTCAGACAGGCAGGTACATGACTGAAGTTAATTGGAGAAAAACTCCTTCCGGGGACGTGGGCTCTGGCTTGTCATTCATTGGGGCTGACGTTTGTTTTTGACAAGTATCTTTGCCTGACCCAAACAGGACAAGTCCTTCAGACGGGCTCCCCTGTCCCCTCCACCCACCACCACAGAGACTGTGGTTGGAGATTTCTCACCAGGGAGATCTCAGAGCCAGAGGGCAAGGCTGGGAATCTGTGAAGCTAAGAGAATTTTGCTGTAGAGGGCTGTGCCCAGAGCACATGGTCAGAGGTCTGAGAGAGGGAGGCTCTCCTCCCCACTCCGGGCCACATCCAGAGAGCCCCTGCTGGGAGCCCACTGAGATCTGGGCTCCAGGGATGACCAGGAGTGAGTGCAGGATGTGGGCCACAGGAGGGGCTGTGCTGGGGGACATTTGAAGCCCAGGGGAGGGCAGTGTCCCAGTGAGTAAGGCTCTGATGGGGAGGAGGTGGTCATGCCAAGGCAGAGGTTCACTTCCAAATGGACCAAGGAGTAATACATCAGAAAAGGCCGTGTCGGCACACAGGCCTAGGCCAGCTGGAGTCAGAGGCCAGTTGAGAGTGGGGGAAGCTGATTGAATATTCACCAGGCAGGTGCAGACTCGCTGCGTCTCTCCCCCACCGCCCCCTCCCCCATCTGCTCTCCTCCCCCCATTCTGCTTTCCCTGTCTACCCCTCTCCCCAGGAGGTCTGACTTGGGTGTGCCCACGCATACCTAAAACGAGCACTGGAAAATTACACGTTTCTCGGTGAACTGGGAGTATCCACTGTGTGGCACAAGCAGTTTTAATGACTTAACCAGTTTCACTGGCGTTTAGACCATCGTTGAAATACTGGTTTGTCCACCCTCCCCTGGATGTCATCGGCCAGCATGTGGCGGGGATGGAAGCCCTTCCATCTGGCTCTCGTGGTGTGAATGGCATCGCCTCCATGCGAGCCAGCAAGGTTAGAGGAACTGTTCTCTCCAGTTTTTCTACCACAGACTTGGTTATAAATAAGTGACTAACTCAACAAACAGATGAATTTTTTCTCAGTGTTCTTGCCTCCAATTTAAAGAGGGAGGAGGAGGGGATGATGGGAACACACAGTCAGGCGGGTGGGTGGGAATTATTCCCCTTGAGAAGGGGGGACCGAGGCTTCAGAGGTGTGCTGGGCTCTGCTGCCTGACAAATCTCAGTAACCCGGCAGAAGGAACTTGGCCTCCCACCACACGGCCATCTCAGCCCAGCAGTGTCACACAGACCCTGTTCAACACCAGCTCCCCGCTCGTTCCTGATGAGGAAGGGAGTTTGGTGAGTGAGCACAGCTCTGGCTGGGCTGTGCTCTGAGGTTCCACTCAGTCTATAGTCAAAATCACATGTAAGGCCATGTCTACAAATGGACACGTACACTTTCATCAGAACACATTGCCATGTGGGAGTGCGTTGGAGGAGCAAAAGGCCACCGCATTCCCCGTCACGTCCTGGCCCCTCTCTACAGCTGAAGAAAGTCCATACGGAGGCTGTAAATCCCGAAAACAGAACAGGAGGGCTAATGGGTTTAAGGCTAAAATTCGTCTCACCGCATGCAGCAGAAGAAAACAATCTCCTTACATGTAATTTCAGTCCCTCCTGGTCATTAGATCTACATTTAGCTTTTGCACACCAGGTTTCCTGAACTCACAAACAGAAATGATGAAGCCACAAAAAAAAATCTGTTCTTTAAAGTTTCGTGTCAGAGCTGTTTGAAATTTTTAGCATAACAAAAGCAGGGACATCAATCATACACAAATTGCTTCCTAATGACCAAGTTTTATATCCCTGAAGCCTCTGAGTATTCAAGAATATCCTCAAAATTAATATTTTAAGGACAAAACTAAAAGACTTCACAACGTTTTCCACGTTTCTGACCTGGGCCTGGGTGTGGGTCTGGCTTGATAAGTGTGAGTGTGTGGAAGCCTAAATGTTCCTCTGCATCCCTTGGCACGATAGTGATCAGTTAATTAGGAGGTAATAGGGAACATCGTCCCGCCACTGAACTGTAGAGACCTGATCCGCCTTGCTCACTGCTGTATTCTGGGCTGACATGGAGTCAGCAAGCCAGAAACACCAGCTCAGGAGAGGGAGGGAGAGCAGGGAAGGGACTGGATGGTTTTCACGCTGGTCAGTAGAACAGCAAATGGTTGATGATTGCAGTGCCAAGGAGGGACTGAGAAAAGCTCGATGAACAGGACTCAGCCTGTTACTCGCCTGTTGACAGTGTCCCCTCCCCTCCAGCAGGATGTGCACAGTGTCCAAGGCCATGCCCACTCCCACAGGCTCAGCTCCTCCTCCAAGGTCAGGCTCCCCGAGTCTTGGCCATCCCCTGCACCCAGGTGTGCCCACGTGCAGAGCTGAGCCACCAGCATGTTCACAGGATTGGAGGGGAAGCTGCTAGTTGAAGGTGAAGTATTTTTCTTCATTTCTTATGATGATACATGACATACAGACAGGATACAAAATGTCTGTGTGCAAATTAAATAAACATTGAGAAGAGCTATGTTCCAGGAATTAGCTGTGCTTTAGAAACACCCCCTCTCTCCTGACCCCCACCATACTTGCATCTTCCTCCTGGCCCTGGAGGTGACTACTGTCCTCTTTGACTTTTGTAATCAGCATGTTCTGGCTTTTCTTTACAGTGTCTCCTCTAAATACTTGTTGAGATGTGGTTTGCTTTCTCCTGGTCTTGAACTTCACATAAGTGGAGCTGCGCTGTAGGTGTTCTTTTTTGATTTGCTGCTCCTATGCAACACTATTTGTAAGACTCATCCGCGTTGAGTACAGCTGTAACTTGCTCGTTTGCGTTGCTGAAAGCTCCTTATGTGAATACACCATCGTTTATCCATCCCACTGCTGGCAGCCAGCTTCCGCTCCCACTTGGAGCTGTTCCAGGCAGTGCTGCTGGAATATGTCTTCTTGTGTACGTCTTCCACTGCACACATGCAGGAGCATCTCTAGTGTATATCCCTGGGCAGTGTGCTGCTTTAGCCTAGCTGGACATTGTCATACTGTTTTCCAAAATTGTTGGCCCCTTTCCCCCGAAAATAAGCAGCTTTTGAGAGTTCCAACCATCACACAACTAACACTTGTGGCAGCTAAACGTGTTTAATTTTTGCTAGTCTAGCGGGTATGAAGTGCTAGCTCATTGTGGTTCTGCCTGAGACTTCCCTAATCACCAGTGGGATTGAGCATCATTTCATCCAATATTGTCCATTTTGATTTCCTCTTCTCTCAAGTAGCTGTACATTTTTCCATTCAGTTTTTTTTTTTCTGTATTGATTTGTAAGTGTTCTATGTGTTCTGGATACTTACTCCTGGTTGATTATATTTATTACAACCATATTCTTCCACTGGTGGCTTGACTTTTCACTCTTTCTTGGTTTCTTTCTAAGGATAGAAGTTCTTCATGTTAATGAATTTGTCATACTGCAGTATGTAAAGGCATCAAATCAACATGTTGTACCATTTAAACTTGCACAGTGTTACATGCCAATCATGTCTCAATTCAAAAACAAAAACCTTTTCCATCATAATTAGTGAATTTTGTGCCTTTTAAAATAAATATTTTCCCTGCCGCCCTGCATTATTCTATATCATCTTCCACTTTATAATGTTACTTTTTACATTTGAGGGTTTTTTTCGTGTGTGTAGTAGCTATATTGAGATATAATTCACATACCTTTCAAGCCACCCATTTAAGTTACGTAATTCAATATTTTTAAAAGTATATCAAGAGTTGTGTGACTATCAAAATAAACAATTTTAAAACATCTTCATAATCCCCCCAAAAGAAGCCCCGAACCCATTAGCAGTCAGCCTTCATTCCTTCCTACCCCAGCCATACCCCCACTCCCCAGCCCCAGCCAACACCATAATCTACATTCTGTCTCTACATACTTTCCCATTCTGGACAATTCAGAGAATACGTGGTCTTTCATGACTGGCTTCTTTCACTTAGTGTAATGTTTTCAAGTTTCACCCGTAGTGTAGCATATATAAGTACCTCATTCCTTTTTATTGACAAATAAAATTCCATTGCATAGATATACCAAATGTTATTCATTTATCAATTGAGGCTATCATAAATATGCTGCTATAAAGACTTGTGTACAAGTTTTTGTGTGGAGATATATATATATATATATATATATATATATATATATATATATATATATATATATATATATAATATATATATATAATCATTTCTCCTGGGTATTTACGTAAGAGTAGAGTTGCTGAGTAATACCTGAACTCTGTGTTCAACCTTTTGAGAAACTGCCAAACTATTTTCTAAAGTAACTACACCATGTTACATTCCCAGCAGCGGCACATGCAGATTCCAATTTCTGCATATCTTTGTCAACACTTGTTATTATCTGTCTTCTTAATTACAGTCTTCCAACCAGGTGTGGAGAGGTATCTTCATGTGGTTTTGATTTGCATTTCCTTGGTGGAGAATGATTTTGTGCATCTTTTCATGTGATTATTGGTCATCTGTATATCTTCTTTGGAGAACTGTCTATTTCTATCCTTTATTTTAAACTGGACAATTTATCTTTTTCTTATTGAGTTGCAAGAGTTCATTATATATTCCTGATACGTCTCTTATCATATATATGCTTTGCAAATATTTTCTCCTATTCTGTGGATTCCCTTTTCACTTTCTTTATGTTATCCTTTGAAGCACAAAAGTTAATAATTTTGATGAAGTTCAATTTGTCTATTTATTATTTTGTCAGTTGTACTTTTGGTGTCATATTTAAGATAGCTTTGCCTAACCCAAGATCACAAAGATTTACTCCAATTTTTTTCTGAGAGGCTTACAGTTACTGCAGTTACAATTAGATATTACATTTTAGCATTTACATTTAGATTTTATATTAAGATCTTAAGTCCATTTTGAGTTAATTTTTGCATACACTGTGATATATGGGTCCAATGTCATATTATTACTTGTGGATATTCAGTTGTCCCAGCACCATTTGTTTTAAAGACTACTCTTTCCCTTTGAATTGTCTTGGCACTCTTGTTGAAAATCATTTAACCATAACTGTTAAGAGTTTATTTCTAGGCTTTCAGTTCTATTCTGTTGATAATGATCTGTATGTCTGTCCTTAGGCTGATACCACATTGTCTTAATTACTGCAGCCTTGTAGTAAGTTTTGAAATCAGAAAATGTGAATCCTCCAACTTTTGTTATTCTTTTGCAAGACTGGTTTGGCTATGCTGGGTCCTTTACATTTCCATATGAATTTTTGGATCAACTTACTAATTTCTGCAGAGACGTCAACTGGGATTCTGATAGGGACTGCACTGAATGAGTAGATCAGTTTGGGAAGTGTTGCCATCTTGACAGTATTAAGTCTTCTGATCCATGACCACGGGATGTCTTTCCATTTATTTTGGTCTTCTTTGGTTTCTTTCAACACTGTTTAGTAGTTTTTGGAGTATAACCTTTGCACTTCTTTGGTTAAATTTATTCCTAAGTATTTTATTCTTTTTGAATATGTTATAGATTGAATTATTTTCATTTTCAGAGCACTTATTGCTCATGTATAGAAATCTGTTTGATTTTTGTGCATTGATCTTGTACCCTGCAAGCTTGCCAAACTCGTTTATTGACTCAGAATTACCTATGTATAAGATAATGGGAGCATAAATGGAGATAGTTTTACTTCTTCCTTTCTAATCTGGATGCCTTACATTTCATTTTCTCACCTGACTGCCCTGGCTAGAACCCCCAGTACAGTGCTGAATAGAAGTAGCAAAAGCAGACATCCTTGTCTCATTCCTGATCTTAGGGGAAAGCGTTCAGTCTTTCACTGCTAAGTATGACGTTAGCTGCGGGTTTTTGACAGATGTGCATTATCACGTTGAGAAGTTCCCTTCTGTGCCTACTTTGTTGAGTGCTTTTTATCAAAAAGGAATGTTAAATTTTGTCAAGTATTTTTTCTGCAACACTTAAGATGATCATGTGATTTTGTTCTTTTTAAAATTTATATTGTATATTACGTGAATTAATTTCATATGCTAAGCCAATCTTAACATTAGTTGGATAAATCCCATTTGGTTATGGTATATAATTCTTTTTATGTGTTGCTGGATTTGGTTTGTTAGTGTTTACTGAGAATGATTTTTTTGTACCTATAATCATAAGAGATACTGGTCAGTAGTTTTATTTTCTTGTAATGCCTTGACTAGTTTTAGTGTCAATGTAGTACTGGCCTTATAGAATGAGCTGGGAAGTGTTCCCATCTGTTCTGTTTTATGGATGACTTTATGCAGAATTGGTATTCATTCTTTTTATTTATTTAATTTTTTTAACATTTTTTATTGAGTTATTATTCATTCTTTTTAAATGTTTGGTAGACTTCACTAATAAATCCATCTGATCTTGCACTTTTGTATGTGATAAGTTTTAAATAGTTAATTAAATATCTTTACTTACATAGATTTTCTGTTTCTTCTTGAGTCAGTTTCAGTAGTTTGTATTTCTACAAATTCACCCAGTTCATCAAAGTTATCTAATGTGCTAGTACACAATAGTTCATATCATATTATTACCTCATTATTCTTTTTATTCTGTGGAGTCAGTGGTAATGTCCCCTCTTTCATTCCTGTTTTTAGTAATCTGAGCCTTCTGTATTTTTTTTCCTTATCAGTCCAGCTAAAAGTTTTGTCAATTTTGTTGATTATTTTTAAGGAAACAGCCTTTAGTTTTGTTGATTTTGTTTATCTTTCTGTTCTTTACTTCACTGATTTCTACTCTCATCTTTACCGTTTCCTTCCCCTACTTGCTTTAGGTTTAGTTTGCTCTTCTTTTCCAGTGCTTCAGGGTAGAAAGTTTAGGTTATTGATTTGAGATTTGGTTTTCATTTAATGTAGGCATTTACTGCTGTAAATTCCTCCCCCTCTGAGCACTGCTTTAGCTGTATACCATAAGTTTTGTTGTATGGCATCTTTGTTTTCATCCATCTCAAAGTATTTTCTAATTTGCCTTGTAATTTCTTCTGTGATCCATTGGTTATTTAGGAATTTGTTGTTTAATTTCCACATATCGGTGAATTTCCCAAATTTTATTTTTGGTATTGATTTCTAATTTCATTTTGTTGTAGTGGGAGAACATATTTTATCTTAGTTCAATCCTTTTAAATGTAATAAGCCTTGTCTTATGTAATAAACATATAGATAGATAAAGAGGGAGAAAGAAAGGTAGGTAGCTGGGTAGGTGGTTAGGGTAGTAGGTTCCTAGATGGATGGATCAAAAGGTGTGTGGCTGGACAAATTGATAGGTAGGTAAAGAAACAGAAAGATAGGAGGGTGGGTGGATAGGTAGGCTAATAGACAGACAGACGGAAGGAAGGAAGGAAGAAAGGAAATGGAGGTAGATTTCTAGATGGGTAGATATTTATGGAATTTGTTATATTAACATTCTTATTTACTATTTCTGCTTCTCTTTCTTATTTCTGGAGATTCAATTTACCATTTAGTATCATTTCTTTATTCCAGTACAATTTTGCATCCACTCATGTCTTTTGTGCTGTTCTTGTCAAATATGTTACATTTCTATATGTTATGGGCCCAACAATACAATTATATATGTATTGTTTTATACAATTCCTTTTTAAATCAGCTAAGACAAAAAAGGAGAAGAAATATATTTTTATACTGTCTTGTATAATTACATAATTACTTTCCCCAGTCCTTTTTATTTTTTGTGTGTGGATTTGAATTACAATCTGGGGTTACTTGCTTTCAGGCTGAAGGGCTTCCTTTAGTATTTCATGTAAGGTGGACGTGCTAGCAACAAATTATCGCAGTTTTTGTTAACCTGGGAATGTCCTTATTTTCCCTGTGTATTTGAAAAATAGTTTTGTTGTCAATAACATTCTTGTCTGACAGTTTTTCTTTTAGCACTTTGAATATGCCTTCCCACTGCCTTCTGGCCTTCATTGTTTCTGATGAGAAGTTAGCTGTCAATCACATTGAGGGATCCTTTGTACCATTTTTAGCTATTAGTACTTTAATTATTTTTTCTGTTCCTTCTCTCTCCAGTCCTTCTAGTACTCCCATTATACATATGTTGATGTGCTTAATGGTATGTCATATTTCTCTGAAGCTTTGTTCATTTTTGATTTGTTTGTTGTATTCCCTGGTAAGCTAGCTGGCCTACAACCCCAGATCCCTCAGTGGGACTTGCCTTGAATTTAGCTTATGCAACATGGAGGAAGGGAGGGTGAAAAATTCTGGTCTCCTGCCCTCCCAGGGAGATATTTATAGGCCTTGACTGAGAGCTGGGAGAGAAGGGGCTCTATCTCCTGGGTCGTTCCCATCCAGAGAGGGGAGGGGGGAGTAAGCAGGGCATGGCTTAAGTAAGATTCTCACTGTTCTTACTGAGATTTAGTAGGTCTTCTTGGAAAAAAAAGTTACTCCATGTTTTGTATGCCCTTAAGACAATTTCCAGGCACTTTAAAGAGTCGTTTTTAAAATCATTTTACCAATTATGGTTATTTCTTGGGAAGCATGTCTACAGAGCTCCTCATGCCATCTTTCCAGGAGTAGAACCCCATGTTTATTTTTCAGTCTACCTGGAAGTCATTTTTTAGGGTATAGTATAAAACACAGGCCACTTTTTTCCCACATGGATCCCAGCTTGTGCTAGCATCAGTTATTAAGAGGTCCATCTGTTCCGCCAGCAATCTACAGTAACACCTCTGTCTGTAGCACATGCTTATATTTTCAGGGGCCTGTCATGGAACGCTTTCCTTTGTTCATTTGATCTATTCCTACACCAGTGCCACACTGTCTCAAGTTAGTAGAATTTTATAATAAGTTTTGATATCTCCTAAGGCAAGCCCATGTTATTCCTCTTTGGGAGCACTGCAACTGTCCTTGGTTCTTTCCATCCATCAGTAAACTGTAGAATCACCTTGCTAAGTGCCTGCACATGAGTGCACGTGCACACATGCATGTGTGCACACACTCCACTGGAAGTTTGATTTGTATTGCATTGAATCTATGGGTCAGTTCAGGGAGAACTGACATCTTTATACAGCTGTATCTTTTAATCCCCACACATAGCCTATGTTTCCATTTGTCTGGGTCTGAATATCAGTTGTTACAAGCAGTATGTCTGCTCTCCAGACCATGCATCCTTCAGTGACTTGTAACATTTGCTGCTGTCTCCACTTTTTTCTCACAAGGGTTGATCTCACTTTAAATTGTGTCAGTGGGAGAGAAACAAATTAACCTTAGAGTCTATTACTAATCCATACGTGACAGAAAGCCAGATTTCCAGACTGGTAGATATTTGAGGAGCTGCATCTAATGGATCAACCATACCCAACGGGAGCAAGAGTAGAGGAAGGTACATTTTTATCACAAAGAAGCACCTACTTTGAAGCTCCTCCACCACTTTCTACTAACCAGTTTGTTTTCTTTCATGCTTTCCCCAACATTCCAGCTGTTTCCTGACAATGGGGAACTAGCATGAGGCTCTGCTGTTTCAATCAAGGCAGGAAAACCTTGATTGGGGTTTTTTGAAGCAACCACTGTTGCTTTCTTTTTATTGTTGTTTTTATGATTACAAAGTTATTATGTATTATTTGCAGAAAATTCAGGAAATGCAGAAAAGCATTAAAGAGAAAAATAAAATGTATTTACGGTCAGAGAGAACCGTGGATAATATTTTGGCATATAACTAGAGTTTTTTTCCTTATGTGTATATATACACCCATGCACATACTTTTTGGTTTTTTTCCAAAATAGCACTTTAAACGTGATTTCTTCACTCAGCAGCAAATCAAACCATCACTCTCTTGGGAAAAGGGCGTCCAGCCCCGGCAGGGCAGGTGGTGGGTAGCAGGAGTTCACTGCAGGTTAAGTGGGCAGAGGATGCCTTTGGGATGGGTGGGCAGAGGATGCCTTCAGGAGAGGCAGAGGTGTCCAAATGGAAACAGCCCCTGCAGTTCTGCTTCATGTAAACACTTTCAGGACCGTGTGCTTGGTTAGGTTCTGTGCCAGCTCACTCGTGGAACTTAGCCCGCTCATCTTGGATGTTTACCTTAGGATTCTCATGGCCTCAAATTTCCTTCCAATTCTAAAATGTTGGGATTCCAAGGTCTCCCTGTCAGAGGCCTGAATTGTTGAGATGAGGATGTTAACTCTCCTCTAGGAACTCGGTTAGAAGAACCTGTACTTAACCAGGATGGTCATGCCATCGCTATTCTCATCTAGAAGGGAGATTCTAAAAGTCGCTGAGTCTTACTTGCACAACTTCCTTGTACATAGAGGAGGTGGTGATTCAGAGTTTGTCTCTGCTGAAGTGTTTGTGTGTCCTGGGCTCAGGTCCCTTGTTGAGACCCTGCCCTCCTCCCTTAAGCTCTGCACTGACATGAACCCTCCCCCGAAAGGACCTTAGTGTGAACAGATTGTCTCCATAGTTGCTGAATAGGAGAAATATGCACAATTGCCTTTAATTATAAAATGAACTCCTTGTGACCAGGCCAGTAACCCAAGTGTGGGGCCGTTGAGGGGAGAATGGGCAGCAGGACCTCCCCAGAGCCTGTGAAATTGCCCTGAGTTACCGCTCAGGAGTGGGCTTGGGGTTCCCTTGCCCAAAGGCCTCCATTTCAGGCAAGCAGAGCCCTCCTGTCTGTGCGGCTGGGAAAGCTCACCTCAGGAGGAAGGCAGAGTGTAAGGGAAGCAACTTCTCATCTTCCAGAAGGTAGGGGACAATTTCAAAGCTCTGTGAGTGGCTCTCTTTAAGCCAGAGTGGAGGGGAGCAACGTGCTGTGTGCCAGATGACACTTCATACGGAGACTTGGGGGACTGTCCCCTGCTCGGGTGCTGGCCACCCACATTAGCACCCCACCTCAGGGGACCAAGGTGCACTGTGGCCCCATCCCAGACTGCATGGCCTAGGTTGTGATCAGGGCTTCCCCTGCAAAGAGTGTGGGAGTTGGGGGTCTGACCTAGATGGTCACCCAGCATGGGGCCAGCATCCCAGACTCACAGCTGCCCTGCTTAAGGACCGTTCCAACCTGTGCCAAGCCATTACGTCCTGGTGATATTTGTCCCCTCGTAACACTCAGACCCCTCAGCTGCTTCGGCCTCTCTGTGGAGACGTAGCGGGGAAGCCAGTGCTGTGGGCTGCTACTGGGTAGGTTGGCTTGGCCCCCGATGCAGAATATTCCAGCTCACACGTTCTCATGTAGGTGCTGCTGCTTGTTCACACAGTTCCCTTTCGTACACGCACGGTGAATCTCTTCTTCTATAGACACCTCGTTGCACAGCCCACCTGCGTGGTGCTGTGACCCGTGGATTTCACATTATCACTCTTGAGATGTTTTTCTAGATGGCATAAACCCACTGGAATGAATCTTCCCAATCGCCGTCACTTCCCAAGGCCCAAGACTTAAGGTGCAGGCAGTCCCCTGTATGTTCCTATAAATACAGGCAGGTGGTTGCTGGCCCTAGAGTCTCACATGCTCTTCCTACAACCTTCACTCCTCCCTGGAAGGTCCGCCACGCCGCTCCCACCAGGTGGCAGCTGGTAGGAGAGCCTGAAACAAGGAGCTGCCCTCCCTCCGGGCACAATTAGAGACAGTGTCCTCCTTGTCAGTGTCACAAATGTCTGCTTCTCCCCTGGGAGCTCAGTTTCCACCATAAAATGCCACATTTGAAATGCAGATTCCTGGAACCCTCCAGAGGTCTAGAGAGAGTGATGTTCAGAATGTGCCCCCATCCATTCTGGGTACGTGATGTTAAAGCTACACCACCTGACTTTCATTCCGCCTTGTTTTTCCCACTGTGAGTGTCACCTGAAACTGGTCCAAAGCAAAGCGGAGTCTCTGTAACTGCCCTCCTTGGCTTTTTCCCACCTTAAAGGCCCCTCCTTGAAGCCTGAAGGTGGGGTTCCGACTGGCTCCAGGGGAGGTTGTTAGAAGGCCTGGTGGACAGCGACCTAGAGGCCTGGCAATGACCCAGTCCTCATAGGGACCACGAGGGAGGGAGGGGACACCCCACTGAGTCCCGTGTTCTCTTCCTGGCCTCGTGTGTTTAGGGGGATTGTGACAAGAAGGTGGCCTCCAGGGTGGGAAGACTAGGATAGCACAGTCTAGAAATTTCAATCCATGGGACAGTAAAAACAGCACTGTAGGTTTTCACCAGTGGTCCCCCAAATCTCAGCATAAAGCGTTGTCTCCCTAGGAAGAGAAACAAGAAAACTCTCTTCAAGTGTGAAGGGCCTTCACCTGGCAGTTTGATGTGGGATTAAGGGGCGCTCCAGCAGATGGATGTTGGGCCTGTGGGTGGGTGGCAGGGAGGCAGATTTCAGACTCTGCTTGTCAGTATCCTGAATCTCATCTCCTCCCCTCTGGAAGCAGTCTGCTCCATTAAATGGTGAGCCTTCCAACAGCGGGGGCTGTGTAAGCAGCAGGACGTATGGCCTCCCCTTCTGGGGCTGCACCAGTGGAGGCTGGTGGAAGAGAAGGAGGACTCTCTGCCCTGGGAGGGAGGGCTGAAAAAATGGTCACACTGATCAGCGGGCATTGTTTGTTATGGGAGCATAATTTAAATAAACTGATTAGGACTTAAATAGCACTGAGGTCCAGCAGCGTCTACTGGAGTAGATACCTGGGCTCCAGGCCGGATGGCCCCTCCAGGTGACATGAGTCCTCCCTCCCTGCCTCAGCACATGCCCACCTCCAGTCTCTCCTGCCTCCTCAGCACTGCTGCTTCTCTCACACCCCACCCCCATCTCAAGCGGGTGAGATTGTGGATCCAAACCATGATGCTCCCCAAGACCAGCCTTCCCCAGCCTGCGTGGCTCTCTCCTCCACCCATCCTCAGGTCCCTGACCACCCTGGCCTGCCCTGGACACAGACCGTGGTGTCTCTTTTCAGGGTAGGACAGGCCCCTTCTTCCTTTATGTATCCTCCACCGGGCTTCCTGCAGGGCCCATGGCTGATGTTTTTAGAAATTCCAGCTGCTCCAGGGATCCTTAAATGATCCAGGGTAAGCCTCTCCAGTGGGACTGGCCCAGGGTCAGGTGCCAAGTGGTGGAAGCAGCTCTGGCAAAGTGGTGGGGCTGGGGCAGTCGGTCTTAGACGCCATCTGGCTGCCCACTGCCCAGCCTGCCAACCATGGCTGCACTCTCCACGTTACCTTGTCATCCCCTTGGCCACAAGCTGAGAACTCCTGGAGGCACCCAGTTCTCTCCTCTGCCCTGGAGACCTCGGAGTCTCATCAGGGCAGACTGAAAATCATTAGGGTATGATTCAGGAGGGTGCTTGCCAGAAAAGAATGTGGGTCTCTGAACACACACGGTGAGAGTTCAAAGGAGATGGAACAGTGAATGCTGGGGGACTGGGGAACTTCCTGGAGGAGGTGGGATTGGAGCCCAGCAGGATGGTCTCAGGTCAGAGGTAGAGAGCCAGGACCAGCCTTAACAAAGGGCACTGCCCACCAGACCCTCACTGTCACCTGGGCGGAGAAGTGCTGCTCTTCCACCTCTGTCAAAACTCAGCTGTCTTGTGTCCTTGCCACCGAGGGTTCTGTCCTCAGCTCTGAGACTCTGGGGCTTCAGAAGTAGGGAGGGGAGTGGAGTCTGAGTTCACAGAGTTCGGGTAACTGGGTGACTAGGAGTCCACCCAGAAAATCGAGTGACATGAGTGCTACTTAATGATGCCATTTCAGGCCCAGTGTGCCAGTTGGTGCATCCAAACTCTCACCATGTAGGAGACACCTGCCTGCCAGAATAGGGCCTGCCTAAGCTGAGATTTTGTGGCAAATGAGGAAGCAGGCGCCAGAGTGATGGGGATGAGGCCTGCGCTGGGCTGGGGTGCTGCGCTGGCCTGGCTTTGCAACCTCCTGGGGTCATGACTTTGAACCAACCTGGCCCCCAGCCTGCCCCTGGCAGGTGGCCTCACTTTCTCCTTCTGTACAGTGAGGGGCTGGCCTGATTATTTTCTCCGTCGCCTTCCCACCGTGACGTTCCGTGAGTCTTGTGTGAGTGACGTTACCTGTCTCAGTGGGGGGCCCAGCCCAGCCCCGCTGAGGAGCCGCAGGAGCACTGCGCCCCAGGGAGGCGGCTGAAGGAGGGGCAGCTCCTGCTGTGCTTTAGTGAGATGCCAGTTCCCAAGTGCAAGAACTTGCATAATTGGCTTCTTGTTTTAAGAGACATGATTCTCTTCAGCCAATTCTCAAATGCCAGATGGGCACTGAGCTTTGAAAGGTATAAAGAGATTAACATCATCAAGGAAAGGGCAGACTTGGGTGGTTTGGAGGCTGGTGGCTTTCAGCACATGCCTGCCAAGAACCCCGTATGGAGCCCAGGTCACCCTGCAATCTGGCGTCTGCCACTTCTCCATCTACTGGGATGACTTCTCCATCTAGTGGAATGGTCACCTATGTTTGCCTCAAGGATGGCTTTTCCCACTGACGTGCTGTCGGCCAGAAAATCCCCTTTTGCAAGAAAAGCCAGTTGGCATCAAGAAAAATCCTGGCCTGCCAACTGATCTTCACTCAGTGAAATAAAATGATTAGAATGGGCCAGATGGCAGACCAACAATGTGTCCACAGTTGGGGCACAAGGGAAGGACTTGGTAGACTTGGGCTTGAAGGATCCAGGTGTATCTGATAGCAAGGCCAAGAGTGGAGGTGCCCTTGGGGCCCTCCTGTAGGGCCCCCGCCTGTAGTTCTGTCCTGGTACACATCTGTTTCCCAGCTCAGAGCATCAGCATGCCATGCACCTGTGGTGCTGGGGCGCTAGGCTGGGCACCAGCACGACTGAGTTCTCTCTGGGTCTCCCTTCTGCTCTCTGAACCTCAGTCTCTACAGAGTTGGGCAGGCCACAAGATCCCCCTATTTGCAGATACCAAGTGCAAGTTTGGGAGTCCCTGAGACCACCCTCATGTTTGGCAATTTGCTACAAGGACTCACAGAACTCAGAAAAGCCAGTATACTCATGGTTATGGTTTATTACGGTAAAAGGATACAGATGATAATCAGCAGAAAGAAGAGCCACGTAGGGCAGGGTCCAGGAGGCTCCAAGAGCAGAGCTGCCAGTCATCCTCCCCCAGGAGTTGTGCACACTTGCTTCTCCCAGCAGTGATGTGGGACAACATGTGGAGTACTGCCAACAAAGGACTCTCACCTGAGCCTTGGGATCCCCACACTTTACTGGGGCTCAGTCACACAGACGTGGCCGACTGCTCACATGGCCAACTGATCTCCAGCCCTTTCAGAGGTGGAGCTGATACCAGGTAGCCTGTGCCCACCACCCCCGACCCCACCCCATCATAAACTGCGTTATTACTGTAGACAATCTGATGGGGCCCAAAGCTTGCAGGTCAGTAAAGACCCTTATCAGGCCAGACATTCTGGGGCTCAGAGATCACCCCCCAGGAGCCAGAGGGTGAAGGCCAGACTCTCCCCAGACAAGGTTCATTGAAAGGATTACTGTGTTTTCCATCGGCACAATGGAGGGGTTGGATAAGACCATGTTCTCCTGGCTCCTTCAAGGTCTCAGGCTCTGGAATCTTGATCCTGCTTGTTGGACCTGGGTTTATCAACAGCAGAGCATGGAGAACAAAGTTCTGAGCAAGCCGCCAAATGCAGTGAGAAATTGTGTTAGGTTTCTATTCAGGTACATCCCTTGTCACCTATGGAATTGCATTTGATTTGTTCTTTCCCAAGGATCATAGCCGGCAGGCCCTTTAAAACCATTAGCTTTAATTTCCTTTTCTACTCCCCTGATCTTTGATGCCCAACTCCTGGTGTGGCCTTACTGCAGAAAACCCCACAGTGGCAAGGAAACCTGCTTCCTTGCACTTCTGAACACCTTTCATCCTCCAGATGAGGGAGAGCCGAGGGGAGTGAGCAGGCTAAGCTGCGGCTGTTCAGTGGTCCCACTCACTGCAGCCGGGAACCTGGTGCAGACGTGCTCACAGAAAAATGCCCGTGCCGCCGGTGAGGCCTCCTCACACCGTGATCCTGAACACCCAGCGGCTGCCTGGAATGGAAATAAAGCAGCACAGGCCTTTCTAGGAGGCTTTGGTTGGATTCCTGAAAACCCTCTAAGAATAAATTATGCCTTATGGCTGTTTCTTTGTTTACCTTAGGGCTGAAGGGAGAGATTCTGGGCCAGAATCTTCCATATCATTTCAGAGACAACACTTCCAACCCCATCCATTTATAGACAGTGCTAAAAACAGTGCCCCTCCACTTTGTGTGGATGTGGACACGTATCTCAGGCCTTTGGTGTCGGCATTGCTGGCTGGAGTCTTCACTCTGTAGGGTGAGTGATCTGCACTTCTCAGTACCCACCCACCCCATGCCGCCTTAAGCAGGTGTTCAGTGGGGTCTGCTCACCCTCTTCAACCCTGAGCTGAGCACTTCCAGGAAAGGACAGCTCTCCTCCACCTCCATCTGCCCCAAAGATGCTAACAGGACAGGCCTTCACAGGGAGGTCACTGAATCACAAGAGTGGTTCCCTCTCATCTCACTAGAGTGGATGCTGTTGAGTTTCAACATTTCAATACAAATCCAAGTTCAGATGTATCATTGGTCAGCAGTAAAGCACCCCCTCCAATTAAGCAAAGGGTGCTTGTGGGGTTTTTCTTTCTTTGCCCTCTCAAGCTAGGGCGGGTCCTTTAAGAAGGCCTAAGTTCAAACCTTCAGTCTTGAAAATGGCTTCATTGCAACAAGTGACATTGTTGCCTTGTGCTTGTATAAAAATCTCTTTTAGTCACTTGCTGTTATATTGAATGGATAACTGCAGTAAATTAAAATCCTGGGTGCTGGGCCCCACCTGGCCCCCACGTCCTGGGAACATGTGCTGTGGAACTTCCCAAGAAGGGGTGAGAAGGGGGCTCAGGGAGGCAGGTTGAAGAAAGCTTTCAGGGCTCAGTGTGGGGTCTGAATTATGGGATTATGTTTGAGAACACTGTACTGTTACCTTCATTCTGTCTTCATTCAGGCTGCTGTAACAAATGTGCCTGGGTTAAGTGGCTTAAACAGCATTTATTTCTCACCGTTCTAGAGTCTGTGAAGTCCAAGATCAAGGCATTGCAGACCTGGCGTCTGGCAAGGCCCACTTGCTGGTTTACAGATGGCTGCCTTCTCGTATCCCCACATGGTGGAGGGCAAAGAGAGACACCAGCTGTCCTGTCCCTGCTTTAAAAGGCACTAATCCCACTCCTGAGGGCTCCACCCTGATGACCTAATTGTCACCCAAAGGTTCCACCTCTAAATACCATCACATTGGGGGTTAGGATTTCAGCACATGAAATGTGGGGGGACACAAACATTCAGTCCGTAACAGTCAGTAATCATTTATTGAGGATCTGTTGTATCCTTGTGACTATGCCAGGCGCTGGGGATACGGGGGTGACCATGACAGGTGGCATCTTTGCCCTTGAGTTGCTCACATTCAAGTAGAGTGAGACACAGAATAACCCCACGGATTGTCATGTGTCGTAAATGATTCTAAAGGGAAGTAAATATGGTGATGTTTCAATGAGTGTCATGACTAGGGGCTCCATCGAGAAGGCCTCTGTGAGGTGACATCTGAGTTGAGAGCTGAATATTCAGCAGGAGGCTGCTGTGCAAAAACCTGGGGACGGAGAGATCCAGGCTGGGGTCAGCCCATGCAAGGCCGAGACTGGAAGGAGCTTGGCCTGCTCAAGGCATGGAGTGGCCACTGTGGCTGGAGCCTCAAAAATGAAGTGAAGGAATGGTGAGAGATGAGGTCAGGGAAGGAGCCAGAGACTCAGACAGAGGGAACCTTATAGACCTGTCTGCTAGAGATAGGAGAGGATCTGCGGGCTGAACCTCATCCCTTTGTCTGGTCCCACCAGAGACTGCGGGATGTGAGCTTTGCAGGCTGCAGGATGCTAATGCAGATGGAGAATGTTAATACCCGTGGCCCTGGTCCGACCTTTTCAGCATTGGGTGTTCTGATTAACTGGCCATTCTCCCACTTCACACATGGAAGACACTTTGTTCAGGAGAAAGTTGAAATGGCCAGCCCACCTAATAACAGAATATTGAAAAGGTCACAGCAGTACAGCTGAGTCCTCCAACCTACAAATCACAGAGTGTCTGCTCAGATAACTCATTCTCCTGACAAATCAAGGAGCGAGGACTTAGCTGCACAGCTGATTAGGCTCATCGGAAATCAGAGGGCCAGAGAGAAATCGATGGAACATTGCTGCCCCGTGCAGGGGGTCAGGGCAGCAGGAGTGCTGATTAGCAGATCAGCCCGGGGGGGGGGGGGGGGGGGGGATGCTGTCCCCTGGTGGCTACTCAGATGACAGCAGCGTCCGGAGGTGAGCTGGACCCTGGTGCGCATCCCGCCCTGGGGAGGGAGGCCCTGTCTGGGGGCTTCGGCCAAGCCAGTGGTTTAGCCTTTTTTGTTTTACCAGAAAAGTATTAAAAAGTGCCTCTCCCTAAACCGTGGTTAAATAAAACACTTGCCATTAAAATCCCCAAAGTTCTATTTTTTTTCCATTAAGGAGTTTTTAGAAATTAGCTTTTGCCATGACCAGCCTTTGGAAAAAGAGTGAGCAAGACCAGTCAAAACTCAAACTCGTCATAAAATGAGGACAGGTTTATGGCTTCATTTATTACGGAGTTCCACAAACAACGTTAAAGCAAAATGACTGATTTAATTAAAGACCGGGCAATTAACCTTCTGTGCGCTAAAACAGAGGGCTTTGTGAGGGCTTTCCACAGAAGCGTGTCTTCATCTACGAGGCAGCAGCCACGGAGAATCTTAATAGGTCGGTGAAGCTGGATTGAAGTGGAAAGCTCACCTTAAAAAGAAATCTGAGAAGATTAAGAGAGGGATGAACATCAAAAATGACTCTGATTTAACCACGATAAAGGATGCTAGAAACTGAAAGGGAGAAACAGGATACACAGAATATATTTTTGAAACCAAAAGCGCAAAGATTTCAGTGGGCTTTGGAGATAAGGAGGACTGACATTTTGAGAACAGTTGATTAAAAGCTTTTCGGCACAAATGCTCATTTTCACTGGGGGTTGAGCACAAAAATCCATGGAGTAAATTGAAATTCTAAATGCTAAGAGAAGACTAAAAGATTTACTGCCACAGATTCAATTAAGTGGCTGAAAAAAAAAATGTACCATCTCCTTCAGGATTCATTTCGGCAGCTGCCTCATAACGCACAATTTCCCAGGCGCTGTTTGCTAATGCTTCGGGAGGGATGGCTTGTCCAGGAGGGCCAAGGAGTCTTGGTTCTGGGGCCTTAAATCAGGACCCAGCGGGAGCTGGAGGCCCCTGGCACAGGGTGTTCTTCCTTTCACAGCCCCACTGCCTCCCGGAGCGACAGTCTCCTCATCCCCTGGAAGCATGATGTGTCCCTTCGGGCATCACAGGCCTGCTGATGGCAGGCTTCACTGGTGCCCACTGCCCACCTACACCCACAACAGAACCTAGCCTTAGAGCTTAAGAGCAGTCTGGGGACGCACTGTCTCAGAGGCAAGCCTAGCTCAGGATGGGCTCTGAACTTTCCCGGCTGGGCGATGATGGAACACCCACCCCTCAGACACGCCTGATCCCGTGTTTCTGAGCCACCACTCTGCCTGCTGATGCTGGAATTTGGCACGTGCCGCCTCAGCCAGTGTGCTCAGTAGGAAGGGGTTATTTAAAGGTCTGCTCCTGACAGCACATTTAAGGCCAGAGGTGGGCTCCAGTCAGCGGGAAGGCCAGTGAGTTGCTGCAAAGTGGCAAGTGTTAATTTAATGCCCTCTGTCCCACTGTCTGTGAATTAACCCAGCCATAGAAAACTATTGTTAGCTCAGTGTGAGATGGTCTCAGTGCAGAGAGGCTGGCACACAACTGTTAATGCTGATGGAAAGACGAGGTGTGCAATGGGGTCTGGACAGTGCTCGTTTTAGGCAGCCCTTGGTGTGGGAAATTGCAGTGGGACCGAGCTAGTGACTGAGAGCTGCCTCCTGTGGCTTTGGCCTCCCAGCTCTGGGATGCCCTCACCTCGCAGCCCAATGCCATCCTGGCTCTTGCGCCAAGTACACTGGAGGTTCACGAACATCCTTGCTTGGCCTCCTAAGTGGACGCTAAATGCTGTTGTTTTTAAAAGAAAGAGCAAAGGAGACAAAATCAAAAGGAGGGTAATAAAGATTTTCGTTGCTCCTGGCCATAGGAATTCAGGGCTGCCCGTGTCCTGTAGGCTGCAGTGGTCAAGAAGACTTCCCAGGGGAACTGAGCTCAGGGCAAGGTCTGGTTAGGAGCAGGAAAAAACGGGAAAGGGAAATCGTCTAGGGGAGGAATTCCCAGGATTTCTGGGGAAAAGCAAGGGTTGAGGGCAGCTGCAGTGGATGCCCCCACTGCCTTATGTGCCCCACAGGAGAATGAGTCAGAAGAGAGGAGAATCAATGAACTAACTAGATGAGGTTGAAAGCAAGAGGTTTAAAAGCCGACAGCTACATGAGACAGGAGAAAGGGAATTAGAAGACTGGAATTTAAATCCCAGATATTAAACTTGAGATAAAATAGAAAAGCAAAGAATAAAAAGACAGGATGAATTTGTAAATTAAGTATTAAAAAGAGAGATCGGTTAAAAGCATAGAAATTAAGTGAAGTTAAAATAAATAATGAGATAGAATTTTAAAATAAAATGTAAGTAAAGTGAAGAAACAGCTGCAGAGGAGAAGAGAAGAGGAGGCTGGGCAGTGTACAGGTGGGTGGGCTGTGAGGAAGGTCCCAGAGCGGGGAGCCGGCACCACCCTCTCCAATCCTTATTTCCCGGGCCGGAGGGGCAGCATTTTCCAGTTTGGGTGGGAGAGGGTCCTTCCTTTACACACAAGCAGAAGCAGGCCCAGAGGCCTCAGCACCTGGGCCCAGCAGACAAACCCTGAGTGTATAGACCCCTCATGGCCACCTAGAAGGCAACGTGTGCTGGGGGAGAGAACTGCGGAACACACAAGCAAGTGAGCAGACGAAGGCTTCCCCTTTTCAGGCTGGGCGGCTGAAGTCCACGGCCACATCTTCAAGCCCTGGTTCTCAACACTGTCAGATCTGGGTGCCCGCTCTTTACAACAAGTCATTTGTGATGCCCCCTTTATTACCCTGAAATGAAAATTATAGATAATATAATCTGCTTACACATATGATTTCAAAGGGAGATGCCCTGATTGAAATAGAAATGAGAAATACAAAGAAAGTAGTGTGTAGAAAAATACTGCGTATTCCAGGATGTCGTGTGCTCATGCAAGACCACAGTAGAATTCATAGCGAGGTAGCCAGACGTTGGCATGGAAGCACCCTCACGAATGCAGCTGACTCAGGTGTACGGAGCTGGCAGCACATTCCACAAACAATGCATAGCCCTTGGTGATGAGGTCATGGTGAACAGTTTTTGATAAAGTTCTGAACAAAATAATGGGTACTCTTCCCTTGGTTCTCATAGCACTTGTATCCCAGGAAAATTCCAAATATATAAAAACCATGCACAAGAGACTTCGTGTTTATGAATAACCAGAGTTAGGTTCTAGGCTCCAATCATTATCTTTTCACCTACATGAATAGCCAATGAGACATTCCCCCAAAATGGGGACATGTGACGATTCACTGTTGTGAAGGATGGATCCTGTGCCATGCAGGGTGTCTGGCATCCCTGGTCCTTTTCCATTCAATGCTAACAGCAGCCCTCCCCTGCCCACCACAACCCCAGTCATTGAGACCATCCAGAATGCTCCAGGGATTTCCAGAAAGACCACTAGGAGGCAGTTCTGACTGAGAACCACTGTCTTAGATAGGGACATGTGGCTGATCAAGAAAGCATTTCACAGCCCTTTGGACCTCCTCTTGGCTCTCTGAGTACACATTCCAAGAGTCAGAATGGCAGGGAAATTTTGGGGGTTTTTGGGGGGGGGGTATTGGTGAAAGAAGACATTTAGGAGCAAGAGCAGGAAACCCTGCAAGAGAGACGTGTGCGCTTTGGCCAAGGTGTATGGGCGTGAGGCCGTGGGGCTCTGAGTCTTCCCGGGCAGGAGACTGTGAAGTGGGTCTCGTGGGGACAGACAGCTGCTGGGGAAGAACTGGGCGCGCAGGCAGGAACTAGAGCTCCTGCTGCTCGTTACAGAAGGAACAGCAGATGACAGAAGAGAGGATGCTTCTCAATTAGAGTAGTAAATAAATATAAAGTCCAATTGTCCTTGTAACATCTCAAGATGACAGATAAAGGGTCAGAAGTAAGGGGCTCCTTCCCGTTTCTGGTATAGTGTTCATCTAGACAGGGCTTTTCATCTAGTTATTAGAAAGCTCTGGAAAGAAGCCAGCGTCGTGCAGTTGGAATGTGAACCCCTCCTTGGAAAATTTATTGGAGCAAGAAGAGGTCGGGAGTCATGTTTCAGACTTGGTCTCATTTGGAAGGGCCCAGAAAAAAGTTAATCGGATGTTCTTCTGACTCTGGGTCATTTAACCCACTTCTAAAATTGGCTTCTGGCTCAGAGCAGAATTTTGAGGTTTATAAACTCCTAGGAGAGAGAAAAGTTAATACACAGTTGTGTTATTGTGATTGAACCGTTTTATTCTCAAAGATTTAATTCCCCAAATTTTGCTTTAGGAAACAAAAAATGCTACACACGGAAAGATGGCAATTAAACTCCCCGTATGAGGGGGTATCACTCGCAGTGGTAACTGGGAAGCGTGGCGCAGAGAGGGATGTGCCATCTCAGAGGGGATGGCGAGGCTTTGCAGTTACTCCGGAGCTTTATTTATTATTTTCGAAGGGGAAATGCATTGCTGCTCTTAACTGCCTGAAATTAAAGCAAATTTTGAAAATGTAGCCTCCTCTTTGAGCTTCTTTCTATTTTTACTGAACATGATGGGATGGTGTAAAGAGAAGTTTGCTGTTTAAATGTGTCAGCTCTTATTTCCCTCAAGCTGTACCCACATCAGTAGGAACTCTCCTATGGGGATTTTATTGCCTCGTCTGGTTTCCTTTTCCAGCTTATCAAACTTCGTGAGTTTAAAGATTGTTCATGAAGAATGAAGGCTGGTTTCTTGCAAAAAGTTTTTATTGCCTGAAAGACAAACTCTAAGAGACACTAATAGTAATGTTTATGTTTTTTAACTTGAGATTACAAATAAGAATATTTTCGGATTTAGATTCTGCAAAATGATCATTGGGCCGAAACACATTTCCATGTGTTAAGGTCAGATCCCAGAGCCAGCTTTGAATTAAACAGTGGGTTCGTCTTTCTTTCTCACCATAAAACAGGCTTTAAAAGGTCAGAGAACGGCTACCTGCACGTAGGGGGAAGTCACCCAAAGTCCTCCTTCACAGTTTGAAAAACAAGTTCAGAGAAGATTGTGCTTGCAGTTTATGATGCAGATAGATGACTGGGGATGGAGAGGGGGGGCCATGTATGTTGCCTCTAAGCCCCTGCACGCAGTAGAGGGGGACGTCCCTGAGCTTCCATCCACTGTCAGGACCATTGTTTCCTGGGACCACTGTAGGAAACCTGCTTTTTTTTGGAACCTGCCTCCTACGCTTTAGGAAGTAGAGGGTGTAGGGTCTTGGGGCAGACTGGAGCTCTGGACGCCTGGCTCTGGTCTGTCAGGGCAGTTTTGGGGGATTGCTAGCCTGCTTTCCTTCATATGGATTAGTTTTGCCTGTTCTAAACTTCTATGTGTAATCATATACTATGTACTCTCTTGCATCTGGCTTCTTTTGCTCTGCTGAATGATTTTGAGATTCATCACATTTATTCATCAGTGTCCTAGTCATTTATTAAATAGGCATAGTATTTTACACTGTGGACACCATGAAAAAGATAGGCATGGTACCTGCCTTCTTGGAGTTTACTCTGCACCTTTTCCGTGGCTGGGAGTGTGTCCCAAACCATTGTAACAGTGCAAAAAAGGCTTAGGGGGCAGCGTTACTTGTAATAGTGAGAAAAGGTTACAGAACAGCCACCAGAAACTAAGCATTCTACGGTAGAGGGAAGGACGGAATCCTACCCCACTGTCACAGATCATGTTTTGGCTAGAAGAGCATCCAGGGACACCATAAAATGTTGACAGTAGGTTAAGAGCAAAGAAGATTTCATGGGACAGCATGTACAAATTGATCCCCGGAAAAGAATTTCCATTTATGTACCTGTAGCTGGATGCTCGCTCTGGGTGCTGGGACCATAGGAGACTTAGTTCCCTTTTGGTGCTTTTCTTTACATTCCAACTTGTCTTCAGGGAGTGTGTGTTACTTTGAAACATTTCATTACAAAAGAACGATCCCAGGAAAATTCTCTCTTCTGAAAGAAAGATCTTGGGAGCATTTGCAAATCCATCCCCTACTGCAGACTTGTTGTCGTCAGAGAACAGCCAGGTCAGGCCAGACCCTGAGAAGGGAAGAAACTCCAGCTGGACAGGCACCATCACCCTAGTGAACCCAAAGTGTCTGGGAGCAGCTTTGGGGTGGTGAGGGGAGGGGACCCCTCATCCTCCCCACAGAGCCCCCCATTATGGAGCCACTTTTGCCATCAGAGTCCAGGCGCTGCCGTTTGACTCTCTGGGAAAATGACATGTACAACATAATTTCTCCATAGAAATTTTACTGGCTAATGTTGGAACTGACGGATTGAGATGCACAGTGAGGTAGGCAGAGTGATGTTCGTCCCCAAAGGTACCCACACCCTAACCTGTGAGCATGTTCCCTCACATGGCAGAGGGAACTTTGCAAGTGTGATGGCATTCAGGCCTTTGTAATGGGAGGCTATCCAGGTGGGCTCAGTGTAATCAAAAGGGTTCTTGCAAGCCAGAGAGGAAGACAAATGTGCCGACACCTTAATTTTAGCTCAGTAAGGCCTATTTTGGACTTCGAACCTCCAGATCTGAAAGATAACAAATCCATGTTGAAGTCATCAAGTCTGCGGCAGTCTATTCAGGCAGCCACAGAATGTGACTGCAGACTGCCAATTGTCCTGAGAGAGAAGGACCCGGTGAGAGCAGCAGGTGAGGCCATGCCCTGGAGCAGGCCAGGCGCACACTTTGCCAGGTTGAGCTGACACCAGGGCCAGCCGGCTGGCCGTCCTGAGCCTGAGCTGGTCCTGGATGGGTTACTCCGCCCACACACGATAAGTGTTGGGAGCGGCCAGAGAGGAGGTGGCAGCGTCCTCAGGAAAGGGCCTGGGGAAAGGGTGGTCCCAGAACACTTTTCCTTTGGGGACCTCAGTGTGGGTGTCTCAGAGCAAAGTCCCCTGCCCCTGCCTCATGCTGGGGAAGGGGGATTGTAGAGAGTGAGGCTGGAGGAGGCAAATCTTCAGAAATGAATCAGGCAAGAAACCCTGTGAAGGCAGCTGTGGCTGTGAAGCCTGTGGGAGGCAGTGAGGCAACGAGGACACAGTCGTAGGGTGGGGGTGTGCAGGGGTGCAGTTCTCCCCATCACTTGGGAAGGCAGCGTCCAAGGGAAGAATTCATTTCTGCTTAACAAGGAATGATGTCAGACAGAGCTCGAAGCCTTAGCTGAAATCAGCATCTTTCTAAACTGCATTCCGTAAAACAGTAAAAGCCCAAGCACAGCTAGAAATTGGTTCCCTGGCTCCCAACCGGGTGCACGTGCCCTTTTCACTTCCTGCCAGTTGGTTCTGTGTATGATTCCCCATCTGCGTATGCTGGGAGGGCCCTGGGGATCCAGCCAGGAGACGGGGAGAAAGACCCGTGCCCGCCTCGAGGGCGCCCAGTGTGGAGGAGGCAAACTGCAGGTGGGAGTGTGGTGGGGAGGGCAGAGCCCTGGGAGAGTGCAGCCTGGAAGGAAGTGAAAAACTGCCACAACTATCACATTTGCTCTTCTTAGCCCTGGCCTGAGACTACATCCAGTCTCAAAGGCTCTCTTTCCTCCCAGACCTACCAGCGGTCTGATCTGGCCCTGCTGACCAGCAGCTTGCTGGTCCCTGCCTGAGGGCTGCCCTATGGTCCCCATGCTCCCCAGCTCCACAATGGCCCCCTGGGCTCTCAACTCCAGGGCTGGCACAGCTTTAGCTGGGCTCTGCCCCCTCTTCTTGCCCTGGACTGTAAAACTGACCTGAAAGTGAAAAGGAGATTAAGTGCCAGTTGATTTGCTCAGCTGTGAGCGAGTGCACTTTGGGATGGACTGTTCCAGACCAGGGGCTACTTGATGTGGTCTAGGGGGTCTCGTTTGCATACCCAGCATCCTCATAAAGTCCCAGAGGAAGCTTCAGGAGGTCCTTTTTTGAAAAGACCATATAGACCCAAGGATCTCTGAGAAGGCAGCATGCTGGAACCACGAGTGGGCCCTTCACTTCTTTTTCAGTTTAAGCTTCTAGTCTCGTGGCGTCCCCTGCAGGCTCTGCTCACAGAGTGGTTTCTAGTCTCCTGCTGCCCAGTTACTGTCATTTGCCCATCAACAGATCCCCCTGTTGGCCTCTCTGGCACCTGTTCCCACCTGGAGAACAGCTTGGGGATTCCTCTGAGATCTGCTGAGGGGCCTCCAACCTGTCGTCTCTGGCCTGGTCTCTCCCCCTCGGGATGTGGCCGACCTCGGGTCAGGGACCTGGCCTTGGCCACCCAGGCTCTCCGTGACATGCTTCTTTCTCTCAGTCAGAGATGCACCCTCCAGGTACCACCTCCACGTGGCCCTCTGGGCCCCATCCCCAAATCCAGGTTCTGCCCCTCCCTGGAAGTACCCACAGCACCCAGAGGGACTGAAGCTGGTGATGCCCCAGCTGTGTTCCCGGGTCTTGGCACCCAACAGACACACCGTATGTGTTTGTGGTTGAATATTTGGTAAATAAGAATTACTTTGCAATGTAAAAAGCCTGCCCCCATATGTCTGCTTTGCAAGACTATCTTTTAACTACAAAGACTTCTTTTAGCAGGGCCCCTGTAGAGAGATCTGAGTAGTGAGTCATACCTGGCCTCCATGACCCTGAAGGCTCCTCGGGACCCAGGCCCCCCATTCTCTGTGAAATGCCTTGAAATTCTACCTCTTAAAAGATAAAATGCCACCAGACTGGGTAGCCCAGGAGGCCTGGACACCCGCCCTCACTGAGCATCAGAGGGTTCCCGACACCTCCTCCCACAGACCAGGGCACAGCAGTGGGTGTCAGTTGCAAGGCTCCAGGAGTGTGGAGGGGATCTTGGGCCAGCACGAAAAATGGAACGCTGAGTCCAAAATAAAGGATTAGAAACCCCTTCTTGGCCATTAAAACCTGAAGAGCTGAAGGATTTATTTTTGACCGTTTACAAATGCAGTTGTTAATGCTGGTTCTCAGTTTCCACTAGAGCTTGGCAAGCCTCCTGAGCCTGAGGAAAGATCCAGTCATATTCAGTTTAGTTCCATGCTAAGTATTGCTTATTTGCTTTCTCTCTTCAAAACTTGATAAGCCATCTGGGAATATCTGTGAACTAGAATGCTCAGGCGTCTAGAGCCCTGCTCCCTCAGCTGTTCTGGAGGAACGTCTAGCACAGGCGGCTGCCACCTGTGACTGGTGTCCTGTATTTCCAGTCTTTTCACATGCAAACTGCTTACTGACAGCTGCTCAGGACCAGTGAAATCTATACCACAGCCAGAGCCCGATTGCTGCCGACAGTGGGGTTTCCTGAATTCAGTTAGCAGTGGACAGAGCCCACGGTGGGGGTGGCAGGAGCCGGCAGGCGCAGAGCAAGCACGAGGCTCACAGTGGCATTTCCCACACCTGTGCACGCACGCACAGTGCCGCCCTCACGGGGCCGCTGTCAGTCTGTTCACCACTCGGTGGAGCAATAGTCTCCTGGGCTAGAGGTTTGATACAAGGGAGGTGAGATCTGCCTGGGCACAGGCATGACCTTTGGATTACAAGACGGTCACAGAGCCACCAGCTAGAGGGCTGGTGCCGTGCCCACTTAGCTACACTAACGGGTATGGAGTGTTGCTCTGTCCTTCAGTAGCTCCAGCTGCTGCCGTCCCCCTCCACCAAGTATTAGTCCCTAAGGTATCTGTGTAACACTCTCATTCTCGCTCCAAGTTGTTGCCATCTGAGAAAGGACACCGCACACACCTTCCCACCAAACCCCAGTGAGGCCAGAGGAGAGCCTCGCCTCCTTTTGGATGTGGATCGGGTGTCACTGATTACCTGCCCAGTGCCCAGCCGTTAGCCAGCCCACTCTCTGGGGCTCCGTCTTGGGCCATAGCAGGGATGAGTCCAGTCTCTGTGCACAAGGAGTTTATATGGCCTCACTGGGAAGGTTAAAGGAATCTACACACAGTGGTAATGGGCAGGCCCAGAGGCTGGGTGAGCACAGAGCTGCTGGGGGCAGAAGGCAGAGAGACCTGGGCCACCAAGGCTCCCCATGCCGTCCTCTCCAGCTCACAGCTTCCATGCACACTCAGCCAGCAGGGCTGAGCTGGGAAACCCTCAGGTCTACCCCACAGTCTCCATCCTGCTCTGAACACATTCACAGAAACCCTTTTTAAGAACTACCTATCACGTTCCCATTTCAGCAGCAGGGATTTTGCTCTCCTTTGTTCTAGGGCCAAGTGAGACCAGCTTATCAGTGTGTTGTTCTAACTCCTTCTCTTTCCACTCTGGTGAGAGCTGCCCACCCTCTCCAGGGTAGCACTACAAACTTCCCACACTCCATTTTGTCGGTATCATTTCTCTCAATCCTTAGGGTAGTCCTGCATATCAGGGGTGGACAGATGGACAAATTAAGGTTCTGAGAGGCTGTGTGAGCTCCTGAGGCCGCCCAGCGGGGAGCCCAGCACAGCCCCAGCCTCTCCGCCTGCGCACAGTGCGGATGGCCAGGGCCATTTGTTTTCTGTTGTCCACCCCTTGTTCCTTTGCCCCTGTTGGTCATAGCTCTGATCCTCAACAGGGGGAGTGCCAGGGACGACTGTGCCCCCTACACTGCCCAGCGTGTTTGAGGTTCCTGCCACCACTAGGAAGAATGTTCTAAACTCTAGGAAGTACAGTGTAAACCTGCAGCCAACAAAGCCAGCATGCAGCATGCTTCCTTCCTGCTTCTGAAGTTGTTATTTCGGGGGGGGGGGGTCTCCTCAGAGTCTCCACTGTAACACTGTCAGCTGGAAACTTTCTAAAGAAAACCTTCCAGGAAGTGTTGCTCTGTCCTTTTGTGGCTCCAGCTGCTGCCATCCCCCTCCACCAAGTATTAGTCCCTAAGGTATCTGTGTAACACTCTCATTCTCACTCCAAGTTATTGCCATCTGAGAAAGGACACCTCACACACCTTGTCACCAAACCCTAGTGAGTCCAGAGGAGAGCCTCACTTCCTTTTGGATGTGGAAGGGACCCCTCTTGCACCCCTCAGGCTGGGAGCAGTCTGGCGCCAGCCCACCTGCAGGCCTTTGTTTCCTCTACTGCAGAGGGGTTGGTTGGTTGGTTGTCACCAAAAATTATCACCAGAATTTTTTTTTTAAGTTCAAGAAAAGAAAAGTTCCCAGGGCCTCCTCCCTTGGACCAGGGTGCCATCATGGTGCATTCATGTCTTGGCTGTGAATAGCATTTATAAAACAAACATTGAGCTAACCAAAATGTTATATATTTCTACTAGGAGGAGGTAGACAGGAGGGTGCCTGTTTAGAGTGGGGGGAAGAATTATGCAAAAGACAGCTAAATTCTCATCTTCCATACTGAGAAGTTAATGGATAATGCCTAACACTAAAAAAAGTAGTATGTTTCTAAGGTTAATTCCAAAATAACCAAGGTTTGCTGAAAGGGACTGCCTCTAGGGAAGAGAAATGGAAGGAAAGGGCAAAGGCTTGCTGTTTTCCATAAAGAGCCTTGAGTAACTTTAGGCTCTTTAAATTATGGGCTTATGTAACTTTGTTTAAAATGTAACTTTTTGAAGTATGTTAAATATTTAAAGATATAGGAAAGACTAGATTATCCTGAGAGAACTAAATACTCTAAAAAAGATAGTGAAATGCAACTTATAGAAAAAAAATGTAATTGTCATTATGAGTAAGAATTCAAAATATGATTTAGACAGCTGAAGAGAGAATTAGTGATTTGGAAGGCAGCTGAAGAAATAACCCAGAATGCAGCATCAAGAGAGAAAGAGAACGGAAGTAGGAAGCAGCAGCTAAAATACGGATGGCAGAATGAAAAGATCCAGTACACATCTAACAGGGGTTAGAGAAGGTGAAAGTGACAAGAATGAGAGAGAGAGAGACAATGTTTAAAGATAATGGCTGGGAATTAAGATTGGGCAAATAATGGTAAAGCTGTAGGGCATCAGAGATAATGAGAAAAGTTGAAGAGCAACCAGAGATCCAAAAACATATTACCTACAAAAGGGAAGCACTTAGACTGGCAGAGGCAACAGCAAGAGATGTCAGAACACAACGGAATATTAGAAACCACAAGGTGGCCTTGGAGGGATGGAGTGGAAATGCAGGGAGAGGGCAGCGAGGAGATCTGTGCACAATTCCCTTTGCTCATCAAAATAAAAAATGTACACAAGGCAGGTACTGCTAGTTGCTTTCCAGTATCCATCTCCCCACCTGCCTCTTCAGTACCAAAATCTCAAAGTTACACAGCTACACTGGTCCTCAAGGGTCCTGCCTCAGTGCCTCCAATGACCATCACCCTTGGGAGGTGCGTGATACTCTATCTGAGAACAAAAAAAGATACAGAGTCCACCCATAACATGGGCCCTTTATGGTGTGACCACTCGTGGTCAGCGTCGCGGCATTACACTTTGAAGTGCTGGCTGTGCTGAGTTTCCTTGGTGCAATGGGGTTGTGTCCTGTTGGTCAGTGGTTTCTGCATCATTTGAAGCTCCTCAGAGACCTAGCTGCCACAAGGAGGAGGAGGACGCACAGAGAGACTTGTGTAAGTGTGCACGCACACACATGCACACACAGACACACATGTGCATGCACGCCCGCACTGACAAGCTTCCAAGAAGGGAAACAGACGTGCACTCAGTTTTTTAGCAATTAGAAGATCATTGTTTCTTTTCCCCTCAGAATGGCCCGATGCCCCTGTCTTGGGTCACAATTCTCACACAGAGGCAATGTCTACACCCCAGCCTTTCTTCTGCAAAGAGGAGTAGAGTTGTCACAAGACGTGTTTCGTTTTTTCGCCTGTGGACTTGAGAGAACTATGCTGTGATTTCACTGACTGATTACAAACCCCGCAAGCCCTTGTGTCCTGGCTCTAACTGGCAGTTATTGAAAAGATGATGATGACTTAGATGTGTTAATTAGCCTGCTTGCAGGAGTTCCCCGGTTCTGCTTGTTTAAGTTAGTTGATTTCAAAGCCAGCGTGTCGTTGTTCACAACGGTAATAAGAGCCGTGTTTTCCGGGCACTTTCTCTGCAGCAGACTGCGTGCTTGGGGCTTTGCATGCATCATCTCACTTAATCGTCACGACTACCCGGTGAGGCATTGTCCCCACTTTTCAGTGAGGACACTGAGGCAGAGATAAGTTACTAGTCCCTCCACAAGGAAATGGAGGAGGCAACCATGGGTGAGTTCAGACTATTGGACTCAAATGTCATGGGGGACGAGGTGGGGACACCCGGCCAGGGTGTCCTGCTGCTGCCCACAGACCCACCCTGAGGGACACCCGCAGCCCCTCTGGCCTCCAGTCCCCACACCGGGCTGGACGCGGGGTTATGTAACCTAGCAGGGCTGCAGCCCCTCTCCCATGGCACAGGGCTCCTCTCGTCTGGGACCTCTGCTTGCTTTTATGGAGTTTTGATCACTTCCTCCAAGGAAAGGGGCCCTAAGGGCCCCCTAGAAGAGGGACACCAGGGACGGCCTTTACTGAGCTCATCGCCCAGTTCCTCCCCACTCCTCTCCCTGCCCAGAGGCTCCGTCTCTACTGCAGGGAAGATGAGCTCTTAGATTCCTACACATCCTGCCCAACACAGCTGCTTCTGCTCCACATTTTATGGACTCCATAGTTTTATTTCTTGCTATTAAAAGCCAAGCTTTTAGAGCTTTAGAAATAAATTATTTTTCAAAAAGCCTGTCTTCTGCAAATTGAGAAGACTTAGTTTCCAGAAAATTGTCTCTGCTATGAGTTTCACGAGCCAAGAATTTGACACCTTTGTGCTCTGTGCACCCTGCCCTCCCCTGAGGTTATAACACTCAGCCTTGTGTCTCGTTTTAATGATGAAAGAAAGGAGGAGAGAAAAAATTATTTGCTGAAAATGAAAAACCACGAGCTATCATTTTGAAAGACTGTCCTGCTCCCTGGGTGGTGGCTCTGGAGAAGACCCAGCTCTGGGTTCCTTGTCTTTTGAGGGAGGAGTTGCTGGTCCCTCCATCCCTACCAGTGGTGATGACCCATGACTCTGGCATTCCAGCAGGCTACCTGGGGCTCTTTCCAAGTGGACGTGAGCAAGGAAGGGTGTCTCTCATCTGCAGTCTGAGACAATTGGGGAAATCCAAGCTCACTCTGAGCGTCCCACACTGCCTGAACGAGATTAGGCTCAAGACAAATGGTCTCACCTAAAATGAGAAGCCGGCCATCTCCGTCTGCGGGGATGTAGAATTGGGGTTGTTATGGGCCTGATTTGTGAACTTGAATGAGGGCTTCTAGAAAGCTATTTGTAAAATTCATTGCTGTCTCTGGCTGCGGCTAACATATTCCATCTTCAGACTGGATGATTTCGCATTCTGTGCATTCATAAAATAGAGTGGGCTGTGGAGTGAAGTGTGGGAAGCAGGGTGAAGGGGCAGGATGTTGGGGGGGCGCAGGCAGAGGGCCTCTGGGCGCAAGACCCACAGGTGCCACCCGCCGAGTGGGAATTGAATTACTGGGAACTACCCGTTAGTCTCCCCCTGCCCAGCACCAGGGTCTGCCTGGGCCTGACTTCTCCTGGGGAAATCCTCAGACCCTGCAGGGCGGGCTTTTGCCCCAGTTTGCAGAGTTTTGAATGCAAAGGAGTTTTGCAGTTGAACTCTAGTCTGTACCTTTGCCCTCCTCTGCCTGTCTCGGTGTGTCCTCTCAGTTTCTAGGCCTGGTGGGGGACTGGCCTTCTGAAGGGGTCCTGTGAGCAGCAAGTGTTGGGAAGAGGCCCGGAGTCCTGGCGCAGCTGGATCTAGGGTTCCTCGGCCCTGGGGAGTGACAGGGAAGATTTGAGACCAGCAAAGAGGAACTAGAAAGCATGACCAGGCTCAACACAGACCCCAGCACATTTTGACGGTGTTGAAGCCACCTTAGCTCCTTTCTGCAATAAGATTTTCTCTCTCAAACAACTCTTACACTTCTGATGGCACCTAGGGCAACTTTCTGGATCAGAGTGTAACTTTAATTTAAAAATTGAGTTAGTAAAGAAAATTAATTTCCTAAGCTCCTCTTTTATGCCCTTAGAGGAATCTGACTATTACACTCACTGCCAGGCCTCAGTTTGCTTATCTGTAAGATGGGGGTAACACCCTGTGCTCTGCTTGTCTCCCAAGGCTGCTGTGATTCTCAATGAGAACTGATTTTAGGGTATTTACATGACCACAGGGGTTACTTTCGGTAGCTCCAAGTCCATGCTAAAGCCCATCAGGCCCTTTTTTGTTTTCTGCATTAACTCTTTGGCCCCCAAGGTGCTGCTTGTTGCTGGACGGAAAGTCCCTGGAACCATGGCCCAGAAGTTTCACAACAGAGATGGGGTCTGCAGGGTTTGTTCCTGGTGGGGTTGGGGGGCCGACTGATCAGGATGTGTTTAGGACTCTGGATGGCTGGCTCTTTCCAGGAGCTCCAAGGCCTTGGAGCAAAAGGCAGAATCAGGCTTGGTGCTCTAGGAGGCTGGGGGGCCAGCCTCTCTGAGCTAGGATGACTGCAGGTGACAGTGCCACTGCTGACTTCAGTGAAAGCTCTGACCTGGGTCATCAGAGCAGGCCCAGCTGGGTCTGCCATGCCATGTGTGGTTTTGCCCTCTTGTGTTTGGAGAACCAGAAGTCTCCTTGGGGCAGATAAGGCCTGATTCTGAAGCCCAGAGTCCTGTCTGTGAATGGCTCATGGGAGGGGTCTCAAGTCTTCCCTGGGAGCTCTTTCCCAACCAGAACACCTGCCTCTCTGGCCGTGTTACAGTGGAGACTTTGTCACGTGACTGCACATCTTTAAAAAGCTGTTTCTGCTCCAGCTCAGACCTGGAGATGATACTGAATATAATTCTCTACACTGTGAACTTATAAAACACACAGTGTGGGGGTGATATGGTGAGGGGCGGTGGTAGTGACTGTAGATTTCTGGAGGTTGTAAAGTTTGGTTTGTTGGCCTCAAACAAATACGGAGGTAGTGCTGGGAGAAGCAAGGCTCTGGGGCCACCGAGAGCTGGATTCTTCAGGCTCTGCCATCTCCCACACATGGGAGCTTGAGCAGATGCCCCCTGTCTTTGAGTCTTTTTCCTAGCCTCTAAAAAGGAAAAGTAGGGTGGTTGGAGGAAATAAATATGATAAATGGAAATAAAGCAGCTGTCAAACATCTGGCTCAGAGTAGGCCCTTAATGAACGGTAGAAACTTTTTTGTTTGTTTTTATTAGTTAATAATTGTCATGTTCAAGGTCCTCTTGAGAACTAGGAAGAGGAAGCTACGTGGGGCTGATCTGACTCAAGGAATTGGAAGTCCAGGAGGACTGGGCAGTGTAGCTTGTCTGCCTGTGCACACTGAAGTGAGCCACCGGGGGGACACACACACACACATTCACACACATGCACACTGTGGTGCAGAGTTCACAGCCAGCCCTCCCAGGGCAAAGGACCTGGGCAACCACAGAGGAAACTGGTGTCAGCTAAGTGCACTGATCAGCCTGATCACACATGGAGGGACTGGACCAACAGCATTCATGAGACGCCTGAAGAAAACCACCAGCATTAAAGAGAAGAATCAGGAAGAGCATCAACCACAAAACCCACAGCTACCCCGGAGGACATGGAACAAAAGGGAATTTTTAAATTTAATAAAAACTCTTAGGGAGACTTGAGATGATAATGTTTTCATAAAATAAGAAAGGACTACTTTAATATGAAGATGAATATATGTGTGTATGTGCATGAGTGGGACATTGTGCTGTGCACCAGCAACTGACACATTGTAACTGACTGTACTGCAATTAAAAAAAGAGAGAGAGAAAGAAAGGGCTACTGTGACAAAGAAGAATAGAGCAAGAAATATTTCCTGGAAATTAAAAATACAGTTCCTAAAGTTAAAAGTTCAATGGGAGTCAAAGGAAGAGTTGAGGAAGTAGCCTGTAATATAGATTAAAACTTGAAGAGATGGAAAAGGTGAGAAAAACAGAGATGAGGATCCATTTAGGGGAACTATATCCATCTATTCAGATGAGTCGACTCAGAAAGAGAGAACCAAGAAATGTGAGAGGAGGAAATGATCCAGGGAGTAACAACAGAGCACCCCCTGGAGCTGAACGAAGACGCAGACCTTCAGGTGGAAAGACGTCGTCGTTAGAACTGGGAAGGGGAAATAGGAAAGAGCCACAGCCACGTATCCCCGTGAGATTTCAGAACATCAAAGAGAAGATTCTGAAAGCTTCCAGAGAGAAAAGACATGTCATCGACAAAGAGTCAGGAATCATTGCTATCAGACTGGCGTTATCAGCACTGGCAGGCAGTGAAGTAATTGCCTTCAAATTTCTGAGGGCAAGCAGTTTCGTACCTGGAATCTTGTATCAAATAAAGACAATTTTAGACACACAAGTACACAGAATATTACCTTCTTTCTTAATTAAAAAAAAAAAAAGTAGGAGTGATATAATCTAGTAAGACAGAAGAGGTATTTAACAAGAAGAGCTGGTCCCAGAAACAGCAGAACTAACCCAGGTGTGCAATGAACCCCAGCACGACAGGCAGGACAGCTGTGTAAGAAACCTGGGACACGATTTGTTCAGGTTTGAAGAGGAAGTCAGAGCTTCTGAGAAGCAAGTCCTCAATAACAAAGCAGATTCCATTTCACAAAAATAAGATTAAGAAGCTCTAAGACCTTTGTGATATGATAAAGAAAGAAAGAAATCTCTTAATACAGTTTTAAGGCAGTTAAAAATTATGGGGAAAACAAATTGCTGACCAAGAAAGGCATGGTCAAATATTAAGCAAGCTAAAATGTATCACCATTTTGCATAACTAGAGGAGGATGAAGAAAAAGAACTGTTTGGCTGTGAATCCTGAAACAGCCTCCTCTAAACAGCACAGGAGAGTCACAGGAGCTGCCACCTCCTTTCCTGAGGGGAGGTTCGCTGTGTCTTTCTGCTGAGGATGATGGACCAGAGCGTTAGTAATACTCTATTCATTTTCACGTTTAGAGCCAACGAATGGAAACTGACACTTATTACCTGTAGTTACAAAATGTAACAAGGTGAAAATTAATGTTGTAGATCATTTAAATCAGAAGTAATAGGGTAGGATAGGGGATTGGATTTCTTCCACTGTGAAGGAGTAAGAAAGACTGCCTAATTGATCTCAATGTATGATTTAAATTTCGGGGGGGTTTGTTTTTATGGTGTGCATATTTTGCTCTCAAAATATTTAAAAAGTGGCGCCACGTTGAACATCTAAAGAGTTTCTACCCAACTCATTGTCACAGGCTGTGTCAAAAGAATTTGCTGCCTTTTCTGTTCTGTGCCTTTTACTGTATTTTATATATTTGCTGTTCTCCAAAGATTTCAATTTTGAATTGCTCAATATATTTTCTCAGCTGAAAATGTCAATGTAGTTATGTGATGAAAACGCCACTCTGTGTGTATATATCTGGAATTAGCATAGAGATGATTAAGGCAGTTCAGTGTTGATCAATGATCATATTTGATTGGGGTTTTTTACTTCGCTTCCTCAACCATCCTGTGCTTTGATATTTATTACCACCCACTGAGATTCTGGCCTTGACTAAATAGAAGTTGCTTCAAGAAATTCACAATCTAGTGATTGAATTCCAGTGGCATTGCTCTCAGAATGACAATACAGAATTAGGTCTTGCAGAGTAAATAGAAATCCAGTAAATGGGAACTGCGCCGTTAATAAAAATGTCTCTTACCGCCCTGAACACACAAAATGCAGCCCCCAGTCATAAAAACTTGATGCTGCAGTACAGGGTCAGATTCCTCTTTCAAATGTGGTAAGCAGTTTGACCAAAAAGTGTAGTTTTGACTCATGTGATTTTAGATCTGAGTCTCAAGCCCCAGGGTTCAGAAGGATGACACAGTGTTTTGAAAAGTCCCCTGTGTTCCACATTCTGTGTGAAGCTCCAGGGCTGCTCAGATGTTTCCAGAACAGAGAGGTGGCCCTGGGCCGACCTCCCAGGGAGCCCAGATGCAGCTGGCTGCAAGCGGGCTTGGCATCCATGCTGAGCGTCCAGCCCTCTGTTGGCACAGCTAACGGTCCAAAGAGGACTTTCCACATCAGAACCAGCCTCAGCCCTCTCTCTGTCTTCCTCACAGAGGGCTCAGAGGATGGGTCCAAGAATTTTCCTTTTTCCAGAGTTGCTTAGGAAATCTATGCTCTGCTTTACTTCTTGCTAACTAAAATAAAGTGAATTTTTCCAGGGCGGGTGGGCCCTCATTATAATGCATAATAATAACCCACATGACAGGAGCATCCTTCATCCTGATGAGCTGGTAGGAGAGCTCCCAGGCCTGTTTCTCCTCAGAAGAAAGGAAAGGCCCAAACCCCCACAGTCATCAGGACGATGACGGTATGGGGGGTTTTCCAGGAGGGTGAGAAGTGGCTTCCCTCCCAGGGAAAGGATCTGTAGCTAGTGGAAACACGAGTCTTCCCGGAGATGGTTACAAAGGCAGAACTCTGGGTACCATGAGTGTTGTCAGCGCCGTAATGTAAATATGTGCAGCATGAAGGCAAACGGCAGAAGGGACCATGCAGAAATAGAGGTGGCCTTGCTATTAGAGCTTCAAGAATTACTGGTGGTTATTTTTTTCCTTTTTCCAAATTTTCTCATAATTCCCATGAAAGGGGAACTTTTAGGGCTCTAATTTAGTTCTTTGCATTTAACAGCAGTTTGCCCCGTGCCATGGGCTCTTGATAATTTTACAGCCAAGTGAGCTGCGTAGGGGTGAGGGTTTAGGGAGGAGATTCAGCCACACTGCCTGGGTCTGATGCCCTCTCCTTCTCTCTCCTGTTCTTCCCTTGCTGAGAACACTCCGACTAACCGACAGATCCAGGCTCAGAGAAAAGAACACATCTCTGTGTCAGAGATAGAGCTCTCCCAGGGACACCTTCAGTTCAGTAGGGAGCCGAGATCAGACACACACATAGGTCTCCAAGGACCTGCTTGGGCAGATGCCCGTTTAGTACCAGGTCTGGGCAGCCTTAGGGCCCCATCAGCTGCTGCAGTGCCTGCCCCGGAGCAGCCCTGCCCTTCTGTCCCGTCTGTTCTGCCTGCTTCTGGTGTCGGGGCTGCAGGAGAACCACCCCACCCGGGTGCACACGTCATCTGTTTCACTGCGTCCTCTCATCCTGTGTGGGTGTGTGCACATGCACACGCATGTTGTGGAAGTGCAGGGGCTCCATGCTGCCCACAGCTCTGCGGGTGTCCAGGGCAGCCCTTTGGAAAGATGCGTGCAGTTCCAAAGTGCCTGGGCCCACTGAGACACACGGCCCCTGCCGGAGCCGACTGCAAATGTATTTCCTTCCTCTGGTGTTTGGAGTGAAAATGTGGCAAATGAGCAAGTCGACAGCTTGCCTCCTCACTGAGGTATTGTAAGTGGAAGACAAACGATGTTGCTCATTCAGGGATGAATTATACAAGGTTTCCAAGCTTCTTCTTGCTGGTGTGCATTGCTCTAACGACGACACAGTTTCGTTCTCTCTGGTTTCGAGTTGTCTTGGCTCTGCCCCTTCCCTTTACCCGCTGACCCTCACAGCCACTCCCCACACTGCTCCTCCTGCCCTACTTTGGCCACGTGAGGGTCCAGCACTTTTTCCCCTTCTGCTCACACACCTGCCATTCCCTGAGCTTCCAATGATGCTGCCAGACTCTCCAGCCCGCCTTCCCCAGGGGCAGTCCTTCCCAGCTCTCCTTATGGTCCACTGGTCATCTGGCCCCATCTCCCTATCAATTCCTGGGACTCCTGAGCTCCTCCCCTGATTCACAAAGACACACACACACCACACACACTCTTGGCAGGGAGCCCAGGGACCACCAGAAGAGGCTGGTAACCTCTCTTTGGCTGTGTTCTGGGGTATGGGAGTCAGAGGCTGAGCCCAGCTGACTTCCAGTGGGAAGCCAGCTGGTGGTTAGGGGCAGTCATCTTGGCTTTGTCTTAGATCTTAGGTAGTTAACACACATGTGATTGTGCCCTCTAGTAGTCTGGGAGAGAGGTGATGGCTGAAGCTGTCCGAGGGGCCTGGCTCTCTGTCTCTGCCTGGGGTCAGGAGCACAGGCAGGCTGGTGGCTTCCTGGACGATAAGTCCAGAGGCCCTTCAGGGGTCACATAGCTGGGCTCGGGCAGTGGCTCTGAAGCCTGGCTGTGCTTCCATCTACCCCAAGAGCCTTTGAAAACAGAGGCCTGGGCCCCAAACCAAGCAGGCTGGTAAGACTGAGACCCAAACAACACTGCTCCCAGCTGTCTCAGGGGCAGACTGTACATTTTTGTTGAGTTACCTGAGTGAATTATTTCATTCCTGTTTTCTGTCCCGAGCAAACCCACATCATCATTTTATTAATATATTTGCAATTACTGCATAACGATTTCCAGTTTAGTGTAGCCTGTGAAATGGGGATGCTTAATCAAATATCTGCACGATGGGCCTTGAAGTTCTCTGGGGCCAGAAGCTTTTCTCATCAATTAAGTTTCAATAGAATGAGTTTTAGGCTCATCTGCAACTGTATTTTTATGTTTCTTTTATGGCTCCCCTGCCTGCTCCTCGTGTCTTTAGAGATACCAGAAAATGTGGTGTGGGGCCAAGGTATTTATTAGCAGGTTTATAACGGTCATTGTAAAATATTAAAGTGACTGCTTTACAGCAGGATAACTGATATTTCCATTACAGTCACTACATGGGTGCCCCCCCAACCAGTGCCACCAGGGAGAGGGGGGTTTATTCTGGGCCCTGTGGCTTCCCTGCGGTCAAGGCACTGGAGGTGTTTCTTCTGGAAAAAGATGGGACTCCCAGAAACTTCCATAGGCACCCACTCTCACCCTACACCCGGGGGTCCGAGGAGTCTGACTCGTTAAATGTAGAGAGGATTTCCCTGCCGTCTAGGGCCACACCCCACTGGGGCCTCCAAGAGCAGAGTGTCACATGGGCATGCACCTGGGGGCTGTTCATAGGCCATGCCAGTGAGTGGCAGAATTACCCATCCCTGGGCAGTTAGCAGTGTCCAGAGTGCACAGGGTGGACTGGGCCGCAGCAACAGTGGCAGAAAGGATGAACCAGGTCCCTCTGGAAACATGGCTGTCACTCATGCCCTGCCCCAGGCAGGCAGGGGTGCCAGAGGCCACTAGCTCCATCCAGCCCAGCCCACCCTCCCAAACTCACCTGCTGACCACATGTGTCTCCATGGGTGACCCAGGAGACTGACGTACCCAGAGAGTCCATCTCCCACTTGTGCACACAGAAGTCCTTTGCCAGGTGCCCTCCACACATGTGCTAAACACTCCCACACCCTCACATGGGGCCACACAGATATAAGTGACTTGTAGGCAAGAGTCATGACTGTTTTCAGTACTAAATCTCCATTTCTGCAAACAGTGTCTGCCAGGATGCTCACCACATATCACTTAAAAGCTAAATCAACTCTGCTGAGCTGGCTGACCTTGGGAAGGATGCTTTTCCAGCTCTTATGTTTGCTTTCTGATGAATGGGATGACAATCCTTCATTCCCTGGTGCATATTTAAAGCTCTGAGAGGTGTGCAGCTCTAGTATGCAGCCTAAAACCTGGAGACACGAGGTGGGAGAAGAATCCCCTAAGACACGGGCAGCATTTTAAATGTAATTATCACTGGTGTTCCCGTGCAGCAGCCCGGTTTCCAAGCCAGCAGACTCCCTCCTTTCGTATTTACTTTTAGTCCCACACTCTTTCCTGTGATCCATTAGTTCTACTAAGTCGTTTAAAAGCCTGGATCGTTTAAAAGCCATTTGCTCAGGTGGGTGTGACTCGATGAGGGGACCCAGGTCCCCTCCGTGAAGATGCGGTGGGCTTCCATTCCGCACTAACACACCCCAGTTAACAAGCAGCACTGGCCATTGCCAGTTCTCCTCATCACCTTTCATTTAAAGACCAGGTGAAGTATGTGTACAAATCAGTTGCAGAGGATTCTGTACAGCCCTCTTCTTAGTTGGAAAATGTACCTTTGGAAAAAAAAAAAAGAAAATATACCTTTGACTTTGTCTTTCGGGTCACAGGGACAGAAACTGCCACTCAGAGTGCAAGCACGGTGTCCCTTGGTGGGAGGTTTGCCTGAGGAGCCTGTGCAGCGGGTCTGTAGGTGGGACCGGGCGTGCCGGCGCAGGAGGGAAGGACGCAGCCTGGCCGTGCTGCTTGTCTTTTCAGGTCCTGGCCATCTGGAGAGCAGGGCCTGTGCCTTGTCCTCTCTCTTCCCCACTGCCTGGCCCAAGGCTGGCACCCCCACACCCCAAGTACAAAGGGGTGTCAGTGCACATCTATTGAGTAAATAGGGACAGGACCCAAGGCCTGTTCAGGGCTGGCTGTGCTCGTTCCACACTCCCTCCACTCCTTCCTCCTCCCTCAGCTGGACAGCTTTGCTGGGGAGGATGCCAGCGTGTTTTTTGGGACCTCCAGATGAGAGGGGCTGCCACCCAGTTTTGGGGGTTCAGAGCTCTTTGCCCAGTGCCCCTTTGGCCGATGTTCAGCCTGAGATGCAGAGTTACGGTAAGCCCAGCAGTAATTCATGTCCCTGTGAATTCACAGAGCAGGGGTGAACTACGGGGTTGCCCATCTCTGCCAAAGCAGACATTCAGAACGGTTATAAATTATCTCCCGCTGTGGAGTAAACTGCCCTCTACTACCCCGGTGTAAATTATCTGAATGTCATGCTGCTTAGGACCAATTAGTCCGTCCCCGGCGACTGGGCATCCCACCTGGGCATGCTGGGTGCAGAACCCAGAGAGGGTGCACCTCCTTCCTGCTGCTGAAGCTCCCTCTGTGGCACACCAGGCCCTCTGCTTGGCAGGCAGCACCACACACAGGAAAGCAAGTTGGTGCCCCAGGGCAGTTAATGCTGGAGGTCGGACACAGGGTCTGGACCCTGCTGGCCACAGAAAGGGAGAGGGGAGCTGGCCAGGGACGGCTTTCCAGGAGAGGAGATTGGAGCTGGGCCCAGCCAGGCAGGCCAGCACCCTGACAGGGAGGGGTTTGGGGAGAGGAGGGTGAGGCCATGCAGGGCCAGCCATGCTGTCCGTCCGTCCGGCTGGTGAGTCGGGCCCAGTTGGACCATGATGGGAGGTTGCTGAAGGGTCCATCCCAGTCCTGTCTGAGCAGGGGATCCTTGATGCCCACTTCTGGGCCACATGAGCCAAATAGCCAGGGCTTTGGGGCCCTCATTTCAGTCCTTGCAAACTTGGGAGCCCAGGAGGGGAAGACGAGGCAGAGCAGGACAGGGCGTGGTCTGTAAGACACTCCACGGACCTTACCCACCAGCTCTCTGTGCTCAGGGGCCTCCAAGGAGGCCACTCTGATGCCAGGGGCCAACTCTCATGGAGAACGGCCTGTCTCTATAGCAATACCGCTGAGCCAAGAGCCGCCCGCTGCCAGCCAGCCCCGATGACGTGAGCCAAGGCTGCACACGAGGGTGTTTCAGAGCCTTGCTCACAGGGCCTGTCCAGCTCCTGGACTGAGCTTGGAGCTGAGGGTGAGGGTGAGGCCAGGATGCCCCAGACAGTGCAGATTCCCCGACCTCGGCCTCTTCCATTCCTCCTCCTGAGGCTCCTCGGCAAACCTCACCCCAGCGCCCTCCCCAGAGACCCAGGCCTGAGAACCTAACACACACCTCCAGGGAAGGTGGATAGCCTGGCACCTGGCCCATGGATGCCCAGTCCAGGGGGTTTGTTGAGGAACCAGGCAATCTGCTGCTGTTTCACATCACGGACCCTCTCCTGTGAGCCCCATTCCCTCTCCATGCACCCAGGTCTGTGTCTGGCCAAGGACAAAGACCCTTCCCAAGGTAACTGATGTTGAGAGATGTCAGGTTGCCTCTTTTAAATAAGCATATTATTGAAGTATGACACAGACAGAAAATGCATAAATCATAAGTGCATAGCTCAATGAATTTTCACAGAGAACACATCTCATAAGCAGCACCTGGAAGCGCCCCACACTCTGCCCCATTCAAGTCCCCATCCAAGCGTAACCCTGTGCAGGTTGCCTTTTGAAAGAAAAGACATGATAAACCAGATTGGTGACAAAAGTCAACACTGTCACTTAGCAGAGGCCCCAAGAAGGGAGGTACACTGGGGAAGAGAGCAGAGGCCAGAGCGCTAAGAACAGCTCCATGTGAGTATGGAAGAGAATGGTCCAGCGAGTGCAGCAGGCACAGGCCGACTGTGACGTGGTCACCGCACTTAGAACACAGAGCAACTACCTCGGAATTTAATAGCACGAGTTACAATAGCTCTACACACAAAGAGGAGAGCCTTCTGAATGGAAGCATTTATAATTATTAGTGGAGTAGGAAATAGAGATCTCCTGTTGGCTCTTCCTGCCCTGGGGGATGCCCTGGGACCGGGGTGGGACCTGGGTGGGGCCTGGGCCTTCCAGTAGCCCACAGGTCAGACACAGGGCATTTCAGGTCAGGCCTTGTCTGGTCCACTCCCCCTTCCCAAGAGCAGCTCTGCCCCAGCGGCTCTGTGTCTGAGTGGCATCCTGTATCATGGATCTTTCTAGATTTTGTTTTCCATCACTCTCAGAGACCGCCCAGGCTCAGGGCAGCCTCTGGCTCAAGTGGAGACGCCCTCGCTGAGTGTGGCTCTGTCTTCTCCAAGGGGCGTGGGCCCTGGGCATCGGCCAACTCCTCCCAACTGGGGGACCTGGAAGTCCCCACCTTTGTGTGCCCTGCTTCTCCAGGCACTGGATGAGACTCTGAGCTAAGGCTGCTGGCGGAAAAGGCCGTGTGTGGGGGCGAGATTTACCCAGGAACAGGTCCTCATATCTGGGCAGGGTTTCACTGCCCACCTCGTGATATAGAAAATACCGTCTGTCATCCTCTCCCCATCTGTCTCCTTAATCTGTCCCCATGAGTGTCTTACATCTCATGGGGTTTCTTTTCAAGAGCCAGAAGAGAATCAGAAGAGAAGGAAGGTGGAGCTGGGGCAGGAAAGGTTCCCAAGAGTTTGAGCACAACGTGCCAGGCAGGTGATAGCCTGGCTCCATCACCAACACCCTGGGCCCCAAGTTAGACCCTTACTGTTCCTTGGCCTAAGTTTCTATGTCAACACAAGGAGGAGGCCGGACCACATGATGCCAAAGCCTTTACTCCATGCTCTTAGGGTCTGTGGCCTATGACGTGTGCTGGGTGGGCTGTGGGGGGGTCTCTAAGAGGTAAACAGGGTGGGGGACAAGACTGGGGCTGAGCTACTGGCACAGGACAAATGTCACTGTGCTGCACCCCAAACCTACAGCTGTATGTGTGTGTGTGTGTCTGCATGTGTAAGGACTTCTCATCCAGTGTCCTCTGTGCACCTGGCCCCGTGTAGACGGCTAAGGGCCTGCGAAAGAAATGAAAGACAGAGCATTTCACCCCATGCTCTTTTTTTAAAATACATTTTTATTGAAGTATAGTCAATTTAAAATACTGTGTCAATATCTGGTGTACAGCATAATGCTTCAGTCATACATGAACATATATATATTAATTTTCATATTCTTTTCACCATAAGTTACTGCAAGATATTGAATATAGTTCCCTGTGCTATACAGTATAAATTTATTGTTTATATATTTTATGTATATTAGTTAGTATCTGCAAATCTCGAGCTTCCAGTTTATCCCTTCCTACCCGCTTCCACCCTTGGTAACCGTAAGTTTGTTTTCTATGTCTGTGACTCTGTTTTTGTTTTGTAAATAAGTCTGTTTGTCTTTTTTTTTAGATTCCACATATATATGATATCATATGGTATTTTTCTTTCTCTTTCTGGCTTTCTTCACTTAGAATGACATTGTCTAGGACCAACCATGTTGCTGCAAATGGCATTATTTTATTCTATTTTATGGCTCAGTAGTATTTCATTGTATAAATATAGCAGAACTTCTTTATCCAGTCATCTGTTGATGGACATTTAGGTTGTTTCCATGTCTTGGCTATTGTAAATAGTGCTGCTGTGAACATTGGGGTGCATATATCTTTTTGAATTAAAGTTCCCTCTAGATGTATGCCCAGGAGTAGAATTGCTGGATACCCCACGCTCTTAAAAATCTTACCAGGACATTACACTCATCAGACAGAGCACCATTAGTGGGGAAAACACAAATCAAGGTGAGAGTTGATTGACTTATTTAACTGATAGCTCCTGTTTTTATTAGGGAACATTAGCATCATTAACTGGAGGGTTTTGAGCCTCACCAGGTTTCTCAGATTTGCCCTTTTACACAGGAAGTTTTTCATCAAATTTTGACATGCCATTTTCAAAGCCCAACCCAAAAGGAGACAGGTAAGCATCCCCCGAGGCTGAGGCACAGCATGCTAGTCCCACGGCACAGGCAGACAGAACCTCACCCACAGGGACGCACACAGGGCACCTGCCCACAGCGCCGGGTGTGAAGAGCCCCGAGCCGTGGCCCCATCTGGCTGCCCCCAGGTGTGCTCCAGGCTGTAGACATCCTCCTTGGGAGAATCCTGGAGGGTCCCTATCACTCCCATCTCCTGGGGTGCAGAGACCTCTTAAAACACCAAATCCATTCTCATGCGGGATAAGGCAATGAGGAGGCCATTCTTGGGAGATGAGAATTTAGGAATAAAGAGAGCAAGGAGCGGGCTGAGCAATTTCCCAGCGTGTGAATCTAATGAGAGCCAGCGCAGCTGCAAATCCCACTGCGGTGTTTGGGGAGCAAACAGAGCAGACAGCGATATGGCTGAGCTGTGTCTGGAATAACTCAATTTGCTGGAGGAGGAGGGGCTTTCAGAGCAGCAGAGGAGCCCTACCCTCGATTCCTCTTCAGTCCCCACTGCCCCCCCTTCACTGTCGGCTCCCGGCGACTCATTGCCAGGCTCTGGGTCTGGACGGGAGCCAGGACCCCTGTGACCTCCCCCTTCAGCTCAGACACATCCCGCCCGGAGCCGACTTTCACGGAGACAAACGTTTCTGGGCTTCCTCCACAGGCTGCCTGAATTTTGCTAGGTTTCCAGTGTGGATAATCCCCAGATCCTTGCGTACATGCGGGGAAGGAGAGCCTTCTTCTCCTCTGGGCAGCTCAAGCCCTGGAAATACCCCAAAGCTCGCCCCAAAAGGCTGTTGTTCTGTCTCAGAGTTGTTGTAGAGTTTTGTTTTGCTTTGTTTTGACCTGGGATTTGCTGTCAATCATACAAGTCCGAGAGGTTCGGATAAATCTTCAAACCCCAGGAAACTTCTCCGAGTCATCTCAGATCTAAAAACCTCTGTTCAGGTAATTCTGTCTGAAATGCCATTTCCTGCCGAGCCTACAGAAAGTCATGAATCCCCAGCTTAGAGCACACCCTGGCTTCTGAGACCATTCTCAGGCAGTTTTCCTGTAATACCTTCCCTTCTAAAGTAAATAATCCCACGAGCCCAGGCAAGCATCCACTGGTGGAAATGGGGAACGTGTTCCCACGTAGGCAGCTCTTTCCTGGAGACCCTAGTTCAACGGCATCGATTTGCAGTCCACACACCCCTCATGCCCAAGGGGGAGCGTCTCTGCTTGTTGCCTTTAAAAGCCAGTGGCTCTCTGGCTTGGCTCAGAAGCTGAGGATTACTGGGTCTGAGCAGACACCCCCAGACAACCCCAAGGAGAGGAGAGAACCACAGGCCGTGCCAGGCATGTGAGACACCAGCTCAGAGTCCTCTCCATCCCAGTCTCCTCACCGGCTGGCCCTGCCCAGGGGCATCCCACAAGAACAGAGCCAGGAAAGAGCCCAGTTCTGGAGAAGGAGGGAGGCAGGTCCCGTGTGTCCTGGTTATGCAAACAGGGGGCCACTTGTCCCCAGTGGGATGGACACGCCTTCCTAGGGCCAGGCAGGGTCCATGGCCAAGGGGTGTGACCCTGCACCCTCTGTCTCCCTGGGCTTGGCCTTCACAGGCTGGGCTTGTGCACAAGTACACATGTGTACACGGCACATCCCGAGGCTACACACACGTGCTCAGGTGGACTCCCACAATGTTCCCACTGTCCTTTAAAATCTCAGAACCAAGGAGTGTCAACGGGAGAAAGGCCACCACCTCACACCCATTAGGATGGCTACTATCCGTAAAACAGAAAGTAAGTGTCAGCAAGGATATGGAGAAATCAGAACCCTCAGGAACTATTGGTGGGAATATTAAATGCTGCAGCCACTGTAGAAAATGGTATGGCGGTTCCTCAAAATATTTAAAATAGAATTACCATATGATTCAATAGTTCTACTTCTGGAATCACAAGCAAATTCCACTTCTGAGTGTATATGCAAAAGAACTGAAAGCAGGATCTGTAAGAGACATTTATACATCCATGTTCATAGCAGCATCGTTCACAGTAGGTGAAACCTGAAGGCAACTCAGTGTCTATCAGCTAGTGGGTGGATGAGCAGAATGTGGTGCTCATACAAGAAATATTACCCAGCCTTAAAAAGGAAGGGTATTCTGACGCATGCTACAACAGAGATGAACCTTGAGGACGTTATGCTAAGAGACATAAACCAGAGACAAAAAGGTAAATACAGTACAAGTCCACTTATTTGAGATGTTTAGAATAGTCAAAGCCATAGACACAGAAAGAAGAATGGTGGCTGCAGGGGCTGAGGGGCTGGGAGGAGGGGGACGGGGACAGAGTTTCAGCTTTACGTATGGAAAGAGTTCTGGAGACAGATGATGGTGATAGTTGCAAGTATTCTGAAGGTATTTAATACCACTGAACTGTACACTTAAAATGGTATATTTTATATTATGTTTTATATTATTCCCCAACAATAAAAAAGTTGGGGGAAACCAGATATTAGTTGTTCACATAGATGATTTGTCTTTAACCCTCTCAGACCCGAAGCCGCCTTTTCATAGCAGATATTCCATAACATCCCTGTATTATCTTGAAGTGAATATGTGTCTTAACCAGAACTGGGATATAAAGGGAAAATATAGGAAAACTCGTGGGCATAAAACATGCCTTTCAGTGTGTAACTGTTTGGACACCAGCTACACACACCGACTCATAGTGTCAGACGTCAGCCCTGGCACGTGGGTCCTGTGAACACAGAGGCGGCAGAAGTAGCCTGTGACAGGCATGTGAGGTTGACAGTTTGAGTACTCAAGTGACATTGCATCTAGAGGAGTGAGTCTCCAAAATGGTGAACAATTCTTGATAAAGTTGAAAACCGAATTTATAATATACAGCATAGGTGCCTCTTTGGAAAACCCTTGCCAACCTTGGCGGGCAAATAATTTGTGTGTAACATCATGTTAGGTTCTAGGAACAGGAAAACAGTGACTGACTAGATCTTTCACTCCGTGACCGTCCAGCGGGACATCTGAAAACTTGTATGAGATGCCAGCCCAGCAAAGGTTTGTTGGGCAGGACTGTACTACAAAGAGCGGGATCCCTAAGGTCCCCGGCCCCACCCATTAAGTGCTGGGAATAGCTCCGCCCCTTCCTGGGATCATTTATAGAGCTCCTCTCCTGTGTTGTGAGTTCACACAGAGCCAAGTGTTCACTTTGCCTGAATGTCAGCCTCACCCTGGCTCCAGGAGTCTGGTCCCAGGCACTCACTGAGCCAGCAGCAGCCTCAGACCCTGCTGTGTCTCTGGGCGAGGTCCCCCTCAGCTCAGTGGCCACTCAAAGACCACAGAAGCTCAAAGCTCAAAGCTCAAAGCAGCAGCATTTCTGGACATCATCGACCCCTGAGGAGCTGAATTTTCCACATCTGAGTAGCAGGATTCTTCCCTTTGTTTAGCTGCTTGGAGGGCTGGGGCCTCCACGCAATTCTCAGGAACAAAACTGATGAAATTCCAGAGGAGGGGTGGTGCCCACTGTCTCCCCCTCATCCACTCCAGTGGCCGCCCCCTGGTCCAGCACTACTGCTTCTCCACTCGGTGCTGGTGAGGGCAGTGTGGGGAGCGGGCAGGAGACTGAGCTTCCAGATGGGGCAGTGGAGGAGCCGGAGTCTGTAAGGAGTCAGTGTCCTCCTTCTAGAAAGCATGGATGACTTGGTAGGGAACCAAGTTATATGGGTTTCCCAGGAACACAAGAGTAAAAACTAAAGTTCTTAATGCTGGGAGGGCTTTAGCATTTATTCAAGTTTTCAAACATTATCTTTTCACTCGGGGGCCACCTGATACATGTGCCAGTCAACCTTAAAAAGTCTATGTGGATCCCTCTCCCAGGAATCCAACCAATTTTGCTTTCTCTAATAGGAATGGAAGAGAGCATTGTAAATGTCAAACGGCAGATTGTATAGCAACATCAATAGAACTAGGCATTCATGAGCAAATGTACCATTTATCTAGCAAAGCTCTGGGTGGTTCTGTTCATTTAAATTACCTGATGCTGGGTGAAAATCGAGATGAGGTTTCGTCCGCGAATTCAGGCGCAGGCTGAGGTGGTTGCTTCCACCCAGCAACTGAGTGGAAGTTGCTCTTGTGCAGCAGCTGGGGAAGGGGGGGTGTGGTCTGCATGGTGTGTGTTGGGCCAGGCAGCTCAGAAGGCCAGGTGGAGCCTTTGATGTCCATATCCTCTCTGTGGGCCCAAAGTGGACCCTATACCTTCAACCCAGAACATTCCAGATGCTGGAGTGACAAATAGGACAGTCCAGGAAGAAGAGCAGGGAACGCTGAGCAAGAACAGTTGGTCAGCCTGATGCTGCGGCCCTCTTTGGAGTCTGGGACAGTAAAGGGCTGCTAATGAGTGTGGTAGGCATGTGGTTGGGAGTGGGGTTGGGACTAGTGAGTGAGGAGGGGACTCAGGTGGATCCTGGAGTGATGGCAGGTGGGAGGCAAGCCCAGCACCCTAAACTATGGGCTGGCAGCAGCTAGCCCTCGTGGCCCATGATGGTGCCCACTATAGTCCAAGGCCAGTTCTTTAAGAGACTGAAGACGCTCAACACAGGACGTGCAAAGTCACAGTCTGTGGAGAAGATGAGCAGAGGCAAAGGCTAAACAAGAGTGTGTGGCTTGGAGCAGGCAGAAGCTCCTTGGAGCTGGGCCTTGCAGAAAAGTCAGACTTAAAGAAAGGGCCTTCCAGGAATGGGTACGTGGGAGCCACTCTGCAGGCTGCTTTCTGCAGGTAGTGGGAGGGGCCAGGAGCTGCATCTTAAGCCACGGGGTAAATACCTCCCCAGGAGGCTTGAGTGTGGCGATAGTGACTCATCTGCTCAGAAGTCACAGGCCCCAGGGGACAGCCAGCAGGCAGTCACCAGGTGCCATGCCTTTGAGGACACCTGTTTGTGTCTGTTTGGGGATTGTAAGGAAAACGTATCATGTGTGTGTAAGAATCTCCAGAAATTTTCAGAATTTTGTGGCTGGATCAACACCATCAGTAAAACTACATTGTATTAGTGAAAATGTATCCTAAAGATAAGCCCGTTGGTTTTGCCATTTATTGTTAATTAAATTTTCCCAGAAATGGCAGCAGAAAGATTGTTAACGTTCATGAATTTACATCAAGTTAAACATCTGTTCCTCTTAAGCTAAACTCGAATAAAGTTACGGCGGCTCATAAATTAGACCGGGGAGTGAAATGCATCTTGCTCTTTGCTCGGCTTAGCAGCTTCAAAATAGACCTCAGATTGGTGCACTGCAACTGAGGCCGTGTAATACAACCGCATTCAGCTGCGATGCTGGTGCCAGACAATTAAGCTAAGTTTTTGCTTTGGGGGTGAAGATCGCAACTTTGTCTGCGGCAGTAACATTATTTCTCAGGCCCTCTGGGGACAATGTGGGAAACAGGACTGCTGATGTTCCAGTCGGGGTTGGGAAGAGCCTACTCATGAGCGGGCCCAACAGCAGCCAAGAGATTGTAGGCACATCTGGTCTCTCCCTTGGGCCTCTCTGGGGGTTCTCCCAGGTGAGGGTCTCAGGACCTGAGCCTAGGGGCTGGGCCTCCCTGCCAGGTCCAGGAAGGACTGGAGTCTCGAGGGTGTGGCTCAGGGTGCTGCTGGCTGCTGTGTGCCTTCTGAAGGGAGGGCCTGTGTATGGCTTGGGAAGGGAGCTGGCCTCCACACCCCCCCCCATCCCCGGTCCCTGTCCCCCCATCCCCCGCATGCTGGCGTCTCAGAGCATGGCCCGCCAGCCCCTACCCAGCACTTCCTTCCTTCCCATCCACCTGCTCCTTAGCCCACATCCATCCCCAAGAGGGATGGCTTCTGCTAACGGCAGAGGAGTTTGTGATGTCGAGTAACCTGTGCCCTGCAGTCCCCTGTCCTGGAAGTTTGGGTTTGCAGGGGACTCTGGAAGTGCAGGGCTGCCCCGGTGAGGGAAGGGCCAGCACGGTGGAAGCCATCAGGGGTGGGGTCTTCGTGGGGGCCTTGGGATCCCCCATCATGACCCCTCAAAATTCTACCCATGTTTAAAGCTCTTGCTGGGAGCACAGAGGATCGCCAGGGTCAGCTCTGTGCTCAGTTACTGATCAGAGCCTCGGTATGGAACTGGACCTTTCCTGAAGCTGTGCCATGGTTGAATTCACCCTCAAGGCCTTCCCACCTGGGCTGCTGTTACAAGCACAGGCCCCCCGCCTGTCCTTTTGCAGGGCTGTCCTGACCGGTGGTGGAACCAGAGGGCAGAACTCTTCATCCTCCTCTTCTTCAGAGGCAGGCCTCAGGAGCTGCATGTGCCCCCCAGAGGGGTTCAGACAAGCCATTTTCCATGGGACCCAATGTCTAACGGGACAGCCGCCCCTTTGTGGCTCACAACCACCTTCCCCTCACCACCCCCTACCTGGCCATGCCAGATTTCACTCTGGCCACTGTTGCAGGTTTTGGGGTGCCCCACTAGTGAGGTAGCGTCCATACACACACCCCAGCTAAATGTACCACACACTGGAGCTGCCCCTCCAAACCCATATCTCACGTACACCCCGTACTTCCAGGAGCTGATACAATGGATGACATAGGCCCCCAGCCCTCTCCAGAGTTCCAGACCTCCGTCACTGTGGCTCAGGATGGCTGGGATTGTCCTCTCCTCAGGGCAGGGCTGCAGCCCTTCTCCACCAAGATTCCACTGTCATCCATTCAGCAGACATTTAATGAGCACCTTCTGTATGCAGGTGCCTGGACCGGGGGCTGGGGTCACACCTCTGCAGCAAGACAAGGCGCAGGCCTCGAGGGGCTCCCATGTAACAGGGCAGCCTGACCCCAACAGTATGGGAGTAACAGGGTGATGCCTAGGGACAGTGCAGAGACAGAGAAGAATGGGGCAGCACGCCAGGAACTCTTTAGATGGGGGTGAGATGTTGGAGAGGGAGGCAAGCAGAGACAGACTCTCTCCAGTCCCCCATACCACTCCTCCCTTCCTGGTGCCAGGTGTCTCCATCACCCCCTCTCCTGCCTCCAGGTGCCTTCATATCCAGGACGTGGGCCTATCTGGGGCCTTGACCACACAGCCTGTCTCTCTCGGTTAGAATCTGAGCTCCCAGCTGCCTGGCTGGCATCTCCCACCTTGCCCACGTGGTACACCCTTGACTCTTGGGAGCGAGCAGCCCCTCCCACACCTGGGACCGGAAGCTTTGCCTGCCACAGAGTAAAGACCATCCCTTTGAGGCCCAATCTGGCAGGGGCACACGTGGCTGATGGAATATTCAGTGTCTCCTTCGCTTCTCTTTGTTTTGCAGTAGAAAGTGTGCCCTTGATGGACGTTTAATTCCAGAGGCTGCTACCTGCTTCCTATCTCTCTTGGCTCAAAAAATTAAATGCGGGTGTGCCTGTGTTTCCACTATAATAACCTCCCTCGGAGTGGAGAGAGTGTGGCGGGAAGAGGAGAACATTAGAATCTTCAAAGAGGGACAATTATGGAGGGAACTAGATTAATGAGGTGTCATAACAGCTTAGCCAGATCTGCGGCTGACCTTTCTCGTGGAGAACAGGCTTGATAAATGTGGTTCATTACCAAGTTCTGACATGAAAATAGGATCACACTGTGGGCCCCTCAGCAGGCTGATCAATATTTTATCTGCCAGAACAGGCCTGGTCTGTGAGCAGGAGGAGCCCCACACACGCGTGCCGGCGGGAAGCCTGAGGCCAGGGCCGGGGGCTGGTCGCGCGGGGCCGGCGCCACCACACAGAGGGCAGCCCAGCCGGCAGGAGGGTGGCTGGGCCCTTCCACGGGCCTGTTGGGGATTCTCATCATGGTCAGGTTGACCGGGACATGAGCCTCGATCCCTGAGAGCAGAAATGTTCCCGGAGATGGGAAGGGAGGGAGGAAGGCTTCACTGATTTAGTGGCCTCCTGTGCCAGGCGCTGGGCATCAGTGACGGGGACAAAGGCAAGTGCTCCAGGCCCTGATTCAGCTGGGGCATCGAGCCCTGTTCATACAAAGAAGCCCTCAGGCTCTCCTGGCCACGTGGACGCTGTAAAGTCCTCTAACACCTCCTGTTATGTCAGGACCCTGTAAGGTGGTCAGAGCTCTTATTGCCTCCATTCTAAAGTAAGAATTGGTCAGGGACTCACAGCCGCTCAAAGACCGGGCCAGAGGGTCTCCTGACTCCTGTCCAGTGCTCTGTCCAGCTTGCCATGATTGTTACAAGTGGAGTTGGTGTCAGGTGGACGTGGCAGCCTCTGAAGAAGTCTGTCTCCCCCTTAAGACCCCAGGAAAGTCACCCTGGCTTCTTAATGATTCTGCCCTGGAGCCACAGGACTGGTTTCTTAACCACATTCACAAGCATTTAACACTGTAATGCCACATGTTTGTCTGTCCAGTGCCGTCCCAGCGGCTTGGAGCTTGCAGTCCCACAGAGGGATGTAACAGACGCTGATAACACCCCATCCAGATTCCCGCAGTCAACCCAGACGTTCCGTGCAGCTTTGGTGGATTATTCCCGGTAACACTTGTAAATAGCATCCAACCTCATCGTCAGCCTGAGGGCAGCCTGGCCTCACTTGGGGAGGCCAGAAGTGCTGGATCAGACGGGGGTTATGCCCCGGGAGCAACCCTCAGCCGACAAGGGCTGGAAGTTGGCGGAAGGGCACCCTGCCCCCTGGGATCTCAGTGGAGCAGCTACGTGTTGTGCTCAACTTCATCTCTCCAAGGTCCCACAGGCTGAGCTCCAGGCGCCCTCAGTGGCACCCCACCCTGTGTTGGCCTTCCGCCCTCCCCAGTCTCCCTTCTTCCTTCCTGCACTTCTTAGGATCCTCCCCAAAGGCACTGCTCACCCTCCGTCCTCCTCTCAGAGGCTGCTCTGCAGGAGCCCAAACTAAGACAGGTCCAAGTCTCGCACAAAAGAACATTCCATAGGTATAGGGAGGACAAGTGAGAAAGTTGGAGGGAGGCGGTTCTCTGTGTGAGTGGGAGGGTGCTGAGCGAGCCCCACAGGAACAGAGAGAAGAGGAGGGGAGAGAGCCCAGGAGAAGGCACCAGCAGGCCTGCGTTGTCGGATTTGATCAGAGCACGGTGAGCGCTGGGTCTGCAGGCATTTTCCCTGGGACTCTCCAAGCCTCATCAGAAGGCTTTGACTTGGCCAAGCTCACCAGGGAGACCCAACAATCCCCATGTTATAATGAAGCAAAGTTTTCTTTACCTAGAAACCACCAAGATACAAAGGATACACTCAATGACTTTCCAAGCATGTGGTTAGTACAAATCCTTAGTCCTGCCCACACATGCAGCAGGTCTCCTACAGGTCCCGACTGGGCAGCCCCAGGTGAGCTCGTTCAGGGCACAGACCTCAGCATCATACACAAACATCCTCCTCTCCAGTCTCTGGAAGCCCCACCCTCCCTGGATCAAGAGTGAGGCCAGGCCATAGAGTCCTTGGCTCCAGGCTCCCAGGACCGGCTGGGCTGGGTGTTGCCTTTTTCACCATCGTCATCATCAGCCCCCATGGTGGGGGCACCTGGGAGGAGTGTTGTGGTCCCTAGGCCTCTGCCGTCCCCCCTCCAGGGACCTTCCCTCCAAAGGGGAGGAGCACCAAGAATTCTGAAGCGGGGGGATGCCAGTTTAGATCGGGCCATGTCTCAGCAGCAGCCACAATGCAGGAAAAGAAAGCCGGGTGGAGATTCAGGTAAACAGCCCTGGAGGGAGCGGTAAATGCCACCCCTACCCCCACCCCCAGGGTGACCCCTACCCCCACCCCCAGGGCAGCACGCTCGCTCGCAGAGCCAGTGCTGCTGAAGTCGTTTCTCACTCCACCCTCAGCTTGTCGTCTCCTGGTGGGCTGGCCAGGTGGGTGGATAGTGATGACCTGCGTGACCATGAGAAGGACCAGGCCCTTGGGTACTGAAGCTCTTGCCCAAATCGAGTAAAGGAAGAGGAAGGTGTGAAAACAGAGGCTGTGTAGGTGGGGCCTCTGGCCTGAGCAGCTGACAAGGCAGCCAGGGCTGGACTCACAGCTCAGGGTCACTTGTGCAGGGGACCTGGCTTCACCTCCAGCCAGTTTCTGGGAGGGAGATTGTGGGTGATTTGTTTTCTTTCTTTATACTCACCTGCACTTTCCAAGTGATTTTTTGGGTTTTTTTGTTTTGTTTTGTTTTGTTTTGATGAATATATGTTTCCTTTGCAATAAGATAAAGGTTTAAAACTGGCAGTAGGGTAGGAACCTTTAGCTAGAGACCAGCTCTGGCAGGTTCACAGATGTCCACGCTCCACCTCTGTGAGCTACTTCGTCTGACCCCACTGTGTGATGAGGGGGGATCATGAATGAAAAATTGAACCTGGGACTGAGTAAACTAGTGCTTTTACGTGCCTAGCTCAGAAGCTATGCATTTTGGAAACCAAGAGGGAAGGCTTTTTTTGAAAGGGCAGTCCTTGCTGGAGATGAAATATCTAAGAACTTGATGAGGGAGTTTGGATTTTCGAATCTAAAGTGCCCATCTCCACCGGTGCAGAAATGCCACCATTACGGTGTCTTTCCTCTGGTGCTTATGGACCCTCCAGAGCTGGAGGGATATTAGAGGAGCTCAGGAACGTTGGGCCAATGATTTAACTATTTGAGGCTGAAACTCACATAAAGTACAACTGCTCCTGGGATGAAGAAGGATTTCAGATTCTCTTCCAGGAGCCACTCGATGTATGTCAGGACCCCTAAGTCCAGCAGTCACCAGGCACAGTGAGGTGCTCGGTAAAGCAAAGGACAGAGGAAGTTTTGCAAAGCATGATCTGTAGGGCCTGGCTTCCTGACTCAACTCCATACTTCCCTCTGGCCTTGTCTTGTGCCCCCTTCTACCTCGCTCCAGCCCAGACACACCAGGTTCCCTGGGGCTCCAGGCACACGGTGCCACCAGCTTTGCCCCTGCAATCCCTGCAGCCTGGCACTCCCTTCCCTCTGCCACCTCCTCCCACAGAACCCTCATCCAGCAGGTCTCATCCTTAGGGAGACCTCCTTCACCCTGGCCTCCTTAGCTCTCCCTCCATGGGCCCTCTGATGCCCAGGGCGGGAAGCCCATCGTATCCTCAGTGTGCCACCCAGCATCGGGCACAGAGTTTGTGAGTCAATACTGGTAACAGGAAGGGAAGGGCGAGGCTGGTGGTCTGGCCCTAGCAGGAGGCCAGAACAGGGACTCAAGGAGCTGGCCCTGAAGACGGGGGACACCCACCCATTCCCCCAAGTTGATTTCTGATCATGTCCATTCCTTCCTGACCAGGAGGCATGTGCTAGGAAGTGGCCAAGGTAGAGAAGCCACAGTGAACTCACAGTGAGCTCTGGGAATGTAATGGGGACAGAGCCTGGGGAGGTTGACGCAACCCACCCAGCAGGACCCACCTCCATGGTTCTCCTGGGATGCCAGTGTGGGAAGTGCTGTCTAGCTGCAGACCCCTGGCCCAGGGCAGCAGGCAGCTCAGAGGAGATCTGGGCCCACCAAGGGCTATAAGGAAGATGGGGGGCTGGTTGGGAGGACCAGCGAGGATGAGATGCCTCTGCCCATCTGACCTGGTGGGGCACATCCTTCGGGTGGCCCTGCTGGACTGTGTTCTTAGTGTGGAGCCTAATTGTATGCTAGCATTGAGTCGAGCCTCCTATCAGCCCCATATCCATCCACTGTGTGCACAGGCTCCCCGGCCTCTGGGCATGAATGCCTGTCCCCAGGAAAGCCTGACAGGCCCTCCAGCCCAGGTCCCTGGGATCCTCCACCCAGAGACTTCGATCACCATATCCACCAGAGCTTCTGTCTTCACTCACATACCACATCCCACTTCTGTCCATAGGCCAGGACTGGTTTCACCCCCTTGGAGGCTAGGGGACAAGATTTGGGCAAAACTCTTCTCATCCTTTCCCCAGACTGACCTTTATGTAGGCTCAGGAGAATGGCCCAGACGTGGCCTACCATGTCTTCCCCTGGGTGGGAGCGTGTTATCGTGGGACAAAGCCACTATTTGCAACACTGTGCAGCGGTATGGACTTAAGAATCACGTTTGCCAACTGGGGACCCTAAGCGCTTCCAGGAATGGCTATCCTACCTGGCCAAAGAGGGATGCCAGCAAGCTTAGGGGGAAGAGCGAGCTGGTCTTGTCAGAGCAGGAAAACTCTCAGAGAACAAATAGATTTGATTATATTGAACACAGCAATTGATTTTTTTTCTAAATAAACATGCAGGAGGAAATGGTAACGGGCATCTGTTTCTGACAAGAATCAATTGACCACAAGTGGGTAGAAAATTTCAAAACACAAAAAAGCACAAGAGAAAGTGGTTGGACCGTCCAGGCTTGTCCGGTGAGGGAGGCAGAGAAAACAGATTTCCCCGTTAGCCCTCTCTGCACCAAGCAGCTTCCCAGTTCCTTGCTCTTCAGCAAATGCGGTTCCAATAACTAAGGGAGAGAGGAGCTATGATTTTCTGAGCGCTTACTCAGTGCCAAGTCAGTGCTGTGCCTTTTATATGTATATCTTATTCAACTCTCCGAACACCCCTATATGGGCGGCACCGTTCTCCCCACTTCACAGATGAAATCACTGAGGCACCTTGTACAAGGTACACATTCAGTCTGCACAGCCAGGACTCAAGCCTGGCGGACTCCAGAGCCAGTGCTCTCCTTCAGTGCTTTATACTGACTCTCCAACCCTGAGTTATTAGCTGGTGCCCAGAGCTGGCCTTGGAATTAAGGGGAAAAACTCCAGACCCCAGACACTCCCCTCCCAACAGCGCACAGGCTTCGTCCTGGAATGGCTGGGGAGGAGCTCACACCTGTTCTCTAGGACTCAGCCAAGCCAGGTGCTGGAAGCACATACTCCATCCCGGGAGATTAGGAAGTGGGGCTGGAGGGGATGCCCTGCTCTGCTAACAGCCTGGCAGCCCCTATTCATGGTGCAGTCCTGCAAGGAAACACCTCGTGGCCCGTTACCAGCAAGATAAACTATGTCACGTCGCGGTGCATCCCAGGCCTCATTTGCTAAAACGCTGCGTGGTTCTGATGCTGCGAAGCGAGCACACCTGTGATAAAAGGCCTAAGAGTAATGGGCTGTGGTGCCTCGATTTTAATTTCTTAAAGCTGCCTTTTGTTTCTTGGTCGTAGGCTTGTGTACACATGTCCATTTTTAAGTACTCCAGCTCTGGGAGTGTACCTAATTACTGTAAGCAGGGCTTATTAGTCCTGTTAACTAGACCTCCCTCGTCTACGAGGCCAAGGATTCCAAAGCAGCCTTTAAGGTGGGATTAAGGCAAAGACGAGCTATTACGAAATGGAATTGGGGCCGGCTTTCCTCAGGCAGCTGTGGGGCTGCCGATGGGAGTTCCCCCGACAAATGTCCCCTCCGTCTGGCATCACTGTGTCTGGCATGGAGTAGGTGTTCAAGAAACATTTCCAAGATGAACAAACAGGCTCTTTCCAGCATTTGCATCATATGTAGCATGTATCCAGGGCTCAGTAAATATTTATGGGATGGACTGGTAGGCAGATGATGAACCAGCCCCATCTACTCCGGGTGCAGCCTGCACTACACGTAGTGGGTGCCCAGTGACTGTTTATGGGTGGGGTGGATGGACGTTCTCTGGATACTGAGGGAGGAGTCTCGCTGCAATAACCCCATCTTCTCTTCCAGGTGACCCATGCACCATGGCCAACTATGCCCGCCTGAAGAAGGTCCTTCTGGCACTGCAGACCCGCCTGCAGCCGCTCCATGAAGGGGGCAGCAGACAAGACCCTGCCTCCCAGAAGCGCCTCCTGGTGGAATCTCTGTTTAAGGACTTGGATGCAGATGGGGACGGCCACCTCAGCAGCTCTGAACTGGCCCAGGTGGGTATAGCACGCGGTGGAAATCACATTGCAGAGGAATGAGGTGTTCCATGCAGTGTGTGGACCAAGAGAAGCGGGAGAGCCACGTGGGGAGAGTCCTTTGTAACTGACTCTGTAACGAGCCGCCGAGGAGGCCCCGCTCCTGCAGGAAAAAGCCGTCTCCCGGGAGTCAGAGCGCCTGTTCAACCCTCTGAGAATATCTGACAAACAGAACCATGTCGCTGTCTCCTTCCCACCAGCCACATTTAGCCAATATTTACAAACAAGCTCTGAGGCCCTCTCAGCTAGCTGGCAAAACACTTCAGCGGGGCTGGGCTCTGATGTTTTCATTAGGAAATAAGTCTTTTCTTCCTGAGTCTTTCACTTGCCTCAGCAGGAAGGTTAAAAGGAAGCAGGCTCATTTCCACCACACACTTTTGGAGCGGTAACCCGGACATCCCCAGGTCCTCGCCCCCTTGGACCTTGCCACTCTGCGACGTCCAGGCGGCAGCAGCCCACGGCCCAGCCTGCTTGCTTGCACGGCGTACGTTCTCAGTAGGTGACAGTGATTATCATTAGTATCGTAATCACCTTTATTGTTGTCACTGTTTCCTCCTTGAACATTTCAGCCACCCTCTGCTCTGAGGTGGGTGCTACTGTTATCCCACTTCACAGATATTTTTAGATAAGGAAGCCCCGAATCCAAGAAATCAAGCACCTTGCCTGAGGAGTGCGCTGCCTGGGACATGATGAACTCAGACAAAACCCAGGAGGGCAGATGTACAAATCTGGACCTGCTGTCCTCCCAGTACAGGGGGCACCATGGGGGAGGGCTCCCACCCCAAGACTCCATTTGATCCCCTCAAGGTCTGTGGGGACAGCAGGTACCCACAAAACCTCAATACTGAGCAATCACCCAGACATTTCACCACACAGGGTCCCCTTCTCGAGTCCAGCCAGTCCAGAGCCTGCTTGCAGGGAGCACGTTGGAAACCAGGGATCCTAAGACACTTGCAGACCTCACTCTACTCACCCACACCAGGGCAACACATGCAAACCCATCCAAGGCCTGTGCCCCAGGAGGCCTCCCAGGCACAGGCCAGCCTGCATGTCACCACCTCCATCAGCCCTCAGCCCCCAGCTATGGCTAAGACCCCAGGGGGCAGTGCCAGGGACCCACAGCTGACCCATGCTGCTCTGGGGAGGGCCAGGTCCTGTTAGTTACAGTTACCTGCAGGAAGAGCCATATGGCCATTCCCCTCCTGCAGGCTGTGTGGGGTGCACCAAGGGCTGGCAGCTTTGACTCGCCCTGGACAGAGGCAGCTAGGGGTTTGTGGCACCCCTGGCCCACATGATTCCTGGGTAGCTGCCAGGTAAACAGAACCTTCCTGGGCACGTTGCTCTAACCTGGCAGGGAAGTGCCCCAAGGCACCTGAAGCCATTAACAAGCGTGGTAATTGGACTATGATTTCCTCTTTAAAATTTAATGTATTTAAAGTCCATTTCATAAATCTGCCAAGCAGGGCCCTGCTAAAGGGGGCCTTTCCTTGACACTGAGTCAGAGGCGTCAGGGAAAAACGTGTTGATCATATGAAAAGTTAATCAATTTCCAATGCAGAAATAGACAAAGGGAAATTTTCATCTTTGGAAGATTGATTTCGGGCGTTATGGTTGATCTCCCTTTTATCGAACACTCTTACTTGCTGGGTGAAGGGTCATTTTTTTTAACATTATCACATTAAATTGCCTTTAATATAGCAGGCCCAGCTGAGACTGTTGAGTAAAGAGAAAATGCCTTTATTCCCCTCCCCTCACCCACCAAGTAAAATAAAATCATTTTCTTTCTTCTGAGATTGTCCTTGCAGGACTCTAGTTCCAGACACATACACCAAAAGGTGACTGGTCAGGCTTGGGGGGCCTCTGAGCCCTGCAGTCCAGGCCATATCCTGAGAGGACTTCACAAGGGCCTGCCCGTGGTCCCCAAGACAGAATCCCAAGGGTGGTGGTTTGCGTTCCTGGCAGGAGAAGGCAGGAAGAGATGGGGGCTAGGCCTAGGTCAGCAGAATGGCAGCTTCCTCTTTTGTGGGCTGTGCTGTGGCTAGGAGGCACTGCCCTGAGGTTGGTGAGGACTGGTAGTGGGTGGGGAGGGGTGCACTGATGGAGCAGGGACTGTCCAGCTCTACACAGCTGGGAGCTGCTGAGTTCAGCCACTGTTTGCTGGGGTTATTTGATCAGGTGCCTTCTTTTCTCTTTCCCTATCTATAGCACGAAGGGGTAGACCAGGTGACTGCAAGGATCCTTCACATCTCAGACCATGGTGTCTGTTTGCCCAGACAGGGAAAAGACCTGAATGCTAATCCCTACTCAGCCCCAATCACTGTGTGACCTTAGGAAGGCCCCTTCCCTCTCTGAGCCTGTTTTTTCATCTATTAAACATCAACCGTGGCCCTCTGAGCTGTTGCTGGAGTCCTCTCCCCTCCTGCCCCACCAGGCCAGTGACCACAGTCCCATTTGGCCTGAGCCATTTACCAACAATGCCCACAGCTCTGAACTCACTCCTGGCTTTGGCCTTGCTCCCTTCTCACCCACAGCACGTGTTGGAGGGGCAGGACCTGGAGGAGGACTTCCTGGGGTGCTCGCCAGACGACCTCCTGCAATTTGATGACTACAACAGAGACAGCTCCCTGACCCTCCACGAGTTCTACACAGCCTTCCGTAAGTCAGGCCCCAGCTGGGGCTCCCGGTGGGCACAGGTCCCACACCAAAATGATGTCAAGGGTCTGGAGTCTGTCCTTGGTTATTTCTAAGGTTGCTTTCTTTTATAGGTGAATGCAGTTGAATTTGTTTTGCAATAAGCCTGAGTTTTAAGAAAAGAGTAAGGTGGGTGGGAGAGGGGGGACTGACTCTGCTCCCTTTGGATAAGGGCTCTTCTCGCTGCTGCTTTTGTGTGGGGAACCCAGGACTGAGATTTCAGCATGATTGGGAGGGCACTTCTGATCTCTGGGGGATTCCATGACTGCGTGTGGAGGGAGCAGATTTTAGGATATCCTCAGATAGTGCCGCGGCCCCGTCGGGGAACTGCACCTGGGGGCAGATCCTGCAGGAGGATCCTGGAGGCTTGGCCAGGTAGGAGAGGGAGAAGTCACTAATAAGGACGATGGAGAGTGAGGATCCAGCTTGAAGAGAGGCAGGGGAATCCCTGGAGAAGGGAGAAGAGAGAAGAGAGATGCTCTATGTGAAAATAGAGGAGGTGCTCGGAGTGGGCCTGCGCTGGGGTCACTGGTGCGTACAATGCCCTGGTAGGATGACTTAAGGACCTAGGTCATCTCCCTGAGGTGCTCCTCCAAAGATGACCACATGTGAGCCACAGCTGGAGCTGGGACAGGGCTTCTGAGAGATGCAAATGCAAGAATGAGCCCCAGATAACTCAGACAAGGTCAGCAGAGAGGAGAGGGAAGGCGGTGCAGAGCCCTAACTCAAGACAAGAGGTACCAAGGAGATGAAGCCCTTTATGTCAAACAGCATTCAGGCCCTGCTTAAAGCACGTAGTGTGTGTGCCCTGTGTGAGGCGCACTTGGACATGACCTGCAAGCTCACAGCTCCTAACTGCAGGCCTGGAAATTGGGGAAGCAGGTATGAGATCCCCAGGGTGCCCTGAGTACTCTGAACTACAGGTCCGGGCATCCTCGGCCCTGACCCCAGTCTGTGCCTGCAGTTCCATTTTTCAGGAAGACATTCCTGCTTCGTGTTGACACCTCTGTGTGCTGTTGTTATCCCCGATATTCACAAGGCCTGAGAAGGAGCCCTCGTGATTTGTTGGCAAGAAGGGGTCTTGTGGCAGCTAGGAGAGGTACTCATATACCCTCAGAGGAGAGAATCGAGTGTGATTCTTCCTTGTGGAAAATGTCCGTGAGTTTGACGCACAAGGTGCCTTTCCACAGCAGTGTCTATTCTATTTCTATTACCCAGGACCAAAGTTCAACCCCCATTTGCAGGGCTCTGCTTGATGTACAGTGACTGGGTGTGGCTCCCCATCTTCCTCTTTCCTGCCTCCATTGAAACTCTTACCTACAGGTAGTGATTCATAATTAGGTGTGAATGCCTGAAAGGCTCCATCTGCTGTGGGAAGTGTTTATGGACTGAGGAGCTTACTCCCTGAAATAAATCTCTAAATTTTAGAATGTACGGAAGTATCAGCAACTCTGGAGACCTAGCTCAATTATGAGGCGATTGTTAGATTTTTCAGGACTTCTGCAAGGCAAACAGTTAAACAGTCAGTAGCTTTCAATCAGCCACAGTGGGAGTATTTACAACATAGAAATTTACACAGGTGCTGCAGAAGGGCTAGGCCATTTTTTCCCTCAGGATTGCCCAATGTTAGGCACAGACCTGCACACTCTGGGAAAGACTCTCCCTCCCCTCCTTCCTCAGCATCCACCCCCTGAAATATCCTTTCCATCCACCTTCCCTGAACTGATCCCCCTTGATGATGCTTATCTCACAGATCATGAACCAGAAAAGAGCAGACGTCGGGGAAGGTGACAGGGCAAGCAGCCCCCCCATTAGGGAAGCAGCAGCATGCTGTCTGGGGACAGTTCTAAGACATTCCCAGCAATGCTTTGTCTGCAAAATGCTCAGGCCCCTCTGCAAAAGGAGTGAAGGAAAAGATCAGTGCCTCTGAAGAGCCAGGGCCAAGGCTGGGCTTTAAGGTTGTCACCACTCAGATGTCCCATGATGGCATCATCATGCAGAGAATGGCGCTGGTCAGGCCCCTTCCTGGTACCTGGTGCCACAGAAGCCTCTGACCCATGAGCCTGCTTCCTGGGAACTAGTCTGGGGCCAAACAGGAGCCATTGGCTCTGCTCTCGAGGAAACAGCAGCATCCCTGATGAAAGACGAGGCCTCCCTGATGAAGGTCCTTATAAGCAGGAGCTCCCCGTGGAAAAGAAGAGGAGTCATCTTCTTCACCTCCAGCCATAGGTCTCATGCAGAGAAACGTGCTGTTTCCCTCTTTCCTGGATTATTATTTGAAAAGCTTTATAATCATCATTTTTAAAGCAAACTAGATTCTGCTGTCGCCTTGGACTTGTTTTGAACCAGGCAGCCAAACCATTCATCACAGCTCAACCCAAATAATAGATATGCCATAAAATGTAAACTCACAGCCATTAAGGAAGCCGCAAAATGAGTTAACCCGACTGTAAAGGCCCAACACTCGGCCACTCGGAGCACATGGGATCAGTGGTTTTTCAAAGTCACAGGAACTCTAAGCTAAATTCCCATCGCTCTGGGAATAGATGTATGGTTCAGTGAATGTTAAATAGTAATTGAAATGAGACATAGAGGGACAACTTATTACCCAGAAATCAGTGGCATTAAAGAAACCTCACTAAAACTCAGAAAGTAATATCTCAAACGTTTCAGCAACAATATTTTGGATTTAATTTTCAAAACTGGAGTTGGCAAAGGTTGAGACTTTAAAGTTGTATTTTTCAGTTTCTGTTTTGCCAGGATCCTTGGGTACCAGGCAGGGTGGGGTCTGTGGGTGACTCCTGGCACATACTCGGTTGCTCTATTTAAGGATGGGTTTGGAGGCCTTTTCCCTGGAGAAGTGGATTGTGTTTACAAGATTTTAGTGTTTGAGCCAGGGAAGGAGGGACGGTCTCCCGAATGTCTTCTTATGCAGCTGACCTCACTGCAGCTGGGCTGGTGTTTGCCATTGTCTTCAGCTGGCTGAGGGCAATGCCACCAATCTCAGGGCTGGCGGCTGCCATGCCCATTTGAGCTGGTTCATGGTGGGGCTGCACCCTCCTCCTGGCTCCGCAGAACAGGTGACCCTCCCCAGGAAAAGTTCCCTTAGCCATGGAAGTCAGTTCAGCCTCTTTCTGTTAGAAGGAGCAAAGGCTGTGAATCACCCATCTCGGTACACTGATGGCAGTGAAATGCGATGGTGGCCTCTCTCTCTTCCTCCATCTATCACCCGAACATTCTCGTCCGGTTGCTTTTGGCTTTCCAAATCACAGGCTGATCTAGGAACTAAAGACATAGCGTCCTCTCGGAACGTGCCTTCCACCCTTCCTTCTGACCCTGCCCCACAAAAGCCACAGAACCAGTGGTCCCTGCTGTGAGGCAGAGACCCGGGCTCCAGGGTCACTGGTGAACAAGATGCATGCCAGCCCTGTCTGTTCATTGCCAGAAATTAATCTAAAAGTTGCTCGCTTAAAAATCTTTTCAATAATGCATGTTTTGACGCTTTTCTGGATGCTTGGGTTGGGATCACGGGAAAAACATGTTGTTTAAATGAGGATCTTTCTCTTGCTTTAAATTCATTATGAGTTTCTTCTGCTTTTTAGAAAGATACTTGTCCTTTTAATTAATCCTATGAGAGCAATGTGCTGGTATGTGAAGGAAGGATTTGTGCAGTTAACAGTGCAGGATAAAGGGCTTCCCGTGTGAGCATTCCTGGATCACGGATACATAGTGTGCAGGAGGAGAACCCATGTCAGGAGGTCAGCAGGGAGCTGACCGTGGGAGTCAGACGCCCTCCCTCAGATCCAGGCAAGCAGGAGGGAAAACAGCAATTTAATCTGACTATTGCAACACTTCTGTATCGAGGGCAACTCTGGAAAACAGAGGAGGTGGTCACCTGGTGAACTTACAGCTGTTTTTCTGCCATTGTTGCTGCATAATGAAAGGATGGTGCAGCTTCACCTTGCAGGCCGTTATCCTCCAGAATGTATGATGCCTGCACAGACCAGACCCTGTGCCAGACACATTATCTTAAGTCAGCCCTCACAGCCACCCTGCGATGAACAGGATGGTAAAATAAAACAACGGCAGCTATCCCTCCCCGGGTCTGACTAACTGCTTATCTGTGTGGGGTGAGTTCAGACAGGGAGCTCCGCTGGCGAGGATACTGGTTTACCTTGCTTCGTTTGGTTCCTGACTTTGGGATAGGGAGTAGTGAAATTTCACATAGCATGGGGTTTATCCAAAATTTTACCTGTATCTATTTGGCTCTTGAGTTTTGGAGAGTAAGAGTTACCTGTGCACTGGTTTCAGTGTCGGCTGAGGCTAAGTCTATCCTGTGATGACTCCCCTAACCCCAAAGGGAGAGAAACTGGTTCCTTCACACATGACTTGCAAATCAAGTGGCAGAAAAAACTGATTCACTGCCCTTGGTGTTTCATTTGCTCAAAGGCATAAAATGGCTAAATTGGAGGCGCCAAAAGAGGAATTAGAAACTGGAAGACAGAGGAGCTGTCTCACCACTCCCTCCCAAGGACAGAGGTGGAGGTGCTTTCTCCTCATCTCCAGTAGAGAGAGGGACTCCTAGGAGGCTTCGACGTGAGCTTGCTATGTGGCCCTGCAGCCAAAGTGACTGTGCCATATGAATGGTTTTTTACTTGTTAATATCGCTTTAGTTAGGAATGAAGTCTTACTACTCAAGTCGCACAAAATGAAACCTAACATTTATCATATGTCAGCACTGTGTATTATGTCCCAGTTTTACAGATGGAAAAAAACTGAAACTCAGAGAAGTTAAGTAGCTAACATAAGTCACACAGCCAGCAGGTGGGAGAACCAGAGCTGAACCCAAATGCCTGATTCCAAAAGAGTCTCATGCATCTAAACATACTTTGCAACTCATCAGCACTCTCTAGAAAGGAGATTCTCACTGTCCCCACAATGGGTTTCCCTGAATTTCAAGTCCCAGCTCAGTGGTCTCTTCCTCCAGGAAGTCTTCCTTAATTCTCTTCCCTCTACCAAAATCCATACACTTTCCTCTGTGTGCCAATGGGCCTGGGTTCATCTCTACACAGTAACAAGACTGTGGCCTGGTGGTTGAGTGTGGACTGAGTCTGACCTGGTTCAAATCCTTGTTCTGCCATGTTACTAGCTGTGTGATCTTGGAAAGGTCATTACCAGAGGTTAAGCTGAGCTTTAAGTTCCTTATCTGTAAAATGCACATAATAACCACCACACAGGGTTACTCAGGACTAAATGAGATAATGCATGTAAAGTGATTAGAATGGTGCCTTGTATATGGTAAGTGCTAAGTAGTCACTAACCAGGCAGGTCAGTGATGGAGGTGAGACGGTGATGATGAAGATTTCTGTGTGTTCCCAGACCCTCCCTCCCTGCCTCCGTCACTCTTTGCCACATTATTGTCATCCGGCCCACATTAGTCCACAGGCTTCATGAGGCCAGAAAGTGTTATGCTCATGCCTAGCAGGGAGTCTGGCACCTGGAAAGCCCTTGGTAAATCTTTGTTCGTGAGGAGGATGAAGTATATGGAGAAATAAATACACCTGGCAAGCAGAGGGATCCAGACACAATGTGACTGTCACCAAGGGTCCCAGAGGGCCTTTACCTGTCCCCAGGGGAAGCAAAGGAAGTACCTTGTCGGGGCCCCAAGCTGGGACTGCTGGTGGGCGAGCACCAGACAGGCCAGACCAAGCCAGAGGGCACCCTGGGGCTGCCCCAGCAGCCCAGAGTCCCTGATCTGCTGGAGGAGGGACTGGGCTGTGAGGTGAGCCCCTGATGCCACGTGGGCCTAATGCTCCCTTAATGAAGGCAAAGCTGTTTGTCCCATTGAGCTCATTCTGCTCCAGGGCCACTAACTGCCCTTGTGCCTCCTCAGGGTAAGTGTTCTGCTAGGTCTCCTGCTCACTGCCCACTTTCCTCCACCCCTGACAGCTGCGTGTGGAGATGAGGGCTCCGCTCAGCATTACTCCTCGGCCCACAGCCACATCCCCAGTGGTGGCAGCAGACCCCACTGAGAGAGGTCCAGGCTCAACCCCACAGCTCCTGCCCTCAGCTAGGAGGTCAGCCTTGCCCTCTCTGTGCAGAGCTGTGCACCTTGGGGAATAATTCGTTAGCACAGAATGTGGGTCTGCACTTCTTCTCAGACTCTGGCACAGGCCCTGCTGGGCCTCCATGGCCACCTCCCTCCTGCCTGAGGCCACATTACAAAGCCGACACCTACAGAGGAGGACACAGCATGTGCTGCTGAAAACTGAAGCCTCTGGCAGCTTGAGGCCCCCACGCTGGGCCCTGCAGTCTGAGAGGCTGGCCTCTGGGTCAGAACCACTAAGCACTGAGATCCCAGCTCCCCGACTCAGGCCAGCCCCAGGAGAGGCAGCAGCAGGTTACTGGAGCACGTGGGAAGACTGGCATGTCTGCCCTGGCGCTGGTGTGGGGCAGGCTCGGAAAGCAGGGAGCGTCTGGGCAGGGGCCACACAGAGGCACACGTGGAGGGCAGGGTTCATTGAGGGGGGCAGGCTGGCCACCAGAACATTCCGGAGGAGCCTGGCCAGGGCAGGGGGGCCACGCGTGAGGAAAGGTTCAGATGAAGATTGGGAGGATTAGAAGGAGGAAAACGTGAGGCCAACCAACATGCCCAGAGCCCACTCTGGGGCAAGCAGAGGACACAGCTGGACCCCCAGGCCCAACCAGCGGGCAGCTTGTAGTCTGACAGCGGGTGGCTGGGAAAGAGAGCACCCACCAAATCAACAAAGTAGGGGATAGGACAGAGAATCACTGGGAGCAGGCTTGGCAGGGAGGACCTCCTCTCCCCCGAGAGATCTGGAAGGGACATTCGAGTGAGGCCTGAACACAGAGCTGGAGAAAACCAGACAGAGAGGGAGGAGAAAGGGTCCTGGACAGGTAGGGTCAGGGTGTGGTCCCGAAAGGGCAACAGACTTGGGGTGAGTCAGGAGGCTGTCACGAGGGGGATGGCTGACCGGTGGGGCCTCAGAGGGCAGCACTCAGGCAGAGGGACAAGGCCAGGAGTAGGCCAACTTAACATGGATCTGAGTGGCCTCGCCCAGCCATCTGTGCAGCCTGGCAGGAGCTGGAGGAAGTCGTAAGGCTTCCTTGCTGCAGACACCAGCCCTAGCAAACCTTTGAAGTCCGTTTCACTTCAGATCTCCAGGTATGACTATCAGGACAAGAAATTGAGCTACTGTCTAAGGCCTCAAGGAACTGATGCTCCAGTGCATGAACGCTGTCCCTCCAGGCTCTCTCTTGTCCTTCTCCGTGCAGGCAGAAGCACAGCTGAGGGCATGCTTGCCCCTCCAGTGCCCCCAGCTATGCAGGAAAAGCCATTGGCAGCCCTTGGTGCGGGGATATGGGGGCAGGGGGGTGTTCAATGTGTTCTTATCCATATGCGGAGTAGGGGTGGTATGCATCACCCTGTAGAGGGGTCAGTTCTGAGCCAGAACTGCTGCTGACCAGCCATCTTGCCCTCCACTCGTTTCTTCTGGGAACTTTCAAACCCAGACCACCTCCTTCCCATCTCCTGTGGTTTGAGGTTAACAGCTGTATTGCTGAGCCCAGCACTTTCCAGCATTGTCAAGTGCTTTCCATTTTTAAAATCTCAGCTGGAAGCTGTCAATGGCCTCAGTGAAGAACAATTGAGTAGTAGAAAATGAACTAATTATAGGTTGTTATTGAAAATCTATTATATATAAATTGCAAAGAAAACTCATTAAAACATGATGCTTTGGTGATTTTTTTTAAACCCTTCTCTTTGAGTGAGAGGCAGGGGCAAGGGTTCTGGAAACCTTGATCCTCACTGTTCTGGGGTGAGAACTCCCATCAGGGCTGCAGGGCAGGCTCTGGGTCAAGACGCTCACATGTCACCCAGCCCAGCTTGACATGATGCACCATGGGGAAACTTGAAGTTAGTAAAAGTAAACTTGAATGTTAGTAAATACTCAGAAATGGCTGCAGAGGAAACAAGGAATTTCATTACAAAGATATAAAATGAGAACAATTTAGATGTCAGCTTTTTACCAGGATAGCACCTTATTGTCCTCATAAATCTCTGTGTTTTTGCAAAACCTTTTGTGAGGATTTCAGAGGACCTAAACGTGCAGTGAAGCACTAAAGGGCGCATTGCTGAATTCTGAGCTTGCTCCCTGGGGTTGGAGTACTGGGATGGCTTGGGATGTGAGTGGGTGAGCTGTCCAGAGCCCAGATTTCCAAGGGGCTCCTTAGATGCCCAGGCTGCCTCCCAGGCTCCAGGCAGGAGCCCGGAAAGTGAGGTGAAGGCCAGGCAGGGGACCCCCGAGCCCACTGTGTTCTCATCCTAGCAGCAGCACCTGAGTTTCAGTGTGGGTAGAGCCGGGGGTTGGTGTGGGCCCTGCAGCACCAGGAGACCTCCCAGTGCTCTAAGGTGTAGAGAAGGCCTACTGGATGTGTGTCTGAGAGGTACGCCCTCCCAAGCCTTTCCACGCCCAGGAAAAAGTGCTTAGAGCATATATCACTGTCCTCTGCCTTGTGGTCTTTCCTTCCTCTCCAGCCACTTTTATTCAGGCTCCATGACAGTGCCCCCATGAGACCCCCCTCCGCCTCTCTGTAGGCCCAGCTTGTGGGCTGGGCAGGAACAAGCAGAGGAGCAAGGGCTCTGCTCACATGGGCACAGCGACCACCTGGGCGGATAGCGTGGGGCCACTCTCAGGGCCAGGGACACACACAGCCCAGCACCAGGGTGGCCCCTGGTACGAGCGGCTGGAGAGCCAGGCCCTGGGCACAGAGGGGGTCTGGATGGACAGAGGTAGGCGAGAAGGGAAGGGCAGGGGATGCCCTAAAGCAGGCAGTCGGTGGCACGTGAGGGGCCTGCTGGAGACCCCAGACCACAGGCCAGTGACCCATCGATGGTTTCTCTGCATCCGCCACACCCGCTGGCTCTCCAGTCCTCCCCTTCTGTGACTGTTACTCAGCAACTCTCCAGCCCCAAAGGCTGAGGGTGCCTCCCCTGGCCCAGGGCATGGCCCCTCTGGACAGAGGACCGAGGGCAGGGAAGATGGCAGGCGGCTGACGTAGGAGCAAAGGCCAGACAGTAGCAGAAGGGACGAGGCAGTAGCAAACCTTGGAGGCAAAAAGGGCAAATGAAGGTTGGGGCTGCCTCTGAGAGCAGGCGAGTTTGTTATTGCCAAAGGCATTTTGTTCTAACTGGAGAAAAAGGGAGTGGGAGAGAGAGAAGCCTAGAGCTTTCCATAAGGTGGATTTGCAGCCTGGTGTATGTCCTAGGTGCTTGATAAACATTTGTTGAAAGGATTAAGACCATGATAGATTTTTTTTTTTAATTATAGTAAAGAGACCAGGTGTTGGGGTAGTTGTAGCCGTTCCTGGAGAGGACGAAGAACAGAGGCGGGAGTTGGCTGGTGGCGGAGGCCCTCCTAGCACCCTCGCGTGGCACTAGCCAGGGTGAACGGCCCACCCTGGCTCCACAGGGGTGTCGGGTCAGCTGGATCACCAAGTTGGCAGAGACGTGGCCTCAGCCGAGGCAGCACCCACCCGTGCCCTGCTTCACTCACCGCTCAGCTGGTGGAACTTATTTTTCCCCAAAAGTTGGCATTCCACCCTTAGATCCCCTCATAGCTACGGCATCTGACAAGTCCTTTCCAGTGCTTCCCGGAGGCTCCAGGCTGGACGCTGTAAGGAGGCCCCAGGCCAAGGAGTGGACTGGGATGAAAATGCCCTTTGCAGTGAAATGGGTGTCCCCACTGACAGAGAAACAGGTGTTCCAATTCTGGGTAGGCAGCAAGCCTCCTGACAGCCATGTACTCTGAGCCCCGAGTTCCTGTTTAGCTCGTACAGGGCTGAGTGGGTTCTTGAGCTCAGACCTTTGCCTCTGCTTCTGGAGGCCACTGTTGTTCTTGGACCTGTGGGATCCAGGCCGGTATTGGGACAAGCAACCTGTGTAACCAGCTTAGACCACAGTCTCAGCAGAGGTCCAGGCAGGAAGCTAGTTTCGTTCTCCTCTGGGCAGACTTTCCAGTGAATCCTGAGGCTTCTCCTGCTGGTGGGCTGATGGAGAGAATGCGCTGAGGATCACTGAGCCGTTGGGCCACCAGCACTAAGCAGCTTTCTGTGGCTCTTTAAACATGGAGCTCCTTAGCAGTGGTTTTCTGTTTCAGGCTTCAGCCAGAATTCCAAGTCCCCAGGCACAATGTGGTTCCTCACTCCTCCACGGTGCGGTCTGCCCAGGGGGAGGTGGGAGGGAGGCTGGTGTGCGGGCCGTCTGTGAGCTGAGCCTTTGGAGAGCCAATCCTCCCCAGATGGCATGGGCGTCTGTCTTCAGACAGGTGCTTCAGGCACAACAACTGTTTGTACACTTGTCAGGATTGCAAATAATTGAATGCAGGTGGGAGTGGAAACGGGGCCCAGAGGACTCTGCCCCTCTGCAGGTGGCAGGTGGGCGGACCCCCTGAGTGCCTTCTCTGGTTCACTTGTCGTCGCGAAGCTCTCCAGCCTCTCCAGGTAGAGCCCCGCTGGCCAGGCGCTGACGGCTCTCTGGAGCGCGCGCTGCGTACCTAGCACCATGCCCACACCTGGTAGGGCCTCCCTCCTAACCCCAAATTCTGAAGATAAAAAAACTGAAGCCCAGGAGGCTGGGGGCCTGCTAGGGGCCCACAGCTGCTAACATCGAGTCCCAGACAAAGCCAGGGCTGCAGATTCCAGACCTGAGCACTTAGGCACTGCCTACAGGCCCTGCTCTAGGCAGGACCCTTTGGAGTCTCCATTTCTACCCCCAGAGGCCAAGATCCCAAGGGACCCCCACTATCTGTGACTCTGGCTCGGGGCAGAGGGAGGGATCAGTGAGGCCAAACCTGCTCTGAGGGCCATTTACCATGTGCTGCTGTAGAGGAAGGGCCTCTGTACCACATGCTCCTGGATCCCAAAGTCTCTGTGCCCCACGTGGTTTCAGACACATTTACCAGGTCCCTGTCCAATGACACCATGGAAAGAGCCCCTTAGGACTGGTGGGCTTCAGCCACACAAGGGAAGCTGAAGCCCCAGGGAGCAGCCTGTCACTCAGAACAGACATCCCCATGCTCCCTGAGCAATCAGGTCTCCCCACAGGGGTGCTTTCCTTTCAAACCCCGAACCTATCAAATAGCAATCCCTTCTCAGCTCCCACAAATAAAAACACTTCCAGAGCCTCCTCCTTTTAGCCCTGTCCAGTCCTAGTGTTGGCCCCAGTCTTCAAAAGTCCACCTCTGTGCAGTGGTGCCTAGAAATGTGCTGGTGCTCGACAGCAGGGTGGCTTGCGAACAATACTGCTGTTCATGGGTGTTTAGACCACCCCTCCCCCGGGGCACCTTGCTGACAACTGGGCTCAGGCTGACAGCCGAGGAGGAACTCGCCAGGTTGAGTGCTGTTCAGGCAGCAACTGCATTGGACCACATGTGGGGCCACCATCACCCAGCACACAGGGCACGATGGGGGATTTTAGGGTCAGTGGAGGCTGCCCATGACTGGCTTAGACAGGACCAATGGTGAGTCTGAAGCTGGACAGGAAAGGACTAGAGGTCAAACAGGGCATGGAGAAAGCTCCTGAGGCTACCCAGGGCCCAGCCAGCCCTGACACCTGGGGTGCTGATTGGACAAGTGGACTCAGTGACCCTCTCTCTCTATGAAGACAGTGGTGGTCATGTCTCCTGGACCACATCTGCCACCCTGGTGAGAATGGGGTAGGTGGGGGGTAAGGGCTGAATCAGGGGTCCTGACCATGCCTGCAGTGGTGCAGTCCTGTCCCTCCTGGGAACTCAGACGGCCTGAGGGTTAATGCACATACAGATTTCACGTCCTGTGGCATGGTGGGCAGTGGATGAAGCATTTCCTGATGAAGCTCAGGGCTTTCAGGTTGGAGGAGAAACAAAACATGAAATGTTCACAGGCATAGGGTTGGCTGTAAGGAAAACAGAGATTTGGAAAGAGAGCAGGATGGGTCACACCTACAGGAAGCCCTGGGAGGCAACCTGGCGTATCTTAGCCTGAACACAAAGGTCAGGTCTGCCCCATGGTTTTTCAAGCTGACTGTGTCCTACAGTTAGAAGTTCTGCTAGTGTTTCCTGGAGTTTCACCTTCCCCAGCCCCACGATCACTTCCAGCCAGAGATACATTCACCCTTTTCCAGACAGGAGGGGAGGCAGTGGGAGACCTAAGTGCTGCTGGTGTAGCATCTAAGCGAGCAGCAGCTTCTGCTGGGTGAAGAAACAGTCAGTAGCTACATCTAATCGGAGAGGAATGCCAATGCGCTTGCACTTTGAATGTTTTCCTTGTGTTCTCTAAATTAACAATGAAGGTGTGGGCTGAGTGGGCTCCTGGTCCCCTGCAGTCAGCCCTCCATCATTCAGAGGCTGATTGTTCACTTTGGATTATTCATGCTCGAATTCCTGGCAGCCTCCCTGCCTCCCTGCCTACCAGCCACCACCTGGTTAGAGTTTGAAAGCAGCCCTTGTGAAGGGGAAGCAGAGACAGAAGGAGGGAAAACTCAAAGCAGCTTGATGTGCTGCTGATTAATGGCTCTGGGCAGCGGTGGTTTTGGAGAGGAGGGCGGAACCAGGGTTAAATGGACACAGGAAGAGGGACTGGGGTTGTCTGTGATGGGGGCCCTGCCTGAGACTCCACACTCGTGGGCCCACCTCTCTTGAAAGTCTAGGAAGGTTATTGATCTTGCTTGGAGTGAAGGGCACAGACCCAGCCCAATCCCTGACCCCTGGCCACCAGACTACAGGCCGCAGCCCCCATTGAGGGCAGCTCTGGCCGGGCAGCTGGGTAGATGAAATAGTCATAGGCCCAGAGTCCGGGCAGCTCGACTTTTAAAGGCCTGTGGTGGACCAGACTGCCCGCAGCAAGCCTGATCCTTTGAAGCACAGCGGCCCAGGAGGCCGAGGCCTGCAAGCCCTGTGATGCCTGCAGACAGGACATCTGTCAAGGTGCCCGGGTGCGGGAGGTGGCCCTCACCACAGGAGACCCTGTGGTCCTTATGATGGTGCAGTTGGGGTCCCCTGAATGTGCAGGGATGGCCTTCCGGGCCCCAGGCAGGGATGCTGTGACACAGGGGTGCTTCCAGGGTGAGTTGCCTGGCCAGCAGCCATTCCTGCAGTCTCTGTGGAGGACAGTAAGCCTCCAGAGTGAACAGAAACACCCCTGGCCTGTGTCAGGTGGCTCAGCGCCGTGGCTTGTTTATGGGAGGAAGCTTTAGTTGTGATAGCCCTGGTCTTTGAAGTCATAAAACCATCAGGTTAGGAAGCTCTGAGTAAACATAAGTTTAAGGAAACACCTCCAAATTAAAGAAACAAGTGACTATTTGCTCTCTGGTTCTCATTCACACCTAGTGCCTGCTCCAGGCATGTGCTGGGCTGGGCCCTGGGAACACAGAGGTAACCGTGGCAGGCCTGGCCCTGTCATCCTGTCCGCAAGTTCATTAGGTTTGCTTGGAGGTAGCTTGGATTTGTAGCCCACTCGGGGAAGCCCTCCATGATGGCGTATCTGCCGTGTGGGCAGACCTGGTGCCCAACACGCAGTGCAGAGACACCAAGCCTCTGGCGCAGAGCAACTGCCAGGCCCGCGATGTGTTACAGAGCTTGCTTCTAAAGCCATAAAATTAGCCTTGGGGAATAACAACAGCATTAAGAGCCGATGCTTATTGCATGCTGAGTACGCACCATGGCACTGTTCTAAGTGAATCCATGCATCCTGACCATCAGCCCATTTGGGAGAAAAAGCCAGTAGCGCCGAGCACTGGAAGAGCTGGCTGTGCCTCACAGCTGTAGTTGCAGGCCAGGATTTGAACCCAGGAGTCTGGCTTCAGAGGCCAAGCTAGGCTGTAACTGCCACTTGAGTAGTTCTAGATGCTCCGATGCCCAGAGTGTCTCAGCAGGGCCTGTGTGGTATCTCACATCTGTCAGGTGCTGGCCTTGCGGGTACCAGTGGTTGGGGGAGGGGAGGTGTATCCAGTGGAGGGGGGCACAGCTGGCCCAACCCCGCCCACTCCCACCCCAGCATCCGAGCCCACAAAGGCCACTCCACCAGAAGCACCCCTGTGTGTAGAGTCTGCCCTCCCAGCACACTCAGTGAAGGACCGCAGGGGGCTGCAGTGGCCCTCCTCCCAGCTGGCCGGGACCCATTTGGCAAGTACTTCCTGTGGCTCCCTGTTGTCCCCCAGGGCATCTGTGGGCTGTGAGTGACAGGGAGCTGGGACCAGTCAGGTGCACAGCACTCAGACGTAGGAGGCAGGCAGTGGGGCTGTGGCCCTTGGCTCTCCTACAACATTTATTATCACTAATCACATTTATTGATGGTAACCAGCTTTGCATTATCTTATCTCGTGACAACAATCTTTATAAAACCAACACACAGACAAAAAAAAGGACACAAATGAACTTATCTACAAGACAGAGACAGAGCCACAGACATAGAAACAAACTGATGGTTACCAGGGAACAAAGGGGATGGGGAGGATAATGTGGGAGTTCAGGATTTGCATGTACTGACTACTATATATAAAATAAATAAGCAAGAATGTCTTCCTGTATAGCACAGGGAACTATATTCAATACATTGTAATGGCCTATAATAAAAAAGAATATGAAAAGGAGTATATATATATATATATATATATATATGTATAAATGAATCACTATGCTATACATGAGAAATTAACACAACATTGTAAATCAACTATACTTCCAAAAAAAAAAGGATACTATTTATCCCCATTTTAGAGTTGAGGAATCAAGGCACTGAAAGATTAAGTAACTTGCCTACGGTCATCCAGCTGGGACGTAGTAGGTGGTGGGTTCAAATCCAGGCACTGACATGGCGGCACCCCCACTAGCACATCTGTGATGAGGCCAGACGTGACTGAGTGTAAGCCTTGGCTTGAGGACAGGTAGGAGTTTCTCCTTCGCCCCTGGAACCCTGGAGCTCCCCACACTCCATCTTTGTGCCTGATTCTGTCATGAAACTGAGTTTTCTTTCTTCAATCAAGGGACTGATTCCTCCTTTGTCTGGCAGGGATGTTGTTAAAAATCAATGAATACATGTTTACACAGTTCTTTGGGATCTCACGCGTGAGACAGGACACATTAGTGCAAAGCAGTTTGGGGTGATGCTATGTAGCATGAAAAATGGTCCTCTTGGTTCCTGTAGAGAGCATTTTCCCCAAATGCTTTGCATTTGGTGGAGGGTGGTGATCAGAGAAGAGGGTGCCCGAAGATAAGCTTTTCCAGGTTGCCGTTATTTGTAATGACAATGTTTGGGCTCTGAGATGTAGTCATGGGAATGAGGGATGTAAGGTGAAGAGCTGGCAGAGTAATCTACTTGGATAGTTACATCATCCAGTGGATGTAAACACAGGAGGAATGTCAGAGAGACTGTTGTCAGCCAGAGGCTACAAGCATCAGAAAGGAAGTAGGGAGTGACCCAGACTCAGTAGATGGCTACAGCAGAGAGGGGTGACATGGGCATGTCCATCTCTCCCTAGGAGTGGGTTCTTTGAGGTAGAGTCCTCTTTTTATCCCTATTTGACAGAAAAGGAAACCAAAGTGTCAGTAAGTGGTGGTAGAGCTACAACTCAAATCAGGGAGTCTGCCTCCACAGCTGGCTCCCTGGCCACCACGTGGCGTACCTCGTGGCCGAGCTGGGCAGGAGGGAGATTTGGTCCTTGCCTCTGAGGAGTTCACTCTCCTGTGGGAAATTAATACACATGCAAAGATGAGGCAAAAAGGCTATGTGATGGTTGCCAAGAGAACGCCCTGGAAACTGCTGTAACACCTCCAATCAAAGTGTTGCTGGAAGTCCTCAGAGAAGGATGGGTTGAATTTCATCAGCAGACATGGGAGTAGGGAAGGGCATCCCAGTCAGAGGGAACATACTAAGCCTAAGCAAAAGTGCAGACATGGGAAGGCCCCAGACCATCTGGCGTGGCCAGTTTGCTCCTTGTGTCATAGACAAGCAAGAGAGAAACAGAAGATGATGCTGGAGGGGAAGATTAGAACCAGGGGAGCAAGCACTTATGTTAGTCAGGGAGGCTAAATGCAGGCACAAATCCCCAAATCTCAGGGGCTTAACACAATGCAGATTTATTTCTTCTTGTAACAGTTCAGTGCTGGAGTTCAGTTTGTGGCCACGTGGTGACACAGGGACCCAGGCGTCTTCATTTTTGTGGCTCTGCCACCTCCTTGGGGCTTGGATTCCTTTGTTGGATGGCCTGTACCTAGCCAGTATATAGAAGGATAGAGAGAGTAGAAGAGATTTGGGGGGAGCCCTGGAGGGACTTGGGTGCATCCCTTCTGACATATCCCATTGACCAGAAGTCATCTGGCCACACCTGACCGCAGGAGTAGCTGGGAAATGTAGTCTAGCTGCATCCGCAGGAAGGAATGGAAGCAGGTTAGGTGAGCACACAGCAGTCTCTGCCACAGGCCTCCAGATCCAAGGCACAGGGTTTGGGCTTGTCAAGGAAGTCAGGGAGACCAGGGAAGCAGGGAGGGGCTGGATCAAAGCCAGCTTGAGAAGGACTAACCTGGAGATGCCCACAGGGGAGATACCCATGGGGGCTGGGAAACTCAGGTGGGGATGGAGACCTGAACATGGAGACGGGAGTGGGAGCAGAGAGAAAGAGACGATACTGAGAGGCCCTTGAGACTACTGGCTGGAGTGGGAGTTGCTTCCCGCAGGGCCAGGATAGCCGCCTGCCTCCCCGTCTCGGCAGTGGGGGCACCAGAAGGCCAGCTCAGGCCTTGGGAAGATGAAGTGGCTGCAGGTGGCCCATGACAGTCCTCCTCGATCCACATCCTGGCCTCAGAGAGTGGGGAAGAAAGGAAAGGAGCGATTTTAATTTTCTTCTTAGGCCTCTACATGACAAAGGAGAAATATCACCCAACATTATTATCTCTCAGAAAATACTCTCTGGAACCATAAAAAGGGAAATACAGTGAAGCCAGACCACGGAGGCTGCCCCTTAAATCAGGAGATTCTAAATTATCGTGGTGGCGCTCTCTAATTCCTCTGGATGAAAACATTAAAGATGACAATGTCCCTTTAAATCAAATGCCCTGGGAGTTGCTATAAAGAGTCAGTGGGCTTTTTTTTTTTTCCATGCGAGGATTTTTTTTTGTCTCTTTTCACCTTGTAATAAAATATATATCGTAACTTGTGGGGGCAGCTCTACAGAGCAAGCTGTGAACATGGATTTTCTGAAAATGAAGGTGTTTTGTTAATGGGAATCATCCCATCTCCGGGAACGTGAGATTTTCAAATGATGAGTTTGCTACTTAACTTCACACTCTTTTTTTTTTTTATTCGAGGGCTGGCCTGCGGGTCGAGTTTTGGCACCGCTGTGATGAAACATGACAGCACACTCTAGGAGGGCAGCAGGGCTGCCCGGACACCTCCTAGAGTGGGCCACTGGGCACAGGATGTGCAAGGTGGGACAGAGACCCCAAAGCCCACCTACATGGGGCAGGGAAGCAGAGTCTTGGGAGGAGCACTTAGAGGCAGGACTGGGGCCAAGCCTGGCAGGCTGAGCTCTTGGGTCACAGAGAGAACCCAAGGGCCACTGCAGCCCCAGAAGGAAGGGATGGGCCTGCATGGCAAAGCCTCAACTAAGCAGACTAAGTAGGCATTTTCTGGGCTCTGGTGTGAAAAGGGGGTAAGAGACGGGAAAGAATTGGTGAGATGACCCTGGCAAGGGCCAGTACCAGGGCAGTATGACCCACAAGGTTCAGCCCTGGGTCTGCTGCTCTCCCCTCTCCACCCCAGCTCCCAGCTCCACAGACCTGGGTGGAGACTGGAGACAAGGCCGAGTCTGTGCAGCTGACTGGACAATAGTAACCAAGATAGAAGAACAGACTCAGATATTTGAGAAAAGTTTTCAAGGCTTGGATCTGGTATAGAAGCGTTTGCCAGTTGCCCCATACACCCTACTGCCTGCAGCCCCCCTCTTCTCCCTGAAACAGCCGAGCATCTTAAAGGGGTCATCTGTGCCCATGGACCCCATGGCCTTGCCTCCTCCCTCTGCAGCCTGGCCACTTCCATCACCACCTCTACCTCACACACTTGTACAGATAAGGAAACGGAGGCCTACAAAGGTCACTGGTGACCTACAGTTGGCATATACAGTAGATACACCATGGCGTTTAGCAGATTTGACCTCTTCAGGCCCCACTGTTCCCTCTCCTTGAGTAACCATTTGCCTTCCACGCTCCTCCACCTCCTTTGCCAGCCTCTTAAGCTTCTTCTATAGATGGCCAGGCAGCAAGCAGTTGAGGCTATGCAAGCCGCACGGCCTCTGTCACGACAACGTTACTCCGACATTGTGGGGCAGAAGCAGCCGTAGACCGGTGAGCGTGGCTGTGTTCCAGTCAAACTCTATTTACAAAAGCAGGCAGAGGGCCTTCCTGAGACGTTTACACAGGCTTCTCTCCTCAGGGGGGCCTTGCCCCGCCCACACCTCCAGACACCAAGTTTCCTGCTGCAGGTCGTCACCAGCCCCCTGGTGTCCCCTTGGTCATCACTGAGGGTACCACATGCTTAGTTTGACCAAATTCCCATCCTCCCCCCCAAACCCATCTCCTGTCTCACTGATGTACTTTCACCTTTTCCCTTAGACATATTTCATTTATAATCAGATTGCTAAGTGCCTCCGAGTGGGTGGTTGAGTCTTTGAGAGGCTGCATGTATCAGTGGGAGCAGGCACCAGAGTTGGAGGCGGGTGGAGAGATTGCAGCACTGGGAGATGTGGCAATGGACTGGGAAGGCGTCAGTGGGGCTCACTGGGCCAGGGTCGCTGTCTGCCAATAGGCAGAGTCTTGGCATTTCAACAGGGCCCCAAAGAATTATGTTGAAGGAAAAGGAGTTTGCAGGTGGATTTGCGAGGTGCAGGCAAGAGACCACAGGTGAAGGGCAGGTATCCAGGAGCCCTGGGCACCTGTCTCCCTGCCTGCCCGTCTCCAAGTGATCTGATAGTCACTGAGCAGAGGGCAGGCTGGTGCTCAGCATCATCCATGAATGCCCCAGAGAGGGCTCTTTGGGGCCACAGGCCTCATTTTCTGTAGTTCCTGCTTTGCTTCATTCCAGGGAGCCCATGCAGCCCAGGACCAGTCTTAATGTCTGCAGCTAAAACTCAAGGGCTTCAGACACCCATCAAGATCCACAGTCCCTGCAGAATGTATAACTCCATGGGGCTCCCAGTTGCCCTCATGAGTCTACCTCTCCGAGGTACTGCTGACTTGCTGAGAGGGAAGACTCTGGGCTATTTCCACATGGAGGAAGCTGGCAGGCTTCCCGATGGCCCTGCAGGAGCCCTGCCCTCCAGCTCCGTTGTCCGTGCTGAGTCTTGTGCTGGCGCAGAGGGGTTAAGTGTGGATGCCTCTGATTGTTTCAGAAGCCATTGCTCTATTTCTGTTTCTCATCAAGTAAACTGATAACCAAGGAGAGTGGAAATAAACAATTCTGCCTGGCTGTGGCAGGTGAACTAAACCCCTCACCCCTACTGCCACATGGAGCCCTCATGTTGCTTTAGCCAAGGGTTGGTGCCTGGCTTTGGGCAGCTCTGGAGACAGAATGATAGGCTCGAGGCTACATCTTTACCAGGCCATGCTGTTGACCACCTAGGAGTCAGGTGAGCTGGGAGTCAGGTGACCCCAACTGCAGGACACTTGTCCCACCACCCTGTGGTCCCTCACTCATTCCTGGGGCCTGAAGCACTGTCTTAGAGGGCTTTCCCATCAGCAGAGATTCTGGGGAAATGAGACATGCCCAGTCGCTCATTCGAGAAGGGGAGGAAAGTGGTGACCCAGGCCCGCGCTCTGTAGCTCCCGACACATCTAGGGAAATGAGGCCCGTTCGCAGCGGGCAGTGCAGGAATGCAGGACACTAAACCACAGGGGCCACGTGCTAGGTGCTGTGGAAATAGCATAAAGGGCAGCAGGCTTCCTGGAAGAAGGTGGACTTCAGATGGACTTGAAGAATGGGGATGGGGTAGACCTGGACAGAGAGAGAAGGGAAGGGCTCTTCCCTGTGGTGAGACAGAGGTTCAGAGAAGGGATTAAAAGAGAGGGTTCAAGAATTTACCTTTATTCAACACTGATTAAGTTCCTGCGGTATTCCTGGTCTGCATGACACAGGACTGAAGTTGGGCAGATCAACTGTGGAACAGTTGGGACTGGGCCTCCAGGCCAGGCTGAGACATGTGACCTCCAGCTCTGTCCCGCTTTGCCCTGGGGCTCCAGACCTGGCAGCCTCCAAGGTCCCTGCTGTTATCCCAGTCTCCGGGGTGGTACAGAATGCACTCACCCATGGGCAGGAAGAGACCTGGGTGTCCCATGCCTGAGTTCCACTTGGATTTCTGGCACCACTGCAATGTTGACATAACAGTTGGGAAACCAGTGCCCCGGAGCTGTCTTGCTCTGGGTGAATGTCCCATCAGAGAGGGGCAGTACCTGGAGCTCCCTTCCCCGAAGGGCCTTTTACAGGCCTTGGTGTGCTTCCCCAAACACGGCTATAGGGACAGGAAAGAGGACAGGGCATGGTACACACCTCTGGGGTATAAAGAACAGCCACTGACAGACTCTGACATCTGTCTTTGGAGAGAGGGCAGGGAGCTGTTCCTGTGACCCAGGAGCAAGTAGAACAATCAGCGAGGTGGCACAAGACCCAGAGAGGTGGGGTGCTCCTTAGTCCCTGTGTGCCCCCTTCAGTGCCGTCCAGCTGTCCTGACAGGAGCTGCCACCTGGGGAGGTCAGTAGAGCTGGACCACAGCCTTTCTCACAGGTACCATCTGGCCTTGGGCGCACCTCAGCAATTCAGGATCAAAGGGCCCCCCTAAGAAGGCCTGTCCCAGTGTCCACAGCCAAGGGGGGTGGGGTAGGGGCTCATTAGAAGCTTAGTGCTTTGTTCTGATGAGTTCTCACTGTCAGGCTCTGAACACTGTGACTGTGACAGTTTTGAAGGCACTCACGACTGGGCAGGTTCTGTGATTGGTCCTGTAAGTACTGATGCGACACTGTTTCTACATGAGTAACAGCACCGCCTAGAACAGCTCATACAGTGAGCAGGCCGGAAGGGAGGGACCCTGGGGGGTGCGGGGTGGGGGGCAGGCAGCAGCTCTCCCTAGCCGCGCCTGTCCCCAAGACTCTCGTCTAAAGTCCCCAGACTCAACAAGTCCCCAGCCTCAGAAAGGGTAAGTCACTTGACCTCAGGGCTACCCAGCCAGGAAGAGGTAGAGCTGGCATGCTTAAAAATTTAATGATTTTTGTTAAAAGGGCAATGACTATTCTTTACTGAGCCATGACTTCATGCTAGGCACTGTGCTGAATAGTTTATATACTTTATGTTTTCAGTCCTCAGGTACTACTGTGAACCCCCTTGTACAGATAAGCTCAGGCAATAGTAGAGCTGGGATTAAACCCAGGCAAGTCCAACTCCTAAACACACAGCTTTTCCACTGCACTGTTCTTCCCAGGAGGAGGGGTGGATAAGGGAAAGATGCAGGTTGTGGTGTGGCAGTCATGGAAAGCTCCTTGGAGGAAGTAGTATTTGGCATCTGAATGGCATCCAGAAGGATATGTATGACTGAACCAAATGGCAGGAAGAACAGTGTAAGCAAAGACGTGGAGGCTGGAGGGTGCAGAATCCGTTCAGGAAAGAGGGCACTGCTGAATCCCAGAGCACAGGGTGCAGGCAGTCGGGGGCAGCGGGAGCCAGAGTGGTGAGGTCACCCAGGGCCTACAGGCCTCAAACGCCAGGCCAGGCATCCAAAGCTCTGGGCAGAGGAGAGGCAGGGCCAGGGCTGAGCTGGGAGGGATTCCCATGCCTACATCTTAGAAAAGGAAATGATCCAGCTGCTGCCTTCTGTGTACAGTCCAGACCCGGGTAGCATCCCCAAACCAGTGCTGCTTTAACAAAAGGGCCTGTGGCTGTGACTCCTGGTGCTCCCTTCCCCTGCAAAATAGTTACTTTTTAAAGCTTTGATACATTTAGAGCTGAGGCTTTCTGGCTGAAAAGCACTGGCATTTGGCCCCGTGTATGTTAAGATGTGATCACCAGTCCGCGCAACCTGGCAAGGCAGGGGCTGCCCAGAGTTGAGGGGTTGTTTTTAAGTGAAAGAGATGGAAAGAAATTTAAAATCAATACTTCTCAAATTAGGTTTTCCTTTTATGGGATTGAAAACGCTCCACTCAAGCCCAAGAGGAGGAATATGGTCTGTAGGCAGCATCAAGGTGATTAGTGTGTCTTATAACTTCCAGATGCTCACACACACTTTGAGTGAAAACAAAGAGAACCAAAATTATTTTCACAAAGCAGCCAGGATCCCGGCGGCTTGTCAGGATCCTTCCAATCACTGTGGACCCATTCCAATGCCCTTTCCTCCAGGAATCTGCCCCTTCCCTCTGCCCCTTGCTCGCTTTGGATGTGTGGGGCGGATCCCCGATGCCAGGACGCGGCCGTGAGCTGGGGCAGGGTCTCTAGTGGGTGGGCAGCGCCCCACCGCCACCCCCTCACCCACAGCTCACCAGGCTATGCTTCTCTCTCCTCACTCAGCAGCTTCTCTGAGACGATGTTTTTTAAAAGTTAAAAAGGGGTGGAGGGGTGGCGAGTATAGCTCAGTGGTAGAGCACATGCTTAGCAAGCGTGGGGTCCTGGGTTCAACCCCCAGGACCTCCATTAAAAAAAAAAAAAGATAAAAACATTTAAAAGCCCCTTTGAACCATGGCCAGTGAGTAAGAAAGAAGTTCTGTCAAGACTGAAGAGATGATTAACTTGCAGTGGGTGGATGTGTATCTAATATGCTCCATAAAAACAAGATCTCCTCGGGAAAAAACTCAACGTGCGTGTTTTCATGTACATGAATCTGGAGGTCTGGGCAGGTCTCCCGAAGCCCTGGGGTCTGTTGTCCCTCGCAGACAGTAATACAAGCTGACAGATAGTTACCATGAGCTGGCACATGCTAAATATTTTCTACGTATTAAATCCTCACGAAAAGTCTATGAGCCAATCCCCTCATGATACCCATGTTATAGCAGAAGAATCCAAGGCCCCGAGAGGTAAAGGAATTGCCCAGAGTGGCCCTGTCAGCAAACGGCGGAGCTGGTGTTAGAACCCAGGCTCCAAAGCACTGCTTGACCTCACAACCTGGGACACTCTGTAGTCGGTCAGCCTCATGTTGTGACCACATGACCCACACACCCATACCGCAAGCTCCATGAAGGCAGGCCAGGGCAGATTCTGCTGTGCTCTGGCCCCCAAAACAGGGCTTAGTGCAGAGCTGAGTTACTGGTGCCCTCGGCATGGGGCCACTGACCTGGCTCCCTTGCCAGGACCTTATGCTCAGGGCTTGAGGTCAACCCTGAGGGCGCTGACAACTCTCAAGGCAGGTCTTGACAGTCTGTGCCTGGACATGGCCGAGCTGAGGGCCCATCCTGCGGTTGGGGGAAAGTTTGATGCCAGCTCCTCCTGCTGCTGCTGGGGCATCCCAGACCCACGCTGTGTCAGGCGGTGCCAAGCTCCATTCAGCCGGGGCATCAAAGGCCACATCTGGAGGAAAGAGATCAGGAGAGCTGGAGGGTCAGGGAGGCTTCCTGGGTGGCAGGACTTGAATCCTTAGGACTTGAAGGACACTGGGAAATGATATCTGAGAACTGTTGACAGGAAAATGTGTGACTTCAGACCCCACCCCATGGTAGCTTGAAGGGTGAGGTATTAGGGCCAAGGGAGTGGGCAGGTCTGTGCTGCCCAGGTCAGAGAGAGTCTTTGGTGCCAGAGACAGCCTTTGGGGGGCAAGGCTGAGGCCCCGGCCAGGCTGGTACCTGGCTGGACCTTACCTGAGCTTTATCAGCTCCCTTCATTTTGCCAAGGCACTGTACAAAACCAAAGTATTATTCCTGTTACAGAGTTTTAACAGTTCTGTCTCCGTCATGATCTCCCTTTGCCTTTTCATTGTTCATAAATTTTTCTTGCCTACTCTGTCTTATCTCAGCTGGGGCTCTTTCTGTTTATAAGAAGAGAGCACAGGAACCTGTGGAGACCTCCCTGTCCCCCAGGAACTGGCCAGGAACATTGAGGGCAGCATCAAGAGTGCCAAGTCTGACTCCATGCTGTGCTCCGACCCCTCGCAGGGCTGCCTGGCAGGGCTCACAAAGCATCACCCATCACCTCGCATTCCCCTCCTCCAGAGCGTTCTGTGGCATCCTATTTCCTGCCTCACTGCATCTCAACACCTCTCCCACTCCTGGGTCTCGTGCCCCAGCCAGCTGTGCTCATGTTGCTCCAGTGCCCTACCCAGCCTGTCTCTTTCCTCACATCTATTTGCATTCCCCCAGTGCAAAAAAAAAAAAAAAAAAAAAAAAAAAGCTCATTTGTTCAAGGAAGGCAGGGACTGTGTCTGATTCACCTGTCTCCCTAGCAGTTGACACTGGACATTGTCTCAGATTTCAAAGTATTAGTTTGTCAACCAGAACAGGAAGTAGGAAGGAAATTGGCAGGTGGGGGTCTTATCCAGGTCTTGGATGCCTGAGACTTTTCCAGGAGGGCTGGCCAAGGACATAAGAAAAAGACCGAATGCCCAAAGCAGAATCAGGGCCCAGAGCAGTTACAGAGCCGCGTATGCCGGGCAGAGCTGTGCCAGGTGCTATGTCTGCACTGGTGGGGGAGGGGGATGACAATGGGGGAGATTCGGGGGGAGAACAGCAGTGGGTGCTTGACTGGAGGGCCGCTCCCCACACCTGCAGGAGTCTCAGCTGCAGATACCAAAGGCAAGTCTGCTTGTCTCACTGCCACCTGCTGCCCACCTCCTTCCCCCAGCTTCTGCCCCAAGGGACACATGTCTTAGGATCAAGAAGGAATGTCACACTTCAACAATAGAAAGATAGTGTTTTTAATGACGACTCAGTTCTAAGTGAAGGAAACAACCCTCTGATCAGCAGCAGTCTGACCTGGGGGCACAGACTTGTGAGCTTTTCTCCTTATGATGTGCTCAGAGCTCCAGAAGTGCATGCGGTCTCTCCCAGGGTGCAGGTGGGTCAGGGCAGGACCCCCGCCCATGTCTGTGCAGATCAGCCCTCACCTCACACGTGTGTCTCCTGCTAACACGGTGCTGTGAGCCAGCACCCTCTGTCCACAGTCCCCAGAACAGTTTCCATGAGCATCCACTGGCTCCGTCTGCACCCTTGGGCCAAACACCTGCAGGGCCTGCTCTCAGTTCCCTGCAAGCCGCACTGAGAATTCGCTGGCCTCATGATCTGCCACCCAGGGCCTGTATGAGGAGGAAAGCCACTGGTTTCTGACTTTGGGGTTTGAGCAATAGGGCAGGCTGCCCCCCAGATCTGGACCTCCCAATAGAGTTCTCACAAGTTCTACCTTGGGGTACATTTCTCATTTTCCAACGGACACAGCTTTCCAAGACAGGGCCGAAGTCCCTGTCTGCCATCTGGACAGCCAAGGGCCAGCCCCAAAGCTGAATCCTCAAGGCACAGCATGGCTCTGTTAGAGCCTTGAAGATGCGCACACCACCCACAACTGGGCTCAGGGCCCAAAGGCTCCATGTAGGGCTCCTGGAACATGTCTTTAGGGGGCAATCGGTTAGGGACACCCAAACTCTCACTGACAACCAGCCCTCTGTGGCCTGGTGGGGAAACAGTGGCGCATCTGCTGGGATGGTGGCACCTCCCCTGCCCGGGGTCCCTACCTTGTGCTCACAGGCAGTTCGTGCCCCTCTGCTCCCAGATCAGTTCTCAGAACCTGGTGAGTGTCGACATCTGTCTCCTTGAGAAGAGGCAAATGTCAGGTGGGCCTTGAGGAACTGTGGTGTTTGTTTAGAGAAAACTTCCTTCATGGTAAAGGGGCTGTTTGTTCCTTGTGGCAGAAAGGTTAGTACAGACCCTTCCAGAGCGGGGTCCAGGGGCTCAGAGCACTTGAGGGAGGGTGGTGAACCTCTGGCTCAGTGCAGCCGAGCCCAGGCAAAGTTCAGGGCAGTTCTTGCTGACCGGGCACAATCAGCAGGCCGCACCCTGGGGCAAAGTGGCCCAGGCATCTGCCCCCGCAGGGGCAGCCCTAGCCTGGGACGTGAAGAGGGGACATCTTCTAGGACAGAAGGCCTCGACTACGCCCCCAGGAGGCACCACTGCGCCTCCATCTCCTCTCCCAAGGGGTGTCCTATGGGGAGAAAACAACCCTACTGCTAATGGGATTAAAATTCATTTTGAGTTTTCCAATTACATATTTCAATTACTCTGAATGTTCATTGGAATAATGCAACCATGAGCTGGCAGGAAACCAGAACTGACAGCTTCTCCCTCAGACGGCCCAGGCTCCCCACCCAGAACACGCAGGGATACACTGCCACTCCTCTCAGGCCCCAAACATTTAGGGAATCTCCGCCATGCCCTCAGCGTGTGGCTTGGTGTTCCTGCCGCTGCTCGTCTGTCCCCATAGCAGGGTACCGGGTCTTCGCGTATACTTTGTCCTCTGCTTGGAAGCCTGTCTCCTGGTCATCTTTCGCTATCCTTTGGTTCAGCTCCTTCGAGACTCAGCTCAGGTGTCCCCTGCCCGGCCTGTGCTCAGCTTCCTGGACTTATCTCCCACTTCCCAAGCCCACGTGGGGCCTGGCACATCGTGAGTGCTCCATTAACTCCTACTGCCGGGGAAACAGGCACCGGCATGCCCGACCAGCTCCACCACCTGATAGGCAGTCTCTGGCCTGATCCCTTGTCTTGGAGCCACGAACCCTGCTCCCAGACTTAGGCTTGCCAGCCGTTCGTGTAGTGAAATCCTGGCCACCGCTTGGGCAGAAGTCCTGTACAAACTCCATGGCCACTTCTGCTCTGACTGGCTCCCTTGAGACCCAGCCCATCCCTAGGAAAACCAAACACCAGGACAGCAGCCCTGCCCAGTGCCAACCCTGCACTGGTACCTCAGGAGAAGAGAAAATCCCTCCCTGGCTGCGTTTCCTCAGTCTCCAGTCCCATCACATTCTTTCTCTGTTATTCTCTCATTCTGGTTATTTATCCCACATCTTGGGAGAAACCTGGACCAGGACTGTGGCAGCCTTTCGGGAACTCGGGTGGGGAGCCCTGAACAGTTGGATCAGTTCGCCTCTCTGAGCCTCAGTTTTCTCATCTGTACAATGACAGTCAAAAGAGCACCTGTTTCATAGGGTTCTTCTGAGGTTTACTCAGTAGTGTGTTTACAGAACCCAGCCAGGGGTCTTTGGGAGACTCTGAATCCATGACCTTTGAGTGGCCCTCAGGGCCATTAATGCAGATCACAAACACCAAGCAAATAGGAGAGCTAGCTGGCTCTGGCGGTCTGGCTGGTGGAAATGGTAGGATGAGGGTGACCCCTCCCCCAACTCAGAGCATCCCAGAGAACCAGGGAACCAGTGTGCAGGCCTCTCTGCCCACCCACCAAGTGTTCACCCAATGTGTTGCACATGCCAGGCGCTGGGCAGGTCTCTGGGTTACAATGGTGAGCAAAACCTAATGTGGTTCCTGCCCTCAGATAGCTTATAGTCTTTGGGGAGAGAGACTGAAACACAGTGGCGATCCACTCTAGATGGGATAGTTACAGGGTGAGGTGTCCCACTGAGGGATAAGGTAAAGGAAGAGACCTAAAGGATGAGAAGGAGCCAGTCAAGTCCAGGCCAAGGACACAGCCCGTGCAAAGACCCGGAGGCAGGAACAAGCTCCCTGTGTTGCAGGAGCAGGAGGCAGGCCGCACGGTTGGGATGTAGTGGTGCAGGGAAGCTGTCGGTGCGTAGTTCTCAAAAGGAAGGAGATTGGATCTCACACAGTGTGCGGTGAACAGCTGCTTATTAAAGACCCCTACAGCTGTGGGTGGGGCTTGGTTTGGAGTAATGGGGTGCCAGGCTCTGTGCTGGGCCCTGTGAGACCAGGCAGCCTAGGTCCCTGCCCTGGAGGAGCCTCCGTTCTCCTGATAGGGAAGGTCTAGGAGTCTCCCTTCAGGGCTGGGGGCTTGGTGCAGCCACATTTCAGGAGCAGTTCTCAGAGCAATAGGGGATGACTTTCATGCCTCATTTGCGCCCACCTGGCCCAGTCCATATCCCTCATGGCATGGACCTTGGCTGGGAGTTTGAGATGCTTTCGGTAACTTGGCTCATGAATATTCATGACTGGGCTCAAGGCAGCGCACTCTGAGCCAACTGCAACTGGGTGAGTGGGCTAGACAGAGCCCATGGCTTAAGATTTCAAGCTCTTCTTCCCCATGCCTACCTGCTGCTTTCCACATGAGCCAGCTAAGTAGTGTGGCTTCTGGAAGCCTCGGGGGGTGGGTGGGCACTGAAATGATTTGGCCAGGGTGACAGCAGTGGCCCCATGTAGGCCTGGAGTGTGCTGTGGGTTGATTTCCCCCCTAAACTCAAGAGAGGCCCCCTTTTAAGTTTCCTAGGACTGCCATAGCAAATTGCAGCCCAGTGGCTGGAAACAATGTAAATTTATTCTCTCACAGTTCAGGAGGCCTGAAGTCTGAAATCTAGGTGTTGGCAGAGCCATGCTCCCTCTAAAGTTTCTAGGAAGGGACCCTTCCTTCCCTATTCCAGTTTCTGCTGGCTCCCAGTGTTCCGAGGCTTGAAGCAGCACAACTCCTGTCTCTGCCTTCATCTTCACATGTCCTTCTCTTTGTTTCTGTGTCTTTTCCTCTTCTTTAAAGGACACTAGTCATTGGATTTAGAGCACCATAAATCCAGGATAATTTTATCCTGAGACCCTTAAATAATTACATCTGCAAAGATCCTATTTTCAGATAAGTTCATATTCTGAGGTTCTGATGGCATGAATTTCAGGAGGATGCTGTTCAACCCACCATAGCCCGTTAGGAGGTAACCCTGGCAGGAAATTGGCATAACACGCCTGCTACGCGCTGGCTTGACCCTCACAAGTGCCTGCCCTATGGCACCTCCACGTCCTGACCACTCCCACGCTCTGTAGCTCCCACTGCCACATGTTCTCATGTTCCCTTGGGTCCATCCAAGGGATCCTTGAACTTCCTAGGATATGTGTGCAGTGGTCAGTCTAGGCTCAGCCTGCACTTCCTCCCAGGCTCCTGAGACCCAAGTTTGGCTATGGTCTAGAGTGCTGGAAATCCAAAGAACACACAGTCAGCCCTAAAGAACTTCTCTACAGAAACTGACATTCTTCTACACGAACCCCAGCATCACAGCAGCACTTGAATTACAACCACACCGTATGAGCAGGCTGGCCAGGGCTGGCGAGGGGCTGGGGCCTCGCAGTGCGTGGGGGTTAGACAGGTGTGCAGCTGCATCGTCAAGAGGTGATGCCCAGCACCCCCTCCCTGGTCTGAGAGTTTGGGGCCTGAGTTTCAGACCCAGCGAGGCTATCAGACCCTGTGTACCTGAGGCTCCCTTGGTTTAGTTACCTGCAGGAGGAGAGGGGGACCAGATGGTCTTCAAGGACCCTTTCTTCCCTGATGTCCTGAGTGGAAGCACAGACATGCCCCTGCCCAGCTGTCAGGGAGTGGCTAGAGTTTTCGAAGCGAGAGTGGTGTGCAGGCCTGTCAGAAACCCCCTCCAGAGAGGGCTGCCCCTCTCCAGCACGGCCCTCTGAGCCCAGCACCTGGTTCCCAGTCTTCTAGGGTGAACTTCCTCACCCCTCTGATGTTCCCTGAGGAGCCCTCAGAGGGCGGGGTGGATGGATGGGGAAAGTCATCATTAAAACTGAGTCATGACACAGTGGGAAGCATAAGGTGGTGTTGGCCTTGATGGAATGTGGGAAAGAAACACTTGAGAACAGAAAGGCTGTCCGAGTGGCTGGCTGGCCGGTGAGATGTGGGGTAAGAGTCAAGGCAGCAGCCCAGGCATGGCAGAGGCCGTGGTGCACTGAGGAGCGCTGGAGCCTCTGCAGGGGTTCCACAAGGTCTCATAAGATCCCTTTTGCCCCAAACACACGTGCCGCATCAGACCCAGGAGCTGCAGGGGAGGCAGGCTTTTGGACAGGGTGAGGGCACTTGGCCCTCCCGTGGACTGGCACTTTTTAGCTAGCAGTTATGGGACCTCTGGGTGCTTCAGAACATCACCCAGGCGTCCTGTGCATAGGCCATGAGACCAGGTCCCTACGGATATGATGGGGATGCAGCCTCTTAAGGTCCCTGGGAAGAGATGTCCCATCTGTGAAGTAGGCATGCCTTCCTGCTGTTGTGGAGAGGGTCACATGGTCCAAGCCTTGGGACTGAGCTGGGAGGGGCACACAACTCTGGTCACAGAGATGAGCAGAGGGTGATGAAATCCTTTGTCACATGGATATCTTCACAAAAGAGTCCCTGACTAACCCCAGATTGGCAGTTCTTCATCTTTTACTTCATGGCAACACTGAGCATCCAGGGTATCAAGTCCCAGTTCAGAACAGGGTTTTGCTCGAAGTGGGGAGAAAAAAGCCAGGGCCCCTGAATCCCCTGGAGAACCATGGGTGGCTCTACCCAGAGCATCTGGCTCATTCCACTGGGCAGATGAGGCCAAGGAAGGCCCTGGCCTCCACGGAGGCTCCCCCCAGGACTCTCCCATTGGAAGGCAGGTCGGGGTTGATGGGGAGCAGTAACAGTATATTTTTTTCTCTTTATATATTGTGTTCACTATATAGCCCTATGTTTCAAATTAGAGTGTGTTTGTCATTTTTTAAATTGTAGTTGACCTATGCCACACACAGAAAGTGCACATAAGTTCACGGTTCAATGACATAGGTATGGACATCCCTGTGTAGCCACTATCCTGATTTACAAACATAGCATTCCAGCACCCAGGCACCCCCACCTCCTCCCAAGTGTAACTGTTACCCTGCCTTTCTAATACTATTAGAGAGCCAAGCTAATGGCCTGGGAGTCATTTTGCCTGCCTTTGAATTTTATATCAATGGAATCATATAATATGACCCTTTTGTGTCTGGCTGCTTCCTCAAAACCATGTTTGTGAGACTCATCTGCTGAATTTCACCAATAGCAGAGGTTTGTTCCTTTTCGTTGGTGTATAATGTTCCATTGTAAGACTCTTCCACTGTTGATGTACCTGGCTTGTTTCCAGTTTGGGGCAATTATAAACAGTGTTCCTATGGATGTTCTTACACAAAAATTTGACATACATTTTTGTGGGAATTGTATCTCGGGATGCAATTGCCAGTCAAAAGTGGCAAGGTGTTGACTGCTGGTTTTAAACATGCTCCTATTGTGAGAGTAGGGACTTAGACATTGGTGGGGAAGTGGGGGGTGGCCCTTAGGCCCAAGGCACCTGTTCAGGGCCAGCTAGTGACTTACCCTTAAGAGGTCATATCTGCTCCCCCACCACAGCCTTGAGGCCCTGGGTGTTCCTGTAGGTCCCTCTCTGGGAATCTGAATCATAGGCTCAGGGCTCCCTGGGCCCAGGCAAAGGGATGTGATGCATCAGCCAGGAGGGGAGCCAGGGCCAGAGAGACCTTCAAGGACACTTTAGAGAGCTACCTGCTCAAAAGGAGCCACCTGTTGTCCCCTCCTGCCCCCCCTCCCTTCCCTCTCCCCCACTTCCTCCTCTCCCTCTCTCTCCACTGGGGTCCAGCATCCAGCCAGCACAGCCCCTGCTGGCAGCCAGCTGAGGGTTAGGGCTGCAAGCACCCTCCATGGCTCCCACCTTGCTGGGAAACAAGCCACTGGAAAACAAGCAACTAGAAAACAAGCTGCACCTAAATTTCCATGAGCTTAAAATATTATATTCACACTTACTTGCTTAAAATGCACATGCTTGCTTTGTTTTAATGTTTTACGCAGGATGACCTGTAACACATACTACACTAAAGAAAATTTGTGAGGGGCAATCCTGAGATTGACCATAAGGGCAAGAAGGAGGGCAGATATTTCCTTAGGGTAAAACAATGGATGGTCCTGGAAGGCCAGGTCATCCATTAACAGAACTTTGTTCTGGCATGAAAGCATGTGAAATTTTGCTATCTAGAGATGTCCCAGAGGCAATAACAGGATAGAGGAGGGTGATTGTTCCTGGAAGGGATAGGCCTGAAATTAATCAGTTAATCAGCAAGCGGAACTTAGTGCTTATCGCATGGAATATCTAAAGCCCCACCTCTTTGATCGCATTTTTTTCTGAGCTGTATACTCCTAATAAATATGATGTCGACCAGGCTTTCGGCACTCTAGATCCACGAGATCTTGAGTTCCCTGGTCCCATCTTTGCTCTTTACTTTTGTTTCTCAAGTCTTGCGTCACCCGTCCTCAGACACGGTCCCGAGCTGCGCTGGACGCAGCACCACCTTGAGGCACAAGAGTTGCATTTCCCTCCTTGAGAAACAGGCGTACCCCACTGAAAGGGGGAATCTTGTGGTTTCCCTCTGTTGGCTTGAATTATGTGTAGTATAATGTTAGTTAAATATGTACAAACATAAAACTAGGTACACGTTCCTTATGCGTAGAGCTCTTTTCCAGCCATAAAGCTAAAACAAATTTATAAATGAAATAAAAACAAACTGAAAAACCAATAAACTTCAAATTAACAACATTAATTTAATGGGACAAATGATATTCTTTTCCTGAGACTAAATCAGTGCTCACAGCCTGATTCTGGGGTAGCCTGCTGCAGTTCTTTGAGGTTTTCTGCAACTTCACCGTGTGCGGGGAGATAACTCCGCCCTCCCGCCACTTTCCTCCCTTCAAACCTCTCCAAAACCTTCATTCCAGCAGTCTCTGGACCTCTCTGAGCCTCTGCTCATCTGTAAAATAGAGAGCGTAATAGGACTTCTTGTGAGAATTAAGTCAGTTAATGCACCTACAGTGTGGACCAGGGCACACCGTGGGTAGGGGACCTGAGCATCCACGTAGGCCTCCATCCTCAGATGGCCCCACACTTGGTTTAATGCTGTACAGTCTCCATCTTAAAATTCTTATTACTTTTCTAAACAAAGGCCCTGCATTTTGTACTGGGCTCCACAAATTACGTAGCACAGAGCCAGGCACGCCGTTGGCACTCAGCAAGAGTTCGTTGTTGTTGCGGACACCCTGTTCTTGTTCCTAATTGTAATTCCTTTGTGCTATTTTCCTCTGAGGCCAGTTTTATTTTCCCACTATTTAATAGAGGTTGGAGAGGCCACCCCGTGTGTGTAATTGTATTTGACTAATTCTTGGAGTTGGGTGTGTGCTCTGGGGCGAGGACTTGGGTCTGTTGAGGAAGGGATTAGCGTCCTTGATCACGTGGGCAGGCTGAGCCCTCTGACTCAGGACCAGACCCCCAGGCTCCTCTGGCATTCAATCACTTTTATTGTAGCTGGTGCAAAATGGGGCCAGGCTGAATACTGCTATTTTCTTGAAACCACTTAAGTAAGTGACCATAGTTTAAGGTAGCAGGTTATGGAGTTGAAGACACTTTAATGGATTATAAGCTCACGCAGAGTTGCTAATTTAATTTCCCTTTTTTATTGCTGTAATCCTAAAAAAAGAAAGAAAGAAAGAGAAAACAGCACAAATAGCCCCTTTCCTAGAGTGAGATATTAATAGGCAGGGCATTCTGCAAGAGCAGGAGACAGCATGAGATTTTGCCAGGTCTCGCTGTTTGTCCCTGAATTCCTGAGGCTCTCAGCTGGCCCAGATAAGGGACAGACCCAGGGGACTAACTACTCAAAGTTCTAGGATGTGGAAATGGCACTTAGCGGCTGTCAGAAGACTCAAGAAACATCCCTGCCTGCCCAGAGCACATGTCTGCAGCAATCCTCCATCAGCCCCAGCCACTGGCCTTGGTCTGCCCAAAGAGAAGGAACACTGAGGCCTCGAAGTGCAGGCATTAATATCCCAAGTGTCCTCATTATAGAGGACTTGGTTCCCCAGAGAAAGGTTGACTTTCCTTGGGAGACATAGCAGGCTAAGGACAAGCTTACTCCCTGAGCTTGGTGATCAGCCCTCAGGGCTATTCTCCTGGTGCAGAGGCAAAAGGGACCTCCCCACCAGTCAGCACCCCCTTGTGTGCCCAGGGTCACGCTTGGCCAGGCAGGGAAGGGGTGAGGAGCAGATGGGGAGCCTACCACCAGCGCCCCTGTTAGTGCTGGAGTGGTTTCTTCCTTCCATCACCTGAAACCTGAGTTTCCCTTTGGCTCCCCAAAAGACCTAGGGACAAGGAAAGACAGTAAGGGACATCTTTGCAGCTGTGTCTTCCCACCAGCCATCCCTTCCTGAACCAGCTGGGTTCCTGCAACCTCAGGGTCAGATGAGCCTCAGAGGTCATCAGTGGCCAATGTGCCCTGCTCTGTTCCCCTGTGGAAGCTTCACCAACTTCTGCAGGCAGATCCCCCAGGACCCCAAGCAGCTCCCACCTCAATCCAGGGGGGGCCACAAGCCCACAGCCTGGCTACACAAGGCCCCCCTGCTGGAGGGCTCTAGAGCTGCGCTGTCCAATATGGTAGCCACTAGCCCCAGGTGGACACTGAGCCCCTGAAATGAGGCTCGTCCAGAGTGAGATGTGCATGCCAGGTTTCAAAGCCTTTTATGGGAGAAGAACGTAAAATACCTCATTAACTAACTTCTTCATTGATTAAATGTTGAAATGGTATTTTAGATGCATTGAGTTACATGAAGTATATTATGGGAATTAGTGGCACCTGTTTCTTTTTACTTTCTGTGGCTGCTAGAACATTTAAATCAGTTGGGTGGCTTTGCATTGCATTATGTTTCCACCGGACAGCACCACTCTGGGGAGGACAGAGGAAATATCTCAGAAGTCATCCAGAAAGGACAGAATTCTGACAAGGGGTGAGGGGACTAAAGTCTCCCCAGCAGACCCACGGCAGGAGATTCCCCAAACCCTGGTCCTCGAAGGCCTCCTGCACCTGCTTCTAAAATGAGGAGTGCTGGTGAGAACTCGAGCCAAGAGGCCCCATAGGGGAGCTCAGAGACTGTGCTGTTGTATATATTATCGGGACCAGAGAGCCACACTGAGTTTTCAGAGGTCTCCTGAGTACTAACAGATGGTCCAAGTTTTCATAGTCTCTTCTGAATCTTAGAGCAAAATCTGGAGAAATAGTCAGTGCCCACAGACATTCCCCACTCGCAATGTCGCCTTTAGTGCTAACGCAGTGCAGTCATTTGCAGGCTGATAAATCGGAAGAGTTATTATTCCTTTAAAATGCAGACATATCTGGGGTACCCACTTAACAATGCACATGGAATAAATTACTTTTGGATGACACTTTTTAATTGAATTGAACTAACAGCTTAGTAATATGTTGCAATAAGAAGAATATTAGGATGATTAAAAGATCTGAAAACTCTTGTGAAATTAAATGATTAAACATAATGCTGAGTAAATGAACAAGTCTGTGTATATTAATCAGTTGTGGGCCTCAGCAAATGGCCGGGTAACTAAACTTGCATTACGGCCCAACACACGCATGACTTCCCACGCTCTCCAGGCCAGCTCTCCATCACCCGCTCCTTACCGCCATGCTGGGCAAGCTGCTTTTTCCACAGAGAAATAATACGTTAGTCATTTAGTGAGTGTGATGATGGCAAGAGAGATTGCTTCTTGGCAGACACTCATTCCTTCGGTTGAGGGCTTCGAGGAATGGCCACATAGTTAATTTTCTGTCTTTGTTTTTAACTAAAATGAAACTTTAAGGGGCAAAATGCATTAGAATTCCAGCTTCCATCCTGATCATGGGAGTTGCCCCTTTGTGCAATGCCTCTGTTCGCTGTTAACCCTGTCACCTCCACGTGCTTAATGTCGTTTGCTCAGGACAGTGAGTTGGGTGGGCTGGTCTTAGGAAGCAGAGGGTGGAAATGTCGTGCTGGGAGAAAGTGCTGATTCCCAGGGCCCCGTGGCCAAGACTGGCTGTCCTAGTGGAGGAGGAGCGAGCAGCTTGGGGGGCGGGGCGTGTGCCAGGAGGGCGTCCCCCACATCCCTCAGTCCCACCGCCTCAGCCAGCGCCTGCAGGTGCCGTTTGTGTGACCTAGGAAACTGATGAACTTCCCTCCCTGCCTCGTCCCCCACCTGCCCAGAGATAATACAGGTAATTTCTTTTCTGATCGTATAAATCTTTCATGGCCAAGTCATGCTCATAATTAGCTGCATAAAAATTCAGGCTACAACTCAGGATGTTATTAGGAAATGCAAAAACAGTGAAAAGTTTGTTTTTGCTCTCTGAGAAAAACTCTCAAGGTCTCTATTCCTGAGAAGAGAAGGGACATGGTATCTCATTAAGAGTAACATTCAATTCAGTGGAGAACCTCACTTGCTGGACTTGATGCCGAATATATTTTTTTTAAATGAAAATAAAAGGCCCAGCCGCCGCTGGCAGGTCTGTGCTCAGTGCTCAGTGCTCCCTGCCCTGCCGTGGTGGCCCCCCCAGGCCCTCTTCCCTCAGCGGTGCTGAGAGCCTTGTGCTTCCCAAACCAATGCCACAAGAGGCCCCACAGAGGCATCTTCTCAAATGAAAATATATTCCCCAAACTAAAGTGCTGACCGACCCAGTTTTGCAGCACATCACATTGGAAAATAATACAGCAGAATTCCATTAAGCCGATGGCTCCTAAGGAACAAGTCAGCTTTCTGAAAGGTCCAGATAAAGCACTGCAATTGTCTCAGTGGTTTAGTGTAATCGGCAACTGGGGGCACTGGATTCATCTTCCCCAATCTGGCAAATTCAGAGCCAGAGAAGGGAATCGCATGCCCATAATTACCTGGGAGGCCAGAGGCTCCTCAAGGCGACTGTTGGCTGGTCTTCCTGTCCTCTGCGGATACCATCCCTCCATCTGGCCCAGCTCAGGCCTGCAAGTCCAGCTCGTGAAGAGGCACAAGCTGGACTCTAATGTCAGACAGCCCTCAGAGAGCCAAGGGGTTGAAGTCCAAGGACAGGAACAAGTTCTCCCAGAGGTGGCCCATCCTGCTGACCCAAGCAAGATTATTAAACTTGCCCTTTCCAGCAGCACAGCAGGCCATGCCTACTCAACCCTAGATCCAGCAAGTCAAGTGGTCTGGGCTTCGGGCAATTTAGGGTATTTTACACGCTGCTGGGCAGGGAAGTGCGGGTTGGCGGTGGCCTATGCCCCACAGAATCCCAGCCCCGACATCGTCACCTGCAGCGCAGAGTCAGACCCTCACCTCAGCAGATCTCATTCTTTACTTTCCTCCAGGGCAGAAGTGCTGAAAACATTAATTTGTCAAAACTCTGAAAGCCACAGGCTTGAGCCAACAAGGAGAGAAGCAATCAAGACTTTGTCATCAGAGGAGGTGGATGACCCCAGTGTCCTATCAAATTTAGTCCAGAATGGATTTCACCATTAGCGTAACTGTGCCCTTCAGCTGCCACACCGTTTCCAGAATGGAGCGCTGATACGTTCTGTGGCACAGTCTCTTTATGGGGAGGACAGGATCCCAGTGCCCCTTGACAGAGAGAGAATAATAGCATAATGCAACAGAACATTTTTGAAATGCTAATGCACGCTCCCTGCAACTTAATTTTATTTTTTCTTATTGGCTTTTTTATATGACATTTCACAGTCCTGTAGCCTCAATAGCTAGATGTGCATCGTAAAAACGACAACACAGTGATTTAAGGAGGAGAGTCCATCAGAGCGAAAGGGATGGTATGCTTTTAAAGTATCAGTTTAGCACCTCTTACCTGGGGTCAATGTTCATTTTCAGTACATCATTAAAGCATCCTGTTAAATCACTCGGAGAGGGGCTGTGCTCTTCTTCCCCATCTCCATGTTGGGTGATGGAGAGAACGAAGTGGAACCCAACAGGAAGGGCCGTATTAGGCACCCACACTCTATTGAGTTAGGGGCTACCAGGGCAGGTGGACCTGAACTAAAGACTGGGAGAGGGATGGAAGAGAGAAGACAACCATGTATGTGGGCATTTAGCTTTCCGTTCAGAAGTTGGTAGTGAGTGACTGATGGCATCAAATGAAGCCTCCTCTCTGTCAGCTTTACAAGCACAGTGTTCACCAAACCAATATTCATGAAGGTCCAAGCTGCAGTCAGCTCGGCAGCCCATCACCTAACAAGATGAGTTCTACCGTGCCTTGTAGAACTCTAGATCCCAAAGTCAGCTCAAAGGCAAATGCATTAACAGGTCCCTCAAACCTCAGGTGGAGCAAGGCACAGGCCTCCCCTCTGGTGAGGGCTTGCACCAGAGCATCAGGCTGATGGAAAACTCCCAGAGCGCAAATTCCAAGAACTCATCTCTCAAATCCAACTGCCCCTGTCCAGTCACCATGAGACCTGAAAGAGAGATGCTCTCAAGGACTTCCTTTCATTTTCTTCTTGAAATAATATCTTTTTTGTTTCAAAATAGCATATGTTAACTTTACACAGCTGCACAAGAAGTTGAAGATAACCCCTCCCCAAACCCACTGCCCCTGAGTCCCATCCCTCAGGGACAACGACCTCTGTGGACCCATCCAAGATTTCTTCTGTGCCTAGACAAACACCCACACAGGTATTTTTGTGACCTCAGATCAGACTCTACACATTGTTTTGCAACTTGCTTTTCTCACTTAAAACCCTATCAAGTCAGTACAAATAGATTTACCTGGATCCTTCCAATAGCTGTATAATATTCTATTGGGGGCTGAAACATAGTGTAGTTAACCAGTCCCCTGATAATGGGTGTCAGGTTGTTCTTAGTTTTTCATTACCACAAACAAACTACAATCGGCATCATTGGTCAAAGACATCTTTGCACATAAATACACTGTCAAATAAACTCACAGATACTCCTGGGGGGTCTGATTTTGCAGGTACCTGGCAGCTCCTTCAAAAGTTATAGGCCCTTGTCTCTCTGTCTTATAATTTCCAAAGTTAGAAAGTTTGGAAAGACTAAACAGTCCACTCCCTGTCTCGGGATGAGGAGGGAGGCAGCTGAAATTTGCACTTGGAATTTATTCCTAAGAAGCTGGGCTACAAAGACAGATGAGCCATGCCTCCACCAACTCTAGGTTGAACTGCAGAGGCCTCACGACTCCTGGGACTTTTTAGCCATCCGCAAACACACACACATCAGCCCAGCTTCTCAAACCAGCTCCCGTGTCAGGGCATGCTGGCCTACAGACTCCTCCCGCCACATAGGCAACGGCACAGACGAGGGGTAAACGGAGCTCTGGGTGTTGACATCAAACTGTCCACCACGTGGGGTGGGAAGGCACAACTTTGACCAGCTCTGTGTTTAAAATGCACAATCTTCTGCACTGTAGTCTGGTGACCCCAGAGCTTGGGCCACAAGCAAGTGAAGCTCCCAGAGCCTGTGATGTAATCTAGGAAGCGAAACAGCAGCTCTGGCACTGCTTGGAGCCAAGTGAAGCCACACAGCCTGCGAACCCATAGCACACAGCACTTGAGGTCGGGGGAAGAGAAGTCGGGGGTATTAGCTGCCCTCCCCGGGAAACCATCCCCCAGGGGCCAAAAGGGAAGCTGTTTGCCAGAAGGAGCCCTCCGCCTTCGCACCTCAGCCAGGACAGTGCAATTTGAAGGTTGGAAAATTTGCTTCCTGTGTCTAATGACCTTCTACCCGGATGTGCCCATTCTGATCTCTGGACCGCTCCTCTGCCCTAGCAAGCCAAACTCCCCACCAGATGGAAAGATCTAGAAGTCTCCTTTGTGTTAACGATTGATAGCCAGGGTAGGCTCTGCCTTTCCAAGTACGTCTCAATTGCAAAAGGACCCTCCAGTGATGGACTCTGGTATCTGTTGGCAGGAAGGCAACACTGAGACCTTCCCCATCACAGGCACTGAGGCCTCACGGCAGCCCCCATGCCTTCATCGATCTGACCATTCTGGGCATCAGGGAGAGGAGCCCCTCTGAGACCTTGTGCAAGTTGCTTCCCCTCATTTGGCCACAGAGTCACCTGTGAGATGGGCAAGTGCTTCCTCCCTGCCTAGCCTCCCCATAGGGTGATGAGACCCTGGATGGGCAAGTGCTTTGTGACAAAGGGTTGTCCTTATTGCCACCACCGGGTTAACTGCAGCCCCAGGATGCCCTGTCACCTGCCCTGTGGTCCTCCTAGGCCTGGGCTCAGGGAGAGGCCCTCACAGCCACTGCAGACATGCTGATCTTTGACACACAGTGGGTGCGCGGCCTCCCAACGGCTGATGCCTCCTTCAGCCACTGTCAATTTCAGTTCTGTGCTTGACCCACGGCCACCTCCTCACCCGGCCCCCAGAATCCTGTTAGGCTGCAGGGTGCCTAACAGGGTGCAGCCAGCTGTCACCTCCTCCCTCTCTCCTCTTGTCTTTCATGCCTTTTCTCCTCCTCTCCCTCCCCAACAGGACCCGTCAAATCAAAATCACTCAGGTTTTTGCTGCTGCTCCTTTTCCTCCTCCCAGGAGGGTGATCCTGAGGAATGGGGTCACAGAGACTCCAGGGAGAGAAGCAGTGCAAGGACGGAGGCCCACCCTGTGCAGCCAGCAGGCCAGGCCCTCTACCTTTGTGCCTTTTGGGGACCTTGGTGCTCTCCGAGGGCATGGGGACAAGTGGCATGCTCACCCCTTTCTGGTTTCTAGGGAAGAAGCGTCATGACCTTCTAAAGGCTGAAGGTACACAGTGCAGAGCCAGGGCCAGAAGGGAAGCCTGGTCGCTGCCCTGGGCCAGTGGCCCCTGCAGCTACAGCTGCTACAGGCTAACCACGCCTGCTCCCCAAATGTCCATGCCCAGCTCCCAGGAGGCAGGCGTGGATGGTGTCCTTTGCTCTCCACTGCCAGGGACCCTCGCTTCTTAGTCAGTGAAGGGCTGGGCAGGAACAAGTGGCTGCCTACCCCACCTTCTCATAGCAGGACAGAGAAACCCCGAAGCCCTGGCCCTCCTGCATCCCCCAGGCTCCACTGACACCCAGGCATTTGTTCCATGCCATTCTTAGCTGACCACCTTCTCTCCGAGGTCAGGAGCCAGTGTGGAAGTCTGCTCTGGGGGAGGATGGTGAGGCTGGGGCTGCTTGGGGGATCCTGCCCAAGCCAGGCAGGCCCCCAGCTCACCAGGCGTCTGCCCTCAGCTGCTTCTCAGCTGGGAGAGGGCCAGGCATCCTGAACCACATACATTTTAATGGACACATTTCACTGGTGATTGCCCCATGTGTGCAGAAGCTCATTAAACTGGTGTTGTTTCGGGACCACGGGAAGCCGTTCTGCCCACAACTTCCTGGCCTGTCTGTAGAACTGCCAGGAGGAAGGGAACTCATTTTCAGCTCTCAAGGCCAGTGCCATGGAAACAGCATTCAGTAGCCACATTGTCTGCACATGCTGTGGTCTGTGTACCCGGTGTTTGCACACAGAGGCCCCCACACTGGGCACATGCTCAGAGGTCCTGGCTAGTACTAGCTGGGCTCACAACGCCCAGCCAGGACCTAACAGGAGCACTGTGGTCACAAGCAGTGAGGCTTTTGGGCTTGGCAGCCCCAGGTCCACCGTGCTGTGTAGTGGCTGTGCGCTTACCCTTAACGAGAAAGTTACACTTCTGGGCCTGGGGTGTGGGGACAACATGACTGGGATGCCCGCTGCCAGCCTTCAGGGAGAGTACATCCTGGTTGGGGTTTTGAACAACCCCCATCACTCAGTGAGTGTGAAGGGGAAGGGGTGGGAGGCAAAATAAGGCCCTGGCTATGAGTCCTAACTTCACTGTCATGGCCAACGTGTTCACTCAGTGAGTGAACCCGAGCTCAGCCGCAGCCTCATGGCTTCCCAGCTGTGCAGCCCTGAGCCACCCCTTTGCCTCTCTGAGCTGCAGAAATAAGGTACCCACCCTGCAAGGTGGCCATGGGGTGGAGCATCTCCCATGGTGCCTGCTTACAGGGGGCTTGGGAAACCAGGGCTGCTATGACCCATGCCACACCGCTCCCTACCACCCTCCCCAGCCCCAGCACCTCAAGCTCCTGGCCTGGCCTTCTGTCCCTCTGTGCCTAGGCTGCCCATTTACCCCCTCTTATATTGGTAAGCTTAGTATCCCTTGATTCAACTGGGGTTTATTGGGATCAGCTGAGTGTCAGGCCCCATACAAGATGCTGAGAGGGCAGCTGAAAACCAGGCGGAGAGAGTTCCTGCCTCTCCTGATGCTGCCTACCCCTCACCCCTACCCCAGTGTGCCCTGCTAGGTACCCCTTTTCAGCTGATGCCACCTCATTTAGGGTCCATTCACCTCGTCTCCACAGAACATGACAGCCCCTGTGGTGTGGGGCACCCCGAGAAGGCTATGGTTCCAACATTAGGGGCAAGAAGAGAGCGTGGCCACAGGTGCAGCCTGGAAGCCTCAGGAAGGTGCAGCGGGTGGAGAAAGGTGAGGAGCTGGAGTAGGAAGTGACAGGCTGCACCAGCTCACAGAGGGCGCCAGGATCTTCCCAGATGTCAGGATGGGTGTCAGAACGTAGACCCGGAGGCAGGAGGCCTTTGGAGGCTCTGGCTTGTGGTTATGGGAGTGGAGGACAGGCTGAGCTGAAAGGCCCAGGAAGGAGGAGGTGATCAGACCTGGGACTGTGAGGGCAAGAGGTTGAAGGAATGAGAAAGGAAACAGGTGGAGAATGAGGCCAGGCCCAGGAAGGGGGATGGGCGGGGGAAGACGAGGTGAGGGAGAAGACTGGCCGTCTAGGGTACAGGTCCTGTGGGCATCAGAGCACCAGGTCCACAAGAGCTCAGGCTGGCCCCTGCCGGGAATGCCAGGGGCCACACAGCCCTGGGGCATACAGGGCCTGGCGCCCAGAAGGCTCTCAGCTGGTGGGGTGCGGCATGAGTGACTGTGTGATGGGACAGATGGACTTTCTTAGTTGTGATTGCTTTCCCACCATACCATATGGTTCAAGCAGAGAGGGGCTCAGCTGGGCTCCAAGCCTGTAACTCTATTCTTCTAAAGTGCCATGGATTTAACAGAAGGAGCCTATGGCACCAGTGAATCCCAGTTCTTCCCAAGGACCACTGGACTGGCCCTGTGGTCGGCTGGGTTGGCCCAGTGGTATGTGGCCTCCCTGGAGCTGAGGGCAGGAGGAGGCCTCTGGGTGTCAGGGTCATTTCTCCAACTCCAGCCTTCCCAGGACGCCTGCAGACGAATTCTGGAGAGGTGAGAGGAGACCAGAAGCACCGCGACCAGGATCTGGGAGGGTTGTACTTAGCTGCTCTTGGCTCCTCAGCCGGAACTAGTTTCTCAGAACCCTTTCCTTCCTGATGGGCCAGAGTGGAGACAGAGGTGAGGCTGTGAAGGGGCGCCCTGGCACAGATAGGGTTACAGTGTGCAGGAGACAGTCTCCCAGGGGCCCTCCAGGCAGCCAGATGTCATCATAAAGCAAGCAGGTAGGGGTGTGAAACTGGGGTCTCCAGATATGGAGAAGTGAAGACAGGGTACCTGTGCAGTTTGTTTATACAATTGGTATTTATAGAACCCAGATGATTGTCTTATTTCAAAGAATTCTGACGCCTTTGCACCTGAACCCAGGCCTGTTGTACAATGCGCAGAAGAGAAACCGGGCCTGGGCCCAGCCCAGCTTCAGCGTAGGTTTCTGAAATGCGCTGCATCCCAGGTGGGGCCAGAACACATCCCTACACACAGTGTGCAGGCCTCCCAATGCGCCGTTTGTCACATGCTGACCTCTCTCAGGCTGTGCACGTGGCCCCCTATCCCCAGGGCACTCGAGCTCCTGCAGTGGCCCCGGCCTGCATGAGACTGTTGAGTTGTAACTGTAAAGACATTCAGCGCCACAATCACAAGAAAAACACATATGAAATCAAGATAAATCTGTCCCCATTGCCAGGGACAGTGCTGCCATTGCTCGGTCTCAGGTCTCCCCCTGCCCGCTCCCCCAGCCTGGCTAAGGGGCTGAGGGGGAGGGTGCAGAGACACCACATTTAACTCTTCAGTTACCATTCTCTGACTCATTAGCTGCTAGAGGATGCAGTCTAGATTCTCTCCTGGAATTTTATCATCGCCCTCTCCAACCCCATCGAAATGCAGTGCTATGAAGTACACAGCAGCGTGCGGAACTGTAGGGTGTCGGTCCTGCCGCTGTAACTCTCTGGGCCTCATGTTCCTGTCCTCCACGTGGGGACAGGCCTGCCAATGGCATGAGATCTGGGATCACTGGCCCTGCAAGGATGCTGGGTGGCCTGCCTGTTGGGCCCCTCCTGCCAGCCTGTGAGTCTCTCACTGGGGAATGACTCCCCTGCATTTGGTCTGGAGGTCACTTCTCCAAAATTCAGCCCACCAAATGCATTCGTCAAATAGTTGAAGATCACTACTCTTGTGATTATTGGAATTTCTCTATTTTTGAGGGTTTGTACCCCAAGTACCCTCTCTCAGTCTAGGGCAGGACACAGGTGGAAAATGTGTCATAGAGCTGAGTTTGGCTCAAGCTAAGTGGAGATGCAGCTGGAAGTAGGTGCTCGTGGGCCTTGAATACCAGGTGGAGGAGTGGGGCTCCCTCCAGGGACAATGAGCAGGGAGGAGTCCTGGAGGGGAGCCGACTGTTGGTGGAGATGTTCCCAGAGAAGAGGCTGCTGTTTCAGCCAATAATGAGGTCCTGACCGGGGCAGCCTCAGAGGAGATGAAGAGGAAGGGCAGACTCAGAGAGGTGCGAGGGCGGTTTGGCTGTAATTGTAAAGATGGGGAGAAGTGGATGAGATTTTGGCTCATTCATCCCTAAAACGGACCGTTCACTCAGCTAGCCTGCAGCCTCCGCGTGTGCCTCGCAAGGCAGGCACCACGTGGTCGAGTGCAGCGAGAAGCAATTTGCCGCGGGTCAAGATGTGGAGATTTCCAAACTGACAGATGGTGGAGGAGTCTTTGGAGAGGAATCGGGAGGCATTTTTCTTACCAAGATCTGTCCTTGGACAAAGCATACATTATAGGGTTCCCTCTGAAAGATAATTTAAAGAACCTACCCAGGACAGAAGAGAAAGATAAATACCCCATACAAGGAAGAGAGATTTCTCACTTCCTAATATTTTGGTGCCATGCATCTTGCTCGACACAGGGAAGGTTTCAGCCAAAGGCAAGTGAGCTGGTTTCTGTGTCACAACTATGATGCTCATAACACGCAGTTGGTGAGGTCTCCCAACCCCCGTCACCCGCCTGCATAGAGAGGAGCAGCAGGGGGCCCACCAAGTCCCGTGTCAGCAGGGAAGCTTGCCGGCCGAGCCCCCGTGTAAGGTTTGGCCTTGTTGTCGTGCTGGGGTGAGGAACGAAGGGCCTCCTCTAACCCCTACAGTGCAACCACCAAGACATGGATTGGTCCAGACAGGGCTGTGTCCACGTGTGCGGGGCAGCCCTGCCCAGGAAAGGGCAGTGAGAGAGAGGACTCTGGCTTTCAAAGATTAAGAATGGGCGCTTCTTTTAGAGCTGTGCGAGCCACATTATCACTGCTGACTGTGGTTACTAATGTAGACCATGGTTCTCCATGGTGCCCCCGTTGCCATGGGGCCAGATAATTCTTTGATGTGGGGATCTCGGGTGCATTGTAAGATGTTTAACAGCATCCCTGGCCAGCACCCACCAGATGCCAAGAGAAAAACACTCCCTCCCAGAGATGTGACAGCCAATCTCCAGACATTACAAATGTCTCCTGAGGGGCAGAGTCACCCCAGGTTGAGAAGCACTAAGGTACACCAAACAGGCCTTTCCCTGTCTCTCCCCATCAGGTACACTCCCCCAGGTCTCCGTCTGCACCCAGGCTCTACCCACCCCCCGTACAAAGCACAAAGTCTGCGCCATCAGTGGTCAGGCCTCCTCTTACTCCCTGGGGGCTGCCCACTCTCACCCACTCAGAGGCTTTTCTTCTAGAATTGCCCCCTTCCCTCTTTCGCATCATGAAGTTCGCCCTCCACGTTCGATGGTTCCCACAGGTGTGTTTTTCCAGTTGTTGTGTCTGCAAGCCAGTCTTGCTGTGACCTTCCACCCAACACCCCATTTCTCCGCTCCCCTTAGTGACTGAGCTCCTCTAACGAGCTCCTCTTCTCCACCTCCTGCTCCCTCTCAGTCCGTTCCAAAGCTGACTTCACTCCTCAGGCCTCTAATGGAACACTAGAGGCTCCAAATGTCGAGTTCCCAAGCACCCTCTGTGTGGCCAAGCTGGTGATCAAATCCCAGCCCCAGCCTGATGGAGCTCTTGGCAGCCCCGGACACAGGGGCCCCGCGCCCCTCCTCACAGGCTCCTGCCCGGGCTTGCTGTGACTTCTCACCCTCCCGCCTCTAAGCCGCCCTGGGGACCAGGACTCGGTTCTCAGCCCTCTCCCCTCCCTTCACACAATCCCTGGTGATCTCATTTGGTCCCGTGGTTTTAAATACCACTTCGCATTGATGAATTCTAAAGTTGTCTCCCTGGCGTGGACCCCTCTCCCAAGACTCAGACTCACACAGCCAACTGCCTACCCATCAGTCCACCTACTGTGGTTTTAGCTAAAATTTCTGCTTTCTTCCTCAACCTTTCAGTAAACGCAACCAACACCCACCCAGTTCTTCTGGCCAAAATTCTAATATTCATCCTTGACTCTTCCCTTTCTCTCATTCCCTTAATGTTTAGTCAGTCGACAGATCTGTTGGCCCTGCCTCCAACAGTTGTCCCAAATCAGTCTGGCACCTAGCAGGTCTCCCGGCTTCCTCTGCGGCCCGCTGTGTCCACCCTCCTCACAACCACAGCAGGTCCCCACCCCCAGCACCCTCCACCCTTTCTGACAAAGCCTCAGTTGGCCCACCTCCTCCCACAGTCAAATGCCTCCCCAAGCCCGCCATGGTGGTCCTCACCAGTGGCTGCTTTTGGGGTGAGCACGTGACACAAATCTGGCCAAAGAAACCTGAGGGGAAGTTGGGGCGCCAGGACTTCTGGGAGAGGCTTCCCTGTGCCTGCAGCTCACGCACAAGGGAGAGTCCCTCCTTTCGCCCTCTGATGGAGTGCCTGCCTATGATGCCCAAACCTGTGCTGCACAGCTGCACACAGAAGGCTGCAGGGCAGGAGGAAGAGGGCCCGTGTGCCCCATGCCGTCTTGGTACCACGGGATGAGCCTCCCTGGGAAACTCCCACCGGGCTCTCCTCGTGGTGTTGATCATAGCTTTTCCTTACTAGTCAGCCCCTTCCAGTCAGGATTTTCTGTTGAAGCAACTGAAAACGTCTCCACCAATACATAGGTGGTCATTAAAAGTGTAAATCAGACCATTTTATTCTCCTGCTTAAAATCCTCCAATGGTTTCTCATAGAATAAAACCCAAACTCCTCACCACTGTCAGGGGGCCCTGCCAGTCTGGCTCCTGGCCACACACATCTCCAGCCTCATCTCTGACCACTGCCCCCAGGGGCTTCCTCCCTGACTCCATGCTACCCTTGCCCTGCTTGTGCCCATAGCATCACCAGCTGGTGAGGGAAAGGCTCCTCTGAATTCAGCCTTTAACCCTCTCTGCCAAGACCCAAGCCAGGCTGTCAGGGTCAGTGCTCCACAGACTTCCTCTCCTTTCAACGGTTGGACTCAGCTGAGCTCCCTGCCATGTTGATAAATACTGTGACCAAAGCTGTGGGAGTTTCTCAGATGGAAACTGAAAAACTAAAACCCAGAGGAAGGACAGAGTCTCAGCATGGCTCACCCTGGACCTGGAGTTTATGAGCCAAGGTCCTTAGGAACCATGCTGGAAAGGAACGTAGGCTGTGAGCAGTGTTTCTTTTAAGACAGAAGTTGGCAGTAGCTCCAGGGGCCCTGGGAGCAGCAGAGCCCATGGTCAGCCTCAGGAACCCCTCTTCAGGAGTTCATCAGAGCTGTGACACACTCTGGAAGTTGGAATTTGAAACAAAAACAAATACACTGATATAAGCTGTTTTCCAAAATGGCCTGCTGATGCCTGTTAACAAAACGCAGCTATGACTTAGCATTCTCAGGAGACTGAATAATTAAACAGAAAACAAGCTATATTTATCCATATTCTTGCAAGATCCAATGGCTTCTCCCCGTTGCATGCATGAAGCACAGTCCCTGCTCAGAGGGGGCACGGCATGGGCTGCGGGGCGGAGGTGGAGTGAGGACACATCAGGGACCTGCTCCCAGTCTGGCTTCTGCTGCTTGGACACACCCCAGTCCAGTCCCTGGGGTCGTGGGGAGAGCAGTCCTGATAATAGAGACTTGGCGACCATCCTCTTCCTCGGCCGAGGGCTTGTAGTAAAAAAAAAAAGAAAAACCACCTTTTAGAAATCCTCCTCAAATCTTATTCAGTGAAGAGAGCTACAATGTGTTTGTAATCTGCATTTCAGGTCACATGCCTTGGGGAGGTTTGGGGGGCTATCGGTCAAGACAGAGATGGCACCCCAAGATTGTGTATGGGTCCCTGGACCTCCCCTCCCAGCTTGCCTCACCTCAGGGAATGGCACTGTATTTATTATGCAAGAGGATCAAGCCCAGATCACGGAAGGAAGTCATCCTGAAGCCCCTTTCCCTTGCCCCCTCATCCAAACTGCTTCCAAGTCCCGTGCCTTCTTCTTCTCCCCATATCTGCAGTCATTGATTATCTCTCCCCTGAACCACTGTCTCAGGCTCCTAGATGGTCTCCAGCATCCTCTCCTCTCCCCCAATGGTCTATTCTCACAATAGCCAGAGTAGTCCTTTCAGCGTGCAAATCATATCACAGTCCTTCTTGACTTAAAATCCTTCCCATCACTCTCCATTGCCTTAAATTGAAACCATTAAGTCTTCCCTTAAGGAACCATGGCTCTGCCTGTTCTACCTGGCCGCTTCCGCCTCTGTGACTGCGTCTGTGCCACGCACCCCTGCACCGTTCCCTGTGCTTTGGCCACACTGGCCTTCTTCAGTTCCCAGAGCATTCTAAGCCTACCTCAGGGCCTTTGCATGAGCTGATTCTCTGACTAGAATGTCCTTCCCCTCATTCTTGGCCTGGATGGTTTATTCCTATCTTACAGATCTCTACTTAAGTATCTCCTACTCACAAGTCTTCCCCCACATTTCTCCACTTGCACCTTGATAGGACTCCCTTGCTAGTCTCTCTCGGCATCTTGTTCTTTCTGCCTACGGAGCATATTGTATTGTGTAATTTATTTCCACATTTTCTCCCAGCCCACCCTTAGATACCCCCTCCAGTAGGCAGGGAGTTTGGACACTAGCAGTGAAAGTGGTAGAAACGGCAGCGGGATGAGAGAGTGAGCTTCCTGCACTGAAGTTGTGCTAGGGATTGGAACAGAAGTTAGATCTCTTATCAGAGGATTCTGAGGGTTCTGACCGGAGAGACTTGGCCTCCCGAGGGTCTGTTCCACATCTCATTACAGTTTCTTCCATGGAGATAAATTAACTTGTATTTCTTTCCCTTGGAGAGGTGGGGTGTGTATTAGGCAATCAACACCAATACTGTAGAAACCATGAAATCTCAGGGGCATAATGTAGTAAGGACTGGTTTCTCACCCTCATCAGGTCCGATAGGGTCAGGCAGCTCTCCTCAAGCAGCAACTTGGAGGCTGTGTTCTTTGTTCTCACAAAATGCATGGCCATGCTGTCTTCCATGAAAGAAAAGAAGAGAGTGTGGATGACAACTGCATTAGTCAGTGTTCTCCAGAGTATTAGAACCAGTGAGGTGGGTGAGTGGATGGATGGAGAGAAAGATTTATTATAAGGAATTGGCTCACATGATTATAGAGGCTGAGAAGTCCCAAGATCTGCAGCCAGCCAGCTGGAGGCGCCGGAGAGCCCATAGAGTAAGTTCCAGTCTGAAAGCCAGCAGCACTCTACCCTGGTTTCTGTCCCACTCACCAACTTCCCAGTGTGGCCCTGGTCACAGGAGCAAGGTCAGATCAATGAAGTTTGTCACATGGGGCCACAGCTATGTGGGCAGCTCCCAGGCCACCTGGGGATGGGGAGCTCCCCCAGGGCACCGGGGATTCACATCCCTCGTACAAGGAGAACAGTGTGAAATGAGGCTGCCGCTGCAGAGGCCTCTCTGCAGATCACCCTGGTTCCCCAGCCGGCCCCTGAGCCCAGCTTCACCCTGAGCTAAGCTCCATCAGTGCACTGATGTGAGGGCTGGTAGACTGAGCTTTTGACTAGAGTCTTTCCACCAAGAGCATCATTTGAAAAATGGCAAATGTCCAGGTAGGAATGTGTTCCATTAGTGCATTTCTAGCATAAGAAAACTAACGCCAACTTGACAGGAATTTGAGAAATTTAATTTCTATTGCTGTGAAGCACCAGAAGTCTGCTTGAGAGGGTGCTGATGGGTTTATGAGTGTCTCATCGAGTTCAAGTCAGTGTGAGAAATAGCGCCTGAGATTAAGGGAAAGCTGTAATAGGAACTAAAACCCAATTCTCCAGCGACGGAAATTTTATGCCTCATGCTTCCAGGAAGGGTGCTCGTTCGCCTGCTCATGGTGGGCCCATCAATCCCCCACGAGGGCCCTTCTCTCCAAGCTCCAAGGAGCAAGGAGAGCATGTGTGCAGGGAGGAGGCTGAGGGCTGTGTCTGGAAAAGCAAGGGTGATGCTGCTCTGGTCTGAAGGGCCTAGAGAGCTAGTGAGGTGTCTCCCAGGACTTGGCCCGAAGCCCACCCACTGTGTGCCCAGTGCCACACTAGGCACCAGAGCACAGAACAGCCCTGCTGGGATCTCCCTGCTGACATGCAGCCTGGCGAGGGTATCAGGACGGTCTCTCTTGTGCTAACTGACCCACGCTGACCTTGACAGTCATGCAATGCCACCTGTGCCTCTTCATCCCAGGCGGAACGAGGGGAAGCCCACTAATGCCCCAAAGCCTGGACCATAGGGTGTCCCAAGCTGTGAGGAAGCCCTCAACCCTCGTGCCCTCCTTGAATTGCCTACTCACCAGGCAGCCTTCCAGCACCAGCTCTTACAGCAGAAGCAGCATCTATCTGTAGGCACCTCGGCCAGTAGTGCCACCGAGCTCCCCAGCCCAGCCCTCCCTGTGCAGGGACACCAGCCTCTTTCTACAGATGCATCCTCACCCCAGACCCACATGACAGGAGCCCCTCACCCAGCCCTCTTTCACTGCCCCCCCATACTCTGGGCACAGGAGACCTTGGGACCCTTCCCAGAGAGTGGCCTGTGGGACCACAGACGGTCAGCACTGTGGGAGCAGCAGAGCCACAGCCAGGAGCTGGAAGGACGCCTCGGGGGCCCTTCCACAGACCGCTCCCTGGAGGGCTGCAGTGTGGCTGCTCCACCTTCCTGCCTGGCCCCTCCTGTCCCCTTCCAGTGTGAGGCTCAAGAGGTCTGTTGGGGTCCCCTCAGCTAGGCCAAACCACGGTCACCAAGCCCTCCCCCGTTACTCTGCAGAGAAGGGGCAGGTGGGGGTGGACGGCAATAGCAGAAATCAGGTTTCGCTCTGATGCCTCTCACTGTCTCACAAGGCTCCACCCATCTTGCCCTCACCATCTTGCACCTTGTTGAGACTTCCAGGTGGGGTAGTGACACAATAGAGGGGACAGAAGAGACCCTCTCTCTGTCTCTGTGGTGGTCCTAGAGTGTCGATCTGCCCAACACATCCTCTCTGTCGTGACATTTGACTCCACCCCCAACCTCCCAGCACCTGGCCCCAGCGGTGGTCACGTGGCCCAGGCCTGTGTGTCGGTCAGTCCTGTGACTGCAGAGTACTCCGTCCACCTCACCTCGGAGACTGCTTCATGGAATAACACAGGATGGGAGTCTGGGCCATTGGACTTCTCCCCATGCTTTTTTTAAGGGCTCTCAGGAGAGATGTGGGCCCTTTCTCTGGGATCCTGTGTACAGGGACAGTCTAGGTGTGGGGCCACCCAGCAGACAATGCCACTGTTGGTGACGCCGGATGCCCGCAGCTGCCTCCACCCCCTTAGATTTCCCAGTTATGGGCATTAAGATCATCCTCCTTTTTTTTTTTCCCCCTAAACTAGTTGAGCATTTCTGAGAGTTTCTGCTAGTTAAGTCTGAAAAAGTCCTGACAAATTCACCAGAATAATCTCTTTCAATCTTCCTCACCCAATACCTGTCCAAGTGTCTCCTTGTGTTAAAACTTCAGGGTTGCAGAAACATCCCGTGAGGGCGTGAGAACCAAGTAGAAGGTGCCAAGTAGGCACATGCTTAAGCCCAAAACCACATGGCGCGGGGACCAGCGGGGCCATGCTAAGTCACCTGGGAAGAGAATGCAGGGCAAGGTCAGGGACTGTTCTGAACCCTCCGTGATGAATCTGTGGGTGGTGGGGAGCCCCTGGGAGCTTTTGAGCAGAGCTATGAGGTACCTTGTACTCCAAGTAGTGACCAGGACACTCACGAGCAGCAGGGGGAAACTGGAGGGGTGACCACGCAGGAGGCTGTTGAGGATCTGGATGGAGAGGAAGGGGAGAGTTAGGGGTTATCAGGAGGGACTCCCTTGTGGGGCTTGGCAGCTGTTCATGCTGCCACTTGAGGCATCACTTGTACCATCACGGCAAGTGGGCAAAGAACAGAGGCAGGTGGCTTTGAGGACCAAGGGGAGCAGCAGGTCCTGGCAGGACCGAGGAGGGGGAGCAGGGACATCAGCTCAGAACCATGCACTCAGAGTTCCAGAGCCTAAAAGCTGGCTGGGCCCCCAGAGCCCATTCCCTCATTTCATGGATGTCTAAACTGAGACCCAGGGACCAGAAGGGACCTGCCCAAAGCCACTCGGGCATCACCAACAGAGCCAGGCCTGGAAGCCAGGTGTCCAGAGCCATAGCCCCACTTCTGCCCCGTTCACTCGAGCCCCAGCCCATGATGCTGCCTCATTTTTCACTTGCTGGGAAATCACCCTGGGAGGTCACTCACGGGGAAGTGGGGCCTGCTGGGGGAAGGCGTGTTAAACAGTAAATAACTGGGAGTGAGGAGCAGTTCAGTTGCCATAAATCTCTCCAGAATTTTTAAAGGATCTGGGGAATATTGACATGAACTAAATCTAATAAAACATTCATTTAATTAAACTTTAAATGATCCAAATATTTGCTGTTTGGTTAATATTTGTGTAGCTGACAGGAGCAGAATTATGATGGTTTTGTCAGTATCCAAGCATTGTAATTTTGCATGAGTCTTTCCTGCAAAAAGTGCACGTCTTCAGACATAGAAATGCTCGAGGAAGAGGGGTGGGTGTGCACTCGGGAAAGATGCAGGAACCGGCTGTCCTAGTAGCGGATGGAGAGACGCACAGGCATCCCATTGGGGTTATTTGTTTGTTTGTTTGTTTGTTTTAGCCCTGTGCTATAGGCTCCCCAGACATTTTCCTACATCTGTTTAAATCATGTGAGTTTGGGGCCGCATGGAGGAAGGGGCTCCTACCTTGCACGTAAGTCTTACATTCTGAATGAGGGCCTGTGCTCCTAGCCTGGTAATTAGGGCCCCTGAGACCCTGCCAACCAGACTGCCTCACCTCCGCATCCCCCAGCCACACGCCCCCTTTCCGTCTACCCTTCCCCTTACATTTTAAGGCGGTGATTCTCAGGCCTCAGATGCCCCGGAGACCCCTGGATGCTTGTTCACATCTGATGCACACCCTGCCACCAGTGTCTTTTGCCAGCCTGGGCTTGAGGGGTGGGAGTCTGTGTTTTAACCAGTCGCCCCCAGAGATGAGATGCAGGTGGTGGGGGAAACCACAACTGGAGAAGCAGGTTCTGGGACCCTGGGGAGATCCTGCTTCCTCTGAGGGCCCCTCCCTGACCTCCCAGTTGGTCTCTTCCTTGTGCTCTCACTGGTGCTCAGATGTGCAGGGAAAACAGATTTGTGTGTGTGTGTGACACATCTGGCTCCTTCACATCCCTACCCACCAGCCACTGGGAGAGAATGCTCCTAAATATTCAATCCACTGTAAAGCTTAGTCCAAGCTAATCATTTTGAGCTCATGTAAGTAATGCCCTAGCTAATAAAAATGCTTTGGGTCTCCAACTCCCAGTTGCCCAAGCTGGTTTCCTCTGCACCTCTGGTTCCCCTTCGTGGACCCCCGAGGTCCTGTCTGTGGGCACTCGTGCAGAGGTCAGACCTGGCTGTGCTCGTGTCTGGGTGCCCTCAGCCTGGTGGAGTCCAGAGTCCTGTGGAAGAAGAGGTACCTCCTCTGCGCTTGGGGAAAACTCTGGGTTCTGAGTGCAGTGGGAGCTAAACAATTTTAGCAGGTTCTTCTCTCTCTCTCTCTCTGCCCCTCCAAATCTCCAAAGTCTGGGTCTTGCTACAGAGGGTTAGTGCCATCTCTGCCCTGAGCGATATGCCTCATGACTCAGAGGTAGAAGGGCAGCCAGCGGAACATGATTTAAGAGGGAACTTGAAATGCATCACTTTAATGTTTGTAAAATATGATGCCGGTTGCGTCTGCATCAATCACTCCCTGCTTATCTTTCCTCATGCGGGTCCTTCACTGGGAGTCACATTTTTCCTGTGTGTGACTGTCCCCTCTCCACTGGCCTCTTGGCTTTTTTCCTTCTTTATTTCCATTTTCTCCATTTGTCATCCATCCACCCAACAGGCGTTGATTAAGCACCTAGTGTATATCTTGTTCATCTTTGTGGGCCCAGGGCCGGGCCACTGAATGTTTGTGGAGGGGCAGGGCTTCGGTGTTCAGGACAGGACCTTACTGCACCCATTTTCACTGCACTAGGTTTGCAGTGCCTGGCACCTGTGGCTCTTTTCCCTCCATCCCCCTTCCCTCCCCCACAAACACTGGCAAGAGGGTATAAGCACAGATGCACTGCCTGGACACAGCTCAGAAGTGTCCACTGAGTCACAGAGCTCAGTTCCCAGGTCTGTGCCTCACTCCACACCTGTCGGAACTCCCCCAGGTCCCAGATCTTTGCTGGCATCCCAGAATAAACACAGGCCCCCAGAGCCAGCCCACCTCCCTCCACTCATGCTGCCTCCGCTGCCTCCCCAATCTCCCCAAGTAGATTTGGGGGCAGAGCAGAGGGTGGCAGTCCAGTTCGTGAGCTGGTGCCTCTCCCTCCAAACCTGATCCCATTTTGGCTTTGAATGCTCTGAGTTTGATTTTTTTTCCTAAATCCTGAGAATTTCAAGAGGCCTGTGATTGCAGGGAAATATTTTAGACCCTTCGCATTTGCCTGATGAATGATTGGTCTTAATGCCAGTTATCAAGTGTAAAATGGTAAGGATTAATAATCTGTGCAGCCCAAAGTACACTTCAAAAAACTAAAGGCTGCACAGTGCACGGTCGTTGAACAAAAAGCCAAATCCAAGTTCAGAGAATCCTTAGACAGCAACAGACCTTCAAAGGTCAGCCAGTTCACTCCCCAGGCTTCAGACAGTGCAACCTTTAATTTGCCCCCAGGTGGAGGAGAAACCTGTCCGCCCGGTCAGCAGAGCTTGACTGCGCTTAGCGAGGCCTCGGCTTCCCCGGACCCGGCGAGCACAGGGCAGGGCCCAGCACATCTGGCCCTGGTCACAGCGGGGCGGCCCACATGGCCCAGGCAGGCCACACAGGGATCTGTGGCTCGGCTCACAGATCCACAGCCCAGACACTTCCGCTGCGCTAGCTGTGGTTCCTGACCTGATTTGACTCACAGACCTCTTTGAGTAGTTAATGTATTCAAATGGAAGTCGCATCCCTGGTCCCAGGAGATGTGTCCATCTGTACCTTCATTCAGCACAGTGTGGACAATGTTCCTTTTCCCGAAGCTGCCCAGGCTCCTGAGCTGCAGTCGACCCCCCACGGCCCTATCCCCTTCTAGTGAAGACTCCACCCCCTGAGCCTGCCCCTCACTGCCTTCTCCTTTTTCCTACAGAGGTGGTTCAGCTCAGCCTCGCCCCCGAGGAGAGGGTCAGTGTGGCCACAGTGACCGTGGGGCTGAGCACAGTGCTGACCTGCGCCATCCGCGGAGACCTACGGCCACCCATCGTCTGGAAGCGCAACGGGCTAGCCCTGAACTTCCTGGATTCGGAAGACATCAATGTAAGTCACTTGGCTCTGACTCTGAGCACAGACGCACCTCCCAGGGAAGCCAGCTGTGCACCGTGTGGCAGTGGCAGGGCCAGAGGGCTTTCTTTTAACATCCCACGTGGGTGCCTTCCAGCCTGTTGTCTGATACCTGGAGGTACCAGAAAATCCAAGTCCCATCCCTTGCAGAGATTAGTATGGTCGGGGGCAGCTGTGGCTCACTCTGGTGGCTGTAAGCTGCCAGCCAGGCCCAGAATAAGGTGGACGAGGGAGGCGCAGTGGGCGAGGCAGGCGGTCTCCGTACAGGCTGCAGCCTCCAGAGCCAGGAGGTGGGTGTGGGAATGGGATGTGAGAGGAGAGGGCTGTGTAGCGAGCCTGCCACTTGAAGGGAGGGACCACAGGCTAACAGAGAACACATCGAGGCAGGAGGCTCTCAGGCAGGGAGAGCATCTGGCTGGGTGCCCCCAGGAAAGACTCTGGACCCCAAAGCTGGGGAAAACATAGACAGCTGGATGCATGGCATTCCCTGTGGAGAGCAGACATGAGCCTCTGGGCTGGGTGGGCTGGAGGGAGGGGCCAGTGGGGAGATGAAAGGAGACATCAGAACAGAAGCAGCTGCCCGGGGGTTTTGTTTGCTGAGCAGGGGATTGTGGAGGTGACGTGTGAAAGAAGAGAGCTCCTGAGCTCTCACAGCCTAGCGTGAGCAGTAGGGGTACTCCTGGGCTCTGAGGGCCTGGGCAGCCTGCCATGCGATCCCAGCATCATCTCACTCTGCCTTTATGACTTTGAGCAGCTTCTTAAACCGCTGATCCTCTGTGAATGAAGCTATTGGGAAAGCAAGGTTAGCAGTGCCTCCCTTCTTTTGGACTTGAAAAATAAAGGGACTGAGTCAAGAATATTTACTGGCCCTGGTTTGGCACAGGGGTGAGGTGGCTTCCCAGAAGTTCACGTGAGGAGACAGTGATGTCACCCACGTAGGGCACTGCCAAGTGGCTGACAGGTCTTGAGCTACAGTGACAGGAGTACAAGTTTCAAGCAGACGAGGGGCAGCTGCTTGGCTCTGAGAAGGGAGGCCTGTGGGATGAGTGACTGGTTCCTGCTAGCAGCTCCAAGCAGGTGGGGGACATGCAGGGGCAGAGGGAGCTGGGCTTTGTGACCCCATGAGTTGGACCATCACGAAGGGCCAGGGTGCACCCCGAAAAGAGACGAATTTGGGCTGCTTAGATGGAAGACCATCCCAGCCGTCAGCCCTGGCCCACAATGGAATGAGCCATCATAGGAGGTAGTGAGCTCCCCATCCCTAGAGGCATGCAAGCTCAAGCAGGTCCATGGTAAACAATCCTGCTAGCCATAGAGGCAGCTAAACCCCATGACCCTGAAGATCCCTTCCAGCTCTGAGACTGCATTGTGGGGAGAGAGGTCCAGCATGAAATTCTGCAGGAACCACAAGGTTGGGACTCTTCTATTCTCTAGGTCCCTTTGGATGCACCCTAGAGATCATGAAGGAAGCAGATGGAAAGTGGGGGCCACTCCATAGTCCCACCTTGGAAAAGCTGTGCAGAAGTGCCCTTCTCCCACCCTTGTCACACCAGGCAGGATCGTTTCCTTGCAATTTCCCGCACTACAGTGAGCACAGCCTTTATCCTACTCATCTCTGAATGTACCACCACAAGCCTGGTGGCTGCTTGATAGACAGATGCTGGATGGACAGAGTTCTTTATTTTCTGAGCCTAAGATGCCCAGGGCTTGTCTGGGATCTTAGCAAGGGGAGACAGTGTCCAGTTTGTAAAGACTAGGGTGTGGGTGTATGTGTGCATGGGCACGTGTGTGTGCTGAGGTGCACATTTGTGTGTGCAAATCTCTCAAGGTGGGTTGTCAGCTTTTAATCATGATTGGCCGGTAGTAATTGATTCAGAACTAGGACAGGTCCACCTGTGTCTGTCTGAACATCCACATGCATTACTTGATGCTCTATTTAAAGACATCAGAATTAAAGACAGAGGCAGAACTCCTCTTAATGCACTGCCATCAGTTAATCACTTTGAGTATTTTTCCCCTCCCTGGAACATGCCTCCAGCACCAACTCAATTGCATTTCTACTTTTCACGGTGAGGTTAGCAATTTGCGTAATTGTGGGTGCAACTAGAGATTAATGGCCTCTCGTTACCTCCCAGGAAACACTTGCTGCTCTGGGCAAGTCAGCAGCCCACAAACAGGCAGGACCTGGTGCTTCTCAGAAACCCCCATGTGAGGGTACAGGGGATACAGGGCAGCGCCAGCCCCACAGGGGTCCTTGCCTGATGCATGAAGGCACACACACACAATACACTCACACACACACACAACACATACAGTCACACACACACACACACACACACACACACATGCATCTGCCTTCAGGAGAGGAGAGCGGCATCACGGCCTACTCATGAAGGCCCAGGCTCTGTGGTCACAGGGACCAGGGTTTACTTACTCAGCTCTGCTACTTACTAGTTGAGTGACCTTGGAAATGACTCAACTTCCCTAAGCCTCAGCTTCCTCCTCTGAGAAAAGGGCTAGATAGTAGATCCTGCCTCACAGATTATAGTGAGGAATCAAAGACACATGAAGCTCTTAGCCCATGTCCATGCTAATACCGCTCCCAGTCTTATTATTACTATTGTTATCATCACTTCTGCTCCTGCCAGATAACGCTCTCGACCCCTTGCAGCCTGAGTCCAAGCCCAGCAGCCCGCGCAGTCTAGTGAGGCTCCCCTTTCAGGGAGATGTGACCCAGGGGTGCCACTGCTGCCTATGGTCAGGGATGAGGCTACACTGTCCAGGTCAGCCTTGATTCATCCAGGGGAGACACTGACCAGCCACCTCCAGCAAGCTCAGGGCCACCCTGGCTTGGCCATATACCTTCTCTGAGCCTGTAGGGAAATGGGGATGGGGACATCCTCCTTCAGGGGCATTTTCAGGCTAAGCGTGTGTGTGGAGCACCTGATCCAGTGCCTGACACTCAGCAGGGATTCATCCGTGCAGCCCCACTCTGGTGCCAGTGCGGAGAGCAGTCTTAGGAGGAAATCAGGCTGGAGAGCGGTGAGCCAGGTCACCAGGATTCACAGGGCATTTCTGAAGCAAGAGTGGTCCAGGGAGAACAGCTCAGGAGGGCAACCCTGGTGGAGCAAAGATCAGGGATTGATGTGTTCATAGTGCCCCCCAGCCTGTGGCATCTCTGTGGCTGCCCCCACCTGCCACTGTCAGAGAGGAAACACACTCACCGGCCTCGTAATCAGCGACCGGCTCCTACACGCTGCGCAAAAGGCGAAGCTGATCAGCCTACAAAATCCAAGGCGGGGAGATTAGAGCACGGAGAGGTGTGGGCCTCCTTTCTTTGTCATCTGTATGAGACATTCTTGATTGGCAACAAAATATTAATCACTTTTTCACTACTCCCTTAATGAGAAGCTTTCATGGGCAACAAAATATTAATTTGCCTTGTCTTATCTGTTAAGAATTCTGTTAATGAATTCAGCCACAGAGCTATTACAGAATGCCATGCTAATGACACATGTAATTAAACTTTTCTGACTTGCAAACATCAAGGATGCCTCCAGCATCAGAATCATATTTGATCAGAAAGGAAATGTGCCCCTCTAGCCCAGAGCAGAGTGAGAAGGAGCCACTCAGATTCCCCGGAGAGCAGGGTCGCTGTCAGGAGCACTCATGAGTCACCAGTGTATACACGGCTGTCCAGTTGGCAGACAGGGGGACCGTCCTCTGGATTCACTTGCTAAGTGCCCGAGAGCAGCAAGCCCTGTGCCAGAGCGTGGAGCGAAGACACTGCCCCAGCCTCGTGGGAGTGAGGTAGCCACAAACGCAGAGCGGGGTGTGGCAGGTTCTAGGGACCTGGTGTGCCCTTCCAGGGATGCCTGAGCCCCCACCCCACAGGATACCGCAGCCCAGGCCAGGAGGGGCCCTGCCTCAGCCGCACCTGGAAAACAAACCCCCCGAGTCAGAGGGCAGCACTGAGGACAGCCTTAGTTTCCTCCTCTGAGAAAAGAGATAGATAATAGATCCCCTGCCCTGCTGTGCCTCCCAGCAGTACGTCTCTGGATTATGTTACTTCTGTTTGCGTGATGAGAAATCAATACTTTCTACTCGCGCGTTCCCCAGAACTAACAAAGGGCGGCTTGGAATTTGTTTACTTCCCAGCCAGCTGCTGTGTTCTTTGCTGAAGCAGTGGTGGGTCTGGGTGGCTTCAGACCTGACCCTGCAGCCCCTACCTCAGCCCTCAAGGACCCACGGCCATTACTCCACCTCGGAAGCTGGAGGCGTGGGGGTGAGGGGTGGGGGGCAGGGCCCCTGAGCTCTGCCTGTCCTGGTCTTGGGCCAGGCCGCTGGCCGGGAGTACGCCCTTGCTGGTGTGCCCGGACCAGCCCATACCCTGCAGGCCTCCCACTGTGTGCCTGCGGTGGCCTGTGGCCCTGCTCAGCTCAGACAGCATGATACCACTCGGAGGAAGGGCACCGGTCACTCCCATGGGCCACAGCCAGAGCCCCTGGGGGAGGCTTATACTCGGGAGGAACTCTGCCTTAGGAGACAGTGAGATACTTGTCGCCGCAGATACGAGGAGACGACCAGGTTAGCCTCTGAGGGCTCTCTGGGCCCAGGGATCATACAGTCTTGTGATGAGGAAGGCACGTGAGAGGCGGGGACCAGTGGGACGTGAGAGTCCTGCACAGGAGACAGGAATGCCCCTGAGGCTTCTCACTTTTTCACCTGGACTATGGAGCCCCCACCTTCTGTGTCTCCCAAGGGCTCAGAGCCAGGCTCTGGGGCTGGGTGGTCACCCATCTCAGAGGCAGAGTCACATGCTCCTCCCCCAACCCTGGCCTCAACACTACGGGTTCTGGGGGAGGGGGAGCCTGCCTCACTTTCTGCAGAAGCAGAACAAGGTGCAAACCCACCCCAGGCCTCGGCACCCGGCCCAGACCACAAAGTAGCTGATCAGAGAGAAGTGAAGGGACCGTCCCCAAACCCAGCCTACATGCTCTGCCCCAGTGGTGTTACCTGCTCTCCCCTCATAACTGTCTTCCTCACTGTCCCTTATATCCTCAGGGACAGGGGCTGCCCATGAGGGGAGCAGAAGCAGGGAGAAGACATCCCCAAACTCCCAGAAAACAACTGAGCCCGGAGTCCCTGCTAGCGTCAGTGCTGGTGTCTCCATCATTAGTACTAAGCAGCTCCTGTGTCTGGAGGGGCCAGTTCCCGTGCTGGTCCATTCACAAGCATCATCTCACTCCTCACACACCCCTGGGAGGCCAGAGGGGTTCTGTCACTCAGAAGGTCCAGGAACGTGCCAGGGCCTGCAGCCAGCCTGCACACTCCAGCTGGCGTGCTCTGGGCTCCTTGTTCCGGGACACAGCAGCCAGCACCCAGCATTGCCAAGGCCTCGCTCTTGGGCCGCTGGGCCTGCCTCTTGCTTCCGCAGTGACCACTGCGGTGCCCGGGCTCCAGTGGATGGGGCCACAGTGGACGCGGCCCAGATGTCTGGTCCTCCAGGTCTCATTAGCCACTGGCCTTCGCCACAGCAAAGAAGGGGGCAGAAAGCTCTCAGACCAGCACATGGAATTGTTTGGCCAAGATATTCTCAGAGAGAGGAAACATTTTTCTATTGTATTCTTCTTAAAAAAAAAAAAAAAAAAAGGCCTATAACAAACCCAGGATATTTCAAACGACTTGAAAGAGCCACTCTTTTTTGTTGTTTTTTTTTTTTTCTTTCACCAAATCTCACTATTTGGGGCTTTTAAATGTCGGCAGGCAGAGTACAGTGATAAAAGCAGAAAAACAAAACCCATTAGAAGAAAGTATTTGTGGCAGTATTTGAAGGATGTGTTAAAAGGTTCACTTTTTTCCCATACCTAAATGGTGTAAAACCACGAACAAATAACTCTAATGAAGCATATGCTCGCAGCCAGCTCTTCTTTGGAAGTGAGTTATTAAAAAGACCAAAAGAGAATGATTTAGGAGCTCATGACTCATTTAATTTTTATTGTCTTTATATGAACCAGTCATGAATCCATTGTAAAAGATGAGAGGCGTTTGATTAGCATGGAGAGCTGTTTGCAACATGCTAGACGGTGGTTGTAGGTTCTGCATGAAAATAATCTCATTACACGCTTGGGTACATTTTGTTTTAAAATCTTGGAAAACAGTATACTTGAAGCACTCAGAGGTTTTGGCCAGTTCTCTCCAGCTTGTTTCAAAAGGTCTGGTTGCAGATGAATATCCAGTTCTTTTGAGCTTTGGATGAACTCAAACCACTAGGAGAATTGGCCAGACCTCTCCAAGAGACAGGACCCAGGCCCGTGGTACATCAGCCTGTGGAACTCATGGAAGGGACTCTTCCAAGTACCTCCACTGTCCTTGGCCTTCCCAGTGGCCTCCTCAGTGTCACTCCTCTTTCCCCATAGTACTGGCTTCGAGGCATCACTGTGCTCAGTGACCTCTTCTGGCCACATCTCCAAGGTACAAAGTCCCTCAGGAAGGTTCTCATCCAGCCTCCAGACCCTGAATGCAGAGCCTCAAGCCAAATCCAAGCACCTTCCCTGCCTGGGCTCCACCCGCCCCAAGCCCCACACAGGGGAGCTCACATTCAGGCTATTTTCAGGCTTTATCTACTGCAGACAATACGGCAGTGATCATTCTAATACACACCTCTCTGCGCGTTGGTTATGTAGGTCTGTGAGATATGTTCTTAGAAGTGGAATGACTTCAATGAGGGTGGACGTGTTTTCTGTTTTGATAGATATTGCCAGATCTCCAAAAAAAGTCGCACCGATTTACACTCTCCAACAGCAGACCAGAGTTTTAAAAGCCACATCAGGGGAAAATTCCTGATGGCAAGCCTTGTTGGTCCCTGAAATGAGCCATGGAAGGAAATTCAGTCAAATCCTCCCTAGAGTGTTTCAGGAACAGCAGGAATGCTGGTCAGGTGCCTGGGCTGTGAGTGTGGTCCAGGTTAGAGAAGCTGGGAAGGCCCTCTTGGCCTGGGGATTAGTGATACAGGTGTCCCTAGGGAGGGGACTGCAGGATTCCCAGGTGAAGGTAACAGGTTCCAGGTCTAGAACTTCAGTTGACCCCTGCAGTGCAGTCTACTGCCCAAGTCCCTTCCCGCCCCAGCTGGACACACCAGGCTGATCGGCTAAGGATCCAAAGCCCCATGCAGGGGCTCAGGCCTTCAACTCAGCAGAGGGCTCCGTGCGCTGCCACTCACCCACATGATACTCTGCAGTCCTGGCCAGTCAAGAGGGGTCTGCCCTCTGGCCTCAGGATGGACAAGCTGAGCACTCAGAGCATAAGCCTTCTGGTGCAGGTGCCCAGGCACCTGTGTGCACTCGGACACTCAGGCTTGACCCCAGGTCAAATGCTCACTACCCACACAACTGGGTCAGACTCCCCCCATTTGAGTTTTGGAGCCAATTACAAAGTTAGAGGAGTGGTTCACTCTGACATCAATTGCAAGTTTGGGGAGTCCCCAAAACTACCTTCAGGTCCAATAATTTAACTAGAAGGACTCACAGAACTCACTGAGAGCTGTTATACTCACAGTTATGGTTTATTATCAGGAAGGAGTACAGATTGGAAGCAGCCGAGAGAAGAAGTCCACAGGGCAGAGAACAGGAGGGGCAAACGCAGAGCTTCCGCTTTCCTTTCCGGGCGTGGGCGTGGGTCCCAGCACTGATGTGTAACAACATGCCAATCAGGGAACCTCGCCCAAGCCAGTGTCCAGAGCTTCCACTGGAGCTCAATCCCACACTGCCTGCACGGCTCACCCCTGGTCTCCAGCTGCTCAGGAGGTAGAACAGGTACCACGTGGCCTTGAGCTGCCGTCATAAATTGCATTGATGGTCTGGTGTGCGCAGGCAAACAAAGGCACATCCCAAGGCCTAGAGTTCACCTCCCAGTAGCTGAGGGCAGATGCCAGACCTCTCTCTGGGTAACCTTACTCTTCACTTCCATTCCCTGCAGCTCCCTGAGAGCCAGCACCCTAGGTTAACACACCTCCACTCATTCAACAAACACCAACAGAGAACCAGTTACTCACCAGGCACCATGCCGCACACTGCAAACAGCACAGGGTGCACAGAGAGATGAGGTGCCGCCCCTTCAGCATTCACAGTCATGGGGGAGACTGACCACGTAAACCCCAGTCAGCCAGTGAGCACACACTCCCGGCAGTCCTGGGGAAGCCTTCGCTCATGCCTGTGGCCTGGGCTGAGCCTGGGTGTTGGCAGGAGGACAGACCCCCTCTGGGCTGCTCGAGCCACACTTGACTGTCCACAGCAGTCCTCGCTAGGGGTCAGTGGCTACTCAAACATCACTTCAAGTTGTAGGGACTCCTCTTTGATCAAGAGGACGGGTTCTGCAGGTCCTTGCAGAGTGACAAGTCTGTCCTCTGAGGGGCTGAAAGGGAGGTGATGGGCACAGGAACCCCACTGTGGATCTGGGGTCGGGGGTCAGCTGTGGAGAGCAGTAGGTTGCAGTGTGTGTGTGCGTGCTCATCTTTACTGTGTGTACTCATGAGGGTGTTTGTGCTCACCACTGATGCATCTGGTCCCTGCTTGGTCTGAATAATCGATGTGTGTGTTCGTGGGAGTGCAGACATCTCTGAGGACCGGCCATCACCAAGGCACTGCGTCGCTCAGTGTTTGGGCCCACTGCGTTTGAACAATTATGCAGGTGGGATGTTAGGGTTAGTGAAATTCTGGGGGCCAGAGTCAAACAAGCATAGGGGGAAAGACTCTCCTTTACTTCATCCTCTTCAAATAGAGCCAAGAGTGCCCCTGAGAAGGGCAGAGGGAGAAAAGCTCTGAATAAATGTTCTAAACTGAGTTTTAACTTATAGCATGGACAGTACCTTTAACCTAACCTCTGAAATCACTCTGGAGTCCTTGTATCTGACATTTAGTCATGAAATAATCAGCACTGGTGGCTCATTTTCATATTACTTAGACCTGACTCACATGTATCACTATGACAACATCCTCCGTCTTCCCTCTGCTTAAATGCTGTTTAATACTTAAGTCTCATTTAATTACTTTCTTTATTAAGGGCAGATACTTAAGGAAAGCTTTTTAAAAGGCAAAAAAATATATCTTTAAGTAAAATTGTCTCCTTTCCAAAGACAGATGTGCATCAATACAAAGAATGGTCTAATCTGGCATCTGTTTATTTCTGGAAGGAACTTTGATTTTGCTAATACATTTCTATGCAGCAGAGAAAAAAAAGCCATCCATAAAAAGACAATTACAGAGATGCAATCAAGCAGTGATAGCAGTATTCAGACACATCTCAGAGAACCTTCAGGAGAGGAAGGATTGCAGGTTTTAGTTTTATGTAGCTCCTTATAAATCAGTTTTTAAAGTAATTTCCTCACAGCCAATGAGGTAAATTTGATTTCTGTAGCAAGTGTTCATGTTCCAAAAAATAGTATGCACTTCTTCCTATAATTATATGGTGCCTATTGTTTTAGCCCAGAGACAATATTTTATTTAGTACAGAGTCAAGTTCTCCCCAGAGCCTAAGTCACAGGCTGGTAATAAGTTGGGTGCTTCATGTAGAGCCTTAATGCATCCAGCAGCCCTGCGTGTCCTTGAAAAGTGGCCGCTCCCCACACCACATCTGAGTGATCACCCAAGAGGTATGCCTCTGCTCCTGGGAGCAGTTAGGAAAAACAGAGAGGTTAAGTGACTTTGTTAGGGGCTCACAAGAGCTTTTCAGCCCAGTGCGGGATTACATGCACGGGCTCTGCCTGCTGCTCTGAGTTGAGCCATCTCAGCCTTCCCAGGCCTGAGGATGCAGCACGGAGAAGGAGTCAGGCTGGGGAAGCGGGGACAAGACTTGAGACCACCTTGTTTGGACCCATGTGATTGGCAACATTTGGGGGCATAGGAAGATAGGAGGTGGGAGCCTCCGCTGTCAAACCCAAAGAACCAGAACCAGGGCACAGTCCCTGCAGAAAGCCTTGCTCAGCGCCTGGTCCAGTCCGCTCTATGAATATCTACTGAGGGCCCGCTCTGTGTTGGCCCCATACTAGGCCGCACAGCAGTGAGCACCGGGCACGGGGGTCCCTGCCGTCCCCCATGGAGCTCCCAATTCTAGTCAGGGAGACAGGCAGCAAAAAGTATGCTGAGTGGTAGTAATTGCGTGCCAGGTGCCCCATGGAGGTTACATATAGAGCCAGCAGATAACAGCTGAACAGACTTGAAGGGAGGGGGAGCAAGCCAGACCAATAGCCACAGGGGGTGCGGGGGCCAGCAAGTAGAATGTTTCTGAGGGGGCTGGATGCCAGGCAATGGCAAGGGGCCGCAGTGCTGGAGAGAAATGAGCAAGGGAGAGTGGAAGAAGTCAGGTGGAGAGGGGATGGCAGGTGGTCCCTGCAGACCCCCTAGGGCTGTGACTGTGGGTGAGGAGGGGTGTGGGCTGTGTGGAGGGCAGACCGAAGAGGGGCAGCAGTGGAGGTCTGTGCATCCCCAGACAAGCCTATGGTGCTGTGGCCCACGCCAGTAGCAGTGGAAGGGGTGAGAGATCAGACTGAATAAATTGTGCAGGAGAGGTCTACCTTATCACCCTTTGGGGATGGGGCTTTTGTTTTGCTTTATAGTTTTCAGGGTTTTTTTCTGAGGCTTAAACAAGGCGATCTGTGTCAAGTTTCCCAGCACACAGTCAGCTCATGAGGATGGCGAGCTGCAATTATTTCTGGGCATCAGTCTGCTGTTGATCTGTGGGAACCTTGGCCTTGGAGCTCTTCTCAGTCAGAGGAATGCAGTGATCGCAACCCCATCTCGGTGGCAGCAGGAGGAAAGGGTACCAGACCCTGAGACTTCAAGGGTTCTCCTGCTAGGAAGGGCTTGGGGGTATGAAGGCTCAGGAAGGCAGATGGAGGGAAGATGCCAGGGGACCCCCTGCACCAGACTCCCTGCAAACAGCTCTGGTGTTGCCCTTTGAGACAGTCTGTCCTGGAACCAAGCAAGTGAGGTGTTGAGGGGCCCCCAGGGTGGAGGCTGCACCCAGCTCCCCAGCCCTCTTTCAAGATACCACTCCGCCACTGAGACTCCAAGCAAAACATATTTTCCTGCCGACTTCGTTTTTGACCCAGGAAACAGCTTAGATTAGAAATATGTCAGCCCCAGAATCGACTAACCATTAACTTTTCGTAAGCAACTCCGGTATGAACCCTTTATGACTCTGTTATGACACAGGACAAATCACCTATCTGGTGTTTTATTTTTATTACTGAAGTTTCCACCAAGTGATAGGAATGGGGCTTTTTAAAGCAGAGCAATGTCTCAGAAAAAACTCTTAAGGGTTCCAGCAGCCTTCTCCAATATTTTACTCCATTGGGAGCACTTCAGAGAATTTTCTGTCTGATACTGAGAGCAGGTTCTATGCGTCCCCTCTCCTGCTTCCAGCTTGTGCCCTAAGCCAAACCTCTCCTGGGCCTGTTCCCCCTCACTGGGTTAATTAGCCAGAAAACAACTTTAAAGGACTCATGATGGTTGTGGCCAGGCCTCTGGGGAGTGAGCAAGGCAGAGGGCCAGCGTTTCAGGGAGCAGGAGCACGAAGGCAAACAAGGACCAGGAGATGCCCTTGGACGACCCCGTGCCACACTGACCAGTGGCCTTCCAACCCTCCTGCTGCCAGATTGCTTCTGTGGGAAAAAGGAAGCCCAGGATGGGCAGGGGGATCAGCGGGTGGGATGGGTTGGTGTTGTCTCCAGGGGGTCATGAGGAGTTTTGCATCTTCTGGTAATGATAAGAAAACTAGTGTCCCTTATGTATGTCCTGCTCCCCTCATTGGAAAATGTACTCACAGGCATTCTCTTGCCAGATCTCTGCAACACCCCACGAGGTAGACAGGGCGTATCAATTGTCTGCAGCTTACGGACGAGGAAACCAGAGCCCAGAAGGATGAAGGGCCATTTGGTCAGTGACAGAGTTCTAGGTAAAACCTGAGTCTCCTGAGTGCCAGCTCTTGGCTCCCCCGTCAGTCCTCACAGCCGACACTACCCAGTCCTGTTTGTCACCAGTGAGCCAGGACCTCCTCTGTCCCATCAGCTCTGACACCACACCTCAGAGATGTTTAGTAGCCAAAGCCAAACCTAAAGAGGGGTCTCCCTGAAACACCAGGTAATTCCATTCCCTGGCATGTCTGCAGTGATGCCTGGATGGAGCCAGCACTGTGTGTGGTTCTGCAGGAAGGAATGCAGTCGGCTGGAAAGGCCTGGGGGAGTGCTCTGAGCGGCCCACAGCCCTCTCCCGCCCATTCCCCCGCCCCCTCCTGCCCATCCCCTATGCTGGCCCAATAGGCTCCCACCTTGTGAGGCTGCAGAGGTCACAGGGACAAGGCTGACTGAGCCATTTCTCGTGGGACCCCTGGCATCGGCCCCTCCCACCTCTCTTTTATGTCCCTGCCCTTGTTTTCTGTTTGCCCTCATTTTCTTCAGAATTCTATTTCCCTTCTCTTGGGTTATCCAGATCTCTGCAAGCTGCCTGCAGTTATTTTGGGGATGGAGGTGAGATCTCAACCAATGGTAGGCAAACTACAGCCCGTGGGCCAAATCCAGACCACCACCTTTTTTAAAAACTAAAGTTTCATTGGAACATAGTGATATCCATCAATTTAGGCACCTGTATGGCTATTTTCATGCTACAAGGCAGGGGTGAGTACTTGACGGAAACCCAATAGCACACAAAGCCAAAATATTTGCTCTCTGGCCCTTTAAGAAAAAGTTTCCCAGCCCTGGAGGAGGCCGCCCTCCAGAGCTTCTCAGCAGGTGGATAAGAGCCCCCAGCAAACCAGCGAATCAGCAGCCAGATTAACAGGAGGGGCAGGTGAGCCCAGTTGTAGAAATTGAGAGGGCCTTCTGTGCTGGGGAAGGTTCGAGCAGCCTCACAGAGAAGGTGAAGGAGGCCTTAAAAGGATTTACCGGGTCTGCGGGTCTGTGCAAGCAACACAAAAGAGAGATGGAGGTTCTGCTGCCCAGCCCTGCAGGCCACTCTGGCTGAGCGAGGGGCCAGGCAGAAAGGAGGTCTCTTGCAGCTGCCCGCTTTCTGTTTTCCTGCAAAACTGGAGACCTGGCTATCTTTCCCAAGCCTACTCAGCAGAGAAACCAATCTTGTTGTCTCCCTTGCCTACACAGGACTTTGGAGAGGACGACTCCCTCTACATCACCAAGGTGACCACCATCCACATGGGCAATTATACCTGTCACGCCTCTGGCTACGAGCAGCTGTTCCAGACCCACGTCCTGCAGGTGAATGGTTAGTAAATGGCTCCATGCATGTCGCCCCCAAAAGCGCTCCCCAAATGATGCTCAGAACAACCCTCCTTCCCCTCCTGCATTTGCTGTTTTTAATAGCTGACCCCAAAGTATCCCATCTCTCCCATGAGTAAAGGGCGCTGGGCGAGGGGGTGGAGGTGGGGCAGGGGCAGAGTCTGCCCACTCATTTCCAGGTCTGGCTTCACCCAAAGCCTCCGCTGATGAAGTGAGTCCAGGTGGGAGGGCTTGAGTCATTTAGGTGAGTCACGCCTAGCAGCTCCAGCAGGCCCCTGTGGAATATGGAGTGTGCCCTGCAGGTGACGTGGTGCTGGCTAGTGAGAAGCAGAGACTGTCTAGAACACACCCCTCCTCCTTCAGGTGCTGTGGACCTGTATCACTTGTCCAGTTGGGAGGCCTTACTCCCTCCAACAGTGGCTGGTTCTCATTTCGCTCCCCGAGAGGCTCAACAAGCCTCAGCTTGGGCCCAGCCAAGCAGAACCTCAGCAGGCTTAGCAAGTTTGTCTTTGCTACTCAAAAGTCAGGACTCCTAGAAATTAGGAAGAATTAACCCCTCCTGATGACCGCATAACAGTTACAATAGCCAGCCTGTCCTGAGCACTTTCCCTGGCCAGTCCCTGGGCTAGCACAGCACGTGGACTCTCTGAGTCGGTATACTTCAACCCACTGTAGGGATGAGTCTCTCGGTAAGGTCATTTGCCTGGGGTCACACCACTGGTAGATGTCATTCTAGACCCAGGGCTTGTGCTCTGACCTCTGTCACACTGCTGGCCACTCCAGCCATCACAACAAACAAGCTGTCACAGTGCCACGGCAGATTAGCACCTCAGAGCAATCAGACGTGTCCAGCCAAGCCCAGCTGAGCATCATTGCTATCACCCAACAGGCTTGAGCAGGGTGTCCGTGCAGCAAGGAATGATGTGAAAGCTCCCAGATCCTTTGTGCCTGCTGGTGTCTACGCCTTCAGTTCTGAGATAAAGTGAGCACGGTGTCAAGAATGATTACATCATAAGGTTCGATGTCACTGACCTCTAATATCCTGCGTAACAATCATTTAAGGACAACAGAATGAGCTCAGTTTTCTCTGCGTTTGTTCTGTTGGATGTTTTAGGGACTTTTATGTTCATACATGCCTGAGCCATATTTTATTAGTATTTCCCTTGAGCTGGGACATACTTAATTTGAGTGGGGAGGGGGTTGTGGCTGTGCTTGTTGGCTTGAATCCAGGCATACAATGAAGTTTCTGTATTTCATCAGAAAGAACCCAGGGGTTCCTAGCTCCTAGTTAAAGAGGGCTTTACCATCCACAGCTGGCAAGCGGTGCCCAGCAGCGTATAATGTCCATGAATGTGTGATTGCAGAACAACTCCACGCAGTTTGGCCCAGGTCCCTTGGGTCCTCAGACCAGCCCAGGAAAGGGAATCACCCAGTGGTCCCAGAACCTCAGTCCAGCCCTTTGCATCCTGCCCCTACCTCATAAGAACCAAAGGCACAAGGAGAGGGCTTGAGCCTGGTCCCCTTCATTTCCTCCAGAACAAATCTGTGGGGAGGGGAGGGAAGTCACCTGTCCAGGACCCAGAGTAACTCATGGGTGGGGGCCTGTCCTCACCTCGGGCTTCTGGAAGAGAGTATGTGGTCTGAAACGCCTTCAGTACATTAATGGCAGGTGCACGGTGCTGGGAGGGCCCTCGGGCCCGTGTTAGCCCAGAATTCTGAGACAGAGCTCATGGTGTGAATGAACCAGTTCTGCACTCCTGGCACCATATCCGGGAGCAACGCCTAGGCCCACAGACACAGTGAGGTGTTGCTGGGCCCAGAGGAGACAATGGGCTGCTCCCTGTCGCTACCTGGGTGGGAGGTAGACTGCAGCTGGCCCTGGGGGGTCCTGTTTGAGCCTCGCCCTCCACTCCCACCTCACCACACCCACCCACCACCCAGCAGTTCTCAAGAGGCTGCTTTGGGCCCTGGGGAGTCTAACCAGAAAAACCTCCACCACTGAGATCCAGAGAGAGGCCCACTTGAGATCTATTTCCTAATTGCTGAGAGATTTAAGACTTCTCTCCCAGCCTGAGTACTGGAGTCAGGCAGCAGCACACTGGGACCTCCACGTTCTGTGGTGGGTTTTCTCCCTCGTTACGGCGCTCACTGTGCTCAGCTCCCGAAGGCTGGGCTGGTCCGGGCCACTTGGATGGTCCTAGCTCCACAGGCACATGAGGTCTCTGGGCTGGGCTGACCTCCATGTACTTGGGGGTGGCATTTGGGTTCATTCACCAGCTCCCTCATGGGAGCACTGTACTAAAGTAGAGCTGGTGTTGCCTCCCAGACGGGTCCGTTGCCTGCTGACCTGGGAATAAGATTTTCAAAGTATTCCAGAAGTTAATCTTGCTGCGTTGACAGAGAACAAAAACTGTCATATCTGTGTCGGAAGGTGTGGTTGAAAGTAGAATGGTATGAAAGACACAATTACAATAGGAACATCTACTGAGTACCTGCTGCCTGCTGGGCACCACTCCTGTTTCATAGATGAGGAAACTGGGACTCAGAGCAGTTAGGTGATTTGCCCCAGACCTCCAGCCCTACAGTTAGTAACTGCACAACAGATCTTGACACCAAAGCCTCTTTTGTTTTTAATTTAATTTTTTTTCTTATATATATATTTTATTGAAGTATAGTCAGTTTGCAGTATTGTCAGCATCTGGTGTACAGCACAGTGCTTCAGTCATACATGAACATACATATATTCGCTTTCACATTCTTTTTTACCTTAACTTACTACAAGATATTGAATACAGTTCCTTGTGCTATACAGTATGAACTTGTTTATCTATTTTATATATATTAGTTAATATCTGCAAATCTTGAAGTCCCTATTTATCCCTTCCCACCCTCTTGCCCTGCTGGTAACCATAACTGTTTAACAATGTGTGAGTCTGTTTCTGTTTTGTAAATAAGTTTGTCCTCTTTTAGATCCCACATATAGGTGATATCATATGGTATTTTTCTTTCTCTTTCTGGCTTATTTCACTTAGAATGACAATCTCCAGGGCCATCCATGTTGCTGCAAATGGCATTATTTTATTATTCTTTATGACTGAGTAGTATTCCATTGTATAAATGTACCACAATTTCTTTATCCAGTTATCTGTTGATGGACAATTTAGGTTGTTTCCATGTCTTGGCTGTTGTAAAAGGTGCTGCTATGAATATTGGGGTGCATGTATCTTTTTGAATTAAGGTTCCCCCTGGATATATGCCCAGGAGTGGGATTGCTGGATCATATAGTAGGTCTATTTTTAGTCCTTTGAAGAATCTCCATACTCTTTTCCATAATGGCTGCACCAAACTACATTCCCACCAACAGTGTAGGAAGGTTCCCTTTTTCTCCACACCCTCTCCAGCATTTGTCATTTGTGGACTTTTGAATGATGGCTATTCTGACTGATGTGAGGTGATGCCTCACTGTAGTTTTGATTGCATTTCTCTGATAATTAGCAATATTGAGCATTTTTTCATGTTCCTATTGGCCATTTGTTTGTCTTCATTGGAGAATTGCTTGTTTAGGTCTGCTGCCCATTTTTGGATTGGGTTGTTTGTATGTTATTAAGTTGTATGAGCTGTTTATATATTTTGGAAATTAGGACCTTGTCAGTCTCATTTTTAGCAAATATTTTCTCCCATTCCATAGGTTGTCATTTTGTTTTGCTTATGGTTTCCTGTGCTGTGCAAAAGCTTATAAGTTTAATTAGGTCCCATTTTTTTCTATTATTGCTCTTATTTCTAGACAGCCCTAGGAGAACATTGCTGAGGTTTATGTCAGAGAATGTTTTGCCTATGTTTTCTTCTAAGAGATTTATACTGTCTTGTCTTATGTAGAAGTCTTTAAGCCATTTTGAGTTTATCTTTATGTGTGGTGTGAGGGAGTATTCTAACTTCGTTGATTTACATGCAGCTATCCAGTTTTCTCAACACTGTTTGCTGAAGAGACTGTCTTTTCTCCATTGTATATTCTTGCCTCCTTTGTTGAGGGTTAATTGACCACAGGTCTGTGGGTTTATTTCTGGGCTCTCTATTCTGTTACATTGATCCATATGTCTGTTTTTATGCCAATACCATGCTGTTTTCATTACTGTAGCTCTGTAGCATTGTCTGAAGTCTGGAAATTTTAGGATTGTTTTTTCTAGTTCTGTGAAGAATGTCCTAGGTAATTTGATGGGGATCACATTAAATCTGTAGATTGTCTTGGGCAGTGTGGCCATTTTAATGTTACTGATTATTCCAGTCCAAGAACATGGGATATCTTTCCATTTCTTTAAGTCATCTTCAATTTCCTTAGTCAATGTTTTATAGTTGTCCATGTATAATTATTTCACCTCCTTGGTCATATTTATTCATAAATATTTTATTGTTTTGGATGTTATTTTAAAAGGGATTGTTTCTTTACTTTCCTTTTGTGATATTTCATTGTTAGTGTAAAGAAATGCAACTGATTTCTGTATGTTAATCTTGTATCCTGCTACCTTGCCAAATTCTTTTTATCAGCTCTAGTAGTTTGTGTGTGGAGCCTCTAACTTTTTCTATGTATAGTATCATGTCATCTGCATATAATGAACAATTTTACTTCTTCAGTTCCAATTTGGATCCCTTTTGTTTCTTTTTCTTGTCTATTTGCTATGGCTAGGGCTTCCAGTTCTATATTGAATAGAAGCAGTGAGAGTGGGTATCCTTGTCTTGTTGCAGATTTAGTGGGAAGGCTTTCAGGTTTTCACTACTGAGCAATATGCTAGCTGTGGGTTTGTCATAAATACCTCTTATCATGTTGAAATATGTTTCCTCTATGCCCACTTTGGTGAGAGTTTTTATTGTAAATGGGTGCTGAATTTTATCAAGTGCTTTTTCTGCATCTATTGAGATAATCATGTGATTTTTGTCCTTTCTCTTGTTGATATGGTGTATCATATTGATTGACTTGCTGTGTATGTTGAACCATCCTTGTGTCCCTGGGATAAATACAACTTGATCATGGTGTATGATCTTTTTTATGTGCTGTTGGATTCTGTTTGCTAAAATTTTGTTGAGGATTTTTGCATCTATGTTCATCAAGTGACATTGACCTATAATTTTCTTTTTTGGTAGTGTCTTTGTCTGGTTTTGGTATCAGGGTTATGGTGGCTTCATAGAATGAGTTTGGGAGTACTCCCTCCTTTTCAATCTTTTGGAAGAGTTTGAGAAGGCCCAGTATGAGTTCTTCTTTGTATGTTTGGTAGAATTCCCCAGTGAAGCCATCTGGTCCTGGACTTTTGTTTTCAGGGAGGTATTTTACTGCTAATTCTATTTTATTTCTAGTGATCCGATGTTCAAGTGGTCTGTTTCTTCTTGATTCAGTCTTGGTGGTCTAATGTTTCCAGAAACTTGTCCATTTCTTCTAGGTTGTCCATTGTGTTTCCATATAGTTGTTCCTAGTATTCTCTTACGGTTTTTGTATTTCTGTGGTATTGGTTGTAATTTCTGCACTTTCCTTTCTTATTTTGTTTTTTTGTGTTCTCTCTCTTCTTATTGGTGAGCCTGGGCAAAGGTTTGTCAATTTCAAAAAAAATCAGCTCTTGGTTTGATTGATATTTTTTCTATTTTTAATCTCTATTTATTTCCTCCCTGATCTTTATTATTTCCTTCCTTCTGCTGACTTTTGGTTTTGTTTGCTCTTCTTTTTCTAATTCTTTTAGGTAATAGGTTAGGTTGTTTACTTGAGATTGTTCTTGTATTTTGAGGAAGGCCTGTATCGCTATAAACTTCCCTCTTAGCACTGCTTTTGCTGCAGCCAATAGATTTTGTGTGGTTGTGTTTTCATCGCCATTTGTCTCAACGTATTTTTAATTTCTTCTTTGATTTTGTCATTGACCCATTGGTTTTTTGGTAGAATATCGTTTAATCTCCATGCTGTTGTTTTTTTCTCCTTTGTTTTTCTGTGGTTGATTTCTAGTTTCATGGCATTGTGGTCACAAAAGATATTTGAAATAATTTCTATCCTCTTAAATTTGTTGAGGCTTCTCTTGTGCCCGAGTACATAATCTATCCTAAAGAATGTTCCATGTGCACTTGAAAAGAATATATGTTCTGTTTTGGGGGGGATGTCCTAAAAATATCAACCAAGTCTAACTGTACTATTGTGTCATTTGGCATCTCTGTTGCCTTATTGATTTTCTGTCTAGAAGACCTGTCCAATGATGTTAATGGGGTGTTAAAATCTCCTGCCATGATTGTGTTCCCATCAATTTCTCCCTTTATGTGTATTAGTATTTGTTTTATATATTTAGGTGCTTCTATATTGGGTGCATATATGTTAATGAGTATAATATCCTCATCTTGTATTACTCCTTTAATCATTATGTAGTGTCCTCCTTTATCTTTTTCTATGGCCTTCGTTTTAAAGTCTGTTTTGTCTGAAATCAGTACTGCTACTCCTGCTTTCTTGTCATTTCCATTTGCATGAAATATTTTTTCCATCCTCTCATTCTCAATCTGTGTGTGTCCTTCTCCCTAAAGTGGGTCTCTCGTATGCCACATATTGTAGGTTCTTGTTTTATTATCTAATCTACCACTCTGTGTCTTTTGATGGGAGCATTTAGTCCATTGACATTTATGGTAATTATTGATAGATGTATGTTTATTGCCATTTTGAACTTAGTTTCCATTTGAACTTGATTTGGTATTTCCTCTTTGTTCCTTCCTTTTTCTTTTTCTTTTTCTTTTTGTGGTTTGATAATTTTCTTTTGTATTATCTTGGTTTCTTTTTGGTTTTTATGACTCTATTGTATGCCTTGGATCTGTGGTTAACCTGTTTTATGAATATATTAACCCATTACTACATCTGTTTGCTTTAAACTGATAGTTATATAAGCTCAACGACATCCTAAAAAGAATGAAAAAAAATTTTTTAATCTATATTTTCTTGCTCCCCTTTCCCACCTTTAATGATTTTGATGTCCTCTTTTACATCTTCATGTTTATTTTGTTGTAGCTGTAGTTACCACCTTTCCAATTATGGTTTTCTCCTTTCCATAGCACCCTGCTTCTTTTCTATTTAGAGTAGACCTTTCAATATTTCTTGCAGCATAGGTTTAGTATTGCTGAATTCTTTTAGTTTTTGCTTGTCTGTGAAATTCTTTCTCTCTCCTTCTATTCTAAAGAATAGCCTTGCTGGATAGAGTATCCTAGGTTGCAGCTTTTTTTCATTCAGGACTTTGAATATATCCTGCCACTCCCTTCTGGCCTACAAAGTTTGCGTTGAGAAATCATCTGAAAGCCTTATGGGGGTTCCCTTGTAACTGACTCTTTGTTTTTCTCTTGCTGCCTTTAGAATCATTTCTTTATCTTTAACCTTGGCCATATTAATTATAATATGTCATGGTGTAGGTCTGTTTGGGTTCTTCTTGTTGGGAACCCTCTGTGCTTCCTGTACTTAGATATCTGTTTCCTTCTTCACATTTGGGAAGTTTTCAGTCATGATTTCTTCAAATTCCTTTTCAATCCCCTTTTCTCTTTCTTCTTCTGGAATCCCTATTATGCATATGTTGGCACACTTTATATTATCCCATAGATCCCTTATATTGCCTTCACTGGTTTTTACTTGCTTTTCTGTCTGCTGTTCTGATTGGGTGATTTCTGTTATCCTGTCTTCTAAGTCACCTATTCATTCCTGTGCATTGTCTTGTCTACTTTTGACTGCCTTTTGCTCAGCTCTTAGCCAATGAGTTTGCTGTTTTTAATTGGCTCCTCTTTATAGTTTCTATAGTATTCTCTCTCTATTCCTAGTCTCTCTTATTTCCTTCAGTGCTTTCATCATCCCCTTTTTGAAGTCATGATCTAGTAGACTATCGAGGTCTATTTCATTGATCATTCTCTCAGGGGACTTCTCTTGTTCTTTTACTTGGGAGTAGTTCCTCTGCTTCTTCATTTTATTTATCTCTCTCTGGCACAATGGATTACAGAGTATCAGTCACCTACTGTGGTCCTGAAGGGCTGTTTTTTTCTTTTTTAAAGAGGATGTGTTCCTGCGTAGACTGTGTGCCTCTAATAATTTTGTTACGAGGTCTGTTTTTAGTATGGATGGTTGCAATGTCTTTCTTCCGTGTGTGTTGGCTGTTATCCCATGTGTGTGGCCAGTGTTGGGGTGACCAGAGCCTGCCCTGGTTTTTGAGCAGGGCCTCGTTTACCTTCTGTAGTTGTCACAGCCCTGACAGGGGCCAGGTCTGTTCCCCTCTTGTTGGCATGGAGGCTCCCAGACCTGTTTCTGAGCTGTGGCGCTTGGGAGGTGGGATTGGAGCACTTTAAGTACTCTTCGCTGCCTCTACCCTTGTCCCCACTTTAGCTGTGGGAATGTCATTGCTCTGTCCTGGAGTCCCCCAGTTTCTCTGCCCTCTACCAGTGCAGATCCACCAACTTCTAGGTCACACACCTGGATTGTGACTTGCTGTCGGGTCAGTGCTGTCCCCAGTGCCAAATGCAGCTCCTACACTCACTCTATGATCAAACTCCACGCATTTCTCTTAGAGGCCTGCACTGATAGAGCCGCCAGCCCTGCAGCAACTGTGCGGTCGCACTGCCAGGTCAGCACCATCACAAAGCCTAGACTCTTGCTGCCTTTCCTGCCCCACCCTGCCCTAACTCCCCTCCCTGCCCCACCAGGACATTGCATTGTTGCTATTGGAGAATCCAGATGTAGGTTGTGAGTATGATCATTTGGCAGGTCAGTGTTGCTCTGCTGTGGGGGGCACACTGTGGGGGATAGGAACCCTGCCTCCTTTATCCCAGCCCTGGTGCTGAGCACAGGCCTGGTCAGAAACAGCTGACCTAGCAAGCGTCTGATAAAGGACCCATGGCGTAGATATAAGGGCAGCCCTGTCCTCAGCAGGACTGAGGTTGGTGAACCACTGCCTTGGTCATCCAGCTCCAGGTGAGCTCAGCAGGTCACATGCAGACACCTGATGCTGCAGGGCTTCCCAGGAGAGGCCCGGGAGGGCTGCACTGCTGGAAGGCTCTCAGAGGCGGTGGGCATGCAGAGCTTCCGGGCAGGAAGACCTGGGAGGGCTGACAAGGTGCCGTGTGTGCTCAGGAGGGAAGGAACGCTGTCTGGCTGAGGTACCTCGTGAAAAAGGAGTGAGAAGCTAGTAACAGATTCACCTGTAGGATGTGTTCCTTTTCACCGTCATCCCAAGCATGAGTCACAAGCATGAAAGACGTCCCTGAGCAGCTTGTGTAGCATTCAGTGCTGTCGCCCAGCTGTGCTGCAGGGGGTTGGGTGTGGGCCCTTCTTGGCCTAGCCTTCTTGGCCTGTGCTGACTGAGCTGAGGACACACAGACAGGAAGCGATGTTCTCTGTCAGCTCCTCCGGCTGGGTTCTCCTCGGTCAGAGGGAGGACAGGAAGCGGAGGATGATGAAGTGCGGAAGGAGGCCCTGGCCAGCTCCCTGCCTCACTTAGGGCTCAGAAAACTCCAGGTGAACAGCAGATGTGCTGGGAAGGCAGTGTGTGGCCGGTGGGCCCAAGAGACAGAGATCCCACTCCCACAAACAGGAGCTGGGTAGGGCTGTTCTACCCGAGACACAGTGCAGACCTGAGTGGCAGCTTCTCTGTCACAGAGTCAAGACATGAACTGTGAGCCAGAGAGACCTGGGTTCAAGTCCCAGTGCTGGTACTTCCTTGACATGCAGTCTTAGGTGAGTAAACTCACCTGTGAAGTGAAGACAACTGCAGTCCCTCCTGCTTCGCAGGCCTGATGAGCTATGTGTCAGGTGCTTGGGAAATGCCTGGCCAGATACAATTCAGAGTCCAAGGTGGGACAGATATGGGGGAGATTTTGTTTTCTCTCAAGCCATATTTAACAGTCAGTGGTGGAGAAAGATGATTTGAGCTGGCGGCCCCTCAGGGAGCTTCCCACCCATTATACAGATGAGAAAATCAAGACCCAGAGGAAGCTGCCAAAGCAAGGAATAAAATAGACTTCTGCCTGGAGCTGCCCCACTCCCTGGTGGAGGGGCAGGACCTCATCCACAGGCTGGGCCACCATCTTCTGAGGCTTCCCCATCCATGACTCTGCCTTGACATGGTTTGCTCAAGGGAACCCTTCCAGGCAACTACTTCCTCTCTCAAATGATTAATAGAACTTCCCCATAGAAGGCCTCCCAGAGATGAGGCCTGAACACTGACATGATTTATAACTTCATGCAAACCTCCTGCACTGCTTTCGTAGAAAGGAGCGAAAACTTCAGACATAAATGATGAATCCATTAAATTAAAAACACCCTCGACCTCCGCACGGTTCAGACAAGTAACGATTCCCTCCCAAAACACAATCATAATCTCCCGAATCTGTTTATTACTCCAGCTTGGTACTTTTGTGAATGTGCCTCTTACTTAGGACATATTTATGCTGCCTTTCACCTGGGAAATGATCGATGTCTCCCAAAGAAAATGGGCCTTTGTGTTATGTATTCAAATGTTTTCACGGGAAGGTTTTGCAAGTTTAAAAGGAAACAAATGTGTTTACCCAGGCTATATTAATTTCGAATAATTTTTAGTGTGTGAATTAACAGAAAAGAAGAGGGGAGATCAGGACCAGATGAAAACAGCTGGGTCTTTGCCTTGTTGCTAGCAGAAAGCTTCGTCTCCACCCGATCCCTACCCTGGGAAGGCAGACACTTTCTCAGTCTCTCACAAAGAAAATGCAGGACTTTTCCTGACGGGGCCCCAGCCAAGCAGGGACCAAGGGGACCAAGGTCTTAGACGCCTCCCTGCCCAGGGTTTTCTTTGGGCCCTCTGTGTCCTGGCCGGAGGCTGGATCCAGGGCTCCCAGCTGCAGTCTTAGCGACACCTCATCACACGTGAGGACAGTTGGGTCCTGGAGGCTGTAGCTGAGCTCCCACCGAACTCATGGGATGATTCTTTTTTTTTTCCCCATAACATCCTTGTGCCAGTTTTCCACTTACTAAGTCAGGGCAAGATGGGCTTCTCGGAGGAGCTCCTTGGTGCCCCAGGGGGTTGCCTTCCATGTCACAGGTCCCCTTGTGTAGGGCGTGGAGCTGGGAAGCCCTCTGACCCCACTCTGGCCCAGGGGACCTGGGACTGTCTCCTGGGCCCCCTCCCACTGCTCCTGCCCAGGCTGTGCTGCTTCAGTCTCCTCCATGCCAGTCCCTCAGGAGCGACAGGAGGGGAGGCCCGGGCCGCTGAGTCACAGGCGGGGCAGCAGCAGCTTCTGCCCCCGTGAGCCCACAGTCTGTGGTCACAGACACGTACATGCAGCACGCATACGTGATGTGGGCTCCGCCCCGACCCCGCCACGTGCGGCAGCCCCGTGAACTCTCTGCCCGGGCTAATTCAGGGCTACTGTTGAACTGAACTGGGTGGCACTGTTCTAGAACAAAGTGGATCCTTGACTCCCCTGCCCTGCACTGATTGTTCCCTTGGCTGAGAAGGCTCCCTCCCCGCCCCCATTCCCCCCTCCGCCTTGCTTTGCTGCCGGGACCACCTTATCCTTCAGTACCGTCATCATTCATTCAACAAACATTTCCTGAGTTTCTCCCCATGCCACTCACCAGGCCAAGCAATGGATGGACCAAAATCCCTGTCCTCATGGAGCGTGTCAAAGGGTGAAACGTCCTAGGGAGGAAAACTTAAAAATGGGAGGGAGTAAGGGGAGTCAGAAAAAAGGTAGAAACTCTAGGTAGGATGGCAAGGGCAGGCCTTACTGAAAAGGTGACACTCGTGTCAATTTGGTGGGAAAGTCAAAGATGCCTCCTAATGGTCTTGGTCTGAGCACCAGGAGGAGTAGAGTGGCCATTCACCGAGACGAGGAGAGGGCAGAGGAGCAGGCTTGGGGAAGAAAGATGAGGAGCCCGCGGGGACATGATAGAGGTGAGGAGTCGTGCAGCCCCTTGGGTGTCTAAGACTGGAGCTGAAGGGGGAGGTTTGACTGGAGATAGAAATTGCAGATGCCTCACAGAGTGGATGGTACTTAAAGCCAGTGGACCAGGATAGACCCTGTAGGAATTCAAAACGAGAATGTCCTACGGCCGAGCATGGCAGCACTGAAAGCCGGGCGGGGGCCGGTGAGAAAGAGCAAGGCAGGCGGAGAGGAAACCACAGAGACAGAGGAAATGTGATGTGTGGTAGGAATGTGGCGTCTGGGGCCAGGTGGTGTCTGGGGCCAAGGAGGAGGTGTGATGGGTTGTGCTGAATGCCACAGGCAGGTCAGGGAAGGGGAGGACAGAGAGCTGGCTGTTGCGTCAAGGTCAACATGGGGAGGAGGCGTCACTGTGGCCCGGAGAAGAGCCGTTTCCCTGACATGGTGGGGAAAGTCTGTCCAGAACTGGCTCAAGGGAGGAAGAGGAGTGACAGCCACCAAATAGGACAACGTTTCAGGGTGCTTCCAAGAAGAAAAATGGGACAGAGCCGGGGAGAGAAGTTGGGGTGAAGAGGTTTTGTGAGAGTTCCAAGATGGAAATTAAAAGCATTTTATGGCCTGATAGGAAAGATCAAGTGGAAAGGGGGAGTGGGAGGGAAGTGCAGGAGCGCATCCTCGACGCAGCATGAGGGGATGGAATTGAGGAATGAGGACGGCATGAGACTAAAAATTGAGCATTTCTCTGGAGAAGGGAATAAGAGTGGTCTGGTGGTGACAATGAGGTCCCAGGAGGACCCCTGCCCCACCACCCAGGCCATGGAGTTGAGGGCAGAGAGACCTACATCCAATCAAGAGGCAGCAAAAGGGGTGTCACCAGGTTTCCGTCTGAGCAAGAAGGTGAAAGAACGTTGACAGAAGAGTTTGAGGACAGTGGGCATTTTGCTGGTGGCACAGTGGAAGGTTATGGGGACGAGGGATGCCCCAGAGACTTAGGCTTTTGGGAAGACTGACAGGATCTTGAATCAAGGGCATGAATGCAGGGGTCCTAATGATCCTTGGTTGGAGACGAGGGAACTGAGGAGAGGGGCCACTGGGAGGTGGAGCATGAGGGTGTCAGAGGCCATCTCTGGTCCTGCTGATGGAGGGCTGGAGGTCCAAGAAGGAATGGCCTTAGCTCCCAGGATGACTGGCTTCTGGAGACCTCAAGGCCTGCTGACGGTGCGTCTCACTCAGCATTTATGAGCGGTCTTTTTGCCTCTGCCAGTTGGAGGTCCAGGTGTCTCTGCCCAGTAGTTGGTCCTATATTTTTAAGTGAACGTCTCATTCCACACTGACTTTCAGTCAGGTTTCACTTTGTTCTAGAACAGTGCCACCTAGAACATTAGCCCTGAATTGGTCTGCAAGGGCTTCCAAGTCAGGACTGACTCAGGGTCTCCCCTGGTACCTCGTAGGTAGAAGCAAACCCGCCATCCCCAGCCCAGACCTCTGGAGTCAGACACGGGAGGTGGGGGGTGCTTGGCGTTGTTTGAACAAGCCCCTCCCTGAGAGGTGCAGACACACATTCAAGTTTGAAAACTTCGTGGGTCCACAGATTCCCGTCAAAGGTCAGAGCAGAGGCAAAGGCCAGTGTTCAAGGCTGGTGCTGCCCACTGGCCATCTCACTGAGGGGGCCAGTCCACAAACCTCCAGTTGGGTCTGTCCAGTGAACCAGGAACTCTGTCAATAAAGGGTGTGGCCCCACAGGCACCAGGGAGGTCAGGATTTCCTCTGTGAGGTGGAGAGAGTGGTTCTGGGTGCCCTGTTCTGATGAGCCTTCCCGGATCCCTGTCCCATGTCCCCAGGGCTCCCTTCTGGTAGTTCTATCGCACTTGCCGTTGTTTGATCAGCGTTCCCCGATAGGAAGCTTCACGAGGCCAGGCACTGGGCAGATCTTACTGCTGTGTCTGGAATGCCTGACACTTGGCTGGGGCTCAATAATTGTTGGCTGCACAATAGTGAGTTGACAGAACTTGGTAAAATCAAACAAGACCATTAATGTGCTGGACTCAGAAACGGGAATTCCCTCAGCCCTTCCCCATCCCCCGCCTCTCCCCCTCTCTCTACTTGCTACTATAATATTTGAAATACTTTGAAATATCTGGTATGGAAAAATCACAGTCATCACTCTGCTTTTTCAAAATTTCTTCTGTTCTCGCACATTTTTGCTTCTGGCTAAATTTTAGAATTGTTTCGTCAAGACCCCAACGATTGATGTGAATTAGAATGAGGTTAAATGTTTGGCTTAATTTGGAGTATCTTGTTTCTTAACAACAGCAGGTCTTCCAATCCAAGCTCATCTCTCTCCAATTATTCAAGCCTTTTTTTTTTTTTTTAATGTCTGCAGTGAGATGTTACATTTTCCTTCGTTTCAGTCCACTCTGTTCTGCTTTGTTGCTGCTGGTCTATAAGTAAGCTATCAGTTTTGTTTTGGTGCTGGCCCTGTATGGTACTAACTTACTAAAACTTACTACTTCTGGGTTCATTATGTGGAGCATATCATTTTTTGCCATCTTTTTAATATTTGTTCCTCCCATTTCTTGCCTTCCATTGACAATAGCATCCAGCAGAATGTTGGCATTGCCTCCTTCCCCCTTCCTGCTTTCCCGACTTAATGTTTCACCATTCTGGAAAGAATGGGGCTGTTTCTTCTTTTTATAGGCATATTCTTCATTGTAGGAAGAAAATATTCTGCTGTTCCTATTTTATTGAGGTTTTTTCCTCCCAAGAAATGGATTTTGAATTTATTTCAAAGGCCCTTTCACCGCATCGAGCAAGAGAATCAATTGGTTTCTCTTTTTTGACTGGCTTTGACTTGGGTATGATTAATTACAGCTTTCCCAATAGTTCATCGCTGTAACATAGTATACTTGGTAGTATGTTCTTTTACTACCATGCTGGGTTTAATTTGCTAATATTAGAATTTTGATATCTCTCGTGAGTGAGTTAGGTCATGCTCATCAATTTGGTGCTGTCTTTGGCAGGTTTTGGTGTCAAGGTTTTACTGGCTTCACGATAAAATTTGGAACATCTTCTATTGTACTAGGAATTATCCATTCCTTAAATGTACAAAAGAACTTCCCTATAAAACTAATCTGGGTGCTTTGGGGGTTGGTAGTTCTTTGTTTAAGAGCTTTATTGAGGTATAATTGATAAACTACACATCTGTAAAGTACACAGTATGATGAGCTTAGACATACGCATATACCCATGACACCATCACCACAATCACCCATAACCGTCACCTCTACGAGTTTCCTCGTGTCCCTTTGTTTTTCTTGTTTATTTTTGCAGTCAGAACACTTAACCTGCAATCTGCCTTCTTAATAGACGTTTAAGTGCACAACATAATATTACTGATTAAAGGCTCTGTGTTGTACCGCAGGCCTCAGAGTTTACTCATCCTGCATAACTGAAGAGTAGTATATTAAAGTGTTGTAAATATTCTCTTCTTAATTCCATGTCCATCCTTTAACGTTTCCTTTTAAGTGATTCATTTCATTGAGATTTTCTTATAATTGAACATGATAATCTCATATTTTTTCATCTCCTCTGTGGTCTCTATTTTTTTCACTGACCAAACTCACCATAATTTTGGCTATTTTATTCATATTTATGAATAACCAGGTCTTAGATGTATCAATTCCACTCTATTTTTGTATATTTTTTAATTGAAGTATAGTCAGTTTACAATGTTGTGTCAGTATCTGGTGTAGAGCACAGTGCCTCTGTCATACATATGCATACATACATTCGTATTCATATTCTTTTCACCATAAGTTACTACAAGATATGGAATATAGTTCCTTGTGCTATACAGTATTGCTTATTTTATATATATTAAATATCTGCAAATCTTGAACAACCAATTTATCCCTTCCTACCCCCTTGCCTCCCTGGTAACCATATATTTGTTTTCTAAGTCTATTGAGTCTCTTTCTGTTTGTAAATAAGTTTGTATGTCCTTTTTTTAGATCCTACATATAAGTGATATCATATGGTATTTTTCTTTTTCTTTCTGGCCTACTTCACTTAGAATGACAATCTCCAAGTCCATCCATGTTGCTGCAAATGGCATTATTTTTCTTTTTTATGGCTGAGTAGTATTCCATTATATAAATACACTGCAACTTCTTTATCTAGTCGTCTGTCAGAGGACAATTTAGGTTATTTCCATGTCTTGGCTATTATAAATAGTGCTGCTGGAAATGTTGGAGTGCATGTATCTTTTTGAATTGATTCCCTCAGAAGTGGGATTGTTGGCACATAAGGTAAGTCTATTTTTAGTTTTTTGAGAACTCTCCATACTGTTTTCCATAATGGCTGCACCAAACTACATTCCCACCAGCAGTGTAGGAGTGTTCCCATTTCTCCATACCCTCTCCAGCATTTATCATTCATGGACTTTTGAATGATGGACATTCTGACTGGTGTGAGGTGATACCTCATGATAGTTTTGATTGCTTTTCTCTGATAATTAGCAATATTGAGCATTTTTTCATGTGCCTATTGGCCATTTGTATGTCTTCATTAGAGAATTGCTTGTTTAGGTCTTCTGCTCATTTTTGGATTGGGTTGTTTGTTTTTTTACTATTAAGTTGTATGAGCTGTCTATATATTCTGGAAAGTAAGCCTTCATCAGTCGCACCATTTGCAGATATTTTTCCCAATCCGTAGGTTGTCATTTTGTTTTGCTTGTGGTTTCCTTTGCTGTGCAAAAGTTTGTAAGTTTAATTAGGTCCCATTTGTTTATTTTTGCTTTTATTTCTATTGCCTGGGTAGGCTGCCCTCGGAGAACGCTGCTGAGATTTATGTCAGAGAATGTTTTGTCTATGTTCTCTTCTAGGAGATTTATCATGTCTTGCCTTATATTTAAGTCTTTAAGCCATTTTGAGTTTATTTTTGTGTATGGAGTGAGGGAGTGTTCTAAATTCATTGATTTACATGCAGCTATCCAGTTTTCTCAACACTGTTTGCTGAAGAGATTATCTTTTCGCCATTGTCTATTCTTGCCTCCTTTGTTGAAGATTAATTGATCATACGTCTGTGGGTTTATTTCTGGGCTCTATTTTATCCCATTGATCCATATGTCTGTTTTTGTACCAAGACTATGCTGTTTTGATTACTGTAGCTCTGTAGTATTGCCTGAAGTCTGGGAGGGTTATTCCTCTAGCTTCATTCTTTTTCTTCACTATTGCTTTGGCAATTCTGGGTCTTTTGTGATTCCATATAAATTTTACGATTGTTTGTTCTAGTTCTGTGAAGAATATCCTAGGTAATTTGATAGAGATCGCATTAAATCTGTAGATTGCCTTGGGTAGTATGGCCATTTTAATGACATTGATTCTTCCAGTCCAAGAGTATGGGATATCTTTCCATTTCTTTAAGTCATCATTAATTTCCAAAATCAGTGTTTGGTAGTTCTCCAGGTATAAGTCTTTCACCTCCTTGGTAAGATTTATTCCTGACTGTTCTATTGTTTTGGATGAGATTTTTTAAAGAGGTGGTTTCTTTATTTTCTTTTCCTGCTAATTCATACTTAGTGTAAAGAAATGCAACTGCTTTTTGCATGTTAATCTTATATCCTGCTACCTTGCTGAATTCTTTTATCAGCTGTAGTAGTTTTTTTTAAACTTTTTTTATTCGGTTATAGTCATTCTACAATGTTGTGTCAAATTTCAGTGTAGAGCACAATTTTTCAGCAATACATGAACATACATACATTCATTGTCACATTCTCTTTCGCTGTGAGCCACCACAAGATCCTGTATATATTTCCCTGTGCTACACAGTACAATCTTGTTTATCTATTCTACATTTTGAAATCCCAGTCTGTCCCTTCCCCCCAACCCCCTGGCAACCACAAGTTTGTATTCGATGTCTATGAGTCTCTGTTTTGTTTTTTGTTTTTTTTTAGATTCCACACATGAGCGATCTCATATGATATTTTTCTTTCTCTTTCTGGCTTATTTCACTTAGAATGAAACTCTCCAGTAACATACATGTTGCTGCAAATGGCGTTATGTTGTTGGGTTTTATGGCTGAATAGTATTCCATTGTATAAATATACCACATCTTCTTAATCCAGTCATCTGATGATGGACATTCAGGCTGTTTCCATGTCTTGACTATTGTAAATAGGGCTGCTATGAACATTGGGGTGCAGGTGTCATTTTGAAGTAGGGTTCCTTCTGGATATATGCCCAGGAGTGGGATTCCTGGGTCATATGGTAAGTCTGTTCCTAGTCTTTTGAAGAATCTCCATACTGTTCTCCACAGTGGCTGCACCAAACTGCATTCCCACCAGCAGTGTAGGAGGGTTCCCTTTTCTCCACAGCCTCTCCAACATTTGTCGTTTGTGGACTTTTGAATGATGGCCATTCTGACTGGTGTGAGGTGATACCTCATTGTAGTTTTGATTTACATTTCTCTGATAATTAGTGATATTGAGCATTTTTTCATGTGTCTATTGATCATTTGTATTTCTTCCTTGGAGAATTGCTTGTTTAGGTCTTTTGCCCATTTTTGGATTGGGTTGTTTGGTTGTTTCTTACTAAGTCATATGAGCTGCTTATATATTCTGGAGATCAAGCCTTTGTCGATTTCATTTGCCAAAATTTTCTTCCATTCCGTGGGTTGTCGTTCTGTTTTATTTATGGTTTCCTTTGCTGTGCGGAAGCTTGTAAGTTTAATTAGGTCCCATTTGTTTATTCTTGCTTTTATTTCTATTGCTTGGGTAGACTGCCCTAGGAGAACATTTTTGAGATGTATATGAGATAATGTTTTGCCTATGTTTTCTTCTAGGAGGTTTATTGTATCTTGTCTTATGGTTAAGTATTTGATCCATTTGAGTTTATTTTTGTGTATGGTGTAAGGGAGTGTTCTAGATTCATTGATTTACGTGCTGCTGTCCAGTTTTCCCAACACCATTTGCTGAAGAGACTGTGTTTTCTCCATTGTATGTTCTTGCCTCCTTTGTCGAAGATTAGTTGACCAAAAGTTTGTGGGATCATTTCTGGGCTCTCTGTTCTGTTCCATTGGTCCATATGTCTGTTTTTGTACCAATACTATGGTGTCTTAATTACTGTAGCTCTGTAGAATTGTCTGAAGTCTGGGAGAGTTATTCCTCCAGCCTCTTTCTTTTTCTTCAGTAATGCTTTGGCAATTCTACATCTTTTGTGGTTCCATATAAATTTTATTATGATTTGTTCTAGTTCTGTGAAGTATGTCCTGGGTAATTTGACATAGATTGCATTAAATCTGTAGACTGCCTTGGGCAGTATGACCATTTTAACAATATTGATTCTTCTAATCCGGGAGTATGGATTATCTTTCCATTTTTTTAAGTCTTCTTTAATTTCCTTCATCAGTGTTTTATAGTTTTCTGTGTATAAGTCTTTCACCTCCTTGGTTAGATTTACTCCTAGGTATTAGATTACTTTGGGTGCTATTGTAAAGGGGATTGTTTCTTTACTTTCTTTTTCTGTTGAGTCATCGTTAGTGTAAAGAAATGCAACTGATTTTTGAGTGTTAATCTTGTAACCTGCTACCTTGTTGAATTCTTCGATTAGTTCTAGTAGTTTTTGTGTGGACCTTTTAGGGTTTTCTATATATAGTATTATGTCATCTGCATATAGTGACACTTTAACCTCTTCTTTTCCAATTTGGATCCCTTTTATTTCTCTCTCTTGCCTGATTGCTGTGGCTAGGACTTCCAAGACTATGCTGAATAGCAGTGGTGATAGTGGGCAGCCTTGTCTTGTCGCAGATTTTAGTGGGAAGCTTTTGAGTTTTTCACCGTTGAGTACTATGCTGGCTGTAGGCTTGTCATATATAGCTTTTATTATGTTGAGATATGTTCCCTCTATACACACTTTGGTGAGAGTTTTTATCATAAATGGGTGTTGAATTTTATAAAAAGTTTTTTCTGCATCTATTGAGATGATCATGTGGTTTTTGTCCTTTGTCTTGTTGATGTGATGTATTACATTGATTGATTTGCGTATGTTGAACCATCCTTGTATCCCTGGGATGAACCCCACTTGATCATGATGTATAATCTTTTTTATGTGCTGTTGGATTCTATTTGCTAATATTTTCTTGAGGATTTTTGAATCTATGTTCATCAGTGATATTGGTCTGTAATTCTCTTTTTTGGTGATGTCTTTGCCTGGTTTTGGTATCAGGGTGATGTTGGCTTCATAGAATGAGTTTGGGAGTATTCCCTCTTTTTCAGTCTTCTGGAAGAGTTTGAGAAGGACTGGTATGAGTTCTTCCTTGTATGTTTGGTAGAATTCCCCGGTGAAGCCATCCGGTCCTGGACTTTTATTTGTAAGGAGGTTTTTTATTGCTAATTCGATTTCATTTCTAGTGATCGGTTTGTTCAAGTGGTCAGTTTCTTCTTGATTCAGCCTTGGTGGACTGTATGATTCCAGAAACTTGTCCATCTCCTCTAGGTTATCCATTCTGGTTCCATATAGTTTTTCATAATATTCTCGTATGATATTCTGTATTTCTATGTTATTTGTTGTAATTTCTCCATTTTCCTTTCTTATTTTGCTTATTTGTGCTTTTTCCTTCTTTGTGAGTTTGGCCAGAGGTTTGTCAACTTTATTTACTCTTTCAAAAAACCAGCTTTTGGTTTGATTGATTTTTTTCTACTGTTTTCTTAATCTCTATTTTATTTATTTCCTCCCTGATCTTTATTATTTCCTTCCTTCTGCTGACTTTTGGGTGTTTTTGCTCTTCTTTTTCTAGTTCTTTTAGGTGGTGGGTTAGATTATTTGAGATTGTTCTTTTTTGAGGAAGGCCTGTATCGCTATAAACTTCCCTTTTAGCACTGCCTTTGCTGTGTCTCATGAATTTTGTGCGGTTGTGCTTTCATTTTCATTTGTCTCAAGGTATTTTTTAATTTCAGCTTTGATTTCCTCATTGACCCATTGGTTTTTTAATAACATATTGTTTAATCTCCATGCTTTCCTTTTTTTCTCCTTTGTTTCTCTGTAGTTGATTTCTAGTTTCATGGCACTGTGGTCAGTAAAGATGCTTGAGATAATTTCTATCTTCTTAAAATTGTTGAGGCTTCTTTTGTGCCCAAGTACATGATCAATCCTAGAAAATATTCCATGTGCACTTGAAAAGAATGTATAGCCTATTTGGGGGGGGGGTGTAATGCTCTGAAAATATCCACCAAATCTAATTTTTCTATTGTATCATTTAATTTCTCTGTTGCCTTATTTATTTTCTGTCTAGAAGATCTGTCTAGTGATGTTAATGCGGTGTTAAAAATCTCCGACAATGATTGTATTCCCATCAATTTCACCCTTTATCTCTGTTAGTAGTTGTTTTATGTACTTAGGTGCTCCTATGTTGGGTGCATATATGTTAATGATTGTAATATCGTCATCTTGTTTTACTCCTTTAATCATTATAAAATGTCCTTCTTTATCTTTCTTTATGGCCCTTGTTTTAAAGTCTATTTTGTCTGAAATCAGTACTGCTACACCTGCTTTTTTGGCTTTTCTATTTGCATGGAATATCCTTTTCCATCCTTTCACTCTCAATCTATATGTGTCCTTCTCCCTAAAGTGGGTCTCTTGTATTGTAATAGTTTTTATGTGGAGCTTTTAGGGTTTTCTATATACAGTATCATGTCATCTGTATATAGTGACAATTTTACCACTTCTCTTCTGATTTGGACCCCTTTTATTTCTTTTTCTTGCCAGACTGCTGTGGCTAGGACTTCTATGTTGAATAGAAGTATTGAGAGTAGGCATCCTTGTCTTGTTGCAGATTTTAGTGGGAAGGCTTTCAGTTTTTCACCATTGAGTACTATGCTGGCTGTAGGTTTGTCATAAATAGCTTTCATTAAGTTGAGATACATTCCCTTTATACCCACTTTGTGAGAGTTTTTATCGTAAATGGGTGTTGAATTTTATCAAGTGCTTTTTCTACATCTATTGAGATGGTTGTGTGGTTACTGTCCTTTTCTTTTGTGGATGTGGTGTATCACACTGATGGATTTGCATATGTTGAACAATCCTTGTGTCCCTGGGATAAATCCAACTTGATCATGGTGTATGATCTTTTTTATGTGTTGTTGGATTCTGTTTGCTAAAATTTTGTTGAGGATTTTTGCATCTGTGTTCATCAAGTGACACTGACCTGTAATTTTCTTTTTTGGTAGTGTCTTTGTCTGGTTTTGGTATCAGGGTGATGGTGGCTTCATAGAATGAGTTTAGGAGTACTCCCTCCTTTTCAATCTTTTGGAAGAGTTTCAGAAGGACCAGTATGAATTCTTCTTTGTATGTTTGGTAGAATTCCCCAGTGAAGCCACCTGGTCCTGGACTTCTGTTTTCAAGGAGGTTTTTTATTGCTAATTCTATTTCATTTCTAGTGATCAGTCTGTTCAAGTCATCTGTTTCTTATTGTGTTTTGGTGGACTGTATGTTTCCAGAAACTTGTCCATTTCTTCTAGGTTGTCCATTGTGTTTCCATATAGTTGTTCCTAGTATTCTCTTATGGTTTTTTTGTATTTCTGTGGTATTGGTTGTAATTTCTCCATTTTCCTTTCTTATTTGTTTATTTGTGTTCTCTTTTCTTCTTGGTGAGCTTGGGCAGAGGTTTGTCAACTGTGTTTTACTCTTTCAAATAATCAGCTCTTGGTTTGATTGTTTTTTTCTTTTTTTGTGGTTTGTTTACTTTTTTACTGAAGTATAGTCAGCTACAATGTGTCGATTTCTGGTGTACAGCACAATTTCCCAGGCATGCATATACATACATATAGTTGTTTTCATATTTTTCATTAAAGGTTATTACAAGATATTAAACATAGTTCCCTGTGCTATACAGAAGAAACTTTTTAAAAATATTTTTTTATATATAGTGGCTAACATTTGTAAATCTCAAACTCCCAAATTTATCTCTTCCCATCCCCTTTCCCTAGTAACCATAAGATTATTTACGACATCTGTGAGTATGTTTCTGTTTTATAAGGATGAGTTCGTAGTGTTTTTCCTTTATTTATTTATTTTTTTAAGGTTTCACATATAAGTGATACCATATGGTATTTTGTTTCTCTTTCTGGATTACTTTATGTAGTATGAAGATCTCCTGGTCCAGCCATGTTGCTGCAAATGGCATTATTTTATTCTTTTTTATGGCCAAGTAGTATTTCATTGTATGTATATGTATGTGTGTGTGCGTGGATAAAGTATTCTTGGTTGTAAGTTTGTCTCTTTCATCACTTTAAATATATCATCACTTTAAATGCCCTCTTCTGGCCTGTAGAATTTCTGCTAAAAAATCAGCTGATGACCTTATGGGAGCTCCCTTGTATGTTATTTGTTGCTTTGCTCTTGCTGTTTTAATATTTTCTCCTTATCTTTAATTTTTGTCTGTTTGATTACTATGTGCCTCAGTGTTTTCCTCTTTGGGTTGATCTTGTGTGGAACTCTCTGAACTTTCTAGACTTGGGTAACTGTTTCCTTTCCCAAGTTATGGAATTTTTCAGTGATTATCTCCCCCAAAATTTTCTCAGATCCTTTCCCTCTGTCTTCTCTTTCTGGGACCCCTATAATGCAAATACTAGTGCACTTCATGTTGTCCCAGAGTTCTCTTACACTATCCTCATTTCTTTTTATTCTTTCTTCTTTTTTCTGTTCTGCAGTAGTGATTTCCACTAATCTGTCTTCTAACTTATTGATCTGTTCTTCTGCTTCATTTACTCTATTCTTGGTTCCTTCTAGTGTGTTACTCATTTCAATGATTTTATTCTTCAGCTCTGTTTGGGTATTCTTTATATTTTACAACTCTTTACTAAAAAAAAAAAAACTCACTCTGTGCATCTGTTCTTCTCTTGAGTTCTCTGAACTTCTTTGCCATCATTACTCTAAGCTCTTTCTCAGATAGATTGCCACCTCCTCATCAGTTATTTCTTCTTCTGGGATTTTATCTTGTGCCATGGCCTGGGAGATATTCCTCTGCTACCTCATATTGTATAGATTTCTATTTGTATTTTTAGGTAGGATAGTTACATGTCTCAACCTTGGAGAAGTGGCCCTCTGTGGGAGACGTCCTATGTGTCCCAGCAGTACACTTATCTCTTGTCACCCAAGGGCCAGGGTCTGGCTGGTCCCAGTGAGAGTCTGGCCTACATTTGTGGATTCCTTCCACAGGCTTTGGGATTGTTTTTCCTTACTTCTGGTATCTGCTCCTGGTGTATGAGGCTGGACTACAGGCTTATGGAGGTTTCCTGGCAGGAGAAAACAGTGCCTGTGCACCACTAGGTGGAGCTTGATCCTGGTCCTCTGATGGGTAAGGCCTTGTCTAGGGGCACATCTAGACGTATTTGTGGCTCAGGAAGTCTGCTGGTGGTGGGACTGCGTTCCCACCCAGTATGTTGTTTGGCCTGAGGCTTCCCAGCACTTTGGCTTACAGGCTGTTGGGTGGGGCTAGGTCTTGGTGCTAATGATCCAAGCAAGATATCAGCCTCAAGGAACACTGATCGAATGTCTGAATGTTCACCACCAGCTTTTATGTACCCAGGGGGAGCCACAGCTGCCCCCTAACTCCCCAGGAGACCTTCCCAAAGCAGCAAAGCAGGTCTGGCCCAGGTTCCTATGAAATCACTGCCTCTGCCCTTGGACCCAGTGTGTACGAGATTCTGTGTATGCTTCCCAAGAGAGTGAAGTCTCTATTTCCCCCAGTCCTGTGGGGCTCCTAGAGTTCAGCCTTGCTGACCTTCAAAATCAGATGATCTGAGGTCTCCTCCTCCCAATGGCAGAACCCTGGGCTGGGGAGCCTGACATGGGGCTCAGAACTCTCACTCCTGTGGGAGGGCCTCTGCGACTTAATTGTTCTTTAGGTTACAGGTTGCCCACTTGAGGGGTATGGGGCCCGAATATATTGTGAGTACGCCCCTGCTACCATCCTGCTGTGGTTCCCTCTTTATGTTTCCAGTTGAAGATGTTTTTTGCTAAGTTCTAGTCTTTTTTTTCGCTGGTTGTTTAGCAGTCAGTCACGATTTTGTTGTAGTCCTGTGGAGAGGCGAGCTTGTGGTCCTACTACTCAGCTGTCTTGACCAGAAATCCCTCCTAACGGGTTTGACAAGAGCTGCAGAGTCTGATTCTCTCAATGAGGTGATGGAATTTTCCTTTTGTCTTCAGCCCACCCAAGCACAGATACATAGAAATCTTACTCAGATTCCAGGATCAACGTTAGCACTTCCTTCTACATACACATCAGTTTGTTCTAGTTCTGGTCCCAAGAGTTACCGTCTCTCTCCTAATGTACTGGGTTGCTTTTTTTTTTTATTGGACAATAACAGCATCCAGATAACTCTGGGAAAATGTAGTTCCTGCTTCAGGAAGAATCCATCTCCCACCTTTCCAAAGGTGTATGATGTTTTTGTTTAGTTTAATGTGCGGGTGGGTGCCTTTACGTAAGCTGTCGCTAACCCTTTTTTGGAAGTATGTAGAGTAAAATGCATGAACAAGTAAGAGTCTTCAATTCCACTGAAAGTGATACTGTTTTTAATTTCCTGGGCCCAGATCTGGGGGTAGGAGGGAAGATTCTTCAGACATTCCTCACTCCTTCCACGTCCCTGCCCACAGACAGCCCACATAAGAAAGGCCAGAGCTCCGCGGAGGGTGCTGATGCGTGGCCCACTGTGCTCATCTGATGAGTGGGCCGGGTCACATCCCAGCCCCGAACCTGACTGCCAGGGCCCCCAGCTGAGTCAAGAGCCAAGGAGGCCCACCTGCCTTCACCCATGTTCCAGGGGGTGAGAAGTGGAGAAATAAACATGACCCCCGGAAGATCAGCGGGCTTCCCCAGAGCAGTGATGGAATTAGTAGCCCTGCCAGTCAGTACCCATAAGTGCCTTGTGAAGCACTTCCTGCAAGAAATTAAGCCCCTGTCCCGTGGCTTTCTGATAACAGAAATAATATATCTGAATTTTATGCATTTAGAAATAAATTTCAGCGGTTATTGCTCTTTACGTGTAGCAGCTGAACAGCCTTAAATATTTGGATGTCTTTCTGATCATATTTAGAATAATGATGAAAGCCATGAATTACAGGGCACAAAGCCTGATGTGTTTATTGCCTGCCATCCATTTTATAGCCCTTCCTTTCAGGGCGTGAGTTGCTGCAGGATGACTGCAAGCTGGTTACAAAGAGAACTCCAGAGTTGCCTCTCGGTTCAGCCCTCTGGGCAGGGTCTCAGGGTTGGACCAATGGGCTGGAGGCAGGTAAAGGCCTCTCCTTACCAGCACTGACTGTCACCCACAGTGCCACCAGTCATCCGCGTCTATCCAGAGACCCAAGCACAGGAGCCTGGGGTGGCGGCCAGCCTGAGATGTCACGCAGAGGGCATTCCTATGCCCAGAATCTCTTGGCTGAAAAATGGCATGGATGTCTCAACCCAGATGTCAAAACAGCTCTCCCTTTTAGGTAAGAGCCCCGCTTGCTGTCTCTGTGCTGCTATTCGCATCAAGTTGCATGTGAGACTCTCCTCAGAAATGGAACTGAAAGGAGTGATTTGTTTCTACATCAGATATTTGAGGAGCAAAGGTCTCCCCCACTTTTCCTGCTCTCTGGACTCACACAGATCTTACAGGCTTTCTGAGCACAATGATGAGACCGGTCAGTTCGGTCCCAGGTCACCTGCAATTCCTTTCAGCTGTTCCAGCCCTTCCTGGACATATATTAGGGTTACTGGCTGCCCTCAGCCATGCCGAAGGGCTGTATTGTTAACCTCAACACTCTCAATAGAGAGGAGAGAGGAGGAAGCGGGTGGAGGTCCCAGCTGAGCAAGCCACCCTGAGCACTGTCCCTTCTACAGCCAACGGGAGCGAACTCCACATTGGCAGTGTTCGGTATGAAGACACAGGGGCGTACACCTGCATCGCCAAAAATGAAGTGGGCGTGGATGAAGATATTTCCTCACTCTTCATTGAAGACTCAGCTAGAAAGACCCGTGAGTCCACTCTTGCCTTTGAGCTCCTCACTGAGCTGGTTGGGGGATACTGGGTGGCAGGGGCCACAGCCACCAACCGTGAGCCCCGGAAGGCAGGGGTGAACATCATATGCTTCTGTGCTCAAAGCTGGGGAGAGAGGGTAGCCAGAGGTGAGTAGACCTTCCCTGGCAACCTAGATGACTCTGGAAACATAGACAGGGAAACTCCATGGACCACAGACAGAACCCAGGATCACAAAGAAGCCTGTATATCCTGTCCCCAGTTCTGCCTCCTACTGGCTGCATCCCTCATCCACAAAACCGTTCACACTATCCACCCACCAGCTGCTGCCATCCCGCCGTGGCCCAGGAACTGGCCTGTGCACTCCCGCACACGTGACTTTACTCCGGGGATTACTGGCCACATGGGGCCCTAAGCGGGCTCTCCTTTGTAGTCACTGGTCCCTAAGTGACACTGTAGGTGTCATTTCAGTGGCATGGGTTTTGGGCATGATTTCTCCCCCTTGATCAAAGACTCTGACCTGAGTCTTCATCATCAAGAGAGATAATCAGAAGTATCTGATAGTCTTCCTAAGGAAAACCCTAGTTGAAAATCTGTTTGCTACTGGAAATAATCCTGGAGATCTGGGACAGATGTTGCTCGCTCATTATCATTTACAGAAGAGGAGAATCCCTTTAGCTTCTGTGATCCTGGGACCTGACTGAGTAGGAACCAAAAGGGTCCTGAGCCCTGGAAGCATTTGTCCACTTCCAGAGTCCCTCTCCCCAGTCCTGTTGCTGAGGTGACGAGCGGTGCAGATTCGGTACATGATGGACTAGACACCAGGATGCGCATGAACTGAATCACTGCAATGAAGGTTCTGACGTGGCTTTCTTCTTTTTTTTCCTTCCTTCAATCACGTTCCTGCTTTCCTAATTCTCTGATGCTGCAGTTGCAAACATTCTATGGCGAGAGGAAGGTACCATGCTTACTTGTTCTGTGTCGTGCCTGTGATCATGTGTGTCCATGGTTCTGTGATAGGCCATCTTTCCATGAGCCACCATCAGCTTTTCCCAACATCAAGCAGTGTGCCAGGTGGGGTCCATGGGCCAAATCAGATGGGACAGGGGAAGTCCATGTCAAATGCAAGTGGCACACATTGAGAGGCAGATTTAAAACCAGCTGGTGTCTTTAATGGACGTTAGACCACCAGGATCTTAAAAAGGAAAGTTTCAATTTAAAGCTAGTTTGCAACCTCCACTGAAACAGACTTCTTGGCAGGGGTTCCTGGTCCGATCAGGGCCTTAAACCTTCTTACAGGAGGTGATGTTGGTGCTGGGATTTAGCGTATGCTTCCAGGAAATGCTGAAGAAAAGAGCTACCATGATTTCTGTAAGTGTGTATCTACACGTAGTTTTTAAATGAATGGTATAGTTTTTCAAATTTGTATCTATCCAACCATCTTTAGGTATTAGGTTGGGCCATACAAAATTGCCATTTTTGTATATCAAAAATGGTCTGATACTGACAATGTCACATGGCTCAAAACATAGTGGGCACATGTGGGCACTGGGTTAAAGAACCTGAGGCTGGGCCTGGGCACATGTGCATTTGTGGACCCCAACCCTGGCTCTGAACCCCTCCACCAGAGTCCAGAGGTGCCTTATTCTCCAGCTCAGTGGCGAGGGAGGGGAGTATGAGAAGCGGCAGAATGCACCATGCAATTTTGGGGTTAAACACTAAATCGCCTCCTTTAAAAACCAGCATATTTCCTCTTATTTTGTCCTCAGGAACTTCGCATGCTGTTACCATCTACCACGTGCATGCATACACACGCTCAGAGCAGTTTCCTGAATGTCAGGCACTAAAGCTCACACTGTAAGTCTGGGAGCAAAACAAAGGCAGAGTCTGGAAAACGAGTTGCTGCCAATAGGCTTTAGGGATCCTCGGAAGGACAGGTCATAACTACAGCCGCTAATCATGGACAGTGGTCCCTTGATGCCACCTGAACCCAGCTCCCGGGCCACAGTGCACACAGAGAGCTTTGGCTCTGCGTCTTTAAAAGGTGTTTTCTCAGGGGAGTTTCCTACAAAGGGACTCCAGTCCCCAAGTTCAGATCTGCAGAGAATGCAGGAGACCCTGGAGGGTGTGAAAAGCTGAGAGGGGCTCTGGGTAGGAGGGCTTCTGCCACTGGGAACAGCTATACCCCAGCCTCTCAGAAGCTGGAAACACCCAGGAGCACTCGGCATAGGTCCCGGTGGGAATCCTAGGGTGCCCGGCGGCCCGTCCCAGTCTCATGTTGGTTCTTCCAGCTATTGATTTTCCCTGAACCTCACAAGGCTGTTCCTGGGGTCTGTGGTTTTGCAGGGACTTTGACCCACTCTGGCCCTTAGGTTTGAGAGAGAGAGAAGTTGGCCTGGTGAGAGTGTACAGAAGAGAAGGTCCTACTGGGGCCAAGACACAGGGGTCAGAGTAAGTGCGTGCCACCTCCCCAAATCCCATCGCCGGGCCGCTGTGTGGGAGCCAAGACGTGGCACTGGCCGGCTTCGTCTGGCTCTGTGTATGTGATTTTCTTAGAATTCATAGAAATCTTTTCAACATTCTACCTTCAAAAGAAAGATGGGAGGGAGGAAGGTGAGAACTGTGGACCTTACCCATCCTTGTGCCCTGTCTACCTTTTCTGGAGAGGCTGGTGAGGGGACGGGTCCAACCCCAGCTCGGCACAAAGGCAAGTGGCCTCAACCAAGACCCTCCCTTCCTTGGGCCTCAGTTTCTTCATCTTTAAAATAAGGAGACTGAAGCAGCTAGTCCCCAAGGTCCCTCTGTGCTAGTCTAAGGAGATTTCTCCCCAGACAGCCATGGCCCTGGGCTAGGGTGTTGGGGGGCAGGGTACAGGCAGATGGCAGGACCTGGCGTGAGACTGCCACAGAGAAACTGGTGGGGCAGAGGTTGGAGCAGACCGTCTTGAAGGAAGGGGTTCACTGGCGCAGACTGGCCAGGTATGGACAAAGGAGTACCAGAAATAGCTTTCTGACGCCCCCACTCTCCAGGGAGCAGTGCTGTACAGAAATGTGTTTTAAAAATCAAAGCCTTTCTTTTTTGGCATCACGTGATCCATTCTAATTTGACTAGTTGACAAGGACCAAGGGTGGCTTTGCCTTACAGAACAGGAAAGGTCAAATGTGTATCAGAGCCAAGGCTGTCATTTATTTGAAAACATGCTGATGGCCAGCCCTGGCTGAGCTAGAGCGGGTGTGCGTGTCTGGGGGGACAGCCTGGGGACTGCAGAGCCTTCCATGGACGAGCAGTTTCTCCCCGTGCACCGCCTGCTCATCTCCTGCACCCCATCTCCACCAGGCCTACACTCGGTGCCTGCAGGTTTCATGTGTGCTGCACGTGGCATGTGACCCCGCCTGAGGACCAGCGCTAGGAGGGGCATAACCACGGCTGTGTTTTTGCTTCCCCCCAGGCCTCAGCGTGGGAAACATGTTCTACGTCTTCTCCGATGATGGCATTATCGTCCTGCACCCTGTGGACTGTGAGATCCAGAGGCACCTCAAACCCACGGAGAAGATCTTCATGAGCTACGTAAGTGTCTGTGCCTGGTGCTCGTCCGCATCACACACACAGCATCCTGACTGGCAGTCTTTCACCACGTGCGCCGCCTGATTTCTTAAATTCCAGTTGCTGTATGTGGTGTGCTTCCAGATGTGTTCCAAGGCTGAGGAGGGAGCATAGGAGGCTGAGAGTTTAAAGTCACTCCTTCCTGCAGTGGCCACTTCCACACACTGAGCCCAAGGGGAGGCCAGGGAGGATTGATGGGTTTCTGGCCTCCATAAGCTCACAATCAAATGACGGAGACAGCGGCGTGAACAGGCAGCTGCCAAGTAGGTACTGCTAGAAGGATCTGCAGGGAGCGCTGGAGCATTGAGAGCGGCCCCTCCAGACCTGAGGAGGACAGAGTCAGAGAGGGCTCCTGGGGCTCAGTTGTGAAGAACAAGTGGGAATGGGTGATGGGTTTCCAGAGGAAATGCCATGAACACGGAGAACAGAGACACAAAACATCACGTCACGTTCAGGGAACCAAAAGTACTGTGTATGCCAGGAAGGACGAATGGATGTGGGAAGGGCCTGAGACTTAGGACAACAGTAGGTGAGGGTCAGGGCTGAGGAGTTCTGACGGGAAGCACTGAAGGAGTTCAAGTGCAGGACGCCCCGGCCAGGGTGCTTTGGAACATGTGCAGGGCCTCAGTGAGGGCAGTGATCAGAAGGGCTGCACTGGACGCACAGAAGTTGAGGAAGAGGCTGTGGAAATTATCCAGGTGAGGGAGGCTGGGGACCTGGGTTAAGCCAGTGGCAGTGAGATGGGAGAACTGAGTAGATTTTAGAGCTTAGAGACCCCAGGAAACAGGAGAGAACATGAACATGTGAACCCCCCGAGCATCAAAGCTGCTGTGAACAGAGAGGCCAAGTAGAAAGTGGCAACATGACACGTGGCGGGCAGAGGCAGGGGAAACGACTGCGGGTAGCAGGTGCAGGAACACCCCTCTAGCCCTCAAGACCCAGCTGGCGGGAGGCGTCCCCGGCTGGGCCTTCCCACCCCACCCATGGCTCTGTGCCTCCCACTGGTATCCCCTTGGCCTTGTGTTGGTGGTTTCTTGCACGAGGTCTGACCTCTTCTGCTAATCCCTAGCTACTTGAGGATAGAACTATGGCATTAATCGGAGGGTCACCTAGAAGTCCCCCATGCCCTCTCCTTGAGGACATACAGTGAATAAACTGGGGAACAGTGATGGGCTTGGCGCTCATGGAGCAAGTGGGTTTGGCCCAGGCAAGTTCCAAAAAGTTTGTTGTATTGCTGTGCTGGCTATTGGTGTATCTTGGACTGTTGGCATTTCTCACATTTGTAACTTGGGAACAGCTCTTTTCCAGGCTACTTAATTTGAATTAATCATTTTCTAAAAGTGTTACCTGTGATGAGTTTTCCCTCCATGTGAGAGCCATGAAACCATCCAGAAAGAGTAGTCCTAGTTCATTTCTTGCAGTTAGGTTTGAATAATTGCACCCCAGCACATTGGCACTAATATCTCATATATGTGCAATAATCTAACCGGTAGCCTGCAGGGGAAGTCTCTCAAATCCTAATCAGGGCTCAGTTTTCTGAAGAAGTTAGAACAAGACACAGTAGGAGGGGTCCTGCCAGCATTTCAGGCAACCCAAGACCACCATCAGCTGTGGGACAGTCCCGGCAACAGAGTTCTCATCTAGAAAGTGCCCAGACACCTCACAGGAAGGTGAACTAACCGTCCTTCTAAAGTGCTGAGTGAGGAGGAGGTTGGAGCATCTCCGGCCTCTCTGCTGGACTAGATGTCCACTTTGTCCAGCGTGAAACAGCAGGATTAACAAGTCAGGGGACAGGCTTTAGAACTAGGATCTGTGCAGGTGGGTGCAGATCCCACTGCTGTCACTCAGCAGGCTGAGTGGCTTCAGAACAGTTACTCAACCCCTCTAAGCCTCCATTTTCCCACATGCAGATTGGGGTTACTGTGAGGATGAGACGTGATGATAGAGAGTGGCCAGTGGAACAGGAGAAGGACTCAGTGAGGATGATGAGTTGTGTAGGAGAAGGAAGAATCAAAGATGCTTTGAACTTAGCTGACCAGATGCTGATGAGGACCCAGAAGGAAGAGCAGGGATGGAGGTGAGGAACAAGTCAGGTGTGGATGGTTGAGTATGAGATGACTATAAGAGGACCACATGGGAACTGGAAACGGTGGTTCTGAGCTAAAGCAAAGATCTGGGAACCATTAACCTGCGAGCACCAGCTAAAGCTAGGACGGCAGATGAGATCGCCAAAGGTGGGTGTGAGTGATTTGAGTTGAGCACTAGCACAGAACCCTGAGGATTATCAGCAGTGAAGGGGCAGAAAGACCAAGGTGAACCACAAAGACTGAGACAGCGACGGGCCAGAGTCAGAATGACAAACATGAGAATGTATATCATGGAAGACAAGGGGAAAGAAGGTCCCCTTTGCACTCATTTATTTGTTCAAAAAATATCTTTTTTTTTTTACATATATGTACTGTTCATTGTTTCTAAGAACAGTCTAGAGCTTTAGCTTTTTAAATTTACATAGTTAGCAAAGGAATAAAGCCAACCACAAAATAAGAATCAACAGAATGTGGTAATCCAGTCATAAAGGACAGTCAGCTGTGCTTACACATATTGAAGAAATCAATCATCTAAGTTACAAATAAAAAGTAGTTCATTTGTGTCCTTTTTTTTTTTAGATTCCACTTACAAGTGCTATCATACAGCATTTTTCTTTCTCTTTCTGGCTTACTTCACCTAGAATGACAATCTCCAGGTCCATCCATGTTGCTTCACATGGCAATTATTTTATGGCTGAGTAGTATTCCATTGTGTGTATGTGTATAGCCCACATCTTCTTTGTCCAATCATCTGTTGATTGACATTTGAGTTGTTTCCATGTCCTGGCTACCCTATATAGTGCTGCTGTGAACATTAGGGTACATGTGTCTTTTTGAATTATATTCTTCTAAGGATATATGCCCAGGAGTGAGACTGTTGGATCATACGGTAAGTCTATTTTTAGTGTTTTTCCCCCTTTTTCAGTTTTATTAGGTAGAATTACTACAGTTTGCACATATACATTATATTCCATGTAAATGCAACATATACAATATACTGCACTTTGTTTTAGTTTACATAGATGTACTGCTCATTGTTTCTAAGATTACAGCTTTAGCTCTAGATTTTTAAACTTACATAATTCTCAAAGGAATAAAGCCAACCACAAAATAAGAATCAACAGAATGTGGTAATCCAGTCATAAAGGACAGTCAAATGTGCTTACACATATTATTTGTTACTTACATGATTGATTTCTTGAATAAGTAGTTCATTTGTGTCATTTTTTTTTTTTTTTTAGATTCCACATAATATATCATATGGCATTTTTCTTTCTCTTTCTGGCCTAGTTCACTTAGAATGACAATCTTCAGGTCCATCCATATTGCTGCAAAAGTCATTATTTTATCCTTTTTTATGGCTGAGTAATGTTCCATTTGTATACATGTATCACATCTTCTTTATCCAGTCATCTATTGATTGACAGTTGAGTTGTTTTGATGGCCAAGCTATTGTAAATAGTGCTGCTATGAACACTGTAGGGCATGTGTCTTTTTGAATTTTATTTTTCTCTGGATATATCCCCAGGAGTGCTGGATCACATGGTAAGTCTATTCTCAGTTTTTTTTAGGAGCCTCCATACTGTCCTCCATAGTGGCTGCACCAAACTACTCCCACCAACAGTGTAGGAGGGTTCCCTATTCTCAACACCCTCTACAGCATCTATTGTTTGTGGACTTTTCACTGATGGCCATTTTGGCTGGTGTGAGGTGATACTTCACTGTAGTTTTGATCTGCAGTTTTCTGACAATTACTGATGTTGAGCATCTTTACATGTGCTTGTTGGACATCTGGATGTCTCCTCTGGAGAGATGTTTGTTTAGGTCTTCTGCACATTTTTTAATGGGCTGCTTGTTTTTCTGATATTAAGGTGTATAAGGTGTTAGGATATTTTGGAAATTAGTCCCTTGTTGGTCACATCACTTGCAAATATCTTCTCCCATTCTGTAGGTTCTCTTTTTCTTTTAGTGATGGTATCGTTAGCTGTGCAAAAGCGTTTAATGACATCTCGTTGGTTTATTTTAGCTTTTATTTCCATTACTCCATGAGCTGGTTCAAGAAATATATTGGTGCGATTTATGTCCAAGAGTGTTCTGCCTTTGTTTTCCTCTAGGACTTTCATAATATCTGGTCTTACATTTAAGTACTTTATACTACAAGATACAGTAATCAAAACAGTATGGTGGAGGCATTTATGTAGATAAATGGAATAGGATAGAAAGTCCAGAAATAAACCCATTCACTTATGGTTAACATAAACAATGGTTGCAAGTATATAAAATGAAGAAAAGACACTTTCTTCAATAACGGTGTGAAAAAAACTGGACAGCTACTGCTAGAAGATTCTCTAATACCATATACAAAAATAAACTCAAATGGAGTAAAGACTTAAGACGTAAAGGTAAGATCAAGAAATACGTTGTTTTTTTCCTTCCTGGGTGGATGGATGGGGAGGGAGGGAGGGAGAGAAAGAAAAGAAGGCGGGTGGATAGGGATTTAGGTTCATAGATAGATGAACCCAAAGGCGTGTGGCTGGACGAATTGATAGGTACATAAAGAAACAAAAAGATAGAAGTGTGGGGAGGTAAGTTTCTAGATGTATGGATCTAAAGCGTGTGTGCCTGGACAAATGGATAGGTAGGTAAAGAAACAAATAGGAGGATGCATGCCTGCGCAGGCAGGCTAAAAGATAGATACATAGAGACAGAGACAGAGGGAGAAAGAAAGGTGGGTGGCTGGGTGGCTGGATAGGGTAGTAGATTCCTAAATGGATAAATAAAAAGGTGTGTTCCTGGATGAACTGATAGGTAGGTAAAGAAACAGAGTAATAGGAGGGTGGGTGGATAGGTAGGCTGATACATAGATAGGAAGAAAGATGGATCCAAAGTGCGTGTGCCTGGACGAATGGATAGGTAGGTAAAGAGATAGACAAATAGCAGTATGTGTGGCTGCGCAGCCAGGATAAAAGACAGATACACAGAGAGAGACAGAAGGGGAAAGCGAGTGATAAATAGGCGACAGAAAGAAAGGCAGGTTAAAAAAAAGAATAGGAGGGTGGGTGATAAGTAAGTAGGTAGATAGGAAGGAAGGAATGAGTATAGTGAGGTAGATTTCCATATGTATGGATCCAAAGTGCATGTGCCTGGACGAACGGATAGGTATGTAAAGAGATAGATAAATAGGAGGGTGCGTGGTGCGCAGGCAGGCTAAAAGATAGATACATAGGGGGAAAGCAAGAGGTAGATGGAAGAGAGGGAGGGAGGAAGGAAGGAAGGAAAGGTGGCTGTGTGGGTGGATAGGGTAGTAGGTTCCTAGATCGATGTATCAAAAGGTGTGTCCCTGGATGAACTGATAGGTAGGTAAAAAAACAGAATAATGGGTGGGTGGGTGGATAGGTAGGCTAATAATAGGTAGGCTGATAGATTGAAGGAAGGAAGGAAGAGTGAGGTAGGTTTCTAGAGGTATGGATCCAAAGAGTGTGCCTGGATGAATGGATAGGTAGGTAAAAAGACAGAGAGGGAGGGAGATAGCCTGGTAGCTAGCTAGCTAGCTAGCTAGATTGGAAAGGAACGAGAGAAAGGAAGGATGGATAGGGAGATACGTTCCCAGATAGATGGATCAAAAAGTGGGTGGCTGGGTGGATAGATAGGATATAAGTTAGATAGATTATAGGTATATACGTAGGTAGGTAGATCAATTGATCAGGAAGGAGAGAGGAAGGGAGGAAGGCAGGAAAATTGGTGGGTGGATAGGGAGTTGGATTGTTAGATCAATTTATCACAGGGTGTGTGACTGGACCAATCAATAGTTAGGTAAAAAGGTAGGTAGATAGATGGGTTGGTGGATGGGGAGGGAGGAAGGGAGAAAGAAACAGAGGGAGGAAGGGAGAGAGAGAGAGAAAGGAAAGAAAAAGAAAAGGAAAGGAAGGAAGAGAGAGAGAGAGAGACAAAAAAGAAAGAGAGAGAGAAAGAGAAAAAAAGAAAAAGAGAGAAAGAAAGAAAGAAAGAAAGAAGTTGAGTCTATGGATAGGTAGGTTCATGGGTTGGCAGATGGACGGATGGAAGGCTTGATAGGAAGGAAGCAAGAAATGAACGGAGCTTAACAATATATCTTAAGCACCAATTCTGTGTCAGGCACTTTACTAGGTGTTAAGTATCTAGCAGTGAGCCCAACAAAGAGCTTCTGCTCTCAAGGAGCTTACAATCTAGTGAAAGAAAGAACGCTAAACCCACGTAGACAAAGGCAGAAGGTCAAGTGCTAGATGAGAAGTGCATCAAGGTGAGGGTGGAGGGGGCAGCACTGAACTAGGTGAGGCTAGAGAGGGTGTCTCAAGAAGGTGACACTTAAGTCAACACCTGAAGGACATGAGGAAATAAACCAGGTTGACATCTGGGGAACAACCAATGCACAGGTGCATGAGGGTGGCATGCCACCTGCACGGGGAGGGTGGAAAAGGGAGAGAAAAGCCCGAGATGGGTCAGAGGAGTCCCGGAGCCAGAGCGCTTGTGGCTTTGTTGGCTTCAGGTAAGACTTGGACCTTGTTCTCAGTGAGAAAGGTTGTTACTGGGGTGGAGGGAGTTGAGCCAACTTGTATTTCACAGTGATCCCTGTGGTTTCTGTGGAATCAAGGAGCACAGTCTGGATGCTCAAGCAATTACTCAAAGGACAGATTTGGCTTGAGCCCAGTGGCCTGAGGTAGAAGTGGTAAGAGTGTTCAATTCTGAATATATGTTTTTTTAATTGAAGTAGCATCAGTTACAATGTGTCAGTTTCTGGTGTACAGCACACTGTCCCAGTCATGCATATACATACATAGATTCATTTTCATTAAATGTTATTACAAGATACATTTTCATTAAATGTTATTACAAGATATTGAACATAGTTCCCTGTGCTGTACAGAAGAAACTTTTTAAATCTATTTTTATATATAGTGGCTAGCGTTTATAAATCTCAAACTCTCAAATTTATCCCTTCCCACCCACTTTCCCCAGTAACCATATGATTGTTTACTATGTCTGCGAGTCTGTTTTTGTTTTGTAGATAAGGTCATAGTGTCCTTTTTTTTGTTTGCTTTAAATTCCGCATATGAGTGCTATCATATAGTATTTTTCTTTCTCTTTCTGGCTTACCTAAATTGCTGCAAATGGCGTTATTTTACTCTTTCTTATGGCTAAGTAGTACTCTAGTGTATAAATACACCACAACTTCTTTATCCAGTCATCTGTTGATGGACATTTAGGTTGCTTCCATGTCTTGGCTGTTGTCTATAGTGTTGCTATGAACGTTGGGGTGCAGGTGTCTTTTAGAATTAGAATTCCCTCCGGATATATGCCCAGAAGCGGGATTGCTGGATCATATGGTAAGTCTATTTTTAGTTTTTTTTTGAGGAATCTCCATACTGTTTTCCATAATGGCTGTACCAAACTACATTCTACACTGAATATATTGTTGAAGGTAAAGCCGAAGGCCTTTTGATGCATTGGATGAAGGCCGAGGGCGTGCACGGCAAAAGTGGAGTAAAGATGACCTCAAAGGTTTTGGTCTAAGGAAGTAAAAAGGGAGCTGCCTTTTTTTTTTTTTTTTTTAATGGAATGAGCAGTCATGGTAAGTAACATTGAGAGTTGACTTTATACTTACAAGTTTGAGATGTAAATTAAACAACCAAGTAGAGCTAAGTCGTGGGCTATGTGAGTCTGGAATTCAGAGAAGAAGGCTGGCTGAGCTACAGATATAAATTTGGGAGTTGTAAGCACATAGACTGTATTTAAAGTCATAGGTTTGGATTAACAAAGATTAACAAAGGCAGTGGAGTTGAGAGAAGTCATCCAGGAGTGAACCCTGAGCCTTCTAGCTCTACATATCAGCAAAGGGATAGGATTGAGCGACAGAGAAGGATCAGCCACTGGAGAGGAAGGAGGGAAAAGAATGACGGATAGTCAACACAGTGTCAGAGATTGCCTCAGGTTCATTTAAATGGTGGTGGAGGTTTAATTTAGTAACTGAGAAGTCTACGTGGAACTTGGTGAGAACACGGCCAGCTCTGTGATGAGGACTAAAGCCAGAAGATTAAGGAGCATGTGGGACGTGTGGCAGCAGACAGAGTGTGTAGGTCTTTCAGGAGTCTGGCCATTAACAGAAGTGTTTTACATGATGGATGGGGATGAGGAGAGGGAGGAGGTAGCACACCAGAGTGGAAGAACATGGATCTGGCAGCTGCTGATGGAGAGTGACAGCCTTAGAAGGAGCAGGAGGAAGTGAAAGATGAGCAGAACCGGAAAGGAAAAGCTGGAGATGCAGGAACGCATGTGTGCTGTGCTCTGTGGATGCAAAAGAGCCTGAGAGGGGGAGCATCAGGGGAGAGGGAACCCAGCAATGGTGGGGAGAACAGGATTAAGAAGACCCATGGCAGCCTGTCTCCTCTACAGGAAGAAATCTGTCCTCAAAGGGAAGGAGGCGCCACCCAGCCCTGCCAGTGGGCTTCAGCCGTGAACGTCAGGCACCGCTACATCTACGTGGCCCAGCCAGCACTGAGCAGAGTCCTCGTGGTAGACGTGCAAGCCCAGAAAGTCCTCCAGGTACATCTCTCTGAGGGAGGGACGGGACTGTGGTGCTGGGGCACAGCCTGACACACACAGCCCTCTGCCTTCTGCGTACTCCCCAGCTCTAGGAGAGGTGGTCAGACTTAGGGGGAAGGCGAAGAAGATTCATGTGCATTTCTCATCAAATGTCACCTGTCTAGGTGCTTGGAAAACAACCATCAATATGCAAGCCGAACAACTTCAATCAGAAGTTCAGGGGGCTGTAGATAGTCAGAGCTATTTACAGGTTACATAGGACAGAGGAACTGCAGGACTTTGTTACGTGGCTCCTCCCTCCAGAGGTGAACAGAATCTGAGATCTGAATGCCAAGTGGGATTCCTGCTCTGGCAGCAGAGGGAAGGGCAGTGGGGCTGGAGTAGAGTGATGAAGGGAAGAGTGGGATGTGCAAAGTCAGGGTTAAAGGAAGTCCACTGAGATAGCAAGCCACTATGAGTGTTTTAATCAAGAGGGTGACATAATCTGACATTTTGAGAGTCAATCTGCTGCTCAGTTAAGAGCATAATGGAAGATAGTGTAGAGATGTGGCCACTAAAATAATCCAGGTAAGAGATGATGACACCAGTGGAGGTGGTGAAAAGTGATCAGTCTTGATACATTTAAATGTGAGGTCCAAAGGATTTTCTGCTGGGTTGAATAATGGCCACCCAAGATGTCCACATCCTAATCCCAAGAACCTATGATGTCACCGTGTATGACAAAGGGGACTTTGCAGGTGTGATTAAATTTAAATTAAGGATTTTGAAATGGAAGAGTTAACCCTGGATTTTCTGGGTGAGCTTTAATTGCAAGGCGCAATTATCCTCAAGAGGGGGAGGCAAGAAGAAATGTGACGACAAGAGAAGGAGGCAATATAAGGACTAAAGTAAGTTTGTTACAATGCTGGCTTCCAAGATTGGAGGAAGGGACTGTGAGCCAAGGAGTGCAGCTCTAGAGGCTGGAAGTCAATGAAATGCATTCTCCCCTAGAACCCCTAGAGGGAGCACCACCTTGCAGACATACTGATTTGGCTTGGTGAAATTAATTTTGGACTTCGAGCCTCCAGAACCATAAGAGAATAAATTTGTGTTGTCTTAAGCCACCAAGTTGGTGGCAGTGTTACTGGAGCAATATGAAACTAATACACTATAATAGAGACTTTGAGCAAGGCAGGGGGTACAGGCCATGAAACAGAGGGGAGAATTAGGAATTCAGTTAAGTTTAAGCTGCTCTAGAATATAGTTAAGTAGAGGTGTCAAGGAAGCAATTGGATAAAAGGGTCTGTTGTCAAAGGAGAGGTCTAGGCTGGAGACATCAGCTTGGGTATCGTGGCCATATGAACTGTGTTAAACCCAGAGAACTGGGGAAAATCGCTGAGGATAGCATAGAGGTCAAGGTTGGAGCCCTGAAGTACTCCTGATAAAGATCAGGGACGAGAGAGGAAGCCAACAAAGGGGACCAGGAAGGAGTAGCCGGAAAGGTAGAAAGAAAGTAAGGAAAGGGTGGTATTCCAGAAGCCCAAAATAGAGCGTTTTAAGGGAGAGTTCATGGCCAGTGGCATCATATGTTGCTGACGGCATTTGTATGTTATGAAGATTGAGAACTAACCTTTGGATTTGGTGCCACGTGGATCCCCTTGGCAGGAACAGGTAGGATGATAATGGCAGAACGTGAGCCTGCAGGAGTGGATTCAAGTTCGAGTCGTAAGTGAAGGAGCGGAGATGGTGAATACAGCCAGCCATTTTGAAGGGTTTTGCTGTAAATGTGAGTAAAAGTAGACAAATGAGGCATTAGCTGGAAGAGAATGCAAAAAACTTTTAAAGAAGGTGACATTACAGCATTTGCATGCTAATGGGGAAAACTACTCCCACAACTCTTCCCTTTCTTCTGCGTCACCGCAGCAGGCAGGTGTCCGTGGAATCCAGGGCATGCAGGTGGAAATGCTAGCCTTGGACAGAAAGCACATTCTTTTGTCATAACAGAAGGAAATGGAAAGTATTCAGGCACAGGTGCAAATATGTGATACAGTTGGTGGTAGGTGGATGACCTTCTCTTCTGGTTATCTCTGTTTTCTCAGTGAAATAAGGAGAATTATCACTAAGGCTGGAGGTCTGAGGAAAGAGGTAGGACTTGGGGGTCATAGTGAAGGCCCACTTAAGGATCGTGTGTGCAAATTTAAAGTCAGACCAGTGAGCAGGGTTTTGAGAATTATATTAATGTTTATCAATTTGTTAATGTTTATTTTTACTGAAGTATAGCTGCTGTATACCTGAAACACTGTAAATCAAAGTGATTCAGTTACACATATGTATTCTCGTTTAGCTTTTCAGTCTCCTTCTCTACACTAGCTCAGAATGAGAATATGAAATATGATTGGAGAAAGTCAAGCAGAAAGGAGAGATAATGACTGAACTCCAGACTTAAGGGAAGTTTGGGAAGAGGGCAGACAAATGGGGTAGCTGGAGGAGAATGTGTAATCAAGGTTTTTAAGAGAGAGAGACAACAAAATATTAGTGACAGTGTCAAGGTGGTTATCAGTACTGGTGGGCTAAGAAGCTCTGGGTAGACGAAGACAGTGCCAGACTCTGCAGGCTTTGGTAAATGAAGAGAAGCTGGCAGATGATAGGAGCAAGGAGGAGTAGCTGGAGGCAGGAACAAAGGACCTGGGGTATGTGAAGCATAGGAAAACAGATACACCATCTGCTTGGGGCTTCAGGGCACAGGAAGTTTTAAGTAGAGCAGGAAAGTAAAAGGAGACTTCAAAGGTGGTGATCTGGAGAAGAAATATATTTCAGCAGAGGTGGGCAAAATCAAGAGTTCTTTTTTGTGTGTATGTTGAGGTCATCAACAGAGGAATGAATTCTAAAGTCATCAGAGTATAGTGGATTATTTGAAACTATAGCTATACATTCGATGAGCTCACCTAGGGAAAGGATGTAGACAGAAGGAGGTCAAAGATGAAGACGTGGCACAAGCCAACATTTAGAAGTAGCTAGATGTCAGGATGAGGAAGAGAAGCCAGAGAGGTGGGAGGCTGAGTGAAGAAAACACTTCTAGAAGGGAATAGTTAACCATGTGGAATCTTGCTGAAATGTCAAGTAGAGAAGGATCACAAAGTGATCTGTGAATTTGCCATGAAGCTCGAAAACAGTTCAGTGAAGCAATGAAGAAAAAGTGGATTCAGAGACTCCACAGACATTTCTTTAGAGAATTTTTAACCAATAGGGCAGAGATGATAGCTCCCCACCCCCAACCCAGACAGGCTAGACTATGGTGGATTAAGCTGAAATTTCAGAACTTGTATTGACAAAGTGTAAGTTATGGTGGCTGCAGTGGGGAGGAAGAAAAGATCATTGAAACCAAGAAGGAACTGAGAAAGCAGGGATTTGAATGAAGTCACCAAACTTGGGGACAGAGAAAGTGTCAGAGAAGGCAGTGTCTTGATGAAGAAAGGGAGTGCTTAAGAGACTGGCCAATGCCAGAAAGGGCAGGGGTCATAGTCAGAGGATGTGTATCATGAAACAGAGGTTTAGAACTTATAATACTACATTATGAGAAGGAGAAAACATTTCCATTTGACCAGGCCACTGGGGAAGCTCTGTCCCCGGGAGACAGCAGAATGTGAGTTACAGCAGTAGGAAAAGACTACCTTGTGCTGCAGTCAGAGTCCCAGGGGCTCCGGGTGAAGGATGTACAAGACAGCGTCTGCGCCAAGTTATGAGACAGGTGTCAATGGGTATCTCAGAGTCAGATGGCCCTGTGGGAGGAGCTGGGGAACGCTGAGAGGTCAAGAGGCCCCAAAGGCTTCCAGGAGAGGTGATGGGAGGGTCCTGAAACTGATTCTTGAGTGGAAAATGGAAAGCCTCTGTGTTGAGGCTTTTGCCAAGATGATCTGGTTCCCCTTTAAGTAAAATGTACAAGAAGTTTTTAAAAGGGAGAACATTATTGACAACCAACTTTATGCCTCTGAAGACAAACCCACAAGGGGTTTGCCCTGGGTTCCCAAACAGGCTCATTGCCAAAGCTGCTAAGCTGGCTTTCCACTCACCCAGGAGTGGCCCAGAAATGAATCAGCTTCTGCAACATCAGTGACCAACTTGTTGCTATTTTTTTCAAGTCCATAGGTGTGGACCCCCTGCCGGCAAAGCTGTCCTACGACAAGTCACACGACCAAGTGTGGGTCCTGAGCTGGGGAGATGTGCACAAGTCCCAACCGAGCCTCCAGGTATGTTAAGCACATGGAAGCCACCTGCAGGAAAGGACTCTCTCCCTGTCTGACAGATGTCTCCTGCTTCCCTAGGTGGCTAATCACATTTATCTAATATATGTCCATGGAGGCTGAGGAGATAGTAGAAAACACCTCAGGACAATACCCTTTGGAGCAGTTAATCAGCCAGGTCTGCTGTCCAAGACAAAAATACTGATGATGGATAGGATTCTGATGTCATGACAACCAGAATGTGGCTCTTGGCCCCCACCCACCTACACCACCTGTCTCTCCTGAGCCAGGAGCTCCTAGGGCCAAGCAGGAATGAGCCTCTGGACTCCAAGCAGTGAGAAAGGAGCCAGGGCTTTCCTCACCTTGGGCCGTGTGGCCTGCGGGACAGTGTCACAGCAAGCGCTGGCTAGTAAGGAAGGAGGAAGCAGACGGTATGTTCACACGTTTCTGAGAGCTCCCGGTATGCTCAGGTACAGGGAAGGTTAATAACTGGCCCTGGTCCAACCCTCAGCATACATTCAGCCACTGCACTGTGCTGCCTCCTGGGAAGAGCTTGGGCCCAGGAGGCCTCGGGGATTCCCTCCTCTACCAGTCGGGGAAGGTCAACACCAACCCGGCATTGAGTGTGCCTGGCTCAGCCTTTCTCATCAGGGGTACATAAGATGAGGAAGCCCTACAAAAAGTGCTTTGAATGCTTGTTTCCTTAACTCTCCCAAAGATGGTGCATAGAACTAATCTAGAGGCACAGGAGAGGTGTTAATTCATTGCATATGATGGATACCTCGAGATCGTAGGCTTTTATTCTCTCCCAGAACCTCAGATGAGAAGGGCTGTAAATGGAGCCAAGTTCACCCTGTTCCCAAGACTGGTAAGAGGCCAGGGACACACAGTCCCCAGAAGCTTCCTCCCAGGGACTGGCCATCTGCCTTGCCTACCTGTGCTGGGCCAGGGGAAGGACACTTCTTCACCGCCTGTAAACTGAGACTGTTGCTGCTCTATGGACACCATCAACCTGTCCTGGGCCCCAGTGAGCTGATGACAGCTAAAAGCAACTCACTGAGAGGACCCAGGAGCCAGAATAAAGGTCTCTCAGAACAGAATATAAGCCTGGAATTTAGTCTGGTAACTCTAAGAAAGCATGTAAGAAAATTCAAGGGGAGGGACTACTAAAAAATGTTTTCCAGAACTAAAAATTAACAAAAATGATTTCCTAATTTAAGACTGCAGCAGATGAGTTGAAAAGACATGGTTCCTACTGAGACTCAAAATAGTAGCCTGAAAGATACAGAGCAAGAAAATCTCTCAAGTCACAAAACAAATATATATGAAAAGACTGAGATGTGAAGTCTCAAAGGAGTTTCAAAGTCCAAAGAAATTTAGAAAGAGAAATGGTAACAGCTGGAATGGAGTCAAACATTAAATAAATTGGGAATAAAACTTCCAAGTTGAAAAAATTTATCACATAGATTGAAAGGGATCTACAAGCTCCCAGCTAAAACGATGAGGAACACCACCACGTTTATGCTCTTTCCAGGAATAGGTGTGAAAATACTAGAAATTTCAAGGCAGAAAGAACAAATTACCTGTAAAAGAAAGAACCGCCAGGTTGGCATTGGACTTCCCACCTGCAACAGCAGCTCCGAGACCACAGGATCACATATCCATGTTACTAAGATAAAAGGGCTGATCGCCAAGGTATCATTTACCTTTCAGGACAGAAGAAAGGCCTGAGGATGTGCAAGAATTCAGAGAGTGTATCATGGAAGATACCAGAAAAACATCAGATGAACCAGATAACACTAAGAGGAGACAGCCCTAAGTAATAAACCCAGAGAGGAAGGTCCAAAATTAAAATATGATCGATGAGGAGAGACTATCTGGAAGTGTGTAAGTGCTAAATAAAGACATTTGAATTAGAAGAGATGCACTGAAAGTCTGATACCAGCCTATAACTAAAAGTGATAAATTATTTCAGTAAGAGTAGGGAGTGGAGGAAAGAGTAGTGAAAACACTCAAAAATGTCATCTTATGGGGGTAAGAGATGCTATAGAGAATACTGTATGAAATTAATAGTTGAGAAAGTTAAATATCTACTTATTCCCAATGTGACAAACTGATTTCTCCTGTTAAAAGCAGAGATCACATTGGCTTTGGAAGGGAGGGAGGGAAAGAAAACTAGCTATTACCTGTTTACAAGAAACACATGAAACAAAGGGAGAATAAAAAGCTGAACTGAAAGGAGTGGGAATAGTGATGATAGGGGAACAAAAAAGATATGCATGAGTGTAATATTAATATCAGACAAGGTGAAATGTAAGGTTAAATGCACTAAACAGCCTAAGGAGAGATACTATGTGAAGATGAACAGCCAAGACATAGCAAACAACATAACTAAATATATAAAACAACAGTGATTAAAAATACAAGGAGAACTTGATTTAAACTGCACCTAAGTTGTACATACCGAAAAGACAAAATAATGGCATGGGAAAATTAATATGAGTAAGGAACCTGGTTTAATATACAGGAACCCTTTCCTCTGCCAAAAAAATTTTTCCACAGGTTCATGTATCAGTAATTACAAAGAAAATTTTAACAAATTTTGTAACAGTTGATGTGATAGGCTACATTATCTGATAATTAAAATAATTAAAATGTGGCCTAATAAGGAAACACTCCTAGATAGTTGCTGATCAAAGAGGAAATTAAAAGGGAAATTACAAACTGTCTCAAAAGCAACGAATACGAGACTCCTCTCAGCAAAACCTGTGGACACAGAGAACGCTGTGCACAAGGAATACTTGTGTCTTAAAAGCCTGCTGGGGGGGAATGCAGTTTGGTGCAGCCACTATGGAAAACAGTATGGAAATTCCTCAAAAGACTAGGAATAGACTTACCATATGACCCAAGAATCCCGCTCCTGGGCATATATCCAGAAGGAACCCTACTTCAAAAAGACACCTGCACCTCAATGTTCATAGCAGCACTATTTACAATAGCCATGACACGGAAACAGCCTAAATGTCCATCAACAGATGACTGGATAAAGATGATGTGGTATATTTATACAATGGAATAATGGAATACTATTCAGCCATAAAAAAATGACAACATAATGCCATTTGCAGCAACATAGAATGACATTCTCCAGGGACATCCAAGTGAAATAAGCCAGAAAGAGAAAGAATATTACCATATGAGATCGCTCATATGTGGACTCTAAAAAAAAAAAAAGAACAACATAAATACAAAAAAGAAAGAGACTCATGGACATAGAATACAAATTTGTGGTTGCCAAGGGGGAGAGGATTGGGAAGGGACAGACTGGGAGTTCAAAATTTGTAGATACTGACAGGCATATGTAGAATAGATAAACAAGATTATACTGTATAGCACAGGGAAATATATACAAGATCTGTGGTAGCTCACAGCAAAAAAAAAAAAAAAAATGTGACAATGAATTTATGTATGTTCATGTATAACCGGAAAATTGTGCTCTACGCTGGGATTTGACACAACATTGTAAAATGACTATAACTCAATAAAAAAAAAAAACAACCTGCAGAGGAAGTATGTGTATTAATAAATTAGAAAAAGAACAAAGTAACTGGCAGGAAGGAATTATTTAGAAGACTGAAATTAGTAGAAACAAAACAAAGAACAAACAATAACTAGTAAACCCTTTGGAAACCTGGTAAAGAAATGGACAATTGCTTGAAAAGTGCAGAAAAAAATAAACTGACCTAAGAAAAGGAAAACTTGAAAGAGAACAATTACCTGAGAAGAGGTTTTTTAAAGATAAGCTCTACCACAGAAAAATGTACAGCTGAGTTTTATCAAACAATCAAAATATAATTTCAGTATGATTTGAACTATCCCAGACCAGAGCGGGGAAAATGTGCAGCTCCTTAGTATTAAAAATAGAGTCCAACAGTGCATCTAAATGCTCAAGCAAGGAAAAAATTCCTGGGAGGCAGTGATGGTTCCCTCTCAGGAAATCAGTCAACATTTTTTATAACACAAGCAAATTAAAACAGAAGAAAACTATAATATTTTCAATAAATGCTAGAAAGGCATTTAACTAAATGCAGCAGGCATTCTTAATAAAACAAACCTAAAAATAGGAATAAAAGGAAATTCATAAACATAATGAAGACTGTTTCCTGGAAACCTAGATCAAATTTTACCTAAACGACAAAACAGTAAAAGCATTTTAATTAATAACAGGAATTAGACCATGCGGCTCACCATCACCGTAATTGGAAAGTCTAAGAAAATGACTATGACAAGAAAATGAAATTGACTGAATAAACCTACCTTCATCTCTGTAGGCTAGGTAGGGTTCAGGAAACCACTGCTTGCAAAAGCTGCTCCGAGGATTGTCAGCAGGCACAACTTTGTGGTAAGCCATTTGGAAATGTGAACCAGAAGCCTCAAAACACTACCTCCAGTCCAGCAACCTGACATCACAAGCTGTGATCAGGGATGGAGACAAAGATTTAGCTCCAACAATGTGTTACTGAATTGTTCATATTTACAAAACATTCAAAATAATATCCTACTGTTTCTAAATATCCAACACTAAAGAACTGGTTAAACAAACTTTGCTCTGACTACAATGAAAGCAGGCCTATAAATGAGGCTCATTCCACCAAGGCCCTACCCCAGGAGCCAGTGTTCGAACCTTTGGCATCTTCTTGAATCCTGCCCATCACACTCATGCCACCTCACTCCCAGGCCCAGCTTTTAGCTGCCTCTCAGCCTGTCCCACTTGGTACTTTGTGCCCTGCCCTTCCGCAGCTGTCACCTCTCAGCTGTCTTCGTCCATCCCCCTGAAGCTGACGCTCAGACTTCCTTACCTCATGCTGATTACCACCTAACCCAATAAAATCTCCTGCTATCCAGCCACCCATGTGCACCTCCTGAACCAACCAAAGAGCCAGCAACTTTGAGAGGCTCAACAATGATCTCTTGCATACAAACGTGCCCAGCCATGTGCTAGGACACAGGCCAAGAAGGAACTCGTGACCCACTGGAGAAGCAAGGCTGATGAGCCCACATCAGTTCAATGGCCCATGACTACTGGGTTTTGATGAAGTAACCTCTGAATATAGGGTGTCAGAGTGGTGAAGCATGAATGACACTGACCGCTGACAGCCTGTAATTTTCCATCTCTGTTATAAGCTAAAATGACAGGCCTGATACCAAGCAATCATTGCATGGCTTCTTGGAATTCTCTGGCATTTTCGCCCAGACTCTCTAAGATCCAGTTTCCTGATACTGATATGTTCTCAATGCCCACTTCTGAGTTTTGTGCCACGGACCTGCCGTGGAGGTGTCATTTGGCTGTTTATTTTTTAATCACAGGAAAATAACCTAACTGTAGAGCTGCCCCAAGACTGAATATCACAGCCCTCATCATTCTACTCCGGCATTCTGCCTGCTGACCCCCTGAGGGACGCATGATCCGAAAAACTTTTATGACAAGACAGACAGCACCCGGCCTGCTTCCTAGGGCAGGTTTGAGGTTGGAATAAGAGCCAGAAGGCAGTCCCACCCTTAAAAGGTAAAAAGCATCCAAAGCTCTAAGCCATGAGAGTCACAAAGACCCACCAGACAATGTCCTTAGCCTCAGGCTGCAAAAATCTGGATCCTTCCTTCTGTATACACGGCCACAAAATGAAGATCAGGAAAAGCATCTCACCTCCCTGGTCTGGGTCTAGTGTCTGCCTCCTGTCCTGCTCAGAGGGTCTGGGCCTGCCCTTGGGGTGCTCCAGCCAACATTGCCCACAAGCTGGCCAAGCCCCTTATCTGGCTGCAGGTCTGCCACCTTTCTGGGTGAGCACCTGAGCTTGGAGGCTCATGAGCACATGCAGAAGGCAAGAGGTGTCTCTGGCCTGCCCGTGCCCAAAGCCTCACTGCTGATGGCCGGAAGCCCAGCCTGACTACAGGGGGCTTTCTGGCAGGACCTCCAAACCATGCTATCATCCTGTCTTACCCCAGACATCACTTGGCTCAGTTCTGGGCTGCCAGTGGCCCCTTTCCTAATACAGACACAGCAGGGACACACACCAAAGAATGGCTCAAGTTGCCTCCTGCCAAGATCATAGGGGAGAAAAAGTGTTACCTCCAGGAGAATAGAGGCAGCCATGCTCTGTCACCACAAATTTGTACAAAACACAGGACCTAATTCTTCACTTCTCACAGCAAGTCCCCTTTGTGAAACTGGAACCCTCCCCAGCATTCTAATCACAGGCATCTAAATGTCTGGCATCTCTGAAAGGATGCTGCCTTCTCTAATAAACGATGGAGTCAGTTGTCAGAGATGCCTCTGCGAGCAGGGTATGACAGAGACGCTCAACAGCCCGGCACCAGGCATCAGGAGAAATACAGAACCAGTACACAATTCCACCATCTAACATTCTCGTTATTTCAAAGCTCGCTCTCTCTCTTCCCAGGGTGGTCTAGGTGTTGAGAAGATGGGATTACCTGTTGTAGGGGAACTTGTCTCTGAGCAGACATGTTTCCATTCTGGGGATCTTCAGAAGCCCTGACATGGTCCCTGCAAGTCTTCACTGCTGTCACATCACGGCAGCTGACAATGTGCAGTCAGAGGCAGGCCTGGCAGAGCAGGAGGGAACAGTGCAGGTTATGACCCCTGCCCCAACCTTCCTCTCCCAGGAAGGATGGGCCCCTGCCTACGACATTCCCAAGCAGCTCCCGCTCTGCTGCCCTCACCCCTTCCCTGAGACTGGCCTGCCCAGCATCTCTCTCACAAGCAGCCTGTCTGCCGGGGTCTCCACCAGCGTGGACAGATGTCTACAGGTTTGCAACCCCCTGCTTGCATGGGCTCTCACAAGGACTTCCCTTCTATGTGGTAGGTGATCACGGAAGCCAGCACCAGCCAGGGCCAGCACCTCATCCGCACACCCTTTGCAGGAGTGGATGACTTCTTCATTCCCCCAACAAATCTCATCATCAACCACATCAGGTAAGACTGCCCTGCAATGACCTAAGCTGCTCCTTGCCCCGGCTCAGCCCTGCATGGGGGAGCTTCACCCAGGAGGGCCCTGCTCCTTTTCAGTGTCTCCCTCACTCCTTCTGGACTGCCTTTGGACCCCATCAGAAAGGGACAGAGAAATCGATCCATCCCTAGTCCTTAACTGTTAAATTTAAGGAAGGTACCCAGCTCCTAATGCCCTCAGGGGCCCAGTGAGGTCAGGAAGTCTCATCCTTGGGTGAAGACAGTAGAGGAAAGAAGGAAACAGCTGTGGTTAGCTGAGTTCCCTCTCCTTGCCTGATGTAAAAAACTAGCAGAGGTGGTCTCAAACCTGTTTTATAGATGAGGAAACTGAAGCTCACAGAAGTTGACACTGGCCAAAGTCACACAGCCAGAAACTGGCAGAGTCAGACTAAATGCAAAGTCAGCTCTCCTTTCAGTGCCCCATTCTGCCTTATTCTCTGCTAAGCACAACCTGTGGTTCCTCTAGGAGTCCCCAGAGTGGCAACACAGGGGGCCCACAGGGAAATGAGGCTTCCTGGGTGCCTGCTTGGCTACCATCCAGAAGAACAGCTTAATAATGACAGCTGTGGCCTTAACTGCAAGCCTTGTCCCAGCCTGGCCTCTCCCCTCCCCTCTTCACTTCAGAGAACTCCTGACACTTTCTGTAAAGGCACCACTGCCAGAAGACTGAGCGGGCCCATCTATAAAGTCATCAAGCCTCAAAGCAGCTGGATTCAGCTAGAAGTAGTGCAAACCCAGCTCTACAGAGCCTGCACGTGGCTTTGACATTACGGTTCCTTATAGTGTGCTCTTTCCATGCTCTGGCTCTTTAAAGATATTTTAAAGATGCTGTAAAGTGGGCATTTTCCTCACTCTGAGGTGCAGTTAGTTATTCAAGAGAAAACGGTGGAGGAGATTCTTCTCTACTCCTGCAGGTGAACATATCACCCAGCGGTCTCTGTGAGCAAGGGATGTAGGCAGAGCCTCTTACAATTAGAGGGAAGTCCTGCCCGGAGTCAGGCCCTTCTGCAGCTCACAACCAACCCCCAAAGAGGAATTTCACAAAGTCCAGGTGTGAGCAGCTACCACCCACTGGGCTCTTCCACTAAAGCTCCCTCTTAGATTGAATCCTAACAACAGCCCTTGGAAGGAACGACCCTCTTCAGATTTGCAGAGGCTCTGGGAGCCAAGCCACGTGCCCCTCATCCCCAGCCCAGGGAAGAGGCTGCCCTAACGTTCCTCTCCCAGAGCAAGAGAGCACCGTTAGGACATCTGTCCTTGTTCCACTGCATCTGCATCCCCAGATTCTGACTCACCAGTTAGTCCAGAAAACAGCTCGGATATAGGCTCACCTGTCCTGTCCTCCTCGCAGACAGAGTCAGGGAAGGCAGCTCTGGTCCTTTGCCTCCAGCCACAGGCCCACCACTTTCCAGCTGGCACAGGGCATCAGGAAAACCAAAGCAAAGGCACGCCAGAGGGAGAAGCCGCTGCAGGCAGTTTTGCCCTCCTCCTTTACCATTTCTGAAGATGTGTGCATGTTACAAGAGCATCTGTCCAGGAATATGTAACTCACCTGCACCTGGTTTGAGATCATAGATGAATCGCTTATGAGACCATCCCCTGCAGAGTGGTAGATCTGATTAATAGGCTGTTGGATCACTGAAGGATTATGATAAAGGGAGCAGTCATTTAAGACAAATGACAGATCCCCTACCCAAAAAGGCCTCCCGACCTCTGACCTCAGTTTGCATCCCCTCCCAGGTTCGGCTTCATCTTCAACAAGACTGACCCTGCCATCCACAAAGTCGACCTGGAGACACTGATGCTCCTCAAGACCATCGGGCTGCACAGGCACGGCTGCGTGCCGCAGGCCATGGCCCACACCCACCTGGGCGGCTACTTCTTCATCCAGTGCCGACAGGACAGCTCCTCTACGGCAGCCCCGCAGCTGCTGATCGACAGCGTCACGGACGCCGTGGTTGGCCCCAACGGCAACGTGACAGGCACCCCACACACGTCCCCCGATGGGCGCTTCGTCGTCAGCGCTGCTGCCACCAGCCCCCAGCTGCACGTGCAGGAGATCACGCTGCGGGGGGAGATCCAGACCCTCTATGACCTGAAAGTAAGCCAGGGCGTCTCCGACGTGGCGTTCCAGGGCTCCTTCACCCAGGGCAACCAGTACTATGTGTACGCCACGCTGGAGAGCCAGCCGGACCTGCTGTTCCTGGAGCTGTCCACGGGGAAGACGGGCGTGCTGAAGGGCCTGAAGGAGCCACCTGTGGGGCCCGCCCAGCCCTGGGCAGGGCCCCGCAGGATCGTGAGGGACAGCGGGCTGTTTGGTCAGTACCTCCTCACACCAGCCCGGGAGTCGCTATTTCTCATCAGTGGGAGACAAAACGCACTGCGGTGTGAGGTGGCAGGCGTGAAGGGGGGGACCACCGTGGTGTGGGTGGGCGAGGTATGAAGCAGCCACAGAGCACCTCCCCGTCCTGACACCGAGCCCCGAGCAGGCGCCCTGTACATTTTCACAGACAATAGCAAAAACCTGTCTTCGCTTTGTGGTTCAACACTGGTCTCCCTGCAAGTTTGCTAGTATAAGGTACGCGCTGCTAACAAAATCGGGGTTTTTCATTAAGAAGTATGATTTCTGCCTTGAGCTACGATGAGAACATGCCACCGTGTAAAGGAATCATTTCTGCGCCCAGCCACGCACCACGTTACCTGGGCCGCTGGGGAACCAGGAAGGAGCTCCTGCTTCCTAGGCTGACGCTTCTCTCGGTTGCCTTCGCATAGTCATTCTCCTTTCCCGCCGGGTCCTGCCAGACTTTACCCTGATGGAGGGGCCTGAAACTGGGCCTGCAGTCACAGGCTCCCCCCAGGAGCAGGGCTTTCCCTCCTGGCCTGAGGGCCACAGCCGCCCTCTCCCTGGACCTCATTTTCTCCTTTGCAGCTGCTTCTCGCTTTTCTTTCCATCTGACTTGTTGTGAGCCTGAGGGAGCACCAACAAGACTTACTGCATCTTGGGGAATGGGGAAATCACTCACTTTATTTTGGAAATTTTGATTAAAAAATAATTTTTTATAGTCTCCAATGCTAATAAGCAGAAAGACGCTCTCCGAGGTCCAGCTGTATTCTTCCCTGCCTTAGGTCACGTCTCTGTGTCACCACCGCACAGCCAGAAAGAAGATTGATGGTCATCAAAAGATGGAGGTCCTCTGCACCCGGACACCCCCAAGTGCAGATCAGGCCACAACACTGGTAAAGACTCCGTTCTGGGTTGGGTCCGCATGAGACCAAGACCAACCCCATGTGCCTGCTTTTACCACTGAAGGGGGACATTTATTAGCCAGGCCCAGGAAGCCAGATTCAGGACAGACCAGCTTGCCTGGCAGGGTGTGGGTGGCCTGCAGAACAGTGCCCTCCAGGCTCAATGCAGAAATCCCAAGGATACAAGTGGGGTCCAGGCAGGTTCCTTAGGGTATATCTGTTTTAAAACCCAGTTTCCTTTTCGCCTGTCCTGTGGCCCTGCATCATCATGGCACAGAAAGCACATCTGGGCCCCTCTCTCCCCAGTAACACACACTCCAGAAGTCAGAATCAGAAGGATGCGGGCTGGCACGGGTGCATTATTCCCAAATGTCTCAGGCTGTGGCGGACTCCCCATTGGGCATCCAAGAAGTACAATTTAACAACCCTGTGAAGACAGCCTGTGTTGGAGAATCTCAGCAAGGAGAGGCTCTCTTGGGCTCTCCAAACATCCCATTTCTTCTCAGGCACAGCAGTGGCCAAAGCACGCTTACATGCTTTCCGACTTGTATAATCATTGTTCACGCTGCCAGGAGTGGGAGAAGTGGTCCCATCACAGACATGGTAGCAAGTTTAGTTGCCTTCATTTGCCAACATGGCCAAATGTTCCTGTGCGGCTGAGGAATGGCCCCTCTCAGGGAGAGGAAGACCAGAGACCGTCTCACTGGAAATACACATAACTGCTCCTCACTCCCACCTAACTACCCAACCCCCCTCCTGCCCCCGCCCCCAACAGATTTCCTGAGATCAGCCAGTCCTCTGGTGTGTCTCATGTATCTTGGTCCACCAAACTCTTGTCCCCTACAACTCCCGAGAGTGTGCCTAGATGTGTATATTCATATTTTAGGTTTTTTAAGGTAAAACATGTAAATACAAGTTGAGGAAACTGACCTCAAAAGCATATTTAGTTTCACAATGACTGAGATAGGTGGAAAACAATCTTACCTTTTTTCTTTTCCCCATTCTTGCCTCAGTCTCTTGACACATTACTTCCAAACTCCTACTGCTATCACTGAAACTCTCCAAGTTTCACAAGCTTCTCCATTTGAAACAATCTTCTAGATCGTGGCAGCCCCTGGAAGAAAATCAAAGTCTCTGAGCCTAGCAGAGGAAGAGCCCACCAGCTGCCGGGCCAGAATATCGGCCCCCTGGGTTGCAGGATTCCTGAGTACAAGACCAGCCCAGCCCCCACTGGCCATTTAAACTGGGAGTGACTTCAGCAGCACCTGGCTCCTTTTCCACTACTCCTTCCACTTCTGAGTGTGTCTGGATAGTGTATCTGCCCCTCGCTGTTTTCTCTGTGCAGTTATGAAGCTGGAGACGGACCCTTGAGGTCTTGCTGCCAGCATCTCAGACACAACTAAATAGGACCAGGGAATCACAGGCCTGAAAACTGAAATTTGCAAATCCACAAAGGTAGGAAGGTAAATGTTTTTCCAGCAGTGTAACCAACAAAACTGCTTGGGTGGGAGGCAGGAGACTGGCTGGCCAGCACGCTGCCTGCCCCTTCCTCCCACACGTCAGCCCCAGAAGAGGCTCATGGAACACAGTTTGAAAGCCCCTGGTGCGCAAAGTCATCATGATAGCTGGGCCTTGAAGCAAACCCAGCCAGTGATCCTTCTGATGAACACAAGTGACCAACCAACTACTATTATTTCACATTAAAGAAATGTTCCCTTTACCAAAAGAATAACCCAAAAAGCCACTCACATAATGAACTACTCCAAAATTTCTGAATTTTCAAATAAAATTAGTTTCAAAAAATTCAACATAGGTATTTTTTTTAACTTAAACACACAAGTAATCTACACCTATGACATTAAGGATTTTAAAAGGAGGCCTTCATTGTTCTGCCCAAGTGAGCAGGACTCTGCCTGCATAGAGGTGCTGGGTCCAAAAGCCCGCCCAGACACCCACAGATTGATGGTATGAAGAGGGATTGGTCTGCTTCTAGACAACTGCATGAACTTTCTACACGAGAAGGCTGGGTTGTAGACCACACACAATGAGCCAAATGCTGTCATCCCAGCCCCAACAACCGTGACCCAGCAAGCCCTGCCTGGGGCTGGCGCAGGCTCCTTTCTTGAGTCTCCAAGGCATTTGGGGGTCCCATTGCTTTCTCTCAGCCCCCAGAAGTAGCCAGAAGAGCCCTGTAAAGTCTTAGCTGGGCCCACGCTAATACCAAGCTTCCGGTCCTTTGACCTAGAGCTCACATCACTGGAGACAGGAGCTCAGTCCCTGTAATTCCCACTCCATCCCGGCCATCTCCCCTCCTCCCAGCTCCAGGTAGGCACCCAGGACAGCTCTCAAGCCCAAATAAAGCCAAGAACCACCTGCTACCCTGGGGAATTGTAACTGCTGAGTCTTCATGGAGGGAAGCAGCCTGGAGTTGGCTTCGTGAGCCACTTCTTTTCTGTTGACCAATAACCTGTGAACTAAAGGAGATTTCAGAACTGAGATATGAAACAGATTAATGCTGGATATATTTTTCTACGAGGGGCTTAAAAAGTAATTGATTCATTTTTCACAATGTGTTTCATTCATATGCCATGGATGCCATACCATCTTCATTACCAAATCCCACAACTCACTCCCCTATCCTCCTCTTCAGAAGCCAGCCTCTTTGAGCATTCACACTGCTCCAACTCCCTCCTATGCATCCACCAATATACCTCACATCTGTCTCCCTGCACCCAGCACCCCCGGAATGTGGCCCCTGTGCCAGGCCAGACAGGTGACATAGGATGACAATGATACTGACAAAGTCCTTTGCCATCCTCCCCTACCCAGGACCCTGGATACCACTCCAAGTGCAGTCAGAACCCATTGGGACTCAGCTCCTTGCTGCCCAGAATCACACCCCCAAACCCTAGCTCACAGCCCTTTGGAGTTAGGTGATCAAGACTAGAGAGAATTCACAACTGTCAGGGAAGTCAGCTATTATCAGAAACTATCAGACAGGAATACAGACCATGACATCTCAGCCAAGCCTCGTCCGTTAGAGGGTCTGAGCTACACCTCCATCCACTCCCACTCTGTTCTCTGCCCTTCCTGCTCCCTTCCTATGCCTTGGGCCTCCTGCTCATGAGCCACTCCTACAATTCAAGAGGCAACTCACCTGACCGCCACACCAGCCCCCCGTGGCCTTTGCCATGCTGCTTCCTTACTTTGGGGTACAAGTGAGAAGTCATTCATAGGGCCATATGCTTCTATTTGCTCTCAGAATGGCACAGAGGCAAAGTAGTTCTCTTCAAGAAAGTCACTAGCTGCCTTGGTTTCTCTCCAGAATAATAGAGATCATAGAACAGAGAGGCTTCAGAGATTCAAGGAAGAAATATATAGTGCCTGTCCCCAAGGTGTGACTGCAAGACCCCAAATACCTGGTGGAATGCCACCCACTCCTGCTTTTGTCTACATCAGATTACAGGCCAAGCCACTCGAGTATTTGAAAATCTTCTCTGAGCCTTCACAGTTTAGGCACCAGCCACCCAGCAGACACCAGGAGCCCAGCAAGCATGGTCTCATGCATCCTTTGGACCTGTGAACAGCAGTGGGAATTTAACCAAACACAATGTGTGAAATTATGGAAGATATAAGGAGAGTGGGGGTTGACCTGCAAAATTTCACAGTGAGGCTTCTTTAGCCAGCACGAGAGGATTGAACAAGTGCTTGTTTTTTTGGACACAACCACCATTCACACACCCCTCTTTACAACTCACCTTGACTAATATGGGGCCATCCCTTTACCCTGTAACCCCAGAAAGCAGGCCATGCACTAGAGAGCTGTAAAAGGCACAGCCTGCACTCCACAGCATAACTGCTGACCCGCCCCTCCACCCAGCCTGGTGACACACGACTCCCCACCTGTCACCATGGCAGGATCGGATAACGCTGCCCCCCTGGGGATACCCTCTTCAAGATCAGAGCTGTGTTTCTGAGGAAGGCCACCAGTACTGGCTGGACATGGGGCACAGGAGCTCTCGAATGAGAACATTTCCTAAATCTAAACCTTCATCTACTGCCCAGCATGACATCTGCCATAGCTTTACGGGTTGTGGGTCCCGTGCTACTTCAGCTGCTTCAGAGAGGTGAGGGACAGCGGTCTGTAAGCCCCCGACCCACAGCACACCCTCTGTGGTGCCCCCAGCCCACACCCTGACTTCCCCATCCCCTGACCTGACCCCTTCACACCCCACCATTCCCTCCGCCTGCTGCTCTTACTTCTGAAGGCCGTGTGAGGTCATGCAAAAGCAGGCAAAGCATGGAGTTTTGCTGCGGTCGTCACACACACTGTGTTCACGCAATAGTGAACAACCCTCAAGACATGAAGTCACACACACACACCATTTGTCCAGATCTCTGATATCGAGGCAGATTACATTATTTTGAGCAGTTGTGTAGACTCCAAAATATATTTTCTGTAATCACTGGTTTTTCTCAAAAGGCCTCCTGTAATTACTATACATGTGAATTTTTCCTTATTTATAAGATATATATAAATTATTTTTAATACATCAACTTTAGTAGAAATTTGTACCAACACAGTAACTGTATGTGACATCAGAAATAAGTTTGTTTACTTTGACGTATTGCACAGTATTGGACACGCCATGTATTTGCAGGACCACTTGATATGAAGACAATTCACAGATTATCATAAAGTATTGTCATTGTAAATGCTCTTTTTCTGAGGATTTTACAATAAAACTTGAGAAAAGTTACCTTTTTTGGTGCCAGTCTGTTCGCACTTGTTAAAGTGAAAAATGATTAAGGCAGGACTACCCGGGGTCCTTCTCTATCGTCATTATGGGTCCTTGATGGCCAAGGTGAGATGGCCCCTGCTGTGGCCCAGTCCAAAGAGAGGCTGGACAAAGGCAGCCACCAACTCCACAAGTCTCTCTTCCCCATGCTGAAGTTTCAGCTCCCAAAATGCACAACCAACATCTGGTTCAAAACTTCTCATCACTTGCCCTGCAGGCCCTTAAAATCTAATCCAGTCCTCAGACTCTAATCGGTTCTTGACTCCAGTCACTCTTGGTTCTCACTGGGACAGACTTTCCAGCTAGAATGTAGGATGTATCAAGTGCTCAGTAATCACCAAGCTACTGATGTGAAGCACCTGCTATGTGCCAGCATGGCGCCAGGTAGGGGGACAGAGGACGGGACAAAGGAGACACAGTCCCTGCCCTTGGTGAGCTTCAAGGCCACTGCACCATGATCATTATTTAGTGCAGGTTCTCCAGAGAAACACACACTGTGTGTATGTGTGTGTGGCGGGGGAAGCCAGGGGGAGAGGAAGATACATCTCAAGGAATTGGATCATGCAATTGTGGAAGCTGGAAACTCCAAATCCAAAGGGCAGGTGGACAGATGGAGACCCAGAGAAAAGTTGCAGTTTGAGTCCAAAGGCAGTTTATTTGCTGAATTCCCTCTTCCTCAAGGGAACTCAGGCTTTTTCTGTTAAAGCCTTCAACTGATTGGATAAGTCACACCCACACTATGGAGGGTAATTTGCTTTACTCAAAGGCTACTGATTTAAATGTTAATCTTATTAACAAAAAATACTCTCACAGAATCATCTAGAATAGTGTTTGACTGAGTATCTATTTGAGTACTGTGGCCTAGCCAAGTCGACACAAAATTAACTATCACAATGACATATACAAGACGCTGCTCCCCCTCTCCTGAGGGAGTAACCGCTATGCGCCCCACTCTGTGATACGCACTTAATAAGCATCTGTTTTAACCTTACCACACCCTCAGCATGGCAGGAGGAATTGTTATCATCTCCATTCTATAGACAAGGAAACAGACTCAGAGCCACAGAGCCACAATTCAAATCCAAGTCTACAAGACCCAAACACATACTCTTAAACCACTAAACCTGCTCCCTGCAATACCCAACTTGACAAAAATTCTGAACCACAGCTGCACCTGCCTCACTTCCTTGCAGGGCAGTGCCTGGATGGTAGAGGCCATGTATGGTAGGGGTTCTGCTCTACTCTAATTTCTGTGAAGAGACCTAACTGCCCAGACCAGCCCTGAAGATCTAGGGTCTGGCCAGTCCCCTCAGGCAAGAAGAAGTGCATCTAATTAGAAACCAAAAACTCTCAATAGAAAGCAGACAGCAATAGTCAATTTGCTCACTGCCCACAGAGGCTGGGCTCAGCACTGCACCGCCCCTGGATTTCTACGTTCTGCTCACAGGCCCCAGGACACCAGGTGTTGGGACTGGGAGTTGAAGGGGGGAGGAACAGCAAAACTGCAGCCCGCTACAAGACCCAACCCAAACAGGTGACAAGCTTCTAGCCTATCCAGTGTTACACCAGTTCCCTCCCAGCCCGGCTGAAAGGAGGCCATTCAGAGAGAGGCAAAGTGCTTGGTCCTAGCTCCCACACGCCCAGTTCCAGGAGATGGAGCAGGAGGGCAGGCTCTCTGGCTCCACCCATAGCCAGAACATTGTCACAGCCTTCACAATGTACTCACTCTCTTTTTCAACTATCACCTTCCAAAAACCATCTTTGTGCCCAGGTCCAGCCCAGGTGCAGCCCACAGTCTGCAGGAATTGAATGGACCCAAGGCCAGAACTCCATCACAGCCTTCACAATGTACCCACTCTTCTTGTTCAACCATCACCTTCCAAAATCCATCTTTGTGCCCAGGTGGAACCCACAGTCTGCAGGAGTCGAATGGACCCAAGAGCCACTGGCACACAGGGTCACCAAGGGACCTGCAGAGGGGCTTGGTGAGAAAGGCTCTCTGGGAGAGGCGATGTGAAAGTCAATGGTAAGGCCTGATAAGAGGCTGCAGGGGTGAGGGCCTGCCTGCAGACAGGAAGAGCAAAAGCAAGGGACTGACACGAGAGAAGGCAAGAGTGATGGCACCAGAGGCATGACAGCTATGTGAGGGGAGCCCATCACACACAGCAAAGCCAGCAGCAGCATGGTGGGGCGCCATGTTGTCCTAGAAACAGAGAGCATCCTTTGGGCTCTGGGAAACACCTTCCCAGCCAGGAACTGGGGCCGCAGAGTGGAAGAAGGAAAGATGCTGCCAAGAGCAGTGATTCTGTCTCCCAGCCTGCATCCAGGACCCAGATGCCTTGAGGCTCAGGCACTCAGTTACCCATAGCCTGGGGGTCACTATGCTCAAGGGGAGGCTGTAGGAATAAAGACAGAGAAAGCAGATGCCCCTATGGGAAGCAGGCAGAAACTGACAGATGGCCATGCACAGATCCTTTCCTATGAGCACAGAACCCTGGGACCCTGATGACCACAGAGGAGCTTCTATCAGGGGCTACAGGGACAGGGGTCTGGTAGGCCAGAGGTGTCCAAACAAGCTGGGGCTCCATAGGCGGGGTGGGGACAGATGAGGATGAGAATGAGGTGCTGGGAGGGAGGGGAATACAGGAGGGAAAGAGAGAACTGAGAAGTAGGGGGGTACAGTCCCCAGAGGGGGCTGAGCAAACTAAGACAGGCCTAGGGTCCTAATAACCCAACACACAGGGGACCAGTGAGCCACGAAGGAAGATTGGATGGATGGAGGCTAGCAGATGGTCCCAGAAACACAATTCTCTATTAGCCAGGGCTGGCTATGCCTGAATCTAAAGTTAATATCAAAATTTTAAAAACTAAATGTTATGCAATAAATAGTACATTATATCATATTCAAGTCTAGACGGGTATCATCTTTTTGTGTACAAAGATACCATTTTCATCTGTCCAAAGAAAATTCATTTCTTTCCTTAGTCCACCTTCTCCAAAGACACTGGCCATCAGAGTTTATCCCTTCAAGCCAGAGTTTCCTGCCAAAGTGAAATCCAGTTTACAGATAGGCAGTGTTGGTCAGGAGTGGCCAGAAGAACTGCTGGGTAGTGTCCCAAGCAGCCCAGGAGGAAGGGACAGGAACAGACAATCAACAGGGCCCACCAAGTGTACAATGGGCAGAACACACCCCCCAGACAGACCAACAGGGAGACATTAAGCCTCCCCGGGGGCACAAGAAAGAGAACGTGACTCACAGACATCCCAGGGAAACCCTAAAAGGAGCCATGGTCCTGTGTTCACACTGATCGGGCTTTCTGAAAACCGAAGGACAATCTGATCAGCACTGGCTGATGTACTGCTAGGCAACCACACTAGTACTGCTTCAGGATACAGCAACACTCATGCTGTATGCTCTCATTTTTGTAAAAGAATACTAGGGGGAAAATGGGCCCAAATGTTTATCACTGAATTCTGGGATCTTAAGTGGTCTAGTTTTCTTCTTTATGCTTATTTGTATTTTCTAAAATGTCTACAATGAACTATATTATTCTACATTATGTCTATATTAAGAGGAGGAACCTGACATTGACACCCAACCATGAATCACACAGGTGCAAGGCAGAGAGTCATGTTTTCCATCCACTCTTGTTCCATCTAGGGCAGGCAAGGACAAGAAGGACCCTGTCTTTGGTGAATGAGGGCACTGTGAGGGGAGACACTCATCTCCCAAGTGAAAGCAACAAGAAAAAGTTGAACCTGCCTTATCCTCTCCAAACAACTGCAGGAAGAAAGACAAAACCCAGGAGGGCTAACGGAAAGATGATGGAATCCTTCCCACAGTCCAGCCACTACCATATTAATGCTTCATCAATTCCTACCTCAGAAACAGTGGTCAGACTTCCCTCCCTGAGCATATGGCAGATTCAATCATTCCAACAACCCAACCATTAAAAATACTGGATAAATCGTAGCAATGTTCTCCTTAGCAATGTCCTACCCAGGCAATAGAAGTAAAAGCAAAAATTAACAAATAGGACCTAAGTAAACTTACAAGCTTTTGCACAGCAAAAGAAACCATAAGCAAAACAAAACAACAACCTACAAAATGAGAGAAAATATTCACAAATGATGTAACTGAAAAAAGTTTAATTTCCAGAAACTATAAATAGCTCATACAACTTAATAACAAAAAAACAAAGAACCCAATCCAAAAATAGGCAGAAGACCTAAACAAGCAATTCTCCAATAAAGACATACAAATGGCCAATAGGCACATGAAAAGCTGCTCAATATCATTAATTATCAGAGAAATGTAAATCAAAACTATAATGAGGTATCACCTCACACCAATCAGAATGGCTATCATTCAAAAGTCCACAAATGACAAATGCTGGAGAGGCTGTGGAGAAAAGGGAATCTTCCTATAGTGCTGGTAGGAATGTAGTTTGGTGCAGCCATTATGGAAAACAGTATGGAGAGTCCTCAAAAAACTAAAAATAGGCTTACCATATTATCCAGCAATCTCATTCCTTGGCATATATCCAGAGGGAACTCTAATTTGAAAAGATACCTGCACGCCAATGTTCAAAGCAGCACTATATCCAATAGCCAAGACATGGAAACAACCTAAATGTCCACCAACAAATGACTGGATAAAGACGTTGTGGTATATTTATACAATGGAATACTATTTAGCTATAAAAACTGACAACACAATGCCATTTGTTTGCAGCAACATGGATGTCCCTGGAGAATGTCATTCTAAGTGAGGTAAGCCAGAAAGAGAAAGAAAAATACCATATGAAATCGCTCATATGTGGGATCTAAAAAAACAAAAACAAAATAAAAACAGATTCATAGACAATGAATACAAACTTGTGGTTGCCAAGGGGAAGGGGGGTGGGAAGGGACAGACTGGGAGTTCAAAATGTAGAACAGATAAACAAGATTATACTGTATAGCACAGGGAAATATATACAGGATCTTCTAGCTCACAGCAAATAAAAAATGTGTGACAATGAATATATGTATGTTTACATATAACTGAAAGATTGTGCTCTACACTGGAATTTGACACAACATTGTTAAATGCCATATAACTCAATAAAAAAATGTTAAAAAAAAAAAAAAGAAAATAACAAAAAGATGAAAGCTCACTTTAGAGGAAAAAAAACTTTCTGTATAGCACAGGGAACTAAATTCAGTATCTTTCAATAACCTTTAATGAAAAAAGAATGTGAAAACAAATGTATGTACGTATATGCATGACTGGGACATTGTGCTGTACACCAAAAGTTGACACATTGTAACTGATGCTACTTCAATAAAAAATTTTTAAATTTTTTAAAAAAAGAACATCTGGCAAACAGGAAAAAAAAATACTGGATAAAAATATCTTAAAAGCAGATCATCTTCTTAAACATCAAGCAGGTGAGAAGAGCTTAAGAAAATGAGTGGGAACCCAGAGCTGGAAGCAGGGCCGTGAAGTTTTCCTAAGAGGACTTGTCTAACCAATGGGCTTTCATTCCAACAGCCTCACAAGGAAACAGTCAGGACCCACTGAAGGTGGGAGTCTGCTAGGACATCCTCGCCCCCAGAAAGCTGGGGCCTCAAAGGGCTATACCCTCAGGCTAAGGATGAACTAGAAGTCAACTAACTCATCCCCACCCCAGCTCCAGGGAACCTCAAGGAGGCTGTGTTGGTGCTGAGGAGAGCAGGGGTCAAGGTTTCTGAAAAATCGTAATCACCTCTGCAGACCAAACTCAAAACACCCACACTCAAAAAACCTTAAGCCTCAAGTTTAGTTTAAAGATGTTTCAGTTATATATAAAATAGGTAACATGGTCACAGAAAGAAGATGATTTCAAGGGACTTTGGGACATAGTAGTTTGCTCATCCTAAGAAGGTCATATTGAGAGCTAGAAGAACTGTAAAAAGAAATATTAAACTTCACTCAGTAGCATTATTGCTAATAATATTATAGTATATATCTAACATATACCATAATGATATTATGATTAATATTATTTGTATTGTTATTTTTAAGCTGTCTTATATATTTAGCAGGATAAAGCAAGTAAGAAATGGTATCAGTCTGGATAGATTTTGCTGTAATAATAATTAACTTTAGACCCTCAGTGGCCTGAAACAACAGATTTATTCCTTGCACATTCCATATATCCAATAGAGATTGTCAGGATGTGATGCTCTGTTCATTATAGTTTCACAAGGACCCAGGCTAATAAAAACTCCATCTCAATGCATTTTCACAATTGCTGAGGCTAGGCAAAAGAAATTGGAGTCAGAATCGGCAATTAGGTGATCTAGCCTGGAAGTGAAAAAAATGCTATTTCTCCTCACAACTCATTGGCCAGATTCATGTCAGGGGGGCAAATTCCACCACAAGAGGGCAAAGAAGTTCAGAATTGTATATGCTCCTGCAGAGCTAAAAACAGAGTATCAGGTGAGTAACATTAAAGACCACCACAGTATTTATGTTAACACACAAGAAAAGAGATACAAATAAAAACTCCAGAAAAGTTCATTAAAACCCTGTAATTAACTTAAGGATTGGAAATAGCAATATAAACTCAAATTTAAGTCTCTACTAATCAAAATTCTCAAACTCCAAAAGGAAAAATTACTAACACTCACTCAAGAAGAAATAGATAACCTGCATAGCTCTACATCTATTGAAGAAAATTAATTTATAACTGGGAAACTTCCCACAAAGAAAACTCTGTGCCACATGGTTTCATTCTGCAAAATATTTAAGAAAAAATAGTACTAATTCTACAAAAATTCTTCCAGAAAAGCAGAAGAGGAAAGAACACTTCCCAACTCATCCTATGAGCCAAGCATTACCTACATAACAAAATCAGGTCAAAAAATTACAAGGAAAAAAAACAGACCAATACTTCTCAAGAACAAGAATGAAGATTCAAATTTCCTTAGCAACATTTTAAAAATTCCAATCCAATATCATATAAATAGAATAACACATCATGACCAAGTAGGATTTATCCCAAAATGCAATATTGGCTTAACAGGTGAAAATCAGTTAATGTAATTTACTATATCAATAGAGTAAAAACAGAAAAACCATGTGATCATGTTAAGAGAAGCAGAAAAAGAATTTGATAAAATTCCACATCCAATCATGATTTAAAAAAGACTCTCAGCAAAGCAGAAATAGGAGGGAACTTCTGCAGCCTGATAAAGGACACCTACAAAAAACTTACAGCTAACATCGTCTTTATTGGTGAACAACTAAATGCCTTTTGTGAGGGTTAATTTTAACATGTAAATCAATAGACTTTAAGTAAAGCAGATTACTCTCCATGGTGTGAGTGGACCTCACCCAATCAATGGAAGGCCTTAAAAGGAAAAAATTGACACCCCTGGAAGAGGGAATTCTGCCAGCAAACTGCCTCTGGACTCAAACTGTAGCATCAATTCTTCTCAAGGTCTCCAGCTACCAGCCTACCCTGTAAATTTTGGACTTGGCAGCCTCCACAACATATGAGCCAATTCCTTTAGACAGACACCTACCCACATCCATACGTACACTCTGTTGGTTCGGTTTCTCTGAAGAACCATAATACACCTTCCCTCAAGATTGGTGTGCAGTTACCAAGTGAGCCTTTCTCAACTCCAAACCCCCCTCCTCTCCCCTGCACTGTGACAGTGGAGCTGAACTCTGCATACCTTCCTTCTGTGCCAGCAGGCTCAATGTTATGCTTTTCTGCAGAGGGCTCTGGCAGACACTGAATTGGTAGACGCAAGAAGGCACTGTCCTTCTTGAGTCCTCTTCTCCTTCCTTTTCATTAAGCTGAGGAGCCAGAGGACTAGTATGGGAGACTTGCTGATGCTCACATCAGCAGCCCTCACACACAAGCCCAGCTGCACTTTCAGGGACACCCCACGTCGTGTCCTCCTCACCTGGAATACACTTTGGCGGCAGTCTGACCGGAAGCCCTCAGACCACACTCTCACAGCCCAGCAGCCACTTCCGTTCCATGTCTAGCTGCACCCTCGGGCATGTGTCTCCCCACCTGGCAAATCAACTGGGGCTCACTGTCCCTAGCAAGTTTCTTCAGCACTGACTGTGTGTTACTATTGTATTCATGCCTTCCTTGAGGTGATTTGAATCTCAGCCTTGATGGAGCGATGGGATGTGCCCTCCCTGCCATCCTAGTTCTTTCACTATCCACTCTTCCCTACATCGGGCTGTCAGCAACGTTTCTGTACTTGGCACTTTGGACCACATAGAATCCTCTTAAAACTCTGACACTAGCTGTGAACTCTTTATATAAATTTCTGCTGTTCAAACTGGTATAGATTCAATCTCCTGATTGACTGATACAGCTGGGAACAAGGCAACATAACTGGGTATGGTCTGCTCACTGACTTTTGACAAAGGTGCTAAAGAAATTCAATGGAGGAAAGACAGCCTTTTCAACAAATGGTGCTAGAGCAGTTAGACATCTACATGCAAAAAATAAAGAACCTCAGCCTACAACTCACATCTTACAGAAAAATTAACTCAAAACAGATCATGAACTTAAATGTAAAAGATGAAAACAGAAAACTTTTACAAAAAAATAGAGAATCTTCAGAACCTAGGGCTAGGCCAAGAGTTCTTAGTCTTGACACCAAAAGCATGATCCATAAAGAAAAAATCTGTAAATGAGCACTCACCAAAATTTAAAATGTTTGCCCTGTGAAAGAGCCTGTTAAAGAATGAAAAGATAAACTATTGATTAGGAGGAAAGATTTGCAAACCATCTATCCAGTGAAGGACATGTATCTTCGTGTATTACAAAGAACATTCAAAATCAACAGTAAAATATCAAGCAATCCAATTAGGAAATGCGCTAAGTACATGAATTCTAAAATTCTAAAGCCAAACTTTCACCAAAGAGAATATATAGAAAGTAAATAAGCACATGAAAAAATATTCATCATCGTTAGCCATAAAGGAAATGCAAATTTAAACCACAGTGAAAAATCACTACACAACTATCAGAATTTTTTTTTTTTTTTGGAGGGGTAAATAAGTTTATTTATTTATTTTTAGTGGAGATACTGGGGATTGAACCCAGGACCTTGTACATGCTAAGCAGGCACTCTACCACTTGAGCTATACCTCCCCCTCAGAATTTCTTAAATACTACTGTGCTAAAATAAAAAAGTCATAACCCTAAATGCTGCTGAAGATGCAGCAAAAAATGTATCACTCATATACTGCAGATGGGAATGTAAAATGGAAGACAGTTGAGCAGGTTTTTCAACTACTCTCTGACCGAATAATTACATTCCTGGGCATTTATCCTACAGAAACGAAGATTTAGCTTCACATGAAAACCTGTATCCAAGTGTTCATAACAGCTTTATTCATAACAGCCCCAAACTGGAAATATCTGAAATGTGAATCATTACACAAACCATGGCACATCCACACCATGCAACACCACTCAGCAAAAAAGAAGAACAAACTACTGACACACGCAGCAGCCTTGAATGAATCTCCAAAGAATTATGCTGAGTAGTGAAAAGGCCTGTACCAAAAGGTCGCATTCTGAATATAGGATTCCATTTATATTACTTCCTGAAATGGCAAAATCATAGACAAGGAGAGCAGATTAGTGGTTGTCGGAGATTTAGAAAGGGCACAAGGGTGGGAGGACACTGCGTCTGGCTATGAAATGACAACATGGAAGATTCTTGTTGCAGTGGAAATGTTGTGTCGTGATTGTGTCAACGTCAAGATCCTGGCTGTGAGGTTGTACTCTGTGCAAGATATGGAGGAACCTGGATTAAGGGTACAGAAGACCTCTCTATATTATTTCTCTCAACTATATGTGAATCTACAATTATCTCAAGGTTTTTTTTAAATTTAAAACCTCCAGGCCCAGACAGTGTCACCAGTGAATTCTAACAACATTTAAGGAAGGCATTACACCAGTTTTATAGATTCTTCCACAGAATAGAAAGAAAATGCTAAAATTCCCAGCTCATTTTGTGATGCCAGAATAACCTTTTATACCAAAACCCAACAAGATCAATCCAAGACAGAAAAAGTTAAAAGCCTATCTGACTTATGAAATAGATACCAAAATCCTAAAAAAAAAAAATCAGCAACTGAATCCAACAACTTAGAAAAGGGATCATGAATTATGACCAAGTCTGATTAATCTGAGAAATGCAAAGTTGACTTAACATTAGGAAATAATAATGATATAATTTACCACATTATCAGATTAAAGGAGGTAAAACACATGAGCATTTCAAGAGATGTAAAAAAAAAAAAAGCACTGAAAAAAAATTCTAACTGCATTCACTTTCATAGTGTCCTCTTTGCAAAGTAAAATTAGAAGAAAACTTTATTATTAAGATGAAAATCTACAGCAACATTCTTCATGGTAAAACATTGAAAGTGTTCCTGTTCAGATGGGGAACAAGGCAAAGATTTTACTTGCCATTTCAATTCAGCCCTGTACACTGTGGTCCTAACTAGATCAATAAGATAAGAAAATCGAAACAAAAGGTATAAGGATTTGAAAGAAATAAATATTATATGATTGTGTAGGTAGAAAATTAAAATAAATATACAGGATACATTATTAAAAATGAATGAATAAAGTCATTGTAAACACTTAAAAATAATAAAGTATAAAAAATAAAATTAATGAGAGCTCTGTAAGGTTACTGGATAAAAGAATTAGTACGACAAAATCAATTCTATCTCTGTATGTTGGCACAAACAGTAAAAATAAAATTTACTCTTGTGAAAGATGCCATTTACAATAGCATTAAAAGTGTACCCAGGGATAAAATCAACAAAGATATCTAAGATCTCTCTGAAGAGAACTCTAAGTGAGAGATATTAACAACACTAAATAGAGAGACGTACCATGTTGGTGGATGGGAAGATTTAATAATATACTGATGTTAATTTTCCCCAGGCTGATTTACAAAACAATTATCATCTCAATCATCATTTCAAGAGCTGATTTTGGCAAGCTAATTCTAAAATTTATAGACGTTGAAAGGCCACAAATAGCTAAGACACTTAAAGAAAATAAAGGGTTGAGGGGACTTACCCTATCAAATAACAAGACTTAGCATAAAAGTATAGTCATGAAGACTATGGAATTGAGCAAGAATAGACAAAGAGGTTAACAGAAATGAATAGAAGAATTAGAAGTAGAAAAAAGTGAAAATTCAATACATAGCAGAGGGTATACTGCAGATTGGTTGGGAAAAGATGAACTTTTTTCAGTAGATGTTGCTAAGGCAAAAGGGTATCCATAAAGGGAAAAAAAAATGGACCCTTTTCTTACCCCATACACAAAAATCATCTCCAGGCACATTTCAAAAAGTAATACTTAATATACAAAAAAAAAAAAAAAAAAGTAACACTTAGTAGGAAAAAAAGAATGTTTATGACCTTGATGTAGGAATTAATTTCTTAAATAACATACAAAACATTAATAAGCTTAACTATATTAAAATTATTAATAATAATTAATAATTTATACTCTTTACACAAAATATAAAAGATAGGGTAACAAGTAGAAGGCATTTAGTACTCATATAACCAACAAAGAAGTAATAGCCAAAATATATAAAGTACTCTCATGGTCAATAATAAAAAGATTTACAGATCCAATCAAGAACTGGAAAAAAAAGACTTGAAAAAGCACTTCAAAAAAGAGGAAATTCAGATAGCCAATAAAAACATAAAAAGATGCTCATTCACATTAGTAATCAAATAAACAAAATAAAATCAAGAAATGTCAATGTATACTGAAGAAAAAGAAAGAGGCTGGAGGAATATCCCTCCCAGACTTCAGACAATACTATAGAGCTACAGTAATCAAAACACCATGGTATTTGGTACAAAAACAGACATATGGACCAATGGAACAGAATAGACAGCCCAGAAATGATCCCACAAAATTTAGTCAACTAATCTTCAACAAAGGAGGAAAGAACATACAATGGAATAAAAACAGCCTCTTCAGCAAATGGTGTTGGGAAAACTGGACAGCAGCATGTAAATCAGTGAAGCCAGAACACCACTTTACACCATACACAAAAATAAACTCAAAATGGATCAAAGACTTAACCGTAAGACAAGACACGATAAACCTCCTAGAAGAAAACATAGGCAAAACATTATCTCATATACATCTCAAAAATGCTCTCCTAGGGCAGTCTACCCAAGCAATAGAAATAAAAGAATAAACAAATGGGACCTAACTAAACTTACAAGCTTCTGCACAGCAAAGGAAACCATAAGCAAAACAAAACAACAACCCACAGAATGGGAGAAAACTTTTGCAAAAGATGAAACTGACAAAGGCTTGATCTCCAGAATATATAAGCAGCTCATACGACTTAACAAGAAAAAAACAAACAACCCAATCCAAAAATGGGCAGAAGACCTAAAAAAGCAATTCTCCAAGGAAGAAATACAAATGATCAATGGATACATGAAAAATGCTCAATATCACTAATTATCAGAGAAATGCAAATCAAAACTACCATGAGGTATTACCTCACACCAGTCAGAATGGCCATCATTCAAAAGTCCACAAGTGACAAAGGCTGGAGAGGATGTGGAAAAAAAGGAACCCTCCTACACTGCTGGTAGGAATGCAGTTTGGTGGAGCCACTGTGGAAAACAGTATGGAGATTCCTCAAAAGACTAGGAATAGACTTACCATATGACCAGGAATCCCACTCCTGGGCATATATCCAGAAGGAACCCTACTTCAAAAAGACACCTGCACCTCAATGTTCATAGCAGCACTATTTACAATAGCCACGACACGGAAACAGCCTAAATGTCCATCAACAGATGACTGGATAAAGATGATGTGGTATATTTATACAATGGAATACTATTCAGCCATAAAAAACGACAACATAATGCCATTTGCAGCAACATGGATGTCCCTGGAGAATGTCATTCTAAGTGAAATAAGCCAGAAAGAGAAAAAATATTACCATATGAGATCGCTCATATGTGGACTCTAAAAAAAAAAAAGAAGAACATAAATACAAAACAGAAAGAGACTCATGGACATAGAATACAAACTTGTGGTTGCCAAGGGGGAGAGGACTGGGAAGGGACAGACTGGGAGTTCAAAATTTGTAGATACTGACAGGCATATGTAGAATAGATAAACAAGATTATACTGTATAGCACAGGGAAATATATACAAGATCTTGTGTTAGCTCACAGTGAAAAAGAATGTGGCAATGAATATACATATGTTCACATATACCTGGAAAATTTTGCTCTACATTGAAATTGACACAACACTGTAAACTGACTATAATTCAATAAAAAAAATTTTTAAAAGAAATTTCAATGTATTTGAGATACAAATACATCCCAATCTGATTGGCAAAAATTAAAATGACTAATATAACAAATGATGGTGACTACGCAAACCAACAGGAAAACTCACCCATGGGTGGTATAGTGTACATTGGTACAACCACTTTGAAAAATATTTTCAAATTCAGACTTGTGACGTATTTAAACAGAATTCAGAAAGAACTGTAAAGGCTTTACAAGTCTGATTTTAAAATCCATCTCTTCAGTATAGGCCTACACCACATATAAGGTGCAATGTTAACATTAGTTCACTCAACAACTACGTAACCAGTTCATATACTGTGTCAGACACTGCACTAAGGCTAAGGATATAAAAATTAAAATTACACAACATCTCCAAGATCTGGTTGCAGCTAGCCTGACTAAAGAAAGGTAGCAGGAAGGAAGGGAAGGAAGAAGGTGGAGGGAGGGGAGCTGGCTCTGAGCAGAGAGAACTACATGTGCAACAGCCCAGAGGAGAGAACACACAGCACACCCAGAGCACAGAAGCAGATCAAGTGTGGCTGGAAAACAGAACTGGGGGAGTGAAAATGAAAGGTAAGACTGGTGACATATATGGGATCAGTCTAGACTTGTGGGTTTGTTTCTCAAATCTCAAAGATATAAGGACCTTTTCAGAGAAAATTGTATTTCCCAGATCTTGAGTGATGACTTTTTCTTTATTCTAGCATTAATAAAATAGTATAGATATAAAATTAGATATGAACTCATTATGTTCATAACTCTTATGGAGCTGCAAAACTAAAGCAACTTTAAAAATTAAATATAAAACAAAATTTTAAATAACATTAACATAACAGATTATGCTGTTTTGCATAAACTAGACCAATGAGGTATTCAATCCTGGAAATATGTCTCTGGTCTAGTTCTATATTTTTAAACTACCTTGGCAATTTGACTCAATATTACTAGTGCAAAAAATGTTTATAAATATATCATACTAAATAGAGGTTTATTTATTTATTTATTTATTTATTCATTCATTTATTTATTTGTATTGGAGGTACTGGAGATTGAACCCAAGACCTCATGCATGCTAAGCACGCACTCTACCACTGAGCTATATCCTCTCCCCTGGCATTTTCTTAAAAGGTTGAAGATATTCATAATCTATGCCCCAGAAATTCTACTCCTAGGTACATACACAATAGAAACCCATGCCCGTACATACCAGGATACATGCTCATTAATAGTCACTGCATGAGAGGAGGAGGGTACAGCTCAGTGGTTAAGCGCACGCTTAACATGCACAAGGTCCTGAGTTCAATCCCTGGTACCTCCATTAAAATAAATAAACCTGATTCCCTCCCTCAATAAATAAATAGTCATTGCAGCATTTGTTGTAACAGTAAATCCTGAAAACAACTCAAATGTCTTTCAGGAGGAGAATGAATAAACAAATTATGATATATTCATATAATAAAATACAGCAATGAAAACAAAGTATAGCCATTCACAATATTCTAAGTCTAACAAACATAATATTGAACAAAAGAGTATAATTCAAAAACAGTCAAAACTGAAACTAAACTGTAATTTCTCAGAGACACATATAAGTAACAAAACTATGAAGAGAGGCAAAAAATGAAGATTGTCATCAAAGTCAAAATAACGAGAGAAGGGAAGAGACTGCAACTGAGAAGAGGCACAGAGGGGTGTTCTTGGGTGCTGACAGAGTGTTCTATTTCCTGGCCTAGTGGTGATTATAATTATTTATTAAATTGTTCATTTATGTTATATGTACTTTTCCATTCTATGTTATGTCTTACATTAAAATATTCATCAAAAGATGTCTGTTCTTGGCAGTTTAGTGAACTATGTAACAAAAAAGAAAAAATCCATTACCACCTGTAGTGCTGGGGAAATTTTAACAAATACTCCTAAACACATAGTTGAAGACAACAAAAACTACCAAAAAGAGAAAGATAAATCAGAAGAGAAAGTACAACCAAATTGAGGCCTGTGTTTTGATACTAAAGTAGGAACAAAAATAAAATCTTGGACTCAAGTAAACTGAGGAACCATAAACTGAAACTCTTGAATAAATGTGAGATAGTCAAAGGATTGCATCTTCAAGCAAAGAGGTTTCTCAAGAGGTTTACCCACTGGTTCAAAGAAATGAGAAGAAACATGTGACACTATATCTGGGTGAGAGAAAAATGCCTCCTCTAAGAATTCATAACCATGGACCCACTATATATATAGATAGATTTCAAGTTCAAATTCATACTATTCTTGTGGTTCAGGAGCCCCCAAAGTGAGAAATCAGGCATAAAAATTGGTATTGGGCCAGTAGTCCCACTGGGGCATCTAGCAGAAGTATATACAAAAGCATATCTTTTATTGAGGGACATGCCCTCAATCCAGACTAAACAGGATTCTCACAGATAAATTATGTATAATATGAGCTCAAAATTTTAAAATACTCAAGTATATGAGTGAAAAAATCCACCATGAGCAAGAGTCAGCACAATTAAGAAACAGCAGTATAAAGCCCACAAGAATTTCAGATACTAAAATAGTTTGATAGAAACATGTCTTAAGTGATAAAAAATTTTAAAAGGAATTGAAAATCACAAGAGAAAAAAAATAGGCTGCAAAAAAGGAACAGGCAAAGATGAAAAGGGGCAAAGTGGAACTTCCATAAATGAAAGATATAGACATAGAAATGGAACGCTCAATATACACACTGGACAGCACATTAGAATTGTGAGCTAGAGGGGCACAACTGTTTCAAATGTGACAAAAGAGATGAGAGGATGGAAAATATAAACAGAGGTTAAAAAATATAGTAGACAAAATGAAACTATCAACACACATCTAATAGGAGGTCCAACTAAAGAACGGTGAGTTTGGACAAATGCAATATTCAGCAATGATGGGTGAGAAGGGATGAAATACATGAGTCAACAGGCTGTGAGAACAAGCACTGAACTGGAAAAATAAAATAAATCCATTCTTGTAGTAAAACAGTAAGCAGATCACCAAAGAGAATCCTCTAAGTAACCGAAGAGAAAAGATAGTCTACCTATTAAAGAACAGCAATCAAACTGACAGACTTCTCAACAGCAATAAGAAAACAATGGGATAACATGCTCAAAGTGCTTAGAGAAAATGACAGTTAACCTAGAATTAATGCCAGAAAAACTACTAACATAGGAATTTTCAGAAGACTGAAATTAAACTGAGAAGGAAAGAAATTCAAGACAAATAAGTATATACATCTAAACAGGTAAAGCAGAATTATCACCTTGAGGGAAATAAAATCAACATGGAGTTAAAATGTTGGACAACAATATACATCAGATAGGAGGGAAGTAATCAAGCTAAAGTAGTCTAAAGTCCTTAGATTGTTCAGAAGGAAGAGGGATTTTTTTGACTTTGAAATTGAATATAAGATTTCCAAAACAACAGAAGGAGTAAAAGGGAATTGATATACTCAAAAAATAAACCTCTGTATCAATTCAAAAGGAGACAAAGGAGGAGGAAAAAACAAGTAGGAAAGAAATAGCATGATAAATAAAAATGACAAAATAAAATGCTGGAAATAAATCCCAATGGCAGTGATCACAATGGAAGAAACTTGCCAGTTAAACAGATTGTTAGATTATATTTGAGAAATATAGTTTTCCTCTATGTTGTTTGTAAGAGAAACTTGGAAGATACAAGCATACATAAAGATAAAAATAATGGATTGGAAAGCTCATATGTCTATCAGTTGACGAATGGGTAAACACTGGTATACCCATAAAATGGAATGTTATTCAGCCATAAAAAGGAATGAAGGGGGCAGTGTATAGCTGAAGTGGTAGAGCTCATGCTTAGCATGCACAAGGTCCTGGGTTCAATCCCCAGTACCTCCTCTAAAAATAAATAAACAAACCTAATTATCTCCCTCTCCCCTCCCCAAAAATAAAATTTAATAAATTTTAAAAAACAAAAAGGGGGGAGGGTATAAGTTCAGTGGTAGAGTGCGTGCTTAGCATGCACGAGGTCCTGGGTTCAATCCCAAGTATCTTCATTAAAGTAAATAACTGAACCTAATTACCTCCCCCTCAAACAAAAATAAAAACAAACAATAAAAGGAATGAAGTACTGACACATGCTAAAACCTGGATGAACCCTGAAAATATCATGCTAAGAAGTCAGACATAAAAGACCACATTATGATTCACATATATGAAATGCCCAAAATAAGCAAACCATAGACAGAAAGTAGAGGTGTAGTTGTCATGGGCTAGGGGAGAGGAAAATGTAGAGGACAGTGTTTCTTTTGGGGCAGATGAAAATGTTCTGGAAATAGATAGTAGTGATGGTTGCATAACTATGTGAATATACTATAAACCACTTAACTGTATACTTTAGAAGGATGGATTTTATGATGTGTGAATTATATCTTATTAAGAAATATGTAAATAAAAATGTTAAACAATGGATTGGAAATACAAGCCAAATGCAATTTTTTAAAAAACTGTTTTGGTTATATTAATATCTGACAATAGACTTTAAGGCAAACAGTAGGGTAAAGAGAATTACTACATGATAAAAGTAGCTACTCACTAAGCAGATGAAATTATAAAACCACAGCCTCAAAATACATAAAGAAAATCTGATAGTGTTACAAGGAGGAACTGAAAGTCTACCATCACGCCAGGAAATTTTAACACAGTTCTCTCAATAATTGTCTTGAGCAAATAAAAATTGATAAGGATACAGAAGATATGAACCACACAACAAATAAGCTTGACTGATAGTTGGCTACAGAACCCTGCAATTAGGGAAAACACAATCTTTTCAAACCCATGTGAAACCTTATAAAAAAAAAAACCAGCCATGTACAAGGTACAATGCCACAAAAATTTTTTTCAGTACCACAGAATCAAAATCATAAAACATGTTCTCTGACCACAGTGCAGTAAAACAGAAATCAGTAATAGGAAAGAACCAAAGAATCCTTGTACATCTGGAGACTTAAATGTGTAACTGTAAATAATTCATAAGTCAAAGAAGAAATGATAATGGACAGTAGAAACTATTACAAATTAAGTTATGAGCGATACATCTATAGATACTATTTGATATCTATTAAAGATGTATCTCAGAACTTGTATGATACACATACAACAGCAGAGGGAAATACGTGCATTAGAAAAAATTGCCTATATCAGAAAAGAATGAAAGGCTAAATAAACATCAGAGATTTGAGCATTAAACTCAAGAAATTACAAAAAGAAGAATGAAGTAAATCTAAAGAAAATCAAAGACAAAAAAATAGAATAAGAACATTTTAAAAATAGAAAACAAGTGATGAAAGGATTGGTAAAACCAAAATCTGGTTCTTTGCAAAAACTAACAAAATAGCAAATCCACAGCAAGACTGATCAGGAAAGAGTACAAACAACATTAAGAATGAAAAAGAAGATGAAGTTATCACAATTTTAGCAGATTTTTTTTAAAACATAACAGATTACTATGAACAATTTTATGCAGTCTCCATGAAAACTTAAATGAAATGGACCATTTCCTAGAAAAATGGCTTGCCAAAATGAATTCAGGCAGAAATGGAAAACCGGAATAAGCCTATAAAAGAAAGCAAATCAATAGGTAATCTTCTCACAAAAACAAAACCAAAAATACCAGGCCCAGACAGTTTAAGAGGCATTTCTATCTTACACAAAATGTTTCAGAAAATAGAAAAAAAGAAAAGCTCCTCAATTCATTTTATGATGCTAGAACTCTTAAAACAAATGCCAAACGAGAACAATAAAAGAAATGAAAATTATGGGCCAATCTCACTTATGAACGATAGACAGAAAAATTCCCAATAAAACTTCAGCAAATCAGATTTTTAGAGGACAATACCTCATGACCAAGAAGAGCATATCCCAGGAATACAAGTATCGATAAATTCTAATCTACTAGTATAACTCATTACATTAACACATTAAGGAAGAAAAATCTGTAACTGCCTCAAGAAATACAGAAAAAGCACTTGATAAAATGCAACACCCATTTATGATTTAAAAAAAAACTCAGCTAATTAGGAATAGAAGGGACCGCACTTGGGAAATAAATCAGTTTTGAGAATTATCTTTAGTAACACTTATCTCTAGTAATGTCCTTTGGGTACAATTACTGGCACTTGAAACTGAGCGGGCAGAGGAACCTCCCAGTGCCTGGCTGGCGGCATTCAATCATTGCTGATGACCAGGGACTGCTGCATATGTCCCCTTCTTCCGTTTTCTGAATAGAAATCCATGTAGGGCTCCATTCTGAACTTGCTGCACCACTGGGTCATTTGCTGGGGGAAGGGGAGAGCCAGAACTTACGAGTTCACAGATCATCAGATGATGTGGAACTACATCAGGACCTAAAAGAACTTGCACAGCTACCAGAGATCTCCTGGTATTTGGTCTGGAGGGAGTAACTAGATGTGCCCTGGCATGTGTCCCCTGGGAAGAGGGTACCATGTTACAAGTGTGACCCAGATTGAAATACATCTTTGGTGAATAGAAGGACAGACTAGCAAAAATAGCCTGGATATGCACAAACCTCATTTCTTCCTCCTCCCAGGCACACAGCTACACTACAGAATCCAGCCTCCATCTCAGTTACCTGTGATGATATGACTGAGTCCTGGCCATTGAAAAGCAGGCATAAGTGGTGTGCACTACTTCCAGGCCTGACCCATAAAATCCTCCTGTGTGACCGTCTACGTTCCTTCCACTTCCATGGTGGTCTAGGAAGCCACGTTTTGGAAAAAACTTGGGTCCCTGGTGTGATCATTTAACTGTCCACCCACTAGAAAGACATGGTTTTAAAGTTAACTGAGCAAGAAATAAACTTTTTGTTACAGACACTGAGATTTGGAGGCCTATTGCAGCCTCCAAAGTTATTATCTTAAATAATAGAGGTAATTAAAGCTCACATCATGTTTAAGGTGATATGTTAAACTCATTCTCTTTAGAGTCAGCAACAAACCAAGAATGTTCACTGCGTCATGGAGCTTCCTTAAAAAACTAAAATTAGAGCTACAATGTGATCCAGCAATCCCACCCCTCAGTATATATACAGAAAAGACAAAAACTCTAATTCAAAAAGATACATGTACCCCAATGTTCATAGAAGCACTGCTTGTAACAGCCAAGACATGGAAGCAACCTGTGTCCATCAACAGGTGAATGGTTTAAGAAGATGTGGTATACTTTAAACAAAAAGAATATGAAAATGAATATAAGTAGGTATATGCATGACTGGGACACTATGCTGTATACCAGAAATTGACACATTGTAACTGACTATACTTCAATAAAAATAAAATACACACACACACACACACACACACACACACACACACACACAATGGAATATTACTTGGCCATAAAAATTGAATATTGCCATCTGCAGCAACACGGGTGGACCTAGAGATTATCACACTAAGTGAAGACAGACAAAGACAAATACATCTTTGGTATGATATCATTTATATATGGAATCTAAAAAAAGATACAAATTGGCATCACTTATATGTAGAAGCTAAAAGAAGACACAAATTTTATTTACAAACCAGAAATAGACTCACAGACATAAAAAACAAACTATGGTTACCAAAGGGAAAAAGAGGGGGAAGGATAAATTAGGAGTTTGGGATTAACAGATACATATTACTATATATAAAATAGATAAACAAGGACCTAATGTATAGCACAGGGAACTATATTCAATTTCTTGTAATAATCTAAAATAGAAAAGAATCTGAAAAAGAATAGATATATACATGTATAATGGAATCACTTTGCTGTACATCTGAAACACTGTATATCAACAACAACAACTACAAAAACAGGGAGAAAACATATGCAATTCACTGGTTCTAAGATAATTAACCATATTAAGATAAGGTTAAAGCAAACCATAAAACTTCTAGAAGAAAACAGAAAATATCTATATGACTCTGAGAAAAAGTTTTCTTAAACAAGTAACTACAAATACAAACCATAAAGAAAAAGATAAATACATTTGACTACATTTTATATGCAGGGAGATGTTTGTACTTGCTTGCTTCTCTATACACAAAAAAAATTCAGAAAGGATGCACAAGAAATGAAAAACAGTGCCAGGGGGCTGGACAGATGGGGAGTAAGACTGAGAGAAAATCATTTCATTTATACTTATAGTATGGTTAGCCACATGACTATAGTACCTATTTTAAAAATAATTTATTTAATGTCTATATTTCAAAAGATATCATAAGAGAAATGAAAAGAAAATTCAACACCCATTTATGATAAAAACTATTACCAAAGTGGTTATAGAGGGAACATATGTCAACATAATAAAGCTATTTAGCACAAAACTACAGCCAGCATAATACTTAATGGTGAAAAACTGAAAGATTTCCCACTAAAATCTGGAACGAAACAAGGATGCCCACTCTCATGTCTATTCAACATAGTCTTGGAAGTCCTAGCCACAGCAATCAGGCAAGAAAAAGAAATAAATGGGATCCTAACTGGAAAAGAAAAGGTAAGCTTGTCACTATATGTGGATGACATGATACTACATATAGAAAACCCTAAAAGCTCCACACAAAAACTAGTAGAGCTGATAAAAGAATTCGGCAAGGTAGCAGGATACAAGATTAACATGCAAAATTAGTTGCATTTCTTTACACTAACTATGAATTAGCAGGAAAAGAAAGGAAAAAAACAATCCCTTTTAAAACTGCATCCAAAACAATACAAGACTTAGGAATAAATCTCACCAAGGAGGTGAAAGACTTATACATGGAGAACTACAAATCATTGATTAAGGAAATTAAAGATTACTTAAAGAAATGGAAAGATATCCCATGCTCTTGGACTGGAAGAATCAATATCATTAAAATGGCCATACTACCCAAAGCACTCTACAGATTTAATGTGATCTCTATCAAATTACCCAGGACATTTTTCACAGACTAAAACAAACAATCGTAAAATTTATACGGAATCACAAAAGACCCAGAGTTGCCAAAGCAATATTGAAGAAAAAGAATGAAGCTGGAGGAATAACCCTCTCAGACTTCAGACAATACTACAGATCTACAGTAATCAAAAAGCATAGTATTGGCATAAAAACAGACAGATGGATCAATGGAACAGAATAGAGAGCCCAGAAATAAATCCTCAGACGAATGGTCAATTAATCTTCGATAAAGGAGGCAGCAATACACAATTGAGAAAAGACAGTGTCTTTAGCAAGTGGTGTTGGGAAAACTGGATAGCAGCATGTAAATCAGTGAATTTAGAACACTCCCTCACTCCATACACAAAAATAAACTCAAAATGGCTTAAAGACTTAAATATAAGGCAAGACACAATAAATCTCCTAGAAGAAAACATAGGCAAAACATTCTCTGACATAAATCATAGCAGTGTTCTCCTAGGGCAGTCTACCCAGGCAATGGAAATAAGAGCAAAAATAAACAAATTGGACCTAGTTAAACTTAGAAACTTTGGCACAGCAAAGGAAACCATAAACAAAACAAAATGACAACTTATGGAATGGGAGAAAATATTTGCAAATGATGTTACTGACAAAGGCTTAACTTCCAGAATATATAAACAGCTCATACAACTTAATAACAAAACAAAAAACCCAATCCAAAAATGGGCAAAGGACATAAACAAGCAATTCTCCAGTGAAGACATACAAATGGCCAAAAGACACAAGAAAAAATGCTCAATATCACTAATTATCAGACAAATGCAAATCAAAACTACAATGAGGTATCACCTCACACCAGTCAGAATGGCCATCATTCAAGTGTCTACGAACAACAAATGCTGGAGAGGATGTGGAGAAAAAGGAACCCTCCTACACTGTTGGTGGAAAAGTAGTTTGGGGCAGCCATTATGGAAAACAGTATGGAGAGTCCTCAAAACACTAAAAATAGACTTACCATATGATCCAGCAATCCTACTCCTAGGCATATGTTGGAAGGGAACTCTAATTTTAAAAGATACCTCCACCCCAATGTTCATAGCAGCACTATATCCAATCGCCAAGACATTCAAACAACCTAACTGTCCATTGACAGATGACTGGATAAAGCTGTGGTATATACTGTGGAATACTACTCAGCTATAAAAAATGATAAAATGCCATTTGCAGCAATGTGGATGGACCTAGAGAGTCATTCTAGGTGAAGTAAGCCAGAAAGAGAAAGGAGAATACCATACGATATCACTCATATGTGGAACCTAAAAAAAAAAAAAAAAAAAAGACACTGAACTCATCTATGAAACAGACTCACAGACATAGTAAACAATCTTATGGTTACCAGGGAAACGGGGTGGGAAGGGATAAATTTCGGAGTTTGAGATTTACAAATGTTAGCCACTACATATAAAAATAGATTTAAAAGAAAGTTTCTTCTCTATAGCACAGGGAACTATGTGCAACATCTTGTAATAATCTTTAACGAAAATGAATATATGTATGTGTATGCATGACTGGGACATTGCACTGTACACCAGAAACTGACACATTTTAATTGACTGTATTTCAATTAAAAAAAAGTGAAAAGACATGCCACAATCTAAGGCAAGATGTTTATAGACATATAAAAGAAGTATTAGTACATTGGACTACACAAAGAAATTCTTAGTAAGGAAAAGACATTCCAATGAAAACTGGGCAAAGATATGAACACACAAATCACAGGAGTGAAACCTTATGGGCAATAATAAAATGAAAGGTTACTCAATTTCATTAATAACCAGAAAAATGCTATTTAAGTTTACACTGCAATATAATTCTACCCTCATAAGAATGGCAGTAATTAACAAGTCCAATAACACCCAGTGCTGATTAGCTCCAGGGGAAACAGGGTCTTTATATACTTCTAGAGAAAGTGCAAATTGGCACCACTACTTTGGAGAGCAATTTGGCAAAATCTAATTAAGTTAAAGATGTGTATATCCTGTAATCCAGCAGTTACATTTCTAAGCATATACTCAAGAGAGTCTAGTACAAATGCACAAAGAAACATTTAAAGAAGGTTCACAGTACCACTGTTAGTAATAAAGAAAAATTGGAAACAATCTAAATGGACCATTGGCAAAAAAAAAAAAAAGAAAGAAAAAAAACATTAAAAATTGTGGTCTATTCACAGAATGGAATGTTAACTGAATGAATTAGAACCACATGTATTAGCATGGATAAATCACTAAAACAGAAGGTTGAATTTTAAAAAGCAACTTATTTAAAGATATGCACAATACGATATCATTTATATAAAGTTTTTAAAACACTGAAAATATACTATACATTGTCTTTTGATACATTCATATTTAATGATAGTACAAAAACATAATAAAGACAAACAAACAAACAAAAAATCCCTGTCAGTGGTTAGATCAGGAGTGGGGGTGAAGAGAACAGGATAAGGGCAGGGCATGTAAGACACTTCAACCCTATCTGTAATATCCTATCTATTATTTTTCAATCTAAAGAAAATATGGCAGGATAATGACATGGGATAAAACAGGCTAGTGGAGAACAGGTGATGGGCTCATCAGAGTTTGCTCTGTACTCCTCTATATTTTTATATAATGAACACAGTTGTTAAGTCAGACCCAGATTGTAAATAATTTAGGAATCTGGAGAGAATTCCAACCTTTTTCCTTCATTCTATGTCCTATTTTTTAAAACTAATTCATTATTATACTTTTTATTATTTAAAGTACAAATATACAAGTATAAACCATAAACTGTAATAGTCTGTTCTTTAACACAAATGTGGCTCTAGATGGTCAGAATAATTTTCCAACTTTTTTAATAAACAAAAATTCTTTTCAAAATTCCAAAAAGGAAAAAACGAAAAAGCAGTGAAGTTTCACGTTTAAGATGATAAACTAAATCAAAACACAGTCTTCTCCTCTGGCAACAAATTCATAAAAATAATAGCAAGAGCTTTAATAATAAATAAGTACTTACATTCAAAACAGGAAAATAAACTCTAGTGGACCATAAAACCTGAGGAATCCATGAAAGGCAAAAAAAAAAAAAAAAAAAAAAAAAGAGAGAGAGAGAGAGAGAAAAGCTAAAAACTGCAAAGAAATGCCACTGGCCAGGATAAAATACAAAAAAAGAAAGACAGAAAGGGGGCGGGGGGGAGGGAAAGGAAGGAAAATGATGGAAAAATAAAAGATGTTTCATTTTCAAAGTAGACACTCAGAGCCAGAGAAGGCCTGGGTCAGTGGTGACTAACTAACCTGGTAACAAGAACACAGATGTTAACCCTGAATGTTTCCATCACCACCCTCAGAGGAAACTTAAATGCATATTAACAAGTGAAAAAAAAAAAAAAAGCCAATCTGAAAAGGCTACATAATATGTAATTCCAACTGTATGACATCTTGGAAAAGGCAAAACTATGAAGACAATAAAATATCAGTGGTTGCCAGGGTTAAGAGGAGGGAAGGATGAATAGGTAGAGTACAGAGGAACTTTAGAGGAGTCAAAATATTCTGCATGATAATCTAAGGATGGATACATGTCATTATACATTTGTGCAAACCCATAGAATGTACATCAAGCATGAACCCTAATGCAACCTACAAACTTTGGGTAATTAGGACATGTCATCCTAGGTTCATCAACTGTAATGAATGTACCACTCTGGTAGAGGGTGTTGATAACAGGGGAGGTTCGTGTGGAAATAGGAAGTATATGGGAAATCTCTGTTCCTTTCCCTCAGTTTTGCTAAGAAGCATAAACTGCTCTAGAATTTAAGTCTGAATAGAAAAATAAATTAATTTTTTTCATTTTTAAAAAGTGTAAATATATAAATGTAGTAAAAAGAAGTTTGAAAAAGAGGGGAGTTTGTCCTACCAAACATGAAAACATACTACAAAACTATAGGAATTCACACTGTGTATTAATGTAAAGATAGGCAAATATACTAGAAAAATATAACCGGGAATTCAGAAATGGATTTATATGTATACAGAGGCATTTCAAATCAAAGGGAGGAAATGGGACATTTTAATAATGTTACTGAGGCAACTGATTCTCTATTTGGGGAAAAAATAAATCATGTCCCTACATACTATTCTCAAAAGTAAATTCTAGGGAGGAATAAATTAGGAGTATGGGATTAATAGACATACACTACTATATACAAAATAGATAAATAAGGATTTACTGTATAGCACAGGGAACTACATTCAGTATCTTATAATAACCTATAATGGGAAAAAATCTGAGAAAGAAAATACATATGAATCACTTTGCTGAAAACCTGGAACTAACACAATATTATAAATCAACTATAATTTTTTTTAAGTAAACTCCAGGTAGAGAAGACCTAAACTTTTCCAAAAATGTCAAAGCTTTAGAAGAAAACATGAAGTCAGAAAGTCCTTTCAAACAAATAACAGAAATATAAACATAAATTAAAATTTTTAACTTGACTAAATAAAAATGTCAAAGCATACAAGGTAAAAACAAATAACATGAAAAGTCATGCTGCAAACTGAAAAAGTTCATTTATCACACACCTAACAAAGTATGCAGCCTATGTAAAGATCTCCCAGGAAAAAGATAACCCAATAGAAAAATGGTTAAGCAGGTAATTCACTAAAGAGAAAGCCCACATTAACAGTAACATGAAATCATGCTACAGGTCCCTGGCCTCTTCAGGCTTCTGGTGACTATTGGCATCCCTAAGCTTGTGTCTGCATCACTCCAATTCCTACCTTCATGCCCCACTGTTCTCTCTTCTGTGTTGTAACATCTCCTTCTCATGAGGATACTTGTGAAGGCATTTGGGGTGCATGCAGTATTCCCGATATCCTCTCCACCTCCTGATCTTTTATTTAATCACATTGTTTGCCATTTAAAATAACATTCATCCTTCTGTCACATAAGATAACATTTCGCATTTCCATGGATTACGATGTGATTATCTCTGTGAGAGGGAAGGGGAAGTATTCAACCTATCACAGGCTAATTGGCCCCAATTTCCTTGGTATAGATGGGGGTTAATAATAACTATCCACTAGGGTTGTTGTGATAATTGAATGAGTAAATACATAGAAAACACTTAAACAGTGCCTGGCATACAGTAACTGCTCAAGAACTAGTACCTGCTACTCCAGGTAGTAATAGTAGTAGTATTGAAGGATTTTTTTTTTTTTTTTTTAGCAAGACACAAAAAGTCCAAACCATTAAAAAAAAAAAAAAAAGAAAGAAAGAAAGAAGACTGATTTTAAAAATTCAACTTCATTAAAATTTCAATTATCTATACAATAAAGAAGACTATAAACAAAGTGAAAAGATAAACTTCAGACTGGAGTAAGATAATAGCAATACACTAATGAAAGATTAGAATCTACAATGTTATAAATAAATCCTCTAAATAAGATAAAGATAACCCTATTAAAAATATAGGAAACAGGTTTAAACAGGCAATTCCCAGTAAGGAACTATAAGTGGCCAATAAATATGAAGTGATGTTGAGCCCAACCATTAATCAGGAAAATGCATTTAAAACTGCAGTGAGATACCATTTCACTCTATCAAGTTGGCAAAATGTGGAAAAGTCTAACAATGTGCTGATTACTGGCAAGGACAGAGAGCAATGGTGAGAGTACAGATCGTTACAACTGATGTGGAGATCAATCCAAGAGGATGTTCATCCATGTTTACGCCACACTTCATCAAATCTACACCAGCAATTACAAGTTTCATCATTATTTTGTATGCCAATAAAAGAATAGCACCGCAGTAATTGTAAGACATCATGAATTTGAGAGATGTTAAAATGAGAAAAAGGTATATCTTAGACTATATGAAACACAGCAATACTGAAAAAATTGGAAATAAATGAAATGCTCATTCATCACAGAAATTGTTCAATAAAATGCACTATATATTCATATAATGAAATTCTTAAAGCAGTTAAAAAGATCACCTAAAAAAGATCTTACTGAATAAAAATAAGATGCAACATCGTATCATACAGTATAACATTTACATTCACATGTACACACACACACACAAGAAATAACATCAAACTTTTTAGAAATTACCTTTTTATGGTAAATGGATTGCATCAATGCCTCAATTTTTCACACTCCCTGAGTTTATGCCTTTTTGTAGCACCTGCTCATGCTGACTCTGGGCTCAACAATGAGACTTGCTTTGGCTAAGAGGGCAGTAGAAAACTTCATATACGCAAAAGGTTCCATAAACATTTATGGTGTTGCCTTACAGACCCTCCCAGCTAGACACAGGGAATCTAGGAATCTTAAGAACATTGCCTGCCATGCCCAGAGTGACAGTGATTAGGCCTAGAAAACATGAAATTCTTAAAAAAGTATGAGTGTGACTTTCTGAAAATGGAGTTGAATGGAATCAGATACAAAGAAAACCCACAAAGTTTCTGAGGATATTGTATTATCCTAAGTGCCTCCAGGCTGGGTTGAAATTGTTCAAAATGTAAAAGTGCCTCTGAAGAGGAAAAAAGGCTGAAAAATTGTTGAAAGGGCATATTTTCTCTTCAGAAATGGCCAAGAAGGGCAATGGAAAAGGAAGGACATTTCATAGGGTGATGTCAAGTGCCTTGGAAAATAATGGACTAGAAAGCCACTCTTCATGAGCAGAATTAGTTGCCAATCAAAGAACATTCGCCACCCACCCCTGAAGTAGCAGGTACCTAGAAGTGAAGTTCTGCCAAAAACAGAGGAACCTCACACTATTTTTCCAGCTTGATTTTAAAACTGCTATGACAGTGATGCAATACGCATCTCCCATCCTCCGTCTTTAAGTGGGAGTGTCTGTCAGTTGTCCTGTCACTGTCTCACACAATATTTGGGGGGTGGGAGGGAGTAACTTTGTCCATATCTCAATATTCTCAGACCAGAAATTTCAAATCTTTGTATCCATTCAGAACCAAAAAGCCCCCTAAATACTGTGCCTCCCTACCATACCTCCCACCAGACTAATTAGTAACTCTCAAAATAAAAAGCAATAGACATGAAGAGACATTTCACCGAAAAGGATATACAGATGGAAAATAAGCACATGAAAAGATGTTCAACATCATTAGCCATGAGAGAAATGCAAATCAAGACCACAATGAGTTCTCACTACATCTATTAGAACAGTAACATAAATAGTGACATTGCCAAATGCTTTCAAGGATGTTAAAACATTATTTCTCTCATACATCGCTGCTGGAATGTAGAATGGTACAGCTGTAGCACAATGTACAGGTACCTCAAAAACGGAAAGCAGTTTGGCAGTTTCTTTAAAACTAAAAATATACTTATCATACGACCTAGCAATTGAATTTGTCAGGCATCCTAGAGAAATGAAAACTTATATCCACACAACACATATATAATTGTTGACAGCAGGAAAAAAACAAAACCTCTCTTAATAGGTGAATGGTTAAACCATGATACAGGCACACCATGGAACGTTACTCATTAGCAAAAAGGAACTACTAATATACACAAGAAGAAGACACAACAGATCTCAAGGGCATTATGCTGCGTGAAAAAAGCCAATCTTAAAAAGTCAAACACTACGCTGAGATTCTATAACATTATCACAAGACAAAATTATAAAGATGAAAAGTGGATTAGTAGTTGTGAGCTTGGGGATGGTTGAGGAAAGGGAGATGGGTATGACTCTAAAGGGTTAGCACATTGGACAGCAGCATGTAAATTGACGAAGTTAGAACACTCCCTCACACCACATACAAAAATAAACTCAAAATGGCTTAAAGAATTAAGTATAAGACAAGACACGATAAATCTCCTAGAAGAAAACATAGGCAAAACATTCTCTGACATAAATCGTAGCAGTGTTCTCCTAGGGCAGTCTACCCAGGCAATAGAAATAAGAGCAAAAATAAACAAATGGGACCTAGTTAAACTTAGAAACTTTTGCACAGCAAAGGAAACCATACGCAAAACAAAATAACAACCTACAGAATAGGAGAAAATGTTTGCAAAAGATGAGACTGACAAGGGCTTAATTTCCAGAATATAAACAGCTCATACAACTTAATAAAAAAACAAACAACCCAATACAAAAATGGGCAAAGGACCTAAACAAGCAATTCTAAAATGAAGGCATACAAATGGCCAAAAGGCACATGAAAAACTGCTCAATATTGCTAATTATCAGAGAAATGCAAATCAAAACTACAATAACATAACACTTTACACCAGTCAGAAAGGCCATCATTCAAAAACCCATAGACGATAAATGCTGGAGAGGCTGTGGACAAAGGGAACCCTCCTACACTGTTGGTGGGAATGTAGTTTGGTGCAGCCATTGTGGAACAGTATGGAGATTCTTCAAAAGACTAAAACCAGACCTACCATAGGATCCAGCAATCCCACTCCTGAGCATTTATCTGAAGGGAACTCTAATTCAAAAAGATACATGCCCCCCAATGTTCATAGCAGCACTATTTATAATAGCCAGGACATGGAAACAACCTAAATGTCCATCGACAAATGACTGGATAAAGAAGCTGTAGTATATTTATACAATGGAATACTGCTCAGCCATAAAAATTAAGAAAATAATGCCATTTGCAGCTATATGGTTGAAACTGGAGAATGTCATTCTAAGTGAAGTAAGCCAGAAAGAGAAGGAAAAATACCATATGATATCACTCATATGTGGAATCAAAAAAAAAAAAAGACAAGTGAACTTACTTACAAAACAGAAGCAGACTCACAGACATAGAAAACAAACTTATGGTCACCCGGGGGGAAGAGGGGGAAGGGATAAATTGGGAGTTCAAGATTTGAACATACTAATATATATAAAATAGATAAACAAGTTTATACTGTATAGCCCAGGAAACTACATTTAATATCTTGTAGTAACCTATGGTAGAAAAGAATATGAAAATGTATATGACTGAAGCATTATGCTGTACACCAGAAACTGACATAACATTGTAAACTGACTATACTATGATAAAAATATATTTTTTAAAAAAGACTTTATTCAAGGATTAATGGGAGATTATTTTGACTTCAAGAGTAAAATACAAAATTATTAGACATAAGGCATGTCTAAAAGAAAAATTCAAAACCTAGTTATGGGCAGTAAAGATTCTTTGGTTCTTCAATGCTAGACTGAGTAAATATGAACTAATTTCATTTAGCGTCAACCTTGAAAACACCAGTATGTCACCTTCTACCTGTGGAATAAAATTCTAAAAAAACTGTTAAATTTCTATGTGTCTCTGACATGTATGTCTCCACCTGATAATGCTGCTTGGAAAAAATAATTTAACAAATATGGCGTATGATGGCCTACATTTAAAAGATGATGGAGAGTGAATGTCTTGTGTTTTAAAAAATTCTCTTTTCCTAAATATGATTTTGTCATTCAAAATACAACTCAGTATTACTATCTGCACATCACTGTTATTTAAATTTTCTTCATAAAGTTAAAAAAGAAGATCAGTCCCCACAGTTCGCCCTACTCAGCAGCTCCAGCCTCATGTCAGAGGACTAGTGCTCCTCAGAGTCACTGAGACAGGACAAGGACATTGAGGAAAACTGGGTCTTCCCAGCTGAGCCAGTTGCCTGCCTGAAGCTTGGCCCCTTAGCACACAGGTGCCACACCTGAGGCCACAGATAGTCACTGGAAAAACCCCAAGAGAAAAAAAAAAAGAAAAACAGAGCCAACAATTAAAAAACAGATGTGCCTGAGACATTCTCCAGAGAAGCTTGAGAGTGGCTGGCTGAGGCCAACACAGAGCTAGAGATGAGGCAGGGGACATGGGGCCAAGACAATGTGGTGATCTTCTTAAAGGAGACTGGGGAAGGTGGCAGCACAGGAAACTCAGAAGAGGACAGGGAACAGGAGCTTCCTGTCTCCACACAGCGCCCGGCCCCTGACCCAGAAACCACATTTCCTTCTGAGATGAGGGTTTGCCAGGGACTTGCATCCCAGCCATAGCTCCTAATGCATGGTCAGACCCAGCCCCTGACGGTGTGAGGACCAGCTCTTTCCAGTCACCACAAGGCAGGGGTACCGGCCATTCTGGTTTGCCTTGGACTGGGGAGTTCCCTCGACATGAGACTTTCATGGCTAAAATCAACTAAGTCCACAAAGCCAGTGACTGGGTACAACTTCCTTCCCAACCAACAACACTCTCTGAGCTTTGGCAAGTTGACCCACAGTGAGCCTGCACTGCCGTGTTAGGCCCACTCTGCACACCCAGAACCCAGCCATAGCTCCTGCACGGGAAGAAGCCTCTGACATGAGGGAACCGAAAGCCAGATGCACGCGTCTGCCACCAGCCCCTCAAGTCCAGGGATGTGCCTGAGGGAACCAGTGAAGACAAATACAAATTTTATAGATAAGCAGCCATGCTTCTGTTGTACGAATTATTGTGAAGAGCACTGTGGACCCTAATTGATTCCAGAAGCAGAATTCCATTTGTTAACCAGCCAGGTGTTCTACAATAAAAGTCCCTGTGTCTACCGGGCAATTGAATGTCTTGACCTTTAGTTCCACTTAACTGGACCAAGTCACACCATGTTGGTTTGATGTATGAATACATAACCAAGAATGAGATGAAATATGGAAATGTTAGTCAAGACAAATAACATTTTACAAAGCTAGATAAACTGGATGGAGATCTTACCCTTTCAACACGTTCTCTACTTTGGCTCATTTTAATTAGCTTTCTTTCTCTTGCTTGTTTTAAGAAAACGAGCTGCTGAGGCTTTTGAGAGGCAACACTACTCCAGATGCACAGAGGAAAAGACAAAAAGAAAAAGAATTTTCTCTGGCTAGCTAGAAAACCATTTACCTTGTCCTGAGGAGGGAACATATTTGCAGAAATGATGCACATTCCAGCTGCATTTGCCAACGGTCCTTCAGACTTCTCCGGAACCTAAGGACAAAACACGAGGGACAGAGAGTGAGGCCCCAGAAGGCAAGACATGAGGGGAGTTTGATAAATGTTGCATCTTATTTCCACTAACAATTTCCTAGCCCCAGAAGAGCTAAACCTGCACAGCAGCCTTCTCACAGGATCCATAACCTGGGGTGTTTGGATGATTAATAGAAAATCTCTGGAGCTTAAAGTGCTCTCACCCTAGGCAGTTCAGAGCTCTGCCCATCACCTGTTCTCCATGAAGCCCAAAGTTCTCTGCACCCAAGGAGCAGTGAGGGAACTTTCCATAACATACAGTTAATCCTTGGACATGGGTTAAATAAGTAAACCTAACTACCCCCTCAAATAAATAAACAAGTAAAACTAAATTTTTAAAAAATCCATCTATAATGCACAGGTGGCCCTCTGTATACGTGGTTCTTCTACTTCCGAGGATTCCACCAACGGCGGATCGTGAAGGACTGTAGTACTGACTACTGAAGAAAACCCGTGTATCAGTGGAACTGGGCAGCTCACACCCATGCTGTTCAAGGGTCACCTATACAGTGAGAGGTAGTAGCATGGGTAGGAGGCCAGGAAAAGAGAAAAAGGGGTCACACAGCAAACAAACCACACAACCCAACTTCCAAGCTCGGCTTTTTCCCTCCAGGTCTCCTTGTCCCAGATTTTGCTTGTGTGCTATTGAAACCAGTGGGCCTGGGATGGAGCTCAGAGGGACGGTGCTGGTGGAGACTGTAATAGCCTCCGATGGCTCGCTGGAGCTCAGGGCGGAACTTCAGACCTCCCAGGGCTGCTGCCCTGCCCATTCTCACCCTGTTACCTGAGGAGGTACGTTCAACAGTTGGCATATGACTATCTCAGGACTCTGGGTTTAATATGCCCATTAAATCAGACTGCAAATAAAGAGGTTTTCATGCAGAGCATGAATCTTTGAGCAGCAACAGTTTACCTCAAGTTTTGGTACTAAATACCCCAAAACGAATCCCTAAACAAAAGAACATCTGTCATAGCAGCAGCTTTAGTCAACATTAGACAGCTGGGCTGACCCCATGTCCCTACCAAGCATCAAGAAGGCTCCGTGGACACACCCTCATACACACACACACACACACACATCCCACAAGCAGCAGTCTCCTGCTGAGAAGTGTACAGCTGATAATACACGGTCACCCAGACTTGTCACAAGAAGGTCCTTTCTCAGCTGCCCCTACCTCAGACAGAACCCTTAAGCACACCAGGTACCTCTTTCTGTCAACGGTCATGCTGTTTATCCTTTAGGCAGAGATAACCTGAAACAAAATAGTCTTCCCCAAGCAGGGAGGCATAAAGCTGGCTGGAATCCCCTTCCCAACACCCTTTTATTGGACCACAGAGTAAATTGCTCTCAGAATCACAATCCTTGATGATTCTACTCTAGAAGAGGGACCACAGATACCAGTCTATCTGGTAGTGTATGAGATACTGAAATCTAAATTCAGGATGAATTAGAGATTCTAGATATAACTGAACTAAAACTACACCTAGCCGATATTTAGCATTTGTGTTGTGCCAGCCTAGTGGTGACCCGGTGAGCACTTGCCTTATCCCATTTAATTGTCACAGCCACCCCAGGAGGCGGCAGTTGTTACCCCAATTAACAGATGAGAAAACTCAGGCCCCAAGAGGAAAGTGATGTGCCCAAGGACACAGTTAGTATGTGATGGAATCTGGATTCAAATCTAGTCCTCTTAATCACTGAGTGCCTTTCATCAATTAAACAATTATACACACATGCCCCTGAGATGAGCTTCTGTGAGGATGCACTAAATGAAAATAGATACAAGGGCTGTGACTTTCCTAAGCCAGATGTCACTCCTTGGTTAACACCAATGGACACTGTTGGCCATGCTTCTTCCAAGGCCCACATGTTTAAGACTTGATCTCTGACCTGGCAACATCACCAAGGACTTTCCCAGGATAGCTGACACTCTCTTGGTTCTCTGCATGGGGTTCCTCATACAAGACACAAGCCTGAAACACAGTATTTACATAACGAGTACCTTGACCACCACATGAAGCACATCACAAGGCAGAAATATGGTATCTCTTTCCCATTTCAAACTGAAACAGCACTTGTGGGTTAAGGAAAATGAAAATCTACTCTGCGTACAGCACAGCAACAACAGCAGCAGGAAACAAACAAGCAGGCCCGTGAAGCACATAGCCCCAGAGTGCAGCCAGGAATTCCCGTGGAGGGGCAAACCGCAGAACCACATAGGGAAACGGAGTCCTGACCTGAACTTATATAAATTTCAACAAGCACCCATTTCTGTTCAACACACCCCCTCTCAAGGGGTCAGGGCACATGGGCAGCTGAGGCTGGGCTAGGCCTCTTGCTGCTCTAAGATCCCATCTCTCGGGCACTTCTCCACCCTCCCTCCATACACGCCGATCCCAGTATGTGGCTCAGGCAGCCCTGTGAGCACAGGAATCAGGGGAAACAGGGCAGATGCCAGCAAAAGCAGGCAGCAAAGGGACTGCACACTGTGATTCTTTCCAGGGATGGGAAGTTGTGAAGGGGATTCACCCAACACTTACTTACCAGATACCTAGTACATGCCAGGCATGGTGCTGATGGTGGTGCTGCAGCCCAGTGGGACCCGAGCTTGTCCACCAACACACGGGCTACAGGGGCAGCTGGGCAAGTGAACAGACACTGACAGCCCAGTGTGATCAGAACTGTGAAACAAGACGGGCAGGGGCCTCTGGAAGGACAGGTGGTCAACAGACCCCACAGAGGATGAGAGTCATGGCACAATCAGGGAAAGCTTCCTGGAGGAATCTCTAAGATAAGGTTTGAAGTTAGCTTGGCAAAGCAGAGGAGAGAGTGAGGTGACAGGAAAGGTCTCTGAAAGAAGGACTAATACATTCAAAGAATTAGCCCCGGCAAGATGAGGAGCAGAGCAGGAGAGGCAGGCCTACCACAGCTCATTGCCAAGACCTAGCCTTCTCTGAGCACACCCTCCGTGTGATGCTCCAGGGGGTCCAGACATCTCTCAGGCCAGCCTATTAGACTGTGCATCCCATAAGGGGTCACCACAATGAGAATAGTAGACTTTGTTACTTTGGGGTTAAAGGGGAGACAGAGGTGACATCAGCCTTACCATATTTGGCCAAGGCAAATTCATGGAGACAGACAGGAGAGTAAAGTTTACCAGGGGCCAGCGGAGGGAGGCATGGAGAGCTACTATTCTACAGGGACAGAGTTTCTGTTTAGGATGATGACAAAGTGCCAGAAATGGATAGTGGTGATGGTTGCACAACATTGTGAATGTCATTGAGTTGCACACATACAAATGGTTAAAATGGGAAGTTTTACAGTAAGTAATTTTACCAAAAATTTGTTTTTACTTGGCCATAGCAGGAGAATCGCTTAAATTGCCAGTCCTTCCTAGCCCTGGAGAATAATCAACAGTCTAGACATTAATCAGATATATAAAGGTTCAAGTCAAGAATATGACACAGAGTAGACACCCAATACATGATGGTTATTATTAGCATTGAATTCACATGGCTTCTCTTGCAATCACCTAAGTTGAGTGAATGTATTTGGTATTAATGTTCCTTAAGCCCTGCGAGAGAGTTTCTATTACAATTAAGTATTAATTAACTTAACAGTCACTGTAAAATTCCCATTATAACTCCACATCATGGCTTCGGAGTTCAGCTTCTCCTTCCATTGCTTCCTCCCATCTCCTCACAATAAGCTGTTTACCGTTTCAATTATTTTAGTTCCAACCAGTGTGATCACTGTATTTAAAATTCAATCAGGCTTCTAATTTTAAGCATCTTTTTTGTGTATGGAGCCAACAATTGACAAGAGTCCTGAATTTAACATCTGTTCCCAGCAGTAAATGGTTTTAAATCTGAGAACTGAAAACACACATAAGGCAATTATGAGCAGTTCTCGCGCTGATTCATGGCTGTGCATCAGCAACTTCCTCCACGACAACCACGATCCTGACAGATGGCTGCAGCCAGCAACATTCCCACAACGCAGAGGCTGAACACGCCGCTCGGACACACCACTGCCACCAACATGCCTTTTGACTAACAACAACAAAGAAAACAACCTACTGTGCACTGGGAAACCTGCTGGATATTTTTCTAGGCTCTCTCTCCTGTCATCCAAGAATAAGCTGAATTTCCTCAGAACCTGGACTAAAGATGAGGTCCCTGAGGAAATCTCTCATGCGCTCAGATAGCCCGTCTGAGCTTGGTGTCTGCAGCCAAGACACGAGGAGGTGGCCCCTCTGCCTGCCTCAGCTGCCAGTTCTCTGTGACATTGATGTCTGTGCCAAGGCTCTGCTGTTCAGAGGATGGCGGGGCAGGGGAATCCAGCCGGAAACCGTCCCACTGGGCTCATGGAATCGGGTATGAGGTCACAGAAAGAGGGAACGCAACTACAGCCAAAGATGTTTTTCATTCTGACTCGGGAGGTGACACACCAGCTGAGACAATGGAGGAATCCTTAAGTGTATATAAAGAAAACAGCCATTTCTCTGGCCTCAACCAGATGTTAATTATATAGAAATTGATCAACTGTGAAGGGAAGTAAGTATAAAATGCTAGAAATACACTGTATCATTAAGAACATCTGAATTCTTCCATTATGAATTTTAACATTTGTAGTTCTTTAGGACAAAGGTCCCTTAACACCCCAGCCTTCCACTGGGCCTGCTGAAACTACAGCTCTATAATTTTAAAATGTGCCAACTTCTCAAAAGCCTGCCTTCTCTGGAATCTTGCTTTCCATGGAGGATGCCACTTCCCCAGGCCTCCTGGGATGAGAAGTCGAGTCTTTTCACTCTCTGCTGGCACATCAATACCTCCCCCATCTCCAACAGCCTCCGCGTTGTAGCACCCGATGATTGGCAACTGATTCATCTAGACTTGGACATCGGGCACCCATCTTCCCCCTCTGCCCCCAAGACTTCTCCCCTCCTAGGTGACCGACATCCACATGGATAACTCCTCCTATACTCTGACCTCCACTTCCTAGACCACCTCTTTCCAGCGTCCTCCTCCTCGGCTCCATCTCAGCCACCCAGAGTCACACCTTGCACCTTGTTATGTATCAATAGTATTCCCTTGTTAACATCACTAATTCAAACACTCTGACCACACCCTCCTCTTTCCAACTTGCCTGTTAGTTTACTACCTCTGTGGACATCCTTTGACCAGTCCAGGACTTCGAGTCCTTCACCCCTTCTTTTTCTGCCCAATCCAACAGTGCAGTGCAAGTGCATGAAGAGAGAGACCAATTAAACTGATTTGTCTTTTTCCTCATGTAAATTTGAATGCTTTTACTATTTCATCAGTAAGTATCATGCTGGCTTAGCTTTGGGGCATATATGCACATTATTTTTTTAATCACCTTAAGAAATTATATCAATCTATAGAGGGGTGGTCAGGAATGCCTTTACTACATTTGAGCACAAATCTAAAAGGAAGGAGCCACACAGTTTTCTGGGAAGAACATTCCAAGCAGTATAAACAGTAAATCCAAAGGCTTTGAGGCAGTAGCATGCTTGGCAAGTTCAAAGAACAGCAAGGATGCCAGCCTAGTAGGGGCAGAGGAAGCAAAAGGGAGAGTGGGGGGAGGGGTCATCAGAAAAATGGATCAGGGGCAGACCATGGAGAGCCTCCGAGGCCATGAAAGGCCTTTGGCTTTTACTCTGATGGGAGGGTTCTGAGCAGAGAAGCAACATGTGCCAACTTGCATTTTGAAAGGCATACTCTAATTGCTGGGTTCAGAATAGCCTCTAGGACAGGGCAAGGGTGGAAGCAGGGGTTCCAGGTAGGAGGCTATAATGATAATCCAATTTAAGAGACAGGAAGATAGAAGTGGTGGAAAATGGTCAGATCTACTTTGAAGACAGTATTTTGAAGGTAGAATCAGAGAGACAGATACATCCAGATAAACAGAGAGATAGGTACCTGATAGACAGGTGATAGTTGGAGAGCGGGTAGATAAGATCAATAGAATGAAGTCACTGTGGAGACGTATCTGAAAGCACACCCCCACACACGGTGGACTGAGAAGCATATCAGAGCAGTTCATATGATCCTACTGACACTAAATAATAACATATTTCTACATGCTTAGGAAGATGCTTGGAATGACACACACTCAACTGTTAACAGTGATTTCCTCTGATAAATAGATTTAGAAAAGGCATGGGGGAGCAATCATCCTTTAGTTTATAGGCATTTTTTATTAAAACAACGAGCATATATACTCATTACTCCTGCTGAATCCAACAGCACCTCTCCAAAAGAGGTGGCGACCCCTGGGCTAGCTGACCTCTTCATGGGTAAGTCACCAAAGGGCGTCAAACATCAGATGGCATACTGGACCTAAAGATTCTCTCCAAGCCTCGGGCTTCCTTCCCAAGATAAACAACCATGCAGGACCCCTTCATCTCTCTGAGCTTCAGTTCACCCTCTGTTAAGACAGAGATGACAGGACCTGATCCACTGGAGGGTTGAGATAATGTACATAAAGTGTCCAGCACAGTGCTTGGCACACAGAGACATTGGTAAGCATCAACTCCGTGCCCATCCCCGACCAGGATTCCAGGCAAGACCAGGAGGTGGGGCTGATCCCAAAGGCTCAAAACCCCCTGAGATTCCAGGTTCCAGAGAGACAGGAAGGGTGCTAATCTAAAAGGGATTCCAGCACCACACCCCCAAAAGCATGTGGGTCTCCCTCAGGGGGAAGGGCAGAGCTGCTTCTCCCTGACCCACTCTGGAGAAAGGCAAAAAGTCATGTAGAAATACCTACACCCTACTCACAACAGCATATGTCTGGACTCCCTGGAATTCCCAGTCAAGATCAGAAGTTCCTGACAATTTGTGATTCTCCTCTCTTGGCTTGAGAGAAGGCCATGGAGAAAGGGAAAGAAAAGCTGACCGCTATTTATCTAAAATCACTAATACTTTTGAGAAGCTGTAAAATGTGCCTGCTCTTGCCAAATGGATGTCGAAAGAGCTCTGATCCCCATTCTGGCTGGAAATGATCCGTTCCCCTCCTAATGCAGATATATGGTTTTCGTGTCTCAAACCTGCCCAGTCAGAGGCACAGTACATTCCTAATTATTCTGAAATGATTAAAAATGGAGCTATAAATCTCTGCTTTGACATGACATGGTGATTTGACCCCCAGACATACCGTAATGGGTTATTAACAATGCTTCCCGAATCTATTGAAATTTTTTTCCAAAGCTATTCAGTAATTAATAGCTGTTCACACAATGATCATTTTTGAATAATTATGGAACTGTCTCACATTATTTTGTGATGAGAATATAATTATGTCCATTAAAATTATTTGTATAGTTTTTAACCTTCTGCCTAAAATAAATGAGGCTGGGCAAAGGGGAACACAAACTTTGTGACAATACATAGAGGTTATCTCCTCTGAGACACAATTCCCAAGCTTATTTGGTAGCCCAGAAACTTAGAGTTCGCCCTTCAGCTTTTTCAGAGACCCTGGAGGCAAATGGCACTGAGGATGTGCCTAGGACGGAGGGTCCTCAAGACCTTACTGACTTCACACCTTCCCCTCTAGAAGCCATCAGGCTGCACCCCTTCAGCCTCTGGTCATGTCTTTTCTTGGCCCCCTTGCCCACCTCACCCCCCCAGCCCACCCTCCTGGCTGAGCCCCTAACACTCAGTTTATGTAACCCCCCATTTCCTGGGCCTTTGCCCTACTTCCTTTGTCTGGCTGGGACATGCTGGAAGGCTTGTGCTCACCTTACTCATCCTTGTGTCCAGCAGAGCCCTGAGACTGGACTTGCATTTCCCAAAAGGCCATTAGCAAGTGGAGGAAGGTGGAGAGAGCTTGCTTAGTCACACTTGCATTTGAGGAACAAGACAGGATGAGAGACAAGGGGCCTTGTTTTTTCATGTCTGAAGACTCCACTTTTTGCTGGGACTATCTCAGGGTGTGTTTGGAGTCAAGAGGAGGCATGACTTCCTGCCTTCCCAATGGCAGTCCCAGGTTCTGGGAGCCTCCCACCTCAGATCTGGGTAAGAGGAGAGGCCCCAAATCCATGGGGCAAACTTAAAAAAAAGTATTCGTCACTCATCTGAAATTCTAATTCAACTGTGCGTCCTGCATTGTATCCGGCCACTCCAGGTGGAGATGAAATGGAGGCAGGTGTCCACTGGCAGGGCACCTCTCCAGCCAGCCCAGCTGGTCTCCCTCACTCCTAAGGCCAGGTTGCCACACGATCACTCCCACCCTCAACACATCACTGTTCTGGGTTCAAGCTCAAAACTCTGCAGGGCCAGAAATGAAACCTCACCTGGAGGTCTTGTTCATCAAAATAACTGCACCCTCTCTCCTCAGCCCCTGCCCGTTGCCCAGCTCCTCCATCCAGCTGACTCATCTCTTGCCTAGTGTTCACCTTCTCTCCACCCTCACACTCCTGCCAGCATCTCCAGCCTGGGCCACAACAGACTTCACCATCCGGGAAAAGGGAACTCAAAGGGGCCTGGCCCCTAACACTGGCTACCACACACTCCAAGAAAGTTTCTGTAATGTGGGGGGAGCTGGTTGTGGGGGTGGAAGGAAAGAAGCAGTAGCCAAAGCTGACTGTGCAGACAGGTCTGTGACCTATCTCCTCCTCCTCCCTGCCCCTCCAGCTGTCCCCAGGACAGGAGGCTTCCAGCAGCTTCCCACCAGTTCTCAGATCCATTCTTTCACTTGGCCCATAAATATATACTACACACCCCTACTGCGTGTCAAGAACTGTTCTAGATGCTTGGGGTATGTCACAGAGAAAAGAACAGAGATCCCTGCCTTGTAGCATTTATTCATGCAGCAAGCAAAAACTCCAGAACTCAGCACCAAAACAGTCACAGATCAAACTGGAAGCTGAACTTTCACCACTCGGGTAAAACACAGGTAACAATGACTCAGACTGGAAATGTTAGATTATTTCAAGAAAAACAGAGAGGAGGCAAATAATTCAAACATAGTAAAGCAAGGACATTAACAAATACATTTAAGACTGTTCTTTGGGGAAGACCAGACTTAAAAACAGTCAAGTATCTAGCAAATAACAAAAAAAGATAAAATTTTAAATGGTAAAAATAAAACAATAGGAAGATAGCTCAGTAGTAGAACGTGTGCTTAGCATGCACGAGGTCCTGAGTTCAATCCCCGGTACCTTCATTAAATAAATAAATATAAATAAACCTAATTGCCTCCTCCCTCAAAAAAAAAATGTTAATTAAAAAAATTTTATAACAAATAAGTCAATAAAGCATATACAGGGAAGAATTAAAATTGTAAGGAATTTAGCTATTATTTTTTGCTAATGAATTTGAAGATCTCAGTAACATGGATGATCTTCTGGGGATATAAGTAGAAATTATCAAAATCAATCCTATACAGATTTTTTAAGACCAATATTCAAGGGAAAAGTTACCAAATATTCACTTCCACAAAAGGCTCCATGTCCATATGTCAAATTTCAACTTTCAAGAAACTGATAATTCTTACCATGTGAACTGTTTTACCACATGAAAAAAATTGAGCAGCCATCTAATTTATTTTAGACAACTATTGTAACGCTGATGCCAAAATCTGATAGAAATAGTAAGCAATAACAAAGAAACTATGGATTGTCCTGACTTACGAAAATAAGTTTAATAATCCTAAATAAAATACCAGAAAATAGAATTAAATGAAATATTAAAAGAATAACACTTAACAATAAAGTAGAGTCTATCCCAGGATTGCAAAAATGATTTAGTGTTAGGAAATTAGTCACATAATCTCAGATCAGGGCATTAATTTTTTAGAGATAGCCTTATGCGTACACTCCTGTTAAACTCAACATCTTGACCTCATGACAGTTCTAAAATCTGGGAAGAGAATGATATTTGTTGAACATAATAGAGTATTATGTTGTACAAAAAATGTCTCTTCCATGAGGATCCTGGTTATAGTCAAATCTTTGTATATATAATTATATGACACTAGCAATGGGAAGAAAATACATAAACACATCCCTTGGTTATTCTCAGGTGCGTTTCTTTCACATTGTTGAAATAGTATCTTTCCATCAATTTGTAAGGTTAATATAAGGTTAATATTAAACAATTCCTTCCCCTCTCCTTCCCATCAAGCTATAATTAAGTCGTTGCATCTTAGAACCAACATCTTTAATTTGAGAAAATCAGACATATCTCAAATGAGTAACTCACTTCACATCTACCAGCATAACACTCGAGTTTTGACACTAAAATCAGAAAGAAGACAGGGATGCTCATTATCACCATTATTATCTAAGACTATTCAGAAAGGCCTAATCAATACAATAAGAAATAGCATTTAAACTGTTAACTATTAAAAATAAGACTATACTAGCATTTTCATTCATTCACTCATGGTGTATTCATGTAAAATTCAGGACAATTTAATCTAAAACCATCAGAACTAATAAGAACAGAGTTTGGTACCATGTTATTAACAAATATGCAAAACTCAATCGTTGGCAAGGGTGTGATGAAACAGACATACTCATATGTAGTTCACAAGAATTTAAGTTAATACAACCCTTTTGGAAACAATTTGGCAATCAGTGTCAGAAATCTTAAATACTCATACAAAAATAAATAAGTTAATTCCCCTTATGGCAGATACCTTTGCTTTCCCAAAAGCTACTCCTGCTTCTTTCCTAACAGAACCTAAACTTTGGAGAGTGATGTCCTCAGCCCAGATCTAAGACAACCATGGTAGTGCTTTTATTGTTTGCCAGTGTTGGGTCTAGGAGTAGGCATTTGACTTAGACCAGGTAAAGGAAAGTCTGCTTGAGACTTTAAGCTCTGGAAAGAGAAAGCTCTTAAGAAGAAATCCCTTTTGCTCCTAACACTTTTCCTTCCTCCTTGGGGTTTTATCAAATAATGATGTGATGCTTGGAGCTATGGCAGCAATTTTGGACCATGAGGCACATATTGTCAGTACACTGGGAAACAGAAATCACCTGAGCTCTTGATGGTATCACTGAGCCACTGCTCCAGCCTTTATAGTCTTTCCTCTAAATGTGCATCTGAACACATAAGGTGTCCATCATTTATGGCTGGCTGACAAATTTTTAATAACCCCATAATATTTTGGCAGTTTCACAAGAGTCTTACCTTCCTGTACTAGGAATCCAAAGAGTCACTTATCAGACTTCCTTATTGCTAGACTGCAGACATGTGTCCCAAATTCTACCAGTGTGACTCACTCACATGGGACCTGGATTCAGAAGGGAGAGGTGACATGACAGCCATGTGCAAAGAGCTGAGTGTCCAAGTACTGTGCTGTTGGAGGCAACTCGTCCTCCTGGAGAATCTGTGACAGAGCTTCTGAGTCCACAACCTGGGAGTCATTAAAGCAAAGCGGCAGGAAGTGGCAGCAGTAGTGCTGCACTGAAAAATCCCACAATGGGACAGAGCACCAGTCCTAGCTGCACTGTTCCCGGCAGTCGTATCTGAGCCTAGTTCTCTGCATCAACATCCCAACCCCCCCAGAGAAAGCTGTTCAACTGTATAAAGATTTAAATATCCCCAGTGGATTCTTTCATTTGCAGACAAGAGCCCAAACCTCTAATTCTACCTCTAACAATCTATTCCAAAGAAAATAATACAAAATCTAGAAAGAGCCTTATACTTAAAGTTGACTGTTGCTGTATTAACTACAATGGTGAAAAAAAATTTTTAAACAAGTTAAATGTCCCACAATGAGAAAATTATTCATTCGTAATAAACCACCTGAAATTATAAAATGTATGTAAGAATATGGAAAAATACTAAGACAATAATGCAATAGAAGAAAATCATATGTAGTTTGACTACAGCCATATTAATAGCAATCAGAGTCCAAGAAATATTTCCCCTAATTTGTCCAACAAGTACTTCCTATGGCAAACACCATGAGGGTGTCTGCACGGTCCATAAGCCATGCTATCTTCCCTGAGAATCTGCCTTCCCACACCACAAGCATGGGTCCTGGCAGCCATGTCTGTGCCTCATGACTCCCACTCCCTTCCCACAGTTGACTAGCCCTGGGGAGACTACCTGAGCCAAGCTGAGTCAGTGAGACTCTTCTCCAAGTGTGTGAACTCAGAATGTTAATTTCCTCACATGACTAGAACTGAGTGCCAAGTCGAGGGGTGCAGGACAGAGAGCAAGAGATGGAGAGAAGGAAGAAAGGCAGGGGGAGAGAGCGAGCAACTTTCTAGATTCCAGTCTCAGCCCATTCCTGAGTCCCAGCTTTCTCCCTGTCTTTGGATTCTGAAAGAAATTCCTATGTCCTTATAATGATTTGGGGCCATTAACTAGTTTGAGTGGGCTTCTGTTCCTCAGAATCAAAGATGGTTTTCCTAGCACATTTCTAAAGGTGAACCTCAAGATGCCATGGATATGAGGGCCCATCACCCTCAGCCTCCCTGACTTCTCTTCTGTCCACTTTCACCTTCCCAGGGTCTGAATCTTGTACCTCAGACTACACAGCCAAGCCAAAGTCACCCCAAGCAAGGTTGGCCAAACCAGCCTGGAGACCGAGGAGGATGGGAATGAGGAGTCTAAGGTAACGACGTAAGAATGGACTTGTTTTTACCAGAAGGAAGACCAAAATTTTGGAGCCGGGAGTTGCTTTTAGGGCCTTGGCCAGAGCCAGGAGGAACAGTGAAGGAAGAAAGACAGTCTGGAGATAGGGCACTGTGAAGAGAAAGGAGAGATCTGAGCAGTTGCCAGAAGAGCCAGTCTTCAAGGATGGAAATGGATAAAAAAGAGTATTTGGGAAGTCTGCTGATAAATCCTGGCTGTAGGTCCCATTAGCAAAATCTTCAGCAAAGCTGTTCATTACCCCCATCAAGGCTTTGGGAGACTTGTTCATTTCTTTTTGCTGCTTAATTGTGTTGAGTCTTCATGAAAAGAAGTCCAGTTGTCTTTTTTTTTTTTTTTCCCTGATTTCACAGGGGGCAAAAGGCGATCTTTCCACTACTTAGAGCATGGAGGATGAGATTTGGTGGTTGTGATCCTAAAAATGAGAGGAAAGAGAGCACAGAAAGGTTTGTGCGTTTTCTGAGAAAAGTGCTGCTGGCGAGTGCACATTCTGATAACTCCCCAGAGTGCAGAACGAGCTGTGGTGTGCAGAAAAGGCCCCATCGTCCTTCTGCACCATTTGCAACAGAACCTCTCCAGGAATCCTGCTTGAAATGTAATTCAATTAATGGTGATGAGTTGACTGCTGATCAGGATGATTAAAGCCTTTGCTGACGCAGAAAATTTGGAACTTCGAAAGGACCAGAACTGGCATGTTTCCCCCAACAGCCCTGGGCAGTGAACCTGGGCAGTGATGCAGCCCAACCAGGATAGAGGAGTCAGGTCTCCCACACACACCCTCATGGCCCCTGTCACTAAGAAGACAAAGAGCTTCCCATCCCATCATCCATGCCTGTCCCCTAACCCTAACCCCAAAGGAGACAGGCTTTCCCTGTGGCCTTCTAGGACAGCAGAGAAAGGAGATTAGGCTATCAGAGAAAATGCTTTCTGGAAGGTCCACATCTGCATATGTGAAGGCAGTTATTACACTCCCAAGTGGGTCAGGAATAGGGTCCTAAAAAGGAATTTCTTTCTGTCTTGTCTCCCCTATCCCAAGAAATCAGAATCCTTTCACACACTTTCTCCTCCCTCCTTCTCAGTCACACTCTTGATTCCGTCATCATTTGGAAAGTCTTATGAGGTTTGTATAGAAGATGACTGACCTGTCATTAAGAATTCCAAAAAAAAAAAAAAAAAGAATTGTCCACAAGCAGTCTAACAGACATACCATACTCTGTACCCCATACACATGTCCTAGCCTGCCCTCTAAAACCGATAGGGGTGACCTATCAGGAGCTGACAGTTGTAATTAGGCAGAGACTTAATTAGCATAGCCATAGCAATGAGAACTCGCTGGAGAATCCAACAAAAGCCTGGAGGATTTCCAGACATGACTGCACAAAACACAAGAGAGGGGAGAGAAATGGGCCACGTGCTGACCATAAGATGTGGTGTCCTCAACAGCCCTTGACCAATGCTTGTGCTGGAAAGAACCCCTTCATTCACCCTCTCTCCATCCTCCAACAACCCACCATCCAATTATCCATCCACTTCATCATCCTCTTCCTTTCATCCATTACTTCTATTTATGCATCCATCCACCTATCCTCCCTTTAGCTATCCTTCCACAGATTCACCAGCCTCTTTTTCATCCACCCTTTTGTTCATCCATCTTTTCACCCAACCATCCATCTTTTCATCTCTCTGAGCTCCATCCAGCCAACCATTCACCCAACCACAATGTTTTCCATCTCTAGGTTCATTTATATCCTCAAAAAAAATCCTGTCACACATCCACTCACCCATCTACCTAACTGGCCTACTGCATGCAGGATCCATGTCAGTTTCTGCAGCTGCAGAAATGAATATGGGCTGCTCTCCACCCAGAAAGACTTCTTGGTCCAGTGAAGAGGGGCCTTTACGAATAAAGCCCATGCAGTGAGCTCCCCTGGAGACCTAAATGTATTCTCTGTCTGGGATCTCCAAGCGGCATATTCTGGTTGCCCTACCCTGCCAGCCCCATCACAGTCCGGCCCAGGGATGGTTTCCTGGCAGACCCAGAAGGCAGAACAGGGGAGCAACATTCCACATGGAGCTGTCAAGAACTGAGTGCTTGGCCTCCCCAAGCCACACTGCTCAAGTGCCTGACCAGGCAAGAGGGGGTTCTCTTTACAGGGTACGCAAGGCCCCTCACCAATGTTGCTTCCTCCCTTCAGCCTCTAGACCCATGCTGTCCAGTCAAAATACAGATCACATATTGAAAACTAAATTATCTAATGGTCACATTAAAAAGTTTTTTAATGAGATTAATTTTAATATATTTTACTTAACATCATGTATCTAAAATATTATCATCCCCATATGTATTCAGTATAAAAATTATTGAGATGGTTAACTTTTTTTGTACTGAATCTTCAAAACCCAGTGTGTATTTTATATGTATAGCACATCTGAATTCAGACGAGCCCCATTTCCAGTGCTCAATAGCCACATGCAGCTAGCAGCTGCTATATTTTAAGGCCAGACCAAGACACGAGCCACCCTAGTAACTGCGGACCCTTTTAAGTTGATATTTGCTAAGTATTTGCTAAGGGGTTAATCAGAAGATTAGCTAAGTACTGTGACAAGAAGGGCAGGAAAGCAAAGACGATACTCACAACCCCTCCTCCATTGTCCTGAGCAATTGAGGTCCATCCCCAAACCAGCACATCTTCTCCGCAAAACCCAGCCCTGCACTTGCCAGACTGGCCCCCTCCAGACACAAGCCACACTCAGTTACTTAACTGTGCCCCTTGGAAGTCTGTCCCCACCCACTTCTTAGGAGCCCCTTAAGGTAATTTCTCCCAACCACAGGGAGTGAGATCTGTCATCAACAGCTCTCTCCAAGTTCAGGATTCTGTTAGATCCTCTCAGAGATGGAGTTCTGGGATGCTTTGCAGCCGACCCACCTCTTAACTAGCTTTATCCCTGTTCAGATTCCATCTTCTCTCTTCAGGTGAATTCTCTCTTCTCCAGGACCAGTAGATGAGGCTGAATACACAGATATTGGTGTCCAGGACAGAGACTGCCCAATTCTTGCGTATTTGGGGATCTTATGGCTTCACTGAAACTTAGCAGCAGCCTAAGGGGTAAGAAGGGCTGTCTTACTCTAGAGATGAAGACACAGAGACTGAGAGGCTGAGTGACTTACCCATAGTTATACAGGGTCCCAGTAAAAGTGATGCAGCAGGTTAGATCCCAGACTGCCCACTGCTGCTGCCCATCCCCCTCACACTTCCCCATAGGCAGCCTTTCTAGACTGGGTGACTAGGCAGAGGAAAGGGGTCTCAAAAGGTCTCCCCCAAGGTCCCAGACCCATCCCACCCCCAAGGCAGGCCCATGAAGAGGAGCCCTCACCAAACTGTCCCACCTTCCCCCATCCCATCTCCCAGAAATAGCTCACCCTGGAGAACACAGCCTGCAGGCTGCCTTCAACAAGCTCCAGGACTTCACACCTCTGTGCCTCTGCCCATGTGGCTCCTTCTGCCTGTCATGTTCTTCCTCCCCTTTTCTGCTCAGAAAAGTCATTACCACCTTCAAGGCTCGGCCAAAGCTGAGCTCAGGGAAGCCTTCCGTGACAGCCCCAAGCAGAATGACTGCTCCACCTGCATTTTTTCCAATGAGCAATAAATATACTTGTCGGGTCTAATGCCCCACCACACTGGCCTCCCGAAAAAGCACACATGGAAATTGAAACCAAAACAATGCCCAACAAGCAGGGAACTGACACACAGTGAGGACTCAGAAATGTTCATTAAATAACCAGGTGGGAAGCTGACAGTGCACTAAGAGCCTGTGTCACCAGTGGGCTGTTGGGGCCCCCACTCCTAATCTCAGCCTCCACCCATTTCTCTGGAACCTTATGTGCCTGTGGGCCCCCCAGTCTGGGTGCAGTAGGGCCAACTGGGAAACCCCTGCACACACATTCAGAGGCAGAGCCCCTCCTGGGTCCCAGCTTCCATCTTTAATTCTGTCCCCTGGGCAGATTTCTCAGGGAAGATGCTACAGATGTAACATCTCCCCCTTCCCACCCACACACTCAAAGGAACATCCTCCTGGTTCTAGATGTCAAAATTCATAGGTAATTTAGTTTGCTCAAGAGCATATTGGGAGATTATTTATCTGTGTTCTCTAGAAAATGAAAGCCATAGTAGATCTTGCTGATTATATTACCCCACTGAGAGGCAGAAATAATCCTGAAGATGGCAAGTTAAATCACTACTTTGTAATTTACTAAAACAAAACTAATACCCAAAGAAATGTTTTCTCCACTGTTTTATAGTAATTTCACCATTAAACTGTCTTTGATTGCAATTCATAACAATGAATGAAGAAAGGAAAAAGGATATCTTCACCCTGGCCAAGAAATTTATTTTTCTGAACACTAACAATTTTCCCCATAAGCAAAACACTGGGCATCCTTTCCAGAGTAGCCATAGCCCACCTAAAATGGTAACTGGGCATGAGCAGGGTCACACTGTGTAAGCCATCCTCCCTCCTCCCCAGAGAAAGCCACCAAGTCCTCTTGCTGGGACTGAAGCCTGGAGCAGCCCAGATGAGTTAGCATGGCACTGTGCCTCGTGCAGATTGCCAGAGAGCCTGGGACTTGGGGGTTCAGTATCTTTGACTTCAAAGTCTAGGCATATTTATCTTAAAGGCTCTTGGCTGGGGTGGAGATCCAGCTCCCAGGTAGAGATGGACTCTGGGAGTGTCTAGACATCAAGCCACACAAGGCCGGCCACAGTCACTGAAGGAGGGAGGCAGGACCACTGACCATCTTCAGCCACAGCCTCCCGATACCTGGAAAACCCCTAGAAAACAATACCTACGCATCTGAGTTCCAGAACCCCAAGGCCAGCAGCTCCACACAGCGTGGGATGGACAGTCAGAAAGGAAGTGGGAGCCCTGGGCACCTTGTTCAGTGGGGTGATCCCTCCCCACTTACACCTCCCCTTAGGCCATCTCTCTCACCCCTGTGGGTTCATTTCAGCATCACTGCAAAGTAACAGACATTTCAAACTCAACCATCCAAATCAGGGCTAGTGATTTTCTACACCAAACCTGACTTTCCCTACTTAAGGGAGTGGGGACTCCATCCATCCAGTCATCCCACTGGGTAAGCCAGACACACTGGGAGCCATCCTCAGCACCTCTTCACAACACATGCCCACCCCCTCCCAAGTCCTGATGATTCTACTTCTTCAGTGTCCTCTGCATCTCCATCTCCACCACCTGGTCCAAGCCACCACTATCTTTCACCAGGACACCTGCAGTCATCCCCTAATTGGTTTCCTTAGTTCTGTTCTGGCTCCTGGGCAATCCATTCTCAATCAGGAGCCAAGGTCACTCACCCTTTGCTTAAACCCTTCAGTACTGTCCCACTGCTCTTATGATGAAAACCCCATTTCTGCCCCAGCCTTCATGGCTCTGCGTGGTCTGGCTCCTGCCTGCCTCTGCCGTTCCACCTCCCACTACAGCCCCTTGCTCTCTGCACTCCAGACACCAGCCTTCATCTGATCCCCTGAATTCACTTTGATCTTCCCTCCATAGGACCCTTACCCTCTATGCACACTACACCTTTCTTGCTTAATTACCTCAAGGGTATCATCAAGGTCTCAGCTTAAACACGCCTTCCCATCATAGGAAGCCTTCCTTACTATGGACAGATTCCCTTACAGGTCTCATCCCAGTTTACAATAATGCTTTCATATGTGTGGTTATTAAATGCCTGCCCCCCCACCCCAGAATCGAAGCTCCACGAGGGCAGTGACTATCGATTATGCTCATCACCACACCTCTAATGAAGAATTATTATAGAGACGAGTAATGAATAGAGACAAGGTCAGGGTTCCAATGCCGTGGACCAAGCACCTTTACTCAAAGGAAGAATACTGTACTCTCTACATTACTCAGCCCAAATGTCAGCTGCCAAGGGCCCTCGACTGACCCTTGACCACGAAAGCAAACTGACTCTTGATACCAGCCCGTCATTTATGCCTCCTTTGATTGAGAGGGTGTGAATGGATGGCTCAGGGCCACTTAAAGACACACACACCAGTGCTCTCCTCTGCACGCCCTTGAGGCACCAGTGACACTGTAAGAAAAGCAGCAACAGGCTTCTCTCTCAGAAGTTTGGGGTCCACTAAACCAAAACCACCTACCCATCCATGGGCAGCTCCATCTGCCCTTGTCTGTGCACACCCCACATGCAACCCTCAACCTGCAGGCCATTCAGCATCCTTCAGAGTTGTTTCCCTCAACAATCCCCAGAAAAACCCATGTGCAAGGGGAGATCTTTCAAGGCTAAGCCTGGCTGGGCTCATGACCAGCAAGCTTGACAATATAGTAAAATGAGCTCGGTGTCCATCCACTGAGACACTGACGCATCTCCCAGGAGAGGACTTGTCTTGAGAAAAAAATGACCATGCATGACAACTTAACCCAGAGGCCAAGCCTAGTGATGTGACCAGCTCTGTCCCTTATGATTCAACCTGGGTGCAATGAAGACGCAAGCAATAAATCAAAATCAAAAGCTCCTCTCCTACAAACAAGGAAGAGTGGCAGAAAGGACAGCAGGTCAGCTGTACTACACCCCCTCAACTGAAGAAAATATGTAAAGATGGACCTTGCTTTTACTTCTGTATAAGTTCAGGATCACATGCTTGGATCTGAAATACCCAAGGAAGGGGCTCCAGGGAGAGATGACCATGCCTTCAGAACCAGTAGGAGGACCTCACCCAAGTCAGCAGGACCCAAGGGACCTACCAGAGCCCAGCATATGGGCCTGGAGCAAATGAGGAGGACACAACCCAGCCACCACCACAGTCCCTGACTCAACCTACTCATGCACATAAAGGATGATCACAAAGTATCTGAGGTGGGAGGGTACAGCTCAGTGGTCCAGCACATGCTTATCATGCACAAGGTCCTGCATTCAATCCCCAGTTAAAAAAAAAAAAAAAAGTTAATATAAAAAAGAAAGAAAGAAAACAAAATATTTGAGAACATGCTGGACACTGGTTCCTGATGAGCTGAGAGTCAAAGAAATATGTGTATCTGCCAGCCAGGATAGAGTTTAAATTCCCAGTTACTTTACAAAATTTGTAAAATCAAAGTGGTCCCCAGAGGCTCAGACTTTCCATATCTAAGTCCAGAGAGACAGGTTTATGGATCATTATTAAACTGCTGAGAAAAGGTATAAACCAGGAAACTATTAGACATAAATCACACAAATGAGGCTGCAGCCCCATCAGTAATGAGGAGATTTGGACACAGACCAGCAGCACCTAAGTCTCAGGGATGCTGGTTCAGAGCAGACAAGGGTCAGGGGAGGGTCAAGGCCTGAGCTTCACTCTCCTCACCCCAACCAGACACACCTCGAACCCTCTGCCCTTGTACTTCAGGCTCAGGGGGCAGAAACTGTCTGGTTGATAGCAGGTACTGAGTAAACGTGGGGAGTGAAGGTCTGGTGCAGTTGGCACTTCTCAGAGCTGCCTGCTCAGATAAAGGCGTCCAGCCAGGCCAGGGAGAAGGAGGAGAAGCCCCCAAAAGAATTGTTCCCAGAACAGGCCGATGTCCTGGGAAGAGGAAGACATGATGTCAATGGAATCTGCCTGTGTTGGAGTTTGAGCTGAGACCCAAGCTCAGGACACTGTGAAGTAAGGCCCACACACTTCAAAGAGAACACCTCTGCCCACTTTTAAGATATGGCCAAGCAGGCCCTCCTTATCCACCCTGTTAACCGCCCTGCCTAGAGAAAGAAGGCCAGGGCTGTTAGAGAATTTTCAGAATGGGTAGAGAATTGTGTGGTGTTTCCTTCTCTGGGAGGAATTCTCTGCCCCCAAGTGTGTGTGGAAGTTTTGAGGGTGTCAGTGATGAGGGGCAGAGGTGCCACCCAGAGTGAGACTCCAGCTCACCTGCCTAAATATTTCCTAAACTGTGGAATCACAGGTCCTGGTATTGTGGGGGGAAGGGGAGAAGACAACAGAATTCCCACATCCATCTTACATACAAGACCGAGGCTCTCAGAGGTTACATGAACTATCCAGAATGAGGTACCCAAGTGGGCTCAGCTGCCTGTCTCGCCTCCTGCCTACATGGCAAATGCCAACATCTTATATCCCCCCACATGGACCAGGCACACCCTGAGGGCATTCCCCAAACTCCCCTGCACCCTTGTCCAAGTGCCCCCTTCCCACTGCTGTTCCAGGACCAAAGCACCAGACTGGGTTGGAGTGGACACCAGGGAAAGGCCAGACCTTTTTCAGAGCCCATGGGAATCCTAGCACCAGAGGGGCGGGGACAAGGCAGACCTCCCCCTCCACGCTTCCCACCCCAGCTCTTTTGTTGGGACAGATAATCTTTGTGATGTACGAAGGGAAGAGAAGGCAAGGACCAGCCTGCCCCACTGTTCCCACTCCCCGCACCCCCCCACCACTGGTGACCAAGCCACTCTCCTGCTGTAGCGGAAGCTTGAGTTGGCAAGGAAGGACACCCTTTTATTTCACTTTATAAATTATTTTCCTGAGGGAAGGCATAAAATTGAACCAGAATAGTTGAGTTTAAACAATTTGGAATGTTTTTGTCTAGGAATGTCAGTGCAGAGTGAACAAAGTTCAGGCCCTGGAACAGGCCTCTCTCACCTGAAGCCCAGCTTGCTGCCCACTCAGATGGCCTTGGTACTGTTGGTTTATTCAAGGAGCATTTATGGACCACCTGTGATACTCTGGGTGTGTCACAGCCACTGCAACACAGCAATGAACAGGTCAGACATGGTACCTGCCCTCCTGGAGCTTATAGCCTAATGGCTATGACACCAGCCAACAAGACAAGGACAGACTGTGATAATAAACATAATAGCTTACATTTCCTAGGTGCTGACTCTAATGGTAGGCACTTTTCTCAGTATTTTACATGTATTAATTCACCTAATTCTAGAAGGAAAGTTTTATTACTAGCTCCACTTTACTTAGGAGGCACAGAGGGATTAAAAAATGCATCCAAGGTCACACAGGCCCAGTAAATGCAGTCTTGGAAAATAAACACAGCTGTGTCTGGTTCTAAGCCCTCTCTCTCAACCCTGTTACTCTGTATCTCTTGTGAGATGATGGTGGAGGAGACAAACAGAGTGACAGGAAATAGCAACTGGCAGGAGCCATTTTACTTAGAGGAGCTAAGGACAGCCTGTCTGAGGAGGGACAGAGACTGAGGAAGTGATCCAGGAGCTTGGGAGCACCTGAGGCAGCCTGCCAGGCAGCATAAACTGTGCACAAACCCCAGGTGCAAAACCAATCATGGGCGTGGTCAGGGAATGGAAGGAGGGCTGCTGAGGCTGGAGTCCAGAGCAAGAGGAGGGCAGTGGGCAGAGCTGGAGCTGCAGGAGAGGCCAGATCCAGGTCTCCCATCAAAGAGGGAGGGTTTGATTCAAAGTACATGAAAAATCAGTCCAGGGTAAGCAGAGCATGCGCTGAGCCAGGTGAGTGAAGCTCTGACTTCCACTGGTGGAAGCAGGGGGAAGGGCGGGGCCCTGACACTGAGTGCCATTTCCTCATCTGCCGGGGGGGGGGGGGGGGGGGCGCTGGCAATTTCTGGGCCCTTGGGGAGGTCACATAAGATAAAGCCTATTGTTGATGGAGAATGGTATAGAGCCCGCCCCAGTGTGAGAGACGGGAGCACAGGCTCCCTTCTCCAGTGAGACTGGAGCCCCTGCTACCAGTGAAGGTACCTCGGAATCCAGCTGGTGGACAATGTGGCCCAAGTTCCCGGCCAAGCTGGCCTCTCTTGCCACCCATTTCCCATTTGGGGTAAAAACTGTCTTTTCCCTCCCAGACCTGCAAGTACCTGAAAACTAATTACAACCACAGTCCTGTGCCGTGAGATCCAAGGTTTCCTTTGGTAGTTTAGAGGTAAGGTCAGAAAAATACAGAATACATACAGATCACGGGGAAATCTGGGATGCATTTTCTGGCCTCAGCCCATCCTCACTGCCTATGCTACATGCTGACAGTGTTCGTCTCCTCAGTCACCCCAAGTACATTAAGGCACTGAGCCTAGGAGACGTGAGGGTGGAGGAACAGGGCTCAGGAAACAATCGTTCCCTTAATGTGAATAAATATATTCATTACAATAAAACTGACATTCACTGAGCCAGGCACTTACTGAGCATGCTTCATCTAATTCTCACAAACAGGTTCTTACGCCTGTTTTGTGGAAGAGAAGAAAGAGCCTCAGAGAGGGTGAGTGGTGTTCCCAAGGTCACAGAGACAGGATCTGAACTGACTCCAGAATCTGTATTGTTTATGCCTCACCTAGAGGATCTTTTCACAACCGAGACCCAGGTGCGTTTACCTCACACTGAAGGCCAATATGCCTCATGTCACCTGAGGAATAAGAAAGAGTTAATGTTTATTTAGCACTTAATAGGTGCTAAGTGACACACACTATCTTGTTTGTGAAGTGGGTTAAGGAGAGAATCTACCTGCAAGAGTTAAACAAGATAGTGTGCCCTAGAGCAGACTGAAGTCAGGGATTTCTCACCACCAAGGAGGCCACATTGGAGCTCCCAGTCATGATGGGAAAAGTTGAGCCTGTCTCCAGCCCAGGCTAGGAGCAGCTGTGAATTGCCCCAGTTCCAGCTCATCCAGACAGGTCCAGATGAGCTGTGTCAAGGCCAATGGGCCAAAAGAGAGGCCCCAAGCCAGCACCTCCCTCTCCCCTACAGCACCTCCAATCTTGGTGAGCAGGCCTGCAGACCTGTTGGGTCCCTGCCATCCCTGTGTCCTGGGAACACCCCACCAAGTAGACACAGAGAGGAACCCCAGGACACAGGACATTGAGGACCACCTCCCTCAGTTCCCCTGCACCCAACCACAGCTCCTTCTGGGCCTTGCTCAGCACCTCCACTCCTATAGGAGTTAAAGCAAGGTGGCTAGGCCGGAAAGTAGATGAAGGGCCTGAGCAAACCACTAGGGGAGCAACATGACAGCTAGGAGAAGGCCCAGATAAGCCAGGAGGGGCCCTGCAATACAGATGGACAGAAGTGTGCAGTCGGCACCTTCTCACTCTCCAACACAGGCCCACACCTGCCTTAAGGAAGATAGCCACGTAGAACCATGAGTGAAGCAGCTTTCTACCCACCAAACTCAGTGCCCTCAAGTGCTCCTGCAGACAGCCATCTGCCGCCCAGCTCTTTCATTCAGCCTTCTCTCTTCACTTCCCTGTACTAATATCCCACTTGTGGGGATCTCTCTGTGTTCCTAGAATGCTGTATTCTTGTTACTCATCATCATCCCAGCAGGCAGGACTATTATCATCATCTCCATTTCACAGATGAGAAAACTAAGGCAAAGAAAACTGAAATATTTTGCCCAGAGTCACCCAGCAGGTGTATGGTAGAGTTGGGACCGAGGTCAGGCCTATCCAGTTCCAAAGCCTTCTACCTTCTCCCTCAGCCTCCAGGCCCTCCCAGACATCTCTGCACCCAGATCTCCAGTGCACCAGATCCCAGAGTGCTTCAGGCTGTGGAAACCACCCTTCCTATACAGTGCCTCCTTCCCAAGGAGCTGCACCATCGAGCTTCTCTCCCCTGCTCCTGTCCTGCAGTTCCCCTGGTTTAGAAGCCCTCAGGCCACCCGGGAATGCACTGAGAGGTAGGCCACCACACTCAGGTACTTTGTGCTCCCTGGCTGTATTGTGGCAGCGTCAGGCTCCCCAAATGTTGTTTACTAAAAATCCCTGAGAATTTATAATAAAGTTGATGGGGCCTAACTGATGGATCCAGGACAAAGGGAGCCAATTACCCGACAGTCTCTGCTATGATCTTAAAACAGATGTTTGAGTGTGTAAAATTATGGCTTGTGGTTGGGAACTGCAGATACAATTCCAACCTTCCCTTTTATTGCCACTCACAAATGTAAAATGCTGCGAGATCTACATCTGAAATTCCACGTCTGCCATTTTGTCCCATATCTCTGAAGCCAAGGCTACATGTGGAGTGGGTACCCTGGTAATTACTCTGCAAGTCCAGGGACATCTAGAAAAGTACTGGCACACAGTGCAGCAGCAGACAGGCCCCCAGGGCTCACCTCTGACCATCCTGGAGTATCAGTAATAGGGGGTCACCGTCCCTGCCCTCTGGAGTTTCTACTTTAGGTGACTCAAACCTGCACCAGCAGACTGGCCCCTCCCACACTTCTAGAACCCAAATCAGCCCAATTCTTAGCACATTTATATGGGCCAACTAGAAAGGTGAAGTTCTTGCACATTTGGGTGTGATTAGTATTTAGGGTTATACCTGGTTCTCTGGAATTTCCCTAGGCCACCCACAGCAGGGACTCCAGCAAGCCCCCTACTGTGCAACCAAAGTTGCTCACATAGCTCACATCCTGTGCCTCCTCACACAACTGCCCCTGGAGGACTGGAGGAAGAGGATGTGGAAAGAGAGGGGGGAGGAAGGAGGAGAAAAGGGGATCTGGGATAGTGGAGTTCCCCAAACCAGGACCCTCATCTACAGTTTCTTGGCACCTTTGTTCAAGCCCAGAGACCCTTTCGGACAGACCCACTCCTGGGCCTGCCTGCTCACAGGACAATCCCAGACACCCTGAGCCAAACCACCCTGAGTGAGGAGGTCTCTGAGCGCAGCCGGTATGACTGACATCCTTATGAAAACAGGGAATTTGGACAGAGACCCACACCTAGAGGGAAGACACAGGGTGAACACCATCCATGAGCTAAGGAATGCCCAAGGCCACCCGAAGCCAGGAGGGAGGCACAGACAGATTTTCTGCCACAGCTTCACAAGGAACCAACCCTGCCCACACCTTCACTTCAGACCTCTGGCCCCCAGAACTATGAGAGAGCCATTCAGTTGTGTAAGCCCCCAGCATAAGGGGCTCTGTTACAGCAGCCCCAGGAGGCAAATACTCCCACTGTCACTGGGACACCAACAGGGCAGAAGCAGGCCCACCAACATAAGCCTCCTCCAGGCCCTGCAAAGGTGTGCACATGGTCCCATGCTTTGGGTGAAGTTGTTAACTGGGCAATTTTAACACAAATCGGGCTGAAAAGATTCACCACCAGGTGCATCTATGAAATGAGAAGAGGCTCAAAAGTAGCATGAAGCAGGCATCACCAGAACCTGCACAGAAGCTCCTAAAAACACTGCATGGCTTGCTCCCCAAGAGTCCAGTGTGAGAAGAAAGCAGAAACACCAACCTACCTTTTCACCAGGAGAAGACAGCCACTGATGGCCATGAAGGTCCACTAGGAGTCGGGGGAGAGAGGGCCAAGCAGAAAAACACCTGTTCTCCAGCTGGGAACACCAACCATGACGCCCGACACCCCCACGTTCTCTCGGAGTTCCAGGGCAAGTGTTCCTCTTTCCCACTCACTTCAGAGAAAAGCTGAGGTCACCCACTTGCCAGGAATGACTTTGATCCCTGTAATTGAGTGGGGGAGAAACCTCAACCAATCACATTTTATACTGGATGTTGGAAATTCGGGAGCCTGGGTGAACAAGGACAACAAATGGCCAGCGTGTCCTCGAGTGAGCACCCCAGAGGCCCCTGCGGCCTAAGCCCCCCTCGCCCATTTTCACCAAGCCACCAGCATCTTCACAAAGGCCTCTCCTCCTGCAGAGCCCCCAGCCCTCATCCTGTCACCCTCAACTCCCCCTGCCAGAAGGGCCAGGAGTGGGAAGAGGTGAGGGTTGTGAGAGAAAACACATCCCAGACCATGTATTCTCCTTGTGGCTCACAGGATCCCCACTCTGAACTTGTGTGCGCCTTTCTTAACATATGAGACTGTTTTTCCTAAAAAGCAGATTCCCTCTGATTCTACTCAGCACATGTCATCCCCCTTAACCACAGAGACCTGGCCACCCTCCTTAGTGAACCACCCAGCCCCAGGATCACTATCACTGTCTCCCAGAGACAGAGGAGCTCTGCCCCGGCCCCACAGCAGCCAACCACCTACTTGGCCTCACAGGGCTCCTCACCAGCCTCCCTGCTCCAGTCCTGCCCTTCCTCACCCTTCCCCAGAAACAGCTGATCTCTCTACAATGCAAATCAGACAAACTGCTGTCCTCACTTTAAAACTTACCAGGGCTTATCAACACCCTCAGGAGAAAATTAAGTCCCTTTTCATCTCATATGAAAGATACAAGGGCTTCAAGCCCCAGAAATTCCCTCCCCAAGTACTTTGGACCTCCCCCGGTCTGCTGCTTGCATGGGTCCGACAACGGGTGCCAGGCATCAGCACAGGCCTAGAGGCTGGGCTTGTAGCCACAGACCACTCCCCAGACCTGAGACACCTATTGACCCACCTGGTCCTTTGTCCTGCCTGTCCAAGACCACACTCAGGCAAAGGTGCTTGTGGCCAAGGCATTGCAGGCTTGAGGGCCGGCTATCTCCATGCACACACCCAGGTGTCCTCAAGCTGCATGGGACAGGGTGAGGATGTGTTCCTCCTATGTCCTGTATCACCAGGTCAAATTCCAGCTTGCTTTATAGAACCTCTCATGGGTCCCTGTGGCCCTTCCTATAATCTGACCTTTCTTACCCTCATCTCTGATGGTGTGTATTATCTTCAACTTCAAAAGGCCCTGAACTCCCATATAAAATGACTGCAAAATAGGGGCATGGGGAGGGGTATTTTATGTGACTCCACCCACTGGCCCCACCCCTTATGTCTGGCCACTACCTGCCAGCACTTCCACCCTGAGCTGTTTGTTGATTCCTGCACCTTCCGTCAAGCCCTCCCTCCGTCTAGGGCTCCCTGATCAAACCCTCTTTCTTCACTCACTTATGCAGCCACTACCCACTCACCTGTTACTTCTCAGCTCCCATCCTACCTTGTGTATTGATTGTCAATTATCTTTTCATTTCTAGTACATCTCCCCACCCCCGCAGTAGCTGAAGGGCTACATTAAGACAGCTCTGGGCACTGTTGATATTTGCATCCCCAGGCCAGGGAAGAGCCCCATAGCTACTCAGAGAATGTTTGTGGAAGGGACCAAGGAGCCAGCAAATGAAGTCCAGGCTCCTCACCTGTTGAAACCCCCAGGTCCCCTCAGGCGGCTGCTATGGCTGGGAGGTCTCCCACTACCGACAGCCTACTCTGGGAGGTGGGCACCATCACAGCAGTGCCAGATTGTCAGGAACCATTTATTTTGTAAACTCAAATTAACAGGAAGCAATTTCATTAACAGATAGTGCTGCTTGATGAGTTCATTCCAATTCAGGGCTTATTTTTAAAGTGTCCTTAAAAGCTATGTGGAGCAGGCTAAGGAGCTGAGTCTAATTTAATGGAAATTGTGTGACTTTATGTCTCACCTGGGAACATCGAGATACTGAGGCCTTTCCCTGAACTGTGAGGACCCCTTGAAGCCACAGATATCTCCTCCAGTTTGAGGAGGTGGGTAGACAGGGGTGTGCCGACCTGAAGGTGGACTCTGGAGCCTGTGGGCCCAGTTCCAGAAGGGAACTCAGCTTAGCAAATGGTTCTCCACCCTGGAGAAGCTCTCAGACTGGGAAAAAGACGCACAGAGAGAAAGAAATCACAGACTTACCTACCTTGTGAGGTCCCGGGAAACAGGACACCACGGAGATAAGCCAAAGGCCAGTCCTAAAGAACAGCCCCACACACTGCTGACTACAACTCAGGGCAAGTCCATCTGGCCCAGTTCACCCCACAGCCAGCGTAAACCAGATGTAGTATTCAGAGACACATAGTCCTGCAGTCACAAGTAGTCTCAGAGAGATTCCAAACTTGAGTCAGCATTTCCAAAGGAATGCTGCATTCGCATCTCCTCCTCCCCACAATTGTATTCAAGTCTCTCCCTTTATACCCTGGCCCACAACCACGTTCACCTTCAGCTGTTTATTACGTTAATCAACAGCCTCATGTGTTTCCCCTTTCCCCATTACCCAGGTTCTCTAGCGCCAGAACATCAACATCACCTGGGAACTTGCTAGAAATGCAAATCTTTGGCCCCCACTACAGGTGAAATAAAAACTCTGAAGGTAGGCCCAGCAACCTGGATTTTCACAAGCTCCCCAAGGTTTTTAGAGGCAGAGCTGAGCCGCTGCTTTACCTCAAAGGAGAGCCCAGGGGCTGATCCACAGCGGTCCTCCTCACCACTCTCTCCCCTGCCACTTGAGTTCAGTCTCTTGTACCCATTCTCCTGATTTGGCATTACAGAAATCCGGAAAACAAGCTGGCCAAGACAGAAGTCATAGAGGGTGGGCAATAGCAGGAGGCAGTCCTCTTTAAAGGGATGAGTGGAGAAGACCAAGGGTCCCCCATACACCAGGGAACCTTGTGTCTTTCATACCACTCAAAACCGGGATATTTACCATAGGATAAGGAGAGGACACTCAACTAGCTGTCTGCAGGCTCACATTTACCTCAGTCTTTCTGAAGCTGCAGCAGAAGTCCAGGATTCAGAGTCATACATCTGCTTCCTGGGACTCTCTATCCATAGCTGGAGACCCTACCCTCTACAGAGGTCAGTGCCAGCACCCTTCTGGGGCTACCAATGGGATCACACTGAATCAAGCCAAAAGGAGTGGTGGAGCCTCTGGCACTAGGTAGGGTGGATTCATGTGCAGTCTAGGGGCAAGAATCAACACTTCCTCCCCAACCCAGTACCATCTGTCCCAGGAGGAGGTCAGTGCCTCTCTGCTCCTTAGGCTGTACTCAACATTGTTCCTCAGGAATCTGGGCTATTGTCAAGATAAGGATAAAAAACTTTCCTCCACAGCCTGGGACTGCTTATACCTGGGTCAGCTGCTCCTTGCTCTGTTAGTGGGGCTTAAAAAGGCAAGTTACATGCCTGGTGCTCACAATACCTTTATCCCTTGTTTGTCTTTAATGTCTTCTACATCCATCATTTCATGTGACGAGCAGGACTGGTGTGATCACAGATGAAACTGAGGCCCCTAGAGGTTAAGTGTTTACAAGTCAAAAAGATCAGCATCACCTGGGGAGCTTGTTAGAACTCTGGTCTCTCAAGCCCTTCCCTGACATATGGAATCAGAATCTGCCTTTTAGCAAGAGCCCCAGCTGAGTTTGAGCACTGGGCTTGGTACTTACCCAAAATCTGGGGTCAGTCCAATATTCTTTTATAAGAAGTGATACCACACCTTGAGTGATAGGACCTTAGGGTTTACAGCACAAGTCCATAAAAGTCCTCTGCTTTGTAGCTTGGGGCTTCCGTTAAACCACTCTTGTCTTTTTTTTTTTTTTAAATATAATTTTTAAAGGTTACACTTCATTTACAGTTATTACAGAATATTGGCTATATTCCCCTTGTACAATACGTCCCTGTAGCCTGTCTTACACCCAATAGTTTGTACCTCCCACTCCCCACCCCTATATAAACCACACCTGCTTTGCTCTTACCTTCCCCGAGGGAGAGGAGATGGACGTCTGCATTCTCTGAAGTCTGGGACTCACCATGGAGTAGTCTGACCCCAGGCAAAGGAAGAGTGATGCCGCCCTCACGTGGCAGCTTTAACACTGCAGCTCACACACCAAATTAGAACAAGCTGGAGGAGGGCCATGGGATTCCTAGAGAGCCAGCTCTACCTCAAATCATGCTGTATGCAGAGCGATTGTTTTGGAGGGCAAAAATCCCCATATTCTAGGCACATAGCTTTCCACAAGATTAACGTTCTTCAAAGTAGCTGGACTCAGGATTTCTGGCTTTGCCAACCACCTGCTCTGTGAGCTTTGCCTGCTTTGGCCCTTTCCTCATCCACAAAGTGGAGAGTTACATGTGATTTCAAGTATAGTTCTTATGTTGTTTTTTGTTCACTGCAAATATTGCACGTGTATATTCAGGTATTCCGTCCTTCACGCTGGCTGCATGGGGTAGTTGAGAACTAGGCAGAGTTCATCTTTCAGTTGAAGGGTGTAGGATGGACATGGACAGGACCAGTCACAGAGCAAAGACCCCTCACTCAAGGGGCTTCCATAATTGTCTGATCTCTATCCCATGCAGCCCTCCTGGTCCTCATGGCATTCTCACTTGAGTCCTAGAAGACTGCCCACTGGCATTGCTGAAAGCTACTCTTTATCATTTGGGCCAACCTTTTCTGGAACATCTCCTGATCCAGCTCATCCTCATAAATGCTTTGCTGGGATTTACATCTTGGAAACTGAGCCATTGAGATGGTTTTCCAAGTGTTTCCAGCTTTCTCTCCCCCAAGGGTATAGCCGAGTCTTGACTGAACAGTAAACCAGTCTATTTTAAATGTTACTCAGCCATAAAAAAAGAATAAAATAATGCCATTTGGAGCAACATGGATGGACCTACAAATCGTCATTTTAAGTAAAGTAAGCCAGAAAGAGAAAGAAAATACCATATATCACTCATATGTGGAATCTTAAAGAAAAGGACACTATGAACTCACCTACAAAACAGAAACAGACTCGCAGACGTAGTAAACAATCTATGGTTACTGGGGAAAGAGGGTGGGAAGGGATAAATTTGGGGAGTTTGAGATTTACAAATGTTACCCACTATATATAAAAGTAGATTTTAAACAGTTTCTTCAGTATAGCCCAGGGAACTATGTTCAATATCTTTTAATAACCTTTAATGAAAGAGAATATATATATATGCATGACTAGAACATTGTGCTGTACACCAGAAATTGACACATTGTAACTGATTGTACTTCAATTATAAAATAAAATAAAATAAATTTTTAATGTTAAAAGTACATGTAGAAAATAGACTTACCGTATGATCCAGCAATCCCATTCCTGGGTATATACCTGGAGAAAATATAATTCAAAAAGACATATGCACCCCAAAGTTCACAGCAGCACTACGTACAATAGCCAAGACATGGAAGCAACCTCAACGTCCATCAACAGATGACTGGATAAAGATGTCGTGTGTGTATGTGTACATATTTAGCTAAGTGTGTGTGTGTGTGTATACAAATATATACAATGGAATACTACTCAGCCATAAAAAGGATAAAATGCCATTTGTAGCAACATAGACGGACTTGGAGATCGTCATTCTAACTGAAGTAAGCCAGAAAGAAATGCCATATGATATCGCTTATATGTAGAGTATTTTTTTTAAAAAGGACACAAATGAACTTATCTACAAAACAGAAACAGACTCACGGACATAGAGAATAAACATGGTCACCAGGAGGTAGAGGGTGGGAAGGGATAAATTCGGAATTCGAAAATTGCACATCTTGGGGAGTGATGGAAATGTTATCTTGATTGTGGTGGTGGTTTCATGAGTGTATACATCAAAATTCATCAAACTGTACATCTGAAATATGCATAGTTTACTGTATAGGAACCATACCACAATAAAGGTGTTTTTTAAAAAAAAGTGCATGCAGAAAAAACAATGCCTGTACCGGCTAAGGGTCTGCTTACTTATTAAGAGAAGTATTTTAAGTGCTTTCTCTCCCTCCATTGATTCAGGACTCCAAATCTTACAAGTCCACCTGGCCTTCAAAGGATGTAAATACAGGCACAACTAATGGAAAAGACCCAAAACACAGCTCTCCATGTTTTTTTTTTTTATTATTATTCTTGTTGTCCTCGAACCTGGCAAATCCCAAGTTAGAAGTAAATGCTTCCCTTATTCTCCCTCCCTGACCTTACAACATGTGTCAAAACTGGAGTGACAAAGTCAGGATTGGCCTGGCATTTGTTTATGGTTATTAGAGCTGGAAAGTATTCTGTATTGTTCTCACATCATCTGAGGTCTTCCCTTCCCTGATGCCCTAGAAATTTACTCCCCCACTTTATCGTCCTGGAAGTGTTGCCCCTACCACAACATTGCCATTTTTCCATTTTGCCTTCTAGCCTGCTGCTAAAGAGATCACCTCCTTCATGTCTACACTTAAGACATGTGCTCCAAATAGCAGTATCCAACTCAAAGAGAACCAAGGAATTGAGGGTCAGAGCCCAGGGCTGCTTCAGCCACAGGCAAGGGAGAACTTCCCAGGCGAGGACTCCAGGTAACTGGTGGAAACTATCCCCATTTGCACACAGGACAATTGGCCTAGGATGCTGCCCAACCTCCTTCTTCCCCACGTTGATCCCTCATTTCAACTAGACCAAGCTTCCTGACCAAATAATCTCCACCTGCAGCATCACTACACTCCCATGAAGCCCAGCTCCCATCCTTCTAAAGCATCCCCACAGCGTCTAGCCCCGCTGGCCACTGCCACTTCTCAAACTTCCCTCCTCCCTCTCTGGCCACTCCTTGTTTCATTCAAAGCTTCCACTTCCTCTTACTGACACAGCTAAACATGATCCTTCACTCCCAAAGCAGGAATACAGTCTGACCCTCAAAGTTTCCTTCCACATCCAACTGTAGCTTCAGGATCTCTCAGTTCTATTTTGTACATCTTTCTAATCTTATCCAGACTCCTGCCAACATCTGCACTGACTCCTGCAGACTGGAAGGTCCACGTATATTATGTCCTCTATTCTAAGTTTGAAACCTTGGAGCCATTCTTCTTAAAATACACTTCTAATTTTTCTAACATTACAAAATTCCTAAATGCTTATTACAGATTATCTTAGAAAATACAAACAAAAATTTACAAACAGAAATCACCCACAATCCTACCTTGGGAAGAAACCATTTCATTTTGAAATACCCACCAGTTTTTGATATTTATGCAAATATTTCATGTTCTCTCCAAATACAGGAAGTGGTGCATATTGTTTTACAACCTGAATTATATATAATTTTACCTTAGAAATGATCTGTTACAGCCACTAAAGAAAAACGATTGGAATTGATCAGGTATACGGAAGTCTTAACATCAAAAGCCCAATCTGTAAAATGTCATCAGGCCCCTGAAGCCTGGCCTGAGTTGCCTTGTCATTAGCCCATCAAGGTTAACTTCCCCAACTTCCAAAAGCATCGTTTTTAGTCACTTTGAATCTTCTGTCTTCCTCCAGTACCAAGATCTGCCCTTTACCCCTTCATTTGGCTCATCCCCCTACCCGGCCCCGCCTCAAACATGGATTATTTTAAAAGTCCCACTACCTCCAACTTCCCCCAGACTCAACCACTCTGCACATATCACGAGCATCCCTAAAACATGCCACCTTCAGGCTAAAAAGCTCTAGCCCGCAGTGCTCCACACCAGGACCCCAAACTCTTAGCCCTACCACCTCTGACAGCACCCCCACAAAAACCACTTGAGGTGTTTGAAAAGCATCTCAAAGACCACTGGTCTGAAGCCTCTGCATAAATCCTCACCAACTCCATGGGAGATGTGAAGGAGGTTCTTCACATTAAACTGAAGTTGTCCCACGGAAGAACCTTCACGCTAGCTCTGGCTTTGCCTCCAACACCCTCTTTTACAGTGATACCCAGGAACAGTGGTACCACTACTAGGTAAACAGAGCTGTTACTCTTCCCAGCTGACTCCCCAACACCCCCATAAAATGGCTATACTCTTCATCACTAGTCAGCTGCGCCTAGGCCTCCCACTCCTGTTACCAGATTTCCACTTTTCTCCCAAAGACAGAGGCCTTAGACAAAAACCTTACTCCAGTCACTTCTCGAAGGTGGCTGGCACAGGCCCTGTTGGTGAGCCTGGCAGGTAAGCTAACACAGCCAGAGCATCAGGACTGTTAAGTGGCAAGCCTACAGGAAGGCACCTGACCCCTCCTCATCTAGGCCCCATGCTTTGTACCATTAGGGTCTCTTCTGATGGCTTCACCCTCTTTCATCACTCACCACCACTCCACATATATACACCCACACCCCCACCACATATCCACCAGTAGCAGCAGTTACTAGCACACTCTGAGCCCTGTCCTGTTCCTTGAAGGGGCAAGCATCAGTCTTGGCACTGGCCTTCATGGGGCCATAACCACCTCTTGCTATTCTCAAATCCCTGAAAGGGGCAGTCACAGGAGCAAGGGAAGGATTCCGACATCAGAGAAGTGAGCGAAGACTCAACATGGGAGAATATGTATGGAAATAGAGCAACTTCTTACCACCCACTGTGCTGAGCCTGAAATGTTCTTCAGAATAGAGGTCTCTGACAGAAGTCAACAACCTGGAATTCAGCTAGAACTCTTACTTCTCGAGAAAAGTTTTTATTGAAAACACACATACACACACATTCACATCCTTCATTATGAAATTAAGAAAACCATTCCTTTGAGTGTAAGACAGGTTTCTTTTTATTAATTTTTCCTAAACTTGTCTCATGTTTACTGAATGTTTTCTTTGTGTAAGAACGTAACCTGGAACTTTAACAAACCAATTTGGATAACGCAGCCTGGATAAATGCTTGCCTGCACACAAGTTATCAATTACCACTCTCTGGTCTGGCCTCCACATAAATCCAATTGGTCTTCAAGCCTGTCTAAACAGAGAGCAAGCAGACCACATCATCTTATTTCTCTTAAATTTTAAACCTCAAATTCACCCCCATCCCAACACCCTCACCCTCCCCAGCACACACAGAAAAAAAAGGTTTCAGAAGAATGGCCATTAAGGATTGAGTCAGTTGCATAAGAATTGGCTTAATCCTGCAGCCAGCACTCCAAAATAGGTCTTGGCCTCACAGCGGGCCAGCTGGAACTCTTGAAGCAGGATAGGTAGAGAAAGGACAGAGGATGGTCTAAGAACAGGGCCAAGTCCTGGTGACGCAAGGCTTCCATGCATACTTACACACCAACAAAATTACACTTCCACTTTCCTCCTCTAAGCAATGTTTCTCTATAGCACTTCAGAGCTTGTAAAACTCTGTACATCTTTTGGTGCAGAGATGGAAACATTCTAAATATTCAAGGCATAATCTTATTTCTAATAACATAGGCCAAAATTAACAGAGAAGCACTCTGCTATACAGATTAACAATCATTACAAAATGTCCAAAATGTAACCAAAGCCTGTAACAGTTTCTAAGGCAGGTACCAGGTCTGGCCTCTAATACTACAGGATTCCCTTAGAGTTTCCAAAATGCCTCACTCCTATCAACACTGCCCAAAGGGCAAGTCACAGGGAATGCTTTGGTGCTCCTGACATTGGCTGCACAGTAAGAATGAGGTGTTGAAGTCCTGCACCACACTTTAACACTAATTTCAGACTCATCCAGTACAATCCAGTGTATCTTAGTTCTCTGTAGGATCTGTCAGCTGTTTAACACATACAAATCGGTAGAATTATGACAGATATTAACACTTAACACATAGATGATTGTGAATGAGCTAAAAAGAACTTTTAACTCTTGTCCTAGGACTTCAAGCTATACCTCAAATTTATACAGAACATCTCTCACCTGCATAAGTAGGCCAGGATACAAATCTTTACACCATAGTTAACAAGAATCAATTCCTCAATTAAATTTACGATGCCTATACCCAACAATACATCTATCCAATTCTAATCTTCCGAGGAGAAAATTATTTAGACTTTGACGCTTGGGATATTAGTCAACAAACTTTTAAGAACATACATTCTCAGCAAGAGCCTCCAGGTCCAAAAACCTCAGTTAACAACTTGAAAGTAAAAAGGGTCTACTTTCCCGAGAGCAACACACATGGCATTTGTAACGGGAGTTCCTTTAATTGGGGAAAGAGGGGAAAATAAGGGTGGGAGTCAAAGCAGAGTTTAGTGTGAAGAAGGTCAGAGCATACCTTTGTTGTTCTGTTAATCCATGCCATGCTCTAGCTCTCAGAAACAGAGGGAAACCCCTCTCCCATCCCCACACCAGGTGGGGAGCCTTTGTGGCAATCTCCACAGCAGATTTTTATAGCACAATTAGAGTTCCTGCCATATATGTCATAACAAAAAGTTTGCTTGATAGCTAGGTATAGCTTGTGCTATAGCTCAACTTTCTAAAACAAACTTCTCTTTGTATAAGCATGATTAAACATACAAGGAGTGAAGCATAAGCTCAGTAAGACTAACTGGGCTCCTAAATAGTACCGTTATGAAAATGATACAATGCACTTCATTTCTGTATCTAACTATTTAGAAGTCAAAATGCTCCATACGTTACCTAATATCCCCTCCCCCCAAAACCCCTAAAAACTGACTAAGAAATCTCCAGTATTTAATTGCTCTAGTTGATATTTAGAACAAAGTTGACAACTTAAAGCTTTATAATAGTCTGTTTTAATATAAACAATTGTTAGAATCAATCAATGTCCATTTCAGGAAGCTTCTTGTCTGAATCAGAAGGCACAGCTGTGTCTGTACCCTGCTCAGCAGCCTGAGGGCCTGGGTTGTCTCCTTGGCCGTCCACTGGTCCATTCTGCTCTGCATTTTTTTGCTCCTCTTTTGGAGGCTCCACTTTGGGTTTGGGTTTTGAAATTATAGGATTACACATACTCATCAGCTCCTAGAACAGCAGGAGAGAAAATTGTAGTTTCTTATAAAATAATAAATTTCACATGACATACTAAAACCCAAGTCCACCCTTTCCTGCCCAATCCCCAAGCCATTAGTTAAGTTGCAATAATGAAATTCTCTCCTAAATGTCATTTTAAGGACTGTTAATAATAAATAATGAGACTGACAAGACCGTTGAATCTTTAAAATTGTAAATTACTTTAATTTTAGCTTCGATCTCTTTCGCCTTGACAACTGGATCCACAGTCAGACTCTGCTTGTTCTGCAGATTCAGCTTGTTATTCATCCATTCCATGGCTTCATTCGTGCTTTTTTCCACCTTCACCATGTCAGCAGCATCCAAATGGTCATACTGGTCCTCCTGTAACCAGGTGTCAACCATAAACGTGTCAGGGATGATATTCTCCCTACTCAAATATCACGTAGTTCTTCACCATCTTTCAAAAAGTTACACCTTTCCCAATATGAAGCACATCTAGCCTCACAATCTAAATAGACATTCAATTCCTTAAAAATTCAAGAACAGAAAAACCTCAATTTTCAAAACACTAAGGAAATACATTTTAAAGTCAAAAACATAAGGTGTAATTAAAAAGCTTCAACAGTATAAACAGCACATGCTTTACACAAAATCTTAGAGACATAATTTCACAATGTAAAAAAAATTACACTATCATTAGATACGAGACCTTAAGATTACGCAGGCACCCACTTTAGAAACCAAAACAATCTTTTTTCAGAACAATAATACAATTTTTAAAGGAGGCCTTTCAAAAGTAAAATTCAAAAATTAAAATAACAATATTTTTTTAAAAGTTCAATTTATCTGCCTTCAAGTTTCTTGCACTGACAATACATCAAGAACCTGGAGTGGAGTGGTTAGCAACCCAAACTTTGGAATCAGACCTCAGGCCAAATCCCAGCTCCAATAGTAACCTTGGGTGAAGCTTAGAAATTAGCCATAAATGTCGATACCACCTACTTAATAAGGGTACTGTGTGGGTTTAATGAGATAATATATTGATGAGATATATTTTGTAAAGTGCTCAAAAGCCCTGATAAGTAATTTATAGTTGAGACAGTCCTACATCATATTTAGGACCAAAAACCAAATCATTTACCTAATATGTTCTAAGAGCAGAATAGAGCAGATTAAGTCACCAATGAAACACTTCATAGCAAGAAAAGGAAACTGAACAATATTGCTCAATTCCAGATTCCACTTATTGAAGAGCATCAAATACCAGAGTTCTTAGTTAAGACTCCATAAATATTATACAGGATATTAAGATCCAAAAAGAAACCAGTATTATTAAACAATAGTTTAAAAGACTGCTATGTAAATGTCTCAAAACTTTACCAAAACAGTAGTAGGGAAGAGGAATAAAAAAAGATACCTTGTTTTTGAAAGCGCTGATTACTTTCATATACTGTTGGATTTGTTTCCCTAGTTCTTCAAATAATTTTGGTCTTTCTTCAGATTCCTGGAATCTTATCTTAATAGGCTGACCTAGATTCTTAACAGAGAGAGAATATACAAACTCATCATAAGGAAGTTTAAACTCTCAGAGTTGTGTTTTTCTAAGATTGATTATAAATTAAAATGTATTTAATCCCGATGTTCTATATGTTAAGAAGCCGAATATTTTTCCCCAGCCCACTGAAATAATATCCTCAGGCCTCACTAGAATGTACCTCAATATTGTTCCATGTGGGACCACTTCAACTTGTCACTTGAGCCCTAGTTCTCAAAAAACACTGAGGAGACAACCAAAAATTACATGCCTCCTGACAATGATATAAACACTAAATATGAAGTACATCTGCCAAAAAAATTTTTTTAAAACCTGTATCTGACAGCCTCTAGCTCTAACCATCAACTAATCAAATAATACTGAACACCACAGAGGTGAAAATGAGCAAAATCCAGACTGGAAATAAATCCTACAGGGCAAATGATCTCTTTTTTTCATCAACTAAATAAGGGAGGAGAAATGATGCATAGAGAACTACAGACACAGATTTAAGGGACATAGCAATAGAATAAATGGACCTTACTTGGATCTTGAGTCAAATAAACTAAAAGATAATTTATGAAACAACTGAACTTGAAAACTGACTATATGGTGATATTAAGGAATTTTTTTGTGCATGTAATAATGGTTCAGCTTAAGGTTACATTTTCTTTTAGATACATACTGAAATATTTTTGGATTAAATATAACATGAGACTTGCTTAAAATAACTGGCAGTGGAAGGGAACAGAAATGAAATAAAACTGGCCATAAGTTGAGAACAGCTGAAGCTATTTTTCTATTTTCAAGTGTTGGACATCTCTCATAATAAAAAGTTAATTAAAAAATCAACAGTAAAGATCTCACTGGAAGCTCCTGATATTCTTGCAGAATGACTGCAGGCATTGTCCTTAAGCAACTCCATTCTAAAGATTAGTCACACTGGCCCAGTCTGACAAGAAACTAAGCAATTCAGAGAACGTAAAAAGTTCTTGTGCATTTGTATCTTTTTCCAAACAGAAGGCCTCAACTTTAGATAATTCTTTTTACTTTTAACCCTAAGGTTTAGCTATCAAATTCTTTAAATACAAAACCAGATGCTTCTGGCTCTATTAAGAATCAAAGCTTATACAAAGCCCCACTCCAACTGCACTACAGGTGCCTTTAGGACAGGGACACATCTTGCTAGTCTTTCTCTTCATTCCCAAGAATACGTTCCATCGCCAATTCACTGAAACATTTGAAGTCTAAACTCAATTTTCAGGAAAAATTCTTCTGTTATTATCAAATTCTAAAAGTGAGAAAGATAATGAACCTAAGTGATAAAAAGTACAGCTCTTCAATCACTTTCAACCTGTCTTCATTACTTGACGTGAGAATTCCCACCAATTTTGACATACTCTCCATGGAAACTATAGCATGGATTCAAACACTTCTGCTTTCAAGAGTCACCTACTTTTAATTCAGCCAATTTATCAACATAAACTTGCTTTGGCTGGTCTTCTCCATCCTCATACAACCAATTTTCAGTATCTTCTAGTTTCAAGGTAAAATTGTTACGATCCTAAAGATGAAGGAAACATTGTAATTAAGTCAATCAAAAACCAGTTGATTCAACAATGAAGGTATGGGCACAGACCGTGATATATCTGGATATATTTAACAATATTGACAAGATACTGTTTTGCTCGATAGGCATGGGGGATTTCATTACACTATTCTCTCCACTCTTGGGGACATTTGAACGTGTTTGAAAATTTCATAATCAAAAATTACATTTATCTTGTAATAACCTTTAATAGAAAAGAATATGAAAATGAATATATGTATGTATATGAATGACTGGGACATTATACTGTACACCAGAAATTGACACATTATAACTGACTATAATTTAAAAAAATAAAATAAATTACATTTAAAAATAAGTGACTTATACAGTGAATAATACTGTACTGCATATTTGAAAGTTGCTAAGAGATTAAATGTTAAAAGTTAACAAGAAAAAAAATTTATAACTATGTATAGTGATGGATGTTTTAACTAGACTTATTGTGGTGACCATTTCATAACGTATACAATGAATCATTATGTGGTACACCTGAAACTAATATAAAGTTATATGTCACTTATACCTCTTTTTTTTTTTTTTGAAGAAGTGAGTTAAATAAACACTGGGGAAAAGTGAGCTGATTTAAAGAAAAATACTAGGTAAACAATAGCATGCAAATATATTCAAAAGTGATGCACAAAGACCAATCTTTGGGTAAAGACTAATACAAAATAAAACGATATTAAACTTTTACCAAAAACAGTACATTTTTCATCATTTTACTGTACACCTACAGATGCAAACTTCCCTCTTAACTACATTTAAGGATGCTCCCAGGAGACACACAGTAAGCAGGTACATTGCGTCACATACTTACATCTTCATTCACAAACTTCTCATATTCACCACTAAGCTTGTCTCTCATTTCGTACACATATTCTTCTACTGCATTCTTAGCATCATTCCTCTCCTTCTCCAGTTTATCCTGCATTATCATCTTACCCTGTGAACAGTATAAATCAGACATTCAGAAAACTGAGACAAGTTCCTCTTAAATAGAAGCAATATAATTACAAAAGTAAAGAAGCCTTCTTCCCCTTAGTTCTCCTAATCATACAAGAGAAGAGAGCTAGAAGCATTAGTCTTCAGTAAATTATGAGGACCAAGTGAGAGTTTGTGGGTGTGCTTAGAAAAAAAGAGCAATAATCACATTAAGTCATAAGAAGCCACAAAGTGCCATATACTATGTGATTCCCAGGGCGAGAAGTAGGATGAGGCAAGGTTGGTGTCCAGGGCTGTGTCAGACCTGAGAGCGAGTGACTCTTTACATTCTGCTCTATAGACACATAACTTGTTTCACCCTAGTCCTGGCCCTGATGATTCCATTTGTATGACATTCTGGAAAAGGCAAAAAAAAAAAAAAAAAAAAAAACACGAGTAAAATGTAGATGAGTGCTTACTAGGGGTTGGGATGGGGAAAGGGTTCACTACAAAGGAGCAGAATGAGGGAATTTTTTTGCGGGGGTGGGGGGCTGACAGAAGGTCAACTGACTGCAGTGGTGGCTACATGACTATGCGTATTTATGTGAACTCATAGAATGATATACCAAAAAGAGTTAATTTTAGTCCGTGTAAATTTAAAAAAGTGAATAGAAAGCAAGAAAAAAAATCCAGGTGACAATTCATGATACTATTTTCTCTCTTTCTTTATGTCACGTATTTTTCATAATAAAGAGCAAAAACATCAACCAAAAAAAGAGCAATAGAAGAAATATGAAGATGCACAAACCCAAAAGCATAAATAAGGAAAAAATTAAAGAGAACTTAAGGAAACTACTAGCTCAATGTCACAAGGTGGGTATACTCTGCTTGTATTACACACACAGAAAAATCAAATTATTTACATAGTACAGATACTAAAGGTTCTGTAAAACAAAACTTTTCTAAGATCCAATGCATACATGGTAAGAAGCCTCACAGACAAAAATTGAGTAATTGTGTTCCAGGGCCCCAAACCTTGCATCACTCACCATAAATTAGAGTTACTTATTGAATGGCAACAGGGAAGGAACTAATAAAACGCAGTGCTGCCATTAACGCTAAAGTGATTTCTCCCACCAATCAACTTTTCTGACCCTGGCCTTAAACATCCCAATCTCTAATGACAACCGTAACAAAACACCCAAACAGAAATGATACCTCCCCTAAATGTCAAAGATCTCATAACAGATCTTTTACCATAAAAACATAATACCATCATAAAAAATTTTGATGTAAATGAGATCTATTAAACTTGCCCTCCAGTACCCAAAACCCAAAATTGTTCTCAAACTCCAAACAACCAAAAATGCACAAAGGTCAATACACCCAGAGTTTGAACACTATAGTCACACTAATTTGTTAGGCTTATTGTTCTAAAAGACTTAAAATAACAACCTCATTTTCAATGTACAAGTTAAGCATCTCCCTGTCTATCTGCCATAACAGATGATTCTCAATTGGCAGGTCCACAGTACTGGTTTTCACTTTTGCCTTCTTAGCTTGAGGTGGTTGGTCCATCTTTTTGTCTTTTGATCCAGCTTGAGAGGTCTAAAACAACAGAAATCATTAAGAACAAACACATTACACAGACTCTTAAGCTTCCAAATGGGTCATATTTTGAAGGCTGGTTTTGCTTTTCTATTAACTTTGTTTTCTTACAATATCTGGAAAGTTAAAAATATAAATATTACATAAGTAGTCAAATCCATAGATATAGGAAGTAATGGTGTCTACCAGGGGATGGGGGGAGGAGGGATAGAGAAATAAGAAATTGTTGTTTAACAGCTATAGTTCCAGTTTGGCAAAATGAAAAGTTCTGGAGATCCTTTACTGATCTGTACACAAACACATATCTATATACATATATACGTACATACACACAAAAACAACCTCCCATAATTCCACTACCAACGTATGAAAACCTCCAATTTTCTTCCACTCGTACCTAGATATAAAAACTTGCATAGGCAATTAGTGGGAAGAGGGTATGAAATTTTTAAGGAGCAGAAAGAGTATCAATATGACTTCCAGAATATTTGTAGCTATTTACATTCTCACAAGGAGTAAGAGATCCACTCTGCTGTACCTTGGGCACAAACAGGAATTCACTTACCATGATCTATTATTTTTGTTGAGTCAATAACCTTTTTTCATACATTTATAAGGCATACTTATTTCTTCAAATTGCCTGGTCATATTTCATCAACCTTCTCTTGGGATTTCAGTGATTATTCCAAGTGACTGACTCCTCTAGTTTTTTCTAATTTTATATAATTTGTATACACAAGTTTTCATTGTTGACTCTCTTTTCCTTTGTGATTACTTTCATTACTTTTATGCTATGAATGCTCTTCCTGACCCACAGATTAGAAAAACATTCCAGTTTGGTTTTTTTTTTTGTAACTTTCCAATTCATCTGGAATACAATCTGCTTTATGATGTGAAACAAGATTTCAAAGTCAATTCCCCACCTCCTGTCCAAAACTTAAGTCAGGGCTGCAATTTATGTATCATTTGTATTTTATTTCCCTTAGAATACTATGAAAAGCACCAATTTCTCAAGCCACTTCATGGAAGAAACCTAAATAAATCCCATGAAACCTCCCACTGCTCCAAAGCATTTGGGGGCGGGGTCCACCTCTCTTTCCTCCTCCTCCAAAACAGGTCTTTCACCTTACAAAAAGCCTATAGTACACTAAAGCATCTGGGAGCATGATTTCCTCATCCATTATATTCTTTTTTTACAATTATTTGCACAGCTAAAGGAAAGTAATTCAAATTTGTTAACTAACATTTAAATGGCTGACAGACTTAAGCATCCTAAAGGCTCTGTCCAAGTATTTTTAAATGCCACAATCAGAAATATCTTATAAAGTGTGATTATACATTGAGATGTATAAATAATTTGAAAGAAAAGCTATTTTCAATGCTGATGACAAAATTTAAACATGAAAACTCCAAAGTCAGAGTTAAAGAAATGTTACATATTCTTGGGATATATATTATTTACAAAATATATTTCAGTAAATTATATTTAAAACTATTTCAACAAGACAAGTTTCAGAGAACTAACAAAATTTGAAGAAAAAGAAAAACACGTCTCGTTATCAAGAATAAATCCAGATAGGATGATTTTTAGCAACATTCAGAAACCAGCATGAACCAATCAATAACCTAATAAAACTAAGGTTTCTGAGTGCCTTCTTCCCACATACCAACCAGACTAAAGTCCAAAGACCATTGTGCCAAACATACTTTGCAAACATACTACAAAATCTTGCTTTAAGACTGTTCAAATAATGAAGATTTCTAATATAACTACCTTTCAAGACATGGTATCTCAACCAAAATCATGTATGTGAAAAGACTGTATATCATACATACAATTTAGACAGTCACACAGCATATTATCTCCACACTTAATTTGTTGAGGTGGTCACAAAGGCCTGCTCAGGTACAAAAGAAAGCGACACAGACTTTGAACTTGATGGGGAAGTGGCAAGTCATTGTGAGAAAGCCACATGGGACTGGAAATATTGTTAAGTTCTCTTTAGAAAATACAACTGATCATAGGAGTTTACATATATAAAATTTTTTTAGCTTTTATACTTGAGACTTGTGTCCTTTACTATATGTAAGTTGTATCTCAATAGAAAAGTAAATAAAATATGAAAAACTTGTAAAAGAATATATTGAGACAAACTTCACTTTTAAACCTTATCCTGTATACTTGAGAACATCTATTTAGCCAACTATATAAACATGTGTACCCCTATATACAACTTGTTAAAATAAAAATAGTATCACACTACACAAAACAAAAATACAATTTATACCTCCATTTCTTCAGACTCTGCCTTACTTTCTGCTGGTGTCTGCTGCTGTTGCTCTTCAACATGTGGTTCCTCCTGGTCCACCTGCATCTTCTGAAAAACAGATCACATCAAATCCTGAAACTAGGAAAATTCTAGTGAAAGACTAAGCAACCTTCAGGACACATTGGCAAAATCACATGGTATGGGATTCCTGCTCAAGTACCAGCAAGATGACAACCCAGACTCCAATTCCAGCTACGACACACATGTTATATTTAGAACACAAAAAGTTTTCCTCTCTGCATCTCAGTTAATACATCTATACAATGGAGATGTCATTTGCCCTATCTTAGATAAATAATAGTGGCTGGAGAACTACTTTGTAAACTCTAACAGTACTCCTAAGTACACAATGTGGCAATATTTAACACAGTTAACTTCCAAGAGAGTATGAGTTTCTCCTAGCTTCTTCATGAAGGAATTCCTCACAAGTCTTAACTTTTTCTACTAGTTTTTAAATCAGCCTTTCCATCCTCAAAAGTACAACCATTGTGTGCATTAGGAGAGGTGAACACCTTTAGAATTCTGTTAAAAGAACAAAGCCTAACAATAATGATAAAGAAGGGAGAAGTCTGTAGAGAAACTGAATCATAATGGCTTTCAATGCCTGCAGCACATGAGAATGACCTCAGAGGCTTTAAGAACTGACACCTGGGCCCTAGCCCAGACCAATTCAAAATCTGTGGGGATGAGACTGAGACCCAAACATCTGTAGTTTCATAAAGCCTTAATTTTGATACACAATAAGGACAAGACCCAATGCATGATTCCACTAAGTGTGAATTCTACATTACTTGTGAAAATAATCAACCAAGACTCAAAGCATTCTTCAGTAATCAGAAGGAATAAAGAATAACCCATACTTCAATTTAAAAAAATGTACTTACATATATAGAAAAAAAAAAACCCAAATTGAGAAGTGCATGGTCTGCAGGAGGAAGCCAACTATGTCCCATTTCTATATAAATTCTGTATAAGGACTCTGCACTAGTCCACACATAATGGGGGAACAGGACACATGCAAACCTATTCTCAGCAGCTTTGTCACAATGTTCCTCCCTTGTCACCCAGTCCATCTGCTGGAGTTTCTAGACAAGTATTACCTGAGCCATTATAAATGGCCTAAAATGGTATAAAATGTCCAGATTACCTCTTCCTCCTTTGCATTCTGATCTGTTTCCATTGGTTCCTCATTTTCCTCAAATTTGTGCACTTCCACTAGAGAGGCACTGGACACACTGAAAATGCCATGGACATTTACTCGAACCTTGACTTTCACTTTTGAACTGGAGCCATCAGACTGAGGAGTGACTTTCTGAACTGAAAACTGAGCTAGGGACATATGAAAGACAAAAGAGAACACATAATCTAAGAGGATGAATTCTAACACAAACTTACACCCATACTGCCAGGTTATGTCCATTTCTCAGTGAAAAGTCAGTAATATGCTACTTCAAATAAGCCAAGTGGGCACTCTTTGAGTCTTACTAAATCATCAGATTTCTCCTTCCTCTTTCACATAAAGTCAAACTCTCACTATCTTGTCCCAAGTAAGGACTTAAGTGTCTCCTAACTCTTCAAACATGTCCTTCCCCTCCAGCCTTATTCCAGTTCATCTTTATATGCTACTGCCAGATAAACTCCTGTAACAGATCTGCCACAATGTCCTCTGATGAAAAAAAAAAAAAAAAAACCAGTGATTCCATACTGCTTATCACTTACCAAGAAGCTGCCATTTCTAGACTGTTACTATACCAAAGATTTACTTATGCTTTTTAACTTAAAAAAAAAAAAAAAAAAAAAAAACTCTGTAAAGCATGAATTTTCATGCTTATTTCTGATTTTTACACACGAGGAAAATAAAGTATGTTAACTTTTCAAGTTTCTAAGTACCATTCAGGATATTCCTAATACCTTACCCACGTAGTCCAGTTTTATAATTATCACGTAACTAGTTTTTCTCCTCAACTGGTTTTATTTCCAGACTTGAAGTTTCTTAGAGTCCATGAAGACTCAAGCCAACATGGTCTATAACCTATGATACTGATATCACAATTTCCTAATGATTTTTCTTTGTACATCTTATAACTATGTTAGGGTCAGACTCCTTTCAGTAACCAGCACCACATTAAGCACAAGGTGTAACAACAACACACATTTACCAAGAACTACAGCCCACAAAAGGAGATTCAATTAAACAATCCTGCTGGTTCTCACCTGGTACCAAGACTGGAAGAGGTTTTTATTTGTAAACTAAAATACCTAAATTTCAGCATATTCTACTTGCTTTGCTATCCCAGTTCTCCCAAGTACACGTAACTTGTTTTTTTTCCATTCCCAACTCTTTACTTACCTATAGCAGGATCTGGATAGGGCAAATCCTGAGGAGAGCTATAATAAGCATCAAGTGTGAAAGGTTCCTTTCTATAAAACGTGAGTACTTTAGAGAAAGGAGCAGCATGATTTTTTGAAAAGACTTCACAGTCACTGAATGGAGGAAAAAGACAAAAACACAAATTTAGGACATTTCTAACACTTTTACCCATGTGTTCTAGCTTTGTAATTATTCAACACTCTGAACTGACAGGTGGTACCTCTGGAGACTCTCTACCAGGAACTAACAGCCTGTCTCTGAGATTGAGGTTTTCAGGGGGGGCAGTATTTGCCTGAATGGTTAGGAAAGCTGGCATCATTTCCAGATAAGAGTCTCCAAGAAAAAAAAATGTGTGTGTATATATATATATATGTACGTGTGTGTGTAGATAGATATATATATGGTCTATTTGAAACACTTATATATTTCAACCAGCACATAAAAGGCATCAATTATTTCAGCAGATCAAATACTGGAAACTAATAAGGACACAGATTTATTCTGATGACTAAACCAAGTAATCACTTTGCTTCATGTATTGTAACAAAATATTATTTTGTGTAAGTTGAAATGGAGAGTACTACTTTATTGAGACAACTTTTCAGTATAAAAATGATTAATAAACATTATTACCTTGACCCTTCTTCAGCTGGAGAATTCCATCTTAGAGATATTGGATACGGTACTACATCAGTGATAGAAAATTCTCTGACTTTGAAAGCAGGCGATAAGATTGCACACTAGAATAATAATTTTAGAATTCCATTTGGCAAGTACACATTATGAACTAATTATCACAAGACCTATAAATAATGACTTCAGAAGACCATCATCAATGGCTTTTAAGTATTTACCTTAACAATTTAACAGTATCTGAATAAATGCTCTTACAAATGTCTATCATTTGTCAAATTATCCATATTAATCTAGCTATTCCTTACCATTTTTTCATTAACTTCAATCTTTATTTAACTCATGTACAACACTACTTCATACAATAAATAAGCCAAATTCCAGTGGTATTTCAAGCTTATCTATGTTTCCAGTAAATTATTTCATCTTATTACATGTTCTAGAGTATAATTTCATCTATGAATGCCACCTCTGATAACAATTTTTAAAAAAAAACCTTTCAAAATCTTAGACCTTGAGATCACCCTGAGCTAACCTTAGACTAGCTGGATACAAAAAACCACTGCTATATTGTTACAGTTGCCTGTAAAGAGCAACCTGTGAGAAAGCAAGCTCACCTGCAATGCACAGCCTCGAGTAACAGCTTCATCAGCATTTAGTGTTGTACTAAGTTCTTTACCAAAAAATTTACTGATCTTCTCTTTCACTGCAGGGATTCGTGTTGCACCACCAACTATCTCCACTGCATAAATATCTTCTTTCTTTAACTCTATTTTAAAATGATCAGAATATTTATATTAAAAGAATCTTTACATTAGTATTTTACAATCAAATAAAAGAGCAGTATAACATCTAACCACAATAAAATAACTCACAGATGTATAACAAAATCTCACACTCCTTACCCCTCCACAACACATGCACACATGCATAGCTGTGCGTCAGCTAAAGCAGACAGTTACGTTTTGATGCTCAAAATAATGAGGGCAGGGCACAACAATGTTGGCACTTAAGAGGTGAGGGTCAGAATACCAAACGTCCTACAGTGTGTACAAGTCCTGCAATCTCAGAAACAGTCTCATACAAGTTATTAAAACATCAATAGTTACGCTAGCCACAGAGAAATAAATGGGCCTCAAAATACTGGATTATTCCTAACATCACGTAAGAAAAAAAAAGTTATTCAGAAGCACATCTAGTCCCCACCCCAGCACTCCAATCAGAGCATAAGCATAGCCCAGATTATAACACAAGTACAGTCTTCTCACATCAGAAGGTATGCAAACACCAAGGCTCTGCTGTCACTCATAAAATACCTCTTAATACCACCTGGTTTCCTGGTCATATTTTATGCAACACTGACAATTTGTTGAGAAGGGCTATTTAAAGAAATGGGCTATCCTAGTATGGAAAGAACATGCCCATTTTGTCATAATCATTCTGATTTAATAGTTCAGCCTGTGTCAAGATTACAGTACATCTCAACAGTATGAAACAGTCAGCAACTAGGGCAAGAACAGACTTTAGGAAACGGTTTGTCAAAGCTTTAGGGGAATATTAGTAAAATACTTCCAAATCAAACTTCCACCTTTAGCCCAATATAAAATTAAAGCATCCTATTCGATTAAGTACCTGGTTATCATATCCTCCCTTTACTTATCTCTTGTTCAGCAAAAGATTCACTGACAGATAAACCTACACGACTACCAATGTAACATTGCTAAAAACAATTTTTACCACCATGAAGTAACTGAGATGTTAAATCCATCTTTGAATCTGAAGTAGGTTTCCTGGGAAAACTATTAGATTTCCCTAGACACTATCATCAAAAGATTACTTGGGTGGGGTGGAGGGTACTTCAAGAGTAAAGCAAGATAAAAACAAGTTCAATATAGCACTGAGGTAGTTCATAAAGTGAAAATCCATATAAACTGAAAAAAAGAGTGACATTTTCCAAAAAGAGTAACAGACATCATTTTCCAAAGAGCACAAGATGAACAATTCAATCACAAAAATACTTACTGGCCTGTTCCAAAACACTCCGAAGTGGTGGCTCCACTCGAGCTAAGAGGTCATCACACATCTCCAGAAATTTGCCTCTATGAAAAGGGGGGGAGGGGGATTAAATCACATTCCACTTTTTTGCAGAATAAATGGCTACAGTCAAAAAGACAGATAAAAAGTATTGGCAAGGATATAGAGAAACTAGATCAGATACACATTCCTGATGGGAACGTAAAATGATGGGAAAAGTCTGGCAATTCCTCAAAGTGTATAACATAATGTTCCCATATGACCCAGCAATTCCACCCTAGGTATATATCCAAGACAAATTAAAACATGCGATCACAAAAAATCTGAACATGAATGTTCACAGTAGCATTATTCATAACAGGCAAAAAAGTGTGAAAAACCCTAAAGTCCATGAAGTGTACTCAGCAAAAAGGAAGGAATACAATAAAAGGGACTGATACATGTTAAAACATGGATGAACTTTTAAAATGTTACACTAGATGAAATAAGTCAATCACAAAAGGACATATATAACTGCATTTATATGAAATGTTCAAAACTGGTAAATCCAAAGAGACAGAAAGTTGTTAACAACTGCCTAGGGCTTGGGGAAGGAAGAAAAGATGGGGAAAGACAGCTACTGGGTACATGTTTTTTCCCTTTAATTGCTATTTTTTAGATTGGTTTTAGGTTTATAGAGAAATAAACCAAAAGCATAGAATTCTCATATAACCCTTATCCACCAGACCCAGTTCCCCTATCTTGCATTAGTGACATACCTTCCTAACTGATGAGCCAATACTGATACATATGACAGTATAAATTAGGGCTCTACAGGGTTTGACAAATGTTTAAGTATCTACCATTACAGTACCATACTGAGTAACTTCATTACCCTAAAAATCCTCTGTACTCCACCTGTTCATCCTCCCTCCCAACCACTGATCTTTTTACTGTCTCCATAGTTTTGCCTTTTCTAGAATGTTATATGGTTGGAATCATACAGAACGAATGTAGCCTTTTCAAATTGACTTCTTTTGCTTAGAAATACGCATTTAAGGTTTCTCCATGTCTTTTCACAGCTTGACAGCTCATTTAGAGATTCTTTATGAGGTGATTAAAATATTCTAAAATTAGGTTATGGTAATGGCTGCACAATTCTGTTAATATACTAAAATTATACTGAATTATATACTTTAAGTGTGACTTTTATGAATTACATCTCGATAAAAAAAAAGTAGAGGTACAGAACATAACCACCAGAATGGCAAAAATTCTAGATGACTAATACCAATACTGGTGAGGATGTATAGCAACCAAAACTCTTGACATGTTGGTAGGAATTTAAAATTACTTTTATTCCTAATAGTAAAAAACTGGAAAGAGCCAGTGTCCTTCAACAGAAGAAAATAATAAACCTACAATGTCAGACTAGGTAGCAACACACAAGAAAGAACAAATGATATATCCAACAACTAAATAAATTCCAAGTTCTATGCTGAGCAAAAGAAGCCTTACAGAAAATACTATCTACTCTATGATTCCATTTATAAGAAGTTCTAGAACAAGTAAGTGTAATCTATAGCCCCTAAAAATGGAAAACTTTATCACCTCTTGGGGATAGACGCCTTAGAAAATTTTTTAAAGATGACAATAGTGGTTTACAAACATGTATGCAGTTGTCGAAACTCAGCAAATGACACTTAAAACTTGAGCATGTCATTATATAAAAGTGTATCTATGGTAAAATATTATAAACTACAAGTATTAAACTCTGGTTAATATGCATACTTAAGTGTATAGACATACATCTGTGAGTTAATTTGATACGCATCAATAGATAAAAGGATAGACAGAAGGATAGATAAACAGGTATGTGATAAAATAATAGTTAATATATTGGGGGGACGGAAATAGCTCAGTGGTAGAGCACATGCTTAGCATGCATGCGGTCCTGGGTTCAATCCCCAGTACCTCTATTTTAAAAAAAAAAAAAAAAAGGACAGTTAATATCATCAGTAGAACCTAAGTGGCAGGATAAGGACAGTCACTGTAAAATTCTTTCAGTTCTGCATATTTGAAAATGTCCATAATAAAAACATGAAAAGCAAAAGTATAGAGAGCATTCTAGAAGGATGGCAGTAGCAGTGGTAGAGGTTGGCTCTTAAAAAAAAGTTTTATTGACATAATTCACATACCACAGAATTCACCCATTTAAAGTGCACAATTCAGTGGCTTTTAGTAAACGGTGAATTGTGCTAATATTGCCATTATCAATTTTAAAACATTTTCCTCACCCTAAAATATAACATTTTCATCACCACTAACTATTATTCTCCCAATGCCCCACCAATCCCTTAACCTTAGGCAACCACTCGCTCTGGACATTTCATACAAATAGTGTTACATAAGGTGTAGTCCACTGTAACTTCTTTCTTTCATCTAGCATAAACTTTTCAAGATTCTTCCATGTTATAGTATGCATCTGTACAATATTTTTAAAACTGCCAAATAAAAAATAATATTCTATTGTATTCCATTGTATGGACATACCACCTTTTGTTTACCTATTTTATCAGCTGATGGGCATTTAGGCTGTTTCCTGTTTTGGGCTGTTATGAGTAATGCTGCTAGGAACATTTATGTATGAATTTTTGTGTAGACGTGTTTTTCTCTTGGGTATACACTCACAAGTGGAATTACTTAATCATATGGTAACTGTATTTTACTTATTTTTATGTGAAATATTTCTGAACTTTTAGAAGGGAAGTGTGCACTTCCACTACAGATGCACTGGACACACTGAAAATAGTTTGGCAATTCCTCAAAAAGCTGAACATAAAATTGCCACATGACCCAGCAATTCTACTCCTAGCTATACACCCAAAAGAACTGAGAACAAGGTATCAAGTAACTTATTCTTGAATATTCATGGAAGCATTCTTCACAATAGCTAGAAGGTGGAAACCCAAACGTCCACCAATCGATGAATGGATAAATAAAATGTGGTACAGCCACACAAATGGAGTATTATTTGCCATGAAAAGCAGTGATGTACTAATATATACTACAACATGGATGAACCTGGAAAACATTATGTTAAGTGAAAGCCACACACTGATTCCCCTTAACAGATATACACAGAAAAAAACTGCTGTTAAATAAAAAAGAAAATCATCACTTTCAAGTAGAAGAAAAAGGTGACTACAAATTTGGTTACCAGGCACAATAATCTAATTCTAGCAGATTAGAAGCAATTCTAGTTCCATCTCAATTTTCTGAGGATAGCTCAAGCCACATTTCCCTGAACAAACCATCAGTCTTGCCTGAATTCTACCAGTAGAGTTCACAACTTGAACAACTAAGCAACCTAACCAGGTTAAGAGTAACATTCTGGGTATTGCGGAGAGTAGTCTTGAAATATCAATTACCCAGAATTCTTACAGTATTGTACAAGAAGACCTGTTGTCCTCAAGTGATACTGAACGACTCAAAAACAAAACATCAATTTCTCAATGACAAAAGCAAATTCAGTGCATTAAAGTACTTTGCCTTGAACTTATGAAAACTGGTAACTCATGCACACATAAAGAACTACCAATTTCCTGGAATATTCAATTATTCAGAAAAACACAGTAGTCTACACATCATTAAAATAACCAAACCCAGTCTTCACGTAAAAGGCAGGAACCTAAATTTTTACCTACAGAACTGAAATGATCATGTAACAACCAAGATGATTTCGACCATTAGCTAATTAAGGCTAATACAAGTAGAGAAATACCACAGTTCAATTTACCATCAAAATATTAATATGGTTACCTATTCATAGTTCCAGATACATCAACATCATTCATAAAACATTCGATGCTCAAAGGAAGGTCTGAAGCATTTGCACTCATCAATTTCTTTAGTTTCTCACATTCCTGAGACAGTCGTAATAATGCACGGATTTTGGACTTTATGTCTAGCTTGTATTTCTTCCCAAATTCTTCACAGAAGTGATTTACTAGCACCTCATCAAATTTTCTGCCTCCCAGTGTTGTGTCAAATGCAGTGGCCAGAACCTTTCAAAAAAAGAGGATAATTTTAAAACTAATCCATCAATTTAAAATTTCATCATGATATATATTTAACTGGTAAGTTTTAATAGAAAGGAGTGGAAGGGACATGAAGGTTAAAACAAGGCAACAGTGCATGTGTCATTTAATCATGGTTACAATCACTATGAAAGGAGACATTGTAATACGCGATTTACAGATGATGTTACATACCTATGCAGATCAAATAATCTGTAAATCACAGAGACAATAAGTGGTAGAAGTAGAATTAAAAACCTGATCTCAATTCCAAAAGCTGTGCCTTCTCCACAACACCATTCTGACTCCAAACAACAATTACAATCCAAGGCCAGATACACTAACATGGCACATACAGTTATAGTTTACCACAAAACTGTAAATACCAAAGGCTTATTTAATTTAGCTCTGTGCAGTTTACCACCAAAAAGATGCAAAAGCCTTAACTTTGTTTCTATTTACCACAGAAGACTAATTAGCTTGAGTTATCTGTTTTCTAAATCTCCAGCAGATTAGAAGCAAACCAGTTACAACCAGACTTTAAAATAGAAGGTATGCTAAACAAACACCCTTAAAACAATCTCTTCAAAGATTAAGAAAATTTCCTCACAGCATTTAATATTATGTGAAGATTTTTTTAAAAAAGACATAGAATGGAATACAGTGTAATTCTAATTTTGTTTTCATAAAAGACTAGAATGAAATACACCAAATTGTTAAGAGTAGATTATGTTTTTTCTTCACACGTTTCCAAATTTGGTATGATTTTATAGTAAGTATTCTGATAATGAAATTTTAATTATAATTGGAAACGTGACAGGTGACAGCTGAGACTGAAGAATAATTTAGGGGGGAAAACAGAGCAGATAATCACGAATACTTATCACTCTGCCTCGAAGACAAGGTTTAACTAAGGCCAACATCTTCTGTTTTAAAAGCTGAGAGTATAGAATGGAATGCAAAAATAATCCTATTCGTGATTAAAAGTTTAAACATAAAGAATTATACTTGGTCCACATTTGTATCTGTAAAAATCACAAACCTCTTATTTCCCAACCACTCCAAAGACCTGCTTTCTTTATATTTAAAAAAAAACAACAACAACAACAAAAACAGAAACTAATAAACCAGAATCCAAGTTCAGCTTTCAAACGGGACTGTAACAAAGAGAAACAAAATGCCCTCCAAACCTAATACTTACTCTGGGATAGACGGTCCCCATCCAATCAATCCCCAAATTGGGGGAAGAAAGCCAGTTTAGACCTTGGCACCAAGAACCTCAATATACAAGCCAAATCATTAAAGCATATACTTTAAAAAAAAAAAACAAAAAAACTTGGTTCCTACAAAAATTCTAGATAAAACTACCAAGCTAGAGAACTGATTTTATACTCCACTGAGGAACTACCGTATATCATAAAATTCAACTCTGACCATCATCAAACCATCATCACCCTCAGGTTTCTCTTTGCCATTAAAATAGGCTAGACTGTTCTGTGTACAAAACTGCTTTCTCCAGAGCTCGAAGCTTTCCCAAAATCTAGACTATCACTCCTAGTCTGTTTTCTTCCGGTCACATAAGTTCTAGTCCCTCCAGCATGTTCCCAGAACACTCAAAACCTTAAGAGCAAAAAGAGAAGAGCTTCGTCATCTCCTCAATCCTTAGTGTAAGATATACCAAGGGATTACAAGTTAAAAGAATCCTGCAAGGCAAGCACTTTTTTTCCCCACATTATAGATAAGAGTAAATTCAGGAATCTTAAAGAGCTTTTTCCTCAAGGACTGTGCTCTTTGCTTCACACCATGTCAACTCCTGATAAATTTTTTTGGGCTTACAACTTCCACCTCACCCCTACACATCTAGTTTCTAGTTCAGATGGCTCAGAGCAAGTTCCCGTTAGTGAAAGAAAATTCTTTAATCAATTATTTTAAGTTGTCTCTAATAAATTCCTAATTACCACTTAAAATAGCCTTCTGGAAAAAAAAAAATACTTACTTTAAGTTTTCCTCTATTAAATGCACATACAGAAACTTGATAAGAAGAATGCCCCATGTCTACAAAAACTACATTTCTTGGTTTCTCTTCTAAGGCAGGAAGATCTTGCTTATAGATTCCATATGCAAGAGCAACTACATTAAAAAAAAATTAAACATAATATTATCATTTAAGTACTAAATTTAAAGTTCATTTAAGTAGAAAAAACAGAGTGCATACTGTCAACGGGACTGCATCACATGCTATGTCTTAGAAAGAATTAACATCTTCATAAGCTTTGCATGATTTATTCATGAAGAACATTAACTTCAAAGAATTAAATGCTGACAATCACTTAGCTTCCTAAACATTTCCAATTTCCAGTTACAATGATTGGCAATTTTCCCCGAACCACTGCCCCCACTTATCCAAACATATTTTCTAACATTTCTTCTACCTAACATGCCATCTCAACACTTCCACATATTCTGCCCTCTGAAATTCTGCTTTATACTCCACATCCATCTGATTCCACCTTTCCAAACAAGCATGTGATTAAATATCAAAGTAAGTACTACGAGGATACAGAAAAAGCACTTCTCAGATGAATCTTCATATGTGACAGAGTATCCAAAAATACTATGGTACACAGGTGTTAAGTGCTCCAAGCAAAATAAATAACAAGAAACCTAGGGTTTTAATATTTTACAACCTTCAAGACTGAGTAAGTCAGAAATTCTAGTTAAGTCTTTTACCTGCAGTAGTTTCATTCATTAATCGCAGGCAATTGAGACCAGCAATCTGTGTTGCATCCATCACTGATCGTCTTTCTGCATCAGTATAGAAACAAGGAACCTATTAAAAAAATTTGGAAGTTAATGGACATAAATTTATTCTGTTTACAATCAAAGAAGTATTTCAAACTAGTAGGGAAAAGTTAGACTACTAAGTAGTCTTGGAACAAATGGATATTCATGAAGAAAAATATTAAAAGCTGCATCCTTACTACACACCTGATACCAAAATGTATTTCTAATCAAAGAAATGTTTACAAAAAAAAATCGTTAAGTATCAGAATCGAAGGGAATCTTTACCATCAGAGTAAGAAGAGATTTTCTAAATCTAACACAAAGCCTAAAAGAAACAAGGGGGAGAGGTAGATTGATATATTTGACTCATTAAAAATTCTAATGACCGAATGGGAAAAATATTTGCGACTTACATCATAAAAGAGCAAAGAGCTAACATTCCTAATATATGAAGAACTACAAATCAAAATGAAGACCATAAACTCAAAACAAAATGAGCAAAGGGTAAGACTATCTCACAGAAAGGGAAATAGAAAATAGCTCATAAATTTTAAAATGGCCAAGTTCACTTAACGAGTGAAATATTTAAATCACATACATTTTGATACCATTATTCACCTATTTGAATTATCTAATACACCAAATAAGCTGTGCTGGTGAGGCTGTGGTCAAACAAATCCTTTCACGCATTGCTGATGTAAGAGTAAATTAGAACAAATTCCTTAAAAGGCAATTAAACAACAGCTGTTAAAATTAAAAATAACATCCTTTGTCCCAGCAGTTCTAGGAATTTAGCCTATAAATCCTATTAACTTATCACATAAGAGCAAAACGGTATTTGTTCAAGTTTATCCATTTGTAGCATTCTCTGCAATTAAAAAAAAATCTGGAAGCAACCTGGACATCCAACAAAAACAGATGAGTTAAACAGTTTATGGTACATGCATAAAATGGGACACTCTGCAGCCACTGAAAGAAATAAAGCACTTCTTACAGCTATGAAACAAATACAAGATAACCTGTCCAAAATTTGTTAAAAGAAAAATGAAAGTAAAAAAGAACCATGCCTATTTGCTTGGGTACATAAAAACCTCTCAAAAGATCTGTAACAAAGTGGTAAAACTGGTAACCTCTGGAAAGGAAAACTTACTTACTAGGTAGATGCTGAAGCTTTCTATACACCCTTTTACACATTTGATTTTTACACAAAGGCTGTAATTACCTTCCCCAAAAAATAAAGCTTATGTTTTAACAAAAATGATCAATTTATAAATAAAGTAAAATATGCCCTATTTAAATAGCAATCAAATATACCACAGTAACAGGAGGTAAAGCAGTGACTGTGCAGAAATTCACATACAGGCCATAGATGGCTATCCTTAGAAAGGTTGTAATGGCAAGACTGGCCCTTTCCTGGCATCTAGGAATTTAAATAATAAATAGCTCCCTAAATTGATAGAGAAATCTCCCTAAATGATAAAGAGTGTCTCACTACGCCTAAACTGTTTATACAACATAGTTTATGCTGCATATTTAATTTCCTTGCAGGAGTCTGGGATTTTGGTACATATGAGGCAGAGTATGCCTATGTGATTGACCCCCAACAGAAACCCTGGACTCCTAGGCTCAGGTAGAACTTCTCTCGTGTATAACATTTCATTTGTACTGTCACAACATGTTGCTGGAGGAATTAAGCAATTCTGGTGTGACTCCAATGGAAGCTTCCATCTGGTTTCCTCCAGCACTGTCCATGTGCCTTTTTCCTTTGATTTTGCACTGTATCCTTTAGCTATAATAAATCTTAGCTGTGAATATGGCTATTTTCTGAGTCCTGTGAATCCTCCTAGCCAATCATCACAACTCAGTGAAGTCTTGAGGACCCCAACACATGACTTAGTCAATCACCTTTTTTTTAAACATTTTTATTGAGTTATAATCATTTTACAATGTTGTGTCAAATTCCAGTGTAAAGCACAATTTTTCAGTTATACATGAACATACATATATTCATTGTCACATTTTTTTTCTCTGTGAGCTGCCATAAGATCTTGTATATATTTCCCTGTGCTATACAGTATAATCTTGTTTATCTATTCTACATTTTGAAATCCCAATCTGTCCCTTTCCACCCTATCATCTTTTAACTTAATCCCAAAAGTTGGAGGTCACTCAAGCATTCTGGCCTTTTTACATGAATTTCACTTGTACACTGAGTAAATTTCAGGATCAAAGTTAGGACTGTAGATGCGGGAAACGGAACAAACCTGCCAGTATAACAGAGATTTGGGAAAGACAGAAACCATCTAAGAAATACAGTGATTGTATTGAAGCTGAGCTCTTTAAAGGAAACAGCACTTTCATTCTTTGCATACCCAGAATGTGGATTATGAGTCATAAACCAATTCTTCCCGAGCAAAGTCAGTAGTACTTTATCTGATAGCCAAGCACCAAAGAATCCATCAGACAAAAGATTATGGGGTGAAATATACCGCCAACAGTCCTTGCTTTGCCAGTCAACACACCAACATTAAGACAAAAGAGGTTACAGCAGAGCTAAAGTATCAGATAACAACATGCAGTGAGGAAATTCAGCGGCAAAGCCAATACAACCACCCCAATTTCAACAGTCCCTAAGGACTCCACCATACAAGCACAACGCTACAAACAGCCAGGCTTCCACCTAAATAGGGATACAGAAAAGACAAAATGAAGTCTACTGTTGCTTTGCCTTTAGTGCTGGATACAGAAACAGCAAAGACATAGAGATAGAAATGGAGAAAAAGACAGCATTTCTAATTGAGAGTATTCAACTAATTCAACAAACAAGTAGCTGCCATGTGCAAGGCAGTATGCTAGGTGCTGGAAGGAATCTTTTTGGAAGAAGTGGGCTTAGAGGTAAGTCTTTAAATAGACAAAGTAACAGAAGCATGAGCAAAAACTAAGGAGCACAAAAAAAAAATTCAAGGAAATGAGAACTAGTTCAATTAATTCTTAAAATAGCCATTACAACCTAAGGCCAAAAGCAATTTTATTTGTAATTAACAACTTTTGCTTCCTCATCCAAGTCCCCAAACAAGGTGTAGGGATTCAAACTCACCGAAACAACACAGTCAACGACAGGCTTCTTAAGAACATTTTCTGCTGTTTCCTTCAGTTTAGACAAAAGCATAGCAGTCACCTGCTCCGTGGTAAAATTTCGCTCTTCCTCCATATATTTCACCTGCAATAAAACAACAAAAGAATCTAAACTTATTATATTTCTTCATATCCTAAAAGCCTAAAATGAACAATCTCTCACACTGTCAATGGAATATTATCTCAAAAGTGAATTAAGAAAGTTAGTTTTGGAAGCAAAAGTAACTTGAAGGTTACTTTTAGCTTTTTTGACATGCTTGCCAAGCTTGATACCTGGAGTTGGGACACATAAAAGATGTGATGGGACCACCAACAAAATTTGAGACTATTACCTGAGCAAAAGCAAGCTGGTATAGCTCACCATGATCCACAGTATCCCTTCAAAATGAGGTCTAGGGGTGGAAACTTTTACCATCTGAAATACTGTGCATGTTTTATTTTGTTTACTGAATTGACTTTATCGTCGTCACCCCAAATAGGACCTAGTCTAAAGACGGTTTTTGTCAGATTTGTTCACTCTCCTAGGCCCAAGTGCCAAGGACAAATCTGACACAATACTCATTAAAGAATAAATGATGAACAAAAGCTTCAAGATATCCTGCCCTGGATAAAAGTATGCAAATTTGACAAGTTACAAACTCTAAATGTTGAAAGACTCCCTAGAGTAAGGTCCCATTCTACATGCCCATATTCTCCAACTACAATTCAGACCAGAAAATGTCACTTTGTTCTTTTTGCTCCTGCTCTGACTGATCTAGAACACCATCTTCTCCTCACTCCCTAGTCCAACCATAATTTACTCTGGTTTAGAATTAAATCGTTTCTCACTTCACCGTATGATAAAGATGGGAAAATAACCCTCGTAGTAAGCCTCTTTCAAAGCTACCTCTTCTTCCCTCATTTGTTTAATTCTTCAACTACTCCAACCTCACTCTTGGACCCACTTGTTCCCAGGTCTTCTCCCTAGTCTCTTTCTCCTTTGGCTCTTACATCATCTCTGGCTAAATCTGCCAATATCCATCCTATTTCTTTTTCTTTTTTTTAATTAAAGTCCATACTTTATTGAGATTTCCTTAGGGTTTTTTTTTTAATTTAAGTATAGTTGATTTACAGCGTCTCAGTTGGACAGCAAAGTGATTAAGTTATACCTATATATCTATTCTTTTTCAGATTCTTTTCCACTACACATTGTAAGATACTGAATATAGTTTCCTGTGCCATACAGTAGATCCTTGTTTATCTATTTTATACATAGTAGTATGTATCTATTAATCCCAGACTCTTAATTTATCCCCAAGTTTGTTTTCCACATCTGTGAGTCTATTTCTATTTTGTAAATAAACTCATTTGTGTGTGTGTGTTTTTAAGATTTCACACGAGTGATATCATACAGTATTTTTCTCTCTGGTTTACTTTGTGTTAGTGCAAATGGCATTATTTTATTCTTTTTTTTTAAATCACTAAGTAGTATTCCACTGTATAAATATACAACAACTTTTTTATCTATTCATCTGTTGGTAGGCATTTAGGCTGCTTTCATGTCTTGGCTATTGTAAAATGTGCTGTTATGAACATCAGAGTGAATGTACCTTTTCGAATTACAGTTTTCATCTTTTTCAGATACATGCCCAAGAACAGGATTGCTAGATCATACGGAAATTCTATGTTTTAGTTTTTTAAGGAACTTCCATAGTGGCTCCACCAATTTACAGTCCCACCAACACTGTAGGAGTGTTCCCTTTCCGCCACACCCTCTTATTCCTTTCTTAACTTTAAGTATCACCCATTTCCTCACCTCTTTTTTCTCCCCTCCCCTGCACTCCAGGTTTATCCATTATTAGGCCCAATCAAACAGTTTTGAAATTATTACCAAAGATACCCTAATTAAACCCAGTGATCATTCTTCACTTATCAGAATTCTTCACTTTCAAAATTCAACTGAACTCTCAGCTACAGTGGTACAACTGACTACCTTTTTCCCACGATTGTCATCATCTCTAGGATTCTGAACCTGTTCCCACGATCCTTTATTTTTCCAACTGGGGTGTCACAAACACCAAATTCCCTTTCTGTAAACTCAGTCGCCTGGAGAACTCAAACACCCTTCCTGATTCCTCTTATCACCTCTGAGTGCAAGAGAGGCACATATGTCCACCCTACCAACCCCCCAACGTCTGAACTTTTTTTTATGATCAGTTCACCACATGCTTCACAAAGAGACTCTCCTAGATGTCCCAGAGATGGCAAAGACTAAACTCTCCTTTCTCCAAAAGAACACCACCTCTTTCCAATTCTACTGTCAAGAGTATGACTACATATTTCACTAGTTGGTGACTTTACAGGGTTGATTTCTTTACCTGGTCTTCCAAAAGTCATTCACTAAAATCATACCAGAAAGACTGCTGCAACAGTCAACAAGATGAGCAGCAATGGCAGTAACCTTCACACCATCACTACCCATCCGTCCAACTCATATTAACAGCGCCCACCTATGGTTCCCAAACAAAATCTAAATCATTCAAAAAATGGGAAATGGTCTTTACTAGCAAAAACCTTTCCTAAGCATTTGTAAGCATTTTCATTACAACTTGATATTAGAATATTACGATATGTAAGAACCTGACAAAATAAAACACAGTATTTTAATCATAAGGCTTTATCTTGAGAACCTTACCTTTATACCTGTTAACCCGGTGGGCAACTGCACAATATCATACGCAAGTTTAGATTTTTCTGCCTCCACAAATGGATCAGAGAATGCGCGGCCATGAAATCTTTTAAATCCTTGGACTGTGTTCTTTGCATTGGAAATCACCTGTGAGAAAAGATATCACAGTCAAAGAGTGGGAACACTAATAGCAATTAAATTAGGGAAAAAAGTTCAACACTCTCAGGATTAAATTAGCATCACTTTCATTCCACAAAGTTTCCTTCTGAATTTGTCTTCTTCAGCACTAAAGCTTTCTGAATGTTGCCTCCTAGCATGTGAAGTCAGGTGAGGAAGTTGTATAGGACACACAGTGGCAGAGCTGGGACCAGACTCCAGTTTGTCTTCTCATGAAGACAGGTCATTATGCTTATAAAAGTATTTTTTGTTATTAAACTTCCAATAAACATTTACATAAAATAACCTTTAGTTTTTAAAAATTACCATAGTTTGTGATTCATACTTTCCAGGAGTCAATTTGGCAATATCAATTCAGATACTCTAATGAAAGAAACTTATTAGCATAAAGGAAAAAAAGATGACACTAAGCACACAAAGATAAATGCAAATAAACTGACAGAATCTTACTTATCACAGCAGAAAACTGCAAAGAGCCTGGAGGGTCCATGACTGGGGAATGGGTAAATAAATTATGGTATATCCATACAGTGGTAAGATTATTTTAGAGTCTAGAAAACAAGTATCTGTATGGTATGATGTCACTTTCTTGGGGGGAGGGTAGAGAAAAACATATATATGCTCAGGTAGAGTACAAAAGGTTACACATTAAGGTATTAACAATGATTTCTGAATAATGGTAGTACAGTAACTTGCAATATCCTTATACTTCTGTATCTGTGTTTTCTAATTTCTTTAGAATAAACTATTGTAATTTATGGGGGGAAATGCTGGCTAAGATATTCCAAAAAAAATTAAGAATGAATTTCTGCTTAAGACTTACAGGCTCCTCTTTCCAATGCAGGAGTAAGTGTAACAAGTCTTTTCTGTAAAAACAATATGAGGCCTCCAAAGTGAGGCCCTGTTTCAGTAAGCTGCCAAATAGAAACTCATTATCACAATAACTACATCAACCTAAAACTAGGCAGCCAGTTTAGTACAATAACTATTCTCAATAGTGAAAGCAAGTTTAAAAGCAGGAAGAATTCACTGGAATTTTAGAAGGTGAGAATTTCTAAATAGCTCTGTACTTACCATCTACTATCCCCTAAAACATCTTGAACTTTTTCAAAGTAAGATTATAAAATACTCAATTTAATTAAAAATCAATTGGCCAAGCACCATTTTCTTGGGTTTACAAATCTTGGGCCCTCCCGGGTCCAGAAATACAGTTAATCCTTCTACATAATGCTCCAGGGTGAATCATAAACAGGTATAACATGCAACTCCTTAATTTTATAGCAACCTCAGACACTCGGGAAAATAAAACTCTTCAGGTTCTACTGCTCTGGTTACTCGGAAACCAGCAAGTATGTCAGGTTCCTGGATTAAAAGTAAACTAATGGCAAGTGTGCTTCTTCTGGTATGCTTTCCTTCCTTGAGAACCTTGATCAACAACATCAAATCTAGAGACAACACTGACCCTAAATATGAGTAAGATGAAAATCCAACAAGACAGTCTTTAAGGAACATTTAAAATACTCAGGAACAAGAAAACCTTGATCATGCAATACCTGGGCAAAATACACCCTAGTAGTTTGCATTAAACAAATTACACTGTTTGTGCTTTTTAAAAGCTACTTGCCTCTCCCTCAAGCACATGAGAAAAGACATCAGGTTTGTCTGTTTCAGTTGTACACCCAGGGGCTCCCAGTGCTGGACACATAATGGACACTGAAATAGTTGCTGAATGGGAAGGATGGACAAACCAGAGAAATAAGTCATTTTAGTAAAAAACAAAAACAAAACAACAACAACAACAAAAAAAAAAACTCTACCTGGCTTTTAGCTGCTGCTCCAATTGAACGATTCTTAGGACCAAAAGAAACGCAAGCCCTAGAAGATAAAATCATTTAAGCATCAAACCGTATTGAAACATTACATCCAAAACCAAAGCAAGCAAGATTTCTGAGTCTTAGCTTAAAAAGCCCTATAATTTTAACAGCACACAGTAAGTCTGTGACTTTGACCTTTCTGAGTAAAACTATCCATGGAATGGGCTGCTTCTCAGAATAACAGGAGATCCGTCATTCAGATGTCGAAGCACAAGTTTAATATGACCATGTGTCTAAAATACTACAGAAAGATGGAGTAACCAGTCTCCACTAACACCTAATTCTTTAAATCTGGTGTATATATAAATTCCAATATAAAATAATATACCCTCATATCAATACGTCAATTAAATGTCCTTTTGTTGTAGAACAGCTCATAACTTCACCAAGAGAATAGTCTATAAACCCTGAAAACAACTCTTTTCCTATTATAAGTAAGTAAAAAGTAATTTTTCTAGAACTAGCTTCTAGAACTAGGACTCAATTTCTGACAAGGAACCTGTCATTCTGACTTCTGAACACATTCTTCCAAATCAATTCATACACTTCCTGCTGGTTTGATCTATATGTTGCTTATTTTAGAAAGCAAAATTGAAACCTGCTTAAAGGTATAACTACTTTAAAACACTGTTTAAGCTTAAGAAGTCAGCTATACTGGAGCTGATGCTTTTGCTATCATGGCCTCTGTGCTTCCCTCTATGCTTTTCTCTCTAACTTATCCCTCTGGAACCTTGTCCCACGTTTCCTTTACTTTCACATATTTGTCGCCTCTCTTTCCAGTAGCTGTTTTCTCTCAACCTAAAAGACCAAATTTACCCACACCACCCCAAAAATCCTAAAAAACAAAGCTCTTCCCAGAGTCCATTTCCCCCTTAGTTACTTACGAAAAGCATTCTCTTCCTCCAACTCTAATAACAACCACTGCATAAATTTATGTGTACTATCTCATTTAACCCTCCTAAGCACTTTATTCTATCCTCACTTTAAAGGAGAGTCCAAAAATGTATTAACAAGTAAATTTATCCACAATCATACAATCTGCAAGCGTTCGGGCTCAGAACTCTAGATCATTTCTCCATACTTAACACGGTAGCTAGTTTTGACCCTCTCTATCCTCCCTGGACCCCTAATTCTTCCAATTTAGCAGAATGAATAAGAGTAAGGGCTCTGAAGTCATACTGCCTTGGTCCAAATCTGACCACGTTAGATGACCTACTACACTAAGTAGAACTGTTTCACTTAGATAAACTTACCACCCCTGTACAAACTGGCCATATGCTGGGCTTCTCTGCAACTCAACCCTTTCCAACCAACGGTGTAAGAACCCCTGTGAGCCAATCTCCCAGAGCAGTTATAGGCAACTATGAATATATATTAATATGCACAACCTGAGATCTCATCGGATTTCCTACAAACCCTAAGCTCTATGGCCCTAGAACATGCTGGGGTTAGCCCTCAAGATGCACAGGTGTCAACCTCAGCATTTCTGCAAATATACCACCAATCACTCGAAAAAAATTTCCTGAGTACCACTTAAATATCTCTCCTATCACAGCCCAAAATGTCCTTTAGGAGAATGCAATCTCCTTCTTACCCACTCCATTCACCCTCTCCATTTGTAGTCTATGCATGGAATCTTACCCACTCCATTCACCCTCTCCATTTCTAGTCTATGCATGGAAACCTATTATCTTTCTAAAAGCCACCAGACCTGAATTTCTAAAAGGTATCTCACCAGGATCTCAATCCCAACATAACCAAATGGTAGCATTATTTATCTTCCATTGTTTCCTGAAGCCCTGTCTTCAAACCTTCATCTCCTCAAAACAATACTAGCTCCAAGAATAAGAAAATTAACGTTTCCAACTTTACTATATGTCCTTTTGAAGGGTTAATTTCCTATTCTAACTCAGTAACTCTGAATATGCCTTGCTTCTAATTACCTTCCAAACAAAACCAATCACCAACAACAACAACAAAAAAACCCAGGCCAGAAGGCCTCTCACAATCCCAACCCCACCCCCATTTCCCAGCTCCACATCATGCACAGTGCCCCAATACAAGACAGTCATCCAATCTTCCTGCTTTGCTCTACATTTGCCACCTGAAATGTTCTGATCCTTCTAAATCTCATTCATTCTCCAGAAATATCACACACTTTGTGAAGCCTTCCCAAGCCCCCTCAAATAAAAATCGTTTCTACCTGTTAAAACTTATTAGACTTGGCTTAAAACTTACTGGACTTTGGGGAATGCAAATGTAGAACATCTCCATCATCACAGAATGTTGTACTGTACAGAGTTGCTTTAGGTAATATTCTCTGTGAAGTCAATTAACATTTTTACTTTTAAAATCTACGTCTGCTCTCTTTTTTTTTTTTTTTTTTTGGTGGAGGGGAGGTAATTAAGTTTGCTTGTTTGTTTGTTTATTAACTTATCTTTAATGGATATACTGGGGATTGAACCCAGGACCTCATGCATACTAAGCATGCACTCTACCACTTGAGCTGTACCATCCCCTATATCTGCTCTCTTAACAGTAATAGTGTTTCATACATCTTGAAAAGCTAAAGTTTATCTCAGTTCAAATTATTCACTTTTTTCATCTGTGCATGCATACACTACAAACAGTTGCCAACTTCTAACAAAGCAATCAAATGTCACTAATGGAATGTCCATCTTGACCACATAATGTAACAACTATATCTCAACAAGGCCTAAATCTTGCAAGGTATAAGCAGGGTCCACATTCTTATCATACTGTAGAAAATGAATATGTTACATAATCCTTACAGTCTAAAAAGTTCTGTAACAATAAGCGAACTATTGCACTGAAGAAAGAAACTCTTAGCTTTTCCACTTTACCATTAACTTGACTGAGTTGAACAAACATGCAGTACAAAGATCTCAGGCTCTAGAATCAGACAGTATGAGTCTGTCTAAATCCCTTCTCTGACCTTCTCTGTTGCTTAACTTCTCTGAAATTCAATTTGCTTATCTCTAAAATCGGAAAAATTACAGCACCTACCTCATATGGTTGTTATAAGGATTAAATTTGTTGACCTACTTTTAAAGGACTTGTATTAGAGACTGGCACATCATAAATAATAAAATATTGCTATTATTAAACCTCCAATGAAGCCTTGGTCTGAGTTTCACACGAAAAATACCAACTAGCTTACAATGAATGTTCTGCTTCACCTCAAATTTCCCACTAAAATCATCAGCCATCTTTAAAATACTGAGGAATAAAAAGTCCTACCATTTTCTTTTCAAAAGGACAATTGAGGGTCAATTTGTCAAACAGCACAAACTGAAAGGGTTTTTAAATTTGAAGCTTATACAAAGAAACCTAACATTGAAATATGAAGAAAACCCAAAAAGATTAAGTCAAATAGTAGAGCCAACGCTAGAACCTATTCAGTGCTTTCTAGTGCAAGTTCATCAAAGAAAATTAGAAAACAGTGAAGTATAAAGAAAAACATAATGGTTATCAGTAATTCCACAATCATTCCCCTCCCACCATAGATGGCCACCATCACCATTTAGGTAAATACTCCTAGGCAACCTTAATAAATATACTAATTCTTAAAAAAAAAAAAAAAAAAAAAGCTAAATACCCCCATTCAGTCTGTTTCTCCTCAACATACGCTCTCAAAAATCTTCAGTGACAATGATTCTGTCATGAGGATATTGACGGGAACAAGACATTTAAAGAAAACGTACTATTTCCAACTTGCCAGGAATTCCAAAATTTGCACACTGCCTGCATGCAATCCCTATCTACCCCAGGAAGCCTCTTTCTTCCAAGCAGGTCTTACTCCCTTGTCCTACAGCTTTCATTTCTAAGCCTTCATATCCCAGGCAGTGTGCTAAGCATTCTACATTTGATTCTCCCAAATACACTTAAGAACTATTACTGACCCAATTTTATACATGAGGAACTTAAGTCAAGTTAACGTACCCAGAAATATAACTAGTTAACATTACAGTCCAAGATTCACAATAAGACTCTCGAACTTCAAATCCCACACATACATACTTTTGTACTGCCGACCAAACCCATTAGATTCATTCCTATTTCTATACCTCCATTCAGACTGTCTCAACCCTTTCTTTCATGTTACTAATCTTATTTGCTCAAGTCCCACTCCTGCTTTTCCTCATCGCTCCATCTCTCAGTGATGTAACGTCTCCTCTGAACTTGTACTTAATAACCTTGTCCACAGCTGTACTCTCTTATTGTTATTCTATTTACCGTTGCTTTATGTCATTCATATTTTCAACTAGAAAGATTACATCTCCACAGCAGGACTCATACTTCCTCTATACTAGGCCAAGTCAATGCTGCTAAAAACAGCAGTACTCAAGACAGGTGCTGCTTGACTGATAGCACTTTTCCTCCATTCCAAACTACAGGTTGACATTACATGAAGTTATGTCATGGATTTGACATTACAAGACTCCACTGTTCTAATCTTCGAGTCCTAGAAATAATAATCTTTTTAAACCAGAGAACAGCATTGTTCTCTTTCCTGGGTAAGACATACTTACTGACCAAACATTTACACACATTCTGATAGGATGTTATGAACAGCTGCAATTGGCACAATCATTAAAAGGCAAAGTTTCATGTTTAAAAGTATGTGTAGAACTGTTCTCATGAGATTAAGACTATAATTCAATTTATTAAACAGTATAAAAAACTGAGTTTTTCAAAGAACTAACATAATATTTAGACTATCAAATAAGAAATGTAGGCAAAACTGGCATGAAAATGGTTATTATGTTAATTAGTGTATCCTCTAGTCACTGCCTTATTAGCCCTGAACTAGAAAGTACCCAAAAATTGATATCAACAACTCATACTTGCAAGATGTGCAGCTCCTAAAGAAACACAAATTCTGAGTCAATAAGACTTGCACATTAAAAGCTACGTATTTGATGAACCCAAAAGGCAAACTTCTATAATTTCATTTACCGATCCAATTTACAGTCCATTGATAGATTTAAAAAATACAAAAAAGGTAAGTAATAACAGCATTATTAGCAAATATGCAGGCAGTATTTAGGATGTGACAGGCATTGTTCTAAACACTTTATAGTTTTAACTCGTCATAATTCTCACAAACCCCAGTGAAATAGAGAAATCACTTATGTTGCTGGTATAATCCCTTAAATTTCTGTAAAGTATCCTGGCAATATATACTGAAATTCTAAGCATATATTTTGAAAATCTATCCAACAAGCAACGTTAACTCGTAAACATAAATATAAAAGACTACTTGTTGAAGACTATTTCTAATCACAAAAAATTAGAAATAACTAGAGCATTTATGCAAAGCATGTTACAGCCATAATATGGACTATTATATATTTAAAGGGGTAGATTCATATTTATTGACTCTGAAAGACATCTACCATGTAAGTAAAACAAAACAGTTATAAAATATATTTCAATCCTATTTGTTTATAAGGGCGTGTGTGCCCCCTACATATATTTGTAGAAGTATAGAAAAAGCTATGCAAAGATACACAGCAAACAATTAAAGAGGAAATGTAATTTTACTTTAACACTTCAGTGTTTTTATTGTTCAAACAAGTATTTTATTAAGTCAGGAAAAAAAGTTTTAATTTAGGAAACCCAATTTAGAATATAATGACAAAGTTCTTGTAGACTACTCCTATCAGTTTTGTATATGAGGTGTCATATGTTAGTTCTTATATGAGCCTAAGAAACTACTTTAATAATCTCTGCAATTAGACACTAGGAGAAGTGTAAGTAGTCTGAAGCGTTAGTTAACAAATCAACTTTCCTTTTCTCTGAACCGGAAAAATTCGAGTCATCCTGCAGCTCTACTTAGATCTACACATGTAAAGACGCCTACTCCATAGAGGAAAACTTCTTTTTTGAAGTATAGTTATCTTCAATGTTGTGTTAGTTTCTGGTGGTGCACAGCATAATAATTCAGTTATATGTATACATATGTTTCCATTACAGGTTATTACAAGCTATTGAATATAGTTCCCTATACATTAGGTCCTTCTTGTTTATCTATTTCATATATAGTAGTTAGTATCCACAAATTCCAAACTCCTAATTTACTCCCCTGCTTCCACTTTGTTAACCGTAAGTTTGTTTCCTATGTCTGGGAGTCTGTAAATAAGTTCCTTTGTGTCATTTTTTTTTAGATTCTACATACAGGTGATATATGATATTTGTCTTTCTGTCTGACTTACTTCACTTAGTATGATAATCTCTAGGTCCATCCAAGAGGAACACTTTTCTTGCACAAATAAGGCATCAGATGTTAATCTGCCAGTTAACCAGAATCTACACATACTTTCAGCTTTTGCTCTCTCAAGGGCAGTTATTAATAGACAATTTCATCTCTTCAAATTCTAATATATTGTTTTATTAGGAACCAAATCCATTAAAATAATATAAACTACCCATACACAAGATTTTAAGTAATTCATCTCTACCCTATAAATTTTGCAAAGTACAGCTCAACTAACTCCTGTAATGTTTACGAGTTCGTTAACACTCTTATTCCAAAGAAGCTTTAAGGATGTACCCTTTCCACAATAATGATGCAACTAAATATAAAAACAGGCTTTCCATCTTATTCCAAAGCCTCTGGTCAAAAAACATCACTACAGACACTCATAGTTTAAAACTCCAAAGTTTATTTCAAAGCCACCCACATTTTTCTCTCTCCTGCTACCACACTAGTGGAGAGCAACATCAACTCCCACGTGAACTAAATATTGCAATAGCCTCCTAAGTATCCTGCTTCTCTTGCCCTTCTCAAGTAAATCCATTCCCCACAAAATAAAAAGCCAATCACATTTTTTAAATATTAACTAGATCACTTCCCACAGTACCTAGGTAAAAATCCTTAACATGACTTACAAAGCCCAGCCATAGTCTAGTCCACCCTGCCTAACTCCTCTCCAGATTGAATTCGACGGCATTCTTTCAAGTGGCTTAAGAGTAGCTATAAACCTCAGTCCAACGACTGTACCAAACTCTTCTTGCCTCAGGTCTTCCTCACCTGCTATTGGTTCTGCAGGGAATTCCTCACTCTCACCACCACCTCAGTGGTTAATTCCTATTCATTCTCCGAGTCTCAATTTAAATGGCATTTTTTAAAGAGCACCTTCCATCACCACCCCAAATCCACATTTTTTTTTTTTTTGGCGGGGGAGGTAATTAGGTTTAGTTATTTACTTTTTTGGAGGAGGTACTGGGGACTGAATCCAGGACCTTGTGCATGCTCAGCATGTGCTCTACCACTTCAGCCATATCCTCCCTCGCCAAATCCAATTTAAATTAGGTCCCCCATCACTATATTCTGTACTTTGCCACCTGAGCCATTACCACACCTAGTAATTATATATTTGTATAGCATCTGACTTTCTCCACCAGCCAAATCCAGGATGGCAGGATCTTGTTTGTATATCAGAATACCTCCAGTGCTTGCTTAGCACAATGGCTGACATATTGGAAGCACTCATTATTTACTAAAAGGAAGCCTAAACTTTGTGGGAAAGCAATGGTCTCATCTGGGTAACTCAACTGGCTCCTCAAAAACAGAATCCAAATCCTGTCGTACCCACAATTTGAAATGAGTTAACTTCCATCATACCCAACCCTCCAGAACCTCCATCTCATTCCATTCTCACACTAAAACAAACCTACATCACAGTCCCGGGGTACCTGAGATACAAATCCTTTCTTCGGTAACCACTACCAAAAAAATAAATAAATCGACCTTTCTACTCCCATGTTCTACTTAAGACTCCAAAACAGAAACCTAAGCAAATCAAGATCATAGTTGAAAAATTACTTGAATGTATATTATTCCTTTCAGTTCCTGAGAAATACAAGGAAAACATATAAAGAAAAGCATGTATAAATATTTAAACTCTTATCACAATTACAGTGTATCTGGTCACCCACCAAGCAGTCTTTGGTACAAATTTAACTGTGATCTGGGAAGATTAAATTCTTTTCTGAAACAATTATTTCAGTTCCTAAAACTGAGATTCATGGTAAAACCGTTGTAGTTGTTGTGTGTCTAAAGGAGGGAAAGAAAGCATGGAAGTCTAAAAGGATAGACAGGAACACTTTGTTTCAGTATTTAGAATTCTCTTCCCTTTGGAGCTAAAGCATGTTCAATTCTAGGTAGGAAAAAACAAAGAAGTTACATACCTAACTCAGTGTTCTAAGCCTTTTTAATTCTTTGGGGAAGATTATCTTTACAGACGAAGGATCCATGGAAGACAATATCAAATAGGGAATTACTGTTTAAATACTTAAAAACAAACTTCAATGCTAAAAAAAACTTAAGTGTACACTTCCCTGAAAATACTAACTAGATCCACTGTTAAAAATTATAAAAATGGAAGGAGCGGGAGGAGGCTACTAGCTTGTAACTGCTAATGGGTACAGGGTTTCTTTCTGGACTGATGAAAATGTTTCAAAATTGGGTGGATGGTGCACAATTCTGTTAACTACACTAAAAACAATCAAACATTTTGAATGAGTTAACTGTAACGTATGTGAATTTTATCTCAATAAAACTGTTAAAACTATTTTAAAAATTCAGAAAGAAACATCGAACTGTTTTTGGATCTGTAATGAGATAGACATGGGTTAGGTCTAAAATAAGAGGCAGAAATTTGACAAGTTTAAGGGAAATGCTGGGAGGATTCTGGGTAGCAAAGATCAGTCTAGTAGACGAAGCAAGAGTTGGCCAGAAATCTATCACCGAAAAAGCATGACAGGTGTGAAAAATAGGCCTTAAAACAGACAGCATTAATGAGCTACACTGAGAACCTAGCAAAAAATACGCAGCTTTTTAGAAGACTTTGTTCAAAAGGAGGCCAACGAATTCAAAGGTATGTACTCAAAAAGTAGACTCACGCTAACCAAGGAAAGACCTAGGTGAGTCATGGTCTTTTTAGCGTTGTAACTATACAGGTCCATTAACTTACTGTAGGTCCTAAAAAAAAGTGAGCCCCTGAGTCATTCATTAACAATTGCGGCCCACACCCTCGTTGGAATGTATTATCATGAAAGTGGGAACACTATAGAGGTACATGCGCACAGAATGATACCAGAGAATGACCCAACATAGTCCAATATACTGAAACGATGTGAAAAATCAAAGTGAATGCAAAGGTATCTGAAAGTCGATTTTATTCAGTCTGTTTCTGATAACCTTCCGTGCCAACCCAATTTCAAGACCTCCGGTGCTCCGGCTCCCTCTCTTCCGGGCGCCACCCCGCCCCCACTCACGTGGGGCTCCGGCCGCCCCACCGTCTTACTGCCGGCAGAAACCAGAACCAGTCCAATTCAACTAACTTCTACTAAGCGCCTGCCGTGTGCAAAGCTGCGAACTCTGTGCTGGGCTGAAGAAGCGTCAGTATGCCCTGAGCCTAGTATCTGCTCTCTAAAAGAGCATTTCTGTCCCACGCACAGGCCTGCCTTCCCTCCAGCTCCTACTCATGCCCTCCGCTGGTCCTAATACCCACTCACAGCCTTCGCTCAGCAGCCGGCCCACAAGAAAAAGGCCGCCCCCGACGCAGACCCACACGGGAAGTCGCGGCCCCTAGTGACCTAACACCCGGGGGGGTTCCCTATCCACCAGGGCCTGGGCTCGGAACGGAGAAGACTCCCCGCCCCGCGCTCCCCAAGCCGCGAGGGTCACAGACCGGAGCAAGCGCCACCTCCCCACCCCCCAATGCATGCGGCTGGCCCCCACTCACGGCGTGCAGCGGTCGCTGTACTCATTAGCGATCGTTTCGATGCCGCCGGCGCGGGCTACAGCGACGTAACAGCTCTGGAAGCCCAGGTCTATGCCCACCACCGACATGGCGCCGGCTACAGCTCGGGCTCGAACCCGGTCCGGCCGGCAAGACAGGACACGGACCCCGGCGGGGCTGGGGCGCGGAAACTGGACCGTGTGGGCCGGAGGACCGAGGCTAGTGGAGGACGTACAGGTGTCCACGCCAGAGGTTAGGTTCTTGGAAGGAGGGCCGCAGCAGAGGGCACTGCTCAGGCCGGCTCCGGCTCAGCGGCAGCACAGGGAGCGCCGGTAGCGGGGGCGGAGAAGATCTCGAAAGATCTCGTTGCGACGAGAGTAAAGCCGCAGCGCGAGAACTGCGTAGAATGTTCTCGCGAGACTGCGGCTCAGCTGCGTTTGCTTCTGAGGCCCCGCCCCCTGTTACGCACAAATGTACGTCACGTCCAACCTCGGGAACCTGGGAAGGGACAGGGCTGCTGAAAAATGGTTGGGAGGCGGGGCTGGCCAGTTGAGCCTGCGCACAGAACTCGCCGCAGCCCTCCCTGCGGCGGCAGAGTAGTGGAGCCCGTCTCCTTTCAGAAGGAAGTGGGAGAGCCGGCTTGAGGCAAAATACTGAGGACCCGCTGTTGGCCTACTTCTACCGTTTTTCTTTAGCTTAAAGAAACTTCTGACTGTGGCACCTTCTGCGTCCCACCTTGTGTAGGGCCCTCCAAAATGGGAATGCTAACTAACTTTCAAAGTCCAGAGGGCCCTCTCTCTTCTACTCCTCTTAGGGTACATTAGGGGGTAGAGGAGAAAGCCGCCGTTGGAACTCGGCCCTGAGCAGGCTCTGTCAAGCACCCCCTTTTCCAGCAGAGGGGAGAAAGCCACTCTGAATCCCACCGCCTTGTTTTTTTCATTCAGCCTTTCGCACTATTTTCTAAACCACTCCTGTCCTTAGATCTGATTGAGGGGCCGAGGGCACTTAAGTCTTTTAATCCCCAACCCATTCTAAGCACCTGTCTCCAGCTGGCGCACAGAGATAGATGACACGTCCTACCTACTTTCAGAATAGCCAGTAAATGGCAGGATTACAGGAAGCTAATGACCCTTAATCTTCAGGGCCCCTTCCTTGCTCCAACACCTTGAAGAGCAGTGTTGCTGAGTTACAACGTATTCCAGGTGTGGAGGAAAAGCCAGCTGGCGATCATGAAGCAACTCTATGTAATAAGCATTTCTGATAAATCACTTAAAGAAAACTCAGAAGAAAGGGAATCTGAATCTCCCCATTTCCAGTAGTTTGTTGTGATTTTTTTTGCTCTAAAGATTTACTTTGTAATTATTTTTTAAGGGTCCCCAACATGGTATAAGCTTCAACCACACAAAACCTGAAACCAGCCAATATCAAGGATTGCTAAACAAGTAAATGGGATCCCACTGCAGGGTGACAAGTGTTGTATGTACAAAATTGGGAGTCTAGGAGGACTTCCCAGAAAAGCGAAAGGCTACTTTCAAGTTGGAAAAAACAGTAATAGAGAGCTAGTCTACAGTGAAAAGAACCACAAAAAGATCTGTATTGCTCAAACTCAGAGCTAGATCAATTAAACCATTTAATAAAGTGAATGAGCAAAGAGGAAAGTACATTTTACCAAATCTCTGCATTTGCTACTATGAAGGCACCTCAGTCTAAGAACAGCACCTAAAGCCCTCACTGTGTGCCTTTAAGCTTGCTGATTACCACACATTTTGGCTAAATCAAACCTGTTTTTGTCTTCAAAGACAAATACTGAGTGCTCCCTGAGGCTGTAGTAGAGGCATAGAGGCAGCAAGGAGAAGCCTTGGAAAAAGAAAACAAGGACAAATGGATGCTTGTACACCAGTATTCACAGCATTATTCACAATAGCCAAAAGGTGGAAACAACCCAAATGTCCATTGATGCATGAATGTGTTTTTAACATGTGGTATATACATACGATGGGATATTATGCAGCCTCAAAAAGGAACAAAATTCTAAAACAAACTTATGGTTACCAGGGGGAAGGGGGTGGGAAGGGATAAATTGGGAGTTCAAGATTTGCAGATACTAATATATATAAAATAAAGTTCATACTGTATAGCACAGGGAACTGTATTCAATATCTTGTAGTAACTTGTGAAAAAGAATATGAAAACAAATATATGTATGTTCATGTATGATTGAAGCATTGTGTTGGACACCACAAATTGACACATTGTAACTGACTATATACTTCAATAAAATGTATATATACAAAAAAAGGAACACGATTCTAACACATGCTACAACATGGTTGAACCTTAACACCATGTTAAGTCAAAGAAACTAGACACAAAAAAGTTTATATAATCCCATTTATGCAAGGCAACTAGAATAAGCAAATTCACAGACAGAAAGTAGAATAGTAGTCACCAGTGGCTTGATAGTGGGGGGATGGAAAGGTATTGTTTAATTGGTACAGAGTATCAGCTGAGAATGATGAAAAAGTTCTGTAGATAGTGCTGATGGTTGCACAATGTGAATGTACTTAATGCCACTGATTTGCATACTTGAAAATAGTTAAAATGGTAAGTTTTGTTGTGCATATTTTACCACAGTTTTAAAAGTTTTTTTTTTCTAAGTCGACCTTTCCTCTAACTGCTATTTTTCTCCCACCTAGGAGAATATCAATAACATCACAATAACATCAAATACATTACTGGCTGTAATTATAACAGAGTCCTATCTCCATCTGTCTGCTCTGGGTTATTAAGCACCTGATGAACAAAAGCCAGGGTGTATAGCAGATAGGGTAGGGGATCCCCAGAGAAGAAGAACCAGATGTGGTTTTCTTGACATAAACGAAGCCATTTTTGGTCTAAACCATTTTGTGATCTAAGCCTAGCCACAATTCTTGCCCTTAAACAAGACTCAGTAATTAATGATCTTAAGGAAAGTGAGGGAATGCAGGAACAAAGGAAAAGCAAGCAGTCAAGAAACAATAGTTCAATAGTAAAACAGTCCTCGTTCCTCCTCAAGGGATGTCCATAACAATCTGATACACATCTGTCAGTTCTATGGGAACTAAGGCCCCCACTCAGGTAGAGGATGGAATAATGATGTTGAGCTTTTCTGACCCTCATGGCTTCAATTAGCTAAAGCTTTGTCCCAATTCTATGTCAAATTCTCCTCTGCTCAAGCCCCTTCATGAATATGCATAGACTGCCGAAGCCTCTTCATCGATATGCATGTATCCTTAGCTTAAAACTTCCTCAATTTTGCTGTTTGGGGAGACACTGCTTTGGGAAAGATCCCCAGTGTTCCCCTTACTTGCTGCAAGTAATAAATCCTTCCTTCTGGTCTTTGGCTTGATCGTGTCTTTTGACTCAACACCCACCGAAAGGTGAATCCAGTTTTTTGGAGGTTTTTTTGTTTGTTTGTTTGTTTGAATTCAGTTTTTGAGTAATAAGGCTGCCCTTTGCTGAAATGCCTAAACTACCTAAAAGATTACTATGACTGGGTTATGGACTCTGTCTCTGCTTTCTGTCTTGCAGGAGGCCTCCACAACCTTTAGCTAAATTGGCAAAAAGCACATCCATATCTTTTTCTGTTCCAACTTCATACCTACCTGCCTTATTTGCCTTGGCACTGGTTCCAGTTAAAATACCACTGAGCCTATCAATCTTTTTCACAATTTGTCCTTCTCAAAATAAAGCGTAACTAACATCAGTCACAGAGAGTACTCATCCTGCTAAAAATAGTTCCCTGGATCATCAAACTTATAGCTCAAGAGGCTATTCTGGGATATTTAAATAAATGAAGTCAGAAAAAGTTATTTAAGAATTCTAAAGAATCTAAAGGGACAAGCTTCCAAGAATCACAATTGTGAAGCAATAAATTTGCCAGCATATTTAATGTTAGAGGCACTGTGGGTGGAGCACAAGTTCTTTTCTAAAATACTCAGAGCATCTTGCGTATTTTAGAAGGAAGTTGTCAAATATCTTTCCCTGGTATGATGATTAAATTTAATTCTAAGCAGTTAGCAAGGCTTTTGTTTGTTCATTTTAAATATACAGTATTCAGGAATGAATGAAAATAAACAGTGTTCATAGCCTTTCCACCACGAGACAAAACTTTCTCAGTCAGTTGTGAATTCATAATCTTCCCTGCCAAGTGTTCAGTGGAATCGTGTCCTACATTCTGGAGCAGCTTCTGCAATTCTTTGCTTCACGAGGAATGTGCAAGCTCAGATAATGGTGTTTTCTGGCTTCAGTGATATCACAGTGAGTGGACCAGGGTGATAGTCAAAGCAGCACTCCTTTCTTAAACTCTAAAATTCTAATAACTCAATAATATAGGAATTACCTCATCTCTACCGCCTACAGTACATGCCATTGTGCTGAGTGATTTGGATATAATAATTCATTTAATCTTCACAGCAGACCAATTAGGTAGGTGTTATTTTCCAGTTTTAAAGATGGAAAAAAACAGGCCTGATAAGGTTAAACAACTTGTTAAAGGTCACACAGCTTTTAAAACTCTGACTTCAACTGTGGCCTCCTGCAACTACACCACTGATTTCTTTAAGCTCCTGTGCCTTGTAAAGGCTCATGGGAATAATTATGGGAAACACAAAAGGATAAGACAAATAATTCAATGAGGGTCATTTACTGTTGATGTTTTGGAATACTTTCCTTCCTTTCAGTAGTTTTGTTTGTTTGGTTTTTGGCGGGGGATGGGGGAGGTAACTGGATTTATTTATTTATTTATTTTTTAACTACAATACTGAGGATGGAACCCAAGACCTCATGCATGCTGGACATGCACTCTACCACTGAGCTGTACCCTCCACTCCACCTTTCAGTATTTTTGTTATGTATATACAATGGTTGAATTTGGTTGTGCCTTTTTTAATATTAGGTTAAATTAGACTTCCCTAAACTGTGTTCTGTGAGCTATTAATAGGTTAATATTACCATTTTAAATGCTCTGATAGGCCTAGAGAAAACCTGCTTAAACTTTGTTTAATTATGAATATAAGTGTAAATATAAGAAGTACTGGTCAAGAGCACAATTTAGTCTCCAATTTTTTTCCCTCAAGTATTTTTCTAATCATAACACTGTTCTGATACAGAAACTACCATTACAGTTCTCTTCTAACTCCAATTGGCTGAAATCCTAGTGTCCTTCCTCACTGTATCATAATATCTGTTTACGTAGTAGCACTATGATCTCATTCTGAGGTCCTTCCCCAAAGCCTCACTCTTTCGTCCTTATTCAGGCGGATTACACTTATGCATATGTCCTGTAGGATCATCGGTTGCAACTCTTTCTCTCTTTATAATCTTATAATGTTTGATGAACTTTGCATTGATTTCTTTGTGTCACACAAGCTGATTTGATCATAAAAATTGACCCCCTTCATCTAGGTCCCTTGATCACTAATTTCCTCGTCTGACTCCAGCATCCTTACCTATCAGCTCCACCTTCTCCTCAACCAGACCCAGACTCAGCCTTCTTCCACCTCTAGCAGCTGACATTTTAACTCCGCCCCAAAGTCCTGCCTGTTGGTCTGGTTTGCTGAGGGCAGAAACATGACTCTGACCTGCTCAGCCCAGTTCTGCTCTGGCTTGTCCTGTTCCTGAGCACAGAGGAAGCCCCAAGGGAGCTATCCTGCCATAGTAGCAGCTGCCATCTCCTGTCTACAAATTACAAAACTCTCTTACCATCTTTTGTTTAAACTATCAAATTCATCAGGACTCAGTGTATCCTGTGCTGGTTTCCCTTCAGCTAAATACAGCTCCTTTGTCTCAGAACACAAGACTCTTTTCTTCTTGCTGTAAGATTCAAGGACAATGATTTTAAAAGGCCATATGTCCTCCAATAATAGGTCACTTTTCAGGTTTCCTGATTGAAGAGGAATCTGAAGTTGAATATTTGTAATTTGATAAAGACTCAGTGTTACTATAAACAATTTCATGTGGCATTCTGCCCATACATTGCTTCACAATGAAAGGAGGACCATTTATTTTCTTTGTTGACATGTAACTAATGTTCAAACGCAATGTGAGTTCAAAATCTAAATATATCACAGACGATTACAGTTTGACACTTGAACACCAGCCAGGCAAGTCCTAACTCAGAGAAGAGTGACTAACAGGTTTTCCTGGCAAGAGCACAGGAATCCATCCCCATGGCCAAAGGCCCCAGGATCAGCAACAGCATGCTGAAACTAGAGAGGAGAGGACTTGAGCTCACTGGAAGCATCAGAGTTTCTCTTCCAGATAAGACAAAGACAAGCCTGGAGAAGGTAACCAGAAGAAACTTATACTATGGAGATATTGTGAAACAAAAGCATGATAAGAACTTTACGAATTCTGAAATGCCTTGACAGAGTAAGTTACTCAGCAAAGAGTAGAAATGTGGTTAATAAGTCATTCTTCAAAATGGGATGACTAGCCCTTTAAGAATATATTCAGTCTATTAAATATGGCTTTAATATTTCCACTGTAGGCAAAAGCTTATTCTTCAAAAAGAGCAGTGACCTTAAAGATCCCAGCTGAATATCCTTACTGGGTTCATCAGTCTGTGCCAGTAAGTGGAGCTGGTGAAAGCTTTTTTTATTCCTATACTAGTAGCACATGTTGTGAGCAGTCAGGAAGGAACAGCATACTTATCTTTGGCAGGTCAATCTTAGCCCTAAATGAGAAGAGATCCAGGTGCCCAGGAAGGCTCCACCACACTAAAAGACCTCTTCCACTCATTCAGAACGTCAGTGGAGTGACTAAAATGCCTCCACTGGGGCTTCTCTCTGTTCTTAGCGATTTTTCTCTAGAAGTAAAATCCCCTTCCAAAGTGGAGGGGACACAGTGACAATCTGGCATCTCCATGTAAATGAACAGAAAGTATAACCACGTGGTCTAGAGGAAGTTCATGAATGAGCTTCTCTCTCTTTGTCTCTCTCACTCTCTCTGTCTCTCTCTCAGACACACACACACACACACACACACACACCCCACTCAGCTTTTACTTTCAGATTCCATAGGTGAGTGTCTTTCTCTAGAATTTTCAGTGAAATTTCTTAAAGCATTGCAATATTTGGCACTTGTGAGGCAAGGCTGGCCACTTGCCCTGCCTCTGTGAGGAGTAGCTATCTTGACTGAAGTTGTGGTTGCTGATAGCAGAGCCATCCTATCGGAACTACAAGAGGGAACACAGGGTAATGAAGCAGTAATAATTACAACTGTGATAATGGTACCAGAAAAGACAAATACAAACAGAAATAAAAGTCCAGAAATACACCCAAGTATTAGAATTCAGTAAATGATACGTGGCATTTCAAACTAGTGAGAGAGAGTGGTGATGTTGGGACATTAGCTTACCATTTGGGAAAAAAATTTTAGATTCCTATCTCAAATTCTCTGCAAGAATATATTTCTGATAAATCAAATACTTAAAATCTACAAATTAAATTTCAAAAATAAAAACATACAACTAACAGAAAATAAAAGTAAACATATACATATACATATATATTTATATAAACACACACACATATAGTGAACTTCTGCAAACATAGCAACAAACACAAAAACAGTAAAAGCAAAGAAAGAAAAATGAATGCAAAAAAGACCATAAACAAAATGAAAAGCAGTACGTAAAAGGTCAGAAAAATCACCCAAAATTTGGAGATAGGACAAAAAGATTAATGGTTGCTCTTTCAATATCAGACTGAAACATCTAAAAAGCCTACCTGAGGATCCTGTGATTCTCGAGGATAACATCACTTTGTTTGACTTGCTATTTTCTATCAATTAGGGCCCAGACTTCATCAAATTAGATGTTAACTTATAGAAGATTGACAAGTCTCAAACGGTGTTTGTTTGGGAGATGCAAATAATTTCTACCTGGTAGAAAAGATATTCCCAAAGACTGTGTTTTTATTGCCCTGTAGAACAACAACAGGTTTTCTATTTAATTTAGCAATCTAATTTCAGCATTCTTTCTTTCACTCCAGGATCTTGAGTTCCCCATGGAATCAGCTTTACTGTCCTGCTGCTGTCCTCACTAATGAGTTAAGTAAATCACTGACATGTCCTCGCTATATATATTTGTATGTTTTTAACTTTTTAAAAGTTACACTTTGTCCTGAAGGAGTTAAACGTAGAATTACCATATGATCCAGCAATTCCACTCCTAGGTATAAACCTAAAAGAATCAAAAACAAAGGACTCAGATAGATACATGTACACCAATATTTACAACAGATTATTCACAATTGCCAAAATGTGGTAACAAGCTAAGTGTGCAACAATAGATAAATGGATAAACAAAATGTGGTGTATACATACAATGGACTATTATTCAGCCATCAAAAATAGATGAACCTCTGATACATGGTACAATATGAACAAACCCTGAAAACATTATGCTAAGTGAAATAAGCCAGACACAAAAGAACAAATATTATATGATTCCTCATATATGAAGAATCTAGAATAAGCAAATTCATAGAACGTGGAATAGAGGTTACCAGGGATTGTAGGGAAGAGTGGATCAGAGTTATTTTTTAATGGATACAGAGTTTCTGTTTGGGATGATGAAAAAGTTCTGGAAATGGATAGTGGTGATGGTTGCCTGACATTGTGAATATACTTGGTGCCACACAATTGTACACTTAAAAATAGTTAAAATGATAAATTTTATGTTATGTATACTTTCCCACAATAAAAAGTTTATTCTTTGACAGCAACTTGAGAAGAAATATCCTCAACATATGTGACTTCAAATATTCTTGAGATATAGTTGTCATCAGTCAATCAGAAAAAAAAAGGACCAAAAATTAGAAGACAAAGTTTATAAAGAACAAATTCAAATGGCAAATAAGCATAAAATGTTCGACCTCACCTGGAATTTTTTTTAATGTTAATTAAAACAATAATGAAATTTCATTTTTTCACATCACGTTGGAAAAATAAAACAAATTACAATATCCCTTACTGGCAAAAATATCAGGGAAATTATTATCTGGTTCTGTCTTCCTAGAGAGTATTTTGGGAAAAGGGTGCATTCTCTATGACAATAGTTCTATTTCAAGGAATAGATCCTTAAAAAAGGATGGGCAGGGTGGGAGGGGATAGCTCTGTGGTAGAGGGCATGCTTATCATGCATGAGGTCCTGGGTTCAATCCCCAGTACCTCCATTAAAAATAATAGGTAAGTAAGTAAATAATCTCCCCCACAAAAAAGAGTGGAAAATAAATAAATAAATGAGTAAGCATGCTTCCCTTTTGTATAAAAGAGAGGGAGTATAGAAGATCACTTAAGGCCCTGCAACCCTACAGCCTGGGTCTGGATATCAGTTCCAAGGGGCTTGATAGTCTACAAGCCTCAGTTTCCTCACCTGAAAAATGGGGGAAATAATAGGATCTGCCTCATAGAATTGATGTGACATATAAATAAGACAGTTATTATAAAATGTACATTGCCTGACACACAGCAATTGCTCAAGAAATATTAGAGATGGCTGTTACTGCTCTAATAGGATATTGTGTGATTTTCCCCTGTTGTCCCAGAATTGGTGGTTAGGGCCCACAGGTGAGAACAGAAAAGTGCTAACTAACCCACACTCTTATGAAAATTGCCAGTAATTGGAGCCAGCCAACTTCCCCAAGAGAGTAGGTAGAAACAGCCTAGACACTTCCAGCCTCCTCCTTGCTCCAACCACCCCACCCCTCTTGTCTCTGTAGGAGAAGTGGGGAGGAGTGAGAGAGCCATGGTGATTTGTGGGGAGTGAATTTCTTCATACTGAGAAGAGATTTCGTCCTCCCAGTAGGAGAGGGGCAGATGATGCTGTCTCTCCAGGGATGACAAGTGAGAAGGGAGGCCCTTGTCTAGACTGGAGTGAGGTCTATGCTTTAGTTGGCGATTTGCTGAAGCAGCATGCTTGCCAATTTCCCCATTTGAACAAGGAAGAGACAAATATGAACAAGAGAAGAGAAGCCTGGAGGGAGCTAGCTATATGAAGGGACCAAGAACGGAAGGTGATATGGTGTGACAAGGAAATACGTATTTCCCCTGGATCCACTGTACATTGGAATAGGTGGCTAAACTTGGACTGTTTCATCTGACCCTACCCAAGAAGGCTGCTGGCTGGAAGAGACCCTTGCAACAAGGGGCAGTGGTTGAGAAGAAATGGTCAAGCTGGAGCTGGGATCCCCCTCATCAGGGAACTGTGAAGTGGGAGGCCCAGAGGGGCCCTCCAAGGACATCAGTACTGGATACGTGCCACACAGTGGGTATTAGCACAGAGGCCCATCAGCATAGACTAGAGAAGCAGAGAGCATTACAGACACACTCAGGCAAGTGGGAAACCTTTTGATTTGAGGTTTGTATTATTTCCAGCTAAAAGTATCTTAATATACTTCTTTCTCTGTAGACCCAATTTCTCTGTCTTCATGTACCAGCTGCCCCTCAGCTCTAAACGTACATGCCTCAAGCCCAGCCACACGCAGTGATGAAAACTGAAGATCACTTCTAATGCAAAATCCCCAGGTAACTGGTCCAGCTTGGATCAGTCAAGCTGGTTCAGTCAAGATACCTGGGAAAACAGAGTCACTAGTACCGGTCTCAGAGGACTGTCATCATGAGCTAGAAAGGCACCCCAAAAGATGTCTCACAGTGTTGATGTAGTGAAAGACAACGTTGTGCCCAGAATACTAGAGAACTGAGGAATCCAGATAGGCTTCATTGGGCTTTGAAATAAATATTATAGGGAGTTCATTTACTATACCTCACTTTCTAGAGAGTTTCACAGGGTAATGTGTAGGGACTATGAGGGTTTGAAAGGGTCAGAGGGATCTAGATCTGAGAGGAAATGAGAGGGTCACTGATTGCTTGAGAGAGAGGGTGGTTATGTCATCGACAATGTGACCACCCTTTACTGCAGCTCATAAGTCTTCACTAAGATCATGAGATGCTTGGTGTGATGAGATTTCTGGTTGGCACCTGAAAAGAGAATGCAGCTTCATACCCAGGTATGACCTGGGGCAGGAACAGAGAAACCTAAGAGGAATTAAACCACTAAAAGGGTAGAGTAGTCTTTGAATTACCACAGACCCTGGATATTGGAACCAAGTTTACTCAATTCTGTCAGTGCACTGAAGCCTCTAGGTGATATCTGGGTTATAATTTTAATGGCAACAAAAAAAGAAGGAAACCACAAAGATTTCACCAACAGCAGACTGATTAAATAACCTGTGATTAAAGTAAATCCAGTGAAGTTAGAATCATTATTCTTCACAGCATGGAGTTTCTGTGCTGTTTCCCTACCTGCAGGTGGCCTGTTGAGAAGGAATAATGAGGAGTTTCAAAACTCTTAGGTGTTCCTTAGACTCTAAGGCTTCCAGTCTATATTTGCTTCTTTGGGCACCAACTGATTCAAGGAGTCAAATTTCCCTGGAACCTTATTACGACAGACTATTTCCTCACCATACTGATTCATATATGAGTCCTTAAAGCTCTTAGGTGGTGGGAGTGGGGACTTCTGTGACCTCTAGCCCACATTAAGCCCTGACTAATAAATCTACCACTTTTAAAACCCACCTTCCAAGTGCAGTAAGTATCCATGTAAAAATGCTTGGGATTAAAATTCACTTTGAGGTTTTACCAATGATAAAAAAAAGCCCTTCACACTGATGTTAACCAGACTTACTAGGGCGATCATTTTGCAATATCAAATCATTATGTTGTACACCTGAAAGTCATATACTGTTATATATCACTTATACTTAAAAAAAAAAAAAAAGCCCTTCATAACATCTTTTTTGGGAGGGTAATTGAGCTTACTTATTGAGGAGGTACTGGAGATTGAACCCAGGACCTCATGCATGCTAAGCATGCACTCTGCCACTTGAGCTATACCCTTCCCCCTTCATGACATCTATTTTTAAATGGCTTCACGAACTTTCACTGAAGACGATGGAAAAGAAACAGAATAGTTAGTATTTTTACATGCAGAGACAGAACTTGAATGTTTTGTCATAAAAATAATCTTGGTTCAACATTTAATGAATGGAAAGGTATAATACCTAAAGTGGGCAAGGTTTATAGATGCTGGTAATCCTTGGAAATTTGAAGCAAATCTTAACAACGTGCAGAGTTAATTCAAATTTTATCAAATTCTTAAAAGATTGATAAAAATCAGATGGTGCAAAAAGAAAATCTTGATAGCCTATTTACTGATAGCAAGGGCAAGAAAAAGATCTGTTGACAATTCCAGAGCCTGTCTTGAACCTGAACTGGTACTATGCAAAGTGCTTCTCACAAAAAGATAAGCTTCCCAACCCTGAAGTGGACTTGGGCTGTATCTGCTTTTTGTGGAGAGAGGCTATCTTGCCATTCTTATTCGTAAAACAAAGTAATTACTACTTTCTCTTCGCTTTACATACCATGTAAACTGAGCCTTGGTTTTAGTATTTTTCTGATTAGGATTCTAATAAGAAATGAGTTAGAGTTGTTTATTTTGAAGTAGTTTGGCAAGTTTGGGTTTTTTCACTAGTAGCACTGGTAACTGGGAAAAAAATAAAGCTTTTTTTCAGTTGTTTTATCTATCACAGAAAGGAGTGCTTGATACTATAAAATATTACTAGCTTCATATTTTTTAAGCCTTAAGATGTACATTCATAGAAAATACTAAATTTTTACAAATTTTTTAAACTTTTTTTATTGAGTTATAGTCATTTTACAATGTTGTGTCAAATTCTAGTGTAGAGCACAATTTTTCAGTTATACATGAACGTACAAATGTTTAATCTATATACACCTAAGGACCTAAAAATAAGTTTGTATTTTTCCACGTTTTTCACATTCACCCAAAAGTAAAACTTTCCTTTAAAAAGTTGAAAACTTAAGAAATAAATTTGTCTAGACTGAATAGAGAAAATGAATCTATGTGAAAGTCAAATTTTTAAAAAAGAAATATATTCTACAAAGTGACACCTTTTTTAGGTGCTAATGATAGCTACATAGGAACTGTCAGAATTCTACATTAGGAGAGCATCCTCCCACTAAGAGCCAAGAAATGGGGGTAGGATTTATGTGGATACTGTGAAATATGAAAAACTGGCACCTTCATTCCAGTCCAGATGGACTGATGTGATGATAGAACTCTTACTCCTCATGCCTCATGTTGTGCAACATCACCTTTTGATTTGTCAAATCATGGAAGGAATATTCTCTGTCTTGACTGAGGTGGTGGTACATCTTTTGTGATTTCGTGGGTGTATACATTTGTTAAAATCCATTAAATTATACAGTTTAAATCTGTGTATTTTATTGTATGTAAATTATACCTCATCTTTTAAAAATACTGCCTATATAGACCTAGCACAGTGTCTGACCCTCAAAAAATGTAGTTGCTAAAAAAAAATCACTGAAAAGCAAGGATCTATTAATGCTGCTTAGGTCAATTTAAAATTCCCCAGACACATATTGTCTGTGATATTTAAAATATGTTATAGTTAGTTGAGGTTCAGTTATGGGTATAGGAAATATCTACATTTCTTAAAAGAAAACCTCAAACATCTCTTTCTGTAGATAGTGGAAAATATTATGCATTATTTTCTCTTAATCTCTATTTTTAAGTGTTTTCATAATGAAAATGAATTGTGTTTTAAAAAAAAAGGAGGAGGGGTGTGGTTTCAAGACTTTAGCTCAAGCCGGTATAAAGTCATTTTCACCTCAGGACCCACATCACAGGAAAGGTGCAGTAGAGGGGGTGGGCATCCAGAGGAGTTTGATGAATGAGGTTATTTCTGGAAGAAATATTAGATCATTATTCCAAATCTCACATGCACTGTAATAAATTAATCATCATATACCTGACTTGGCAATTAAAATGTGTGGGTTTAGATCACAGAAGTTTATCATGCTCACCAGAAAAGGGAGAGAGAAAGAAAGCTGAGTTGGGGTTTTCAATTCAGCTAGTTTCTTTTGTGCTTGCTATATTTCATTTCTAAATGTTTGGTCACTTGTGAGCCTTTGCAAAACACTGTGTTAGCTCTCCCACTGTGACCTAGATATGATAAACTTGCATGCAAAGATCTTGTCCAAAGATCCTGCTACAGGATGTAATGCACATCTTTTGTTTTTTTGTCTGCTCATCATTTATTCCTTAGAGTATTCCTCAAGTCTTCCTCATTCTGGAGGCCTGCTAATTGTGGGATCCCACATCTGACCAGAGGGATGGGCACATCTCAGTAAGAAGCCAAGCAAACTTTTATCAGGGAACTTCACTGTTGAGATGAGGCATACAGGTAATGCAGAGGGTTGGACCTAATCACCTGCTGGCAATTGCCTAAAAAGTTCCCATTCCTAAGATCTGGACTTTTCTGGTTGAAGGCCTTCTCGAGGCTGGGTGTGCACTTCTTCTTCCAGATTATGAGCTAGCCAATAAACCAACAATAAATTCTTTGTTTATTTAGCCAAAGTTTTGTTTTGTGTTTCTTGCAATTGAATCCTAAAAGATAGAAAGGAATTCATTCTCCATTATCTCAAAATACAGTCATTCCTCAGTATTCCTGGGGAATTCATTCCAGGAGCCCCCTCTGCCCTGCCCCTCCATACCAAAATCTGTGGATGCTCACATTCCTATATAAAATCGTGTAGTATTTGTATAAAATCTACACAAGTCCTCCTGTATACTTTAAATCATCTCTAGATTACCTATAATACCTAATACAATGTAAATGTTATGTAAATAGTTGTAAATACAATGTAAATGCTATATAAACAGTTAGCAGTGCAAATTCAAGGTTCGCTTTTTGGAACTTTCAGGAATTTTTTTTCTGCATATTTTCATTCTGTGGTTGATTGAATCCATAGACACCCAACCTGCAGATAAGAAGGGCTGACTATAAACAAAACTGGCTGGAAGGGAGGGGTTGTGTAATGGAAAAAGCTCAGGGCAGTGGGCCTTGGATAAATCACTTAACAAAGACATCTTAGTCTCAGTCTCTTAATTTGTAAAATGGGGATCCTTTGGGGGCAAGACATAGAAACCCAACTTGAACCATCTTAATCACAAAAAAAAATTTACCAAAGTGAAGCTGTAATAACCCAAAGATTCAAATGAAAAGACAGTCAAGTCTATCTAGGTGAGACAGGAAGGAAGGGGGCAGAGCACAGCTATTCAAGAAATGACACAGCAGGTAACACCAGAATGGCAAAAGATTCAACCCCCAGTAGGCCTTGAGGCTCAAGATGGTGGGAGATTTGACTTCTAGTAGACCTTGAGCTACATTATACACCTATTGTAATATATTAACATGGTGAGTAACATGCCCACAGGTGCCATGACCGTTCCAAAGCTAACCATAAAAGGTCAAAGAGTGGGCAACGGCCAACTTCCTGGGAATCCCAACCCCTTCCCTAGGGTAGTTGGAATAATCCTCCCACTTGTTAGCATAAGAAGCTACTGGGCCCATAAAAACTGGCAACACCACATCTCATGGCTGCCCTTTTTACTCCCTCGTCTTCAAAGATGGCCCACACTCTCTCTGTGGAGTGTGTATCTACTTTTAGTCTAACCTGGGCACTCAACGCCCGCACCTCGTGGCTTTTCTCTTGCCTTCTGAAACAGCTTACACTCTATGCACTATGTATCTCTCTAAATAAATCTACCTTTACTCAACTGTGGCTCACTCTTGAATTCTTTCCTGGACAAAGCCAAGGACCCACACTTGGCAGGGCAAGTCCCAGGGGCTCGACCAAGACCTGGGACACGCCCTCCTATTGCACCACATCCGTTTTTCCTGCATCATCGGTAGGAATTTTTCTCTCTGTCTCTCTTCTCTGCTTCTCTCAGGATGTCAATTTTCTTCTCTCCTAAACCAGCAAATCCTGGACTCACAACCACACAGTTGTAAGATCACTTCATGAAGGCATATCACAGCAATCATGAAGGCATATCACAGCAAGGCATTGCATCAAGCCCCAAGGTCCCTGAGAAACCCAAGCAGCTGTGTCTGAAGATAAGAGAATGTGACATAACTTTTGAGTATTTAGTTTTCAAGCCCTCTTGGAAAGTGGAAATAATTGAGGAAGGCAGCTCTTACCCCTTTCTAGGGAGCTGCTGGTACCACTCTCACCAAGCCCAAAGGTGGGTGGAAGGGCCATCATTTGGAGAACCAGAGCCTCATAACCACAGAGGCCCAAATGCGACTTCCGCCAGTCCCCTTGCATGGCCACTCCCCTTTACAAAATCAACGATTTCCCTACTCTGAACCTCTCTCTTATTTAATCAAATTAGTCAATTTCCCTCATCCTACTAGAAGGAGAAGAGCTTTTCTTGCTGTACCCAAAGGCAAATGAAGGAAGAAACTACATTTGATTTTGTACCAGGGTCCCATTTTACAACACTGACGTTTCCTAAATGGTGTCAATAACTGCTTGTAAAACATAATGAAAGCTGGGGGTGTGGGGTGGGTATAGCTCAGTGGTAGACTGCATGCTTAGCATACACAAGGTCCCCAGTACATCCATTAAAAAAATAAATAAACCTAACTACTTCCCCTCCAAAAAAAATTTTTTAAGCCATACTCAAAAGGCAAAAAAAAATTTTTCCCCCCTTAGAATAGCCACACATCTTCAAACAAAAGACTGAATCTCAATTCCAGGAAAAGCAAGAGATTCCATTCTCTCCCCTCTTCTGACCCTGGATTGAGCTGTCTCGCAGTATTATGAAAACATGTTCACCAGCTTCTGCTGCAGGACCAACTGCATAATGTATAGGGCCCAGAGCAAAATTAAAATGTGGGACTCTGTTCAAAAGCTACTAAGAATTTAAGGACAGCAACAGCAAAGCATGAAACAAAGCATGGAACTCTTCTAAGCACAGGGCCCCGTGGACTGCACAGTTGCCAGCTCAGGAAGCAGACCCTGTTCTGTGCTCCGCTCTCTAACCACAGGTGAGCATAAACAGGTCAGGGTCAGGGCAGGAAACAATCATCCTGACCAAAAGCAACCCAGTCCAGAGAGATGGAAATCTCCCTCCAATACATGCCTTTTATGTCTGTCTTTCCTCCAGTTCTTTCAGATATCTTCCATAACTGGAAGACACTTGCGGGAGGCTTTCCTAGAATAAAGGAATAGTCTGTTTAAAGTCTTAGTGAAGTATTCATTCTTGCCAGCTAGACATTACTTGCAGGTTTCACAAAAGTTTTAAATTTTTTTTAGCTTCCACCCATTAAGATTTACAACACTTAAGTGTCTGAATTTTAGCCTTGGCCCTCTGGACAAAGCTGACAATCCCTCATGCTCATGGGCCTCAGTGGGAAAGAGCTACATTGGCTTGGTCTTACCATTGAAAAAGCAAGGTATTACTGTAGTGTGTGTGTGTGTGTGTGTGTGTGTGTGTGTGTGTGTGTGTGTGTGTGTGTGTGTGTGTGTAAAAGCTTTTAATTAACTCTTGTAGGCTTTCCAGGTGTGTACCCCAATTAATCACTAATAAGGTCATTTGCTTCCTGCTTTCTAGTTGTTACATCTTATTCTACCTCTTGCTTTTTCATATTTGCTATAGTGCAATTTCCTTTAAAAGTTGCTGACAAATAAATCTTAATTTTGTTTGGTGGGAAACTTGAAAACTGAAAACAAAGCTTATCTGGAAAAATAAATGCTTAGAAGCAATATAGAAAATAGAGGAAAAGAAGAATTTTTATGAGAGACTTGCTTTATCAGATATCAAAATATCCTATAAAACTATGGAAGTTAAAGCAATACAAACACTGGCACAAATGGATCTTTGGAAGAAAATAGAATGTTCAAACTAATTAAATTTGTACATATTTAGTTATGAGGCAGTGGCATTTCAAGTCAATAAAGATGTGACAGATTATGTTACTAACTGTACTAAATGGTGTTTCAAAAACAAAAAGTATTAAGAATATACCCATAGTTGTAATTGAAAAAATACAATAAAATACAAAAAATATTTTAAATAATTTGGGCCAGTCTAAGCATGAGCCAAATCTAGAAACCCATAAAGAAAAAGAAAAATGCCCATATTATAATTTAATGCTGGGGTAGTAAATGATCTTTGTGGTAAATGATCTAAGTGTTCACAAACAGGGGACTGGTTGGATAATTTATGGAATACCCATGTAATCCACATAACATAATATATAAAAAGAATTAATTGGATCTGTGATGCTGATATGGGAAAAGATGTCCCTAAGTACATTGAGGAATGAACAAAGCAAAATGAAAAACAGAAGAGATAGAATCCATTTTGTAAAGAACAAGACATGTGCACAAAGGTCACATGACATCACCTTCTCTGACTCCCGATACTTTATTTTTCTTTAAAGTATTTATGCTCGTTGGTCATTGCCTTTGTTCATTGTCTGTAGAAAGCTCCATGTGTATGAGGACTTTATTTGTTCAATGCTGTATCCTCAGTTCCCAAAACATTTTAGGTGTTTGATAAGCATTAATTGAAAAAACCGGGGACCGAAAAACATAGATGCATATATATATTTCAAAAATTATATGTTTCAAAGAATGTGGATTTAAGGGAATAAAATCTCCATGATCTGACACCAAATGCTAAAATATCCTGAAATGGTTAAACATTTGTATAATCTTTCCAGTTGACAAAGCACCTTTACCTATGTATTACCTATCTGACTTACAGTTCACTAAATTCAAGTTTTTGAGTTGATGGTCTCAATCTTGTTTAACTCATTCCTTTTTATTTTGCTCTCCAGACTACTTCTAGTTTTCCGAACACTGCACAGTTTTATTCACCTACATATACAGTCATTTATATATAAATATAAATAAATATAGATAGCCAAATTCCTCATTTGGGAATGTTCCTCCCTGCCTTTCCACGCAGTCTACGTGGACCCATCCTTCAAGACCTTTGTCAGATCGGACAACCGGCCTCACTCCTCTTCCTCAAACTATAGCTCTACGCGGGAGACAGCACATACAAGGCCCCCACCCACTACTTGCCCCCAAAGCTGCCCCAGAGGCTCCTGAGGCCCAACTGGCTCCGCCCACGCCTACAGCCGCAGGAGTTCGAAGTCCCCGCCCCCTCTGAAGAGTTTCCCAAAACCCAGCGCGGCGGGCCTCAGTCGTGCTAAGATGGCGACTCCCATGCATCGGCTCATAGCCCGGAGACAAGCGTGAGTGAGGGCCGGAGTCGGGCCGCGGGGCGGGCTGGGGGCGGGGAGAAGCGCGTCAGCCGGCGGATGTGCGGGCGCCGGGATCCGAGACCGGTGTTGGATCCTCAGTTTGGCCCGACAGAAGGTGACCATTTTTCTCGCACGTTGTCTGCCCGCAAGGGGCTCCGGCAATAAGTTTGATGTCTGTGGACTAGCGATTTCGTGGAAGACGGCTGCGTAAGGCCGCTGGGCGGGACCTAGGGGTGTCTGAGTAGAGTCTCGCGTTTGGTTCCCGCGAAGGGGACGCCCAGGGGTTGGTCGCTAAGTGGTTTATGCCCCTTTGCTAACGCAGCAGCCCACCCGACGCGTGGCCGGGGGAAGACTGAAACCCTCCTCCAACACCCCCTACTCCCGCCGACGTAAACCTTCAGCTTCCTGTGTAGCCTCCAGCCCAGCTGACTTTTCCTGCCCGCTTCCTATCGCCTTCCCGAGGAACAGCCTAACCTACAACGCCGGCTTTTCTCCCAAACTATCTTCTCACTTTCTGCCATTCATTCTCTTCAACAAATACTTATGCGTTACCTATCGCTCTATGCCAGACTTTGGGTTTAAGGAAAAAGGTGTTCGACAGAATATTTGCTGTCAGGAAGCCTACGTTCTAGTGGTGAAAAGAGCCAATAGACTAAACATTTTAAGTAAATAAAGTTGATAATAAGAGCTTTGAAGAAAACAAGAGGTGATCCAGGTTAGGATGGTTGGGCTGAAAAGTCATCTCTGAAGAGGTGGCATTTGAACACAGATCGGACTTGTAAGAAAGGTGCTAGTCATGAGAGGATCTGTGGAAAGAGCATCCAGACGGTGGCATTAATGCTTTGAGAGACAGGTTAGAACTTAGTTTTAAGAACCAGAAGATGGCCGTTGTGGCTAATGAGCGAGAGAGAGTAGCAGAAGAGGTTTGCTGTGAACAGATAATGCAGGAGTTCATGCCAAATGCCTTGTTTTTGTAAAGCCTTTTTTTCTTCTACCAAGCTGCACAGCCAAACACGTCTGCCACTTTTTCATTCTCTCAGCCTTTCATGCCATCACCGTTTGTATGTGTATATCGGTCACAGTCTGCTCAAGTGTGTATGTTTTTTTTTTTATATTTATATTTTTATTCTAAGAGCCCTGATCCTCCTCTTCCCCTTTTCATCAGACTCTACCTTTCATGCCTGATGAGAAGAGTTCCTTGAGCATAAGGATAAAGACTTAGGGAATCTGAGCAAGTGGTATGCTTGGTGGAGGAAGAAGGCTTTGAAGTCAGACAGTTCTGAGATCAAGAATGGAATGACAGTAATACTTAATAGATATATATGCGCATCATCATGTCCCCAGGGTAATCTCTAACTCTCAGGTTTGCTCTTTTGGGTGTTGATTCTATACTTGGAAAGATTCACTCCTTTGGTCCTGAAGTGGCTGCAGTATTTAGCTTTATATCCTCTCAGCTTCAAGCTGATAGCATCTCATTGTCTAGATTGGGTTATATGCCCTATCCTGAACCATGTCTATGGGATTATGAAGGTCTGATTGACTTAGATCTCATTCTCTTCTAGCATAATTGAATGGATCTTTATAAACCAATCATGGATTCCAAGTAGGTAGGTCAGAGGAGGTAATGATTGCTAGATTGACAAAACCAACCAATGTCCACTGTAAATATGAAGTGAAAGTAAAACTTTTAGCGCTTTTAGCATATTGCTATTTTTCATTGTAGAAGTATTACAATGTTAAAAACATGTTTTATTTCTGGTATGCCTGTATTTGGTACATGGGTTACTCAGAAGTAAAAGACAAATCATAACCTTAGGAGCTTCTGGTCTTACTGGAAAGAAAACACGGTGTATAATAACACCTGTCATGGTATACAGACTGTAAGTCTCCAGGGAGCTGGAGAGGGTGGGCCTTTAGAGGCAGGGGGTGTCCAAGAGAGTTGTGGGAATATTTTGGAGGGGAAAGCAGAAGAGGAGCCTTTACTTAATCAAAAATATTTCATTTTATTTATAAAGAGCATGTATCATGTCAATAAGAACAGGTTTCACAAGGACCTACTGTAAAGCACAGGAAACTAACTATATTCTGATAATGGAAAAGAATCTGAGAAAGAATATGTGTATAACTGAATCACTTTGCTGGATGCCTGAAACTAACACAACATTGTAAATCAACTCTATTTCAATAAAAAGAAAAACAAGTTTTAAACTACAAGTTATGAGAAGTGAGAAAGTAGTTGACGTTGTGTTTAAAAGTCTTTGGACTAAGGGAGGAAAGGGGGGAAATTTGAACTTCCCAATTCAGCAGATCTTTTACGAACTTAACTTTGAATCAGAGTTAACTCAAACGCAGTTATATGCAGAATGAGAAGAGTAAGACTGAAACCCAAATACTTGAGAAGTGGGTAACAGCCCTAATCCACTCTGAATGTGTTTAAGGCACTTGACCCAGGTGATTGCTCCCTGACACACCAGAGATTTTCTAGGTGAGATTGCTGTACTGCTGCTGGTAATCTGAGTAACTCTGGCAAACAGGAGTGCTGCTGAAAGGCTGGAAGTAGGCAAATGCTGCTTTGATTTTCAAAATGAGAAGGGTAGATTTGACAAATTAGACCAGTAGACTTGACATCCATTCCAAGCAAAATTCTGACTGTGTTTATGAAATCCATTCAGCAAGAAAAGCCAAGTTCACCAGGTATCAAATCATTACAAACTGATACCCTTATTGCCTTTTAGGTATTTGAATTTCAATAAGGTATCTTGAAAAGCCACAGTATCCTTGTGAACAAAACAGAATAATTAGGTGGATCAGTTGAACATTATGGACAAAGAGTATTGTTTAATGGGTTGAAGTAAGTATATAGAAGTATCCTTGTGATGACCTGCAGGGTTTGGTCCTCAGTTTGGTCTTGTTCAACATATATTTATAAAAAATGACTTGGATGAGGACACGTGCATATTTATCAAACCCGCAGTTGACACAAAGCTGAGAGGGATAACTAATATAATTGATGATTGAATCTGGATCCAAAAAGGTCTTGACAGGCTGGAACTCTATGTTGAATCTAACAAGAAGAAATCTAACAAGGGTAAAAATAAGTATTGTAATAGCATTTTTAAAATTCTACTTCTAATTGTTTGTTGCTCATAAATTGACTTCTGCAACTTTATTAAACTCATTTATTAGTTCCAGTAGCTCTATTTTGGATTGTTAGGGATTTTCAAGATAAGTAATCCTCACTTATATTATCTGCTTTGTTTACTTGGTATGTACGCTTTTAAGATTTTTGTTACATATTACTAAATAGCCCTTCAGAAAGTTTCTGCAACTTACATTCTAACCAGCAGTTAAGAATGTATATCTTACTGTATTGAGAGTGCACATTCTCCATTTCCAACAATAGGCTTAAAAAAACAGTTTTGCCAATATGGCAGGCATGTCTTAATATTTTAAGAATCAAAGAAGGTCACTTCACGTAAAAGGGCTGTATCGTTAAAACACTTCTTAAGCCTTAGCTTAGGATATAGAAATGGAATATTATTAAATAGGGTATTCATTTGGGTAGAAATAAATGCCAGTCTTGTTTATTTTGAAATTATAGATCTGTCTTATACAGAGTTCTCTAGATATAAGTATCTTTAGGAATGATTAACTGATGTTTAGAACATCATAGATGGGCTTTAGATATTGGTGAATGTTCTATGTATAACAACAAAAAACAAACTCCACAGTGCTAGTAGATAATACCTTTAATGGATGGGATCCCAAGTTATAAGTTTCTTAATATTGGGAAAACAGCCTGTAAACTGGAGAAGACGACTTTATTTCCTTGGTTCTGAGAGGCTTCCAGATTCCCCCATATTTTCATTGTTAGGAAATATCATGAAAGGATTTGAAATGGATTTCAGAAAAAAGATTACTGGGTGTTTTGTCTAGTCCACTCTTTCTGGCTATGTGGCTATGAGGGCCTGTGCTTCATTCTCTTTGAGCTATTTTAAACTCTGTAAATTGGAGCAGGCTGGTAGAAAAGATTTTTTCCCATGAAAATGTGGTACAATTGATTCTTGCCCTTTGGCTGTTGTCCATTCTAATTATTCAAAAATGTTTTATCTGTAAATTCTCTTGGAATTGCTATGTACATAATACATCAGCAATGAAGAATGACAATTTTATTTTTTTCATTTTCAGTTCTTTCACCTGTTTTTCTTCATTCGCCACATCTTTTTCTTTTCCCCCACTTGCCACGTCTTAATCTAGTTTGAGGGATTGAGATTTTTCTTAGTCTCCTCAACGACTCGAAGGTGGGCTGCACTCCATATGCAATTGGTTAGTTCTTAGGGCATAGCCCTTCAGAGTCCTAACTCTGAATGCTTCATTTGTCTCCTTACTTGTTGTAAGTGATGCTTAATTACCCTCCTGAGTTGGGCAGACACCCCCAACACAAGAGTTGACTTAAATACAGGGCTGACCACTCTGGGTTCCTAGTTTCTTCCATATCTTGGCTTGGTTATTCTTTATCCCCTGTTAGTTCTCTGATGCCTCCAGCAGACTGTTAAAAATGTTTTCACTGTCTTTTCTAGTTTCGAGCTGCAAAGTTACCTAGTCTGCCATTTCTGAAATGGAATTGAGGAAAGATTTGAACTCAATTCTAACTCCAAGGTCCATGCTCTTAACCACTTATTATATTGCCTTGTAATAAAAATCTAACAAATAATTTAAAGTGGAAAATTATGTTTATTTTTGAGTTGTAAGCATAGACATTATTTTATGCTCGTATTATTTATGCTTTTCATGGCAGAAAATATCAAGTCATAAATTTAAGGCCTGTATTTTATTTTTTGCTCTGTAGTGAAGCAAATAAGCAACATGTAAGATGTCAGAAATGCTTGGAATTTGGACATTGGACTTATGAATGCACAGGAAAAAGAAAGTACTTACATAGGCCTTCAAGAACAGCAGAACTAAAGAAAGCTTTAAAAGAAAAAGAAAACAGATTATTATTACAACAAAGGTAAGTTTACATAGGATATCCCAAGGAATATTCATTTATATTTATAGATTTATTAAGGAACTAAATATTTCATGGTGGTTATCCAGATTTAGATTATAATACTAGCTCATGTTTAATGAGTGTTACTGTGTGCAAAGCACTGTCTAAGCTCTCTAGAAGTATTAGCTTATTTCAACATCACATCTATGCCATTAGGGTAAGTAATATTACTACTCCCATTTCACATATGAAGAAATGAGGCATAGAGAGAGGTTCAGTAATTTGCTCAGTGTCACACAGCTAGTAAATAGAAAAGTTAAATGTTAAACCAACTAGCCTGTCTCCAGAGTCCATGCTCTTAATCACTTTGCTTTATTTCCTCAACTGCCAGTGAAACAACAGCAGAATAGTAGGAGGTAGATTATATAAACTGTTATGGAAAGATATCCAAGATAAGTATCCAGGATACTTACACTAAGTTTGTAAACTAGATAGAGAACAGTATATGTGATTTACTATCATTTATGTTGAGAAAGAAGAAAAAAGGAATAATGGACATTTTTTTTTAAAATACAAATAATTGATAATGGTAATTCTTTCCTAGAAGAAGAACTGAGTAGGAGAGAAACTGGAAAATTATTATTTACCTTTTTATGCCCTTTGAATAAAGCTTTTTAAATTCCTGTGAAATAAGTAAGTATACATGTTCTAGAGAAACTGAGATAGGAAAGTGTCAGTTCTACTTAGTGTTATATATTAGAAGCAGCATCTTCATGAGGACAGTTAGCTATATTGTAGTGTCTTAAATATCTGGACTTTCAAGGTAGCATTCTTTCCATTTGTGGACATGAAGTCTCTTCAAGGGTTATATAGGAATAGATAGGTAATCAATTTCTAGATCAAGAATATTCATATGTACTTTTTCTAAAAATAAATCTGTATGAGACCTTGCCTACTAGTTCTCCTTTTCTACTTCCCTTTCCCCAGCAACCCTTCTTTAATTTCACAAAAGAAAAACATACCTCTCAACTATCTCTAATCTTACCTGGGTGTATTGTCCTCGTGAAAAAACCTAGAGATTTTTCAAAATAGTGATGTTTGTAAGAAAGTGAAAGACCCTAACTGTTGAGAGCAAATTCTTTTGTAATTTTTTCCCCCGGCAAAATTGAAGAAGGATCTAATTGAGTTGTTTGTTTGTTTGTTTTAATTTTTAAATTTATTTTTATATTTTATTTATTTATTACTGTATTATTTAATTATTTTCATTTTGGCAGGGGGGGAGGTAATTAGGTTTATTTTTACAGGAGGTACTGGGGATTGAACCCAGGACCTTGTGCATGTTAAGCATGTTCTCTACCACTTGAGCTATACCTTCCCCTTAAGTTGTCGATTTAAAGGTATATTTTAATGATACATAATTTTGTGATATATAATATGGGAGGAATTCAAAGAATTGAATGACATTGCTACAGCAAAACTCTATTCCCATCTACCTGTTTATGTTAAAAAGATTTCTCAGGGTTAAATCTATAAAAATTAAATACAGGAATTAAATTGATACTGAACTCTGTCACAGTCAAGCAGTAAGACCGATGGATGCATAAACTAGAGAAAAAAATCATTGTCATTAAGAGATACATTTCCAGGAAAATTATTTTTATGTATAATAGTTACTTAAATTTATATTTTTTTGTTTTAATCAATTTGTATAGTAATAATTATAATGGTAATTCAATTCCAAATTTTAAGCCTTATGATCACTTTTAAAGTCTTATGATCACAGTAATTAGAAGATACAGTTTCAAGTTATGTTGTATCTCTTTATTGTACAGAAATATCATAGTGATGACAAAATTTTCAGGCATAAAAATATATTAGGATACATTCAATGGGGAAAGCAGAATAAAAGTACAAATTCAAAGAGGAAAAAGGACAATGTAAAAACACCAACTGTTAAAGATAAACTTATTCATATATTTTTTACAGTAAAATATGGTAATTATCAAATTTTGTAGTATTTACAATTACCAAAATGATGTAACAGTTTTTTTTTTAAATATCAGTGTTTTATATATAACATGACAGATTTTATACCCTTTGCAAATAAAGTGTGAGGGGAAAAACATAGTTTTCCTAAATTCTTTTATTAGGAATATAAATAAAATATGTTTGAAGATCTGTGTCCTAAAGAATAAAATATAAGAGTTATGAATAATTTCATTCCAACTTTGTTTTTTCTAGTTATACTATGCTAGTATCTTGGTCTTAAAAATACATAGAACTACATGAATTTTAGTTATGGGTCTATTATATAAAAGACTGCTGATTTTTTGGTTCAGTGATGAAATGATTAGAAGAGTGTGAATTTCAGTGATCATGAATTATTGTGGTGTGACTTAACAAATGTACTTTTACCACTTATTTTACTGTGAAAAGACAATTTAGTAAGTAATTCCATCATGGAACAACTTTATGTACATACATATTTATATTTGAAGACTCAGGAAATAAGGATAGAAGCATTATCTAGGAAATACAGAGAAGTTCAGAATATAAAAATGCTAAATTTACAGGACCATACTATGGTAATAGAAGTAATTCTGTAATTTAAAAACCTGGTTTAGTATGCGTGTGGTTTTGCAGATATATAACAGCAAGCCATCTGTATATTTCACTCAAATCTCCAGACTTTGTTCTTTATAAATAATGTGAGGGCACATAGTCTTAAAGTATTAAGTCTCTGGTTTTCAAATGGTAAATCACTGAACATTTTGGGGACATGCAGAAAAAGAAATGTTTATTTTAAATTAAAGGTTTCTTTTCTTTATATATGAAATGTCTATAATATGATTCTGGAAACCCAAATTATAAATTCCAGCTGTTATACTATTATTTGCTTTGTTCTGTTGTTCTCTAAATACTTGATTTAGCCATGTCAACCTAAGTTCAGAACTAAAAAAGGATCAAATTGATGTGTTCAGTCATCTTAACTACTAACTTTACCTGGCTTCTAAGATATGGTTGATAAAATCTTTCTTCCTTAAATGCTTGTTGACTGCGTGTACTATATACATCTATATTAGGACACTTTCCTCTTGATTATAACAAGAAATACTGGACTCTCAGTACATATTATAAAAGACAGAGTATTTCTCCAATGTAAAACAGTTTTGGAGATAGCAGAAGGATTTGTCTGAGCTGTAAATAATCATTGTCCTAACGGGAGCCTTTTTCCCTCCTTGTGTTTATCAGCATTGGAGAAACTAATGTTGAAAGAAAAACCAAGAAAAAAAGGTATGTGTGGCTTTAGGAGTATTATATAGATAGTATGTAACACTAATTGGAGGAATCGGAAGTGTGACTTTAAAATAATAGTTATAAGATTTGGATCTGAAATCTCTTGTTTGCAAATCATGATTAAATATCACCCTGTTTTCTGATATGTTCCTGTCTAGAATTTCTTGCCTTCATTTCTGCTTTATCTCCAACTTTCCAGAGTCTTTTTTCCTGGAAATAATAATTTCTCTTGTCTTAAAATAGGAAATGTTAATAGACTGGTAAGAAATCATTGACCAGCTATATCTAGTCCAAAGTAGTTAAGGTCATGAAACATTTACCACTCTACATGAGATTTAAATAAACCCAGTTAAACTACAACTTTATTCTGACATTTACTCTGGAGCACAACATAGTAGGTACACTTATCTTTCTTTTTTCCATTTTTTTGGTGGGGGAGGTAATTAAGTTTATTTCTTTATTTTTAGAGGAGGTACGAGGGATTGAACCCAGGATGTCATGCATGCTAAGCATGCTCTCTACCACTTGAGCTATACCCTTTCTCCCATGAGTACACTTATCTTGAACTCCAAGAGAATTAAATTACTGAAGTAAAAGACCTTGTGTTCTTGGGAAGAGGGTGGACATGGTAGGCAATCGGGTTACTATAGTTAGGCAGTCCCCAATGCATCAAACCTAGCAATGCTCCAGTATATACATACACATACTATTCATGTGAAATTGCTTTTAAATGTTCTATTAAATGTCAGCTTCTCATGCATATAATTGTCTAATAGGTCTAAGAGTGTAACCAGTTCCAGTAGCAATAGCAGTGACAGTTCAGCCAGTGATTCTTCATCAGAGAGTGAAGATACATCTACCTCATCGTCCTCAGAGGACAGTGACACTGATGAAAGCTCCTCCAGTTCATCATCTTCAGCCTCCTCCTCCAGCTCTTCCTCATCCTCAGATTCAGACTCAGATTCCAGCTCTTCCAGTAGTAGCAGCACCAGCACAGACAGCAGCTCTGAGGAGGAACCACCAAAGAAGAAGAAAAAGAAATAGAATTGCTCCATCCATATTGGACTGATGGACTGAAATCATTAATGTGATTCTCTCTCAGAAGGGAATTGAGAGTGTGTTAAGGCCAAATAGGTTAACTGGTCAAAATTTCTAGAGTTCAAATGTTTCTGAATGTTTTACATTGTAAGAGCATAAAGAGTATTAATAATGGATTTTATATATATATACAGAGAGAGACTTTTTTTATTTTAAGGGTGAATCTTGTTTTTCTTTTTTATCTTTAAAATATATCTGTAAAATTAAGCAAAGCTAAAATCCAGTAAATCTGTTTCTGTGTTGAAACCTCTTTTCTCCCTGTGAAGTAAATGCCATACTTTGATAAATGTAAGTGCTATGCATCAGACATGTTTTTAGGATAATGCATCAGAATATCTGTCAGTGAATTTCTAATGCTTTTGGCTGTATGTCATTATGTAAAATTTAATACATTGTTACTCTAAACTTAGGAGTTTTCCTACTGTTAATAAATGTGCTTTATTTTTATGTTTATGTTCGGAAAGTTATCCTGACTTCTTGTCCTAAATGAAAAGTTCAAGAAACCTATTAATAAATTTATACCTTTTGGATGGTACAAGTTTCAAGTTACTGTGTTGTATCATTCATTTTCTTCTGGTTCTTAGAGTTACCTTTTTTTGGGTAAACTGCTCTGAAGAGGTAAGGGAAGAAGCCAGTTACCTGAGACTTTTTCTTTGTCTAGGAAATACTTCCAGTCCAGTATTCCTCTTGGTAAAAGATTAGCGCAAGTCACAAAGAACAGATATCTCAAGTTAATGATTTTAGTGATTTTTTGTGTGGGAAGATGCAAGAATCTGGCTTCATTAAAATTCTTCCTGAGAGATACATCTAACTATCCAAGGAGCTTACTTGTCCAAAGCACAAGCCATCCTGATACCTTCTTCATTTCCCCTATCTGAAGCACAAAGTACACTGCCAGTCAGTGTCTGCAGTGGGTTAATCCTTGTAGGATTGAGTGGTGAGGAAAAATGCTCTTTTGTTCTTTGTTTACAGTACATACAAAGTATATCTGACCACAGTGGAATTCAACTAGAAATCAGTATGAGAAACATCTCTGGAAAATCCCCCAATACATGGAAACTGAATAATATACTTTTGTATAACTCATGGGTCAAAGAAGAACTCAAAAGGAAAATTAGAAAATATTAACTAACCAAAAATGAAAGTAAAATACATCAATATTTGTGGGATGCCTCTAAAGTAGTATTTAGGGAAATTTTATAGCACTAAATATTAGGGAAAAAAAGATGGCAAATCAATGACTTCAGTTTACACCTTAAGAAACTAGAAAAAGAAGAGCAAATAAATCCCAAAATAAGCAGAAGAAAAGAAATAAAAATCAAGAGCAGAGATGGATGAAATAGAAAACAACCAATAGAAAAAGTCAATGAATCCGTAAGGTGATTCTATGAGAGGACTAATAAAATCAATGTCTCCGGCCAGACAGCTCAGGATGAAAAAGAGGCAAATTACCTGTATCAGAAATGAGGGAGATGATGTAACTACAGGTTACACGTATATTAAAAAGACACTAAGGGAATAGTAAGATAGCTTTACTCATTTAATAAATTAGATAAAATGGGAAAACTCCTTGAAACCCAAACTAACAATTTTCACTCAAGAATAAACAGATGACCTGAATACCTGTATATAAAGAAATCTGAATTTTGACTTTAAAACCTTCTCATAAAGAGAACTCCAATTTTCAAAATGTTATTTTGCACTTACATAAATATTTAAATTACTATTTTCTAATTTTCCTTTCGAGTTCTCTGACCCGGGGGTTATATAGAAGTGTATTATTCAGTTTTCATACATTGGATTTTCAAGAGATGTTTCTGATATTGATTTCTAGTTGAATTTCCAGTGCACTCAGATACATACCTTGTATGGCTTGAATCTCTTTACATTTATTGAGGCTTGTTTTATGATCTGGTGTATGCACTACTTTAGTAAATATACCTTAGTAAATGTTCTGGGTGCACTTTGAAATGAGTGTATTTTCTGCTGTTGTTGGGTGGAGTGTTCTATAAATGTTAATGTACACAGGTTATGCATGTAGATAAGGACTGGAAATGAAATTGAACCAATATAAAAATGTAGACGTTACTGTTTATTAGCGATTTTTTTCCTGTGTAAATTGCTTGAAATCCTTGAAATCATATGAGACAATGGTCTGGATTGACATAACTACCCTTCAAGACAGTTGTCAAAGATCCTTATTTCCTGTTATTCATGCCCTTGGATAGTCCCTTCCCATACTGAATCAGGGCTAATCTATGTGACCAGTAGGATAGTACAAAAGTGACAATGTGGGACTTCAGAGGCTAGGTCATAAAAGTCATTATAGTTTCTGCATTGTCCTTGAAACACTCACTCCAGGGTAAACCAGCCTCTATGACATGAGGATACCCAAGCAGCCTTGTAGAGACACCCCTGTGGCAGGGAACTGAGCCCTCCAACCAACAACTAGCAGCAACCTGCCAGTCACATCAGGAAGACACCTGCATAGCAGATCCTCTATCCCCAATTAAGTCTTCAAATGACTGCAGCACCTTAAGAGATCCAAGCCAGAACTGCCAAGCAAGGCCACATCTGAATTCCTGATCCACAGAAACTGAGAAATAATAGTAATTGTTGTTTTAAGTTACTAAGTTTTGAGCAATTTGCTATGCAATAATTTTAAAAACATAATGCTCGAGTGTTTTAAAGTAAACATTTATTAAAAGACCACATTCAGGTTTCTGCTCAAAGTTCATCTCCTTTGAGAAGTTTTTCCTAGCCAACCTAGCTGAAATAACTCCTGAACTCATTTTAACCTTTTACTCTGCTTTTTCCCTTTGTACATTTATATCTGGAAGTTTATTACCTAAGTGTGTGTGTGTGTGTGTGTGTGTGTGTGTGTGTGTGTGTGTGTGTGTGTGTGTGTGTGTTTGTCTTTCTTCTCCACTAAAACAGAAGCCCCATGAGAATAAGAACTATTTCATTCAGTACTGCTCCTAAGACCTGGAATGCTTAGAATGCTATCCAGTATATGATAAGCACTCTACTAATAATTGGTGAAAGAACAAACAAATGAATAATAAAATCAATCATTAATATCCTCATTTGCCTTAATAGTACACTTGGATTTTGTTTTGGGGATGGGGATATGTAGAAAGACTGTGGACCATGTGTGAATTTGTACTATTTTTTAAAATGTTTGAATTAGAATCATTTTTACACCAACATTTTTGTTGACTCATTTTTCTTAACAGGGCATTGTGGTAAGCAGCCTCTAAAATGATCCCCAATGACTCCTGAGTCCTGGTATTCATATCCTTACACAGTCCCCTCCCACACTGAATAGGACTGACTTGTGCAACCAAAAGAATATTGCAGAAATGAACGTCACTTCTGAGGCTAGATTATAAAAGCCATTGAAAATTTTACATGGAATATCTCATTACAACTGATTTTCTGCAAAAAAAAAAAGAAAAGAAAAGAAAGAAAAGTAAAGAAAAGCAAGCTGCTATCAAAGTTTCTGAGTGACTCATTTGTTACACAAGCAAGGAAAGTCATTTACTAATGGCAAGTTCAGTAAATCATGTTTAACTATATTAGCCAAATAAATATATCCAGAGAAAATAAACGTATTTAAGATTATTGGCCTTTCTGTGAGACCAGTTAGAGTTGAAGACATTAAGAGCAACATCAATAGTCAGTTAAGAAACAAGGTAAGTGATACTATTTTTCCTTGACTTTTTTTTGTAATAGCTTCTTGAGATACAATGAACATGCTCTACAATTTACTCATTTATACAATTTAGAGTTGTGCAACTATCACCAGAATCAATTTTATAATATTTTTATCACCCACAAAAGAATCCCTATACCTATTAGCAGTCTTTACCTATTTCCCACCAAGCACCCAGCCATAGATAGCCATAGTCTCTTTCCGTCTCTATAGATTTGCCTATTTTGGACATTTCATATAAATGGAATCATATGGTTCTGCCCTAAATGTATTGTCCCTCATGACTGACTTCTTTCAGTTAGCATATGGTTTTCAAGATACATCTATAGTGCAGCATATATCAGTGTTCCATTTCTTTTTATTGCCAAGTAATACTCTATTGTATGGACATACCACATTGTTTACGCATTCATCAGTTGGACATTTACATTGTTTCCCATCTTTTGGCTATTATGAATAGTGTTGCTAAGAACAATCAGGTACAAGGTTTTGTGTGGACATACTTTTTTAAAAATTCTCTTGATTATATACCTAGGACTCTGAGTTATATGGTAACTTTATGTTTAACCTTTTGAGGACCTGACAGATCATTTTCCAAAGCATCTGTACCATTTTACAATCCCACCAGCAATCTTTAAGTCCTCTGATTTCCCAACATCTTACCAATGCTTGTAATTATCTGTCATTTTGATTATAACCATCCTAACAAGCATGAAACGATATCTTATTGTGTTTTTGATTTGCAATTCCCTGATGGCTAATAATGCTGAACATCTCAGGTATTTATTTGCCATTTGCATATCTTCTTTAGAGAAATGTCTATTCAGATCCTCTGCCCGTTATTTTAAAAAACTGGGTATTTGTCTTTTGTCTTTTCACTTTCTTGGTGATGTCCTTTGAAGCACAAAAGGTTTTGTTTTTTTTTTTTTTTAACATTTTTTATTGATTTATAATCATTTTACAATGTTGTGTCAAATCCCAGTGTAGAGCACAGTTTTTCAATTATACATGAACATATATATATTCATTGTCACATTCCTTTCTCTGTGAGCTACCATAAGATCTTGTCACAAAAGTTTTTAATTTTGATGAAGTTCAGTTTTTTTTTCTTTAGTTGCTTATACTTTTGATGTCATATTTAATAAACCATTGCCTAATCCAGATCTTGAAGGTTTATACTTATGTTTTCATCTAAGAGTTTTATAGTTTTAGCTCTTACAACTAGGTCTTTGATTCATTTTGAGCTAATTTTTGTATGTGGTGTGAAGTAGGGGTCCACATCAGTCTTTTGCATATAGATATTCAGTTGTCCGACCAGTTTCTTGAAAAGTCTATTGGTTGCCCATTGAATTGTCTTGGAACCCTTGTTGAAAATCAACTGACCATAAATGTGAAGATTTACTTCTATACTTTCAATTCTACTCCATTAATCTATATGTAACATGATTCTTGGTGAGTACAAGGTGTGTTACTGGTATCAATCAGTTGTTTATTCAAGGAATCAATATTGAGTTTGAAGTGACTGAAGAATTACCTCTAAGAGTAGTTTGTGTGGGACAACTACATGAAAAACATTTTCAAAGAAGTTGAGAAAACACTAATTCAGTACAACCTGAGGTTAAACTGAATAAGAGGTGTTACAATTGATGGTGGTACCAAAATGTGTGGAGGAGAAATAGTATCAACAGTGAAATTTATTTACTCTTCTGAACTTAACCATTGTGAGTTCCAGGCTGCTTTTTGGAAATAAACCTGAATATCCTGACTGGTTGTACCACATGGCAGTTTGAAGGCTTAGTAATGGTTAAGTATTATTGTGATTATTGAGCTCTGGACTGAGACGGAATTTTTTTTTTAATTGTGGTAAAATACATACAACATAAAATTTAACATCCTAACCATTTTTAAGTTCACAGTTCAGTGGTATTAAGTACATGCACATTATTGTGCAACCATCATCACTATCCATCTCCAAAACTTGTTTCATCTTGCAAAATTGAAACTCTATACCCATTAAACAGTAATTTCCCATTCCCTCCACCCTAGCCCTTGGCAACCACCATTCTACTATCTGTCTCTATGAATTTGACTACTCATGGTATCTCTTATAAGTGGAATCACAGAGTATCTTTTTGTGACCGGTTTGTTTCAATTAGCATAATATCCGTGTTATAGTATGTGGCAAATTTTGTCTTCCTTTTTAAGGTTGAATAATGTTTCATTAATGAATATACCATTTGCTTATCCATTCATCCATCAGTGGGCACTTGGGCTGCTTCCACCTTTGGCTATTGTGAATAATGTTGTCAGATAGAAGTTTTTGTGAATGAGAATGTCCTCAACCACCGTACACACTTGAAATCTAGCTTTTCCTGAGGACTCAATAATGCTTCTTAAGGAGTTCAACCTAAATTACAAGACAAACCGTTTATATGTGACACTTTCACTGCAGTAAAGTCATTTCAGCAACAATAACTTTTTTTGAACCACAAGTAGTATCAAGTTGCTTATCTACTTCTTGTGCTGTCAAGTTACAAGTAATGTCACCACACATATTTGCAGCATATATCTCTTCTGAGCTCAAACTACAATGTCTATAGAGTTTTTTGTACTTTATTTCAGATATAAAGGAAATTTTCTTATTTTAAAATCCACTTAACTGTACAAAATTTATTCACTCTTTAATTGGAAGTGATTACTCTTCAATCTAATGATATGTCCTAAGGCATATATTAAGAGAAGAATCTAATAAAATTCTGTAAATTTCTTCCAAGCACTGAATATTCTTAACTAACATCACATGCCAGTGGATTGGTATCAGCATTTGGCAGTACTTAGTCACGTGAAAAGATATTTTAAAAAATGAAATATATAAAACTTTATTACAGATAAGCATTAACAGAAGAGTATTTGAAATCACTTTGGTGACAGAAAATGCTTACGTTTGAATCCAAATTAAGTGAAATGTTTTCTTCACTTACCGCCAAAAAAGAAAAATTATTATTCTCATTAGCAGACTTGAATTACAAAACTGAATTACTATATTCTGAATTTCATCAACAATTTACGGAAAAAAATTTAAATCTATTATTATGTACCCACACAAAATGCTTGATTTTGCCACTTGGCCTGCAAAGCCTAAACTATTTATCATCTGGCCTTTACAGAAAAAAAGCCAATCCCAGAGAGAAAGAGAGACAAAAGAGCTAAAGACCAAGTCTTAGGACACCTCTATTCAGAAATCAGGGAACAGTAAAGATCTCCTGCAAATGAGACTGAAAAGCAGCAGCCAGGAGAGACATTTGGAGAGTGTGACATCTCAAAAACCATGAGAAGAAAAATGGTTTTAAACAAGAGAAAATGGTCAATACATGCTATATAGTAGGTATTTAATAAGTGTTTGATACATAATAAATTGTCTAAATTTCTAAATTTAGAAATTTTTATGTAGCTATACTTCTGACTTAGTAATTCCTACTAGTTTTGATGTGACTTTCAGGAAATCATTTCAAAATCTGAATGAAACCTTGTACATGGATGTTTATTATCAGTTTTATTTATAATCATTAAAAACTGGAAACAACCCAAATGTCCTTCAAATAAATGGCTAAACAAGTTATATTATAGTAATAGAATACTACTCAGCAATAAAAAGAAATAAATTACTGATACATGCAACAACAATAATAGACCTCAAAGGCATTATGCTAAGTAAAAGAAGCTAGACTTAGCTTCTTTTATGATTCCATTCATGTGTTGTTCTGGAAAAGGTAAGATTGCCAGGAACTGAGGTTGAGGTGAGGGGTTTATTACAAAGGAACAGGAGGGAATGTTTTAGGTTAATGGAAATGTTCTATATCTTGATTGTGGTAGTGGTTATATAACTATGTATTAGTCAGAACTCATAGAATTGTACATTAAAAAGGATAAATTTTACTGTATGTAAATTGTACTTCTAAAAATCTGACTTAGCCCCTCCCCTCCCCAGAAATCTACTAAGAATTGCGGCTATAACAATATATATTGAATTTTTTGTTCAAATCTGGCATGTTAATAAAATACTTATACTTTCCTTAGAGATTTTTTTTTTGTCTTATACTTTTATGGTAGGTATTTTCTGCTATTTCTCCAATCTGTGCAGGTGACTTACACTGTTCTGGGATATGAAGTTAGAAACAGAAATTTCACTCTCTTAAAATGGATGCATCTGATTAATTAAAAAGGTAGAGTATTAAAATGTTACAAGTTGAGAAATAAGTTTAGGAATTTTTTTCCTGTCATTTCTGAAAGGGAAGGAAATTCTTATTTGCAGAATAATGGCAGAGAAAAGTCTACATTTTCCACCTCCATCCCTCTTTTTGGTTTTGGTTTTTAAGTAAGGTCTCATTTACATTGAAAAAGTATCATAATCCTTTATCAAACAAAAAACATATTATCTTTTGATTAGGCAAATAACATTTACTCCAAAATAAGGGAAGGAACTTTCTTGTAAAGTTTATGAAATATCTTCAGTGTTTTAATACTTACTGTATAAAATGATAATCCTTCTTCTTTTAGTTTTTTTTTTTTTTTTTTTTGAGGGGGAAGTAATTAGGTTTATTTATTTTTGGAGGAGGGATGGGGGGGATTGAACCCAGGACCTCCTGCATGCTAAGCATGTGCTCTACCACTTGAGCTATGCCCTTCCTTTAATAAATAATCTTTCTTATTGTCACTCTCCATCTTCACTCCCTTCCAATACAGCCTTGTACCTTCCCAGGCAGAATATGAAAAAAAGGAAATGAAATTGACGCAACTTATATAGAGGACAATTTGGCAGTATCTATCAAAATTAAAAGCACCTTCTGATTTAAAGATTGCAGTCTAAGGATTTATTGGTATAGTTGTCCATTGTATGAGATTATTAGTTGCAGTTTAGTTTGTAATTTAGCAATGGATTGGCAACAACCTAAATGTCCACCTGTAGGGGACTAGTTCAAATAAATTATGATATTTGCAAACAATGGAATATTACACAAATTACATAATCTTTTGTGTAAAAAGAAGTAGGTATAACTGTATATTAATATATAACATATCTTGAGAAGGATCCATTAGAAAATGCTAAGTAATTGCCTTCAGAACCGGAGTATCTGAAGGTCAGGAATGGGAGCGTTAATTATTTTTCACTCTATTTTTCATAGTTCATTTTGAGTTTTGCACCGATACATTTCCTAATTTATATAGATATATAGCTAAAATCTATATAAAGAGTGGAGCTTAAAAGTAGTAATAAGTGGTCACTTCAGAATTTTAAAAAGGACAAATATCACTCTTCTTGATGTTGATGAATTACGAGCTTTTAGCATTGATAAAAAAAATTTTCGTATGCATATTCTTTCTAATAGTTAATCACAAAGCTTCTCAAAGTCCCTGAATTTTATTTTTAAAAATCCTTAAAATGATTGCTTCAAAATTAGTGGAAAGTGAAAAAACAGCTCCCCGAGGCTCCTTCACAGGAAGAAAACAGGTAAGAGGCAGGAAATTATAACGTGTTTTCCAAATAATGAACCAAAAGTAGTTTGTCTGGACAGTTCTACGAGACCCTTTCAAAAATCCTGTCTAGCTTATAATTATTACTTTACTCTCAATTAAATTATAGCTTGCCCTGAGTGGCAAGATGTTAAGTGCAGAAGGAAAGTGTTCAAAATATCTTGAAGAAAAGTATTAACGGCAGATGTTTAGATGAAAAAGGAAAAAGGCTGGCTTGGCTTCTTGCGAGAAGTTCAAGCGAGGTTCTGGGCAGCCTCCTGTAGACTTCCTTTTTTCGGCCTGACCCACCGAGGGCCGCTGACTGCGGGCTTCAACGTCAGCACCGGGCAGCGGGTCTAAGGGACTTCGGGTTCGGCCACACCCCCAGCAGGGGCGGACCGCCTGACCTCCCGAGCCCTAGAACCGGTAGATCCTGCTCCGCCCGGCCCCGCCCTTCCGAACCTCGCTAGCGGCTACGCGCCGAAGGGTGTGCGTGCCGGGATGTGCAAGCCCGGTCCTGCCCCGCCGGCCCGGCCCGATGGGGCCGCCCGGACAGAGGGCTCAGGAACAGGCCACTTGGGCAGGAGCCCCGCCCGCCCGGGGTCGTTGGACCCGGCGGCCGCGCACGTCACCACCGCGGCGTCACCTCCCTGCCCTGCAGGCCCCCCAGTCCTCTGCTTTTCTGGAGGGGAGGGGTGCGGCGTTGCCACGTGACGCCTCGTCCCCGCCCGGCCCTGGTCACATGGGTGGCGCGGCCGCTGCGTCAGTCACAGTCCTGGCTGCGGGAGTCGAGCCGCCGTCGCCGCCGCTGCCAGCGGACGGGGCGGGGATCCCGGTGCCAGGTCCCCGTCAGCCCGCCCCTGCCGCCTCAGTCGGCCGTCCTGGGCTGGGCCCGACAGTCATGGAGCGGGGCGGGACCTCCGCCTGTGCTGTGTGAGGTGCGTCTCCGCCGCCGCCTGCGCTTTTCGAGACCTCCCGAATCCCCACCGCCGCCCGGAGCCCCGCGCCCTTGGCAGCCTGTCTCCGCCTCTCGGGCGGGCTCGAATGCGCGTCCGGTGAAGGTGCAGGCCCGGCGCCGCCGCTGCCGCGGCCGGGAGATGGTTCGGGCCTAGCGGAGCCGGGACTGGAGGTGAGAAGGACCGGCGACTGACTGAGGGCCGGGCCCGGCCGCGGGCGGGGATGGGGGAGGGGGAGAACAGGTCCGCCTCCGGGCTCGGGGAGACCCTTCCTGCTGGGGGCTGCTCAATCGGCTCCTCTCGTTTTCGCGTTCCACCCCTGACCCTCAAAAAAGATAATTAATTAAAAAGGCTAACCCAATCCTAACAAAAATTCCCACAAATCCATCTCTTCACCGTTTTTCCTTTCCCCTTTCGTTCCTTAATCCATTCCTTCCCTCAGAGATTCCGTCGACTGATTTGTTACTTTTTCACATCCTCCTCAATTTCAAGTTATTTCTAGTTAAAAAGAATATAGGCCTAGATTCTGGCTATCATTACCCAACTAGTTCTCGCTTTCCTTCTCGCGATCCTGCGCACGTCCTCCCCCCACCCCCCGCAAAAGGGAAAAAATTTTCCGCCTTTGGCAAAGGGGCTTGACTGAAAATGGGAATGTGGGGGTGTAATACTTGAATTACCCCCCCCCGTAATTTCTGAATCGGTCTGTTAGCGAGTTACCCCGATAGCTTGTATTTGGATATTGATGTGTAGGCCTTTCCTCCAGCTGCCTGTGCCCGGGGTTAATCTCGTAATTGACGTCAGTGCTTTGTTCCTTCCACTTTGCTGTTCTTTCCACAATTTGAGGATGGATCATGGGGTATAGGAGTTTGAGGAGTATTCTTATTACCTTTTCTTTCACAAAGGATATCATTTATAGGAAGTTGAAGGTACGAATCTGAAATGCTTGTGTATGGAGTTCAAACTAAGACCAAGAGTTCGATTTAGGGTTCTCATAGTTGCAATTAAGAATTTTGCGATTTCTTTCCTGCTGGCCAGATGGGGATTTTAAACTAAGGCCAGTACCTTTTCCAGTTACCGGTTTTTTTTCCTGACAGAATCTAGGCTATAGTTGCTTGTGAATAGGGTGTTTGTAAATGTGACGCTTAAAACGAGTCTTGTTTTTAAAGGCTGAGATGTTAAAGGCTCAAAGCTTTGTTTCCACGTTGATTCTTCAAAGCTTTGTAAAGTGCTCCTTTTATGTAACTGTCTTTTAACTTACCCAAATCGAAATATTTATGAGAACTTTCTTAATTTGGCATTTAATAAAGAGCCTTTGTGGCCTGTGAATCTGCCTAGAATCATCTTTGGTCATATGTGCATAAAGAAGTGTTGGCAAGTGGCCACCTGGTTTTTAACAAAGCTGGCTTCTTTAAATTTCTCAGGTTTATTTTACTTGTGCATCATTGCGTTTTTCAGTCTCAAATATTAAAAAAAAAACTCAAGAAATTATTTTAAATTATCTTTTAGAGTTAACTTAGCTGGGAGCAATTTAAAAAAATTTTTAATATCAGCAGTTTTGTCAGTTTGTGGCAGCTTGCAGGCTTATGACTGGTTTTTGTTATCTCTACAGGAACAGTAGGCAGATTTTGCTTTAAATAAAATTCTGTGTCAAGTGGGGACAAGATAGAATGTTTGTGAATGACCCAACATTTACTATTTGGTTACAAAAAAATCTTAGTTGCGTTCATTAGAAAATCGTCTACAATTTTGGGGTGTAAAGGTGATTCTGCAGAGCTTTGGTGAAGTGTAATTAAGAACTCTGAAGTATAGGATATTTTCATTCAGATTCACTTGCTATGTGTCAAATGATATAGTTCCCTTCTCCGTGCTTTTGAGTTATTCTACTCTCTTTGTGACAGTTGATGCATTCTGCTTTGTATTGTAATTTTCTTATAGGCCTGCCATGTCTTTAGAGCAAGAACTTTATTTTTACCTCTCTGTATTCTCCCTAGTATTTTATGCAATTATTAGATTGAATTTGAATGTTATATCCAATCCAATACTTCACAAAAGAGTGATCCAAAAAAAGCTGTATGAGCAGGTAATCAGTGTTTGAAGGGGAAAAAGTAACTATTAACTACAGAAGATGACAAGGTGAAGCCTTCTAAAATTATGTATCTTACCTTTTTTAGGAGTTAAGGTAAATGTCATAGTTTTATGTGTACCTCAGAGGAACAAAGAAAATAAGTATTTCTTCTTTGGTGACCGTCTACTGGTTTCAAATGGAGTCCAAAATGTGTGAGGCCTTCTCTTTGTAGTATTTTTCATAAAATCAGAGATATTCTTAGATTTTGAAGGCACACCTGGACAATGACCCAGAAGTGCAATGTGTATTATAAAAATTGATGAATTAGATTTTATTTTTTATTTCAGCTCTCTTCTACAGATATCTTACTTAAACTTTCCTTTATAATGTAAAGGTTTCCCAGATTTTGAACCCCCAATCCTCATTATGTTTCCTTTTTTATTTCCTCTGATAAGTTGGGACAATTATGTTTGATTTCTGGGAGGGTGTTTGCCAGTCTCAGTTATTGTGAAATAAGGTGTAGTCAGTGACTAAAGACTGCTTAAAGCTTACCTGACTTGTTACCTTGCTCTTTTTCCCTTTGGTTTAGGAAAAGCACCCCTACTTGTGTTAACTCCTTGTGCCCACTCACCTTGGCTATTTAAAATGATACTCTAGTACGTGGTGGAAGAGGGCAGTAATAAACATTCTGGTTATTGAGTTTTGGCTGATCATCTGCATTCCTGTTTGTCTTGATGTTCATTTTCAGTGGCATCATATCCTGAGAATTTTAATGGTCCTGGCACATAGAAAACAGTAGAACTACTGAATTCACTTCCGAAATACTCCAAAAACATTTTAATTTTGGAACTACTTACTCTATTTTTGAAGGAAAAAATCTTATTTAAAATATACCTGCTTCATCAGTAGACTTTATTAAAAAATCTGTAACCTGGGGAGTGTTCTGAGGGAAGGAATTTCTTGTAACTTTCTCTTTTGAAGTGCCTGAAGTACTATGGTGGTGGCCTTTATGGATTTTAGGCAGGTAGACAAAGGTTATCAGTGGGTACTGTCTTAAACTAATTGTTTTGAACATCATTTCCTAGGCTAGATAAAAGAGCTTCACGCATTCTTTTCCCAAAGTTGCGTGGGGTGTAGAAATCAGGAATTGACATTAATAGATTGCCCTGGAAAGCCAGTATGGTTTGGCTACCTAGATATTGTCATGATCTATCCTGAGACTGGGCTCCCTCAGGCTGCTTTGGGCTTGAGTGGGTCTCCCGTGATTTTTTTCAATTTGGAACTACCTATTGGGTTATGACTTCACTTTGAGTTTTCCATTTCTTGTCATCATTAGGGTAGGGACAGTTTTATGGAGAGGTGAGTACAGGCCATTACTCTGCATTCCCACCTCTTCCCTATTGCTTTCATTTCTTCCATCTGGAATATCACTTTTCCTCTCTTGTTCTCTATTTGTTAACATTTAACTATCTTTTAAGACCCAATGCAAATACCATTGCTTTCTTAAGTTTTACTTGATTCCCCACCCTACTCTAATTGTGACCTACCTCCTTTGAATCCCTGCATCAATTTGTATCTTTCTTAATTATTTAAGCAGCTAACTGTGGGACCATAGCATGCTGGGTAATGTGGAGCACAATGTATTAGAGAAGATTCACTAGTAAAATAAAGATTATGTTGTCCTATTTCATTGTGTATCTCTGAAAAATATGAATTAAAACAATAATCCAATGTAAGATTTTCCCCCCAAAATTAACACTAATTCCTTAATATCATCATATATCCAATCTATTAATTTCCCTGATTACAGTTTTTGTTTTGTTTTAACAGTTGTTTGAATTAGGATCCAAATAAGATTCTTATATTATATTGGATTAATGTGCGTCTCAACCCTCTTATTTTTTTCCTCCATGGGTTCCTGTCTTTTTGTTCTTTTTCCCAATTGGTTTGTTAAAGAAACCAGGTGTTTGTCCTGTGAGATTTCTGACAGTCTGAATTTTCCTGATTTCATCCTTGTGGTTTCATGTAATATGTTCTTCTGTCCCCTGTTTTTCCTGTAAATTAGTATTTATGTCTGAAAGCTTGATCCGATTCAGGCTTGAATTTTTTTTTAATGACAAGAATACTTCATAGGTAGGGTTGTGTACTTCCTGTGTATTCTTAAACCCTCAGCCTGGCTTCTTATCCCTACCATGCCACTGAAATTGCTCTTACCAAGGCCACCTGTGTCTTCCGTGTTGTCAAATTATATAATCATTGCTTATTCCTTTACCTCTTTCTTTACTTAATATTATTAGCTATTGTCTCCTTGATACTGTTTTTCTCCTTTTCTGCCTTTCTTACTATTTACTGCTTCTTTGCAGACTCTTTAATTCTCTGCTAATCCCTTTATATTAGTTCTGGTTTTTATCTTGGCCTTCTCTTTTCACTTTTCTGGATGATTTTATCCATTTTGATTGCTTTGCTATATTTTTAGGTGTTTTTTGGGCACCAGAACTCTCATCCAATTGAATACCCCTCTGTAGATTGTCTAATAGGTACTTTGTTTTTGTTAGGAGAGTGACACATACCTAACATAAGCAAAAAGAAGAATTTATTGGGAACATACTGGGTATCCCGTGAACTCTAAGAAAGGTAATCAAGCCATAGGAGGACAGTTAGAATTCAGGAACAGCTGCATCCAGGGGCTCCAGATGTGATCAGGAGTATCTCTTTATATCTTACAAGATGCTCTTTGTTAATTTTCTCTTGCTGCGGACCAACTTTAACACTTACTATTGAGTTTTAAACCTTACAGCTTCTGCCATCAGAGAAACTGATCTGATTCTCAATCCCAAATCTCAGAAAAGGGACATTAGGTTGTATGTCCACCTCTGGAGCACAACTTAGGTTAGGGGGCTACACTGTAGTAACACATTCCAGCTGCAACATCCCAAAGAGAAATGGAGTAAAGTGCACTCTTAAAACATAGTAGTCACTTTGTTTATCCCATGATTATTTAGTGCACACACCCAGTCTTACTGTTTTTAGGAATATATGTTAAATATTTTCTTTAACATAATCTGCCTATATATACCAGCAAGTTCATCTCTTCTATGGAGACAACCCAAATTCATATCTACTTACCACATCCAGCGGTCATTGTTCTCTGAGTCTGAATTGTAAAGGTGATACTCTTTGTTAATCAGGCCTAAGTTTGCGTTGTCACATGTCTGAAAATTGTGGGCTAAATGCTAAATTTAACCATCCCTAGCATAACTGATACACAATGGTGGAAAAAAAATAACTAAAACTCTTATGAGGGGTGGGGAGAGGAAGGTATCATTGCTCCAAAACTTACCCCATATCTTGCTGGACAGGTACAGTATTGTAAGGTGAATGATAGAACCAGCAAATTGCATGGGCCTTCATTTGTTGACTTAATTCCTTGAAAATGGAGTGACTTCTTTGGTCAACCAAATGACGATTTTCAGTTATGTACACTAGGAAGATTTTCCTTTTCTGTTGCCTTAGGTTAAGGTTAACACTGAGAAGACATTTGGAAGAATTTTAGGGTTGGGCAGTTCTATGTTGCTTTAGCACAAGGGTTGGTAAACTATGGTTAGTAGGCCGAATGCTGCCTGCTTTTGTATGGCCTGAGTGCTAAGAGTGGTTTTTATGTTTTTAAGTGGTGGGAAAAAATCAAAAGAATATTTTGAGGCATGTGAAAATTATAGGAAACTCAATTTTCAAGGTCCATGAATTTTTTTTCATTTTTTCAGTTTTATTAGGCAGAATTGTTACAATTTGCACATATGTAATGTATTGCATATAAATACATATATACAATATACTGCGCATATTTAAAAAATTTACAGATATGTGCTATTCATTGTTTCTAAGAATGTTTAGAGCTTTAGCTTTTTAAACTTACATAGTTATCAAAGGAATAAAGCCAACCACAAATTAAGAATTAATTAAAAAAGATACATACACCCTGCTATTAACAGCAACATTATTTATACTTGCCAAGATATGGAAGCATCCCAAGTGCACATCAACAGATGAATGGATAAAGCAGTTATAGCATATATATGTAATGTCATACAACTCACCCATAAAAAAGAAGGATATTTTGCCATTTGTGACCCTTCATTCACTTTTTTTCACTTCAAAAACCAAAATTTTATAACTGGCATAAATATTTCCATTGCATCCAAAAGAACAAAATACCTAGAAATAAATTTAACCAAGGAAGTTACCTATCCTCTGAAAACTGTAAAACATTGATGAAGGAAATTGAAGGTAGTACAAAGAAATGGAAAGATATCTTGTGCTGTTGGATTGGAAGGATCAATACTATTGAAATGGCTGTACTACCCAAAGCAATCTGCAGATCCAATGCAACCCCTGTCAACGTACTCACAACATTTTTCACAGAACTAGAACAAACAATTCCAATTTATATGGAACCATAAAAGACCCCAAACTGCTAAAGCACTCTTTTGTAGATCTTTTTTTTCTCTCTTTCTTTTTGTTCTCTTTTCTTATGGTTTGTTGACTAAAGAAGTTCCTTTCACATTTGTTGTAAAGCTGGTTCCGTGGTGATGAATTCTTTTAGCTTTCGTTTATCTGTGAAGCTTTTGATTTCTCCATCAAATCTGAATGAGAGCCTTGCTGGATAGAGTATTCTTGGTTGTAGGTTTTTCCCTTTTATCACTTTAAATATATCTTGCCACTCCCTTCTGGCCTGTAGAGTTTCTGCTGAAAAACCAGCTGATAACCTTATGGGAGTTCCCTTGTATGCTATTTGTTGCTTTTCTCTTGCTAATTTTAATATTTTCTCCTTATCCTTAATTGTCAATTTCATGACTATGTGCCTTGGTGTGTTCCTATTTGGGGTTGGTCCAATGTGGAACTCTCTGCACTTCCTGGACTTGGATGACTGTTTCCTTTCCCAAGTTGGGGAAGTTTTTGGTTATTACATAAATAAGATTTTATTGGAGCACAGACAGCACACTCATTTCTTTATGCATTGTATGTAGTTGCTTTTGCTGTTCCTTTGGCAGAGTTGAGTAGTTGTAACTTTATGGCCTGCAAAGCCTAAAATATTTAGTACGTGGTTTTAAAAAAGCTTGTCGACGTCTGTCTTAGCAGATCAAATGGCCCCTAGTGGATACTTGAGTCTGAGGATTGCCTTAGGGTTGGGCAGTTAGTTACAAGGTCCTGTTTACTGTGGTGGTGGTGGTGGTGGTTAGGGGTTTTTTGGTTTGATTGTAGATTACATATATATGTATGTGTGTGGGGGGGTATATATGTGTGTATACACATTTACATATACATATAGATATATAAATATAACAGATAGGGCCTGCACATTGGCCTGCCTTTAGTTAGGGATTCAGACTTTACCTGTCAACTATACCCTGAAGGTAGTAGGATCACAGTATAGGTTACGAAGTAACATGGTTGATTTTAGTACAGCTATGTGAATTGGGGAGAGAATTTCCAGAAAAGCTGGGGGTAAGTGAGATGACAGTAGAAGCTGATCAGATAGTCCCTGTAACTATTGATCATGTACAAATTATTCTACTACTTCTCAATCCCCTCATCCCTAAATTCTGCTCTTTTCCTTGTCTTGGAGAATGCATCACCATCATTGCTTTTTCTAGAAACCTGCAAATTGTCCTTGATTCCTCTGTTTTACATATCATGTCTCCCTGGGCCCAAGATTCTCCTCCTTAATGTCTTTGAATCCAAACCCTTTGTCTACATTTTCTACATTCGTACTATTACTGGCTTAATCCAGGCTTTCATTTCTCTCCTGGGTTATTGCAACAGTCTCCTCATTGTTTCTTTATAATCAACTTCACCTTGTACCAGAGTGATTTTTGCCCCCTCTAAATTGCAAATTCACTTGTCTTTAAACTCATTAGTAGTATTGCATTTTCTGTAGCAATCTTCTAATTGGGGATTCTTGTACAATAATGAGTTTTATGTAACTTCTGAACAACTGCTTTATAGCCAAACAATCCCCTGGGAGTTTGTTGCTGTGTTTAGATTTTGTTTACTATTGTATTTGTGTCAAGTTATAAAGCATTGTACAAATGATGCTTAGACAGGGAAAGATGGTGAGTTAAATTGGATTATGTCCTGGTATGTGTTAGTATACAGGCAGGCCAAACTCTGGCTTAGTAGTACCTTATTTTCTCTGTGCGATGTATCTGGTAGATCCCATCTTTGTCATTTATCATTGTGAGACAGTTTGCAGTAGGAGTGTTTTGTTCCAAACTTCAGCAGTGGTTATACTAGATAAATAGTTTGTGTAGATTTCATTAGGGTGCTAATGAACAAGAAAGACCGCCAGACTTAACAAGTGAGGCCTCTTTCAAATTGACATTTAAGGATTGGCTAGTAGTATGTATAAAGTTCAATTTCCCTAAATTAGAAAATAAACACTTGCAGTTACTAAATCTATTTAGTATGATGTATTTATAAACATTTATTGCACTAGTAATATTAAGTCAAATTACCAAGGTGGTTTAAAAATTTAGAACTAGACCAGAGACTACATATTTCCAGGATTGAATACATCATTGGTCTAGTTTATGCAAAACAGCATAATCTGTTATGTTAATGTTATTTAAAATTTTGTTTTGTATTTAATTTTTAAAGTTGCTTTAGTTTTGCAGCTCCATAAGAGCTATGAACATAATGAGTTCATATCTAATTTTATATCCATACTATTTTATTAATGCTAGAATGAAGAAGTCATCATCCAAGATCTGGGAAATATAATTTTCTCTGAAAAGGTCCTTGTATCTTTCAGATTTGAGAAACAAACCCACAAGTCTAGACTGATCCCATATACGTCTCCAGTCTTACCTTTCATTTTCTCTCCCCCAGTTCTGTTTTCCAGCCACACTTGATCTACTTCTGTGCCCTGGGTGTGCTGTGTGTTCTCTCCTCTGGGCTGTTGCACATGTAGTTCTGTCTGATAAGAGCCAGCTCCCCTCCTTCCACCTTCTTCCTTCTCTTCCTTCCTCCTTTTTTCCTGCCACCTTCCTCTAGTCAGGCTAGCTGTAACCAGACCTTGGAGATGTTGGGTAATTTTAATTTTTATATTCTTAGCCTTAGTGTAGTGTCTGACAGTATAATGAATGAGTTTAAGTAGTTGTTGAGTGAACTAGTGTTAACATTGCACCTTATATGTGGTCTATACTGAAGAGACAGATTTTAAAATCAGACTTGTAAAGCCTTTACAGTTCTTTCTGAATTCTGTTTAAATATGTCACAAGTCTGAATTAGAAAATATTTTGAAAGTAGGTTTACTCTTTTCACTCACAAATTGATTTTTCAAACTAGTCTTTGTGCCATAATAAATAAGTCACTTATAACTTATAAGTTTGTATTCCAGTGATTAAAGAGCAATAGCCTTAACTCCTTAACTATCTTTTAAAGCAATATTCTTCTTTATGTTTTAATAGAACCTTATTAACAAGAATTTAGAGTAATTAGAACAGGGGCTGATTTAAGTTTACAAGCCTTGAGTATATGCTTTCTTGATTCAGTATGTTACCATTTTCTCTTGAACCTTTTTAAAAAAATGTATTTATGTATTTATTTATTTATTTTTAATGGAGGTACTGGGGATTGAACCCAGGACCTCATGCATGCTAAGCATGGGCTCTACCACTGAGCTACACCCTCCCCCACTTTTAACCTTTTTAATAGTATTCTAAGAAGCTTTATGTATTTCAGAAAATCCAGGTTACTATCTCCTGTCTTCATATATGCAAATGAGGTTGAAATGAATGAGAAATAATTTCTTTGTAGTGTAAACTCTAAGGAAACTTTGCTGTGTAATGCTTTTAAACTTTTGCTTAATTTGCTATATGCATTTTTAGGTAATAAAGTTGCTTTTATTTTGCCATTTGGACTTATGTTATTTTCTTTTGGCTTTCAGGTACTATAAATGAAAGCAGTCTTGCAGTACTCTGTTGAGCAGATCATTTCTTTCTGGGTGTTGTTGACTGAAACATTCAGTTTTTACACCTTCTCAGTTTGCCAAGTATGATTCTGAGATTTTACAGTCTAGCGCTTATATTTGATGAACGTTTGAGAGTACATGGTTTATGTAAAAATAGAAATTGATCATTTCTGTGTGTATTTTTCTTGTACATATGTTGTTTTTCTTTTAGATAAACTCTTTTAGAAAAATTGCATTAAAAAACAACAGAATTCAATTAGTATCAATATTTAATGCTTGTTTGGGTTGATAATATATTTAATGCAGAAAAAAGAAGACGTGCTCTCTTACTGTTATCAAATATAACCAAAAGTCTTAGGAAGGAAATGGGAGACTATCCATGGATAGAAGGAGATGGGTGATACCATATGTGAAACTCAGTTTTCAGCAAGTACTCCCACTAACTCTTAGACTCTTGAGGCAATAAGACTATAGTTGTGACCTTTATAAAATTCATCAAGTGTGTTGAGTATGTATCTTTTGTGTACCAACTATTGTGTTAAGTGTTGAAGAGAGGAGACGTTAAGTGGTTTCTATAGTTCTTACTCGCCAGAGGCTTATAAAATGGAAGTGAGTAGGGAAAGCAGATAGAAAAATAATAATAAATAATCCTAATGTAAGGCAAGTGTTAAGCACCAAATGAAATACAAAGAAATGCTTTGGGAAGTAAGTTATTTTAGTGGCAGAGGATTCTTGGAGAGCTTCTTGGAGAAAGGGGTACGTATGTGATAAACTTTGAAATGGATGTATTTAGAAAGGTGTCGAAGGAGGGACATTATTATAGAGGGACTAGTTTGAGCAAAGACCTGGATCTGAATATTTGTGTGTTATTTTCAGGCTCAAAGTCCTGAAGGCTTTATAAAAGTAGATAGAAATAGAACTGTGGACAGCTTTGAATCCAGAGATGAGAATTTTGTACTTAGATTTTCCATAGAGCTTAGAGTTACTAGTTACTTTTGAGTGGAAGAATGTACTAATTAGCTCTATTTTATCAACATATTAAAGTAATTATTAGTGCATACGTTACATAAGTTTCCAGTAAGGTACATTTGTACCTTTGTGGGTTTTAGATATTTGTTTGTTTTCAAAGTGAGAAACTGAGTCAGAAACTTGTTTTCTTTTTTATAAAGCGATCTGTATAGTTTCACTTTTAACCATTCTCACCACCCATTTATTCATCTTTATTGGTTTGTTTGCTTTGGAGGGGAGGTAATTAGGTTTATTTATTTACTTAAAAAAAATTTTTAATGGAGGATTGAACCCAGGACCTAGTTAGTGTATGCTAAGCACATGCTTTACCACTGAGCTGTACCTTCCATTCTCACCATTTATTCATCTTTAAAGATAAAAGACTTCTCAGTTGGATTTATTTTCCATATGTTTGTAGACTTTGGTATTTGAGGTAAGTTTAAACCAGCTAAATTTGGTTTAAACATTTATCAAATATTAATAAATGCCTAAGAAGTATACTTTTATTTGATTTTGGTTCTGAAACAGCTACATGGCATGTAACTGTGCAAGACTACTCAGGGGAAGAAGGAGCATTTAGTTTTATTACTGATAGAGACATCTAAAGGGAGGCAACTGGTTAAAGTGATACGAATATTCATTCTTATGCTCACACTTAAGTGTGAGCACATTTATGTAATAAACATTTCTGTTCTTGAATTGAAGTTTCTTATTTTAAAAAGAACAACTCAGTTTATCAGTAATCAGTTTGGAAAATACTTTTTCAAACTAGTTATTGAACAATTGAATATTCCTTAATGATATAATATACATCGATTGTGATACTGTTTGGCCTCTAAGATGAGGGAATAAAGTTTTGCTTTATCAGAAAAAGCTTCATAGAAGAAGTGAGTTGAGTTATTGTTAAAGGATCAGCATTATATAGCTTAACAGATCAGCAAAGAAATACATTTCATTTCTGGTCGACATGAAATAAACACAAATGTTAAGAGTTCGCTGAATTAAAATTTATTGCAGAATAGTGTCTGATTTTCATGTAATATAAAGTACTAATTATTTCAACTTCGAAATATTAGTATTAGTGACGTTAGGTAAAGAATATCATGTCTCAATCTCAAGATATTATTTCCTAGTGAGATAACCACTCCTTTCTAACCAAGTTGTGAAATTCATTAGTTAACTCATTTAAGTGATTGTCTACTAGATATTCTAGGTATGCAGTGCTGAAAAACAAAACACATTCCCTGACTATTGCCTAGTGGGAGAGGAAATATTAATGAAGATCAAAACAAGTATATATTTAATTGTGATCAATTAAGTCTGAAAGAAAAGGGAATTGTCTACATGGATTTACTGAAGCTAGAAAGAGCACCACAAGTTCAGGAAGCATAGAAAAGGCCCTTGATGGGAGTAGGAGGAGAGGGTAGTAAGACAGGAAATGAATCTGTTGAGAGGCAGGAGCCACATCAGTACAAAGTCAGATCATGGCTTTGTAGGCCATGTTAGGTACCTTAAGTTTGTCCTAAGATAAGTGGAAGGCTTATTGAAGAATTTTAACCGAGGATTGGATAACATGATTGGTTTTTTTGTGTTTTTTTTAATTTACTTTCTTATTTTTCTGGTTTGTGTTTTTAAAAGATCACTTTGATGGCTGGAATATGGATTAGAGAGAGACAATGGGAAACTAGGAGTCCAATTAATAGGCTGTAGCATTTGTTCAAGTCAGAGATAAAATGATGGCTTGTTTTGAACAGTGGCAGTGCAAAAGGGAAGTGAACTGATAAATTCAAAATGTATTGTGGAGGCTATGCTTATGGATTGAATGTGGAGAGAGGTTGAAGGGAACATTCAGCAAGAGCAGTTGGTTGATAGGATAAGGATCACTGGAGTAGGAGTTGTTGGAGGTAGGGTAAAAGACATCAGGAAATCAATTTTTGGATGTATTAAGATTGAGCTTCCTCAGTCAAAGGACATGATCAGACAGGTCGCTGGATATTTAGTTCTGTATCTCAGAAGAGAAAGATGTGATGGGGAGCATATTTGGGTATTTGAAACGTAGGCATACAGATGGTATTTTAAGCCATTAGAATGTAGGGAAAGAATGTAGATTTAATCAGAATCTGATTAAGACTCATGGCTGAGTGCAGGAGTGCCAATTTTTAAGAAGTCTAGTTGCAGACGTCCTGAGGGATATGCTAAAAAGTAGTTTTGTCTGTACAGCAGAGATATACTTTAAATTTAGTCTTAAATGACTAAATTTCATTTTTTAGGGGAGTTGAGATGAGTGGATTACTGCTTTGGGGAAAGTTTATCTTAGGCAGCGAGAATGATGTTGAAAGACAAGAGAAAAAAATAGAGCTGATAAATTAGGTGGGAAAATAAGTTAGATCAGAAAAAAATTAGAGAATAAGAGATACAGCTGGGATATTAGTTCTTATAAGCAATCATTTGATTTAGCTATGAGCTTTTGGCAGCCTTATTAAAAGAGGAAATATTTAGTTTGATGATTTTTATTGTGATGACAATAATTATAATTACTGGAATATAGGAGGAATTTTGTGGGAATCGTCTGTTTTTGCAATAAATGTTCAGGTGTTTCTTGCATAATTATTTTAGTGCTGTTGAAAACATAAAATTAAATCATAGTTTAAGACAGTTTTGTTATTTTCTGATCTTTCAAGAATTGAGTTTAGGAAAGGTAAGGAAATTGGAAATTAACATACCCCTTAGACTCTGTCAGATACAGGTAACTTCATATGTTGTAGCACCATAGCTCTAGAAGTCTATTTGAAACTTGATTCTTAGTGATATATAATTATTAGTTGGTTCAGGTATGCAGGAGGATAGTACATGTTCTTTGGTTTTAGTCTCAAAGTACCAAAGTGTAGATGTTTTATGATATTTATTAAAGAAAGAATCAGGTATGTTTTGTGGTTCTGATGGGGGACCAAAGAAAGCACACACTATTTCCATAATTTCAAAATAGCTTGTATTCTTGTGTAAGTTTGTTAGAAAACTATACAAATAAGAAAGAACTCAAATACACATCTGGACACTTAAAACATTTTTAAAAACATTTTAAAAGCAATTTAAAAACAAATTGCTTTATTTGCATGATATTAAGTTGTGCAAATTAGGAAGTTCTATCTTTGAGTGTTTTGTTGCACTTATAAATAAATCCTCAAGAGTATATTGGTTTTGGTGTCCATTCTCATTTTATAATTATAGTTTCCCCCAATCTTGATTGACTTCAGTTTTCTGATTTGATTTGACTTGTGAATCATAAGGCTAGAAATACTGCACAGTATAACCTGATTTTTCCCTTTGGCCTCCAACAGGACTTTAAAAACAAAACAAAATAAAATGAAACCAGGACAGATAATTTAAATCTATGTCCAGGGAAGGTGTGTTGCAGAGTCCCTGGTAATCCCTTGTCCTGGGGTTTGACAACCTTTTTCACTATTATGTATTTAACCAAAATCTGTAAATATAAATAAATTATTTTCCTTGGTTTGTCCTTAGTGAAAATACAACACTGTCATGATTATAGAAATGGCACCTTCAGTTTTCCCTTCTCCCAAAAGACTTTAATTCTTTTTCAGTACTATTTCAACTACTTTTACTAACCCAAGTTAATTTTAGATTCTATTGCTGAAATCCTCAGTTTTGCCATTTATTGAGGTGTTAATTGAAATATTAATGTATTTAGAGCAGAAATGTCGTTTTTTAGGGAATCTAGATCAACAGCAAAGCTGAGGTCAAACTGCCATAAGGATGGACACCAAGGAGGCTGTGTTTGGGACAAAAAGAAATCAAGATAAGGTAGATGCAAAGTAGAGAAAAGCACTGGATCCTGGGGGGAGGGAGTGGTAGGTGGGAGTGGGTTGTATGCCTCTAATGGCAAAGAATAGTTAGATTTCTGAAGAGGAAGCCACAGAAGGCTTATAGGAAATGTTAAGGATTTGGGTTTAAGTACTACCTTCTTTCTGAATATATAAATTTTAGCTGACTTTTAACTAGCCGAATACTTAAAAATTCATAAGATAAAGTGTTTCAGTGGGGTGGATCCTAATATTCTGGGCTAATGTTTTCTGTCTGGGCAATTGTGGAAGACACTATTGGTATTGATAAAACCATTGCCAAAACCCAACTTCAGTACTAACACCTGTTATTACTTGAAAGTTGAAAGGGAATCTCCGATTGAAGCATTAAACTGACAAAATGAGCAAAGAACATTGAATTTTTCCTTTTCTTTTTTGTGATGTAAAGATTGTGTTTCTCTTTATAGCAACATGAACCGTGAAGACCGGAATGTGCTGCGTATGAAAGAACGGGAAAGGCGGAATCAGGAAATTCAGCAGGGTGAAGACCCCTTCCCACCTAGCTCTCCTCTCTTTGCTGAGCCATACAAAGTTGTAAGTTGTTCTTTGAATATTTTTTCCCTGTAATGTGACATTTTTTGCTTTTAAAATGTTAAACTTGAGTTTTTATGTTAGAGTTAAATTACTGCACCTTTTAACATTTTTTTCCTTTTCTCATAGTGGGATGTACTTCTCTGGTATAAACTTTTCATTGGAGTATACCATACATACAGAAAAGTATACAAAATAAGTATTATAGCTGAAAGAATTTTCACACCATGAACAACCTCACATAATTAGTACATAGATCAAGAAATACAGCATTACCAGTGCCCCAAAGTCATCCTCACAACTGCTTCCACCATTGCTATCCTATGCTCTTGAAATGTGGTGTGAGTTAGTTCAAGCATCCATATCTGTCTACATTCCTGGCTTGCCCACTAATCCTGGGCAAGCATTTCACATTTCTGAGCCTCGAATTAAATTAAAATTTTGTGAATCAGTATGCATCATCTACTGTTTCCTTGGCTATTTGGGTGTAACATCAATCAAAGGCAAATATTTCATAGATTTTTGTTTCTTTCTCCCATTTGTTATTTGCATACTTGGTTTAAGTTTCAGTGGCTATTAGTATTTTTAAATGAATGTCTTCAGTATCCATCTGATTCTTTTTCTGTTATACTAAATTCTCTCATTTTCTTTCTATATGTGTAATGCTTAATTAACAATATCAAATTTAAATTAAAGCACGTCAGAGGTGTTCAATAAATTGAACTAATTGCTATTTTTATAGCTATCATTGTACATGATTTGGGATTACATTAAACACTGAGTCTGATGACTGTAGCTGTCGTAGCCACAAATGTCTAATATTTGATTTGGATTTCATTTGAAGTATTCTTACATTTTAAAGTGTTATTCTGTGTATAATACTATGTATTGCAGTAGTAATGGTCATTGTTGATTTTATGAGATTGACAGTGTATTAGACTTTTTTCTGATGAAATATAAATGTAACAACATATCCTAGGTTTCCCTTATAATAGTTGGTGTTTGTAGAAACCATTTGTGAGATCTTTAGAAAGCCATTTATTCAGAGCATTTAAGGATTTTTTTCAATGAAGGGCAGTTATACTGACATCATTTATGAGTGTAACACAAAATTTGGGATTTGGGATTAGGGATTAAAGATATTTTGAAAAAAAGAGTTTTGTCCAGAATCTTTGAATCATACTACTATTTATTAAGTAAATGTAGATTTATTTAGAAAGTTACACACTGTGTAGAGTGTAGGCTGTTTCAAAAGTCAAGAGAAAGGCTACAAGGTCTGGGGGTTGGGTGCTCAGGTTAGAGTAAAAGTGAGCACACACTCTATAGACAGAATGTGGGCCGTCTCCGAAGAGGAGAGAGTAAGAGAGGCGGCCCATACTACTGTTTATTTTGTAATTGCTTTGTAATGAATTGGATTTGGTTTCTGATCTTGATACTATCAGTAAACTGCTGTAAATTTACCTCTCGTTTAATAGGGAACAGACTGATTTTCAAATAATCTAATGTCACTATTGATTCATGCCAACCTCAAAATAAATAGTGGTGACTCAGGATTCCTTTTTAATTGAAGTATAGTTGACGATGGTAGCTTAGTCTTGATTTCCTTTCTTTAACGTCATCAGTCAACTTTTTTTCTTACAAGTATATGAATGTGAAAGAGTCTAAAGCTTCTAGACATCTTGGACTTTCTCTTATAATCCAAGAATAATTCTTGAAACTTGAAGTATATACTGTTGAATTATAAAGTTGGAGCATTTGATGGTCAGAATTAATAGCCAGGATTTAAAACTTTATCAGTGGATTTTTCCATACTAAATTTGTTGCTTAATTTGTTGTTGACTTTATTAACTTGATGAGACAAACTAACAGAAGGAATTAAAATTTAAAAAAACAGTTATTTGGGTATAACTTGTTTTACTAAATTTTTATTTTTACTTCTAACTATAACATTGAATTATAAGGAATATTATGTTTTCCTAGACTGCCACAATATGAGTGTTGGCTAATATGCTGACCTGGAACTTAATTACATAAAGGCAAATTGCTTTTTCTTCTCTTTAAAAGATTTTTACTACTATTCCAGTATATTTATTGGTGAATTTGGATTTTTTTTAATCTCCTGCAATCTGTTGTACATATTTCTCAGTGTCCTATAAGATATTTATGTTTTAACATGAAGTTTTTTGACTTTCAGTGCATTTTTTTCACCATAAAAATTACATATTTTAAGTTTGTTTTGCAATTTTAAACTTAATGTATGAGATGAGACCTTCTTTTGAAAAGCCTCTTTACATTTGAAGTTTGGAAAGTTAGTTTAGAAGCATGTTTTACTTCCAGTTAGGCTAATTTTACAATTTTATTTTACTTTTTTTTATAGACTAGCAAAGAAGATAAGCTATCAAGTCGTATTCAGAGTATGCTTGGAAACTACGATGAAATGAAGGATTTCATAGGAGATAGATCTATACCAAAGCTTGTTGCAATTCCTAAGCCTACAGTACCACCAACAACAGAAGAAAAATCTAACCCAAATTTCTTTGAACAGAGACATGGGAGCTCTCATCAAAGTAGCAAATGGACTCCTGTAGGACCTGCACCTAGCACTTCTCAGTCTCAGAAACGGTCCTCAGGCTTACAGAGTGGACATAGTAGCCAGCGGACCAGTGCAGGTGGCAGTGGTGGTACTAACAGTAGTGTCCAGAGACATGACCGTGAGTCATATAGCAGTAGTGGGAGCAGTAGCCGGAAAAAAGGCCAGCATGGATCGGAACACTCCAAATCACGCTCTTCTAGCCCTGGAAAACCCCAGGCTGTTTCTTCATTAAGCTCCAGTCATTCCAGGTCTCATGGGAATGATCACCATAGCAAGGAACATCAGCGTTCCAAATCACCTCGAGACCCTGACGCAAACTGGGATTCTCCTTCCCGTGTACCTTTTTCAAGTGGGCAGCACTCAAATCAGTCTTTCCCACCTTCGTTGATGTCAAAGTCCAGCTCAATGTTACAGAAACCCACTGCTTATGTGCGGCCCATGGATGGACAGGAGTCCATGGAACCAAAGCTGTCCTCTGAACACTACAGCAGCCAATCCCATGGCAACAGCATGACTGAACTGAAGCCCAGCAGCAAAGCACATCTCACCAAGCTGAAAATACCTTCTCAACCATTGGATGTAAGTCACACATTTAGAGCTTTTTAACATTGTAACTATATGAAGCAATTTACCATGAAATTATGCTTGAACTTGAACTGTCTCTTTATCTTAATAGTAAGAAATGTAAGTTTAAAGAGAGACTTGTAATTGACTCCCAGGTGAATCTATAGAGCTCTCATCCATCCCTCTTGAGCAGTAGAGAAAATGTCATTCACTATTCTCAAACACTATAATGACAGCTCAGTTGCAGAATTAAAGCGTGGTCTATCAATACCTATTTCCTTCTTTTGATTTTTTGGAATAATACAATTTATGTTTTTGGTTTTTTTTTTAATTCTGTTCTCATTGTGATACTCAACACTGAGACTTGGGCAGGTTAATTGTGGTGAATTGGAGCATTTTGGGGTCCATGTAGCTGATAATGTAAGTACAGTTTGGGTGCCATGATCCTTTTCTCTGGTTACACTTAAAGGTTTGAGATAGCTGCTCCAGACATAGTGGTGGTTTGAAATTTATAGGGTATATAACTGCATACCAAAGCATGATACTCAGAATAACCAAAGAAATGAGCATTTGTGTGAAATAGCTGAAATTTAATCTTTAAATATAGTTTTGGTGATAAAAAAATTTTCTTAAGTAATGTCAGTAGCTGAAAAATCATAGCTCAAATCTTAAAATGGTGGGGGAGGAGGTTGAGGATAGGTAAAATGTCATTTTGAGGACATTTAAAAATCTTTTTCTGTGGCCTTGGGAAACTCATTGTTCATGGCATCTAATTACTCTTCTCAAGAGAGTAGGAAAGAGGTAATTTGTTCTTTCTTCAAACAGTATAACATGATCCTTATAGTTAGGCTTGAGTTCACTGTAGCTCTCCAATTCCTGTTTGTGCCTTAGAATAAACAACTTAACTTCATGATTTGAGAAGTGCTATGTAAAATGTCCATCATATTCTAGATGAGTAATGTTTCAGTAATATTTGTTTTATTTTACTTGTTAGTTTATGTGAAATGATCTCAGTATCTTGCTATATTTTATATGTAAATAAACTTTAATCTTTGACAAGTTGCTCACTGGAAAAATACATTTTAAAAATTATTTCTAATCTAAGAAAGATAAGATTTTTAAAAATCTTTTAAAAAATACGAAGTTCTTCAGATCATGTACAATTTGGTGATTAAAATTTTTTAGTGCTTGAAAACTGGTAAAAAACCTAATAATAAATGACTTCAGATCTAATGCCTGTTTCTTTTCCTCTTCCTTAAGGCATCTGCTTCTGGTGATGTGAGCTGTGTGGATGAAATTCTTAAAGTAAGTTTTTAAAAAATAGGTTCAGTCTCTTTAATTATGGTACTCTTCTGACTGTTCACCCTCTTTCCCCCGTATTTCACAAAGTTTCTGAAGCAGTAGATTGCTTACATGTATAACCTGATTATACCTATCAAAAATAACTGACTGTTGTGCTTATATTCATACTTAGGTTCTAAATCACTTTGTTTGTTTACTATTTGCCCTCAAAAAGCTGTGTTTTTCTGTTTATTTTTTTGTTTGTAAGTAAAAACAAATTCCGGTCTTAACAGTTTGCCTTGAAAAGACGAAGAAACCGAATGTTACTATACTTTCTCAGTTTTTTTTATCAGTTAATAATTTGAAGTGCTGAAAGCTCAGTAGTTTACCAGTAAAACCGTTGTGTCAAAAATACCTTTGCTTTGTGGTTCATCTTTATTTACTGGTCAAATCCTACAATGAAAGGCCTCCTGTAAATATTGCACATTTTGAGTGTTTAATGGAATATGTTTAAACTCGACACATGACCAAAGTGTATGTTTTTCTGCTGGGAAAAGAAGAAGTTGTCTGTTGGAAAAAGAGAAAGTCCAGTGAATTGATGAGTGACAATGACTGCTTTTGGTTCAGTAGAGGAAAACCATCAGTCACATACTAATTGTATACTTTCTGCATACGCTCCTGAATTTTTATGTTTGCATTTCACTGTGGATTCTTTTGAAAGACTCCTTGCGTTGGCTGCTTCCACTTTATTCTCACTTTCCTTCCTTTAGCCCACTGTTGTCTCCTTTACTTCTGCTATTCTGATGAACCTGTTTCTCCAGGGTCATTATCTTCTACTTCCTCAAGGGCTTCATTTGAATTCTCTACTCTTTCTGCTGTTTTGAAGAACATTTATTGTTTTCCTTCAGGAAACATCACTCTTCCTTCCTTAACTGTTGTTATTCTTCGTTGTTTTTATTTTCCACACTCCTTTCTTGTCTTTCATTCTCTACCCTTGGGAACACTTGTGTCTTACCTTACCTCTTAAATGTGGGTGCGTTTTCTAGCCGCTCCTCTTTCTCCTCTTTGATGTGATTTTCTTCCATTCTTTTGGCTTTATCTGTTTGTTATTCAGTCTTTCTGTCCTGCCTTGGGCTCTTTTGGATTTTGGTTTTTGTCTTTTAATTGCTTCTTGGGTCTCCTTGTGGATTTCTCCCTGCTTCTTTGGACTCAGCATATCTAAAGTCATATCATATCTAAACGTGTTTAAAGCCATACTATCAGATGTCCTTCTGTTCTAGTGCTACCATTCTCCCTTGCTGGTAAGTGTGGAATCCTAATTATCTTTCACTTCTTTGTCTCATGTTACATTTAATCACAAAACTACATGTAGACTTTGAAAATTCCTTGAAAATGCTTGTTCCTTTATTTCCATTTCTCCCATCTTGAGTTTCAATAATTACAGCATACAGTCCTCACTCTGCCACTCTGCCTCCAGAATCTCCCTGCTCATCTGTCTTCTATATTTCTTCCAGATTCTTTGCTTTAATCCTTTGTCTTCATAAATTGATTTCCTTCTTAGAAGTTTTCAGTGGCTCTCTAAGGCCTTTAGAAAGAGTAGTGTGCAAATTTAACATTCCAGGCCTTCCACAAGCCAGTTTCAACCTCTCCCACTACTGATTGACCAATTTTGCCAAACTGGTTTCCCTAAGCTATACACTTGCTCTTTTAGCTTTGTACAGTAAACTTTCATGGAATGCATTCCTCCTTCCTCTTCAGTTATATATATATAGATTTTGTTTTTTCTTAGACTCCCACTGAAATCCTTCTTCCTCATGTATTAGACCATCAGGCCACAGTGGTAACTCTTTCCTTTGGATCTCAAATCATGTTCATTTTTCAGTTGCCATGTATAGAGAAATTCTAAAGGAGCATATATCTTTCTCCTGAATCTTCAAACATGTATGGCACTCTAATACCTGGAAGAAATCTTAGATTTTCTTATATTTAATTATCTCCTTGATGTTACTGACCATTTACTCTCCATTTTATATATGTAGGACTTGGCACATGGCCTTAGGTGTAATAGGTGCTCAGTCATTAATGATCGGAAGTTAAACAAATTTTCTGTTGAGAGTATTTGACGTATAAAATGCCAACATTGAAAACCTGGGGTATGAGTTTCTGCTTCCTTTCCCTTCCCTATGTGCAGCATGCAAGAATGTTCACATCCACATTCTCTTCATGTTTTCTTGATATTTGTAGTCATACTCTCTGGGAACCCCATCATGAACTTAAAGAAATTTTTTTAATCTAAAAGTAATACATGTTTATTATAAAAATGATTTAATTTAAGGTTTATTAATTGAGCACCTACTATGTGTCAAGCACGAGGGATACAGTGGTGATAATAGTGATAGTGTTGTACCTTTGAGCTGACATTCCAGAGTAGGATAATCAACTGAGTAAAATTATTTCAGAAAGTGAAATGCTATTAAAAAATAAGGCATTGTAAGAGGATAAAGAGCATTTATAGTGTAGGTGGCTGTTTCAAGAGGTTCAAGTAGTAGAAACTGTATCAAGTGCCCTTGTCTCTTCTTCCTTCAGTCACTCTATTGTTCATAGGTAGCCACTGTTAACTGTCTTCCAGAGATTTTTTTTCATATATAAACATTTACTAGGACATATCCTTTGATTTGTTTTTGCCACTTAACAATAACTGAATATCATTTCCCATCAGTAGTTAAATTTCTCACTTTTCTATCTGCTTGATCTTCCGTTTTATGTGAATATCTGGTAATTTAAATAATCCTGTTTTGTTGGATATTTAGGTTGTTTCCATTTTTTATGTGTGAGCACCTTGAACGTGTATCTTTATATAACTGTGTAGGTATATAGCTCTAGAGTAAATTCCTAAGTGTTATACCACCTTTAATTTATTGTATTTTTTCAGTGTACTTGATGGCTTACTTTGAACTAAATGCCAGAAATAAAACACTCCCTTCTTATCCTATGTCTAATACCTCACTGTCCCTGCTCTTCTAACGTATACATTGTGATCGTATCCAAACCTCCACTGGGACATAGTTGACTTATGATTAGACAGAAATGGAATGAAATCAGACCTGTGGCCTTACTTGTCTGTCTTCCTCTTCATATGCTTTTGATAGCTCTCTTCTGAGTTCCTCCACCTGACCAAAATTTCCTATCAGTGATCGGGCTCTGTAGCTAGACTTCCTAGGATGAAATTCTGTGTCCATTACTAACTTAAGTGTGTGACCTTGAATAAGTAACTTAACCTCTGTGCTTCAGTTTTGTCCTACGTAGAGTTAGGGTAATAATGGTATGTACCTCATAATGTCATTGTGAGTACTAAATGAGTAATAGACATGTAAAATAGCTCAGTATCTGGCCCATTAAAGGTACACAGTCAGTATTAGCTGCTTTTCTTACTGTTCTCCTCCTCCTCCACTTCCACAGCAGGCTCTTCCTCAGCATTTTACTATGTGCCTTGAATTTGATTACAGGCTGATATCTGTAACTTTTCACAGATACTGTCATCTTAACTCTAAATTCCTTGAAGCTAGAGAGTGTAAATTATTTATTTTCCTATTAGCTGCCCCATAGTGCCTTGCACACATTGTGCTTCATTAACATTTATTGATTAAATATGTATGCTTTTGGAGGAGCAGTCATGAAACCAGCGTTTATAATACAAATCTGGTTTTTAGCTGTGTAATTTTTATCCTTGACCTGCTTGAAAACAAACTGTAATAATTACATTTCAGGAGATGACGCATTCATGGCCTCCCCCTCTAACGGCTATTCATACACCATGCAAAACAGAACCTTCCAAATTTCCTTTTCCAACTAAGGTAAGTAAATAAAATGTGTCTTTAATACTGTAAGAAAACTCTAAATGGCTTGACTAAAATCGTATGAATTCAAAATTGTCTTGCCATTCCCATTCCAGTGGGAGACAGACAGTAAATAAGTGAATAAATAGGTAAGTTCGGATAGTGATAATTACTATAAAGAAATAAAACAAGAACATGGGATCAAAAATAACTTGAATTGAGAGGTACATGGAAAAGCTTTGAAGGCAATATGGAAATGAGACTTAAAAGACATCAATGTTTGTTGCAAACTTCTATGATATTCTAGGCCACGGGGTGGTAAAGGCTTCCTAAACTATTGTATGAGGAACTCCTTTCCAGAGGACACAACCATACTTATGTCCTGTGGAAAAAGTTTCCTCAGACAGCAGTTTCAGGGTCATCTAAAATCAGCAGATTTGGGGGGTTTTTAACATTAATTTATACTTAGACACAAATAATGCAAGAATATATTCTTGTGAAAGTTTGAGCAAGACCCTAATAGCCTAATAGCTTTCCCCATATTCTGCCTACTCCATCTCACCAGAGCTACTTTGTACATACCTTTGCGAATCTTTTCATATGCATTTACCTACAATATATATAATCATCACTTACAAGCTTTTTCTCACTTATTTTATTTCTGCACAGATGCAGTATCCTGTATTTTTAATCAGTCAGCAATAGGTCTTAGCGACCTTACCATGTTACTTTATATATAGAGAAGGAGAGAGGGAGAGATTATAGGTAATACATTACATACAGAGGTATTTCAGTTCCTTTAATTGCATTCTTTTTATAAGTATATCTTAGTTTATTTAGCCATTTCCCTTTGGTATTTAACTTGTTGCCAAGTTTTCATTTCTGTAAACATTGCTATAGTGGATATCTTTTGTTCATGCCTTTTTGTGTGCATACAAGTTTATTTTATATAAAAAGTAAGAAGTGGAATTGTTGACTTTGAGAGTATATGCTTAATATATACTCTCAAATTCCCTTCATAGTGGTCGTACTAGTCAGTACTCCCACTTTTATTCCGTTATTCCTGACATGCACACCATTTGTTATTTCAAGCACCAAACTTTTGAGTGAAAAATGGCATTCCATTTCCTAGATTACTAGTGAGGTTCACCATCTTTACACATTTGTTATCTATTTGGTTTCTATGGGAATGAATTGGGTTGTTTTCTCTGCCCTTTGGGCTGCATCTTTCACCTAATTAGTTTTAGGAGAATTTCTTTTTCTTTTTTGTGTTTTGATTGAATTCTGGATTCTAATAATTTATTCCACACTCTGCATACGTGTCTTCCAGTTAGAGTCCTTTTAAGTTTTATGGTCTAGAAGATTTCAATTTTGATGAATAAATTTATCTTTCTGATGAATAAATTTATCTTTCTCTTCTCGAGTTTTTGCTTTTTAATGTCTTGTTAAAGAAGGCGTAATTTCTGATTCTTCTTTTAATGTGATTGCAGTTGTGTTTCCTATGTTAACCTCTAGCCTAGTTTATTTTTGTGAGTGATATGAGGTAGAGATAAAGCTTTCTTCCTATGTGTGCTATACCACGCTTTTACTTTTTAAGTCAACTTTATTTACATATAAAAATGCACGTATATTTAAAGTACAGTATGAGTTTTGATAGACGTATGTACCTGTGTAACCATCATCCTAATCAAGAATTAGAACATTTCCGTCACTCCCCAAAGTTCCCTCATGTTCCTTTGCAGTCCATCTCACCCCCACCACTGGCCCCACACAGTTGCTGATCTGTTTTATGTCACTATAGGTAAGTTTTGCTTTTTCTAGAATTTCATAAAAAGGTAATCCATACAGTGTATACTTTTTTGGCATATATACTTGCATCCTTTTGCTCAGCATATTCTTTTGGAATTCTTACATGTTCTTAAATGTATCAGTAATTGTTCCTTTTTATTCCTGAGTTAATTTTTATTTCTTTTGTATGAAAATACCACAATTTGTTTATTCATTTATCTATTGATGAACATTTGGGTTGTTTTCCAGATTTGGGCCATTAAGAATTAATTATCTATAAGCATTTATTTGCAATCTTTGTGTGGACTTATATTTTCTTGTCTCATGGATAAATACTGGATCATATGTTTAAAAAGTAGAATTGCTGGGCCATTTGTTGAGTGCATGTTAAATTGATACTAAACTGAAAATTATTTATTAAAGTGACTACCACATGCCTATCTTAACGTGCTCTCATTTCCCATCATGTCTGATAGTTTCATTTGTCCTACATCCTTGCCTGTATTTGGTATTATCAGTCTGTTTAGTTTTAAGCATTTTACTGGGCATGTAGAGGTATCTCATACTGGTTTTAATTTGTATTTTCCTGATGACTAATGATGTTGAACCTCTTTATGAGCTTTTTGACCATTCTTCTTTTAGAAGCATCAGTTTAAATCTTTTGCCTTTGCCACATGCGTGTGTGTGTGTGTGTGTGTGTGTGTGTGTGTGTGTGTGTGTAGTGGTGCCAGGGTTGGCGGGTATTTTTTGTAGACTTTTTTTCCTTCTTATAGTGTCTTAGGTTTGGTATCAGGATAATGCTCGAGTCTTAAAAGGAGCCAGGAAATATTTCCTTCATCTCTATTTTCTGAAATAACTTGTGAAATATTAGTATTAATTCTTCCTTGAGTGTTTAATGTAATTCAACAGTGAAGCTATTTGTAGCCATAATGTTCTTTATTAGACTGTTTTAAATTACAGAATAACTTACTTTATTAGATATAGAGCTATTCAGATTTTCTATTCCTTGTGTCAGTTTTGGTAATTTGTTCATTTCATCTCAGTAGTCAGATTTATTGGCACAGAGTTACTTATAATATATACTTATTCTTTTAATGTCTGTAAGATCTGTAGTAAAGTCCTTTTTCCCCTAGTATTGGTGACTTGTATTTTCTCTCTTTTTTTTTTTTCATTTTCCTTGATTAGTCTGGCAAAACGTTTATCAGTTTTATTGGTCATTTCAAAAAACCATCTTTTATTTTTTTTCAGTTCTCTATTTCTTTGATTTTTGCTTTTATTGTGATTATTTTCTTCTTTCTACTTATTTTAGGTTTCATTTGCTTTTTCTTCTGATTTTTTAAGGGGGAAGCTTAGATAATACATTGTAAACATTTCTTATTTAAAGTATTTAAAAATGTTTCCCACTAAGTCTTGCTTTAGGTATATCTCAAAATTGTGATATATTTTGTTTTTATTATCATTCAATTCAAAATATTTCATAATTTCCTGTGTGACTTCTTCTTTGATCCATGGGTTATTTGGAAGTATGTGGTTTTATTTTCAAATATTTGACGATTTTCCAGATACTGTTTTGTTATTGATTCCTAATTTATTTACATTCTTGTCAGAGAATATGTGCTGTATACTTTCATTCCTTTAAAATGTAATGTAAATATTTTATGGACCAGTGTATGATCTCTCTTGATGACTTCTGTGTGTACTAGACCCAATATGTTCTGAATATGTCAGATCAGGTTGGCTGAAAGTAGTTAAGTCATCTATACTTTTACTTACTTTCTACTTGTTCTGTCAGTTACTGAAAGGAGAGTGTTGGTATTTGTATCAGTGGATTTGTATGTTTCTTCTTTAAGTTTTGTCCATTTTAGGGTCTTACGTTTCAAGGCTTTGGCTTTATGTACATATATATTTATATTTAGGCTTTCTATGCCTTTCTGATCAATTAATCCCTTTTTTCATTATGAGATTTCCCTCTTTATATCTGGTATTAATGCTTGTTCTGAAGTCTGCTTTGTTTATTGTTCAACTCTACTTTGATACTCATATAGCCACTCCAGCTTTTTAAAAATTTATTAACATGGTTTAACATTTTCTATTATTTTTAATCTGTTTGTGCCTCTATATTTAAAGTGAATTTCTTTTTTGTTTTGTTCCTTTGGTAGGGGGGAGGTAATTAGGTTTGTTTATTTATTTATTTTTAGAGGAGGTATTGAGGATTGAACCCAGGACCTTGTGCATGCTAAGCATGTGCTCTACCATTTGAGCTATATATATCCTCCCCCTTAAAGTGAATTTCTTATAGGCAGCTTATAATTGGGTCTTGATTTTTTGTTTACTCTGCCAAATTCGGCAATTAATCTTAGAGCATTCAAAACATTTCCCTTTAGTGTTATCACCGATATTATAGAATTTAAATGTTCCATTTTGCTACTTGTTTTCTGTTTGTCCCATCAGCTCTTTTTTTCCTTTGTTCCCTTTCTTGAGGTTCTTTTGAGTTAAATAATAATTTTTTAATATTCTATCTCATGTTATTTAGTAGCTGTACCTCTTTTTTAATTGTAAAGTTAAAACTTGAGTTTTATCAGAAGACTTTGAACGTAAGTTCACAATTCTAGCTAATAGCTACTCTTTCTTCCTTCTTTCCCTCCTTCCTTCCTTCCGGTAACAGTTTTATTGATATATAATATACATACCATACGGTTCATCCATTTAGAACATACAATTCACTGCTTTTTAGTATATTCAGAGCTCTGTAACCAACACCACAGTTATTTTAGAACATTTTCATCACCCCAGAAAGAAACCCTGTACCCTTTAGCAGTCACCCTTCTGTATCTTCCAACCACCCCCTGATCCTTGACAACCACTAATCTTACGTTGTATCTCTATAGATTTTACTCTTCTGGACATTTCATGTAAATGGAATCATACAATATGTGGTCTTTTGTGACTGGCTCTTTGAAAACATGTAAACATGTTTTCAAGGTTCATGTATTATTATAGCATTGTATCAGTACTTCATTCCTTTTTATGGCTGAATATATTCCATTGTATGGATGTGTCACATTTTGTTTATTCATCAGTTGACTGACATTTGAGATGTTTTCAGTTTGGGGCTATTATAAAAATTGCTGCTGTAAACATTAGTGTAGAAGTGTTTGTGGACACATATACTTTCATTTCTCTTGGTTATATACCTAGGAATGGAATTACTGGGTCATATGGTAATTGTGTTTAATCTTTTGAGGAACTGCCTAATGATTTTTCCATAGTGGTGGCAAATGTGCATTCCCACCAGCAATGTATGAGTTCAAATTTCTCTACATTCTGGACAACTTACTATTTTTTTCTTTCTTTCTGATCATAACTATTGTAGTAGATGTGAAGTGGTATGTCACTGGTATTCATTTGATATTCATTTCTGATGGCTAATGATGTTGAGAATATTGATTGATTGATTGATTGATTGATTGATTGATTGGATGTATTGGGTATTGAGCCCAGGACCTCACGCATGCAAAGCAAGCACTGTACCAGTGGGCTGTACCCCTTCCTCTGAGAATCTTTTCATGGGTTTATTGGCCTTTATATATCTTATTTGAAGGAATATCTTTTCAGATATTTTGCTGATTTAAAAATTTTTTTTAATCATTAAGTTATAGGCGTTCTTTATATATTTTAGAATACCCTTATCAGGTATATGATTTGCAAAGATTTTCTCCCATTCTGTGGGTTGTCTTTGCTTTGTTCATGGTGTTCTTTTTTTTTTTTTATGGTGTTCTTTAAAGCAGAGTAATTTTACAATTTAATGAAGTCCATTTTATTTTTTGTTACTGTTTGTCTATTTCTTGTCATGTCTAAGAAACCATTGCACAATGCAAGATAACAAAGATTTACACCTTTATTTTCTTCTAAGAGTTTTATAATATTAACAACTACATTTAAATCATTAATTCATTTTTTAAAATTTGAAGTGTAGTTGATTTATAATATATTAGTTTCAGGTGTACAACATAGTGATTTCAGTATTTTTATAGATATAGTCCATTAAAGTTATTATAAAAATTGGCTATATTCCCTGTACTGTGTGATAGATATATCCTTGTAGCTTATTTATTTTATACATAGTAATTTGAATCTGTTAATCCCCTACCACTATCTTCCCCCTCTCCACTTCCCTCTCTCCCCATTGGTGACCATTAATTTGTTCTCTGTATCTGTGAGTCTGTTTTTATTTTGTTACATTCATTTGTTTGTTTTATTTTTTAGATTCTACATATAAATGGTAACATACAATATTTGTCTTTCTCTGTCTGACTTATTTCACTAAGCTTAATACCCTATAGGTCCACCTGTGTTGTCGTAAATGGCAACATTTTCATTCTTTTTATGGCTGAGTAATATTCCTCTCTCTCTGTGTGTGTATCTCATATCTGCTTTATCCATTTATCTATTGATAGACACTTCAGTTGCTTTCATATCTTCACTACTATAAATAATGCTGGTATGAACATTGGGGTACATGTATCTTTTCTAAGTAGTGTTCGTTGATCCATTTTGAGTTAATTTTTGTATTTGGTGTGAGGTAGAAGTATAGCTTCATTCTTTTGCATGTGCATATCCAGTTGTCCCTGCACCATTTGTTGAAAAGACTTTTCTTTCCCTCTTGTATTGTCTTAGCACCCTTGTGGAATATCAGTTGATCGTAAATGTGAGGGTGTCTTTCTGGACTCTCAATTCTGTTTCACTGATCTACCTGACTGTTTTTATGCTAGTGCCACACTGTCTTGATAACTGTTGCTTTGTAGTAAGTTTTGAAATCTGGAAGTTTGAGTCCTCTAGACCTGTGTTGTGTGTTTTGTATGGTTGCTTTAGGTTTTGCACTAACACATATTACAATTTTTATATAGCACATTTATTTTAAAATAGTGTCATTCACATATAGCTTAATCTTAACAAAAGTATAGCTTCCATTCTTTCTTTTTATTCCCTGTGCTTTTATTGGTATGTTATAAATCTCATAATACATTATTAGTTCTTAAATTTTAAACAATCAAGTATCTTTTAAATAGCTTTATTGAGGATTAATTGATATTCAATATATGGCACTTTTTTTTAATTGAGTTCTAATCAGTTTACAATGTTGTGTCAGTTTCTGGTGTACAGCACAATTTTTCAGTCATACATGAATATACATATATTTGTTTTCATATTCTTTTTCACCGTGAACTACTACAAGATATTGAATATATTTCCCTGTGCTATACAGTATAAACTTGTTCATCTATTCTGTATATACCTGTCAGTATCTATAAATCTTGAACTCCCAGTCTGTCCCTTCCACCCATGGCACATATTTAAAGTAAAAAATTTTGTAAAGTTTGACATGTATTCACTTGTGAAACCATCACCATAATTGATATAACAATCACCCCCAAATATTTCCTAGTGATCCTTTATAGTGCTGTCCTCCTTACAGATGCTCTCTTCCCCTTCTACCCCTAGGCAACCGTGTAATCTGATTTCTGTCACAATAGAGTAGTTTACAGTTCTGAGAATTTTATATTAATAGAATGATACTATATGTGCTCTTTTGTTTTTGTTGTTCTGGTTTCTTTCACTCAGCACAGTAATTTTGGGATTCATCCTATTGTTGCATATATAAATCATTCTTTTTTATTGCTAAGTAGTATTCAGTTTTACGATTATACCACTGTTTGCTTATCTATTCGCATATTGATGAATACTTGGCTTGCTTCTGAACTTTGGCTATGAAAAATTAAGTTGCTGTTGCAGTGAATATTTGTATGCAAGTTTCTATATGAACATATGCTTTTATTTCTCTTAGGTAAATAACTTTGAGTGAACTGGTCAGGTATATGTTAGATGTATATTTAGCTTTTTTAAAAAATCTCATACTTTTCCCCAAAGTGATTGAATCATTTTCTATTCATATCAGTAGTTCCAGTTGTTCCACATCTGTACCAACATTTGGTATGGCCAATCTTTTTATTTTTATTTTTTTAATTTTAATTTTAATTTTTTTATTGAAGTGCAGTCAATTACAATGTGTCAATCTCTGGTGTACAGCACAGTGTCCCAGTCATGCATATACATATATATATTCATATGGCTAGTCTTTTTTTTTTTAAATTTATTTATTTATTTATTTATTTGGCTAGTCTTTTTAAATTTCAGCTTTTCTAGCAGTTGTGTAGAAGGTGCCTCATTGAGATTTTAATTTACATTTCTCTTGTTCTATGGATGAGCACCTTTTCATATACTTATTCTTTGTATCTTTATTGGTGCAGTGTCTGAATCTTTTGCACATTTTTTAATTGGGTTGTGGTCCTCTTAAGTTTTGAGACTTGTTTGTATTTTCTGCATGTAAGTCCATTATTAGATACTAGTTTTGCAAAATTCTATAGTTTTATGTTTTACATTTAGGTCTGTGATCCATTTTAATTTCTATATATGGTGACAAGATATAGATCATAGTTCATTTTTGTATATGGGTATCCAGTTCCAGCATCATTTGTTTAAAAAGCTTCTCTATGCACTGAATTGCCTTGGAATTTGCAGTTGACGATATATGTGTGTGGTGCATTTCTTACTGTGTTCTCTTTCACTAATCATAGAATTATCTAATTTGGCAATGATGTAATTTGCAAATAGTGTTACAACTTTTATTTTAAACTGGATGCCTCATTTCTTATTCTTGCTTTATTGCACTGGCTAGAACCTCTAGTACAATGTTGAATGGAAGTGGTGAGTAGACATTCTTGCCATATTTGTAATCATAGAGGAGAAGGTATTCAGTTTTTTACCATTAAGTATTATATTAGCTGTGGGGTTTTTGTAGATGTTATTTATTAAGTTGAAGACGTTCCCTTCTACTTTTATTTACCTAAGAGTTCTTCATCAGGAATTAATTTTGGATTTTGTTGAATGTTTTTCTTTGAATTTATTGATATAATCGTAGGATCTCTCTAGACCCTTTTGGTCTGTATGGTGAATACATTGGTTCATTTTAAGGTTTTAGATCAATATTACATTAATGGTAAAAACTCCATTTTGTTATTATGTACTATCTGCTTTATATAGTGTTGAATTTGATTTTCCAAAAAAAATTTTTTCAGAATTTTTGCATCTGTGTTCTTCAGGGATATTGGTCTGTAATTTTCTTTTCTTGTAATCTTTGGTTTTGGTATCAGAGTAATGCTGACCTCATGGAATAAGTTGGCACGTAATTCCCTCTACCTCAGTTTTCTGTAATAGCCTGTATAGGATTGATGTTATTTCTTTTTAAATGTTTGTTAGAATTCACCTTTGAGTATTGAATTTTCTTTGTAGGACAATTTTTGTAAAGATTAATCTCATCATGTTTTCTGTTTTTCCTTGAATGTGCTTTGGTGGTTTGTGTCTTTCAAGGACTTTGTCCATTTTATCTCTCATTGTCAAAGTTGTCAAATTTATTGATATTAAAGTTTTTGATTATTTTTCCTAATTATACTTCTAAAATCTGTTAGATGCCAATTCTCATTCCTTTTATTGGTAATGTATCCATTCCCTCTCACTTTCCTCTGGCTTGAGGTTTCTAAGTTTTATTGATCTTCTTTTTAAAAAACTTCCTTTTTTCCTTCTCCATTGTTTTTTATTTTTATTGCATTGACTTCCACTCTGATTTTATTACTTTTTTGTTCAGCTTTCTTTGGCTTAATTTGGTCTTCTTTTAAAAAAATTCTTGGAAATGTTAACCTATCTTGATTGTGTTGGTGGTTTCATAGGTGTATACATCTATCAAAATTCATCAAATTGTACCTCTGAAATATGTGTAGTTTACTGTACAGGAATTATACCATAATAAAGATGTAATAAAAAAATTCTTAAAAGTGGAAGCTAAGGCTGTTGATTTAAGATCTTTCTCACTTTCTAATATAGACTTCAAGTGCTATAAATTATCCTCTAAGTAATGTTTTGTTTGTGTCCCACAGATTTTGAAATGTGGTTTCATTTTTATTCAGTTCAACATAATTTTTTCTTTTCTTTTTTTCTTTCCTTTTGTTTTTTGTTTTTTTTTTTTTGGTGGGAGGAGGTAGTTAGGTTTATTTAATTATTCTTAGAGGAGGTACTGGGGATTGAACCCAGGACCCTGTGCATGTTAAGCATGCACTCTACCACTTGAGCTGTACCTTCCCAGCATAACTTTTAATTTTATTTGTTCTGTGGATTATTTTGAAGTATCATTTAGTTTCCAAATATTTGGAGATTTTCCACATATTTTCCATTATTTACTTATGGCTTGATTCCATTCTGATCAGAGAACATACTTGGCGTGACTTGTATCTTTTTACATTTGTTCAGGCTTATTTTATGGTCCAGAATATTGTCTCTTTTGGCGAATGTTTCATGGACACTTGAAAAGAATGTATGTTCTACTTCTGTCGAGTGGAGTGTCCTGTAAATGTCAATTAGATCAAGTTGTTTTATGGTATTCAAGTTTTCTATGTTCTTATTCATTTTAATGCTACTTGTTTTGTCAATTATTAAGTTATAGTTAATTACAGCTATTATTTTCAATTTGTGTTTTTGTCCTTGCTTGTTCATTTCTTCATAGTTTTTCAGGTTCTTCTTTTAGGTGCTTAAACATTTGGAATTGTTACTACCTCTAGATGAAGTGGTCCCTTTATCATTATGAATTGACTCCCTTATAATCCTGTAATATTCTTTGCTATAAAATTTACTTTGCCTGATGTTAATAGAACCACTCTAGCTTTCTTCTGATTAATGTAAGTTGTATGCCTTTTTCTGTCCTTTACTTGTAACCAGTGTCCTTATAGTTAAAATATATTTCTTATAGGTAACATAATTTTTGTCTTACTTTTTTGTATTCAGCTGAAACTCTGCTCTCTTTTTTTTAAATTAATACTTATGTTTTACTGAAGTGTAGTTGACTTACAATGTTAGTTTCAGGCGTACAGCCAAGTGATTCAGTTATACATACACATACATATATATTTTTTAAAATTAAAGTATAGTCAGTTACAATTTATCAATTTCTGGTGTACAGTATAATGTCCCAGTCATGCATATATATACGTATATTCATTTTCACATTCTTTTTCATTAAAGGTTATTACAAGATACTGAATATAGTTCCCTGTGATATAGAGAAGAAATTTGTTTTTATCTATTTTTATATATAGTGGTTAACATTTGCAAATCTCAAACTTCCGTATTTATCCCTTCCTACCCTCCTTTCCCTGGTAACCATAAGACTGTTTACTATGTCTGCAAGTCTTTTACTTTTGTAGATGAGTTCATTAGTGTCCTCTTTTTTCTTTTTCTTTCTTTCGTTTTTTTTTTTTAGATTCCACATGAATGATATCATATGATAATTTTCTTTCTCTTTCTGGCTTACTTCACTTAGAATGACAATCTCGAGGTCCATCCATGTTGCTGCAAATACGTACATATATTTTTAGATTCTTTTCCATTACAGCTCATTACAAGAAATTGAATATAGTTCCCTGTGCTATTCAGTAGGTCCCTGTTTAACTATTTTATATATAGTAATGTGTATCTGTCAATTCCAGACTCCTAATTTGTCCTTTCCCACCCTTTCCCCTGGTAACCACAGTTTGTTTTCTATGTCCATGAGCCTATTTCTAGTTTGTAAATTAAAAAAAAATTTTTTTAAGATTCTTCATATAAGCGACATCTTATGGTATTTGTCTTTCTCTGTTTGACTTACTTCACTTAATATGATCATCTCTAGGTTCATCCATGTTGCTGCAAATGGATGATTTCATTCTTTTTTATGGCTGAGTAGTATTGTATTGTATATATGTATAAATATGTGTGTGTGTGTATACACACACATACATACATACACCACATCTTCTTTATCTTCTTTTATGTCTGTTAACAGTTGCCTTATATACGTGGTGCTCCTATGTTGGGTGCATATATATTTACAGTTGTTATATCTTCTTCTTGGATTGATCCATTGAGCATTATGTAGTGTCCTTCTTTGTTTCTTGTGATAGTCTTTATTTTAAAGTCTGTTTTATCTGATATAAGTATTGCTACTCTAGCTTTCTTTGGGTTTCCATTTACATGAAATACCTTTTTCCATCCCTTAACTTTCAGCCTGTATGTGTCTCTAGCTGTAAAGTAGGTCTCTTGTAGACAGCATACATAGTGGTCTTATTTTTGTATCCATTTAGCCAGTCTCTGTCTTTTGGTTGGAGCATTTGATCCATTTACATTTAAGATAATTATTGATATGTATGTTCTTACTGCCATTTTGTTAATTGTTTTTGATTTGTTTTTGTAGGTCTTTTATTCTCTTTCTTCTTTTTGGTCTCTTATGATTTGATGAGTCTCTTTAGTGTTATGTTTGGATTCCTCTTTCTTCTTTGTGTGTATATCTATTACAGATTTTTGGTTTGCAGTTACCATGAGGTTTTCATACAGAAGTCTATATATATATACATGATTATTTTAAGTTGCTAATCTCTTAATTTCAAATGCATTTTAGATATCCTGCATTTGTATTCTTCTCCCCTCATGATTACTGGTTTTGATATAATATTTTACATCTAATTGTTTTGTGTATATTTTAACTGCTTATTGGGATACAGATGATTTTTTACTACTTTTGTCTTTTAATGTCCTTATTAGTTTGTGTGTGGATGGTTTCCTATCTCTACTGTATGTTTGCCTTTACTAGTGAGCTTTTCCATTTCATAATTTTCTTATTTCTGGTTGTGGCCTTTTCTTTTCTACCTAGAGAAGTTCCCTTATCATTATTGTAAAACTGGTTTGGTGGTGCTGAATTCTTTTAGCTTTTGCTTGTCTGTAAAGCTTTTGATTTCTCCATCAAATCTGAATGAAAGCCTTACTGGGTAGAGTATTCTTGATTGCAGGTTTTTTTTTCCCTTCATCACTTAAAATATATTGTGCAACTCCCTTCTGGCCTGCAGACACTCTGCTCTTTTATTGGGATATTTAGACCATTTATATTTAATATTATTATTTATATGGCAGGGTTTAACTCTTGTCATTTTGCTTTTTGTTATCTACTTGTTCTGTCCGGTCTTTTTTCCCCTTTTGGACTGAGTATTTTTTATTATTGCATTACCTTTTTGGCTTATTAGCAATTACTGTTATGTTATTTAATTTTTGCTTTCAGGGTTTGTAGGATATATCTTTAACTTATTCAAGTCTATTTCAAGTAATACTAAGGCATTCTTTTCTATTATGTAAAACCCTTTCAACATTATGCTTGCACTTCTCCATTCATACCATATGTTCTGTTGCATACATTTTACTTTCATGTAAGTTATAAACCCCACAAAATTGTCACTGTTTTCTATTTTAAAAGTCAGTTATTCAGAAACAGACTCACAAACGTAGAGAACAAACTTATAGTCGGGGGTGAAGGGGGCAGGAAGCGATAAATTGGGAATTTGAAATTTGCACTTCTTGGGGAGTAATGGAAATGTTAGCTATCTTGATTTTGGTAGTGATTTCATAGGTGCATACATCTATCAAATTTCATCAAATTGTACATCTGAAGTATGTGTAGTTTATGTACCAGAATTATACCACAATAAAGGTGTTTTTAAAAAGTATTATTTTTTAAAGAGATGTAAATAATAGGAAAAAAGGGCTTTTGAATTTTCCCATATAGTTAGCATTTCTTTTGCTCTTTGTTCCTTTGTGTTCATCCAGGTTCCTGTCTGGTATCATTTTTCTTCTACCTGAAGGACTTCCTTTAACATTTTTTATAGTGTTTATGTGCTAGTAATGGATGCTTTTAGCGTTTGTATGTCTGAAATAAGTCTTTATTTCTTTTTTTCTTTTTTGTTTTTAAGATACTTTTGCTAAATATGTATTTCTAGGTTGAAGATGTTGATCTAGTGTCTTTTGACTTGCATTATTTCTGATTTTATGATTTTATGTCACTTTTTTTCTTCATCTGTATGTAATATGTCCTTTTTTTTTCTGGCTGCTTTTAAGAGTTTTTTTCACTGATTTTAAGTTGTTCAGTTATATTGTATCTTGATTCTCTTCATCTTTCTTGTGCTCGGGTTTGTTTGTTTTTTAGCTTCTTGAAACTTTGGTTTTATAGTTTTCCTCAAATTTGGAAAATTTTTGCTATTACTTCCTCAAAATATTTTTCTGTACTCCTTCTTCCTCCTTTTTTTCCTCTTCTTTAGAGAATCCAGTTATGTGTATATTAGGCCTCTTGAAGTTGTTCAACAATTCAGTAATGTGCTGTCCATTTTTTTCAATCTTTTGTTGTTTCATTTGGTGATGTTTCTATTGCTATATTTTCAGGTTTGGTAATCTTTTGTTCTGCTTTGTCTAATCTGCTGTTAATCCCATTTAACAGTTTTTTAATCTCAGATATTATGGTTTCATCTCTATAAACTTGATATGTTTATGTATTTTATCAAACAGATACTTACTAAGTTCCAGGTATTAAATTTGACAATGTATCCTTTATTGGTGACATGAACACTTTTTGTTAGAAAGCTGAGGAGAATAATGATTGCAGTGGGCTCAAAAGGTATTGGAGATTATATAAACGAAGATTTTTCTTTTGAGGCATTGTCTGTGAAACGTGACAGAGAAATGTAATGGTGCCAAAAAAGGATATGGTGATAGTATCAGGGGAATATTTTTATAAGATGAGGATATTTTATCACTTATATGCTGATCATAGTGATTTTGTTAAAAAAAGAAAAAGGATACATGGGAAAGAGAGAGGGTAACCTTAGGAAATCCTTAGAAGAGGGATTGAGATCCTGCCCAGGTAGAGGATATCGGCCATGAAACAGAACACAGTTAGGTCATTCTTTTTCATAGGAGGGAAAGCAGAGTGAATGAGTATGGTTAGAGGTAGGTTAGTAAATTTTCCAGTGATAGTTTGGAGCAAATTAAAGCTTTTGACTCCATTTACTCAAATGTACTGTGTGTTTGAAACAACCCCTTGCTGTGCCTAGCTGCTATAGATACAGCACTGAAGCACTTAGGTGTTCAATATTATGTGCCAATGCGTAGCATAGTTCTTGGCACATAATAGGTGTTCAACAAATGTTTATTGACTATATTTGGATATATACACCCAGATAACTGTGTATAGATTTTTTGTTTCTGAAACAGCTCAGTTGACTATTTAATGATTATTGCTTTGGTTGGGTTGCTTTTACAGGTTGGATTTTGCTTTTTAATAATTTGTTTCATCCTATGAATTTTCAGTGAATACAACTTTTTGTGTAATATATCTTAAAGCTTTATATGAAATTTTAAAAGGTACTTATTCCCCTTGTGCGCTAACCGTATGGACTAGGTTCAATGAGAGGACAAAGAAGGGACAAAGTTTTGATACTTAGGGAATTTGGAGATAGAAAGATAGAATTTGGAGTAGTAACTGAGGTTAGAAAGGGAAGTATAAGAGTGCCAGACCCACACGGGAAGATGAGGCGCAGGACAGAAAGGATTTTGCACTCGTTAACAGATCTGAAAGAGCAGCTTACAGATGGCTAGTGCTGTGTGCGAAGTTGACTTTAAGAACATATTTGGAGATCTAGTTTAGTGAATCCCTGTCATTTGCTTAAACATTCTTTGTCACATTTAAAAACAGCACAACAAAAAATTCCATCTGTTCCATGTTGTTCACCAGCCACTCCTCCCTTTTAAACTTATTAAAGACTAGTTCATATTTGCTATCTGTATACTTTCCTTCACTCAATCCTCAGTCCAGTCTGATCTTGCTTCCACTCTTAATGCCTCACCAAAACCGTTCAGATCACCAGTTGCCCATTCTGGCAGATCCAATTAACTTTTTTCACTTTTTATCTTCATTGGGCTTATTTTTTAAACTATTTCTTCCTTGTCTCCCACTATACATTGCTCATCCAGATTTACTTTGTTTCTCCAGTTGCTCCTTTTTTAAAAAACTATCTCTACATTAAAGGTAAGTTTTCTAGGCATCATGCTGCATACTATAAGAATACAAAAGGAGAATGTATTTTGCCAGTGTGCCAAACATTTGGCGTGCAAATGAAATAATACAGAAGAAAGAAAGAATTACATGTTACTGTTTAGTTGGATACATAGTTATATGTACCAAGCTTAGACCTAAGTTGTCTTCTCTTTGTACCCTATTCCTATTTACCTACGTGTTTCACAAATTTTTATTTTAATTTCAGACCATATTTGCATTCCACATATATGTATCCAGCTCTATACTTGACACTTCTTAGACGTTGAGTTTCAGGTGCCTTTGAAGCATCTTGTAGGAAGAACTCATAATTATCCCCGCTAGTTCCCAACCAAAAAGCAAACAAAAAGGAAACAAGCATGGTCCTCTTGTACTATTTCCTATCTTAGTGAAGGCAAAAAAACCTTATGGGAGTTATGTTTGGCACTTCTCTCTCCATCACGCCTCATGGACTGTCACTAAGCCCTAGTGATTTTAACTCCTTTAATATCTTTCAGTTTCGTTCATTTTTCTCCAAATTTATTGTTACCACTATGACAAGTCAGTGCTCTCTAAAGTAGAATGCATATATCCCAGTGTTGTGGGAGAATGAAAACTTTACTCTTATTTTTTAGTTCTAAAAATACCAATTTATTTACTTTTTAATCTTAAAATAAAAGAAAAAATCAAATAATCATGTATTACTTCTCTTGATCTGAGTGGCAGATTGTCACATTTTATTTCTGGTATGTGAGGTTATCCCAAGAGAAGTTTAGGTCTTCTGAGTGTGGAAAAGTTGATAGAATTGCTCTCATTCATGTGCTCTTCCTAACTGTGGCATATTGCACTTTTAAGTATGCTTGGTTACAGTGATTTACAGATTATATTAACTGGTTTTAATTCAGCTAATCTTCACTAGTGTACACAAGTGGCTTAAAAGACCTATCTGCTGTGAAAATATGAATGAAAATAACACTAACATGCATTTCAGAGCAAATAAGAAAATGGCAGAGTTGAAATTTTCCTTTTCCTAATGTGAGCGATCTCTTAGTCTGCCACCACAAGGTAGAAACAAAGATGCCATAAGCAGAAAACAGAAGGAAAAAAAATCCAGATTATCATCGATAATTTGAACATGCATGTTTATTATTAACTTCGCTTTTAGTGTGTAACAGGTGCCTTGAGATAGTAACTAATGAAACTATGAGAGCATAGTAATTCGTAATTGGTGATATTTTGAATGTTGTGATATTCAATTCGGCCTTAAATATACATCAAGTCTAATAAAATGTTACTAAAGATCTTTTGTGGTTTCCTCCAGTGTTTTATACCTTTGTTTAAAAGCTTGGTCTTTCTGCTCCAGGGAAAATGATGGAAATCCAGTACAGAGGGAACACAGAGAGAACATACTAAAATGCACTCCTTTGTCAGGAAACACTGTTGAAACAGGCTTAGGAAACAAAGCTGAAGATTCAAAAAACAAATATTAGAATAAATCATGCAGTGTACAAACTTAGCTGTATACAGATGGATGAAAGTATAGGTGCTTCTGGTAGTCTTAATTTAAGATATTTGTTAGATTCTTTTTCAGTTATAAAATACTTGAAGAGCTACTTCTTTGTGGACCAAAGAAAGCTATAACAAGTTAAAGCCTAAAGTATAGTTTCTCTTCCCTCCTTCTGTCTTCATGTGGAACCTGTGTGACACTCCCAGATATCTTTTATATTAACCTAGAAGTTCACTGATTATTTGTTTAATGACATACAAGAATTATCTCATTTAAAAATGAATTAGACACCTCCTTCCCTCCCTTTCTCTCCCTCCCTCTTCTCTCCTCCTTCCCTTTTCTCTACTCCCTCCCTCACTCTGCTCTCCCTCTCTCCTCTCACTGTCACACACACAAGTCCCAAATATGCTAGATCTTCTCTTAGCATATTTTTAAAAGAATAATAAACCTTCTTGTCTTCTCAGGGTAAAAACGTTTTAACAATGAATGAAAAATACCTGCCTCAAGCTAGGAAAACATTATAAAAATAATGTCATTATGTATTTTTTATTGTTGACAAAAACCATGATGACTGTCATATGTGCAAACTTTAAAGGCTTGGAAACAGAATTTTGTAACTTCAGTGGGTTTTGAACCTTTTCCTAAAAATATTAAAATGCAACCTTTTAATTTATTTTCTTGAAAAACTGATTTGTATCTATGAACATTGGAAGTCTGTTAGCTCAATTTCAACAGAAATCTTTGCATAATTAAGGTATAAGATAAAAAATTAGGTCAGTATCGCACTTCTTCGATTTGTGTGGCTGTGTCTTTGTGATATGCAATGAAACCTAACGTGAAAATAAGCCAGTTTTAGTGTCAGACCTTTTAAGCACTATTTTTTATATGTTTAAGAAAAGTGTACTCGCCATTGACAAATATAATTTAAAAATTACTCTAAAATATTCATTTCATTTTATATGAGCCTTTTAAAATTTCAATATTTTGGTCTTGTATAATAGTTAAATAATATACATATAATATACACTATACATATTTGGGAGATACAAATGCAAAAATTTTGCAGTGATGGGGAGTTTATGATCAAAAAAAGCTTGGAGACAAGTTTGTTCAAGCTGTAGTCATCTCCTTCTTGGACCACTGCAGTAATCTCCTAATTTAACTTCCATTCTAGATTTCTCAAAGCTGTTCTTCACATAACAGCCAAGGTGGTCATCACAGTGTGCAAATGTGGTCATATAATTTTTCTTAGTAAACTACACACATCCACAAACCTTTAATATGTTCTATAAAGTCTACAAGCTATATGATCTAGCTTCTCTGGTCCTGAGTCTAATTTCTTAACACTCTTCCTTTTATACTTTTTCCTACCATGGGCTGCCTTTTAGTTCTTTATACTAGCTGTGCTCCTGTCGTTTCTGGCCTTTACACATGATGTTCTCTCCACTCCAAAGGCTTTCCTTTCCCTTCCTTTCCCAGTTTACTTTCTACATATCATTCATATCTCATCCTGAACAGTATCTATTCAAGGAAGCCTTTGCTTATTTTCCTGACCAGACGTGTGTGTGTTTGTGTGTTTCTCTTTCTCTCCCCCCACCTCATGCACATGCATGCTCACACACACACACAATTATAACCTCTTATTTAATACTGTTTAAGTGTTTGTCCTTCGTTATATTTAACACAATTGCTATATTACCTCGATTTGCATGAGTATTTGCAAAGATAGCCATTGACATTAAGCTCCATGAGTACACAAAACGTTTGCCTGATTTTGCTTATTCTGTTTTTCCAGTACTTAGACATGTGAGTGAATGTTATATCAAGGAGTTTAGTTTTTATCCATAGGAGTAAAAGAGCCGTTGGCAGCTCTGTGAAAAATAGGAGAGTAATGATGACACATACTAAGACTTCAGCTTTAGAAAGGTCAACTAGAGGCTGTAGTTGAGTGAAAGAGAGAGACTAGAGCCCGGAAGATCCATTAGATGGCCTTCATACATGAAGAAAGGTGAGAACCTAGTCTTTGCAGTGTAGATGGAAAGTAGAAGTTGTTGCATTTAGTAGATGTTTGGAGACAGAATCCATTCATATTTGGTAACGTGCTGTCTGACTGTTGTCAGAGGTGAGAAGAAGTCAGAGATTACTTGAAAGCTTGGGCTATTAAACCTGTAGGCCATTTATTGTGTAAATGAGTATAAGACAATTAGCCATTCAGGGGGGTGAATACTTTTTAGTTTAAATAAAATTCACAGGAGTAATCTCTTAGCCACTGGTCTATTTAAAGGCTGTTTGGAATGGGTTTATTGAGGTATAATTCACATACCATGCAATCACCCAATCAGAATGTGCAATTAAATAATTTTGAGTATATTCATAGACATGTGCAACCATCACTGCAGTCAAATTTTAGAACATTTTCGTCACCTCAAAAAGAAACTCCCTACTCTTTAGTTATCACCCTTTTTCCTTCTGTCCCCCTCCCAACCCTACCCAATCTCCTCTCTCTATGGATTTCTTTTTTTCTGGACATTTTGTGTAAATGAATCATACCGTATGTGGTCTCTTACAACTGGATTCTTTCACTTAGTATAGTATTTTCAAGGTTCTTTCAAGCATGTATCAGTACTTCATTCCTTTTTATGACCAAATAATATTCCATTGTATGGATGTATATTGTGTTTTGTTTACACAGTTCATTAGCTGTTGGACTTTTGAGTTGTTTCGAGCTTTTGGCTTCTATGAATAATGCTGTGTACAAGGTTTCGTGTGGACATATGTTTTTGTTTCGCTCAATTATATTCCTGGGGGCAGATTTGCTGAGTCATATGGTAATCCTGTATTTTTAGTTATCTGAGGAACTGCCAGAATGCTTTCCAAAGCAGTTAACTGCACCACTCTGTATTCCCTCTAGGCTCCCAGTTTCTCCACATTCTTATCAACACTTGTTGTCTTTTTGATTCTAGCCATACTAGTCGACATTAAGTGGGTTTGATTTGCATTTCCCCCCAGTGACAAATGATGTTGAACATTTTTTCATGTGCTTTTTGGCCATTTGTATATCATCCTTGGCAAAGTGTTTATTTAGATCCTTTGCCCATTTTTTTCATTGAGTTACTTGGCTTTTTATCACTGAGCTGTAAGAGCTCTTTATATATTATAGATACCAGTTTCTTATCAGAAATATGATTTGCAAATATTTTCTCCCAATTAATATGTTGTGTTTGTATTTTTTTGATGGTGTCCTTTGAAGCACAAAAGTTCTTAATTTTGATGATGTCCAGTTTATGTGTTTCTTTTGTGTCTTGTGCTTTTTGTGACATTTGTAAGAATTCTTTGCCAAATCCGGGATGGTTAAGATTTGGCACTACATTTTCTTCTCAGAGTTTTGTAGTTTTTTCTCTTACATTTAGGTCTTTGATCCACATCAAGTTAATCTTTTTTATATCGTCTATGGTAAGCATTCGGCTTTTGTTCTTTTGCATATGGCTGTTCACTTGTCCCAGCACTTTTTGTTGAAAAGAGAATTCTTTCCTTGTTGGATAATCTTCACATCTTTTTTGAAAATCATTCACCATTGATGTAGGTTTGCAATTTTTTTTTTTTTAACAGCAAACTGTATTTTAGTTTCAATACTGCTTGGATTTCTCTTTCACAGATAATTCTGTCATTAAAGGAAGATTGTGTTTACTTTTAAGTAAGCTTTTAAGGATGATAGGGATGTTTGTGTAATTTTAGTACTACGTTGTGTACCACAGATTTAACCTGGAAGAATGCACCATCTGCACATGTGGAACAGCTGTTCTGGTCATGATAGATGAGTTTGAAAAGTCATGTTTCTTTCAGTGACAGTGACATTTTGGTTTTCTTTTTGCTGGTGCTTCCTGAGTGCCAGACACGGTGCTAGTATAACACTTACAAAGAAGTATATGACAAATCCCTTCCTCAAGTTGCTAATTGTTTGTAAGATATTGGGAACAGTGAAGGGGAGTAAAATGACATGGGAATAATTGGGAACAATCATGCAGGGTTTGCTAGTCCATAGACATGGTATATTTTGAGACTGTATGTGTTGTACAGCTGTTTTCACTCTAGCATATGGCTTTTAGTGTTACTTTTTAAAAATTACATTTCCTTAAGACCAAGAATCAATTTAGGATATGAGTACTATGGATGCTGCTAAAAAGAAGTGAATGGTAAAGAAACACTATTAGATAGCTTGACGCTTTTTGTATGAAACTGTGGGAAACTGTTACTGACCACAGTATTACTGAGGGTGATCAGATGGAATCATTAAATTCTTTCAGTGTTTTTTTTTTCTTTTATGCATTCTTAGGAACTCAGCAGGAGCTTTCATTGAATTAACTGGAATTGAATAGTTTAATTTGGAGCATTTTTCTCTAATGAAACTTTTTCTCTTAATGTCACTCTGTAATTTTATGTCCCTTTTTCTTAGGAGTCTCAGCAGTCCAATTTTGGCCCTGGAGAACAAAGTAAGTATTTCTTTTCCTCTTGGTTTTGAAATCAAGCTGTTTATAGAGCATACATTTCTCATGGTCACATCATATATTTCTTTAATAATTCTTTTGTATATCTTATCCCAGTTTTTATGATCCAGTGCTTAGTAATGAATTGAACTGAATCGGCTTAAACAATGAAGAATCATAGTGGGAGGGTATATATAGCTCACCGGTAGAGTGCATGCTTAGCATGCATGAAGTCCTGGGTTCAATCCTCAGTACCTTTACTAAAAAATAAATAAATAAACAACAAACCTAATCCCCCCTAAATAAATTTTTAAAATTGAAGAATTATAGACAATTAGAGATCAGAATTAACTAGTTTTATTATTAAGTGTTTGAACTAATAGTTCAGAGTTCATGAATTCAGTTTGATAAGTACCCCATAACCCCAAGAGCCATTCTTCTGTCTTTTCATCTTCTTCATGAAGATACTTGGTTCTGTGATGGTAAAACTCCAGGCAAGAAGAGGTCATCGTAGCTTACCATGGCTCTTCTCTTCTTGTATCCATATTTATTTATCCTTCCTGGGGCTTTTGGTCTGGGAAGAAAGTCTGCTGTCTGCTACACAAACCCCCTCCACCTCTACTCTCTTGGACTCTCAGAAGAACTTGAGAGGCCAGTAGCCTTGGGGAATTCAAGTGTGGTTTGAAGAGGTGATGACTGTGTCAGTTAACAGTGGTAAGGTCAGGAACCTAGCAAATGTTTGGGCTTCACCATATAGCTCTCTAAAAACTATGTAAAAAAATAAAAAAACAAATGTTTCTTTGCCAAGAGCAATAACTTCTTAAATGAGGTCGATTTACACTAGTAAATAAGCTGTTTTGGGAGATTAAAATGTGGAGCTTTTTAATCCTTAGCTTGTTGTCTTTAGTGATCTTAAAGCAAAGAGACAAAACTAAGATAATACCCATTATAAGGTTAACAAACTTTTTCTATGTATCCATTTCTTAGTTCTGCTTTAAAGCTGCAGTTATTGGAAAAAGGAACCCAAGATTGTTGATATGTGGTAAATAGCTAGCTATAGGCCAGAAAGTTTACATTTTCTCTTAAACTTTTTAAAGGCTATCTTATCCTTCTACTACTCTTCCCCCATCCTCTCGCCCCAAAGCTAACTGTTGGCAAATATATGGCAGATAAGTTGCAGCTACTCTTTACTACCTGTGTTTTTCACTTTATCTAATTTTTAAAATTTTATTATTTTTTAACTTAATTTGTTTTAGAACTGTTATTCTATCAGTATAAAGCTCTAGTGTATTCTTTTTAACAAGATTATGTTATAATATATTAAGATACCATAATAGATTTAACTAGTCCCCAGTAGATGTGCATTTGTTTCCATTTCTGCTGTTGCAAACCATACTATAATAAACTGTGTGTGTGTGTGTGTGTGTGTGTGTGTGTTCCTCCAGATATACCTGTAAGGTAAATTCCTTTCATTATAATTGCTGGGCCAGTGGATTGTGCATTTCAGTATGATAAGATAATATTATCAGATTGCCTTCCAGAAAGATTATATGAGTTTATAATCCTACCAATAGCATGAATGTGCCTGTTTCTACCAGTATTTCATATTAAGGCACTTTAAAGTGTTACCAGTTTGATGGATAAAGAATAATATCTTTGATTTATCTTTCTTTGTGGATATACAGATAGATATTTTAAAATATAAATAGCAGTACTGTTGCTAATTTCTGCATTCTTTTTTGTTCTAGAAAGATATAATCCTTCTAAAACTTCAAATGGGCACCAGTCTAAATCGTAAGTTTATTGCTTAGTAAGCTTATTGTTTGTTTTTTAAGCTAAATGTCTAACTGTAGGTGTCTGGAGGTTTAGAACAACACTTAGAAATGTATGCTTAACTTTCTAAGGCAGAGGTAAGCAAACTTTTATATAAAGGGCCAGATAGTGAAATATTTTAGGCTTTAGGAGCCACATGGTCTCTGTCTCAACTACTCAGCTCTGCTACTGTAGCATGAAAGCAGCCATAGACTATGGGTACAGTTATGTTCCAAAAAACTTTATTTACAAAACAGGTGGTGGTCTGGATTTGGCATGTGGGCCATAGTTTGCCTACCCCTACTCTGCCATTACAGTTTTTCCTCATCTCTCAGAGTGTGTTTATGTTTGTTTTGTTGTTGTTTGTTTTTAAGAAAAAAGACATGGAAAAAAAGACAGGATTCTTCTTAGTAAACTCTCCATTTAACCACTAAATGTAGAATCTTTAAACAACATAGTTGTACTATCTGTAGATTTTCCTACTTCTATTTTGTAGGTAGACCCAGGAATATATATCAGAATTTAACAGTTTGGTATACTGGATGATAATAAAATCCAGCTTAAAGGAATGAACGGACTACTGAATTCCTGAGACTACAAGTTAACCCAGTGATTAAAACAAAGTTCTGAAGAAACTGGCAACAGTGCTAACTTCTCTATGCCATAACCACAATCTATACTGATAACCTTAGCCTCTTCAGCTAAACATAGGGAGAACTGAGTGAGAATGAAAATACATGAATGCAAGAAGTTTCCCCTCATTGCTGAAGAATTCAAATTATGTAAATTCCTATTTATTCATATGCAGACAACTGATGGGAGCTTACCATATATGTGCATATCACTTTGGTTGCTGAGGGGATAAAAGCGTGCAGGACCTTGAGCAGTCTGGTTCAAGCTTTGACATATTCACATGTGTAAACAGGTTCATTGAGTTGCCATTATTAAATCATAAGGGCTGAGAGAATTCGGAGTAAGTACACTTCTTTACTGGAAATCAGTCATACAGATGCACTAAGCCCTTGTCCAAAAGAAAATTCTTCTCATCTGTCTCACATAATTGGTCAGCCTTAAAACACTTTTCATAATTCTGTAATCAACCGGTTATTTTGTTTCAAGATGATCTTTTAATGCAATGCTCTGAATTTGGAGTCAGATTTAGAAACTTAGGTTAGGCTTTCAGGGGAAGTATAAGTAGTTACTGGAGTGAAAGAAGATTTCCTCCCCATTGATTGGAGACTGTCATGACATTTTAAGAAGAAAGATAATGGAACTAGTGGTAATGAGAAATTAAGCATTTTTCTAGTTGTAGTTCTCCCTAAGCTTTGTATTACATTTTCCTTTCCTGTAAAAAGGCAAGTAATGTTTTTGGTTTATTGCTCAATTTTTAATTTTGGTTTTGATCTTACGGCCTTAAAGAAAAATTAAATCTGTAATTTTACTTTCAAAAACCAATTCCAGGAATCCATCAACTTACAGTATTTGTGTTTTTTAAAAGTGATTTGAATTTTAATCAAGGAAGATTTGGAACCCGAAGTTTATTTTTAATTTGTACATGGTTATTTCTGTTGTATAGCCAAGGTTCTTACCCTAAATTATTTCTTCTATAGAGGGCCCTCGGTTTTCATAGCAAGGCATTTATGACCTAGAACTTTGATTTTGTGTTCTAGTTTTCAGTTACCCAAGTGTACGTATCTCTTGTTGGTACTTTCATTTTATCCCCCTTCTTTTTAGGAGTTGTATTTATCTAGTGGGCTGTAGTATAATTTGTTTTAATAATGAATGAGTGTGTGTATATGCAATTAGAGAAAAATTAGAGGTAACAGAAGTGAGTATAAGAGTTTGTAGGAGGTGGCTTTTGTTTAATTAGAAAAGAAAGATGAATAAATATTTTATTTATGAAAAAGGTGAAGCTTCTAAAAATGTTAAAGTCCTCCCTCAGTTTTTACTCTTGATATGAACCACACAAGACAGACTAAGACTTACTTCTCTATTTTTCATTTAAGTCATTGGCTCCTACAGTGATTATTTCTAGAATTATTGGTAGGTATTTAATACCATGGTATGCCATGGTAAAATGTTCCAAAAATAATAATCCTTTCTGCCTTTTCCCTCCAGTATGTTAAAAGATGACTTAAAACTAAGCAGCAGTGAAGACAGTGATGGGGAACAGGTGTGTCTACTACTATATGATTTTGTCAGTTTCATATAGTACTTGTTTATTATATTTTTAAAGAATTATAATTGAATAATACATTTATGATCCAGTTATTTAAAATAAACTTCTTCCTGCTTTCTGATACTGAAATGTTGTAGTTCTCTGCTTTGTCTTTAAACCTCCATTTTTTTTCATATTTAAAAAAAATTGGCTTTTCCTTAATACTTACCTTTCAGAATGTACTCATAAAGCATGAGATTGTTAACAAGAAGAATTATTAACAAAGCTTTTAATCTTACCCTGGCAGTTAGTTATTCTTTAGGTTAAAAACAGTATTTCATAAATATTAGGTGACCATTGATGCATACATTAGAGAAGCCACTTTTTCTGTTAAGATTTCAGATATTGTTCACATTAAGCAGATAAAATGTTATTATTCATTCACAGATTTCCTCTCATGTTTTAATTTTAGGATTGTGATAAGACAATGCCAAGGAGTACACCAGGAAGGTAGGCATGCTTTTATTTCTTGTTTTATTTAGAGTGGTGAGGTCAACCTGATAAGACTGTAGTGACACAGTAGCTAACCTTATGAAGTAAATGTTATTGATTGTGATGGTAGTTATACAACTCTGTAAATTAACTAAAAATCATTGAATTGTACAATTAAAATGGGTGATTTTTTTGTATATAATTTATACCTCAATAAACCTGTTTTTAAAAGGTAAGTGCTGGTGAATGAGCAACATATCAGAAACATTTTAAGGAAGGATTTATTTCATTTATAATGAAGTTCTGCATTAATAGAATTATAAGAGCTTAACAAATAGTAAACATTTTAAATAAAGTTGGTTGTCAGATTTGGATGCTCTCATGTTGCCACTTTAAAAAATAAAATATTTGGTCATTTATATGTTTTATCTCTTTTAGTAACTCTGAACCTTCACACCATAATAGTGAAGGAGCAGATAACTCCAGGGATGATTCTAGCAGCCACAGTGGATCTGAAAGCAGCTCTGGATCTGACTCAGAGAGTGAAAGTAGTTCCAGTGACAGTGAGGCAAATGAGCCATCCCAGAGTGCATCTCCTGAGGTGAGAGAGAGGCAGGGGTTGCCTTCCACAGGCCCTCACACACCCCGGTGATGGCCAGTTAACACTTGCTTCAAATATAAAAAATGAAGAAAAGAAGATTACATATTCTGACAAAAAGAAATGGAACTATATGTCTGGGAGGAAACCTAGTTACTTCAGTTTCCATGTTATGTGACAAGCATGTTTGGTCTAGATTAGGAACTATTTGAGGTCATATTTCAGGTCACTAAAAAGTTGGATTTCTTTACTTCGGGCTTTATTTTTGTGTTTCAAAGTGGTAATTCATGTTTTCTGGTTATGGTGAATTTAAAAAGCCTTAAGTAGTATAATTTTACTGGAGGTTGATAAAATGTGGTTAAAAATCTCTTTTGGTACCTACATCATTTGTTTACTTTCTGGAATTAAATATACTATATGGTCATATGTAATTTTTGCCTTTGAAGCTGAATTCCTAGCAGGAATATTTAATTTTTTAAAGACCATATATAACATTGTTTGTCTTTTTATTCAAATGATTAGAGCTGTTAGTCAATACTTTTAGCCCTTTCTTTGGTTCAGTCAGAACTGTGGAAAACCAAATGCCTTTGTGGCATTAGGCATTGTGTTTTTTGTTTTCCTTGAGATTATAAAGGAGGGAGAAAGTTTCAGTATTGAAAAAGCATACTTATTTCTCTGTTTTTTCAGCCTGAACCGCCACCCACAAACAAATGGCAACTTGATAATTGGCTGAATAAAGTGAACCCACATAAAGTGTCACCAGCTTCTTCTGTGGACAGTAACATCCCATCATCTCAAGGATATAAAAAGGAAGGCCGAGAACAGGGCACAGGGAACAACTACACTGATGCAGGCGGTTCTAAAGAAACAAGTTCCGCTACTCCTGGACGAGAGTCCAAAACCGTCCAAAAGGGATCAGAAAGTGGACGCGGGAGGCAGAAGTCTCCTGCGCAGAGTGACAGCACAGCACAGAGGAGAACTGTAGGCAAAAAACAACCCAAAAAGGCTGAGAAGGCAGCTGCTGAAGAGCCCCGCGGAGGCCTGAAGATAGAAAGTGAAACCCCGGTAGACATGGCTACCAGCATGCCCTCCAGCAGACACAAAGCAGCCACCAAAGGCTCAAGGAAACCTAATATAAAAAAGGAGTCCAAATCTTCCCCTCGACCTTCAGCAGAGAAAAAGAAATATAAGTCAACAAGCAAATCTTCCCAGAAATCAAGGGAAATCATAGAAACAGATACCTCATCCTCAGATTCGGATGAAAGCGAGAGCCTTCCTCCTTCCTCACAAACTCCTAAGTACCCTGAGAGTAATAGGACTCCGGTTAAACCCTCCTCAGTGGAGGAAGAAGATAGCTTTTTTCGGCAACGAATGTTCTCTCCTATGGAAGAGAAGGAACTTCTCTCACCCCTCAGTGAGCCTGATGACAGGTATCCACTTATTGTGAAGATTGACCTGAATCTCTTGACTAGAATACCAGGAAAGCCTTACAAAGAAACAGAGACACCCAAGGGAGAAAAGAAAAATGTGCCAGAAAAGCACACAAGAGAGGCTCAGAAACAAGCCTCAGAAAAAGTTTCCAACAAAGGCAAGAGGAAACATAAGGTTTGTAAAGGGTTTTTTTGTTGTTTTGTTTTGAAACGTCAGCATCTACAATGCAGTGGAAATCTCAGTAAGCCAGAACAAACTAGTTGAGTCATAACTATGAGGGAAAATAGAAGGTGAGCCTAAGGCCCAGATGAGTCTGCAGACACGAGTGTCTCTTGACCATTATTCCTCTGCCTGTGTCCTTTTGTAAAGAATTATAGTTTCTAATCTAGTAAGAAATGAGCAGGCGCTTCTGTTCAGTGTGTGCTGGTCAGTATAGAGATGAGAGTGAAGCAGAGACTGCAAACGCCTTGACAGCTTTCTTAAAATTTTGGTTTTAAATGTCATCACTGTTCCTAACACTTTCTTCTCTCTTATACCTAGACCAAGTCACACTTTTAAAGTTACTAATTCCAGCTTATAAATTGACTCACCAATTTTAACTTGTCATTAAGAGCTTCCACCAATCCACTGTACCTAGCTATGCTGTAGTTTTTTCACTTTTCAAACACCCATAACTGCAAGTTCAGAACTAAAAACATCTGCTGGCACATAACCAGCTCTTGTGCCTAAATACTTTCAAGATAATTTGGATTTAGAGGCAAAGGTTGGTATATATTTTAAAGTCATCTTTTTTTAGACCAAGTAAATGTGAAAAATCACAGATGCCTTGTGATTGGAGGTTAATAGACATATAATGAAAAGAGCTGAAAAACTTACATATGTAGACAGATTCTTTGGGGAAAAAAGCTTGATCTTTCAGCTCAAGTGAGAAATCTTTATAGGAAAGTAAATTTTAATAATCTGTATTGGAGAATAGTCTAATTTCCCCTGATATAGATTTATGAATATGATTGTAAAAGACTGAAAACGTGAGCAGGTGAACAGAATAGATAACCAGAATGACTGTACCAGGTGGACTCAGAACAAAACCCCAGTCCCAGTTGACCTTGAGAATCTCATGTAGGAAAATAAGAAGAATACAGCATTTTTCTTAAAGTGAGCTGGAGGTTTTTTCCTCTGTTTTTCTTGAAACCACAGTACTATATGCTGATGATGATGTCTGTTTGCAGAAACTAGAATAATACTTTTTTTTTTTCATCTTCAAAACTTGGGGATTTTGGCAGGGGAGAGTTTAGCTCAAGTGGTAGAGTATGTGCTTAGCATGTACAAGGTGCTGGGTTCAATCCCCAGTACCTCCTCTAAAAATAAATAAATGAGCAAATAAAATAAATTACCCCCCCAAAGAAAATTAAAAAAGAAAAGAATTTTTTTTTTAAGTTGGGGATTTTTTAAAAATTTGAATTTCTAGAAAACTGAAGAAAGCTTACTACTTTCAGTGCTATAGCTAATAAGTTTCCATTATTGTAGTAAAGAGATGATTTATTCAACTAGTAAGCTGTTTTCAGGCTACTGGCCCCTATAGCTCACAGCCTCAGATTGCTGGATTTGGTTTCGGGATTTAATTCATAGAATTACAATAAGAGCTTGTATATGACAGGATCTGCTCTTTAAAAAACTAAAGGATTTCTTATGGAATAAAAAAATGATCCTTTTGTGCTTAATAAGTGTTACATATTCTTTATAGGATTTTCAGATATTTAGAATATAAAAAGTGAAAGTCTTTTTCACTCTTGTTTAAAGTTTTATAATATATATAACTTATAATAAAAAATCCCCTTCCTCTAAAAGAAGTAGTGCCCTGTATCTCCTCCTCCCCTCCCCCAAGCCTCATTGGCAAATATTCCTCCCAAGTTTTCTATCAGTACTCACAAGTCAAGTTTTGATTTTATAAGATGTATAACACCAGGAAACTTGATGATCTTTGAAATTTGTGGCTTTGGCTAAATTAAGTGTCTGGGGTAGGGCAGTTCCTGAAAATGAAGGAGGCAGTATTGGGAAGAGACCCAGACAAGGATAATGAAGGATGTAGATTCCTTTTTCTCATGTTTTCACATGTCTATCTTTAATCATTTGTGCACTGGATCAAATTCTTTTGTTATGGCAGAATGCTTGCAGTCTGTGTGCCCTGATATTTAAAGCAATAGGAAAATTTAGATTCACTGAGCAGAGTAATATTGGCGATTACAGATGGTCCCATACAGCTTTTTGTTTCAGCAAAGAAGTTTTTCAAAAAATCATTAGGTTGAGTATAATCAAAAAGATGGACAGTAACAAATGTTGGTTAAGATGTGGAGGACTGTAGTGCTGGTGAGGATGTGAAATGATATAGCTGCTTTGGAACATAGTTTAGCAGTTCCTCAAAAAGGTAAAATACAGTATTACCTTATGAGTCACCCCTCTGTATATACCCAAGAACAGTGAAAACATGTCCACACAAAAACCTGTACTTGAAAAGTAGAGAAAACCCAACTGATAAATAGGTAAATGGAATATGGTGTTTTCATGTAATGGAATAGATTTAACTGTAAAAAGGAATAAGGTACTGCTAAATGTTACAGCATAGATGATTCTTAAAAACGCTAAGTGAAGGGAACCACATACAAAGGCCAAACAATACTGTATGATTGAATTTTAATGAAATGTCTAGAATAGGCAAAGCTATAAAGACTGAATGTATAAATTAGTGATTGCCAGGTCTGGAGGTGGAAGGAATGAGGAGTGACTGCTAATGGAGACAAGGTGGTTTGTTTTGAGATAATGAAAATATTCTAAAATTGATTTTGGTGATGATTGTACAACTCTGTGAATATGCTAAAAAGTCATTAAATTGTACCCTTTTAAAGAGTAAGTTTTATGGTGTGTGAATTATATCTTAATTATATAATCTCACCTCCCCACCCCCAACCAAATCATTAGGCTATAAAGAGGCCATCTAAAAGACTGTTTCCGCATTCTAGCTGTTTTTACCTAAAGTAGGAGATTCCTTCTTAGACTCAAAACCTGATTTCTTAAACATTGTTTAAATGAATTCTTTCGCTTCACATTTATTTTCTTTCTGAAGTTTATCAGAGGTAAAGTGTTTAATGGTGACTAGTGCTGGAAACTGACATTAGATGAATAAAAATCAAACATAGTAGCTGCTTTTTTCTATTTTTCATCCAGAATGAAGATGATAACCGAGCAAATGAGAGCAAGAAACCCAAAACAGAGGACAAGAATTCAGCAGGCCATAAGCCATCCAGCAACAAAGAGTACGTCCCCAAAACATGTTACATGTGTGTTAATCTATGTATGTCATTTGCTGTTGGGTACTTTCTAACATGCTCTTAGAGTGTTTCTTTTAGTAAATATGTGTCATGTACATCTGCATACAAACGTATGCCAAATAGTAGGAGCTTTTGTTTTTTGTTTTTTGTTTTTTAACATTTTTTATTGATTTATAATCATTTTACAATGTTGTGTCAAATTCCAGCGTTCAGCACAATTTTTCAGTTATTCATGGACATATACACACTCATTGTCACATTTTTTTCTCTGTGAGTTATCATAACATTTTGTGTATATTTCCCTGTGCTATACAGTGTAGTCTATTCTACAATTTTGAAATCCCAGTCTGTCCCTTCCCACCCTCCACCCCCCTAGGAGCTTTTGGTTTTAATCAATTGGGTTGGAAAGCATTTATGATCCAGTCACTTGTTCCTCCTCGTATTTTTAGTGGAATAGGAGGTGAGTATAGGATAAGAATCAAAGCTTTATAACTTCTAGGCTTGACAACAAGCTTATGTATAACTTGCAAGAGACTTGTGAGCATTAATATCTTCATTCACTATTCATCTTTTTATTCATTTACTCAACCAATACTTACTGAATACTGGTGTGGCAGGCCAAGATTTAGGACCTGGGTATATAACCATGGTGGGGAATAAACAGACAAGTTGTCTGCTCTCATGAAATTTACAGTTTTATTTTGTTTTATAGAAATCATGTGTTCTAGTAATCAAACAGGGAAAAATAAATTTGTCTTAAAGGCAGACAAAAAGAAATGGAAAAGATCCATCACTCCTGTATGACTGTGTAGAGAAATGAGGGCATTTGTTTCGTTTGGCAGGTCATCTAAGCAGAGTGCTGCAAAAGAAAAAGATTTGTTGCCTTCTCCTGCTGGGCCTGTTCCTTCAAAAGATACAAAAACAGAGCATGGCTCCCGAAAGAGGACTATTAGTCAGTCTTCTTCCTTAAAGTCCAGTAATAACAGCAACAAGGAGAATAGTGGCAGCAGCAAAAACAGCTCATCCACATCAAAGCAGAAGAGGACTGAAGGGAAGACTTCCAGTAGCTCTAAGGAGGTCAAGGTAGGCATTGGGAACCTGAACCTTTTGAAAATTAATCTTGCCATATGACTTCTCCAAAGAGACACTGTGCTTTGAAAATTCTGTATAAACATCTCATGAATTTTACAAACCTGTGCATCTTTACTCTCAAAATGTCGTGATCTTGAAGATGAACTTACATAGTGATCTGAGACCGTGAAAGCAGTAGTCACCTGGCCACATGCATATTAATTAAGATAGAAACCCATAGTTGGAAAAATTGGTTATGGAAAAACAATTGATTATGATTGAATTTATAAATAACTCCAGTTGCTCTGATTGGGTTCTTGTCTGTGGTTTTAAATTGACTTTGGATTTTTTAGAATTAGATTTTATAAGCAAGTTGTATTAAGTGATAGAGCAACAATTGGGCTTCATAAGAAGAAAAAAGTTCTTTATTCTTTAGCTCAACTAGCACTGGAGTTAACTCCTGAGCATGATTTGTAGGGGAATATTCTTAATGTTTGTGGGTGGGGAATTGGATCAGAGAAGCTTTTTGAAGGCTGTACTTTAGGATTTTACACTGAATTTGTTTACCAGGTTATTTGCATTGCTTTCTAAACTGTTCTAATCAGGAGCAAACTCTCTGACAAATTAAGAAAAACCTAAAATTTTAAGAATACAATTCACTGAATTATTATTTGTGACTTAAATAAGCAAAGGTTTAGGAGTTGAAAAAAATGGCGGGTGGCTATTACTCAGTGGTAGAGTGCAGCACTTGAATTGAAGTGCTACTTCAATCCCCAGTACCTGTATTTGGAAAAAAAAATTGAAAAAATTGGCTGTTAAAGGCAGTTAGTTGTGCTTACTAAATGTGGTTAAATTTTTTAAACATTTAAACATTAAATTTTTTAAATTGAAGTAATTTTAATTGTGAATAGCATCTCAAATTGAAATATTCAGAAGGCCTTTTCTCTAACTGGACCCCCTTCTGTGGTAGTTTTAAGAGTTAATCCTAATGTCCTTGAGGAACCTGTTCTGGATCTTTCTCCATTTTCTATCCTTTAACTGTAGGATTTGAGGCCTGTATGCTTATTTCTTTAAACCTTTTATCGCTCTCTTTTTTTAAATGCACTCATTCAGCTCACCTGCTCATTTGGCTTCCGTTATCCCATAGGTAAAACTCATTGTTTGTGTCTCTTCTTTATTGGTTTGTTAGGTTCTAGAAAGCTGGGATTTGTATCTTACTTGTTTTATGTTTTATCCAGTGTTTAACTTACTGGATAATCAGGAAGTATTTGGATCAAGTGTAGTTATTGGGTCTTTTGTTGTTATCAACAGAATATAAAATATATTGGTCCAGACCACTTTGGTTTTAAGATCTTACGGACTTAACAGCTGTTAAAGTTGTTAATGTTAGTCTTGGCAGTTTCCAATTTAGGCAGTTATATATGAGTTTATTAAAGAGAAATCTGTAATTTAGTTAGAAAATATGCTATTTCTTATATCAACTGAAGAAAAATTAGAAATGAAAAACCAAAATTACATATAATTTTTTTTTGTTTTTTTAGATTTTTGCTAATTATCAAAGTTTTGAAATATGTTGTCAAATTTTGTTCATTCATGTTTTTAATATCTATAGCATTGCTATACGTTCCTTTTATTCTTAATATTAGTTCTCTGTGCCATCTTTTTGCCTTGATCAATCTCATCAGAGGTTTATCACTTGAAGTTGTCTTTTCAAAAAACAGCCTTTTTCTTGTTTCTCTTTAGTTTATTTTTGTTTTCTCTTTCATTAATTTGTACTTTTTATACTTTCCTTTCTTATTCTTTCTGTTTTGCTATTCTGTTTATTAGCTTCAATTTTTTTTAATTAATTTTAAGCCTTTTTTCTTTCTCTGATAGAAGCGGTTAGACTACATATTTTCCTCTAAATGTTGCTTTAACTACATCCCTGAGATTTAGTATATAATATTTTTATAACTCAGCTTAAGTGTTTTTTAATTTCATTGTGATTTCACCTTTGTCCCAAGAGTTATTTAAAAGTATGTTACTTGATTTCCGAACGTAGAGATTTTCTAGTTGTCTTTCGGTTAGTACTTCCACTTTAATTGCTTTGGGGTTGGAAAGTAGTCTACATGTAGCAATCTTTTGAAATTTGTTAAGTTGCTTTATGAAAGAGTATAGTATACGGTGTATTTTTGTAATGTTCTGTATTTGAAAAGAATATGTTTTCTGCATAAATTGGGGGCAGGGATCTATATAATTCAGTTAGATTAGTCATGTTTTCAAACCTTCTGTATGCTGACATATTTTGTCAGTTTGTCCTGTTGGCTACTGAAATAAGTTTTGCAAGGTTTATTTTGTTTTGTTTTGTATTGAGATCTACTTGATATATAACATTATATTGGTTTTAGGAATACAACATAATGATTGCATGTATGTGTATATTGCAAAGTGATCACCACAGTAAGTCTGTTTAACATCTGTCACCACACATAGTAATTTTTCTTTATTTTCAGAAGCTTCAGTTTTCCTTCAGTAAATCTAAACTTAGGAACTTGTAGATCTGTTTATAAAACATAGAGGGAAAGCTGTCCAAGTAATGTTACATTGCAGCAATATTCAGGAATCCATTTCATAAACATGTAACCTTTACCATAAAGAGCTTAGTATTTTCTCAAATCTCAGGACTTTTCATTCTTGAAGGAAGTTGTAATGGGTGAAACTGCAGAGCTCTTATACAGGAAAAGAAACAAATGCTGCATGATTTCTTTTAAATAGATTTTAAGCAGAAATATTAAAATTATATGTTACTGGGTTTTCTAATGCTGAGATTCGTGCATTCGTAAGATAAATTCTACTTATTCACAGTGTTTTATTATGAGAAAAATGTGTATTCATTTTATTATACATAGAGCTGGATGGGGAAGCAGTTGAGAAGACAGGTTCATAGCCCTTGCATAATCTATGTTGATAGGAGGCAGAATAAAGTTTAAGAAAGTGGCTTTTGAAAGCTGTCAGATGTGAATTTAAAGCCCAAACTCCAGGAGTATTACTTAAAAGCTGTTTGAACTTGGGCAAGTTACTCAACCTTCTTGAGACTGCTTTTTATTCTGTCCTAATAGCATTACATATTTCATAGGGTTATTGAAGAATTAATGATTATACTAAGTACCTACTTAACTTCATGCCTGGTAAGCAGTAAGCACATAGTAACTGTTTGATATTATTATTGCTGTTTTCATTGAGCACTAATTACCAGTAAACTTTGTCTTAAGTAGTATTGTTATATTGATATTTAGTTTGTGTCTTTGTTATGTTTTAACAAGTGCTAGGTCCATCCTGGCACATAGTAGACCCCAAATATTATAAAGAACATTTTTGGTTATATAAAACGGGTTTATTCCGCGAAAAAGACGTTTACCTTCTGAAATTTTAAAATTTTATAACAAGGAAATTAATTACCAAAGGCAGTGAAATTTTGTTTCCTTTTTAACCAGTGGCTCAAGAAATAGTTTTAGTTTAATTTTAATCTCACAGTTCTCAACATAGCTATGTGTTTTTTTGGTTAGGAAAAGGCTCCAAATAGCTCTTCTAACTGTCCTCCATCTACACCAACTCCTGATGGTTCTAAGCCTCGGAGAACGAAGCTTGCCTTTGATGACAGGTGAGATAAATATGAATTTTTATGCATTCAAGAAATCATTCCAGTCAGTATACAGGAAACTCATTTTAATTTCTGTCAGTGATCTATTCAGGTTTTAATTTGAAAGGTACCCAGTACTCCAAGTATTGCTCCTTTAACTTAGCTCCATGATTCTCATGGGGAATGTGAGTAATGTACCTTCCATAGAATCTTACTGCTGCTGGCCTTACTATTTAAAATAGAGGCTTTCTTAAATAAGTAAGAGCAATGTTGGCCTTTTTCCTCCATTTTGATAAGAGATTATTTTTCCTACCCACATTTCATTTACTCTAAATCTTTCGAACAACTTGGGTAAGTTAGCACTTAACACCAGAGTGTTTGAGTTCTGTTTTCCGAAGTAGAAAATTTGCCGAGTTGGCCAAAATAATTTATTCTCTTAACCCAATGTAAATGTTAGGAAAAAAATGGTTTGAATGTTTAGTAATAGCTCATTTTCTTCACTTGAGGACATGAAAACTGAGTGATATTAGAGACTAAAAATGAACTAGTATTATCTTACAAAAATATTTACCTTTTTTTTTTTACAATAAAAATTTACTTTGCAGAAATTATTCAGCAGACCATTATTTACAAGAAGCAAAAAAGCTAAAGCACAATGCAGATGCATTGGTATGTAGATATTCTCCTCACGTATATATATTTAATCAAATTAATTTTAATCTTCATTTGATGTTTGCTCCCATAGGACATCAGTGCTGCTTTCATTACCTTTATTCTCCTTTCTTCAGTCTGATAGGTTTGAGAAAGCTGTATACTATCTTGATGCTGTGGTATCTTTCATTGAATGTGGGAATGCATTAGAAAAAAATGCTCAGGAATCCAAATCCCCATTCCTTATGTATTCAGAGACGGTGGAGCTCATCAAGTAAGTGGGAAAACTTGCCACATCATTGGCTGTAATATTTCTCTGGTCCATGTAGGAAAGTTTTATATTATATATAATATATATATAATATATTATTATATAGAGTAAAGCTAAAGAGGATCATTAGTCCTTTATTGTCCTTGGATAAGGAGAACTAGATACTTCAGTGGGTATTTTTGCCTTCATTTTTGATTCTAATGTTTAGAAGACTAAAGAAGTCAAAGACAGATGATGTATTATATTTTGTGTCATTTTTGTTGTTGTTGTTATATTAACCCACAGATACACTATGAAGCTAAAGAATTACTTGGCACCAGATGCTACAGCTGCAGATAAAAGACTCACAGTACTTTGGTAAGTAAGTGTTGTGTGTTTTAGCCTCTGCTAGATGACAAGGCAGTTTCATTAATAAATTGTGCTGTGTTCTTCTGAAAGTTATCCTTGAATCAGCCTTCCATTACAAAGTCATAAATTTATTCTTTTTTCTTCTGATTTAATTTTTTGAATTAAAAATATTTATACAGTTTTAAAGGTTACTTTTCATTTATAGTTATTACAAAGTATTGGCTATACTCCCCATGTTGTACAGTACATCTTTGAGCTTATCTTATACCCAGTGGTTTGTACCTCCCTCTCCCCTACCTCTGTATCCCCACCCCCCACTCCATAACCACTAGTTTGTTCTCTGTGTCTGTGAATCTGATTCTTTTTTGTTATATTCACTAGTTTGTTGTCTTTTTTTAGATTCCACATATAAGTGATGAATAGTATTTGTCTTTCTCTGTCTGACTTATTTCACTTAGCATAATACCCTGCAAGTCCATCCATGTTGTTACAAATGACAAAATTTCATTTTTTTAATGGTTGAAAAGAATTCCATTGTATGTGTGTCTGTGTGTTTGGGTGTACACACCACATCTTCTTTATCCTTTCATCTGTTGTTGGACACTTAGGTTGCTTCCATATCTTGGCAATTTGTAAGTAATGCTGCTATGAACATTGGGGTGCATATATCTTTTTGAATTAGTGTTTGTTTTGTTTTGTTTCCCAGATAGATACCCAGGAGTGAAATTTCTGGGTCATATAGTAGTTTTGTTTTTATTTTTTTGAGAAACCTCCATACTGTTTTATACAGTGGCTGCACCAATTTACATTCCTACACCAACAGTGTATGAGGATTCCCTTTTCTCCACATCCTTGTCAGTATTTGTTATCTGTGTTCTTTTTGATGATAGCAGTTCTGACAGGTATGAGGTGATACTGCACTGTAGTTTGTTTTTCATTTCCCAGTTGATTAGTGATGTTTAGCATCTTTTCATGTGCCTGTTGCTTATCTGCATCTTCTCTTTGGAAAAATGCCTGTTCAGGTCTTCTGCCCCCTTTTTTTTTCCTTTTTTTGATGTTGAGTTGTATGAGCTGTTTGTATATGTTGGATAATATCCCTTATTGGTCGTATCATTTGCAAGTATTTTCCCCCTTTCAGTCGGTTGTCTTTTTGTTTTATCAATGGTTTCCTTTGCTGTACAAAAGCTTTTATGTCTAATTAGGTCTCCTTTTTTTATTTTTGCTTTTTACTTCCATTACTCTGGGAGATGGATCCAAAAAATTACTGCTGCAATTTATGTCAAAGAGTATTCTGCCTGTGTTTTCCTCTAGGGGTTTTATAGTATCTGGCCTTACAGTCAAGTATTTAATTTTGAGTTTATTTTTGTGTATGGCGTTAGAGAATGTTCTAATTTTACTGTTTTACGTATAGCTGTCTAGTTTTCCCAGCACCACTTATTGAATAGACTGTCTTTTCTCGATTGTATATTGTTGCCTTATTTGTTGTAGATCGATTGACTGTAAGTGCATGGTGTTGTTTCTGGGCTCTCAGTCCTGTTCTACTGATCCATATTGATTACTATAGCTTTGTAGTATAGTCCAAAATCAGGGAGCATGACTCCGCCAGCTTTTTTCTTCTTTCTCAAGATTGTTTTGACTGTTTGGGGTCTTATGTGTTTCTTTACAAATTCTAAATTTATTTGTTTTTAAAGGTTACTTTTCATTTATAGTTATTACAAAGTATTGGCTATATTCCCCATAGTTCTGTGAAAAATGCCATTGGTGTTTTGATAGGAATTGCATTGGATCTGTAGATTGCCTTGCATAGTATGGTCATTTTAACAATATTGATTCTTTAACCCAAGTACACAGTATATCTTTTCAGCTGTTTGTGTCATCTTTGGTTTCTTTTATCAGTGTCCTATAGTTGTCCAGTTACAGCATAAATCTATTCTTGATGGGTAAAGTAGAAAAGAACTGAAAGATTTTAAGTTGTATCTCTGATCCATTGTCTTTGTGACAAAAGCTTTGTGTAGAGTGAGACTGATACTAGAACTCTTAATTGTCTTAAGTGGTCACTTTCCTAGTCTCTTCTTTTGGTATCATTTCTTTCCATTACATATCCATATACCTTACTTTAGGGAGCAAACATTTATCTTGTTCAGAATAAAGAATATGGGTTGTTTGCTTGCCCCAGAGAGATATTATCAGTTCTTTTTTTTTTTTTTAAATTATCAGTTCATTTGTTATAGGTTTTTACTTTACCTGGCACTGTGTTTAACAGCTGGGAATGCAGCTGTGGATAAAACTGACACAGTTCTATTTGTCATGGAGTCTAGTGTTTAGTGTGAGGAGCCATAATTTAATCAAATAACCATACAAGTATATGAGTTAAGTACTTTGAAGGACAAGTTTATGTAACTGTATGAGTAGAGTGTAGGGAGACCTAGTCTTTAGGTAGAGGGAACATGTACAAGGGCTGGATAGTGAAAAGAAACTGGAAGCTTTTCTATCAAGGAACTAAAAGACCAGAGAGGAATAAGTAAAAGTAACTGGAGAGGTAGGCAGTGATGATCATGCAGCGCCTTTGTAAGCCATGTTGGGTGTCTGTATGTTACACCAGAGTTGTAATATTCATTGTTGAGCTGGTTTTGTTGTTTTAGATTATTTATAGTTTGATCTAAAGATTCTGCCCCTCAGTGAGGTTTTAATGTATATGTTATAATGACATGTTGGTGTCCTATGGTGTGGTTCTGATTTTTGAATGTCAGCAAAAAGGAGGCTAGTCCTAGGTCTCTTCCCCTTCTCTCCCCTCCCTAAGTTGTGTACCATAATAAGAGCATAATAAGACCTTTCAATTCTGCTTAAGGGTTAGTGTTGTTGACCTTATGTCACAGTCTGCTCACATGAACCAGCCCTGTACTCTTGCACAATGCAAAGGTTGTCTATGCAGATGTGGCCAGAGTCTGCTGTCCTGGTAAATAAGCTGCCCTTTTTAATTGGCTAGCCTGCGATGCCAGTCTTTGCTGTACCTGAGGCTATTCAAACTGAAGAAAGAAACTGCTCTGAAGTATTCAAAGTCACTGACAGAGCACCTGAAGGTAAGTGTGCAAAAGAGGAGTGTCCATTCCCTGGGAGACAAAATTTGTAAAATCTATCCCCACCGCTAAAGTGCCCTCATGTTTTACCTGCCACAGCAGGGGAGGAATTACTATTTGGGAACTTTCAAATAGTTTGAGGCTTCTTGGAAAGTTTTAACATGCACTCATATCTGATCGTAGAACCTATGCAGCCATGTGCAGTAGTAGCTCTTGACATTTCAGTAGATGTAGCCTATTTTTATCATAAAACCTAATTTATACTTTTTAATGGTCTCTTGTTTTCACTTTACTTCCTTAGACTGTTCTCTTAGTCTCCTAAAATGTCTTCCTATGTTTTCTCATGAGACCACAAAATAAGTTTTCCTAAAATTCTGTCCTGGTTGTGACTTTGAACCCCTTTAGTAGCTTACCATTGCCTGCAAAGTCAAGTCCAAGCGTCTGACCCTGACCTGCAAGGCCCTCGTGGTCTCTCTGTCTTGTTCCTTGTCTAAACCTCTGCTCCAGGAAAAGTGTAGGGTCACATACATTCCCTGTTCTGCAGCCTTTGTACACAGTGGGACTTACTTCTCTCTGCCCTCTCCCCTCCTCTTTATCCATCTGACTGTTACTCATTCTCTGTCTCTTCCTTTCAGTCTTCCAGAACACGCCAGCTCTCACCTAAATAAAGTTGAAGATCAGTACTGACCCAGTGCTTTTGGATATATTTAGTACCCCATAAGTGGTGTGTGTTTCTGTTTTTTGGGTTTTTTTAATTAAGTACATTCTCTTTTCTCCACAGAATTCTTATAATAATTCTCAAGCACCATCACCAGGCTTGGGAAGGTAGGTAAACTTTATTCTATAAAATATTATGTAACAAGTTAATTTATTTTTATGTAAAAGTGAAATGGGTTTGATCATTTTCCAAAAATGGAAAGATGACAACTTTTTAAAAAATTAAGACCATCTCTAATAAAATATTTTTTAAAGTTGTCTTTTTTTTTTAATTGAAAATATGTTGGTGAACATGATCTTAGACAGATTAGGGAAGGGACATTTCACCAGCAGAAGTCTGAGTTTTTTTACAGCACCTCAGCCCTTCCCACAGTTTAACATCCGTAGCTAGTTGGGTTTTTATCACAGTGTGCTTATCTTTACTTGTGTCATGACACTGCCAGAATTTAATAACAGTGCCATTATTGTAATTTCTCTTCCATCCTCACATCACTCCCATTCCCTCATCCCCCAAAAGGAGGAAGAACACCATGAAATCTTTTTTTTGTAAGTTTATTTTTTCAGTTATTTTATTTATGTTAATTGACATTCTGCCTTTGCCCTTATGTATTTTCTTAACCACCCAGTACTAAAAGTGCAGATAAAAATATTCTTACCAAATAGTTTTTTTCCTCCTAATTTTTATTTGATTTTCCTTTTTTTATGATCTTGGGCATTTTCACAAATTTCAGTACTGCTGAAATGAATCTGCCAGATTTCATCATATGTTTCCTAAGAAATAATTGACAGGAAGCTTGAGGTGATTGCAGTTGATTGAGAAAGCTGTACCTCTTTGTCAGGTCTGAGTAACTTGGTTCAGTGAGGAGAGTACCAGAAGTAAGATGTTTCTATCTACTACCACAGTTTTGTTGTTGTTGTTGTTGTTCAATTGTTAATCCACTCAGTTTTCTATAAAACAATTTGAAATTGTTATATATACACCCAATATAGAAATAGAGTGTGTGTTGAGCTGGGAGTGAGGTGATCAAGCATCTGAGTCTTTGAACTGCTGCTACCACCAGCAAGGTGTATGACTTTTTCAGTTCTTTCTTATCTCTTGTTCTGTTGCCATTTGTTGAAACAGTCTAGATAAGATGATAACTCACAGTGGTTTTCAGTGAGCTAAATATTTGTTTAAAAGAAATTGTCTTTCTCTGGAAACCTTTCTAGTTTAAAAGAATCTTTAGGGGGGCGGGGGGTGGAAAGGGACAGACTGGGGTTTTAAAATGCAGAATAGATAAACAAGATTATACTGTATAGCGCAGAGAAATATAAACAAGATCTTGTTGTAGCTCATAGCAGAAAAAAAAATGTGACTGAATATATATATGTTCGTATATAACTGAAAAATTGCGCTCTACACTAGAATTTGACACAACATTGTAAAATGACTATTATTCAATAAAAGTTTAAAAAAAAAAAAGAATCTTTAAATTTTAAAAGCCTTCCTGTAGGAAGAGCCAGTAGGACATTGATTTCATCACTCTCACCATATCCATGTGAATAAACTTCCTGTTTCTCTGTGTGTAGCAAAGCTGTTGGGATGCCTTCCCCTGTTTCTCCAAAGCTGTCGCCAGGCAATTCAGGAAATTATTCTTCTGGGGCCAGTAGTGCTTCAGCAAGTGGTTCTTCAGTGACCATTCCACAGAGGATCCACCACATGGCAGCCACCTATGTTCAGGTTACATCCAACTTCCTCTATGCCACCGAAATTTGGGACCAAGCCGAACAGCTTTCCAAAGAGCAAAGAGGTAGGGAGGTCTCTGGAGAAACTCTGAAGGGTGAAATTATTAAAAGGAGCTTTTATGATCTAATTAAGTGTCTGGTGTGCATTTAGTTTATTATCTAATCTAGAGTTAATAATAACTAGTTTGCTAATCTTCATTGCTTAGTATTCATATAAATGTACTGGATCTGGTCAAAAAATACCTTGCACTATAGTGGTAACACAAACTAAACAAAAAATAGTCTGTGGTCTAAGACAAGAATGCCTTTGTCCAGGCACATTCAGTGCAGCTCATACTATAAAAGTAATAAAATGTATATTCTGCTCTGGGATGGTTAACAGTAATTTGGCCATTGGCATAGGATAACATCCAGACATCTGGTATCTATGAGATTTTAGTATATAAGAAAGCATGTTCATACTGGATTTTTACATGCATTAGAAGAAACTTATGTGATAAAAGAGACTACAGAATGAATAAATTTTTAGCATTCTTTAATATTAGTTCATTAAGGCTGTGAACCTCAAGTTTATCTCCCAAACTAAGAACACTGAGAATTTTAAAGTATTTAAAGACCTTAGGAAATGTACTGTATAAACACCATCTTATTTTAATAATATCTGTAATAAAAACTTACATGTACCATTTATTCAGGCAGCTTCTTTGTAGAGAAACACTTAAAGCAGCCAATCCATCAACTGTCCTTTTGTTACAGAGTATATTTCAATACTCATAGTATGAACAGGTAATCCCGTGAATATGATAGATTCCAATACATAAAGAGGGGTAATGGTGGGAGGAAGGTAGAAAGGGAACCCCAACATATAACATAAACTTGTATTTCTAAAAACCTAATTTGTTCCTAAAGTTTTAAATATTGTCAGTACTACTTAGGAAAGGTTACAAAGCTGAAATTCTTAAGTCACCCCTACGTAATTCTCCCTTATGCCAGTTTTCTAGGATTATTTTTCCTTTCCTTTCTTTTTTCCTTTCCTTTCCTTTCCTTTCCTTTCCTTTCCTTTCCTTTCCTTTCCTTTCCTTTCCTTTCCTTTTTCCTTCCTTCCTTCCTTCCTTCCTTCCTTCCTTCCTCCCTCCCTCCCTCCCTCCCTCTCTCCCTCTCTCCCTTCCTCCTTTCCTCCCTTCCTTCCTTCTTTCTTGCCCTCCCTGTTGTCTCAAATGTGCATTTTTTTTTAACAATTGAATTTGTTTCCAACAGGATCCAAACATTCATTGATCAGTCTCTTAAATAAATAATTTCCCCTCCTTCACCTTCTTTTCCTTTCCTTTCCTTTCTCTTTTCTTTTCTTTTCTTTTTATTTTACCATGCCACTGATGTCAAGGAGAAACTGGGCCATAGAATGTTTCATATTCTGGATTTGACTGATTACTTCCTCATGGTATCATTTAGCTTGCTCTTATGTCCCCCTTATTTCCTTCATACTGATAGTTGTATCTTGAGACTTGATTAGATTGAAGTTCATTATTTTAGATAAGAACTTTTCATAGGTGGTACTCTGTATTTCCTGTTACATCGTATTACGAGGCTTGTAATGGTTATCCCTTTTTTAGTGTTGCTTTGACTATTCATTCAGGTGGTGTTGGCCTGACTCCGTTTGATGTAAAAGTCCCTATTTAACTTAACGATTCTAGCATCCCTCGATGATCACTTTCTACATCTATTCCAATTCCATTAGCAAAAAGAAAATTCATCAGGAATTTTTTTATTCTCATATTCCTTCTGCATATATTAGCTGGAATTCTATAAAGAAGGCCCTTTTCTCCTCAACTGTTTGATTGCTTCTTGCCTTGCTTGAGTATACTGAGGCCTTAATCATCTCTACGCATGTAAAAACTCTCCTTACTGAATCCTTCACCCCTCTGTCTTCTCTGAAAATTACATTGGGATCAAATGTTAGGATACTTTCTTCCCTTCCTCTCTCTACACTCTGCCTTACATACATAGCAGTCTGTATTTGTTCACATAGGAAAAATCCTTTTACTTCTGTCCCTTACATTTTTAAACTACTGTTTAAAACATGAGATTTAGTTTATCATTGTTGCGTGGCATATGATTACAGCAGAAAGGTTGGATACAGGCTGTTGCAACCGTCTAACCTCACAGGGCTCTTATGGGAAACATGCAGAGAATACCCTTTTTTGTACCACTTATTTCTTATACAAAAACAGTACAGGGAGAATGCCTTGAATTATAGTACATTGTAGCAGTAGATCTCCATTTCAATAATGTTTTCAGCATACTAGCAATTTCCATTAGTGGAATTCTGCTTATATGTATAACTCTTAATTCCTGACCATACAGTCTCTTTAAAATGTTTCGTAACTTAGGGAAAAAAATAGCCCTTGAGAGACTGTGGGGTGGTTTGTTCTAAAATATGGACAGTTATCATTTTAGTGCAGAAGGGGGTGTTTTTTACTTCATATGAATAATATTTTACAGTCTAAAATTTTTAAAGCAGCAATTCAAGAGTGTGCATCGTTTAATGAATGTTTTTGGTTTTCTAGAATTCTTTGCGGAACTGGATAAAGTAATGGGCCCTCTCATCTTTAACGCAAGCATCATGACAGACCTGGTTCGTTACACCCGGCAGGGACTGCACTGGCTTCGCCAGGATGCCAAGTTGGTATCTTGAACTGAACACATTCTTGTTGCCTCTGATTTTCTCCACAACACTGTGTCACGTCACGAAGGAAAACTGCCATAACACACCACCTAGTCGACACTAAGAATGAGGAATGGTTTTCTCCTCCCTGGTTCATGTGTTGTTTTTTATAACCCAAAGCCATCATGTCATTTGACCCCTTCAGTATTCCCAATATGAAAAATGATCTAAATGCTTTTAAATCTGCGGCACGTTGATAAGATGGTTTCAGTGATCTGTCATAAGATTGAAATTTCGATTGCAATTCATAACTAATCAATTGAAATTCTATTTATTTTAATTTTTTTAAGTTCCAGGGTCGGAGCTAGTTTAAAACTTAGTTATTTCTGCCTATAAATTTACTCTGTTGAATATTTAGTGTAAATTTAGTATAGGCATTTTTATTTATATACTTTGGGAACTTTGTTACCTAATAATAGTGTCTTTTTGTGGTAGCTCTTCTAAGAGTAAGACTTGGTTCATCTAAAATATGGAAATGTTCTTTTTTACCTACTACCTGATATTACTTCAAATCTTAACTACAATTTTATTACTGCAGAATTTATACTTAGTATTAAGGATACTCTACACATGAAAAATCACTTAAATATGAGAAGATAGCATTCTACGTGGATGTAAAATGAAATGTGTCTAATTTGGTATGCATTATTTCAAGAACTGTGAACATGTGTTAATAACACTATAGCAATCACAAGGTGACTGTAACCTGCATTTAATGCATTACAGGAGAAGGCAGGCAGACTTTCTCAGAGAAGCTTATCGTATGAAGGGCTTCATAAGAGGACAATCTCGAACCTTATGGATTTTATTAAAACCATGTGTTCTTTTTTGTTACTAATAATTTGACACTTAAGACAGAGTATGTTACTGTTGAACAAAGGATGATCCAACTCCTGAGGTTGCTGCCTATCTCTCTTTCATTGGTGATGTTTGTAGGGTAAAATCTCTCTTCAGCATTCTAATTTAAATTTTTTTCTCACACTAGATTGTGATGCTCTGATAGGAGCATGCATGGCTGATGTAGGAATGGTCTGGAACTGTGGTGTGTGTGCTTTTGCTGTACAATTTAGAGTTCTGTTGCCTGATGTAGAGATGATGAATTTCTCCTCTTAAACTTATCTTATGTTTACTCCCTTTGTATTATGAAGACTCTTATCAATGATCTATATTTCTGATGGGATCAGAAATTTCACACTAGAAAAGTAGCTAATTTAGTTCAGTGTGAGCTCTCTTGGGAAGTGGGGAGAGCAGGGGTAGAGCTTAAGAAGCCAGCTCTGTAAGAGTTGTATATCAAAGCACCTTTCCCTGTAAGGTGCATATAGGAGTCAAAGGTGAGAAATGTACCTTCTGTCTGTTGTTTGTAGTGCCCCTTTTATGTCTGGTGTGCCTTAAATCTTAACCTTTAAGTGAAGATTCTGGATTGTTTACAGATGAAGTTTTACACCAGGACCAGATCGTGCATATGGTTGGTCTTCTGCGGTAATAATGTTAAATTCTCTTCCCTTTTCGGTCGTCCTTAGGGTCATATAAAAATTCTTTCAGAAAAGCTAACGCTTTGGTACATGACTTAGTTTAACCTATTGGGTAATGCTGCTTCAAATAACAGTTTGTCCTTCTCCCAGTTGCAAAACTGAATCCATCCAATCGGAGAAAAGGATTGCCCTGCTATTTATAGAAGATTGCTAAGGCTTGAAATGGGAAAGAAGGGATAGAAAATCTCCAAGCCCAGTGGTGTAGTGAATCCTCTGTGTCTGAGTCTCTTTTACACATCCTGAAGCTCGTGAACTTTCCTTGTCCTGTGGCCTCATACAGAGCTTCTTAATGGCTTTGTACCTCGTTGTTTTTATGTATTATCACTGAGGATTGAAATCTCCAAATTATGTTGATTTTTCTCTTGGAGAAATTGCCTGTGTTATATTTGTTACTTAATCCTTGTGTGTTTTTGGAACAGTTTTCCTTAAGAGGACAGCTTCTCAGTGATCATGGTAGGTACTCAGTAAGAAACTTGCCACAGTTAATCAAGTAAATGTATGTCTTGTCCTTCTCTGATTTGTCTGACTCTGATTCTGTAATTTTCAGTGATATCTTAGAAATGGAAAAAATATCCTCTGAGCTTTTAGACTTTAAGCAAGAGCAGCCAGTGAAGCACTTCTAAGTTCTAGTGTGTTCTAGTCTCTTGTCTGACCCGAAAGGCAACAGGAGCATTTCCCGGATCACACTGATAATTTGTTAAAGCAGAATTTCCTGCAATGTTTTATGGTGCTGCTCTAAAACACTCTCTCTCTCAAACTGTGTTAATTCTTGGAAAATGAATTTTTCAAGCTTTTTATTGTGGAGGGTTCTTCCCACCAGGTAGTAGTGGGCAGTGGATCAAAATCCTGTTCTAAATAATTGAATTTTCAGTGTAACAGTCTGTGGAAACACCACTCCCTCTCCTCTGTGTCCATCTCCTCAAAGTTCTGTCTGTGTGTCTTCATCTACTTCGGCACATACTTTGGACTCCTTTACGGGTGACCATTCCTCCTTCCTCAGTAGGTGTCTTCAGTGTTCTCTAACCATTAAAAACTGAATTTCACAAATGGCTAAAAATGTACTTAGTCTGAGACTTGTACTTAATATATAGTTAATTATAAAAATAGCAACTGTTTTAAACACTGCTCTGTTGACTGCTCTAAGACCACACTTTATGCCAGGAGGCAGCAGCCTACACCACTGGACTCTTTACAGGCAACCAACGAACAGATTTTGGCGGATGAAGTTGTCACATGGTATAGTCTTGCCCAGCTGTGAGGAGCACTTCCCTCTGGGTGATTCAGAATTCCACAGCCCATGCCAGATCCAGTCTGGCTGGGAAGCATTCACCCCATTTCTTGCTTCAGTGCTAGCTTTTTCTGGGCAAGTAGCCAAGAACTGACTTTATAAGCAGTGAGTACTTCAGATAAATTTACAGCCGTAGTTGCTGAAGAATAGAGAAGGTTAATTAACCATCACTGATTTAATTCTCCAGTGTAAAAGCTATCTAGAGTAAGGTGTGCACGTGCCCACACATGCCTGTGCTCTAGGGGAGCTCTCACACTGATGGATCCACAGGCACCAGGGCTGCACTTTGAATGACACACTTGTGGCTTTATTAGATTCACTGTTGTTGTTGTTTTTTAATTGTTGTTTGTTTCTTTTCATTAAAGAAAGGTTTAATCAGCTAGTTCAGACAGTATCATTTTGTATTTAAAGATAGAAACTTTGAGAAATTACCTTTATCGAATGAACTTGCATTGTGAAGCAAGAGCCTACAAAATGCACCTGTTCTAAATGAAAGTTCTGGCTCTGGAGGCCAGCAGCACTCTGTGGAGTTTCAGGGCAGCCCACAAAGCTCCAGTCGGTGATACCTAGTTGTGTAGAGGAGAGTCGTATGCTGTGCGTTCTTCTAAGTGTGAGGGTATGCAACTTTGGATTTTAAAATTATGTACACATACACACTTTATATATATGTATGTATGTATGTATGAAAACATGAAATTAGTTTGTCCAAAATGTGTGTGTTTAGTATTTTAGCTTAGTGCAACTATTTCCACATTATTTATTAAATTGATCTAAGACACTTTCTTGTTGACACCTTGAATATTAATGTTCAAGGGTGCAATGTGTATTCCTTTTAGATTGTTAAAGCTTAATTACTATGATTTGTAGTAAATTAACTTTTAAAATACATTTGAGCCCTTCTGTATTATAATAGGGCTCTTACAGGGTGGGAAGGATTTTAATTTTCCAGTTGCTAATTGAACAAAATGGCCTCATTATATATTTTGCATTATAGAAGATTGCCTCTGAGTCCCAGGAACACCTACTGGGAATGATGTTCTAGGCAGATTGTGATGATTTTTTTTTAATCCTAAATAAATTGAAGCAAAACATTTCAAATCCATATAGATTCCTATAACTCATATTCCCTAATTATGTGGAACACATATTTCAATTTCATGTATCTATGTGTTGGAGAGGCAGACTTTTTTCCAATAATAATATTGCAAATCTAAGGTTGCTATTCATTAAAATAAATAGAAAAGTATTGAATGACTTGGAATATGTAGTGACAAGAGGCCAAATTGGTCATATTTCTGAGCATATCTTTCACATATTCACTAATGGGAGAAATTTCAGTTTAGACCCTTAGATCCCAGAACCAAGCTGGCAAATGACAGGAAGTGAGTTATTAATAGTTGGTAAAATAGGTGCTGATTCTATTCACGTGAACCCTATAGTTAATTAAAAAGAATTTACTGTCACCAGAAAAACGAATGGAAAGAATATCTAAACATCTTCTTTATGATCACAGAATAAGGCATTAGAGTCTAAACCAAGTCTCCAAGATCTTTAAGCAACCTAAAATAGCAGCCTAAGTAATCATCATAAAATGAAGTTGACTTTCAGGAATGTCAGCTTTGATCTCTCCTTGCCGCCATTGCTCAGCTAAGCATAAATTGCCATTCTTAAAAAGAGACAGACAAAAAAGCTCTCTAAATGCGCATGGAAAAAAGCTCCCACCCAGAAATTCTAATAATATTCAGTTTTGACTTCTTACTGCTTCCACATGGGGTTTCTTTTTAGCTTTTAACTATTGGAACTTTCCACCTGCTATGTTCCTCTCTGGAAAATACCTATTTGGAAATGCTGCCTTTCAGATCAATGCCATGATTATCCATACAGTTGGGTTTGTTGTTGTTATTCAAGAAGTGTCCCCATTTTACAACTTTATGCACACACCTGGCAAAACACTGAGATGAGCATTCAACAGTACTGGGGTCCGCGTGGCGTGGGGCAGGGTGGGGAAGGGCAAGGCTCACCAACAAGAGCTGGCCCAGTGGGTAGTGCCTGAAAAGGCACCTCTGAGGACCAGATGTGGGGTTGGTAAGCACAGTTAAGAAAATTTCTATCTAGCCTCCGTTCTGAATGATTTTAAGAAATTTTGTATATGGAGGATAGAGATGCTTATATATTTATTGAAAATCCTTTTATCTTATTTGAAATTAAAATTATTTGGTGAATAACGGTTTGATATTTGGGGGGGGATTCTGGAGGGGAGGTAATGCCGCTGATAAATTCAAAGCCTTGTTGATTCTACAGAAAGGTACTGCTAGCGTCTGATAGGACGCCTTTGTTTTGTACATGATCCACATCTTTGTTTGACATTTCTTTTATCCAGAATATTTCGGCATCTGACATTTTCAACCAAAATTTCAATTATATACTGTGATTTTTATTTGTTGGAATACTTTAAAATTTCAGAGGTACTTTTGGGGCTCAAAAGCTAGGATTTCTAAGTCAGTACGTGCATTTCACATACTAAAAGCTGTTAATGGTGAGCAAAGTATTATATACTAACTAGATTTTTCCACATCTGTATAGTATATTATATGTATTTTGTGGTATTGAGATTATAGAAAGTTTAGAGTGTCAAACATGCGTTTAATGTGTATTTTTAAACAAATTTATGGCAATTAAAATATTTGGAGACAAGGGTATCACATTTCAATTTGTAAAGATCTTTTTAACTCTACTGTGTCATTAAGATGCTTTGTATAATGCCAAACCATAGCTGGAGAAACTAAGTTTAATAAATATCAAATAGATTTTCTGTATTAAAGTTTATAAACACTGTGCTCTCTACACTTCTTCAACTCTTACTTCGCCCCTTTTGTGTAATTTCTGTTTTGTATTTTAGGGTCCAAAGCTACTCTTCTTTAAAAGTCTGGTCCCATCAGTCCAGGTCTTATTTTCTGATTACAGAAACTCTGACCTGGCTGGCCATGGATCCTTCTGCATAGATGAAAATTCACCCTGCTTCAACAGAAATCTCAAACACATCCTTTTTGTTATTCTTGGTGCCTTGGGCTTTTATTGTTTCATTAAACTAGGTTTTTCTTCCAGTTCTGCCTCTGTTCCTGGGCGAACTTGGGCACATCGTCAGGTCCTGAGTGCCAGCGTTGCCTATCTCTGACACCTCACTCAAGTTCTTAACATGGAGTGAAGGGCTAGGAGCCAGGGCCATAGCTGGTGAACTTGCTGAGGTTAGTCACTAGGTGTACTAAACTTTTGCCTTTAGCCTAGTGGTGTGTTTCTTTAAAAAAATTAATTCCCACTGCACTTTCCTGATTGAGAAGTTAACACATTGTTATTGTTAGGCAGTACTGTTTTTTCCATAGTATACAAAATGAATCCTTCCCTTCAAAAGTGTGAATTCCAGGCTGCCAAAATTTCCATTTCAGACATTTAATAGTATACATAGAAAAATAAACTCTTAAGTTCACAAGTTAAGTTATGCTTACCTACATACCAATATTCTAAGAAGGAACGGAGACCAATTTAAAGCATACATCTGTCTTTAAATATTAAAAACACAAGATTGCTTCACTTAAGCGTCTCCAGCCAAATGCAGTATGTCAGTATTCCATAGAACGGAGCGTTGTTGTAGGCGAGTGCTGTCCTCTTTTCCCCTGGTGTGTGCATCATTCCTGGGCCACACTCAGGGAACAGCGTCTTTTTCTGAGGGAAAAGAAAAGGTGATTTTTAAGACACAGATCTAGCAGTGCCCAGAGCACCCTCTGCTGCATTTCCTTCCTCTGCTTGATATCCGGGCTCAGGTTAGAGTGAAGAAAGGAAAGGCGCTGCTTTTTCATGGTACTTGTGTGGAGCTGTTCTTGGCTGTTAACTCTTGAGGGATTCTCCTCCATGGAGCTCCCAGCTTTAGCCCAGGCAGTCCTCTAGCCCAGTTTTATTCTTAGGTCTGTGTGTGTGCTGATGGCCCCTTTGCCCAGCCTCCCAGGCCTGTTGGGCCCAGCCCTGCTCCCAGGTTTGTGCAGTACCTGCATAGCTTTGTGATGCACTCAGAGTCGTCCTGGCAAGAAGCTCCAATGGGCCTGAGGTAAACCCCTCTCCAAAATGGGGTCATTCTCCTTGGCCTTCTCTTTGCTGAACTCAGTTCCGGTATTGGGGAGCCACCTACCTGTGGGGCAAAACACTCACCTCAGATATACAAGAGCTGACCCCCTGCTGTGCACTTGGAAGAACCCCACCTCCCCCCATGCTATAGACCCAGAGCAGAAGGACCATTCCTCAGGACTGAATCTGGCTCTCTGAAGTTCTGCCCACAATTCCACCACCACCACCATCCCCACAACCCCAACATATGTATCCTTTCCTTACCTGGCCTAACAGCAACAGGCAGATCATAAGTACTGCGAAGAGTTTGAGGTGCCACATCTTGACGGGATATTGGAGCCTGAAAGCTGGGGACAGTTTCTGCATCCTTTTATAGACAAATCCGCCTCTTTTATGGTTGCCAGGTGAGATGGGGGCAAAGTTTATATTTACAGTCATGGTCAATTTAATGAGTTAATGTCTACCAGAGGAATCTGCTCAAGGCCTGTCTTTCAGGTACGTTGTATTTACCGATCCCTCGTCTGGACTTTGACTGTGTTGCTGGCTTGGATCTTTTCACTCATTTTACCAAGTCAGCACTGCCTCCTCCCCTTTGAAAAGCCACGTGAAGTCATTGAGGGAGACCAGGCACCTAGCCACATTTTGATTCCAAAATAGTTCAGTGAAATCATTCTATAATCAAAATAGAATTCAAATATTGAGGTCTTCAGAAATAATGTTGACCCCTTTCATCTTTGTCTAGAAAAGAAGTGCAGATACATTTTGTTATAGGCAGTGGGGTGAGGCCCTTATCTCCCTTCTGCGGGAGGATGCTTCAGCAAGCAGTGGTCTGCAGTGCCCTAGACCCCCGTTTATATGGATGGACTGTCATCCTAGTTATCTGTTCCACATCATCTCCCTAGAAGAGTCGAAACCCTGCTGCAGAAATGTTCAAAGTCTGTCCTACCTGCCACCTCCCGGGGAAAAGAAATCAGGACTGACTGATCTTTCAGTCATGGGTGAAGTGAATGAATGACTATTGGTTGGCTTTGTTTCCTTTTTAAAATAAAATGTAAATGAGGAGACAGCAGGGGCTCCTAAAGCAGTGGGAGAGATTGGTGGTGGTGGTGACAAATGTTGCAAACCTGGAATTGTGAGCTTTTCTGCCAGCAGCTGACTGGGCTTTTTACAGAGGACATCCTTCCAGCAGGCTGAGGGAAGCAGGCATAGGGCTGAGATCTCTCCAAAGCTCAAAAACATCCACCAGCTCAAGTGGGAACTGCTGCAGGATTGTAGACCAAGAAAGGGAATGTACCTAAACCATGAGTAGTTATGGTACTCGTTAAATGACAGACATTTAAATAAATTTATGGGGAAAGGTGTGAATACTGAGTAAGGAGATTTGTAGGACTTTAGATCTGCCAGTGACCTGGAAGGAAAAGCCAAGAAAACAAATGCAACAAGATTCTTTTTGTGCCTAGTGTCTCCCCGAACACTTGGCTGATACCTCTTTGCAAAGCACTTCTCATCTTCAGAGTTTGGTTGTGTGGTAAGAGACTGCCTGTTCCCCAAGGGGAAGTGGAGGAGGTGCAGCACAGCTGGAGGTGGAATGGGATGGTCACCAGTCCTCTTGCCAAGGGAGAAGAGGGTGGTATGGTGGACATCGAAGCTGAGATTGGGTGGGATGTGATGCCACAGATCTGTCTGCCTGATTCCAGTCCTCTCAGGAACATGGAACCTGGCCTGGAGGGAGACACCACTGCTTGCACATAAGGATCACTGAGAAACAGAACTATGTCAAACCCACTTAACCAATCCTGCAAGTCTGAGACTAGGTAGCTGCTCTTCCATTTCTTTACTCCTGGCTTAGACACAGAATGACCCCAAGTAGGGGCTTAATTAAGTACTGTTGTGGGGTGGGGAAGAGGCTGTATGGTGACCTAGTGAACATTGGGTAAGAACACAAATCTGATTAGGTAAGCAAAAGACTGAACAACCTGTTGTCCTAGAGCCAGCAGGATCTGTGGACTCGGCGCCAGCCTCCCCTCAACAAGCCTGGAGTTGATGTGCCAAATGGGATTTGGAACCTGCTCATTCCAAAGAGATACCTTCTCATGAGCCTCCATTTCTGCCTTCCTGTACTTCAACCAAAATCAAAGTAGCCTTTTGTGTGAACATAAGCCAATACCACAGCTGAGGGAAGGGTCTGCTCTGAGTCCCCTCTGTGAGGGGAAAAAAGGACCATTCAGCGTGGGTGTGACAACACTGCAGAAGCCTTTGTGGCTCGAGCCTCTCTCTGCCTTGTGTGCTATCCCTCCTCCCAGAAGAAAAGATCCATTAGTTACTGCCTGTGGAAGGAATCACCGTGAGGGAAAGAATTTCAACATATGTCCACACTAACTCTGTAGTTGTTTTATTTAAGTATGGAGCAAAAATCAAACCTTTAAAAGCAAAGTGGCATCCAGACAGCTTTAAGTTGAAGTGATAGCAATTGTCCACAGCCATCCCACATCCTTGAGCAGAATCGTGAAGGCCTATTCCTGAAATTAAAAAAAAAAATTTTTTTTAAATCCAGGCACTCTCTGCATTCAAGTACTTTGCTGAGTAAATCGATGCAAAACTACATGTTCCACCCTCCAGCAGAAAGGTCTCGGCAGCCTTTAATAGTTTGAGCCATAAGGAGAAAGAGTGCTTAGCTGGAAGGCAGGAGCCAGGGGCCTAGGTAGGGTAACTGACCAGGCCAGCCTTTCCCCTCTTTGGGCTTTAGTTTCTTGTTCTGTCGTGAGACAGGAGGATCTCTAAGGCCTCTCAGAACTCAACATGTTGGGGTTCAAGTGATTAATTTACAAGAAGTAAATGACTGAACACATTTGACAGCTTATACCTTGGTAACTCTTAATACAGCTCCTAGGGATTTTCTGTTTCTGAGATTAAGTGCCTAGAATGAAATGGGAGACAGAGGGCTTAGCTACATGAGCAGCTGTTTGAAACACATTCCAGGTGAATAGAAGATCACTAGGGCACAACAGTAACGGGAAACTTTTTTGCTATCCCTGAGCAGAAGGTACCTAATGAAAAATGAAAGACTCTGAAATGGAAAAACTTCCAGGTAAAACTTCAACAAAGGGTCAAAGTGTATTTGCTCTTTTGCTGGCTAGAACTGTCATGGACTTCTGGGCCTGCATCTCTGGGACTGTGGGCTGACTGGAGTCCCCTTTGCTGCATTCTGCAGCCCAGAGAGGAAAGCCCTGGGGGAGCAGGAGCACTGCTGGGGAAAAGGGCTAAAGGAACACCGGATTGTGCCCCAGCAGCAGGTGAAGGAGCATACTCCGGCTGGAGGCTCCAGGTGGGTGGGTTACAGGCAGAGGCCACAGCAGTGGTCTCTCTTCCTTAAGAGACTTCACCCACTTTCCTTTTTATGGATTTCTACAGATAGAATAGTCCATAAAATGACCCCAAATCCCACATCACATACGAGAGCACTGAGCTATGACAACTCATATTCCACACCCACCAGCACCCTGCTGCACAGAGCTCTGTGTCCCCAAGTTTAAAGAGGAAAGCCCTTTGGAAGGAGACAGGCTTAAAGCACCCTTAAACAATTTTATCCCAAAGCAGAAGCTCAGCACATGAAAGGGCTCAGAGAACCCCTCCTCAGTAAAGCACACCTGGAATAAAAGGATTCAGACCAACAGGCTCAGTGCCTGGTCTGGACTGAGGAAGAGTAAGTTGGATTTTGAGCTGGTATCTCAAAAGGACTCATAGAACCAGGAATAAAAGTCCAAGGGTAAAATGAAGCCAAGATGGGAGATGGTGGCCATCGCCCCTAGGAAGCTTGGGGCCAAAATCAGAGGGGAAAAATTCAGATTAATGTCCTGTTAAGGCAATCATCGATCTTCCCCTGGCCGTGAGCCTGTTCAAACAATACAAAGTTTAGGAAGGGTACATTCACAGCTTCTTCAGGTCCACAGCTTTCATTAGATTCTCAAAGGCGTCTATGACCCCAAAACACCGCAGTTCAAGCAGCAAGCCCTGGGAATAAACTTGGACAAAGAGCCAAACTGGAAAATTAGACTGTTTGGTGAGGCAAGAGTTTTCATCACACCACTGTCCTTTGTTAAGCTTGCACCATCCTGCCGGACTCTTCCATATCAGTCATTTCACTGTTACCTCAGCCCTAAGGCTCTGTATTATTAACACATCTATTTTATGGGTGAGAAGCTCAAAGCTAAGGAATGTGGATTTCTTGCCTGCATCACACAGTGAGGAAGCAACAAAGGATATGGGCCCAAGTCTGTCCACCTCAGCCTCACCTCCTTACCCTGTGTCACAATGCAATCTATCTTGGCCGATTTTTGTTTTGAGGTATTTTAATTTTGATTCCTAAAAGGCAGGAGCAATCATTAGAATAAATGAAGATATACTCTGGGCCAGAAGCTGAGCTCACTGTAAAAGTTGCTGCTCTGGACCCAAGTGTCCTTAGAAGAGAAGTTTCTAGAACTAGAGCAGGGAACCAGAAGCATACAACTGCCAGCACTTGTCCCCACCACCTCCTGGTGTATGGAACAGGGTATCTTTTTCCACCACAAAGATTGTTCAAAGGCTCTAAAACAGGGGTAAACTTTTTCCATAAAGGGCCAGAGAGTAAATATTTTAAGCTTTATGGACCACACATGGTTGAAATCCACCATTAGCAACCTGGTACAAACACAGCCAGTTTGCTGACCCTAGTTCTAGAGGCAAAGGAGTCACCTCACCCCTTCCTCTGACAGCTGACTTCCTCCCAGGCTAAGGCAGGCTTGCCTTAGGAGGAAAGGTGGTACAGCATAGCTCTCACAGCATGAACTTGCTTGCCAGACTCTACCATTCACTGGCTGTATAATTCTGGGCAAATTACTTATCCTCTCTATGCCTGTGTCCTTATTTGCAAATTAAGTGTAACAGTGATACTTACTTCAAGAGGTAGCTGTGAGGTTTAAAACACTTTTATTTGTGTAAAAGGCTAAGAAAAGTAATTACATAATGACAATACAGTTACTAGATTTTATTGTCATTGTGGCAGCGGAGGCTGGGAGCCAACGTTCCCTACAATACATGCCATCCACAGGAGTAGCTGCAGCTACTGTTTTGTAGATTACAGAACAAGGGGTGAGCCACAATCCTTCACCAAACTCAGAGACTGGCCAAAATTGTTCAGGCCTCATGCTGGAGAGGGGAGTTTATGAACTTGAAAATTAGCAGACACATCCAAGGACTCTGCTCATAAAAATGCAAAATCACAACAGTGTAGCCCATAATAAGTTTATTGTGTCTTCAGGACACTACAATGTAGACTCCTCTCCCAGAGAAGGGTCTTTCAGAGACAAGGAACCATTATCCAGATGAGCTGCTCATTTGTCATTTTCATAAGTAGCTGGATTCTTCCTTTTCGATCTCTCAAACTCTTGGGTTCCCCACGTGTAGAGAAGATAAAACGCTACAAATGCTATAAAAATAAAAAATGAGAGTAAGCAGTGAGCACATATAAGGCACAAGGGTCCCAGTCCTCATTTCTGACTCAGCATATTCTGCCCTCCTGTCTCTAGTTTTTAAGAAAGCACTCTTAAACCAGATCAGGAAAGGCTGCATTACACACACATTTTACAGGTGGCCCAAAGAAAGGAGTTCACCGAGGAAAATTTGTTACCAAATCTTCCCTATCTCTCCCCTGTTGCACATTTTAAAATACTTTAATGAGATAACAGATCAAGTTCACACAACATAAACATCATTTAACCATTTTGAAATGTACACTTCTGTGAGTTTCAGCAAATTCACAATATTGTGCAACTCGCATCACCATCTGTTGCACATTTAACACAGAACAGTTCATCTCTAAAAAAGAAGTGGGTAAAGATGACCTCAGATGGAGACGATGGAGTCACATAAGTGACCTTGGGCCAGTCCTTTTAAGTTCTCCGTGACTCACTTCCCTCATCTGTAGGATAGGGAGGATGCTATGACCAGTTCAAGGGCCTTCAAGAATATCCAGTGAGAAAACGTGTGCATGGCAAGCTGCAGGGCGCCCGCCCGTCGCAGAGCGCTCACTGAGGGGACCCGCCGTTCCCACGGTGGATGGAAGTCCAGACCCCCGCCTAGCCAAGGAACTCACGCGGCGCGACCCTAAGGATGCACGCCCGAGTGCGGCGCAGCACGTTGGGGATGCCCTTGCTGAAGTAGTTCGGAAAGGCGCGCTGCTCGAAGGGCGACAAGCTGTAGGTGATCACATGCCGCATCCGCGTCAGGTGCCCAAACTCGCGGCCCATGGTCGCAGCGGCGCCTGCAGTACGGAGGGAGGACAGACGCTGGGCTCAAGCCCGGGACGCGCCGCCCCCAACCCGAGACCCTCCCCGGCGTCCCCCGTTTCTCCCAGCCTAGGCGGCGCCCCCACCCTCCCGAGGCCACCGAGATCGGGCGGCAGAACCTCACCCCCGCACCGAGGTCACCTCGCCCTCCACAGTACGGGATCCACCGGCCTCAGCCCGCCACTTCCGGTAGGGACGGGCGCCGCGCTAGGAGGCGGTGACGTCACTTCCGGGAGCGCAATTTCCCGGCCGTCTCCAGGGGGAGGCGCCGTTTCCTCCGTGCGGGAGAGAAGTGCCCTGGACAGGTGACGTGTGGTGGGCGGTGCTTGGGCGGGGGGTGGGGCCTAGCACGATTGGCGGGCACTGGGACGGGGGTACCCCCCGAGCCCCTCTAGCTTCTCTTGGGTCTTCGCCCTTCTGAGGAGCCGCTGGAGGCGGCCAGAGCTGGGCGGGACCAAGAGGTGAAGAGCAAGGTGACTGCCAACTTCGAGGGTCGAGACAGCCGCGCGCTAAAGGCCGGTGTCCTCCCGCGGTGGAGAGCGCCCCGGAGGCCGGAGGAGGTGCCGCCTGGCAGCCGACACGAGGTTTTATACGGTCCTGTCCAGTGGCTGGAACTGGGATCGGTTATGTTCAGACCATCATTGACCCCAGGACCCGAGTCAAGGACACGGATCTGGGACTTCTCTTGGCAGCCACCGGATTACAGTGGCAGAGTGTAGACTTTTCCAGGAGAGATTAAAACGTTTCCTCAAATCCAGCCACAACAGACTTCACATAATTGTCCAGCAACTGCTGAACAACTGTTAGTGGTGGGAGGAGGGAAGGAAGAGGCGACCTTCACAGCAGCCAGCTCTCCCCTCTCCACGACAGGGCTTGGCCAGGGACGGACTGTCAGGTTGCCCACAATTCGCTCCACTTCCCAGGGAGGGAGGCAGGAACGTGTGTAAGGCGATATCATTTTTGGGAAAGTGCTTTCTACTTAAGAATGCTGCTGTCCTGTGCAGCTGACTGACTTTCCCACTTGATGCAGCATGTCTGTACATGTTTTGTTCATGGAATTGCTAGCCGTATGTAATCTAGATCCAAGTTTGCATTCAACAGTTTGAGTGCGTTTTATAACCCTGCTTACCAGTGACCGGCTAGGGGAAGCTTGGCAGGCAATGAACTTAAAATTTACAAATATACCTTAGTTTTATCAGCCCAGGCCCTGCATAGACTGGTTCTGTATCTTGTACTGTGAGTGTAGGTTGACTTTCTCTCAGAAAACAGTCTCCTTAGGGGTGGCACTGGATATCCTCTCATTTCAGCTATCCAAGGTGCACCCTTGTCTCATTTTTCTGAAACATAATCTCTAACCTGATCTCCGCTCAGAGGCGGAAACATAAATACTTACAAGAGTTAAGAACAAAAATACCCTAGCAAATTCTACCACCATTTGAGTGATTAATGAAAAACAAATAAAACTTTATTTTCTAGCACCTGCAAAGACGTATAGAATAGACCTTTCAAGCAAAGTTTGTGTAGGCAAATGTGCAGACCAAAGTGAAGGCATCAAGGTGTTATAAAATGAGTCAAGATTAAAGGTGACATCCTCCTTTTTAAGGCATGTTGCAGTAATCCAAGTACATATCCTTATTAAGCTACCTCAGAGAACTATGCAACTTAGCAGTTTTCTGCTCTCTGGAATTTCAATGCCAATTGCGACTTTCTCTCACCCTCCAAATCAGCATGCAGTAAATAATTATTCTAAGCACCTGAAAATGGGAGCGGTGGGGAGGATAAAGAAGAGTAAACCCAATACCATAAATTGCATACCCACAGATCTGCCAAACATTGTGAATAATTAGCTTTTCCATATGCCTTGGAAGTTTCAGCAAATACCTAAGGAACATTTTAAGAATCCTACTCGCTCTGAAAAAATGAGTGGTTTTATTTTAAGATCACTCCTCAATTTCTCTTAGCCTTTCAGCTACATGATTAGACCATTAGTATAATGATAACTTAAGACATTTTAAATAAATGCCAGGGAAAAGGAAGAGGAAAGCTAAATAACCAAATATATCCATATGTAAGGAGGACAAATTGGATAAATAGGGTTCTGTCAGGTGTTTGACATATAGCTGATAGAACTATCTTCAGCTGGGCATCCTTGAGGTCTGATTACAGAAGTGAACCTAGCCCACCCACACACCTAAATTTTATTTAAGAGACCAACCGAGGCTCTTCCTGGTTTGTAGGAAGACTGGTATGGGGAAATGTGCTCCTTGCTAATTCTTCCAAGCCATGGCACTTCCCAGCAAATTCTTCCTTTGGTTTTGCTGCTTTGCTTGGCTCTATTTTCCTATTAGCCTTGGTTCTCAGGCTTCTAGCAGAGAAGCTCAGATTGCCGCTAGTGCTGCATTGGAATCTGAGGCTCAGCCTTGGTCTTTGCTACAGCCTCTAGATGAGAGACACAGATCTGGCCTCCTTTCCCCTCTCTTCAGAGTTCTCTATGATGGGCCAGATGGGGCCCCTAGGCTGCAGCCAGACGCCAGAGCTTTGCGCTACATGAAGAGGCTCTATATGGCATATGCTACCAAGGAGGGGATCCCCAAATCCAACAGAAGTCCCCTCTACAACACTGTTCGGCTCTTCACCCCCTGTGCCCAGCACAAGCAGGCTCCTGGGGACCAGGCAACAGGTGTGTAGGAGCAGATTGGGTAATGGGTAGAGGGAAGATGATAGACCTTCTCCTTTCCATTACAGAAAGGAGCTGTGTTTTGCGCCTTGAACGGCATTTTACTTTGCAATTATTCAATATCAAAATCCAAGCAAATCTGGTACTTGAACTTACTGTTTCCTCCTTATGTCCTCATGAGTTACGGTGGGTTAATATGATAGAATTTTAGAGCTAGAAGAGACTTAATGGCTCAGTAGGCTGATGAAAGTGCTGCTAGGGTTAGTGTCTTGTCCAGGGTCACAAAATCAAGACTGGAAACCAGGCATTTTGACTTCCAGTTGCTTATTCTTCCCATTCTACCAATGCTGGACTGGAAATGAGCCTAAAATACCTTTTACAGCTATTGGTGTGCTTTATGAAACAGAATGTTTTCTCTGTAGTTTTTGCTGTGAGTGGAAAGCTTAAGTCCCAGTGGATCTTTGTAAGAACGCAGTGTTAGCTGACAGTCTTGGGTGTGTGAGAGAAGGGAGCAGCACTATAAAAAACAAAAACAATATTCACTAGCTCCTGACTTCTAACCCAGCAGGTCAGTTGTGGCTCGTTAAAACCCTTCTTTGATGTCCTATTTTATTATAGTGGGTTTTTGAGCGTCTGTTGTCAGTCTCAAGTGTTCCCAATTAACATAGACAGTAAGTTTTCTTTATTGACTCTTTCAATAAGGACTTAGAATGCCTTAACAAGCCTGGTAAGTGTTTTTTCTTTTTTTCCCTAAGTTTTTGGGTGGGGAGCTAATTAGGTTTTTAATTTATTTTTTAATGGAGGTACTGGGGCTTGAATCCAGGACCACATGCATGCTAAGCACACACTCTACCACTGAGCTATACCCTCCCCCTGCCACTAAGTGTTTATTTTGGTGTAGTTTTCCCTTTACAGACTCTCCAAGAGAAAAATAATGCTTTCCTTTTTAGCATTCCCTGTGTTTGGAGCAAATTATTTAGATTCTGAAACTTCAGAATGTAGAGACCCCTGTTTTAATTTATCACCAAAGCGGCTCTGACTTCCTGGTGATAAAGTACCCAGCTGTAAGCGCTGATTATCTGCTTTTTCTTCATAACTCCCATCTCACCCCCGCTTTTGTTTTGAGGCTTGAGAAAGTGGGAAAAGAGGGGCAAAAGCACATACTGAGGTACTAACTCCTTGATTTGACTTCCTGCTATGTTCCATTTGTATTGAGCACTACTGGTGGATTGTTTTTCTTCTCAGGAACCCTTCCATCAGTGGACCTGCTGTTTAACCTGGATCGTGTTACTGCTGTTGAACATTTACTCAAGTCAGTCTTGCTATACACTTTCAGCAATTCCGTTGCTTTTCCTTCTCCTGCTAAATGTGTGTTTAACCTGGTGATTAAAGAGCCAGAGCTTTCTAGCAAGACTCCCCCTAAAGCTCCAAACTCATTTACCGTTAACTCACAGTTTGAATTTAGAAAGAAATACAAATGGATTGAGATTGATGTGACCGCTGTCCTTCAGCCCCTAGTGGCCTCCAACAGGAGGAGTATTCACATGTCTGTAAATTTTACATGTCTGACAGCCCAGCCGCAGCGTCCTTCAGCACAGAAAAGTCCACTTCATACGACTCTCCTGGTGCCCCCCTCACTGCTTTTATATCTGAATGACACAAGTGCTGAGGCTTATCACAGGCGGTATTCCCACCACCATAAAAGGAGGCCTTCACATGTTCCTGACCAGAAGGGAGGGCTGTCCACTTACCCCACGGGAGAAGAGGCTGCTGAGCCTGTAAGAGCTTCCCGTCACCGGAGAGATCAGGAAACGGTCAGCTCTGAATTGAAGAAGCCTCTGGTTCCAGCTTCACTCAATCTGAGTGAATACTTCAAACAGTTTCTTTTTCCCCAGAATGAGTGTGAGCTCCACGACTTTAGACTTAGCTTTAGTCAGCTGAAGTGGGACAACTGGATTGTGGCCCCACGCAAATACAACCCTCGATACTGTAAAGGGGACTGTCCGAGGGCAGCGGGACATCGGTACGGCTCCCCGGTTCACACCATGGTGCAGAACGTCATCCACGAAAAGCTCGACCCCTCAGTGCCGCACTCGTCCTGTGTGCCTGCCAAGTACAGTCCTTTGAGTGTTTTGACCATTGAGACTGATGGCTCAATTGCTTATAAAGAATATGAAGATATGATAGCCACTCAGTGCACCTGTCGTTAACATCGGGCCCTCTAAACTAAAACCTTGAGCCTCTCAGGCAAAATAAATGCTGTGTGCCTATCTGTGCCTTCAGGAGAAAGCTTCGTGTGTCAGATCTCTATAAGGCAGTGTGCGTCGTGTAAAGGGGGGCCTGTGTAGATTAGCACATTCGGTGGTACCTGTCAGTGTAAAGGGCTAACATCTGCATTTTTTATTTCCAAGTGTAAATGAGTTGCCATTATTTTGGAGAGCTTTAAATTTTTTTCCCTGAGTTATTTTTTTCTTTTCGGAGGAGTCTTGTTTTTGACGTAAAAACTTAATTAGCATAAATTGTGGTTGGGATTGCAGCACTGAATAGACAATTCAGAGTGCTGTAGTCTTGTTTAATGGAAGAATAAATTTCTGTCAGTGGCAAAAATTGTGTGTAACTTTAATTAAAGATTTGCTTTTTAATTGTCATTTGATGGGGAGAGAAAGTATATTGAAAAGCTAGTCTTGGCTCAACTTTTTATCCCTTTTGCCGAGTGAAAGATACTAACTTCTCCCTAAATCCCCATCAGGTGAGAGTCCCTAGACTAGAGAATATGCAATGTAACCCATTTCTGTTGTATTTGTGATTGGTGCTAACTTTGCTCCTTAGATGGCTAGTGTAAATCAGCTGACTCACATCAAACAGTAACATTTGTCCCATTTATTTAAAGGAAATTGCTTGCAAATTTTCCCAAGAAAATGCAGTGTTCAAGATTTTTTTTGAAATGTACCATCTCCTTTATATAGTTAAAATTTCTGACCCTTTGGAAGGAGGTCAAGAAGCACTTTTTCCTTTGTTGGTTGGTTTTTGCTGCTTTCCCTCAGCTCCTATCACTCCACCCCCATAGATTTTTTCCAGGTGGATTTAGTACTGTTAGCACTAAATGAAGTTGGCAGCGGCTAGGTTATGTTACAGAGCGGGCCTTGTTTGGGTATGAGGGCTTTCCTGTAAAATCTACCCTGAGAGAGCCCTGGAGGTACAGAGTTGGGGCTAATGCAGTGATTTCTGTTTCAGAGTTCGTAAAACCCTGCTCTACAAACTAAGATCGTAAGAAGTACTTCTTGTAAATGATCTTTGCTTGGTGCTTAGTGTCTAAAGAAGTCAGCTGGGATTTTGATTTAAATTAGTTAGAGATATATTGTCATCTTAACAATGTTAAGTGTTCATTCCACAAACCTGGGATGTTTTCCATCTATTTAGTTCCTATTTTCGTTTTTTTCAACAATGTTTTGTTTTTTAAGTATGATTTGTGCTTTCCACTGTTAAATTGATTTCTAGGTATTTTGTTCTTTTTGATGCTATTGGGAATGGAATTTTTTTTTAAATTTCTAAACGTTATTGAAGTATAGTCAGTTTATGATGCTGTGTCAATTTCTGGTGTACAGCATAATGTTTCAGTCATGCATTTACATACATATATTCCTTTTCATATTCTTTTTCATTATAGCTTACTAGAAGATGTTGAATATAGTTCCATGTGCTATACCGTAGAAACGTGCTGATTACCTATCTTATATATATTAGTTAATATCTATAAATTGGAATTGTTTTCTTAACTTCATTTTTTAATTGTTTCCTAGTGCTATGTTGCATACACATTACTGCACATACAGACAGAAATGCTCTATTACCTGCTCATGATTTTTTTCCTCTAAAAAACATTTTTCAGAAAAATAGGATGGAAAACAAGTTTTTAGGTGGCCCAATTTCCAAATAACTTTGCCATCTTGTGTAACCTGAAGGAGTCATTATTTGTAAATGATGTTGCAAGTATAAGAGAGAAATGGTATTTCAAGGGTTTTGAATCATCCTCTGTCATTCCTAGCAGTATAGAATGGCAAGGGCATGAGTAATGGTGGGAGGATACAAATGAGCCTATTTGAAAGTAAATCTCCTTGAAATATGGCTGTTGTCAAATGGACAGAATGGAATCTATCAACTTTAAGGGTTCTTCATAGCTCCCCAGTTACCCTAAACTGACTTTTTCCCCCTTGAAACAGGGGAATTTGTTTTGCTTTGTTGTTTCTGTCTTTTTCCACGGCCTAGTTCTGTGGCTGAGTAAGGAATATGGTCTGTAATCAGAAGGTTTTGAAAAGAAGAAAATGAAGGGGTGGTTCTGATGGAAGTTAAGTATTAGTCAATGCCAAAACGAGGACTAGAAAAATAGTCCATCCGTATAGGTAAGTTCTAAAATTGACTTCAGACACTTAGGCACAGTGTGGTGAGGCTACAGCTGAGTAATGATAGCTCGAAGAACTCTAAGCTTGCCGCCTCCCCCTCCACCCTTAGGCTTCATTTGTAAATCTAGTCTCTTTCATTCATTGTACAGTGTTAATACTCAGGGCTTATATATCTGCTACATTTAAACTTCAAAGATTCTCTTCTACACAATTGAGGAGGATCTAATAGTCTCCCAACTGCCTCCTCCGTATGAAACCTGTTTTTCTTCGGTTACTTTGATAAAAGCTACTGCTTTAGAAAATAAATGGGAAAGGACAACAGTGATTTTGATCTGGAAATTCAAGGATGAGGCTACATCTACCTTAAATAGATGCATTCAGGTTTGGAATTTAGTCCAGATGAGATAGGAGGTCACCTAATGTGATGAGTGCCTTAGTGTGCCAAGGAACAATGGGCCATGTCAGGAGCTGGGTTCACCTTCAGCTCTGAGTTTCCTGCTTTTATCAGTTTAAATCAACTCCTGTGTTACGTTAAATACTTGGCGTTTTCCTAATCAGCTTCAAGGGCAGCAGCCACTGAATGTGATTTAGAACTCAGTTTAGACAGCCTCTGGGAAAAATGAAGTTCTGGCATAAGGCAAAGGAGGGAGGTATTCATGGCTATATAAGCCATAAAGGAGAGATGCTCCGATGAAAGAACTTGTTTTATCTCAAAACTTTAAGCAGTGGATTTTAATTTGCAACTTCGGAGGGATTTTAACTTATAAAATAATTGAAGTGAAATTAAAACATTGAAAATATTCTTTAGATTATTTAGAGGATGTAAATCCCCAAAACATTTCTTAGGTATATAGATTGGCTAAATGGATTGATACATTAGAAAACTAAGCTGTTTTGTAAATTAACTGTTCTCTAAATATAAACACAACCAGGAGATTCGGACACTCAATCCTTTACCAGAATTGACAAGTGAAGTAGGTTCTCTTCATGTGGTTAATTACCAAACCACAGATTTACTAGTCAGTTTTTGGAAAGGGCCTAGATTTTTCAGTAAGACTAGGACTATTTCAGTATCCATTTAAATAACAGGATTTTATAGCTGGCCTGACAGTATCTCTCTGCCCTACCTTACTATGTAATACAATTTGTATGGAAGCACTGAGTAGTGAGTTATGTGTAGATAAGGGCCACTTGTACATTTTGGACATCTTAATAAGAATAAATGCTTTGTGAATGGTTTAGAGTCATTTATAGGCCTGTGTTTGGTGCTGAAGTCTTTGCACATGGGAATGCTATAACGGGGAGTGTTAGGGGTTTGCAGCCTGTGCCTGAATGTCATTTGGGCCTTCTCAGAAATAATTAGCCCGTTGAATAAATATTTATTGAACCTTGACTATGCGTCAGCTACTGTGTGTGGTTAAGAACAGAGTCTGATGTCCTCAGCTCCAGGAAAAATAGGTCACATACCAGAAATGGAGACTTCCTTTTTCACCCTAAGTTCCATCAGTGAGCATGTGTCACCTTAGAACATTCTCTGGAGAAAGACATTTTGGGGGTTGTACTACATAAGCTGGCTGAATGAATACTAAATTATCTTACTTCGAGAATTTCTTAAATTAAACTTTTAAAAGATAATGAGATTCACATGCAATTGTAAGAAATAAAGAGGGGAGGGTCTATCTCAATTGTAGAGTATGTGCTTAGCATGCAAAGGGTCCTGGGTTCAATTCCCCAGTACCTCCACAAAATAAATAAACCTAATTACGTCCTCCTCCCCCAAAAGAGAAAGAGACACCGTATATCCTTTATCCAGTTATCTCAATGATATTTTGCACAGCTATAGCATACTGTCACAACTAGGGTATTGACATTGTTACACTAGGTTAGAATTTTTCACAATTGAAACTTACTTGGGTCAAGGGAAATGCTGACCCTAACATCAATGAAGTTTCGATACCTCCTGATGGAATTAATGGTTCAGCATTTTTTCATCTTAACATTTTACCTCTACCCTTGAAACTTTGAGTCTTTTAAACTACAAATACCTATTCAGTAAATATTTCTTGGGCACATTTGGGCCAGGGACTGCTCTAGATGCTAGTGTAAGGATGGTAAACAAGATAGACATGGCACTTGCTCTCAGGGAACTTCTGTTACAGTGAGGAGAGACGGGCAGTAAACAATTAAACAACATAAGCAGCCATGTACTTCTCGGCAGAACAAAGGGAGATGAGAACAAGCTTGCCTTCTAAGACCAGAAAGAACTGGGTATAACAAGTAAGTGAGGAAGGAGAGAGAGTGAGTGGATCGCCAAGTGGAGTCAGAGAAGATGAGGTGGAAGAAACCAGCAGAGCAGAGGATACAAGGGCAAGTCAGACAGCTCATGGGGATGGGATTTTTATGCCAAGTTCAATAGGAAGCCCTTAAGAGTGTTTAATCGAGGGCCTAAAATGGTTAGATTCATTTTTTAAAAGATCATTGCAGTGTTCTGTGTTTGACAGACAAGTCTTAAGCAGGGAAACCTTCTGGGATTTAGGGGGCTATTGTCATGGTCCAGGTGAGAGGAGATACTGTCTACGTGTCTTGACAGTGGAGAATGGGATGCAGAGACATGAAAAAACTTGGAATTTATTTTTGTGGCTTCTGTTTGTTACTTGGCCTGTCTCTCTGAGGTTGTAGGATGGCAATCTTCTACTAAGAGAGGAAACTTAGGTCCTTACAGTGAAATGAGAGGGTAAAACTTACTCCATTCCCTGGCTTCATATCCCCACCCACATGAGCTGCCTCTTAATTATGATTTTTCTTCTGTATGTTTTTTTCTTTCAGTTTGGAGGCTTTTCTCAAATGTCTTTTGTTGTCCATTTATAAGAGTAAGGCTCTAGAAAGCTGTTGGAAGCTCTGCATTAGAGTGTGGGATATGTTAATTAATGGGCCCTTCGGTTTGAAGCCTCTCTGTTTAAATTTTTCCTCAAAAGAATTGGCCGGTCTTCTGGTGAGAGGAAGATGGGGCAAAGATACATACCTATCTGGTGAAAATTGGTCATCTTAGAGCCCAGCAATGGAAAGGGCTACCTAATCCCTTTTTATCCCAATGTTGCATCTCTTACCCCAGTCTTCACCATGCCTGGAGTTCATTTGTCTGGAGCCTCTTTGCTTCAACTCTTGCACAGAATCAATCCCTAGTCTCTTGCTGGGCTGGGGGAGGGGTGGTCCCTTAGTTGCTTGGGATGGGTCCAGCTGTTCCTGCTGCAGACTTGGGCAGTACCCACTCACAGTCATAGGTGGCACCTCCGCATTCCACGGCACACGGCATCTTCATTTCCTGAGCTTTCCCAGGGTTCTGTGCTATGACTCACCTAGGTTCTCCTTGATGTCCCCACCCCTGCCAGGTTTAGATTTCCTTTTTAATTAGCTCTGCTCACTCTTCTGGCCAATTTTCAGCCCAAAACTTTGTTCACACATCTGCAGTGCTCACCTCACCTACTCTTTGCCCTATGGGTATATTTGATATTCACTTCTTCTAATGTTAGTGGGAGGGACTAGAGATAAATGCATGTGCTCAGCTCTCCAAATCAAAAAGGGGCACTTCTTTAAGTACCATGTCAAGTCCTTGTTCAAATCTCTACTTAGAGAAAGTAGGTAAGAAAACGTCTATAGCAAATTGTAGTCCCTTTGTGACCTGCAAAGAACTTTCTACATGTTGTCTATTTGATGACTTCTTTTTTTTTTTAGTTTTTTTTAACATTTTTATTGACTTATAATCATTTTACAATGTTGTGTCAAATTCCAGTGTAGAGCACAATTTTTCAGTTATACATGAACATATATATATTCATTGTCACATTTTTTTTCTCCATGAGCTAACATAAGATCTTGTATATATTTCCCTGTGCTATACAATATAATCTTGTTTATCTATTCTACAATTTTGAAATCCCAGTCTATCCCTTCCCACCCTCTGCCCCCTTGGCAACCACAAGTTTGTATTCTATGTCTATGAGTCTATTTCTGTTTTGTATTTATGCTTTGTTTGTGTGTGTGTGTGTGTGTTTTTTTTTTTTTTAGATTCCACATATGAGTGATCTCATATGGTATTTTTCTTTCTCTTTCTGGCTTACTTCACTTAGAATGACATTCTCCAGGAGCATCCATGTTGCTGCAAATGGCATTATGTTGTCAGTTTTTATGGCTGAGTAGTATTCCATTGTATAAATATACCACATATTTGATGACTTCTTTAAACTCCTGCATCTAATCCTCGTCCCGTGAGTTTTGTGGAAGGAAAGTAGAAGGGAGTCTGAAGCAGGAGAACATCTAAAATTTGGACTGTGTACCATATTTAACAACAACAACAAAAAAGTAACTCATTAGACAGTATTGACTAGCAGGACCAAACTACTTACCAATAAACAATCTCAAATTTTGCCTAAACATAGAAAAACAGTTCAATTGTAACTGTGGAAAAGGAGCTTAACAGGTTATTTTAATAAGCAAAATAAAGGTTAATGTGCCCAACTTCCATTGCATCATTTGCCAGGAAAATTTATGCTGCAAACTTTGTAAATCATTGCATAATTGGAGGAGAAACCATTCAGGATCATAAGTTTTCATTGTGTTCATGCCCTTGGCCATTACCAGTCTGTGAAATGTTTGTAAAATGTTAAAGCAGGGTTGTGGAGTTGAAGAAATCTTGGGGATTTTCTGAGTTGATGCCACACATTGAGCACTTTCTAGAACTAAAGTGTTCATGACTTCATCTTATTCAGCTCCTTCAACAAAACTCCAGGCAAATGAACTAAAAAGAGTAGTAGGTAGGTACACCCCAGGGAACAGAGTAGCTAAAAGCATGAGCCCTGGCTATACTTTCAGGCAAGTGAGCTAACATCTCTGAACCCAGTTTCATCATCCTTAAAATGGGGATACAAATAGAACCTCTTTTTTTCTATTTTTTAGGGTTGTGAGGATTAAATAAGTTAATACACGTAAAGAGCTTAGAACAATATCAGGCAAACAGATTCTCACAAAGCGCTGCTTTTATTAGTACCACCGTAACTCAGATGCTCTGAAGCTGTGCCATCCAGTACGGTAGTCATTCACACGCTATGTGTGGCTATTGAGCATTTAACATGTGGCTTATCAAAGTTGACATGACCTATGAATGTAAAATACACACCAGATCTCAAAGATGGGATGAAAAAAAGAATGTAAAATATCTAATTTTGTTACATTGGTTGCATGCTGAAAAGGTAATATTTTGATTTATTGGATCTATTTGGATATAGTAAATATGTATATGTATATATTTAATATATATTAAGATTTATTTCACCTGTTTCTTTTTTTCCCACTTTTTTAATGTGGCCATTAGATACCATCAAACTACATATGTGGCTCATATTCTCTTTCTATTGGACAGCACAGCAGTCTCTTCCTCATGTGATTTCACTCTTAACTCCACCCTGATACGGCCCCCACAAGGAAGAGCTCATGACACTTAAAAAGCACATAAATTATACAATCGGCCCTCTGTATCAACTAGGTTCTGCATCTGGATTCAACCAATCTTGGGGTGTGCAACCCTCATATATGGAGAGCTGACTGTATACATCGCTTTCTATATGGGACTTGAGCATCATGGATTTTGGTATCCGCAGGGAGTCCTGGAACCAATCCCCCTGGATACTGATGGAAACACTGTGTATTTACTAAGCTGATAAATTTCCTTCCTCCTAGCTTTCTCTTTTGAATAATAATTGATACTCAAATGTACTTCTTTCCCACTACGGAACTGCCCAAGCCTGGGAGAATTATCAATGGTAAAAGGTGATTCACAGCTCTTGCTGCTGAAAATAGTCACAACAATTTGAGGAAAGAGGCTCAGATTGATATACATATGTCTAGCATGTGTTAATTTTCTGTAGCTACCTTTGGAGTGTAGTTCTTAGGGGCTGTCTGATTATCTGTCCTTTCCAAGTCAAAGGAACGGACAGAAACTTTGTTCTGCCAAACTTCTCTTTCTTCCATGCAACTACACACATGAAGCTGAGAACTACCACATAGATACACATACGGTGTCAGGGTTGGAATATGCCTTGACTTGATAGATCCTGGAAATAATTTAGATATTCTCAATACAGTTTTAAGTCACATCAAAATTTGTTAACAAGTAGCACTAGGCTATGTACTTTTGAACAGTCTCCTTGGTATTACTGCTAAAGACTCTTGTTTTAAAAAATAATTAGTAGATTTTAATTCCTGACTTGCAAGATGCTTTTAGGTCTGTGGGCAGATGGTGCTCTGAACTAGGGGGTAAATTAGTTTAAGAATGCATGAGCTTTCTTTCTGCTTTTAAATGCACACTCTTAAAATGTCAGAGTGGTTACAACACTTGGAGACCGTCTCTTGCTTTGTATGTGAAGATCTTGAGCAAGAATGGGCCAACATCAGCAACAACTGTTAGCCGTATATGTATATGTGTGTGTCTGTAATACATGTGCAGAGAGAAAAATTGACATACCCTAAAATTCACTACTTCAAAGTATACAATTTAGTGATTTTTAGTATACTCACAAGGTTGTGCAGTATCACTGATACCTAATTCCAGGACATTTCCATCATCCAAAAATGAAACATCATACCAGTTAATACTCTTCACACCCACTCCTCCCAGCCTCTAACAACCACTCTTGTTTTCTGTCTCTCCGGATTTGCCTCTTCTAGACATTTCATGTAAGTGGAATCATACAATATGGGGTCTTTTTGCCTGGTTTCTTCCACTTAGCATATTTTAAGGTCCATCGTTGTAGCCTGCATCAGTACTTAATTTCTTTTTATGGCTAAATAATATGCCATAGTATGGATATGCAACATTTTGTTTATCCATTCATCTGTTGATGGCCATTTGGGTTGTTTCCACTTTCTGGCTATTAGGAATAATGCTGCTATAAACATTCATATACATGTTTTTACATGAACATATGTTTTCAGTTCTCTTGGTTATATACCTGAGTGAAATTGCTGGCTCATATAGTAACTGTGTTGAATTTTTGATGAGCTGACAAATTGTTTCCAAAGCAGTTGTACCCTTTTTCATTCCCTGCAACAGTGCGTGAAGATTCCTATTTCTCTACATCCTTGCCAATACTTAATGTCTGTCTTTTGATTATAGCCATTAAGTGGGTGTGAAGTGGTACTTCGTGGTTTTGATTTGTATTTGATGTTGAGCATCTTTTCATGTGCTGATTGGCCACTTGTATATCTTCTTGGGAGATATGTCTATTCAAATCCATTGCCCATTAAAAAATTGGATTATTTGTCTTTTAATTTTTGAGTTGTAAGCTGTTAAGCATGATAAGGCGAGTCTAATTTAGATAAAGCACTCACTGCTCCAGGAAGAACAGAGAATGTCAGTTTGGCTTTATTTTTAATTCCTTTCAAGCATTTACTACAGTTTTTAAAAGAACCCTTGTTGGGGATGGGATAGCTCAAGTGGTAGAGCACATGCTTAGCATGCATGAGGTCCTGGGTTCAATCCTCAGTACCTCCTCTAAAAGTAAATAAGCCTAATTACTTACCCCTCTCCCACTAAAATAATTAAATAATACAGTAAGTTAAAAAGTAAAATGTTTTAAAAAATAAAAGAACCCTTGTTCACAGACTGTCTGTGCAATAGGACCTACTGCCATCACTAAAAAAGATTATTAATCTACTTCTAAGAACCAATGCAGATGATTTGGAAACCCAAATGAACTCTCTTAGAAATCCTTTCTTCCATCCCAGCGGCTCCCAGACCTCTCTTTGCTGTGCCCCTTGTGAGTGACTGAAGCAATGTACCCTGCAAAGAAAGTAGCCCCTTCTAGTATGGCAAGACACATCTTTTTGTTAAAACCACCAAAAGGAGAAAGTGAAAGAAGAATTATAGGCATGTGTCAAAGCGCACTGGTGCGCGCGCGCACACACACATGCATGCTAATCACAGGGTCCCAGGGACCGAGGCCATCTTCGGGATGTTGCAACAGCTATGAAAGCACAGAATGGAGGAGTGTCACAGCTCTTCACCCGGGACCAGGTCTCCCAGATGAATTCATTCAAAAGCACAGATATTAAATTTGTTCTGAGCCTGGCACTGCCAGGTATGGTCCTTTCCTTTAAAAGCACACAGTCTGTCCCATGGAACAGACACAAAAGTGAAGGACTGCACAGTCTACTGTGCAATATTAGGTGCAGCAGTGAACAATGAACTCCGCCTGGGGATAGCAAGGAATTGCACTGAGTGGGTAGCACTTGGCTCAGGGGCTGTGTGACTCTGCGTGTGAAAGAGGAGACTTCAGCCTGTGCCCAACCCCCATGGGGGTCAGCTACGCGATGGGAGTCTAAGCTTCTGGGTCTCCAGGCAGGCCCACCTTGGCCGGACATCAGCTCAGCCCTTTGGCCCATGCTGGTATGAAAAAAGTAGGTAGAATCCATTCGAGTGCAGAAATAGGAAAAAGCACCTGATCTCCAAATTTTCTTGCCTTTGATTTTATGTTTATTAAGGGAAATTTTGTGTTCATTTTCATAGCAAATGTTTATGACTTTGAACCAGGAACTTGCCTGCCTTGTATTTTTCTGTGCTGCTTTATCCTGTTTCCTGAGTTTCTAGTTCTGAGCTTGTGTAAGAGAGTCTCTGGCCACATCAAAGGGCAGGGGCTGCATCCCCTTGGCCGCAGCGCAGCTGTGGGAGATCCCTCTCACCCTCTTGACGGGTGGTTGCTTCTCCCAGGAAAAAGTTACCACTGAACACCCAGATCTGCCTAGATTTTCTTCCAGCCTACCCCAGTATTAAAAAGTATCTTGACTCTGTATCAGAAACTTAGTTTCAGTCAACAGCACCCAGCTCTGTCTGACTCACTCAGAAAAGAAATGCGTTGGAAGGATGGCTGGTGTTCCACAGCACTGACTGAAAGTCAGGAGGACCAGGCTATGAAAATAGGCAGGAACCCAAGGAGGCTGAGCAGCAAGAGCAGGAGACAGGTTAGGACCACCACCGTATCACACCCCCAGACTCTTGATGGTTTCTCACCTGTCTCTCCATGTCTTTGTCACTCATGCAAGAGTTCCAGTCTCTGGCAGGAGCAGGACATTGGTCAAGCCCAGGTCTCAGGCCTGCCCTGTGGCCAGTGGGCTTTCAGTGAGAGGAGGGGCTCTGTCTCCCCAAGACATGCACCATATGGGACTCCCCCAAAGAAGGAAGTGTTCCGATGTCCCCAGCAGCCCCGTACGGGGGAGTGGTAAGCAAAGCTCAGGAGAGGAGCTATCAACAGCATGAGTGACACCCATGGGAGACCCCTGGTGTATAAACAAATCCTTAAAGATAAAATTGAGACTGGGGTTTAGTTGAGATTGTCTTCCCCACAGGAGAAGCAGAAGTGAGGAATAATAGCAAAAACTGATGCCGTTTACTGATAGCCTAGTGTGAGCCCACTGCTGAGTGTATGTGATGAAAGCTCATTTAACATTTTTTTTTCACAGTTGAGTAAAGGTAGATTTATTTAGAGAGATACATACTGCATAGAGTGTAGGCTGTTTCAGAAGAGAAAGGCCACGAGGTGTAGGAATTGGGTGCTCAGGTTAAAGCAGAAGTAGGTACACACTCCACAGAGTGTGGGCCGTCTCTGAAGAGGAGGGAGCGAGAGAGGCGGCCAAAAGCTCATTTAATCTTTATGTAGTAGTATCCCCATTTTGCAGATGAGGAAATGAAGGTTCAGGAAGGTTGGGATATCTCCAGGATCATACAACTACTGGCACTCACACTTAGGTCTCACACTCGCTTTCTCACAGCTGGTTTTCCTATACCTGGGACACACTGAATTGGAGACCACCTGTCCGTACCTGGTGCAGGGTGAGAACTCACAGGGTGGCCAATACGCCTGTCTACGGACCTCTTTCCGCCCTTCCAGGCAATTGATGGTAGTTGCTATTTTCTCCATAATTTCTAAGGTTTTCTTTCTTCCTTTATTCCTCCCTCCCTCCCTCCCTCCTTATCTTTTTTTTCCCCTAACTTTTCATGATGCTTCCCTTGAAGTACAAAAAACTGCCAACTAGATTTTGTGTGTTTGTGTGTATGTTGTCACATTCATCCCTGGCAGAGTCCCTAAAACTTGTGGACCATGATGGATACCAGACACATGCACCCCCAAGTTCCAGAAAGAAGTCTCCTCCACACGAGTAACTGACCAGACACATCAGTCAAAATCTGCAGAATTTTCTGGGTGAATATTAAGGACAGGGCGTGCATTACCTGCTTCCAGAGCTGATGATCAAAATCCATCCCACGGGCACGTGGCATACTGTGACCCAATCCTGCACCAAGCCGAGCCCGCGGCTTCCATATGCAGCCCAAGGCTCACAGCTCTAGAGTTGGAGTGTCCTCCCATTGAAAGTGCTGACTGGGTGACTTCTTGGTGAGCAGAGACCTAGCAGATTTAGTTCAAACAGAAGGCACTTCCTGAAGAGGGGTCTTTGGAGACCATCTCATCCCTTTGTTAGGGTTTGAATATAGAAGGAGCAATCTGGCTATTCCTGGGCTTGAGCCAGCTGTTGCCCTCTCTGGGGATGCTGCTGGGCCCTGTTCAGAGTCTGAGTTAATTTCTATTCTTAGAAACCAAAATGAAGTGTAAGAGACATTTTTCATCTGGGTCCTAGGAGGCCAGCGGAGCAAAGTGGAAAAGCTCATTTGACCACCACTTATCCGTCCTGGGTCCTCTGGAGTAGGTAAAGAGGAGACAGCCCTGTATCTCTCTGTCTCCTTTAACCTCTCTTATCCAGGGATTCCTGGGTGGCATTTGAATGAGGGCAGACCAGGAGGATAGAATTGTTCCTGGCCTGGGGCTTGAGACCAGGCTAGAAGAGAAAGCTGAGTTATTATGAACAAAGCAAACAGAGGATGGGGTGTCACCCAGTGTCTGTAGGGAAAAGGTGATATGTGTTTATCCAATAGGAATGTGACAGCCCAGCATTCCTTCCCAGGATCTGCTGATCTGAAAGGGAACTTTAGTTTAATCCCTGGGACAGCTAGTCCCTACCCAACCTCACCCAGAGGCCTTCCTGTCAGAAGCCCCCAACAGGAGTGGGTGAGATCTATTTATTCTCCATGAACTTTTTTTGGTGTGTGGCTGCCTTCCTATAAAACCCTATCTTTGGATAAGTGTGGTGAATTCAGTGCATAATTAAAAAGCAAACAAACTTGCTCAAGAGAACACTTACAATTTAAGCAGATTTCTGTGTATAAGCCATGATTCATGCTTTGTTGGATCTCCAAAAATAGACAACATGATTTTGTTGAAAGATTTCTGGCCTCCAGTGTATTTTAACCAATACATGATGGTCTCTGAATTATTAAGACAAAAATTAAGTTATGTGGTTGCTGTCTAAAAGAAAGGGACATCTTTAGGCTCAATGATGGATTAAATGTTCACTGCTGCTGCAGAGTCAAAAGACACAAACTTGGGAAAATACTTGCCACATATAAGAAAAAAGTTAATTGCCTTCATATGTAAAGAAATGTTAAAAATCGATAAGAAAAGGACCAAAAATCCAATAGACAAATGGGCAAGGGAAGTGGACAGATCACAGAAGTTAATACAAAAGGCTTTTAAATGTATAAAATGATGTGCAATTTTATATATAAAAAAGAAATGTAAATTAAAACAGTGAAATATTATTTTCACTTTTCAGGTTTTGGAGATCAAAAGTTTGATCATGTACTGTGTTAGTGAGGATGCAGGAAAATGGGCATTCTCATATATTGATGGGAATGCAAACTGGTACAACCTCTTTGTAAGAAATTTGACAAGATTGAAATTTTACATACCCTGTTACAGTTATCTATTACTATTTAACCAACTATCCCAAAACTTAGTGGTTTATACATTTACTATTATTTTGCTTGTGCAATTGAGGAAGGGCTACGGTGGGTGGTTGGTTCTTCTCTGATCCATATGGTGTTATTCAGCTGGGGTGACTGACACCGGAGGATTCAATTCATCTTTCACAAATTTATCCTATAAATAAACTCACAAATGTGAGCAAAGATATATAAACAAGCATATTCATGACGGAATTAGTAATAGCAAAAGCCTGGATTAACCTAAATGTCCTTCCATAACGGATTGGGTTAAAAACCCTATTTATTTATGTCCATGCCAATGGATAACTGTGCACCTGTTAAAAGGAATGATACAGCTCTAGGTACTAATAGTGAATGAGCTCCAAGATAAAACTTCAAATAAAAAATTCAGGTGTTGGGGGAGGGTATAGCTCAGTAGTAGAGTGTGTGCTTAGCATGCAGGAGGTCCTGAGTTCAATCCCCAGTAACTCCATTAAAATAAATAAATAAATAAACCTAATTACCACCCCCCTGCCAGATCCAGATGCAATGCATCTTGAAAATGTACCTATGGAAAAAATGCTCTTACAAGCCCTTTCCGATAACCCCCTGGAAACAATGTATGAAACTTAGCCCAGGTACATGTTGGACTACTGAGGGCACACAGAGAGAAGGAAATCCTGACTGGGGTCTTGATCCTGCTCACTTCTCGTCTTCCCCGTGCACTTTCTAGTCTGGCTCAATGTGAAGTCCAAATCCTGCCCTCCCAGGAAGGCTGTGTGGACACCCACATCTTGCAGTTCTTTCCATTGTCATGTGAAAATGGCCTTTGGAAACAGCCATCAGAGGGTTAAATTTTGCCTCTACTTGAACAAGATATTTAATCTCTTTAAGCCTCAGTGTTCTCACTTGTAAAATGAGGTTATAATGATACCTACCTCTCAGGAATAACAGGGTTAAAAAATAAAAACAGTAGAGTACTTAGCCCAGCACCTGGCAGCAAATACGTGGTCTTCAGTATCCAAACCACTGTCATCTCCCATCACCCAAATCCAACAGGGAGAGGGTGGGAACCAAAGTGAGAAAACCACAGAGATTTGTGAGGTGGGCAGTTGCTTTGGTGTGGTTTTGTCAGCTCAGATTACAAGCTCCAAACTGCACTGATTGGAGGCCCACCACCTTCCCACCTACAGCTCTTGAGACAGAGCCTGGCTGGGAATAGCCAGGCCTGTGGCTCTAACCCTGGCTAAGCCCAGTCACCTAGGGGGCTCTTTAAAAGAGCTGTCTGAGGCCTGGGAAAGTCCTGCGATACTGAGGGACACAGGTATGTCTTTTGATGTAGCAAAAGAACATGATTAATAGGTGCATGTCTCCATCTTCACCAGGGCCCCTGCTCCCCAACCGCTGCCACTTAAAGAGATTCCACCTTTGCAGCAGTTTCTTCCTCTTCCTCCCCTTCAGGATTCTTTGGGCTTTTGTAATCAAGAGATGCCCTCCAGTCAAAGACCACCAGGAATACACCTGCAGTTGAGCAAACTGGTGCATAATTGTTGCAGTGAGGGGAACAAATGGGATGGAAAACCATGGAGCATCTTGGTAAGAGGGCATGAGGAAGGACTTACAAGATTCGGGCTAGTGTTAGTGATTTTGGAGAGAGTTAAAGAAGCAGGACTTCTCTCAGTGTTTGATGCTGTCAGGAAGCAACATTGATTCTATGACTGGGTATCTTAATAAATTATATCTAGAAAGAGGAACGACTAGAGCAAAGCTAAGGCTGAAACTGGTAGGGAAACAACACTCACCCATTTAGCCATGACAGAAAGATGTTTGGTCACTTTTGTGACTTGGACAATGATCATGGTTTCCCTGTGTTCCAACATGATGATAATGTGATCTTGTTTTTGTCTTGATCCATCATGGTTATAGATGGCCTTTTCTGATGCTGATGTCCTGTGAAATTGTTTCTGTGCAACAGGAGAACTCCAAGGCCTTGACTGTGAATGTCAGGTCAGTTCCTGCAACACCAAGGATTAGCTGATAGTCTCAGGCCAACTTCCAGATGTCAGTGGCTGCTTTTCTCTTTCTCAGAAGAGAAGAATCAGGCAGACAAGTGGGTGGATGGGATTTCAGTTTTCAGAGAGTTAGAGAGTTTCTGTAGCATGTGCAAGAGGAGGGTGTGGAGGGAGGAGGGGTTTAACAAGAATTACTGTGGACATGGTGTCCACTTCATGGTTTTCAAGAAATACACATTTTCAAAATATGAGTTAAAATATTGAGCAATTTGAATTGGCTTTTGGTTGCTGGGTTGTGTTCCCTCTATTGTGATACTGCTCTGAGGCCAACCATGTGGATTAGGGTCTTAAAAGGGCAGGTGTTCAAAGCTAAGAAGTTCTGAGCCATTGTCTTAAGAGTCCAGAGCTGCAGCTCCATGTGAAGCCGATGGCTGGGTTGGGATGGTGTTTGAAGTAGATCAATCAGAAGCCAGGCTCAGGTACCTGCTGCACCTCCCCTCCCCAGAAGATCCCAGCAGACAGAGTTCCTCAGGCTCTCAGTGCCCCCCTTGACCCCCAGTCTGAGTTCTAAGTCCTGGTTATTACCACCAATGAATCTGGTCAGCCAAGGATGCCAAAATGGGGGATACAGTCCCTACCCCCAGGCATGCTGATTCTGTGGGAGAGTGAGAGCAGCCACACCAAAAGCAGAGAGACCTGAGCACTGAAGGGGTTCAGCAAAGGGCCCTCAGCCCCTTCCAGGGATGGAACAATTCTTGGCAGAGCCAGTATTCATAGAATAGAAGTTTGGAAAGTGGGGGGCAAGGAAGGCTGAGGACATAGCAGGGAGGAATGCACCGTGATAGATGAATTTAGATAATTTTTTAGAGCCTGGCGATCCCCAAAGGTGAAAACCTTGAGAGCCAGACTCCACAGCTAGAGTATAGTATAGTCCAGAACCTAAAGGACCCACTGAGCTGAGGTGAAGACACAAGTCAGCAGTTCTCCCCTCCTTCCCTGCCCTCCTCTTTCGGGCGGCTGGCCAGAAGGGCCCACACTTTGAGGGGTAGTGGGAGAAATGAAAAGAAAAGGGGCAGAAATGGGAGAAAAGAGCCTGTAGTGGGAATCAAAAAGCTGGAAGAGTTTTGGAAATGGAGGGTCTGGAGGGAGAATTGGTCAAGGAATACTTTAGCATCGAGCTGCACTCAGAAGGGGAGGGACAGAGGCATGAACCACCGACAGAGGCGGGTCTGTTTACTTGGCCAAGCTTGAATGTAACGGGGTGGCCGTCAGAAGCCCTTGGGACCCCGCCTGGACTTTCCCACCGAGGAGGCTGTTGGGACCCCCAGGCACTCGAGCCCGCGCACCAGCAGCGATGAGAACGCGCCCGGCCGGCCCGCGCTAGAGGCGGGCGGGAAAGCGCCGCGGTCACCCGTCCCCTACTTTCCCGCTTCTCCGACCGTAGCAAGAGGCCTGTGCCGGGTGGGGTAAGGAGCGTCCAGCCCCTGGACCCGAGTCTAGGCCGGCCAGCGGACACTACCAAGCGGCAGGTGGCTCCCGGGACAGCGCCGCAGCTTCGCGCTCCCGCCCCCCGGGCAGGACGTGGCGCCTCCCCCGCGGCGGCCGGAGTCTGGAGGTGGGGTCGGGAGCCCGAGCCCGGGGCTCTGATGTCACTGCGCGGCCGCGGGCGCCCAAGAGCGCGTCTCGGGCTGGAGCTCAGGTACGCGACGAGGCCGGGGGCCAGGCGGCGGGGGGCTGGGTTGGGGGCGTTTGGGGGGGGGTGGCGGGATCGGTCTTCCCGTGGGGCAGCAGGGGAGGACGGGTGGGAGTGGCTGGGGCACCGCGGAGCAGCCCGCCGGTCTTTGCGTCTGGAGGTGCTGGGCTCCGCGCCGTGTCTGGTCTGCGCGAGTCAGGTCGGGTCCCTGCGCGCCTGTTTTCTCCTCAGAGGGTTCGCGGGGTGGGGCGGGGGGCAGAGCCGGCGGCTACGAGGGCTGCTGGGGAGTGCGCCGGGAGGCCCGAGCGCGAAGTGGGGTCTCACCCCGCGACCCCCGGCTCCCGCCCTTTGGCCACGGAATCCGCCCCCCGCCCCCTGCCCTAGATCGCTCGGTCCTCTGCTCGCGTTCTGAGTCCTCCTTCCCGATGGAAAACCCAACAGGAAAGGCCAAGAAATGCGCCGGCCAGCGGCCATCCGCTCTCCCTGCGTCCCCAAGGCCCCGCTCTCCTGCCGCACCTCGTGATTTTGTCGCCCCCTGTGGCCTCCAGGACTGCGCCTTTCTCATCTCTGGCGCGCCTGGATTTTCAGAGTTTGAAGCCCCAGGTATGTGGTCCGACCTCGACCCGGCCTCCTCTCCCCAGGTGCCACCACCATCCCGCATTTCCTACGCAGGGCACAGAGCTGCAGGCCCTGGAGGCTCTACGGGCTGGAGCGAGCAGAAAAGAGCAGATGCTTCGCGAGGTGCTCTGTGGTGCTGACAGGCAGGGAGAAGGGAGGGCCGCAGAGGACTGGGAGAGCCACTGAACTTCCCAAAGTGCCTGCCCTGCTAGACCTGGTCGTGGGCGCTGGGATTCAAGACATGGCCCAGGCCTCGGAAACTGAGTCTGGCAGGGAGACTGCCATTCAGGCAGCGCCCCCACAGTAAGCCTAGTCCTGAGGGAAGCCCATTGGGAGGGGTGGCCTGGAAAACCTCTCTATGGAGGTTTTCCTGATCATTATTGAGCATTTGAGGTTGTCTGTCCTTCTTGTCACCTTACCTGGATCTGCTTCTGTTGCCTTTGTGTGATTTTACCTAGCTCTCTTCCTTGATTTCCCCAACAACCTCTAACTAAAAACCTGGGTCTGCCTACTTGCCTGGTCCAACCTCTCTGCTAAGGTTCAGACCCACATCTCAACTTCCTGTTTGCCAGACTTGCCACAAACACTGCAAAGCCCATGAGCACTGGTCCCCTTGTCCCCATCTGCACTTCCTCATTCCTTAGACCAGCACCTCCACCTCCCAGGCCCCTAGCTCTCAACACTGAAGTCATCCTTGTCTCCTTTTCCTCTGTTGCTCTTTCATTCACGTGATGAGGTTATCACGAATGCCTCCATCCCCATAAGACTCCAATCTGGTGATTTTCCAGCAGGGATTCCATGCTGCTCCCCCTGCTCTGGTGGGGCTTGCCAAATGGCTCAAAAGCTCTATGAGCTCCAGCCTCTGGACTTATCTCCAATACAGGCACTGACTCTGCAGCTCAGCCCACAGCTGACACTAACACTGATGCTAGGGCTCCCAGGGGGTGGCCTCTCCAGCCACTAGGGCTGGACTGCAAGAGGCTCCCTGCAGTCAGACAAGTGTGGAAACTCTTTGCTCCTTGGGCTGAGGCCCCAAAACACACTCAGGAGCTAGACCCTCTTGGCATAACACATTCTGCAAAGGGCACAGTGTGGGCATCCTGCATGTGTATAAGCCTGCTTGGGTCACCACTAAAAATGCATCCTTGAGATAAGTTAAAGTCAATAAGAAAATGTACACATATTTTTGTTATCCATTTGAGGTGTTTTTATTTGGTGAACTCAGAATCCTTTGTCACTCACAGATAAGACAGAATTTTCAAGGCCTTTTTTGAGGGAACATCTTTGTATTTGAAGTTACCCATGCCTGTAGATGCAACAAATCAACATGGGCAGGCATAGGTGGCATGAGCCAGGGTAAACAGTGCTCCCACGCTGGGCTCAGAAGGATAGGGAAAGAGTGTCTGGGTGGCTAGGGAGGGTTAACTAGGTGACTGTCCTTCCAGGGGCTGCTGCTTAGAGTAGCTTCTTGTCTTCCAAAAGTCCAGAGAGTAGAAACATTTTGCAAAGTGGTCCCCAAGCCCGAGTGTGAGGACCAACCTGCAGGGCTGGCCTTAGTGGGCACAAAGATGCCTCCAGGTGGGTGATGTCAAGTTGTTCTGGTTCCAGGTCAGCTGAAAGCCCCTCCTGGGAATGCTGCAGGTACTGCCTCTCCCTTTTAGAGAACACCATACCCTCCCATCACTAACCTCCCTACCTGCCCTAACCAGCAATCTGTAGCATCTGGGGTCTTAGGGAAGAGGGTAGAGGGTGATCCTGAGCTCCAAAAAGTGTCTAGGAGGCTCAAATGAGCCTGTTTTTCAGTTCCCACCCCAGTAGTGGGTCACCCTCCTCTACACTCCTCACCAAGAAACTCAAGGAAAGCAAGTCAACCCCCATCCAAAATTTCCTTAGCCCATAGGGAGCCCCCAGCTCCCAAGATTCAAAGCTGCTTTCACCCCTGACCCAGACACACCCACCCAGCTCCTCCCCTCCCTTCCCCTCCTGGCACTGGGGAAGTATTGATTTCTGGCCATTCCTGCTCCAAGCTGTGGTCACCTGCTCTTTTGGTTCCTAATAACCCAAGTAACCTGGTCAGTGTGCATGGTGACAAATGCCTCACCCATTCTGTCCCCTTCCCTAGAAAAGATTAAGAGTGGGCAAAAGCAAAGAAGCCCACTTCCTTCCCCACCAAAGCCACCCACTGTCTACTTCCCGCAAGGCTGCTTCTTTCCTGGTCATTCAACAAATACTTGACACTGAGTACATGCCGGGCACTGAGGATACAGACTGAAGAAGTGCAGGGCCTGTCCTCAGGAAGTTCAGGGGTAGGAGTGGGGAGAGGGAATCACAAGCAAGCCAGCAGTCAATGCAGAGTAATGAGTGCTGTGATGAGGGAAGCTCAGGACACTGTCGAGATTCCCAAGAATCAGGAGACTGCTAAGTTGAGCCTTGTGGGAGGAACTGAGTGGCAGGACAAAGAGGGTGTGAGCCTGTCATTCTTAGACAAAAGGCAGGGTCTCCCAAGCAGGGACCATATTATCCTAGATTGTGCCAGTATTTTGAGGGGGTGGAAGGGACTATTTCCCACAGTGTAGTCTGGGCTTTGTTGGAGGCTTCCGTCATCTGAGGGGCAGGGGTAAACTGGCTTTCAGCAGGGTTTGCTTCTAGGAAATTGATTCTGGCTGCAGTGGAGTTGGAGGCAGGCCCAAATTCCAGGCATGGCTCTGCCTCTGACCAGTTGCGTGCCTGTGGGCAAATCATTTCCCCCTCAGAATCTCAGTGTCCTCGTTTGCAAAATGCAGATGGGCAATTGTGGGGTTCAAGATAAATATGTATATAAAGCACCCGGAACATAACTGGCCCAGACGGCGGGAGAAAGGCGGTGAAGCTGCCCCTGCCACCTGACCTGGGTTGTCCCACCTCCTTCCTTGGCTCCCCTGTGATCTCAGAATGTTCTTGACCATTGTTTATCAGGGAAAGATCACATGGAGAAGCTAACAAAGCAGCCAGGAAGCAAACTGGGTGGGACAGTGTTGGGGGGAGGGGGCGGAGAGTAAGGGTACATTCTCAGTGCTCCAGGAGGTGCCAGGGTAGAGGCCAGGGTTGCCATCCAGGAGAGCCCCAGCAGGGAGTGGGCTAGTCGCCATTCCTTCCCCTGAGCAAAGGCCCTCAACCTCCAGAGTTGCTCGCCTGGTCCCACTACTACTATCCCTTACTGGGGGAGGGGGCAATGTCCGCGCTAAGGATCCTGTAACTAGGGAGGGGATGTGTAAGCACGTGGCTGTCCGTGTCGGAGAGGCCAGCACCCTTACCCGGAGCTCCTCACCCACCATGCCGTCTATGCTCTTCCAGGCCCCTCGGAGTTAGCCAGTTAGCCTACCCGCCCGCCTGCGGCCCGCGGCCCCCGTCCGGCCCTCCGCTCTCGTCCGTGCAGCCATGGAGGCCCTGGGTCCCGGAGGTGACCGCGCCTCCCCAGCCTCGTCCACTCGCAGCCTGGACTTACGGCGGCTGTCCGCGCGCGCCGACTCGGCCTACAGCTCTTTCTCCGCTGCCTCCGGCGGTGCCGAGCCTCGCACGCCGTCGCCGGGGTCCCACCAGCTTCCTTACCTGGACTGGGACTACGTGCGCGTGGTGTGGGGCGGCCCTCGCACCTCCCCGCAGCCCCCGCCCGCGACCGCCGCACGCAGTGGGCCGCGTCCCCCCGAGGTCCAGGGGACCCCGGGGCCGCTCAGCCGGCAGGCCACCCCGCTGCTGTACGCACTGGCGGCCGAGGCGGAGGCCGCGGCGCGGGCTGCCGAGCCGCCCAGTCCACCGGCCTCGCGGGCGGCCTACCGCCAGCGGCTGCAGGGCGCGCAGCGGCGAGTGCTCCGGGAGACATCCTTCCAGCGCAAGGAGCTACGCATGAGCCTACCCGCCCGCCTGCGGCCCGCGGCCCCCGTCCGGCCCCCCGCCGCGCAAACGCGCTCCGCCTCGCTCAGCCACCCGGGCGGGGAAGTGGAGCCGGCGCGCCCCGGGGCTTCCGTGCCGGGAACCGTGGGCCAGGGACGTTTAGCCAGTCAGCAGCGGAAGTGGTGCTTCTCCGAGCCAGGGAAGCTGGATCGCGTGGGTCGGGGAGGTGGGTTGGCGGAGCAATGCTCCGGAGAGGTCTGCTCCAGCTCTGGCCTCGCCAGGCCCGAGCTCCAGGAATGGCAGCAGCGGACGCTGGCAGAGTTTGAAGGTCACCAGATCAGATGGCTGCCTGTGACCCAGCCCCGAGGCATAAAGGACCTGAAACCCTGGTCCTTGAAGTTCGACAACGCCTACAGGTTGGCCAGGCGGGGTCGTAGCGCTTCTGGCGAAGTCTTGACTCCCTGGGGAAGTCCAGGAGGGGTCAAGTCCACTGCCCAGGTATAGGGGCTGCAAGCCTGGGGTGGGGGCATCTGTAAGACTGAAAACTTAAGCAACATTTCATCCAACTGCTTGCCTTTCCAGGCTGTTCCCCAAGGAGCAGAAACCCCTAGACCATCGTTTCAGACCAGACTTCCCAGGTGAGAGATATGAACCACTTTGGGGACTGAAAGTTGGGGGAAGGCAGCTTTCATAGCTCTTGTTCAAGAAAGAAGAGGGCCTTGCACCTACCCTCAGTTTGAGCCTTCTGTCTTTTCCAAATCACATCCCCTAATTCCCCCACCCCTACACCTTACTCTCTCCCTGCTGCAGAACCAGGATCTTCCTTCCTGGTCACTGTGGTCAGTGTGGGGTCCCTGCCTCCAGGTTCCCGACTCTGAAGGAAGCTGCAGTGGTGTGTCCTGCAGAGGGACTCCAGAGCAGTCCCTCTGACTGTGAGCAGAGGGCCTCAGGGATCTACATTGTGTCTGCCCGGCTCCCATCCCTTCCTGATGATGAAGTTTTCCTGGAAGAAGCCCCAATGGTCAGAATGAGGTCACCTCCAGACTCCCATGGTCCCCCAGGGCTCCCAACGAGGTGAATTTCCTCAGACTTTCAAGCAGAGTGAGACACTCCCTTTCTACACATATCTACAAAATGCTGGAGGAGCAGAGAACTCTCCTAGCTGGAGCCTGGGAGCCAGGGGGTAAGGGTGGGGACAGGTGGCCCTTGGCCAGTTATCTTTGGCCAGAGCTTTTTCTGATTCAGTGTCTCTTTCGCTTCCAGTGTCCATGCCTCTAACCAGAAGTACGGGGCTGGCTTGGGCCAACGGGCTGACCAGACTATAATCCCTCCACAGCAGCCCCTCCATGAGTGCCCAGAGACTGCAGGGACAGATGACTGCTGGCAGGGGGTAAATGGTTCTGTGGGTGTCTCCAGGCCTACATGCTGTAGCCCCCCTAACACTGCAAATGGTGACATCCCAACCATTGACCCTACTGAACTGCTGACCACTGACTCCCCAACAGCTGCAGAGACTGACCCCTTCAAACCTCTCCCAGTTGATACCCTGGGACCTTCAGGCAATGACACCCCAGGGCCTCCTGACCACACTGCCCTGGCTTGGGCCACTGGCCAGCCTTATTCCAGGCCAACATGGCCCGGTCCACGCCTCGAGGAGCTGGTTCAGGAGCTGGCTAGATTGGATCCCTCTCTGAGCGACACTCTAACCTCCTATCCCAGCCCAGAGCCATCCCTGGGCCTGCTGGATGGGCTGATTCCTTTAGCTGAGGTCTGGGCTGCAATGAGGCCAGCCTGTGGAGAAGATGGAGAGGAGGCTTCTGGTACTTCTAAGCCAGGGTGAGTGAGGGGCACCAGGGAATCAGGGGATTCTAAGCCCCTGCAATCTGGGGCAGTACAATCCAGGAGCTCTGGTTTTGTCCCCAGGTCCTATCTACTTAACTCCACCCAGGGCCTGCCAACTTCTCAGGAGGAGACAAAGCCTGGAAACCTTAACACCCACGCTGTGCCAGACCAGCCATGTGGCCAGGGTCTGCCTGAGCCAAATAACAGCATCCAAGCCAAGAAAGTGGGTGTGGAGGGGTTGGAGGAGGCTGGGTGTGGCAAGAGTCTGGGCTGAGAAGTCAGGGGCCTGGCTCCAGTCTTAAGTACCCACGCCCTACCGGCAGGTGGAGCTGGCCGACCTCCTCCAAAAGATGCTCCGGGACCTTCAAGAGGAGCAGGAGCGACTGCAGGAGGCGGCCCAAGCCTGGGCCAGGCGCGGGGCTGCTCTGGAGGCCGCGGTGGGCCAGGCCTGTGCACCCCACGTGCTCGAGCGCTTCAGCCGGTTCATGGTCGACCTAGAGCGAGTGCTTGGCCTCCTGCTGCTGCTGGGCAGTCGCCTGGCCCGCGTGCGCCGCGCCCTGGCCCGGGCGGGCGCAGACGGCGACCCTGATGAGCAGGTAATGGCTTCAGGCTTGGGGAGAGCGGAGCGGGGCGGGGCGGGGCGTGCGGTTCGGTCTTAGCCATCCCGGGGGCGGCGGCACCCTCGCCCCGCTCACTGTGCCCTCCCCCTGCGGCTCCAGGCCTCTCTGCTGCAGCGCCTCGGGCTCCTGCAGCGGCAGCAGGAAGACGCCAAGGAGCTGAAGCAGCACGTGGCGCGGCGCGAGCGGGCCCTGCGGGAGGTGCTGGTGCGCGCACTGCCCGCCGAGGAGCTGCGCGCCTACTGTGCCCTGCTGGCCGGCAAGGCCGCCGTCCTGGCCCAGCAGCGCAGCCTAGATGAGCGGGTCCGCCTTCTTCAGGACCAGCTGGACGCCGTCAGGGGAGACCTTGGCGGTCATCCCCCGCCTCCCAGGCCGGCCTGGCCCCCAGGGACCTGTCCTCCGAATAAACTGCCCTTCCCTCCTCTCCTCATCTAGTTACAGGCTGTGGGGACGAGGAGCATTGCCCCTGCTTCTCACCCACGAGATTCAGGGTGTGCTGGTTTATTCGGTGCTTTTCTCTCGAAGTGGGGAAGATCCAGGTCTGGCCTTCCCAGGATGCGTCTTACAAGTGTTCCCATGTGGCCTTACCCAAGTATTGTGGATTATTTGGTAATTAACTTACGGATTTAAAATACTGCAGTATTTCCCCTTTTTGTTATGAGAAAGAGGCTGGGTCAGGGTTGGTGGAGGGAGAGGAGACAAATTAGAGGAGAATTTCAACTTATGATGTAAAATGGCCATTTTCCCCCCTCAATTAAAAAAAAAAATTGATGTGAGAAGTGTGCATATCACCTGAAGCATGGCTTGGAGAAGGGATCTGGTTTGAGAACTACAGACACCAACCCTGCCTGACTAGAGTAGAAGAGAGATTTGTTGGTGGACATCACTCAGGTCTGGGGAGTGGCTGGAAGATGGGGATGGCTAGGAAGACAGGAGAAACAGGCTTGAAAACAGGAGGGACCAGGGGGGATGCTGCTAACCAGTTATCTCTAATTGTTCTGCATCATTACTACAAAAGCCTAGGCCTGATTGGCTCAGTCCAGGTCTCCTTGCCAGGGACAAAGCCCCCATCCTCAGTAGTGGAAGTCGGGTACTGCCTCCCTTCAAGACTCAAGGGATATGGAATTTCCCCAAATGGGTTCAGCCGCTTTGCTGCATAAAACCCCTGATGAATGTCGAGTAAACTTGGACATATGAAAACATTCATTCCAAGACCCGGAAAGAACTTTCTTCCTCTTCCAATTATGTTATCAAAATTGAATTTATCTCTTCTTTGGAGACCCCACTGGAGCAACCAGAGTTGAGGAGGGCAGTTGGAAGGTAGAAGCTGAGTCATGGGGGACCTGGAGACCTATTATGCAAGGAGGCTGCAGACCTGCAGGGGCAGCTTTGCTTGTGTTCTAGAGATGCCGATTTGGGGGTCGGCTGGGGTTGGGAGTGGAAAGTTAAGGGCTAGAGTGGTATGAAACACAGGATACACACTCCCCTCTATTTGTGTATCAGCCCTGTGGACACAGAATCAATGTTAGGTTCTCAAATATACATGTGAAAATCTGCCTTACTATTTGTAGCTGCAAGGGCAGGGACAAGAACATTGTTCATGCAAATGTTCAGTGTATTTTTGGAAGCTGGGCACATTAATAGGCATGTGTATGTGTATCTAAAGCCAACTGACCCCAAAGTGAGAAATCTCTGCTTCTGGGCTTGCTTTCTGACGCATATTGTCACTAAGTGCAACTGGTTGGGAATTTTAAATGGTCGTATTCATACCAAAAGCATTAGTTATAACAGTCGCGCTATTGAACACAGAACAATGCTCACATTGTGTCTTTTTATAAAAAACATATGAGGCTCCTGCTGAGGCAGTTGTGGGTTCTAACATTATGCTTTGCTTCTCTGCTTTGAACGCGGTGGGCGGGGCCTCCGCTCCAAGGTTCTCGGCCGACCGGGCCAGCTGACGTCTAGATGGAATCTACTTATTTCTACCTTTTGCCCTGTACAGTCCGCATTACATTCTCCCATTGTGATATTCTTAGAAACACATTTAATGTCGTCCATTAGGCCAGTGGAAATTGTGTATTTCAGACAAAGCACTCCCAAAGCGGGATGGACATGGGAAGCAGCGTCTGCCACTGTCCGGTTAAACTGCATTTTGGTTTTTTGCTGTTTTTTCCCCCATGGGGAAATATGAGGCTTCTGTGCTTGTCTCTACCAGATAGAGAGAGCTCACAGAATTGGGCCACACCTACTCCGCCCGTCCTTCCATTTTGCCTCCTTCTCCTTCCTGCCCCAGTTCATCTCCCTTCCACACCCCGTTATTCCTTCATAGGGCAAGAATGCGCTCTCCACAGGTGTTCGGTATTGCCACCAGAGACTAAGACTTTCGCGTGGGAGGAGGGAGAGAGGACAGTACTAGAACCCCGGTGAATTCCACTCTCCCGGACACTGCCAGCAGAGGGCGCTGTTTCCCTTATGATGAAAACTACCTACGTTTTACCACCCGCAGCCTCCCCAGCTACCAGGCCCTCTGAGCTAGTCATAGGGACTGTGCCTTGTCCTGAGCAGTGCCCCTGTTGAGCCTGAAGGCTGGATGGGGCTGATCCTTTTCGCTTCTGTCGGAAAGAAATTCTGGTCAACCAGCTAAGGGAAGGTTGGCTCACTTTCCTTTGCTAGGCCTTCGTTCGATAATTGTTGTTAATGCGGAGTGGGGACGGGGAAGCTGGGGGTGTTGATCTCGAGTATCAGTATCAAAAAGAGCCCTATTTAGTTCCCAGGGTGGAAAAGAGGGTTTTTGGGGTTTTTTTTTTTTGAGTTCTCTGTTGGGGTTTCTGCTTGCCCCTCCTCGAGCCGCCCGCGCCCCCGCCTGCTGGCTCCGCCACCAGCCTGGCGGCCTGCGGAGCTCCACCCCGACTTTGGAGAGCGCGGTTGTTGCTGGGCAACAGGCAGCCCCGCGGCCGCCTCCCCCGCTCGCCTCATCCCGCCTCCGCCGCTCCTCCTAATATGGATTTAATTAGTGTACTTTTTACCTTCAGACTGTAAATTGGAAACCGAGTAGGGAAGCAGTGTTCCGCAGTGCCCCAAACCGGCGCGCAATCTGGCTGGAACAGCCTGCTCGGCACACGGCGTACCTCGGCGAGCAGCTGGCGTAACCTCAGGGATCCTCGCGGGAACAGATCACCGCGCTGTTCAGTCACATGTAATTCAGAAGCTTACGAGGACATTTAGGTCAAATATGGTTGGGGACTGCAGAGGTGAAAGGGGAATGTGGGGGGTGGAGGGAAGGGAGGCAACTGCTGTAAAGCAGTCCTCTCAACGGCCCCCTACGGTCACAGCCTGGCCACAGTTTAGACTGACAGTTAAGATGAAAGTTTACCTGCTGTCTTTGAAATTTAAAGCAGCACCAACTTCTCACTGGGAGGACTTTTTTTCCCCTCCTCTGGGGTGGAGGTCTGGCGCTCGCTCTCTCGCTCGCTCTCTCTATAGCTCTCTCTCTGTTTCTCTTTCTCTCTCTCTCTTTCCTCTTCCCCGCAGTAATACCTGAGTCCACCTCTGCTCCACAGGTTCAAGTCCAGAGGTGTGGCAGATCTGGAAGGTTAACGCCAACCGCAGGTTCAAGGCAAAAAGCTATCTGAAGAGCAACACAGCGTCTACTTATTGGACGTCAAATAATTTCTTCCAAGAAAAGGCAAAAAAAAAAGGAGGGAGAATGTGGGTCCTGGGTGGGCTTAGTTTTATAACTGCGTGTGGAGGGGTGCTTTCATTCCAGAAGACTGAATGAAGCCTGTTTAGGTCTGGAAGGTGGGGGTGAGGATTGTGCTTTAGGAAAGGCATAGTGATATTTTAATTAAAGTGATACCACTCACAGAATATGGGGTACTTTCCTTTTTGTGGGAATACATTTTTCCTAGTAGAGTCAATGTTGTTTATATAAGCAACTATTAATATAGTAAAAGAATGATCATGTAAAGCAAAGCTACAAATATGAGCTATTTGGTTTTGGAATACAGCCAGATAGCACTTTGGGACCAACCCAGCACTCCTGGTAATGTTTCAGGATGGTGTTGCAGCTCACTAGTAACTCTGCCTTCTCACTTCCTGTTCTCCTCCCTCCCCACAGCCTGTGAGATAGGTACTGCCAGCCCTAGGTCCCACAGAGGAGGGAAATGGACTTTGGAAAACTGGGTGACTCCCCTAAGGTCACTAAGAGAATAAAGGGCTGAGATGAGACCACCTTTTTTTTCTGCAACAGGACGTTGTCATGGAAAAGAGCACCAGGATGCCACCCCAACTGTGAGAGAACTAACAGTACATACCTTATAAGGTGATGGTTAATACTTGCAAAGTGTTTAGAACCCTGCCTGGCACTTAGTACACACAGGTCATATATACATTTCCCATATACCCTAGTCTCCATTAGGTAAGTGATACATGCTCAAGAACAGCTTTCAACCTCCTGAGAGGAAATGTAAAACGTTATTAAAAAGTTGCTATGGATGACTCATACACATCTACACCAGCAATTAACTTTTCCCCCATTAAGAGGAGTGATTCTTTTCCCTGTGATAATTCTAACCATCTAAATTGCCTTACCCCAAGAACAACTTTTTTTTTTTTTCTTTTAGTTGCTGGAAATACCCTTCCACAGGCATACCTCCTGCCAGGCATATATTGTTCTCGAAAACTTTTCATATGCATATCAAACTAATTTTCTACTGACTTACCTTACAGTTTCAGAAAGTCTCAGCCTGCAGGGAAAAAGCAGTGGTTTCTAACACCTGAGTTTTAGGCTTATTGTTCCTAAACTCTTGCCAGTGTTTTTATTTCACTTGGAAGGCTTGCAGCACACCCTTCTGAAACACAGAGGTTCTTCTGGTGGCTCAAGAACCCTCCTCTGATTTAGGTGTGCCATAAACATTAGTTATTGTTCTTACTACTCTGCTGGTTTATATTTTGTCTTTCTCAAAGCTAGTCATACCCGTGTTTGTGACCTTTGTTACCTCTCTGTCAAGACTTTCTTCTACCATGAAAAAAGTTCTAATGTTTTATTCTGTCCTCTACTTCGACCTTCAGTTACTCAGATTGCTTTAATTATTGCCTCCCATCATTTTTTTTTTTTTTTTTTTGCAGAGGCAGAAGATTTAATTTGCATTTAAAAATAATTTATGCAGCTTAGCTAGACTTCCAAGGAAGAAAGGTGAGAAAGGTCAGATCAGGGCCTACAGTTTTTGGCTACCATATCCATGTTTGGTTGACTTATTTATTTTGCAGAGAAATCCAAATTCTTTCAATAATGGAATGCTTGAAAGAGGCAGAAGAAGGATGAGGAGAAAAGAAAGAAAAGAAAAATAGGGTAGCGAGTGCTGTATAATATTTAAGGAAAGTACATCACAGAAGCAGGAACAAAGTGGGAGACTGTTTATTTCATTGCTTAAATCAAAACATTCCATGAAGGACTGCCTTAAATAATTTCAGAGGCCTTACTGATATATATATGGGAGAGGAGGCCCACTGTATTGTGCCACAAAAATGATTTGGTATAACTAATGACATGCAAACACAACTTGCAAAAGCAGAGTATTATCACAATATGATATAAAATAGATTGGTTGAGCAAATAGATTCCACATCTTTATGTGTGTGTGGTTTTTTGTTGGTTTTGTTGTTGTTTTGTTTTGTTTTGTCTTTTTTTTTAATAACAGATTTTATTCACACATTCACAAAGTGAAAGGTTTTCACAGAATGATGAATTCAGTAGTCAACAAAGTAAGTTTATGTTTTTATCCATCAAGTCTTTTTTCTCTCACACAAAAGGAGGTGACAACCTAAGAGTTTGAAGAGTTAGTGGTAGACTGAAGCAGGCTGAGGGAGAGCCTAGAATAGAGAGAGGGATGGAGAAGTGGAAACACATCACCTCATTCACAACTGACCCTGATCAAGCCATGTTTGAGGGACCACTACACCTTCTGTTTTAAATAAAACAGAGTAGTTGCTTCCTTTCTGCCCGAAGTCAGATTCCTTCTTCTTATTACCATATTATGTCATCTTATTTTGATTAGTTAAGAGAAGTCCAGTAATCTGTGTTAAAGGTTAAGAGAGTTCCTAGCCTCGGCAATTCAAAGGAAATAAAACGTCTGATGCCTCCCTTAAAGGAGTTGTTTTGTTTTTAATGGAGGTACTAGGGATTGAACCAGGACCTCCTGCATGCTAAGCATGTGCTCCACCACTGAGCTACACCTACCCTCCCTTTCTTGGGTGTGTGTGTGTGTGTTTGTTTGTTTGTTTTTAGATACCACATCTTTAAAATAGATGAAGAGCCATTATAATTACACTGTGTTGAACCTGAGAAATCTTGGCAATACCTAAAACTTTCTCAATTACAAATAGGAGCAAAGATACAGAGAAGTTAAGCCACGCCTCTCTAAGGTAACTGAGCAGAGATTCTGCATTTCTAATTTTGCTATAAGTTGTTTGCTTTCAGATGGCATTTTAAAACGGATATCATGTACTTTTTGTTTGTACAGAACCTTCATATAAAATAGTTGCTCCTTAATTATATCTATTACTATTTAACCAGTTATTTTCCTGGTGTAATGCAGAAACATTTTTTTTTTCTTTGAATGTTCACCTAATGCACTGAAAGGCTCAGCTGGATTTGAAAGTCACAGATTCAGAAACATGGCACAATGGTGCAATTCCTAAATATATCATTCTCTAAAAATTAAATATTCATGCCAAATTAAAATACCCAGGCACCAGTGCCAAAGACATATGTTTATATTTCACCATAAAGACAACCACAAATTAAATATATTTGACAAAATGTCTCTTTTCTCTTATTGTTAAATCACTTTTACTCCCAAGATATACTTGTTTTCTAATATTTAGCATTCACAGTACAACTGAAATTAATTACATTCACAATGTTTTCAAGACTGTGTTCAAGACTCTAGAATCTTGATTGCCTAAAATGAGGTAGATAACCATTCAAGGGTTTTGTTGGTTGGGACTAATTTCCTTTAGATCTTGATCATCTTTTTTTTCCCTGTTAAATAGAATTCCAAAATATTTAGCAAAAGATTGAAAAGTGAACATTTTGGAAAAATATAATTTCAAAAGGTTACTTTATGAAAATTGTTTTACCTCATTTCAATTTAAAAACAGGATAAAAGCATCGGATTACAAAAGCACTACATATCTTAATGCTGACAAACATCCATCATCACACAAAGCTCTAATTCTGGCTTGGGAGTGTATAGATGCAGAAGCATTGGGTTAACTCATTCAGGGGCCAGACCAGCTGCTGCCCCTTAACTTTGATCTTAAATTTCGAATTTCCAAAGTTCAAGCCTGACTTCTGGAATTCTTCAAAGGAGGCTCTCACTGAGATCTTGAATCCCATCACTGAGAAAGGTCAAGCTTCATACAGAAGCTGAAGGCATAGGCCCACATGCGTAGAACAGGCTACAGTGGACAAAGCTGGAAACAAGATGGAGCCGAAGATGTTGGACAGCCATCTCGGGCAGGCTTAGACTGTGAGGCAGGCCCGGCCTCGGGAACCGTCAGGTTGCAGGTGGTAGGCTGGGCACTAGACCAGCCAAGGGCCCCGGATTGGGTCGACGGGAGATTTCAGAAAAGACTGGCAGAGTACTGCGGATCTTCGTCTTTTTACGAGGAGCCATTGGCGAGGCACCCAAGAATTTGCTGAAGGAGCCCGACTTCCTCATGCCTCGAGCCAGATCCTGGAGCATCAGGTCGTCGGCCAGGACGCCCAGAAATGCGCTGGTGGTGGAACTGAGGATGGTGGCGGCCACCTGCACCGGGCGCCGGGCCGCAAGACTGCCACTACCACCACCTGTTGCATCGAGCTCGGTAGAGCCTCGCAGGCCGGGGTCGCCAAGTAGGCGGCGAAGCGCGTAAGAGGCGCCGGGCGGCAGATACTGGTAAGCTCGCCGCCCGCTGTGGTCACGCACGTGAACCTGCGCACCCAAGCGGACAACTAGCAGCACCGCGGCATCCTCGTGGCCGTGCAGGGCGGCCAGGTGTAGCGGCGTGTAACCGCCGTATGAGCGCGCGTTCACGTCGACCCGCGCGCCCCCACGCCGCGCGACCTCCACCAGCTGCTGCACCATCTCAAGGTCGCCGCTCTTGGCTGCCCAATGCAGGGCGGTGAAACCAGACATGAAGTCGCGCTTGGCCGCCAGGCCGAGGTCACGCAGCAGCAGTCCGTGCAGCTGGTGGGTCCAGCGGCCCCCGGCCGCCCGCACGAGCCACTCGTGTTCGGCCGGCTCCAGGGGCACGGCGGACGGCGGCAGTGCGGCGGGTACCTCCTCGGTGTCGGGGCTCAGCAGGCGCGGGCCAGCGCGCGAAAGACGCCTCAGGTGCGGGGAGCGGCCGGGACCCGGGCTGAGGCCCAGGCCGGACTCCTCTACCGAGAGCCGCCGCAGCAGCAGCGGGGAGCTCCGAGGGCTGGGCTCTTCCGACAGCTGCCGACGCAAGCCCTGCTCCTCCGCCCGGATCCGGAGCGCGGCGGGGCCCGGGACGCAGCGCACCGGCAGCATGCAGGGCTTCTGCGGCGGCGCACACGGAGTAGGTGGTGGCGGCCCTTTGGTCGGCTCAGGCCCAGGTTCCAGGTCTGGCGGCTCCGTGTCGGGCAAGGCTGCCTCCGTAGATACCCTAGACGGTGGGGTCATGTCTGCAGAGAGTCCCTCGGAGGTCTGGTCCGAGGGCGGCCCTGACTGCTCGTTCGGGCCTAACAATAGCTCCCTTGTCAGCTGAGTGAGTTCAGAGGCCAGAGCCCCGGGGGTATCCTGCCACTCTGACGGCAGGACTGGATCCTCTGGTGATTCCACCCCACTCTGTGCTGAGGCCAAGGATGGAGCCCCAGAGGCAGCAGTTTCCCCTTGTGAGACGGAAGTGATCTTCGACGGAGGGGCTGGTGCCCCTGGGATGCTGGGGAAGCAGGAGGGCAGGTGCTCTGGTCCATCCTGGGGCCGCGGCTTCTTCCTCAGCACCACGAACTTGACGCCGTCGAGCTCCTTCACCACGGCCACGTCGTTGACAAACTGCTTGAAACGGTCTCTGCGGGCGGCGCGGCCGCGGGGGTCGCCGGCATCCAGCAGCGGCTTAAAGCGGCTTAGCAGCTCGGAGTTGCGCACCTTGCCGCCGTGCTCCTGTAGGAAGCCCAGCACCGCCGCCTGGCTCACCCCGGCGGCCGCGGCGGCCGCGGCAGCGGCCAGCGCCATGGTAAGTCCCCGCCGCGCAGGGGAGCCGGGTCCGCCCCCTCCCACCGACGCGCGGTTCCGGGTTGCTGGGCAGGTGGACTTCGCGGCGCCGGCTGGGACGTGCGGGAGCTGGGGTTCCGGGAGTCACGTCCGCCTCGGCCAGGCTCACCTGAATGTTTTCACCGAGGCGTGACGGGCGTGTCCCCGAAGCTGGACCTTGGTCAAGCTCGAGCCGCGGGCCCCGCGTGTCTCCTGTAGAAAGGAGCTGGGGGCCGCGGCGCACGCCGCCCGCCGCCGCCCCGCAGGGCCCCCAGTCTTCGGGGTAGGCTCCTGCCTTTATATTCTGTCCAATGGGCGTCAGGCTCCATCCCCTGCGCACGGTGCTCGCCTTACAGGTGACAGCTGCCGCCGCGGTGGCAGCCGCGGTGGGAGTAGGGGAGCGGAAATTCTCCACCGCCCCTCCCAACTCGGGAATTAAAGGCGCAGTGCCAGGCTTCAGCTCCGCTCCCGGTTGCTAGGTGGGTGTGTTCCCCGGGGATGCCGCGGTCGACCAACGAGACAAGGATTTTTATTCCTTTAAGAAATATTTAACCTGCACAAAATATCGGACGATTACTTAAAAGCCATAATTTATTTAAAGACCGTTGATACCTCTTCAATTGTGGATTGAGTTTCACATAGGGAAACAGCTTCACGCAATTTGCAGCAAAGACAATTCGCTGTGCGTGGCAGTGTATGTCACGCGAGGTTTAGAAGAGACGTTTTAAAAAGCAAATTTTTATAATAAAATAATACATTTTCACATGGAATTTTGCAGTAAAGCCACAGGAAAACATAAAGAAGGGGGGAAAATCACTTGAAATCAGTATTAACATTTTGAATATTTTTCTTCTCGCTCCCCCATACACAAGTGTATACATGTTTATGCTTTAAAAGAAGCAAGCTGGAATCATGCGGTTTTAAAAACTTAAGTTACTCAACACATATTTGTTGTGCACCTAGTTTGTGCCAATATCTTTTCAGACTGTGATACTGATACATCAGTTAGAAAGACAGATAAAAACTCCTGACCTAGTGGAGCTGGCATGTTGGGTGGGAGGTGCAGGTGGGGAGGGACGAAGAGAAGTGATATGATGATTCTGAAAATTGTATAATATGCTAGAGAAATACTATGGAAAAATTAAAGCAGAGTTAAACAGAGAGGCAGTTTGCAAGTCTGAACACTGTGCTCAGGGTGGGACTCACTGTGAAGGTCTCAATTCAGCAAGAACTTGAAGAGATCAGGGAGTTACATAGCTCGGTGGAAGAAGAAGCTTTTTCATCATAGCTATCAACTTCTTAATTTACAGACACAATACTACAAATACATGGCCAGAGGCACCATACCATAGTAGTTAAAGCAAGACTGTGGAGTCAAAATTCTGCACGTGAATCCTAGCTCTGCCTTGGGCTACTTGCTTGACCTCTCTGTGCCTCAATTTTCTTATCTGTTAAGGGAGGAATGACAATAGTTACACTTACCTCATCGGGTAGTTGTGAGGATTAAGTGAAAAAATGAACATAAAGCACTTAGAACAATGCTTGGCTCACAGTAGACATTCAAGCTATTAGTAGTAGTAGAGCCACTACTGTTATTCTTATTCATTGGAAGAAAAGAGAACAGGTGAAAGGCCTGCCTTTCCTCAATCTCATTCCCCAGAGGCAAGTTCTGTCTTCAGCTCTGTTTCCAGAATGCATAGGATTTGATCTTCTTTTTAACCTTACTTTGTATTATATTGTGAGCATTTCCCCCAATGATAGTAACTATTATTTAAAAATACATATTTTTAATGATAGCATCAAGTAAGTGTAGTAATACACTTTGTTTTCTTATAGTTGAGAGTCTACATTGTTTCCGAGTTTTATTTCTTATAGATGGTGTTGCTTATATAGAAAACTTTATTCACATTTCTGATTGTTTCCTTAGGATAGAATCCTACACTTACAATTACTAGGTCAAAGGGAATTAATTATTTTTAAAAGTCTTGAAATTTTTTGCTAAGTTATTTTCCAGAACAGTTGCAGCCCCATGAAATTCCCTTGTCTTTCCCTCACTGACATTGAGTAGTAGCTTTTCATTTGTCCTTTTGAAAGGCAAAAAAAAAAAGTATTTCACTCTAATTTCCATTTATTTTATTACCAATGAAGTTAAACTTTCTACCTCTTACTTTTGTCTTTGATTTGTTCTTTTGTGACTTGCCCTTTTCCCCATTTCCCCATTTGTTAATATTTTCTTGTTGACATGTAGTTATTAATCCTTTATTATATATATTGTAAAGATTTTCCCACTTTGCTGTTTGGCCTTTCATTTTGCTTTCTGATAACACTTTCATTTCTAGACAACTACTTTTTTAAATAGAATTATAGTCAATTTACAATGTTGTGTTAATTTCATAGTGATTCAGTTATACGTATACATATATATTCTTTTTCATATTCTCTTTCATTATAGGTTATTACAAGCTATTAAATATAGTTCCCTATGCTATACAGTCGGACCTTGTTGTTTATCTGTTTTGTATATAGTAGTTTGTATCTTCTAATCCCAAACTCCTAATTTATCCCTCCCCTCACCTTCCCCCTTTAGTAACAATAAATTTGTTTTCTATTAGATAACTAGTTTTTAGTTGCAAATTTTGTATCCTCTTAGTTTAAGAATATAAGTGCAAAATAAGAAGGTACATCTCCCATTTAAAGGAGAACTTTTAGGATAAGTTTACCTTGCAGCATCAAGCAGTCTACATCAGAATACTAACAATGCCCTTGGCAAAAGTCCTTGTGTTTTTACCATAGAATTATAACTGTAATCAGCTATTATTTCTCTCTAAACATTACCCCTTCTTTAAACCCAGCTCAAATCCCAGCCGGTCAGGTCTTCTGCAGCTGCCCAGGTGTATCATCCTCTTCACTCTTCTGTAATTTATTCCAGTGAACATCTTTCAGTTATCTTTGGGTGCAGGGCAGTGAGCCAGGTGTTCTGGGAGGAAAACACAATCTGCTTTTGAAGAGCTTACCGCTTAGTGGAGAGAAAAACACAATTAATTGTGTTACATATCCAAAATGAAATGAATGCTCCGTGCGCTGACTAGCAGATAGATTCTAAGAGAGGCACTTGGGGAAGTCTTCAGGAGGCAGCCTGTGAGGACAGCATTGGGGAGGGCTTGGAAGTTGGACTGCAAAGGCTGAATTCAGGGTAAAGAATGTCTAGTGAGTTTTCTATTTAGGGTATGTGTCAGAGGCACAGAAGAAGATAATATTGGAAAAGAAATCTGTGGTCATGGATGGAGGACCTTAAACGCTAATTTGGACTTTATTCTGTTTGTGGTGGAATGCCATTGAAAACTTTTTTCTTTTTAAAAAGTAGCTTTTCTGTTTCCTGATTATAAAATTGATAGTGATGTTTTCCCAATTCTCAGTGATTTCCAAAATATATAAAGAACAGACCACATGTTAGAGAACCACTCTTAATATTTCTTGGTTTATTCTGTGAGGTTTTCTGTTTACATCCATAGATGTATACACAGTGGTCTAATTCTACACAGATAGAATCAGGCCACTACTTGTTTCACAACCTATGCTCCCTTCCTGCCTGCTGTAACAAATGCTGGTGTAGTGAATAGGTGGAGGAGGGGGCCCTGGAGTGGTAATGACAGGCTCCCTGTGAGAGATGGTGAGGGACATCCAGCCATGGCAGAAAGACAGGGATGGATGATAAAGATGTTTCAGAAGCATAACTTGCATTATATTGTCTGTTTTCATTTTTAAAGCCATGTTTCCTTTGTCATTTTCATTTCAATAGCTTTTTTAAAAATATATTTTATCTTCTTAGCTTTCTCAGGACAAATTGCTAGATTCCTTGAAAAAATCATTTCCATGATCTCATAGGTAGTGGAGCTTCAATCACCTTGGAATTTTGTTACTGCCCCCTCTCTCCAAGGGAGAAGGGAGAAGTTTCCCCTGTCAAAGATCATTATTGATTTATGTGGTTTGAACTCATTCTGTCTATGATCACTAAGAATAGACAGAGGATTAAGTACTTTGCTTGTACTGAGTTGCTGGTACAAGCAAAGTTTACTTACAGTGCTTAACAGGCTTCAGGCTCTGAGCTATACAAAGAAATATGCCCAAGGTCACAGTTAATAATTGGCTGAGCCCAAATTCAAACCCAAGGCTGTCTGATTCCAAAGCCTGTGCTCATTTACCAAGCAAAATTAGATCCTCATTACTTCAAACTGACATTCTGTATGTTTAATAAATAAAGTAGGGGAAAAGTCCTCAAATAAAAATCTAGCTTAAACCTTTATACTTGTGAATCTGAACATACTCTGCTGTCATATTTTAAGTGTTTATAGTTTGAGCAAACATTAGGATGAGGATGCCAATGACATCCACTCCCCCAGGCTGCTTTTAAATTTTGGTGCCCTGCTGCCAGTGAGGCCACTGAATCAATTCTTCCAGTGACCCAGCAGTTTGCCCATAAACATTAGGAAAATCAAATACAAATGTGTATTTATAGCAAGGGTAAAATTCTATAATGTGTCTTGAGCATGAGAGAAAGCAGTAAGTAGGACATTTTGTTCCTATCTCAGTATCTTAAATTTGGAGAATGTCAGGGCAGAGGGCCCTTTGCATTTTCAAAGCCACATTATTAAATTAATATAAAGTTAAACCCTCCCTAACTGTACTACATTATGTTATGTTACATTGTTATGTTATATTACATTGCCTATTTCAACGCACAGTGCCCTCTGATCCTCCTGCCTGAGCCCCACAGACAGCCACAGTGAACACTTTATATTTGTAAATGTCTTGTCTCCGTCATGGTGGGGTGAATAGGCCCTTCCGTGAAGCTCAGTCCACCACAGCCTGCTTCCTCTGCCCCCTGCTGTCTCACCAGTGCCTCGCCATCTGTAAGGAAGAGCAGTGTCTGGGGCCCCAGTATGCAGAAGCTCCAGGAACATGAGGGGGATGGGCTGCCCAGAATGGCTGTAAAGGGACTTTGTCCAGATATCAAGCTTTTGCAGTCACAACTTCTGGAACAAATCATGTTTTGTTCTTGCTTACCAGCCCAGAGGAAGCAAGAGAGGCCTCTTTTTTCTCTCATGCCTGTGACTTGTTAAACCCAGTCCTCTCTGGGGTCAAAGGGACTTTCTTTATTTCTAAATCTTAGTGACAAATGTCAGATCCTTTGCCTCTGTTATAAACTGAGTTTTTGTATCTGTGATTCCTTTTTTAGGCTGCTTATCCGATTCCTCAGACTGTTGCTTGGTTGCTGGAGAGGGAACAGCAGACTTGGTCTGTGGAGACCTGAAGAGCTGTGTCCCAGACAGGTGGAGCATGAGAGGATGCCCTTTGCTGCTTTTTGTCAACCTTTCTTGGCCTGTTTTATTCTCATAGATGAGTTTTGACTTTAAAATATTCTTTTTTTTTTAAACCCCAGAGGGACATTTGGGGGCCCTCACTTGGGTTAGTGTCTTAATTAGGAGAGCTTAGTTTGAGAAGCCTGCAAAATGCTGTTTTAACCTTACCTATAGAATCCCTCCTTGGGTCTGGGTGGACGAATCAGCAATCCAGAGGCCAGACTCCCATTCTATTATGGTTGCTGATTCAGATGGGCTTGGAGATGACGGCACCAAATGTTTGGAAATGTGAAATCCACCAACAGCATCTGGCTTTAAAAATGGACATGTAGGAATAGCTCAACTTTCCCCTAAACTACTGTGCTAGTATACCATGTTTAACTTGCCTTCCATTTAGCGACACAGGTAAAGGTGGAAAGAATCCTTAAATCGCAGCTTATCCAGGCTCATATTCAATGGTTCTAATAGCTCATTAACAGAGAGCTCAAAATACAATACTTTGAAGTAAGCTATACAAAAAGACTGAAGGTTATGTGTTGACTGAGACCCTCCTTTCAAGAGGAAATGCGTTGGGGGAGGAGTCTAACTGAGGTCTGTGTCATAGACCTGAGGCAGAGGTGAGGTGGGCAGGCAGCCAAAGGGCTCGTTCCAGGTCCTCAGAAGATCTGCTCACTTGCCCCTTTGAGATGATCAGCTAAGTAAATACCAAGCAGTTTTATTAACAGCCTACAAAGTAATAATTGGTGACATTGAACAATGAGCCAGAAAGAGAAAGATGAACTCTGCCTCTGAGGCTGTGTGGTCTCGGGAAGTCGTTAACAGTACTGGTTTTTCTTATCTGACTAAGCACCAATAAAATACTAGCAGTGCTAAATGAAAACAAGGATGATATAGGTCTCTTTTCAGCTACCTATTCCCACAAGGGCTCACACTCCCAGGAGCAAGATGCTGTGTCTTCATCAGTTGGCATATAACTCTATGTCCAATGATACTGATAATGATAAAATGACAACAATTTGTCACGTAATAGTGACTTTCATTGCTTTGATTTTCCTTTTTCAGAGTCAGGCTAAAGGGCCCTGTCTACAATAACTGTTCAATAGCTATTCAGTACGTTCAGTAAGTGCTGATAATGGTAACACAGTAACAGACTGTCACATGGTAGTGACCCTCATCACTTTGACTGTTACTTTTCAAAATGGAGTCAGAGTTTATTGTCTACATGCCTGACTCTCACCCCAAGGTGAGAGTAAACAACATGATGTGTTACAACAGGTTAATGCGGTTCGACAGCCCCATAATCTCAGGAGCTAGGAGTGAGGCCATGGAGAGGGCTTTCTCCCTGGACTTTTCTAAATGTGAACTTCTGGTTACCTCCTCAGATGTTGATTGATGGGGACAGTGCAGCATAGTCAGCAATGCAAACATCTGCGCTAACCCTGCAGGACCTTGATTCCAGATAGAATGGCTGGAGCAAGAGTAAGGAACAAAAATACAGAGGTGCTTGGGGTGCTGGGCAAGGGGAAAGTCTCTGTTTCCCCATCCAGTCTCTGCAACACAAACTATTGAGGGTTTTCTCTCTTAGCCAAAAAAGGCTGGAATGAGCAGCCTGGCTTTTCATGCACAGCACCATGTTCCTTCCTCTCTTCTTCCTTCTCCAATCTTCTCTTCTTTAGCAAAGATGATAGAATTTCCTGGGCAAAATAATCCTTTCTTTTTTAACTGGAAAATTTTGGCAAAATGTTACAGTGTTCTAATGTCCTCAGAGCTCAACATACTGGCTCTTAGAAAGTTTGCAGAGGAGAGACAATAAGACCACAGTCTGCACAAAGCCTTCTGTTTGGCTGTGACAGTGAAGACAAAAACAATCATGTTAATGTTGTTGGTTAGGGTTGGGCTTTTTTGCTGCTGCTTCTTTGTGGTGGTTTTTCACTATTCAAGCTAAATTTTTTTAGGGTACGATTTTATTCATTTGTTTTGGTGATGGAGGTAACTAGGTTTGTTTATTTATTTATTCTTATTTTTTATTGAAATGTAGTCAATTTACAATGTTAGTTTCAGGTGAACAGCAAAGCAATTCAGTTCTACATATACATACATACATACATATATATTTTTTCAGTTTCTTTTCCATTATGGCTCATTGTAAGACATTGAATATAGTTTCCTGTGATATATAGAGAGAGAAAGAGGTGGGGGGAAGGTCCTGTTTGTCTATTTTATATATAGTAATATGTACCTATTAATCTCAAACTCTTAATCTGTCCCTCACCCCTCCTTCCCCTCTGGTAACCACAGTTTGTTTTCTATGTCTGTGAGTCTATTTCTGGTTTGTAAATAAAATTTGTATATTTTTTTAAATTTTAGATTCCACATATAAGCAACATCATATGACATTTGTCTCTCTCTGTCTGACTTACTTCACTGAATATGATAATCTCTGGTTCCATCCATGTTGCTGCAAATAGTATCATTTCATTCTTTTTTATTGCTGAGTGATACACACAGACACACACACACACACACACACATCTTCTTTATCCATTTATCTGTCAATGGACATTTAGTTTCTTTCCATGTCTTGGCTATTGTAAATAGTGCCACTGTGAACATTGGGGTGCACATATCTTTGCAAATTGTAGTTTTCTCTGGATATATACCCAGAAGTGGGATTACTGGATCATATGGTAAGTCTACTTTTAGTTTTTTAAGGAATGTCTATACTGTCCTCCATAGTGGCTGTACCAACTTACATTCCCACCAACAGTGTAGGAAGTTTCCTTTTTCTCCATATCCTCTCCAGCATTTAGTATTTGTAGACTTTTTAGTGATGGTCATTATGACTGGTGTGAGGTGATACCTCATTGTAGTTTTGATTTGCATTTCTCTAATAATTAGTGAAATTGAGCATCGTTTCACATGCCTGTTGGCCCTTTGGATGTCTTCTTTGGAGAAATGTCTGGTTAGGTCTTCTGCCCATTTTTGGATTGGGTTGCTTGTTTTTTTGACATTAAGCTGTATGAGCTGTTTGTGTATTTTGGAAATTAGTCCCACATCGGTCACGTCATTTTGCAAACATTTTCTCTCATTCTGTAGGTTGTCTTTTCATTTTGTTGATGGTATCCTTAGCTGTGCAAAAGATTTTAAGTTTAATTAGGTCCCATTTGTTTATTTTTGCTTTTATTTCCATTACTCTAGGAGCTGGTTGAAAAATTTTTATTTATTTTTTAATGGAAGTACTGGGGATTGAACCAGGACCTCGTGCATGCTAAGCACACACTCTACCACTGAGCTGTACCCTTCTTCTGAGAGAGTTTAAAGGAGACTTGAATTAAAGTCATTTAGGAAAAAAATGTCCTCTGACCTTTAGGAATGGATGAACGTGGACAAGTTAGGCCATCAGAATAGGGACAATGTGTGTGGGGCTGGCATAGGGATCCTAAGATGTAAGATTTTGAAAAGGGTGTGCTGAGTCATATGTAGATAGTGGTAGGTTCTGTAAGTCTGATATTATTTAAAAGAAATGTGCTGAGATCCTTCTACATGCCAGGGTCTCTGGAGGGGGCACTTATAGAGAATGAATAGTCCTCAATCCTTTCCCCTAGTAGGCCTATTCAGTCTAAATTTTTAAAGAACATTGTTTATATCTCCATTAAGAGAAATTGTCTATGTCTCAAAGTTAACAAATCCCATGTCCTCTTTGTTATTTTCCATTCATAGGGCCTTGTGGTTTGAACAGTGGCCCCTGCCAACAGGTATATCTACATCCCGGAACTTATAAATGTGACTGTATTTGGAAAAAGAGTCTTTTCAGATGTAGCTAAATTAAGCATGTCAAGATGAGAACATCCTGGATTTTCCAGATGGGTAATAAACCTAATGACGAGTGTCCTTATAAGAGACAGAAGTCACGGAAGAGGAGAAGGATATGTGAAGACAGAGGCAGAGATTGGGTGTTGCAGCCAAGGAAGCCAGGGAATGCCTGGATTCCTCAGAAGCTGGAAAGGCAGGGAAGGAGGCTTTGGGCACCTTGATTTTGGACTTTTGGTCTCCAGAACTGTGAGAGAAATTTCCGTAGTTTTGAGCTACCCAGTTTGTGGTAATTTGCTATGGCAGCTCCACGAAACTAATACAGAAGGTTAGGAGGACATAGGGGATTTATCCAAATATTGCTGGAATGGAAGATTCTGTCCTGAAACAGCATCCCTCAAGTTCCTAGGTCTCAGATGACCCCAAGGCTGTGATGAGATCTGGCCCAGGTATGTCTCAACTAAAACCCATTACTGTAGCTGCATGTTGGAGAGTCCTGATGTGTACATCAAATTTGGGGAGCAAAATAAAAAGTATCCAGACCCTGAGGAAAGCTTCTCATTCTGTGAGGTATTTTATGTGACAAAATGATAGATCAGCAGGTATTTTCTTTCTTCTGGGGAGAGATGTTTCTTGTCAGTTCATTCACTGAGCTCCTGGTCCCCGTCTCCTCCTCTACTCATGACAGACTTTCACTTTTCCGGAACCCACTGCCATCTTGCAGGGCCTGCATCCCTATGGAATCATGTGCAATATGGCTTTCCTTGTCTTCATCACCAAGCTAGGAGTGTTGGCAAACAAGATGAAATATCTTCATACTTCTAGTTTAAGAGATAAAAATACAAAGGATAAAAAGTGACAGTTTCTCTCTACTATGAACCGTGGCCTGGTGGGGAAGAGAGACATCTAAATGGAGACCTATGGGAAGATGTGCTCAGGGATAGACAGAAACCTGTTAGCATGCTGGGGCGCCCAGGGGAGGGAGCACTTCTTGGGAGGATGTTCATAGCAGCACTATTTGCAATAACCAAGACATGGAAACAGCCTAAATGTCCATCGACAGATGACTGGATAAAGAAGATGTGGTATATCTATACAATGGAATACTATTCAGCCATAAAAGCAGACAACATGACGCCATTTGCAGCAACATGGATGTCCCCGGAGAATGTAATTCTAAGTGAAGTAAGCCAGAAAGAGAAAGAAAGTTACCATATGAGATCACTCATATGTGGAATCTAAAATAAATAAATAAATAAATACAAAACAGAAACAGACTCATAGACATAGAATACAAATTTCTGGTTGCCAGTGGGGAGCGGGGTGGGAAGGGACAGACTGGGAGTTTGAAATTTGTAGATACTAACAGGCATATATAGAATAGATAAACAAGATTATACTGTAGAGCACAGGGAAATATATACAAGATCTTGTGGTAGCTCACAGAGAAATAAAATGTGACAATGAATATATGTATGTTCATGTATAACTGAAAAATTGTGCTCTACACTGGAAATTGACACAACATTGTAAACTGACTATAACTCAATTAAATAAATAAATAAATAAATAAATAAATAAATAAATAAATAACAAAATAAAAAAATGAAACCATAAAAAGAAAAAAAAAAAGCTTTCAGAGAAGACAAGATATTTGACCGAATGATCAGGAACTCTGCAGGCTGAGAAGGGAGAGCTAAGCATTCTCCGAAAAGGCATCAGCATAAGCAAAAGCATGTGGTACGTTTGTAGAGCAGCGGGAAGCTCAGGGTGACAAGAGAGTAGGGTGAGGATAGGGGTGAGTGAGCGCAGTAACGGTTTGGAGACGGGATTTGGGGCCAGACTAACTCAAATGGAAGTGTCCAAACTGAACTGGTTACCTTCTTCCCTAACCCTCGGTCCCTCTCCCATACTTTTATGGGCCATCAATCACCTCACTGGGCACTCACTGTGATTCTTCCTCCCCTTCTTTAGCACTTCTCGGATCCAGCCGGCTCTCTCCATTCCTATGCCTGGCTGTCATCATCTCCAGCCTGGATGTGTGCAGCAGTCCTCCCACCCCACTCCCGCCCCTTACACCCAATCTCCTTGCTCCCAGTCTCCCTCATCTCCATTCCATTCTCTACCTGCAGCCAGAGCAATCCATTTAGAACACTGATCTAATCATTTACGTGGTAGTCTTTGTAATTCTGTAAACTGTTTTAAATGTCTCACAAGACCCTCTCTGATACAGCTTTTGATCAAAGCAGTACCTGCACAGAGGAGCTTATAATGGGAACACCAGTGCCCTGACATAGTGCGCCCCACCCCCAGGCCTTCTCCCTACAGAAACTCCTTTGGCCCGTTCTGGGTGTTGGTACTTCTGGTGGTTACATCCACATCCCAAATATTATGCTTATACCGAAGTCTCCTGATTTATCAATCTTGAATGTTCTAGCATAATAATTAAGGGTTTAATTGACTTCTATTACTTTTTGTCTCCCTTCTCTTTCCCCAGACTATTCCTAGATCCTTTTCAGGTCTGTTCTGAAACCTCAGAAAATATACTTACACCTTAATTTATTTCTTTATCAGTCTTGGATGGACTTACCCCTAATTTACCACTTTGTAAGATGGGAACATTAGACCTCCCACCCTACCAACCACCTTCCATGCCCCAACCATTCCTGTCTACACCTTCACTTAAACGTTATGCACTTTGATGACATTTATAGTCCACTTAACTGTAGCAAAATCTTCCATAAGTTTTTTTTTTCCAAGTTGGTTCTAAAAGGCAAAACAATTTTTAAAATTTTATAATAACCATGCATACCCATTCACTGCAGCTCACCTCTGTGCTGTGTTTCATTTTGCTTCATATTTGAGTCCTGCCTTTCTTGTATGTTGCTTTGTTTTTCTGGCTGAATAATTGCCTTTCTTTTTCTATTTTTGCATTCTGTGAGTTTCCTGGGCCATCAGTCATACTCTCTATCCTATTAAATCCCTCCCCACAACCCCTTACCTCTCTCTAAGAGCCCTCTGGTCAGTCTGGCCTGGTGGCTCCAGGCTTGCTATGCAGCTCTCGGCTCCCTTCCTGGGCCTCGCCTTGACCGCTGTCCTGGCTCAGACACACTGTTTCTGAATGGCACATCTTTCTTTTTCATAGTACCTACTGAAGCATGCTATCAAGTAACTTCCTAAGAAAAGATGGTTAGACAGTAATTTTTTTTTTACTTTTTTGTTATGAAAAACTTCAAACACATATAAAAGGAGAGAAAAATAATATAATGAAGCCTCGTATACCCATCAACCAGCTCCAACAATTATTAACTCATGGTCAACCTTATTTCACCTGTACTCCTAGTCACTTCCTACCACTCCCAGATTATTTCGAAGCAAATTTTAGATATCATATCACCAATACATATTTAAGCATTTATCTGGAAAAGGTAAGGGCTCTTTTAAGGAACAAACACTATACCATTAACACACCTAAAAATTAGCTATAATTTTTTAGCATCATCAAATAATCAGTCAGTGTTCACATTTCCCTGATGTTTATAAATGTTTTCTGGTTTGAACTGAATCTGTTTACAGCTGTTTGATATGTGTTTTGAGTCTTTTTAAATCTATGGTTCCCCTGTCTCTTTTTTCCTTATAACTTATTTGTTGAAAAAGAACTTTTTTTGTTTTTGTTTTTCTTGTGAAGCTTCCCACAATCTGGATTTTTGCTCCTTGCATTCCTGCTGTGACATTTGACATAGTCCTTTATCGCATGTATTTCCTGTGAATTAGTAATTAAATCTAGAGTCTTGAGCAGATTCAAGTTTGAGTACCTGCATAGATGGTATTCTGTGCTTCTGAAAGGAGGTACATCATGTCTTCTTGTCTCTCTTTTATAATGTGAGCAGCCATTGATGATCCTTGCCTAGACCCATTATTTATTGGGGATTACAACATGGTGAAATTCTGTCACTCCTTCACTTATTAAGTGGAAGACGTCTATATTTGAGAGAAATTTCCCCTCATTTACTATGTAGCTACCCTGAGGTTCCTATGTGAAAGGTTGAATAAATTCCCTTTATTTACCATTTTTCAAAAATAATGGGTCCCTAGCATCTTCTAAAGGCAACCTGTGAGCTTTAAAATTTTAAATGAATGAATAAACTTAAATGCATATGATGTGTTTCAATTCATTACGGTTATTATTCTTAAGAATGCTCACATCGTTTCTTCTTTTGCTGGTGGAAACTTTGTTCAGTTGCCGCCTGAGCCTCTTGATGTTATTCTTCCTTGATATCTGAAATGATAAGATGTTCGAGTTTCATCTTGTGTATTTCCTACCATAGACCCGAAACAAACCATTTCTCATTGATACTGGTTGGTCATTTTTCTAGCCCTCTTCAGTAGACAGAGCTGGAAATACATTTTTTAAAGAGAAAAATACATCATAAATTCATACTGAAACTTCTAAATCAAGTTGAAGACTCAGGAATTTTACTTAACCTCATGGATCTCCTTTCTCCTACACGCAACACGACTTAAGCTTTGTACCTTTTTTAATGTCTGAACACGTCTTCATTCTCCCTTACGTTGAACTGACAGCTTGACTTGGTATAGCATTCTGGGCTGGAAATAATTTTCCCTGAGAACTTTGAAGATATTGTTACATTTTCTTCTAAGCAACCAATGTTGCTAATGAAAAGTTTAGTACTATTCTGACATTTTTCTTGTATGTGGTTTCCTCTTCTCCTTCATCTTCTTTTCATTTAAGAGAGCTTTTAGGGTCTTTTTTTTATCCTCACAGGACTGAAGTCTCACTATAACATGTCTAAGTGTGGGTCTTTTTGAATTAACCCTGATCCTCATTTGCTTGGGAAGGTGAATGAGGAGAAATATTCAATATACAAGTGGCCAGTTAGCCTCAGGCTTTTAGCTCCTCTTCTGACTCCTGCCCTCCATAGCATCTGTGGTATCTGAGTCCAGAACCTGGGGCGTGGAGTGTCTGAACGGTGGGTGCAGCCCCGTCCATTAGGAGTCTGGGCTTCACCCACTCTGCTTCATCCCTGAACACTCATCCTTCCACTTCCTGCCTTCTAGAAATTTGTTGAAATCCTTTATCTGCAGATACCTTCTCTTCTTTTCAGTACTGTAGCAGAAAGGAACATACATTAAAAATTTCCTTAGAATCAGTGGAAGGAGATGGTAAACATGAACCGGGAGTCTTGGGATTGTCCCTCAGCACTCTTTCCCTGACCTCCTCTCTCCCTGGAATGGGTCTTACTTTCTCTAAATTCTGTTTCATCATCTTGGACTATTTCTTCTTCCCCACCTCTCACCTTACACTGACTTTGTGCCTTGTTAACTCCTGCTCATCTTTCAGTCTGTGCCCCTTCCTCAAGGTGGTCTCCTCTGATCCTCCACTAGGTCAGGTCCCCCCTTACTTGTTCACCTCAGTCTGCACTTTCCCCATCACCATGTGTCTCCATCTACAGTCATTTCTTGTTCCGTGCCTGTCTTCAGCCTCCAAGCCCCTTGAAGGTAGGATCTCATCTGCCTTGTTCAGGGTTATAATCCTGCTTTAAAGAACTGTATGTACTACCCAGGAGCAAAGTGCATGTGTGGTATTTTTGAAATGAACCCAGCCACTTAATTCATTCAGCCAGCATTTACTGAGAAACTACTAAGTGTCCAGGGACTGTTCCAGGCCCTGGGGATTCATAAGTGAACAAAACAGCCAAAAATCCCTGTCCTAATGGGGCTGCAGTATTTGGGAAGGTAGATGACAAATAAGAAAAATTAAATACATAGTGTGTTAGGAGGCGGCAAAGGAGAGAGGAGAAAAAGAGTAGGGAAGAGAGACATGAAATACAGAGAGAGTTGAGACTGCACGCAAGGTAGCCGGGAAAGCCTCACAGAGAAAAAACTGAAAGAATGAGGAAGCAAGCCATGTGGGTACCTGAGGGGGGGTGCTTAGAGAAAGGACTGGGCAAGGGATGCTCAAGAGATGACAAGGAGTCTAGTGTGCCTGGAGCAGAGAGAGCAAGAGAAGAGGTCAGAGAATATTGAGGGGCTTATATCATGTACAGCCTTGTGGCCGGATAAAGACTTAGGCTTTTACTCTGAGGGAGGTGGGAGCCATTGCAGGTTTATGAGCTTGGTAGTGACAGGATCTAACTTGCGCTTCGACAGAGTCACCCACTGAGCAAGAGAACTGGCATTGGAAGTTCATGCTTTGAAGCCCAACACACTGATAAATAAAGCTTAGAAGGAGAAAATTCAGAAGTTGGAGTTACACTGAAATAAGATAAACATTTCCGTGGACCAGAAACAGAACAAAAACCTAGAGACTCAAGCCACAGACCTGATGGGTTCCAAGTCCAGATGCAGTGGAGATACCTACAAGTCCGGCTCTTGCGAAGTGCCAAGGCTGAAAACACTCCTCACGAGGTCGGGGCCTGGAGCCAGGCTCACTGCAGGGAATCAGGGGCTGGGGTGGAGCCTGTGTGATTTCTCACGTTTCTTTTTTAAAGTATAAAAACTCTAAATGTGCATGTATTCTACTTTTGTTTATACCTGGAAAAATATTTGGAAAATCATGCGTCACCCCAGGGAGTGGAGTGGGAGTCTGGGGTGGGGGCCTCCCACACTTTCCTTTTTATGTACTTATGATATATTTGGCTCTTTTTCTCCATGAGTATTTACAGTATCCCAGAGGAAGTAGCAGGACCCTGTGCAGTGTAGGAGGAGTAAGATCAAAACTGAAAAAAAAAGCCAGTGGGTTTGGCCATTGAGAGGTCATTGGTGGCCTCCGCAAGAACAGTTTCCTTGGAGATGTGGAGACACAAGACACGAGTGAGCTGAAAAGCAGACTGTTCCTTCAAGACAGGAAAGGGAACGAGAGAGATAAGCAGGGGACATGAGGGGAATGGGGGTCAAGGTAAGACTTTTTTTAGATGAGGAGACTTGAGGGTGTAGGCCAGGTAGAAGGGTAGAAGGGAAGCAGGGAGAGATCTAAGATGTGGGAAAAGGAAGAAATAACTGACACTGTAAAATGGAAGGCCCGGAGGAAGAGTTGGGGCCCTACTTTCTTGGGTCCCAGAGGGAAGGTGGTCCAGGCAGCACTGTTGGATGCGAGTGTTGGGCTGGGTGAGCGCCGGAGGGTGGGGGATGGGGGTGGGCTTTGGAAGCTGGCCCGCACCTAGCAGGCTTAGCAGGGGCAGCCACAGTGTGGCCTGTTTGCCCCTGTGTCTCGCCTGCCTGTGTGCCTCCAAAGCCCCACTGCACTGCCAGAGCCGGAACCACGCCTGATTTAGCCCCATGGCTCTAGCACACAGGAGACCTTTAGTTAATGTGTGTTGACTGAATGAATGGATGTTCTCTGTAAAGAAGTGGTCCCGGTGTCAGCTGAGTGCGAAGGGGGTGGGGCGGGGCAGCGATCACTCTTTGGAGTCTTGGCGTGGAGAATGGGCCGGGGTGGTGACTAGGAAAAAGCACAGGATTTCCGAGCAACTCTGGGAGGTCTGCTGAGCATGGAGCCGTCAGGAGCTAGTGCTGTCAGGCAGCAGGGCTTGTGATACTCTGCCGCTGTGTACAACTCCAGGCTGTGCCGGAGCATGCCGAGAAAGCAGATGGGTTTTTTGTAATGTGAGTTGACCTGCTGTCATTCTCTCAGTGGAGGCCTGGAAGAGTTAATGTAGCTCCCAAGGCCCTGGCTTCCTTCCTAGACAGTGTGTTTGCCTTGGGTGGGCTCATCCTTTGTGTTGGTAGCTGCCGTGAGCAGAGCAGAGGCATGCATCTGAATGTCATCCACGGAGGACTTCTCCTTGCCTCTCCCTCCTCGCATCCTTGTCTGGATCCCTGGCAGGGGTGCCATGAGTTCTCCTAGGAAGCCTGGGCAGAGGGTGCAGTATCTGCCTGGGCAGAGCACATGCTGGGAGGGCGAGAGGCAGATTGAGCCACCCGGGATCTACCAGCAGGCCTTCAGGGGGACTGCGGAGCCAAGGGGAGGAGGAACAGTGGTGTTAGCCAGGACACAGGGTTCTGGAGGCCAAAGAAAACAAACACACTCATCACACCAGGCAAGGGAGGTGAGTGAGACAAATAGAAGGGGGAACGCGGTGGCGGCTGGAAGTGAGAGTCTGGAGCAGGTTGCTGGTCCAAGGTGACTCAGGATTTGGGCTCCATAAAGATGGTGCTTGTGCCTTTTATTTGACTCCCGGCACGTTTTGCTTTGCGGAGGGCAGATTCTCAAAGGGGTGGCCAAGTTTGGCTGTATATTATTATAATAAGCAATGTTAATGTTTTCTCTCCTGTTGAACTCTGGACTCGGGCAGGCAGTAATTGTGCCTTACTATCCTCATGCCCACTGCACACAGGAAGTGCTCAGTAATCTCTGTCGTGTGAACAGTGAAATGACCCCAGTGTTTAGCCAGTCCAAGAACTTCTATGATCATAATAGCCTGGACCAGCAGGACTCTGAAAAGTGAGCCAGTCCTGCCCCTCCCCTACAAGAGGGACTTCAAAGATGAGAGCAAATTCTAAAGTCCCCATATCTGTAATTTATGGGAAAAATGGACTCTATCTCAAATGTGTGCAGTGTATCTGACGTGGAGTCAGAAGACCAGACCAAGTGAACCCTTGTGACTTTTGGTACCTACCCAACAGCCATTCTCCCCTTCTTTCTAACAGGACTCCAGTTTTGTTTAGATAGCAAGGCACCCAGCCCTACAGGATGGATCACAATTGTTTGTCATATGGGGAATTAATTATCTTGACTCCATGTAGCTTCCAAGTGCTGTATTGGGCAAGCTGTCCAGAGGTCATGAATAGGACTCATAGACCAATTTAAGATGGTTGAATCACCTGGCTTAAGGATTCAATTTAAAGCTTGCCATGAGAAACAAGGGGAAGAATTGGGGAAAGGGAATCCACTCAGGGTAAGGTGGATGCAGAGGGGAAGGAGCACACTGCCTGAATCCTGTGTTCCACAGTGTGTTCTCTTGCGCGCGCACTCTCTCTCTCTCTCTCTTGCTCTCTCTCGCTCTCCCTCTCCCAACATCCTTCCTCACCGACAGTGTAGTTATGAGAAACAGCATTGAGATTGAACAAAGGGGCTCAGTGAACAGAAAGTGCCTGGAGTCAATACATGCTCTATCAGAGAAACACAGGCAAGTATCCCTGGTTACAACCATCACACACAGACGACCCTACGGGAAGCCGGGGGAGAGCACACGAGGGGCCAGAATGGAATCATGATGGGGGTCACCAAGGGAGCTGGTATGGGGATGACAGCTTTCAGTCTAGAATTAGCAATCTAGAATTAGAGATAAGCATCTTACCTTAAAATTTATTTTTCCCATCTCTTTCTATCCACAAACAACACTCTTATGTTCTTGTGTCCTTTTCCATGTTCAACATCCGTATGTTTCATTTATTCTGTCTAGCACATCTCACGAGTTACCAACTTACTATATGTACTTAACAGAGCTTATGAATTTTGCATTTTTTTTCTTGTACAGCAAATTTAAATATTCTCAATAATACAGCCAACACATATTACATTAGTCTGAGCGAACACTGGGAAATCCTAAAACTTCTGTGTGGTTATGTGACTCATTTCAAGGGTCAGTGAGACCCCCAGGAGGATTTTAAGGGCCATCTGGAAAAGTTTTTCTTCTTGACAAAAGACTAGAGCAATGCCAGGAAGAAGTCCTTTATCCCCCTTCCTCCCTTCCTTTGTCTTCAGCACCAAAACAGCAGCTGGCACACAATAGTCACTCAACAAATAGCTGATTGAATGAGTGAGTGAAGGGTGCTGGTGTCCAGCCTTCACATCTGTGACTCTGAAATCATGCTTTGTCTTCTGATCAACTTTCAATTCTAAGTCCCAGGTTGGGAAGGCAAAAGCAGGGTGGTGAAAATAAATCTAATGATGATTATTTAATAATCACAATATTATTAACAGCAGCTAACATTTATTGAAAGTTCACACTGTATCAGAAATGGTTCTAAGCATTTTATATTTAATCCTCACAATAACCTTATAAAGTGGAAGTGATTATTATCCTCATTTTGCATGTGAGAAAAGTGAAGCGCAGAAGGAAAGGTAATTTACCTGAGGTCACTCCACTGGCAAGCGGTGGCCCTGGAATTTGAACCCAGACACTTGAGTTCAGAGTGCACACACTTAGACACAGGGCCATCTCTAGAGTGTCCTACTGCTGCTGTAACCAAGTACCATAAACTGTGTGGCTTTAAAAATACAAATTTGTTATCTTCCAGTTCTGGAGGCCAGCATCCCAGCACAGTCTTACTGAGCTAAAATTAAGGTGTTGGCGGGGCTGTGGTCCTTCTGCAGGCTGTAGGGTACAACACATTTCCTTGTCTTCTCCAGTCCTAGAAGCTGACAGAGTTCCTTGCCTTGTGGCTGCATCAGTCTGATCTCTGCTTCCTTTGTCACTTCTTCTCTGACACTCCTGACTCCTACTCATAAGGACTCTTGTGATTACTTTTGTCCCAACTGGATAATCCAGGATAATTCCACCATTTCAAGATCCTTAACTTAATCACATTTGCAGAATCCCTCTTTGCCATGTAATGTAACATATTCACAGGTTCTGTGGATGAGGACATAGACATCTTTGGGGGGTCGTTACTCTGACTACACCCATCCTGCCTGTCAGGTTCAGTATCCTCTATCACAGCAGGTCCTGGACCACCGGGCCCCAAGTCCTGCAGCAGCAGGCCTGTCACATACTAAGGAATGGAGGAATGTCCCCTCAAACCTTTGCCTGCTTTCCCAAAAGCTTCTATCTTGTTCCCTCTCCTGCCTTCCCCTCCCCACAAGAAGGGGATGAATACCTAGCAAACCAGTAGTATGAGCCAAACAGGTGAGTAATGGGGCCTTGGCCTCTCGGTCATCGGTTCATCTAGGTTAGGTTCTCTACGTTAGTCAGGTCCTTAGTTCTGTTTTCATTCCTGAGTCATCTGGCCCCATCCTTGTGTGTGTGTTTTCTTTATTGCTAATTTACTTTTATTTCTACTCCTAATTCAAGTTAGAGTAATTTCTCTCAGCTCCCTTGGATTTGTTCTTCCAATCTCCCTGGCCCACCCTTTGTTTCCAGGTAAAACTCTACCTCTCAGCTCTCTTGACTCAGACTCAATGGTTTCCTTGGATTCCTTCCAGCAGCAGCCTTTTCCAGGCCCATTTTGTCTGTCTGAATAAATTCCCCCCAGAGATGTGGTTTTCAGACTTATTTTTAGCTGCAGAAGAATCCTTTGTTGAAATGAAAACCCAATATATAAAGCAGATGGAGTGGAGCTGTTTGGGAAGAGGGTAGAGCCCTTCTCTTCGCCACTCTTCCCCATGGCCCCTCAGGCCCAGTTTGAAAACCATTGCTCTGCTGTTTGAAAACCCTTCCTACCTTGAGCCTTGCCCTGAAATTTGCTTCTCCTGACTTAACCATCTCCTTTCCTGAAGACTTCCTTTGGTACTTTGGCCAGAATGAAGCATTCTCTCTCCACCTCCCTCATGCTCTTTGAGAGTCATATTTTTCCCAAGCAGCAAAACATTTTAACTTCCTCATCTCTGCCTAGTATGTCCCCATGTGGGGCTGCCTCTCCCCGGCTTGTATCCCACCTGTTCATGGCTGGTGCGATGGAGAACATGCTGGAATGGACTGGCTAGTCAGCTGCATGTCATCTAGCCTCTCCATATGTGAGCATCTTAAGTGCTCCATTTATATGGGTTGTAGTTCTCTGATTACTGGACAGTTGACATATTTTTTCCCAAAGAATTCTTTTTGGTCACAACTACCTTGGAGGAGCAGAAATGCTTCCACCTTAAGGAGGCCCAGGTTCCAATGTGACTGTTGGGGTGGGGGGAGGGGATGGGGCAGAGCCATGGCAGGATCTTCTGACAAGTCATATGGAGTCCCTTGTAAAGTTGCTATCAAACCCTGTCCTTGGGCCCTCCAGGCCAGATTTGAAGTGGAGTTTCCTCCCCAATGGGCAGCTCTGGACTATAGGAGTTGCTTCAGGGTCTGTAACCCATGGGTGTCTCTGTGGCCCATTTACTAAGGGTACCCTGGACCTCCTGAAACACATGAACTTTAAGTTTCCTCCTCACTTGCATGAGTCCCTTCAAGTCCTGTTCTTTTCTTATCTTAATAAGTAATTACTTCCATATCCGATCTTGTATTTATAATTGTGTATTCTTTTTCTCAAAGAAAGCCTTCCAAATTCTATAAGCTTCAGGCTCTACAAAACCTGGATGTGTCCCTGGAAAACGTGGTCTTGGGGCTCTCACAGGGGACCTGAGGACTCATGTGCTACGGGAGGCTTTTCTGTTAAAAAAAAAAAAAAAAAAAAAAAAAGGCAGAGATTCCCACCTCCAGGGCTTTCCAGGGCAGTCCTAGCACTTTGTGTACAAAGCGTCCATGCCAAGTGCTCTGGTGGGAGGAGGGAGGGCTAAGTTTTGACACGCTTCCCAGCCCCTCTGCAGTATGCAGTTTCCACCGTGGAACTTGAGAAAGGACAGCCGGAAACCCACGAGGCCAGGGAGGGGCTGCTTTCTGCTGGTTGTTTCCCCTGTGCCACACGGCCCCGGCATCTGGCCTCGGTGCAAACTCTGGCCAGTCTTCCCGGGAGGAGTTGGAACATGGTTCCATCTCTCTGCGACAGCTTTTCCATCAGGTCAGGACTCCTGGTCTAGACCTCACCCTGGCAGTACTGCCATTTGACTGTCATTCCTATATCTGGCTTTTCAGAATCATTTTGGCAAAATGGGAGACTTTGCCTGCCTGGCTGGGACATCTCAGGACTTGGGACCTCAGTACATAGGACCCAGGAGGCTCCTCAGATCTGCTCTTGCTTTGCATCATTCATAGCCCTTGATAACAAGTCAGATGTGAAAGACAGAGATGGCCAATGCCGCTTTAAAAATGCGTTGGGACACGTCTAGATACAGACAGTAGATACAAACTTCCCCAGAGAATTTTCTCTTTCTCAGTTCCTAACAAAATAAAACAAAGTAGATAAAATCATGGGAAATTTACTATCAGCAACCAATATAATAAACATCAAACTTGGCATCCAAAGGAAGATCCAGAAGCTTTTAGAGTGGCAAGGAGTGGCACAGCACATCTCTGCTCCGCACTCTGTCTTCAACGCCCAGAGACTGACAAAATCTTGAACCTTCTCCCCAGTGCTCCTGAAGCTGAAAAGAAACAGAAGTGAGTCACGCCCTTATATTCTTTCTCCTCTGAATGAGCAGTATTAAAATGTGCATTGGGGAGAAATAGGGGAAGTTTTGAGCGTGATCCATGGAGCTGACTCAGCCAATGGATTAAAGGCTCCAGAACAACACTCCAACTTGAGAAATTGATCCAAAGCCTGGGTTACCCTCCCTCCTTGGAAAAGGTGTATGGTGTCCTCCTCTCCATCCTTATTCAGGTGCCACGAGCCCTGTGCTGGACGTTCATCAGAACCTCAGGACAGGAGCATGCACAGGTATTCTAACAAAGACTGAGTTCTGCTTTGGCTGAGCACTCCTCTTTCTCCTCCTCCCCTTCAGACTACCAAAAACTGTGCAGACTCCAAATTCCCAGCCTCTCACTTAGATCAGAGGGAAAAACAGACTGGTCTCCAACACAGGGCAATGGTCAGTAAGCCCCTCTCTTGCCAACATGTTATAGCAGCATAAAGGAAGTCTGGACAGAGCCACCAAACCAAGATGAAAAGAAATGGGTGCAAACACATGACAGTAAATTATAAATGATAAATAGAAGGAAAACAGTGGGTAAAAGACAAGGACTTCTCCCCTCCCCTCAAAAGGAAATTTCTTACAACGGCTTCACATATAAAGCAACTTAATAAGAACATAAATTTAACAAATTGGAGGCTCAAAGGTGAGATAATAAAACAAGAGAATTGATGGAATGGAAACAAACTAAGGGCAAATTAAACTTCACAGAAATGGAATACAAAGATAATCCACTATAAGGATTAACTGATACCCCTGAAGAGGAGAAATAAAAAACGGAGCTAAAAGAGAATGTCTAATGCAGAAAAAGCAAAACTAAAACTGCAGATTGAAAGACATTATATTCTGGAAAAGCTTTATTCAGAATGTTTAATACTGAGACATGTTTTAGTTAAGTTATTGAACTGGGGGAAGAAAAGGATAAAGAGTGACTTCTTTGGGCATACAAGCAGAGGGGAAAAAAGTCTCCTATGAAGGGGAAAATTCAGCCTAGTCAGACTTCCTCCCAGGAAAAAAGGAGCAAAACCTATCACATTCTTTGGGGAAGACAGTGAGACTCAGGAATATTATACCCAGCCAAGATATGGTTCCAGTGTTAAAGCAACAGACAGATATGCTTAAACATCCAAACCCTCCTTGAGAAAACAGCTTAACAATGAAATTCAGTGGATCAAGAGATGAATTGAAATAAAGAGCTTGCAAATGGAAAAATCCTTGATAAAAGGACCAGTGATGAGCATTGAATTTATTCAAATCTAAAATGTATACCAAGTAACTAGAACAGAATATGGTGATCATAACTGGACAATGTAACAATAATAATGTAAGTAGAACAGTCAGGAGGCAGGGTCAAGGGAGGTGGAAAGATGGAAAGACTCCTGAGGCCTAATACACACATACACACACACACACACAATCAAAATCTGTAATTAAAAAAGCCGACTCCAAAATCTTAGTGTTTTTCACAATTTTTGTTTAACCTCAGAGGTATCTTTTAGGAAGTAATATAGCTCTTGTGGTCAAGAGTTCATCTCTTCCATCAGTTTCACTTCAACTTCTTTTAAATTCAAGCAAAATTAAATTTAATACTTTTATTAAAATGGCATCTGTATTATTGTCTAATTCTTGTTAATCATCTCTGTGATCTTTGCTCCTGTCTGTAAATATGCATAGAAAGCTTTGTAGAATGATGTAATGTAATGGTCATTTCTGTGGTTGATTCTTAAAGGTGGTATATAGCTGATTATTTTCTTGTTTGTCTTTTTTTGTATTTTAATTTTTCAATAAATAAACAAATAAAACATTTTAAACAATAGAAAAAAAAATTTCAAGCATCTCACTGAACAGATTAAATAGTCCAAAAACAGACTTGGCAGATACTGCTGCTATCTGCCAACATCTATTGTCCTAACATTTTGTGGAATTTTTAGCTGTACATATGATGACCAGAAGAAAGATCCCACTTCCCAGTTCTGGCCAATAGTTAAGCAGATATACCATGTGGCAGCTTCTGGGACCGCCTGAGAGTGTTTGCTTGTTTTTCCTTTATTGCCTTCATTCCCTCCTGCTGCCTGGAATGCCAGTTTCACCATGTGGGACCACAAGATCAAGGCTTTTCAAAGCAAAGCAGCATAGAAGGCATGCACAGAATGTCACATCACCTAGACTGCCTATCTGGATAATGTGAAAAAGAAAGAAACTTCTGTCTTTTTGAAGCAACTAAACCTTATCCTAACTGATCCACAGACTTACACACACACATAAAAATTTAGTTTTTTGATATTATTTGCATTGTACATCAGTGATGATGAAACAATTGGTTAGGCACACACATAAACAAATCACTGATGGATCTAAATGTGACAAAAATTTAAAAAAAAACATTTCGTAAGAAGACACAAAGAGAATATTTTTATGAATTTGAAATAGGTAATAATTTTTTTTGAAAAGAGGTTTCATGTTGAAAACCATGAAGAAAATAACAGGTAAACTTTACAACAGCAACATTTTGAACTTTTGTATGATGAAACTAAGCAAAAGTAAAAAACAAGCGACAGCGAGGTCTGTCGTGCTCACGTTCAGTGTGGTGCTGGTGTGTATGGGGGGTGGGGGCAGAGGGGTGGTCAACCAAGTTTGAGGAGGGCTGCATATTCCCTTTACCTCTCAGACAGTGACGGTGCATGTAGGCTTATCAAAAGCTCTGAGGACTTCTACAGAAACCTTTCCCTGTATGGAACTCAGCATGCCACACATACAGTTATTTAACTGTGGGACCACTGTGTGTGTAACAGTTATGACCTTCTCCTGGGTGTACAAAGAACACTAGGGAATGCTGCCATGGGGAATAACATTTGGCCTCAGGTGAGAAATGATTGCTGTACTCATTTTTGTTTCCACAGGTAACTCTTCCTCCTTCAGTACTTCTGACCAGCAGCAGCACTGGAGGAGGCTGGGGGCAGAGAGGAGGAAGAGGAGGAGGAAGGAGAGGGTGAGGGAGAGGGAGAAGGAGAAGAAGAGGAGAAAGGCAAAGAAGGAGGAGAAGGAAGGGCAGGAGGAGGAACAGAAGAGGAAGAGGAAGGGAGGAGGAGGAAGGAGAAGAAGAGGAACCCAAAGGAGACTGAGAAGAAGAGGAAGAAAGAAAAAGAAATTTGGGGCTTGGGGAGTAGATGTAAATTTTTCTAGTAGAGTGAACATATCTCAGGAGAAAGTAGTCAGCTGTGATCTGGGCTTTTCCTTCTCACTGCCAGCAGCTGGAGCTGCTAGAAGTAGGTATTTTGAAATATACCCAACTGGGGTGGGGGGTGGGGAGACCATTTTAAAGATAATTTAGGGCAGATCCCAGAGAGTGGTGATGCAGCAAATGGTAGTTGGGACAGATTTCTTGCCAGTTATAGGAAAGCAAAAGGAAACAGCATAGTCTAAGATGATCAACTCAACACCGATAGATACTCTCTCTCTCCCTCCCTCCCTCCCTCCCTCTCTCTGTCTCAGTTCTGACATCAAGGCCTTTGTAGTCTAGAGAGGGAGATTTTATTAAACATTTTATTTCAAGTATAGTTTAAAGCCCTTTCCTTATTTCATCATGTTTAATCCTGTGGCAGAGGTATTATATTTATTGTCACTTTTAGAATGAGGAAAGGGAGGCACAGGTAAACTGCCTAAGGTTGAAAAGCTAGCAAGGGATGGAGGCAGGGTTCCAACCCAGGCAGTTTGCTGTAGGTTCAGCTCCCTTAACCATTGTTTTGCCTGCTTCTTGTAAATAACTACCACATAGCATATGAAACACCATGATAGGGAAGAACAAAGTGAGCACACTGAGTCAGAAAGGACCAGTGAGATGTCACTGCACCTTAGTGACAAGCTACAGCTTTGTCCAGGAGAGAAGGGAGGGGAAAGCTAGTGGAAGGGACAGGAAGGGGCTCCTCTTAAGGCCAGGTGTGCCGAATCCAGATAGGTCTTTGGGCACCTTCAGCCAGCGCAAATTCCTGGAAAGGAGGGACAAGCTGGAAGATACTGGGGGTGGGAGTGGTGTGGAGGCTGTACCCATCTGGGATGAGGCCACTGGAGGAGCAGGAGGCAAGCCTTACTATATATATTATCAAAAAGAGAGCCGAGGGAAAGGCAGAGGGAGGGGAAAGAAAAGGAGGGTACAGAGGTGGAGCTGGATTTTACACATAGCGAAAAGGACCAGAGCTCCCTGCGGCCTTTGGCTTGGGCAGAGGTATTAATTTTCTAAGTTTTGTGCACTTTTTGAGTAGTGAGATTAGCAGAGAGAATGTGCATTCATTGGGAGTCTTGTTTGCACAGTGCCCAGATTCCATTAAGACATCGCTCCAAACCCTTGGGGGCAGGCAGGGTGACGGTCACTTGCAATCTGATGTCTTGACTGTCGAGTTCGGCTTTTCTGTTGCACAAATCCAGAGCCTCAACTGCGCATCCTGTGCATTCGTTGCGCAAGGACTTGAAGGTTGGTCCCTGGCCCGGGAAGGCCGCCTGGCCGGATGCGCGGGTCCCGCCCTGGGTTCCTCCCAGACTCCGACCAAAGCATCAGGTGGGGCCCAGGATTCAGTCATACGAGGCGGAGGCGGTCTCTCCTGGACCCGACGGGCCTCCTGTAGCCCGTCGACACTCTGGCGGGTGATCCCAGTGCATTTGCAGGAGGCAGCTTGGCGGGGGAGACCCCTAGGGCGCACGCAGCACCCTACTCTCCTCCGCACAGAACGGGCTTCCTAGAGCGCGGGCGCGGGACACTCCCACCCAGGCTGGGCTCCAGCCTCCCAGGGACACACCGCAGGCCCCAGGCACCGGCCTTGGGCCCCCGGGCACTGCCCTCCTGGCCTCTGCCCTCCCGACCCCCCCAACTCGCGGACTACAAGTCCCAGCAGTCCCTGCAACTGGCACCTCCCGCCTCGCAGCGGAGACCCCCGGCCGTCCCAGCGGCGGGGCTGGAGCTGCGCTCGTGGCCGGGACGGGCGGGGAGGCCGGTCCCGCGGGCGGGGGCGGAGGCGGCTCCGCGGCTTCTCCCGCCGCCGCCGCCGCCAAGGGGAGTTTCCAGGAAGTGGCCATATTGGATCCATTCAGCCGCAGCCGCCCGGGCGGAGCGCGTCCCGCAGCCGGCTTGTCCCCGTCGCCCCCGGGTGCTCGTCCTGGCTCGCCCGCCCGGCGCGGAGCTCGCCATGGCGGCCACTGACCTGGAACGCTTCTCGGTGAGGGCCCTGCTGGGCCGCGGCGCGCGCGGGAAGCACGGGGCGCGGGGAGGGGGCCGCCCTGCAGCTGGCCGGGGGCGCGAGCCGGGCTGTCAGCACCGCGCAGCCGGGCCTCGATGCCGGGCGGGCGGGGGGACACCGGGGCGGGCTCTTCGCAGCGCTATCTCGGGGTCGCGGGGCTGCTGGCGGGGGCGCCTTGCCGGGCGGCTGGCGGGGTCGCCCCCCTTGGGCGAAGAAGAGGCAGACCCCTTTCGCGAAAAGGAGCAAATAAATATCCGCCTAGGTGCGAGGACAGACTGGGGCCTCGGGGGCCGGACAGAAGGATCCAGGATTCTCCGAACCCCCATCTCCCTGAGTGTTTCTTTTTACAGTGCTGGGGAGATGCCTAGCAGCGCAGGTGCTGTTTGATGGGCACAACCGGTGAGGATGAAGCCCTAGGGATCCGAGGGAGTCCTTCAAATGAGCTCAGGGCAGTTGCAGACTTGGGTCTTGAAGACCTGGGCCTGCTTTTGCTTCCCGCTCTAACCCCCAACCTCCACCCGCTACCCAAGCGCCTGGATCCTGGGTGCGATTCCAGGCAGGTCCGGCCTCAGTGGTCGGGTCTGAAGCAGCCATTGCCCAGGAACTAGAGAGATTCCAGATTCAGCCCAGTGGATGTTTGTTTGGGCCCCAGTCCGGGTATGCCTTCTGCAGGGCTAACGTCTCTGGTGATTCCTGCAGAGGTCTCTCTGGGCCTGAGCCGACCAATAGCCAACTTCCTGAAGGCTTTTTATAATTCACCCGGGGAGAGGGACCTTTTGGGGATTGTGTTTGCAGGTCCCTTGATGTCTAAGGCTGGATTTGGGTGTGTCTAGGAGGTTGGGCTGTGAAGGAAGCTGTGTCCTCCTGCCAGCATGGCCCTGGTCCGTGGTAAGGGGGAGGAAAGGCCCAGGGATTTTGGGGGGAGGGGGGATATGCTAAATATGTGACCGATAAGGAATTGGTTCTGGGACTAAATAAGGGATCCAGGACTTATGTAATTAATGCTATAAATACTCTGTTCTGAATTTATATATGTAAATTTTCTCTTTAATCTGAAAATACATTTTTTGGTCTACTTTGGAAATATGCATAAATAAAGCAGGAACTCCTGGTTTCATAATTTTTAGACTGGGGTAATTTATTCTCATTGGAGAGGGGGCTGCAAGTCAGGTCAGTAAGTTTAAACACAGGATTTAGAGGTTGGGCAAATCAAAGTTCACCCCACCCCCTCACTGTAAATGGGAATTTGTTCAGGCACCCCAGGAGGCCAGTGCCTGAATCCCAACAGACCTGCTGGTTAGCTGGAGGCCAAGAGACCTGTGAATGTTTGCACATCTCTGCCTGTATGTCTGTGTGCATTTTCTGTGCCCAGCTGACCAGAAAGTTATGTCTGGCGCTTGTCTGTCTGTGGCCAGAGGTGATTCTAACAGTTGGTCTTGCAGGTGGGAATGGTATGTAGAGTAACCAGAATCAGACTGCCTAATGTGTTGTTGGCCGTGTGACCTTGGGCAAGTTGTTTAACCCCTCAATGTTCTTATCTGTATAATGGAATAAAAATACTACCTCCCTCTTAGGGTTATTGGAAGGATTTAATGAGAGGATCCAGGTGAGGTGCTTAGAGCAGTGTCTAGCACATGGTAAAGACACAGTAAGTGATATGTGTTACCTAGTGTCAACGTGGATGTGAAGACTGGCCCTCTCTGTAAAAAGGCAGCAGAGAATGAGTTTGCTCCGTTAGACAGCACCCTCCCTAGGGTCTCCCATCACTGCACATCCGGAGGTTATCCTCAGAGGCTGAACTGAAAGGCTCTGCTGCACTACCAGGCAGTCAGCTGGAAAGGCTCTTGCCCCCAGATTCCTGTGTTTGCTCTTAAACCACATCTGTGAGGAGTTCAGGTATTATCCCCATGGTGGGCCAACGCACCAGGAGGGGACTGACTCAAGTAAGGGTGTACAACCTGAGCTCAGGGGCCTCGGTTACTGTGCCAGGTTAAGTCAGATGAATGGATGCCTTCCACACCCTTCACACTTTGGGCCGTCAGCCTTCTGGGAAGACTTGGACACGGTTGAATTTGGGTGGAGACCTTGGGTGGGGTTTGGCCAGAATTTAGGAGTCTGTACTCCATTCTCTCCTGCCTTGTCATCCTGGGAAAATCATTTCTTCCTTTATCTTGCTATGAAGTGGATATAACCATACTGGTATTCTTCAGAGAGTTTCTGGAAGATTAATTGCAGTCTGTGGCATGTTGGGAGATATGTTTAGGTGTCGCACCAGCCCCAGGGTTGACTTGGGTGTTAAGCAGTGGCCAAGAGGCTATGATCTGACTGAGCTGTAGCAGGTTGACACTGCCCCTTGGGCTAGCTCGGTAGTTGGACCAGCCCCAGAGGGCTTGGGAACTCTCCCAACCTGGAGCTTAGATGAGCATAGTGGTGCTCTGAGGTCAGTGTGTGCTGGGCTCCTGTTCCCCACGTGGCGTGATGTAAACCCCTCAGGCTCAGCATCCTTTACACTCTGGCTGAGCCTTGCTCAACCCTGGATCAGCCATGGAGTTAGAGTTGAGATGTCCCTGGATGTGCATGTCTGGAACAGCCCTTTGGGGAGTTTCTGTTCCCTCTTGCCCTCCTTGGGCAGCCAGAGTCCTGTCTACTCTTGCTTTGCCCTCCTCCTTCATGGGTCCCAGACTCTGGAGCATACTCTTTTTCTGACCCAGGGTCCAACTCCTGTGCTGCTTCTGTTGGAATCTCATGGGGCAGGGTTCAGACTCCGTGGTGAGGGAGGACTGAGCGCCCAGGGAGAGTGGAGCTCTGAGGGAGAGGGGGTGTGTGGCACGGCAGCCTCATGCCTGGCATCCCTCCCAGCCAGTCACTCTCCCCCATTCCCTCACCACTTTATCCCGAGCACCATCTGTCACTTCCGTTGTCACCCCTGTAATCTTGACACTTCCCCAAGAAGCAGGCTATCCAGAGAGTGCCTACTCCATCCTTGAAGCAAGAGCTGGTGGGAAGGAATGTGGGAGGCAGCCCTCTCACCCTAGTGTGGCTGTCATGGAGTGGTATCTCCCTGTTCTTTGAAAATGGCCAATAACTTCCCTGCTGAGCTGTTCTGAAGGAGAAACAAGAGCTGAGCAAGGGACATCTATGCAGCTCTCAGTGCCTCGTGGGGTGGAGGGGTTATATGTGAGCACCACCTGCAAGGCTGCAGCTCCACCTGCTTCTTCTGGGAGGGGAGTTGGCCCTGCCCTGCCTCCCTCATAGGCATGATACCACGCTTTGGGTACTCACCTTAGAAAGTTCTGCCTAGGATCTTGATTGGAATGGATCCCAGCAGGGAGACTGATGGGAAGGCATTGGTGATCCAAGGGAGCATATAGTAAGGGACTGACCAGAGTAGGAACAGAGAGGGTGGCAAGAAGGAGACTGACCACAATGCCAGCCACTTGGGAGAATGGATGGAGGCTGGGAACCCAGAGCCAGACATTTGTCAAAAGCTTGGGATGGCAGGGAGGGTGCTGGATATTTTGTGTCCATCACCTGGTTGATGCCAGCAGCCTGTGGGTGAATAAGGATGCAGACTCTGGTCTTTGGCACGTGTGGGCCTGAGACCCAAAATCATCCCCTGAGCCCCCCTTGAGATGACCAAGAGGGTAGAGCCCTCTGAGTTTGGAGTCCTAAGATGGGCTAGGTGGAGGTAAATATTCGGGGCAGTAACTACCACGAATGTTTCTGTGGCTCTGGTCCAGCTACCAGAAGAAAGCCGCTGCAGGATGACAGAGCAAAGGGCCTGAGGACTGGCTGGCCTCCGTGTGTCCCCTGCAGCCTCTCCAGTCTTCCGCCTCTGTGCTGCCAGCTTGGGTCTCAGGATCCCCAGTCATGGCCCCAAGGCACAAACTTTGCCAGAAAACTAGATGTGGAGCTATGCAGGCAGAAGGGAGACACATATGCTGAGGGAAGGAATGCCTCCCAAGGTCGACACGCCTTTGTGATAGAGCTGGGGTGTTCTTCGCTGGAGCCATTTGCATCCTCAGGGCTCGTGTGAGGAACCATGTCTGGGAAGAGGTGGTGGAGGACAGGGCAGGGGACATCCAGGCTGTAACATCAGTTGCCCTGGATGGTATTAGGGCAAATTAGATATTCTTCTCCCTAGAACACATGGCTTCCAGATGGTTCTTGGCCCCTATGTTGGAGGCCACATGGGAGGGACAGATTCAGGGAAGGAAAGAATAGGGCCTATTTGAGATCACAGGTTCTCCCTACTCTCCGAGGGGCCCCCTGGGCTTGGGCCACCTGGAGCCTGAGGTTCAGGGAAGGCTGTGGGCATGGACCCAGGTTCACTCACCAGGCTGCAGGGCCTGGGTGCAAGCGTGACACTCTGCCTGGTGCTGGGGTGAATGGCACATGCAACAGAGAGGTATAGCAGTCCTGCCTGGAGCCTCCACTGGCCCTCTTTGGTGCCCCTGCATTTCTCTGCCCCTTCCCAGCACCGGCATCCATCCTAGGGTAAGAGGCGGGCAGGGTCGCCTTTGCTGCCCACATTCCTCTTTCCAAGGGTGGGGTCTCATTCACTGTGGAACATAGGCTGCCTTCATCTAGTGATGTCCAGACTACTGTGGCTTTTCCTGCTGCAGGGAAGTAGGGGCTGCCACCACAGTCCCTGAGCCAAGTGGGAAAGTATGAACACCTGGGGTTCCAGTACCTTCTGTGGCCCCTAGTGCCCTCCCCATCCACTCCATGGTGAGATGGACCACTCCCTCTTAGGCGGCACAACAAAGCTCAGGAATGTTTCTGTGTCCTAGGCCTGGGGCAGGGTGGTGGGCCCAGAGACCAGTAACTGTGCTGCTGGCTTCTTGGAAACCTGATTCTGACATGAGAAGTGTGAAACAAACCATCCCAAATTACTAAGCGGCTGTCTTGTGTGCAGAGAGGAAGGGAAGTGCTTCTCATTGAGGCAGGGACGCAGAGAGCCTGGAATACTGGGGTCAGGGCATGGGTGGCCTTGGACTTCTGGGGGTAGTTTCTCAAAGTCCCTTCTCTTCCCAGGATGGAGGGGGGATGAATGGCCTTGAGGGAGTGACCTCCTCCTGGGGCCCAACTGCCATCTTGCCATTATCACCTTGTTTGCTACTGTGCTAGTGCCATGAAGGCTGATCCTGGCTCATGTCTTCTCCCCAGGTTTTTGTTGCCACCAAAGAGATAGACACTTTGGTTCTCAGGTGTCCTTTTGATTGCAGACAGGTATATCCTGCCTCTATTCTTCCCTCCTGGCCCAGGGTAGCAGCCTTACCACCCCCTCCCTCCCATGCACATCCCTGTGGTTATTTCCCGTAACCTTTGACCTGGGCTTAGAGGCTTGTTGTGGAATCCTGGGACCAGAGCCTAAGCCTTTCCTGGGAAAATTCCTAGGATTCCTCTCGGACTCAAGGACAGTTGTTCTATGACCACGGGTTCTGGCCAGAGGCCTCTGCTCTGGCTATTTAAGGTCCAGAGTAGCTAGAGCCGGGGGTAGGGTGGTTTGTGCCAGGAGCATGGGTGGAGAAGGCTCCCAGTGGCGCAGAGATTCCTGGGTCCATTGCACAGCAACTTAATACGCCTCCCCGAAGCTGGAGCTCTCTTGGGGAGAAGGCTTCATGTCTGCCTGCGGGGTGCTCAGGACAGTAGGTGCTAGGCATGGGAGCCTGAGAGGAGAAAAGTGTTAGAACTCCAGGGCACTTGGAGAGAACTCTGTGGAAGATCTGGGGTGGAGGCTACACTTTGTCTAGGATTCAAGAGTCAGATATAGTTATGGTGGGCTATCAACTCTGCTCCCACCTGAACAACCAACCCAGTTTGGGAGGCTTGGTGTCAAGGGATCTTTATTCACCCATAGCTTCCTTGCCTCTATTGGTGCAGACATTCAACAGATTGCCAGTTCCTCCAGGGTAAAAGCCTGTTTTTGTGTGGGCAAGTGTGAGACATGGTTTCTCCCCAAATCTCACCTCTCTTCTTGGTAAAGGGGGCAGCTCCTCTTGGCTGGTAATTAGGGCTGCTCCAGAAGACTCAGACAGCATTTCCTGGTCAGGAAAAGGACGTCCTATTTATCCACTGGGCTGCATAACAAAATGCCATTCTCCACTTTGTTCTGGACGACCGGGCATGGAGGAACGCAGTCAGCCTGAGCAGTTATTATTTTGGTTGTTGTCTTTGATGTGCCAAAGAAATGATGACATAGAATCCCGGAGCCTGGCTCAGGAGCCAAAAGCTTGTTAGTGATTAGAGAGGGGATAATGGCCCTGTGGAGTTTCCCATTGTGTGTGTAGAGCTCAGAGCTGCTGACTCTATATCCTGGAGCTTTGAGGACAGCTCATGCCCCCCAGAGCTGCACCCCTGGGAGCTGGTTGTGTGGAAAGGGCCAGAAGCAGCTGGGTCCACCTCTCTCCAGGGTCTGAGTTGAGTTGTCCAGCAGGAAAGCTCCTCCTGCAGAGGAGTCTCCTGTGCGTCTCCATATCACGAGTGGAGACCTGGTGTTTTCTCCTTCCAGGTCACTATCCTACCAGACCTGGGGTTGCAGACTGTCAGGCCCCAGACATACTGTGTTGGGCCCTCATGGTATTCTCAATTTGTAGTTGTTGCCAACTTTTGAAAATTAGTGGGTTTCACATAAAAATATGGATTTCTGGATTCTGTTTTAAAAAAAAAAATTGGAAGATCTAGCAACACTAGGTCTGCATTTCCACAGTTGGCTGGAGTCACAAAACCATAGCCATCTTGGACTGAGCGCAGCCTCTGCAGTTCCCCGCTGTTCCTACCACTCCCTGAGGCCCCCACATTCAGCCAAGGCACCGAGTCTTTCATCCAATAGGCATCAGAGTGATGTGGCTGGAAGTGTGGGTTTTGCAGTCAGACCATCTCCATTCAGATCCTGGCTTCACCCTCCTGAGCAATGTGGTCTTGGAAAAATTACCTAATCTCTTGGTGCCTCAACTGTCTATTTCTGTACAGTGGAGATAATATACAGCCTACCTCATAGGGCAAATGCGTGGACTAAATAAGATTAAATTAGAGTCATACGTGGTAAGCGCTTGATAACTGTTAGGCGTGGTTGTTATTACTAGAGTGCTTCCCTTCACTCACATTACCTGCCTAGCTTCTACAGGCATTTGAGATTAGACTAAGCCCCTCATCTCTAGAATCTGGTGTCCTCATCTTTTTATTGGCGGCCATCCCAGTGCCTGGCACGCAGCAGATGTGCCCAGCAAGCATGTGTTGGGTGGCTGAATGAGTGAGTTAGGAACATTGTGAGAGTGGGGGAGTATTCAGTATAGCTGAATGGTTTGGAGCAAGGGCTTGGCTGCTCCCAAAGCCCCACTCGGCCCTGATTAGTTCTCTAGCTTCTGTGCACCTCAGTTTCCTTACCTGTAAAGTGGGGATGATAATGGTGTCTGCCACATAGGGTGGGAAAAGACTGTATAAATAACTCGGCTTAGTCTGCACAGGTGGTCCTTGGCAAAGTGGGAGTCATCCTTTGACAGCTGTTCCTTCCTGCGGTGGTAACACCGCTTTTTCCTTCCCCGTCCTTGCCCTCCTGGCTTTCTCCTTGTTCTGCTGCATTCAGAGAGTTTCACTTCGGAGACTGTAGCAGTCAGGAAGCTTTCAGTTGCAGGTAATAGGTAGTTCCCATTCACCTGGCTTAAGCGGTAAAGGGGAGATGTGGCCAGGGAAAAGGGAAAAGCCCAGAGGTAGAGCAGACACTGGCTCTCTCTTCTCTGTGATTTTATTGGCTCTGCCATCCTCTGTGAGTGGGTTTTAGTCTTAGGCTGGGTCCCCTTATGGTTATAAGATGGTCGTAAACGCTCAACCTGGGTCGCTTACCTGTGCCTGAACTAATTGTGGGATCAATGCTGACTGGCTTAGGAGCTAGCCCTGGAGTTGGAGCTGAGGTCTTGACCTGTCAAACTGCAGGTAGCGGGTGGGAGACCTGCAGCTCCTTTCTGAGCTGTGGGAGCTGAGACGTGCTTGTGATGCTTTGTAGGCTGCTGGCTCCTGCCAGCTAGGACCCCACACAGATCAGCAGAAACACCTGGGGAGTACTTTGGAGTAAGCAGTGCACCTTGGATCACATGTTGTTGATGCCAAATATAGGATCGGGGAGGTTGGCATTAGTGAGAGTCACACCTCAGTAGAGCTGGGAGGTCAGGTCAGTCTCCTGAGACCAGGGAACAACACTCTGTCCCTGAGAGAACCAGCAACCATTCTTCTGTGTGTGCACATGTGTGTGCATGTGCTCCCATGGCCCCTGAGGCTCTGGAGCAGGCATCGATTGCACCCGGTCTGTGCCCCTGGAGTGACAGAGTGCACCTGGGCAACAACTTGGGCACAAGGATCTCCCTGTACTCCACACACTTCTCCAGAGAGAGCCCAGCTATGTGAGTGAAGGCAAGCAGGGCTGGCTGAGCATGGGTAGGTGGGCTTTGGTGAGACCCCCAAGTGCTGCTCTTGGCCTTTGGAGCCTGGGACTATAAGAGAGTCAGGGAAACTCAGGAAGAGGATGGCCTCTGTTTCTGTGCAAGTACTCTGTCTGTGCGCGTGTGTGGTTTCCAGACACAGCTGACTGGGTGGGTTTTGGCGGCAGACTACAGGATGTTGGATTGCATCCTGATTGTGTCACTCTTGGAAGAAGAGGATGAATAAACACATAGCCTTCTCTGCAAGCACAGCACGCCTTAAATTTTGGAGATTTTCAGTCTCGCCTGAAAGGAAAAAAACTCTAGACTAGCTGTTCTGTCCTCCATTTGATCCTCAAGCTGCCATGAGCAGGTGGAGCAGAGACCGAATAATGAAACTCTGTGTAAGGTGGGCAGATGCCCCCGATGCTGTGGCAGTCGAAGACAGTGTTCCGTGATTTATAAATGGTAGTGTTGTGTGTTGGGCACAGTGGTGGGAGGGTGGGAAGAATGGGAAACCTGACCTTCCCCTGTCCCTGCCTGCAGCCCACTTCAAGGAGCTTATGGAGGAGTTGGAGAATCACAGTGCATATGAAAAGGACAGCTAGTAGTGCAAGGGAATGGGGTCACAGCCAAGTGAGGAGCCTGGAATGTAAGTACTTAGGGCTCAGCCCAGAGCAGGTGCCAGGGAAAAGGCAGAGTGATCTCTGGAGCCCAGGGAAGGGTCCAAGTTTGAAAAGTGCACTCACAGGTAGCCAGCCAGGCAGGAACTGAGCCTGTGAGAAAGACCTCACAGTGAAGGGCCTGGAACACCATGCTAGGGGGTGTGGACCTGACTCAGCACATCCTATGCTCCATTTACTGGTTTTGATGTGGGCACCAGTGAGAGGAAGCTGCCTTTGGGGACTTTTTTTTTTATTATGTTTGCAGCCCTGGGGGGACCTGGACTTTATTGGAAAGGTTGTGACATAATCCCCTGGGGATAGGGGACAGGGAGAAGCTGTAAGAGCAAGGAGGATCATTGGAGAGAACAGGTTTAGAGGTAACTCTGACTTGTTCAAGGAGATAGTACAACTTCCCAGAGGGGCCATGTGGGGTCTCGGCTGCACACATGCACTTGGAGACTTTGTTGCCGGGTTGCAGTGACAGAGCTGGGGGAGAGGGCCTGGGGGAGGGGGCACATGGGCACGGTGAATGAAGAGAGGGCTGATTTGAGTACCAGGTGCTCTAGCTGGGAGGAAAGCATGGTTAGAAAGTTTAGGCTGAGGCAGCAGAGAGGTCAGGGGGTGCGTGGATGCTCAGGAGATCCCTGTGCTGGAGGCTGGGATCCAGGGCCCTGCTGTCTGGTCCCCAGCCCCCTCTGCCCACTGTGCCTATGTCCACATTGGCATAAAGGCTGCCACTGTCCTAATCTGTGCCCCTGGGGCTGTCTTCAGTTGGTCCTGGAGCTGTGGGCTGGATGGCAGGATAAGACCCAGACCTCCTGCCCTGCCCTGTCCTGTCCTTGCTCTGTCTAGCTGGCAGTCAGGGCAGAGGGGCTCGGGAATGGAGGAGGCATGTTTCTGCCCCACACAGAGCTCTCCGGGGCCTGCCCTCGGGAGGGGCCAAACCCAGGGAGGCTGAGCCTGGGAACCTTCCCTTGGAAGACAGTATTCCACCCCCTTCCCAAGGAAGCAGAGCCTCCGTCCACACAGATTGGAGTTCGACCTTGACCCTCTGCTTTGGGTCCTGGTGGGTTCTTTTTATAGCTCTGTGGGCCAGCTTAGTGGCCCCTGCTTGCTCAGGACTGCTGCCTGCGTTGCTGGGCAGGCCTCCACATTCTCCTCCAGAATCCTCTGTCTAAGCAACTAGGACTGGGTAGGGGTGGGAGGGTGGTGCAAGCCAGAGCCTGGGAATCTCATGAGAATAAATACCGCTGAGGCAAGAGGAGGCCTCAGAGTCACCATGCCCGAGAGACCGGTCCGGAGACCCAGTGGTGGGTCCAAGTGAGCACCGGCCCCTTAGGCAGGCCCATGTGTGCATTTCACAATTGGGTGCGTGAGGAGCAAGGGATGCCCATGGAGGGCTGTAAGCCCAGCCTGATGGGGGAGGCCCCCCGACAGTGCAAGTGTGAGAGGTTCAGGCCAGACCTGCCTTTGCTTGAGTCCTGCTTCCATGGGAGAGGCCACAAGAACACATACACCCTCCAATCTTGGCCTTTTGAAATACTTTGAGACCCAGGGACCATCTGGGGCCTCCCGGGCAGGGGGGCAGGTGAGCCCTCGGGGTAGCAGCCCTAGGTCTTGGGACCATCTGCCAGGAGATGCCTCAGGCCCAGGCATCCCTGGTCAGTCCAGGAGGAGTAGACCCAGAGGCCAAAGGCCACTTCCCAGATGAATTCATGAGCCCTGAGGCCCGTGGGCTCCTTCTGTGGAAACTTGGCCTGAGTTTGGGGTTCTGGTGCACTTAGCAGTGTGGCTGAGATATACTGGCAGTTCAGACAAGGTTGGGGGTGACTGACTCAGCTTTGGCCTCCCCGCTACTCGGTCCCTTTTCCCCAGTGGGCTCACTGAGTTCTCTGTTCTCTCTCGGCAGAACGCAGAGCCGGAGCCCCGGAGCCTCTCCCTGGGCGGCCATGTGGGCTTTGACAGCCTCCCCGACCAGCTGGTCAGCAAGTCGGTCACTCAGGGCTTCAGCTTCAACATCCTCTGTGTGGGTGAGTGTCATGGCCTGACCAGGGGGCATCCTCAGACCAAGGATGGACAAGGACCTTCTGGGAGATGGGGGCACTGCTGCCCTGACCACCTGCTGAGCTGCAAGGGACCCCCCCCACCCCACCCCAGGCAGAGTGACACTGGGGGCTGGTCAGGGCGAGGCTTTGGTGGGTGTCTCTGCCAGGGTCAAGGACAGAGTGGGAGCCAGGGCCCAACTCAGGGTTGCCATGAAGAGTAAACAGGATTAGGCGCATGAAAGTACTTTGTAAACTCAGTGTTTGTAACAGTGGTTTAGATTCATTTGTTTGCTTGTTCAAAAAACACTTACTGTTGTTCCCACTGTGTCAAAGACACTATGGTAAACCAGACTCTCCCTCCATTACAGTATCATGTGGTAAGAGCTCCAGTGCACATCTGAACAAATACAGTCCCCAGCAGGGGGGCTCTGGAAGGTTCCCAGAGGCACAAAGAGCCCTGCCAGACCCTCCACAGGTGCCCAGGCCCTGGCATCTGCCAGGAAAGCAGCCTTTCCTGAACAACTCCCACTCCCAATGAAAGCTCCATGGGCCTGGAGCCACCCAGGACAGGTGGGCTGAACCACTGGTGGCTTCAGACCCTGGCCCTACTGGCCCCATGACCATCCTGGGCCCAGGAGGGATGGCATGGAAAGCAGGTGACTGTGTTCCACTGAGGCCAGCAGAGGTGTCCATTGGTGCCTCACAGTTGCCTGGCTCTGCCTCTTCCCTACACCCTGAGGAAATATCGAACACATCCCATGTCTCATGTCCAAGTCAGCCTTTTGGCTCTTGTGTCCACATATTATTTCTGAGGCCACTGGGAAGGAATGGTTCCTGAGGACAAGGACAGTGACGGATGGAGTGGGAGGCCTCCTCCTCTCTCTTGTATGGAGGCTCAGGGTGCCTGAGCCCCACCTGGCCTAGCTGACAGCCAGGGACAGTCCCAGTTCCAGCCTTTGACATCCCCTCCCCTGACAACCTGTTCTCCCAGGGGAGACTGGCATTGGCAAGTCCACACTGATGAACACGCTCTTCAACACGACCTTCGAGACAGAGGAAGCCAGTCACCATGAGGAGTGTGTGCGCCTGCGGCCCCAGACCTATGACCTCCAGGAGAGCAACGTGCAGCTGAAGCTGACTATTGTGGACGCTGTGGGCTTCGGGGATCAGATCAATAAGGATGAGAGGCAAGAGGCAGGAAGGGCGGTCTCTTCCCCATCCCACCCACATTGCCGAAGGTTCTAACACCCTGCCCTAGCACTCTGCCCTCCTCGCTGCTCCCCCGACGGGGAACCAAGCCGTGTTCCATGAGGGCCAGAGGAGGGCTGCTTGGCGGGCCAGGAGAAAGGGTCAGCCTCCTGGACCCAGACAGAGATCCCTGGGTAGAAGTTGTTTGTTCCTCCAGAGGGAAGGCTGGTGGGCATCCCGGCTTGGCTCCGGCCCTGCCCTGTGTCTCCACTGCCTGCCTCCAGGTGACAGAGCTGTCTGTAGTTACAGGCCCATCGTCGACTACATTGACGCACAGTTTGAAAACTACCTGCAGGAAGAGCTGAAGATCCGCCGCTCGCTCTTCGACTATCACGACACAAGGATCCACGTCTGCCTCTACTTCATCACACCCACAGGGCACTCCCTCAAGTCCCTGGACCTCGTGACCATGAAAAAACTGGACAGCAAGGTCTAGCCCCCCTCCAGCTGGTTCTGAGGGCTCCCCGGTCCTACACGGAGGTGGAGTGTGGCGGCTGCAGTGTGACTGTCCACTGTGGTCGTCAGGGGCTCTGCTAGTTGCGGGCCTGTGGACTGCCCCCTGGCTTGGTCCTCTCTGTATTTTCTCTTGCATCTGTCACTACAGCTCCAGTTGGCCCCAACTGCTCTGGGCTCTTTCTCCAGAGCTCCGTCCCTTGTCTGGCCCTGAGCCTTTTCCTTCCAGCTGAATTGATTCTAATTCTCAGTCTGCCAACTCCTGGCCTTCTCCCCATCCCCCTAGAGTTACCTCCCCACCTCACCCCTGTTCCTCTGACCCTCTGACCACCTCCTCAGAGCGTCCCAGTTCTCTGCTCGCTTTATCTCTCCAATTCCTAGTTCCTCTGCTTCTTTCACTTACTCTGTCCTTCCTACTGTGGCTTTCCCTTGGGTTCTTCCTGAGCCCAGTAGAGAGGGGAGTGTTAAGGCCCAGAATTGGAGTAGGAATGAGGTATTAAGAGGGCAGCTTCATGGGACAACAGGAATGGCTTGAGGTCCTGGAGGGCGTACAGCCCCACAGTCACCTGTCAGCTCTCATGTGACTGTGCTCTCCATCTCAGGGGTTAATGTTCACTGTGGAGAATGGGTTAACCTTCACCTGGGAGACTGAGGTCTTCCTTTGGCTACTGCTAATAGGTCATCTTACTTGCTTAGTGGCGAGCTCAGCCCCCTGCTGCTGTTTCTGTGAGGCCCCATGCCGGTTAAGACCTTCAGAGCACTCTGGGCCAAAGCTGAGTATGCCCAGGGAACTAATTTCAGGCTGGATGGAGGGTTGGGGGAGTCAGGGCTATAAGAAGCACTGCAACTGATTGTTTCCACGCATCAGAATGGCCCCAGCTAGCTGGGTTCAGGCTGGGACTCCCTCGGGAGCAATTCTATCTCTCTGGCTTCCTGCCCCTCTGCCCAGGTATGGCCTGGGCAGGGCTGTCCACTATCAGGAAGCAACTGACATGCTGCCCCCTGTCTCTGATCCTGGCAGGTGAACATTATTCCCATCATTGCCAAAGCTGACACCATCTCCAAGAGTGAGCTCCACAAGTTCAAGATCAAGATCATGGGCGAGCTGGTCAGCAATGGGGTCCAGATCTACCAGTTTCCCACTGACGATGAGGCTGTTGCAGAGATTAACGCGGTCATGAATGTGAGCTTTGGGCAAGGGCCTCAGGGCTCGGGCCAGCAGGCTTGGAGCCAGTACAGATCTCTGACTCAGCCCCAGGCGACTCTTGTTCCCCTGCATTCCAGCCTTAGCTCTCCAGGAAGGACGGGTGGGCATCTGGGCGCTGGCCAGTCCTGCAACCTGTGGACAGGGAATGGGAGGAATTGGGTATTGGGCTGGTACTGGGGCTTCCCCAGGTTTAAGTTTCACAAGATACGAACTCAGGGAGGAGACCTGAAACCTGCAGGAGTGAGCTGGTGGGATGGCAGGGCTTGGGAACTTGCAAGAGAGTCAGGCCCACAGGTCCTTTAAGGGAGCTTCTAGTGGCCCCTAGGAAGCCCAAGGGCTGCAAGAACACCCTGGAACACAAGGAAAGGGGATGGGGGTTCAGCCCACTCCCCTGTTTGGAGGTTCCAGGATATTTTTCCGAAGGGCTGGAAAGCCAGGAAGTGAGCATCTGGCCAGGCCATGTTCAGGTCTGGGCAGCCCCTCTCTGGAGCCCAGGGGCATGAAGGGTGGGTCTGTCCATTAGCCTGTGTCAGCTCAGGGCTCACGCACGTTTGGGCCCCTTTCCAGGCACACCTACCCTTTGCCGTGGTGGGCAGCACCGAGGAGGTGAAGGTGGGAAACAAGCTGGTGCGAGCACGGCAGTACCCCTGGGGAGTGGTGCAGGGTGAGTGTGGTGGCCAGAGCACATCTTCAGCTGGGGGCCCGGACTTGGTCCGCTATCCTGTGTCTTCCCCGTGACCATTTGTTATCTGTGCTCCCTCGGGAGTCTGCCTCTACCCTCTAAACACTGTCCTATGCCCTGTCCTCCCTGTGCTGTCCGCCTGTGTATCTGCCTGATGCCTGCGTGCTCTCTGTTTTCAGTGGAGAACGAGAATCACTGCGACTTCGTGAAGCTGCGGGAAATGCTGATCCGTGTGAACATGGAGGACCTCCGTGAGCAGACGCACAGTCGGCACTATGAGCTCTACCGGCGCTGCAAACTGGAGGAGATGGGCTTCCAGGACAGTGATGGTGACAGCCAGCCCTTCAGGTGACAGCTTGTCTCCATGGCCCCAGCCAGACTTGCCATGCTGGCATCCATTCCGGGAGCTTGCGAGCCAGGGAGAGAGGCCTTCGGGACCCCAGAACCCCAGACTCTGTGCTCATGTGACTGCTTCTCTGGCTCTGCCCACCCCATCCCACCATAATCTCCCTCTTGGCCTCTTTTCTCTGCACCTCCACAGCCTCCAGGAGACATATGAGGCCAAGAGGAAGGAGTTCCTGAGCGAGCTGCAGAGGAAGGAGGAGGAGATGAGGCAGATGTTCGTCAACAAAGTGAAGGAGACAGAGCTGGAGTTGAAGGAGAAGGAGCGAGAGGTATGTGCTGGGCGTGGGGGTTGTGGCGTGGCCAGGGAGGGGCCAGTGCAGCCAGGCCAGGGGGGCCCAGGTCTTTCCCAGCCTGCGCGAAGCCCGGCCTCCCCACCTTGTGCTCCCAGCTCCACGAGAAGTTCGAGCACCTCAAGCGGGTCCACCAGGAGGAGAAGCGCAAGGTGGAGGAGAAGCGCCGGGAGCTGGAGGAGGAGACCAACACCTTCAACCGCAGGAAGGCCGCGGTGGAGGCCCTGCAGTCCCAGGCCCTGCATGCCACCTCGCAGCAGCCTCTGAGGAAGGACAAGGACAAGAAGAAGTAGGTGGTGGCGCCCCGCCCCGCGCTGGCTCGCTCACTCTCGCTCACTCTCGCTGGTTCACCACTTTACTCTTGCCTTTCACTTGCTCTCCACCTCGTTCTTGCTCACCTCTCTTTCTTTCACTATGATCTTCACATCTCGAGATGCCAAGCACTTGTTCACATTCTTGCATTTGTGCGTGAGCGGCCCCTCTCCCATCCCACACCCTGTTTCTCTCTCTCTCTTTCTCACCCTCTCTCTCCTGCAGCCTCCTCAAGAGCTGGGTGGAGAAGGCTGGGCCACACAGGCAGGAGTGGCCCCTGAAAGGGTATAAGGTCTCAGGGAAAGTCTTCCAGTCCAGGAGAAGGTCAGGGCCTGGGAATGTCAGCATTTCTGGACAGATTCCAGAAGCTCTGTGGTTTCTGCTTGGTCAGCCATGGTGCATCCCCCTCAGTCCTGAGGCCGTGGACTTGGGCCCCATACTGGTAGGCAAGTAGTGGCTGAGCACAGTGGAGACTTGAGCCCAGCCAGCACTGGCCCCCTGGGCACTATAATCGTGACCTGGCTGAAGGAAGGACAGCAGCTCCATGCAGGGGCTCTGTAAGTCCTGCTGGAGAGAGGGGCTGCCCCTCAAGTAGAGGCTGGAGTTGTTCCTGCAAGAGTAGCCCCGGAGGAGAGAGAATGATGGGGATGGAAGGGAGGCTTTCCCCAGCCTCCGGGAGTGCAGTCAACTTACTGGCCAGGTGGAGGCTGCTCTAAGTCCCTTCTCCTTGGCGCTTTTCATAGCCTATTTCCGCACTCACAGCTGGAGTCCAGATGCCTTGGCTCCTGGGGCTCTCCCTCCCCAAACTCACTTCTTTCAGTGCCCCACACCACATCACACTATGGAGATCTCGTCTGTTCCCACTTCTCCCTGCCCCTGGCCTGTGTCAGGTACCCTCCTTCTCTTGCTAACCTAGCAACTAAGCAGGTGTACCCATCTTGGTCCTCATTCTTGTTCTTCCGGGAATCCCATTTCCTCCTGGAATATTTGGGAACGTGTGTGTCCAGGCCCTTCCTTCCTTGGTAGCAGTGGAGCCTTGTAGTTAAGGCCATGTAGTACAAAACTAGCTGTGGCCCTGGGATGCTGCTTGTGGCATTAGCACTTCCCCTGTCCCCCAATCTTGCATTCCCTAACACACACACACACACACACACACACACACACACACACCCCCATACCCATGACACTATCTTTCTCTCTCCTGCCCCATCACATACACAGACTCAGGCACATATCTACCAACAACACACAGTCCCCAAGACACATCTAAGGAAAAGAAACTTACAGAGCTTCTCCCTGGGGGAGATCAGGGGGACAAGGCCAGGCATTTAGGAATTGGATGTTAGTTCTCATTCCTAAGGCCTGTCTTCTGCTCTGGGACAGACCCTCCTCCTTTCTGTAGTTTCTCCCATCCTCTTGACTGGTGGCTCCAACCCAGCTGCTGGTACTGCTGGGATAGATAAGCCCCTGCTTGTCCCTGAGGAGGACCCAGCCCCACACTGCCCTCAGCCATATGAATTTCCCTTCTGCTTTGCATTTGCTTCCAGCCCTGGTCCCATGTCTAGCTCTTGGTGAGGTTGGTGAGCTTGGTGAGCATGGGGGCTCTGTGAGTTGGAACTTGTGTGGATTTCAAGCTAGTGGCTCAGAAATCTGGTTTCTCCTGAAAGGGGGTATGTGGGTCTATGACCCAGGTGCTGGCACCAGAAGAGACTTTGCCTTGCTCCCTGCTAGTTTAGCCTAGGCCGTCTCATTTAAAAAAAGAAAGAAAGAAAAGGCATGCAAAGTCCCCTAGGAAATAAGCTATGGAGAAACCACTCAAAGACTGAAGGCAAGAATGTGTGGCCAGGTCGGGGTATGAGGGCCGGTGGGCTGGGGTGCAGGCTGGCTGCAGAGGCACCAGCGCAGTTCAGGGTGGGGCTCGTCACCGGTGTCAGATCTCCCTGCTTTTTTCATGTGACCTGGGCCTGGGAAACAGGTCTTTTCTGTTTGCTGGACATTCCAGAAAGCTTCAGTCAGTTTGGCCTCTGGAAGAGAGCCCTCTGTTCCCATGTTGGCTTTGTGGAGACCAAGCGTAGGGTAGTTGGGGTGGCTGGGATCACTCCTTCCTCCTGCCCTGGTCAGAGGAATGACATGAGTCAGGAGTGCAGTTGGGGGGGCATTTTTGGTGACCATTTAGTTGAATGGCTTTGATTGGTTGTATTCTTCAAATTGTAATCCATTTTTGCAAAATTACTTTCCAGTCAGATCTTGACCCTCAGCCTGGGATGCCATAAACTGAAGCGAGTTCTCTGCTTTGCTCGTCACAAACGCCAAACTGACTGCCCTTTCCCAGTGTCTATCTTGCTGTCTTTTGCTTCTGTTTGATTTGGTTGTCTGCGTATCTTTTAATGTGTCTGTTTTTGTTCTGTTTTTTTTAATTTTTATTTTTCAGTTAACGCACGCACAGACTTACATGTCAAGAGCGGACTTTAGACTTTCATGTGTTAAGTTGCTTGAGTTACACCTTCTCCCATAACATGGTGTGAGGACGGACTGGGAGCCGGTACAGACTCCAGTGTTTACAGCCTTGCTTTGTTCCCCAACCCCAACCGCCCCAGGCTGCCCTGGCCTGGCGGGCCACCCTCTCTATGCAAACTCGTCAAAGCCATGAATGCTGGAATCCAAAACTGATGAGGTTTATTTTTTTCAGAGCCAGTGGCTGGTCTTCCATTTACAGTGTCACTATTCCTTGACGGAGCAGTTTTGTGCCACTCTAGTGAAGGCCCCAGCTGGCGATGCTCGGCCTAATTGTACAGCGTCAAGATGGCAACTCATGCAGTGCCCTAGGTGTGGCTGCGTGGTCTGGTATACATGCTGCAAAATTCGCCCGATTCCCCTTCATTTTAATTTTTCTAACCTAGAGCTTAATTTCAATAATAACTTTTACAACACTTCTAAATTTTTACTTTGGCACGAGCGTAAAGACAAATAATATCCTCTCCTATTATTTTCATAAGTAACACAGATTCCCTGATTTTTAAAACTAAAAATATCTCTAAACCTTTCTTATGTATAAAGTACCCCTATAAAATACAGGGAGAGGTGGGTAATAAACGTCCTGTGATGGCAGTGTTTGGAATTTCTTTATGGATGAAAGTGGATCATGAACAAGACCACATCCAGTGTTTTTACTGTGAATGTAAATGGAACAGCAGCCCAAAGCCATTGTGTGTGTGTGCCCCAGAGGTGCTACCTGTAACCAGGGTCCAACCCCACGTGTGTGTGTTAAGTGTTTGACTCCAACTAAGACCCCCAAACCAATCCTGCATATTCCAAATGCAAGGAGTGCTCAGTCAGGAAAGGTTTTTCTCCCAGTCATGCCAGGTCATTGTTCCCTTTTTCCTGGCTGAGTCACACGGCAAAGAGAAGAAGGTGTCTGACGTATGTGGCCAATTTAAGAAAAAACAGCAGATGAGCTTTTCCCCTTTGGCTGCATTCTTAAGGAGAATATTGTAAGGAAGTACAAGGATTCTTTTGTGTTCCTGTTGGTTTGCAAGCCACTGAGAGTATCAGGGTAGAATATATGTTCTGATAATACAGGACACAAAAAAATGAATAGACAAAAGGAAGGATTTCACTTAATGTTGGTGAAGCACTGTGCTGGGCACAGGCTACCCAGAGTAGTATGCAGCTCTCCCCTCAAGGAGCTCACAGTCTAGTGCACTCCCTAGTTGGAAGCCTTAGGAAGCTGAGGTAATATATTGTTAGACTGGCAGTTTGTTATGTCCTTCATCTTCCCTCCTGTCATCGTTTCCCTCTTTTTGCCTTTACTTGCTTTACTGATTTCCAGGACCAGGTTCTGGCTCCTTCCTGCCACTCAGAGAAGGCTGGAGGGTGAGCTGTGTGTTTCCACCAGGGCATGGCCAGAAAAAGGTGGCCCTTTTCTCCTTGCCAGGAGCAGAGCAGGTTTTATTGATGCCAAAAGTGAGAATTCTCCAAGGGTTATGCCATGACCAGGATTGGATGCAGATTTTGAGGGGCTTGAAGCTTGAACTATTTGAGAAGTCTTCTTCAAAAAAAAGAATATGAGTATAAAATTAGGTACAGGGCCTTGGAAGTGGCGTTGAGAATTAAACTTCATTAGCTTCTCGGTAAATCCACCTCTGGTTGTAATTGATAACTGATGCTTCCGTATGGGTATCCAAAAAGGTAACTCAGCAGATCTAAGGCAGATGTGGACTGCGAGTGGCTTCTCTTTAGCATAATTATATGTCTGCAAGTGTATTTAGTTGGCTGGAAGGATGACCTTTAAGATAGCCTCTGTCAGCTAATGTATTTCTGAAGATGAGGCTCAATGACCCAACCGGTTCACTGGTCATGTAAGAAATGAGGACTCCTGGTTCATGGGCCAATCTGGGGTGGAGTGGGCAGATTCTGTCACCCATCCACTGCTGTCTGCGGGCTGCACCCCGGGCATACACGGAAGGCCAGAATTGTGGCGGTTACCTGCCTGCGGGCCCAAGGCTTCCCAGGGAAGACCTGTTACTGTTACATTTTCTGGGGTCTGAGCTGCCTCCACAGTTTCCATTAACTTTAGTGAGCCTCACTGCACTTTTCTCCCATGCTGTTTGTGTTTGGAATTTTGTCATTTTTAGCTAAGACCAAATTAATCCTTGGTGTACAAGGTGAGCTTAAAACTTGCCATTGTTTATTTAACAAGCTACCCCTCGTGGAATGTGACCCCTGCCTGCAGGATCTGATTGCCCCTCCCTTTCTATCTCAGTATCATCTGTTGGCATTATTAGGACTGTCAGTGAGATCATGCTGCATTTACTATCATGTCTTTCATGAACCAAGTTGATTTGGGGTAGAATTACCGTGTAATTTATTGGCCAAATTGAGACTTTGAAGAGTGAAAGGAGATGGTGTTAATAATTATGCCGGGTCAACAGGCATAAGCTATAACTATTTCAGGCAAACTGGGATATATGGTCACCCAAGTCACGGATAACCTGATTCTGGGTGGTCATAATTGTGCAGACTGACTGCATATGTGTCTATGTATGTATTTGTGTGGGTTCTCTGTTAAGCACAGCTCATATTACTGGATAAAAGGCCCAAGGGAAGCGTGGCTTGCTAGTCTGTTACGTTAACATGCTTTTCTAAAACTGCTTCACTTGTTAATTCATTTACTCCTTCATTCATTGACTGTTTTTGTTCCTTTCCATTCACTTTGTACTCATTTTTTTCATTAAATTTTGCATTTATTTTGAGTTTTTGTGGTGTCTTTTTTTGGGCAGTGGCTTTTCTGATTTAATGTTTTCTAGCCTATTAACCTGCTACAGCTGTGGTAAAATACAGCTTGTCTTTTCTGTGAACTTTGTGGGGTTGATCAGTTTCTATAGGAGTTATGTTTTAATAATGAATCCTGCCATGGGCATCTGTGTAAGGCTCTTGACTGGGTGTGGGATGGAGGAAAGATAGGAAAGAGAAGATGCAGCCTGTGGTCAGTGAATCTTTATCAGGCAACTTGATGAAGCAGGACATGAGAGAAGGCAGCCCCTGCCCTTGAAGAGTTTACATTCTTGAGGAGGAGGCTCGACTTGGGACAACTAGCATTTGACTTCTTATTGTGTGCCAGTCATTCCTCTAAAGTGCGTTACATGTATTAATTCCTCTAATCTTCATAATAATCCTATGATTAGGTATCATTTTCCCATTTTATAGGCAAGGCACAGAGAGGTTAATTACCCAGGGTCACACAGCTCCTAGCTGGAGGAACTGGGGTTTGAATATTGGTCTTCTGTACCCTTCATTCCTCAGCTATAGCTGCTCCTTGGCCATCTGATGGAATGACAGAAGAACAGTGAAAATGTAGCCACTATTAAAGTGTGCGGTTTGACAGTGTAGGTTGGTGAACCTGAGATAGTTTTGTAGAGGTGGGATGTCCTCCTAAGTAGGCAAACATTTGGTTGAGGAAGGGCAGACTGGTGGTCGAAGGAAGCAGTGGCGATCTGCTGGGTCCATCTGTTGAGGAGCTTCCTCTGTTGGACAGTCGGCTCATCTCTGGGAGATCAAAATGAGGAGATGGGGGCATAAGGTTGGGGAGCCAACAGCCCAGCAGGGAGTCTGGCATGCAGGCACCCCCAGTGAGGGACAGCACAGCTCTCCCCAGGGGGAGGCAAGTAGCAGCGAGGCAAAGTCTTCACTGAGCTTTGAAGGACGGAGATGCTCCAGGAAGCCAGGGAGAGTAGGGTCACAGTAGTGGAGGGTACAACATTGTACTTGTTCACCCAATTATGGGAAGTAATATTTGGACACATTTAAGAAAGGACTATGATGCTCATCTCTCTGCTCTTCCCTTAGCCCATCTGCCTCTGAGCTCTCTTCTATCTCCCTTTTCTGCAGCCACAGTCCTTCACCAATCCCTGCCCTCTGCAGGTGGGGACAAAAGGAAGATGGTTTGTGTCCATCTTTCTTCCACCACAATGATCAGCAGTCTGATTTGAGGTGGGATAGGAGTCCCTAAACTTCAGGGAGAAAAATGTTAGAAGGGAGTAGGATGGGACCTAGGACCCCAAGGCAAGCTTGAACAGCGTAAGAACTTAAAAAAGAAAGAAAGATAGAGAGAGAGAGAAAGAGAGGGAGGAAGAAAGAAAGATTGATTCTCCCAAGTGTTTTACTTTGGCAATACGAAAGTTTGCTTCCCCAAAGAAGAGGAATGTTTACAGAAAGATGAAGCAACAAGGCTGTCCCTTACCTACGTCCATGCTGCTGCTCACAGGTACACCTACTCCTTTCTTCAAGAGATTGAGAGTTGGCTTAGCTCTGAGGATGCAGCTTACAACCAGAGCTACTTGGTTAAGGAATCTGAGTACCTCTCAGCAGTTCCCTGAAGTCAGAGACAGCCCAAGCTGGTGTGGGCCCTCAGGATGAGCCCCCGCCCTACCAACGACAGCGCCCACTCACAGTGGAAGGAAAGCGGCAGAGGGCAGTCATGGCCACTGGCAGGAGCTGTGGCCAAGAGCAGCATGCTGCCCCCAGCATCTTCATCTGTGCTGGGCTAGAGGACAGTTACTGAAAGGACCCAGGAGATTGTATTTCAAGTGTATTTAACTCTATCAAGTCTAAATACATGGTATCCAATACATGTAAAATGAGATTCAGACAGGGTTGAAAGGGATTAAGGTGTATTTTAACAAAAGCTCCAACAAGCAAATTTGTTTCAACAAATGACAGAGATTTGTGCTGACTATATACAACACTATTATAGTATATCTGGTTCTTGATTATTTTGTGCCTAGTGGCAGATCACACTCCCCGTGGCTTAGCACGTTTACAAAAAAAACTGTTCACAGTGAAAGGACTTCACAAATCACCTCTAAATGTGTGGCTCAGCCATTCATACCCCCACCACTACTTACACAGCCCCAGCTGGCAGAGATGCCAGCTGGACTCCACTGCCTAGAGAATGGCTCTATAGTGTCACAGCTTCCGAGGGGCAGCTGGCTCCTCCCTCACAGCCACGCTCGTCATCTCTTCCTCCTTCTGACAGCACAGTGTTTGGAGCAGGCTTAGCCTCAGAACTAGCCCATCTCAACTAAAAGCTCTAGGAGCTGTGCCTTCCCATCACAAGGGTCACCTTGAAATGTCATTCTTTAACACAGACATTCCTCTAGTTAAGCTAAGAAACTACTTTGCTCGAGAGTAACAAAGGAGAAATGTGCCTAAAGCTTGACCAAATACTGTACATTAAACAAAGCATACTTTATTGAGTCCTTATAAAGCAAACATATAAATCATGGCCAAGTCAGCGTAAACGTATCTGGAGAGACTGTCCCACTTTTGCAGGGGGCAGGCAGGGTACTTGGGACTTGAAGTGCTGCACATGTTCCTGGTATGAGCCTGGGAAGCTGGGAGAACCTGGCCAGCTCTGGCAGGTGGAACAGTGAGAACTTGCCTGTCAGCACCACAAGGCTGACCCCTGGCCTCGTACTCCAGCTGTCTGACAAGCTGATCCAGCCCTTGATGGAGAAGGAAGAAAAACCAAGCTGCAGTATGAGCACTTATTCCTTCTCCCTGGTCTCAGGCCCAGGGTTGTGAGGGAGGCAGGGTTTTGATATGTCAGGACTACCCTTCCCTTTAGGGACCCCAACCTGTCTTTTTCCCCCCTCATTTTCTTCTAAAGACTCAGGAACATTTTCTCAGTTGCTCTTTCTGGGCTTTCTTCCTTTCTTGTTATAGGATCCATAAAGCCTAGACTAGAGAGGAGTCCAACCAAGAAGGGATCACCATTATGCTCTAAAGGGCATTGGGGTAGGGACACAGAGGCTGGCAGGTGAAATAGAAAGTGCAGGAGGATGACTCAGAACTTGCCAGCTGCTGCTTTACTAGTTCCTCGCAGCGGTTCAGCTGCCTAATACTGACCTGTAATTAAAACAGAACGGTGATCCTTGAGGAGATCCATTCTACATTCTGAAGAATGAGTAACTGAGTGACAAAATGTTACCATGGAGCAATTCAGGAAGATCCAACCACCCAACTTAATAACATTAACACCACCATCTCAGGGACCTCCCTCTTCAACCTCAGTAAAACTGTTGTTAGTCTAACTGCATTCCATCTTACCCTGTCCATCCTGAGCGATTCTGACCTCCCAGTGTCTACCTCATGGTACCCCAGTGCCTGGTACCAGATTGAGCGTCAGGGGTCTGAAATTTACATTCCCCAATATTACCCCCAGGGTTGCTTCCTCCTGAGCTAGACATGACCCTGCATCCTCTTGCCTACAAGGACTGCCACTGAGATAAAGCTTCTCTCACTGTCAGAGAAACCCACTCCAATTGGTCTGGTGAAGGTAATCTGTGTCTCATACCGAAGCCCAGACAGCGTGCCATGTGTGGAAAGCCTAGCCCCGAGGAAGACTCTGTTCAGAGTCATGATGGCCAGACCATCCTCTGGAGCCCACAAGGGCGAAGAAGGGCCATGGGTGCCCTTTTGGGGTCAGAGTGCATCAGCTAAAGGGGCAAAACTGAGAGCCTGGTCAAGGGCAAAGTTGATTTCTACCTGTGCTTTCTTTAGCAGATCAGATATAGGAGTACAGCAGTCGGGCATGAGCCTCTCCAACTCTAAGGTGATGATGACCAAGGCCAGTGTGGAGCCCTTGAACTGCAGCAGCTGGTGGCCCGCCATACAGTGCTGCAGCTGCCTGGTCAGGGACGCGACGTGGAGGGAAGGATTCCTCTGAGGCAGCAGCTCCTTCACGTGGGGCCAGCCCAGGACCACCAGGCCGTGGAACTGGAGACCGTGGTTTTTAACGTTAGAACAGAAAACCCCCTACTTTTCATTTATCAATGACCAAAAGTGCAAACAATTTAAAAATTTCCATCAGGGAACATCAAATGTTGTCCAACCCTTTTCATTTCCATTCATGCCCCCACAAGGGGCTTGAGTCATGGCCTCACAAGGGGCTTAAAGCTTAATACCCACTCTGTGGCCAAGCTCAGTTTCAACCCTGGAAAGAAAAAGACAGTTTGTTTTGTAACATGGTCATTATGAGCCTAAAGTGCCCAGATGACAATGTTTCAATTCTGAAAAATAGAAGCCTACGATTCAAGATTAAGGTAGCAGAAGAGTTACTTGTATCTGCTGGACATGAAAAGAAACTCTGCAACTTGGCAACAGTGACTAGTTTTCATGATACAGCCTTCAGTGATTTAATCTTCATGCTTCATAACAGACCAAAACCCCATGACATTTCCACATTGCATAATTTTGCCTTACTAACAGAATCATACCCTTAAGGATAACCATCATTCTCTAACTAAAACAAATACAAACTAATATGACATTTTTTAAGTGCCAGATCAATATATGGTCTAAAGCCTCAATAAGGATTGTGTGTAGGTGAAGAAAGACAGCTAAGTGAATGTGTGTAAAGTGTAGCAAAAGCAGACAGATTTTTATGTACAGTATTCATAGAATGGAAAGTTAAATATTTTTGCAGTGTGTATTTAAAAGAGAAACTCACCATAATAGTGCAGTCTAAAAATCTTTGTAAAGTTAATTTAATGTCCTTTAGAAGTGGGAGTCTGGTGGAACTGTGTTGGATTTAAGATAAAATTTCACTCTTCCGTATGTCGTGAGCCTGTGGGTCACCTCACTGTGATGCATGTGCAAGGATGTGTGCTTTGCCATCCTATGTTGTGAACAGCTGTTCCAAAGGCACAAATGAGTCCAGGGTAGGCTCTGGAAAGTCCTCATACTTACTAAGGTCAAGAAATCCAGCGGTGTCCCAATATAGTGGTCCCAGTGCAGTTTGTCCAAAATAGCCAGCTCCATCCTCAGCAGCTCATTCGGGGAATAGCCAGAGCCATAGTGCTTTATGAAGTCTTATATGCGTGGAATTAACTGTAAAAAGAAAATAAAGAGGCCAAAGCCCTACTCCATGTCATGGTAGCTTTTGTTTTCTTATCCCTGGGGGGGCTGGGCATCTATGACCCTAGTAGATTTGTCTTCTAGTGACCTGTCACTGAAGCTGCTTCTGAAAGAAAAACCAAACCAGATCTTGGCTATCTGTCAAGTCCCCAGGTACCTGTGACAATATGTAGTGAATGTCACATGGTCACCCTCTGCCAACAGGTCTTGCTCCCCAACTGTACTCCAGCTCATACCCAAAGGTGCCTTGGAGGCTGGGGCTGTGCCGTCTCCCCGATTCAGCTGTAAGAATGCACTCAAAGCTTTCCAGCTGTAGGCTCTACCCATTTCTGTTATCTTTTCCCTTGTCTTTGAGAAGAAGAGTAGCCTTTGAGCTTCATGGTCTAAATTAGACAGATTCATTGATAAAACCTCTCATGGTTTTGGCAACACCATAGCTGCAAACACATTCCTTTCAGCCTTTATTTAAGGCAATTCAGTTCTGGAAAAACTATGACTTTTTCCCAGGGAGACTAATAAGGCTTGTCTATGAGTAAACATTCAAGTACCAAGTGCTTTGAAGGCTTGGTCCTACTTTTTTAGATGAAGTATTACTATAACCTCTAGAAATATTTCTTTCAAGGACTATTTTCTTGACTTTTAATTGGACAAAAGTATCTTGTGGGACACAAATTATACTCTAATAAACAGAGTTAAAATATTTTTTATTGACTGTTTGGAACTGCACACATAAGCAACTTTTTCAGGCACCCTTGGTTCCTGAGAACAGCCAAGGGAGTCCTTGTAGAAATGGCGGTGGTTCCACTATCCTGAAAGGGGAAGAGGTTGGAGGGATGGAGGAAGGGAGGTGTGGGAAGGATATTGGAAAAGAATCTTATACTAAACAGAAGCCCTAGTTCAACTGAGAAGTTCAAGCGAGCCTGAAGTACTTATGGGGGCTTCTCTTCCACCTGCTGCACATGGCCCTCATGCCCATTTTGGAGAAAGGTCCCAGAGTCCCTGAAGACCAGTTTCATTGATACAGCCAAGTCCTTAAGTCTCAAGCAACTTTCTTAGATGTAGTTTCTGAGGGGTGGCCATTAGGCCATATGGTTTGGAAGGCCTTTTCCTCTGCTTAGTGGGAGGTGGCATCTGGCATCAACCAATGAAACAACATATCATATCTGCCAGGATGTCAGGCCTCTGGCTTTGCTGGGCCAAGACCATTCAGCTGTGCTAATTCCTCATTTGTAGGGTCCCAGATTCTGGCAGTCCTTAGGAAGGAACAGCAGAGATCTTGGATAGGTAATGAGTTTTCCAAAATGCCCATTCCCAAGAGCACAGACCTTTCAGGAAACTTGAGTGCTCCCAGTGTTACACACCCTGATACCTCGAAAGCAGCTGAGAATGAACTTCCAGGGATGCATACCTCCTCTTCTTCGTTAACTTTTGCAGCAAGTCTTAAGGATGTAATTGTGACACAATGGAGTAAATGCTTTTTTATCTGCAATATGGAAGAAACACATTTGAGCAGAATATGAATGCCAGAAACTAACTATAAAGCATCTGTGTTTTTTTAAGAACTTAAGTTTTTTCTTTTTAATTTTTTTAAAAGACTGATTATATTTATCTATAAGAAAGTTGGTCCCAGTTTTAGATGTGACCAGTGAAAACTTGGTTTCAGAACCACAGATAACTGACTAGTCTAGTCCTTTGTTGGAGGACTGACTGAAGGTGGGAAATATGACACTATCTCAGGCAACACACAGCTCCATCCTGGCCTTTCGCTGCACTGGACCAGTCCAGACAAGCACACCCCACCTCATCACATGGGGAGTCCTTTCCCAACTATATTTTCTCATGCTCCCAGATGGACCCCTGTCAGCCGCCCAACACTGAGCCAGACAGGCACAGTGGTAGGATATGGAGAGGTTGCAATTCCAGTTCTACCACTTGGAGCTATTTACATCGTTTATGAGCCTTAGTTTGAAAATCTGGGATGGCTCACTTGTCAGGCAGCAATGGGACACAGAGGTCAATTTCTGCCCCCAACATCTGTCACCATCCATCAGAGATCTCCCTACCTTTACTGAAACCATGAGGCGACTGAAGATACTAAGAGCCAGGTTAAAAGTGGTCTGGGAGAAGTCAAAGATGTTCTCAGTTCTCAGGAGCCATAACATGACTTCCTGGAAGGCGTCGCAGATCTCCACTTGCTGAAAAGAAGAGGTCGGGGAGAGCAGGGAAGGTCTCTGGTGGCTGGACTTGGTGCACCAGTGGCTCGACCCCCTGCTTAATGTGCCCAGAGGAGCTGTGAGAAGCGCCTTCGCCTTAAATCGCGGTCGGATAAAGTGCCTCTCTTGCCTAGCAGCTCCCTCAATTCAGACCCTTCTTCCCGCACCCATTGTTTTGGTCCTAAGCAAAGTTCCCCAATTCAAACAAGCCCTCGTCACAAGCACCTACTAGAGAAGCACCGTTTCCAGTGAGAATCCCGGAGAATGCCGCCTCTTGTCTCGTGCAGGGGACGCACCTGGGGAAGGTGCTGACTCCAGGGTGCGGCTCACCTGAGCCAGGGTGCAGGTGGAACACGGCCGCGTCCGGTGCGCGCGTGAGGAGGGGAATGAACGTGCTCCTGGGAGGGCCCCGCGCGAGGACCGGGACCTGGAGTTGGCCGCCCCGCCACAGGCGCGCCTCGCGGCCCAGGGCCTGCGTCAAGTGGGCGTCCAGCTGGCGCTCGTCCACAACGCCTGCCCAGTCTTTCGGCTCCAGGAGGCACTGGCTTAGGTCGCGGGGCGGTGGGGGTGGCTTCCATATAGCGAGGGCTGGGACGGGGCCCGCAGCTTGTCGAGCCTTCGTTGCCCCCAACCTCGGTCCAGTCCCGGACTGTGCGGGGAGCCGGGCCGCTCCACGCTGGTACGCCTCCGGGAAACTTCGGCTCGCCGCGGGGAGAGACACTTTCCACGGAGGCGGCGGGAGAAGACAGCGAAGGGCCGTTGCGTCCGGACTCTCGCCTGGACGCTGGACAGGTCCTACCTCCGAGGCCAACGTTTGCGGCGGGGGCTGCCCGCCGGAGGCCATGGCGGCGCCAGATCCTGGGTCTGGGTCCCGGCTTAACCCGGCCTTTTCTAACCCAGCGCCCGGGACACGCAGCTGGGGCTGCGCGGGGCGGGGCGGTCTCTGCGGGCCCACCCCGCAGCCCTGGCCCGGGCGCTGGGGGCTCGCTCCTCCTGGCCACTTGCTCGCGAGGTGAGGGGCACGCACCTGGGACGCGGCGGGACAGGGCACACAGGTGGGTGAAGGATCCCCTCTATTCTTTCGCCCACCGAGCGCCAACCCGCTGAGCCCCACTTCCCCACCCTAAGTCCGAGTCTCTGGCATAGGGTCTTGAGTCCAGGATGGGGTGGGTAGCTGGTGACCACACAGGCCCTGGAGAAGGTTATGTATTGAAGCCCTGCAATGTGTTAGGGAGCTGGCACATAACAGTAAATAAGACAGACGTGGAACTTACCTTCTAGTTGGGACAGAGACAATAAACATGGGTAGAATATATGGAAATCCCAGCACTTCCACGCCTAAGTATGTGCCAAACAGAAATGCACGTGTGCTCCAAAAGACACCTACATATTTAGAGCAGCTCTATTTGTAATAGCCCCAAACTGGGTTCAACCCGAATGTCCATCAACAGTTGAATGAGATAAACAAATTGTGGTATATTCACACAGTAGGATACTACACCACATTGAAAAAGAATGAACTGCTAAAACCAATAAGGAAGATTCTCACATAGTATTGAATGTGGGGAGACAGATATAAAAGAGTTATCCTTCCATTTATGGTTATGGAAGTTATGATTCCATTTATATAAAGTATAAAAACAAGGAAAACGAATCTATAATGTTAGAGTCAAGATAGTGGTTACCCTTGGGGGCATATTTACATGTTGAAAACTACAAAACATCTGAAAGAAATTAAAGAAGACCTAAATAAATGGAGAAACATTCCATGTTCATGACTTGGAAGATTTAAATTGTTAAAATGGCAATACTTTCCAAATTATTTAAATTCAACATAATCCCTGTTATGCTTGCAACTGTATTTTTGCAGAAATTGACAACGTGTTTCTAAAATTCCTATGAACATGTAAGGGATTCAGAATGGCAAACACAATCCTGAAAAAGCAGAATAAAGATGGAGGCTTCACACTATCTGATTTCAAAATTTACTGCAACCCTATAGTAATCAAGATACTACAACACTGACATCAGGATAGACATATACAGGGATAGACATACATAGATTAATGGAATTGAATTGACAGTCTAGAAATCAACCCAACTATTTATGACCAATTGATACTTGACAAAGGTGCCACAATAATTCAGTGGGGGAAGAACAGTCTTTGTAGCAAATGATTATGGGTTATTTATGTGCAGAAGAATCACGCTGGATCCCTATATCATATTATACACAAAAATAACTCAAAATAGATCATAGGTATAAATATAGGAATTAATACTATAAAACCCTTAAAAGAATAAATCTTCATGTCTTGGGTTGAGAAGTAGTTTCTTAGATACACACCAAAAGTACAACAAAAGAAAAAATATATAAATTGGACTTGATCAAAATTAAAAACTTTTGAGCTTCAAATTCAGAAATTTAAAAGACAGTGCTCATAATGGGAGAAAATATATGCATATCATATGCCTGAAAAGAGGCTTGTATTTAGAATATATATAGAATCTTACAATTTAATAATGAAAAGAAAGATGAAAAGGGCAAAGGACTGGCTAGACATTTCTCTGAAAAGATATTCAAATGGTCAATAAGCACACAAAATGATGTCCAACATCACTAGTCATCAAGGAAGTACAAATCAAAACCACAGTGAGATATTATTTTACACCAGTATGATGGCTGTAATAAGAAAGGCAAGACATATGGAATGGGAAAAAATATTTGCAAATGATGCTATTACAAGGACTTAATCTCCAGAAAATACAAACCGCTCATACAACTTAATAACAAAAGAAGAAAACAAACAACCCAATCCTAAAATGGGCAAAAGATCTAAACATACAATTCTCTAAAGAAGACATACTAATGACCAATAAGTACATTAAAAAATGCTCAATATCACTAATTATCAGAGAAATGCAAATCAAAACTACAATGAGGTATCACCTCACACCAGTCAGAATGGCCATCATTTAAAAATCCATAAACGATTAATGTTGGAGAAGATGTGGAGGAAAGGGAATCCTCCTACACTGTTGCTGGGAATGTAGTTTGGTACAGCCACTGTGGAAAACAGTATGGAGATTCCTTAAAAATATAAAAAGACAATATGATCCAGCAATCCCACTCCTGGGCATACATCCAAAGGGAACACTAGTTCAAAAAGATACAAGCACTCCAATGATCATAGCAACACTATTTACAATAGCCAAGACATTGAAACAACCTAAATGTTCATTGGCAGATGACTGGCTAAAGAAGTTGTTATCTATCAATCTATCTATCTATACCAAATGGAATACTACTCAGCCATAAAAATAGCAAAATAATGCCGTTTGCTGCAACATGGATGGACCTGGAAACCATCATTCTAAGTGAAATAAGCCAGAAAGAGAAAGAAAAATACCATATATCACTTATCTGTGGAATTCTTAAAAAGGGCACAAATGAAGTTATTTACAAAACAGAAACAGACTCACAGACATAAAAAAAACAAACTTATGATTACCAAGCTGGGAAGGGGGTGGGAAGGGATAAACTGGGGTTGAGATTTGAAGATACTAATAAATATAAAATAGATAAACAAGTTTATACTGTATAGCACAGGGAATTATATTCAATATCTTGTAGCAACCTATAACAGAAAAGAATATGAAAGCAAATGTATGTATATGTATGATGAAAATATTGTGCTGTACACCAGAAATTGATACAACATTGTATACTGACTATACTCCAATTAAAAAAAAAAGGCAAGATAATAGCAAGTGTGAGGATGTAGAGAAATTGTAAACCTCTTACATTGCTGGTAGTGAGGCCACTGTGAAAAACAGCTTGGCAGTTCCTCAAAATGTCAAATGTTAGAGTTTCCAAATGAGCCAGCAATTCTACTTGTAGTATACACCCAAGGGAAATGAAATATATTTACATTAAAAACTTGTAGCAGCATTATTCATAGTAGCCCAAAAGTAGAAACAACCCAAATACCTATCAACTGATAAAAGGATAAAAATTGGTATATCCATACAATGGAACATTAGTCAACCATAAGAAGTAAAAGGTTACCGATTTGTTCTACAGTAGAGATGAAACTTGAAAACTTTAAGTGATAGAAATCATTTCACAAAAGGTCACATATTATATAATTCCACTTTAATGGACTGTCCAGAATAGGCAATTCTACAGATATACAATGTAGATTGGTGGTTGCCTAGTGCTGGGATGTTGTGAGGGGAAGAGGAATTGATGGCATTGAGTATAGAATTTCTTTTTAGGGTGATAAAAAGGTTTAAAATTGATTGTGATTATGGTTGCACAACTCTGTATATAGTAAAAATCATCGAATTGTACAACTTAAATTGGTGAATTGTATGATATGTGATTATATCTCAATAAAGCTGTGTATATGTTCATATAATATATACCATGTATATGGTATATCACATAGTGATTAGTACTGTGGAGAAATATAAAGTAGGGAGGGGAGATAAGAAGACCGGGGCTGAAGGCTGGAATTTTAAATGGACAGATCATTGGTAGGCTCACTGAGAAGGTAATGTGTGAACAAAGTAATTCTGAAAGGGGTAAGGGAGTCAGGTGGATATCTAGGGGGAGAGATTTCCAGAGCCTGGATTTGGACCTGGGCTTTGTCACTGCCCAATATATATGACTTTGGACAAGTTACTTAATGACTCTATGCTTCAGTTTTTAAAATCTGTGAAAAAGTTATTCTAATTTTCTATAAAAATGACTAATAGTACCTATTTCAAAAGGTTATTGTGTAAATTGAATTAATAATAAAATAGGAAGTAAAGTTCTTAGAACAGAGCACTTCCACTAAGTATTTTCATTAGCTCTCATTGCAAGCACAAAAGCCCTTGCATTCTAACGTGGAACCATGCTCACGATGTTGGAGGAATCAAGGAGGCCAGGTGTAGCTGGTGTGAGAGGAATAGCTGGCAATAATGAGTAAGAGGGAAGGTGGCAGGAAATGGGGAGGGCCAGTAACTTTTATTCTGTGAGATGTGAAATCATTGCCAGGTCTTGAATAAAGAAAAGGCAAGTATCTGATTCATGTTTTAACAACATCCCTCTGGTTCCTGTGTTGAAAATAGACTAAGATAGACGAGGATCAACTGAAGGAAACCAGTCTGAGTTGCTTAGTGGTGCAGGTGAGAGATGGTGGTGGTAGTGAGAAGTGGTCGGATTCTGGTTCTACTTTGAAGATAGAGACAACTAGCTTAATAGAAACATTGGATATTGAGTATGAGATAAAGAGATTGTGGTTTTGACTGGATCACTTGTCAGCATTCAGTTTACATTTATTGTGATGAGCCTTTAAAAATTCATTTATTTATTTATTTAAGTTTGGCGGAGTAGGGAGTGGGAGGCGGGGAATCAATGTTTCAATTTTGGACATAATAAACTTGAAATGCCTATTACACATCTAAGCAGAGTGGCGTTCAGGGGACATGTTCGGACCGGAAAGAGAATAGATCATTCTTTCCTTCACAAATGATTGAAAACCTACGGTGTGCCAGGCTCTGGAGGTAATCGTGAGAATACCCACAAAGATTCTCACGACCTCACCTAACGGTGAGACAGGTTATAAACAAGTCGTCAATTAAGCGCAGTAAAATGTGTAAAGTCTTAAGCTCTTCAAATGGGACACAATGTTTAATTGCTATTGTTGTTTTTAAAATTCAGAGTATTGTAAAAGCTAAAAGATGGGCCTTGGGATCTAGGAGCGCCTCCTCCTCCCCCACCCATGGTAGCCAGATATCCCCGCCCCAATGCGGGCCAGATTTCCAGCAGAGCGGAATGGCCGCATTGCGCAGGTGCGGCCTCAGTCCGGCGTCCTAGGAGACGGACTCCGAAAGTCTTTGCGCAGGCGTATTGCAAGAGGCCGTGAAAGCCCGAGGCCACGGGACGGGGCGGGGCGAGTTCGGAGTGCGCCTGCGCACAGCGCGCTCTCGCCTGAGGAGCCGCAGTATCGGGAGCGCCAAGGCGGTGTTTCGGTAGTCTCCGACCCGCCTCTCCCGCGAACCCGGCGTCGTTGGACCGCACCGCGGACGGGGACGTCCGCCGGTCACGGAGGTCGTCACAATGCCGGTAAGGAGAGTTGCTCAGCCTCTGGGGTTCTTCCTCGTGTCAGCGGCCTGGCCCGGTGGCGCGGCCGTTGCCATGGAGGCGCGGAGCGGGAGGGCTACCGGGGTGGGGCGGGGCGGGGTAGGGCTGGGCCGGGCTGGCCGGAGCGGTTGGGGAGCCTCGCGGGTGGACCTGGGCCCGTGGAGGGTCTAGCCTCCCCTGGGAAGGACCTGGGGCAGGCGTTGCCGCCTTTGTCGCTGCTGCATCCCGCAAGGCCTGTGCTCCTTGACATAAAGGCTCTGTGCCAGAGGATGCGCTCTTTCTCCCAGCCCTGCCCGCTGGGTAGGGTGTTTAGGAGCTGTCGCGGAGGGTCGGCTTTGGATGCCTCGCACCTTTTGGGGTCTCTGCGCCGCGGAGCCAAGCTCCAGAATGCAGCTCAGCTTGGGCTGTCTGCCCCTACTCCAGCCTCCTGAGTCGAGTTGTCTGTCTTTCCTCTCGTGACGCTCTAGCTTACAGTGCAGAATGCAACCCGTAGGTGTCTTTGTGTGAGGGGAATGAGTGGTGGGTGTATTTGTCTTGTAGGATTTCACAGATTGTTATCGTGCAGTTAATAAGGGGGCGTCGTAAGTCCAGAATTCAGTCATGGAGAACATGAGCTGTGTCCGGTTATTACTGGTTGCGAGGCCTTGGACAATTATTTAATCTTGCTGGGTCCTTCATTCCTACATAATTAAACTTTCCCACATGGGGCTGTTATCCGCATGAAACAAGATAGTGTACAGGAGACATGAAGGACAGTGCTTGACGTTTGACATTAAATGCTTAATATTTGTTTCTTGTCTGTTGCTTTTGAGTTATTTATCAGATTACACAGCATATATTGGGCACCAACCACATGCGAGGCACTGGAGATACAATATTGAGCAAAACCATCCAGGTTCTTGAATTTGGGAAGAGAGAAAGTTGCCTCACAGAGCAGAGGTGAAAACCATACATAATTACAGAGATAAGACACTTAACATTAATGAATGAAGTGAGGGGGTGGCATGCAATAGATAGAAGTAGATTCTAGTGAAGTGTGAAGTGTTGCCATGTAGGAATGCTGGCCTACAGATGTCAGATCATTTATTTTTTAAAGAGAATCTAGAAATTGTTATGTTTGTGAAATTTGTTTTTAAATTTTAGCATCCAGTCAAAAGATTTTTAAATACTGTGAGCTGAACAAAAGACATTTGTGGGCTGAATTCAGCCCCTTGACTACCTGTATGGAACCTCTGGTTTAGATAGAAAAATGTTAATCAAATAAGGAGCGGAAAAAAAAAAAAAAAGAATTGTAACTGGATGCAGAAGAAGAAGAAAGAAGGGTGCTCTAGGGGCCTATACAAGGATTTGACCTTGTCAGGGAAGTCTTCCCAGTTGAAGGAGCTGTTGAACTGAGCGCTGCAGGGTAAGTGACAAGGCGGGTGAGGAATGTTCTAGGCAGAAGAAACAGCACCTTGAAAGGCCTGGGATGAAAAGGAGCGTGGTTAACAAGAAAAGGCCTAAAAGAAAGCGAATGTGGCTGTGGGTAAGAATGCTGAGCAGGATAACTTGTGAAATAAGACTGCAGAAGTAGCCTTGGGCCAGAGCCAGATCTTACAGAATACCTTAAGGATTTCGGTTTTTTTCCTAAGGTCTGTGAGAAACTGCTGAAGAGTTTTAAATAGGGGAGTGACATAATTAGATTTGTGTTACAGCTGACTGCAGTGTAGAGAATAGAGTGTAGGGGAACCTAATTAGATATAGGAGTAGTTAGGCATCTCATAATGTGGGTTGAGATAATGATGACCTAGACTAAGACAATTGATATAACCTGTTCCTCCTCAATGTCAGTGGCTCATGTTTCTTTAATGCTTAGAAGAGTATCTGAAACAGTAGGAATTTAGTATCTGTTCAACTAAACTGTTAACTTCTTCACTTTAATAATAGGATTATATTTTAATATAGATTTTTAATCATAAAATTTCAAAAATTGAAACTTTTCATATACAGATGTTCATAAGGTTAGAGTCAAGCCAAAACATTTTTCTCTGAGATTGGGTTTTCTTTTCTGTCTCTCACTTGTCTTTTATAGAGAAGGTAAACTATATATGGATATGTTACTGGGAAAAGGAAAATAAGAATTACCTCGGTTCTTAGTCACCCCCCCAAAAAAGAATTTTTGACAAGAGACAGAAAGCGTGATATAAACAAGATTTTTATTAGTGAAGTAAAAACAATAGTAAAAGATAGTACACTCCCAAGAATTGGGAGTGGGCCAGTCCAAAAGAGGAAAAATGGTGCTGTTCCTTTGTTTTTCCTGTTTTTATAACCAGGTTTCGTGATTGATTGATTGACAACTAAGGTTCCCTGCGCTCTGGCACGCCTGTCCCATTTTGGGCAGGTTCATTGAGTCAAGTTATACCAGGTCCCCCTCCTATACGCAGCTGCAGCTCTTTGATTTTAACTGGCTTCTTTTACTGGCCCTTATTTAGAGAAAGTAAAAATTTCTGGAGTCTCTTTTACTGAACGCAGACACGCTTGCCATTTTCTGGGTTATTCCTTTCCCCTTCCTCTCCGCCTGCCCAGTGCTCATTTCTGTCTAAACTGCCTAACAGATATATTATTTGATTTAAAAATTTACTAATGCATTATAGAAAATAAAACTAAAAGTATCAGGAGCAGAGGACTTACTACTATATTCTTATTAAGGTTATTAACCACGTTCACGTGTGTTTTCCTAGCGGCAGGAAACTCAGAAGTCAGGGACTTTTATTCAAAAAGATCGGTCTCTAATATACTCCCTCATTTTCTGCCTAAATAGCATTAACTATAAATGTAAATTAAAGTTCCTCTTTCCTCATTTGTATTGTGAAAGAAACTATTTTCATTTTTATATCTTTTAATAAGCTTTTTCTATCTATCTGTAAGATCTTTAATTGCATTTAACAAATATTCATGGAGTGCTTAATATGTGCAAGGCACTGAGATGGCAAAGTAGCCTTTTTCAGATTTTAAATTTAATCTGTTGAATGTAAAAGTAAATGCTCTCTTCATTATTTGTAAATATTTTCTCCACCAGATCAATAAATCAGAGAAGCCGGAAAGCTGTGATAATGTGAAGGTGGTTGTTAGATGCCGGCCCCTTAATGAGAGAGAGAAATCAATGTGCTACAAACAGGCTGTCAGTGTGGATGAGATGAGGGGAACTATCACTGTGAATAAGACTGATTCTTCCAACGAACCTCCAAAGACGTTTACGTTTGATACTGTTTTTGGACCTGAGAGTAAACAGCTGGATGTTTATAACTTAACTGCCCGACCTATTATTGATTCTGTTCTTGAAGGCTACAATGGTGAGTACTTTATATAGTTGACTTTTAAACAACTTTGTTGAGCTGTTAATAATATCCAATGAATTTAACCCATTGTAATTACAATCAAATTGTACAGTTTGATGAATTGTAGTAAATGCATACAGTTGTGAAACCATCACCACAATCCAATTTAATCACCTCCAAAAGTTCTTTTATGTCCATGTGAAGCCCCACCCCCAGGCAACCACTGACCTGCTTTCTGTCTATAGTTTTGCCTTTCCTCAAAGTTTCACATAAATCAAATCGTACACTATCTCATCTTTCTTATCTATTTTCTTTCACTTAGTGTAATATTTTTGAGAGTCATCTATGTTGTTGCATGTATCAGTAGTTTGTTCCTTTTTATTGTTGAGTTGTATTCTGTTGTATGAATATACTACCTTTTATGTTTTTTTATGAGAATCTGAATTATTCTCATTTTTTTGCTATTAAAAGTAATGCTGCTTGGAATATTCTTTTAAAAATCTTTGTGCAGATAAGTTTCAGAGTTTCTCTTGGGTAGACACCTGGGAGTGGAATTGCTGGTTCACGTGGTTAATATATGTTTATCTTTTGAAGAAACTGGGAAACTGTTTTCCCAAGTGGTGACTATACTACTGTTATTTCCCAGCAGCATGGTATGAGACTTCCAGTTTCTTCACATTCTCACCAGCATTTAGACTATCAGTCTTTAAATCATAGCTATTCTAGAGGACCTGTGGTGATATCTCACTGTTTTAATTTGTATTTCCCTAAGGATTAACCATGTTGAACACCTCCTGTGCTTATTGTACATTTGTGTATCTTCTTGGTAAAACATCTCTCAAAATATTTATCTATTTTAAAATTTGTTTGCCTTTGTTCTTATTATTGAGTCATGTTCTTCATATATTTTGGATTCAAATCTATGATCAGATATGTGATTTGAAATTTTTTTCTACCAGTCTGTGGCTTGTCTTTTCATTTTCATTTTCTTTTTTTTTTTGATTTAATGTTACTATTATTTTTAATGGCGGTACTGGGGTTTGAACCCAGGACCTCATGCATGCTAAGCATGCACTGTACACTGAGCTATCCCACCCCTGCACCCCCCCCACCCCGCTCCCGTCTTTTCCTTTTATTAATGGTGTTTTTTGAAGAGAAATGTTTTGTATTTTGATTAAGTCTAGCTATCAATTTTTTCACATGCTTTTGGTGACATAGTTAAGAAATTTTTGACACACCCAAGACCATAAAGATTTTCTCTTACATTTTTAGCTAGAAGTTGTAAACATTTTAGGTCTTAAATTAAAGTCTATGATCCATTTTGAGTTAATTTTTGTATATGGTATGAGGTGAGTTAGTTTCTTTCTCTTTTTTTTCCCCTTCTTGCCTTATGGATATCCAGACATTCCAGCACCATTTGTTGAGAATGTTCTTTCCCTTTTGAATTGTCTTTTGTCAAGAATCAGCTGACTGCAGATGTGTGGGCTTATTTCTGATTTGTCTATTCCATTCCATGTCTATCCTGTGTAAGTTACTATATCTTTATAAAATGTTTTGAAATTAGGTAGTATACATTTTCTAATTTTGTTATTCTTTTTCAAAGTTGTTTTGCCTTTCTAAGTCCTTTACATTTTTGGAATACCTTGTCAATTTCCACAAAAAAAACTACTAGGATTTAGATAGGCATTATATTGAATTGTTATTCTGGCAATATTGAGTCTTCCAATCCATGAACATATATATCATAGACATATTTATTCTATCTTATTTATGTCTTGCTTAACATTTCTCTCATCAGTATTTTGTAGTTTTTAATTCACAGATCTTGTACTACTTTTGCTAACTTTATTCGTAAGTTTTTTTGATGCTATTGTGAATAGAATTGTTTTCATAATTTCCTTTTTGGAATTGTGCATTATTAATATACAGAAAAGCAATTGATTATTTTAGTAGATTTTTAAATTGAGAAATAATTTAAATAACATGAAATTTGTAACTTTTGCCATTTTACAGTGTACAAATCAGGGGGGGTTAGTACATTCATAGTGCTGTGCAAACATCACCATTATCTGTTTTCACGATGTTTCTATGATCTCAAGAAGAAACTCTGTACCCATTAGCAGTTACTCCCAATTCATTCCTTCCTACCCTGGCAACCACTTACTTTCTTTGTGTATGAGTTTGCCTATTCTGGGTATTGTATATACATAGAATTATATAGTGTGCAGTCTTTTGTTTCTGGCTTTTTTTATTTAATTGAAGTGTAATATTTACAGTGTTATGGTGTCTGGGTTCTTTTACTTAGCATAATGTTTTTAATATTCATCTATGTTGTAGCATGTATCAGTACTTCATTCTTTTTTATGGCCAAATAATATTTCATTGTATGGATACGTTATATTTTGTTTATCCATTCATCAGTTAATAAAACATTTGGGTTGTTTCTGTTTCTTGGCTATTATGAATGATGTTGCTATGAACGTTCTTGTACAAGTTTTTGTGTGAACATGTATTTTTGATTTACATAAGTATCTAGGAGAATAATTGATGGATCAGAAGGTTGACTGCTAGAGTGTTTTCCACAGTGGCTGCACCATTTTTACATTCCCACCAGTAATGTATGGGATTTCCAATTTCCCCACGTCTTTGCCAAACTTGTTATTATTTGTCTTTTTGATTATAGATGTCCTAGTAGATGTGAAGTGGTATCTCATTGTGTTTTGCAATTGATTTTTGTATATTGACCTTGTATCCGGCACCCTTGCTACACTTGATTATTATTTTTATTATTAGTAGTAGGCTTTGGGGGTAAATTCCCTAGAATTTTCTACATACAAGAAAGAACATGTCTGAAAATAAAGATAGGACAACTTCTTTCTTTCCAGTCTTTTTATTACCTTAATTGCACTGGCTAGACTAGAACCTCCAGTACAATGTTGAATAGAGATGATGAGAATGGACATTTTTATGTTGTTTCTAATCTTAAGGAGAAAGCATTCATACTTTTACCTGTGGTATGATGTTACCTGTGGTGTGATATTACCTGTAGATTTTTCATAGATACCCTTTATTAGAAGGAAGAAGTTCCCCTCTGTTCTTAGTTTGCTGAGAGTTTTTTTTTCCTTAGGAAGAGGAATTATGTTGAATTTCTCCAAATGCAGTATTTCTTGGAATTAGTGAAATTATATGTTTGTTAATATCATCAGTTATAGTGATTTATTTTTAAATGTCAAACCAGTCATGTCACTTAGTCATGGTGTATTATCCTTTTGTATATTTGTGGATTTGATTTGCTAAAATTTCCTTTAAATTTTTTGCATCTGTGTTCATGAGGGATATAAATATATAGTTTTCTTGCAATGTCTTTATCTGATTTTGGTATTAGAATAATGCTAGTTTCATAGAATGTGTTGGAAAATATTCCTTCCTTTTTAATTAACTGGAAAAATTTGCCTAGAATTAGTATTACATCTTTTCTAAATGTTTGGTAGAATTCACCAGTGAAGCCAACTGGGCCTGAAGGTATTTTGGGGGGAAGGTTTTTAATGACAGATTCAGTTTCTTTAATAGATATAGGAATATTCAGGCTATCTATTTTTTTCACTAGTGGGCTTTGGCAGTTTGTCTTTTATAGAATTTGTCTATTTCATTTAAGTTCTTGAATTTATTGGCAAAAAGTTGTATATCTCAATCCTCTATTCTTATGTTTGAATGTAGTGACGTAATCTTTCTCATTCCTAATGTTGGTAACATGTCTTCTCCTTTTCTCTTGATTAGTTTGGCCAGAGGTTTATCAATTTTACTGGTTTTCTCAAAGAATTGACTTTTGGTTTTATTAATTTTTCTTTTTATTTTCTGTTTCATTGATTTCTGCTTTGATCTTTATTGTTTCTTTTCTCCTACTTACTTCAGTCTTTTTTTTCCCCCTACTTTCTTAAGGTGAAAGCTGAGGTCATTGTTTTGAGACCTTTCTTCTATTCTAATACAGAGGTTTATAAATTACTGTCCTAAGTACTGCTTTAGTGGTATCCTACAGATTTTGACATAACTGTGTTTTCATTTATATGCAATGCAGAATACTTTCTACTTTCCCTCTTGATTTCTTCTTTGGTTCCCAGCTTATTTAGAAATGTCTTAGCTTCCAAATGTTTTGACATTTTTCCAAAGATCTTTCTGTTACTGATTTCTAATGTAATTCCATTTTAGTCAGACAACATACTTTACAAAATGTGGATCTTTTGTTTTATGGCCCAGAAGGTGGTTTATTATTATTAAATGTTTTGTTTATACCTGAAAAGGACGTGCATTTTGCTATTGTTGAACGGAGTGTTCTGTAAATGTCCATTAGGTCAATTTGTTTGATAATAGTCAGATTTTCTATGTACTTAATTATTTTCTGTTTGGTCTATTACTGAGAGAGGGTATCGAATTCTCTGACTATAATTTGGTATTTGGCTATTCCTTTCAATTCCATCAGTTATTGCTTCATGTATTTTGAAGCCCTGTGAGTAGGTGCATAAATGCCTAAGAGTTTTGTGTCCTTTTGATGAACCTATTTTCATTATGAAATTACTCTCTTTATCCCTGGTAGTAGTCTTTACTCTGAAACCTACTTTGTCTGATTGTTATAAACATTCTAGCTTTCTTTTGATTAGTGTTTACATGGTATGTTTTTTTCTATCCTTTTGCTTTTTCTTTTCCTTTTTTAAAATTTTTACATTTCTTTATTGAGTAGTTACCATTTTACAATGTGTCAAATTCTAGTGTAGAGCACAATTTTTCAGTTATACATGAGCATATATATATTCATTGTCACATTTTTTCTCTGTGAGCTACCATAAAATCTTGTATGCATTTCCCTGTGCTATACAGTATAATCTTGTTTATCTATTCTGCATTTTAAAATCCCAGTCTGTCCCTTCCCACCCCCCACCCCCTTGGCAACCACAAGTTTGTATTCTATGTCTATGAGTCTGTTTCTGTTTTGTATTTATGTTTTGTTTTGTTTTGTTTTGTTTTTTAGATTCCTCATATGAGTGATCTCATATGGTGTTTTTCTTTCTCTTTCTGGCTTACTTCACTTAGAATGACATTCTCCAGGATCATCCATGTTGCTGCAAATGGCATTATGTTGTCAGTTTTTGTGGCTGAATAGTATTCCATCATATAAATATACCACAGCTTCTTTATTCAGTCATCTCTTGATGGACATTTAGGCTGTTTCCATGTCTTGGCTATTGTAAATAGTGCTGCTATGAACATTGAGGTGCAGGTGTCATTTTGAAGTAGGGTTCATTCTGGATATATGCCCAGGAGTGGGATTCCTGGGTCATATGGTAAGTTTATGCCTAGTCTTTTGAGGAATCTCCATACTGTTTTCCACAGTGGCTTTCCTTGCTTCCCTCTCCCACTCTTAATGATTTAGATGTCTTCTTTTACAATTTTGTGTTTATTCTTTTTGTAATTCATGGCAGTTATCTCCTTTCCAGTTATGAGTTTCTCATTTTTGTAGCATCCTGTTTCTTTTCTATTTAGAGTAGACCTGTCAATATTTCTTTCAGCATGGGTTTAGTGTTGCTAAACTGTTAGTTTTTGCTTGTCTGTGAAGTTCTTGATAGCTCCTTCTATTCTAAAGGATAGCCTAGCTGCATAGAGTATCCTAGGCTGCATCTTTTTTTCATTCAGGACTTTGAATATATCTTGCCACTCCCTTCTGGCCTGTAGTGTTTGTGTAGAGAAATCAGCTGAGAGCCTTATGAGGGTTCCCTTGTAACTCACTCTTCGTTTTTCTCTTGCTGGCTTTAGGATCATTTCTTTATCCTTGACTCTGGCCATCTTGATTATGATATGTCTTGGTGTGGGTCTGTTTGGATTCTTCTTGTCTGGGTCCCTCTGAGCCTCCTGCACCTGGATATCTGATTCCCTTAGGTTTGGGAAGTTTTCAGTCATGATTTCTTCAAATACCTTTTCAATCCCCTTTGTTCTTTCTTCCCCTTCTGGAACCCCTATTATGTGTAGATTGGCACGCTTTGTATTATCCCATAGGTCCCTTATATTGTTTTCATTGTTTTTTATTTGTTTTTCTCTCAGCTGTTCTGATTGGGTGCTTTCTGTTGTCCTGTCTTCTAGGTCACTTATTTGTTCCTCTGCATTATCTAGCCTGCTTTGTACAGCATTTAGGTCAGCTCTCATCTCAGCAAATGAGTTTACTAATTCTACTTGGCTCTTCTTTATAGCTTCTATTTCATTTTTGACGTATTTTATATCTCTAAACACTATTTCTTTTAGTTCCTTCAGTAGTTTGATCACTCCTTTTTTGAAATCTTGATCTAGAAGGCCATCAGTGTCTTATTTCCTTGATCGTGCTTTCAGGGGATTTCTCTTGATCTTTTAATTGGGAGTGGTTCCTCTGCTTCTTCATATTGCTCATATCTCTCTGGCACTGTGGCTTAAGGAGTATCAGTTATCTAGTTCTCCTGCAGACGGTGTGCTCTTAATGATTTTATCAAGAGGTCTTTGTGTCTTCACCCTGTTTTGTGAACTCAGCTTGCTGCTTCCAGAGGCCCTCTGTTGGCGCCCTCGTCTGTGCTGCTCCCAGTGGTTGTCAGCTAGCAGATCGAGCCCCCTCCCAACACTGGGTCAGGTGCTGAGCTCTTACCTGGTGGGCGGGTGGCGCCCCCTCCCAGCACCGTGGTCAGGTGCTGCGTTCCTGCTAGGAAGGCAGGTGGCCGCCCACCCTCTCCCGGCGCTCTATTCAGCTGCCTGCTCTGCCCTGGGTCGGCACTCCGAAGGCAGGCTCGGGGAAGACCATGGAATGGCCCCGTCCCTGCTCCATGCCAAATCTCAGCTCCTCGTTTGTCTTGGCAGTGCGAGTTCTCTGAGGTGCCAGGGCAGAAAGATCCTATCTGCCTCGGGCTGTAAACAAGTCTCAGTCGTGCCTAGGAGGTTGCGGAGCCCCTGGGTGCAGTCTATCCTTTTTCTTTTAACCTATTTGTGTTCTTGTATTGAAAGTGCATTTCTGACAGGTAGGTGTGCTGGAGATTACTAAGATCACCCAAGGTTCAGTGATTGCTAGGAGGGCTTGTGGGACTCAGCATATAGTTGTACTTATGACTTTGGTTCTTAGAGCAAACAGGATACCAAAAAAAAGAAAAAGAAAAAGCAGCTTTCTCCTCTCTGGGAGTGTGTCCTACAAATTCTAGCTACCTTGGTCTCTCTGGACTCTAGGCTCCTTCTAAACTCAGGGAGTCTGCCAGTGACCACTACTTGGGTTTCCCCTCCTACTCCATGGCTTGGATTCTCTCTCAAGACAGGAGGCTGGGCAATCATAGAGCCACCTTACCTGTTTTCTATCTTTCAGGAATCACAGTTCTTTGTTGATTGATGTTCGTTGTCTTGAAAATTGTTTCATTTATTTTGTCTGCTTTTTGTTTCAGCCAGGAGAGTAAATCTGCTTCTTACTTCATCTTTGTTGGAAGCAGAAGTGTAACTTATTTAATTTTGAATTAACAGAATTATGTGTTTATAAAAAATAAATGTTATACAGAGTAGTTTGTGAATGTCAAGAGACTTTTCACCTATTTCCCAGTGTATTATGCTGACTGAAGATTGTTGATAGTAACAAATAGAAAAACATTTTGAAAAAGAACAAAAATTAGAAACGTGATAGTATATAATGCAGTTTACTCTGCAGTATTCAAATGTGGTTTAACTGTAAATTTTTGGATTTTCAGCAGCAAGTACCTAATCCTTCTACCACTTAAGAAAGATTTTTTTAAATTAATAAACTGTTTTAGAGCAGTTTTAGGTCTGTAATAAAATTGAGCTGAGTAAGAGAGTTCCCAAAATACCCTTTTTCCCCCAAATCCCCTACTATTAACATCCTGCACCACAGTGGTTAGTTTTTAGAATTGATGACCCTGTGTTGACACATCATTATTATTCAAAGTTCATAGTTATGTTGAGGTTCACTCTTGGTGGTGTATACTCTTGGTGGATTTGGGCAAATATATGATAACATGCATACACCAGTTATAGTATCTTACAAAATTGTTTCACTCTGTACTCTACCTATTCACCCCTCCCTCCCCACAAAGCCTGGCAACCCCTACCTAGTCTTTTTACTGTCTCCATAGTTTTGCCTTTTTCAGAATGTCATATAGTTGGAATCATATAGTATGTTGCCTTTTCAGATTGGCTTCTTTCACTTAGTAACATGCTCTTAAGTTTTCTCCATGCCTTTTCATGGCTTGATAGTGCATATCTTTTTAGTGATGAATAATAATATTCCATTGTCCTGATGAACCACAGTTTATTCACTTGCCTACTGAAGGACACCTTGGTTGCTTCCAAGTTTTGGCAGTTATGAATATAGCTGCTGGTGGACCTTCTGCCATTTAAAATATATGGTTAGTAGATAAACAACAAGGCCTTACTCTTTTTTTTCTTGTATATATATATATATTTTTTTTTTTTTTAAATTAAAGTATAGTCAGTTTACAATGTTGTGTCAATTTCTGGTAAAAACCTACTCTTTAGTACAGGTAACTATATTCAATATCTATGCTAAAAATATAAATTAAAAAAGAAAAATATATATAGTTAGGAAATGAGACTAGGTAAAATCTCAAGTTATTTTTAGTTTTTAAAAACTAATGTTATAAGAGAAGTTCATGTTAAAGGAAATGATAGCATTAGATTTGTTAAGTTGGCTTTTAAAAACTAGAAATTTGGACTCTTAATCTCTGAAAATAAGATGAGATTCTTTAATTTTAGCAGATATCTGGGCCACTTTTCTCAGCTTTAAAATTGTAGATTAATATCCTTTTAAATAAGTAATCTGCATATATTTAATACATTCTTAAAAATTACATTGCATAATTAATTTTGAACATAAACTTTTTTTTGATTATTACATACTGGTAAAATAACATGGGCTCTGGAGCCACAGGGACTGTGTTCAGATCTTGTTTCTGCCGCTTACATGACATTGAGCAAGTGGCTCAACCTCTCTAAGCCTTTGTTTCCTCAAATAAACTAGGCATATAAATAGCTCTTAGGATTGGGGTAAAAATTAAATAGGAATGCATGTAAAATGGCATTGAACATAGAAAACGGTCAGTAAATGATAGCTATTGTGTTTGTTCTAAACCGTAGTATATGAGTTCATGATATTTTTAGCTTCTTTGAATGCAGTAAGTTATATTCTTAATGGCAGAGTTTGAAATACTTAGTGAATTAGAAAAAACTAAAACTTTTTTTATTCCTGTGTGTAAAAGTAGTTTCTGTTGTGGTTAATTTATTTTCATAAGAAGCCTGAAAATGATGACATGAGGCTAACTGAATAGAGTGGGAGTAGTTGAGAATCTTTTTTTCATTTATATTGTCACTTCCTCAGCTGTCTTCACCTACTGTACTGTCTCCTGAGGAAATCTCATCCACTGCCATGACTTAAGCTGGCAGATGAATCTCACCCATCCACCTGCTTGCTTGACACATCCATTTGGTTGTATTACAGACTTAAAGCTCATTGCCCCTAAACTGAATTCGTGACCTTCCCTTTCATACTGTTATTTCTCCTAGTGGTGTTCATCATCTCAATACATAGCATAGCCATACATCCCCTTCATCAAGCCAGATTCCTCCTTCTCTCTGATCCCCTTATGACTAGTTATTTCCTGAGTCCTGTTGATTCTAACTGCTAAATATGTCTGAAATCTTTCCACCTTTCTCATCCCTTCTCCTGTCAGCACATCACCTGGCTAAACACTTCTACCCTCTAACAGGTTTCTTCACATCTCCCCTTGTTTCCTTTGAATTCTTTGTACACAGTATAGTGACTATGATGTCACTCCTGACTGAAAAATCATTCTATGGCTTCACTTTGCTTTTAGGATAAGCTGTAAAAGCCTTAACATGCTCTTCATCATCCTGTGTGATTAAGCCCCTGCCAATTTCTTTAGCTCTGTCTGCATCTACCTTCCTCTACCATCTCTGTTTCTTCCATTCTGGTCTCATTTCATTTTCTCAAAAATCTTACTCTCTTTTTTTGCCTCTTGCTGTCCACTCGGTTTCTGTCTAATTCTTGCTCATGTATCGGATTGTATCTTAAACTTTTCCTCTTCTGGAAAGCCTTCCCTGACCTCCTCCCCTTTTTTCCTGCATCAATTCTCCTGCCTGGATTATGTCTCTCCCTCACATCTAGAACTCTGTGTCATTTCCAGCACTCATCCTGTTTATGATTATTTGACCACTATCTCCTCCCCAAGATTATACACACCAGAAGATTAAAGATTGTGTTCATTTTGTCACTGTGTCTCTGGTGCCTAGCACCATGCCAGACTCAGGTGTGTTGTAAATATTTGTTGAATGAATGAATTTGGGTATTTAGAAAGTTTAAGTTGTATCTGTAATTATCTGTAGTGATTGTATTGTCACCTTTTTTTGGTTAACTCCCTCTATTCCTTACAACTATTACTTAAAATTTTTTTTAAAAAATAATGAGCTTATTTTAGGATTAAAAACTACCGTTTAGGAAAAACTACCATTTGCCAGGCATCATGTTGGTTGCTTGAAGTAAATTACTTCATTTGGTTCTTACTATCAATGTAGACTAGTAATTCTGACCATTTTACAATTGAGATAATCTCTGGGTAGATACTTGCTAATGTTAAGTGGCTGAAAAGTGGCAGATATGTGGATTCACACTGAGGTCTTTCTACTCTAGAACCTGTGTTCTTTGGTTGTAATTATACTACCTTCTCCAATTTAATGTCCACAGCAAGTAATTAATATATACATTGTAAGAAATTTCTTATGATTAGCTACAATTTAAGATTTTACATTTATCTGATTGACTCTAATACTTTAACAGTGCTTTGCTCATGTGGCATACAGTATATTTGTAATTGTTGATAATAAGGGTGAAGTTTATACTAGAATAAATTTAAAATTCAGGGTAGAAATTGCAACATAGTGTCAAAGGAAATAATTGTAGAGGTATGCTATGTTCTGTAGTATTAGACTCTAAAAAAGTGATTGATTCTCTTCATAATTTTCAGGGACTATTTTTGCATATGGACAAACTGGAACAGGCAAAACGTTTACCATGGAAGGTGTTCGAGCTGTTCCTGAACTTAGAGGAATCATTCCAAATTCATTTGCTCACATATTTGGTCATATTGCAAAAGCAGAGGGTGATACAAGGTAAAAGAGAATTCTTTTATTTTCTAATATGAGAAGTACAAACATAAGAAAGATGTAAAGGTACAAATTTTATAAACACATTTAAAAACTGTTCTTACAAATACTTAACTGTTTTTAATATTTAAAAAATCATGTTTTATTTGCAGATTTTTGGTTCGAGTGTCTTATTTGGAAATATATAACGAAGAAGTTCGTGACCTTTTGGGCAAGGATCAGACACAGAGGTTAGAGGTAAGGATAATTGAAACTGGAGTACTTTCCAAAACAATAGAATGTGTACAAAATTAAGGTCTTTTTTGTACGGAAGGTACTTTTAGTGTTTTACTTATTTTTTGGCCCAGTAATATGATGACACGGTTCAAAAAAAAATATTTTTAACATTTATGCATTGAAAAGTCTTTTTCCTACTTCATTTGCCCCATTTCTCCCCACCCTAAGATAACTACTTTCAGTATCCTTTCAGTGTTCTTTATGTAAATACAAACAAATATAATTTTACTTTACTGCAAAGTAGCATACTGTATGTATTGATTTTTTTAAGTAATATTTTTAAATTAAAATTTTTATTGAGATAAATGTAAATTCACATACAGTTGAATAATACAGAGAGATTAATTACTCTTTACACGGTTTTCCCTAGTGGTAACATTTTACAAAGCTGTAATGCGGTATTACAGCCATTGTATTGATACAATTCACAGATCTTACTCAAATGTGCCCAGTTTGTCTTGTACTAGTTTATGTTGTATACTGTTTTATCACATGTGTAGATTGATAAATCCACTACCACATCAAGTACTAAACAGTTCCACCTCAAAGATGCCTCATGTTGCTCTTCTATAACCACATCCACCTCTTTTGTGACCGCGCCTCTCTGTACCCATCTCTAACCCCTGACAATGTGTAATCTCCTTTCCAGTTATACAATTTTGACGTTTCAAAAATATAATATAAATATAATCATAAAATATGTAACCTTTTGGAATTGACTATTTTCCACTTGGCATAACTCCCCAGAGATCCATTTGAGTTACTGCATGTATCATTAGTTCATTCTTTTTTATTACTGAGTAGCATTGCATGGTGTATATACATACCATAGTTTATTTAATCATTTACCTGTTGGAGGACATCTAGGCTATTTATAGTTTGGGGCTATTGTGAATAAAGCAACTATGAACATTCAAACACAGATTTTTTTTATGTCAAAATAACTTTTTATTCTCTGGTATGAATGCCCAAGAGTACTCCAAAATTGATGTCAGAAGTTTTTAAAGTGTCAAAAATACAGGTATTAAGACTAATCATGAATGTCATCACAAATGCTTGTGTTTTCTGTCTTTTTCCTGAAGGAAAAACTAAACTTTCTGATTGAGAAACTCTAGTTTGAGTACTTTTGGGTAATAAGTTCTCACCAAAGACTGCTTTCATCCGGCATCTTAGAAAAGGGAGGTGTGAAATTACATGTGTAAATATCTGATAATCACAAAATTTGTCAATTGGTACGTTATGCTTTTAACTGACAAATGTAGCTGATTCATATTCATTATATTGTTAAGCTGAGATATAATTCATCCTTTTAAACTGTAAAGTTTACTGATTTTTAGAATAGTCACAAAGTTATGCAACCATTCTAATGTTCTAATTCTAGACATTTTCATTACTCCAGAAAGAAACCCCATGCCCTTTAGAAGTCGCTCCCCATTCCCCCTTCCCCCTGCCTCCTGGTAACCAGTAATTTACTTTCTGTCTCTCTGGATTTGCCTATTGTGGACATTTCATCTCAAGTGGAATCATACAGTTGTGGTGTTTTATGTCTGGCTTCTTTCAGTTAGTGTAATGTTTTCAGGGTTCATCCAGGTTTTAGCATGAATCAGTGTTTCTTTTCTTTCTTTTTTTTTTTTAGCAGTTTTATTGAGATATAATTTACATACCATACAAATTACCCATTTAAAGTATACAGCTGGATGTCTTTTGATATATTCATGCAGTTGTGGATCTGTTACCACAACCAATTTTAGAGCACTTTCATACCGGAAAGAGAAACCCTATACCACTTAGCTGTCACCTTCCAACCCCACTCCTCAATTTTCCCAGTTTTAGGTAGTTACTAACCTTTTTTTTTGTCTCTACAGATTTGCTTATTTTGGTTGTATCTTAAAGGAATAATACAATGTGTGGCCCTTTTTTGAATAGCTTCTTTCACTTAGCATAATTTTTCATGGTTCATCCATGTTGTAGTATATACTGATCCTTTTTTTTTTTTTTTTTTTTTTGCTGAATGACAGTGCATTTTAGGGATATACCACATTTTATTGGTTCTTTCATCAGTTGAACATTTGAGTTGTTTCTACTTTTTGTCTGTTATGAATAATACTGTTATGAACATTCCTTGTACAAGTTTTTATGTGAATACAGGCATACCTCATTCTATTATGCTTCACTTTATTGTGCTTTGTGGATATTGTGGGTTTTTTTTTTTTTTTAACAAATTGAAGGTTTGTGGCAATCATGCATTGAACAGATCTGTCCAGTACCATTTTTCCAGCAGCATTTTCTTTTCTTTCTTTCTTTTTTTTAAATTTATTAATGTTTTTAATGGCGGTACTGAGGACTGAACCCAGGCTCTTCGTGCATGCTAAACATGCACTCTACCACTGAGCTATACCCTCCCCCTCCAGCAGCATTTTCTTACTTCACGTCTCTGTGTCACATCTGGGTAATTCTTGGAATATTTTGAACTCTCAGCCAGCAAAAAAGATGATGACTTTTTGAAGGCTCAGATGATGGTTAACACTTTTTAGCAATGCTAAAGTTTTTTAAGTATTTTTAAATTAAGGTACAGACATTATTTCTTTTAGACATAATGCTTTTGCACACTTAATAGACTACAGCATAGTGTAGTGTAAATGTAACTTTTAAAAGCACTGAGAAACCAAAAAATTTGTGTCACTCACTTTATTGTGGTGGTCTGGAACTGAACCTGCAATATCTTCAAACTATTTTTTTCAGTTCTCTTGGTTATACATCAATGAATGCAATTGTTAGATAATGTGGTAACTAATTTTGACCATTTGAGGAACTGCTAGACTGTTTTCACAGTGGCTGTGCCATTTTACATCCCCATCAGCAATATATGAAGTATCCAATTTCTCTGCATCCTCCTCAACGCTTGTATTGTCTGTCTTTTATTATAGCCATTTTAGTGGGCTTGATTTCCATTGCCCTAATGGCTAATGATGTTGAACATCTTTTCATGCCATTTGTTTATCTTCTTTGGAGAAATTTCTGTTCAGATCCATTGCTCATATTTAATTGGGTCTTTCTCTTTTGGTTACTGAGTTGTAATAATTCTCTATATACTGCAGATATAAGTTTGTTAACAGAGATATGATTTCCAGAAAATTTTTCCCATCTATGCATTGTCCTTTCACTTTCTTGATATCTTTTGAAACATAAAAGTTTAAAATTTTGATCATGTCTAATTTATTTATGTTTAGATTTATTGCTTGCACTTAGGTGTTATATCTAAGAAACCATTGCTTCATCTAAGTCCACAAAGATTTATGCCTTCGTTTTCTTCTAAGAGGTTTTTTATTATAGTTTTAGCTCTTATATTTGGGTCATTCATTGTGAGCTAATTTTTTGTATATCTTGTGAGGTAGAGGACCAACTTCATTCTTTTGCGTATGGATACCCAGTTGTCTCGACACCATTTATTGAAAAGACTATTTTCCTCCCATTGTACTTCGCTTTTTTTCACTGAACAATGGTTTGTGGCAATCTTTCCATATCAGTGTGGAGAAAGTGTCCTCATTCTTTTTTTTTGTCCTTTTTTAAAGTTGCATAGTATCCTTTGTATAGACGTAATTTTAATTTATTTAGCCAACCTTCTGTTGATGAACACTTGGGTTGTTTCAGATCTTTTGCTGTCACAAACAGTTATATACTAAATAGCCTTGTACATTTGACATTTCATATGTGTGCAGGCATATTTGAGGATAAATTTCTGAAGCAGGTTTAATGAGTCAAGTGGTAAATGATAGGTAATTATTGCCAGATATGTTAATATTTTAGCATATGAGGCAAACATAAATAAAAGATTAGTCTTTAAAATATTAATACTGGAATTTTGATTGGAATCGCATTGTCCATAAAATAATTAGAGAATAATGTATGTAGAATAACAGTAGGATAGAATATAGAATAATAGTAGCCACCATGGTAGAATGATGTAGAATACATTTAGAATAACAGCAGCTGCTGTTACTATGTTTTTATGATGTGGTAGTGGGCATTCAGAACAGTAAATTATGGTAGTAGTACATACTTTATTTCATTTACTCCTCCAAACAGTTCATTTTGTGCATATGAAAACTGAAAACTAGAGGGGTTTCCTGACTTGCTTATGTGGCCAGTGAATGGATTAAGGATCAAAAGATTGGTTTCTGAGATTCTATCATCTTAGCTTAAATTCTGGCTCTGATCTCTTGAGCAGGTTACTTAATCTCTATGAGCCTTAATGTTGCTGCATGAAAATGGGAATAATAATAATAATAATAATATAATAATAATAATAATAATAATAATAATAATAATAATAATAATAATAATAATAATAATAATAGTAGTAGTATTTACCTTATAGGATTGTTGCCAACATTAACAAATAAGTACAAAAAGTTAAAATCAATGTTTGGCACATAATAAACTATTAAATAAATGTTTGCTGTTTTTTATTTCTTTTTAAGTTTATGATATAAACTGAGCTTTTGGAGCAGTATATTACAGGCTTAGGGATTATTTGTGTTTGTTGGACTTTAGTGAAGACTTATTCTGTAATGATAATATGTAGGTCAATTGTAGAGATAAGTTTCTTTTTTGGTAGTTGTCATCCTTAGTTTTGATGGATACTTTAATTCTATGCTTTTTACCTTTTAAAAGTTATTGTTTTATTGCACAGATTATTCGAATAAAAATTATTTGGAAAGATCATTTCCGTTTTTGTACAAGTAATTAGATCAGATTTATTCTCCGGAAGTATTATCAATGGTTCTGAACCAAATTAGACCCAATGCCACTTCTTTCAACATATATTTTGTAATGCCCCTTTGACTATCCTGAAATAAAATTCATAGATGATAAAAGTCTATCTACACACAGAATTTTAAAAATATCAATATACTGCCCAATTATAAAAGAGAATAAAAGTACTTAAAAAAATTAAATGCTAGTATTTCAGTATATAAAAGTTTAGATGTGACCGCACTCAGCCACATAATGAAGTAATCAGAAGCATATATAATCATTATGACTGTAACAGCTACAAACGCAGACTTGCTGGTATGCTATATTGGTGATCTAAACACCTTAGTTGTTACTTTCAATTACATGGTCTTTTAAAATAGTAATTAGCCCTTATAAGAGTTTTGAGCAGAATGAAGTAGTTCTTTCCTCAGTTTTCATGTGTTCCTATGGAAAAGCACTTTGTCTTTATATATGAAATAGAGTTAGGATCTAGATTCAGGGAATTGTAAATTGTTTTTTCACCCATGAGTATCTGACATCCAGCACTGTATGGTGCAATTCATTGAAATCATTCCACCAATTTCAGGGTGTTTAGTATCCCGGGCCCCTACCTATGAATACTAATAGTGTCCTTAACTGAACCAGAAACTCCCCCCAAAATTTCTAAAACATTCTGGGCAAGGGAGTAACTGCCCCCCCATTGAGATCCATTGTTTTGGTTTTATAAACTATTTGTTACATAAATTAAATTCTGGTGTTCTTAAGGAAAAAATTCTTTGATAGCATCACTACTCAGTTTTTTAAGGTTTCACAAACAAATAATAATAGACAGTAATATATGTTACTTACTCATATTTACATGCCTCACTTCTAGATAAACTTGCCCCCTCTGAATCAGACTCATTACCAGATTTACTCTTTGAGTTTCCAGCTGTACCTAGACCATAGTTAGGTTACCAGGACCCTCTAACAAATGTGAAGACCAGGGCCCTCTAATGAGGGTAAATACCAGGGGTGTATCTGAGAATGATTAATTCTTTCATTTCTTTTCTCTCCTTTCAGTGGGGTCTCCTCCCAAACCAGGGCCAGCATCCCCTAAGGAGGATCAAAATCAAGGAGAGAAAGCAGGATTCAAACTCATGTACTGAGACACTCACACATACACCCAAGATAAAAGCCAAACCAATTCTGGAAGACTCACTTTGATACAATAGTATAAAAGCGTATACATAAGGAATTTTATGCCATTTTCTTTCCCTTTGGCAAAACAGTTCTAGTTGAGTATGTGTTAGAGTCTTAAGAGCCACTGAGGGGCCATCATTCCTCAGAGTCTCAGGAATATTGGGACTATGTGGTGTTACAGTAAAATATCATTTTCTTTCTTTTCATGGGAGCATAGCTGAAGATCTCCCAGTTTTTGCAAAATATACCCTGGGGGACAAAAAGATTGAACAGAGCTCTCATTAACCATTATTCTTTCACGTGGCAGGCATTACCGACAGGTAGATCAGTATCTGGCATCGTCTCAGGATTGCAATTCCCTAGCACAAGAATGGAATGTTTCCTACCTGCCATTCCAGACAGTGTTGCAGATGAGCCTTGGTCTAATGGGGAATTTCTTGGTGCTGGATGACCAAGGGACTTCTCCACCCGGAAGGGAAAGTCCAATTAAAGCGGCACTCTGTTCAAAACCATATGACCGAGTCCTACTCATTCCCCCTGCAAAAAGTAAAATTCCAGTCAAGGCAGCCCAGTGAGAGAGGAATGCCTTGGTGTCATCATATGCGAGGTTCCACCACTTAACCAGAGATGCCTTACAGACCAGGACCAGAACCGTGTTTCCTTTACCACAGAATCAAAAGCACCATGGGCCACAATGCCCGCTTAGTGGCAAGTGCTCAGGGCTGTCCCTGAGACAGAAGTGCTCAAGGAGATGCTGAACAAGTGGATTTTGTATTTTTTTCTGTATTTTACAGATTTAAAATACTGTCTGTATTTTAGATAAGTCTATCCTAAATACATCCTTCAAACTTGGTGAAACTTCTCATAAAGTTACTTACAGAAAGGTAGTATTTTTACATGGATGCCATAGATCTGATTATTTCACTGTGTGAAATTCTCCAGTGGCTTCAAATTGCTGTTACAATAAAGACCAATAACTATGCTTAATCTTATCTCCACCTCCCTCTATAGCTAGATAACCCACCTGTTTCCTCCTTTGCTTTCTACTCTTTACCTGGCTTTTGTTTTTTGGTTGTTTTTTAATTTTTAAAGAACCTAGTTTCTACACCGTCCCATTTTAGGATTTTTGCATGTACTCTTTCCCTCCTATTCCAATATAATTTTTGTGTGTAATTATTCATTTGTATATTCTCCATGTACGTTGCCACCTTGACAAGTGTAGAAACTATGTCTACCTTGTTTATCACTGTATCCTTACTATCTAGCAGTGTATTCAACACATAGTAGATATTTAGTAAATAACTGGGAGAATTATGGATATATGTGAAAAGTTTTATGGTTTTTTTCTTTAGGTTAAAGAAAGACCTGATGTGGGAGTTTATATCAAAGATTTATCAGCTTATGTGGTAAATAATGCTGATGACATGGATAGAATTATGACACTGGGCCACAAAAATCGTAAGTATAGTGCATAATTGTGATTAAACCTTTATGTCTGGAGTAGCCTGGTTTAGAAGCAAAGCTGGTGTGGCATTTTGCCTGTGAAGACTGGGTATTTACATTTTTCAAAAATCCTGCCTCTTTGATTATATATTGTGTGAAAAGCATCTGTGAATGGAAGATATGATAGACTGCTTTTCATGCCGACCAAATTTTGTGTCTTAATAATAGTGCTATGTCTTTGAGACTCTTGTGTATCTGTCTCTTTGTAACATTTATTGAGCACTTCCTATATGGTAAGTGCTTGTGCTAATGCTTTATGAGAATGATCTCTTTTAATCCTGAAAGTGGACTAAGAAGATAATAAATTCCTATATTGTGACTGAGGAAACTGAGACTTAAATTAATTTGTCCAAGGTCGTATACTATTTAGTAAGTAAGAGTTAGTATTTGAATCTACACCATTAGTCAGCATTAACCAGGCACTATAGTGCCTCCCTTTTGTTGACCAAAAAAGCAAATAAAATTAAATTAAATGGCATTCTTTCAAGAAATCACTTCACATTTTTTCTAAATAAAGAGCTTCAGCAATATTGCTAATGCCCCAGGCCCAGTACTAATGAAGCTGCTGACAGCAGAGACTAGAGGTAACAGGTAAGAGCACAAGACATGATCATTTTTTAAAAGTTTTTTTGACTAGATTAAAAATCTAGCAAACTCAAGGAAATGAAACAAAAAATTGAAAAAATCAGTTTCATTCTTATAAACCAAGTAATAGAAAGAAAAAGACCAAATTTTAATAGGAAATGAGCAAAAGATACATATGAATATGTTTACGAAGAACTGTACACAGCAATAAACATATGAAAAGATGTTCAACTTCACAAGTAATAAGGAAAACGCATATTAAAGCAACAGTGGGAAATATTTTCCCCATCAGTTTAGATAAAGGGAGATCCAGGTTGGTGAGGCTCTAAACAAATGGGCACTGGTGATGGGAATATAAAGTGATATAGCTTTTTTGAAGGGTAGGATAGCAGCATCTGTTGACGTTTTAAGAATGCATTCTTTTTGACTCACTGTCTGCATTTCTAGATATATAGTCTAGAAAAATATTTTTAGGTGTAGACCAAAAACAGAAAACCTTATTGCAGTACTCTGTGTGATAGCAAAAAGTTTGACACACTATAAATATCAATAAAATACTGGTTATATAAATTATGGTACAAAAATACTGTGAACTAGACTATAATGAGGCTGTAAGAAAAATAATGGGTTAAATGTACATGTAGAGGCCTGCAAGATTTTCAAGATACATTGTTAAATGAAAAAGAAAGCTAGTTAACACAGTGTCTCCTGCATCATCCCATTTATATATGTGTAAAAAAGCTGAATTAGAATACTGTATGTTTATGTTAGAATACTATATGTATATGTCACTTTATGTTTTTTGTATATTTGTATTTTGAATTTTTTACACCAGGAATATGTTCATGTATTGCTTATTTTATTTAAAAATTTTTTTAACATAGAATCCATTCACAGTAGTGACCAAAATCTTCCATTAGCTTTACCCAAGAATTAATTTAACTTGGTATGTGACATTTGTTGAAGGGAAATGAAAAAATTCCAAGAGAAATGAAAGGATAAGGAGATTTGAAGAACTAAGATAGCAGACAGAAAGATACTCTTAATTAATAAATAGACTGAATTCAAGAATTAAACAATTAGTACAAATAGTCAACTAGAAAAGTTTTCACATAAAAATACAAAATTTATCACATTGAAATATAGTAAAATAACTCTAGTGGAAATAGCAGAGGGTGGAAATATGACAATAAAAGCTGCTATTCAAAATAGATGAAAAATTGATACAAATATAAAATTTCTATCTATTTTGTACAGGTGGTCATAGTATAGAAATAGTTTTGCACTGAAGAAAATAAGTCATTTATCTCATGAACAAATACACAGCCTGCCTAGCAGCTAAAATGCACACGTAAAATAGTTAGATACATTTATATTGTGGGCATCATTGTAAATAGATTTAATATTTCTGCAGGGGAGTGTTTTTCAGCCTTTAAATCATGATTCTTCTTTTTAAAAAATTGTCTTTTTGCATAGGTAATCCATACACATGGTATAAAATTGAAAGGCACAGAAGTATGTGTTGAAAAACAAGTCTCTCTCCTACCCTTGTGTCTTAATCACCTGGTTCCCATCCCTGGCGGCAACCTCTGTTAGTTTCTCAGGTGCCCTTCCTGGTATAGTCTATGTGTGCCCAAGTTTGTGTGTTTTTAGGGAGAGTACCTGTTCTCTATCTTTATGAGTCGGATAATAGTATTCTTTATTCACTTAACAATGTTATCTTGGAGATCATTTCACATTAACACATACTAGTACATGTATAGTCATTTCTAAGTAACTATATAGTAGTTATTTCATTGGATGGATCCACCTAATTTATTTACCCAGTCTTTTATTGATTGGCTTTGGGTTGCTTTCACTCTTGCTATTATGATCAGTACTGCAGTAAATATTCTTATATATACATGAGTTTATACACATGCAGGAATATTTATAGGGTAAATTTTTTCATACCTTCTTGAAAAACATAAAAATTTAATTTTTTATACAAAAGTAAATATTTTGACAAAAATTACAACCGTGCAAGTGCTTTGTCTTATTTCCATTATGTGATATGTCAGTAGGTTGGAGCATTCATTCTACTTGATTACTGCAAGCTGTTCTCTTTTAGGGATTATGAAGTTCAGTGTAGTCACTTTTGATAGCATATGTGTTGCATTGCTTTATTTTCACAACCAGAATTGTAGAAAAATCACAATCCATAAATAGCATGCTTTACTTATAGTGTAAAAACAATAGGTATTAAAATATTTAATGACTTTTTCAAGTTACATGTTCTTTCCCACTCCAAATTGGAAAACACTGCTACAGTTTGATTTGATAACCACACAGCCATAAAACTATTCCTCTCCTTTGACCTGCTAGTTCCAGTTTAGAAAATACATCCCATGCATATAACTCTAAAGTGAAAGGTGTCTGCTCAAAGATACTCACATTAGTGTTCTTTATGAAGACCTAAAATAAGAAATAATCCCAAGTATCTCTTAGTAAGAGAATAACAAAATCAATTTTAGTGAAAATTCAAGTTATGTTTAAAGGGAAATATATGTAGGAGATAAGTGGAAAAAACCAGAAGATAAAATAAGACCTACTACTCTGTGGAAATATGTATATGTGTCACTACTGATTAGATGATTTGAAGTGGTGTAAGATTTACTAGTTTTTTAAAATATTTTTGGAAAAATTTATAAATTCATAATTTGATTTAAAAGAAAATAGAAAAATATAGTATGGAGTCACAAATCTTTGCATTTTCTTTCACTGATTTTTTCTTTTACCTTCTTTCATTGGGCTTTACTGTATCAGTGCAATTTATGTCCTAGTTATGACTTCTATAGCCTTTTGCTAATGAAGAATATCCTTTTAATGTTTAAATTCTAAAATCACATCTTGCATGGAGAAGTTCTACATGAATATATAGTAGGAAAATAGTTTTGACATTGGGTAAAATTAACATAATGCTTTTAAAATACTTTGGAATCTAAGGAAAGAAAAAATACATGCCTATTGTAAAAACTGAAACAGACTTTTTTCCCCCTTTATTCATACCTTTTTCTTTGCACGATATATTCATGTAAAATATTTATGCATACATAAATTTGTAGTATATTTTGAATGGATTCTTTTCTTTTACAGAAATGGAATTACACTATATATTCCTGTCTTTTTTCTCTCATTCACATATTGTTGGTATCTTTCCATGTCATTCAGATCTACCTTATTTTTTTTTACAGACTGTTTAGTAATCCATAGTGTGACTATTCTTTAGTTAATTAACTGCTGTCCTATTGGTTGTTTCTGATCTTGCTGTTGCAGACAATACTGCACTGACTAACCTTGTATCATCTGATGTATATACATGCAAGCATTCCTGTGGTTTAGATTCCCAGAATATAACACTTTGTAGAAGCATCTGAAATAGCAGTAATTTTTCAAATTATTTAACATGTGTTTTTATGTGAATTAGTTATTTGTTTAGGCCAGTAATACTTGGAATTGAAATTAAATGTTTTATCCTAAAAACTTGTTTAATAGGAAAAAATTACAGGTTTTTGATTATCAACATAAATTGTCAGGGAAATTTCTAATAATGGCTAAATACATCTAACCATTTATGTTTTTGCCATGCTCTCTGGTTTTTGGCTGGATATTATTTTTAAAGGAATTCCATATTAACATACTTTTAAATAATTTTTTTATTTTAGGTTCTGTTGGTGCAACTAATATGAATGAACACAGTTCCCGTTCCCATGCCATCTTTACAATTACTATAGAATGCAGTGAAAAAGGCGTTGATGGTAACATGCATGTGAGGATGGGAAAGCTCCATCTTGTAGATCTTGCTGTAAGTAATAGGATGCTACCTAAGTGATAACTCTTATGATTTCTTTCTTTTTTCTTTTCTTTTTTTTTATAAGTGAATAGAAATTCAAGTGAAAAGAAGTGATTATATATAATTTTAAGTTTTACTTGTGTATATGTTTAACTTATTCTTAATTATGGAATATTTCAAACCTATACAAAAGTAGATAGAATAAATCGTACGATGATTTCCCATGTACCTATCACCCAGTTTCAACATTTATCAGTTCATGCCAGTCCTGTTTCATCTCTACTCTCAGCTACTTCTTTCCTTCCAGTATTATTTTGCAGTGAATTCCAGGTATAATATCAGATTTTTTTTTACTGTTAAAATACTTTTTTTGAACTTTGGTGTTTTTTGTTTTAGCTTTATTTTTGTCTCTGTTTATTGCTAGGGTTCAGAAAGACAAGCAAAAACTGGAGCTACTGGACAGCGCCTAAGAGAAGCTACAAAAATCAATCTTTCGCTTTCCACCCTTGGTAATGTAATTTCCGCCTTGGTTGATGGAAAAAGCACTCATGTGCCTTACCGTAACTCTAAATTGACTCGTCTTCTTCAGGATTCCTTAGGAGGAAATTCAAAAACCATGATGGTAAGACTTAACTGGTGGTTTAGCTATCATCAGGCAAATTTAAGTTTCCTGTTTATGCTAGTAATTGGTATTCATCACATTTTAAAAACTATTATGTTACTTTTTAAGATATATGGTTATTTTTTAATACATCATGATTTAGTAGCTCGTAATTGTATTGTTTGGAAACCTGTGTGGTGATGCCCTCTTTTGTAAGAAGGCCAGAGTGGAAATATGGTCCAGAATTCTTTTTGATATATTACTGATACTGATATATTATTAATAATGATATATCCATAATTCATATATTCATATTATATATGTTCATAATGGTATTAATTTTAATGGTGTCAAGTGTAAAGTGTTTCATATTTCTAATTTAACAGTGTGCAAATATTGGGCCAGCAGATTACAATTATGATGAAACCATCAGTACTTTACGATATGCTAATCGTGCTAAGAATATTAAAAATAAAGCCAGAATTAATGAAGATCCAAAGGATGCTTTGCTTCGTCAATTTCAGAAAGAAATAGAAGAACTGAAAAAAAAGCTTGAAGAAGGTAACTTTTTCTCAAAATATTAGTCTTACCAGTAAGTTGCTTAACTGGTGTTCTAATAAAAACTGCCTGTTAAAAATTCTTTGGGCTTCTAACACTGATATTTAAAGGAATATTTCTGCAAGGTAACTTGATATGTACTTTAGCATTTTCATATTACACTCAAGTAAAATTATATAATATTGGCATATATGATTCTTAAAATTCATTTAATTTAAACCTCCCAGTCCCCATGATCTTTCATATAACCACTTATTAAATAATGAAGTTTTGTTTGTCTCTGTGTGAGAACAAGTTCTACCATGTATGTGTTCAGTGAAAATGACCAGAGTTCTTTGCAATAGTTCTTAAATAGTCACTTTTGTTTGATGTAAACAAAGGGAGTCATGGGTAAACCTACTTTACTGTAAATAAAAATTCATTGCTTGAAAATTCTTAAATTTGAACATGAGATTCTGTTTTGGAAATTCTTTTCTAACAAGATGGTATTAGAAAGTTAGAATATTTGAAGACCTTATTCATGAGGGTAAGAAATTTACCATCCATCATTAGGTGCTCAGTGACTCCCTGAACCTTCCTGCTAAGAACTAGCTGGTAGAGGGCTCCTTTGCAAACCAGATGAATAGAGGGCTTTGAAATTTCTTCTCTTTAGTCTGGGGAAACTGGTTAGATCAGATATGAAATCCAGAGATGGCAACATCATAAACGTTTGGAAAAGATGCTGATTCAATAAACTTGAGTAAAATTGTTGAGGAAAAGCAGTAATGAAGCTGCTTCTTAGGTAATGAAATTTGGTATTTTAAATGTGACCACTAGGTGGTATTTATAGTCAGTATGTTTTAAAGATTGAAAATTTCTTAATTTGTTAATGTTGAGTTCATACCTTTATTTTGCTGACTTAAAAATATTTTTTATTGTGGTAAAATATACGTAACATGAAATTCTCCATTTTAACTACTATTGTATACAGTTCTGTGGCATTAAGTATACATTCACATTGTTCTGCAATAATCACCACCATCCATCTCCAAGACTTTTTAATTATCCCAAGATGAAACTATACCCATTAAACACCAACTCCCCATCCCTCTCTCCCTCACTCTCTGGTAACCCACTCTTCTACTTTTTATTTCTATGAATTTGATTATTCTAGGTACCCCATATAAGTAGAATTATATGTATCCTTTTGTGTCTGGCTTATTTTACTTAGCATACGTCCTCAGTGTTCCATATTGTAGCTTATGTCAGAATTTCCGTCCTTTTAAAGGCTGTATAATATTCCACTGTGTGTATATACCATGTCTATTTATCCCTTCATTCATTGATGGACACTTGGGTTACTTCTACATTTTGACTATTGTGAATAATGCTGCTTTGTATGTGGGTGTACAAATACCTGTTTGAGTCCTTGCTTTCAGTTCTTTTGGGTATATACCCAGAAGTGGAATTGCTGGATAATATAAAAATATAATAAATTTCATTTTATTTATGTTCTTATGATATTTTGTTTTTATAATCCAGTTAACAGTTTTATAATCCAGTTAATAGAATTGATTAAACAATTCAAAAAATAGACAAAAATGTTAAAAGAATAATTTTTTAACTTTCTATGTTGAAATAATTTTAGACTTACAGAAAAAACAAGTACAGCAAGGAAAGTTCCTTTATACCCCTTTTCACCCAGCTTCCCATAATGTTAAACATCTTACATAATCAGGGTGCAATTATTGACACCAGAAGTTTACAGTGATGTAAACTTATTAGCTAATCCACAGATCTTACTAGAATTTTGACAATTTTCTGTCTAATACCCCTTTTCTCTAGTCCAGAACCCAACTGAGGGTCACACGTTGCATTTAGTTGTCATGTCTTTTTAGTCTCCTCCAGTCCCCAGTTCCTCAGTCTTTCTTTGCCTTTTATGATTTTGACACTTTTGAAGCATACTGGTCATGTATTAGTAGAGTGTTCCTCAATTTGGATTTATCTATAGTTCTCTCATAATTATTCTGCAAGTTTTCTCTACTATAAATCTATTATTATTTTCTTTGAAATTAATGTGTATCTCATGGGGAGATACTTTGAGATTTTACAAAGGTCCTGTTTCTCATCATACTTTCTTCAACTAATTTTAGCATCTACCAAGGTTTCTTGCCTACAACAATAGTTCTGTGGCATTTGCTCAGTGGTTACTTTCTCTTCCCATCATTCCTACTCATGTTTAGTGTTTAGAATTCTATTGTAAAGGAGAGCAGTCTCTTCTCCCCTACTTATTTATTTACCCAAATATTTATTTATATCAGTATGGACTCATGGATATTTATTTTAGTCAGTGGCTTATAATATAGTAATTTCATTACTTATTTTATTGTTGAAATTGTTCCAGCTTTGACCATTTAGGAGCTGCAATATCCTTTCAGCATACTCCTATCAGTTTGTTTTTTGAGCACTTCCTTATTTCCTGGCACCATAGCTGTTTTGGGCTCAGTTTGTGTTTTCTCTACCTTCCATCTATTTCGCCCTAGTTCCTTTCATTGGAGAATGGTATTTAGAAACTAAAATTTGGTTATTAGGTATGCTCATTGCTCCCAGGGTGTCATTGTTTCTAGGCCTAAATAACAAATATTTTTAAGTTTTTTAATCTTAAAAACATTTTTTAATCAAAATATTTTTAATGAATTTCTTCTCCCAAGACTGTGGTTTCTTTCCATCTTTTATTTACAGGTTCAAATATTATCTTATGATAAATGTATATTTACTTTTCCCCCCCAGTTATCTTTATTTTCTTAGAAATTTCACATGGGGACAGCGGTAATTTTAAATAAGTACTTTGAAGGTAATGTACTGATTTACATTAATAGTAGTTTAATTATTCCCTATTTAATTTTTTAAATTAACATAGTCATCGTACAAATAAGCCCTTCTTATTTTTAATTATTTTTTGTGATGTAGTCCTAAAAGTGGGATCACTGTTTTAGATGACAGTTTCATAGCTCTTAAAACATAAACAGGTTGGATGAGTTATTTAAAATCTTAAAACAGAAAACTGAGGAGAAAATGATCCTCAAAAGTGGTCAATAGTTTTTAAAGATTGAAATAATAACTCTAACATGTAACATTTAGAACTGCATTTAAACTAATCATTTGAAATTTTAAGTGGGTCAGAATTTTAACGTCTCTTTAGGAACTTAAAAAAAATAATGCCTCTGTGTACATCGTATCTGCTTCTGAGGTTAGCATATCTGATACACTGTCTAGGAATATTAAAATAAGGTTTGTTTAGGGCACAAAAACTTAATGAAGAAAGTTGATACAGATACTTCTTAAATAGCCAATGACCTGGTACAGAATAAAAATCATTGTATTAACTCTGTTCAAGGGGAAGAAATATCAGGCTCTGATATCAGTGGGTCAGAGGAGGAAGATGATGAAGAGGGTGAGATTGGAGAAGATGGAGAGAAAAGGAAAAAAAGAAGGGGTAAGTTCTTTTTAGTGTTCTAGAAATTAACTGAAATTGCTGCCTCATGATAGTTTAACATTCCTAGGGCATTTGGGCCATTTTTAATTGTGGTAGCACTTTGAACAGAGGAAGTCTGCCATATACCTGGTTAACTTTGCATATTTTTCCCCTCCTATACTGATCTCCTTTTTCAGGATGAATCACCATTACCATATGTTGTTGTTGTTTTTTTTAAACAATTTATAGTTATAAAAATCTGTGATAGTATAAAATTTCATGTAGGGTTTTAATTTTATCTGAGGGCTTTTATCTATGCTAGGGACCTAACTTTAGGAAATTAGGATGATGTGGAGCTTTTATGAAGCATGATTACACTTTAGAAGTCATTGGATTTTTTAGTAATAAATTTGTAGGAGGATTCTATTTTTTAATAGAATGTAAAATGTATTCTTTTTATAAAATGTACTCCCATTCTCACTCTATAACAGGACATTTGTTGGCAGTAAGACTGTTTATTGTGGTAAAGATATAGATGACATGCAAAAGAGAGAGAGGCATATTATAATGGCCTACATTTCAAACCTTTTTGCCCTAAATATTTGTTTCAGAACTCTCTTCCATTAATGTGGATCATTGTTTTCAAGCTGGTGCATATTTTGCTTGTCTTATTAAAATGTTGTTGCTGAAAATAAACCCATCACTGCTTGATCAGGAGTCCCAAATTTAAAAGTCATAATAAAGATTCTGTAACTTCAAGAGACAGGAAAAACATGATTTAGAGCAAGAGCTGGCAAGTCTCCTGGCCAAATCCAGCCTAACTACTTGTTTTTATAGATAAATTTTTATTTAAAAAACCATGCTCATTTGTTTAAATTCTGGTCTACGACTGCCTTCACATGAGTCTGTATGGCCTGCAAAACCTAAAGCACTTATCATCTGTCCCTTTACAGAAAATGTTTGCTGCCCTGATTTCGAGAAATGGTTCTGTGTTCATACCTATTTCTTCACAAAGTAAACTATTCAAAGCTAAAGGAGATAGTAGATTTGTTAAAAATTAAATTTTAAATAGAAAAAAATGCCGCTGCTTAATATGTTAAAATATCTAATAGTAAAATATCTTCCTTCCAGGCTTAGAAATTTTAAAATTTTCAGTGAGCCTTTCTAAGTTTTGCTGTGAAACCTTAAACATACATAATTATATATGATAGTTTGCTGTTTTGGAGGGGAAGGAGTGAAACTGGAGACAAAGCTGTCTGTATTAAAGAGTAATGTATCATTGCTGTAATTTTAATTGTTCGTGACTTTAAAATGTAAAACTCAGTTCCTTTAACTTATCAACCTTAATAGTTTAAATAGACTTAAGTGTCACCAAATGACTAATTTTTTATTCTTGTCATTCCAACCCTCTGAATTACTATATTTTAAATGAATAGTGTGGTTTGCCCACAGTGGATACTTAAAGGAATACATTTTCTCATTCCCCTGTTTGGCTTTGTAATTAGAGAATACTGTATAGACTACCAAGACTGGTTTTAAGGAAAATAAGTTTTGGTTCTTTAATACAAAGCTTGATTGTCCTTTAAAATTCTTTCTCTGGAACTGAATTTTTCTCTGTGTATGTGTTCATTTTCTTGTTTCCTCTTTCTTTGGTTCCCGTTGGGCTCATTTCTTTGTCTTCCAGGCAGTAGCAGCAGCAGTAGTTCAGACTCCACATGTTCTGTCATAGAGAAACCTCTGGATAAGTTCTTGCCTAGTGAGTGGTAGCTCTTAAATTCTCTAACAGAGCTTTGGCTTTTCCATGACCCATGGACTTCATTTGGGAAATGCTGCACTGTTCCCTGTCATTGCTTCAAGAGTCTATGTTGGACTCCTCAGTAAAACAAAGCATGTGATGATTTTTCCTCCCCTCTTCATTGCTTCCAGTTAACCATAATTGTTAAAACATATGCTTAAGCTTATGTTTGAGACAATGGAAGAGAGATTCATGCTTTTGCAGTTGAGATAATGTAAAGAGAGCTAGTAAGCTGTACAAAAGAATAATTCTTGTGGTTCGTTTTTAAGTTTCATGATACATTGCTCATTCTAGTCAGTGTAAGGGACATGTAAGAACAAATTCTGAATTTCTAAAGGTACAAATTATATTTGGAAGTACCTCAGTACCAATTATAACATTCATTATAGTTACAAAGATTTCTACGCTTCGGTGTCCTATTCTTAGGGGCAGTTTAAGATTGAAAATTCCCAAATAAAGAAAAGCATAAAGTTTGAGCAAGTAAAGATAAGTTGAATAGTTTTTTATTTCAAATGGCCATTTTATCCCTTTTTCTAAATTACCTGATTGATCTTAAGAAACTTTCGAAGATATGATGAGAGAATTCAGATCCACAAGAAATTGTTTATGCAGAATCTGTCTAGACTTATTTCAAACCTAAAGGCTTTTTCTTAAGCCGTAATTTAATAAATTAAGTTCAAAGGTCCTATTAGTTTTATTTATATTTTGTTTTCAGAAGGAAAGAGAATTGATGCTTTTTTGTACTACCTTGCAGCTTACTGTCTTTTAAAGCATTATCTATACATGTACCTTTCCAAAACTAATAACAAACCATTTGGTTATTGTTCTTATACTTTTAGCTTTCTAGAGGAAGAGTTCCAAGAATATTAGGAATATTTTCTCTATGTAGTCCATTCTTACATTTTACCAAGATAATTAATTTCAGAGAAGAACTTATAAAATACATGAAATTGCTTTAGAAACTATATAGAAGTCTGATTTTTTATTATAAACTGCAAATATGAGAAAATACCTTAGTGGGATGTATTACAATGTAATTTTCTGTTTTAAAATTGACCTTTATCTTTAAAAAGTAGTTACATGAAAGTATGTTATGAAATGAGTTGTACTTTATTCAGTTCAAGCAGTTTTTTAGTTACTATTTATATACCTAGAACATAACATTAAGTTCTTTTGTTGCGATGTGGGTGTGTTGCTGAGTGGAGAGATGGTTGTCCCGGCATGTGATGGCTGTATGTAACCTGTATGCTCCTTCCCTTTTAAAATTATGAATGGCCTTTTTTTAGGTGTTCTTTGCTTGGATCATTTACTTCTATAGAATCATTATTGTAATTGCCTTTAAGAATCTACTAATAGATTGAATGCAAATTTATTGTTATTCAGGTGTACTTCCCTTTATGCAGTAAATGTGTTTTTTTTCCCTGAAAAAATTGCTTATAAATCAACTTGGAAAATCAAATATATTGGGAGAATTTCCTGTTTTTAAAACTTCTTTATTAAATACTTTTGTTAATCACATAATCACTACAAATTACTATAGTTTTTCTGTTTAGTTGGTTGACATTTTTGTGTTGGATTTTCTTAAAGAGGGGCACACCTGTAATATAGCCTTCTATTAGAAGGTCATCGAATTGGGAAATTTTGAAAATGGACAATGTAAATTTTGCTACTTTTAACTTACTAATTTTTAAAATTGTCTTAATTTTCTGTTTTGTTCTTTTAGATTATTTCGCAGGTATTAGCAGGTTCCCAATTCCATGTCCACCATTAGTTGTTGAAGTGTTATATTTGCAGAAGTTTGGGAGTCAGTGTGAGCTTTTAAGATTGATTTGGATTGTAATCTTAGATTAATTTTCTTATTCTTGCTTAAATTATGTCTCTGATTATGTTGAAATACTTTTCTTTTTACATAAGACTGTTCTATTTCAGTTTTTATAATGATTTGTTTCTGTACTTATACTATAAATGAATGCTATTACAGATTTTTCTTTGTTTTACAAAAGAAATAATGTTTTTCTTTTTTCTCCTCATCTCTGTGCATATGCTTCCTGTCTACGATTTGCTTACTACTTCTAATTGAAAGATCAAGCAGGTTGGTGTGATTGATTTGCACTCCACGTGGTACAATTATTTAAACTATAAAGAAATTTGTTGTTTAATTACATTATATATTTTAAACTTAATGATTTTTTAAGGTAAGTATCTTCTTTTGTATTTTAAAGTATTTTTCAACTTTAGCTTTAAGAAAAACTTCCTTTTTTACTAAATTCTTTAGAAATTTTTTTTTTCAGTTTTTATTGAGGAAGGTATTAGGAACATTATTGTTTCCAAATAAATTTTTTAAGGAAACATTCAGAAGTATTAGATTGGCAATGACAAACACATGAGGTATTCTAGACCTAATTAACAAAATAGACAACAAAAATAAATCTATCATCAGAACCAGATTTTTTAAAAAGAATTTTTCTAAATGTTGGAAATAAAAATGATTTAATATTCATGGATTTTTCCTCCTTTTTTTTTTTTTTAAATTGGGAATCAAATGCCTGTTTACCTATGCTCATGTGATGAAAATGAAATAACACTTCTTTTAACTTTGCCTTGCCAAAGTTTACCTTCACAATTTTGGTTAGAGCACATAGCAGAGGGCAATTTAAAATATTACTGCTCCTGTTAGGCTCAACTAAATACTCTATGATGTTGATACTCTTTTTAGATTTATTTACCTGAAATTTTGTGCTGAATTCTTACAGTTTTAGAAGGAGAAGGGTTCTTTTGTTTGGTTTTGGTTTTGGTTGGTTGGTTTGGTTGATTAATATTTTTTAAAAATCTTTAAAAAACAATGTAGAAATGACTTTTGTGATGTCACGTTTTTAAGTGCCTGGTTAGGAGAGTTGGTACATATTCACATTTAGCTTAAAATGTTATTTGGAAAGAAATACAATTTATCAACTGATTCTGGCTAAAATAATATATAAGTAATATAAATTACTTAAATATTGGATTTTTGAAATTGAACCTAACTATATATACATGGCCATCTTTATGAAAATGCTTTTAAGAGCCCAATAAGATTTTTAGTGCTAAAACATTGGTTTGAAAATATTACCTGAAAGGTTTTGAATAACTAATGCAATTCAGGCATAGTAGTAATTCATCAATAGGTCTGTGCTTTTATATTTCTGCACATAAAATTTTTTAAATTTACTGCCTCTTAATGGTTTTGGGAACTATATGTTTTTAACTAACAAAACAATTGCAACCCTAGAAGCCTAAAAAATTAATCTACATGTGTTGATCAGATCACTTCCTCTGTACATATGTAGTTTTCATATATATGTTTTTTCATCTTATCATATTTGCCATTTTTTCTTTAAGTATTTATAATTCTGAGGTGGAAAGGAAGTTATAATTTTTTAATGCATATACTTACTTTATACTTGAACTTTTATTTTCCCCTCCTCAAATTTCTAAGAAATAGTATTACTGATGGGAGAGTCTTTCTAGGAATTCATTGGGAATATGAGTTAGATTACTTTATCAAATTATTTTTTAATAACATAATTCAGTATGTTCAGTACAGATGACTGTGCCAAAGAAGCCAAGAGAATCAGGTCTACATCCTGATTTTGGGAATGCAATGAATCACACCACACCAAAGCATGAATTTGGATCAGTGCTTTTGTTTACTCTTTCATTTAACTTTGTGTCTTTAGTTTGCTTTGGACTTACATTTCTGTAGAAGTGAAGGGTAATGTATTTGAAACCTCTGGGTTTTTTATATAATTTTAACCCAAAGAAAGCCTGTGAATGATTCATGGTCTCGTGGTTCCTGAAAGAGTATATTCAGATATATATCTCCATCATCTTTATTTCTCAGTTTTCTTTCTTTGTTAGCATGAGGGGTTAGCTTTTGGGTGGAGATATTAACAGTTTGTAAACTCTCCTGCTTTACGCTCTTCTGTGGTCCTTTGGGAAGGAAGTTAAGAAAGACAGAAAGCTTTCAGGAGAGCCTCAGACCAATTCTACGAAAACTTTGATCGTTTCTTTGAAGGAAAGTATGTTTCAAAGAAATTGTATTACCAGAAATGAATTCTCTTTGATTCAGTCTCATAACCAGTTTAATAAGCTAACTTTTGTTTTCTTTTTTTGATTTTTCATTTTAATTTCATGATTTTGAAATTCATTCGGTAGACTTATATTGACCATCCATTATATGTATATAAATACTTGAATAGGCATTATAATCAAAATAATCAATTTGAAGTTGTATTTCTAGCTTGATTATTTGGTAGGATTTCTACTTATGTTTGACACTTGGAATGTGTAATCTGACTTAGGGAGATTTAAGGAACTGAGTTTGACATAATGGCAAGCTATTTTAGTTGACCATTTAAGATATGATGATATGTCATAATGGCTCAGCAACTGTAAAATGCCTGGTTAATTACTATGTAGCTGTTATATAATTAGTATAGAACTACTTCCTTTGAAAATATACTGTGAAGTAAAACTTTCAAGTAATTTTATCAAGCAAAATTTTAGAAAAACTCTGATGATATATATTAAAAACTACTTGCTATAAATTCTGCCTGGTACTTTTACTTGTACATTTTATACCTATTTGTGACTTTTATTTATTCATTTATTTTAATTAATTTTGGGGGTAGGTGTTTTGAGAAGATACTCAATTTTGTACCTGGTTATCAGAAAGAAGTAACTAATCATATTGCTTTTTTGTCCATACATGATATTTGGGGACACAGTTCTTTCCTTGTTTTATTTACTTGGTTTTCCTGTTAATCTTTCCTTCTCTCTTTTTTTTTTTCTCCTTTTCTGTTTTGCTTCTCTTCCACTTACCTTGTTCTAGTTATCATTGCACAATTGGACAATAGTTTGAATTTAGTGATTAGTTAAAAAGTTCTCCTAGGACCATAATAAATAGAAATAAAATATATTATTTAGTTGATTTCCTTAGCATTTGATTTTATATTATGAAGGAATGTATTTGTATATTCAAGATAATTTATATGTCTGAAATGTTGACTCTGAAGTGATTGTTGCAATTAAATGACTCAAATAGGTAAAAAGAAAGTTTCCCCAGATAAGATGGTTGAAATGCAAGCAAAAATTGATGAGGAGAGAAAAGCACTTGAAACAAAGCTTGACATGGAAGAAGAAGAAAGAAACAAGGCTAGAGCTGAGTTAGAGAAACGGGAAAAAGATCTTCTTAAGGCCCAGTGAGTATTACTGAATTGAGTTGGATTCATGATTTAAAAATTTTTTTTATAGGATGTATAAGCAATAAAATTGAATAGTAAAAGCTTGATTTTTGTTCCCACAGGCACTATTTTTGGACAGAAGGTTTTGTTGTTTATGTTATATTTTTAAAAATTGCATCTATTTTTCTTTCATCTTTATATAGGAGAAAAAAATCTCAAATTTGGATGTTACAGGTTAAATCATGAATTAATACTACACAGTTGTGTAATTTGATAGAGATATTATATAATTATATTCCTATTTTGAAATTTTACATCCAAATTTCTGTTAAAGATCATCGATGGATATAGAGTATTCTCATTTTAATTAACAGACAAGAGCATCAGTCTTTGCTAGAGAAATTATCTGCACTGGAGAAGAAGGTAATTGTTGGTGGTGTTGATTTATTGGCAAAAGCTGAGGAACAAGAGAAACTTCTTGAAGAATCCAATATGGAACTGGAAGAAAGGAGGAAAAGAGCAGAGCAACTTCGCAGAGAACTTGAGGAAAAAGAGGTGCTGTGAATTTTTGTTTTTGATTGACACTTCACGTAAGATATTTAACGTTTCTAGTGAAAAGCTGAATATAATCTTGATAAAATTTTAAAGAATATCTATGGGTTGCTTTGAAAGATAATAGTTGCTAAACATTTATATCACGTTAAGTAATTAAATTTGTGATTTAATGAAGAAAATTATTCTGAAGTTTATCACTTTTTGTCATAGCAAGAACGCTTGGATATTGAAGAAAAGTATACCAGTTTGCAAGAAGAAGCACAAGGAAAGACCAAGAAATTAAAGAAAGTTTGGACTATGCTGATGGCTGCGAAGTCAGAGGTTGGTCTCTTAGAAATTGCCTCCTATTGTAGTTCTGAAGTTTTAAAAAAGAAATTTCTTTGATTAAGTATGATTAAGAAAAGGAATCATAGTGTGTGATCACAATTTTAAAGAAATAAAACTTTTGCCTTTGTATGTAACTTTAAATTTCAGGTATTAAACTACTTATTTCCAACCTTTACTAATAATGTGGAATAGACAGTGATAGGTAGTGTTATTCTGTCTACTGTTTTTGTGAAAAGAACTGGGTAAGCTCTTGGAAGATTTCCTAGACCAATGCCCTTTGTCACATGGAATTGTTTTGTATTTAAAATCTTGTTTGTATTTCATATTTTTGTTGATTTTCTGGTAGATGGCTGATCTCCAACAAGAACATCAGAGGGAAATTGAAGGCCTCCTGGAGAACATTCGACAACTTAGCCGGGAGCTTCGACTTCAGATGCTTATAATTGATAACTTTATACCTCAGGATTATCAGGTAAGAGGGAAGTCCTCTGATTTAAATATTAGGTCACTTGGCTGGGGTTAAGGGATAGGGAAGTATCATTTCTAATTTAATTGGTGGTAAATATTTACATTTCATGTTTCAGTGATAAAATTTTCTTGAACTAATGCCATCACATTTCACTTCAGCTGTTAACTTTCTTAATACATAATTCTCTGTTTGAGTATCTGAATATCTGAATAAGAATTTCTCAGCCCTTTGGGGAAAGCCAGATTCATGTAATTCATGTAAAGGTATAGGTCCTGCTTTTTCATTCAGTATTCTTTATTCTGTAAATAGAATAAACAGAACTCCTGTGCTAACTTTTTCTCCCTGTTTATGGACACTAACTCTGTATACGTGTGTGTCAGGGGGGTTGTGTGGTAAAATACATAACATGAAATTTATCATTTTAACTATTTTTTAAAACACAGTTCAGTGACATTAAGGTTATTCACAGTATTATGCAATCATGACTACCATCCTTCTCCGGATAAATGTTCTTAATTCTAGCATAATTTAAAAATCTCGGCGTCTGTTTCTCTTCACTCATAATTTCTGTCTTTTTAGTACATTTTAGTAAACTTTAACATTGTTTTTTTAAAAAATTATTTTGAATCTATATACAGCTTTAAGAAATTTTTCTGAATTTTAGTATTTTTGCCTTAGTATTTTTCTCCTTTGGACCTCAGGTGCGTAGAATTAATCTTTGGTTCACAGTATACCCTCCTTGATGGTCCTTGGATGGCCTGCTTTTATTTAGTTATTTTGAACTCATCACTGAAAACAAAAGCTAGGACCATGACAGTGACCTATATACAACCAAATGGTTTCCCTTTCCCCTCTTCCATCCCTTTGCCTCTTCCAGCTCAAGGAACCACCATCCTGAATCCCATGTTCTTTATTTCCTTGATTTTTTTTTTTTAACAATTCAGTTGTGTCTACATATATTTCTTGAAAGTATATATTTTAAAATTTATAAAAAGTATATCATATAGTATATAATTTTTTCTCTTGGAAAGCCAGTACGTTCTTTGAAATTAGCAGATTAGAAGTACTGTTCAAAATTGTATCTACAAAATTACAGAATATATGCAGTGATGGTCACTCTGTCGTTTCATGGCTTATTCAAGTTCACACAGATTTGTTATTTGATCACAGATCATTTGTTCAATTGGCACAAATCTCTCAGACAACAGTAAGACTAAAGAAGACTGAATCCTGAAAGACCCACACACATTCAGAGATTTTCACAGGAAATTTACCTTTAAACCTGTTATTGAAGTATGCAATTTTGGAAACAATTATTGATCCTTTGTTGATGTTCAGGATCCAAGAAATAATCATATTACCACTTACACTTGTTCAAAACATTATTCTTATTCACAATGTAAAAAAGACAAGGTCATTTTCATATGTATCATTTGGCTTTGGTGTTCTGTCATGCAATATATAATGTTTTGAGACTTAACTTTTTTCACTTAATATATTAAGATATTAGTTGCAGGAATACTTTTCAGTATCTTAAATGTTATTAAATATTAAAAGTAGATCATCTTTGACTCTTTTAAAAGGAAATGATTGAAAACTACGTCCACTGGAATGAAGATATCGGAGAATGGCAGCTAGTGAGTATTACCTTCATCCTTTCATGAAATAGTTACAGTATACGTTCTGTAAACTGGGATTGTGCTGGCTACCATGGGGAGAAAGGTGGTTCAGAGGATGAATCAAATGAGACTCTGGTAGGGTGGATAAGATACTTTTCTAATTAACTGTATTATAACACATAAAATACTCAGTAGAAATGGTATAGGTCAGTATAAGGACTGAATGACCTCTGAGTCCCTTTCTGTTCTAGCATTCCAATCATGTTTTATGAATGTACTGTCATTATATGTCATAGTAATTTGTGTCATTCACAGTATTAATTGCTAATTAAGATAATTCTTCTCCCCCTCTTTTTTCCTTTTTTGAGAAATGTGTTGCCTACACAGGAAATAACATGAGAAAGCAGACACCAGTTCCTGATAAAAAGGAGAAAGATGTAAGAGTGCTTTTAAAAAAAAAAACAAACTACAGTTTCTTTATAGAAATGCGGGTCACTAAATTGTTATTAACATGATACCTATTAATCAGCTCTGCTGAAAAAAAGGCTAATCTTTTGGGAATAGAGGCTCTAGGATGGGGTGACTGTTAGGGCAGTTCTGCTCACCTTCAGTCATGATGCCAGGCTTATCATTTCTACCACAAGTCATCTTTGGAGACTTTTCCCACCACCTCTCTGGTCTTGGGAATATGGTTAGAGACTAGATAAAATATCTGTCCTTTTCAAAGCTGGTCCTAGTCTTAGGTCAGCAAGAGGAAGTAGCAGCTTTAGGGAAAATGACATTTTTCTTTACTATGAAGGAATTTATAGTGTGTCAGGGCTTATTCACCAATGCTTGGTGAATACATTTGAGATCCATGGCATTAGAAAAAAGGTATCTTTAGATATTTATTTGGTTTTGTCTTTTGTGAATTTTTTCTAGGAGTTTATTTAGCATTTTAAATCTCCCCGAAAATCTGGTTTATATCCTTCTGTAAGAGTGTCTTGGGTTTGTTTCCCTTACATAGCCCTTTGAAGTGGACCTTTCCCACGTGTATCTTGCCTATACTGAGGAGAGCCTCCGGCAGTCCTTGATGAAATTAGAGAGGCCACGGACTTCAAAGGGGAAAGCAAGGCCAAAGACAGGGAGAAGGTAAGTACTAATTTGAGTGAAATAAAGGCAATGAGATTTCTAAGTAGATACATTTAAAGGAAATTTACTTAACATGGTAAGTATTTTGGCTTAATATATTTAACTAAATATTGAAGTCCTTGTGTAGTTATGGCTTGAGCAAATAAAATCTGGCTAAAGAATTAGTCTTCCAGCTTCTTTAGCCCTCCTGAGTAGTAGAATTTATTTTTAATTTATTTTGTTCTTTCCACATGTGTAGTCATTACTATCTTAATCCCTTAATCCCTACACTAATTCTTCTAGTAAGACGCTAATTTGCCTGTTTAGGCTCTCAGGGTATTATAGTTGGCTTATTGGTTTTTCTATCGTAAATATTGCCTCAAGAACCTTGGTATCCTTAGTGACTAGTTAAAGAAAACTTCTCTAACCATCTTTCCCTCACCGTAGGGGGCTTGTTTTGACTACTGACTGTTTTGTATGTATTGTAACGTTGTAACTTAGTCCAGGGAAATCAGGATGTGAGAGCCCTGGGCTAGGGCTTTTTTCTTCTCTTCTTTCCTATATCACGTACTGTTCCAATTATTTAAACTGACTGTAAGACTTTGGGGCTTCTCAAATGATAGGAAATAATAATCTTCCCCCCCCCCCGCCTACTTTGAGTACATAGACTTTTAAGTGACACGTAGGGTGAAGTTTTAAGTTTTAATATTTTTGTATTACATAATCTCATAGACAACCTAACATTTATAAACTTGAGGAGGAGGAATCAGTAGCATATTAGAAGTGTATGAATTTTTACATTCTTCAGTATTTAGGTGCCAAGGGGTTAAAAGCTTTTCATATTGCCAACAGAAGCCATACGTGTGATATTAATGAATAAAGCAAATCAGTTCAGAGAAATACAAGCTCCTCTAGCTCTTTCAGCTTTCCACTTGTAATAGAGGTGTTTTCCTCTTACCTCTGCTGTTAGAAAGAAATGTAACAATGCACGTGTGAGGATAAATGGTAAGACAGTTGGCCTCAGTGTAGGAGAAAAATAAGCAGTGGTGTGGACTGGGGCAAAATGGAGAGCTTCTTACCTGAAGTGAGTGGCTGCCACCCTGTTTTTAATTAGTTTTGGGAATAGAGGGCCCATTGTTTCTGAATCTTCTTATTTCAAAGGAGAAGCCAGAACTCCAGATTATTTATGTCAGATCTCTGTTTTTAGTCACTTTGTAAAAACTCTGTGTTCCTAAAACAAATAAGTAAATAATTTAGTAAGATATTTGGTTACAGTTTTTAGAATGCGTATTTTGAAATACGTACTTTTTTGGTTTAATCTAAAAGAAAAAAAAATGCACTAACATTAGATGAACCAAACCCAGCATTTCTGTAGCCAGAATGAGCTGCTGTGTTATGAAAACAGTCGATGGCCATAAATGCAGACAAATATACACAATAAATGATTTATTGATATTGCATTACATTATTTGGTAATGTTCAATGTGATATTCCTTATTAGAAATGCATAGTTATGTGCTGAGCAAAATTGCAATAAACACGATACATTAGTGGAGCATTTCCATCAGTTCCTACATAGTCATCTGTGAGGTGTTGCTTCAGGTGATTTGTGTGCTGATTTTCACTGAATAAGCACTCACCTTTAGCATACCAGAAGAGATACTCAAGAGGTTGAAATCTGGCAAGCATGCAGACCACTTGAAGTTGTCATTCCGTCGTCACTCTCGGTGGAGTGTGGTGCTGTGCTCTTGCGGTTACTCTGGGCGACCTTCCCTTAGCCTGAAAGGGCAGGCATTAATTCCTCTCTTAACATGGTTGAGCATGTCAAACCTTGGCCTGTTTCTAGACTCTGTGGCTGCCTTATACTATCTACTACATAATGTAAAGTGTTACATTTCAGTCTTTCAGGAAAGCACTCATGTTTTCTTTTTCTCTTCTCCAAACAGAAAGCGTTCTGCAAAGCCTGAAACTGTAATTGACTCTTTACTTCAGTAAATGTTACAGACTTAAAGTCACAATAAAAATTAGTGATATTCTTATGCCTGGGCAAAATCTTTAATTAAAACACTGAAGACTTTTGTGTAATTTAAGATAATGGAAGCTGTAGATCATGGACTAAGACTGGAACTAACAATTTGCCTAGTAACTTTTAGTCTATATTTATTAAGTTAATGTAACATTAAAATTGTAAACTGGTAATTGTTCAAACTGACATACTACTTTTCAGTTTATACTGTGCAGGGAAGTTAAGGGAGCAGCTTATACTATAGAGAGTTGCAGTTTAAGTGTATACATAAATCTGCTAGTGATTTATTCAACTACTGTATATTTAGATAACTGGATGGATATTCAAAATAGAAAAAAATGTCCTGTTTTTCACACAGACAGTTGCAGGTCTAATTGTCCTATGTCTTGCTGTTATATATGAATGTATGGGCTACATATCTAAGAAATGATTTACTTCTGACACCCACCTGGTCTGTTTAAATGTGTTCTAATTTTTATACTAATATTCATTGCATTTGAAGTATGAGATGACTGATCTGACTGATCTGTAGAAAATTTTATAATTAGTCTTTAGAAGTGTACATGCTTAAAAAACAAAAGTTGAAAATGTTTCATCTGAATTTCTCGAGTTCTTTTGCCACTTTGACTTCAAGTCAGTTTTTTGTTTTGGTTTCATGTTCTCTTGAAACATTGAATTTGTGCCTAACTATAAAGTAGTCAACAACTGCAGATAATAAGAAGCTAAATACTGGTCACTAATATTTGCCTGTACGTGTATATTTTTTAAACTTTACTTTGCAGTGTGACTAGTGGATGTTTTCCTTTGTCTGAGTTCTAAATTTTGATGGAAGTAGCTCTGTTTCTCCTAGTTGAGAAAGATCTCCATTTTCCAGAAACTACAGCCAAAGCAAGAAATATATCTTTCAATTCTTTACTTTTAAAGTACTTTGTTTTTCTTCATATTTTACAAAGAAAATACTCTTCCCTGAATATCTTTCATTGACAAATCCAGTTAGGCCATATCTCTAAAATAAGTTATTTTTATTTTACAGTAAAGTAAGTTGTAATAGAATTGTTTGTTCTTTTGTTGGCTGCTTACAAAAAGTTATGCTACTCCAAAAAGAAGCATATACATCTTTTAAGTGTTTTAAAATTATGTAATCAGCCCTGAAACACATTGACTACAAGTTTTGAGGCTTCATAAATGAGTATTTATTAAGTTAACATTGTTGTAGTAAGTTTGTATAAATATTGGTTTGTAATTACAAAGCTGTGCATGCAGTGGGAGTGAGTGAAGTTAATGTGTTTGTGAAGTAGTGGTAAAAATGTGTCCATAAATTTAAGGTACATTCCAAAGGTGGTGTACTAAATGTCCTGTGTAGGGTGAATATTTTCTGGGTAATAAGAATTGCATTTAACTGGCAGCATTTTCTTTGTAATGTGTAAGATAATTAGACAGTTACAACTTTACTCTGTGGAGCATTGTTTAGGTACTGTGAAGACTTGAGGTGAACTTGTGTCTTGTAAAAGCTTTGTGTGAGCAGAATATCTTGGCAATTATAGATGCACATTTAACTCTGTTAGTAATTACTGTAGAGAAATCTTAATTTTACTTGTAGAAAGAAAAGATGACTACTTCTTTTTAAAGTCCATGTGTCTAGCCTTTAACCATCAAGTTAACAGAAAAGGAGTAACTTTTGCATTTTTTTCTATTCCACTCCACTGCAGTAACTACAACAAAAAAACTGTAAGAAGTCAAAACATTGAGAAATTTTAAAAACTGGTTGCTTTAGTAGTTTTTTTTAAAGCATTTACATTAGAATTGATTATACTAAATGGGCATTAACTATTTACCTTGTGTAATACTAGAATTAGATATTGGAGCCAGGCCCGAATATCTATGTGAAAACATGGGAACCTGACTTTAGAGCTCTTCATTTAGCTCCAGTCATAGCAGTTCTCTGGTTTCTTCACATTTACTATGTCTTTGTCCACAAATGAAATATTTTGTAACTTCAGTGTTAATTTCATGAAAGGATATAGATGAACAAACTTCTCATTATTTGAAACAATAGGCTGATTTAAAATGAGTATCACATAAAGTAGGTTATTGAATGGCCATTTTCTTTTTAATTTAAAAAAATATTTATTTATTAAAAATAGCCTTGGTAGAATGTTATTTGCTTGTGGTACGTTCTTTAATAAACCCTACAATTATATATAGTAATAATTAGGGTATTAAAATATAGTAATATTCCCCATTTTTGTTTAGATTTTTTGTGAAGTATAAAAGTAATCAAAGTGAGAGTTCTATATCTGTGTATTCATCCCACAAGTAGAATCCATCTGACATGCTATGTTGTCTACTTTCTGGGGAAGAGGAACATTTTTTTGCAGCAAGAAATTTAAGGTTACTTTGAGAGAGGGGGTGGTACTACTACAACTATAACATTTTTTTTTAATTATTATAACAGCTTTAGGTATTTTTTGGTCTTGTTTTTTTATAGTATTTTAAAAATATCTTTCCCCTTAACTCTTATTTTAAGGAAAGCCCCTCCCTATCCTTCAGGGCTGTGAATTAAGGAATGGGTAGAGTTTACATTTAAGTATGCCAGTGTCTGCCCAATTTCTTAAAGGATGCATTTGTTTTCCTTTTTAGTTATTCTTTGATCTTAAAATGCTAGAAGAAAACGTAGATCTTCCTAGTGCCTTTGAACTTACACTCTTGTCTAGTGAATTTCAATCATTAATAACTTTAATAGCATTACTACGATACTATATGGTGGCCAAAAATAAAAATTGTATGGTGAGTTTGCTGAATTAATTTCAAAAGCCACACTTTCATTGTATTTTATGTATAAATTGTATTTGTTCAAATTGTATATATTGCTATTATATGTACACATATAGCATGGTTAAATAAGAAATAAAAATCCTTACCTGATGCTGTAATAGTGGCCTGCTTCTTTACTGAACTATTTTTTGTGTTTATGTGCATCCTGATCTTAATAGGCAGGTTCTTTGTGGTTGGCATCTCAATTTCATGAGGCTGAGAGAGGCCGGTGTAATTTTATACCCAGAAATACTCAGTGTTCTAGGTCTTTAAACAGAAATCATCATGATACAGAAACCTGGGAGAGATGTTTTTTAAAATGCTTCTTCCCATTGATTGAAACTTATTTTCATCAAAAACATTTTTACCCAAGTTTTGTTATCCTTTTCTTTCGGTATTTGAGAACAAAAACTTAAAGAAGTGTATATGGAAAATGCATCTCACTAAAAGATAAAAGGAGACGTTTCTTAGTGGTAATGTTACGATCTCTTTCAAAAACTTTTAATGAGCTTAAAATAGCTCCAAAACAGTAACATTGCTTGGATTATTGTTAATCATGTGTTCTTTTGACAACATTTGTTGATCACCAGGCAACATGCTAGGCAGCCTTAAATTGACAGCAGACATTGAGAAATTTTGATTTGTCATCATGTTTCAAAGGATTTCATGTGCTCTTTGCATAGGAGAGGAGACTCCTCTGGCCATTTCTGGGCTTGCTCTCTTCCTTTTCCCAACTGTTAGCTGATGTAAAACTCCTACGTGTGTGTAGAATATGAAAATAAAATTAGAGACCTGCCATAGTGTAAGCAAGATGATCAATAGTGCTGCCTTCGCACCTGCTGCCCCTCCTCCCCGGTTGAGTTTTGGACTCTGATGCTCACTTTCACCAAGCAACCTTAGGAAACTTATCACTGCCTGTGTTGTCAGGATGCTGCTGAGGACATTGTCCATCCCACCGTCTTGTGAAGACCCTTGAGAATCTCTCTTAAAACCAAGTACAAAAAGCAGAACAAAACAAAATCCTGAGTACCAGCCTAAAGGACCACAGTTAATCTGTGCCCACAGGAACAGTTAACACAGTCCTGAAGCTGCAGCCTAAACTTAAAGCGAGTTGGAGGAGCCTTCTAAACACAAATGTTATAACATCTGAATGTCTCATTCTTAAGCTGTTTGATTTGCAAAGCAAATCAGGTATTCAGTCCTCCTTCGGAAGTTGAACAAATGTGTGGGAAAATGATTACGAAGAGGCTACTTCAAAAAGAACTTGTTTCCTCTCAGCATTTATCTTGGGCTTCCTGTGACCCCATCTTCAAGTTACTTTTATCACCGTTATCAGAACATCACATTGTCTTACCCAAACACGTTTATGGCTCTGACTAAAGAATATGACAGATCAGACATTCTTCTACACCTGCTCCCTCCCCCATCCCTTTTTAGAGGGCTGGGGAAAGTTTAGTTTTTAATCAAAGGCTTTATTTCTCCAGTTTTACAAAGGAATTTAACTGGGACTTTACAACTGAATAAGATATTTCTCAGAGTTGATACCAATCTTAGCAAGAGGATATTGCCTAACCCAACCTAAAACTACCAGAGTCATTACAGAAATATTGTGTTGGCCTTTATTTCTACTCCATCATGAGTTATGCCACTCAGCCACCCAGGTGTCTTTTTTATTTACTGTGGACTAATGCTGTGCTGAGTAGAGGGTCCTTGCAAAGCTCATAGCCTCCCTCAGGAGGGAGAGATGGCCATGTAAGTGGTGAATGACCATGCAGCCTGTTGAGGGCTGTAGTGAAGGAGGGTGAATGGTGAGCTGCCAGGCACATCATCCTTCCCTAGGAGCTGACACGGTGCTTAGCACACATCTACCTGACCAGAAGGTTAGAGAAGGCCTGTTCTCTCTTTGAGGTGTCTAAGCGATCCAACACGTGCGGAAAGACATTCCAGGCAGAAGAAGTAACGTGAATCTAGGTGCCACCACGTGCATTGGTGGTATGTTTGAAGTTAGGCCAAAGCGGTTGGGATAGATGAGCCTGAAAAGGAAAGAGGCCAGGATCCTACTGTCAAAAGAGTTTTCTGTAAGCACTGAGAAGTCATGGAAGGATTTTAAGTGGGACCCGCACGCTGTTTGTGTTTTAGAGAAATAACTGCTGGAGAGATCATGAAGGACTAGAGACGAAGGAAGCTGGGAGAGCAGACAATGTGCGTGCACACCGGTGCCTTGGAGGCTGAAATGGTCATGGGCTGGAGGAGCTAACCTCCCTCTCTTCTCAGCTGGCTCTCTTGCCTTGTGATTGGTACCAAGACTGAGCGAGCGTATGTCTCTTTACTTCTCTTTAGTCGTGTTCTGTAACAGGTGCCCAGGTGTGCAGTCGGCACCCAGAACGTCTAAACATGCTTGTGTTTGGTATAACACTGGCTAGGACGAAACAGGAAGGGAAGAGACAGCTTAGAGAGTGAACATTGAAGTAGGAAGACGTTGACAGGAAGAATGGATTAGAAGAGAAACACTGGAGAGCTGAGGAATGTCTGCACACTCAGGGCAAGCACCAGCCCAGGAAATGCTAGGTGTGACACTAGCTAGATTTTAGTACTCCCCCTGGGGACGGAGCTCCAGTGGAGCTGAGGGCTTGAACCAGGAAGTCAGCTCCCAGACTAGAGAAAGTGCTTGCCTTGCCCTCAGCTTAAGGTGGTAGGAACTGTGAAGCTAACCTTGTCTGCTGATAGGCCAGGCCGGGCCTTGCTCTGGGAGAAAGTTGAGCCCTGCACTCTCCTCTGAAATCCCTCTTTCTCAGATGATTTGGGTAGGGAAAAAATAGGACAGCGCACTGGCATGGACAGGCTAATAGCAAAGAGAGAACCCCTGGTGCATTATTATCAGAGAACAGCATTTCTCACTGGCTCAAGAATGTTTTAATAAGGGACATTTGGCTGTAAATTTGAGCAAATTGTTTTTCTTTCATTTATTCAATAAGTATCACCTACCAGTGCCAGTTAGAGATGTAATATGTTAGTAGGTAAAAGGTGGAGGTAGCTGACAGCAGGGAGGGAGGGAATCAACCTTTGCTGTCAACATCACATAGTCTGTGCACAGATAAGAGGCACATCCCCTGAAGCAGGTGTGGGCTGTAGCTAAATTTCCTCAGTGAATGTGCTTATGTGACAAGCATCTCAACTTTCACTTAATCCTGATGTTTCTTCACTCATCTTTTAATGTATGTCCTCCTCAATTCATGTTCTCTCACCCCGTCTTTGGCTGTTTCCATCCATGACAGACAGACCTGCCTGGAGCTTGTGCCTGTCCCTTCTATGGCCTGTTCTGAACTTTTCTTCCAACTGCCCTTTCTTTTACCATCCTGGCCTCATACACAAATTACAACCCACAACTCATATCCTGTGGCAGACTACAGCTCACATTAGCCATTGAATGCAAATGAGTCTCAATCAAAGAAGAAAGGAAATTTCAGTGTGGCCTTAGAAGGCTCCATGACTGTCTTAGTTACTTGTTGCCCTTGGCATGCTGGTATTTTATGTGGGCAGGGTGAAACTGGCTGTGGTCAGGGTGTGACTTTTAAGCTTTTGATTTTTTCCCTTATTTTGAAAGGGTTAAAAAGATATTACATGTTTTGGTATAATTTTAGTACACGTATTAATTTTCGCTCATTCACGGTTATTGGGTCCATATTCTTGCAGAGAATGTATCTTTAAAAGGTAACTTTTAGTGACTTGACACTTGTTTTTTTTTTCCCTGTAATTTTTTTAAATAACAGCTTTATTGATTATAACTCACATACTGTAAAATTCATCCTTCTAAATGTATAATTCAGTGGTTTTTAGTATTTTCACAGAGTTGTACAACCATTATCACTATTAAATATCAGAACAATTTCATTATGCCTGAAAGAAACCCTATGTCCATCAGCAGTTACTCCATCTTCCTCCATTTCCCCCAGCCCCTAGTAACCAATGTTCTGCTTCTTACCTCTGTGGATTTGCTTCTAATAGGCATTTCATATAAATGGAATCATACCATATGTGGTCTTCTGTGTCTGGCTTCTTTGTCTTAGCATAATGTTTCCAAGGTTCATCCATACTGTAGCATATATCAGCACTTCATTTCTTTTCATTACCAAATAATATTTCATTGTTCATTTGTTTATCCATTCACCATTTGATTGACATTTGGTTCGTTTCTACTTTTTTTTTTTTTTTCACTATTAATGATTAATGCTGCTGTGAACATTTGTGTAAAAGTTTTTGTGTAGACTCATGTTTTCAGTTCTCTTGGGTGGATACCCAGGATTGGAACTACTGGATTATACAATAACTATGTTTGTTGCTGGTAGATGTAACCGGTTTCCAGGTTCTTGTCCCATCCCTGAAGGAATTCAGAGACAATACGCAGTGGTTAAAAAAGTAAAGTGAGGATTAATTAAGGAGTGGATAGTATACTCTGAAGGGGAGAGCGGGCAGGCTCAGGTGTGCTGGCTGCTGAATTTCTTTGGCAGGTTTGTTACATAGGGTGTAAAATGAAGGGGTGGAATATTCATTAGGGAGGGAACGGTCTGGGGTCATATTCCCTGATTTTCATCCTAACTCCACTTCCCAAAGGAAGGAGGGATTTTTGTCCTTATTTAGTCTGGATTGGAAGTGTCATGGCGTCTGTGCATGATGGGTACTTTTAATCTGCAAGGCTAATTTTATTGAAATAAGGGCATAATGAGCAAAAGGTACTGGACGCTGGAGATTCTTGCCTTTTCTCACCTTTCTTTGTTGGCCTCCAGGCCGCTCATCACCCCAAAAGGTGTGACCACTTATCAGCCCAGAGGTTCCTGCTTTTCTTTCTCTGCCCAGGGACCCCTGGTGCTTACATGATGTGTGGTTTTCTGCATTTGACCTGTGTCTCCTTTCTGCCCAATTCCCGCCATTTGGCCTGCTCATATCTAGCTGTGTGCCTGCTCTACCATGTTTAACCTTTTGAGGAATTGCCACACTTTTTTCCAAAATGACTGCACCATTTTCCAATCATACCAGCAATGTGTAAGAGATCCAGTTTTTCCACATCTTCATCAACATTTGTTATTGTCTGTCTTTTTAATTTTAGTGCTTTAACTTTTAAAAACATTTTATCGTTTATGCACATGGTCACACACACAGGCTTAAAATGGAAAGCCAAAGATCTCCTGCCCTACTTTCACTGATCCTTATTCCAAGTCCCATTCCTAACAACGCACCTTCTCTTTTTTGTTTTTAGTTTTTCTAGTAGTGACCATTATAATTCCAAATATTTCTTGATTCACCTACTATTGGTTTGTTTGTTTTTTTACTTTTTATTATGAAAACTTTCAAACATGTATGAAAGCAGAGTAGTACAATCAACCCCCATGTATCCATCTCTAGCTACATCTTATGACCACCTTGGCAGCTGTTTTTTGATTTATCAACTTGAGATATTTTGTGTTAATTTCCCCATTGCAATGTGAGAGTTTACCACATTTATACTATCCCTTCCAAATTCTTTATAGCAAATTATTTTTAGATCTTCTATTACCTTTGTGATTTTGAATGAATACTTACATCTCCTGTTCTTGTTCTGTCAGCCTTCAACAGTATTGCTTAACTGATCCCTCCCCAAGTGAGCTGGGGATATTAGTGCCCTACCTCTCTTTCCTTGTGCTTTCTCCTCTCAGTCATTTTCAACTATGCCCTTTATGTTGTCAGGTTGATAGCATTGACAGTCTGTTCTGTAACCACAACTAAATCCTCCATGCTTTGTCTTCTGGTTGATTCTAAGATTTGAGAATTGAAAGAATTTACATTATTAGGACTTTAAACATTTTTCACTGCAGAGCCATACAGTCTGCTAGAATTATCTTTCCCCTCTGTAGATTCAACATAACCACCTTCATGCCAGTGGGAGAAGACTGTTCTCAGCATCCAGTTGACACTTTTTCAATTCAGAATTACTTCGTAGTCAGTAGTGCTTATGGACCCATTCTCCAAGCTCTCTTAGATTAATTATCACTTACGTCTTGTGTGGCCTTGTATTTAATCATTTTGTGCATTATGTCCTCAGTGAGAGAAGAATCTCCTTGAAAGGGAAATGATCTTTCATTTTTCACTACCACACCAATTTGAGTCTCCCAGTAAATTAAACTGGTTTCCCCAAAAGTTGTCAAGTAAATATAGCCAGTGCTATTAAAGTGACATCATGCCATCAAATTCTACATATACTTTATTTTATTATGAGTTATAAATACATAAATATTTTTAAAATAAGGCTATTAAAAACTCATAAATTAAAATATTCGGCTTCAACATTTTGAGTATTTCTCCTTCATAATCTTCTTTAGCCTTTCCAAGAAGTCTCTCAATGTGCTCTTCTTGGAGTCATTCACAGAACAGGTCTAAAAAAGAAACATTTCGTTAGTTTGCATTGCTAAGTACTGGATCTTGCTGTCATGCCTGGCTACCTGGCACTTGGCCCTGAACACTGATGAAACCAGTACGCCCAGTCTAGCTTGGTTGGGAGTCTGACTCTGCCACTCAGCCAGCAGGATTTGCCTATTTTTGGTGCATATAGCTACACTCCTAGAAAGGGTCACTGTGCCATCACTGGCTGCCTTCTGGGTACTGCCATCCCTGGAGAAGTGTGTCACAGCTAGGTTCTGCTCAGGGGCATAACATGAAGGTAGAGTCTCAGACTTGCCCATTGTCGTCCTGGGCCTTCTGTGTGGCCGCCTGGACTGCTGAGAGAGATTCAGCATGTGTGCCCTCCTGCCCATTAAACAGCAGCATCACAGCCTGGCAGCACTTCAGGTGGAAAGGATTCCTGGTACCAGCCACCAGGCCACTGCTTCATTTTGAATCTCAGCCCTACCAGTTATTAATTGCATTGCCTAGAACAAACTACTTCATTTATAAAAGGTTCAGTTTCCTTCTTTGTAAAATGGGAACAGTAGTGCCTATTTCTTAAGGTAATAAGAGGATTGAAAGAGAGGATGAGTGTAGTATCCGCTCCCTGTTCTATTAGCTTATCTTATAAATAAAGCAGCAGGCCCTAGAAGGGGGGATGAATGTCCTCAATTCCTCTACTTGGCGTTAGATAATGTCTACTCTTTGCTCTCTCTCTTCTCTCCATCGTCAACTCTCCCCTCTTACTGGAGGATTCCCACCGGTATTTTGACATGCTCAGTATGTACCCCATTAAAAAGAACTTCCCTCACTCCACACCTGCCCTTCAGCTGTTGTTCTGTTCCTCTGCAACCTTATGGAAGAGCACCTCAGAGGAGTTGTCCACACTCAGTGTCCTTTCTTTTTACTCCTCCCTACCCCCATTTTCTATGGAACCCACTCCAGTCAGGCTTTCATTCCTGAATCTCCATTTATATCAGCATCACCAGTGGCCTCTGTCATGCCAAATCCAGTGGGCATTCTCCAGTGTTCATCTTACTTGACCTTTTAATACATTTGACACAATTGATCACTTCCTCCTCCTTAAGAGTTTCTTCACTTGCCTTCTGAGGTACCACACTTTAATTTCCTCCTATTGCACTGGTTACTTCTCTTTTGCATAACCCTCCTCTGGTAACCTCTGTATGTTAGAGTGCCTCTGGGCTCAGTCCTTGGATCGCTCCCTTTCTCTGTGTCATTCAGGTCTGTGACTTTAAACAACATCTTTCTGATAACCCTTCACTTTATATCACAAGTTCTGAGCTCTCCTTTCAGCTTCAGACTTTTTCAAAATTCTTATCAACATCTTCACTTGGCTACTCAGCAGGTACCTCAAACTTAACTGTGTATAAACTTGAACCTCGTGACCTTAACCTCCAGCCCTGCTTACCCTCCTCATTTTCCATATCTGTAAACAGCACCAACTATCCCCCAAAGGGCTCAGGCTAGGAACCAAGAGGTTACCTTTTACTATTTCCCTCACCCCTCACAGTAGCTCTGTCAGTAAGTTCTCTGGCTCTATTTTCAGTTATATCCCAAATCGGACAGCATCTACTGCTCCACTCTGTTAAAACCACCGTCATCTGAAGCCTGCAATGCTGTGGCCGTCTTGCTTCTATGCTTACCCCTGTTCAGTCTCTTTATTGCACAGTAGCCAGTGATCATTTAAAATCACCTAAATCAGATCATAGTCTCTGCCCTGCTCAAAACTGTCTGGGAGTTTCCCACCGTATCTGGGACAGAATCCCAAGTTCATGTGTGATCTCCTACTGAAATCTCCCTCGCTCACTCTGATCCAGCCATACTGGCCTTCCTCACTGATCTTTGAACATATGAAGCTTATTTCTACCTTAGGGTCTTTGCATAGCTGTTCCCTCTGCCTGGAATGTTCTTTCCAAGTTAGTCACATGGCGGGCTCTTTCACTTAATTCAGAATCTCTACAGATGATTTTACTAATTACTAAATCAGCCCTCTCCCTCATGACCCCTATGTTCTTTATTCCTAATTTTTTTGATTCCTATAATTTCATCATAGCACTTATCAATACTGGACGTCATATGACATGCTTGTTTGCTTTTATAACTCCCCCATTAGAACATTCTGTGAGAGCAAGAACAGTATCCCCGGTGCCTAGAGCAGTACCTATAAGCAACACTCACAGAGCCCCAGCAAATACCTGTCGAATGGATGAATGGGTTAATTGCCCAAGAGTCCTACTGTTCATAAGGAGGAGTATTTAGTATAAGGCTGCTGTCCAACAGGAGCCCAGTGAGTGCAGCTTACCGTGTTTGCCAGGCCGCTGAGGTTCCTGTCAAGTCCGCTCAGGTGTTTGCTCAAGCAGTTGTGGTGTCTGTAGATGTGCCGAAGAGCAGTTGCCGCCTTGCAGAAGGTTTCCTTCTCAGTCGTGTTCTAGAAAGAGAAACACCACAGATAGTTATGTGTTGGCTCGATTCTGAACGTGGGAGAGAGAGATGTTTCCTTCTGATCTGTTCTTTCCAGAAGGATGAATGGAGAAGGTGAATTTGCTCAACTGTGGATCTGGTGTTCCAGAGACTGGTGGCTGCTCATTGCAGCAAGCAGCCTCTCCCAGTTACCTACAAATGCAGCAGCATTTTCCTAAAACCTCCCAATTTCCTTTCCCTTGGAGGGTTTTGCTGAAAGGGTGCCTGAATCGAGTTACTCAGCTAAGTAACTGAGAGAGTGGGGATTTGAACATAGGGCCACCTATCTTTAGCCCATGTCTGTTCCTTTACCCCATACAGGCTATTCTTTCTGGGGAAGGGGTTGTATGTCTGTGAGCTTGTGGTCAGAGTCTGTTCTCTCTTATTCCTGTAAGGTCTTAGAATCCAGGTTTCCCTGGAAATCCCACATGCTTCTGAAATAAACAAGTGCCCATCCTTTGGCCAGGACAGCACTACTTTGGCCAGCACTCTCTCCATTTAGCCCTCCCCCTGGGAAGTAACAGTGTGAGGAGATAAGGGGTTTCCCCACAGCTAGAGGTGAATGCCAGGATCGGTGCTGGGTACCCCCGGGAGTTTGGCCTGGGGAGATCAGGGGCAGCTTCTGAGTGAGGGTGCTGGGCCTTGAACAGAGCTCCTCCAGTGTGCAGTGTCAGAACCTCCTTGGAATGCTGGCCGTTCTAATGTGGGTCTGGCCACATGGCTCTCCCTGCGGACGTTTGAGCCTTAGAAGAGGGAATGTATAAGGGGGAAACAGCTCTTGTTGAGAACCTGGGAGGAGGAGTATGTCTCAGTCTGATCAGGCCTAGCTAGGGTGTCCTCTCACTCTCCCCTGAAGAACAAAAGCATGGAGCCTGGAGGGTGGTCTTAGCTTGAGCCCAATCCAGATCAGATAAAACTATCTTCAGCCTCTGCCAGGCTAGGTTCTTGTCCCTTGCTGCTCAGAGTGTGGTCTTTGAAGCTGCAGCCAGGGCATCACCTGGGAACTTGTTAGAAATGCAGACTCTCAGGCCTCCCCCTGGACCCACTGAATCACAGTATACTACTGGATCTCCAGGGCATTTGCACTGTCCAGGCAGATTTTTAGGTTCTTACATGTATTTTCTGATTGTCAGACTTTTACTGTAAGAGTAATATGTATTTAACAGAAAAGGTTTCACTCATTATCCCACCAGCCAGAGATAACTACTGTTAAGATTTTTGATAACTGTCTTCCAGATTTTTTTAATACTTCTTTTTTTTTTTTGGCAGTAGGGACCAACTATTGATACTGTTTTATTTTCTTTCTTCTTTCTTTCTTTCTTTTTTTTTTTAGTGAAGTTACTGAGGATTAAACCTAGGACCTCATACCTACTAAGCACACATTCTGCCACTGAGCTGTTACCCTCCCCTGATTGATACTGTTTTGTAACCTTTTTACACTTAACATATAGTTCTAGCAATTTCTTAAGTCATTCAGTAGTATTTAAGAAGATGAGATTGAGAGCTGCATAGGAACCCAGGGCCTATATGCACCATAATCGATCAATCCCCTATCATTGCAGTTTTCTGCTTCTGTAAATAAAGTGGCAGTGAGTCATCTGTGTAAATTTTTGTTTTCATCTCTTATTTCTTTAGGCTAAATTCTAGAAGTGCAGTTCATATTTTAGGATTTTTCCAGGAGGATCTAGACCCAGACTGAGGCACCAGAATCCCAAATTATAGAAGCTTCCCCTGTTCTCCATGGAGCTTGGTGGCCCATGGGCAGGGCCTTAGGAAGAACATACACTTAATGAACTGGCCAAGAGCCCTCTGGACCCTGATTCTAGTTGGAAATTTAAGAGCGGTACCAATATCTTTGGGCTCTGGGGGTCAAGAAACCTCCCATAAATCACCATACCTCTGGGGGCAAGCAGAGGTGGTGAGGCCAAGGAGAACGCAGACACTAGGTGTGTGCAGATGTAGGCAGAGAGAAATGAGGTTCAAAAAGGCCAGAAGGAGACAAGACCCTTTGCTTATTTCTCCATCAAAATCTAATGAGCCTTTTCTAAAACTTTGGCTAGGATCTTAGAAATTATACTGCCTTAGTTTTGAGTGTATGGCCATATAATATAGGAAAACACACTAAAGATATTTTTCAAAGCCCTTCTAAAAGTAATTAGGATAAAATAGGAATTGAAAAGAGATTGAATTGAATAGAAAACTTGAAAAGAACTAATTCCAAAGGCTGGTTTAGCTTCAGGTCTTAAAGCTTTAGCTCCATTGGCATGGCAGCAACAGGATGACACTCCGTACCCACCACTTTCACCTGCTTGTTGAAATTTTGGTGCCTGAGTACATCTCGTGTGGCTCGAGGACACTTTGAGGACAGGTGGACCCCGCAGTTCAGAATTACTCAGGGAAGAGGCTCCAAAGGGAGCCTGGGCTCTTGACACAAAGAAGCCCGTCCCCCATGGGAATATAGCAGGTGGTGGAATGCCGGCCAGGAGACATCTGTGGCCAGGACTCTGTTAGAGTTCTAATCTGGGACATACAAATCCAGTCCTGTTTGTGTTATATTCATTATCTTCACTTTGGCCCAAATTTAGTCAGCCAGTGTTATATATGAAAAAATCCTTTACTTTCACTTTCAAAAGAAGATGTAAAGGTTGACGTAGAGCTCCCTGAAAAATTGTGTACTTCCAGCTCCCTTTGGTTGAGTAGGAAATACCTCCAACTAATGGTCCACTCAGGAAGTCCTTTGTAGACTGGCCACCTTGCTTGCCTTCCACCTTGCTCTTCCTCAGGCCACCTTAACTTCACTGACACCAGGAAGGCACTGTCCATGAAGCCCAAGATTTAGATCAGCACATTCTTCCAGCAGCTGCCAAGAGCAGGATGTGGCCCAACTTGGATGTAATGGAACACTTGATCCCCAAAAGAACTAAAATCAATACCCTGGATTTTGGAAAGATGTTCTTCTTTGAGAACACAAAGAAGTAACTTTTCCTCCCACATGTCACCTTTGTGGGTTTTGAAAATAACCACCTTTCTTTGTTCTGAAATATCTTAATAGGTAAGTAAGCAGGACTGAGTCTTTGAGGAAAAGAGAATGGGAAAAATGAAATTGTTAATCCAGGAGGAGTAGAAGCAGTTCGGGAGAAGGCATGAGGTAGGTAAGAGTGAAGGAAGGCCATATATTATATGGCCATACACTCAAAACTAAGGCAGCAGGGACTGGTTGTAGGAGCTGGCTCTCCATGTGGCGAGGGAGTCTGTGAGAACTGAGTGAAGAGGAGGGCCAAGAACAGAAGGAAAGCAGCATGGCAAGGCCTGCAGCTCAGGGTGGGGGGTGAGGGGTGGCTGGGTCTTCTAGAGATAGGCTAGAGCAGGGTCGCCCTGGGCTTGGAGTCATGGGGGGTTTCATCATTTCCAACCGTTGGCCCTCTTTCTTAGAATTATTGCTTCTCTACAACCAGTTTTTGCCTTTAGTCAAGAGTTATATCATACAATAACACTTTCCACTAACTCAAGAGTTGGATTCCAACAAACTTTCAAAATCATTTTCATATCTTCAGATGTAGAAACTGAGGCACAAAGAGAGGTGGAGACTTGCTAAGGGCTACATAGTTAAAGGCAGAACTGGGGCTAAAGCCACAGACTCTCGCTTCCAGACCCTTGGCACTTCTTTTGGGGCCCTGCGCTTGGCTTTGGTAGAGCCCTCTCGGCAGTGCAGTCGCCCTCTGGAGAACCCAGAGTACAACTCAGTGGACTCTTGGCTATTTTATGTATCTATATAAAATATTAACATAGTCTCCAAGTCCTTCCAATCTACTGAGGGACAGAGTCTGATACAGGATCAGTTTCTGAAGGATGGAGTTATATAATATATATTACATAATGTTATATATTATACCTTTATATTATATACATAATATCATATAATTACATTACAGTATTATGTATTATTGTATATCCAGCTCCTGGAATAATCTTTAATGAAATGAGATCATCCAGACAGAGTCCTGAAGAACAGTTTTCCTTCCCAGTAGGGCAGGCCTGGTCTGTGGCCTGGGTGCTGGTGTGAGGCCCTGACCTACCCACAGGGCTTCACTCCTGGCCAAGTAACCCTCCAGTACACGTGGAAAGCAGGTGGTTAGGAGACCACTGGTAGATTGAAGCTCTGGGTTTTTCATTCTCAGTCTTGTGTTTCCATGAAAACAGGAACTGATGTGCACAAAGCTATTGATATGGCTGTAGTCATGTGTTTGTCAGAGAAAATGCACTATCAGCTGTCAAATCTATCTCCTCCCACTGCACATCAGGGGGTGGGGGTGAGGAGGAAAGGCGAGACGCCCCAGCAGGAGCAGCCAGAGGCAGGGATATGTTGAACCCTATCTGGCAGACAGTTGTGGACAGGCCGGAGAGGAGTTGGCAGGACAGAAGCAGCTTAGGGCCTCTGGACAGCCATGCCCAGAGGTGGTGGACCGTTAGGTGACCAGGCTGCGGAAGAGGAGGGGCTCTGGTGATAACTTTTCTGTTGCCGTAGGAAGTCTCTTAGACAAAATGAAAGCTCTCTCAACCTGTAATCTCAATATCTGTTTTTGTGAGAGTATTTGGTTTTTCAGAAATGTATGGGCTAGAAAAATTCTCTCCTTTAACAAGTATTTCTTGAGTGCCTCCTATATTCTAGGCCAGGCCTGGGTAAAATCCTAAAGAGCTTTTCCTTGACTGTGGTCTGAATTATGACTAAAAAACCCAAGCTTTCTATTATACATCTTCTAAATCAAGTGAAACCAGACACACCAAAACATATTTGAGAATAAAGATCAGAATTCTTGTTCTTTGAAAACATTTCACATTTTACAGTTAATTTGGGCCTGCTTGCTCTCTGTTTAAAAAGTTTCTTGTTCAAATACTTGTGGATAGCTCTCCTCACCAAATCACCCATCTGCCAAAGCAGACCCAGGACAGCTCTTACCTTTGGGGCAGCAAAGACGTCTGCTACAGTCAGCTCCATGCACGAATTCTTGGCCCAGGCAGGAACGAGAGAGCAAGAGACAGAGTTACCTCCAACTGCACAGAGTAATCCTTGCTGAGTACTTCTCACTCCCTAAACTGAGAAAACTTCCTATAGTTCCTCAGGGAAAAAAAAAAATGCCAGGAGAAAAGTCTCCACTCTGCTCCCGGTCCTGTCACCAGTCACCAACTCCCAGCTCCCTGGACGCTGTTGTGTTCTCACAGTCTGAGAAGTACGCACAGCATCACCAGAACATCTGGAGAGATGGTGCCAGATAGCTTACTCACCTTTCTCGCAGTGAGGGTGTTCAGCGTTTTGATGATCTCTTGCAAGGTGATATCACACTTGTGTCCGTGGGCAAAGTTGCTGGTACAAACCAGTAAGCAGACCAGGGTTGGGATCAGTTGGTAAGTGAGACCCATTAATAGATCTCTATTTGCCCTGACAGTGTGAGGCAATTAGTTTACCAGGAGAAGCTAACAATGCAATTCTGACAAAGATATCTCTATATATAGATATAAAATTGCTGAAACTGAGGGAAAATCAGTTTACATTGGAAATTTTCGTTACACCAAGTTGTCAGTCATTTGGGGCCAATCAGCTTGTCTCTTCCAGGAGAAAAAATGCCTCACAGAAACAGGTAAAATGTTCCTGTGAAATCAGACCAGTAGGAAAATGAAACCTTTTTTTAAAATTAACTACAAAGTATCAGCATAGGAAATTACACCATTTGCTCTTTAGGTTAATCTTATCAGCTGGGGGTTGCTGCTGGCTTTTTGCTTTGCATAAAAGGAGGAGGCCACAGGTGTCCGAATTTGTTTTAGTGCAACCCTCCTGGGGAAAGATAGAGTAATATCAAGAAAGTTTGACTTGATTAGCCTTTCAGCCTGGCTTCTTCCAAGTATGGGTGGCATCTGGGAAACTCTCCTTTTGTGGAAAAGCTGATCTGGGGTTCTTTCTCTGGGTAGAAGTCACGTAACGGGCACAGATTCTCTCCTGTCCCAACACTCAGGCATTCTGTTCTTCCAGATTCGGGATTTTGGCCAAGGACAAGTAACATCAGGGCTTAGTTTGGGTCACATCAGTTCACACAATTAGGGGGCTTTAGGCAAGACATGTCGATCCCTAGGTTTCAGGGATGACCGGTTTGAAAACAGAATTTAAATACATGCTCAGCTAATTAGGAAAAAGTGCCATAGTCTGAAATCAGTTGCCCTGGTCAATGTGCCACCACTTGCCCAGGTTCCTCAGTCTAATTCCCGTGGACCCGGTGAGGCCCTGAGCATCCCCACCATTCACTCAGATGCAGAAGGATTCCTATGTCCCAGATGCCACTGCTTTTTCCTCCCTGAGCCTTTCCTTCTCTTTCACTTCCCTTCTCTTGGTTTCTGACCTTCCTCTCCCTACTGATTTTCCCTGGAAGATCACACAGAAAAGATACTGCTAAGGTTCTTCCTGTGCTTTGGATTTTGTTATAGTGCCTTGCACTCTGTGAAGAAAAGGATCTGGATAATTCTATCAGGAAGGTCCTAGAACCCTATTTAGGATCCTTCCCTTGGGGCTGTGCAGGCAGTTTGCCAAACTCAGTGCCTTGACTTCTGAACCAACTGTTTTGTTGAGCTAGACTTCATAGGTTAAGGACATAGTCTCCATTAGACTGCCCACACTTCACACACTAGCTGCAAATTCAGGAGTCCCCAGTCCACCCTCACTTCTGGCCAGCTGGCTCCAAGTTTGAGTTCCCACTGTCCTCTCAGGTTCAATAATTTGCTAGAATGACTCACAGAACTCAGGAAAACACTATACATAAGGTTATAGTTTTATTATAGCAAAAGGATACCAGTCAGACCCAAAAGAAGAGACACGGAAGGTAAGGTCCAGGACGGTCTCAGACATGAAGCTTCCTGTCTTCTCCCCATGGAGTCAGAACGTGTCACTTCCCCAGTACCTTGATGTGTGACTCCACTCAGTGTGTGCCAACCAGGGCAGCTCATCTTAGCTTCAATGTCCAGTTTTACTGGGGTGTCATTCAGTAGGCGTGGCTGATCGAATCAGTGGCTATTTGGTTGACCCCATCTTTCAGCCCCTTCCCTAGCTCTTATCACAATAGCTTAATGGTGTGACCAGTCTCCACTTTGAGTGGCCCCATTAGCATAAACTCTCAGGGCTTGCCAGGAGTAGCAAAGACACTCTTATCTCTTGGAAAATCCCAAGGATTTAGGGGCTACCTCCCAGGAACTTGACAGAGACCAGTCACATTCCTTATTCAGGGGGTTTAGAGGTTACTTCCCAAGAGCCAGAACAAAGGTCAGACTTCTCTGGGTGGGTTCATTTTTTTTAAATAGGTATTTATCTTTTTTCCAGTTTTATTGAGATATGATTGACATACAGCACTGTATAAGTTTAAAGTGTACAGCATAGTGATTTAACGTATAGTGAAATGATCACAATAAGTTTAGTTAACATCCATCATCTAATATAGGTACAACAACAAAAAAGTTTTTTTTCCTTGTGATGAGAACTTTTAGGATTTACTCTCTTAACAACTTTCTTTTTTTAAAATGTCTCCTTTATTCACAATATATTTCTTTTCTTTTTTTTAAATTGAAGTATAGTCAGTTTACAATGATGTGTCGATTTCTGGTGTACAGCACAGTACTTCAGTCATATAGGAACATACATATATTCATTTTCATATTCTTTTTCACCATAGGTTACTATAAGGTATTGCATATAGTTTCCTGTGCTATACTGTATAAACTTGTTATTTATCTATTTTATGTATATTAGTTAGTATCTACAAATCTCAAACTCCCCATTTATTTCTCCCCACCCCCCAGCAACCACAAGTCTGTATTCTATGTCTGTGAGTCTGTTTCTAAGTCTAAATAAGTTCGTCTTTTTTTTTTTTTTTCAGATTCCACATATAAGTGATCTCATATGGTATTTTTCTTTCTCTTTCTGACTTACTTCACTTAGAATGACATTCTCCAGGTCCATCTATGTTGCTGCAAATGACATTATTTTACTATTATTTATGGCTGAGTAGTATTCCACTGTATAAATACACCGCAGCTTCTTTATCCAGTCATCTGTCAATGGACATTTAGGTTGTTTCCATGTCTTGGCTATTGTAAATAGTGTTGCTATGAACATTGGGGTGCATGTATCATTTTGAATTAAGGTTCCTTCTGGATATATGCCCAGGAATGGGATTGCTGGATCATATGGTAAGTCTGGTTTTAGTCTTTTGAGGAATCTCCATACTGTTTTTCATAATGGCTGCACTAAACTACATTCCCACCAAGAGTATAGGAGGGTTCCCTTTTCTCCACATCCTCTCCAGCATTTACCATTTGTGGACTTTTGAATGATGGCCATTCTGACTGGTGTAAGGTAATACCTCATTGTAGTTTTGATTTGCATTTCTCTGATAACTAGTGATACTGAGCATTTTTTCCATGTACCTATTGGCCATTCGTATGTCTTCATTGGAGAATTGCTTGTTTAGGTCTTCTTCCCATTTTTGGATTGGGTTGTTTGTTTTTTCTTGTTAAGTTGTATGAGCTCTTAACAACTTTCAAATATACTATACAGCAGTGTTAACTGTAGTCATCATGTACATTACATCCCTAGTACTTATTTATCTCATAACTGGAAGTTTGTACCTTTTGACCACCTTCATCCAATTCCCCCTCCCCCCAATCCCCACTTATAGTAACCACAATCTGACCCTTTTTTCTATGAGTTTGGTTTTATTTTGTTTTGTTTAGTTTCACGTATAGGTGAGATCATACAGTATTTGTCTTCATCTATCTGAGTTTTCATTTAGCATAATGCCTTTGAGGTCCATCCATGTTGTCACAGATGGCAGGGGTTCCTTCTTTTTTATGGCTGCATAATATTCCATTGTATATATACCACAACTTTTTTTTTTGTTTATCCATTTGTCCATTGATGGACACTTGGGTTGTTTCCATACCTTGCCTATTGTGAATAATGCTGCTCTGAACATGGTAGTGCAGTGTTTTTGCGTTAGTGGTTTTGTTTCTTTGGATATATTCCCAGAAGTGGAATTGCTGGGATTGTATGGTAGTTCTATTTTTAATTTTTTGAGGAACTTCCATACTGTTTTCCATAGTAGCTGTACCAATTCACATTCCCATCAGTAGTGCATGAAGCTTCCCTTTTCTCCACATCCTCACCAACATTCTTGTCTTGTTGAGGATAGCTATTCTAACAGGTGTGAGGTGTATCTCATTGTGGTTTTGATTTGTATTTCCCTGATGATTAGTGATACTGAATACTTTTTCATGAACCTGTTGGCCATTTGTATATCTTCTTTGGAAAAATGCCTATACAAGTTCTTTGTCCACTTTTAAATTAGATTATTTGTGTTTGTTTGCTGGGGTAAGTTTGTTCTTTGCTATGTAAATGGGGGAGTTAATAAGAAGGGCAGACTTCCTTCCAGGATAGGTGGAGACTTCAAATCCAGATTAACAATTATCTGGAGTAAAATGGTGCATGCTCCTTTCTTAAGGAAAGGTTTAAGTTAAAACAGGAGTAACCTTGGAAGTGCAGACAGACTGGAGGAGAGTCTAGGGTGCAGAGCACACCTCTCCAAGCCTTGGGGTTTGAGGGAGAGCTGGTGAGGAGGAGAGGTCAGCAGGATCCTGGTGTGTGGGGAAGGCAATAGAAAAGCTATCTACGTATTGAACAGTTGTTTTTTTGAGCACCTGCCTTTGCTGTGGACAAGACCCTGGGCTTGAGGTTCTAGGGGCAAAGATGTGAGTCAGAAAAGGAATATAATTTGGGATCCATAGTTCAGAAGCAGAATATAGTTTCTTTTTTCTTTTCTTTCTATGGAAAAAGGATAAACTTTCCAGGCTGTCAGGGACTGACCAGAAGGTCCCCTTGAAGGGTAGAAGGGAAAAACAGCTGTCCTCCCCGCAGTTCGGCACCACGACAGGCATGCGGAGGCCCGGAATGCAGACCACAGCCAGCCCCCACAAAGGGGCCTCTCCCAGCCTGCAGAAGGCCCAGGCAGGTGGAATGCCCCGACATGCAGAGACATGTTGAAGGCTCTGCTGGGCCCTGGCCGTGTCCATCAGAGGCTCCCTTCCCTCTCTGCAACCTGAGAGTTGAGACCAGCGCTAACACCTGTGAGGCAGCTACTCTCACCCTGAGCCATGCAGAAGAGCTTTTGTTTCAGGCCCTGGAACGTAGCAGGTATGAGCACTGGGTTTTGTTGCCCAGTAAACAAGCCTTTTGCCAATTCTATGACGGTGGGAAGATCACTAACTCTCTGTTTCCTCACCTGTGAAATGGGAATAATGTAGCTCCGCCTCAGGAATTCCTGTGAGGAGCCAGTGAGAGATTCCATGGAAGGTGCTTGGCACACATCACCCCATGAAATGTGGCTGTTCCCGGAGGCCCGTGGAGCATGTGGTGGGCCTTGGCAGCCCGTCAGTCCTGGCTGCCCTGCTTTCTCGCTGTGCCGCCTTAGACATGGCCCTCAGCCTCTTCTGTATGCTGGGGGTCATAGTTGAATGTGAGGTTGTGCTGAAGATGAGATAACTTCATGTTTTTATAGTAGTCAGACTAGTGCCTGTCACACAGTGAGTGTATTAGTATTATTATTAACTGTGTCTTTGGTTGGTTAGATGACTGTGTACTTAAATCTGTTAGGAAACCCGAGTGCAGACAGGGACAGTGGAGGTTTTGCTAGTGGACCCTTCCCCACACCTATGTCTCTTGGATGTGTCTCTTTCTTTGTCTTTGAGGCCCCGTCACTGTTTTGGGTAGTCACTGTGGCCCTTTTGCTTCCGTATCTGGATTCATTTTGGGAAACAGCTACTGCGGTGATGCCTTACATAGAAAGCATTTCCTGCAGGAAAGTCGGTGTAATAAAAATGCTGGGAGGGTGGAGGTGCAGGCTCCAGGCTGGGTCCAGGACTCTGATGACCCACAGGAAGGACCACTACCCCTGAGGCTGCCACTGCAGGCCTGGAGCTCAAGGGCACACCCCCAGGCTGCCATCCCTGCACAAACTGCTCCAGGGGAAAACCTCATCCCCACACCCCAGCCCAAGGGAGGATGGTGTCTGCCTCCCCAGTGCCCACAACAGCTCCCTGGAGAGCTGTTCACACCCAGACTCTAACTTCAGGGATGTCTGAGAGCTGGGGTTGTCTTGAGAGCTTGGAGGTTGAGCAGAGCAGCCAGTCTCCCTGGGCTGCTGGCTGATGATTCCTGCCTGTCCAGCCATCCCCAGGGCCCGCCCCACCCTGAGTCACACAGAAGAGCCCTTTCCAACTCCTCATGGGCTTATTCATGAAAAAAAGTTGGACTCCTCAAAGGGAGTGATACTTGGCAGAAATTGGTATACGTAGGCCTTAGCTTGGAGCAGGGGACTGGAGGGTGGGGCAGGGGTGCAGCAGTGGGAGGCCTGAAGGCAGGAGCTGTCTGAGGAACTGAAGGAAGTTGATGGGCCTGGGAGGGGAAACCAGCTAGGACACTGCAGTGCATCCTGTGAGAGAGGGAGCTGGCTTGGAGGGTGAGAGGGTGAGTACTGTGCTCTGGGAGTTACTCGGCAGCAGTAATGCTGACGTGAGGGCCCTGTGTCCTGGACTCAGGGGGACGTGGTTGTTCTGAACCCCACCCTGCCACTTACTCTCTTGATGACCTTGAAAAAGTACCCTGTCCAGAGTTCTCTGTCAAACTGGGCTAATAATAGGGGCATGAAAAGACTATATGAGGTAATAAATACAGTGTTTGGTGTGCCTGTCTTGTAGGAAGCCCATAAATGCCAACTCTCATTGTCATTTACATCATCATCGTTATCAGTAGCTCTTGGAATTGGCTGAATCTGAGGGTAAGGAAGAATGGGAAGGCACAGAGGACTCCAGGCTTCTGGCTTGGGGAAGTTCACAGAGAGGGCAGCTGAGGAGGTGGGGCGGTGGGACCATGAATTGAAGCACCTGCTGCTGGGGCCGCAGCTCTGACCTGAGGAGGGCCTGGGTTGTGGACACAGAGGGTGCGGCGGTCAAGGGAAGGACAGTACTACCCCGGGGTGGGGGGAGAAAAGAGAGGGAACAAGAAACAACTGTGGCACTTCAGTGACACGGAGGGGATAGGAAGGAGAAGAGGCAGGCAGCTGTGGCGTGAGAACGCTGGAGGACAAGTGGGTGGTCAGCTGGTCAGCAGGGTCAGATGTTCTTGGGTCAGGCGAGATAAGGGCGGGGCACTTCCTCTGGATTTAGTGATAGGAGATAATCAGTGACATCAGTGAGGTGGCTTCTGGAATGCAGTGGGCTCTGATGCCTGAGGCACACAGGCTCACCAAGTAGAAACAGTGGTGTCGATGCGTTGGAAGGCAGGTTTGTTGGGGTGCTGGCTGTGAGTGGTACGGGATCCCAGGTGGTCAGTAGTTATTTTTTTTAAATGGGACACACTTGAGCACACATTTCTCCAGCTCAGGAAATGGCAGCTCCACACACCAGGGTTCAAACCTCCTGTACCTCACACCCAATCTGGCACCAAAGCCTTTGCCTTCAGACTCTAGCCGGAGTTGTATGGTATGCTGGCTTAGAAGTGGGGCAGGTGGAGCAGAGATGAAACAAAATTGGCCAAAAGTTGCTAACTGTTGATGTTGGGCAGTGGATACTCTCAAGTTGCTTTTGTACTTGTTTGAAATTTCTCATAATAAAGGATTTTTAAGACTTGTATCAATAGAAAAATATGTATTTAATATTTATATTTGTGTATTATATAATATCATATATTCCTAGTTTTTGCATACCATATATAATACAATGTTGATGTAAATGATGTATAAAAATAAGTGCATGCTATATGGATTACATACACATCTCCAGAATCTGACCACATCCCACCCTCCAGTGCCACATCCACCATCATTTCCTACCTGGGTTTCTGCAGGAGCCTCCTCACTAGTCATACTGCTCCCTCCCTTGACCAGATGGTCTGGTCTTCACGTAGCAGCCAGAGTGCTTCTGTTGGGTGCCAACCAGACCATGTGGCTCCATCCTGCTTGGAGTCCTGCCCACCCCCTGCCCCGGCCACACAGATGCTTGGAGGAGCGTTTCAGCTTGTTCTTGCCAAGACTTTGACACCTGCTGTCCCCTCTCCCTGGTCAGTTCCCTTCATTGTTAATGCCTTTCTTAGCCACCCCCCTTGCCCCGCCCCACCACACACACACTTCATCCATGTCTTGGTTCTATCCTATTTCACCAGGGGCACTTCTCTGACCTCCCCTCACAACAGAGCAGCCTCTACCTGCCCTTGCAGCCCCCTGACTGCTCCATTGCCCTCCATAGCACTCATTATCCCCTGCACACCCTGTGTTATCTTGTTTGTGCGTCTGGTCTGCCCACCAGAGGTAGCCTTGTTTTGTTTACCGTGCATCCCTAGAACCTAAAACAGTGTCTGGCACCTAGTAAAGGCCTCAATAGATACTTGTTGAATGAATGAATTTCACAGAGAGGGCAGCTGAGATTTGGCCTAACTAATGACAAGGGAAATCAGGGGCACAGCTGAGACTTGAAACCAGGTCTGCTTGGGCCGTAAAGTCCTCCCTCCAACCTCCTAGAGAAGGCAGAGGAAATGGGATCCTGGGCACAGATGCAGGGAGGAGACAGGGACAGGAAACAAGGGGAGGAGGGAGCCAGGCAGGCAAGGCTGTGGACTCCAGCTTTGCTGAGTGGATGGTTAAGTAGCTCCTTCTGAGAGAGAGAAGCTGGCCGAGGAGTCTGCAGGACCTCTCCATCTGCGCCCAGGACGTGATGTCACTTCAGCCTCAGAGCTGGTGGCCCACCCTCCCCCATCTTCACCCCTCTGGTCTTCCTGCCCCAGCCAAGCAGGCTAGGTTAGGTGAAGAGTCTCAAGAATGGAGCATCTTGCTCTCTCTTCACCAACACAGGATCTGATTAGCCCAAGAAGATCCAGCCCATGGGAGGAATAGTGCAGGACCCCCTGTGTCACAGGCCCTTGCGGATGCCCACTTCCTCTCTTGAGACAGCCACTCCCAGGGAAGAGTTAGAAGTGAATTTAGGGGTCCTGGGCTAGTGCATCCAGGAAGCACTGCAGGCTCTTCCCAGCCCTGGCCTTGATCAGCTCCGTCATGGACCAGACAGACATCAAACTCCATGTTCTTTTGCTTTTATTTATTTTTTAAAATTAAACTTGTCTTTGTCCCCCAGTGGGAAATAAATATATGCTCCTTCTAAAGAGAAAATGTGGGGAAACCGAGATTAGAAGAAAGAGAAGGCAATAGATGAGAAACTGCTTTTCTTATATGGCAGCCCCTCCTGGCCTAGGGCCCTGGGCTCAGCAGTGGGTACGGACCCTCTCGTCCCTCAGAGGCCATCAGCTCTGGTCTACAGGGGTCACCACAGCCAGCTCAGGCTTCCCGCCCCCGTGGGTTTCAGGAAGAGCCCTTGAGCCCCACATTTGTCCAAGTGATGCAGAGAGTGGAGCTGACGAGAGTTGCTATATTTAATTTTGGCATCTGCGTCACTGGTGACCACACGGCAGCACCTGCCCAGGCAGCGTGCGGGTTGGCGTTTCTGAATGACACTTTGAGAGAATCACTTTCCACAAGAGAAGACACTCAGGAGGGGAAGGGAGAGAGCGCAACAGAAAGTGAGGTTGTAAGTAGAAAATTGCTTCTGGGATTTCAAATGGCTTCGTCATGGGGCCCTCCCTTGCTGCCGAGAAATCAGTTGATCTGGGAAAGTTTGTTGCAAACCCTCTGCTCTGTTGCTTTTGGGTGGAGCCGAGAAACGAATGAAGATAATGAGGCTTTATGACTTTTATTTTTCAGAGTAGGAGTGGGCAGCATGTGTGGGAGGGGTTCTGACACCAGCTTGGACCTCTAGAAAGTCTGGGTCCCTGGCCTGTGTGTCCCAGGCCAGGCTGCCCTGTCTGCACACAGCCTGGGCCTTCTTAGAAGGGAGTCAGCTCAAAGGAAGAGCGGTTTTTGAGTTTGCTCAAACTGACCAGCTGAATTAAGATCATAAGCAAAGGCACTTCCCTGTTGATCATAACGAAAAAATGATAAGCTGATGGATTCGATAAACCCCAGCCTTCAAGCTCCTGGGTCACGAGGAAATGAGATGCTGGCCCTTGTCCTCCTGGGTCCTGAGCAGTTCAGACAGCCAGCCTCAGAGGAACCCCTGAGGTGACTCGGAGTCTTTTCTGACACCTCATCTGAGCAGCAAACAGAGGTGTTTGGTGCCAAGTTCACTGGAAACTTGAGTGTATGTCTCACTTCCCACTTGAGCCCCAGCCCCTCTTCCAGTGAAACCTCCCAGGCCTGGGGTTCCCGGGTGCCAAGGGGCTCCCCACCCTGGGCCCCACGACCAGTATCCCCCTCCCACTCACCAAGCACTCTGTCTCTTCCTGACGCCCCTTCTCTCTGGGCCTTGCTCAGGGTTTACCTTGTGCCTGAGAGGAGTGAGACCACATGGTTAGAGAAAACTCCCAGCAGATACCTGAGGGGGTCAGTCCCCAGGTAGTGATGCTCCCAGCCTCAAGAGCTGACACATACCTTTTTTTCTCTCTTTTCTTTATCTCTCATTCCTGGCTGGGCCCATCTTCCTCTTGCCGCCAGCAGGGGCTTGGTTCTGTGGTTCTGATAGGTCTGTCATTCCTGGAAGGCCCCAAGCTCCCTCTGGCTCACTGCCCACTGCCAGTAACCACAGGCTCCTGTCTGGGGTACAGTCTCGGAAGAGGAGGTGCAGGCAGGAGCTATGGGTGGTTGAGGATGTGGTGCGCTGCAGACCCCTAGTGGTGGGCTCTGGGTGGCCCTGTTGGCACTGTGCACCCAGTACGGCTTGGAATGTATCGTTGGGAAATCATAAGAGATCCTCCTCCATGTCAACCTCAGTTCCAGCCTCTGTTCATGGAAAATTCACATGGAATCTCACCAGAAATCTTTCCATCTTCCTTTTGGACAGTCAGGCCAAGGCCATGGATGGGCAGAGAAGACATGGGTCAAAGGTGATGCTACCAGAGAATGGATCACTAAGTTTTGTAGTTTTAAAAAAAATATACATTCTTCTGGCCTTAAAAATCCTCAAATCTCTGGATGGAAGGATAGTGGAGATCTTGCCCCTTACAATCACCCTTGAGTTTGGAATCTCCTATCCTCCCAGAATAGAGCATCCATCTCCAGTCTCTCTGTTGTTTAAAGACTTCTTTCCGCTGCTAAACTTTAAGTGCATGTGGTGTCTTGGTCATCTCTAGCCCAGACAGTTGGTGTGGTGCAGGCCACACAGACAGTCTTCAGCACAGTGTGACTTAACAGGTTCTGAGACCTCTTTGGCACAGAGACAATCACTTCCCACCCTGGACAGCCGGTGAGACACCCAGCTCCCGTGCCCCGTCCCAGGTCTTTCCTCCCCAGCTCAGCATCCCTAGATCCCTGCATAGTTGATCGTGGCTTCTTCCCTCGCCTCTGTCTGGGTGCATGTGAGAGGTCCACTCTCTTTGAGTGGCCCCTGGAGCAAGCTGCTGTGGTCATCTGCACCCTGGACAGTTCCTGCTGTGGCCTCTGTTGCCTGACTCACTCATGGTATGAGCTCTCCTGGGTGGCTGCCTCCACTGACTTCTGAGCATCGCTGTAGGTGTTCTCACAGGGCTCTGGGCTCCCCAGGGAGGGCGCCTGCCTGCCACTCAGCATTTAAGACTGATCTCTGGTGACCCACCACCCACTCACTGCAAGAGGCATCCTGTCCTTCCAAAGATTCACAGTGTAAACCGCGGCTGATAGCAGGCCCAGGGGCTGTGGCTTGCTGAGGCCTGCTGCTTCCTGTGCTCCATGTGCTGGCCTGGGCCAAGGGAGAAGCAAAAAGACTTGCTTGGAGGAGCAGTCTGACCAGGACCCTACAACCTTAGCTGTCCACCCCAGTCACTCCACAGTCCAGGGGCTGCAAGTCATTGGTGCGTCTTTGTTCAGAGGTGGTGAGTGTGCACTCACTAGTGCTGAGAGCTGTCCAGACGTAGAACAGACTGTCCCTAAAGAGTTAAGTAGTGAGCTCCCCCTCAGGGGAGGTGCCCGCACCTGCTGAGGACACAATTATACAGGTTGTGCATTCAGGCCAGATGATGTTTGGACAGAGGGACGCAGGGTGGTTAAGTGTGTGCTCTTTGGAGTTGGATTGAGTTTGGGCTTCAAATCCTGACTTTGCTTCTTAGCGGCTATGGGACCTTGGGCAAGCCACTTTCGCTTCCCCGAGCCTCAGAGAGGGTCTGAGGGAGACACCAGAGGGTGTGTGGGTAGAGCCAGACACAGGCTGGCCACTCATGAAGATCTGTAGCCATGAGTGACTTCCATGATCTCTGCCTGCTCCAGATGCCCTCCTTGAACCCTGACACCCTGGCCCTGTGGGTGGTCGTTGGGGGACTTCCTCCTGGCCAGGTCCTCTCTCCCCAGGGGCTTGCCTACTTTCTTTCAGCCCAAGTCTTGTCCCTCACTCCCCCTCCATTCCATCCTAGGCCCCCTCCTCCAACTGGTCTTAAAGAAAAGCTCCTCAGAGTCTTAAGAACACAGGCCAACATCCCCAAAGGTCAAAATAAAAGGCAAAAACCGTCAGGTCTCTTGTAACCATCTTTATTCCCAGCTTCCAACTTGACAAAGTCAATGCAACAACTAATTCAATGACCCCTCCCCCAATCCCCACATACCATACGCAGTGTTCTAGGCTGCTATTCTATATATTATTAACTCTTTGATAACATATTTTAATACTTTAAATACAAGGAAAAACAATAAATTACTTGGTTGAAGGCCAAATGCTGGCTGGCAGACAAGAGTGCTCCTGTCTACTGTCCCTGCCTTGGCCCCAGGACCCCAGTGAGGTAGCAGAAGTTTGTGTACAGTACTTATTCCCAGGGCTTCCTAATGCCCACTGCGTTAGTGCTGGAGCCTCAAGTCTCCAGGCCCTTGGCTCCAAGTTCTGGCAGTAACAGTCCCTTCCTATCCCCAGTACAGACAAAAACACTTGTTTAAATAACACATAATAATAAATAAGACCAAGAAGAAATGTGCCTAGGCTGCTCTCTGCCTTAGTTGCCCCTGTGTAAAGCAGGTCCCTCTTTCACTGTGTGTCCAGCCAGGGTTGCACCCACCGAAATGCTACAGTTTGCACTAAGGATGGGGAAGTTGTGTGGGACAACATCCACCCTTGTCCACTGAGCTTGGAGCCCTGGATGCAAGAGGCTCTCCAGGCTGAGCCCCAGGCACCAAGGCAAGGGGTAGCTGGGGTCGGCTAGGCTCAAGGCAGACAGCACAGGCTGAGGTCTAAGCTAAGGAAATCTTACCCCCCCCAACCCTCCTCCAGTCTCCCCAAGAAATTTCTGACATCTGAAAGAAAAATGAATCTGCAATTTAAATGGTCAGGGTCCCTCTCTGCAAATAATAACGCTAACTTTTCTTGCTCCAGTTGAAACTTCTGTAGTGAAAAACGTTCCTTGAGTGTTGGAGCAGGGTTTTTATGAACTGGGTCACTTCGATTTTGGTGTCTCGGACGTGTTCGCTGGAAACCTGCAGCAGGACAGAGAGGCCGGTGCGTTGGTGGGGACGCCAGAGCCAGGACGGCCAGCATCCGCCAGGGGCTTTCCTGGGGCCGCTGGTTCAGTCCTCATAAAAGCCTCCATGAGGTGGGTGCTGTTATTATGCACATTTTATAGATGTGGAACTGAAGCTCAGGGAGGAGTCTTGGAAATCCCAAAGACACGTCCCTGCTTCCACAGTGCACTTACCCCTGGGTGGACACATGCCTCAGATGCTCAGCTGGGTTCCCATGAAGCTCCCAGTGTGAGCCCAGGGCTGACAGAAGTGTGTGCAGGGTTGGGACTGGGGGATTTTACCTTGGCTGAGAGCTTGTGAGGACAGAGGGCATTCAGCATCCTCTGGGTCCTCTGGATGACACTGCAGTTGGTGATGTTGATCAGGGATTCCCGGGCTGCACAGTACTGCGGGGAGGAGAACACTGGGGAGTCAGGTGGCACCTATAGGGAGTTTGCGGGAGGAGTAGGGCTAAGGGGCGTGGTGGAGGTGCATCTGGGTGGTGGGAGGAGCCCAGATTATGAAGGAGCAGAGAGTGGTTCTTGAAGCTTGCTTAGAACCCATGCTTAAGCCGTGTGAGCCATGCTCAGGGAAGACAAGCCAAGGATTATGGCCTCAGCCACCTCTCCGCCAGCATCCAGGGTCCTCACCATGCTGGTCGTCAGGTTGATGCTCCATACCATGCTGCCGTTGCACAGGGGTGCCTGAGGGAGCAAAGAATAGTGAGCCGAGTGCTGGCAGGATCCCAGGCCTGCCCAGTGAGGCCAGATCTCCACAGGGATCAGGCCCCACAAGCAGAGGTAGGCCTGGGACCTCCAATGTTCTTGAGCTTCATTTCCTGCTCTGCACATTGGGAGAGACCCATTGTACAGAGTCTTGAAGCTGACAGAGAAAAACTGAGTGGCGCAGCCAGTAAGGGACAAGCCTTGTGTGAAGCTTGCCACAGCAGGGGCTAGAGGACCGATGACAATGACACCAGGACATCAATAGGGGGCCTACAGGGAGGGGCCAGGGCAGTGTTAGGTGAGGGAGGAGGTGGCCAGGTCAATCAGATGGGAGGCAGTGAGGGTCTAGTATATCAAACATCCTGCCTTCTGAATTGGGGTCCACTGCAATTCGGAATATGGGCACTCTGGTGTCAGCCAGTAATGGTACTGGCTTGAATCTGACTTTTGTCAGTTAACCTCACTGAAGCTTAGTCAGTAAAATTGGGATATCGTACCTTCCTCTTAAGGTGGTTAGCAGTGATGAAATGAGATGTAAAGTCCCAGCAATGGGCTTGGCACATTATCAGTGCTCAAAAATGTGAGCCATCATCACTGGGGAGAGGAGCTGACTCTACTAATGAATCCTTCTGTAAGGATGGGCGTAACTAAGATGCTGTGAATAACGGCCTCATAATTGCATTCAAATCCAGTTAGCAAATGCCAAATAGTTCCAGGAGGGTGCCAGCCCTTCTCTGCTTTCCTCTTTTCAGAGTGGCTGTGTGGGAGCTGGCTAGGCCAGGGGAGCAGGTGGTCCCTAGAGGCTCTGCCCAGTCTCTGCATGCATCCATCTGTACTGCTGCACCCCTGAGCCTGTCTCCTCTCCCTCATGGCCAGGCCTGTCCTCTAGTCCATGGGGCTTCTTCCTGACTCACAGGCATCTTATTAAGATCAGGCCCAACCTTCCTGGCCCAGACCGTGACCAGTACCCTTCCCGAGAGTGGTGCACCCTTGCATCCTCAGAGCTGGGATCCTGGTCAGCAGGCACTCACCTTCTGGTTCTGGGTAATGTTGACCAGTTCTTCAATGAGCTCCTTGAGGGCTTTAGGGGAAGGCGTAGGGACCGGGGAGGCGAGGCCGCCAATGCAGGTGAAAGCAATGACCACGGTCATCCAGAGCGCCATGGAGCCTGGAGCCAGTACACGAGGAGCGAGGAGCAGATGTGTAGGCTGGCCTGAGCTGAGCAGCTTGTGGCCTTGGCCTCTTGTGGCAGCTTTTATAGGCCCAAGTGGTGACGCCTCATACCGTGGTCTCTGCTTTGTCGGGCACTATCTAGAAACCACATCTTTACTCATCTTGATTTTACTTTGTGGAAAATCCAGCATCGCATAAAGGAAAGCATCTGATTTCTTGTGGACTTATTACTGAGAGGGGTCTGGGGCAGTTTCCAAGATCTGGATGAGCTCACTTCAGGGGTAGGTGAGAGGGCCCTTAGGGCACACTGGTGTCAGCCGTGCCAGCTGGAACTCTAGCACTTTTGCTTGGTCTCCACCCTGAGTGCCCACCCAGCTCCTGACATGAGACCCCTCTGGGTCACCAGAAATGCTGGGCAGACAATGTATGACCACAGTCTATCAGATGTGGGAATCCAGGGGTTTTATTATTATTTTCTTTTTTTTTTTTTTCAGTGAACTGGTCTCTTACATTACCAAAGCAATGGTTGCTTTAGATACAAAATTCAAACAGGATAAAAGGAGAAAAGCAAAGTTCACTTCTCTTGGCCCACCTGATTCCCTGTCAGCCCCATGGTGGGAAGGATTGTAGTTCAGATTCCCAACTCTCCCGGTTGAAAGCTTCAGTCAGATTCAAGGATCCTCCTGGGACCTTTCCTTTGAAAAGTTGCTTTGATGATAATTCTGAGCGTGGGCAGCCTGGTCACTGGATGCCCCACCCAGGCCTTCAGAGCAGGCCTATCCTGCTGGGATTCCCTCATTGGGCCAGGCTGGCAAGAGGCAGATCCAGCCTTAGCCCTGGAGAGTAACTGTTCTCACTGCCACTGAGACCTGGCGTGACCACTTCTGTACACCAGTACCTGTGAGACCAACCTCTGCCCTCTGAGGGCTTCAAGTTTGGAGATCGAAGGCTGTGGAGGGCAACTCCTGGGCCTGCTCCGACTCCAAAGTCCCCTGTGGGCAGCCCACCCCCTGCACGGACTGGCATGTAGCCGTTTCCATGCTTTTCCTCATTTCTCAAGAAGTCCTCCAGAAACCCGCGCAACAGAGGCTGCAGCATTTGCCTATTGGATGCTGATGTCAAGCTCCCTCCCTCACCCACTTTCTCCCCAAGCCAGAGCCTTCCCTAAGACCCCCTCTCTCTGCCTGCTCAGGCTCCCTCTGTCCTACTTCACTGGGGCTCAGCCTCCTCACAACGGTCTTCCAAGGGACGCTGGAGCTGTCGTTCCTGCTCAGAAGCCTCTTGGCCTTGCTCACCCTCTTCTGTCACCTGTAGCAGGATTCCCACCCTCTCTTCTCTCCCAGCCCCAAGCTTCCCAGCGTAATTTCAGACCGTGAGGGCTGAAGGCCAGGCTCTGCCCCTTGTGGCTCCCCAGTGTCTGGAGTGCTGCCACCTGCTTGTATGACCCATACGTGGGCCTGTTTCTTCATCCGTTGAATAGTCAGCAGCATCTCCTGTGGGTTCTCTGTGTTGGGGGAAGGAGTGGGGAATCACCGAGGGCTGCGCCAAGATGAGTGGAACGACCCCCTCTCTAGAACTGGCAACACCCTGCTGGAAGCGGTGGGCAGGCGCCCCGCGCGTGGGAGAGGGCTCGCGTTCGCAGAGATGCCCAGGAGAGATACAGCGCCGCCTTATGTAATGGGAGATGTGGCTGATAAACGGGATCTCCGCAGCCCGTCCCCCTCGGCGGCAGCATGCGTTGGCTGGTGCCTGAGGGAGGGGTGAGAGTTCAGACCCGCTTCTCCGCTCCGCCGACCTGTGGAGCGCCTGCCGCAGCCCCCTGCTCTAGTCCGCGCGGGTCGAATGCTTTCCAAGCGCCAGGCAGGGCCGCGGTGTGCCTGTGCGCAACAGCAAGGGGATGGGCGCACGATCCTGCGGGGGATGCGGCCAAGCTGCCCACCCCTCCTCCTGCGCCGTAGGGGCTGCGTCGTGTCCTCAGCCCCGGAGGAGCCCCCGCGGGCTATGTTAGCTAGTTTCTTCTTTTCAGGGGGCCTGGGTTCACATCCCGGAATACTGCAGTCAACACAGGCTAGAAAAGGGCTGCACCGGGCACTTGACACACGTGGCTTGCAACTCTCAACCAGCGGCGGCGGCGTTGGTCCCTGCCCTCACGTCCTGGTCTTAAGGTGCGGAACCCTGCGCTCAGCGCCTCCGAGGAGCCTGCCAGGGATTCGAGGCCAGGGCTAGAGGAGGGGGAGTCGCCTTGTCCTCGCCACGAATCGGACCGCTGGCGTTGGGGCCACTCTTCCTTGCTACCAGCCCGCCCTGCGCGAAGTTTCGGAAAACTTCCTTTTCCAATTTTCTCCCCCCGACTTCGGCTGTCCGTTGGAAAGGAGATCCCCAGTCAGTAGGAGTAAGGGTTAGGCGAGCTGTTTAAATAACGTCAAGTATCTGATTTGCTAAATTTTCATTTTATGAAAGTTATACGTGCATATAATTGTAAAAAATCAAATAATTTGAGGCTGATTATGAAAAACAGCAGTTTTAAGTCACTTCTGTTGGTCAGCACGTCTTGTGAGTGAGGCACTGACTGGCCTACTTTGTTCACTCCAGTCTTTTTAGGAATGTCTGCATAGCAAACAACCTTGGCAGAGATAGCATCTTCCTCTAAGCAAAAGGCGGGCAGACTTACTGTCCATTATTAGCATAATAACCGTTCCCTAAACTCAGGCTTCCTCTCCTGTAATGCAGCCACTGTGTATACAGGTGTCATCTGGCTCTCTTGGCATCACTCTGTGAGAAATGGGGTTCAAGGAACCAGATAAAAGGTAATACTTTCACACTAGTGCTGTGTCTAACAAACTGTTCTTTGTCTCTGATCGGGGAGTCTTGCGTCTTCTGCCAGCCTCCCCTAAACACATTAGCATGCAAGTGGGATAAAATCTCAGAGCCTTCAGTTGTTGAAAAGCAGCTCCTCACCCCTACTTCCTTGGCCTCTTCTCAGGAGGAACCACGACCTTAACTGTTTCTTTTTGGTATTTAACTTCTCCTTGTTTCTAGATTTCTTGATTTTCAGACACAGGCCTTATCTGTGGTCTTTGATGAATATTTAATCTTTTCTCCTCCTTGCTGTCTTTCTTACACTTGCATCTTTCCTTTTTTCTCATCCTACCAATATGTACAAATCATCATTTGGATCAGTCAAAAGCCTTGTTTACTGTTTACATAATTATGCTATTATATTCTTAGCTGAAACAAGTGGTTAACTAAGATTAATTTTCCCTCAAAACTTTATTCCTCTGGAGTTAATAATTGTCTTGTTTTCCCATTTGCTTAGTTTTCTATATTCCTCTCAGTGATTTAACCCTAAATTCTCAGCCACTTATATAAATCATCTTTCAACAGATTTGGGTAAATCAGTTGTTCTGACAATTTTGTCTTCCCAAGAAAGTCTCCCATAGTGCCTGCTGACCTGCTCTGACATGGACAGCTACCTTCTGACAGCTTCAATACAGCTGTCATGCTCAGGTCTCCTGTCATCCTGCCCCAGGAATTCCCTTTGCCTCTCTCCTGGGTGGCTCTCCTGTTTCTTGCATCCCAGGTCTTCCTCTTTCTCCGGGGAAACACATTCATATAAACACAGAATTTTAGGCAGGAAATAATTTCTCTTCAGAATTTGGACTACTGTGTTATTGCCTCTAATCTTTCATTATTGCTGTTGAGACGTCCAAAAGAATTTTGACTCCAGATCTTTTCTAACTCTATCTCTGCAAATTTGTAGCAAACTTTCTTGGGTTCCCATGCTTCAAATTTTATAATGGTGTTCCTTGGTGTATTTTTGTTTTCATCTACAATGCCAGATACACAATGGGCTCTTTCAAACAAACATGTCACTAAGTTTTGGGGAATTTTCTGTCTTTAAAAAAATTTTAACTTTCTGTTATTTTACTTATTTCATTAAAAATTTTTGTAAAGCCATTGCTTTTTTAAAAGATAGTTTTTTTTTAAAAAGAGCAGTTTTAGATTCATAGCAAAATTGAGCAGAAAGTACAGAGTATCCAGATACTCCCTACCCCTACACCTACCTAGCCTCCCCCAAATTCAACATCCCTCTTTTGAGTAAGACATTTGTTACAACTGATGAGCCTACACTGGAACATCATTATCACCCAGAGTCCATAGTTTATCTTAGGGTTCACTCTTGGTGTTGTACATTCTGTGGGTTTTAACAAATGTATAATGTCATGTATCCACTGCTATAGAGTCATACAGAGTCGTTTCATCACCCTAAACATCCTCTGTGCTCCACCTGCTATCATCCTATCTTTACTCCTTCCCCTTGGCAATCTCTGATATTTTTACTGTTTCCATAGGTTTGCCTTTTCCAGAATGTCATATAATTGGAATCATACATTATGTAGCCTTTTCAAATTGGATTCTTTCACTTAGTAATATGCATTTATAGTTCCTCCATGTCTTTTCACAGCTTGACAGCTCATTTCTTTTTAGCACTGAATAATATTCTATTGTCTGTATGTATCAAGTTTACTTATCCTTTCACCTACAGAAGGACATCTTGGTTTCATTCAGGTTTGGCAATAATGAATAAAGTTGCTATAAACATCCACATGCAAGCTTTTGTGTGAACATAAGTTTTTAGTTTATTTGCATAAATACCAAGGAATGCAGTGGCTGGATCATATGGTTAGAGTGTGTCTAGTTACGTAGGAAAATGTCAAAGTGTCTTCCAAAGTGACTGTTGCATTTTGCATTCTCACCAGCTGTGAATGACTTTCCATTGCCTCATATTCTCATGAGAATTTGGTGTTGTCAGTATTTTGGATTTTGACCGTTCTAGTAGGCAGGTGATGGTATTTCATTGTTGTTTTCATTTTCAGTTCCCTGATGGCATATGATGTGGAGCATCTTTTCCTATGCTTACTTGCCATCTGTATATCTTCTTGGGTGAAGTATCTATTAAGGTCATTGGACCTTTTTAAAATTGGGTTGTTTTCTTATTGGTGACAGACCTTTATCTGACTTTTCTGGAGATATTTTGTCCCAGTCTGTGGCTTGTCTTTATTCTCTTGACAGTGTCTTTTGTACAGCAGAAATTTTTAATTTTAATAAAGGCCTGTTTATTATTTCTTTCATGGATCATGCCTCTCTGCATGCCTCTGGTGTTGCTTGTAAAAAGTCATCACCAAACCCAAAGTCATCTAAATTTTCTCCTATGTTATCTTCTAGCAGTTTTATAGCTTTGTGTTTTACATTCAGGTCAGTGATCCATTTTGAGTTAATTTTTGTGAAGGATGTAATGTCTGTGTATATATATATATTTTTGCCTGTGGATGCCCAGTTCCAGTGATGTTTGCTAAAAAGATTATCTTTTGCTTTGTTCCTTTGTCAAAGATTAGTTGACAGTATTTATATGGATCTATTTCTGGGCTCTCCGTTCTGTTCCACTGATCTATTTGTCTATTCTTTTGCTAATACCACACTGATTATTGTAGCTTTATACTAAGTCTTGATATTGGGTAGTATAAGTCCTCCAACTTTGTTTGTCTTCAATATTCCAGATCTTTTGCCTCTCCATATAAATTTTATAATCAGTTTGTTCATATCTACAAAATAACTTGTTGGGATTTTGATTGGGATTACTTCAATCTATATATCAAGTTGGGAAGAACTGACACCTTGAAAACATTGAGTTTTCCTATCCACGAACATGAACTATCTCTCCATTTATTTAGTTTTTGATTTCTCTCATCAGAATTTTGTAGTTTTCCTCATATGGATCTCATACATATTTTGTTAGATTTATGCCTAAGTATTTTATTTTGGGTCTGCTAATATGAATAGTATTTCAAATTTCACTTGTTCATTATTGATATATAGGAAAGTGATCTACTGACTTTTTGTATTAAGTTTGTATCCTGCAGCCCTGCTATAATTGCTTATTAGGTCCAGGAGTTTTTTTGTTTTTTGTTTGTTTGATTGAAGTACAGTCAGTTACAACGTGTCAATTTCTGGTGTACAGCACAATATCCCAGTCATGCATATACATACATATATTTGTTTTTGTATTTATTTCGTATTCATAGTATATGTGCTGCCAAAGCAAGCACAGTTTCAGGAGTTTTGATCATGTCATCAGCGAACAAAGATAATTTTATTTCTTCTTTCCTTCTCTTTATACTTTTAATTTTCTTTTCTTGTCTTATTGCATTAGCTAGGACTTCCAGTATGATGTTGAAAAGCAGTGGTGAGTGGAAATATCCTTACCTTGTTACTGTTCTTGTGGGAAAGCTTCAAGTTTGTCACCATGAAGCATGATGTCAGCTATAGGTTTTTATAGCTATCAAGTTGAAGAAGCTCCCCTGTATTCTTATTTTACTGAGAGTTTTCATTATGGATGGGTGATGGGTTTTGTCAAATGCTTTTTCTGTATCTATTGAAAAAATGAATATGATCATGTGATTTTTCTTCTTTAGCCTGTTGATGGATTACATTAATTGATTTTTGAATATTGAACCAGCTTTGCATATCTGGAATAAATCCCACTTAGTAATGCTATATAATTCTTTTTATACATTGTTGGATTCAGTTTGCTAATATTTTGTTGAGGATTTTTGCATCTATGTTCATGAGAGATACTGATCTGTAGTTTTCTTTTCTTGTGGTGTCCTTGTCTTTTTTGGTATTAGGGTAATGCTGGCCTCATAGAATGAGCTAGGAAGTGTCCTCTCTACTTCTATATTCTGAAATATATTGTAGAAAATTGTTATAGTTTTTTCTGCAAATGTTTGATAGAATTTATGAGTAGACCCATCTGAACCTGGTGCTTTCTGCTTTGGGAGGTTATTAATTATTATTCAATTTCTATAATAGATTTAGGACTATTCAGATTGCCTGTTTCTTTTTGTTGTTGTTGTTAATAGACTATTTTTTTAAGAGCAGTTTCAGGTTCACAGCAGAACTCAGCAGAAAATAGAGTTTACACATAGCCCTCCCCACCCACTCATATATTCTCCCCTACCCTCAACATCCCTCATCAGTGTGGCATATTTGGTACAATAGATGAACCAACATGGACACATTATTATCATCCAAAGTCCATAGCTTACATTAGGGTTTACTCTTAATGTACGTTCTATGGGTTTTGACAAATGCATAATGAATGTGGCCACCACTATAGTATCCTACAGAATAATTTCATTGCCCTAAAAATCCCTTGTGCTCCATGTATTCATTCCTCCCTCCCTCCCTCTCCCAAGCCCCTGGAAACCACAATCTTTTTATTGTTTTGTGGCTTTGCCTTTTCCAGAGTGTCATTTGGTTGGAATCATACAGTTTGTAGCCTTTTCAGACTGGCTTCTTTCATTTAGTGATGTCTTTTTAAGTTTCTTCTATGTCTTTGATGGCTTGATAGATCATTTTTTTTTACTGCACATATATTTTTATATTTACATATATGTTCTGTTCATTGTTTCTAAGAACGTTTAGAGCTTTAGCTTTTTAAACTTGCATGGTTATCAAAGGAATAAAGCCAACCACAAAATAAAAATTAACTCAAAAAGATACATACACCCTGCTATTAACAGCAACATTATTTATAATTGCCAAGATTTGGAAGCATCCTAAGTGCACATCAGTTGTTGAATAGATAATGGAGATGTAGCATATATATATGTGTGTGTGTGTGTGTGTGTGTGTGTGTGTGTATATACACACACACACGTATACATATGTAATGGAATACAACTCACCCATAAAAAAGGATATTTTGCCATTTCTGGCCCTTCATTCACTTTTTTTTTTTTCACTTCAAAAACCAGAATTTTATACCTGGCAGAGATATTTCCATTACATCAAAAACAACAAAACACCTAGAAATAAACTTAACCAAGGAGATTACCTATACTCTGAAAACTGAAATGACACAAAGAAATGGAAAGATTGGAAGAATCAACACTATCAAAATGGCCACACTCCCCAAAGCAATCCACAGATCCAATGCAACCCCCATCAAAATACTTGTGACATTCCTCACAGAACTAGAACAATTCCAAAATTTATAAGGAACCACAAAAGACCCAGAAAAGAAACCTTTTGTAGGTCTCTCTCTCTCTCTCTTTTTTTTTTTGCTCTTTCTTCTTTTTGTTCTCTTTTCTTATGGTTTGATGACTAGAGAAGGTCTTTTAACATTTGTTGTAAAGCTGGGTTGGTGGTGCTGAAACCTTTCAGCTTTTGTTTATCTGTGAAGCTTTTGATTTCTCCATCAAGTCTGAACGAGAGCCTTGCTGGATAGAGTATTCTTGGTTGTAAGTTTCCCCCTTGCATCACTTTAAATATATCGTGCCACTCCCTTCTGGCTTGTAGAGTTTCTGCTGAAAAATCAGCTGATAACCTTATGGGTGTTCCCTTGTATGTTATTTGTTGCTTTTCTCTTGCTAATTTTAATATTTTCTCCTTATCCTTAATTGTTGTCAATTTGATGACTATGTACTTTGGTGTGTTCCTCTTTGGGTTGATCCTTTGTGATACTCTCTGCGCCTCCCAAGTTGAGGAAGTTTTCAGTTATCTCTCCAAAAATTTTCTCAGGTCTTTTCTGTCTCTCTTCTCTTTCTGGGACCCCTATAATGCGAATATTAGAGTGCTTCATATTGTCCCAGAGTTCTCTTAAACTATCCTCATTCCTTTTTATTCTTTTTTCTTTTCTGAAGTAGTGATTTCCACTAATCTGTCTTCTAGCTCACTGATCCATTCTTCTGCCCCATTTAGTCTTTTCTTGGTTCCTTCTAGTGTATTGTTCATTTCAATGATTTTATTCTTCAACTCTGTTTGAATATTCTTTATATTTTCCAACTCTTTGCTAAAAACTTCACTCTGTGCATCTATACTCTTCCTGAGTTCTCTGAACATCTTGGCCAGCATTACTTTAAACTCTTCCTCGGATAAATTGCCTATCTCCTCATCACTTATTTCTTCTTCTGGGATTTTATCTCATGCCTTGGCCTGGGAGATATTCCTTTGCTGCCTCATAGTGTCTATCTTTCTATGTGTTTGGGTTCCTTCCACAGGCTTTGGGATTATTATTTTCTTTTTTCTAGTATCTTCCCCTGATGGATGAGGCTGGACTAGAGGCTTATGCAGGGTTCTTGGCAGGAGGAGCCAGTGCCTGCCCACTGATGGGTGAAGCTTGGTCCTGGACCTCTGGTGGGTAGGGCTGTGTCTAGAGGCCTTTGTGATGTAGGAAGTCTGCTGATGGGTGTGGCTGTGTTCCCACCCTGGATGTTGTTTGGCCTGATGCTTCCCTGCAGGCTGTTGGGTGGGTCTAGGTCTTGGTGCTAATGATCCAGTCAAGATGTCAGCCTCCAGGAAAGCATGTAGATTAACACTTCTAGAATAACACTCCTGAAATACCAGCTTTTATGTCCCCTGAGTGAGCCACAGCCGTCCCCCACCTCCCCAGGAGATCCTCCAAATCCAGCAGGCAGGTCTGGCCCAGGTTCCTATGAAATCACTGCCTCTGCCCTTGGACCTGGTGCACGTGAGTTTCTGTGTGTGCTTCCCAAGTGAATAGAGTCTCCGTTTTCCCCAGTCCTGTGGGGCTCCCAGAGCCAAGACCTTCTGGCCTTCAAAACTAGATGTCCTGGGGTCTCCTTCTCTTCCCAATGCCGGGAACCGAGATAGGGACTCTGAGGTGGGGCTCAGAACTCTCACTCCTGTGTGAGGGCCTCTGTCACTTAACAAATCTTCAGCTTATGGGTCGCCCACCCGGTGGGTATGGGGCCCAGTTATATTGTGAGCACGCCCCTCCTACCATCCTGCTGTGGTTCCCTCTTTATGTTTCCAGTTGTAGAAGATCTTTTTTGCTAGGTTCCAGTCTTTTTTTGATGGTTGTTTAGCATTCAGTTGTGGTTTTGTTGTAGTTGTGAGGAGAGGCAAGCTCGTGGTCCTTCCACTCCACCATCTTGACAGGAACTCTGCTATAGTTCTTATTATTTATTTTCTTCTGCTTATTTTGGATTTAATTTACTCTTCCTTTTCTAGTTTCCTAAAGAAAAACTTAATGATTGATTTTAGATCTTTCTTCTTTTCTAATATATGTTTTCAATGCTATAATTTTTCCTCTAAGCACTGCTTTTACCACATCCCACAAAATTTGATAAGTTATGTTTTTATTTTCATTTAGTTAAAAATATTGTTTAATTTCTCTTGAGATTTCTTCTTTGACCCCTGTGTTATTTAGAAGTGTTTTGTTTAATCTCCATATATTTTGGGATTTCCCATCTTTCTTTCTGTTATTGATTTCTGGTTTAATTCCATTGTGGTCTGAGAGCAGGTACTGTTATGATTTCTATTCTAATTTTGTTAAAATGTGTTTTATGGTCCCAAACTGTCTATCTTGGTAAATCTTCTGTGTGAGCTTGAGGAAAATATACATTCTCCTGTTGTTGGATGAAGTAGTCTACAGTGTGCATTATATGCAGTTAATTGATGGTTAGTATCTGCAAATCTCCAACTCCCAATTTATCCCTTCCCACCCCCTTTCCCCTTGGTAACCATAAGTTTGTTTTCTATGTCTGTGAGTCTGTTTCTGTTTTATAAATAAGTTCATTTGTGTCTATTTTTAGATTCCACATGTAAATGATATCATATGATATTGCCTTTCTCTGACTGACTTACTTCACTAAGTGTGATGATCTCTAAGTCCATCCATGTTGTCACCAATGACATTATTTCTTTCCTTTTTATGGCTGAGTAGTATTACATTGTATAAACATACCACAACTTCCTTATCCAGTCATCTGTTGATGGACATTTAGGTTGCTTCCACGTCTTGGCTATTGTAAATAGTGCTGCTGTGAACACTGGGGTGTACGTATCTTTTCAAATTACAGTTTTCGTCTTTTCCGGATATATGCCCAGGAATGGGATTGCTGGATCATACGGTAAGTCTATTTTTTGTTTTTTAAGCACTCTCCATACTGTTTTCCACAATGGCTGCATCAAACTGCATTCCCACCAACAGTGTAGGAGGGTTCTCTTTTCTCCACACCCTCTCCAGCATTTATTGTTTGTGGACTTTTTAATGATGGCCATTCTGACTCAAAACTATATATATGAAAAAATTCAATGGACTGCCTCAATCCCCCCTCACAGATAATATTTTTATTAGTTTTTTGTGTATCCTTGGTTTATGTAAATATGAGCAACTATGAGTATATGGTCTTATTTTTCTCTTGTTCTTTCTCATGAGGTAGCATCCTATATACCTTTTGCATCTTGCTTTTTCTCATTTTTTTATAAAAAGATATTTCTGTATTCACACTTAGAGAGTTTGGGACATTTAAAAAATGTTTTATGACCTTTCCTTTCCAGTTTCTCTCTTTTCTCTCTAATTGCAACTACATTTTTTGATTATATTCTTCCTGGACTGGTGCTCTAATTTTCTCTTTTTCTCTTTTTTTTAATTTAAAAATTTTCTCTTTTTCAGGGTATGTCTATACCATTATCTTCCATCCCAAGGGTATTATACTTTTCTTTGAATGTGTATGTGTGCCTAATAGCACCATGTTCTTATTTCATTCATGAATATCTTTTCTTAGCAATCTGAAAATTTTACTGATAATTGGTATTTTTTTTTAAAGTTTCCTTCTCCATACTTTATTTCCTCCACATTTAAAAAAATTTATTTTGATCTTTTTCTTTCATGTTATGGGCTTCCCTTAGATGTCAGGTGATCCTGATCATATTTAAGAGTGAAATACTAACAGCAGATTGAAAGCCTTGAATGTGTGGTGGTGGTGGTGTTCACTGGAGGGCCATTGGCTTGTTGTTTCTCATGGGACCTCCCATGTTAGCTTTGTTAGGTCATCTTTTAGCAGATGGGGCAACCTCCCCAGAAAAGAATCGCCACATCTCCAGCCTGGGTGACAGCATTTTGGCAGCCAAACAATGAACAGAATACTGGGCATAGGGGACCCAGCATCTGTTAATTGTTAGTGCCCTGATTTCAGCACAACTAGGCCACCCTCAACTGTGTCCACTGTTTCTTAGTCCAGATACCCTCTCCAGAGAAAAAATACTTCCATCTTCTGCTGGAGTTGGGTCATTCAAGTTCCAGGAGTGGAAATAGGGATTTAACTGCTTCTTAAACCAAGTTTCAACTTATTTTCGCCACTCTCCATCCAGAGGTACTTGGTCTTCTGCCTGTTCCTCAGTGTTTGGGGAACCTACATCAGAGGAGGTCTCAGCTGCTCTTTGGCTGTCTTAGGATTCTGTTTTCTTGGGTCAGCCCAATAGTCTGCCTGTTGTCAATCTGCTTTCTACCCTTAACAGTACTGTTGCTACTGTCCTTTTCTCCCACTTTGGTGGGTTTAAATCTTTTGAAGATTCAGTTACTGTCATATTACTGGATTATCATGTGGGAGTTCATGTGTTCATTCCATTGTTTTTACTTGGAATATATGTTTTGAATGTAGAGGATTTATTAAAAAGCAATGAGAAGCAAACACTAATCTTGCATCCCTTTGATCTGGCACTGATAACACCTCAGTATCTATTAACAATCCTTTTTATATGCATGTTTATATTTTGTTAACAAAAATGGGATAATATTCCATATAACTTTTACCATCCTTTTTTTCACTTAAAATATATGAAGCACATTCTCCAATATCAGTTTTCTACATTTAAAAGAATACACAAAAATGTTGTGGAAAGTGCAGATGTGCGATGTGCAAAGAAAGAGAAATCCCCCATAATCTCAGCATCCAAATAACAATCACTGTAATATCCTGCCATCTATCTGGCATTCTAGTAGGTGGATGTGTACATGATAAGTATTTCATTCTTAAACTAAAAATGGCAGGAAGGGTATAGCTTAAGTGGTAGAGTGCATGCATGCACAAGATCCTGGGTTTGATCCCCTGTACCTCCTCTAAAAATAAATAAATGAATTACTCCCTACCCCCCGAAAAAAAAAACTAAAAATGAAATCTTTGCTTTTGTAAATATTCAGCCTAGTGTAGAAGACATATTGTAAGCAAATAATTATAAATAATTCACACAACAATGTGTGTGTATATATGTATATATATATATAAAGCAGATAGTGACAAGTACAATGGAGAGAAAAAGGCAGGGGGACAGGCAAAATGGATATTATTATATGCTGTTATATATGAGATGGTGCTTCTCACTGAGAAGGTGTCATTTGAGCAAGACTGAAAGGATGTGAGGGAGTGACAAGACAGATACCTGGGGAAGAGTTTTCCATGCTCAAGGAACAGCAAGTACAAAAGCCCTACAGCAGGAGAATGCCCATTGTGTTGAGGATTAGCAAGGAAGCTGGCATATCTGGAAGGAGTGAGGGGGAGCATGGTAAGATGCTGTCAAAGAGGTTACCAGGACCAGAGCATACAGAGCCTTGTAGCCACCGTGAGGAAAGGGGCTCTCATGATGAGTGAACTAGGGGGCCAGTGGAGGTTTTGAGCAAAGGAGTTATGTGACTTTACTTTTTTCTTTTTCAAAGAAACTTGTTTTTAATTAGTTTTAGACTTGTAGAAAAGTTACAAAAATAGTACAGAGAGTCTCAATATTCTCCTGTACCCAGCTTCCTCTAATGGTAGCATCTGACGCAATCATATTGCAGTGATAAAAACAGAAAAATTAACATTGGTTTACTATCATTAAGTAAACTACAGACCTTATCCTAATTTCAGCAGTGTTTCCACTAATGTCCTCTTCCTGTCCCAAGATCTAACCCAGGAATCCACACTGCATTTAGTTATTAGTTCTCCTTAGTCTCATGCATCCTGAAACAGTTCTTCAGTCTTTTCTTGTCTTTAATAATCTTGGCACTTTTCAGTATTGATCAGTTATGTTGTGAAATGTTCCTAAATTCCAGTCTTCCTGATGTTTTCTCATAACTGAAATGAAGTTACACATTTTTGGCAGGAGTATCACAGAAATGAAATTGTGTCCTTCTCAGTGCATGTCAGAGGGTTCACAATGCCACTGTCTTTTTATAGTGAAGTTCACCTTGATCACTTGGTTAAACTGGTTTTTACCAGGTTTCTCCACTGTAAAGTTACTTTCTCTTTTCAGTTAATAAATATATTGAGATAGTTTGAGACTATAAAAATTATGTTTCTCCTCAAATTTGTGCCCACTAATATTGGTAACCATCAGTGGATGTTGTCTGAAATAATTTTTACTATGGATGTATTTGTCTAGTAGTGATTTTTCTTTTTCCTTCTTTTCTTCTACATCTATCATTTGTCATTCTACTATAAAGAAGAGCTGTTCCTTGTCCCTCTTTCATTTATCTAATTAAGTAAAATATTGCTGTGGTTTATGTCAAAGAGTGTTTAGTCTGTGTTTTCCTCTAGGAGTTTTATAGTATCTAGTCTTACATTTAGGTCTTTATCCATTTTGAGTTTATTTCTGTATATGGTGTTAGAGAATGTTCTAATTTCATTCTTTTACATGTAGCTGTCCAGTTTCCCCAGCACCGTTTATTGAAGAGATTGTCTCTTCTCCATTGGATATTATTGCCTCCTCTGTCATAGATTAACTGACCGTAAGTGCATAGGTTTATTTCTGAGCTGAGCTCTTCATCCTGTTCCATTGGTCTATGTGGCTTTTTTTGTGCCTGTACGATACTGTTTTGATGACTATAGCTTTGTAGTATAGTCTGAAGTCACAGAATGTGATTCCTCCAGCTCCATTTTAACAATATTAATTCTTCCAATCCAAGAACAAGGCATATCTTTCCATCTGTTTGTGTCATTTCAGTTTCTTGCATCTGGGTTTTTTCCTCCTTTGGTAGGTTTATTCCTAGGTATTTTTTTCTTTTTGATGCAATGGTAAATGAGATTGTTCCCTTAATTTCTCTTTCTGATAGTTCATTGTTAGTGTATAGAAATGCAACAGATTTCTGTGTATTAATTTTGTATCCAGCAACTGATGAGCTCTTATCTAGTAGGTTCCTGGTGGTGTCTTTAGATTTTATAGGTATAGCATCATATGTGCAAACAACGACAGTTTTACATCTTCCTTTCCAATTTTATTTTGTTATTCTGTGATTTCTGTAGCTAAGACTTCCAAAACCTTGTTAAATAAAAGTGGTGACAGAGGCCATTCTTTTCTTGTTCCTGATATTAGAGGAAGTACTTTAAGCTTTTCACCATTGATTATGATGTTAGCTGTGGGATTGTCATATATGGGCCTTGTTATGTTGAGGTCTGTTCCCTCTATGTGTACTTTCTGGAGAGATTGTATCATAAATGGATGTTGAATTTTATCAAAAGCTTTTTCTGCATCTGTTGAGGTGATCATGTGGTTTTTATCCTTCAATTTGTTAATGTGGTGTATCAGACTGATTGATTTGCAGATACTGAAAAATCCTTACATCCCTGGGATAAATCCTACTTGATCATGGTGTGTGATCTTTTTAATGCATTGTTGAAGTTGGTTTACTAGTATTTTGTTGAGGATTTTTGCACCTATGTTCATCAGTGATATTGGCCTGTAATTATCTTTTTTTGTGATATCTTTATCTGGCTTTGGCATCAGAGTGATGCTGGCCTCAGAATGAGTTTGGAAGTGTTCCTTCCTCTGTAATTTTTGGAAATAGTTTCAGAAGAATTGGTGTTAACTCTTCTCTAAATGATTGGTAGAATTCACCTGTGAGGCCGTCTGGTCCTGAACTTTTTGTTTGTTGGGAGTTTTTAAACTACTGTTTCAATTTCATTACTGGAAATCAGTGTGTTCATATTTTCTATTTCTTCCCAGTTCATTCTTAGGAGATTGTATCTTTCTAAAATTTTGTCAATTTCTTCTACATTGTCCATTTTATTGGCATCTAGTTGTTTGTAGTGGTCTCTAATGTTCCTTTGTATTTCTGTGGTGTCGGTTGTAACTTCTTTTTCATTTCTAATTTTATTGATTTGGGCCCTCTCCCTTTTTATTCTTGATGAGTCTAGCTAAAGGTTTATCAGTTTTGTTTATCTTTTCAAAGGACCAGCTTTTAATTTCATTGGTTTTTTCTATCTTTTCAGCCTCTATTTCATTTATTTCTGCTCTTCTACTAACTTTGGGTTTTATTTGTTCTTTCTCTAGCTTCTTTAGTTGTAAGATTAGGCTGTTTATTTGAGATTTTTCTTGTTTCCTGAAGTAGGCTTGTACTGCTATAAACTTCCCTCCTAGAACTGCTTTTAATGAGTCCCACAGGTTTTGGATTGTTGTCTTTTTGTTTTCATTTGTCTCTAGGTATTTTGAAAATTTCTTCATTGATTTGTTCAGTGATCCATTAGTTATTTAGTAGCATATTGTTCATCCTCCATGTGTTTGTGGTTTTTGGTTTTTGCAGGTTTTTTTCTTGTAGCTGATGTTAGGCTCATAGCATTGTAGTCAGAAAAGATGCTTGATAAAATTTCAATTTTCTTAAATTTACCAAGGCTTGTTTTGTAGCCTACCATGTGATCTATCCTGGAGAATGTTCCATGTGCACTTGAAAATAATGAATATTCTGCTACTTTCAGATGGAATGCTATCTATATATATATCAGTTAAGTCCATTTGGTCTAATGTGTCATTTAAGACCTGTGTTTCCTTATTGATTTTCTGTCTAAATGATCTGTCCATTGATGTATGTGGGGTGTTAAAGTCCCCCACTATTACTGTGTTACTGTTGATTTCTCCTTTTATGTCTGTTAATACTTGCCTTATATATTTGGGTGCTCCAATGTTAGGTACAAATATATTTATAACTGTTATATCTTCTTCTTGGATTTATTCCTTGATCATTATGTAGTGTCCTTTTTTGTTTTTTGTAACAGTTTTTATTTTAAAGTCTATTTTGTCTGATATAAGTGTCGCTACTTTAGCTTTCTTTTGATTTCCATTTGTATGGAATATCTTTTTCCATTCCCTCACTTTTAGTCTGTGTGTATGTGTCCCCAGACCTGAAGTGAGATTCTTGTAGGCAGCATATATATGAGTCTTGTTTTTGTATCCATTCAACTACTCTTTGTCTTTTGGTTGGACCATTTTGTCCATTTACATTTAAGGTAATTATCAATATGTATGTTCTTATAGCCATTTTGTTAATAGTTTTGGATTCATTTTTGTAGCCCCCCCCACCCCTTTCTTCTTTTGTTCTCATCTCTTGTGGTTTAATGAGTATCTTGAGCGTTATATTTGGGTTTCTTTTTCTCTTGTTTTTATGTCTGTTACTGATTTTTGGTTTGTAGTTACCATGAGGTTTTTGTATATATATACACATACATATGATTGTTTTAAGTTGCTGATCTCTTAATTTCAAATGCATTTTAAAAACTCTGCATTTGTACTTTCCTCCCCTCATGATTACTGTTTTTGATATGATATTTTACATCTAATTGTTTTGTGTATCCCTTAACTGCTTATTGTGGATATAGATAATTTTACCACTTTTGTTTTTTAATCTCCCTACCAGCTTTGTGTGTAGATGATTTCCTACCTTTACTGTATGTTTGTCTTTACCAGTGAGCTTTTTCATTTCATAATTTTCCTGTTTCTAGTTGTGATCTTTTCTTTTTGTCATAGAGAAGTTCCTTTAACATTTGTTGTAAAGCTGGTTTGGTGGTGCTGAACTCCTTCAGCTTTGGCTGATCTGTAAAGCTTTTGATTTCACCATCAAATCTGAACAAGAACCTTGCTGCTTAGAGTATTCTTGGTTATAGGTTTTTCCCTTTCATCACTTTAAATATATTGTGCCACTTCCTTCTGGTCTGCAGAGTTTCTACTGAAAAACTAGCTGATAGTTTTATGAGATTTCTTTTGTATGTTATTTGTTGCTTTTCCCTTGTTGCTTTTAATATTCTCTCTTTATCTTTAATTGTTGTCATTTTAATTACAGTGTGTCTTGGTGTGTTCTTCTTCGGGCTAGGTTTTTATGGGACTCTCTATGCTTCCTAGACTTGAATGACTATTTCCTTTCCCAAGCTAGGGAATTTTTCAGCTGTTATGTTCAAATATTTCCTCAGGCCCTTTCTCTCTTTCTTTTCCTTCTGGGACCCTTATAATGTAAATATTAGTGTGCTCAGTGTGTCCCAGAGATCTCTTAAACTGTCCTCATTTCTTTCATTCTTTTTCCTTTTTTTTTTCTGTTCAATGGCAGTGATTTCCACTACTCTGTCTTCCAGCTTACTAATCTGTTCCTCTATCATTTAGTCTACTACTGATTCCTTCTAGTGTATTTTTCATTTCAGTTATTGTATTCCTCTTCTCTGTTTGGTTTTCCTTTATATTTTCTAACTCTGTTAAAAACTTTTAACTTCTCACTCTGTGCATCCATTCTTTTCCAGTGCACCCTCATTTTGTCACCCAAAGTATATGCTCTAGGGGTTCCCTCTAAGAGGGCTGTGTAGATCCTTCTGTTTTGGTGGGCTGCCTATGTGGGTGGTCTGGAAGGTTTGGTTGGCCCCTAGCTCGATTGGTTGCCAGGTCCTGTCTTGTATTAATGCTGCTGGCTGCTGGTTAGCAGGGCCTGGTCATGAGGTGGCTGGCTGCAGAAGATTAGAGAGCTCCACGGCTAGTGCTGGCTCACTGGTGGTTGGAGACAGGGTCTCAAAGACTCCAGGGGTGGTTTCCCACTCACTGGCCAGTTCCAGTTCCTGGAGTCTGGTTGCAGGGCTCAGGGATCCCAGAGTTCATTTCAGATAGTTGGTGAGGGGGACCAGTTGTCCTGACACAGTTGGGTATGGGGTTTGAGGTCTCCCAAACTTGCATTAGCCTGCTAGTGGACAGGGCAAGTCCTGTCTACAGCGAGTCCCAGGGTAGTGTCTGGCCTCCTGTCAGCAGGCTGGGTCCTCAGGCTATGGGATCATGGTTTTCTTGTTTGGTGTCTGCCCTCTGGTGGGTGAGGCTGGTCTAGAGGCTTGTGCAGGCTTCCTGGAGGGCAGGGCTGGTGCCCACCCACTGGTGGGTAGAGCTGGGTCTTGGCCCTCTGGTGGGCAGGGCCATGTCTGGAGCATATCTAGAGGTGACTGTGGGCTCAGGAAGTCTTTAGGCAGCCTGTCTCCTGATGGGTGGGGCTATGCTCCTGCCCAGTTAAGAGGGCCTGAGGCATTGCAGCACTAGAGCCTGCAGGCTGCTGGGTGGGGCCAAGTCTTGGCACTAATTAGCTAGAGGGAGGATCCCAAGAAGGCAGACACTAGCAGTAGTGTTCATGCTGTAGAATATTCCCAAATAAGGCTGCTATCAGCATATTTGTCCCCAGGGTGAGCTGCAGCCACCAACCCCTGTCCCCACCTCTCTGGGAGACTCTCCAAGACCAGCAGGTAGGTCTGGAACAGGCTCTTATCAAATTACTGCCTTTGCCATGCATCCTGGTGAGCATGAGATTTTGTGTGTGCCCTTTAAGAGTGAAGTCTCTATTTTCTCTAGTCCCTAAGGACTCCTGAAATTAAACCCCACTGGCCTTCAAAGTCAAGTGCTTTGGGGAGTTATCTTCCCAGTACAGGATACCCTAGCAGGAAAGCCTGATGTGGGGCTCATAACTCTCACTCCTATGGGAGAACCTCTGCAATATAATTTTTCTCCAGTTTGTAGGTTGTCCACTTGGGGTATGGGACTTGATTTTATTGTGAGCCCATACCTCCTACCTGTCTCATTGTGGTTCCTTCTTTATGTCTTTAGTTGTAGAAGACCTTTTCTCATAATTTCTAATGTTTTTCATTGATGATTGTTCTGCAGATGGTTGTGATTTCGGTATGCTCCTGAGAGGACTGAGCCCAGGGTCTTTGTACTCCATTATCTTGGCTGATCTCCTCTGCTGCTGATTTCTAATCACACACCATTGTGGTAGAAGAACATAATTTTTACAATTTCAATCTCTTCAAATTTACTGCAACTCATTTTATGGCATAACATGTGGTCTATCCTTGGGAATGTTCTATGTCACTTGAGAGGAATGTGTATCTTGTTTATGTAGCATGGAGTGTTCCATAGGTGTCTGTTAGTTGTAGTTGGTTTATAGTGTTGTTCAGGTTTTCTATTTCCTTGTTGATTTTCATCTCTTCTATCCATTATTGAAAGTGGGGTTGTGATTCTCCAACTATTACTGTTGAAATGGTCTATTTTCCCCTTTATTTCTGTCAGTTTTTCTTCATATATTTTGGTTTTTAAAAAATTTTTTATTGAAGTAGAGTTGATTTACAATATTGTATTAATTTCAGGTGTAGAGCAAAGTGATTCAGTTATACATATATAACCGAAAAAGTATATGTAAATAAATAATATATATAACTAAAGAATACATATGTATTCTTTTTCAGATTCTTTTCCATTATAGGTTATTATAAGATACTGAATATAGTTCCCTGTGCTATAGAGTAGGTACTTGTTGTTTATCTATTTTATATATAACACTGTGTATATGTTAATCTCAAACTCCTAATTTACCCATCCCTGCCCTTTTCCCTTTGGTAACCATAAGTTTGTTTTCTATATCTTTGAGTCTGTTTCTGTTTTGTAAATAAGTTCATTTGTACCATTTTTAAAGATCTCACAAATAAGTGATATCATATGATATTTATCTTTTTCTGTCTTAGTTCACTTTGTATGATAATCTCTAGGTCCATTCATGCTGCTGCAAATGGCATTGTTTCATTCTTTTTATGGCTGAGTGGTATTCCATTACGTACATATACCACATCTTTCTTATCCATTCATCTGTCAGTAGACATTTAGGTTGTTTCTATGTCTTGGCTATTGTAAATAGTGATGCTATGAACACTGGGGTGCATGTATCTTTTCAAATTAGTTTTCATCTTTTCTGGGTAAATATCTAGGAGTGGGATTACTGGATCATATGATAAGTCTATTTTTTGTTTTTTAAGGAGCCTCCATACTGTTCTCCATAACGGCTGCACCAATTTACATCCCCACCAACGGTGTAGGAGGGATCCCTTTTCTCCACACCCTCTCCAGCATTTATTATTTGTAGACTTTTTGATGATGGCCATTCTGACCAGTGTGAGGTGATACATCATTATAATTTTGAGTTGCAGTTCTCTAATTAATTAATAATTACCAGTGCTGAGCATCTTTTCATGTGCCTGTTGCCCATCCGTATGTCTTCTTTGAAGAAATGTCTATTTAGGTCTTCTGCCCATTTTTGATTGGATTGTTTTTGATATCGAGTTGTATGAGCTGTTTGTATATGTTTGATTTCTTCATATATTTTATATTCATATATCTATTGCTAGGTACATGTTTATAATTATTATGCCTTCCTGATGGATTGATCTTTCATCATTATAGAATGCCCATTTCTATCTTTAGTAACAATTTTTTCCTTAAAATCTATTTTGTCTGATACAGTACAGCTACTCCAGCTCTTTTGAGTACTATTTGAATAGAATTTCTTTTTCCATCTTTTTATCTTCAATCTATTTGTGTCTTTGTATATAAAGCACGTCTCTTATAGACAACATATAGTTGGATCACTTTTTTTTCTAATTCATTCTGCTAACCTTTGCTTTCTGATTGGAGTGTTTAGTCTATTTATATTTAGTGTAATTACCAATAATATAGGATTTATGTTTGCCATTTTGCTATGTGGTTTCTCTCTGTCTCATGTCTTTATTGTTTTTCTTAGTCTTTCATTACTGCTTTCTTTTGTGTTAGTATTTTCAAGTACAAAATTTTAATTCCTTTGTCTCTTCTATTATAGTTTTATTTTTGAATTATTTTCTTAGTGGTTGCCTTGGGGATTACAAATTAACATCTTAGTTTAGATGATTATCAGCTTAATTTCTATTTCACAAGCTCCTATATAGCTCAATCCTTACCCTCCTTTTATTACTGTTGTCATATAAATTACATATTTATACATTATAAGCCCATTAACACAGTGTTTAAATTATTTCTTAATGGAATTATCTCTTAAATCAGATAGGAAAATGAAAATATAAACCAAAATACATTTATACTTTCATACTACCTAAGTATTTATGTTTACTGGAGCTCTTTGTTTCTTCATGTGAATTCAAATCTAGTTTTCCTTCATTTCAGCCTAAAGGATTCCCCTTTTAGTACTGTAGGGCAAGTCTAATGGAGATAAATTATCTCAGTTTTTGTTTATCTAAAAATGTTTTATTTTCTCTTGTTTTGAAGGATAGTTTTACGAGAGATAGAATTTTTGGTTACAGTCTTTTGCATTCAGTCCTTTTAGTATGTCATTCCAGTATGACTTCTGGTCTCCACTATTTCTAAGGAGAAGTCAACTGTTAATTTTATTGAGGCTCCTTCACTGCTTTCTTTTGCTGCTAAGATACCTTCTGTCTTTTGTTTTTTAAGTTTGACTATGACACATCTAAATACAAATCTCTTGAAAGTTTTTTTAGGTATAATTTACATGTAACATTATATTAGTTTCAAGTGTACCACATAATTTAACATTTATATAAATTGCAAAATGATTACTATAATAAGTCTAGTTAAAATCCATCACCATACATAATTTTTCTTGTGATGAGAAATTTTAAGATCTACTCTCTTGGCATTTTATATATATATAATATATAATATATAAGATATAATATATAATATATATATATATATATATATATATATATATATATATATATGAATGAATGAAATCATACATCTACTTTATCCATTTATCTGTTTATGGACACTTTGGTGGGTTCGATGTCTTGGAAATTGTAAATAATGCTGCATTTAGCAGTGGGGTACATATATGTTTTCAAGTTTGTGTTTTTGTTTTCTTCAGATAAATACTCAGGAGTGTGTTCGCTCGATCTTACGGTAGTCCTATTTTTAATTTTTCAAGGAACCTCCCTACTGTTTTTCATAGTGTATGCACCAATTTATATTCCCAACAACAGTACACAGGGTTCCTTTTTCTTTATATCCTTGATGTCACTTATTTCTTGTCATTTTAATAAGTCATTTTAACAGGTATGAGATTACATCTCATTATCATTTTGATTTGCAGTTCCCTAATGATTAGTGATATTGAGTATCTTTTCATGTAACATCTGGCCATCTGCATGTCTTCATTGGGAAAATGTCTATTTAGATTCTTTCTCCACTTTAAAAATCAGATTTTTTTTTGCTATTGAGTTATATGAGTTCTTTATATATTTGGATATTAACCCCATATCAGACATGATTTGCAAATACTTTCTTCCATTCAATAGGTTACCTTTTCATTGTGTTGATAATTTCCTTTGCTGTGCAGAAGCTTTCTAGTTTGATGTACCCAACTTGTTGATTTTTACTTTTGTTGTCTTTACTATTGGTATCAAATCCAAAAAATCATTGCCAACACTGATGTCAGGGAACTTACCACCTGTGCTTTCTTCTAGGAGTTTTATGGCTTCTGGTCTTATGTTGAAATCTTTAATTCATTTTGAGTTAATTTTTGTGTATGATGTAAGACAGTGGTCCAGTTTCATTCTTCTAAATGTGGCTGTCCAGTTTTCCCAACACCATTTATTGAAGAGACTGTCTTGTCTCCATTGTATATTCTTGCTTTTGTTATGTATTAATTGACCATATACACATGGGTTTATTACTGGGCTCTCTATTCTGTTCCATTGATTGCTGTATCTATTTTTATGTCAGTACCATACTGTCTTGATTACTATAGTTTTGTAATAGAGTTTGAAATCAGGAATCATGATGCCTCCAGCCTTCTTCTTTCTCAAGATTGCTTTGACTATTAAGGATTTTTCATGGTAAATTTGAGGATAGTTTATTTCTGTGAAAAATGCAATTGGAATTTTGACAGGGATTGCGTTGCTTCTGTAGGTTGCTTTGAGTAGTATGAACATTTTAACAATACTAATTTTTCCAAGCCATGGGCATGGGATATTGTTCCATTTATTTGTGTCATCTTTAATTTTCTTTCACCAATGTCTTATAGGTTTTGTTGTAAAGGTGTTTCATCTTCTTGGTAAAGTTTATTCCTAGGTATTTTATTCTTTTTTTTTATTGCAATTGTAAATTGGATTGTTTTCTTAGTTTCTCTTTCTGGAAGTTTGTTATTAGTGTATAAAATGGAACAGATTTATGTATATTGCTTTTGTATCCTTTAACTTTGCTGTTTTGTTTAATAGTTCTAGTAGTTTATTTATTTATTTATTTATTTATTTTGGTGGTCTTTAGGGTCTCCTATATATAATATCATGTTATCTGCAAATAGTGACAGTTTGACTCCTATCTGATTTGGGCTTCCAATACTGTGTTTGATAAAAGTGGCAAGAATCATCATCCTTGTTTTGGTCCTGATCTTAGAGGAAAAGCTTTCAGTTTTCCACTGCTGAGTAAGATGTTAGCTGTGGGTCTTTGAGTTTATTCTCCTTGGAGTTTGTTCAGTTTCTTGGATATGAAGATTAATGTTTTTCATGAAATTTTGGGAATTTTTGGCCACTTGTTCTTCAAATGTTCTTTCTGCCCCTTTCTCTTTGCCCCTTCTGGTATTCCTATGAAGCTTGCTTGACAGTGTTTCATAGGTCCTTGCGTTTGTGTTCATTTTTCTGCATTCTTTTTCCTTCTGTTTCTCAGACTGGATTATCTCAATTGAGCTTTTTTCAAGTTTACTAATTCTTCTGTCAGTTTAAATATGCTGTTTAGCTCCTCCAGTGAATTTTTGTTTAAGTTATTGTATTTTTGAATTCCAAAATTTCTATTTGATTCTTTAAAAATTATTTGTTTCCTTAATGATAGACTCTATCTGGTGAGGCATCATTCTCATACTTTCCTTTAATTCTTTAAACATGGTTTCCTTTAGTTCCTTGAACAGATTTATAAAAACTGATTTAAAGTCTTTATCTGGGCTTCCTCAGAGACAGTTTCTTTTGACTTCTTTTTTTCCCCCTGTGTGTGGGTCATTTATTGCTTTTTCTTTGCATGTCTTGTAATTTCTTGTTGTAAACTGGATATTTAAAGGAATATAATGTGTTAACTCTGAAAATCAGATTATCCCCTCCTCAGGATTTGTCATTGTTGCTATTTGTTTAGTGACTTTCCTGGACTAACTTTGTAAAGCTGTGTTCTTTCTCATGTGTGATCAGTGAACTCTCTACTCAGCTTAGTGGTAAATTGATGATTGGACAGAGTTTTGCTTTTTTTTAAAAAATGCCTTGAACTAGTAAGTTTCCAAGCCTTTGCTGAAGGGCTGTGTCTGTGTGTCTGTGATAGAGAGAGAGAGTTTGGTCATATCTTCAATGCTGCAGCAGGTGATTTTTAACTGGGTCTTAGCCTTCACTTCTTGCATGAGTAGCATTTCAAGGTCAGCCAGAGGTCAGACCTTAGGGCCATCTCAGGTCTTTTTCTGAGTATGCACAAAGCTCTGACACACACACACACAACTTCTAGACTCCTAGGAATATGTTAAACCTTGTCAAAGTCTCCATGGACCTCTCCTTCCCCTATGTTCCCTTTTAAGTTTTTTGGTTATTCTCTTGTTGGCCCCAGTTAATATGGCTGCTTCAGGCAGCTGCAGTGTTAACCAGTTATCACTCATTGCTTACAGCAAGTAGGGCTGTTTGCATAGTGAGCTGGAGTCAGGTCAAATAAAGACAAGCCCTGAGGACAGAGATTTCAGCCTGCTGCCAGACAGGACAAATAGTGGCAGTTCTGTGGGTCTGAAGATTTTGGGGAACTCCATATCTATTCTGCTTCCTCCATTGGGTGTTGCATTTCACAGGTACTGTAATTATGGGCCTTGGGGGCTTCAAAGCTACCATAGACTGGGAGAGAGGAGTGGGTTTAGGGCAAGTTAAAATGCCACTGTCTTTTCTCACTGAGATTCAGTTGGTTTCCTTGAACAAACAATCCTTGGCTTGTTGCAAGCCTTTAGTTAATTTCCAAAGTTCTGAAAAAGTTTGTTTTGACAGTTTTTGCCAGTGTTCTCATTGCTTTTATGGAGGAGTAGATTTCTAGCAGGCCTTCTTCTTCCCTTATCCCCTACTTACTTGCCACTTTCCCCTTCCCTTGCTTTCCTGAAGGAAGTAGAACTCCTGTACGTACTAAAACCATACATTTACACTGAATACTTTGGATTCAGTCCAACACTCTGGGTTCTATTTATAGTCTTTCCTTATTCCTGATATGTAAACATCTTTAACAGTGAGAAACTCAGTTCTTATTATCTACAATATACGTATACATTTGTTTTAGTATGTAGAGTGGGTTCAGAATTGTTAATGCACAACCCCTGTGAGAAACACATTTATTCGATTGATTTTTTAAAAGATGGCTGTGTTGAGAACGAACTGTGAGGGGCAAGACCAAATCAGTGAGTACAGTTAGGTGGTTACTCAGATTATTTGAGTTAAAGATGATGGTGGCTTGGACCAGAGCATTGGTGGTTTTGATGCTGAGGCATGGCCAGATTCTAGATATATTTTGAAAGTTGAATCCATAGTATTAAGCCGATGGATTCGATGTGGGATATGAGAGAAAAATGAAGGATGATGCCAAGATTTTTTTCCTGAGCAACTGGAAGAATAGAGTTGTTATTAACTGAAAGCTTATGAGGGGTGTACATTCTGGGGGAAACATTGGTTTTGGTGATTTTTAAGTTTCAGATGTCTGTTAGATATTCAAGTGCAACAAGATGTCCAGTAGGCAGCTGAATATGCATCAGGAGTTTAAATGAGTTTGGGCTGGAGACACATTTGAGGAGTCAGCACCTACAAGATGGTTAAAGTAGCTGTCAGGGGCCTACAGCTGTGTCCTAAGAACTTTCAGTGTGTTCAAGCCCTCTTCTATCTGCTGCTACTATCTCTATCTATGTCAAAAGACTTTTTCTTACTTAAAAACAAACAAACAAAATCAATGGAAGGCAGCTCTATGGAAGGTGCTCATGGCAAGACAGTAGCTAACATTCCCAGGGATAGCCCTCAGTTAGTGACTCTCAGAGTTGGTATATAAATACCCATCTCTCTTGCCTCTCAACTGGGATAACTCTGAGGCTTATATTTTGCCACATTTCCCACAGTCTCCCTGTGAGATTCAGCTGATTTAAGAACACACTGTTCATTGGCTGTTTTATATAATTCCCTGTCTCTTATGCTTGAATCACTGTTTTAGGTCCTGCTTCTGGGAGAGCTCTAAAGGTGATAATTTTAAAGCTATGAGACTGGATGAGGTCACCAAACAAATAAGTATGAAAAGAGGTGCAGGTGCAGACAGACAGTACTAAAACAGGGCAACACCAGAAAGTCAGGGAAATAGTGAATCAGCAAAGGAAACTGCATGTGCAGGGAGAAGGCAGAGTTATATTTAATCAGGGCTGGGGATTGTGCGAGGATGGGAGTTACCCAACAGACTTGAGGGTCAATGAAAAACAGTGATATAAGGACCATGGAATATAAGCTGTAAAAGGAGAGAGGTACAGGCACAAGGGAAGTGAAGAACTGAAAAATGGTAGAATCAATGGATGGAAATCCTGGTGGGCTAAAAGACTTGCTGGAGTTGGAGACCTCAGGAATAAAATTTAAAGACATCAGAGTTTGTTGGAGAGTGAGATGCTTAAAAGGGAGATAGTGAAGTTATTGTTTTTTCGAATGTATTTTTTTTATTGAAGTATAATTGGTTTACAATGTTGTGTCAATTTCTGATATACAACACAATGCTTCAGTCCTACAGGAACATACATATATTCATTTTCATATTTTTTCACCATAGGTTACTGTAAGGTATTAAATATAGTTCCCTGTGCTATACTGTATAAGCTTGTTGTTTATCTATTTTTATATATTAGTTAGTATCTGCAAATATCGAACTCCCCATTTATTCCTTCCACCCTCTTCCCCATCCTGGTAACCATAAGTTTGTTTTCTTTGTTTGTGAGTCTGTTTCTGTTTTGTAAATAAATTTGTCTTTTTTTTTTAGATTCCACATGTAAGTGATATCATATGGTATTTTTCTTTCTCTTTCTGGCTTACTTTACTTAGAATGACAATCTCCAGGTCCATCCATGTTGCTGCAAATGGCATTATTTTACTATTATTTATGGCTGAGTAGTATTCCATTGTATAAATATACCACAGCTTCTTTATCCAGTCATCTGTCAATGGACATTTAGGTTGTTTCCATGTCTTGGTTATTGCAAATAGTGCTGCTGTGAACATTGGGGTGCATGTATCTTTTTGAATTAAAGTTCCCACTGGATATATGCCCAGAAGTGGGATTGCTGGATCATATGGTAAGTCTATTTTTAGTCTTTTGAGGAATCTCCATATTGTTTTCCATAAAGGCTGCACCAAACTACATTCCCACCAACAGTGTAGGAGGGTTCCCTTTCCTCCACACCCTCTCCAGCATTTATCATTCATGGACTTTTGAATGATGGCCATTCTGACTAGTGTGAGGTGATACCTCATTGTAGTTTTGATTCACATTTCTTTGAAAATTAGTGATATTGAGTATTTTTTCCATGTACCTATTGGCCATTCATATGTCTTCATTGGAGAATTGCTTGTTTAGGTCTTCTGCCCTTTTTTGGATTGGGTTTTTTGTTCTTTTATTATTAAGTTGTATGAGCTGTTTATATATTCTGGAAATTAAACCTTTGTCAGTCACATCATTTGCAAATATTTTCTCCCATTCTGTAGGTTGTATTTTTGTTTTGCCTGTGGTTTCCTTGGCTGTGCAAAAGCTTATAAGTTTAATTAGGTCCCATTTGTTTATTTTTGCTCATATTTCATTGTCTGAGTAGACTGACCTAGGAGAACGTTGCTGAGATTTATGTCGGATAATGTTTTGCCTATGTTTTCTTCTAGGAGGTTTATTGTGTCTTGTCTTATATTTAAGTCTAAGCCATTTTGAGTTTATTTTTGTATACGGTGTGAGGGAGTGTCCTAACTTCAGTGATTTATATGCTGCTATCCAGTTTTCCCAACACCACTTGCTGAAGAGACTGTCTTTAGTACATTGTATGTTCTTGCCTCCTTTACCAAATATTGACCAAAATTTTATGGGTTTATTTCTGAGCTCTCTGTTCTGTTCCATTGATCCTGATGTCTGATTTTATACCATACCGTGCTGTTTTGATTACTGTAGCTCTGTAGTGTTGTCTGAAGTCTAGGAGGGTTATTCCTCCAGCTTCATTCTTTTTCTTCAGTATTGCTTTGACAATTCTGGGTCTTTTGTGATTCCATATAAATTTTAGGATTATTTGTTTTAGTGCTGTGAAAAATGTTCTGGGTAATTTGATAGGGATTGCATTAAATCTGTAGCTTGCTTTGGGTAACATGACCATTTTAACAATATTAATTCTTCCTATCCAAGAACATGACCTATATTTCCATTTCTTTAAGTCATCTTTAATTTCCTTAGTCAGTGTTTTGTAGTTCTCCACATATAAGTCTTTCACTTTCTTGGTCAGATTTATTCCTAAGTATTTTATTTTGGGGGATGTGATTTTAAAAAGGATTGTTTCTTTATTTTTGTTTTTCTGATATTTCATTGCTAGCTGGCATAAAGAAATGCCACTGATTTCTGTATGTTAATCTTGTATCCTGCTACCTTGCTGAATTTTTTTATCAGCTCTAGTAGTTTTTGTGTGGAGCCTTCAGGGTTTTGTATATATAGTATCATGTCATCTGCATATAATGATAATTTCATCTTCTCTTCCAATTTGGATCTCTCTTATTTCTTTTTCTTGTCTAGTTGCTTATGGGTATAACTTCTAATACTATATTGACTAGAAATGGTGAGAGTGGGCATCCTTGTCTTGTTCCACATTTTAGCGGGAAGGCTTTAAACTTTTCACTGTTGAATATTATGCTGGTTGTAGGTTTGTCATAAATAGCTTTTATTATGTTGAGATCTGTTCCCTCTATACCCACTTTGGTTAGATTTTTTTTATCAGAATTGGGTGTTGAATTTTATCAAATGCTTTTTCTGCATCTATTGAGATGATTATGTGATTTTTGTCCTTTTCTCTTGTTGATGTGATATATCACTTTGATTTGTGTATGTTGAACCATCCTTGTGTCCCTGGGATGAATCCAACTTGATCATGGTGTATCATCTTTTTTATGTGTTGTTGGATTCTGTTTGCTAATACTTGTTTTACATCTATGTTTATCAATGTTATTGGCCTATAGTTTTCTTTTTTGGTAGTGCCTTTGTCTGGCTTTGGTATCAAGGTGATGGTGGCTTCATAGAATGAGTTTGGGAGTATTCCCTCCTCTTAACTCTTTTCCAAGTTTGAGAAGGATCAGTATGAGCTCTTCTTTGTATGTTTGATATAATTCCCCAATGAAGCCATCTGGTCCTGGACTTTTGTTTGCAGGGAGGTTTTTTTTTTTTTGGTTTTTTTTTTTTTTTTTTTTTATTGCTGATTCTATTTCACTCCTAGTGATTGGTCTGTTCAAATGATCAATTTCTTCTTGATTCAGTTTTGGTGTACCATATGTTTCTAGAAATTTGTCCATTTCTTCTAAGTTTTCAAATTTATTGCCATATAGCTGTTCATAGTATTCTCTTATGATAGTTTGTATTTCTGTAGTGTTGGTTGTAGTTTCTCCATTTTCCTTTCTTATTTTGTTTGTTTGTAGTCTCTCTCTTTTCTTCTTGGTTACCCTGGCCAGAGGTTTGTCAGTTTTGTTTACTCTTTCAAATAACCAGCTATTGATTTGATTTTTTTCTATTGTTTTTTAAATCTTTATTTTCTCCCTGATCTTTATTATTTCTTTCCTTCTGTTGACTTTAGATTTTGTTTATTCTTCTTTTTCTAATTCTTTTAAGTGGTAGGTTAGGTTGTTTGTTTGAGATTGTTCTTGTTTTTTGAGGAAGGCCTGCATCACTATGAACTTCCCTCTTAAATTAATTAATAATCCCTCTTAGGATTGCTTTTGCTGCATCCCATAGATTTTGTGTGGTTCTGTTTTGTCATTTGTCTCAAAGTATTTTTAGTTTCTTCTTTGGTTTCATCATTGACCTATTGGTTTTCTAGTAGCATGTTTAGTCTCCATGCTGTCCCATTTTTTTCTCATTTGTTTTTCTGTAGTTGATTTCTAGTTTCATGCCATTGTGATCAGAGAGAATGCTTGAAATAATTTCTATCCTCTTCAATTTGTTGAGGCTTCTTTTGTGTCCAAGTATGTGGTCTATCCTAGAGAATGTTCCATGAGCACTTGAAAAGAATGTATATTCTGTTTTGGGGGGATGTAAGTCCTAAAAATATCAACCAAGTCCAACTGTTCTATTGTGTCATTTATCTCTGTTGTTTTATTGATTTTCTGTCTGGAAGTCCTGTCCAGTGATATTAGTGGCATGTTAAAGTCTCCTACTCTTATTGTATTCCAATCAATTTCCTCCTTTATGTCTGTATTTATTTTATATATTTAGGTGCCCTATATTGGATGCATATACGTTAACGAGTGTAATATCCTCATCTTATATTGCTCCTTTGATCATTATATTGTGTCCTTTATCTTTCTTTATGGCCTTTGTTTTAAAGTCTATTTTGTCTGATATGATTATTGCTACTCCTGCTTTCTTGTCATTTCCATTTGCATAAAATATCTTTTTCCATCCTCTCACTTTCAATCTATATGTGTTCTTTACTGTAAAGGATCTCTTGTATGCAGCATATTGTAGGCTTTTGTTTTATTATCCAATCTACCACTCTGTGTCTTTTGATTGGAGCATTTAGTCCATTGACATTTACAGTGCTTATTGATAAATGTATGTTTACTGCCATTTTAAACTTTGTTTTCCAGTTGATTTGGTATTCTTTATTCATTTCCTTTCCTTTTTGTTTTTCTTTTTTTTGTGGTTTGATAGTTTTCTTTTGTTTTAGCTTGGTTTCTTTTGTGTGTGTGTGATTCTATTGTATGTTTTTGATTTGCAGTTACCCTGTTTCTCAAGTCTGTTATCCCATTACTCTGTTTGCTTTAGACTGATAGTCATATAGGCTCAAACATATCCTAAAAAGAATGAAGAAAAAAAAAAAAAGAAAAGAGAGGGGAAAAATCTATATTTTCTTGCTCCTCTCTCCTACCTTTTATGATTTTGATGTACTTGTTTTTATTCTCTCATAACTTGTAGTTTTTGCATTACAATTATGGTTTTGTTGGTTCTATAGCTTCCTGCTTCTTTTCTATTTAGAGTAGACTTTTCATTATTTCTTTTAGGATGGGTTTAGTATTACTAAATTCATTTAGTTTTTGCTTGTCTATGAAATTCTTTATCTCTCCTTCTACTCTAAAAGATAGTTTTACCATATAGAGTATCCTAGGTTGTAGCCTTTTCCCATTCAGGACTTTGAATATATGTTGCCACTCCCTTCTGGTCAGCAGTGTTTGTGTAAAGTCAGCTGAAAGCCTTATAGGGGCTCCCTTGTAACTTACTCTTTGTTTTTCTCTTGCTGCCTTTAGAATCGTTTCTTGATCTTTAACTTTGGCCATCCTAATTATAATATGTCTTGGTGTAGGTCTGCTTGGGTTCTTCTTGTTTGTGTCCCTCTGTGCTTCTTGTATTTGGATATCTGTTTCCTTCTTTAGGTTTGGAAAGTTTTCAGTCATGATTTCTTCAAATACCTTTTCAATCCCCTTTGCTCTTTCTTCTCCCTCTGGGATCCCTATTATGTGCAGGTTGGCATGCCTTATATTATCCTTTAGGTCACTTATATTGCTTTCTTTGGTTTCCACCTGCTTTTCTGTCTGTTGTTCTGATGGGGTGATTTCTGTTATCATGTCTTCTAAGTCTTTTTTTTTTTTTAATAGAGTTTTTTTTTTTTTTTTTTTTAGAGCAGTTTCAGGTTCACAGCAGAATTGAGCAGAAAATACAAAGAGTTTGCACATAGCCCTTCCCACCCACTCATATATACTCCCCTACCCTCAATATCCCTCATCAGTGTGGCATATTTGGTACAATCGATGAACCAACATGGACACATTACAACCAAAGTCCATAGTTTACATTAGGGTTCACTCTTGATGTACATTATATGGGTTTTGACAAATGCATGACATGTAGCCACCACTATGGTATCCTACAGAATAATTTCATTGCCCTAAAAATCCCTTGTGCTCCATCTGTTTATTCCTCCCTCCCTCCCTCCCTCTTTCATGTCTTCTAAGTCATTTATTCATTCCCTGGCATCATCTAGTCTGCTTTTGACTGCCTTTAGTTTGGCTCTTATCTCAGCCATTGATTTTTCTGCTTTTAATTGGCTCCTCTTTGCAGTTTCTATTTCCTTTTCATAGTATTCTGCATTTCTATTCATAGTCTCCCTTATTTCCTTCAGTGCTTTTATCACCCCCTTTTTGAAGTCATGATCTAGTAGACTGTTGAGATCTGTCTTACTGATTGTTCTTTCAGGGACTTCTCTTGTTTTATTTGGGAGTGCTTCCTCTGTTTCTTCATTTTACGTACATTTCTCTGGATTTAGAGTATCAGTTATACACTCTGGTCTTAAAAGGCTTTTTTTTCTTTTTTTTAATTTTAACTGGGTGCATTCCTGTGTAGACTGTGTGCATCTAATAGTTTTTGTTGTGAGTGCTGTTGTTAGTATGGATGGTTGCCACGTCTTATATGTGTGTGGGCTGTTTTGGGGCCTTTGATTGGGGGTGTGGTTGGTGTTGTGGTGATCACAGCCTGCCCTGGTGGTTGTTGTTGAGCGTAGCCTCTTTTTTGTTCTGTGGTTGTCACAGCCTTGACACAGGCCAGGTCTGCTCCCCTGTTGCTGGAAGAGGCTTTTAGACCCGTTTCTGAACTGTGCTGTGTGGTAGGCAGGGTTGGAGTGCTTCAGCTGGGAAGAAGAGTCACTGAGTGTACCTCCACAGGAGATGTCCACTGGAAAGTGCCCTCTGTCACTAGTTATGTGGGCTTACAAAGTATTCTTTGTTGATGCTGCCCTTGTCCATGCCTTAGCTACAGGAATGTCAGCCACCCACTCTAGTGTCCCCTGGGTTCTGGGCCCGCCTAACCACAGATCCACCAATGTCAGGCATTAGGACCCGTCGTAGTGAGTGTGCAGTCACTCTCCTCATTCCATGGTGTGCCACAGGGTCAGCGCAGACTCCAGCCCCGCTGCCGCATGTGGTACAGTATGCTGGCCTGTTGTAAACACCCGTACTCGCCCCCACCATGCGCCAGAACTCCACTCATGGCCCGTTTGTCCCAGAGGTGGGGGTCCACAAATCCACCCTCTCTGTCTGGGGCTGTAAACAAATCTGTCCCGCCTGTGAAGTTGCAGGGCTTCCAGGTATGGATTTAGCTTTCAGCCGTTCGCAGAGCAGCAATGTGATGTCTATGACCAAGCCTTACCTCTCTTCTTGTGTGAATGCACCAACAGTGGAGCCAAGCGGAGACAGCAGTTATGATGCGGCTAAGTTGTGCCCCCCTCCCTGAGCACACCAGCAGTTTTTTTTTTATCAGGGTCCCAGGCTTTTCTGTTCCGCACACACTCCCAGCCAGAGTTCACACGGCCCTCCAGTCCCGAGGCTGCGTCTGTGCAGTGGGCCCTGGGCTGGTCACCGATCTCCAGTAGCCAATCCTGGCTTGTCCCTGACAGCTTGCATTTAGGGCTGAGGATCGCAGGGGACCTCTGTGCCAGTTTGCCTTAATTCTGCCAAGTAGCTGCCTCTTTCTCCCCTAAGCCTCAGAAACTCCACTTCTGTCCCCAGTGACCTCCCAGCAGGAGAGGTGCCTTTCTTCCTTTGCTGCTCCCTCCCCGCAGGACTGGTCCTGCACCAATTTCTTTTTCTTTTTTTCTCTTACCAGATTTTGTGAGGAAACCTCCTGTATTTCAAAGTGAGAGGCACTGTGCCAGAATTCAGTAGGTGTTCTGTGTGATTCAGTGGGTCTCTAGATATAATTCTTGGTGTATTTGTGGGAGAGGGTGAGCTGTGAGTCTCTCTACTCCGCTGTCTTGGCTCTCTCCCACCATGAAGTTATTGTTGTTAAAGGGCTGGAGTAAGACTATGGAGTGTCTCCACAGGAGGAGAGCAAGGAGCTGACGGGCCAGGGGGTCATATTAGATCATGGTTTGGATACTGAAATCACCAATGATTATGAAATTAGTAGTAGAGAATAATATTCAACCAGGAGCTAAAATTGTCAATGAGTAACAGGGAGTGACCAGGCTGGGGGCTCAAGATAACTGCAATAACAAAGAGTAAACTGAAGGTAAGAGGTTTTTCTTGAATATACACATAGCACTTACTATACGCCAGGCAGTTCTAAGGCATTTATAAAGTCATTTAATCTTCAAAACAATCCTACAAGATATGTACCATTTTACCTAGTTTTATGGATAAGGAAGCAAGAGCAAAAGAGGATACAGGACTTGTCCCAAGTCCCAAAGCTAGTTAAGTGGTGGTGGTAGAATGTAAGCCTGAGTGTGGCTCATATTCTTAACCTCCACACTGTGATGCCTGTTCATCCTAAGTGTGTGTGTGTGTGTGTGTGTGTGTGTGTACTGAGGGTTGGGGGGGGGTTATGGAGAGTGATCTAGAAGCAGCAGTGAAAAGGAAAATGGACACCTTCTCCACCTCTTTGCCCACTGATACAAGGGGAATGGGAAAGAAAGCAGCCACTCTCAAAAGAGCTGTAAGGAAAGCCACATGCTCAAGGAAAACCAGACTCGGAAACTGGGAAGTCTGTTGTAATTTGTAAATAATTTTGTTTCATTGTCTGAATATATCTTGTACTGCCTTTTCTTGGTCATTTCTTGTTGTAATGACTAGAGTTTTCAAAAACATGTTGATATAAGTGACCTCTTTTTTTTAAAATTTATTTTATGGAAAGCAAATAACACCAAGAAAATATTTCTATTCTTTGCAAAATTATGAGTTACTAAAGCTAGGAGATGTTAAATTCTATCAAGTAATGGTCATGTTAGGTGTCTATCAGAAGATTTGTGAACAGATTTAATCATCTTCTGAAAAACCCTCGCATTCTTAGGATTAAAACTTGTCTTGGCGATTGTGTGTGAATTCCTGGATCTGTGCGGAGTGAGCTTGGTCTGTTTTTTCCTCATGGTACCTTCTTTGATATCACGCTAGTTTGGTTAACATGAGTAATTTTCATTTTTCAAAACTAATTAGGATGACTGTCCATCATCAGTCAGTCATCTGGAAGCAGGTGGCTGGAGTGGCAGCTCTGCTGCTTTGCCCTTTTATCCAGGGACTGGGTGAGGGTCTGGACTAGCCTTTCTAAACCAGGGTTCTTTATGTGAACCACAGAACACAGGAAATGACTTGAGTAACTCATGTATCAATTCTCTCAAGGATAGCGCATAACTAGGATCATTTCAGATGGGTAGAAACTAATTACATACAACAGATACTGTATTAGTTTCCTATTGCTGTTACAAGAGCATAAACTCAGCAGCTTAAGAACAAGTTTATTCTTTTATAGTTCTGAAGGCCAGAAGTCCAAAATCAAACCAGTTTACTAGTCTAGAAGTCAAGGTGTCAGCAGGGCTTGTTCCTTTTGGAGGCTCTGAGGGAAATCTGTTTCTTTGCCTTTTTCAGCTTCTAGCCGGTATTTCTTCCCTAATAGCCTTTCCTCCACCTTCAAAGGCCATCACTCCAGTATCTGAGTCTGTCAGCGCATTGCCTTCTTTTCTGCTGTTCAGTGTCTCTCTGCCCCCTCCCTACTGGGACACTCATGATTACATTTAGGCCCACCAAGACAATCCAGGAAAACCCCACCATCCCAAGATCCTTAGCTGAACCACATCTGCAGTATCTTGGCCGCAGTGGGTAACAATCACAGGTTCCAGATATTACAACCTCTATCTTTGGAGGCTACCATTCAGCCTATCACCTTAGGGCCTAATTCTGTTCTACACCTTGGTTGAGAAAGGCTGGCTGCACCATATGCTCATTAGATTTGCAGATGGCATAAAAGCGACTGCCCCATGACAGAGTCTGAATGATAAAACTCCACAAAGTTTAACTCAAAAGTGTGTGACTTGGAAGTATGACTGTGTGGAATGCTTATGAATGGCTTCAAGTTCTCAGCTAGCAATTCCAAGGTAAGTGTATGTCAGGCCCTTATTAGAAATAATATCTGGGGTGAAAATGAGGCCTGCTTTTCCAGGTCTGCTTGGCCCCCATCGGCAACCCTGAGTGAGCCCTGCTTGCCTTCCACACCAGACTGCATGCTTGGAGAGCAATCAGAATTTACGGTGAGGCCATGCTAATACACAGCATAGACATATGGAGAGTTACAGACTCCTTCATGAAGGCAGGTCAGGCCCCATGTGAAAGGGAGGCCTTGCCCATGGTCAGAGCTTTCCAAAGATGGATGTGCACAGTAGGGAACTTCCTCTCTCAAGAGAGAGCCCAGGTTTGGATGACCACTTGGCAGGGATATGTGGGGAGGGAAGATGGTGTGTATTGAATTAGATGATTATGTAAGGTTCCTTTTAAACCCTGAACCCCCCATTTGATGACTTCAAATTTTAGGTGGGGGAAAATGAGGCCCAGAGAGGGAGATATTACTTGCCCAGGTTTATAAAGTTAAGAGCAGAGTCAAATATTAAAATTTAATCATTTCTTGTCATCTTCAGATATTAATACTGATAATGCAGGTTTTAAAACCACATCCAAAGAAACAAATTTAGAATTAACACTTAAAACACTGTTTTTAAAATTGCCCAAACCATAAAGTGTCCAGAGAACCTGCTTCTAACTGATGCTTTGAGAAGTGAAAGGCGACTAAGTAGCTTCAGGTCACAGAGAATCCCTCATTTGAGCTGGGAGGGAAGGAGAGAGGCTGAGTCCAGCTGTGCTGCTGTTGAGCATCGCAGGCCTGTCAGAGGCTGCCTGGAGGGGGATTAAGTTCAGGGAATCAGCCCACATTTCACATGACACAATTTTAATGAATTTGGAACCTCTCAGGAATTAAAAACTCTAGACACAAGGCTCACTCAAAAGAATGTATTTTCATATTGACTCAGCTGATACCAGAAATAAGCAGTTGCCTAAGGACTTGTGTTTCTAAGGCATTTAAACCTTGATTGTTTTTAATGAACCCAAGATCCTAGGGAGCTAACGCTGCATTTCACGATCTCTGAGCACTGATCAATGTTCTTCTTAATCCTGTAGAATTTCTCCACATATTCAGAACGCCCTAAGAGCTCCACAAAATCTTCATCGTGAGTGATTACCAGAAGCTGGAAGTTACGCTGCTGTGAGCGACTTTTAATTATCCTGAAACAATATATTTAGAACATTTTATTACTTAGGAGCACACATAACCCTTACCTGTATTTGAAAAAGCCACTGAGAACCTTGTCAGACACATAAGTGTGTGATGTGTGTGATGACCAGGCTTTTCCTGTGCCGTGTGAGTATCAGGGCCTCTGACAGCCCTGCAGGAAGTGGCTGGGGGAGGGGTAGGCCCAAGCCTTCAGCCAGGCACGTAGCCGTCCCATCTCCTGTCCAGACGGGGGCTGCATGGCCGGACTCTTCACCTAGGTCTGGCTTAGGGACTGGTGAGAATACATGATCTAGTTTCTCCCAGAACATAAAGTTCTTCTTACTAAAGCAAGTAGAAATGGTTTACTGAGTTTTCCTTAATGTCTATGCTGCTCAACTCTAGAAGTCTGATTGCTCTGTTGCCTGGGGTTTTCTTGACCTGTTACTAGTTTTTTCTGTAAGAAAATTAAATTAAAAAAAAAAAACAAAAAAAGACTACAGGCAAGGGGAATAACACTGCAAGCCCCACTGCCTTCTTAGGAGCTGGGTCTACTCAGAATTCTGCTACCACCAGTCACTAGATGCATCACTGGTATGACACACAGGGGGCCTGAGTGGGTGTACTGAAACATTTTTGCTCGTTATCTATATTCTGAGGTAAATAGCTAAAAGACTGAGACTTCAAAGACTTTTTCTTTTTTAACTAACCACTTCTTTATCCCTTGCCTGGAGTTAGATGCACTTAGGTTTCAAAAGCGCTAGCCCTTCCTGCGTCACACAGGACTATGGGGAGATGGCTGGAGACGGGGGCTCTGTAGCCACTCAGTTCTCGTTCTCCCCCTGCTATCACACAGAAAACGTTCTCTGCCAGAAAGAGTCTGTCTGGAGCAAGGAGTACCCAAAATAGCTTCTCTACCTCAGGAAAAGTACCTTTCCTCTGCCAGCACAGTCTTTAAGCAAGTGCCACCTATCCCCAGGGCCGTACCCACCACAGGTGAATTGTGGTAAAGGGTATACGCAGTATTATCCTCTGGATTCTACTTCATCACAATACACTTTCTGAATAAGAGCTGTTGACACATGTGAAAAGCTGGTGAGACAGTCACCACCCACCATCACCAACCAGAAATGCTTTAGCAGGGCATGCTAACTACAGTACGTGGCATGAGGGCCCCTCTGGTGGGTTTACAAGAAAACCAAACCAAGCCAGGAAACCCTCACCATAGGTTTCCCGATGAACATGCTGGGGAAATGCAGGATGTGTCTGGGGTGGCTGTTCACCATGTAGTTCTTTCTTAAGCATCTGAAGAATTACTGTAAAAAGGTAAAGCTTAAGGTCTGGCAAAACCAGTTTCCCCAAGGAAGACACATCTGCAGAGGGTTTTCACCACAGAACTCTATTAATCTTACTTAAAAAACTATCATATCTCAGCCCCAAATTTGAAATACTTACTCAACCAGAGCATGCGCAAGAGATTCAATGTTTTCTCGGTCAAGATTTGTTGTTGGCTCATCCAAGGCAAGGATGCCACAGTTTAAGCAGAATGTTTCAGCCAGGGCCAGGCGGATGATGAGTGAGGCTAATACCTGGAAAAAAGCACCAGAGCTCTGAGCTGCACTGCACATCACCTTACAAGAGCAGGCAGACCTAGCATAATGTCTTTATAAGGGAAGGATAGGGCAATGTCCCAGGGTCACTGACTTTAGGTAAATCACTGCTCTTTTGTTTGAGAAAGCTTAGCACTGTGACCAGACTCTCAGGCCCTTCCAGAAGGTGAACCCTCATGTGCATTATCTCATCCTATTATTTGCAATGAATAAAATGCTAAAAGCAATGCTGATCTCTCTCTCGCTCTCTCGCTCTCACACACACACATATTAGCTATAACAAAACTTTAAATCACAGACTTGAATCAGAAGTGCATTACCATTTATCTGTAACGAATAATTTTAATAATGGTATAAAGATTAATACTCTTAAAAATGTATTACTTGGCTATTTTCCTGATAAGATTTGTTAGAAAACTTGGATATAATACATTTTCCAGAGCCTCATAGACACCTTTTCTCTCAGAGACATCTTTAAATCTCTATGTTGTGGTCCAAAAGAGGCCCCAGGGCTCTAATCCACACATAAACATTTGTGTGAATGATTTAAGGGAGAGAGGTGGAGAGGGAGAAGAAGGGAGGGAATTCCTGGGTCAAAGCATCAAGGGATACAGAAGACTGTAGGAAAGTCAAGCAACCAAAACTATGAGGCACTTTGCTGGTTAACAGAAACCTAATACCAAATACTCAGACTGCAGCTGAAGCCATCTGAGGGTACAGGGAGCACAGAATTAAGAGTGAAGGACTAGTTCAGGAAGGATACAGTTTCTGTGTGAGCTGTAACACTCCCCCACCCTCAGCACTTGTGAGTGAAGAAGCATCAGTGAGTTAGTGATGTTAGAACAGTTTCTAGTTTCTATTTGATACACAGGGTGGGCTGCCACTTCCACCACCACTCACTCAGAACGGAGTATGAATGGAGCTCATGGCCCACCTCTTTCAAACCACCTGTCTGTTCTGTCCCCTAACAGCAAGGAAGCAATTACTGCTAGTTAATTTCTATAGATTAGAGTAGCTGTAAGAAATCTGCTTTTGTTCACAAAGTATTTTTAACAGACATGTTTCAAATTCTTCGTATTTCTCATTCATAGTTACCACTAAAAAGCAACAAAGCATGTAGGGGATACCGATTATAGATCACAAATTTGTCATTTTTGCAGACTATGATCAAGATAATAATCTGCAGATGCCTTAAATTGGTATCAGCTGTCTGGGCTGAGAAGAAAATTTATACATGGATGGAATGTCTTTAAACAAAAACTGAAAACTATTTATGAAAATAACTCAGAGAATGTGAGCATCCACTTCTAGAATTTTAAAATTTTGTTAAAATCAGGGGTCCAGAGGTGTGATCAAGTGTAATCTTCTGCTTCTAATTTGAAAAGAGGAAGCTCAAAAATCTGTAACATCCTGGGTAAAAACCTGTGCGCAGGGAAAGGACCCAGCTGTGTTCCCCAAGGATACAGGTCCCACTTTCCCAACTCTTTCAAACTTGATTCCTCTGTGCTCTCTCTGTATATCCAGCCTCGGCTTCCTCCCGGAGCTTCCTGCAGAGCCAGATGGCCTGGGTTGTGGGGGCAAAGGTATCACAAGGTATCAAAGGTATCTGGGGGTATCACAAGCTTTGCCTCTGGCAGACCCTTCTTTGGGCTGCAGGCCCAAGGCTAGTCTGGGGGTGGTGCTGAGGACTGAGTCCTGTGATGGGGCTGCTTTCTCAATGAGACACTCATTTATTGTAATGCCTGATCTGGCTCAATCTAGGATCTGGTTTGCTAATATTGTTGTGTCACTGATGCTAAAACATACCCCTGCCCAACCCTTTGATTTCTTTGACATCAGGATGCACCTTACAATTACAAGTGGATTTTTTCTTTCTTGGTGGCACAAAGTAGTGATGTGTCTTATAACTGACGAAACAGCAAGCTTACTCTCCTAAGGAGCGCTCTGAAACAGTTGTCTTCAGCTCCCTCCTCTACACTTTGGCTATCCTGTGAGAATGTTTCAGGCCCTTCGCCTAAAAGCCTCCTTTAAGGAGTGCTGGAGGAAACGCTGGTTAGAACTGAGAGAATGTAATGAGAGTAGCTGAGCCTGATCCGCTTTACATGGCAGCAAGGAGTGCCTACCGTTCAAGGGCAGCCTTGGGTGCTTCCACTGCGCTGACATCGATTTCTCTTTGTCAGCTCTCTGTGTACAGGGGGCTCCTGAGATAACTTGCCTTTTGTCCGGCACTGCATCGTCCTCGCATATCCAAGGCTGTGTCTCCCTTTAGCATCACCACTCGGTAGTTATAATTCCGTCTTTTATCAGAAGCTGATACATTTTCATCGGCATCAGATCGAATTTCTATATATTCAATATCTGACACAGAGAGAAGATTTCAGGGGGGAATCTATTCTGTAGCCTTTTGTTACTTGCAAACATTATCAAAGTAAGTTACAGGCAACATGTGAGGCTGACATTATCAGGGGAAAACACTAGCTGATTTGGAATCTTTTTCTCTGGTAGTGAGGATTCCTGTCCAGAAGCAACCCAGATGCCCCAACCCTCAGTCTCAGCTGTGCCTTTCTTAGTTCCCCTGTTAAGAGTTTCCTCCTGGTGGTTTTCTTCTTATCACATGTCAGCTTATCCCTATCTGTACTTCAAAAGAACCTGCTATGTCATCAGTTAAATATAATTTGCACCATAGCCAAATAAGTAAGTCCTGTCAGGCTTTGGAATAGAAAACTTTGCATTTTTTTCTTGCTACAAGATGTTGCCAAGATAAGAATTCTTAAAAAATCTCAGAGAGATGTTCAGAAAGGGGTCCAGGAGATAATACTGGCATAATGAGAGGTCTTATGAGGCAAGAGCTGGAGACAGGATTTACGAAAGAGCATTCATGATACACCATGTTAATTACCTTGCCCACGATAGGTATTTCGCCAAAGGTCACGAATAATTTTGTTGATTTCTTCCATTTTCATACTGTGAAATTTCATTATTGCTCTGAAAAAGAAGCCACTGGTACCTTAACGATAACTATAAAGATCTATAATAATAATAATAGCATATTATATTTAACAATATATATTGAATGAACTATATGAACTATATAATAAGTAACAAGACAACCATATCATAACTCCCCCAATATTTTCAAGATAAAAGTAAAATATTATAGGAGCTAGGAAAAAATACAGAACCGAAACCAAAACCTATTGGCTAGTACTGCAAACTGTCAGGTATATATATATAGATTCACTACTCCAGGGTCTTTATCCTTCTCCATTTTCACTCTATTATGTGACAAACACTCCCTGAAATGCTTAAATACTGTGAAAACTTCTGCAAACAATTTTTTAGAAGACTTTTTCTTAGGCGTAATGGAAGGACTATTTCCACAGATACAATTCAGTTGCAGGGAGCCCTGCTGAATGGATGACAGTGAGTTGAAGAGGGGAAGGGACATGTACAGAGTCCCTTAGTCTAGAAAAGTAGGTGAATCTCTGGAACTGCTGCCTTTCTTCTCTTCCATTATTATTAAGGTTTACCAAAGTCAACGTTTTAAGCTGCTTTTATTCCTCAGATAAGTGAGCTTTTTGCCAACCAGCAGTATTAGTTCAGAGAGGGTGATATAGAGGATTAAGCTGAGCTGAACCTCAAAACTTTTATTTTCCCTTCCTAGTCAAACATTCAGAAATCCTAACTCCAAATATGTGTATTAACTTTCTTTTGTCATGGCACTCCCCTGCCCTCTACAACACTCTTAAAATACTAGTAGTTTCTAAACACTAACAAGAAGGAAAGAAATGTCTGTAAAAACAAAAGTAGCCTGTCAAAATCTAACATCATTCTTACTAGTCACCTTTTGTCAAAAAGTCCTTAAGTTCTTTGGAAGTGGCTTTATGAACTAATAAATGTTGCACCAGTGACAAAAAGGGCAAACATCACTGCCATTACCATACAAAGGATGTGAGGTGGACATACTTCCATTTGCAAGCCTCTTATCTGATATATGCAAAAAAAGAAACTGAACGTAATGCTACTCCCTCTGCAAAATCATTTCATGATCTTCTGGTTTACCAGCAAAAGAGAAAGAAATGACTCAACATAAATACATTTTAAATATCAGATGAAGGATTTTGAAGTAATAAAGACCGGAAAAACCATATTCTGCCTGTTGATGAGAATGCAGCAAGTCTCCATTTTCTACTTTATACCTCTGTGTCAGTCTCAGAGTTTATACTTATTTCAGAAGGATGGAGACACAACCTCTAAATGTCTGCTAAAAAGCAAAACAAAAACAAAAACCTCAGAATGTTCTTGGGACCGATCATATAATCCTGAGCTTTGTACATTATGATCCCGAGTTTTCAAATGACTTTAAGAAAAGTCATCTTTCCATTCAAGTTCAGAATCTTCCATAACAAACAAATAAGCACTCCCAATGGAGAAGCAGCTCCAGGTGGGGTGTAGGTATCCAAGGTGCACACACACAGCCTCCATTAGGGCTCCTGTGTACAACACAGGTGGTGCATCCCGGCCTGTGGGGAGGCCAGCTGAGACAGCACTGCAGGGAAAAGCGCTAGTCCTGGGAGGGATCTAGACTCACCAAGGGGTATGTCAGTGTTGATGCCTACCATGCTGGACCATTCACTTATCTTTCTGTCTTCTTTCTGTGCTGGTATGGAGTTACAGCAATAAGGAGTTACCAGTAATAAGCATTTACCTTATAAGAGGGACAATTACAGGAAACAATCATATTTTATCTCATTTAATCCTTATTACAATACTGAGAAGTTTGGTTATCCCCATTTTATCAGTAAAAAAATAGATTCTAACAATGAATTTTCTGAAAAAGAAATAAATCAATCCCATTTACAACAGAATCAAAAACAATAAAGTTCTTAGGAATAAATTTATCCGAGAAAGTGAAAGATATCTACTCTGAAAACTAGAAGACACTGATGAAGAAAAAAAAGATGACACAAACTAATAGAACGGTATCCTGTGTTCATGGATGGAAGAAGTTAAAACCATCTGTAGAGATAACACAATCTCTATCAAGATGCAAATGGCATTTTTTACAGACATAGACAAAACATTCCTAAAACTTTTTTGGAACCACAAAAGACCCCAAATAGCCAAAGAAATCCTGAGAAAGAACAATAAAGCAGGAGGAATCACACTTCTTGATTCCAAGCTACACCATAAAGCTATAGTAATTAAACAGTATGGTACTGGCATAAAAGCAAAGAGACCAATGGAATATAATCAACAACTCAGAAAGTAACCCAAGCACACAGAGTAAACCAATATTTGACAAGGGAGCCAAAAATACTCAATGGAGAAAAGACAATCTCTTTAATAATGGTGTTGATATTCACATGTAAAAGAATGAAACTGGATCCCTGCCTTATGTCACTCACAAAAATTAACTCTAAATAGATCAGAGACTTAAATGTAAAACCTGGAACCATGAGACTCCGAGAAGAAAAAAAAAAGCTCCCTGACATGGGTCTTGGTAATGATTTTTTGGGAATCACACCTAAAGCATAAGCAACAAACAAGTGGGACTACATTAAACTAAAAAGGCTCTTCACAGCAAAAAAAACCAACAAGAAAGTGAACATACAAACTATGAAATGGGAAAAGTATTTGGAAACCATATACTTGGGGTTAATATCCAAAATATATAAAGAACTCATACATCTTGATAGCAAAAAAAAAAAAAAAAATCCAATTTAAAAATGGGGAAAAGACCTAAACGGACATTTTTCCAAAGAAAATACACAAATGGCCAAGAAAAGATGCTCAACATCACAGTTACTAAATGCAGGTTAAAATGACAATGAAATATCACCTCACACTTGTTAGAACAGCCATCATCAATAAGACATAACAAATGATGGCATGGATGTGGAGAAAAGGAAACACTTGTGCACTGTTGGTGGGATTATAAAATGGTGCAGCCACTATGGAAAACAGTATGGAGGTTCCTAAAAAAATTAAAACAAGAACTACCATGTGATCTAGCAATTCCACTTGAGGCAATATATCCAAAAGAAATGAACACACTACTCGAAAAGATACCTGCACCCCCATGTTCATAGTAGCATTATTACAACAGCCAAGACATGGAAACAACCTAAGTGTCCATCTCACATACAAACACATACACACAGTGGAATATTATTCAGCCCTAAAAAAACGAAGGAAATCATACCATTTGGGACAACATGGATGGATCCTGAAGGCATTATTTTAATAAGTCAGAAAAAGACAAATACTGTAAGATCTCATTTATATGTGGAATATTAAAAACAAAACAAAACACCAAACTCATAGTAAAAGATCAGATTTGTGATTACCAGAGGTGCGGGAGTGGAGAGATGGAGAATTGGATGAAGGTAGTACAAACTTCCAGTTATAAGATAAAAATGTACTAGGGATGTAATGTACAACATGACTATAGTTAGCACTGCTGTATGATACACAGGAAAGTTAAGAGAGTAGATCCTAGGCGTTCTCATCACAAGGAGAAATTTTTTTTTCCTTTTTAAAAATTTCATCTATATGAGATTATGGATGTAAACTAAACCTACTATGGTATCATTTCATAATATGTGTAAAACCAACCATGATGCTGTACACCTTAAATTTATAGTGATGTATGTTAATTATTTCTCAATAAAACTTGGGAGGGGTACTGAGATTTAATCAAGTTAGCAAGGTGCTCAAGATCAGAGGAGTCATGATATTAACAGCCCTTGAATTTAATGAACATTAAAAAGGTAGTCAAAATACCATCTTTAAAGCCATCAGGCTCAGTTTTATGAATAAATGTTACCATATTTTCAAGGTACACCTAGCTTCCAAGAATATGAAGTATTACACAGCAAGGAGAAATATAAGTAAAAAGAGAAAAAAAGTATAGGCTTATATTGCTAATGAATATAGATACATTCTGAATAAAATCAAATTTAGGACTGAGGACATTTAAAAGACTGTATCATGACAGCTCATACAACTTAATAAGAAAAAAAAACCCAATCCGAAAATGGGCAGAAGACCTAAACAAGCAATTCTCCAGTGACTACATACAAATGGCCAATAGGCACATGACAAGATGCTCAATATCGCTAATTATCAGAGAAATGCAAATCAAAACTACAATCAGGTATCACCTCACTCCAGTCAGAAAGGGCATCATTCAAAAGTCCACTAACGATAAATGCTGGAGAGGGTGCTTTACAACAAATGGTAAAGGAGATTCTCTAGTCATCAACCATAAGGAAAGAGGAAAAAAAAGACCTACAGAAGACTGCTTTGGCAGTTCGGGGTCTTTTATGGTTCCATGTAAGTTTTGGAATTGTTTGTTCTAGTTCTGTGAAAAATGTGAGTATTTTCACAGGGGTTGCATTGGATCTGCAGGTTGCTTTGGGTAGTACGGCCATTTTGATAATACCGATCCTTCCAATCCAAGAGCACAAGGTATCTTTCCATTTCTCTGTCATCTTCGGTTTCCTTCTTCAATGTTTTATATTCAGGGTATATGTAACCTCCATGGTTAAGTTTATTTCTAGGTATTTTGTTCTTATTGATGCCATGGAAATACTTATGCTAGTTATAAAATTCCGGTTTTCGAAGTGTAAAAAAAAAGTGAATGAAGGGCTGCAAATGGCAAAATATCTTTCTTTCTTATGCGTGAGTTGTATTCCATTGTACTTATACGCTACACCTTCTTTATCTATTCGTCTGTTGATGTGCACTTAATTGCCAAGATATGGAAGCATCCTATTAAATAATCTTGCTGTTAATAGCAGGGTGTATGTATCTTTTTGAATTAATTCTTATTTTGTGGCTGGCTTAATTCCTCTGATAACTATGTAAGTTTAAAAAGCTAAACCCCCAAACATTCTCAGAAACAATGAACAGTACATAAATGTAACTTAAAATAAATAAATAAGTAAAAAGTATTCCCTCTCTCTCTCGAATCGAGCCCAGGCCCCCCTGCGTGCTAGCCCTACACTCTACCACTGAGCTGTAGCCTCCTTCTAGCTACCTGAGTTTCCCCAGGCTCACCTTTATCTCCCTAACTCAGGGAGTGTGCTGAGTTCCAGGTTCTTCAGAACAAATCAAATATCACTTTAAGATAAATGCACTCACAGAGTCCTGCATACCTTTCTAGGTTGCTACCTATGCTTATGAAATTTCCTCTCCCCCCCCCCCACAAATGGACACTACATTGTAAACTGACTATACTTCAATAAAATATATATTTAAAATAAGACTATATCATGAGCAAATATTGTTCATCTCAAGAAACCAATACTACAATAGGAAAAAATTTTTAAAGATAATCCATTGAACTGACAGATTAAAAGAAAAAAATTATCTCAAAGGATAGAAAAATATTCATTACAATACCAAGTTTTGATAAAAATCCTCAATAAGAAAAAAACAGAAAATTTTCTTAGATAAAATGACTGTCAAATATCCACAGTAAGCACTGAGTGTAATGTTAAAATCAACAGTCGTGTTCCTCCTAAAGCTCAGACCAAGAGAAAGATGCTTCTTATTACTGCTGCTCTAGTGTCCTGCAGATCCCTAATGATTCAGTGAGACAATAAAAACAGAATAAATGAGGGGAACAAAAAATAACTTGTCATTTTTTTCTGCAGGTGATATAATTGTACACTCACAAGACCTAGGAAATCAACTGAAAGACTATTAAGACTAATAAGATGGTCAGAAATACAGTAAACATACATTCTCTAGTAGCAAAATCCAATAGGAAATATAACAAGAAAAAAGGATCCTATTCATAATGGCAATAAAAACTATGAAATATCTAGGAAGAAATCTAACAAAAAGGTCCAGGATCTAGAGGAAAAAGCTATAAAACTTTGCAATAGGACAAAAAAAAAAAAAAAAAAAAAAAAGGACTAATTAGGAGACACAAACTATAGGGTCCAAAATAGGAGATTCAAGATTGCAAAGTTGTCCATTCTCCCAAGTAATCCATAAAAGCTATCCAAACAAAACTCCCAAGAAGATTAAATAATTTTTTAAATGAAATCTACAGGGTGACTCTTAAGTTCATATCTTAGATAATGCAAATGAGTAAAATCATAGTATTGGGACAAATAAAAATTAAATGAAACCAAATACATATAGAACTTTAGATTATTGACATTTCCAATCAGTGGGGAAGGTTTTCAGTAATGTTGGAAAGAGGAAAAAGTTAAAGTTACAGCAATATCCTTAATCAAATTTCAAAAAAAAAATCCAAATAAATTAAAGGATTAAAAGTTAAATAAGACCATTAAAAGAAAACATCTTTGTAATCTTCAGACTGGGAAGGCCCTTCTAATTGAGAAGTCACAAATAAAAAAGACTAAAGATTTGCCTATCTAAAATAGTCACAAAAAATACCATAAAGAAAGTTAAGGGACAAATGATAAACTAGAAATAAGTACTTACAATATATGTAAAAAGGATTAATATCCAGAATCTTTAGAAAACTCAAATCAAATCACTTAGAAAACTGAGATTTCAAAATGTAGAACAGATAAACAAGATTATACTATATAGCACAGGGAAATATATACAGGATCTTGTGGTAGGTCACAGCTAATAAAAAATGTGTGACAATGAATATATGTATGTTCATGTATAACTGAAAGATTGCACTCTACACTGGAATTTGACAAAACATTGTAAAATGATTATAAATCAATAAAAAATGTTAAAAAAAAAACCACTTAGAAAAAGAGAGCCTAATAAAACATTGGCAAAGAGATATGAATAGGCAGTTCTTAAAGAAGAAATACTAACAGCCAACATATGAAAAGACACTGAACCTCACTATTACACAGGGAAATGTGAATTCAAGTGAGAGCATTTTTGGTACAACAGATTGGCAAAAATTAGAAAGGCTGGTAATATGAAATGCAGACATAAAGACATGGGTATTTTCATACACTACTGGTGGAAACAAATTTTGTGTGTTTGGAAGGCAATTTGACAGTAACAAGTTAAAAATGTACACACCCTCTGACCCAGTAACTGTTTCCAAGAAGCTATCTTTCTGGTATATCTGCACGAGTGTGCAAAGACATATGCTATAGCATTTTCTATAGTAGCAAACATTTTGAGAGCTTCCTAATATGTCCATCAGTAATTAAACTAGGTAACATACACACTATAGAATATTATGCAGCCATTAAAAACCAATGAGGTATTTACATATATGAACAGGATTTTATCACGTGGTAAAAAAACAAAAACAAAAACCCAAGCAACCCAAAAAAAACCTACCATGTGATACTACTCACATAAAACAAAAAAGATATATTTGTCTATTATATACATGCAAAAGCACTGTGAAGGAAATGAAAATATGTCACCAAGGTAATAATACTTCAGTGTTGAATAAATGTAAGACGTCATGGAAATCAACCTAAGTCCAGCTTGAACCATGGTTCTGTGACTTGCAGACTAACGGAGTGCAGGAAGCATAAACAGCTGTAATGCAGGCTGAGTGGGCTACATGGTATGCGGGGTACAGAGCAGTGTGGCACACACAGGAAGAAACAATTACATCTGTTTGGGAAGGGCTTAATTAAGGTAATATTCAAAGGAAGAGAAATGGCATAGTAAAATGAAAGGTGCCTTAAAGGAGCAAACCTGTTCAGTTTCATTAGAACAGAATGTTAAGAGATGAAATGAGAAAGGCCGGCTGCAGAAGTCTTTCCTAAAATTAGAAGAGAATATGTAGCACCGGTGACCTTTAAGAAAATTAACCTGGTAGAAATATAACGGGTGGGAGGGATAATGAGGTGGGAGAAGCTACCACAGTAATATAGGTAAGAGTTAAGGAGGGTCTGACACAGGTGTGGGCTGTGGAAGAAAAGCAGCTCTGAAACAGTACCGTGCACGATCCCTGTGGGAGCTGCTGACTGAAAACCACAGGATTTCCCCAAGATTAACTTAATACACTTTTTAACACTTGGACTTTACAGATAATTAACATGTAAGAATGACCCTGAAGGTCCATGACCTCTAGTAAACTATCATTGTGTTAAGGCAAAGATAAATTTCATGCGCTGGCAACTACTAGGGGTAAATGGTCATCTGGCTAGTTGCATCACACCTACCATGTGCCTGGAATATGCATGTCCTTCAGTTAAATACATATAATACTAACTCATATGAAATGTATGTTTTGTGAAAACCGATTACCCAAAGAAAGTGAAAAGGTCTAAGATCTAAGAAAAAAAAAAGATCTATAAAGCAACCTTATATTTAAATACTCTTAAGAACATGAAAGATTTCCTTAAAAATTTCAGTAATAATCAATTGCATTTTATGAGGACAAATGACGGTTTAATGGTATTTATAGTTTTAGTGCTCCATGAGTCTTAGGATTGTGACCCTCACACATGACAAGGGTCTAATGTTTGAAAGGGGGCACAATGAGGTCAAAAGACAAAGCATATGCCAGTGATACTGGCATATGATACTGTAACTGGTAGTTACATGTCATTAAACATTTGTCCAAACCCCACAGAATGTAAAATGCCATGAGTGAACCCTACTGTGAACTACAGATTTAGGTGAGTATGATGTGCCAGTGTAGGCTTATCAGATGTACCACTCTGGTAAGGGACATGCACAGTGAGGGAGGCTATGGTTGGGGTGGCGGGGCAGAGGTTTATGGGAAATCTCTGTACTTTCTGCTCAACTTTGCTGTGAATCTAAAACTGCTCGAAAAAATAGTTTATCAAAAAAAAAAAAAAAAAAAAAGAGGTATGCGTTGTGGTAGTGTGTGGAGCTGTTTTTATCCATGTCCCTCTTCCTTCTTCACACAGACGCCTCCTTTGAATGCCAAGCTGACCATACTGCCCTTCAGCACCTCTCTGCACTATGGCTTCTGCACCAGCAATTTCTAGATTCTCTTTTTGTTCTAAGCTGTCCAACTACCTCCACACTTGGACCTTTAGTGAAAAGCTTCTGTAAGCCTCTGAGTTATCTCCTAAGTACATGTGGGTTCTAACTTGAAGTCACATATGAAGCATATTAGGCCTCCCCAGTACACTAGTTTGGGATTTTTGCTGCTGTGCTGCTCTGAGGCCACTTTTTAAATTACGTCAGGGCTGAGTCATTAGCAGAGAACTGAATGCCTGAAATGGAGTCATTAGCAGCCAGGCAGACCAAAACCTCACCTGCCAGGAAAAGACCGTTCTAGCTCTTGCTTCTTTCATATTTAAGCCATCTCCAGGACTCAAGCTAGAAGCTTAATTACCATTATGCAAAGTTTGAACTGATGCTCAAAATCAGAAGTGCATATACAATGGCAAATCATGACCTGGGTTTCTGCGTGTCTCCAGCTATTTCACTGAATAAAATAATAAAAGGGCTAAATACATATGTGCCTTCCTAATAAAAATATTATTAAATATTTAAAATATTAAAACTATATAAAAAACTAATGTTCAGAAGTAAGCTAAAAACTAGTAAGTTAATGAAAGTTAACCAAGTTGGAAAAAATCAGTAGAAAAGATTGCACTTACAAAAGACATTTTCCAACTGTATTATCCTCATCCTATGAGATATATAAGTTGCCAGATAATTGGCTGAGGCCGTTGTTACTCATTATTACTTTGGATACTCTTCTCTACTGCCCTGGTCCTTGCCACCATGAGAACTTCCTGTCTCCCAGCACTTAGGTCAGTGGAAGCCCTCTAGTGTAAGGGAAATGGTATGCTGAGTATCAGGTTCTGCTGAGCATCGCCTTCCAAACTAACAGTGATTTTCAGTACTTAGCAGAATTCAAAATTTGCCAAACTTAAGTTACACATTTAAAAGCAAAATGTCCTCTTTTTTCTAGATGAAACATTTAAGACTGTTAGGTTAATTTCTTGAAATCTTAAAGCTATTAAACTACTGTTATTTCCTTCAGACAGACACCCAAATATCAGCTTTTAAAATTGAGGCAATGGGTCAACCACTATTGCCATAGTGGCTGATAAATATTTGATTTAAGAAACCTGCAAGTGACTGTGAACTGCCACCAGCTATCTTCTGGTTTTGTAATCTGCTTGCTTGATGCTACAGCGGCTGCTGATCTGAAAATGTACTGTATCCAAGATAAGAATGAGAATGGTGGCCGTGAGATGAGCCCTGGATAGAGGCCTCAGCCCCAAGCTCTCTTTGAGTTTAAGAAGCCAGGTTCCAAATAGACTTCCAGAGAGTTGGCTGTCTGGGATGCAAAACTTTGATGTTAAAGTTACAGGTTTCCACTGAGTCTCAGAAGTATGACTTAATATGCAACATTCCATGTTTGAGGAAAAGTGACAGTGGAACATTTTGGGCATAAGGTAGAACACTGTACTTTGAGCAATATATTCCAAAATCATTTAATTTTACTTGATGTTCTCTATTAAGGGGGTAGATAAGGGATAATAAATTCTAAATAATGGATGTTTTCTCCCTTTTCATTTAGTGTGTCTCTTACCATTAGCAATGCTTACAATCGGTGATGGTTTTAGATTACTAATAACAGATAGTAATCAGCTTTTCTTGAAAATGCACTGCTAATTTCCTGTATTACCTTAAATAGACAGCTGAATGCAACAATTACACTGACTGCATGCTTCTTCTAGGAGGTGAAACAATGAGGGAAATTTTGGACCTTACTTTCTTCTAGGTGAGAAGCCAAATTTAAGGCTCACAGTATAAACCTTAAAAAGATTTGCGAGCACAAGTGCACAAAGACTCAATTTTGGGGAAACCTATACCATTTTTTTTCTTCTCATTTAGAAGAATCCATCTGATTACCAGATAAGAGAACTCAGTAAACAGCCTGACTTCGTTTCTTAGGCAAGCCTAAATTGCTGGAAAGCACCCGTGTGCACCTCCTGACCCCCACAAGTTCCCGATTGGCCCCATCAAGCTTCTTCACTTGCCCTCACACTGCTCAGTGTGACGCCTCTGTGACTGAGGCACTTCCCTCTATTGAAATGCCCTTCTCCTTCATTGTTCAAGGTGTAGGTCAAGTACAGCTATGGAGCACCCACCATGGTCTCCGCTACTGGACTGTTAACAGTTTGCAGGAGGAAAGGGATGATATCCCAGAGTCTGCCAAGAGAAGCTAGAACAGGGGTTTCTGAATGAACAGATGCCTTGTTGAGGGAATGCCTCTTGTTCCTGCTGTCGATGCTCTCGGCGTCTGCAGGGATAGCTAGCTGGAGGGCTCCCAGATACAGTTTTCTATTCAGTTAATATATATGAAACCCCAGGTCTGCAGGTCTGTGTACTAAGAAGAAGAGCTACCTTGTAGCAGAATATGTGCAAATAAAGTTTAAAACAAAACCAACAGACCTACCTAACTTGGCCCCCAGTCCTCTCTGGTTAGTACCCCTTTTTTCTGCTTTGCTTAACAACAGAATTTTATGTAAGAATTACCTACAAGTACTGTCTCCATTTCTTACCTCCTCATCCAACACTGAGGCCAACCATGCCACTGAGATTGCTCCTGAAAGTCATGAACAGCTTCCATTTTATCAAATTCAAGGGTCACGTCTTAGCCCTCATCTTATTTGACTTCTCAATAACGTTAGAGTCTTGAAATACTTCTTCGTTTTTAAGATAGCACACCTTTAAAATTTTTCTTCTACTTCATCAGCTACTTCTTTACTGGATTTCTAAACATCATGTGTCTTGGGACCCTTCCCTTCTCTATCTACAGTTATTCCAATATGTAATCTCAGTCGATGGCTTTCAATACTACATATGTGCTGAAGGTTCCCACATTTGTACCTTTCCCATGAACTCTAGACTCCAGATTATAGACCCAGCTGTCTGCTTGGCATCTCTACACAGACGTCTGTAAGCACCTCACACTTAAAGTGTTCCAAACAGAACTCCAGATTTTCCCCTCCCTAGTCCTGCCCATTTCAGGGAATGGCAATTTACTTCCCCAATATCCTGGTATAAAAATATGTAGAAGCAATCTTTGATTCTTTTCCTTTTCCTCTCCTACATTCAATTCAGATGCAAGGCCTGTCAACTCTATCTCCAGAACAAGAATCGAGTCCATCTACTTCTTCCCATTTCCGCTGCCACCATCTTAGTCCAGCCCACCACTCTCTCCTGGGGTGCCCCGTCTAATCCATTCTCCACACTGAAATTCTTCAAACTATGAATCAGACTGTATTTACCTCCTTGCTTCAAACCCTTCAGTGACTTCCTACTTCACTTAGAGTAAAATCAAACTGTTGACCAAGGCTGCAAGGCATGGGATCTTCTGGCAACCATCTTTCTCTGACCTTATGCCCCTGCTCACTGCATTCTAGTCATGCGTGCTTTCTTCCTACTCCTTAAACATCTCATGTTCATACTGCTCTTGGGACCTCTGCATCATCTATTCTCTCCACCTGGAATGTATGCATCTCAGCTTTTTGCACCTCTTGCTTCCTCTCATCAATCAGGTCCCAGCTTCAATGTCACACTCTCAGAAAAGATCCTGCCTTAGAAAAGGCCTAAAGTAGCCCTTCAATTATTCCCATCACCACAGTTAATTTTCACTGATTATGAACTTATTTCTTAATTTTTTGTTTCTTCATCCCTATGTACTTAGTATACAGTATCTAGAACAGTATCAAGCATATAAGAACTCAAATCTTAATTGAACAAAATCCTAATATATATGACAATATATTATGCACATATATGTATAGAGTTCACTGAGGAGGTAAAAAATATATAAAAATGAGTCCATTGTGACTCTAAATAAGGAAGTATGAGCTAAGCAACAGTTAAGAAAACTTCTATATGAATATCAGTTTTTTTAAGGTTAAAAAAAGGAGGGGCACCATGGTAACAGTAGAGCACAGTGGGAGTAGAAAGGCCTTTGTTCTGTGATCTAATTTATATCTACCATTAAGCTGCATACTCTTGGACACTCTACTTAATCTCTCTGATGAATACTTGCTCTTTATAGGGTAGATGCAAGAATTCAATCAGATTAGGCTAACACATAATATGTATTAAATTAATATTAGTATCCCCTCTGTATAGTCCCTACCCTTGAGAAATTTAGCCTTAAAACATATTTAAAAAGAAAAGAAACCTACATTTTCTTAATAAAGATCCTTAGTACTCTTAAGAAATAGAGAATTTAACAATTTACACTAAAGAATAGAACATGGCAAAGAACACTAGAATAAATGGGCTCTGAGTTATTCTTTTAACCCTTACTTTATACTGACTGCTATAATGGACTTAAAAAAAAAAGATTTCCATTTTATGGATAAGGAAACTGAAGCTCAGCGCCTTTAAATAACTCACTAAATGTGAATAGTCACACTCGGATTCAGGTAGTCTCCAGAGAGAATACTTTAAACCATGTATTACTGGATTTTTAGGCCTCAAACAAGTAAAACTTATCAACTTTTGCACAAACATTTCCTGGTTTTTAAGACTCAGTTTAATTTTTTCTTCACAACCAACTTAAATTATCCTACTCTGTACAGTAGATTTTTACTGATAAAAATCTTTTTTTTCTTAATGGAGGCACTGGGTGTTGAACCCAGGACCTCATGCATGCTAAGCAAGCATTCTACCACTGAGCTATATCCGGTAATAATGTCTTGCTTATGCTTCAAATAAACTTGCCAGTAAGGACTAGGTCCCCTATTCCTTAGTGCTCAAGAAATGTTTGGAGTTTCCTATGTACATAGTAGCCTCAGTTGCTAAGTGACTCAAAATGTTAAAAAGCTTTCTAAAGGCATATATGAGGTAGCTGGAAAGACTAAAAAGAATTATGGAACTAAAAAAAAAAAGGATATGTGGTCTGTATATTTCTAGAAACTTGTCCATTTCTTCTAGGTTGTACAATTTGTTGGCCTATAATTGTTCCCCGTATTCTCTTACTGTTTTTATATTTCTGTGGTATTGGTTGTTATTTCTGCTCTTTCTTTTTTTGTTTATTTGGGATTAGCAGATACAAACTACTCTACATGTAAAATAAATAAATAATAAGGTCCTACTGTACAGCACAGGGAACTATATTCAATATCTTGTTATAACCTATAATGAAGAAGAATATATACATGTATAAATGAATCACTTTGCTGCACACCAGAAACTAACACAACACTGTAAATCAACTATACTTCAATTAAAAAAAAAGGACAAATGTTGTATATACATATTCTACTGGGCAAGGATTCTTTAATAATGTCTTGCTATGTGCTTGTTTCAAAACATTAAATTTCAACAATTTAACTGTTGGATTTAAAAATCCAGGGGAAGTTTCACTATTCAAAGAGGTTAAAACAGCAAAAATTCCCACTTGGTCCAGGCATACATTTCCATGAGCCTTTCTGGACCCAAAGGGCACCGTAACGTTAACCTATTCACTCACAATGCAAGAGGACAAAAGATGTACCCCTCCAATTAGAAGTCAAAATTAATTCAACAAAAATCTTATTAGTGTTTGTTTTTAAAAATGACTAACACAATTGGCTCATTCCCAGTTTTTACTTATCTTAAAAGATTATGTACTTTCTAAAACTTGTACCTGCCAGAGCTATGGCCAGGTGATTCTGGGGCCACTTTTGTTACCATCATTAACTAAAATAATCCTCATATTGAAAAGTGGGCTCTTTCTGTCCTCCTGAGCCTTGTGGTCCAAATGTCACTGCTAAGGCTGATCTGTTCACTATGCTCTTTCCCGAGGAAGCCTTAACAGAGAAGAGGCCCTGTCTAGGTAGTTCTCTTAGCAATGAAAAGGATATTTTCCATTTTAGAAAACAACAACAAACAAAATCTATGTAACTGATAATTCTCCTGCCACAAATACCTAGAAATAAATACTAGACAGATACATAACAAAAATTATTTTACACTATAGTTGAGTTCACAAGAAAGAAAGGCAAATCTCTACATGGTGGAAACAAAGATGGAACTAAAACCCACAATGGTCAGTATGTAATCTGACGCTGTGGTGAATTTAGTGATTATTTTCATAATCAGGGATTGGGTATTACCCTCCAAGACAGAAGATGAGGCATAAAGCCTAAGGAAGGTAGAGAGAAGTGACCCCCCCACATAAAGGCTAAGACTCTTGAAGAGCTGTATCATCAACCTTCAGTGAAAGAGTGGGAAATTAATAAGCTGGGACTGGGCAAATGCCATACCTGGGTTTAAGGCTCACTGTTATACAATGTAGTTCAGGAACTCCCAAACTGAAAAATTAACATAAAAACTAGACCTAGGCCAGTGCTATCCCTGGAGTGCCTAGCAGATACAAAACCAAAATTGCTGTGTGGAAGGACATCCACACAAAAAGGTCACAAGGGAGTCTCACAGAAAAAAAAAAGAACTACTAAAGATGAGCTTAAACACTACAAGAAACCCAAGAAATACTTCAGTAAGCGCTAGAAGCAGCACACGAAATAACACAAATAGATTCCTAAAAATGAGAAATTTAAAGAATGACAATGTGAAAGATACAAAATATGTATATTTAAAATGAGTAAACATAATACAAGGACTAAAAACATTTAGAAAAAATACATTACAAAAAATAAGAATTTCTAAAAAAGAATAAAATAGAACTCACAGAAGTAAAAAATACAATGAAATATGGGGAGGAAGTAAATTAAAAAAATACAATAGGCATTACAAAAGCAGCAGCTGAAGAATCTGTGCACTGGAAGATATGAAGACGTTACCTGGTATATTACGAGTATATGCAAGAGGGGTTAAGCAATGTGGGGGAAAGAATGAGGTTTATTTATGCTGAATAAGAAATGAAGAAGGGGAGAACAGTAAAAAAATGAGGAAAGGATAACATTTGAAGAGGTAACATATGAGAATTTTCCAAAATTGATGAAAGCTATCAATCCTCAGATCAATAAGCACCAATCTTAAACAGAACTCAAACTAAACTTATATCTAGATGCACTTTTTAAAAAAGCAGAATATTGGAGACAAAGGAAAAATCTTAAAAGAACCAGAGAAAAAAGGTAGATTACCTCCAAAGGAGTAATTAGAATGATTTATAAACAGCAACCACAGAGGTCAGAAAAAAATGGAATATTTTTAAAGTATTAAAGAAAAAAAAGAAAAGAAAAACCTTGTCAATTTACAGCTCTATGTTTAGCTAAACTATTAATATTGAGAGCAAAGACTTTTCAAAGACCGGCAGAAAACTTACTACTAACAATCCTTCACTGGAAAAAACTATTTAAAAGTGTACTTTTAAAAACAGAGGAACTGAATCTAAAGAAGGAAGGAATGGGATTTATAAGAAACTGGTAAACATGTAGCTATATCCAAACAAGCACTGATTGTGAAGCCACAATAATTATAACTAATTTGGGATGATTTAAAAACAAGGTAAAATGAAACTATCAGATAACAGAAACACTGCACGTAGCAGAAATTCATTAACATTCAGGAACAAGTTAGAGCAAGTCACATTGGAGCCATGGTTCTTACATTCTGATGTGCATCAGAATCACCTGAAAGGCTTATTAAAACACAGACTACTGAGCCTGGTCCCTCACATTTCTGACCTAACAGAAGGTCTGAAGTGGAGACTGAAAATTTGCATTTCTAACAAGTTCCTAAATGATGCTGATAATGTTACTCGAGGACTCCTTTGGAAAGCAATACATTTGATTTTTAGGTCAAATATGTATGTTAAAAAATTAAAGGTAAACACTCAGATAACTAAAGTGTATCATTTACAACCCAAAGAAGGGGAAAAGGGGGAGTAAAGAAAAATAAACCAATCCCAAAGAAGTCAGGAAAGTAGGAAAAAAAGATAGAAATAAATATAACTCTCTAATCAATCACAATGAAATGAATTGACTAAATTCACTAGTTAAAAGACAAAGATGGACAGACAATAAAAAACAAAATTCTGCTATATGTTGAATATATTATAAAGTTGAAGTAATTAAGACAGTCTTGGTAATGGCACAGAGACAAAGTGACCAATGAAATAGAACAGAAAACTCAGAACTGACCCATGCACACATGGAATTCTGACATATGACAGCAGTGACACTGCGATCATTAAGAAAAAGATAAACTACTCAATAAACAAAGCCAGGACAACTCGTATCCATAAGGGAAAAAAATGAAATTGGACTCCTAGTTCATACTATATATAAAATTCAATTTAGAATTAAATACTTAAATATATTTGAATGTGAAAAGCAAAACTTTAAAACTTTTAGAAGAAAATACAGGAATAGGGGAGGGTTTCTTAAACAAGACACAAAAAGAACCATAAAAAAAATTGGTAAATTCAACTACCTTAAAATCAAATTTGTTTCTTAAAAGACACTGTAAGAAAGTGAAAAGATAAACCTAAAAAGACTGAAAGGATATTTATAATACACATAACTGAAAAAGAGTTAAAATGCAGAAGAGGTAAAGAACACCTGCAAATCAATATAACTACCAACAGTACATTAAAAATGGGTACAAGATACAAACATTTCGAAGAAGAAACAACATGATCAAACAAAAAGATATTCAGCACCATTAGAAATCAGGGGACTGAACTGAAGACCACAATGATTTGTCATTTAAAACTCATTAGATTGACAAAAATTAAGAAATCAATGTCAGAGGATGCATCAAAGAAGACTCTTATGTTCTGCTAGTGGTGTAAATTAGTAAAATCACTCTGGTAAACAATTTAATGTTATTTTATAAAATTGAGCATACCCTGCAACTCAGCAATTTTACTCCCACCTATACCCTAGAGAATCTCTTACATCTTTGCTCCAGAAGACATGACAAGAATGTTCCTAGAAGCAAGGGTTATGTTAGTAAAGATCTGGAAACAACCCAAATGTCCATCTACTGGAAAATGGATACATTGTAGGGTATTTCCACAATAGGATTCTGTACGTCAGTGAACATACATGAACCACAGCTATAAGCAACATGAGTAAATAAAAGTAAAACAAAATAACACAAAAAAGCAAATTCTAGAAGAGTATCCAGAATATGATACCATTTTTTAAAAAGCTAAAAAAAATAAACATATTATACAAATTTTTAAAAAGCAGAGAAAGCAAAAATCTTTGTCAGTGGTTACAGTGAGTGGGGATGACAGATGGCTGAGGTAAGGAGGAATATCTAAGTGGATGGCAGTTAGTGATAATGGTAATTCTTGGATTGGGTATGGGGAGTGGGATCGAGTGCACCTTAACATTACTATACATAACTTCGTAATTTAAGTAAGCGTGTGTGTGTATGTGTAGACACACACACACATATACTTTCCATTCTTTGGTAGGTATTAAACATGTTTTAAAAGTAAAATAGGGATGAGGGAGTGTATAGCTCAGTGGTAGAGTGCATGCTTAGCATGCATTAGGTCCTGGGTTTAATCCCCAGTACCTTCATAAAGAAAAGTAAAAAAGGAGTAAAATAAGACTAAAATATGCTAGTTGATATTAACTGCAATGGGAACCAAATCCCCAGTCCAATACTTACTGGTCAAGGGTCTTATAGTAAATGTCCAGATCCTTGTTCACAAGCTCTGTTGTTCTCATAACAATCATCATTTCCCTATACTTTTCTTCAGCATCCCGAAATTGAGGTTCTTGAAGTTCTTTCTTAAAACGAATAATTGCTTCCTCATAACCATGTTGTCGTCCTATTGCCAAACCATGATTTCTTTTTATATTTTCTTTTTTTTCTTCCAACTTCTGATGTTCACTAGGAGGGAAAATGACAAATGAGGACCATTTTTAGCTTTTAAAGCAAGCTCAAATGGAAAAGCCAGATCTCTTTAAATAAGTATCATTTTATCATTCTCCTTAACAATCAGTATATGATAACAGTCTCTCCCTGGTTTTTACTTAAGACTTCAATACTAAAGAAAATTTTCTTCATTCCGAATCTTGGAAGCATCCAGGTTTCTAAACACCTGATATTCGTGTGCTTAATAAAAAGAACTCTCACTACATGTGAACACTAAAAAGTTCCTGACGTTTAGACACTAACCTAAGTGAAGTACTCTTGGGGATTAATATTACAAATTCACAAACTTCTGTTTGTGGACTGAGACTGCACAATTACCAACTCTGAGAAGTCACTGAGTAACAGGTGTCATCATTTTATTCACAGTATGTCAGACAAAATAAACTCACATCTCAAACTATTAATTTATGCAGTAATATTTACTAAAAGTTTGTATGCCTCCATGAAAACAAAATTTCTCTTGCACAAGTATAAAGAGCATTAATAATGACCAAAAAAGTCAAATACTTAAGCTTTTCTTGTAACTTGGTAGATAATTCAGATTTTAATGTGCTCTAAAAATCTTCATTTAACAATTACTAATTAAGCACCCTCTTATTTGCCAGGCACTGCTCTCAAGTTTATGGGCTTCCTTACAGAAGTGGCTTGATTATCTGTTTTATTGACATTTCTGTTGCATCCTGGCTGAAGAAAAGTTTGAAAAAGAAGAGTTGTGCTTAGTAGTCTGAATGAAGGTAAAAAGTAGTGTTATGTACCAGTCACAGAAGGAATTGTAAAAATTTCTCGTTTTTGTCTTCAGGAGCAAAAAATAAATTGTTTCATTTAAAAGTTTCTTCCATAAGTTTCACTTTTCAACCTGTCACCAAGAGCACCAACATTACAGCATTAAAGAAATGAGGGTTGGGAGCTAGGGTATCTGGGTAACATTCCTGGCTTTTATCATAATTTCCTGTGATTTTTTTTCTGGGTCTTAGTGTCCTAATGCATACAAAATGAAGAGGCTGAAAGATGAAGAGCTCTTCTAGTTATTAAGTCTGATTTCCTTGTTATATGACACAGATTTTAAATAGCTACAACCAATAGAACTAAAACCAAGAGAATTTACAGTAACAAAGGAGTAACCATTTGTTAGGCTTCATAAACTAAGTTAAATTTCAATTGACTATATCCTTTAGAAAATCTTAAGCATTCTTTGACCCAGATGTCTTTCTGAAGTCAAGAAAAAAAATGAAAAATCTACAAGGAATGGCTTAGTGAACGAGAGGCCTATATTCAACCAGCAGAGGTGTTTCCAAAAAATCTGTGTGTCTAGTACAAGCTCTTATACCATCTAATGCCATAGCATCAACCAGGTTCTTATAGAATTCCTAAGGCAAGTCTAAGACAGACAAAGCAAGAATAAAATCTTTTCTGCTGTAGCAAGAAGGGAGCAACTACAGTAAATACCAACAAAACCAGATGAAAAAAGAATCAGATTAATCGTTTAAAAAAAGTGATCTTGCTGGCACATGATTATAACTGTGACCATCTAGAATGGGCCTCCAATGACAAACTGCTCTGGCAGTAACTCCACTGGCAATATGATAGAAGGCACAAGCTCTGACTCAAGCAGGGTCCAGAGGCCATATATTCTTTCTGCTTGGTATCATTATCTTACGAAGCATGTTAGCAGAAGTCTGGGAACTTGGTATTTTTAATACTGGCCATCACTGCAGTGTGACGGTTTTTTTTTTTTTAATTGAAGTATAGCTGATTCACAATGTTGTGTCAGTTGCTGGTGTACAGCACAGTGATTCAGTCATACATATATATTCATTTCATTATAGTTATTATAAGACATTGAATATAATTTCTTATGCTATATAGTAGGATTGTTGTTTATCTATTTTATATATAGTAGTCTGACTATAAATTCTGTATTACTTCTTTAGTAATTCAGTTTGTAAGGCCATGAAATATGTTTGTATAAAAACTGCCCACTTTCCTATAAGTATGAAGGGACACACAGGCTGCAGGTTTAAATTCTCTTTAGAAAACATGTATTGAATATTTTTTACATTTCAATAATAAAGAACTCTATTTAAACTAAAGACTATTTTTAAAAACACACTTTTTCATTTGTAAAACCTGCATTTGACCCATTTCCTTCAAATGTTGTTTTCTTTCTTCTTCAACTTCTTTTAGTTCTTCGTTTCTTTTTCTTAAAGTAAGGTTATCCTGTAGCCATCTTTCTTGTATCTAAATATAAATATTAAATCTGTTAACAAAAACAATCAATTATCAACATGTGATTCATAGCAGGCAACTGCTGACAGGTAGTGCTAATTCTGCCTTACTTAGAATCATGTGAAACTCAGCAGAGAAAGAATAAACCAGTGTGAAGGAATCCCCAGACCTGGACTAATCCAGATGGCCCATATACTCACAAAACAGAAATTTAAATGATGGGATTAAAATAATATAATTACATGTTTTAATGTTTTATACCTACCCCCACACCGCTGGATCATCTTGCATAGGAACTTCACAATGGAGCATACCAATCTAAATGATCACAAGAGAACAGTACTACCATCAAAGTCTCCCCCACTTTTTCCCCCCTAGTTTTATTTGTCTCCTGTTAGATACTGTGAAGTATGTTGGGTAAGATCTTTACCTTCAAGGTGACACATAATCATACAAGGCAGTAAGAAGTTTCACAAAAACAGTAAGTCTCTGTACTTGGTGACACTTTTCTGGCCATGGACTTGAAATGAAAATTTTTAAACTTAGCTGTTCTTCTTGAGCAGTTCTGTCCTTAAAAAATGACCAAATCACTTCGTGGCAGCAGCAGCACCAATACAATTATTTCAGTAGTTATAATGGACTATGCCTAGCACCTAACATTCGCGGATCTGCATTGGTGGTTCTGGGAGCCCAAAAACTGGGGGACTCCAGAGTGGGTGGCTGATATTCCCGCAGCTAAGGCAGGGACAAAGGCAGTGACAAAGGCAGCATCAACAAAGAGTACTTTGTAAGCCTGCATAACAAGAGACAGACACCACCACAGGGGGCACTTCCCAGTGGACATCTCCTGTGGAGGTACACTCAGTGACTTCTTCCCAGCTGAAGCGCTCCAACCCTGCCTACCACACACTGCAGCTCAGAAACGGATCTAGAAGCCTATATTCCAGCAACAGGGGAGCAGATCTGGCCTGTCTCAAGGCTGTGACAACCACAGAACAATAAAGGAGGCTGTGCTCAACAGCAACAATCAGGGCAGGCTGTGATCACCACAACACCAACCACACCCCCAATCAAAGGGATAATATAATAGCCAACACAAAGAAGAAAGATGTGGCAACCATCCATACTAAGAACAGCCCTCGTAACTGAACTATTAGGTACACAATCTACACAGGAACGCTCCCATTTTAAATAAAAACAAATGAAAAAACAGCCCTTCAAGACCACAGTAGATAATTGATACTCCTAAATCCACAGAGCCAGAGAAACATAAGTAAAATGAAGAAGCAGAGGAACCACTCCCAATTAAAAGAACAAGAGAAGTCCCTGAAAGAATGAACAATGAGATAGACCTCGACAGTCTACTACATCATGACTTCAAAAAGGTGGTGATAAAAGCACTGAAGGAAATAAGAGGGACTATGAATAGAGATGCATAATACTATGAAAAGGAAACAAACTATAAAGAGGAGCCAACTAAAAACAGAAAACTCTAATAACCGAAAATTTCCCCAACCTGGGAAAGGAAACAGTCACCGAAGTCCAGGAAGCACAGAGAGTTCCACACAGGATCAGCCCAAAGAGGAACATACCAAGGCACATAGTAATCAAATTGATAAAAATTAAGGATAAGGAGAAAATATTAAAATTAACAAGAGAAAAGCAACAAATAACATATAAGGTAACTCCCATAAGATTATCAGCTGAAGAAGAAAGAGAAAAAAAAAAAGACCTATAAAAACAAAACCAAAACAATAAAAATATCAATAAGAAGATATGTATTGATATATATAATGGAATACTACTGCGCCATAAAAAAGAACAAAATAATGCCATTTGCAGCAACATGAATGGACCTGGAGATCATCATTCTAAGTGAACTGACTCTAGGATGCTTGAGAGAGCCCCTGAGGCATCTCAAGAGAAAAATACTAAACTAACTAGGATTGTTTGGTATGTTGAATTACATGGGAAGCATTGTCAAGTGAGTGATAAGCCTCCTCAGATGATACGGTATGAGTAAGTGTTGTTAATATAGATATTCTAGAAATTATATAAAGCTTCTGAAATGTAGATACATCCTAGTCTAATGCTGTCAGTCCTAGTCTAATGCTGTCAGTCATAATCCTAGTTATCTTAATATGTATGTCACAGCAATGTGATTAAGCTTCTCTGTCAAAACCATTGTAATCTGATCTTTAAAAAAAATGCAAGCACATCAGATTTCATGGCTTACATTTTATATACTTACTACTCTCCTGGTTTCATTACCTTCTTATCCTCACTCCCACATTATCTCATTTTCCCATTAATTTAAAATGTTATTTGGCATTGCTCTATGTAGATAAGTTAGTAAACAATTTCTGGAAAAAGACAGGTTACAAAAGTAAACTAATATAGTCAGAGCCACTAAATTTAGGCCACCAACTTGAAAATGGTCATAGATTGGTAAATCTTAAATGATTTCTCTATGTATATGGCCATTAATGATTTATAGATTGTGATTTTAAATAGGCAACCCACATATGAGCTAGTGCTAACTAAGTATTTTGTTATATATGCATTATAAATTTCTATAGCATTTATAAGATGGCAGAGATTCAATTTGCCTTTGACTGGTATTCATGTATTTGAAATTCCTGGCACTACAGCCAGCAACTCTGCAGAAAACTGATAAAACTAATCTTCAAAGAGATTTTTAACCACTACTTATAACCAAATGATTAAAGCATTCGAATAGCAAATTTTGTTTAAAACAGCAGAAACAGAGAAACGGGGTTTTAAAACTTAACTTATGCCTCTATAGGTCATGTTGAAAATATTTTCTCAATGTGATTTTGATTATACTGTGGAAATTAGGTTCTTTAACAGAGAAAGTAAACAAAAAAGGAATTAACTGAAAAATGACTTAATATATAGATATTTTACTTAACAGACAACCTTTAAGAATGATATCTAGAAGTGAGATTGAGAATTGGCAGAAGTGGAGGGAAACTTAATTTTATGCTTTTATGTTTAAACTTTTACTGAAAATAAAAAAGAAAGAAGGGAAGAAGAAAAGACAATGTTATTAGAATTGCTTTTCTCTCCTGCTTGCATTTTTACTCAATGCAAATAGTGAAAATAAAAGTACAAAACAAAACAAAGAATGTTACTGGTATAAGTGCCACCATAGTAACAAAAAAAAGACCTACCTTCTGTGTATCAATGTCTTGTCTCATGATTCCCATTTCATTATTAATCTTTTCTTTGTGTTTCTCACATTCACTTAGTTGAGCTATTACTTTATCAAGTTCATTTTCTTTTTGCTACAAAAAGAAACTTCCTTAAGCACAAGACATAAAAATATAAACAAATAAATAATTTTAAATTATATTAAATTAGTTTTAAATTACCTTCTTATAGTCATCTTTTCCATCTTGAATGTAATTCTCAATGTCTTTCACATAACGATGAATATTTTTAACCTTCTCTTTGATATCATTTATCTGTAAAAAAAATTATTAAATATACACTGGTTAGAACTAAGGCATTTAAGAAGATTTATTTCCAAGGAATGTCTTACATAAAAGTAATAAAAACTTAATAGGAGAGTACAGTGAAACACTGCTTGGAAGTCAGAAGCCTTGGGTTCCAATTTCTATCACCAGCAAATTTTCTTTCAAATAAATTTTATGATTTCCCTATGGGATTAGATTAAATAGTCGAATTCTCAATTTCTATTTTAGATCAAGAAGCAAAATAATTTAAATTTAATCTTTATTCTAAGAAAACATTTTAATGTCAAGACTATATGTCACAAATCTGAAAATACTATTTTATGTTTTTAATTTCATGTAAAATACTGGTATCTAACATGATACTCTGAATATAATCATTTTAATATGTATTTTTATTAAGTAAATTTATAAATGAAATCTTACTTTATCCTGTGCTATTTTGTTGCTTGTATTTTTTTTGTTGATTAATTCTTCTTTCTCCTGCTGGAACTTTTCCAGTGTTGTTTCCAAAGGGCTTACTTGCTCTTTAGCATCCTAAAGATATAAAAAATATAAATTCTTATAAAACATTCCATTACTTTATTTTAGGTGTCAGACTTTACAGTCATAATAAAATCACTTTCTATTTGCCAGGCTTTAAAAATCAACTCGTCTTCTCCTTCCCACAACCCTATGGGAAAGGTACCATTATTTTCATGCTGTATTTCAGATGAGTAAACAAGCACAGAAATGACTTGTCCAGGGTCCCAAAAGCCAGTAAATTTAAAGAGCCAGGATTCAAATCCTGTCCAGGTCCAGTGTCTCTCTTAATCACTATCTATATTGTGTTAGTCACTGATTTGATTCTTAACCTAAGTAAGCCATGTGCTCCCAATTACACGAGCACGTGGCTTTAGGTATACATTTTTGAGTTTGTAGGGTCCATATCAGCCCTGTGTGACTAAAGAATAGAAAAGCTCTTTCAGTCAAGGTCTTTTTTTAACAGATGGAAATATGACTGTAAAGGAACTTTTGACTTTAAGCTTAGTTTGCTGAGGCTAAGTAGATATTTTATGGTAATAAAAGCTTACCAGTACACACATGTTGGTGTGTCCACATCTATTTTGAAAGGAAAGGGTCTTGCAAATAACAAACTATTTTACTAATCAGAAGTCCATGTTATTTGGCCCTGTAACATCTCTACAGCATAATTACATGATAACCACTATTCAAAAACAACGATCCTCAAGCACTTTTAAGATCCTGAACTATCTAATGAATCCATAAAGGTAGAAATGATTATTTAGTATTACTTAAAGGTCGGTATATTTTATCATATTGGGAAGTGGTTTTGTGTGGTGGAAAGTCAGATGTCTCAGACGTCAGGAGACCTACTTGAAAATTAACCCTGACTTCTACTAAATGCATGGACTTGGCAAATCACAAAATACCTGTAAATCTCAGTTTCTTTTTCCATAAAAAGGGGATTTAGTCACATTTATCAACAGGGTTACTGAGACACTGAACGGTTTAATGTCAAAGTATTTATAAGCAGTAAAAAAATACAAATGTAAGATAGTATTATTGAGCCACTCATATTTTGTAATCCAAAAATACTTAAGAAAAAAATATTTTAGCAATGAATAATAGATTCAATAATATATTTAGTGCTTACTGAATAAGCATAATTATCCAAACCTAGATAAGACCGTTGTTTCTAAAAATGTTAAAAATTTAATTGGCTGAAAAAAAATTTAATTGGCTGGGTCTTTGATTAACCTAGATGAGAGATGCTAAATGGGTTCCATTCCATGTGTCAACTTAGGGCCTGCTCTCTGTAGTGGGAAGTATTCTGAGACTACATTTGGAATCAAACAGAGAAAGTGCTATGACTGAGAAGCAGTGTCTGCCATGGATACAGGATTTGTAGATAAGACAAACCTCCCACAAGCAGGAATCCTTCAGCCACCGCCTCCAAGAACAGGGAGTTCACTACTTAACAAGGCAGCCAGTTCTTCCTTATTATGACCAAAATCCTTGTCTTGGAAATCTTTACCTATCAGTACAAGTTCTGTCACCCCGCAGGTGCCACACAAAGAATTATTATACCATTTTCATTTGATGCTCACAATAAGTATAGTTCTGGCCACTGCCCCAATAAACAGCATTTCATTTATTTGAACTAAATTAAAAAACAAGTTTGTATGAATGTTTTTACCTTTATCTCTCTGTGTAAGGACTGAACTTCAGTGGATAATTCCACAGTCTGCTCCTCCAATTGCTGACGACGTTGTAAATTAGTGGATATCTGAAGTTTCTCTGATTTAAGTTCATTTGTTGTACTTTTCAGGTGTTGAATCTGTTCCTGCTGGTCCTGTATAAGCTTCCGATTCAATTCAATCTTACTGGAAACTGCAGGAAAACAAATTGAAGCACTGATTAATGTTGAGTACAGAAAATACTATGAGCACCATCCTTCTAGTTTTATAGGTCTCTACAATTCACAAAGGTTAAGTTTCTGTGGGTCCCACCCACTGCAACAAAAGTGCCACAAGAACCCCTCCAGCTCCCAAACCTGCTTGCTGTGAGCCTTACCACAGGTGAGGCTCACAGGCCTGGTATAACTGAGACAGAGTACAGCTCATCTGTTACTAATCATTCAAAATCTGTTGTGCAAAAAGACAGAAACTGAGGAGAACTAATGCTTTTGAGAACAGAGAGTAAATACACTACGGACTGGAAGGAAGACAGACAGTTCCTCGTCCACATAATAATGATTAAATTTATGGAAAAAAAGCATATGGGGGAATGTTGAAGTCTTTATGGGTACATGAGGAGACAGACTCTATTACCTGTATCTAATTTGTGTTGTTTTTCTTGTTTTTCCTGGTTTACTTGCTGAACAGTTCTATCCAAGGCTAGTCCCTGTAGCTTAGCTGCTTGTTGTGCAATTTTTCTTTCAACATCTTTAAGATCCATCTTAAGAATAAATCAAGGTTATTTCCTTTAAGAAACTTACAGCATTATCATTATTTATAATTTTTAAAAAGTAACTGCTTTTAATTATTTTTTAAAATCAAAATTTGTAACTGCTTTCAGATATAATTTTAAGAAATTTTAATAGAAAAAAATGAAACTGATTTTTATAATGAAATTAATTTAAATGATATAAATAAAAGGAAGCAGACCGAAAAAGAAAAATAAACAAGACTACTGCTTAATTCTCTCAATTTATCAATAAAAAAATCTAAACGCAGGAATGTAAGTTAAGCAGTTACTCCCTGAGACTACCTGAAATTCAGGATAGGGAGCTCTAAATACAATCTGTACTGGAATACAAACTACTATTTTTAACATTCATACTTCATATTCAAACAACCATGAAACAAGTTTTACTCTGCCTTAAACTATAGTAAACTAACCTGAAACCTCTCCATAAGTGTAACATCTGTCAGACACACTTTAGCACTTTCCTCTTCAGGCATTATTGTACCCAGGAGTGTTTCCTGTTCTTCTATGTCATTTTTTAGGCGCTGTATGTCTCTATTGACATTCTGCAGTTTGTTTCTTAATTCTGGTATTTCCTTCTCTTTCAAATCAATTATGCTTTGCCTTCACAAAAAAACACACAGTTAAAAATAAGCAATCTAATGTTTTCTCATAAGTTTGAGGTTATGTATTTTCGGCAAGATGATCACAGAAGTGATGTTGTATCCTGCTGAGGACATCGTATCAGTGGCTACATGATGTCAGTATGTCTTATTACTGTTAATCTTATTCACTTAGTTAAGATGGTGTCAGTGAGATTTATCCATTAGGGAGTTAACTATTTTTCTCTATGTAATCAATACATATCTTAGGAGAAATACATTGAAGACTATGTAAATATCTTGTTTCTCCACAAACTTCTGTCCAATGATTGTAGTATCTATTGGTAGATCTTAATTGTAACAATTTTTACCATGCTGTTTGCCAAACCGAAATGTATTGTACAAATTAACTGACCATACTCATCCTAAGTATCAAGATCATGAAAGACAGAGAAAGGCTGAAGAACTGTTAAAGACTGCAGGAGCCTAAGGAGAAATAACAAGATGATGCAATGTGGGGATCCTGGGTTAGATCCTGAAATAGAAAAAGGATATTAATGTAAAGACCGCTAAGATTCAGATACGATTCATAGTTTAGTTAACAGAATTATAACAATGTCAATTTCTTGATTTTTTCTGATAACAATATTATGGTTACACAAACTGTGAACATCAGGAGAAGCTGGGTGAAAGGTATATATGAATTCTTTGTACTATTGTGGTAATTTTTCTGTAAGTCTAAATTATTTTAAAATAAAAAGTTTAAATCATGACAGAAGGACAGGAGAAAGGAAAGAAAGAAGGAAGGAAGGAAAACCACTCAAATGCTTCAGGGGTTTATGCTACAAAAGCTGTTAACCCACTTTACTGCTGCTACTCTAACCGATGAATTACCAACACCTATGGCAGGTTCTGGCCCACACCTATTTTTGTTGACACCTCTGAAACAATAAAATTTGTTCATCTAAAAAAAAAAAAAAGCTATTAAGCTTATTTTGAAAAAGTTCCACATTCTTAATTAAAATTAAATTAGTATAATAAATTAAATTGGTTTCTAATAAGAGTCTTACAATAAACTAGTAACTCAAGGGTTAGCGCTTGCATACTATTAATGGTTTTTAAAAAACCTACCATACTATGACCAAGAAATACCAACCTGAACTGATCTGTGGTGACAGAAGACCTTTAATTTTTTATACCAGAGAAATGAAAAAGTTCCCTGAATATATATAAAAGTATGCAGATAATGAGTAATCCATGCTTGCATTATTTCCTGATTATTATAGACCAGAAGTTGATCTTAAGTTATGTGCCAGCACCTAAAAAGCGACAAAGCTATGAAAGCCTAATGACAGTCAAGCATTCACCTGACTGGGACTTCTTTGTAAAGAACTACAGGCATCTATTCAATTTTAACATTTTTACATGTACACACAAAAACCCTTATTGATGTGGTCCAAGTTTTGATGCCTTCTTTTTTGATGTTACCTAAGATGCTAAAACAATTATTCTAAGAAAAAAAGTAAATCTATATCCTGAGCGAATGGACTACTACTACCTAGTAGGGTTTTCTGCTTTGCTTTCTTAAAATTTTCAGAAACTCAGTTTTGGGACAGCATTCATTTGCCAAGGGGATTTTACATAAAAGGGACCAACACAGATACAGTTCTGAATAAAAAACCTTTGGGAGAAATGGGGAAATATATTGATTGAGTTTTATTTTAATGAGGTGTTATAAAAAAATGAACCCGAGTCAGTATTAAGCAAAATGATAAATAGCTACATTTCCATCTGAGATTTCATTCACAACAAATGGTCTTATATTAAGTGTTGGTGAGTTGGGGGTTTTAAATGAAAATACATTTTCCTCAAAGTGGATAAGCAGGATCTGGCTCCTTTCTACTTCTCTGACCTAATTTTCAACCACTTTCCCCTTTGGCCTGGGGGTCAAACATGCCTCAGTGATTTTATACTGCCTGGAATGCTCTTCTCCTGGACAGCTGCCCAGCTGCCTCCCTCACTTCTCTCAAGTCTCCACTCAAATGCCAGCTCCATCAGTAACGCCCCTTCCACCACCCCTCATGTGCTCCTCCATGGTATTGATCATCACCTGACAGACTATACATTTGCTCTTCCAGCTTCAGCTTATCTTACTTTATGTGTGGTGACCAAAATGATACACAAGTGCCACTCCAGATACTGGGATACTATGTGGAATAAAGCTGGCCACAAGTACTCTGACACTCTTCCCATAGAGAGGTGGAGCTGTGTCCTCTCATTGAATCTTGACAGGCTCTGTGACTACTCCGAACAGCAGAAAACAGCAAAAGTAACACTGCCAATGACTGGGCCCAGGCCTTAAGACACTTGCTCTTAGGATACTTCCTTTGGTAATCCAGCCACTATGCTGCCAAAAGCCCAAGACACATATGGAGGCCATGTGAAGGTGTTCTGTTTGATAGCCCCAGCTAAGCTCCTAGCCAACAGTCAGCATCACCACCAGCCATGTGTGTAAACCATCTTGAACATTCCATCCAGTAGAGCCTTGAAATGATTGAAGCCAACATCTGACTACAACTGCATGAAAGACCCCAAGTGAGAATGACTTAGCTAAGCTAAATCATCCCAAAGAACCATGAAAAATCATAGTAAATCATTGTTGTGAGGTACTAAGAGCTATAACTAGACCTGAATATAATGTAGCTCTATCTTCCCAACTTGTGGGAATCAATCCCTATAAATAAGTTCTCAAACTCCACACAACATTGAAAAAATGTATTTTTTAAAATGCATTCTTTTTTTATTCAAGTATAGTCAGTTTACAATGTTGCAAACAACATTTCTACTGCAGCACAGGTCATACCCTCCTACCCATCACACACACTGGTCTAATTTCCCTGTCCTCTTTCCTTATCGTAACTGAGTTGAACCAACTTTCCTATGCTTTACATTCCCTCTCTACCTTGTTCTCAAAATCCTATGGTCATTCTGTGGTCCACTGGTTTCTCTCTTTTTAACTAATGCATTTGTTTGAAATAATTAAGTACTTTATTAAGCCCAGCTTTCTAAATGTCTGATTCTGAGAGCTTGTCTCCTTATACAGACTATCAGCAACTTGACGGTCATGACTTATTGGTCTCTGTGACCAGCTCTGTGCTCCATGTTCTTGGAGACACCAAGGCAAGCATCACATACTTCCTGACTTGATTTTATTTATATGTAGACCATCATCTGAATTTCTTATGCAAGCAAGGGAAAATAACTATAGAAACCATCTATGATTCATTCTTTTTGAAAGTGGGAAAGATATAAAAGCATAGTTTAAAATTTGCCTTTGGGGGAGCTTTCCAGTACTTTAATTCTTTTGCTGGGTTCAGAAAGTGACACAAAAGCAAACTGTTATAAATCTGTCAAAATTTCTGCCCTTAAGTCAAGTCTCAGGAAAAATATACACACACAGATTATATCTACCTTGTGATTAGTTTAAAAAGCAAGCTTACCTTAAAACAAAGTAATTATTTTTTGTTATCACATAAACATGAGATGGGTATACTGGCTTAGAATCCTGACTTTAACTTTTATTCATTCATCTCATGCTTACTGATATCTACCACATGCTAGGCATTGGACAGCTACATGCACAGTAACAGTAAATCCACATTCTCACCTCATGGGCACAAGTCCCAGCATTTCATCACGCCGCTTTTCTTTTTTCTTTAGCTCTGATTCTGTTGACTTGAGTTTATCTGGAGCAAGCCGCAGCTTAGACTGCAAATCACTGATGACTTCTTGTAATTCAGCTTCTGTCTGAAAAACTCTCTGACAGACAGGGCAACACGACTGGTTTTCATCCGTAAGCTGAGTAATGAATTGGGAGTAAACTGCCGTGGCTCCAGCCAACATGGCTTTTTAAGAAAATATATTCCCAGTGAAAAGAATATAAAATATAGTTTTATCAATATGGTTACAGCCTTTTCTGTAAATATATGATTATTATTCCTGCATTATAAACACATTATGGAAGAAATAAAAATTCTGATATTTATATCTTCTCCCAAAGGGCACAATACATTCAGATTTGTATAAATTATTTTCTGGTAACACACAAAAAAGTATAATAAAATTTAAGAGCTTATTATGTGCCAGAAACTATTCTAAGAGCTCTACAACTATAATCTGATTTACTCCTCCCTAACACCCTACATGTGGTAGGCAATTCTGTCCTCAAGTAATGACCTGAAGTATACAAAGGCTTTAACAATTTGCCCAAAGACATAGCAAGTATGCTGTAGAACCAGGACTAAAACTTAAGCCCCCTGGCTCCAGAACCAAGTTTTAAAATCTTCCATCCTTAGTAGTTACTTGTGAATGAAAATTCAAAAATGTTAAAATGCCCTGATAATATAAAGTAGATTAACTTACCTCGTTGTTTTGAGGATTTTTCAATTTCCTCTTTAAGCCTGTCTAAATCACTTTCGAAATCTTGGCTACCACAGACATCAAACAGCTTGTCTTCATAGTTGGATAACTGCTCTTCCTTCCTTTTTAACTCATTATTTATATGATTTTTATTTTGCTCAGCTGAAGCTAGTTCCTTGCTAAAATAAGACCAAATATGGATTACAATTTTAAAACATAGGAAGTAAGTTTGAAAAGTTTGAGTAGGTAGATCCAAAACAAATTCTGCCAACAAATATTATAAAGGTTTGCTCTGACCAAGTACTTTTTATCAAGAAGTCATGGCAATAGCTCACTACTGCCTGAACCCTAGGACACTGACTCACCTGCCAACCCTGGTCATAGGCCTGCTCCCAGAAAAACGTGTATAGACAAAACTCTGCCTGCTTTATGGGGGTTCATTGTCTTAATCTTGGATTAAGGGCCTCAGCAAGGAGAATATGCTTGCTGGATCTACTGGAGGGAGAGAAAAGGGAAACATCCTCCTAATTCCATTTGGATCCTTTCACAATTGTTCTTCCGTTGTCTCCTATAAAAACTTCCCCTCCTGGTTGCAGTCATCTACTTACAACCTGATCATTCATTCCCTCTCATTCATCAAAGACTTTGCTCGCAAGTACAATTTATCTCCACTTTAACTCTTAAATATCATCCTAGCCAGCCACACAGATCAAGGTTTTTCAATTTACAGGCTATGATGCACTAAGCAAGTAATGTAATCAATTTAATACATTGTATTCAGCATTTTTTTAAAAATTAAAAAACATGTAGACTATATTGGAGTAGACTGTGCACAGTTAGGCTAGGTATTATTTTAAGAAATTAGTTTCAAATAACTGTAAGTGCACACATGCCTCATCCTGATAATTCCCATTGTGAGTCACAGTGAAATTTGGAAGAAAAATAGCATGCAGATGAAGGCCATCCTAGCCACTGAGCACTGCTCGTCAAGATTACTATCTTAGCAGCACCAAACACTGTTGACCCCCTCCTTGGAAGACTATTTTCTCAAGGCATCCCAGACACCACTCCTGTCTGGCTCTTCACTTTCTCCTCTTCCTTTGCCTGCCAACAGTTTAAATGTTAGTGTTTTCCAGCAGTCTGACTATAATTCTTTCTTTTCTCTTTGTATAACTCCTTCAAGTGACTCTACTTGACTCTAATTATCACTTACAAAGCAACAACTTCCAATCTTCTGAACTTCAAACTCCAAAATTCTATTCCCTAACAGACATTTTCACGAGAAACACAATATAACATGTCCAAATCCATTATATTCCTCAAAGATCTGTGTGGAATTTTTCTGTGTGTGTGTGTGTGTGTGTGTGTGTGTGTGTAATTTCTGACCCTCTTATCCAAGCACCACTCAAGGTGGTTTCTGAAAAAATTGATCACTTTTTTAAACTGTGGGAAAAACATAAAATTTAACATCTTAATGTTTTCTTAATATTTTTAAGTGTACAGTACAGTAGTGTTAACTATATGCACACTGTTGTGCAACAGAGCTCTAAAACTTTTTCATTGTGCAAAACCGACACTCTGTACCCACTGAACAACTCCCCTTCTCCCTCCATCACCCCCACCAGTCACCTGGCTTCTGGCTGCTTTGAATCTCCATTCTATATACTTCCTAAGAGTTTGACAACTTTGGATACTTCATGTAAGTAGACCATGCACTATTTGTCTTTTGTGACTAGTTTATTTCACTTAGTGTAATGTCCTCAAGGTTCATCAAGTTGTAACATATGAGATGTCCTTTTTAAAAGATAAATAATATTCCATTATACATATATCAAATTTCCTTTATTCCTTCATCCATGAATACTTGTTTACTTCCACCTCTTGGCTACTATGAATAATGCTGCAATGAACAAGGATTAGCAAATACCTCTTCAAGATCATGTTTTTAATGCATTTAAATGTATACTCAGAAGTGGAATTGCTGGATCATCCAGTAATTCTTAACTTTTTGAAAAGCCTCCAGGTTTTCTATAGTAACTGCACCATTTTATGTTCCCACTAATAATTCATAGGGTTCCAATTTCTCAATATCGTCACCAACACTTGTTATTTTGTTTTTTTGATAGTAATGTCATCCTAACTGGTGTGAAGGGATGTATCACTGTGGTTCTGATTTGCATTTCCCTGATGATTAGTGATTTTGAGCATCTTTCCATGTGCTCGTTGGCCATTTGTACATCTTCTTTGGAGAAAAGTCTATTCAAGTCCTTTGCCCATTTTCTAATCTGGGTATTTTTTTTTATTATTGAGTTGTAGGAGTTATTATTCTGGATAATATCAGATATATAGTTAACAAATATTTTCTCCCATTCTGTGGATTGCCTTTTCCTTCTGATGATCATCTCCTTTGCTATTTAGACATTTTTAAGTTTGATGTAGTCCCATTTGTCTATTTTTGCTTCTGTTGTCTGTGCTTTTGGTGTCATACCCAAGAAATCTTTGCTAATTTCAATATAATGAAGCTTTCCCCCTATGTTATCTTCTAGGAGTTTAATAGTTTCAGATCTCACTTTTTATAAAGGAGAATTTTAATCTTCTTAACTTAGTTCTGCAAACCTTCAAGGAACAAGAGGTCCAAATTACCATCTGTTACCATTTTACTTAATTTGTAAAATATAGGACAAAGTCAATGAATAAGACATACCATTTCATGACAATAAATGATCTTAAAATAATTAAAAATGAAATTATGAAATAAGAGCTCTACTACATCTTCAAATGTTGTAACTACTTACTTCAGTTTGGCAAGTCTGTCCCTGGTCTGATTAATTTCTTTTGATTTACTATGAAGCCAGTCTTCGAGCTGTTTTTTGTTGGGAAAATACCCTAGCAATGAAGTTAATTCATCACTGTGCCTAGACTTTATTTTTCTGATATGTTCATCTTTGTCAGCCTAAAGGAGAAAAAAAATCTTTAAAAAATAAAGCTCATTATCTCCACATTACATAAAGAACAAAAATAAATTTTAGATTGATTAAACTTTTAGGCTTAAAAAATAGAACTATAAAAATGTAAGAAAATATAAGATTTCTTAAAGTCTTAAAGTGGGGGTGGACCTCCTAAGCCATAAGAGAAAAAAATTAAAACTTCTGTATAGTAATCAATAAAAATTAATAGCAATTTCTATGTATGTGCTTATATATATTTCTCCATTTTTTTTGTAATTAGAAAATAGGTTTTAAGCTTGACAGTCCATTTTTAGAGTATTAAGCTCACTTAATCCCCAAAATATAAAGACAATACCAACTAGATACTGCACAGAATAACAATTATAAATGTAAAATAAGCTATTTAAATACCAGAAATTATAATTAGAACAAAAAGAAAGGTCATACTTTGTCTTTGGTCAGCATCTCCATCTGGGTGCGTGTTGTTGTATGATGGTTTAACTGCTCCATCTCCTGGTCCAATTTACGCAGGATCCTGTCTAAGTCTGCTTTCTCATTTTGAAGGCTTATTACTTCTGTTTTTAGAGTTTCTATGTTGCTGTTTTTCTCAGCCTTGCTTAGCTCACGTTCCTTATCAATAATTCAAACAAATGCACAGGTTTATATATTTGTGTTAAAATAATCACAAAGTGTATTAGAAATCAGCTACTTCTCAGAATGGTCAAAGTATTACTGTATCCTTTTATACAACAACAGAAAAAACAAAGGGAATAAGATTTTTAAGAAAAAAATCTTACAAAGTTACCTTACTATATTATAATGGTAGAGAATTAGTAAATAAATCTGGAAGGGTCAAACAGGAGGGAAATACGAGAATTAGGGCAAAATTAAGAGAAATACGTTGACCTGTACAGTTTAGTGACTCTTCAGTCAATAATTAAGCATTTATAAAGTACCTATGTAACTGACTACACTGCCTGGCATATAGAAACTAAGAATAGTGTGGTGTGGTCCCTGACCAGTACCTCCCCATCACAACAGAGTAATACTGTGATAAAGTGCTAAACTGACAAAAATGTATGCTATATGGTTAAGTTTGGGAGCAAAAAGAAATATTTAAATTATCAAGATGTGATCTGAAAGGGGGATTTGCCAAGCTTTTAGGATGCTTATTTTGGTAGTGAAGATGTGAAGGCAAGGGACAGATTAGAAACAAGGAAGAAATTTTGGAAATTCATGAAAGGAAGAGGTGGGCTAAGAAACTTTCTCCATGGAAAAAGTGAGAACATGGTAATAATCATATAAAACCTAATGTGTGGAACCTAAAGGGAAAAAAACTTTTTTTTTAACTTAGATAAGTGGCTCTTAACCAAGGTATCATAAGAATCACCTAGTTTTGTTTTGAACACACATTTCCATGCCCCACTCTTAGAGATTTTTATTTGGAAGGTCTAAGGTCTAAGAAAAGGTATTTTTTAAAAGCTTCCTTAGGTAATTCTAATTTTCAGTCCACCAAATTCCAGGACAAGAGTTAGGTGATTAAGAATTTTAATTAAGAAGTCATAATCTTAGGATAAGCAACAGATAAAATACTTTAGAATGTAAGATTCTAAATGTCTTACCCCTTAAAATTACATTACTCAAATAATATCTTACAGTTTTTGTGAGCTCCTGGTCCAGTTCAAGAATCCTGTCTGAAGATCCTTCCAACTGCTGTAATTCATACTTCACATTTTTCAGCTCATTCTGCTTCTTACTTAGGATTTCTGATTTTAGCTCAATTATTCTTCCCAGTCCAGTTTTCTTATCTCTTATCTCATCTATCTGTTTTTGTTTCAGTGTCTCTTTTTCTGCAAAGTCATTCTAAATACATATGAGAAGAATGAGCATTAACAATTTTTTTCACTAAAAAAATTCTTTAAGGAGGGTAGAGGGCTCAAGTGGTAGAGTGCATGCTTAGCATGCACGATGTCCTGGGTTCAGTCCCAGTACCTCCCTCAAAAATAAATAAACCCAATTACCTCCCTTCCCTGCCAAAATAAAAAAAATAAATAATTAAGCAATACAATAATAAATAAATAAAATATTTTTTAAAAAATTCATTAAGAAAGTTTCTTCACTGCAAAAGTAACACATGCACACTGAGGAAAATATAGCCAAGTATGAAAAAATGTAACAACAATCTCCCAGAGACAATCATTATTAACTCTGAGCAAACTTTTTCTATATGATTAGCTTTAAAAAGGAAATTTACCCCCCCAAAAAACAAAACCAAAAACAAAAAAAAATAGGCCTGTATTTTCTTCATATTTTTAACATTACAAACTTTTAAAAAATTTGCTTCCATTAAGGCTTTTTTCCTAGTTCATAGCAAATTTTATTCTAACACTAATTCAAAAATATGACAAAATAAGGTCCACCCTAAATTTAAAACAATTCTACTAGAGAATCTGACACACAAAAAAGTAAACAATATTTACTATCAGTTGGCTGGTGGTTTCTGCTTCCCTTTCTTGCCTCTCTCTCACAAGTTTGTGAAAATTTTTTATCTGTCTTTCACTGAATGGTCCACGCTCAAAGCCATCCAATTCTAGTTGTGCTGCCAAAGACTGAATCAATGAATCTCTAGCTCGAATATGTTCTTGATGACGATCGGCCTGTAGCTGTAGACGACCTTTAAAAAAACATAATCATAGTATTTCAGAAGTACAGGTGCCAGACAACCTAGGACGTGGGATTGGTATCTGAAGTGCAGTGGGAGGCAGTCTCATGAGACTGAGCTCCTAACCTGTGGGGTCTGTGCTGTCTGGACAGTGAGTGTGAGAAAGGAATTAAATTATATGACACTCAGCTGATGTCCACTGAAAATTGGAGGATTGCTTAGTGTGGAAAAATCTGGTATCAGAATTGTTCTGAGTAGAAAAAAAAAAGTGTTTTCTTTTAGTAATCTGCAAAACAATAGTATAATATCACAAGGATATTGACAGTGATATAATCCATCAATCTTATTCAGGTTTCCCCAGTTTTACTCATGTATGTTTGTATTAAGTTTTATATAATTTTATCGACTGTGTAGGTTCATATATACAACATGACAGTCGAGATACTGAACAGTTCCAATACCACAAGAATCTCCCTTATTGTTTTTAAAACCATAACCACACTAACCTTTCTCTTGCCCCTCCTCCTACTGGGTATCCCTGGCAATCACTAATCTAGTTCTGTATTTCTAAAATTTTGGCATTTCCAAATGTTATATAAAATGGAAACATACTCTACATAATCTTTTGAGATTGACTTTTTTTCACTCAGTGTAATTCCATGGAGACTCATCATTTATGTATGCAGAAAATGCATAATACTATAATAGGGAAAAAGACCTACCCTGTTCAACAAGTAGTTCTGATTTTTCTTGATTGAGAAGCCTAGATTCTTTATTTAATTTTTCCAGTTCACGCTGACAGTCTATCAGTCTCCTTTCTTTCTCCCTTACTGTTCTCTGATGATTGTGATATAACTCATTTAGTTGCTCATCAGTCCCTTGAAAAACCTATGTAGAACCAAAATGAAGACGTTTAATAAGTAACGGGAAATACAAGGTATCACTCTGAGGTACAAAATACCAAAGCTTATTCAGTATCCTTCCTTTTAATGTAAGCATGGAAGTAACACAAACATCAAAATGTGTATGTTTGTTTCAAAATATGAGGGGCAAAACAGAATCAAATGAGGTTCATTACACTAAACCTCAAAATTCTGAAGGAGAACAAAATTCTACTACCACAAACCTTTTCCATTTTCTGCTCCAGTTCACTATTATCTTTTTCCATCTGCCTCTTCCGGCTATCCAAGGCTTTAATTTCATTGTCAAGTCTCATGATTTTAGAGAGATTTTGTTCAATTTCTTTTAGACGATCCTGAAAATAAACACTCTTCTTAATAAAATTCACTGTAGTTTACACTGTAAATAATTAAAGATAATAAGATGTCCCAGGGCCACTCACTTAGTAAAAGTGATCTCATTTAATGCTAACAATGCTATCAAGGGGGCAGAGAGAAACTGAGGATCAGAGACATTAAGTAAGTTGTCCAACTCCTCACAGCTAGTAAAGAAAAGCAGGAGTTAAACTCCACTACCAACTCCAAAGCCCATCCCTTGCCCTCAACACCTCCCATAAAAATCATTCATTCATTGGGTACTTAGAGCTACATTATCACATTATCACAAATGTGATAAAAGTATCACATTTTATGAACTTACTCCTTAAAGGTTAACTATTATGCTTATTAAAAAAGAAAACAGAACTACTGCATGGACTAGAAACTCATGGTGTGTCACCAGTGCATCCTGAGCCTGTAGGTAAATTTACATGGAAAACTATATTTTGATTCAAAGTCTGCTCAAGCACAGAGGACTGAGGGCAAGTGAAGTGCGACAAACGATCTCAGTGGCCTGCTTCCAGGGACAGGTGGTTACCTTATGAGGAACATGAGTGACCTGGCTCAGAGTATTCTCTCCTTGAATGATGTTGGGATACTCTTCCAGGGTTTGCCTCTATGATTCCAAGGCTGACCAATTCCTTTTCTAAGACATTTTTAGAATGTAATTTTTTAACTAACATCATTATTACAGATATTAGTTGTAGGCCTTCATAGCTGCATCAAAATGCATCCTTACCTTCAATGTCATTTAATAAAATTACATTAATACCATATTTTGTGATTTGTATACTAATGGGTAGCATGTAATCACCATAGAAACTTTAACTTTGTTCACTAATGCATCCCCAGGACATGTAACAGGTGTTCAGTATGTTAGCTGAATGAGAGATCTGAAAAAGTAATTTTACCAATAATAATAGTCACAGCTATCACTGACTAAATACCTCTACTGCAGACACTGTACTAAGTGCTGCTGTACATTCTCTCTAATCATCACGACACTACAGGCAAACCTCAGAGATACAGCAGGTTCAGTTGCAGATCACTACAATAAAGTGAGTATCACCATAAAACAAGTCAAATGAATTTTTTTGGCTTCACAGTGCATATGAAAACTGTTTACACAATACTGTAAAAGTATGCAATAGTATTACATCTAAAAAAACCACAATGTTCACTTTTTGACCTCTTCCCCTGAATCATGAATGTTCTTAATGACATCTAGAATGGTGAATCCTTTCCAGAAGGTTTTCAATTTACCCAGATCCGTATTGGGATCACGTCTATGGCAGCAAGAGCCTTATGAAATGTATTTCTTCAAAAAAATTGAAAGTCAAAGTGACTCTTTGATCTATGGGCTGTAGAATGGATGTTGTGTTAGCAGGCATGAAAACAACGTGAATCTCATGTTCATTTCCATCATAGCTCTTGAGTGACCAGATTCATGGTTAATAAGCAGTAATAGTTTGGAAAAAAATTCTTTTTTTTTTTTTTTACTGAGCAGTAGATCTCAACAGTGAGTTTAAAATATTCAGTAAACCATGTTGTAAACAAATGTGCTGTCATCCAGCCTTTGTTGCTCCATTTATGGAGCACAGGCACAGTAGATTTAGCGTAATTCTTAAGGGCCCTAGGACTTTTGGTATGGTAAATGAGCACTGGCTTCCACTTAAAGTCACAAGCTGCATTAGTCCCTAACAACAACCGTGAGCCTGTCCTTGGAAACTCTGAAGCCAGGTATTAACTTCTCCTTTCTAGCTATGAATGTCCTAGATGCCATCTCCTTCCAATAAAAGGCTGTTTTGTCTCCAATGAAAATCTGCTGGGTAGTGTAGCCACTTTCATTAATGATCTTAACTAGATCTTCTGGATGACTCGCTCTAGCTTCTACATCAGTACTTCCTGCTTCACTTTGCACTTTTATGTTACAGAGATGGCTTCTTTCCTTAAATCTCAAGAATCAACCTCTGCTATTTTCAAACTTGTCTTCTACAGCTTCCTTACCTCTCTTGGCCTTCACAAAATTGAAGAGAGTTAGGACCTTGCTCTGGATTAGGCTTTGACTTAAGGGAATGTTGTGGCTGCTTTGATCTTCTGACCACTAAAACCTTCTCCACATCAGCACTAAGCCTGTTGCACTTTCTTATCATTTCTGTGTTTACTGGAGTAGCACTTTTAATTTCCTCTGAGAACTTTGCTTTGCATTCACAACTTGGCTAATGAATTGGCAGAAGAGGCCTAGCTTTCAGCCTGTCTTGGCTTTTCATATACCTTCCTTACTAAGCTTAATCATTCTTAGCTTTTGATTTAAAGTGAGAGACGTGTGACTCTTCCTTTCACTTGAAGACTTAGAGGTCACTGTAGGATTATTAATTGGTTTAATTTCAATATTGTTGTGTCTCAGGGAGTAGAAAGGCTCAAAGAAACAGAGAAAGATGGGGGAAATGGCTGGTCAGTAGAGCAGTCAGAACACACACAACATTTATCAATTAAAGTCACTGTTTTATATTAGCATTCTGACTGCTCTACCCCCCAAAAATTTCAATAGTAATATCAAAGATCACTGATCATAGATCACCACAATAAATATAATAATGATAAAGACTGAAATATTGCAACACTTACCTCAACATAACACAGAAAAACAAAGTGAGCAAATGCGACTGGAAAAAAGGCACCAATAGACCTGCTTTAATGTAGGGTTGCTGTGGCACAAACCTTCAATGTGTAAAAAATGCAGTATCTACAAAGCACAATAAGGAGAAGCATACCTGTACAGGCTAAGTAGGAGACTCAGAGGACTTGCATAAAGCTATGTACTTAAAAATGGGAGATGAGATTGGGAGGCAGGGTGGTATAACAATAAAGACTGTAGGCTCTGCTTATCGCTAAAATCTGGAACAAGACAAGGATGCCCACTCTCACCACTTCCATTCAACACAGCATTGGAAATTTTAGCCATAGCAATCAGTCAAGAAAAAAAATGTAAAACGGATCCAAATTGGAAGAGAAGAGGTAAAATTATGACTACATGCAGATGACATGATACAATATATAGAAAATCCCAAAGGCTCCACACAAAAACTACTACAGCTGACAAAAGAATTTGGCAAGGTAGCAGGATACAAGATTAATATACAGAAATCAGTTGTATTTCTTTACAATAACAATGAAAGATCAGAAAAGTTAAGTAAAAAAAAAATCCCTTTTAAAATTGCATCCAAAAAAATAAAATACTTAGGAGTAAATCTGACCAACGAGGTGAAAGACTTACACATGGAGAACTACAAAACACTGACTAAGGAAATTGAAGATGATTTTAAAGAAATGGAAAGATATCCCATGCTCTTGGATTGAAAGAATTATTATTGTTTAAATGGCCATACTACCCAAAGCAATCTGCAGGTTTAATGCAATACCTATCAAATTACCCAGGACATTTTTCACAGAACGAATAATCCTAACATTTATATGGAATCACAAAAGACCCAGAATTGTCAAAGCAATATTGAAGAAAAAGAACGAAGCTGGAGAAATAACCCTCCCAGACTTCAGACAATACTTCAGAGTTACAGAAATCAAAACAGCATGGTATTGGTGCAAAAACAGGCACATAGATCAATGAAACAGAATAGAGAGCCCAGAAATAAACCCACAAATTTTTGGTAAATTAATCTTTGACAAAGGAGGCAAGAACATACAATGGAGTAAAGACAGTCTCTTCAGCAAGTGGTGTTGGGAAAGCTAGACAGCAGCATGTAAATCAATGAAGTTAGAACACTCCCTCACACCATACATAAAAATAAACTCAAAATGGCTTAGACTTAAACATAAGACAAGATACTATAAAACTCCTAGAAGAGAACATAGGTAAAACATTCTTTGACATAAACCTTAGCAATGTTCTCCTAGGGCAATCTACCCAGGCAATAGAAATAAAAGCAAAAATAAACAAATGGGATCTAATTAAACTTAAAAGCTTTTGCACAGCAAAGGAAACTATAAACAAAACAAAAAGACAACTTATGGAATGGGAAAAAGTATTTGCAAATGATGTGAATGACAAGGGCTTAAGCTCCAAAATATGCAAAAAAGCTCATACAACATAGTAACAAAAAACAAACAACCTAATCCAAAAATGGGCAAAAGAGCTAAACAAGCAATTCTCCAGTGAAGACATACAAATGGCTAGTAAGCACATGAAAAAAACTGCTCAGTATCACTAATTATCAGAGAAATGCAAATCAAAACTACAATGAGGTATCACCTTATACCAGTCAGAATGGTCAACATTAAAAAGTCCACAAACAATAAATGCTACAGAGGGTGTAGAGAAGAAGGAACCCTCCTAAAGTGTTGGTGGGAATGCAGTTTGGTGTAGCCATTTTGGAAAACAGTACAGAGATCCCTTAAAAAACTAAAAATAGACTTACCATATGATTCAGCAATCCTACACCTGGGCATGTATCTGGAGGAAACTCTAATTCAAATGGTACATGCACCCAGTGTTCATAGCAGCATTGTTTACATTAGCTAAGACATGGAAACAACCTAAAAATCCATCAACAGATGACAGGGTAAAGAAGTTGTACTATATTTGTACAATGGAATACTATTCAGTGATAAAAAAAAAAGAATAAAATAATGCCATTTGCAGCAACATGGATGGACCTGGAGATCATCATTTTAAGTGAAGTAAGCAAGAAAGAGAAAGAAAAATACTGTATCACTCATATGAGGACTAAAAAAAACACACAAATGAACTTATTTACAAAACAGAAACAGACTTGCAGACGTAGAAAACAAACTTATGGTTACCAGGGTAGGATGGGGATGGGAAGGAATAAATTGGGAATCTGAGATTTACAGATGCTAACAACTATATATGGGATAAACAACAAGCTTATACTGTATAGCACATGGAACTATATTTAATATCTTGTAGTAACCTATAATGAAGAACATGAAAAGGAATACATGTATGTATATGTATGACTGAAACATCATGCTGTACACCAGAAATTGATGCAACACTATAAACTGACTATACTTCAATTAAAAAAAAAAAGAAAAAAAAAGAAAGAAAAGAAAAGAAAAAAAAAGACTGTAGGCTCTGGGCACTGGAATGATTGGATGTCTGTATGTAAAGAAGTAAACCTCAACCTTACCTCACACCATATTCAAAAATTAACCTGAAAGTGGGGCATATACTTCAACATAAAAATCCAACCTATAAAAACCTCAAGAAAACACAGAAGAAAATCTTTATGACCTTGGGTCAGGCAAATATTTCCTAGATAAGAAAAACAAAAAGCAAAAACTAAGAACAAAATTTGATAAACTAGACTTAATCAAAATTAAAAACTCCTGACCTTTGGAAAGTAGGAAAGAAAATAAAATATCTGCAAAACACATATCGGACTAGGATTTGTATCCATATTACATAAAGAACTGTCACAGCTTCAATAATAAGACAAAAAAAAAACCCTCAAAACCTACTGAAAATAGGCAAAAGATTGGAATAGACACTTTACCAAAGATATTCAGATGGCAAATAAACATATAAAAAGATTCTCAATACCCATTAACATAGGAAAATGCAAATTAAAACCACAATGAGAAAATCATCTACTACAATGGCTAAAATAAAAGACTGACAACACTAAGTGACAAGAATGACGCTCAACTACACCCATACATTGCTGTAGGACTACCAAATGGTACAGCCACTTTGAAAAATAGTCTGACATCTCATAAGGTTAAACATACACTTACCATACAACCTAGTAATCCCATTCCTAGGATATTACCCAAGAGAGATGAAAACATCTCCAAACAAAGATCTGTAAACAAAAAATGATAGCACTTCTATTTATAATAGCTAAAAGCTCCTAACAAACCAGTGTCCATCAACCATGGAACGGATGAACAAATTTTACTATGTCCATACAACAGAATACCCTCAGCAATAAAAAGGAACAAACTACCTATACATGCAATAACACAGGCAAATTAAAAAGCATTATGCTAAGAAGCCAGACACAAAAGGCTATGTAATGTATGATTCCATTTATGAGGTGTTGTGGAAAAGGCAAAACTATAATAACAGAAAACAAATCAGTGATTACCAAGTGGAGATAGGGGATTGACTACAAACTGACTTGAGAGAACTTTCTGAGGTTGTGGAAATGTGTACCTTAATTATAGTAGTAGTAATGCTGGGGTTTAGGGAATAGCTCAGTGTAGAATGCATGCTTAGCATGCTCAAAGTCCTGGGTTCAATCCCCAGTACATTCATTTAAAAAAAAAAAAGTAGTAATGCTACTGTATGCATTCGGCCAAACTCATCAAACCACACATTTTCAAAAGGATGGATTTTACTATATGCAAATTATATGTCAATAAATCTGACTTAAAAAAGAAAAAGGATGGGCTTAGGAATCTGAGAGGTCTCGGCTCAAGTCCTGGCTTTACCCTTAACTTCCATTATGAACACCTGTGCCTCAGTTTTCTTGCCTATAAAAGCTCAGGGTTACTGTAGGGCTTACATAATACATTTAAAGTGTTTTGATCAGTGACTTGGGCACACAGTGGCCTTCAATGAAGGGGACCATTCATATTACTCGTAAAAAGATATTCTGTGTTCAGAAAATATCTTAAGCGCTGTAACAAAGAGAACTGGATTGATTCTTAAGAGCAATGAATATAACAACTCCGTTATGGTACCCTGCTTGTCAGAAATGTCTGAGCGTTTATCAGTGCTTTGACTATGTCTCGGTGGGCATTAACATTATCTTGGCTTGAATCTTTTGTGACATCTCCAGCTGCTTCATTCCTTAAATCCAGCCAGTTGCCAGATCCTGGAGATTCCCTCTTTGACATCTGTGTTTTGGCTTGAATCCCAAAGTGCAAAACACAGGCTCTATCCTCAGAGCACACAACCTATTAAAAGGAGCTAAGACAAGCAGAAAGACAACAAAAAAATATAGCAGCGTGTTTAAAGCGTAGGTGTTAGTGTGAAATAAAACAAAAGAATCAGACAGTTAGCCTATCTATACAAGGACCATGAACTAATGTATGGAAGAATAAGTAAGGGCCAAAGGGTGCTTTTGAACTTGAAAACAAATTTCTCAAGCAATTTCCACTGAAGGCAAGAAAGGAAAACAGGCCTAAGTGCATTAAGTTCAGGATAGGATGTGGTAGTATGGGAATAAAGTAAGTTATGAGAGAGATCCTGAAGATGGAAGAAATCTGTAAAAATGGAAAAGCATGAATTATAGTACCCTACTGAAATGACACTGTCCTCTGGATGGATGCTGGAAAGGTGATTTGACTCAAAATTTATACTGAGTTCTCTGAAAGGAAGAATCCTCATAACTTAGAGCTAAGAAAGGACTTTGGAAATCATTCACTTAATAAATATTGAACCACTGCTAAGTGCCGGACACTGGGCCAGTCTCTGAAGACAGAGAGAATAAGATTGAGCCCTTGGAGAACTAGCCAAAATTAAATATAGATAGAGAACTATACAAACACCTCAATGTTTGCTACAGCCTTGGTTAGAATCCTGGCACTGCTCAATAAACACTAGGTATTATCACTTAGCTCTGACATTATTTCCTATATAAATACTCCATTTCAACTATAAGGATTTCCTTGATATTATTCAAAAATAGCTTGCATTTTACTATCCTTGTGTCTCTAATTACCTATCCATTTCAGGTCAACAAAACCACACCCCAAATTCAGTTCTATGAAATCCTCTCTGGCTACCTCAGACAGAAAATTCTCTTCCTCCTCAGAGCTCTCACAGCTCTTGTCTTTTTCTACCTTCTGTGTGCTTGTCATCTTTACAACCAGGCTGCCTCTAAGAAAATGTGTTCCAATACCTTGGTGATTAACACAGTAACTAAACACAGTTATGACAACTTGTTCTAAAATAGAACATACTTTGTCACTCTTTTGTCTATTGAACTACATTCTAAATCCATTAGGTTCTTTATAATCTGACTGCAATTCTTATCTTTCACTTCTATCCTGACTTACTTAACCAGGCTCTTCCTCACACAATCTTATTTTAACAAGCTTGTACATGAGAATAAATACATATATACATGTGTATATTTGTATACACATATATATTGTATTTTTGAAAAAAAAAAACTGCTGGTAGGATACATGTGGGAAGTCAGGGTGAGAAGTGGGAAGAGCATCTCTTACTTTTCAACTAATACTCTTCCTTAATTTCATGGTGAGCATGTATTACTTTTAAAATACAAAATAAAATGCCTTCTAGTCTGTTAATTTGATTCTTCTCCACTTTTTATGGCCCAGCCCAGCTCTGACTCTTTCATTGAAAGCCCTGTGATAGATTTCTATTCAAGGCCGTCACTTTGGTACTTTTTTTCCATACCATACAATTCGCCTGTTTCAACATTTTTTAGTATATTCACAGCGTTGTGAAAACATCCCCATAATCTAATCTTATATTTTCACTTCCAAAAAAGAAACCCTGTGCCCCTTAGCAGTCACTATTCATTTCTCTCTACTCACTACCTTAGGCAACTGCTAATCTATTTTCTGTCTCTATAGATTTGCCTATTCTGGACATTTCAAATTAATGGAATCATACAATATGTGGTCTTTTATGGTTGGCTTCTTTCACTTAGCACGTTTTGAGGTTCCTGCCTATTGTACCATGTATCAGAACTTCATTCCTTCTTATAGCTGAATTATATTCCATATATGAATATGCCACATTTTATTGATCAGTTAGTTAATGGACATCTGAGTTATTTCCAGTTTTTGGCTATTACAAATAACACTGCTATGAACATTTCTATAGAACTTTTTGTGTAGATGTATGTTTTAATTGGTATTGGGAATAAGACATTTAGTAAAATTGCTAGGTCATATAGCAACTCCATGTTTAACATTCTGAGGAACTGCTGAACTGTTTTCCAAAATGGCTGTCCCATTTAACATTCCCACCAGCATGTATGAGGGTCCCAATTTCTCCACATCCTTATCAATACTTATTATCTACCTTTTTGACTTAACAGCCCATTCTAGTGGGTGTGAAGTGGTATCTCATTGTGATTTTGATTTGCATTTTCCTGATGAATAATGTCAAGCATCTTTTCATGTGCTTATTGGACACATACACATAGCTTCCCTAGAGAAATATCTATTTAGATACTTTGCCCATTTTCAAATTGTTTCCTTTTTAAAATTGAGTTATAAGGGTTCTTTACATATTCCAGATAAAAGTTCTTTATGAGATTTGTGACTTGCAAATATTTTCTCCCATTCTATGGGGTGTCTTTTTGCTTTCTTGATGGTATTGTTTGCAGAACAAAAGGTTTTTATTTTGATAAAGTCCAATTAATCCATTTTTTCTTTTCTCACTTGTGCCACAGTCTCCATCTTTTAGCTCCTAAAGAACCTATGCTCTAAACTATATTATTCAGACAGCTCTTTACTTTACTTCTTTGTAATCCTAACTATCTTTTGAGAGATATTCCTTGTTTCTCCAACTAGATTATAAGTTCTTTAAAAACAAGTCTAAGCCTCTGGCTTCCCTATCCCCAAGAGCACTTGGCACAGTGCTATGCACATAACAATAAATATTCACTAAAAGATGCATTCATGTCAATGGGCACTGGGAAAGAAAACCAAAGTTTTTCCAGATTAAAATTCAAAGATCTACACCAGTATTTATAGGTAAGTTTTAAAAAACAAGTCATTAATTAAAATTTTTTTTTCTTAAATCGAAACTTTAGGAAAGCCATTTTTAAGAATGCTCTTATTTAGACTAAGAACACCTTAAGGGACAAGGATGGTGGTGTAGTCCTCCTTGTACCTGTAGCCCCAAGTCCAGTACACCCTGGCACACAGGAAACACTAAATAAATGCTTGTGAAGTGAATGAAAGGGTTTGAAGGTCTTTCTTATAAATCATAGAATTTAGAAAAAAGCTAACTCATTAACAAACATATGAACATGTTATGTATCAATTCCAAATTTTGTGAAATGTCAAGAACATCCCGCAAATTATAAAAAAATCCCTAGAAAGACCTGCCAATTAAAAAAAAATCTCCTTAAGAATACAGAACTGTAAAGTTGAGTCATTACCTGTACATCATTTAAGTATTACTTAATTACTTAAATATTACTAATTTAATATGATGCTACAAATTTGATTACTGTCAAATCCAAGGTCTTTCAGTTACTTTAAGACTACCCATCTAATACAGACCTAAGACATTAACCATAACATTAATATAGTCTCTGATAATTTTTTCAAGAAATACACCATTCAAATTCACAGAAAAATAAAAGTGCTTTTAGGGTGAGAGCTACCATGATAAAAGGTAACCTTCTCTTTAGGACACAAGAAATCAAATTACCTCCAGTGAATCAAGTTCATTCTCATAAGATTTGACAATTTCCTTTGAAGATGTTAACTGGGCTTCCTTGCTAGTAATCTGATCACGAATCTCACAAGCTTTTTCCTTATTCTGCTTCAGATATTTTAGTTCTGTTTGACATTCCTTTATTTTCTGACCTTGTGTCTGACGTACCTGCCGAAGTGTTTCCAAGGCTTTAATGTACCTTTGAAGACATTAAATAAAAATCAGATTTCTGCCTAAGTAAATTACAATATATTCAAATAATAGAATATAATGCAATCATTAAGATTACATTTACAAAGAGTTTTTAATAACTTAGAAAATACTTGTGACATAACAGTAAGTAAAAAAGTTACATACATACTGTCAACCAGGTAAATAAAGATGCACAGAAAGAAAACCAAAAGAAATATGCCCACTGGTTGCCATGGATGAGAAGTCATAAAAGAAGCATCCAAATTGCAACCACGGCTCAATAACTTAATAGGCTACAAAATCTAATTAAAGGTTACAAACCTTGTCGCTGAAAAAATTTCATCAAATTTTTGCTTCAAAGCCTTTCCTTCACTTAAAGGCCAATTAGAATCTTCTTGGTGACAGAAAATGACATTATTTAGCACAGATTTGGAAACCCCAAGGGAACTTATCATCTCTCGGTCAATTTCTGCACACTTGGAGCTGAGACTGACTTTTTCGCCATGCCTATAGAAAAATGAAATCAAGAAAGTATGTAAAATGTCAATCAGCAGATGACTGGATAAAGAAGTTGTAATGTACATAGACATATTTTTAATAGATTACACTCCACTTAAAGTCATTATAAAATATTAGTTATATTCCCTGTGCTGTATACATATATACACAATTGAATACCATTCAACCATTAAAAAAAAAAAGCCATTTGTTGCAACATGGATGTAACTGGAGACTGTCATTCTAAGCGAAGTAAGCTAGAAAAAGAAAAATACCATATGATATCATGCATATGTGGAATCAAAAAAAAAAAAGACACAAATGAACTTATTTACAAAACAAACAGACTCAGATATAGAAAACAAACTTATGGTTACGAGGGGGGGAAGGGAAGGAATAAACTGAGAGTTCAAGATTTACAGATGCTAATGGCTATATATGGGATAGATAAAATATATCTATATATACTGTACAGCACAGGGAACTATACTCAATATCATCTATAACCTATAATAAAAGAGAACATGAAAAAGAATATATGTATGTATATGTATGACTGAAACACGCTGTACCCCAGAAATTGACACATTGCAAACTGGCTATACTTCATTAAAAAAGAAAAAAAAAGAAATTATGTAAAATAACCTCCAGCTGTACCTACTTTATTGCTTAATCAATCCTTCATGCTGTACTTGCCTAAAAAAAAGAAAAAAAATCCCCTCATTCATCCCCTGTGGATGGCATTCTCATAATAAAAAATGCCTTAAATGATTCAACAGTTCACTAATGAAGGAGTATGTAAAACAAGGTGGTAGGGAAAAGATGCCAGAATTTTTTTAACATATTTGGGCTTTTAATGTAATAATTTAAAATATTTATAGACAGTACACAGAGGAAATATAAACTGTCTATAATCCCCAGAACTTAAAAATAAGAGACTTGAAAGAATAAAACAAAACATGATGATACACAGCAGACAAGCAAAAATAAAAATATTTAAAGAATGTGTAGCTTAGATAAGGGGTAGTAACAGATACACATTAAGAGGAGTGTAAAGTCAAACCTTAGTAGTGCCCATCCAAGCAAATCCAGGGAAGATTCTTAATTAGTAGACCCAAGTTCCAGGGTCACACTGAGAAAGCAATATAGAGAACTATCTCAGGGTCTTTTAAATGAGTTCCCTACTTCACCATACCCAGGGCCAGGCCTGACCTCGGATTCTAAGACATCTCTCAGTTATCTTTCTTCAGAAAGATAAATTCACCATTTTCTTTCGTATCTTCTGTCTAGTATCTGTTAATACCCAGATTAGGTGAACAGAGGCAATATCTGTCTTTACTGTCATTTATATCTATCATGAAAACATTACACTGAAGGTATTCAGACTGTTTTGTAGGGGGGTATTAAGGACATTGATATACTAGGAGGTTATCACATTAGACCAGGGAAAGATGATGGTAGCTTGAACCAGAATGGTTGTCACAGAGATGGAGAGAAACAGACTCAAGAGCCATCTGGGCTAAATCCATAGGACTTGGTAATGGACTAAATATAGAAGGCAAGGAAGGTGTCAAGACAGACAGGTTCTTGGCTTGTGTTAATGGATGGATGGTAGTGTCATTCACCGAGGAAGAGAAGTGCAAGAGGAACGAGCTGTGGGAGGTTTTCTAAAGGAGAGTCAGGGGAAAAGGATCATGAGCTTGGTTTTGAATATGCTGAAACTGAGGTATCTTTGAAAGAACTGGCAGAAAATAAGAGACAGTTGGGTACACAGGTCTGGAAACTGAAGTCTGGTCGAGAGACATAAATCCATGAGTCATCTACAAATACATGGTAATTCAAGCAATGAAAGTGAATGAGCTTGTCTAGGAAGAGAGTACCAAGCAAAAACAGGAGAGGATCTAGGATTGAGCCTGTGGAACTCCAATATTTTTTGGCTGGGTAGGACATGGTTGTGTGGGAAGGAAATAGGCAACAATGTTGTGCCATGTAATGATAGTCTAGAAAAAAATTTTCAAGTAAGAAGTGATCAGATAGCTACTATTTACTGAGTTGTACATGGAACAATGACCCTCCAAAGATAATGATATCCTAATCCCTGGATTTTGAGAACGTGTTTGGTTATGTGGCAAGTGGGGATTAAGACCACAGATAGAATTAATGCTGCTTCTCATCTGACTTTATTTATTTAAAAAAATTTATTATGTATATTTCACAACTTTAAACATTGTTAATATTTTAAAATGACATAAACTTTACATACTAAAATTGTACTGTATTTTTGACATATGGATATGAGTTTTGGTATATTCATATAATCATGACATCACCATGGTAAAAACAATGAACATATTCATGATTTCCAACATAGTCACTGTGTCCCTGTGTGATCCTGCTCTTCCTCTACCACTAACCCTACCCTCAGCCAACCACTGATCTTTCTGTCACTATAGATTAATATGTATTTTCTAGAATTTTATACAAATGGAATTAGTATGCACTCTATTTTGTCTGGCTTCTTTCTTTGAGATTTATCCATGCTGCTGTATCAACAGAGCATTTTTTATTGCTGAGTAGTATTCCACAATATCATTTGACTTTAAATGGAGAATATCCTGGACTTCTGGGTGGGGCCAAGGCAATCACAAGAGTCCTTAAATATGGAACAGGGAGGCAGAAGAGGTCAGAATGATGTGATATGAGAACTCTGTCTACTGTTGCTGGCTTTCAAGACGCAGGAAAAAGACCACGATCCAAGGGATACAGGTAGCCTCGAGAAGATGGAAAGGGCAAGGAAACAGATTTTCTCCCAGAGCCTCCAGGAAGGATCAAAGCCCTGCCAACATCTTGATTTTAAGCCAATGAGACCCAATTTGGACTTCTAAACTACAGAACTGTAAGATAATAAATTTGTATTGTTTTAAGCATCTAAGTTTGTGATATGTTATAGCAATCATACCAATACATGAGAACTTATGACATATTCAGCATTTTATATGCATTAGATGAATCCTTATAACATCCTACTAAGCTATATACAGTGATAATGAACTCTTATTTTACAAATTTAAAAAAAAGGGCTTTCTATGAGGTCTATTTTGTATAGCAATAGCATTATCCTAATTAATACAGAGGTTATCTGTGACCTTAGTTGGAGATGTTTCAGTAGAAAAATATGGACAAAGTAGGAGTCAGAAGGAAGTGAACAAATAGAGACAGAGAGTATCAACAACTCTTTTAAGAGGACAGGCTAAAAAGGGGAAGACGGAGACAGTAACAGGAATAAAATGAAATCTGCGGCTGTGGGAGAGACCTGAGTGTGTTCAAAAGCCAGTAAAAGAACCTGTATGAGAATCCAGTAGCTAGTATAGTGCCTCTAGCACACAACAGATACAGAACAGTATTGGTTACATAAATTATTTAATTAGTTTGACAACTAAATACGTAAGTGAAAGGGAGGGGTAAGGTGTAAGGAAAGCAATTTACTCTACAGGGATAAAGCCTTGAATCCAGGGCAGCCTAATTTCAATATCCGTACCCATTACAAGATGCTAATTGCCTCTAACAGAATGACAACAGTTGAAAGGAACAAACTATTACTCTTTCCTGTCTGCTTTTCATCTCATGGATCCCTATAGACATGATACTAGCATTTTTCATTCATTCAATCTATCTTTGAGTGAGTATGCACCTTTAATTAAGCAACTATACAAAAATTACTCAAAGGAATCCAACAATATCACTACATCTTTAATGGGATCATTCTGCTTAACTGATAAAGAGTATCAAATAAAAAGTTAAATGTTGACAGTGGATGAGGTTGTGCAGGCGTAGAAGCGTGGCAGAACTTTGCTTTCTGCTCAGTTTTGCTGAGAAACTAAAACTGCTCTAAAAATAAAGTCTGTTAAAAAATTAATAAGCTCTCCTTCAGACTGGGATTTCAAAATTTGTAGATACTGACAGTTATATGCAGAATAGATAAACAAGATTATACTGTATAGCACAGGGAAATATATACAAGATCTTGTGGTAGCTCACAGTGGAAAAAAATGTGACAATGAATATATGTATGTTCATGTATAACTGAAAAGTTGTGCTCTACACTGGAATTTGACATAACATTGTAAAATGACTATAACTCAATAAAAAAAGGTAAAAAAAAAAAGCTCTCCTTCAGTAATCAAAACAGTATGGTACTGGTACAAAAAACATACACATAAATCAATGGAACTGGACAGAAAATCCAGAAATAAACCCACATACCTAAGGTCAATTAATCTTTGACAAAGGAGGCAAGAATATACAATGGAGAAAAAGTCTCTTCAGCAAGTGTTGTTGGGAAAGCTGGACAGCCACATGTAAATCAATGAAGTGAGAACAATCCCTCACACCATATTCAAAATAAACTCAAAATGGCTTAAAGACTTAAATATAAGAAATGACACTATAAAACTTCTAGAAAAGGACATAGGCAAAACATTCTCTGACATAAATCATACCAATGTTTTCTTAGGCCAGTCTCCGAAGGCAATAGAAATAAAAGCAAAAATAAACAAATGGGGCCTAATCAAACAAGATTTTACAGAGCAAATGAAACCTTATAAAAAAAAGAAAAGGCAACCTACAGACTCAGAGAAAATATTTACATATGATGCAACTGACAAGGGCTTATTTTCCAAAATATACAAATAGCTAATACAACTTAGTAACAAAAAAACCAACAACCCCATCAAAAAATGGGCAGAAGACTAAATCGACATTTGTCAAAAAAAGACGTACAGATGGCTAATAGGCACATTAAAAGATGCTCAATATCACTAATTATAAGAGAAGTGGAAATCAAAATTACAATGAGGTTATCACCTCATACCAGTCAGAATGGCCATAATTAAAAACTCTACAAATAAATGCCAGAGAGGGTGTGGAGAAAAAGGAACCCTCCTACACTGTTGGTGGGAATGTAAATCAGGGTAACCACTAAGGAGAACAGTATAGAGGTGCCTTAAAAAACTAAAAATAGACTTACCATGTAATCCAGCAATCCCACTCCCTGGACATATATCCAGGGAAAACTATAATCTGAAAAGACATGGAAACAACCTAGATGTTCATCGACAGATCAGTGGCTCAACGTGTGGTTGGGGTGTGTGTGTGTGGGGGGGGTGTTATTACTCAGCCATAAAAAAGAATGAAATAATGCCAGTTGCAGCAACATGGATGGAGAAAAACAAGTAGCACTAATATCACTTATATGTGGAATCTAAAAATACATACAAATTTTATTCGCAAACCAGAAATAGATTCACAGACATAGAAAACAAACTTGGGTTACCAGAGAAGAAAAGGAGGGAGGGATAAATTAGGAGTTTGGGATTAAAAGATCCACATTACTATACATAAAATAGATAAAAAACAAGGACCCACTGTATATAGCACAGGGAACTATATTCAATTTCTTGTAATAAGCTATAATGGAAAAGAATTTGAAAATACATGTATATATGTACATGTATATATTATATATTATATATACATACCTATATACTGAATAATATATATACATGTGTATACTGAATATATGAATACATATATATATACTGAATTAAAAATTGGTAAGCTCTCATAAAATAGTAGGGATAAATAAAGTCTTATAGACCTAAAAGATAAAAAATGAACAGATATTCAAATTTACTTACTTTGTTCTAGTAATGACTCCTTCTAGGGTTTTAAATTCTGTCTTTTTGCTTTTCTGAGTACACACCATAGATCTCTGCACAGCTACAAGTTCTCCATTCACATCACGAAACTGCAGACGAATCTGAGCTCTAACATCCGTTTCTTGAGCAACCTTTGAAGGTTAAGAGAAAAATTCTATCTTAATAAGTATCAGAATATTAGTTCTGAAAGAAAAGATATAAGCAATCATATCTATCAAAAATGAGGAAAAGAGAAAAATTTATCCAAAATCAAAATGAATGACATTTTTTACATGATATTCAAAATATAGGAGGAAAGGAATATTGCTTCATTTACTAGAACTTTGTTATATTATCTACCTTCATTATTCAGCATCATTAGATCAGGTATATAGATTTTTTCAAATAAATAAATTTTATCTTTTTAAATACCAAAAGTGTTTTTCAAAATATTTTTTAAATAATCACAAGCTTAAAGAATAACAGAAATATAGTGTGTGTGTGTATGTGTGTGTGTGTGTGTATATATATATATATATATATATATATCTTGTGACTTTTTCACCCAAACTACTTGAGAGTTAAGTTGCTGACATTGATGTTCCAACACCAGCATTTCCTACAAAACAAGGACATTTTCAACCATAAAAACCTGGAAAATGAGAGTAAGATATATTACTACCATGTGGTCCTGAGATCCCATTCAATTTTGCCAATTATTCCAATATGTTCTTTATGGCAAAAGGATCCAGTTTAAAATTACTCATTGTCGTTATGTCTCTTTAGGTTTGTTTTTTTTTTTTCATTCTGGAATTGTTTCTCAGATTTTCCCTGACTTTCATGACTGGTAACTCAAAAAAAATGCAGAACATTATTTTAGAGTATCTCCCAAAATTTCGGTCTATCTAACAGTTCTTCATGACTAAAATCAGATTATGCATCTTTGGCAGGAATATTAACAGAAGTGATGATGTGTTCCTTACACTACATCTTATTAGATGATTCAGTTTACCTCGTTACTGAGGATGTTACTTTCAATTTCTTGGTAAAGGTGTTACCTGAAAGGCTTCTCCACCTTAAAGTTATTTTCTCTACTTTGCTATTAATAAATACTTGGGAATGAGAGAGACATTGAGACCATGTAAATGTCTCACACCTCACCAAGCTTTTCCTCCACTAGTTTTAGCATCTCTATTAAAGTTTCTCACATGAATGAATTATTACTATGATAGCTATCAACTCTTTTCAGGTACTGGACAACAGATGGTGCAGGACTGTGATCTTTGAGAAAAGAGAAATAATATGAGGTGATTGCACTCATTCTAGCTACCTAGGGACATTCTGAAAACTTCAACTCATGGAATTAGAGCCCAACAAAGAATAGCAATCACTTGGCAGATGAAACAAAGAAAGAAGTTTGGTTATGCTGAGGTGGTTGTAAATTGTAAATTGATTCAGGGTACAGGAGTGGGGTTGCTGTGCAGAGATGGGGCACCAAAAATCTGGGAACTCTTGAGTCTTTGGACAAATACCAAGCTACATGTGTTCCAGGAAGCGATTCAGTGAGGAATAGCAGAGAACAACTACTGGGGTATAGGAGTGGGATTGTGAGCTGAATGGAGGATCTAGAGGTTACACAGTACTTGGAGACATGAGTCCTGATATGCCAGAGTAGGAAGAGCTTATGGAAATTCCCAGTATTCTGCTGAGGTCTCAGAAAGACCATCCAAACAAATCATGCAACAAGCTTTGACAGAATTAAGCTAAATGTCCAATAAATTAACTGCCTTCTAGAACAAAACCCAACACATTTTAAAGGAAGTCAACATAATCCAAACTGTCACTGTAGTGTCTTCAATGTCCAGGATATAATAAAAAATTAGTGGCTATACGAAGAAGCAATTGTAGTCCATAACTGGGAGGGAAAAAAAGAAATAGAAACATATCCAGAATGACAAATTTTGGAATTAGCAGACAAGGATATTAAAAACTATGACAATAGACTCATAGACATAGAATACAAACTTATGGTTGCCAAGGGGGCAGAGGGTGGGAAGGGATAGGTGGGATTTCAAAATTGTAGAACAGATAAACAAGATTATACTGTACAGCACAGGGAAATATACACAAGATCTTATGGTAGCTCACAGAGAAAATGTGACAATGAATATATATATGTTTATGTATAACTGAAAAATTGTGCTCTATACTGGAATTTGACACAAACTGTAAAATGATTATAAATCAATAAAAAATGTTAAAAAAAAAAAAAAGCTATGACACATAAGTTCAAGAATTTAAAGGAAAAGATGGCCATAATGTGTGAAATGATCTCAACAGACAAATAAAATTATAAAAAAGACCCAAGAAGCTGAATACATTAAAGCTGCATAAACACAATTATGCTGCATATTATACTCCATTTGCTGAAAACTATTAAAAACAGAAAACTCAACAGCTGAGATAAGAGCTGAGCTAAAGGCAGTAAAAAGCATACTAGATAATACAGAAGGACGAGTAAGTGACTTAGAAGACAGGATAACAGAAATCACCCAATCAGAACAACAGACAGAAAAGCAAGTGAAAACTAATAAAAGCAATATAAGGGACCTATGGGATAATATAAAGTGTGCCAATCTATGATTGGGGTCCCAGAAGGAGAAGAAAGAGAAAAGGGGATTGAAAAGGTATTTGAAGAAATGATGACTGAAAAGAAGGAATCAGATATCTAAGTACAGGAAGCACAGAGGGTCCCCACCAAGAAGAACCCAAACAGACTTCACCAAGACATATTATAATTAAGACATTCACAGTTAAAGATAAAGAAGTGATTTTTTAAAATTTAACTTCAATTGAAATTTTACTTCAAATTAAAATTTAAAACTCTAAAAGAGGTACAGTAACACATGGGAAAAGCATATATATGTTAAATATTTTACCCAAATATAAATCTTTACAGTAACTGTAAGTTTTGAAACAAAACAGAGAAGGTACAATAAAGGGTGATCTTAAAAGATTTAACTTTTGAAATGTTAAAATGAGATTTCTGGGATATAAGAGTGGCTGAAGCAATAAGGATGTTCTTACTGTATATTCAATGATGGAGGAAATGGCTAGATTCAATAGAAGAAGCTTTGTGGATAGTCATTAAGCTGACAGAGAACACCTATCTGTGAGTCTTGATGACTGAGAGTAGTTGTACACAGAGACTTTTAAAAAGAGAGAGGAGAATCACTTGATAAATAGACATAAAGCAGTTTCACTTGTTTTCTAATATCTGAATGAAAAAATATATATATAATATTATCTACCTGAGTGGTTCACTGTACAAAAGCCAAAAATGTGATAGAGACTTAAAAGATAAAACCTGAGTGCCTATTTCTCTTAGATAGGCCAGTATTATCATCATACCAAAGCCAGATAAGGAAACTACAGAAAAGCCAATGAAAGACCAATATCCCTGTGAATACAGATGCAAAACATTTCCCCAAATTAACTAGCAACTGAATTCAGTAGCACATAAATATAAAGAAGTGATTTTAAAGGCAGCAATAGAAAAACAAAGATAATTACAAGGGAATCCCCATAAGGCTTTCAGCTCATTTCTCAACACAAACATTGCAGGTCAGAAGAGAGTGACAAGATATATCCAAAGTCCTGAATGAGAAAAAGCTATAACCTAGAACACTCTATCCAGACAGACTATCCTTTAGAATAGAAGGAGGGATAAAGAATTTCACAGACAAGCAAAAACTGAAAGAATTCAGCAATACTAAATCTATGACAAAACAAATATTGAAAGGTCTACTCTAAATAGAAAAGAAGCAGGATGCCATAGAAATGAGAAAATCATAATTGGAAATGCAATAACTACAATGAGTTGCAAAAGAATAAATAGGAAGATGTAAAAAAAAACATCAAAATCATAAAAGTGGAAGAGGGGAGCAAGAAATATAGATTTCTCTCTCTCTCTCTCTTTTTTTCTTTGTTCTTTCTAGGATGTGTTTGAGCCTACATGACTACCAGTCTAAAGCAAACAGATACAGTAATGGGTTAACACACTTGAAAAACAGGGTAACCACAAATCAAAAGCACACAACAGTCACAAAAACCAAAAAGAAACCAGGCTAATACAAAAGAAAATTATCAAACCACAAAAAGAAAAACAAAAAGGAAAAGAAAGGAACAAAGAAGAAATACCAAATCAACTGGAAAACAAAGTACAAAATGGCAATAAACATACATCTATCAACAACTACCGTAAATGTCAATGGACTAAGTGCTCCAATCAAAAGACATATAGAACAAGAACCTACAATATGCTGCATAAAAGAGATCCACTTTAGGGGGAAGGAGACACATAGATTGAAAGTGAGAGGACCGAAAAAAATATTTCAAGCAAATGGAAACAAGAAAGCAAGAGCAGCAATACTGATTTCAGACAAAATAGAGTTTAAAACAAAGGCCATAAAGAAGGACACTATATAATGAACAAAGGAGCAATACACGATGAGGATATTACACTTGTTAACATCTATGCACCCAACATAGGAACACCTAAATACATAAAGCAAATACTAACAGACATAAAGGGGGAATTTAATGGGAACACAATCATAGTAGGAGACTTTAACACCCCATTAACATCAATAAGGCAACAGAGATACTAAACGACACAATAGAAGAGTTGGACTCGGTTGATATTTTTATGACACTGCACCCCCCCAAAACTGAATATATATTATTTTCAAGTGCTCGTGGAACATTCTCTAGGATAGATGATATACTTAGACACAAAAGAGGCCTCCATAAATTTAAGAGGATAGAAATTATTTCAAGCATCTTTTCTGACAACAATGTCATGAAACTAGAAATCAACCACAGAAAAACAAATGAGAAAAAAACTGAAAGCATGAGATTAAACAACATGCTACTGAAAAAACAATGGGTCAGTGATGAAACCAAAGAAGAAATTAAAAAATACTTTGAGACAAATGACAATGAAAACACAATCACACAAAATCTATGGGATGCAGCAAAAGCAGTCCTAAGAGGGAAGTTCACAGCGATACAGACCTTCCTAAAAAAATAAGAAGAATCTCAAGTAAACAACCTACACTACCACCCAAAAGAATTAGAAAAAGAAGAGCAAACAAAACCTAAAGTCAGCAGAAGGAAGGAAATAATAAAGATCAGGGAGAAAATAAATAAAACAGAGATTAAAACATAGGAAAAAATCAATCAAACAAAGAGCTGGTTATTTTTGAAAGAATAAACAAAACTGCCAAACCTCAGGCCAGGCTCTCCAGAAAGAAAAGAGAGAGGACACAAATAAACAAAATAAGAAATGAAAATGGAGAAATTATAACCAATACCACAGATACACAGTATCATAAGAGAATACTATGAACAACCATCTAGCAATAAATTGGACAACTTAGAAAAAATGGACACGTTTCTAGAAACATACAGCACACTAAAACTGAATCAAGAAGAAATAGATCATTTGAACAGACCAATCACTAGGAGTAAAATAGAATCAGCAATAAAAAACATCCCTGCAAATGAAAGTCCAGGACCAGATGGCTTCACTGGGGAAATCTACCAACACACAGAGAAGAGCTCATACCGATCCTTCTCATGCTCTTCCAAAAGATTGAAGAGGAGAGAATACTCCCAGACTCATTCCATGAAGCCACCATAATCTTGATACCAATACCAATGACACTACCAAAAAAGAAAATTATAGGCCAATATCATTGATGAATATAGATACAAAAATTCTCAACAAAATATTAGCAAACAGAATCCAACAACACATAAAAAAGATGATACACCATAATCAAGTTGGATTCATCCCAGGGACACTAGGGTGGTTCAACATACGCAGTCAATCAATGTGATACACCACATCAACAAAAGAAAGCACAAAAATCACATGATCATCTCAACAGATGCAGAAAAAGCATTTCATAAAATGCAACTCCCATTTATGACAAAAACTCTTACCAAAGTGGGTACAGAGGGAACATATCTGAACATAATAAAAGCTATTTATGACAAGCCCACAGCCAGCATAATATTCAACTGTGAAAAACTGAAAGCCTTCCCACTAAAATCTGGAACAAGACAAGGATGCCCACTCTCACCACTTCTATTCAACATAATCTTGGAAGTCCTAGCCACAGCAATCAGGCAAGAAAAAGAAATAAAAGGGATTCAAATTGGAAGAGAAGAGGTAAAATTGTCACTGTAACATACTATACATAGAAAACCCTAAAGGCTCCATACAAAAACTACTAGAGCCGATAAAAGAATTTGGCAAGGTAGCAGGATACAAGATTAACATACAGAAATCAGTTGCATTTCTTTACACTAAGAACAAAACAGGAGGAAAAGAAAGAAACAATCCCTTTTAAAATATCATCCAAAATCACATCCAAAACAATAAAATACTTAGGAATAAATATGACCAAGGGGGTGAAAGACTTATACATGGAGAACCACAAAATATTCATTAAGGAAATTAAAGATGACTTAAAGAAATGGAAAGATATCCCATGCTCTTGGATTGGAAGAATCAATATTGTTAAAATGGCCATACTGCCCAAGGCAATCTACAGATTTAATGAGACCCCTATCAAATTACCCAGGATATTTTTCACAGAACTAGAATAAATAACACTAAAATTTACATGAAATCACAAACGATCCAGAATTGCCAAAGCAATATTGAAGAAAAAGAATGAAGCTGGAGGAATAACCTGCCTAGAATTCAGACAATACTACAGAGCTACAGTAATCAAAACAGCATGGTACTGGCATAAAAACAGACATATGGATCAATGGAACAGAATAGAGAGCCCAGAAATAAACCCAGACACCTATGGTCAATTAATCTTTGACAAAGGAGGCAAAAATGGAGAAAAGACAGTCTCTTTAGCAAGTGGTGTTGGGAAAACTGGACCGCAGCATGTAAATCAATGAAGTTAGAACACTCCCTCACACCATATACAAAAATAAACCCAAAATGGCTTGAAAACTTAAATATAAGGCAAGACACTATAAACCTCCTAGAAGAAAACATAGGCAAAACATTATCCGACATAAATCTTAGCAATGTTCTCCCTAGGACAGTCTATCCAGGCAATAGAAATAAAAGCAAAAATTAACAAATGGGACCTAATTAAACTTATAAGCTTTTGCACAGCAAAGGAGACCATAAGCAAAATAAAATGACAACCTACAGAATGGGGGAAAATATTTACAAATGATACTACTGACAAAAGTTTAATTTCCAGAATATATAAACAGCTCATACAACTTAACAAAAAAACAAACAACCCAATCCAAAAATGGGCACAAGACCTAAACAAACAATTCTCCAATGAAGACAAAATTGGCCAATAGTCACATGAAAAAATGCTCAATATTGCTAATTCTCACAGAAATGCAAATCAAAACTACAATGAGGTATCACCTCACACTAGTCAGAATGGCCAACATCAAAAAGTCCATGAGCAATACATGCTGGAGAAGGTGTGGAGAAAAGGGAACCCTCCTACAGTGTTCATAGGAATGTAGTTTGGTGCAGCCATATGCAAAACAACATGGAGATTCCTCAAAAAATTAAAAATAGACCTACCATATGATCCAGTGATCCCAATCCTGGGTATATATCTGGAGGGAACCTTAATTCAAAAGTTATATGCACCCCAATGTTCATAGCAGCACTGTTTACAATAGCCAAGACATGGAAACAACCTAAATGTCTAAATGTCCATCAACAGATAACTGGATAAAGAAGTTGTGGAATATTTCTACAATGGAATAATACTCAGCCATAAAAAAGAATAAAATAATGCCATTTGCAGCAGCATGGATGGACCTCAAGTTCATCATCATAAGTAAAGTAAGCCAGAAACAAAAAGAAAAATATCATATGATATTACTCATGTGGAATCTGAAAAAAGAAAAAAGGACACTAATGAGCTCATCTACAAAACAGACTAACAGACATAGTAAACAATCTTATGGTTACCCAGGGAAAGCGAGTGGGAGGGATTAAATTTGGGAGTTTGAGATTTGCAAATGTTAGCCACTATATACAAAACAAGATTTTGAGAAGTTATTTCTGTATAGTACAGGGAGCCATTTTCAATATCTTGTAATAATCATTTATAAAAAAGAATATGAAAATAAATATATGTATGTATATGCATGACTGGAACATCTGTGGTGTACATTAGAAATGTTGTAACTGACTATACTTCAATTAAAAAATAAGTATCTTTTGCTGGCCTTTTAATGACTTTTGGGCAAAATTTTAACTTATAATAATTCATCAGTTTAATAAATATTTATTTAGCATTTTAGAGTTTTCACATGTTGTTTGGCTCAAAAATGACACTTTTTCCCTTCGAAGCATGCAAGGCAGGCAGGTTAAAAGAGTAGAGAAATGTACGTTAAACATCATCATAAGAGAAGTATAGGGTGTTTTGGGAGCACAAAATAGAAGCATCTAACCTGTCAAGGAAAGTTCTGGGAAGGTTTTCTAAAGGAAATGAATGTTTAAACTGAGACCTGGCAGAGTTAAGCAGAACTTAGCAGCTGAAATGATCTGAGTCACTCAATGGCTAAAGTAATTTCAGAACCTTTGGTGCAGAAACTAGGGGAAAGGGAATTAAAATAGAAAATGGTTCCAGTAGTTAAAATCTTTCAGAAACTTGTTAAGGGTTTTTGACTTAAAGTAATGGAAAGCTACTGAAGGGTTTAATCCAGGGGAAAGGCATGCAGTAGATATGCATTTTAGAAGAATCATTTTTACTTTAGAGTAAACAGACTAGACTGAGGCAACACAGGAAGCTGAGAGTAATCCAGGAGACACTTAGGATACAGACATCTCAGTGAGGAGGTAGCCACAGGATGATATTCAGCTTTGCGAGCTCAGGCACCTGATTCATCATTTCATCCCAAGGTTAACTGCTGCTTAGATCTTAATCCACAGTAGTTAAACAAAGGAGCTATGCATTTATGTGCCAGAAAATAAGTTAATTTGTTTACAATGTGCCGGACTAGTAGGCCAAATACAAATATTTGTTCTGGTGGCATCTATCTTTCTGTCAAGTATCAAATTAGTAAACGGAATTCAAAGAAAGGGTATTTTGCAGCATTTCAAACACAATACTATTGTTGATGCTCTTATTGAGGAAGAGTTACTTCAAAAGGAGTAATTTAGATTGAATTAATTTATTAAGGCAGAGAAATGTATATCACACTTTAAAACAGTTTCTATCCAAAAGAAAAAAAATTAAAAAAATAAAATAAGCCCTTCTCTTTCCAAACAATCTAGCTATAAAACCATTACATGGGGCAGAAGGAGGTACATATTCATGCTGGCTGGAGGTGGAGGGACATGGTAGCTCAGCCTAGAGCAGGATAACTGAGTTTGAGTAGGCTGAGAAGGGTATCCACATGGGGAGACAGCTTGAAACGGAGTTTCAAGAGTCCCAGTGTGTCAGTTCAAGGAAGATGAAAAGGGCTTCTGTGATAAGGAATGACCAAACTCAGGAGGAGGATAGTTTTCACACTGGGGAAAGGCATAATGTGCGGATTCATAGCCTGACAACACTGAGAAGGGAATCTGCATAGTGGGGAAGTCTACTGGGGAAATTCAGATCCCACGTTAGAGAGGGCATGCCTACAACAGGCCACTAGAACAGAGTTATCAGGGACAGAGAAAGGTGAGTAAGGTGTCCATGGGGTGGGAAACGGGAAGGTGGTCTAGCATGGGAAGTCAGAGCCCAAACAGAATGGGAAAACATTCATATGAGAGGGCCAACATGACAGGTTATAGCCCAAGCAGCATGAAGACGACTTGCACATGGCAGTGGAATCAGTCCAGTATGGAGTGCTGAAGTTCAAGTGCAGTGCTAGGAGATTCATTACATACAGGGGAATTGATCAAATAAGTAAATCTATTAAGAATACAGTCAATTCCCTGTTTCTCACTCCCTTCATTGTATTTATCAGGCAAACCCCTAACCTTGATTAAATCCAACTTTTCACCTTGCTCAGTGCTTGCCATTGAGCAACTGAACAAAACTGAAGAAACACAACCATAATGACTGCTCCCCCTACAAATTTTCACCCACAAACCTCAAGTCACCCCTGACACTGTTATGTAACCCTGTAACACTTCCCTAATCAATTTATTCTCTGAGATGAAAAGTACTTTTTCTAGTCTCAATCAACCCCTTCTTCCACCCTCAGTCAATGATTTGACTTCTTTTTTCCACTGAGAATATAGAAACAATCAAAAGAGAACTGATTCATTTTTCTCACTACTAAATTTACCACATATACTCTGTCTGCCATCCTCTTAAATGGATAAGCAGTGCACACTCCTGTTAACTCCTTCAGTTGAGCAATGGATCCTTTCTCTTCTTGCCTACTCAAGGATTTTGCTCTGTAATTTATCCCCTTTTTTGCATCAATTTTCCCCCTCTATCCAGGGTTATTCCTGTCTGTCTTTAAATGTTCTAGTATCTTCCACTTTTAAAAACACAACATATGGGAGCAATATAGGATAAAGAAGCAACTGAGGAAATAAGCATCCAAGTAATTTACAGTATCAGCCAGAAGCAAAACAAAACTGATGAGATGCAGACAAAAGGGAAATGAGCTTCCTAGGGTTCAGGTCAACTGAGGAGATGCAAATTAAGTCAGAGGAGGAATGGGAAGGACTGACATAGTCAAAAGTTTGAAAGTAGAGAAGAAAGGGGGGAAGTTAGGCAAATGGAGCAACATGGAAATCAAAGTTTCTAAGAAGACAGAAACAACTGAAGATAGGTAAGAAAGATTGTTTAGGAGAACTAAAAAAACTCAGGTGTTTGTTTAAGACAAGGTAAACAGTATTAGGTGCAGGGACAAATTAAAATGGGAAAAAGAAAGACCAGAGTAGCTGAAGGTAAAAGAGGGTGAAAGGAACTGAAATGATGAGACAACACAGCATTTGGAGAAAACTGAGGAGATAAGGGCAATTTAGGTGACAGGAATGGCTCCACCCACAGTAGCGGATGTGAATGATTCAGGAGAGTTGATGAACACCAATGTGGGTGGGAGCTCAGAACTGGGAAACGAGAGCAGCTGAAAAGTGGGTAACAAGTGAAGAGAGTTAAACTCATCATCTCCCAGAACCATGGGAGAACATGTGCACATAGCTGGAAAAAACAGTCTAGAAAGATGAAAGCATTTGGAAAAGGGGGTGGGTGAGAGGTGAGACTGGCAGAGATATTACAGCATCAACCAACATGGAAATACCAGAAAATAAATAAATAAATAAAACACAATAAAACAGTAAAATAGCCAACAAAGCTCTCCTGGATTCTGCAAACCTTTTTACCTACTGTCCTAATCTCTCTTTCCACTTACAGCAAAATTCATGAAACAATTCTGTGTCTCACTTCCTTACCTCCTGTCTTCTAAGATTACTAAAACTGGTTCTGTCATGATCACCAATGGCCTTCACATAGCCAAATCTGCCTCTTTCTTGAGCTATCCACATATTTGACACAGTCGATGACTCTATCCTTCTTGCAGCACTTTATTCTTTTGTCTTCCAAGAAACCACGCTGTTTTCCTTACTTTTACTAGTTGTTCTTTTAGCATCTTCTGCTGGCTCCACCTCCTCACTCCTATTTCTAAATGCTAATGTGCTCTAGGCTCAGGTCTTGGATCTCTTCTCTATATTCACTTCCTATGTGATCCCATCAGGCTTTAAGGCTAACCATATACACACATACACACACACATACATATGACTGTATGCATCAATGATTCTTAATTTTCTTTCTCTAACTCAAACCTCTCCCCTGGACATACATCTATTTACCTATGAGATATCTCCTTTGGATATCTAACAAACATCCCAAATTTACATGTTTAAACTAGAGACACCCAAATATCCTTTTCCAGAGTCTCCTCATTACGATAAATGGCAACACTATTTTACCTAGTTGTTCAAGTCAAAAAACTTGTGAGAGTTATGCTTGATGCTTCTACGTCTCTTATACACCACCACCCAAATCATTAGCTAATCTGTTTGTTTTACTTTCAATATAATCCCAAATCCCCCCAAAATAAAAATAAAAAATAAAATAAAATATATCCCAAATCCAAGCATTTCTCACTAATTCTACCATTACCACTTTAATTAAACCACCAATATTTCTTACCTGAATTATCACAAATCCTCTTTATTAGTCTTCTCCCTTCTACCCTTGCCACCTACAGATAAGTCTCCTCTCAGCAGCTAGACTAATCAATTTAAAACACAGATTATGTTCTTTTCCTACTTGAAATCTTCCAATAGATTCCAATTTAAATAAGAACCCAAGGTCCTACATAAGCTAGTCCCCCAACTACTCTAATTTAATTTTCTACCAGTCTCTTCCCCATCCTTCCTTTGCTCCTCCTTATGATTCCTTGAACACACCAAGCATGATCCTACCTCAGGGACTTTGCACTGAGAGAATGTTCTTCTCTCAGATTTTGAATGACTCACTCCCTCTTGAATGAATGAATAAATATTTAGAGATAACTCTGGTTGCTGTGTAAAAAAGAGAGAACTTCAAGAATGAGGCAGGAAAAGAAGTTTGGAGACTACAAGAATAGTTCAAAGGGAAAAAGGTGGTGGTTTGGACCAGGAAAGGAGCAGAGATGGCATGAAGGGACATACTCTGGACATATTTTAGAAAAGTAGGTAAGAAATGCTCATGAATGAGAAACAGGGTGCGATAAAGGAATTACTCAAGGGCTGGCACACAGGTTTTGGCATGAGCAAATTTGTAGATGATGATATAATTTATCAAATTGGACAGTACTGAGGTAGTAACAGTCTTGAGAAGGTGAGGGGGTGGGGAAACAGGGAACCAAGAGTTCTGTTTTGAATGTTAAATTTGAGATGCCATTCAACAGCCAAACAAGCAGCTGGACATATATGTCTAGAGTTTAGGCAAGAAGTTGGGGCTAGATATTTAAATTTGGGAGTCACCAGCATATAACCAATGCCTAAAGCTGTGAGAGTGAATCAGATCACCCAAGAAGAGTCAGGCAAAAGCAGACCCACCAAAGGAGACTAAGGTATGGCCAAAAGGAAGTATGAGATTATGATGTCATGGAAGCCAAGAGAGCAATTTTTTTTTCAAAAAGAGAAAAAAACCAACTCTATTAAACCTGTGGAAAAGTTACTGAGAATTAGAAAATAACTGCTTTATCTGACAATATGGAGATTATTGGTGACCTCACAAGAGCAGTTTTAGTGAGAAAAAAAAAAAAGAAGAAAATATGAACAGAGTAGGCTGCGGAGAAAATGGGAAACAATGAAGTGAAGACAATGAGTGCACACAACTCTTGTGAATTCTGCTATAAAATACACTAAAGAGTATTTGCCAGAGGGTGATTTGGAATAAAGGGAGAGGTTGTCTGTTTGTAGACTGGAGCTACCAGAGCATGTTTATACGCCAATGTACACAAGCCTATAAAGAGGGAGAAACTGCTGATGTTAATGCAAGAGGAAGGACAACTGAAAAACAAAATGCTTGACTTGACAGAAGGGATTGATTGGACCCACTCTCCAAGAATACTTGGTTGAACTTTCGATAAAACAATAAAAAAATTTACCCTTAATACAGGGAAGAAAACAGTATGGGTACATATGCAGGGTAGTTTGGTAGAATTTATGTTTGGAAAACGAGGACTTTTCACCTGATTCCTCCTATTTTCTCAATAAAGTAAAAGGCAAGACCATCAAGGAGAGTAGATTGTAGGTTTAAGGAAAGAAAATAGGGAAACAGTCACTATAGAGAGGGCTCAGTAAATATACTAAATGATTCACTATACTAAGAGGAAAATTAATACTTTCATAATTACAGTCATCTTAAGTTATATAAAAGTGGAAATAAAAGACCATCAACAGGGGGTCAATTAAATTAACTATAGAATACAAACTCCATGGAATTACTATTTAGCAATTAAAAATAATGAAATGGAGGAGGATACAGCTCAAGTGCTAAAGCATGTGCTTAGCATATATAAGGTCCTGGGTTCAATCCCCAGTACCTCCTCTAAAAACAAACCAACCTAATTAGCTCCCCACCCCACCAAAAAAAAAAAAAAAAGATAAATAAAATTAAAAATCAAACAAAGGTATATACATTTTAACATATCTGCAATATGTCACTAAATACTTAATTTATACAATGGTATATTAAATTCTATTGATATATATTAAAATATTTACATGAGTGTATTTATATGCACACACAGATACATTTTTATAAACACAGAAAAAAGCCTGGAAGAAATATACAACAAACTCTTGGAGGGTGAGAGTATTGAGAGAGGCACATTTCCCCACTATACATATGAATGAGAAAAACCTATAGGCCAAAATATGTAGAGAAAATTCTATGTCTTACATACAGACTAATAGTTTAAATACCATAATTCAAACAAAGATTCACACACAAAGGCTTTCATCACAGTACATTTTAAAGAAAAACTGAAAGCAATCTAAATGTAAGAAAATTATGCAATTATTAAAAATGTTCATAAAATTTTACACATTTTAAGTAGGAAATATTTCAGACATAACGAAAAAGTATAAAGATTAAGATTAAAAGAAGTACCCATGTACCAAACACCTGGATTAAGAATTTAATATAGCTTTTTTTCAATTTTTTTAATTGAAGTTTAGTCAGTTTATAATGTGTCAATTTCTGGTGTACAGCATAATAGATCAGTCATATATATACATATGTATATTCATTTCCATATTCTTTTTCATTACAGGTTACTACAAGTTATTGAATACAGTTCCTTGTGCTATACAGTACAAATCTGTTGCTTATCTATTTGATACAGTTTTTCACTGACATGGGACTCTATGATAATATTAAATGGGAAAAAAACTTCAGAATACAAAATTAGACTATGACTTCAGCTATGTAAGACAGTATATAAAGAAGAAAATACATGAAAATATCAACAATGACTGTCAATGGGTGCTAAGACTGTGTATGGGTGACTTTCATATTTCTTTATATTTTTCCGTTAGCAGGTTTTCTACAATAAACTATCATCACTTTTATAGCTGTAAAAACTTTATTTTAAAAATACAAAGTTTTATTAGCACCGTTACCTTGGGATCATGAACAAATGTATTTCCTTTGGTTCCAGGAGGGAAATCTCCAGTACAAATATATTTTAGACATTCAATGATGGTCTAAAGAAATATAAAATTATATTATTTAGTTACCAGAGAACCACAGAAGTTTATCATAAAATGTTAATTCATTGTAAAAATATTATTTACCATATAGACTATAAAGGATATGATCTGATAAAATTCAACATTATAAAACCTGTAATATAAGTATGATTAAGGGTTAAAGAATAATTTCTGTAAGTTCACAGAAAACCTACATAATTAAGAAAGTATACTGAAATAAAATAAAAAATTATTACTTGGGAAAAAATTCTCTATTTCCAATTAAAACCCTTTGAATTAATTCAAGTTAATAATAACAGCTAAAGTAAAACATGGTCACCACAGCTGAGAACACTGTATTGTGTAACTGAAATTTACTGAGAGTAGAAATAAAATGTTCTCACCAAAAAAAAAAAAAAAAAGATAAACATATCAAGTAACGGATTTGTTAATTAACTAGATAGGGGAATCCTTTCACAATGTATATGTGTATCAAACACCATGATGTATACTTTAAATAGTTTACAATTTATATGTCATTATACTTTAATAAAGTTGGAATTTTTAAGAAATTAAAAACAAAACAAAAAAATAGCTATTATCTACGAAGACCTTACTACGTGCCAGGTATTGTACTAACTGCTTTTACATACACTAAGCATTTAATTCTCGCATGAATCCTAGGCTGTAGAAAATATTTTTATCTCTATTTTAAAGATGAGAGCACAAAGGCCCAGGGCATTTAGGTCGCTTTGGCCCAGTCTCATAGCTAATAAATGGTGAAGCAAAAAATCTGTATTCAAGCAGCTAGGGCTCATAAACACTAAACATATTAGTCTCTCCTCCAGTAGAGCACTTATTATAAAGCTATGTACATAATAAGCATTCAATAAACAATATTTTTACATAAGCATATAAAAGAAGACAAGAATATGCTTATGTAAAAGTAAGACAAGAGTCTGCCATTCAACTCTCAACATTAAACCTTATCTTTCACTTTTCACTTCATTTACTCTTCTCCCTGTTAAAATGATAACGCCTTGCCTTTTCTCAAGCCAACCTTTCAGACGAGATAGCCTCTTGGCTATACTTTCCCTGTAACTGCATGCCATTCTAAGTCCCAACTCAAATTTCTAAGTATTTCCAGGGCTTTAAGAAGTCACAGTACATACGCTGTGCTCCAATTTTTAATTTTGACTAGGAAAGAGAATTCCAACAAGAAAATAGTTTTCCAGTTTTACCAAGCCCCACTGCAGTTTCGTTTTAAATTAAGTCATCTATTTCACATTTATTATGCTTAGTTGGGATAAGCAGTCTTAAAGTCATATATTTATATTTTTAACTTTTAAAGAAATCCTGTATTGTAACAACTACCCGGAAGTGAGTACTGATTTGGGAGCAAGGAGTGTTAAAACAAAACCCCACTGTAGCCAAAAGGCTTCTTGTGGGACTGAGCTCATTGAGTACATGTGGAGGCAGCTCCCGGCCACTTGGTATTCTCAAGTACACCCTGTCCACCCGACAAGCCTGGACCCAAAAGTCTAGTCTGCTTCTGAGGCTGCTGTGGCCTGAAGGTAACACCACGCCCCGCCCCGCCCCGCCCCGCCCCGGGGCCGGGGAATCACCCAGAGACCCAGGTACTCCGGGCTTCAAGAGCCGAGCCATATGGATCCCTCTCGTCCTACTCAAGAGTTCTGAACCGCGCAGATATTTTATTCTTCGTTCTTATAAGACGTGGCGACCCATAAACTGAGGGCGGCAACTCAGGACTTACCGTCTTACCAGCCCCATTGGGTCCAACCAAAATTGTGAGGGGGCTGAAGAAAGTAATAATTTGCTTATCTTTGTCCTCTATTCCAAAACTCCGCACTCCCAGAATGCTCATCTTTTCGATCCAAGACATGTTTGCAAATGTTTCTTTTCTCAATACCAGGGGTCTAGAAACCGGGACCCTCTAAGGTTTAACACTGAAGCCGGAGCAGGGCGAGCTCGGGCCGTAAGGACTCACGAGTCCCGGCGTCGGGAGGCTCCAGCTGAGAGCGAAGGCTCTGGCTGAAGTCCTTTCTCCCACACCGGCTTCCTTCCCGCTCGGGACGGAGAGAGCTGGGGTAGGGGCCTGCCAGAAGCTGCGCGCAGGAGACACAAGACACAGGCCCAAGGAGCCCGCGACCGTGCGCACTCACAGACTTCCGCCTCGGCTGCCTCGCGGGTTACGTGGGGGTCCCTGCGGCCGGCGCGCGTTTACGCCGCAGGCCCGGGGCATGCTGGGAAGTCGGAGGCCTCTGGTGCGCGCGCAGTTCTGGTTTCCGGCGGCATTACCGCCTAGGAAGGTTGTGTCTTTAGTGTCTTTGGTCTCGTTGGCCGCGGGTTCCGGCTCTTTGCCGGGGACCAGGCAGCACCGAGTGGCACGAACTTTAAGAGACGACAAACACTTGTGACAGACAGCGATTCTCAAAGTGTGATCTTGTGACTCCTGGAGGGGAGAGGGATGCGGTGTCTGCTCACGACAAAACTACTTTTCTAACAATGCTAAGCCGTTATTTGCCTTTGCGCTCACTGTCGCTCCCTAATGTACATTGTTTTCTAATAATCACTTAACGTGTGGAGACACCACCGCGATGATGGATAATGGGATATGTGCTTGTATATTCTGCTTAAAAAAAAAACCCTCAATTTTAGTTTTTAATTGAGTGAATATTGATAGTTACAACTCACATAAAAGCTCTTAGGGATCCTCATTAATTTTTAAGAGTGTAGAGAGGCGTTTAATACCAAAGTTTGGAAACTGCCGTTGTACACCAAAAGCTGTTAGATGTCTATAAAATGTTATGCAAATATGTGAAGGAAATCTACTTCTCGAAGTACTACCACAAGATAGGAATAGACACTTTTAAAATAAGAAATTCAGTTATACAAGATGAATTAATAGGAGATTTACTATACACAATGGTGCCTATACATAACAATATTATATTATGTACTTCAAAATTTGCCAAGATGGCAGATTTTATGTTTACTGTTCATATCACAAAAAAAGAAAGGAAAGGAAAGGAAGAAAGGAAAGGAAGAAAGGAAGAAAGGAAGAAAGGAAGAAAGAAAGAAAGAAAGAAAGAAAGAAAGAAAGAAAGAAAGAAAGAAAGAAAGAAAGAAAAATAAGGGGGGTGGGGTGTGGAGGAAACTTTTGGAGGTGATGGATTAACCAGTGACACTGATTAGACAACCAGATGTTATATGTCTCCTGCTGTGGTCTTAACATGAAGTACCCAGCATTGCCTCTTACACAGTTTGATTTTTTTTAATTTAAGTTTAATCTAATCACACCTTTAGGTTTAGCTTACAATTCATAGGAATTAAGTATTAGCTAATATCACAAGAATGGAAAAGTCAAATCTGGAAGGTAGCTTGTATTACAAGACACTGGACCAGGCTCTCAGATCAGTGTCATTAATCAAGAATTATTGTAGATTCTAAAAAACATTTTTCCTCAGAAAAAGGATGGTGGCAAATTAAGAGAGATTTGAATTTCATGTTACCCAGGTGCAACACATGGTCCTAGATTGGATCCTGATTTGGTCATAGAGATGTGAAGGGAATTTGGGGGGTACAAAGGGAAATTTAAATGTAGGCTGGAGATTAAATGCTAAAAATTTTTATTGTTATTTTCATTATATTCGATGTGATAATATTTTGCTGTGTAAAAAATGATCCTTTTTTTGAGGTGCATATAGAAATGCTAATGATAGAGTGTCATGCTTTCTATAATTTACTTTAAAATACTTAAGAAAATAATGAATCGAAGAGAAAAAAAAATGGACACGACAAGATACTAGATTCCATTACAAAATTTTTCAAGTTTGTAACAATAGGAAACTATAACTGAGATAAGAACTCTAGGAGGGGGGTGGAAAGATTTGCAATAAAAATGATTAATCCTTAAAATAAAAAGAACTAAGAAGGCTTATCAGTCAAAGAACTAAGAAGGCTTATCAGTCAAGTTCTCAGTTCTTGGTAAACTACTGCTGAAAAATGTTTGGTTTCACTTATAGCATAATTAATGAAATGGAAAATAAACTATCATGCGATACTATCTTATACCTATTAGTGATTCTCTTTATCCTCATAACACTTTCTAAAGTAAATTCTATCGGCTTTCTTTTGATGAGTATTTATCTAGTGTATCTTTCTATCCCTTGGTTTTCAACCTTTTAATGTCATTTGCATGAAGTATACTTTTATTCCTGATAAATTTGAATATATTTCTCATATCTTTTTTGTGCTTTTTCTTTATTTCTTCTTCTCCTTTCCTAGATTCTGGATTGACTGAGTTTTCTCTATTCCCTTGTTTTATTCTACTGGTTTTGAAGTTATACATTCTATTTCAGTTCTTTTATAGTTAGTCTTAGATTTTTCACAGGTGTCTCGAAGTCTAAAGTGAGTATCTTTAGCAACCCTCCAAACAGTACAAGAACCATAAAATGCACTGACTCTGATCACTCCTTCCATCTCCCACATTATCATTGTTTAGTATTTTTGTTCCTCCTTGTAATCCCCTAAGTAAGTTATTTTTTTTTAACCAGCATTATTTATTTAGGTTTACCAACATGTTTTTTGGCCTCTTTGATTACTACCGCTTCTTGCATCACACCTTCCTTTGTCATTTGTTTCACTCATTACATTAGCAAAACTATTAAACCCTAGTGCTAAAGAATCTTGAAGGAAAGAAATCTATCCCACAGTGCTGATATCAGTATTCAACAAAGTTATTTTTGTGGAAGTGCTTTATAAATTGTAAAACACTGTAAAAGTATAAGAGATTTATTTTTTATGCATTGAATATTTTTAGAGGGTTAATCTGGTAAAAATGTAACAAAGCTATAAAAATGATCACACAAATTCCTTAGCATAAGGAAATATTTTTTAAAGTATACAGAGAGCTGTTAGTAGCATTTTTTGTAATTGTGGGATACTAGCAACAACCCAAATGGTGAAGTAAACTGTGGTACATCAGTTTCATCTAATAGCAGGTAACCTTTAAAATCGTAAGTAGCTACATGAAAGAGAAGTGTTAATAAGCAAAAAAGAGAAACAAAAGTGCACATATTCTTTGATTACAACTCTGTGAAGCTGTCCTAGTAAAGACTGGAAGAGGTCAACAAAAACCTGTTAGTTGCTAAGCTAAGGGGAAGAAATTCTGTGTTTATTTTCCTATAATGTTATTTATTCAATTAAAATTTATTCAAAAGATATACTTGGAGATTGAAAGGATGAAGGTTAGAATAAGATAAAGAAAAAGAAAGAGATGCTATCATTTTACATTTAGTCACTGCAAAAAATTTGTGGCATCATGCTCAATTGATTGATTAGAATCAGTTCATGGAAAAGTCTTTTGACCTTAATGACTATACAGTTAGTAAAAAAAACACAGTTATCAGTTTTTAAGAACATGCTGCCAATTTGGAAGCCACAAATAGAGGCAAAGGTTTTGGGGCAAAAGGATGGATGTTACCCAGTAGTATGACTTTTCAACACTATTCAAAGTCTTTTTTCTAAACTATATAGTTACTAATGTAATTCTTTAAAATTCTGAATACTGATTGCTAATTTCTTTCTATTCTCCTAAAATAATGTGGGTTTTTAAAAATGCCATGGTAGTTCACATTGGCTTGGTCTCTCTAGATGACCTTTTAGCCTTACTCTATCTTTTTTGCAGGAGTCCTGCCAAAGTTGTTTCTATTATTCAGCTCCTGGTCCCAGGGAGTAGACTCTCAGTTTCCACAGTATTCACATTAATGTGTTCAGTCAATACAACCAACTGCCTGCTCATTCAATCAGTTATTTTTCAAGAAACATTAACTGAGTGAGTACAATAGGCTGGTCATTGAGGACAAAGAGATCATTTAAATAAAAGCCTTCTCAAGGAGTTCACAGTCTAGTGGTGAAGTAAAAAAGTCCCAAGTGCATGACACATATGGGATACAAAGTCTTTTTTACTAATAATAGTATAAACAATCATTAACCTTTTTCTTACTTGCAAGGTTATTTTTAATAAACTCTTTATTTTATATAACTTTAATTTGCAGAAAAGCTGCAAGAATATTATAGAGAGTTTCTGAGTACTCTGTACCCAGTTTCCTCTGTTGTTCACATTAATATGGTACACTTGTCGCAACTGGGTAATCAACACTGGCACATTACCAGACTCCACAGTTTTGGGGGGGTTTTCTTAGTTTTTGCTTCCTGTCCTTTTTCTGCCTGGATTTCATCCTGCACACCACATTACATCTAGTCAGCATGTCTCCTTAGATTCCTCTGGGTTGTGAGTTTCTCATACTTAGCTTGTTTTTGATGACCTTGACTGTTTTCAAGAGTACTGGTCAGGTATTTTGTCCTTTATTTTGGGTATGTGTGATGTTTTCCTCATGGTTAGTCAGAGGTTATGAGTTTTGGGGAGGAAGACCACAGAGATAAAACGCCATTCTCATTACATCATATTAAGGGTACGTGTTACTAACATGAATTATCACTGTTGTTGTTGATCTTGACCACCTGGCTGAAGTTTGCCAGGTTTCTCCACTGCAAAGCTATTCCTCTCAAATCCCCCTTGCAGACTGCACTTTTTAAAATGAGGTCTATCCCACACTTACCTTAAGTGTATCCCACAGTTAAGGGGAATTATGCTCCATTTCCTTGAGGCTAGAATATCTACATAAATTACTTGAAATTCTGCACAGGATATTTAAATTATTAACTTTTGTTTGCAGTTTTAATAAATCTCTTTCAAGTGCATCATTTTATGGTCCTTGCTCAGAGTTTTCAATCATGTTGTGGAGATGAGACTAACAGAGGAATAGTTAATGACTTCTGACAACATTATAAGAAATATAATTTTGTACACTCATATTCATAGTGACATTATTCACAGTAGCCAAAAGATGGAGGCAACTCAAATGGTAAATAAATGGATAAACAAAATGCGGTATATACATGCAACGGAATATTACTCCATCTAAAAAAGGAAGGAAATTCTGTCACATGCTACGTGATGGATGAACTTTGAAGACACTATCCTAGGTGAAATACACCAGTCACAAAATGACAAATGCTATACAATTCCACTTATGTGAGTTACCTAGAATAGTCAAATTCATAGAGACAGAAAGTAGAAGTGTGATTGCCAGGGGCTGGGGGAGAGAGCAATGGGGAGTTGTTGCTTAAATGGGTATAGAATTTCAGTTTTGCAAGATGAAAATAGTTCTGGAGATGGATTGCACATTATGAATGTACATAACACTACTGAACTGTATACCTAAAAATGGTTATGGTGTTACATTTTATATTACATGTACTTCACCACAATTTTAAAAAAATTTAAAGATACAAAGTTTTGAAAGGAGGTTTTAAAAATTACCTGCCCTCCAATAGGATCCCACAGTTACAATATAAATCAGAGGCTGCAAAAACCCTATATGTTTTTTAAAACTATGAATTGCCAACATTTGAAAATCAGTACCTCATATATAATAATCAGGTTTTCTGGCTTTGAAAAATTGGTTGATCTGGCAACATAAGCCCAAGTATGTCACATGGCAACAGTCAGCTGGAGCAGAGCAGACCCTGCCACCTGCGGACAGGTCAGGTGCTGCAGTCTACTGCCGTCCCACCACCTGTGTTGTGTCACACCTTGCCCATTTCACTCATTTTCCTAGCTAGCCATCATGACTCCCTAAAAACAGTGAGTGGTTGGTGAGTTTTCTCCTGCTTAGCGAAGGCAAGTACAGTGGTATCTCAATCCTTCATCACCTCAACTCCCTGTGCAGCGCTGTAACAGACAGAAGTTTAAAACTCACAACTTTGTGTGATTAAGGTACTAAAATAACAAGTCACTTGGAAATTCCTCTGAAACCTTCATCTAAACCCACAATGACTCAGTGTAGCCCAAAAGAGGCTGAAGAGAACCAGGGCAATCTCTCTTTCTCAAGAAATCTGGGAAGAGAAGGCTCCTGCCAGAACCCGGCTTTGGTTTTGAGAGCATCATTTCAAGAGCACCTTCGTCCAGATCTCTTGTGATTTCTACCCACTCCTGCAGTGAGACACGGTCACTTCTGTATTCTCACAGAAAAGGTCTCTCAAGTGTTCAAACCAGGCATGCCTAACCAAGAACCCAATACTTCAGCACAAACAAACCCAGACATGGTACAGGAAGGGGGCCACTGAAGTCCCACACTATTGTATCCTGCCTGTGCAGAGCCGTGATTACATCCATGTAAAAGCCTTGTCTACCTCCCAGATGCCTCTGCTTATACAGAACTCAATCCAGAAAAAGGTTCTAGGTGGCAATTTGTGCTTGGGACCATCTGTCCTAGATACTTACAATAGTCCTAAAGTCAGGCTTCCAGGCCACCAACACAGAGCCAGAGCCACACTGGGATGCTCACTGAAACCCTCCATTACAAGCAATGGCTTACACCTCCAATGTGTGTGTTCAGGTCAGGGAAGAAGGATGTATGTGATCTAAAAGAGGCCTCATTTGCTCCCTTCTGGGGTTACAGACCTGAGCCTAAGGAACACAAAGGCTGATTCCTCTGATCACATATATTCATATGTGTCCCACCCAGGGTGTAAAAGGACACCCCACCCTTTCAGGACACGAAGGAAAGGTCATGCCCTTATGTTATGTGGCTGTGATGGCTATTTATTGGTTGCCTTCCTAGCATCTGAGTCCCTCTTACTACTACCTAGGACCCCAAATTTCTCAAGTATGCAGTTTGGCGGGGGAAGAAGCCCACCTCCAGCTCCAGGGAGAGCCAGTCAGTATATCCCATACCTCTGGCCACAGTTCAAGGGTGAACATGGGATCAAGGGTGAACAAAGCTGCATTCTAGGACGTGAGCAATCAGAAATGCACAATTTGCTTTCTTCTGCAGCTCATGAACAGGATACATATAGATTCAGGAGTCTGGACATCATCATGGGTCCACAGTGGGAGAGCTGCCTGAGAATGGCGACAGAGGTCACTGAGGCAAGTAAGATGAAGAAGCTTCTACCCTGAATCATTTGGCATTTGGGCTAATAAATCCCCTGTTTGGTTTCAACCAGTTTGGGTTAGATTTTTGGTCACTGGTAACAGAAAGGATCCTAACTGAGACCCAGTGAACACAACTTGACCCTGCTACGTTTTGACAGTCTCTGCTCTAATCACCATCTTCCTACCAGTATTTTTAATTCCTGTTAAGATGAATCAGCCTAGCTACCACTGCAATAGAATTTAGCTGACCAGAAAAAATTTCCCAATATTTATGTATTTTAGTCTAAAATTCTTTTTTTGTAGTTTACATCATACTTCTTTTTACATACATCTTTTAAGAGGAAATTCAATCATCTGATTTTAAGAAATGCAAATGTGGGACAATGGTGTATCAACCCAAAGATTTTCTTTTGTAATAAAAAAATGTTTTTAAAGGGGGAAAAATAGGGATTTTTATTATTAAAAGATAAAAGTAAAATTTATTTTTTAAGATACAAGACATTGGAAACATTTAGTTTCACGATTTGCCATTATTAGGCATTCTCTATCTGATTGCTAGAAATTATTCATTTCCTCAAAGAGAGAGAATAAATTGGTTGGGGATGCAATCTTGTACTATGCTTATTCTTTGCCAAGACAAACGCTGAACATTTCAGAGCCATGAGATTGCTTCTGTATTTGAGTTTGCTAGGTCTTGGAGCTGCCTACGTTTGTGTCATTGCTGTAGAAAGTCCGATGAATAGACTGGTGGCAGAGACCTTGACACTGCTCTCCACTCATCGAACTCTGCTGATAGGCGATGGGGTAATTTTCTTTTTGATTCCTACAGTCTTTGAAACATATAGATAATCATTTGTGGTAGTTAATTTTTAAATATCTGTTACTAATCATAAAATTAGGAGTGTGTTAGTAATATACAATTGTAACCGTATTACTGGCAAGCATTTTATTAAAAGTTATGAGTGCTAGAGTGCTTTAAAAATGAATGTATTTCCTCTCCTTTTCAGAACTTGATGATTCCTACTCCTGAACATACAAATGTAAGTTAAATCATGATTTGATAAAATCATTGAATGAGTAAGTAAGTTTCATATTTTAAGCTATAAAGTATTCGGTATCACTTGAGCTATTTAATTTTCTCCATTTTGTTTTTATGCGTGGGTGTATATGTATGTACTTATAAATATTAAGAATGACTTTATACAAGTAAAATCCATTAAACAAGTGGATCAGGCCCTTTGGTGCTATTGTCAGTTTTCCACCTCAATTAGCCTCACGTCAGGCAGTCTTTCCAGAAGAATTCCACATTGGGTGAGAGGGGCCTTTTAGTCTCCATTTAACTCTATCTATGGCTTTCCTCACTTTCATGTCTTTCCTAAAGTGTTAGGATGTTAGGGTTATATTTTTAGAATCATGCTCAGTAGATTTTAAAATAGACAATGAATGGCCTATATTAATAGTCATTTCCATATACTTAAATTATTCTGACTATATGATGTAATTGTATACATTTGGAGTATGTCATAGTTGTATTAAAATGTAAACTATATGATTCATTAGTCTGAATAGAATAAAATTATCAGCTAGAACTATAAAAGGCAACTGATGTGCAGTTGCATTTCACTTTCTAACATTTTATTTTTCGTGAGGCACTTAATTTATATCATTTGTAAAACCCCTCAGTAATTATATAAACTTTATCTACTTTTGGAAATTGTATCTGAGTATGAAGTGGTTTGCTACCTAGAAAAAGAACAAGTGAAAAATTCTTTGGAGAAGGGAACTCAAGCAGACAACACAAAACACTAAACTTTTGGTACCAAATTTTTATCCCTTGTTTTGAATATTTATAGTTTTTAAATCTTCCTCATTTAGCACCAACTATGTATTGAAGAAGTCTTTCAGGGAATAGACACATTGAAGAATCAAACTGAACAAGGGGATGCCGTGGAAAAGCTATTCCAAAACTTGTCTTTAATTAAAGAATATATAGACCTCCAAAAAGTAAGTTAAAAACACTTAGTGGAAACTTAAGCATTTTTGTCTGGCTGTGCCTCAGTTTATAGGAATTGACAGTTTCCTACAATGCTTGTCGTCTGTTCTTTTCACAGAAAAAGTGTGGAGGAGAAAGATGGCAAGTAAAACAGTTCCTAGACTACCTGCAAGTTTTCCTTGGCGTAATAAACACTGAGTGGACAACAGAAAGCTGAGACTAAACTGTCTTATTGTAGCTTAAGATTTGGGAGGAAGAGAAGGATGTTTTACTGCAAGGAGAATGAGGGCTAACCAACGGTTGGGCCATAATGTTCAGTGTAATTAAACTTCAGAGGCAAAGCAAATATTTCAGGCATTCTGCTACTTCACCACCTCACACAGGCAGAAAGCATACAAATAAAATATTTGAGATGTACTTAAGGTATCAGAATCATTGAAGTATTTTCCACCAGTTTGCTCCAGGCAAAATAGGTATATGCTTTAATCTATCTTATTTAATGTAATATTCTGTAAAATGTCTGTTAACTTAACATTATTTATGAAATGATTGAGAATTTGGAAAATTAATATTTATTCCCAATAAAATAAAAATAGACAATTCTGGTTCAGTTTGTTGCTGGCCTTTGTCTTACTCTCGAAGTGAGCACAGTCTGTGTGAGAACATGCTGAGTTTGGAGGGAAGATCTGCATGTGTGCAGACTCAGCACTCCTATCCCACTGGTGGCAGAAGTTGCTGGGTTGCTAGTTATGCCATGGGTGGAAGTGTTCTAGCAGGACTTAGTGGGGATGTGGGCCCAGGGACACAGGCAGGAGCTGAGTCTAGCTTCCTGTCCACGGTATACCCAGAGCCTAGGATGGTGCAGGTTAAAGAGTAGGTGATGAATGAATGAGTGATTAAAAGGGACTTCTGGGACTGGCCAGAGAATTAAAATGAGTTGCAGGATTTCCCCTGGGAGGAGGGCAGTGTAGGAATCTGTAACTAGGTCTCTTCCTGGCCTATGAGAAGAGTTTGGCAGACCGGTCCCACTGCCGGTTTAGGAAAGGAGCCAGACACCCTCTTCGTGGAGCCCAGAGTGCTGTGGCCTGGGGGAGTTCTTCTTCACCTCACCTGAAGTTGTGGCATAACAAAAGGGGCAGAGAAATGCTGGGAGACAGCTGTATTGGGAACGCTGGGTTTTAGAGGTGCCCACCATCCATATTCCCAGAAGAACAGCAGCATCAGGCAGAACAACACTCCAGTCTGCCTGTTCATGACTGTTAGGACCGTAACTAGAGGTTACTCTGCTTGAGAAAATTACTCAAGGATCCAAAAAATATATATTCTTTAAAATATATCTTAAAACTAAGACCTGGAGGAGAGGCCCAGTAAGAGTATCAGCCATGCCATTAATCCCTGCATATATTTACTGATCACAGGCCCTGCAATGTGTGCTGGGAGACAGTTGCAGGCATCTGCTGGAGGTCCTTACAGGTGATGCCATTACCCTGGGCATTGTCTGCATGGATTGCATGTGTTGTGTTTGACTGCTTGTGTGAAACAACCATTCCTGCTCTTTCTGGGCATTTGGCAGGTGGGAGAATGCAGGTCCTGCTGTGCAAGAAGACATGTTTTCCTTCCAGCACAAACCGGCATTGTGGTCAGCACTCCGCCATTGCCTAGGCTCCCAACGTGTGCACCCACCAAGCCCCAGAACTGTGGCTGAGCCAGTGAAGAGGAAGATGTGTCAGCACAGCCCCACACTGACTGCTCTAGAAACTGACAGGAAATAGGAAACACAGTTTGTGAAGAGACTGAATGTCAATTCAATTCAATTCAGCAAATATTTACTGAGCTCCCATGTGTTCCAGGGCTGTTCTAGGACTAGGATCCATCGGTGAATAAAACAGACAAAATTCCCTGCCCTGGTAAACATGTATTCTTTCTCAAAAACAGTCATTTTCTAGCCAAGATGTGGAAGCAACCTACAAATGTCCATCAACAGATGAATGGATAAAGAACATGTGATGTATATACACAATGGAATACTACTCATCCATAAAAAAGAATGAAATTTTGCCATTTGTAACAACGTGGATGGACCTGGAAGGTATTACGTCTAGTGAAATAAGTCAGAGAAAACGAATTCTGTATGTTATCCCTTACATGTGGAATCTAAAAAATTAAACAAACTAGTGAATATAACAAAAAAGAAACAGAGTCATAGATATAGAGAAAAAACTAGAGGTTACCAGTGGGGAGAGGGAAGTGGAGAAGGGACAACATAGGGGTAGAGGATTAAGAGGTACAAACTACTATATGTAAAATAAATAAGCTACAAAGATATATTTCACAGCACAGGGAAAATAGCCAATATTTTACAATAACTATAAATGAAGTATAATCTATAAAAAACTTGAATCACTATGTTGTATACCTGAAACTAATATAATATTGTAAATCAATTTTAAAAATTAAAATTAATTTGGCAGGAACAAAAAAAATGGTCATTTTCCCACTTCTTTATCAAGGTCCAATATAGTTCTTGTGGATTTAAGGCTAGAATATTCTATCTAAAATCTCACTGAGAAACTCTTACCAATCCCCCAGGTCTCGAAGAAGCTAAAAGCAATCAGTTCTGTATGCAACTAACCAAAATTGGACTTTTTAGATATATCAAGGACTTTTAAGGCAGAAATGATGATCCTCCAGCTGATTCTACTTTCTGTGTAGAAGCAAAGCCATCCAGGTGGTCCCTGGCCAGAGAGAGTGGGATTCTTACAAGTCACATCAATTTCCCCCTCACCCAGGCCTAACTACTGTGGGGCTCCTAGGACCTAGGGCAACAGGGGAGAGGAATTTGACAGGCTCCAGGTTTAGGAAAACGTTCCCGAATCTTGCATTCTTCTCAAAACCTTATCGCAATAAGTGAGTATCTATTTGTGTTCTATCCTAGTGATGTCACTGTTATTGTTTGGTGGGAGGAACCAGTGTAAGATATTAGGCTGGGTTTTGGAGGACACACAGAAATCTCCCCAGAGAACACCTCAACACAACGCATCTAAAACTGAAGTCCCTCTTTGGCAGCCATCCTCATCCCCTGAAATCTGCTGTTGCTCCTGCTTTTTGTCCTTCTTTCTCTTCCTTTGAGGTTCCCTCATTTGGCTAATATAACCATGGCTACCTCCCCATCACCCTCCTGGAAGACTCCCTGACTTTTACCCTCCATATCCTTCCATCCACCATTCAGCCTCTGAAGTGTCTCTCTGATTCCCTTTCCATCCCTGCTGCCTCAGTCAAGGCCCTCTCCTCTCACCTAGACTCGGCCATCACCAGCTCCCTACTTCAGGCTCTCCCCATGCCCAGTCAGGGCTGTTGTTAAAATACACTAATCCATATGTCACTGCTGGGCATCAGAACCTCTGGCTCACCACTACCTCAGGTCCAACCTTCACAGGTCACACCTCTGTCTTGACCAAGCCCTATCATTCAGAAATACAGGCAAGTCTCACTGAACATTGTTTGCACGAAAATGCTAACCAGGAGCCCCGTTTCCATTATTTTAAACGGGAAAATTTTTCTTGCATTACATCTCAATCCAAAATCCTCAACCAATTTTCCAAAACATAAAACACAGTAAAATGCCTGTATATAAGCAACAAGCTAATATGTTAGGTAGCAAAATATTTGTAAATCTTTATCTCTGTATTTATTTAATAAACTGTCGTAAAATAAGGATGTAAAATATTTAAAACTATCCTTCCTGATCATTAAAACGTTAATATAGCTGCTTTATCTGTAGGACATGCTGTATGTGCCCTTAGCTGACATTCAGAGCCTTTCCAGTTGTCTACTGTGAACTTTAATATGCTCCAGTTGCACTTGGAATGAACCTCAAGACTTTCTCTGTTGAGTTCCCCACCCTCATCACTTTGTGTAAAAATGCACTGAGTTTGGGGGGACATATATCTAATATTTTTTTTCTATATAAGTATTGGTATAAAAGCATTGTATTGAAAGACACATATGTTCTATAAAGAAATGTTCTACATGGAAAACATTAACTGGGGAGAAATTCTGTAGGGAATGCTAGTTCTCATTCTTCCTAGAATACTCCATGGATTTTCATACTTCTGTGCTTTTGCCTGCACTGTCTCGGTACAACTGCCTTTTCCCACACAGGGAACACACAACCATCCTTTAGGTATTTTCGTTCCTCTCTCTCTTGGCTCTCACAGTCCAGCTCTAATGCTACCTCCTCTTTGATTCTGTCTCTGCGTAGCCCAGCAGTAGTAGGTGTCCTGCATTACTTGGAATATTCCTTTATCAGAGTTCTTACTTTAATATTGCAGCATTTTCAGATCCATCTTATACATCACTGTCTATTTATCAGTCAGAATAGTGTAGATGATGCTACACTAATAAATTACCTCTGAATCTGAATCACACAGAGTCTACCATGGGTGTGCTCTAGGCAGCCCTGCAGAGCAGCTGTCCTCCACGTGTTGGCTCAGTTTTTCAGAATGCTTCCACCTTATGGTGCCTCCGTAGCAAAACTGCTTTTGCAATTCCCTTGGCAGAGAACAGCAGTCATGGAGAAACACACCCCAGTTCTTAAATACTTCCACTTGCATCACATTGGTTAGATTAAGTCACACTGCCATGGACAATGAAGGGGCAAGAGAAATACAATTCTCCCATGTGCCCAGAAAGAGAAGAGAATCAGAAATATTGAAGAGTAACACTAATATCTAACACAATAAACTCTCAACAAATGTTCACAATGTTCTAGTGCTTCGCCAAGGTGGAGGGACCCAACTACTGTTTACTGACCTCTTATTATGGTTAGGGCTTTCCTAGACATTTTATATCACTATCGCAATTAAGTCTCGCCACAAGCCAATGCAAGATAGCATTACTCTTTTTTTATGGCATGGAATCAAAGGCTCAGAGAGTTTAAATTATTGGCTAACATCACACAGCTAATAAGTGATACAGCTAATAAATGCTAGTATGTCTCATTTCAAACCTCCCATAATTTCAGAGGAAGCCTTATTCTCTTGGCCTTAAGAAACCAGTGAAGTAAAAAAGATGGGCAGTTTGTGGTCCTCAGCTCAGTTAGCAGCACCCTAAAGTGTCTGCGAGCAGAAGTAAGGAGGGAGAGCTGGGGTGGAGGAAGGGAGAGTGCACTTCTCTATAGAATTCCATCCCTGCTGCATGTTTTTCACTCCACTGTGGGTCAGGGGATGCACAGGCATGCCTCTTTGGTTTTGACCTTATCTATCAGTTCACTAGATCATGAGGACTGTTTTCTTCCAAACTGTCCACCTGACCCTGGGAGTAAGGAGAGACTAATCCTGGTCCATAAGACTAGAGCAGCAGAGAAAGGAAACTCATTCAGTTCACCTGTAGTCACAGCCCTCATATTTTACTTAGCTCTTTAGCCAGTGCTGTGTTGTTACCAGGAACCAAGAAAGACTATCTTCCTTGAGAACAGACCCTGCTCTTTTCTGAAATATGCCAGTGAGAGCCTATGTAATCAACACCTTCCATGTGAAAAGCTCAGGGCTCTGGCCAGCACACTGACAAGTGATCCCATTCTCATGTCATCCCATAAATCTCAGTCACCATAAACCAGAAGCTGGGTGATATATCAGATACTCAGGCAACCTGGCAGGTGCTTGTTAAGCAATCTACCTTCAAACACTTTTGCATAGTCAAGAACAGACGTCAAAAATTTCCATGTGACCTCTGAGCAGAGAAATCAATGCTCAGAGCACCAGGAGAAAATGGCTCAGCCGCTTCTGAAACCTGAACAAACACTGAGATGGAGTCATCTGACTTGGCCACTTTCCCCTGGGGAATACCTACCCATTACCACTGCTGCGTAACCACAGAAATTCCCATGGGGCCTTCAAAGCGCACATTTCCCCGAGCCCAGTCCAGTCCTGTTCTGCTGACAAACTAGCAGGGTGATGACATATGGTCGAAGTAAGATGTACACTGTGTTATTTTTCTAGGGCTGCCATAACGAAAAATCACAGATTGTGTGGCTTAAACAACAGAAGTTTATTTTCTTTAGTTCTGGGGGCTAAAAGTCCAAGATCTAGGTGACGGCAAGTTATCTTCCTCTGAAGCCACTCTCCTTAGCTTGCAGATGGCAGCGTTTTCACCGTGTCCTCGCATGGTCTTGCGTTCCTGTTACCTCTCTGTATGGACTAATCTCTTCTTATAAGGACATCAGTTAGCCTGGATTACGGTGCACCCTAATGTTCTCATTTTAACTCACTCACCTCTTTAAAAGCTCTGTCTCAGTACAATCACATTCTCAGGTATCAGGAGTTAGGGCTTCAACATACAAATTTTGGAGAATACAGTTCAGTCCATAACGTACATTAAAAGAAGACAATTTCCTCTGGCATCTAGGATAGTACAGAGGCCTACCTCCACGAGGAGCAGACAGATCACATTTTCCCCTCCATTTTAGGGACCCACAGAAGATAGAAACAGCAGGCTGTACACGTGTAAAACAAAGTGTGGGAAAACCAACTCAGGAGGCCCCAAGGCTTTTCTGACGTAGTGCGGTGTGGACAGCTGCACAAAGTACCTTCTTCCAGGGCCTCTCAGGCAGGTAGGGGAACCTCACAGCACTGTGGTGTGTGCCCAGCCCCAGAGCCAGCAGCTTCACTCCCTGTAGGCCCAAGTTCTGGTGACTACTTCTCACTGAGAAAGCTCCCTGTGACAGGTGGCCCCAAACAAAATCCAAGGCAAATGCCAGACAGCTACTTGATGGGTATTCCCATCTGTCTACTCTGTGACCCATTCTCAAGGCTCATGGTGGAGGGATCTTACTGAAACCGAGCTAAGCAGGCCATTGCTCTGCATCCCCAGCACCCACAGGAAGAAGTCATAGGAGACACAGAGGATAAAATGAGAACATCTAACACGTATCTAATCAGAGTTCTAGAAAGACCAAGCAAAAAGAATGAGGAAGTGGAAATATGAGGAGATAATGGCTGAGAATTTTCCACTAACAGTGAAAACACCGATCTATGGCTTCAGGACATCTAGTGAATTCCAGGATAAATTAAAAGAAACCCATACCTAGCTACATCACGGTAAAAACCTAGAACACCAAAGGAAAAAAAAATCTAAAGTGCAGTCAGAGAGAAAAGATAGATTGCCTACAAAGGAAATACAGTTAGAGTGAAAGCTGATTTCTCAACAGCAAAAAAATTGAAGGCTGGTGACCATAGAATGTTATTTTTAAAATGCTAGACCAACTATATTTCAATTAAAAATGCTAGAAAAAACTGTTAATGTAGAATTCTATGATCAGTGAAAATTTCCTTCAAAAATAAGGATGAACCAAAAACATTTTAAAAAATAGACTATTTTTTAGAAGTTTTAGGTTTACAGCAAAATTGAGCATAAAGTACAGAATTTCCTTACACCCTCTGACCCGACATATGCACAGCCTCCCCCGCTATCCACAATCCCCACCAGAGTGATACATTTGTTGTAATCTGTGAACCTACACTGACTCATCATTATCACCCAAAGTCCATAGTTTACCTTAGGATTCACTCTTGTGTTGTACATCCTATGAGTACATCCTATGAGTTTGGGCAAATGTATAATGACATGTGTCTACCATTATAGTATCACACAGAATAGTGTCACCAACCTAAAAATCCTCTGTACTCTGCATTTTCATCCCTCCCTTCGTTCTAACCCCTGGAAACCACTAATATTTTTACTATTTCCATAGTTTTGCCTTTTCCAAAAATTGTATCATTGGAATCCTACAGTACATAGCCTTGTCAGTTTGGCTTCTTTCATTAGTAATACACATTACAGGTTCTTCCATGTCTTTTCATGGCTTGATAGCTTACTGCTTTTTTCTTCAATTGAGTTATAGTCAGTTTACAATGTTGGGTCAATTTCTGGTATATAGCACAATTTTTCAGTCATATACTTTTTCACCATTAGCTACTACAAGGTCTTGTATATATTTCCCTGTGATATACAGTATAAACTTGTTTATCTATTCTACATATGCCTGTCAGTATCTACAAATTTTGAACTCCCAGTCTGTCCCTTCCCACCCCCTCCCCCTGGAAACCACAAGTTTGTATTTTATGTCTATGAGTCTGTTTCTATTTTGTATTTATGTTCTTTTTTTTTTTTTTTTTAGATTCCACGTGTAAGTGATATCATATGGTATTTTTCTTTCTCTTTCTGGCTTACTTCACTTAGAATGACATTCTCCAGGTCCATCCATGTTGCTGCAAATGGCATTATTTTACTATTATTTATGGCTGAGTAGTATTCCATTGTATAAATATACCACAGCTTCTTTATTCAGTCATCTGCCAATGGACATTTAGGTTGTTTCCATGTCTTGACTATTGTAAATAGGGCTGCTATGAACATTGGGGTGCAGGTGTCTTTTTGAATTAGGGTTCCTTCTGGATATATGCCCAGGAGTGGGATTGCTGGGTCATACGGTAAGTCTATTTTTAGTCTTTTGAGGAATCTCCATACTGTTTTCCACAGTGGCTGCATCAAACTGCATTCCCACCAACAGTGTAGGAGAGTTCCCTTTTCTCTACACACTCTCCAGCATTTATCATTTGTGAACTTTTGAATGATGGCCAGCTCACTGCTTTTTTAGTGCTGAATATTCCATTGCCCAGATGTACCACATTCAGATAATGTATTTATCCATTAATCTACTGAAGGACATCTTGGTTGTTTACAAATTTTGGCAATTATAAATAAAGTTGCTATAAACAGTTGTGTGCAGGTTTTTTGTGTGGACGTTAAGTTGTCAAATTACTTGTGTAAATATCAAGCAGTGTGACTGCTGAATTGTATATTAAGAATATGTTTAGTTTTTATTAGATTCTGCCAAACTGTCTTCCAAAGTGGCTGTATTATTTTGCACTCCCACCAACAATGACCGAGAGCTCCTGTTGCTCTACATCTTTACCAGCATTTGATGTTGTCAGTGTGTTGGATTTTGGTCATTCTGCTAAGTATGTAGTGGTATCTCATTGTTTTAGTTTGCAATTTCATAATGACATATGATGTTGAGTGTCTTTTCGTAAGCTTATTTGCCGTCTGTATATCTTCTCTGCTGAGGTGTCGTTTGTGTTCTATGCCCATTTTTAAACCAGCTAAGAACATTTTAAGAGGAATAGAAACCAAGAAAACACATTACCAATAAACTTTCACTAAAAGGACTTTGATGGATTGTGGGGAGGAAGGTCTGAAATGCAAGAAGGAATAAACAGTCATTATTTTATACAGAATGATGTTATTTCTTCCAGAAATCATTTACTTTACTTCAAGCAAGCAGTTAGGGTAAACAGATCGTCCTGATTTAGCCTGACATACAGGTGACCAAAAGCTGGACTTGGGTTTTAAAAGACTGGTCTATTTTACATTAGTCCATATTCTTAGAGCATAATTCTTCAGAGGTCCCAAATGAAAGCCTGGCAGTATTACAGGAACCCTGCCTCCTTGGTGGGCCCTGACGTTCCATTTTTTGTTCCTCCTTACCCGTGAGACTGCCTAAAACTCTGCTTTACCCACAGTCCCTCAGCCACAGCTTTTCTATCAGCTTCTCTGCCACTCAGCTTCTCAACCTCTAGACCACTGCCTACTAGTTAGTAAGTGCTGCGAGGCAAAAGCTATGCCAAGTGTCAGGCTCACTTCTAAGCTTTCCTTCTCTCTAGGACCTTAGTCTCTTAAGTCTTCACTGCGTTACTAGCTCTCTGATTGTTTAAAATAGATTTTAAAAATCATTTAACCAGCTTTCCTAATTGTGCTCAGCCAAAGGGCTAGTTGTGCAACCTAGTCTGCCTAAGCATGAATTGAAAATATCCTTTTTTTTTAATTGAAGTATAGTCAGTTTACATTGTTGTGTCAGTTTCTGGTGTACAGCATAATGTTTCAGTCACACATTTAGATATATATATTCTTTTCATATTCTTTTTCGTTATTTTTTTCTTCAGGTTTTTGCAGAGGCCAAAAAGGTAAACTGAGTTGGAATATAAAAGGGATCACCACTTGAATGTTGAAATGTATGAAATAGTCTTTCATAGTGGACATCATCCAGGACTAAAATATTGTCTTTGATTTACTATCTTGACGAGGGTTGGGATAGTTTCAAGGCCTTTCACTTGACCTTTACTTCATGGGTCAGAGAACCAATATGAAGGTTCTCCCAAGTACTGAGAATGTTTATCCCATTTGTACAGTAAAGAACTAGGAAAATAATCACAGGGTGTAAAAAAAGACTTATGCTAGATTCCTTAAAAAAAAACTTAAAATAGATTTACCCTATGATCCAGCAGTCTCACTCCTGGGCATATATCTGGAAGAATCTCTAATTCAAAAATATACATGCACCCCCATGTTCATAGAAGCCCTATTTACAATAGTCAAGACATGGAAGCAACCTAAATGTCTTATCAACAGATGACTAGATAAAGAAGATGTGGTATATGTGTGTGTGTATACACACACACAATGGAATACTACTCATCCATAAAAAAGAATAAAATAATGCCATTTGCAGCAACACAGATGGACCCGGAGATTGTCATACCAAGTGATGGAAGTCAGAAAGAAAGAAAAATAGCATATATCAATTATATGTGGAATCTTTAAAAAAAAAAAGGACACAAATGAATTTATTTACAAAACAGAGACAGACTCATAGACATAGAAAACAAACTTATGGTTACCAGTAGGGAAAGGGGATCGGGAGGCATAAATTGGGATTTCGGGATTTGTAGATACTACTATATACAGATAAACAACAAGGTCCTACTGTATAGCACAGGGAACTATATTCAATACCTTGCAATGGCCTATAATGAAAAAGAATATGAAAAGGAATATATATATATATATATATATATATATATATATATATATATATATATATATATATATATATATTCACACATATATATATAAATGAGTCACCATGCTGTACACCAGAAATTAACACATCATTGTAAATCGACTATACTTCAATTAAAATAGAAAGACTCATGCCAAAGCTCCGTTTGTCACTTATCCTATGTAAGTTTCATTCTAATAAGAAAATCATGGTGGCATTTAGATATTCCAGGTGTCAGCTCAGACCTCATATGTATCAATCTTTGAAGAATCTGAGTATTTCCCTTAACAATGCATGGTTATTCTGATGAATGGCTCTAGGTCTTTTTGGTAAAAGATTGAAGAAAGTTTATTGCATGTACATACAGTGCAATTGTAGGCTTCTCCTGTTTAATGAATGGACACTGGGTTTATGATCTGGGAAATTAGTGAAGGGCCTAATTTCCCACTGTGGTGGCTGATGTCAGGTCTCTACCCATAAGCTCTTGAGTCTATCTGACTACATATACACTCAGCCCTCCATATCCTCAAGTACCTCTGGATGTGAACACGTGGATATGGAAGGCCAACTGTTCTGTGCTATTTTATATAAGGAACTTAAGCATCCCTGGATTTTGGTGCTCACAGGGACCCTGGAACCCTCACAGAGAACCTGCCAATACCACTGGATGACTGTATGTTGAATAGCAAGTTGATTAATAACATCTCTCTTGCCTCTAGGAAAAACTTAATGTAATGGCCGCCACTATATATCCCTGAGGGCCATGGATCAAGGCATACTGATTGCTACTATAGCCTTGCTGCTTATTGTAGTAGTTAAGTCCACCTTGCTTCTAATGATTAAGTGGCCCTAACCAGACCTCTGCCATTCTAGGGACCCCACCTTGACCACTGATACTAGGGATACCATGTCAGTGTCAGCATCCCCTCCTTCAACTCAGCTTACAGAGAACATCAACTACCAAGATTTGCAGTGATGCCTGTTTCTCCTCACTAGTGCATCCTTTGCTGTGTTAGTGAAGAAGCCTTCTCCGTGCCCTCTAGGGAACATAGTTGGAGCTTCAACACTATGGAAAGGAAGTTTTGGCATCTCCATTTCATATTCTGTAGGCCATGATCAGGTCAGGTTTCCAGCAAACTACCAGAATATGCTCTAAGTGTTCCTGTTCTGTCTCCTGATCGGGCCCTAACTGACACAAGCTATCTGAGAACTGACTCTGATTATAGGCCTGGAGGCAATGAGGATTGTTGAGGAAGGGTCATGAGGAGAGCAAATGCCAACTTGTGAAGCACATGTTTCAAGAAAAATAATTATTATGTCTCCAAGCAAGGAGAAGCTACTCTGCACTTGTAAGGGGAGAGGGATGCTTCTGCCAGTTAAGGATGCCTCAGAAGAATTGAGGGTTTCAAGAGTCTCAGGTTTTCCTACCCAAATGTTCCTATACCAGGTCTCACGGTTTCACCCTTTCCCTATAAGAGCGCCAACTTTGACAAAGAAGAATGCCAATTTCTAGATGAGTTGCTTGTTTTTTTATTATTAAGTTGTATGAGCTGTTTATATATTCTGAAAATTAAGCCCTTGTCATTCTAAGTGAAGTAAGCTAGAAAGACAAAGAAAAATACCATGCGGTATCACTTATATGTGGAATGTAAAAAGAAAAAAGACAAACAAACTTATTTACAAAACAGAAAACAAACTTACGGTTACTGGGGGGGAAGGGTGTGGGAAGGGATAAATTGGGAGTCCAAGATTTGCAGATACTAACTAATATATATAAAATAGATAAACAACAAGTTCATACTATATAGCACAGGGAACTATATTCAATATCTTGTAGTAACATGGTGAAAAAGAATATGAATACGAATATATGAATGTTCATGTATGACTGAAGCATTGTGCTGTACACCAGAAGTTGATATAACATTGTAAACTGACTATACTTTAATAAAAAATATACATACAAAGAAAAAAACAACTCAAGAATGATACACACAACTATTCTCCCTTGAAGCTCTACAAAGACCTGCAAATAATCAGAGCGTGAGCCTAATTTTCAGCTCAGTCTGCCCGTGGCTGCAGGAGAAAAGGGTCTCCCTTCAGGTTGTCATAGACCTTCTAGTTTTCAGAGTATACCTTAAACTGGGATAAGATTGCCCTGAGCCTTTCATTAGCTTTCGGTAAGATCACCAGCGCTGTCAGAAGAGTCATTGTACTCTGCAATTCTTACAAGTAACATGGTTCCCATAAGTCCCAGTCACTTCAACTGCCATTGCCTGGCTCTCCATCTGCCCTTCATCCAAATTAACCAGATTTTAAAGTTTAAGAAATTGCAAAGCCAATGCATACCACAAGTTATTGCCAATCTACTTATTCTCAACAATAGGTTTCTATTATTTTAGAGAGGTGAGCCATTAAACTTCAAAATTTCATTCCAAGGGTTCAGCACGCCTGATACCAATTGTCACAGCCAAGATCTCCTCAGAAAGCAGAGCCTGAGGCAAAAATTAAAGTGCTGCACTTTATTTGGGAGTTATAAGCCTAGGTGATGAGGCTCAGGAAAAAGGGGAAGTGAGGGAAAAAAGACGTACAGCAATGTGATGTGATATACTGCCACAGCATGACATGGAGGCATAAAGAAACATAGCAAGTCTCTCAGTAGGTATGTTTGCTTGTCACATGGAATTGCTCCAGAAGTGTTGAAAGGAGAAACTAGACCAAAACCAGACAAAGACAATACCAAAAAAGAAAATTACAGGCCAATATCTTTGATGAATATAGATGCAAAAATTCTCAACAAAACATTAGCAAACTGAGTCCAACAACACATAAAAAAGATCATACACCATGATCAAGTAGGATTCATGTCAAGGTCACAAGGATTGTTCAATGTATGCAAATCAATCAATGTGATATGCCACATCAACAAAAGAAAGGACAAAAACCTCATAATGATCTCAACAGATGCAGAAAAAGCATTTGATAAAAGTCAACATCCATTCATGAAAAAAACTTTTACCAAAGTAGGTGTAGAGGAACATATCTCAACATCATAAAAGCTATTTATGACAAACCCACAGCCAACATAAAATACTCAATGGTGAAAAGCTGAAAGCGTTCTTACTAAAATCTGGAACAAGACAAGGATGCCCACTCTCTCCACTTCCAGTCAATATAAATGGAAGTCCTAGCCACAGCAATCAGGCAAGAAAAAGAAATAAAAGGGATCCAAATTGGAAGAGAAGATACAAAATTGTCATTATATGCAGATGACATGATACTATATATAGAAAACCCTAAAGACTCCACACAAAAACTACTAGAGCTGATAAAAGAATTCAGCAAGGTAGCAGGACACAAGATACAGAAGTCTGCTGCACTTCTTTACACTAACAATGAAACATCAGAAAAGAAAAGGTTTTTAAAAATCCATTTTATAATTGCAACATAAGAAAAAAATACTTTGGAATAAAGCTGACCAAGGAGGTGAAAGACTCATTTGCTAAGAATTATACTTCATTGATCAAGGAAAATGAAAATGATTCAAAGAAATGGAAAGACACGCTCTTGGATTGGAAGAATTAACATGGTCAAAATGGCCATACTACTTAAAGCAATCTACGGATCTAACGTGATCCCTACCAAATTGTCCAGAACGTTTCCCACAGAGTTAGAACAAATAATCCTAAAATTTATATGAAACCATAAAGGACCCAGAATTGCCAAAGCAATCCTGAGGAAAAAGAACAAAGCTGGAGGAATAATCCTCACAGATTTCAGACAATAGCTCAAAGCCACAGTAGCGAACACAGCATGGTATTGGCACCAAAACAGACATATGGATCAATGGAACAGAACAGAGAGCTCAAAAATAAGCCCACACATCTATGGTCAATTAATCTTTGACAAAGGAGGCAAGAATATCCAATGGAGAAAAGACAGTCTCTTCAGCAAGTGTTTTTGGGAAAACTGGACAGTTGCGTGTAAATCAATGAAGTTAGAACACTCCGTCACACTATACACAAAAATAAACTCAAAATGACTTAAAGACCTAAATATAAAACATGACACCATAAAACTCCTAGCAGAGAACATAGGCAAAACATTCTCTGACATAAATCATACCAATATTTTCTAAGGTCAATCTGCCAAGGCAATAGAAATAAAAGCAAAAATTAAAAAATGGAACCTAATCAAATTTAAAAGCTTTTGCAGAGCAAATGAAACCATGAAAAAATGAAAACACAACCTACAGACTAGAAGAAAATATTCACAAATGATGCAACTGACAAGGGCTTAATTTCCAAAATAAACAAATAGCTAATATAACTCAATAACAAAAAACAAACAACCCCATCAAAACAATGGGCAGAAGACCTAAATAGACATATTTCCAAAAAAGACATACAGATGGCCAATAGACATACGAAAAGATGCTCAACATCTCTGTCTATTAGAGAAATGAAAATCAAAACTACAGCGAGGTACTACCTCACACTGGTAAGAATGATCATCATTAAAAACTCTACAAATAACAAATACTGGAAAGGGTGTGGAGAAGAGGGTACCCTCCTACACCATTGGTAGGAAAGTAAATTGGTACAGCCACTATGGAAAACAGCATGGAGATTGCTTAAAAAACTAAAAATAGAGTTGCCATATGATCCAGCAATCCTACTCCTGGGCGTATATCTAAAGAAAATTCTAATTCAAAAACATAGATGCACCCCAATGATCATAGCAGCACTATTTACAACAGCCAAGACATGGAAGCAAACTAAATGTCCATCTATAAATCAATGAATAAAGAAGATGTGGTGTATACACACAATGGAATACTACTCATCCATAAAAAAGAATGAAATAATGCCATTTGCAGCAACATGGATGGACCTAGAGATTATCATACTAAGTGAAGTAAGCCAGGAAGAGAAAGACAAATACCACATGATAGCGCTGACATGTGGAATCTAAACTATGACACAAATAAACTTATTTACAAAGCAGAAACAGACTTACAGACATAGAAGACAAACTTACGGTTACCAAAGAGGAAAGGGGATGGAGGAAGGATAAATCAGGAGTTTGGGATTAGCAGATACAAACTACTATACATGAAATCAATAAACAAGAAGATAAACAACTGAATAGCTCAGGGAACTATACTTAATATCCTGTAATAAATCATAATGGAAAAGAATATGAAAAAGAATATGTATATATATAACTGAATTACTTTGCTGCACACCAGAAACTAACACAGTATTGTAAATCAAGTATACTGAAATTTAAAAATATAAAAATAAAAATAAAAAATAAACCAAATGATATTGAAGTGGGAGAGCTTGCCCCACTAGATATCAAGCTTTAATAACTAGGTCAGCCTGGTGCTGACACGGGGAAGAGCAGCGGCTCTCAACAGAGGGCGATTTTTCCCTGTTGAACATTTGGCAAATTTTGGCTGTCACAGCTGCAGAGGAGGAAGGGGATGCTACAGTCATCTAGTGCATAAAGGCCAAGGATGCTACTAAACATCCTACACTGCACGGGACAGCTCCCACAACAAAGAATTAGCCTATTCAAAATGTCAATAGTGCCATGGTTGCGAAATCCTGCGGAAGAGAGGTAGACCAATAAATAACCAAGAAAAAAGATACGACCTTGGTGCGGGGCATATCCATCAGGAAACATCTGGAACACTCATGTTAGGTAACTTGAGGAGAGTTTATTTAATAAAGGGACCATTATAAAAGTGAGAACAAGGTGAGGGAAAGCCACGAGAGAAAACGGAGTACTGGGGCTAATCACAGGCGCTGTAACAGAAGAGGAAATAGTTACTGAAACTCAGACATTCATCCAGAGGGCTATATGGAGAGAACTACTGGTAGGAGCTGGGACCCTCAATGAAGGAACACAGCCAGCCTGCAGCAACCTTGCAAGGAGAGAGCTGGGAGGACATGCACCCTGACTTGACTGAGCTCCTGTCCTTTGATCCCCTGTCTGTGCTCCCCATGGCCAAACCCAATGGGGATCCCCTTAGCAAAGAAGTCATTAATGTAGTCTAGACAGGTCTGCTTCCCAGGACATGGAAAAAGCTAAAGAAGGGGTGGGAGAGGGACTGAAGGAGAAAACAGGAGGTTTCCACCGCCAAAGGAAAGATTTCATCAATAAACCCCCAAAGTACAAATCATTAAGGAAAAGAATGACACAGTCAACATTCCTCAAATTTACCATAAGAAGAATGAAAACAGAAGCCACAATCTAGGACAAACACTTGTATCATGTATAAAAGACAAAGCATTAGTTTCCAGAATGTGTAACAAAGTCCTCACAATCAATAAGAAAAAGATAAATAACCCACTAGAAGAAAAAGGTAAATGACATGAATAAGCATTTCTTAGAACAGGAAACCCTGATGGCCAATACACATATAAAGATGTTCAGCCTTGTTAGTAGAAATGCAAAATTAAACCACAGTGAGATAACATTTCACACCCACCCGACTGGCAAAAATGAGAAAGTCAGATATTATGAGTCTTGCCCAGGATGTGAAGTAAAAGGAATTCTCACACGTTGTGCGAGGGACAGTAAACTGGTACTTTTGAAATGCAGTGCCTGGTAAAACTGACGATGCATGTTCTCTATGACCCAGAATTTCAATCTACTCTATATTCTAAAGAAATTCTTGCATGTGTACATCAGGAGCTAAAAGCAAGTATGTTCATAACAGCATTGGATTTTTAAATAAACTTTTTATTTTAGAATAATTTTAAATTTAGAGAAAAATTGTGAAGACAGTACAGAGCACTCTACATTCAATTTCCCCTATTATTAACATCTTATATAAGTAATGTACATTTGTTACATTGATGAAACCAATACCGATACATTATTATTAATTAAAGTCTATACCTTATTTAGATTTCCTTATTATTTACCTAACATCCTTTCTGCATTCATTGTTTTTAATAGCTAATACTGGGGAAAATACATAAATATCCATCAGTAGATAAGTAAATTGTGTTTTATTCATTCACTGGATTACAGGAAATACAGTAGAATTCATTTGGAATGTACAGCTACATGGATCAACATGGCTGAGTCTGAAAACATTTTGTTGAGCAATAAAAGCCAATCGTAAATACATTCAAAATGATTCCATTTATGAAAACATAATCATATATAGTTTGAGGATATTTACATATGTGATAAAACTACAAAGAGCAGCAAAGAAAGTAATAACCACAAAAATCAAAATAGTGCTTACCTCTGGTGGGAAGGAAATGAGATACTATGGAAGAGACACCTTCATAGGGATGGGATGGTGGGCATATGGGTTTTTATTTTGTTAAGCTTTAAATTGTACATGTATGCTTTATTTTGTATGTATGATATGTTTCATAACAATAATTTTAAAGCTCTTACCCTCTTGCTTTGCTTTTTTCCCCCTAAGGGATATTTTCCACACAGTCCTCATCTTCCAGAATTCTGGCTTAAGGGAAAAGGTGATGCATTAGAGTCAGAGGAAGCAGGAACCCTGGGCCTCCATGCCCACACCAAAGAAATGTGATTATGTCTCTTATCATCCTTTCAAACCCCACCACACATCATGGTGCTTCCTGTTTCTCAGAAGCTGAAAAAGGTGCTGACAAAATGTAATGAATGGAAGGAAGCGAGGCTGTTTATACAGATCCACCCAGAAGCCTGGGTATCGTCCCGGTGGACAGGCTGGGCTCTCAGCTGGGGTCAGGAGCAAAGGCCAAACCCAGGCCCCCTGGGAGGCGAACCACTCTAAATCTGAAGATCCATGGAGCAGGTGACTCTCACTGTAAGAGCAAGCAAGGCCAGTCACCTGCCCCCAGAGAAGCCTTCCACAACAGCGAAGGCACTGCTGGGCCCTGGGCATGGACTCCAGCTGGGGCCTGGGGATGTTTGCCACCACTGGTGCCCTGATATTCCTCCATATCCATCCCTCGCTTGTCTGGTCACACGGTTGTTCATCTATCACCCAGCAAACACTCACTTGGCGCCTATAATGTGCCAGGCACTGTTGTCAGCACTGGCCACATGGCAGGGAGCAGGACACAGGCCTGCTCTAGCTGCGTTACGCCAGCAGAAGGGTCAGACAACAAGCAAACAAAACCACGATAAACTCTGGTTAAGTACTATCCAGGAAAAACAGACAAAGGTAGAGGTAAAATAACCTCATGTCAAGATGTGAGCATGAAAGTTAGGCAACTTGAGTTCAAATTCTACTGCTTATTCTTTGGGCATGTTAACTAACCTTTCCAGGCCTCAGTTTCCTTTTAAATACATTGGAATTGATAATCAAAACTACTAAACAGAGTTGATTGAACACTTATTCTTTAAAAAGAAAATTTACTTAGCACCTCTGTGTGCCAGGCAGTAAGGATTAGTAGTGAAGATAATAGGCAAGGCCTTGCCCTCAGGGAGTTTACACCTTGGAGGAAGTCACTGGATAAGCAAAGGCCATTTCAGATACTGATAAGGGCTAGACAATGATGTGACAGAGGGAGATTAGGGAGGTACTGGGGAGCAAGGGCCACCTTATGTGTCAGACAAGGTCTCTGTGCTAATGATGGTAAGGAGCCAGCTCTGCAGAAGTCTATGGGAAGAGACAGTTTAATAGAAGGAACAGCAGGAGTGAAATTCCTGAAGTGGGAATGAACTTGGTGTGGTTGAGGAACAGCAGGAAGACAGAGGTGCCTGGAGCACATTAGTTGGGGGTTAGGAGACAAGGCTAGGGAGGGAAGGGAGGGCCCATGCACGTCACAGAAAAGGACACTGCATTCTTCTAGTAATGGGAACTCACTGAGGTTTAAAGCAGAGGAGGGATATTATCCAACTTACGTTCTTAAAAGGTTTCTTGTGTGGAAACAGATGAAGGTGTTAATGTTTAATCAAGGGAATAAGTTAGGTTATTGCTCTAGTGTTGCTGGCTTGAACTCGGGTCTGTGTAATACGGGGTGAACAGCACGGCGTGGGTTGGAGGAGGCAGAATCCCAACATGCAGGGCCTGTAGTGGGAGCCTGATCTCTGTCCTCTCCCACCCGCTGCAGCTTCTTCCCTGCCCTTGGGATACATATCTGAATTCTACTTCCAGCTGGGAAAGACGTCCTCCTTTCTCCTCACCTGCTAGCCTGGAGCCCTCTGGTATAACTCAGATGTATGCTGTGCTCTCCCAGCTCCTGAGATCTCAATGAGAGGCTCCAACTCCCATTTGCCCACTTGCCAGTCCAAAGTCTTTGCCAAGGTGGCTACACATCCCAGGGGCTTGTGTTTGCATGACCACCACTGAATCCCTGCTCCTGCTCCCTGTGGCCCCTCCAGACATTCTACGAGTGCTGCTCCTGTTCTGCACCCCAAAAGAGTGCAGCACTTTCCATAGAATCCTGTTCACACAGCAAAGCTTACCAGCCACCCAGATCTCCTTATGGCAGAAGCAATCTCAAACTGAACATTAGTGTTCTTGTTCTTTGAAGCTCTGTAGCCATCCCACCACAGTGGGTTTTCCTCTTCCCCACCCCCTTTTTCATGCCCTTCGTGCCATCTTGCCAGTTCTGCCTACCTCCTCAGCCAATTTCAGTTCATTATACAGAGCAATTTCCTAGCCCTTTTTTTCACCTAAGGACCCACGCTTTGGCTGGGATCCCCTGCCCCCTCTGCTGGCGGATCCAGGTATTTCCCCCAAGAATTCCTACTAAAGCTGGATTCGGTAACAGGCTGCCATTGAAGCGCCTGCACATACAGTGGTCCTGAGAGTTTATGGTGCTTAACACATATCATAAAACAAATGAAGCCTGCCTGACACTGAAGCCTGGGCTGAAGGAAGCGAAGCTCTGTTTACTATCCCTTGGCTGAGGCACACAGTTTTCCGGGACAGTCACATGTCCCAAGACCTCCCTCTGGTGGCTGACGGATGTTAATTCTAGAATCCACTGTCCCCACCTCAGAAGCACCAGCCTTCTCCACCATGACCCCCACCAGCACACTCTCCAGGTGTGGACAGAGCCAAATCCTCAGACTGAGTTCTTTCTTCTGGACGGGAGCCATTAGATTTCTTGGGGCCTACCCAGTTGAGCTCAGTAATGATCTGAGTCAAGGAGAGAAGACAGGCGGGCCCCTGAGCTGGGAAGGCCTAGGGAATCTAGAGATCACCCATCCTTGGTCTCAGGTTATTCTCTTGATCACTCTGTGTCTCACAGCTTCTTTCTCCCCACCCTAAACACTGGCCCAGTGGGCAGTAAGAACAAACTCAGGGGACAAGGGTGAATCTGGCCAGTGGGTTAGAAACAAATGCACTGACAGAATTAGAATTATGTCCAAACATTACTATTTATCTCCTCATCCCTCAGGCTCATAGCAGGGGAATAGGGGCCTGCCTTACTCATCCCTCAGATCCTAGCACAGCGCTGGCAATACATAAGTATCAGATGGCAGAATGAATGGTGGAGGGATGGATGCGTGTAATGAATGTGGCTCATTCACTCCCTCCTGCCTTCTCTTCCTGTCCCTAGAGTGCAGTGCGCTGTGGCTTTTAAAATAGTTTCCCACTCAACTACCTCCCTGACTCTCCCACCTCCAGCCCCAGGGGACAGTTCTTCTGGTTCCCCTCTGGTCTTGGTCCCCCAAACTCAGCTTTGTTGTCAGAGCACTGGGCTTGAAGGCTCTCATGGCCCCATCAATAACTGAAATGGGGCTCTCTTGGACCTAGGAAGTAAGTCGGATAAGAAGGCACCTAACTTTACTTAGGATTGTGGTGTCCTGACTCAGAGTTGCAGTTCTTTCTCTCTCTTCAGCATCAAAAGTGTCACATGTATGATGTAAACTATATACACATGCATAAAGGTAAAAAACAAAATCCTCCCAGAAGTATTCTCTGTCAGTTGGGGATATGTTGTTACTTTATAATCTTAGCGTCATTCACTTTGCCAGGTGAGCACTTTGATTATCCATCTTTGATAGATGAAGGAAATGAGGATTAGAGAGGATGAGAGTGGCCAAGTAACTTGCTGAAGGTCACACAGCTTGTGAATGGTAGGTTGGAATGCAGCATGAGGACTAAACGTAAGTGCTGGGAGAGCACTCTGAAAAGAGCAAGAAGTTTTCTCAAGTGCTCAGCTTTACCATCAGCTGGTCATGTGTTTTCTGTCACTCAGGTTATGAATGCAAAAGTTAAACAGTGTTGGGGGGAGGGTATAGCTCAAGTAGTAGAGCGCATGCTTAATATGCAGGAGGTTCTGGGTTCAATCCCTAGTACCTCCTCTAAAAATAAATAAAGTAAATAAAACTAATTACCCTCCCCAAAAAAAGTTAAACAGTGTTAGCAGTAACTAGCTACAGGAGGATTTCTGAGCTGGGTTGGGGTTGGAGTGGGTAGGGGCATGTTCCAGTTTGGGCTCCCACAATTTCTGTTCCTGTAACTCTGGGTTACAAAACTGTCAATTTCCTTGTCGCTGGATCCTGTGCTCCTTGAGGACAACCACTGTACTTTATCTTACAGCTTTATTGAGGTATAAATAATGTAGGAGAAACTGGACTTAAAATTGTACAATTTAATAAGTTTGGAATATGTATGCATTAGGGAGACCATAACCACAACCAAGATAATGAAGAGAGTTAATTACTCCCAAAAGTTTTCTCGTGCCACTTAGAAATCCCTTCCCTCACTCTTTTTGTTGCTTGCCCACCCCCAGGCAATCACCGGTCTGTTTTCTGTCACTATAGATTAGTTTGCATTTTCTAGAATTTTATAAAAATGATACAATCCCTAGCCTGGTTTCTCTGACTTGGCAGAATTATTTTGTGATATATCCATATTGTTGTAGGTATCAATATAGCTGGCCTTTGAACAACTCAGGTTTGAACTATGTGAGTCCACTTAAATGCAGATTTTTAGGAATAAATACATATATGTACTGTAAATGTATTTTCTCTTCTTTATGATTTTCTTAATAGCATTTTCTTTTCTTTAGCTTACTTTATTGTAAGAATACACTATATAATACATATACAAAATATGTATTCCTCGACTGTTTATGTTATCTATAAGGTCAACAGTAGGCTCTTAGCAGTTAAATTTTGGGGCAGTCAAAAGTTACATGTGGAGTTTCAGTTGTATGGGGGAATTGGCATCCCTAACCCCCACATTGTTGAAGGGTCAACTGTAGTTTATTCCTTGTTTGCTTTATTTTATTTTAAAATTAACATACAGTAAAAAAGAACTTTTTTGGTGAACAGTTGTATGGATTTTAACTTAGGTATAGATTTGAGTAACCAACAGCACAATCAGAATACAGAACAAAAAGCTCCTTGGAGTCTCATCTCCCTTCACCCCAAACCTCTGGGAACTACGGACCTGATCTCCATCAACATAGTCTTGTCTTTTCGAGAATGTCATATTATTGGAATCAAGCAGTATGTAGCCTTTTGAGACCAGCTTCTTTTACTCAGCACAGTTACTTAGAAATTCACCTAAATTGTTTCTTTTTCTTTCTTTCATGTTTTTGTTTTTTGGAGGAGTAGTATTTCATTGTATGGATGTATGAGGTGGTTTACTTGTTGAATACTTGAGTTGCTTCCAGTATTTGACAATTATAAATAGATGTGTATAGGTATTTTGGTGACCATACATCTTCATTTCTCTGAGATAAATACCTGGAAGTGGAATCAGTGGATCACAGAAATAGGATCGCTGGATCACGTAATAAAGGAATGTTCAGTTATATAAGAAACTGCCAAATTGTTTTCCAAAGTACCTTATCGTTTTGTATTTCCATCTGCAATGAATGAGAATTTGAGTTGCTCTGTCTCCTGACCAACACTTGACTTGGTCCTGCCAATGTATTTTTTTAATAATTCTTATTTTTTATTGAAGTGTAGTTGATTTACAATATTAGTTTCAGGTGTACAGCAAAGCGATTCAGTTATACATATAAATATTTTTCAGATTCTTTTCCATTATAGCTCATTACAAGAAACTGAATACAGTTCCCTGTGCTATACAGTAGGCCCCTGTTGTTTATCTGCTTTATATATAGTAATGTGTATCTATTAATCCCAAATTCCTAATCTATCCCTCCCTACCTCCCTTCCCCACTGGTAACCAGTTTTTTTCTATGTCTGTGAGTCTATTTCTGGTTTGTAAATAAAATTTGTATTTTTTTTTTCAGATTCCACATATAAGCAACATCATATATTTGTCTTTCTCTGTCTGACTTACTTCACTTAGTAATGATAATCTCTATGTCCGTCCACGTTGCTGCAAATGGCATTATTTCATTCTTCTTTTTGGCTGAATAATAGTCCATTGTGTGTATGTGTGTATGTATGTATGTGTATATATATATACACACACACACACACACATACACACACACACACACACATATATATACATACATATACATATACACACACCACATCTTCTTTTATCCTAACCATTCTAATAGCTATGCAGTGGTATCTTATCATAGTTTCAATATGCATTTACACAATAGTTATTGATGTTGAACACTTACATGTAATTATTGATACATTACAGCTTAAGCCTGCCATTTTATTTTTTGCTTTGTTTTATTTATTGTTTCTCACTTGTTTTCTTTTTTCTGTTTTCTGAGTTCTTTATATATTTTAGGTATAAAATTTTTATTCAATATAGGATTTACAAATATTTTCAAGTCTATGGCCTGACTTTCCATTTTCTTGATGATGTCTTTTGAAATGAAAATTTTTTACATTTTGAAGTCTAATTTGTCAATTTTTCATTTATGAATTATGCTTTTGGTGTTATAGCTCAGAACTCTTTGCTTAATACAAGGTCACAAACATATTCTCCAATGTTTGTTTCTTAACATTTTATAGCTTTAGCTATTACATTTAGGTCTGTGATCCACTTTCAGTTAATTTTTACATGTGATGTGAGGTAAGCATATAAATTCTTCTCGATGTATGTGGATATTCAATTGTCCTAACACCATTTATTAAAAGTACAGTTGAATTGCCTTGGGGCTTTTATTGAAAATGAATTGACTATAAATGTAAGAGTTTGTTTTGGTAGTCTCAATTATGTTCCAAATGTATATATGTATTTATCTTTGTGTCAGTACCACACTATTTCAATTACTAGTAGCGTCATAGTAAGTAATCACTGGTTCAATTATTGTAGCATTATAGTAAGTTTTTATTTAATTTTTTTATTGAGTTATAGTTGAAGCACAACATTGTGTAAATTTTAGTTGTACAATGTATTGCTTTGATACATTTATATTGCAATATAATTGCCACAGTAGCATTAGCTATCACCTCTATTAATGGTCATAATGCAGTTTTGTTGTCTATAATAATTGTACTATGTATTAGGTCTCCAGAACTTACTTATCTACTAGTTGCAAGTTTGTGCCCTTAAACAACATCTATCTCATTCACTCACCCTCTAGGCCCTGGTTACCTCCATTTTGCTCTTTACTTTTATGATTCCAGTTTTCATAAGTTCTACATATAAAACATATTATACAATATTTGTCTTTCTCTGTCTGACTTATCTCACTTAACATAATGTCCTCAAAGTCCATTCATGTTGTTGAAAATGGCAGGGGTTTTTTTCTCATGAATGAATAGAATTCCATTGTATAAATACATCACATCTTCTTTTTCCATTCATTCACTGATGGACATTTAGGTTGTTTCAATATCTTGGCTATTGTGAATAATGCTGCAATGAACATGGGAGTATAAATATCTTTTTGATATCCTATTTTCACTTCCTTTTGATATATACCCAGAAGTGGGATTGCTGGATCATATAGTTCTATTCTTAACTTTTTGAGGAAAGTCTATACTGTTCTCAATAGTTAGTGAACGAGTTTACAATCCTACAAACAGTGCACAAGTGTTCCTTTTTCTTTATATTCCCACCAACACTTGTTATCTCTTGTTTTCTTGATGCTAGCTGCTAACCAGGCATGAGGTGATATCTCATCATAGTTTTTGAACTGCATTTCCCTGATGTTCTTCTTGGCCATTTGGATGTCTTCTTTGGGAAAATGTCTACTTAGTTCCTCTGTTGATTTTTCAACTGGATTCTTTTTTGTTGTTTGTATTATTGAATTGTATGAGTTCTTTTCTTTAAATTCTTATTTTTTATTGATGTATAATTGATTTACAATGTTAGTTTCAGGTGTACAGTAAAGCAATTCAGATATAGATAGATAGATAGATAGACAGACAGATAGATAGATTTTCAGATTCTTTTCCATTACATTGAATTGTATCAGTTCTTTATAAATTTTGGATATTAACACCTTATCTGATACAAGGTATGCAAAAATTTTCTCGTATTCTACAGGTTACCTTTTCACTTTGTTCATTGTTTCTTTTGCTGTGCAGAAGCTTTTAACTTTGATGTAATCTCCTTACTGAATTTTTTCTTTTGTTGTTTATGGTTTTGGTGTCATACCCAAAACATCATTGCTAAGGCCAGTGTCAAGGAGATTCTTCCCTATGTTTTCTTCTAGGAGTTTATTGGCTTCAGGTCTTATGTTTGAGTCTTTGATCCACTTCTAGTTAATATTTGTGAGTGGTATAAGATAGGGGTCAAATTTCATTTTTCTGCAGGTGGTATCCAGTTTTCTTGATGAGATTATCCTTTCTTTATTGAATGCTCCTGGCTCCCATATCATATATTAACTGACCATATGAACAGGGGTTTAAGTCTAGGCTCTCTATTCTGTTCCATTGGTCTATATGTCTATTTTTATGCCACTACTGTACTGTTTTAATTACTATAGCTTTGTAGTATAGTTTGAAATTAAGAAACGTGATGCCTCCAGTTTTGCTTTTCTTTCTCATGATTGCTTTGGCTATTTGGGGTCTTCTGTGGTCCCATACAAACTTTAGGATTGTTTCTTCTATTTCTGTGAAAATTGTTACTGGAATTTTGATAGAGATTGCACTGAATCTATAGATGGCTTCTGGTGGCATGGACATTTTAACAATATTAGTTCTTACAATCCATGAAAATAGGATGTCCTTCCATTTGTTTAGGTCTTTTTCTTTCAGCAAATTCTTATAGCTTTCATTATATATCTCTTTCACTTCTGTGGTTAAATTTATTCCTATGTATTTTATTGTTTTTGATGCTGTTATGAATGAGACAGTTTTCTTTATTTCTTTTTCAGGTGTTTCATTGTTAGTGTATAGAAAAGCAACAGATTTCCGTGTATTGATTTTATATCCTGCAACTTTACTGAATTCATTGATTAGATCCAACAGTTTTTTACTTGAGTCGTTGGGGCTTTCAACATATTAATGCATATAATCAGCAAATAGCAATGTTTTTACCTCGTCCTTTCCAATTTGGATGACTTTTATTTCTTCGTTTCGCCTGACTGCTCTAGGTAGAACTTTCAGTACTATGATGCATAAGTGTGATGAGAGTGAGCGCCCTTATCTTGTTCTTTATCTTAAAGGAAAAGCTCTCAATTTTTCTCCATTGAGTGTATTGTTAGCTGTGGCTTTGCTGTATATAGCCTTTATTACATTGAGGTATGTTCCTTCTATATCCAATCTGTTGAAGGTTTTTATAATGAAGGGATGTTGCATTTTGTCACATGCTTTTTCATCACATGAGATGATCATATGATTTTATCTGTCATTCTTTTTATGTGGTATATCACATTTATTGATTTGCATTTTTTGGACCACCTTTGCAGGGATAAATCTCACTTGGTCATAGTGTATAACCTTTTCAATGAGTTCTTGAGTTTAGCTTACTAATATTTTGTTAAGAATTTTTGCATATATGTTGACCAAGGGTATTGGGCTATAGTTCTCTTTTCTCATAGAATCTTTATTTGACTTTGGTATAGGTAATGCTGGCCTTGTAGGATGAGTTTAGGAATGTTCCCTTCTCTTCAATATTTTGGAAAAGTTTGAGAAGGATTGACATTAATTCTTCTTTAAATGTTTGGTAGAATTCTTCTGTAAAGCCATCTTGTCCTAGAGTTTTCTGTGTTGGGAGGTTTTTGATTACTGGTTCAACCTTCTTATTCATTATTGATCTGTTCAGATTTGCTATTTCTTTGTTCATTATTGGTCTGTTCAGATTTGCTATTTCTTCCTGGTTCAGTCTTAGTAGGTTATATGATTCTACAAAATTATCCATTTCTTCTAAGTTATCTAATTTGTTGGTGTATATTTTTTCATAATAGTCTTTTAGGAGCCTATGTCTTTCTGTAGTGTCAGTTATTATTTCTCCTCTTTAATTTTTTTAAAGTTTTTTTTTTCTGGTGGGGGGAGGTAATTAGGTTCATTTATTTATTTACTTTCAGATGAGGTACTGGATATTGAACCCAGACCTTATGCATGCTAAGCATGTGCTCTACCACTTGAGCTATACCCTCCCCCTCTCCTCTTTCATTTTTGATCTTATTTACTTGAGTCTTCTCTCTTTTTTCTTAGTCTCACTAAATACTTGTCAATTTTTTTTATCTTGTTGAGAAAGAAGCTCTTAGTTTCATTGCTCTTTTCTATTGTTCTTCTGTACTTCATTTATTTCCATTCTGATCTTTATTATTTCCTTCCTTATGCTAACTTTGGGTTTAATTTGCTCTTCTTTTTCTAGTTTCTTGAGGTATAAAGCTAGATTTTTGTTTGTGACCTTTCTAATTTCTTAATACATGTATTTATCACTATAAACTTCCCTTTTAGAACTGCTTTTGCAGTATCCCATAGGTTTTGGTATGTTGTGTTTCTATTTTCATTTGTTTTGAGATATTCTTTAATTTCCTTTTTGATTTCCTCTTTGAATTATTGGTTGTTCAGGAGCATGCTGTTTAGTTTCCACAATTTGTAGTTTCCAGCTTTACTCATGTTGTTGATTTCTACTTTCATACCATGTGCTCAAAAACATTTTAAGTTTGCTAAGACTTGTTTTGTGACCTATCATATAATCTATCCTTGAGAATGTTCCATGTGTACTTGAGAAGATAGATCAAAACAAACAACAACAATTCCTTGAGAACAGGTCCCATTCTGCTCCCTCTGTTACTAAGAGCCTACACTGGGAATGCAGGCCACTGTCTTCAAGGCTCTCATCAAGCTGGGGAGAGGGGAATGGGGTATTTCTGTCACTTAGAAAATTAAAACGTCACCATTTTAGACAGACATTCTTTGAACACCAAATCTAAAGTGGCTACCTCCATACTGTCTATGACATCATGCTGTTTAACTTCTCTTCAGAATAGTTATCACAGTAGGACACTTTCTTAGTTATTTGTTGCCTGCTTCTACTAGAATGTGTTTAATAAGAGCAGGAGATTACTCATTTCTGTATTCCTAGTGTCTAGAGCCATGCCTGGCACATAGTACAGGCTCAAGAAATTCTTGTGGAATGTCTGTGCCCACAGCACCTACCTCTGTGCCTGGCATCTGGCCACAGAGTAAATGTTTGCTGCCTGAATTTGTCAAGTAATCCATCCCCATTGTACCAGTGACCAGAAAGCATCCCTGGGCTAGAAGAGGGAGATTAAAGACACACATGTAGGAAAATGATGAGAAAATTTGCAAAGAGGCCTAAGAGAGAAGGTCAATTCCTCTAGAAGTGTTTTAGGAGCTTTGTGACAGAGCTGTCATGTCCCTGGCACTGGTGTGCCACACAAGGGACAGCCCTACCTTAGTTGCTTGGGCCATTAGGTCCACATAGAATGCACACAAGGCAATGGGGCAGTTTGCAGGTGCAGCTGAGAGTCCTTTATAAGGTCTGCTTGTCAAAGGAAATTAGACCCTTTTTACCTCTTCCACTGTTCACTCTGCTTCTGTACTCCCTGGGATCTGCAGGTTGATTTTCCCATCCACAATCCTCAGCACAGTGGATCAACCTTCCCATATACTGGCGACAGCTCACTGCTCCCATGGCCACCACCTTCTCTGGTGTGGCACCAGCCTTCTGGCTGAGAGGGCACCTAGAGTATGTGGGCAGTTTTGGCACACAGCATCAGTTTCCTCTCTTGAGGACCTCTCCTGTAGGCCTCATCTCTCCCTGAGAGTCTGGTAGGTGAATGGTCCAAGCAGTCTCTGTGAGGAGCTTACATTGCCCTGCTGAATCGAGATGGCTGATAAGGCCAGACTGGGCCATGGTGAGGAGCTACTCTCCTGAGCACTAGGCCATCTCTAGGGCATGTCCCAAAGAGAACAGCAGCCACTCACACTATCTTGGCCTGGGAGATAAGTTTCCCTGGGGTCAAGGCTTTGAGGGAACAGGTGAGGCCTCAGCCTTCACTGTAACCAAGAGTCATGATGTAAAAAAACACCCAGAAGCTTCTTATCTAAGGTGAGAACTCCAGATGCCAGGGCCATGGGTGGACACGGCTCATCAGAGAAAGCTACCCCTTTTTAGTGGCAGAAACTTCTGAGAAGTGGCTGCCCAGGGTGTGGCCCTATTTATGGACTTCCTGGCTTGGAGATAAGGGGACTGAGGAGGTACACAGTGGATCCTCTCACTCCTCTGTCACACTCTAAATTGGTCCCTATGTCTGAGGCACTGGTATGGGGCTCAGGAGGGGAGTGGGTCCAGGTGAGTTTTGAATCTGAGGAGCCAGACAGCCAGTCATGGACTTTCTGATCCTTGTTCTGCTGACATATCCTTGTCTCCATTCTCAGCATGGATTGGACAGTTAGGGCAGAAATTGTGTCTGGGGATGACTCCTCCTGTTTTAGAGTGCCAAGGGCACTGTCCCTTCACAGGCCTACCCCTTGGCCCTCAGTTCCAGGACAAATCATCTAGGCCCAGGGGGATTGCTCTGGGAGAATCTGAGGGGTCACATGAGCCCATCTCAGGAGATGTGGGCTTAGTCTAGGATGCAGGCCTTCTTGGGCTATGATGTTGGGGGAGAGTACAGGGTCCTCGTTCTCTGGCCCCCCTCAGCAGTCACCTTAGAAAATGCCATCTCTCCCTTTGCTTGTCCCTACTCTCTGGAGCCTGCTAAAGGCTACTGACCAGGAAGCAGGTGCTTTGTTTACCAGGTGGCACCTGCCTATCTACCTTAGCCAAAGTTCATCCTCAATTCCTGACTCTGCCCTTTGAGCCAGCATTATCCCTGTACCTTCCCTCTCCCCTAGATCCCAAGAAGAGGGAAATAGGGAAGTCTCTCTGGTGTCCAGCAGGGGGAGCTGCTGCCACAGCGTCAGAGTTTCCAGCGGGGGCTGGAGCTTGGGAGCAGAACTGCTAATCCCCTGGGCACACAGCCTGGACCTGGGGGTAGACTCTGGTCTTGCTGGACAGTAGAGGGATGATGGATTGATAGACACAGCCCATCCAGCGGTGGTGCTCCCTTATCCAGCCTTCACTGCCTATCACACCCACACACCCAGTGTCCAAAGGGCAGGGCCGAGCAGTGCTGGTATGTTGTTTCAGGTACTGGCTTTGGTCACCAGTGACCTGGGCATTCCTGGTGCAAACCGTGAACTTTTTACCTCCTGCCCTACTCTTCAGTTCAATGCCTTTGGCTCCCCAGACTCACAACCTAATCCAAAGCCAAGGCCCCTTTGGCAGAGTCAGGGTCTCCCTACACTTCTCCCAGAATAGGGAACCTAGGGAAGGTGTGAGAAGGGTCTTGCTCCAAGTCATCCCACAATCTGGCCATTCACTGATCCTACTCTCGTCTAGGTCCAGTTCTCTCCATTCCCTACAGCCATAGCCCTAATCCACCTGGAGCACCTGAGCTGCCTCCTATCCATCGCCCTGCCTCTAGTGTACAGCAGGGTCCCAGATTAGGGTGAGGCAAGTAGGGGCCTAGGGTGCAAAATTTAAGGAGACACTCACTCTCATGGTCATGCAAGAGCAGAGTTGCATGAGTGCTTCCTCCACAGAAAGTTTTCTAAAGCACAGGTCAGATTGCCAGTTACTCTCCCAGGGACTGGCCTAGAGTTTACATCAACAAATATCTGATGACAGACCTTGGTTCTCCAGAAGGAGAGGAACAATGAGTCCTACCCTGCAGAGTCCTGGGTACCAGGCTGAGGTCATACTTCTGAGAAGCATTTGAGCTTCTTCAGTGTGACCCCTGTTGGATGGTCCAGCCTCAGCCAACTTATGGAGCCTCAAAGCAAGTAGGATCTCTTCTGCACTTCTGAGCCTCCAGGCTTTTGCTTGGGCTGTTCTTGTATCCTGAATGCCTTTATCCACTACTGACTCATCACCCTTTAAGGCCTGCTGAATGCCACCTCCTCAGAGTGACCTTCTGTGAACACTGGCTGAGATAAATTGCTCCTGTCCCTACACCCCAGCATCTCTGCTCCTTCACCACATGCTCTGTCACTGTAGGACACACATCTGTCATTCTGCAATCAAGTGCACTTACTAAGTGACTACTGTTTGTGAGGAATGTGCTGGGTGCCAGGGAAGTGGCTCTTAGTGTAACATCCACATCCTCTGTCCTCGGTGAGCTCACATCCAAGTTACTGTGGGGACCATAGCTGCTTACTTCTAAGTCCCTCCCACGTGGCTGGCACAGGTGCAGGGCTGAGCAACATTCCATGACCATTAGATGCTCCTAAGTCTTCAGCCTTCTGGAGTTACCACGTCACTAAGAGCAAAGTAATACATGTGTACTCCAGCCCCTGAGGCTGTGGGAAGCCCTCTCCAACACCCTCAAGGGTTCTCAAGGAAGGGAAAATAGCTTGTTTCCTTGGGATGTCACCAGAAGCCTCCTGGCTCATAGCTCCTTTTCCCAGGACATCCTGATCCATTTTGTCTCCCTATATGGACCCAGGCCTCTGAAACATTCCCAAAGCGGTATTTCATATTGGTTATCTGACAAGGTGACATGCTCATTGTGGTCTGTCACTTGCCAAGCTGGAGGGCAGACAGTCATGCTTTCTCCTGGACCATCATGGTAGGTGGATCTCTGCTGACCCTTCATCCCTCCTGCCAGCCAGTCGGTCAGTCAGTCAACAGATGCTCTCCTGAGAAAGCATGCGGAAAAAGGACTGGAACCTCTCACCTGGCTGAGTTCCTATCTAAATTGATCCCCTTTGTGGAGCTACCTTCCAGGAGAGGAAGAGAGCAACTTATCTGATGTTAACAGCCTCCTCCCTTTGTTCTGTGGCTGGCTGACCCTTGTCACTAGACTCCCAGTCTCTCTGCAGGACTGGGAGGGGCCATACATGTGAACAGGGTGATGGGAAAGAGAGCAAAGATCCCTTTGAGGGACAGAACCAGACAGAAAAGACCACAGTGAGGCTCAAGGAAGCCATGTGCCTTACTCCTCCCCTCCCTTTGGGGGCATCCACGAGTCTCTGTGGAAAATGTCTGGCTACCAAAACCATCTCAGGGAAAATGTGCATGCTGATGAGACAATCTGAATCCATCATCCATCCATCCATCCAACCCCATCCATGCCACACTAGTTCATAGGGCACCTGCTGTGCTCAGCCAAGGATGGGTCCTTGGGCTACAGAAGTGAAAAGAACAGAGTACCCACTGGGCCACCCCATTCTCCTGCCTCTTACTCTGCTTTCCTTCCATGAATGTACTTATAACTCAGCAGTTGCTGAGTCCAGGCTACAAAGACACATTCCTGTTGACATTTTTTAGCTTAAGCTACACCTACTGGTTCCAAAATATGACCTCAAATGGAGCCCAACAAAGAAACTCTGAAGACCAGGTCCTCCACCAAGTCTAATCTATGGGCTAGGATAAGGATTGGGTTCTCTGCCTCAAAGATACTACTTGGACTAGGTAGAGGGCCAGCATCAGTGGGTCAGATTGGGCCACAGAAAGAGGGAACAATAGCCTATTTGGTCTGGGGTCTCACTAAACTGCTGCCATGGTCGTTGGACCCCTTAGGGGCACAGCCTCACTGTCTTAAGCCTTACTTCCAGGGCAGCCCCTGGAGTCGGGATTCCCAGGCTGAGTCACCATGGTCACCAGGGGCTGTGCTCATAGCACAAGCTCTACTCTTGCAGTATTTGGAGTTTCCCTGGCCCTCTCCCAGGTCAGCCACTCTGATCCTGGGCCTAGGCCAGAGGAAATCAGTACTGGCCTAGACAAGGAATGCTTGAGGATCTGGCTAGCTGGTTATCTCCAGAGTGGCCACCACTGCTAGTTGCCCCACTCTCTGGTCCTGAGGACTGAGGGAGCTCTACTTGTTTGATTTGTCATTCCAAGAGTCATAGTCTCAAGGATGTAAGGAGACTCCTATCAAAGATAGGGAGCTCAAAAGCAAGAATTAAGGAAACATGGGCTCACAGGCTACACTGCCCACCTTTACTGCAGGTATTGCTTTGGTGTGAAGAGGTAAAGGAGGGTCCTGGACCCTGCCTCAACATCCCAAACTCCCAGCCTCCAGAGCCCAGATCCAGGCCCAACCCACAATTCTCCCTGGCCTGAGCTGCAAGCCCTGGGGAGGGAAGGAAGTGGCCGACCCTCACAGCCAGCATTCCTTTGTGATGACGACAGTCTGCTCACTGCCCAAACACCCCATCTGGAGGGCAGTTCTCAGGGAGCCATAGGGGACTCCCTCCCAAGAGGCTGCTAACGCCTCTCCTACAGAATGGTGCCTTCATTCTGTATGCAGGCTTCAGCAGGAGCTGACTGGGCTAAGGGGCAAAGAGAGCTGTGCCCTCCTAGATGCCATTAACTCACTCCATTTTTTCACTCATTCAATAAGCACTCACTGAGACCCTCCATTCCAGGCCCTCAGGACCCAGCAAGCCGGACTAGGCAAGCAGGGCCACACCATCAAGGGGATCCACAAATAAAATTCACAGAAAGGATAATTTCAGCAATGACAACAGCTATGAAGGCAATAAAACGGAATATGACAGTGAATGGCACAACTGGGGACCTCAGCCGTTTGAAGGGGGCCTCCGCATTCCACAGACTCCACCTGCCTCTTTTCATGCATATAAAGCCCTCTCATCCAGATCCACCACGCCCTCTTATGAGAGAACGCCACCTGGGAAGGGGCTGGGGGCAGGTGCATTCAGGTGGGGCTTTTCCGAGGCCGGTTTTCCCCAGCTCCCTCTGGAACTTCCAGACGGCCAAGGGCCCGCGACACTGGATGCCTGCCCGTCCCCTACCCGCCCTCCACTACAGATCCCATCCCACCCCGGGCTGCCGCTGGCGAACCTCTGCGCTCCCGGCGTGGTTCCCGGAAACTCCTCGATTTCCCTGTTGTTGCCGCATTTGCAAGAAACCGAAACCCAGGCCCCGCCCCTCCGGCGCTGTCCCACGGAACCCCGCGCGGAGGCTGGGGGCTGGGCCCGCTCGAAAGGCCAGATCAGAACTGGGCGGCCGGTGCGGCCCCCCCCCACTAGCAGGGCCGAGGCGGAGGTGGGGAGCCCATGAATGCCCGAGCTCCACTCCGCGCCCACCCCCAGCGGGCATCGTCCCCAGCGGCTCAGCACCACCCGCACCTCCCATGGGAAAGCTGCGAGTCTAACCCGATCGCTCTGGCTGCAGCGGATGGCGGAGTGCCCAGCGGGGGTACGCAACGCGGCCTTCCCCTTCAGCAACGTAGAGGTGGGCGCCATTTCTGTGCGCCTACTGTGTGCCCGCCAAACCAGGGAGGGGGTGCAGGGGGGAGAAGGAAGGGCTGGGGTATTTACAAAGAACTCTGTACCCTGAGTGTGCTAGCTTCATCTTGCAAAGGTTGAGGGTTACAGAGAAGCAGAGCAACTTGCCCGAGGTCACACAGTCAGCTGGCTGCAAACCTGTGGCCCGCAGCGGGAGGCTGGGCGGAGGAGGAGGAGGAGGAAGTGCCCCGGCCGGCTGAGGGCAGGTGAGCCGCCTGGCACCCGCGGGGCAGCCAGCTGGGGAGGGGGAGGGGCGGCCCCAGGCAGCCACCGGGGCGACTAGGACGGGAGGCTTTGCCTTCTCCCGCCCCCCCTCCCTTTCCAGGAAGCCGGCCAGCCCAGAGCCGGCCGCTCACCCCAACTCACCCCTACTCTGGGCTGAGCAGGAATGTGGAAGTTGGCCGGAAGGGCTTGTGCCCCCTCCCCTGCAAACACGCATACTCCCATCTTAGGCCCTAGCTGCACGAGTGGGGGTAACCTCGGGGTGAGGGTCTCCAGACCGAGACTCGAGTCCCCAGGGCGAAGTAGGGGTGCTACTGCCCCTCTAAAAGGCAAAATAGCCGACCAGGGGCGCTGGCCGTGGTGCAAGACCCATCGTTGCCGGGGAGGAAGGTGCTGCTCCCATCCAAACCCACTCCCGGGTCGCGGCCGCGAGCCTGGCCCCAAAGCCTCCCCCTCACCCCCGCCTCGAGGCCCCTAGGGGCGGATGGGGAGCTGAGGCCTCTTTCCTTCCAACGCAGTGTTTATAAGAAATGAAACTGCACAGGGCATCAGCGGCAGCCCACACTGACACCCCGCTCCCCCTCCGGGGTTCCGGAACAGCCCTGAGCGCTGGAGCAATCCTCAGCCCACTCTTACATCGCAGGACCCCTAGTGCTTTCCCAGCCAGCTGCAGCCTCCCATTCTGCGTGTCGGACTTTTTTTTTTTTTTTAACAGTACAGCGTTTATTCTGCTGTGTCATACACCGTTTTGCCAGAGCTATGAGAGGGGAGGGGCTAGTCTCATGCCCCAGCACATCCCCAGGGCCAAACCTGGAGTTGACCCAGAGCTGGAGTGCCATTCATATTTGCTGAATGAATTCAGAAACGGCCTTTATCTTCAAACAGGCTCCTTTCAGGCAGTGATGATGCCTGGATTATATCTTCAAGATTTTGGTTGCTTTCAGATGATTTTATTCCTGTCTTGTGCCTGCACCTCACAGTTTAGGATTGCCTGCCTCCCAGGTTGCTGTGAAAATCGATGATGGCTGGAAGGGACTTTGAGCATCTAAGAGACCCCTCCCTCTGGACTTGGAAGGCTGGAATGCCTGCTAGGAGTTCATCTGCTTTGGGGACTGTAGCTTCTTCTCTAGGTGTCAGGCCCCACAATGGCCCAGGGCTGCCCTACTATCTTTTTGAGAGTTAAAGCCTTCAACTGGTTAAAGCCTTGCTGGGTCCCTTTACTTCAGGACTAACTGGAACCAGAGGGTGAACACTGTGTTCTGAGAGCTTGAGGGGGGGGCTGGGAACAAAATTTGGTCCAACAAGAAGGAGGTTCCCATAGGGGTGATCTTGCCCACAGCAGCCTGATTGCAGAAATCATCTCAGAGGAGGCCCTGCCAGCCAGTTAGCCCCTTATGCCAGCCCAGAAAACCCCAGGGCCTTAAACAGAGAAACTGCACAATAAATTTACCCTCACTGAGTGACGGTATAGATGGGAGGTATCCTGTGAGTGAGATCCTGCTCTGGAGCTAATCTCCAGCTAACTCCTGCTGCAGGTGTGAGGGACCCGGTCAGATCTCTTGCAGAAAAATATAGACTTTGTTCCCTAGAAGGTCACTATCCAGAAGGTGATAAGTAAAGAAAAGGCCACATGAAAGTTAAGGACCAAAGGGTTCTGAGGAGGGGAAGGATTTCTGGTTGGCTGCTTTGGAGGTGCTTCATAGAAGACCAGGCATTTGCTCTGGGCCTTAAAACAGAGACTGAAATTGCAGTGCATGTGTGGAGGGTTGGGGAGAGGATGGTGGGAGGGGGACAACTGAGATTGAGAGAGTTGGGGGGAGGTGAGTGTTGCTAAGTATCTCAGGAAGTCGGGGATGAGGAGCAAATTGAAGGAGCAAAGACAGGGGAAAAATACAAAGTGTGTTCAGAGGATGTAAATACAGTGAAAAATTCATGCATTACTGAAAATACACGTCCTGTGACTAATGTTTTACAGTTTAAAAAGGCGCTTGATAGTCTATCTGATTTCATCATCATAACAGGACAGATGGGCAGAATGTACATCAATTTTACAGGTGAGAAAACTGAGGCCAGGAGAGGGACAGTAACTTGCCTAAGGTCACACAGCAAGTGGCAAAAACACAAGAACCCAGGCTTTCAGCCTCAAATTCTATGTTCTCTTTCCACTGCCCTCTAGTTACTGCCAAGGATAGGTGAGCTGTGGGAAAAAAGGCTGGAATGGGACATTTGGGAGTAGAGTTAGCAGCGAGTTGAAAGTGGGATTAAGGAGTCTGGGGGAACTCAGAAAGCTCCTGTGTGAACCTGAATGTTAGGGAGATCATCAGAGTTAGGGGAAATAATCCTAGTACAGAGGTGCCTGGAGGGGCAGGCCTGACAGGGAGGAAGTCCTAAGGGGAGGCTGTGGCAACAATAGTCTGATTTGGGGATGTAAATGCAGGACTTGATACAGGGAAGGAAGACCCAGAGGAACAGGTGAGGCAAAAAAAGGAGGATGGGAAAGATTTTACCAGAAAGGGAGCTGGAATTAGGAAGAGAGAAAGCTGCTGGGGGGCGGTGTGGAAAGGGTAGGCTAAGAGTTCTGCTTGCCTGAGTGGACAGAGTTGTAAGGGAGCATCCAGAAGGCAGCCAGAGCCTGGATTTGGAGGTCACCTGCCCAGAGGAGATGGCTAGAGTTATAGAAGGTGAGTATTTTCAGTCAGAGAGAAGAAAAGGCAAGCCCTAAATTATTAAGAGAAACCGAGGGAAGACAATATGTGTTTTGTCCAGCTTCACAGGGAATGTGTGATACATCTTAGCACAGGATTCATCAAGAGCAGTCACAATAAAAATTTGAGACACTTAAACAGGGTTAGCTTTCTTTCACTGATTTGGAGCATAGCACCTCTAATCAGGATAAGCAGATTCTTATAGGCCTCAAGATTACATAAGAATCCCTAAAATTAAAAGTTAAAAAAAAAAGAAGGAAAAAAAAGGCAAAGAACACTTCAAAGCTGTAATGACAATTTCATTGGTAAATCCTAGCACTGGGGAATTTCTTCTTAGCAAAAAAATTATTGATGTGTGCAAAGATTTTAGCTATGCAGTGCTGAAAAAATGGAAATAACCTAAATGTCCTACAATAGGGGATTAATTAGGTAAATTTTTATTTATCCTTGTGATAGAATAATAGGGACCCATTACAAATGATACTGCAGAAGTACACTTCATGACACACAAAGATTCTTACCCCCCTCTATATAGATACACAAAGATGATTATCTGGAAATTTAAATAAAGTTCTTGTTTTAGAGTACTTTTTACAGTCTTCTGTTGCCTTCACAGGGTCAATTTCTCAGACCACATGAGATGCACAGTTCATCTCCCTTATCTCATTCTTAATTTTCCAGTGGCTAAGTCGGGTTCTTAGGGATAGGGCAAGTATCCACTTGCTGCACAGAAAACAGACTTCGCAACTCAGGAGCCACTTGTTTTCTGTTCTTCTTGCTCAGAAGGTCTTGGTCTGTAGTGTGTTCCCACTCCCTGTCCCACATTAAGCATCTGTCACTTAAAAAGCACCCTAACCCTTCTCTCCCTTCCAGGGCCTCAGCACCTTCCACTTTGCTTAACACCCAGCTAGGCTCATTCCTCACAGTTTCTCCTGCCTCTCTGCCTCTCCCAGCTCCTGCATCCATCAGTATCTGGGAGACAGCTCTGACCCATTCCTGTTCGTTTCCTGGGAACCAAGCTTCGCCTTAGTCATAGCATCAGATTCTGGTATACCAGAATTGGATCAACCCATCCATTTCCTCTGTGGGAGGGAGGCAGTAGTGTGACTGACAGGTGGAATGCTGTATCAATGTGTCTATTTATAGCTTGCTACATTGCAACTGGGTGCCGCTATGGAGGGAGAGCTGCCGTGACAGGAGTGACACAACGAGCCCCACTTGGAAGAGCGATTTACTTCTGAGTCAGCAGCTTTGGGGAGGTAAAGGAAGAAACCTTCTGGGCCAGAGTCCTGGATAGAAGAAAGAACATTCTGCCCAGCCTCCAAGAGTACAAGTAGGGCAAGGTCTAGTTGTAAGCACAAGAGTTAAACAGCTGCCATTCCCAAGGGACCTAGGACCTGGACTCCCCAACCCTGTGGCTAGACCCATGGCTTTGGTCAGCCCTAACCAATTGCCACACGTTGTCCAGACCTCTCTGGGCCAAGCCCTGAGGACTGAGATACTACACCAATGCTGCCACTGAGGGGCTTCTATGCAAGACCCAGGTGAGGCTGTGGAGGTGGCCTAAGGCAGGAGTACTAGAAGGAACCAAGGCTACCCCACCCCTACCCTAATTTAGCAATCCTGGCTTCTCTGAAACCTTTTCCCTAAGACCAGCCGTGGGGCAGTCCCAAGGGTGTAGATGGAGAAGTGGAAGAGGTCTCTCCCCCGGTCACTATTAGACTGTGGGCAAGGACCTTGAAAATATAGCATCATCCTCTGCCCAAGTCGGGCATTGTGCTTTACGGGTATCATCTGTCACTATAAAACAGCAAGTTAAGGTTATTGTTATTTTTCAGTTGAGGAAACTGAGGTCCCGAGTCCCTTGGCAGCAGCAGCCAAACTGGGATTTCCTGTCTTGGCAGCCCCAAGCAGGGTAGGCATTCCTTTACTTCCTCAGGGCAGGTAAGTGACCTGGAGGTGGGTGGGCCCTCAAAAAAGGGACTGTTTGAGGACCGAAACCCTGCCTTCTTGCCACCTCATCAACGGGTGTGAGGAACCAGGTTGGTTTTCGGGGATTCAATCCTGGCGTCCACTCTGAAGAGGATGGCCGGGTGACCCCCTCACTCGCGCTGGGGGTACAGATACCCCATCCCCTGGGAAGGAGGGCGAGGAGACGGCCACAGGAACTAGCAGGCTGGGGGAGTGCAGAGTGAGGGGAGCAATGCGGCCGGGTGCGTTCGGCTTTCCACGACAGCCTTTCTCAGGGCGAGCTGGTGTGGGGGTGGAGTGGGAGCCGGTGGGGCGGGCCCGCGGTCGCCCCGGGGCGGCGGCGCCAGGCCGGAGGGGGTGGGGAGGGGCAGCCGCCCTGTACTTCCCCTTAGCGGCTAGCTCTACAACAGCCTGATTTCCCCGAAATGATGAGGCGGCGCCGACCAATGGGCGCCCCCGCGGCTCTTTAGGAGGCGGGGCCGGGCCTGGGCTGGGGGAATCCCGCTAAGTGTTTAGATTTCTCGTCGCGCCGCGCCGCTGCCCAGGCAGAGCGCGCCACTCCTTCGTCGAGGCAGGACGTGCGCCCGAGCCAGGCCGAGCAGAGGCCAGCAGGAGCTGTGCCAGGCCAAAGCCAGCCGTGCCCAGCAGCTCCGCGACCCGGGCATCCTCTGCCTTCTCCTCGCTCCCACCCGGAGTCGCGCTCCCTACCCTCGCATAGCAGCCCTCGCCGCTCCAGGACCCTCGGGCGCCGCCGCCGAATAGTGCTTGCTGCCGAGGTGAGCCCGCCTTCGCCGCGGGGGGCACTGGTGGCGTCGAACAAAGGCGCGCGGGACACCAGGAAATGGGGGCCGAAAACCTCAGCTTAAGAGAGTGGCGGGCGCAGTGTTGCCTGGGCCCCTGGGCTGTCTCGGGAGGGCGCTGGAAGAGCGGCGAGCAGCGGTGCTGCGAGGGCGGGCCGTGGCGTGGACCGCCCACCCAGCCGAGGTTGCCGGCGCCGGGCCACTGTCGCAGTAATGTGTGTGCGAAGCCGCCGGCGGCCTCTGGGTGGCCCTGTATGTTGGTTGCACGCATCACAAGCCCTGCGGGGAAGTCGAGTGTACGTCCGCGCGTGGGCACCCCGTGCTCCTGGCGCCGACTTTCCGCGGACCCAGCTTGCGCCCAGGCCCCAGTTTTCAGGCTGTCTATGCAGGTGGCAGGGGGCTGGGGCTTGCTGTCCTGGGTGACTGGAGTATCTCCCGGGGACGCGGAAAGAGGCGGCCACAGGTGTTGTTCCTTGGGCCACTTCGCCCGAGGAGGGGAGCCAGGCGGGAAGGGTTAGCGTCCTGGCCTCTGTACAGAGGCTGTCGGGGGAGGCTTAGAATAGAATAGATCGACTGGTCAGGAGGTAGTGTGCGCTGTCCAAGATACAGGGTGACTGTCCATTAAGGAAGGTGCACAGGTAGAAGCAACAACTCAAGTAGGGAAATTTCTTGGCACCAAGCAAAAGAAGCCCCTCCCTTCCCAAAGGATTTGAATTTGGGGAGAAAAGTTCTGGTATTAAGGTATCTGTGGTTTTTGTCTCTTTTCCTGCACATAAACCCTGAAACTGTCATTTGCATGCCTGCCTCCTCCCAAGATTGCCTAGGAGGTGGTGAGGGAAGAGTGTTTTGCTCAAGATACTGAAGAGATTTGGGGGGCAGTTTTATTCCAGAGAAAGCCCCCTTCCCCATGGTTGTAGTACTTGGTACCTAGCCAAGGGCAGGGGAGGGTAACTGAATGACCTGGGGTGGGGCAGGGTAGTGCCCAGGGGCTGCTCAGCAGACTCCAAACAGGAGCTTTCTGTCTTCTCTTTACAGCAAACATGCCCATCACTCGGATGCGCATGAGACCCTGGCTAGAGATGCAGATTAATTCCAACCAAATCCCAGGGCTGATCTGGATTAATAAAGTGAGTGTAACTCTTTGGGTTTTTCTGCCACTCTTTTAACCTATGTCCTTTGGGGGACCAAAGCTTCAGATGCAGCTCAAAAAGGGAAGTGATAGGGAGCACACAGATGTGTTTCCCAGTGGGTCCTGCATGTAGGGAATGTGCAAGACCCAGCCCAGGGCCCCACTGGCCAACTTCTGCCTGCCTCCCTTCTCAAGATAGGGACAAGGCACCCACCTGAGGGCACTGACAGTTTTCCAACAGCAAGGTTCTCCCAGCATTCTGCAGAGCTGGAGTTTTGGCCTCTCATGAAGGAGACCCCAACAAGCACACGCAGCTTATAGGGCTCTAGTCAGATAGGAGACAGAGGAGTGGGCACTGCTGGCAGGAAGATGGCTGGCTCAGCAGGGGACCCCAAAATTGACCTTGTACGGGTTTTCCAGGCCCCAGAGACCTCTTGCCAATGCACAAAGGGCAACACAGACCCTGCAGACTTAGTAATAACAGGATTAATATATAGTGATATTAGTACACTTAGTAAGAATAGTATTCACAATAATAGCTAATGTTTACTGTGTACTTACTACAAGCAGGGCAGCATGCTAAATATGTTATTTACATTGATTGTGTCATTTAATCCTCAAAATAGCCCTGTGAGGTAGATCCTATTAATATCGCCATTTCCAGGTAAGGAAACAGAGATACTGATAGGTAGATAAGGAGATCACACAAAAAGTGTTAAGGCCAAGATTTGAACCAGAGCAGTCTGACTCAAAAATCATACTTTTAACCACTAGTAATGATAACAATGAGACCTTAGCTTTTATATCTGTTACCATGTTTTTTCATTTCACCAAAGAGAAAACAGTGAGGGACAAAGAGGTACAGTGACAATGCCAGGGTCACAAGTAGTCATCATCCAAGTCTGGCCCTGCGCTCCCTCAGGTGTATGGCCACGATGCTCTTTGTAGAAGCCAGTTGTCACAATTGCCCTGAACAGTCCCATCTAATAGACAGAGTTCTCACTTCTATGTTGGTGCTGACAAGCCAGAGAGAAGCATCCCAGGGTACTCTGTATGGGTCCCAGCACATCTGTAACTAGCAGAAGGAAGTCGTTGCTGAGCTGTTGGTGACACAGCTCATCAGAACCCAGAGCCCCTTCTGAGAGATCTAGAGTGATGGAGTAGCCTGTTTAAACCATTCTCAGGATGGGTCAACCCAAGCCAGATGTCAGGGTGAAAAGGGGAAGTCAGCCTTTTCCCAGACCTGGGGGGCTGGGCAGACTCAGGCCAAAAACCTATGGTCTCTGAGCTGACAGAGCCTTGTGTGTATGTGTGCATGTGTGCATGTGTGCTGTGCAGGAGGAGATGATCTTCCAGATCCCGTGGAAGCATGCTGCCAAGCATGGCTGGGACATCAACAAGGACGCCTGTCTCTTTCGGAGCTGGGCCATTCACACAGGTGTGTGTCCTGAATTCCAGCTTAAAAGGGGCCAGGAAGGAGACAAGGGGAGGTGCTTCTAATACACACACAAGCTCTTCATTGAAGTCTCAGAGCTCCTTGAGATGTTGTACAGGATTCAGGGATGGGCAGGAGGCAGACCTAAGTTTGGGGTGGGAGGGGTGGGGAAGGTCCATCATTTCAACAAGTTCACAAATTAATTTGTGAGGCCAAAATCTTAGAAAGTGTGGCTTCATGGAGTTTGTGGCTGGATTAAAGTTCTCCCTGGCAAAAACAGCTGTGAGCAAGGACACTGAAAGAGACTCAGGGCTTCCTTTTTCTTGATGTTGACCAATGGTTCTTGGCCCAAGGCCCATCTGGTTGGCAGCCTCCTTTTATCCTTGAGGGATGGCATTCTTGGTCCATCTCAGACCAGCCAGCCCACCTATCAGTAAGTATTCTTTGGCCACTCTCATGTTTGGAAATATCAGATCAGCCCCAGTCCCTATCCTCTGGCTGCTGACAGCCAAAGCAGGGAGACTGGGCATAATCTGGGACAAAGGCAGCACTTTTGGGCATATGGGCTCTCCAGTGCTTCTGACTGGGTCCTTCACTGAAGCTTGCTGGATGTGTTTGAGCCAACTCTGGGCATTTAAGAAGCCCTAGGACCCAAGGCCTGTACAAGTGTCACCCAGGCATACCAGCTGGTTTGACCATTTTGGATCTATCTCTGGCAGTCTGAGAGCCTCTTGTCTTTCTCCTCCCAAGCTGGAGAGCAGCTGAGGATCCCCACCTTTAGCCCTGATGATACTCTTCACTTTGCTGCCCACTAGGCCGATACAAAGCAGGGGAAAAGGAGCCAGATCCCAAGACATGGAAGGCCAACTTCCGCTGTGCCATGAACTCCCTGCCAGATATTGAGGAGGTGAAGGACCAGAGCAGGAACAAGGGCAGCTCAGCTGTGCGGGTGTACCGGATGCTCCCACCCCTCACCAAGAACCAGAGGAAAGGTATCGAAGGGCTCAAGGTCCTGAGGAAGCCCTCAGGGAGGGAGGGAAGGAGGAAAGACAGCTGGGGCTGGCATGCCTGTCTGTACCAAAGCTGACAGCCTTTCTGCCTCACAGAGAGAAAGTCCAAGTCCAGCCGAGATGCTAAGAGCAAGGCCAAGAAGAAGGTGAGTGTGGTCCTCAATAGCTAGCCTTTGGTCACCGGAAATCAGGATGGGCAGTGGAAGGAGTGCCACGGCAAGCCTGGGCCTAAACTGCTTTCTCCTTCTATAGTCATGTGGGGAATCCAGCCCGGATACTTTCTCTGATGGACTCAGCAGCTCCACCCTGCCTGATGACCACAGCAGCTACACAGCTCAGGGCTACATGGGGCAGGACTTGGACATTGAACGGGCCCTTACTCCAGGTGAGGTGGGCTGAGTCTGGCAGAGGGACGTTGGTGGGATGGCTTTTCCTCTTGAGTCTAGGAGGCACTGTGCTTGTGGATGGTGGCCTGTTAGAGAAGGCTTCGGGTTGGGGGGATGCTGGGTGTGATGGCAAACTAAGAAAGCACACAGCTCTGACCTACTTTTCTGTTGTCCTGAAGCACTGTCACCGTGTGCCGTTAGTAGCACTCTCCCTGACTGGCGCATCCCAGTAGAAATTGTGCCCGACAGCACCAGTGACCTGTACAACTTCCAGGTGTCACCCATGCCCTCCACCTCTGAAGGTTAGTGCTGCTGGGGCCTGGCCTGCTGGCCTGTTTGGATCCTGGGAGGGGTTTCCTGAAGGAGAAAAGATGCTCAGAACTCCACCTGGCACTGAGCTGACTATGGTGGGCTGGAGAGAAGAGGGAAGAGGTGTGGCTTCAGGGTTCAAGAGGCGAGTCATCAGGAACATGTCCTGTTCTGGAATCTCCACGGCAGGCAGATGTCTGCGGGAGACCAGAGTGTGTGTATGCACAAGTAAATGGGCAGGAGGACGTGGTGAGGTTGGCACTGCAGGGTGAGCCTGGCTGACCACCAGCCAACTTCTGTTCCTTATCCACAGCCGCAACAGATGAGGACGAGGAAGGGAAATTAACTGAGGACATCATGAAGGTAAAGCCCCTTCCTTCCTCCATGGGTGCTTTTCTGAGGTGGCTGCTGCTCAGTGAGGGGAGAGAACCAGTGAGAACTTCCCAGTTGGAGGGTAGGCAGGTGCTGCTGTGACCTGTCTGCTTGCATAGTCCTACTAGTGCCACATCCATGTGGCTAGGGACCACTGACCTCCTTGGCTGGTGGGACAGTCACTGTGGAAGTGAGGACAGGAGGGAGGCCTGGTTCCTGACATGCCTCCCTAGAGCAGGCGTCAGGGCCTCAGACAGCTCTGAGTCAGCCACCAGGTCCCTGGCCTGTGTCCTCCACCCCAACATGTCCCAGCCCTGTTAGTTTGGGAAAGGCACATCAGGTTTCAATAATCAGCCTTTGGGATCTGTAATATGATGGCTTTTTTTTTTTTTTTTTAAAGCAAGTTATCCTCCAGGTTTTTTTCTGCTTCAGTTTTTAAAATGAATGTAAAAACTTGTAGTGGTTGTACCCAGGCTCTGTCCATCAGCACAGAAAATGAAGATATGGGCTTAATTCCTATCTCTAGCTTTTCTAGGCATCTTTTCTTGACTTAATATGTTAACCATTGCTTTAAGCCACACTCCCAGTTGGTATGTCCTTATTCAGTTAAGAAGGAAGTCTTGGAAATTCTATGCCAGAGGGTAGATGTGGGAGTGTGGGTCCAGGGCAGACCCTCACCTCCAAGGCTCCCATCCTAACTGCACTCCATGTCTGCATCCATCTGAGAATGTGAAAATGGCCAAGGATGTTATCCTGGCTGGGAAGCTTTGGCTCATTGAGGGCAGGGCCAGAGGGTGAGTCTGTACTGGAAGTGAGCTGATTGCTTCTTGTTTCTCTTTCCCCAGCTCTTGGAGCAGTCAGGATGGCAGCAGACAAATGTGGATGGGAAGGGGTACCTGCTCAATGAACCTGGGGCCCAACCCACCTCTGTCTATGGAGACTTCAACTGCAAGGAGGAGCCAGAAGTTGACAGCCCTGGCGGTAAGAAGCCCCTGGATCCATATGGTTTCCCAGAAAAGGGAGAACAATGTTGGGGGCAGGGAAGGCTGTGGAGCAGAATCAGAGAGCAGCAGAGGTAAAGCATCTTTCTTAAACTTATCCGGGTACAGCTTGCAAATTGCTGCTCCCAGGCTCTCATGTTTGCCTAAAGATGTGGCTCCCGTGGGGTGGAAAGCAGAGGCTGCTGTGTCTGTGGTCTTCAGGGATAGAGCTGGAGGGTTGGGGGAGAATGCATCTGCCTCCCACCCTCAATCCTCACACAACCTTCTTCATGTCTTCTAGGGTATATTGGGCTGATATCTTCAGATCTGAAGAACATGGACACCAGCTGGCTGGACAGCCTGCTGCCCCCAGTCAGGCTGCCCTCCATCCAGGCCATTCCTTGTGCACCATAGGTGGGCCTCTGGCCCCCTTTAACTCCTCTAGGCAAGCAGGACCTGGCATCATGGTGGCTGTGGTTCAGAGAAGCAGGACTTCTGTGGCTCCTTGATATGGCAAAGTGTGACTCCATTGCCAAACAGGGATGGGGCTTTCCTCTTTGGAACAGCGGCCTCTGGGGGCCTAGCAGGCCAGGGTCTGGGCTCCTCTTGTCGGGTAAAGCTGGCCCTGCCTCCTGGGAAGATGGCGTTCTGAGACTGGTGTGTCAGGTAGAGGTCTCAAGACAGGAGTCAGCCTCCAGCTCTTCCCTCTGAGCCCAGCTCCTGGAAAGGGTCTTGCTATCACTGGGTTGGCCCGAGGGAACAGATCAGTGACCTCAGAAAAGCACAGCACCAACCCCAGGGCTGGCTCTGCACTAAGAGACAATTGCACTAAGTGATTCCTGTTCCAAAGAACCACCTCCCTTCCTAGCTGAGCCCTGGGGACTATTCCGAAGCCAGTGAAATGTGAAGGAGGAGTGAGGTCCTGCGGGACGGTGCCCCCTCTGCCTCAGAGGAGCTCTGCCCTCTGCTTGGATTGAGGGGCTTGTGAAAAAACATGGCACTTTTTCTTGTGGACCTTGCCACATTTCTGATCAGAGGTGTACACTAATGTTTCCCCCAAGCTCTTGGCCTTTGCATTTATTTATAGTGCCTTGCCCTGCACCCACCTGCCCCCTCAGGCAGGCCGCGGCAGCCCCTTAGCAGCCCCAGGGAGGCAAGTGTGAGCACCTTGGTGTAACTTTAAAAATTGGAAACGTCATCTGATCACTAAGTCATGTGTGACCACACATGTACATGTGTGTAAATATGTACATTTATCTTTTTATAAAAAGCTAATTGTTTATAAGGGGTGTGGCCTTTTATTTAGAGATAAATTATAGATGATTTTACTTTCTGTAGACACATTCTGATGGACTCATTGTTGGCACCCTGCCTGAGATTGACCTCAAGGTGAGCAGTGATGTGCACCTATCGCAAAATCCTTTCGATTGTATTCATGGAGAAGATGGCAGGAGAATGGGCAGTCATGGCACAGGGACATGCTCATGTGAATATAGTCACTTGCCCTTGGCTTTATAGCCAGGGCTGTGAGTTGAATTTGGGCTCCTGGGGCCTGGGGAGTGTTAGGTTTTGAGTTCTTGGGAATGTGCCATAGACTCTGATGTCTTGCTAAACTCAAATGCAAGTGTACTCAGCTGCTACTCCAAAAAGTTAACAATTGGTACAGCATGGTCACACGCAATCAGAACAGACACCAGCACAAAAAAGGTCCCTGACGCCTGCTGTGCTAAGCATTACCTCAGTGACCGGAATGTTCACTCTCTGCGCTACTACAGTAGGCAATGACAGTCACATGTGCTAACGGAGCTTTTGAAATGTAGCCAGTGCAATGGAGGAACTGAATTTTTAAAAGTATTGTATTAGTTAAAATTTAAACAGCCACACGTGGCCAGTGACTGCCATATTGGACAGTACAGGTAGATACTGCAGTGGGAGCAGATCTGAGCGGGAGGAGCTGGGGAGGCTGGAAGACACTGGGGACAGGGGCTTGGGGCTATTAACCTGCCCATTCAAGAGTAATGAACTGTTTTGACAGCCAACAATAACTGGTGCTGAATACCAGCCTACAGTGTGCTGTGAAGCAGGTCCATGCACAAATCTGTTACGAAAACCTTGGATGGCCTTACATGAAGCAGGCTTCCTTCTTCCACGTCTTTTCAGGGTTCTGGCTGGTCTACTGCATATAGAATCTCTGTAAAGCGGTATATTTCATCAGAACAGTATTTCTGAAAACTGTAGGTTGGGAGTCACGGATGTATGGCAACAAAGGGTTTCCAATAAGGCCCAAGTCATAGGAGTGTCTGAGAGGGAAAGGTCTGGAAATGGGCTTTTCTCATCTCCCTCCACAGTCTGCGGCCCTGGGGCTAAACTGCAGCACCTGCAGGAGGCAGGCTGCCAAGGGAGGCCAACTGGCACCACGAGCACCATCCAGGAAAGGAGGCCATGGCAGTGAGGAGCTTGCTCAGGGGAACCAAGCCCTGTGGACATTTCTCCCATATTCTCAGTCCCAGGAGCCACTTAGACTGTGACCCCCACCTCTTTGGGCCCAGCCCTCTGGAAGGAGTGTGGGAGAGGGAAGGCTGAGTGGGAAAATAATGAAAAAACTGGGAAATGGGCAAAGTTCAGTCAGGTGTTGGTCTGCCATGCTCAGGAAGTGTTGTCTCCTGACCTCAGACATGCTGTGTGAATGGCAGGCGTGGGTGGGCATTCTACATGTGGATACCTGGACAGATTCCAGTCTCAAGCCCTGTGCATTGGAAAGTCCACCTGGATTTTTCAAGAGTAGCATCACCTGGGCACAGAAGGGGAGGGATAAGATGACCTTTCCCAGCTCCTCCAGGGCCCAGCCCTTACTGAGGAGAATTGGATTGGGGTGGCCAGCCTTCTATGGCTTCTAACTGGGGTCTTCTAATGGGTGGCTTTTCCAGCTAGTGATGGCTGGTGATGGTGTGAACCCAGGTAGAATGGACCTGGGAGGGATGCAACCCAGAACAAACAGCGGGGACTGCTTCTGACTTCTTTACTCTCCTCTTGTCCTTCAACTGGATCCCAAAGAGAGTAGGCAGTGGATATGTTGAAGTCCCAGGCAGATATGGAAATCTCTCAAGTTCTAATATGCAAAGCTCATCACTCCTAAGTTACCAAAATGGGAGAGGAATTCCATCAATGAGCTCCCAGTCACCAGAGCCAAGATGGAATCCTAGGCTCCAGCTCCCCTTACCCTAAAGGCATCCTAAACAATAGGGACCATCTCCTTGGAATGTCCAGGAAGCGATCCTAAAACTCTACCCCTCCCCATCACAAGGGAGCCAGGTCCTAGGAACCAGACCTGGAAGAGTAGTCTGGGATAGAGCAAGACTTTCCAGGATGGTGACCTGGCCCATCACACCCTACCATGGACCTCAGCCCATGTCTAGCAGGAGAAATAGTAAAGTCCAACTGCTCACCTAAGGATGATGGCAGCTGACACTAACTTATTAGCCAAACAGTGCCTGAAATGGAGCAATATCAATAAGTATAATCTGTCAAATTTGGGTATAATAATTTAAGGTCATTCTAAGGAATTGCCAATGCTTTTGTGGCTCATTCCCAAGACTCAGTTTAAGCGCTAATGGTAGGAGCTCTTGGCTGAGGGAGCTAGGTAGGAGCTCATCCAAAGATCTGTTTTGTTGGGGTTGTGATGACCTCATTGTCATGAAGGACCACTTTCCAGTGGGGTATACTGGCAAAGTGGGGCTCAGTCGCAACAGCTAGAACTCCTGCCAAGTCTATATATGTTCAAGGGCATTTCTGGTTAGTCAAAGGAGTTTCCTTGCCTTACTTCAAAGATGTCACTTTAATTGGGCTGTTATTCATTCACCTCATTCATTGGCAATAGGAAGAAAGCTAGAGGCTAAGATGATAGCTGCCCATACCGAGGCTCATGGTGGAAGAAGACCTTTAGAGAAGACAGATGCAAACCATGCCCTCTTGATACATCAGTTTTCAACATCTCAGTGCACTGTGTGCAAGATAAATGCTTTCTCAGATCTCTCTGGAAGTCCGGGGTAGGGACTGCCAAAGACAGAACTGAAGTCCTGGAAAAAGTCCTGGGCCTGGTTGGAGGTGGAGTCCTTTCCTCTGGGAGTGATGCCCCTTGGCTAGTGGGGCTAGGTAATGCCCAGGCTGTCATACTCTGGGACCATTTGATCTTCTTTCACATTGTTTGCACAAATCCAAAATCCTTGCATTAGTGAGGTACGGGATTCCTCAGAAGCCCTGTTGGAGCACCCAGGAAGCTTCTGTCTGTTAGACGTAATGCCCTTTCTTAATGTGGGCACAACTAACCCTTCATCAAGAGGATGTGTGAAATTCATCTGAACTCTGCACTAACCTTTCCCCACTTGTGCCAGCAGTCATGGGGGCAAGAGGCTTGGAGGGAGAACAGTGAGCTCGTGCACTCCCTTTTCCAGGAGTCAAAGTACTGGGCAGAGTGAGACTTAGTCAGCCAGGGCCCCCTTGTGAGGTCAAGTCTAAGGCAGCACAAGGGCATAGCTGGCTGGCAACATGGTTTTCCTAGCTCAAGGCAGCTACCAAGAGACCCGTTTCTGCTGCTTTCCTGGGAATGAGGAGTTGTAGAAGAACACTCGCTTCCACAGGCTTAATGTGAGGCAGGACTAGGGAGTCTATGCTGAGTTTAATTTCAACTGGAGAGATACTAGAGGCAATCAGTAGGCAAGAATATGGGAACTGAGTACAAGGGGAGAGACATAGTCACCCACAGCACCACCTCATCCAGCTCCATGAGCTCAGAAAGGAGAACTGGAAAGGACCTCACGGGTAATGACAATATAGCCTTGAGTGCTCAATTCACACTGGCAGCTGTGCCAAGCACCCTGTATGCACCACGGCACTGGCACCACCACCACAGTCCCTGTTCACGGACCCGAAAATGAAAGCTCAACTGGCTTACAGTGCTTGCCCAGGATGATTCAGCTAATCCGTATGGGGCCTGGACTCCAATCCACATCTGTCCATGCCCAGAACCCAGACTGGTTCCACAATGTCAAGCTACCCAAAGAAGAAGAAACTGAGACCTGGGGAGGAAATATGAAAGAGCTCACCTCTGGCGGCAAGCACCTCATGCCAAAAAAGCATTTGGGAACACCAAGGGAAGGCAGCAAAACTGCAGCTTCTCTGGACATTATGTGGGACTCCACCCGTGCTTTCAGCTCCCTGCCCCCACCTCAGGCAACATGGCTCTGCTGCTTCAGGCCCCAGGGCCCCACTGAAGTGATGTTTGGCTTGGTCCTCAGAGGGAGTGATACACCACAAATGCCCTGGAGGCCACCTGCAGTTCAAGGGGTGGGGCCCCCAGGGGGTGGGACACAGACAGGCCTGTAACTTGGCCTCAGTGCAGGGGGTAGCTTATCCATGCAAGTCTGTTTATGAACCGGCTCCCAGCTCCAGGGGACTCTGGCCTGCTAGGCCTTATCTCAGCTCTAGGGATCAAAGAGGACTTTTCAGCTAAGTTTCTGTCTGAGCAAGGCTACCAGAGCTCTCTTACTCTCCTGCTTTAAACCAGACCCTTTGTTGGGTCCTGGGGTCCTCAGAGTCTGGACTCTGGGTGATGATATGAGCCAGGGCCACTCAAGGGTGCATCCTAACTCGCAGCCACAAGGCTGGAGCCACTTTCTGCCTGTTTTGAATCTAATTTTGGCTTCTTGGTCCCTGAGAAAACCCAGCACCCCTGGAAGCTGGCTGGTTGCTGCTTATATTAGATGGGCTCTCAGAATCACTGGCAGGCTTCCTTCAGGGAAGGCCTCTCCTGTCCTCTAGACCCCACTGGGTGCTTCTTACTTCCATTTCTAGCCATATGCCTTGGATTGGTCTGGGTTCTTCTCTGTTCCTGCCTTCCCCTTTTCCTTAACAGCCAGCTGGATGTGGGGTGTCTGGTTCTACTACCAACTTCTCCCTCACACTTTCAATCCTGAATCGGCTTAGAATTAGGGCAGGTGCAGTGAGTTCTTCCACAGCAGTTAAACATATTCAGCCACACCTTTGCTCAGACAGGCGAAGGGATATGCTTGGGATCACAGTTCAGGAGCGAATTAAGTGGCCCAGGCCACGTGAGTCCTTGGGTGGTGGTGGGGGAACTGTGTGCCAGGCTTGTCTGAGAAAGCTGACTTGATGGAACAAGGAAGTTGTGTGGTTGTGTGGACACAGAGTTGGTGTTTGGGGATCTGGGGTGGACAGGGAGGGAGGGAGTCATTTGGCCAGAATAGCAATTACTTTCCTTAAAACTGAGAACAAGTCCAAGAAGTCTTTTCAAGTCGCCCACACAATGGTGATGGTGAACTTGGGTGGGGGCTGCTATCCTTGACTTTGGGAGGTGAAGGGTGGCTGCCTCTGCTGGGGACTCAGGGCTCCCCTCTTAGTGCTCCTTCTGGGCTTGCCAGAGTGAGCGATAAACTTCTAGTGTGAGAACCTGGCATCTCCATATAGGTGTGTGGGGTGGGGTATGGCAGAGGAGGGCCTGAAGGGGTGTCCAACTTTCCAAGACTCAGAATAGCATGGCGACCATTCATCACCACCCTTCTGTCATGAACTGGCAAGCAGCCAAAGTTCTCCTGGGAGACCATCTGCCCCTACTTGGGGAGCCTGCCTCAGGTCACTCAGGAGGACCTCACTTTTGGTCTCTGGCCAGACTAAGACATGCCATGTGGCCCAGGGGCCCTCCCGTTACTGATGGCTCACACAGGTAAAGCCTCACAGGCCAGTGCCTGTCCCCTTCCTATCTGCTACTCCCCAGGTGCCCAACCTCTCCAACCAGACTGGAAGCTCCCCAGAGGCAAGCAGCTCATCTCCTCCACATTCTCACCAGAGGAGCCCCTGCTCAGGCAGGGCTGGAGCTTGAGAGCAACTCTTGCAAAACGCTGGGTCAGCAAAGCCCTGCAGTCAGCATCTACTCGTCTGCTCTGTCCACTGCCCACCTGGCTTGAGTCCTTCCTTGGGGGACAAGCCAGGCTGGACTCTGGGGTGCTGGCAGTAGGCTGAGAGACAGGGAGGGCACAGAATGGTACTAGTTCTGCCCCTGCTATAGAGCCTTGGGTAGAACAGACCGTGACCAACCAGTAGCTAAAGGCCCTAGAATAAGGGCCAATGTGTCCCACAACATGCAGCACAACCCATCCATGCCCCTCAGCAGGACTGCTGGAGATGGAAGGCTGAGTCATTAATTACTTTCTTTTATTAAAAATGTACACAAGGAACATGGTTTAATTGTAAGAGTAAGAAATACAGATGAGTAAATAGAAATATTAATTGAAGCCACCTGCAATACACCACCCAAAAGTAATCAGGCTGTTAAATGTTTAGAGACAAGATGCAAACACAATTTTCCACTCCTCTGTAATATGTTTAGGAGCTCTGTCCCATGCAGACATAGGCATGGTCTCAAGAGTGATACCTTTGCTGGAATTGCTGTAAACAGGAGTCTATACTTCCCTAGCACTTGCCTGGGGCCCTTCCTCAGCCCCCAGATACCGTGCAGAGGTTGGCATCCAAGGGTCCAAAGGCTGGCCATGAGGATTGCAGAGGTAATCTAGAGTAGATTAAGAGGAGCAAAGGGCCTTGGAGGCAGGATGACCAACTGTCCCAGTTTGCTCAGGACTGAGGAATTTCCTGGGATGTGGGATTTTCAGTGCTAAAACTCATGAAGTCCTGGGCAAACTGGGGTGAGTTGGTCAGCCCACTTGGGGGGCCAAAGGCCTTGTCCAGCTTCTCCCTCCCTGCACTGCCCACAGTCCCTCCTGCTGGGTCTTAGATCCCTCAGGACCTCAGCAGGCAGCCCAGGGACAGAGGCTCCACAGGGGCCCCCACAAGGTTCTAGCCTGAGGGCCAGGGAAGGAGTGGGGAAAGGGAATGAGTAAAGGCCGAGAGGCAGTCATACTGAGAAAAGGCCAGGTGAACTCTGGCTGTCAAGGGCAGCCAGGGATGTAGAGGTGGAGGGGCTCCAATCCTTGGCTGTCTGCCCCTCTAGCCCTGGAGCTACCCTTAGACCTCAGTGTCTGAATCCTCAGAGGCTAGGCTCTGGCCCCAGTCCTTGGAAGCCCTAGAGTCTCTCGGTGGGAGGTCCTCAGTCCCCAGGGCTTCCCACAGCCCTGCTGCATCCAGCCTTGAATCCCTCTCTTTCATGTCCACACCCCCTGATGCTTTCTGCCGAGCCACTCTCTACCTAAGACTGAGAGCAGAGGATGGGAAAAGAGGAATCCAGGACAGGATGAGCGGAGTAAGGAGCAGAACAGGTGGGAGGGGATCTAGACCTCTCTAACAATGGTGGGCACATCTTGATTGTGGTCTGGCCCAGCCTCCTGTCTATGCCTAAGAACAGGGCCCTGGGAGAACCAAGATGAATAGGCAGAATAATGGTCCACGGTGGAATAGAGATGTCTATATCCTAATGCATGGGATCTGTGAATATGTTACATGGCAACGGGGAATTAAGGTTGCTAACCAGCTCACCTTAAAATAAAGAGATTATTCTGGATTACCTGGATGGGTCCAATGTAATCACAAGGGTCCTTAAATGAAGAAGGAGGCAGAGAAGAGTCAGAACCAGAGAGAGACAGTCTTATGTGAAAGACTTGACCAACTGTTGTTGGCTTTGAAGATGGAGGAAGGGACCACAAGGCAAGGAATGCAGGTGGCCTCTAAAAGCTGGAAAGAGCAAGGAAGCAGATTTTCTACTAGATACCCCAGAAAGGAATGCAGCCCTGCTGACACCTTGAATTTAATTCAGTAAGACCTATTTTGGACTTCTGACCTACAGAACAGTAAGATAATAAATCTCTGTTATTTTAAGCTGTTTAGTTTACGGAAATATGTTACAGCAGCAATACTGGGAAACCACCTGAGGGATGCTCAAAATCCACTGGTTACAGTCAGTCTCACAGAGCCCCAGTTCCTCTCTGAAAGACCCTATTCTGTACTGGGAGACACTGTGACTCTGGAGCCCTGGGCAAGGAACTGGCCTCCATGACTTGGGTGAGTCTAGAAGGGTGCCCCAAGAACAGTGCCTCTGCTGAACGTGTCTACAGGAAATAGCTGCCTCCTTGAGCCGCTCCCCAAGTCTCCAATGGTGCTGGCTCTGAGGTGTTCTGGAATAGCTGTCCTGAGGTCAGGCCACCCAGCACATCCAGTCAGAGCTGTCAGGACTTGGCTTAAGACTCCTAGAGTGGTGTTCTGTGCCACTTCCATACACCCTTAATACTCACAGCTCTCTCAGTCCTTGGCCTCACTACGGGGAATTCAGTTTAGCTTAGGAAAAGCTAGGACTAGAGAGAAAAAGGGTTAGAGGAAAAAATCACTAACGTGGATGTCAGACAGCTCTTCATAAAATCCCTGCTCTGTGACTTACTAGCTGTGTGACCTCAAATAAGGCACTAAATCTCTTGTAGCCTGTCATCCGTACAACGGGTATACCAGTTTTTGTCTTGCCTGCCTCACAGGGTGTGTGATTCTTGAGTAAGATAACACATGAGAAAATGTTGTGCTGCACAGACTGAGATGCCGTTATTAATAAGCAATAACGATCACAATGCCACAGGCTTCTTCGGAGTAGATGCTCACACACCCTGGGTCAGGGAAGGAAGGGCGAGTGCAGACTTATCAGCTCTGCCCTGCCCACAGACAGGAGGCTGCAGCCTGGCCAGGAGAGAAGAGAAAGACTTGTCTTTTTCTGAGCCACTGCCTTAGAGCTCACACCAGACGTGCGACAGAGACACCCTGCAGCCCGCAGGATGTCCTCCCAACCACCACAGGCTGAGGCTTTGTGTGCTTTTTTTTCCCTAAAAAAAAAAAAAAGGTTTTCTACGGTTTCTTTTGCATAAAAAACACTCCCTTCTTCTTATAAAAATACTCACAATTTTACAGGGAAAAGGTGGAACATGAAACTATACACAATACAACTCCAATCTAATGAATATATAATTTTATATGTGAGATGCCTACTGGAAGATATGCATCAGAATACTAATGGTAATTATCTTTGGTTGGTAGAACTGTGGGTGATTATATTTTCTTTTTACTTCTGTAACTTAAAAATGCTCTTCAATGACCTATAACTACTTTTACAGTTAGAAAAAATATGAAAAGTACCAGGGACTTCCTTTTGTGGGACCACAAACTGGACTAGGGGAGTCATTTGAGCTGGGGTCTGCACAGGTGGCAGTCCTGACCCTAGTCCTTGCTGTGGGACCTCGAAGACTCATTACTTTCCTCCCTGGTCTCTGTTGGCCTGGTGAGACAGAATGCTGGACAAGATGTTCTTTATGATTCTCTGCAGCTCAATAATTGAAGTATTCACCTTAGTCTTATCCATTCCTGCTCCATGCCCAGCTTCCAGTGGCTTCTGTGTTCCTGGAGAACTCCTTGCCACTTCCCTCACCAGTTTTGTTTCTCCCAGACCTGCCCAGAGAGTCGCTGCCTCCTGGCATTTGCCTATATCACCGTTTGCACTTCTCAGAGCCCTGCCCTTCCTTGAAGAACAAAGCCTGGCCAAATCCTGGGCAGCGTGCTGGCCTGCATGACCTCTGTTTCCCTCTAACTAGTACATAACAATAGCTACTGTTTATTGACTGTTTACTTCGGGGCACACAGCAAAAGTGCCCTCATTTAATCCTAGGCCACCAGCAGCTGCATAGTCTAAAATTTGAACAGCTTCCCCTGGAGTTGTGCAGTATAGTGATCCTATTAGATCCTCTCTTGCCTCTGAGGGATATATTGCTATCCCCACTTCACTGACAAGATAACGAAGGCTCAGAGGAGTTAAGTCAACTCATCCATGGTCACACAGTGGGTTTGTGGCAGAACTAGGGCTTGACCTCTAGACAGTTCATTCCAAGTCCAGTGTTTTTTCACTCCCACAGTGGTTATCTTTCTCAACAACTCCCACATTCCAGCACTGGAGGGCAAGCAGGATATATTCTGAGTTGAACACATAGAGAACACCCACTGAATGTTTGGTGGTAGTGGTGTGGATCACAATGAGTTCAACCATTCAATTAACAAGTCTTCCCAGAGTGTGTGGGAGCTCTGGGGGGCAGGGACAGGCCTATTCTGTTCACTGCTATATTCCAGGATCTAGCAGTGCCTGACACATAGTACTTGCTCAATAAATGACAGTGAATTCATGATTTTTCATTCAAATAAAAAAACAAAAAAGTAAATAATAGGAGTGCCTACCTCTAGCCAGCTCTCAGGGAGTCTCCAAGAGAGCTGAGGAGAAATAGAACACTGGTGAGGCTACAGCTTGGGATTTTACATCACAAAAGTATCTATATAAAAGTCATGAGAACACCAAAGATAGAAAGATTCTCAGCAGCAACCCTAAACTTACCTACCACGTTGGAGGCCATGCCAGCAGCTGTTACCAACACAACTTGAATACGCCAACTGCCAAAGCACACAAACCCAGATTTACCATCTGCCTCCATGGTTCTGTCCAGACCGTGTCTGGATACTTTTACTGCCTCTCCCGACTGCATCACCAGAATGCTGAGGGCCATAAGACAAACAGTCATGGAAATTGGTGACATTTAGCTTGAAAAAGGAGGGTGGTCTTCAATACCTGACGGGCTGCTGGGGGCCAGAGCCCTGGGCACCTCCTGAGGAAGTCTGCTGTGGCTGGGCTGTCTGGAAATGGACCGGAGAAGCAGGGAGCCTGGCAGGCTACCTCTCTGAGGCCTGATGAGGCCTACTCTCTGCAGCATGTACTCTATACATTTGTTCACACACATTTAGTAACTGTCATCCATGGCCTATTCCAGGCTAGGGAGATACGGTGAATAAAACAAGCTTGCCACTTTAGAAAGCACCCTAAGAGGGAGAGTCAGGAAAGCCTCATCCTGTGGCCTTAGACTCCTTATTGTGCATAGCATAAGGCCACTGCTGTCTCAGCCACTGCTGAAGGCCATTTTCTTCCTATATTCTGAAGGGGCCAAGCATAAGGCAGATAATCAACAAACACACATATTCCTGAAGTGGTGATCCTGGGATGAGAACTCCAACCGAATCAATACTCTATGAGGGCCAAGTGGGCTGGGTCCCAGGCATGGTCATTTGCACGTGTCCTTCTGCCCTTCAGATCCCCTCATGTCCATCCAGATCTTGACTATGGTGTCTTCCAGCCTGATTCCACAACCACTGGTTCCTCATTTCCCAGCTGCAGTGATATGTCAAAGGATGTCCTCCAATCCACAAGTGCACACTGGCTTTTATCTTCCATTCCTTCCAGGGCTCCTCATCTGCAGTAACAGTTGTGGTTCAGCAAACAGTGTAGAACCTGAGTGCTGTACCAAAAAAGGCTCATGTGGGGTAGAGCTCATTCTGCTGTCCTGTCCACTCACTGCACTGGTCAGTGCTGGAAATGACACAGTACACTTTTATTTTTTATTCCAAAACAATAATTAGGCAGAAAATGCACAAAGCATATATATGTTCAGTTTAATAATTATAAAATATAAAGCAAATATCTGCATAACCACTACCAGGTCAAGAGATAAAACAATGCCAATACCCTCAAAGACCCCTGTGCAACACCAACCCTCCCCTGTGGTCATGACTAAATTGACTTTTGTGACGATAATTTCTGTGCTTTTTATAGTTTTACTTCCTCTGCATTTATCTTTAAACAATATAGTTCAGTTTTGACAGCTGTTAAACTTCATAAAAGGAATCACACTGTATATATTCTTTTGCAGCTTCACTTAACATTAGTTGACGAGAGTTACAGAATTATTACAGTATTATTATCTAATATTACAGTATCACAGGTCGCTGTAGTTCATTCATTTTCACTGCAGAAACAGTGCACAGTTTTTATTTGCATTCTCTAGTGCTGATGCACATTTGGACTCTTCCTGGTGCTGTGTGGATATTGTGGTGCACATGGGTGAGAGTTTGGTTAGAGCAGATTCTGAGGAGTGGGGCTGCTGGGTGAGAGGGTACATATATTTTTCATTACCAGATCACTGATATATTTTTCAGTTCTGAAAATGTTCCTCATGGAGGCAGTGCTGTAACACCTGAGTATTGTCTGGGACAGAGGAAATGAGGGATGACTGCTCTTGCAGGTTGACTGACCCACCTTTCGTCCTCCAAACTTGTTCCCTCCAGCCTGGCCGCCCTGTCCCCACTGGCACCCGTAGGCTGAGGCCTCTTGGCAGCAGGCTCCTCTCCAGCCTCCCTACTTCAATGATGCAGTTGGGTGATGGTAGGAGGAGGCTGAGAATGAGGAAGTGGAAACCAAATACAAGGGCCACAGTGAAGTCTGGTCCACAAACCTCAGTATTTTAGCAGCATACTCTGTGGGAGAGGAACGTGCAACCTACCCATGCAGCATGCCTAGCAGGCACCAAGCCCACAAGCGCCAAGGTGTGCCACCAGACAAGCTACCACTTTGCACTAGGTTCCTGCACATAAGTCCTTCACGGAATTCTCATCCCAACCTGTGAGGTAGGTGTTATCCCATGTCACAGATGAAGACCCTGAGGCACAAAGACATTGAGCGACTGGCAACATAGGACAACTGTTAATTTGGACTAGTTTAAATTGGGTTTATGTATTTATTTATTTGTTGAAGTATAGTTGATTTCCAATGTTGTGTTAATTTCTGGTGTACAGCACAGTGATTCATTTATACATATATATATTCCTTTTCATGTTCTTTTTCATTATAGGCCATTACAAGGTACTGAATATAGTTCCCTGTGCTATACAGGTAGGACCCTGTTGTTTATCAAAATCGAGTTTAAATTATGGCTTCCCTACTTACTGGTGCAAACTTGGGCCAGTTGCCTGACTTCCTTTAGTTTCAGTTTCTTCTTCTGTAAAATGGGGCTAATTTAACTCACAGGGTTATTGAGAAAGCTAAAAGAGATAACGTGTAGAAGGAGCTTAGCAGAGTACCTGGCACAAACGAGGGATGAGCAAGACTATGAAATGGGAACTATGGAGTTCCAAGGTTGACAGCTAGGACATGGTGGGGGTGGGAGGGGAAGCTCATCTTAGTGAGCTGGAACCAGGCCACCAAGCTGAGGGAGCAGATGGGTGCTGTGTGAAGACTCAGTCAGTGGAGTGCTGGCCAGGTGGACTCTGAAACGTGGGCACCCAGGCAGTCCTGCCACCCTGGCACCTTTGCCCAGAGCTCTCTACCTATTTGTGGTTGCTTCAAAGGGCAGTAATTTCTGACAGGGAGCAGCTGGATCCCTGCACATAAAAAAGCTTCAGCCCAGCTTCAGCGCTGGCCTGCAGGAGGCCACATTGGCTGACAGCAGCAGTGGCAGCCAATGGGCAGTGGAGCCTGTTGCTAAGGTCACTGGTGAACCTTATTTGGCGACATGAGGCTGACCCTGCATTCACCTCTGAGAACCCTGGGAAACGCCAACCACAGATGTGAAGTGAACGTCTGAAAACCACAACTGCATTTCCTTTGAGAAAAGATTCGCCTCTCCTCTCTAGCCTGCCTGTCTCAGGCTGGACGCCTTTTGTACAATGGCTGGCAACCTCAAGAGAGAAAACCCTGGGTGGGGAGTCTGCTACCAACCTATCCTGGACAAAACTGCACAGGGAGAGGGCACAGGCTACTGCACAGGAGGCTCCAGGATGCACCAAGGATGTGAAAGTCTTCTGTTCTCACCCCGGCAGCTGCCGACCTCCTGCCCCAAGCCTCCCTGCACACACCCTGCAGTGTTCCTGTCCCCACTTCCGGTAGCCTTGGGAAGTAGCTGGTATGAGGAAGACCAATGGCACGCAGGGAGGAAGTGGGCCTGCCCAGGCCCTTACCATCTGCACCAGCTTTAGTGTAGCCTGCAGCTCAAACGGTTGGTGGTTTCAGTTTTTCACCTTTCTTCGGTGCATCTTCAAGCTGAACATTAAATAAGTAAAACTGTTGCCCCATCCCAGACGTGTGAGGAAAGCTGTGCCTTCAATATTTCCAAAATAATACTCCCTCTTTGCTCATATTCATAAGCACTTTCGAGTCTGGGAACTGTGCTCACATCTGCCATCTTGTTGGATCCTCACAAGCCCCACTAAGGTAATAATAGCTAACAATGACGAGCCCTCACCAGGTGTCAGGAACACGAATTAACTCGCAAAATCCAATATAACTGTTCCACTTGACAGAAGAGAAAAATGAGGCAAAATGAGACAAACAGTAATTGACTGGCTCAAGGTCACAGTCCGTAAGGGAGAGCTGAGATTTTTATCCCAGACTGCCCAGTTCCAAAGTATACCCTATTATCTTCTGTTATATTGCCCTTCAAGGCACATACATAGAACAAATCCTATCTATGGATGAGAAAATAAAGCTGAGAAGAAAAAAAGGTGTGGGATCTGACATCAGGGCTGCTTCCCATGCCCGCTATTCCAAGCACCAAAGATATAGCAGTCAACAACAGAGACCAGGTTCTGGGCTTCAACGAGCTTAGTTCCAGTGAGGGAGACAGACAAGAGGCAAATAATTACACAGACAGCTGGAAAACACAAGGTGTTATGAGAAGGTGCACCTTCAGGGTCTTAATCAAAGAAGGAGTGTGTGGGATTGGGGGATTGGGGCAGCAGGGATGGTGTGGAGTTAATGGGGAGGGACAGTTCTTGGCCCCTGTCCCACTGCTCTACTCTCCCACGCATTCCAGTCCCTTCAGGAAATCTGCTTCCATGAAAGCTTCTCTCCGGGTATTGTCAAAGTTGCCTCAAGCAGTGCCTTTGCGGCAGCTGCTTTCAGTGTTTGTGCCTGAGTGAGCACAAGCTCAGGTGTGTGTGCTGTGGGAGCCCAGGGGGGAGGGCAGACTAGGGTGTTTGATCTTTGATCCTCAGCTAAACTCAAGCACCTTCATTCCTCATCAAAGTCCTGCAAGAACACGTGGGAGAGCACCGGCAGGGGGTGAAGAGAGGATGAAGGCAGCCGGCAGGGCCAGAATCTGCTGGTACGAAATGCTGGCATAAAAGGTTCAATTCTGAGAAACATTTTCAGATTAATTGAAAGCCAGGGCCCTTCCCAAAATACCTCTTAAAACAGTCGTTCAACATAAAGCATGAAATTAACTTTTGCTGAAGAGGAAGCCCTCCAGGGCTGGCAGCAGCAGGCCAGCCTTGGGGGACTGGTGCAGCGCTGCTGCCGTCCCTGCTGGCACCTCCTGGGCCGCAGGCTGCCATCGCGACCCTGCACTGGTGTGCTCACTGCGAAGCTGCTAAGGGATACCTCGCTGCCTTCGCTAAACATGCTTTTTCCCTACTTCTCCACTCTTTCTCACTTGGGGACTCTCCCTACGGAAAAGAAACTGCAGCTCTTTGGGTTGTGAGGCTGTGATTTCCAGTTTCATTTTCCAGTTTCCGTTTAGAAGCTGCTCTGCCAGCACTTCACTCCTAGAGCCCCAGGGCACCACAGAGGAGCTGAGGTGAAGAAAAAAGTGTTCCTGCCAGCACCCTGCTCTCTAGGGCTCTCTGAGGGTGGGGACTGGCCAAACTTCCTGTTGGGGAGGCTGTTAAAATGCAGATTCCTGGCTCCCCAGTCTCTGAGGTGGTATATTTGGGCCCTTCTGATTCAGGTGTGTACCCCTACTATGGCAGTCACAGCCTCAGAGACCATCAAAACAGCCAGAGCACAGCTGAACACAGCCCAATCCCTCCCCAAGCTCTTCCCACAAGTGCTTGTGAAAAACTCTATTACCCATCCCTGGCTCCTTCCCTTTCTGGTGTTGGACTCATTTCAGATGTCAGCTCTTTGGGACTGGAGGTCTGTAGGAAGCCCAGGTCATGGTTCTCACACAAGCTCCTCTTCCTCATACTCCAGATTTCCCTTTAAGATGCTAGTTTGTAATAGGCATTACTGGAATCAAAAGAAAAATTATATTAAGAGACTTTAGGTCCTTTGCTCTATCCCTGCTCCATTTATTTGTAATTTATCGCCTGTCTAATTCCAAAAAGGATTTAAGGACATTTACATCTGGTTTTTTTTTTTTTTCCTGTGTGTGTGTGCGTGTGTGAGAGAGAGAGACAGAGAGAGACAGAGAAAGATTCTGTGTTGGGTGGGTCTTAAAATGAACCCTTGCCCTGGTTTGCCCTTGGAGGGAACAGGTGGTCAGGTCACCAAGTCTGGCAGATGTAGACCTCTGCTAATCTCTAGGGCAAATTTGTTCTTCAGTGTTTCTAGTATCACTTTTTGATCAATCATTAATCAAAGTTGCAATAAAAAGATAATCTTCTCAGGACTGGGCTGTAAATGTCCTGGTTAAAAACCTTAAATAAACCCTTCTGTGGAGGCCTCAAAGCTAAGAGAGAAGGGCCTCATGTCTGTGGCTAGATTCGGAAACAAATGAAGGCTGGGCACAGACATGAACTTCAGTCACATGAGTGGCTGTGGCTTCTTGCTTCACCTCTTGCTACCAAAGAAGCTGATCATGTCCTGGCTCCTGGACCAGGTGACATAGCTGGGGAAGGAGGTTGCAGCTGGGCCCAAATGTGGGGGCCTGGGAAACACTTCCACAAGGTGTGACATCTGTGGCATGGCTCTGGGGCCTGGTCTGATGGCAGCCCCCAAAGCCTACAGAGCCCATGAGGTGGAGGGCGCCCTTTTCTCTGATAGCTTGGCTCATTCCTGCTGACTCACTGTTATGCAGGGCAGAGTTGTGCCTGGGCTGAAGAAGGAGGCCCACTGCTCAAGGGAGGAAGAGGGGAAGTGGCTGCTCCTCCCAGGGCCCAACAGTGGCATAGGTTGTGGGGCCTCACTCCTCTCCCAGCTCCCTCACAGTGGCAAAGGCGCATCTGCTCTTTGGGGCATGAGGGCGCAGGCTCCTGACTGGCTGCAGAAGCTGGATCTAGAAGCTAGAATCAACAGGGATAATATGAGGCCCAGCACCAGGTCCAAGAAGCAGGGACATCAAGGCAGGGCACGGGGACCGGAGCCACAAGCAGCCTCGACCAGTAGACTTAGGATTTAGTTGTGAGGAACCTTTGCAGGAACCACAACGACTGCATCATCCAAGAAAGCTAACGTGCTCAGGTGGATGCTTCTAAGACGTGTATTACCTAAGAAGGTGGGAGAGGCACTCACTGTTCTCTCCAACCCCTTCTGACACATTCCTGGGTCCACTCTGGTACCACATTTCCAGACACATGGAAGAAATAGGCATTTTCAGAGAAGAGTAATCCTAGAGGTGCAGGACAGTGAAATCAGATGTGAGAAACTGTTCAAGAATTGATGTCCAGAACAGAGATAGAATTGTTTTGGATGACTGGAAGGGAGGAAAGCAGTATCAATGGGAACAGTCGAGAAACAGATGTGAGAAGACTTCCTATAGGTCCAGTATGGTCTCCAAAGGTAGACAGATACACACATGCAAACACACATACACACATATTTTTTGAAGGAGAACAAGAAAGGAATGAAAAGACATGTACTGAAAATTTAACAGCAGTTTTCTCTAGGTGATAAGATTATGAATGATTTGAATTTTTCCCCTTGTGCTTATCAATAGTTTTTTAAATGTCTGTAATATACCCAAATTACTTTTTTATTATCGCAAAATATACATAACATAAAATTTACCATTTTAACTATTTTTAAAGCAGGCAATTCAATGGCATTAAGTACATTTACATTGTCGTGCAGCCATTACTACCATCCAGCTCCAGAATTTTTTCACCATCCTCAACATAAACTCCAAACCCATTAAACTAATTCCTTATGCTTTCCTACCACCAGTGGTTGGCAACTCCCATTCTGCCTTCTTTCTCTATGAATTTGACCATTCTAGGTACCTCATATAAGTGGAATCATACAATATTTGCCCTTCTGTGTCTGGCTTATTTTGCCTCTTAGCCTAATGTTTTTCAAGTTTCATCCATGTTGTAGCATATGGCAGAATTTCTTTCCTTTTTAAGGCTGAATAATATCCCATTGTGTGTATATACCACATTTTGTTTATCCATTCATCTGTCAATAGACACTTGGATTGTATCCACCTTTTGGCTATTGTGAGTTATGCTGATATGAACATGGGTATACAAATATCTCTTTGAGACACTGCTTTCAGTTCTTTTGGATATATACCCAGAAGTGGAATTACTGCATTACGTGGTAAGTTTATTTTTAATTTTTTAAGGAAATGTTGTATTGTTTTCCATAGCGGCTCTGCCATTTCACATTCCTACCAGCAGGGCACTGGCGTTCTAATTCCTCCACATCCTCACCAACACTTACTATTTTCTGGTTTGTTTGTTTTTTTTTTTTTTTTGGTAATTGCTCTCCTAAAGGGTGTAAAGTGGTATCTCATTGTGGTTTTGATTTATATTTCCTTGATCTAAACTACCTACTTTTTAACCCAATTTTGTCTGAATCAAATACTTCATTCTTTATTTCTTGATAATATAGATATTTGCCTCGTTTTTTGTACCTAATCTTTGCATTATGGTTTTTTTAATTGTGATAAAATATACATAACATAAAATTTATATTCATAACCATTTATAAATGTAAAATTCAGTATTGTTAAGTAAATTCACACTATTGCGACCTAAAATTACTTTTATAATAGTAAGAAGAAACAAAAGGCTATTTTTAAAAAAGAAGAAGAAAGCAATGAATTCTCAGCCCCTAGAGATGTTCACATACTTTGGCTCGGTCTTGGCAGGGATTTGCATCCATCTACTGAGCACCTCTGATGCACTGGGCTCTGTGCCAGGCAGGGGGCTCCAAGGTCTGGTCTCGTCCTCAGATTTCAGCCTCTGTGGGGAGCAGTTATACCCAAAGCTGCTGTGGGCCCAGCAGGCTGCCCTGTCTGCAGGTGCAGTGTTGGGAAGGCAACACAGCTGAGGTGGCATGTGAACTGAGCCCCAAAAGATGAGCAGACTTTTGCAGGTGCATAAGGGCAGAAAGGAATTGCCCCGTGCTACTGGGCTGTGGCAGCACCTATCACAACTGCCTTTACAAAAGCACTTGCTAACAATTTATATCTGTCTACCCTACTTGATTGCAAGCTTCATGAGAGCAAGGCCAGGTGGTCTTGCTCACTGTTGAACCTGACCACTGTGCCCAACACAGACAGGGATAAAATGAATACTTGCTGAATAAATGAGTGGATGAGGATGAAGAGGAGGAGAGAGAAGACGTCTCCTTCTAGAATCTCGGCCACAAGGGGCTGACAACATGGCTGTACATCATGGGGAAGGGGTGGAGAGAATCATTGCATGGACGTTGGAGATAGGATCATGCCAAACATTGCACCACAGAAGCCAGTGGAGAAGGAGTCTGAAGACCCAGGTTTGACAGAACTGAAGGGCTTGACTGCTGAGGACTGGAAGAAAGGGGAGAGGCTGAGATGCAGGATCAGTGGAAGAAGAGTGTCTCTTTTTATGAGACTCAGATGGCAAATATGAAAAAGACAAGAAATGCCAGTCATTGACAAGGATGTGAAGCAACTGGAATTCTCATACACTGCCGGGGAGAGTGTTCTTCCCAGGCTTCAGACAGCACTTTGGTTGCTGGTTGGTTCAGGCTACCATTTGCGCCAATCAAGGAGATCCCAACATCTACATTTGGACTATTAGACATGAAATGCTCTATGCCCAGAGCAATTTCCAAGATGGGACTGAATCCATGGGAAACAGCATAACTGAGAACACGGAGTTGGCTCTGTGCTCATCAGCCTCCAAAATGTCAACTTTGCCCACGTGCCTCCTTGACCCTTACCTCACGTCATGCAGCTGGCAGGACTTCAATCAACAGAATGTGGACCCTGCTCTTTTCAAAGAGCACACGGTGTGGGCTCTTAGGCATTCTGGTGAACTTCATCAGGGTATGCAAAGCCCCTCTGCCTGAGGGGCCTTTATGCACACCTAGTCAGGCACCAGCATCCTAGTCCCCTGCTGGTGGTCCAACCTGCCTACCAGACATGTGGCACATGTGCCAACACAGAGCTCACACAAGGAAGCACTGCTTGGTACCTGCACAGCTCCAGTTTGAGGGGAGGAAAATGCTGACTCTGAACGTGGTCTATATTTTTACTGCATCTTCATGTTCAATTTGGAGAATGTTATCACTGAGGTACCAAATGCCACTTAACTCACTGTGGGGGAGCATGAAGAAATGCCCAGTGGTCCCTGGGATGAGGCTGCAGTCCAGAGGCAGGGACAAGATGAACATAGATGATGCAATGGGGACTCAATAGAAGGCAATGTGTAATCAGGAGCCATGTTGTGTGCTATCTCTCTAAGTGCTGCAGGAGCTCAGAAGAGTAAGGGGTCAAGTTGGGGTGGGGTGGCCAAGGAAGGTCCTGGTGCAGGGCCCCCAAGGTAGAGCAGAAGATAGAGGAGACCATTACAGGTGAGGGAATAACAACTGGGACCTATATGTAAACCCACAGAACTCAAGAGCTGGCCTGGATCCATGTAGGAGACCCCCCAGACTTCTCTTTCACCCAGGAGAGAGGCCACAGACAGCAGGCCTCCCTCAACCCCACTCAGGTCCCTGGAACAGATGCTCCACTGTCCACAGCCTGACCACAACCCTCCATGAGCTGTGTCCCATTTATGCTGGCCTAGAAACTGGGAAGTACCTGGGATGGGGCCCCCTTCACTTCTTCCACATGATTGCTAGGGCTCCAGGGGGACCAGCAAGGGATCATTTTTGTGGTTAGGAAATATCTGTGGCAGTTGTGGACACCACAGGTCCTCCCTGAACCCTTGTGAAGTGGAGGCCACATTCCCAAAGATTCTCAACTGCCTAAACTCTAGCTCTAGTCTCTTCCTTCTTCCTGGTAGCTCATCTTGGTATGGCAGGTGAAGGTTATCTTTCTACAGGTCCATCAGGTCCCCTCAGATCCAAAATACGCTAAACTCAAAAGCAGGACGTCACAAAACAGAACAGTAGATACTAAGTTGTGGTTCAGCTCAATGATCTTTAAACTTGGCTGCACACAGAGCCACCTAAGGGTCTTCTTAAAAGTACTCATACCCAAACACTTCAACAGGCACTTTGCAAAGAGAGGATCTAAATGGCTAATAGACATGTGAAAAGGTGCTCAACTGTATTAGTCATCAGAGAAATGCAAATTAAAACCACAATGTAATATCATCACACACTCACCAGAATGGCTAACGTGAAAAAGCCGGAAAATACCAATTGTTGGCAAAGATTCTGTGAAGCAACCAGAACTCTCATATATTGCCAAGGGGAGTGTAAATTGGTACAGTCACTTTGGAAAATTGTTTGGCATAAGGTACCAAAGATGAACATACTAATTTTGAGACCTGATCAGCAATTTCATGTCCAAGTACGGACTCAACAGAAATGCATGCAAATGTGCTCTAAGACACCAACGAATGCTCATAGCAGTAATCATAATAACCCCAAACTGCCAACAATAACCCAAGTACCCAAATGTAGATAAATGGATGAATATCCACATGGTGGAATACTCTAGCAATGAGAATGAACTAACTACAACTATAAGCAACAGCTTTGATGAATCTCACAAACACAATGTTGACTGGAAGAAGCCAGACACAAAAGAATATATACTGCATAATTCCACTTATATAATATAAAGCTCAAAAACAAGCAAAGCTGATTTATACTGTTAGAAATTAGAATGGTGGTTACCCTTAGGGGCACCAGGGGATGCTGGTGATGTTGCTTCTTGATCTGGATGCAGATTACTTGGGGTAAATTCACTTTGTGAAAATTCACCAAGCTTTACACTTATGGTTTATGTTTTTTTCTTTTCCTTTTTTCTTTTTTGCATGTATGTTATACTTCAATAAAGACTTAGATGTTTAAAGAACTTAAAAATTTTTTTTCAATTAAAAAACTTTATTTTGAATAACTCTAGACTCATAGACAGTGTCAGAACTGTACAGAATTCTCTTATACGTACTTGGTTTGCCAAAAGATAGTATCTTGCATAGTCATAGTATAGTCATCAAACATAAGAAGTTTACAGTGGTCCAACGATACTATTAACTAAACTGCTGATTTATCCAGGGTTCATCAGTGTCTTGCTAAGGGTTTTTTTTTTTTTCTGTTCCAGGATCCAATCTAGAATCTCTCATTCCATTTAGTTGTCATGTCTTCTTGTTCTTCAAGAACTCTGACAGTAAAGAAGTTTTTAAAACCCAGATCAATTCAGTCAGTATCTCTGGGGTGAGAATGAGGCCCAGGCATCAGTATTTTTTTTGTATTCTAGATTGTAATGTACAGACAAAATTGAAAGCCACTGGTTTAATTTCTTGGGAAAAGCAGATCCATTCAAAAGCCTCAAATGGCCCTGACAAAAGGCACTTCCATCTTGGTGGAGAGAGAAGAGGAGGTCCAGCTTTGTTGATGTGATGAAGCCTTCTGCATGGGTAGAGGAAGTATTACATACAGCATGCTGTTGTAATATGTTTCTTCCCTGGCAGTGTCTGTTGAAAGCTGGTTGCATCAGTTTGTAATGGTATATGATGGGAACAGGTGGGCCCTGGCATCGTCCCAGGCAAGGGTGGGGGTGTGTAGGACCCACTCAGGGTGTCTGTGCTTGTGGGTAACAGTCAACTCTGGTCTTCAGATGATGCTTAAAATCCCTGGCTCTGGGTCCAGATTAGGAACTTGCAACATCTTGCTGAGGACCGTGTCAGGCTTGGCTCAAGTGCTTGGGCTGAGAATTTTCCTTCCTCTCCATGTGGTTAGTGGCAGCCACCCTAGCAATGGCTGAATTCCAGCATACTCTAAACAAACTATAGGCAGCTTGGAAAAGACAAGACAGGACATGGACTTATATATACTACTCAGGTGTTTTGCCTACCTGGGCCCCATTCACTTTCCCAGAAATGCATGGACCATGAACCTTCTGCTATGTGAGGGGCTGTGCAGAGAGACCTCAGAAGCCTCCCCCAGCCCTCCGGGGCCCTCCACTTTCTGGCCATAGGCTGGCTCTTCTGGCTGTGTCCCTGCATATCTGCTTCCCAGAATGGCGTTTACAGAGCAAGAGTGAACAGGTTGGGCCTGGGGCTCTTGCACCTCTGCTGGGCGGGACGCTGGCGGGGGCCTCGGCTGGGCTCACTTGGCTGAGGGACAGAGTGGCGTGGGCTGGAAGAAGACAAGCTAAACTGAAAAAGCCTACATCACTTAAGATGTTAAAAACAAACAAATCTGTCTCCAACTGCCCAGTCCCCACTCCTCAAATTAAAAAGAAAAATCCCTAGAGGTAAAAAAAAAAAAAAAGAAAGAAAGAAAGGAAAAATCATGAATAAGGAAGCCAGGGTAAGAATGTAGAAGTATCTCTCCACTGAAGCTGCAGTTCTTTATTTCCCTGGCTTTGGGTTCCCCTGGTGAAACTGAGGTGATGCTTCCCAGGCCTTTTCCTTCTGCTCAGGAAGGTCCATGGCTCTGCTGGAGTAGGCCAGGAAGCTTAGGCCCTGAGGGCTGTGCCTGTGCTGCCCCTGGCTGGGTCCTCAGCCCCAGTGTGCCATCTCATCGCCCTGCCTGTGAAATACCACAAAGGCAACCCCCGCCAGCCAGAGTGGCACTACCCCTTCCTGTTGTCGTCTTTAAGAAGCGTTTAAGAAACGTATCCTTTTTGTGCTTCAGGAAACGGGTGGCCAGGAAGAGTTCTTGATTCTACTTTCTCCCTAGAGGTATGCGTGCTTCAAAGGGGTGCATAAATTCAACAGAACTGAGGCCTGACTGGGCAGTAGAGTGAGGAGGTGAGAGAACCCAAGAAGCACTCCAGCAGGAGAGTCACGCAGGCTGATCTCAGAGGTGGCCACAGGACAGCTTAGCTGCTGCAAGGGTGCGAGATGTGATAAGGGCAAGCCCATGGGCCTCACTGGGCTCCAGTTAACCTTCAGCCCAGTGGATAGACAAGCACACGGCATTCCCCAGAGCAAAAGCATCAAAGAAGCTATTGACCTGAAAGCACATAGGCCTGGTGAGTCTGACCTGAGGGACCCCTAATGTCACATCTAGGGGAATCCCACCCACACACGGCCTGGATGTCCCTCAAACATTCACTTTACCTTAAGGCCCAACAAGGACCTAGTATCAGGAAGGTATTTAACCCTTTTTTGAAACTGTTGATATTTTCCAGCCTGTCATATAATTTCTGAAAACCAACACAAATTCTCTTTCCTGGTTTCCTTTTATCTACGTGCTTATTTTCCTCCTCAAACTACTCCAATACTGGCACAAAAACAGACATATAGATCAGTGGAACAGAACAGAGAGTCCAGAAATAAACTTGTGCACTTATGGTCAATCTATGACAAAGGAGGCAAGAATATATGATGGTGAAGACAGTCTCTTCAATAAATGATGCTGGGAAAACTGAAAAGCTATATGTAAAAGAATGAAATTAGAATATTCTCTAATACTATATACAAAAACAAACTCAAATTAAAGACCTAAATGTAAGACTGGATACTATAAAACTTCTAGAGGAAAACATAGGCAGAACATTCTTTGACATAAATCACAGCAACATTTTTTTGGATCCATTTCCTAGAGTAACGGAAATAGAAGCAAAAATAAGCAAATGAGACCTAATTAAACTGAAAAGTTTTTGCACAGCAAAGGAAACCATAAACAAAACGAAAAGACAACCTATGGAATGGGAAAAAATGTTTGCAAACAATGCAACTGACAAGGGAATAATTTCCAAAATACACAAGCAGTTAACACAGTTCAATTTCAAAAAACCCAATTAAAAAATGGGCAGAAGATCAAAACAGACATTTCATCAAAGAAGACATACAGATGGCCACTAGGCACATGAAAAGATGCTCAACGCTGCTAATTATTCAATAAATGCAAATCAAAACTATAATGAGGTATCACCTCAAACCAGTCAGAATGGCCATCATTAAAAAGTCTACAAATAATAAATGCTGGAAAGAGTGTGGAGAAAAAGGAACCCTCCTACACTGTTGGTGGGAAGGCAAATTGGTGCAGTCACTGTGGAGAATAGTAAGGAGGCTGCTTAAAAAACTGAATATAGAAGGGGAGAGGGTATAGCTCAGTGGTAGAGTGTGTGCTTAGCATGCATGAGGTCCTGGGTTCAACCCCTAGTACCTTCCTTTAAAAAAGTAAATAAAAATAAATAAATAAACCTAATTACCTCCTGCTCAGAAAAAAAAAAGAAAAAGAAAAACAGAGTTACCATATGATCTAGCAATCCCACTCCTGGGCATATAACCAGAAAAGACGAAAGCTCTAATTCGAAAAGATACATGCACCCCAATGTTCACAGAAGCACTATTTACAATAGCCAAGACATGGAAGCAACCTAAGTGTCCATCAATAGATGACTAGATAAAGAAGTTGTGGTATTTATATACAATGGAATACTACTCAGCCGTAAAAAGGAACGAAATAATGTCACTGGTAGCAACGTGGATGGATCTAGAGATTACCATAGTAAGTAAAGTTAGTCAGAGAAAGACAAATATATGATATCACTTATATGTGGAATCTAAAAAAATGACACAAACAAACTTATTTAGAAATGAACTTACTTAGAATACAGACTTGCTGACCTGAGGCTGGGCAAGGGAGGGAGTTGGGAGGGGGATAAAGCACCTCAACATACCCTAACATTACTCTCTAATCTCCTGCAGAGGTCTTTTTTAACCTCTTTTTATACACATATTTTATTTAAATGTGTAATTTTTATGTTTTGTCTTGAGGTGGTAATTAGGTTTGTTTGCTTGTTTGTTTATACGGAGGTACTGGGGATTAAACCCAGGATCTCGTACATGCTAAGCACACACTCTACCACTGAGCTATACCCTCCCCTGCTCCTGAAGAGGTCTTCAACTAGCCAAACCCAACTGAAAGCATGAGGACATAGAGCCTCGCTGACCCAACCCACAAAGGTCAAATACTGGAAGGTGTGGGGAAGGGTAGAATATGAGTAGAGGCAGGCTGGTGGGGGGATACCCTACATGGTCATCTAGTTTACTAGCCATTTAAAAGAAGTAAATTAGAAGTTACTGTGCTATAATGTGGCACCTTTACTGCAAATAAAAGGGACAAGAGGCAGTCAGAGACAGAAATGACCATGAAAAAGGGTTTAAGGAATTTTAGCACAGTGATCTAGGTCCTCATCATGGAGGGACAGATAGCTCTATTTAGCTTAATAATTCCAAGGTAAAAATGTATGTCCATAAAGATGATTCTAAATTATCCACAAAACATCAAACGTGTGTACTACTTAACTGCTTTAACAAGGCAGGGAAGATTATAACATAATTTAGAGATACCATGCATCCATCCAAAATAAGTATAACAGGCTTCCATTAAACATCAGGTTATTTACGTGGCTCGATCTCCTTTCTCTCTGAAGTGACACTAAAATGCTAGTCAAGAATTAAAATGGTATAAATCCTCAAGAGCAAATAGAATGGTAGAGACATCAGTGGATGAGAGATTTCAGCAAACTCTGGGAAGCTGGAAAACAGATGGAGAATGATGGCTGATGTGGAAGAAGCTAGTTTCTTAAGGGCCCACAGAGGCGGACACTGACAGAAGGCAAGCTACTTCACCCTCAGAACTCTGGGGGAGCTCAGGCCTTGGGGAGAGTCAGGTCAGGTACAGAGTGGGTGGGGTAAGGAACCACAGCAATTGTTTGGAATCCTCCCAGGTCCCACCCTACACTGTGTCCCATATAGCAGGAGACTGAAGACATTAAACAGGAGAAACCCTGGCAGAAGAGAGGCAGATGAACCTTTTCAAAGATGAAAAGAGAGTGACGAGCGCAAAGTGTGAAGAATGAACAGTGGGACTCAATGCACTCCCCTCCACTGCTGCACACCCAAGCCTGCCCCAGGCACATATCACCCCATTCCAGAGTGTAGTAAACAAACATGGCTACAAATTTTTTTTGACACTTCTTCCATTGAGGTATGTCTTTGTCTCCTTCGGTGAATATAGATGGGCTTGTGACTACAGCAGAAGTGATGCTCTGTGATTTCCAAAGCCAGGCCATAAAAGGTGCTGCAGCTTCCATATTGCTGGCTGGAACATTCACACTGAACCCCGAGGTACCACGCAAGAAGTCCAAGTACCAGGCTGTTGTACTAGAGAGGCCATTTGTAGTCTCTCTGTCTCCAGGCCCAGTTGTGCCCAGTCTTCCAGCTATCCCTGCCAAGTGGAGAAAATTAGAATGGGATCCTTCAGCCCCAACTGGTTCCAACTCCCAGGCACCTCAGCCTAGGCCTCAGACATTGTGAAGCAGAAAAGAGCTGTACCTTTTCCAAATTCCTGACTTGCAGTGCAATAAAATGGTAGTTGTTTATGCTAGAAAGTATTGGGGTGGTTTGCTATACAGCAACTGGAACAGGGAGTTAGAATGCTTCTATTGAGAAGCAGCATGGCTCCAGAGCAGTGGTTCTAAACAGATTTTTCCCTCAGGGGACATTTGGCAATGTTTACAGCCATTTTTGGTTATCATAACTCTGGGAGTGCGGTTGCTACTGGCACCCAGTGGGTAGAGATCAGTGACACTACTACATATTCTACAGTGCACAACAAGGAATTATTTGGCCCAAAATGTCCACAGTGTCAAGGTTGAGAAATCCAGCGCTAGAGAAAAAGTCTGACATTTAAAGGCTTGTTAACGAAAAGATTGTCTTGCTTCCTGCAGCGAAGCCTCAATTGATATGTTCTCCCCAAACAGTTTAATTCAGCTTCTTATTGCTTCATTCATAAATATCAATAGATACTTTTCATGTTTGAGGAAAGCCTTCAACAGGAAAGAGAAAACAAAGAAAAGCCAGGTGGAAACAAAGACAATTTACAGATTAGAAGAATATTAACACAAAACTAATAGACACTGAAAAATAATACATTCAGAGAGATAAGAGGGAGACAGTATATCCATAAAACAAGAATGCAATATTATGAAAAAGAAACAACTGAATATAAGAATGGGTATTTGTATATAAAAAATATAAAAGCCAAAAATTTTTTAAATCAATAGAAGGACTGGAGGATAAAAGCAAGGAAGGTTTCCCAAGAAAGTAGACCCAAAAGACAAAGGGAGGAGAAATAAAAGAGAAAATATAAGAAAATTAGAAGATTAATCCATTAGGTTCAACAGATAAAACAGAGAGGAGGAAATTATCGAAGAATTAACATAATTTCCTCCAGAACTCAAGGATATATAACACACTATTTAGCACAGCAGTGAAGAATGTCTACATTCAGTATGTATTGAGCTAACCAAAAATAGTGTTAGTCTTACTGAAAGGATGCAGGGATGAGAACTGGACGTGGTTTTATAGGTGAGCTCAGTTCTCATCTACCACAACAAGTCCACAGAGGTCTAAAATTGGTAAATCAAGAAATAACAACAGAACAGAAATAGAAAAGGGTTAAAAGGGGCTCCCTCTGAAGAGAGTAGGACTGAGAAAGGTAGAAAGGGGATTTTTTATAAGCCTGTCTATTTTATTTAAACCATATCCATGCATAATTTTGACAAGTTTGATAAAATAGAAATTAATTAAAATGAGTCCAATAAAAAATTACAATGTGATTGGATTAAATTCAATTATTTGGAAAATTCACTTATGTGGACAAGCCATGGCCCAAGAATGCTCAAAAAACTGGCATGGGCAGCATATACCTTGTTAATGTGGAAGAGTTTCTCCTAACGTCACCAACCAGCAGACTGTTGGTAGGTAGGGGTAGGGATGGGAGATGGCACAGCAGCCCTTGGACAGTCACCCCCTCCCTTTCCCAGCAGGTTGTATTTGCTTGGGAGACCCTACCCTTGAGTATGGATCCTACCAGGCTGCCAAAGAGAGGAGCTAGTCATCCTTTTAGGATGACTTCTGGGAATTCACTAGGATCCCCTACCTTTCTTACTCTGGACCCAGACAAGATGCTGGGTTTCTTTCTGAGGGTGGCTGAGGAGCTACGCCTGCCCAGGGCTGCAGCCACAGGGCCCTCCCTGGAGGTGCAGGAGTCAGGCTGTCTAAGCAGCCAAAAGTGCCCACACACACTCATGGTCATCTGACAGGTCACCATATCTCTTACCAGGGGATCCCTGAGAAGAGGCCAAAGTGGGGAACATGATTGTAGGCATTTGAGCCTTACATTTGAGGCACATCTCCTTGGACACTAGCCCTCAGGCCTAACTGTCTTTTCTTTCTTTTCCTTTACCCACTGCCTATTCTCCATCCCATCTGTCTCTACCTCAGTCCTCCAGAGCTCTGCCCTGGGGCTGCTCAGCTGACTTGCCTGCCAAATACACTGTAGTTTTTTGTTTTTTTTTTTAAACATTTTCAATTGTTACATCCTTTGAAAAATTACATCATCATTATATAAGTAATACATATTCCTTATAGAAAAATGTTAAAATATTGAAAATCACCCATAATTCTAACCAGCCAAATAAAACCAATATTTGCCCATGAAATTCCAGAATGTTTCCAGGTTTTCTCACAAGTATCCAGAATGTATCCAGGCTTTCTCACAAGTGAAAATACTGTTGGTCCACATCTCATTTGGGTACCGACCTGCTAAGCACTCAACATATGCCAAACCTTGAGTTGGGCCTTTAGAGGTGTTAATCCCAGCAAATCCTCACAACTCTGTGAGGCAGGTGTTATTCTTCCCATTTTGCAGGCAGGAAGCGGGGGCTTAGGGAGATCACATCACTTGTCTGAGTCCTCATCTTGGTTAAGAGACTGATGTGGATTTCAACCCTCCAGGCTAAATCTAAAGCTATTTTCCTTGAATGCTTTGTAAGAGTTTTCCATTTTTCTTTTTCTTTCTTTCCTCCCTTCTGCCCTCCTTCCCTTCCTTCCTTCTTTCTTTCTCTCTTTTTTCACTTAATATATGCAAACATCTTTCTTGTCAATAAATACACACCTAGATCATTCTGCTGCATGACATGCCTTTGTATGGACATGCCAGATTTTAAACAACCAATTCCTTTTTATTGGACTTTCTGATGTTTCCCTTTTTTTTTCTATTATAAACAATGCAGTTACAAATACCTTTGTTCATACACCTTTGCACAAATATGATTATTTTCTTAGGATAAATTCCAGGAGGTAGAATTGCTTGGACAAAGGCTAGACACATTTTAAACAGCTGCCCCTTTTCCAGTCACATCAGCTATCAGTGCACATTCCCCCACATACAGTATTTACTGAGTATTTCCACTTATAAAAAAATTTGGACTGTGATTTAACACTGAATCTTAGAACCCTATGCTGAAAGCATTCTAGTGTATTCCTCTAGAGTTAGAACCATACTTTTAAAAAAAAAGCCTGGACTTCAATAGTAAGGAAGGGGAGGGAGGAAAGCAGAGCAGGAGGGCCAGGCTGTAGGCCCACAACTGACTGGCATGAGGGAGGTTGTGATGTTTTCCCAAGGAAAGCAGTCTCCTCCTGGATCTGAAGACCTGACAGCCACCTCTGATGATCCACTCCTCATATTCAGCTGTCCTCACTGTCCCAGCACTCACACACTAATCAAAAAGTCAACTCAAATTCTCAGATCTTCACTTTATCTGGTTGCCAACACTTTCAGTACTCTGGTCTTCCCTGAATAACTTTCAGGGCCTTTTAAGCTAGGAAGACCCAAACTAGATACAGTATTATTGCTCTTTTACCTTGATGTTGTCTTCCTTCAATAGGCTGCAAACTCTGGCACCTGGTGGAAAAAAGGAAAGTAAGTGATTGAGGCACAGCACTGAGGGGGAGACCTGGGGCAAAGCAGCTGGTCCACGACAGACACCAGCACATGACGTCCACGTGGGCATTCTCTGCTCAGGGCAGTTCTTTCTCACTTGGCTTGTTAATGCTCCTGCTAATGCTGGCAGAAACCTCAATGCTCTTTCCCTTGTCTCAAGGCCTTGTATAAATAGTCAGTAGTCCTGTCATACATTTTTCTTCATATATCCAGTCATCAGATATGCCAGGCACCGTCCTTGGCCTCTGGGGATACAGTAGTAGACAAACAAATTTTAAAAACCCTGTCCTTGTGGAACTTGAAATCTCTGGCAAAGACCACCAACCAACCAACCAACCAACCAACCAACCAACCAACCAAATAAATAAATAAATAAATAAATAAATAAATAAATAAATAAATAAATAAAATAGTAGCCAGAAGAGGAAAAATAAAGCAAAAGACGGGGGAGGAAAATATTAGATCAGAAGGTGGGAAGGAGAGCTGAAACTGTAAATGGTGTGGCCAGAGAAGCCCAGACATCTGAGAAGATGACCTATGAACAAAGACCTGAAAGAAATGAGGACATGCACCCTAAAAATCAGTGGGGAAGAAGCTTCCCAGGTGGAGGCAACAGCACATGCAAAGCCCTGAAGGTGAGAGTCTGCCTGACATGGTAAAGATCAGAGAAGAGGGTGGTGTGGCCAGAGTAGAGTAAGTGAAGGGGGAAGTAAGGGAGGGGATCAGAGAGGTAGTGAGAGGCTCTAGAGTGTGCAGAGCATTAAAGTTCATCAAGTATTAAACTTGAGCTTTGACTCAAGATGGAAGCCACTGGAGAGTTTTAGACAAAGAAGTGACACGAAGTGACTCACACTTTAACAAGATCACTCTGGATGTTGTGTTGAGATTAAATTGGGGAGTATAGGTTGAACCAGTTGGGAGGCTACAGCAGAAATCCTGGCAAGAGACAATGGTGGCTTGGACTAGAGAGGTAGCATGGAGATAATGAGATCTGGTCAGACACCACAAAGTAGAGGCAGCAGAATTTGTTGATGGATTGGAAGTGGGATATGAAATAAAGGAGTCAAGGAGGACTCCAAGATTTCTGGCCTGACCAAGTGGGAAGATGGAATAGCTATTATTTGAATGCAGAAGCCTGATAATGGAGCATGTCTGATGGGGAGATAAGGAACTCAGTTTTGGACATGTTAAGTATGAAAAGACTTTTAGACACTCAAGTGGAGAGGCCTGTAAGCAGGTGGATATATGAGTATGGAGTTCAGGGGAGAGGTCCAGGCTGGAAACAAAGATTTGTGACTACTGACCATATAGCTCTTTAAAGCCATGACACAGGATGAGATCACCAAGGGGGTGACTGTCAATAGAGAAGTTGCTGTGAGGACTGAGCCCCATTCAGTTGCTCAGCACATGAGATTGAGGAGTAGCAAGTAAAACAGGAGGGAAACCATGAGAAAGGGTGTCAAGGAGAGGGAGCAACCCACTGTGACAGGTCAAGTAATATGGAGTCAGAGAATTAATAACTGGATTTAGTACTTGGAGCCACAGGTGATCCTGGTCAAGGGCAGATTCAGGGAAATGGTTGGGATGAGAACCTGACTGGAACAAATTCAAATGAGAGAAGCTCAAATCGTGAGCTAAAAGACAGAGTGGGCTGGCAGCAGCAGAAGTTCTGGAAGCAAAGGGGTAAATGATGATCAGATAAACTGCTTTTAGCTTCACTTCACTCATTTATAAACTGTAAAGCACAAAGCGGGCACTTCCACAATGCATGTAACCATTTGGCAGCTGTGGTTCCCAAGCTGGACCAGATTCTCCAGGTTGCTGAGCTTCAACCAGTTCTGGCCCCATGAGACAGCAATCAGCTTGTTTCTAGACTCTCATGAAATTACTCCCATTTTCTCAGTGTCATGCGTAGCCTTAGGATCAATACCCATAATTTGGGGGTTGTTGAGCAGGTCCTCTGTTTCTTATAAACCAAGATCTCACTCGGGCCTCTTCTCCTGATGCAAAGTCAGAGGGAACAAGACAGGCAGGACGTGCTGCTCTCATGGAGCCTCGCTTCTGGCAGAGGAGATGAAGATTCACCAAGGAAACAGATGAGCAGGCAAGTCACTTCAGATGTGGACAAGTGCAATGAAGATAATAATATGGGGTGAAAGAGGGAAAGAGAATGTGGGAGGGGCCACCTTCAGCCAGACTGTGTGGTCGAGTGGCCTCTCTGGGAGATGACATTTAAGATGAGAGCTAGAAGACAGTGCCCAGCTAATTCCCCTCAAACTGGCCCTTACCCTACTCTACTCTTGAGCTTTCAAATTTCCCAAGGCTGGGTAGGGCCTGGCACCAGCTAAGTACAGGTCCAAAAAGAGATACTCTCTTTCTCTCTCTAATATGTATTGTGGGGATTTTTTTCTCCATGACTACAAAAGACATGCATTTTCACAGAAAGAATTGGAAAAAACTGAAAAAAGAAGTTACTTACAATTCCACCACCCACAGATAACTACTGTTCACATTTGGTATGCAATTTTCTAGACATTTTCTATGCACATATAGACATTTTTAAAAGATGAGATCATGTACATTCTGTTTTGTGTATGCTGTTTTAGTCAAGAATTTTTACTAAATTGATTATAAGCATTCTTCTCTTGCCATATTGTTTTCTTCTACATGATGATTTTTAATGGCTGCATAGTATTCCACCGAATGCACATTTTTACCAAATTTTATTTAATTCCCAAACATTGGCCACTTAAGACTGTTTCCAATTGACTGCTATTATGAGTAAGTACTATAATGAATAATTCTGTACGTAGCTTTTTTCCTTAGTTGGGGAGGCTTGCAAATCTCTGAATGTTTCCTCGAGTTAAAAGAAAATGTCACTGCCCAGTGGGAGTACCACAAGTCTCATGGCACTGAGAGGCAGCCTGAGGCTTAGGGCAGTGGAAGAGCAGAGCTGAGCCATGGTCTCAAGGAGCCCCAGAGTTCGCTCAGATGCCAGAAGCTGATTTAATCCTCTGACATACCCCACCCAGAGTTTTCCTCCCTGGAGGGCCTGAGCAGCAGGAAAACAATAGGCCCCTCACATTAACCCAGTGAAATCCAAAGGGATTCCCCACCTGAGCCAGGAAGAGGGTGTCACTCTCTGACCTAAGCACAGAGAGCACCTTCATCCTCCTTTGAAATCCCCTTGAGGAAGCTCCTCCCTCCAACCCTCCCTGGGGAAAATATCCGTGTGGTGAGGCAGTCAGCCTTTCTTTGGGGAAGCACTTCTGGGGAGTGCACAGGAAATAAAGGGCTCTCCAGAAATAGCAGCTCCTCTCCTATCCCTGACCCACCCTCCTCCTGAATCCTTGAATTCTCCAATTCCCCAGAGGGGCTGGTAGGGAGAGTTTATGCCCCCCATAAGAGGACTGTTCTCAGGGAGAACGTGTTCTGGGGTGAACGGGAAAAGCACAAGCCCAGGAGGCCATCAGACCTGGGTTTGAATCCTAGCTCTGGCACATTCCAGCCTCATCTTGGGCAAGTGACCTCCTCTGTGAAATTCAAGCTCCAGGGACTTGGGTCTCTTTTGTTTACTGTTATATCTGCCAACACTTAGCATGTAGTAGGTGCTCAATAAATACTATGCCAGATCAACGCATATGATCATTTCTGAGCCTTAGTTTGCTCATCTATAAAATGGGGATGCTAACACCTATCTCACAGGCTTGTTGTGAATAAAAAAATAAAACATGGGTAAAATATTTAACATAGTTTTGGGTGTACAGCAAACACTAGAGTTCAAAGCCCTGGAGAATTGCATACACCATGCCCTGAGCCCCATAGCATTGACAGGAAGCTCTTCAGTTTCCTCAGTAGAATTAGTTTGTCTCTACTCTGCTCACTACTGCACCCCAAACACACCTCTGGTATGGTACATATCATCCTGTGTGTGTGCTTCCGACTCCCTCATTACACTTCAGGGCAATTTAAGGACAAAAATTTTGCCTCTGTATCCTCTGTGCCTCTGAACAACACTGTAAAGTAAGCAAGGTCTTTATCCCCATTCTACAGATGAGGAAACTAAGGCTCAGAAAGGTTAGGTACCTTGCCCTAGTTACACAGCTGGGGAGTGGCAGACCAAGGTGTAAACTTGGTTCTGATTTCTGGGCCTCTGCTCTCTTCTAGGTGGCTCTCTTGCAAATGGGAGTTGGGGGTGAGGAGGAAGCAAGTAGTCCCTATGTTCCTGAGGGAAAACTTGGGCAGAATTCCAAGAGGAAGGAGGTCCTTGGGGAGTTGAGAAGTTGTCAGGGCACTGGCAGTCACCTGAGCCCCGTTGCATCTTCCTGTGGATCATCATGCGTGCAACAGCTGCAACCCCCAAAGGCCTATGGTTTGGCTGGTCTGGGACAGGCCAATGCAAAGGTGGGGCCCCCAAGCACCCTTTGTCAGTGTGGAACCCAGCCAGCAAGGAGACTTGGGTTTCCTCAGCCCGGAAATGATGGTCATGGCCCCAGCAGCAGGGGAGGTAGCTGCAGGGCATCTGCTCGGGACTGGCCTATCTTCAGTAATGGGGCAGGAAGGACTTCTCGCCAGACCACAGGCATCTTGATTTACTCACCTCTGTGACCCCAGGATCCTACTGGATGAGTAAGACCCCCAGCCTCTGACACTAGGGAGTGAGGGAGAGGAGGTAGTAGCTAGACCTAAACCAGGGATGTGCAGGGAAGAAATAAGGGACCAGGTCGGAGGATTTTTAATGACCAAGAATGACCTCTGTCTCCCCTCTTCCTTATTAAATTGTATGTTTCTGAAGGGCAGGTCTGTGGCTGATTCATCTGTGTTTCTACCACACCCAGTTGATTACTTTGCAGAGAACTCGTATTCACTAAGCATAGCTCATTGGAAGTAAAACTGGAAGCTAGTACACAGGACAACAGATGGCATCTGCTTTTCACACCTGGATCATCCAGGAAAGGGCAGTCCTGCTAGTCCAGTATCCTGACCAGGATGACCCCAAGGAGGAGCAGGGACTCTTCATCTGGGGCATTCAGAGTGTACCTCCCTCCTGAGACCCCACCCACGTGACTAACCCTCCCTTCCTCAGCCAAAGAGAGACCATTTGGGGGAAATCTCCTGGCTCTATGTGTCTCCCTGGTAATAGAAAGGGAATGAGTGTGTGGTATAACATCTTCGTCCTTGGGTCTGGAAGAATTGTGAACCATGAGAAAGAAAAATTCAGATAAACTGAATTTTTGAGAGTAAAACTGCTGCTTTTGCCTGAATTGTCAGATCAGCAGATTCTTTTTCCATTGGCCATTCCCACATCATGTGTGTACTGCATGGCTACAAATAATCCTGATGTTATATATTTAAAATAATGCCTTTCTTCAATCCTTCTTTGTCCATCAGTGTAACCTGTATTGCCCTCTAAAGGTGTGCTGTGTGCAGGGCTTGTCTCTACAAGGCCAAACTCAGTATGCATTTATCACCTGCATATCTGTATAACCTGAAGCTTCAGGCTGAGGGTACTCAGAACCTATAGTGGGATATCCTGGAAACCAGATATTACACATGTCTATGCACGTGGCCTGAAATTAAGTGTATAGAATAAGGCCTAAGCTTCTCAGACAGCAGCCAAAGGCCTTCAGGCCATGCCCACCTGCCCACACCCCTCTCCCATCTTGTACTTCACTTACCTAACAATATAGCTCAATTGCCTGGACCAGCTAGCTTTGACTTAAGCCAGTTCCCAAAGAGCAGTTTCTAGATCAGCAGCATCAGCATCACCTGGCACTTGTTAGAAATGCAAATTCTTAGGTCCCACCCCAGACCTACTGAACCATAATCTCTGGGGTGCGGCCCATCTGCCTGTGTTTTCACAAGTCCTCCAGATGATTCTGACATGCACTAAAGCTTGAGAACCACCTGGTTATGCCATTCCCTGAGGCTGGGTTGCTCTTCTGAGACCTTTTCTGCCTGTTCTCCTTGCAACCGCTTTTCAAAGTTCAGCTCAATATTATCCCTTTCAGGAAGTACTCCTAGTCCCCTGAGCACCTGTGAATGCATCTTCCTGGAACTCACAGCCCCTTTGCCATCCCCTTCCCCATTATGGTAAAAGAGCTTCATTTCTGCTTCTCTTTACAGCATGTATCTTCTGCTTCGTTTGAGAGCAAAGTGCGAGGATTTGTTAACTGCCTACCAGACTGATTCCACCCTAACACACACAACATCACTCTAAAAACACTTTCAGGAGTAAAGGCCACATCTTACTTCACTCACTCTGTCAACAAACATCTACTGAGGGCCTGTTATATGTGGCAGGAACTGTGCAGGGATCTGGGGATTCAGAGATAAAAGGTATGGTCTTAGCCTCCAGAAACACAGAATCATGTAATACTTTTTTGGTATCTGGCTTCTATTGCTCAACATGTCTGAGATTCATCTATGTTGCTATGTGTCAAAACAGTTTGTTCTTTTTTAAATTGCTGTGGTATATTCCATTGTATGGATGTGACACAATTTATTTATCCATTCTGTTCTTTTTTTAAATTGAGGTACAGTCAATTTACAATGTTGTGTCAATTTATGGTGTACAGCACAATTCTTCAGCCATACATGGATCTACATATATTCATTTTCATATTCTTTTTCACCATGAGCTACTACAAGATATTGAATATATTTCCCAGTGCTATACAGTATAAATTTGTTTATCTGTTTGATACATACCAGTCAGTATCTGCAAATCTCAAACTCCCAGCTTATCCCTTCCCGCCTCCCTCCCCGCTGGCAACCACAAGTCTGTATTCTATGTCTTTGAGTCTGTTTCTGTTTTATATTTAAGTTCATTTCTTTTTTTTTTCTTAGATTCCACATATGAGTGATATCATATGGTATTTTTCTTTCTTTTGGCTTCTTATAATGACATTCTCCAGGGCCATCCATGTTGCTGCAAATGGCATTATGTTGTCGTTTTTATGGCTGAGTAGTATTCCATTGTATAAGTATACCACAGCTTCTTTATCCAGTCATTTGTTGATGGACATTTAGGTTGTTTCCATGTCTTGACTATTGTAAATAGTGCTGCTATGAACATTGGGGTGCAGGTGTCTTTTTGAATAAAGGTTCCCTCTGGATATAAGCCCAGGAGTGGGATTGCTGGATCATATGTTAAGTCTATTTTTAGCCTTTTGAGGAATCTCCATACTGTTTTCCACAGTGGCTGCACCAAATTGCATTCCACCAACAGTATAGGAGGGTTCCCTTTTCTTCACACCCTCTCCAGCATTTATCATTTGTGTACTTTTGAATGATAGCCATTCTGACTGGTGTGAGGTGATACCTCATGGTAGTTTTGATTTGCATTTCTCTGATAACTAGCGATACTGAGCATTTTTTCATGGGCCTATTGGTTATTTGTATGTCTTCACTGGAGAATTGTTTGTTTTGGTCTTCTGCCCATTTTTGGATTGGGTTGCTTGTTTTTTTCTTATTAAGTCATACAAGCTGTTTATATATTCTGGAAATCAAGCCCTTGTCAGTCTCATCTTTTGCAAATATCTTCTCCCATTCTGTAGGTTGTCATTTTGTTTTACTTATGGTTTCCTTTGCTGTGCAAAAGCTTGTAAGTTTAATTAGGTCCCATTTGTTTATTTTTGCTTTTATTTCTATTGGTTGGGTAGACTGCTCTAGGAGAACATTGCTGAGATGTACTGAGATAATGTTTTGCCTATGTTTTCTTCCAGGAGATTTATTGTGTCTTGTCTTAGGTTTAAGTCTTTAAGCCATTCTGAGTTTATTTTTGTGTATGGTGTGAGGGAGTGTTCTAACTTCATTGATTTACATGCAGCTGTGCAGTTTTCCCAACGCTATTTGTCAAAGAGACTGTCTTTATTCCATTGGATGTTCTTGCCTCCTTTGTCAAAGATTAACTGACCAAAAGTTTGTGGGTTCATTTCTGGGCTCTCTATTCTGTTCCATTGATTCATACGTCTGTTTTTGTACCAATACCATGCTGTTTTGATTACTGTAGCTCTGTAGTATTGTCTGAAGTCTGGGAGAATTATTCCTCCAGCCTCATTCTTTTTCTTTAGTAATGCTTTGGCAATTCTGGGTCTTTTGTGATTCCATATAAATTTTAATATGATTTGTTCTAGTTCTGTGAAAAATGTCCTGGGTAATTTGATAGGGATTGCATTAAATCTGTAGATTGCCTTGGGCAGTATGGCCATTGTAACAACACTGATTCTCCCAATCCAGGCGCAATCCATTCTGTTCTGGATGGACATTTGGGCTGTTTCCAGTCTAGGGCCTTGTTGAGTGGGAAAACTACAGACATTGGTGGATATATGCACTCATTCCTCTTGAGCATATACCTAGGAGTGGAACTGATGGTTTACGGGATGATGTAATCTTAGCTTTAGTAAATCCCGCTGAACAGTTTTCCAAGTTTCCAAATGTTCAAATTTATATTCCTACCAGCAACATATTAGAGTTTGCCAATATTTGGCATTATGAATCTTTTAGGTTTTAGTCTCTTGGGGTGGTGTATAGTGGTATCTTATAAACTTTAATTTGCTTACTGGATATCTAGATACTCACTTTAAAGAAGCTCAAGACTTCTGCAGATTTTGTCTGTCTTTTTCTTATTGATCTTCAAGAGTTCTTTATATATTCTGGATACAAGTCCTCTGCCAGCTATGTTACTGAAAATATGAGCCTGTGGCTTGCCATTTCATTCTTTTAATGGCATCTTCTGATGAACAGAAGTCCATGAAAGCTCAATTTATCTTTCTTTTCATCTATAACTAGTGTTTTTTGTATTCTGTTTAAGAAATATTTATTTTAATGTCAAGAAATTCAGTAAACAGAAATAGTAACAAAAATAACTAATATTTAAAAAACAAACATGTGAAGGAAGGACAAAGTTTGATGATGAGTGGGAGAAAGACTGCATCTGACCATGAGGGTGTGCCCATTTGAGTGTGACGTGCAAAGCCTGGGCTTTGTTCTATGACGTGATATAGGTGAGAGGTGAGCCCCTGATCAGTTCAACAAGAAGGTGTTGCTGCCCAGTTTGGATGGGGTGCTGTATCAGGTCTGAGGATGGCTCTGTGGGGCAGGAGGACCCTGGCTGTCTGGATCAAGAGAAGGACTATCCCTTTTCATGTGTGCTAAACTGGGTCCAGTCCCCAAAACCCTGGGGGCTCCCCCAGTGCAGGCCCTACTCTTCCTCCTCTGTGCCAGAGCCTGCAAAGAGAGCTGTGTTGACACTTGTCCAGCTGGCTCAAGATGGGGAAATTCTCCCCTCCTGAGTCACCACAAACAGGAGGAGCTTCGCATAACAAGCACGGGACTACAAATGATCGCTATGCTTGTTTCGCTATGCTGCCTCACTTCCAAAATCCCCTGTGATGCTTTCAGATGAAATCTAGATCCAAAAACTTTCCCCATGTTTCCCCCAGTTTGAACAGAACAATACCCAGGGAATCACAAGCTGCCTCATAAAATTGACTTCCCCAAAGAAAAGAGATCTCAGACTCAAGGTTATGAGTATGTAGCCTGGAGTGACGAAGCCCCCACCTCTCTTGCTAGGGGGTAGCAGGCTGGTGGCCCCTGTCACCTTGCCAAGAGGATCCCCCCCACCTACCAGATGAACACAAGCCACCTTCTGCCTTCTCCAGCATAAAGCCAATTCCAGCACCCCCAGGGCAGTTTTCTCCTCAACCAGTTTCATGGATATATACCACACGTGATCTTAGTAGCTCAGAGATGTGGTGCACAGGTTCCCAACATCACTGCTCACAGAAGCCTACCTTCTCTCTAGGGCAGGGCAGTGACCACAGCCAGGTGAGACATTCATTTCTGATAATGTTCACACTACCGGTCCTGGGGAAAACCACTAAGTGATCTCTAGCAGCAGCACCCAGATTCCTTGTTTGTCCTAGTTCCCCACTCCTCACCACTACTTTTTCCCATTTACCATCCTCTCATAAGAACTCAGAACTCCAGGGTAGGATAAAGGGGTCCCTGAAATCCACAAATGGTATGTACAATTCTGGATGTTTGTGCATTTTCCTGAGGAAAGGGTCTACTTACTTCCTCAGGTTCTGAAAGCAATGTGTGACCTTAAAAAGGCTAAGAACCACCAGACCAAGCCCTCTTTAAACAGAGCACATCAGTTTGATAAAGTTAATTTTCACTAATGACTTATGCATCTTTAGCTAACTGCACTTCCAAAATAATACATGGGGAAGGAGAATGCTTAACTTAAAACATATTTCTAATAGCAAAACTGAGAGACAGTTGAAATCTGCGGTGGGGAGGGTGACAGTGAAGCAGGAGGCCTTCTTCCTAGCCTTTCAGCAACTCCCACAGGTGTGGAAGACCAGTTTTTCTGTCTAAATGGCTTTTTGAAGTCTACTTAAGTGGTGACAGGAGTTGGTGACTAGGATGTGTCAAAAAAGGCATTGGCATTTCTCAGCTGAAGCCCAGCCCCTCAGGTTTGATAACCTTCAAGGCCACTGAGACTGCTAATACCGTAGAAAGGAGAGATTCTCCCTGTGACTTAGGGGCCCGGGAACCCTGTTTCTACCGTTATATCAATCCTCAAATAGGAAGAGCATGCCTGAAGCACATGCTCCCCCCTCAAAGGGTCATGACCTCCGAAAAGCTATGTCTGCATCCTGGGTCCCTACTCTCTGCTGGTGATAAGATACAGCAACTGCCCTTAGGAGGAGCAATCTGAGGCCTCCTCCCTCCTACTGCACCAGGCTTTTCCTCCTCTGCTCAGTCTCCTTTTCCCCTCTCAAAGCACAAGCTTCATGACCAAGCAAGGGCCCTGCCCCCACTGCAGTCAGAAGGAAGTGATTCTGCAAGGCCTCCTAGGGACTCCCAACGCTGGCTCAGGCATCACACTGTTAAATAAGTGGGATTTTTTTTTTCAGTGTTTTCAGAAACTGCTGTTTAAAAAAATATAACCAAACTGTTTATGTAATTCTTGGGAAGTCTCAACAGAAATGGTTCCCTATTTATAATTGTGGCCAGGACTTAAAAAATAAAAGTAGAGGGGCTGTCAAAATTGGAGAGGCTGTCACATTAAAATTTTGTGCTTTTGTGACATCAGAACTGTCTCCCTGAAATGGAGACCAAAATCTGCCCAGAACTCAGGTTTTTAGGGGTTTTTAGCATGATGATGCTGGAATGCATTTTTAAAAGCCTGTGAATATTCTATTTTCATAGACCTTCCATGCCTACTATGGCCTCCCCATCCACACATCTGCAGGGTCAACTCTGTCTCCAGGCTGTCCTCCTTGGAGGTGGATGTCAGACCACTTGATGCAGTTCTCAGGGGTTCAGCTCTCTGGACCTGTACCAACTGAATCCTATGGTCCCTAAACCACAAACTCTGATTACAAGGGGAATGCAAACTTCTTAGGGGACAATCACAGTGTGAAGCTGATGATTTGGGCTTCTTTCTAGAATCACCCTGGGGGCTCCACTACTCAGTGTTGGCATTGCAGCTATAATCCAGATTTTGTAGGAAAACACCCTCTTTTTTATTAGAAAGACTATTCTTTGGGTTAAAGCAGTGGTTTGGATCACAGACTTTTCTGGTAAGTAAGAATTGGATGAGAGCTATGCCTCCACCAAATGTACAACTTAATACTATTTCAGGGGAGATGGTGGGTTCACAGCCCATGAAGATGAGCCTGTGGACCCAGAGATAAGAACCCTGGTCCTAGTACAGGCTTCCTGATAACACAAAGCCTCTAAGTATTCATAACCACTGCCAAACAAGCAGTAGCAGCTGAGGTCTCAGCCTAGAACTTCCCTGCTTCCACTTATACTGACAACACCCTAGGAGAGAAGGCAGAGGCATACAGCTCCCACACGTTGATGAGAAAACCCTAGTGCTTCTCCTGAGGACCTGACAGCTTGGAGAGGTTGAGGAGGGTGCCCAGGGTGTGGCCACTCCAGCCCTAACCTCCTTCAGCTGAGGGAAGGTAGCCAAGGGATATCTAAAGGAGGGTGGAGAGACTGGGTCAGCAGTTCTTACCCTTGTTCTCTCCACCCCCTTTATCCCTACCAAGCCCTGATGTCAGCCCTACTATGCTCACCCAGGAAACCCTCAGCCATTTCCCACAGGTCCCCTCCCAGGGAAGTTCTTTAACTGATGGGTGTGGGAAAGAGGAAGAGGAAAAATACTTCTATCCCTTCCAACTCTCTCCACTCTATGAACACCCAGTTAGAAAATGATTACTCATCTGACCTGGAGATCTCATCCCAGGCATCTTAATGGCTCTTCTTATATCCATAAGGAGAATAAGTGACGAAGAAATGCAAAATCCCAACACATAAAAATGTATTTGAAAAAGGGAAGCCCCTCGAAAAGTTCCCATCTGTTGACCAGAGGAAATAAAATTATGACTTAAAAAAAAAACCATTGGGGTCTTTCCAAATCATGGAGGAAAACATAAACAGAGAAAAGACATGCTCTAGTCTTAAAACTCTGACTTGGTACCAAACCATGTGATCCTTAACAGCAGTAAACAATCTCTCCCCAGCAGCCTTAGGCCCACCTTGCCTATTCCACATTAGGCCCCAGACAATTCAACAAACATTTATTGACCACTGGTTGTGTGCTTCCTACCATTCCAGGGGTTGGAGTTCTCCAACCTTTAAGCGTTTTGAGAGGAGCAGGTCAATGTTTACTGTGTACCTATATTGTCCTAGGTTTTGAAGTCTGAAGGGGTAAGAATCTGAGAAAGGAGCAGCTAAGAATAATCCAACTCAGGAAGCACTAATCTACAAATAACACCACAGGCACAAGAAGCAATTAATTTTGCATGGTGGGATCAGGGAAGGTGACCATGAGAGGTGATATTTAAGTTGGGATTTGAAAACATATTAGGATTTTGATGGGCATAGCTGGGAAGAACTGGCATTCCAAGCAGAAAGAAATGAGTGAGCGAAGGTCAGGGTTGGGAGGCAGGGTGGTATGAACAGTAGGTCATGTGGGGGATGGCATGTAGTGAGGCCAGTGGCACCACAGCATGGGGTCTCTGAGAGCAGGAAGGAGGAAATAAAAGGTAGGCTGCAGTTTCTGACAGCCATGGTTAAGTGTCACTCAGAGGAGCTGCTATATGGAGTGTGAGCCTGCAGCTTCAGCATTAGCCATACCTGTCATTCAAGCCAAGGCCCCACTGCCTCCTAGGAAGTTCCCAGCCAATGGCTGATTATGGCAGGGGTGCTTGGGCCTGTCCATTTCTGCTCAAAGTGGGACTCTGCTAATGCGCAATCTTTGTGCTGGAGCTTCCCATTGAGCTAACTGAGATGATCGTAAAGCTGCAGCACAGTAAGAGGATCTTCCTACCCAATTCTCCTTCCTTCACAGGGTGGTGAAAGGACCATTTAAAAGGACAGTGCATCTACTGCTACAAACTTTTAACAAGAAGAAACCAGCAGCATATATAATTTACAATGTGTATACTCTTAAACCCAACAATCCCAATTTTAGAAATCTTCTAGAAACACTAGCACAAACACATGCAAGTATAAGGATGAGGATGTTTACAGTAGCCTCATATATGTTAGCATGACATTGGAAAACTCCATGGCTATCTATAGGAGGGAAGATTAAAAAATGGTATATCCATGCAGTGGAATAATACTATGCAACCTTTAAAAAGAATGTAGTAGGTTTTCTTGTACTGTCTTAGATGTACACAATATATTGCTATTTGTAAAAAGCCAGTTGCTGAACAAATATACAGCATGATCCAATTTTCACAAAATCGTACATATATATATCTTCTACATTTGTTTGTATAAATAAGTCTGTAAGGAGATATATCAACCATTGATAGGGGTTATTTCTCAGGGTAGAAGGTTTTTACTTTTTATGTTTTTAAAAAGTACCAGTAATAGATTCTGGGTTTTATTTTTATTTAGTTTTGTGCTTTTCTGTATTTTCCAATTTTAAGGTGATAAACAGGGTTCATTTCTCTTGAAAGAAAACAAAATTTGAATTTAAAAAGCTCCATATCTACCCAGAAAAAATATATGAAAATTCTTCATATTTCCTATCCAGAGAGAAAATAATAAAAACTCCTGGATAGTTGAGAAATCTGTCAGTGGCCTGGTCTAGGTAAACAGGAATTAGAGATGAACTGGAACAGAGCTGAACACAGGGTAACAAAGACAGAAGTTCCAGAAGAAGCCCAGAGTGCTATCCTGGGTAACAGGTAGATGATCCACAGAAGAGGAGTGGGTAGGGGAAGGAGCAGGAGAGGGGATGTGTGCTGAGTGTGCTGGCCTGAGTGTGGAGGGTCAGGCCAGGTAGTGTAAATGGGAAGAAATGTAAGTAACACTGGCTCCTGCCCTACAGCTCAGGAGAGCAGCCAGGGCTAAAAACTCATGACCTACAAAAGATTCAAAACTTACCAACAGGACTCACCAATGGACTAAAATGTTAAATATAAACAGTGAAATTGTTAAAAAAAAAAAAAAACCTAGAAAAAATATTTGTGAATATTTATCTGATCTGAATGGAAAAGGACTTTAAATACAAAAGCAAATAGCATTTTAAAAGTCTATAAAAATTAACATTAAAAATAAACACCTATCCTTTAAAAACAAAACTCAAATAAAATCAAAAGGCAAGCAAAAATGGGGAGAATATTCACAACATTTACAGAGAGGAAATATCCTTCAAATGTTAAAAAAACACAAGTAAGTAATGGGAAAAAATGCTCCAGTAGGCAACAGAGCATTTTGTATTGATCAGAATGTGGTTCAGTTACATATAACAGAAAATAATAGTGGTCTAAAGAAGATAGGAGTTTATTTCTCTCTCACATTAAAAAGAAGAGTTCACAGCTTGTCAGTTCAGGGTTAGTATACAGTGGCTCCAGGAGTCATTAGAGACTTAGGCTTCTTCCAGCTCATTCTGTTCCATCCCTAGGGTGCAGCTCTCATGGTCCATGCTGGTTGCTAGAGCTCTAGTCATCGTGCCCTCATTTATGGAAGTTAGATGGAGAAAGAGAGGGTAGGTACAAGGGCACATCCCTTTCCTTTTAAGGAGACTTGTTTGAAGTCCCACATGACGCTTACATCTCGTTGGCCAGAACTCAGTCACATGGTCATACCTAGTGGCAAAGGAGCCTGGGAAACATAGCCTTTTAGCTGGGTGGCAAAGGGCTCAGCTAAAAATTAGGTTTGTTACTGAGAAAGAGGAGGGAATGGATATTGGAAAGCAATTAGCAGCTCCTAACATACATGTGAATCGAATTCTCAAAAGAAATACAAATGTAAAAGATTTTAAAACTGTCAACTTTACTAATAAATTAATGTAAAGTAGCCTTCTTATAGTCTCCTCCTACTAAGATCTTAAAGGGCTGGCCAGACAAGCCATCAAGAGGACGCTCTGGATCTGACCATCTTAATAACAACCTCCATACGGCAGCCCACAAATAGAATCCCAGGGTAAGCCCTTCCACCTGCTGAATGGTTCCTGGTCCTTCTCCCCAGAGTCTCCCTCCAACCCCAAGTGACGTGAGATTCTGTAAATGCTGGGAAGTGGAGAAAATTCTGCACCTAGGGATTCTGTAATTAAACTATGGTTAAAATTAAATTTTAGGTGTTTTTGAAAGTTCCTTAAAAAGTAATATCCTCATGCAAACTGAATCAGCAGTTTCAGAACTAAAAAGCTCTGCCCTGTGCTTGGGGTGTCACAAACTAAGCATGAAAACTGGCCACTAAAATAAGGACTAGTGTTAGGGAGAATTTGGCAACCCCAAGTTAACTCTTTTGGCAAATTCAGAACTTTACTTCAGACTCCAGAGGACTATAATGTTAGTGCTGCCATCTCTCAGAATGCAGAGAAGACATGGCCAAGTATGGACTCTGAAAGCTTCTTATGTTCTTAGGCCAATTTCCAGTAGTCGCTATGACTTTTCTTCATCTTAGATTGTCACCAGTCACTTCTCACTATTTACCTGAAAGCCTGCCTTTAGTACTCATTTATAATTTTTGCTCTTTTTAAATGGTTGTGTATTGTGAAACAAAATACAAGAGCAAATAGATACTTAATGGAGTCTGGGGAAGGGGTCTTTAGTGCCTGGGAAGCAATGTGATATAATGATTAAACATACATGTGCTTAGTCACATATATCAGGAATATCTGGATTTGAACCCTTTACCATTTACCACCTGTGTGTTCTTGAACAAGTTATTAAATGTCTCTAAGCCTCAGGTTCCTTGTCTTACAATGGGAATAATATTGTGCTTACCTCATAAAGTTTATTATACTGTCAGGGTCATGTAAAAACAGATGGCACACTCAAATTGGAAGGGTTTAAGGAAACTAACAAGGGTTAGTGAAGCACTTTAGGGCTAGCAACAGTGGGGAGCCGTTACCACTTCTAGCCTGAAGGTGTGAGGGAAAGGAAGAGGTAAGAGAGTCAGAACAGGTGTCAGAACAGGTGTCTGGCTGGAGTTGTGGGTGCTGCTGGAGGATGCAGTTGGCCTGAAGTGACCCAAAGGCAACCCAGGGGAATAAATTCTTGACCTAGTTTTCCTGTGTCCACTGATCTCCTGCCAGTACTCCCCATTAGCCAAACCTAGCCAGAAGCCAGAGGCAAAGTAGATAGTGACGCAGTGCATATAGGTAAGCCTCATAGGGCACAGAGCAGGTGGAGACGGTGGAGAGCAGATCTGGAGGGGCAAACGAAGGAGCTTTTGGGAAGATTAAATTAAATAGAGAATGTGATAAGCTTAGCACAGTGCCTTGAACATAGTAAGTCCGCAAGTCCTCAACAGATGTTAATTCATTTTGAACTTTGGTTCTCTCTCTCTCGCATTCTTTCTGGCTGCCTTTTTTACTTACTGCTTACTTCCTGGTTTTTAACAGGTCACGAATGACTGAGGTGACTTACAAGTAATACAGTCCTGTTATCTACATTGGAGGGTTTTGAGGGTGCAATGAATGTGTAAAAAAGATAACCAGGGTCTCTGGGGCTGGGGATGAGAGAGAGAGAAACAAAAGAAGGGGAGAAGGTAGGAGGAAACGATGGGAGAAAGTTGTATGTTCCCTTCAGGCTGGAATGAACATAGGATTATCTTAGTTTATGAACAAATTATGAATTTACTGGGATGTAATAACAGTGCTTTCGCCATTTTACAGCCTAGTGAGACTTGCCAGAAAGCCTAGTGAGATTTGCAAGGATGCAAAGAGGTCTCCTTGCCCTAAATACAAAATCTTGCTCTTACCTATAGATTAAAAGGTTTTATCTCAGTGCCCCCTTTCCTCCAAAACCAAAAATCCATTTGTTCACATGGATGGTCAAACACTTGCATGCCCCCATCTGTGTGCCTGGTTCAGGTGAATCTTCTGATTTGGGAAAGACTGCCTGAAGTGAGTTGGTCTTCCCATGGATGACTCCCAGTGGGAAGGGAGGACCAGATAGTAAGTAGTCTGAGCTCATGAACCTGAGCATCCTTTCCTTAAGCCTTTTCCTGCTGCTGACTTGGCCTCTTAGGAATCTGTCTTAATTCCATAAGGTATTCTTGAGTGTCTGATATAGGCTTCAGAATAGAGCATTCTTGGCTACCCGTTCTGCTCCAGCATCCTTCTCACATGTGCTAACCCTCTCCCTCCAGGACTTTGTTCAGACCACTCTCTGCCTGGAACATACACTCTGTCTTCTTTACCTGGCTAACTTCACCTCATCCTCCAAGACCCCTCTGGTGCCATCTTCTCCAGGTGGCTTTACTGGACTTGTCTCCTCCGCTCAATGCCCACAGGGATTGGGAAGTCCCTCTGTATGTTCTCGTTAACCCTCTTTGATTCTCCCACTCATAGCACTTACCACACTGTCTTGGTTTCCTGGCCTAACTCTCCCAACAGACTGAAAACCTCTTGAGGGAATCTGACATACTTATGTTGGTTTTACCAACATTCTGCAAAGTACCTGGCACACAGAGGGCACTCAATAAAGGTTTACTGAATTAATGTTCAGGGAATAATTCAGAAAATAAGAAATGAAGTGTCACAAACCCCAAAGCATCAAGTAACCAAACTATTTGTCCTAGAACATTCTTCTCCTATTGTCACCCTGGCTCTCCTGCCCCAACAGCAGTCAGGGCAGGTAACCTTATGATTGTTCACCTGCTCTTTCTTCAATCTTCTTCTTTTTCAGGAATTTCCTCTTAAATACCACTTCTTCAGAGGCTGTCTCTGACCACCTAGTACAAGCACTTAGTTACTTGATTACACATCGATGTATTTTAATTTGCTACCAAGCATTACTGATAGTGTTGAAATTTTATTTATGTGTTTGTTTAATTATTTTCTATCTCCACTACTGTATTATAAGCTCCATGTGACCAGGGACCTTGTCTATTCACAGCTGTATGCCCAGCATCTAACAAAGTGGGTGCCACATAGTGGAATGTTCACTAAGTTTTTGTTAAATAAACACATGTTACTTTTACTTCATTATGATTTAATTTGATGTATGCCTCTCTCTTTGCTGTTGGATTAGGTGCCCCAGAGAAACTGAGAAGGGTCTCCCTCATGATATTAGAGGGCAGGTGGTGGGGGGAAGCTCAGTTCCCTTCCTAGGCCAAGGTGGGGTATGCTGCCTGCCTACAGCTTCCTTATGACCAGATGCTGAGCAATCTTGGCCCATGTATCTATAGGCTTAAGATGTTAAAAATTCTCTTCCAGTTCTCTGTGAGAGCAGCTCCAGCCATGCATTTCCCAGACTGAAAGAATGTGCCCAGGGCTACGAGTTGGCCTGGTATCCAGCAGGAAGCAAGTGCAGTGGCCAGCACACTAAGAAGAGAAGTCTTCCTCTTTCCATATCGCCACCCTGAGAGTAGCTACCTGGGTGGGTACAGAAGCTGGCTCTGCCTCACGTGGCTGAGCAGCATGGCTCTCTGGCTCTGCTATAGAACAAGGCTAGCCTTGAGAAGCTGTGGCCTGCATTCCTGTCACTCTGCTCCTGCAGAAATTGCTCTGCCAGCTCAGCAGAGGGTCTGGCCTGGAGTCTCTCACCTGCCCCTAGCCCTTCCCTGAAGTCCCTTCATTTACTGGAAATCATAAACAGTGAGAGACAGCCTTTATCACACCCTGAACAGTGCACTCTTAATGTTTAACACCAGAGGCTGAAACGACCAGGGACGCTGGCCTCCTGGTTACTCCCAGTGACTGATATTTGCACCTGGTAACTGAGGTCAGATTTACTTCTCTTAAGTCACATGATTTGCTTCAAGGCAGGAAGATGTTGGGGCCACTTGTTGCAAAGGAACCAGGAGGTGATCACAGAAACGCTGCAAAGCAGCTTTGGAAGTAAAGGCTGTGCTTCCCAGGGAGCCAGCCCTGGGAGCATGGAGCTGAGCTGGGAAATGACTCACCAGGGCCTAAACCCCAACATTTCACTCAGAGCAAGCTTAGAATACCATCTTCCCTCTAAGACACCTGCTGAACGGAGCGACTCTGAATCATTTCTGGAATGGAGTGGGGCATTAATTAATTAATTAACAAATTAACCATACTGAATAGGCAACCCAGAAGATTCTGGTCACTTAAGAGTCTCCAAATCACAGCACAGGCCTTACCCTATCCAGACACACTACTCTTGCTCCAGGATTTGCTTGACCTCAGGTATTTATCTCCTGGTTGTCATGGAAGCGGCCCAGATAAACAGCAACACAGCCAACCTGGCTCCTCTGCCAGCCTCAGAGACTTCCGAGAGCAGTGGAGCTCTCTGGTGGCCAGTGGTGGCCCTGCCCGTTCATGTCTGACATCTCTTTCACATGACCTCTTGAAGCACACTATAGGTGCTCAATAAATGCTAGGTGAATGAAGGAATCCCCAGGGGCTATGTTGGCTCTCAGGCGTCAAAGCTCCTTAGATAACCCTTCAGTGGCTGTTGTGACTAGAGCAGATCCACTCCCACCAATTCCTGAGTTACCCCAGGGACTGCAGGCCAGACTGCACACGGCCACACAGCTTCTCAGGTGATCCAGTTGGCCCACAAGCCACTTCCTCTGCTCCCAGAGCAAAGTGGATACAGACCTGTGAGGAAGGAGTCAGCTGTGGTCCGGCAACTTGGCTGGAGCAGACAGGGTCAATGTCTGGCCATGCTTGCACTGGATGCCAAGCACACAGAATGGCAGAAGGCCCCACCACCTGCATGCCAGGGAAGCTACACTCACTGTCTGCATGTCCACCCAAGGACAGAGCACACTCTCAAATGACCCTCAAGGATGGACAGCTGGCCTCAAGGAGACACTACAAGGAGATTAAGAAAGTCACTGTCCCTGCAGACCCTGAAATGGCTACCAAAGGAAGATCCACAGTGCTCTCAGGAAAGTTTCTAAAATGGGACAGATTTCCCCCTCTGTGACACACAGAAAGGGGGTTAGGGGATAGATCAGACTACCTGATCTCTCAAGGCCACCAAAACCAACCAATGCCCTATTTAGGGAGGCAGGACAGGGCTGCTTGTGGGCTCTGGAACTGGACCAGCAAATCTTCAGTCTGCTGCATGAAAGCAGTGTAGCCTTAGACATCATTTAACCTCTTTCTTCATTTGGTTGTTATGTGAATTAAAGAAGATAGTACACGTAAAACTTTTAGTATGAAATCCTCAGTACATTTTAGCTATTCGACTATTTTTTCTTTCTAGAACACTGAATTAAACAGAAAAGAAACAGGGAAAGAAATGGCATGGCATTACACATTAGCAGAAACTTGATTACCCACCTTGGATATGAGAAATGACTGCAAATAACAGTAGAGCAAAGGCAGGTTTGAGGTCTTTGGCTCAGTCATTCTAGGCTCCTGAGTCATGGCAGATGTACAGCGTACATGAGGCTAAGCCATACGTGAAAGCTGTTTCCACCCACAGACTGGTGGAGCTTACTGATATGCTTAATGAGAATAACAAGGATGGAAAAAAAAGAATAACAAGGTTGATAAAAATAGCTACCATGGGCCACGGACATGTTAAGTGGTTCAAGCAAGTTATTTTATTTAATTCATAGTGCAAATCTCTGAGGTAGATATTCTTGTTCCCATTTTAGAGTATAAACAGAGTTAAAGAAGTTAAATAATTTCCCAAGCACACCCCCACTCACCTGTGTACACACACAAAGAAGCAGAGCTGGGATTCAAACCCAGGCTTACCTGACTGCGGACTTCTCTACTGGGCTATACTATCTGAAGCAAAATTTTAAGAGCTGTCCATTTCTTGGGAAAACCCACTTGGGTAGTCTTAAATCTACTTTGCTAAGAACAGGAGCCACCACTGTGTAAATAAGAATAGTGGGAGCAGTCCTCAGGCAACAGCATAACCAGGGCAGATGGAAAAGGCATCTGCCCCACAGGGCGAAAGTTAGGCTTCTTTTTTTAAAGAGTCTTAGGGAAACTCCTCCTTACCCAGTTTGCAGGCCTGAGCTACAGAATCCTGCCACAGAGTGAAGGCCCAGCTTTGCTCAGGGACAGAGAGTTCTAGAGTACCCACCTGCCACCTGCATATCAGCCCCAACCCCCTCCCCACTTCAGGTTCAGTCTCTGAAGCACCAGGGAGGTGGCGGGGGAGGGGGTGATGCAGGATTGACCAGGACCAGGCAAGGGTAGGGAATGGGGAAAAGGAGTACTGGAAGCACATCACCCCCAGCCCCACTCTGCCTCTCAGAAAACAAAGAAGGAGGTTCCTTGTTTCTGCTACCATGGATGCCCCTCCCTGAGGGGATTTTAATGCCCAGGACTGAGGGTCCTGTGTGTTGAGGAAGCCCTGTCCCTCAATCCCCTACAATAGCCAGAACCAGCTACCAAAGGAGTGGACTCAGAACTGTTTCTGCATATGAGCATTTTCTTCTGGAGACTAAAGTGAATCCTGGGAAGAAAGCACTGGCCTGGGACTCCACAAACCGTGGCTCCTATGTCCAGCTTTTCTTCTAACTCTCCATGTGACCTTAAGCAAGCCACCTGACTTCCCTGGTCTAGACTTTCTTTTCTGTTAAATGGGAATAATTACACACAGTCATCATTGTAGCTGATACTCACTGAGGTTTTACTCTGAGCCAGATCTTATGCTGGATGAATCATGATATACATCCTTTGAGGCAGGTACTATATTCACTCCCATTTTCAGGAAACTGGAGGAACAGGGAAGTTAGGCAACATGGCCACAGTGACAGAGTGAGTAAAGGTGGATCTGGCTCTCAGGATTATGTCTGTTTTTCTAAGTTCTTCACCACTGTGGCATGCAGAGTTACTTCACACAGATCAAGGACAGTTGTAAAAATGTTTTGAAAGCAGAAAAAGGGGGACTGCTGCATGATACAAATATAAATCACAACTCCCTGGACATAACTGAAGGTATAACCCTAATCCCTTGAAAGATATTCTATGGAATCTGTCCATAGAATCAGAGACCTCCAAGATGGGAAAGACTCTCAGTAAGTCATTTTTTCCCTGCCTCCCTCCCCTTGGGCAAGAATGCCACGACTAGCCAAATTCTACAAGTGAGATCAGAAAGGTCAAGCAACGGTGGCCAGCTTAGGCCTTCAGCTGGCAGGTGAGGAGGGGACAGAAATAGGCCTCCTGGATCCTCGAGGAGGGTACAGTGATGATAAAAGGACCATTTGTGTCAAAGTGGAGTCCCTCCAATGAAATTTAAACATTTTAACATAATATTCAAGTAAATCTATTGTAACCTTTAAAACAAATTTTATTTCACCACAAAGCTGGTCAATATTGAGTTCTAAATGTAGTTGGTCCTCCCTCTCTTGGCAAAGCTCTGTTATCACACAGGGCTCACATCTGCAGACAACAGAACTCATAGGGGTTAGTACCGCCAGGAAAAGGACTATACACAAAGATACTAAGTAGATAAAAACGCTCACTGGGAGGGCTGCAGATTTAGAGGTAAAAAAGCCAGGAACAATGCTTCAACCAAACTTTAGAGCTAGGCCAAGAACAAAATCCTACCTTCCTACAGTGGCCTGCAAGGCTGTGTGGCTAGCCCCTCTTCCCTCTGCTGCCTTTGCCCCCTCCACTCTCCTCCTAGCTCCTTGGTGCTCTGGCCTCCTTCCTGGCTCTGCAAACAATCCCATCTCAGGGCAATGAACTTGCTCTTTCCTCTGCCTGGAGCACACACATTCACACTGCTTGCTCCCTGGCTTCACCCAGGCTTCTGCTGAAATACCCGCTCCTTAGAAAAGTCTTCCTGGACTGGCCTGTCACTCTGTCCCCTCTCATTGCTTCACTCTTCCTCAAAATCACCTATTGCTCCCTGACAGTAGTATTAAGCACTGCCTGTCTCCCAGATCAGACCGCAAGCTCCATGAGGGCAGGGACTTGGGTTGTTCTGTTTGCTGCTGTAAGCCCACTGCTCAAAGTGGTGCCTGGTACATTTTAAGTGCTTAACTATTTGCTGAATACTCTATGCAAGAATAAACAAAGGAATGAATGGAAAACTGCAATACAAACCAAGTCCTTGTGTTCTCCTGCCTGTGCTGGAGGATCAGGGTAGTAGCAAGAGTCAACTTGTGCTATGGCTGCAGCTGTGCTGTCACCCTGCCCGGATTGTGATCAGCCCTGTGGCTCCCACTTTGGAGAGAAGACTTGCCTGGGGACCTGTAGCTCCAAAACTCCCCCCTAACAGTCTCTGTAGCTCTTGGAACTTGTCTGGACTGTTGCTGTGCAGACCATGGAGGCCTGGCTGGGTTCCTGCCCCTGGTTTCCCAGGGCTTCAGATAGGCTGGGAGGTGACTTACCCAAAGTCCTCGTCTCTCCTAGACCGGTTCAGCCCAGGGAGTGACGCTAACAAACAAATGCAGTCATGTATAGACTTAGAGGGTCACACGAGGTCAGAGCTGGGTGAAGCCTTGGTGATACCAAGAGCTGTGTGTGCTCTGCAGATAACACAGGCCAGCACGGTGGCAAGCGTGTGTGTAGACTCCGCGGTCTGGCAGATCCAACCTCCACCAGCCATGTGATTCTAAAGAATCATTTGAAAAGACACTATTTGAAAAGCACTGCTTTTCTCAGGTGTAAAATGGAAAAAGTCCCTGCTTTAAACAGTAAGCTTGTCCTCCAGTTCAAATGTCTTTACTTCCTATTCTTTGTAATATTAAAGACAAACTCTCTGGCTTCACAGTCAAATCCCACCACCACCAAAATCCAGTCAACCCATCATACCCAGTATGGTCCCTCTGACTCCTCCGGACACTCCTGCTCCTTCTCACACCTGTGCACCTGGAGCCACCACCCACCTTCTCTCCCACCTGAGTCTACCAAAGCCCAGGGACAGGTCTCACGAAGTCTTCCCTGATGTGGGTTTTTCTGGGCACTCACTGGTGTCAGTATTGCATGTTAACAGACAGGATAAAGTCTTGACTCTCCAACCAGAATATGGGTTCCTTAAGGGCAACTGCCTCTTCTCTTATGATGTCTCCCTCAACTACATATTAAATAATAAATAAAAATTTCTGCTAACTGACTCCCCTGAAGTTAGAATTCAGTTAAAGTGCTCCCAAACACTACCTCTATATAACCCAAGGGAAGGAAAATAAAGGTATAGAAACAAATTAAATTGGAGACAAACTCAAATCACTCCTATTTCTACATACTTGGTTTGTATGTAAAAAACCAAACAACCTCTATCTCTAATCCAAGCTTGACAAGTAGAGGAACTCCCTAAGAACAGTGCATAGAATAAATCACAAGAACTATTCTCACTTAGACTTCAGGAAGGAAAACACAGTTAAACTGAAAACTGTTAACTGGTGTTTAAAAAAAAAAACAACAAACAGCCCGGAAATGTTTTTAGGACTATGTCTATCAAAGTCCCTTAGGGGCTGATTCGCCCTTCAACATATTCTTCCTAACACCTGCTTTTACTAAAAACCAACAGCCCAACACCAGAACTTTGTGAGTCAGAAGCAGAGTGAAACTACACAGAGGCACTCAGCTGTGAAGCACTTCACCCAGATAGCAAACAATAGCCACACTAAGTAAGCCAGTGCCCTGTGGCCAGGAGGGTGGGCCCTGGGGACGCTGAACCAACATTACCCCAGATTCTCCTCCTGTCTGTTCCTCTCTCTGGTCCATGCCTCCAATTCCCCCACCCACTTGCTAAATACATCTGGAAAAAATACTTGCACAACTCTCCAAACTAATTCCACATTATTTTAAGTGAGACCTAAAGACTAACACATATTTCTTACGTTTTCTTAAGCAAGAGTATTAAAAGACAGAACTTAGAAAGCTCAAGTAATACGGAGAATTAAATTTAATACCTTCTGATTTTAACCTCATATTAGACAATCTTTTTGAATACAATTCTACATCTACACAAAAAAAAACTGTCTCTTTAAATTTCAAACAATATCATCTTAGTTCTTCTCCTTTCTCAGATTTTTAAAAACAGCGTTTGCTACTACAGCTTACAGAGTCACAAAACACAATCCATGCAAAACCATACTCAAAATGTTCACTGCAGTATTATTCATAATAGCCCAAACATGGAAACAACCCAAATATCCATCAAATGATGAATGAATAAACAAAATGTGGTTTACTCATACAATAGAGTATCATTGGGCAACAAAGGAAAGGAGTACTGACACATGCTACAACATGGATGAGCTTTGAAAACTTCACACTAAGTGAAAGAAGCGAGACACAAAAGACCACATATTGTATGGCTCTATTTAAATGATCCAGGATAGGCAAATCCATAGAGACAGAAAGTACATTAGTGGCTGCCAGGGGCTGGGGAAAATGGAGAGATTGGGGAGGTGATAATTTAGGGGTAAAGATTTTCTTTTTGGGTAACGAAAATGTTCTAAATTGACTCCGTTGATGGATGCATAATTCTGTGAGCTTCCTAAAGACCAATGAATTGCACATTTTAAAGAGGTGAATTGTACAGTATGAGGGATAGATGGCAATAAAGCAGTCTTTAAAAAAAGAGGACAAGGAGACAGACTTCCAGTCAAGATGGTGGAGTGGTAGGACCACAAGTTCACCTCTCCTCGTGACTAAAACAAAACCACAACTGGCTGCTAAAAAACCATCAAGGGGAAAAAACTGGAACCTAGCAAAAAAGATCTTCTTCAACTGGAAACATAAAGAAGGAACCACAGCAGGACAGTAGGAGGGGCGTGCTCGTGATATAATTGGGCCCCATAGCCCCCACATGGGCGACCCACAAGCTGAAGAATAATTAAGTCGCAGAGGCCCTCCCACAGGAGTGAGAGTTCTGAGCCCCATGTCAGGCTCCCCAGCCCAGGCATCTGGCATTGGGAAAAGGAAGAGACCCCAGGATATCTGGTTTTGAAGGCCAGTGGAGCTTAACTCCTGGATCTCCACAGGACTAGGGGAGACAGAAGCTTTACTCTCTTGGAAAGTGTACACAGAATCTTGTGTGCGCCAGGTCTAAGGGCAGAGACAGTGATTTCATAGGAACCTGGGTCAGACCTGCCTGCTGGTTTTGGAGGATCTTCTGGGGAGGTAGGAGAGGCTGCGACTCACCCAGGGGACATAAAAGCTGGTGGCAGACATTCATCTGGGAGTGTTCACCTACATGAGCTTTCCTGAAGACTGACATCTTGATTGAATCATTAGCACCAAGACCTAGACCCACCCAACAGCCTGTAGGGTTAAGGGCTGGGAAGCCTCAGGCCAAATAACATACTGGATAGGAACATAGCCCCACCCATTAGCAGACTTCCTGAGCCACAAACACCTCTAGACATGGCCCTACCCACCAGAGGTCCAGGAACAAGCTTCCCCCAGCAGTGGGCAGGCACCAACGATTCCTTCCAGGAAACCTGCATAAGCCTCTAGTCCAGCCTCATCCACCAGGGGGCAGATAACAAAAATAAGAAAACAACAATCCCAAAGCCTGTGGAAGGAATTCACAAACACAGTCCAGATTCTACACCGGGACTTGGCTGGACCCTGGCCCTTGGGTGACAAGAGAGGAGTGTACTGCTGGGAAAAATAAGAAGTCTCCTGCAGGGGGTCACTTCTCCAAGGTTGAGAAACGTTAACTAACTTACCTAAAAATACAAATAGAAAGACAGACAATATGAGGTGGCAGAGGAATATTTCCCAGGCCAAAGCACAAGATAATATTACAGAAGAAGAAATAAGTGATGAGGAGACAGGCAATTTATCTGAGAGAGAGTTTAAAACAATGACGATGAAGATGTTCAGAGAACTCAAGAGGAGTATAGATGCACAGAGCGAAGTTTTTAGCAGAGTTGGAAAATATAAACAATACCCAGAGTTGAACAATAAAATTACTGAAATGAAAACATTAGAAGGAACCAAGAATAGACCAAATGAGGCAGAAGAATGGATCAATGAGCTAGAAGACAGATTAGTGGAAATCATTACTGCAGAACAGAAAAAAGAAAAAAGAATGAAAAGAAATGAGGATGGTTTAAGAGAACTCTGAGACAACATGAAGCACACTAATACTCGCATTATAGAGGTCCCAGAAAAAGAAGACAGAGAGAAAGCACCTGAGAAAATTTTTGAAGAGATAATAACCAAAAACTTCCCCAACCTGAGAAAGGAAACAGTCACTCAAGTCCAGGAAGTTCAGAGAGTTCCACACAGGATCAACCCAAAGAGGAACACACCAAGGCACATAGTCATCAGATTGACAATAATTAAGGATAAGGAGAAAATATTAAAATTAGCAAGAGAAAAGCAACAGATAACATACAAGGGAACTCCCATAAGGTTATCAGCTGGTTTTTCAGCAGAAACTCTACAGGTCAGAAGGGAGTGGCACGATACATTTAAAGTGATGAAAGGGGGAAACTTACAACCAAGAATACTCTATCCAGTAAGGCTCTCATTCAGACTTGATGGAGAAATCAAAAGTTTCATAGAAAAACAAAAGCTGAAAGAATTCAGTACCACCAAACCAGCTTTACAACAAATGTTAAAGGAACTTCTCTAGTCATCAGACCATAAGAGAACAATAAGAAGAAATAGAAGAAGGAAAAAAAAAAAAAAAGACCTACAAAGATTGCTTTGGCAATTCAGGATCTTTTATGGTTTCATATAATTTTGGAACTGTTTGTTCTAATTCTGTGAAAAATGTCGTGAGTATTTTGACAGGGGTTGCACTGAATTTGTAGGTTGCTTTGGATAGTATGGCCATTTTGATAATGTTGGTTCTTCCAATCAAAGAGCACAAGATATCTTTCCATTTCTTTATATCATCTTCAATTTCCTTCATCAGTGTTTTATAGTTTTCAGAGTATAGGCAGCCTCCTTGGTTAAGTTTACTTCCAGGTATTTTGTTGATTTTGATGCAATAGAAATGTTTATGCCAGTTATAAAATTCTAGTTTTTGAAGTGAAAAAGAAAGAGAATGAAGAGCCACAAATGGCAAAATATCCTTCTTTTTTATGGGTGAGTTGTGTTCCATTACATATATATGCTACATCTTCTTTATCCATTCATCTGCTGATGTGCACTTGGGATGCTTCCATTTCTTGGCAATTACAAATAATGTTGCTGTTAATAGCCAGGTGTATGTATCTTTTTGAATTAATGTTTTTGTTTTTCTCGGATATATGCCCGGGAGTGGAGCTGCAGGGCCATGTGGTGGTTCTATTTTTGGGTTTTTGAGAAATCTCCATATTGTTTTCCATAGTGGCTGCACCAATTTACATTCCCACCAACAGTGTACAAGGGTTCCCTTTTCTCCACATCCTTGCCAACATTTGTTATCTGTGTTCTTTTTGCTGATGGCCATTCTGGCAGGTATGAGGTGATGTCTCATTGTGATTCTGATCTGCATTTCTCTGATATTAGTGATGTTGAGCAACTTTTCATATTCCTGTTGGCCATCTGCATTTCCTCTTTTGGAAAAACGTCTGTTCAGTTTTTCTGCCCATATTTTAAATGAGTTGATTAGTTGGTTGTTTGCTTTTTAATTGAAGTACAGTTGATTTAAAATGTGTATTAGTTTCTGGTGCACAGCATGGATGGACTTGGAGGGCATTATGCTAAGTGACATAGGTCAAAGAAAGATAAATACTGTAAAGTATCACTTACATGTGGAATCTAAAAAAATACAACAAACTAGTGACTATAACAGAAAAGAAAAAGACTCACAGATGTGGAGAAGGAACTAGTGGTTACCAGTGGGGCGAGGGAAGGAGGAGGGGCAAGACAGAGGTGGAGGATTAAGAGGCACAAACTATCAGATATAAACTAAGCTACAAAGATGTACTGTACAACATGGGGAATATAGCCAATATTTTATAATAACTATAAATGGAGTATTACCTTTAAAAATTTGAATTACTATATTGTATACCTGTAACACATAATATTATACATCAACTATACTTCAATTTTAAAAATATGATACTGTAAAATAAATACATAAATAAATTTTAAAATTTTTTTAATAAAATAAAAATTAAAAATAAAACAAAAAAAAGAGGACAAGGGAAAAACACCCTACAATCACAAGTTAGTACCTGTTTGTGAGAGTGATATTGTGCAAGTCTATCAGTTTGAAACACCCAGAGTTAATATGTCCTTGAGGCTATTTGTCCTGAGTAGCCCGAGAATAAATGCCCAAAGCAGCACTCAGGAAGATCCCACAGGACAAAGGACAGCTTTTCTTTCACGGACCACAATTTTAACTGTAATATTTTTAAATATTCATATCATCAGGTACTTATGAGTGACCTGGTTTATAAAACAGTTAATTCTGACAACAATTGAGACTTAGGTTGCATCAGTTACTATAACTAGGCTGAGACAGTTATGCTCAGGGAGCTCAGGGTTTGTCAGCGTGTGTGTCCTCAAACAGGGCACAAACCTCCTGGGTACACAGGAAGACTTTTCAAAGTTTTGAAATCAAACTCTTCTGATTAATGGATGTTACAGGTCCTTCAAATGAGCAATAAAACTACCTTGCATCAACTGGTACAAATAATGATGCGCATAAGGCAAATAGTAATAAAGGTAATAAAGTAATAATTTATCAGTGTGTGTCAACAATTTAGGTTAAATGAAAGAAAAAAGAAAAATAGTATTAGGTAAAATTGGGATAGTAAATTTAGAGATAGAGGTTGTTCAGAGATTATAATGTTATTTCCCATTCATTTCACTTAATTCCTTTTTCAAGTCTACGAGAACAAATGTAATTCATCTTCTACCCATTGGTGGTCAGCCTCACTTTCTGATAAGAGGCAAGAGCTTCAGAGACCTTGGGTTCTGGATTGATCCATTTTAGCTCTGTAAATTATTTAATCTCTGAGTCTTGGTTTCCATATTTGTAACAAAAGAATAGTATCACCTATTTGATCAAGTCTATATGAAGATTAAATAAGATGTAAACTGTGGAGAATACAGCCTAATGCAGAGAGGCTTGGGGAAAAGCTGGCATTGGTTGGGGCGAAGGACAAGGGATCAAGTTCCTTGCAAAGAAAGACTTGTGACACTGAGGGAAGATGTCACAGAATCCTTGCCAGGCAGGGCCCTAAAGAGGCTGCAGCTAGGGGAAGGACATTACCAAATCTAGCAGTTGCTGAAAATCAAGGAGGGCCTTTGCTAAACCCCTCATTAGAATTCCAAGAAGTGGTATAGTTTCCCTTAGAATTAAAGGCAGAAAGTACCCTTAATCCCAAATATGAAACTTAGAATTATTGTCTGTGGAGGGCAAAGCTAACAAATGGGGTTGAAATAGAACATAAATAATCCCTACGCGACTGCTCAGACTGCAGCACTAATGGGGTCTTAGGATCAATAAACTAGAGCTGAGAAGTTACCAGCTTTGGAATGAGGGGAAGATCAGAGGGAGAAGCCCTCCAAGGGAGCCGCAAGGTCAGGGCAAACAGACAAAAACTTTGGGCTCTGCTGGGCCAGGGATGATTCTCTGGCAGAACGTGAACAGATCACTCTATGAACAACTGGAAGAAGGACCACGAGGTCCCTGCAAAGAACACTTCACACTGCCAACTTACTACACACCTGTTGAATTTAAAGGGACCTGTCTGGGTGGGTATTGGCTCTATGGATGACAAAGGGGACAGGCCCAAAGTACAGAAGGGAAGGGACACCACACTCACAGTGCACAGGATGGCCCCCTTGCCTTTCAACGCCTCTGCAACATTCTAGTAATACTTCTGGTTTCATTGCTACTGTTTTTTGTTTTTATAAACTGTGAAAAATCAACAAAGTACCTCAAAATTGAACACTGTGATTTACACTGATTCCTATGCTAAAAAAAACAAATAATGTAGAGAAAAGCTCAAGCTCTATACTCACCCGTGGCTAGTGGCTAGCTTTCTTGTTTTCAGGAGAAGGGAGTCCATTTTATTGTTTCTCTGCTGTCCAGCCTTAGGACTGCCTGCTTTGCAGAGAAGTCCAGGGCCTACTGCCATCTGCAGGCAAAACAAGAAAAAAACGCAAATTATGGCTCAAATCACCTACCTGAAGCCCCCAGACTGGGCCTGTTCCCAGGCAGCTGGAAGACCTGGGTCCTGTCCTGGTGCGAAGAACAAGAGTTCTCAGTTGTGTGTTTAGGATCCCACCACAGAACTCTGACAGTAGAACTTCTAAACAACTGAGGGCTCGAGTACTTGCTAGCAGCAGCAGCAGCAGCAGACCCTCACACAGGCTCACGAGTGCCAGGCAGCGCTCCGAATGACTTGTATTTACTAACTCGTTTAATCCTCAAAAAATAGGTTCATGTTTTAGGAGTCTTTGCCAATTTGCCTGATTATTAAGTTAGGCTGAATAATTAAAATGAAGAGCTTGATAATATTCAATTACAAAGAGGGGTCAGAATGACAACTCTGTGAGAGATTCCAAGCATCCTACAGAGCATTAACTCCCCAAGTATTTATCAAGTGCCTATGATGGACCAGACACTGCTCTAGGACCTGGGAATAGAGGCATGAACACAAAAGACAAGGTCCTTGCTCTCGTGGAGCTTCCATTCTGGTAGAGGGAGACCACAATAGAAGAGGTGATAGATGCTGTGCAGAAGAAAAAGCAGGTTAAATGGGACAGAGAGTGATGATAATGCTGTTAATATTCATTCATTTATTCATTCCTTCCTAAGTGCTTATTAACAATCTACCACAAGCAGGATGCAATGATGGGAAAAAAAATAGACATGGTCCCTGCCTGAAAGGAGTAGTTACTTACATAGGCAACGCATAAAACCAAATCATCACCTAAATAAATGCAAAGATGTTAACCTGTGGTAGGTGTTACGGCAGAATGGCACAGATCCCTATTAAGAGCATCCTAGGGAAGGCTGACCTTGTCTGGAGCCTCAGGAAGGCCTGGGATGAGTGTGAAGAGGTGAAGCATCCTTGGTAAAAAGCAGACCAGGTGTAAAGGGTGGATCCCGGACGGCAAACCAGAGGCAGAACAGGGAGGAGGCAGGGGGAGGTGGAGAAGGGGTGTGGGCCCTTGTATAGCACTCCTAGCCATGAGAGGTCCTTATCCTCTGAGACCTGTAACACCACCAAGCGCCTAAGGCAGAGGGGTAATGTGGCTGATGTGTGTTTTTAAAAGATTACACTATGTGGTAAGCTGAGTAATGGCCCTGCAAAGATGTCAATGTCTGAATCCTCAGAAGCTATGAGTATAGTCCCTTACACAACAAAAGGACACTGCAGATGTTATTAAGGATCTTGAGATGGAGAGATTATCCTGGATTATCCCAGTGGGCCCAATGTAATCACTAGTGTTCTTATAAGAGAGAGACAAAGGAAGATTTAACTAAAGAAGAAGTGCAAGACACACTTTTTACTTTTAAAGATGAAGGAAGGGTCCATGAGCCAAGGAATACAGGAAGCCTCCAGACGCTGGAAAAGTCAACAAAATTACTCTCCTCCAGAGTCTCCAGAAGGAAAACAACCTTGCTGAAACCTTTAGAACCATAATTAATAAATTTGGATTGTTTCAAGCCACTGAGTAGTAATTTGTTACAGCAGCAGTAGACTAATATATACTCGCTTCTGTAAAACACAGACTAGAGGTAAACGGAAGGAGAGGCAGGGAGCAGCTGGAGGTCACTATGTTATCCAGCAATAGATGTGAGACTGTGAACCACAGTGGTGGCAGTGAGGTGGAGAGAGGCTGAAGGACCCCAGGAGGTGAAGAGTTGGCTAGTCAAAGGTCTTGCTGCCACAAGGCAGACATTACTGGAACGCTGCAGCAGGCCTTCCTCAGGCTCAGGACCTGGCTGACTCACCCTGGGCAGAGCCCACCACTCTTTGTAGAAGGAAGAAGACTGTATCATGGCTGTAAGATCACCTCCAGATAGAGACATCATTTGCTCACTTAACAGGGACCTGCTAACTCCATTCCCACAAAGGAGTGCAGGGGTTTCCAGGAACAAACTCTAAGAAGTACTAAGAATAAAATCCTTGGAATTTCTACTAGGCAAAAAGTAGCAGTTGTTTCTGCCAAGCGTTTGGACTCGCAGTGAACCATTTTTTTTCTTTCTAATGGAGAGACTTTGTAATCCTGGAGAGGAGGCATCTATATTTAAATACATGTATCTTCAATCTAGGTGAAGTAGAACCATGATTATATCCAATATGTAGAAATTTAATTGTCAGTGGGATAATGCAGAATAAAAGAAAGAGAATAAAGCAATCCTGAGGAAAAAGAACCAAGCTGGAGGCATAACCCTCCCAGACTTTAGATAATACCACAGAGCTACAGTAATCAAAACAGCATGGCATTGGCACCAAAACAGACATATGGATCAATGGAACAGAATAGAGAACCCAGAAATGCCCAGAAATAAACCCACACACCTACAGTCAATTAATCTTTGACAAAGGGGGCAAAAATATACAATGGAGAAAAGACAGTCTCTTCAGAAAGCGGTGTTGGAAAAGCTGGACAGCTGTATATAAATCATGGAAGTCAGGATAAATCCTCACACCATACACAAAGATAAACTCATACTGGCTTAAAGACTTAAAGATAAGACATAACACCATAAAATTCCTGGATAAGAACTTAGGCAAGACATTGTCTGACATAAATCATACCAACGTTTTCTTAGGTCAATCTCCCAAGGCAACAGAAATTAAAGCAAAAATAAACAAGTGGGACCTAATCAAACTTATAAGCCTTTGCACACCATAAACAAAACAAGAAGATAACCTACAGGGTGGGAGAATGTATTTGTAAACAATGAGAACAACAAGGGTTTAATTTCCAGAATATACAGCTTATACAACTCATTAACAAAAAGAAAAACAACCCCATAAAAAAAAAATGGGCAGAAGACCTAAATAGACAATTCTCCAGAGACAGACAGATGGCTAATAGGCACATGAAAAGATGCTCAATTGCAATTATTAGATAAATGTAAACCAAAACTACAATAAGGTACCACCTCACACTGGTCAGAAATGCCATCATTAAAAAGTCTACAAATGACAAATGCTGAAGAGTGTGTGGAGAAAAGGGAACCCTTCTATACTACTGGTGGGGATGTAAATTGGTGAAGCCACCATGGAGAACAGTATGGAGATTCCTTAAAAAACTACAAATAGAGTTGCCATATGATCCAGCATTCCCAGTTCTGGGCATATATTCAGAAAAAAACTCTAATTTGAAAACACTCATCCCAATGTTCATAGGAGCATTATTTATAATAGCCAAGACAGGGAAGCAACCTAAATGTTCATCAACAGATAAATGGAAAAAAGATGTGGTATATATATACAATGGAATACTACTCAGCCATAAAAAAGTATAAAATAATGCTATTTGCAGCAACATGGATGGACCTAGAGATTATCATACTAAGTGAAGCAAGCTAGAAAGAGAAAGATAAATACCGTATGGTATCACTTACATGTGGAATCTAAAATATGACACAAATGAACTTATTTACAAAGCAGAAACAGACTCACAGACACAGAAAACAAACTTATGGTTACCAAATGGGGAAGGGGATGAAGGCGGGATAAATTAGGAGTTTGGGATTAGCAGATATAGTACAATATATAAAATAGATAAACAATAAGGTCCTACTGAATAGCACAGGGAACTATATACTCAATATCCTGTAATAAACCATAGTGGAAAAGAATATGGAAAAGAATATGTATATATAAGTATAACTGAATCACTTTGCTGTACACCAGAAACTAACACAATATTGTAAATCAGATATACTTCAAAACAATTTTTAATTTAAAAATAGTTATATGTATATATTATTTTTCTGATGACAAAAGTGACATGTTTATTAATGGAAACCAGAAAAACTTCCCAACAGACGAGTGATAACTTATTTGGAAATATTTCTGCCAATATTTTTTTGAGATACACATACATACACACACACACACACACACACACACACATACACACACCTTCTTTTAAACAGTATTAGGATACTGTATGTATTTTTCTTTTGTAACAGCTTTGTTTTATCTAACAGTATATAATTTTTCCATGTCATTAAATACACTTTTTAAAAATTTGGCACTATTCCATCATAGGATGTTATCAAAATCACTTACCAATCCCTTATTGCTAGGCAACTGAGTAGTTTCTAACTTCGTGATAACAGAAGTCACAATGGGAGGAAAAGCCCAAGTACAAGAACACCTCTACATTTAAAATCTGTGTCTGAAGCTCAGATGATTTCTTAGGGTCATGTTTCACATATTTCAGTCATCAATATATCACCATTATTATTTTGCCATAATTAAACACCATCCATACTGTACTTAACATTTCTCTTTAAATCACCTCATTTCTGCCCTTAAATAAATGTTTTAAAAGGAAACCTTATTTACTATTGTAAATGGAAAACCAGCAGCATATGTCATAAATGGAAGCAACTGTAAAAATAAATACAGTGTAAAACGCAAAAGTGTCATGAAAATATAGAAGCTACTGCTACCCCTTTGCTAATCCTCATATATCAAGTGGGAGATTAGGAAGGCTTGAAAAGGTGTTAAAGACATACGAGCACCAAACTGAGATTTTTCTCCTTCCCCTGACCAGAAGATTGCAAAGGAATTAACCAGAGGAATACTTTTCTCACCGTGAAAGTATTAGATGACACCACAAATGTGTCCCACCTAGAATTACCTGCACCACCTAAAATGACCTCAAACAGAAACATGTTCTAGCATACATGCCTGGAAGTAGATTTACTGGGGTAAAAGGTATAGACACTTTTTTTAAAAAGGTTTTGACAAACTTCATTCAAGTTAGTTTTACCGTAGTTTTACTATGAAAGTGCCCATTTTACTTCACCCTCAAATACTAAGTTTTATAAACAAAAAAGTTAAAATGTTAAGCTTTTTAGTGTAAGATATTCAGCAGCTGAATTTTCAAAGCTTTTTTTGTACTCCTTTGGCCAGTCTCTGACCCTGGGGGAAGACCATTATATAAACCTTCAGTTAGTGATAAATTTATACAAATTGATACTGCATTTGGTTTAACCAAGCTAAAGTAAACTCAGTAAAACATGAGGAAGTGACTTTAGCACTTACAAATATTTTAGAATGCTTTTGTGCTGGCAAAGGTCAAATGAGGATCAGAATAGCATGAACTTGCAAAGTATACTTCTGAGAAATAAAAGACCCAGTGAAGCATTACTCCAGAAATAAAAATCACTACAAATTTTCAGTAAGTAAATGAGAACTCTAAAAGAAACAGGTTTTAGCCTTCCTACGTTGATGTGATAGGCAACTGCGTAAATACGTACAGATTAATGCTAACTGCTAAGAAAAGACTTCTAAAATAGAAAAATAATATTTTGAAGCATGAAGAGTTACTAACAATAGGAAGCTTCCAGATTATTTCAGTAATTCCTGGGCAGACCCCTGTGTGTATATGTGCCTGCAAGATATAAGAAGGGAATTAAAAACATGCTGAAAAGGTTCGAATGAGGTTGGAGACTCTGATTAATTTTTAACACTGATAGGAAAATATGTTTATCTATGCTTAAGAACTTAATGAGAGCTCCTAATAAGACACAGAATTCCAAGTCACTAAATAAAAAGAAGGAAGTAAAGAATGGGGACAAAGACACCTTGATGAATCCAGAAAAAGTCATAAGAAAAAAAAAAAGAACTCACGATAAATACATGGCAAAACAAGATAGCAAAAACAAGGCCACACTTATCAGTGATCAAAATAAATGAGTGAATTAAAATTACACTATTAAAAAATCAAGACTTTCAATCTAAATGCCCATTAATGGAAAATGGATAAATTATGATATTCCATTTAATGTATATGTGTGTGTGTACGTTACAGAAAGAGGCCCATGGCTTGCATAGTCTAAAAAGTTGTAGGAAAATATATAAGCAGAGAAAAGGGTCCAGAAAAACATACCAATATGGTAAATGTGGTTGCCTATAAAAAGTGGAATTACAAGAGGAGTGGACTTCATTATCTCACTTTATGAGTGTCACTAATGGCATGTAACCAGGGAAATAAGAATAAATGAAATAATAAATATAAGGGCAGAATCACTGAAATAGAGGATACAGAGGACAAAAAATAAAGGTGGCTAACAGAACCAAAAATATTTCTGTGAAAATAGACAAACCTTTAGGGAAACCGAAGAAGAATAACTGACAGAAGATGGGGGAAAAAAATATAGGAAAAAGAGGAAATGACAAATGTAGTAGATATTTAAAAGCTTACAAAATAATGATATAAATAACTATGTGACAATACATTTTGAAAATATAGATGAATAAATTTGTAGAAAAATTGCCAAAGTTAGCGTAAAAATTGTTGGAAATGTGAATAGCAGTTTAGCAAATTGGAATAATTTTTAAAACCTCTTCCCCATAAAATCTCAGGCCTGGAAGTACATTCTAATAAATTCTAAGGAAGAGACAATCTCTATCTTAAATGCGCTGCTTCAAAAAATGGGAAAAAAAGGAAACACTGTCCAACTTAAGGTTACTATAATTTTGAAATTTTGAAATTCTCCACAAAAACAAAAATACAAGCCAGTAACACTAATAAACACGGATGCTAAACACCTAAATAAAATATTACTTAATCAAATCCAAAAATGTATTAAGACTTTATCATGATAAAGTAATAACGAAACAACTTTTAAAATCAGAAAAATCTTTCAATGTAATTCACCATGTTAATGGATTACGGAAGAGGTTACTATTGCCCACCATCTCTCTGTTCTCCTTTACCTCCTGTGAACACCATCACCCTTCGCAGCCACCTTACAACTAGGTGGGACCATGTTATTTGCCCTTGCCAACGGAATATGAGTTGAAGTGATATTTGTCATCTTTGACCAACAGAAAGGATCTCTTGAAAGACTCGGGTCCTAGCAGATGGGGAAGCAACTGGCTAGAAGAAAGAGTGAGTTTCTGAATGACTAAATGAAGAAGAGCCTTACCAACACCCCTGGACTATGTCATGAGTGATAAACAGATTCAATTGTTTAAGCCCTTGAAATGCTGGAGTTGTTACATTAGCTAACATTATATATCCTAGTAATACATGGAAAACTGGGTGGGGGGATCACATGATCATCTCACTAGACAGAGAAAGAGCATTTGACAAAGTTCAATAGTAATTCATGATTTTTAAAAAAAAAAACAAAACAACTTTTACAGCAGAATTAGAATAAGCCCCTATCATTTCTATCAACTTTTCTTCATAGCTTAATTATTCATTGGTTTAGCCACTACATATGATAAATTTTATTACTAAATTTTTCATTAGAAAGTGGTGCATAGGATTTTATTTATTTTCCTTGGTATCTAAGATCCTAAGGAAAGGGACTTCTTTCACTTGATAAAGATTATCATCCACAAACCTATAGCTAACATCATACTTAACAGAGAAACTATATCTACAGGGATGGAACACAACAAGGATACTTGTTCCCACCACCATCATGTAGTAGAATTACAGAAGCACTAGCTTCTGTAATCCATGCGAAGATAATAAAAGGAAAACAAAGTATAAAGGTGAAAGAAAAGAGACAAAAGTTGTCAGTGTCTGCAACTGGTATCACTATTTATAGAACTCTCAGGAGAATCCACAGAAAAACTATTAGAATGAATAGGAGTTCAGAAAGATAGCTATATATTTGAGACCAACCTAAAAAGAGCCTAGTGGAGAAAAATTCTAAACTCAAAGTACATAAAAGGAAGAATGAATAAATGGAAAGACAGACCATATTCACAGGTGAGATTACTTAACATTGAAAGGTATCAATTCTTCCCAGATAAACCTATGATTTCAATTAAATTCCAATCAAAATTTCAAGAGGAATTTCTATGAATTTTCCAAACAGATATTTAAATATTTATATAAGAACAAGTTCATGACAAGCTAAGAAGAGTTTGAAAAAGAACAAAAAGGTAGAATATTACAGTCATAATAATTTTAAAAATCCAACTGGATTAAAGATGAAAATGTAGAAGAAACAATAAGTTAGTAGGAAAAAATACAGAAAAAAATTATAAGCTTCAGGTAGGCAAGGTTTTCTTAAACAAGACACAAATGGCATAAACTAAAATGAGGAAAATGATGGATATGACTACACAAAGTTTAAAGATTTATGTTAAAAAAAAGAAGTAGACCATAGACCTAAAAGGAAGAGTTAAACTACAAAGCTCTTAGATGAAGACAGGAGTGACTCTTCATGACCTTGGGTTAGGCAAGGATTTCTTAGATATGACACCAAAAGCACAAAAAATAAAAGAAAAGGTTGGTAAGTTGAACCTCAAAAAATTGATTTTTTTTTTTTGCTTGAAAGAATACCATCAATAAAGTGAAAAGACAACTCACAGAATGGAGGAAAATATTTGTAGCTCATATATCTGATAAAGGGCATGTATTGAATATATGTATGTATATGTATGACTGAATTATTATGTTGTATACCAGAAATTGACACAATATTGTAAACTGACTATACTTCAATTTACAAAAGAATATATAACTAATTCTTACAACCCAATAACAAAAGATAATCAAATTTTAAAAATAGATCTGAGTAGACATTACTCCAAAGAAGATATCCAAAAGGCTAATAAGTGCATGAAAAGATGCTCAAAATCATTAACCATCTGGGAAGTGCAAATCAAAAAAACAATGAGCTAGAAATTTATACCTGCTAGGATGGCTAAAACAAAAAATACAGACAAGTGTTGGTGAGGATGTAGAGAAACAAACACTCATGCACTGCTGGTAGGATTGTAAAAGTTTGCAGCTACTTTGGAAAACATTCTGGAAGTTTAAACACAGACATACCATATGATTCAGCAATTCCACTTCTAGGTATATATCCAAGAGAAATAAAAATATATGTCTACACAAAAATTTGTACATGAATGTTCACAAACGTATTATTCTACTTTTTGACAAAAACAACCTAAATGTCCAACAACCAATGGATAAACAAAATGCAGTATATCCATATAATAGAATACATTGACCAATAAAAAGGAACAAATTACTGATACATGCTACAATTTGGATAAACCTCCAAAACATCATGCTCAGTATTAGAAGCCAGTCACAACAAACCACATATTGTATAATCCTGTTTATATGAAATGTCCAGAAATAGGCAAATACAGAGACAGAAAGTAGATTAGTGTGCTTGCCTAGGGTTGGAGAGGGGAATATTAATGGATACTAGACACTAACTGCTAATGGAGTAACAAAAATGTTCTAAAATTAAATTATGGTGATAGTTAAACACACTCTGCAAATATATTAAAAACCACTGAATTACATACTTTAAATGGGTGAATTCCATGGTATGTAAATTATATCTTAATCAAGCTGCTAATAATAATAAAAAGGAGACCATAAATGACGTTAATAAATGGGTAACCAGACTACAGGAAGACGTTTACAACACTGACATTTCAAGAAGGATTAACATTTTAGTAAGTATACCAATATGTAAATATCAAAATGAAAACCAGATAAAAAAAATCAGAAACCTAAAAGAAAACAGCAAATGAGACAGACAAACAGGCAATTCACGAGCAGAAAACAATATGATGAGATGCTCAATTAAAACAGAAATGGAGTACTGCTTTAACCTACTAGTTTGACAAAAATTAGTAAATTAGATAATAGTAAGTGCTGACAGATGTTGGAAAAGGGAGTCCTCATGCACTTCTGGTGGGAGGAAATTGACGAATCCATTCTGTAGCACAAAGCAGCAGTTTTTAATAAAAGACATCATGCAAGTATCCTAGATCCAGAAATCTCATATCTACGGATCTGTCTCAGAGAAATTCTTGCACAAGAATGGAGACACTGGAAAAGGGTATTTGGTGCAGGTCTGTGGAAGCAAGGAGTGAGAGGACACCCAATCTATTCTCAGGAGACTGGTTAAGTACTCGTACATTCCTGATAGAAAATTATGCAACAACCAGGATTAATAAATTAGACTTACATATAGCAATATGGTTTGACAAAAACATAATGCTGAGGGGAAAAGAACAGTATGCGGTTTATAACACAATGGTATTTATTTAAATAAGTACAGCAAAAGCAAAACATGACATACCTTTCAAAGACACACATTCTCTAAAATATAAGGAAAGGTAGTTTGTAAGAACAAATATGCCACGATGGCTGTCTAAGTTTGTGCATGAGTGGGGAGGAGGGTGTTGAGAAATGGAGGATAAAAGGAGGACACAGCAAAATAAAACAAAATGAGACTCCAAATGGACCAAGGATTATAGTGTGTCATGAACTCAGAATATGAGCAATTCAATTCTATAGGCCTGAGATCCTTAGGAAAATTTTTAAAATTCCAGGCATTATTTTCTTGTGAAAAATACAATAAAGTGCCTCACATGCTGGTGGCTAAACCCATGAATAATCAAACCATGAGAAAAGAAGGTAGTGGGGAAGACTGGGGCTTGCTCAGTCTTCAGCTGAGTCATTTAGTTTTCAGGAACATGGAAGCAAGAACCTGAGTGGTGAAAACGCAGTGGATGGTGTCTACTCCCCGCCCCGCCCCTGCCCCCCACCCCAGACAGAAGATAAGAAAGGAAAAGGAGAGAATCATGCATTATAGTTTAAATTTAGTTGACAAGAGAGAGAAAAAAGAGGAGGACATTAGGGAATTCTGAAGAAAAGGAACAGCTCGTCATTATTGAAAGTACACCACAAAAATTAAAGAATCTGATTTTCTGGCTCATGATAAAGGCTGTATTTTCTAAAAGCAATTAATACTCAACACGACCCTCGAGGGTAGTACAGAAGGGGCACCCCATGTTTTAAAAATTAGGACCTTGGGTCATCTTTTGTCAAATTCAGATGGGTGTTTTCAAAATTAAGATCATTCAAGTTTTCTTTCAGTAATGGGCTTTATGCTCAGATCCATGTGAGTAGGCTGAGATAAAAGTTGAGAAAAAGGAGGGGGTTCTTGGTATTGCCTACAAAAACTGTCATCACTCAGATGTAAGTCAAATGCTTGCAGAACTTCACTTTAACACTTAGCACCTTCTCCTATCTACACAACTGTTCTTGTGGGCACCTTACATATATATTTTCTCTCAGCAGGGAATGGGAAATACCCAGGGACAGGGGCTGTCTCCACAGCCTTTAGGTGGAGCCCAGTTCTCACATACCACGAATGAGCTACGCATATGTTACAAAGGGCAAAAACGTGGGCACTCATCTTTCACCCTTTACCTGGCAGATACAGGACAGAAAGTGTTCTGGTCTGGGAAGGTCCAGGTTCCCAAGTGTACCCACTCCTGACCATTTCTGCCAGCCCCGGGGTTGGGGCCCCTGCAGAGTCAGCCCCTGTCTTTACCTGGACAGGGCCTTGGGGTGGAGGTGGCATCCTGGTCTAGCTGCTCTCCATGCCTGCGACCAAGAGAGAAGAGTTTCAAGCTTGCCAGTTCAGGTAACTCTTGGAAGGCACTCCAGCTGCTCCAAATAAACCAGATCTGGAAAACTTAATACAGCTGAACTACACGCGGTATGGGACCTCGTGCCGAAGCAGAGGAGTTTGATACATAAGAAAGGGTAAATAAAATAAGAATTCCTCTCTACTGGGCTGAGGCGAGGCGCTCTGCTTAGCATTTTACCGAAATTGATTTTTACCGAAACTCGGTCCAGAGAGGCACCCGGAGTTGGTGGGGCGGGGGGGGGGGTATGGTCCGCGTTCTACAAAAAGGAAACGTGTGCTGCGACCGGTGGCCTGGCTTGACCCCCCGCCCCACCTCGACCCCAGGCTGCCAGATCCTTGGCACGTTTGTCCGAGCCCCCGCCCCTTCCCCCCTGGTCTTCCAGCCGGGCCTGTAGGATTAGCGAAAGCCCAGCGGTGCGGGGTCTCAGGCCTTCCCAGCCCCGCGGTAGGAACTCCCGGGCCAGCCCGGCCGGCGTCCAGCAGCCGCCTGGCGTCCCGCCCGCGCGGTCCGCAAGGAGGAGCCCGCGAGGCGACCGCGAAGGGGCTGCGCTTACCTCGCCCGGCGCGGGCTACGGCCCCAGCTCGCTGGCTTCAGGCCGGCGGCCCCGCACGCTGCGCCCCTCGCCCCGACGGCAGCTGCGCCGGCCCTGGCCATAGGCACTTTCATTTTCCTCAACGGTCTCGGCAGGAAAGCGAAAGCGAAAGCGGCATAGAGGCGGGCCCAGGCCCGGTGAACGCGGAGCGCGGGCCCGCAGCTGGAGGCAGGGGCCGCGGGCCTCGGGTCTGCGCGCGGCGGGCCCAGCGGCGTTCCGGCGGGAGCCGCGTCCACCCGGGAGGCTGCTCGCTGGCCGGTCAGTAGCGCACGTCTCAGCGGTGCAGCGCGCCCTCATCCGGCTCTGCGGCCCACGGCGCCTCCGTCCCTCGGGGCTTCTTCCCTCATCTGCCCTTCACTCAGTGCCTGCCGGGGCCTCGCGGCTGGCGGCGGGCCCGGGACCTGACACTCGGCGGCGCTTCGGGGGTTCTGGCCTGAGGAGGCGGGTACCGGCCTGGACGGCCGGGAGACAGTCTGAGGGGTCGGGGTGGGAGGCGCTGAGGAAACTGGGGCAGGTTACGCTCGCAGACCCCAGGGGTCGGGCCGCTCCCCAGCCCAGGCATGCGCACTGGTCCCTCTGCCAAGCTGGCGGCACCGGCACTCCTGACAGCCTCGTCCTGACCCAGAGGTACCAGGCTCTTCATTCTGGGTCAGCGGAAAAATAAAAGTCAATGATGTCTGTGAAAAGCTGGACGCTTCATTTGATAAGAAAAACTAGAACAGCAAATTTAAGGTTTGGACTCCCTGGGCTAAGTGGTGCCCATCAATACCCAAGGGTTTAGAGATTACAGGTTCAAGCTCTGGCTCTGGCACTCTGTGAACTGGAGCAAAATATTTACTCCTGGTATAAGGGAGAAATACTTGGCATTTTCTTTTAGGCACTAGATGGGTTCTTTGAGGGCAGAGGCAAAGTCATTGCTCTTCTCGTTGCTTAATAGACATTCTCTAACGGTCAGTTGATAATAGGATAGTTTTCAAAGTTTGGACTGTGTTATCTTGACTTAGAAGGACTTTGGGGGAACTGCAGTCTTTTTGGAAGTCACCTCATGCTTACCCTGACGATTAGCCCCTATAATTATGCCACTGGACCAAGTTTTTTTTTAGAAGAGAGCCCTGCTACAAAATTTGATGGAAGTCTCTACAGCTCTGCCCAGCATCAGCCACTGAGATTTGAAAAATACTTTTGTAAGCATTTCTGTAGAAACCTGCAAAACATTGTCAAGACTCCATATTCCGAACACAATTTCCCATGTGTTTGTTTTTGTCATAGAGTAGTCTGATAACTGGAAGACAAAAACACAATAAACTGCTTAATCTGCCAGAGTCACTTTGGTTTGCCTCTTTCTAATTTGGGCACATTTCCTGCATGATGAAGGCCTTGCTCTATGACTGATGTTGTGACTTTCCATGGGTCCTTGCAGTATTTCCCTCAAGAGCAGGTGGGGAAGTGGAGCAGGCCAAATGATGACCTTAGAAACACACGTGGTTCCCCTTCCAGAAGATGATGACTTTGGCCTGTAGGATGAAGGGGAAAAAAAAAAATCAAGGCAGCCTTAGAGCTCTTCCTTATTATAGGACAATAATTCTTGACTCCATGAGAGCAATCAAGAGCTAAATCTGCTTCTACATAAAAAATATGTCTGAGAGATGAGGGTCACGAAAAGCGAGAAAAAGACACAAGAAGATAAAGCCAAATCCTGGTTACCTTTTGTAGATGTTACATATGGGAACAGAGAGGACCCAAGAGGTGATGACAAGCCTGAATATTATCTTCATGATTTCCCAAAGTCCAGATTTGGTCGTCGACCTTGTGGATTAAAAATGCCATCTTTTTTCCGTGTTTGAGTATTGATTAAAAATCAGCTTTTATAATATCAGAATGCAAATTTATTGATTTCATTAACTATTTACCAGACTCATGCTAAGTATATTACATAGATTGCTTCATTTAATTCTCCCTACAATCATGTGATGCGATGTGATCTTTCTTTCAGTTGAGGGGGGAAGATGATGGAAATTCCCCAAGGACTCACAGTTAGTATGTATGTAAGTAGTAGAGTCAGGGTTCAAATAAAGGCCATCTGATTCCAAAACACGTAGCCTGACCTTTCCTATTAGAAACAAAACTATCAGAAACACTGAGTTTCTGGAGTTTGCCTGGTGAGTGCACTCTTCTTGTAACTGCAATTTAGAGCCTAATAAACAGAAAGAGGTTTGGTGAGCTTAAAGTAGAATCTGAACAGTGAATTATCTGACTTAAATGTTTAATGGTATTAGGCAGGGTAGCCTGGTGTGTCTTCTTCCATACCAAAGATCAAATGACATGCTGGGAGGACTGGTCACTCATTCCTGCCAACCTGGCTAGCCCTTTTTCTTGGGATGGGGCCTGGTCAACCAACATTCACACCTTTTTCGTAAGCTGCCTGTGCTGCTCCTTCTCAGTTGGACATATTTCTTTTTTAGACATAATAAGGCCTTAGTTAATAAAAGTACTGTTCGGCCTTGTAGGTCCTGGGGTCCTTATTTCTCTTTATGGAGACGTTTTGTGTATCTTTGCTCAGATTGGCTTGATTTATATTTTAACTTTGTATCCCAGCTGTTTGAGAGCAACTCACTTTCTTTTCTTCCTACCCTCCCTGACCTAACTCTAGAATAAAATCTTGTGCAAGTTCTGCAGCAAGCACTTTATCAAGACCTGCAGTGGTCATCAATGAAGACCTGAAAATCCAAGTCCAAAGCCAAAACTTTACCACGGGCCAGGAGGGCGGGGTGGAGTTGTAGGGGGTAGATCATGCAACACAGCTGGAGAACAATATAAATGGAAAGAAAGAAATCACTGGTTAGGGAAAAAAAAATACCTGGTGTGATTCAAATAAAAAGAAAAAAATAACTTTTAGATACTTCATTCATTCAACAAATATTCTGTGGCAAATACAAAATGCAGCCACTCTACTAATTCTGGGGATTCAATAGTGAGCAAAAATACACACAGTCTCTGCCTTCAGGAAATATATTTCAGTTAGGTAGACAATCAAATAATTAGTCAAATATAGAATACCATCCTAAATGCTACAAAATGCATTTGATTCTATGGGAAAGATTGAATTTTCCTGGGGAGTCAGAGAAGGCTTCCCCAAAGAAGGGTTGTTTGAATTAGGAGCTAAGGAATGTGGATTAATTAACTGGGTAAAGTGGCATGGGGTTGGAGAAGAGACAATTTGTGACAGGAATCGCACATGCAAAGGTCCTGAGGCAGGAAAGAATCTTTATTGAGCATTTGAGAGACTGGAAGCAGGCTGGATTTGAACCATTATCTATCTGGTAACCAAAGGGCCAATGGAGCAGAGAGAAAGACCAAGGAGTACCCAAGTCTACAGGAGGCTGGAGGGTAAGGCAAAAGCTATAACACGTAGGGCCTTGAAGGTTATGCTAAGGACTCAGGTCTTTATCCTATGAGCACTATGATGGTGCTTAAGCAGAGGGTTGTATTATCTGACTTGTGTTTTGAAAAGACTGCTCTGTCTGCTGTGTGGTGAATGGATTGAAAGATGCTCAGCACCTGAGAGCAGGGTGATGGTGGTAGAGGTGGAGGGCATGGAGAGAAATGGAAAGATGTGAGAGCTATTTAGGAGGTAAAATGGTCAGGAACCTGGTGATGGATTGGGTCTTTGAGATAAAGGAGAAGGAGATACCAAGCATGACTCCCAGGTTGCATAACTGAATGAATGACTGTGGCAGTCATGTAGGTTCTCAGATCTCTCTGTTCAAGAGACTCTTCTACAAGGAACATAGCTGACAAGCTCCAGCTGCTGCACCTTCAGATCCACTGTGGTGTCCACACAAGTTCACACATTCTGGCCTTTCTCAGCCAATGAACGAATACAGTGTAGGTACCAGAGCCAGGTCATTTTTGCCCAAGGTGGGACTCCTCCAACAGGCAATCTATATTTAGTGGCTTCCCATCAGCGTGGCCAAACTTTCTCAGAACTGCTCTGCAGTCTGAGGCTATTCCTACCTTATCCTCCTTCCTTCCCTCTCCCTCTTCATACCTGCATCATGGTCTGAGTGTCTCTCTGCCTTCTCCTGCTCCCTCTCCTCTTTACCCTTCATGAGCATTCTCCCCATTAAACTCTTACAAGTTAATTCCATCTTGGTGTCGGCTCTAGGAGGACTCAAAATGACACAATGATGCCCTTCAGTGAGCTGGAGAATCTTGGAAAGGAACAAGTTTTGGAGGGCTTCAATTCTGTGCATGTTGGGTGAGGTGTCAGGTGGGCAGGAGACCTCTCTATCCATTTCCCCACTCATGAGATATGTTCTGCTTCACCACTAAACTATCAGCTATGTTGTCTGTGTGAGCTACTGTCTGGTTTTCTTTGTAAAATGCTCGTTCCATGGATAGTCTCCAAACTGTAGTTTAGAATTCAACAATATACTGTTTGCCTCTAGAAAAATATGACATACTGATAGCAGAAGTATCCTTTAACGTTCTTGTTGAAGAGGCAAAAGTAAAAAAATTGAATGGGAGTGAGCAATTGTTCTTGAACAATCAAGGGTAAATAATTTTGCTTTGGGTGGCCCTGATTTTCCAGGGAAAAGGAGTAGTCTTAGTGTTCCCAAAGGGAGAGACTTACATATTTGGCAACGTGGATGGAAATCTCTGTCACGCTGTGGGAAAAAGAATGAGCACACCAAAGGCACTCTTGCTCTGACGTCTGTCTCCCTGAGCAAGGTACCCGCAGAGAGCTGGGTGGCAGAGAATGACCCTGTCGTGGAGATTGCTTATTTGAGTGAATCACCTGTGAGAGGGCAGAGCTCTTTAGGTGCAACATTGGCTCATCCTGTTGAAGCAGGCTTCAACAAATCACGACAACTACAAGAGTGTTTGAACACTGAGCGCTCTCATAGGTCAAACATTTCCTCCATTAACAGCAGATCCCAGACAGCCTGTACCCATTTCACTGTGAAGGGTGGAGGCTAACAGTAGGTGAGTTTACATGTTTTGTTACTAAGCTTTCGGGAAGCCCAGATATGATTAGTCTGCTTGAAAGAAGTAGGTGTGGGCGTCACGAAGTATATTTTCCTGGAGGGTCTGTCTCTCATTAAGGGAAAACTGAATAAAAGTATCTGTTGAAATTTAAGAAAAATTACCAAGTGTAAGGTGAATGCTGGCCTCATGGAATGAGTTAGGAAGTGTTTCTCCTCTTCTATTTTTGGGAAATTGAGAAGGATTGGTGATAATTCTTTAAATGTTTGGTAGCATTTACCAGTGAAGCCATCTGATTGAGTTTTTCTTAGTTGGGAGGTTTTTGATTATTAATACAATCTCTTAAGTCCATTCAGATTTTATTTCTTCTTGAGTCGATTTTGGTAATGTGTGTTTCTGAGAATTTGTCGAGTTCATCTAGGTTGTTGAATTGTTGGCATACAGTTGTTTACAGAATTCTCTTATAATCCCTTTCTTCAGTAAGGTTGGTAGTAATTTCCTCACTCTCATGAACACTACCCATTGTATTTACTTGGGTAGTGCCCTTTATCCATGGGCTTAATTCCTTCATGTGGACCAGCGTTGCTGTCCAGTATCCTTTCGTTTCTGCCTGAAGGACTCCTTTTAGCATTTCTCATAGGGCAGGTCTCACTGCTTTCAGAGTGATTAGGCCCACTGTCCATCTTCTCCATTTCATCCATTTGTTTTCTACAGTAGTTTCCAAAAATCTTTGGACAGGGAAATAAAGAGAGGGCTTCACCCAGTCTGCTGTTTGCCAGATTTGGGAGTAAGTAGGGAGACTGTTGCAGCTGTCGATGACTTTTTAGTATGGCTAGAGTTGACAGGCAACGTTAGAATCTTCACTTTCTTTCCCTTCACCAGTTTTATAAAGTGTATTAAGTTATGCTGCTTTCTTGTTTGGTTAATTTTGGTGAAAAAAAATTTATAGGTTTTTACTTTTTTATGCTCATTTTGTTTGATCTAGGGGAGGGCAATTCTATGATGACATTTATTTTCAGAACTATTTTCTGCATAATCAAAGGTTACGTGATTATGAATAAGATAGTTCTGAAGGTTCAGTAGACTAGCCCTGTGAAATACTGATACCACCGCATGCATTTAGCAGTCTCTCCTTGATGTGCAGAGTGTATTTCTACACTTCCCCTACAGATCCATGAGAAGAGCTTCTCATGTAAGACTTCTAGGGTGAAAAGAGTAGGTCAGGTGCCTGGCTGCCGCCTTGTAGCTGGCCCATCAGAGAGATGATATCCCAGGGTCTCTGGCAGCCTCTTGCACACCTGTCCTTGAGATGAGGCCCCTTCTTCCCAAGGAGAGACCCTCTGGTGTGGGTCTGCCTGAGACTCCAGGAAGACATGCAATTTCTGCTGAGAAACCTGTGATTCTGTCATCCTAGGCATTCTTTATTAATCTCATAAGACTTCTGAGGATCGAAGGAGAAACAGATGTATTTTTCCAAAGTGCTTTTATAGCAATGGGACACAACACAAGTTACTGCTGATGCTGAATTGCATCAAGCCTCTTTCTATCAGCCTAAAAAGTCCTTTAGGAAAATCAATTAAATGGCAAACATGTAGGGGAAAGATTTGTTGTGCTACTTACTACCTGACAGAGAGCGTGGCCTCTGCCCAACTCATTCACCGTCACTTACTCTCGGTATTAAGAAGACTAATTCTCTTTGGCAAACACCAGCCCTTCTGGAATTCAGGAGAGTGTTCAGTGAGCTCTGGAGACAGGAACTAGTTGTCAAGAATAGGAAAAGATTATGGGGTACAGTCTTGTTTTCACTTTGATGTGTCGTAGAAAAGTTATTATTTTTAAAATCTGAATTGCTTCTCCACTTCCTTTGTACTTCCATGGGTATCCTGGTTTCTAATTCTCACGAGCATTAACTGAGCACCTCATTATGCACAAACACCCCTGTGACTACAGGTTATACATGCCTCTTTCTTTGAGAGGAGATCCCTGGTCACTTTCCAAAAGTCATGGCTCTGACGGAAACAAGCCGCAAATGAGTTCGGCAGGCCTGCACAGAGGACTTGGGTTTTCGGATACTTGGTTTAGCCCAGAAGCAGTGACTTGGGCTACTGCCCTATCATGGGAAGAGCTCAAAGAATTCAAGTAATTATGATTTTTTTCTCCTGAAAGGCCACAAATGAAAGGAACCACTTGCATTGAGAATAAGAGAGAAAACTCAGAACTGCTCATTTGTGCAACAACAGAAAGGGCAGGTAGGACTGTAATTCATATTCTGGAGCCACTGTGATGCCAGTTAATGGGGAACCCTGCACAGAACCAGGGGTGAGGAGAGTAGACCATCTCACAAGCTTCCTTCCCATTGCCTGAGTTTGATGCTGCTCGTTTTGTTATGCAATGTGCCTTTTGAGTTATCTACCCTGGAGCCGTTAACCCAGGTCTACCCATTCTAACTCAAATGGCTGTGACATATATATATATATATCTTGTGCACCGTGTCCAACCCTCAACCCTCTAAGCCTGACCTCTTATTCCAGCCACTGTTGCAGTGACCAGTTCACACACTCTGACCAGCTTCACTGAAGGGCAGCCCGGCAGTGCTCCACCTCAGGCCTGCAATGCATTACCTCTTACTTTCTACCCAGGGGATAGAACCTGTTTGGGATTCATGCATGTACAACCTGGAAATGTGGAAGCTGACCCTTGTGGGGCTGCCTTTGATGAATAGGGGATGGAGGCCAATATGTAAATGCTCCTCCTTTCATCCATGGTGCAGATGGTTCTGAGATACATTTCACAAGGCTCCTGAGAAGTTCTGGCTAGATGGAGCAGTGCCCTTGGCACTGGCCATCCTGATAATCCATCCTTGTACTGGGTGTCCCTCCTTCCCTGTTTTCTCGCCCCATTCTTCACTTCTGCTCCTTGGAATCTTGTTCCCAAATAAACTACCAAACTGCACAGGAGCACTGGTTTCAGGTCCTGCTTTCAGGAGAACCCAGACTAAGACACTTGTGCAAGAATGCTGGCTCAGTCTACAGTCAATGAATAGAGTGAAGGTCTCTAGCACATGGGGGTTAAATCTTAGCCTTAGAGACTCATCACAAATCACTGTTAGAATGAGTCCAAGCTGACCTAGAGAAAAGTCAGGTGACAGTGTGACATGGCTCACCAAACTGTGGAAATAAAAGTTGTGGGCAGTTGCTATTATTTTAAAAAATCATTTTATTAAAACATCTTCATTTCCCAAGGCACTTCAGTAGCTTTCACAAAAGTATGTTTTTTTAACCAGGTGAAGCATATGCTTTAGGAGTACCATGGTAACATATCAGAAAAGAGAAGACGATTACACTGGACACGAAGTATCTCCCAGTGTTACACGACTGAGCAGCTCTGAAAGAGGTGAACCCAGCATAACTTTCTTCTTTGTAATTTTTTCCCATGATTAAGTACCACAACAGGAACACACACAATGACATCATTTTTGGCACTCAGAGAAGTGCTAGTGGCGGAGGCTGGTGAGGCCCTGCTCAGGTGGCAACCACAGACCATTGCTGGAGTGATTCTGGCTTGAAACAAACCAAAAAAAAGGACATGAACCGGGAGGCTAAGGAATCAGCCTTTCCTAAGTCTATTCTGAAGGGCAAATAACTTAAGGAGAAAAAGATACAATAAACAAACAACAAACAAATAAACAAAACACAAATAATCAAAATCCACATTATAGTTCTGGGAGAAGGGACAAGTTTGCTTCCTTCAAGCCATACACCAGAAACCACAGTAGCTAGGAGATTTGATCACAGAGCAGTGGAAAACAAGAATAGGAGATACAATGATGCATCTCTTATGGGCCTGGACAAGCCCAATGCTTTGATCAGATGTAAACAAGTCTCCCCAGTAGTCACACTGAGTGGTCTAAGGTCTCATAAATCAATGCATTTGCCTGTGTTCTGTATCTGCTCAGTCCTCTCCATATTAATTACTTTTAGGTTTCCCCAGACTTGGGCTCTCCTGCCCTAGGGAAGCAACAATCCCAGTTAATATTCTTTGTAACTGAGAATCTAGGAGAAATCAAACTCTCTATGAAATTATTTCATTTCCTCTAAAGTGCACCATTAGAGGGAAATGGGGGAAAGATTTTGGGGGGAGAGGGGTGGAGGGATTAGACCTCTAGTTCAATCAGGGGTCTTTTCAGGCAATCTGAAATTAAAATGTAAATTTAGCAAATGCTTCTGATATTCTTCCAAATCCCACTGATTCTAGTGAATAGTTGAGTTCTTAGGAAGTGCCAAGTCCCTCACTGTAATAGTTAGGATTTATCCAAAGTTGTCTGTCAGTAGCCACGGGGTCCCTGGAGGGAGGGTGCTCTAGGACTACATGCAACTCTGAGTCTGGGTGTCCATCAGGCCTTTGCCTCCAAAGCACTCAGTGTCTGCACAAGCCATTTCTGACAGGAGAGTCTTTTCCTTTCTCATTGGCGGTTGTGTTAGAACGCTGTGCTTTTAAGGACTGTGGGGCTTTCTTCACCATCTTTTAACATCCTTGTGTGGCTTGGAGTCTGCCTGTATTTTATTCTATAAAAGCAAGCCAAAAAAAATGTTAGTAACAAATCTTAAAAAGATGTCTACCAGTCTCAAAACAAACAAACAAACCCAGAACTGAGGCTATTTCACTAAAGGCAAAAAATCATACCCAGATTCTGAAAGGCTTCTCCTTGTCTCTGCACTCTCCCAGAGCTGCTGTTGCTATGCAGACGTGCATGTGGACGTGGCGGTCTGGGTCAGGCCAGAGAGAACAGGCTGGAAGCACTTGGCCAGGTCTAACCCTCTGACGGCTGAACTAGTCCAGGGCATTTCTGACTCTGTGGGCAACTCTCTGCCAGGCCCAGACCCAGAGCATCAACTTTGTGAAGAAGGAGGCCTCCTTACCCTTTGACCCTTAGCATCTGGTCGATGGTGTCTGGGAGTGGGGTGCCGAAGCTCTCCGGGAGGAACAAGGTCAGGATGGCTGTCAGGATGGTCAGACTCCCCATGAGAATGTAGGGCAGGAAGCGGTCATAGGCACCTATGGCAAAGCAGACAGAGCCCCAAGCCAGAGGTGCAGTTAGAGGAGGGCTCTCTTCCCCTCTTTGTGTTTCCAGAACTCTTACAGGGATCACCTGCCTTCTGGGCATCAGCATCTCCCTGTCTGAGCTGCTACATTGGAATCTGGCACCTAGGCAGGGCTCAGAACCCAGAGTGGCACAGACCAGTGGCGCCTCGTGGTGCAGGGGAGGAGTGCAGACTGGGAAGATAGGGCTGGGCCATTTCCATTTCTATTTTCTAGTACTGGATTTCCAAAGAACTCGAGGTACTTGTCCAGGGACAGGAATAACTCCTCCACCTATCCAGATGTGTCATAACCTATTCAATTTATCTTCAGGCCAGATCCAAAGGTGTTTCTGCTTGTCAGGTCTACGTAGCATGTTTGCAAAGCACTCTGAGTACTCCCAGGGTGGGTGCCACCCCTTCCCAGAGATGTGCTGGCTGGGCATGTGCAAGGGAACAGCAGCTGCCATGAGGAAATCAGAGGAAGAGAAAACTGGCGCCCCGTTACATAAAATGGTACAAGATATTTACACTCCATAGTTACAGGGATTCTCTGTTCATGAGACCTCTTGAATGGGTATCCTTCCCTTTCTGTTCCTTCTAAATTCTGACTCCAAGGAGAAATTTCCCCAATTAAGTACACTGGCTCCCTAAACCACTCTGCAATTTCTTAGGACAGGGGAATTGTATTCTCTGAAGGAAGGCCTGGGATGGTTAAAAGAGATACAAAACCCTCTACTTTTCTTGTCAATTTCTAGCTGGTCTATAGGTTGTTTTCCATTTATAAGTGAGTGGTTCTGCCACAGCGCACCTGGACCAGAACTTTCTCCAGGCATAGATCCAGTATTGCATGGATCCCATGTGCTGTGTGTGCTTGTTTTCCTGTTAACAAGTCACCCCCAGCTCACACTAAAGCCAATCAGTGCTTCCACCCAACGCCCCTGCGTGCACTTGGCCCATGGGACTTACCAAGGTAAATGAAGTAGGGAGACAGGATGCTGCCCAGGCGGGACGCCGTGGAGCTGACTCCCACTCCCATATTTCTGACCACTGTCGGGTACAGCTCGGCTGTGTACACGTAGACCATGGCAAAGGCAGCAGTGACTCCAAACTTGCCCACCATCACCAGGACTATAGCCAAATAATTCAATTCTGGAGAGGTAAAGGGAAGAAGGTAGGAGAAGGCACCAAACCAAGGTACACTGAGAATTTTTTGCCCAAAACAAATATATTTTTTCCCTTTTCTTGATGGGCATGGGGGGATAGTCTCTAAAACTACTTATTGTAGGATAAAGGGCTACAGACAAGATGTCCCTCCACGCTGAATACTGAGAGGAGGCTGGGACCTGCAGCTGTGTGAGGACATGCTCTTCTCCTCAGGCTAAAGACCACCAGAGTAAGCCTGCTTTCCAGTCCAGAAGTCCTGAAGACATGTCTGTCTGGGGGGGCAGCTGGCACCCCATAACCTCACGTTGCAGGTACTGCGGACTCAACCAGTGCCCTGTGGATGAAGGGGGAGTCTGACTCATTCCATGCTTGCACTCAACACTTCAAGACCAACAGACCCTCAGGAATGATCCTTCGATCTCTCCTGCCTGCTGTGCCAATGGGGACATGCTGGGTGGCTTGTGGGTCATCCAAAGCTCCAAAGTGAACCTCGACATACATTCCTGAGCTCCTGGCAATGCTTCAGTGGGGGCTGTTCTTGTGCAAAGTGTTGCCAGCCTCAAGGGACCACAAATGATCACCAGAGGCCCCCAAATCCATGAAACTCTGAGTACCATGATGGACATGAAGGTCCATAAACCGTTTTATGAACTGTCAAAGAGGGCTGCCTCCCACCCTTCTATGGGATAGCAAGGCAATTTTATAAATAAAATCCTGGTACTAGCCTGTGAGAGCCACAATGTGGCCTGACCCCTCTCTTCTCCTCTTCACCTCCTACCAGCTCCCTCTTTCTCCTCAGACTTGCCAGACTCGTCACCTCCTCAGGGTCTTTGCATTTGCTGTTTTCTTGGCCTGGAATGTTCTGCTCCTAGCCTTCTTCATGGCTTTCTCCATCATCCCATCTGTTTCTGCTCAGTTGTCCCGTCTTCAGGGGCACTGTCTGTGACCACTCTATATATAAACTAAGCTCTCCACTGTCCTTTAAAAGGTAACACAGCTTGTACTATAATAAGTGTTTTATTTACTTGTTTATTGTCTGTCTTCTCCAGTGGAGTGTGAGCTCCAGGAGGGCCTGGGGCTCTGTCCAACTCCTTAATTTCTGCATCTTTAGCCCCAAGCAGAGTGGCAGAGTGCCTCACCCACAGTAAACACTCAGTACCTACTTATTGAATAAATGAATGACTAAGATGTGGCCATGTTAAAAAGACATAGGGATGGCTCTCTTTCCTCCCCTGCACTCTACAGAGAAAAACAAATACACACAGATTGACTCGGGTAGGGAGAAAATTAACCACCAGCCCCACATGGTTGCTCTCCCTCCTCCCCCAGAGCCCAGGCCATGATGACTGTCTGGTCCCGGGAGACACCTGATTTGTTGGCCGAGAATGCAGATGTGCAGGCTAGCTGTGATGGCATGACTTTTATCTCTTTATTAATTGCGGGCAGACAGTCTGGAAGGGATTGAGTGACTCAGTGGATATTCTAGCCTGCAGAAGAGTATGCTCCCTACCTGGGGGCACCAGCTGCACAAAGAGAAGCACGCTGCCGCCCAGGAAGAGGGCGGTGGCCATGGAATAGCGTCGGGGCAGGTGCCGCAGCAGCAGCCAGGCCAACACATACGCTGGGGCTTCAACCACAGCCGAAAGGAAGCAGTTCAAGTAGACGTCTCCATGCAAGTTAGGAGTGTCAAGGGAAAGCCCAAAATAGCCCACTGATATGGTCATCCTGAAACAGAGTGCAGAAGAAAGGTGGAGAAGCGGCATTCACGTGCCTCCCAAGCTGGGTGACTTTTAAAAAACAATTATTGCAGGAAATTCAAAACTATCCTTACCAGGAGGGCAGCAGATTTAACCCTGAGTCTTCTCAGAATGAAAGATAACTTCCCCCAGCTCAGGGTACCTTCTGGGCCAGAGCTCTTTCAGAGCATTTCAAACAAAGTGTCCCAGCAAAAAGACTTACATAATTCAGACAGATTTACTGTGTTGGAAAAAAAAGAAAAACAGAACCCAAAAAACTCCAACCTACCTTTTGGCTTTAAAAATCCAAAGCTGAAGTGCTCACAAAAGCCTACTTCCCTACTCTCTGAATCTCCCCAAATCTAACAACTGCAGTAGCTAGGGAATGAGGAAAGAGGCAGGTACCAATGGGCTGTGATAAGACCAGAGGGATAAGATAAAATAAAGAACAATCATTAGTCAAACATTTGGAGATAGATTCCTGGCAGACTCTCTCAGGCGACCAGCCAAGAAGAGGCCTGTCAGAAGCAGCTGACCCCAACCCCACCGGACTGTGGGGAGGAGAGGGAGCCCCCAGTGGGCCATGTTGTCTCCCGTCTGCATGCCTCCTGCTGCCCCTGGCCTGCACCTGGTCCCCAGGAGGTGTTCTCTCTGTTGATGGTCAGCACTCTTCAGCAACCAGACCTGAATGAATCAGACTGTTTCTAAGTTATCTGCAGGTTGAAACCACAGCTGGTACAATCAGGGCAAAGGGCACGTGCAGGCGTCCCTGGGAAATCCAGAGCACGAGGAGTGCCTAGATGACTACAGAATGCCACGGGCTGTCAAGTCTGTGTTGCAGGCTGAATGCTGGTCCTGTTTCAGGCTGACTGAGGGGTGATGCACTGCCCTGAGGGATCCCAGGCCATTCCTTGAAAGTGGGTGATGCATCGTACCCCTGAGTGAGCAAAATGGCTGGCTGCCAAGGCTTGTTGACTCTAAGAGGAAGTCTGCCTACCTCCCCTAACAGGCAGGCTCAGGTCATCACCTGCAATCCCAAGGGTCTGGCCACTGAGCAAACGCTATCCAGGCACTCGGATTGTTCCTTCTCTCTGGTCAGTCACAAATCCCTCCCTGACACACTTGGTGAAATGCCTCATTAGAAGAATCTGATGAGGACATCCAGGCCATGGCTCTGCCTCCAGGACAGTCTCCAAACATCCTAGAGGGAAGATGTCCTGCTTCCACATTTCCAGAATGTACTTAGCAGCCTCTGTAACTGAAAGGACATGGTGTCTTCACTTAGAATTTCTTAAAGGCCTCACCTGTCCTCCTCACTGATGCACAGGGGACAGGAACAATTAAACTGGTCTCAAAGTCAGCAAGACTCACCTCATGACCTGGAGGGGTCCCCAGAGATCCCATATCTCCCCCCAAAGCCCCACAACAGTTTTCATTCTCCTCTTCTGAGATCCCGTTAAGAATGGTGACATGCCCATTTCTTTCATTGCAAGGCACATCCCTGCCGCTTTCGGATGACACAGGCATGTGTCAGTTTTGGTCTGAGACATGTCTGCAAATGAGAGGCCTGACAGCCACTGCCAGAAGCTTTGTTTGGAGGCCTCGGGTAGGTCTCACTTACGCACCACAGGATTATGGACATGATGGTGACTATCCGGATATTCCGAGTTCGGAGCAGATCCAGGATGCTGTGGGACTGCTGCTTCTTGGAGCTTAGGTCTTGCAGCTGCAGGAACAACATGACAAGGGTATGGGAGGGAGAGAAGGCTGGAGACTCAGAGACCGGATAACACACTTGAAACCCTAGCATCTTTGCTTTCGGTGTCTCCGAGTTGGGGGTGTTTTACGTTTCTTGCTCGAAAAGAAGAGTGAGTATAGTGACTATACCCTGGGCTGCAGAAGGCTTCCCCAAGCCTTGTCGATAACAAATTAGTAGACAAGAATGAGGAAGAAGAGAGGTGACTAGTCCCTTGGGCAATTAGGCCGACGAAGAGGCACAGGCTGACTGCTCCCTCCCGGCACCACCCCCAGCCTCTCAGTGGCTACATTCCAGGGAGGCCTCTGAGCATTCCTACCTAAGGCTGGCTCCCAGCCCTCTGGGTCAGAGAGAGAAACTGGCTGTGTAGTTTACTGATACAGTATTTTAAAAGAATTAATGTTTTCAGCCCTTATACCATGTAGTTACTGGTCTATTTCCAAGGAAAAAAATTTCTGACAGAAAAACAGGAAAATTGACCTCAGCTTCACCCAGAGTAACTTCCTTTGAAATTTGGCACAGCCAAGGACATTAATAAACCACACGTCTAAACACACTGATGTTGCTTTCTTAAGCAAACCCAGCTTTGGAGTTTGTTTTTCCCGAGTTAGCAGTTCAACAAAAGGTCAACTTTTGACTTAATGGATCCCCTGAAATAGCCTCATTTCCACAAAGATGCCAGTGGGACTTATGGGTTTACCCAGATTGACCCCTGCGAAGCTACCAAGGCCACCTCACTTAAAGGCCCTCCCTCCATCTACTCCTCCCTGAACTTTGTGCCCCAGAGCCCTTTCTAGGACATGCTGAATGGGATTTGGCGCTGGGCCACCCCTTAACTGTGAGGCTGGCAAGGCTGTCAGTGGCCAGCAGCTTCTCTGCTGCCTATAATAACTGGTCTGTCTTTCCCAAGCCCCAAGTCTGCATCTGGAGCCCTGAGCGACCCTAACACGCCTGCGCGCGCCCTGCAGTGTGACTGCTGGTGGCTGTTCTCACAGCCAGCCCCTTGTCTTCCTGTCAGAGCAGAGACACTTCAGAACCACATCAGCCAGTAATGACAACTTCTAACATCTTCTCGTAGTTATGAGACTGAGGAAAACCACCTGCTGCAGAGAGGGTGGAAAGAGGTAACAGGAAGGAGAAGCAAGACCCAGGAATCAGGCAGAGCCAGGAAATTCCTCATGGCATGTGAGAACAGAGTTTGCAGGGAGGGGTGGTGGCAGATATCAAAAAGGGCCTGGCTCCAAGACAATACTCAACAACTCCCCATTGGTGGGCGGAAGGAGACGGAACATTTCTAACTCCAAATCTATTTTTGCTTCGTATTTTAGGTGCTGCATTAGTTTTTAAGATGAGAAACTACCTTGTAAGAAACCTTGATTTCGCAGAATGCTAACTTCAGGAAAGGCCTATTACTCATAAAAAGTTATTATTATTAAAAGTAATGGTTCAACTATATAATCATCTAGAAAAGACTTATGTAGAGTATGAAAACCTAAAATCCATGGGAAAGGTGAAGGGAATTTAGGCAGCTGGCACCTTCTCCTCAATTTTGATTTTAACAGGGCCTGCCATGGGGGCAGCTGGGGCTTGGACAGGGAGAGGGCTGGGCTCCTGTGTGAAGGGAGGGCTTCAGGGCTGTGTGGTGCTACCCTAAAATCATGGTCACTGAGACCCTACCACCAGCTCCCGCACAGCGCTCACCTCACTTGAGTCAAAGATGGTTGAGGGTGCAACAATCCCGTTGATTCGGGCAGCCCTGTGGATGATCACCTCTGCCTCTTTAAATCGTCCCTGAGAGATGAGCCATCGGGGGGACTCAGGGATGAACCTGGAAGTACAGGAGCGATCTTACTGGGGCCTTCCTGCCCAAGAGACCAGGTGGGGCATAACTGGAGGTGGGAAATGGGGTTTCGGAACCAGAGCTAGGTTTGGGGAATGTTTTGGTGTTTCAGAGCCAGAAGTAGAGATGCACCATACTACATCCAGTAATGACCTGAAGTGTAAGCTTCTGATTACAGGGGAGTACACAAAAGTTAGAGGGGCCAGCACCCCATGATGGGATTCTGCCACTGGCTGGCCACCTCCATTTCTGAAGAGTAGTGGTGCCACCTGCTGGCCACAAAGTAGACAGACGCAAGGTGGGCTCTGGAAGCCTGATTTCTGTTGGGGGGCTCAGCCCACCCCAGACCCTTACCTTGCTGTACTCCCCTGCTTGTCCCGGGCAGCCACAGAAGATTCTGCACTGGCCTCTCAGACTCTAGTTTTTCCTCGCCCACCTACCCCTGATTCATCCAACTGACTTGCCGGAATCTGCCTATGTTTACCAAGGGACTTGGCTGCTTTGAGAACTGTGGATCTTATTTTCTACCTCTTAAGTAGCCTCTGCCTTTCAGTCACAGCCAGGACTCATGCTGTGCTCTGTGTCTTCTCCCACCATATTCTGGAATGCTCTCACAACCATGTGATCTCACCATCCCCACCTGCGAGGAGCGATTCCCACCTTAGCCCCTCGGCTGTGCTCTCTCCCTGTTGGTACAGAGTGGCCTGCTCTCTGCCTGTCCAATTCCTCTATCTTGGAGGCTCACATGGGGCCTGGCTTCCTCTGTCCAGCTTCCCTGAGACTCTTGCTTACAATGTGCTCCCTATTCTCCCAATAGGGCCTTGGCAACACACAACTGGAGCCGGGGTCTCAGGTGTCCTGTCCTACAGTCCCATAGCTCCTGGGAGGTCGTGCTAGAACCCATCGTCTCACAGCTACCGCTTCCTCCTCTCCTTGAACTCTGATCAACCCAGTACAGAGCTGAGGACCAGTCTGTTGATGTCCTGGGGCTGTTTTGTTTTGTTTTTGGCTTTTCTGAGTATGGAAAAACACGTTTTTAAAACTTAGAAGTAGTTTAGACTTCTGTCTCTGGGAGCCCAGATGGGGATTTGTGGGTTGCTGCTGCCCTCTAGTAACAGCCAGACAGAAGACATCCTGCTCGTGGGCACCACTCACCACCAAAGCACCACGCACAGCACCCCCGGCACCGTCAGCGCCAGCAGCAGCATCCGCCAGTCTCTGATGAAGTAAGCAAACAGTGGCAGCAGCATGTAGCCAAATGCATAAAATATGCACACTCCTAACGTAGAGAATATAATACGAACTGACTTGCCAAGAATTTCTGTTCCTGTTCAAAACAAGGGAGGAGTCATGTTAGTATTTTAATTCAAGTTATTTCCTTATTAATCTTCTATTGCATAATTTTCAATGTGCAGATAAGAAAGCAGGCGGAATTACCTCAAAGTTTCCAAGCCCTAGGGAGGGATGGGATTTGGACCATCTGCTGGGGGGCCTCACTGTGGCCTCTCAGGTCCCTTAGCAACAGTTCTCTCCTGAAACTGTCATCACTTCCTGAAGCCTTACACTAAAGATGCTACATCAGGCCTCAAAATGTAATCTTCACGTGAGGAAGAGTTCATTAAAGGGGGAGTTATTATTAAGGCCACACATGCTGACTGTTACATTTAAAAATATTCTATTAAATGTTAAGAGAAAGACATAATCCTTTCAACAATCAACCCAAGGAAACCCAAGACAAATAAGCTAGAGTTAGATTCCTCTGAACAGTGAGACCGGCAACTTTTCAGTGAGGACAAACCTGCAGTGTGGACTCTGAATTAAAACTCTCAAGGTCACATGACTAGACCTAGACTAGACCACTCCTATCAATTTATTCTTGCCAGTCGACTTCACTGGCTACTATGTTTTGCAGGAGAGGCAGTTTTCCTCCTTGGCGAGCCTCCCAATCAAGGCCCTTGCTCCTCATGTCACGTCTCCCTCTGCTACCTCAACCCTGGGCAGTGCAGGCCCTATTTTTAATGAATGGTCTTGGGTGGGTTTTAGTAAAATGGCATCATTTTACCAGAGACATTACATAATGAGACCAAGGTGCCACACCTCAGAGGCCAGAAAAGAACTGGAATTCAGTGCTCAGGTTATTGTGCTGCTGGGGACCCAAGGCTGGGCACCTGGTGGACTCAGTGTCCCTGCCTACAAACTGGGTTCACCAAAAATCCTTGTTAAGTGTTGCAAGAGACCACTTCCCCTGGAGGGACATTACAGCTGTCTCCAGAAAGTGGGTGGCGAGATGATGGAGAAACAGAGGATTAAGTACTCAACTCCAACTTGATGGCCATACCCAGGACAAATGCTGCCACATAGTTGGAGATCTGGCCCATGCCTACAAGGAAAAACAGCACAGCAAACATCTCAAAGTTCTTCGAGAAGATCTGCAGGAAGCTGAAGCCTGTCTGCATGCCCATGGTCACAAACAGCACGTTCTTCCGACCAAACCTGGGAAGGAAAGGAGAGTAAGAGAGAACCAGCTGGGGCAAAGCAGCAGGAATGGGCTCCACCAAGAGAGGCTGTCCTGAGTAATTCAGGGAGAGGTTGTGGACAGTGCTGCCAGGGTGCCTGGTGCAGGGACAATCCTGGCCTCTCAGTGCCTTTGCTGTTACTCCCCCCACTGCTCCCCAGGACAAATGTGCAGCCTAGGTACCAAGGTTGCCCAAAAGGCAATGCCAGAATTAAGAAAATGATTACAAGGGGTTGAAACACATTCATTATGCTTAAATCATACATTCATAATTTATTTTTTTAAAACAACCATTTACTTCAGAGGATGATGGAAAAATAATAATTCACTATAAATAAAAACTTTCCTATGAAAACTAGGTGAACAGTAAGCAGTAACAGATAAGGGGAGTTATCATTTTATAATAGTATTCCAACTATTAAATGAAAACAAAGTGATAAAATTAGGACATCACCATTTGACAGTCCCCAAAGAGTGAACAGATATGGGCATTATGTTTCAATGACTGCTATCATAAAAAGAGACACTTGAACATCATGACTCCTGCAGTCTTGCCAAAGGAGCTGAATCTGAATCTGATCCACGCTCTAGATCCAGCTGCAGTTTGCCAGAAATGTAGAGAAAAGGGGAATACGCTAAACTGTACCATGAGTACACAATCAGCAAGATTCACACTGGGAAATTCTACAGGAGGAACAGCCCAAGCAAAGAAAAGGATGGAGAATCCCTAGATTAAAGCAGGCTAAAAGACATTGAAAAATGTCGTAAGTGGCCAGCACTAAACTTGTGTTTAAGGATGCATACTTGGATTATGAAACTACACAAAACCCAGAGGAAAGTGATTATTATAAAAGTCAGGCTAGTGGTTACTTATAGGGGAGGCAGGCTGTTGTCTTTTGGGGGGACAGATGGACAGAGCTTCTTGGCGTCCAGCAGTGTTCTATTTCCTGACTTGGTGGTACTTACAAGGTTATTTCCCTGGAATAATTCATTAAGCCACATTTGTTCTGTGAGTTTTCTATGACTGTGTTCATTTTAAAATTTAAAAAAATGTTGGGTCTTTTAGGTTTGTTGGGTTTTAAAGACAGTACCTCAACAGGAAAGAACAAGTCAACCTAGTTAATTCAACCTAGCAGATTCAGCTTGTGTCTGGCCAGGGCTGGCAATATTCATTTTCATTCAATAAAAATTTATTTGAACCTCTATTATATACTAGTCACTAGAGACATATTTGGATTGAAAAAGACACCATTTCTTCCCTCAAGGAGCTTATAGTCTATAGTTGGTAAGACAGACAGACAGTAATCACATTTTAATCAGACAACCACACTACTGAATGTACAATTACACACTGAAACAAGTGCACTGAAGGACCAGTGCCCTAGTCCACAAGGGACACAACAGAGGAACCTATGCTGGACTGGAGGTAGGGGCTGGGGACGTGGGCATTCAGAGAGGGTTTCCCTTGATGATGGGGCACTGAGATGAGGCCCAAAGATAAAGTAATTGTTGACAAAGGAGAGTGGGGAGAAAGACCAAGCTTTCCACGATATTCACAGTAGAGTGGGGGACACCAACATTAATCATATGGTAATACTTTCCATTTACCAATTTCTGATTAGGTGCTACGAAGGCAAGGCACAAGGAACCAGGGTAACGTACACTGGGGACCCTGAGGTAGCCTGCATGGTTAAGGAAGGCCGAGGCACAGGGATGGGGTGGAGAATGCTTCAGACTGTGAGAAGAGCACACACAACTGTGGCTGGAAGGGTATGATGAAGGTGAGGGCCATCGTGACTGGCTGTTCAATAGAAGACTGCAGAGGTGTGAAGCAGGCAGACTGCACAAGTCCTTCAGCCATGGTAAAGCTGCTTCTCCCCACTACACAGGGTTTTTTGCTTTATTTTTTTGGCATTGCTAGCATCTAGTAGACACAGGCCAGAGATGTTCTAAACATCCTGAGATGCCCAGGAGAGCTCTCACAACAAACAATTCTCTAGCTCAAAACGTCAGCAGTGCCAAGCTTGAGAAGCCCTGGCCTAGAAGGAGACTCCAATTTCCCCCGCACTGTTCTGTAGCAATAGCGCTCTACATGCCAACCAAGGGGCAGTCCCTTCCTACCCAGCGTCCCTTCCTGTGGGCTCCCTGGGATGGCAAGGAAGACAAAGACTCAGGGAACCCTTACACAGCACCAGTCCTTGACAATCTGGGGTTGGGATCAGAAATGCTCGCTTTTAAAGTCTGTCAACAAAAGATCAAACATACACACATGTCTACAAAAACAGGAAATATCAGCTGCTGCTTCCCAGGGGTGCGGCTCTCTTGTAATTCTGCATGTAGTGTCAGATAAAATTCCTCTGACCACACAGGATTAATTTAATTGCTCTTGAATTTCAGGCTTATTCATATGCCAGAAAGCAGTCCTATATAAAAAAATTACTGTTGGTATTAAAGACAACAGTGGAAGGCATGAATCCATTGCTCTTAGGTAATTTGTTTGGCTTGGATTTTTGAGCTGGCTCAGCTGGGAGTAAACTGTTCATCCCACAGAGCCCTGGGCCTTCGAGCAGGATACTTAATGAGCCTGATGGGTGGTGTTGGGAGCTGAAGGCAGGGCCTGTAGCCAGAACAGCCACACTTTTGGCTATTTCATTTACTAGACTTAAATGATCCTACTTAAGTCTGCTGGCAAAAAAAAATGTTCAAAGGTTTCAAAAACACTGTACTAGCCCTTCTGAAGACTAAGGTGGTCCTCAACTTACTCATTAATTTTGTTTCTACTGTTTCCTTGGGAGCAGATCTCTTGGAACGTCAATTCTTTGCTCAGGTAATCATGGTGTTCTATGGTCGTCAGGTTCTGAGGCTAGCCCACCAAGATCCGCCTAACCCAGGACACAGCTGACCCAGAAAAATGCCCTGAGTTTCAGCACTGAAACTGGGGTATCTCCTCCTAGTTTTGCTCACATTGAGGTAATTCCTCTGAGTCTCAGCTGCCACCCAACCCTGTGAGAGAATTCCCGCCATCCCTCTAGGAGGACCTCTCAGCTCAGTCCAGGGCACGGCCTCTTCTCACTCTACACTGTCCCCAGGCAGTTTCATCCACCCATGGGGCTTTGATAAGGGTTCTATGAGCTGACAATTCCCAAATGTGTTTCTCTAGCCCAGACCTTTCATGGGTACCATATCCATACATCCACCTCCATACTCATTTCCCCCTGAGATCCCTAAGTCTCACCGTCACCCCAAATTTGGTATGTTCAAATTAAACTGAACATCTCCTCCTGCAAACATGGTCCTCCTCCAGAGTGCTCTGTCTTAGAGAAGGTATCATCATCTACCTGGTTGTGCGGGCCAGTCTTCCTCCCCTCACTTCCTGCATCCAGCCCAGAGCCAAGTCCTGTTAATTTTACCTCCTACCACTCCTCTCCGTTTCTACTGCCCTCAGCCTAGTAAGCCACCATCATTTCCTGCACAAATTATTGTGATAACCTCTTAACTGGTCTTTCCATAATCCCTCTTGCTTCCTTTCAAGCCTTTCTCCACAAAGCTATCAAACAATCTTGTTAAAAATGCAAAATCTGACTATGTCACACTCTCCACGGCCCTCCTTGCTCTGTGACTAAAGCCCAGACCCCAACCTGTCGTCCGCTGAGCCCGGCCTGCTGTGCTGCTGCATGGGCCTCAGCCCACCTCGCTGCCTCGTCTCTGTGCTGCTCTCCACACCGCGCCAGAGGAATTTCTTCCGGCCCCTCAAGTGTGCTATACCTTTTCTTGAGTCTAGGCCTAAGGACATGTGGCTCTCTCTGTCCAGAATGCTCTTTCCTCTCTCCACCCCATTAGCTAAATAATTTCTACGTATCTTCCAATCCCCAGCACATGCCTCACCGTCTCAGGGCAGCCTCTCGCGGCCTCCTCTGTCAGACCCTCTCTGGGCCCCTTGTACTTCTCCTCAACTCGTTGTTTAATATGTTCTGTCTTGCTGGAAGGCAAGTTCTAGGAGAACTACAGGGCCCTAGAACAGTAGTTCATACCAAACAGAGGTTCAGGACTCTGGGCCTGAATCTTAGCTCTGCCACTTGTCAGCTGTGTGACATCTAATTCCTCTGGGTTTCATTTTTCCCATCTGTAAAATGCAAATAATATTTTCTACTTCATAGGATTATGAAGATTAAACTATTTGTTGCTTTTTTATTGGTACAGTGCTCATAAGAGTGAATGGCACACATGAGGCGCTCAGTGTTTGTTAAATAAATATGAGTAATCAGCTGATGCTTGCTGCTAGGCTAAGGGCCTGGGGAAGCAAAGGCCTTTCCCTTAAATGGGTCAGTGTCTCAGGTTCATTGAGAATCTTCAATCAGTGGTCATGGCCTTCTTAACTCTTTAATGCTCACTGGTGACTGGAGGAATTTGCGTCTTTTTAAAATAACTAGGTGACACTCTGGAAAGGACAAATCTAGTGAGAAGTGCACATATTTCTTATGAGGAAAGATTTCTTCCAGGTGAAGACATTAGTTCATAGATGCAAACATGCCAAAACATCCCTCTGTGTGTGTGCCACAGGATAAAATGGCTATGTTCTTAGGGCAGGATGACATTCTCATCCCAAACTTCCCTATAAAAGACTTCCCCGAGCTGGGAGGATGCCGGGACTCCTCTCCAGCGGGTGACCCAGTGTGGCCAAGGACCTTGTTGAAGGCTGCTCTCCTCACCATGGGCTTCTCCCACAGATCTTGAAGCCCTGGGGTAGAAAGACACAATATAATAAACCCCTCTGAGAACTTCGTGGAAACTGTAGACCTTTCTTCAGAAAAATGCTCACATACAATCTCTAAAATTTTACATGTACTTTTCAGAGTAGATGAACTCCCTAAACCACGAATGGACCGTGAGTTAACAGCCTTGGAATTACACAAATAATCTGCTTACAGGTCAAAGCAGCACACTTCCTGCTCACTGCAAAGTGCCATAACCACAGGCCTCTTAGCTAAAGGGAATCAGCCCTGTGGACACAGGAGTTCTGCCCATCACACCGCTACTGGCTAGTGAGATCTCCTCTCCCCTCGAGGAGAGAGCAATGGTTTTGGGGACACAGAGGCGGCCATCCATGGAATGCCTTAAGACCTACAATCGAGCTCACGTGCACGTGTGTGTGGTGTCTACCTCTCCTACGTTTGAAGACATGCAAGAGTCACTCTAACCTAAGGAAGGCCAACCAGGCAGCGCAGAAGGGAACCATGGTCTGTCTCCTGGTCAGCTGGACCGTGGGCATGCTTGGCTGAGGCTGTGCTCGGCAAGCAGCGGGGAGGGGGCTGCTGACTCTCTTTACTTGGTCTGGAGTCTGTGCTGTAGATGTGGCTTCCACTTTTTAAAACACAAGGCCCTGGGCTGAGAGAATACTACCTTGCTCAGTGCTGGGCCCCCTGCAGCTGCAGGAGACAGACACCCACCTTACCTGTCTGAGAGCTGCCCCGAAATGAAGGAGCCCATCAGCACACCCACAAAAAACAAGGAGATCGTGAACGGGGCCTTCCAGTCGTCCTCACACACCAGGTTCCACTGAAAGAGGAGCAAAGGGATGTATCACTCATTTCTTTTTTAAAAATGTTTTAAATGTGAGACTTCTTGGAAGATGACATCAGAACATCCTGCATCACTGCCTCTGTTTCCACGACCACAAAGATGTGTGAGCTCACTGAGGCAGGTGACAGCTCGTGAGGTAGCCAGGCAGAGAGCAGCTTTCCCCTCACAGGGAGAGTGGCCTCCCTCACCATCCTGTTTTTCACAGCTTTTAGCCCCACTGTCTTGCTACCAATTTGAGGAGGGGAGACAGGCAGGGAGCAAGTACTCTCTGCCCACGTGCCAACCCAGGAGGAGGCGAGGCCTCACATGGTCGCTTCTGAGGATCTGGGCCAAGCCCAGGACTGTGGATGGGGGAGGGCTTCCTTTCAGTGGGGTTCAGGTCACTGGCAGGGGTGGCACAGGAGTGGTTCCAGAGCAGGGCTCTGGGGCCCTAACAGTCAAAGCATCTAGCAAGGGCCTGAGGCCAGAGGGCCTGGTTGTACCTTCTGGATCTGTTCCTCCAGCTCTGCTCAGGATCCAGCACTGGGCAATGACCCCTGGGTCCTTCTGCTGACATTTAGAGCTGGGATCCCTGATGCTACGCCAACACTAGGCCCAACTACAGCCAAGAGCTCTGAGTTAGGAGCTAAGAAACTATGTTTTACTTTCTACTCTACTATAAACTGGTTACAAGATTTGGGACAAGATTTTCCACCTCATTGTGCCTTAATTTCCCCATTTGCGAAACAGGGACTAGGGTAGGGAACAGGCTATGGTGCTTGAATTTCCCAGCATCCAATGCAGAGTTCCATCTACAGTTACCATGGAAAGAGGTCTGTGGGCACAGGGACCTGAACACTCAGACATTAGGTCACCCCAGCCTAACAAGGGCTGAAAGAAGGAAGAAAAACCAAAACAGGAAGCTTGGTGGTTCCCAGAAAAATGTTTTCCAGAACACAGAGGTGGTGCTCAGTAGTAACCAACAAGGCCACCTTCTGGGGAATTTAGACCCTTGCTTGCCTGGTGCCAGGCTGCTGGCCTGCCCTCTGTGGAGCCCGCCCACTCCCGGAGAATGTGCGGCTTCCAAGAACAAAGCATCTCTTCCAGGCAGGGACAGTGGGAAAAGCAAGTGTGCTTCTCAGCCCTGCTGGCAGTGTGTGCACACAGCCTCCAGGCATCTCAGAGGGGTCAGAGGGCAGCCCTCAGGGTGGACATGCAGAACCCCCGCAGCTGATGATAAGGATCACTGAGCCACACAGCTGGCTCTCCACTCTGGAGCAAGTATGCACCTTGGATGGACTGAGAATGGGGTGGTGATCCCCACCCCAGGGAAGAGTTGTGGGTCACCAACTCCTAAATCTAGAGGAAGCCCAGACCAGCAGGAGGCAAGCAAGGAGCTCCAAGGTCTACAGCCTTCCCACCTCTGGAGCCGCAGTGGTGCCAGCCCCCAGACACCATCTCTCTTCTAGCAGGGTGAGTCCAGACATGGCTGCTGACGTCAGGATGGAAGTGGCAGGGGACTCAATGATGGGGCGTCAGCCCCTGGGTGTGAGGAAGAGCTTCACAGCCAGATTATGGCTACTGCCACTCTTGAATGCTGTCTATTCCCAGCTAGCATGCACTGCTTTTGTAGATAGAGAGATTAAAAAAAATGAATAGACAGTAGCTGCTTCTCAACAGGTCTCTCATGAGGATTGGGGGCTAACAGCTGAGTTGGACTAGAAATCCATAGAGACTTCTACAATGAGTTCTGGGGTGAAACCTCCCCCTGCCCCACCTCTACCCCATGTCAGGGCTCCCAATATAGGCTTCTAGGGAGTTCTGAACTGGCAAGGCCAAATGCTACCTGGAACCAAGTCAGACTACGCTCTGCAGGAGAGAAGATAACTGTAGTGCTCACCTTAGGATAGGTCCCCAGAATATCTCTGGTCCCTGCAGCCTCACCCTGACCACCGGGTCCAGCCCATCCATACTCTGGGCAAGTGTGTTACTCCCTGAAGTAACTGGGCTCTCTATCTACCATTGACAGTTTTTAGCAATTCTCAGGGCCTCACTCTGGGCCCTCCAAAAGCAAGAATGGGTTAATCCTTCCTTCCTACTGGCCACAAGGGGCCTGTAAGTAGCATCAGGAAAGGTAATAGGTCTTAAAAAATGAACAGAAGGGCAGGCACAGACTAGGTCCCACCCAGCCAACCCATCCACTTACCTGTCAACCACCAGATGGACTGCAGTGAGCCCTGAATCCTCTTTAGGAGGGGTGGGATAAGAAGCCCATGAGTCCAGGCTATGTAGCCTGGGCTTGTTGTGTTTACAGAAGAATCGAGTATTCCTTACACTGACTTCCTGGCTCCTCAGCCAAGACTAAAAAGCAGCTACCGACCAGCTCACTGATGCCTCCACTTAGTAAGTAGGATGGGCTGTACTGGCTGATGACCAACGTTAGAACTGAATACGTGGGTTTAAGATTTGGGTTATGAGTCTAGCATCATTACCCCTCAGCTAGGTGAGCTGTGAAACCAGGCACACAGTGAAAAAATCTGGGAGTAACCCTGGCAAGCAAGGGGCATAGACTGGCCACCCATCCTGGTCAGAAATGTGTCTTTCTAGTGGCCATGGCTCCATGGAGAGATATATTCATATGTATACATAAAGCTTTTCAACCCTGGCAATCAATGCGGTGACAGATGTTGCAACCAGATCACCCTCACATCCTACATAAAGCTTTTCAAACTACAAACTTTAGTTATGTGCAGTTTATTTTATGTCATTTATACCTTAATAAAGCTGTTAAAATTTTTAAGAAGACAGAGAATCGTGTCTCTTGTATGCAGAATGTCATTGGTGCTGCTTCTCAGTTACGTGAAGTAGAGAGATGATGCAGTTTCCTGAGACTAAATGTTCTGACCTGTGAGTTGGCTGGAAGAAAAAAGAGATAGGGTCTGTGCCCATAGGGCAGAGGCTCTTCCATGAGGTGTACCTAGCCTGACCGCATCAATGGTCAAATACACTGGTAAGTACTACCTGTTACTGAAAGCCATGTATTCCTAAACACATTTCATCCTGTCTCCTGCTGCAATTAATGGCAAATCCTTGCCCCAAGGCTGTCAGGGAAAGGAGAAGTATTTGCTACCATATCCTCTACAATGCCTGGCAGTGCCCTGCAGAGGAGAGGCTCAGTAGCCGTATGGTACCTAGGTGAGTGAGTGAATGATGAATGAAAAACCATAGTATCCCTTGGGCTTAGTCCTTGGGCTTTGAGGCCCAAAGCCCAGATGGACTCTGTACTTCAATCTCTAGAACAGAAAATTTTGCTTCCTCTCTCACCCCCTTCTCTGTGTCAGCTGTCAGAACTTTGACTCAGGGTATCAGTTCTCAGGTAGTTAGAGAGAGGATCAATCTCATGACCAGATGTGTCTGTCGTGACTGCACGTTCATGGGGACCCAGCGAGTGGCTTGCCATGAGCTACAAAGGCAGAGATAAGGGTTGGGGCTTCCCGAGAGTGAGAGAGGTCGATAAAGGCATAGCAGTGAGGCACAAGCTCCAGGTCTCTGGTGTCTCCACCCCAGAGTCAGCCCAGGGCCTTCCTCCTGGGCTGACATGGCTTTTTCTTCAGGTCGACTTGGAGGTAACTGTGGGGACTCTCCTATCTTCCAAGACTATTCAAGAGTAAGATAAGGCTGAGAGAAAAGATGGTCCAGAAAAAGAGGCTTTCCAGGACAAAAGAGAGCAAGAGTGCTGCCAAAGGTGGGGCAGGGGGCTTCCGGGAAGTGGAGACTGGCAGGGAGCATGGGGATGCAGAGGACTGCCTGGTTTTGGCTGAGACCCCAACTCACGGGTGCCAGAAGAACTAGAAGCTTCTTAAAGAATCTTTCTGGCCACAGGCTGTGCTATGGAGACACAAAAAGCAGGCGGCCCAGGCAGCCTGAGAAATCACCCGGGTTCCCAGAGAAGTATGCAGTCCTGGGCCAAGAAGCAGAAGCACTCAGGGATCTGCGGCACTGCAAGGTGGTGGTGGCTGACTCTCCAGCACTCCACAATGACTGAGGGGCCAGAGAACGGGCCAGCCTAGGAGCACGTGAACCACCAAACTATTCCTGAAACATGGGAGAACCACCTCTTTCATCTCATTAATAGTGTCCCCTTCTTTCTGACAGGCCCAGTGCCTTGTTGCAGAGTCATATAGGCACAAGCCCCAGTTCAGGGCTGGGGGGATGTTACCTTTCCTTTAAAATACTTCCATCAATGATTTTCAATTACCCCCAAGTTTCCCTTCTATGAATTAAACTTGTCCTTTTCATCTTCACTTTAGAGAAGATTTCTAAATTATTTGTTAATCCATTCAACAAAAATTTTCCTGAGTAACACCATCTGTATCCAACATCAAGGTCAGGACTTACGGGAGATACAAAGATGTAAATCTACCACAAAGTTTAGTACTACATGTGCACACCTTAACTTCAACAAAGAAAAAAAAAATCAAGCAGGAGACCTGAGGGTTTCATCTTCTTGAAAGACATGAATAGGAACTTGATACCAGAGTATTTACAAATACCTCTCTGTCTGATTTGGGGCAGAGGGCAGGCTTGGAGATACTTAGCAAGCACAGGACTAGCTATAGTGCTCAGCAGGCCAGGTCTGGTTTGAAAGAAAATGGACCTTAGACAGACACAGCCATCAGAAAGTTAATGCAACAGCTTCCAACAGTGACCATTCACCAGAGAGGAATAAGCAGCCTTGAAGTTGCATTCCACTTTCTCCAAACAAAGGACTAAGTAATGTATTAATCTTGCCTTCCTGAAAAGACTGACAACCTGTAAGTAGGTGAAAGGGCACAAAGCTCTTATGAAACTGTTAAGACAGCTAAAGAAATAGGCTAAATATTTAAAAGAAAAGGCTGTCATTGGGGGCAACAAAGCTCAAGGACCCTTCTGGAACAGTCAGCCTTTGGAAGCTCATCTGTGCCACCACCACTGTCAGTGGAAGGCAGGGTGGGAGCAGCGAAGCAAGAGCAAATGACTACAGTAAGTCAGGGACCCTCGGGGTCAGAGGAAAATCCAAACAGAAGCCACTAGCTGCTTCTGACTTCACTGCCTCCCACTTCTGTGGGCAGCCAGAAGCAGAATCAGCAAGGACTCCTGAGTCATGGAGTATGGCTTCCCCTCTGTGGCCTCTGCCTGCAGTCTGGGGCCCCTGCTTTCACAACTGTCACTGGCTTCTAGTAGGGTAACAGACTTGATTGTGAGGCTAGGAACAAGGACTAGTGATGACTAGAAGTTTTGATACGCTGTGTACTCTTTAGCCACAAAGTACAGTAGCCACCTCCAATCAGTGCCTCTTTTCTCTAGTAATAATGCCTCAGGACACTGGAATGATGTCACTAGCTGAGAGATCACAGTGGGGCCCTTGTCACACTCCTACTACCTATATGTGGAGCAAAGAGGCACCAATGCTGAGGACATCAAACGTCCAAACATACAAAAACCAACACACACACACACACACACACACACACACACACACACACACACACACACACACACACACGTCTCTTGGGGCAGCGCTCACATTCCATTGAAGGGTGACAACCTCCAGAAGCAACACATGCAGGGTTTCCAGGACCCATGTAAGCCTCTTTGAGACATGAGTGGGGTTTGATGCCATACCAAGATCTGTTCACCCTCCTGTTCAGCCCCTTCCCTGCGAACTCTGCCCTCCTGCTAGGTTATTTCTTGCTATTCCAGACTTTGCATCTTGCTGAGCTAAACACCCCTGACTCACCAAGAGGCCTCCTTCTCCAAGAAGCGTTCCCTAATCTTTGAACCCCTGATCCTGACACTCAGTGAACCTGGGTATCCTGGAACCTGTAAAAGAGGGCTCTTTTCAATGTCCTGCTTGCTCAGTTCTGCTGAGACTACAGGGAGCACCAGTGCCTGAGTAAGATGCAAAGCACATCCACTCACATCCATGAACATCATGTCATACATCCAGATTTAATGACTGCAAGGTCACCAGGGGACAGAAAAGGCCACCCTAAAGGAAAATCCAAGGGGCCAGGGAATGAGAAAGGTCTCCCTCCACTCCAACTAAGGTTCCTACTAAGGTTGTGTACCTTAATCAGATTTGGCCAAAGACATTTCCTTAGAATACCCTTAAACATTTCAGGTTAAGAAGTCATCCTGAATGGATCTTCAGATGCATGAATCCTAAAAGGCTAACTAAACATGAGCAAAAAATAAACAATTTCTTATAACATATGACCAGACAGTCATTTTGGGGTTAGGGTGGGTGGGAAGGAGTAACTGGGAAAAGGAGCAAGAAACATGCTTCCTTTAACTTTAAAAGTTCAAGAAAGTAGACGGGCTATTTCTTCTCTCTCCAAACAGATACCAAGAGGCTGGAGGAAAAACGGTGACAGCTCCTTGGCTCAAATTCTAGCTCTGGTTCTCAGCAATCCCACTCCTATTTAGAGCAGGTCTTTGACTACTCAGAATCTTAGAGCATCTACCAGAAATCTACAGGGTCTCCTTGGCTTCCTCTCCAAAGTAGCCAACAAAATGAGTGTCCAGCCTGACATCCGTGCTACGATGGGCATGATCCGGCTGGAAGTCAAAAGCACCTCGAAAAGTGCTCTCAAGCCACCTGGATGTAAGATGCCCATCATTAGTGTGTAGTGAGTCGGGCGAATTGGGAGTGACAGCATCCAGCGCTCACTTTGGAGGGGGCAGTGCGCGACCTTAAAGATTGCAAGAGTCCCCCCTATGCTCCGGACCCAGGCCCTGGAGTGGAAGTGGTACCCACCTCAGTCACGATGGTCGACAGGTAGACGTCCTGGCTGAACTCCCAGCCATCCAGGCAGCTCTCCTGCTCCAGCTGCTCCAAGTCCACGTCGCGCCCCGGCTCCAGCCCGAGCGCCGAGAAGTTGACGATCGTCGCGAGCCGATAGCGCCGGCAGCTGTGAGGCACCTCGCGGCCGTCCTGCAGCCGCAGCGGGAGACTGTGGTTGCGCCAAGCGAGGCTCAGGTTCGCGGTGTCCGGCACCCGGCAGCGGTGCTCTGGCGTCGCCGTCAGGAACACGGACGACAGGCCGTTGAAACCGTTGGGGATGATGCTGGCGCTGAGCAGGAAGAAGATGAGGCGCTGGAAGGGCCCCCACTCGCCCAGGAAGGCGGTCACCTCGTCGTAGTCCCGCATGCCGCCCTCAGCTGCCCGCGGCGCGCGGCCGGAGGTCGGAGGACGCGGAGGCGCGCGGAGGCGCGCGGAGGCGGGACGCTGGGGCCGGGGGCGGGGGGCTGTGCGCGTGCGCGGCGGGTACCCACCGTGCGGCCGACAGAGGACGGACCAGGGGACGGCCCGCCGACTGAAAAGGCTCGTGAGCACCCGCCGCCGCTGCGGCCCTACCGAAGCGACTGGCCTTACATAGGGGCGCGAGGTCGGGAGGACTCTGGGCCTGAGCCGCCAAGCCCGCCCCACGCGGCGGCAGTGCGGCGCTGACGGGGCGGAGCGAACGAGGACGGAGCTGAGGCCGCACGTGACGGCGGTGGGCGGGCCCGGGCCGCCGCGCGCACCTGGGGCTGCGGGCCTCTGGGCGCCCAGCTGGGAGGTTACAGCCGACCGAGCCCTCGCTCGGCTGAGGAAGGCTGCGAGATCGTGGGGGAGCCGGGGAGGGCACAAGTGGGCCAGCCGGCAGCCAGGCTCAGGTATTAAAAATACCGCACCCCCTCCCCTCAACTCTTTGCCGAGCCCTTAAGGGGGAGTATGACTGGCCCAGGGTCTCACTGCTATTTTAACTATCTTTGATACTGCCCGTCATTGCGAGAGTGACAAAGATTGTTTTGAAACAGGAACCGTTAACTGCCCCAATGGAGAGATTGGGAGCAATGCTTTAATTCTAATCCAAATGCCCTCTCCATATTTTGGTCTGTAACAAGCCCTTTTGTTGTCCTTTAACTTGTTCAAACAAATGTAAAAATTTAACTTAAAGATTATTGACATTCTCAGCCTAGAATTAAATGTTCCCCCTTAGATTAGTTATTTCTGCACAGAGTTGCGTTGACGGATAATTGAAAAAAGAAACAAAGCTATTAGGTAACTCTAAAGCTTCTCTATCCAATTGAGTAAGTAGCTACATTTGTAATTTAACATTTTCTACTTGTCATATTAATAAAGTTACAAGATTTAACAAATAAAATATAGGACACCCAGTTAAAATTTCTGATTTCTGATAAATAATTTTATAGTAATAAAATATGCAGGGACTTATGAAATTCAAATGTATTATATAGGGCAACTCAAAAAGAAATGGGTGAAATTAATAATATATTTAGTCCAATATATCTGGAACATTATTATTTCATTCATCTAATCAATATAGACATTTTTGAGGTATTTTATATTCTTATATTAAAAAATCATTGATCTTACATTAAAATTTTTTTTCATACTGAATCTTAAGAATCCAGTGTGTGTCTTATAGCACATTTCAATTTGGATTAGCCACTTTAAGAGCTTTAAGGGCTGAGTAGGCACATGTAGCTTGTGGCTATCTTATAGGACAGCACCATTCTAAGGCTTTTAAGAATTAGGGCTGCCAAATTTAACATTGCAGGACTTTGCTTTTTATAATAATAGTGGCTTAGTGATAGAGAAAATGTGCGTTTTTAAATGTAACCTGTTGGATAAAACTATTTAATAGTAATTGTATTCTACATTGAAAATGAAAACAGAGAAGGGAAGCTAATCTTGCCAGCATGTTTTACACAAAGAAATATAAACATATCCATAAAGCGTAGTAGATTTTTTTAAAAATTGAGTTTAAATTGTCAATACAAATCTTAGTCATTCCATTTGCACTTACTGTCCAATATTCCTGCCTCCTGAAATAGACTTAATCCTTTTTAACATCCAATTTCAAGTAACAGTCCTTTTCTGGAACTAACCAAGGAAAATCATGCTTCTTGAACGTAAACTTGCTTTTTGCCAGTGGGGGAGGTGGTGGATGTAATTAGGATTTTTTTTTTTTCAGAGGAGATACTGGGGATTGAACCCAAGACCTCATGCATGTTAATCATGTGCTCTACTGCTTGAATTATACCCTCCCCTCTAAACTTGTTTCTTGTACCAACTCTTAAAATTGTTTTAATATTTCAAAATAAATGAAAGCTTCTGAGAAGGCTTAGTCCAATATAACAGCTTCCACATCAGAGTGGAGGATGATTCAGAGGGTCTGTCCAACCTCTGCTGTTGATGCCACAGACTGTGTACAGATTTTATAGAAAGGGGACCTTGAGTAAAATCTGGAATAGCTCTTTTTTGCCAAGATCACTGTGAGGTATTATTTGCTTTGGCCTCAGAACATCAGAGTGTGACCCAAGAGTGAAGGAACAGGAGTCTATTCACCTCACCAGACAACATCCCAAGTGGCATGTCATCACCATGCATTTTAAGCGCAGTAGAGCAGCTGCAGTTGAGCATGGTGTGGCAGGACTTCAGTTGTCAGTGGTAGGCAGCACTTTTGTGCTGTTCTCCAGGTGTCCACTGTAGATATATTTCAGAAAAGAAAAAGACAAATCTATATTCGTGAATCCAATTACCGGAGGTTTGACTTTGAAGGAGATTGGGTTGCACAAATAGAAGGGCCAAAGAAATCACATTTGTACTGTTATATGATTCTGCATTTTCATCCTAGTCTATTTTGGCCTGGACAGATAGATAACTAACCATGAAGAGAATAGGCCTTGAAGTATTCTGCAGACTAGAAGATTATATAATCAAATATAATAATATGCTTTGAACAATTTTTTAAGAATATAGATGTCCAGACTTTCCCTTTGAATGAGTGTAATTTCCAAGGTGAAAACTCACAATTTGGCTTTAAGACATGATGAGTTTTAAAATTCCATATAAATATTTATTCATTGCCACAAACTTGAGTGGAAATAGAAATGGAAACTTGTTCCCTTTAGGTACACCTATATAAAATGAGATGTGAAATAGGCTGCTTGCATTTTAAAGACTGGTTATCACATTTGAGAACAGATAGAAAAGACACTGGTGACAGCTAATGTTAGAAATACAGTTTTTCTCAAAAGGCTATTGTGTATAAATGTGACATTGAAGGAAAATTGGGTTATTAATGTTGTTTACCTCTTTGTTCATTCAGCAAATATTTGAATAGGCTGTTATGTGACCGGCACTGTTCTGGGTTCTGGGAACTGAGTAAAGAAACAAGATACCTGTTCTCATGGAGCTCACAATTTAGCTGGGAGCTGGTGACACTAACAATAAACTTGTGAATATAAATATGAATTTCAAATAGTGTTAAGTGCCAAGTAGAGATAAAGAGTGTGATAGTAGAAAGAGTGACAGTCAGTAGGTGGCTACTTTAGATTGAATGGTGAGTGAATATTTTTCTGAGAAGGTATCTGGATTGAGAAGGAATCTATCATGTGAAGAACTGGGAAGACAGTGTTCCAAGCAGAGGAGCAGCAAGTGAGGTAAGGGCGTGTGTTTGGGGTGTTCAAGCAACAGAGGGAAGACCAGCGTGACTGGAACATAGTGATCAAAGTGAATAGTGTTGGGACATCAGGTTAGAGACATTGGCCAGAGGCCAGTTTATGTGAAGACCATATCATCTAGTGCCCTACAGACAGTGACAAGGATTTTAAATTTCATACTTTGTGCAATGAGAAACCATCAGAGTATTTTTAATCAGAGAAAGGATAAGGTGTGATTTCTATCATTAAAAGAGTACTCTGGCTCCTATGTGGAGAATTGGCTGTGGAGCACAAGAACGAAAACAGGTCGACTGGTTAGGAATCTATTGCAGCATCATAGGCAAGAGCATAGGATGGCCTGAAGTAGAGGAGTATCTGTGAAAGAGATAAATGGATGAATTCAGAATACATTTTGGAAGCAAAAGGTAGCATGACTTACTATGGAATGTGGCATGAGAGAAGAAATTGAGGACTTCTGGATTTTTGCCTTAAGCAACTTGGTGCCAGTTTTTGGAATGAGGAAATTAGATGGGATGGTGGGTTTGGGAAATTAAGAGTTTTACTTTATTTTAATTAAATTTTTTTTACTATGGTAAAATACATAAAACATAAAATTTATCATCTTAACTGTGTATAAGGGTACAATTCAGTGGCATTAAGGACCTTCACATTTTTGTACAACCATCACCATCATCTGTCTCGGAACTCTTTTTATCTTGCAAAACTGAAACTCTGTATCCATTAAACAATAACTGCCCAGTCTCCACTACCTCTAGCCCCTTGCGACCACCCTTCTACTTTCTGTCTCTATGAATCTGACCCTTGTAGGCACCTTATATAAAATGGAATCATACAGTTTTTGTCCTTTTGTGACTGCCTGTTTCAGTAAACATAATGTCCTCAAGGTTTATCTATGCTGTAGCATGTGTCAGAATTTTCTTCCTTTTTAAGGCTGAATTATATTCCACAGTTTGTTTTTCTATTCATCTGTCAATGGTCACTTGGGCTACTTCCATCTTTTGGGGTGAATAATGTGAACATAGGTGTATAAATATCTCTTCAAGTACCTGCTTTCAGTTCTTTGTGGTATATACTCAGAAATGGAATTCCTGGATTATATGGTAGCTCTATTTTAAATTTTTTGAGGAATTACCATACTGTTTTCCATAGGGACCACACCATTTTACATTTCCACCAAGAATGCACAAAGGTCCCAATTTCTCCAGAAACTCCCCAACACTTGTTATCTCTTTTTTTTTACAGTAGCCATCCTCAAGAGTGTGAGGTGATATCTCATTGTGGTTTTGATTTGTATTTCCCTGATGATTAGTTATGTTGAGCATCATTTCATTTGTATATTTTCTTAGAAGAAATGTCTATTCAAGTCCTTGGCCCATTTTAATTGGGTTGTTTGTTTTTTGTTGTTGTTGAGTTGTAGGAGTTCTTTTTATATTCTGGATATTAACCCCTTTTCAGACATACATGGTTTTCAAATATTTTCTCCCATTCCAGGATTTGCCTTTTTACTCTGTTGATCATGTCCTTTAATACACAGAAGTTTTAAGTTTCAAGGTAGTTCAATTTCATCTATTTTTTCTTTTGTTGCCTGTGCAAAAGAGTTTTATTTTAAATATAAAAACAAACTTATATTTAAATATATGAATATTCAAAACATATTTAAATAAAAGTTTGGCGACTGTTGGATATATGAGCTTGAAGGTCATAGGAGAGGACAGAATGACATATGAGAGTTATCCACATGTGAATGATATTTACAGCCACGGGTCTGGGCAAGATCACCCAGGAAAGAAGATACATGGGAACACAAAAATCTCCTTATGGGATATAGTCATACTGGAGTAAGATTCAACAGAAGGCTTTGACTGAGTTAAATTTGGGTGATATAAATTATTGAAGATCTTAATCTTCTGAGCTAGATGTCAGGTTAGGGTGGAAATTAGAAATTCCTGGCAAAGTATCAATCCTCTCTGCTATTGTTTTATTATAGTAATATTACTAATAGTAACCCAAGACATCACTTAGTTCTCACAACAGCTCTATGAGATATTCTTATTGCCCTCACTTTACAGATAAAGAAAACCAAGAGAAGTTACGTAATTTCCACAGTTGCTATAGTTAGTATGTAGCAGGACGAAATTAAAACTGGTTGGTCTGCTTCAAGCCTACATTATTAATTGTTAATCTCATTATTCTGAAAAATGAAATCTAGCCCTTGGCCCTTACCAACCGACTGTGTTCAGTCTCCTTAGGTTTCATACCACCACAGTCGTGTCTTGCAGTGGTGAATAGTCCAAGAAAGATGGTGCTGATCCTGCCACCTTAGGCTGATCTGCAGTCTCCTCTTTTGAACACTCTGGGTCTTAACACTGTGCCAGGTTCTGATACAGCCCAAATAAGGAAAAAGAAGGTAGACGGACACAGCACACTAGAATCAACAGAAGTTGTTGTGTTTTTATTCCCTTTCCTCTTCAATCTAGATATAATGGTCCTTTGCCTCAATCTCAGTCCCTCCATTGTCTTGTCATTCTGCTCACCCTACTGCAAAGCCCCAAATCCAACCATTTGTGCATTTCATTCCTACCTGTGACACTGGAGAATATCACACAACCATGTGAATTGCTGTCTCCACAAATTTACATTTCCAGTCACACCTGGACTTTCACCCCACTTGTCACTCTCCCAACCCACATGTTCTTCCAACCCCTCAATGATCCTTATTCTCTCCTGTATCTTACTTCAGCAGCTTGGTTTGAGAGTGAAAAGTAAAATGTCTTGATTTATCTCGGGCTTAGTTTTTGCAAGATTAGTCAACAAAAGGACAAGGGTAGTGATATGAGTGAACTGAGGGGATTGTGAGGAATAAACTGGAAGGGAAAGGAAATGATGTTGGAGTCAGTGCCAAAGGGTTGTGAAAAAAACAAAAGGTCCTGGAATGAGGTCGAGTTATTGTGATTGATGACGTGGCCCAGGGTGTGTCCTTGGCAGGGATGGCTTAAAGTACAGGTAAAGATCAAATACTCTAAGGATGAGGTGTAGGATTACTCATCCTCCTGAGTACAAAGGTCATCACTACCTCAGACTGGTTTCCAGAGAGCTCAAAGAATGTGGTTAAGCACCTGGCAGACTGTTGGTAACAGCAACCAGAAGGGCACAGCACAAAAGTTGAAAGATACACTTTGCATATGTGAAGGTGAAGGAGTTATGGAGGTGGGGAGGACAAGGAAAATCCTGAGACCTTAGCTGGCTCTGAAGTTCATAGGAAGTGTAAAAGGAAGATCCTCCAGTTGAGAGACAGGAGCATGAGGGAAGCAGAGTACTGGGGTTGGGGTGGGGAAGAGTCAGAGCTCTGTCAAGGCGAGGACATGGAGAGAGCCACCAGGGATATACTTGAAGGAGGAGAGTTGTTTGTCCACAGCGGAATGAGGTTTTCAGAGGACACAGTAGCAGGGAAGGAAGCAGTGGGAGGGTGAGATGGTGGGCTGTATGGGGCCAGGGAGCACCGAGAGGAGTCAAATTGAGAGTATTTGATGAGAACGATTAAATTTGTAGTGTTAGAGAGAGATGATCTCAAGATTCTCAAAATCAGCTCTCAGACTATTCTTTGCCAATGCAGAGGCATTAGGTGATAGTTCAAATCCTCATAATTTTTTACAACCCATTCAGCAGTCTATTAAGTATAACCTCCGTGATAAGGTAATTCACCTCACAGAGCAAGTTCGATTTGTCTAAATCAGGGTAGAGGTGACTGCCGCTCAAGAAGAGTGAGAGGAGAGATAAAAATGCCCGGGTCTGTTTTCACATCCTTTTTCACCGTAAGCTACTACAAGATATCAAATATAGTTTCCTGTGCTATACAGTATAAACTTGTTTAGCTATTTTATATATATCAGTCAGTATCTGCAAATCTCGAACTCCCAATTTATCCCTTCCCACTCCCTTCCCCCCCGGTAACCGTAAGTTTGTTTTCTATGTCTGTGAGTCTGTTTCTACTTTATAAATAAGTTCATTTGTCTTTTTTTTTTTTTTTTTAGATTCCACATATGAATGATATCATATGGTATTTTTCTTTCTCTTTCTGGCTTACTTCACTTAGAATGACATTCTCCAGGTATATTCATGTATGACTGAAGCATTGTGCTGTACACCAGAAATCGACACAACGTTGTAAACTGACTATACTTCAATTTAAAAAAACAAAAGCAAACAAACAAAAAAACGCTCGAGTCTGGATGGGAGAAAATGACTTTGACCTGGGTTTCAGCTTCACAGAGCTCAGCCCTAGATGGGGCCCTGGGCTGGTTACTGAGGCCACAAATGTAGGAGTTTATGATCTGGCTAGACTGAGCCCACAGAGAGTTCAAATTTTACATTCTTCATCTTTGCTTCCTGGGACTTTGCACTTCCCAGAACTTTGCACTTTATAATCATACAGAAGTCAAAAAAATAAAAACTTCTAATGAGTGTCAAGTTTTTATTTTTTTAACGTCTGTATGATTATAAAACAATATATGTTATTAGTGAAACATTTATAAAGTATGGAAAACTACAGAAAAGAAACTAAAACAGAAGTCATCTATAATCCCCCATCCAAACATACCTACTATTACTACTTTGAGATATATCCTTCTAGTTTTTTTCATGCCCTTGAAACATAGTTTATTCATGCATGTATTCATTATTGGTTAATACTATTGTATACCTTTAAAAAATACTTGCATTATATCACAAGCATTTTATCATGTTATTAAAAAATTCTTAAACATTGTTTTTAAAGGCTGAATAATATTCTTTCATAAAAGCGCACCATTATTTAACTATTTCTATAATGAGTGTTTAAAATTGTGATAAAAATAACATTAAATTTTGACATCATAACCATTTTAAGTGTACAGTTCCATAGTATTAAATGTATCTACATTGTTGTGCACAGATCTCTAGAACCTTTTCATCTTGCAAAACTGAAATGCACTAAGCATTAACTCTTCCACTTCCTTTTTTCCTCCTTCCCCCTCCCTTTGTAACCATCTTTCTAATTTCTGTTTCTATGATTTTGACTGTTTTAGATAATTTGTATGATTGGAATCATACAGAATTTGTCATTTTGTGACTGACTTATTTCACTTAGCATAAGTGAAAGATCACTTAAGTTTCCTACTTTCTAGGCTGCATAATATTCCATTGTATGTATACACCACATTTTCTTTATTCACTCATCCGTAGATGGACATTCAGGCTGCTTCCAGCTTTTTGCTATTGTGAATAATACTGTGATAAACATGGGTATGCAAATAGCTCTTTGAGATTCTGCTTTGAATTATTTTGGATATATACCCAGAAGTGGGATTGCTAGATCATATAGTAATTCTATTTTATAATTTTTTGAGGAAATCCCATATTGTTTTCGACAATGCTGCACTGTTTTACATTCTCACCAATAGTACACAAGGATCCCAATTTCTCCATATCCTTGCCAACACATGTTTTCTGTTCTTTTGATAGCAGCCATCCTAATGGGTGTGAAGTGGTATCTCACTGTGGTTTTGATTTGCATTTCTTTAATGGCTTGTGATACTGAGCATCATTTCATATGCCTGTTGACTATTTGTATATCTTCTTCGAAGGATTGTCTATTCAAATCCTTTGCCCATCTTTTAATCAGGTTGTTTTTTGTTGTTGACTTGTAGAATTTCCTTTTACATTCTGGATATTAACTCTTTATTAAATATATACTTTGCAGATATTTTCTCTCATTCATAGGTTGCCTTTTTGTCCTGATGTTTCCTCTGGCTCAGAATTTTTTTTAAGTTTGATGTAGTACCATTTGCTTATTTTTGCTTTTGTTGCCAGTACTTTGGTGTCATATCCAAGAAATCATTGCCATATTCAATGTTCTGAAGCTTTTCTTCTCAGAGTTTTATAGTTTTAGGTCTTACACTTAGATCTTGAATCTGTTTTGAGTTAAGTTTTGTACATGGTGTAAGGTATGGGTCTGAATTCATTTTGTTGCATTTGAATAACCAGTTTTAATAAAACCATTTGTTGAAGAGACTGCCCTTTTCCTGGCAAGTCTTGGCATGCTTGTTGGAAATCATTTGGCCATATATGCAAGGGTTTATTTCTAGGCTCTCTATTCTGTTCCATTGGTTCACATATCTGACTTTGTGCCAGTGCAACACTGTCTTGATTTCTGCTGCTTTGTAGTATATTTTGAAACCAGGAAGTGTGAGGCTCTGAACTCTGTTCTTTTTCAAGATTGTTTTGGCCATTCAGGCTTCCTTGAGATTCCACATGAATTTTAGGATATTTTTTCCTAGTTCTGCAAAAATGCCATAGGGATTTTGATAGAGATTGCATTGAATCTGTAGATTGGTTTGGTTAGTATGGACATTTTAGTGATATTTGAGTCTTCCAATCCATAAGCATGAGATGTCTTTCCATTTATTTGTATCTTCTTTGATGTCTTTTAACAATGTTTTGTATCTTCAGTGAACAAGTCTTTTATCTCCTTTGTTAGGCCATACCTAGTTTTTTTAAGATTGCAAATAATGCGTGATAAACATCTATGGGCATAAATATTTCATATATGTCTGATTATTTCTTAGTTGCACAGTTACAACATTTTAAAAAATCCAAGCATTTTAAGGCTCGGGAAACATTTTGTCATTTGACTTATAGAAAAAATAAACCAGTTTACAATCCTACCAGAAGAATTTGAGCATGTATGTCATTATATCTTAGCAATACTGAAAACTGTGATCTTGTAATCTTTGCTAGGGTGTTACGTGGAAAATGCCATCAACTTGTCACTCCAGTTAGTTTTCCTTTGATTACTTGTGAAGCAAGAACAATTGGTTTTGCGTGTTTATTGGCTGGCTAATATTTTCTTGTTTGAAAACTAATAATTTCTTTTCCCCATTTAACTATAATAATGGTAAGTTTGAGATACCCATCAGACATCCAGGTAAGGATATTGAATTGGTGTGTGAGCCTGGAGTTAAGCTCTCTATATATTTGGTGGTTGTTAATATAGACATGATATTTAAAGTCATAAGACTGGGTCTTAAAAAAAGGAAGAGGACCAAAGACTAAGTTCTGGCACTCCAATGGTAATCAATAGAGATGAGGAAGGACAAGCAAAAGAAATTGTGAAGAAGCAGTCACAAAGTAAGAGGAAAATCAAGCAAGTGGTGTCCCAGAAAGCATTTCAAGGAAAGAGAAATCAGTTTGATGTCTCTGAGAAGGCAAATAAGATGAGGACTATGACTTGACCGTTGAGTTCAGAAACATGCAGGCTCTGGGGGATCTTGATAGAAGCTGCTCTGGTAAAGAGGTGGAGTTCTTAAACTTAACTGTACTGGGCTCAAGAGAAAATCGGAAGGAAAAATTGGAAGTAGTGCATATATAGAGCAATCTTTTGAGTTTTACTACAAAGGGGTAGGGAGAGCTGGGGCAGTAGCTGAAGGCAGAAGTGGGGTCAAGGGAGAGCTTTTTCAGTATTGTAGAAATAACAGTATGTTTGCATGCTGAATGAGAAAGATCCAGTAGAGAGAGAGAAGATTGATCATGGGGTGGAGAGTTAGGAGAATTGCTGGAGTAATGTCCTTGAGCAGGTAAGGGTACAGGGGCATCAAGTGGAGAGAGAGAGAGAGAAAATCCTGTACTAGGAGCAGAGACCATTTATCTCAAGTAGCAGGAGAAAAGACAGAGTGTTTGAACACAAATGCAGTTACATTGGTGGATTAAGACAGCAAGAGCCTGTACAAGTTCTTTCCTGTTTCTATTTTGTAGGTGAAATAATAGGTAGCAAAGGCATAGCTGAGGGTGAACATCAGGGAGGAGATATTAGAGTTCTGAAAAGAAAGGTCACTGAGGATAGAGAATGGACCAGGGCAATAGAGCATGACCGTCAGTCAGCAATAAAATTCCTCTTGAAGACTGATGATTAATTTAAAGTGAAACCTGTCAGCATGTTTGTATATTTTTCTCCAGCTACATTTAGCTGTGCTGGTGCTGGTGGAAGCAGGAGGGAGGTTGAATTTAACCAGCACTGCAGTTTGCCCAAAGGAGTAAGGTGGATTAAGAAAGGGGCAAGGAAGTTGATTATAATGATTAACTATTGAATTCAGTGAGATGTGAGATAGAGGAAAACACTGAAGTCTGCTAGGCACGGTGCTAAATATATGCATTATCTCATGTAATCCCAACAGTAATCCCATGAAGGTGCTTAGCCTTCTTTTACAGGTAAAGAGGCTGAGGTTTAGGAAGACCACCAGCATATCTTGGAGATATGGTGGGCTTGGTTCCAGACCACCAGAATAAACTGAATGTCGTAATAAAGAGAGTCACACAAATTTTTGGTTTCCCAGTGCATATGAAAGTTATGTTTGCACTATACTGTAGTCTATTAAGTGTGCAATGGCATTATGTCCAAAAAAAAAGTACATACCTTAATTTAAAACACTTTATTGCTAAAAAAAGGCTAACCATCATCCAACAATGCAAGGTTGCCACAAATCTTTAGTTTGTAAAAAAAAAAAAAAAAAAAACAAAAAAACAATATCTGTGAAGCACAATAAAGCAAAGCCCAATAAAACAGGGAATGTCTGTAAAACTTGCTCAAGGCTACACAGCTGATAAGTGACAGATCCAGCATCAGATCCAGAAACACTGTTCTCCAAAGGTATGCCCTTAGCCTTATTATAATTTGCTTTAACTAGAGCACAAGCAAATATTTTTTAAATTGATGCATTAACAGAAAGGAAGCTAACTTTGTCCAATATATTTTTGTTAATATTTTTCCAACTTATGTTAATTTTAAGATTTTTGATGGACAGAAATTTTTAAAAGTTTATAGCAAAATCTATTTATTTTACCTTATCTTTAATTCCCATCCTGAGATTAAATAATCACCTATATTTTCTTTCAGCTTTTTATCTATTTATTTATTTTTACATTTGAATCTTTAATCGATTACAAATTAATATCATATGTGTTTTATGGTGAGATGCTATTTTTTTTACAGCTTGTCAATTGTCCTAGCACTAATTTTGAATAATTTAATCCTTTTCTTGATCATTGGTAATGCACTTTTATCATATGTTACAATTTTATAAACACTTGGGTCTGTTTCTAGAATACCTGTTTATCTTTCTTTGTATTTTTAAACTTGTAAGGGAATATTTCACCTGACCACTCTTCCTTTCCAAAAATTTCTTAGACAGTCCTGCCTGTTTGTTCCTTCAGATGCCCTTTAGAATTGTTTTTTTAAGTTCCTAAAATATCTCCCTGAAATATTAATTTTGATGATACTAGAGTAGTGAATTAATCTGGCAGAATGGCAGGTTCGCAGCATTCAATCTACCCATTCAGGAACATGGCACATCTCTATTCAAGTCTTAATAAAATGAAATAATTTTTTCACTTAGGTTTTACACATTTTTAAAAGGATATTTCTAGGTATTTTTTGTTTTTATGACTATTAAGAATGGAACCTGGTTTTCTCCAGTATATTTTCTAGCTGGTTATTTCTAGTACCTGATTTCTAGTTGCTGATTTAGAGACACTTTTTATATTCTTCCACCTAAACTGAAACTCTTAAATATAAGAATTTCTAGTTAATTCTTTTGAATTAAAAAATACAGTATCATGCTCTGCTCCTCATAATATTGGTAACTTCATCTATTTTCTAATAGTTTTACTTCTTATCTATATTTTACACTATGACTATAGTTACTAAAACTTAGACAAAAATGTTGAAAAGAAAAGGTGCTAAAACATATATCCATAAAATTACTGTTGAAGGGATGCCTCTGGTATTTCACTCTAACATTCAGTGTAATACTGGCTGTCATCTGAGACTGATATTCATAAGGAAGCTCAGGTAGTTGGCTTGTAGAACAAATATTAAAAATAGTTTTTAAAAATTAGGAATATATCTTGAATTTAATTGAATACTATTTTGGCATGTATGATTGGTCTTTGAACTACCAAAGAGATAATCATTTGTGTACTTGTTGCCTTTTTATAAATAGATTTTAAAAAGTCATCTCTTACTACTGTAAAACATAAAGCAGTCATATGAACAGCAATAAAAGGCAATTATCACATCCTTACTTTTTGCATTTAGAAAAAGCTGTAAGAGCATTTTATACTTAGGTGTTTAAAAAGTCAAATGTCTATGTTTCCAACATAACATTTTCACCAGGCTAGAATTACAAAGGTTGGTTGGTTGGTTGGTTTGTTTTTAGCAGCTTACAACAACTATTTTATTTTGCTGGTGATTTTGTGGACAGGAATTTGGGAAGGGTTTGGCTGAGCTTTTCATGGGGTTGTCATTGGATGGTACTGGGGCTGTCATTGCCAGGCTGGACTGGGCTGGACATCCAAGATGGCACACTCACAGGGCTGGAGCTCAGCTGGGGCTGTGGACCAAAGCACCCCCAGGTGGCCCCTCCATATGGCTGGGCTTCAAGAGGGGTGTCCAAAGAACCAGTGCTCAAGTCCAGAGATCCAGGTGACCTTGATCTTCAGATTCTCCAGCACATAAGCCAACCAGCTGGGGACTTAGGAGTCACTGCAAGTTTTAAGAATTGCTGGGCTCCCTTCCCCACAAAGTATTTTAATTAAAATGAATACTTGTCAGATACCCATTACATGCAAGAAAAGCTCAGAAACCCTACAAAGGAAAAAAAGATAAGCAAGGTGGGGTCCTGGCCTCCCAGAGGCTTGTAGACCTATAGTGGAGGGAACAAGACAAAAGCCCAAATGAGTGAGGGTAACAAGCACCAGGACAGCACAGAGGAGTGAACGGTCACTGCTGGTGGGAAAGAAATTTAATTATTTTTAGCAGCTGATGCCACCAAGCAGCATATTAAAAACCAGTGGCTACCAAGTCTACACACACACCATCACTCTGAATATTGTTAAAGGGTTGGTAGCTCGCCACCATGCTGCTCCCAGAAAAGCCGGCAACAGTGAGAGCATGCTGCCCAGGTCTCCTGGAGGACCTTCTTGCTATGTTATCATCTCTGCTTGACTAAAACATAGTGAAACATGGAGCTGACATTTATTTTCTGAGCTTCCGTTATTATGTTATCCCATTAGTGGTTTTTACCTTTTACGATGCTCTCATGGAACTGAGATTCCCCTATTGCTGACCAGATGCACCCCTAATTGGAGAGAATACAGTTGCATACCATGTTTAGGAAGGTATGTATTAATGGAATGTTTTAAAAGGCTCTCCAGATTGTTGGCTTAGATAGACTTCTTCCTGGGTGCTGACCCCTCTTGGCTATGGGACATCCAAGCCATCTCTATCAATCTAACTGGTTTGCAGTTTTCCTGATTCTCTGTTTACCAATAAAATGTCTCTTAAACCAGTCTTAGGGAACAGAAGGCTTAGTCAAGTCCTCACAAAGAGCACAACAACTGTGTACCATTCAATAGGCTGTGAGCCACCAAAATTGTAGCTAGGAACTGCCTTGGGTCCCTTCTGAAAGGCCGACAGGTCATACGAGCCAGGCTACTTGATCTCCTGCTGCATTTCACTTGTAAAATGCTATTAATATCTGCCATCAATTCCTCTCAAAGGAGTGTATAAAATTTTCTGGGTAGGAATATTGCATTTAATCATTTGGTTACACCACTATATGAGTTCATTTCAAAAACTGCTGTGACTGTGAATGTGTTTGTTCACTTATACACACACACACACACACACACACACACACGTTGCCTCCTGACAGTTGTGTTAACACAATGATTTTTTTTTATTTGGATAGTATTTGTATTTGGAAGTGAGTGTTAATCTTTATACGGATTTACCAGTCTTTGATCAACACATTTTCACAATATCTTACAAACCCATTTCATTGAATTAATTATAATTACTAAGGAGGACTCTCTAGAAATGGTTTGGCTTATAAAATAAGGAGCTTATCTGGAAGAGTGGTCCAGAGTTTGTTATATGATAAGCATTACTCAACAGCAAGGTCCATTTTAGTGTTAATTCTTATCATCAGTCCATTTCATCAGGAAAGGCTCTAGTTTCTTCTTAATCTTATGAATCTGTTTTTCACTCCCACCAAATAGAGTAGAAATTTTTATCAGAATGAAGTTACTAGAACTTTGGGATTTTCTTCTTTCTCCATGGAATCTTTTGTTTTTTTCCCAAACCTGAACCTGAAAATAAGATAAGTGCTAAAGAAAATTAAATATTCAAGACTTCCCTCCTCAAAATGCCAAAATGACACTGAAAAACAGGTCTCCAGTCGATGAACAGGTAATTATTTTAACTCTAATAAGAACCTCATGAGCCTAGAAGTAGTCTTCTGTGATGTTACAGTTTCCCTGAGGAAAGAGTAAAGTGGCAAGTATGATGCTCTTGGCAAGTTATAGTTGATGTTAAAGTAGTTATTTTATTAGAGGAAACAACTTATCAAAAGTAGGCACCTTTTGCTGTCCACATTCAGTCTGGGGTCAGAATCCATTCACATATGGACTTATTTTTATCAAGCCAGGCATTAAAAACACTTTATCTTGTATAACCTCACAAAAGCAATATGAACTATTCCCACACAACAGATAGGAATACTGAGGTTTAAAGAAAATTAAGCAATGTGCCCAAATTTATGCAGTAGATTTGGAATTTGAGGTCAGGCAGTTTAACTCTAGAATCTCAACTTCTACCATACTACTAATCTTTAAACGTTTGCCAGTCTACTATGTCATAGAAAGATATTTGATTTTTCCCCCTAGTTCCTGACTCAGAGCTCATAAATCTCTTGTGATGTCCTGAGTGACAAGCGTAATAGGAGCGCTTTGCCTCTTATTCTAATGAGGCAGCTCTTGTCCCTAGATAGCTTCACGAGGAAAGCTGGTCTCCAGAAAGACCAATCCTTGACTAGAAGCCTGGAATTTTCAGCCCACCCACCAACCTCCAGGGAGGGGAGAGGGCTGAAGCTGAATTAATAATTGATCATGCCTATGTGATGAAACTTCCAGAAACCCCCCAAAACACTAGGGTTCTGAGAGCTTCTGAATTGGCAAACATATCCATGTGCCAGGATGGTGATGCTTCCCAACTCCTCAGGACAGAGGCTCCTGTGCTCTGGACCCTTCTGAACCTCACCCTGTACTCCTCTTCATCTGGCTGTTCATTTGTATTTATAACAAATGGGTAACAGTAAGTAAAATGTTTTCCTGAGTTCTGTGAGTCATTCTAGCAAATTCCTGAACTTGAAGACAAGGGTTGTGGAGACACTGGTCTTTGTACCCAAGATGAACACGTTGGGGCTCAGGGCAGGTTGCCCCCAAATATGCTACAGGGCATATTGATTAATTTTTATTAAAGTTGCTTGTGAAGCAGCCAATGCAAAAAGGAAACTCTGGCCTCCTCTGCAACCCTGAAAGCAAGAAATAAATCTCTCCTGTCATGTGAAAGGTGAACTTCCTGCATCTGGAGGTAGGGGTTCACACTTACTACCAGAGAGAGACAGGGAATTCAGGGCTGGACCAAGATGTCTGTGTAAACAAACTTTGTTATTTCTTTATTAATTTACTACCCAAGCTCAAATTTTGCTTAAATTCCTTACTAATTAAGCACCCAAACCTAAGTTTCTTTGTTCTGTCAATCCCTCTCAAATTTATTGTTTGTTTAAAAGGTGTAAAAGCTACCTTCTTTGGCCACTTCTTAGGTCCTATTTCTGTGAAATTTCCATGAACATTAATCAAAATTTATTTCTTTTTCTCCTGTTAATCTGATTTGTATCAATTTTATTATTAGTCTAGCCATAAGAATGCAAGAGTGGTAGGGCATAAATTTCTGCCTCCCTGACAGTCAAAAGTGTGGATAACCTTGGGGACCCATTACTTGCAGCTGGAGTGTGAAGAGAGGGCTGTCTCATGGGATTGAGACTTTAACCTATGATGCTAACTTGGGTAGTTAGTGTCACAACTGAATTAACTTATAGGACACACAGTTGGTGTCAGAATTGCTTGAGGTCAGGAGGAAAAACCCTCGCACAATCTCACAGACCAAAAGGTGGATGAGTATTTCTTTTTCATGTATATGTTTTCCACTGAAATTTCCTTTTCTATAAAACTGCTTGCTCATGACCTTTGCTAGTTTTCCTACTGAGTTCTCAGTTTGTCTTTTTTCCACTCGTTGCTAAGAGCTTCTTGTATATTAAGTTTATTAACCCTATGTCTATAGTGTGTGTTGCAAATATTGTTCCCCTGGTTTGTCAACCTTTGCCCTAATTGACTGTTTCATTTTTGTTGCACCAACAGTTTCTAAAATTGCATAATCAGATATATTAATCTTTTCCTTTATGGCTCTTTACTTTTTATATCATGCTCAGAATGGCCTTCTCTAAGGATATGAAAATGTTTATGTTTTCTTCTGGTACATTTATGATTTTACAAGTTTAGGTCTTATTTTTTAATCTTTCTGGAATTTATCTTGATATATTTTGAAGTAGGATTCAAGATTTTTATTTAGCCAAAATAATTAGCTGAATTTTCTATCATCCTGTACTGAGTAATCTAACTTTTCTCCACTGATTTTGAATTGCTACTTTTCATCATACACTGAATTCTCATATTTTCTTTGGTTTAATTCTGAACTCTATTCTATTACAGTGATTTATTTTCCTATAACATTATCACATTGATTAATGTGCTTTATTAACTGTTAGAGCTCCTCTCCTCTTATTACTCTTCCTTTTCAGAACCTTCCTAGCTATTCTTGCATGTTTATTCTTTCTGAGGAATTTTGGTATCATTTTTTAAAGTTTCACTTACCCTTTCACTTTCTGCATCTGCTCTAAGGTCTCTGGTAGAGTCATTCCAAAACTTTCAGGGAAAAAAAGGGCGATGATTCCAATCAGGACAGTCAGGCTTCCCATGAGGATGTAGGGCAGAACTCTGTTGTAAGCACCTGTAAGGCATGCGACAAAATCAATTAGATACAGGAATTCTTCAGATACTCTTGAGAATCATTTTATAAAGGTGGCAAACAGTATTTAAGATTTTATCTGAATATCTGAATATTTACAGAAGAAAAAAAGCATGGAAAACATCAGTTTCTGTTTGGCAAACGTCATTGCCCCCGTGTTTCCATAATCATTCACCGACCTGGTTTTTGCATTATCATGCAGTCTTTCATGTCAGCTGGTATTCTCTAAGCTTCTACTTAATTATGTGTGATAGATGTTCAGCTGATAGAAATTTCTGCCTACCAAAGTTGTCCTCTTGGATATTGGAGGTCACTGGAGATGGGAGATGGGAGGACACCAAGGGGCAAGAGGTTGACTAGGATGTTGCAGGGACAGGTAGTGGCTGTTATGACTGGTTGGACATTTGCTTTTGACCAAATCAGTAAGCTAGGTCCACAGAGCTGTGAGACTCTTTTAAAAAACCTAAGTAATATTTTCAATCCAGTTTAAATAAAAAAATTTCAGGCACTGTGGTTTCTGTTTGCAGCATTTGTATATCTTGGTTTTATATGAAATTGGAAGAACCACTCCACCTCTCCTTTATCTGGTGTTACTTAGACAGGAAATAATAGATCTTCATCTTGCTTCCCTTCTGCCTACAGAGATTACACAGGGGCAACACACCCAAGAATTTTATTTGACAAAAATGTTCATCTTGAAGCTTCTCTAAGGTCTCTGTGTCACTAACAGGAGTAGCTGTTGTGGAACAGAAAGGTTTTGCTCAGACTCCTCCATTTCTTATGTACCAGTGGTCCACCATTAGGCCACATGACCATGCTTTGAAAGTACAGGGAAGAACAAAGGGGAAATGACACCAAAATATATAATAATGTACTTTCTCAGGTATTGTTCGGGGCAGCTGTGTGGAAAATGCTTCTCTTTCTCTATAAGGATTTAGAGTGTACTTTTTCTGAGAATTCGTATATGTCTCTGAGGATGTGTGTGTGTATGTGTGTGTTTGAGCCAGTAGGTAACCTATGGATGACTAGGAAGAATAAGGAGCTGTGTCTACATCTCTCACCAGTAGAGTTCCTGATGGGGATTAGGCTTGACGTGCCAGAGCCTATATCCAATGAACACCCTACTAAAGCCATTCTGTAGTGTTATTCCAGATTGATAAATTTGATTATATAAAAACTAAAACTTCCTGCACTGCAAAAAATGTCATAAAGTCAAAATGTAGATGATAAACTAGGAAAAATATTTACAATATATATACAAAGGGCTAATATTTTTCAATTACAAAGAGCTCCCACAAATCAAAAATAAAAAGTTGAATAAACCATTAGAAAGATGGGCGAAAGACATGAGCAGTCAGATCTCTTAAAAATAAATAGAATGTCAATAAATACATGAAAAAACTCTCAGTCTCATTCATAACTGAAGAAAAGGAAATGAAAGCAACAATGATACCATTTTTCACATAGCAGATTATCAATGATTAAACAACTGGATAATCCTCAATGTTGCTGAGGATGTGGAGAAACAGGCACTTTTATATATTTTATAGTTAGATTGTTAATTGGTACAATATCTAGAGGTCAATTTTGCAATATCTACGAAATTTTTAAATTGCTCCAGCAATTCATGGATCCAAATGTACAAAGGGTATGAGGGCATAGGGAATTGTTTATTGCAGTGTTATCTGTAATAACAAACCTGAAAATGGCCAACTGTCCATTCATGGGCCTACTTAAATAAATTATTTATATACATACATACATTTAAAGTCTATGTACTAACTAAAAAAAAAGGTAAAAGAGCTATATATACCAATATGGAAAGATATCCTGATACACTGTTAATTTTTTTAAAAAATTGTGAAAGAATATTTATAATATAATTTTTTGTGTGTTTAAAAACATACATATACATATATACGTATGGAGAAAAAAACATCTGAAGGGCCACTCACCAAATTATTAATATTAGTTTCTTCTAGGGCTGTGATTTGGGGAACTGAGAGAAAAGAGGTAACTTGTACTTTTTCCAGTACTTTCTATGCTGTTTGTATTTTTCACAAGGGAAATCTATTACTTTTATATTTTTAAAAAAGAACAGACTGATAAGATGCATCTCACCAAGGTAAACAAAGTAGGGAGCAATGATGCTGCCCACTCTGGAGGCCATGGACGTGATCCCCACAGCCATGTTCCTGACCAGGGTTGGGTAGAGCTCTGCAGTGAAGACATACAGCATGGAGAAGGCAGAAGTGATCCCGAATTATCCTAACATGGCCAGACCAATGGACAAGAAGTTGTAATCTGGAAAAGAGACCCAATGTAAACAGAGATGCTTTTAGAAGCAATGTTTTCCTAATTCAGTTGCTGGTATTGTCCTTTTTGCTAATACAGGAATGTTTTATAACATAAAGATGTTCCCCCAAATTACATTTTATCTTCAATGTCTTACTAATTGGACATGGACAAAGACGGAGTGTGAGGGGTTGCTTTGAACTTTGTTCTTCTGAATCATTTATGCATTCAATGACCTTTGTCCACTTTTATTTATTGCAACAGTTTCATAGTAAGCTGTTAGCATGTTAATATAGTTAAGTTTAATATTCGAAGAGAAGGACCAATCCTTTTTATCTTGTTTATTGTTATTAAGAAATACGTATTTCTATGCATAATACTATATATCAATAATCAGTTGACTTAACATTTTAACAACATGAAAAAACTAGACATAGCGAAAATGAGAAGTATGTATCTTTTCATGTGCTTTCTAACTACTTAAAGATTACAGACCATAAAAACCAACAAATTTATACTGGAATTGACATGTACTACCAACTCAGAGAGAAGGTCTGAAAGTACCAAGAAATTGGGAATCAGGACTGTGACTCGATGAAAGAGGTTTCTACAAGGGCAATTACCGGGAGCATTACTCTTCCTCTTCAGGTGGTAATTTCTGATTCTCCAAGGCTAACTTTTATGTTTGAGGGGAGTAATTTGAACACAGGAAATCACAGTTTACTATCACTTGTTTAATTGACTAATGAGTTGTTTATGATGTAAAGGCTACATAAACAGGGAGCAGTGACTAATAATTAGCCCAGTGAAGGTGTGGATTTTTTCTGGTAAGCTGTTAATATTGGATAATTTCTTACCTGCAGGTACCAATTGAATTAAGAGAAGCACACCTCCTGCAAAAAGCAGTACTCCAGCTATGACATAACACCTGGGCAGGGTTCGAAGTAGCAGCCAGGCTGTAATGTAAGCTGGAACTTCAATCAAGGCAGAGAAGAAACAGTTCAGGTAGGCATCGCCATGTAAATTAGGAGTGTTGAGAGACAGAACAAAGTAACCTACTGAGGTTAGCATCCTGAAAGTCAAAAGAAAAAAGACAAAAATGACAAAAGAATGGCTTGAATTACTTTACAGTTTCATGATGATCAAGAAATTGTCTAGATCCTCCTGCCTTACAAGCAGACACTAGCCACAAATGGCTATTTAAAAGTAGATAAATTAAAATTAAATAAAATTGTAAGTTCCATTCCTCAATGTGGCACTAGCCATACTTCAATTGCTTAGTAGCCACATGTGGCTAATAGTTACTATGACGGACAATACAGATATAGAACATTTTCATCAGTGCAGAAAGTTCTATTGGACAGCTCTAGTCTAGATATGCCAATATTCAACAATACCTCTCCTAGTCTAGTTAATTTCAAGTTTCAATATTTCCTGAAGAGTTTGTACATTCTCATTCCTGCAGAGCTATTATTTGAAGAAGGAGTGTTGGTCACGTCAGTGAACATAAAATCTGTATTTCATTCTTACGAAGAAGAAGAAGAAGAAGAAGAAGAAGAAGAAGAAGAAGAAGAAGGAGAAGAAGGAGAAGAAGGAGAAGAAGGAGAAGAAGGAGAAGAAGGAGAAGAAGGAGAAGAAGGAGAAGAAGGAGAAGAAGGAGAAGAAGGAGAAGAAGGAGAAGGAGGAGAAGGAGGAGGAAGAGAAGGAGGAGGAAGAGAAGGAGAAGAAGAAGCATAGGTAATCCTGTGGGATCCACTTACAGTAAATTCCAACTGATTTAGTAAAACTCATTTTAGGGAAAAAAAGAGAAAGCCCCATAATGCTTCAAAGTATCACAGAGTGCATATTTCCATATCCTGTCTTTATAGTTAACTTCCATGTAAAAGCTTCTCTGTAGAAGAAAAACCATACTATGCAGAAATTTGCTTATTATTAACATGACTGAAAAGCAGAAGGCTTCTGAAAAATGTTTTCAGGAACACTGTTGGATCTTTTTATACATACTCTACTAGGTTGGGTAGCACAAGAGCTAATCTAAAACAATTTTTAAAAACTGAAGCTTTCATTGCTCTAGGAATCTTAGTGATTTTCACATTAGGTAATGAGAGTAGCCTAGATAAAACTAGTGACTAGTTTATTACTGGCTCAGTAGTGCCACTACTTGAGATACATTTCCATCAATGATATATGCTGACATGTAAGAACTAAGGCGGTCTATTTTGAGGAAAGCCATATGCCTAGGACACACTTGCTTAATTCAGAGGCATAAACTCTGTCATTGACTTCTTCTAATTGCAGAACAGGATGGCCCTAAAAATAGACAAGCTGCAGTCTGGACCTACTCTTTTTAGTGCTGCCATCATGGGGTAGGCATGTTCTTTTTTCCTTCTTCCTCATTTCTTGGCAGATACATTATTAAATCTAGTCTACAAAGTCAATTCAGTATTTCTATGCCTTAAAATCACTTGGTAGATGGCTATTAGCAAGTATTAAAAGCTTGTCAAAACTCCAATCCAGGCACTGGGGATTCAAGTTATTCCAGCCTTACTCATCAGTTGCCAGTACAGCTTCAGGAAACAGGAGCTGAATTAGCATCTTGGCTTCAGGCACCAGGGACCTCATAAATCTTAATCCCAGGAACCTTGGGGGGATGGGGAACCCTTTCCCTGTGGGTCACAGTATTGTAGACTTAAATATTGTCCCTTGTGACTTTTTTTTTCAGTAACCAGTTCCATGAATTAAATTGAGGCCTTCCCAAATAACTTAGAATTTTAAAATTTTAATTTCATCTCAGGAAGACCTAGGCCTTGCCCTGATCATCCCTTGAATTAAAGAAAATCAGCTATATATTTACATGTAAAATCAAAAAACTAAATCTATTTAATCAAATGAATCTATATACAAAACAGAAACAGACTCACAGACATAGGAAACAAACTTAAGGTTACCAAAGGGGAAAGGGAGGGGGAAGGGGAAAATTGGGAGTATGGGATTACCAGATACAAACTACTATACATAAAATAAATATGCAGCAAGGATTTACTGTATAGCACAGGGAACTATATTCAATATACTGTAATAACCTATAATGGAAAATAATCTAATATATATATATTATATACATATATATACACACAACTGAATCACTTTCCTGTACACCTGAAAGTAACAGACCATTATAAATCAACTATACTTCAATAAAAACAATTGAAACTAAAAAGTTACAAGGCTCTGAGGTGGGGAATCTCCCAGGATAAAATCTCTCTGTGGCCCTATGATGTGTGTGCAGTAAGAGGCTGAGGAAGGAATTTCTACTAAGAAGGAAGTAAGACTGCCAGACCTCATTATAGCAGGTGCTCCCCAGATATTAGCATCCTTCTTTCCAGGAAAAATCAGACACTTCCTCATGCAGCTTACAGCCATATGACCTTTTGGCTTTTGCACCACTTGGAGTATACAGCTCTAGAGCATGCCCCCGAAGCATAACCCTGTTATCACAACAAAGCAAAGCTCCTATGAAACTACTGGGAACTAGCAGTCCTCCTGGAGAGCTCTGGGGGTGGTGCCAGGCACAGACAGGATCATGCTAATGCTTGATGCTTCCACAGGACTTGTGAAAAATGCAGATTGCCAGGTCCCACTATGGGCCTGCTTCATCTGAATCTTTCCTGGAGCCTGGCCTGGGAATCTGGATTTTTAAAAGGATAACTGTGATAAGCATCCAGGTTTGGAAACCTGAGAACAAGAACATTCTTGTATCCACTGCTTGTTTGTCTCTGGCCTGTACAGAGCCACTAAAATGCCTTTGGACCAGGCTGAAGGTGCTTCAGAAGAGAAGCCAGAGAAGCTTAACATCTCCTTCCAAGCTGATACTACTCTATATGTTTTCCTGTTCAAATTAATGCCACTGCCCCTTACGTGAGATAAGAAAACACAGCTTTTAAGAGCACACACTTTGGCACCAGAGAGACCTCGGAAAAGCACAAGCTCCCTTTCCCTTCACAGGCTCATCTAGTTGACACTCAATGTGCCTTGCGGCAGGAAGAAACCAGGCGTGCTGTCACAAGCGAATTTTCACACTGGCCTTTATTTTTACTTGTCCGTAATTATATATCTCTTCTATGTTTTATTCTTGCTTTCATCCATGTAGGTCTGATCTTTAATACTAGGCTATAAGTTCCTCCGAACAGGAGTCAGACCACATATCCACTAAATATCAACAAACACCCAGGACAGCTCTGAGATGCACAAGTGTTAGATACTCCCAATGTTATTTTTGTATCTAGTCAAACTGACAAAGGCTGGGAATGGAATTCTTGATCTGAAGAGCAAAGCATTAAGATATATTTGCCCTGGCAGCCCTTTGAGAGCTTGGGTTCATGGCCACTGTAATTAATCCTCCGGTCATCACTAAGGTATCTGCTCCTGTCAAAGGCCACAAAGACCAGGGATGGAGGAAGCCCTCAGGGTAAGGCACTGGCATGCCCGCCTCCCTTCACAGAGTCCTGCTTTCTGGGGTGGCCTGGAGCACAGATGTGAGCATGGGGAAAGCAAGCAGACTAAGAAGCGTATGGTCTTGATGGGGTTTCCTGAGCAGCCCCCCACCCTTCTCCTAGCCAAGAGTGCCCTGCCCCACCCTCTCCATCCATCTGTGTGTCCTCCCTGGTTTGGACTCTTCAGCCCTGAGTCACTCTGCTCGCTTTCTCTGCTGGATCACAGTGTCCACTCACTGGGTACTTCCTCCCTCATGTCATCCTTTATCTTCCATCGAATCCTCTTGACGCTCAGTTACATTCTCTGCTCCTTAAGCACAGAAACTATGTCTAATTTTTCTTGTTTTCTCTAGGAGTTGGCACGGGGCATGGCTGAGGACACTGTGAGTCCTCATTGACTGTCAGGAAGTGCATCTGCTTCCATAGGATACCAGCTGTTTTCTCGTGGCCTCCTGCCTGCAGGGGTGAATCCTCCAGCCGGAGCTCTCAGGCGTCAACATGACACAGCAAGACTAAAGACATGCGCAACTTCCTCAGCAGACTTTGGTAAGATTCAGGGGACAGTGGGGAACCCGTGGGTGGAATACCCCTCAAACACATTTTTCCCACTTAAACTGGACATTTGAAAAACAGCTGTATGTATCTGCATCAATGGTATGGAGCAAGACCCCAACAAAAAGTTGAAGATAAGCTTGCAAAAGGGAAAGTAACTAGTATTTAATCAACACTTGTTCTGTGCTAAGCAGTTTACATATATTATTGCACTTACTTGGCCCACAGCCCTTTGAGGTAGGTTTTATCTCAGAACTTCATCATTATTGTGTCTCTAAGGCCTTGAACAATGCCTGGTACATAGTGGGCACCCAAAACATAGAGTCAAATTAAAGTCCATGATCAAGAATGCATAGATGATTTCAAGAGGAAACATCTGCAAAGGCTTACCTCCACAGGATCAAAAACCATGACTGGGGCAGCTACGTTGTTCACTTTTGCAGCTTTTTGGATGGTATCTTCAGCTTCTTTAAATCTTCTCTGGGATATCAGCCACCGGGGAGATTCAGGAATAAACCTAAAATTCACTTATAATGGTTTATAATTTTTCACAGTAGCAAGGTTTGATGTTATTAATTGTAAGTTGCCCCCGAGTAATTTTTATTTTGTAAAATGCTAGTTTGTCTTTTTAAAGAACATCAGGAGGGAAGCCTCATGTGAGCTCCATTGATTGTAGGAACAAATAAAAGTACCTTCAAGTTTCAAATTTCTGATCAAATCATAGGACCAATCATCAGTTGTGCTTGAGGCCCGGACCAGACTTTAAGGGGTAACACTAACTGTGGGCATGTTTAAGCCAGGGCAGCTGGAGTATGCCGTTCAAAACATCATAGCCAGTGTGGCTTAAGAGAAACACAGCCTAGGGTCTTTTCAGTGTGTCTATCCCTGGGAGCATCCCTGCTGCCCCAGTTGGTGATGCTCACAAGTTTATTGGGTAAGAGAGGGCATCTGTGTTCCTCAGGCTTTTCCGGTAGTCAGAGGAGGAGGTGAGCATACTGACATCCTCCTGCAGGCTGTCCCCAGGGCTTTCAACAGATTCCCAGCTCAGTGAGCACCCAGACCAGTTTTGGGGAGACAGACAATGTTGTCTTATTTTTTTTTTAATGTCTAGAAACATAATTTTTTATTATACAATCTATCCACATTTTAAGTGATGCTCAAACACAGTTGACTTCTTTCCTAATTTTTCTATTTTTTCTATTTATTTTCATCATGCTTTATTTAATTTTCCTATTCTTTCCTCGTTTTTATTTCTCAGAATTGCTTAGCCATCCTTCTGTCCGGTCTTGTTGCTCTTGCTTTCCTTAGCTATTTGTCAGTACTTAGTTATCCTAGAAAACAAGTTATATGTAGCAGATACCCAGACCTCCTGTAATTAACGGGCCCCTCCAAGGCCTCAGTAGGGATTACCTCAGAGCAAAACACAACATACAGAATGGCCAACCCCCAGCTTCCATTCCCAGCCTACTACTAGCATATGAGTTGAAAAATGAATCCGGTTTGCATTTTTCAGATTGTACCCTTAGTTGGTCCCTGTAGCAACTGTAATGATGGGAGGTTACTGACCTTCAGTAATTAGAGCTGTGCCATCCAAAAGAACTTTCTGTGGTGTTCTGTATCTGAGCTGTCCAACAGAGCAGCCACTACACGTGTGACTATTGAGCTGGTGTGACTAGTCGGACTGAAGAAACTAATTTTAATTTATTTACTTTTAATTAATTTTAATTAAATGGCTGCCTGTGGCTAGTGGTGACTGTATTAGTGCAGAATTAGCAGTTTTACCCCACAACCACCATATACTGCAATGGGCACTTCTGCTTCTGAGAGATAACTTTTCCCAACCAGGTTGTTCTTAGAAATATCCTACCTTTCTTACTAGGGGCTCTCAGGGCCATCACTGGCCTCAGGTTCCTAATACTTAGTCAGCTAGATATTGTAGAGCTTTTCCCATGTTGCACCTGTGGGCTCCTTCCCCACCCATTACGCACATACTCCATTCATACCTAGCCACTTATTGCCAAGCCTTTTAAGGGAATGTGGGACATAAAAAATCCCCAGACTACCTACAGTAGCTCTGTGTAGGTTCCTGCCCACTGTACTCAGGGTTGCTGCCGTCTCTACTTTCGAACTGCCATGGTTTTTTGGTGCATGAAGAATCAAGTCTAGCTGATCATTTCAAGTTAGTGGAGAGCCAAATGAGGTTGTACACTCTAGCCTCTTCATAGATTTAATCCAGATTGAACAGGGGAAGGGTATTGCTGGAGAATTCACATCACATATCGAGTAGGCAGCAGGGATCACAGTAGTCCAAAGCACTTCCCACATCATCCCAGCCCACCCAGACGGATAAGCATTGCTTCAGAAAGTACCACCATCAAGGACAAGACATTCAAAAGAAAGCTATTTTGTTTTTATAGGAAAATGATAAGACAGTTGTTAAACTTTCAGGGCAAGCACCCAGCTTATTTGTCCTGGCCCCGGGCTGCCTTCTGTCTGGGGCAGTCCTGTCCCTGGTACAGAGTGCCCACAGCCAGGAGCACTCATGAACCAGCCCGTGGGCAACAGAAGGGAGAACACTCCTCAGGGCAAGAGTTAGGCAGCTCCTTGTGGGATGGACCTTCTCTGCTAGAAACTCAAGGGGCTGGCCTAGCAGAGCTGTTCCTTGCAGTGATGTTTGGTTCTGAGGCAAAGATCCAAGTCCCAGAAATTAAAACCCCTATTAGTCTCTTATGGCCAATGAGGGCCCTTTTCTTTTTGTACTCTCTCTCTCTCTGATAGAATCATATACTAATAAGGTTGATTATAACATTTTTAAAGTACTTATCTCTTATGCCAAAATGACAGCTAGAGCCAGGGAACACAGATTATTAAAAGCATTCATCTGAAGAGGCAGAAAGTAACCTTTGAATAATCTTGTCTTGTGTCTTGAGAGACCCTATGGTCACCAACATCTTTTACAATAAATTCAGTTAGCAAGGGGGTTGTGGAGAGACGGAGGGTGTGATGATGGTGATGATGATGATGGTGATGACTCTCATTCCAGAAAACTGCCCTGCTCGCAGACTGGGTCAGGAACTCAAAATAGTATCTACCCCCTAACACACTACCTCTCAAATTCTAGGGAAGTAAGAGAAAAGTTCTCTCTCTCCCCCATGCACACCCATGCCAAGAATCTGCATTGGTTAAACCACAGCAGTCTTAGAGGCACCCAAAGGACAGTGGTTCAGAGTGGTCTAACTTGAGACACGTGATCCAACAAGGCCAGGAAGTACTACCTGTCAGCCTCTACGGCTGCCTGACAGTTGCAGCAAGATGAAGGCCCTGCTGGGAAATCTCCTAAGGCAGTGTGACCACACGACGGGGCAACCACGAGGGCTAATGAGTTCCAAAAAATGACCATTGTGTGTAAGCAGGTAGAGATGAAGCAGTTCAGCAAAAAACAGTCACTGCTGGGAGATTTGACTTTGATATCATGAGACCAAACCAAGACTAATTAATGAGAGAGAGAGAGAGAGAGTGCCAGACCCACCAATGGAAAAATAATCCCCTTTCCTCTTGCTTAAATATGAAAAAAAAATCAAAGAAATGGGGAATCCCCCCAAAAAGAGGGTATGGCTAAGGACTTTATTCCATTATTCTTAATCTTTTCTCTCACTTGAAATTTCCCACTTAATCACACTGGGTGAAAATGGGGCCAGTATCTCAACACTATGTTATTCCTACACTGCTGTGTCAAAATTGGGCTGGAGGGTTGTAGGGGGAGAGAAGAAAACATTTCTCCAACAACTCATTAAACAAAAGCAATTCTCTCCCCCTTCAAGACAAAGCAGATAAACAGGCACGTCTTAGATGCTAATCATCACATGATAGGGATGCTTGAAGAAGCTACATTAGTTGAAACCATTAGGAGAAAGAGGTTTGCTAGAGAGAGAAAAGTGTCAAAAGAGCAGGGCGGGGGCAGAATTAAAAACAACCAAGCCCACAGTATCATTTCCACAAACAACAACCAGCAGTAACAGACAAGAATGGGGAGAGCCTGAGTGGGGACTGGGTTTCCTGAGAACCAAGCTTTGTGGGACAGTGGAGAATCACACCCCAGCACGCGGGCTCCCCCCACCACAACGAGGCAAATGGTCTCTGGGCTTCGAGGCTGTCGCAGCTCGCTGCAGTGAGATCAGCAAACCCATGCTAGGATTGGCACCAGGCTCTAGGCTCCAGGCTGCTGGCCCGCAGCAGGGGGCTGTCTGGGATGGAGCCTCACTCACCACCACAGTGGGACACACAGCACCCCCGGCACAGTCAGCACCAGCAGCAGCATCCGCCAGTCTCTGATGAAGTAAGCAAACAGTGGCAGCAGCATGTAGCCAACTGCAAAAAATGTGCACACTCCTAACGTAGAGAATATAATACGAACTGACTTGCCAAGAATTTCTGCTCCTGTTCAAAACAAGGGAGGAGTATTAGCATTTTAACTCATTTTAATATTTGCTTTTCACATCATTACCTGGCAGGCAGAGTTCAAAACACAGCCACGTAGGAAAGGGAAAAGGTGTTTGTTTCATGGCCTCTGCAGAGCAGGAGCAGTCAGGGTGGAGGAAGGTGGGAAATGACCCAAGACTTATCACCTTAGAGAAGCATGAGTTTTGTGAGATTTTAAACGAGCCATAGATTTTATTTTTTTAAGGCCACCTCATGTCATAGAAACATCATGCCCAGCCCCAGGAGGTAATCTCTTCAGAGAATGTCATATTTCCAAAGTAAGAGCCCCGAGGTAAGTAACAGAAAGGGTGTCCCAGGAGATGTGGCGGCTCTTCCAAGGGCTGCATGCGTGGTGGTGCATTCAGCCCTTCCCACAATTCTCCACTGTAAGTAAGCAGACTCCAGTCTCTTGGGAAACAATGGAGCGTTCAGTTAGTGAGTCGGGTTAGGACACACTTAGCCATCTTCAGCCCTGGGAAACGATAAAGGGGAGCCAGCTGGCTCTGGAGGAGCAGGGATCAGGTCCCTGGCACCTAGGGCTGAATTCTGCTGCAGCCACACTGTGCCCAGGGATCAACCCCAGGCGGACACAGCCCATGCAGACCAAGGGAAGACAAGAAAGACCTGCTCTACTGGCCAGGCCGGCGGCAGCCCTAGAGCTGGCCACACACTTTGGGGCTCACAGAGCTTTCCCACACCACCACAAAGGCCCAAGACTGTTCGGTGTCCCGCCCTGTTTTGGGAAAGGCTCCTGCTCTGCTCAGCGCCACAGTGGGTGGTTTAGCTCCAGTTCTTCCAGAGACATTGCCTGCCCCTTGGGGCACTTGGTTTGAGACAGGGAGTCCAAGAACAAGCTCCTTTTGTTGTCACAGAGCTCCAGGCCCTTTCCAGAGTTTACTCTTGGTCCTCTGCCCTGGGGTGGAGATTTGGCCAATTGCAATGGCTCCATCTTTTGAGATCTGCCCATCACTATAGAGAAATAGCCCAGAAAATACAAAACAGACCATTCAAAGGTCATTCAGGCTTGGCTTTCAACAGAAATTTTCTCAATTGTGTTTATATGCCCTGAGCACAGGCTAAGGAATTAAGGGCTAATTCCAGAGCAGCAGTAAAATCACTACTTTGGCTGGTGTCTCTTTCTCGCCGCCTACCTGTTCCTGTCCCCACCTCTCTTCTTTCTCATTCAGCATAACTGAAGATGTGCCTCAGTGTTTTCCTCTTGAACTGCCGTTTCTAAAAGCTGGACTGACAGAAACGGCTAGTACTGTGTACTCCTTGCATCCCAGACTGCAGAGAGTAGCCTTAATCACACAGGGCATTTCTCAGCCTCTAAATTTACTTCCAGGGATAGGGCCAGACTTCTTTGAGGATCATGAGTGTTATTTCCAGATCTTTTCTTACCTCATTAATGACCTTCCTACCACTTCATAGGAAGACTCACCATGCCATATGGGAATGATATGGGAATGAATAGGGGGTGATTTATTCCTAAGCAGAGATTCAGAAGGGAAGCAGCAGAGGATGTGACTATGGAAAAGAGAAAGTGCACAGGACCAAGTGAAAATCTTGTAGACTCACGAGGCCAAGGAGCTCCCTTAAACTTCCATGCCCCTGATAAGAGAAGAGAGGGAAGTTACACCACTGGATTCCGGATAATCTCCCTCTCTAAGCTTGGATCTCAGGCCAGAACAGAGCTGTTCTAACTTTGCAGAGTACTCACAGGGACAGAAGAATTATTAAATAAATCTACCCTGCCTCTGCCCTTCTGTGGAGCAATACGAATGGCACAAACCTGAATAATCCCTTGTTAGCACAACTTTACACTCTGACTTCTAGACAGTCACCTTTCCTTGAAGATCATCATCACCATCATCATCATCATCTTCTTCATAGCTAGCATTTTTTTTTTTTTTGAGCAGGCCCTTTGAGCCAGGTTCCAAGCTCAGTGTTTATGTATATTATCTCTTTGAGTCTTCACAATAATTACATAAGAACTAATATTGCTTCTATCTTACACATCATCAGCTGAGACTTACAGAGTTAAAGCTAATTGCCTAAATTCACAGCCAGGATTTTAGCCTGATCTGTTTGGCCTGTGGATACCGTCCAGAAAAGAATCACCTGGGGGCAAAGCCTTGGCCCTATCAAGCAGTCCTTCAACTGAGGCTCCATTGGAGACATGTGTGGGAGATGGGTGAGGCCATACTTGCTTTTTAGAAGTTAGGATTTGCATTTTCTCTGCCTGGGCTGGTCTTTGAGCCAACTAGCCCCCTCAGAGGGACTCTGGCAGAGGAGTCCTGATTCCTGCAGACTTCTCACGGCCTCCAGGTACCACAGATTTTCCATGTGCTTAGCTGGCAGTGAGATGGGTTACAGTGGTGACTTCTGGCTCCGCTGACTGGGGATCCCTGTCCTGGCCTCCTTTACCGCCTAGGTTTTTGCTCCTAGGGCAAAGCCCACTTGGTCTTGGTCTGGTTGGGCCTCTGAGTGTCACTTAGGAGTGAGACTCCGACAACTAAGCCAGAGGGACATGGCCTGCAGGAGTGTTTGCCCACAGACTGTCACCACCACTCGAATCTGAGCACTCTCTCCAAGAGGGCGTGACTGAGAGAGGGCCAGGCTTACTTCCACGTTGATCAGGGCCGTTCTGTGGTAGTCAGCCCAGGAACCACTGGGTCCTTTCCACATGGAGGCAGGACCTGCCCTTCCATAAATGACCAACAGAGACCTGCAAACCCCTGCTCAAGAAACCAGAATGTGGTGCAGTTGCCAGGATGTGGAGCAGGACCCAGGGACCCCTGGGACGGGAGTGCCCTCTATTAGGTATATGCAGAGAGCATTGATGCCCGTGTGACTTTGATAGGTCCTACTTCATGGAGCTATTATTGTAAGGACTAAGATAATGTAGGTAAAGGGCCTGGGTGAGTGTCTGGTATGTGGTAGGTACTTAGGAATAATTCTGTTATCCCAGTCAAACTGTTGAAATGTGCCAGATGTCAGGGGAATGATGGAAAAGTACAGAGCCTTTGATCAAGAGACCCAGTGGAAGACAGCAGAACCTCTCTTTGCTCCCTGGAAAATACTCAGAATTCTTTTCAAATTGATAGGTGTTCCCCTGCTCAGGGCGTCCTCTCTTCCCTATATAAACCTTCACAGACCATTCGAGTTAAAAGTAATCTTTCTTATCTCTGTATATACCCAGAAAAGTTATCTGAGCTCCCCTGACACATTGACTATCTCTGCTGACCAGATGTGAGCCTCTTGCAGACACACAGAAGTGAGTCCTTACTCCTCCCTGGGCTCCCCCAGTTCTGCCCTCACACATTGCAGGGCAAACAAGGGCTGCCAGAAAATTTTTGCATCTTTTCAGTGTATTTATATACCATCTCCTCCCTTGAGGGTTTTGAGGTAGCTTATAATCTGAATAAAAGTTTTAAATGGCTACATTAAAATAAAAAGCAAAGAAAGGTAAAAAGTTATGTGTTGGAGAAAAGAACAAAAACACACAATGTATCATTTTGGAAAACATTCTAGGAGTTCCTTAAATGGTTAAAACATAAAATTCCCATATGACCCAGCAATTCCACTTAGAAAACAGTCTGGCAGATCTTTAAATGGTTAAACTTAAAATTCCCATATGACCCAGCAAGGTACATATCCAAGAGAACCGAAAACATAGATCCACAAAAAAACCTTGTATTCAAGTGTTGATAACAACATTCTTCATAATAGCCAAAGAGTGGAAACAACCTAGATGTCTATCAACAGATGAAGAGATGAACAAAATGTGGTTATCTCCTACAATGGAATATTGATTAATGCTACAGTATGGACCAACCTTAAAAACATTAAGTGAAAGTAGTCAGTCACAAAAGCCACATATTGTACGATTCCATTTATCTGAAATATCTGGAATAGACAAATCCACACAGATAGAAAGTAGATTAGTGGCTGCCAGGGACTTGGGAAAAAGGAGAAGGGGGAGTGACTGGTAAAAGGGTTCCTCTTAGGGGTGATGAAAATTTTCTGGAGTTAGAGTTTTTGGTTGTACAACTTTGCAAATATACTAGAAACCACTTAATTATACTCTTTTAAAGAGGTAATATTATGGTTTGCAAGTTCTATCTCAATTTAAAAACTATGTGGCTGACAAAGGCTTCATGATTGATATAGTGCAATTACCATCTTGCCTGAGCTTTCCAGTAGCCAAAGTTATAAAGGGAGGTGCCATCAGTTATGTACTTATCAAAGGAAAGAACACATTTAAACATCAGTAAATAGTAAACATAGTTAAATAGTAAATAGTTCAACATGGAACAAATACTGCATAGGAGGTTGATGTTAGTTGTACTGGAAAAATACCGAAATAATGGATCAGTGAAGACAGGAGGCAGTGAAGTGTGCAAAATAATTTCAAGCAGCTAGTTATGAGAAAGGATGATGCCACTGGAGTTTTACCCAGAGGCTGTGGACAGGTTAAAGTTGTTATTGCTGGGAAACAGTAGATTGTGAGGGGAAGCTGGAGTGTGGGTGGGGTCAGTGTCCTCGGTCCTGAGTAGTCATTTCCTCCTGAACCAGAATCATTCTGGCAGCTCCCTCACTTCCACGTGTGTCCACACTGTTCCTTTAAGTAAGGAACTGTTCCTTCCTTCCCTTTTCTTGTCTCCTATGACTCTGGCAAGCTTTACAATTGTTTTAAAGCAGAGCAAGGAGAGGATCCGTTTCTGCACCACTTTGGAAGTGGGAGTAATTCAGCATCCTGAATTAACATGAAGACTCCTAAAATGCGAGATTATCATCACAGAGTCTTGCCAACCCTTCCCTGGAGCCAGAGGGTAAAAGTGAAGATCCATACAGAACTCAGCCCAGACCCCAAACTCTGGTTTCTTTTAGTTAAATAAAACCCGGAACTCGACTATTTCAGCCTTGGAACACCAGAGAGCGCTGCTGTGCTGTGGGAAGCCTGCCCCCCGTGCCCTCGCACGGTCCCCTGACCCCGCCCCACCCCAGGTGCTGCTGATGAGGGAGTCTGGTTGCTCCAGGGGAAGGTTGATTTTCAGTGACACTCTTTAAATGTTCAGGCCTGAGAGCAAAGTGTCTCATACCAGGACACAAAACTCAGCAGTTTCCCACAGAGCACAGTGGAGTAAACCTACAGCCAGGGAGGCTCCCAGAGCACCCTACAATAGCCCCAGACCCAGGCTGATAGGAGCCTGCTGCACCCAGCTTCCCATCTGCTGATTGCTGGTTTGTACATCTAGGCTTGGACTGATCTTACAGATCTTACTTTCCCCTTGGCCCTCTCACTCTTCTAAGCATGGAGAGCAGGGAGGGAAGTTGGTTACAGGATCAGGGTCAGCTGGGCAGGGACTTTCCTGCAGGAGGCCTGGCGTGGGCTCTCCTGGCCTCATCCACTCACAGGGGAGGCTCTATGGCCCCAGAAACACCCTGTGCCACTGGAAAGGCTGGTCTCAGTGCTGGCCATTCAGTAGAATCTAGGGGATACCATGCATGGCACACACGCCACCAGGCTCCTGATCCCAATGACAGGGCTTCTCTGGCTTCACTGTGACTCTGTCCCCTTCCACTTCAGAGGATCCTTTAGGTCCTCCTAAAGTCAGGCAGAGCCCTCTGTTTTGGGGAAGCCTGTTTAGTCTCTGGTTTGTTCTAGCCCAAACAGCCACCCACTGGGCTTTCCAGGTATAGGGGCATCACTACAAGGAAGATGGAATATGCAGAATTTATATCATGAAAACAATAGATTTTGCTGTGCCCAAGACCCCTGTGTCCTTGGGGCCATCAGGCATTAGGAGATTGCAACTTCTGTCCTAAATTCCTCCAATCTCCAGTTTCCAGCACCACTGGCTGGAGGCTCTCTGGGGCCTCTACGTAACAATCTCCTTTGGAAATTCTTGCTCCCCTTTTTCCCCCTTCAGGGAGGAGAGAGCCCCGCTTCTGCTGGGGCCGTGTGGCTTCAGCATGCCCCTCCTTCCTCCCCTCTTATGACACTATGGCTGGGCCTGTGGTGAGGAGCTCTTCACAAATGATTAAAGGAGTGGAATTTGAACAATTCCATCTTGGCAACCTGACAGAGGGTGTACGCATCCTCAACTTAGAGAACACAGCATCCTGAAAGCCAATGAGTCATCCAGACTCTTAAAAGTGATCAGAATCATCTTACTAGATTCAGATTTTTGAGACAAGAAGAATCATTAGACTTACATTAAAGGGCCACTCTTAGTAATTACACTGTGACAATAGGGACAATGTGGGACAGCCAGGAAGGACATTTGATCACACTGGAGATTATGAGAATTGGTGCCTGTTGTCCCAGAAGTTCCCCTATATCTCCTTCTCTCTCCAACTCAGAGGGAGCATGTAGGCTCAGAGAGCATGCTGGGGCCTCTCACTCCTGTGGATGACTCTCATCAACCTGTCTGGAGCTCACCCACTGCTTCTGAGGGAAAGTTGGTGAAGGGCCTGGGGGCCTCTTCATGGCCTTTAGCTTGTGAGGCCCCTTCGTGCAGCCTGATATTCCAGAAGAAGGCTGCTGCTAGGATACAGGACTGCTTTCATCAGTGAGGGTCATCGTGTGCACAGCTGTTAGGCTCTGGTTGTGGACTCTGACTCAGGGTGAGACTAGATCTGCCCAATGATGGCAGACTGGTGCTGGACTCCTGTCTGGCACATGTCTCCTCCACCTGTGTACTGGCCACACCAACTATTCTAAGTCCTTCCATGGGCCATGCCCAGCTGCCCTTTAGCCTTGTCCCAGGCAGAAGCCCCAAGCTTTCATAGCTCAGATCGAAGACATCCCTAGGCTGTTGCTCCCTTAAGATCCCCTCCTCTGTGTTTCTCCCAAGCCCTGTGCTCCTTCAATGTGTCTCAGCTGGTTCCTCCCAGCTCCAGCTCTTATTTAGTGTCATATTTCAGGACTCAACACAGAGCTGGCTCCCTGTGAGTGCCTGCCCTGCCTGTGACAGATCAAAGAACCTGTAGCTATAGTCCCCTCCCCAGCACATATACATCTGGAGCTTATCACATTTGGAAACACAGCCCATGAGTTGAGGTGCTTCCTTCTATGCTGAGTAAAAGCACTCACTGTAACCTCTTCAGTGGCCTCCTCTTCCCAGGCCTCTCAGAGGGGTGGAAGGAGGAGCCCTGCAGGTCAGAAGCCATCCTTACCTAGTATGAAGGCCACCACATAGTTGGAGATCTGGCCCATGCCGACGATGACAAATAATATGGTGAACATCTCCCAGTTAATGGAAAAAATCTGCAGGAAGCTGAAGCCAGTCTGCACAGCCATGGTTATGAAGTGGATGGTCTTCCTGCCAAACCTGTAGAGTATAGCCCAGCACAAAACATGGCCCACGCAGGTCACTGTAGCATGCAATCAGGGTGTGTGGCAAGCCTTAAATCAGACATCGCAGAAGACTTTGTTTTTTCAAGGGCTGTGACAGGCTTTCCTCCCCCTCACATCCTCCCAGGTTCCTTCTTGGTGAGACTTCAGGCATCCATCTGTCCAGGAGGTGACTTTTGAGATTCTAAGCCTCCTGTGGAGGCACCAAATCTCAAAAGCACATAACAGCTTATGCAAGGACCATGTGGAAATCAGCTCTTTAGAACGAGCCACAAGTAGAAGCTGCCACCATATTTCTGGAAAGCGGCTACAGTACAGACTAAAGATCTAATATCAGCAACATGGGAATTCTGTCAATCCAGAACCAAGAGTCTCTCTATGGCAGTGGTGTTCAACCTTGGTTGTGCTTGGAATCACCAGGAAAGCTTCAAAGAATACTGGTGTCAGCAACCACCTTCCTCAGTTCTTACTGTCTGGCTGCAGACAACTACATGCATTTCAGCTTAAAAAAATTTCCCAAGTGACTCTACATGCATCCCAAATTGTGAATCACTGCTCTATGGGAAGTGTAGCTTCCAGCAATGTCCACTGGGGACACTGTAGTGGGCTTGCCTTAATTTCACATTCTGATAGTGTCCAATGGATAGAATGGAACATAGGTGTGAGCAGAACAGTCTTCCACCCAGTTTTCCAAACTCAGGTATCAGGCTGTTGGGCTTGGAGTCCCACTGGGCTTCATAACTGGGGGAGGGACGGCCACTCCTCTGGGAAGTCTTCCCCATCACTGCCACTGACCACTCCCATTTTCCTGCTTGGGTTCCCATAGAATATTCAAGGGCCATTGAGGGCACATCTCCCGGAGCTGTGATGCTGTCTGTTCCAGACTGCACTCCAGGAGGCCAAGAACCAGCCTGGATCAGCTCTGTGGCCCCAGTGTCCAGCCGGGGGCCTGACCCATGGCAGAGATGGGTGCACAGTTAGCGAGCAGGTGCTCACGCTCTGGTCTGACTCTGGCTGATGGCTGGTTGTGGACAGATCGCATGTCATCCAAGAGTTAGGGGTGGGGTGGGGAGGCAGTGGTGAGACAGTAGCAGCTTTTTTTGAGGCATTTGGTGATATAAAGACTCCACTTTCCAGAGGGTCCCAGCAAGAGGCTGAGGGCAGGGGAAACAGGAGATACTGTGGTTTCTCCTATCTCTCACTTGGTGGCCTAAGTGGCCTCTCTTTCCCTGGGTGAAAATACCCTAAATTCAGTTCAAACCAAAGATAGGCAGTGAATTGAAATCATCTTTCCTCCCTCCCAGCATCCTTACCTTTCTGACAGCTGCCCGGACACAAAGGACCCAAGGAGCACACCTACGAAGAACAGGGAGGTGGTGAGCGGCGTCTTCCAATCATCCTCACACACCAGATTCCACTGTCAGGGAAAAGCGTGAAAAGTTAGCCCAACCCCTCAGCAGGCCCAGTCCCAGCCCAGCTCAGAGGGCATATCAGCTTGGCAGCCAGGTAGGCTCTCCTCCCCTGGGCGAGGCTGTAGCTTTTGTGCAAAGGGCACAGGCCTCACAGCCCTGGGGTTGACTCCTGACTGTACCATTTACTGGGGCAAGTCAGGGTCCTCCCTGAGACTCACCCTCCTGTTCTGAAGGGAGGGTGATGACTGTGGCTCTGCTTACGTTTGTGTAGTGAGAAGCCAGCTGAGGCATGGCTTTGACTGGTGACCCCTCAGCTGGGATGCAGTATGAAGCAAAGGTGGCATTTCTGCTTCAGAAGGCATCCCAGCACAGAGGGAAGATGTTTGAAAGGCCTCAAGGGCAGGGTAGAGGGCATGGTCACTCAGTCCAGGTGTGCAAGTTTCCTTTACCTTGTTGAAAAGTGCAAGTGGTCCCTGGGGCCTGTGATTCTGTTTTCTGAATGAATTCCTCTAGAGAACCCTGTGCTCTCTGGCCCACTAACACCATAGGCCCAGCTTAGGGCCTGATCCAGGGCCCCAGTGTGCTGGGGGTGGGGTTCCTACCCCCTATGCAGTGCTCCTTATCTCCCCTCTATACTCCTCCACCCTCCTTCCCATGCAGCCCTCACCCAAGTGTGGTCCCTCCATGTCCCCGGGTCCGGGGGCTATGATAGCCCTAACAAGTCTCTGCTTATGGACCCATAAAATGAGAGTTTCAGCCAGAGTTTCAATTCCCAGCTCTCGACTTAGGGCAATTCAGCAAAATCTCAAGGGGAGGTTGCAAAAGTTTCAATGGGTGTTCAGGGAGCTTTCATTAATTAAAAAAATAAACAGATGCCCATAAATATTTGGGGGCTGTGGGTAAGGGGGTTGCTGCACGAGGCAAGATGATCCCATCTACAGGGAAACCCCCTGCCTCCCACCCAACCCCAGCTCCACTTGGCAGTGGTGCTGCTCCATGACATTCCCAAAGCAATTTAGCTATTAACTCTCACAACTTCCCTGAAATAGATGTAAAAATGAATTCACATATTTATATCATACCTCATTCTGCAGCAGAGAGAGGTATATATAAGGACACACATAAGAGAAATGTGTACAACAAAAAGCTAAGGGAATTGGGGCAAGTGGGAATCACAGGGGAGGCGGGGTTGCAAAATAACCAAGCCAGGGTAAGACTGGCCACTGGCTATACTGCCCAGGGGCCTGTCTGCTTGCCAGGGAAGCCCTGAAATCTGGCTTTGAATATCCCAGCAGCTCAGCTCTCTGGATCACTGTGCAGATGATCCACTCTGGATCATTCCACAGAAGCTCAGTTTTTCTAAGTACTGAGACCCAAGAGAAGTCTCTCCTATATCCTTCCTTCCACAGAGGGGCCACTCTGTGATGTTGAGGATAATGTCTTTGAGAACACCCCCATCCTGGAGACAATAGCAAGATTCAATAGAGTCTGCCTCTCCCGGTGCCCACAATCCTGGCCACAGGCCAGACGCCCAAGCACAGCTCTGCTGAAGAAAGACAATGAGGGCCAGGAACTCAGATCTCTACCCCTCAGACACAACTGAGGGTAAGTCTGAGACCATAGCCAGAGTAGGGTTGCTTCAGCTTGGGCCCCTGAATGGGCTTCATGGGAAAGGGCACAAACCCTCCAAAACTGTATGGCCAGATTCATGTGCCCTCCCTGGCCATGACTCAGAAGTAGACAGGACATGTACCTGAACTAATGGCCAACTACTTACAAAAATCACTTGCCAAAGTGTCAGAAAAGAGCTTGAGATCTGCCCCAACACACAGAGATTAGTGATTGAGGCCCCAAAGCCTCATGATGTGGAGTGTGACCCATTGTGCAGAAGAGTAAACTTAGGCTCTGAGACTGGTGTTTGCCTGAAGTCATAGCAGGTAACTGGGCAAGCGAGACACCAGCTCCGGCCTCAGAACTCAAACTTGTAACTGTCTGCTTTGGACAAGAATTCCAAAGGCCAGACAAAGTGAGTTTATTACATACCACCCCCTGTACTTCTTCAAGGAATGTGACCCCGGGACTAGGGACAGAAGGCCTCCACCACAGCCTTTGGCCTTGGACAGAGCTGAGGAAGTCTCGATAGTAGGGGTATTAATGTGTCCATTATCAATGATCACCATTCATCTGTAGTCAGGCAGAAAAGCTCTTCCAAAGGTAATGTGCTCTCCTTTCTTGTTCTTTTTAATATTTTTGTCAGGACATTGCCTTAGGGGAAGATAGATAGGACTTGGAGACAGAAAAGAAAGAAGAAAGCTGTCAGATGAGGGGCCAGGCATTGCATGGGCAAAGGTAGTGAGCAGACCTGGTGACCTAATTTGCAAGCCCAGTGCAAACAGAAAATTCAGGATCCCCTATTTAAAAACAGTTAAGAATTTCAAGACATCGATAGCAGAGAGTGAAAACTAAGTGGGGGCCCCTGTGTGACTGCACGGATTGATGCTCAGGAAGCTGGCCCTGGTAGTGGGTCGAGCCTGGTCTCTTTAGGGAATGGAGTAAGGAAAGAAGTTCTGACTTGGGTGCTGAGAAGTGTGAAGTGAGGGCCAGCTCTGCATTGCCCTCCTACTGGAGGCCATATGGCCATGGCTCCAGGTTCCCCTTCCCTCCCTGAAGAGGGGCCCAAGAAGCCCTGTCAGCATCATGTAGCACAGAAGGTGGCCATCTGCCCCAGGCCTTGGAGGGTGCTATATGTCTTTGGAGCTCTTGCTTGCATGTGGCAGGAGATGACAGCTGGATCTCATGGCTACCCATGGTGGGTTCCAAGGCTGGGCTCTCTCGGGGAGTTACTGTACCCAGAGTCTTTTTAGAAAGCTACCAGAGACCTGGTAATAGGACCTGAGATTGGCAGATAAAGTTCCAGCTGTGGCTCATGGGACTGGTGACCAATAAATTGGCTGCCAGCCTAAAGAGGGGCCCTTTTCTCCGTGGGACTGTTTTTGGGGAGGCCAGGCTCTGCCTTCCCAGCCCTTTGGGGATTTTAGGAGTGTGTCTTGGAGCCCCGCTAGCCAGGTCCCAGGAAGCTCCCTGTGGTTAGTAATGAAATGGCAGGACCAGTGGAAGATAATCCTTTCCTTGATGAGACAGAACTGTCCTGTGGGTCTCTGCACATGTGTGTACACACATGCACACATACACAAACATACATACACAGGGTCAGCTCAGAGCATAATGGCTGATGGCCTGGTGAGGAGCTGCCCAGCATTGCTCTAGAGCTGTACTTTGAGGTCAAAAACTACCATTTCTGAAACACAACCCACACTCACACATGCCCTGGACAGAGAGTGGGACATGGGAACCATACAGCCCAGAGTGGATAGGGTTAGGGCACTGGATGTGCCCTTGCAGGGTTACTGTGCCTGTCTCATTCTCAAGGTCTTAAACCAATGCTCCCCAGCAGAGCAGAGTAAGCTCCAGTTGGCTGGACCATCTAGCCTTCAGCTCTGCTTTAGTTTGGCCTAGAAGAATATGGCGCTCATGGTCTCAGCAGCAATAATAATAGGAATGATGAGTACAGTGTATTGAGTGCTCACTGTGTGTCTTGTATTATCTCATGGGATTTCAAAGTTGCCATATGAAATGGGTGCTCTCTTTATCGCCATTTTACAAATGAGGAAATGAAGGCACAGAGCAATGAAGTGACCAGCCCAAGTTCTAGAGGATTGGTAAAAGGAATTGCTTAATCATTTATTCAGCTGTCATTGAGCACCTGCTCTGGGCCAGACTCTGTATGGGTCACAAAGCAGACATGGTCACTGCCTCCACAAAGCTCAAGATCAAGCATACCTCACAGGACAGATCAGGTGTGCACATGTGCATGCATGAACCTAGCAATCCTGGGTGGGGCAGGCTTTGTTCTGGGCCACTAGAAGCCTTGCTCTCTGGCTAGAGAGGAAAAGAGGCACCCCCTGCTCATCCTTCTCCAGATGGACAGAATTCTAAAACCTGAACACATTCATATAATCATTTTAGATAACTGATGCTTGCACAAGGCTAAGCACTTAAAACATAGGATACTTAATATAATGGATACGTAATATAGTGGATACTTAATATATTGTTGATGAACAAATGTTGTACAATTAGGAGTAACAGAAAATAAGTTTGGAAATGTCCTTTGAAATCACTGTCAACCTTGAACTCCCCCAAGTAGCCAAAGTCGAGCAGTTTTAGCCTTTTCCAAAGCCATAAAGGATCATAAAGATAAGTGTATCTGCGACCTGCATCGGATTGAGAATCTGGAAGGCAGCCTGATGTTGAGCAAAGAGCACAGGCTCTCTGGGGTTCTGCCACTTCTGGCTGTGTGACTTTGGGCCACTCATTAGCCCCCTTTTCCAACTTCAGAGAAGTGACAATAATACTCCCTCCTGAGGTTGTCGTGAGCATTGGACAGGGAATGTAAGTAGAGTGTCTGACATTAACCATCACAGGCCTCATTAAGTGGTAGTTCCCTTTCTACTAATCTCATGCCTTTGTCCTAAGCAAAACCATGACGTACAACAAGCAGCATTAATGAGTAAGCAAAGCAGGTTACACTTAAACCTGACTAGGCAGAAGAGATTCTTAGAAATAATAACTTTATATTCAATGACTAAAAACTAGAAAAGCTTTTACCACAAGGTGTAAAATCTCTTTACAAATGGACTTCAATCTCAGAGATGACTGTGAATGAAAAATTAGCTATAGTCCATTTAAGAATGAAAAATGGATTTCTCTTGTAGTTGTTTTTTCATTCTGGGGGAAAAAATAGGAAGTATTAGTTAGTTAATAATAGAATATACATTCACTCTTATTTCCTCTTTATAACTCAGTTGCAGATTTAAAGCTGGAAATTTCCTGACCATTGTAGGGGAGGTGGGGGAGCTGGCTGGCTATTTAATTCTTTGTGTATAAGAGCTTTATTGAGATACAATTTATATACCATAAAATTCTTTTTTTTTAAATGTCTACAATTCAGTGGTTTTTACTATAATCACAGAGCTGTGCAATCATCAGCACTATCTAATTTCAGAATGGTTTCATCACCCCTGAGAGAAACCCCATACCCATTAGCAGTCACTTCCCATTCTCTTTCCCAGCTCCTGGCAACCACGAGTATACTTTCTGTCTCTATGGATTTGCCTATTCTAGACATTTAATATAAGTGGAATCATACAATATATGGTCTTTTGTGATTGGCTTCTTTCACTTAGCACAATGTTTTCAAGGCTCATCATGTTGTTGTATGAGTATCAGTACTTCATTCTTTTTTATGGTTGAATAATATACCATTGTGTGAGTTTACCACATTCTATTTATCCATTTATCAGTTGATAGACATTGGGGTTGTTTCTACTTTTTGGCTATTATGAATAAAGCTGCTATAAACTTCTGTGCACATATTACATGGACATATGTTCTCATTTCTCTTGGGCATATATGAGGAGTCGAATTGCTGAATCATATAATAAATCTATATTTAATCTTTTTAGGAACTCCCAAAATGTTCTGTAAAGTGGCTGTGTCTTTTTACAATCCCAACAGCAATGAACGAGGGTTTCAGTTTTTCCATATTCCTATCAACACTTGTTATTGTATGGCTTTTTAACTTGAACCATCCCAGTGGGTGTTAAAAAGTATTTCCATTGTGGTTTTGATTTGCATTTCCATAATGACTAATGATATTAAACATCTTTTGTGTTGAATCTGCAGATCAACTTGGGGAGTGTTGCCATCTTAACAATATTAAGACTTCTGCTTCATGAACAGAACATGGAATGTCTTTCCATTTATTTAGGTCTTCTTTAATTTCTTTCAAAGATGCTTTGTAGTTCTCAGAGAATAAGTTGTGCATTAAAAAAATACATATTCCTGAAGAACTTCCTTTAGTATTTCTCGTAAGGCAGCAGTGCTAGCAAAAATTCTTTGTGTGTGTTTGTGTGTCTGGGAATGCTTTTATTTCATTTTTGAAAGATAGTTTTGCTAGATATAAGATTTGTGATTGATGTCTTTTTTCTTCCAGCACTTTAAATATGTTATCTCACTGCCTTCTGGCCTCCGCTGTTTCTTGTGAGAAGTCAAATATAAATCTTACTGGGATTCCCTTGGATGTGGTAAGTCATACTTTTCTTGCTATTTTCAAAATTTTCCCTTTGTCTTTGTCTTTGAGTAGTTTTACCATGATACGTCTGTGTGTGAAACTCTTTGTTTCTTCTACCTGGAGTTCGTTGAGCTGCTGAGCTGTATAGATTAATGCTTTTCATCAAATTTCAGGAAATCTCAGTATTTCTTTCACTATTTTTTATGCTCCTTTCTCTCTTCTCTTAGTGTTCCCATTATGCATGTGTAAGTTTCATTAATAATGTTTCAAACTTCTCTAAGACCCTGATCATTTCTCTTCATTCCTTTTTTCTCCCTTTTTTGGATTACAATTTGCTGATTCTTCTGTCTGTTCAAATCTATTACAAGGCTCACTAGTGAAATTTTAATTTCAGTTACTGTGTATTTCAACTCTAGAACATCTATTTGATTCTTTGTTTAATATAACTTTTATTTTTATCTCCTAATTGGTATTCTGCATTTGACGAGACGTTGTCATCATACCTTCTTTTACTTTTTAAAGTATAACTTCCTTTAGTTCTTCGAATAGATTTGTAATGGCTGCTTTGAAGTCTTTGTTAAATCTGTCATCTGTGCTCTTTCAGGCAATTTGTTTCCTGCTGCTTCCCTGTGTATGGGTCATGTGTTCCTGTTTCTTTGCGTGTCTTGTAATATTTTGTTAAAAACTGGACATTTTAGGAAATATATTGTGGAAACTCTGAGCACTGAACACCCCTTAAACCTGAGGGTGCTTGTTTTTATTTTCTGTAGCTTGTTTATTTATTTAATGACTTGGCTGGACTCTTAGTGAAGTCTATTTCCCTTGCAGTGTGAAGTCTCTGATGTTGCTCCTCAGAGGGCATAGCCTTGGGCATGTGCACAGTCACCCTGGGATAGCAATGATTTTAGCAGGGCTCTTTTTGACTGTCTCTTTCCCTGGTTTTTCTATTTAGCTGTTCGCCTCTGCTGATATCACACCTAGCTGTTAGGTTCCACCAATTGCTGGCTGATTCCTTTATTGTTTCAACAGTGCCCTGGGGCATAAAACATTTCCTCATCTAGTTCAATTAAATTCAAGATCATTTGCAGGAGTAGTTTTGAGGCAAGGTTTTGAGGTCTGTTCAGACTCCTGGAGGACTGTTATGAGCTGTTCTTTTTCTGGTTCTCTCTAGTAAACTAGTTGCCTTATGGGTTAGCTTGTTGCTCTAATGAAGCTACCAGTCTCCTTTTAATTGTTTACCATCACAATCTCCATTGTTTTAAAGAGCCCTCGTAGGCTTCAACGTCTGCACATACTGTTTCAAATGAAGTTATTTCCTGCGGGGACAGCTTTAGAGCTCTCTGTTGTTATGGACTACTTCTCCCCCTGGGGAAAATCTCTGAGCCCCTGCTCTAAAGTTGGAGAAAGGGAAAGCAGCCCTCAGAATGACACTTCTGCTTTATGAGTTGGATGCTGGTCCTTCTTTTCAGCTTGCATCACTTATCATGGAATTTCCACTCTACAACAAGCTGGGACAAGGACAACCAGCCCAATATTCTCAGCCTGTAGAACCAGGGGTAGAGCCGCTACTATGTGAGAAGGGGCTGAGTGGAGTATGGGATTCCCCAATATTCTGGTTGCACTCACCAGGAATTAAAGATTCTCTAACTCAGAGATCAGGAGATGGAAGAAGGCTAAATCTTAAAATATTCTCATTATCTTTCTTTCTTCATATTAGAGGTAAAGAAAAAGCACTCACTAGTGGAGACTCCTCAGTGAAGAGTTCTGTGGTCATCAGAGGCTGAGCCAAAGCAAAAGACCCAGGGAGTTTAAGTGGGCTGGTGGGGATGGGAGTGGAGGGGCCTGAGGAAAGAAGGAGCACTCAGAGACCTGGCTATCCCCCTTGCATCCCGACATTGGATCTACCACAGCTCTACCAGGCTCCATTCTGGGAACGAGACCGAATGGGATGGGATCTGTACCAGTCACACAGCATCAAAGAGAAACTCTAGAAGGTGCCAGTGTGAACCTGCCCTCCAGTCCTCCAAACAGAGCAGGAGCCACCAGCCCTGGGCTGTCTGTGCCAATTGCTAGGGTATGTGAGTCAACCTAGCCTTCCCCCAGAGCCTCCATTCTCTCTGCACTACCTCTGGTTCAAATGGGGATCCCTGCTGTGAATGAAAAATACTGCAAGCCATATCAGTAAACAAAGAATGCTGTGGCCATCAAGTCATCAGCTGCTACTGCCAACTCAGGATGCAGACAAGCAGGCAGCCCCCAAAGGTGCATCCTGAGAGAACTGAGAATGTGAAAGGACAGGATACTGGCCCTAGATAGCTAGGTGCTTGTCAAAGGAATGATTTCAATGAACCCAGACATTTGCTCCCTCCCATACATAGAAAAGCACTTAATTATTTAATTTGAGATAATCTGATTTTCTTTAGTCAACAGTAAGTAATGTTTTAATGTTCTGACTACCCGGTCTTTGTTTTAAAACTCCTGTATATCCTGGCTCCTCCCCTGCCTCTTTGGAGCAGTCCCTCAGAGTGATTTGAGAGTCTGTCATCCCGGGCTCAAAGGGGGTCGAGTCCTCAGAAGTCCGCCAAGTAAAACATAACTTTCAACTTTTACGTTGTGCATTAATTTCAGTTGACACTGCCTTTCTTTTGAACTCCAGAGATACACTTTAAACTAAACCAAAGTTTCAGATAACAAGGCAGATCTGCATTACCTTTGAATATAAATCAAATTTAGCCTGTCCCTAATAAGAAATCACAGTCCCATCAGAGGCCCGAGGCACCTGCAGTTCCTCCGACCAGTTCTGCCAAAGCCTTGTTTTTGTCAACACACCACATAATCTCTTAGACAAAGTGTGAGGGTTCTGCTGCCCACCAGAAGAGAGAGACAAAGTCTGTTTATCTCTTTAACTTGGCAGGAGGTGTGGGTGAAGCAGCCTCCAGAAGGTATATTCTGATATCCTGGTGGCCTTTGTCAGAGCAACACAGTTTAGAGGCAACAGGCAAACTGTTTGGGGTGAGGCAGCAACAGAGGAGCACCTTCAGGCCAGAGACAGGGAAAGCCCCTAAATCTTTATTTGTCCTCTTGCTGAACCATTGACTGTAAATAAAAGTCTGCTGGTGTTGCCTAGAGGTGGAGGTCCCCACTTTATTCCCTTTGGAATCTGGCATAGCGCAGGTCTGAGTAAACTTGGCTAATACTCAGGCTGTCCCAGCAGCCAAGTTGCCAGTCTCATGCTAGCCAGCAGTATTCCAGGGCAGCCTGCAGACCTGGTGGTAAGATAACAGCTTAAACTTGCTTCCTGTTCACACTCTTCACCTTTGGCAGAGACCACACAGGCCCCAAGGGAGGTACATCCCAGTGAGCTGCCATATGGGGTCCCATGCACTTGTCAACCAGATGCCAGGCTTGGTCTGTCTCACCGTTTCCTCCTTTGCTGCTCCCAGTGCCTCCCATAAGCACCCTGTTTGCAGAGAATAAGGCCCCCATGTTCCTGTTTCGTATCTTTGGGCTGTGGGTGGAGCACCAGTGTATCCTGCTCTGTCCACTCTCTGACCCCAGGTCCCAGGAAACACAGCACAAGGCTAGTGCCTCCTGAGGTCCAGGCCCTTTACTGGATGCTCCTTCATGCTTTAGGCCATTCAGCTGGTCCACTCATGGGCTCCTAGAGGATGCAACCAGCTGGAGAGAGGATAGAAATCATTATGGTAGAGCAGTAACCCTGTCTCAGGTCACTGATGACAAAAAACTGATCTTTACCAAACAAGCCTCAGGGCCTCAGGGCCTCTGGAGCATGGAGCCTGGCTCAGAGGTGACTGCCTAATTTTTTCCAGCCCGAAGGGGGTCATCTACCTAATGATGTTCCATGGAAAAAGAGGACATGTTTGAGGCAAAGGCTAGCCCATGCTTAGACCCTGGCCAAGAGCCAGATTCACCCCTGCTGCTTGCCCCGTGGCCCTGCTGCTGAATCTAGGCCCCCTGGAGAGAGGGCATTTGCTCCTTCAGCCTCAGGGCAGGAGGCTCCTGAGCTTCCTTTCACCCATAAGGCCTTCGCTCCCTGGGGTCTGTGGCACTGAAGTGCTGGATGGAGGGTCATGCCCATGGAGACTGGTCTCACCACTGCGGTAGATCTCAGTGACAAAGACTCCATCATCAGGCAGATCGTCTGGGATGCTTGGGGTCCCTTCCTTCCCCAGCAGAAGCTTCAGTCCCACGCATTGGGCCAGATCTCACCAGCCCCTGCTCCTGTTCCTATGCTCCCACCCTACGGATAACTTAGCTAAGAGGTGACTGGTGCTCTTCCCTGGGGGCAAACACAGGCTCCTCTAGCCCTGACTCCAGAGACAGATGAAGGACCTCACCCTGGATTTTTACATTCTTTCTCCTTAAAGTGGAAAATAATTTGGTTCAAGCTGGAACAACCGGAGCAACAAAATAAAGGATAGTATTAGGTTATGACTCACGGAATAAAATAAACATGCCTAAGTCTGTACTGATATGAAGTAATAATTGTATAAGTAAATGCGAGTGAAAAGGAAGCTCTTCTTTACAGAAGAATTCCAGTTAATAAATAGGAATGAATCACCGCTAGGCAAACACCCACAGAAATAGTTGTTCCAGTGAAAGTCTAGTAATGGATGTTAAAATCACTGGGTAGAATGTCCAAGAAGAAACGGGATGTTTGTACAGTCTCAAAGTATCTCCCCCAAGATATTTATTAATTATGAAGGGGAAAAAATAGTAACTTTACAGTGGAGAAACCCAGCAGACACCAACTTAGCCAAGTAATCAAGGTTAATGTCACCAGTAGTCAGCCACATCAACATCATGTGCCTGCTGGTAAGATGCCCCGAGGACTTATCACTTCTCTGGTATTCTTACCAAAAAGGGCACAAACTCAGTCTCATCATGAGAGGAATCACACAAATCCAAATTGAGGGACGTTCATCAAAATAACTGATAGACTCATAAAAAGTGTCAAGATCATGACAAACTGAGGAACTGTCACAGACTTGGGGAGACAAAGGACTTGACAACTAAATACAATGTGGGATTCTGGACTGGATCCTAAAACAGAAAAAACAGTAGTGGAGAAATTGGTAAAATTCGAGGTCTCTAGTTTACCTAATAATATTGTCACCAATGTTAATTTCCCAGTTTTGATAAATAAATTATGGCTATGTAACTTGTAGACATTAGGGGAAGCCAGATGAAAGGTATATGTGAATTCTCTGTGCTATTTTCACAACTTTTCTCTAAATGAAAATTATTTCCAAATGAAAGTTGTTGTTTTTTCTAAGTGATTCTTAGCCCTGCACAGGACAAATAAATTGGACTTCACAAACAGCCCTCAACGAAGGAGACTACCTCACACACCTAAACACACAGACAGATGCACCTATTCAGGTCCCAACTCAGACAGCAGGTTCCTGCCTCCTGGCATTCTCTGAAAGGCATCTCCACAGCAGAACATGCCATCCTCGAGTCCCTGGCTGACCTGTCTTCCCTGTGGAGGAGCCAGAGGGTCATTTCAGGTGGGCTTCTCTGTTCCAGAAGGTATTGCCATCAGGAGATCCCATACAGAGGTATAAAGCAGAGACAGTCTGAGAATGGTCCCTCTAGCTGTATAGTGCCAGAGGGATGCCGAGGACTTGCTCAGGGCCCCTGGGCTTGATGTTATCGGGGACCTGAGGCCATTTTTTACCCCAGCATAGTATTTGGACCTGTGTCCTATTATCTGGGCCCTAGAATTCCACTCTGGAAAAAGAGGGCTCTGTCACCAGAAAGTCTCATCATCCATTAAACAGGCTGCAACCTTAACCTTACAACGACTCCCACAGTGCCACCAGCCACAGGTGATGAGACATTTACCACCCCTCACCCACCCACCTATGACGACCATTTGCTGGTGCTACAGATGTGGTGTGGCGCATGATCTCACTGAATCCTCCCAACAACTCAGATAAGTGGGGCATTCTTATGATCCTCATTTTAAACAGCTGTAATAAAATTCACATAACATAAAATGTGCCATCTTAATGATTTTTAAGTGTACAGTTCAATAGAGTTAAATGTATTCACACTGTTGTGCAACCAATCTCCAGAACTCTTTTCATCTTACAAAATGAAACTGTATATCCATTAAACAACTACCCATTTCCCCCTCCCACCTTGGCAACTACCATTCCACTTCTGTTTCTGTGAATTTGACTACTCTCCGTAACTCATATAAGTGAAATCATACAGTTTTTGCTTTTTTGTGACTGGCTTATTTTACTTAGCATAATGTCCTCAAGGTTCATCTGTGTTGTAGCATGTGTCAGAATGTCCTTCCTTTTTAAGGTTGAATAATATTCCATTGTATGTATACACCGTATTTTATTTATCCATTATCCATTGCTGGACATTTGATTTGCTTTTACCTTTTGGCTATTGTGAATAATGCTGCTATGAACATGGGTATGCAAATATTTCAAGATCCTGCTTTCAATTCTTTTGGATATATACCCAGAAGCAATATTGCTGGATCATATGGTAGTTCTATTTTTAATTTTTGAGACTGCCACACTGTTTTCCATAGTAGCTGCACCGTACTACATTCTTACCAACAGTGCATGAGGGTTCCAAATTCTCCACATGCTTGCTTGTTATTTTGGGGGAGGGTTGTTTTGTTTGTTTGGTTTTGGTTTTGATAGCAGTCAATCTAATGGATGTCAGGTGACATCTCACTGTGGTTTTGATTTACATTTCCTTAATAATTAGTGATGTTGAGCATCTTTTCACTTGCTTGTATCCCCTTTTATAGACAAGGAGACTGAGGCACTGAGCAATGATGTAACCTGCTGAAGTCATCCCAGTGGTTAAAGGCAGGGTCAGAAGTGGCCCTCTGGTCTGACTCCAGAACTCCTCCTTGTGCCATCACCTCTGGGGAGAACCACCCCACCCTACCCACTTTCAAGCTACTCCTTTCCTTCCTCCCAACTACTAGTGCCCCTTTACCTTTTATTTTACTCCTAGCACCCAAAAAGGAAGCCAGGAAGTGAAAGACTGCTGGAAAAGGCAAGTCCTGGTGTGTATGTGTGAGAGTGTGATGATGTGCCTCCCCAGAGGTACCCACAGGCCCCTGTGAAGGGCACAACAGGGATAGCTATATACTTGTAAGCCAGGAGCTACCCACCCCTCACACCCTGAAGTGAACAAAACCAGCAAGAAAGGGGAAAGAGACTAGTCAGCCCAGCTGTCAAGGAGGGCTGCAGCCAGTAGGGCCAGCTCCAGCTCAGGTGCTGATGACACTTCCAGGACCAGAGGATGGGCAAGCACTAGGAGCCCCTGCTAGGAGATCAAAGCCAGAGAAGCACGGCCACCTCAGGGACCAGGGTCAGCATGGTGCCAATGCTGAGGGGAATCAAGAGGTGCTCCACAGGCTGAGCCCACTTTCCACAGTTCCTATTGACTCCACAGCCACCGCTCTTACCTGGCCACCAGTCTCCTGCCAAAACAATTCCCACAGCTTCCTCACTGGTCTTCTTGTTTTTCATAGCAGTGAGAGTGAGTTCTTACTCAAAACACAAATCTGGCCATGTTACCTCTTCCTTTGAACCCTTACTATTTCCTCACTGTCTTCAGAATAATGTCAACTCTTCAACATTCTTACAAGGCCATTGTGAAGATACTCCTACAGACATTTCTAGCCTCACCTGCCATTCCTTGAGTTCCAGGCCATCTTGATCTATGAAATCCCATCCCCAGAATCTGCCATGTTCTTTGCCTGGACAAGTTCTGGTCACATTTCCAGACTCAGCTCAAATTTTAACACCTCTTCTTAAGAGTATTTCCTCACCCTGCTATCTCCACAGAAAACGTAATTTTTACCCCAGGTCACACAGTAAGCCTGTCAGGATTTGAATTCAGGTTCCTGAACCCTGTTCCTAACCAGGTATGATGTTAGCTGACTCTAACATGGCCAGTGTGCCCTGTGGGCATCTGAGCTTTGAAAGCACAAGGCCGGGCATGGTATCCTATTACTGTCCCATTGTGCTGAGGAAAGGGGATAGAAGACTAGCAGACACTATGCTCAGGTTTTCACATAGAGCAGAGGAGAGGCCAGAAGCTGGGAAATTCTACATGCCTGATTAACAGCAGAAAACGAGTCTATGAGGGTACCCTCTTCAGAAGATGTGTGCTGATCGAGCATCTCCTGGTCCTTATCAAATGCAAAATAGGAAATGCAGAGGACAAAGTATGTCTATATCTTGACTCTTGAAACTTAGAAATCCTGCCACTAAACCATGTCGGATGCTAAGGGACTAATGGCATAAGCTGGAGCCCTTGTCCACCTCTAGGCCCTGTGCTCAGATGGTCTCTGTGAGTCTGTCTCTTCATGAGTGCCTTGAGGTCAGGGTTTCCTGCACTTTGCCAGTATCAGGAGGTCCTCTGCTCCTTTCTAGAGAAATTGGAGCCTCAGGACAGGACCCAAGCCTCACCGTAGAGTATGACAGAACAGGAGACCCTCTGATGCTTCCAGAAGTCTGTGGGCAGGGAACAGCCCAGATCTGCCAAAGCCCTGCCCAGCAGCAGGGCTCTTCTTTGTGTCTGCATGTGGGCTCAGCAGCAGCCCCCACACCTTTCCTCAAGCCTGTGGCAGGAACTTGACTCAGGCTGTACATCTGGGGAGCCTGGGGCCGGTGGTGTCTAGGCTCTTGGGAAACAACTTGGTCTGTTGTGAAACTGTCAAAGGAAAAGGCAGATGACAACGGCCTCCTTTCTGTCTTCTCCATCCCCTTCATATTAGACAGAACAATTAGGAATGAGCCTAGGTGAGTTCTGCTCTCTCTGGCTGCACAACCCTGTTGTGCGTCAGCCAGGTTTGATGAAGAGTCGGGGACGCTGATCCAGGCATTGCCAGGGAGTCTAGGCGGGGAACTGATACAGATGAAGGGTCGCTCATACAGTCACCTCAGTCACAATGGTGGACAAGTAGACGTCCTGGCTGAACTCCCAGCCATCCAGGCAGCTCTCCTGCTCCAGCTGCTCCAAGTCCACGTCGCGCCCCGGCTCCAGCCCGAGCGCCGAAAAGTTGATGATTGTCGCGAGGCGGTAGCGGCGGCAATAGTGAGGCACCTTGCGGCCGTCCTGCAGCCGCAGCGGGAGACTGTGGTTGCGCCGAGCGAGGCTCAGGTTCGCGGTGTCCGGCACCCGGCAGCGGTGCTCCGGGGTCCCGCCAGGAACACGACTGACATACCGTTGAAGCCGTTGGGGATGATGCTGGCGCTGAGCAGAAGGAAGATGAGGCGCTGGAAGGGCCCCCACTCGCCCAGGAAGGTGGTCACCTCGTCGTAGTCCCGCATGCTTCCCGCCGCTGCTCTGCAGTCTGCAACAGCGGGCGATAAGGGCGTCCGCCGGACAGCGTCGCGCGGCGAGGGCGCTCCCCGAGGCCGTCAGAACGTTCTCGCGGGCCAGGCAGGCTGAGGGAATGTGGAGCGCGCCGCCAGGGACCGTTCCCGGGGAGCGGGCTGCGGGCGTTGGTAAGTTCCTAGGAAATGGTCGCAAAGCTGGAAGGCACGGTATAAATTCGGGACCACACCTCCATCCTGGCCGGGGCGGCGAGGGCGGGGCGGCCGGGACGGCCGAGGTGGGGCCCGGGGCGGCTCCGCCCCCGCTCCGCCCGCCGCCCCGGGCGACCCCGCGGTAGACCCGGCTGAGGCCTGGAGCTCAGGTGGGCCGCCTAGCTCCCTCGCACCCCGCGTGCCCCGCGACCGCCAGCTGCTGAGCGCCCAGCTCCGAGCCGCCGCGTTGGGCACCACGGGGGCGAGCGGGCGAAAGGGAAGAGCTGAGGCGGGAGAGCAAGGTCTTTGAGAGGTCGGGCCTCTGCCCTCTCTGTTGGCGTCGCCCAGGCCTCATCCGGGCGGGAGGCTCTCCCCTGCCACTTCTAACCCGGAGTCTGAGCTCAGAGGGCCTCGCGCGAGGCGTGGACGGGCGAGCCCGTGCCGTTGGTGCTCTCGGGAAACTTCTGTGGGCACAGGGGTGACAGGAGCACACCATTTCTTCTGGCACGCCGCTGCCCGAGTGGCCGGCACCAGCCGACCCGGCGCTCGCCTCCGCCTCCACCCCCACCCCCCACCCCACTTCTCCAATCCTAGAGGGCTGGATTCAGTTACCAGCCGGCGGAGCCCAAATTGGCATCTTCTGGACATCCAGGAGCCTCACCTCGAAAAGGGGGAAAGGGCCCAGTGCCCAGAAGGGATGAGCGAGATCACACTGCGTCTGAGATAGGCTGGGAGCCAGGGGCTACTGGGTCGTCCCAGGATCTTGTTGGGGCCTCTCGAGAAGATTTAATACGGAGCCTGGCCCTTTGTAAGACCGCGGTAATGGAAGCACCTCTTACTGCTTTCACCACCCTGGACTGTGATTTTGATCCCCCAGGGCTCTTCATCAGGGCTGGCTGCCAGTCTTCTTGGACTGGAAGGCGTCTGATTTGCGGAAGGGACCGCCCCACCCCCGCCCCCCGCCCCAGTCCAGGAACAGAGGGAGGGAGGGAGGGAGGGACGGAGGAGGAGAAGGTCCAGTTTGGCACCCAGATCTGGCAAGGTAACCAGAGTAGGGACCAGTCCGCTCAGTGTCCAAGCCTAAGACTCCTCACCTGTCGGATTTTGCACCTGGGGCAAGTACCTCATTCCTTTCATTTGCCTCAGGTTTTTCCCAACCCTCATTGCTATGCGTTACTGAGATTCCCACTTGGACCTTCTAAAGAGTCATATAGAATGAAGCAGCGTTTGTTTCCTAGTTCTGGTTCCATTGGTCAACTCCCCTGCAGTCCCAGGCTGCATATGTGTGAGCCAAACAGGTACCACTCAATTGAATTGTTTGCTACCACCCAAGAAATCCTTACCTTTTATTTATCCAATAAAGGTAAATCCATACCTTGAACCATTTAGCCTTCCATATGAAATGAATGCCCAAGTACACTGTTACAGCTGGACCCCGGGAGGCTTTCTATTCACCAGCGTCCTTCAGTGCCACTGCTAAGTGGGGCTGTGTTGCAGTAAGAATCCATTTTTTGGCTTGTATCTTCTGTGAGACAGGGCTGAGTATTTTTCCCCCTATCAATTGGTTATAGAGAACTACCCTCATAAGACCACAGGTCTGAGTTGGGGGCGAAGTGTTGATATAGCTGAGATAGGTATCATAGGAGTCTGAATCACCAGACATTAACTTAAGCTGTATGGACCTGCTCAGTCCTGATCCTGACACTACCATTTCTATTATATGATGGATTGCTGACATGCCTGCTTAATCTTATGACTTGATAGAATCTGGCAATACCTAGCTTTTACTGGACACTTCTAGTTGCCTAGACCCTTGATATCCCATGGCCAGGCACTCAGTTTTTACTGTAGCCGTGTAGTTGCTTTTCAAATGGCAAATAGCTCTCTGCTACAGAAGGCATGACCTTGTTATGGAGATCTGTACTGAAACTGTTTTATTAGGGCCTGTCTCTTTTATCAGAGGCTCTACTCTGCATTCTTATCACCATGAACATCTCTAGCACCATGGATTCTGCTGGGTCATATGGACCAAATGGCAGGGAACCTTGTACTATAGTTGGACACACTGTAGAGCTCTCTCTGGGCTTCACTCAAAAGTGGGAGTTTTCTCAGGCACCCATTAAATGGGTTATAGTAGTATTCCCATGAAGCACTATGTCTTTATTAGTGGTAGAGGGTACAGGGTACAACAACTTGCCTTTACCTTACAGAGGATGGCCTGGCATGTTCCAGACTACTGAATCCCTAATAACTTCACCAATTGGCTTCAAAATAATAAGGAATCAAAGAAGTGGGTGAGGATATAGATGAAATAAGATTGGCCATAGTAGTGGTCCTAGGGGTTCATTTTACTAGTTTGTCTACTTTTATACTTTTATATACATTTAACTCATTCTAGAACAAAAAGGTAAAAAAACCAAACCAAACAAAAAAACATTTGTCAGCATGCAAGGCCCCGAATAATACTTTTTATCTCCTATCTTCTGGCATGGATGTGTCTTACTAGAACATCTGCTCACTAGGTTATGACATATTAGCATTATGTAATCGATACAGTAAACTATCGTGATATTCTATGGAAAATCAAGACAATCAAAGTCACTAAACACTGTGATAGAGAGCAGAAGAATTAACGCAGCCCAGGGGCAAGGCGAGCAGGGTGCTCGCCAGGTTGTCAGAGGGACTCTGGACCCATAGCCCAGGCTTCTGAGCATCACAGTACATGTCACAACATCCCTAATTCAGCTGTTCATGGGCTGAGATCCCAGGGCCAGGGTGCTGGGCCACCCAGAGGCCTGAAGCCTTGGCCAGGAAGGGAGGACTAGCATGAAGCAATATCTGGATTTCTCCTGCCCTCACGCCTTTCCTTGGTTCTCAAGGAAGAAGGTAGAGGAATAAAGCATGTCACACAGGTAACCAAAAGGAAGGACTCAGATTTCATTTCTAGCTCCTTGGAGGGTCAAGGAAGGTGGCATGAGCCTGGAAAAGATCTTGAGGAAGCTGAATTTACACATTAGCACAACTGCAATTTTGCAGGCCTGAAGCAGGGCTGTCAGCAACGATCAGCAGGGGCTGCACCTCATGGGGCCTTGTGGGCTGGGTTTAGGAGTTTAGGCTTTGTCCTAAGGGTAATGGGGAGCCATGGAAGCTTTAATAGACAGAAGTGACATAATCAGAATTGCATTTTAAAAATCTCTCTTTGCTGTTGTGTGGAGAAAGGATTGAGGGGCCAGACAGGGGACAGGAAGGCCAGGCAGGAGGTTATTACAGCACTTGGGCAGGAGAATGTGGGGGCCTGGACTGGGGCTGGAGCTATGGAGGCAGAGGAAAGTGAGCTAGTCAGGGGTTAGTTAGGGATGAATGCAATCATGCCTAAACTGGTCTCCCTGCTTCCACCTTTGCCCCTTACAGTCTATTCTCCATACAGCAGATAGAGTGATCCTGGTTAAAACATAAAAGTCCAGGTCATGCCACTCCTCTGGCCTCTCATCTCAGAGTAAAAGCCAAAGTCCTTCCTGACATGGTCAGCCTTCCCACCCCTACATCTCTCTCACCTCATCTACTTTTACTAGCCACTTCATTTACACCACTCCAGACATTTCTTTGCTCTTAGAACACACAAACACGTGGTTTCTCCTCCCTGTCCCATCCAGGGTCTTTGTATTCCCTGCTCCCTCTGCAGAAATGTAGTTTTTCCAGATACCCCCACTGATGTTCCCTTACCACCTCAGGCCTCTGCTCAAATGTCACTTTATCTGTGAGGTCTTTCTAAATTCCTTATATAAAGGAATCACTTATTCTTTATTGTAATATGCTATTTATTTCCTCTATGGCACTGCATTTCATCTGGACTTTTAAAATATGTTCAAAATCTTTCCTAGTATGCAGCACAATGCCTGGAACATAGTAGATTCTCAGTAAATAATTAGTTGAAAAAATGAGTTGAGGTTGAGACTGCAGGAGGGAGACAGTGCCCATCAGGGCTTAATTCCCCTTGAGGGTTTAGGCAGTATGCCAGCAGAAAGCAGGAGAGCAAGGTGAGGAGAAAGGTGGTGGGAGGCAGGGAGGCCCAGGGTGTGTGTGTGTGTGAGACAGAGGGGACTGGCCTCAGGGCTCCTGCACCTCTCTGTGCCCAGCCTGGGGTCTGGGGAGGATGGAGGAGTCTGACCAAGGAGGTAACAGGTTGTGCCAGAAGCAACAGGAAGGAATGCAAGGGGTGGGGGAAGGGCACATGGATGGGAACTACTGACTTTGCCTGGGGATGGGTGGGCCAAGGCTTTGCTCTAAAGGGAAGGGTCAGTGGATCAGGGACTTGAAAAGTGAGTAGGAGTTTGCTGGATAAAGAAGAAAGAATCAAGGCATTTTGAACTTAAGAAAGGTCTGAGGGGTGTGAAAAGGCAGGGTGGCTCAGAGAATGGTGAACTCTTTGGTGTAGTAGAGGAAGTGAGACCAAGTGGTTAGCAACCTGAGGTCTGAGAGGCTTTACATGGTAGGCCTAAAACTGATCTGTCAGTGACTCCATCTGAGGGCCCTGGGGCCGTGGTGGGGCACAGGGGGAGGGTTAGGTCCATGAAGTAAGAGAGCGAGAGAATCTTCCAGCTGTCCTGAAATGGACCCCAGAAATGCTTAGGAGGCAGAACCCCATACACAGTGAGAGGTAGGCTGGGATAGTTGGGGTGAGTGTGTAGAAGATGACGTCTAAGTCTCTGGTTTGAAGGCCTCTAAGGTGAAGACCTGTGAGAGGGACAGGTTTGGGGACAATAATGAGAGTTGGTCTGGGCCGGTTGGGCTGGGATATTAGAGCAGGCAGATAGCTAGATATGAGCAGAGAAGGGGGGACACATGCCAAATGGCAGGAATTGGGCAAAAAAGGTGGAGCATGGGCAAAATGCAGGAAACCATACATCATGTAATCAACAGAGGTCCTTGGTCAGACCGAGAAAAGCAGGAGCCTCTGGACTGATAAGAAATCACACATTTCAGGGTGACAAGTGTCCTGGTGGCCAACAAAGAAGAGTGGGTAGAGGCAGGAATCTCCAGTGTCTGAATGTAACCTTTTGCTCATTATGCCTTCATTACAATAAAATTAGCCTTCCAGATTAGAAGTACCCATCATGCACGAATGCCAAGATACTTCCGATCCAGACTAAATAAGGACAAAAATCCCTCCTCCCCTCGGGAAGGTGGAACTGGATGAAAATCAGGGAATACTTCAAACCCTTCCCTCCCTAATTCCACCCATTTATTTTTACACCCTATATAACCAGCTTACCAAGGAAATTCGGCGCAGCTGCTCACCTGAGCCTGCCCGCTCTCGTCTTTAGAGTGTACTATCTATCCCTTAATAAATCCTCACTTTACTTTTTTAACCTGTCTCCTCTTAGAATTCTTTGTGCAAGGAGACTAGAACCTAATCCCTGGCAACAGGGGCACTCTTAACTGGGAATCCTGCATCTGTGTCTCCTCCTGGAGATTCAGCTGCCCAGTCTCACGATTAAGCCCCTGGGTCACAGAGACCTTGTCCCACAGAGGCCTTGTCCCAGTACATTTGGACTCAGTCATGGCCCCTGGGCAGAGAAGGTGGTTATGGGACTGGCAGAGCCTGGTCCTTGAACTGGGAAGACTGGCAGCTCTGGGCACCACTCCTCTTAGCTGTTGTGCCCGCCACCCTCACTAGGATGCTTACCTCTGCGAGGGTTGATATGGCTGCTGCAGCCCTGTGAATGTGGAGCTGTTGGTCTCGGGGAGCCAGAGGTGCCTAGGCAGCTCAAGGACTCCTCAACTTGGGTGTATAGGCCCTGTGTGGGGAGCGGGTGTCTGAAGGATTAAGGCGAGCGCTGGCGGCTGCTGTGAGTGGGGAGCCTGGTCTCTGCAGGTTTGCATCTGAGAAAGTGGTGCCGGCCTGTGCGGGTAGCTCTGGTATTTTTCCACCTGCTCTTCTGCTTAATGGCTTCCCTGGCTGCCCATCATCCCCTCTGCTTCCGCCTATGGAGGTGGGGCTGGGACCTGGTCTGCAGAGGAAGAGGGATGGGTATGGAACAGTAGACTCTTCCACCAAGCCGTCCTATTACCCTTAGGCGTAGTTCAGTATCTCCCCAGATCAGCTGACCAGTCCATTCTGCACCAATCACTATTTTTAATGGAAATTATATATTGGCATTGTACATGAAGTTCACCAAAGTTGTATGTACATGTAAGGCAAGTTGTGGGTCATCATGACCCTCACAGGATTGAGAAAGGAATGTTATATTCTAAGGAGTTACATGGCTGGCACCAGAAGGAGAAAAATTGATCTTTATGGTTGAGTAGGAATTTCTGCCATTGGGGAGATGTGATTAACACACATGCAGATACACACTCGAGGGGAAGGAGGAGGCCAAAGGTCAGAGAAAACCTTTTATGTTTAAATTTTTTGTTTGTTTATCTTAAAATCTGGACTTTTACTTCATCAACCCTAATCAATACAGAGTAAGCACAGATCACACTATTCTCTGGTAGGAAAGGACTCTAGCCAGTTATTCCCAAATGAGTCTCTAGATTCAAGGCAACCCCAGTCACAGTTCAAAGAGGTTTGTTTGTTGTCTGGTTTTTTTTTTTTTTTCCAGAGCCTGATTCTGAATCTAAACCTCTGGGCAATTGGAAATGTACAATAGCCTTGACTTGTTTCTAAGTGAAGAACAAGGAAGAGAGATTGGCATGTTAAACTCTTTAAAAGGTAGTAATTAAATCAACATGATATTGTCTCAGTAATAAAACAGATTAGTGGAAAAGAATCCAATAACAAAGATTCTTGCAAAATTATGGAAAGTTCTGACCTATCATTAAGAAATTAAACCTCAGAAAAAATGCATGAACGGTTTAGAGCAATTCACAGAACTCTTGGAGGGAGACCATTCTGTTGCCCTTGGCTCAGCACTCAACAGCAAACATTACAAATATCTGTTCAATGAATGCTCATCCCTGGTAATCAGAGACATGCTAATTAAAGCAACTATATACCGGGTTTTACCTATCAGATTGGCAAAAATGAAAAAGAACTGATAATACCCTGTGTTGGCAAGAGTGTGAGGAAAGGTGTAGTGTCGTGTGATGATGGTGAGAGTCTGAATTGATAAATCTTTTATGATCTGTGCTAGTACAAAACTGAAAAGAGCACAAACATACATTACTCGGGGCTCACTAAATAAATAAACTAGGCTGCTTCCTGTTCTGAGCAAGCTAAGGAGAGGGTAGATCCATGTGACCTGGAGTCCAGGACGAGTCATCGGGGGTTAACAGCCACAATTGACCAACCCCGATACCATTTCTATTTTTCAAAAGTGCGAGTCTGTATCCTTGTGTGTGCGACCGAGCTGTGAAAGGCTCAAGGCCCCCCACCACGCTGTCACCGCCAGGCTTCGGAGGAGGAGTGTTTACTTTTCGGCTTTGGAGGAGAGTGTTCTTTTCTTTCTAAAATCTTTCTCTCTCCCCTTCTCCCTCTCCCACACACAAACATACACACGCACGCGTGCGTAAGCGCCCCCTGGTGGGGAGAGACAGGAAGGGGAAGAAAGGAAAGACTAGAGTAGGCAGGGGCCGGGTGGGAAGGAGAAACCCGGAAGAGTGAACGCCAAGATTGCCGGCAGGCAGATTCCACCCACTGTCTGGGAGGCAGTCCGGGTGATCTCCGCAGTCAAATCCCCCGCGGAGCAGTCCCTGCTGCGGCTGCTAGGGGCCGCCCGCGCTCGTGCTGCTGCACAGACGGAGCCTTTCCTGCCTGTGCTAGCCTTTGCCATAGCTTTGTACAGTTTCTCCCCCTTGCAGAGCTCTTCGTTCCCACATCCCTTAGTTCTCAGCTGATACCTTTCCTCACTCCACCAAGGTCAAACCCTTTGGCATGATGTCCCCTTACAGCACCTCATACCTCACCTCCCTATTAATAGAACTGACCTTGTGTTTCGTGTCTGCCATCCACCCAGGCTGTGGCCTCCTTGAGGACAGCACAGCACCTGTCTTGCTCGCCATTGCACCCAGTGCCTAAGAAAATGCTTGGCACCTAAACACTCGGGAGCCATGGCCTAAACTGGAGGGAGGCAGGCCAGGGCACTGACACGGTCGAGGCCAAGCAGAGGAAGTTTATTAGGCAGGGCGCAAACACATTATTTACACGGGCCATGCAGGGACATTAAAAGAAGCAGAGGTGGGGACGGGAGGTTTCGGGAGCGGCTCAGACGAGTTCCACCTTGGCATTGGGGTACACGGCCACCACATCGTAGCCCTCCGGAGGCTTCACGCGCGCCTTGGCATGGCTCTCACAGTAGAGCCGCTCGTCCAGAAAGAAGTAACCGCGCTGCTTGAGGTTCAGGCCGCAGTCGCTGCACATGAAGCACTCGGGGTGGTAGAGCTTGTCCCGTGCCTTGACGATGGTGCCCCTGATGGGAGACAGAAGAGAGCAGAGTCTGGAGCTGACAGATTTGCCAGCAGGCCCTCACCCAGGGCCTTGGGAGCAGTCAGGAGACTGCTGGAGGGGGTGGGGAAGGCCGGGAGGCACAAGGCAGGGAGGTACTCACACAATGCCGTGGCCGCAGCGCGTGCACTCGGGAAGCCCCTGGAGGCCACTAAGCGGCGCGCCCAGCTTGCTGGCCGTGGGCTTGAGGTTCCTGGGGCTACCAGGCCCAGGTCGTTCCCCTGAGAGCCAGAGCACGATTGGTATGAGCCCGGTGTGGAAGTCAGAAAAGGGAAAAACTTCACTTCAGTGGAATGTGGGGCTGGGCCCTGATTACAGAGCTACCGCCACAGAGACTGGGAAGGAGGGTGAGAGGGGTGACGTGAGGGGCCGCGACAGGGGTGGAGTGGGAATCAGAAAGCACCTGCGCAGTGAGGAGTGTGGGAACACCCCCAGGACACGGGGAGAAGCTAATTGCCAGGAGGGGGGACATGGGGTCGCCAAGGCATGGCTGGGGCAGGTTAGGGGGTGCCATTGGTACCTCAGGGAGTGAGAAGGCAGGTGGGTAAAGCCTTACCGCCCTCGCCGGCCTCTAGCATGCCCTGCAAGTAGCGGAAGGAGCCTGACTGCTTGGGCGCCGCAGCCATGGGCTCAGCAGGCTCCCGGAGCATCCTGTACACCTCTGAACCCAGGTCGACTCCACAGTCACGACTCCGCGGAAGGCCTCTGGCTGGGTCGTTGCTGGGGGAGAGAGACGCACGAAGGGGCAGAGTTGCAGTACCAGCCTTCAGTCTGCCAGCTCAGGGGTCTACTGAGGTTTCATGGGTCAGCTGAGACCCAAGGATCAAGTGTTAGGGGTCAGTATGGGACCTGGTGTGAGATTCGAGGGATTAGGGATTAAGATGGGACCCAGGTACGGCTACAAAGGCTGTGCCTCTGTACTACCTGTGGGATGGAGACACATGCAGGTTGCTCATCTGGGCCAGTAAGGTAGCCTCACTGCTGCTGCCGTTGTGAGGGACTGGGAGGCGAGGTGGCTGCCCGTAAGGAGATCCCAGGGCTGGTCTGCCATCTTCTGGTCCAGTCCCGGTGGCTGAGGGCCGCCTGCTGGTTGCTGGACTGCCATCCTAGGAGAGAGTGGGGCCTGAGGTGCTGGGAGACCCTCTGGGCGTAGGGTCTCTGGCCATTCCTTGTACACCCACCCAGGCCTTCTTGGATGTTGGTTGTCTCCCCTTGTTCTGGCATCTCTGGGCTATGTTATCCAGCCAGGGAATGAATCTGTAGGGAAAGGCTGAGTTTTGGGCCTGGTTCAACCCCTGCAGAAATAAGAAATGCTCATAGAAAGTCAGACACAAAAATCTGAGTGCCTAAGACTCACCCTTGGCTCAAGAACCATGTGGTGGTTCTTACTACTAGTACCTGTGAGGAATGGTGTTGGGGAAGGACTATCCCAAGAAGCTTTTTAAGGCCAGGATTTCTGGAGCAGAGAGTGTGGCTTCCTTGCAGAGATGGTCCTGGTGTCAAGCCTTCTTACCTGCCAGAATGGTGCTAGGCACTGGATGGGCCCAGGGCTGGGAACACAAAAAAGGAACTCCTGCTCTGCAGCCAGTGAGGGTCATCAATTGTTGTGTCCCAAGGCCCTTTGGTGGGGGCAGGCTGAGGTTTAAGGGTGCTATTGTGAGGTCATCTCCCTCCAGGCTGGTGTTTTTGCCCCTATCTCCTGCTTCCAGGCCAAAATGGGTGCCCTTCTGTAGACACAGCAGATGAGGGGCAGAGGCTGTGCCATGGCTCAAGGCTCCCCACTTCATAGCCAGCCCCTGGCTGAAACATTTGGGCCTGAATAGCCCATGGGAAGAGGGCAGTACCTTTGTGGGTGTGGATCTAAATGGGGACTAAGGATCTCCTTCCCTGCAGACTCCAGGGCCTTGTTGTCCCTAGCTTGCAGGCACACAGGCCTGCCCTCAGCAGTGTGATAACAGGCATGTACACTCTCACAAGTACATTTACAGCCATACCTATGCATGAAGGCAACACACGTGCATCAGCCAGTCCACCTACATATACCTAATCTTACAGACACATTTACATATACTTGGAGCCAGTGCTCGTCACACTTGCGATGACCATGGTGGCCTCCATGGCTGGGACAAGGTTGGTGGCCAGAGCACCCTGCTGTTGCTGCTTTCTGCAGGCTCTGAGTGGGGTGGGAGCATGGGGAATGGGCAGACCAGCAGCTGAATGAGGGTGATGCCCCTGCTCTCCCACCCCAACAGACAAAGGAGAAGGTCTCTCACTGCCCAGGTGGGCCCCCATCAATGAGGCAACAGCAGCAGAAAACCCCTTAACCCCACAGGGCCCGAGAAAAGACCCTGAGAAATCCGAGCACTCCCGCACATATGTCTGCAGGGCAGGCAGGCAGGCGAGTCTGGCCTGGCCTCTAATGGGGACCAGATGGGCCATGGGCCGTGGGGGCAGGGCTGGGCCCCTTACAGAGGAGGCTTCAACAGGAAGAGGGAGTCAGGGAGAACCTGGAGGAAGGAGGCCTTCACTCACTCCCACCCAGCAGGGTGTGAGACTCTATTGCAGGGTCATCAGAGCCACTGCCCCTCCCATGGCCACCCATGCAGCAGCCTCTCTAGGTCTGAACTCAGTGGTTAAGACACATGTGGCAACCTCAGCCTTGTTTGCATCCCAGCTCTATCAGTCACTCACTGAGTAAGTCATCTCACCTCTCTGAACCTCAGTTTCTTCGTCTGTGAAATGGAGAACATGGTTTCTATATCAAGTTCCTTGGGATAAAATGAGACAGTTGCATACAAAGCACTTACCATAGTAACTGGCACAGAGCAAGTGATCATCGGATGAATGGCTGTCATGAGCATTCCTGAACCCCTATTCCTGCATTTTCCCTCTTCAGGTGTGTAGTGGTACACCTAGTACCATGTGCTCCTTGTGTCTGAGTACCTGCCAGCTGCTGATTTGGTTGTTGAAGCCTCAGTGTGTTAGTCAGCAGAATGAGGGTAACTGTCAGCTTGTTCATCAGCTCCCACAATGACTATAGTCAGAATCTGGGACACTCCCACAGAGATGGGCACCAAATCCAGGTGAGCAGGTGACAGCTCCCAAAGGCTGAGCTCCAACTCTCCGCTGGCCTGGAGAGGACAGGCTGAGCCTGCACTGCCTGCTCCACCTGGCTTGCCTTAACCCATCACCTGGTTCTCAGCTCAGATGCCACTCTCTTCAGGAAAACTTTCCTGATCACCCTCCTTCCTCCATTCTGGGCTGTGTTCCCATATTAAGGGCCAACAGAAGGAGTCTCCTATGACCCTATATGGAAGGTGAGCCTGAAGCCCCATTTGGCACACATCTTACTTGGTGGGGAGTGCCAGGGTACTTTGTGCTGGTATAAAGGCCAGCTGTGGTTCTCACCTCCTCCAATGACTCTAGCTGGGCCCATCCCCCTCCTGTATGCAGGCAGAGGATGGGAGCAGTATGGGGACAATGGGCCCTGTGTCTGTGTTACTGAGGACATTGCCCTGCAGGGGCTGGATGGGGGTGTTTCTGTCACCACCCATGGAGCTCATGACCTTTTAAGTACAAAAGGGGGACAGCAGCTGAGGGGCTGCCCTGTTGCTTGTGGAAAATCCCTCCACTTCCAGCCTGAGCCACCAGCAGCCTGATCCTCCAGGAGGTCAATGAGGGCAAGTGTGAGGGCAGGGGGAGTTGCTCTCTAGGCCCCAGCCCCCCAGGCCCACTGCCCCAGAGCCTCTCCTGGAGGACTCAGAGACCTGAGCTTCAAATTCCAAAGCTCAGGCTCCCTTGCCTTATCCGTCTGGGCACTCGTACATGAAAACTAGGGCTCACACATGAGCTGGGGGCCTGTGCTCTGTTGCTCCCATCTGTCTGGCCCATGCCAAGCCTGGTCAGCTTGTCTATGTCCCCCAGACCCCATCCGCATGGGCTACCAGAATAAGCTTCTGAGACACAGTTGTGGCCACAAATCTCTGCAAGAACAGCTGAGGTCCTGTGTAGAGGAAACCGAGGGCCTCTTTGTGGCCCTGCCCCATTGTCCACCCTCACCTCTGCCTCTCACCCCCTGGGACTTCTCTTTCCTCTGAACCTATGGTGCACAATTTCACCTCTGGGCTTGTGTGTGCTTCCTGGTATACTTTCTCTCTCTATGCCCCTTTGCCTGCCTTATTCTTTCCAGGCCTTCAGGTCTTGGTTTGGATACCCTCTCCTCTAGGAAGCCCTCTCTGACTCCTTGGTTGAATCATTTGCCTAATCTAGACTCCTTTGACCCCTGGCTTCTGCCATCTCAGAACTGCTAAGTGCCTCTCACCTTCCAGAGCAGGCCCTCCTTGCATGTGATAAGCACCTGGCCTCAGGGGTGCCAGCAAAGGCAAATAGGGAACACATTTCAGAGCAAGATGGGAATTAGGGTAGATGGCAAGGGAGAGGCCATAGCAGATCCTTCCCTCTCATATAGCGAAGACTCCATGAGAGAGAGTGGACACAAGTAGTCCCAGGAAGCCATGGTCCCACATGCTGGGTCCCAAGTTCTGGCTCCATCACAGACCATTTGTCATTGCCCCCACTTTGTGGACCAGAGATACTGAGTTTGCTCTGGATACCTCAGCATGCCCACTTGGCTACCTGTCAAGCCCATGGCAAAATGAGGCCCTAAAGCAGCCTGGCCCCCATCATGCTCCTTGAGGACAGCACTGTAGCTGTGACTCCTATCATATACAGACTGAGCAGGCAGGACAGCAGCCAGAGGTCTGCTAGCTGTAATCACAGGATGGCCAGGAGAAAACTTTAACCTTGGATAGGGCAAGGCAGTGCCTTACATTCTAAGGTTGGCTCTGGCCACCTAGGTGCCCAAGGCTAAGATGTGACAAAAGAGTGTCCCATAGCCTGAGACCACCACAGCCTATGGTTGCCCCCCAATCCACCCACAAGCTTGGTGAGCTTGCCCCCACCCCCACCCACAAGCCTGATGGCTTCCTACTGGTTGGCATCACTCGGCAACAGAGTGAAACCCAGCTGGGTGGATACTAGCCCTGGGCCAAGGCTAGCCCAGTCCCCGCCCACCACAGGCACCTGTGTCCCAGAATCCAGGACTGCTGGAGTACAGACAGAGCCCCCAGCAGGTACATATCACCTGGGAGCACTGGATGGGACATGGGCATTGCCCAGAGAAGCTTTCAGTTTCAGTCTCTGGCCTGGGCATCTGAGAGCCACAGTGAGGACATCCAGTGCAGTTAAACCTGTGGACTAGGCCTGGCCCCTTTGCCCTGAGCTTGCTCTGAGCCAGGCCAAGCCAGACAGGTGGTGTCTGTACATACCTGGACCTCAGGGTCGATGTGGCTCCTGTGTGCATGAGCCTTGCTGTCCTCTGGGGTACTGGGCCAACTCCTGCCTTCAGGCCTGTGACAGGAATTAGGATGGTCAGAAATCTCTGCTTACTAGCCCACCATGCCTGGAAACTAGGACCAAGAGGGTCCTGGGGTCTGGGCCCAGGGCCACCCAGGACCGGGCTTCGTAACTCTGCATGAATAAGGATACCGCCCAACTCTTCCCTCTGCACTAGAGTGGTGGCTGTTGCAGCAAGGAGACACAACTCTAGATCTGCCACCCACCTGGTGAGGGCTGTGCATCCCTTCCCTACCTGCTGCTCCTTCCCTCTCTGGTCTGGCTTTTAGAGAGGATTCAGCAGAATCCCTGCAGCTTCCCCACTCTTCCGCCCTCTCTGTGGCCTATGGAAGCTCCGCATAAAGAGGGCCCAGCTCACGGCAGGACAAGCCAGGCCTTACACACTGATCAGCTAGAAGCCCATCCACTCATCCCTCTTCCATCCACCATCTCTGGCCGGGCCTGCGAGTCAGGCATCTGTGGGCTCCGAGGGAGGTGGAATGGAGGCTCTGAGCAGTGCGCCTCCCCTCCTGCTGCTGCCGGCAGAGTCATCACCAGTGTCTGCCCAGCCCAGATGGGAAGCAGGCCATTAGGAAATTCCTGCTTCGCCATAGAAACCAAAAGCCAAACACCACTCAGGAGGGAGAAAAACATCATAAACCTGCCATAAGCAGGGCAGGCGGGGCCAAGAGGCTACAGGCCTGGGGCCCCGTCCTGCCACTGAGTAGTCCTGTGAGAAGGCAGCCCAGGAGGGTGCGTGGTCCCTGGATTGGCGGGTGGGTGTGAGTGAGACTGGTTAGACCAAAGGGGAATAATGTCCCCACTCTACCCCAAAGGGCTTCCTGGGTCTTCTTGGGGTCTCACCACTTCACTAGCAGCTCAACCCTGCTCCTCTCCACCACTCAGCAGAGGATTTTAACAATCTGACTACACCTGTAGTCCACACTCACTCTGCAGTTCCTTACCCTTGCCCATTCCTTGGTCCCCTGCAGGCTATCCCTGTCCTCTACAGCCTTCTGGAGGCCTGTGGCACTAGGGCTCTGCTGTCCCACCCCCACTGGCATCTGGCTCCAGCCCCCTCAGCCAGGCTCCCAAGTGACTGCCCTAACTCAAAGCTCTAACCGTGGCCTCTATCCACCCAGAACTCTTCTGGGATAAACCTAGGACACCTCATGTAGCTATTTGGCCTTATACTTCCTTGAAGTTCTGCCCAAAAGGAAAGTACAAGGTCAGAGGGTACAAAGTACCTAGAGCCATGAGAGTGGCCCAAGGCATCAGATCAGAATGAAGGGCTTATTCACGAGTCAACCTCTACCCCTAGGTTTCCACTTCAGGCTGGGCAGGTGGCTCCAACTGCCATCTTGAAGCCCACCAAAGGGTAGGATGTACAGATGCATCTTGTGCCACATGTAGTGGGTGACAGGGACCCCACCACAGGCCCCAGGGTTGGAGTTGATGCCAGGAAGGTCCTGGACCTACAGAACATGCCCAGAAATTGTGGGTTAGCTTGGATTGCTGGATACCTGGCTTTGAGTTCCAGACAAAGTAAGTGTGCCAGGGAAGCTGGGCCTTTACTTCACTTTTTATCCTGAGAAGAAGTCTGTGGAGGATTAGAGCTCTTTGTACGCAGGTAGGGAAGCTGGCCTGGGCAGAGTTCTGGGGGTGCTGACACAGAGTACCTCCCTCCAACTAGCTTACCAGGCTTCCATAGAGAACATGGTGTGGGGTGGTCTTTGGGGCCCAGGCATAAGTCCTGGCATAGCATGCAGGATGTAGAGCAGGGTCAGAGGCCTTGCAGTTGAGAAGGTACCCAAGAGAAGAGATGCTGGCCCAGAAGGTCAAGGTGCCCTTGTGTCTTGATCCCCTAGAATCTGCATGTGTGAGAATTAGGGATAGGGGCCTGGAGGACAGGACCCCAGTTTTCATCCTGACTGAGCAGTCCTTGTATGTCATCATCACTCAATCCCAGATCACAAAACAGTCCCTATTTTGAAGTTGAGGAAGCTAAGGGCTCTGAGATTAAATTACTCGCGGGAGGACAGCACAGTTCTCGAGTGCAGAGCTGGGACTAGAACCCAGATCTGTGATAGGAAAGGATGTGCTTCTCACCTGCTCCATGGCCAGGCAACATTTGGGGGCCAAAACACCCCGAGTGGAACAGGTCAGTGGGCCCTTGGCTCCGTCCATGCCTGGCTTGGAACAAATGACCAGGAAAGGAAGGAAGGTAGGGGGACCTCCACCCTACCCCCCGCCACCCTCCCCTGACATCATTCTCCCTGCGGATCTCCTGACTCAGGGCCCCTGTGAACCTCCCCTGCCCTCTGCCCCACTACTACCAGGGCTTCCCTTGTTCAGCCACGCAAAGTCAAGGCTGGAGGTGAGTCAGGGCCCAGGAACCAGGCCAAGTTGGGTGGACCCAGAGGCTGCTCGTGGGCAGAGCAGTGCTGATGTTTCCCCAGCCAGCTTATACCTGTCTCAGAGAGGGTGATGAATGTGATTCTGCTTTATGGAAAAGGAAGCCCAGGCTCATAGAGGTCATTTAGTCTACCTAAGATCCCATAGAGCCTGGAAGAGGGCCAGCTCTGCTACACTCCCGGGCGAGGGCCTCCTCACTGTGGGCCAGGTGGAGTGTATAAGGCCTTGGACTTGCAGCTGGGCCCACTCAGCGCCGAGAGCAGAGTCAGGGGTCCTGACTCTGACCCAGACCTGGGCCAGACACAAATGCAGGCTACTTCAGAAGCCTTCCCACCGTTTAATGACTTAGAGCCATTGGATTACCTCCTGCCCTGCCGGCTCTAAGGTCTGGTTGGCCGTGCTGTGGTTTGGGGGAAAATTCGCCCACACACATCCCAGGGGGTCATGGAAAGTCCCTGTTAACAGTGAATGCGGCAGAGCTGAGCAGTTATGTCTGACTTCTCTGGATCCAGGCAAGATGGGGGCAGGGATATTCCTCTGAGCCAGGACCCAGCCAATTGCCATCAGTCTGAGGAAGGCTGAAGATGCTCCAGGTACACCTTCAATCCTGGACTATGTACAGGGCATAGACAGGGCTTCGTGACTTCCAGTCCTCCCCTTCATACTGGGCTGTGTAACACTGCACAGTTCATGGCATCAGATTTTAGCTGGGCAGAGGCATGGGCCATACAGAGTGGGGACAGTTGAGGCAGGCAGCTGTGGTGCTGGTAGGAGTGGTCAGCAGCCAAGGAGAGGAAGTGGCGTCTTTGGGAGTGAGACAGACTCAAGGTCAAATCCTACTTCCCCATGGCCTTGTGTGTGACTCTAAGACCCCTCTAAGGTTTCTGAGCCTCAGTCATCTCACGTGTAGACTACATTAGGTTTTACCTTATCAAGTTAGTTTGAGTGTTAAATGAAATGTTAAACAAGAAACTTCTCTGAACTGGTCATCAAGCTGGTCACTCAGGGGTGGGAAAAGGACTGAAATCGTACACCCCTCACCCTGTCCAAGGCCACCCATGGCCTTATTTCAGCCCTGACTTTGGGCTGCCTACCCCCTGCCATAAGTCCCCCAACACAGTTCCAGCCCCGAGTTAAAAGGGGGCTTCTTCTCAAGCCACCTGCATCTCCAAACAGTGCCTGCCAAGCCCCCATAAAAGTGCTACTCCTTAGGACTGGGGTGCCAGGAAGCTGAGGCAGAGAGGCCATGTGAGGCTCAGCTCACCCAGGATGCAGGCCACCCATCACTTATCCTCCCCTAACCACCCTCCACCCTGCCATCATCCTGGCCCAGTCTGCCCTATATGCATAGGGCATACCTGCTCACAGAGAGTGTGAGGTGGTCATTGCAGCCCTTGATGCGGTTCTGTGCCTCCAGGTGTGTCATGAGCTCTGTGCTCTCACCATTGATGGCCTGAATCAGGTCTCCAGGGCACAGAGCAGCCAATGCGGCCTTGCTGCCAGCATGGACCTGTGGATAGACAAGCCAGATGGCTGGGTATTGGTCATTATGTGGCCTTGCTGCAGGCTCTGCTCTAGACCCCTTCCAACCTCAAAACCTGGCAAAGGTGGCCCTGATGCCAGCGTGACCTGTGAGTGGGCAAGCCACAGGACTGGCTGACTTCCCACATGGGCTTGCTGGAACCTCTGCTCTAAACACTCCCAACTCCAGCACCTGGAAGTCTGGTGGGATATGAGTGCATATGAGAGGGGCTTCCTCTGGGCTGAGACAGGTGGGGTGTCACTCTTGTAGCCTGTATACATAACCCAGGTCATGCAAGGGACACATAGGGTCATGTGCTCTCAAGTATATACAGAGTGTGGACATGCCACATATACCCTGCATTGCCCCACCCAGCCAGACCACATAGCAGCCCCTTGACCTGACATTCAAACCCTTAGCAACCTTGTCTTCCTCCCTGTTTCCTCTCATCCCCAACCCCCACATTCACCTCCACCCACCCACACTCTATTATCCGAATGTCCAGGGGATACTCACTCACTCAAGTAAATATCTCTCACCTCCACACTTCTGCAGATGCTGTTTCCTCTACCTGAAACACTCTTTCCTGACTACCAGCTTACTCCTCCTCATCCTTCAGGTCTCAGGCTCTCAGCAGAGGCCATTTTCCCTGGGAGCCTCTCCTTTGGGGTCCACAGTATCCTGTGCACCCCCTTTACCACTCTGCTTCCCTAACATTGTTAGTGCCTCATTCTGTGTCATCACCTCTCCCAGGCAAGTCAAGGGCCGTCTACTTCTAGCTGCCAATCTGCATTCCCAGGTCACAATTTTACCTCCCCTTCCTCTGCAGGACAGGCACTCATGCCACCCCAGTGCCACTACTGACCTCAGAGTGTCCACATCTGGAGACTCCAATGCCAGTTCCTTGATGTGGGCCACATGAGGGTGGGGATAGGCTCACAGGAAGCCTGAGTAAGCATCCCAGGGGAATTCTGGCAACAGGGCATTCTTTACCCTGTCCCTGGTCCCAGCACAGCCTTTGGAAAGAGACTTCAGGCACCCTCATTCTTACCCAGCCTCTCCAGTGGTACCCGGCTGTAGCTCAAGAGCTCTTAGTGACACTGTCCCTACTGGGGTGGGAGTTCTTGGAAACCTAGCCAGGCTCAGCTTAGCCAGTTCTCTGTAATGAATAGACAACACTGAGGTGCTGGCAGCTACTTGGCTGTAGTCCTGGTGTGGGCACTGACTGCCAAGCTGACGTGCCCTGAAATAGGCAGCACCAAGGAATGTTCTTCTGGAGCATGATACCCTCAGCCAACCAGCCCAGCATTAATGTTCACTTATAGGACATGGCTACCTACACAGGCCTGTCCTCCTGGGGGAGGCACACACTTGGCACCATCCCACCCTTCCCTCAAGGTCTTGCTCCAGGTCCCCTCTCCTTCATGGATTCCTGCTCTGTGACATGGTGTGGGCCCTGTGCTTTAGCTATAACTACCTCATGGCAACCTCTTAACCATCTAGTGAGACAGAGGCTTGTTCTCATCCCTATTTACAGATGAAGAAAGAGAGGCTTGGGGGAAGGGACACCTTGCCCCAGTCCCCATGCAGGAGAGGAGTCTTTTTCTTCAGGGGGGTGGCTAGCTGCTGGATGATTCAGCCAGCACAAGGGGTATATTCAGGCCCCTGTGGGTGGAGGAAGTTCTCGAAAGCAGGGGTGGCTGGGACTCTGCCAGTTCTGCTAGCTGTGCTAGTTCTGGTCAGAGAGGGCATGGGGCCAGGAAACCATGACTCTCCCAACTGCCTTTATATGCATTGTCTCAGTAATCCTCAAGCAAGCAAGCCTATTTCCTAGATAAGGAAACTGAGGGCCAGAGAAGTGCAGAAGGACACTCAATTGATAAACAGTAGAGTTAGGATTTCAATCCAGGCCCAGGTGATTTTCTAAAAAAAGTGAGGGGAGTGAGGTGAAAAGAGAGTGTCCCAGGTAGAAGGATCAGCATGTATAACGGCTCATCTGGGAGTGAGAGTAAAAGCAGGCTCCTGTGGCCAAAGCATCAATGATGAGGAGAGAGTGGAAAAGATGAAATCAGAGAAGAAGCAGGGACCAGATCTGGGGGCCTTGTAAGCCCAGATGAGAAGCTGGCATTTCTCCTGGGTGGTTGGCAACCATGGAGGAGTCTAAACAGGGAAATCATGGACAGAGCGGAATTCAGGCTGATCCTTCTGGCTGCTGAGTGCAGGTTAAACAGACTGAAGAGAGAGGGAAGCAGAGAGGTCAGCTGGGAGGCTGGGCCATGAACCAGTCCCCTCACCTACAGCAGCTACATTCCCAGCCCCTGCGTCACTCTACCCAGCCTAGACACTGAGGTGGGCTGAGGGCCACAGAGTCGGGTGCCATGTGGTCCTGTACAGTCGTACAGGCGCCAGACAGGCCTGGCTTCCCATCCCTGCTCTGCTTCTCTGGATACATTACCTTAGCCTCTCTGAGCCTCAGTGTCCCTATTCCATAATGTGAGGCCAGAGGGAGTCCTTTCTTTTAAAGGCTGTTGTGAGGACTTCTTGAGACAATCAGGGCAAAAAGTGCTGACAGGGAGTTGGGCACAGAACTAGTGGTGCTCATTCCAAGCACCAGTTTCTGGGGACCTGGTAGCAACACCATTAGGATGGGCCTGGAATGCTGTGGATGCTGGGGCAAGGCCAGTGCTCATTACAGTCTGTGGGGAAGGGATCCTGGACAGTGTTCTTGGGGGTTCCCTGGGGCTTTGTGGGTCAAGGTTGCCCAGCCCCAGGTCTTTCAGGCAGCCAGCCTCCTCTCTGTCTGAGTATGGCTGTCCCCACTGGGTGGGGGAAGCCCCGTAAGCATGGGAGGGGTTAGACCTTGAGCCCCCTGGGTGAGGACACTCCCACACACCGTCAGTGTCTGTAGGCCTGCCCTTGATGTACCTGCTGGGCAAGCTGTGGCCTGTGCCTCCCCAGCCCCATAAATCTCCTGGAATCCCACCCAAACACAGGCTCAGCCATCCTGGCTCCTCGGGCCTGAGCTGCTGCTGCGTGACTTTGGGGGACAACAGGGGTGGGGGGATTCTTCCTGGCAAACTCTTTCCCAGACTGCCTGCCTGCCAGGGGCCTGCATCTTGATCAGCTCCAAACAAGGCTGCCACTGCTGCTGCTGCTGCTGCTGCTGTGACGTGTGGAGGCCTTCCCTAGGCGGGCAGGCAGCCGCGTGGGCAACAGATGTCTCTGCTCCCTGCCGCCTGCGGCCGTCAGCCGCCGCCACTGAGCCTGTCAGCAGCCTCACGCCCAGGGTGCCTGGCCTGCTGGCTGGCCTAGCACCCCCACTAGCCCGTCTTGGTGGACACACAGCATAACACACAGGCAGACACAGATAGGTGCGTGCATACGCACGCGTGCGCGCGCGCACACACACACACACACACACACACCCAGCAGGGCTCCCTCAGGGAAGGGGGAGATGAAAGACTCCCGGAGGTGTTGAAGGCCCACCTCACTCAGCCCTAGGGATCTAGTGGCCGTGGGGTGAGGGCAGATGTGGGAATCCCCCCAGGACAGCTGGGCCTGCCTGTCACCCTGGTCCCCAGAAATGGGATTCCATGATTCCATGCTCCATCGGGTGTTCATCGCCTCCCAAGACCTGGAAAGAAATCTCTGAAAGCCCAGCCAGCTTGGTCCAGCCCCAAGGCAAGAGGTAGTGGAAGGGTGAGGGAAAGTGTTCTCAGTTCCCCTGACACAGGGCCCTGAACACTAGAGCAGCCTATGTTGGTGCAAGAGATGGCTCCAGGTCCCCTCCTCTCTTCCCTTCAGACTAGGAGCCCCTAAAGGCAGGGTCTGGGTTCTCTCATCTTCCATTCCCCAGGCTGAGACCCCCAGCAGCAGAGTCTGAGTCCCCTCTTCTGGTCCTTCAAATTAAGCGACCCCAAGGCTAGGACAGGATCCTGTCTTTCCAGATTGGACACCCCCTCTGACAAGGCCCAAGTCGTCTCCTCTGCTCCTCTGTCCTCCTCAGATTAGCCACCGCCCAGGGTTGTGCCCCATCCTCTTCCTCTTCTGTCCTAAGCCTGGGGCAGTGCTTGACCGGAACCTTGAGGAACTGGGCTGAGGCTATCCTAGCCCCTGGTCTGTGTCTTGGGTGGTGGGGTGGGGGGAGTCTCACGACTGCATCATCAAGTTTTCCCTCCCCCTGGAAGCCAAAAATTCCTCCTGGTTGCTTCCTTTTAGGATGACTGAGGTCATGGATGAGAGACTGACCAAAACCAGAGTGGGGAAGTGGATGGATCTCTCTTTTTTCAGTTTCAGAGAGGACTCCAGACCTCCTTGGGGTCGCCCAGCACTGCTGACAGAGACCCTTGATAGAGGAAGGGGTCTCTCAGTCATTTTGCCCTAAATCTTAAGGGTGGGTTTAGTCTGAGCAGCATTTCTGGGCCTCTGTGTATCTGTCCAGACCCCTGGCCCATGACTGCGGTCCTTCCCTGGCCTGCAGTGAGTCCCCCAAAATTAGGCCAGCAGGGAGGCTGGTGTGTGAACTCTTGAGGGGGATCCTCCCAGGGATAGGGCAGGCAGGCCCAGAGGGAGTAGGGAGCGGGTTGGAGCGGTGCTGCTCAGCCTGGAAGCCTCCTCTACAGCCTGTAGGTCACCCAGGCCAACCCTTGGCCTTCGAGCTTCCGGGACGTCGGGGTTTCGGGTCCCAGGTGGACCGCGAGGACGGGGTCTTAGATCCAGGACCTCCCCTCCACCCCGTGGCAGCCGGACTCACCCGCGAGATGGTGAGGGGTACGCTGAAGTCCCGGCCGCCCACCAGGCGGAAGCCCCAAGGCGAAGGGCCGCGCAGGGTCACAGAGTGGGGCATCTCAGGCCGGAGCCGCAGCCGCAGCCGGAGCTTGAGCCGGACACTAAGGAACAGCCGCCGTCGCCGCCGCCGCCTGGATGCCGCGCCCCGCCCCCGGCCCGCCCGCCCGCCCCCGTACCCCCCTCCACCCGGCCCCCGCCCCCGCTCCCCGCGCGCCGGGATTGGCCCCGCGGTGGACCCGACCCTCCCACTTCGGGGGCTCTGAGGGCCCGCCCCTCAGCCCCTGCTGCCTGCAGCCCAGCACCCCCACGGGGTTCTGAGAGACCCCCGGGCTGGGAGGGCCCCGACGTCCGGAATCCTGCCTCGGCCTCCGCTTTGCCCGCCGCGGACGCAGGCTGGCCGCGGAAGCTCAAGCCTGGCCCTTTGAAGTCGCCTTTACAGGGCGGCGCCCCAGCCTGGGGGAGGACTAGGGGGCAGAAGCAGCCCAGATGGGGGATGGGGCCGCGCCTTGCTCAGAAACCTCCTCTAGGTCCTGGCAGGCAAACCTGCGGCCCCACCCCTCGGTGCAAAGAGTCCTCTGAATAGTGAGCACTGATGGGGAGCCCTGGGCCTGAGCAGGCCTGGGCCAGGGACACAGACCCAGGATGACAGCGGGCAGCGGGAAGTATAGAAGTGGGAGCAAAAAGCTACCCAACCTCATTCGGGGAGGCCAGGACGGCTGTGTGAAAGAGGGGACCCCTGACTTGAGTTTAGAAGCAAGGGGCCCTGTCTTGTCCTTCCAGGTGTAACTGCTTCCCCAGGACGCTCAGGCCTTCTCCAGCTGCCCCCTCCTCCCTCCCAGGCCATCTCCCTGCGTGAATGGTCCACTTTCTTCCTCCCTTGCCAGGAGCTTTGTTTCCCCAGGCTACCTGGAAAAAGAGCAGCTAGGGTGGCTGGGATAGTGGCCCGTGCCACGTGTGAGGGACGTTAAATATCTAAGGAGAGTGTAATTATGGGCAGCCCTTCACTTGGGGCCCTCCATGGTCTTCTCTCCACTCTAAACCATCGTCCTCCAGGAACATCCCTGAACAGCCTGTGCTGGTGCCATGGCCCCATCCACCTCTCTCTGGCTCTCCTGGATACTTCAGTCTGGCCACATCAGGGCAGCACTGTTTGCTGTTCTACACTCTGAGGAGGTCCCTAATTTAGTCATTCTTGACAACTCTGTGCCCTCTTGGCCAAGTTCTGCTAAGGATGCTGCCCTTGGGAGGCTTACAGTTTGTGGAGTAAGATGCATCTATGGGGTCTGTAATACCCCAAGAAGGAAGATGCTTGAGAAGCACAAACTTAGGGTAGTCCAAGGAAGTGGGGATGCCCTTCAGGATGGAACATGGGTGCCTCTGGGAGGGGGCATGGTGCTGTCTGTTCAGCTGGCAGAGAAACATGGGTGGTGGGTGTGGCAGTTGGGGGGGATGTTTGTGTGTGGAGGGGATGGTGTCCAGACAGCACCAGTCACTGGGCTCCCAACACTGGTGAGAGAGGAAATATATGCTCAGTTCCACAGAGACTGGGTCCAACATGGACAGAGTGGAAGGGCTAGCAGGAGAGCTGGTTGCTGGATGGTCTCTCAGGGGCCTTTAGGTCAGAGACTTCCCAGGACTTGGATCCCACTGAATGACGTGGAGTTTGGGGGCAACTATCACTATCACTGGCTGTCCAAGGATTAGGTGTTCAGCATGACTGGGTGGTCAGATGCTTCAATGAGACTCCAAGAGCTGTAGTAAATGTAAATCGTGCAGAGCTTTGTTGGGGGGGACGTGGGGCCTCAGGAGTCTGTGGAAGTTCCTACCTAAGGCATCCCATAGTGGTTTCCTGAAACTCCTCCTTAGACATGGCTTCCTTCTCCCAACTTATCCACCCCCAGGGACTGTCAACCACCTCCCCCCACCAATTCTGAAATCCCTTCACTGTCTTCCTGTTTACTTCTATTTGTGGGGAGCGTATCAGCCCCCTCCAGAAGTGATACTGCTGAGTATGACTTTCCTAGCTCTTCAGCATCTGGGCATTGTAATCTTTCTCCGAAGGCTTCTCTCACCAGACTGAAGACAGGGGTGAGGTGGGGAGTGCCTCTTCTAGAATCCGGTGTGTAAACTTTCCCATTTCATGGTGTAGTTTCTGGGGTAGTTCCAGGGTCCAGGCCAGTCATCCCCCACTGTGGGTCCTTGATGGCATCCCTGACTTGAGAGGCCCACAGCTGATGGCACCCTCTCACTGGACACAGGCCTGGGCTGGGCTGTGCTCCTGGAGACTGGAAGCAGCTCTTCTTAGGGGCCACACAGTTGTCTTACTCCTGAGACAATCTGCGTCCTGGGCAGCAGGTTAGCAAGCTGCTTCCAACCCATCCCCTGTACTCCCTCCAGGAAGCTCTCAGAATCTCCTTTTCACACTTGATGCCCTTGTTCTGGGGGAATTGCTGTATTGCTGAATCCCCAACATGGTGGAGCATCAAGTCATGGGACAATTACAGGGTCTGGAAGCCCTCTCCAAGGTGGGGATGGGGGCAGCTGGGTCATGCCTCAGTTCTGCCCTAGTGGCCTTCACTTGTTTACTGTACACCCCACCAGACATCTGTGCTGCTGGGTATAACCAGACTGCTCACTTCGTGTGTTCTTTACTCATTCAGCAAAAACATATTGAATGCTTTCCATATGCCATGGCCTGTACCTACCCAGGGCTGAGGTAGAGGCACCATGGAGACAGTGACTGTGTGTATTTTATTTATTTATGTTTCTCCAGCACCCACAGAGAGTCTGGCACACAAAGGGTGTTCAAAAACACTTGTTATTGACATTATTATTACTGTTATGGCAACTATTATCTCAGCTCACCCCTTAGGTTCAGCCCAGGGAGAGGCAGAGAGGACATGAGGGAGCCAGGGAGAGGGGGGACTTCTGCTCCTGCTGCCTTGGAGGCACACCCAGTGGCCCTGTCCTTCAGGGCTGTCCCAAGTAGCTCAGGGCAGTATGCCCAGGGCTGCTGTGTGCAGCCAGTTAAGTCCAAGGTCAGGAGAATCCACAATACTTTTTCCTTACCGGACTGGCATGCTCCAGGAGGAACAGATACCCTTGGGAGATGCCCTTGAGACTGAGCCTAGGATGAAGGAGAGGGAGGGGCTGGGACAGGAACAACCTCAGGCTGAGGGTAAGGCCAAGCCAGGGGACTGCCCAGATTTAGAAGCAGCCCTGGGTGGGGTGTATAGTGAAACTGCTAGATCAGCCAGATCCTGTGAGATGCTGGGGGTGGCCAGAGAGTGTAGACCCTGACCTGCTCCAACCTGGCCCAGTGGCCACAAGTTTCTGGGTAGAGTCTCTTCCATTCAGGCCAATACATCCCTCCTTGAAGGCCCAGCTTCCTCCCTTCAGCACATAGCCTGGATTCCAAGGGGATCTGAATCTTGATGGAGCAGTTCCTCTTCGTGGGATGCCTATTCCACAGTACTGGCCACTCCAGGACCCCGGAGGGTAGCTAAAATAAAACCTGAGGAGCCCCCATTTCAGTGTGGCCTATGTGGCCCAGCTCCAGGTCTCATGGTCTCTGGCTGCTGTGGGGTCTGCTCTCCCAGAGGCCTCCTGCTCAAGGCTAGGAGCCTGGGAGTCTGTAGGGTGGAGAGAAGAGCAATCTGTGGCAGGGCTGGATGGGGAGGGGCTGTGTGGACCTTCTGCAGGGCCGGGACTTGGCCCTACAGTGATAGAGAGCAAGGTGGGCCTAGGCAGGGTTTGAGGGGCTCTGGAAGGGGTGGAGGCTGCCAGGGACATAGGGCACAGGCAACATCCTAAAGGAAGGTCTGGGATGTTATAGCCTTTGAGGCAGGTTGAGGGCTGATGCCTCACATTTCCTGGGATGACAGGACTCAGTCAAGGAGGCAACAAATCTGGCCTTTGAGCTGTGTTTGGTGTAGCAGAACACACAGGGGAGAGTGTGCCTGTGACAAAAGGAGTTTCCCAGCTCTAGTTTTGTGCCATCTGATCTCTCAGCAAACACTTATTGAGTGCCTGCTGTGTGTAGCCTAGACCTGATTAACTAGACTTGGAGGTATGGTGGGGACTCCCCACATTGCCACAGCTTCTCTGGGAGCTAAGAGGCTAGAGGCTCTAGAGGGAACAATTCTCTCAAGGTCCAAACAGGGACAAGGCTGATTCTGACAATTGGAGCCTAGTTACTGGCCCTGAGCCAGATTCCAGGGCAGACAGAAAAGCAGAACCAGATCTCATTAGGAAACTGAGTCCTGGGAAGGCTGAGTGACCACCCCAAGTTCACATAGCTCCTAAGGGATTGATCTGGGGTTTAGACCCTGCGTTGGTGATGTACTGCCATGCCCCTTGCACTAGGCACTAGATGTGTCTCAGTCATATGTGCAGTCTCCAACTGCAGCCCATCAGTCTTGCTTTATCTCTGTTTTCACAGAGAAAACCTGTCTGCTCTGGGACCCAACAAAGGGGCTGTCAGGCAGCAGAGTTGGGGCAGGTTTACCCAGCTGGGCCCAGGGAGGCCCTGGCCCTGAGGCCTGGGAGTGGAGTGTGTTGGAAGGAGTGGAGGGAAGCAGCAGACAGGTGGGAGAGCCAGAGGCAGCTCAGCCAAGCCCAGGCAGGGAAGTGACAGAACAGGCTGTCAGAAGTGGCAGTGAGGCCCATGTGATTGAGTGCTGTGCTAATGGGGCCTCAAGACTGCTGCTTACAAGGGCACCATGGTCTCGTCCCTGCCTCAAGGACATCCCCGTTTTTACTCTCCCTCCCACTTCTCATTCTGGCCAGAGGGTTCAGGCAGCCTGCCCTAGACCACCCAGCCTCTGCTCCCACCAAATGCCTCAGTTCTACTTGTGGCCCCAAAATAAAAGTCCAGCCCAGGAGTTCACAAGTTTCCAGCTTCCCCTGGTAGTTGGAGGCTTCTGTTAGCCAGCCACACCCGTCCCTGTGCAGAGAAGGTGCCTCTTTTACAAATCAGCTTCTCCAGGCAGAACAGTAGAGGGATCCGGGAGCAACTGGACTGTGTGCTCGCTCTGTTCCCTGGTCACTCTTGGCCCTGGCCTGACTGTCATGCTCTGGCATAAGCAGGGGTGCAGGACCCGTCCCTTCTCAGCTCAGGGACAGAGACATGGCTATCAGGTGCAGGGAAGGCTCTACCACAACTGCAGGGATGACAAAGAGGAAACAGGGTGCAGCCCAGGGATCTAATTACTGGGGCTTCTGAGACACACAGCACTATTCATCTGTCAGCTTAGGACTCACTGCCTGGGCCCGGACTCCTGGTATTCCCTGCCCCAGTCCACACTTCCACAAACACTCACATTTAGCAGTGACCTAGTCAGGACGTTCTGGTCTCCTGGCTGAGGACCTGCCTCCTCTTGCTGACCTCTAGAGCTGACAGTCAGGCCACTTAGAGAGAGCTGGAGACATCCAGGCCACTTCCATGTTTCTAGACTCTCAGTAAAATAATAATGGAAGAAATGTGAAAATAGTATTTTAAGAATCATGGCATATGTTATTTACACTTTTGTGCATTTATGCAACAAATATTGTGGAGAGCGTTCTGTGTGTCAGGCACTGTTTTAGGCCAGAGTATTGAACAGGTGAATGTTGGTAACACATATACAAAATGTTCAGCCTCACTTGGAGATAACCTCAAAGATTTCAGTTCCAGGCTTCCTTGCCCTTCTTCTCAGGATGAACCTTCCCAGCCCCTGTCCCCCATAATTTTCTCACTGGGATAGATTTGGCCTCTGTCCCCTGCTCCCAAGGGGTCATAGGAACCATGATGAGATTGGTGAAGACGGCGAAGGCTTCCTCAGGAGTCCAGGGAACATAGGTCTGTCTCCAGCCTGTCTTCCCAGCCCCATCCTTTCTATCTCTAATGGCCGCCCTCTCCCCTATGGCACCAGCAACTTCACGCACTGACTGGTCTTGGTGAAGTGCCCTGCCCGGTGGTGCCCAGCACTGCTAAGCGGTGCCTGTGGTGCCTCTAGTGGCTGAGTCACAGGCTGGCAGGGACCGCTCAGGCTGACCTCACCTCCGGGTCTGGCTACGGGACACCCCAGCTGTGACCACCTGGTGTGAGCCTGGCCGCCCATGTTGCTGGGAGAGTATGGCAGAGCTGTGCCACCAGAATGCAGCAGCTGCCAGCTGGCGCTGCGGTGTGGGAATCCAGGTGCAGGGGGCCATAGGGATTAGAGCAGGAAGAGCCAGATAAAAGCTTGCAAGGGTGAAACTGGGCTGAGTCTGCTCCAGGCCCATGGGGTGAATGGGCTGGAGCAGGACCCATGAGTCAGCCTCATGTTCTGGGTGGCTATTTTTTGGCTCCCAAGAATCTTCAAAAAATCCTTTCCTACTTACTTTCCCTCCCAAGGTCACTGTAGACCCAGACTCAGCAGTGGGAAGTGGGCAGAGCCCTCAGTGGTGGTTGGGGGGAGCTCCTCACACCCTACATCTCTTATACCTGCCCACAAGGGAAAGAGTGTGTTTGTGACTTGAGCCCCCACTGAGAGGACACCTGATCGGACTGTTTCTGCCTGTGAGATCATCAGACTTGTGGAAAGGCAGCCTTGCCTGAGGAATGAGGGAGGGAGGTCTTGGGGGTGAAGGGATGCCTCTACCACATGAGAAGCCAGGATTGCTCCAAGAGAATGTATAATGAGCATTCTGTGCACTGACAGTTAAACAAGAACTGCCTCACCTCAGGGAAGAGGAACAGAAGATGGCGGGTCTGGACTAGACGTGCTCTGTGCTGGAATGGGCCCTGCCCAGGACTCTGGGACTAGAAGGCCCTGAGGAGTAGCTGCATCTAGGATTAAAACAGGCTAACCACAAGGAGCTGTGACATTGGGCGTTCAAGCATGAAGCATTGTTGGCCCAGAGAAGAGCACAAGCATTCCTCTCAGAGGCTGTGGTATTCCAGAGCCAGAGCAAGATGGAGAGCTTCCACAATTATTGTGCAGATCTATTTATTATTCTAAGACCAAGGCAGCCCCCCTACAAAGAAAGATCCATTTAATTTGTGAACATAACAAAGTGGCTTCTATTGTGTGTTAAAGTAGTTACCCACATGGGAATTTTTCTGGGATTGCAAGCTTGATTTAACAGTATAAAATCCATTGATGAATAGATTAAAAAGAAAAAAAGGAACACTGTGATCATCTCAAAAGGCATTTGATAAAATTCATCAGCCATTAACAGTAAAAAGTTGGAAAATCTTGAAGAGAAGGACACATTCTTAACATTTTAAATAACATGTACTGGAAACCAAATACCAATATTGGACATAAGACCCTGAAATTCCCATTAATATCAGGACCCAAGCAACGTCCCTTTCAGTCTATTATGCAGTGTTGCTTTGGAGGTCCCCACTAGGACAGTAGGGTGAAAAAAAAGAAATAATGAATAAGTAAAATAACAAGTAATGGAAAAAGCAAAATGGTCATTGTTGGCAAATGTTACGGTTTTGCCTTCATAAAATCCAGGACAGTCAACTGAAAACTATTATGACCAGTAGGGGGATCCAGTCAGATGAAGCAGAATGAGGTATATTCATATCTGTATACAGATTTTAATAGCTTTTAAAAGTGTTAAGTCACAACTAACTTAAAAATGTGATGTAAACAATTTACCATTCACAGTAACAGTGACACGAGAAATACTGAGAAACTCACTTAGAACACGTGGAAGGCATATAAGATTTGCCTGTAGGATAAATACAAAAGAAGACAAAATAAATAGAGGCATATGTCATATTCCTGGAAAACTGAATATTTAAATTTATTAATCGATAAATTTAATGCAATTCCAATGGAAATTAATTTGGGTGAAGGGAAATGGCGAGATGATTCTAGGATCAACTGAAAGAGTAAATAAGGACAAAAACCAGAAATTTGTCCAATAGGCATTAAAATGTGTGATAAAGCTGAAGTCATTAAGAGTGTGGTGGCAGTAGAGGAAAAGACAAATATGTCAGTGGAACAGAAGAGTTCATAGCATGTGGTAAAGGATACATCTTAATTCAGAGGATAAATAGCTTATTCAAAAAATCATGTTGGGGCCATTTTTTATCTATACAAAAATGTATGGTTATAATCCTATACACTTCTCCATACTATAAAATGACTTCCAAATTGATTCACAAACTGTATGTTTCAATATTTCCAATATAAGTGTTTTCATTAAACTGCTCATATACTCCAATACAAAAAGGGCTGATAGAAAATGTAGATAAATATTTTATAATAAACATCCTTTTCATCAAGATAAATACTTTAAATATGTCTTCCTGTTACATGTAGATAAAAAAATCAAAGAACTGTACTGTAAGCTATTGATATTTATTGCTGGTGATAGTGTTTCAGGACATTTACATTTTCTAGGTTACATATTTCTACAGTGTTTTAATTTTATATAAGTAAACTTGTATTTGTAACTAGAAAGATGGAGATAATAAAAAGGAAAATAAAGACAAGGAGAAGAGGATAAACACTGCTTCTTATGCAATGTAAAAACTTTACAATAACATACTTCCATTTACCCCTCCCTTTCTTTGTGCTGGTGTAGTTGTACGTTTACTTCTACAAATACCATAAACTCCGTAATGAATAGCTGTTATTTTTACTTTAAACAGTCAGTTGTCTCTGAAATAATTTAAGAAACAAGAAAACATGTTTTATATTTACTTGTAATATTACGAGTCTTTCTTCCTTTGTTTACAGCCAAATTACCATCAGGTATCCTCTCCCCTCAGCCTTAAAAACTTCCTTTAGCATTTCCAGTAGTTCGGGTCCACTGGTGATGAATTCTTTCAGCTTTTTTTTTTTTTGTCTAAAAACTTTTGAATTTCTCATTTCTTTTTTAAAAGATAATTGCTCTGGACATAGAATTAGAGGTTTTTTTTTTATATCATATTCAATATATCATTTCATGTTTCCATGTTTTCTGGCTTATGTTACTTCTGATGACAGGTAAATGGTCATTCTCATTATTGTTATTCCTAGTATAACATGTTTGTGCTCCTTCACTGTTTTTAAGATGTTCTGTTTGGTTTTAAGATATTTGATTATGATGTGCGTGGATTTGGTTTCCTTGTATTTATCCTGCTTGGGGTTTTGTAATCCTAAACTTCTTGTGATGGTCAGTTAATAATTTTGGAAGTCAATTTAGAATTTCAGTCACTATTTTTTTAAATAAAGTTTTGCCTCAGTCTCTTTCTTTCCTTTCCTTCTGGGAATTCAATTTTATATATACTAGACTGCTGAATATTGTTTCAAGGTCACTTCACTGAGACTGTGTTCATTTCTTCTTTTTCAGTCCTTTTTCTCCCTATGTTTCCATTTGGATAGTTTCTATCAACTTCAAGTTCATTGAACTTTTCTTCTTCAGTGTCCAGTCTGCTCTTAAGACCGCCTCATAAAATCTTCATTTTATATATTATATTTTGCAGTTCTAGAATTTCCTTTTAGTTCTTTTTTACAGTTTCCATTTCTCTGCTATTATGGCCCATCTGTACATTTATTATGTCCATCTTACTGGTTAGAGTTCTTGAACATATTTATAATAGTTGTTTTAAAGTCCTTATCTGCTAATTTCAGTATCTGTGTTACCTTTGGATCTGTTTCTATTCATTGTTGATTCTCCTGGTTATGGGTCATATTTTCCTGTTTCTTCATATGTCTGGTAATATTTGATTGTATGTTGGGAATTGTGGATGGTATATTGTTGACAGTCTGGATTATGCTCTTCTTTGCAGAGTGTTGTTTGTTTCATTAAGCAGTAAATTTACTACAGGCTTGATCTGGATCCTTTTGAGGCTTGATTTTAAGTTTTGTTAGGGCAGATGTAAAGTAACATATCCTATATGGCTAGAGTAATCCTATTCCTAAGGTATGGACTTCCTAAGATTTTAATTAAATGTTCAGGGTGTTCAGCAAGGTCTTTCCACTCTGGCTGGCCAGAACAGGTCTCAGCACTGTGTGACCTTGGGAATCTCCATTTAGTTTACAGACTCAGAGTTTTTAATCAGGCCTTGAAGATTCTTTCCCTGCACATGTGCAGCTTAGACAAAGCCTCAAAGATACCTCTGCATATTTCTAGAGCTCCTTCTCCATGCAGCTCTCTTCTCCTTGATACCCTGCCCCCCAAATTCAACCACTTCAGTATCCTCTATCTCTGATTTCTGTTCCCTCCTCTCAGTGAGACCATTGCTCTGTTTGGGCTCTACTTCCCTATGCCATAGTTTCAAAAATGCCCTAGGTAAAGATCTTTAGAGAATGTGGAATTCACTTTGTGTGTTTCCTCTCTCAGGAATGAAAGCTATCTGATGTCCAATGCCTGTAATCAGTTGCTACAAATGTTTTATCTAGTTTTACAGTTGTTTACAGTGAAGAAGTAAGTTTATTACCAATTACTCATTCATGGTTGGAATCCAATAAAATTTTAAAAGAAGAAAGGAAGGGAAAGGGAAATAGGGAGCCCTAATTCAGAATGTGGATCTGATGCCACAGGTATCTAAGAATCTAAGCTTTCACAGAAAGCATCTGGGCCAGTGGGGCCGTCCCTTTCTAGTATTTTCTAATCTGGCATCAGATTTAGACTGAATAAAACCTCCAGTTCTGGCCATGGAAGGTTGTATCAGACTAATCCTCCTGCAAAAATTGCAAAAAACAAGAATTTGAGGGCATTGGAGAACAGCCAATACAGGTAAGAGTTGAAGGATTATGATCCTTGAAAAAAGGGAATAATGTGTAGTGAGTTCCACACTTACCCTGGCTTTTTCCCCTGGAGTTATTTCCCACATTGCTGCACAGAGCAACTGGAGCTCTTAGACATTGCTGCTGGGAGTGTAATTTTGTGTAATCACCTAAAAAATGGTTAGAAGTAAATATTGTAGCTAAATGTATGCATATCTTATGACCTAGCAATTCCATTTCTTGATTTATATTCCACATAACTGAATGTTTATTTCCACTAAGAGACATGTGCAAACATATACAAAGCAGTTTTATTTAAAATAACTAAAAACTAGAAACAATTGAAATGTTCACCAACAATAGAATGGATAAATTGTGGTATATTCAAACTATGGAATACCACACAGCAAGGAAATGAAATGATGTACTACTGAAAACAACCAGATAGATTGTTACCACAGCCAGAATGTTGAGTTTAGAAAGCAGACATAAAACTATATAGAGTATAATTCTACTTCTATAAAATTTGAAATCTGACAAAAATGGTCAAAGGTGAAAGAAGAAAGAGTAGTGGTCAATTTGGGGAGGGTTTATTGACTATGATGGGGAACAAGGGAGCCTTTTGATATAGTGGACATAGTCTATATCTTGATCTAGGTGGTGGTTACATGAGTTTATGTGTATGTAAAACAGATTGAGCTATATATTAAGATATGTATATTTTTCTGTATGTTAAGTATATCTTAATAAGAAGTTTTAAAATAAAAATTTTAAATGCCACTGGCTGCCCATGCCATTCTACCCCTGCTGGTAGGGGGTCTGTGAAGTTCAAGCAGGAGATACTGGCTTTCCAGTGGGTGGAATGAGGCCCTGCCTGGCCACCACACGCCTCCATGTGAATTAGCCATCCTCCCACCCCAGCCCTTGCTCTTTCTCTCTCCTAGATCTCCAGTCCTCTGCCTGGCTGACTACTCGGAGAGACCCAAACTGCACCCCCTCACCTGACCACTCAGCAGGTGAGATGCCTCTTCTGCAGTTTCTCTCAGCCCCTGGGATTCACCATCAGTTTCCTCATCTGTGTCCCTGCTCCCCCACCACAACCTCTACAAAACAAAAAAACAAATCAAAAAAACCCCATAAGCTCTGTCAGGGCAGGGATTCTGTCAGACTCATCTCTGTCTGTGTCCCTGGGCACTGAGGACTGGGAACAGAGTGGTTGTCAGCAAATATTTATTGACTGAACATGGGAAGTGAGGGTGCAGAGGGTGTAGAGGCCTTGGGTTGAGTGATCTAATGTGAAAGCCCTTCTAGAGCTGAGGGGCTGACTGCTCCTCAGTATGGCCAGCGCAGCTCAGAGACAGTCCTGAGGCTAGATAGGACACTGAGCCAGTCCCTCAAGTGTAGGCTGCTTCCGCAAAGTCCACTTCCTCCCTCTGGCAGGTCTTTTCTTGGTAACGTCCCCAAAGTCCATTTCCTCCCTCTGGCCAGTCTTTTCTTGGTACTCCGCGTTGGTTGAACCCAGGGCAGGAGCACCTGTTGGTGTCACCTATGCAGGTCAGCAGCCAGGGGCACAGAGCAGGGGAGGGGAGAGAGACTGGGATCTGAAGGAGCAAGCGGAAGCTGTCCATCCGACACAGATGATGTCTGTCAAGAGTTAGGTTACACTTTTTACAGGGTGAATGCTCTATCCATTAGCTGCCCTATTGCAGGAGCAGTTTAGAACATCAGAGGAACCCAGATGTGGACTGCCCATTCCAGCTCCTTTGGCCCCTCTCCTCAAAGGGCTCCTCTCAACAGGAGCCATGTCAATGGCCTCCCTCATCTCCTTACCTAACTTCACTGCACTACTGGCCCTTGGTTTTTCTTCAGTCGTGCTGGTTTCTATGATCTGAGGCTCCCCAAAGGCTGCAAGCCAACTAACTGGATGTGAAGGTACCTGGTTACCCATGGCTGAGTAAGGGGTTTGGGACCCTCCCAACACCTTTCCTGTCTTTCCCACCACTGGAGGTCCCAGCAGTGGAATCCTTATGGCCTGGAAAACATTTCTATCTGCCATAGTTGCTCATGCTTATGCAGCCAGGCAAAGATCCCAGCTAAACTTTGGCAGGTTGGAGGGGTAGGGCATGGGCTCAAGACCCGAGGAGCTTTTTGAGCAAGACTGGGACTGCTTCTTTAACTGGGTGGCCCATGGTGGGCTCCATGCACCCTCTGCTGGCCATCCTCAGTTTTGCAGATGTAGCTCTCTGGGCAGGACCAGAGTCACATAATTCTCCCAGTTTTGAGGCCCCGTGCATCTTTGCCCCAAGAACACAGATAACTGCTGGTGTCCCGGGATGGAATGAAGAGAAAATCACAGATCATGGTGAAGGCAGGGGGTCAGCTTGGCCTAGAGCTGTTGGATGACTGTTAGGGTGAGAGAGTAATGCTCGCCCCCAGGACTGCTGACACATGATAATGTCTGATGGCCTAGATACCGTTCACCACCTGGATCACTCACTCTTTAGCCAGGGAGATGCCCTCTCCAAGCCATCCCTGCTCCTCTTTGGGGTATGATTCCTATAGATGATGGAGGTGAGCATCTTTCTGATTCTAAGCCTCAATTGACTGGTTCAGGGTCAGGGACAAAGTCAGATTCTGGTTTAGTTAACATTAAGTTTAGTTAAATGTTATTGGTTTAGTTAAAATTAACATTAAGTTGTGAGAGAGAGTCAAGGTTATGAGCAGAGCTGAGTACAGAACACAGAACCTCCTCCTCCTCATGTGAGAGGCCACAAGCTTGTGCATGTACGCACGTTCCTGTGTGCACATGTGCATGTGTGTCAAGTGGGTAAGGATCCTCCCACAAAAGGCTGTGGCCAAGTCATTCTGTTTCTCAGCACTAGAGGCACAGGTGTCATCAAACTTCTCACAGGTTCATGCAAATGTTGGAAACAGGAAAAAATTTAGAAAACTACAAAAAAAAAATAAATACTAAATGTTAGCAAATGTAACTTTATGTCATGGAAACTAGAACTCAACTCAACCATGTTCTTACTGGGTCAGTAAAAATGTACTTATGTGGGAAGCCAGTTTATTGGAGTATGTTTGATGTGGTGTGGAGCAGTCAGGGCCTCCAGCAGAATAAGTGTCCTGGCTTCCCTTTAGTGGGTCAGAGTCCTGGGCAGTGTCCTTTCAGGGCAGAGGACAGGGCTCAGCAGCAAGTTCAGATGACAGTGTCTACTCAAGGGGCAGGGGAAGAGTCAGAGCCCCAACCAGAGCTGATACCAGCAGGGCAGTTGAGGACAGAAGAGAGCCTACAGGAGGGGATGGGGTCCTCAAAGCCTCAGCCACATAGGTGACTCAGGCTCCTGTGGTGATGAGGGGGTAGATGTACCAAATCCTATGGCAATTTTGTACAAATCAGGAAAGAATATCACATTTGAAATTCACTTTATTTCCATCTACTAGTAAGTTGTAATGAATATGCAAATCTACAATGTCTGTGCTGTGAATGGAGCCCCAGGCTTGTGCAGTACAGAATTTGCACAACTTGACTGGGCTAGGGTCACTCACAGATGGATTGACTGGCAACCATCTCCCTCCAGAAAGGATATAAGGTGCCTCAGAAGCATGCATCAGTATAGCAGAAGTGCATTCATGTAAAACTAGGAAGGGGAAGTGAGGCCAGGGAGAGGAAGGGTGGTCTTAGCGAGTTAGTGCCAAGACCATCATTAACTGGGTGATTACCTTATAAAGGAAGGAGCCTCAAGATTGAAGAAACCAGATGCTGTGATTAGGACTCCTTGTCAGCCTGAAACCCTGAAGGGTGCTGATGTGTTCTCTGGAGGTGATTAGCTGGAGCCCCATTCTTGTGTGGTCTAGGAGCTGCCACTGATTTCCTTTACCAGGGCCTGCTCTGGGGTGACAGGCCTGAGGGAGCCAAGGGTGAAAAGACCTCATTCTGGATGTGAAACTGGGTCTCATCCCGAAGAGGGAGTTCAAAATGGGGAGCAGAGCATTTAATAAATTTGTTGAATGAATGAATAAGTGAATGCACACAGCCCTCCTGTTCTACCTCCTTATTCATTCTTAACTATATCCACTTCTCTCTCTCTGCATTGCCATTGCCAAGTTCAGGTCATCATCACCTGTCATCTAGACTCTGCACCAGCCCCCTCCCCAGTCACCTCCAGGCTCTGCTCCTCCTTCTCCCCCTCCCCCACAGTAAGCGGATGGGGGTGCTCTCCCTGGATCCTAAATGGGATGGTGCTCCTCCCTGGCCTTCACTCTGGGGTGGCTGCTCCCTGCCCTCAGCATCACATCCAAACCTGTTTCGTGGCCCTTGAGGTCCCAGGTGATCTGCCCCTGGGACCACTGCAGCCTCGCCTGTCATTTCTCCCTCACTCTCTGCTCTACTGGCTTCCTGACATTTTGACAAGGACTGAAAAAAAATAGTAAAACCACTGAACTTTCAGCCTTTTAAACAGTAGCAAAGTCAGATGTCCAATAGCTATCCCCAGCCCTCACCTAATCCTCACACATCCCTAATCCCTTCCCAGCCTCCATTTGAGCTCAAGACTCAGTGAGGAGGGCTGGGGTGGGGATGGACTATTTTTAAAGGCATACTTTACACTGTATGCATCAAAATATGAGGATTGGTAAATACCATACCTAACTAACTCCTAGCCCTCTGGCCATTTGTACTAGCCCGGAAGTTTCTTGCCCAGGATGGAAGTGGGAAGGGTGTGGTGAGGAGGGAAGCTCTCTACCCTGAGGGCCTGCTCTGGATCTGCTGGATAATTATAGCTCCCAGAGGCCTTGGATGCCTCTCTCCACCATGTAATGACAGCCCAGCTTGTTCTGGCTTTGCGGTCTCTGGCTGCAGGGGTCCTTGGGGGAGGCAGATGAGAGGGAACATGTAGTCATTCTATGGGTGTGCCTCATCTTTTGCATGTACCAAGCAGGCACTCTGTGGGGACACACTTGGCCCTGTCCAGGGCTGGCACCGCGGGTCCCTGGACATTCTGCCAGATTCGTACCCTTCCCCAGGTTGTTTAAGGCCAGACTACCTAGGAGGCCCTATTTCTGAAGCAGTAAGGCCACCACTAGGTGGCCCCACTCAAGCTGTACCTCCCACCCTCTCTCCCAAGCCTTGAGTCAAAGTGCTAGTCAGTTGGGATACACCCAGTCTTTTCTCAGTCCCTAAAGGGAGGAACCTGGAGGGGAGTATTGGTCCCAGGGTCCAGTGGACAGCTGTATGGTGACTGTGCTGAAGGGTACAGATGTGTGTCAACATGTACAATACACTGTGCAACATTGGTTGATCCCGGGAGCCCTGCTCTGGGGAATTTTGTGGATGGATAAGGTGCTCATAAGCCCTGGCCAGGTTTCGAACTGCTGTAGTGGTTGCCAGGCCTTGCAAGAGTAATCAGCAGTCAGGGTGGCCTCAGTGCCAGGCAGTAGGACTTGCCCCCTTCCCCTTCCACAGGGCAGGGCTCACAGGTGAGTAGGGGAAGGCAGGGGCAGAGCAAACTGAGGAGGCCTCCGTTTAGAAGGAAGGGCTGCACCCCACCAGCCCTACCATTCATCCAGTTACCTGTCCACCCTGCACAGGTATTTTTGCCAACCCTTCTGGAGATATGCCAGATCCTTCTCTTGGGATAGAGGTGGTAGGCAAACAATTCTAGGCAGCTTTGAGGAGCCATCGGCTGGGGAATCTCACTTAGGGACAGCATGGGGGTAGGGCCTCATTTGGCAATGCCTCTGGCCAAGCTGGGGTCAAAGGTGGAAGTCCATACCTGATCTGGAGCCTGAGGAGGGTCTCTAAGACTGGGACCAGGAAGGCAGCACTTCCTATCAGAAGCCTTTACCAGCTGGAAAGGGCTGGGCCTGGATAAGTTTGCTGTGTGAGTCTGTTCAACTGCCAGTTTTCCCCACTGGGCATGGTGGTGGTAATTAGGTTTGTTTATTTGTTTATTTAAATAGAGGTACTGGGGATTGAACCCAGGACCTTGTGCATTCTAGGCATACACTCTACCATTGAGCTACACCCTGCCCCCTGGACAGAGACCCTTTGATCTTCACAGTCTCTGAATCCTTAGCACTTAGAATAGGATAGAGCCATTACCAGATGTGGCTTTGTTTACACAATAGATTTGGGGAAAAAGGAATGTGACATGGCTGTTGAGTCACTAAGTGACTCAGAATGGGTGTTCTTAGTGAGGTCTGCTGGAGGCCACACTAGTGAGGGATGACCATTCATTCATTCATGTATTTTTCATGTATTTTTCTTCCCCATCCCCTGTCTAGGTCCTGGGTGCCAGGCCTTATGCTAGAGGTACAGTGATAAACAGGACAGAAGCAGCCCCATCCCCAGGAAGGCGCCATGGTGAAGGAAGTAGACATGATAGTCAGATGGCATACGTGGAATTCATCCATAAGGAGCAGTAGGGCCTATGCAGGGACCTGGGTCAGGCTGGGTCCAGAGAAGGCTTTCAGAGAATACAACATTTTGGAGTGTTCTGGCCAGAAGAATGACACAATCAAAGGCCAGGGACCTAAAAAATGCCAGGGATGCTGGAGCATCAAGTTTGAGGCTGCATATAAGAGAGGCCATCAGAGCTGGATAAAGGGTATTGGCAGCGTTGGTGTGATGTGTGTCTATCCTGGTGGCAGGAACACCTCGAGAAGTTCTATACGTGAAAACAACATGATCAGAATCACACTGTTAAAAGATCACTCTGCTTGTGGAATGGAATAAGGATAGAAGGAGCTGAGTGGAAGCTGTGGGCCACGATGGATTGTCCAAGTGAGAGGTGGAGGTGTCCTGATTTTGGGCTGTGGTTGCAGGAATGGAGAGCAGTAAATGGACTGAGAGATCTACAGGGATGTGGGGGGGACATGGTGGGGAAGAAAGTGGGAATGACCGGGAGAAGTTGATTCTGTTTCCTGAGATATGGGAAATGCTGGAGCAGCAGCAGTTTGGGTGGTGTGGGTTAGGATGTGGGGAGATAATGAGTTCATCCATCAAGTGGCCACAAAGAAAAGGCTACGGGGGTCTGGAGTGGGCCTTGGCTGGAGATTCGTAAGTAAGAGTCAAAGATTTATAAGGGGCCCAGTAACCCCTGAAGGGCATTAGGGTCAGGTGTACTGGGTTGAATGGTAGCCCCCAGAAAGATATGTCTAAGTCCTAATGCTTGGACATTGTGAATGCGACCTTATTTAGAAAAAAGAACTTGCAGATGTAATTAAGAATCATGAGGTGAGAGCATCCTGATTACTCAGGTGGGCCCTAAATCCAATGATAAGGATCCTTATATAGAAGAGGAACAGATGCAGACACCTAGGAATGAGTGGGGTCCAGGTCTCTGAGGCCCTGTAGAGGCCTTAGTCAGGCCTTGGCTACCAGTATATGGAGCAAGGCATTAAGGAGATACCCATTCCTTCATGTAGTCATGAACTATTTATTGAGTTCAGTTCTGGGGTAGCAGCTGAGGATATAATGACAGACAAAAACACACATAGCTTACACACTCCCGGAGCTCCCAGGCCAATTGTAGGCAGTGCGAGGGACAGATATTAATCGAACAATCATTCAGCTATATCAACTGCAGCAAGTGTTAACAAAGCATGTAGGGTATGAGAGGCTGTAATAGGAGGTTCTGACCTGGTCAAGCATGTGAGGAAAATCCCTCTGGGAGGATCTGAGGGATTTAATCAGGGAGGAGGGAAATTTTTCTAGACAGAAAGAACAGTATGTGCAAAGGCCTGTGAGTGGAGTGGGGAGGGAGAATGACCAGTTAGAGGGACTGAGGGAAGGTCAGCATGGCTAGAGAAGTGAGCAGGGGCCAAACCACACAAGGCCTTATAGACCACTTTCAGGATTTTTCCTAAGAACAATGCAGTTCACTAAGCTGAGAGTGACAGGTTCAGAACTGCATTCTGAGGAGGTCGCTGGCTGCAGTGTGGAGAAGGGGCGGGGAAAACAAGAATGGAGGGGAACAGCCAACCAGGAACTGTTGCAATCATTCAAACGAAAGAGTATGGAGAGAAATGGGTGGATTAGAGAGAGATTCAGATGGTAGAATTGAATGGATGTGGGAGATGGAAGGATAGTGTCGGGGGGCAGGGCACAGGGGGGTGCTGAGTGTGATTCCCAGGCTTCTGGTTAGGTAACTGGTGGGGGTGGTGCTCCCTCAGTGAAGTAGAGAATATGGGAGATAAGGTGGGAGGAAGGCGAGAGAGTTGGGCATGTTGTAATTGAGGTGCCTGTGGACAGTCAAGTGGAGCTGTAGACTCAGCAGCCAGTTATATGACTCCGGAGCTCACGAGAGAGGACAACAGTAGAGAGAGAAATTTGTGAGTCATCTGCATATAGGAAGAAATTATAGAAAGAGGAAAGGAAAGAGGAAAGGCCTGAACTCTGAGGAACCTCCAACCTTTACTGACTAATGGGGAGAGAGGGAGAGGAGGATGTACTGGAGGCAAAGATGCTTGGGCAGAGGTGGCCAGAGAAAATGGTGGCAACCAAGGGAAATGAGTGTTTCAGGGAGACAGTGGTCAAACGCTGCTGGGGTGTCAGATGGTGCTGGGGGGTTGGCAGATGAGGACAGAAGAGTGGCTGTTGAATTTAGAGACTTGGAGGTTATAGAGAGTTTGCTGAGTTCTGGTTTGGTGTTGTCAGGGAGCCAGAAGGCCCACCACAGGGGCCTGAGTAGTGGGAGAGAGGTGAGGACAAGGAGACTGCTCTTTGAGGGAATTTTGCTGTGGTTGAGAAGGAGAGAGACACTGCAGTAGTTGGTGGGGTCTAATGAGGGTTTGTTTCCATAGTAGAGGCCTGAACATATTTATAGGTCAAGGTATGGATCCATTTGAGAGGAGGAAGTTCAACATTCAAGACAGACAAGGGATGATCCACAGGGCAAGCTTCTGAGAAGAGGGAGAGGATGGGTGGACCTGGGCAGACAGAGGGAGGCTCCATGACATAACAGGATGTAGCAGATGCAGGAAGATTTCTGTTTGGTTTTAGTTGAACTCTGGTGGAGGTCACCTGGTGGCTGAGGAAGGCCAGGAGAGTGGCTCATTCTGTGTTTTATGTGTGTTGTGTATATTTCTGTGTGCCTGTGGCTTCCCTGGGTCTGGGCTGCCAGCCTGGACGGTGTGCCATAGGGAATATCCCTGCACTGGTCTGGGCGGAGGTTGGACACCTCCCACTCTGGGCTAGCTCTCTGATGAGATTCTCAGACCGGTTTCCCCTCATTCATGACCAGGAAGGTTCACAGAGCAGGCGTGGGAAACTGCTTGGCAGCCAGGGCCTTCTCTAGCCCAGGTTGAGGTTTGCAGCATCGTGCCTTCATTCCCTCCCACACTGGATTGGCTGAATGAGGTGACCACTGGTTTTGGCCCGGGTTGTATGGAAGGGCTTGGGCAAAACAAAGTTAGCCCCAGTGTGCCCCTCGCCCCCAGTCTTTGATGGAGTCCCTTCTAATCAACCCATTCACCCATACATACATCACCAGGAGTGCCTGACCCAGGTGCTGGGTTCAGTGGCAATCCCTTTGGGAGCTGGCCCTGGAAGTGGATCCCAGGTCCCTAGTCTTCTTCAAGGTCTTCTCCACTGTCCCCACCCCTGAGAATCCAGCTCCTGGGCCGGGTAACCCCACCCCCTGTAACCTGATGGTGGAGATGTTGGGGAGGGGGCAGTAGGAGCCCATATATACGGCAGGACCACCGAGGAAATGGGCTTGAGCTGGGGTCCGGGGGCCGCTCCTCGTACAGCACCGGCGCCAGGATCGGGTCGTGGGCCCGTGTCCAGCCGCCCTGGGAGGAGGGCGGGCGGAGTCCCACAGGTGGGAGCGCGAGAGGGGAGGCGGGCGAGGCGTACGTGCGGCGAGGGGCGGGCGGCATGAAGGGCGCGGGCGGTCGGCGCCCGCCTGGCCCGGGGCCCGCTCCCGGCTCCCGCGCGGCCCGGCGGCCTGGGCCTTCCCGGGGGGCGCTGGCGGTGGCGACCCCCGGCCGGGGCTGTCGGGGCGCAGAGCCAGGGGCCGGGCGGGCGGGGGACAGGAGGTAGGGACGTGGCAGCGGCTCAAGCGGGCGGAGCCGGGCCGCGGCGGGAGGCGGGGCCGCCGAGGGGGGAGGTGCCGAGGGGGGAGGTGCCGAGCGGGCCGGGTGCCGCCGCGGGAGGTTCTGGAAACGCCGGGAGCGGCGCGTGTCCCGGTGAGCGTCCTGCCCGCCCGGCCGCCGGGTCCGCCTCGGGGCTCGGGCGCGGGCCGGGGTCGCCGGGCCGAGCGTTGTGCCCGCGCGGGGCAGCGAGTTGGGCGCCGGGGGTCGCGCCGCCTGCCGCTCGCCACGCTGTCCCGGCCGCAAGCCCGCGCCCTCCGCCCAGTTTCTACAGGCGTGTGGGTTCCTGTCCCGCCGCTGCGTTCCCTCCCCGAGCTCACGGCGGTGAGGTCAGCGGCGCCCTTCCTGCCGGTCCCCTCGGCGGCCGCGAGGGGCCGGGCGGGGCGGGGAGCTTGGCCGCTCAGCATGTCAGGCTCCCGGGAAGGGGCGGCCTGGCCCAGGGCTGCCAGAGGTTGGAGGCGGAGGCGGGGGCATCGGGCAGGCCCTCAGGGGCCGCTTAGTTTTGGAGGGTCCGCCTTCCTTCCTCCAAAGGTCTGGGAGACTGTGGCCTTGGCCCCGCAGGGTCTAGCTTGGTGCCCGTTAAGTCTGGCTGTTGGATGAGAAAATTGTTCTGTTTTTTGTGGGGTTTTTCTCCCTCCAGACACCCTTTTCAAATCTGCGTGGATTTGCCTCAAGAGCCGCGGAGTCTTGTGGTATCTAGTTAACTGATTCAACCAACGGACCCTCTGTGTGTCAGAAACTGCAAGGAGTTGCTAGCCCAGTGGGGCAGGCGGACTGGAAGACCAGGAGAGTCCAGGCCCACGGCAGTGTGGTGAGTGCTGTGCTGGAACAGAGCACCAGACTATGGGTACTTGGTACGCGGCAGAATGCTTCAGGTCGAAGACTTCCTGGAGGAGGTGACCCATGAGCTAGAGTGGTCCCATGACGTCTAATTGAGACAGAGGAACAGCCTGTGTGAGTGGAAGCAGACCTGGGCACTCTAATGGAAGCAAGGTGATGGGGGAAGGGCTACTTTGGGGATAGCTGCCCATGGCCCTGTCCACAAGCTTCAGGTGAGAGGAGAGTGCCTCGTATTTTGCCCTGTATGTGGAGGGTGCTCAGTGAACCCTTGCAGCATAGGCATGGATCAGGGCATTTCCTACTTGAGGACAGAGGCCCCTAGCTTTTTTTTTTCCCCCCTAATCTGACATCTTTAAGATGGTGTAAAAGAATATTAGAGTCCCTCTCAAGGCTGAGACTAATGTCTTCTGCTGTGAAGTGACACCTAAGGCTAGTGCTGTTCTTTGGCCAGAGATCCTGACCCTGAGAGCAACGCTTGAAGGACATCACTTTGTAGCTTATGGCAGTCTCACATGTTCCCAGTTTTGCAGAGAATCACTGTCCACTTAAGCATGTATAGAATGATTTTCCAAGATGCTGCTGCTTCTCAGACTGTATCACATCTGGACAGCAGGTTCCATGATTTAGCTCTCTTTTAAACTAACCATGATTTCCTTTGGCTTGTGCTTAAACTGCCCTTGAAGTGTCCAGGGTGCACTCTCTAACTTTGGTTCTGGACCTCAAAGGCCAGCCTGTCTGTTCACTTCTCCCTACTCTTGAGATGTTTAGACTTTGAATCCTTTTCTTCTAGGGCCTCATTTGCAGAGAGCCAAGCCTGTCCACTGTGTGGCCTAGCCAAAGAAGCCACGTAGCAAGGATGGAGTGAGTTGGCTGGGGGCCTCATCCCAGAGATGCTGTCATACTGAGACACCCTAGTTCTCTGAGAGCTCAGCAGGCAGTCGTGGTGGCGACTAAGCATTGTCTGTGGCTTGTGATGGGCCCTTATGCCCTGTTGAACGCTCTGAAATGGCAAGTCTGGGAGAGTACTTACTTTGCCACTGGTTTAGCCTGGCCACAACTGATCTCTTTTCATTCCTTGAGTACCTTCTGGGTGCCTGGTTTCTGCTTAGAGTGTGCCTGAGGCTGGAATGAGAGAGGAGGGAGAGGAGGCAGCAGTGGTGGCACTATCCTTGCCCATGGGTCGTTCATAATCTCGCTGAGATTGCTGCTTCATCCTGGCAGCTGGTCACGTGACAGGGAGGACCTCATCGGAAAGAGAGACTGTGGGTGCAGCTCTGAGGAATGAGTAAGGTGAAGGAATCTGGGGTCTGCTCATTTCCTGAGAGAACCTTGCTTTTTAACTGCCCTCCCACAGCCTTGGAAGAGTCTGAGGCTGGGTGCAAGACCTTGGCCAATGTGTGGCCACGCTGGCTGATAGTGTGCATTGGGCTGGTGGGTGTGTCCCTGGCTCCTGGAATCTGTCAAGAGTTTAATTTTATGCAGATGGGGGTTGTCAGGAAAGGCTGTGATGCAGGCATGTGCAAGCCCAGACAGGGTGTTGGAGTGAGAGTTAAACTTTGAAAAAGTTGCTCAAATCTAGCAATTTTGACTTTTGAAGTGCACCAGAGTGAGACATAAGCGTGTCCTTGAGTAGGGAGGGCTGGTAGCTCCTGTGGTCTCTGGGGTTTGAGCTGGGGATGTGGAATGAGCAATATAGTTTTTATTCTCAGAAGGAGCAGAGGGGAATGGAAAGTCTGGATTACTCTTTTTGGAGGCTTAGAAGAGAGTGTTTGTTTAAGAGGTGTCATTGCAGAGCAGAGGAGTAAATGTTTGGGTAGTGAGCTCTCCAGCTTAAATAAGATGTGAGCCTGGTCACAGATCTGCTCTAGACCTTATAGGAAATGCTTGCTAGACTGTAGCCTGCTCTGTACCTGGCACTCCTGAGGGCCCAGGGTGTGGCTGAAATCCTGAGGCCCGGTAGTTGTAGGAGCTTGGAGTGAGCAGGTCAGAGGCATAGAAATACCTGAGATTCTAGAGTATTGTTCCAGCTACCTGTTTTTTCCAGAAAGCTTTCTTTCCTTGGTGAGCATTAGAGGCAGTGATTGACTAGTTCCAGGGTTATTCCCTGATAGTCAGTGTGCTGCATTACTCTTTCCTGAATTAATGTTTCATCTCTTTTAGCACTCCTGGGACATGGAGATTCCCCAATTTCTGCCTTGTTGTCATCTTCACTGTCCTCTAGGCTGGACCTTCCTTCTCTCTAGGGATCACCTGGGCAGCTGGCTGCTTCAGGTCTATTGCTGTTCCTCTAGTACCACTGGTGCTTTGACTGGTATAAATTATGCCTGGTGCTGGGTTGCCCACTGATACCATCATCTCATTTAGTCCTCAAAATAGCCCTATGAGATGTAGGTCCTAATATTATCACCATTACATAGATGGGAAAACTGAGGCTCAAAGAGTCCCTGTAAATTGTCTAAGGTCCCAAAGCCAGGAAGTGATTGTGAGGCTGAGTTTTAACTCTGGGGCTGTCTGGCCTCAGGGTGGGTGTGCCTGCCTGCTGGACTGTACTGCCTTGCCCTGAGCTGGGCACATGTTTATTGTGAGTCCTGTGATGTCTGGGGCAGAAGTGACTGCTTACTTGAACTCGAGGCACCATGTTCCTGTCTATGTTGCTGTCTGCCTTCTGGTCAGATCCAGACAGGGATATTGGAGGCTACTTTGTGAACCACAGTAAAGTCCTTGACCTGGGCAGGCCTGCTCTGCCAGGGCCAAGTGTGGCTCCTCCTCTTGGGAGATCCGTATGCTATTAGACAACAAATATTACTAAGTAGTATGTCAGGTATGCAGGAAGCCCTCTCTTAGCCTCAATTATCTATCTATAGATCTATGTCTGTAATGGAGATGTTTATCTAGTTTACAAGATTTTGGTTAGGATTGGGTCATAGAAATGAAAGATTTTTGGAAACATGAATAGTGGTTATCTTAGCCTAGTTCCCAGAGAATAGAGCCCAAGGCAGAGCTTAAGTCCTTAATGCTTTGTTGGAAGGTACAGTTGCAGGGCAGCAAGGGTAAGGGAAAAGAAAAGTGAGGTAGAGGAAGGTGAGGTAGAGATAGAGAAGGAGAGGGCAGCAAATACAAGGTGGTGCTTTAGCGAGCTGGCCAGTCTGCACAGAGGTGCACTAGGTGTTTAGCCATGCAGCACATCTCTGGGCAAGCTCTACAGAAGCTCCATGCTGAACAACCGTTTCTCAGTGGAGGCCTGGAGAGGGGATTTATCTGCTGACGTCCTCTTGTCTCTGTTCTTCATTGGTCAGAGTTGCCTCATGAGGAGTTAAATCCCCCATGCCCACTCCTCAGTTACACTCCCAGGTTCTCCAGCAGCCCCTGAAGAGGCCAGCATGGCACTTGGTTGAAGTCTGGAAGTAGTGGGAGGAGCCAGAGATTTGGGGCCTGCATAGTCTCCTCTCCTGGGTCTGAAACATAGCAAGTGGACATAGGTGAGGCCAGGAGGGTACAAGGTGGTACATCAGATGCATCCAGTATAGTGGTGTGTGGATTTTATCCTTTCTATAGTTCCTTATTAGTTAGTCTTGCCTAGACTGCCAAGTCTTTGCCAAGGCTATGATTGAAAACCCAGCTTGGCTTTTGCATGTTGAATTTTACAGCCTTTTCTGCTACTTCATTGCCTAGTTACTGAAGCAGGAGACTTCGTGGTTTTGATGGTACCCAAGTGGGAAGTACAAGTCAACATTTTTAGGTACCAGATAGAGAAGATACAATCAGCCCTCTGTATGCATGAATGTGAAATCTTTGAACACAGAAGACTGACTGTACTATGCCTTTTTATATAAGACACTGAGCATCCGTGGATGTTGCTGTCTGCAGTGCCTTTTGGAACCAATACCCTGCAGGTACTTGAGGGACAACTGTAAAAGGATAGGCATTAACATCTAGGCTTTGTCAGGTTCTCAGTGAATGAGAATTTTTTCATGTGAGATAGTAGTTCAGGATATGAAACCTGGAGTCGTGAGATGGGCTGGAGAAGGCAGTAGGGCCAGGTCACACAAAGGCAAAAAGGCCCTGAGGACTGAGGAGTTTGCACTTTACCCAGAGGGCAGTGGAGAGCCTTTGAAGGAGTCTTAGGGGGAGAGACCAAGTGGGCTGCAGTAAGCCGCACTGGCTATTGTGTAGAAAGGAGTTTGGAGAGAGGTCACATGAAATGAGAGACCAGTGCAGGCAGAGGCTAGTATGACTACAGGAGAATATTAGAGGTGGCTCAGAGCAGAGCTGGGTGATGACTAGGTGTGACATCAGGAAAGGTGAGTACCAGAGACAGAAGCTTGTGGGCTTAAATGAACATCCATGTGCTTAGGTGGTATGGCCTTCCTGACCCTCTGTACAACGCTTATTGGATTGAGCACGCAGGTCCTCTTGGCTCTGCCATCCAGAGTTGGCCATACCACTGGGAGGCAGGGCCGCTGGGGGGAGCCCTGTTCAGGCAGATTTTACCCCTTAACAGAAGGCAAGCAGCCTCTTGTTCAGAGCCAGGCAAGACCTGTTTGTTCTCAGCAAACCCATGTTCTGTCTCTAGGCTGTTAAATACATTGTTAAAACTTGAGCTGTTGCATTTGGGTTGCAGCTGGGAGCTTGGCAGAAGTTCCTGCTAGATGAGGTAAGGGGAGAAGCTAAGGACACTCCTGGTTTGCAGCTGGAAACATCTTTTTGGCCATTTGGCCAGGTTGTAAACGTCCTTTCCAAAGAGCAGGCTCACTGGGGCCTCCGATTGTATGTCTTGGAATTCCCTTGTGCTTAGAAACAGTGCTGGTTGCCTAGTGGGAGAATCACTGGCCTTGGGGTGTTGGCAGGCTTTGGAGGACCTCCTGGTGGGGATCCAAACTCAGGCTGCCACAGTGCTTTGGAGTCCAGTTGAGAGAGCCTGCTCTGTTTTCTTTTCATTTTAAGTATATTCTAAAATATATTTTAAATTTTCCAGAGAACTCCTTGTGGCAAGATTAGAGACTATAAGTAAACATAAGTAGAAAAATAAAATTACTTCACTAAGATACTAGTAGATTTATGACTCTGTGTACATGTATGCAAATATGTAAGTTTGCATGTATTTAAAATTTTTTTCCTGTAAAATTGAAATCATAGAGTACATGTTATTTCGGAGCCTGCTTTTCTCACTCAAAGTAAGCTTTGATCTTCTCTCCCTGTTAATATGCATACAGTATCCATTCTTAACATAATCCATGGTATGGAAGTATTGTAACATCTTTTGTTGTAGTTTCCTGGCATGAGCAAGTCTGTGGTGAAGTATTATTTATTGGGGGTCTGATATGGGCCAGACTTTTTTCTAAACTTGGAATACAGCGCAGACGAAACTCAATATTGGTTTTTCTGCTCAGGCTTGGTGCCGTTTTATTTTCATAAAAGTAGGTTTGACATTGCCCATTTCCAGGCCTATTCGACATGGGTTTCTGAGGGTTCCTGGGAGGGCTTTTGGCAGCACTGAACACTGGTAGGGGCACTAGGCAGACACATACACTTCTACCTACTCTGTCCTAAGCAAGCTCTGGGTATAGATAGGAGATGGGATGGACAGCATGTAGGTAGTTGGCTTTTCCCACACTGTGGGACACAGCCCTTGTTGGAGGCTGCCTCCTCCCAACCTGACCCTGATTAGATGCCCTTTTGTATACCTCATACAAATTAGTGTTCAGGGGCCCAGGATCAGGAGAAATGGGGTGGGGCTCCAGCGCATACCTGCTTGGGGTGGCAGTGTGATGGTGGTGGGCTGGGGGCTGCACAAGGGTGTCTGGCTCTCTGGGCTTGCAGGTTGTCCCCTTCCTCCATCAGAGCAGGACTTCACAGACTCTTGGTAAGCCATTTCCCAGAACCCCATCTGTGATTCTTTGGGGCTCTGCCTCCAGGCTGGGATTCATGGATAGGCTCAGTCTAAGCCAGATAGCACATTCCAGAGAAGTGACAGCTGGTATTCATGTAATGAAGGAACCTGGCTGCTTTATCGTGAGTAAGGCATGAATCATGAACTGTGTCACCAGGGTGATTGGAAAGGAGCAGAGAGGCTTCTCCTTCCCTTGAATTTATTACCTGATCCCTGAAAAGACATGCCACTGCAACTGGTGGCACAACAGGGGAGAAACCCTGGGACCCCCTACTTCCAGCCGTGGTTGGTCTGGTCTCCTGCTTGGGCTCTGCTCTCCCACCACCCCAGCCTGTCTGGCAGTTGGCTGTTTCCTCACTGTTCACAGATACAGCCTCCTGGTTCTGGGTTTTTTCTCTTCCTTCCCTTTATACATACAGAAGTGCACTCTTGAGCTGATGAAGCTTCTTGAAGTACAAGGAGCAGACACTGCCCCTTGTGAAAGCGGCTTGTGTAAGCAAGAACAGAGGCTTTCTGGAATCCCGGGGTGGAGATGCAGTATGCTGAGGCCTGGGGGCAGACCTGTGGCTGGAATAAGGGGGACCTGGGCTCCACCTTGGGGCCAGGCTGGGCCTGCTCACCTTCTTTCAGTGACTTGCTTTCCTCTGCTGCCTTAACTGTATAATGATTCTCTTAGCCCATACCCCCTCCCCTGCAGCAGGTTCTGGACTGGAGGATCTTGTCCTGTGTATCTCTGTGCCTCTAACACCTAGGGCATTGATGGGCATGATGCCAGCTCTGCAGACATTTGGCAGGGGATAACAAATGGGGACGCTCACTTGTTCTCTCTTCTCCCTTATATAGAAACCCATTTGGGGGTGGGGTTGTGGTTGGCTTCTCTGAGCCTAACCTGGAACCACAGTGGATTGGCATTTCTTCTGAAAGGGTGAGGTGAGGAATAGTGGATGTGACTGCATCTCATCAATTATGGCAGTCAAAAAGCTGATGAACTGGCAGCTAAGACTTCGAATTGTCTCAGATAAGACTTATGTTTTAGAGGAAAGCATTTGTATTTCCTTTATTTCCCTTGTTTTCTTTTAGTAAATTTCCAGTGGGGCTTGGCTGAAGTAGAGCAGGAAGAGGAGGGACTGACAGAACTGTCTCAAGTGGGTGCTCTTCCTCCAGCAGGCTCGGGGCTGGGAGGTGACGTCCTGAGCTTCCATTGTGTACTTGGGTCCACTGCCAATGGGGCTTGTCCCACGTTGTGCCTGCTGCCTTCAGACCTGGGTCTGGCTATTTCTAGGTTGACGAGAAGATAACAGCTGGCCTCTGACTCATGTCAGAAGCTCAGCATAAGATGTTGGCCCTGTGTAGCTAATTCATTTTTGTATTCTGAGTGCCTAGCTCAGTGCCTGGCATATGTGGGTCTTTAGTAAATATTTGTGAGTTGTGTCTCTCCACGAGGACAGTGTCTGCCGAGGAGCCTCACTACAGGAAGAGCAGTGTCTGCCCAGAGTGCCTGCTCCCCAGCTGCTCTGGCTGCAGCCGGGTGCAGACTGGCAGGGAGCAGTTTTATTTCTCTTCTGGCCCGCCATCTGCTGTACACTTTTCTTGGGGTGTGTACATCCCTGGAACGTATTGTATCAAGTTCTCTTTCTGTCATTGTCTCTCCTATACTTTTCAGTCTTGTGGGTAAGGACGTGTGTTACATCTGGGTCCCCAGAACCTGCCCTGTCCTGGCACATGTGCTCGTAGGAAAAACAGAAGCAGACAAGCAGTCTGTGAAACAAGGTGGAATGGGCCAGAATCTTAAGACTGACAGACTATTAGAACCAGAGTTGACTGTCCCCCTCAATTCAGCCTTCCCATGTTGCTGGTGGTTACCAGAAGTTGAGAGGGCAGAGTCTCTCCTCCAAAGGGCATTTGGCCTCCCAAAGTAGGGGCCAGAATTAAGCACACATCACTGTACACCCTGGCTGGCATCTTTCCACTGGTGATCCTGAATATTTTTCTTAGCTTCTGTGTGCTCGGTAAGGATTTTGGCATGTTTGAATGTGTGTGTGTATGTGCATATGTCAACGTGTGTCCTCACCTAAGTCGCTTTTTACCTAAGTTACTTTTTATCATTGTTGATCTGATGATTACTATCACTGAATGCCTTGCAGACACTGCCTTCTGTGACCATGAAATTCTGGATGTCCACGTTGCTGGTGGCATGGTTTGGTGTCCTGGGCTGCGTGCGGGCTGAATTCTTCACTTCTATTGGTACGTGCCAACAGGACTGTTGTCTACCTGAGCAATCCTTGGCTCAAGTGCCGAGGGATGTCACTGCCTGAGGGCTGTTCTCATTCAGTGTGGGATGGCTTCACCCACTGGTTTTGACCAGATCTGGAGAGAGTGAGGCTTGCAGAGCTGTTCTTCCGTACTCTTTTTTTTAAACAATCTTTTAATTTTTTCTGTCATTTATTTTATTTATTCTATTTTGGGGAGGAGGTAATTTGTTTGTTTGTTTGTTTGTTTGTTTATTTATATATTTATTTATTGAGGAGGTACTGGAGATTGAACCCAGGACCTCATGTATGCTAAGCATGTGCTCTACCACTTGAGCTATATCCTCCCCTGTTCTTCCCCACTCTTGAGCCCTGATGATCTGGATGTTTTTCCTGTGAGCCAGCTGTCTCAACTGGACCTCCTTTCTGGCAAGTGCAGGCTGCACATTGCCACCTTTCTCCTGGACCAGAGAGTGGTTTGAACAGAAAAGCCCCCAGGATGTCCATGTCCCAGTGACATGACCCAGCTGGGTGACAGTGGGAGAATGCGGTTTGAGGTTCCTTTCTTAAGTAGTCCCCAGTGCACTTAACATCCTCTTAGAGGCTCTGCCTTTCTCTTCCTGAATCTGGGGGCCAGGACCATAAGAATGCCTCAGACCCCTTTAACTTCAGGTCCCTGTGATCCCAAGAGAGCTGACATGCCTGTGGCCCAGGGGACTTGCCTCTGCTGGTGTTCTGTGCCTCAAGGATGAGAGCTGGATGTCCCTCATCGATTTCTTACTGGCCCTTTTTTCTTTCTGTTGCAGGGCACATGACGGACCTGATTTATGCAGAGAAGGACCTGGTGCAGTCCCTGAAGGAGTACATCCTAGTGGAGGAAGCCAAGCTCTCCAAGATTAAGAGGTGTCTGATGTCCTAAGTCCCCATACCCACCCTGAGCCAGCCCTCCTGCCCCACTAGGGAACCCATTCAGGGTGCCCATAAGAAGAAGCCCTTGAGAGGGCAGTGTGGGGCAGGCCTGGAGGTTGCTTCATGCCAGTCCTCCAGAGTGGCTAAGTATGTGGGCTAAGGACTCACTGCTTTTTCCTTGCTATTTAAAAGCCTTTTTGCATGTTACTAGGTTTCCCAGTTCTTATCTAGATTAAGGAGCTGGAAGTATCAGTGGGGAGTTACTGTATTCATTTTTTATTGCCTCTTGATGAAAAAGGTCCTGAATCTTACCAGGGAAATTACCACAGGTGAAGATTCATGTGAGTGGGTGTGTTAGTCCTCCTTTGTCTCTGGTTCCATAGCTGGGCCAACAAAATGGAAGCCCTGACCAGCAAGTCAGCTGCTGACCCTGAGGGCTACCTGGCCCACCCTGTGAATGCCTATAAACTGGTGAAGCGGCTGAACACAGACTGGCCTGCGCTGGAGGACCTTGTCCTGCAAGACTCGGCTGCAGGTGAGGGAGAGTGAGCAGGTGCTTGGGTGAGTTAGTAAGCCCATGTGCTTGCACCTGGGAAGGCTCTGAGCCTGTCCCAGATCTGGGTGTTGGCGGGCACATGAAGTGTATGTCATGGAGCCTGCCGGTCACCTGGCTCTCTCTCTTCTCTGTGGGGACCTGGCTATCCTTGCTTTTAATATATAATAACAATCAGTTCCTAACTTTTCTCTAGTGTTTTCATTCCCTTTTCTGGTGGGAACTTTATTCTGATTACATTTTAGTAGCATGTTTTTATATAAAAATTGGAAAACACAAAAGCAATTGTATAGGAAAATTACAGTTTTTAATCCAATTGTCTAGTGATAAACACTATTAAAGTTCTAGTCTTTATACACATGTATATATAAAAAAGAAAAGGAACCCTACCTATGTACCAGGGGATGCAAATGCACTTGCTCTGAGGGGCCAAAAGAATGAACAAAAGTGAGTTAAGTGGACTGAATGGCGGGACTGGCACGAGCTAGGGAGCGTGGGCCTCATCTAAATTCCCTCCTGCTCATATCTTTTAGAAATAAAACATATCTGTTGGCAGATTTATGACATAAGCATATTCTGTTTTCCTGAATTTTTCAGCATCTCTGTATGTTCTTTAAGTGTTATTCTGGAACATGGTTTTAATGTCTGGACAGTAATATGTCACAATGATACAGTGTAAAACTGGTCAAATCAGTGGATGTGGAATTGTATCCAAATCATAAGTGTATCTTACACATATCTTTGTGCCTATCTCTGATTATTTTCTTAGAATAAATTCCTAGAAGTGGTATTTGCAGGTCAGAATATGAGGTTTTTTTTAAAGCTTTAACTTGCTTTTACTGTAATAGTACTTTCTGTGCTCTAAAATTTTTCTCTCAGCAGGAGATGGAGGGGCAGGCCTGGAGGAGGGCTCTCCTGACTTCCAGCCTTGGGCCCAGCCCCTCTGGACTCACTGTCTCTTCTCCCTGAGTGGGAGTGCTGGTTAACTTCAGACTAGTTGTCTCTCTGACTGAGGCGTTTTTGCCCATGTGGCCAGACTGGGCTGGGCTTGGCTGTGAGCAGGATGGCGTCTGGGGAGGGATTGGTGAGCTCAGCCAGGCTGGAGCTGTGCCCAGTGAGCTCACTGCCTCCAGAAGTCATGGCTGCCTCTCCCAGACCCCTGCCTTCCAGCCTGGGCCTGTAGTCAGAACTGGCTGTTCTGCCTGCACTGTGGGATATTCAGCCTGCCCAGATGACCTCCTGCTCTCCAATCTTGTTCTCCACCCCCCACCCCCACCATCACCATCTGATTCCTTTGGAAAACCTTATAATTAGCTGGAGGGAGATAGGACAGCCCCCGAGAGCAATAGGTTGTTTTCACTTCTTACTTACAGAGTTCTTTCCCCCCAAACGGGGGAGGGGAACAGAGAGACATGCTGACAATGCTACTTTCTCTGGGAGCACTTTTTTCCCCCTGGATTGTAAACTCGTACAGCCGTGAGGAAGACAGGGTTGCAGCACCTTGGTCCCTGGGTCCCCAGACATAGCTGAAAGTGAGTGTGTGAGCCTGAGGTTGTGAGAATAGGCGGCTGTGGGTGTTGCTTCTCTGAGGAAGAGGCCAGAGAAGAAATGGCCTTGGAGTTTCCCTTCCAGTTCTCAGCTCATGGGCAGAAATGAAGCCTCTGGATCAGCCTGGGAGGGCCTGGCCCTCACCTGGAATCCTGAGATTGCAGGAGGTGTGTGTCTTGCTTTACAGCTAGGACTTGGAGTCCCAGAACTGCTTCTTTGGCTATTCTGTGGTCAGGGGCTCTCCCAGGCTCCAGGCTGTGTTCTTGAGTACCACTCTTGGGGAGCTCATGCCCTAGCTCATTGCGGGCCTGAGTCGGAGAGTACCCTAGTAAACAGCAAGGGCTCAGTAAAGTCTCTCAGGGTGACTGTGCCTGGCTTGTGCGGCCCCACCTCAGTGCATAGCCTGGTCAGATGGTCTTCCAGTCCCTAATCTGGGAGTAGGGACAGCACTAAACACCTCTGTGACTGTCATTATCACCTTTCTGGATGATAAAGGCCAGTGGTGAGTAAGGAGTAGCCAGCTGGGCTCTCTAAGTTGATCATCTCTGTTCTTGGGCTCTTCAACCTGAGGTGTGGGCTGGAAGTCTGTTTACCTGGCCAACCCAGTAATCCTGGATCAAGGTTTTCCATGTGATTCATTTTCTACTGAGTGGTTGGCAAGTTCTCCCTGCATCCTCTCCTGTGTCCCTGTCAGTTACTCTCACTGTCCTCTGTCCCTTCTGTCTCCAGCAGTTACGAATGCATGCTTTGGAGCCAGGACTCCCAGAGTCCCCTGTGTTAATTAGTGAGTGAGGCCCTTTCTGTTCAGTTCCAAATGAGCAGCACAGGTAGTTGGTACAGTGAGGAGTAAGGAAGGAGAGGTCTCCGTGGACTGGAGCCACCAGGGAGGGCTTCCTGGAGGAAGGGGAAACAGCCTCTGAGGGAAGGGGCAGAGAGATTGCACTAGCCAGAGAGACCCTCCGGTGGTGCCTCTCTGGTTCCAGGTGGAATTCTACCCCTGGATCAAGGGTAACCTTCTGCTCTCACTCTCTCCTTTGGAAGGTTTTATTGCTAACCTGTCAGTGCAGCGACAGTTCTTTCCCACTGAGGAGGATGAAACAGGAGCCGCGAAGGCCTTGATGAGGCTTCAGGACACATACAAACTGGACCCAGACACGATTTCCAAAGGGGAACTTCCAGGTAATTCACCACGCTAGGCTTTGCCTGTCCAGCCTGCGTGTCTACTGCTGTGGCGGGACAGGGATGGAGCCACTGCTGCTGGTGGTCTCCAGCCCCAGGTGAAGCGCTGCCTCCAGCAGTGATTCTCTCTTGGGTTTCTAGTGGGTACCAGTCCCTTATTCCCATGACAGCTGCCTTTCCGTAGCCCCTACCCAACGAGCTCCCTCTGGGATTAGCCCAAGCCCTCTCTTTCATCTCAGAGAATGCGGAGACTGCTGCTCAGGACCCCCTTGACCTCTGCCCCCAGGGCACCACTCAGGTCTGTGTACAGACCGACTTCTGTCCGCAACCTCAGATTTCTTCTTGCCCAGGACTGATCTCTGGACTCACTGCCCTGTGTCCTGTGTGCCCTCAGTTTCAGTCTCTGCCCTTGTTCATTCTGTTTCCACTTCTCTGGGCTCTTCCCCCTGAGCTCACACATATGCTCTGTTCTTGCTCATCTTACAAACCTAAGGATCAAAGGTCCTTTTGAGTCTCTGCTGCTGATTGATCTTTTCTCCGTCCTGATTAGGCAGCTGGATAGACTCGTCTACACTCTTCCTCCACTTCCTTGGTTCCTGTGTCCTCCTGAACACACAGAGTCTGGCCTCTTTGCCCTATCCACCGATCTTGGCCCTGCAGGATCACTGGTGGCCTTGGCTGGTAAAGCCATTAGGCAGGTTTCAGGCAGAATGTTCTTTAGCTTTTCGGCAGCGTTTGGCACATTGTTTGCCCCATTCTTTCTGATATTTTCCCTTCCTTTGAATTCTGAGACACTGATCTTGGCTGCTTCTCTTTTGACACCTCTCTCTTTGTAACAGGCCCCTTTTCAATTCAACTGATTGCCTTAGTATGTTTATAAGAAGATGTATTGGGGCTTGGGAGCTATTAAAGGCCAATAAACCCTGGCATCCAGTTTATTGCTCACCCATGAGGGCCCTGTGGAGGCACAGCAGAGAGAATCTCGGTGTGTTGGCACTGTGTTGTTGAGAGGGGCACAGTGTTGTTGAATGGTCAAAGCCTGAAGTCCTGGTACTGAGGAGTCCAGTGGGCCGACAGGAGGGAGTGTAGAGTTCTTAATCCTTAGTCAGGCCACAAGGACAGAGAGAGAAGGCAGCTTGGGGTACCTGCAAGATCTATTCACCCTGTAGCTATGAGAATCATGGGTGGGAGGAGGGAGCCACAGCCAGGCATTGACCTTTTACATTCACTTAATAGACCCCTGCATTTCCTGGAGGGGCAGTGAGGGGTGGAGGGGCGTTATTCGCCAGGATGCCATCCCTACCTCATGTCTCCCTAAGCATCTTCTCCAACTGAGCCCAGCCGTTTGTATCACTTGATGTATCATCTATACATGGATGACATCTAGATCTGTGTTCTCTGTCAGCGCCTGTGACCTGAGCTTCCAACCAGTGCAGGCAAGTGCCTGTGGGCCATCTATACTTGGATGTTCCATGGGCTCCTCAAAATTCATGTCCCAAACTGAAATCCTCATCCCCTTTTGAACTGTCCACCCTCCTTCCTCCTTATCTCCACAAAAATTACACCATCCACTTGCTGCTCTGTGGATTCTCCCTCCCTATGTCTTTTGTATTTTGAGGGCCTGACTCCAGCCTCATGGTCATGTCTTTCTCAACTGGATTATTGAAATATTGTTCTGACTTATTGTGCACCTCCAGCTCACTCCTTAAATTATCCTCTGTGAGCTCTTAAGCATATCTTTTTACATGAGTTTTTGATCACAGTTCTTAACTTTGAGGGCTAAAGCCAAATTCCTCTTACATATGGTGTTTAAGGGCCTACATGGGGCCATCTCCCTAGCCTCCTCACCTGTTGTACTAAGCTACCCCATTGCTCAGTTCCTTTGTTTATCCCGCAGAGTGTGGGATAAACATCAGCGGGGTTTCAAGTCTGATCGCCCTTCCACACTCAGCACTCTCTGGGGAGCAGACTTTCCAGTTGGCTTCTGGGATGGATGCTGAGTGTCTGGGACCCATTCTTGACATTCATGGCATCTATGAGGCGTGTTGATAATAGCTACTGATATTAACATCCTGGGGGTCATAGCAGACATTTTCATACATCATCTTGTTGAATTCTTGGCACAAGTCCTCTAAAATTGATGGTATTACCTCTGTTTAGAGATAAAGAGGCTAAAAATCAGAGAGGCTGAGTAACTTGTCCTTAGTGACACAGTTGGTAGGTGCCATAGTGAGGCCCTCATAGACCTAGCTTTGTCCAGCTCACTCAACTGTGTTATACTGCCTTCATCAGTGTGAGTTCCCTGGCCTACAGAGCTAGAGGAGATCTGTGGAGGCCCATGGAGAGTGGATGGGGCCTCAAGGAACCCCTGAAGTTTCTGGTCTTCCTACTAACTCTGTCTTGTGTTTACTCTCCCCAGTTTCCTATCCCACATTGTCTGTTCCTGAGCCGTCAGGGCGAGCAGACCCTGGTCTCTGAAGCAGCCAGCCTATTGCAGCAGGGGTTTCATTCTGGACATCCTGGGCATCAGGCAGCAAGAGCCCACTCTGAGGCAGCTCTTCCATGTCAGCCATGCCTAAATTGCTGTTGACGGGTTTGTAGGGAGACGCCCTTCCTTTCCAGGGAGGATCACAGCCTAAACCCTGCATCTTACCATAGCCTACACACCACATCTCCTTCTGCATGACTTCTTCATGGTCACTTTCCAGCGCTGAGTCAACAGCAGAGGACCTGTGGTCAGAGGACCTGCCAAATTGATCCTCAATGAGGCCCCACCACCTAGTGGTCAAATTTGGCACTGCAGTCTTGTCTCCTGGGCTCCCTTGGCATCTGTCACACCATTCCTGCTACCTCTGGTTCTTCTGCCTCTTGGGAACGTCTCAGTGTTTTTCACTCTATGTCCTTTCTGTGTAGGTCATCTCTGGGGGCCTAGCCTCAGTCACCTTCTCTATTCTTTCCTCACACTGTTCCTGGAAGTGGTTATCCTCCTCCATATCTTTAACTGCCACCTAAGTTCTATTTTTTACATTCAACTAGTTTTTCTATCTTCCACACTTAAATGGCCAGATGCCTTGCAAACATCTCCTGTGTGGTGCACGGGACTTTCATACTCTTGAACGCTACTTCTTGGTGGGCTTCCTGGGCTCCTCCATAACAAAGGCCCCTTCCCTCTTGGGGAAAGGGGAGTCTGAGACTAGGAGATTGGTTGTGCACACCAGCTCAAGGCAGGGCCAGCCTGGTGTGCTCACTGTACTAAGGCCCTTAAAGGTGTGTGTCTGAAGTGGGACTCTGCTGGGATAATATTTTCCCCTTCCAGAGGCCCAGGCTCCCTCAATGGGGGGATCTCTCTTACTAACCCAGGGACTCTTTGGAGCCTGACTATTTGCCTCCTGCTGCAGGAACCAAGTACCAGGCAGTTCTGAGTGTGGATGACTGCTTTGGGATGGGCCGCTCAGCCTACAATGAAGGGGACTATTATCACACAGTGCTGTGGATGGAGCAGGTGCTAAAGCAGCTCGACGCTGGGGAGGAGGCCACCACATCCAAGGCCCAGGTGCTGGACTACCTGAGCTATGCCGTCTTCCAGTTGGGCGACCTTCACCGTGCCCTGGAGCTCACCCGCCGTCTGCTCTCCCTTGGTAATAAGGTCCTAGGGGAAGGTCAGGTGTGGATGGGGAGGTAGCAGGAGAACTGGTCACCCTGCTGGCCCCTCTCTGGCCACTATCCAGGGACTGAGCCAGTCTGACATATAGCTCGGCCAGTGACTAGTGCTTTGCTGTTTTTAGGCCCAGACCAGTTGTCAGCTAGCTCATTACCCACCTTGCTCCTGGCCTTAGCACTTTCCCAGTTGTCAATGGATACCCTCAGGCCTGTGATGCCTGTGGCCCTACATGCTGTCTTTTTGAACAGGAATCCAGTGCTGTAGTATATTTGCTGCTCTGCACAGTGGAGCTTTCACTGCATGAGGAGCAGTTTGAGAGGCAAGCTGTTCTTCTGGGTTGAGGCAGTGACAGTGACCTGACCTGTTAGAGATCTGAGGTCTAACTAGGGGACTTGCCATGGCATTGGTGATTTCAGCGTCTTGTGGTGTTAGACTGAAGGGGATCAAAGGCCCTGTGCTTAAGAACCTATTTGGTCCACCTCTTACTAATATATGGGGATATCATAGTCTAGAATTTCACAGACCAGCAATGACTTCCTTTTGCTGCTGCTTTTCATGGGCCTTGAGTCTGAGGCCAGGTAGCACATGAGTGTCTGCAAGACAGATATGGGAAGAGAGCTTTGTAGACTCTGTTGTATTAGTAAGAGCCTTGGACAGGGAGTTGGGACATCTGGATTCCTGTTCTGTATACCCTAACCTTAATCTGTTAATCTGTTAACAACTTTGGGCCTCCATTTCCTCATCTGAGAGGTGGCACAGTAATCCTACCAAGCCTGCTCCTTCATGTTGTGAGGCCCGCAGGATGAAGCTGTGGCAGTGTCACATGGCTATTCTTGTTGCCAGTGTTTCAGCCTGCCTTCTAGCTGTGGCCAGCATGTGATGTGGTCACCAGTAATGGATGTACTCTAGGGGATGGATGTAACTTAACACAGCCAAGACGGGAGAAGGAGGGAGAACTCTGGACTGCTTCTCTGGACCTGTGTCCTAGGGACCTCCAGGGAGGCCTGAGAGGAGAGCCGTGCTGGTGGTTAAGTGTCCCCCGCTTTGTTGCTCCTTTCTCATCTCTGACCAGAGTTGGGGGCACCTCTGTTGGTTTTTCCGCTTTGACCAGCGAACCCCGGTTAGGTGCTGCGGAAGGCAGAATGCTGCGTGCAAGTGAGCTGCTGGGAGAGAAAACCGCTTACAGAATAATTTCTCTAAATGACCTAACAGATGTTTGTGGTTTCCTTTTCCTTCTTGTTCTTTGCTTTTGCTAGACCCGAGCCATGAACGAGCTGGAGGGAATCTGCGGTACTTTGAACGGTTGTTGGAGGAAGAAAGAGAAAAAATGTTATCAAATCACACAGCTGTACTAGCAACCCAGGAAGGCATCTATGAGAGGCCTGTGGACTACCTGCCCGAGAGGGATGTCTACGAGAGCCTCTGTCGTGGGGAGGGTGTCAAACTGGTGAGACACGTGGGTGGGTTGGGGCCCAGGCTGTGGATCTAGACCTTGGACAGGCAGCTCTGGGCAAGATGTTCCTCTGTCTGTAGGTAGTTTCCTCAGTTCTTTGTAGCATCTGCTCAGGTTGACGTGTAGGGGCCTTCTGAGATACAGGACAGGAGACTGTCTTTCCTGAGGTCCCAGGCAGAGTTTCAATCCTCTAAGTTATTAGTGAGCTCCCCTCTCCACCCCAGCATGCCAGCTTCTGCTTGTCTCATAGTTCTGAAGAAAACCATGGGTGGGGATGTGACTTGGGCCCTGAAGGAATTCAGGTCTCTAGCAAAGACGAGGCAGTTGCTAGAGCTTAGTATGAGGTATCACTGGCCTTTGAGAGCTCTGGGATCCCAGTGTTTCCTCATGGAGGCTGAGGTGTGAAGAAGGCTCTCGGCCTTTTCTGCATCACTGTCTGCCTGGCTTCCGCACCTGGAAGAGCTTCTTCACCGCCCCAACCCTTCTGACCTACTCACATCTCTTAAGAAAGGGGCCAGGGATTACACCCTGCCACAGGACTTGTGAATGTGAGGTATTCTTGGGATACAAAATATTGCATGATTTGTGGGGTGTCATTTCCTGCCGATCAAACTGAGGGGCTTTTGTTTTCTTCTCTCCTGGGTCAGAAGGGCGTGGCTGCTGGACATGGAGTGTGAGACTAGTGTCTGCAGCCAGCCAGCCTGGCACTGAGGGTTGGGACAGTCACTCAGCTCAGGGCCTGTTTCTCTGTGTTCCCCAGACACCTCGAAGGCAGAAGAGGCTTTTCTGTAGGTACCACCATGGCAACAGGACGCCGCAGCTGCTCATCGCCCCCTTCAAAGAGGAGGATGAGTGGGACAGCCCACACATCGTCAGGTACTACGATGTCATGTCTGACGAGGAAATCGAGAGGATCAAGGAGATTGCAAAACCCAAAGTAGGTGTCTCTGTGGCTCCTCCTCAGGCCACTCATCCCTGGTACCATGGGCAGTTTGGTTGCTTCCCCAGCTGGCCTTTGCTGATGTCTGGCATGAAAGTGCCATCTGGTACTGAGGTATTGCAGGCTTAGTTTGACCTTGTGGGTTCACGGTCCAGTAGGGGAAGAAATGAGGGAGCCAATGTGGACAGCCAAGTGCTATGACAGAAGGGCACTCTGGGAACAGGGCAGGCTCACAGGGAGAAGTGTCAGCTCACCTGGTTGGGGGCTGGTGTGTGGTGAGGTTTTAGGAAGAATGCCGTAGGACACTGGGGCCTCTGGAGCTCCTGATTAGGATTGCCAAGGAAGTGACTGACTTGGAGGAGGACAAAAATCTCTTCAACACTGAGTCTTCTCATCCAGGAGTAGTCTGGGGCTCTCCATTTATTCATATCTTTAAAGTTTTTCTTCATGTAAGTCCTGCATGTTTCTAGTTAAATTTATTCCTAGGTAGTTTTTTTGTTATTGTAACTTTGTTTCTTTTATTATGTTTTTACTGATCACATTATTAAATTAGTTGACTATTATATGCTAAGCTATTGATTGTAAAAATATATTTCATAGTAATAGCTACTGTTTCCTGAGTTCTTAAGTGTGGCAGGCCTAAGTCCTTAACATATACTAAGTGCTGTGTCTGGGCAGCAGGCTCTGTCCTTGTCTTCATTTTGCCCACAGGAAGCAGACGTGGTGTGGATCACAGCTAGCTACTGAGCTCACTTGCCCCTCTTGTGGTTTTTAGCTGATTACCTTGGGCTGTCCAGGTAGTATTAGCAGCTACCTACTAAGCAGGCCGTTGTTTTTGGATAACTAAGGAAATAAGTTATCCAAAGGATAAGGAAAATTCTGTTTTCTCATTCCTGATAGTTACAGTTCTTTTGTTTTTGTTGTCTTGTTGAGCTGCCCAGAACTTTTGGAGCATTTTTACAATGGGAAAATGTCTTGTTCTTGAATTTCCTGGAAATTCTTTTGGTATTTCACTGCTAAGTTGGCCGTTGGTTTTATGTATGTGTCATCATGTTGTAAAATTTTTCTTCTATTTCTAGTTCATAAAAGATTTTCTCCCATTTGACATCTTTCAAAGAGAACTACTTGTTGCCATATTCCTACCCTTCTCCTATCACTGGTGATTAGGAGGGAGGATTTAGCTGGAAATCCTTGATTGCTCTGCTTCTAGTAGAATTGTAGTGGCCTGGAGGCCCAGTGCCTGTGGAGAGATCTAAGATAGGTTCCTGTCTTGGGCCCTGGACCTCATCTTGGAACAACCTTGGCTTGAGGTACTAGGCCATCACGGGCTCAGAGTCAGTTGTTGGTATCATTGATGTGGCTGAGGGAGGGTGTGGCCAGTGTGTGTGTAGAATGGGAACCAGAACTTACCCCCCTCCACCTCCACCATCAGCTCCAAAGTCCTCCAGGGAAGAAAACTACTTTCCTGGTTGCCAGGCAAGAGGGGCACTGTTGTGCCAGAATCTCCTGAAAAACTCCTCACTTGTTCCTCAGACCAAAGCACTGAAACTTTTCTGTGTGTCTGTGTGTGTGTGTGCATGTTGATGCATGTGTGCACGTGGGTGTGACAGGGTAGTGTGGGCCGGGAGTGGAGTGTTGGGAAAACTTGTCTTTGAACAGAAGCCATGCAAAGAGCCAAACATGTTGGCTGTTACAAGCTGACCTCTCCTTTCCGGAGTCTGTAAGGGACAGATGCTATTCTGGCTTTGAAGTAGGGCCCATGAGCTTAACTTGGCCTGTGGGGAATGCCTGGCAGCTGCTTGTGGGTCCCTGACCTTCTTTCAGAATAGATCTGTCTGTCCCTGGGAGCAGAGCACAGCTGCCCAGAGCCTCCCTGTGGGCGTCAGGCCAGTACTGGCTTAGATGTTTGGATGGGGTCTAGCTGCGGCTGCATTTGTCATCAGGGAGGAACTGTAGATAGGATCTCAGGGAAGCGCTCTGCTCCGGGTGCACTGCCATCTTACCAGAACGTGCTGCAGCAGCACAGTGTCCAGGCTGGTGGATCTCACCTCCTGACTGGCCTTCTGGTCCATCCACTCCTCTCCATCCCTTCTGCCACCTCTTGCCCTGACCTCTGCCTTACATCCTCACTGGCCTCCTTGTTCCTGTTCTGGCAGTTCCTTAGTCAACTCTCCATGAGGTGTCAATAGTGATCTTTACTTACATTCAGGTTGTGGTGTCCCATCCCTGTATACAGCCTTTCCTGTATCTTATTGGTCACAGGTTGCCTCCAGCCCAGCCCTTACTTACCTCTTCAGTCTGTTCCTGTAATGGTCCTCTACCTGCCTGCTTACCCTTCCAGTCTCAGCTAAGTGGTTCCCCCTGTAGGAAACCATTCTTGACCCTGTAGACTGAGTTCCTAAAGACACTGAACTCCCCACCTCCCAGCTCCTACCATGATGTGCTGTGATTACCCAGCTAGTTTTCTGCCTTCCTCTTTTGACTTAGTTGTTTGAGGGCAGGGACCATGTCTTGTTCACCCAGCATAGTGTCAGGCACACAGTAAGCACTCATCAGGACAGTCCACAGCTGAAGCACTGGGGGCTGATTCCAGGTGGCAGGTCCTTCCCGGGAGTATCACTGTACCCATCTGTAGAGACTGGGGGTATGAGGTATGTGATGGTGTGTGTGTATGAGTATGTGGAGGTGGGTGGGTTCCAAGCAGCAGTTCACTTATTGCAACTTGTAGAGTCCTTTCCTGATCCTATCATCTGACCTTGCCAGGCTCCCAAGGGAGCGAAAACTGTGCCTCCTGTCTTTGTTCCTTGTAGCAGTGGGAGCCCAGTGTGAGCTGGTGCAGGAGAAGAGTCTTTGGGTAGGCTTCTGGGCAGAGGAGGCCACTGAAGTTCAGAAAGATGCTGGTAGACTTGTCCACAGTGAGAGGAGCATGCAAGGTTGAGGCTCAGGATTGGCAGCACAGTCTGAATGTGGGAGCAGGCAGGGGTGGTACATGGGCCTGGTGAGGAAGGGGGCTATCTGGACAGGTGGGTGGATGGACAAAGCAGATTCCATAGGCATAATTCTATAGACAGCATGGATCTGGAAGGGATCAAGGGTGGGAGTGACCCAGAGGGCAGTGTCCAGGGTCTGACAGCAGAGCAGGAATGTGGAGGCCTCAGACTCCTGCTCTGACCTGGCTTGCAGGATCAGGGGGGCTTTGGCTAGAGTGGTTGCCTGCAGACTGGCAGATCAAGTCCCAGTCTTTCCTTTTCCCCACTGGCCTGACCGGCAGATTAGGTCCCAGCCTCTCCAGGAAAACATTCAAGGCAAAGAATGGTAAGTCTGACTTGCCTTCCTGCCTTCCAGCTTGCACGAGCCACTGTTCGTGATCCCAAGACAGGTGTCCTCACTGTCGCCAGCTACAGAGTTTCCAAAAGGTTAGCAAAGGTGGTGGTGGTGGTGGTTGGCTGCTCAAGCCTCAACTCCAGGGCTTCCCGGTTCCTGCCCCAGGGAGGGTGGCTGGGCTTGTCCTCCCTGCTGCCACCTTCCCTACATGGAACACTCACCCTGTGTCTCCTGTTAGTGCTGGCCCTGACTCTGGGGAGAGTGAAGGACCTCAGTGAAGTCGCCTTTCCCCACCTTCCTCTCTCTCCCTCTTGTTTTGCGTTAGCTCCTGGCTGGAGGAAAATGATGACCCTGTTGTGGCTCGAGTGAATCTTCGGATGCAGTACATCACAGGGCTAACAGTAAAGACTGCAGAATTGTTGCAGGTATGGTTGTGCTTCCTGGGACCCTGGAGTTGGGAAGGGAGTATTTCTAGCTAGATGGTGTCTCTGGTGCCCAGGGCTAGACACAGGGAGGCTTGCCCAATAAACTATATGACTGCACAATGCTATGAATATGGAGTAACCTCACACAGGGAAGCCAGAATTAAGTCTGCCCACTGGCATTCAACAGTCAGCATTCAACAAATATTGACTGAGTATCTTCTGTGTGTCCAAGAATCATACTAGGAACTAGGGATCATTGGTGAGCATCGAAGGCCTGTTCATGTCTTCTTGACTGCAGAAGCTGAAATCCTGAGTTGTTCCAGGGACACATCTAAGATCTATAAATATCTTCAGAGGTCATGGTTCTGAGTCATAGAGGTAAAGTGTTCTGTGATATGTTGGTGCAATTGAGAGGCCTGGGCTGGTTGGCTGGTGAAGGGGGAATACTCCTTTTAAAGTAGCCCTCTTTGGGACCCTGGCTTCTTACTTTTATATCAGAGGTGATTGTAAAGACATAGCAGCACCATGCTGAAAGTTTTGGGTACAGCTCTTAATATATTCTCTGGTCTGTTGAGTTCAAATCAGCACTGGCCATGCTCCTTTCTGAACATCTGAACTTCTGGGTACTGCTGTAAAGTGATGACCTGAGACATCACCACAGAAGGTTCACTGGCATTTTTCTCTAATCCTCTGGGTCTGTCTGGCCAGAGTTTGTGTCTATTTAAGGATCTCATACTTTACCTTTAGACTTGGACTTTGCGTCTGATCAACCATAGATCTCATTAGAATATTGAACTGAAGATCACTTGGGAAAAATTCTCTGAACTTTTGCCTGGACACACCCAAGCAAATCAGTACTCATCTCCCCTCTCCTCTCCCCATGGCTGTGTCAGCAATCAAAACCAATTTTGAAGGTTCTCCTTTATGGATTTGTATGAGGTCCACCAGAGTTTTTAGAAATGTGCTGATTATCTTACAAACAGTCTTATGAAAATGTTATATAATTTTTTCAGCTTAACTCAGCTAAGTGTTTCATTTGTAGGCCTAATTTTTAATTAAGTTCTTAGGCAAGCACATTAGGAGAAGACTTCTGCCACATCTCCCACTTCCCTCTCATGTGTGAGAACACCACCATTTGAAGAGCCATAGGACTTCCATGCCCTGGGTGCATCCTTGTGGGTGTTGTGATTCATATCTTCCTGTTGTTGTTAAGATATCTGCCACTGCTTCCTGCACATCAGAGCCAGTTTTAGGACTCTCATGGCCCTTATTGAGGACAATGGCCTGCTTGGTTGCTGATTCCAAACCCTGGACCAAGGAGCTGAGAAGAGTGGACAGGACCTGTGCCCCTCTTGCTCTGGTGACTGGCTTCCCAGCTGTACCCTCTGTACCCTGTCTCACATGCAGCCTGAGAAGACAACAGCTTCATGCTTGGACTAGCTTCTCTGCCACAACCCTGGCTTCATCTTAACTGACCTTTTATCATGTGGTAGTTGATGACTGAGGACTGAATGCTGCAACTCCTAGTGAAGGGGCTTTTATGGTCAGAGCTCTTCTGGAAGAGCTGGGCCACAGCTTCCAGGAGGCTAAGACAACGTTGTGGTTTGGTTTCCTTCTGTAGGAACTATCTTGGCATTTTCTTTGCCACTGAGTGGTATTGAAAGCTTTGATCCTGCGTGTTCTGGGGACAGGAACCTGGGTTTCAGTACCTGTCTCTAAATGTTCATTTTACATTCCACACAGTGTGACATATGCCTAGGCACCAGCAATAGCCTCCTTTGCAGGGCCCCAAAGGGAGTGTTACAGGCTTCTGGAAGGGAACTAGTTCTTCTGCCTGTCAACATTCTTTCATCTCTAGTTGATGTGTTTGCTATAGATCATTTGGAAGAAAGAGCAATTGTGGCTTTCTTGTGAATTGAATGAGGGCCTATCTGATAGTGGAGGAGATGCTACAGTGCCAGAATTCTCTAAGATTGAAGACACTCCTGACTCAGTGTCTCAGCCTTCACCAAAAAAGTGATTTCTAACCACTTTTTACCCTTCACTTTGACCTCAGTATCATAAATACCCATGTCTTTCAGCGACTGATTCTTCTACTTTTGTAACAAGAAATCTAAAAATGCAAATGAATACCTCCTTCCAGGAATCAGTTTTGGTGTACAGTTGCTTAAAAATATGAGTCTGGAGCCTGGAGTTTGCTCATGTGGCGATTCTGATTGCTGCAAATCGAGAGGTTCCCATGACACTTGCACTATTTGGGGCTGTATTAAATAGCATAGGTACAAATCGCTTCAGCACCATGATTAATGAGAGTCCCCAAACTGTTAAAAGTTGAGCCAGCTATAACAATGCTTCTTCTTTTATTACCCCCAGTAGAGAAAGTTTAAGCAGTCCATCCATAAGTGGGAGCGTTGGAAGGCTCTGCAGCCATAATAGTCTCCAGCTACAAGCAGTGATCAAATTTCCCTAATAAGTGCATTGGCACAGTAATCACAGCCATGTTTAAAACTTTCTTAAAGTTCTCAGCTAGAGAGGGTCCAAAGAAAAGGCATTTGTAATATCACTTCATCAACTGCACTAGCATGTCTCTCCTTAGATGCATCTCCAGCACTAGAGCCATCTTCTGAGCCAGGCCTCCTGGCACTGTTGACAGGATTTCCAAGTATTTTTGGTGTGGGCCTTATGAAGATCGAAGCAGTGTATGACAGCATATTTTCATCCACTGATTCTTCGTGTCACAATTTTTATTTTTGTGGACACTGAAAACCATGCTGCTGAAGTTCTCCACTGCATCACGTTTGATAAAATTTTGTTTTGTTTTGTTTTGTTTTTTACTCCAACAGGAAGATTTTCTCTCTTGTAAAGTCCACCCTCCCTTTATCTCCCCTTCATGTCCATACGTCTCCATTATTGCCAGCTTTGCAGCATCTCTTACCTGACTGTTGGAATTGCCAAAAAGGATATACAAAACCAATTTTTTGAGTACTAATAGCTGAACCCCAAAGATGTTTATGGTTTCATTAAGACACAGAGCCATGTGTTACCATTCGGTACATCAGCTTCCGTGTCAGATTCTGTACTTCATCTTGAACTTCGTCTCCCATTCCAGCTACTAAAGCTAAAATAACCATTGTGATTTAGGACTTGTGCTGATAAGCTGTTCACAAAGGCACTTACAATTTCTAATCCTGTTGGTGACACCTGAACTGGCTCAGGCCCTACTTCAGGTCCAGACTCCCATTGGGAGCCCTGGGGTGGAGCAGCAGTTTTGGCTACCCTGCAGCCAGCCGTCCATGCCCTGCTGCTTCATTTGGATGCAGAAGTACTCCATGCAGTAGACCGCTGTGGGATGGGGTGGGATATGCTTGTCCAGTTCAGCCTGACCAGGAAGAGCTTCTAGGGACAGTGATGGAGGTGGCAGGAGCACTGCCAGGCACTAAGTAGCTCCCAAGTTAGCATTTAAAAAATTAATCCCAATTCTGAGTTTCTTTCTTTCTGCTGATTACCTTCTCACTATTTTCCAAACAACGAGGGCCCACGCCAAGGTCTGCTTCAAGAAGGGCTCCCTCTGCCACTGTACAGGTGTCCCCACAGGGCTGGAGCTTCTCCCCAGTGGCCATCTGCAGCTTGTCCATCTTGTTCTGTTTGGGAAACCACATTTGTGCTGCAGCCTTCCTCTTGGACAGCTGTAGACCTGTTTGCAGCATTTGCTCTGCCCATGTTGGCAGGGCATAATTACCCTCCACTTTAGACAGGCTGCTCTTGGGGGTTCTAGTTGTTACCTGGGGAGATGGTATCCCTGGGAGAGGGGCTGCTTCAGGATGGTTCATGCTGCTGACAAAATCCAACATTGTTATTTCCCACCAGGTTGCTAATTATGGAATGGGAGGACAGTACGAGCCACATTTTGACTTCTCCAGGGTAAGGCCCAAATCACCTTGAAATCAGGTGCTTTCAAGGGACCCGTGCCAGGTAGTTTGAGAAGGCTGGGGCCTTTAGGAGCATGGCAGCCCCTGCATCAGGTCCCCCTCCCTCAACAGGGCCTACCTTTGTTGCTGGCAAAGTCCAAGTCCAGAGCTGAGTGCAGCCCAGCTGTTTCCCCTGTGATGTAGGGAGTGGTTCCCCTGGCCCAACCCTGTCATTCTTTGCCATGGTTCTAAAGCAGAGGACCTCACTCGGTCTTTGTGAAAGCTGTTCCTGCCTCCTTTTCCTCATGCCTGGCCAGGGTTTCCTTTGCAGCCTTGACCCATGGTCCAGGCTGATGTATGGAACACACACTTACTATCTTCCCCTGACCTTTTGGGCCCCAGTCTTGTGGGTGGTGGGAGAAGTCAGTTGCAAACTTGGGTGAAAGTTGTTGTCTGTTGCAGCGACCTTTTGACAGCGGCCTCAAAACGGAGGGGAATAGGTTAGCAACGTTTCTTAACTATGTAAGTATCAGGTACAGGCCCACCTGTTTACTCTCACTTGATTTTATAGAAGAATGAGCAAGATGCTTTCAAGCGTTTAGGGACGGGGAATCGTGTGGCCACATTCTTAAACTACGTGAGTATGATGCGTGCAGCGTATGGGCCTTAAGGGGAGCCTGGGTCCAGAGTGCTCTCTGACATCCACTCCTATCAGAGCTGATACCACCAGCTGTGTTTGATGGCTGGCCCTTCTGGCTCTTTGCACCCTTCTTGGCTGGAGTAGAGAGTTGCCCTTTGTTCCTATCTGTGTGCTCCCCTGATCCCCCTGACTTCTACATCGCTGGCTCTTTTTTGATGGGTCCAGTGCTTGTCTGGACTTTTGGGATGGGTGCCCTGGCAGCAGAGTGAGGAGGTATCCATGAGGTGCTCTTAGATGAAGCTGCCTTCGTTTCCCCAGAGCTCCAGCCACAGGCCATTGAGTTTATCTCCCACGTGAGGAACAGTTTCCTCTCCCCTCTGCTGAGAGCCAGCTCTTAAGAGGCATAGAAGCCATCAAGCAACTTAGACAGAAGCTGGTGTCCATTTTCTTCTTTGGTGTCTCATTTACGTTTTTATTGTGTGGTTATCATGTGCTGGGGACTGCCATGAACATGCTGGTGAGCAGGACATGTGTGGTCTCTCTTGGGCTTAACGGTCTAACGTGAAAGACTTACTTTAAACATAGGAGAGGTAACTGTTTAGTTACCGTGGTGATAAGTGCTTTGAAGTACTTAGTAGTGCAGGGTAGGGTTCAGAGAAGGCTTCTCTTGGGAAGTAACATGTCAGTTGACACTTGAAGGTTGAGTGGAAATTAGTTGGTGGAACATGGTTTCTGGCAGAGGAGTGAATGTGAGGAGACCTTAAGAGGAAAGGAGCTTGGGATGTTGGAAAAAAGAGAAAATGGGCGGCGTGTCTAAGAGTGCATGAATTGGGAGTGGCTAGAGGGAGAGGCTGGTGAGGCTGCCAGAGCCTTCGGGTTCTAGAAAAGAGCCTGGATTTGATCCCCGCTCCTATGAGAAGCCATCGGGGGGTTTTGTCTTATTCATTTACCATACGTTTCTTGAGTGCCCTTCAGTCTGTGTGGTATATGTCCCGTGGAAATATTTTTTAGCTCCACATTACTACATTACAGGCTAAAAGCCTGAAGTAAGAGAGCCAGATGAGAAGTGGTGCTTTGGGCATGAGCTGAGGCACGCTCTGGGCATGAGTGCAGCCTCGCTACTGTTGAAACTGTGTTCCATTTAGTTTGAGGTTTTACTGTGGGCCTCTGCAGACAGCGCCCTGCCTGCCTGCCCACCCAGCTGGCCCTGGGGAAGGTGGCTGTTCTGGGGAGGGGAGGTCTGACTAGAGCTGCCAGAGAAACAGTCCAGAGTTGGGATCACAGATGGTGTTGGAAGCCACAGGGAGCTCCCCGTCAGGGCAGCTCACAGGGCACTGGCTTAGGCAAGGCCCAGGCTGGATGGGGATAAAAGGGGTGGAGGTCAGTCAGGCATTTTTCCAGTACAGACTCAGATTGTTCCCATTCGTGGACAGCCAGGTTATGGGTCTCCTGCAGGCCTTTGTCTCTCGAGCGCCCATGGCATGGAGACTGTCCTGATGAACCATAAGCAGGGTTGAGAGAGGGGCAGAATGTGGGAAGAGCCTTTCTTGGCTGAACGGCTGGTGGTGGAGCAGAGCCTCCAAGCACTTCTGCTCATGCTCAGGGTGGGGGTGATCTGCATACCTTGCCATGTCCTTTGTGGCTCAGTTGCTCTGAGAGCCTTGAGTAGAAGGGCCAAGCTCTATGTCTTGTATTCCCAGATGAGTGATGTAGAAGCTGGTGGTGCCACTGTCTTTCCTGATCTGGGGGCTGCAATTTGGCCTAAGAAGGTAGGTTCTGGTTCTTGTGGGTCAAAGGTTGAAATACGGGGCTCAGACTTCATCCATGTCTCCTAGTCCCATTCCCTGGCCTGCTTGACTACTGCTTTGAGGGGCCTTAGCCCCTTCTTGCCTGAACCCTGACCTTGTGGTCTCGGCTTCTATCTGGGAAGATGGGATGGGGAGGCAGGTAGGATTTGAACATCCACACCACCCCACTGTGAAGGATAGGTGCTTTCTGGGGAACTTCTCTACACTGGAGTCCTAGAGCCCCTGTACATGAGATAGTGAGGGTGTTTCTGCTCAGGGAGGGCTCTGTGGTACTCAAGGTCAGATCCTTGAGCCCACTATCCAAGCATATTGTTTGATGGGGCTTCTTTATCCAGGGCACAGCTGTATTCTGGTACAACCTCCTGCGGAGTGGAGAAGGTGACTACCGAACGAGACATGCTGCCTGCCCCGTGCTTGTGGGCTGCAAGTGGGGTGAGTGGCTTAAGGTGTAGTGTTGGTCTCTGGGCTCTAGTGGTCAGCCTGAGACTCTGAGCTGGGAGACAACTGCTGCCAATTTTCACAAGGCCAGACGGTCTCCGTTTTTGAGATTTTGTTTCTTTTTTTTTTTGTTTTTTTTAAGCCTGCTAACTGGTAGCCCCACCTAGCCATGTAGCTGTGCATTCAGCTCGTTATGTGCCAAGATAACTGGTTGGGGACACTCTCAGAGATGCCTAGAGGGCTGCAGAAGCCCCAAGAAGCGTTGTGGGTCCAGGATGGCTCCCCAGAAGAGTGGACTCTGGCAAGGGTTCTGAGGGTGTAGTTGGGGAGAACTGGAATCAGAGAGGGCAAGGGGTATCCCAGGCAAGCAAAGCCTACGTGGAACAACACAGGCTAAAATCAGCCTCATAGGTGTGGAGACTGGCTGCCTTTGTCTCTTGCACAAGAGGAGGCCTGTGGCACAGGGGCCAAGAGATGAGGCTCCAGGCTGGGAACAAACTGTGGAGACTGAAACTTGAGCCTTGTTCTGGAAGCAGCTGTGGTGAGCCATGGAGAAGCTTGAACCAGGATGTGACAGGAAGTGATCACAAAGAGATGAGTATAAGCCCCCTGGGAGAGTTTTGGGGATAAACAGTGATGGGTCACAGAAAATTAAGAAAATGAGAAAAGAAACAAAAAAGGGAATATAAGTACAGTTGACCCTTGAACAGAGCAGGGGTTGGGGCGCTGACCCTCTGTGTATAATTTATAGTTGGCCCTTCATATACGCTGTTCCTCTGTATCCGGGATCTGGATTAGCAGATTCAGCCAACTGTGGATCATGTAGTACTGTTGTATTTGCTACTGAAAAAAATCCACGTGTAAGTAGACTCGTGCAGTTCAAACATGTGTTGTTCAGGGGTACACTATATAATCTATATTAGGTAGCTCAGATATGAGTAATATTTATATAATGATGTAAATACTGAATATTAATTTAACTAGAACTTGTAATTTAACTATATTGGGGGGTGGGGGGAATAGATATTTTAAGAGTGGTATAAAAATTTCCAAATCTCCATCTTTCATAGTAGACCATCAATATATAAGATCTAAAATTGAAAGTCAAGAAATAGCGTTATAAGTATGTTATGTAGAAAAATGAGGATAAATATCAGAAGAAACAACAAAAGGAGTTGAATATACTCAAAGTGGGGATTGGTGGTGGGAAGCGGTAGGTAAGGATTGCTGTTTATCATTATAAGCCTTGTAGAACAATTTGATTTTTTTCAACTAAGTACATGTATTACTTAAAAATATTATAAATTATATTTTAAAAGTATTCTTGCTTCATTTGTGCATTAACATCAATTTTAAAAAATTCATTATGGAACAGTCTCAATAGAGGAATGAAATTGTGGTTTGTAAGCATTTAAAACATAGCTTTAGATGACAAACCATGCTAGCACTGGCTCTTCTTCTCTGCTGCCCACAGCACGCAGATTGGATCTCCTGGCCCAGAGCCGTGAGGTTCCTGTCTAGGCCCTCTGCAATACTGACAGGCTTCCTCACCCTCATCTCCCACTTCTTAGTTCCCACCTGCCACACCTCAGTAATATTAAGTGTTGGGGTCCTTGACTTAACACCAGGGTGGTTCATGCCTTGATGTCTTTGTCATCCTGTTCCCACTTCCTGGACCCTCTTGGTGTAGGAGCCATCTGCTCTGTCCAACTTCTTCCCTGATACCTCCTACTCAGTTTCGTGTTCCAGCCCTGGGGTCTCCTCTTCCCCGACGTGGGTAGATGCCCTTTGGCTCCATGTCCGTAGCAACCTACATACATATATATCTTGTGTCACTGGCAGACTTTTGTACCCTTATCTGTCTTCCTCACCAGCTCATGAGCAACTTGAGGACTGAGACCAAGTCCTATTCATATCTGAGCCTCAGGTCCAGTGTAGAAGTCATTGTGAAGGAATCATTAATTTTGGCTGCTGAACTAACCAACAGGATTGTAACATACTTTCTCTCTGTTCACAGTCTCCAATAAGTGGTTCCACGAACGAGGGCAGGAGTTCTTGAGGCCGTGTGGATCAACAGAAGTTGACTGACATCCTTTTCTGCCTTTCCCCTTCCTGGCCCCACAGCCCATGTTGTCTTCAAGTTCAACGTGACAGACCCCTCTGTATGTTCCAGCCCCTGTCAGGAGGGTCTTTGGAGGAGTGAATGTTTGTCTGGAGCAGAGAGTGGACTGGGGAAGGTCTTGGGTGACCTGAGTCCAAGCCTCTCCAGTCAGCCTGTGCTATCTCTGGCCGCAAGGGTAGGTTGGAGTGGCTGCAGCAGAATTGGGCTGTCTAGCACCTAGCAAGGTGCTTTTGTACCTCAGATGCTTTAGGTGTGAGATGTTTCAATGAACCAAAGTTCTGATACCTTGTTTACATGTTTGTTTTTATGGAATTTCTACTAATGTGGCTTTAACCAAAAATAAAATGTCCCTGCCAGAAGCCTTAAAGAGCCTTATCTGGAGTGTTTTTTAAGATGGAGAGCTTTTACCAAGTAGCATTTCCTGTGCATCTTCTCTGTGCAGGCAGAATCTGGGTAGTATTCATTAGACCCTAGATCTGGTTTTGGCACTTTGTTTTTCCTCTAAGTGTCCTTTCTGGAAGGTGAGAGAGATAGTCTCTCCTTGCCTTTTGGAGAACACAGAGATCATGTGTGTCCATGATTGTGATGCTGTTATAATTTGAATTTTTGAGACATATACACAGAATTGTTTGTGACTCACAGATGTACAGTTTAAAGAATGTGAAGGTGAGTATGAGCTCCCATGTCACCACCACCCAGGTTAGAGAAGAGATCATTTTCAAATTTACATCTCAGGAGTCCCTATGGGTCCCTCCTTGACCTGCCTCCACTACCTCGGTGGTAACCATTGTCTGGTGATTTGTAGTAGTTATGCCTTTGCTTTTCTCCGTAGTTTTACTATCCATGCCTGTATCCCTAAATAAATAGTAGTTACTTTGTTTTCTCTGATTTTGAACTTTTTGTAATGGAATCAGAGGATATTTTGTTGAGTGGCCTCTTTCATTTAACAGTCGTTTTTAGGATTCATCCACGTTGTCGTGCAACTGCAGTTTGTATTTATTTGTATAGTTCAGTTTTGTTAATGTATATTATAGAACAATACCATAATATAGCTGATATACTGTTGATAGACATTTGAGTTGGCTTCAGTCTTGGTATATTATGAATAATGCTGCTGTTGCATTTTTGTAAGTGATTCCTGGTGCACATAAACACATTTCTGTAGAATATATATCTAGACAAGGAAATGCTGAGTGTTAGTAGGTGAACCTTCAACTTTACCATTTAATGTATTCAAGAGCAGTTATGCACGTTGCCACCAAGAGTAAATAAGAGTTCTTGTTATCCCAACCTTCTCCAGTATCTGGTATTGTCATACTTTTGTATTTTAGCTAGCTTGTTACAAGTATAATATTATCTATTTTAACATGATTATTAATGACACTGAACAGCTTCTTGTATGTTTATTAGTCTTTAGATTTCATCTTTGTCTGTTCAAGTCTTTCTCTTACTAATTCATAGGCATTTTTAATATATTAAGGGCACAAGCTCTTTGTTGATTACATGCTTTGCATCTTTTTTCCAGTCTGTCTTTTACTTGCAGTTCTGTCTTTTGATGAATAGAACTTCTTAATTTCTATGTCAAATTTTCAAGCTTTTCGTTTTTGATTTGTGCTTTTTTATGTCCTGTTTAAGAAATTCTTCTATACCCCAAGATGTTGAAGATATTTCTTCTTTTATAAAAGCATTATAGTTTTGTCTTTTACATTTATATCTTTAATACACCTGGGTTTTATTTTTGTATATGGTATGAAGTACAAGGGTCTATGTAAAAAGATTCTTTTACATATTTTATTAGGATAGGCCAGGCTTATGCTAGAATAATAAAATAACCTTTAAATCTCAATGGCTTAATGTATAAAGCTATGTCTCAGGCAAAAAGAAATCACTGGGTCTAGGGCAACTGCTACCTATCTACTGCCATATAATCTCCCTCTAGTGCCTTCCACCATCAGAACCTAACAGGAAGCCAGCTGGTAAGGGAATCTGAGAAATATGGTTTAGAGTCACAACTCCGCTGTAACAGCAGAGCATAGAACAGATGAGCTTGGAGCTGAGAAACAACAGAAAAATTACTGGCATGCTAGGTGTTTTGTTTGTTTTATTTTGTTTTTGTTTTTGTTATTTTATTCTGAGATTCTTTGGGCTTATTTGAATCTGTACAATAGTATCTTCAGTCAGTTTTGGAAAATTATTACATCATTTTCTCTTTCAATATTTTCTGCATTCCTCCTGGAACTCTGGTTAAATGTAAATTAGACTGTGTCATGCTATTCTTATCTCTTAACCTGTCTTCCATATTTTTAATATCTGTGGTATGTTTCAGTTTTTTTACAACTGTCTTATAATTTACTAATTCTCTTCTATTAAATGCATCTAGGAGTTTTTCTTTAAGCACTTTAAATATGTTAAGTCCATTCTTTTCTTTCTTTATACAATTTCTGTTGAAAATTCAGCTATCTTGTCGTCTTGCTCTTTTAAAGGTAATTTCTCCCCACTCACTATCTACTATCTGCTTTTTAAGATTTTTCTTTGTTTTGGTTTTCACTAGTTTTACTATATGATATACCTAATTGGGTTTCTTTTTGTGATTTTCCAGCCTGGGGTTTACAGAGTTTCTTGAATTTGTGGGTTGATGTCTTTGATCAGTTTTGGAAGTTTCTCAGATATTATTCAAATATTATTTCTGTCACATTTTCTGTCTCTCCTCTCTTTCTGGGATACCAGTAATCTGGATGTTAGAACTTTTCATTGTGTTTCATGTCTCCTAATCTCTTTTCTGTATCTACTATTCTTTTTCCCCCTTGTGCTTCGGGCTAGGTATTTTCTATTGATCTCTCTTCCAGTTCATTTCTCTTCTATTAGGTCTGCCTATTGAGTTCTTAATTTTAGTTCTTGTATTTTTTTTAGTTCTAGAATATATTTTCAATTATTTTGAATAGATTCTAGTTCTCTGGGGGAATTTATCTTTTGTCTTCTCTTTTCTTGAACCAATGGATCAGTTATTTTGAAGTTCTTGTCCAATAACTCCATGATTTAGATTTTCTATGAATCTCTTTCTGTTGTCTTTTTTTGCCCCTGTAGTTTCTGGTCATTTGTTCCACTCTCTTGGTATGCCTGGTAGTTTTTGATTGAATACTAGACATTGTGTATGACAAATTATAGCAGCTCTTGATGGTGATAACCTCCTACACAAAGGGTTTACTCTTTACTAGGGAGAGTGGGGATTGATCATCTTGATCCAGTCAGGGCCTGGGCTGACATAATTAATGATGGGTTCTGGTTTTCTTAAGATGCTACCTCTGGTTTACCCTTGTTTTCCCATGTTAGGGGAGGGAAATTTTCCCCCTCTGCTCCTTTTGAGTTCTTGTGACTGAAATGATGATAAAATTGCAAGGCAGATTAACAGGAAAAAAGAAACAAATTTTAAGTCATGTGCACAGAGGTCTCATAGAAATGGGACCTAAGAAGTGGCCAAAGCAGGCATTTTTTATACTTCTTAGACAAAGAAACAATAAATTTGTGAAGGATTGACAGAAAAAAGAAACTTAGGTTTTGGGTGCTCAGTTAGTGAAAAATCTAAACAGAATTTGGACTTGGGGTGGTAAATTAAAGAAGTGACAAGGTTTGTTTATATAGGCTCCTCAGCCTGAATTGTCTATCTCTGGTGATAAGGGTTTCCTTCTACCTCCAGATGCAGGGAGTACACCTTTCACATGAGAGATTTATTTCTTGCTTTCAGGGAGACAAAGGAGGGTCACAGTGTCCCTCTTGTGATGACCATTTCTTAAGTAACTTTAATTCAAAATCATCAATATGCTATTTAGGTACATTTTGGGGTGGCCTACCCTGGGCCCCAGTACCCCCTTATAGGATATAGTCTTCCAGGCGTTTTTTAGTTGACAGCCTAGAGTCTTAACTGGATCTGTCTCTGCTGGCAGTTCTACAGTTCTAATCCTTGTATCCCCAGTATCTAGACACTCCTTTTCAGAGGTTTTCTGCTTAGCTTCTTAATCTTCCATTGTGCACAGCTTCAGAATTCAGAAAATGTCCTAATGGGTAAACAGGCTGAGTGGTTGACTAATCTCCCCACCCCTCCCTCCTATCCAGTACTCTAACAGTTTAATTTTTGTCTTTCAGTGCCCTTTGAGACTGCCAAGAGTTCTGTTGATTTCGGTGTCTCTTAGCAGTTGCCTTTTGCTTGGGTCCTTTATCTGGGTCATCAGTCTCTTACTCCATGCTTAGAATCAGTAAATGATCTAAGGGTAAAAGAGGCTACAGACTTTTGGCTTACCCACCTGAGATTCATTCTTCCCTAGGATCTTGATGCTTACGCCCTTTTTGCTTTGGCAGTCTGTTGATATCTTTAGACAGATTTTTAAGATTTTATCCAGCTTTCTTGGTTGTTTTTGATATGAAAAGTGACACGCAATGAGCTGTTCCATCTTAGCTAGGAGTGGAAGTCTTGTTCATTTGAGTTTTAAAAATTTATTTTCATGTGAAATAAAATACAGATACATAAAACCTTGTCTTTGATACCTTCCATTGTTACCTGGTGTAACAAGATGTTCCACGTTCATCTTGAACATTTCCTGTATTAAGCATGGAATCAGCCATTAAGGAATCTGTTATGTGTTGGTGCCTTCCTTTCAATCCCATTGTGGTCCTGGAAACAAACACAAGATTACCTTGGAGACGAGGCACTGTTTTCAGTAAGCTTTATTAACCTACTTAGTATTAACATGTTCACTATGGTGCCAAAGAGTTGAGCATTTCATTAGGCATTTTGGTAGTGTGCTAAGGATCTTACAATCTGTTATTTCAGACTCACAGCTCTTTACAACAGATATAGAAGACGTTGAAGGTCAAAAGGCTAGTTAATGTGTCTGAGGTCACATGAGGTCTCATTGCTGGTTAGTGAAAGGCCTGAAAATCAAACCTGATTTGGCAGCTTACCCAAGCCTTTGCTCTGAAAAAGTAATTTGTATTTTTATTCATTAAACATTTATTAAAGAACTGATGTGGTAGCAAAGATAAAGAAAATACTGACTCTACCTTTAAATAATTTGGAGTAATGGAACAGATCATAAATAGATGTGTAGGTGTTGAGAAGTCTGATAACAAAGAACCTAGTGCTTGAGGAACGCAGGAGAGTGAGGTCTAATGTAACCAGAGAAGTTGGCATCACATTAGATCTGAGTCTTAAAGCATAAGTAGAAATTTGTTTTTCTGCTATCATAGTTTAAAATACATGCACATGGCTTAAAAAATAAGGAACAGAAGAACTTACCATGAATAATGCTTCCCTACCCTACTCACTCCTCCTCTAGTCCCCTATCTTAGAGGAACCTTTTAAAATTGTCTTTGTTTTTAATTTTTTTTTTTACTATAAATCATATTCTTACAAAGTGCTGTCTCTTGGTTTTTCCACTTTAGAAATTTGAAAGATGATCATCTAGATTTACTATCCTTTATTACACCTTCTCCTCCTTTTATCACTTTTTGATGGTTAACATTATTTATAGTCTTTTCCTCATTGCCTGATAACACAAATTTCCTTTTTGTTCTGTGAGCCTAAGGTAGCATCTCTGACATTTTAGTATGTGAGATGAAGATCTAGAGTAGTATTTGACCAAACAGCTGGTCACCATAGCCTAGTCAAGCTGACATATACATTAGCTATCACATGCCATTTTACCTACCAACTTCTATTAGTTATACTCTGGACACTGCTTTTATACCAGGATAAATTGATAATAAAAATTGAAAAACCAAATATTATGTATGTATCTTAAACTTACAGTCATTATAATGTTGATGGAGCCATCATAAAAAATAATCTGTGCCTTATTTGTCTAATAAAATTCAAAACAAATTTACAATGTGTATTAGTTTGTTAGGGCTGCAATAACAAAATATCACAGACTGGGTGGTTTAAAACAAACTTATTTCCTCACAGTTCTGGAGGCTAGAAGTCCAAGATCAAGGTATCAGGAAGTTTGGTTTCTTGTGAGACCTTTTTCTCTGGCTTACAGATGAACTTTTTCTCACTATGTCTTCATATGGTCACCCCTTGGTCTGTGTGTTGTCTGTGTCCTTATCTCTTCTTATAAGGGTACCAGTTATGTTGGATTAGGTCCCACCCATATGACCTCATTTTACCTTAATTACCTCTTTATGGTCCTGATTCCAAATACAGTTGCATTCCAAGGTACTAGGACTTAAACATACAAATTTTGGGGAGATACATAATGCTACTAGGAAATCATGTTAGATCTGAGACACTATTGGGAATAAAAGAAGCACTTGCCCTTATTTGTATACCAGATGTAGCCCATCATGAACAAATGTGTCAGATACTATGTTTGCACTAAGAATGTCATAAAAATAGAAATTTTGATTTTATTTAAGAGCTTAAGGGATATAGGCTATTCTATGAAATTCTTAATACAAAAATCTTTCAGGCCAGGGTTATGTTAATGGTACAAATACTGCAGGTGTGTATACAGAGTGTATAAGCCATTATTTCACCCCAAAATGATTATACCACATTTGTTTAATGTGCAAAAAGGCCACTTTTGATGAATTCACATATACCCTTTTTAGTACTGTACAAATGATACATATGTGTGTGTGTATATATATATAGTAAATTCAGTGAGCAGACAGAATACTATGTTCTAAAAAGTACATTACAGGCATCAAGATCGAATGCACTCGAGGCACTTAACACAAATTAAAGATGTTTGTCAAATGTTAGAAAACATAGCATCAAAGGACAAAATACAACATGGTGAAACAGAAAGCACTGTGGTGCAAACAGATTACTAATGTTTATGCAACTTATCTGTATGGCATAATATTGTGAAATAAGTGGGAAAAGAAAAAAACACATGACTATACAAAGCTGCATGCTTTAATAGGTCTATGTCTTTGTTTATAACAAATGAGAGCAAGTAACTCTGCAAGTATGTTTGGTTAATGTAAAACTTTAGCAAGAGATAGGAATATATTTCCTGAATTTGAAAATGAAGAGAAATTGTTAATGTAGAAATTGCTGGATGAGTGTTTCAATTATAGGAAAAGTGTTTATCAAATAGAAATTAAAGAGATTATAAATGCCCTAGAAATGGAGATATGGAAAATCAAGTGAAATGCCTTCAGATATTTTGAATTTTTACCTGGAGAAAAGTTATTTTTTATGAATACATCAGATTTACAGAAAGCAGCCTCTTAAATAGTCTAATGATTTAACTCCTGTGTAAATTTCATCTGAAGTAGTTTTAAAGCACCATACAACAGCAATAATTGGTAATATAAAATCAGCATTGTGTTTGGAGCCTCTAAAACTGATTCACGAATTTTTCTTAGTGCAATCTTACCCAATTTGGAATTGGTCTAGGGAATTTTATTCTAAACAATACCAGTCACAATGGCATCGTACAAAAGTTTCAGTAAATTGAAATTAAATTTTATTCAATTTAAAATGACAAGATTGCACTTTGTCAAGAGAAGTAAACTTTGAAATTTTTATTGGTGAGTTTGCTTCCATTAAAACCGGGAAAATAAACGTAGTAATTTTTTTGGTAAAAATAAAATAAACTTAATGTGAATTTCAAAATACCAATCTTTTCAATTTTGCAATAATTTTAACTAATTTACTATTTGGGGGACATTAACTATTAAAAAATACACAAAAACATGTACATGAGGGGCACACAAGTCCTTCTGGCTCAGGTTCTAACATGGCTTGGCATGGCCCATTCTTGTTTCCAAACTTGGCATCTGAACTCTAACATTAGAGATGCCAGATTTAACAAATAAAAATACAAGATACCCAGTTAAACTTTAATTTCAGATGAACAACGAATAATTTTGCATGAGCTATACTAAAACTTTATCCGAAATTCAAATTTAACTAGGCATCCTGTATATTATCTCGCCACCTTAAACATCATTATCTTACATAGTTGAGATATCTGCCTGCCTGCTTCTGGGTCCACCAACGCCGTCTCGTCATCCAGACCGCTGGTTATACATTGATGCCCGTGGGGGGTGGGGTGTCACACGGGCAGTCACGAGGCTTCATGTCACGTTGAGCGGCCTGTAGGCACGTCCCATCCTTACCAGGTCAGGGAAACCCCGAGTCCTCATCCTGTGGAGGGACAGCAGCTGGGGAAGGCAGAAAGCACCCTCCCGCCCAGCTGCCTCTGCTCTAGCCACAGTGGCCTCAGGCCTTTGTGCTTCCTAGTCCCTCTGCCTGGAATACGCAGGTAGTCAGAGTTTCTGCCTTCATTCCCTTGGGACTGACATAGTACCACGTTCTCAGACACCACATCAGATGGGCCCTTCAAGACTACCGTGGAGGATCTGCGTCCTCATTCCTCCCCTTCTGCTTCTTTTTCTTCATAGCGCACACCGCCACTTGTTAAAGACATCTATTTGTGCATCAACTTATGATCTGTCTCCCCCAGTTGGAAAAGAAGCTCCTCGAGGGAAGTTTTATTTTCCCACTGCTCTATCCCCAGCGCCTGAAATGGTATTACACCACACACTGCTTCGCCCTCAGGAGTCACGGAAGTGAAGCCTTCGGGAGGGACCTAAGTACCCGGATGGGGGCCTTGTGGGATTTCCGGCAAGAGGTGGGGCCTGTGGGCGGTCTTGGGAAGGGGCGGGACCTGTGGTCGCCTGAGGGAAGGGCGCGCGACTAGAGGTCTCTGGAAAGGCTGTGGGCCTGTGGCGCAATTCCCCAGTTCCCAGAGGTGAGGCGGTGAGAGCTGGTGCTGGGCCCTCGCGGATGCGGCGGTGTCTGTGGCTGCTCTGGTTTAGGGTTTCTGGCTGGCCCCACCGTTCAGGCCTGTCCGGAGCAGGCCCTGAGGACCGGCTTGGTCCTGCGTGGGGCCTCTGGAGGGCTTACGCACAGGGTGGGCGGAGTGCAGGACGTGCCCTGGGGGAGGGCTTGGAAATGTCTAGTGCTGTCTGGGACGTTGCCAAGGCTGAGGCGATTTTGAAGTTTTTTTTGATGAGGTTTATTAAACTTTGGTTTAGATTCTTATTTCTAAACGCTGGGAAAATAAATTTTTTGTGAAGCGTTTGGTTAAGGGAAATAATCGGTAGCAAAGAGCCATGGGTATTTGGCAAACCCAAAGTTTTGTGTTTTAAAGGAACTTTTCGGTGTCTTTCTGAGAAAAAGTGCTTCTATAATGTGAAGGATTACCACGCTCCCAGGAGACCTCTCTTCCTTGATATCACTGTCTTCTCTGAAGTCACCTCCTCCTTGCCCTTACTTTGTGAATCTGCAGCCACTAAGCCCTGCTCAAGTTATAGCCAAAACCCCTAATGGGCTCCCAGTTGTCATCTCGTCTGCCGTCTTGATTTCACTGGCAAGCAGCTTAAAACTATGTGCTGTATTTACTGTTTATTTTTTGACATAGTAAATCTACCACAACTAATTTCCTGAAAACCTTGAAGTGTTCAGGGTCCTCCTAGTGGCCAAACTCAGTAGACGCTTTTGACTTTTTTTCCTTTCAGTGAGGGAAAGATCTCTTCACGATTCCTGATTCTCCTTTTTTCCCAGCCTCCCTTGCTCGCACTTTTCAATGGCCCAGATTTCTCCTATGTATGTCTCCGGGTCCCTGTTTCCTTTTCACAATACTGCACACTGTAGGAGGAAGGATTTTATTTACTCTCATTGCTGTACCAAACATTTGTATGCTTATAATTTATTAAACTGCAGTCAGATCTTTCTCCTGAGTTCTCTTGTAGACCCTTATAGCCAACTTCCTCGTGAATATTTCTACCCGGACTTCGCACATAAATTTAGAATGGCTGTCACGGATTATTCAATGAATGATCATAAATAGGGCCGGAGGTCGGAAAAAAAATGCAGTTACACTGACTATTAATCTGTGGAGTGACAGCCCCTCTTAAGAATCTTATGAAGTCAAGGACTTTTTCCCTAAAAAGGTGCACACTAATTTCTGCATATAGTTTCAGAACTTCCTAGACCTGCTGCAGTTTGAAAACTCAGATCTTAGATTAGAGCTTCCTAAAGTGATGATAAAATGAAAAATATATTTTCATATATACATCAGATTTAGAGCTTTACCGTGAGAATACATTGTATTCCATTCTCCATTGACTAGTAACGCGAATTAACCCATCAAACTTATTTATAGAAACTTGGTCTTTGGAAGTAGAATCGAGAATGGAAAGTTAGGAGCACAAGGAAGAGAGTTTGATTAACTGTGTAGATTGTGTATATCACAGTTCAAATTGGATCTACCTTAATCTGGTCAGAGATCAGGGTCTTCTGCAGACTTTCCGGAAAATACTTGCTAGTGAGAGTGTAGCCTTCTCCCCTGAGGACTTGAGTACAGGTCTGAGGCCTGGTGCTTGGTAAGAGCCCTGAGTGTGGAGGCAAGAATGATAGAGATGCAAGAGATTTCAGGTTTGTTGTTGTTTTAGCCGAATCTTCCTTCTTTGATGATTTGTAGGGTCAGTGATCAGTGATTTTATTAGTTCCAGAATTATTCCCTTGATTGTCAGTGAGTGCTACTTTGAAATTGACCCCTCTCTCGCCTGAATTAAATCTGTCTCATTTCTCTTGTTCTTGTGCCAATAGGCCAATAGGCTCCTAAATATATATATATATATATATATATATATATATATATATATATATATATATATATATATATATATATATTTTAATAGAGATAAGAACTAAGGAAACATTGGCCACTGTTTTTAAAAAACCCTTCTCTTGGCTTCCATGAGAAGCCAAACCGATTGTATTCTTATTTTTCTTGTATCCCCTTGACTAAAACTTCTTAACTCTCCCTGGCCCTTTTTTCTCAGTCCTCAGTTATGGCTCGGTTTCTTTGTACCCATTTTAATTTCCCAGAAGGGTCATAATTTCCAAATATTGCCTATGTATTGAAAACTCTTCAGTCTTTAATTCTAACCACTTTCCACCTAGCAGCTCCAGCATTGCTTAAATGGCACACAAGTTCTTCCATCTGAATACATCCAAACTAGGTTCATTATACTTCATTTAAGTGGTTCCTGTTTCTGTTTTACGTGTCTTTGTGCATGGCAAAAATAACTGATCATTTCTCGTAGCTACAGACTCATGTGTGATCCCAGATTCCATCTTCTCTCTCCACTGCTGTTAATAACTAATCATGTGAAATTTCTTTCTAACATTCATTGCTTTGTTCTCTTTTCACTGTGCCAGGAAATTAGTGATTTGTTTCCATTTTGTTTTTAGTATTTTCAGCAACTTGGAGTTTAGGTATGTACTTCCCATTTTACTTATTAGAAAATAGGCTTACTTTTTAGATTATTAACTACATAAAGAACGTGTATGTACATGTTACTGCTAAACAATCAGGCAAAACCGAAATAGAGCAAAATGTTACAATGCCTCCTCTCCCCATTTTCCTTCTTTCTCTAGAGCAGTGGTTTTCAACTGGACAGTATTTGCCTCACAGGGAATATTTGGCAAAATTTGGAGATAATTTCGATTGTCATGACTGAGAGGATACTATTGGCATCTAGAGAATAGAGACTAGGGATGCTTCTAAATATCTCCAGTATGTGACCCCTACAATAAAGAATTATTGGGTCCCGAATGTCAGTAGTGCCAAGGTTGAGAAACAGTGTTCTAGAGGTAATCACTGTATATTTATCTATAACTGCATTGTCCAAGCTATAGACACTAGCCACATGAGGCTGTTTAAATTGAAAGTAATTCAAATTAAATTAAAAATTCAGTTCCTCAGTTGTATTAACTACATTTTAAGTGTTCAATAGCCACATGTGGCTACTGAATTGAGTAGTAGATTATAGAACATTTCCATTATTGCAGTAACAGTTTTATTTTTTTTGTATTGAACAATGCCTCAGGTATATATCATGCAAATAAATTATACTTTACATAAACTGAATCATATTAAACATGTTGTATAGTTTACTCAATAGTATGTCTCTAAGATTTTTCTGTTCTTAACATGTACAGTATACAACTAGAAATTTAAATGTAATGGTCTTGTGAGATAATTCAATTTTATAATTTAGCAATATACTTTAATTTTACCTTTTTAAAAGTTTATGTTCATGAACTCATACAATATGTATTCTGTTTTTCTGGTTTAATTTAGTCAGTGTTATGTTTTTAAGATTTATCCATGTTATTTTTGTGTACCTGTAGCTCATTCCTTTTAAGTATTCTGTGGTATTCCTTTGAATTGAAACTATGGTAATAGTTTCTTTATGCATTCTACTGTTGATGGACATTTGAGTTTCTTCCACTTTGGCTATATAATGAACTCTGATGTGAATATTCTTGTTCTTGTTTCCTGTACACATATTTCTGTTCAGTTGATGGGAATGGAATTACTGGGTCATTGAAATTTATTAGATTATGCCACTTTCTCAAAACAGTTGTATTTTCACTTCACCAGCCGTGTGTGAGTTCCCGTTGTACTGCAGTCCATACCAATATTTTCCATTTGTCAGAATCTTGAATTTCAGACTTCCTGGTGGTGTGTACTTGTATCTTGTAGTTTTATTTTGCATTTCTCTGATTATGAATGAAACTGAACACCTTATGTATATTTATTGGCCGTATGGATATCTTTTATGAGTTCTTTTTGAGTCTCTAGTCCATTTTTCTGTTGAGTTGTTCTCCTTAATCATTTGTTGGAATACTTTGTATAGTCTTCATGCAAGCCTTTTACTGGTAGTATATGTTGCAGAAATATGCTTTAGTGATTTGCCTTTTCTCTCTCTCAATTGTAATTTTTTGTTTCTTAGAAATATCAAGGTTTCATTCTAAGATCATTCAGCAACAGTAAAATAATTCTGAGAGCCTGCTTTTACTTTAAGTGGGTTTAGTTCCTCAATTCCAAAGTTTATAATCACTTTAATATGATCTGAAAAAAAAGAAAAATAGTTCTATAAATCATGATGTTTATAAAAATTAATTCTTTCACATTGTAATCCAGTTTTGGAGATAGCCACCAGTAAATTGTTAACAAATGTCTATACTTGGACATATCACTTAAATATTTAGAGCATTGGGTTTTTCCAAACAGTAAGAAAGTCCTTGTCTTATCTACCTTGCAGAGTTTATCGGATGCTGTATCAATGCTAGCTAATACTAACTTAGAATATGGTTATTCACTTTTTAAGTTCTTCACATCCTGGTGACACAATAAGATACCTGACCCACATCATTTACTGTGTGACCTAGGGCAAGTTAACTAAGTGACTCTGTGCATTAGTTTCTTTAGCTATAAAAATGGTCTAATACGTCAATTCCATAACTTCATTGTTACAGATGATAACCTATTGCTTAGACAGAATAATTGAAAGGATTTATAAAAAAAAGGACTAAGCAGATGATTTAGTTTTCCTAATTCATCAAGTCAAGGGGAGAGTTATAAGGACTATATGTTCTGGGTAAAATTACAGCATCACCTCAAAGAGACAGCCACTTACCCCTTGGTTAAATATTCTTCCTGAAGTATTTCTTGGAGATCGGGGTGGGTGGGGATGTAGTCATGAGCCTGACCTCAGGTTACTAATAGGGAAATGAGTGGTCTGCCCATTTATTTCATTGAAATAAGCATACACGGCCTTTAGGGAAGACTTCCATTGTCCTTCAGGTAATATAAGTCTTTAAACTTCATTCTTTTTCAGAATTTCTCAAAAATTTTCAAAAATTTGGCTGTTCTAGTGTGCAGTGTGAAATAAACTGGAGTCACTTATGACAAGGTTTTTTTCTTTTTAATGGAGCAGGGAGGTGATGAAGGAGGTAAACCTTACATACATCCTCACCAGGTGGAACCATGATCTTTTGAACTGGGCCAAATTACAAACATTCCAAGGATTCTGCAAGAACACCTGCAACTTGTTACAGTAATGAACTTTTAATTCCTTCTAATGATAGCCTTAACACTCAGTCATATTTAGCCTAATAGAATAACTTCTGCTTCCACCTTCAATTAAAATTCTTCGTAATGCAAACTTCCATTCTCTGCCTTTAAAAGTCCCTGACTTTCACTCTCCAGCTGGACACAGGGTTGCTACACAAATCTGTGTACCCCAAATTGCAATTCTTTGATCCCAAGTAAGTGCTTTTTGCTTGATTATTGCCTCTTAGGTTTATTTGGGTTGACACTGGGTCCCTTGCATTTCCATATGAATTTTGGAGTTAGTTTGTCAGTTTCTTCAAGAACACCAGCTGAGATTTTGATAGGGATTGTATTGAATCTGAATCAATTTGGGGAGTATTGCCAACTTAATATTAATTCTTCCAGTCCAAAGCATAGAATGTTTTTTTCATATATTTAGAGTTTTAAAAATTTCAGCAGTTTTGTGGTTTTCAATGTATAAGCCTTATGATTTTGTTAAATTTCTTTCTATGTAGTGTATTCTCTTTTTTTTGAAAGGTAGAAGCTCAAAACATTTTTTAAAAAAATTTTTTAAAGTTTATTCTAGGAAGAGCAACTCATCAAAAGATAAAATTGTTTTAAAATTTACATATATGTACTGTTCATTGTTTCTAAGAGCAGTTTAGAACTTTAGCTTTTTAAACTTACATAGTTATCAAGAGAATAAAGGCAACAACAAAATAAGAATAAACAGAATGCAGTAATCAATCATAAAGGACAGTCAAATGTTTTTACACATATTCAAGAAATCAGTCATCAAAGTTATAACTAATGTCATTCATTTGTGTCTTTTTTAGATTCCACATATTAGTGATATCATATGGCATTTTTTCTTCTCCTTCTGGCTTGCTTCACTTAGAATGAAAGTCTCCGTGTCCATCCATGTTGCTGCAAATGGCATTATTTTATTCTTTTTAATGGCTGAGTAGTATTCCATTGTGTATATATACCACATCTTTATCCTGTCATCTGTTGATGGACATTTGGGTTGTTCCCATGTCTTGGCTACTGTAAATAGTGCTGCTATGAATATTGGGGTGCATGTGTCTTTTTGAATTATTTTTTTCCACATATATGCCCAGGAGTGGGATTGCTGGATCATATGATAAGTCTATTTTTAGTTTTTTAAGGAGCCTCCATATTGTCCTCCATAGTGGTGGCACCAACTTACATTCCGACCAACAGTGCTGGAGGGTTCCTTTTTCTTCACACCCTCACCAGAATTTATCGTTGGTAGACTCTTTAATGATGGCCATTCTGGCTGGTGCGAGGTGATATCTCATTGTGAGAAGGAAGCCCCATAAAAAGACCCGCAGGACCCCTAGGCAGGGCCGCTCCTCTCCTCTTAGCACCATCCGGTTCCCTGGCCCAGAGGCTCTGTCTCACTTTTTGCCTCTAAAGTGGCTAACTTATACCTAGGATTCTATTGGTTCCCTGAGCTCACTTCTGATTGGTTATTTCCTTCACTCCTGACTGGTTATTACTCTTACTTCTGATTGGTTATTACTCTCACTTCTGATTGGTTCACTTCCCTAACTTCTGATTGGTCCATTTGTAATACTTCATTTACATGGAGCTCACTCCTGGTTGGTCTGTTCCTACAAAGCTTGTTCCTGGTTGGTCAACTTCCGTTGTACTTTATTTGCATATGGTGCTGCAAAGTGTAAAACTGGCAGCCTATAAAAGGCCTGTGTAAACCTAAAGACGGGGTCCAGAGCTTGAAGTGTTAACGCCTCCGGGCACAGTGGCGTAATAAACCTGAGTTCTCCAACTCTCCAAGTGCTGCTTGGTCTCTCGCCTGGATCCAGGTTGCTGTCACAACTGAGCTGTAACACTGAGCTGTAACACATTTTTCCGCAACAATTGTAGTTTTGATTTGATTTTCTCTAACAGTTAGTGAGGTTGAGCATCTTTTCCTGTGCTTGTTGGCCATCTGTCTGTCTTCTGATGAGAGATGTCTGTTTAGGTCTTCTGCCCATTTTTGATTGGGTTGCTTGTTTTTTTGATATTAAGGTGTATGAGCTGTTTGTATATTTTGGAAATTAGTCCCTTGTCATTTACATCGTTTGCAAATATTTTCTCCCATTCTGTAGGTTGTCTTTTCGTTTGGTTGATGGTATCCTTAGCTGTGCAAAGGCTTTTAAGTTTCATTAGATCCCATTTGTTTACCTTTGCTTTTATTTCCATTACTCTAGGAAAAAAATAATGCTGTGATTTATGTCTAAGAGTGCCTTTCTGCCAATGTTTTCCTCTAGGAGTTTTATAGTCTCTGGTCTTACATTTAATTATTTAATCCATTTTGTGTTTAGTTTTTTATATGATGTTAGAGAATGTTCTAATTTCAGTCTTTTACAGATAGCTGTCCAGTTTTTCCAGCACCACTTATTGGAGAGACTGTCTTTTCTCCACTGTATATTCTTGCCTCCTTTATCATAGATTAATTGACCATAAGTATGTGGGTTTATTTATGAACTTGCTATCCTGTTCCGTCGATCTATGTGTCTAATTTTGTGCCAGTACCATACTGTTTTGATTACTGTAGCATTATAGTATAGTCTGAAGTCAGAGTGCATGATTCCCCCAGCTCCATTCTTCTTCTTTTTTTTTTTTTTTAACTTTTTTTTATTGAGTTATAATCATTTTACAATGTTGTGTTAAATTCCAGTGAAGAGCACAATTCCATTCTTCTTCTTCAAGATTGTTTTGGCTATTTGGGGTCTTTTGTATTTCCATACAAATTTTAACATTTTTTCTTACAGCTATGTGAAAAATGTCTTTGGTAATTTGATAGGGATTGCGTTGAATCTGTATATTGCCTTGGGTAGTATGGCCATTTTAACAATATTGATTCTTCCAATCCAAGAAGTCTTTCCATTTGTCTGTGTCATCTTCAATTTATTTCATCAGTGTCTTACAGTTTTTGGAGTACAGGTCTTTTACCTCCTTGGGTAGGTTTATTACTAGATATTTTATTCTTTTTGGTGTGATGGTAAATGGTATTGTTTCCTTAATTTCTTTAACCTGTTATTTCATTGTTAGTGTATAGAAATGCAGGTGATTTCTGTATATTAATTTTGTATTCTGCAACTTTACCAAATTCATTGATGAGTTCTAGTAGTTTTCTGATTGCCTCTTTCGTGTTTTCTATGTATAGTGTCATGTAGTCTGCAAACAGTGATAGTTTTACTTCTTTCTTTCCAATTTGGATTCTTTTTATTTCTTTTTTTTTTTTTTTTTCTCTGATTGCTATGGCTAGGACTTCCAAAACTATGTTGGACTTTCAAAACTATGTTGAATTAAAATGGCAAGAGTAAGCATCCTTGTCTTGTTCTTGATATTAGAGAAAATGCTTTCAGCTTTTCCTCATTAAGTATGATGTTAGCTGTGGGTTTGTCATATATGTCCTTTATTATGTTGAGGTATATTCTGTCTTTGCTCATTTTCTGGAGAGTTTTTTTTAATCATAAACAGATGTTGAATTTTATCAATAGATTTTTCTGCATATTTTGAGATGATCATATTGTTTTTATACTTCAATTTGTTAACATGGCATATCACATTGATTGATTTGCAGATATTGATATATCCTTGCATCCCTGGGATAATTGCCACTTGATCATGGTATATGATCCTTTTAATGCATTGTTGGAGTTGGTTTGCTAGTATTTTGTTGAGGATTTTTGCATCTATATTCGTAAGTGATATTGGCCTGTAATTTTCTTTTTTTGTGATATCTTTGCTTTTGGTTTCAGGGTGATGATGGCCTTGTAGAGTGAGTTCAGAAGTCTTCCTTCCTCTGCAATTTTTGGGAATAGTTTCAGGAGGATGGATGTGAACTCGTCTCTAAATGTTTGGTAGAATTCAGCTGTGAAGCCATCTAGTTCTGGACTTTTGTTTGTTGGGAGTTTTCAAAATGCTGATTCAATTTCAGTACTGGTAATTGGTCTATTCATATTGTCTATTTCTTCCTTATTCAGTCTTGGCAAATTTTACCTTTGTAAGAAATTGTCCATTTCTTCTACGTTGTCCTTTTTGTTGGTGTATAGTTGCTCATAGTAGCCTCTTATCTTTTGTATTTCTCTGATGTCAATGTGACCTCCTTTTTCATTTCTGATTTTATTAATTTGGTCTCTCTCCCTTTTTTCTTTGATGAGTCTGACTAAAGGCTTATCAATTTTATCTTTTCAGGGAATCAGATTTTAGTTTCATCAATCTTTTATATTTTTTAGTCTCTATTTCATTTATTTCTGGTCTAATCTTTATGATTTCTTTTCTTCTCCTAACTTTGGGTTTTGTTTGTTCTTCTTTCTCTAACTGCTTTAGGTGTAAGGTAGGTTGTTTACTTGAGATTTTTCTTATTTCCTGAGGTAGGCTTGCATCACTATAAACTTCCCTCTGAGAACTACTTTTGCTGTGTCCCGGAGGTTTTGGATTATTGTGTTTTTATTTTCATTTGTGTCAATGTATTTTTTTATTTCCTCTTTGATTTCTTGAGTGATCCATTGGTTATTTAGTAGCATATTGTTTAGCCTCCACGTGTTTGCAGTTTTTGCAATTTTTTGTCTTGTAATTGATTTCTAACCGTATAGCATTGTGGTCAGAAAAGATGCTTGGTATGATCTCAGTTTTCTTAAATTTACTGAGGCTAGCTTTGTGGGCCAGCTTGTGGTCAATTCTGGAGAATGTTCCATGTGCTCTTGAGAAGAATGTGTATTCTGTTATTTTTGGATGGAATGCTCAATAGATATTAAGTCCATCTGGTCTAATGTGTTATTTAGGGCCTGTATTTCCTTATTGATTTTCTGACTGGATGATCTGCCCATTGATGTAAGTAGGGTGTTATGGTCCCCTACTATTCTGTTATTGTCAGTTTCTCTTATGTCTGTTAACAATTGCCTTAAATAATTAGGTGCTCCTGTGTTGGGTGCATATATATTTATGATTGTTATATCCTCTTCTTGGATTGATCCCTTAAGCATTATGTCATGTCCTTCTTTGTCTCTTGTAACATTCTTTATTTTAAAATTCATTTTGTCCAATATAAGTATTGCTGCTCCAGCATTCCTTTGGTTTCCGTTTGCATGGAATATCATTTTCCATCCCCTGACTTTCAACCTGCCTGTGTTTCTAGCTCTGAAGTAGGTCTCTTGTAGGCAGCATATATATGTATGGGTCATGTTTTTGTATCCATTCAACCAGTCTATGTCTTTTGGTTGGAGTGTTTAATCCATTTACATTTAAAGTAATTATTGATATGTATGTTCTTATCATTTTGTTAATTGTTTTGGATTTGCTTTTATAGGCCTTTTTTTTTTTTTTTTCTCTCTTCCTTCTTTTTGTTCTCTTTTCTTGTGGCTTGATGACTAGAGAAGGTCCTTTAACATTTGTTGTAAAGCTGGTTTGGTGGTGCTGAATTCTTTTAGCATTTGTTTCTCTGTGAAGCTTTTGATTTCTCCATCAAATCTAAATGAGAGTCGTGCTGGATAGAGTATCTTAAGCTTTTCCCTTTCACACTTTAAATATATCTTGCCACTCCCTCTGAGCTGTAGAGTTTCTGCTGAAAAATCAGCTGATAACCTTGTAGGAGTCCTGTTGTATGTTATTTGTTGCTTTTCTCTTGCTGATTTTAATATTTTATTCTTATCCTTAATTTTTGTCAATTTGATGACTGTGTTCATTGGTGTGTTCCTCTTTGGGTTGATCCTATGTGGAACTCTCTGCACTTCCTGGACTTGGGTGACTGTTTCCTTTCCCAAGTTGGGTAAGTTTTCAGTGATTATCTCTCTGAAGATTTTCTCAGGTCCTTTCTGTCTCTCTTCTCTTTCTGGGACCCCTGTAATGCAAATATTAGAGCACTTCATGTTGTCCCAGAGTTCTCTTAGACTATCCTCATTACTTTTCATTCATTTTCCTTTTTTCTGTTCTGCAATAGTGATTTCCATTAATCTGTCTTCTAGCTTACTGATCCATTTTCTGTTTCATTTAGTCTATTCTTGTTTTCTTCTAGTTTGTTATTCATTTCAGAAATTTTATTTCAACTTTAGGTATTGTTTATATTTTGCAACTCTACTAAAATTTTGCTCTGTGCATCTATACTTCTCTTGAGTTTTCTAAATATCTTCACCATCATTACTCTGAACTGTCTCAGATAAATTGCCTATCTCCTCATCACTTATTTCTTCTGGGATTTTATCTTGTGCCTTGGCCTGGAAGATATTTTCTGTCACCTCATATTGTCTATCTTTCTGTTTGTATTTTTAGGTAGGTTAGTTATGTTTCTCGACCTTGGAGAAGTGGCCCTCTGTGGGAGACATCCTTTGTGTCCCAGCAGCACACTTCTCTCGTCACCCAAGGGCCAGGGTCCAGCCAGTCCCAGTGTAGAGTCTGGCCTGTGTTTGTGGATTCCTTCCACAGGCTTCGGGATTGTTGTTTTCTTATTTCTGCTATCTGCCCCCTGGTGGATGAGGCTGAACGGGAGGCTTATGCAGGTTTCCTGGAAGGAGGAGTTGGTGCCTGCCCACTGCTGGATGAAGCTTGATCCTGGACCTCTGGTGGGTAGGGCTGTGTCTAGAGCCCTTTGTGGCTTAGGAAGACTGATGATGAGTGTGGTGGTGTTCCCACCCTGTATGTTGTTTGGCTTGAGGCTTCCTTACAGGCTGTTGGGTGGGTCTAGGTCTTGGTGCTAATGATCCAATCAAGATGTCAGTCTCCAGGAAAGCTCATATAGATGAACAGTCCTGGAATGTCCACCACCAGCTTTTATGTCCCCTGGGTGAGCCACAGCTGTTCCCCACATCCCAGGAGACCTTCCAAAACCAGCAGGCAGGCCTGGCCCAGGTTCCTATGAAATCACTGCCTCTGCAACTTGAACCTGGAGCATGTGAGTTTCTGTGTATGCTTCCCAAGAGAATGAGGTCTCTTTTTCCCCTAGTCATGTGGGGCTCCTGGAGCTAAGCCCTGCTGGCCTTCAAAACCAGATGTCTTGGGGTCTCCTCCACCTCCCAATGCTGGAAACTCAGGCTGGGGAGCCTGATGTGGAGCTTAGAACCCTCACTTCTATGGGAGGGCCTCTGCGACTTAACTATTCTTCAGCTTGTGGGTTGCCCACCTGCGGGGTATGCGGCTCGATTATATCGTGAGCACGCTCCTCCTACCTTCCTACTGTGATTCCCTCTTTATGTTTCTAGTTGAAAAAGACCTTTTTTCTAGGTTCCAGTCTTTTTTTCAATGGTTGTTTGGCAGTCAGTTGTGGTTTTGTTGTAGTTGAGAGGAGAGGCAAGCTCATGGTCCTACCACTCTACCAGCTTGAATGGAGGGATATAATCTTTATATACAGCAGAAGTTCTTACTTGTCAGTATTTTATTTGGACATTTTCTCTTTTCTATAGAATAGATAATATCTATTGGTATACCTCCAACCTCAATGATTCTGCCTCTGTCATCTCCATTTTCATATTAAGTCCATCTAGTGACGTTTTAAACTCAGACATTATATTTTTCAATTCAAAAATTTTCAATAGATTCTTTATTCCTATTATTATTAACTACCTCTTTTCTGAGATTTCTCTTATTATTAATTGTATTATTTTTCTTTACATTCTTGCATGTGGTTATAATAACTGCTTTAAAATCTTTGCTAATTCCAACATCTGTTTTATCTTTAGGTTGGTTTCATTTGTGTCTTTTCTCTAGAGAATATGTCACATGTTTCTGGTTCTTCATTTGTCAAGTAATTTTTTTATTATTATATAGTGGCTTCTGCAAATATAATAATGTTGGGCCTCTAGATTCTATTATAGTCCTTTGAAGAATGTTGTTCATTGATATAATTGACATGTAACACTGTATTAGTTTTAGATGTACAATATAATGATTTAATAATAAATCATTATTTAGTTAATAATGATTTAATAATAATTTAATAATAATAAATTTAGTTAAAATCCATCACTTTAAATAGTTACAATTTTTTTTGAGATGAGAACTTTTAAGATTTATTCTCTTAGCGACTTTCAAGTGTACAATACAGTATTGTTAATTATAATCACTGTGCTGTAGATTACATCCCTAGGACCTGTTTTGCCCACCCTGCCACTCTCCATCTCTGGCAACCACCAATCTGTTCTTTATATCTATGAGTTCAGTTTTTTGTTTTTGTTTTTAAAGTTCACATTTAAGTGAGATCATACAGTGTTTGTCTTTGTCCATCTGACTTATTTCATTTAGCATAATACCCTCTAGGTCCATCCATGTTGTTGCAGAAAGCAAGATTTCCTCTTTTATGGCTGAATAGTATTCAACTGTCAATGGATGTTTAGACCGTTTCTATGTCTTACGTATTGTAAATAATGCAATGAACATGTGTATGCAGATACATTTTCAAGATTGTGATTTCTTTTCCATCAGATAAGTACACAGAAGCATAATTTCAGGATCGTATGATAATTCTATTTTAACTTTTTGAGGAATCTCCATCCTGTTTTTCTTAGTGGCTGCACCAATTTAGGTTACCACCAACAGTGCACAAGAGTTCCCTTTTCTCCACAACCTTGCCAATACTTGTTATTTCTTGTCTTTTAGACAATAGCCATTGTAACAGATGTGAGGTGGCATCGCATTGTGGTTTTGATTTGCATTTCCCTGATGAGTAATGATTTTGAGTACCTTTTCATGTATCTATTGGCTTTTTTATGTCATATTTAGAAAAATGTCTATTCAGATCCTTTGCTCATTCTTTAATTGGATTGTTTTGTTTTGTTTTTCTTTTGAGATGTATGAGTTCTACGTATAATTTGGATATTGGCCCCTTATCACATATATGATTTCCAAATTATTTTCTCACGTTCCATAGTTTGCCTTTTCATTTTGTTGATAGTTTCTCTTGCTATACAGGAGCTTCTCAGTTTGATATAGACCCACTTTTTTATTTTTTATTTTGTTGCTTTCATTTTTGGTGTCAAGTCCAAAAAATCATTGCCAAGGCCAATGTCAGGGACCTTACCCTCTAGGTTTTCTTCTAGGAATTTTATGGTTTCACGTCTTATGTTCAAGTCTAATCCATTTTGAGTTGACTTTTGTATGTGGTATGAGATAATGGTCTAGTTTCATTCTTTTGCATGTGGCTGTCCAGTTTTTCTAATACCATTTACTGATGAGACTATACCTTCCCCATTTTGTAGTCTTGTCTCCTTTGTTGTAAATTGAACAAATATGCATAGATTTATTTCTGGGCTTTCTCTTCTGTCCCATTGATCTGTATGTCTTTTATGTCAATACCATACTATTTTGATGACTGTTAAGTATGTAATACAGTTTGAAATCGGGATGCATGATACCTTTAGCTGTGTTCTTTTTTCTCAGGATTGTTTTGCCTATTCAGGGTCTTTTGTGGCTCCATGTAAATTTTAGGATTTTTTTGTTCTATTTCTGTGAAAAATGCCTTTGGAGTTTTGATAGGGATTGCATTGAATTGTAGATTGCTTTTGGTAGTATGAACATTTTAACAATATTACTTCCAATCCATTAGCCTGGAATATCTTTCCATTTATTTGTGTCTTCAGTTTCTTTCATCAATATCTTATAGTTTTCAGCATACAGATTTTTCACTTCCTTGGTTAAATTTATTCCTACATGTTTTGTTCTTTTTGTTACAATTGTAAATGGGATTGTTTTCCTAGCTTCGATTTGATTGTTTGTTACTAGTGTATAGAAATGCAACTGATTTTTGTATATTGACTTTGTATCCTGCAACTGCTTAATTTGTTTATCAGTTCTTATTTTTTTGGTGGAGTTCTTAGACTTTTCTATATAAGATAATGGCATCTGCAAATAGAGATAGTTTTACTTCTTCCTTTACAATTTGGATGCCTTTCATTTATTCTTCTTGCCTAATTGCTCTGGCTAGGACTTATGGACATCCTTGTCTTATTCCTGATTACAGAAGAAAAATCTTTCCATTTTTCACCACTGAGTGTCATGTTCATTGTGGATTTGGCATATTTGGCCTTTTTTATGTTGAAGTATATTCCCTGTATACCCACTTACTGAGAGTTTTAAAAATCATGAATGGATGTTGAATTTTGTCAAATGATTTTTCTACATCTATTGAAATGATCATATGACTTTTCCCCTTCATTTTGTTAATATGGTGCATCACATTGATTTTTGAACCATCCTTGCATTCCAAGGATAAATCCCACTTGATCTGTTTGTGTGTGATCTTTTTACTGTATTATAAAACTTGGTTTGCTAATAGTTTGTTAAGGATTTTTGCATCTATGTTCATCAGGGAAATTGGCCTGTATTTTTGTCTGATTTTGCTATCAGTGTAATGCTGGCCTAGTAAAATTAGTTTGCAAGCATTACCTCTTCTTATACTTCTTGGAAGAGTTTAAGAAGGATTGGTATTAGTTTTTCTTACATATGTGGTTGAATTTACCAGTGAAGTCCTGTTGTCCTGGACTTCTTTGTTGGGAGGTTTTAAGTTACTGATTCAGTCTCCTTACTAGTAATTGATCTACTTAGATTTTCTGTTTCTTCGTGATTCATTCTTAGTAGGTTGTATGTTTCTAGGAACTTACCCGTTTCTTCTAGGTTGTCCCAATTTATTGGTGTATAGTTATTCAAAGTAGTTTCTCACAGTCCTTTGTATTTCAGTGGGTATCAGTTGTAACACCTCTTTTTTCATTTCTGATTTTATTTGTCTGAGTCTTCTCTTTTTCTTGGTGAGTCTAGCAAAAAGTTTGTCTATTTTGTTTATCTTTCCAAAAAACCAGGTCAAGTTTTATTGACCTTTTGTATTGTCTTTTTAGTCTCCATTTTATGTGTTTCACCTCTGATCTTTGTCTTTTCTTTCCTTCTTTTGACTTGGGGCTTTATCTGTTCTTTTTTTCCCCTAGTTCCTTGAGGTGTAAAGTGAGGTTGTTTGAGTTCTCTTTTGTTTCTTAATTAGGCATTTATTGCTATGAGCTTTCCTTTTAGAACTGCTTTTACTGCAGTTCTTAAGCTTTGGTATGTTGTATTTTCACTTTTATTTGTCTCAAGACCTTTTTGATTTCTCTTGATTTCTTCTTTGACACATTGGTTGTTCAGTGGCATGTTGTTTAGTCTCCATGTGTTTGTGAATTTTCCAGTTTTCTTCTTATAATTGATGTCTAGTTTCATATTGTGTGATTGGAAAAAGATGCTTGATACGATTTCAATGTTCTTAAATTTATTAAGACTTGTTTTGTGGCCTAACATATGATAAATACTGGAGAATGTTCCATGTATGCTTGAGAAAAATATATATTCTACTGCTTTTGAGTGGAATGTTCTATAAATGTTCTGTTAAGTCCATCTGATCTAATGTGTCATTTAAGTCCAATTTTTTTTTTTATTTTCTGTCTGTATGATATACCTACTGATAGAAGCAGAGTACTGAGTACTCTACTATTATTGTATTGCCATCTATTTCTCCCTTTAAAGCTGTTAACGTTTGCTTTATTTATTTGGATACTCCTTTGTTTTGTGTATAAGTATTTACAGATGTTATATCCTCTTATTAGATTGACCCCTTTATCATTGTATAATGACCCTTTTTGTCTCTTTATTACAATTTTTGTCTTTAAGTCTACTTTGTCTGGTATAAGTATAGCCTTCTTAGCTTTCTTTTGGTTTCCATTGCATGGACTGTCTTTCTATATCCCTTCACTTTCGGTCTATGCACATCCTTAAAGTTGAAATAAGTTTGTTGTAGGCAGCATATTGCTGTTTTTTTTTTTTTTTTCTTTTTGGTAGAGATAGAACTTATTGCCATTTTGTTAGTCGTTATAGTAATTATTGATAGATATAGACTTACTGCCATTTTGTTAATCGTTTTCTGACTGGTTTTCAATTCCTTTGCTCTATTCTTATCTTGCTCTTTTTTAATTTGATGATTTTTAAAAATAGTAGTATGTTTAGATTCTTTTCTGTTTATTTTTTGTGTATTTACTGTAGTTTTTTTCTTTGTTACCATGAGGCTTACATAAAGCCCATCTTGTATTTATAACAGTCTATTTTAATTTGTAACAACTTAACTTAGAATGCATTTTAAAGCTGTATATTTTTACTCTCCCTTACCCATTTTTTGTCTTTTTGATGTCACAATTTACATTTTTTTGTCTTGTGTATACATTAACAAATTATTATAGTTATACTTATTTTTACTGCTTCTGTCTTTTAACCTTTACACTAGATCTGTGTGATAGCCCACTACTAATATAACATTGGATTATTTGAATTTAAGTATGTATTTGTCTTTACCAGTGAGATTTTTTATTTTCATGTTTTCTTGTTATTAATTTTCTAAGGTACTAAATGTACCTTTTCATTTCATATTGAAGAATTCCCTTTAACATTTCTTGTAAGGCTGGTCTAGTGGTGATGAGCTTCCTTAGCTTTTGCTTATGTGGATAACTATCTCTTGTTCAATTCTGAAAGACAGCTTTGCTGGGTACAATATTCTTGGTTGTCATTTTTTTTTCCTGTCAGCAGTTGGAATATATTCTGCCACTTCTTCTGACCTGCAAAGTTTCTGCTGAACTTATGGGGGCTTCCTTGTTCATAAGTTATTGTTTTTCTCTTGTTGCTTTTAAGATTCTTTTTAACTTTTGAAAATTTAATTATAATATGTCTTGGCATGGGTCTCTGGATTTATCTTATTATCTTATTGGAACTTTCTGGGCTTCCTGCATCTGGCTATGTGTTTCCTTCCCCAGTATAGGGAAGTTTTCAGCCATTATTTCTTCAAATACGTTTTCTGTCCCTTTCTTTCTCTTTTTCCTCCTGGGACCTTTCATAATGGAAATATTGATCTGCTTGATATTGTCCCATAAGCTATCTTCATTCTGTTTTATTCTCTTTTGTTTTTGTGACTCTGGATAAATTCCACTGCCCTATATTCAAATTTGCTGATCCTTTCTTCTTCATCTAGTCTGTTCTTGAATCCCTGTATTGAATTTTGTAGTTCAGTTCAGTTTTTGTATTCTTCACCTTTGTGATTTCTGTTTAGTACTTTCTTACGTTATCTGTCTCTTTGTCATAATTCTTATTTTGTTCACGCATTGTTTTCTCTGACTCAGTCAGCATCTGTATGGCCATTATTTTAAAGTCTTTATCAGATAAACCATTTATCTCCATTTTTTAAGGTCTTTTTTGATGTTTTATCTTATTCATTCATTTGGAACATATTCCTCTATTTGTTCATTTTCCTTGAATCTCTGTTTTGGTTTCTATGCATTAGATAAAGAGCCCCCACTTCCAGACTTAAAAGAGTGGTCCTATGTAGGAGATGAACCTTGTCATTAAACCATCCCTTAGCTCTTGGGGGTCTCTCAAACCTTTGCAATTGTTGAAGCTGCCTTATTTGTTCTTGGTCGCTTCTAGTAATTGAGGGCATACCAAGCCCTATTAGTGTCCAAAGGGAAGGATATTAGTCAGCTCCTAGATGCAGGATGAGTGTAATCTGGACGCTCTGGCAGCAGCTTTTAAAGTAGGCAAATATACCCTTTTCAAGTGAATTCTGGGAGACGTGTATTTCTCTGCTCCCTCTGTGGCCTGTGGTAATAGCGAGTTAAGAACTGTTTGTTTGCTCCCCTCCTGTTGAAACCGTGAACACAGACCTCACTGTCCACCAAGAGGTGTGCCCTGGACTGCATCACAGAATCTGGAGCACCAGGGCTATGCACAAAGTCCTTCTGGAGAAACCAGTGACCTGGAGCAAGGGAGGAGAGTATGAAGATAGTGTCTGCTACCTCCCTCGTCTCCGGAGAGTATTACAATCAGTTCCTTGATGTGTATTAAGTTAGAATCTGGCCCCTGAGGCTGCAGCTATTAAAATAAGCAAATATATCTCTTTAACCAGACAGACTGCTGGATCCCAGAGGGATTAGATACGATAAGTCCATGTGAGCCCTTTAAGAACAATCTCTTAGTTTGCTGAATAGCCTTGTAGATATCATAGATGTAAGCACTGTTGGCTTTCAAAGCTAGATGTGTTGGGGCCCCATCTCTCAGGTAGACGTCTTAAAAGCAAGATGTGGGGTCCAAACCCATTCCTCCTCAGGGAGATGCTGGGAGTTTTGAGTTGCCTCCTGGTTTTGCATCATCTTGCCAGATTTGGGGTTTATGGCAAGATTGTGTCTCAGCCTCCCTTATGATTATTTTTAAATTAATATTTAGTTGATTTACAATATTATGTTAGTTTCAGGTGTACAACCTAGTGATTCAAAAATTTTATAGATTATACTCCATTTAGAGTTATTATAAAATATTAGCTATATTCTCTGTGCTGTATAATGTATCTTTGTTGCTTATTTATTTTATACATAGTAGTTTGTGCCTCTTAATACTCTACCCCTATTTTGCCCTCCCCCTTTCCTTCTCCCACTAGTCACCACTAGTTTGTTCTCTGTATCTGTGAGTTTGTTCTCTCTTACTGTTTTTGATGTGGGTTTTTTCTTGTTTGCCTGATGTATAGGAGTCACTCAGCCTCTGGATTTCTTTCAGAGAAATTTTTTCTGTATGTAGCTGTAGATTTGATGTGTCCATGGGAGGAGGTGAGTTCAGGATCCCCCTACTTCACCATCTTGGAATAGACAGCTGATTGTTGTTGTTTTTAATAACAGACAGTTAACTTGGTTGGACACAACTGCAAGCTCTGTTTTCTTGTGTAGTTCAGTTCTTTTATTCTTGACTGAGAGCTTGCAGTCTCACTTACATGTGCTCTGTTTAGATGTCTGCAAGAGATTCAGGCAGAGCTTATACACAGAATTTGGAAATCCTCTTTCTCTCACATTATTGTGATTTACTCTTCACTTTTTAGCAGCTATGGTTGCCTCAAACTCTGTAATGTGGTGCTTCAGGTTAGAAAAACTTTGGATTTTCTGTCAGAATTGTAGCTGCCCTGTGCTGTGTCAACTGTGGTCATCTAAGGCTAGCAGCCATTTAAGAATATGAAACTACCATGTACCATTCCTGTCTTTTAAAGATTGACTTCCATTCATAATCTGGCTGCTTTTGTTTACTCTGCAGTGCCTTCTAGTAATTATTTTTCATATTTTGTCTAGAGTTTATGGTTATCTGGGTGGGAGTCAGTCTGTTAGGAATGTACTTAGCTATATTAAACAATCTTTTATTGTTAATGAAAATAATTCTGTTTATCTATGTGAATAAGTACTTTGTTCGTATGACTCATGTATTTGGTCTCAGTTTTGACATACTATTTTAGGTTAATTTACTGTATTAATAATTTTATATTTGCCTGTTTTACTAGGATATATCTTAGAATTGGCCCTTTAAGGTCAATTCCTTTCATTTATTTTTCTTTTTTTAAGGATCCACTGAAACCTACACTGCTCTTCTTTGTTAGTCGCTTATATTTATCTCTGATCCTGTTTACTTTTATCTTCATTCTCTTTATTTTACTTTTCTAATTCTTTCCTCTGTGTCTCTTGGTACACTTTGATAATATCTCCATATTTGTTGGACACTTTATAATTTAATCTTCATTTCTGAGATGATTTGATTTTTTCTATAGCTTTTCTGAATATTATTAGTTTCTATATTACATTTTATTTTATTATCTGTATCCATTCTGAGTTTTTCAATTTCTGATTTGTGATATTTTGTATTTGCAATTGCTTATTTAATTACATTCATTTAATGTTACAGTATTTTATTATAATTTTTCCTGTTTCTTGGCTAGGGCTGGATTGTTTTGTTGTATTTTCAGCTCCCAAAAAGTTTTGATTTTTATTTTACGTTTTTCTGTTTATAATAACTTGTATAGAAACTGAGTTCTTTTTATTTTATTGTTCATGTTTATTTTTGTTGTATTTTCCTGGACCATTATTTTTGTTGTAACATTTCCTGTTAAATGTTTCCTCTTCTATTCCTATTGTGAAATGCAGTTTCTTTAATTAATGGTACTTTTTTTTGAGTCTGTTTCCTTTGAATTGTTTCTTAATTTATAATTTTAATAGGCTCCTTACTTTTAATCTCTTCTCTTTGCCGCCAAACCTATAGGGACATTTCATTCTCCAAGAATCCTCTTTCTCTCTAGAAATAGTGCCTTCCCTGTGTTATATAACCTGTGATATAGTATATTTTCTAAGTTCTTATGTTTAAAATATCCAAAAGGCAATGTTCTGATCCACTAAGTTTCAGATTTTTCCACAGTATTTCCCTATGCAATGTAGGACCCTTTCCCTTTGGAAACAAGACCCTAGATGACATTAGATAGTGTTTTACCATCAATAGTGTTTCACCAGTATCAAGACCACACTGTACTTTTCACTCTTTCTAGAGCCTCAGATTCTTTGCTTAGATGTCTTTGAATGCTCTGCTGACATCTGGTGTTTATCTTTCCACTTACAAGAAAATAGAAATTTGTAGTATCTCTGTTTCATAGTTATATTATAGTCATGGGTAATGGGTGATTTTGTTTTCTTTGCTTATTGTTGGTTTTCAGGAAGCTGTGTGGAGGGAATTGCATTTAGAAGGATATCTTTATTCTGTGATACCCTCTTACTCTTAAAATAATCAAAGTTACCAACTTGGACATTATTTAGCTGTTTGAATTTCCTTTTCTTTTTAGCCAATGACATATACTAGGGTTGAATGTTAAGAATAGTTGAAAAGGATAGTCTATATTTAAATACATGAATCCACCACTTTTCATTCTTTCTCAATACTCACTTTACTCTTACTAGTTTATCCCACAAGATAGTGCCTTCTTCAAAAATAATCAAGGGATAGATGAGGCCAAGTCATGAAATGAAAATGTGTTATCAGTTACAGTGTCCTACTTTACAAACATTTTTATTCAGAGCATCCCATTAAGAGCTGGAAATACCCCATTTTTAAATGCCATACTTTACACTTATCAGAAATATGTTAGATACAGGAAGCCCTACTGTGAGTTAATGAGTTGATCTAGAGGACGCTTCACTGAAACATTATTTCATCTTGTTCCTTCTTTTGATGCCCTAGAAGTTTTTACAGCTGGGGAGAATACACCACAGTAAAATTTCATGTGTATAAAGAGTAGGCCTTTCTTTTGAATAGTAGGAGAAAGGACTATTTTAAAAGAGAAATTGAGCAAAGCTATGAAAGAGTATATATACATAGAACTTGAGGATCTGGAAGTCGATTCCTGTGGATTTCTGCTAAAATTGTGCACACCTTAGGCATACATATTCCCTAGTTTGAAGACCACAATGCTAGTGCAACACTTGAGCATGTGGACAAAGAAACATAATAGAAAGGTCTATGCAACCTTGTTTTAAATCGTAAAAAGTTGCAGGAATCTGAATGTTCATCAAAGGAAAATGGATAAGTGATTTTTGAAATATGTATACATTGCTGTAGTGGAAATGAGTGAACTACGTTTCTCCTGGATCTCTCAAAAAAATTTATAGATGGCTCTGTTCAGTATGATACAACTTACGTAAAGTTTAAATACATGGAAAACAGTATCATTTATACTCACTTTTTTATGCATAAATAGTAAGTCTTCCAGAATAAAGAAGCACTAATTTTAGAATAGTAATTATCTGGGGGGAGCTTCAGAGGAGAATTGAGTTAGGAAGGGCTATATCAGAGATTACAGTTTTATCTATAATATTTTATTTATTTTTAAAGAAATCCATAGTAAATAAATATATAGATTGGGAATTACATTAGGCTCTTTATAATAGAGACCCAGTTATAGTGACTTAAACACATAAAAGTTTATTTTTTCATATAAGCAGTCAAAAAGAGAAAGCTATTCTAGCATCATTCTGGTAGCTCCACAATATCACCAGGGACCTGGATCCTTCCTGAGAGCTTGTTTGGAGGTTCTCGCAGGGGAGAGCAGCTACTCCTATACCCTTGACCGAGAAGAATGGTCCTCCTCTATCGGGGATAGTCTTCCTCTTCGACCCAGTGGGAGGGATGCACATGGAGCTGTGAGGGAGGAAGGGGACACCCACCTAGCCAGCCAGATCAGTCAAATCAGTCCTGACAATCAGTGGGGGTGACAGATGTCACAGCCAGATTGCCCTCGCATCCCTAGGTCCTTCTTTATGTATACATCCTTTATAGTGGATGGCTTTCTTCTTAATGTCACAAGATGGCTGCTAGAGCTGTTCCTGGGTTTGAAACTAGAAGCAATTAGAAGGGGGGAAGGGCCATAAAGAGTTCACTCCATCTACCCACCCCCTTTAATGAGCTTTCTTGTAAGTCCCCTATCCCAACAACTAAATTTCCAGACCATAATCAGAGTCAAATGAGGATACAAGTGAGATAAGGAGGTATAATTTGGGGGAGGGGAGCACATTGGTATCTTAAATAAAGTCAGAATTATCTTACTAGTGAAAAAAGAGAGAAAGACTTTCATATAGGTATCAGGCAGGTAGGTAGTCTCTGTCTCATCTGGCCAATGCCAAGATTTAGCAGGCCTGCATTAGGGATACCTATGAAGTTGTTGTATTATTCTTTAATTTGTTGTATTATTCTTCACAGTTCTCTGTTTGCTTTAAATAATTGAGGATAAGTTTTATAAATAATAAATGAATTAATGATTGTTCTGTGTCTAGAGTCTCTGGACATAAGCAGATAGTTAGGGGTGAAGTGAGACCATACTCATTTTCAGATTTTATTTTTTAGATGAAACAATCCAGATTGCTTCAGCTTCTGCCCAGCCATCCAAAACCAGGGTTAGCCAAAGGTAATCTGGGCGGGGCAGGGGGGGGCAGTTTGGCGTCTCTCCCAATCACTCTACTCATATATATGAGATTTCTCTGACCTGAGTGTTCACTTGGTGTCTCTCCATTTGTTTACTGTTGGTCTCTTACACTGTCTTTAGCTGTGACTGTGTGTATACCTCCATATGGACTTATATGTGATTGTGTGCATGTGTGTGTATGTGTGGTTTGTGTTTGTTTATGGACCCCAGGAGTGATTTTATCCTAGCTTGTATTATACATTCATTTTTATTATGGTTTGACCCGTTTTGAGTTTTAATTAAAAATCTGGAACGTTGTGTTTTATTGCAAAAAAAAGGCACAGGATTAAAATCTTGAAGACTAGTGATAGTCCCAGCTCTGTCACTTACTAGCTCTATAAATTTGACAAATTTACTTCCTCATTATTATCCCATGATTGTTGTCAGATCAAAAGGTTGGAAGGGCCCTGTAAATGCTGACATTGTGAGGGTTCTTAACATCCCCGTATGGGATTTCTAAGCCGGAAATGACGGTTGTGATCAGTGTCCAGAGGCGAGAGGAATGATCTCCAAACTCCTTCAACCTCCCCACCTCCTTTTCTGCCCTGTGTATTTCCCCTGATTCACATTGGTCCCCTTTTATCCTTTCCCTGTGCCCTTGTCTTCTACCTGATTTTCTCCATTCAGTGTATTTCTGACAGAAGAGCAAGACCCTGTAATTGGCCAAGTGAATTGAAGGATTCATCTCATCACTGGGCTGTCAGATGAAACAGCTGAATTTCTCCAGGTATGGGGTATCTGAGTCAACCTGAGTGGGGAATCTCTGTCCTGTCCCCCTTTCTTGCCCTGTCTCATCTGGCATTTGAACCGTGGTTACATCTACCCTGAAGCTTTCCATTCTTCATCTTGGGGTCACTGGCCTTGAAGTGTTGTGAGCCCCATGTCCATGCCTTTCCCCATAGAAGCCTGCCCAGTCTGAGTTTTGGTTGCCTCTTCCTTCTTTATCTGGCACTAGAGGACTGAGGTTTTAAGAACATGAAGCTCAGGAATCAAAAAGCCTGGATAAGAATTCAAGTTTTGCTGCTTTCTAGCTGTGTCACCCTGGGTAAGTTACATATTCTCTCTTACCCTTAGTTTCCTGGTCCAGGTGCAGGTGCTAGATAAGCTGCTTATTGTCTCCAGTTAGGAGCAGGCTTGGGAAGACAGGGTTCCTAGACTGGCTTTGAGGCTGCCCACTTAGCTAACCTTGTCTATTTTTTGCTGCCAGATTGCTGATTATGGTATTGGAGGATACTATGAACCTCATTTGGATTATTTTTTTGGTAAGGGCAAAATGTTATTCCTTTTGGCTGTATTTCAAGTGGCAGGAAAATGTCAGAGCTCACATGGAGGGAAGATTTTGCTTCTAGCTCAAGAGCCTCTAAATTCTCAAGGATACATCTTTGGGGACTGTTTTAAAATCAGAGTTAGAAGAGAAAACAGATTTTACCCTCTTCTCCTAATATGGTGCTGCTTCTACCAGGCACCTGAAATTGAGATGAATTCTTGTGGTAGAAAGTGATGGAGACAGAACCACACAGAGTCCTTTGCTCCAGCCTGTAGTCTCACTTGTGGTGAGAGGTTCCTCTCTTTCTCTCTCTTCTTGCAGACCTTACTCCTCTGTTGGCAGGAGGAGCACTTGAGTCTATTGCTCTGATCTCCAATACTTTAGCCCATCATATGCCCCCAGTGTGGCTGAGCCAAACACAGAGAGAAAATAGATATTTATGTTTTGGGAAAGACAAGCTGAATCAGCAAACGAAACAACAAATGTTTCTTTAGCATCTTTGATGTGCTGATTGCTCTCCTGGGAAGTAGAGGGATAGGAAGGCAAAGAAGACAATTTTTACTCTCATACAGAGGCCATGGTTTTCTGGGAGTCATACATATAAGCAGCTACTTTCAAAGTAATTGAGTAAGTGTTATAAAGTAGGTATGTACACAGCGATCCTGCACCCAGTGAACAGGCTTACCGCCTGAACACTCCAGAAAAGGCTTCTTGGAAGAACTTAGATGTGCACTAAGATTGTTTCTTTAAACCTGTCCCTTTATAAGAAGATGTCCTTAGAATCAAAACCCTCTCACTGCTCCCAGAATATAGTGTAATCTGAGTGTAGCTGTCTCTGTAGTCAAGATTGACCCACTGGTTACAAGAATCTGTTCTTGGTGTTGCAGGAATAGCTTTCACTGAGGAAACCACATAGACCTTGAAAGCAAAAGCCAGCATCTTCCTATGGATAAGCTCTCTTTGTGATTCCACTCTGAACTCTTCCTGATCTGGGCAGTTTTAGGATCAGATGTTTTCTGAGAGTGGCATGCATTCCTTCTTAGTTATCTTTTCTGACCCACTTCCTTTGTTGAGTTTTCTGTCTCCACCATGGAAAAATAAATGGACTGGTGGTTTGTTCTGTGAACATAATACTCACTCCTTGTATCTGCCCTTCCTGCCTGGGTTCCAGTCTCACCTGCCTGTATGTTCATGTCCATCTTGAAGGAGCAAGGTGACCTCCATTTGGCTGAGATGGGCTTCTCATGCTCCCGTCACATCCATAAATATAATGGATGGGAAAGCAACTATTTTGCATGTTTTTTAACTAGGTAAGCCTAAGACTTGCATATTCACTTTCATCTAACTTTAACAGGGAGAATGAGCCTTTGACGCATGATGAGACTGGGAATCATGTGGCCACATTCATTGTCTATGTAAGTATGGTCAGTATTGGATTGCCCCCTAGACACAGCAGGCATGGGCTGGAAGGGTCCCCACTGAACAAAACATTAAGGGTTTGGATCTAGGAATTTATATTTTTAAAAATACCAGTAGATTCTAGTTATCAACTTGGTATAGGAACTACTGTCACTTAGTGATTAAAAGTAGAGGGAGAAAGAGGGAAAGGAAAGAGTTGCAGAATCACGTGGGAGACTTCTTCCTATTACATAGCATCTCTTCATTCTATTACTCCTTATGCTGTCAGTCTCTCCATTGAGGAATAAAGATCTGGAACCGTTTGTTTTACTAATCAGGTGTGATTTCTTCCTCTGGACTAGGGCTAATTTTTTCATTCTTAAAATAATAATTTGCTTTTTAAGCTTATTTTTAAAATAAGCAATGAGGAAAAAAATTCTCAGGATTCCTGGATACTTATAATGGGCATTTTTCTACTGTCTTTCCTTTTCTACCCAAACTTGTATCAAATAATAGTCAGATATTATAACACTACTTTTAAGATTCCTTAGTTCCAAAGTTACAGCAGATTTAGACCCCTGCTTTTATAGGGGACAGTCCCAGAGAATTTTGCTCATAACTTGTGACTGCTTCAAGAGGAAAGATTTCTGACCCATTCTTATTCATTCTTTTTGAAAAGAAATGATTGTCAATACTGAAATTCTGCCATACCCAATTTGAGGCTGTACAATATGAAAATTCTTTTCTGATCTTTTAATCATCATTGATGAGCAAAAGGAGCTTGATTTGAAGAGTTCTTTCCAGGAATTTTTGAGTATGACTTGTTCTGTTTGTTGCAGTGCATGATTATAATTTGTAAAATGGACATGGGTGATCTACTGTAGTACAACAGGCAGTGATCACAGTGTATAAATTTCATGTTTTCACCAAGATGAAATAAGAAAAATCATTAATTACAAAATCAGTGTAAGGTATCTTCAACCTCTTTAAATGTGCTTCCAAAACACTATTGTTGTAGGTTTACGTTATCCACAGCAGAACGCCACATCTTTTCTGTAGCATGAGAGCAATGTCTTTATGGTACCTCAGAAAGCTCTGATAAAGGATTTAGAAGAGAAGGTGGTAAAGGGACAGGGTGACCTCTATTTGGCTGGAGGTGAAGAAGTGTAGTTTGGTTCTTTTGTGAATTAACTATGTTCCTAGCTCTCCCAGTCTTTGCTCCTGCCATGGATATTTGGGAGTTGTTCCATTCAATTCTCTAAGAATTATGCAGACAAGAGATGGTAGGTATAGTATGTAAAGCTGACACTAATTATAGTTCACCTTCTTTGCCTTCTACATATGGCTTCAGTGCTGCTTGTCACATTCTTACAACAGTCACAGTATTTGTCATTTACTTTTATATTAGTGATTCAGTGGAAAGAGCAGGGCATTTAGTACCCCCATACCAAGATTCTTATGCTGAATCCGCTAGAAACTAGCTGCATGTATTTGGCAAGTTATTTCCTTCAGGTTTTTTGTTCCCATTGGCTTATTTGTTAGTTGAAGATATTGAAATAACCCGTCCCTAATTTCTAATCTAGTTTTGTTAGTCTCTGCAGCATTTAGCAAATATGTGTTGTCACTAAAATGTACCAGACATAGGTGCTGAGGATATTACAGTGAATAGAACTACCAAAATTTCCACCTTTGTGAAGATTAAATTCAAGTGGTGGAATTGAACAATAAATAAGAAAAATTAAAAATCAGTAAATAACATGAATACATATTTTAGAAGTTTTATGAAGGAATTAATTATAATAGTTTAAAGGAAAATATCTGTTTTGCAAGAGTTAATCAGGGAAAACCTCTTTTAAGGAGGCAACATTGGAATGATAATGAGCCAGCTGCTTGAAAGATCTAGAAGATGAATATTCTTGGCAAAAAGAATAGCAAGTGCAAAGGCTCTGAGACAGAAAAACTTGTCAAAAAAGATATTTTGTTGTTCAGTTTTGTCGTTTTAGTTTCAGCCACCGTTTTTTCTAGAGTTGCAGGAATCTAATCTCAGACAATCCTGATCTTCCATCCCTGACATGTGGCAGTTGTTTCGGTGTTTCAGAGAGACTTGCTTTGTAACAAAGCATTAGGGAATGCTCATTTGGACCTTGAGTGATTGTCATGTTACTACACAGGAAATAAATTAGCCTTCATTGACGTGTCAGATTTGTATCTTTGATTGTGCAGGTGGCACACCTCTTAGGCTGATCCAAATCCTCATCCTTGAGGAGTCTGAGCCCCTGTTTACCATTATCTTTCGAGGCCATGGATGATACACTTGCCCATTTACTATTAAAGTTTCACAGAGTTCTGAGAAACCCTCCAGTGGATCACCTGAGCACCATATTCTTCTCCATCTCCATTATGTAACAGAGACACTATCTCTTCTTGATGATCAGGGTCAGTGACCCCTGTCAGTAAGGTGATTCCTTTTATTGCTTGCTGGTCTGTTGGCATGAAGTGCTCAAAATGACAGTACAGCAGACATAGCTTAAATTTCAGTAGGATTCTCTGTATCCCCTCATAGAAGCATTTCATTCTGGTAACTAGGTCCTATAGAACAGTGCTGTCCCATAGAACATTCTGTAGTGGAAATGTTCAGTATCTGTGCTATTTATTATGGTAACCACTTTCTCATGTGTCTTTTGAGCACTTAAAATGTGACTAGTACAACTGAGGAACTGAATTTTTAGTTTAATTTAATTTAATTTAATTACATTTAAATTTAAACAGCCACGCATGGCTAATGGCTATGTTATTGAATAGTGTAGTTAGTTCTAGACTCACAGAGCCTAAAACTATAGAGATAGGAAACAGAAATTCTCCAAGTGGGTGACTCTGAATGGCAATAAGTGGAGCCATTCCTGTTTCCACCCCTAGGTTCCCAGACCTATGTATTTTACATATTATGGTTATTGATTTGGAGTGTAGAATACATCCCAGAAGATGACCCTATATTTGCAGAGTATAACTATAATGTTCAAGCTGACACCTTACTAGAATCTTCAGGAAACTATTCCTCTGCTTTATCAGGCTACCATTTTCTGGGTGGTAGACTGTGTAATAGGACTGGCAGAACGTTTGATCATAGCTGGATTGTGAAAATTCAGAGTCCTGCCACATTGGTGCTATCTTTAAAAATCCTATAGTTGGTCCAGAGCAGCATATCCTATAATTTAGAATACTGCTCTTACTCATTTACCAGGCAAAACAGAAATTGGCCAGCTTTAAATGGATCCTATAGCAGGAAAGTTAGAAATGGAGTATTTATGGTAGAAATTGTGTTTAATCTTGGAATGTCAAGTGATTATGCAATAGAGCTGCCTGTTGAGTTCAAGTCTGTGAGATCTATCATGTTATAAGATGGGGCAGGTCCAGCAGTAGTCCTCATAAGATGAAAGTGGAAAATAGCTGAGACTGATTCATAAATGAGTTAGCTCAAAATATGGGTGCAAACTAAAAATACTTTGCTACTGGAAGTGGTCCTGAAATTTAATGTTTTGAAAATCCTCCTAATGATCAGAGCTGTGAATGGCTCACCATTGTGTGAAAAGAGATGTGGCTCAAGGTAAGAATAAACACAGACTTAGGCCAGTTTTACATGTTACAAGGCATCCCATCTCCACTCCCTGCCCTGAATCAGCATCCTTAAGATCCAAACCCAAGAATTACATCCTGGTGGAATATGTTGACTAGGTCCTGTAGCTTCTTCAGAGTTTAGTCTTTTTTTTTCCCCCTTATAAGGCCCACCTGACTGAAGAACAGGTTATATTTTAACTTGACCTTAGTTATTGATATAGTGATCAGAAGAAAAGATGGAAGTAGATCCTGAGGGGTGTGCACATGGTTTTACAAGTCTGAGACCTCTCAATCATCTTCAGAAATGGGGTATATCTAACTTTTAAAAAACTTTTTTTATTGAGGTATAATTCACAGACCATAAACTCTCTCTTTTAAAGTATACAATTGAGTGATTTTTAGTATATTGCACAAGATATCCAACTATCATTAATCTAATTCCAGAATGTTTATATCACTCCCAAAATAAATCCTGTTTCCTTTAGCACTCATCCCCTATTCTCCCCCTCCCACCCCCTGTCCCAGTCCCTAGCAAGCATTTATCTGTTTTATGCCTGTATGAATTTGTTTATTCTGGACATTTCATACAAATAGAATCACATAACGTATGGTCTTTTGTATTTGGCTTCTTTCACTTAACATAATGTTTTCAAGGTTTATCCTTGTTGCAGTATGTATTAGTGTTTTATTACTTTTTATAGCTGAATAATATGCCATTGTACGGATATGCCACATTTTATTTATCCATTTATCAGCTGATGGACATTTGAATTGCTTCCACTTATTTTAAAAATAATTTTTTGAATTGAAGTGTAGTTGATTTACAATGTTTCAGGTCTACAGCAAAGCAATTCAGTTATACATATACATATATATATTTTTCTTTTCATATTCTTTTCCATTATATGTTATTACAGGAATTTGAATATAGTTCCCTGTGCTATACAGTAGGTCCTTATTGTTTATCTATTTTGTACATAGTAATGTGTATCTGTTAATCCCAAACTCCTAGTTTATCCCTCCCATGCCCTTTCCCACCTGGTAACCATAGTTTTTTTTTCCTATATCCATTGCATTGTAAATAACATTTGTATCATTAAGATTCCACATATAAGTGATATTGTATGATATTTGTCTTCACTTAATGTGATAATTTCTAGGTCCATCCATGTTACTGCAAATGGTATTATTTCATTCTTTTTTATGAATGAGTAATACTCCATTATATATATATCACATATTCTTTATCCAGTCATCTGATGATGGACATTTAGATTGCTTCCATGGCTTAGCTTTTGTAAATAGTGCTGCTATAAAATACATTGGGATGCATGTATTTTTTTAATTAACAGCAACATTATGTATAATTGCCAAGATATGCAAGCATCCTAAGTGCACATCAATAGTTGAATAGCTAATGAAGATGCAGTATATATATATACAACTCAGCCATAAAAAGAATAATATTTTGCCATTTGTGGCACTTCATTCACTTTTTTTTTTCACTTCAAAAACCAGAATTTTATAACTGGTAGAGACATTTCCATTACATCAAAAACAACAAAATACCTATAAATAAGCTTAACCAAGAATGTTACCTGTATTCTGAAAACCGAAATGACACCAAGATATGGAAAGATTTTTTCTGTGCTTGGATTGGAAGAATCAACACTATCAAAATGGCCACACTTCCCAAAGCAATCCACAGATCCAATGCAACCCCCATCAAAATACTCATGACATTCCTCACAGAACTAGAACAAACAGTTCCAAAATTTATAAGGAACCACAAAAGACCCCGAACAGCCAAAGCAATCTTTTGTAGGTCTCTCTCTCTCTTTTTTTTGCTCTTTCTTCTTTTTGTTCTCTTTTCTTATGGTTTGATGACTAGAGAAGGTCCTTTAACATTTGTTGTAAAGCTGGGTTGGTGGTGCTGAAATCTTTCAGCTTTTGTTTATATGTGAAGCTTTTGATTTCTCTCCATCAAGTCTGAATGAGAGCCTTGCTGGATAGAGTATTCTTGGTTGTAAGTTTCCCCCTTTCATCACTTTAAATACATCGTACCACTCTCTTCTGGCCTGTAGAGTTTCTGCTGAAAAAATCAGCTGATAACATTATGGGTGTTCCCTTGTATGTTATTTGTTGCTTTTCTCTTGCTAATTTTAGTATTTTCTCCTTATCCTTAATTGCTGTCAATTTGATGACTGTGTGCCATGGTGTGTTCCTCCTTGGGTTAATTCTATGTGGTACTCTCTGCGCTTCCAGGATTTGAGTGACTGTTTTCTTTCCCAGGTTGGGGAAGTTTTCAGTGACTATCTCTCCAGAAATTTTCTCAGGTCCTTTCTGTCTCTCTTCTCTTTGTGGGACCCCTATAATGTGAATATTAGAGTGCTTCATGTTGTCCCAGAGTTCTCTTAAACTATCTTCATTTCTTTTCATTCTTTTTCCTTTTTTCTGTTATGAAGTAGTGATTTCCACTAATCTGTCTTCTAGCTCATTGATCCATTCTTCTGCCCCATTTAGTCTATTCTTGGTTCCTTCTAGTGTATTGTTCATTTCAATGATTTTATTCTTCAACTCTGTTCGAGTATTCTTTATATTTTCCAACTCTTTGCTAAAAACTTGACTCTGTGCATCTATACTCCTCTTGAGTTCTCTGAACATCTTGGCCATCATTAGTTTTAACTCTTTCTCAGATAAATTGCCTATCTCCTCATCACGTGTTTCTTCTGGGATTTTATCTTATGCCTTGGCCTGGGAGATATTCCTTTGCCGCCTCCTATCGTCTATATTTCTGTGTGTTTGTGGATTCCTTCTACAGGCTTCTACAGGCTTTGGGATTATTCCTTCTACAGGCTTTGGGATTATTGTTTTCTTACTTCTAGTATCTGCCCCTGGTGGATGAGGCTGGACTAGAGGCTTATGCAGGATTCCTGGCAGGAGGAGCCAGTGCCTGCCCACTGCTGGGTGAAGCTTGGTCCTGGACCTCTGGTGGGTAGGGCTGTGTCCAGAGGCCTTTGTGGCTTAGGAAGTCTGATGATGGGTGTGGCTGTGTTCCCATCCTGTATGTTGTTTGGCCTGAGGCTTCCCTACAGGGTGTTGGATGGGGCTAGGTTTTGGTGCTAATGATCCAATCAAGATGTCTGCCTCTAGGAAAGCTCATGTAGATTAACACTCATGGAATGTCCACCACCAGCTTTTATGTCCCCTGTGTGAGCTGCAGTCATCCCCCACGTCCCCAGGAGACCCTCCAAATCCAGCAGGCAGGTCTGGCCCAGGTTCCTATGAAATCGCTGCCTCTGCCCTTGGACCTGGTGTACGTAAGTTTCCATGTACACTTCCCAAATGAATGGAGTCTCCGTTTCCCCCAGTCCCGTGAGGCTCCCAGAGCCAAGCCCCACTGGCCTTCAAAACCAGATGTCCTGGGATCTCCTTCTCTTTCCAGTGCTGGAGCCTGAGCTGGGAAGTCTGACATGGCGCTTAGAGTTCTCACTCCTGTGGGAAGGCCTCTGTGACTTAACCGATCTTCAGATTATATCACGGGCATACCCCTCCTACTGTCCTGCTGTGGTTCTCAGTTTATGCTTCTAGTTGCAGGAGATCATTTTTGCTAGGATCCAGTCTTTTTTTGATGGTTGTTTAGTGTTCAGTTGTGGTTTCATTGTAGTTGCGAGGAGAGGCAAGCTCGTGGTCCTACCGCTCCACCATCTTGACCGGAAAAGAAAACCTCTTTCCATTTCTTTTTTTTTTTTTTTAACTTTTTTTAATTGAGTAATAGTCATTTTACAATGTTGTGTCAAATTCTAGTGTAGAGCACAATTTTTCAGTTATGTATGAACGTATATATATTCATTGTCACTTTTTTTTTCTGCTATGAGCTACCACAAGATCTTGTTTATATTTCCCTGTGCTATACAGTATAATCTTGTTTATCTATTCTGCATTTTAAAATCCCAGTCTGTTCCTTCCCACCCCCCGCCCCCTTGGCAACCACAAGTTTGTATTCTGTGTCTATGAGTCTGTTTCTGTTTTGTATTTATTTTGTTTGTTTGTTTGTTTGTTTGTTTTTAAGATTCCTTGTAAGAGTGATCTCATATGGTATTTTTCTTTCTCCTTCTGGCTTACTTCACTTAGAATGACATTCTCCAGGAACATCTATGTTGCTGCAAATGGTGTTATGTTGTTGGTTTTTGTGGCTGAATAGTATTCTATCATATGAATATACCACTTCTTTATCCAGTCATCTGTTGATGGACATTTAAGCTGTTTCCATGTCTTGGCTATTGTAAATAGTGCTGCTATGAACATTGGGGTGCAGGTGTCATTTTGAAGTAGGGTTCCTTCTGAATATATGCCCAGGAGCAGGATTCCTGGGTCATATGGTAAGTCTCTTCCTAGTCTTTTGAGGAATCTCCATACTGTTTTCCACAGTGGCTTTCCTTGCTTCCCTCTCCCACTCTTAATGATTTAGATGTCTTCTTTTACAATTTTGTGTTTATTCTTTTTGTAATTCATGGCAGTTATCACCTTTCCAGTTATGAGTTTCTCATTTTTGTAGCATCCTGCTTCTTTTCTATTTAGAGTAGACTTGTGAATATTTCTTTTAGCATGGGTTTAGTGTTGCTAAACTCTTATTTTTTGCTTGTCTGTGGAGTTCTTTATCTCTCCTTCTATTCTAAAGGATAGCCTTGCTGGATAGAGTATCCTAGGCTGCATCTTTTTTTCATTCAGGACTTTGAATATATCTTGCCACTCCCTTCTGGCCTGTAGTGTTTGTGTGGAGAAATCAGCTGAGAGCCTTATGGGAGTTCCCTTGTAACTCACTCTTTGTCTTTCTCTTGCTGCCTTTAGGATCATTTCTTTATCCTTAACTCTGGTCATCTTGATTATAATATGTTTTGGTGTGGGTCTGTTTGGGTTCTTCCTACTTGGGACCCTCTGAGCCTCCTGTATTTGGATATCTGATTCCTTTAGGTTTGCGGAGTTTTCAGTCATGATTTCTTTGAAAACCTTTTCAATTCCCTTTGTTCTTTCTTCCCCTTCTGGAACCCCTATTATGCAAACATTGGCACACTTTATGTTATCCCATAGGTCCCTTATATTGTTTTCATTGTTTTTTATTTGTTTTTCTCTCAGCTGTTCTGATTGGGTGCTTTCTGTTGTCCTGTCTTCTAGGTCGCTTATTCGTTCCTCTGCAATATCAAGCCTGCTTTGTACAGCCTTTAGGTCAGCTCTCATCTCAGCAAATGAGTTTACTAATTCTACTTGGTGGTTCTTTATAGCTTATTTCATTTTTGACATATTTTATATCTCTGAGCACTGTTTCTTTTAGTTCCTTCAGTACTTTGATCAGTCCTTTTTTGAAATCTTGATCTAGTAGGCCATCAATGTCTATTTCCTTGATTGTGCTTTCAGGGGATTTCTCTTGATCTTTTAATTGGGAGTGGTTCCTCTGCTTCTTCATATTGCTCATATTTCTCTAACACTGTGGCTTAAGGAGTATCAGTTATCTAATTCTCCTGGGGACGCTGTGCTCTTAATGATTTTATTGAGAGATCTTTGTATCTTCGCCCTGTTTCACGAACTCCGCTTGCTGTTTCCAGAGGCCCTCTGTTGGCACCCTTGTCTGAGCTGCTCCCAGTGGCTGTCGGCTAGCAGATCGCGCCCCCTCCCAACACTGGGTCAGGTGCTGAGTTCTTACCCGGTGGGCGGGCAGGTCACTCTCCCTCCCGATGCCGCAGTCAGATGCTGCGCTCAGGCGAGGCAGGTGGGTGGATCGTGCCTCCTCCCAGCACTGTGATCTGGTGCTGCATTCCTGCCAGGAAAGCGGGTTGCTGTCCGCCCTCTCCCGGTGCCGGTAACTCCACTGCTCTGTGCAGCTGCCCGCTCTGCCTCCGGTCGGCGCTCCCAAGGCAGACTCGGGAAAGACCACGGAACGGCCCTGCCCCTGCTCCATGCCAAGTCTCAGCTCCTTGTTTGTCTTGGTGGTACAAGTTCTCTGAGGTGCCAGGGCAGAAAGATCCTATCTGCCTTGGGCTGTAAACAAGTCTCAGTCCTGCCTAGGAGGTTGCAGAGCCCCCAGGTGCCGATTCAGGGCTCTGCCCAGCCCCCCGCCAGGGCACTGCACACAGGAAGAGATGGCGGCTGTGGCTGTGCCCCGCCTCTCTTCTCACGAGAAGCGCCGGTAATGGTGCTGCAGGTCTGAGAAGACAAAAGACTATGGTGCCCCTCCCCCCAGGGCACACCAGCCGTGTTGCTTTGCTTTTTTCGCAATTTATGGGGGTCTGAGGTAGTTCTGCTCTGTATCCCCTGCTAGCCACGGCAGGCAGCCCCCTGCAGTCCCCTGGGGCTGCCTCAGTGCAGCCACCCCAATCCTCTGCCTGGCTTGGGCAGACTGTCCTGGCCCTAGCTGCTGGCTCACGACTCGGGCTTGGTGTCATGGGGACCCTTTGTGCCCGTTTAACTCAGTTCTCTCAGTCAAGGGGTGCTCAGGGCAGATCTGAGCCTCGGATGCTCCCCTTCGGTTGCGTTGGCCTCTCCGTTGGAGGGGGGAGACCCAGCGAATGAGCACCAGTCCTCCTTTGCCACTCCCTCCCTGTGGATTGGTTCTGCACTGTTTTGCTTTTTCTTCTTTCTTTTTTTCCTTTTCTCCTACCAGATTTTTGGAGTCTTTGTCTTTCGAAGAGGGTGATGTTCTGTCGGAGTTCAGCAGGTACTCTGGTTGGCTGAGTAGGTCCGTAGATGTGAGTTTTGGTGTATTTGTGGGAGAGAGTGAGCTACAAGGGTCCTTCTACTCCGCCATCTTGCCTGTCTCCCTCTCTTTCCATTTCTTTAAATCATCTTTAATTTCCTTAATCAGTAGTTTGTAGTTCTGTGTGTATAAGTCTTTCACCTTGGTCAGGTTTATTCATAAGTATTTTATTTTTTGATGCAATTTTAAAAGGGATTGTTTCTTTATTTTCCTTTTTGGTATCTCACTGTTAGTGTGAAGAAATGCAACTGATTTCTGTAGGTTAATCTTGTATCCTGCCGTATTATTACTCAATGCAAGATTTTTAAAATTTTCTGTGTGTTTTGTTCTTTATCCCATAGATTATTTAGAATATTTCTTAATTTCCAAATTTGTGGGATTCTAAATTTTTTATTAATTTCTGATTTAATTATTGTGACCAGAAAATATAGTCTGTTTTCAGTCCTTTATTATCTCTTGAGATTTGTTTAATGATCCTGCAATGGTTAAGTTTTAAAAGTGTTAAAAGTGAACGTAGAAAGAATGTATATCGTTTAGCATTGGGAGTAATTTTCTGTATATGTCAATTAGGTCATATTTGTAAGTCATGTTCATGTTTTTTATATCATTACTGGTTTTTTGTCTGCTTTTTCAGTAAGTTACTGAGAGCAAATGTTAGTCTCTCCCATTACGATTGTGGATTTCTCTAGTTATCCTTGTATTTCTATTAATTTTGCTTTATATGTGTTTGAGGTTATGGTACTAGGTACACACAAACTTAAAATTGTTCAATCTTCCACATGAACTAAACTTTTATCGTTTTAATACTATTTTTGTCTTTAGCAGCAATTTTTATCTTAAAGTTTACCTTATTTGATATTTTTATGTTTTCATCAGATTTCTAAGCTAGTGTTTGCATGGTAGATCATTTTACATTCTTTTAATTTAAACTTTCTGTTTTGCCTTTTATATATGGCTCTTACTAACAGTATATAGTTGGGCGTTTTAATACAGTCTTAGATTTTTTGTTTTGCATTTTGTCCACTTTCAATTAATTTAGTTATTCTTATATTTGGGTTTTAATCTACCATCTTCCTAAGTGTTTTCTTTTTTTCCTCACCTGTTCATGTTCCTTTTTTTTCTCCTTGCCAAATTTTAACTTTTATTATTTTATTTTCTTATTCTACTGACTTGGAAGTTATAAACTCTTACTGGTCTTTAAATGGTTACCATGGAAGGTATGACATGCATTTTGATATACCATCTTCTAATATTACTTGGTATTTTTACCTCTTCCTTAGGATGCTTTTAATTTTTGTATTCCTCTCTCAATGTATATTCTATTGTTACTTTATTTTTTTAGTTTCCATTTTGAGATAGTTTTAGATTTATAGAAGAGTTACAAAAATAGTACAGAGCATTTTCATTTATAGCATTCTCTTAACATCTTACATAACTATTAGATGATTATTAAAACAAAGACATTGACCTTGATGCAATACTATTGATGAAACAGAAGAATTTGTTCAGTTTTTTTTAACTTAATGTCCTTTTTCTGTTTAAGTATCCAGTCCAGGGTACCATGTTTCACTTACTTGTCATCTCTCTTTAGTTTCCTCCAGTCTGTGTTAGTTCCTCAGTCATTCCTTGTCCTTTATGACCTTTATAATTTCGAATAATCCTGGTTACTTATTTTTTAAAGTGTCTTTCATTTTCGGTCACTCTGGTGTTTTCTCACGATGAGACTGGATTTATTCATTATTAGGAAGGATCTTACAGAGGTGTAGTCTTCTTATTACTCCATATCAGGGAGTACATGATGTCAGTATGTGTTACTGGAGATGTTAACTTTGATCACTTTGTTAAGATGGTGTCTTAGGATTCTCCACTGCAGTGTTACTGTTTTTCTCTTTGTAATTACTAAATATTTTGTGGGAGATACTTCTTGACTATGCAAATATTCTTTTCCTATTTAAAGTTTAACCCACTAATTGGAGTATCCATTGATAGATATTCCCTACAAGAGTTATTACTGTGTGATTTTCTATTTCCCACATTTTTTGTACATTTATTCATTGGAATTCATATCTGGGAATAATAGTATCTTCTTTCTCATTTCTTTACTTATTCAGTTATGTTCTGTGTATTACCATGATCTCATAGCTGTTTGTTTCATTCTCTGTGCTCTACACCAATATTTTTGTTTTGTATTTTGTTGCTTATGTTGTTCCAACTTTGCCCATTTTAAACTTTTTCAGTTGTCTCTTGTGCCCTTTCAACATGCTCTCATTTTTTTTTTTTTTTTTTTTTTTAGAACTTTCTAGCATCAAAAGATGTTCTAGGCTCATCTTATATTTTCCCTGTCTCAGCTCTGGAATCAATCTGTTCTCCTAAGAGCCATGATTCTTTAATTATAGAATGGCATTTATAAGCCAAGATATGGGAACTAAGTGTGCTCATTGCTACTGGGCACCATTCCTATTGCTTTTCAGTAGCTAGTGCTAGGAAATAAATGTATACTAACCTGTGCATACACATGTATCTATATTTATTTTTCTACCTACATATCTATATATTTTAAAAAAGCATGAGTATGTATTGATAACTCCAACTCTAGCCTAGTGCTGCAGGGTTCACAGTAATTCTCCCTTTTTCCTAACTGTACCTTCTCTCAAGAGTAAGGAACTCGACTTTTATTACCTAAAATATATTTATTTGCTCAATTCTAGTATACAAATAAAGTAGTTTCAGAGTTGCAAACTCAAACTCCTTTGAGAAACATTTTACCAACTATACTGCAGTACAGTATTTGTATACAGTTCATTTTATCTTCAGCATTATAGAGTCCAGTCAAAATATTGTTTTCTAGAATTACTTCTGTCAGCTCCTTTCTTCTCAGTCTCTTTCAGTACAGTTATATCATTCATTTGTAATATAGTTACTAAGTATATATACTCATAAATGTAAGTTTGACTAAGTTGGATTAATTTGTTTGTTGTCTGAATTTCATTTTCCTTCCCATATTCTGGTTGTTGTTTCTAAATTTTCATATGGTAAAATTTATTTTTTGTAGTGTACCATTCTGTGATCTTTGATAGATGTGTAGGGTCATGCATTCACCACCATTCCATAGAACAGTTCCATCACCCCAGCAATTCCCTGATCATTCCTTTTGAGAGTCAGCCATTCTTCCCAACATCGGCTATTGTTGGAAACCACTGATTTCTGTTTTCTATCCCTATATCTTTGCCTTTTCCAGGGATTTGTATAAATGGATTTGTACAGAATATACCCTTTTGAGTCTGGCTTCTTTTGCTTAGCATAATGCATTTGGTATTCATCCATGTTGTATCAGGAGTTTGTTCCTTTTAATTAATCAGTAGTATTCCATTGTATGGCTGTACCACCATTTGTCTATTAATTCAATGATTGAAGGGTATATGATTTGTTTCCATTTTTTGGTGATTATGAATAAAACCATTATGTTAGTATATAGGTCTTTGTATGAACATTAGTTTTCATTTCTTAGATAAATACCAATAAGCAGGATCACTGAGTCATATTATAAATGTTGTATATTTATTTTAAAAACTGCCAAACGGTTTTCCAAAATGATTTTGCATTTCTGTAAGCAACACATAAGAATTCCAGTTATTCCACATCCTTTCTAGCACTTAATATTATCATTTTATTTAGGCCACGATAGGTGTGTAGTGGTTTCACCTTCCACTTTCTTGGTATTTAATAATACTGAATATTGTTATGTGCTTATTGCCTTCTGTATATTTTCTTTGGTGAAATGTCTGCTCAACTCTTTTGCCTATTGAAAAAATTAGGTTGTTTATTTTATTGAGTTTATAGAATTCTGTATATATTTTGGATAGAAATTTTTATTATATATGTATTTTACAAGTGTTTTTACCCAGTATATACCTTGTCTGATTTATCAGTTTATTATGGATCATGATTTTTGTGTTAGATTATCTAAGAAATTTTTGCCTAATCAAAGGTCATGAAAAATTAGAGTGTTCAAAGCAGGCCTGAGCTGCCTGGATACCGCAGTTAGAAATAATGGAATGCGTTTACTTTGAAAGGTCACAAGATACCCCATGTATTTCCCTCTATAAATCTTATGATTTTAGATGTTACATTGACGTCTATGATATATTTGGATCCAGTTTTATATATAGTGTTAGGTAAGGATTGAGGCTTTTTTTTTTCTTATCGATTACCAATTTTTCCAGTGTCATTTATTGAAAACACTTATTTGTCCACTAATTTGCCTTTAAAACATTATTGAAATAAATTAATTACAGATATATAGGTCTATTTCTGGTCTCTCTATTCCTTTCCATTGATCTGTATGTTTCTACTTTTCACTTATACCACAGTGTCATGATTAGCTTTATAGTAAATCTTTGGAATCAGGTAATGTGGAGTGTCCAACTTTGTTCTGTTTTGTCAAAATTGTCTCAGCTAGCTTAGTTGTTTCATTTTGTTTTGTTTTCCATATAAAGAGAACCAGCTTGTTGATTTCTATAAATGAAATTGTGATGAGACTTTGTGTATGTGTGTGTTAAAATATACATGATGTTTACCATTTTAACCTTTTAAAAAATGTACAATTCACTGACATTCAGTATTTTCATAATGTTGTGCAGCCACCATCATTATCTATTTTCAGAACATTTTTATCAATCCAGAAGGAAACTTTGTGCTCATTAAGCAGTCACTCCTCCTTTACCCTTCCTTCTAGCTCCTGGCAACTACTAATCTGCCTTCTGTCTCTGGATTTGCCTGTTCTGGAAAGTTCACATACATAGTGTAATACAGTGTGTACTTTTTGTGTGTGGCTTCTTTCACTTAACATAATGTTTTCAAAATGCATCCATATTGTAGTATGTGTAAGTATTCCATTCCCTTTTTGGCTGAATAATATATAATTGTATGATATAGTGGATTGTATAGTGGCTCTCCAAAAGATAAGTCATGTCTTAACCCCCAGAACCTGTGAATGTGACCTTCTTTGGAAAAAGAGTCTTTGCAAATACAATTAAACTGAGAGTCTCAAGATGAGAACATCCTAGATTATCCAGTGAGTCCTAAATCCAATGACAAGTGTCCTTATAAGAGACAGAAGAGAATAAGATACAACAAAGGACAAGACCAAGTAAAGACAGAGGCAGAGATTGGAATGATGAAGACAATGAAGCCCAGGGGTCCCTGAAGCCACCAGAAGCTAGAAGAGGCAAGGACGGATTCTCCCCTAGAGCCTTTGGAGGATATGCTGTCTGCTGACACCTTGGTTTTAGATGGCAAGCTTCCAGGGTTGTGAGAGAATAAATTTCTGTTATTTTAAGCTACCCATTTTATGATCATTTGTTATGACAACACATATGTATTAGGAAGCTAATACTTATGAATATGTCACATTTTATTTATCCATTCATGAGTTGATGGACTCCTGGATTGTTCTCACTGTTTTACTTTTGTGAATAGGGCTGTTACGAACATTTGTGTGCAAGGTTTTGTTTAAACATCTATTTTTAATTCTTTGATTATATACCCAGGAGTGGAATTGCTGAGTCAAATGGTGATTCTATGTTTAACTTATTTAGTAACACCAAACTATTTTTTATAATAGCAGTCACATTTTACGTTCCAATTTATCCACATTCTTGCTAACATTTGTCATTTTCCTTTTTAAAAATATATATAGCCTTCCTAGTGGTTATGAAGTGGTATCTTGTGGTTTTGATTTGTATTTCAATAATGAGTAATGGTGTTGAACATCTTCTCATGTGTTTGTTGGCCATTTGTGTATCTTTTAGAGACATGTCTATTCAAATCCTTTGCCCATTTTTAAATTGGGTTGTTTGTCTTTTTACTGTTGAGTTGTAAAAGTTCTTTATGTATGCTGCATACTAGACCCATACCAGGTAATATGATTTGCTTTCTCCCATTCTGTGGGTTGTCTTTTCTTTCTTGATGGTGTCCTTTGAAGCACAAAAGTTTTTAAATTTTGATGAAGTCCATTTTATTTACTTTTTCCTTTGGTTGCTTATACTGGAGGTATTATACCTAAGAAATCATTGCCGAATCCAAAGTCATGAAGACTTACTTCAGTGTTTTCTTTTAAAAGAGTTTTATGGTTTTAGCTCTTATGTTTAGGTCTTTGATCCATCTTGAGTTAATTTTGTATATAAGGTAAGGGTTCAACTTTATTCTTTTGCATTCAGATACCTAATTATCCTAGCACTATTTGTTGAAAAGACTTCTTTCTGCACTAAATCATCTTGGCACTCTTGTCAAAAATCAATTGACCACAGATGTGTAGATTCATTTCTGGACTGTCAGTTCTATTCCATTGATGTATCTATCCTTATACTGTTATCACACTGCTTTCATAGTAAGTAGCTTTGTAGTAAGTTTTGAAATCAACAAATGTGAGTTCTTCAACTCATTTTGAATATTATTTTGACTATATGTGTTACCTTGAAATTCCATATGAATTTTAGGATTGGGTGTTCAATTTATGCAAAAAAAAAAAAAAGGCCATTGTGATTTTGATTGGGATTGAACTAACTCTGTAGATCTCTTTGGGTAGCATTACTGTCTTAATATTGTCTTCCAGTCCATGAACATGGGGTGTCTTTCAGCTTATTTGTCTTCTTCAATTTCTTTCAGCATTGTTTTATAGTTTTCAGTATGTAGATCTGGCACATCTGTGATTAAACTCATTCTTTTTGATTCTATTTTAAATTGCATTGTTTCCTTAATTTTCTTTCAGATGTTCATTGCTAATGTATAGAAATAAACTAATTTATGTGTGTGCTTGGATTTTGATTGGGATTGTGTCAAGTCTATAGATCAACTGAGGGAGAATTATCATCTTAACAATATTGAGCCTTATAATTCATGAACATAGGCTCCATTATTTAGATCTTCTTTGATTTTTTATCAGATTTTTATTTGTTATTGTAGTTTTCAGCCTACAGAACCTACACGTTTTGTTACATTTACGCCTAAATAGTTCATGTTTTTGTGCTGTTTTTTTTAATTGAAGTACAATCAGTTGCAATGTGTCAGTTTCTGGTATACAGCACAATGTTCCAGGCACATTGTCCCATATACACATATGTTCATTTTCATATTCTTTTTCATTAAAGGTTATTACAAGATGCTGAACATAATTCCATGTGCTATACAGAAGAAATCTGTTTTTATCTATTTTTATATATAATGGCTAACATTGGCAAATCTCAAATCTCAGATTTATCCCTTCCCACTCCCTTCCCCTGGTAACCATAAGATCATTTACTATGTCTGCAAGTTTGTTTCCATTTTGTAGATGAGTTCATAGTGTCCTTTTGTTTGTTTGTTTGTTTCAGATCCACATATGAGTGATATCATATGGTATTTTTCTTTCTCTTTCTGGCTTACTTCACTCAGATGACGATCTCTAGGTACATCCATGTTGCTGCAGATGGCATTATTTTATTCTTTTCTTTGGCTAAGTAGTATTCCATTGTATAAATATACCACAACTTCTTAATCGTCATCTGTCAATGGACATTTAGGTTGGTTCCATGTCTTGGCTATTGTAAATGGTGCTGCTGTGAACATTGGGGTGTTTGTACCTTTTCAAATGTGGAGTTTTCTTGGATATATGCCCAGGAATGGGATTGCTGGATCATATGCTAAGTCTATTTTTAGTTTTTTGAGGAATCTCCATACTGTTTTCCATAATGGCTACACCAAACTACACTCCCATCAACAGTATAGGAGGGTTCCCTTTTCTCCATACCCCATCCAGCATTTATCTTTTTCTGTTGTTATGAATGGTACTCTTTAGAATTTCATTTTCCAGTTATTCCTTGATAATATGCAGAAATACAATTGATTTTTTATTTCAACTTTTTATCCTGTGATCTTGCTTAACTATTAGTTCATTCTAGTAGCTATGTTAAAATTTCTTCAGAATTTTATATGTAGACAAACATGCCTGCAAATGGAGACAGTTTTATTTCTTCATTTCTAATCTGTAGGTTTTTAATTTCATTTTCTTACCTTATTGCACTGGCTAGGACCTAGAGTATGATAGTGAATAGGCATGGTGAGGACAGATCTCTGTCTCATTTTCAATCTTAGGGAGAAGCATTCAGTTTTTTACTGTTAAATATAAGCTAAAGGTTTTATATAGATGATTTTTGTCAGGTTATGAATATTTCTTTCTCTTCCTAGTTTGCTGAGAATACCATGAATGGAGGTTGAATTTGTCAAATGCTTTTTCTTTAACTATTGATGTAATCAGTCCTATGAGATTTTTCTTCTTTAGTCTGCTGATGTTATGAATTACATTAAATGTTGAACTCACCTTGCATTCCTGGGATAAACGCCACTTAGTCATAATGTTGTCCATTTGCTATATTGATGGATTCCTTTTTCTAATATTTTGTTAAAGGTTTTTGAGTCAAAGTTCAAGAAGAATGTTGGTCTGTAGTTTTCTTTTCCTATAATCTTTTTCTCTGTTTTTTATCAGGGTAACTCTGATCTCATAAAATGAGTTGAAAAGTGTTTTCTTCTTTTTTCCAGAAAAGTTTGTGTAGAATTGCTAGTATTTCTTCATTAAGTGTTTGGTAGAACCTACCAATGAACCCATTTGTGCCCAGAGTTTTCTTTGTTGGAATATACCTTAATAAGTGTAGGATTATTCAGATTATTTATTTCTTCTTGAGTGAGCTTTTGGTAGTTTATATCTTTTAAGAAATTTTTCCATTTCATCCAAGTTGAATTTATTAATATCAAAGTGGCCTATAGTGATAGCCCTTCTTTCATCCTTGATATAGGTAATTTGTTTCTTCTTTTTTTCAATATCAGTCTGACTAGAAGTTTGTATATTATTGATCTTTTTCAAGAATTAACTTTGTTTCATGGATTTTCTCTATTGTTTATGTTTCCAGTTTCATTGATTTCTGCCTTTACCAAGTAATACCCTTCCTTCTGTTTGCTTTGCATTTAATTTTCTCTTTTTCTGTACTCTTGTGGTAGTAGGTTAGGTTATTGACTCAAAACTTTTCTTCTAATATAAGCATTTAATGATAAACATTTTCTTACAATCACTGCTTTGGCTGTATCATGCAAAAATTTTAATAAGACTTTTTATATTGGGATAATTTTAGATTTATAGAGCAGTTGCAAAGATAGTACATAGAATTACCCTGTATGTATTTCACCCAGTTTCCCCTAATGTGAACAACTTACACAACTAAGAAATTAACATTGGTATATTACTATTAACCTAAGATTCAGACTTTATTCAGATTTTACCAACTTTTATACTAATGTCCTTTTTCTCTTCCTGGACCCAATCCAGGGTACCACAGTGCATTTGGTCACCATGTCTTCATTGATTCTTTCCTTTTTTCAATAGCATTAACAATTTTAAAGAGTACTGGCCAGATATTTCATAGAAAGCCATCAACTTAAGTTTGTCTGTTTTCTTATGATTAGACTGACATAACGAGTTTTGGAACAGAATGTGCCCTTCTTGCATCATTTTAGAGGCACATGACATCAACGTGACTTATTACTGGTGACATACCTTGATCACTTGGTCAAAGTCATCACATAAATTTTGTGATGTGTTTCCATTTGAATTAAATTCAAAATATTTTCTAATGTACTTATGACCTCCACTTTGACTCATGAGTTATTTAGAAGCATATTGCTTAATTACCAAATGTTTGGGGATTTTCCACATATGTTTCTACTTTTTACTTTTAACTCTATTCTGTCCTGATTAAGGGAAATATTGTACGATTTTGATTTTAAATTTGTTGTGGATTGTTGTATGGCAAAGAATTATGGTACACTTGATGAATACTTCATGTGCACCTGAAAAGAATGTGTATTTTGTTGTTGTTGGGCTGAGTGTACTATAAATATCAATTAAGTTAAGTTGGTTGATAGCATTCTTTAGATTTTCTACATCCTTACTTATTTTCTATTTGTTACATCAATTACTGAGGAGTGTTGAAGTCGAACTATGATTGTGGATCATGTCTGTTTCTACTCAGTTCTGTCAGTTTTTGCTTCATGTGTTTTGAAACTCTTTGTTTGATGTATACACAATTAAGATTGTCTTCTTGGTTAATTTACCCCTTTATCATCATATAATGCCTTCTTATATCTGATAATATTTCTTGTTCTGATGTCTATTTTGTCTGATATTAATATAGCCACTCCAGCTGCCTTTTGATTTGTGTTTTAGTAGCGTATCGTTTCCCATCATTTTACTTCTTAAAAATTGATAGTTTATTTTTAGATAAATTTTAGGTTTACAGGAAAACTGAGCAGAAGATATAGTCTTCCCATTTTCCTCCTTTCCCTCCAAACACACAGTTTCTTCTATTATTAACATCATGCCTTAGTGTGATGCATTTGTTACACTTTATAAGCAAATATTGATACATTATAATTAACTAATATCCATAGTTTACAATAGGATTCACTCTTTGTCTTATACTGTTTTGTGGTTTTTGACAAATACCATATATTTTACAAATACCAAATATATGATGATATGTATCCACCATTCCTACATCATAGTGAGTAACAGCCCTAACCTAATAATGCCATGTGCTCCACCTATTTATTCATTTCTCCCCACTCCTTGAACTCTTGGCCATCATTGATCTTTTTACTATCTCTATAATTTTGCCTTTTCCAGAATGTCATATAGTTGGAGTCATACATTATGTAACCTTTTCATATTTACTTCTTTCACTTAGCAATATGCATTTGACATTCTTCCATGTCTTTTCATGGCTTAATGGCTCATTTCTTTGTATTGATGAATAATATTTTACTATGTGGATGTACCACTTTGTTTATTCACCTATTTCAAGACATCTTCGTTGCTTTCAGGTTTTGACAATTTTGAATAAAGCTGCTATCCACATTTGTGTGCAGGTTTTTGTGTGGACATTAAGTGTTCAGCTCATCTGGGTAAATACCAAGGAGCACAATTTCTGGGTCATGTGGGAAAACTATGTTTAGCTTTGTAAGAAGCTGCCAAACTATCTTCCCAAGTGACTGTTCCGTTTTTTATTCTCGCCAACAATAAATAAGAGATCCCCTTGTTCCATGTTCTCACTAGCATTTAGTGGTGTTGGTGGCTTGGTTTTTCAGCATTCTGTTAGGTATGTAGTAGTATCTCATTGTTTTAATTGCAGTTCCCTAATGACACATGATGTTGAGCATCTTTTCATGCTAACTTCCCTTCTGTATATCTTCCTTGATGAGTTGTCTGTTCACATACTTTGCCCATTTTTAATTGGGTTGTTTGTTTCCTTATTGTTGAGTTTTAAGAGTGTATGTTTTGGATAACAGTTCTTTATCACGTATGTATTTTACAAATATTTTCTTCCAGTCTTAGGCTTGTTTTTCATTCTTTTGATATCATTTTACTTTTAACCTATCTTTAATTTTAAAGTAGGTTTATTATACATAGTGTGTAATTGTCTTGCTTTTTCATCCAGTTTAACAATCTCTATCTTTTAATTTCTGTGTTTAGACAAGTTATATTTAATATAATTATGATATAGTCAGATTAAAATTGATCATTTTTTTAGTTGACTTCTGTTTGTTTGATCTGTACATTGTTCCTTTTTTCCTATTTTTCTACCTGCTTATGGATTGACTATTTTTTTTATCAATTCTGTTTTATCTCTGTTGTTCACTTATTACTATTATTTGCACCACTTTTTAACAAATTTTAGTGGTCCAAGAGTTTATAGTATACTTGAGTTAGCTAAAATCATTCTTTGAATAATATTATACTACTTCATGCATAGTTTAAGAAACTTACAGTAATATTCCCAGTTTCTTATTCCCAATTTTGTGCTAAGTTGTCATACATTTTACTTTATCATATGCTATAATTCCATAACACTTTGCTATTATTTTTACTTTAGACATTCAGTTATCTTTTAGGAGATTAAAAATATGAAAAATGTATTTTGTGTTTACATTTATTTATCCTTCTCCAGACACCTTTATTTATCCTTCCCCAGACACCTTTATTTCTTTGTGTAGATCTAAGGTTTTACAGGGTAGGACTGTGGGTATCAGTATTTTATTTATCTGAAAAAATATTTCATACTTCTCATTTCCTGTCTGGCCTATAAGGAACTTAGAAGTTGCCATTGCATCCTAACAACAACAAAAAGATGAACAACAACAAAAAGATGAACACACTAAAAAATCAACAACTCTGCTTAGACCTATCAGAGAAGTGAGGTCACAGAGCAAACCTCTGCCCCATAAATTGAAGCAACAGACAGCAGATAGAATCACAACTTACTAGAGCAGAAATCCACCTCCATGAGAAGGAGTATTGGGATAGAAAAACCTGAACTGTGATTAAGTTCCTGGAGGCTCTATGAATAAGCTTGAGAGATTAAAATAAACCAAAAAACAAAAACTCCAGGAGCATCCTAGTAATAAGAAGGCTCTCACACTTTTGTGAGAACTTTCCCAAGTACTCACAATGAAGATCACAGGAAAATCCTCTCATTCTTCTAGCATGGGAAGGGAAAAGGAACCATTTTGAATTATGCCAGATCATTCTGCTCTCCCTAACAAGGCCTTCTCTCTGGAGAAACTATTTTACCAGAGCTGGGGTTTTATTAGAGCCTAAACAACCTGAGGGAAGGGAAATACCCAACTCCAGCTCACTCCAGCCTTCCATGTCAGGGAAGGGAAGTACCAACTGCAGCCCATTCTACCCATCCTCTTCCACCTAAGGGGGAAAAACTTAGAAGCATTAGTGAAGTTGACATTCCAGAAGCACAAGCTCACCAAAAGACCAAGATGTAATCAGGGTCTGTAACATGCTTCAACTCTCTCCACACCTTACCACTATAATACTAAAGCCTACTCACCTAGTTCCTTTTACCCAATACATCACATTCTCCTTTCAACAAAAGACTATAAAGCATACTAGAAGGAGGGAAAAAAAAAAAAAACAATTTGAAGAGACACAGCAAGCATCAGAACCAGACCTAGATATGGTAGGGATGTTGGGATTATCAGACCATAAATTTAAAACAATTGTGATTAATAGGCAAAGGGCTCTAACAGAAGAAGTGAAAAATATATAAGAACAGATGGGTAATATAAGCAGAGAGATTGAAACTCTAAGAAAGAAAAAATGCTAGAAGTAAAAATTAGTATAACAAAAATGAAGAATACCTTTGATAGTCTCATCAGGATATGGGACGCAGACAAGCAAAGAGAGTGAGCTTGATAATACGTGAATAGAAACTTCACAAAATGAAAACCAAAGAGAAAAAAATTTTTTAAGTAATGGAATATCCAGGAGCTGTGGGACTATCACAAAAGTTGTAAAAAACACATAATCAGAGTTCCAGAAGAAGGAAGAAAGGAGCAGAAGAAATATATGAAGCATTAGTGACTGAGAACTTCCTTAAGTTAATGTCAGACACCAGATTCAGGAAGCTCAGAGAAAGATGAGCATGATAAATACCAAAAAACAAACAAACAAAAATCTACACCTAGGCATATTGTATTCAAACTGCAGAAAATCAAAGATAAAGAAAAAATCTTGAAAGAAACCAGAATCAAAAAATAACGGTGGGAAGTGGTATAATGTTATTTGAAAGTAGACTTGGATTAGTTGTAAATTTATTTTGCAAACTTTAGGGCAACCACTAAAAAAGTTTTTTTTTTTAAAGAAGTAGTGTATCAATTATACCTCAATAAAGCTGTAAAAAAAAGTTTAATTTATATGCTAAGGAAAGAAAGAAAATGGACTTCTATAAAATGCTTAATTAAAACCACAAGAGGCAGAAGAGAGTAGAAGACAAAAACAGGAACAAAGAACAAGGGCAACAAACTAAAAATGGTAACAAATACAATAGCTATTAATCAAATTATATCAGTAACGACTACAGTCACTTTGGAGGACAATTTGGCAGTTCTTACAAAACTAAACATAGTTTTACCATATCATCCAGCAATCACAGCCCTTGTTATTTACCCAAATGAGTTAAAACATATTCGCACAAAAATGTTTATAGCAAATTTATTCATAATTGCCCAAACTTGGAAGCAACCAAGATGTCCTTCGGTAGGTGAGCTGATGAACTGTTGTACATGTAGACAATGGACTGTTACTCGGCCAGAAAGAAATGAGCTGTCAAGCCATGAAAAGACATGGAGGTATTTTAAGTACATATTGCTAAAGAAGTCAATTTTGAAAAGACTACATAATGTATGATTGCAACTACATGAAATTCTGGGAAAGTCAAAACTTAAGGAGACTATGAAGATCAGTGGTTGCCAGGGGTTGGAAGGAAGGAGGGGTAAATAGGCAAAGCACAGTGGGGTTTTAGGGCAGTGAAACTATTCAGTATGATACTGCAATGGTGGATACATGTCATTAAATATTTGTGTAAATCCATAAAGTACAACACCAAAGTGAACCCTAATGTAAACTATGGACTTGAGGTGATAATGATGTGTCAATTTTGGTTCATCAATTTTTGCACATGTACCACTGTGGTGCAAGATGTCAGAAGCATGAGAGATTGTGCATGTGTAAGGGCAGGGGGTAACTAGGAACTCTCTGTACTTTCTGTTCAATTTTCCTGTGAACCTAAAACTGGTCAAAAAAATAAAGTCTATTTTTTGGAAAGCTTTTTTTTTTTTCTTTCAGTTTGTAAGATTGTTTCAGGGGTTGAATTCAACCTGTTGAATTCTGGTTGACCACTTTTTTTCTTTCAACACTCTGAAGATCTCACTCCATTGTTTCCTGGATTACATAGTTTATGAATATATCTGTTACAAGTTTTATCTTTGTTTCTCTGTGTGTATTGTTTCTTTTTTATCTTGCTGACTTCAAAATTTTTCTTTGTCATTGGTTTTAAATGTAACTTTTTTAGGAGGGTGGTATTTGTGATTTCTGAGCTTCTTATATTTGTAATTTATATTTTTCATTATTTTCTGAAAATTCTTGCTATCTTTAAATTTTTTTTTCTTTTATTATATTTCTCCCTTCTGGGATTCTGATTACACGAATATTAGACCACGTGATATTGTCTCACAGCTCCTGGATACTCTATTCTGTTTTTTTTAATACCCCTTTTCCTTTTATGTTTCAGTTTGAGTCATTTATAATGCCCTATCTTCAAGTTCCGTGGATTCTTTCCTTTGCTGTTTTGAGTTCACAATGAGCCTGTCAAAGGCATTCTTTGGCTCTCTTATTGTATTTTTTATTTCTAGAATTTCCATTTGACTTTTTCTTATGATTCCATATTTCTTCTGGGATTCTCTATCTGTTCATATACGTCATCCATTTCTTTTACTCAAGGCTTTATCTTATTTATCATAGATTTAAATTCCCTGTCAGTTTATTCCAACATTTGGGTTTTTCCTGATTCTATTTCACAAAATTACTTTGTCTCTTAACAGTGTTTTATTTTCTTGCTTTTTTGTGTCTTATAATTTTTATTGCATACTTGTATGTAATATAATGTCTAATATCATCATGTAAATACAAATTTTTTCTGGACGTGTGCACAATTCTTCTTTTCCTAAGCCATTAGTGTGGGGAGTTGAGTCAATTTAGTTATTATGTAACCTAGGCTTGAGATTATTTTTGGTTTCTATATTTGCCTTCAGTGTACCTTCAGCTTCAAAAATTTTTGCTTAAGTAGGGGCTAAGTTTCCAGAAGTTTTTGTTTTTAAGTATTCCTGCTTCACCTGCAGCTTTGAGACTTCCCAGAAGACCTCAGGATTTTCTGGATGCACTCTTGCTCATCACCAGCAAGATCTATTCTTCTATTCTTCTACTCTTCTATCTATTCTTCTGTCTAATCTTCTGTTGCTTGGTACTCATGCTTGCTAGCCTGCTGGTGAGGACCAGCGAGGATCCTGTGTTGTCCTGGTCCAGCCTCAATTATAGGCAGTTTGCAAACTCTGTTTCCCTGCGGGAGGGTCAGGAAATGATATGGCCCCAGATCATTAAAAGTCTTTACCATCGTGGGCGTCGCATAATACTCTCTTCTGCCCAAGACCCACCAAAGATACAAGGAAGACTTTTGAATATTGTGGAAAGGAAAGTCAGCATCACCGAGAAAGCCCCATGAACAGGAATAGTCTTTCTGATGAGTACCCAGTGAAGGTCTGTGGAGAAGAGATGTGAGAGGTGTGAATTTCCCTTATGTCTGTGACTCCTAGGAGTCCCATGCTCTCACATAGCCTATACTTTGCCTTTAGCAATTTGTTTAAAATTTTTATGTGAATTCTTCTTATCTGCTTCTTTGGTGCCCACTGTTTCTTCCTTTTGTATTCTGCTGCGGGTGCTCCCTTCCATCTCTAAGTGCTGGCACCTGTTTTGCCTTAGATTTTCAGCTTTTTGATTGCTCTATGACCTCAGATCCCTGATGCGTTCAGGAAACGTTGCAGTTTTGTAGTTTATCCGGCTATTGTTGTTATTAGGGTATGAGTAATACTCTTCCCAGCTTTCTGCATCCCGGAATTATTCTTTGTGTTTTGAGGAATTTTTTCCCTAATACATTCCATGTATATTTAATATGTAGCATGATCATTGATGTTTCCTTTTGTTTACTTGTAGTTTTGATTCCCTCTTTGACTTACAATTATTTCGATAGTGACTTTTAAAAAAATTTAGAGGTGGTTGAGATTCTTACTTAACCTTTCAATCTCTATTTCTATTGTTATAACATTATGAATATGGGCAATTTCTACTTTGGGACATATGTTGAAGTCATTTTTATAACTTTTGGACCAGAATGTATATTCACTATTTATGGGATATAGTGTTGAATATCTTTGTTAAGCCAAGTTTATTAATTATTAAGTCAAGTTCTCTATACTTCAATTAAAAAAATATATAAAATAGTCAAGTTCTCTATATCATTATTTGCTTAATCTGTTAAAGACTGAAAGAAGTATGTTAAGGTATCCATTATGAATTGGCTCTACAGTATTTTTAATAAATTTTCTTTTTTCCTGGCTGTTTTACTTATTTTGTAAGCTGTTTTTCAGCCCAGCAATATTTATAAATGTCTTCACTTGGGAACAATGTAGCATAGAAACCCTCTGATTTTATTTACTTGTTTTTTTCTGTTCCTAATTCTGATTTCTTTTTCTTTCATGTATCTTTGCCCATCTCCTTATTTTTAATCTACCTGCTTGTGTCCATATCCACTGTGAAAACTCAAGTCCATGTTTATTGTCATCCTTTCCCTAGACTACTGAGATAGGTTTCTCATTGGTCTCCTTGCTTCTACTTTTACCTTACTACAATTCATTCTCTGCTGGCAGCCAAAGTAATCTTTTTCCATCTGAAAGCTCTCCCATGGTGTCTCTCACACTTAAAATTCTTACTATGGCTTATAGTGCATAATCTACCCCCTGCCTACCTCTTCAACCTCATCTCATCCCACTGTCCCCTTTGCTCACTGTTTACCCTAGCCATACTGGCTTTATTTCTTTTCTTAAAACTTGCCATTTTTTTACTTCAGGGCCTTTGTACTAGGTAGGTCCTCTACTGAGATGGCTTCTTATCATGACTAAGGCTTATTTTCATTTAGGTCTAAGTGCATTTGTCACCTCTGAGAATTCTTCCCTGACTATTCAATCTGAAGTAGCCATTCTATCACCAAGTCACTATATTATGTTGTTTTGGTGTTTTTTTTTTTCTTTAAATCATTTACTAATATCTGAAATATTCTTGATTATTTATTTGTATACTCAGTGAGAGTGGGTAACTTGTGTGAGTTGTTTTCTGTTGTATTCCTGACACCTGTACCCCTGCACACCTCAGGGAAGTTTTCTTCAGCTATTTCTTTAGGTCTTCATTGAATCAGTTCTCTCCTTCTCTCCTGAAATTTCTTTTATAGTCACTTACCTTGTCTGGAGTTTTCTTCCAGATCTCGTAATTTTCTTCCTTTTTGTTTTTCCTTGAATTTCTCAAAATTTCTTTTTAAGTTTGCTCACTAATGCACTTACTCTGTTTTCTGAAGTACATAGTTCTTCTTTTCACTGCTTCCATTGTGATTTTAAATCTGTAATTCTGTAATCACATTTTTTTCTCTCCACATTCTTTTTCTGATTATATTGTTCTTCTTGGTGTAATGTCCTTATAGAATTATATTGGAAAAATTATTCCTTAGATTGGGTCACTTTTTTAAACTGCTAATTTTTTTTTTGTTTGTCTCACATTTTATCTGTTTTCTTTTCATTGCAGAGGGAGGCCTGAGTTTTTCCAGTACTAGGAGTTGATGTGACTTTACCATAGATTATATCTATCCTTCTTAAATGCTTTCAGACTTCTGAGATGTGCAAGAGCATTTAAGTTGTGGTGAAGGCAAGAGTCAGGTCTGATGGAGAGAAAAGTCTTCTTCAAAGGGAGACTCTCCAGTATGGTTACTGGCACAAAGTTAACATTCAGAATATGTTTGCTGAAATGAACCAAAGCATGCTGAGTGATTGCTATATGCCTGGTTCTGTGCTGGGTGCTGTGGGAAATTCAGAGACAGTAAGTAATCCCATTCTTGCAGTGGGCTCCACGTAGTAGGAGATATTAGCCATTTGAAGAGTTAAATAACGAAGAAATTTCTCAATAAATCTAGGTATGCTTAAAGAAGGGAGAGTTCACTCTGAATTAGATAAGACTTTCAGAAGGAGACAATATTAGCTGGATCTCAAAGAAGTGGTTGGAAAAAGGAAGGATGTGGTCAGGGTGAACTAGGTTGTAGGAGTAGCTGATATAAAGATGATGTAGAGGCCCTAATCCATGTGATGTGTGTGGAAGAAGTAAAACGATCAGTTTGTTTAGAACAGACAAGACAATGGAGATATAGAGTCAGTGGGCCCTGGTCCAGTAAATGAACCTTGATTGCTAAGCATAAAATTTTAGCCTTTACCTTTGTGGCTGCAGGAAGATGTTAGAGGCCTTTGAACCAGGAAGGAAGAACTATGATTAGAACCACCTGAGGAAGCTCCATCCATATATTTCCATTGATATGAGGTGGACACGATGTAAGATGTCTCCTCTTGTGTTTTTCTTCCTTTCATCCTATCTTGTCTCTTCTCTGTCTTTCTCTTCCTCCAACCTGCACCAGTCTCCTGAGATATTCCCTGCAGTGGCTTCTGATTCCTACCATCTCCAAAGGAGTAACAAGGTCAGCACCACAATCTTTACTTAATAGTAGGTAGTATAATCTGAGTCCTGGGTAGTATGCCAGATATAGCAGAGATATTAGAGCTTTACAGAGGCAGGTCTGTGTCCTGAACTCTGACCTGGGAGCAGACAAGATGGATGTCATATTCTTGTCATATGGCTTTTGAAAATTGGCCTTAAGAAAAGAAATAACAAACGGAAGGAAGTTACTGTCTCTCCATGCCTTGGGGATGGATGGGGAGAAGGGAGTATTGGGCTCACTGATTGCCTAAGCTTCTAAGATTCTTTGCACCATCTGAAGAGCTACCTTGCCTAAAGGGCCAAAGAGATCTTCATGTAATCTAACGGTTAGAACGTTGATGTCTCTCTCAACCCATCACTCTGCCTCCTGAGCCACTGCCTATGGATGACAGGAAAGTCCAGTCCTAACCCTGTGTCCAGCCTGGTATTTCCTTTGGCCACTTGCTGAAGTGGAGCTTCTCACTAATGAGAATGGAGATAAAGGTTTCACCCAGATACCACTAGGGTTATACTGTTCTATTCTGAGTTTGTTATACCTATACCTTATTTCTCCATTTCACTAATATACCCCCTTTCCTAGGACTTTTTTGAAAACATCCCTCAGTCAAAGTTTTTGTGTGTATAGCACCTGCTTGAGAAGATTTGAGGTCCTGCAGCTGTTCTGTGCTGCCATGACACTTGTTCTGAGCTTCATCCATCATGAGGATTTTGTTTCTTTTTTTTTAATTTACACTTTTATTGATTAGAAATTTTGTTACTAGAAAAGTGAATAAATAATTGTGAATATTGATTTCTACTTATCAAGCAAATAATATTATATGGTAAGATTGATGTAGGCCATTCTAAAAGTTCTATTATATTTTTATTAGTCATGTCATTTTGTAAATTAAGTACTAAGGCAAGTGTGCTGCATTGATATGCAAATACCTAATTGCTTTCATTGTATAAATTCCAGCTTGTGCCCTCTTCCTTTTTACTTTAGCTTTTCTCATTATCTCCTTTTTCTACCTAAATTTGTCAGTAGTACTAAACTTTTTATCCTGAGTAATGCCCCTCACACCTAAAGACGCTACTATCTGTGAATATATTTCCCAGATAGGAATGAAGCTTTAGAGCTAAAAAAATCTGAGGTCATTTAAAAAATTTTTTTTGAACAACTTTATTGTGGTATAATTTCGGCACAGTAAACTACACATATTTCAGGTGTACAATTTGATGAATTTTGTTAGATGTATACACCTGTGAAACCACCACCACAATCAAGATACCTAACATTTCCATCACTCTCCAAGAGGTTCAAATTTTGAACTCCCAATTTATCCCTTCCCACCTCCTTCCCCCCACTAGTAACCATAAGTTTGTTTTCTATGTCTGTGAGTGTTTCTGTTTCTCAAATCAGTTCATTTGTGTCTTTTTTTTTTTTTTTTTTTTTTTAGATTCCACATATAAGTGATATCATATGGCATTCTTCTTTCTCTTCCTGGCTTTGTTTCTCATGTGTTTCATAGTGTTTTCTGCTACCACCCTTCACTGTGCATCTCCTACCCTTTGGCAAATTCTGCCCCAAACAAACAGGACAGATTACCTAGAACTCTGCTGTCCAGTACAATAGTCACTAGCCATATATGGATATTTAATTAAATACAACTAATTAATTAAAATTAAATAAAATAAAAATTCTCAGTTGCCTTAACCATAGTTCAAGTGCAAAATAGCTACATATGGCTAGTGGCTCCTATACTGGACAGTGCAGACACATCATTCCCATCATCACAGAAAGGCCAATTGAAATGCTGGTCTAATACAGCCAAATTCCAGCAGTACATTCCAGCTGGATGTAGATACTCCAAAGCAAGTTCAAGTTCTTCATTGCTACTGTGTGAAGCAGGTGAATCTCCTCATTATTTCAGTTGTGCATCTAGTGACTATTAGATGAGACACACACACACAAACACACACACCCCTACATACACACAGAGTCACTCATTAATTCTTACAGACTAGATATTCTAAACCCATAAGAAATAAGAGGAGCATTTTCCAAATTGCTCCATAATTTTTCTTATCCCTAATACAGTTGACACCTCACATTATTATACAAGGAAGTCTCTCTCTTTCAAATTGTGCCCCTTTGGGCCCATCATAAAGAAGAAATAAGCCCATTTCTGAACCTTTTTCATTTAATGTCAGGTCACTTAGCCCTAAAAGGATGTGACAGAAGCTTTTCTTACATGTTCCTTTCAAGAGCTTGATGACATGCTCACCTTCTCCCCAGTCTCTGCTGAGGCTCTGGAGGTAGAAACCAGGAGTCTCAGCATTGGGAAGGCCTGCTTAGATGCTGTAGCTTTTGTCATTTCACACCTTAACCTCAAAGGAAGCCCTTTTTCCTGGATGGAGCACTTTAGTTCCCACAGCTCTCCTCTGAAGTCATTGCAGAGTGGGTGGAGAAGTCATTGTAGAGTGGGTGGAGGGAGGTGAGGATGATGCTTTGGTCTGAACTTTTTGGGTAAACTTAGGAGTAGATCTGTTAAAACCAGAGGGTTTTTTCTTTACCACACCACCCCCAGGATTCCATTTCCTGCATATGTGGCATCAGCACCTTTAGCCATCTTGGCCTAGGCCTTTGGACCATGCCTCGGAAGGGCTCTGCCTCTGCCTTGAACTCCATTTGTACCTCCCCAGTGGAAATGATGACTTTCTTTGTCCTGACCTGGTGAGAAGGCTCTTTCTTCTCTTATTTGGTTAACCAAAGTGGGAAATAGGATTACTACCCTTGTGAGTAAAAGACATTTTGCTCCATGTTGGAGAAAGAGGTAGGTAGTGGTTTCATCTGCCACTACTACTCATGGATGTGAATAGAACCTCCTCCTGATGCAGATCCCTGTCTCTGCCCCTGGCCTTTTCCCAGCTCCTATACTGTTTTGACTTCTAGTCACCTCTTTTTCTAACCCTGATGCTATCCCAGATCATTTTTTTCTGTCCCTCCTCCTGCCCATGGTCTAGCCACTGCTCTGAAGGACTCAGGGTGACCTGAGAGAGACAGTCTCTCAAAATCTGGGTACAGATCCTTGAGGGTAGGGTGCTTCTCAGATGTGAGGTGAGGACATGGGGAGAGACACACATACCCTGAATGCAAGTACCTACCTGCCAAGGCTGGACCTTCCATGGCCTTCTCTTCTTTCTGTCTTTGAACTTCTTTCATCAGAGGAGCCTTTATCGTTTGATCCCCTCACTATCCAGTACCTTATGCCTGTCCCCCATTCCCTATTTGGGGACACTTAGCTGTGCTGCAGGAGAGGGCTGGCCCATGCCCCCATTTTTAGGGGCCAGGGATGTCCATGAACATGACAATGAGGCCTAGGCAAAGACATGGCAGGTGAGCAGAGACATCTGGAATCAAGTCATTCATGGTTTGCGGGGACTTCTGCAGAAGGATTAGGCTCCAAACTTTAGCCTTTCCTTGGCCAACTCCTAATGCTTTTATAAAAAGTAGTTTTATTTTTAATTATGCAAATGATGCATGAATACATTGTCTTGTAACATTTTTCAAGAAGAGAATATTCTCTTCTGGTTAAAACAAAGAAGGATGAAAGGAAAGAGAAAGAAAAAAAAAGAAAAAGGAAAGGAAGGAGAGAGAAAGAGAGCGAGAGAGAAAGGAAAAGGAAGGAAGAAAGGAAGGAAGGAAATTCAGCCTGATGACTGTAAAATCGTAAAGTTAAATAAAGTACCCTTTGACTGCCTCACGTGATCCCAGTCCCCTCCTCTCCCTGTTCCCACAAGTAACCACCAGTCTCAGCTAGGAGTCTATCTTTCCAGATCTTTTTTTTAAAGTACATTTACTTACTGACCCTGTATATCTATTTTAAAAAATAGGTAAGGTTCTTTTGTGATTTTCCACTTTTCTTTCCTTCCTTCTCTTTCTCTTTCTTTCTTTTTCCTATTTCCTTTCTTTTTCATAATGATGTACTATACCTACTACTCTGCAGTTATCAGTCAGTGATATCTTAGAGATCTCTCCAACTTGGTTCAAAGAGGTCATGTGCATTTTGGAATTGCTGCACTCTGTTCTCTAGCATGAACATACCTCAGTTTATTTATTCATCTCTGGTTGATGGACATTGAAGTATCTCCCACATTTCACTATTATACATAGGCTGCAATGAATATTCTTGCATATTAAGCACATGAGCAAGCATCTTTCCTGAGGGATACAACATAGGAAATTACAGACTCACGGGAATATATATTACATTTAGTAGAGTCTGTCCACTTGTTCTCTAGAGAAAAAATGGGTTCACTAACAGCCACTAAATTCTGTACCCTCTAAGAGCCTATTGAAGCCATTGTCTTCATATTATCAAATGTTGCATACAAAATATCTGACTGTTTACTTCTCAAGTTCCTTAATGATGCTAAACATCTCTTTATTTATTGGGCATTTTTGTTTCTTCTGTTAATTGCCTGTTCATATCCTTTTTCTATTAAGTTGTTAAGATTTTACTTGTTAACTTTTGATACTCCTTGTGTACTCTGGATATTAATTCTTTGCCTATTTTAAGTGTTACATATGTTTTCTCCCAGTGTTTTACTTGTTTTTTATTTTATAGTAGCTTTTCATATACTAAAGTGTTTGATTTTGATGGAGTAAAGTGATCAATTTTTAAAGTGACTTGATTTTTTGTGTCATCTTAACTAAAAATATTTCCTCTCCCCAAAGGTCGTAAATGTATTATTCTATGTTTTTCTGTTATGTTTATTTTTATATTTAGGGCTTTAATATAAATTAAATCTGAATTTACTTTGTGAATGGTGTGAGGATGAATCTAGCTTTATATTTCCTCTTAAGTGATAACTTTGTGGAAGCTTTACTGATTGTCTTCTTGGTACTTATTCTTCCCTCCTCCCTTAAAAGCATTCTGAATTTCCCAGATGTGTAATTTGTGTGGAATTGCTCTCACCTTCACCTGTTAAAGTAGATCTTAGTTGGCTTAGGCCAGTCAATGCATCTCATCCCCCTGGCTAAAAGACATGAATGGTTCAGGTGGGTAAATGACCCTTTGGGGGCCAAGATACATGAAATGTTTGCTGTGAGCTTCTAAGAAAGAGCCTTTCTTTTTAGTGTTGGCTCATTTGCCACTGACATTCATCTTACTCCCACAAGGGAAGCTGGTCTTAGGATGAACTAGTACAGAAGACAAAGAGAGAAATCAGGTTCTTGATGACATCATTGATCTGCTGGACCAATCCTATTCTGAAATCTCGTTTACCACTGGACATTTATTTTACATGAGCCAGTACATTTTCTATATTATTTAAGCCAGTTTGAGTTGAATTGAGTTGAATCTTTTACTTAAAATTAAAAGAATGGGGAGAGTATAGCTCAGTGATAGCGTGCATGCTTAGCATGCCCGAGGTCCTGGGTTCAATCCCCATTACCTCCATTTAAAAGATCACTTGTGGTACACTCAGGCTTGCTTACTGAAAGACCCAGAATATATATGAACAGAAAACTCCAAGACTACAGCTAGGTAAGGATAGATTGCCCCAAAAAACTGGCAACAAGAATTTTCAAGGCCTAGAATATACATACTAGGACTCTGTGATGTGACTTACCGAAGTTCAGAATTATTGCTGTATTTTGTAGTGTGAGCTGTTTCTGGTGCTAACATAGGAGGGATTGTAAAAGGAAATGAGTGCTCTTCTGGGCTCTTCTGACCTGATGGACATGTCATTCTGTGCTGGCTGCCAAGACCATAAACTTGGGAGAATGCCTTTGTGAGAAAGCAAGAACCTCCCACATGCATCCTCATCTCATGAATATCCTTTGTACTCCGAATTATTAACTCCTTTAGGAATAAACCAAAATAAAACCAACCATAAAGAGAGTCCAAGTTAGTATTATCACTCATCTTTGAATCTAGATTTTATCTCACTCCCATAAATACCATAAATATGGGATCCATTTCTAGACTCTTTATTCTGAGTTACTGATTTGTTTATTCATTATTGTAGCAGTACCACACTGTGTTAATTCCTGTTGCTTTATAAAATATTTTGAAATCATATAGGGCAAATCTTCCACCATAGTTCTCCTTCAGAATTATCTTGAATATTTTTCCTTATGAATTTTAGATCCTATCAGGATCCATGAGAAGTTCTGTAAAGGGATTTTTATTTTGTTAGAATTAGGGTAGAATTTATAAACTAGTTGGAGGAGAACTGACTTTTATGGTGTTTGGGAAAGCTGCTAAGTTTTTGTTTGTTGGTCTTATATCTGGCTACGTTGTTCAACTCCTGGGTTTTCTGTGTAGTCTCACATCATCAAGAGGTAATATAGCTTTGCTATATGCCCGACACTAACATTGTAAATCAAGTACACTTCAATAAAAAACAAAAATTTAAAAATAAAATAAATAAATAGAAAAAGAGGTAATATAGTGATTAAGAGCATGAAGTCTGAAGTCAGACTGCTTGGGTTTAAATTCTATCTGCCGTTTACCAGCCAAGTACCTCAGTATCTCTGTTATTTAGTCTCTTCATCTGTAAACATGGGTTTAATACTAATACCTACCTCCTAAGATGGTTGTTAGGATTAAATGAATTAAGATACATAGAGCATTTAATATAAAGCAAGCAGTAATAACAATCACCATCATCATTTATTGTAAGATAAATTTATCTGATTTTTTTTCATCCATCCTCACACCTATTTTTCTTATCTTAATGCACTGTGTAGTATTTCAGCACAGTATTGCACAGTAACATGGGTGTCAGGTATTGTTTTGTTCCTGACTTTGACGGAATTTCTTCTAACATTTCACTATCAGAATGTACTTGCTGTAGATTTCTGGTATAATCCTTGGTCATATTAAGAATGCTTTCTGGTAATCCTAGTATACAGAGAATTGGCTGCAGCAATGAGTGAAAGCCAAACCCTGAGCACTTGGCCAACCTTGTTCACAGTCTATTAGGCATAAAGTAGCTAGGACCACAAGAGAAGTAGAGGCAGGATTGTGGGTGCCCCAGGCAAGCCAGACACCTGCCCTCCTCTGTTGGAGAGTCCCATGCTCAGAAGGGGCATGGCAGAGATGTGCTTGGGATGTGCATGTGGTAGTTTCTCTACAGCAGTGGTGAAGGCTGTGGCCTGTGTGTACAAGAGCTATATGTACCCAAGGGAGTGTGTACATGTGTGCATGGGTGCCCATGCATGCTTATGCTGATCCTGATTCCTGCAGCAGAAGCCATAATTATGGGCTTAGCCATCTTTTCTGCAGCTGGGGGAGAGGAACTCCTGACTACTATATCTCTTTTGGATTTTCATAGTTTACTGTGTGCAGCACCCCTATTTCACCTGCCCCACCCCCTAGAGGCAGTCAGGGTGATGACTGAAGCATCAGACCTGTGGTTTCTGTAACAGGAAGTGATTTAGATGCTGAAAGCTAACTTTAGATAAGTTGATATGGGGTTTTCAAAGAATGTTTCAGGGGTGGTTTCAGGCCCAAGTTTCATCCCCCAGCTCCTCTCATCTATAAGGTGCTGGCAGTTTCCCACTGTCATTGTCACTGTCTAGCTGAGTGAGCTCATGCCCAGCTGGTCAGCACTCTTGGGTGGAAAGCCAGGGCTGGTTTTCCCTGGATTCCAGCCTGCCTGAGTCATTGCTTTTGGCCTTAAGCTCCAGGCAGATTCTTGTGACTCAGCATAGGCTGGCTTTAGGCCAGGCTGACACAGGGCCCCTTATCCCTGGCAAGGATTGCCTGAAGGCTTTGAGGGTCCTATCAGGATAGGGCAATCCACCCCATCTAGGCTGAAGCCGGGACCAGTGATGAGATGAGGCTTCTGGGCCAAGAGAAACGTCATCTTGGATGGCAGGCACTTAGGTGGGGGCATCTTCAGGTCAGCCCCTTCCCAAGCCTCTTAGAAGGGAGGACACTCAGAACCATAATAGCCACACTGGAGACTCTACCCTGAAAGTTGGGAGTCCTGCTAGTAGCAGCAGACACAAAAGCAGGGGAATAGGCACAGAACATTCAGAGTCCTGTCCTAGAGCTGAAGCCCTGCAGGGTTGGCACCCTCAGGCCTGAATTGTTTCTGTCTCTGCCAAGGCCTGATCATAGGAAATAGAAGCTAGGGCTCTATGCTTACCTCTACAAGAGTCTACAAAGCCCACTTTCATTTGCTGTCCTGTACCCTAGGCTTTCACACTAACACTTGCAGCAGAGAAGGCTGTCCCCATTCTCAAAGAAGATGGGTCTCAGTGCACTAGGGAAGGTGGCCCAGGGTTACACAGTCAGTGTGGATGGCATCAGAGCCAGGCTGGATGCTGGCCCCTGCACCATAATGCCAATGGGATGCCCAACATTCAGGGAAGGAGCTCTGCATGTCTGATTCAGGCAGCAGCCAGCCAGCCATGAGCCCCTGCCACAAGCCTGGGACCTCTTGGAAGCTGGGGGAAGCATAACTGAAGTCTCTGCCAGTGCCTGATCTACCCCTTGCCCTGCTTTGGGGTGAACTGTAGCCTGGGAGATGAGGCCAGGTTTCTAGGTCTTGGTTGGGACATAAGAAGAGACACATCTGCCTTGGAGAGGCTGTACAGACTTTCCAGAGGCAAAGAGCAGGCTGCTTTCTCTTGGCGTCTATAGCCAGTCAGTCCCCTGAGGAGGACCAAGGAGGGCAGGACTGACGACCAGCCCAGAGCCAAGGCTGGGCTCAGACCCAGAGAGGAAGAGAGCATTCTCACAAAGCCCAGTGTTTGCAGCCTATTGATATAGAGTTTGATGGTATGAGCTAAGCCCTGCTTTGAGAGTTCCATAGAAGATGTCTTTGACCTATTTTTCAAGGGCTGTGGTGGCAGGAGGGATTTTTGGCCACATCATAAAGAGTTTCGTGGCCACCTCTGATAGACCCATCTCAGGAAGTTGTAATTTTCCACGATTAGGTTATTAGTCACCAAGGTGATCCCTGCCCCCAGCTCCTGGCTCCTGTGCTGTGGCAGGCTGACAGAGGTGGTGCTCCATTGTGGTTAGGCCTCTGCAGTAGGCCAGGAGCCCTGGAGGCCCCGAGAACTAAGGTTGGGCCATCTGTGTGCCTGCCTTGTTTGTGGAGCTTCACAGCCCCATTCCAGGATTTACCACTTTCTTGAGCACTATGTCCTCCTCAGGAGATTTAGCTTGGGCAATAAATTCCTTACGATCTCAATGAAGGGATGTGGATAGAGAATAGCTCCCAAAAAATCCACTCAAAGGAAGACCCATGTACTCTGTGGTATCAGTAACTGTGAAGGCCCAGTCTATGACCTTTCTGGGCATTTTCATTTTAAGAAAAGAGAAAGTCTTAAGCCAAAGGAATGCATTAATAGAGATCTTTCACAAAGCACTTGTAAGAAACCTTGCAGCACTCAGAGCTCCTTGCCCATTAGAAAGATGGGGTTGTGTGGTCATACTTGGATCCCCAGGTTGGGCTTCACTCAGGGAGGCAGAATTAGGCATCCTACCTATCTATCAGAGATTTGCCTACTTCTTCCAAACTCTTGCATTCCCTTATTCCAGCTCCTGGGCTTCAGTGGGTACCTCTGAGGAGCATTCCTGCTCCTGGAGTTGGTGGGGTACTGCCAAGCTGAGGACTGAGGAGAGCTGCTCCCTAAACCTTGCCCTCAAAGCCTTGGGGACAGTCATGCATCTTGGTTGCCAGCTGGTAGCATTTTCCTAGATGTAAAGGGGCTGGACTGGAAGTCCCCTCTGGCCTCTAGGCAGGCCTCTCCTCTCCGAGCTTGTAGCTGTCCCCAGCTTGTCCGCTGTGATGATTTCTGAGGTGGGGCATGTTATGGTGGACAAGAATACAGGGAAGCAGGAGTTGCTGCATTTGAGGCAGGCAGGGTGGGATGCAGCTGGAGGAACTGGTCTTTTTTTCAATCTTATCTCTATCAGAAACAGTCATAGTGTGGCCATAGGGATTTGTTTGTTTACTTGCTTGCTTGTTTGAAAGTAACCCATCTGTTTCTGAAGTCCTGGATGCTGCCATAGTTCTGAAAAGGCCAAAGATTGGCTCAATTTTTCCAGATGTTTGGGATCTTCCAAGGGTCCTTTTCATGCCTATGAAGTGACCCAACCCACCCGCCCACCCTGCCCAAGTTCTTAGTGCTTATGTAGGTCAGAGGAGGAGACTGAAAAATAACTTAGCCTCCGAGCTTAAGAACTGCCTTCTTAGAGTGTGCTGTCTTCTCAGGGGAGGGAATTCAGGAAGAGGCTGGCCTGCTACACGTGAGGAAGTAGGAGCAGCAAATGAGCAGGTGCTGCATCCAGGGCAGGTTTAGAGGGAGGCTTATCAGGTGAACCGTGGTTCATGTACAAACTACAGGAAACAAATCAAGAAGACAGCTGGGTAGAAGTGAGGTGGCTTCTGTGCCCTCAGAAAAGCAGGAGTCTGAGTTCATAAGGAAGCGACTCTTTTAAATAACACAGGTGGGCCAGTCTCAGACAGTACTGCAACCTTTCCCAGACGTCCTCTTCATGGTGTTTCTCACATTTCTCCACCTTAATCAACAATGCTGACCACACTTGATGCCTTTCGGGGTGACTCAGGGCCACTGCTCAGGTTGGCCATTGTGCATTGATTCTAGGCGAGGGTGCAGGTGCAGCTGGAGGTGGGACCAGCTCTGAATCGCACCAACCTGTAAAGAGTCCCTAGATTGCCATTTAGGCAAAAGTCTCACAACCAATTTGCTTTTGGATCCTTTACCTCATTCTTTCTGAGAGGCATTTGATAGAAATAGCCTGATTTTTGAAGTCTGAGAGACCTGGCTTCAACTCTTGACTTAGCCCTACCCACTAATTGCCAGACTTTAGACAGATTACTAACTCCTCATTTTGCCCTGTTCATTCATTCAACATGTATTGCTTGGGCATCTTCTATGTACCAGGTACTAGTTTCGGTACTTGGGAATCATCAGAAGAGGAAGCAGAGAAGTATTCCTGTCTTCAGAAATGTGTATCATAGCATGGGAGACACAAAATGAATGTCAGAAAGGTGATAAGTGCCACAGAAAAAGACAAGGTAAGGAGGATTTGGGGTGCTGGGAGTGCTGGCAGAAGGGACAGGAATCTCGAATGGGTGGTAGGGCAGATCTTTTTGAGAAAATAACATCTGAGAAAAGACTTGAAAGTGGTGGAAGAGTTTGGGTGTTTCAGACAGAGGGAAGAACCAATGCATAGGTCCTGAGGCTGCTGTATTCAAGGAACAGCGAGGGAGCTGGCGTGGCTGGAGCAGCATGAGTGAGGGGGGAGGGGCAGAGTGGAAAAAGGGAGGTAATGGAAAGATGAAGGGGCAGATGACGTTGGGCCTTGTAGGCCATTGTGGGAGCTTTGGCTTTTGCTCAGATAAAACTCAGAGCCACTGGAGAGTTTTGAACAGAGTTGCATGATCTAACCTAGATTGTAACAGGATCACTCTGGCTGCTGAGATGAGAATAGAACATAGAGGGGGGGCACTGGTAGAAGCAGAGAAATTAGCTAGGTATCCACTGAGGTACATTTTAGGCAGATAATAGTGGCTTGAACATCATGGGTGCAGAAAAAGTGGTGAAAACTGTTGGATTCTGGATTTATTTTGGAAGGAGAGCCATCAGAATTTGCTGATAAATTAGATGTGGAACATGAGAGAGAGCAGAGATGATGATGACTCCAAGGGTTTTGCTCTGGGTGGCTGGAAAGAAGGGGTTGACATCACCGGAGATAAGGAAGGCTGCAGTGGGGCAGGTTTCAAGGGGAAGATCAGGAGTTCACTTTTGAACATGTAAAATGGGATGATGATACACTTTTCACAGGGCAGTAGTGCAGAGTGAATAAGATAATATGTGAAAGTTCTTAACTCTCGCGTATAGCTAGCTCTCGGTAACTGTCACTTTCCCTTTTCCTCTCTCATACAAGTTGGTGAAGTACGAGCAATTGGGGGTCCTCTAAGCCAGTTTGACTAATCGCCTTTCTATAGAAATAACGAGCCAATTAGATGCCAAAACAGTCTCCTCCCCCGTGGTTTTCTCACCCTTCAGAAAACTTTCACTGTTGCTAACAGGGTCTTTCAATTTGTTAAAAGTTTCTTGGTGATGTTGCCACACCAACGTGATGATGAGTTTCTGCATCAGTGGCACCTCGGGGCCCAGGCAGCCTCTCATCTGTGTGCTGACCATTTCCATGTCAGTTGCTCTGCAGGTGTCAGCTGAGCAAGAGCCAGGAACTCCTCGTAACAGTGAGCAGAGTAACGGAAGGAGTTTCCCCAGAAGCTACACTTTTTATTATCAAAAGATAGTTAGCTGACATAACATTAGGTCACAAGTTTCTCTTAGCCCTTTGAATCATTGGTCTCTGAGTAAAATTGCTGGCATGTGGCATATTGCAGTTGCTGAATGAACAAAACAAACATGTATAGTAAATACAAAATAAACATGTATAGTAAAACATTTTTTCACAAAGAATATAAATGTATGTTTGACTCTGTGGACAGGGAAAGAGAGGTTGAAGGATGCTAACCAAGGAGCTGTCTCTGGATATGGGATGCTTTCTACTTTACTTGTTTGGATTTTTAACAGTAAGCTTATGTCATTATTCAGACAATAGAGTAATTTTTAAGAAGTCTCCAAAATGTTCAAGTAAGATTTGTGTGGCACGCATGTGATGGATAGGCTTTCTTGTGAGGTGATTTCAGTGGTGACATTGCTTCATCTGAGACAGCTTGACCCTACTGTAGCTGCAGTGGGACAGGCCAAGCAGGGGCACATGAGATGATGACAGTTCAGGAAAATAGATAACATTCCTTAGAAGTACCCAGACTTCCCTCTTCCACTAAGGTTGGTGACTGCCCAGACCCAGAGCTGTGCTCACTCTCACTCACCTACTCACTCTGACAGAGAGCCTTTGTTCCAGGCAGAAATGTGTGAACAGCTCTAGGTTTTTGTTATGCATGTATATACTGGCTGATAGTGTGAGGGGTTGAGGTATTTGTGGGACATCGTTGACAGCTCCATGATAACAAAATCTTAGTGTCCAGAAGTTCTACTTGAGGGCCACTTCTAGGACTTGCATATATGAGAACAGTGATCTTATCCTTACTCTGTTTGAATTCTGGAGATTTGGTTTGTGGGCACCTGCCAATGTGGGCATTGGCAAGTGAATCCCAAATATACAGGCTTCTTTGGCCTGTAAAATAGTTCAAGAGACAAGCTAAGTTCCCATATGATCTCTCAAGAAATCTATCAAGTTGTACAGAAGCAGAGCATTTGAGTACCTGCCTTTGGAGCCTTGGGGTCATTGAGTTTGGAAGCCCTGGTATTGTCCTGATCCAATGATATTTCCCTAAGGTCATTCTTAGAGTTCAGAGTACGCCAGTTCTTGAAAAATGATTCAGTTCTCATACTCTGTGACCTTCAAGGTCCCACTGCCGAGTGCTAAACTGGCGAGGGGGAATATCACTGAATGGGTCATAGATACCCACCCTGCCCCACAAGCCATTCAGGTATGCTGAGTGACTTTAATGACCACTTCTGCCCCAACACTGAATGCCCTCTGCCTCATCCCTTATATGCCATTTATGCTGTAACTGTCCTTGCCTCTGTTTCTGCCCCCTTCATCTTGACACTCCAGCCCTCCTTCTTGGGATCTTTAGGGCTTGGATGCTGAGTAGAGATCATCTCTTTGGTGGTAAGTGACTATGTGAGCAGGTGGTGAGCAGCAAGCCTTTGCTGACCACTGGCTCTTCCTCCTCTGGCCGCCTTCCTTCCCCAGTCCTGTGTTGCTAACTTTTGTCTAACACTCCTCTCTGTTCTCCTATGGCCAGGATGTCAGAAGCTGCTCCAGATGGGGAGGATGCCAGCTTGCATGCCTGATGACCAACATGCACAGCTTCAGTGGGCATCACTCCGTGGATATCAGCCTGGATCATGGCCAAAGTGCTGAGTGGCAGGCAGTCGATCGGCAGCAGCAGTGGCATCCGCTCTTCAAAGTTCCAGGAGTTCAAGGTGCAGGAGCATGAGGCAGAAGGTTACTTGCTACATCTCAAGTCCGTATCATCATATGACCAGAATCAGGGTACCCTGAGAGTGAGAGAGGGCTTGCTGGATCAGGCAGGCCCCAGGGCATCCTTGCCACCTGTCCCCATCTCCTTCTGGATACTTTTGGCTCTGTCAAGGGCTTTCAACGGAGACCTCCCAAGAGCCCAGGCCAGGTGAGGAGCAGAGAGTGGGAAAGTTGAGGCAAAGGGCATCCACCTGCCAGGTCCTTGAGCACTGTGCCCTGCCTCCCGCCTGTGCTCCATCCTTTGTTCTCTATTCCCTGTGACCCCTTTCCTGACCCCTTTTCCCCCTTCTTACACCCACTATCCAGTTCAGGTCATTATCTCTGGAAACCTCCTCACTGATCCCCCTACCAATGCTTTTAGCCAATACAGTAGCCTGAGTTATCCTTTAAAAGTGTAAGTCCATCTTGTCAGGTCTCATCTGAATGTTACCTCCTCAGAAAGGCTCCCATTGATCACTCCAAAGACTCTGTGTCATCATATGTTTTATTATCTTAATTGCTGTTATCTCTGACATTATCTGGGGAATTTCTTTGTTCACAGCTTTATGTCTTCCCCCTACCCCCGAATGTAACCACCAAGAGAGCAGAGAATCTCTCCTATTTCCCACTTTTCCCCAATACCCAGGACAGTGCCTGATATACAGCAAGCAGGAGCTCAGTAAGTATTTATTGAATGAATCAATTAATCCATCCATCCATCTATCCAACCCTCAGAAGAGCTCACATTCCAGTCACTGGGATATTTGTTAGTCCTTAGAGTGACCTGGGTGCTGAGCAGAGAGGAGAGAGCCTCTCTTTGGTGTACGGCACAAGCGTGTCGTGACCCTGGGAGGTGAGGCTAGGACCTCTTGGCAGGGTGGCAGTTAACCAGTGGTAGGTCACGTGTCTCTTTAAAAGCAGCAGGAAGCCAGACTCTGAGATAAGAAGTGTGACTGCCAGCATGATGAAGCTGGGGAGAGGGCCAGAGGGTGGAGAGGTGAGACTGCTCCATGGGGATGCCCAGGCCTCTGTGGCTGGCCAACCAGCACCACACACTTCCTGTGGGGAACAAGGAGAGGAGATCCCCTCTGAAGGCCCTGGAGCTGGGGCTGCCCCAGGTGCCTTACCCTTGTCCTCACTGAGGTGGCTAAGACACAAGGCTGCTGCCTCTCCTATCTGCCATTCATGCACACAGGGACCTGCCCTAGGGCAGGTGTTGGACCCATGTGCTCTTGACTGCCCCAGCTGCCTGGGCTCCTCTGTGTTTTAGTCTTTTTGTTGGTGAAATAGTTTCACCACACTGGTAGTTGTAAAGAGTCTGGGACATCTGGGAGGAAGGTCTCGGTGGGTACTGGGGGCTGGAGGCTCAAAGAGTCGTGAGGCTGTGGCAGACTGAGATTTGAGGTAAGAGTGGTAGCCTGAGGTGCTGGGTGGTCTGGAAGGCTCACACTGAGGGTTCTGAGGTAGGCAAGGGGCAGACACTTAGAGGTCTCAGGTCTAGCTGGCATCCTGATACTACATGGCCAAGACCTGCCATCTCTCTCAGTATCTTATCCTGGCTGGTTCATGCTGAGTAGCAGGCAGGTAATGGAAGAGCACTTGATGAGAAATCTCAGAGACTAGGGTTCAAGCCTCATCTCTGGCACTCTTTGGCTTTATAGCTCAGGACAAGTTATTTCTCTGCTTGCTGCTTAAGTTACGCCATCTGTGAAAGAGGGGGGTCATGGTCTCACATGATTGTGGTGAGCATTAAAGAAATAATGTAAGTCATTGCCATGACTCTATGGGCTTGAGCTCCCTACTCCTACACTGTCATCTTCTGGGGTATGGATGGTAGGGGAATCTCTGGACAGAAAACCGCTGTCCTGACTCAGTGGCCTGCCCCACCCTGGCCTCTGGCCCAGATTCTGGAGGTCTTAGTCAGGGGGTGGGGGCCAAAGCTGGGGTTTCCCTGTAGGTTCCATGGGACAGAAGCACTGTAGCTCACTGGAAAGCCCTCAAAACAGCTGGATGTAGCCCTGCCTGAGAAGAGCTCACAACTGCCGGAACAGACGGGTGGACCAGTTGGACCCGCCTCTTGGGGAAACCCAAGCATGAGCTGGCACCTGGACCTGAGTACAGTTCCTGTCCATCCTGCTCCATCAAGGCTCTGAGGAAAGCTTGGGAAAGGAAACTGGGGTGACCTACAGGCAGAAGACTGCTCTCACCTGAATCCTACTCACATCCAGCCTGTCCAAAGATCCCATCCCCCAGTGCCTGAACTATCCAGGCTTCTTCCACTCACATCACCTCCTCATTCCCCATCACTCTCTCACCTCACCTGTCCCAAGGCCCCTGCAAACAGATATTACCTCACCCTGCACTGACATGCTTTCTCCAGGATCAGGGGAGTTTCCTGACCTCTTGGTCTTCCCTGTGATGGCACCACTCCTGGCTTCTTCCCTCCTCTGTGACCAGTTCTTACCAGACACTAGTGCAGTTGCTTCCTCTTCTGCCCATCTTCTAGGTTTGCAAGTTACTTAGGGCTTGATCCTTTCTCTGCTTGGCTGCACAGGTGTCTCAAACTTTGATCTAATGGCCAAGTCAGGGCCTATATCCTCCAATTAGGGTCCCTATCTTAACATACTACCCCATAAATAGCACCTCAGACTTACGATATTCCCCAGACATGTTTCTGCATGCCCTTCTTTGGAGGGGAAATTCCACCACTTTGGAGCCACCCTAACTGTGAGCTGCTGGGCCCAGAATTCTCCTATTTGGCTTCCACCTTTGTATCAGCTCATTCCTGCCATGTTTCTCACCAGGACTCCTGCCATGAATGCAAGACTCTCTTTTAGGCATCCCATCATGTTCTCCCTACCCCTTTGCCACCTGGCAGATGACTCATCCTCCTCCTCCCTTCAAAGACTGTCCTGCAACTATCTACCCAAGGAATTGTACCTAACTCCCTGACCCTCTGACCCAGGAAATGGATATCCATTTCCTGATAGGTATCCCTGGTACCTACTGGCTGAGGCACAGTGAGTACTCAGTATTAGGGAGGGAGGGGGACCCTGAAGCAGTTTCTCCTAAGGAGTTGGGTACCTGAGATCCGCGGAGTGAGGCCCTTTCCTGGGATTTTATGTCCCAATAGAAAGAGGTTTAAGCTAAACAATAGAATCTTAATGGGGGATTTCTAAGCATCAGGCTTCTGACCTGCTTGCCCAGGAGCTGGGTTTGTGCGTGACATTTCAAAAGTGGTGTGGTTCATGCTGTGATATGCAACCCGGACACTCATTTATGAATGAAGGCTTTATTCCACTGGCTGCTGGGAGAGCTACCAGAAGACAGCCTTGGCGGTCAGTCCTCTTTGGGGCTTGCCTCTGCTAAAGAAAATTGCCTTGCATAAGGTCACATCTGCTTCCAGGCGGAGCTCACATCTAGTGACTGATAAAGATGAGGGCATGAAGGTGTGAGAAAATGCTGAATAACCATCCCAGGAGAGCCCCTGGGTTCAGCTGGAACCTTTGTTAGAACTGCGTGGCCTCTGTCCTGGAAGACATGTTCTCTCATCCTTCCAGGACCTGCTCCTACTCCCACTCTTGGCCACTTGGCCAATAACTAGGGTTAAGTCACAATATAACCTCACCAGAAATGGGTCTGTTAGGGGAGAAAAGGATCTACACTATACAAAATGCAAGAGCTAGCCAGTAAGTACAAGCAGCAGTTGGAAGAATATATACGAAACTGGATTCTGGATCAGGAAAGAGGGTGGTACAGAAATTTGGATAAAAGAGTTTATGAAATCACTATCCAAGGATGCAGTATTTAAAACTGGCAAGAACCCCAGGAAATGATACAAATAAACCATTAGAATGGTTCCTAGAAGCAAGGAAAAATAAATGAGATAGATACACCAGAATTGCTGTGGCAGACTGTGGAAGAAGTGGGTATGCACAAGTGGATATACTAAGTAAGGTTGGAAAAACCCCTCAAGAATCCAAAAGATACCAAAACAATAAGAAATGTGCTGGAAATAAGGATACCAGCATCACTAAGAGGTACACTGGTGGCCGTCCTCTGTGGTCAGGACTGACAGTAGAAGATGTTGTCACAGAACTGAGCTCACTGAGAGCAATGTTGCTTATTTTGTACAATCAGGAGAAATCAGTCAAGGATGATGAGCCTACTCATCCCATTCACAAGTCCCTTGCCAAGTTTCCAGATTGGTTGTTACCAGAATCAGTGCATTGATTGAAGAAGAAGCCATATCTCCAGATAGAGGGATCCCACAATACCACAACAAGTGTGCCCGATAATGATTTCTCCAGCACTTCCCCATGGGAACCTGTGGCCAATTATTTGGGTAACTGTGGATACTGGGAAAAGGAGAATACACAAGCATTTAAAGGGTTATTGAACACAAGATTTGAGTTGAAACTATTCTCTGGAGATCTGAAGTGTCACCAAGACCCTCTTGTCAGAGTTGGGGGCACATGTAGTTCAGATAATAAGTAGATTCTTGGCCTGAATCCTGCTCAGAGCAGGCCCTCTAGGTCCCCAGACCCATCAGGTGATATAAGCAGATAAACATATTTCATGATTAGCATAATCCTCTATATTGGATCATTGGCCTTTGTGATATGGGCTGTCATAGTGAGGAGAGCCAAATGGAAGCCATAAAAACGTCTCCCCTTTCCAGCCAAAATTGTAAATTAAAAACATCACATTGCAGAGATGATGGCAGAAATTGGTGCCACCATTAAAAACCTAAAGGAAGTCTGTTATATGTTCTTTAATTTACTAGTAAAACCCAGATAGATCTAGATCCTAGAAGATGGCGTTGGGCTACTACCTATTCAACAAATAGTAGCTGCAGTTGGAACCACTGTGCCAGCCAGATGTGGTATCTTTGCTACAGTAGATTAACACGGCCTCAGGCATACAGTGTGTGGCCACTAATCTGGTGACTCCATTCTTTTCCACCCCGTCAGAAATGGTTTGCATTCACTTGGAACAAACAACAGTACAGATTTCTAGGGATGCGTTATTGCTCCTTCCTTCGGTCATGCTGTAGTCCTAAGAGGTCTGGATCATTTGGGGCGCCCTATAGAACATAACTCTGGTCTTCTCAGTAATGTTATACTGATCAGACAAGATGATCTAGAAGTGACTAACACATTGATGGCTATGACAAGATACAAGTACTCCAGAAAATAAGCCCTATGAAGATTCAGAGCCTGCCACATCAATGAAGTTTTTAAGGAGCCAGTGGTCTAGAGCACGTCAGGAAATTTCCTCTGAAGTATAGGATGAATTATTACGTGTTGTACTTCTCACCATGAAGAGGGAGGCACCATGTTTGGTAGGCCTCTTGGGGTTATGGATGCAACCTGTTGCACGCTTGGGAATACTACTCTGACCTGTAAACCTGGCAATAACACAAAAGCCTGCCACCTTTGTGTGGGGCCCCAGGCAGGCAAGGACTCTGCAACATTTTCAAGCTGTAATACAGGTAACCCTGCCATTTGGACCTTACGAATCTTCGGATCCTGTGGTTTTTAAAGGTATCAGTAGTGGGAAAATACATTGTGTCCCTAAGGTTCTGGAGCAAAGCCATATCATTTGCATTGGGGAATTTTACACCTTTTGGTAAAGAGTTCCTGTTATGCTACTGAACCCTAGTGGAGCTGGAGGGCCTCACTGAGAAGGTCAAGCAGGCCTAGCAGTAACCCATCATTAGATGGACATTGTAATTCTGGAATTAAGTATGAGCAAGATTTCAGGGCACGTGTAAGCTGCAGAAATAGGTAACCCAGAACTCCATTTCATCTACCTCCATGGCACCAGAGCCTTTCCCCTAGCTCACATCTATGGATACATGGGTGATGTAGGACCAGCTGATGGAAGAGGTAAAAGTTTAATTTGGTTTATAAGTTGACCAGATCAGTATGTGGGTCAAGCCAAAAATGGTTAGTTACTCTACTACAGCTCCACTCAGGAATGACCTTTAAAGACAATAGTGAGGAAGAATCCAGTCTGCTAAAGCTTCAGGCGGTATGCCTGATCGTTGACTTTGTATAGAGAGGTAGGCTGAAGTTAAAATATATATAGATTCAAGGGCAGTGGCAAATGGCTTGTCTGGCTGGTTGGGGACCTAGAAGGAGAAAGACTAGAAGACCGGGGACAAGGAAGTCTGTTACAGAGGCAAGTGATTGACAAACATTAGTGGTGTGAAATATGAAAAGCTTCATATTGAGTGTTAATGCCAGGAAGCCTACCACAATGGAAGAGGCACTGTAATTGGGTAGACATAGTGACTCTTGCATTTGATATCATCCAGCTTCTGTCATTGTACCTCAGTGCTGCCTCAATGGGTACATGAATGGAGTACCCATGGGGACAGGGATGCAGGCTATGCATAAACCTAATACCATGAGCTCTTACCACAGTTGATCTAGCTATTGTCACTGTCAGATGTCTAGCTTGCTGGCAACAGAGACCAGCCCTGAGCTCCAGATGCAATATTGTGAGTCAAGGAGATCAATAGGCCACTTGGTTGCTAGTTGACCACAATGGGCCTCTTAGACCCTGGAAGGGCCAGTAATTCATTTTGACAAAAATAAAAACACATTCCAGGTACAGGTTTGCCTTTCCTGTCTTCAGGGCCTCAGCCAAACCACTCTCCAAGGGCTTTCACAGTTTTTGATCCACCAGCATGGGGTCTCATATAATATCATGTCAAACCAAGGGATCCACTTTATGGCAAAGAAGGAGTAGGTCCATGACCATAGGGTCCACTGGTCTTATCATAAACTACACTATCTAGGAGCTGCCAAACTGATAGAATGTTGTGCAACAGCCTGTTGGAGGCGTGATTGAAACACCAGCTTGAGAGAGGTACTTATAAGGATAATGAGCTATCCTCCATGACACAGTTCTCACTATGTCAAAGACCCTCACGTGGAGCCATATCCTGATAAGTATAATACAAAGGTCTGAGAATCAAGAGACAGAAATACAAATGGTCCTTTTTACCATCTCCCTGTGACCCATTTGGAAAATGTGTGCTTCCCATCCCTTCATCTCTATACTCTATGGCCTTAGAGATCCTGGTTCCCCAGGTAGGAACGCTTCCACCAGGGACTACAGCAAGAGTCTATACCATAAGCCAAGGTTGCTACCAGAGCAGTTTGACCTCTTTGTATCCAGGAACCAGAAGAAAGGAAGAGTAGCACCATCTTGGCAAGGTATCTGAGCCTGATCATCAGGAGGAAAGGTAAAAAAAAAGAAAAAAATAATAATTAAATAAAATTTTAAAAAAAAGAGGAGGAAAGGGTACTGCTCTACAGTGCTACACGGTGGGATGCATTTGAGTGCCCCTCTGGTACTCCTTCCCCCAGTTTTGATAGTAAAGGGACAAGTGAAGCAACTCCAAGCTAAAATGGAATCAGATCAGTCAATCAGACCCCTCAGGGATTATACCATCAGGGAAGCCACATATCTACTCATTGCTAATAGAGGGTGAGGGGGAATCTGGAATAGATAGAAGAGGAGATGAGTGCTAACTGTGGCCCTGAAATCAGCTACAACAGCAGGGGCTGTAGTTCATCTCACTAAGCTTCCTCTTTCAAGTTTCCTCCAAGAAGAGAAGTACACCAGAATCACTGATTTGCTGGAGCTGACTCAGCCTGGCTGGAGCGAGCCCATTGCTAAATTTTTGCCAGCCAGTTTTTAAACCATTATAAACTTCAAATCAGCCCTAGTGGGAGTATTTATACCATGACAATTTACAAATTTTACAAATCAAGGTTTGGCTTGTGTGTGTGTGAAGTCAGGTTTTTTTTTTCTTTTTTTTTTTTAACTTTTTTTTTATTGAGTTACAGTCATTTTACAATGTTGTGTCAAATTCCAGTGTAGAGCACAACTTTTCAGTTATACATGAACATACATATATTCATTGTCACATTTTTTTCACTGTGAGCTACCACAAGATCTTGTATATATTTCCCTGTGCTATACAGTATAATCTTGTTTATCTGTTTTACATATGCCTGTCAATATCTACAAATTTTGAAATAAGAGTCAGTGTTAAACATGTAACAGCACAGCACTGGAATCCTGGAGAAGCTGCTCCCAAAGACTATGGAAAGTAGTTATAGGAAGAAGTGGATTCAGACAGCTCAAGGGGTGTATACTGTGGTGGACATGATGATGTGCTGCCCAGAACACCCTTTAGGAGTCAAGAGCTTTTTTCCCCAGCAGCAGCACTGCTGGAAGACAGCTCTCAGAAGGCATCCCCTCTCTTTGAGAATTTCTTTGCCTGAAGAACATTGCCACACCTAAAGTCATACCTCCTTCTAGGGACAGCCTATGTCTAATGAGTGATCAGCATCAAGGAATAAGGCTTAGCCTCATCTTCACCCAAAATTAGGGAGAGTCTGAGGGGCCATCTCAGCCCTGGACCTCTCCTTTGAGTCAGCTGAAACTTTTGCTGTGATTGCATTTAATCCATCTTCTCTCTCTGTTTAATCCTGATCCCTTTTTTTTTACCTTCCTTTTCCTTCCGTTTCCCTCCTATCCCTTCCCTTCCCTTTCTTTCCCTTCCATAAGCAATCCTACATGCTAATCTCTGTCTCAGAGTCTCCATCCCAGTGACCCAGCCTGAGGCAGGCAGCCTGGTCATGGTTTCAGCACAAAGGTCCCTTCAAGGTTGGAAAGTCTTACTTCTTTTCAGGGGTTATTGGACACTACAGATGCAGAGCTGAATGTGTCCAAGTCAGCCTCAGTCTCTACCAATGAAAGCGGCTAATCACCCTATCCTTGCCTGGCCTGGAGTCTCTCCCCTTGACCAAGACCTTTTAGCCCCTTAGGTCTCTGGGCCCTAGAGGTCATGGAGGTGAAGAGAGAAGTTGGTCAGTTGGAGCTAAGCGTCCTCTGATAACCATGGGAGCAGTGGACTTCAGCCTCTACCTAATACTGTCCACTGTGCCCATAGAGTCTGCCCTCACAGTGGTCCATAAGAAGACCTTTCCCAGGACAAGAAGTTCCACTATGCTATGAGTTGGCATTCCCAGGAGGGATATGAGGAAATCGTTTGATGCCCCACAAAGCTGGGAAGGGGAGATGGTGACAGGGGTATGAATTGATTCTTGAGTCTGGCTTCAGGGATAGTGAGGGCCACAGCTTTCTCCCTTCCTGAGGATCATGGGGCAGGGGGAATTGTGGCCATGGAAAGAGTCCCTCAGAATCTCTGATTGCAATGCTAAGAAGGAAAAACTCCAAGAGCCTCTGGGACTGAGCTCAGAATAGAACTGCCACTTCTCATCCTGACCACAATAGCAGCTATGTCTTTGTGTGTCCCTGCGAGGGACTCGTAAGTCTGTCTGTTCATCTGCCTCTGTCTGTCAGTCTGTCACTGCCAATGTCCCCAGCCAGTCTTTCCATCCATCCCTTCCAAGCTTTGGCTGAACCTGTCAGTGCCAGGGACTCTGTCAGTGTCTATCCATCTGTTACTTTCAGGAGCCTTAGGCTATCTAATCTGTTTGTCACTGTCATGGGCCTGTCCATCTGCCTGTGATTCCTGGACTTTTGGACTGGCTGACTCTAAGGAAAGATGTTCCTTCCTTCCACAGGGTTTCATGATAACTAGGGAATCCAGGCCCATGGCCATGCCTGCTGTTTTTGTTTGGTTGTAGAGCCCAAGGCTACACCTCTCTGTTCCTGAGCTTCATAGATGCTCGTGTTGTCATGTGTGTCTGTGACTGTGACCCAGGGCGTGGCCTGAGGCTCCTGCAGTTTCCTCTAATTTCTGCCTTGGTTCCAAAACTGGTTGGTGTGCATTTCTAGGGATTGGACCTGTGAGAGGAGGTGTTAGGATCTGTCTGAGTCACAGCCTTCATGTGAATCTGGGCTGGGTACAGCCCTATCCCTGGCCCTGGCCCTGTTTCAGTTGAGAGTCCATAATGACTGCCCTAGAGAGATCCCTGTAGGAGAAGGGGCTCAAGGATTGTGGGGGTCAGTCAGGGTGACTTTGCTGGGTGTGGGGGGATGGGGGAGACTATGAGTTATCATATAGTTTCTGACTTGAAGCTGTGGCTCAAGTAACTTGCTGCTTCCCTGGCCTGCACACGAAATGACCCCACCCTTATCCAGCCCTGCTGGCGCAAGAGGCCTGGGCAGGAGCCAAGGCCTCCACTAGGACAACTTGGGGCTGCCCCAGGCTCTGGGCAGAAGGAAGTATGACACATTGCCAGAGAGCTGGTTTTCCCTCCCTTCTGCTTCCTTTGAGATAATTTCTAAATCCGTTAAGTGGGAGAGGGAGAAGGGAGCTGTGCTGATGTTGGGTTCCAAGCTTCCCTGGTTCCTAGTAGCCCAAGGTCATCCTCTTGGCTGGCCTCTCAGACACTGTTGTTGATAAGGATAGTGACAACAGTATCCCTGGTTGTATTGGGCACCTTATAGCCTGGTGCTGCTCTTTGTCCCACATAGCATTTTCTAAACTTTGGGAAATTTATGCTACCTTTCCATCCTGACTTCTGTAAAACCTTTGTGCATTTCTTTTAATCACAGGTGAGAATAGGCTCACTTTCATCAGACCCTGGAACACAGCCACAGCTAGTACCTGTACAGTGAGGAGTCCTCTCCAGACCTGGGGAAAGGAGCTATAGTTCAAGGCAGAAACCCCACAGGTCCCCAGCAGATGATAGGGCACCCCTTAGACCCAGGAGGTGGCCAGGCAAATCCCTGAATAAATGCTGAGGAGCAGGATGCCCCAGTAGAGGATATGTCCACCTCCCACTGGACACTGATCTATCCCACTGGGAGAAAAATGCCAGTCATTTGACTGGGATGCATTCCAGGCACAGGGGCCTGGGGATGGGATGAGAGCTATGGTTTGTTCTTGTTCCTGGAGCCCAGGGCTGCTGTGAGGGAGACAGAGGGCTGTGAGCAGTGAGGTTGGAGGGATCTCCAAGGGCTGTGAGGCCAGAATGACAGAGCAGGGTCTTAGACTAGACCAAAGGGCTTAGAGCTCACACTGAGCCAGCAGGGAGCCCATAAGGGACACAGTCAGACACATGCCCTCCAATGTAAGCACCTCAAGTGTTAGGTTCCCTGCAGAGCCTGGCATAGTTCCTGATATTTCGTAGGCACTCAGTAAATATTTATTGAGTGAATTAATAGGTGCATGAATCCATTTGGCTGCCATGGGAGAGAAGCAGGAGGGGTCTGTCTAGAGACAGTGCCCAGGGGACAATTGAGGAGGTCGTCTGCATGAGAGAGATGGGGTGGGCCAGGGCAAGGCTGTGGGATGGAGAGAAGTGAGAAGATATGAAAGGGGCTAGGGAGGTGAAAGCACCAGTAAGAAACTGACTGGGGGACTGAGACAGCAAGAGGATCCCAGGCTAAGCCCCCTGGCCTGGTCTTTCTGCTAGAACAGTGGCACAGCGCAGCTTCCTCAAAGCCTTCCAGAGACTCTGGGGCCAAACACTGTGGATGATGACTGCACTTCCCAGTGCATTGGCAAGACAACATCCACATCCATGTCAGACTGGGCTCCTCTTGAGCTAACTCCTCCAAGAGGGAGATGTTGGAAGTGGAGGCAGCTCCTCCACAGCCATGGCAGCATGGAGAACTGGAAAGCAATAAACTAATTTCTGCTCTTCTTAATGCCCGTGCTTCACTGCAGCCTGCCAAGCCAAACTCCCCAAGGACGGTCCCCAGGGCCTTGAGAGCAAGGTCTGACCTCGGGCCAAGCTTAGTCGGATTTGGGTTTTGTTTCCCAACAATTGGCTTTTCAGAATGCTGACAGTTGGGCAAGACTGAACAATGTAGAGAAGAATTTCCAATAATGACGAGAACATTTGGGAAGCAGCTTCAGATCATGTGAAGGGAGAGGAGAGATTCAGTGTCTGATGGACAAGCAGTGTCTACAAAAGGTAAGAAAACCAACAGCAATGTTGTTTATAAAAGACTTCTTTGGAAAAAAGTTTGGCAGTACCTACTAAAAGTAAAATATGTATATCCTATGACCCAATAATTCCACACCATTCCAGCCTTTCCGACAGAAACGCATACATATACTCACCAAAATATAAATACAAGAATGTTCATAGTAGCTTTATTAATATTAGCCAAAAAGCAGAAACAGCTGAAATACCTATCAGCAGTAGAATGGGAAAAAATACATTGTGAGACCCAGTGGAATACTACCCAGAAACAAAAAGGAGCAGACTACAACTGCATGCACCAACCAGAAAGAACTGCACAAATACAATGTTGCACAAAAGAAGTCAAACATAAAAGAGAGCACAGTCTGTGATTCCACTTAGATGAAGTTCAAAAAACGGGCAAAATGGCTTTATGGTGATAGCAGTTGGAAAGGTGCCTATACTTAGCAGGGTGGATACTGACTAGGAGGGAGAGAGCACAGGAAGCCTTTGGTGGTGCTGGAAAATGTTTCACATCTTGCTCTGGGTACTGGTTACATCAATATAAATATAGGAATTCACTGAACTGTATACTTAAGATTTGTGTACTTTATTGTACAATAACTCAGTAAAAAAGAAAAGTAAAATAATTTTTAAAGGTTTTTTCCCTGCCTTCAGAAGAACCACAGGATCTTGAAGGAAGTGCCGGCCTTTGCCTTGGGTGAGGACCACGAGGTGCGTTTGAGGGCAGAACCTAGGGAGTTTGTGCTCATCTTCCCTTGAAGTTGAGAAAAAGAAAAGGGAGAAAAGTTTTTGATTAATCATTTCTCAGGTTGAAAGAGTAGGTCTGGGCCAGAGATAACATCAGTAGCAGCAACATGAAACTGTTTCGCTGTTGTTATCTCAAACCACAGTGAAAAATAACTTGTGAAGCTGCATCTTTCCTGGCAGCCATAGCTCAGGGTCTCCTCACAGGAGGGAAATTGGTCAGTCTTTTCTGAGGGTGAGGTCTGTGCCTGACAGCCCATCTGAGGGCCCAGAAAGGGGGCTTCTGTGGCACCATGTCTGAGGATTCTATCTTTCACCTCCTGTGTGGTCCTGAGGAAGTTTACAGCCTCTCTGGGCCTTGAGACAGCTGCCAGCTGATAGTAGATGAGATGGCCCTTCTTCATGCTCAGCTCCTGTCTTGGTGGTTGGCCTTGCTCTGACCTGCTCTGCAGATGCCATGAGCATTCTGGCCTCCCTTCTCCTCAGAGGAGCAGGGCCAGTATCAGGGTGCTCTCAACAGAGCTCTAACCTAGGCCTTGGGCAGCAGGGCTCTGCATCTGTCTGGGCCTCCTTGTGTCAGACTGATCTGGAATTGGGGCCTCTCTGACTCTGCCACAACCCCACTTCACAGATGAGAAAATTGAGGCCCAAGAGACTTACATACCAGATTTCTTTTTCGTGAAGCCCATGTAACAACGTGGGAGGGCCCAGGGCAGAAGCTTCCAGATCCAGAACAATGAGCCTTGTGCATTCAGCACAAATAGCAGCTTGCTTAGAAGCCCAGATTGGCACAGTACGTGCCTATTTCGTGAAGCCCCTGCTCTCCGCTTTCAAGTATACAGACCCTGAATCCTCAAGTACAGACATGTGCAGGCACCCAGAAAGCAAGAGGCATAAGGACTCCTTCCTACTTGGGGCTGTGCATCAGGCCAGACGTATAACCGCAATCTGTGACTCTACACAAAGAGCAGTTGTGAGGTTAATGAAGGGTGCCTGGACAGTACCTTGCAATCTCCAGGCCCAGAGTGAGAGCTTCCCTGCCTGCCAAGGAAGAGCAGACAGGCCTCTTTTGCTATCCATGCTATCTCAGAAAGAGGGTACCGGTGCTCTGGGTTTTGAGGAATGTAGTCCCCATTGTAAGCTAATCACCAGCATCTTGGCTGAACAACCAATTTTCAGCATCAGTCAGTGCAGTGAAAGCCATTACTGAGGATCCCGTTTAGCTGGGGACACTGAGGATGCAAACTTTCTGTACACAAGGGAACCACGTGATGCCCACTGACCTTAGCACTCAACGTCTCTCCTCAGATTCAGCCACGTCCACATTTGTAGCCATCACAGGGTAGAAAAAACAAGAAGAAGACTCACCTGCCATCCCACTACCTAAATCATCATGCCAATTTCCTTCCAGTTCTTGGCCCACAGGGGTCCTCTCAGCATCAATCCCATTCTGGACCTTTCACAAGTGCCTTGCTGTGTTGCCATGTTAATAACTTCATGTCCATCGTTTCATTTCATGGATTGACAGATTGGCCATTTCTGAGGTGAAGTTTTCCTCCTGTCTTTCATGTGATCTCCCTGAACGTGAATGCTAAGTCAGAGGATGTGGCTACACTATGCACTTAATAGAGATGGCTATGTGGCTGCCAATGGAGCTGTTCCAGTTCTCAAGGACTAGCGTATGAGAGAGGGCTGCACTGCTACTCTAGTGCATGTCTTAGGTTCCTGATTCTAAACTTAATACTCCTGATTTCTGAAGGGGCTTGAGGCCCCCTAGGAGGCAGAAGGTGATAGAGGGTGAGGTGGTCACTGGGGAGGCCCCTGTGAAGAGAGGGAACTGTTGAGGTGTCCTAGGAGGTCTTGATGTATGGATGAGCCTGTCTTCTCAGACCACCCAGCCCTGCTCTCCCTCCTGGTCTAGAGGTGGGCCTAGCAAATCTAAGAGTGTTTCCTCAGTGCCAAAGTGGGCCTGCCCATGGTTATCTCCCATGGAAGAATGTAATTTAGACCTGTTTTCTGGCCTCCTAGGGGGAGGAGGTGCTCAGGGCCAGTCTCAGCCAACTGGGGTTCAGGGCCATGCCTCCTGTGCCCAGGAGTCCAGCCCAGAGCTCTGGCCTTCCAATGTACTGCCTTTCCTTAGGCTTTGAGGCAGAAGTTCCAGTACGTGTCCAGGGAACTGTGGGCTTAGGCCTGCCTAGGTGTCCAGAGCAGTACCCACATGACTCTCCTACCTGAATCCAGCCCTCAGCAGGCTCCTCAGTACTGCTGTCCAGATCTGAGCATAATTAGAGAGAAAACTAGGGCACATGGAAAATCCAAATGGCCCTCACTGCAAGGTCTCTTCATGGGTGACTCTCTGGTGGCCTTGGCCAGGGCTTAAGGTTGTCAGGAGGATAAGGGCAGTTACTCTGGGCCATGTGGCTGCCTTCCCTCCTGTATTCTTCCTAACTTTCTTATTTCCCAGGAGAGGCACCTGAGCCTGTCTTGTCAACCTCAGTTTCCCTAGAGTTGAGCTAGATGCTCTGAGGTCCTCTAGCTTGATAAAGACCCTGAACCTATGCTGCAGTCTGGCCTTTGGGTCTAGATTCCAGACTGCCTTTGTGGACTTTGGTTGAGAGACTGAGGTACCTTTCCAAGGTCACACAGCAAGCTAGTGGCAAGCCAAACTCGTGCATACCCTGCTGTCCTGAACATGGCAATGAGATGACAAGAATGTAAATGCAAGCCCCCAGCCCTCTACTGTGAGGTGCCTCAGGCTAAGAGGAGGCTGAAGCAATGAAGTGTCAGGTCTTCTGGCCTGCCTGTCTCAGCAACCCCATGTTGCCGTGTACCCCACAGACCCTACTGTCAGTCACAGAGGAGTGGCCTTGAGAACCCTAAGCACCTGTGTGGTTTGCTCAAGGGACAGGAGCTCAGAGCCTCTGGGGACTAGATTTTGGGATTTCTCTGGGCTGAAACCACCTTTGGTCCCTGGCCCCACATCAGCTGAGCCCAAATCACAGGGCCACCCTCCATATCCTGAGATAATTTGGCAACTTCATTCAGTCACACTGACTGACCTTCAGGCTGAAGTGGCCCTCAAGGTGGAAAGGAGCAGGGTGTGACCTGGAAATCCTAGGGCAAGGAATGGGGGTGGGCAGGGCTGTAGTGGACCTGTGTGCTGACTGTGGACACAATCCAAAGCTTTACAGCTGAGCAAGGTCTGTCCATGGGTAGACGTTGCAGACTGTGGGCAAGCCTGGCCTGCGCCAAGTTGTGGTTGCAAATTGATACCTAATTGTATTTCATAACAAGTTATTGGGGGAGGGTATAGCTCTAGTGGTAGAGTCCATTCCTAGCATGCACAAGGTCCTGGGTTCAGTCCCCAGTACCTCCTTAATTAATTAATTAATTAATAAACCCAATTACCGCCCCCCCCCAAAAAAAAAACAGTTATTTATCTTTCCTGGTTTGGGGAAGAAGCTCGTGGTCTGAGAGGTTTGGATTGTAGGAGGCTGTTGGGATTGTGAGATAACCCCAGTCACCTCTAATAAACTGTTCAAATGATCAGAATTTGGGTTAGCATTGAGACCAGGGAGTCAGAGTTGGTAGCCTAGTCTAGCAGCATTTCAGGACCTAAGGAACTGGCAGATTCCCCACAAGCAGGGCCCTGTGCTCTGAGGGTGTGAGGATGTTAATAGTCAGGGAGGCAGCTCTTATGCCAAGGAGACACTGGAGGGTGTTGAGAGGGGCTTTGCAGGTCAGGAGAGGGGCTTTAATTTGAAGTCAGATAGCTCTTTGCTAGTTTAGAAGAAGCTAGGGAGTTGGCGATGTCCCTGGGCCCTGTGGGCAGCCACCTGGTCCAGTTCCTCTGTGATGCCCAGGCCTCGGTGAGTAGCCTGAAATCCCCCATTGCCCTGAGCCATTTACCAGGGCTGACCCTTCTGTGGCCACATTGGGTCCTCGGTTGGTAGTGGTGGGGATGAATTAGACTTAGGACTCCCCAGGAACTGTAGTAGAGCCCTAAGGAAGGAGGGCCTTAGGCCCTTGGGTCGGAAGTGGATGCGTACTGAGTGAGGCTGGGCAGAGGAGTCTGGGAAAGGATCTGATTTGAGTGCTGAAGGACACAGGGAGAAGAGGGGCAGAAGTAACAAGCTGCACTGACATTGATGGAACCCCCACTGTTTGTCCACTGGCACTAGGAGGTACAGCAGAGGGGCAGATGAGGTGGGATTCCCACCTGCCCTGCTGAGCTTCTCCTCCTGAGAGACCCCTGACCCTCCAGGTCAGGAACCCTGGTTATTGAGCCATCAACCCCAGCCCCCTGCCCCTTCCAGCCTGTCAAGGCCCCAGGCGGACGAGACTCTGTCACAAGTCTTACCAGCATTTCCATACTCCAGCTTTATTGAAGCAGCAGATGCTGATGAATCAGTTACAGGAATATTTCCTCAAGAACACCCCCTGCCCCCATTACCCACCCTAAGCCTTGTCTTCTGGCCCAGGGCCAGCAAACTCTCACACTCTGGCTGTAAATTGTTCCCAAGATTCTTCCAATCCCATTTCCTACAGTTCTAACTACTGGGGCACCAGCATGTGAGATGAGGTCTCAGAGGATGTCCTTGATCATTTTACAAGATTTCCATCCTTCTATAGATATGACAACCCTCCGTAAGGCTTCCTTGAACTTTGAGAAATTACTTGTCTCAGTAGTACACTTCTTGTGTGATTCTGTTGGCTAAATAAGAAATACATATTTATGTTTTTAGCAGAAACAACAACAACAACTCTGTTCTCCCAGCTACTAGGGTCCTGTAAACCCTCCATCCCCCAGGAGGTGACTTGGGCAGGCCCTCCCTATCTGTCTTAGGAGGGCACTGGGAGCTCTGGTGAGTGTGGAGCCCTGGGTCCGAGGACCATCCATAGCTTTGGGGAGAGAGTCAGCATGGTGTAGGCATGTCCCACAGCTGCCTAGGGCAAGGACAGGAGGATAAACAGGGTGGGAGGACATAGGAGACGAAGATCGAGGTGGGTAAAGAGAGAGGGCCACCTCAGTCATTTCCCCACAACATGTCCCCCTAAGCCATTGCCCATACCCCCATCATGGGCTCCCAGTGGAGCTCATTACCCCAAAAGGGGCCCCAAGGGCAGGGCAAACCAGAGGCAGCTTAGACTGGCCATCCAGCCGGGGTTGGCACTGAGTGGCCATTCTCTCTCCCCAGGCTAAATCCACAACAAGCTCTGCCCTGACCTGTTCCATACTGACCCCTGTGCACAAGGGCTTTGCAGAGGACATGACAGAAATCTCTAGAACAACCCCTGAATCCCCACTCTCCTAAGCCCCAGCCCCTGTCAGTGAGTGGACTTCTTCTGGATCAGGAAATAGTACCTAAAGTCTCACATGTGGCACGTGTGGGCCATAAAAAGCCCTTTGTCCCACTGGGCCTCTGGCTGTGATTGCAAGAGGAATGATGTCTCAGCTTCCCCTAAGAGCAAACAGAAACTTACTTGCAACTTTGGGCAGATTTTGGTGAGTTCATCCATGTCCTTATAAACCTTTTCTATGTGATAGTCCTCTTTATATTTCCGAAAGATTTCCTTCAGGGTGGAGATGAAGTCCTTAATAAACTCCCCATAGCAGAGCTCCTGAAACAGAGTCGGGGGCATTGAGTTGGTGGTGGTACTGGCTGACCCCAAATTCATCCATCCCTGGTTACCCTGGCCAAATGGAGCCCTAGACCCAAATTCAGGCCCTACCCTCCCACAGGAGACCTGTTGGCCCTGCAAGCTTTGCAATGGGTATCTGGTCTCTCCTCAGGCACAGGGCTGCTCTGGGACGATGATAAGAGAAAGCAGAAAATCCGAGGATCTAGCCGCTGGTGCATCTGCTGGCTGAGCTGGAGACTCTATCTTCAAACTCTCAGCTCTCTCCCCAAATTTCTTGACCCAGCATCTTTTGTTCTTTGCCCTGGTGCCAACTGGAGTGATACCTTTCAAATGCGGTCAGATGTGACCATGGGGTGATTGCTCCTTACCTCACTGGTGTTCTGGGGCCTTTTGAAGGAACCCTGGAAGCAGGAAAAGTTCGTCAGAAGCACAGCTTTTGTCAGAGGTCCCTGAGAGTAAAGTGATGTTTGATGAAGACCCAGACTTACATTGTATATAATGTTGTCAGCCGTAAGTTCTTTCTGAATCTCAGCGCAGACTGCCGTGTGATTGTCCTGGAGAGATGTGCTGGCCATCTTCATTCGGGCGGAATGGCTTTCCAAGCCCCAGAGCACACAAGCCAGGAGCACGTACAGGTACATGATACGGCTTGAGGGTAGCTCTAAGCTGATCTGAGCCCTGGGCTTGGTAGCATTTCTGTGGGGAGAGTTACCTATATATATGAGTCTAAGGAAATGCTAAAGCTCTTATCAGTTATCACTGGTTTATGTGGAAGACAGAAAGGACCTACCTTATCTCTGGGCAAGATGTGTTTTTCTATGACTACAGCACACTTAGTGGATTTTTGTCTTTGCTGAAATTCAGACTTGGTCTAAGAATTTTTATTCATAATCACATCTCAGTTCATGATCTTTCTGCCTATATATGGGGCAGGTCTTTGGCCAGGACTGGCACTGTCTGCAGGTGATGGCCAGAGCAGAGAGAGCAAGTGGGGTGGAAAAAGCCAGGCAGGAGCTAAAGCAGTACCAAGCGAGCTTCCCCTGGCCCACCCATCAAGGAGAAGCCTGGCCTCACTGCCCACTTGACACTTAGGGGCATACTCACTTCCTCACAGACCCCAGGAGGGACACAGGAGGATGGGTTCAGGAACAAGAGCTCTGGCCTTACTGGCAAAGCAAGGGGAAGAAGGAGAGCTGCTGTTTTCTCAGCCTGAAGGACATGAATTTTGGGGGAAAGCGCCACATTGCATGCGAAATTTCATGTGAAAACAAAAACCAGCTCAAAAAATGCCACACTAGAGCCATATACTAACAAATTATGAACTTACATTCTGACTCTCAAAGATTAAGATCACCCATTTTGGGGAAAGTTTGGTAAATATGCTGAGCTCTGACCCCTGTGGTTTGGTTTCTTTTTCCCTGAACAGCTATTCTATCTGCTTGTTCATGCTGGGAGTGGTTGAAGCCTGGAGTGTGAGGGGCAAGGCCCAGCCACAGGGTCTAGGCCTCTGAGGGGCACAGGTGTTTTGCTTGATGCTAGGACAGGCCCATTCAACAATGACCAGCCAAGCCCCAGGAATCCCCTACCTGCCCAGGAAGGACGATGCCCCTTTTCTGGAGCAAGCTTCCCCCTGGCTGGGTTACTTGGACTTCCAAGTGAACCTGGAAACGTCTCTCTGGGGTAGGAACCCTTGAGCATCCAGGGAAGCATGTTCAGACATGCAGAACGCTACACACAGGCCTGCACTCACCCTCTGTGTGCTCTGACAGCACTGCCCCTCCAACCGCCCTGCCTCGACTAGCTGCAGGCCTCTGCCTCCTCCCCCAACTCCCAGCTTCCTCCTCTCCCTGCCCTGTTGGGGGAGGAGCATCTCCAGCATTTGCTTATGGTTGAAAACAAACTGTAAAACTACACAAGTAAGAACAGATTTTTAATAATTTATTATTATGTAAAACATCTTGAAATAAATATGGAGTGTGAGCTTAAATAAATAAATAAATAAATATTAAAATACATAAATATATAAATAAATATTACTGTTGCCTGCCAGTGTACGACAGCTCCCATTCCCCTACCATGGCCGTATCGGGGTCGACATGACCCAGAGCAATCTGTGCCCCCTACAGCCCTGGCCCCCACTGTGGTCCCTCCAAGGTGAAGATCCTGAGTTTTGTTTGGCTCTTTGTGGGTAGGAGGGCAGCAGTCTGTGAGGTAAGCTCCCAAGCTGACTTCTGGCTGATCTGGCCTGCTTCACTTCTGGACTGGCTCCCAGCAGTCAAAAGGGATGGTAAAAAGAAAATTTTTCAGATTCTCTTTGAAGCCTTTGAAGGTAATAATCTCGGTTTCACATGGAGTTTCCTTTAAAAAAAAAAAAAGAAAGAAAGAAAGAAAACTTGAGTCCAGGCGTGAGTGGGTAACGTGGAAGAAGCACCAGCATGCTTTTGTGCTGCCTCTTAGAACTCAAGAGGCCAGAGGGCCTGTCTGGCGTTTACCTGCTAACTGGGTCAGGTGCACAGCTCTCCCAATGGCGGTGGGACCAGGGGCCTGGTAAAGTGCCAGCCAGAGGCTGGTCTGCTAGGTAACTGGGCCACCATCGCCTCTTTGTCCTAGGCCAGGGCAGGGTAGCTGGGCCCGGGCCGTCTCCAGGAGCCCAGAAGGGGCAGGAATCAAAGCCACAGAGGTCACTCTTCTCCCACAGGAAAGGAATGTTTGGGGCCTTTTCCCATTCCAGGTAAGCCTCTGTCCTTGCTCCCAGGCAACCCAGGCAACCCAGGCACTCCATGAGGAGCCAGAGGAAAGTCCTTTTGGAAGGTGACACTTGGGCCCCGGAACTTCCTCTGGGCCTTAGGCAGGGTGTGAGTTTCCTTGTATTTGCCTCACCTCTGACCTCGTTAACGGTAAGGACAGCAGTGACAGGTCTAGTAGCAGCTCCCGCTAGGGAGCGCTGTAGGCTCTGGAGCTCCAGGGCTTTAACTCCTGGAGTTGAAAATGGGCTGGACTGCTCCCTCACTGGAGGGGCTAGTCGCTGCAAACCTGCTGACACAGAAACCCTCTGGGGTCCTGAACACCCACAGCCAGAGTTCTCTCCCTGACTATCCCTCCACCCTCCTAGAATGAGACCTTCCTGCTTGGGGACCTGATGTGGCCACTCACCTCAGTCGGGGGGCAGTGCTGCTTGTAGTGGCTGGCCATCAAAGTCAAAGGGCTCTTGAGCGAAGTGAGGCTGCCCCGCAGGCCCTGCCTGTACAGCCCCAGGCGAGTCTGCAGGCATGTCGGCTCCTGTGGGAAATGTCCATTCCTTGGTGAGCAGGTGGCTGAGTGCACTCTGGTGGGCACAGGACAACCTCCCCATCACTCCTTTCTGTTCTCATCCCCATCTCCCAAGAGTAAGGCCTGGGAGGGGCACAGGATGATTTCTGACTCATCTTAGGCCGGGTCCAGTCATACATACTGCCCTGTCCCCCTGCCACAGCAGGCACAAGTCTGACTCCTCCTCACCACTCAGCTCAGGCCATCCGCAGCTAGCACAGCCACATTCTGTTGACCTGGCATCATGAGAGGGTCCCAGCTCCCAGGAAAGGAGGCCACTGTCCTTTCACCATTCAGGAAGAAGCAGAAGGGGGACCCTCACCAAGACCTGCTGTGTGAGCAAGGTTTGTTCCTGAAACCTCTCTGTATCCCTCTGTAGCCAGCACCCTGGTTCCACAGGACTTAGTCTCAGGGCACAGTGAGTGCCCAGAGCCCACAGCCCCTGTTCATAACAAAACCCCTGCCTACCCACCTGTCCCCTGACAACCCCTATCCCTTGAATGTTAGGTCTGTTCACAGCAGCTAATAAAGGCGCTCACGTGACTGCCACAGCGGCAAGGCCAGCGGCTTCCTGAGCAACCCTCTGGCAGCTGGCTGACTAGCAAGAAAGTAGACAACCCTGTGAGGGTCTGTCTAAAATGGAGCCAACCTCCAAGGCAGAGGCCTTTGGGAAGGTGTGTCAGACAGAAGTATCTTACCTGGGGCTCAAACATTTCAGAGACGACTTCTACTGTTTCATTCTGTAGAAAAGGAAAATGTGTTACCAAGCTGACAGGCAGGGCAAGTCCAGGCCAGCGAGGTGGCCCAGGCCTGGGCTGTGCTCCCTCCCTCACTCACCATCACAGCATCAGTGTCATTACTCTCGTTCAGAAGGCTCAGGGCCTCCTTGATGGCATCCACATGCTGCCAAGGCCGGGTGACAGGGCTGGGTGGGCGGGTGGGTGCGGAGATGCTGCAGACCACAGTGCCCAGGAGAAGCAGGTTCTGCAGCCACATCCTCCAGAGGACTTTAGCCTTTCTCTCTGAGCACTGGGCTCACTGGCAAAAGAGCTCTTATATACACAGTTAGAGGAAATGATTAATGGTGACCACAAAACGCCAGGGAGGCGGGGGAACTACCTGAACTGTGGAATCTCCTGGCCCTTATCAGCTACACATGGAACGGTGAGCCTTTCCCCCAGGTGGTCAGGCTTGGGGGTTTTCATTAATGAGCCCTTCCAAGAATTGGCAGCCCACCTGCTGGCCTTCTTGAGCGTTCTCCAGCCCTCCCGGACAGTCTGGTGCGAGGCTTCCCCCTCCCTATGAGGGGCCTCTGGGCACAGCTTGGACTTCCTGGCCTGGAGTGGTCGGGGCGGGGCCTGGGAGACACTGGATCAAGCTTCTGGCCCCTCCTCCCTCCCTGGCTCCCCATCCTGCCTGTTATCCTAAGAAGCCTTTGGTCTGGCTGTGCCCACCCTGGGGCCTATTCTGATCCCAGCCTTCCCTTCTCCTCCTAGAGCCCACTGTGCTGGCTACAGTGAGAGATTTGAGTATGAGGAAGACTCTCACAAGCCTGCTCCACTGTCTACCTAGGCAGATTCCGGCCAAATGGCATAGTCCTACGACAGCTCACCTCAGCTCCCACCGAGGACCCAGGGCAGTTGGAAAGCTGTGCCCAGCTGGGGACCTCTGCCCCACAGCGCCCGTGAACAGAGGGAATGACAACCGTGTACATGTCCAGCCAGCGATTCCAGAGTGTTCCTTCATGGTGAGATCTCATCTGACAGCAACAATCCTGGTTTACACAGCCATATTCAGCTCCCAAGCAGCAGAGGTGGGTTGGGGCTCTCAGCTGGGGTGGGTCAGGGTCCTGAGTTCAAATCCTGCCTCTAGCACCTTCCCTCTGAGCTATGTGAGTCTTGTCTCGCTTCCCTCTGCAGGGCAGACTGCCTCTTTGGGGTAGGCACTGCACTCCTATCTACAGACCCTGGCTGAGACCAGGCACCAGCAGGGTCACAGCTGTATCCACAGCAGGTACAGGGGATAATGGCTTCTCAACCAAGGTCTTCCAGGCTTAACTTCCTACATGGCCCCTGCCCCAGCCCACCTCCAGTTCCAGGGGCCTCCCCTGGAACAAGAACTGCTTCTGGAAAAGCCACAGGCTCTTGAGGGACTGACAAGTGTTTGATTTTCACAATGGAGTTTGGAGAGGACAGCATGAGTTTGTGTTTACTTCCCCATGCCATGAGTTTCATGGTCAAAGGGGTATGGGGTCCACACATGTATGCTTCTGAGTGTCTGTGTGTCAGTGTGTTTGATGTCTGTACTCACAGGTGTGTCAGGATGGGAGGCTGTTTTACATGAAGGGCGTCTGTGTAATCAGGTGCCCCTCTAATATGGGAGAAGCTCCTCACACTGGATATGATGTTTCTGGGCCCCAGAGGCTGATTTAGCCTAGATTGATGGGGTCAGACATGGTGAGGACATTTGCTAAGCTCAGGTGGACAGCCCTTGGAAGCAGGTAAAACTCGTGGTCTGAGTACTGTGGCCCAAGCCTGAAGCCCTGGCAAGTTTCACTGCATAGTAACAGGGTTGTTGTCCTTGTAGGGAGAAGCCTGGCCTTAGTCTTCCAGACCCCTCTGGGGTCCCTTCCAGGATCTGGGCCATACCATGAGGCCAGCCCTACCCTTCTGAGCCTGGTGGAGCATTCCTAGGTGGCCAGGCAAGATGGCGGGGGTTGGGGGGAAGCGATAAGAGTGTGGCATATCCAAGCCCCAGCCCTTCCTCTACCTTTTTCATGAGACCTCTGCTTAGCCTCTTCCAGGGAGCTCTCAGGGAGCATCAGGGGTTCAGAGGCACTAGATGGGTGTGCCACACAGAGTGGAGATCTGTGTGAGTGCCCTGGATTCTGGGTGGGAGGAATGGACATCACAGGCTGAGGCTAAGCTTGTGGCCAGGGAGACAGAGAGGTGGTGTGGCCTCTCTGAGATGGGAGGTCACTTTCCTTTTGGAAATGAGTCGTCACAGCTCAGACAGTTAGTCAACAAACTTTTCCAATCTGCACCCAGCCCTGTGCTGGGGAGGAGATGAACGGGACCCTCCCACTGGCCCTTTTGTCTGGCTCTGAGGCTCTCAGTCCTGTGGAGAAGAGAGATAGCTGTGGACCCTCCCATGGTGGGAGGGGGATGGGGGAAATTCAGAGGAACCACCAAGGAACCACCTCTCCCACATTGAGGGCCCTAGGAGACCAGAGACCAGCTGCCTCCCTGTGCAGGCTGAAAGGGCAAATAGAGTCAAGTGGGCAAGTCAGGTTGTGAGAGAGAGAGGGAAGGCAGGATGGAGAGAGTGTCTGGGGCATAGATAGGCAGAAGGTTTTAGGAATAGGTATGGTGAAGAGAAGTCAGTTTCCAGAGAGATTTAGGAGGTATAATCTTGGTGATGTAACGGACTCATTCATTCAGTATTTTTTGAGCATTTCCTAGGTTTTCAGCAGAGGATACAAGGATGAGGGGGAAACAGGTAGGGCCCTATCTTTATGGACTTTGTAGCCCCATAGGTAGAAGAACAAGGTTAATCTATTCACCCTCCTCCCCAGAGTATACTGTGGAGTGTAAGTAAGAAGAGTTAGAACCACTGTCTTGGTGTGTAAGGTAGGGACTTAGGGAAAGAAGGAGCAGGTCTGCAGGATCTAAGGCCCACAGGTTCGACAGTTCAGAGGCTATGTGGGCAGAAGACAGACCTGGGAGCAATCCGTGTTCATGTGATGACTAAGGCCATGCAGTGTTTTTTGGGAAGAAGCGCTGAAGGCCAGAACATCAGTGTTTAATGGCCAGGGGCATGACAGCTGAATGAGAGACTGGCCAGGGGTCAGTGGCCCAGGAAGAATAGGATGGGAGGAGCAGGAGCCACAGGAGAGGAGAGGTCCATGCCACAGGGTGGCTTCCAGGCATGGAAGTTGGCACCCAAAGGCCAGAAGTCCATGGATTTGGCAGTCAGGTTTGTGGGCAGCCACACGTCTTTCTCTTGGAAAGATGACATCAGGGCTGAGGCTATGACATGGGCAGGCATTCCTAGATTGCACTGCGTGGAAAGTGGCAGTGATAACATCAAGCGGGTATGCTGACTCAGGGGCGCCAAAGGGACTGTGGGAGGGTGAGGGTGGGGACCAAGATGGGCAGTGTGACTCCTCTTTAGCCCCTTTCCCTCAGGGTCAGGAGAAAATGCTCTGGAAGAGGTTTCCTCTGAGTGTCCCACCCACAGAAACGGCGGCTTATGGCCTCTCCAGGATCCTTATCACAGAGGAAGTTATTACAAGAGGAAGGAAACAGGCCTCAGAGTGCCTCGCATCCCGTGGGACCTTTGCACGAGCATCTTAGCTGATCCCACCCTCCCTGGGCCTGCCACCCCGTGGTGCAGGTCCTTGTCCTTCCTGGGGACCTGAGGCCCAGAAGACCACTGGCTCACCCAGCCTACCCAATCAGTGATAGTAGAGAAGGGATTAGAACCCATATCTGTTCCTGTTCTCCTGATGTCTTCTCTCTCAGGGATCAGAAAACCAGGAAATGCTGGTCATCTGGCTAGACCAACAGAGGGATGTCCCCCTTGGGGCAGCTGTAAAGGGAGACTCCTCCAGGTGTTGTCAGGGAATCTAGGGAGCCTGTTACCATCCTCAGGAAGCCCTAGGGGCCAAAGGCAGAATTTCCCCGGCAGAGCCTGGCATCCAGGCATCTCTGTGTCTCAGGCTTGGACTCTCTATCACTGATCCCTGGGTAGCCCAAGAAATTTTCTCCTGCCTGAGCCTCAGCTCCGGCATCTGTAAAATTGATTTAATTATTATTGTGTCACAGAGGAAACTACTGTCTATCCCAGGAACCTTTGTGGGAGTATCCTCCCAGGGAGGAGACAGTGCTCAACCTATATTCTCCTCTCTTCACTCCTTTGGGAGGTTTCTGAAGTCTAAACTGGGCAAAGGACTTACTTTTACTGGAATTTTCAGGGACAGCTACCGCTTGCACAGCCCCAGCGCTAGATAGCATCTTTCTGGACAGATGCAGTGAGGTAGTGAGCCCAGCCTCCACACTTATGGGGTCCTGCAGCACCCTTGGGAGATCCCAGTGTGAGGACAGCACCATGAGTTGCTCATCCTTCCCTGAGAGGGCATCCTGGTCACTCCAGGCCACACCAGACTTACATTTGGTCTTTGTGGTTGCAGCTGCAGGTGGAGCTGTCCTGCATATCCTCTGACTAGATCTCCAGAGGTTCACCTCAAGAAGGCCAGACTGGCCAGGAGAGCAGTTCTGGTCCTGTTCTCTGGGTGTCCCTTGGCGCTGGCACTGACAAATCCTGATTGGTCTGGGAGGATGTGAGGGTGGTTAGCCCCCAACCATGTGCATGTGGACTCTGCATCCACACTGCCCAGCTTCCAGGAGGCTGGAGATGTGGGTGACCTCACAGCCGCCTTCACTCAGAGCTCACATCTGGTGCTCACATTGGGTAGGGGCAAGGAGGACAAGGCCCAGACTCAAAGGCACCACGTTAAGGGCACCAACCAAGATGTGCACAGGAAATGGACAGCTAGGAGGGGGCGGTCATGAAATGAGAGTGAAATGAGTTAAGAGAAGGCCTTGAGTGGATCTGTTGGATGTGTGTGTTTGGGGTACGAGGTGAGTGAGGAGCCTCAGACACTTGGGGTTCTGACCCAGACAGATAGGTGGACAGCAAGGCCATTTGCTGTGATGGTGGAGACCCAAGTTATCAGACAAGTTTGGGGAGCCAGTCCAGACTGGACTGGATATGGCAAGTTAGAGAGGCCAGGGGGCCTCCAGGAAGATTCAGCTGTGGGCACGTGGAGGTCAGGGAGAGGTCAGGGTCCAAGACATTTGGAAGTCATTGGTGAAGAGGAAGTTCCCAGCACCAGAGGGCTGCACAGAGTGAGCCAATCCTTGGGTAATGCCTGGTGATGCCAACTTTTAAGGCTGGGCCAAGAATTATGAGATGTCCTTTTTCACTTCACTCCTTGGGCCTTGGGGCTTCCTTGCTGTTTCCCAGGACCTAACAACTGTACACTCAGGCAATGACACCCATGGATGGGTACGCCAGGTCCTCTCTCTCCCCCGTGTAGCCTCCCAATTGCCCAGAGGACTCCCTACAGGGCTAGAAATGCATCCCCACCTGTGACTCTCTCCTTTGATCTCATCCCTGGCTATCAGTGTCATCAGTCACCTAGAAGGGGCCACTGCCTTTTTCTGCTTCCTTGGGAGAAAGCCAACGGGGGCTGCATGAAAAATTTAAAGTAAGAGAAATCATTAGAAGACAAGCCTTTACAACTTTCCAAAGACCTGAGGGTGCCCCTCACTGCCCTCTGTGTTTGGGGCTGGAGTCCAGGCCAAGGTACTGGGTGGGAGCCTAGGGACCCCAGCCTAGCTCCCTCACCCATCCCTGTGGAGCTGATGGAGCAGAGTCAGGGCTGCAGATGCCAGCTTTCTGTGCTGGGCAGGATGGGTGGTTCTGGGACGAGCTTCTTTCAGGACTTTTCTGAAGTGCCAGGGCTCCCTCGGGCTCACCATGAGGCCTTGCTTGGGCAGGTGCATCTCTTGCTTCTAGTTCCATTCTTCAGGTCCCAGAGGGCCCTGGTCTTGAGCCTCAGTTCCCTGTTATTTACCTCTACCTCTGGGAAGGGCCCCCTACCTCCTTCCAGCACCTCCCCCAGAGGCCCCCAGCCCCTCACAGGGATGAGAGCACCTTCACCAGACTCAGACTGAGGACCCAGCAGGAGTAGTTGGGGGGTGGCTCACAAAATGTCTTTGGGATGGCTGGAGGGGTCCTTGGGGATCTCTCCTTCCCACCCAAGGGCCACCAACTCATAGCTCCCACTCTCTGAACACACGCTCATTTCCCACGCTCTCAGGCCACATCCTAGCAAGTGTTGTGCCAGGCCTCCTGTGTGGCGTCCTGGGAGCACAGTAGCTGCCTTTGTGATGAATGCAGAGTTGGAGGCCAACAGGCTGGGTCACTTCCCACTGCATGACTTCAGGCTGTGATTTCCACCTCTGAACTCCAGTTGGCTTAACTCCACAAGAAGATGAAGGCCTGCTTTGCAGGTGGTTAGAGAGCTCTGGGCTGTATGTGGAGGTGTTTTCTGTTTTGGCTGACTGGGTGTCTCCCCCTTCCCCCATCCCTCCCTGCCTCTGTCTCCCTGTTAGAAAGAGGAAGAGAGGGGAGTGATTGCTGGGGTCTGGGCAAATCTCCAGAGGTTTCTGATGGGTGTGGATTTAGGCTTCCCTGATAAGGAGCTTCCCTGTGCAGACCTTTCCCCAGCACCCCAACACTGTCCTACACCCAGCCCCAGGAGGCAAACCCTGCTAGGCAGCCTGGGTATTCGAGGTCAGCTGAGTAGGAAATGACTCAGTCACACGGATTTTCCTGGAAAGAGCAAACTGAGAACACAAGTCCAGGGCACTGTCCTCACTGGTCCTGCCTCCTGTCCTGGGTGGAAGGAGGTGGTCCCAAGCTGCCAGGGGCCCAGGGCCCTGCCTTACAGGGACAAGCAACCATGGAGTCCTGCCCTCAGCCTGAGAAGAGCAGAATCACATTTATTAGATGCTCACTGATGCAGGGTGGTCCTGTTCAGTGTGGTTCCCCCACCCCCTTTCAAGTCTCAGAGCCCCTTGGAGAGATAACAGTGTCTCCATTGTTGATTATGGTGCTCAAGAGGGCCCCAGCCCCTTTCCCCACAGGGATCAGGACAAATGCAGTAGGAAGAGGAGGAGAAGGAGCACCTCCACCCCCCGGACATGGGCCCTCACTCCCAGGTGCTCTTACAGCTCTATGCTGGGACTGTGACCCTCGCACATGGCTGTGGCCATGGGCACAACCACGCTCCTTTTCCTCCCCACCCGAGGTCCTCCCAACATAGCACCCCTCAGAGGCTCACATCTTTGTTGTCACAGTCTACTGTCCCTGGCTGTACTCCAGCACAGCCCATGTGCCCTCCAGGGTGGGCCGAGTCAAGACTTGCCCGGTGTCTGCTGAAGGAAGTCCCGAGGCAACCGGGGTGGAGGGTGCCTGTCTGAGGAGGAGGCAAAAAGGCCTCAGACTAGGATTCTGTGGACCTAGCGGAGCAGAGGGGGCTCATGGAGGGGAAAGGGAGGGTGTCACAGCATGAGCCAAGGCTGGAGGTGAAAGGTAAGTCCGGGATCTTTGAGGAGTTGAGTGGGAGGGAGGAGACCCTGACTACCCACCAAGGCAGGGACAGCTGTAAACCAGTGGTCTTTCTCTCAGAATCTCCATGAGGTGTGGGGATGGGGCAGACATGGATCTAAATCTCAGTGTTTATGTGGTGGGGGAGCTGGGTAGGAAACAGGACAGATGGGAATGCAGAGGATTTTGGCCACAAATGTGTGGTGGGTCTGTGAACAGAGGGTGGAGCTGAGGCACCGTGGCTGTGCTACTGACCCCTGGAGCCGGAACCAGGAGGCTGTGGAGCCAGTCTGTACCTCTGGAGGCCTGGGTCCTGTCAAGGGGGAGACCCCTGTTGGGCTGGACTAGACTCAAAGGGCTGCTGTGTCTCAGTGGACATTCGCCAAAGCACTATGACTTAAGGATTCAGAGGCTCTGGAGTTGGACTCCTTACTTTCTCTGTGCCTCATTATTTTCATACGTAAATGGGGGCCATCATAGACTTCTTCAGGTCATGGCAGGGTTCTGAATCTCGTCTCACTTCGGGAGGGCAGCAGCAACTTTGCCTGATCCATCTTCCCCTCCGTGAGCCTGACCTGAGGTTTTCAAGGAGAAAATTGAGGCCCTAGCTCATGATGAGAGCTCATTCATCCCCCACCCTGGTGCACACACCCTCTGCCTCCCCCTCCCTCGCTCCCACCATGGCCCTGGGGATCCCACCCTGCTTGGCTGACCCCTCTTTCCTCCAGAATCTTTCTCCCTCTGCCCTGGCTCCTTCCTGTTGGTGTTAAACACAGCGATGTGGCCTCATCCTATCCCTCTATCTCTATACGCCCACCACGCCTCAGGCCATGGTTGTCCAGTCTTGCTGTTTCCTTAGTGGCCAGGTCGGGCTGGGCTGGCCTGGGAGAAAGGAGTGAGGAATGCAGGAAGGGATCAGGCTGAGACCCAAAAGTGCCTTGGGGCCCAGGGTGGCCAAACACCAGGGACAAAAGCAGTGACCAAGGGAGCTCTGAGGGGCCTGTCTCTGCCTGCCTACCTGGCACCCACCCTGTGGTCCTATAAACTGCCTAAACTCTTCTGTGACTCCAGCTCACCTTGTACTGTTAGACCTCCACACCCTTGTTCCCTGGTGCCACCTGCTTGACATCCTTCTCTGCAACTCTGGCTGTCCAATGAATTTCTACTCCTTTTTTAAGCTCCCCTTGCATCACCTTCTTAGGGAAGCACCTCTGGCGAGATCCACACCCATCCATCCATCGCTCTGTCTGTAATACCCCTACCACACCATCCTGGGCCAGCTGTACATGGCCAGACCCCAGCAGCCAAACTCAGTGTCTCCTCAACCCACTGCCCCCGCCTGGGTAAGCTGTGGAGGGTCCTCAGAGTGTTTGCTCAGCTGAGTCAAATGCAGATTCAAGGTCAGGGTAGGAGAAGCAGAGCCCCTTCCTGGAGCAGGAGGATTCACACCGTGGAGAGGTGGGTGATGCCTCTCTCAGTTCTCTGTTCAGGCACTTGCCTTCCTGGCAGTTTCTCTTTACTCTATTTTTCTGTATTTCCAAGATTTTTCCTTTAGAGCATCTGTGCTCTTTCATTGCCCTTCCAGTGAAAAAATATAATATTTTAAAAGTTAACATAAAAAATAAAACTCCTGGTTGACGTTATCTACTTTCCTGCTGAAGGAGCCCCTTGGATATGGGACGATGGGAACTTCGGCTTTCTGATGGCCGTGGTGGGACTTACGATAGGGCTTTGGTGCCCCCTAGTGGCAACTGGACCTATAGACCTGGCCTTGAGCACAGTCTGGGCAGGCTCTGAGAAAAGACAATAAAACTGACAGACCTGCCAGAGAGATACAGGCACCCCAAGGCGTCCTATAGGGTCACCGAGTCATCAGCCCTCTCCCTGCAGGCAGCTGGACATGACATGGAAATACCCTGCTTGACTGGGAACTGCCCACCCCTCTGTTCTGGGCCCCAGTGCCAGGCAAAGTGAGGTTTGGTGTAAGGATGAGCCTGAATGGGCCGGGCTCATGTTCATCCCATTTCAACCTGGAGCAGGATGGACTGCTCTACAAGAAGGGCAATAAGGATCACCCAGAATATCTGAAAAGGCCCACTCCCCTCTCAGGCATGTCACCCCCACCCACCAGCCCTGCTCCTGCCCTGGGTCCTGCCTAAGCTGACCTCCCACCCCACACACCCTCGGATCTTTCTGCACCGAGTCTGTGTTGGCTGACCTGACCACTAACCCCACACTCGCAGTCCTTGTTCACTAACATTGGGCTCGGGCCTGCAGAGGGAAGAGGGAGAAATCCAGGGAGAGTTGTGGGCTCTTCCTTCTGTTCTATGAGTGTCTTCAGCCCATTTCAGTCTCCAGACCTTTGCACTGGCTGTTGTTCCCTCTGTCCAGTGCTCTTTCCTTACTGACTGCCACATGGCTGACACTTTCTTGTCATTCAGGTTTCAACCTATGTGTCACCTCCTCAGAAGGGCCTTCCCAGACCACTCAGTCTAAAGCAAGCTCCCGGACACCTTCCGTCTGTCTAGTTCACGGCCAGATCCCCAGTGTCCAGTAGGGGGCCTGACACGTGGGTGTTCAGCCAATGTTCTCTGAAGGTATGAAATCAAGGCACTGAAGGAATGTAGTGGCACCCAGTCTGGAGTGAGAATCAGTGTGGCTCCAGGACAAAGGACCAAGAACTTTGAGAAGAGTCCTTGAAGGGGACAGACAGGTAAGAGCAAAATGGTGGACTGCCAGCTACCTCCCCACACCTCAAGTGAGGTCAGCTCTAGCAGCTGGCGAAAGTTTAACAACAGACTCCCATGGGAAAGAGTCTGTTTTGTAGCATTCACTGATTTCAGTCAATCAGCAGAGTGTAAATACTCTCAACGTGGCTATTGTCAAGCTACAAATGGTTTGATAACCGGGTGGCAACATTTTAAAAGATTTAACAACAGGCTCTTGCCCCCTGAGGACAAGGTGTGAGAGAAGCATGGCAGGACAGGCCAAAGAGCCCATCTCCTCCCCACCAGGGCAGAGGATAGCAGGGCTGGCACAGGCAGAGGGCAGCTGACCCCCTCTCCAGGGAGTGAAGAGGTGACAAGCAATGACTCATCCTGGGAACAAGGGGGTGGGTGGGGCACAGTGCTTGCCTCAGCCCACAATGCAAATAGGACCAGCCACCAGGTGGGTGGGAGGGCGAGCAGGGCCAAGAGGGCAGGAGAATTGGGAAGTCCAGTCTAGAATCAGGCCTCTCTCCGGGTCCTCCCAGGCTCACCTCTGCTCAGGGCCCTAGAGCACTTGAATCCTGTGGCATGCCTCCCCTGGTGGCTCCTCAAGAAACTGCAGCAGCATCCCTACCTCCTCCCAGGGCCAAGCCCATAATAAATCTTCCCTGAGCACCTACAGTGCTTTTAGTGTCGGGCTGCAGTGAGGTGGGGTGGGTGAGAAGAAAATTATTTCTGCGGGAGCACAAAAATTGATTAAAAAGGACCGTGGAGAAATACATTTCTGAGCTAGTAGCAGATGACTTCCTGCTGTCCCATTCAAGCAGCTGGGCTTAACCTCAGGGGATCAAACTGGACAATGGAAAAAAAGGGCGTGGGACCCCAGCATCCAGTTTCAACACCCAAAGCCTTTATGGGACTTGTGAGGAGTCAGAGAGGCTGACACTGCTCCTTAGCATGGTGACAGAGGAAAGCTTGCTCTGCCCCTCCTCTCCTGATCTCCTCCCAGACTGGAGGAGGTGCACCGGGCAGGCTGCAGGGGAGCCAGAGAGGGAAGAGCTCAGGGCTCAAGGGTCGGTGGGACCCCAAGGGTCAGGTGGCAGACTGAAGCCACATTCAGTGATGCCCCAGCCTCTATCATCTAGGTCAGTCTCTGCCAACAGGGCCACACTGGCTATCCTTCCAGGGGATCCCAGCCTACCCACCTATTTCAGAGAAGAGTTCTGTCCCGGAGTAGCATGGACAACCCAGAGGCAGGCAACATTTCAGCTGGTCTCTGAAGTAGGAACTCACCATGTGGGGTCAGGATCAGGGCATACAAGGCTGAGGTGACAGTGTGGGTAAAGGTTTAAAGGTATGAAGGAAGGTGTATGGTTCATCTAGGACGCCACAGCGCTCCTGTTAGCTGGAGCATTGAGGAGATAGGTAGCTGTAGGGGAAAGGAAATAGAAGCACCAGATGGAAGCAGGCCTTTCATGCTGTCCTAAGGATGTGGACAAGGTCCAGAAGACCCTGAGGACTGGAAAATGATATATCAGACCAATCTGGTCATATTTGCATTTTCTAAAAGTAAATCTGGCTCCCCAGTGGACCCATGCAGTGGCAGAGAGGCCTGTTAAATTATCAGGCAAGAAAGTTACTAAGACCTGAGCCAAATTGAGACACTAGCAACAAAGCATTTGTTCAGAGAGGGTGGTTTATTTTCACAGATGTGTAGAAACCAGTTTGAAAACTGAGGTACAAATGAGCATGTCCCCAAGTCCCCACCTTGAGTCTTGTTCAGAAGGAGTGTGGCATGGCTTCTCTGCTAAAATAAATACAGTTCACATTGCACAAAGTAATAAATAAATACATAAATAAATAAATAGTCTCAATAGGATAAAAATGAGAACATAGTCGCCAAAGGGCAAATGGGGGCTGCACATTCCAGGAATTAGATAATTAACAATTCATCTGACTCCACAGGAGAAAGTGAAATCCTTCCGATCTTGGACTGGGTGAGAGATGTCCAAGAATCTTCAGATGATCTGCTGTTACTAACATCCCGAGGGCCTGTGGTGAGAAGTCCCAGTGGGGAAGCTGGACTTCAGAAAGTTTTCAAGGGAAAGCAGATATGTCATCAATTTATTCTGGAAATCACCCAAGCTGTTCTCAATAACGATTGGATCATCCTGTGAAGAAACCAAGAAGATGACATTAGATGGAGCCAGGTTGGAATGTGGCTGACAGGTTAGGGTCAGGACATGGCTGAGGGCATCCCCTGCAGGGGCATTTTGGGAGCAGCTTACCATGCACGTGGTTGTAAGCAGGATTGACTGGAAGCTCTGTGGGAAGAGACCAAAGCAGACAGTCAGAGACTCACCTAGAAAAGGAGCAGGACCTGCTACCCTCCTCCCCAGAGGCCAGGCAGGACCAAGGCAGGGACCCCCAAAAACCTTGTCATCTTCACACACCTCAAGATTTTTTGTGATACTTGAGTCCTCTCTCAAGAGATTTTTGGCAGCTGTCACAAATGCATCCAGATTTGACCTCAAAAGGCTCTTATCCTACGAGGACAAAAGTATATGTGAGGGCAGAGGTTGGAAAGTGTCCTTCCCATGGCTAGGCTGAAGTCATCCCCACAATTTTCCCAGCCTGCTTTCAGGGACATCTCTGGACAATCCCCTCCTAGTCCTCTTCTTGCCCCAGGTGGGTCCCTGAGCTGCCCCAAAGTGCTCAGGCCTAGAGGCAAGTTCACACCCCAGGCCATGCTCACATCACTCACACCATGAGCCCCTGGTTCCATGTGAGCTGCTTGAAGGGCTGGGCAGATCCTTCTGCACTTGGGAGTAAAAACATTTCCCAAAACAGGCTCTTAAAAGGGAAAGAGCTGGCCAAGGGAAATATTTGCAGCCAAGAGGCCAGATAATAGGGTTAATGCCTTGACTGAATTAAGGGCTACTGGAAATCAGGAAGAAAGTCACAGAGACCCCCAGCATGGAAATGGGTGCAGTGGGTGAACTGTGAGTGCCTAAGAGAGGAGAAATATAAATGGCCAGTAGACTCAGGAGAGATTCCACCTCTTGTTTGAGCCAAGAAATGCCATGCAGACAAAGATGAGATAACCACTGAAGCCAACTGGAGCTAGGAAAAATAACTGTACATGCTAATTTCAAGGACTGGTCAGAGTGGAGAACATGACTCAATTATTTAAGCAGGCATGTTCCTAGGGGAATTTTAGTCTGACAGCTCAGAGGCTGCCCCACTGAAAACTGAGCTTAAGGCCTTTGATATTCACCTAGAGCTGTATTTTCGTTTTGTAATTCATTTATTTATTATTATTTTTTTTAATGAAGGTACTGGAGATTGAACCAGGACCTAATGCATGCTAAGCACGGGCTCTACCACTGAGCTATACCCTCCCCCTTCTCATTTTGTAATTTTTTAAAAAATCATTTTTACTATTATAGCCATGGTTGGGGAAATGTGTTGTGACCTGTTCAGCACCAGACACTGGTCTGGGAACTTGATGTGTTTAATTCTCACAACAACCCCACTGAGTTAGGCATTATTAACCTTATTAACAGATAAAAACACCGAGTCTAGTCCAGGTGGAATGACATGCCTGAGGTCACCCAGGCAGGAGGTGGCTGGAGATCCACCCAAGTGCAGGGCTGAGCTCTTACCTGCAGGGTCATCTGCTCATCTGATAGCAAAGAGTCCTGCAGGGGCAGAGGGAGAGAGCGCCCATGAGTCTTGTTGGCCTGAGGCACCTGTCAGCCCTTCCCTGTCCCTTGCCAACCTTATCCCATCTACTCACATTTGAAGACACAGTTAGATTCTTTAGGTCTTGTCTAATTTCCTTGATGGCAGCAAAATACTGTTCAGCCCTGAGCATTATGGACGCCCCCTGCACTGAAGGGGTGTGAAAAGCAAGCAGGAGCAGGAGCAGATGCAGGATGGAGAGGCTGCTCATGTTTGGGCTGGCAGGGTGAATCTGTCTTGTCCGGGTCCTTCGTGGCGTTCTGTGGTGTCCAAGACAGGCTCCTTCTTTTATGTACGCAGCAGCCGCTTGCCAAAACCCCAGGCGAAGGGGGCGGGCTTCGGAAGAATCTTTATCTGACATGGAACCTCCATAGCAAACCACAGACTTATTCATCACTTTCTAGTACTCAAGATCAGTGAAACTTGGAAAAAAATTACTCAAAGGGTATCTCCTCATCTTGCCAAGGGGCTAAGAGACAGGCGTGCCACTGGGCAGAGTAGGGACAGATAAGAGGACCTCTCTAATAGGTGAGGGGTCTCCTGACTCTGAGCTCCCTTGAGCCTCCTGCCCATAGGGACCTGGTCCTGCCATCCCCTGGATGGTCCTGACTCTCTGCTGCCCGCCCCACTGGCACTGCCTGGTCCTGCGTGGGTGGCCAGGTGAAGGCCCGATGGAACAGGCGAGAGTTCGTCTGGCAGCCTGTCACTAGCTGCCTACAGGTGGACTCGTCCACTGAGAGGCACACCTCTTGATATCCCTCCCACTGAGTTATTGAGTGTTAAAACCCCCAGTGGTGTGCCTCATGGGCTTTGGGCAGCTTCTCCTCTACACTCTGCTCCAGATGGAGCTCAGGCACCAGATGCCCATTCTCTTATTGGTGTGATAACAGCACTGCCCAACTCTGCCATGTGCTGTGACATCTTAGTCCTTGGTGGAGGCCTGGCTGCAGGCCCTGGGCAGTCCGTCTGGTAGCACAGAGGATCTGGGCTGGGGGACTCAAGGATGGAGGCCCTTGAGGAAGCTGCCACTGGGAAGCAGGAGGAGGGGGCTGGCCTGGGGAGGTTTAAATATTGGGTTTGGCAAGGTCTGAGGGGTGAGGGAAAGGAAGAGAAGAAGGAGACTCCCTGGTTTCATGCTGGGCCTCTGGTGATGGCAGCTGGTGACCAAAGGAGAAAAATGGGCTGCGAGGGTCTGGATACCAGTCTATGCTGGAGCATGATTGGGCAAGTACAGACTAGCAGGGTTTGCAGAATGGAGCAGAGGGCAGGGACAGACTACAGGGGAGTCCACAAAGGACCAGAAAAACAGAAACCAGACAGGAAGCAGGCAAACCAGGAGGGTGGGGGGCCCAGAGGGCAGCCCCTGAGGGAAGAAGTAGATCCCTGCCCCATGGGGCATGTCAGGCCTTGACAGAAGCCCAGGGCAGGGGGGTTTGGTAATGGGGTGGGGGCGAGTGTAATGGGGACATGGGGAAGAGTTCTTTGAAATGACTGCGACTAGGGTCGGGGGAAGAAGAGAGTCAAGTTGGAAAGCCAGGGGCTGGGGTGTGGTGTGATGCCATCAGTGTGGGGAGATAAAGGATAGGAGGTTATGCTGAGGCAGGGGAATTTGAGTGTTTCAGGCTTCTGAGCAGGAGCAGATCTGGTGAAGACAAGGACCAGGATGTGGCTGTAGTGGAGGCAGGTGAAGAGGCTGCGATCCAAGGTAATGTCATGAGACTAGTGCCACTGGCTGTACACGAGGCTTCTGGCTCAGCCCTGGGATCTGGGCCCAGAGCATCCTCAAGAAGCAAGTGGAGTGAAATGAGTGAAACCACATGAGTGCAATGAGGCAAAAAACATGTGGGGAGCCTTAGGCCTGGGTGCCCACTAAGCACAAGTCGTTTGACAAACTGTTATGAAGCACTTGCTGTGTGCGGGCTCTGTGAATAAAACAGACATGGTCCCCCTCCTTAAGAAATGCACAGTCTTGTGGGCAGAGACAGACATGAAACCTTCCTACTCAGCTTGGGTCTCAGACCTGCAGTTTCAGTGTCATTTGGGGGCTTGTGAGAAGTGCCACAAATGGTGGAGAGGCTGGAGTAAGTTGATTCTGGTGGGGATGGAGAGAAGCAGTCAGGTAAAGACTCTAGCAGCTAACTTCCTCTGAGCAGCACTTACTAAATACTGGGCACTAACTTCTCTTTGTGGGTTAATTCATTTAATCCTCACAATGAGCCTTTGAGGCAGGGACTATTATTATCTCCATTTTACAGAAGAGAAAACTGAGGCTCAGGGAGGCTGAGTTCAGGCAGCTGGGAAGTAACATCAGCAAGGCTGAATGCAGACAGGTCTGTGTACCCCCAGAGGCTGAGCACCCAACCCAACAGCACTGAAAAGTGACAAATTAGGAGGGGATGCAGGGTGGCAGGAGGGGGACAGTAGGGTAGGGATGAGATGTGGCCACTAAGATGATTGACAGGGAGGCCACTGGAGCCTCTAGGGGAGCAGTTTTAGGGTGTGGTTGGTTGAAAACCCAGTGGCAGTGGGCTGAGGAGGGAGGGAGGGTGGACAGAGAGGGTTTATTTATTCTTAAGGGAAGGAGAGAGATGAAGGCAGCTGGGGGTAGGGCATGGCATCAGAGAAGGATCTTTCCAGGCAGGGAAACTTGAGCATCTCTCTGCTGGAGGTGAGCTGGGAATGGGCAAGAGAGCTGGATGGTAGGCCAGTGCAGTGAGTGCCTGAGGGGATGTGCATGGGGGGGGCTCCCAATGTCAGGTATCACATGCCCCCCTGAGCAGAGAACTCAGGGGAAGGCTGCCTGGATGGGGCCAGTCTAGCAGGCAGGGAAGATACACTGGTTTTGGCAGCAGGAGGGGACCATGGCTTCTGTGTTCCCTAGGAATAGGAAACAAGGTCAGCCCTGGAGGGTTTGGGGAGGTGGGTTAGAGATATGGAGGGTGGCATGGTCGGGTGATGTGAGCTGACAGCTAGGGAATTTCTGCAACCTCTCAGGTGGCCCAGGCAGAGCCTGGACCTCCTCCAGGAGTCTCTTTTGAGGTTTGCCTTGACTCTAAAGATGAAATCACAGGAACCCCCCTATCATCCCCTGCAGGCCACAGTCTTTCCCTACCTCTTGGGAGAGGCCTGGGCCACTGTAAGAAAATGATTCCACCCCAGGCATTTGCGTCAGCCCAGCCCAGGGAAAGCCTCCTCCGCAGGCTGGCTGATTGCAATCAGGAAGGGAAATGAATGAGGGTGCCCAGCTCTGGGCCGGCACAAGGGAGGCCCTGCTGGTGCTGGGGCAGGAAAGGCAGTACAGAACTGCTGCCTGGAGTCTGCAGGAAAGAGACCCTGTAGGTTCCAGGGTGGGTCCTTGGGCCCCATCTGACAGATCCCTGCAGGTCTGACTTGGTCCTGCCCGTGACCCTGATATACTTAGAGTGGGGCATAGTGTCCGAGGGCCTGGCTGGAGGTTCACTCCTCCTTTCTGTCCCTCACCCTCTCAGGCCTAGCAGAGTTTTCTGGGGTGCCCACCACCAGCAGACGCCTGGGCCTCAGTCGTCATGATGAGCTCCCTTGCCACCCTCTCCATGGCATCATGTGTCAGATTTAGTCTCCATAACCTCAGTTACACTTCCACTGGTGGCCCTGACCACACTGCCTGGCTATGTCAATACAGAAGGCAGCTCAGTGTTCCTGGCTGGCCAAGCAGTGCCATCAAGTTTCACATGCCCACTTGAGCAGAGAGCTCAGGAAAAGCCACCTGAGTGGGCCCAGATGGACAGGCCTGTCCCTCTGTCCCCCAAACCTCTGAACTCCTTCCCCAGGGCCTGTACAGCCTCAACCTGTGCGCCCTCAGCTTTCTATCCCAGTCTGCAGGGACGTGGTCTCCTCCCCAAGTCCAGTCTAATAGAGAAGATAGATGGGGAATCACAGTTTGGAGTGATCAGCCTGGTGGGACAGGGATGGTGGGGACAAGGGAAGCCCAGAAATGGGGCAGCCTCTCCCAGCTGGACCATGAGGGAGCACTGGAGGAAGGGGCACCTGAACTGAAGAATGGTCTGGAGCCAGGCATGTCCCCAAGGAAGTGCTCCCAAGCACAGCTGGGCTTGGGAATACAGAGGTTCTGTCTTTGACCTCAAGCCTACTAGCCACTGCTTCAATATTCAGGTAGCTGGGGGTGGCCCTGTCATTCTTGTTATTAATAAATGTATGGGCATTCAGTGCCTGTCACTCTCTTGTTGCTCACATTGTACAAAAAATTTGGGACAGGCATAGAGGGCCCTCAGCCCCCAACTCCTCGTTTTCGAAGAAGCTGCCCCAAAACTATGAGGTAACAATAGTGGGACTTAAATGCTAGTAACACAGTGTTCTAGGCTCTTAACAAATACGGCTGACTCTTGAACAACACAGTTTGAAAAACCTTACAGACCAACTGTGTAGCCTAGAAACATTGAAAAAATTAAGAAAAACATAGGTATGTCATGAATGCAAAAAATATACGTAGATACTAATCTAGCCTTATGTAGGCATAAGGTGAGTGACATTTAACATAAAATTAATAATGTGTTAATTATTTTTACTGCTTTATAACTTTGCTTTCAAAAAATTACCATATATATATTTCTCATAGTTGGAGAAACTGAGTATCAGCCTATCATCACAGGTAAGTGGTTTTTTACAAAAATGTTAACAATGTTTCCAAGACTGTATTATGAATACGACTGTGACAATGTATGCCCTAACAATTATATAACAATTCACTCATTGGTGTTTAAGCTGGGCTACCGTGAAGCAATCCTGTCAGCTCCACTGGGCTACCACTAAGCAGTCGTATTGCTGCTGCTTTGTTATCAGTGTATGAATCGTTCCATCTGTAAATAAATATGAATTTCTTTTTCACATTATCTTTTCGTTTTTGATGTTTAGTGTTAGCAATAAGTATAAACATCTACAGTGTTTGGTATCATATAAGACAACACTGATGTGGGTACTGACAGACAATTCATCTTGTAAACAGACAACATAAACTTACAGTATCAATAAATACAGTACAGTAGTGTAGTATTTTCTTTTCTGTATGATTTTCTTAATAACATTTTCTTTCCTCTAGGTTACTTTATTGTGGGAATACAGTATATAAAGCATATAATATAAAAACAAGTGTTAACCAGCTGCTCATGTTGTAAGACTTCCAGTCAGCAGTAGACTATTAAGAGTTAAGTTTTTGAGGAGTCAAAAGTTACACATGGATTTTTGTCTGTGCAGGGGTTGGTGCCCCTAATTCTCACATTGGTCAAGGGTCAAGTGTATTCTTCCGAGTGTTTGAGACTTCACACAGATTGTTAGCCATGTGTATTATGTTCCCAGGCAAAATCTTGCCTGCCTCTTAGGCAGAGAGTGGGAGGCCAGTGAGGATAAATGACCGAGTCAGCTCTGCTCAGAGAACAGCAGAGCCAGATCCCCGCTGGGCAGAGCCACGGACAGGCCTAGGTGAGCTCAGAGTCTGGCTGCCCTCTCACCTGTCCCCACTGTGTCTGGTGGGCAGTGGCTCTTACCTTCCTTAGTAAGGTGAAGTGAAAGCCTTTGAGAACAATTTTTCAAGTTTTACTGATCTTGAGTTCCAGAAAATGATTTTTTTTTTAATGTTGATTTGTTTGTTGTGAAGTTTCCATATCAGAAAAGGGTACCAGCCCATCTGGAGCTTCTCCACTTGCCCCACCATCACCCCATTTCCCACTCTGCCCCCAAACTGGGCCTGTAAGGGAGGATGCAGGCCAGGCAAATTAGGGAGGACCACGGTAGCTCCCGGTAGCTCCCGGTAGCTCCCAGCAGCTCAGAGATGTGGTGGTCCCTCTGCCTCCCACTTCCTCATCTTCCTTCCCTCCAGCCTCCCAACTCTTTGTCCCTTAGGGACCTCTGAAACCCAGCCTCAGGCCAGCGGCACTCATGGGTTCTCTCTCTTGTCCTCTGAAGGAATCTAGAGACTTGAATCAGTATGTGCTGAAGGGGCGGGCTGAAGCTGAGGGCCCACTGCCTCCCTACTGGTGACTGCCATGGTATTGCTTGTCACTGCCCTGGGCTTGGGTGCATTTGGGTCAGGCATTCCTGGATGGTCTCACCTGAGTCTTAACTCTTTACCTGGCATCTTAATGGTAAATGTCCAGCAGCCTATCCTTTGCCTCGTGTGGAGGTTGTGTAGTTGATGTTTTTTCCCAAGTGTGGGAACTGTAAAATTTTATGTTGGCAGAGCTGGCCGCCTCCTCTTTGGGCTCTTCTCTGGAAGCTGGTTCAAAGAGAGTTCCCCATTCACCCAAGTCCCTTCCCCTGCGCACCTGGAGCCAGGGGGCAGGATGGGCTCTGCCTTGACTGGGCTTTGCCAGAATGTGCTGCAACCTCCTCAGTTGCGTGTGCTTGAGGCAGGTGCAGTCAGCCTGAGGTCGGGGGCAGCACTGAGCTGGCAAGATGGTGGGCTGGGGGAGATGGTGGAAGGCGCTGCTGAAGACCTCACCAGGCAGGAGGCAGGACTGATGCCAGACAAGGCCACAAGAAGGACAGCCCTCCCCAGCCCTGCCTCACACACTTTTTGTCACTACAGAGAAAGACCCTTCTGAGGTCTCACCTGGCTGCCTTCTGGAGCACCTTAGAGAAGTCTGTCAGTATCTTTAACTCATCTTCAACCATCAGTAAAAATCTGAAGAAGCTTGAGGTATGTGAGGCTGGGGAGGGTCCCTCTGGCACTAGGGTCTCCACATCCCCAGAAGAGCCCAGTCCAGGTCAGAGTGCATGAACTTGTCTTGCCCCTTCCCAAATAGGAGAAGTATTTCTATCTCCACTTCCCAGTTCCTACCCCTCTCCTGCCACCAACCCCTCCAGGGCCAGGAGCAGAGCTACCACCCAGTACCTTCTTAGTCATGGAGGCCCTGCAGCTCCTAGTGAGGCCCCCATTCCACCCACCCCACCCCATGAAGCACCCAAAGGTTGACTGGCTTCCCTTGTCTCCAGTCCACAGGAACTCCTGCAAACCTTGACCATCCCCACGACCATATCCCAGGTAAGCTGTGAACCGGGCTGGGATGCCCACGGCCCAACTGAGCATGGTATCAGCCGTACACCTTCCGGCTTCCCCACACCTGACCCAAATTTCTGATTTCTTCCAAAGGAGTAGAGCAAATCTTAGCGAGAGATTTTAACATCTTCTCAAAAGTTGAGTATCTTCCTGAAAACCCTGGATGATGCCCCGAAGTCCTTACTGAACTGCCCACAAACTCTGAAAACCTTGTGCACAGTCCCCTAGTCCAGGCCTTTGCACACCCAGGGCTCAGAGCTGGGCTCGTGTCCTCATCTCAGTCCTCCTCCCTGATACTCCAGTTAATGCTCTGCTCCATCATGGATCTCAGCCATTGAACCAGGCTGCTCAAGTTTGGTTTCAGGGTTACTTCTATTTACATAACAGTTTATTTTTTTATCCACCCTATTGTGGTGTTATTTATTAATGGAGGCCTCTGGTCAGAGGCGGTGTGGCACCATTTTCATTTGTATCTCGAATTTCAGTGGGGTTCCTTCTCCTCTGGGAAAAATAATCTCTTTATAAAAAAGTCGTTTTGTGCCCAGTATTGCATTTCTAGCTGGTTTATCCATCTGACTTGAGACTGGGTCACGGTTCTGACATTTCACAGTTAGTTTATTTAATGCTATGGTTTTGATTCTCCTTGGGCTCCTGTCTTTGAGTGTTTCCTATGCCCTGAGCAGGCTCACCCAGACCCTGCTTCTTCTCTCTGGCTTGGTCACCATCGCCCCCTACCAGTTCCCACTCCACTCATCCCTTCCCCACCGCCACCATGTGCCTCCTAGCATCTCTCTGCTCCATCCACTTCTCATCATTCCCATGAGCACTCATTACCTGACCCAGGCCTGTCTGCCTGAGTTCCTACTATAGCTCCCAGGCTGAGCCTCTCCCATCCTATTTCCCACAGCTGTCAGAGCAGACTTTCTGGACATCTTTCTGCTCATTCCACCACTGCTGTTGTCCCTCCAGTGACTTACAGTCGGCCTCCATGGATCAGGCCCCTGGAGAAATGCAGCCTAGTTTTACTCCTAAGAAGATCCCCAGTGAGGATCCACAGGGCTCTTTCCAGTCCAGGAAACAAGCGGTCCTTGTTTGTTTGGGACCCTGGCCTCCCAAAGTCCCCTCACCCCTATTTAAATAGGCCTTTGATTCTCTCTCCCTTCCCTGCCCTCCTTTACCTCCTGGGAGCCATACCTGGGAGTCTATGGGATGAGAAGCATGTAGCCCACACCACACGGTATGAAAGGTCCTCATGTTTTTTGTTCTCCCATCAGACTCAATCTAAAACAACTCTAATGGCCAGACACTGAGCAGCTGCCATGCTGCTGTCTTCCTGGTTAGCTGTTGCTCAGGTGCCATTTGCTTGTTGTAAACTTCCCCTCAAGATTAAATGACAGTTTAACAGGATGCTGAGTAGGGTTTTACCTATGCCCTGGAAAAGAGGACCAGCATCCAGCCCTGCACCTGTCTGAGCCAAGAAAACAACCACTGGGACAGAGGGCCTGGACACTTCTGTCCTCTCACCGTTTGCTGAAGAAAGAATGTGTGGTTTTCTAGAGCCTGGGCCTGAGTGGACACTTGGAAGTTAGAAGTGCTGGAACCCCCAGTGAAGAAGGCCCCTGCCAGGCGAGGGGACCCATAGGGGAGAGATTGTGGGTGACGGCAGGGATGGGAGCAGGGGGTTCGGAGGAGGTCGAGCAAAGAGTTTTCCCTTGATGGGGAACTATGAGGTAGGGAGTCCTTCCTGTGCCTACAGGGACTCTGGAAGGATGCACACACATGCCCCCTGGGGACCCACCTGCCACAGAGAGCCTCACAGTTGGATAAGCCCAGGTTGAAAAGCAACAACAGATAAGAGAGTGGCAATAGTGCTTGTTCCATCCTCCTCACCCCAGTACACCCAGGAAGGAAAGGGCCCTGAAGAGGGAGGAGGGGAGAGTACGGTGAGACCATGCCATCCCCAATTCCAACCTCTCAGCTCTTTACAGCGGAGCTGGCCAGCCCCAGGGAGGGGAAGAAATGAGTGTCAAATTGGCTCTATGCAGCGTTAATTGCTTTTATAACCCAAGTGACTCAGCAGTTGGGAGTCTCCCCAAGAAGGTGACCAGAGTCAGGAAAGGGTGGGAGGAAGAGACACACAGCTGAAGGAAGTGATTGGAAAACATAGAAGCGGCATTTCACGTGTGTGCCCGACACGTGGCAGTCAACCCATAGCTCCTTGCAGTTAGCAAACATCCGAAGTCTGGCTGCTGTGGCCCCTGCTGAGGTTCCCCCAGGCCCGTCACTCAAAGCTAGTCATTTCCATCTACTTGGCTCCCAATTCAAGTGCCCTGGCTAGCTCCTTCTGCAGGAGATCTCTCAGGTATGGATAAAATTCCACTCCCGCAGAAGGCATTTCCCTAAGACTGAGACAGGAGGGTTTAGATATGGTTTTGGTTCTGTCTCTGACTCACAGGCGTCTTTCTCTGGGGCACTTCCCTGAGAGCTTAAGCTCTCTAGGTCCTGGACAGTTACCTTCTCTGTGCTGTGCCTGCCTGGAGGGTCCTGCACCTCCTTCTCCCCCTCTGCACACAGGACCCCACTTTTGGCTTCTTATGTTAACTCCTTTTACATTTGCAGAAGGTTAGGTTGAAACAGTTGCTTGACTCTTGAGCAGCACATCTTCCAAACATTTCCTTGTGCACTGGGTCTCACAGATTTGCCAAAGACTTTTTCAACTCTAAGGACTTTTTCAGACTTGGCCACTGAGTCACATTCCTGTCATTCCACTGACTGTGCCTAGTATCCCACAAGGCTGGGATGAGTTTAGGGGGCCCGAGCCTGGAGGGCCACACTTCTCTTCTGCCCGGATGCACGTGTCAGTAGGCTGCAGGGTTAGGGACGGCAGGTGCAAGTGGATTTGGAGCCTGTGGGTCTCATGGGCCTTGGTAGCTGTAACTGTACTGATCTCTCTAATGTTTATTTTCTTACTGAAATGGCCTTAGTTCCTCGCTTTGAAACATGTAGTCTGTATCTGTACACCAACGTTCACAAGCTACCTTAGTCCGTACGACTGCTCTAACAAAACGCTGTAGACAGGGCAGGCTAATACACAACAGAAATGTATTTCCTACAGTTCTAGAAGCAAGGTGAAGTTGCTGGCAGGTTCGAGGTCTGACGGGGGGCTGTTCCCTCGTTCACAGGCGCCAGTCTTTTCACCATAACCTCACGTGGAAGAAGAGGCAAGGGAACTCTCTAGGGTCTCGTTTGTAAGGGCACTAACTCATTCATGTAGTCTCTGTTTGCACGTCCTAATCACCTCCCAAAGGCCCCACGAACAAATACCATCACTTTGGGGGTTAAATTTCAACACACGAATTTTGGAGGGACAAAATCATTCTGTCTGTGGTAGCAGCATTATTCACAATAGCCAAAAGGGGGAAACAACCCACATGTCCATCAACAGACAAATGGATAAACAAAATACGGTGTATACATACATGGACTTTTATTCAGCCTTGAAGAGGAAGGAAATTCTGACACACACTATAATATGAATGAAGCTTGAAGACATTGTGCTCAGTGGAGTAAGTCAGACAACAAAAGGACAAATACTGCATTTTGCTTACGCGAGATACTGCAAGTAATCAAATTCATAGGACAGAATGTAGAATGGTGGTTGCCAGGGGCTGGGGGGAGAGGAGAATGAAGTGTTATCCCTTAACAGGTACAGAATTTCAGTTTGGGAAGATGAAAAAGTCCTGGAGATGGATGGTGGTGATCTTTGCACAAGATGAGTACACTGACACTATGATATTAATGCCACTGAACTATACTCTTAAAATTATTAAAATGGTAAATTTTATGTTATATATATTTTACTACAAAAAAAAAATCTAGCCTGGATGTTTTTTCAATTGACTAGGGACTTTTCTGAAGTTTCCTATCATGCAAATCTCTCACTGTATTGACAGAGCCCTCAGAGCACCATTTGTAGGGTTCTCTCCACCCTGATCCCTGGTTCTTCCTCAGACAGGTTCCTTGTGCCTCACCAACCTGGTAAATGCCTCTTTGTCTTGACACCCAAGAGGTTCACTTCTGTGTGTCCCTCCCAGCCTCCTCACCCACCCATGGGCGGTACCTGCCCTCCTATGTGGCTGGGCTACACCTGCAGTTCTCTCGGTTTATGAGAGTGTGTGTACCAGGCCCAGAGGTTTCCGTGGTGAGCCACATCAGCTTCCTCCCTGTGCCCTTGGAGGCCTGAGTCGGGGATAGGGGACCAGCCTGGGAGTCTTGGGAGAACAAACTTTCTGGGCTCAGACACCAGGCAATCAGGGTAGCAAGCAGGTAGAAGTACCCATGAAGATGGCTCTGGTGACTGGAAGCCTGCTGCTCGTGGCAGGACCTGGCACAGCCCCAGGCTGTATGTGTTTGACATTTGCGAATGTCAGCTACATAGATTTAGATCTGCCATGGAGTAAGCTCAGGGTTAGAGGAAGAGAAGCTGGTGGAAAAGGCAAGGCATGGTTCTACCATCTTGCCAAACATTCCTCGTGCTAAAGCTTTTCTAATTCTCTTTGGCTTTCCAGTATGAAGTGTAAGAAATTTCATTTCATTTTAGTTTTTACGTTAAAATATGGAAAATAGAGCACTCATACAGAAAACAGTATAAAACATGCACGCATAGTTTAACAAATAATTAGAAAGCCATCACCCACATAATCAGTGCTCATCCAAATACAGAATGTTTTCGAGGCTCCAGAACTCTCTTCACATTTGCCTTCTAATCACGACCTCCTCCCCCTCAGAGATAACCTACTAGCCTATCTTTTCTAACGATAATGTCCTTGGTTTTCTTTTAGCTTTATCACTTACGAATGCATTCCTAAATGATATAATTTAGCTTTGCCTATTTCTAAATGTTAAAGGAGTGGATTTGAGTTGCTTTCTGTTTTTATTGCGAACAAATCTGCTACGGACATTATCCTGGTGCAAATATACATATACAGGCACCCCACAGAGTTATTGCAGGTTTTATTCCAGACCACCGCAATTAAGCGAATATCGCAATAGAGTGAGGCACATGAATCTTTTGCTTTCCCAGTGCATATGAAAGTTATGTTTACACTATATTGTAATCTGTTAAGTGTGCAATAGCATTATATCTAAAGAACAATGTACATACCTTAATTAAAATAATATGATTGCTAAAAAATTCTAACCATCATCTGACAATGAAGGGTTGCCACAATCCTTCAATTTGTAAAAAACACAGTATCTGCAAAGTACAATAAAGCAAAGCACAATAAAAATGAGGGATTTATTAGATAGAATAAATGCCCCACCCCCCCCATTGCTGCTCTGGCCCCAAGATATCTGTGTCCAAATCCCTGAAACCTGTGAGTACGTTATCTTACGTTTGCAGAGGTGACTGAATTAAGGATTTTGAGATGGGAAGATTATCCTGGATTATCTAAGTGGGCCCAGTGGAATCACAAGGGTCCTTATAAGAGGGAGTCAGGAGAGTTGAATCCAGAGGAGAAGATGGCACAACAAAAGCAGAGGTCAGACAGAGAGATTTGAAAATGCTCCGCTGAAGGCCTCAAAGATGGAGGAAGGGGCTGTGAGCCAAGGAATGCAGGAGGCCTCAAGAAGTTGGAAGAGTTGAAGAAATAGATTCTTTCAGAAGGAATGCTGCCCTACCAATACCTTGATTTTAGGACTTCTTACCTCTAGAACTGTAAGGTAATAAATTTTTGTTATTTTAAGCCACTAAGTCTGTGGTTTTGTATGTATACACCTACACATAAGAGCAGAATTGCTGGGACATGGAATATATTCAGTTTTACTGGATAGCATTAAATGATTTCCCAAAGTTGTACAGCAGTATTTGAGAATTCCTATTGCTCCGCATACTTGCCAGCATGAGAAATTGTCTGAAATTGTCAGACTTTAAAAATTTATACCAATCTGGTAAACATAAATAATATCTCATTGTGCTTTAAATTTGCCTTGTGCTGTTTACTAGTCAGGTTGAGAAACTTTTCATATGTTTACCCACCATTTGGGTTTCCTATAATGTGAAACATCTGTCCAACATTTTGCCTAGTTTTCTCTAGGATTGTCTGCAACTTTCTTATTTGTAGGGTTTCTTTAAATATGCTACATACTAACGCCCTGTGGATTGTATATATTGCAAATATTTTCTCCCACTCCATTTATCTTGTCACCCCATGATGTCTTTTGAGGAATCAAAGTTCTTCATTTTAATAGTCAAATCTTGTCTTTATAAGTAGAGCTTTTTGTATCTTAAATTAGAAATTCCTTCCTTCCCTACCTCAAGACCATTAAGTTTTCTCATATACTCTTTGAAAACTTTATAGTTTTGGTTTTCATATTGATGTGTGTAATTGACCTGAGATAGTATGAGGTAGGCAGCTGATTTGTTTCCGTATTAATAGTCATTTGTCCCAGAACCATTTTTTGAGAAGGCTGTCCTTTCCCTGTTGAATTGCATTATTACCTCTAGCATATTTCAAGAGTTCAGATACATGTGAGTGTGGGACTCTTTCTGGGCTCTCTGTCCTATTCCATTGGTCTGTTTGTCTCTCTTTGAACCAATATCACACTGTCTTAAATTGCATAATACAATAATTCAATACATAATAAATTTCATAATTCACATTGTTATTATAACATAATTATATATTATGTTATATATAATTATAACATAATATATATTATATATATTATTATAACATAATATATGTATTATATATTATTATAACATAGTATATATGTTATATATATATTATATATATATTATATATATATTATATTATATTATATTATATTATATTATATTATATTATATTATATTATATTATAATATAATATATCTGGTGGAGCATATTCTCTCACCTTGTCTTTTTTCTTTAAGAGTGTCTTGGCTGTTATTTATACACATTGATTTTAAATCAGGTTGTCAATTTCTCCCTCAACATCACCCCCTCCCCCCAAATGCTGGGAGTTTGGGACTGCATTGATTCTATAAATCAATTTAGGTAAAATGGTATCCTTTAGAATCTTAAGACTTATAATCCATGAACAGGGTATATTCATTTTTTATTTCTCTATAGAGTTTAAAATTTTCTCAGTGGAGAACTTTGACATCTTTTGTTAGATTTATCCGTAGGAAGTTGGTATTTTGGTGTAATATTAATAATGGTATCTTTTTAAAAATTTATATTAATAAATTTTTTCTCATGTAGAGAAATATAATTGAACTTTATAGAATGATTTTTTTATCCAGAAAATTTATAAACTCTTTTATAAATATTAAAAATTTCCCTATAGATCTTTTTGGGCTTTGTACATACGCAAGTACATTGTGAAAAATGACATTTTGCTTCTACTTTTCATACTTTTATATCTTGTTAAAAGTTTTCTTTCTGTCCTATGTGGGCTAGGACATCCTGCATAGTGTTAAATAGAAGTGGTGCTATCATGCATCCTTGTCTTTCTACAGATCTCTAAGGAAAAGATTTTGTCGTTTTACCCTTAAGTGTGATGTTTCCTCTAAGTATATAGCAGATATCCCTTATCAGATTAAGGAAATTTCCTTCTATTCCTAGGTTTGTTGGCAGTTTTTTTTTTTTAATCATGAATGGATGTTGATTTTATCAAATGTTTTTTCCGCATACATGGAGATGATCATACGTGTTTTCTTTTTATCTGTTAATGTGGTGAGTCACATTAATTTACTTTCTAGAGTTAAAAAAAAATCTGTTACCATTTTTATGTATTGCTAGTTCGTGTATCCCAATTTTTTTTAAGGATTTTTGCATCTATTTTTATGAGTGAGATATAGGGGAACATGTGTTCTAATTTGCCTGGGACACCCCAGGGAATACTTATCCTGATATTATTTTTAATAGCACTTTCTTTCACTCTCAGAGTTTCCCAGGTTTGAATGATAAAGTGTATGAGAATGGCTCTGATATTGCCTTCTCATATTGTCTATCCAGTTTTGGTATCACAGGAGTGTTTCGTCATATTACATTTTCTGGAAGAGTTTGTGTAAGATTGGAACTCTGTCTTCCTTGAATATTTGGAAGAATTCACTGTTGAACCCATTTGGATCAGAGCTTTCTTAGAGAATCCATTATTTTATATGTTACAGGATTATTCATATTTTCTGTTTCTCCTTGAGTCATTTTTGAGGTTGTAATTTTATACCAATTTATTGTTTTTTTCCTCAATTTTGTTAGCATTTGGCTTTTCAAATTATGCTATTGTCTTCTTAACGTCTGCAACATCAGTAGTGATGGTGCTGATATTGGCTATTAATTCTTCTCTCTACTGTTTCACCTGAGGCTTGTTAGTTGTTGTCGACTTTACAAAAAAACAGCTTTGAGCTTTGTGATTCTTTCTGGTGTATGCTCGGTGTATGCTCATGTTCTACTTCATTACTATTTGCCCTCTGTGATTTCCTTTTGTACATTTTGTTTTGTTTATTTTGGTGTTCTTTGTCAAGTTTCTTGACCTGGATGCTTAACTTGTTACTTTTCACTCTATTCTTTTCTAATATATGTACTTAAGACTCTAAATCAAACAATTTTTCTGAAAAAGGTCGGATAGTAAATATATTAGGCTTGGCAGATCTCTCTCAGAATGACTCAGTTCTGCTATTTTAGCACCAAAGCCCTTAGAGGCAATAAAGAAACAAATAGAAATAGTTGGGTTCCAATAAAACTTTATTTAAAAAATCATGTTGTGGCCTGGATTTGACTCGTGGGCTGGATTTTGCCAACACCTGCTCTAAACTTTGCTCTGTGTATTGCTTTAGCAACCTCTCAAAGATTTTGGTAAATTATATTTTGTTATTCAGTTCAAATATTTTCTCATTTCCATTTCAAATTCTTCTTTGCCATTTGGGTTATTTTTAAAGTGTGTTTCTCAATGTCTAAATATTTAGGGATTTCTAGTTTTCTTTTTTTTCCTACTAATTTCTTCTTAACTGTTTTGTGGTCAGCAAATATGCTGTGTATCAGTGCTGTTCGATAAAAATATATTGCAAGCCACATATGTAATTAAAATTTTTCTAGTAGCCACAGTATAAAAGTAAAAAGGAGGTAGAAATTAATTTTAATAATGTATTTTGTCTAGCTTCCTATATCCAAAATAGTATCATTTCAACCTGTCATCAATATAAAAATTATTAATGCCGTATTTTTTACTTTTCTTTTTTTCACACTAAGTCTTCAAAATACAGTGTGTATTTTATATAGACAACATATCTTAATTAGGACTAGCCACACTTCAAGTCCTCAGCTTGTGCCTAGTGGTTACTGTATTGGGCAGTGTAGATCTCGATGATGTCACCCTTGGAAATTTGCTAAGATTTACCTTATGATTTAGCATATGATCAGTTTTTATCAGCGTTCCACGTATATCTGAAAAGACTCTGAATTCTTTAGCTATTGAATACAGCATTTTATAAAGAATGCATTTATCAAAATGTCCATTTGGTCAGGACATTTTCTCATTATATTGTTCAACTGTTGTATCTTTACTAAATTTTTAGAATTTTGGGTGTGCTGTTCTGTGAGTCACAGAGTGGTAGGTGAAAGTCTTCCACCATGATTGTGAATTTGTCTAATTATCCTTGTAGCTCTGTCAGTTTTCCTTGACATATTTTGAAATTATGCGTATAATATTTAAATTATATCTTCTTGAATTAAACAATTCTTTGTTATAAAGTGACAATGAATTTTAAAGATCGTTTTGTTTCTAAAAAGATGTTTGGCTTAAAGTCAATTTTGTCTTAACTTCACTTTCTTTTTTTACTGCTTGCATGGTATATCTTTCTTCAGTCTTTTTTTAATGTGAGTGCTGCGGAAGAGAACACTCTTTCTCCGGTCTTTTGCTTTCGATGTCTCTTACATTTTAGATGGGTCTCTCCTTTTGCTTTTTAATCCAATCAGTCTTTATCTGTTACTTGGAACGTGTAATTGTCTTTATTTTGAATCTAATATTACTGTCATATTTTGGATAAATTTTATCATCCTTTATAGTGACTTTCATTTTCCCTGCCTGTTCTTTTGGATTAGTTTTGTTTTTTGAAATCATTTTTCCCCTCTACTAGTTTGAAAACCCTCTAGCTAAATTAAACAAGAGAGTGCCCTTCTGCACTGAGATCCCTTATATCTCTGGCCAAACCCAAAGAAGGGACAGGACTTTGGCTCCCCCTATGGCAAATACTTCCTCCCACCAGCCCAGGAAACCTTTATCAAGCTGGCCAAGAGGCCTGGCCTAAAATCATCTCAAGCTTTCGTTCCCTGTGTCTTATACCCCTTAAGAGTCTGAGCTTTTGAAAGTCAAAAGCCTTTTCTCTGTTTCTGAGCTAACATCCCTCCCTGGAAGTCCTGTATGCTTCACATTCCGGCTGCAGGAACTGGGAGTGCTTTGTAGGGCAACAGAATTTACCAAGAAAACACAACTGGGTTAATATTTCCTAGTCTTTTCTTTTTATGTAGTTGTCATCAGTTTTCTTTCCTTGGCTTCTTGGGAAATAAAGAAAGCTAGTTAGGGAAAGCAAGGGCCCAGGGGACCACAAGTGACAAGGAGGGGGACTGAGCTCTGAGTGCCAGTTCTGTTCTCTCCCCAGCGTCATCTCTCCTTTTTCTCTGCCCTGATGTGTGCTGTGAGCCCACTACCCAAGAAGGCTGCCCCACAGAGGGCACCACTGGGGGCGTTGCTCCCGTTGAAGCACACGGGCATCCAGTTCTGGGGGGCTCCTGCCCCAGAGGTATCACTGGAAGGTTTCAGAATCCTGAGTCTGTTGCATCAGCCTCATTGCTGCTCATCACCTCCCAGGGCCAGAGCTCCCCTGTTATCTGACTGACAGCCCCTGTCGTCTCTGTAACTTGTCCCTCTGCCTGCCCCCAGAACAGCCCTCCTTGGGCTTAGTCTTGGAACTCTATTACTTAGACCAGGACAGCACCATCCCACAGCTCCTTTCCCACCCAGGTGATCTCTCCTTAGATGTTCCCTAAGGGCCTCAAACTCACCTCATTGCAAACTGGGTCATCCCACTAAATGCCAGGCACTGTTCTGAAGGCTCAGGATACATAAATGAACAAGGTAGCCAGAGATCCCTGCCCTTGTGAGGCTCAGCAGGGAGAAAGGCAGACAATACAATAAAGTCCTAATAAAAATTATATGGTAGGTTAGAAGGTGATAAATGCTTTGGAAAAAGTAAAGCAGAAGAAGAGATTCAGGAATGTTGAGAAGAGGAGGGAGAGATAGTGACTTTTTAAAATATGGTGGCCAAGGCGGCCCTTGGGGAACTCAGTGGCAGCCTCCTTGAGAACACAATGTAGTGCAGGGGCTGTGGGAGCAGAGAGAAGTGTCTCCACCCAGCCGGTGGGGGTTGATGGAGGGCTTCCGGGAAGAGGGCCTGGTGAACTGGCTCTTGAAGGATAATATGAGAAGTCAGCCGACAGCACGGAAGACAGCGGGGGGAAGGTGTTTCAGGCAGAGGAAGCAGCATGGGCCCAGAAGTGACAGTGAAAGTGGCTCCGTGCCGCAGCACAGACAGGTCACTTTGGCTGGAGAGCAGCGGGGTCTGGGAAAGAGGTGTCCACCCTGGGGCCAGTGAAAGTTTGAGTGAAGATCACTCCCCAGGAATGTGAGACCGCAGGAGGCCCTTCTGTACCTGAACCTGCACCCCTTGCTTAGCGCATCAATGCTTTTTCCCCAGAGCGTGGCGCTGAAGTAGTGGGGTTCTCTGCCATACTTGTGCTGAGTGCAGGTCTGCCTAGGGCTAAATGGTCCCTCAGAGCCAGAGCTGCCTCTCACCAGGACATCAAGCTGGCTGCCACCTTGGGAAAGATGGGGGTGGGGGCAGTGTGCCTAGCCCCGGGTCTCTGAAGCTACTCTGGTAGGGCAGCTGCTGAGACTAGCTGTGGCTTCTGATCTCAGAAGAAGGCAGGAAGCTGTGGCCAAGGCCACAGCAACATTTGCTCGTATAAAAGGAGAAAGGAAGTATGTGCCAGGAAATATGTGCAGCAGCCCCTCCCTGGCCTGGGCCTGAGTGACCTCAGTCCAGCAGAGTCCTGGATCTGACCCGAGGCCTCGTGGAGGCAGCAGTGCCCACTCCTTCCCGGATGGCACCACCTGGCCTTGGAGCGGCAGTGGTCAAAGGGGTCACTGACGCAAGGGACCCTGGGCCCCAGCAGATGTGGAATCTGTGACCAAAGGCCTCAGGTGACTGGAGACCTCCCCACACACACTCCGCCCCAAAGCCTCTCTGAACTGGGGCTTCCCGTGACTGTAGCCGCAGAGGTTTCTCAGGCTGCTTCTCTCTGACGATTTTTCCATAGAAGAGCTGGGAACTAATGTGAACCACCATCTGGAGCCCTGGTCTCTGAAAACCTCACGGATTCTCCCCTGCGCCTCTCATCTGCCTCCACACCCCCATGATGCCCAAAGGCCTGGTGCAGGACTCTGGGCTTCCATGTTAGCCAGGCCTCTACCATCTTCTACCATGGCCACAAACGTTGCTGGAATTCACTCTGTCCAGATCCAACTCATGTCAGATCTGAGGATACAGTAATGAACAAGAGCAGGCCTGCCATCAAGGAGCAACCAGGAGAGAGAGGGTGACAGAAAACAAAGAAGGGAACACACGTACAAACAAGATAATTTCAGACAGTGATAAATGTTAGTGATAAAATACAGCATGGGACTATGATAGAGTTTGACTGGGCAAGCACCATGAGACTGTGTCCTCAGGCAAGGCCTCCCCAGGAGGGGACATCTGAGTTCAGATCTGAATGACAAGAGAGGCAACCATAGGAAGAATGGGGTTCAGAAGAGCAGTGGCAAGGCCGTCCATGGGAGTACAGGGAGTCTTTGAAGAAGAGGAGGCAGTCTAGTTGGGAGGGGGAGGTGGAAGGGTAGGCAGGGCTGAATTCCATATAGCCTGTAGGCCTGGTAAGGGCTCTGAATTCTCTTTCTCTTTTTTTTTTTTTTTTTTTTTTTGATGGAGGTACTGACAATTGAACCTAGGACCTTGTACATGCTAAGCACACACTCTACCACTGAGCTATACCCTCCCCCCGGGACTCTGAATTCTATTCCAAGTTGGAAGATTTTGAAGCAGGCCTTGATGACATGATCTAATTTAGGTTTTTCAAAGATTCGTCTGGCTGCTGTGACAGAGTAGACAATAGAGGAACAAGAAAATATGTGGATGGACTCTCCACATATTTTAAAAGCAGAGCTGAAAGAAGTTGCTGACAGACAGGATATGATGTGTGAATATGAAAGGAGTCAGGGATGAATTGAAAGATTCTTGATGAACCATCGGATGGATTGGGGTACCATGAACTGAAATGGGGAGGACCACTGAAAGAAGGTTGATGAGGTGGTAAGAATATGAGAGTCCTGTGCTTGCTGTCATATGGATTGTGAGGCTTCAGCTGGCAAGTAATCGAATGTAAAAGTAAGCCAGCCTAAGCATCAAGGGGAATTTATTGACTCTGATAAGTGGAAAGTCCAGAATTCAGGCATGGTTTGATCCATGGGTCCTCAATCTGGCTTCCCTTAGTGGGGATAAATGACTGTTTTGGTGTCAGTCCCACCAGAAGAAGCAGCCACTCACCTTAAGAAGCTTCTGTTACCCAACCATTAAACAAAATTTCTGAACTTATATTCAATTTGATTGGACCAATTTAGATCACCAGTCACTGTGGCAAATGGGAATGGGATCATACTAATTGTCCTCACCAATCAGAGACCATCCCTGCAGCTGTGGGCAGGAGTATCTGCTCACCGAAAGGAAGGAGTGGAATGGATGCTAGGAAAGCAGCCCTAAGGCCCACCGAGCCATGGTTCATCGGAGATGCCACTTAGATGTGCAATGGGCGCTACCAAGAGGAAAGCTGCACGTGAGAGCCTGAAGCTCAGGAGAGAGGCCAGCCTGGGAAATAAACACTTACCTGTCATTGGTGTATGGATAGTACTTACAACATGAGGCTAGAAGACGGCTACCCTGGGAAGTATAAATGGACATCTAAGGACTCATCCCGGGGGTCTGCCAGCATTTCGAGTCGGGACTTTTCCTGAAGAGAAGCTGGCAAAGGGGAGTACAAAGGCGCAGCCAGGGAAGCAGAAGGAAAGCCTGGTGAAGCGTGTTGTCATGGAAGTTAGAAAGGAAAATGTTTTCCTTCAGCTGAGTTATACGCTGCTGAGCAAAAAAAGCACAATGAGAACTAAGATGTGGATCCTGAATTTGGCAACATGGTGATCATCAGTGACCTTGACAAGTGGCACCTCAGTGGACAGACTGTGAGGTGAGGAAGTGGAATGGTGAATGGAGATGGCTCTTTCAAGGAGTTTGGCTATCATTGGGGAAGAAGAAAGGTATGACATCTGGAAGGGACAAGTGAAGCTTAGGCATTGTGGCTGGTTCCAGTGCTTGTGTGGTCCACAGCTGTGGTCCAAGAGGAGCAGCCAGACCACAGAACAGTCATTTTCTTCTCTGTTCTGGGATCAACTTGGACTCAGAGTCGCCCTGGGCTGGGAGCCCCTCTTTGCCCCTCACACCGCTTGGTGTCAGAGCATGCAGCCTACCATGTTGTGACTACCCACATCCACCTCTTCTCAACAGCCAGGCTGGCACAGGGATGAGGAGGGTGAAGTAAAGAGCTAAGCCCCATTCACTGTGGCCTCAGCACAGAGGAAGAGTCCTGGGCACTGATGAAAGTGACTGATAGGGAGTTGGAGGAGTGGGCAGCAGTGGATTTGCTAGACAGGAATGAAAGTGAAGGATGAGGGACGGTAGAGGTCCAATGGTCAGCATGGTGGAAGGACAGCATAACTTCTGGAAAGTCATGAGGCTGTTTGTGTGTGATGTGTAAGGATAAGGGCAATGGAAAGGGAGAACCGAGGTCACAAAAGTGATTGACTAGAAGGAGAGAGCAGGAACAGAGTCCTAAAGGTCTAGGGCAACCTTGGCATCTGCTCTAGGATGACAGTGGTACCTGGGCTGGGAGAAGCCCTATAACCTGGTGTAACCCATTGCATGTGTCACAATAATGTTTTGAAGTATAAACCTCCTTCTGAGCTGTTTTGATTTTTAGCTCATGATACAAAGAGGAAGTACCAAACTCTGGCCCAGAGGTCCATCTGCACCAGTGAAAGAAGCCACAGGAGGAATGATGAGCATGCACAGACCATCACTCTAATTCCACTCTATCCGTGACTGACTCTGGGACCTCAGGTCTCTTGGGAAAAGAGACTTGGCTTGGATTTGGCTGGACTGATTGTCATGGGGGTGGCAGTGGGGGAAGTCTGTAATAGCTCAGGGTACAGAAAATGTTATTGGCCTCCCATTGCCTGGATATTAGAAGGAGCTAGAAGTGTCAACATTTGGTGAATGAAAGTGAACAAGTGATCAAATAATGAGTGATCAATTGTGAAACCCAATTTCCAAAAAGGTAGCAGAGGTTAGGAATGATTGAGTCAAATCAGTGAGCAACGCCTCTGTCCTCAGGGATGTCCTGGGCCTCAGCCCCGTCTGGGGATGAGAGGATACTGACTCATGGGAAAGACACTGTAATCAGGATCAATATGATTTTGTGGGGGAGGATATCAGAGAAAGACCTGTAAGATGTTCCTATGCCTGGACTTTTCTCCCCTCCCACTGCTCATCCTGTGTTGCTCACACCCACTTCTGCTCTTGCTGCCCCTCCTCGGTGTCCGCTCACCTCCATCCCCAGAGCAGCCAGCCTACCCTACCCAGCCTGTCTTCTCTACAGCCACCTCTTAGGTATGTCCCACTCGCATTCTTTGAAAAAAGATGACCTTTTGCCCCCATTCTGGCTATCGATATAATGTATGTTCATTATACAAAGTTTGTAAAACTCAGAAAAACACTGGAAAGAGAACCAAAGTCACCCTCCATCCCCAACTCAAGAGGCAGCCACTTTCTCTTTATCTTGACACATCATTTTGTGTCTTTTCTGACTCCCTTCCAACCACATCTTTTTTTCAATTGGAACCCTACTTCTGTTCCAGTTTACAAATTTTATAATGGAACGTAAGCTTTCATGAGAGTAGGAGCATTATCTGTTTTGTCCACTGCTGTTCACTAGCACGTGGTAGTTATTCAAAAAATATTTGTTGGAATAATGGATTTTATAACTTGTTTTCACTTAACACTATGTAACCATTTTCTGGCATTGTTAGCTTTCCTCTTATGCCTTTATCTTTAATGACTGCATGATATTTCATCCTCTGTGTGTACAATAAATTTTTTATCTAACCCACTGTTGTTAGATATTAAAGTTGCCTCAAATTTTTTATACTTAGGTAATATCATGCTGAACATATCTGAATATTCATTCATATACAGCTATTTCTGCACGTGATTTCCAGAAGATAAATTCCTAGAAGTGGAATTGCTGGACTGTATCTGCTTATGTAAGATTTCTATACATTTGCCTAATTGCCCTCCCACCCAAAAGGCTGATCTCAACCCATGTCCTCAACCCTTTTCAGTGGGACCTATTACCTTCTTTTACACTTTGACAATTGTTAGAAATGATGTACCTTATTTTTAACGAGTTTTTCTTTGATTACTTGTGAAGTTGCCAATTTTTTATGTTTACAAGCCTTTTGTGTTTTTCTCTTTTCTCGGTTGCTTAGTCATCTTCTTGTCCCTTATTCTTTCCTTGTGTTTTTCCTAGTTGATTTGTAAGAGCTCCCCATAAAGTAAATATTTCTAAGTTGCCAAATTTTAAAATTTCATGTAATATTTTTGTTTAGTATTTGAGCTTTCTAATCAATTAATCAATTTCTGTGCCACAGGTTTAATTTTTGTGTTATTCGTTATATTATTTATTGTGACATTTTAATTTTTAGTATTACTCTCCTTTCAAAAATGTCTCCTGGCCAGTACTATGTGTGTACATTCTTCAATTAAATTTAAACCCATTTTGTTAAAGTTAAAGATGAGATTGCATTAAATATCAACCTAACTTTGGGGAGAATTGACATCTTTGTAATCTTCAGTATTTTAATCCAGAAGTACAGTTTACCTCTTCATTCACTGAAGTCTTCTTTTATATATTTCTATAAAGTTTTATAGTGTTCTTCATCTAGGTCCCATACATATCTTATTTATTCCCAGTTATTTTCTATTTTTTGTTGCTTTTGTGAATGTAATGTTTTTCCTGTATATTTTCTGTTATATTTATTTTTATATTTAATAAATATTTAACCACATTACAAACATTCCTGTTTAGTACAAAATTTCCTAGTTGCTTCTCTTGAAGTTCTGCCCTCTAGGTGCTCACTGGGGTCTTTCCTCTTTCTCCGTTCCATCCACAGGCAGAGGTAGAACTAAGTGTGAGCACCCCAAACCTGAGTGCAGATCAGCATGCGCTCCTGACCTCAGAGGAACGTGAGTGATCTTCCCCCAATGGGATCATTTGTCCTTGCCTTGGAAAGATGAGTTTCACCTGGATTCATAGATGTCCAAAGTGAGACAGGAGGGACACAGTCCTCCTGGCCAAGGAACCACAGAAACAGGTCTCCTAGGAGAAGCAAAAACCAGGTAGAGCCAAGAGCACATGGAAGGAGTTGTGGTTAATATGGCAGGAGGTTCAGCAGAATCAGGCCTTGGGTGCTTGGAACTAGATGGAGGCCCTGAATTCCTGCTCTGGCAGGAGGAACTGCCTTTGAGGAATATAGTAAAGGGGATGGAAGGGCCCAAGGAGGAAGAGGGGCTGAATGTGTGTATGTTGGGGGGCAGCATCCGTGGAAGGGGGCCAGAGGGAGCCTAGAAGGAGGACCTGTCTGCCAACTGTCCTTCTTCCTTCCAGTAGCACTGTCTGCCCTCACCACCTGAGGATGTCCTTCCTGAGTAGTTTAGAGGTCCATCCTTCCTTCTCCGAAAGGCCCATGTTGACTCTGGAACAAAAATGCTTCCCTAGGGCAAATTGTTTTTAATTCTTCACCAGAACAGGTCCTGTTGGTATTTATAACTGCTTGGTGATTTCTCTTTCCTTCTAAAGTTCTACAACATCCAACTTTTATTGAGTTTCTCCTGAAAACCAGGTAACTGAGCACATTCCAGCATATGTACTGTGTGGAGGAGGTGACAGGGCTTGAGCCTCTCCTGAATGGAGAGGGCAGCCTTGTGGGTTTCAGTCTGATGCTCCACAGGTGTTGGTGGCTGAGTCCCCTCCCTCACGCCTTACCCTGTGCTCTCTGGGAATTCACCTAGTGAACGATTCTCTCTTTGCTGCACACGTGGCCCAGCATGTCCATCCTGGGTGTTTTACATTCCGTTACCTTTATCTTGTTTAGCAGCTTTCATTCTACAGATTAAAAATATTTCTTTGAAATTATTTTGGGTGAGGTTTGAGTGGTACAGCACACGTATGCTGGGTGCACTGGTATTTTGGGTGGATTCCCTGCTGTGTGTCACCACCGAGTGCTTGTGGTTGGCCCTGGTGTTTCTACTAATGCAGGGGATATTCTCTTTCCTTCTCTCTGGGGTTTGCCCCCTCACAAACCACAATGAGGCTTTAATAGCTTCGGGGATGTCAGCAAAGACTGTGGTTACTGGGGCTACTGATATTACACTTGCCACCTTTTCCCACTAAAAAGTTGATTGGCTTCTAAATTAAAATTTCTTTTTCCCAGAAAATTAGCTCTTGCTTTTCCTTTTTATATAAGAAATCCTCTATTCCTAATTTTAAGAGTTTTTTTTTTTGAGAAAAATGTTGAATTGTGTATTCTTATTTAAATGATTTTTGCCAATATTTTTGTTAATAGGTATAAAGGAAAGAACACAGTTTTGGGAGCTGGATGGCTTTGGACAAATCTCAGGCTTGCTGTGGGACCTCAGGCAAATTCAGCTCTCTAAGCTTCAATATCCTCCTCTGTAAGACTAGATGTTTTAGTTCAAATGACCACAAGCAATAGTAGCGTACTCAAGCCAGCTAAAGATTGATTAGAGGGTCACTGGGAAGTATCTCACAGGCTCCAAATGCAGGAATGCAGCGGGCCTCCGGGCACACTAGAATCAGAGATGCAGGCACAGCTGGAAATGCAGACCACTGACAGTTCAGAATCCATTGTGGACTGGCTGAAAAATCTTTCCTTTGAATTTGTTTTGAGATGCAGCATGGTTGGGCCTGAGCCCTCTTCTGGTCAGGTTTTTTTGCCCTGACTTCCCTCACCCCTCACTGGCCCATGGAGAATTCAACAGTAAATTTTTCTCTGTTTCTGATCTTTGCTTCTCTGGGCCTATTTACTTCATTTTTCATGTTTTCTTCAGAAGTGTACTAACATTCCAACTCCAAATTCCCAGGGAAGAACCACAGTGGGTCCAGCTGTTGGACTGGTTATTGGTCAACTGGACCAATTATCGGTGACCAGGGGACAGAGTCACACTCTGTGGACATGGTGGCCCCTATTGTAAAGCTATGGGTAGAATGTAGGGCATGGTGAAAGGAACGTTTTCTAAAGAGGCTGCTGCAGATATAACCCTAGTATCCTTACATCTTAGAGTTACTAGGGGTAGGATATGCACTTATCATGTAACTGCTCTTGGCTGATGCTCAACAAACCTTTAGATACCGCCCCTGACTGCTTGTCCCATATCAGCCTGGCACTCTGGAGATGCATTCTACTTTATTTTAGTGAAAATAGGTGTTACATGTTTAATCATCTGTTAAATTTTTATTTAGTATTTTTATGTCTATATATCTGATATTGGCCTATCAATTTTTAGTTGTTTAAAAATTTGATGTCCCATCAAGTTTTGGAATTCTGTCTATATTTACCTCTTAAATTGTATTGGCTGACAAATAATGTTTTACATGGTTTTAAATATTTTGTAGAATATAGGGATTATTCATGTCTTCAAATTTTTAAACAAATCTCCTTAAGGAGTAATGGTTGGCACATTAGACTGGGAGTCAGAATGCCCACATTGTGGTTTGGTCTTCATCTTTATTTTCTGTATGACCTTGAACAAGTCCCTTTCCCTTCCTGAACCTCTATAGGATTACGAAGGACAGGATGGCTCGGATGTCCTGAACCCCCACTTAGGGGGTCTTTCTGGATTATTAGCCACTGGTCCCTGGGGTTGCCTCTTTTTTTGGCAAGCCCCCTCTGCACCTTTCTGGTGCCTTCTTGCAAATTTCTAGCCAGTAGTTTCCTTTTCCTCTGCCTTTGAAGTGCTTTGTGTTGTACTCTTGTTTCTTGGCCCTGAGTGTACCCTCTCAAAGCACTGTTTTTGCTATCTGTGGGTCTCAGCTCACATGGGCACTGTCTTGAGCATTGATTTTTTTTTTTTTTCTTGGTTCCCAGTAATAAGCTCTGAGACTGTGAAGCAGTCTGACTGCCTCTCAGGGATGTACCATCCTGTTCTGAAAACTCACTTCTTTGACTTCCCAGCACCTGGCCCCTCCTCGAGAGCTCTTCCTTCCAGCACCTCTAAAGAGTCTGCCCCTGCCCTCCTCCCCACCCTCTATAACATCTTCCTGGGCTGCCATGAGCCACTCTGAAGGTCCTCATGGCCACCTCCAGCCCTCACCTCTCTCCCCAGTCAGCTCAGTGGGGACTCCTAAAGGCCACCAGAGAATGGGGAGATGGAGGAAGATGCCAGGAGACCACAGGACAGGAAGTGAGGAGTCCAATAGCACTGACCCTCTACTCACACCTCGTAGGTGTGCCATGTGGGAAGGGACATCACTCTGATTTCTGTAATGATCTTCCCATGACATGCTTCTCCCTCTCCAGCATCCCAACCCTTTCTGAGCCAAGAGAGTGCTTTCTTATGATGGATTTTCCCGTCATTATAAAAATGTCTATTCATTGTAGAAAATTTGGAAAATACAGGTAAAGAAGGAAAGAAAAATCCTTATAATCCTACCATTCAGTGATAACCACTATTAATCTTTCTTTCATGTTTTCCATGAATATATGGATGCTTTTAAGCATGATAGAAATTATACTGACTATACTGTTTTAAAACCTGCATTTTTCAACTGGCCATATGCCACGAATATCCATCTGTGTCATTGTGCAGTCTTGTGCATCATCATTTTTGTGGGCAGCAGAGCATATATCATCCTATAGATGTACAAAACTTAATCCTGCTTTGTATTTGGGTAGTTTCCAACTTGGTACTATTGTAAATAATATTGTAATGACCATCGTCATGAAGAAATAATCCCTGATTTTCTTTTCCTTGTGTTAATCCCTAAGCAACCCCACCAGTGGTAGTCAAAAGTTAAGAATATTTTTGAGGTTTGTGGCACACTTGCCATGCTGCCCTTCAAAAAGGCTTTGCAGAATGTCAGACCCTTAGACGCCTTATTTTTTTTAAATAGGGTTAGTGGGGATTGAACCCAGGACCTTGGTGCATGCTAGGCATGCATTCTACCACTGATATACCTTCCCCCAAGTGGGTTAATTGATGTCTGACAGGTGGGCAATGACACTTCCATAGAGCACGTGCACTCCATGTGGGCTGGGCTTGTTTGTTCACTGCTACAATGCCTTGCACATAGTGGGGACTCAACATATACTTGTTAACTGAATGAAAGCATGAATGACTATCAAGTATACATTTTTAAATTTAAAGAGGTAATAACATAAGGAAAGTACTTATGTAGTCAGGTTTAAAACAGTAGCATATGGTACCAAATAAATTGTTTCCGTCATTCAGTCATTTAGCAAATAGTTATGGAACTATGCTATGCCTGGGGAAAAGACAGGATTGATGTAAGGATTAAGTGAGTTAACATATTGTATTAGTCTTCCAGCACTGCCATAACAGAATACCACAGGTTGGATGACTTAAATAATAGAAATTTATTTTCTCATGACTCTGAAGGCTTGAAGTCCAAGATCAAACCCATAGGGGGATGGAGACATTTGAAGCCCAGGACAGGAAAGAACAAGTCCCCTTACTTAGCATTAGGAACAGGCCTAGAGAGGAGAGATATGTGGCCTTCCTGTCCCCATTCCTCAGGAAGGACCAAGCCATGTTCAGTGGAAGAAAGAAAAATATTCAGTTAAGCTGCAGTCTATCACAGCTCCAGCACAGGTGTTTTTTTTAAATTGAAGTATAGTCAGTTTACAGTGTAGTGTCAATTTCTGGTGTATAGCATAATGTTTCAGTCATACATATACATACATATATTTGTTTTCACATTCTTTTTCATTGTAGGTTACTGTAGGTTATTGTATTGTTCCCTGTGCTATATAGTATAAACTCTTTTTTAATGTATTTTGTATATAGTAGTTAGTATCTATAAATATTGAACTCCCAGTTTACCCCTTCCCACCCCCTTCCCTGCTCTGGTAACCATAAATTTGTTTTCTATGTCTGTGAATCTGTTTCTCTTGTGTAAATAAGTTTATTTGTGTCATTTTTTAAGATTCCACATACAAGTGTTATCACATGGAATTTTTCTTTTTCTTTCTGGCTTACTTCACTGAATGATCTCTAGGTCCATCCATATTGCTACCAATGGCATTATTTTATTCTTTTTTATTGCTGAGTAGTATTCCATTATGTGAACATACCACAACTTCTTTATCCAGTCATCTGTTAGTGGACATTTAAGTTGTTTCCATGTCTTCACTATTGTAAATAGTGCTGCTATGAACATTGGGGTGCATGTGTCTTTTCAAATTAGAGTTCTCTCCAGATGTATGCCCAGGAGTGGGAGTGCTAGATCAGATGGTAAGTCTGTTTCTAGTTTTTTAAGGAATCTCCATACTGTTTTCCATAATGGATGCACCAAACTACATTTCCACCAACAGTGTAGAGGGTTCCCTTTTTTCCACACCCTTTACAGCATTTATCATTTGTGGACATTTGAATTATGCCCATTCTGATTGGTGTGAGGTGATACTTCATTGTAGTTTTGATTTGCATTTCTCTGATAATTAACAATATTGATCTATTTTTCATGTGCCTATTGGCCATTTGTATGTCTTCACTGGAGAATTGCTTATTTAGGTCTTCTGGCCATTTTTGGATTGGGTTGTTTGTTTTTTTGTTAAGTTTTATGAGCTGTTTGTATATTATAGAAATTAAGCCTTTGTCAGTTTCATCATTTGCAAATATTTTCTCCACTCTGTAGGTTGTCTTTTTGTTTTGTTTATAGTTTCCTTTGCTGTGCAAAAGCTTGTAAGTGTAAATAGGTCCCATTTGTTTATTTTTGTTTTTATTTCTATTGTCTGGGTAGACTGCCCTAGGAGAACATTGCTAAGATTTATGTCAGAAAATGTTTTGCCTATGTTTTCTTCTAGGAGGTTTATCACAGCACAGGTTTTTGAATTACAATATTCACAAGTAGAGAGACATCTGCAGGAAAAGTAACTGGATGTGACATCCTGCAGGAGGCCAGACTAAATGTGTCCTATGACATCACTCTGGAGGGAAGGTTGCCAGCAGCCACAAGAGAACCTGGGGCACTTCTGCAGCTGAGTGCTGCAGAGGAGTGCTGGGCCTGGGGTTTGTGGCATGGCCCCTGGGCCCTCTGTTCTGCGAAGAAATGCTTTGTTGACTCCCTGGTCTACAGAGAAGTTATCTGCCCACCTCTGTAGGACAGTCTGGTCTGGGGAGATACCTTCTTTCTACCTAGCTTCTGGTTCCCCCTGAGTCTCCTCCTGAGCACCAGCAGGTCTTCAGTTAATCTGCTGCCAGTGGGAATGGAGGGAGGGGATTCTGACAGCCATAGGACACCCTCTTGGAGGATCCCTGCCAAAGCTGAAACATGAAAAATTTCATCAAAGTCCCTGCCAGGCTGTGCCTGAGTTCTAGCAGGAGCAGCTCTCCCAGGAGTCCAGATTCTGCAATGAGAAAGAAGGTGGAAGTGCTTATTATAAATATGGGAAGTGTCACCTACAAGGTATACACAGACAGGCCTGGGCACATATATGCCATATATGGGTACTACAGGCACAGGCCCCTACACAAACTCACACCCTAGCTGTTGAACTGTAAGCACAGGATAGGTGCCTTTAGTGAGTCTGAAGAGATCTCTGGCTCTTTCACTCTCTGCTGCCTGACATTTGCTTTCTTATTTCCTCCCGTCTTCTTCCTGGGTCAGCTGGTGCCTGCCCTAGGAGAGCTGCATGCAGAGAGGGTTAGGCTGTCTGAGCGCTGTCCTCGGTGCTGGAGGCCTGGTGGGGCTTGTATGTTTGAGAATAAGCAAGAATGTTGGAGGAGGTAACCTTGAAATCCAGGTGTAGATATCCACTCGGTCTCACCAGAATAACTACCCTTATCCTCTTGAAAGATTATGCAACTGGGCTTCCTCCTTTCAGTCCCAGACACTGAAAAAGAGGGTGTCCAACTGAAACAAAGTCCCCCTAAAACCGAGTACCCTTACCAAGTTTACGATCAATCTCTCTATCCAAAACTTTATCCCCTTTCTTGTCCCCTCTGACCTCAATCCTAACTGTGCTAAGTAATCAACTAATCAACCAGAGTCAGATAATTTAAATTGCTATTGTCAATAATGTTGTTAATGTACTAAAATTGCTATTATAGATATCATCATTAAGGTACTGTTTTGCGTTTGTTTGTTTGTGTGCTTGATATTTGACAACACTGGCCATGAACTATTAATAATGGGTAATCAGAGCTCTGTTCCATCTCGTAGCCCCCCAGGGTATATTTTGCAGAATTGGGAAATTTTTAGTTATGCACTTATGAAAAGGAAAAAAAATGTATTTTATTGTAACACTGCTTGACTTCAGTACTCCTTAAAATCTGGAGAACAGTGGCCCCTAATGGCTCTCTAAATTATAATACCATCTATCAATTAGAACTGTTTTTTGTTAAAGGGAAGGAAAATGGGATGAAATTCCTTATGAAAAGGCTTTTATGGTATTGCATCAAAGTGAGTCTTTTGGAACTTGTTTGGATTTGAGCCTTTTGGAATTGGTTTGGCTTTTATCTTGTGTATGTGGGTGAGTGTATATTTGTGTTAAAGAAGTGCACTATTTAAATTGGTAGACATGGGAAACAAAACTTTAGTTTCTAAAATAGCCCTTTAGGATGCATCCTACAAAATTGGACCACCTTTACTTTTAGTTCTGTGACTAAAGCCAAAATTATATATGTGTATGTATATATATATGTAACACCACATGGTCACAATATTTTTTAGACTCTGGGGAAAAATGCCCAAAATGAGGCTCATTTGACAATCCAAAACTGGTTTTGCTTGCTTGATAAAACACTTTTTTCAGAATTCTGACCCTACAGGAGTAAGTCCTAATAGGAGGAACTTGATTTTCTCTCTCTGTGCCTTTGAGATGTAAATGTTCTAATGGGCTCTCAGGAACTCATCTTTGTCTTAGTAGATCATCTCCAATTCCTGAGACGGAAGGGAAAAAAGGAGGAAAGAGGCCTTTTAAAACTTAACTTACCACAACTATTATTTATAAACTGTGAGTTTTATATTGTAATATCTGATTCATGACTAAGTTTAAAAATGAAGCTATGAGATCTCTGGTTGCATCTGTCTATCTGTCTATGTGGGCATTATAAATATATCTTTATATTTGGATGGTCTTATCAAAATTAATTTCTAAATAAGTTCTATTTAATTGGCTTAAAGGAAATAGAGTACTTGTATATAATTCTCAGAAATATTAAGGAAACTAACCCAATGACTTTTAGGTTCACATGAACTGGGAAATATTCCATATTAAATTAATATTTGGTATTAAAATTAGTTTAAGTTTGTTGGTTTAATTAATATAGACATGTCTTTAGAGCCATCAACATTAAGTATAGTACTTTTATTGTACTTAAGTTTAACTAGAAGTCAAATAAGCTCTTATTATATCTGCTACAAAATTTGTCTCCAAAAAAATAATAACTTGGTATAATGAAATTTTTATAAGTTAATTAAATGTAAGTGAGATAAAAGCTTTTAGGTAAACTCTTCACGGATAATTATGTTTTGGGACTGTCCACTTAAAAATAGTGTCTCCAGGCTTTGATAACTTAAAAATTTAAAATTTAGCTAGATTAAGTTAAATGATGAAAGTTTTAAAAATATCTAGGTCATTCTAAAATAAAATAAGATTCTGGAACATTATTGATTGGTCAACATAGGCTTCCTTTTACATAGAAACTAGAGCTATTTAGAACTATTAATAAATATGTTTGGTTTCACACTAAGACATTTTCTGTAAGAAAGTATATCTTTAGAAATTACAAATAATATTTATAACTTTGCCAATCAAAAGAATGCTAATGTAAGACAGTTCATAATTGCTTACTTCTTAGTTTTCTAGAAATTAAGGTTTTTAAGAATTAGGAATTCTAATTAATGTATGTAACTAAAACTAAAAATTAATAAGAAAAACATCTTTGCAAGGAAAAAGAAGGTATAAGGAATGGAAATGCATTTTGTTAAGGGAAAATAATTTTTTCTTAAAGCTAGTTATTTCTAAATAGGAAAGAAAATAAAGGGACAAATTAATATGGATGCAGAAAGCTTACAAGGGAAAAAATCTTTAGAAAGGAATTCTATGTATGGTTGGGACTAACTAAGATTAGAATAAATTTAACTGAGTAAGTCAATTTTAATATTAAAGGTAAGATGATATTTGGTTTGGTTTCTCTCTCTGTTAAGAGAATAAAGCTTTTTTTTTTTTTCACTATTGAGCTGCTTTTAATAGCAGATTGTAAGTTTCTTTACAAGTTTTTAAGAAATTTATTGTAACCTTTTGTATTTGCTTTTGAAATCTTTTACTGTCACTTTGGTTAAGGGAATAAGTATTGATTCATAGTGACCTATTAGCCTAATTGACCAAGTGTTTTGAAGCTTTTTGATATTTTGACAAAATTCCCCACGATGAAATTCTAATTAAAGTTCACTTTACCTCTAGCTAACTTTAAGTTTTCCAATGGGCCCCTGAAGCATCTCAGAGAGAGAGATTAAACCAACTAGTTTTATACAGTATGCTAAATTACATAGGAAGCATTGTCAAATGAGTGATAAATCTTCTTAGATTATATTGTATGGGTAAATGTTTTTAATATAGATATTTTGGAAATGATATGAAATTCCTAAAAAAAGTCCTAATAAAATGTTATCAGTCATAATTCTGCTTATTTTCTTAAAGTGTTATATGTCATAGCAGTAACCATGTTTCTTTGCCAATTGTATTGTAATCAGATCTTTAACCATGCCTTTTAAAGTCTTTTGTCCTTTATAGACAAGCAGTTATTGTTGTACTCATGCTTTTGCATAAAAAAAATGCTTCATCTTCAAGAAGATTCATAGAAAGGAGTTTTTGACAAGTACAGGTTTCTGATAACTTTCAGATCATGCCACTGAACTGGGTAAGAAATTAAAGAATCCTGTTGGCTTCATAAAACTGTTGACAAAAAGGATTAGTTACATAGGATTGAGTGTACTGGTGAATATGGTTATAATTTTAATGGGTTTTGTCTGAAATATTACTAACTTTTAATCTGTGTTTCCCAGATATAAAGAAATCTTTCCCCTTAAGCTAATTATGACTTACAGCAGCTTGGTAAATTATACCTTTGTAAGCAGAATTGAAACATTTATCTTTTCTCTCTAAGTGATCCCTCCAGAAATCGGAAACTCTTAGGTTCCCAGAAGCCTTATTAGGTAGATAAAGAAGACCACCTCCTGACAGGTGCAGGAATCTCAAGGTATTTGGGGGACCTCGAGAAGAGAGGAATTCACCCAGACCTATGGATATCACAGGAAGAATCTGTGGCCAGCCCTTGGTGTGGCTTTCCTTGGTTTGCAAGGTGTTTGAAAAGTTCCAACACAGCCAGTTTAAAAGAGCCTATGTGATCAACTATACTTCTGTAAATAACTGGGCCAAGTTGATTGAAACCAGACTTAGATTGCAAACAAATTAATCTTAACTCAGCTATATTTGTAAAATTTAGGGTAATTTTAGAGAGAAAAGGTTGTGTTTCAATGGATATTAAATTCTAGTTTTGTTAGTTGAGGTGTGTCTTTGCTGCTTAAGATTCACTTCCCAGATAGCTCCTTGTTATTATGTTACATTATTATAAAATTTAATTGAATTATTAAAAGGACACTCTAAATTTTGTTCTGTAGCTTACCGCAGAAGTCTATGGATAAAGATCAGATGCTCCATAACCTGCAACTAGGAGATTATGCATACTGGAAAAGGTATCAGTTAAAGGACTATTTCCAGTGTAGATGAAAAGACCATTATCTAGTACTTTTAACTAGTTTATGCACAGCAAAATTGAAAAGAATTTACTCTAGAATTCATTTTTCTGTTCAGGACTGGTCTACAGAAAGGACTGCTGACCTCAAACAACACCCACATCATGACAAGAAGAAGATGACAGCAGTGGTAGACAACTGACCAAGAATCCAGGCCAGGCCTGTAAGACCTATCCTACTAATTCAGTTCAACTGTTTACCAAACGTTTGTCCCCTATCAAAATTGAAAGTTATTATTTTACTTTTAACTATGCTGTTGCCTCTACTGTTCAGGAAGAAAGAAAATTCTCTAGTGAAGTTGTCACAGGGTACAACTACTCGTGACATGTATCACTGCTTGCTTTAAGTCTATGGCTAACAGCACATGTACAATGTTTGTGTGACAATTTGGTATGATGGATAAAATGTATAGCCTATAAAATGTTTCCCCCGTTATCAAACCTTTGAACTTATTCACTATGTCTGATTAAGTTTCCCCCAACGTGGATAACTAGACAGACGGTCCTCTCTCTGTATATACATGCTGATATAGGTAGAAACATATAGATACCTGTATCTATATAGATATAGCTATAGATATATATAAACAAAGAGGAGACCTAGCACCAAGGGACATGATGGATCCAGGACAAGCAGCAACCACTCTGGCATCCAGGTTCAAATATTTTGATCTATTGAAATATTTGCAAACAAAAGGGGAAATGACCAAAGAAATTTTCACATTTTGAGGTTCGGGGAAGTCATTCTGGCTTATACAGGGTTTAACTTAAACTAGAACAGCCTGTTCTGTGGCTTATCAAACATACATTGTGTATCTGCTTTAACCATTAAGAAAAAAATACATTTAGAAATAAAAATAGAATAACTGTGGTTCAGGCACCCAAAATAGAGCTGGGTGGCCATTGTGGACATGGCTTCAGACTCATTCCTCTATTACTGAGGACTTGAATTTTATGAACTGTATCTGACTCAAAGATACCACCAGCCATTTTCAAAACAATATCTGCTAGCAGCTGCCAATTGCAACCTTATGGTCTCAAGGTAAATATCAAATCTTCCTTTTACTTTAGGAGTGGTAGTAACAAATGAGACAGCTCAAGGCATAGCCTCCCAACAGAAGGCATTAGATTCCTTAGCTGGAATAGTATTAAACAATAAAATTGCTTTTGATTGGATTTTAGCAGAAAAGGGAGATATATATGTAGTGGCTAATAGCTCCTCTCACGTATATGTTAATAGCACACCGGAAGTTAAAACCTATTTAGATAAAATTAGGAAACTGGTTACCAAGCTACAAGTCTCCCTGGAAGTACCAGGTCCAGACTGGTTTTCAGGCTTATTCTCTTGAATTCCTCAGAGAATGAGATCTACTTTATTAAAGTTTGGATTGTCACTCCTTCTCCTAATTGGGTACCTGATTATAAAACATGCTATAAGCTGTTGGACCAAAACAGTAGACCAAAGGACTAAAATTTAATCACATAAGACTTGGGTCCAAGACCTGGAACTTAGAAATATTTCCAACTCAGTGTGCAATGTTTCCATTCCCCAAGTTGAGGCAAGACTACACCCCATTTCAGCAGGACATAGCCAGAGTGATCGTCACCCTTTTCCCTCAAAAATTTGGAGGAAAGTTAAAACAGGAGTGGAGATTGAAACTGAGTCCTCCTAAAATTGAGTTCCCTTACCAAGTTTATGATTCAGCTTTCTATCCAAAACTTGATTCCCTTTCTTGTCCCCTCTGGCCTCAATCCTGTACTAATTGAACACTGATCAACCAGAGTCAGATGACCTAAATTGCTGTTGTTAACCTTGTTAATGTACTAAAATTGCTATTATAGATATCATCTTTAGGGTACAAACTCAGGTAGTTTCTCTGGGGCAAGATGAGCTAACAGACTGTCGAGTCATGGACCACCTGGCCAGAGAATCATAAACTAGAGACATCCTGACTCCCAAAACTACAATTAAGAATGTCACAGAAGTGTCATAAGATGATTAATTACAGCTTCTTTGTTCTTACCCCTTAAAAAAAACAAAAAACTAACTCTAACTCAAAGACCAAGTTGGAGTGGATCTGAGGCTTGTTCCCCACTCCCTTCTTTGGAGCACTGAGATAATGTACTTTCACCACAATCTGTTGTCAGTAGATAAGCTTTACTGCGCCGCAGGCAGGCGTAGTAGGTTCAGTTTGGTAACACAATTCCTCAGCTAGCAGTTTGGCCATCTGTGACTGTGGGTGGCTATGTGGTCATTCACTGTAACTATGAGGAGTCTCTTGAGACCTAATATTGCCACATACGGTTGGGAATGAAGACCACGATTGCCTGTGTTCTTGTGAAACTTCATGTGACTTCCTATGACCGCATGTGACCTGATGTAGCAGCCTGTGACCACATGGAGCCTCCTGTGACCTTGAGTGGCCTCAGCTCCAATCTTCCCAGAAGACTGAAGTCTGGGGTCCCCAGAGAGTCTGGGCACTATCCAGTCTGGGCCTAGCTGCCTTTTTGCTATATCCTAGATAGACCCTCATTGCCCTCTCCTCATGGCTTGCAGACTTGGCACCCAGAGTCTCCTAGTGTCTCCAAGAGGGGGTTCCTTGGGGACGTTAGCGTCAGCGGGAACCGGCCCACCCGCAAGTGTCCCTCCTAGAACAAGTGACAGCGACCCCTCTGACACACGAGCCTGCCCAGCCATAAAGGCCAGGGTCTCGCGGGATAAGGGTCTTGCATTGGTGGGGTGGGCGAGGCGTCACGCTTCTGCGCTAGTCTCATCGCGCGCCCCTGTCCCGCCCGTTTTCCCATAACGCCGGGTCCTGACGTTGGGCGGAGGCGGAGAGGGCAGGTCCGCGCCGCAGCCCAGCCCCTGCCCCGCCGGGGACCTTGGCGGTTCCAACGCGGCTGCGAGAGCGCGGGGCTCCCGGACCCGGCCAGCGGCGGAGCTGGCAGGGGTCCAGTACAGGGCGCGCGCCGCGCCCTCCCCCTCCCGCCAAGACTCCGCAGCCGCGCGAGGAGGCGGGGCGCTGCGGAGCCGGGGGGCGGGGGCTAAAAATACCCGGCGGCGGCGGTAGCGGCTGCGCGGCGACTGCTGGGGCTGCGGGGTTGCGGGGCCGCTGGCCGCGGAGGGCGTTCCGGGCCAGGCTGGGCCCCGCAGACCGACATGCTGACCTTCTTCCTCGTCTCCGGGGGCTCCCTCTGGCTGTTCGCAGGTAAGTCCCCACCCTGTCCTTGTCCCTGACCCCCATTCCCTGCTCTCTGTGGGATCTTGGCCCCGGGTAGGGGTGAGCCTCCAGCCCGGGCTGTTGAGCCGTCCTGTCAGGGCTCCCCCGGGCTGCCCAGGTTCCCCCCACCTCCAAATTCTGGCGGGCCCCGGGCCAGGTTTAGGAAGCAGCTGTGACTGTGGAAGTGAGGGGCCTTGCTCTCTGCGACCCCACAACAACCTACTCTTTGTGATCTCGCAGCAATCCCTCTCAGTTTCTTGCACCCACCTCCCCTTATGGCGAAGACTATGTGCTGATGAGACTAGGCCCTGAGCCCACTCATCTCCCAAGGCCAAGTTCAGGGACAGACAGTTTATCCCTGTCCATCTCCAGGGTCCAGAAACTCAAGAGTGTGAGTCCCCGAGGACCCATGCAAGTCAAGGACATGAACAGGACTGACCTGGGGCTTCCTGATGCCGGTCAGAGGGTCTCCTCACAACCCCTCCCCCCGACCACCCTTCAACCAGAGTACACCATTTCTGTGAAGCAGGGTTTCACCTGGCTCCTCAGCTATGCCCAGGGCTTGTATCCCCACCCTGCAAACCACCTCCCCTCTTCCTGCATCCTCTCAGGAAGCTTTGAGGAACCCCCTGGATCCCTGCCCAACACTCTTCCCTACTCCGCAGACACACACCTAGGCTCTCACTGAGGACCCATTCATCTACCAGTTTTGCTGCCCGCACCAGCCACTCCTCTCCCTGAGCATTGGGTTCCTCTAGATTATGATACCAGTAAAGGGAATCCACTCCCCCCACTCCCATGTGCAGGTTCAGCCTGATAATGTATGTGAGGTGCTTAACCTTATACTGGCCTCAAGCTGGACGTAGCCCAGAGCAAATGTTCTATGAATGCTAGTGTTTATTATTTCATGTTTAAACAGCAGCATCAGAGGTGGTTGTAAGGTTTTCTGAGCCGAAAAAGGGGAGGAGACTGTTTTGAAATCCTTACCTGAAACTTTGCCCGTGTTATTTAATATTCACAGCAAATCCTAGGAGCTTGGTAGTGCTATCCCCTTTTTACTGAGGTTCAGAGGTTAATTGACTTGCCCAGTGTCATACGGATAATGTCTGACAGATTAGGTAGGGTTTGATCTGAGGCTTTAACTGATCAATCATTGCTAAGTGCTTGGTGGTATCAGGCTTGAACCTACAGGGTTGGTGGGCCAGATTATGGTAGGCAACCCCCCGCCACCATTGCCCTGAGTCAGGCCACAGGGACACCTCCCCTGAGCGGGGAGAGAGTGAGGCCTCCCTAATCCCCTCAGCTCCCTAAGCTCCTTCTGTCTGCTGTGTCGGAGGACAAGCCATGCAGGAGTTATTAAAATAATGATAATGATGATCGTGATAGTAACAGTCATCATTTATTGCTTAGGTGATGGTCTCAGAGCCTTTTACCCACACCAGGACCCCTTTGTCCTACCATAGGAGGCCCCCACCTAGCCATGGGTCCAAGGGAAGCTCTCTGGAGCCTTGGTCTTCTGTGGCTACAGGGAGGTGTCTGGGGGCTACAGGGCCACATGTGGCAGGAGTCATCACCTGTGAGAAAAATACTGTCACAGTGCAAGATCCTCGTCTGAAAGTGGGATTCAGCAAGCACTAACTCATACTGGCTTTCCATTCTGCTTTGGTGTGGAGCGTTTCCCAGAGCAGTCAGTGCCTCCCTGATGGGGACGCTGCCTCACTGGAAGACTGTACAGGGGCCCAGGAATGATCAAGCAGGACAACTCTGGGTGCAGGTGGCAGCTGCTTCCATAAAGGCCGAGCTTCTCAATGCATACAAGAAATTCTTCAAAGATGCCACCTTGGTTTAAGAATGAGAGACTGAGCGTGTGGCTGGTGTGTGGTGCTCACCCCAGACACGCATTGTGGCATTCTCAGATCATGTGTCCACTTTGCTTGGGACTTTGCCTGGACCCCAGTGTTTCTTTGAGATCAGAGGGGACACCTAGGGTAAGACTAAGAACACATTCTGTCTTGTAATCTCCAGGATCCTGTGGCAGCTGCCAGAGCCCTTTGGCTCAGCCAGAAATAGGAGAGGACTCCTGAAGTGCTGTGACTCTTTGTAGAGTTATGTGCTGTTTGCCACCCAGTCTGGCCCTAGGGGGACAAGGGAAAGGTAGAGGGGAGCTGTCTGGAGGGGAAACTGACTATCTGGGGGAAGCAGCCATGTGCTCCGAGCCCTAGAAGATCAAGGGCTGTATCCGTCCTGTTTCCCACAGAGCAGGCCAGCACTGATTCCTGAGCCAGCCCAAATCCCACCTGTGTATTGACTGGTAAACAAGGAAACAAAGTAGATGCAGTGTGATGAGTCAGATGCTGTGCCTGGCCGAGGAAAACATGGTCTCAGTGCTAGGAGCACTCGGAGGACTATGGGAACAATGGACTGGCACTTCTGCCTGCCTGTATGGCACCACTGTGCAAAGTAGAAAGAAGTTCCCCTCTTCATGGATGAATTTCTTAGCAGGTACCCCTTCCTCTAGGCTGATGCAGCCCCGTGTCCTTCTACAGGGTCCAGTCTGCACAACCATATACCTGACCATCGGTGACAGCTGAGTGGGCTTCTGCATCATACAGGGGTGTTTGTCAGAGGCAGGTAGGCCAAATCCCAGGTAGAGAAAGTCAGGCCAGCAAAGATGTGCAGGAAGAACTATGGTGGGGGATGGGTCTTTATGTGTCTTGTGCCTGAGGAGCCTAGGTTGTAGGAGGGGATGGAGTCTGGATGGGAGAGGATTCTAGAGAAGATGGTTTTGTTTAGGGGGCAGATGTGCCCTCATTTAGCTGCAGTGGCCAGGCTGAGCCAGCAGGAAGAGAGTGGAAGCTGGGAGAGCAGTGGGAGGCTATTGTGATGTTATAGATGAGAATAGCTATGGCCCAGTCGAGGCTGAGTTCCAAGAAGAGGAAGGTAAGTGGCCCCAGCTGTGACCTTTGGGGAAATGGGGACTGGCACTGGTGGCTGAGACTGGTGTGCCAGCAATCTGGGTGTAGTTGTCCAGGGCAGGTGCAGACTTGCACAGCCTGGCTCAGCTCAGCCCCATCAGATCCTCCCCACACCTCTGCTCCCATTAGGGTGGAGGACTGATGAGAGGACTGGGGCTATCTCTGGAGGCCCGGGAAGGCAACCAGGGCCCTGACAGATGGTGGGTCTCCAGGCAGAACAGCTCGGGGCATGCCTTACAAAATGAAACCTGGATTTGTACATGGTGCACCACTCTGCAAGAATTCTGACCTCAGCATCTCTCACCCTTCCTGGCCTGTGATAGGATACAGGGGTGCTCCCAGTGAGAGCACACTGACACCAGGGGGCGGCACAAACTGGCAATTCTGTTCTCTGGCTGGTTTTCTGTTCCTTGCTGATTGTAAGACTCTTGGGTTGACCTTCAGAAGGCCGAATTTGGCTCAGCTACAGCCCCAGATGGGACGCAGGGCTGTCCCCGACACAAATCATGCAGGATAAGTGAGCTTGAAGCTCTGGCTTGTTTGTATCAAGAGGCAGAAGTTACAGGCATTTGTATAACAGAAGCTGCAGTGTGTAACTAGTCAGTGCCTGGCACATAGTAGGCATTGAAATATTCTTTGTTGAGTGAAGGACTGTGTATTGGGGGGGAGCTGGGGTAAGAGGATGGGCAGTGTTTTCATGAGGGGAAGTGTAGTTGCAAAAATGCTGATTTGACTACTATTTCCCTGAACACCTACTGTGTATCAAGCACTGTGTTCTATAATCCCCCCACGCTTTTCCTTTAATCTTACCCACAACACTGGTGCTGTTATTCCCATTTGATAGATGAGACACCAAGACACAGGAAGTTCCATGGTGAGGCAGCTCCTAAGAGCTGTAAGACCATGTGCTCAGACTTCCAGATCAGGAAGGGACCACCTGCAGGATCAGGCAGAGACTGAGCCCCTTGAGCAGGCTGATCAGTGGGCACAGACAGGGAGCGATCCTTGGATGGGGAGGGTTTAAAGAGAAGACAAGTGCAAAGGACCAAGAACTGAGACTGGCACATGGGAAGGGACCCACTAAGTGTTTGCTAAAGTTATAACAACTTGAGCTAGGCCTTCCTCAAAGGAGTTGCAGGATTCTGACATGCAGAAAGGAAGTCAGGGAAGAAAAGGCATTCCAAGAAGAGGGGTCCGTGTGAGGAAAGATTGGCAAGAGGGGTGAATGAGAGCTAGGGACAAACTGCCCAGCTAGTGAGTTCTCCAGAGCTGGGCCCTGCAGGCACTAGAAGTCTGAGCCAGGCAGCATGGGCTTTATTCTGTGTTGTAGCTACATCAAGGACTTATGACCAAAACTGGGCATGTGGATGGCCAACGTGACACTATCCCTGTGCTCCACAAGCCATGTGCATCCCCTGGTGGCACATGTTGTACTGAACTGCAGTCTTTGGCCTCCTCTACTAGCCCTATGATCTCCCTGAGGGCAAGGCCAGGCACTTGCCAGGGTGTCTCCTCTCTGTACCCCAACCTATGGCTGGACACACGGTGTGCATCAGTGTTCATTGCATAAATGAATGATATGAAGAATTCCCTGAGTATTATTTATTTTAATAGTGATATGTTTTACAAGCTGTTTTCTTATAAGTCCATTAGCTGACAGCAGACCTTGAGTGAGCTCCTTCTCAGTGCCAGGTTGTGTGTCTACTGGGGTATGATGCCAATACAGGAGAAGCCACAGGAAAAGCAGGTGTGAACCCCTTGTGGGCAGAGCCAGGTCAGTCTTCACTGGAGCACCTGGAACAGAAGGAGGTGTTCCAGAAGTGTTGATGAACTAATGAATGAGTGATTGACCAAACTTGCAGCTCTAGGGTGACTGGTTTACAGAAAATATTCTTCTCTGAGGATAAAATGTTATTGTTTCCTTAGAGCTCCAAGTGTCCAGTCTCTCAGTAGGCTGGGAGCTCTGGCCAAGCAGAGCTGAAAAGAGGCCCCAGTCAAGGTCCTCAGCTCACTGCGTGATCTGGTGTGAGATGGCTGTATTCCCTGCGTTGGCCTGGCCGGAGTCCCTGCTAACCACCCATTGGGCTCCAGGAGGGGAGCGCTGTGAGTGAGATGCTACTTTTGGCCCTTGGGGTTGTCCTTCAGGTCCGGCCCAGAGGCAGTGTCACATGATCACTCAGCTATTCTGGGAGCCCACAGTTGGTGTGGCCATCCCCAGGCCTAGTTCCTTTGTGTGGCTCCTGATTCATGTGAGGCTTGGGGCTTGTGACAGGCAGATGTATGAAGATGGGAGATGGGGTGGGACAAATTCTGAGCGAAGCCGGCCTGTCTGTTCTGAGACTGAATCTGTAATCTTAGAGCCTGAAGAATTTCAATCCCAAGAAACGCCATCTGTGCCTGTTCACCTGCTCTTCCCAGAGACACTTTCCTTTCCCAATCGCTACTCCAGAGGGTGTGGGTGCCTGGGGATTGTCCATGGAGAGTTGAGGGTGGGTTATCTTCTGCTTTGTCATCTGCTCATTCAGGCCTGCATTCCAAGACAGCCACTTCCTGGGGCTTTAGAGCAGGAAGCCAGGCCAGGATGGTGCCAGTGAGGTAACAATCAGCATCTCAGTTTCCAGACCCTGGGGTAAGCAAATCTCCGTTGGCACCTGTTGGGGCCAGGGACAGACCTAGTGATTGATGGCTATTGGAGGAATGGAGAGAGAGGATGGCAGGCCCAGGTTGAATGGGCACTTCTTAGACAGAGCCCAGTAATCAGCACTGGCAGCCCTGCCCCACTCACAGCACACCACAGCTTGGCCCATCAGCACAGGAGGTGGATACCGAGGGACTGAGCAGGACTTGTCCTGCTACAAAGCCCTATTTTTCCCTCCAGTGTGTTTTCCCCGTTTCCCTGTTTTCTTTCTCCAAATTACTCAGAGGGCTAGGTCCCCAGCGGGGCTCCTTCTGACCACTAACCCTTGCCCGCCTTGGCTATAAACCATTCTGGGCACTGACTTCAGGTCCTGCCACAGAGATGGAAGTGCGACTGACAGGGACAGCAAGGTCAACCAGCAATTAGACAGTGGGGCCAGCTGGAGGCCACACGGCAAGGACAGTCAGAGATGGGGATAGGAAGGTAGTCAGACCTAGGGTGTAGAGAGCAGCAAGATGGAATATAGGCTAGGCAGTAAGATTGGACAGGGAAGTTGGCCTGAGGCTGGATGGTGATGCCCCAGAGGCCAATGAGAGGAAAGCATGAATCAGTATGGAGAAGGAGGACTCAGCTGGGACCCATCCAGGCCTACAGTTCCCCCTGACTTTGGAAGGGGCAGTGCTTCTGGCCCTTCTGCTATGTCCCCTAGCTGCATGAAGCCACTTAGTCTGCAGGACCCTGCTTGGTGGCTGGAGAAGTTAAGTGTTCATGGTGACAGTACCTTCCAGTAGATGGGTTAGATGTGCTTCTCTAAGGGTACCTTCAACTCACCCATACTCAGCCTCCACCCTACCTGCAGGCTGCTCCCCCCAAGCCTGGCTCTGCTTGGGGTGGTGGAGGGAAAGGGAGGGCAGGCCTTCCTCTGGCCAGCGGGCTGGTGGGAGATTTGGGTACATGTGTCCCTGATCTCCTTTCCACAGGTCAGACAGCAGGGGAGGCTGTGACCTGTGAAACCCCCTTTTCCATCTGGACTGAAGTTTCTTTTCTCCTTCTCTGCCTCCTGCTTCTTCTCCCTGGGGCAGCCCCATGAACCCTCACAGATTCATGCCTGGCCTCTTGGCTTTATGGACATATTGTGTGGCCTCAGCTAATAGTAGGAAGACCTGAGGGGGTAGGCAGCAGTGGACTGTCATCAGAGATGGGCGTTTTCTTTGGGCTGAGCAGCTGACAAGGCCCGTTTCCCTTGGATCTCAGGAGATCTGCAGAGCATCCACGAACCCTCTTGGTTCAGAATCAGTTCCTGGGTGGTTTTGTCCTAGATTTCCTCTCAGGCTGAATGATCATATGTGTGTTTGAGATCTTGCTGTGTCATGGTCTCCTGTTTGGGAGGCTGCGTATTCATGCTCCCTAGGATACAAGGCTTGTGCTGTGTTCATAGGTTAGCCTCACCTGTGCTTATCCTGTCTCTATGTGGACACCTAGAGTGTGCACTGTTTTGTGCCTAGTTTCTTCACTCAGTACCATTCACAGTGCTGTGTGTAATGAGGAGGTTTGCAACAATACAAAAATGTGAAAAATGATGGCAGTACCATGAAATTTTCAAGTTAAACGCATTTTAGTTAAATGACTGTCCTTTATTCCGGGATAACGTTTTTCCATCTGTATTGTAATGAGATGTCCTGGGAGTTTGGTTGGGGTTTTGTTTTATTTTGTTGTTGATACATTTGTGTGTGTAAGTGTGTGTGCTGTGGTAAATGGATAGCTCCTGGTGACCTTAGGGTGTCAGAAAAGTGGCATTTCTGGCCTCTGAAAGTTTGAACAAGATTGGGTCTGACCTTGTCGTGGTGCCTCTGTTGAGGATGGAGTCTACGTTCTGGAGTGTGATCACGCGCCCTGGGGCTCTGGGTTACACACCCACCCGCAGCCTGAGGACCCTTGTGGTGGCAGCACTTCGGGCAGCAGGCAAGGATACACGAGGCCTCTCTCCATTCTTAAAAAGTCCTCTCTGTGCACCGCAGGGGCTTTTGTTTACTGTCACGTTTTCCTTCCCATTTCTTTCTCCACATTTACCATCAATACCACAAGTGTTACTGAAGCTCCCTCGTTCGAAAATGTTGCTACCTGGGACCCAGTCATTCCTATTTCTGAAAAGGTCAAAACCCACAGAGCCTCAGAGTGAGCCAGTCCTGTTTCCAGGTCCCACACGCCCTGACCTGATGCACTGCCTCCTCCACAGCGGCCACAGAGGCCTCCAGCTCCCTCTGGATGGATTGTGGTTTAGTGAGATTCCAAGTGGTGGGTGCTCTCAGTGAGCCGGTGTGAACCTTGTCCATTGGCCTTCCTGGGCCAGCCGGGGCCTCATTTTGCTTTGGTCTGAAAGAGATTTTTGTTCTCCGGTGAGAACAGCCCCGGCCTGGCCTGGTGCCGGAGCCAGCGGCAGGAAGACAAACCCTTTCATGTGACAGTCCCAGAGTAGAGAGGTGCAGGCCTGCCAGCAGCAGGCCCTCCCCTGCCTCTGCTCCTTGGGAGGCAGTGATTTGCATATCCCTCATTCATCCTGGCCTTGAAAAGGAGGTCTGAGTTCTCAGTGCTCCCTGCCCAGCTGAGGGCTGGGGCTGCTTGAGCCTGTTGTTAACCCTGTGGATGCCACAGGCTCTCACTGGCCAACAGTAGGTCTTGGTGGCTGGAGGGCAGTGAAGACAGCAGCTGCTGTGTGGCCCTGGCCTCCAGAGGATGATCCAGGAGGTAGCAGAGTCCCTTTGACCAGCACTTTTATCAAAGTACAGGGAAGCCAGAAAATTTAAGCTATTTGTCAGATTTCACAGAAAACTTACCTTTAACCAAAGGCAAAACTCCCTTTTCTCTGCTTCCTGTCATTCCTGTGAAATAACAATGACCCCGGAATGGTGGGTAAAGGTGCCTTATTGGCTCCTGGCTGCAGCGGTGGTCCCTCTGGCCAGGCTCTGGAGGTACAGCTTGCCTGGGACACTTTGGCATCCTAAAACCCCAACGTGCTAGGTCAGGTGAGCTGGTGGGCACCATTAGCTTGTGACTGTGACTTCAAAAGCACCAGGCTATGTATAGTACCAACCAGAGTCTTACTCCTTCAGCAGCTGAATGCCATCCTCCCAGCCTCAGTACAGCCAGGTCCCTGCCTCCTTCACAGAAGCCCTGACATCTTACAGGCTCTTCCTGTGACCTACAACCCACTCTGTCGCCTTAAGAACCCTCCTCCCCATCCTGCTCCTGCTCTTCTCCTTGTTCCCCCTCTCTGACTGAGGATGTGTCTCAGGGTCTGTCTTTTGTGAATCTCTCCTTGAACAGAATGTATCCAGCTGCTCCTGAGTGAACAAGTGGTCAAGCAGATCCTTCTATAGCTCCTCCCACCTCAGTGGCCCCAACCATATCTTAATAGGACCCTCCTCCCAACCGGAAGGAGCTTCCCTCTAGCTGAAGGAGGTCACATCCTGTCCCAGCTGTACCCTGGCCACCTGCACTTGAGTGCTCAGAGCATGGCCCTGCCAGGAGCAGCCCATGTTCTCTATGTGAGCTTGAGCCTGTAGGGGTTGCATTGTGTCCTCAGTTTGGGCCAGTGATGGAAATGGATCACTGCTCCTGAGGCCAGGTCACTGGCAGCCCTAACACACATGGGCTGGGAGGGGAAGGGATCATGTTGCAGCCACAGGATTAGGCTTCCTGCGTAGTGGGGCCTGGCCAGGGGATGTCCCTCTGCTTGTGTGGTGTTCTTGGCCCTCGCCAGTATCCCTAGGGTTCTGCCCGCTGTCCCAGGGTTTGGCGTGGAAGGAAGGACGATGAGGCCGAGGCTCATCCACACCATCAGTCCTGGTCATCGTACCTTGGAAATATTTCTAAAGGGAACGCTGCCATTGTCTTAGCCTCTGCTGCCCCTACTTGTTCTGAGAATTTTGTTGGACCTGATTCATGGTAAGGACAACTTTTATCTCAGAGCTCGTGAAAGACACTGTGTTTCTATTTGCGCTTCTGCTTTCAAGGCTGTTTGTATTTTTAAGTCCCTGAAAGTGGTGTTTGAACCTGGCTTCTCGATGCTGTCGTCAGGAATGTGGGCCCATGGTTCCTGACCAGGCAGGGCTTAGGGTGAGTGAAATTCTTGAGAAGTGCTGGCATGAGGATCGGGGGTGGAGGGCAGTGGAGGCTGCTTCCCGTACCGAGTGAACTGTGAAGGGAGGCATGTTCACGGCGGGTTCGGGCTCTTGAGACAGGTGGCCCTGTGCAGTGGTTGGGCACAGCCAACCATAGTTAGGCCCTTCCGCATTCAGGAGGCTTAATTGAACCTTCAAAGCTATAATCAGGCTCCTTAGGGAGGCTTGGTGGGTGAACCACCATGTAACCCAGCAACTCTGAATCCTAGGCCTGTCTCCCATGGGGGATGTGCAGTGGGTCTCACCTGCCAATTCCCAGCTCAGGGAGGCCCTCGGCCCCATGTCTGCCCCAATCGTCTGTGGTTCTCTGACTCTAATTAAAACCCAGGAGGAAGGTGGAGAGAAAGCCCTTCTCTCAGTGCAGACTAGCTTGACTCTCTATGTGGATGGGGTGGGTGCCAGGCTGAGTGTAGGCTGCTGTGTTTGTGCCTCTGCAGGTCAGGGTCAGACAGGTGTCATGGTGATACTTGTGCTTTTCTTAACCTAGTGCCTGGGCAGTACACTTCCCGGGGCAGCACTGCTGTGCTGTGACTCCAGGGCTCTGGCCCATTGTGTGGTTTTTCATCAGCCAGGACCTTGGGTGTCTCCCTTGGATTTTCTGCCCCAGAGGCTGCCCTGAGAAGCATTAAAGGAGGTTTTCATCTTATTTAAAGACATCTTTGAAAATGTCCAAATAAAAGTAAGGGTCCTGCCAAGAAGGAAGGGAAAGGGGCTTTGTGGGCAGAGGGTGGGTCCTCAGACATTTGTGCATTTTTTTAAAGTTTCTTCCGGGTGGGTTGCCTGGAGACTGGGACCTGGGGGCCCAGATAGGCTTGTGCCAAGTTCTAGGTGAGGACCGCTGAGGCAGGAAGCTCCTGTGTGGCCTGCCCTGGGTAGTGGGGTGAAAAGTAGAAGCCGTATCAGCTCCAGGGAAGGTGTTGCAAGACCTGCAGGCTCCCGAGTTTCCAGGCAGGTTGTGCATCCAGCTCTCAGGAGGGCGCTGTTGCTGGGACAGTCTTGCTGCAGAGGAGGTGGATTATATTTGGGAAGATAGTGGCCCTGTCCTGGAAGACTTGGATACACCAATTGTGAGTGGGGCCTAGGGTGGGAGAGGGGTGGTAAGCTGAGTTCTGTGGCCAGGAATTGTCTTTTACCCTCCAGCAGTGGCCACCATGTGCTGACTATGTGCCCAGCCATGTGCTGGCCATGGAAGCTGGCAAGAAAAAAGACCATACCTGATCCTCACTGCCACTCCTCACCCTGTGGGGAGACCTTGCAGGAGTGAGGCCCTGGGAGTCCCAGGACCTCAGCATCTCAGTCTGTCTGCCAGAGGTGTTGAGGGAGTTTGGGACTCAGCTTCAGTTCTGACAGGCCAGGTTGTGAATTCTAGCTCCAGGATAGCCATTGCCCCAGTCAAAACAGGAAAGTATCTCTCAGGCAGGCATTGAGGAGGACCTGGTATGCTGCCCTGGGGTCTTGCAGGGGAGCTAAGTCAATATCTTCCAGCTACTAACTCTGGTCCAGAGTATCCCCACGGCCCAGAGCATCTCTGAGCAGATGTTTTCTCTGAGACTGTGGCTAATCTCCTTCCTCTCCCCAAGTAGACTCCTTGTAACCTTGGGTGGGGGTGATGGGGAGCAGAGAGAGCCCCCAGAAGGTGCTAGAGGTGGAGTCTCTGGGCCGATGGTGCAGGCCTTCCTAAGCACAGGAGGTCTTGCATCCCCACCTCCACTTCCACTACTTCCCACCACCCTCACCACTCATGCTGCCTGCAGGTCCTAGCCCATGGCTGAGGCCCTGGCCCTTAATCAGTGCCACCGATCGATGTGTAAATAGGCTTTGTCCTTAAGTAACCTTTTGGATGATCTCCTATCCAGGACTGAAGACAGGCTCGGGGTGGGGAGAAACAGAGCGGTGTGAACTGAGGCTATCTTGACCTGGCAGAGTCAGGGTTAAAGCTGAGTTGCTTGCCTCTGAGCTGATCTGGGCCAGTACCGCCCCTTGTGCGGGGGTGGGGTGGGGCAGTGGGGACCTTGAGGGCCCAGCAGCTCCCCATAGAGCTGTTCTGCACCCGGGTCTCTGCTCCCATAGCTGCCAAGGAGCCTCTGCCACCACTGCTAGAGCCTCTGCCACCAGCCGGCTTCTAGAACAGGCATCCGTTGCCATCGCCTGTCCCTGGGAGGGCAGACTCAGGGCGGGGCCTTCACCACTTTTGTGCTTTGATCAAGATGTGGTAAGCTCTCTCCCTGAGCCCCACACACCCTTTATAAAGGGAGGCTGGTACTAGTTGGACCACTCAACCACCTCCCCAGTGCCAGAAGCCTGCTGGAAAGGTAGAGTATAAATGCATGTAATTTCACAAGTTGTATTTGAGCCCTTTTGGTTGGCAAAGAGACCGAGTGACTGCTTCAGCTGACTTCTATCTACCGAGTGTTTCCCTTACTCCCTGGCACCACACTCTGTCCATGAGATTCTGGAGATGAGGCCAGAGGGACGAAGTGACTTGTCCAAGGTCATACAGATATCAAGAGTCTGAGTCAGGATTTGGACCCAGGTCAGTCCAGCACCAGAACTCCCCTTTGGGCCCTTTCCCTGGCTTGTTTGCCTGGGACCCTGGGTCCTAGGAAGATTGTGATTCCTTTTAGAGCTCTGCATTGGAAGTTAAGGAGATTCTTTAATGATGAACTGGCTTGCCTTGTGCTTTGCCACCATTTCTGAAGGCCTCAGAGGTTTGCAGAAACCCAGAACCCCATTGCATGGACCCCTACCCATTCCAGGCTGATACAGAGAGGAGCTGATGTGCCTCTAAGGGGAGGGAAGAGTCTGAGGATCATGGAGAGTCTCAGTGCCAGCATGATGAGTTTGGATTTTTGTCCTAAGGTAGGAGGGAGCCTGATAAGGTTTTTGAGCAATGGCATGATATGGTCACTTCTGTATATTGGGAAAATACCTTTGATACCAGTATAAGCACTGGTTAGAACAAGGCCTGTGAGGAGGCTGGCGTGGGAGTCTGGACTACACTTGGTGGTGGCTGGACCAGACCAGGCCAGGCAGATGGAGAGGAGTGGTCAGGTTTGGGAGATGTTTAGGAGATAGTCCTGACAGAACCATCTAGCTATATTGTGAAGATCTAGAGTGCTGGGGTTAGGAGACTGGACCAGCAGAGGGTTCTTGGAGCTGAGCCACAGGCCCCAAGGACATCTCCACCAGATACGTGCCCTGAGGCTCTGCCTCTGCCACCTTGAAGTCAGTATGCTTCCTACCAGGGTCCCCTTCCCCTCATTCTCTCCCTTCCGGGTTTTGAGAGCTGTGCCTCTTGCTACCTACCTTCCACGTGCCCTGCATTAGCAGAAGACAAGGTGAGGTAGGAGGGTCCCAGCCCCCTCAGCCTGTGCCACCACTCAGTATTCTGAACTGGTTTGTGCCAGAGGAGGAGGCATAGAATATGCCAAAGGAGAGGAGGCTAGTTGATGTTGAGGGCTGGGTTCTTCTGCCAGATGAGTATTTACAAACATTCACAGCTGCTCACTTGGCAACACCAGCACCACTGATCCCCTTGGGTGCTGTCTCCCTTCCCCAGCCCCGCCCCATGCCCCATGCTGCTGCAACCAGGAGAGCCTCCTGTGGGCATGGAAGGAGGCAGCCACAGCTGGGGCCTCAGGGACCACTGAGTCCAAGCCCAGGTCAACAGAGAGGGAGCAGGGTCAGAAGAGGCCAAGGCCCTGTGAAATAATGAGATGAGACCAGACTCCGGGGCCCAGGCTCTGCCCTGCCCCATGCCAAGGGCCAAGGTGCCAAGGGCCTGGTAGCACTGGCTGGCTCTGAAGCCCGTGTCCTCAGAGGACCTGAATTTACAGCTTTGCCGTGCAGTGCTCCTGGTCTGAAGGGAATCTCAGGGTAAATGCAGGCAGCCCTGACTGCCTAAAAAGTCCTGTGAGCCTGGAAGAATGGCAGCCTCTCATCGCTGCCCAGCCAGAAGGGGGTGCAGTCCCAGCCTCAGGGCCAGAGGAGCTGCAGTCCCTTTAGACGCCTCCTTAGAGGTGGGCACCTAAGTAGGAGCCTGAGGAGGGGAGGGTGGCCAAGCCCTTTTCCTACCATCCTCCTTCATCTCAGGTGAGTGGGCCTCCTAGAGTAACAGAAGCCAGCCGTGGAAAGATGGCAGGTTCTTGATGTGAGGCCCAGAGGGAGCTCACCCGTTGTGTGCACGGTGAAGAGCAAGTGACTAGCCTGACTGGCCGATCCCTGCTTACAGGCTCTGGTGGCCCCGTGCTGCCCTTTACCCCACCAAATCCTGGGCCTGGGCTCTTCTGACCAGGTCTGGAGCTGGTTCTCTGTGGGTTCAGCACTACTGCAAAGGAGAGCATGGGTTGTGAGTATGGATGGTCCAGTGTGGGCAGGGATTGGAGTGGCGGTACAACCCAAGGCAGAGGTTTGGGAGGCCTTAGTGTGAGGCTGGAGTCCTGCCTGACTCCCCCATTCGCTCGCTGTGCACCTGTGAATGGCAGGTAGCTTCTTCAGCGGAGTCTCTATGTTCCCACCTTATAAAGAGCACGCAGAGTTGTGAGAATTGAGCAGTGCAGTGAGTAGGCATGGTCTTCCTAGGTACCAGGAATTCAGGAAGTTCAGACAAGTTCTGCTCTTCCTTCTCATGGGGCCTGTGGTACTGTGGTGACCAATGAAAGCTTGTCACATCTGGGAGACCAATCTTGTACAAGATTTCATGGGCTCAAGACTTCATTTCCAGAATAGAATATTCAATTTGCTAAGTGCTCCGTGGTTTCTCTCAGCTCCAGCCTTTGTATGTTTGCTTCCCTCTACTTAGAACACCTTTTCCTCTTTATTCTTCAGTCTCAGCATTAGTACCACTTCCTGCCAGAATCCTTTCCTGACTCCCTGTACCTGAATTGGGCATCTCCTCTGGCTCCTCGTGCCTGATCACAGCTCAAACAACACTCATAGCACTGCCAGCTCCCCCATGTGTCTCTCCCATGGGACTGTGGGGAGGCCCACATCTGGCTTGTCCCAGTGCCCAACACTGAGCTAGATCAGAGCAGGGGCCACGAGAGAGTCTGCTAGGTGAATGGATGAATGGGTGGGTGAATGGATGGCTTGGACACTTGGGACTATACTTCGTGAAAATCACAGCATAGCAGCCAATACCTACTTTTGGCTGCAGCTTAGGGTCTGTGAGCAACTTCCAAGGATCAGGACTGTAATGGTGAGGCATTCTTCTAGGGTTTTCTCTAAAACTTTTGGGACCACATCATTGAGCCTCACAGCTGGGCAGGGGCTTCTTGGGCCTTGGCTTCCCAGCCCTTGGAGTTAGTTCAACCCATTAAAGGAAATGTCTTTCAGCTCTCAGAGCCCACCCACCAAGAGCTGGTGGGCATATCTGAATTTTCCAGTGTAGAGTGAGTCATTTATCTGATGAGCCTGGCTGTGACTTAGTCCCTCATTTGCAGCTTAGGGAAGTAAATGTCCCAAGGAAGCCAGCTGGCCTCCTGCCCAGGGTCCTCCCCAGAGCAGTTTTCTCGGTGAAAATTCACTGTGGTCTGTAGCGTGGCCTCTGCTTTGCTGACGCAGAACCTTAATTTGGTCTATATGCCAGGAGTGGTTTGTTCCTGTGGGATGGCCTCAAAACTGATCCAGCCCTAGGAGGCTGCCGGAGCTGGATTGCCAGCTCAGCAACTCAGTGAGAATGTACCGGCTGACTGGGGGGCTCACTTCTCTGCTCCCCAGGAAGCACCCAGAGCCTTAGGTGGTTGATAAGTGTTTCAGGACTCAGCCTGCATCCACAGAGCATAAATTCCTGCAGGTTCATAGCACCTGGGTCCATCCACCTCTGCCCAGCGTTTAGACCACCTGGGCTGAGCAGACTCCTTGGTCTGACGGGCATACTTTAGCCATCTCTTTAGTCCCTGTGTGCCTCTAGTTATGCCAGATTCAGTATGAGGAACTTTACATGCCTGAGTGATGCTGTCCCCATTCTAAAGATGGGGAAGTGGAGGTCCAGAGAGGTTGGGTTCACTCAACCTAGCATAGCCCATAAGTGAAGGAGAAGGGGTTCGAACTGAGGAGCTTTACTCACTTTCTCTGCAATGACTTTGCACATACTGACCTCATCTCTGGTGTGGTGATGTTACAGTTTAGCACAGATAATATTTATTGGGATTTCAGCAGATCTCTTCTCTCTTAGGGGTCAAGCAATTGTTGTTTGGCTCATATTCCATGGCTGTAGAGTGGCTTTTGCTGGGTTTCTCATTGTTTCCCAAGAAGAGAAACAATAGCTGTGCATCCAGATGTTGAGGTGGAGGGCCAGTGCATGGCAGCCTGGGGCCCACGCAGCCCTCACGGAGCTGGCAGACCTGTGGCTATCATCTAACACTTTTAGCTTCAGGCCCTACTGGACAGTGACACTGAGGAGGCCCCACTGGGGCTAAAAGCACCCAATGCCTGGCCCACCCTTGCTACCTTCCTCAGTCCTGGGCAAAGTGCAGACCCCTGAGCCTAACTGCCCATATGTCTGTCCTGCCAGCACTGCTTTACTTAGTAGCTAACAGGAGGTCATGGTAGCCCCTCTTTGAACCAAAGTCAGTCACCGGTGCTTCTCACACAAAGGCTCCCACTACCCACCCCAAGGCATCCTCCATGGACCCCTGATAGCCTCAGTGTGTCCACTTGGGCTGCAGTGGGCAAGCATTGCACCCTGACCACCATAAGCAATGTTACAGAGGTGCTTGTTACCCCTAAGAGTGCACAGCACTTTGCTGAGCCTTCTCTCTTCAAGCCTTCATTCCTCTTCATTGCCAACAGCTGTTCCCCTCTGGCACTTCCTTTTCCCTCTGGACTTTGGCAGATGGGATCCCAGGGGGAATAGCACAGGGCCCCGTTAATGGTGGGGCCAGCTTCTCCTCTAGGTTCTTGGTCTGTGGTGGTGCAGAGCCACTCTGTATAGTGGTCAGCAGTCTGGCGCCAGGGAGCAGTGCCTGAACCTCACCCTCGCTGCTCTTGGGAACTCTGCTATTCCTCAGAAAGTGGCCCGAGCATCACCTCTGGCCTAGCAGGTCTTTGGCTACAACTTTCTTCAAGGAGACCCCATGGTGGGCCAGGTTATGGGCCTGAGGGGACTCTGCTGTGTCATCCACTGGATCCTTGTCAGATAGGTCGTTACCCTCACATCTTGAAGGCTGGAAGTATCTGTCAGGGCTGGTCTGAGGGCTCTGCCCCCTTGCTTTCTCTGTGTCCCTCAGGGCCAGGGCCTGGCACTGGGAGCTGTGAAGTGGAGTGGAAGGAGTCTGCATCCCTTTGCCCCCAATTATTCTGGCCACTGTGTTAGGCACACCTGTTGCCCCTCTGTCCTTTCCACACCCCAGGAACAAGGATAAGCAAAATGCTATGACCATACAGGAGAGGTGGTACACCTAGGCCCTCGGGCTCAGGAGCCGTTAACTCCAGAGCTGTCAGCTCACACCATGCTCCTGGAAGATATGGAAGCATCTGTCAGCCATGGCCTAGGGCCTGAGCACGTGGTTCTCAGGAAAACTAGGTTGGATGTCTGACTGTCAGGTGTGACTGCTGAGGGCTCTTTGACCTGTCACTGGGAATGGCCCTTCCAGGTGGCCGGCTTCCAGGATACACTGTGTTGCACCAGGAGACTGTACACCCCAGGACCAGCTCAGGGCCTGGCCACGATCAATGGGTTGCTTGTGACTCAAGACAGGTGGGAGGACAAGCCGAGGACCCCTCCCTTGTCTGCCATCAGGTCTCTTCCTTCACCTGCCTGTTGTTCCTGCAGAGTTCATCCTCTCACTTCTGGAGAAGATGCAGACACAGGAGATCCTGAGGATGCTGCGGCTGCCCGAGCTGGGCGACTTGGGCCAGTTTTTCCGAAGCCTCTCAGCCACCACCCTCGTGAGTATGGGTGCGCTGGCCGCCATCCTCGCCTACTGGTTCACTCACCGGCCAAAGGCCTTGCAGCCACCGTGTAATCTCCTGATGCAGTCAGAGGAAGTGGAGGTGAGCAGGGTGGGAGCAGTTGGGCTGGGGGAAGTAGCAAGTAGAGGGCAGGCATCTTAAAGGTAGAAGCCAAACTTGTGGCTTATTTGATCTCAGATTATTCAGAGAATCTCTATGTCCCCATCAGCCAGCCAGCCGGTGGCCCTGGATAGGGTCTCCTATCAGATGCTCCTTCTGCCTTTCCCAGGAACTGAACCCTGGGCAGAGCCTGACCTTGACCTTGTACTGAGTCTCTGATTTGCCTGCTTCTTGGATAGGAGGCCTAAGCACGTTCTCAAGGGGCTGCCAGGTAAATTCCTTTCCAGGCTCTTCCTGTGCCCAGCCCTGGTCTGGAACTGAGACCCAGAGCTGAGCCACCCCAGGGCCCTGCCCTCCCAGAGCACACGGACTCACAGATAGAGCCACTAGGGGGATAAGGGACGGTGGCCCAGCCTGGACAAGGGTGTTCCAGGCTAAGTCTAGAAGGACTGATACAATTTATTTCTTTATTAAGTTTATGAAATCTATTTTGCTTTTTTCCTAAACTTTAATTCTGTTCATTTTGAATAGATAATATATTCACATGGTTCAAAAGAAACCAAAGGATATAGACTGAAAAACTTGTACCTTCTTCCCCTTGCCTCCCAGTTCTCCTCCCCTGAGAACCATGTTAATTAACACTTGTCCATGAGCAAATGTATAGTTGTGTGCCCCCCTTTCAAAATGACATCACACCGTATACACTGTGCAGCACCTTGCTTTTTTCCCCTGACAGTATCTTGCAGATACCCATCACAAGCATGACAGAATTTTGCCTGATGGCAGAGGGCACAGGTAGAGATAGGTCTGGGATCTTCAGGGCATTTTTCCAGCAGAAGAAATAATGTGTGCAGAGGTGCAGGTGTGTGATAATACACCTGGTAGCTTTGGGAAATGGTGATTCATATGGTGTGGCTGGGAGGTGGAGAAGGGCTACAGAGGCGCCAGCAGCCTGTGGTGACCAGCAGCCCTCGGTTTGAAGCCTGGCTGTGCCTCTTACTAGCCATATGGTCCTTGGTAGTTTTCTTACTCTCTGAGCATCAGTTTCCTCAACTGTCAAGTGGACAGTAAAAAGGGTACCTGCTTCCTAAGGTTATAGTAAGGATTTGGTGAGATGATGCAGACAAGGGGCTAAGATGAATATTTTTGGTGAGCTTATAATTGCCACTCACCTGGAGAGGGAAGCCAGGACAAAGCCCCATGGACTGGGCAGGGACCCTTGGGGTGGACAGCCTGGATTTATTTGGGGTTTTCAGTGATAGGAGAGACAGGACCCACTTGTACTGTTAGAAGGGTGGCTTTGGCAGGGGCCAACATGAGGCAGCAACCGGGGCATCTGGGCTGGAGGTGACAGTGGTCTGGATAGGGTCAGGATGGGGGCCTCGGAGTGAGTCACCTTATAGGTCTGGGAGGATGTGGCTTGGGACACAGCTGAGGCCTCCCTTCCTGGAAGGATGGTGCCCTCCCTTGCCTCATCCCCCAGGAGTGCAGGAATCCAGAGCGGCTGTAGTGAAGGAGACAAAGGAGAGAGTGGTAGGAAAGATGAGAGAGGTAAAAGGGGCCCAGATCGTTTAGGGTCTGGTAGCATTTACTCTGTGTGCTACACAGTGGGAATCAGTTCAGATCATGTCACTCACCCTGGCTTAAAGTCCTCCCTGGCTCCCTGTTGCCCTCAACCTAACGTCCAGACTCCTTGCCTTGATCTGCAGCCTCTCCAGCCTCCTTCTTTTACCACTTGGAGCAGCATGAATTGTCTACAGTCCCCCAAGTGCCTCCTGCCCTATGCATTTGCACTCGCTGTTGCCTCTGGTGAGGCTGCCATTCCTTGTTCCTCACCCTGCCCAGTAAACTCCTTTGCATCCTTCAGAACCCAGCTCCACAGCCGCTCCCTGACACACCCGCCACTTGAGCCCCGTCTGTCCCTGGCACAAAGCCCCTTGTTCTGTCATTTCTGTCCCTCGAATGCTAACCTGGTCTAATTATATCTGTCCCCAGCTTCCCACACAGGTCTTACATGGACCCAGTGTTCGAGAAGTACTGGCCAAACAGAAATTTCCACTACAAAGCAACTGAGAGCCTCCTGTGGGTTTGAGTTTGCTTTGTGGCTCTCACATTTTTCTTCAGACCTGATGTTCCAAGAGGTAGTGGGCTGTAGGACAGCCCAGGGCAGTCTGAATAGTGCTCAGAGAAGAGGTGGAGCTGTGGTACTGGAGAGCTGGACTTGGAGAGCTGGGGAGAAGTCGTATGGTGGAAGGGGAAGAGGCAGGAAAGGCCCAGCTCCTTCCCCAGCCCCTGGCTCCCAGGGTGTTCGCTGCCTTTGCATCCGGGGTCTGCTCCACGAAGGGCCCAGGAATCCACTGCCCTATTCCCTCTGTAGCCTTCTGGGCCTCTCTTCCTGGGAAAATACCTTCAACAAGTCCTCAAACTAATTCACATTGTTATGTAAATGAAGGATGGCAGCCTTCTTAGCTGAATCCTGCTGCCAAATGATTCTTGATGTAGGTTCATAGCAGTGACACCTTGGCAGGTTGATCCTGATACCAGAGGGTAGGTAACCTGGCTCCAGCGAACACTCCTCACTCTGTTACATGAGTGAACCATGGGCATGTATGAACGGTAACTGAAGATTCTGACCTGGTATGCTGACCTGGTGTGTGTGTGCTGTGTGCGTGTGGTTGTGTAGTGGTCAAGTGCATACAAGCCATGTGTACATGAACATGTGTAGAGGTTGTGTGTGTGCAGCCCGTGTGTGTAGGCCGTGTGTGTGAGTGCACACAGAGTACATCCCAGTTCCAGCCATGTGGCCCAGGTGTGCATCCAAGCTATGTGCAGCCTAGTGCATGCTGGTGCCTTCTCCTCAGGCCCCTGCCTGCGTCAGCCAGCTTCTCTGGCCTGTGCTTGGCTCATAGGACAGTGGTGGGGCCCGGCGATCCGTGATTGGGGATGGCCCTCAGCTGCTCACCCACTACTATGATGATGCCAGGACCATGTACGAGGTGTTCCGCCGTGGGCTTAGCATCTCAGGTGAGAGGGGCCCTGGGGGCGTGGAGGGGTTGTGGCAGGGGTTGAGCAGGTACGGGGGGTGGGTGATCAAGCATGGTACCAGGGGCAAGGCAGGTGAATCGTGCCCCAGTTCAGAGGAGAGAAGCCATTCTTGTCTCCCCTGCTGTCCAGTCAGACAAGTAGCTGTGTTATGAGGCCAACAGGCTAACATCAGCTTTGTTCCAGCCCTTAAGACTGCTGACCTTAAGCCATCTCTTAGCTCATACTCTGTATTTCCCATTGGCATCCCTTGGTGAGCCTCAAGATTGCCAGGTTATGACATGGTTCTGAACCTGAGCCTCCAGGATGTCTGGATGACCCAGGGTATGGGGCAGAGGGAAGTGGTCACAGTGGGACAACCTGCCACCTCTGCCCAGTGTCCCCCAGGTCTCGTGTGTCCTTTTGGGGCTGCATCACACAGGTCACACTGGGAACTGGCACATGTGTCAGTCCTCATTCCCAGGCCTCCCTGATCCCTGCGGAAATGCCATGCTTGTGTACTTTAGGCCTTCTTGGACTTCAGCAGGTTAGACAGGCAGCTGGGGAGCAGTTCACCTGGTCCATGGACCATCCCCCAGTATGAGGTGTTTATCTAGATGTCTGATGGGCCGGTGCAGGTGGCACCCCAACCCTGCCCTCCTCCCTGGCACAAGGCTTGCTTTTCTCTATGCAGGGAATGGACCCTGTCTTGGCTTCAGGAAACCCAAGCAGCCTTATCAGTGGCTGTCCTACCAGGAGGTAAGTAATAAGAGGGTAGGCCCCACCCTGTCCACCCATGCAGACCTGTAGGCACCCTGAATTCCCACCTGGGGATCTCCCTTCCTTGCTTTCCCATCACTTCCTCATGTCTGTGTACAGGTGGCCAACAGGGCTGAATTTCTAGGGTCTGGACTTCTCCAGCACAGTTGTAAACCATGTACAGATCAGTTTATCGGCGTTTTTGCACAAAATCGGCCAGAGGTGAGCGTCTGCCTTAACTGGTTTTAGAAGTATCTGTGGAGTACAGGGTTTGGTACCATAGAACAGCCCTGTTCCCACTGTCTGAAGGGCCCAGGATAAGAAGAAAAATGGAGATCCTTTGTCTGTGTTACCCTCACTCTCTTGGCTTTGCCCCTATCAGGACAGGACATTCCAGCCATACTCCTACCACACCCTACCCAGCTGCATAAACAGTGGCTCCCTGAGGCATGGGGCAGGGTGGTGTGGGAAGGACCTGGGGATGAAGCTTTTGCAGGCTCTGGGAGTGGGTTTGGGGCTGTTTGGATTCCCATAATTCCCTGGGGGCAGCGTGGTCTGGAAGGCTGTGAGTGATGAAGCACAGCCATTTAGCCTCGTGGATCCCCTGCCTCATGCAGAGGACCAGAACAGAGCGCTCTCAGCATGAGACCCTGAGCAAGGACCCTGGTTGCTTGGGCCTAAGAGCAGTGCAGCCCTCCTGTCTGTTCTGTGCTCCCCCTTCCCCCAACTGTGTGTCTCCACAGTGGATCATCACGGAGCTCGCCTGTTACACGTACTCTATGGTGGTAGTCCCACTCTATGACACGCTGGGCCCTGGAGCAATCCGCTACATCGTCAACACAGGTGAGCCCAACTGCCCCCTCCTGCCACTGGCAGCCAGCCCCCAGACCCCAGCCTCTCAGCTTATGCTGTTTGTCTGACACTGATAAACACTGTTTCCACTCTCGGAGAACCCCGGGGGCTTCCACCTTGGCCCTTGAGTTGGCATCCTGAGTCCAGCTGTCCCCACTTGGACTTCACCTAAAGGCTTCTTCCACAGGGTGGGGCTATCAGGAAGGAGCCTCTACACCAGCCCCCACATAGGCTGCCAACCCTCTGAGTTCCCTTCAGCTTAAGGCAGATACTGGGGGGTGATAAGTAACTCAAGCAGACCTGGAATGTTGGGGCTGAGCCTGAAAAAAGGAATGCTTGGGATCCACCCATGCACTTTCCTCTGGACACAATACATGGCCCATGGCCCATGGCCCACACGGCCTGTCTTACATATTTATTTACACACAAGTATATCATGTGGCCCATGGTTCCACTGCCTGGCACGTGCTGGCCATAGTCACAGCCTGTACCGCACGGCCTGACTCTCCTTGCTGATCCCTGCAGCTGACATCAGCACCGTGATCGTGGATAAACCTCAGAAGGCCGTACTTCTTCTGGAGCACGTGGAGAGGAAGGAGACTCCAGGGCTCAAGCTGATCATCCTCATGGAACCATTTGAGGAAGCTTTGAAAGACAGAGGGCAGGAGTGCGGGGTGGTAATTAAGTCCATGCAGGCTGTGGAGGTGAGGTCTGCTTTGGGGCTGTTTACTGGGCCACAGCTGGTTGGCCACCAAGCCAGAGCTGCTGGTTATCTTCTGCCCTAGGATGGATCTCTTGGGCCATCAAGTGTGTCAGGGTTGAGACAGGGCAGGCTTCACAAGGGCTGGTGCTGGGTTGTGGGGTTGGTACCCACAGGCATCCTCTTCAAGACAGGCAGTTACTGACACAGGTGCCAACAGGCTACCCCATGGCTACTCCCGCCGCCTCATTTCCAGCTAGCTGTCAGCCTGTCTGAGCCTGAGCACTGCAGACATGAGGTCCAGGAGTCTTGAAGAGGTTCCTACAGATGTGTCCCAGACCCCTAACAGCCAGTAGAACTGATTTTTCTTTGTATGGTCTCCCAAGAGGCATCAGGTTGGTGGCAGCTTGTGGCATGCTGGAGTGACACAGGACATCCTGGCCTCTAGGGCCGCAGGCCTTGTTCAGTAGCAGCTGACCCCCACTGCCACTGTGACCACTGGAGCTAGGTCCCTGGGTCCTCCAGTTCTCCTCCTGCCTCCCTATCTGCTCTTAAGTGTACCTGTGGCACCTCTGCCCTCCATGTCTTTAGGGGCCACACCTACACTGGCAGCCCCCATCTGCCCTTCCAGCCCTGACCATTTACCTGGAAGGCCAGACCACCTAGCCATGCTGTCTGGAACATGTGTCCATATAAACCATCTCCCCATTGTGCATGTGCACAGTCCTTAGCCTCTCCCTGGGCCCCAGGCCCTATCTGTGATGTTTGGGTGGCCTAGGCCTAGGCCTGGGTATGTATCTGAGGCCACTGGGGTGATGTCTCCACATGGGCCATGTCTGGGCAGGGAATTCTGGACTCTGGGCTTGGCACAGGAGCAAAGCATACTGTGCTGAGTTTATTTTGATTTTTTTTTTTTATTGATTAGAACTTCTGAGCATTTAAAAGCTGTTTTCCTCTTCCAGGACTGTGGCCAGCAGAATCACCATGTCCCTGTGGTAAGCTTATTCTCCAGCAAGTCTTTACTAAGCACAGTGGTGTGCAGGGCCCATCCTCGCAGACCCCCTCACTATGCACAAGGGTTTGGTAGGGAGGTCGAAGTAGCACCCCTGTGTTAATAAACAGCTCAGGAAATGCCCCCTCGAGGTGCCCAGGACTTCTGTGGATGAGGGTCCAGTGGGGGACCTGGAACAGGAGTCAGACCTTTGGAAGGGAGAAAAAAGGGCAGCCTGTCCTGGCCACCCTCGAGTCTCCAGTAACTTTTCCTTTGAGAATCCTTATGTTTTCCCCTTCAGTGTAGTGAGCTCTTCAGAGGATGGGCTGGACAAGAGCAGCAGCAGAACAGGAAGTGGCTGCCTTGTGGCATCTGCTGTCTTGGTTCTTCTTTGCTTTGTGAACTTTTCTGTGTGTCATCCCCAAGTGATCCTGCCTGGGCTGAGTCATCAGTGAGGGTCACCACCCTCTGAGAGGGGCCGTGTGGGGGCTTTCAGCTTTCTAACCAGGACTCTTGCCTCCAGCCCCCCTCGCACCTTAGCATTTCCCACTCCCTTCCCACCCCTGTGAACTTCCTCATACTCAGGCCTGAGCAGGTCACATCCATGCTTCCCAGGGCCTCTCGTGGGTAGCCCTTAGTGTGTGCCCACTTCCCACACACTGTGCCCCAGCCTTAGACAACTGCTCTCCCACCCTTCAGCCGCCCTGTCTCTTGTGCCTCTATCTGTGTCCAGGGTGGTCCCTCTCCCAGAATACACACCCTTACTTCATCTGGAAAGGTCTGAACTCATGTCAGCTCATCTGGGAAACCATCCTGTACATGCATAGTGGGCTCCTCCCAGGAACCCCAGGACTATGTGTCCAGCACCAGGGCAAGAGTCTGATGTGGAGCACCCTCAGAGTGGGCAGCCCAGTTCCTGGGCTACATCTTCTGTTCCCAAGCCTAATTGCAGACATTTGGAGAAAAGTGGGAAGGAAGGACGCCCTGGGTCACATCCACTAGAAAGGTGAGATCTTTGGCAGAGGCCTAGGTGTGGTCACTGCAGCCCAGTCTCATTAGAATTCAGCTCAGACTCAGGTCAGGGAGGCTGTAGGAGCAGGTGTGAGGTTGGTGGGACATTGATGTCCATGCCCAGTTAGGTTTCCTTGGCTTTCCTTCCCTTTTCCTGGGAACTTGCCTGCTGACCTTTCTGACGATAGCGTGCAGAGCCATACACGTGTGCCAACACACACCTGCATCCTCAAACAGCACACACACACGGGGAATGCACAGAGGGGCTGGCTGGTGGAGAGCCCAGGGATCTTGAGCCCTGGCTGGCCACACTGTGTCTCTTTCAAACACTCCTCTTCTCACCTCTACAGCCCCCGAAACCCAGTGACCTCTCCATTGTGTGTTTCACAAGCGGCACGACAGGTAAGCAGAGGCTCCCAGCTCACAGCCAGGGCCACCTGCACCCTTCCCTGGCAGCCCTGGCAGGGTGACTGCAGGGGTCTCTGGTGACCTCTGTGGGATCAGCTGAGCCTTGTCCTGTACCTGGGTTCCAGATGCTGGGTCCTTCCTGCTGCTCCCAGTGGCCAGCACAAGGCAGCATGGTGTGGCTAGATGTGAATGGACGGTGTGGACTGGGAGGTCCAGGGTGGGAGGGTGCTGTAAGCTTCCCAGAGCTGGGGCCCGGGGCGGACTGGACAGCTGGTCACATCATTCCTCTGTGTGAAGGGGTGCTCACTCCTCTGTCTCCTGCCCCTGCCTGGCCTTTGTGTCAGGGACTGCGGAAGGAGTGTGGGGTTCGGTGTCTGAGAGCTTGGTTTTGAGTCTTAGCCTCCACCACTTTCTGGGGGATCTATGAATCAATCACTTAACTTCTGCACTGCCACTGTCCCCAGTTTCTCACCTGTGATGAGGGTGGTTAAAGGTGCCAAGTAGACGATGGGAAGGTGTGTGAAAGGGCAGGACAGATGCTCTGCAGCTGGGGACTGGTATCCCACGGGCAAGGCTGTCAGAAAGAGGACCGGCAGAACTGACGCACTCCTTGCCTGGTCTGACAGAGGAGCACGTGTATGAGCATCAGCGGGAACAGCCAAGGAAGGCTTCCTGGAGGAGACAGAAGGCACCTGGGGACCATGGCCATAGGCACAGCACTCTGCAGTCTGCAGTGCCCTGTTCACCCTATCACTGTGCCACTGGGCCCTGAGCATGGCCTTTGAGGCAAGCAGGGGTGGGGACTGTCCGAGGGAACCCCAGCAGCACGTGGAGGCAGAGGGCTTGTGTCCTGTTCTCCCACCTCCCAGCACACTACTCTTCCCATTGCTGCCCATGCATCTCATCTGACGACTCAGGAAGTTACTTGCCTTTGTCCTGAAAAGGCAAGAGGTTTCCAGCCTCTTTTTCCATACCGAGGACTGGCCTGCTCTGATGACAGCTTCTGATGGGCAGTGGACTTGGGCCCACCACACCTTCCACGGATGCAGCCTCTAAGGCATTTAGCAGATCCTTGACCTGTCCCACAGGCAGGACTGTCCTTCTGGGTGGATCATGGTAAACATGACTGTTGGATTGAGATGATTTTTGCCATTAACTCACATGGGTTTGAGAATTTCCACCATACTGCTAAAACCCTGTTGGAAGAAAAATAACACATCTCTTGCTGTCCAGAAGCTGATATCCAGAGCCAACCCAGAATTCAAAAGTGCCCTTCAGGTGTATGTTGCTTTTTCTTACGAGTTTCATGATATGAAATTTTGGTGACATGTCCCTCCACCCTGGGTTTGGGGGTGGGTCACTACTGTGGCCTTGGCCTTTAGCTTTGGACCTTTGCTGTCCAAGAGTGCCCTCAGGCTTTTAATAAGTCACTTAGTCACAGACGCTGCCTCCATATCTGGAACAGAACTGACTCAGAAATGTGCTGTTGCCCAGCTGGGGATGGCAGGCCTCGTGTCCAGTGCTTTTCCAGATGATGGAGTCACAATTGGAGGCTGAGCCATCCTGCCCAAGCTCTGTGTGGTGGAAGCAGGATGCATGGAGCCTGGAAAATAGGTTGTTATTTAGTGCCCAAGCCTCACACTCCAAAGGTGTGCCTGGTGCCGGCAGAGCTGGGGAGTGAGCAGGCCTTGTGCCTGGTGTCACCCCACCTGGCTGTACACTTGGATCTCCTTGGCATTAGCCTGAGCCTGCACTGTGCCTCTGGTAGCCATCCTCTAGTCCAGCACGCCACAGCCACGGATACAGCTTCCCTTCCATCAGTGTCCTGGCTCCAGCTTCATCAAGAGTCATATTCATTCAGTGGGGAAGATGGAAAATATGATCTGAACCTGACATTGGATTCATGATTCCGGTGGAATCATTCTGGGAAGATTTTCCTTTTGGTGTATGATGGGAATATCTGTGGAGATTCCCAGAATAAGCCAGTGCTTTGGAGCCCTCGTCAGGCCAAGAATGCCCTGGAGGAGGTGAGAGCTTGGGGTTTGTCTGTACTCAGGGATGGCTAATGGGTGTGAATGTGGTTGGATATTCATTTCAGAATAACCATCAGCTGGACTGGAATCTTAACCACCCCCCCCCAAATAAAAGATAATTTGTGGGTATAACATAGTCCAGTTTGGGGAACTGGGTCCCATGAATGATAGCTCAGATGTATCCTTATGAGTTCATGTACCTTCTCTTCCCAGAGAAGAAAATACAGTGGTCTTTAAAAACCTGTCCTGCTGAGTCTATGTGTTTTCAGCATTCTTACTGTAATTTATGTAGATTCATTCATTCACCTCATTTGTTGACCGTCCTCTATGCATCAGACCTAGTGTTGGAGGCTGAGGACACAGGGATGGACATGACGCAGCCCTGCCCTCATGAGCTCACAGCTCATGTCATGAGACAGTTCAGTACAACGTGGCATCCCAGGGTGCATGGAATACTAGGCCACCGAGAGGCCAGGACAGTGGGACAGAAGGGATTCTCAATCTAAGTAGAGTCCCGAAGGATTGGTAGCTGGAGGAGAAGAGGATGGGCATTCTCAGCAGAGGGAACAGTGTGTGCAGAGGATCGACAGCAAGAAAGAAAATGTTTCTTTGAGAGAGAGTTGATTAAGGAAAAGAGAGGTCTGGTTGCAGGGCCTGGGAACCCTGGCAGGAGAGGAATGATAGGGGTAGGAGTTCCAAATAAAGGCTGACCAAGAGCAGCCAGAGAGGTTAGAGGAGAACAGAACCTGTCAGCATTGTCACGTAGCTGCGCTATACCATAAGACATTGCCACAAAAATACTCACCGGTGCTCTTGGCGAAGGTTCATCATGGGATGGAGGCCAGAAGCAGAAGCTGATTGTGGTGGGCTGAGTAAGGGGTGGGAGAGGAGGATGTCAGTTCAGTAAGTGTGGACAACTCTTACAAGAAGCTTGGCTGTGTCACCAAAAGGCACACTCCAGAGTGTTCCTAGCAACACTTTGAATAGTCACAATCTGGAGACAACTCAAATGCCCATCAGCAATAGAATGGTATGTCAGCAAACAGAAAAGGATACCTCAATGTTGAGTGAAAGAAATCAGGTGCAAAATGTCATATGATTTCTTTTGTTTAAAATGACAAAACATAGTAAAGGACTCTGGTTCCAGAAGTCAGGATAACGGTCACCTTCCAGGATAACGGTGCCCTGGAATGCTGATGATGTTCTGTTTCTTGATCTGGGTGCTAGGGGCCCAGGTAAGTTCACTTTGAAAAAAGTCTATTGAGCTGTACACTTATTTGAGCACTTTTGTATATGTATGTTATACATAAGAGAGTGTTTATTTTTTTATAAAGAGAGATTAGCTGTGAAGGGATGACAGAGAGCAAGAGTGGCAGCTGCCGGGGGCCATGGGGTTGAGGGAGGTGGGGTTTTTGTTGTTTTCCTGGAAATACCTGGAAGTGTTTCTTATGGTTGAGAGGGAGCCACTGGAGGTAGAGGAAAGGGAGGTGATGCTCAGTGGAGCAAAGCCCCCAAAAGTTTGGTTTGGGTTGGGGGAGAGAGGAGGCCTCCAAGTACCAGAAAGAGATGCACCCCACCCAGGGGACAGAGGGAGGAAGAGTGGATTCTGGGGGCCCTCCTCTGTGGAGTAGAAGTCAGGATCATGGCCTGAAGGTGAGGGGCGTCCTGAATAGACCCGAGTCTAGGGGCACCATGTGACAGTTTCTGTAAAGAGACCCCCTCTTGGGCTAGAGACCATGAGCCTCTTGCCTCCCAACTGGGACCTGGAAGTCTCCTCCCAGGGTTTGTTGTCAACATTCACTTCTCCTTTATCCCTTGGCATTTCTCTTGAGATTCTCAGACCGTCCGTCCTTAGGTTATATTACACATGAGCAAGTCGGCCAATCTAGCAGATCTAAAGCTGTATATAGCACAGGACAATATTTTGTGACAGATCTGTTTTTATACTTAATGTTTGGGGGATGTTCCTTTAAAAATTCCAAAATTTGAGAATCCACAGGTGAAAATTTCCAGGTGATACTCTCAGAATAGTTGGTGGGCCTGGGGACTCTGGGATTTACACATAGGAGACAATTCAGAGAAATTTCTTAATATGGGCCTGTGTTTGAGGATGGAAGAACAAGCAGAGGTAAAACAGATCCCACAGATCTTCTTTTCAAAAGGAAGATATTTTAGCAATCATATTTAACATTCTTTTTACAAAATATAATTAAAAAAATCCTGTAACTTTCTGTGTCTCCAGAATCACCTCCGTGATTTGCAGTATGGGTGTAGGTGCCTGAGCACATGTTAAAACCCCGTCCACCACACATCTTGGTCAGACAGAGATGGTGCCATTACTGATGCTTGTCTCTGGCAAATGGGTCACCAGTAAGTTGAGCAAAAGGGCCTTAAGGGATATAATGATGAGAGCAACTTTATTTTTTATCTCCGTCTGTTCCTTTAAACGTTCTCAGTGTGGGTAGTTCTTAGTCTGCCCCTGGATAAAATCTTTAAGCATCTCCTGCCTTTTCTGGTCACTCTCAGATAAGTCCCCTGAGACATGGACACGGTCTCAGTTCAGAATTACAAGTTTCAGTCCACAGTACCACTGGCTGCAGGCTTGGTGGGGAAGACATGGTCTGGCTTCCTCTCTTCCCTTCTGATGGTCCTCCTCCTCCGCCAGCTTGCTAATGAAGGTTTCTGTTCTCTCCCACCAGACAGAAGTGGGGAGGGAGAATGAGTCAGTGGGAAAGGAAAGCTGGGAGATGGTTTAGGGCAAACATTTACAGTGCGCTCTCTGTTTCACGGATGCTTGGACGAGTTCTCCTGATACAGACGGTGCCCCTCCTTTGTCTGTCTGCTCCCTACTCCACTTGTGTGTCAGCTTGTGTGTCAGGTGTACACTCTATTGCTCCTACCCTGATTTTGTGGGGAAATGGACCTGTGGACAAGATTCCTTTTTAAAGCACCGTTCCCATCACCGCTCAGTGTTCCTTCTGCAGACTCTGTATCCAGTTCCTGAGATTTATTGGTGTGTGTGTGTGTGTGTGTGTGTTTTTTTTGTAGCCACATCCTTTTTCCCCTGTCTCATGGACCCCCAGCTGTAGGGAACATGACTGGGTTCTTCAAGTAATCCCAATGAGGGCTGAGTTAGCTTGGGTTTAAGATAGGGATTGGGAGAGAGGACCCCTCATTCTTCCCCTTTTGATGGGCTCTAGAACTCAGAATAGCTGTATCCAAAGAAATCCTCCTCACAAATTCTCCCTCATTCATTCATAGTCTCTCTCTCCCTCTCCCTCTCTGTTATTGAGGTGAAATTCACATATTTTGAAGTGAACAATTCAGTGGCATTTACTACAGTACTCTCTTAATCTCTACTCAGTCCTTTTGTTACCTCTTTCTGGGTGAGGCTTGCAGTTAGTATATTGGTGTCTTTGATATTTCTTGGGTAAGTTCTGCACATGATCTGGCCCCTCACTGTTGGAATTTCGCAGCTATAGTATCTTCTGCCTCAGTGGAAACTTCTAATTTTAATATCTTTTGCCCGTGACTTATGTCCTTAGGCCTTATAGAAGCCCTATGAGGTTGGTGTCACTGTCCCTACTTTTCAGGTTAGGAAACTGAAAGCAGAAAAATTTCCAGTGTTATGCTGACAGTGAGGGGCAAGGCCAGGATTTGAGCCCAGTCAGATCCGTCCAGCAGCAGGGCCGGTGTTGTATCCACCCTCACATGAAATGGTGACCACACAGCCTCCCCCCTCCACCCAGCCCGCTGTGCCCTCAGTCCCCACCTGGCCTCTGTCCTCTGAGCCATCCTAGAAGCCCTGGGCTTCCTCACAAGCAATAGTAAAAGGTCGTGTCAAGACAAAGCGGGAATACCCATGTTCCATCTGTGCTAATGAGCAGGCACGCAGGGCCACCCCCAGCACTCTGTACCTCCAGCCTGGCCTTAGCACAGCTGGCCGCTGGGTTCTGAGGACTAGAGCTGCTCAGACCCAGAGAACTGAGTAGGTCACTGGTGCATGTAAGGAGACGGGGGGCCGAGAGTCCATGCTCCCTGAGGGAGGCAGAAGGGAAAGCACAGGCCACAGATAGCCAGCCCTCCAGGCCTGGGGTCACCCCACCTGTGCAGTTGTCACCTGCCTTCTGGTCTCAAACATCTGGGAACCTCATGGTGGGCTTTGAGTGTCTACAGGATGAAGGTCCCTGACACAGCAGTCCTCTGCCTGGGACTCTGAAGGCGGCTGTGGACAAAGGCCAGAGGCTTGCGTGGACAGTGCTAGGTGTCTGGGACTGCTCAAGGGGTGGCCCCTGGGCTTCTAACTAATTCTCCTTCTTGCTCTCTCCTTTCAGGGAACCCAAAAGGTGCGATGCTCACCCATGGGAACGTGGTGGCTGATTTCTCAGGCTTTCTGAAAGTGACAGAGGTGAATAAAGTAGACTCACTAATGCAAGTGTCTCTTGAGGACACCTTAAGCCTCAGAGGCTTTTTGTGTTTCCTTTTTTCCCCTGATATAATCTGGAATGCCTTTCACAGGCAGGAGTTTTTGTTCTCATTGGAGCAGCCCCACTTTCACGGGCACTTTGAACCCCAAACACTGAAATGACCCATACCTGATAAATATTCAGCTGATTTCTAAGAGTGCTAAGGTCCCAGAAAGAAAAATGTGGAAACTTAGTTCTCATTTTTAACTTCAAAAATTGAGATACCTGTGGTTTTACGTGTACCTTCATTTAGAAGGTAATCCTTAATAACTTGTTTTCCCAAGTAGGTCAGAGTTTAATTCAGTCATTTTGTGTTTAAGGACTATTAGCATCTGAGAAACAGTGACAGTTGCTAATTTTTAAGGCTGTGCTAAAAAAGGTAAATCTAAAATGAAAAAAATCTTGATATCTTGGCCTGACAAAAGCATGTTAGCATTTTTAACCAGCTAAGAAAGGAGGACCTTTTCCCACAAGTGGTGAGTATCTGAATGCACCTTTTCATATAAATTAAGCTTTTCCTCCATTGTGGAAAAAAAATCACTCTCCACATTCACACCAAATGCCATTACGGAGCATATGCCCATGCAGTTATATATTTGGGTAGAAAACCCTGAGAGACGGTTGGTAGCTGAGCCAGGCCGGGAGCCATGAGCAAGGTTCCCAGGGCTTGTCCAAACTCACCTGAAAGCCAGCCCAGCAGTGAAGACCTCTGAAAGAGGGCAGAGAGCAGGGAGGGCAGCCCAGGGGAGCTTGTCCCTGAGCAGAGCCCAGTGGCCAGAGCAGCCCGGTCGCTGAGGCCGGTCCCATCCCGGGGACTGGGATCCTTCTCGGCCTTCCCCTTTAAGGCCCTGTTCCCAGGCCCAGGGCATACAGTCCCTAGTAGGCAGACCTAGGATTCTCTGGGCCCCTTTCTCTGGAAGAAGGACTAGAAAGTGCCAACCATTCGAGACCTTCTGTGCCCAGGTGGCCCAAAGACACTGGTGAAATGGGGCCTGAGGCAGACCCTGCAGCCGTGGGGAGGAGGGGGCGAGCCAGGCTGGCCCTGAAGACTGTGAGTGAGGGGCAGGCCCTCCCAGAGGAGACTTCCCTGCGGAGCCCAACTCCGCTGGTATATGTGTGCTTCAACTGGCTCTTTGCTTCTGCAGATAACCTAGACCCACTGGCGCTTCGACCTAACACTCCGCTTCCTACGCTGCCCTGTTTTTTCTTTCTGCACCTTCCATCTTCCTCTCTCATTTTTCTCTCTCTCTCATCTCATGTCTCTCTCTCTGTCTCCCCCTCTCCCCACTGCCCTTCCCCTCTTCCTGTTTGCCCCTCCAGGTCATTTTCTCTTTATTGTTTTATGACTCTCTTGTCGTCTTCCTGTCAGTGTTTCTTTCCTTTCTGTCTCCCATGCCCGGCACCTGCAGAAAGTGATCTTTCCGAGACAGGACGATGTGCTCATCTCCTTCCTGCCTCTGGCTCACATGTTTGAGAGAGTCATCCAGGTAAGACGCCCGCCTGACTGACCGGGCCTTGCCTGGGCTCCTTCTGTTTTCTTACAGAGTCAGTGGGCTCCCACTTGTGCGGATGTGCACATTTCCTATTTGCCTTTAGCACACATGTTTGAGCGAATGGTGCAGGTAAGGCCCTGGCTTCAGGGAGGCACAGGGTGTGCCCAGAACCCAGAACCCTATCACGGTGTCACTTGTCACTGGTGGCATGAAGTAGAACCGCCCTGTCCTCAGAAGTTGCCACATGGGTCAGAGGACCTTGTCCACCCCACCTGTGCCACCTAGGAGCACTGCTCCAGGGAACACCCAGGCCTGCCCTGTCTCACCTGTGGACAGACCTTGGCTGAGAGAGGCCCTGGCTGACAGCATCTGCTCAGAGAGCGTTGCGGCTCTGCAGAAGTGCTTTCCCATTCAAACTCTGTGCGGTATGGCTCCAATTATGGCCAAAACACCTATATTCCATAACTTCCGTCACTCACAAACCCCTAAAAAAGAAAATAAGACAATAAAGTTGGGGAATCAAACTGTCATGACCCCTCCGGCTGTAGATGGGACTGGCATAATGATTGGCTCTGGGACAGGCCTTGTGGGGACGAAGAGGGAATGGAGGAGTCCACACAAGGTTGTGGGGACAAAGAATTCCCCATGTGTGTGTGTCACTTGAGGGACCAGCCTGTGCACAAAGTGTCTTCAGAGTCTCTCCTGTTTTGCCTTAGGCATGATCTGGTATATCTGGGCATGCTTTCCAGCTTTCCAGACCTGGATTCGAATGCCAGCAGTTACTGTGAACTGGTTTTGTGACTCTGGGCCAGTCCCTTTACCTTTCTGATCTTTGTGTTCCTTATCTGTAAAATGGAGACTAGAAATAGTCTCTACCTTACAGGGCTCCTCTGAGCATTGAAGAAAGGAGCATATACTAGGCCCCTGACATACTCCTAGTCCAATTAGCAACCAGCCAGGCTTCCCCTCAGCCTCCCACAGCCGACATTAGCAGCATTTCCAGTACTTGTGGACACTGCAATCCTCCAGAGTCTCCGAGGTGTCCCTGGGGAGGTCCACAGGCACTCTGAGACATGGAGCAGACACACTGTCAGGATTTGGTACAGCTCAGAGACCTGTCCCTGCTCCAGGGAGGCCCCTGTCCAGGGTTTGGGAGTAAGCGTGAAGGGGCAGGCACCAGTGAGCCTGGCGGCTCCAACATGTCCCGAAGGCTCAGGATTCCACTCTGTCTCCTGCTTCTTGTCTCCGTTTCTGAATGGGACTTAGTGGGAAGGTGGTGAGATATGGGTGTGGGGGGAGTGTCACCTCAGATGGCATTCTTCAGAGTCCCATGGCAGCAGCCAGAGCTGGGTCAGGGGGTCATGGGCGCCCTGCACGTAGAGCAGAGCTTTGCACAGCTCTGGACTGCAGCAGGAGTGACCTCCCTGAGGGACTACCCGCTTCCTGTCCTTTTCCTCCAGTCTGTCGTCTACTGCCATGGAGGGCGCGTGGGCTTCTTCCAGGGAGACATCCGCCTGCTCTCGGATGACATGAAGGCTCTGTGCCCCACCATCTTCCCTGTGGTCCCACGACTGCTGAACAGGATGTACGACAAGGTGAGCCCTGCAGGGAGTCTGGCCAGGCTGAGGGGCACACACTGCTTGTAGGGACAGAGGCTGGAGCCCCAGGCAAGCTTTTTACACCTCCACCCCTAGGTCCTGAAAGTCACCTCCTCTCGTATTCCCTGTTTCTCATCCCTCCTCCTGGGTTCTTCCTAGTCTCCAAAACCCTGACTGGGACACTTTTTCAGGAACCTCTTTCCCTGCACCATGCCTAGACCTTGGTAGTGTTAACCTTTAACTGAATGTCACACGTTCAGTGACCTCCTGCAGGGGCAAAAACAGTGTGGCTTCTCTGCTGGCCAGTTTGGGCCTTCTTCCTGTGGGTATGTCTAGAGGTGGGACCTGCAGGCCTGACAGCTGTTTCCAATTTCTGTTCCTCAGATCTTCAGCCAGGCAGACACACCACTGAAGCGCTGGCTCCTGGAATTTGCAGCCATGCGTAAACAGGCTGAGGTCCGGAGTGGAATCATCAGGAATGACAGCATCTGGGATGAACTCTTCTTCAATAAGATTCAGGTATGAACATGAACAAGTGATTATAGAGTGACACCTAAGTCTCCAGTGGGTGACCTTACAGAAGAATTAGAGAAGTTCATCTCAGTAGCCTGTAGTCTTATCAAATCGTAACTTATTTGCTAATGAAATCAAAGGTTAAGCTACCATTGAAATTTTGAAGGACTCATTTTTGTTCTTTGGAGATGTGTTATATTTGCCAAAGGCAACCAGCAAGAAGGACTCCTAAGTAAGTTCCTTGACCTCAACAGAAATGAGGGCAACTTTGCCACCTCTACCTCCAGGTCCTGAGGAGCCCCTGGGGTTCACCAGGGAGCTTGTGGAGCCAGAAGATTCTTTTGGCCCTCCCTATAGCCTTGGCCACCCTGATTTTCCAGTTGCACAAGGTTCTAGCCAGATGGCCAAGAATCTTCTTTCCCTTCCTGCTTCCCATCCCTTCACCCTCTTCCAAAGCAAGCTGATTATGCATTACTCATTTCTGTATCTTCACTAAAGTTTTCAAGCTCTGCATTACTCAAAGAATTTGTAGTTAATTTGTAGCATTGTTTTTTCTTACTACTTAATTTTTAGCTGTGAAAATTGATATTTAAACCTTATTGGCTCAACTTACAAAGTGTTTAAAAAGTTTTTTGTCCTTGGCAGTGCGTAGTCAATAGTGCATGATATTGATTTAGAAATGAAAAAGGCCATGCCATTAAGGCAGAAGTGGGAATAAATTGTCCTAAGTAATTGTTTTGGATGCTTGCAAATGATGGGAGAGTGAGGGAACATCTGTGTCTTTTATGGAAGGGAGAACCAAAACTATGGAATGCCACACAGATTAATGGCCCTTATTCTCAAAAGATGTGTCCATATTGTGCGTTGGATTGCAAAAGATTTGCAGATACTAACTACTATATATAAAATAGATAAACACACAGGGAACTATATTCAATATCTTGCAGCAACCTATAATGAAAAAGAATATGAAAACAAACATATGCATGTATATGTATGACTGAATTATTATGCTGTACACCAGAATTGACACAACATTGTAAACTGACTGTACTTCAATAAAACAACAACAACAACAACAAAAACTGATTGGGTTGATTCCTTTGGAAGAAGAAGGGACTTCCTCAGCTCTTGTGAAGTCTCAGGCCGCCTTTCTGATCCCTACCTTTGGGGTCCAGAGAGGGTACAATTGTTGAATGTTGACTTTGGGTGAGGCCCAGATGGGCTACATGCTGCCTCTAGCAGCACAGGCTTTGCCAGGCTCTCTGTCTTCCCACAGGCCAGTCTTGGTGGGTGTGTGCGGATGATCGTTACTGGAGCAGCCCCTGCATCACCAACAGTCCTGGGATTCCTCCGCGCGGCTCTCGGGTGCCAGGTATTGCCTTTATATGGCCTTCCCTGTGGGTAACGCAGTGTGTGTTAGGACAGGCAGGAAACACATTATACCCTCTATGGTACAGAAAGAGATCCTGGGGGCAAGATTTTTGTGGGTTAAAAGCTCCCTCCTCTGAAAATGTAAAATCCCTGAGTTACTGAAAGCCAAGATAGCCTTGTGACTTTCTGGAGAGCCCAGGTGTGTATCCACTCTGGGAAAAATCATCATCAATGTGCTGGAGAACCTGTACCATGCCTGTAACAGCATCTCTGCATTCACCAGCCTGCAGAATGTCTCCCAGCCCAGAGAAGGAACACAAAGGAGAGGAACGAAAGTTCATTTATGTGCTTCTATTTGATTCAGTAGGTTTTATCACTGCTAAAAAATTCATTCCTTCATTTATCCATTCAATTAATATTTATTAAATTCCTACATATGCAGAGTATAGTAACATTGTTGTGACTGGTGGGTTTTAAGTAAAGTAGGCACATCTATTTCATAAATGTGCATGCTTAAATTTTATTCTTTAGAAGCCGTAGACTTCTTAAATTGACCTCCTATTCTGCACGAACATGGCCTGATCGCTCCTAAAGGTCTCCCACATGGTCTGCCCATGGGGCTCTGAAGGGAAATATCTTACAGAGACAAAACCTTTAGCACACTGTTAAATACTTATTTTTAATACATATTATTCAAATGAAAAACAGAGTCAGTGGTTGAAAATAGGTTGGAAATCTTTACCCCAACCACATAACCTTACCTACTAACTGTCTGTGGTAAAAAACAGCACTTCTTCCAAGCAAAGTAGCCACACCTGTCGTCTGTGTTCAGCTTCACCTGGAGTTTCCTACCTCCCAGGCACCTGCTCTCCCACCGTCCCCAGCATGGAGCACCCAGATGTCAGTGGGCGGTTAACTGGCTGAAAAGGGTAGCCAGTCAGCTGCAAGAGGGTGTGTGCCTACAGGATGGATTTCCATGTTTTGCTTAAAGGTTTATGAAGGTTACGGCCAAACAGAGTGCACAGCTGGATGTACCTTCACGACACCCGGGGACTGGACCTCAGGTAGGACCAGCTGGAGATGTGGGAATGAGTTAGAATAGCAGGCTCCAAAACTTCCTAATGGGAAGTATATTTACAAGGGCACTTAGGAAATAGCAAAAGAAATAGAAGAAAAACAGTGATGGTGGCTGTGTCTCTGTTTGTAGCATTATGGATCTGTTGCTTTCTTTGTTACAAATTTTTGTATTTCCTACTTTTTTTGGTATATTCCTATTTTGTAGATAAAGAGAAGTCATGTTTGAAAAAAGAAGGAAGAAGTAATAGATCACAAAATACAGCTCCAGGTGGAAAAATGCTTATAATGTCAATATGTTGGATTTTATAGTTTTGAAATATCACACAGTCTTGCTTATAGTCATTTTAGAATGAAGGAAGCAGGCTATGAATTGGATATGATTTAGGAAGGAGAGACAAGTTCATAGCAGCCAATGCACTGTTTCTTAAAGGGCCATTTCAGGGGCCCTTTGGGACTGTGTCTCCTGTGATAGCAATGTCTATAAGGCAGCGGTAACCTCAGAACAGACCAGCCACTATTCACACCCTCATTCTGGAGAGACTCATCTTTCAGGGCAAGGAGGAAGAAACAGGTAGCCCATGTATGATCCATCACCAAATTTAGACCAAATACTGGAAGAATCTGAAAAACATTCACCAAAGGATTTCTTCAAGATATCAACTTCCTCTGTGAGCCTGGGGCCACCCCTCATGCTTAAATTTGCTCAACTACAAACCAGAAAACTTGGGGTGATGTGCAGAGAAAAGAAATATGCTCAGTAATGCGATACTATTTTCCGAGCACCTTGAGGTAGTCAGCAGAAACATGATAGGTTGATTCTAAGTTGAAAGCCCATTTGGCCAAGTCAAGTACAGAAGCATTTTTTTTTTCTGAGTTTTTATCTCTTTAAATTCTAGCTGAATAAACCCTATTTTATATATGAGTTTGATCTCTCTACCACTGGCAGATTTACTACAAGGACTATCTTCTGAGTTCCTGGCTCATTAGGTTTTTTCTTACTGCTGCCATCATATTTACTGATAGCTCACACCTATCCCTTTCTTTTTGGACACTCTCTTCCCCCTTATGTTATCCTTTATATTCTCCTATGTAAGACTTTTGAGGTTTTGCCTTTTCAATGCCTCCTTACCATAAAAACTTGCAAAGGCTTTGGGTATGAGAAGATAGGTATCTTTGTACAATATGTAAAAGATCTGGCAGTCTCTTGTTTAAAAGAGAAACAAAAGTGTCAGTCTCTTCTTTCATCTACGTGGCTCACTTTTTTTTCAGGACCTTGGCCAGCACCTGCTTAACACTCCTCCACCTTGCCAGCTGAATTGTGTAACAACCACAGACAATTACTAGAAAATGACTTAGATGTAATTTTGTGATTGGAGTGTATAAGACCAAGAAAATTTGAAGTCTTTTTTTGGGAGAGGGGGATGAGTTACCTCATCCTTGTTTTCTATTCCTTTGTCACTCAAAGTGTAGGGTGTAGCCCAGAAGCATCGGCATCACCTGGATGCCTGTAAGAAATGTAGACTCTCAGGCCCCATCCCAGACCTACTGAATCGAATCTACATTTTTAACAAGAATTCTAGACGATTACTATGTACATTAATCTACAGTCTGGTGACTCAAAGAAAAGATGATGACTGTATTTTATGATCCCCAAACCAAGATGTGTGATCTGAAGTTGGGGGAAATGGTTTAATTGTAAAAAAAAATTTATTATTAAAAATCCTGACTGTTTTGTTGATGTGGGTATGAGCCTCCTCACGGACCCTGTGCAGGCTGGTGCTGGGCCAGGCGTGCCTGTCCATTTCTTTAAGAATCGTATGTAAAACAAAGGCCCAGGAAAGGTTAGTCTCTCCTTTCTCCAGAACTCTATCATCAGTGCTTGCTTGTGACAGACGCCCATTTAAAGATGTACTGCTTTCCATCCCTAATTCCCCACTTTGACCACTTGGGGTTGTACGTGGCGTGGAGCATCTTGGGTGCTGAAACTGATCTGAACACTGACAAATGCCGTATTGCTCTGGTGTTCTAGGACACGTAGGGGCACCTCTGCCCTGCAACCATATCAAGCTCGTCGATGTCGAGGAACTGAACTATTGGACCAGCAACGGAGAGGGAGAGGTAAACTCGAGCATTTAGCCATTCATGTCCATGGATGCTATACATGTAGTGAGTAAAAGAAAAAAAAATGGAATGGAGTTGTTTTCCTTCCACCTTATGCGTAAAGTCATTTTATATTACTGATTAATTTGACTCCACTGAATTGCACATTTCCTCTCCACTTTATGGAGAAACCAACCCCCAAGCCTGGGACTGCGCTGGTCTAAATCAAGATTTGGGATTCCTAAACCTTAAAAAAATATATTATTATTTTTTCCTTAACTGGCATGACTTGCTGCTGCATGTCTGTCCAAGCAGAAACATGACCATTTGCAAATAAGCCGGATGGGGTAGATAGAGCTGGCCTGTGCTTGTTCATTCCGTGGGAGCAGATGGGAAAGCTCAGTGCCTGGTCACAAAGCAGGGGCTCAGGCATCTCTGGTAGAATCTGCCAGTCATCAGTATCGGATGAGACCCCATCCAGTGCCACCCAGCAGCACATCCTGAAGGCCACTGGGTTCCTAAGGAAGAAGGGATGGCAGAGGGAGGCCCGAGGTGGCCAGGGCAGAGAGGCAGAGGGAAAGGATGCTGCATGAGAGAAGGCAGTTCAGACCACTGGGGGCTATTCCTGTCCTCTGTTACCATCACTGTGGTCTCCTCAGTGGATCCCCTGAGGGATCATGTATATTTTTCTACACATATCTCGTGACAGCCTCACATCAGGGTTCCTTATGCTGTGGGCTGAGAGAACCCGGTGTTTGTCCCTGCAGATATGTGTGAGAGGACCAAATGTGTTCAAAGGTTACTTGAAAGATCCAGAGAGGACAAAGGAGGCCCTGGACAGCGATGGCTGGCTTCACACGGGGGACATTGGGAGATGGCTGCCGGTGCGTATGTTTGGAACCACAGAGCTGCAAACATTTTGGTGGTGGAGGGTGTCTGATCCTATTCACTCCTGAGGCAGGAGTCTTCTTTATGTCTTTCCTGACAGTTTGTCATTCTGGAATACCTCTGGGAATTGGGAGTTTCTTCCTTACCGTGTCCCCAAAGCTTCCTCCTCCATCCTCCTGATGAAGGTAACAGGGATCTTTGAGGAGCACAGAGCTGGAGTTTGAGACCCACTCCCTACCCTTAATTGGTTTCCAGTGCTGTGGAATCTGATGGGTGAAGCACAAGGAGCAGAGGATTCATAGCTCTAGGAGATTTGAGACAGGCAGGGCCTGGGAGCCCGTGGACTCTGGCTCCTAGATGAGAGGTGGCACCGAGTGGTGTGAAAAGCTTGGAGCTGGGCAGGAGAATGCTGGAGTTCCTTTGTCTCTGCTGGCAGCTGCTCTCATGACCTTGAGCAAAGCTTCCATCCCTCTCTGGGGCTTTGGATTGACTCACTTGTAGAATAATAAAGTAAGGCTACATGGCATTCTTTGGCTGTGCCCCACAACTTTTAGCCAAAGCCAGTTATGGTGCCTCGTTTTGTCATTTGTAAAATGGAGGTAATCACATTCTTACCTCTGTGGTCATTGTTGAAAGGAATAAATGAGATTATACCTATAGAGCATTTAGCACAATGCCTGGCACATAGGAGATGCTTAGGTGAAACTATGACCAGAAAAAGGCTCTATCACTGAAACCAAGAGCCCCTCTGTCTGATGCAGCTCACCCCAGGGACCTCTCCCGTGTCTCTGGGAAATTGCTAAGGTTTGGGTTGAACATTCTGAGATGTTGAGTTTGTCGGGCACATGAACAATGTTGAACCCTCTGGGGGCCCTCTGGGCTGGCGAGCTGAGTTTCCCATGCTTGGAACTGCATGCTTCCCTTTGAGAAACCCTCACTCCTGCAGCAGACATGGATGTATCCCCAGTATGTGCCCTGGGCCAGGGACTGCTCAGGGAAAGACCCATTCTTAGACAGTTCCCAACCCAATGTGATGGGCATGAACTGAGGGCCATGCCGGGTCTGAGTCTCAGGACATAAGTCCTGTTCTGTGGGGAGAGGAGAGAGTGGGAAGCAGAGTCAGGGCAGGATTAATAGTACCTGCTAAGCAGAGAGACACTACAGGTGTGAGGCAAGCAGTTCTAACTGAGGGCCCACAGGTGTGGCAGAGGGAGGCTGGAGAAGCAGCGGGGCCCGGGACGCTGGCACAGGGCAGATTGTCCCACCAGTTAACGAAGCCTAGGCTTCAACCCTCACTTGCAGAGGTCCCTTTGAAGCCTCTGCTCTTTGATTTTATATTATTTTTCTTAAAGAGGGGGCTTCAGAATTGGAAAAAAATCTCAAAGTCCCACAAACCCCTGGATCTGCTGCTGGTGCCCTGAAACTTGGATGAAACCACTCACCTTGCAGGATATCGTGCGTTGCAAGTAAATTAATTCATGTGACACACCTAGTGTTATGCTTGAGCTCAGAGCCCAAGACAGTAGGCAGTTAGTCTGTGGGAGTCAATTTTTTTAAATTACTGTTATTTTGGAATAGTGTTAGATAGATCAAGGAAAAGGTGTAAGCTTCTGATCCAGAAAGACCTAATTCAAATCCTGGTTTTCTCACTTCCTAGCTGTGTGGCTTTGGAGGAGCTAAGTGACCTCTCTAATTCTCACCTTCACTGTCTATGAAGTGGAGGTGATGATACCCAGCTCATGGGGTGTCACAAGGACTAAAGAAGTCAGTGTAGGGAAAGTGCCTGATGTCCAGCCTGGGTTTTAAGCAAAACAGCCCTGTTTGCTTTTCTTTTCTAGTGAGATGGCTCTGGTTCTGATGGATTGAACAGGTGGAGCAGGGTGAGAGTGTGTGCACAAGCCTTGTCAGGAAGTAGTTTTGATGGAAGGAGGAGGTGGATATGAGAGGGATTTACAAGTGAGGGTGGATGAGCCTGACTTCTAGAAGTCCAGGAGGGGACACCAGCAAGGCCATCTCCAAGTTTGGGTCCTGGGGAGGAGGATGAGCTTCCTTTGCGGCACATTACATTGTGCAGCGCAAGCCACCTGGTTTCTGTAGCCTTCCGAAGACATTGAGGTTCTGGGTCAGAACCTCAGTGAAGAGGTCTAACTGGAAACCTGGGCGCAGGAGTGGCTGGTAAAGAGATAAATGGTGGTCAGCTCAAGGAGCATTGTCAGTGGAAGTGAGGAAATTGCAGCATTCAAGTGTTGAGCCAAAGGAGGGAGACCCACCTGTTCACCTTGGAAACTCAAAAAGATCGAGGGGAGTCAGGGAGGTGAGCGGGGGTCCTGGAGGTCGGGACACGCACTCACTGCCCAAGGGGGGTGGCCTGCCTGCTGCGGAGGCCTTGGAGGGAGAGGGCTCCTAATGCCGTCTGGGGGCCTCTGCCAGAGCTGTGAGATGTGCTGGAGGATGGAGAGACTGCTCTTTGGAGGGGAGGCCTGGACATGGTTCAAGGGGGTGAATCTGAAGATGCTGTTGAGAAAAAGGACAGCTGGAGTGAGGACCTGGGGGAGGGGAGCCCCGAGGGGAAGACAGGTTCCTTCTGAGCAGGAGGACATCTGTTGCTGGGCACCAGGTTGGCAGGGGTCAGAGCGGGGAGTGGGGCAAATGCTGAGGGGAAAGGACTCAGGGCCCAGCAGAGCTTGGGAGGTATCAACCTGCAGTGCACGGTGGCCTCTCCAGCTGCACAGCGGCTCCATGAGAGCACGGACGTCGTATGTACGAGTAGATCTAGGGGGGCTTGTAGGGTGGGAGAGGACAGGGCTGAGGGCCTATGCACTAACGAGTGAGGGGTTCAGGCTTAGGAATGCCATCTTTTTATGAAGCTATTTGTTCAACTCCACAGGCAGGAACTCTTAAAATTATTGATCGGAAAAAGCACATATTTAAACTTGCTCAGGGAGAATATATTGCGCCCGAGAAGATTGAGAACATTTACATCCGGAGCGAGCCTGTTGCACAAGTCTATGTCCACGGGGACAGCTTAAAGGTGAGTCCCCTAAGCTTCAGCTCTCCCACACTTACTGGGCCTGCTGAAAAATCCAGAGGAATTTGAGGGTAACTTCCTAAGTGTCTGGCATTTGATTAAAGTGATGAACTTTAATTTCCAATCAGACACCAGTATTCTCCTGCATATTAGATCATGAGAGAAATTCCTTTCTAAGGGAGAAATCTTTTTTGAGGGGGGGTTAATTAGGTTTATTTATTTTTATTTATTTATGTATTTTTTAATGGAGGTACTGGGGATTGCACCCAGGACCATGTGCGTGCTAGGCATGCACTCTACCACTGAGCTATACCCCTCCCCACAAGGGAGAAATCTTAATTGCTTATAGTTTGATAAGTAGTAATTAGGTAAGTAAGTTACTTGAAGTGGTAGTAACGAACATCCCCACTACTTTTAACTTACACTGCATCTACTTCCAGGGGGAATCTTAGTGTAAGATGCTAAAGCAAGATTCAGGGCTTTTGCTGTTTTGATTTTGAAATATGCAAATGAACTGTACAGTTAAATCTGTGCATTATTACAAATAATGGTACTGATGACATAGCTTAATGTATATTAAGCTAATGTGCTAATACAGTTTAGGATTAAATTGGAGAGGATTTATATTTATTCTGCTTTCAATATCATTTAGATCTGAAGTCAGAACTATCACTGTGAATGTATTCTGTGCTATCACTGGATTTATATAGTTAAATATTAAATTATTTTTAAGAAAATGCTTTAAAAATTAAAATGGTGTTCTTCATGAATGAGGGCCATGTTAATGAAGCAATTTCAAAATGGTCTGGAAATCCTAAGAAATATGTGTGTTTTGGTTCATGGAGTTGGCTGATGCCTGAGCTGTACTCATTTAAGATTGGTGTGAGAATCAAAGGTACGTATAGGTCTAACCTTGCTGATTTTTAATCTCCTTATGCTTATTCTTTATTGACTTTTTTTACAAAGTTAGGGAAATATATCAGAAATATTCAAGAACATTTCTGTCAAAAATGTGTGATATGTTGGTGGAAATGTTTCATATAATAAGTGTATACTGACTTTTAGAAAAGGGTGCAGTTTGAGAATACCAAAAGATTAGCTTTCATGCTGGACCACAGATAACCATCTTAAGAGCTTTTGTCATAACTGTTTTCCTTTCTGGGGATCACAGGCCTTTTTGGTGGGCATTGTCGTGCCCGACCCAGAAGTCATGCCATCTTGGGCCCAGAAGAGAGGAATTGAAGGGACATATGCAGAGCTCTGCAAAAATAAGGTCTGTACCTTGGGGTTGTTCCATAAAAGACTGATGGACTTCCTGTGACACTGAATAATGAGAGGTCAGAAAAACAGTAGCCTAAGTGATATTTGAATATGTAGGGAAATTTCTAACTTTATTTTATAAGTGGTGAGAATCCTAAACCAGAGGTTTGTCTATTATTGTTGTAGAAAGAACTCATATTTCTTCTTAGAATGCTCAACAAACTATTGAATTTCCCAGCCAGGAGATGTGACAGAAAGCTTGCCCAGCCCCATTGTTGTGCAGCCTGCAGGAGAGTCCAGAGAGGGAAGTGGCTTGCCCAAGGCCACACGGCTGGTTAACAGCAGTGTCAAATGTGAGCGTAGGCCTTCTGACTCACTGGCCCTGCTCTCTCCTAATGTGAGGTCGGTTTGGTGTTTACTGGGCTTAGAGAGACAGTCATGGAATTGAAAAGGTAGCACAGTTCTCCCTGCTTAGAGCATTAGTTACCCACACCTTCCAGAAACCTGCTCATGGCACACGCAGGGTCCTGTGGAAGAGGACCTCTGTGCCCTGGCTCAGCCTCGGCCCCTCAGTCACATGATCTGCTTCTCAGCAGCAGCCGTGAACCCTAGAGCTCCCACTGGGCCCTGGGCTCTTCTTGGGGTGACAGGGCCCCTGGGACTCACCAGGCTGACCAGAGGGCTACTTAAAAAATCAAGTGGTCCCTTAGCCAGTTCACGGTCACTCCTTAGGCCGTGCCTGGCACTGAGTTGCCAGACGAGAGGTGATGATTGGAATGCTGCTGGGAAGTGTCAGCTCCAGTTGGGGGTTTGAAGGTAGGGGAGCATAGATTCCTCTATCTCCATTTTGAAATGTGTTGTTTTTTGTTGTTGTTGTTATTGTTGTTGTTTTGCCTTGTAATTTTTACCCATGTGGTTCGATTCAGGAGCTGAAGAAAGCCATTTTGGAAGATATGGTGAGGTTAGGAAAAGAAAGCGGACTCCATTCTTTTGAACAGGTAACTGTTAACCTTCTCCACACTTATTACTGCCCTGTATGCAGGGATGAAAATTAAAGCAACCAGTGCTGGCCCTGACCTAGATTCCCCACCCTCCATGCTGTGGCCCGCAGGCAGGCTGTGTTCCAACGGACCCCTGAAGGCCTGTTCCAAGCTGACTTTGCAGCAGCCTGCATCATAACTGAAATAGGTCGTATGTCTGCGTGAGGCTGCGCTCATTGTCCTCACAATCACAGACATTCTGAAAGCCGAAATATTACCCGAGCCATCACTGGTGGAGCATGTGTACACGGTTGTCTCTGAGCTGCCTACAGTACTCAAGACCAGAGTCCTGTCTTATTTTTATGGGGACTGTCTTCTTGCCTGCAGCAGGCAAGCTTACTTGCTGGGACATCAGTTGTGCTCCTGGGGGCCAGTGATCCGTCAGCCCAGCATGCCCTCTACGGAGTGTGTGGGGAGAGGACACAGCAGACCTCTAAGACTTTCTGTCTTTGCAAGGTGGTGGTTTTTATTGTAACCAAGTTCCTGCATGTCTGTTCCTGCTTACACATGCCATTTGTACATTCTCTTTAGTCAAAAATTCAAAAAGAAAAATTCTTCAAGCAGAAAAATATTAATATACTGATTTTTAAAATTTCCTAGTATGTATTTAATATAATTGTTCTTCATAAAATATTTCTCCAGTAGGGTCCCCAGATACAGTATTCAGGATCTATGAGGCTTATGAGAATTTTAAATTCTGTATGTTCATTTTAATGATAACCTAAAAGCATTTTAAAACCAGTTTTAAATATAAAACTCTTACAGCAGTTATTTGCAATTAGAAAACATTTCCACAGATTAAGATTTTAATTTCTTAAGTTTCAAACTCAGGAAATCTAAACACAGTTTCTGGGTTTGAGAGAATTGTTTTTCTTTTGAAACAGATCTTTACCTTAATCTAGCTTGAGAAACACTGCTTTACCCTCATCTGTCAGCTTGTTTTAGGGCACATAAGGCCTGGATGAATCATCTTCGTTTTAAAAAATTATAAAATCTGAGGCATCCAAGCAGGTTATATTTAGCTTTCTGAATACAAGGTCAATTCTGGCATAATAATTATTTAAATTTCTAAACTTCCTAGTACTCTCTTCCTTGCTCTTCCATTAAGGGGAGCTGTGTGTATTATCCCACAGGGCAGGGGCCACAAATGAGTGGTCTGAGCCCTGGGTAATCTGGGTCTACGTGTTGATCTGAATGGGTGGCTGTAAGGTCACTGAGGATGCAGTTACCTGAAAGGAGCTCCTGCAGTTACCCTTGCAATTCCCAAGGCCTGCACGCCCCCTGCTGGGTGTGGGCTGCATGACCTGCCTCAGGGCACGTGGAGAATCTTAACAGCTAGATTCCTCTCCCAGGTAAAGACTACTGACTCTTAAGATTATGTTTAAAAGGGGTCTTCGGTTAAGTGTCCAGCATTAACCATTGCTCAAGTTAGAGCTTTTACTGGGAGGAGATGTACTCTTGACTTCCATACACTGTACACAGTTTCTGCTTTAATAATCGGCCCTCACTATGGTAACCTCAAGTACAGAGAAATCTGTGGCATCTCAAAGGCCTGAGTTTTATTGCCAAGACTGTTACCTCTTCACTTTCTCTGTTCTCTTTCTCCTCTTTGTTAGTCTGTGGTGTCCTCCCCACCACAGCCAGTGTGTGCCCTCAGCTGACCACAGGCGAGCAGAAACCAAGCCTCACACCTGAGGAGCACATGCTCCCAGTTGTGTTATAAAGCTCAACATAAATTATTCGAGTTAATCCATGATCCACTGTCAGCTTGTCCTTTTCACTTTTCCTCAAAAAGGCATGATCAATTAAGGCTTAACCCTAACTTTTTAATCTCTCTCCTACACACACAAAAATACACAACACACACAAATAGATCTAGAAGCCCAAGACTTAAATAATTCAACAGAAGTTTTAGGAGTTTAGACTTACTGGGCAGAGTTGATCTGGATTAAACTTTGAATTAGATAAAAGATAATGTAATTTAATTTCCAGAACACAATTCCTAGAACTGGGCCAACCATTATTAATTTATGGAGATCTTTGGAAGATATTTTTAATGGCCGATAGGAGGTATTTAAAATAACTGTATCAATAATTAAAATACGTAGGTACTTGGGAACTATTTGAGCCTACTTGTGATCTAATGATTCTCTTGACATTTATATGCCTTATTAGCTTGCATAGGCATTTAAATACAAAATGAACTTTGATCCTTGAAAGATTTTTCAAATTCTCACTATGAAGCCCTCACTAAAAATATTTTGTTGTATTTCTTGTCATTGAAATGAATATTTACATAACCAATTTGCCTTTAAATCAGAACTGAATTGAGCATTTCCTTAATTAATTAAAAAAATTTTAATCTCTTCTGTCCTAATTCATTCTGTTTATTATCTGTAGGCAGTATTTTGTATTAAAGTGTTTCATTGAGTAATACCATTGGAAGATTTTAAATACTATATTTTTTCAGAATTATGAAAAGTTCTGTGCTGTAATGAGTTGGCATAAATTGACACTTTTACAGTATTATATTCCAATATAGTATTTAAATGTTACAGCATTAAAAATTTTTTTTTGTATTTATGTGTTTTTTTCATGTTGAATTTTTTTTAATTATTGAAGTACATTCAGTTTACAATGTGTCAATTTCTGGTGTACAGCATGTGTTAGTCATACATATATACATATATTCCGTTTCATATTCTTTTTCATTATAGGTTATTACAAGTTATTGAAAATAGTCCCCTGTGCTATACAGTAGGATCCTGTTGTTTATCTATTTTTTATATAGTAGTTAGTATCTACAAATCTCAAACTCCCAATTTATCCCTTCCCACCCCCTCTGCCTCCTGGTAACCGTAAGTTTGTTCTCTATGTCTGTTACAGTATTTTTAAATAAAAAAAAAAAAAAACTATAGAATCACTTTTCAGTGACAAGAATGTGGTTTCAGAAGGGGAGCTAACATTAACATTTCAGAGGGAAGCTAACATCCTTCTTTCCTCAACAGAAACTTTGCTTATTGTGAACTGGAAAACAAGTTTTATATTGTGTTAGGCATAAAGGGAAAATGAAGATTCTCATTCATTTTTTTTGCCCACAGTTCAACAGTGTAGTTCTATTAGAAAATACATAATTATTTACAAAAAATGAAAATGGATTTTATTACTGGTTTACTTCTGAAAAAAATGACTGATTTGGGACCCACAGTTAATATCAGTGTTAGTTAAAGAACTGTTTTGACCCATTTACTGACTGACTTGCTAAATAGAGTTTTAGTCACTGGAGCAGTTGGTGTAATTATTTTGATGGGAGAATTTAAGAAGACCCCGGGCTGTAAGTCAGAATGGAGCAGGGACTGGCAGCAGTGCCACTCCGATCCGCTTACTGAGTGGCTGAGTGGTGAGCTGGATGCTGTATTGCTTGGTTTCACACAAGACTGTATTTAATTGTATTTCCTCTCCTCAGGCAGCGACTGTGTGGTAGAAAGCCACATTGAACTGCAGATGCCCCAGTCAGCCCTTTAGGCTTGCTACAGGTAGCTGGTTTGACAAGATATTCAACATCTACCAGCTGATGCAGGCCTTTCTTCCTAAAATCATAATGTTTTCTTTTACATTCTACTCACCATCTGAGTAGCATATGTAGCTCTCCCTGTGAAATTCGTCCTCCCTGTACTGTACTGTATTGTTTGAAGCTGCTCCTTGTGACTACTGGATCTTCAAAGGTGTTCACCCAAGCCACTGTACAGAACATAGACTCTTGTCTCAGTTACACAATGTTCTCCACATGCTGTTAGGAACGCAGATGAGCTGAAACCTGGGCCGCAAGGACACTGTAGAAATTACATCTTGGCATTTGCATCTCCTTTTAAAATAATAGTATTAATTTCATTTACAAAAGAAGGTGGGTAGATTATTTGTACTCGTCACAAGTCTTTATGTGAGACTTTCTATCAGAAAGGAACTTAGAAAAAAAAGTTAAAAGGTAGTAGCACCATCAGTTTTTCAGTTTTTCATTGTATGACAGTAAACATGAGTTACTAAGTTAAATCACTCCGTCTAGGATTAGGTTTGATTTGGACTGTGTTCATGTTTTCTTTAAACTAACTATTTTTGTTATCAAACAATGATTTCCAAACTTAAGTAGCAGAACTGCAGTGATGTCTTATGTGAAAGCTGAGCATGTACAAAACATACAAGCAGCACTGCGGTCTGAACTAGAGCCTCTCTTCAACCCGGCCCCTTCACCCACCCCTGCCTCACTGCACCTCCATGCACCTCTGCCTCTCCCCCACCTCACCGCACCTGCCTGCCTACAGCCCGTCCTCTCACCCATCTCCACCTCCACACACACCCCAGCAGTGGCCCCTGCAGAACCACAGCTCTCAGTCCACTGCGGGCTGAAAACATCTCCCTTGGGTCCTGTTTCCAGGGAATATTGGGTCCCCTGGGATGGTTTGTGTTTGATAAAGACAAATTAGGAGAAAAGTATATTCCAGAGGGTTCAAAATACAGCAGGCCGTATTCCTTGCCAAATCTTTCCTTCTTTGAATATCAAGAACACAGAGAGAGTTTTCAAACAAAACACTTTTTACACGAATCTTAACTAATTTTGAAACATTGGATAATGCCCCTTTTTAGCAAAGAGATTCAGATTTCCAGCTATTTATATTGGGTATCCAAGAAGTCCTTTCAACATGAGTAGCAGGGTTGCGGCAGCTACCTAGATGGCTAGCTTTAGTCTTAGCCTAAAGTTCTGTCCTCCCCGTCCCACCACACACATGAGTCCCTTAAAATACTATTTTTTAAAAAAGCAAAAGCAAATCCTTCATTTGAACAAATTTATGAGACAGATGAATCTGATTTATTAATGCTGTGTTCATTTGAAAGTTGTCAAGTTTTAAAATTACAAGTATGGGTTTTAAAAATGCCCGAATTTGTTAGAATTTTTCTTAAAAGCTTTTTAAGAAGTTGGAAATATAGTTGTTTTAGAGGTATTCTTTGTATATTGAGTTTTTGAGCTGAAAAATCAGTGAATGTAATGGAGAACTTTCTGAGCAAAAAATTCTTTGTCATCTCAAAATACTCACTTGCAGGGACACTAGACTATTTGCATCAGAGATTTTGAAAACAATCAGTGACCTGCTGAGTTTTTGCAACTATTTGCATACATTAATTTTTTTCTAATTTTTAAATTGTAATTAAATGCATATAAACATAAAATTCACCATCATAAACCATTTTTAAATGTGCAGTTCAGTGGCATTAGTGCATTTGTAATGTTGTACAACCATCATCCCCATCCATCTCTATAACTCCTTTCATCTTGTAGAACTGAAGCTCTATACCCATTAAACAGTAATTCCCAATTCCCTCTCTGTCCCCAGCCTCTGGAGACCACCATTTTACTTGCTGTCTCTATGATTTTGACTACTCTACTTCATATAAGTGGAATCATACAATATTTGTCTTTCTGTGACTGGCTTATTTCACCTAGCATAGCGTCCTCAAGTTTCATCCTTATAGCATGTTATAGCATGTGTGAAAATTTCTTCCCTTTATAAAGTATATAATATTCCATTGTATGTCTGTACCACATTTTGCTTATCTATTCATCTTATTCATCTGTCCATGGATATTTGCGTTGCTTCCCTGTTTTGAATATTGTGAGGAATGCTGCTATGAACATGGATGTACAAATATCTCTTTGAGATCCTCCTTTCAGTTCTTTTGGGTATATACCCAGAAGTTGAATTCCTGGGTCATATGGTGGTTCTATTTTTAATTTTTGGAGGAACTGCCATACTGTTTTCCATAGCAGCTGCACTATTTTACATTCCCACCAACAGTGAACAGGGTTCCAATTTCTCTGTATCCTCACCAACATTTGTTATTTTCTGTCTTTTGGATAATAGCCACCCTAATGGGTGTGAAGTGATACCTACATTGATTTTGAAATAAGTCATTTCCTGATTGTATCCACTGATTTTAATTAACAGTTCTTTTATGACGGTAGCATCTGACACAGTGACCTTCTACTGCTGTTTTCTTGGCTTTTGTAACCCACACTCCAGTTCTTTTCTTCTCCTTAAGTCACTGCTTCTCTGTCCAAAGCCCAGGTTGAAGCTCTATCCTACATACTAATACCATTATATCCAATGTCCAGAAACCAATTGGATGCCTCAGAAGCATTTCAAACTTAACATGAATACTTGATCTTCCCACCTCCAAAGAATCCTTTTGGCTCCTCCTACAGCTTTTCTGCTCAAGCAGAAACCTAGAGCCATTTTTTTTTAAGTTGGCAGAAAGTGCTTTATTTTATATGGACTTCATAGCTATCACGGAAAATGATCTATTTTTGAAGTGTCATACCTTTTTGGAGAATCTGGCTTCTTTTTTTTTTTTAAACAGCAGCATTGTTTATAATTGCTGAGATATGGAAGCATCCTAAGTGCACATCAATAGATGAATGGATAAAGAAGATACAGCATACATATGTAATGGCATACAACTCACCCATAAGAAAGAAGGATATTTTACCATTTGCAGCCCTTTATTCACTTTTTTTTCCACTTCAAAACCAGAATTTTATAACTGGCATAAACATTTCCATGGCATCAAAAACAACAAAATACCTAGAAATAGACTTAACCAAGGAGGTTACCTATACTCTAAAAACTGTAAAACACTGATGAAGGAAATTGAGGATGATACAAAGAAATGGAAAGATATCCTGTGTGCTCTTGGATTGGAAGAACCAACATTATCAAAATGGCCGTACTACCCGAAGCAATCTACTGATCCAGTGCAACCCCTGTGAAAATACTCACGACATTTTTCAGAGAACTAGAACAAACAATTGCAAAATTTATGTGGGACCATAAAAGACCCTGAACTCCCAAAGCAATCTTTTGCAGGTCTTTTTTTTTTTTTTTCTCTCTTTCTTTTTTTTTTTTCTTTCTTTTTTCTCTTTTTTTCTCTTTTTTTTTCTCTTTCTTTTTTTTTCTCTTTCTTTTCTCTCTCTCTCTTTTTTTGTTCTCTTTTCTTATGGCCTAGAACCATTCTTAATATCTCTTTCTTTACACTTACTCAAACGAATTATATCTTGTCCTTTCTACCCCAAAATCTATTTCCATCTCTACAACTTTGTAGCCCAAATCATCATCAGTCTTCCCTCTTGGCTGGTCTTCCAGCTTCCACTTTTACCTCACATCAGTCCACTCTTAACAGTCTTTCCAAAGAGGCATTCTAGTATTCTCTCACTGATTAAACACTGTTTAAGGATTATATCCAAACTGCCTACCTTAACATATTGATCCTTTGTAATTTGGCACCAGCTTATCTCTCCAGCCCCATCTCTTTCTTCTTTATTTGTACCACATGCTTCAGCTTATATTTATAATGCCCCAGATGGGCTTTGGCACACGTTCCCTCTGCCTGGAGAGCACATTCCTCTCCAGCCATGTAACAGCCATTCCCCCTTCCCCTGTTATCTTCATCTGTCCTTCAGAGTTCAACTCAGCCATCTTTTTTCAATGAATCCTGTCCCATACTGGGTAAGGTGCTATATCAGAAAAGCATTCACTCTGACATAAAACCTACAGTGTCTTAAACACATTGGGTGTGTTTTTGTGGTTTTTCTCACATATAAGAAGTCCAAAGATAGGCAGTCCAAGGCATGTACAGGTCCTCAAAGACCTAGGCTCTGCCTGTCTTTCCACTCTCCATCCTTAGTATGTTGGCTTATCACCTTATGGTCACAAGGTGGCTGCTACAGCTTTGGACGTTGTCCATAGTCAGGGAAGGAAAAAAGGAGAGTGGGTGAAGATAGCTATGTCCAAACCTTTTATTAGGAATGCAGAAACCTTCCCATCTCACTCGGCAGAGATGGATCTCATGACTACCCCTTTGCCAAAAGGGAGGCTGGGAAATCAGGGAAAAGGAATGTCCTAATTGACGTAGAGCACCATGGCCCCAAACAAATTCTGAGTTCTATTAGCACAGAAGAGGTAGGGAGTGGGAAAGCAGCTGACAGGTGCTTGTTCCTCATACTGCAGCATCTCATATTGTAAGCTCCATGTGGGCAGAGACTGTGTCCTGTTCTTCCTTACACCCTGGTGCTTACACTATACCTGACACATAGTAGTTGCTCAATTAATATCAGTTAAGCAAAACAACAAATGAAAGCATATGTGTATTTAACATATATATTTTGAATGCGGTTTTAAAAGACTATGTTATGGCAGTTCATTTGCCATTTAATGATATGGATCTCTGATCTCAACAAAGTAATTGAATTTAGACCTGGCTGTCAGTCAGGATACAATTTCTTGGAGACAGTGTCACTCTAGGATTCAGCTCAAGCTCAGACGATAAACTGCTTGTAGAACTGCCAGTGACCCTTTCAGCTGTAATCCCGTATGGGAGGAGCCTGCCCAGGGCCCCCCAGGTTAGTTCATCTATCTCTCTGGCCTTGCAAAGGGACTTAGTATGAAGAGGCCTAGGATCTGCTTCATGGAAATAGGCCGTGTGAACACTCAGTCTGATCCCTCTATGCTTCCTTCCAGTAATGTGAGAAAATTCTCTGGTGGATCTTTTTTTTTTTTTTAACAGACTCATCATGCCGCGCCCCCCACACCCCACCACCACCTTGACTTTATATCCCTCCTGTGAATGGCACCACAGCTTTCCAAGCTAGAAACCTGGGAGTCCAACAGGCTACCTCCTCCTTTATTACATCCTGCACCTTTACCTCTGAATCACTCTTAGAACTGCTTACTTGTCTCTGCCACTGCTCTGAGTGCAGGCCCTTCTCTCCTCTCCTGTGGATTAGTCAGATCCTTCTGATTGGTTTCCCTGCTTCCAATCTTAACGTCTGTGAAAAACCATTTTCACATTTCTCTTGGTGACACCCTTCTAAAACGTGTATTCAGCCACATCACTGCCCTGTATAAAAACCTCCAGTGCCTTCCTACTCTTCCTCTATAAGCTGTCCTGTCTACCCCTTCAGCTTCATCGCTCACCCCCTTTGCCTCCTACTTTAGGTAACTACAACAGAAACCAGTTGGTTTTCCTTTTTCATGCTCTTGCCATTTCTCACTCCTGTAGCTTTGCTCTTGGGGTTGCCTCTGCCTGGGATGCCCTTCGCCTCCGACCTCTCCTCTTTTACTGATTAACTCTTACTCATTCTTCATCTTAGCCAAAAGGCCGGTAAGTGATAACTTATTCATTCTTTAACACTCACCTGATTTGGGAAGGCTTCCCTAACTGCCCCCCCTCTCCCCTGTCATAACTGAGTTAGGTGCCCTTCATCCTGTGTATACCGTGTCGTCTAATAATTGCCCAGTGTGTCTGCTTTACTGGATGCCAGTGTGTACTCCCTGAGGGCAGGGGCACTCCGGATTCCTCTTTGTGCCCTCAGTGCCCGGCACAGAGTAAGCAACCAGTTCACTTCTGTTGCCTGGCTAAGTGGAGAAGTAGGAAGGAAAAAAGGTGGCTTTCAGACATACTAAATAGTCTGAAATGTTATTAAGATAATTGACTTTTACATAGGCAGTGTTTTTATATCAACGTTATCTATTCCCATATGCCTGTTTACTTTTATCATGTGTGCTATGAATGTTGTGTTATATTCCTGATGAAGATGTATTCTGCATTTGGTTTTTAGGTTAAAGCCATTCACATCCACTCTGACATGTTCTCAGTTCAAAATGGCTTGCTGACACCAACACTAAAGGCTAAGAGACCTGAACTGAGAGAGTACTTCAAAAAACAAATAGAAGAGCTTTACTCAACCTCCATGTGAAGTTCAAGGAAAGTTCTTCTCAGTATAATGGACTATGTAGCAATATTATAGTTATTCTTGGAAGTAATGAGTCAGAATGATGCAGCCGAAAATGAAACGCACGTGACCTTATGACTGAGTCTTTTCCTGTCCCAAGAGGTCTTTAACAATATTTTCTCTATCATCACCAAGTACACTTTATTTTTATTACAAGGGTATTGTAGCAAGCTGCTAAAAATATTGCAAATGGCAATGTAAAAATCAAGACTTTTCTCAAGAACTGTGTACCACTAAAAGTAATATATTCTCAATGTTCACAGAACTTCTATTAAACATAAAGGAAAAACATAACTGATATATTGTACTTAATTATTTGTGGCATAGTAGCCAGGTACAGCAAATATCTAGGCAGTGTGGACTACCTCATTCAATAACTAATGGTCAAAATCATAATTAAATCATGCTTAAAAAATTAAAACTAATACAGAATCATGCTAAAACACAAAACATGATAGCTCACATTCTACATAACTGCAGATTCTTTAAACAATGACAATCCTTATTGATGTGAAAAAGATTTTCTCTCTGGTTTTTACTTTTATTCATGAAGAATGCACAGTTGAATCTTCTTAAAACAAATGTATTTACATAACATTTTACAAAGATCTTTCAATACATTTTCATATTCATTAAACTCATAAAAATATTAAGGAACTACCTAGAAAAAATGTAATGTACAACTACTTCAAGGACAGTATGTGTATGTTCGTGGAAGTCTTACCACATGAATTATAAAAGCTGTCTGTTGACTCTACAATGAATGGACCTTTGGGGGAGACTTAGGAGAAGAAACCCAGAATTATTTCTCAGGGCGGGCAACAATTAATGTATCTATGTTCTTTGCTGGGTTCTTCTAGTCTTCCATCCTCACTATGTCCATGCCAGGCCTGGGAAACCCAATATGGGAACAATTCTGAACGATTACACTTACTTCCAGGAAGACTATCAAGGCAGGATGCAGGGAGGAGGGGATGTTATTTCCAAATAAAATAAAATAATTGTTCGACAACTTAAGTTGGAAGAACCTCTTCCAGATACCCCTAGAAAACTTTTTAAGTTCATCATAGATAGATATCTCCTTAGGGAATAATTCCATTCATAGAATCTCTAACCACTTCTAAGCTTACCCACAAAAACCTCTTTTCTTACATTATGTATTTTAAATACTTCTTGCACTTGGGTGCCAACAACGTCATAGTTAAAGCCCAGCACAGACAGCAGTTAAGTTGCAAACCTCAGACTGTGCATCTGCAGAAGGGCCTGCAGAGCCAGGACTCTGAAAGCAGAGTGGGGGCAGTATTCACCATCCAGAAGCTCCTATCCCCTGGAGCAAATCCAAAATGTGAATAAATGCTCTTGGTTAGAAATAGCATAATCACACAGGCTTACTAGATGAATCTGCATCAGTGATTATACACTGATATTTCAGTCTTTGCAAAAATGGACCACAGCTTCATTTGATGTATTTATTCAATGTTTCACATGTTCCTTTGCTGCATTCTCTCTGCAGTCCCACTACTGGCATGTATAGATTTGACTTTCAGTTAAATGAGTTAGTGCTAGGCATGTTCATTTTTAAGGGCATTTCTGAATAAACCAATACTAAAAATGTCCAAGGACACATCTATATAGCATTAATTTTTATATTTAATATATATTTTATTAATTAAAAGAGAAAATCATTACCAGAATTGAATATTCATGCTATTTTAAAGGCAAGTAGTTTCACATTTTGGAGAAAATGAAGCTGTTTCCCATTGTCCCTCCACTCAACTAAATTGTCATAGTTTGTTTCCAAAAGATTTGGGGAAATAGCAAATAATTTAAGATTTATTTTGATTCTGTTTATACTTCATAATACTTAGAGATGACTGTGGATAACTTAACATTTCTTCTTTTTCTCACTTTAATCTTATGTTTCTACTAGACTTCCTGATCTGTGTGTGTAAACCATCACACTTGCGCCTATAAATAGGTTACTGCGGATGTGCTGAGAAAAGTCAACAGTGGGCCCTAAATATATTGCATGTACATTTATCTTTTCCTCTGTTTAACTCCACTGAATTTTTTAATAAAGGAGAAATGAAACAATACGTGTTAACAGAAAAATCCTTCTTGCTTCAGATTTCCCAGTTTTATTTTGAGGGGAAAAAGTTTGTATCTCTCTTTAACCAATATAGAAAAAGGCTGTGTACTTAAGACATTTACATTCATAGTGGATGTCACATCCGTTTAAGTCTAGAGGTATAACAGAGATCAATTACTTAAGCATAAATGTGTTATTAAGTGCTTAGCCTTTTATGTGTTTCTCATTCAAATGTGTTAGTAATTCTTACATTTTACAAACTAAACTTATTGTATATAAAGCTATAACATAGAATATACACTATTTTTTTCCTTTTGCCATAAAAGACATCTTTATATTATTTTGTGATTCCCCTCCAGGTGAAAGAAAACTGACCAGGCATGGTGTATAGGCCTAACTCCACATATTAGGAACTCACAAACTGAGATGTCTAAGGAATAAACATTACATGTCTCCTTTACATGAACAAGTCAACTTTTCACTCTCAATTTAGATAAAACTACAAGCATGAGAAAAATATAGAACTTTTCATTGCAGTTTTTATAGTCAGGTAATGTTTTAGCAACTTGAAATCAGCACTTAATTTGTATTACCCATCAAAGAACCAATAATATTTTATTTTTCTGCAGTAAAGGAAATGAATTATCTTTATTTTCCAAATGTCTAAAGCACAAATGTGATATAGTTACTTAGAATACAAAATACTATGAAATGAATGTAAAGAATGGAAAAATGTATTTTTGCATGAAAAACAAATCACTTAGAAACTTGCTTTATGTCTCAGGAAAAAAAAATAATGAATGATCATATACAAAATTGATAAACTATATGTTGAGCTTAGTTGCTGTATTTTCTTCCCTGTTTCTATTTTAAGGAAGCATATACATGAAAAGAAAAAACCATCCTGATAGTCTGAATTTTCTCTAAAGTATGCTGCACAGTGCTTTGTGCGAATCTACAGTTAACTGCAGTAAGAATGGGATTAACTTGCAAGTGAGGACAAAGCCCTAAATGAAAAACTGTTCACTTAGAACATGTGAATGGTTAAAACCCAGAGGCAGTAGATAAATACTACCTGGAACACAAGCATTTCTAAGCACGGTCCCAAACAAAAGATTTTCATGAGGTGACCGTGGCTTTTAAGCATTCATTTGACTGATTATTTTTATTTTCCTTGTTAAGTCGTTGCAACAATTGCATGGGGGGAAAAGGATATTTTTTGAAAACTTGCTTCTTCTACTTTCAATTTCTAAAAATTGAGGAGATTAAAAATTTACCTTTTAAATATGCATAAAAGTATTTTAACTGTAATTATATTTTTAGTTGCTTTGTTATAATAGCATGCATATGAAATATAAAATGCATTTACAAAAACTTTTGTAAAAAATAAAGATTTTTTTGTTTCTCAAAGTTGCTTATAATTACTATTTTATATATTTATTTAGTGTAACCCCTTGATGTTAGTCTGTTTGGTAATCATAGATCATAGTGCCTATGGTAAACATGGTATCAGGCTGTATCACTAGTCAGCATACTCTACATCCTCTGTAAGGGTCCCCAAACTCCAAAGACTTATGGTTTCCCCGAGAAGCTCTCCTTTGCTTTGCACATTTGCTATTGCCAAATGTGTCCTGAATTTAATTCATTTTTATATTTTTAAAGGAACAAATCACTGTATTCAAATTTTGCACCATGATGACGCTTAAACAGTATTTCCATGATGTCTCTACCCATATACAATTGACAGGTACACTTTCTTAAAATGGTATATTCTGCCATGTCTGAGTTATGCAGAGTCTGCCTTTTTTATATATTTGCTACCATCGACTCCTCTATTTTCACAGCTTTTAGTGTATTTGGGGCCACTCTCATCTCTTGTCTGGAATATTACAGTGCTTTTAAAATTAGTTTTCCTGTTTCCACCTCAGCTTTCTCAGATTTCACCATCCACATTTCACTTAGGGCGAGCTTTCTAAATTGAAAATCTGGTCGTGCCAGTCTCCTGCTTAATATTCCTTCGATGACTTCCCATAGTTTCCAGGATAAAATTCAGACTCCCTGGTTCAGCACACAGGGTCCATCATCTCTCCTCCAGCCCTTCCTCCATAGAGCCTTGTCTCCAGTCATACCAATTACTTTTTGCAGTGCCCTAAAAGCATCATGCTTTTCTTTGCCTCCATGCAGCACTTATAGTCCCCTTTTCATAGAATACCCTTCGCTTTTATCCCCCTAATTCCTACCATTCATCTTTTGAAATTCAACTGTCCTTTTCTTTAAGAAGCTTCTCACATGGTTGTGTGGTTAACTGTCCCTCTGCCCCACTCCCACTCAGACTGTGAGTTGAGGATGTAGCCCCAGTGCAGAAAGTCTGGCCCATAATGGATGCTCAAGAAAAGTTTCATGAATGAAAATCTCCTTGACTCTTTTTCACATGTTACATAGCATTAAGATGGCAATACCTGAAAGTACATTTCATGTATCCCTGTTATTTTTTTTCCCATCTTGTCAACTAGGCAAAAATAAGCTGGTTTTCAGTTGAACCCTAAAATCTGTGGATGGTACCACAAATGAAGCTGCTCAGGACTGGGAAGGGATGTCACTATGTAAGAAAACATTATTCAGAAAGATTTCCTCTGGGCTCCAGAGAATCTTAAACCCACACACTAGCTGTTTTCCCAAAAGCTTTCTTCAGAAATCTCTCAAAATTTGGAATTTGTTTTCCTATGGAAGTTAGCATCTCCATAACTGTTCCAAATCAAGTCAAACCCATCACATAACCAAAATAAAACCCTGAAAGCAGAATTCTGAATGGAGATATGGAAGCAGTACCACAGGGAAAAGAAAGATGTTCAATTTAACACTCAGCTGAATGCTTGCACTGGAATTTGTGTATTTGGGGTTGGAGCAAGGGGAAGGAGATGAATGAGTTGAGATATCTCTACCCTACCTCACATTTTTGTAGGGGAAACATTTCCTTCCACTTTCATAGGCTGGCTAGGTGAAGCTTTTAAATCGACCAAATCTGTCTGTAGTCCCTTCCCCTCCCCTTGCTTCTTAAGGCTTCAAACTCCTTTCCTTACTCTCCCCATCCCTTTCTCTTCCATGTGTTAGGAGGAATGGAAGCATGGCAAGCACACTAACTAGCTGAATGTCAGGAGCTCCATGCCACCTGTGCCAGCCATCTGTCATGATGAGCCTCCAAGGCTGTGGTTTGCTCAGCTTCAAACAGAGGGGACAAGCAGATCTCTCCGAGGACGCTTTTGGCTCAAGAAATCATACCAAAGGTTATTTCCAGTTTTGAAACCTAGGCATTAATTCCCATAAACCTTTACTTGATGGTACTTCAGTGAATGTAGTTCAGTATAGAGTTCCAGGGATTAGCGCCACCAAAGGACAGATCAGTTTTTGCTTTAAGCTGTTTTCCTTTTTCAATATGTCTTCCATTTCTAGGCCAAGGGCATTCCAGTACCGAGACTTCCCAAAGGTCATTTAAGTTTTTTTTCACAACATTCCGCAAAGGGAAAGAGGAGAGCCTGAAGACCTGGCTTGTAAACTAGAGACTGCCTGTTGGCATATTGTGGATGTGACTAAAGAAAAGATGTTGAAATATGATAATAGCTTTATACTGTAATAAAACTGTGAGATTCTTGACTAAAGAACCATTTCTAATTCACCTCTGTATCCCCAGGACCTACCACAATGCTTAACACAGAGTAAGCTGATGGGTAAGTATTGATTCAGTGACGCAAAGCACTATCTAATCAGGTAAGAATGCCTATCCTCTGTTCTTTACAAAGTTGTTTTAATGATTAATTATGTATTAAATTGATTGTCATAAGTGACTTTCTATGGGCAGATCTTGAATAAAAAATTCAGAGTGATTTTATTATGAAAATATTATGGATATATATGTGCTTGTATTTACACACACAATATTGGAACATCCCAGAAAAAGTCTTTGAGTTTTTGTAATTTCATCTGTACCATTGGCATTTTTCAATGTTAAATTATTTTTTTAGGTAAGAAGATGGTTATTATGTCCACAACATGCTTATCAGATGCAGCCTGATCATTCAACCCGGGTGTAGAGAGAGGGTGGTCATTAGTATGTTCCTCCATTTGGGCAGAGCCAAAGAGCTGAGCCCTATGGCACTAGGAGGGGAGCCTCTGTGGAACTCTCTACCTAAACCACAAGGCTGCCCAGAGATGACCAGAAGGTAGTTACTAAACAGGGACTAATGGATTCTGCTAGTCTCTGAGAAGAAACCTCCTGGAACCTAAGCTCTTCTAGTGCTTGTTTCACTCCCAAGTAAAATGGCCCCCCAGTAAACTGGCAGGCCCAGTGACTGAAGTTAATTGCTGAGGACGACACTCCCTGTCACTTTAATGTGCTTTCGTTTCTCTGACCTTCCTGCACTGACTCAGGCTGACCCCCAGCTAGACTCTGTGTGCTCAGAGACCTCAGACTCCACTACCACGGCCTTCCTGGTGATGTTAAGGAGAATGGCCCAGCTATCAGTAGCAGTTGTTGGTCCCGTCAGATTAATGAGAAAATGAAAAGCAAAGGAACAACCTACTGGACCAGGGAAAGCTTTTATCAATAATTTCTCCCTCGGGACAATGCGAGGATGCCGATGCGAGGATGCCTGCGCGTGAAGCCGCTGCCTGGAGCCCAGTGTCCAAGCCAACCTCCCGCCAAGCGCCCAGGCGCTGCAGCAACAGGTGGGCCGACCCCGCCCCGTTCCTCCATCTTCCCAGAAGCCGCCGCGCGGTGTGGCCAAGATAAAAAGGCGGGAGCTAGGCCGGCCGCTCCCGTCTAGAGCAGGGGGTCGGCGTTGTAGGCGCTTCCTTGTTTTCTTACGTGTTTCCTCCTGGGCTGCTCCGCAGGCCGAGTCTGGACGCTGGTTCCTCAGGAAGGCCACGAGACAGGCCGTCGAGGGCTAGAAGGCCCCTGAGGCCTGGGAGTGGGGTGGCAATGTGGTCGCTACGGGTCTATACCCGCAAGAAGCGGGCTGAGAGGCTCAACCTAACCCCGACGCCGGATCTAGGTGTTCCCACAAAGGCAGAGGACCCGTTAGGCCCTGGCCGAAGTCTCTCTGCCCGCTGTAAGCCCCGCCCGGCTGGCCTATGGAGCGGGCCGGGGTGGGCGAGCGTGGAGGTTGGGGGGGGGGGGGGGCGCGTCTGGGCCGCAGCAGGACGGACCTCCAAGGCTTTCGCCCTAAAACGTACCGTACCGCCCTCTCTTAGGCCTGAAACGAAAGGGCAAAACGCACGGTTTGCCGAAAATCAAGGAGAAAGCGGAGCGGAGTGGGCAGGGAGGTAGCAGCTCTGGGCCGCTGAGGTGCGTAGCCACGAGAAATAGGCTAATGCCTTCTCAAAACTTAAGTCCTCATTTTCTGCTAACAACCTCATTCTGGAGTCTTTGAAGAACATGAATAGCTAGAATATTCTAATTTTGCTCTTATTGGAACACAGACCTAGAAATTTGACTTCGGAAAGTTTTTTTTTTTTTTTTAAGAGGAAATTTTGCCAAGTTACCTGAAAGCAAGTGAGATAAAAACCTCCAGGAAAGCATTCCTGGCTTCAGTTGGGTATTGATACAGTTCACCCACTGTGTTCGTTACTTATTCCTAATGATGTCCCCAGAGAGCCTTTCAGATTCTAAACAGGGTAAACAGTGAATGGGGATGAAGAGGGCCAAGTCCAGTCAGTGCAAACTAATTATGTTGTTTGTTTGTTTGTTAGCACTCGGTTAAGAGGTACAGGAGAGAAAAGCCTGCAAGAAAATAGCACTAGTGCAGAGGCCCAGGATGAGAAGATTGCTCCACTGAATGTATGTATGTTTCTCCTGTGGTCCTTGAATATCTTCGTGTACAGACCCTGGTACCTGATGTACCTCCAGATGAAACTATGGCATGGTCTTTGTTCAGTAGAGACTATATCGCTTTGTAGTGTTTTTTATAAACATTGATGTTGTGTCTTTAGACAGGACCTTGAATTTATGATTATAATAGATTCACAGCCATGCATTTTCGTTTTTTCTTTCCCTTGGCAAAAATTTGAGAATTCATTGCTGGCTAGTTTTCTGTGTGACAGATATAAAACGTTTCTTAGTAATTCTTTTATATTTGGTAGTAGTTAAACACTTCAAAGTCATTTTTATGTTTTCTCATGTTGCATTAGTAGCTAGAAAGAGAGGATTCATTATCATTAGAATATTATAAAACTTATTGATCTACCGTATTTAATATGGATTCTGTACATTATTTTAAAGATGTACAGCAGTAGTTTGGAAAAACTCAGGTTTTAAAAATTGCCGTGACTCATCTGACATTAGCATTAAATTTTATAGTCCTGCTCCAGTATTTTAGCTTGCATATTCTTTTAAAACCTGTTTTTGGAGAGAGGGAAGTTTTAACAAAAGGCATTTTTAAAAAAGGCTTTTCACCGAGATTTTAAGTGTTAAGTGTTCCTAATAGATGACTGAGACTATGCAAAAAAGTAAACATCTTCTTTTAATTTTAATATATTTCCTTCCATTCCTTTTTTTCTGTGCCTTTTAAAAATTTTACAGATTATCTTATTGTATATTCCTCTAACATTAAGTAATTTTCAAAAATATGGTTTTTAGTGCCCGCATAGTGGTTTGTCTTATAGATAGATAGATTGTAATTTTTATAACTATTTTTCTGGGGTTGGAGGATTGAGATTGTTTCCAAGGTTTTCACAGAAATTTTTTGTGTACCTCTAATTGTTATCCTAAGACAGTTACTTTGCAGTGGGTCAAGGGTTAGATTATGTTTAAAGCTTTTGATTCATTTGGCCAATTGGCACCATCTTATCCTGAAACTTAAAGTATAAATACATATATACACATATATCTACATATACATATATATATTTGATGGATGAAAGGTAGCATGTTGTTTCACTTTCTATTTCTTTGAATGCTAATAAAGTCGATACTTTTTTCTCATTTTATTGGCCATTTGTATGGTTTTTTGTGAAATGCTCATTAGATATTGAAGATATTTATACTTTTGCACACACATATGACAAATACTTCCATATTTGTTAAACTGTATTTTTGATATTTTAAACTTATGTGTCTGTCTTTTTTTAAAATTTATTTTGCTTTCATATTTAGAGGGAAAAAAGCCCTTCCTATCTAGGGGATTAGAAAGAATCTAATCTCTGTCTTCTAGTTGCTGGGTTATCCCACAACAGTTGGTTGACTACTATATTGTTGACTTCTTAGATATGTCCACAACATTATATTTTAAGATTTATTTCTAGATTTAATATTAAATATCAGACTACATCTATATCAATCAGCTGAAAGAATCTGTTCCATATGAAACTGGCATACGAAGTCGACATTAGTTTTTCCTAATATTTTCAAAGTAGCCAAATCAATGTGATATAATATTGTAATATAAAAATATTCAATCTCATAATTTGTGCTTTATCTTTCTTATCTCGCATAGGAGTCGGAGACGTATTATCTCCAGGTTGACAGTAGTTCATCAAATAGTGAACTAACATCAGGTAAGATTGTCAGATATGAACATACACAGCTTGTTTTCTTACAAATGTAAGTATCCATTTGTATCTCTACCCCACCTTCTCATCTCAGTGGCAGAGGTGTCTTTCTCCTGGTGCAAGCTGAACCCTTCTGCTTGTGCTCTGGACTTCATTCCTAAAGCTTTCAGGCACACACCAGTAAATTATAATTGTGATAAGTGCTCTGAAAGAGAGGTTGACTTGGGTGTAACTGAATTTAGTTGGAGAGATTTGGGAAGGCTTCCATGGAGGAATGCCAATTTCTTTGAGATCTGAAAAAAAGTAGAAATTAACTATGCATATGCAAAGAGATGAATAAAGAGCAATCCAGGCAGAGGGAACTGAATGTGCAAAGACCCCAACATGGGACTGAGCATTGTGTGTTCAGTGAACTGAAAGAAGGCCAACATGGCTGAAGTAGAGCGAGGAGGAGGAGATGTGATAATAAGACAAGGTTGGCCAGACAACAGGCCTTGCAAAGCCTTGTAGGCTAGGTCAGAGATACTGGTGTTTATCTCTGGAGCAGCAGAAAGCCTCTGAAGTCATTCAAATAGGGAATGATATGATCACGTTAGCTGTAGTACGGATAGAAGGAGGAGTGGAAGCAATTAGAGTTCGGAGGCTACTGCAGTAGTTTAAGGGAAGAATGATGGCACTTTGTACTAAGGGATGATATTGGAAATGGAAAGAAGTGGGCGTATCTTATGGCTGTTGTAGGAAGTGAAATAGACAGAATTTGGCAAATGAGGGGTGAAGAAGATAGAGGTATCAAAGATGACCCCTGTTTCTGGCTTGCATAACTGGGTATAAGATGGTGCCATTCACTGAAAAAAATCTTGTTTGAGGGAAAGATCATAAATTATCTTTTTAATAAATTATGGATGCCTTTAAGATGACTAAGTAGCAGTGTCAAATAGGCAGTTGGATATGGAGGGCTGCTGATAGAAATTTGTGAGCCATCTACATATTGGTGTAATTGAATTTACTTTAAAAAACAAGAAAGGATACCATCAACACACCAGAAATACTGAGGAATTCTTAAAAGCAAATGAGATCAGAATAATGAATATATGAAGAGCAGAGAAAAAGCACTGCAGAGATAAGAATAGCTCTGGAGATAATACTTAACTCAAAATGCTTGATCAATAAATGCAAAACACTATAATAGAGGGGACCCTGAAGGAATTGTCAAGGTGATGGATTAAGCACTGTATTCTGGCACTACATGACTTGGCCCCCTTCTTTCCCTTTCTTATATTGCAAACACTGGCAGCTACCAGTGCCTATTGCCAAGATAAAACCGTGGGAATTACTCCCAAGCAAAGTGAACTAAGGGGCTTGTTCCTAAGGGTCAGTGCTGGAGCTGGAATGAGAGGCAGAGGAGAGTCTGAAGTAACTCCACATTGCCACAAGGATGGCACAGGGGTGAAAAAGTAAAAGATGTACATTATGCTTATGCTTCTAAGCCCCAGAAAAAAGATAAATTATGGCTCTCTGAAGTAAGAATTCTGATACAGGAGACTTCCAGTGTGGATACTTGCTAAACAATTAGGGCAGTGCTCCCACGTAACCTGAAATACCCAGAAAATACAGGATGGCATCCCCACCCAAAGCATAAGTTCTCAGAATGTCTCATCACTATTCTAAAATCTCCAGAGGCAGGCTATTGTTTCAGAATTTATACTCACTGCCATACAAACAGATTATCAAATGGAGATACGAACAGATATTCAGAAACAGGAAACCTTTGAAGAAATTTAGTGCTATGGAAGAGAGACCACAAATGTGACAGACAGAGAAATTAGTACCCGAAGAAATGGTAGAAAACTTTAAAGATCACTGTAGAGACAAGTAAATATCTCTCTAGAGATAAAAGGCCATTGAATCCATAATATAATGGGCTTCTAGAAAAAAATTATAGTCCCTGGAAGTTTAAAATATCGTCAAATTTAAAAACTCAGGGAATGAGCCTAATATTGGGATGCATTTAGCTGAAAATCAAATTAACTAGCTAGAAAATAGAATAGAGGAATTTTCTTAAAATACAGAGCAGAGGAACATAGGAGGTGCTCAACAGAGGTTTTTCTTTCCTTCTTCTCCCTTCTTTATCTAGTAACTTCTGCTTGTTCTTCAAAAATAGATTCAGGTGTCAGCTCTAATGGGAAGCCTCTCCTGATCGCACTTCTCCCTTTCTAGATGAGTTGTTCTATCCTGGTAATTTTCTGGCACTCTTTGTATACTTCCGTTATAGGAATCAAAACAACTATAACCATTTTTGTTCTTCTAGGCTTTAAAGCCATTGAAAATAAGCAGTAACTTTTATCTTCCTATCCCATGCTTGGGACATAATATAGTTTGAAATGCTTGCTGAATGAGTTTTCTACTCTCTTTAGAGGAAATAGATAATTTAACCATCATCAGTATTTTCTAAAATTATAGTTTAAACATATGATAAATGTTCTTGGTTACTACCTTTATCAAGTTTATGTGCGAAAAGAACGAGGAAATAGAAAATAGACTGTCTCTAATTTACAAACTGGTTGTGTTCTAAGTTCATTTGTCAATTGATATTTGAGACCTAGAATACTTTTTCCCATAATAAAATGTAAGTGGTTAGATTTTGAGTAGCCTATAGAATTCTATTTAACATGTAATTAATTGTTTTAATTTTATCTTAGAATCTAGTGATTTTGCAGCATGATGAAAATTAACTCAGGATTTCCTGTTTAATGTTGAGGATTAAACATATACATTTACTTCTCTGTTCTGAAATCTCACTAAAATACCATTAAAGGCATAAAAAAGGCATGAAACCAAAAGGTGGAGGAAAGGGGAGAGAAGAGATTTTACTTGGCAAGAGATAATCAACAAGAGTTTGGAATCTGGAAGGTAGATGAATAAATTATAATAGGCCTAACAGATCAAACAGACCAAAAAAAGTGGGGGGGCACTGAAATCTAGGTACCTAAGAGTGATGTCAAACCATGAAGCAAACTGACAAAGGCTGTAGGTTCAGGAATTAGAGGCATCGTGTATTCCTGAAAAAAAGATATAGATAATGTTGAAAATAGGATTTTTGGAAATCTTTAAAAGTAGCAGTTAAGACAGTTTGATTTCTTCCCCGACACTGTGACCAGATGGCTACTCTTTTTCCCACCCTGGCAGTCCAGAGATGTTGAAGAAGAGGGTCTGAACTCAGGGATGCTAGCTACTGCTAAGGGTGCTATATTGAAATCTAGCCGTGAGGTGTGGAAGGAGGAAGGAAGGGAATTAAGTAAAGTCTGTATACTTTGTGGTGAAACCCAGACTCCTTACCACAATTTGGGAAAGTACACCTCAACTAAGAGACTGTAAGATTCCTCTTTTGGAAACTTCTTTGCCCAGGAGAAGACCTGTATTCTGGCAGTCATGATCTGGTCCCTGTCCAAATACCCTTCAGTAAAGCCCACTACTTCCTAAATCCCACTCATGAATCCTGAGTTTCCAATTGCTGTTTTAGTGCCTCATTCTTGAGCATTCAAGAATTACTAGTCATTTTTAAAAAACATTTTAAAAAAAGATAGATACCAAATAAAAAGAAACTTGAAGGACACAGACAATGCATAGAAAAGAAACTTTTAAAGGTCGTATTTTCATTATTATCTTCAGGATATTGAAAAAAATGTCCATGAAACAAGTGCAGGCAGCTCTAAAAAGGAACACTCATAGAACAAAAAGGATTCTTAAAAAGTAAAAATATGAAATCAGAAATAAAAATTCTACAAGGGGTTGGGTAGTGATTTTAAGGAAATACTCCAAAAGTTGAACAGATATCAAAGAGAAGGTAAATGGTAGAAATTGTGGTGACACAACTCTGTGAGTATACCAAAAACCACTGAATTGTGTACTTTAAAAGGCTGGGTTTTATGTAATATGAATTTTATTTCAATAAAGCTGCTATTTCAAAAAGAAAAATAATTGGAAGATGAGTCCAGGCATTCTAACATCTGAAAAATAGTAGTTCCAGACATTACAAGGTAGATAGAAAGGAAATTATTAAACCACCAGCTGCCCATCACGGTGAATGAAAAAGATCCACACCAAGGCACAACATTATGTAATTTAAAAATCCTCGGGATAGAGAAATCCTTGAGTCTTCCAGAGAAAACAAAATACTGATTGCAGATAAGCAATCAAGAATATGAATAGCATTGAACTTCTCAAGAGCAACTCCAGAAGCTAAAACATGGTGGGAAAATGCATTTCTTTTTCTGAAGGGAATTGATTTTGCAGACATAGGATAGATCTTCACCCAAAATTTGCCTGAAATTTCAAGATTAATGATGCCACCAACATACCAAGAGTCTATTGAAAGGTTTACTACTGATATAATGAGGCCTTCTGGAGAGGAGGGTGTCTCCTGAGAAGGACTGAGAATGGCTTCAGAGAGTACGGAAAGGAGACTGGTTTGGGGTTTTTAGGTGGTTAGAGGGTAGGGCTGGGATGAGGCTTTCCATGCATGGTTTTAACTTGCCTGCCGGCATTGCCAAAAGATGGGGCACCAGGGCTTATCAGCTTGCCCAGATGTGGGGCAGAAGGGGAAGACGGAGCAGTGAGGTTTAAATCTGTCAAGCACCAAAAAATACAATCACTCTTTTTAATATTCTGGTCAAGAATTCTGTACCCAGCTACACAATCACTCAAATGTGAAGATAGTATAAAGAAATTTTTAGACAGGTCTTCTGTGCATCTTTTCTCAGGAAATGAAGAAGATACTCCAACAAAACTAGAGAATAAATCAGTAAAGAAGAAATCATGGGATCCAGAAATCAAAGGTTCTAATACGGGAAGTATGTGAAAGAATTTCTTAAGATAATGGTAAAGAGAAATCCCAGAAATACATCTGTGCAGCAGTCTAGAGGACAACAACCAGTCCAAATTTGAGCAAGTGTATTGAGCTCTCCAATAGGAATACTTTAAAAAGGTGGGGGGCAGGGAGGGGAAGAAGGAGGAAAGAAAGAAGGAGAAAAAGATAGGAAGGCAGGGAGGAAGGAAAGAAAGAAAAAGAAAGGAAGTGATAGATGCTCTGGCAATTTTTTTTAAGTATTGCGAGGAAATTTCTACTTCTGTAAGAAGTTGGGATGAAATGGATATTAGAAAACTAATTTTAAAATCAAATAATCAATAACTCAGGGGAAAAACAAAAACCTGTAGCAAAATGATGATATAGATAATATGGCTCCTAGTACATGGCTCAGCTGTAAAAATATTTGAGCAACCATAGTAATAAAATCATTGAATACAGTTAATTTATAAATATAAAGATAGACATTAAATGAAACAGTAGAGTTAATAGAGTTGAAAATAGGTATCTCTAGAGAATAGGAAATTACAGTGGGGAGCTATGAGAGGTTGCAGTTTTTGATAAAAGCCTTGTAGAACTGTTTGACTTTTTAAAATGTATGGTATAAATTGATATAAATGTAATTTAAATTCATTTTTATTTCTAACTTGTGACACGAGGAACAACCTTTTACTGATACAGTCATGAACATTTGTTTATTCTTTTCTCTACCCAGCTACTCAGATTGTGAGCACAGGGCTTTCCTAATTTCTGAGCCTGGCTTGAGTTCTGGGTTTTTGTGGAAGGGATAGCTCTCTTGGGCGTGATATTCATGGAATTTTGAGAGATGGAACACAAGAGAGGTATAACAACACCTGGGTGAGAAGGTTGAAGATAGAATGAGAAAGTAAAAGTAGCAAGGATAGGGAAGGGCAATCTAGGGCAGTTAAAATAGGGGAAGTAAAAGATACTCGGAGGGAATAACCTACCTGTGATGTCTGAGGAGGTGAAGGATGAAGGAAGGATTGGGCCAGTCAACTTAAGTGTTGCAGTGGTGGCTGGAGGAGGTGGCCAGGTAGAAAACAACTATCAACTTTAAGGAGGGGCTTGGAGTGGAAGAGAATGGTGTAACGAGGTCAAAACAGGAAGGACGAAGAGTTAGTTGTCTCCGGTAGGTAATAAGTGAGCAGAGATAGGTATAAGTCAGCTAACTCCAGGTTGGGAGATAATGGGTTTTCAGAGCAATGCTCTCTTTCATTCTTTATACCCCACCCCACCAGTTTCTATTAGTGCTGATCTCTGTTTTGCCCTGTTGAAAATACTTGATAAATGTTGACTGATTACAGCAGAGTATGTCTTCCCTTTTCTTACTAAACTTTCTGGTTCTTAACTTTAAGTACTAAGTTCTATCCCTGTCATTTATTAGGAAGTTTTTCATCTAGTTTACTCTCACAGGGATGACTTTAAAAACCTCTAAGTCTGGGAGATTTTCTGTTCAGATATTTTCCCCCATTTCTGATTGAGATATTTGTTTTCTTATTACTGAGTTTTAAGAGTTCTTTATATTTTGAATTCCAGTCCATTTACAAATGTTTTCTCCTAATCTATGGCTTGTCTTCTCACCTTAACTGTCTCTTTTGAATAGAAGTTTTAAAATTTGATGAAGTCTAATTTATCATTGTTACTATTTTATGAATCATCCTTTTACTGTTATAGCAAAGAAATCTTTGCCTAACTCAGTGTCATGAAGATTTTCTCCTCTGTTTTTTCCTAGAAGTTGTTTTAGGATTTATGCTAAGAATTATGAGGCATTTAGAGTTAATTTTTTTGTATGCTTTGTTTTTGGTTTTGTTTTGCTTTTGCATATGGATATCCAGTTTTTCAAGCATAATTTGTTTAAAAGAGTGTCCTCTCTCCACTGAAGTGCCTTTGCTTCTTGGTCAAAAATCAGTTGCACATGTATGTGAGTCTATTCCTGAGTTCTCTGTTCAGTTCCTCTGATGTGTGTTCCTTTGAGTTTATGTTTAGGCTCATAGTTTTTAAATGGAGTAACTGAAATCACTTTCTTCTCCTCAGCTAGTTAGCTTACAACCAATGGGTTACTTTTATATAAAACTTGAATTTTTGAGTGAAGAATTACAACTGAACCAAAGTAGGAAAGGAATAAATTACAAAACTTTGAAATAGAAAAGGTTTATAATGCATTTTTTCCACATCAAAAACATAATTATTTTCTAAAATTGAAATTAAAGTTGTGTACCATAGTATGCTTTTTTAGTTGTATGTTTAATTGTACATTCTTAGTATACAACTGCATATACATTTCTACAAATTTGAATTCTTAGGATTTTGAATCGGTTACTATTAAAACATTTTACCCTTTTTATGTGTTTGCTTATTCTGCAGGACTAAGTTTGCAGCATGATATTTCTAGCTCTCTTCTAAGTTATTCAATCACAGACTCTTATACAGAAAACAAGAGTTTTGAAGAGAGTTTATGTAGCCTCCCATCACCTGAAATCTTCAGAAGATCAGATTATTGTTTAGGTGAGAAAATAATTTCAATCTTAAGTTGTTCAGTATAGAAATTGTTCCTCGTCCACAAATCCTGCAATGAATAATGTTCCTTTTGAGAAGGCGTACTTGTCTTCCTCACCATACTTTCTTCTGCCCACTATCCATTGTGTTCCATAGTCAGCCACATAGGACTACAGATCACAAGCTCAGTTACACCTATGTCCCATTAACTATCATATCACTAAATAACAAACTGCTATTCCTTGATGTCAGTTTTAAAGCTTATACATAAAGCTTATACATAAAATATGAGAGGCAGCTCCCATGTATGCTGTCTTAGCCACTCTGTGTCATTTGATCTGGTTTACGCCATTTATATTTACAGTAATTAATAGTAGAGAAGGACTTACAATTTTGTTCATTGTTTTCTGTTTTTGTAGTTCTTTTTGCCCCTCTTTCCTGTCTTGCTATGTTCCTTTGTCTTTCATTGACTTTTTTATGCTGATATGCTTTGATTCCTTTCTATTCTTATGTGTATTTTCTATAGGTACTTTTGTGTGTGTGGTTACCATGGACTTAAATCAAACATAGTTTTAACAATCTGTTTTAAGCTGATAACAAATTAACAAAAACTCTACACTTTTTCTTCATCCCTCACACACACTTTGCATTACTGTCTTAGATCAATAATCTTTATAAGGCAAAAATATGTGAAAGAAAGCAGGTGGAGCACTGCAATAGCCCAAAGATTGTTTACTACCTTGACGCCATCAAGGCTTGTCTTTTTTCTCTGTCGCATCCAAAACTTTCAATTACCGTAGCATGGTATGGACTGGGGACCTAAGTTAGGGAGAAAAAGGTAACCTGCCACTTGTGTGCTCTTACTCAAAGTTTTGTGCCACTTCTTACTGTTTCTTTAGATAGGGAGTATCCCAAGTTGGAAGAAAACCTGCTATGTAAGAATTCCACTCTTTTGGATACCAGTAAAGCAGTAGCAATAGAGAAGGCACCACAGTTTCCAGACCTCTCTGCAATTTTAGGTAAGTTTCACATTCTTTTCTTTTTAATGTTTTTTTAAGACATTTTTTATTGATTTATAATCATTTTACAATGTTGTGTCAGATTCTAGTGTTCAGCACAATTTTTCAGTGATACATGGACATATACACACTCATTGTCACATTTTTTCCTCTGTGATTCCCTGTGCTATACAGTATAATCTTGTTTATCTGTTCTACAATTTTGAAATCCCAGTCTATCCCTTCCCATCCTCCGCCCCCCTGGCAACCACAAGTCTGTATTCTATGTCTATGAGTCTATTTCTGTCCTGTATTTACGCTTTGTTTTTTGTTTGTTTGTTTTTGTTTTTTAGATTCCACATATGAGCGATATCATACGGTATTTTTCTTTCTTCTTCTGGCTTACTTCACTTAGAATGACATTCTCCAGGAGCATCCATGTTGCTGCAAATGGTGTTATGTTGTCGGTTTTTATGGCTGAGTAGTATTCCATTGTATAAATATACCACCTCTTCTTTATCCAGTCATCTGTCGATGGACATTTAGGCTGTTTCCATGTCTTGGCTATTGTAAATAGTGCTGCTGTGAACATTGGGGTGCAGGTGTCATCCTGAAGTAGGGTTCCTTCTGGATATAAGCCCAGGAGTGGGATTCCTGGGTCATACGATAAGTCTATTCCTAGTCTTTTGAGGAATCTCCACACTGTTTTCCACAGTGGCTGCACCAAACTGCATTCCCACCAGCAGTGTAGGAGGGTTCCCCTATTCTCCACAGCCTCTCCAGCATTTGTCATTTGTGGATTTTTGAATGCTGGCCCTTCTGACTCGTGTGAGGTGATACCTCATTGTAGTTTTGATTTGCATTTCTCTGATAATTAGTGATATTGAGCATTTTTTCATGTGCTTTTTGATCATTTGTATGTCTTCCTTGGAGAATTGCTTGTTTAGGTCCTCTGCCCATTTTTGGATTGGGTTGTTTATTTTTTTCTTATTGAGTCGTATGAGCTGTTTATATATTCTGGAGATCAAGCCTTCGTCGGTTTCATTTGCAAAAATTTTCTCCCATTCCGTAGGTTGTCTTTTTGTTTTACTTATGGTCTCCTTTGCTGTGCAGAAGCTTGTAAGTTTCATTAGGTCCCGTTTGTTTATTCTTGCTTTTATTTCTACTAGGAGAAAATTTTTGAGATGTATGTCAGATAATGTTTTGCCTATGTTTTCCTCTAGGAGGTTTATTGTATCTTGTCTTATGTTTAAGTCTTTGATCCATTTTGAGTTGATTTTTATATATGGTGTAAGGGAGTGTTCTAGCTTCATTGTTTTACATGCTGCTGTCCAGTTTTCCCAACACCATTTGCTGAAGAGACTGTCTTTATTCCATTGTATACTCTTGCCTCCTTTGTCAAAGATGAGTTGACCAAAAGTTTGTGGGTTCATTTCTGGGCTCTCTATTCTGTTCCATTGGTCTATATGTCTGTTTTTGTACCAATACCATGCTGTCTTGATGACTGTAGCTCTATAGTATTGTCTGAAGTCTGGGAGAGTTATTCTTCCAGCCTCTTTCTTTCTCTTCAGTAATGCTTTGGCAATTCTAGGTCTTTGATGGTTCCCTATAAATGTTATTATGATTTGTTCTAGTTCTGTGAAATATGTCCTGGGTAATTTGATAGGGATTGCATTAAATCTGTAGATTGCCTTGGGTAGTGTGACCATTTTAACAATATTGATTCTTCCAATCCAAGAGCATGGAATATCTTTCCATTTTTTAAAGTCTCCTTTAATTTCCTTCATCAATGGTTTATAGTTTTCTGTGTATAATTCTTTCACCTCCATGGTTAGATTTATTCCCAGATATTTTATTACTTTGGGTGCTATTTTAAAGGGGATTGTTTCTTTACTTTCTTTTTCTGTTGATTCATCGTTAGTGTAAAGAAATGCAACTGATTTTTGAACGTTAATTTTGTAACCTGCTACCTTGCTGAATTCTTCAATCAGCTCTAGTAGTTTTTGTGTGGACCTTTTAGGGTTTTCTATATATAGTAACATGTCATCGGCATATAATGACACTTTTACCTCTTCTTTTCCAATTTGGATCCCTTTTATTTCTCTCTCTTGCCTGTGCTGTGGCTAGGACTTCCAGGACTATGTTGAATAGGAGTGGTGATAGTGTCTTGTCCCAGATTTTAGTGGGAAGCTTTTGAGTTTTTCACTGTTGAGTACTATGCTGGCTGTAGGTTTGTCATATATAGCTTTTATTATGTTGAGATATGTTCCCTCTATACCCACTTTGGCAAGAGTTTTTATCGTAAATGGGTGTTGAATTTTATCAAATTCTTTTTCTGCATCGATTGAGATGATCATGTGGTTTTTGTCCTTTCTCTTCTTGATGTGATGTGTTACATTGATTGATTTGCGTATGTTGAACCACCCTTGTGTCCCTGGGATGAATCCCACTTGGTCATGATGTATAATCTTTTTTATGTGTTGTTGGATTGTATTTGGTGATATTTTGGTGAGGATTTTGGCGTCTGTGTTCATCAGAGTTTCACATTCTTTTTCCTCATATTACAGGGGAAAACCTTCATGTATATTGGAAAAGCAAAGTAGTTTTTCTTTTGAGTGATTTCTAAGCTAAGTTCATTGATTGGGATTACTTTTGGCTACATGTAGCCAAAGGTACATAGCTACACATAGCTAATAGTAGGTAGCTTAAGCACATATGGGTTTACTTTTTTTAATGTTTATTTTGAATTTTAGAATTGCAGAAAAGTTACAAAAATAATACAGAGGGTTCCCATATGTTTCCCACCCTGCTTTCTCTAATACTATCTTATATGACAATGATGAGAATCAGGAAATTAACATTGGTGTTAAACTCTTAACTAAACTACAGACCTTCTTCACACTTCACCAATTTTTTCCACTAATGTCTTTTCTTCTGTTTTAGGATTCTCTCTAGGCTCCTACACTGCATTAGAGTCTCTTCTGTTTCAGGATTCTGTCTAGGATCCTACACTGCATTAGAGTCTCTTCTCCCTTAGTCTACTGCAGTCTGTGATAGATCCTCAGTCTTTCTTTGTATTTTATAATCTTGATATTTTGAAGATTACTGATCAGTTATTTTGGAATGCCCCTCAATTTGAATTTGTCTAGTGTTTTCTCATAATTCAAAAGAGATTATGTGATTTTTTGATAAGAATACCACAGAAATGATGTTGTATTAGGAGTTCTTGATGTAAGTACATATATCTTATTGCTGGTGATGTTAAACTTCATCACTTGATTAAGGTCATATCTGCTGATTTTCTCCATTGTAAAGTTACTAGTTTCCATTTGTAGTTAATAAATATTTAGAAAAAGATAGTTTGAGACTCTGTAAGTCCTGTTCCTCGTCACACTTTCATTCATTGATATTACCAGTCATCAGAGGAACCAGACTGCAACAGTTATTACCATGGTGTTCATTTAATTGTGATTTTCTGTTTCACTCTTTCCTGTTACATTTATTGTCTGGGATTCTGTCATAAAAGAACTATATATTTTCTGCAATTTATTTGTTCAATTATATAGATATGGAGTCATGGGTATTTTATTTTATTGGTTAAAATCCAACACTTTTATTTATTTATGTACTTATTTATTTATTCTAGTACACACACAAAGAAGTTTCAGAATTGTTAATCCAGACCCCTGTGAGAAATACATTTACTACAGCATTTATGTGCAGTTCCGTTTGTCTTTAGCAATACAGTATCCAATCAACATACTCTTTCCCAATTATGTAGGCTAGTTCTTTTCTTCCCTTCCCCTTTTACTGCAGTTGTTATCCAATTGTTACATAGTTAGATTCCTTTGTTAGTGTAGTATTCAATTTTTGGTTCCCCCATCCTGTTTGGTTTTGTTTATTTATTCAGGGAGAGGGGGCTATGTGAAAACATGTCAAACATTGCTATGGTTCTAAGAGTCATAGCTATACAAAAAAATTATTCTCAGAAAACTATTACTTCCTCCTTTTTCTTCCTACTACCACGATCCCGTTCCCCTCTTCTTTCTACCCCTTTTTTATCCACCCCTTACAGGTCTCTTTAGTTTATGGTTTATCTTTCTTGTATTTCTTATACACAAATGAACAGGTCCCTATGTGTTTTCTTTCTCTTTTTTTTTTTTAACATTTTTTTATTGAATGATAGTCATTTTACAATGTTGTGTCAAATTCCAGTGTAGAGCACCATTTTTCAGCTATACATGAACATACATATATTCATTGTCACATTTTTTTTTCCCTGTGAGCTACCACAAGATCTTACATATATTTCCCTGTGCTATACAGTATAATCTTGTTTATCTATTCTGCCTATGCCTGTCAGTATCTACAAATTTTGAAATCCCAGTCTGTCCCTTCCCACCCCCCGCCCCTTTGGCAACCACAAGTTTGTATTCTATGTCTGTGAGTCTGTGAGTCTGTTTCTGTTTGTATTTATGTTTTTTTTTTTCAGATTCCACATATGAGCGATCTGATATGGTGTTTTTCTTTCTCTTTCTGGCTTACTTCTCTTAGAATGACGTTCTCCGAGGACACCCATGTTGCTGCAAATGGCGTTATGTTGTCAGTTTTTATGGCTGAATAGTATTCCATTGTATAAATACACCACATCTTCTTTACCCAGTCATCTGTCGATGGACATTTAGGCTGTTTCCATGTCTTGGCTATTGTAAATAGTGCTGCTGTGAACATTGGGGTGCAGGTGTCTTTTTGAAGTAGGGTTCCTTCTGGATATATGCCCAGGAGTGGGATTACTGGATCATATGGTAAGTCTGTTCCTAGTCTTTTGAGGAATCTCCATACTGTTTTCCACAGTGGCTGCACCAAACTGCATTCCCACCAGCAGTGTAGGAGGATTCCCTTTTCTCCACACCCTCTCCATTATTTATTGTTTGCGGACTTTTAAATGATGGCCATTCTGACTGGTGTGAGGTAATGCCTCTTTGTAGTTTTGATTTGTATTTCTCTGATAATTAGCAATATTGAACATTTTTTCATGTGCCTATTGGCCATTTGTATATCTTCTTGGAGAATTGCTTGTTTAGGTCTTCTGCCCATTTTTGGATTGGGTTGTTTGAATTTTTTTAATTAAGTTGTGTGAGGTGTTTATATATTCTAGAAATTAAGCCCTTATCAGTCTCATCTTTTGCAAATAGTTTCTCCCATTCTGTAGGTTGTCTTTTTGTTTTGCTTATGCTTTCCGTTGCTGGGCAAAAGCTTAGAAGTTTAATTAGGTCCCATTTGTTTATTTTTGCTTTTATCTCTTTGCCTGGGTAGACTGCCCTAGTATTCCTAAGAATTTTTTGACATGATTTTTAAACAGGGTTGTATTTTTACTTTCTCTTTCTGATATATCATTGTTAGTGTATCAAAATACAGTAATATTTTCTGTATATTAATCTTGAATCCTGGTACTTCGCTGAATTCATTTATTAGTTCTCATAGTTTTTGTGTGGAGACTTCAGGGTTCTCTATGTAGAGTATCATGTCATCTGCAAATAGTGACAGTTTACTTTTTCCCTTCCAACCTGAGTATCTTTCATTTCTTGTCTGGTTTTCTTGCTGTGGCTAGGACTTCCAATACTATGTTAAGTGGAACTGGAGTGAGTATCCTTGTCTTGTTCCTGAATTTAGTGGGAAAGATTTCAGCTTTTCACTGTTGAGTATTATGTTGGCTGTGGGCTTGTTATAAATGGCTTTATTATGTTGAAATACATTCACTCTATACCTACCATGGTGAGATTTTTATCATGAATGGATGTTGAATTTTGTCAATTGCTTTTTCTGAGTTCCTTGAGATGAATATGAAGTTTTTGTCTTCCCTTTTGTTAATGTCGGACCATACTTGGGATACTAGCATGAATCCAACTTCATCATGCTGTATGATCCTTCTTTTGTATTGTTGGATTTGGTCTGCTAATATTTTGTTTAGGATTTTTTCATCTGTGTTCATCAAACATATTGGCCTGTAATTTTCTTTGTTGTAGTATCTTTTTCTGGTTTTGTTGTCAGGGTGATGGTGGCTTCATAGAATGACTTTGGGAGTGTTTCCTCCTCTTTGGTTTTTTCGAATAGCTTAAGAAGGTTAGGTTTAAGTTCTTCTTGGTGTGTTTGGTAGAATTCCCAGTGAAGCTATCTGGTTCTGGAATTTTGTTTGCAAGGATTTTTTTAAATTACAGGTTCTATTTCATTTCTAGTGATCATTCTGTTCAAATTATCTGTTTCTTCTTGATACAGTTTTAGCAGGCTGTATGTTTCTAGAAACTTGTTCATTTCTTCTAGGTTGTCCAATTTGTTGGCTTATAAAGGTTTATAATATCCTTTCTTTGTGTTTCTGTGGTATCAGTTGTCATTTCTTCTCTTTCATTTCTTGCGTTTGTTTATTTGGGTTCTCTCTCTTTTCTTCTTGGTGAACCTGGCTAGAGGCTTGTTGATTTTGTTTATGTTTTTTAAAAAATAGCTCTTAGTTTTATTGATCTTTTCTGTTGTTTTTACTTTATTTTATTTATTTCCTCTTTGATCTTTATTCTTTCCTTCCTTCTGCTGACTATGGGTTTTGGTTGTTCTTCTTTTTCTAGTTCTTTAAAGTGGTAGGTTAGGTTGTTTATTTGAGATTTTTCTTGTTTCTTGAGGAAGTCTTGTATCACTATGAACTACTCTCTTAGAATTGCTTTTGCTGCATCCCATAGATTTTTGTATGGCTGTGTTTTCATTTTCATTTGTCTTGAGGTATTTTCTGGTTTCTTCTTTGATTTCATTGTTGACCCATTGTTTTTTAGAAGCATGTTGCTTAGTTTCCATGTGTTTATTCTTTTCGCATTTTCCTCTGTGATTAATTTCTAGTTTCATACTATTGTGGTAAGTACAGATGCTTAGAATAATATCTATTCTCTTAAATTTGTTGAGGCACAAATTTAATTAGTCACAAAGTGACCTAGTATGTGATTTATTTCAGAGAATGTTCCATGTACACTTGAGAAGAATGTATATTTGGTTTTGGGGGATATAGTGTCCCATAGATATCAATTAAGTCCAGCTTGCCTCTTGTATCATTTAAGACCTCTGTTGCCTTATTGATTTTCTGTCTGGGTCTTTCCACTGATGTTAATGGGGTGTTAAAGTCTCCTACTAATATTGTATTATTGTCCACTCCTCCCTTTATGGCTGTTAGTATTTGTTATATATATTTAGGTTCTCCTGTACTGGGTGTGTATGTTAACAGGTGTAATTTCTTCTTCTTGTATGAGTCCCTTTATCATTATATAATACCCTTCTTTATGGCCTTTGTTTTAAAGTCTGTTTTGTCTGAAGTGGTTATTGCTATGCCTGCTTTCTTGTTGTTTCCATTTGCATGAAATATCTTTTTCTGTCCTCTTACTTTCAGTCTGTATGTGTTTTTCCCAACGTGAGAATCTCATGTAGGCAGCACATTGTAGGTTCGTGTTTTTTATCCAAACTACCACTCTGTATTTTGATCTGAGCATTTAGTCTATTGACATGTAAAGTAATTTTTGATAGGTAGGTACTTATTCTCATTTTAATCTTTGCTTTTCAGTTGCTTATGTTGTTCTTTGTTCATTTCTTCTTTTTGTTTTCCCTTTAGTGGTTTGTTGCTTTTCTTTTGTAGTATGCTTGAGTTCCTTTCTTTTTGGTTTTTATAAACCTATTGTATGTTTTTTATTTGTGGTTACCATGGAGTTGAAGTATGTTGTCCCATAACTATATCTACTTGCTTTAAGCTGATAGTCATTGAAGCTCAGACGTACTCTGAAAGATCTAGATTTTTATAGCCCCCTCCTCCACATTTTCTGATTTTGATGTCCTATTTTACATCTTAATGCTTATCTTTTTACTGTTTATTGTAGTTATAGTCACTTCTACATTTTTAAAATCTGCATATTGGCTTATATGAGTGATCTTCAGGCCTTTTAAATATTTGCCTTTCTTATTGTAGTTTTCCTTTTCCCATAGGTTTTAGCTTCTTGTCTGTTTAGAGAAAACCCTTTAATAATTCTTTTAGGGTATGATTTAGTTTTGCTGAATTCTTTTAGTTTTGCTTGTCTGATAAATTCTTTATATTTCCTTCTGTTCTAAATGATAATCTTACTGGGTAGAGAAGCCTAGATGGCAAGTTTTCCCCTTTCAGGACTTTGAATGTATCATGCTACTCCCTTTTGGCTTGTAGAGTTTCTGCAGAGAAATCAGCTGGTAGTCTTAAGAGTTTCCTTATAACTGGCTCTTTGTTTTTCTCTTGCTGCCTTTAGAATCCTCTCTTTATTTTTAACTTTTGCCATTTTAATTATGATTTTTTTCATGTGGATTTGTTTGGGTTCATCTTGTTTGGGACCCTCTGTGCTTCCTGTACCTGGATATCTGTTTGCTTCTTTAGGTTTGGGAAGTTCTCAGCAACAATTTCTTTGAATACATTTTAAATTCCCCATCCCCTCCTCCTTCTGGAATCCCAGTTATGCATAGGTTGGTGCATTTTATATTATCCCATAGAACTCATATTTTGCTTTCATTTTTCTTCATTTGTCTTTCTATCTGCTGTTCTGATAGGGTGATTTCCATTATTCTATCTTGTGGATCACTTATTTGTTCTTCGGTGTCATTTAGCTTGTTCTCCATTGTGTCTGTCTATGGTTTTTATCTCAGCAATTGAATTGTCTATTTTTGATTGGTTTACTTTTATAATTTCTAGTTCCTTGTTACAGTTATATGCATTTCTATGGATAATCTTCCTTAATTCTGTTAGCATTTTTATTAACTTTTTTCCTGAACTCAAGAGTCTCATAGACTGGTTAGCTTTATTTCATTGTTTGTTCTGTCAGGTGATTTCGTTTGTTCTTTTAATTGAGAGCAGTTCTGCTTTTTCATTTTGCTTAACTTTCTCTGTCTCTATGAATTTGGGAGGAACAGTTATCTACTGTGTTCTTGAAGGGGTGTTTTTATGTGGAAGCATCCCTATGTAGACTATGTGTGTCCATTGTTTTTGGTGCAAAGGCTGGTTTTGGTAGGAACACCAGCCACTACTTTCCTCAGGTTGTGCTGGCCATTATCCCCTTGATAGGGGTATGGTTTGTTGTTGAAGTATCTAGAGCCTATGCAGAATGTGAGGCAGGGCTTCCTGTCTGATCCTTGGCTGTCACCACCCTGTCAGAGGCAGGGTCTCCTTCCCAGTTATTGGCTTAAAAGTTCTGAGGGTAGGGTTCAGTCAGGCTCTGTTGCCCTTGAGTGCATGCCCTGCCCTAAAGGAATTGATTTCCTGAAGCAAGTGAGGCTCATGCAGTCACAGAGGACCTGTGTGCCACCTGTATAGGCATCCATAGTTCAGCTCAGAAGGAGCTTAAGGTCACATCCCTTTCTCTTGTGTGTGTCCCAGATCTAGTGTAAGACTGTGGTGTGGAGTAGGCTGGGGCTGGGAGTCAGAGCATTGTGACTACAGGAATTGAAGCTGAACTGCTTCCTGAGTTCTGGGTTGCCTCTGAGGCGGTCTTCTCCCAGGACCTGTCTGCTCCAGAGCTAGCCCTAAGATATGGTGTGGAGTGGGTGGAGTCATGGCAGTCTCCTAAGAGAAGAACTTCTGCGCAGCTTGACAGTGGCCTCTGCAGCTCCACCCAGTTAATATCCCAGGCTCTCTGGGCTGTCTCTAGATCAAGAGGCTAGATTGAGGAGCTAGATTGAGCCCTTTCTCAGGTTCTGTCTGTCCAAGATTCAGCACTTAGCCACTATGTGCTCCTTTGACTCTGCCCCATGTGTGCAGTGACAATGCCAGCTTAGCTCCACCCGGATTATACCCCAGGTGTTCTGGTCTGTCTCTGGGTAGCTAGACCAAGTCTTTGCCTAGATCTGTGTAGATCCGTGTAGTGGGGCTGGGGTACTTGCTTTTTCAGATTGGGAAGTGCTGTGAGGCTATCTCTGCCCTGATTGCTGGCAAGCCAGCACATGCATACTCCTCGTGAGTAGAGTCTAGGCATTTCTAGCCCTTGTCTGTCTCAGCAGATTTCTCAGTAGGCAGAGGGGCTTGTCTCCTCTGCACAGGGCCCCAGGACTATGATGCTGAGATTGTAGCTCGACCTGCTCGCTCCCCAAGGTGAGGGTCAGCCCATGCAGACATTCTCTTCCCTTTGGATCCCTCCTAGGGTGCACAGCCCAACCTAATGCCTTTTTTCCCCATCCTACTAGGTTACATGGAGAGCAGCTAAAGACAGCTTTGCTCATATAGGAGTTTTGCCAGTTTCCAGTTAATTTTCTGTGAGAATTGTTCCACATGTAGATGTATTTTTGATGTGTTTGCTGTGGGAGGCGAGCTGCACATCGCCTACTCTACCATCTTGATCCCTCTCCCCTGAATTATATTTCTTATAGATTTTTTTTCCTTTCCTAGGTACCTCTTCAGAAGACTATCAGAAATGCCATAGAAAAACGTAAGAACTAACATTTTTAAAGTTGTGTTTTTAAGACCCTTTGTTCTAATAGTTATGTAGCAGGTATGGTTGTTAGCCCACAAATTCAGATGTTCATTTATTCAGTATTTATTGAAGACTCACTTTATGCCAGAACTATTCTAGTTGCTGGAGATATATTTGCTATCTATCTCTCTTTCTATCTAATTGCTGTAGTGAACAAAAATGATTAAAAACAAAATCTCTGCCTCCATTGAGTCTACTTTCTAGTTAGAGGAGGTGGACAGTAAATAATTTCTCTGTGGAGAAAAATAAAGCAAGATAGGGAGCTAGGAAGTATTGGGATAAGGGTTTGCTCTTTTAAGTAGTGTGGTCAGAGAATCACCATTGAAAAGGTAGCGTTTGAGCAGAGGCCTAAAGAAGGAGACAGAGCAACTGTATAACTCACTGGAGGAAAGAACATTCCAAGTAGAGGGAATAGCTGGAGTAATGCCTTGAGGAAGAAGGCCTGAGCTCCTGGTGTGAAGTGAGAGAAGAGGAGAGAGGCAGGCGATGAAGTGAGAGAAGAAGCAGGAGGCCAGATCATATAAGGCATTGTAGGCAAATAAAAGTGAATTGGAAAGCTTTTGAAAGTTTTAGAAAGATAATATGATATGACTTGTGTTTTAAAAGAATCACTCTAGCTGCTGTGTTGAGAATAGACTATGAAGAGGCAAGGAATTAGGGAGATTACAGTTAGGATAATACTGCCCTAATGTAGGCAAGAGATACTGGAGTATGGACTGGAGTGGCAAGAGGAGAGAGAGTGAGAGGTCAGATTTGGATGTACTTTAAAAGCAGAACTAATAGGATCATTGAAGGACTGAGTGGTGAAGTATGAAAGCAGTCAAGGCTAACTCCATGGATTTGGCTGGAGCAACTGGAAGGAGGAGTTGCCATTTATTAAGATAGGGAAGACTGAGGAGAAACGTTAATGAAGGAAGATGAAAAGTTTGGTTCAGGGCATGTAGACTGAAGGGTAAAGTATGTGACAAAGATGGTCAGGGAGGTCCTCACATTCTGGATTATAAGTGGCCTTAAAGTCTGGGTTTGCTATTTCATCCTGAATGTAATGAGAGCTTCTGAAAGATTTTCAATAGGACTATAAGATATAATGAATTTTTTTAACACCTAAATCTTCAAAGGTTGAAAGAACTTATACAAAATCCTTACAAGTTTAAAAACAAAGATAGCAGACTTCATTAGAAAGTGAAAAGACAGTCCACAGAATGGGAGAAAATATTTGCAAATCATATATCTGATAAGGGATTTGTATCCAGAATACATAAAGAACTCTTACAACTCAACAATAAAAGGACAAATAACCCAATTTAAAAACAGACAAAGCATCTGAACTGACATTTCTCCATGGAAGATATACAAATGCCAATAAGCAGATGAAAAGATGCTAAATATCATTATCCATTAAGGGAATGCAAATCAACTTCATTGAAATACCACTTCACATTCACTGGGATGGCTGTAATCAAAAAGACAAATTACAGCAAGTGTTGTCTTGGATGTGGAGAAGTTGGGACTCCCGTAAACTGCTGGTGGGAATTTTAAATGGGGAAGATGCTTTGGAACTGGGTGAAAGAACACAAACTGAAAAGCAGAAGTGAATTGGGGTGACAGATGATTTTAGTTTGGAAAACACTGAAATATCTACCTCACTTTCAAGTGGAGATATCCACAGGCAGGTGGATATCCCAGTTGGAAAAGCAAGGGAAGTGTTCTGGACTGAAAGCATAATTGTCCCCTTGGGAAACTATGTTGAGTGAGAGAAGAATAGTATTAATTTGATAGCCTCCTTATAGTTATGCTTGTATCTAAATGATGAAAATTTCTGAAGAAAAGAAAATCTATTACTGTTATTCTTGGGTGAATTATTTTGCTTTGGTGAACAACAGTGACAATTTTAAGCATAAATTATTAAGATCACCAAAGAGAAATGATGATGGACTCACTTTTTAAAATCCCTTCCACAATTCACAGTACAATATATGCTCAAGGAAGGAATGATGTTTGGATAATAATGATACCAGTTTTGAGCACTTATTACCTGCTAGACACTTTGGCATTCTCTTTAGTTAAGCAGCACATTCACCAAGTTAAATATAACTTTGACATAGTACCTAATGGAGAAAGAGAATTTTGTTTATATTGCTGTAGATCTGTGTAGACCCACTTTAGTGACTGTTGCCTGTGTAGTGAAATGGAGCAAATGTGTTATAATGCTTGATTTTGTTTTATCTGATCCGATTTTCTGTATCCCTTAAATGTTGCCCTTCCTTTAAAAAATAAAACCTACCACTTGAATGTTGCAAAAAAAAGATACAGATATATATATTTATTTTTAAATAACTAGTCTAAACTTCTTGTGGACTTTGATCACCTTTCTTACCTATTTCGTGGGAAAATAATGAGTTAAACTTACTTATTAATGCCATCCAGTTACTTCCAGGTAAGTGTCTTCTGGGTTAGTGCTGAATCTTTCATATTTTCTCTTCATTCCATATTCCTGAGGATGGCATATAGGTAGATGGTCATACCTCTAGATTTGCCTGGGACAGTCTGAGAATGTGCCTGTTGTTCTGACATAATTTTTAGTAGAGCTCTTTTTTACTCTCAAAAAGTCCTAGTTTGGACAGTCACACCAAATACAGGTTTATAGGGGCAGGCCAGGGGTGGGGGAGGAGTGAAGTTGGGACTTGAAGGTATCTGAGATCCACAAGTTGTCTCTGAGTTTTTACTAATTAGTGCTGCAGGTTTCAAGACTAGTTCAGTACCTGGTCTGGATTATACTGATAAAGTCACTGATGAACTTAAGGCCTTATTTAAAGGGTCTGAGGTCCTCCATTGCTTTTCCTACCTTAGCTTTTGTTGCTACTCCAAACTCCTTGAGTCTCACTGAAGTCCTACATCCAGACTTTGACTTAATTGCCTTTCTTCATCCTTTGTGATAAGTCATCTAGCCATGAGAGCCCTATGCCAGGTATTTTGGTTCTAAATTCGACCACCTTCTCTCCATTGCCTTTGGTATGTGGAACCTTGAGAACTGGATCACAATATACAGGAACTAAAGAATTCTCAGGAGGGCTGAGGCCCACTCTTTACCTGAGTACCCCATGCTTATTTTTACATTGAGTTTCTACCTCCTGTGGACGTCTCCTCCTAGAGTGCTAAGCAGGGACTTTGGCACTTTGCCCCCTCTACTTTGGGCTTTCTCTTTACCTCTTCTAATGTCATCTTCCCACCTGTTACCCCTACCTCCAGATTTTGGGCTTGAGGAAGAGAAGTCAGTTCCCATTGTCTAACTGCTTATTTCCTAAGCCTCTGTCCTCTTTGTCTTTCCAGTAGTCTTTTAGGCTGGAAGGCATGGAAGAGGGGAGCAATCTTTGGTTACATATTGAATTCTTTCTGTATTCTAAAACTCATAGTAAAACTCTGGGGTTATCTCCTCTAAGCCTTAATCTACATGTGTCAATAGGAGTTTGACGAATGTAGCAGGATGTTAAATGTGCTTTCATGCAGTCTCAAGAGTTTGGACAGTGACCTCAATAGATTAAAACAAAACAGAAATGACAATTACCCCATCTTCTGTTCTGTGTAGAGCCATCTATGTAGAATTTGTAAAAGATGAGGTCAAAACCTAATTCTTTCAGCATTAGCCTGTCACCAATCTCCAAGCTATTTTTAAAAAGGCTAAAAATGCCCTGAAAGGATGAAATGATCAAGAATGTTTATTTCTTTAATATTGTTGGTGTTAGATGCAAGAAGTGGGGAGACTTCTTCCTTACCTCAAGATAAGAGAAGAAGCTCCAGGAGAACCATTTAGAAAGGTCAACATATATCCCCTAGAATTTGGTTTCTGACTCACACCTGAAAAGTCTAAAAGCAAGAAGGTCTGTTCGATGCTTTGGAATGGCTGATAAAGAGGAAGCTAGATATACTTTCAGAGTTTGGCACAGCAAAGATTTGTGCATATTGCCGATAGGTCAGACATAGATCCCACAGGGATCATCTTGAAAGGGATCATGCGCAGTATGACTTCCTGAAGAGGATAAAGTAAACTTGACTGAAAGAGACTGGAAGTTCTATCGTCAAAAGCAAAGGCTGAGGTCATCATAAAGAGCAGCAATTGAGGGGGATGTGGAAGTCCTGTCACCGAACCCTTCAAAATACTTCAGGTTTGAAGCAAGTCAGCATTTGGTTTTCTGTCACACCCAAAGGGCACCAATGGCATATTATAAAAGTATCAATCAAGATCAAGAAAGATCTTTTCTGTCCTTCTCTGCAACTCCTTCCTACTACTCCAGTGCCAGAGGATCCCGAAGAATAGTTAACAAGCAGAGGGAAAAAATTAACAAGAAACAGAGAAAAAAAAAACCATGGTTGCTCTCCTCACTGCAGGTTATGAGTCTAAATTAGACCCAAGTTGGGAAAAGTAAGAGATTTAATTTGGGTAATAAAAGTTCAGTATTGTGACATTATACTGGGCTTTTCATTACCTAAAGATGACTATTTATTGTCAGAGAATACCACAAAAGCAATGAAATATACCTGAAAGTTCATTCAGGGGCAAGAAAGTACTATTTTGATAGTATGAATTTCAAGGGGAAATATGAAAGAATAAAACTCTTTTTCGCTTACTGAATTCAGCTGTTCAATAAATCAGTAACAGAAATCATCTTCTCACATTTAGTTTTCAACTCCATTGTCTTGCTAAGGACTTGGAAATCCCATTTTGGTGGCCAAAGGCTGAGCTTTGATCCTTTTATGTTCCTCTTGTAATAGCTAATGCTCTTTTACACATTTGGATAGAATTGGGAATGGTGTCATTTATGAAAGCGTAAAAGAGAAAAGAATATTAATTTTTTAGGCATTATCTTCTATGTTACTTGTAATCTTACCATAAGAACCCTGGGAAGCAAGATTGCTATTCCTTTTGCATAAACAAGATAATCTAGACTCAAGACAGGTTAAGTAACTTTCCCAAGGCCACTCAAGTTTAAGTAGCAAAACTGAGCTTTAAACTGAGGTCTGTCTGATTCTAAACACTATGCCTTGTCCTCTATACAAATTGTCTTACAGTATTTATAAATGTATAAATATATTACCTTTTATTATTAAACTATTTGTTCAAATAGATAACGTTAATTCTTTTTTCTAACCAGTTGTATTTTTTTTCTAAAGGCTAATTGATTGCATAGAAATGTCTTTAAGTATTATTTGAGGATTCCTGAGAGTTAATGAAAGATTAAGAGAATACTGTTAATTTGTTCTTATTCCAGAATGATGATGTTAACAGACCAAAATACTTCTCCAAAACCAAAGAGTACTTCAAATTCAGAATCAGGTAATAAATAGTGAAACTAATCATTGTTATAATTCTGTTTCGTTATTGCCTGGTTTCCCAGGAAACAGTGCTCTTTAAATGTGATTGTATTTAAGAAATGAAGATGCATGAAATTGGGAAATGAGTCTTAACTATCCCCATAGCACACATCATTAATTCATTTAATAAACATTTGCTTAGTATGTGCTCTGTACTAGTCTATATATACTGATAGGCAGTGATCGATCGATCTATCTATCTATCTATCTATCTATCTATCTTGCCCTTATAAATTTCAGTTATAGGAGGAGGTAATCGGTAAACAGATACATTTGAGTTATGTGTGATGATTGAAAAATAAAAGAGTCAACAAAGTGCCTTGTATTATAGGCTCTCTGTTATTTAGTTTATTATTGGAATAAGCAGCAAGACATTTACAACCTTGTTAACCTTTGCTGTATCTCAGATTTCTATTTTCTTTATTTCCTGCAACAAGTTTTGTAGTGTCTATCTGGACATAAAATTAAAGAATTATTTGTTTTGCTCCTGATGGGTATAAATATTTCCTTGAATTATGAACTGGAAAAAAACGTGTTTTTTCGTGTGTGTGTCTGTGTGTGTAATCTTCACGTTAAGAAGTTGTCTTAATGAGCATTTACAAAATGCCAGGTATTATGTTAGAATGTGTGACTATAAAAATGATTGAGATAGTTTCCATCCTAAGGAAAATTAATCTAATGATAAACACTAAACTTGTAAAAGCACACATTATTGGAAGGAGTAGTGCCTACTACCCTAGAGGGCGAGCGTTAGAAGGAAGATTTGTTTTATAGGTCGAAGATTAAGGAACTTGTAAACAAGAGAAAAGAGGTATGAAAGGGAAAGGGGTAAGGGTACCAAAAATAATAATGCTTTTTATCTAGGTCTTGCCCAGTAAAAAGTTTTGATCTGGTTGTGTAAAATAATATTTATAAAGCCTGGGAGTAAGGCAAAATAGTGATTCTGGAATTGTGTACGCTTTTGTATTCTTTTATGTGGTTGATTAACTTGCTTAAAAATTTAAATAAACTACATCCTGCTCTAGAAATATTTTTTACACATTCTTTAACTCAACAAATCCACCTTTGTTCTAGTTTTTTGTCAGGCTCTTTACTGTTAGAAAACAAAACAAACAAACAAAAAGGCTATATTCTTACCTTCAATTGTACAAAGTCTAGTAATAGAGACAAAAAAATAAACAAGAAATTACTTCTCAGACATCTCCTGCTCAGTCTTCTTTGCAATCTTATCTACTACTTTTACCCATTAAATGTTGGGGTTCTTCAAGGCTAATTCCTAGATTTTAATCTCTTTTCAGTATGCCCTCCAATATGTATAGGTGTCCTGTAAAGGGCAGGGCTTCCAGATTTTCCAGTCTAGCATCTTTTCTGAGATTAAGACCCTTCTGTTAGCTGCCTTCTGGACATCTCCCCTTGGGTGTTTCAGAGAAACCTCCTCTCATCATTCATTAATTCCACTCATTCAACAAGTACTTATTAAGCAGCTGCAGTGTAACTCAAACTGTGTTAGTTGCTTGCGAACATGGCAAATTCCTTGCTCTAACAGAGTTTATGCTGTAGTGGAGAAAGAAGGAAAATAAATAGATAAATACATATATAACAAAATCAGAAATAAGAGTCATAAGGGAAAATAAAGCAGGATAAAAACAGAGAGTGTGACTAGGGATGCCATTTTAGACAAGGTAACCAAGAGATGCCTCTCAGATGTGGTGACATTTGCACAGAGCTTGAAAGAAGTGAGAGAGTCCTTGTGGAAATCTAGGGGCAGAGCATGCCAGGCAAACCATGAGATGGAAATATGTTCAGTATGTTTAAAGAAGAGAAAAGAGGTTAGTGTGACTGGAGCAAAATGAATGAATGGTTGGAATTGTGGTCAGAGAGCAAGGCAAGTGGTATAATGTAGAGTCTCATATGCCTTCGCAAGGAGTAGAGATTTTTTTTTTTTCCAAAATGTGCTGAGAAGTATATCTTAGAGCAGAGGAATGACATGATCAGATACATACTTTAGAATTACCACTCTGGCTCCTATGTGGAGAATAGACTAAGGAGGCAAGAGTGAAGCAAGGAAACCATGTTAAATAAAGTACTGCAGTGGTCAGGTAATGATGTATACGACTAAAATGGCAACAGTTGTCTGATATGGAATATATTTTAAAGGCAGATGGGGCAGAATTTTCTGATTAAGCTGGATATTGGGTAGGAGAGAAAAATAAAAGTCAAGAATGAGGCTTAAATTATTGGTTTGAGTGACTAAATGAATGGTGGTATCATTTCTTGAGGTAAGAGCATTGTAGGGCAGAGCAAGGGAGGAGAATGATGAAAAGAGAATTTGGTTTGTGCATTTTAAATTTGATCTGTCAATACATAATGTTGAATGAAAGAATGCAGACACAAGTATGTATATACTGGTTAATCCCATGTGTATACAGTTCAAGAATAGGAAAGACTATTCTGGATGACAAGTCAGAATGGTGGTAATCTTTGGAAAGGGGTTGCTGACTGGGAAAGAACATATAGGAAACTTTTGGGGTGTCACAAATATTTTATGTCTTGATCTGCGTGATCATTATATGGGTGAATACATATACATATAAGATTTGTTCCCATTACTCTGTATATGGAATACTTTAATAAAATGTTAAAATATTAACAGACTTGTCAGCTTTCAAGCAGAGATGTCATGAAAGCAGTTTGTGACAAGGGAATCTGGAGTTCAGAGGCAGAGGCTGGGATTGTAGATAAATATTTAGAGTTAGATATAAATGTTTTGTAAGCCATAGGATTAGGTAAGCTCACTTAGGAAGTGAGAAGAATATAAATAAAACATTTCAACATTTAGAAGCAACTGTAACAAAAGTTTCCAAGAGATTAAGTAAAACAAGGATTGATGACTGAGAATTATCTCAACGGAGGCCTAACCTAGTCCTCCTCCTCCAGTGTCCTCCATCTCAGTTAGCAGATGTAGCTTAGTAAACTGAAACATGGGGATCATGCCCGACACCTTCCTCTTTGTCACTCCTGTGTCTAATCTATTATCACATCTGGGTACTAATTTTATCCTCTTTTTATGGAGAACTCTCAAACCTACTACTTCTCTCTACCTTGGGAGATTAAGATGAGAAAAGTGATTAGCCTCAAAGATTGCCAGATTTAGCAAATAAAAATAAACAATGCCCAATTAAATTTGAGTTCAGATAAGCAGCAAATAATTTTTAATATAATTATGTCACAAACATTGTGTAGACCTGTACTATTACATGGGAAATACTTATACTAAGTAGTTATTTATTGTTCATCTGAAATTCAAACTCAAGCAGGCATCCTGTATTTTATCTAGCAGCCTACTAACCTGTGCAATGAGGCTGGAAATATGTAAGCAACACAGGGATTATAAAAACAGGATTTTGTATGCCAAGTTAAGGAGCTTGAGTTTTAATTTTAGGACAGAGTATAAAAACAGGATTTTGTATGCCAAGTTAAGGAGCTTGAGTTTTAATTTTAGGACAGAGTATAAAAACAGGATTTTGTATGCCAAGTTAAGGAGCTTGAGTTTTAATTTTAGGACGGAATATAAAAACAGGATTTTGTATGCCAAGTTAAGGAGCTTGAGTTTTAATTTGAGGATGGAGTATAAAAACAGGATTTTGTATGCCAAGTTAAGGAGCTTGAGTTTTAACTTGAGGACAGTGGAAAGCCTTTGAAGAGTTTTAGGCATATGATATTAAATTTGTATTTTAGGTATACAGTGTGTACAGTGGACTGCAGAGGGAAGTGAATTGAAAAGCTATAGGAAGCTAGGTAGCAGGAAGGGGTATGAGGTACAGATAAAGTTTTTGGTACTATGAAAAAGGCCTGAGTACATTTTAAATGGTGGTAGAGAAGTAGCAGTAGAAAGGGAGAGACTGAAAATACAGGAGAGTGGAAATGAAAGGATAATTAAGAATTCTAGCCACATGCAACTTTATAAATTGAAAGGTTATCTTTTATATACAGTTTATTTCCTCCTGTGAAGCCTGGAGCTCTTGAAATGAAAATATTTTAAAGAATACCTTCTCCTATCTGTAGCAAGTCAAGTTAGTCAACATATATTAAGTTTTTCCTAAAACTGTTACAAAGTCACAATCATTAAATCAGTTTTTTTCCAAATTTGAGTTCCTTTTCTTTACTTAAAGCTAACTACAAGTTAAATAATTAAAATACTAAATTATATTTTTGTTATAGATAATGCAGATTGTGAAGTTTTGCTTACTGGGAAAACTTACCCTTCAATCCCTGAAAAAACAGAGAAAAAAGCAAGTATTGAAGCAGAATAACTATATAAACCATAAATTTCATTAATATAGGACATACTTTTAAATAACACTTTTATAGGAATTATTTTTCAACTATTTAAGTCAATAATTTAAAATATTTTTGGAGTTTAGCGATTAGATTACTTTATTGTTATGTGAATGTGTATTCTTTATACATTTAATGATAGCAGATTAAAATTAAAATTTTTTCTAATTTCCTTTTGGATAATTGGATGTCTATTAATCATTATTTAAAGTAAAAATAAGACATCTGCTATGTAGCCAGAGCAGTGTTTTATACCAAGGAATACTTGTGAATTAGTACATTAGGCTTTGAATCTAGAGGTTTTTGGGGAGGAATACAAACTTTATTTTGTATATAGCAGGAGCTACTATTTGAATGGCTACTCATTGTTAAGCATTATTCTAAGCTCTTTTCATTAGTTATATCTTTTCATAGCATTCCTATGAGGTAAGTTTTTTTGTGTTTTTTTATAGTTATTTTACAGCTAAGATGTTAACCAATATGCTTGAAGAGTTTGTGGCAGGTCTTTCTGTATCTAAAAACCTGTACTCTCCCCACTATATCTTACTGTTATTGAATTCACTGGGGAGCAGATTGGAAGAGGTCCAGCAGGATAGTTCATTAATACAAAGTTACAAAGGTTTTTAATGGGAGATTTTGGTGGCATTAACTAGGATGTTTTGTAGGAGAGATAGAAAAATATGCATGAATTTAAGATAATTTTACCTGAAGAGTTCATGGACTGGATATAGAGAAGGAAAGAGTAGGAGGTGTCAAGAAAGACTTCTAGGTCTGTGTCTCAAGCAGCTTAGGTGGGTAAAGGTGCTATATAATGTGATAGGACAAATAGGAGGTCTGAGGGCACATGAAGATGAAAGTGTTGAAATGGTCATTGGCTGTAAATCTGCAGGTCAGGAAAACAGAGGAGGAATGTACAGTATTATAAATATTTTAAAATTCGTGGAAATGGGCAAAATCACCTGGAAAAGAGTATTTATAGAGTGAGGAAGAGAAGGGGGTCCAGGATCAATTATTGGAAAACTCTACAGTCAGGTAGAAAAGGAAGAAGACAGAGAGAAGGAGGAAAATAAACAGAATATGGTATCATAGAAGCTAAGAGAAGAGAGTATTTGCTCCTAAAAGGGGGAGTGGTCAAGAATGCTGAATACTGCTTGGAGGTCCACTGTTATAAAGAATTTTTTAAAACTGGAGGACTTGCAGTTTCCAGTCCACCATGCAAGGAACTTAGAAGTCACCACTGTGTCCTAACAAGTAGAAACTTGAACAAATTGAAAAATCAGCAACTCTTACAGATCTTACAGAGAAGTAAGTAAAGTCACATGGCAAACTGCTATACCAAGTTGTGGAAAGACAGACAGGTTGACACAGAGAATAATGACTTGCCAGAGCAGAAACACATGAACAGAAACCTCCTTAAGAACCAGTGCTGGAGTGGGAAAACCAAAAATGTGATTAATGAATTGCTGGAGGCTTAGTGTGGACAACTTTGAAAGTTAAAAATTCAAGGGGAACCCAGTCATCAGAGGGACCTTCACACATTTGTGAGTCTTACCTCCAGGAACTCTACCAGATCCTTACAGTGAATATCATAGAAAAATCCCCTCATGCTTCCAGTCGTGGGAAGGAAAAAGGAACCATTCTGAGATACATCAGAGTATTCTGTTCTTCTTAACAAACCTGCCCTCAAGAGAAAGTATTTTACAAAAGCATAACTTGCTGGGGTTTTATCAGAGCCTGACCTACCCAGGGAGGGGAAATAACCCAATTTCAGCCAGGTGGAAGAAGTAACTTACTTAATTCCAGCTCCGTTTAACCTTATACATGGGGGAATGGAAATACCCAGCTAGTACAAGATGGCCCTTTTAGCCATACTGTTTCACTTCACGGGGGAAAAAAACTGAGAAGAACTGGTAATGTTTATAGTACAAGGGCACAAGCTTAACAAAAGACTGAGACCTAATCATAGAACTGGAATGCTCCCTGTATCTCCACACCTTATCACTGCATTACTAAACACCTGTTTACCACATTGCTATTACCCAGTATATCATGTCCACATTTTAGCAAAAAATTATAAGGCATACTAAAAGGCAGAAATCACTGTTTGAGGAAACTGAATAAGCATCAGAACCAGAGTCAGTTTTGGCAGTAGTGTTAAAATTATCAGGCCCAAAATTTAAAATAACTATGATTAATATGCTATGTAAATTATGGGGAAAAGGAGACATCATGTAAGAGCAAATGGATAATATAAGTAGAGAGATGGAAATTCTAAGAAATAATCAAAGAAAAAATGCTAGAGATAAAAATACTGTAGCAGGAATGAAGAATGCCTTTGCAGGATTCATTAGTAGACTAGACACAGCTAAGGAAAGAATACCTGAGTTTGAGGACAAGACAGTAGGAACTTCCCAAACTGAAAAGCAAAGAGAAAAAAAGACTGAAAAAACAGAAGAAATTATAAAGATCAAAATCAATAACATGGCGTTCAAAACTCTAAATTGACCAAATTTTTCTCATCATTCAGCTTTACCTTAAATCATCTTCCCACTTGTTTTCATCACTTCAGTTATGATGGCATTCCTTTAAGCCCTTGTAGTCTGGATGTAAGGATTAAGGGCTTTACACCAAGTCATCTTGAAACATCCTTCCTAATCTTCCTTACCTAGATAACTCTTACTTATCATTAAGATCTAAGATCAACTTTTAGTTCCTTAGAAAATCTTTCCATAACTCGACCAGGCCAAGGCTCCTCTCATAGGGTCTTGTGGTACCATGTATCTCTCCCTTTGTAACACTTGTCAGAGTTGTAATTTTCCTCTTGTGTCTGACTTCCCCACCAGACAGAAAGGCAGATCCTCTGTCTGCCTTTGCTAATAAAGAATGCCTTTGCTGGACTCATTAGTAGACTAGATACAGCTGAGGAATGAATATCTGAGTTTGAGGGCAGAACAATAGAAACTTTCCATTCTGAAAAGCAAAGAGAAAAAAAGACTGAAAAAAAAAAAAAAAACCCAGAAGAGAATATTCAAGAACTGCGGGACAACTAAAAAGGTATGACATATACATAACTGGAATTCTAGAAGGAAAAGAAACAGAGAGAAGGAACAGAAGCTACGTTTGAAGCAGTAATGACTAAGAGTTTTCCAAAATTAATGTCACACATCAAACCACAGATCCAGGAATCAAAGAGAACACCAGGCAGGATAAGTGCCCAAAAAACTATGTCTAAGTATATCATACTCGAACATCAGAAAATCAAACAGAAAGAAAATATCTTGAAAGTAGCCAGAGGGAAAGACACCTTACCTATAGAAGAGCAAGGTAATATATATACAGACCTCTGTCAGAAACCATTTAAGCAAGAAAAGAGTAAAGTTAAATATTTCAAGTATTGAGAGAAGAAAACTGCTAACCTAGAGTTTACCCAGTGAAATTATCCTTCAAAAGTGAAGGAGAAATGCAGACTTTCTCAAACAAAAATTGAGGGAATTTGTTGCTAATAGGCCTGTCTTCTGAAAAATATTCAAAGTTCTTCAGAGAGAAGGAAAATAATGTGTCAGTATAAGTTTGTCTATCTTAACAAATGTACCACTGTGGGGCAGTATGTTAACAGTAGGGAAGATTGTGCATGAGTGGGGATGAGGGGTATATGGGGATGCTGTACATTTTACTCAGTTTTTCTGTGACCCTCAAAGTGCTCTAAAATATGAAGTTGGTTAATTTTTTAAAAGTCAGTTACATTTAAAATCAAGAAGGAAACTTATGACTTTGACAAGAATAATTTTAGTGGACTAGTGAGGAAAATTAGATTGAAATAGGTTAAAGAGTTATAGAAATTGATGAAGTATAAAATTTATAAAGAAGTAAATTGGGACATCAGCAACATCAAATGTGTGTGTAGAAGGGGAATAAGATATGTAAAACTTTTTAATGGAATTGAAATTAATTTGTTATCAGCTTAAAGTAGATTGTTATAACTATAAGGTGTATTATGAAAACCTTAATCAAAAAGCAAAAATCTGTGAGAGATACACAAATGATAGTAAGAAAAGAAAAAGCATACCACTAGAGAAGTAAGCCAGAAAGTGAAAGAAAAATACCATATGATATCATTCATAAGTGGAATCTTAAAAAAAAGAAATAAAGACACTATGAACTCATCTACAAAACAGAAACAGACTTGCAGATATAGTAAACAATCTTATGGTTACTGGGGAGAAGGGAGTAGGAAGGGATAAATTTGAGAGTTTGCAAATGTTAGCCACTATATATAAAAGTAGATTGAAAAGTTTCTTCCATATAGCACAGGGAACTATATTCAATATCTTGTAACAACTTTTAATGAAAAAGAATATGAAAAATGAATATATGTATGTATATGCATGACTAGGACATTGTGCTATACACCAGAAATTGACATGTTGTAACTGACTGTACATCAGTTTAAAAAACAAAAAAATACCACTATACAAAATCATCAATTCACAAAGACAGCAAAAGAGGAAGAAAGGAACAAAGGAACTATAAAACAATCAGAAAGCAATTAACAAAATGGTGATAGTCCTTACTGTCAATAAGTCCTCACCTATCAATAATGACTCTAAATGTAAATGGTTTAAACTCTTCATTTAAATATAGAGTGGCTGAATGAAAAAAAAAATTCCTATATGCTGCCTGCAGGAGACTCACCCACTTAAGCTTTAAGGACACTCAGGCTGTAAGTGAAGGGATAGAAGTTATTCCATACAAATGGAAATCAAAAGAGAGCAGAGGTAGCTATACTTGTGTCAGACAAGATACATATTAAGTCAAAAGCTGTAATAATAGACAAAGAAAGACTGCCATAATATAATGATAAAGGGGCCAGTTCATCAAGAGGATGTAACAATTGTAAATGTAGACTCAGCCAAATTGAAGCACCTAAGTATATTAAGCAATTATTAAGAGATATGAAAGCAGAAATAGACATCATTGCAATAGTGGGGACTTTCAATACCCAACAATTGATGTTCCAATTTAGTTCTTTAAATGCATAGATCATCCAGGTAGAAAATCAATGAGGAAATAATGGACTTGAACTACAGTCAGGCTAAATGCACCTAATAGACATATACAGAACATTTTATCCAACAGCAGTGGAGTCCACATTCTTCTCAAGTGCACGTGGAACATCCTCCAGGATAGATCATATGTTAGGTCACAAAATAAGACTTTAACAAAATTAAGAAGGTTGAAATTATGTAAAGTATCTTTTCTGACCACAGTAGTATGAAACTAGAAGTCAGTAACAGGAACAAAGCTGGAAAATTCACAAATATTTGGAAATTAAACAATATACTTGTGAAAAAACAATGAGTGGAAGAATAAATCAAAAGATATATTAAAAAATACCTTGAGACAAATGAAAATGGAAACACAGCATACCAAAACTTATGGGATACATCAAAAGCAGCCTTAAGAAGGAAGGTTACAGCAGTAAACACCTACATTAAGAAAAAGTAAACAACCTAACCTTATACCTCAGGGAACTAGAAAAAGAAGAGCAAACTAAGTCCAAAGTTAGCAGGAGGAAGAAAATAGAAACATTAGCAGAGAAATAAATGAAATAGAAACTTGAGAAACAACAGAAATGATTAACAAAACTAAGAATTAGTTTTATTAAAAGATAAATAATTGACAAACTTTAGACTAAGAGAAAAAGAGAGACAACTCAAATCAGTATAATTATAAATGAAAAAGGAGACATCACAGCTGATATCATAGAAACACAAAGGATCATAACAGGCTTCAATGGATAATTATAAACCAACGACTTAGAAGATATGGATAAATTCCTGGAAATGTACAAGTTATGAAGACTGAATCATGAAGTAATAGAAAATCTGAACAGACCAATAATGGCCAAGGAGATTAAATCAGTAATTAAAAGTCTCCCAGCAAATAAAAGGAAGCAGATGGTTTCACTGTTGAATTCTATCAAAAATTTAAAGGGCAATTAATAGCAATCTTTCTCAAACTTTTCCAGAAAAATGAAGAAGAAAGAGCTCTTTCAAACTCATTTTACGAGGCCAGCATTACCATGATACCAAATTCAGATCAGGATGTTGAAAGAAGAGAAAATTACAGGCCAGTATCCCCAATGAACATAGATGTAAAAATCCTCAACAACGTACTAGCAAACTAGATTCAAGTATACATTAAAGGGATCATATACCATTACCAAGTGAGATTTATCCCTGGGCCTCAAGGATAGTTCAACATATGAAAATCAATTAATGTGATACACAACATTAGCAGAATGAAAGATAAAAGCCGTATGATCATTTCAATAGATGCTGAAAAAGTATTTGACAAAATTCAACATCCTTTCATGATGACAGCTCTCAACAAATTAGGTATAGAAAGAATGTACCTCAACATAATAAAGGCCATATATGACAAGCCCATAGCTAACATACTCAATGGTGAAAAAAAAAGCTTTTCCTCTAAGATCAAGAATAAGACAAGGATGCCCACTCTTACCACTTCTGTTCAGCATAGTATTGGAAGTCCTAGCCAGATCAGTTAGGCAAGAAAAAGAAATAAAAGTTATCCAAATCAGAAAGGAAGAAGTGAAATTATCTCTGTTTACAGATGACATGATCTTATACACTGAAAACTCTAAAGACTCTACCAACAAACCTTTAGAACTAATAAAAGAATTCAGTAAATTTGTAGGATACAGAATCATCTAACAAAAATTTGTTTCATTTCTATACACTATCAAAGAACTATCTGAAAGAGAAATTAGAAAGCAATCCTGTGAGATAATAGAAAAAATACATGTATTTGTCTCTATCCCCAGTTCTTGGCACAGAACTCCTAAACCCTTTTAATTTCCTAAGTGATAAGAAAACTAGGAGCCTCTCTTGTTTCAACATTTGGTCTTTGACCTCATTCCTGACACAGGACTCCTAAAACCTTTGTAATTTCTAAGTGATAAGAGCACTAGGAAATAGTGTTCTAATGGGGCAACTCTGAGTGGTCTTCTGGATGCCTCCTAGATGGGGCCGGTCACTAGAAAGACCAAGCCATAATTAGAAGCTTGGAATTTTTAACCCATAGTCTCCCTTTCTCTAGAGAGGGGAGAGGAGCTGGAAATGAAGTTAATAATTGATCAAGACTGTGTTAGGAAGCCTCCATAAAACTCCCAATAGTAGAGGTTATGGAGAGTTTCCAGGTTGAGTGCAGAAGCTCCTGCACTCGGGACTGTCCCAGACCTCACCTTATGTATTTTTTATCATATCCTTTAATAAATTGGTAAATGTAAGTAAATGTTTCCCTGAGTTCTGTGTGTCACTCAAACCTGATATGGGGATGATGGGAACCTCCAATTTGTATCCAAATCAGACAGAAGTTGTGGGTAACCTAGGGACCTACTACTCATGATTGGCATCTGAAGTAAGATGGAAGCAGTCTTGTGAGACTGAGCCCTTCACCTGTGGGATCTGACACTATCCCCTGGTAGAAAGTGTTAGAATTGAGTTGAACTGTAGGTTACCTAGCTGCTGTTGTAGACAATTGCTTATTATGAATGGGAAACCCCCACACATATTTGGTAATCAGAAGTATGAGTGTTTTGTTTGAGTAGTAAAGTAGACTCACAGGAGAAAGACTGATAGGGGGTAGAACAGGTTTTTCCTTTAAAAAATCCCATTTACAATAGCATCAAAACCAATAAAATACTTAAGAGATAAAAGACCTGTACACTATAAACTATAAGACACTGATGAAAATAATTGAAGACACAAATAAATGGAAAGAATTAATTTTGTGAAAATGTCCATACTACCCAAAGTGATCTACAGCTTCAATGCAATCCATATCAAAATTCCAATGGCATTTTTCTCAGAAATAGAAAAACTATCCTAAATTTGTATCGAAACACAACAGACCCCAAATAGCTGAAGCAATCTTGAAAAAGAACAAAACCAGACATATCACATTTCTTGATTTCAATTTATATTACAAATCTACAGACATGAAAACAGTATGATACTGACATAAAAACAGGCACGTAGACCAGTGGAATAGGATAAAGAGTCCACAAATAAACCTGCAGATATACAGCCAACTGATTTTTGACAAAGGTGCCAAGAACACAAAATGAGGAAGGATAATCTTTTCAATAAATGGTAATGGGGAAACTGGATATCCACATGCAAAAGAACAAAACTGGACCCCTATCTAACACTAGTCACAAAAATGAACTCAAATTGGATTAAAGACTTACATATGTAAGACCTGAAACCCTAAAACACTAAGAAGAAAACATAGAGGAACAGCTTGACATGGGTCTTGGCGATGATTTCTTTGACAAAGGGACACATAACAAAAGCTAAAATAAAAACTGAGACTGCATCAAACTAGAGAACTTCTGCATAGAAAAGCAAACAATCAATACATTTAGAGGGTAACCTACAGAATGAGAGAAAATGTTTGCAAATCATATATCTTACAAGTGGTTAATATCCAAAATTATATAAAGAACCTGTGTAACTCAATAGCAAAAAAAAAAAAAGCAAATAATCCAGTTTTGAAATGGACAAAGTACTTGAATAGACATTTTTCCAAAGAAGAGATACAAGTGACCAATAGGTACATCAGAAAGTGCTCAATATCACTAATCATCAAGGAAATGCAAATCGAAACCACAATGAGATATCACCTCAAACCTATCAGGATGGCTGTTATCAAAAGGAGAAGAGACAGCAAATGCTGGCAGGGATGTGGAGAAAAGGGAACACTTATACACTGTTGGCCAGAATATAACTTGGTACAACCATTGTGGAAAACCACATAGCAGTTCCTCACAAAGTTAAAAATAGAACTGCCATGTGACCCAGCAATCTCACTCACAGGTATATATCCAAAGGATATGAAATCAGTATCTCAAGGAGTTATCTGTACTTCCATGTTCATTGTAGCATTATTCAAATTAACCAAGATGCAGAAACAATGTAAACATCCTTCACTGGATGATTGGACAAAGAAAATGTATATAGATATAGACAATGAAATATTATTCCACCATAAAAAAGAAATCATGCCATTTGCAACAGTGGGTATGAGTAGGGCATTATGCCAAGTGAAATAAACCAGAGAAAAATGAATACTGTATGGTATCGCTTATGTGTTTATATGTGGAATCCCCCCCCCCAAAAAAAAGGCCACTTTCATTGAAATAGGGAATAGAATGGTTGTTGCCAGGGTCTGAAGGATGAGGAAATGGGGAGATGTAGGTCAAAGGGTCCAAACTTTCAGTTATAGGAAGAATAAGTTCCAAGGATCTAATGTATAGCATGGTGATTGTAGTTAATAATATGGTTTTGTATACTTGGACGTTGCTTAGTGTATATCTTAAGCTTTCTCACTATGCACACCCCCAAAAAGTTAACAACTATATAAGGTGATGGATGTGTTAATTATCTTGCTCTTGATAATCATTTCAGAATGTAGAAGTATATCAAATCATCACTTGTACATTTTAAATGTGTACAATTTATATTTGTCAATTACTCCTCAATAAAGGTGGGGAAAAGAAAAAATAAGGAAGTAATGATTATGTATAGGGCTTGACTCTGATGGGAAATGGAGAAAAAGAACAGTAACTGGAGGGAGAGGCAGGGTCAGAGGAATTTTATTCTGTTTTAAAGATGGGATATACTAGATCATTTCTGAGGGTTAATGGGAATGGTAGAAGGAAGGAAGACAAGAGAGCTGAAGTAACTCTGTAGGCAACTGGAGCTCCCTGTGACATAGGGATCTAGTTGAAGTTGACCTGAATTTCACTTCTTTAGTCTAAAGCAATAAAAATTCTTTTACATTCTTCTGTGTTCTTTTCCATGCTTCTTCACTTCCTCATGGTTACATTTCTCTTTTCTCCTCCCATGCATGCTATATCACTTTCACACTCTACCAATTCACACACACACACACACACACACACACACAATTTCTATACAAATCAAGCATCTTGTAATTTAAGTGTATCACATATTGCATTAAATACCGTTTCTTATGCTCTTGTATTTTCTGCTCCTTCTCAACTTTCTGACTATAGCTTACCATTTCTGGGATGCTGGTGTATAAAAACTTCCCTGTATTATTTTAAAGAAGATATACAAATGGCCAATAAATGCATGAAAAGATGCTCAATATCCTTAGTCATTAGGGAAATGCAAATCAAAACCATAATGAGATATTACTACACATCCACTAGGATGCCTATAATCAAAAAGATAGATTAAAAACAAACGGTGATGATGTGGAGAAATTAGAACCTTCAAACATCCTTATGTAAATGTAGAACAGTGCAGCTGATTTGGAAAACAGTTTAGCAGTTCTTCAAAATTTTAAACATGAAGTTACCATAGGAGTCAGCAATTCTACTCTTAGATTTATACGCAAGAGAAATAAAAGCATATATCCTCAGAAAAACTTGTGCGTGAATGTTCATGGAAGCATTTATTCATAACAGCAAAAAAGTAGAAACAACCCCAATGTTCATCTACTGATGAATGGATAAAGAAAATTTGATATATCCATACAATAGAATATTATTTGGCAATAAAAACCAGTGAAGCACTGATATATGCTGCAAGTTGGATGAACCTTGAAAACATTATACAATGTAGAAGAAGTCAGTCACAAAAGACCACATATTATATGATTCCATTTATAAGAAATTTCCAGGAGGCAGTCATATTTGGCCTTTGAACTCGCTGGCCCTTCCTTTTTCCTCTTCCAAGGACCGTATCTAGAGGCATTCAGAAGGGTCCAGCATTTGACATACCATCATAGGCTGTCCTACAATATAGCCTCTAACAAAACTAGGCTGTCCCGAACCCCTGGTAATAGAATTGTTTACCTTTCTACCAAGAAAGTTGGGAAAGCGCCAAAATCCGCATGTGGTGTGTGCCCAGGCTGACTTCGAGGAGTTTGTGCTGTGAGACCTAAAGTTCTTATGAAACTGTCTAAAACAAAAAAACATGTCAGCCGGCTTATGGTGTTTCCATGTGTGCTAAATGTGTCCATGACAGGATCAAGCGTGCTTTCCTTATTGAGGAGCAGAAAATCATTTTGAAAGTATTGAAAGCACAAGCACAGTCAGAAAGCTAAATTTAAAAAATGAAGCTTTTTTGAGTAATAAAAACGTGAAAAAGAAAAAAAAAAAAAAAAGAAATGTCCAGGAGAGGCAAATATATAAAACAGAGAGATTAGTGGTTACTGAGGGCTGGTGGTGATGGAATGGAGATTGGCATCTAATGGTGATAGGGTTTCTTTTAGGGGGAACAAAAGTATTCTAAAATAGGCTACAGTGATGATTGCACAACCCTGTGAATGTACTAAAAACCATTGAATTTTACTCTTGGGTGAATTTTATGGTATGTGAGTTATATCTCAATAAAATATTTTTAAAAATAAAAGAACAGCTTCATTATATTCTTATATGGAAAAGAGAAGTCGTTGAAAAGATGAGGAGGGATGAGATCCAGAATACAAGTGGAAAAACTGGGTCTAAAAAAAAAGGGGGACGTTTCTATTGTACATACAGTGGTAGCAAGGAAGGCTTTGTGCTTAAAAGGACCCAACACTTAATTTAATGCGCTGTTGTCACCATCCTGACACTTAAAATAGCTTAATAAAGGGCTACACAGTTTTATTTTGCACTGAGCCCCCAAAATTATGACTCCTGAGTAAGCAGTAGGATTCTGTTTGATGTCTTCTATTGTTGCAGGGAAGGGTAAGCTGAAGATGTCAGTTGAGAATAGTAGAAGGAAGGAGGCTAGAGGTTGAAGGAAAATGGGGTGAGTATGAAATAGTCATGAGAAGTTAGAGAGGTGTAGAAGAGGTGCCAATCTGTGGCTACTTTTGAGTTTGTTGTGTCTTTGATAGGCCAGATTGTACAATTTTCCCCAGCACTCAATTGTACTGGCGGTACAGAGAATATTGATATCAGGGTTCATCAGGCTAGTGATTTGTTACACATCTGTGATAGGAGGAGAAAGGGATACGAAAATAATTATAATGATGGATGGTGGTAGATATGGAAGGAATAAGACAGGAGAAGGATCATGGATGAAAATAAAATGGGAGGATCAATAAATTGGAGATTTCAGTGACAGGGAAGTTTTATTTCATGAAGATAATTGAGCAGGGGTTGGAAGGTTGTAGGAAGCTATTTGAATTGATGATTTTAATAGTTTCTATTGATGGTAAGGGCTAAGTTTGATCATAGAGTGACTGAAATGGCATGAGGAGAAAAGGTTATTGGAAATGCAGAGATCAAGCAACTAAGAGTCCAGTTGGTTGGATAGGTTATCCACTTGGATGATAAAATTCCTGAGAATGATGACAGGAGTGAGGAAAAAGGCTGTGAGCAAGGTGTGAAGTCTTCATGAAAGAAAGGAGTCAGTAAGTACCTCAAGCTTTGCTCCATTCCGTTGTTCTTTCCTTTGCTTAGAATATACCTTATACTTCTTCATGTCCTTCCCCTCCCTTTACTCTATCATCTCTCTTTATTCCCTTACCTGCAGCTCAAAATCTTGTCAGGGCCTGACTCATATTACACCTCCTCAGTTATGTTAAATATTTAAACCTGGAATATTATTATAAATATTATAATATAAATATTATTCCCTTGAAGGCATAAGACAAGTCACACAACTTAGGCAGTCACTGAACAGTCTGCAGTTTTCAATACAGGGACTAGTTGGTAAAGCAATACAATTTATTGTAGTTGCAGCTTCCTAATGTCTTAGAAAGGAGTTTTTGTTTCTTAAATGAAGATTATTGCATAATAAAACATGTAAATATATTTACTCTTTTCTCTAAAATTTAGTTTTAAATAGTATAAATAAACAGATATTATTATCATTTGTTTTCTTTTCACAGAACATTGTTTGGGAGATAACACCTTAAATGTAGTAGGGCAATTTTTTGAGCTGAGTATCTTTCAACAGATTTTCTCTTTCAACAGATTTTTTTTCCTTCAATGTATAGAAAACTGTACTTTTTTAAGAAAAACTTTTATCCTTAAGTTTAAACCTTTCTTTCAAGTTGAGGGAATAATAGATTGATAGATATATATATACCCTATTTTAATTATAACAATTATAACATATATATATATATATATATATATATATATATATATATATATATATATATATAAAACAATAAAAATCTGAAATGTGCTACAAATGTTTTTATAGCACTGTGAAATGTTTTATGGTTATGAATTTGTTTCAGCCTGAAAAAGATCCTGAACCTAGAGATACGAATTTTGAAGCAAAATTAAGTTCTCATCATCTAAAAATCAAGGTTCCCTCATCTCACCAGAGGTCTGATGTTGAAAGCAATGCAGTTAGATCAGTTACCAGAGTTCTGCTGCCTCGACCTGTCAAATCTGCGTTGGTAGGCACTGGCCTTTTATTAACCAATTATTAGAAAGACTCTAAGAAGAAAATGTACTTATTGGGAAGATTTAGATATACATAATTTCTTAACAAATTTAGGGGGAAAATGCACAGAAGCTGTATACTTACACCTATATACAGGCAGATGTTTTTAAAATGAACTGTCAGTTGACAACTATGTCACTTGGGACCACTGGGAAATGGTTGTTGCAAGAGAATTAAAATTTCAAGTAGCATCTTAAAGCGAGTAATACCTAAGAAAGGAAAGCTGGAAGGAAGCAGGATTAGGCTGAAATAGCCTCAGTCTTCAATGCAAATCTGGCAGAAGCTCTCCCAGTGGGGTGGTCTGGAGCAAAGATTGTCCATTATAGGAATCTTATCTTATGTTGGGCTGCTATGCTGGGATGTTGGCTGAGGCTTGCCCAAGAAGATGATAGCCTCAGCCTGAAAGCTGAAGCAGATTCTAAAGATGTTGTAGCTGGGGGCTATTAGCTAACTGTACTCAATGCAGTGGAACAGCAAGTTCTTTGTTGAAGGAGACCTGAGCAGAGCACCTTCATGGCTGCCACAGTGATAATAATTACAGCTATCATTGACTATCTCCTACCCTCCAGACACCCTAGGTTCTCTTTACGTGTATTATTTATAACTGTTGCATGGCAATCCTTAGGGTAGGATAATCCCTATTGTTCAAATAAAGAAATTAAAAGGTTACATAACTAATAATTTACAGCACTTACATATTTAGTATACTAGGTAAGTATACCCATAAAATTTTTTAGATAAAATCTTCCTAATACATATTCCGGATTATGTCTTGAACAACTAGTTTAAGCCATTTTAAGCCAGTAAAAAAGTAAAGAATGAAAGAAAGAAAAGAGGAAAGAAAGAAAAAAGAAACCTAACACCACTATGATGTTCAGGCTTTATGAGTTTGGGTCCAGACTGGACAGCATATAATGACATCTATTCAAAGAGATTTATCAGTTGCACCACATAGAGTTTTCTTGGAAGTTGTTTGACCTAGCTCAAGCCAGAATATTCTTTAGTTACCTGTCTAGTGGTTTAAAATTTAATTAGCAGATTAAAATTTTATTACTATGACAATTATGATCTAGTATATTGTTTTTAAATTTTGTTTTTTACTGTATTAAAGTAGTTTTCTGTTTCTGCTTTTCAATCCTCTATCTCACAAAATATTGATAGGACACAAATCCCAGTACTTCTGATAAGAAAAGCAGAGGCCTGTTAACAAGTACTCCATCTTCGCAAACAGCTGGTTTAGTGGTAAGTACTATTAGCATTTGGCACTTGTAGTATCTATTTTCAGGCTCCCTGTTCTCCCCATTATTCTGTTTTTGTCAGGCCAGGGGAATATTGCACTTAGACAATAATGTCTGTATTTTCTGTTGCATAAACACACTTTCACTGGAAGTACTCTTTTACTACTGTACATAAAAGAAAGAATACTGAGGCACCAGTCAGGGTTCTTCTTTAAAAATTTTTTTAATTGTGGCAAAATATACACAATGTGAAATTTGCCATTTTAACTGTTTTAATGTATGGTTCCTTATGGTAGCTCACAGAAAAAAAAATGTGACAATGAATATATATATGTTCATGTATAACTGAAAAATTGTGCTCTACACTGGAATTTGACACAACATTGTAAAATGATTATAAATCAGTAAAAAATGTTAAAAAAAAATGTACGGTTCAAGTACATTCACATTGTTGGGCAACTATTACCTCTGTCCATATCTGGAACTTTTTTTATCTAGCAAAAATGAAATTTTATACCCATTAAAAAATGATTCGTCATTCCTCCCTCCTCCAGTCCCTGGCAACCTCTGTTGTACTTTGTCTCTGTGTATTTGACTATTCTAGGTACTTTATATAAAGGAGTCATACAGTATTTGTCTTTTTTGTGACTGGCTTATTTCACTTAGCATAATGTCTTCAAGGTTCATCTATGTTGTAGCATGTATTAGAATTGCCTTCCCTTTTAAGGCTGAATAATATTCCATTGCATGAATATCCTACATTTTATTTATCCATTCATCTCTTGATGGACATTTCAGTTGCTTCCATCTTTTGGCTATTGTAAGTAATGTCGCTCTGAACATGGGTATGCAAGTATCTTTTTGTGACACTGCTTTCAATTCTTTTGGGTATATATTTTGAAGTGGAATTGCTGGATCATATGGGAATTCTCATTTTAACTTTTTGAGCAACCATTTTCCTATTTTTCATACTGGATGCACTATTTTTCATTCTCACCAACAATGCACTAGGGTTCCAATTTCTCAACATCCTTGCCAACACTTGTTATATTCTGTGTGTTGGTTTTTTTTTAAATGATAGCCATCTGCAGAGGTGTGACATGGTTCCTCATTGTGGTTCTGATTTTTATTTCCCCAAAATAAAAATAGTGTTGTTGAACACCTTTTCACATAATGATTGGCCGTTTTTAATATCTTCTTTTGAGAAATGTCTGTTCAAGTCCTTTGCTTATTTTAAAAATCAGATTGTTTATTTTTCTGTTGAGTTGTAGTTCTTTATATATTCTAGATATTAACCCCTCATCAGCTATATGGTTTGCAAATATCTTCTCCCATTCTGTGAATTACCTTTTCATTCTTTTGATAATGTCTTGTGATGCACAAAAGTTTTTAATATATGTAATCCTGTTTATCCTTTTTGTTGTTGTTGGGTGTGCTTTTGTGTCATATCCAAAAAATCATTTGGAAATGCAGTGTTATGAAGCTTTCTCCCTTTGTCTTCTTGTAAGAATCTAATGAATACATCTTACCCAACCAGAGTTCTTAGGTTCAACTAAATGACAGGAATACAGCTTTCAAGTGGAGCAGAATCAAGTATTCCTCATCATTGGGAGCAGTCCTCACAGAAGTCCATGTAGTAACATACATAGCAGTCTGGGGACAGCTCATGTACAAGGAGATGAGGTCCAATATCTTTTGTAATAACACATGGACATAGCTTCCAGTGTCCCCTAGAGGGACATCCCTAATTACAAGAGTCAGGAAACCCAAAATATGGTGCCTTTAATAGTATTTATTTACTTAAAGTACTTTTACTTCTGGTGCATTTATAGCTGCTCCCTGTCCAGATGCAATTTATCAATCAGATATCATTTTTGCCCTAAGCATTGTTGTATAGTAATACAGTGGACATTCTTACCTTTATCAGATTCCTTGTGGAGCAGAGCTAGAGAGTTAGCCAAAGATCAGTTTTTTCAAGATGGGGAAAAGGTTTCTGTGAACACTCTGCTCACAATCTTTATAGTGTTCTAAAGATTAATACCTTTTCCAGAAAATGAATGCTTTATTTTTTTATTCATTTTTGTTTGATATTTTGGGTTAAAACATAGATAGATAGATAAATAGATAGATAGATAAATTTTTAAAAAGGAGTTTTTCCCCCATAAAACTAATTAGTGACTATTTTATAAATACTGACATCTTTTAAAAATTGAGCTATAGTTCACATTTTATAAAGTTCACCTTGCCAAAGTGGAAATTCAGTGACTTCTGGTATACTCATAAGGTTGTGCAACCATTATCACAATCTAATTTAAGAACATTTTTAATCACCCCCTTAACAGACACTTACCATTCCCCCAATCTTACCCTCTAGCTCCTGGAAATTACTAATCTATTCTGTCTCTTTAGGTTTGCTTATTGTGGCTATTTCATATAAATGGTTTCATACAATATTTGGTCTTCTGTGTCTGGCTTTCACTTACCATAATGTTTTTAAGATTTATCCATGTTAACAGCATATATCAGTATTCTGTTCCTTATTTATGACTGAATAATATCCTATTGTAAGGATACACCACATTTTATTTACTGATTCATCCGTTTATGAGCATTTGGATGAATAATAATGCTATGAACATTCATATACAAGTTTTTATATGAATATATGTTTTCACTTTTCTCGAGTATATGCCTAGAAGTGGAGATGGAATGAATCGATTACATGTAACACTTTTTTTGTAGTGGATTTAAAAAACAGTTTTACTGAGGTACAATTTACCTATTTAGAGTATAAAATTCTGTGGTTTTGGTGTATTCACAAAAATGTGCTATCATTACCATAGTCAATTTTTAGAACATTTTTATCACCTCAAAAATAAACCCCATTCGCTTTAACCATTGCTATTACCCCCTTATTCCTCCATTCCAGTATCTGGCCCCAAACAGCCATCAATCTACTTTCCGTCTCTATAGATTTACTGGACATCTTGTATGAATAAAATCTTTGTGACTGATTTCTTTTACTTAGCATAATGTTTTCAACATTCATCCATGTCATATGATGTGTCAGTTCTTCTTTCCTTTTCATGGCCAAATATTCCATTGTGTTCATGGCCATTTGGGCTATTTTGACTAATGCTGCTGTAAACATTCAGGTACAAGCTTTTGTGTGGATATATGTTTTCATTTCTCTTGGATAGTACTTAGAAGTAAAATTTCTGAGTTATATGGTTAACTCTATGGTTAATCATTAGAGGAACTGCTTGATTCTTTTCCAAAGTGATTGAACAATTTTACATTCCCAGCAGCAGTGTGTGAGTGTTTTGATTTGTCTGTATTCTCACCAACACTTACTATCATCCCTCTTTTTGAGTGTGAAATAGTACCTTATTGTAATTTTACAGTTGTATTGGTTCTTTGTATATCTTCTTTGAAGAAATGTCTTCTCATATCTTTTGCCCATTTTAAAATTAGGTTGTCTTTTTATTGTTGAGTTGTAAGTGTTCTTTATACGTTCTAGTTACTAGACCCTTATCAAATAAATGATTTGCAAATATTTTCTCCATTCTGTGGATATAACAGTGTCTTTTAATAAATAAAAATACTTTTGAGAAGACTTATTGGCTTAGCATTTTAAAGTCTATTTTGTTACCAAATGAATCTGAGACTAATTGCCCTTTGGTTCATTCCACAGGTTGCTGCCACCAAATGAGGCATGTAGATCTCCCTCAGTTCCAAGCTGTCAGTCCTTGGCTGGCCACCCTGAAAGGAAGCCAGTTGACTCAAGGACTTTGGGAGATTTTCATTTTCCAGGGTCTCACTTTATTGTGACCTTCCTAACACTGTTTCAAGATGTACATGGTTAGGCGTGAAGTTGTTCTGTCCTCCTATAAGGAAGAAGAGCTAGGCAAGGGCAGATACTCCCACTTCCCACCCAGCACAGCTGATAATTCATTCTGGTCACATATGCATGTAGTGTAGCGTAGGTTCAGGCCAGATTACTCTAGTCAGACCTAGCTGGATAACATGACAAAGCTTTTTGGAGTCCCAACCTAAAGAGTATGGATCCTGATTTGGTTTTAAATATTTTGAATTTGATATAGAAATATGTGGTGATTTAAGTAACCTGATAGTGATATGGATATAATGCTCACAAAAAAGATAGGGATTTTAAAATCTCTGGTGTTCAGTTGGTAGGCAAAAAGAAGGCAGGAGCAGAATGCCGGGGAAGGCTGACATTTAAGGGAAGTGCAAGGGAAGTTATTCCATGAAATGTAGTTGCTGGGTGGATGAATTTCATTTGATAGGCACTTGATATATGTAAATTACATGATACTTTAGCAAACAAATATTTTTATTTAAAAAATTATTTTAAAGCTTAAGAGCCTTATATTATTCTTTATAGATTGATTTGTTCCCAGTTAAACATACGTCTTTTGAAGAAGCAATTATATTAATGCAGATCAAATTGTTCATATGTCAAGTTCACAAGAAAATGCTTCTATTGAGAGAATAGGTCAACTTTCCTTTAATTGCTTAAAAATAATTGTTTTTGCAACATTTAACTTCTACAAAAGAGTAATATATTCTTTTGTAGATTGATTTGTCCTCAGTGCAGAAAGCATCTTCTGAAGAACTATTTCCAAATGTCAGCAATTACGTTAACTCAGATGAAATCGTTCCTGTGTCAAGTGTGCAAGAAAATTCTTCAAATGAGGTAGTATTTTCACATTTTCCTTCAATTACTAAAAGAAATAATTACTGTTATATTAGCGATACTTTGAGAAATTTGTAACTTAGTGGAAGATAATAGCATCTATATGTGGAATTGGCTATCAGCTACAATTCCAGTTAAAGGATATTAGGCTGCCACAGCAAAAACACTTAGCATCATTGGGACCTGGGGATATTAAATAACTAGAATAAACAGTATTATCCTACTTTGTCCCTAAACTCAGTTTTTGTCTGTACGTAAAAAAAATGTGGCTATCAACCTTGTTGTGTTAGAATGAAAGTACTATATGGAAGTTGTAAGCTCCATTAATAAAGAAGATATAAAACTCAAGACTCTATGAGCCATGGAGGTTTGGGTGGGAGTAGAGGGAGAGGATGAGCAGAAAAAGAGAGGAAAACATAAAGAGAGAGGGGGAAAGAGGGGGGAGGGGGCAGACAAAAAAGACAGAGAGAAAGAGTAAGACAAGAAAGAGGCAGAGAAAAAAGAAAGAGGCAGAACTTACTGATATGTAGTGGTTCATTGTCGCTAGATGTTTTCAGGGTGAAGTTGGGTGGTGAGGAGAAAGGTGGAGATGAGATTGTAAAGGTAAACAGGGACCAAGATTGTAAAGGGTCTTATAATCCTTATTAAGGGGAGCTGGTAAAGGATTGTAAACAGGAAATACCCGATGCTCTTGTATAAAATTTATTTTGGTTCCAGGCATGGAGAACAGATTGAAAAAGGCTGAGGCTAGAGGCAGTTTGAGGGATAATCTCCAGAGAAGGAGAGAGAATAAAGAGGCTTAAGGAAAGTAAAAATAGTTTAAAATAGGGAAACCCAAGATTATACAGCACATTGTTGAGACCCCAGCTGAAACTGGGAACTACTACTTAAAAAAAAAAACTTTATTGAGATATAATTGACATGAAGTAAACTGCACATATTTAAAGTGTGCAATTTGAAAATTTTCACATATGTATGCACCTGTGAATCCACTACCACAATCAAGATAGTGAAAATATCCATCACCAAAAGTTTCCTCCTACCATTTTACAATTTCTTTCTTCCTGCCCCACCCCACCCCCTTACAATAGTGAGCAACTACTGATCTAGTTACGGTCATTATGGATTGGTTTACGTGTTCTAGAATTTTGGAGTCATGAGAAAGGGAGAGAGAGACAAAGAGAAAGGGATTTTTTTGGTCTGACTTTTTTCACTCAGCATAATTATTTTGAAATTCAGCCATGTTATCAATAGTTTATTCCTTTTTATTGCTACATAGTATTCCATTGCATGGTATACAGAAAATTATTTATCTAGTCACCTATTCATGGACATTCAGGTTGTTTAGCTGCTAGGAACATTTATGTACAAGTATTTGTATTGACAAATAATCTCCCCTTGATCAAACTTTAGGCTCTTCTGAGCCCTCTTCTCAACTAGGCCTTGACCTTGGGCTTCTATGTGCATCCTGGAATACAGCTTTAGCAAGAATTCTGCTAAGTCAGTTAAGAGAGAATCTTCCATTCCTGATGTCTGATCACCCTGACTGCCTTTAGCACTCTGACATGTTAAATCTAATTTGGTTCCTGGACCCAGTTTCAATGAGTGTGTGGTGGGGAGGATTTCCCCACACCTCTAACAAGCAGTGCACCGGGAGCCCGCTGGGTGTCCTAGAATTCAACTTGGTTCTGATACTGTCCACCAAGAGATAGCATCAGATTCCACAGGTAAAGGGCTCAGTCCCAGAAGAACACTTTCCACTTCAGACACCAATTACAAGCCCAGGTTATTACCTGTGTTTTTGACAGGCCTGCCACAAATTGGAGGTTCCTATGATCTCCCTCCTTGGACTTCAGACTCCAGTCACAATTCTAGGTTATTACCTTTACTTCTGATTGACTGGCTATAAATCAGAGGTTCCCATGACCCTCTCCTGGGGTTCGATTAATTTGCTAGAGCAGCTCAGAGAGCTCAGAAAAACATTTTACTTACTAGATTACTGGTTCGTTATGAAAGGATATAATTCAGGACCAGCCAGATGGAAGAGATGCATTGGACAGGGTATGGGGAAAGGGTTCAGAGTTTCCATGCTTTCTTCCGGAGTGCCACTCTCCCCAAATCTCACCAACCCAGAAGCTCTCTGAATTCCATCCTTTTGGGGTTTTATGGAGGCTTCATTAGGTAGATGTGATGGATTTAATCAATGGCCATTGGTGATTAGTTCAATCTCTAACTTCTCTCTCCTCCCTGGAGGTTATGGGTTGGGCCTGAAATTTCCAACCCTCTAATCACATAGTTGGTTCCCCTGGTAACCAGCCCCCATCCTTAAGTGCAGTCCAGAAGTCACCTTATTGATGTAACAAAAGACACCTTTGTTGCTCTCATCACTTAGGAGATTCCAAGCATTTTAGGAGCTCAATTCCAGAAATGGGGACAAAACCAAAGATAGATTTCTTATTATAAATCACAGTTTCACAGATCAGTTTAGCAAGAATCCCCTTACCCTTGATGTCTCCTCTTAGCAGTTTCTCAACCTCTGATGCCCTCACTCTGCTCATTGGCTATAAATCCCCAGCTGTCTTTTCTGTATTTGGAGTTAGACCTGATCTGTCACCCCTATTGCAATACCCATATTTCGATAGTCTTCAATAAAGTCTTCCTTATTGTTTTAACAAGTATCAGAATACTTTTCCTTTTACAGTATGGGTATATATTTTCTTTCCTGTTGTGTAAATATCTGGGAGTAGAAATTGCAAAGCTGTTTTTCAAAGTGGTTGTACCATCTTACATTTCGATTAGCTGTGTTTTAGAGTTGTTTCTTTGCATCCAACAATTAGTATGGTCGGTCTTTTAATCTTTACCATACTGATGGATATGAAGTGATATCTTATTGTGGTTTTAATTTGCATTCCTCTAATGACTAATGATGTTGATCACTTTTTCATGTACTTATTTGCCATCTGTATGTCTTCTTTGGTGATGTATCTGTTCCAATCTTTTGCCCGTTAAAAAAAAAATGGTTGATTTTCCTCATTGTAGGATCTGAGAGTTCTTTGTATATTCTGGATGCAAATCTTTTATCAGATTTATACTTTGAAAGATATGCTTCTAGCCTGTGCCTTGTTTTTTCACACTCTCCACCATCTTAAAAAAAAGAGCTTTTATGCAGTATATTTTACATATCATAAAATTCACCCTTTCAGGGTTACAATTCAGTGATTTTTTAGTAAATTTATGAAGTTCAACCATCACCTTATGTCAGTTTTAGAACATCTTCATCCCTCGTGCCCATTTACAGCTAAGCCCTGTTCTCTGCCCAGCCTGAGGGAAATACTCATCTACTTTATGTCTCTAGAGTTGCCTTTTCTGGGCATTTCATATGAATGGAATCATACGATTTGTAGTTTCTTGTGAAACAGTGTCATTTGAGGAACCTAAGTTTTTAACTTTGATAAAGTCCAACTGGTCAATTTTTTAATGAGATGTTGTCATAACTAAGAAATCTTTGCCTAACCTGAAATCACAAAGAATTTCTCTGTTTTCTTCTAGAAGTTTTATAGTTTAAAGTTCTACATTTATGCCTGCGAGTTAATTTTTATATATGATTATGGATTTGAGTTCATTTTTTTGCATATGGACATTCAGTTATCCTAGCACCATTAGTGGAAATAGTATTCTTTACTGTATTGCCTTTGTACTTTTGCTGAAAAACGGATATCTATACATAGGTATAGTTCTGTGTCTGAATTCTTTATATTATTCCATTCATCTACTTTTCTATCCTTATGCCAGTACCATGCAGTATTGAACAATGTGGCACTATAATAATTCTTGAAATCAGATAGTGTTAGCCCTCTAACTTTGTTGTTCTTTTTCAGTTGTTTTGGCTATTCTAGATCCTTTGAATTTTTATATGAATATTAAAATAAGCTGATCAGTTTCTACCAAAAAAAAAAACCTGATGGGATTTTGATTAGGATTGCACTGAATTCATAGATTAATTTGAGGATAGTTAATATTGTAACAATATTGGTGTCTGTCCATTTATTTAGGCCTTCTTTAATGTCTCTCAGAAATATCTTGTAGTTTTTACTGTACAGATCATTATTCCCACCTGATGTCACTATTTCTCACCTAACTTCAGTGTTTCATATTTTGATGCTATTATAAATGGTAGTTTTCATTTTAATTTCTGACTATTCATTGCTAGCATATAGAAACATTCCTTTTTGTTATTGACTGTTATGTTAGTCTTCTTGAGCTTCCATCACGAAATACCATAGAGTGGGTGGCTTAAACAACAGAAATTTATTTTCTGACAGTTCTGGAGGCTGGGAAGTCCAAGACCAAGTTGCTGTCAGTTCCCTGAGGGCTGTCTTCCTGGCTTGTAGATGACCACCATCTTTCTATGACTTCACATGGCCTTTTCTCTCTTTGCACAAAGAGAGCTCTTGTGTTTCTTCCTTTTCTTATGAGGGCACCAGACCTCTCAGATTTGGGCCTCACCTTTAGAACTTATATTGCCCTCTCATAGACCCTTACTCTAAATATAGTCTGATTGGGGATTATGACTTCAACATACGAATTTTTTTAGGACACAAACACTCAGTTCATAACAAAGATACTGCAAACTTGCTAAACTTATTAGCCCTAGTAGTTGTTTTCCCTAAGTTTCCATTAGACCACAGGAAATTGTGTCATCTATGAATAAAAACAGTTTTACTTCTTCCTCTCCAATCTGGATGCCTTTTTGCCCCTGCATAGTTGCAGTAGCTCAGCCCTTCTGTACAATTTTGAGTAAGAGCAGTGAGGAGAGCAGACATCCTTGCCTTGTTTCTGTACTCTGAAGTTTCCTTCTACTCCTAACATGCTTGAGAGATTTTTATCAGGAATAGATGTTGGATTTTTGCCAAATGCACTTTCTGTGTCTGTTAAGATGATCACAGGGTTTTTCTTTTTCTATTTGTTAATATGGTGAATTGATAATGATTGTGAATTAAGTGTAATATATTGACTGATGTTCTAATATTAAACCAACTATGCATCCTGGGATAAACCACACTTAGTTGTGTTGTATTTTTCTTTTTATATATTGTTGAATCTGATTTGCTTAAAATTTTTTTTAGAATTTTTGGATCAATGTTCATGAGAGTCTGATTTTATTTTCTTTTGATGTATATCTAGGTATGTGTATGTATAGGCTCACAGAACAAATTGGGAAATAACTTCTCCTTCTTCAATTTTCTAGAAAAGAGATAGTATTATTTCTGCCTTAAATATTTGGTAGAATTCGCTAGTGAAGCCATCTAGGCCTTGAGTTTTCTTTGTTGGAAGGAAATAAGCCACAGTTACAGACTCCTTAGGGCTATGCAACTTACCTATTTATGCTTGAATGAACTTTGGTAGTTTGTGTATTTTTATGAATTTATCCATTTTCTGTAAATTTATTCAAGTTTATTGTCAAATATTTACAATATTCTCTTATTATTCTTTACTATGTTGGCATCTGTAGTGACATAACCTTATTCATTCCTGATATTGGTGATTTGTGTCTTCCTTTTTTTTTCCCTAATCAGTCTGTCTAGACATTTGGTTTCATTGATTTTTCTCTGTTGTTTTTCTATTTTCTATTTTACTTATGTCTGCTCAGATTTTATTTTATTTTGTCTGCTGCTTTGGGTTTAATTTGCTTTTCTTTTTTTACTTTCTTAAAGTGATACAAGACCTTTCTTCTCTTCTAATATAGGTGCTTAATGCTACAGATTTCCCTCAACTACTACACAAATTTTGACATGCTGTGTTTTCATTTTTATGCAGTTCAAATACTTTCCACTTTCCCTGTTTATTTATTCTTTGATCCATGGCTGTTTAGAAGTATGCTGTTGCTTGTCCAAATATTTGAAAAATTTCCAGAGATCTTTCTGTTACAGATTTCTAAGTTAATTCCAGTGTAGTCTAAGACCACACTTTGTATGCCTAGCATCTTTTAAAATTTATTGAGACATGTTTTATAACCCATATGATTTATTTTGGTGAATGTTCTGTGTGCACTTAAGAATAATGTGTGTTCTGTTTTTGTTGGATAAAATGGTCTATAAATGTCAATCAGTTTAGGTTAATTGATAGTGATGTTCAAGTTGACAATATTCTTGCTAATTTTTTTGCCTACTTGGTCTATTGATTATTAAGAGGTATTGAAATCTCTTAGTAAAATGGTGGATTTGTCTGTGTCTTCTTTTAGTACATCCTTTTTTGTTTCACATATTTTGAAGCTCTGTTACTAGGTATATAAACATTTAGAGTGTTTAGGTTGTTATATCCTCTTGATTAATTCACACCTTTATCATTATGAAAGATCTTCCTTATCCCTGGTAATATTCTTTGCATGGAAATCTACTTTGTCTGATATTAGGATAGCTACTCCAGCTTTCTTTTGACTGTTGTTAGCATGGTATATACTTTTACATCCTTTTACTTTTTGAAAAAATTTTTAAAAATTTTAGAGAAGTTTTAAGTTTATAGCAAAATTGAAATTTCTCATATACTCCCTAGTCCCACACATGCATAGCCACCACCATAATCAACATCATTCACCAGGATGGTTTATGTTTTACCAAGGATGAGCCTCCAATGATGTATCATAATCACCCAAAGTCCATAGTTTAAATTAGGGTCATTCTTGGTGTTGTACATTCTTTGGGTTTGGATAAAAGTATAATGACATGCAGGCAGACCTCAGAGATATTGCAGGTTCAGTTCCAGACCACAGCAATAAAGTGAATATCACAATAAAGTGAGCCACAAATTTTTTGGTTTCCCTAAAATTATGTTTAAACTACACTGTAGTCTATTAAGTGTGTAATAGCATTACATCAAAAAAGTAAATATCTTAATTAAAAAATACTTTATTGCTAAAAAGTGCCACAACAATTATGATAGTAACATCAAAAGATCACTGATCACTAATCACCATAATAAATATAATAATAATGAAAACACATGAAATATGTGAGAATTACCAAAATGTAACACAGAGACATGAAGTGAGCAAATGCCGTTGGAAAAATGGTGCCAGTAGGCTTGCTGGGCACAGAATTGCCACAAATCTTAAAGTTGTATTAAAAAACACAGTATGTTCAAAGTGCAGTAAAGCGAAGAGCAATAAAACAAGGTTTGCTTGCAATTATAATATCATACAGAGTATTTTCACTGCCCTAAGTATCCTATGTACTCTACTTATTCATCTCCCCTCACCCACCTCTGACAACCACTGATTTTTTTAATATAGGAATTTTTATTTTTTAAATTGAATTATAGTCAATTTACAATATTGTGCCAGTTTCTGGTGTACATAGTGATTCATTGATCCATTTGTCCTATTTTTCACCAATATCACACTGTCTTGATTACTGTGGCTTTATAAATAACCTTAAGGTTGGATAGTGTCAGTTCTTTGACTTTATTCTTCTCCTTCAATACTGTGTTGGCTATTCTGGGTCTTTTGCCTCTCCATATAAACTTTAGAATCAGTTTGGTAGAATCCACAAAAATACTCGCTGGCATATTTATGGGATTGCGTTAAATCTATAGATTAAGTTGTGGAGAATTGCAATTTTGACAACATTGAGTCTTCTTAACCATGACTATGGAATATATCTCTATTTATTTAATTCTTTTTTGATATCTTTTTCAGAATTTTATAGTTTTTCTTATATAGATATGCTATATATTTTGTTAGATTTATACCTAAATAGTTCATTTTGGAGGTACTAATATAAATGGTAATGTGTTTTAATTTCAAATTATAATTGTTCATTGCTGGTTTTATGGGAAAGCAGTTGACTTTTGTATATTAACTTTGTATCCTGCAACCTTGCTGTAATTGCTTATTAGCTCCAGGAGGTTTTTTTTGTTGTTGATTCTTTTGGATTTTCTATGTAGACAATCATGTCATCTGCAAATAATGGCAGTTTTATACCTTCCTTCACACTCTGTATATCTTTTATTTCCTTTCTGGTCTTACTGCATTAGCAAAGACTTCCAGTACGATGTTGAAAAGCAGTGGTGAGATGCAACATCCTTGCCTTGTACTTGATCTTAGGGAGAAAGTTTCAAGTTTTTCACCATTAAGTATGATGTTACCTTAGGTTTTTTACTGATACTTTTTAGTAAGTTGAGGAAGTTTCCCTCTATTCCTAGTTTACTGAGAGTTTTTATCATGAATGGACGTTATATTTTGTCAGATGCTTTTCCTGCATCTATTGATATGGCCATGTAGTTTTTCTTCCTTATCTGGGTGATATGATAGGTAGGTTGCATTAATTGATTTTTTAATGATAAGCCAGCCTTGCATACCTGGATTAAATCCCGCTTCGTCTTGGTGTATAATTCTTTTATGCATTGTTGCATTTGGTTTGCTGATATTTTGCTGAAGATTTTTACATCTGTGTTCATGAGAGATATTGGTCTGCAGTTTTCTTACTTGTAATGTCTTTATCTAGTGTCAGTATTAGGATAATGCTGGCCTTGTAGAATAAGTTAGGAAGTGTCCTTTCTGCTTCTGTCCTCTGAAAGAGATTGTACAGAATTGGTGGTACTTCTTCCTTAAATGTTTGTTGGAATTCCCCATTGACTCCGTCTGGGCCTGGTGCTTTCTGTTTTGGAAAGTTATTAATTATAGATTCAATATCATTAATAGATAAAGGGCTATTCAGATTGTCTGTTTCTTCCTTTGTACATTTTAGACAATTGTGCCTTTCAAGTAACTGGTTTATTTCATTTAAGTTATAAAATTTGTAAGCTTAAAGTTGTTCATAGTATTCCTTTATCAACCTTTTAAATTTCATGGGCTCTCTAGTGCTGTCTTCTTTTTCATTTCTGATAGTAGTAACGTGTCATTTCTCCTTTTGTTCTTAGTTAGCCTTGCTGGAGGCAATTTTATTGATCTTTTTAAATAATCAGCTACAGTTTTTGTTTATTTTCTCTATTCTTTTTCTCTTTACAATTTCATTGATTTTTGCTCTAATTCTTATTATTTCTTTTCTTCTGGTTACTTTCGATTTAATTTTCCCTTTTTTCTATTTTCCTAATGTGGAAACATAGATTATTTTAGATCTTTCTTCTTTTCTAATAGGTATTGCAGTGCTATCAGTTTCCCTTTAACGGCTTTTGCTGTATCCCACAAATTTTAGTAGGTTGTGTCTTAATTTTCATTTAGTTCAAAATATTTTAAAAGTTGTCTTGAGATTTCTTCTTTGACCCATGTGTCATTTGTAAGTGTTTTTTTTTTAAATCTCTATGTATTTGGGGATTTTCAAGCTGTCTTTTTATTATCAATTTCTTGTTTAATTCTGTTGTGGTCTATTAGCGGATATTGTATGATTTCTATTATTTTAAACTTGTTAAGATATGTTTTATTGCCTAGAATGTGATCTGTCTTGGAGAATGTGTTATGTGAGCTTGAGAAAAATGTGTAATCAGCTGTTGTTGAATGAAATAGTCTGTAGATGTCTGTTGTATCCAGTTGATTGATGGTGCTGTTGAGTTCAGTTACATCTTTACTTATTTTCTGCCTGCTGGATCTGTATGTTTCTGAGAGAGGGTTTTAAAGTCTTCAAGTATGATAATAGATTTATATATTTCTCCTCTGTTCTATCCATTTTTGCCTTATGTAGTTTGATGCTCTTTGGTTAGGCACAGACACATTAAGAATTTTTATGTCTTCATGGAGAACTGACCTATTTATCATTAGATAATGCCAAGCTTTTACCCTTTATAACTTTTTTTGGCATTTGCTTTATCTGAAATTAATATAGGTACTCCCACATTCTTTTGATTAGTATTAGCATGTTATATCTTTCTCCACTTACTTTTTTTACTGCACATATTTAAAAATTTACATATATGTACTATTCATTGTTTCTAGGAATGTTTAGAGCTTTAGCCTTTTAAACTTATGTAGTTATCAAAGGAATAAAGCCATCCGCAAAATAAATATTAATTAAAAAAGATACATACACCCTGCTATTAACAGCAACATTATTTATAATTACCAAGATATGGAAGCATCCTAAGTACACATCAATAGATGAATGGATAAAGAAGATGCAGTATATATATGTAATCTCCATTTACTTTTCATCTATGTATGTACTTATATTTAAAGTGTTTTTCTTGTAAACAACATATAGTTGGATTGTGTTTTTTGATTCACTCTGATATCTGTGTCTTTAAATTGGTTTATTTGGTTCATTTAGGCCATTGACATTCAATGTGATTAGTAATACATTTTGGTTAATATTCAGCATATTTGCTACTGTTTCTGTTTCTTGCCCTTGTTCTTTGTTCCTGTTTTTGTCTTCCAAAAAATTAGGAAGTTTTAATTGAGCCTTTTGCAGTTTTTTTAATTGAGGTATAGTCAGTTTACAGTGTTGTGTCAATTTCTGGTGTACAGCACAATGCTTCAGTCATACATGAACATACATATATTCATTTTCATATTCTTTTTCACCATAAGCTACTACAAGATATTGAATATATTCCCCTGTGCTATACAGTATAAAGTTGTTCACCTATTTTATATATACCAGTCAGTATCTGCAAATCTCAAGCTCCCAGTTTACCCCTTCCCACCCCCAGAGCCTTTTGCAGTTTTAATTGAGCATTTTACCTGATTACATTTTCTCTGCTTTCTTGTTTAGCACATTGGTTATACTTCTTTACTTTTTTTAGTAGTTGCCCTAGTGTTTTCAACGTATATTTACAACAAATCCAAGTCCACTTTTAAATAAACCTATCCACATCAAGCATAGTACAATAACAAATTAATCCAAATTCATTTCTCCCATTTCTTGTATTATTGCTGTCATTTGTTTTATTATGCATAAGGATATGTACATATACACATAAGATATATACAGATAAGCATACCTAATTGAATATATTGTTGCTATTATTATTTTGAACAACTATTATTTGTTAGATCATTTATGAATTGGTTTTTACTTGATTTTTTATTTTAATTGACAACTGATTTTTCAATTTAAAAAAGTTTATCTTCACTTACTTATTCTCCATACTCTTCCTTTCTTTATGTAGGTAAAAGTTTCTGACCTATATTCATTTTCCTTCTCCCTGGGAAACTTTTATTAATATTTCTTGCAAGCAGGCCTACTGGCAACAAATTCCCTCAATTTTTGTTTGTTAGAGAAAATCTGCATTTCTCCCTCACTTTTGAAGGATAATTTCACAGGGTACTGAACTCTAGGTTAGTGGTTTTCTTCTCTCAGTACTTGAAATATTTAACTTTGCTCTTTTCTTGCTTAAATGGTTTCTGACAGAAGTCAGTAATTCTTATCTTTGCTTTTCTATAGGTAAGGTGTTTTTCCCTCTGGCTACTTTCAAGATATTTTCCTTCTGTTTGATTTTCTAATGTACAAGTATGATATACTTAGACATAGTTTTTTGGACACTTATCCTGCCTGGTGTTCTCTTTGATTCCTGGATCTGTGGTTTGATGTGTCACATTAATTTTGGAAAACTCTTAGTCATTACTACTTCAAACGTTGCTTCTGTTCCTTCTCTCTGTTTCTTTTCCTTCTAGAATTCCAGTTATGTATATGTCATACCTTTTTAGTTGTCCCGCAGTTCTTGAATATTCTCTTCTGGGTTTTTTTTTTTTTTTTTTTTCAGTCTTTTTTTCTCTTTGCTTTTCAGAATGGGAAGTTTCTATTGTTCTGCCCTCAAACTCAGATATTCATTCCTCAGCTGTATCTAGTACTAATGAGTCCAGCAAAGGCATTCTTTATTAGCAAAGGCAGACAGGGGATCTGCCTTTCTGTCTGGTGGGGAAGTCAGACACAAGGGGAAAATTACAACTCTGACAAGTGTTACAAAGGGAGAGATACATGGTACCACAAGACCCTATGAGAGGAGCCTTGGCCTGGTCGAGTTATGGAAAGATTTTCTAAGGAACTAAAAGTTGACCTTAGATCTTAATGATAAGTAAGAGTTATCTAGGTAAGGAAGATTAGGAAGGATGTTTCAAGATGACTTGGTGTAAAGCCCTTAATCCTTACATCCAGACTACAAGGGCTTAAAGGAATGCCATCATAACTGAAGTGATGAAAACAAGTGGGAAGATGATTTAAGGCAAAGCTGAATGATGAGAAAAATTTGGTCAATTTAGAGTTTTGAATGCCATGTTATTGATTTTGATCTTTATGATTTTGTTAGACTTTTAAAATTCGATAACCCAAACAAAAGTTTCTTTTAAATTTGTCATTTGTAGTCGAACTTGATCTACCAATAAATTGTCAGTACAATTCAATAAAAATATATATCTCAAAACTCAAAAATTCAGTAACTTTGCTATGGTTTTATTGTATTTGTTTTTAGATTTACCTTTTATTTATGACATAATAATTTTCCATTTATTAAAATGATACAAATTTTCCTTTTGTTTGTCTGTTTGTTTATATTTATTTTAGTTTTACTGTGGTAGGAACACTTACATGAGACCTACCCTCTTAACAGATTTTGAGTATTATCTATAAGCACAATATTGTACAGGAGATCTCTAGAAGTTATTTATTTTGCATAACTGAAATTTTATACTCGTTGATTAGCAGCTCCTTTCTTGTGGAGAAACTGGAACCTTTGTACTCTGTTGGTGGAAATGCAGAAATGATGCAGCTGCTCTGGAAAACAGTATGGAAGCTCCTTTTAAAATTAAGACTAGAACTACTGTATGATTCAGCAATCCCACTTATGGGTATTTATCCAAAAGAATTGAAATCAGTATCTCAAAGAGATATTAGCATTCCTATGTTCATTGCAGCACTATTCACTTTTCTTTAATTTTCTTCTTTCCTTCTCCTCTCTCTCCTCCCCCCTTCCCCTCCCCTTCCCTCCCCTCTTCTCCTCACTTCTTCTCTCCCTCTCTTTCTTTCTTTCTCTATCTATTGTATTAATTAGTTAACTCTCTACTTATGTTTAAGATTATGAATCTAAAAAGTTGATTGTACATTCTAGTTCCTGGGTGGGGCTTGTCAACTAAAACTTTTTGTAGGTGATTTGGCTGAGCCTTTTACTTGAAACAGCAACATTAGCTCTTTCCTTTTGGGCTGCAGAGGGCAAAATCTTTCACTCTCTTGCCTGGAAGATAAAGGTCTCTTAGAGTTGGGAGTTTCAGCACCATTTATTTTTACAACACCTTCCCCTTCACCTTCTGGAAGTTCCTCAGAAAGGAAACCATCTGTTATACCCTTTTCACTTAAAAAAAATATCCTACAGTATTTGCTTGAGTTAGGGAAGAGCATTTACAAGAACTGGGAGAGTAGATCTGGGAATTCAACTGCTGTCTCTTTATATAAATATAGCATTCATTAAAAAGAGAGGATGCATAGTTTAAAGAAAAAAAATAGATAAGTACCCTTGTGCCTGCTCACCATGCAGACAGTGAAATAGAACATTACATATACTGTCCTCCCCAAAATCCAGAGTCTCACCATGGTTCCATTCACTCTCTCCCATAAGTAATGATTATCCTAAGTTTTCTGTCATTTATTTCTCTAATTTTGTATTTTTATAAACAGTATCTTTGTTAAATCTTTCATTCCATAAGCATGATACATTCTGTAATTTATTTAGCTGTTTAATATTTTTCAGTACAGTTTTATCATTTTAACTAGAATGACCTTGCATTTTTTATTAGACACATTCCTAGGCACATTATGTTATTTGATGCTGTCGTGAATTGTCTATTTGTAAATTACATTTTTTATACTTTTTATTTATGGAGTATAGCAATACAAAATGATTTGTATATATTTGTGCATAGCCAGAATCCTGCTACATCTTACTAATGCTAGTGTATGTCTGTAGATTCTTTTAGATCTTCTATGTAGACAGTCATATCATATACAAATAATAAATTTGTTTCTTCCATGTGAATTGTCACTCATTGTCCTGGATAAGGCCTCCAGTCCAACATATTTTCTGTATGAGATCTGAAGGAAAATTGTTTAAAAAGTTTCACTGTTAAGATTATAACTTTTGTGACTTATTTTATAGGTAACTTGTACTAAGCAAGATAAACTATGGTGACAAACAACCCCCAAAATTTAGCAACTAAAATAATAAAGGTTCATTTCTTGTTCATGCTGTATACCTCCATTGGGTTGAGTTAGGGCCCTGCTCATTGTCACTGATAAAGCTGCCCCCATCTTGAATATTGCTAAAAAGCTATGCCGGGGGGGGGGGGGGAGAAAGCTCTGGAAGGTCTTCTTACATTGACAATTGTATGTTCTGGCCTGGAAGTGACATTGATTAGTTCTGCTCAAAACTTGTTGGCTTGGAATAGTGACTTGGACTTACTGAACCACAAGGGGGCCAGGAGATGCATCTTCTCTAAGAAAAACCAAAAAGCTTTGAGAAACAATACTCAAGACCACCATCATCCTAGGTTGAGAACTTCTTCCTATTTCTAGTTTGCTATGATGTGCATATGATTTTTATTAAAACTTTTTTTTTGCATCTGTTGGGTACATACTTCTGTGTTGACACCCTTTTTTCTCTCTGCTCTTTGATGCTATCATTCCACTATCTACTCACTTCCATGTTGCTGTTGGGGCTCTTCTATTAGCCTAATTTCCATTTCCTTGTAAATTATATGAATATAGGAAAGGGTTAACTCAGCAGGCCTGCCCATTCCCAAGGTCCTCAGGCCTGTCCTATGGCTTGGCTCCTGGGAGATGACCTCTATTCTGCCTAATAAGAGTGTTTTTGTTTGTTCTGAGCCAGGCCAGATAGCTTATGCTAGCAATGTGATTTATGGTAAACACCTGTTTTTGATGCCTGAGGCTTTGGGCTACCTTGTATCAGTTTGACCTCTGGGGGACTGGGGTCTGAGTAGCTGAGGTCAGTCATGCAGGCACAGCATACTTTATGAGTGACTCCAAATAGAAAACCTGATGCCAAGGCTCACTGAGCTTCCCTAGTTGGCAGCGATTGCATGTAGGAGAATTAAATGTTCTCCATGTGATTTCAACTAGGGGCAGACAACTGGAAGCTTGTACTCCTGGATTCATCTCTAAATGCCATTTCTTCTGTTCTTCACTCCATGTATCTTTTCCCTTTCATGATTTTATTTTATTTGCATTTTTAAAAATAAATTTATTTTTAATTGAAGTACAGTTGATTCATAATATTATATTACTGTCAAGTGTACATATAGTGATTCTGTATTTTTACAGATTATACTCCATTGTAAATTATTATAATGGCTTTAATTCCTGTGCTATACAGTGTATCCTTGTTGCTAACCTATTTTATACATAGTGGTTTGTATCTGTTCATCCCATCCCTTCCCACTTCCCTCTCCCCTTTGATAACTACGAGTTTTGTTTTCTTTATCTGTGAGTTTGCTTCTGTTTTGCATATACATTCATTTGTATTTTTTTTTAGATTCCACATATAAGTGATATCATACCATATTTGTCTTTCTCTGTCTGACTTATTTCATGAAACACAATATTCCCTAGGTCCATTCACGTTGTTGCAAATGGAAGAATTTCATTCTTTTTTAAGTCCATTGTATATATACCATGTCTTCTTTATCCATTTGTCTTTTGATGGGCATTTGGGTTGCTTCCAAGTCTTAGCTATTTCTCTAATAGTTAGCAGTGATGAGCATCATTTCATGTGCCTATTAGCCATCTATTTCTTCTTTGGAAAAGTGTCTGTTCAGGACTTTTGCCCATCTTATGATTGAGTTGGGTTTTTTTTATTATTGAGTTATATGAGCTCTTTATGTTTTTTGGATATTTACCCCTTGTTGGTCACAATATTTGCAAATATATTCTCCAGTTCTGTAGGTTGTCATTTTGTTTTGTTGGTGGTTTCCTTTGCTGTGCAAAAGCTTTTAAGTTTAATTAGACCCCATTTCTTTCTTTCTGTTTTTCTTTCTTTTGCCGTAGGAGGCTGATCCAAATATATATATATATATTGCTACAATTTATGTCAAAGAGTGTTCTGCCTGTTTTCTTCTGGGAGTTTTATGGTTTCCAGTCTTACATTTAAGTCTTTAATTCATTTTGAGTTTATTTTTGTATATAGTGCTAAGAGAATGTTTTAATCTCATACTTTTACATATAGCTGTTCAGTTTTCCCAGCACCACATGTTGAAGAGACTGTCTTTTCTCCATTGTATATTATTGTTTCATTTGTTGTAGATTAATTGACCATAGATGCATGATTTTATTCCTGGATTTTCTTTTTTTGCAGTGTCTTTATCTGGTATGCCCTTTATCATGGTCGCCATGTAGCATAAATTTGAGAGTATTCCCTCTTCTTCAGTTTTTTGGAATAGTTTGAGAAAAATAGATATTAGTTCTTTTTCGTATTTGGTAGAATTACCCTGTGAAACCATTTGGTGTGAACTTTTGTTTGCTAGGACTTATTATTATTACAAATACAATTTCACTTCTAGTGAATGGCTTATTCAAATTGTCTGTTTCTTCTTGGTTCAGCCTTGGCAGGTTGTATGTTTCTATAAATTTGTTTATTTCTTCTCAGTTGTCCAATTTGTGGTTCATACTCTCCTCATGATTTTTTGTTTCTGTGTATCAGTTGTTATTTCTCCTTTTTCATTACTTATTTTTATTTGGGTCCTCTCTCTTTTCTTCTTGGTGAGCCCTGCTAAAGATTTTTCAATTCTGTTTATCTTTTCAAAAACAAACAAACAAACAAACAAAAAACCAAACAGCTCTTGGTTTCATTGATCTTTTCTATTGTTTTCTTTTTAATCTCTGTTTTTCTTATTTCCTCTCTGATCTTTATTATTTCCTTCCTTCTGCTGACTTTGGGCTTTGTTTCTTCTTCTTTTTCTAATTCTTTTAAGTGGTAGGTTAGGTTGTTTATTTGAGATTTTTCTTGTTTCTTGAAGAAGGCCTGTATTACTGTAAACTTCCCTCTTAGAAGTGTTTTTCTGCATCCCATAGATTTTGGAAAGTTTTGTTTCCGTTTTCACTCTTCTCAAGGTATTTTCTGGTTTCCTCTTTGATTTCATCATTGACCCACTGGTTTTTTTAGTAGCATGTTGTTTCGTCTCCACATGTTTGTTCTTTTCCCATTTTTCTTTCTGTAGTTGATTTCTATTTACATACCATTATGGTTGGAAAAAATTCTTGATTTAACTTCTATTCTCTTAAATTTGTTGAGGTTTGTGTTGTGGTCTGGTATGTGATTTATCCTGAATAACATTCCTTGTGCACTTGAAAAACTGTGTGTTCTGCTGTTTTTTGTTTTGTTTTGTTTTGTTTTAATTTTTTATTGATTTATAATCATTTTACAATGTTGTGTCAAATTCCAGTGTAGAGCACAATTTTTCAGCTATACATGAACATATATATTCATTGAGACATTTTTTTCTCTGTGAGCTACCATAAGATCTTGTGTATATTTCCCTGTGCTATACAGTATAATCTTGTTTGTCTATTCTACAATTTTGAAATCCCGTCTATCCCTTCCCACCCTCTGCCACCTTGGCAACAACAAGTTTGTATTCTATGTCTATGAGTCTATTTCTGTTTTGTATTTATGCTTTGTTTTTGTTGTTTTTGTTTTTTGGGGTTTTTTTTTAGATTCCACATATGAGCGATCTCATATGGTATTTTTCTTTCTCTTTCTGGCTTACTTCACTTAGAGTGACATTCTTCAGGTGCATCCATGTTGCTGCAGATGGCATTATGTTGTCGGTTTTTATGGCTGAGTAGTATTCAAAGCTGTGTATTCTGCTGTTTTTGAATGTAATGTCTTGTAGGTATCTATTTAGTACAACTGGTCTATTTTTTCATTTGGGACCTCTGTTACCTTATTGATTTTCTGTCTGGATGTTCTGTCCATTGTTGTCAGTGAGGTATTAAACTCCTCTACTATTATTCTATTATTGTCAGTTTCTCCCTTTATGTCTGTTAATATTTGCTTTATATTTTTAGGTGCTCCTATACGTATGTTGGGTATGTATATTTTAATGATAGTAATATTTTCTTCTTGTATTGATCCCTTCATCATTATATAATGCCCTTCTTTCTCTTGTTATAGCCTTTCTTTTAAAGTCTTTTGTCTGATATGAGTATTGCTACCCCCACTTTCTTTTTGTTTCTGTTTGTGTGAAATATATTTTTCTATATCCTCTCACTTTCAGTCTGTATGCATCTTTAGCCCTGAAGTGAGTCTCTTGAGGCAGCATAGTGAAGGATCTTTTTAATTCAATCATCTAACCTATCTGTGTATTTTGATTGGAGTTTTTTATTACATTGACACAAAATAATTATTGATAGATATGTTATTGCCGTTTTATTACTTTTTTCAGTTGTTTTTGTAGTTGTTCTCTGTTAATTTCTTATTTTTGTTTCTGTCATTGTAGTTTTATGATTTTCTTTGGTAGTATGCGTGGGTTCCTTTCTTTTTGGTTTCTATTGCAAGTTTTTTTTTTTTAATTGAAGTATATTTAGTTTACAATGTTGTGTCAATTTCTGGTGTACAGCATAATAGTTCAATCATACATATACATACATATACTCATTTTCATATTCTTTTTCATTATAGGTTACTACAAGATATTGAATGTAGTTCCCTGTGCTATACAGTATAAACTTTTTGTTAATCTATTTTATATATGGTAGGTAGTATCTGCAAATCTCGGACTCCCAGTTTATCCCTTCCCACTCCCCTCTGCACTCCTGGCAATCATAAGTTTGTTTTCTATGTGTGTGAGTCTGTCCCTGTTTTATAAATAAGTTTGTGTGTGTCTGTGTGTGTTTTTTTTAGATTTCACATATAAGTGAGATCATATAGTATTTTTCTTTCTCTTTCTGGCTTACTTCACTTAGAATGATAATCTCCAAGTCCATCCATGTTGCTGCAAATGGCATTGTTTTTTATGGTTGAGTAGTATTCCGTTGTATAAACGTACCACAACTTCTTTATCCAGTCATCTGTCAATGTACATTTAGCTTGTTTCTACGTCTTGCTATTACAAATAGTACTGCATGAACATTGGGGTGCATGTATCTTTTCGAATTAGAGTTCCCTCTGGATATATACCCAGGAGTGAGATTGCTGGGTCATATGGTAAGTCTTTTTTAGTCTTTTGAGGAATCTCCCTACTGTTTTCCGTAATGGCTGCACCAAACTACATTCCTACCAGCAGTGTAGGAGGGTTCCCTTTTCTCCACACCCTTTACAGCATTAATCATTTGTGGACTTGTGAATGATGGCCATTTTGACTGGTGTGAGGTGATACCTCATTGTAGTTTTGATTTGCATTTCTCTGATAATTAGTGATATTGAACATTTCTTCATGTGCCTATTGGCCATTTATATGTCTTCATTGGAGAATTGCTTGTTTCGGTCTTCTGCCCATTTTTGGATTGGGTTGTTTTTTTTTTTAATATTAAGTTGTATGAGCTGTTTATATATTCTAGAAGTTAAGCCCTTGTCAGTCTCATCTTTTGCAAATATTTTCTCCCATTCTGTAGGTTGTCTTTTTGTTTTGCTATGGTTTACTTTGCTGTGCAGAAGCTTATAAGTTGAATTAGGTCCCATATGTTTATTTTTGCTTTTAGTTCCATTGCCTGGGTAGACTGTCTTAGGAGAACATTGCTAAGATTTGTGTCAGATAATGTTTTGCCTATGTTTTCTTTTAAGAGGTTTATAATGTCTTGTCTAATGTTTAAGTCTGTAAGCCATTTTGAGTTTATTTTTGTGTATGGTATGAGGAGGTATTCTAACTTCATTGATTTACATGCATCTGTCCAGTTTTCCCAATACTGTTTGCTGAAGAGGCTATCTTTACTCCATTGTATATTCTTGCCTCCTTTGTTGAAGATTAATTGACCAAAATTCTGTGGGTTTATTTATGGGCTCTCTATTCTGTTCCATTGATGGTTATGTCTCTTTTTGTACCAAAAACCATGCTGTTTGGATTACTGTAGCTCTGTAGTATTGTCTGAAGTCTGGGAAGGTTATTCCTCCAGCTTCATTCTTTTTCTTCAGTATTGCTTTGGAAATTCTGGGTCTTTAGTGATTCCCTGTTGCAAGTTTTTAGATTTGTGGTTACCATAGATATAATATTGACCTATAATTATATCTGTGGGTTTTAAACTTGTAGTCATGTAAGTTCAAACACATTCTAAAAGATCTACATTTTAAATTCCCCCCAAAATATGTTTTTGATGTCATATTTTACATCTTCATGTTAATAGTTTATTATAGTTGCTTTTATAATTTTTTGTTTTTTAATCTACATACTGGCTTATTTAAGTAATCTTTTGTTTTATTATATACCTTTGTTTCTTAGTGGGATTTTCTCTCTCCTCTAGATTCTTACTTCTTTTCCACTCACAGACCTTTGAAAATTTCTTTCAGGATAGGTTTAAACCTGTATTGATGAATTCTTTTAGTTTTTGCTGGTCTGAGAAGTTTTTTATCTCTCCTTCTATTTTAAGTGATAATCTTACTGGGTAGAATATCCTCACTTGCAGGTTTTTCCCTTTCAGCACTTTGAATATATCATGCTGCTCCCTTCTGGTCTACAAAGTTTCTGCAGAGAAATCAGCTGATAGCCTTGTGGGGATTCCCTTGTAGATGATCCTTTGTTTTTCTTTTGCTGCCTTTGGACTTCTCTCTTTAACTTTTGCCTTTTTAGCAGAATTTTTCTTGGTATGGGTCTGTTTGGGACATTTTGTATTTCTTGTACCTGGCAGTATGTTGCCTTCTTAGGTTTGTGAAGTTTTCAACCTTAATTTTGTCAAATACTTTTTTAGTCTCCATCTTTCTCTCTTCTTCTGGAACCCTTAAAACATGAATGTTGTTGTGCTTAATGTTATCCCATAGATCTTGTAGATAGTTTTTTAAAATTTGTCTTTTTTTCCTCCTGTTCCAATTGGTTGATTTCCTGTATTCTATCTTCCAGATCAGTTACATGTTTTTCTGTATCACTTAGTCTGCTATTTATTCCTTCTAGTGTGTTTTTTATTTCACTTGTTGAATTCTTCATTTCTTATGGTGTCTTTTTTATATTTTGTTACCTTGTTAGAATGGTCAGTGTTTAGATCAATTATTTTCCCTTGTTCAGTTAACATTTTTATTACCAATGTTTTGATTTCTTTATCTGGTAAATTGCTTATTTCTGTTTTGTTATTTATTTTTTCAGGATTTTTTCTTGCTCTTTCAATTGAGAACAGTTCCACTGCCTTTTCATTTTAATTAATTTCTCTGCCTCTATGAATTTAAGAGCAACAGTTGCCTATTGTGGTCTTGAAGGAATGTCCTTATGTGAGAGTTTCCTTTTGTAGACTGTGTTCAATGCCTTTGGTGGGAGGGCTGGTTTAGATGTGGATGCCAATCACGTCTTTCTCAGGATGTGTTGGCAGCTATCAGCTTGGAAGGGGGTGGAGTTGGAGATGGAGGAGCTAGAACTTGTGCAGGCTGTTAGGGAGGACTTCCTCTCTGCTGAGTGGCCATCACCACCCTCTCAGGGGTGGGAATTGGTTCCAGGTTGCTGGAGTGGAAGCCCTGAGGGTTGGATTCACACTGACTCTGTTCCCTTTAAGTGTGTATTTCTCCTTCTCCACACACTGGGACCCATGACCCAAAGGAGGGGAGTGCTAAAGCAAGTGGAGCTTGGGTGCCTGCAGAGGTCTCATATTCTGCCTGTGTAGGTTGCTTCTTTTCCCCAGTCATGGCCACCCTAGATTAAACGCCATGGTATATCATGGAGTGAGTGGGGCCAGAGTGTTTCCTTGGCTTGGGCTGGGGTGCACAGTGAGGCAGTTGTAGGAAACTCAGTGGCTGTGTTGTGTCAGAAGTCTGGGTTACTTCTGGGTTGCTGCTTGAGTAAGTGTTAATAGTGGCTACCACTGCCCCACCTGGGCTCTGCCCCAGGATTGGGTCACCTCTGCATTCCGAGGTCGAGTCTTTTCCCTCTGCCCTGGACACCCTAGATCCAGTGCCATACCATGGTGTGGACTGGGTAGGGCTGGGCATTCACTTGACTCAGGCTGGGCAACTAGGGCAGACCTCTGTCTTTCCTGCATGGGGGCAAGACAGCACCTGCATGCTCCTCATGAGTGGAGTCCAGGCTTTTTCAATTTTTCTATCTCTCCGAGTGGTTCTTCAACCAGCCAAGGGGCTTGTATCTTATGCATAGGACCCCAGTATTGCAGTGCCCAGTCTGTGGCTCAACCTGCTCACTCCTCAGAGCAGTGTCCACCCTTGCAATCTCCCTTTTCCTCTTGAGTCCACTCACAGGGGCACCTGTCCTAACCTGATCACTTTTTTTTTTCTCATCCTACGTGATTACATGTATATCTTTCTTACAGTTTTGTTTATACAGGAATACTTCTGCCAGTTTCCAGTTAGTTTTCAATGAGAATTGTTCCACGTGTAGATGTATTTTTGATGTTCATGGGGGAAGGTGAGCTCTACATCCTCTTACTCCACCATCTTGGTGTCTGTGTATGCTGATTTTAATCTATATTTTAATCTATATCTTTTTGATATAGTAAACCATAACTGGAAGTATAACAGCTTTTCTGAGTCCTGTGAATCCTTATAGCAAATATTTGAGCCTAAGGGTGGTCTTGGGAACTGATACATCTTTTATTTCTGGCTTCTTTTAAGTTCTCCTTATCTTGGATATACTATAATTTCACTGGAATTTGTACATAAATGGGCTAATATTTTTGTTTGCTGTTCTTTTAAAATTCTAATTTCACTTAATATATTAGACTTCCTGACTTTGTGGACCTGTGTCTCACATCAATTTGGGAAATTTTTCACTATTATCTGTTTTATTCTGTCACAAATGATAATTGGTATGTATTAGGCCTCCAGTAGTAAATGTTCCCATCCTACACATCTTTCAACCTCTCTTTAATATTTTTCATTTATTTACTGTATTCTAGATAATTTCTTCAGTGATTCTCTCTTCAGCTGGACTTACTCTGCTGCTTAAGCCTTCCATTAATTTTTTTATTTCAACAGTTTTTTCATTTCAAGAAATTCTAGTTGTTTCTCTTTCAAATCTCCTCTTATTCCTGATAGTTTCAGTTGCTTGCTCATTCATGAAATTTCAGTTGTTAATTCTTTAATCATTTTGTGCTGACTTTAAAAATTCTAATATCTGATGTTTTGGGTGCTTAAATCCATTGTTCATTCCTGTACAGTCTTCCATAAGGTAGCTTGATTGCTCATCAGTTTGGTACTTTCTTTTTTGTTGTTATAATGAAATTATAGGAGGATATGAAATATGTTTTGTCCATTATTTCTGCTTGGAACTCTTCTGAGCTGAATCTTGAAGACCTCTGACACTGACATTGACTCTTATCATTTATTTTGTTGCCCTTATTTGATGAGAATCTTATGGACCTAAGTTGGGGATTTCATCTTCCTAACAGAATTTGTACCTGTTTTTACTGCAACAGGTGTAGCTAGGGTTAAGTATCAACCTGGGACCACTTTGTCCCCCTTTAGGGATTGTGATTTAGTGCCAGAATCTCAGATTCAGCATTCCCGTCTTCCTGCTGGCCCTCTTACAGTGTTCTTATCTGATCCAGTCACTTTGTGCAGGGGCATGGAATACATTGGTTGGCTAGGCTGATTCAGAAGTATTCTCAGCTCCTCCTGATCCATAAGGAAGGGGTGGTGAACAGGCTGGTAGAATGAATAGGTTCTCCCCAGAAAACTCTGGCACTTTTCAGTACCAGAAGGATGAAAATGAATGCTGGGCAGCAAAATTGCAGATGTCCACCTCAGAAGATGATGTAAATTTTACATTAGAAGATATTTCTGTATAATTTTTATTTAAAATAGGAGGAGCTCTTAATGAATATGTGTCTATTTCTGAGTTCCAAGGAAGAAGATATTTCACATCTGAAAGATACGGTATTTTTTTATTCCAGAGACGGTCTGCTTGATGGGATATTGTCAAAATTAACTTAGTTGGGAAATTACATAAATCTAGTGTTTGACTCTGAATTAAATTTAAATATGTTTTAATTCAGTAAATCCTGTAAACTTTCTCTCCCACTTTGGAATGATTGATTTTCAACTATATCATTACTTTCTCTCTGTTTTGCAATAAGTTACCCAACTTCTCTGAACCTAAGAAGTTTCCTTGTTTTACAAGTGGGGATAATATAATCTGCTTTGCCTGGTTCTTGTGAGTATTAAATAAGCAAATGTTTTAAAACCAATTAGTGTCTAGAGTAGAATAAGCATTTCATAAATGCTTTTTATTGTTAATGTCTGTGAAAATACAGATATTGAGACCATTTGCTTTTGAAATAAAACAATGTACAGATACTGTACCTGGAAAAATTAGACAATATCTGTCTTTGTCTTTTTTAGGTTCCTTCAGATACATCAGAAATATGTTGTATTATTAAAGCGTCACCAGGAACTAGACAATTGGAAACTAAAGGTGTCATTGTAAAGAAGCACAAATACTCTCCTCCTAAAGATACTCCTCCAGGTACTGTAGTGTGAATGCAGAGCCTAATTTTTGGAAGACACGAAACATTTTTTGATGGTTAATTTCTTATGTACACAAGAAGTTCAGTTATAAATTGTATTCTGAAAGTTCTTGCACAAAGTAGAAATGGTAAAGTTATAAAAAAGCTTGGCCCATTTTCAGAACCTGAGTAACATAATTTTTTGAAAGTCACATATGTCATCTTTTCTAAAATTAGCTTATACCATTGATTTAAAGTATAATTATAACTTCTTTATTTCTCACTGTTACTTTATGATAACAGGATGTATACAGTATCATCATTTTATATATTAGGAATCTGAGACTTAAAGTAGTATGCACTTTGTCCAAAATCATACTGCTACCAAGTGGTAGAGAGGAGTTGAATATTTGAAGGCTTCCAAATTTCATGTTTAAGTTTTTCTGTACTTCCCTCACTGCATATCAGACAGAATGTCTAATCACTTGATAGGGCTTAGGAATCTTTTATAAGTAAGCAGGCAGTGAAGCAATTGAATCTTAATAGATTATATATAACTTCAATCCAACTAAGCTGCCTACTCTTGATTCTTGTCCCCATTTCCTCCACGGAACCTGCCCTGTGTTCCTTAAGTATGAAGAGCTTTTTTTCTAAGTTCCTTGACTACTTAATTCAATGACACTCATTTGACACTTAATAATATACTACTACCTTACATAATTTACAATGCTGACTTTTCATATTCTTTAGGTTATGAAGTTTTAAAGGAAAGGACAGAAACCACATAATAGACTTCTTTCTATCTCTATCTCTGATAACTTTAGCGTATTGGTAGGGAATAGTAGATGCTGTATCAGTCAAGGTTCTACCAAAGAAACAGAACTAATAGGATATATATAGAAACATATGCGTATATGTATATAAAGAGATTATTTCAGGGAGTCGACTTATGGAGTCTGGCTGAAACCTGTAGGGCTAGCTGGAAACTCTTGGGCAGGAGCTGGTGATATAGTCAGTCCTTAGGAGGAATTTTTCTTCTTAAGAGAAACCTCAGTTTTACTCTTAAGGTCTTTCCTGATTGGATGAAGCCTACCCACATTATCCACAATTATCTCCTTTACTGAAAATTAGTTATTACAAATGTTAATTGTATTTACAAAGTACCTTCATAGCAACACCAAAATTAGTATTTAATTTAATTGAGTAGTGTTGCCTAGTTAAGATGACGCATACAGCTAACCATCATGGTCCAGTCCATGTCAACTGTGCATTCATACACATCTCCTTAAACCATGTTTAATCTCCAAATAAAGACAATAACAAAGTAATACTTCTGTCTAACATAGTACAACTGCCCTACCTAAAACCAAAAATGTACTGACTCCTTCTCCAGAAGAGGATGCGGTCCTTGGGTGATGTTTGTTCTTCTCATCGGTGTCTTGTAACTCAAGTACTACGATAAAAAGTAAATGGTGATTGATACAACTTATGTAGATGATAAGGACATGAGAGATGGAAGAAAACAAAGACATTTGCTTAACTAGTCATGTGGTCATAATTGGTATTTATAAGTACCTTCCTTCACTATCCATTCCATATTATCTCTGCCCTCAGCAAGTACCTCAGCTGGTTGTAGTTCTTTAACTGGCTGGGTGACACAACCCTCATTTCTGAAGGGTCTGCAGTATTAGCAGTTCTTCTTAGATGGGATTGTTTTAGTTTTCCATTGACCTTAACCATAGAGCATGGTAATACTAAGAGATGGTCTAAAGGATCTCTTGTATTCCAGGCATAGTCTTCCTTGCCTCCCTTGGGGAGTAGTAGTTCAGATTCTTCTTGATAGTCAGGATCAGTCACCCCAGTCAGGTGGCAGTCTTAATTTTCAGTTCAATTGAATCATTGTGACTTCTGGTGGAAGTATTCTTCCCTTTGGAACTAAGACCTCCAGGCCTGCAGAGCATAAAGTCATGGTAACAGAAAGCAGAATTTTTGCTAGTGGGTCACAAGTGGTAGTGCTGAGTGGTCTCACTTTCATTTCTACCTCTTTATTCCGGGCCTGTGACTCCAGGCTATGGGATAAGCAGTACCATATATTGGGTGCTGATTCAGAGCAAACATAACCTTCTGGAGAACCTTTCCTCAGCCCTGCAAGATATTGTCACCTAGCTGGTGCTGTAACTGAGTCTTCAAAAGGCTATACAACCATTCTGTGAAGTCAGCTGCTTCAGGTAAGACCAGTGGATTCCATGTGCTTGGCTCATTGCCAAACTTCTTTTGCTGCGAAGTGAGTTTTTTGATCAGAAACAATGTTGTGGGATACCATAATGGTGGATAAGTCATTCTGTAAGTCCTTGGATGGTGATTTTGGCAGAAGCATTGTGTGCAGGGAAGGCAAATCCATATCCAGAGTATCTATTCTAGTAAGAATAAAATGCTGTCCCATCTATGATGGAAATGGTCCAGTGTAATCAACCTATTTCTACCAGGTAGCTGGCTTATCACTCCAGGGAGTGGTGCCATATTGGAGATAAGGTATTGGTTTCTGCTGCTGACGGATTGAGTACTCAGCAGTGGCTGTAGCCAGATTGACTTTGGTGCATGGAAGTCTGTTTTGCTGAGGCCATGCATAAGCTCCATCCCTGCCACCATGGCCACTTTGTTCATTGGCTTACTGGGTGATAACAAGGGTGGCTGGGGAAAAAGACTAACTAGTATCCACAAAATAGGTAATCTTACCCACTTGATTATTAAAATTCTCCTCTATTTATATCACTGTTTGGTGAGCATTCACATGGGACACAGATTTTTGTCTTTTTTTTTTTTGCCCCCACAAAGAGTTCTGTCTATATGCCTCTTCCCAAATCTCCTTGTTATCAACTTTCAAATCATGTCCCTTCCAAGTTTCTGACAATCTAGCAAAACTGTTGGTCACAGTCCATGAATCAATATATGATCATACATCTGGCCATTTCTCCTTCCAACAAAGTGAACAACCAGCTGCATTGCTTAAAGTTCTATCCACTTGGAGGATATCCCTTCACTTTCCTTCAGGGATGTCCCAGAAAGGAGCTTAGGTGCTATAGCTCTCCACTTCCAGGTTTTGCTTACATACCGTGCAGAACCATCTGTAAACCAAGCCTGAGCTTTCTTTTCCTCAATCACCTGACTGTAGAGAACTCCCCATGATGCCATTAGTGCAGGCAGGGAGAAAGAAGGTAGTGTAGAAGGAGTAGGGGCCATGGGCATTTGGACCACTTCCTCATATAGCTTACTTGTGCCTTCAGGACATGTTGAGCCCATTCTCATGTATACCATTTCCATTTGCTAACATAGTACTGTTCTTCACAGCCAAATTTACGGCGTGGTGCATCAGACAGCACACAATTCATGATGGGTGGGCAGCTAAGCTCTCATTGTAACTTGGTGGCCAGTTCTCAAGTATTCAGACTCTACTAAGACCCAGTAGCAGGCCAAAAGCTGTTTCTCAAATAGAGTGATTACCCACAGAGGATGGCAGGGCTTTGCTCCACAATCCTAAGGGTATAGACTGCAGTTCATCTACAGGCTCCAGACAGCATCTCTTTCTGCCACTACCACTTCAGGCACCATTGGATCTGTTGGATCATATGGTACAAGTGGCAGAGTATCTTGCACAGTAGCCTAGACCTTTTGCAGAGCCTTCTTTTTTGTTCTAAGACTCACTCAAAACTGGCAGCTTTTGGGTCACTTAGTAACAGGTCTTGAGTAGTACACTCAAATGAGGAATATGTTGACTCCAAAATCTTAAAAGGCCCACTGGGTATTGTGCCTCTTTTTGGCTGTAGGTGGAGCGAGATGCAACAACTTACTCTTTATCTTATGAGGCATATCTCTTGTATCACTGAACTAGAAATTTCAATGAGATGGAAAGACACCCAGCAATTCCATTTCCCTGAACCCTAGAGACCCAGCAATTCCATTTCCAGGAATATATCCACTGAATGTGTACATATGTTCATCATAAGATATATAATAGAATATTCATGTCAGCACTGTTGATAATAGCTTCAAACTGGAAACTATCCAAATGCCCATCAACAGTACAATGGATAAATATACTGTGGCATAAATAAACTGTGGTATACTTCATTAGAGTGCTATATGACAGTGAGAATCAACAATGTAGAGTTACATTCAACAGTATTGATGAATCCCACATAAGGAGCCAGACACAATAGAGTACATTTAATTTTACTTATATTTAGTACAAAACTGGGCAAAACTAAACTATGGTGGAAATTACCATAGTGGATGTTCTTGTTGAGGAGCGGGTCTTAACTGGAAAGGGTTATAAGAGGGAATTCTAGGGTACTGGTAGTGTTCTGTTTCATTATCTGGATGATGGTTACACGGTATGTTAAGTTTCCGAAGACCCAACAATTTGTATAGTGCAGGTATGTGTACTTTTCTGTGTATGCTATACTTCAGTAAAAAGATAAAAATAAAGCAACTTCTCATAATTTGATCTTTGAGCTGCCCATGATGAATTGTGCGTTGTCTGATGCACCAAGCCATAAATTTGGCTGTGAAGAGCAGCACTCTGTTAGCAAATGGAAAGAGCATATATGAGATTGGGCTCAAGGATGCCTGTCATCCTAGTGTATGACATCAGGTAATGTCACAACCCTGGATTTAAGTATGTCACAAATCAAAACTAAATTGTATCTAGGAAGTTCTTTTGAGTATTCAGACCAAAATTTTTGTTTAATGAACAGAGAGGCTCCCTGATGCATGTTGAACCAGTTGTGCCACCTTCTGGCTTCCTTCTAGGTTCTCATCTCATATAGCAGCTTCCTTACTTAATTCCCTTTCAACCTCTGGGCACTTGTCTGTGTCTTTCCTTTAGTAAAAATAGCAAGTCCCCAAGCTAACTATGAGTATGTTATTTTAAACATGCAGCAGCCTATTTTTAGCCCTGGCATTTAACTGTTTAGCTAGTTCGGCAGTAATCTAATCAGGACTACAGGGTGAGGCTCACTTTTGACAGTCTAGGACCCCTGTTCTTTGTGCTGCTTGTTCACTAATAATTGGCACTATGCTGATTAAAGAAGAAAAATTTGTGAAAGTAAACCACGAGAAGAGTCCAAAAGAGATGTGATAGAGGAGGTGCTATGGGTAAGTAGAGGTCTGAGAGTGGTAACAGACAACTGGATGGAAGAGGCCTTAGAAAACATCCAGTCCAAGGCTTGTCTTGGTGTGGTCTTCTGACCACCTGTACCAGAATCACTGCAGACCTGGTAAATTACAATCTCTCAAGGTATGGCACAGGAATCTACAATTTGATGAGCTTTCAAAGTGGTCCCAGTAAGCACTAAAATTTGAGAACGATATAATAATCTAGTCTATTTTGCTCATTTTACATATAATAAAAATGACCTGGCCATATTGATAAGTGACTTGCTCAAGTTTACATAGCTAATTACTGGAAGAATCAGAACTAGAACTTAGCTTTGCTGATTTTCATTAAATTTGACTGGGTAGCTGTCAAATAAATAGAGAATGTGGGATAGAGTAGATGGGGCTCTGAGTTTCCCAGCTTATCTAGATAGAGCAGTTTTGCTCCTCTTTGCTTTACACACTGGGCTTGCTTTTATATTCTACTTAAAGAGACAAATTTTTTTTTGTCAAGAGGAAGTTTGGACAATTATTGCTTTGTACTTCTTATAGTTACAGCAATGGATGTCTAATTTATTGGTACTTTAATTGATCCAACAAGCATGCGTAAGGCACTGCAGTTTTAGCTAGGGATATGAGTACAGCCTTTGCCCTCTGGGGCTTACACATTAGTGATGAGGTAGATCTCACAGTCTTCTCTATAAGGTGATAAGTTAGTAGTGGAGCAAAGCACTTGCAGGAGCCCAGGAGAGGATACTTTTAACTTCAAAGTGTCAAGGATAACTTCCAAGCTTACAGTACTTTCTGGAAAATCAGAGAAAACCTGTAGCTATCCGTATAGTAAGATTTTGAGGTTTCTATTTTATTTTCATCTCCAGAAGGGATGATAATGTGTTATAGATTCCTATCTTAATCTCGTAGAATAACAGCTTTTACCCTAGATAGATAGATATATCTTTAATGGCAGTTTGAGTTTTTAGATAATAATGGCAGACAGAAGTATCACACAGAAATACGACAAATGAGATGGAAAAAGATTTGATATATCCATATCCAAGGGATGGTAGTCCTTTATCCTTCTACTTTTAATCACTTAAGAGTAGAACATCCGTAAGTTCATATCCTAGCTCTGTTAATAAGAGTACATTCCTTAAATGGCCTGAATTTTAGCCTTCTATCTGTAAAATGGGCATAATAATTACTTACCTCACAGAATTATTTCAAGGGCTAGAGATAATGTATGTAAAATGTCTGACATAGAATAATCACTCATTATGCAATAATTATTATTTGCCTCAATAGGTTAATTCCTCAGGTCTAACTCACTAAATTTCCCTTTGAAAACTACACCTGTGTTTTTATTTAATTGTAAAAAGTCTAAAATATATTGTGTGGTTATTGTATATAATAAATTTGGTTATGCCATCTCATGTACATAGTATAAGCAGGTAAGTGTGTGTGGTCTTTGACACAGACACATTGGTCCAGTATAAATACAGAGATGAAGTATGCCAGCCAGTTCCTCGGGGGAAAAGAAATCAGACTAGTTTGACATATAGAGACCTTCTAAGTGTGTTGATTTGGTGTCATGTGGCTATAGAAATAAAAAGATGAAGTTCTGTAGTTGATTGGTTCATTCATTCAGCAAACATTTACTGAGTGTGCATATCATGTGCTAGATGCAGTTGATTGCTGGTAATATTGAGATAAATACATAGCTGTCTTTATGAAGTTTGTAATCTCATGGAGGAAGTCCAGTGGAGGTATAGGTGCTTTTGTAGTGCTATATGTGGGATCCTTTGGGAAATATAGGGAAAGTAGGAAATTCTCTGGAGGATGATCTGAAGCCCTCGGGGATATCCTGGGTATAGGCCTTCTAGGCAGAGGAACCAGCATAAATAAAGGCACACAAGCTTAAAGTATTCCTAGGTAATTAAGGAATGAAGTAGTTATGTTCAGCTGGAGTGGAGATTGGACTCTGAAACTGAATATTCAGTAGTAATCAGGGGTCAGATCGTGGAGAGCTTCCTATGCCATACTGACTTTTAACTATATCCTGGTCAAACTGCTTTTTAGTTAGATCATTCCAGCTAGAAGTGTGGAGTAACTTGGAAAGAAGTGAGCCTGAAAGCAGACAGATCAGGTGGGAGTTTTGCAAGAGTTCTGATGAACAAAGCTGAGAAAATAAGGATTTCAGCTATTGTATCTCAAAATATGGTGCTCAGACCGCATGGGGGATTTATAAATAATGCAAATTCCAGGGTCATTGCTTCAGCAATCTGATTCAGGATTTCTGGGATTTGGGAACCAGTCTAACCTAAAAATGTTTATTGGTATAATTGCCAGAGCTCAGTGACTGATTAGTTACTGGTACAGGGTAGTGAGAGAGGAGGACAGTTAGAGGATGATTTGTCCGATTGTAGTATTGTAAATTTTCAGGCATGATGTGTTATGGGTGATGTCAGAGGAAAATATAGGACATGGCCCTGGATGTAAACATGATGGCTAAGGTTGGGTAGATGAGACTAGATAGTTGGGTGAGCTGATTACCACTTGGGAAGTTACTCAAACACTGGTGTGGAGAGGATGGCTGTGGCCCAGTTTCCAAAGTCTTTAATAAGTGATCAGTCGTTTTCTGAGATCAGTGAAAGCAAGAATAAGGAGTAGAGGGTAGAATAGTCAGTACTTCCCAAACATAATTTACTTGTGAATTGATTGTGGATCTTGTTAAAATGGAGATTTTGATTCAGTAGGTCTGGAATGGAGCCCAGGATTCTACATTTCCATCAACTCCTCAGTGACATTGAGGTTACTGGTCCATGGACTAGAGTTGAAGAGCAAAGATATTGGTCTCTGGTGTTCAAACAGCTGCACATTAGACTTTTCCTGGATATTTGAGTCCTTTGCTAAGAGGTTCTGATCTAATTAGCATGGAGTATAGCTTGGATATCAGGATTTTTAAAAGCTCAGGTAACTCTAAGGTACAGCAAAGTTTGAGAACCATTGATATAGGCTGATTGGGCCAGGGTGTGAGGTATATCATAGTATGAAATTGGCAATGGGAATAGGTAAAGTTGGCTCCACTCTCGATCTCCTGGTACAGGGTATGAGGGGAAAGGCTCCAGAATCCTGTATTGGAAAGAACCTGGTTCAGCTACAACAAACAGCAGGAGAATGAAAAGAAAGATGGGTAGGAAAATGTGGGGGATTCTGCCTGGGTGGTGGCTAAGGAGGACAGGGATGAGAAGTGGATCCATTACACCAGGTTACAAGGCTGAGGTTAGCGGCCTTGTGATGGCCACTGACAGCCGTTTTTGCTGGGCTTTCCACTGGAATGCTATTGAGCAGGTCTCTTTGTCTCTCCAAAGAAAAGTGTCCTCAGCATGTCCAGGAAGGAGTGAGCCAACTATTCCTTTTTTTTTTTTTTTTTTAAATGACCTCTGGATTTGTTTCCTAAGGCTTGATGGGGTGAAACTAGAGTTGCATGAACATCAGGTTCTCTCCCCCCAGGGACTGGTTATTAATAACTATTGGACACCTGCTTGTGATATATATGAAATAATCTATTGTTTTTTTTCTCCAGATATTATAATAAAAACAAATGGCAGGATGTAGCAGCTGTGGCTGAATTTTCACTACTTTGAAGATTTGAATGTGAAGTTAAAGCCCATGAAGCAGAATGTCTGCCTGAAATTCAAAAATCAAAATTCTCTAATTATTTGTGATATATCCTGGTGTTGAAATTGTATTGAGATTCTTATAAATTACTTTTGATGAGCTGAGAAAGAATCATTCTTCTGTCTGCTTCTTAAATACATGTATTTGTCTTATTAACAAATAGTTTATATTAGAAGACTGTTATTTCAGCTGTATATAAAGCTGAATATTAAATAGATTATTTCAGCTATTTATTAAGACCCAACAGCAGGTACTGTGTAACGTCCTTTGATTGTTTTTTTCCCAAGTTTATCCTTTGTATGGATTAAAAGTAGTAAAGTTGTTGATGCTTATATTGTGAGCTATTTTTAACAGAACTTAATTGAAACCACATGAGTGAGAGACCTAATTCCAGGTCTGCCTGAAAGAAACTCTATACTCAAGGCTTGCTGAAGCAGGGAATGTATAATACGTACAATCAATCATATACTAAGTATTTAATATATTATCTCATTCCCAAACAACTTTCTTTAGCTAATGCTATCTGTAGCATTTTTTTGGTAATACAGTTTGTTGTGTCATCTCAGAAATGTCCTTCCCAAAAAGCAACAATACTATTGTCAGCACAGTGCAGTGTGTAACTGTTGGTGAGATTTTAACTCTGATGGTTTTACTAATGTTATTATACACAAAAGTAAATAAGGCAAATTTTCAAAGCTGCTTTAATATGAAAGAAAATCACAAAATTGAAAAAGGGATTTGAGGTTACATAACCCCTGTGGTAATCATTTTAAAATAGCAGTCCTATGAAGATATTCTTGTAAATGATTTGACAAGGGCTAAGTCACTAACAAAGCTATTTGTAATTTCGGTTTCGTATTTTAATCTGGAGGTGAAGTATGCGAAAGTTGTCAGGAAATGTAGAAGAGATCATTAATGATGGAGGCTAGAACCAAATTTAGACCTGAATTCTAAATCAGTAGCCAACTAAGTCAGCAAATCTTGTGGTAGTTTTAAAAGCAGAAATATGATAAGCAGAGGGGCAAGAAGAAATGAAATAGAAGGCCTATTCCCTGCCTTCAAGGAGTTTATAATCCAAAAGGGAGGAATGAGAATAAGAACAAAGTATTTGATAGTTTTAATCAGGTGTTAATTTTCTGTGAGAAAGAATAATACCTGATTCTTAGATTGGGCCTAGTAGGGCTGGAGGAAGTAAACATTTGAAAGTTTCATATTGTTGATAAGAAAAATATAGCTAGCTTAGAGAGAGAAATACTTGGCCAGACTGGTGTAATTTAGAAAGTGACAAGAGCCAGGATTTGAAGGTAAGACTATTTGAGTCCCATATTTTTATCAGCTGGAGCACAGGAGAAGGGGAGAGGGAAGAAGGAGCTGCAATTGGTGTTGTAGGCTCAGCAGTGGAGGATATAACTTCAATTATCATTAAGAGGAAGGAAAGTAGAATAAGCCTACTTGCTTTCTGGCAGACGTCAGAAGTTCAAAGAGGATTCCTGTTGGCAAATCCTAGGAGAAGGTTATACTCTTAACTTTCTATCTGTGGGTAAGTCTCAGACATCTTTCAGTGAGCCTGCCTGGAAGACCATCAAAAAAGGAATCCATCTCTTTCTGGAAAGAGGGTCTCCATAGTTCTGATCGTGTTTGCAAAGTAGTCTGTGATCTAAAAAAAAAGTTAACAGTGGTACTGGACCCCTTTACTTCAGCATATAACTAATTAAATAACTTCATTTTTAAGCATTTAAAATTGTATTTTCAAATTACACTTCAAGATACAAAAATAATCTCAGGTCATAAGTACCCAGAAAATCCAGTTAAAAGTTCGTGATGTCATTTCCATTAAAAATTTTTTTCACTGGAGTTTTTTTTTCACCTTTCCAATGTGTAATTCATCATGTTTTGTTCAGTTATGAATAGCCTCTTTCTTTCCTATTGTGTATACAGCATATATATTTACATGAAGAGTGTGATGCCCAAACTTTCCAGGTAGACATTTTCTTCTACCTCTCCTGCTCTACTGTTGCTTTCTAACTTGGCATTTTAAAATGTTGAATCATCTTATATCTTACACGCTCCCTTGATTCCATATGTTCTTCTATCTACCCAATAATCCTTTACCTCTTTACCCTCCTGTGTTTCCTAAAAAGAGTGCTTTCTGGAAGCTTTCTCATGGATTCCTCACCCCTCAGCCCTTTCCCCTCTTTCTCCTTCTCCCCCTCAACACACATAGAGTCTGGTTTCAGCTCTGGTTCTTCACTGAACTGGTTCACTCAAGTCTACCAGCAACCTCTTTGATGCTAATCTAATGAGTATTTTCCTGTTTTTATTTTACCCAACCTATCCCGGCTAATGATGTTGCAGACATCTTCTTAAAAGCCTCCAGTAAGGAATGACCTCTCTGAAACATTACTCTCCAGGCTTATATCTCATCTGTAACTCTTTCTCTTCCATGTCTTCTGAAGGCTCGTTTTCCTCTGTCCAGTCTTTAAATTTTGTTGTTTCTTGGAGTTCTATTCTAGGGTTTCTTATGTTACACATTCTCCCTAGGTGATCTCATCTACCATTGGCTTCAGTTACCATCTCTGTACACTTGACCCCAAATCTTTGTTTCAGACTGCCATAGATAGTGGTAGTGGACATGTGTGGTGACTGTCTCTGCATCTGTCTCCCAAAAGATGTTGTCTTTCCTTATATTCCCATGGCAGCCTGTATTTGTCACCATCATAGCATTTACCACAATATACTGTAATTGTCTTTAAATTCTATTTTTTTCTCCACTAGATTGTAAAGTTCTTAAATGTAGGAACTACATCTTGTTATCATTTTGAGTTTCCAAGTCATTTAGGTGGGGTGGAACCCACCCTTAGTTCCAGGAGTGGGCCTTTAATGGTTTATGTTAATTAACAGGACCCTCCTAACTCCGGCACATTGATTAGTTCAGAAATGGGTGCAAGGCCAAAAATGATCCTATTGGATTAAATCTCAGAGCTTTTTCTGGGAATGCTGGGATACAGACTTCTCCCTTTTTCTCTTGGATTTCTGTCTGAAAGGGTTTTATCTGAAAGGAAAGCTGCCGGCAGTTACCATGTGTTCACAAATGGAGGCCCTGACTGACAATGGAGTTCACGCAGAGAAATTAGAGCTGGGATGGAGAAACTGGATTCTTGATATCAATGTTGCAGTCTTTGGATTCAGCTGTGCCTAAACTGTCCTCTACTTCAACTCTAGTTATGCGAGCTAATTTTTTTTTTTTTTTTTTTTGCTTATGCTAGTTTAATTTGGGTTTTCTAGCATGTGCACCTCAGAACATCCTGACTGATGGACTCAACCAAGACCTTTCTAGAGTTCTAGGTCTTTGTAGCCAAATGCTTACTTGTCATTACTATAGGGATTCTTGTGGTATCTCATACTCAACATACCCCAATCTGAATTTATCTTCCCCCCAAAGCAGTTCTTTCTCCTGTCATCTGTTTCAGTGTTAGATATCTTCATCTATCCAAGTTATTGAACCAGAAATTTGGATATCACCCATGACTCCTCCCTTACTCTTATTTTTTTCACAGGTAGTCAACATGAAGTCTTGTTGATTTTGAATCCTATATAGCTGTCAATATTTTACACACCCCTCTATTCCTTTGGCTATTCTCTGAGTTCATGCCACTACTTTCTTGCCTAGCTTAGAGTAAAAGCCTCTTTGCTAGTTTCTCAACCATTTTTCTTGTACCCTATAGTCAATTTTCCACAATGCATCCAGAGAGGGCTTTCTAAAATACTCATCTGATCATGTTGTTTCCTGCTTAAAATCCCTCATAGCTCTCCAATGTCCTCTGGATAAAGTCTGATCTTTTAAATGTATTTTACATAGTTTTCTTAATCCTGTTCAGTTTTAACACTAGATTTTGTTGTGGGTCACTGAATTTTTATATTCTCTCTTGCCTCCAAGCCCGGCATGTGCTGCTCCATCTGCCTGAAACACGCTCTCCCTGCCCATATCTTCTTTAGCCTATCCCATTTTTTCTTTAACCTATCATTATTTTTAATCCCTATTTATTTCACCCGTTAGAAAACTCTTCTTAATTCCCCCAAAAGGTTAGTTGTTTTTCATTGTTTTCCCATAGCATTCTCTACTTGCCCACATCATAGCATTTATCACAATGTATCACAATGTAATTGCCTGTCAGATTCTGTTTTTTCTCCCAAGACTGTAAGCTTCTCCAGTACAGGAATTACATCTTGCCCATCATTGTATTTGCAGGTTCTAGCCCAGCTGCCAGACACACAGTAAACATAGTAAGTGTTTGGAAAATATTTGTTGAAAGAATGTTTGTCATAGAAGTGTGCCATTATATAAGGGACCTTCTTTTGTATACTTCTAATAGAATTCAAGGTGAGGATTTCAAGCCAATTTTGTATTGAAGATAAAGGTTTAATTCCTTAAAAGCACTCATCACAATCTGCAATAACTTGTTTGTTTACTTGATTTCTTAAGGGTGAGAGGGCTGTGCCTGTCTTGTTCATTATTGTATTCTTAGCACCTGGAACATAGCAAGTGCTTGGTTTCAATATCTCTATTAGATTATTTCTCTTAGCATATGAAATTCTCTAATATCTTACATAAAAAAAAGGAAGACAATCAACTTTCCACCCTCTTCATACTGAGAGGATCTCCTGTCAATCTTCATTTTTCTTCTCCCTATCTCAGCAAAACAGAGTTGCTGTCTATACTTGCTTTATAACCCCCTCCCTACTCTTTATTTTTTGAGTCCACTCCATTCAGGCTTTTGCTCACTCAATTGCATTGAAACTGTTCTTGTTAAGATGTCCATGTTGACAAATCTAATGGACATTTAAATTTTCAGCAACATTCAACACAGTTGACCCTTTCTCTTTTTTGGGTATTTTCTTCTCTTATCTTGCTACTCCTGTACCTTCTCAATCTTCTTTGCTGGATCCTCCTCTTCAATACTTGTAAGTCTTGTCCTCTTTGAGTCTTAGTCCTGGACTCTCTTCGGTATATACACGTTCTCTCTAGGTAAATTCATCCATTTCACTATTTTAAATTCTGTGTATGAGCTGTGTACAGAGTTTCTCTCCATCCTGGCTTCTCCCCATATATTCTACTCAGATTCTCCGCATGGATGTCTAATAGCCAATTCAAACTTAATATGTCCAAATGTAATATGCTTGATCTTCCTATACAAGCCTGTACTTTCCTTGGTCTTTCTATCAGGAAATGCCTTCCATTTGGTTGCTCAAGGCAAAAACCTAGGAATCAATCCTTGGTTTTTCTTTCTTTCACTCCTATTACAAATCCTGTTGGTTCTGCCTTTAAGATATTTAGCCAACATCAGTGATTGCCTAAAATACACAGTAGACTCATATTGTTTCTCTGCTTCCATTCTTATTCTTTTATAACCCCTTCTCCTCAGAGCAGCCAGAGTAATCTCCTAAAATCATAAATTCAATCATTCCCTTTCCTGTTCTAAACTCCTACAATAGTTCCCATCACATTTAATCTAATCTCATTTCTATGATTTACAAGGTCCTACATAATCTGGCTCCTTGTATCTTCCTAACCACATCTCGAACATCTTCCTCCGCCCAGAGTGTACCCAACTCTTCTAGACTTTTTTCTCTTTAAACAGGTGAAACCCATTCCTACCTCAGAGCCATTGTAATTTTTCTTCTCTCTGCTAGAATGTTCTTCACCACCATCTTCCCATGACTGGTTCCATTTCATTCTTTAGACCTCAGTTCAGATTTCACATCTTTGGAGAGGACTTTCCTGATCACTCCATCTAAATTTGGTCCCCTCCAGTTGTTTACTATTAACTCTTTCTTTCATAGCTTTTAGTACTACTTGCAAACATCTCATTTACTATACCTCTCCCCATTAAGAACTAAGTTCCTGAGAGTAGAATAGACTCTGTCTAGAACAATGTCTGAGATCTTTGAGGGACTCAAGATAATATTTATTGAATAAATGAATGTTTATGTTTTCTGGTGCCTCAAACCACTGCCATCCCCTTATTATATAACAGTAAATCATTGTGGGTTAAGAGTTTTTAAAACTGAGGTACCCCGAGTTCATCTGAATATTATTCAGGAACTTTTACTTGATCATCTTGATTCTGAATGTCTTGTTCTGAGATGTTATCAATGAAAATTTAATTTGTTTTAGGAAAATTTAGCACAATTGAGGTTGTACTATTAGTATGGTGGTTAAGGGAGCAAGATTCCAGTTTTATTGCGATCTTTTTACTATGTCTGGTAACCAGAAAGTGTCTGTTGCGAGGACTGCCCCTGTCTTTAATGTTATTGGAATCAGATGGACAGAGACCCATAGGCTGTTGGGGTTTAGTGGAGGCTGAATCTTCTACTCCTAAGTGAAAGCGTAACCTTATGTCTAATTTTCTAACCCAACAGTTCTACATTCATATAACATTAATGAATAATTATTTTCTTTCTCACATTTCCTACATGCTGACTTCCTAAATTTAAAGAGGCTACTTAAAGATATCTTAGCTTCTCTGTGGGAAGTAGTAGTGTTAAGTATAATTATCCATGAAGTAACTTTTTTCCCAAGATGAAAGTACACAAAGTTATTGTACTTATAAACTTCCTTTGGAGGGGACCTGGAACTACTCTTCTCTGTGCCAGCCATTGAACAGCCATGATTCTTCAGTGTTTTTGGTCCTATGTTGAGAGACTTGAGCCTGTTTCCACTTGCACTAATTTAGAGAAACTTGCTAGTATAAAACAAAAACCTCCCCAAATGATTGATTCTTAATTGACTTATAGGATGTGCATTTTCTAACTTAAAAAAAATTGCTTCCAGAGCAAAAAACAGAACAACCCCCCCCACAAAAACACAAGAAAAAACAAAAAATTGTATTGACTTCATTTTTTGCTTACAAAATTTTCATTCCGTGTTCACATTTTGTGAAAAAAAAAAATACATAGCTTCTTTTGCCTCATTAGAAATATTTCAGTATTTTGTGCCAGAGTCCAGAGATTTATCTTAAGTTTATAGATGATACAGTCCTGTGATTTTGAGAGTGTACTGCCCAGTAATTCTGGAGCTTGGGTAATGTGCAGAGGAGCTCTGAATGAATCTTAACCTGAGCACCTCAAATGTCACCTCCTCAGAGAGACCTTCCCCACTCACTCATTTCATTGCTTAATTCTCGTTTATAACACTAATAGTTTGAAATTACAGTGTACTTATTTACTGTCTCCTCATATGGAAAGTTAGCTCTGTCCTTCTTGTTTACTTTGAATCCCAGTGCCTAGACAAGGGGCACTTGAACATTTGTGGAATGAAAAATTAATTTCTTAATCACCTAAAAATAGTACTTTTAAAATTCTTGTAACATTGAAATTCAACATGTTGACTACTTACATTCTTCAAGATATGTATTTTGCCTATTACTTTGTTTTTCTATATAAGACCACTTATTTTAGCACATAGACTCTAGGTGCAAATATGTGGGAGTTGGTAGCCACTTAAAGAAAAGACAGTTTGATTTGTATACCTAGTTAAATGAGATTTTCAAAAAAGTACTTTAATCTAACCTTCCAAACCACATACCAGTAGTTTCCTGACATCTGTCAGAGAATTCCGTCCCATGGTACAGAGTTCCTCATCCTGAAGGGGCAGTGGATGAATGAGTAGCAGTGCTGAAAATTTATAAGACCAGTTTGATCCAAACCCCAGTAAATTTTGGTTCCCTGCGTTTAATAAGACTATAAGGTCTTTTATGAGCAAAGTTTTTCTTTGGAAAATGTTTTCCCCCTATTTTTGAAAAGCTTTCCAATTATTTAAATTCATTAATGTTGCAACAATACGACGTGCAACAAATCAGAACACAAGTTACTATATTCCTAACAAGTCAAAGGAAAATAAAATATTACATCTTAGTAAATCAAGACCAACCCTAGTATTTCTTACAGGGACCACATCAGCATCTTGCACAGTCATCAGAAGTGAATTTCATGCACTGTAGAATGAGAGCATTAGGCTGGGCAACATCATCTGAATAGTACTAAAATGATTGTGTCTAAATGACAGCATGTGAACTTACACTAAGAAAAACGTTTGAATCTGAAATATGTATCAGAGTGCGTTAGTGTCTAACAAACTCTTGTGTTCCATGCGAATGATACCTCAAGGGCTGTGCATTCAGTGGCCCTGAACACTAATATTTACTAGCTAGGTTTATGTAAATAAACTGTTTAAGGGGCATAACTTTAGAACGTTCATATGGAAAAAGTGCAGTAGGGTTTTCCTACTAACAAACCCATTTGTTCACAATTCCAGAGTTCCTCTCTCTCTCCATACTTAGACATTAAGATTGAATCTATATCCTGAGCCTCCTATCGCCAGTTCTTCCAAAGGGGCTAATTTCTGGTATGTAAGGGTTCGAGGCACTACTGGGAAACACTGAGGGCCGTTGCCGGCACTCCCTGGCCGAGGCAGTCCCCGGAACAGGCAGTCCCTGGTCTCTTCGGGGAGTCAGGACTGTGGCGAGTTTCTTCGCAGGGTCCTTCATCAGATCTAGTAAGCCAGCCCCGCGCTGTCAAGCTCTGAGCCCAAACCTCTCGCGGCTCAACGCGGGCCGGCCTGTGGCCCTGGGCTCAAAGACCAGCCGGTGCCGAGGCCCCGCTCTTTGTCCGCTCCGCGCCCTGTCTACTCAGAATTCCGCCTGGCGCGAGATGGAGGCGCGAAGCCGCAGAGGCTGAGGAGGTGACGGCGGGGGAGGGTCGAATGCTCCTGGCGTCCTAAGCGTCTCTCTTGGTCGTGGGTGAGGGGAGCCAGAGGCTTCTGCACTCCAAAGTCCCTGGCGCCTCCCCCCCCCCCCCCCCCCCCCGCGGCACTCTACTGTCGCCTCAGATAGCAACTGACAGCGTCACGGAGGAAGACCTGAACCAGACCGCTTTCCTCCTTGTCTTCCCACCCACCTCTCGTTCTCCGCCCCTATCCTCGGCGCAAGCCCCGCCCCCTGAGCTGCCACGTGAGGGTACCCACTCGAGAGCCTATGGGCGCCAGCTCCGCCCCACGCCTCCGCCTTGCACTCTGCTCCGCGCGCCGCCACGTGATGCGGCTCACCGCCAGCCAATGGACGCCGGCCTTACCTCGCGCCCCGCCCCGCGCGCCGTGGCCGTTTGTAGTGACTAATTTCTGTCATATGACTGAGGCGCCTATGGGGGTGGCGGGGCAGCTGTAGGAGCAGGGGCCTGGCGAGTGCCTTGAGGAGCGACCCCGGCCTGGCCGTGGCTACCATGGCCCCTACGCTGTTCCAGAAGCTTTTCAGCAAGAGGAGCGGCCTGGGCGCGCCGGGACGGGACGCGAGGGATCCGGATTGCGCGTTCAGGTAGGGCGCTGTAGGGCGAGGGGCGCGGAGACGATGGCCTTGTGGGCTTCGGGTTCCAGAGGTGCTGGGGCTTTTGGTGTTGTCGGCCGCACGGCAGCGCCGCGCCCGGACCAGGATCTGGGCCGCGGTCAGGAGGGGCAGGGTAGCTGCAGACCTGCGCTGGAGGGTTCGAGCGAGGTCGTCTCTCCCCACCCCCCATCCCCACCGTTGCCCCTTCCCCCTCGTCAGGGTTGGTTTGTTTACGTCGTGCTCGGCTGCCACGCGCGGCTCTCCCCCTCCGAACCGAGCATCGCGGCCTGAGCTTAGGGTCTACACGCCTCCCTGGCGGCGAGTAGAGTTGGGCGCGGGCTGGATTGGACCTCAGCCGCTGTCCTCCGGGCCGAAAAGTTCTCCCCTCCTCCCCGCGACCAGTCGTCCTCCGGGTGCTCCATTCCAGCTTGGTTGCTGTTGTGGAGAGAGCAGCACGTTTTGGCCAACCTTCTGAGTGTAAAGAAGACTGGAGGAGCGTGTAGGCAAGCTGCTGTTCTTTAAGATTTCTTGGAAACCTAAACTGGCGGTGTGCAGATAGATACCAGACCCAGCGGCCTTAACGTTATCAAGGGAGAAATGTGAAACTTAAAATGTTGTGGTGGTTACTGACCAGAGTGAAGCTGCACTGAATCACCTGAAGCATGGCGGTAGAATTGACTGGCTCCTTGGAACTGTTACTAAAAACGAGTCTTCAAAAATTGAGAACGATAGCAGCATATTTTGTGGTATTACACGCTTTGTTAATTTTTGGTTGCAGTACCTGTTGCTGATACAAAAACTTTAAAATTTTAAGACTTAATGTAATATAAACCTGAATTCTAGGTAAAATTTAGTCTCGAAACTACATTTGAAGAAGAGATGTGTTCCACGCAGCCTTCACGTTTGTTGCCTTGTGGAAACTTGTAAATATAACTAGGCTAAATGTCAAATATCACTCAAACTTGGTAGGATAGCAAAGAGCCCAGTTGTATAGTAGTCGTAGGAAAAAATGAGAATCTGTTAAATTTTGCAACAGCTAAAGTCTGAAATGACTGTACTACACCAGTTTAAAAGGTTTTGATAATCTTAAAATTATTCACCTCCCTCTTGCTAGAGCTGGTCTCATTAGTAAACATTAAGTAATACATTTGGAATTGAAGTATTAAATGGGAAGAATTATGACTGTTTAGAGAGAAAGAAAAATCTCAGTGGTGAACATCTTAGACCAATGCTTAGTAGAAGATAGTTACCTAGCTTTTGGTCTTTTGTGCTGAGAAAGAAATGTCTTGACATGCTCATCTAACGACCTTCTTTAAAGTTTTCTTTAGTGTTTCTCTTTTGAAAAATGAAAGTGCAGTCTTCATAATACTACATTGAGCCATCCAGTAAATCAAGGATCAGTAGAAAGCAAATTCAGAAGGGATATTAAAAAGTTATTTGTATAGGCTTTCTATTTCTGGGCAACGATTTACTTTGGGATACCAATCTTTCCAAGCACCTCAGGTCATTCTTGTGAAAAAATGTCTATTTAAAAAAAAATGTAAAGTCTACTATAGGTTTGTGTAATAGTTCTTTAGAGTTGCCAAAGCACTTTCTCATCAGTTAATCTCATGTGATGTTTCATAACAACCTTGTGAGATTGTCAGGGTAAGTAGCAGTATAGATAACTAATATGATCTTTTTTTCCATTTTAAGTAAGGAAGGATTATGTGTAAGCACAATAACTGTGGTACAATATGAAAGTTATTGCTTTAAAAAGTGTGTAGAGGTGTACATGTGAGAAAATGAAAACTGGCTAATGTCACATATCTTGTAACTTGCAAATTTAATCAACTCAAGTTTTTTTAAATCTTCATTGAGCTATAATTTACGTACAATAAAGTTGAGAGACTTTAAGTGTACAATTCTATGAATTTTGTTCCATGTATTCATTTGTATACCCAACACCCCAGTGAAGTTTTAGAAAACTCCCGTCACCCGAAAATTTCCCTCAGGCCCCTTTGCTGTCATTCCTTAGCCCTTCCTCACCCAGAGGTTCATCCATGTTGTTGCATTTATCAGCAGTTCCTTCCATTTTATTGCTGAATAGTATTCCATTGTATGGGTATACCACAACTTGTTTATCCATCCACTGGTTGGGAGATATTTGGGTTGTTTTCAGATTTGGGTTATAATGAACAATGCTGTTGTGAACATTTATGAATGAGTCTTTATGCAGAAATATGTTTCATTTCTCTTGGAGTGAGATTGCTTGGTCATATGCTAAGTGTATGCTTAACTTTAAAAAAAATTGCCAAACTTTTCCAAATTAGTTGTACCATTTTTGTATTCCCATTAGCAGTGTAGGAAGGTTACATTTGCTCCACAGCCTCTCCAATATCTGATATTGTTAGTCAGTTTTTTTAATTAAATTTTTTTTTTGTATTGTTAAAAACACCTAACATAAAACTTACTATGTTAGCCATTTTGGAGACTTTTCGATTATAGCCATTCTAATGGTGGTATCTAATAAGTGGTATCTTGTGGTTTTAATTTGCATTTTCCAAATAATAAATGATGTTTAGTATCTTTGTATATAATTTAGGTTTTTAAGTAGACTAAAATTCAGTGTTCGTGATACTATACTATGCTTTCCTTTCTAGAATCCTTTTTTGGTTTTGTTTTGTTTTAGTCGGCGTAAGTTGTTAAATCAGGCTTGGACACAGTAAGCCATTGGCAACTAACTATAGCTCTGCCTGTAAGTGTTGGTTCCTAGAGTAAACAGTATATAAGGCCCAGTGGTGATAAGCCACTGTAGGGCTCCAGGATAGGAGAGACTTTTGACATTAAAGCCTTAGGTGCTTTTCAATATTGTCTTTCATAGTTACTGCATTGAAAAAGATGAATAAGGATTACCCCCTTCTCTTCAGCCTTAAGTCTTTTACCTTATAGATTTTTGATGCTTGTCCTATCTAAGCTCCATTAAAGAATTTGGGAAAGAGGGTGCTTTCTAGGAGAAGATAACTGCTGTAGGTTTCCTCTAGCAGGCCACCTTCCAGTGAAGTGAGAATTAAATGTAAGTCCAGTAACTGCAGTGAATATAAAATGATTGCTTTAAAAATAAAATTCTTGAAAGAAGTCTAATTTGATGAAGAAGGTTGTTTTAGAGTTAAATGTCCATAGGACGTAATTCGTGTTTTGTTCAAAAAACAATTTCTGTATTTTTGTTTTATTCTTTGTGCATGAACATTTACTCGTATTGTCTGTAGCAGGAATTCTTAACCTGCTTTAACAACCTCTTAATTGGTCTTTCGGATATCACTCTTGCCTTTGTCCAACTATTGTCAACACTTCATCCTTTTGAAAAATTCTAATTCTTTTCTTTAGAATATGTTTTTATTGAAGTACAGTCAGTTTACAGTGTAGTGTCAATTTCTGGTGTACAGCACAATGCTTCAGTCACATAGGAACATACATATATTCGTTCTCATATTCTTCTTCACCATAGGTTACTACAAGATACTGAATATGGTTCCCTGTGCTATACAGTATACACTTCTTGTTTATCGGATTTTGTGAGACTCCTCCTGTATTTCGAAATGAGAGACTCTGCCGGAGTTCAGTAGGTGTTCTGTGTGATTCAGTGGGTTTGTAGATGTAATTCTTGGTGTATTTGTGGGAGAGGGTGATCAGTGAGTCTCTCTACTCTGCCATCTTGGCTCCGCCCACTCCAAAAAATGCTAATTCTGATCATGATCAGGAGGCATAATGGTATAAAATTTAAAATCTCCAACACAGTGTTGTCTTGGACTCCAAGGGATAAGTTAGGTTGAGCACTCAATGCAGTGCTTAGCCCATGGCTTTTAAGTTGTTACTATGATGATCTCATGCTTATGTATAAAACCACTCAGTTTAGGACTAAACTCCTTAAAATGGCTTGTGGTGCTGAGGCTTTTGTGAATTCTCTAGCCTTGACTTTTTACTTTTTTAAAATAAGGTTATTTTTAAAAAAAACATAGCCATTGTATTAATATATTTAACATAATTAACAGAAAATTTTTATTATCTATTCTTGGTCTATATTCAAATTTCCTCAGTTATCTCACGATGTCTTTTTACAGTAGATTTGTTTGAATCAGAATCTTAAAAATGTCTACATATTGAATTTGCCAATATATTTAATTTTTATTCTATAACAGCTCCCCCTACTTTTAAAATATTATTTGTTGTTGAAACTGGGTCATTTTTCCTATGAAATTTCCCACATTCTCTATTTGGCTGTTTGCTTTCTATTGGTTTCCTTTAATTTACTAGTTCTCAGTGATATATGTTTTTAACAAGACTCTGTGGTTGATTCTGAAGCTCAAGATTGAGAACCACTACTATAACCAGTGGAAGACTTCTCACACTGACTTCTGGGCCTTTTGACATAATCTGATCTCATTAATCTTTGGTAACTTCTTGCTTGCTTGTGGCCTTGTCTTAATCTAACCCTCTCCCTTTTCTGTGATTTTATCCCCTTGGATTTGTTTTAGGTTCTGGGATGTGCCATGCTGTGCTGTTCTGGGTTCTTGGCATAGTCCACTGTACCTTTTGTTTAGCTTTTTGTAGTGATCGTCTGGGCTTAGGCTAATTATCCTTCCTCCAGGAAGCCTTTTCTGATTTCTTCCTGACTGAGTTAGGTTTCACTGTAATTTTCTTCCATAGCTTTCTGCATTTGCTTCTGTGACATCTATCACAGCTGCCATTACTTATGCACACCTCTCTTCTTTGCTTGCTTAAGAACACTCTTCAACTTCAGGGTGTATTTTGGAGTTAGAACCTTCTAGAGCCACCTGATAGGTTGTTTGTGGGGAACAGATGCATAGATTTCTGTTGAGCAGCTAGGTAGATGTTGTTTTTCGAGGGAGAATATAATACCGTGGAGGCCTATCTTGAACATTCCATCAGAAGTAGCAGCCCTCTCCCCTATTCTCTGTCAGAGCACACTGTTTATATCTTCATGGTTCTTTATGCAACTTATCATCTCTCCCCAAGTTCACATTGTTGTGCCAGTGTATACAGCACAGTGTCTGTGCATATGCTCAGTAAATATTTGTAGAATGAATATATTAAATAATTTTAAGGCCAGAGACAGAGAGTCAGAAGTTATATTTTGGACATTTGGTCCAGTTTTAATTGCTAATGAGATACCCACCTAGAGATCATCTGACAGTTTAAGAAAGTAAATCTGGAGTTCACAGTAGAGGTTGGGCCTGGAGATCATGAACTTGGGCTTATGGTCAATATTAAAACTAAGGGAATGGATGATATCATCTAGGAAGAGGGTGTAGGTTGAGAATTGGAAAGAACAGGACTTTGTCCTGAGGAAGTATAAAATGTACAGATGTGGGAAAGGAAAGTCCACAAGGAAGAAATGGCCGGAGAGAAGGTGAAAGCCAGGGGTGTGTGGCGTTAGGAAAGCTCAGAAAGGGGAATGTTTCAGAAATGATGGAGTGATAAACTGTTTTGTATGCTGGTTGCTAACAGGTGTTGTAGATGAGAAACAGAAAAGTATTTGGCTTGTCAAGATGGAGATAACTGGTGACTTCCCTTTTTTTTTTTTAAATTTTGATGGGGGGCATGTTTAGGGGGAAAAGTGAGATGTGTAATAAAAGGGGAGGAAATGGCTTCACTGCTGAAGCTTCTGTTTCTGTAGGGGAAACAGCCTGTAGTGCTGCATTATCTTTTCACTTTCAATAGTCTGATTTTATGTCACATTTTGAGCTTCTGAAGTTCTTAAAAGCTATCTTCTTAATATTATCAGTGTTTGTAAGAATCATTTGAGAAGCCTTGTTTTTTCAGTGTGATTTTTTAAGTATTTGTGTATTCACAAGGGTTTTTTTTATTATTTAATAAATACTCTTCCATAAATTGTACCTCTTTAATCTTATATTAAAAATAGTGGAAAGTTACAGTATTCTTTACAGAGAATCCTGTGGGATCATATCTTACTAAAGTGGGAAGCTGAGAATTAAGTTAATTACATGTTAATGCACTGTGGTATCAATATTTGGTTCTGAGTCTAATTTTGTAATAAGAAATGCAAGTGTTACATTTTGTTAATTTTGTTGTTAATTTTATTTGCTTTTCCATCTCTAAGTAGTATTAGATTTGTTTTTTTAGAACCGTGTTTATTGGAATAGTGAAAAATACAGCTTTAAGATTCATCTTACAAAACTTGGACCTCATTTCTTACTAATATAGTTACTATTGCCTTAAGTCTTGCTGAATGTAAATTATCTTTTAGGAAAGAATTGTTTTAAAAACTCCTCATGTAAAACATAACAGAATCTCCTTTATTTAAAGTAGTCCTAAACCATTCTCAGACAGTCTTATTTCTGTTCCTGGCACTACCATTCTGTTAGTCTACCAAGTTGAAAATCAGAGAATCATCTTACACTCTTTCCTCTCTCTGATTAACACATTTGGTCATTTGTTAAGTCCTGTTGATTCAAATTCTGTGATATCTTAGTTCTTTTCCATTTTCTGCTGGCATCATCTCATTTAGACTTTTAATGCTTTTCATAAAAATTTGCCATAATTTTCCCACTTCTTGTGTGTTCCCCTCTGTACCATTCTGCTAAATTGATCTTCCTGAACCATAATTCTGATCAATTCACTGAGAAATCTTCTTTGACTCCCTATTGTTTAATTGCTCTGTGCCAAGTAGTATTTTGTTTTACATATATTTGTTCATTTACTTCTCACAATAGCTGTATAAAGTAGGTCTAATTATCCCTATTTTATAGATGAAGGAACAGAGGCACAGAAAAGTTAAGGACTTTGTCCCAGGTCATACAGCTAGTAAGTGATGTAATTAAGATATAAATTCAGACATTTGAATTCCAGAGCCTTTGTTTTTAACAAAGTCCATCTCTTCACTTTGGCATATCAGCCTCCTCTAGAGTTATAGCTTGGTTTGATGGACTGAGTTCAGATGGTTCCTGTGTATATATATAAAACCTTGGGAAGCAGTATCACGTTGTCATTCAAGGTGGTATGTAACTGAATAGGGGAGTGAATGCCAAAGATACAGTCCCAGTGTCCATTGTATGTACCATTTGAGAGTTGTTTTGAGGATTAAATGACATGGTAGTCACTCAAATGTTAGAATTCCTTCTTACACTCCCTCACTCTTCAGCTTATTCTTTCCAGTCTTTCTTCCAGTTTTTCCTCTAATTGTGGGCTCTAAATCAGAATATTAATGTTTCTTGAGAATATTTTGGTTCATGTATTTGCACACCACTTGGAATTACATGGCTACAACATATCTTTCTTTAAAGCGCCAGTAGAATCCACATTTTCTCTGTGTTTTCCCATCTTAGCGGTTACTTTCTTAGGTTGTAATTGCTTGTTCATGTATCTGTATCCTTCACTAGATTGTAAGTTCCATAAGGGCACAACCTTGGTCTAACTTGTTTAGTGCTGTATTTCTGGAGCTTGACTCACAGAAGGCATTCAATAAATATTTGATGAATGAGTGAATGAATATAAGTAGTCACTGAATTGAAAAAAATGTTACTACCTTTAACAGAGATATTTCTGTTTTGAGTTATTTGCCTAAAGTAGTTATTTACTCCATAAGTAATTGAAGGACACTTTTCTTTGAAATCAATGTTTACCAATTTGAAGGAAAATTTCATTGTAATTTTGGTTTTTATTAGATGGCAAGAATGGTTTGATTTTCTAGAAATAAGTTAGATTCTTCATTTATATACCTTGTAACACCTCATACTTCCTCTTCCTACCACTTACTACATTCAGAATTTGTGTTTGTGTGTGTACATGGAGTCTTCCCTGACATACTCAGTATATGCTGAATGGATAAAAGAATGAATAAATGAATTAATGTACTCTTTTTGGTAATGGGAATTTGTTTCAAGAACATGAGAAGTTTAGAGGTACCATGGAATTTCTTTTCCACTTGAGCATTCTAGGTCCTTAGACCCTCTGATTGTTAAGCAGACCTTATGGGGAACTGGAGCAACAATTTAACCTGGCTACTTGGGGGCACAGCCAGAGCTCTAGGAATCTGCTTCCTTGTACTCATATTGCCCAATGTATTGTATCTCTTGACACAACAGCATTTTATCCCAAGACACTCCAGAGGTGGTTCACCATTGTCACATACTTGTAGTTTTCCCTACTGTAATGCTAACTGAGTGGCAGAGTTGGTTTTAGGAGCGTGTGGGATAATGAACCTTTTCAGTTTATACTATTACGACCATTTGTAGAATGCAGCTGGCAGGCTCTTTGCAGCTTTTTGGCCTGCTTACCCACCCTCTTGTGGTCTATTATACAATTTTTAAAGTTTTCTATTTATGTCAAGAAACTACAGATTGTGATGTTAATGAGAAGGTGAATAAAATGAAGTTGTGATATGACTCCCACAAATAGAGATTTTGTATTAATTTCTATTAATTCCTAATTACTTTAGAATGTAAAACATTTATACCATACATTTATAGAATGCAGTATAATACAATTTTTTTGTGAATAATTTAAATATTTTAAATTTTTATCAAGGAAATACCTGAACATAGTTTAAACATCAGACAGTAAAACCCCATGTTAATGTAAACCCCATGAGTGGCTGCTGAACCCTTGGAACTCCTGACTGGCTAGCCAAGCAGGCTCTTCATCAGTGATAATCTGACTCTAAATTTACAAGTTGAATTTTTTGCTCCCAGTCCAAGAACATTATGGCAGGAATTTACTTAAATTCCTCCAACCAGTCTTGATCCTAGAGGCAGCTGCTTTTTCAGTTGTTTTACTGTTTCTTTGAGTACTTACTTTTTTATCTATAAACAATACATATGTACTTAAAAGTAATTCATCTTTAGACATTTCCTATTAATTTCCTGTATTGGTAAATATTGGTAAAGATTTAGGTCTTAAACATGTCCACATATACATACATTCATGCACACCCTTCCCTTTCCCCTTCATTCTTCCAGTGTTACAATTTTTGATTAGTTTAAATGATCAAGGTTAACTATATTATTGTATTGTAAAAGTTCATTACTGAGTGAAATATATTTTATCTTGTACTTCTTAAACTTTTTTCTTGGAGTTAATTGCCTTTTTTTCTTTCTTTCTTTCTTTTTTTTTTTGGTTCACTGTTTTCTTTGAAATTTTTAGCTAATTCTTTGTACATCCTTTAACAGCTCCGTAAAATAGCCTCAAAACAACTTATTTCTCTTAGTTAAACTTACTAGGTCACTGATTAGTTAATATTTTTTCCTCCTGGATATGTCCTTCTTGGAGCCCTTCTCTGGCTCTAGTTTGGACTGCCTGCCCTGTGGGTCTGCCCCACAGCATCATTAGGAGGCTTCCTTTCTCTTCCCCCTGGGAATTCCTTTGACCCTTTTAAGTTAAGGTCTCCTGTTGACTGGTTTCCACTGCTTCCTCTTTGGATTGTTCCCTTGTTTTGGTGGTGCATATCCTTCCAGGAGCTTCCTGAGAATGATTGCTTGGGAGATAATTTTTTGAGACTTCCCAAGTCTGAAAATGTGTTTATTCTATTTGGTTGACAGTCTTGTAGATACAGAATTCTATGTTGAGAATCATTTTAACTCAAAAATTTGAAGGCATTGCTCCCTTGTCTTCTGGCTACCAGTATTGCCACTGAGAAGGCCAAAGCTGTAACTCTCAAACCCCAGGAAGCTTTTGGAATTTTCTCAGTTTTCTCTTTATTTGGTTCTGAAATTTCATGGTGATGTACCTGTACCTTAGTTTTTTAAAAAAATCATTTGTTGAAACTTGATGGGCCTTTCAGTCTGGAGGTATCTTAAGACTGGTTCAACTTTGACAAGTTTCCCAGGAAAATAAATACCTGTTTTATATAAGGTGTGGATGGAGAAGTCTAGCTTCACATCCTGTGAAGGACATGCTTTGTGTTACTGTGATTCTCCTCCACCTTCCAGAGGGCCTTATGTTTCCAATGCCTTTGCTTCTCAGGGACTCTGAGGAGACAAATCCTTTGGTTGCTCATTGTTACCATCATATATTGACAGTTAGGTTGTAGCTACATCTGCTTTTGAAATGTTAGTTGCTACTTTTCATCTTTCAAATATTTATTGAAATCTCTTTATCCTTGAAAAATTTTCTCTCATATTGTCTTTGTCTTAAATACACATGTACATGTATATATATTTGTGTGGTTTTATTTCATTTATTATCATTTTTTGAATGGGATTTGAATGTATCAGTGCACCTTGCTTAACTTGGATTTCCTGAAAAAAAATTTGAACTTTTTATTATGAAAAATTTCAAACAAAAAAGAAAAAAGTATGCTATAACAGTACCCAGCTTTAACAATTATTAACATTTTGTTTCTTTCTGTTTATTTCATTCTCTCTTCCCCCTACCTTATTTAAAATATTAATGCTGTTATTTGTTGTTGTTGGAGTATTTTAAAGTAAACTGCACACATCCTGTCATTTCACTCATGAATACTTGAGTATGACTCTCCAAAAGATTACTACTACTGTCCCTAAAAATGAACAGTGATTCCTAATATTTACTACTCATTCCATGTGCAGTTTCCCCGATTGTCTCAGAAATTTTAGTTTGAAGTAAGAGTCTAATAAGGTTCACATACTCATTTGTCTGAACAATGTTCCATGTTTTGAATTTAGATCTGATTTCATCTTCACTGTGTCCTTTACTTTGTTCCTCTCTCCACCTTATTTTCTTTAAATTGAGAGTTAGCTCTAGAGACTTGATTGGATTCAGGTCCAGGTTTTTTTTTGGGTATTATTGTTGTTTCCTGAGATTGATTCATAGGTGTGCTGTATACTTCTTACTGCATTTTACCATCAAGCACATAATCTCTGATTGTCTTACTTTAAATGGTGCTAAGGTTGAGCAACAGGTTCAGGTGACGTCAGTCTGGTCCCTCCATTTTAAAGTTGCCTATCAACTGTTCACCTGATGGTTTTAGGATCTGTTCATGATAATTATTAGATTATTTCAGTGATTCTCAAGCTTTAGCATACCTCAGAATCACTTGGAAAACCGGTTAATATGTAGACTGCTGGGCTTCATCACCAAGAATTTATATTTCTAACAAATTTCCAGTCAGTGCTGATGCTGCTGGTCTGGGGGTCACACTTTGAGAACCACTGTATTACGTTATTGCAAAATGATGATTTACTAAATATCATTTCTTCTGAAATTAGTTTTTATAGGAGAGGCAGTATAAATGTTTTGTTTACCAGTTTTCAAAATACTGCTTGGATGTTCTACCAATCTTAAAGGTGACCGATAAGATTTTTTTGGTTGACTTTTGTTTTTATTGCTGTTTGTTTTTAAAGTATTTGATTCAGTCCATTGCAATCATTATATTTTTTGGTGAACCATCTTTTACCAGTGGGAACCCTTTCATATGGGCTCCTGCGTCCTACTGCCATGACCTTAGGAGTCTTTCTGGCACAACAATATGCTATTATGGGTATACTTCTGCCTCAGGCCTGGAATCAGCCATTTTTCCCAAGGTTTTCTGTTTCTTTTGGTAGGAATGATATATAGTGACCTCTCTGTATCCTAGAGGTTTTCACTGCCACTGTTTATCATTATTTCTAGGCCTTTTCAGAGGACAAAACTAAAAGATGTGACTTATTTTTCTTGTTCAAAAAAATTAAGTGTAAATACTATTTCCAATTCATATTAAATTTTATGGTGTTTTTATTTAACTTTTTTGATTTTATATTTCCATCTCTTATGCTGAAAATCCTAACAATATTGCTATAATTTCTCAGTTAATTTTACCATGTATAATAGTTTTGAAATAACACTACCAATATTATTACTAGCTATAAGACTGCTGAATGTAGTTTAAGGTTTCTTTGAGGTGTTTTTTGTTCTTAGGTTATATCCTGTGTTATAAATTCTCTTGAATTAATTCTTATCTATGTGATTATGCCATCAAATAGGTATATAATGGATTAATGCCTTTCTTTTTTTAAATTTATGATTGCTTTTTTAATTGTTAAAACACTGTGTAAAACGTATATGATTACGAAGTCCAAACTGTAAAACAAAGTAATCCACGTAATTCTAGCCTCCATTCCTGTCTGCCCTCTTCTGTTTTCTTCCTCTCCATTGTAACCATTTTTGTTTAGTTTTCATTTTCTTTCCATTATTTGTTTTTGAAAATGTTACCAAATACATATATATACATATAATCATATCTCTCCACATTTTATGAAAAAGATACTGTACACATTATTTTACATCTTCCTTTTCTCACTTAATGTATCATGGAGATAACTGTACATCAGTATTACAGGTACCTTCTTTGTTGTTTTTAACAGCTCGGTACAATCTATTCAGTGGGTATAACAGTTTGTTTAACCCATCTCCTATTTATGAATGTTTGGTTGTTTCCCATCCTTAGCTGTTACAAATAATACTGCAGTGATTGGCCATTTACATATGTCTTTCCTTTGTAAATACTTTCCTGCTATTATACACATAGATTAATGGTGCTTTGCAGTACCAGAGTATGTGTTTTAATAATTCATAGAATTACTTGGTTCTGTATTCTGCATTTATTTTGTGAAACTTAAACTAACAATGTAATCTGCACATCATAACAAATAAATATTGTAGAGGTGATTTGCTTTGATGTGCAGCTACAGGATCTCTTAGGCAAAGGAAAAATTCAGATGGGATATGATTAGCGGATTCAACTGATGGTTCTTAAGGGAAACATCAGGAGACTCCAGTTTATAATAGTTGAATTTTTCTTTCATTTATCCCTTCGTTGTGTTGTTTCGTTCCTCTATTTTTTAAAGTAAAAATTATTGAAGTATAACATGTAGATAGAAAAGTGTGAAGATCATAAAACATACTACTAAACAATTTTCTCAAGGTGAGTACACTTATATAACTAGCACCCAGATGCAGAAACAGAATGTTGCCAGTGTCCTGGAAGCCTAACATTCCCCCGTCTAGTCACCCTTCCTTACTTCTGTTCAGGGTAACTGCTGTCCTGACTTGTAACAGCATAGATTAGTCTGTTTAACTTCATGTAAATAGAGTTGTATTTTAATCATATATTTCTGTGTTCGGTTGTTCCGTTCAACATATTTCAGATTTGTTTATCCATTTTATGGCCTGTAGCTGTAGTTGTTGCTATGTAGTATTTCATTGTGTGAATATGCAGTAATTTATTTGTCCATTTTATTATTGATGGAGAGTTATTTCCAACCAAAGAGTTGTTTCTAATTTTTGACTATTATGTATAATGCTGCTATGACCGTTCTTACATATATGTCTTTTGGTGGACACGTGCTCAGTACTTTAACTGATATTTTCTCTTCAGCATTTCCACGTTTGGAGAATATAGTGTATGACAGTTTCCAAGTTAAACCGATTGCATTCTTGAATATGTTATGTAACATTGATTGCACATGTGTCAGAATTGCATATTTAACCCCAATACAATTATGCAATATATTTGTTCTCTAACATGTCATGTAGGGGATATAGATGAAACCAAGACTTTCTATGTAAGATATGTAAAAGTACACCAGTGATACCAGTTTTGCCGTGATTGCAGTAAGCAGTACATTTTGGATCATTTTGTCAAATGTTCTGGATACAAAGATGAATAAGATAATTGCCATGAAACTTATAGCCTAATAGATGGGGTATGATGTGATCATAACTTATTTTACATTGTGCAATCCTTTAAGTGCCAAAAAGAATGTATGAAATACTGTAGTAAGTACTAGCTAGCAGGATAGATTTTCTTTAGCTAGAGGACGGATTGTTGGGGTTTAGACACATAGATAGGGAAGGAATTCCAGGTCGTGGGAACAGCATGAGCAGTCTCTAGGGTATATGCAGGGAACTTTGAGGAATACAGCTTTCCTTGACCATAGCGTTTTTGAAAGCTAAGTTAGGTCCAGATAGTAGAGAATTCAATATCAAGAAATTTTTAAAAATAGTAGATGGGCCCTGGAAATTTGAGTGACGTTGATGTTTGAATGCCAAAGTGGCTCTGTGTACCACAGCTGTAGCTGTGATCTGCAGCTTTAGGAGCTTCTGATAAAACTAGTTAATGTAGACTGTACTATCCATTTCTTATGCTTGCATCCAGTAAATATGCCTGCTTTAAAAAAAAAAAAGTAGCAACTTGATTGAGATACAATTTACATACACTCCACTCGCTTTAAGTATATGATTTGGTTGTTTCCAGTTTGTTCATAAAGTTGTGCCACCATTACCGCAGAATATATCTCATTTTTATCTATCCATTGATCAGTTAATAGACATTTGGATTGTTTCCACTTTTTGGCTGGCTATTCTGAATAATTCTCCTATAAATTTTTGTGTACAAGTTTTTGTGTGAGCATATTTTCATTTCTCTTGCACACATATTAGGAATGAAATTGTTGGGTCATAAGGTAACTCCATGTGTAAAATTTTGAAGACCTGCCATACTGTTTTCCAAAGAATCCACTGACATAGATTAGTGGTACTGAGACAAAATAAATACTAACTAGAATTGATATCTAGTGAAACTTGTTTGAGAATGGAGGATATATATGTATATATATGTATATATGTATATATGTGTGTGTATACACATAGTAATTATTTATATATATACACATATGTGTGTGTGTGTGTGTGTGTATGACAAACAAAAGGTGGGGGAATACCACTAGTAGAAAAATATCTGCAATGCAAGAATGATAAGGAAAAGGAAATGGATAACAACATAAAATGGTACACATGGGTAAATCTACACAGATACTGGTAGTATAAAAACAACAAACATGTCAAACAGAGCTTAAATACCGGAAAATAGTGCCATATAAGGTGGTGGGTGGTTGAAATGGAGGAAATGAAATAGAATTAAAACATTCTATGGTTTGTTTGTGTTTTGAGGATGAAGATATTAAAGTCTAAAGTATGAATGTTAAAATTTCAAGGTTACATGGTGAATAAATAGAAGTATATAATTTCCAAAGTAATAGAAGAAAAATGGAATATAGAAAAATAATTTTAAAAGACTTTATGAAAGGGTAGGAAAAGAAACAAGTCATAGAACAAGTACAAAGAAAGAGAAAAATGTACAGTCAGAAATAAATTCCAACATATAAGGATCAAAATAAGTGAAAGCAGACTAAAGTAATGCAGTTAAGACAAAAATTTGTTAGGCTGGAAAAAAAAAATCCAGTTTCATGCTACTATTTAGAATATGTATACCCAAGATATACCAGTCCATAAAGGTTGTTGAAAGCAAAAAGATAGATAAAGATATCCAGACAACCAAAAGAAAGCTAATGTAGCTCCAGTCATATCAGATAAAATAGACTTTAAGATACAAAAGTTACTAATGATAAATATAGTAATAAAAGGTTAACTTACCAGAAAGTTATGATGTATTTTATAAATATGTAAAGCAGAAATATTCTAGGAGCAATGGACACATTTATTGTAGTAGGTGAGGTTTAACATACTTCTAATGGCCAAAGTAGCCAAATAGCAAAAGTAGCCAAGTAGCCAAAAAAAATTATTAAGAATAAAAAAGATTTTAAAGACAAAATCAACACTTACTTGATTTAATGGACTATATAAATCTGCAGTTGGCACTTGGAGGAAACACATTTTTTTCTAACGTTCGTAGAACAGTTATGGAAAGAACGTATGAGTCAAAGGAGAAGAAATCCTAAATGGAACTTAAAAGTAATTAGAACTGAATTATTAAAAATGCCATATTTCAAAACTTGGCATGTAGCTAAAACCTTACTGACAGTAAATTTATAGTTTTTATGTGAGAGAAGAAGAGACGTTCAAAATTTAATGAGTTGAATTTCTACTTAAGGAGTTAGAAAAGGAAAAACAGAATAAACCCAAAGAAAATAGAAGGAAAGAAATCATAAAGCTAAGAGCCCACATTAATAAAATAGTAAGCAAATGTACAATGAGCAAATAAACTGAAAGCTGATTCTTTGAAATAGGCAAATCTGATAAAAAGAAATGAGGCACAGACAAATAATACTAAGGAAAAAAAAAAAAGAGACACCTTATCTGTGGATACGTGGAGACGAAAAAGACAAGAGAATTTTATTAATTTTTATACCAAAATATTTATGTAGTGCTCATGATGTGCCAGGCATTATTTTAAGGACTTCAGGTGTATTAATTCATTTAATCATCAAAACAACTTCATAAGGTCAGCGATATTATCTCTATTTTATACATGAGGAACCTGAAGCACAGAGAGGTTAGATGACTTACCGAAACCCTAGCAGGTAGATAGAGCATTAAGAACCCGGACACTGCAACCTGATTGGACTTGAATACCAGCCAGCTTTGTTGTTTGTTGGTGTGACTTAGGGCAGGTAATTAAATCTCTGTGCCTCAGTTTCCTTATCTGTTAAATGTAAATAATACTTCACTTGTTCACTGGAAGGATTAAGTGAGTTGTAAAGCACTTTTAACAGTGTGGCACATTGAACTATACATGCATTACTGTTTTTCTTAGTTATTAAAGAGAAAGACCACATGATTAATCAGTAGATGCAGATTTATTTGACAAAATTCAGCATTCACTTATGACAAAAGCTGTTGGCAAACTAAGAGTAGAAGTGAATTTCCCTAATCTGAGTAATGTTTGGAAGATAAAGGGTGTCTACCAAAACCCACAGTTAAATGTTAACAGGAATATGGAGCAGTGAGGACCTTTGTATATTCCTCATGGGAGTATAACTTGGTAAAACCACTTTGGAAAGCAATCTGGCATTATTTAGTAAAGTAGAAGATACTCATATCTTCTGACCCAAAAGTTACATTCTATGGCAGATTTTTTTACTTCTCACAGAGTTTTCTTACACCCTTCCATAATTCACAGCTCTTATAGTCACATAGGGCCATGTGACTTTCGTGGCCAAGTATCTGTAAATCCCATTTAGTTGTGTTGTGTTGTTCCTGGGCTGAGCTTGGAAGGAAGGTGTGAGTTCTTCACACTGTCATCTCCTGCTGTGGAAACAGCCTATATCCTTAACTGTACCTGTTGGGAGGAAGCTCCTGTGGAGAGCAGCTGAGCTCACAGTGGACCTTAAGCCAGAAAGAAACTTAAATTTACTTATTATGTTAAGCTCTACTGACTTTGGATTCTTTCTTTTCCTTTCCTCCCCTCCCCTCTCCCTCCCTCCCTTCTCCCTAGTCTGTCTAGTCTATCCTAATATACACTCCCCTGTGTATATTCTAGTAGAGAAACTCTTGCATATGTGACCAGGAGTTGTATACAAGAATGTTAATAGGAACTGGAATGATATGATTTGGAGGTTGTAATGTGGAGTCTATAGAGTAGGAGAAAAGAGTCATTGTTTCTAGAGTCATAGATCAGTGGTTGTGATAATGTTTTAGACAGGTAAATAATTTCCTCTCACGTAATTTGGGAACTTACCACACTTTGAATTTATATTTACTTTTCTATTTCTGTAAGTGAGACGTAGAAATTTAGTTTCTAATTTTATGACCTATAGTTTTGTTTTACATTTATGTTGGATGTATGGGAGCCAATGTGCCTTGGGAAAAATGCAGAAAAAATGCACAAAGTAATATTGTATTAGTAGTTCTCCAGTATAAATATTTGTATTATAATGTTTTCTATACTTTGCCTTGATATGCTTGAGTTAAGATATCTTGTGTTCAAATGATGTTCAAATTAAATGTGACATGCAGTAGGGAAGTAGTTTTCAATTTTAGCTATGTACTAAAACCATCAAGGAAGCTTTAAAAAATTTCTGATGTCTGGGCCCTCCTCCAGACCAGTTATATCAGATTCTAATGTACAGCTGGGGTTGAGAATTGCTGGGCAAGAAAATAGATGAAGACGAAATATGGGCGCTTTTGGATAGATATTCTAGGACTATAGGGCCCAGTGATAATGCCGAATACCTTAGAAAATAACCAAAAAAAAAAAAAAAAAAAAAGAAAGAAAGAAAAAATTAAAAACAAAACTAACTGATCATGTCTACATAGCCACTTTTGAGTATTTATTTGGTGAAATCCATATTCTAGAATAATTCCACATTTAGATCATGCTACCATTATAGGAAATTAGAATTGTTTTGGATTCTTTTTTTTTTTTTTAAACTAAGTAAATATTTTTGGTGATGGCAGCCTTTTTTAGTGAATTAGCCACTTCAATGTTATATTTATTCTTAAAATTGATTTTTCTTTTAAAATAAATTTTGTTGAAATATACATTCAATAAAATGCACCCTTTTAAGCATATGTGTATTATATTTTCTATATTTTCTGGTGTTTTGACATCTGGGGCCTTTTTTATCCTGGAGAGACTGCCCTTACCATGGCTAGCTAATTCCTAGAGATAGCAAAGGACTCCTTGAGGAGTATGCGTTTCATATTGAATCAACCATCCTTTGGTTGTGAACCCTACCCCGCTACCCCACCCCAATATCTCCTTATTGACCTCTTACACTCCTAGGCCACTGTATTTCTGCTCTAATCACCCAGGGCCAGGTACCAGCCAACTAGGGGCCATTCTCCTGTAGAGACCACAGAAATTATTCAGACTAGCGAATTCTAAACCCGCTCAGCTTGTTTACTCTGTCATTCTTTCCCGTGAAAACCACAATAAAAGTTCCTGCCACATTTTCCTCCTGTTCCTTCTGCTTCCTGACCCACTCTGGTGCTTCCCCATGTGGCCCAGTGTGGTGTGGCATTCTTCCTGACTCTGGGGAACAGTGAGTATAAACTTCTTCATGACAATCATTTCCATGTCTGTCTTACCATATCTGGTTAAAACAAATCCTGGGTTCATTTTAAAACCAGTATGGGTGTGTGAATTTGGACAAATGTATACAGCTGTTTAACTACCACTACAGTCAAGATGTAGAACTTTGTATAACCCTCAAAAGTTCCCTTGTACCCCTTTGTAGTCATTAACCAACCCCTACTCCCCTTGCCCCCCAGACAATTTCTGATCTGCTTTCTGTCACTATGGAGTAATTTTGCATATTCTAAAATTTCATTTAATGAAATCCTACAATATGAACTCTTTTGTTTCTGATTTTTTTTCACTCAACAGAATATTTTTGAGATTCATCTGTGTTTCTGCTTATTTCAGTAGCTCATTGCTTCTTATTCCATTCCAGTATTCCAGTATTCCATTATGTCAGTATACTAAGATTTGTTTATCCATGTACCTGTTGATGAATATTTGGATTATTTCCAGTTTGAGGGGCCAATTATGTATAAAGCTACTATGAACATTCATGCTTAGGTCTTTGTATGAACATATTTTCATTTCTGTTGGGTAGACCTAGGAGTGGAATTGCTGGGTTGTAAGCAAGTGTATGTTTAAATTAATTAAAAAAACCCGCCAAACTGTTTTCCAAAGGGGTTGAACAACTTTACTTTCTCACTAACAGTGTATGCTAATTCCAGTTGTCACCAATATTTGGTGTTAATATTTTTTATTTTAGCAGTTCTAGTGGGTGTGTAGTGGCATCTCATTGTAGTTTAATTTGCCTTTTCCTCATGCCTAGTGATGTCGAGCGTCTTTGTTTTTTTGTTTTTGTGCTTCTTGGTTATTCATATATCCTCCTTTGTAAAATGTCCAACTATTTTTCCCATTTAAAAATTGAATTACTTCTTTCTTAGTATGAGTTGTAAGACTTCTTTTTATATTCTGGATAAAAATTCTTTATTATAAGCTTATTTTCTCCAATCTTTGTTTTGCCTTTATTTTTTAATGGTATCTTTCAAAGATCAGAAGTCTTAAATTTGGTGAAGTTTCTAGTTTATTTTAAAGACTTTATGTTTTGTGTGTTTGTGTGTTGTAAGGAAGTATTGCCCTATCCTAAGATCAAGAAGATTTTCTCCTATTTTCTTTTATAAATTTTGTGGGTTTTGAGCTTTTATTTAGGTCTAGGATTCATTTTCAGTTAATTTTTACACATGGGGTAGAAGTAGGGTTGAGGTTAATATTTTCCATACAAACATCTAGTTTATCCAGCGCCATTTGTGGAGATGCTCTCTTGATTTTTGCTTAATTAGAATGTGTTAACATGTCTTTCTCTTGTATTGATACATTGTAGTTCAGAGGGAGTTTCCCAGTGAACAGTAGTAAATGCCATCCATCATACTTGAAGTAGTATACTGTAAGATTGTGCAAGTTTTTGAAATGTAGAAAGACAAGAAATTTTGTTCTCATAATCAGCCAAAGCTCAGTGCCCTTTTACATAATATGCTTAGTCAATAGGAATTTTTGCTTTGGAACTTAGTCTTAGCTGTACATAAAAACTGAATATTTTTATTATTTAGCTAGTCTAAGCAGTCTAGGGAGTGAAAAGCAGTAGACTACTTTTTTTTTTAATGAAGTATAGTCAGTTACAATGTGTCAATTTCTAGTGTAAGCATAACATCCCAGTCATGCATGTATTTGTTTTCATATTCTTTTTCATTAAAGGTTATTACAAAATATTGAATATAGTTCCCTGTGTTATACAGAAGAAATTTGTTTTTTGTCTGTGTTTATATATATGGCGTTTAACATTTACAAATCTCAAACTCTCAAATTTATCCCTTCCCACCCCCTTTCCCCTGGTAACCATAAGATTGTTTACTATGTCTGGGAGTCTGTTTCTATTTTGTAGATGAGTTCATTATTGTCCTCTTTTTTTCTTTTTTCTTTTAGATTCCACATATGAGTGATATCACATGGTATTTTTCTTTCTCTTTCTGGCTTACTTCACTTAGAGTGACGATCTCCAGGTCCATCCATGTTGCTGCAAATGGCATTATTTTATTCTTTTTATGGCTGAGTAGTATTCCATTGTATACATATTCCACAACTTACTACTTTTATTAGAATATCCAACCTCAAGAAATGTAGAATCTAGTGTGCAGAGATTCTTTGTATATCTAAAAAGAGAACACGTATTTGGTAATGTGTGAGAAAGGGAATGGCGTTTATTTTCTAGTTGACCAGTGGGGTTTTCAACCTGGTGTGTGCATCAGAATCATCTGTGGACTTTAAAATTCCTTCACATTGTCCTACCTGAAATTAATTCTCAGTCTTCTCTGGTAGAATTTTTGGTAGGTAATTGTTTTGGTTTGCTTTGAAGCTGTCCAACATGATTTTGATGTACAGCCCAAGTTACCAATCATGCTGATTATACTCTGTTTTCTCATTTGACCTCTCAGTCATCCTATGAGACAAGTAGTGTTAGCTCAGTTTTGCATATGCGGAAGATGGAACTTAGTGTGATTACATATCTTCCTTCACAAGTGATACAAATAAAACTCAGAGAAGAAATTTTTTTAATGACCTTTAAATACTTTAAATGGTGTTTAACCTTAATAGTTAAAAAATACAAGTCAAGATATCATGTTTGTAATTTACTACGCTGTCAGTTTGGTAACGGTTATAAAGAATAATATCTTATTATGGCAAAAGAGTGGTGAAGCAAGCCCTATTTTATGATTCTGAGGGTGCATATGGGTATAGCTATTTTGGAGAGCAGCAGTTGTACAAAAGTGATCATAAAAGCATATTCTGATGTTTGTTGAAACATTATTTGAAGTTGTTCCCAAGTTAAGTTGTTAAATATTTGGGAGATTGATTAAATAAATTATGGTATATACATTGGAACACAATGAAGCTACTAAAGAGAATACGGTTAACCCTATAATCCCTGGTAGAGATTTCCACATACATTAAATTTTAAAAGGTTGCAGAATGCTATGCACTGTGATCTTGGTTTTTTAAATCTATGCATGTTTAACTCTATTAACATGTTTATTTGTACATATATAGGAAAAAGTTTAGAAGGAAACACAAAAATATTGAGACTGGTTAGGTCTGAGAAGAAAAATGGGTAGGATAGAGTGTTCCGTATTTTATACTTGTTTGTTTGTATTCACTAGATAGTAAGGTCTGTTGCTTCTGTAATTTTAAAAAGATATAAATATGAAAAATATAACTTGTTCAAGATCAACACAGTTGGTAAGTGGCAGAGCTAGTACTTGGAATTATCAGACTCCAAGGGAGAAATTTTTCAGGGAAATATTAACCAATATGACAATGAATTTTAGCTGATTTGCAGAAGAGAAAGGCATTTAAAATTTTTCATTTTTAAAAATTTACATACGATAAAATTCCCTTTTGGTGGTGTAAAGGCCTATTTTTTTTTAAACAAACTTTTTTTGAAGGATAACATACTTAAGAAAAGTGTACACATTTTAACTATTCAGCTCAATGAATTTACACACAGTGTCAGGTAACTGGTACCTGGTTCAAGAAACAGAACACTGCTTGTGTCCCTGAAGTCCCCCTCATGATCCTTTCGACTCCCACTATCCTGACTTCAAACACCAGGGAGTGATTAATTTAGTCTGTTGTTGAGCCTTATGTAAATGGAACTATCCATGTGCTCTCATTGTCTGGCTTCCTTTTGCTCAGTATTATGTTTGTGTTTATCCATATAGGGTATGTAGTCTAGTTCATCCCCATTGCTGGAGGCCAGGATTTATCAAATGTGGCCCTATTGACATTTTGGATGGGATAATTCTTTATTACGGAGGGGCTCTCCTGTGCCTTGAGGCATGTTTACTAGAATCTCTGACCTCTACCCACGAGGTGCCAGTAGTACCCCTCAGTTATGATAACTTAAAATGTCCCTTGGCTCAATGGGGCGTGGCAGGATCTGGTTGAGAACTACTACAGTACAGTATTCCTTTGTGTGAGTATGCCACAATTTAATTACCCAGGCTACTGTGTTGTTGAGTATTTGGATCATTTCCATTTGCGTTTGTAAAGAATAATATTGCTATGAACATTTTTGTACAAGTTTTTTGAAAGATATGTACATATTTCTACTGAATATGTACATTATATTGAATTTATATGTAATAAGATACATATATGTTCAACTTTATTAGATTTTGTCGCATTATTTTCCAAAGTGGTTATTCCAGTTTTCACTCTGCCAGTCATGTATGAGAATTCCACTTTTCTACATTCTCATGAGGCTTGAATTTGAACTATGATATTTTGAACTTTAGTGCCTGAATTTTATTCTTTTTAATGTACCCACTGGTTGGCACAGTGAACGGCATACAAAGGATGTCAGTTGCTGAGTGAATAAAGACATGACTTCTAGCCATCTCCTTTGATGTCCTGTGATCTTGATGACACATGGCTCAGCTCTGGCATTTGGGAACCTCATCAGCGTTGCTCTTTCCTGTGTTGATGACAAGGTCTCCCTTCCCGCCATCAACAACAGCTTATGGTCTCTAGATGAGGCCTTATTTTCATTTTCCTCATGAGTTTCATTAACTGACACAACTATCAAAACCAGTTGTCAATAACTGTGATACCAAAAATTTACTGAAATTGTTTTTAAGCTTTGTCATTTAAACAAGACTTGCCAGTCAAACGGAATCTGTTTTTCCTTTTATGCTGTGAGTGTATTTTTATGGAGGGATGGAACTCTTTTTTAAATTAAAAACTGTGTTTACCTGCTCTAGGTGTTCTGCATATTCCTTAAATGTTAAGCATTTGAAGGCAGATACTATGCCCTCCCAGGTTTTTTAAAGCACGTGTCATTACCAGTGTATCATCATCATCATTTTCATTGGCATCATCATTATCTAGAGTCATGGTACTTTTGTATGAAGCTTCACATATATGTATATAATTTATTTAGGTGAAATTCATATAACATAAAATCAGCGATTTTAAAGTGAAAATTCAGTAGCATTTAGTACATTCATAGTATTATGCAGCCACCACCTCCATCTATTTATTTTTAAGTAGTTCCAAAACATTTCCACAACTCCAAAGCAAACCCTTTATCCATCAAGCAGTTTGTTCTCTTCCCACTTAGCCCCCAGCAGCCGCCAATCTGTAGTCTGTCTCTGTGGATTTATCTATTTTGGTTATTTTGTATGAATAGAATCATATAATATGTGACTTTTAATGCCTAGCTTCTTTCACTTAGCATAATGTACTCAAGGTTCATGCATATTATAGTGTTTTTATGGCTGAATACTATTCCATTGTATGTATATACCACAGTTTATCCATTCATTCATTGATGGACGATTGAGCTCTTTCCACCTCTTGGCTATTGTGAAGTGCTGCTAAGAACATATACATGTACTTTTCATTCTATTACATGACTACATTGTTACAACCATCACCACCAATACTCAACAATTTCGTATCCCAAAGAATTCCTTGAACACAAGGACTCCTCTGCAGTCAGACACTCCCTCCCTTCTAACTGCTGGCAACCACTGATTGTGGTTTTATAGCATTAAGAAACTTAATATCTCAACTAGATAATCTGGCTTTCCTTAAGTATGTGATAGATTTCTTAGGAGTTAAATTTTTATTATTAAAGACAAAGTTTTAGAAGCCAGAGATTAGAAATACATACTTTTTTCCATTTGTGCTGGTTTGGGAGGTTTTTGTTAAAATTGAAATATAGTTAGAAATACTTTTTACGTATTTACTAAATTCACTTTTTCCAACTTGTCAATTATGATAAAAGGAATAAATTAAAATAACTGGCATAAAATCCTGCACTTACCTAGAGAACAGAGCTAACTATCAGGAACGCTATCTTAAAATATTTTATAAATTCAATGTGAAATTATTAGTTTAGATAGGTTTTTTTTAAATGAACTGTTTCTTATCCTTTCTATTTTGTTTTGTTTGTATACAAAAGATGCTTTGGAATTTTACATTTTCTTCCTGCTAAAATTATCAGTTAAATATATACTGATATGTTTTACATGTTAATTTTAAAAGCTCAGAGGAAGATTATTCAGCTTTCTGAAAACGTAGCATGCACAATAAAATAACTGTTTGCCAGGAAAAAAAAAAAAAAGCCCTGTTGTCTTCTAGTACCAGTTGGTATTACGTAGATTTGTTTGGTGTCTCATATTTTATTTATAGTAGTTTGGAGCTGGAAACCAGATACTAAACAAATACTGATGTTCCACTGTAGCTTAGCTATGCATTGGAGTCTTTCTTTGATCATTATTATTTTTCCTTGTGCATATACTTCTATGAAACTAGGAACATCTGGGAAACTGGCAACTTGCTTGAGTCGAGTCCTATATGCCTTAATATAGAAATAGTATGTAGCATGTATTAATGTACTCACTTGTTTAGATAATATTTATAAAAGCATTGTAATTTTATTAATACGTTGTGAATTAATAGAAGATTCTTAATGATCCTCAGTAGTTAACCGAGAGAGAACAAGAGGAAACATTTATCATTATTGTTTGACTGGTTGTAGAAGCTTCCCAGTCTCCTCCTTCCTCTCAAGAAAAGAGCTTTTGTAGGGAGAAATCACAGATCTGATGGTTGTATTTCTTTAAATATTTCAGATATATACTAAATATTCTAGAGATCTAAGAACTTTTTACTGTTTAAGTCATATCACTAGATAATTTTAATTGTACATTTATTCTTCTCGGTATTTATTTGTTGTGTAACCTTGTTTACCTCCTTTAGTATGCATACCTATGCTTTGAAATGGTTTTGTTTTATCCTGGGAGTGACCTTTATTCATTGGCCTCATTACTCCTTCATAGTAAAAAAAAAAAAAAAAAAGAGCACTTGTGAATGAATTTTCTGAAATCTTATATAACATAATGGAAACATATGACATTAAAAAAGAAGACATCAGGTGTGTGGCATTCAAAGTTGATCTTAAAGTTAGAACTCTTAAAAATCTATCACCCAAGACTTGTTCAATAATCTTTTTTTAGAGGTAGCATAAAATGTTGTGTCTCGACTTAATAAGAAAAAAACAAACAACCCAGTCCAAAAATGGGCAAAAGACCTAAACAAGTAGTTCTCCAATGAAGACATATGAATGATCAATAGGCACATGAAAAAATGCTCAATATCACTAATTATCAGAGAAATGCAAATCAAAACTACAATGAGGTACCACCTCACACCAGTCAGAATGGCCATTGTTCAAAAGTCCACAAATAGTAAATGCTGGAGAGGCTGTGGAGAACAGGGAACCCTCCTACACTGCTGGTGGGAATGCAGTTTGGTGCAGCCACTGTGGAAAACAGTATGGAGATTCCTCAAAAGACTAGGAATAGACTTACCATATGACCCAGTAATCCCACTCCTGGGCATATATCCAGAAGGAACCCTACTTCAAAAAGACCCATCCCCCCCCATGTTCATAGCAGCACTATTTCCAATAGCCAAGACATGGAAACAGCCTAAGTGTCCATCGACAGATGACTGGATAACGAAGCTGTGGTATAAATTATACAATGAAATACTACTCAGCAATAAAAACTGACAACATAACACCATTTGCAGCAACATGGACGTCCCTGGAGAATGTCATTCTAAGTGAAGTAAGCCAGAAAGAGAAAGAAAAATGCCACATGAGATCGCTCATATGTGGAATCTAAAGAAAAGAAAAGAAAAGAAGAAAAATGAAAAGAACAAATGAACATAAATATAAAACAGAAACAGACTCATAGACATAGAATACAAACTTGTGGTTGCCAGGGAGGAGGTGGTTGGGAAGGGACAGACTGGGAGTTCGAAATTTGTAGATAATGACAGGTATATATAGAATAGATAAACAGAATTATACTGTATAGCACAGGGAAATATATACAAAGTCTTGTGGTAGCTCACAGTGAAAAAGAATGTGATAATTAATATATGTATGTTCATGTATAACTGAAAAACTGTGCTCTACACTGAAAATTGTAAACTGACACAACATTGTAAACTGACTTTAACTCAATAAAATAAAAATTTAAAAAAAAGTCACCACATCATGAAAGAGGAATAAAAATACATAAAAGTTCTGAAAATTAAATTAAGAAATATTGTGTCTGATAAACTGCCTTAATAGTATTTGTAAAATAAAGAGTATTTTAACTTCGTTTTAAAAATGCAAAGGAACTAAAAAATTGACTTCAGACATAGATTGGTTCATTCATTTGCTAAACTCATTTTGTGCACAATTTTGTTTTTTTAAAATGCCAGACACTATGCTGGGCCCATGGAAAAGAATGAGATTCTTTAGGAGAGGGATTTTTTTTTTTTAATTGAAGTATAGTCAGTTTGCAATGTTGTATTAATTTCTGGTGTACAGTATAGCGATTCAGTTATATGTATATATATTCCTTTTCAGATTTTTCATTATAGGCCATTATAAGATACTGAATATAGTTCCCTGTGCTATACAGTAGGACCTTGTTGTTTATCTATTTTATATATAGTAGTTAGTATCTGCAAATCCTGAATTCCCAGTTTATCCCTCCATACCCTCTTTTCCCCCTGGTAACTATAAGTTTGTTTTTTATGTCTGTGAGTGTTTTTGTTTTGTAAATATTTTCATTTGTGTCATTTTTTTAGATTCCATGTATAAATGATATGATGTGGTATTTTTCTTTCTCTTTCTGGCTTACTTCACTTAGTGTGACAGTCTCCAGGCCCATCCATGTTGCTGCCGATGGCATTATTTTATTCTCTTTTTATGGCTGAGTAGTTATTATGTATATATACCACAACTTCTTTATCCAGTCATCTGTTGATGGACATTTAGATTGTTTCCATGTCTTGGCTACTGTAAATAGTGCTGCTGTGAACATTGGGGTGCATATATCTTTTAGAATTAGAGTTCCCTCTGGATATATGTCCAGGATTGGGAGTGCTGGAATATATGGTCAGTCCACTTTTAGTTTTTTAAAGAAATCTCCATACTGTTTTCCATAATAGCTGCACCAAACTACATTCCCACCAACGATGTAGGAGGGTTCCCTTTTCTCCACACCCTGTAGGACGGGGATTCTTAATCAGCTTTCCTGTCAAGTATCCCTTTGGAAGCCTGGAAAAGCTTATAGACCTCTTCTTAGAAAAATGTTTATATACCATAAAACAAAATACATAATTATAAAGGAGATGCATTATATTGAAGTAGTTGTGATAGAGTAGCATGTACTGCATATTAACTCATTAAATATTGAGAGCTATCAGTGGGTCTAATAAACATTGTAATTTTGAAGTAATGAGCATAAACAATTTTTCTAAGATATCTGCATCAACTGTAGTGTGATAAAACTATCTGTGATTCTTGTTGGTGATCAAAGTTATAGGAATTGCTAATATCATTGATGTTTGTTGCCTAAATTTTAATTGAAGGAAATGTTAAGTTGTGGTTAGAGTTAGTGACAGTAAATATACTATTTTTTCCTCTTTCCAAATTCATTTTGTACATTGAACCACAGATCCCTTCTGTGTCAGTGAACTTGACCTTAAGGACCCCTCCTTCAGGAGCTCTTAGTTTAAGCTATAAGATTGACACTTGATAGGTAATTAGAGCTGAAATCTGAGCAGAGATTTTGTCTCATTCATCTTTGCACTTCCTGGTGTACAGCTTAAAGTTTCAGTCATGAATATACATACATGTAGTTGTTTTCATATTCTTTTTTATTATAGGTTACTACAAGATATTGAATGTTTCTGTTAGAGGAGGTGGCATTGATCTGCATTCTAAATCTAGGATACTCTGGGTTTTCAGGTTGAATAAAGTAAGGGAGAGGTACTTATAAGGCGTTCTCACAGGCATAGCCTAAGGAAAGGGTATGGCTTATTTAGTGATTATTGAGTTTCAGGATATGCATATAAGGGAATAGAAGGAAATGAGAAGTTGGGATAATACTGGAGCTCAGATTGTAAGCAGAGTTTTGTGTATATTAGCAGCTGGGAACTAGTGGTGATATGATTTGAGCAGCTTTGTGTTTTAGGGGTTATCTTAGATAACATTGTGACAAACAGGTGGTACAGAGTTGGGAGGGACTGGAAGCAGGAGCCAATGAAGGCACTATTACATTTATTACAGGTTAGAGAAGGTAGATCATGACAGTAGCAGAAAGATGGAAAAGGAGGAGTTATATCTGGGAGAAAAGGATTCAGTGTTTGAATATGAAATGTGAAGGAGAAGGAGTTGTAGCTGAATCTACTCTGTTGGAAGATTGGGGCATGGGTGATGGCAGGGCCGTTAACCGAGGTAATGAATACAAGAGAGAAGAGTAGGCATGGGGGAGAAAATAAGGAAGTTTAGCTGTACTTAATAAGTTTGTGCTACCTTGACGTCCAGGTAGAGGTTTCCTAGTAGGCAAGACAGTTGAAGCTAGAGATAAAGATTTTGAAATCTTTATATCAATACATTACAGTCATCTGTGAAGGTGTTTTATTTTTAATTTTTTTAAGGTTCATTTTACTGAGGTATAATTTACATGCATTCAAATTCTTTTTTAGGTTTGCAGGGTTTTTTTTAGGTTTTACAAATGTATAGTTATATAATCACCACAACCTAGATATAGAACAATTCTATCCCTCAAGAAGTTCCCCCATACCCATTTTATAGTGATTCTTGCCTGTTCCACATCCAGTTCCTGACAACCAATTATTGATCTGATTTTTGTCTGTATAGTTTGTCCTTTTCAGAATGTCGTATTAAATGAACTCATACATTATATAGCCTTTTGTATCAGATCCTTTTACTTAATATAAATACTCTTGTGATTCATTCATGTTATTGCATGTATTAGTAGTTCGTTTTGGCCGCTGAGTAGTATTCCGTTATGTATGTGAACGTTTTTAAAAGATGCATATACTTGGGCTCCAATACTGTATCTGAATTCAGAAAGATGGCTAGAAAGTGGTAATTTGTTGGAAACAGGATGAGATGAGTGTGTCAGGGAATAGAGTGCAAGGAGATAACAGTGTCAGATGTTGTACACATGTTGAGTGGGGCATTTAGAGGCTGTGCTTGGGTAACTTTTTCAACTTTGGTTTAGAAGGGAAGGAAATGTGGCAATAACCTAACATCTAGTTTTTTAGAGATAAATGGGTGGAAGAAACAAACTAGAGTTATAAGAAACAGGCAAGATTGAACAAGAGACCATAAGGGGTGAAATCAACTCTATAGACTTGGAGAGGAAGAGGAACAGCTTTCCTTTTAAGGTGAAAAAGGAAGGTAATATGATTGGGCTCTGTTACAGGTGATCTAAGGATGATGGAGAATTGGTTAGAAAATTTGTGAGCATTGATATGAAAAGAAATAAACAGTCATTAATAGTTTTGTGGTAATGGCATGATGAATCACTAAATTCCTAGAAAGTGAGTCTGGAATAAGGTGGAACAGGAGAGCTTAAAGTTTAAAAAAAAAAAAAAAGGGCTGTATCCACATATAATATCTTGAGGGCTTGGACTTTTAGGATTGTCATGAGAAAGGAAGGTGATAGATACTAGAGATACTTATATTTTGTTGTGGTTTAGAGGTTATTTTGAGAATTGTTAGCACTTAAAACTATTAGCTAAAATGTTATTTAAAGAAAGATTGAATAACCTAGTGGAATTGGCATCATCGAGATTGATTCTTAATTTTCCAAGCTTTTGCTTTTATTGTATGTGCCTGTAGGATCACCACTGTGATTCTAAACTAATTTATTTTAGTCTTATTTGTGAACCCTGAATAATACATAGCACAAGACTCCTCTAAAACCTGTTTCTGTATTTTAGACAGCATCTCAGTTTTCAGGTACTCTAGGCTGATAATAAAAAATGAATCCTAATTTTTTCCTTTTTGGGAATTCAGAATACTTTGATGGTGGAGTGACGTTTGCTTTCTTTCAAATAACCTCTTGATTTTCATAAGTCCCGAAGCATTTTGTGAGTTAAAAGACCATTCAAAACAATGGCCTTCAGGTTGATTATTAAATTCATAAATTACCAGCAGGCTGACTTTAAAACTCTACTTCTGTTTCTTCTAGAACTTAGAAGTTAAACTTATTCGCAAGCTGTTAGCTAAAAAAGGGATGTTACTGGATTTATCTGCATATTTTATTCAGTTTTTCATATCCGCAAAAAAGCTGAGATTTTTCTCAACCTGAAAATAGATAAAACCTATTAATGTACAGATCATTTTAGACGTGCGGGAAAGACAAAGAGAAAGGAAAAAGATTTTGCTCTAGAAGCTGTCAATTCTTTCCTGCTGATTTTTAAAATTACATTTCTGTTCCTGACTTTCCAGCAGAGATATATCCAAATACATGTTTTAGCTTCCTTTAGGATATCTTCTTTTGGACATCCCACCAATGCTTTAGAATAATTACAAAATCAAATTGTTTAGGTTTCTTATTTCTGCCACCGGGTTATTTTGAGAAATAGTTAGCACTGCCCTAATACCACATTTAATCATTCATGAATTATTTTTGATTCTTGCTTTCTCAAATCCTTTTTTCACCATTGCCATTACCATCCTACTGGACCCATTACCTAGATCCAGCCCTGGTAATTTCAGACTGGTTCTCTCTGTTGCTTTTTTAACAGCACCTATATTGTGTTACTCTCTTCCTAAAGAATATGTGATGTTCTTGGTTTTTCGATTTTTGGGTTTTTTGTTCATATCTGAAAGTTTTAGAATTCTAGTATCTTAGAGTTTCATTGGGTGAATTTTACCTTTTCATTCTTATTTTCCAAATCTCTACACAACCTTTGGGTTTAGTAAGCCAGTAATCCTGCTGTTTACATTTTACTCTCATCTTTTTTTAATTGAAGTATAGTCAGTTTACAATGTTGTGTCAATGTCTGGTGTACAGAATAATAGTTCAATCATACATGTACATAAATATGTTCATTTTCATGTTCTTTTTCATTATAGGTTACTATAAAATATTGAATATAGTTCCCTGTGCTACACAGTATAAACTTGTTGTTTATCTATTTGATATATAGTAGTTAGTATCTGCAAATCTTGTACTCCCAATTTATCCCTTCCCACCTCCCTCCCTCTTGGTTTACCATAAGTTTGTTTTCTATATCTGTGAATCTGTTTCTTTTTTGTAATTAAGTTCATTGTCTCTTTTTTAGATTTCACTTTGCTCTCATAAGTCCTCGTCAGTTTTGTGCTTGCCTCTTCATAGCGCATTGCCCCCTCAAAATATAGAAAGTTCTAAAGAATTTAGGATATATCTTATATCATAATACTTCATCATGTAAAGATTAATATTTTAGGTAATTAGGTTTATTTATGTATTTATTTTAATGGAGGTACTGGGGTTTGAACCCAGGACCTCGTCGTGCATGCTAGGCACACACTCTGCCCTTGAGCTATACTCTCCCCTTTCGATTAATATTTTAGTATATACCCTATCTTCTTAGATTATAGGCTCTTTGGGGCTTGGGTTGGCTGTTTTTACCTCTACCTCTACAAAAGCCAGTTTTGACTTTTATGTATAGTAATAATAAAAGCATATACCTGGAATACTAATATTTCTGGAAGCATAGAATATGTACATGTATGTATTTTTATATCTTCTCATAAGCTTATTGTTATAGCTTATAGAGACCTATTCTGGCCAGGCACAGAATAGGTCTCTAATTGAGGTGTGTTCAACAAGTAAAATGCAATTAGTTAGTTAATAATAGCCATCTTTAATTGTATATTTACAGTATGCCAGATATTGTGCTAAATGCTTCATACATATTAAGCTCCTCTAAATACTTACAATAATTGCATGGCATAAGTATTTTTATTTACATTAAGAATTGTAATATTTAGCAATACAGCTAATAAATGACAGAACTGGGACTTGTACCTTGGTCTGTTTGTAAAAGTACTCAATCACTGTGCTGTATTCCTTCCCATAATGTGTGTTTATATGAATTTATGTGTTTAAGACTTTTTAAATTATATTAGGCATCCTAAGACACTTTCATATTTAAGTGCATGGCCATATATATGAAGCTTACTGTGTAAATTTACACTCCTAAAATATAGCAAAGTGGTCTACCCTATGTATTGCACTGTTAATAAAAAGTCTGATTTGACAGAAATCAGAGGGTAGTGTATAGCATTCATAAATTCAAAATTGAATCTAGGGATTCTGAACCCAGAAAGGGAAAAAACTTGCCTAAGAAATGAGACTCAAAATCAGACTATGTAACTGTGTCAGAGTACAAAACTAAAGTTTATAACAAAGACTGCAAGATATAGTAAACTAAGATAAAATGATTTCTCTCTCATATAATAGTGAAAACAAAAGAAAAGTAGATAGGTAGTTTTAGCAGGTAGACAGTGCAGTTGCATGAAGCCATCTAGTGATCCAAACTGATAGGTCTGCTAGTATAGCTCTACCGTCTTCATCATGTGATTTTTCTTTCTGAGTCCAAGGGGGCTGCACTAATTATTGCTGTTTCCTAGCTATCAGGAAAAGGCAAGGGAAGTAGAAGGAAAAGCAATTTGTACTTAGGGAGATAGCCTAGAAGTTGCACACACCTGTTCCTCTTGTAGTCCATTAACTTGAATTTAGTAATATGGCCACACTTAGATGCAAGGGAAGCTAGGAAATGTAGTCTCTAGTTCAGTAGCCATGTCCCTGTGAAAACTCTGGTAGTCTTATTATTAAAAGGAAAGGAGAAAGCAAACCCTAGGTCAGTAGTCTTAATTACAGTCTTTATTTTGTTTTCAATATGAATGGCTATAGAGATTTTTAGGATATAATGATGAAGCCTTAATAATGTCTGATAACAATGACAGGGCTAAATGTGGGGCATTTGCTAGATAACGAGTAAGAGATAAGTTAGAGGTGTGCCAAGCAACAGTAGTGGTTAATTAGGCTTCTCTAGGGTGTTTCTGTTTTCCATTAGAAAGGCTTTTTAGTTGAAAAAGCAAGATTTTGGTGGGGGTAGGGACGCAAGATTGGAAAGTGGCCAGGAGAATATCTAGAAAATGTGGGATCTGGGAAAATGTAGGTGGTGGGACAGGGAACATTGCAAGGTCAGGCTACAGAGATTCTAGCTCAGCTGGAGGGAGTCTGCACTAGAGTGAATAAACTAGAGGGCCTGAGTAACTTGAGGGGCAGGGTAGGATGGAAACATTTATTCTACAACTGAACAGAAAGATTTTTTGCTTTTTCTTTTTGATTAATTAGTGTCTTTATTTGTATTTTTTAATTGAAGTATAGTTGATGTATATTAGTTTTTGATGTAGAACATAGTGATGCAGTATTTTTATAGATTGTACTCCTTTTAAAGTTAATACAAAATAATAGCTAGATTTTCCTGTGCTGTACAATGTAACCTTGTTGCTTATTTATTTTGTACATAGTAGTTTGTATCTCTTAATCCCTTACCTCCATTTTGCCCTTCCCACCTTCCCTCTCCCCACTGGTAACCACTAGTTTGTTCTCTGTATCTGTGGGTCTGTTTCTGTTTTGTTGTATTCATTTGTTTGTTTTATTTTTTTAGTTTCCACATATTAGTGACAAATAGAATATTTGTCTTTACCTGACTTATTTTACTAAGGTAATACCCTCTAGGTCCCTCCACATTGTTGCAGATGGCAGAATTCCATTCTTCTTTATGTCTGAATAATATTCCTGCGTGTGTGTATGTGTGTGCGTGTGTGTCACATCTTCATTCTCTCACCGTTTGATGGACACTTAGGTTTCTTCCATATTTTGGCTATAGTAAATAATGCTGCTGTGAACATTGGGGTGCATATATCTTTTTGAATTAGTGTTTTCTTTTTTTTCAGATATGTAACTAGGACTGGGATTGCTGATCATATGGTTGTTCTATTTTTAGTTCTGTTGAGGAACTGCAATACTGTTTTCCATAGTGGCTGTACCAATTTACATTCCTGCTTTTTTGCTTTTATTTTTTAATGACAGTGGGCAAAGGAAGACTATTACTGTCTTTGTACTGCAAGCTGTATCCCCATTCCACACAGGTAGATATTGTACTTCCTCTGTGAATACATTTTCTTTATTGTGTTGGGGATGCCCGCAATACCACCCCATGTTCAGTAATTCACTGCAGAAACTCACAGGAATCAGCATATAGTCAAACTCAGAGCTAAAGTTTACTACAGGAAAGGATACAAAGCTTATACAAATCAGCAAAGGAAAAGGCATATGGAGCAAGGTCTGGAGAAAGCTAGGTGCAAACTTCCAAGCGTCGTTTCCCAGTAGAGTCACACAGGATGCATTTAAATTCTCCAGCAATGATGTGCTATTATTGGGGACTGGTCACATAGTGCCCAAGGTTTTTATTAGATACTGGTCATGTAGGAACCTCTGACCAGCATGTACCGAAATCCAGCCTCCCAGAAGAAAAGCAGGTATTCCTGCATAAACATATTTTGTACAGTTGTTTAGTCATAGTAAACCACACTTATCACTTAGGGAATGTTTCATGTTAGTATAGAGAACTGTTTACCAGTCAAGTTTCCAGATACCAGCCAACGGCCAGTCTTACAGACAGGTCTTTCTAAGGATGGCAGTCTTAAGTTTGCCATGCTAACTTCTTTCTGCACACTCGTCACTGACTTTATTCATGCAAGTTTTCTAGGTTTCTTGTGGAATGAATGCCATGTCCCCAAGTAGACAAAGTCAGAAGTAATAGTTTATGGACTGCTTTCTTGTTGATTATCTTATTTAACTCTCCCCACAACTCTGTGATTGAGGTAAGTGGAGGAGAGAACTTTTATTAACCATTTTATAGACAAGCAAGTAGAAGTTTAAATAAGGAACTTAAATGATGTCCAAAACTAACAAAGTTTGGAGGCCAGGTTCTGTGAGTTCCAAATACTTTAAATACTCTAAAAAATACTTATGCATTTAAATTTGATCATCACTGAAAGGGAAAGTTAAAGGGAAAAAAGGGACATTTAAAGTTAAATGTTTTGTTAGCTTCCTGTAAAATCTCCCTAATAGTTATGACTTGGACCCCTCTCTCCCAGTCTTGGAGAAAGAGAGAAAAGAGGATTGTATAGTAAGTTTATATTATGTTTAGAATATTATTTTCCTTTTTGAGAATAAAGAATTGGAAGCGAATACTGAATGCATTACACCCTGGAATCACTGTGTACCTCAGAGTAAGTATGAGCAAGGAGGTACTGAGATACGTTTGTTTCATTCTCATTTAAAAAAAAAGACCCGTTAAAATCCTGTTTCTTGTTTCATTAACATTAAACTGATCTCAAGATAAAAAATTTTGCCAGAGTTCATTCAAAAATTAGTTTTTAGCTTTGACCTGTTAACAGGCTACTAAATATCAACCGTGGTGCTAGATGCTAGAATACAGCTGTGCACAAGTATGGTCCCATCCTCACAGAGCTTATGGTCCATAGAAATGGAGACAATAAGTAGGCAGTTATGACAGAAGTCTGTTAACTGCCAGAATGGAGGATGTACAGAGTGTCAGTTTAGAGCTCTTTAGGAGTAGAGAGTGGGGTGCTATGGAGGCAAATTGGGAGGGGTCCCTATTCCAGATGTAAGGTGGGGGATTGGAGTGATAAGGAAGGCTTCTTGTGGGAAGTAATGTATAAGCTGAGACTGGGAAAATGAACCAGACTAGTAGAGGGAGGACAGGAAAAAGTGTTCTAGACCAGAGGAAAAACACAGTGAAGAAGACTGAAGTGAAAACTTTGCATTTAAAAAACTGTTTGAAGTGGATATGAACAGGGGTGGAAGGAGAGAATAGGCAAAACCCAAATCTATTAAAAAGTTAGATCTTTATCATGAGAGCAATGCAGTATTAACCAGGAATTTTTAAGTAGGTGAATAATGTGTTGAGATTTTCCCACTTTGGGTACACTGGAGAATAAATTGGTGGAAAGCAGGAGAGGCTGGGAGATTAATTTAAGCAGTGAAATATTATGGTAGCCGAGACTAGGATAGTGGCAGTGTGATGGTGGTGGTGATCTCACTCGAGACATTTAGGAGCTAAAATAAACAGGACTTGGTGATTTAGGGATTTTTGGTTGAGCATCTAAGTTAATAGAGACTTTTTTAGGTTGACATTAGAGAAATAAACTTCTAATTAATTCGACTACTGGCTTTCCTGTTTTTTCTGTTTTGAAACACTTCCTTTTTCTTGCATTGTTTCTTAGTGTTGCGGTACTTTACTGATTTTTGAGCTAGTGGACATCAAACTTTTCTCTGGCTAGTTCTTTTCTATCCTGAAACTTTTCCATGGAAAAATAGATCATGTTCTGCTGCAAGATTATGAAGGTTATCAAGCAATTTTTCATTCCTTGCAGGAGAGGGTATCCAAACCTGGAAAGTCAAAGAAGTGGTTATTGAAATGAATGTGAAGTTTTGGTACCAGACTAGAGATGTAGAAGAGTATAATGTGAAAGTAAAGGTCTCCTTTCCTTTGTTCAATTTCCAGTTTTATTTCCTGTGATTTTCTTAACAGTTAATTGTGTATCTTTGTGTTAAGTTTCTTATTTATCTTTCATGAAAATGTTTAATGCACGTCAAGTATGTTAATATATTTTTTGCCTCCACTCTCATGGTTTACGTATTGTTTTGGACCTTGTTTTCTTCACATAATAATTAACCTTGAGGATCTTCATATACAACTCTGTCTTATCCTTTTAAAGGCTTACACAGTGTTTCACTGAATGAATGTACTGTAGTTTATTTATCAAGTCTCCTGTTGATGGGCATTTTAATTGTTTTTGGTTTTTTTTCCCTTTAAATTAGTGCTGCAGTAAATGCTAATATCTGAGTATATTAAACCCAGATTTGTATCACAAGTCTGTTGTGTATGAGCCCTGTAAAATTATTCAACTTACTATTATGTCTGAATGTAGACTTAGACAATCAAAGATGAATTCTTAAAAATATACTTAAGTTTTAAGTGAAGTCTGAAAGAGAAAGAGAAATACTTCATAATATCACTTATATGTGGAACCAAGAAAATAATACAGATGAATCTATTTACAAAACAGAAACAGACTCACAGACATAGAAAACAAATTTATGGTTACCAAGGAGGAAAGGGCAGGGAAGGGATAATTTGCAGTACAGGATTAACAGATACACACTACTGTAAAATAGATCAACAGCAAGGATTTACTGTATAGCCCAGGGAACTATATTCAGTAACTTGTAATAACCTATAGTGGAAAATAATTTGGAGAAATATATATATATAACTGAAAAAAATAGACAAGTTTTTAGAGCAATTTTAGGTTCCCAGAAAAAATTGAGCAGAAGTTAGAGATTTCTGCCCCCTCCACAACACATGAAAGATGGATTTCAAAAGTTTTCTTGCTAATGAATTGTGGAGAAACTCTAGAACTATTGTGGCAGATATTTTTACATCTCAACAAGTACCAGGATTATTAGAATTAATTATGAAGTATAATTAAAGTAAATGAAGTTTTAGATTAAATAACTAGGACAAAAAGGCATTGTACTTGGAAAGACACTTCCAGTAACATGTCAGTAATTCACCGAATATTTACTGAAATTTTGATATGTCTGACAGTGTTTTAAGAGTTGAGATAAAACACTATCCCTATGCTAATCATAGAGATAGTACTATCTTATAGAAAACATAGCAGTCTAAGGACTGGACAAGTTAAAGCACTTTTCTAAGATCGAAGTCAGTCAGTATGTGGCAGAGTTTGGATTTAAAGCCAAGTTTGGCTGATTTCAGAGCCCATTCTCCTGTTTTTTTGTCATTTTGGGTGTAGGTAATGATTCTTGGTTTCAGCATGTTGTTAGTTAGGATTTGGGTTAATAGCTCATTGTATTAAGACATTTCTATTATTGCATTAGTCACATCAGCATAATAGACAGATGCACCCTTCAGTTTTTCTGGAAGAACATACTGATATATGTTAAAATGAAAACCCAGTGAAAGAATGTTTTTACAGCAAGCTGAAATGTATATTTCATGAACCAACCGAGTAATGTAACTTGGTAGTTTAATCGAAGTTTATAAATTCAGAGAGAGTGTTTTGTGTTAGACTTGTCTGTCTGAATTCAACAGAGTTCCGATTTGTGAGTCAGTTTTCATACTGATCTTTCTGGGTGATCATTAGGGCCTGCTTTTTAAGTTGCTTGTCATCTGAGTAGAACACTTTATGTGACTTTGAAGAATGTGTGTGAGTACTTAATCTGAAATGGCAGAGTTGGGACACGAGAAATTGAGAAAGGAGCATTTCTGTTTTCTTGTTTATCAGATGAGCCTGAATACCTTATAGATGGTGATTGTTGAGGAGTTGGGGTCTAGCTGTGGTTGCCCGAGCACTCTGCCTAGGACATGCACTTGTTGAGTTAAAGAACCCTTAAAAAAAAAAAAAAAAAGGTGATATTCCTAGTCTGCACCAACTGCCAGGATAGCACTAGTTTACAGAATACTTAGATTGATTTTCCTTAATTATAAATTTATAGTAGAAGAGATAAAGGGACTGGAAATGTGCTGTAATTTGCTTCTGTAAAAATCCCAGACTGTTCAGTGAAACAAAAGAACAGGATGTCACTTGTGAAATGGTAGGACTAGACAGCTAGAGCCTTTTGCAAAAATAGATTTTGTCATGGGCAGTAGATTTCTAAAAGGCTCCCAGTCCCTTGGTCCTGTTGCTAGGATTAAGCCTTTTTGCATTGCAGCATGGAGAGGCTTTCATTTGAGTTAAATTCAGCCTTCTTGGTATGTCACCTGATGGTCTTGTGGTTTCAGATGAATATGGTTCATTGCTATTATTAACCTGACTTGGCAGTTGTGCATAACTGGACTTTTAAGTGAGTTTGAAGAGTGGAATTGCCTAAGAGAAATAAAGATGCTACTGGCATACAGCTTAACTTAAAATGCTATTTTCAAATGTTGTTAACATCAGAATCTACCCAAATCTAATTATGAATTTAATGATGTAACAATTTAATCAGAGATTAAAGAGATTTTAGGTGTATATATATAAAAGTTGAATAAAATTACGGTAATAAATTTAATTAGAAGGACTTCTTGAGAGTGTTTTGAGCAGGTGGTAATCATTATTTTAAAATATATAATTTATAAATGCTATATGTTAGTCTTTGGTCCATGTGTGTCTTATTTCTCGTTCTGTCATTTTCTGCTCTTCTTTCTCATATTTACATAGGAACACTCACTACAGCTATTTGAAGGGCAGTGTGTTTTTGTTATGCACGTATTTGTAAGTAAAATTTGAATTAAAAACTTGACATTTTATTAGTCAGCTTGCTGATCACAATCCAACTTTTTTATACTTAATGTTATTCTTTAATTCTACTGATATGAACCTGAGTTTATTTGGTAGTGTTTTAGATGCTCTAGTAAACATCTTAACTATGGGTCTCCATGTAATCATTTAAGACTTGAATTAAATAATTTGAATTAATAATGAATTTAGACTAAGGTTACATTGTTTTTATATTTTAAGTGAATCCCACTGTGGAAGTCTAAAAATATTTTTTCAATGTATGTAACCCAGTTAAACAACTTCGATACTGGCTCTTTCGATTGTTTTAGCTCTTTTTAACATTCTTCCAGTGTTTGACTGCAGTTTAAGTTCTCAGGTATATAGAATTAATGTCAGAAAGTTAAAAAACCACGTAGGTCAGGTATATTTCAATTAGGGGTATGTGTCGCTGAAAAATACTAAGTATAATAATGATAGCAGGTATGACACATGGTATCCTCTCCTAGTATAGAAAGTTGCTATTGCTGAGATTCCATTTCACAAAGAATTCATGTTATAGACTGTTTTTTCCTTCTCTGAAATACTTTGTAAAATTTTACCTTGTACATAAGATTTTATACGTGTTAGATTATGGGTAAGTATAAACGGGTTTGGGGATCTTAACTAATGCTGGTAATAATCATTTATATTTTTATCTTATATTATTTTTTGCTTTATTACCTTATTTGATTAGATAATGATGGTAATCCTATAGCCAAATGGCTGACTATACTCGTCATTGAAATGCTAATGACATTCATTAGGATTGGATTTCATTAATATTCTAGGTATAATTGAATTTAGTATGACTGAAAATAAACATATTAAAGATTAACTAATCTTATTATAATATTTAGTTTATTAAAATGTAGTTGGAGAAAAATAATTAGATGTAAGTAGCCTATATAAGAATCAAGATTTTTCTGATAAGAAAAGGCCTAAAATGATAAGTAAGTGGTTTGTAACTGAATTAACAGATAAATCATGGGATTATTTTTCTGTCAAGTTAGAGAATTATAATTCCTTAGATAGAGAAATAATTACTCTACAGAAAGCCTATACATGTAGGCCTCCAGCATTAAAATGATACCTCTTGAAATAGCTATTCATTCACTCACTTACTTAGCAAATTAATTGAAGTTCTATTATATTTCTTATCTCTCCCAGCTTCTCCCTATAGTATTTAGGAAGATACTGAAACATGGAAAACCAAAACAAAATATAAACTAAAATTTGTGATTAACAAGTTGTCATTCTGGGAGGAATTTACGGTTTACAAATTCAGTAATATTGAAAACAAAATTGGTACAATAACAGCACCTCGTGACTGGTGATCCTATCTGTTTAAGAAAATTAACTCTTTTAGGCACTTCTTTAATGTGGGACTTCTAGCAGAGATGCAGTGATAACTATGAATAGTGATCTATATTTTTTCCTAATTATTTTCCATTTTTAAAAAACTTTCTATGGTGTAATTTTTACATGTGTTTTATGACTGCTGTAATTTTCTATATGTGATTCCTCTAATTTAGTATATATCCTGAAGTTAATTTTTTCGACCCCTGAGTTGGAGGAGAGTTATCAACTTGGATCCTTAACTGTACAAAAAAATGAGTACTGTCTATAAACTGAGTAAATAATTGTCTGATGCATATGTAGTTCACATGTATATAGATTTTTTTTATTAATACTATATTGAATTCATAGTAGCTTCCAGTCATACTTTCTCAGTTACTGGATACTATTTTTTTTTTAAACATTGAAGAGGTATTCTTTTACTAGAATGATTTGGGAATTGCTGATATAGACCATATGTTTACAATTACTGTTTTTTTTAAATATATAGTAAATATATCAAAAATAAAATAAGAACCTCCCTTATACAGTTGGGACTTCCGGATTAGTGGGAAAAGTCAATTGAAGTAAGGAGTTTAAAAACTTGCATATGTTGTAACATTTTATTTTCAGCTCGAAATATATACATATGCATTCATCTGCAAGTCCTCTGCTACTCAGTATGTTTTACAGAGGGAATGGTGAATGTTATTTCTCCATCATGGGGCCAAAAAATTTAAAATGTTATGTAAAGTGAAAAAACATTGTAGGACTTAAATACTTTGCTTTCAAAAGATATATTTAAACGTTGGCTAGTTAGCAGATTTCTCTAAAGCAAAATCTGCAAATTTTTGAAACCTCAGATCACTTGCCCCATGTATAGAAAATATTTCTCCATTGTCTCTGGTGCTTTTGGCTATGTTGCTTTGAGGTTCTTAATGGTGACCAATCCTTGGCATGTTGGTGTTATGTTGGGAAAGCTTTTTACTTGTAGCCTAATTTAGCATTCCTCTTTGTCTCCCTCCCTTCCTCCATCCATGTTCCTTTTCTTCTCCAAGAATTTACGCTTTATCAAGTTCAAAATGTTTTCCAGTACTGGGGAGCAGTTTCACTAATTCTGCCTACATAAACTTTTGAAACTGGGCTGCCCTCTCTCCATTTCTTGCAAGAGCACAGGGTGTTAATGTTTTTTTCAGAGCTGGTCTGCATCATCTTGCATGTTTTATTTCAGTGAGACAACAGTGATGATTGAGGCTCAGGAGAGAACAACTAACATAGTGCCAGGTACATAGTATGGACTGTACAAATAATTATTGAATGAATGAACTTAAAATCTACAAGCTTGCTAAGTATACTGTATAGTAAGAGATTATTCCAGACCCTTTGTTGCTAAGTTGAAGTAAAAATATGTGGATGATTAATTAGAAGTAGGAGTAGGGGAAGAGAATAGATCAGTTGATATTTATTTACAAATGTATGAAATTCAATCTTAAGATGATTGATGAAGCAAGAAGTCAAATAGGAAAAAAAAAAAGATGAATTATTTAGGTAATGTGTTGAGATAGAAGCTAGCATTTAGCCTGGTGTTTCTCAGTTTTTTGTGTTTTTTTAAAATTATTGTCCTCCTAGGGAGCTTTCCTTAAGACATTTTTTTCCTTAATTGCCACTACCCCGGCTGTGAAAAAAAAATTTTTAAGGCACCAGATAAACCACAGATGTACTGTGTATTTTCCTATGTAATATGCCCCTTTGGAGGGCCACACCCATTGTAATATCTAAAATTTTTGGAGGGATCTTCTTTCCCCCCTTCTCCCCACGCAGAACCAAATTTCCCTCCATGGAAGCCATCTTGTTCTCACTGAGAATGCATATTTTAGTCCTAATTTAGTAGCCAGTAACGTACGTTATAGAAATTCATATGGTCTTCTGAGTTGCTATGTCAGTGCCTAAAGGGACATGTCTATTTATTGTTTATTTCCTATTAGCATTCTTTTAAGATGTCAGGTAAAAAACATGCAGAGCAGATATGCTGACATAAACTATAAATAACCCCTGGGTAGAGTCTTAAAATAGTTTGTGGTTCATCACTGAGCAGTTTTCTTACTAATGTTTTAATTAATATTATGCTGAACACAATAGCTTAATACTGAGGAAAGTTTTGCTGTAGTATATAGATAATTTTTTGTAACTGGTGATGGTGTGCTTATCACTGTTAATGATTTGGCTTGTTATGTCTTCAGTTAAATTTTGATAAAAAGAGACAACACGATGATGTGGAATATGTGGTGGATTAGATATGAGAAGACTTAGATTCTAGTATAATAAAGGATCATTCTAAAGCCTTGGACTTTCCATGTCTTGACTATTGTAAATAGTGCTGCTGTGAACATTGGGTTGCTTGTATCTTTTCAAATTAGAGTTTTGTATTTTTTCCAGATATATAGCCAGAAGTGGGATTGCTGGATTATATGGTAGCTCTATTTTTAGTTTTCTTAAAGAACTTTCATAGTTTTTTCCATAGTGGCTATACTAATTGACATTTCCACCAACAGTGTATGGGAGTTTCCTTTTCTCCACACCCTCTCCAGCATTTACTTTTTGTAGACTTTTTGATGATAGTCATTCTGACCAGTGTAAGATGATACCTCATTGTTTTTTGCTTTGCATTTCTCTAACAATTAGCAATGTTGAAATCTTTTCATATGTATGTCTTCTTTGGAGAAATGTCTGTTTAGATCTTTTGCCCATTTTTTGATTGTTTTTTTTTTTGAGTTGATTGAGTTTGTATATTGTAACCCCTTGTTGGTTGCATCATTTGTAAATATTTTCTCGCATTTCATAGGTTGTCTTTTCATTCTGTTTGTGGTTTCCTTTGCTCTGCAAAAGTTTTTAAGTTTAATTAGGTTCCATTTGTTTATTTTTGCCTTGGGAGACTGATCTAAGAAAATTTTGCTACAATTTATGTCAAAGAATGTTTTGCCTATGTTCTCTTCTAAGAGTTTTATGGTGTCGTGTCTTATATTTAGGACTTTAAAATCATTTTGAGTTTATTTCTATGTATGGTGTGAGGGAATGTTATAATTTCATTGCTTTGTATATAGCTGTCCAGCTTTCCCAACACTGCTTGTTGGAGAGACCATCTTTTCCCCATTGTGTATTGTTGCCTCCTTTGTCATAGATTAATTAACTACAAGTGTTTATTTCAGGGCTCTCTATTCCATTTCATTGATCTATATGCCTATTTTTATGCCAGTACCACGCTGTCTTGATTACTGTAGCTTTGTAGCATTGTCTGAATTGTGGAAGGAGTATACCTCCAGCTTTGTTCTTTTTCCTCAGGATTGCTCTGGCACTCTTTGTGGATCCATATAAATTTTAGGATTGTTTGTTCTAGTTCTGTGAAAAATGCCCTTGGTATTTTGCTGGGGATCGTGTTAAATCTGTAGATTGCTTGGTGTACAGCATAGTAATTCACAATTTTTAAAGGTTATTCTCCATTATAAGTTTTATAAAGCATGATCTGTATTCCCTGTGCTGTACAGTATATCCTTGTAGCTTATTTATTTTATACATACTAGCTTGTATCTCCTAGTCCTCTACCCTTGTCTTGCTCCTCTCCCTTCCTATTCCCCACTGGTAACCACTAGTTTGTTCTTTATATGTGGGAATCTGTTTCTTTTTTGTTATATTCACTAGTATGTTTTATTTTTAGATTCCACATATAAGTGATAATCACAGTATTTATCCTTCTCTGTCTGACTTACTTCATAAGCATTTGAGGTTATAAAGTGTTCTGGAATTAGTAGTGATGGTTGTATAACTTAGTGAATATTCTAAAAAGCACTGAATTGTATACTGTAAAAGGTGAATTCTATAGTATATGAAGTTTATCACAACAATAGAAGTTAGAATGCTTTTCTCCTGAACTTATCTAAGCATTTGTAAAGTTTTATCTATTAATTCAAAATAAGACTATTTAATAGCTAAAGTTATATAGAAAGAAAGAGTATCTATGCATTCATGGCACACAAAGATTTCTTAAACAACACAAAAGTTACTAAGCATAAAAGGAAAAAAACTGATACATTGGATTTCATCAAAATTTAAAACCTGCACATCAAAAGACAAAATTTTTATAAAGTCAGTCATAAACAGGAAGAACTTATTTGCACTGTATTTAATTGACAAAGAAATTGTAAATAGCCTAGTCAAAGAACTCTTAGAAAGCAATAAGATAAACAATTTGTCTGATTTTTAAATGGGTAAAAAGGCTTGGGCATTTCACATAAGAAGACATATCAATGATGAATGAACAAAGCACATGGAAAAGATACTAAGAGTATTAATCATCAGAAATGCAAACTAAAACGTTTTCACAACCATTAAAATGGATAAAATTAAAAGGACTAATAACACTAGTTGTTGGGAAGAATATGAAGCACTTGGAACTCTTATACATTGTTGGTAGGAGTATAAAAGGGTACAAACCATTTTGGAAAATTATTTGGCAGCTATGATCCAGCAATTCTTTTCATAGGTACTTATCCAGTAGAAAATACATGTTCAAAGACTTTCATAGATACACTTTCTGCAGCTTTATTCGTAACAGCAAAAAAACTGGGAACACCACAAGTGACCATCAATGGGAAAATGGATAAACAAGTTATGATACACTTCTACATGGAAATACTACTCAGAAATAACAAGGAATGAACTACCAGTCATGACATATATGAACTCTAAAACAGTGTCGAGTGAAAAAGATCCAGACACAAAAGCATGCATATTGGGATTTCCATTTGTATGTAGTTTAAGACTAGGTAAAGCTAACCTATGGCGATAGCAATCAAAGTAATGCTTTGCCGGAGGCAGGGTGTAAAGAGAATGGACTAGAAAAGAAAATGAAGGAATTTTCTGGAGTGACTGAAATGTTCTATTCAGCCTGATGGAACTAACAACAGACAGCTCCTGGAATGGAAGTTCTCCTGTTTCTTGGCAACTATCACATAAGTTATAGTGTGATCCGTTCACCAGATTAGTATCTCCATCATACAATTCATTATTTTCTCTGTTTCCGTCTCCTCCTCATCTCACTCACTCCATTAATCTTTTTAATTGTGAAATACAATGCATGCATAAAAATACATAAAACAAATACAGTGGCTTTTTTATTTTGGTACTGTAAAGGGAATATCTGTGTAAACATTATCCAGTCAAAAAATTGAACATAATGCCACAGTCCTTTTGTTGTGTCCCTTTTTGATTAAACCCCCACCTAACTCCCAGAGATACCCACTCTCCAAACTTTTGAAACCATCATTTCCTTTGTTTTCCTTGTAGTTTTATTATTTATTTATTTTATTTTTTAAAAGCCCGTTTCTTTCTTTTTTTTTTAATTATTTATTTTTGATGGAGGAGGTAATTAAGTTTATTTCTTTCTTTCGTAATGGAGATACTAGGGATTGAACCCAGGATATTGTGCATGCTAAGCGGGCACTCTACCACTGAGCCATACCCTCTGCCTTCCTTGTAGTTTTAAAAACTAAAAATATATCCCTTGATAAAACTTACTTGATTTAAACCTTTCTATAAATGATGAAATATAGTAACTATTTGTGTGTATGTATCATTGTGTGTCATTGTCTTCTTTCTTTTGTGCAGGGTCCATCTATGTTTTTGCCTATAGCTGAAGTTCATTTATTCTGTTTGTTGTGTAGTTTCATAGTCTGAATATACTATATTTACTCATTCTATTGGTAAGAATATGAATTTTCAGGTTTCAACTGTTTTGAACAGTGCTGCTATGAACATTCTTGTATAATGGTATACTTTTCTGGAATGGAATTGTTGGGGAGAACTTTAGTTTTATGATATTTTGTCTGTTTGTTATTTATATGTATTTTTAAAAATTGTTCCCTTAATAAGAGTATGCCAGTTTTCACTCATACTGGCTATATTTAAGAATTTCTACCCCTTTTGGTCATTCATCACTTTTATTTGTTTTTGTTTTATAAGTAATTAGCTGCTGTTATTTAAACTGAAAACTGCTTCTGTTTTTACATTTCCATATTAAATAAATAGTAACAAAAGTATTTAAAAATGTGGGTTAACCTTACACTATCTGGATCCATACCATGAAGTTAATCTGTATTTTCATTATGTTAAATGTACTTACATATTTTTATTATTAGCCTTTTTTAGATTTATGTGGGATGACTACATTTTATATACACTGAGGAATACTTAGCACAACTTTTATTCTTTCTTATCAATCTGAAATGTCATAGCTGTATAAATTTTCAGCCCTAAACTAAATAGTGGTGTTTTTTATAAAGATCTTATGTATATTCTTGAGCAGTAATTCAACTCTGGGTTTTAATATAATAGGTTTTATTTCTAAGAGTTTCTGTGGAATATTTATTAAAATAATTCTAATGGATCTTTATTTTTTTGTTAAAGTTGGCCTTTGTCAGAATTTGATCCAAGCCAGATTCGGCTGATTGTATATCAAGACTGTGAAAGACGAGGAAGAAATGTCTTGTTTGACTCCAGTGTTAAAAGGAAAAATGAGGACATAACAGTTTCGGTGAGCATTATTACTGATTTGGTTGAAATGTAATGTCAAGTATTTTAATTCAAGAAAGAATGAGTAAGATTTCAATTATGGTACTTTTATTTGTCAGTACAAAATACCTTCACTATGTTTTTAAAATTTAGAGAATTGATTTTGAGAATTTTTAAAGGAAAAACACTTGTATTTTTTGTTGTTAGTCTAGTACCAGAAAATACTTAAGTTTGACATTTATTTACTTATATATATATATATTTGCTTATATAATTGTATTGTGAGATATGACTAGAGCTACAGGGACTCTTAAAGAGAATCTGGTCCAAATCTCTCCTGTAGGAATTGTGGAAAGTGTGACCTAGAGAGTTGAAATTAGTTGTCTGAAGATACAAAGCAAGTTAAACCTCTAGCCCTTAGTCCATCATATTTTCCCATACCATTCAGCAGTATCAAGAAGATTTGTTCTGTTAACTCTGATCATCATATTTTGAATTATGTTATGACTAGTTTAGCATTAGTACATGGCCATTCTCTTGATCGTCCAAGAAAACCCAAGAAAAATCCTGTTATCTTTGCTGATGCTACTTCCCTTACACTTTCATGCATAAAGGCTCTCAGTCCCCTGGAGCGATAATCTGGAAATGGAAGCCTGGAATTATGTTTTCTCCCCTCCGTTAAATTGACAATTTTCACTAACATTTCAGTAAACAACAGAAAACAAAATACTTTGGGAAAGCTTTTCCTACCAGTAGAATTGTATACTAAGGCAAATAACTATTTATTTTTTGAGACGTGGGGGAGTTTGTATTTGAAATTTTGGGTTCTTTGGGAAAATTTTGATATATTGGCCATGTCTGTTGTCTTATTTACAACAGCATCCTCAACATCTGTATAGTGACATACAATAAGTACTTGTCTAATTTTTGAGTTATTTTGATTGTCAGATTTTAGGATCTTCTGATTAGTAACACATTTCTTAATTTTCTGGAGATTGTACTTTGTTTAGATTTATTAAATATTATCTGGACACTTTTTTCAATCTGACAAAAAAAACTGCAAAATTTTCTTAAAATATTGTTTATTTGTGCAAGTAACTACAAAGCACTGGGTACTCGGAGATTTAACAGTCTCTGCCCTCTTGGTGCCTGCAGTTAGGCGTTCTTTTAGGGGCAGTTAACGTTGAACAATAAATAAACAAATAATTCCAAAATTGAAAGAAATACACAAAATTCTTACGAGATTCCACAGGAAGGAACTCATTTTTCATCATTTTGTATGTAGGGGTGTTAAGAAAGGTTACACTGAGGAAGTGAAATTTAAGCTGACATCTGAAGAAACTGAAGACATCGTGTAGGGAATGAATATTCCTGTTAGCTGGACCTGCAAATGCAGTCTACAAAGAGACTTAGGAGCTTTGTGAATTGAAGGATCTGAAAGAAGGCTAGTCTGGCTGGAATGATAGTAAAGTAGCTAGAGATGAAGTTGGAGAGAGAGGGAGCAGTAGCCAGAGGATTCAGGGCCTTTTAGATCTCTGGGGTAGAAGTGTATATTGTATCCTAAGTGTATATTGTAGCCTTAGTTTATATGTTCCTAATAAATTCTATTTTTTTAAAAGTATTTTGGCAAAAGCTACAAAGCTGAAAACATAAAGAAAAGAGTTTCTTCAATCTGGACATTTGTTTTCTTTAAACAGAGGGAAGCCATTAAAGAGATCTGGTTTACATTTCAAAAAATCACTTTGGTAGAGAGTCCAGAAATACACTCACACATATGTGGTCAGTTAACTTAAGACAAAGGAGCCAAGGAATGTACAGTGGGATAGGACAGTCTCTTCAATAAATGATACTGGAAAACCTGGACAGCCACATGCAAGAGAATGAAACTGGACTACTCTCTAACACTGTGGACAAAAACTAATTCAAAATGGTTCAAAGTCTTGAATGTAAGACCTACTGAAACCATTAAACTAGAAGAAAATGTAAGCAATAAGCTCCTTGGTATTGGTCTTTGCAATTATTAAGTTTGTTTGGTTTTTTTTTTTTTGATTTGAGACCAAAAGCAAAGGCAACAAAGGCAAAAATTAACAAGTGGGATTACATCAAACTGAAAAGTGTCTGCACAGCAAAGGAAACCATCAACAAAATGAAAAGGGAGCCTACCAAATTGGAGAAAATATTTGCAAATCATGTATTTCATAAGGGGTTAATATCCAAAATAGATGAAGAACTCGTACAACTCATTGGCCAAAGAAAACAATCTAACTGAAAAGTGGGCAGAGGATCCAAAAGGACATTTTCTAGAAAAGACATACAGATGGCCAACAGGTACATGGAAAGGTGCTCAACATTGCTAATCAGGAAAATGTTAATCAAAACCGCAATGATGTATCACCTAAACTTGTTAGAATGGCTGTTAGGAAAAAGGCAAGAAATGACAAATGTTGGTGAGGGTGTGGAGAAAAGAGAACCCTTGTGCACTGTTGATGGGAATGTAAGTTGGTGCAGCCACTATGGACAACAGTATGAAGATTCCTTAAAAGATTAAAAATAGAACTATCATATGATCCAGCAATTTCACATCTGGGTATTTATCTGAAGAAAATGAAAACACTGACTTAAAGAGATATCTGCACTCCCATGTTCATTATAACATTGTAATAGCCAAGCACGAAAGCAGACTAAGTGCCCATTGATCAGCATAAAAAAGAAGGAAGCCTTGCCATTTTTTGGCAACACAAATGGACCTTGAGGGTATTATGCTAAGTGAAGTAAGTCAGACAAAGAAAGACAAATAACTGTATGATTTCACTTATCTGTGGAATCTAAAAAACTGAACTGCTAGGAGAACAGATAGGTGGTTGCCAGAGGCAGGCTTGGGGAGTGGGAAACATGAGTGAAGGGAGTCAAAATGTACAAACTTTCAGTTATAAAATAAGTAAGTCATGGGGATGTAATGTACAGTATCGTCACTGTAGTTAATAATACTGTATTACATATTTGAAAGTTGCTAAAAAGAGTAGATCTTCAAAGATCTCATAACAAAAAAAATTTTTTTTTGTAGCTAGGTATAGTGATGAATGTTAACTAGACTTATTGTAATCATTTTGCAGCATATACAAATACTGTATCATTACGTTGTATATCTGAAACTAATGTGTCAGTTATAGTTCACTTTTTAAAATTTAGTTTAAAAAAATTGCTTTGTTATGTAGAGAAAATTTGGATGTGAGGTGGTGAGGGAGAAGGAAGTGTTTGTTGAATTCAGTGTTTTGGTTTTGATAGCTGAGTAGTGAGATACCTAAGTCAGAATTGTAGATGGTCAAACAGACAGTTGAAATCTAAGGCTAGTTGCAAATGTAATAAGCATGTCTTCTTTGTATTTAGACTGGTAATAAATAGCCCAGTAGAATTTGAGACTGACAGATTAACAATGATTGATTAATCAAAACTCTCTTGATTATTTTTTTAGCAAATATTCATTGAAGTTTCTTTTTTTGTTCTTGATACTGTTGCATTGAATTGCAGCATAGACCTCTTCTTTACTATTTGTCTTGATTAATGCTGTTCACTGTTTTGTTACCATTCTTCCCTTTTGTCTCCAACAGAAATGACTTATGCTTTTTCTTGAATCCTCCCTGCCCACCTTTTCTGGGATGATGCTTCTTTAGTCTTACTAGTTTTCTCTCCTTCTGAGGTCTCCTCCTTCCCTTTCAGTTAGCTTTTTTCCTTTGCCTGCAAATTTTCACAAAGCCTCTTTACCCAACACCAACAAAATGATTATCCTTTTACTCTTTCTTTCATGTGTACTTTCTTCTTTTTCTGTCTGTCTGCCTCTTTTTGTCCCTCTCAGTCTTCCTTCTCAGTGATAGTTTGTGTCTTTTAATCTCTCTGCCTCACTATATCTCAGACTCTCCTCAGTCTCTCCTTTTTATCTTTTTGTCTCTCCTTGATGTCTCTTTTTGCCCTCATCTCTGTGTCTCTTAGTCTCCTCTCTGTCTCTGTGTCTCAGTAGTAATTTGTCTACTGGCTGTAATCTTATACCATGCACTCATCCCTCAGTCCTCTGAAATTTTCCTGTCAGGCTACTTTTTCAAACTTTTCTCTAGACTCATCAGTGACTAGAAATCAAATAGCTTTGAATATTTCTAGTCTCACTTGTTTTATATGTATATTCTCATCCTGTGTGCCACTTTCCTTGATGAAGGTTTATCATCTTTCAAGGTTAATTTTATCACAGCTTTATGAATCCTTTCTGATTCCTCTCGGTATATTTCTTTTCTCCTCCATCAGATTTCTCATAGACTTTTGTTGATAGTCTTTCATAGACTTCTATGTCATAGCTAGAGGTGTACATATGTTTGTTATTTAATTGCAAAAAGAGTTAAAATTTTATTATTCACCTTTTTTCCTTACCTGCAGACTGACTCATTTGTGGTAAATACTGAGAATATATTTTGATCAATTTTAATTACAGTTAGGAAGTTTATTATCAAAATCCTGTAAATACTTTCATAAAGATTTTATATGTTCCTTTTGAACACTACAGAACACACTGTTTTCCCCAAATTGCAACATGTTGGAATCATTAAGTGATTTTTTTTCATTGGCTTTACTGTACCTAAACCCTTGAAACATCAAATCATATGGGTTCTATATAGTCAAAGAAGGATTGTGTGATGTAAATGATAATTTCAGTCATCTTACACAATATTTTGTGCCCATACATAATGATGTAGTTTAGGCATTAGTAGTTTCCTGAATATTATCTTGTAATTCTGAAATAAAATCATATTAATCAATATATAGTTTTCTCAGAGTGTGTATTTTCCAACTGTATTATATTCTGTGAAAAAGAACTTGAATATTCAATGATTTTAATCAAGAAACTTGTTTATAAAATTTTTTTTTTTACGCTTGATCCTCAGACCTTATTCATCTTACAGCTGAAATGTAAAAATTACTGAAATGTGGTTTCTTTGAATAGTGATACAGCCAAATGGACCAAGTGTGATATGATCACATGATACTGTCTTTATCCTGGACATTGTTTTTGTGTTAACAATAATGCAGTGCTATTTCATGTGTTCCCAGTGAAGTCACATGATTATGCACGTTTCATCCTTCATTGGTTGTACACAGGAATAAAATTGTACATCAGCAGGTTCACATCATTTTGGAAAGAAGAATACAAATTATAATGTGTGAGAGTTTTGTATACTCCAAAGCATTGTACAGATGCTAATAGTTGAATCTTTATTGTGATACAAAATTTGGAACATAGGATTTGGTTAGGTAATTAAATCTATATAAAAATTAATATACAGGAACCATTAAGCTCAGTATATACAAATAATTTCCAACTAGATGATATAAAGGAAGCTAAGGCTCCATTTAAAATAGCAACTTTTTAAAAGTGCCTGTTCATAAACTTAACAAAACCTATACGTTTAGAAGTCTCCTGAGGTACATAAATGCTTACTTGAGCAAATGAAGAGGCAAAATACATCCTTGGGTAATATACTCAGTGCCATAAAGCTGTCCATTCAAAGTTGCTTCATAGAATAATGCTGTCTCAATAAAAATGCCAACCTTACTGTTGTTATTGTTGCTGTTATTTTTGGTGGAAATGGTGTCTGGAACTAGATAGCAGATTCTAAAGTTCAAATGGAAAAAAATCAGCAGTAATAGGTTGGAAAACCAGAAGAAGAGTAGTGAGGATGAATTAGCTCTACCAGATTTGAAAATATACTATGAAGTGTTAGTAATTTTTAAAAACATGTTACTGGAACATAAACAGACAAACAGACTAATGGAATGAAATAGAGGATTATTTAGAAATCTAAAAAATGTCAGAATTTAGTATATGATAAAGGCATCATCTTGAATCAATGTGGTAAAGATTAATAAGGGATATTGAGACAGCCATTTAGAAGAAGGATAAACTGATTCATATCTCAAGTATATGAAAATTTAAATGTAAAAAAACCCTAGACTGTTACACAAAAGAAAGCATGACTTAAGTTCTTTTGTAACTGGAATAGAAAACACCTTCCTAGCTATGACTTAGACTCCAGAAACTGTAAAGTAAAAGACTTACAAATTCGACAACCAAATTAAAAAAAAAGAGAAAACTTGGATGGTGAACAAAACGGAGCAAAAGCAAGCAAACAGATAAGCAAAAAAGAAAAAAAAACACCATAAGGAAAATTAAAAGACAAATGATATCCTGGGAAAACATTTTTATAGCGTATAAGACCAGCTGGTAATCTTTCTATATAAAGAGTTCCTAGAAGTCAAGACAGAAGTACTCAGTAGAAAATTGGGTGAAGTAAACTGACCATACTTCAGTAAGAATATGTATATACATATGAAAATTGGGTGAAGGTTAAGAGCAGTGAGTTCACATACAAATGGCCATTACACATTTAATAAGATTCTTCCTCTCATCCGTAATAAAGGAAATGAAAATGAAAACTATTTTATTTATTTATTTATTTTAGTTCTTTCCTTTTAGATTGGCAAAAATGAAAATGTTGAATGACAGCACTTTGCTGTTAGAGTGAGTGAAATGATATCCATGGAGGGTAATTGGGCAGTATCTACCAAAGTTATATGTGTTTATGTTTCAAGAGAGCAGTCCTTCCAGCGATGTCATTAACTTATGACTGATTAAATAAGCTATAGATATTTACACAGTGGCACACTCTGCAACTGTATTAAAAAAAAAAAGAAATAGGAAAATTTCTAAAGATAGATGAAAAGATTTTCTATGATGTTAGTGGAAAATAAAGCAAGGGCAGAACTGAATCACTTACCTTTTCTGAAGAGTAGAGGAAATGGAATATGCTTGTATTTGCCAAAAGAAATACTGGAAGGATAATAATAGTCCTGTAGGAATGATTTTACCTATTGGGAATGTGTGGAGTGGGGAAAAAGGGTCATTCAAGAAGAGTGGGACCTAGATTTCTTTCTGTTAAGAAAGATTGAATTAATCAAAGATTCAATTAACCTAAGAAGGAAAAAAAATTTTATTGGAGCCATACTGAGGGTTATAACCTGGGAGACAAGTTCTCAGAAGTTCTGAGAATATTCCACTTCAGGAGCTAGATACGCAGTTTTATACATTTTTGAGACAAAGAGTCATATATCATATTGTCAGGTTAGAATTATAAAGTTCATCAGAAATGTTTTAGTCAGGTATGCAGGTACAGAATGAGACTTCAGTCAATGTTGACCCCCTGTACAGGATGAGAAAGAAATAATAATATTAAAAATTATAATGCTGGTGCCACACGAAAGGGACCATTTTTCTTAAAGATTGATTACATTCTCCTTCACTGAGGGAGTCTGGTTAATGTATAATGCAGATCACATTGGGAAATGTGTGTTTCAATTCTGATTTGATTGTCCTGCCGTAGAGAAATTTTAGATCTATAAGGCATTGTATATAGAAATATATGTAAAAGCGCGCTCTGTCTCTGTCTCTGTCTCTGTCTCTGTCTCTCTCTCTCTCTCTCTCTCACACACACACACACACACACACACAGACACACAACTCTAGATCCTTTTCTCCCACCAACTTCCCAGCTGTCTTGTGTCTTCTCTTTACCATTCTGAAGTCATGGCTTTTTGGAACCAAACAGCAACAACTTCAGTGGAAGATGATATAGTGAGGGGACATGGCACAGTAGACATGGGCCTTCTGTCAGCAAAAATCTGCTTCTGTCCTGGAACTGATGTATATTTGTCCCTTTCTTCATTTAGCAGATTGCTTTTTTTTTTTTTTTTGAGGGAGATACTGTTTTATTTATTTATTTAACTTTTTTTAATTGAGTTATAGTCATTTTACAATGTGTCAAATTACAGTGTAGAGCACAATTTTTCAGTTATACATGAACATACATATATTCATTGTCACATTTTTCTTCACTGTGAGCTACCACAAGATCTTGTATGTATTTCCCTGTGTTATACAGTATAATCTTGTTTATCTGTTCTACATTTTGAAATCCCAGTCTGTCCCTTCCCACCCCCCGCCTCCTGGGCAACCACAAGTTTGTATTCTATGTCTATGAGTCTGTTTCTGTTTTGTATTTATGTTCTCTTTTTTTTTTTTTTTAGATTGCACATATGAGCGATCTGATCTGGTATTTTTCTTTCTCTTTCTGGCTTCTCTTAGAATGACATTCTTCAGGGACATTCATGTTGCTGCAAATGGTGTTATGTTGTCAGTTTTTATGGCTGAATGGTATTCCATTGTATAAATATACCACATCTTTATCTAGTCATCTGTTGATGGACATTTAGGCTATTTCCATGTCTTAGCTATTGTAAATAGTGCTGCTGTGAACATTGGGGTGCAGGTGTCATTTTGAAGTAGGGTTCCTTCTGGATATATGCCCAGGAGCGGGATTCCTGGGTCATATGGTAAGTCTATTCCTAGTCTTTTGAGGAATCTCCATACTGTTTTCCACAGTGGCTGCACCAAACTGCATTCCCACCAGCAGTGTAGGAGGGTTCCCTTTTCTCCACAGCCTCTCCAGCATTTGTTATTTGTGGACTTTTGAATGATGGCCATTCTGACTGGTGTGAGGTGATACCTCATTGTAGTTTTGATTTGCATTTCTCTGATAATTAACGATATTGAGCATTTTTTCATGTGCCTATTGATCATTTGTATTTCTTCCTTGGAGAATTGCTTGTTTAGGTCTTTTTCCCATTAGCAGATTGCTTCTTGATTCAGAGATTGGGCATACACAGTTACCTGAACCTGGAATGTCTTTCTACCCTCCCATTCTTCTTTCACCTTCACTCCTGTGCTTTTTTGTAGTCCTAGCTTAAATGTCACTACCTTGATCTGTCTAGACTAAGTTAAGTCCTTTCTTGGGCAGTGCACTTAAACATCGTTGCTTCTTAACCTCTTCATCAGTAAAATGGGGATAATAATAGAACCTACTTCATAGACTTGTTGTGAGGAATAAGGAGTAAATACATGTAAAACTGAGTAGTACCTGACCACATGATAGTGAGTTAGCCGTTGTTGTTCTTATTATTACTTTTATTAGACTTAATTGAAATATGTATTTAATCATACATATTTATCTAACTGATTGTTAAATGTCTCTTTCTCCTGTTAGATTGTTAGTTCCCCAAGGGAAAGGACTGTTTTATTCACTTCTATTCCCTAGTGCTTAGTACACATAGTGCTCAGTTTTGTTGACTGATAACGGTGGTTTGCAATAGTAGATAAATCAGGCCAACTGAATTTTGATTCTAAATACATTATAGACTCACTAGCTCTTGTAACTTTTGTGAAGTTAACCTCTCTAGGCTTCAGGTTTTTCTTCAGTAAAATTGGGTTATAACATCTACTGTTTACTTATTTATATTTATAGAGTTTATATAAAAGATGCTTAAATTATTTATAGAAAACATACTTGAGAGCCTAGCATTTTGTTTGTGATCAGTAAGTAGCAAAGTTACTAAGATGTGGCCAAGACTATCAGGCCTAAAGATACCGATATATTTAGTGAGTGCTTAAATGAAATAATATAAATGCAAATATCTAGCTAAGGTCTTGACTCCAGAGTAGACATTGTTATTTTAAATTCCCACTTTAACTGTTTTCTTATAATATTTATAACTACAAATCAGAAAGCATGTGCTAGTTCTAGACACTGTATAGGGGCACCTTTTAAATGTATTTTTATGTAAGTGTATAGTGAGAGACACACATGCATACACTGCTCTTAAGAGTCACAAGTAACCTACCCATTATGTAGGGTTTTTTTCCCCTATTCACAGGTTAGAGAGGTCAGGTAACTTGCCCAGAAAACCAGGAGTTATTTAAATTCAGGCCTATTTAGTTTTAAAGCCCTTGTTCTTTTTACCTTACTGTGCTGTCTTTTTACGTTTTGGTTAGAGGTGATTTTGGAATTACCACATGTTCTCTTCTTTTACAATGCCTTTGGTGATAGTGGCAACTATAAAACAATTAGTCTTCAAAAAATTGTGATTTCAGTCAGATTATTTCTTCTCAAAGCCTACCTGAGGTCTTTTATATGGAAGAATGAACATACTGGTATCTGTGATAAAGCATTCCAATAGTTTTAGGAGTACAAAGACCTTGGTGGAGTGCAACTTTACTGGTTGTGAACAGTGAAAGCTCTAGAATCTGTTGGGTACGGGGAGGAGAAGAAGAGTCATAAAAAAATAGAAATAGATTCTTCTCTACTGGACAGCACAACTTTCTGGTCCTAAGCTCAGCTCTTATTAAAAATTTAACCGTTCAGTGCATAGATACATTCTCATTTCAAAAGATTAAACTTATATGTATGTATGTACAGTAAAGTGTGTCTCATTTGCATTTTTCCTCCTATTCTTACATTTTTTCTTAAAGTTTTTTCCATAAAAATTTTACTTAAATTAGCTTGTAATGAGTTTATTATATTTAAATGAATTAATAAATATTATAAAATTTCTCCATTTTAATTTCTTATATGGGAAATACATTAATACATATAACATAAAACAAAAAGGCCTTTGGGGTCCTCAGTAATTTTTAAGAGCATGAAGAGGTTTTTAGATCGAATAATTTGAAAACTGCTGCAGTATATTATTAAGTCACTAACAATGAACATTGTGCCAGACCATTGTGAATATAGAAAAATTCCCATGATTAAATAATTTTGGTGAGAAAAGCACAGTAAAAAGCTCCACAAATATTATAGTTATGAAACAAGGAATAGAAAACAGTACTGGAAAAAATACAGTAAAATGCAAATACTCATTATATTAAGGTTATATTATTTTGAATTTTATTTCATCCATGGTTTTTCCAAAGATTTTTTATGCTATAATTTATGTGTGGTGGAAAATCTGTTAAAATATGAATGGGAATACTCTCTCTTTCAGAAACTCTGTACTGATGCTCAAGTTAAAGTCTTTGGGAAATGCTGCCAACTGAAACCTGGAGGAGACAGTTCTTCCTCTTTGGATAGTTCCATGACTTCATCTTCTGATGTAAAAGACCAGTGTGCTAAGTACCAGGTCAGATCACTGATGTCATTTATTTATTCATTCACAAATATTTTTGAGTACCTACAGTGTATTGTGTACAATCCTAGGGACTGAGGGTAAAATGTGGATTAGTCCTTACCTTCCTGGAACTTACAATGTAGCTGGGGAAACAGATAGTTAAACACGTAAGTTTATTAACTTTGATAAATCTTAGGATAGGGGAAGTACAGAGAGTTTTGGGCACAGGTAGCAGGGGTATTTTCTCTTTATTTCTTGTTTCATGTTTTTGGGGCTACCAGAATAATTTCTTATTTTATATACTATTTCATTATTGAAATATGAAGATTAATGCAAAATGAAACAGTTTGAGATTAAAATGTGGCTGAAGTATATGCTATGAGAAATGCACAGTTTCATTTTTCAAAAGTAATGTAGCTCTTTTAAAACACAGAATTAAACAAATCAGTAACTACGTAGGAACTTCTCTATAAACTTGTATTTTACATAGAATCAGTGCTTAGTTTCATACTAAGCAAATGTCATCTGATGTGAATTTATTTGTATTATCCAAGTTTGCATGAACGAATCACAAGTATTTTATGATTAGCAGTACCAAAATAGAATCCTAGACTTCTAAATTATTCATAATAGGTAATTATATTTGGATAGGAATTGACCCTGATACCATATAAGTGTGGCAGTATATGTGAAAGAACTCTAAAGTTATAAAAATCCAGATACTAGTCTGTCCTATGTAGTTGCCCTGCCCTCCTCTGTTTCTCCTCCACCTTAGGCATGATACCCTGGTAAGTTCCTAATAGTACTGTGTAACATCATCACACTTATGCCAATTTGGAAGTTCTCTAATTTGATCAATTGTACAAACTTGCCGTCCTTCCTGTTATTATGCAGTGAAGTATGAGTATTAGCAGATGCACCCAGAAACCCCGAAGCAGGGAGTGATTATAATTCTCATTTTGCATTAAAATCCGTAGAGTTTTTTTTTTTTAAGTAAAAATTCCCAGGCTGTGTGTCCAGATAGTCTGATAGTAGGTTCATTATCATCCTGGAAATCCTGTTTTTTAGGAAGAAGGCATTGAATTATTGTAACATACAGTTTACTACACTTGATAAGATGTGATTTCAAGTAACTAGGACATTATCCTTGATTTACAGAATATTACAGATTATTGCTCCCAGCAGTGATTACTTAGAAAGAACTGACCTTTTAAGAGCCTTTAAAAAAAAAACACATTAAATATAATAGCACTTTCTTTATTATTATCTTCATTGTAGATTGTATCATATTAAAATATACGTAACATTAGTGACATTCATGATAACTATTTGGTATAAGAGCAGGCAGAGAGAACCTTTAATAGCAAACTATGTAGTTTGATAAAATTTGAACACCAATTTTACTGTATTTTGCATTCTAAGGATTATTTATTTATAGTATTAAAATATATAAATTCCTTGATATTTAAATTTGTGTAGCTTGCTTAATATATGAAATAATATTTTTAGTCAAAATAAGAATGCAATTAGATACACTGTAAAAAAAAAATGAACTTATAAAAGAAAGTTCTCATTCTGTCATTATCCAGAAGCAATTTAGGTTGCCAAGTAAGATTGGCATTATTGATCTTAAAAGAAAAACAGACTACTTCATTATTCAGAAAATTATTCTACTCTGTTTCTGAAATATTATCCTTAATACCTAAACTTCTATGCCTGGAAATAAAAATTTTGTCTTAACCAAGTCCCAAGAATAGATGAGTTGCTTCTTTTTAGTAACCTAGGTATATCAGAAGTGGTTTTTTTTCCTTAAAAAATAACTGGGCCTTTATTAAAACAAAATTAAGACTATAGCACTGAGATATAAAAAACAATATGTAAATGAATATATAAAAGAACTAATGTTAAAAATAGTTACGTATAATAAAATGGATTGCTATTTGAACATGTTCTTTTTAAGAAAGGTGACAAAATGTAAATATATAGATTTTTTTTTTAATCCAAGGCGGGCAGTAAACAAGCACAAGAGTAGAAGAACCATGTTATAAAAAGAAAAATAGTATGTAGACGTATTCCCTGGCCTCCACTAGAAAATAGGTGTCCTCATCACTTTATTGTTATCTTCAGAAGAATCTTTCAAGTATTTTTAAAAAACTCCTAATTCTTGATTTTCTTTGATGGAATGGTTTAGTGAAATTTGTGCATAATCCTCATGTACTGTCTTAGATAGTTATTTAGGTCATCTTCCTTGTCAATTGTTTTGTTATGTAATTGTATCAGCTAGGACTTGCATTGGGACACCCTCTGAAACAGTGGCTTAAACAAATTAGGGATTATTTTCTTCATATAACAAGTCTGGAGGTAGGCCATCTAGGCATATATATGGGCTTCAAGATGGGCTTAGAGACCAAGGTTTCTTTATCTTTCTACTTAGCAAGAGTTAATGTGTACATACTTGTTGCCTTGTGGTCCTAATATGGCATCTCCATCTCCAAGGACACACTTACATCCCATTGACCAGGCCTGTGTTGCATGGATTTAAATGGATAGCTTTGGAAGCAGCCCCTCCAGCCATTGGTTTACTTCTTTGATATAGCGACTGACTAAATCTCTTTTTTCCCAAGGGAAACTCTGAAATGCAATCTTTTTTTTCAGTTGGGCACATTGCTTCCCTGAAACAAATTGAACTTCAAAAAATAAGGAATAAGACATTTAGTAGGTAACCAGTGGTAATTTACCACAGTATCTAAATAGTAACCAAATGGATGAGTTAATTTTTAGATTTTTTGACACTTAGGAGGACAATTAAACAATAATGGAAAGGAATAACTTTTTAATCAGAGTGCTTTGCAAATAAGACATTCTAATGTTTAAAACAAGTCCTTTTTTAAAAAAATGTAAAATACGTTCGAGTTACCCCATTTGTGAATGCCTTCTTTGCACAATAAGGGTGATAAAATCTGTTCTTCACGTTCAGTGGATTCTACTTCTTGTTATCTTTCCTGCAGAAGTATTGCATATGCATAAGATAGTTAAGAATGTTCATTTGAGCTTTATCTTTGTAGTAGCAAAAACCAGAAAGTGACTTAAATGCCCGTCAGTAAGGAGAACTTGCTTGATAAACTGTGGTATTTTCATACAGTAGAATACCGTGCAACTCTTAAAAGGAGTCTATGAATAACCATGTGGTTAGATCTGTAAGACATTGTGAAATGAAGAAAGCAAGCTGCAGAACAGTGTATACAATGTAGAATCACTTAAAAAACATACAGAATAACTAGAGCAAAGGAACTTTTGATAAAAATCAGTATTTGAAATAGGTTTTAAATTCTGCAGTTTTGTTAATGTTATGCTTATTGTTTAGGGTTCTCGGTGCTCTTCTGATGCCAATATGCTTGGAGAGATGATGTTTGGCTCGGTAGCAATGAGCTACAAAGGATCCACCTTAAAAATTCATCAGATCCGGTGAGGGATTTTCTGATTTTTGTTATTGAATTCATTTTAGGATATTTAGTTTTTATGGCTATTGTATCTATACTGTGACATCTCTGAGTTATACTTTATGATAAATTGAAAAGGCTCTTGTACATTAGTTTTGATCTCTCTCTGTCCCTCTCTTTTTCTTCATAGTTCTCCTCCACAGCTTATGCTCAGCAAAGTTTTTACTGCACGGACTGGCAGCAGTATCTGTGGAAGTCTCAATACGTAAGTAGTTATGGATGAAAGGAGAAATGAACTATTTAACATTTGCACAGTATGAAAATGAATACACTGCTCTCAGGATTGCAGCATAAATTCAGATTTTCTTCTGTCCCTTAAGTTTGAAAGTTTATGGAGGCTAGATTTTTTTCTCCCCAGCTTCATTGAGATATGATTGACATATACCATTGTGTAAGTTTAAAGTGTTTAGTGTGTTGATTTGATATATTTATATATTGCAAAATGATTACTGCCATAGCCTTTGCTAATCTCACCATCTTGTCACATAATTACCATTTCCTTTTTGTGGTGAGAACATTTAAAATGTACTTTCTTAGCAACTTTTAAGTATACAGTACAGTATTATTATTTATAATTAGCTTACTGTACATTAGATACCCAGAACTTGTTAATCTTATAACTGAAAGTTTGTACGCTAGGACCATTATGTCTCCATTTCCCCCACTCCCATTCCCTGGTAACCACCACTTGGCTCTCTGTTTCTCTGAATTCAGCTTTTCTTAGATTCCACGTATAAGTGATATTATATGGTGTTTGTCTTTCTCTTTCTGAATTATTTCACTTAGTATAATGCCCTCAGGTTCCATCCATGTTGTTGCAAATCGCAGGATTTCCCTTTTTTTCGTGGCTGAATAGCATTCTGTTGTCTATAAATGCGACAGTCTTTTTTATCCATTCATCTGTTGACAGACATTTGGATGTGACTGTATTCTAATAAACCTTTATAAAAACAGGTAGCAGGTTGAATTTAACATTCAGACTGTAGTTTGCCAACCTCTGATTTAAATGATTAGTTGGTTTAATAGTACTAATAGAGAAACTTAAAACTTGAAGTGTTTTGCATTTAAAATTTTGTTGAGATATACAAAGAATTGCTATTAAGAGCATAAAGTGAATTTGGAATTTATTTTTATCTCCTCCCCTCTAGGCTGCAGGACAGTCTTGAATTCATCAATCAGGACAACAGTACATTAAAGGCTGACAATAACACAGTTATTAATGGACTACTTGGAAATATAGGTAAATTGATTTTATAAGTTTTTTAAATGTTCTTAATAACTTAGATCTGTTAGAAGACCAAAGAATTTAAAATACTAGAAGTATAAAAGGGATTTAAATTGCAGGTATGTGTAATACTTGTGTTATTTGAAAAATATAATTTTCATATATCTGAACATTTATTTTGTATCTGTAACGATTGAACTGCTGAAGAAATACCTAATTTGGTTTTTATTTTTAATTTTGATGCATCTTTGGAAGGCACTTTTGTTGATATAAAAAGCTCTTACTACCTCTCTTGACTATTTCAGCTGAGGAAGACCAGTATTAAACTTTCTCCCTCTCTCTTCTCTAATCATAAAAGTAATTTTAAAATGGTGCTCATTTTTGTGACCTATAATTCAGATGAGCACATATTCAAATTTGGTATTCCTTAAAATGTTTATTAAAAAACTTACTTAGTAATTTTGTTAGTTTATTGTTTTTGTTACTTCAGTTTAACATTTTAAAGTGACAAACTATTTCTGAAGTTTCTGGTCCTTTGTTTTATCATAGAAAGATTAACTAAATTGCTGCTGACTGTATTTCCAGGAATGGTAGTGTGTCAGAGTGTGGACAGCAGTCAAAATAGGATAAATATTCTGCTCACATTCTTGTTTAGTGAAAATTTTTATTTGTAATTAATTTTAATAACTAAATATTAAATATTTTAGTAGAAAACAGTTTTTCCCCCACCTTTAACAGTATAGCATTCTAATGTTTTTTATAATTCATGTTTATTCAAATAGCAACCATTTATTAAATACCTACCGTGGGCTAGTTACAGTGTCAGCCATGTACTTTAGAAAGTGTGCATTTTATAGAAAAATGGAAGTTTTGCTTTTTCTTCTCATTTGATTAATTATTTCATTTGTTTTAATGAAATAAAAATGTGACAGAAATAACAATCTTTTTTCTTTATAATTTGGCACTTTTCTAAGCTAAAAGGACTTATTAAAAGCTATGTATTTTAATAGTAGAAATCTACGATCATATATAAAGGTAAAGTACACTACAGATGCTAAATATACCCCTCTTCTCTGTTCTAATATAGAATAGGAAAATAATGCATTTAACAAAGCACAGACTTCAAATAATGAAAGGCTTTTATTTGCACGTTCTTAATTGTGCATCAAGGATATTTGAGCACTCTACACTGGAATTTGACACATTGTAAAATGACTAACTCAATAAAAAATGTTAAAAAAAATAAAATGATAACAGTAAAAGAAAAAAAAAAGGATATTTGAGCACCATTTCTTACTTTCTTTAAATGAACCAGAAATAATTCCTGCCTCAGTTGATTTATAGTTAGTGAAAGTCAGACAAGTAACACAACACAGTATACAGCTGCAGCATACTGTAGTTAATTCTTGGACAATTTTAAAAGCATGATGTGATAGAAATGAGGAGGAGCGCCTAATTTAGTCTTGGCTTGTCAGAAGAGTCTTCCTTAAAGAAATGAGACATAAACTTGAAGAATTAGCCCGATGATTGGGGAAAGAAATGTTCTAGGAAAAAGCAATAGCATGTGCATAGACCTAAGGGCAAGAGTTCACTGAGTGTGGAAAGAAAGTGAATAAATCCATGTGGGTGGAGCACAGTGTGGATATGAGTAAAGAAAGTGAAAAGAAATAAAGAAATGAACAAGGGCCAGATCATGAACAACATTGTGGGCCCCACAATTCCATAAGGAATGTGGACTTATGCTTTGAGCAGTTGGGTACCAGTGAGGGTATGTTAGTTAGGGTCCTCCACCTGTTTTTTAACAGGTACTAAGACAGGGTTAAACATGCAGGGATTTTATTATGACTGTGAGAGAGATGAGAAAGAGAGCTGGGAAGGGTCGAGAAGGTCCTCAAATTGTGGTGCAAATCTGACCTTGAGTGAAAGAAGCAAAAGGTTGAGTGGACGTATCCCAGCCTGCCACGTGCTCCAGGGAAGGTTTGATAAGGCCATGGATGAATCTTTGAGTGAAGATTGGTTGTCAGAAGTGACCCATGTCTTGCCAGAATGGACCAGCTTGTCTTACTATACCTGCTGTGTTCAGTCATTGGCTAGGAGCAGCTTATGGGATATGTGGCCTTGCACAAATTTGGCAGTGAATTTAAGTACACAGCAGCTGGGGCACTTGGTCATTTGCAGATCTTATAGCTGGAGAGTTTTGTGATGCTTTCTCAAGGCCACCACAAAGAAGTTTTTCAAAACATAGAAACACGATCAGATCAGATTTGTATCTGCCAAAGAACATTCTAATTACATGAGCCAGTGGGATTGAGGAAAGATCCACATTAGAAGGCTGCTTATGATGATCGAAATGACAGATAATGGGGACCTAGAGTAAGATTGGGTCAGTGAGAATAAAGAGTTGTTGAGAGAAATAGAGTGAACAGGACTTGGCAATTAGAAGAGGTGAGGGGAAAGTGTGAATCAAGGGTGGCACTTAGCTATCTGGTTGTGTAATTGCATGGATATTGGTTCCATTCACTGGTAGAAACATAAGAAATGGAGAACTGTTGATTTTAGGTTTAGCCATGTTGAATTAGAAGTACTGGTAGGATATCAAGTGAAGATACCCATTATACTTAGGGAGATAGATGTATTGTGGTGGTAGCTGCTATAACATTAAAGTTAATGAATGTATAATAATTTGGAAACAATAAGAGGTTTTTTTCTCACTCATGTGAAGTCCAAAAGGGTGTTACTCATTGATAAGCAGTTTTCCTTAAAGCGGTGTTTTAGAGGTCCAGTTTCTTTCCTTCTTGGAGTTCTACCTTTTAAGCATGCAGACTCCAAGGCTGTGCTCAGCTGCACCAAGCCAGTGGAAAGGGATTGCATATATCCACTTCAAAACCACCTCAGCTTGAAAGTGATAACACTTTTGTTCACATTCCATTGTTGGTAACTAATCCTATGGCTTCACCTATGTATAAGGAAATTTGAGAAATACAGTCCCTAGCAGGGTCGCGGCTTCTGAGAGACTGCTTCATACTATGAAAGGGAGAGCACAATTATTTTTTAGATTAGTAGCTGTTTCTACTATGAATTTGAGAATTATTAGCATACAAATGATAATCTAAAGTAAAGAATTAATGAGAAGGAAATATTGTTGAGGATGGGATCCTGGGGAATGCTACCTTTAAAGAAGTAGAGGAAGAGAAGCATGTAAAGGAGCCTGAGGGGGAAAAAAAAACTTAGAATGTGTTATGAGAACTGAGGGAGAAAAATTCAAAGTGTAATGTAATCAGCATCAAATATGATGTAAGGTAATATAAGATAGTATGGACTGCACTAGGCAGCAGGAAGGCTTTTGGTGGCCTATGTGAGCAGTTTCAGAGGGGAGAATAGAAGCTAGAGTTGAGGAAAGACTCAGAGGTTAGTCTTTTTTCCAAGATGTAAGCAGTGGTCCTCAAACTTTTTGATCTCAGGACCCCTTTACACACAGAAATTACTGAAGACCACAGAGAGTTTTTGTGTATGTAGGTTACATTTGTTGATATATACTCCATTAGTAATTAACATTCAGAAAATTTAAGAAGTATTTACTATTTCATTACAAAATAACACTAATGACCCCTTTCATGTTAATATAAATAACATATGTTTTGAAATAACTATTTTCTAAGAGAGAAAAACTTAGAAGAGTGGCATTGCTTTATAGTTTTGCAGATCTTTTTAATGTCTGACTTTATAGAAAACAGCTGGGTTCTCATATTTGCTTCTGCTTTCAGTCTCTTATAATATGTTGTTTTGGTTGAAGTGTGTTAAGAAACCTAGTCTTACATAGATACATAGATAGAAAAGCAACATCCTCACAGACCCCCTGAAAGGGTTGCCTTGCACCACATTTTAAGAACTACTGAACTATAGAATTAGATATACGGGGAAAAAGTCGAAGAGTTCTGACTGCATTTAAATGTTGATGGAAAAGAAAGTTATAAAGGAGGTTAAGGTTTGAGATAGAGGTGATATTGGTAAAGTAAGATTTTTGAAGGTTAGAGGTAGAGGTGATACTGCTAAAGTGAGTTTTTGGCTGACTTAGAATTAGCTTTGGAAGGGAGGAAGGGCGGGACTTCATGGGATTTTTCACTAAGTCCCTGCACTTAGAGAGGCTCAACTAATGTTACGTGTTGTGACTGTTCAGGTAGGAGGAAGGCAAGGATGGGTAAGAATTAAGTCTGGAGATAGCGTGGTAGGAAAAGGAGAGTTCCCATTTGGTGAATTTTCTCTACATACATATACATATGCATACTGTAGGAGACAAAGTCACACGCTGAGAATAAGGAAGGGGTGGTAGAGAAGTTTAAAGAGAGCAGATAAATTTTGAAGTATCTAGGAAAAATTGAAGAAAGAGAGCTGAGCAAAGAAACATGGAAGGATTACTGCACATATATTATAATTATAGAAACTCTTGTTATAGAAAAATATCTACTCGCAATTTGAAAAATACATTTGTCACTTTTTTAAAACAGAAAAGCCCCTATTTAGGCCATTTTGATTAAGCATAATTAACAGGTAACTGAGCTGCTTGCTTCCAGGCTGTAATGTTACCCTCTCTGGGTCTTCAGACTCTTCTCTTGGTCAAGTGTGTGGCAACCACTTCTCTTGGACAGCTGGAAGTCTCGCCCTGACGGGCTGCACTAGCATTTCTGCTTCCACAGTGGCTGACCCTTGTTCTAGGAACTTTGGTTTCTTCCATTACTTTGTAAATTATCACTAGTTTAGAAAAACCCATTACATACTTACTTGTCAGTAGATCCTCTTTTCTCTATTTGCTCTTTGTTTTATGTTGTGTTCTGTTTTTCCAGCCAGGTGCTTAGGTGGTTTTCTTCTTACTGAAGACTACTGTAATCTGTAAACTGACTTTTTAAAAGATAAATTTATTTGACAAATGTCAAATTATATAGATAACATTACTGTGCTTTTTTGAGTCTTTAAAAACATTATTTTAGATTTAGAAAGGATTGAACGTTGAAAATAATATTTACCTTGTATAGTGAAAGCTTATTTTTATTGTTATATATGAATTTATTATTAAATAGGCGTGAAATTGTTATGTTTGATATAGGCCATGACCAGAGGGAAACCATCATGTTTCAAAAATGGGAACCCTGCTTAAATTATTCTTACTTAGTTTAAAAGTTTCCGTCCATATCTGTTGGTCTGCTTTTTTGCTGCCTTAGCTCACCTTTTATTCCTGACCCATTTTGGCTTCTCTAACAGCCTTCTTTCATATGTATTTTGCGTTTTTGCTGTGTAGGTCTTTCACAGTTCTGCAGCCCCAGGCGGGCATTCTCTGAACAGGGTCCGCTCCGCCTGATCAGGAGCGCCTCTTTCTTTGCAGGTTTGCCATGTGCTGTGTGGGTAGACTAGTCGGTGTGCCCCAGCGGCTCAAATCCATAGTAAAGCTGTGGAAACAAGAGAGTAGAGAAATGCAGTTGTGGAAGGTGTGGTTAAGAAAACACTGCTTAGGAAGTGTAAGAACTTACTATCTTTCTACTGAATATGTTCTTGAAGTTTTCAGAAACTAAGTTATCAGTTGAATTGACGTTTTTATGAAATTTCAGTTTGTCATTTCTTATCTCATTATGTAATAATGATTTTAACTTCAGAATTCTGAACCAAAATGAATTATGAATATTATCTCTTGTAATACTGGTTGGAGTTTCTAATGTGACAACTATCTTGTTTCCATGGCTGAGTAGCTTTTGTATCATAGTTCATCAATTGCAGAAAAATCCTCTTACTGTAAAACTTCTGATCTACACTATTCCATAAGAATGATTTCTCTTGGAGCTAAGATTTAGATGAACAAGCACCATTATGTTCTGTAAAAGTCATATATGAATATGTTTGTTTATATCATTAAAATATGGGTTATGGAGTGTGTTCATGGCTTATTTATCCAGAAGTTGTATCCAACTTCTTATTTTAATTAGTACTTATTATCCTTACAAATATGAGATATAAGCAATGCATATATATTATAGAAAATTGGAAAATAGGAAAAATAGGCAAAAAATATATTATCTATCTTATCAGCCAGAAATAGCTTCCTTTAAAAAAAACAAAATTGAGATTATACTGTTTAGTTTACTTAAAACTTTTAAGCATATATTTCTATAGGCAGAATAGTATCATATACCATCTTATACCAGTCACTTAGTCCCAGCAACCATCATTCTTACTGGTCAGTAGCTTTTTCTTTTTTCATTTACTGGTATATTATGAATATCTTCCTATATCATCGAATATGCTTCTAAAATACTTATTTTAGTCATACCTTGCTTCTTTAGATATTATATCATAGATTATTTTCATATTGTATGTCAAATCATCAGATAGATCTTAAAGCTTGTTCAACTGAGTAATAGCTCTTGGTGTTGGGTTTGTGCCATGCTATTGAAAAAATAAAGGAATGCAATGAGATGAGCATGATTTAATTTGCTATTTAAAAGGAACAACATCAACCTGAATAGCACTGATAAATTTTATAAGTCACAGTTTTGTCTTGATTCACAGTTCACAGCAACCCAATGGACATGCCTGGAAGAGAGCTGAATGAGGACAGAGACAGCGGCATAGCACGCTCTGGTAATGACAGGTTCATGTATTAATCCAATTTTTGATGAGATCGCTCAGCTGTCATTGATTTCCTTTTTTCCTTTGCCTTTTGCGCTCAATTTTATGTACACAGTTTATTAGTATTGATATTAGGCTTACAAGAGAATTGTAGAAACAGCAGAGATAAATATTTTAAATTAAAATTTTTTGTGTTGAATATTAAATGTGCCTGGTGGAGCATGGCCTGGGTGGAATACATGCTGATTGAGGCTTAGCCAGCATAAGAAAATAGTATTGTTCAAGAGACTGCTTAGATAGCGTAGTAGGAAAAAACATGTTTGCTTATATCTGCTTTATGCTAACTAGAGTTTAACGTGTCAGACTGTCTCTTGCCCAGAAAAGTTTAGGCATTTTAAAGCAGTGTTACATGTATTTCTTTCAAATTAGGTTCTCTTCCAAAATTCGTCTGGCAAACTTTTATTGAAAAATGCTAGGGATTGAAAAAAAAAAAAAGCCCATATTCTGCCCTTAAAAGACACAGGTTCTACTGAGAGAATAGTCAAGAAAATCATCTGTTGTAGTTCACTGTGAAGTGTTCTGTGATAGACCTGTGCATAGAGGTTCAGATAAAGGGCTCCTAACTTAGTCTGGGCAAGGGGCAGGCTGTCAGGAATGCCTTACAGAGTTTTGATACTTCAGTTACATCTTTAGAAATAAATGGGAGTTATCCAGGCAAAGGCATGGGGGAAGGACATTTCAATTAAAAGGAGAAGTGTTTATCAGGATCCAGAAATCAGCATAAGAGAAAGGAGTAATCTTAGGTTTGAATTATTGTTAGATTTGAGAAACTTTATCCACTGTGATTATGTACATGTGTTGTCATATTACATGGCTCTGCTATCTAAATTGTTTACAATTCAGTTTTAAGTGTAGATGAAAAGTTCAAACTTGCCAGATACTGTAATCACTAGGTATGTGTTAAGAAATGCAAGAAAAAATTTCAGATATGCTTGATCCACCCTAGAAAAAGGGTTAGCTATCTGGTTTTGAGGAACAAAAAATGAAAACCTCAGCGCCTGATTCTGATGGACAGCTAGAGTTGAGAATTATTACTCTAATATGAAAAATCTGCATCTTTCCAATAATCTCACCTTTCTTTTTCTAGTTGAGTTTGTTATTTTTGTTGTTAGGAACTAACCTAGAGTGTATTTCTTTTATACTCTTTGCATCTATGTAATCTAGAGATTTAGTTTTCTCTTCTGTGGCATGAATTTAATTCTCATTATTTTATCCAGGATTTCAGAAATGATAAATTAATATCTCTATAGTTCATTTTCTTCATCTGTAAATTGAAAGGTCTGGCTAGATTGAGCTATAAGACTTCTTGAAGGTATCAATTTTGTATATGCTGTTTAAGTTAATTGTGTATTTTCTTCTTTCTAATAGAGTTAGAAAAAATAGTTATTTTTAACCATAATTTAATAAAAATATAGCTCTTCCAAATTTACAGTAATACTTGATTTTTCACACAAGCATACCTAGATTAATTATACATGCTAAATCTGAGACCACAACATTTAATAATACTAATTAATAAAATGTGGTCTTTTCAATAAAGTGGTCTAGAATTAATTCATTGCTGACCTAGATGTTTGCCTGGCACATAAAGCTCTCCCCTTTATCATTGAATTTGTCATAGATAATTCAAATGAACAGATTCTCATAATGATGGTCTCTTAGCTTTCAGTTCTGGTGTCTAAAATAATACATCATCTGGCAAGTGTCTTTTTATAGGTGATAATTATACTTCCCTTTTTGGCTACTTTACAAAATTTCAGTATGTGTTTATAATGATGAAGATGGGAATCTAAAATATTTCTAAATAAAAGTAAGCCCTTGATGTCTTTTCCTCTTTAGATTCAGGGGGGAGATGTAGAGGATCTCCAGCCCAAGGAAAAATAAAGAGTTGTAGCTTTTGACACCCTAGGCAAGAAACAGAGATTTTGGGTTGTAAAGCAGAGCTTTGAGAAGAGAGTAATATCTATACTTAGGGGATTGCAGCAATTATAATCAGAGTGGACTCAATTGGAATGTGTCTGTCATTCCTTAGAATGCTCCAGAGAGCAATCTGTAGTATTTACCCTTTTTGGGGGGGGGGGGGAGCTTGATAGGTATAGTCATAACTCTTACTAAAAAAGTGGCCAAGCCTTCAGAGGTGACTACCTATGCACATGTGATCCATGAGTACTTAAATGACGTCTTCAAATGGCATTCAAACTCTTATTTTCACATATAGCTTTTGTTCCTAAAATCCAACTGCTGCATTAAAATTGAATTGCATCATATTTCCTTTAAATTAAGGACTAAGGATTCAGCTAAGCTAGGAAACAGTCTCATGGGCAAACAGATAATACTTTATTTCAAAGTAGCATTTTCTTCTGGGGTAGGGGTGCAAGGCTAAGGATGTCAAAAGGGGATTGTATCAGAATTGCTTGCCAACACACTTTTAATGTGTGATTTTTTGGGGGGACCTTGCTCCAACAATGATGTGATTTTTAAAATGGAAATTTTGGAGCTTCATGAAGCAAATTGGAAAACTTGAGTAACCACTCTTAAATTTGTTACAGAGAAATTTGTCCTTATGTTTAGTTATTATTGTCGTCCTATTCATTGTACTTGTTCTTATTCTGACTTGACAGCATCTCTTAGCAGCTTGCTTATTACACCGTTTCCCTCTCCAAACTCCTCACTTACCCGAAGTTGTGCCAGCAGTTACCAGCGACGATGGCGACGTAGCCAAACAACAAGTTTGGAGAATGGGGTATTTCCTAGATGGTAAGTTGGAACCTTCAGTTTACAACAAAGTTGAGTAGTTCCTTAAACACAATTTTGTATGTCAAGAGCCTGGGCTTGTATTTTGTATATTTTAAGTCTGGAACTGGAAACTTCAAAAATGTATTACATTTTAAAAATTTGTGGTAAATTATGCATAGCATCGAATTTACCATTTTAACCATTATTAGCTATACAGTTCAGTGTCATTAAGTATTGTCACATGGTTGTGCTGCCATACCGTTCATGTCCAGAATGCTTTTTCTTCCTAAACTGAACCTCTGTATGCGTTAAACAATAATTCCCCAGTTCTCTCTCTCCTTATCCCCTGGCAACTACTAGTCTGTTTTTTTCCTCTATATATTTGACTTTTCTACATACCTCAGATAAATGGACTCATAAAATATTTGTCCTTTTATATCTGCTTTATTTCACTTAGCATGCCTTCAAGGTTCATCCATGTTGTAATATGTATCAAAATTTCATTCTTTTTTTCCATTGTATATACATACCACATTTTGTTTATACATTCATCTGTCTATGGACATTTGGGTTCCTTCCACCTTTTGGCTATTATGAATAATGCTGATATAAACATGGGTGTACAAATACCTTTCAGGTCCCTTCTTCAAATTCTTTTGGGTATATTCCCAGAAGTGAAATTTCTGGATCACACTGTAATTCTAGTGTAAGTTTTTGAGGAATCACTGTGCTTTTCTCCACAGCGACTACACCATTTTTGCTTACATTTCTTCTAGAAATACACAAGAATTCTAATTTCTTCACATTGTCAACAGTAGTTGTTTTCTGTTTTTTTTTTGGTTTCTTGTTTTTGTTTTTTTTTTTTTTACATAATAACCATCTTTATGTGTGTGAATTGGTATCTCATGGTTTTGATATGCATTTCCCTATGGCTAGTGATGTTGAGCATATTTTCACATGCTTATTGGCCATGTGTATGTCGTCTTTGGAGAAATGTCTATACAAGTGTTTTTCCCAATTTTTTAATCAAGTGGTTTGTTGTTGTTGAATTGTAGGAGTTCTTTATATATTTCTGAGTATCAATCCCTTATCAGACATATGCTTTGCAAATATTTTATCCCATTCCATGGGTTGCCTTTTTATCCTGTGGACAGTGTCTTTTGATGCACAACTGTTCTTAAGTTTTGTGTAGCCCAGTTTATCTACTTTTTGTTGTTGTTGCCTGTGCTTTTGGTGTCATAGCCAAGAAATCATTGCCAAATCCAATGTCATGAAGCTTTTACCCTGTTTTTTGCTAGGGGTTTTTATAGTTTTAACTCTTCTGTTTTGGTCTTTGATGTATATACTGCATGTTTTGATATTCCTGATTCCTGATATTCCTGATTCCTGTTTTGTTTTTTTTTTTTTTTGGCCACTTAATTCATTCTTTTTTTGGGGGGGGGGTAGGGGAAGTAATTAGGCTTATTTATAGGTTGATTTATTTATTCTTAGAGAAGGTACTGAGGATTGAACCCAGGACCTCATGCATGCTAAGCATGCACTCTACCACTTGAGCTATACTCTCCCTGCCAAATTAATTCATTCTTGAAAGATCTTTTTTCAGTCTGTGTTAAGTTAAAAAAAAAATGATAAAGCTTCCTGTTTTCTTCTTTACTCCCTTTATTCTTTCATCTTTGATTTCACTCCTGGAATCAAAAGGAGAGATAAGTAGATTCTAGAACAGTGTAGGGATTATATGAGACCTCACCTATTAACCTGATTCAGGCTCTTTTAAGTTGGTTATACATTGGGATTATCTACTTTTTTAGCAATTTATAATTGGACAAAAATGTTTCCAGTCTGATTCTATTAAAATTTCTTATAAAAATGTGAGCATAAAGGAGTAGCCAGTAGATTTTTCAGAGAGATACACAATTGATATGCATTTTTAGATTTACCTTTTAAAACACTGAAAGACCTTTTAGCTTACCTACATTTAGTTAGCAAGAAGGTTGAATTTGTGACTTCAATTATTTTTATAATTTTTTAAATTAAAAAAACATTTATTTTTAAGGTCTATAGAAGAAAGCTTTAATCTGTCAGATGAAAGCTGTGGCCCCAACCCAGGAATTGTGAGGAAAAAGAAGATTGCAATTGGGGTAATTTTTTCATTATCCAAAGATGAAGATGAAAGTAACAAATTCAATGAATTCTTTTTTTCACATTTTCCTCTCTTTGAAAGCCACATGAACAAATTAAAGAGTGCAATAGAACAGGTAAGCATAGTCATGTTTATGGTTTGTTTATATTTTTTATTTTCCTTGGCATCTTACTCTCTTGCTTAAACATCGTGTTTATTCATTAGGCAGAAAAATTAACAGGCTCTGTGCAGGTATCCTACAAAGTTAACTGGGAGATGCAAAGTAGACTTCAACTTTTTTAATGAGCTTACTGCCTAATAAAAGATCTAAGACTTATTCAATAAATAAGTATTTGAGGGCTTATAATGTGTCTTAAGACACTATCCTAGCAACTGAAGATAAAATGTGAAAAAAGCAACACTCCTGACCTCATGGGACAGCAAATAAACAAATTAATATATAAGATTTTAGATAGTAATAAGTGCTATGGAGAAAAATAAACCAGAGAAAGGTTTTTAAGGAATGCTGGATGGAAGGATTGCTAATTTTTGTAGGATAGTTAGGGAGGTTTCTGATAAAGTGACATTTGGTCCAGAGATACGGAGGGAGTTAGCTACAGCCATCTGAGAGAAGATTGTTCCAAGTAGGGGAAAGGAGCAAGCCTAATGCTTGAGCAACAGTAAGGAGGCCAAGGTGGCTGGGTTAGAAGTGGGACCAGATCCTCTAGGGCCTTATAGGATTCCATTGTAAGGGTACTGGCATTTATTCTTCAGAAGGATGGGAAACCGTTGGAGGGTTTTGAGCAGAGGAATGACATTATTTATGGGAATCACTCTTAACTGCTAGTACAGAATAGATTTCTAGGGACAAAAGTGGAGTTGTGGGATTAGTTTTAGGAAACTGTTGAAATAATTCAGGTGAGAGATGGTGTCTGCTCAAACCACTTTGGTGATGGAATTGGTGAGAAGTGGTTAAATTCTGGTTATATTTTGAAAATAGAGCTAATGAGATTAGCTGATGGACTGAATTGGGGTATAAGAGAAAAAGAACCATAGAGATTGACTGGAGATTTTTCATTTGAGCAGTAAGTAGGGTGGAATTGCCAATACTAAAATGGGAAAGCTACAGATAGAACGGATTTGGCGGAGGAAGAGGAACAGTTAGTTTGAGATGTGTCCTGGACATCTAAGTTGTTATGAGTCTAGAGTTTAGGGGAAAGGTCCAGGCGGACAGTCACCAGTGTATAGATGATATTTTAAACCATGAAACTGATTGAGGGAGAGAAGGGAGGACAGGAGATTCTAGGCCTGATTTGTGGAACACTTCAACAGTTAAAATTTGAGGAGTTGAGAGCTAGCAGAGGAGACTGAGAATTGGCCTTTCAGAATAGTAGGAGGAAAAGCAAGAGAGAGTACTTTTTGAGGTGAGCCAAGTGAAGAAAGTATTTTAAGAAGATAGGAGTTTTTGATCAGTTGTGTCAAATGCTGCTGATTATGTAATAAATTGATGTAAAGTAAGAAAATAATGAATATAAAATAGAACATAAGGATAACTAAAAAAGAAGAAAAAGCAAGGTTTTTTAGAAGTTCATTGGAAAGAAAAATGACTTCCTAATGGGAAGATGTTTCATTTGCACTGTGTCTTACAGGATGTATAAGCCTTTATAAACATAAAGCTTTGAAAATTGGAGATAGTAGGATAGCAAGAAAAACTGATAACCTTGCCACCCAAAGATTACTCATTAACATTTGCTGAAAGTTTTATCAAGGCCTTTTCTGTGCGTATTATATTTTTACTTAATTGGGATTGTGCTGGATCTGTATTGTTTGAATTATGTGCCTATTTTGAAAATGTCATCATTGTTAACATACATTTCTCATGTAATTATAAATGGCTCTTAATTATATTTTATAGTAGCTTTCCTTAATTTAAGTAATTTTTATATTAGGCCATTTCTGCTTTTTCACAATTATAGCTACACTATAGTTAACATCTTGATGAATTTTCCAGACTATATTTTAGAAGAGAATCCTGTGAATCAGTGGGTATTACTAAAGTTCTTAATCCCTGTGACAGTATGTGGAAGAGAAAGGATACAAAAAGGAGTAGTGAGAGGTATGGCTAGCAGAGTTAATGGGGACCGGGTCACAAAGAATCTAGAATGCTTGCCAGAAGTTTTGACTGCATTTTTAAGGCTGCCTTCCAATTGTGCTTTAAGAATATTATTTGACAGTATGTTTAAAAGAAACTAGTAAAAGAAACTAGAGATGCAAGGCTAATTAGAATGGTCCAGAAAGCAGAGGATAAATTTCAGTAACAGTGGTGCCTGAGGATTGTCTGCCTCTAGGGAATACACTTTATTATTCACATTAAATCTGTTAAAAGACGGATAGATCATTATGAGTATCTTTTTACTGAACAAATGAATAAAATCCATTTTCATTTACTTTTTTAAGAAGTTCAGTGCTGGTGACATTTTCTTCAGTTTGCTACTGTCTCTTTGGAAGTCTGTTGTTGCCAAAGTCAGTACATGTAATATTTAGCTAAGTGGCTGAACTGACATTTGAGTTACTGGAAGAGGTGTTTAAGCCTTGTATGAAATTTGAAATAGTCAGGCACTAGAGAACTCATTAAAGGTGACTTTTTAAATGTTTTAATGCTTTGATCATTGTGCAACCTAAAGTGCACGTTGCAGTGCTTATTTAGTTGCCTGAATGTTCAAGTGTAACATCTCATTTCTTACAAAAGTAGAAAGATAAAGCTGAATGAATGCTTTCATATAAATGAACAGAATTTAATTTTAAAAGGTCTACAGTTGTTAATTAATCATAGAATATAGTAAATACTGAACCATCCAAATAAGTTACCTTCTAGGGCCAATTTTCAAACTATCACTTATTTATTTATTTTTAATGAAAAGGTACAGGTTTTATTTCTGAGCACTGTTGGAATTATTTTGAAGTCTTTGCTACTTTTTGAGATGTATAACATAATTAAAAATTTTATTATTGGTGAAACTAAGGAAGAATACTGCTCAATTCTAGCTAAAGAATATTTACTTCTTTATAAATTTGGGAGTCTCGCAACAGTTTGTAAAAAACATAAAGTGTCACTTTTAACCTATGAAGCTTTTGGATGGTTGTGAACATGATTCTGGCCTGAAGTAGTCTAACCTTCTCTTAAATATATGTTAAAATTTTAAAAAATCAATTTGTAATTACGTAAGTAATGCAGAATTACATTCTCTTTGAAAAAGTCTTAAAAAATTGCAAAGTTCTTTCTAATCCTGATCCCCTTTTCATCTGCCTAAAAGCAGGGCTTCTCAAACTTGGCTAAATATGTTTTTAGGAAGGTAAAAATTACTTGTAACTTGTTATATCTTTCAGTAGAATCTTTTTATTGTAGATTTTAAAAAAGGATTTATTTAACAAAACTATTATCCATGAAATATGAGCAAAAACCAGGAGCTGCTATTTTTGAATTATCGCTGTATGTTGTTCTGTTTGGGGGGAAAAAAAAAGCAGTTTTGTGTAACCCAGAAACTGTCAACATCAGTTTCCTTGTGTGTTGACATTCTGTGGTTTGACAGTTACAATAGGAGGCTTAACATTTGAAAATTTTCAATTTTGTTATATTAATTAATGACTAAAGTTGCAAAGAAAAAGGAAAGAAAGCCACCATAGACACGTGTGGCTTCTTTATAACTATCTAGATAAGAATGGTAGTAGTGTCGTGGAAATATGTGACTTTGTCTTTCACATTTTTTTTTTGTTTGTTTTGTTTCCATATTTTGTCCATAATCAGTGTAAGAATTAACTATTTGGTTGCTTTCAAGGCTATGAAAATGAGCCGGAGATCAGCTGATGCCAGTCAGAGGAGTTTGGCATATAATCGAATAGTTGATGCCCTAAATGAATTCAGGTACATATTCTCCAGCTTTTCATAATATAGAGTTGTTTCACAGTGTGCACAGGAAGATTTATTTATTTTCTTTAACTTATCCTAATAAAAGTTTAATTCTTTAAATTTCTCTGTCTCATAGTCAAATCAGGGTGTAATTCAGTTGGCCAGTGGCCCCTGTGTTGCTAAATATCAAAAAATGCTTGGAATTCAGGCACATTTGGGAGCAGTCCATGGTATGGTTTTTAGCACTGGACAGTTACCTAAACAAATATGACCAGAAGAGACCCTTGTTTTAGCAGAAATGTGCTTTGTCCTTTCTTGGGCTTCTAGATATAAGGACTGGTTAAGTGTTGTTTAACCAGTAATAGTAATCACATGTTCTTAGATCTATGGAATACAAGGATACATGGATACAGGGAATAGGAACTTGATATTCCATATAGCTCTGTTGTTTAATCCTTTCTCTAGATATGGCAAAGCAAATAGTATTTCCTCTGACAGGATTTTCTAGCACAACAATACTTGTGCCTGAAGCTTTAGCAAGTGGTGTAATGGCACTCTAATTATGGCAAGGAAACATATTACGTGTGAACTTATGTTGGGAATTACACTACGTGACTGATGGGTGTCTCCCTCAAAGAGATTCATTTCAGGTTTACTTCATCCTCTCATCCTCTCGGTGTTTCCTCCTTTAGATTGGAGAAATAGTATAGCACATAGGGCAGGAACTCAGACGTGAGTATCTGACAGACCTTGTTCTAACCTGACTCTGCCTTTTCCCACCGCTGATGACCTTGGGCAGGTTTCTGTTAGCATTTTTGACCCTTAATTTTCTTGTGTACAGTCTGTAAACTCAATTTAGTAATAATCTAATAGATTGTTGTAAGGATAGAGTGAGGTAATATATGTAAAATACTTAACAGAATGCCTGACATCAATGACAGCACTATTTTCTATGACAAATATAACCTACAGCAGTGCTTCTCAAAAGTCATTCACAACTTACCTTTACAGTTTCGCCAAATCTGCATATCATTTATGCCATTTAAATTTGTTTCTCTTTGAAGTTGTGCTGTGCTCCAGAAATTGACGCAGCATTGTAAACTTACTAAATGTCAATAAATATATATAGATGAAAACAAAAAATCTAATGTTTCTCTTTAAATTGACACTCTTTTATAGCTAAATAAATATATTTCAAAATGAAACTATGTATCATTACCCTAAATGGAGAATCAATATCCTTTGCTATAATGAAGCTATAAAAATGAATGTATAATAATTAAAATTAAAAGTATGTATCTGCATACCACCTAAGGTATAGTATCATCAGTAGTCCATATACCTCACTTTTGTTCATTGGCTAATGGTGTGTGGTCCCTTATTGGGTCAGGGATCTTCTGGATTGTTTTTTTTTTTCTTTTTTAAATATGAACTATTATGTTTTGAAGCGAAAGCCTGTTTTAGCTTGTGATATTGCAGGATTGCTGTGGTGAAACTGTAGGCATGTCATATATATACTTTGTAACGGAGATGACTAAGGAGTGGTGTATTTAGTAAATTTGATAGTAAGAGAAAACTCATGTTTGTTTTCAGCTTTGCTCCTTTTTTATTTTTTATTTTTCTCATACTGTGTTAAACCACAGTGAAAATAAATCTGGTATTCTTTTTTAAACTTTCTCTCAAAAGGAGAGATTTCATTGCCTCAGCAATTTTCTAGAAACTTTGAATTTACAAAATAACTTATTTTCCTGATTCTAGAAGGTTTTTGTATAATTTTTAAGTTGGAATTACAGATAACTGTTAAATAGAAATTGTATGGTAAAAATAACCTTAATTGATATGGAATATTTTATCATATTTGTAGTTTCTTTAAATTGAAAAAGTTTACTTTATGGCTGTTGTGTAATATTATCTGTTACATTCAATTATTAAGAAAATTTGCTAGTCTTTCATCTTTTATTATACTTTTTAGGGTAAAAGACATTAAAAGTGACTATATATCTTGCTTTTTTATGCAGTAAACACAGTAGTTACTGAAAATGTAGAGAAAAACATATTAGAGAATTCAATTTCAGCTTATTTCACTTTTTGTCTTGGAAGGAAATAATTTGCACAGGTAAAAATTACATTAGAGATGATATTTCTGCCATATATGTATGTTAACATATTCACTTTAGATGTTTCCTAAGTTATCAAAAGAAGCATACTAGCAAATTGTACAGTATTTTAAAAGAATTTTATTGAGGTAAAAGAAAAATGTAACGTTAAATTTAACATCTTAACTATTTTTGAGTGTATAATTCAGTAGTGTTAAGTGTATTCACATTGTGTAACAAATCTCTTTAATTTTTTCAACTTGTAACATTAAGACTGTATACACTAAACACTAATTTAGTAACAGTATTTTTAATCAGTGTGTTTCTTTATTTCATTGGCATCTTCACTCTTAATTTATATGTGAATGATGTGCAAAGTTATTCATGATTTCATTTGTTTATACCTGTACCTTAAGAATTCAGGTTACCACATTTCAAGGTGCCGCTCGTGATTAAATCAAGTTTATATACACAAAAGTTTCTTTTAGATGAAGTGTAGGGAAAATAAAGTACATTTCCTTAATATTTCTGGAGGGAAATTTGAACAAATTTAATTAGCTCACTTTGACTGATTGGCTGTTTATTTTATCCACATAACGTCTCAATTTATATAGATGTCTGTGTGTTTCTCAGTTTACATAGATGTCTTTGTGTGTTTAATGTGAAAGCTCAAAATTTGATAGTTTTCTGAACACAAGGTGATAGAAGTAATTTTAATGTCAGAATATTTAAGATCAGAATTCCTTTGAAGTGTATTTTTTATATATAAATGTTAAGATACTTCTGCACGATTCAAGAGGTAAATTATACTGAGTTGCTTAAACCAAATGTTAATGATTTAGGCTGCATTAGATAAATTTCCTATCAGTTCATTTGATATTTCAGTAAGTGTCGTACAGTTAAAAAAAAAAAAAAAGGAAGGACACATTAGCATCAATATAAGTGCTTTTCTATTTTCTCAATGTTGAATAAAATTAACTGAGACCAGGTTAATTATAGGTGACAGAACTCCAGCCAGCACATTTTATTTGGCCTCTTTTTTTTTGACAAACATTTGAACCTCTAGACCATTAAGTCAGACAAACACTGTCTGGTTTGCCATAAGCTGTATCTCTCCTAGTTGTATTAACCCATGTATAATTTTGTACCTGCCTGGCCTCTGAGGATTATTAAAGTTTAGACTTCTGTTTTAGGGGTTGGTGATTTATATCCATTAATCTAGACCTCATTATCTTTTAGACTGTAAATTCAGTCTGATTCTCTTGCATTTTTCTGAAATTACCCATGTTTGTATCTCTGGAATCAGCCCCATACAGGCTGAATAATGAATAATCTTTATCTTTTCTTCTTGAGTTGGAAATGGGAGTGAAAGGCAACAAAACAAGCTGCCAGAAAAGTAGTAAATTCTGGGACATAGTTATCTATTATATCCTCTGTTTCTTGGCCACTCTGTATTATTAAAAGTATAAATTGCTTAATTTCACAAATTTTATGTATGTATATATAAAAATATATACATATGTAGATATATGTGTGTATATACACATTTAATTGGTAGACTTAATGCTAACAGTTTCAGATTACAGAAAAATTGACCGAACAGTTCAGAGAGTTTTTCATATAGCCCTCTCCCCTTAGTTTCACTGATTATTAACATATTGCACTAGGGTGGTATATTTGTTATAATTAGTGAACCAATATTGATATATTATTATTAACTAAAGTCCATAATCTACATTGAATTCCACTTTTTTATTGTACATTTGTATGGGTTTTGACAAATGCATAATGTTACGTGTCCACCATTACAGTATCAGACACGATAGTTTCACCATCGTAAAAATCTCCTGTGCTTCACTTATTCATTCTTTCTCCCTTCCTGCTAACACCCTGGCAACCACTGGCCATAGTATGTACCCTTTACAGACTGGTTCCTTGACTTAGCAATATGCAATTAAGTTCTTCTACGTCTTTTTGTGGCTTAATGGCTCACTTATTTTAAAAAACTCACTGTATTGTATCCCATTTTGTGGATATACTACAGTTTGTCCATTGACCTGTTGAAGAACATCTTGATTGCTTACAGCTTTTGGTGATTATGCATAGAGCTTTTCTAAACATTCATGTGTGGGGTTTTGTGTGGACTTAAGTTTTCAGTTCAACTGGGTAAATACCTAGGAGCATAACTGTTATAGATGATCACAAAAACTGTGTTTGGATTTGCAAGAAAGTGTCAAATATTCTTCTAAAGTGACTGTACCATCTTGCATTCCCACTAGCAGTTAAGAGTTTCTTTTGTTCCATATGCTTGTCAGCATTTTATATTGTGAGTTAAAAATTTTTTTTGTGCCATTCTAATAGATGTATAGTGATCTCATTGTTTCAATTTGCAGTTTCCTAATGACATAAGATGTTGAGCATCTTTTCAAATATTTATTTGCCATCTGTATATCTTTCTGGGTGAGGTATCTGTTCAGTCTTTTGCCCATTTTTAAATTGGCTTGTTGGTTTTCTTACTCAGTTTTTGATTTATTTTATGTATCGATCCTTTGTCAGATCTGTGTTTTGTGTATATTTTCTTTTAGTCTGTGGCCTGTCTTTTCATTCTCTTAGTATTTTTCACAGAGCAGAGTTTTAAATTTTATTAGAGTCCAACTTAACAATTTTTTTTCCTGAATAGTGCCTCTGGTGTTATATCTGAAAACTCATTACTAAACACAAGATTATTTAAATTTTGTCCTGTATTATGCTCTAGATGTTTTATGATTTTGCATTTAAATTTATGTCTATAATCCATTTTGAAATTTTTTGTGTGTGAAAGCTATAAGGTCTTTGTCTAGATCCATATTTTTGCATATGGGTGTCCACTTGTTCCAGCATCATTTGTTGAAGAGACTATCTTTATCTTTGCTCCATTGTATTGCTTTTGCTCCTTTGTCAAATACCAGTTAAGTTTATTTGTGGGGCTCTATTTTTGGTCTCTTTTGTTCTGTTGATCTACTGGTTCTGTTGATCTACTTGATCTGTTGATCTACAGTAGATCTTTTACCAGTATCATACTGTCTTGATTACTGTAGCTTTATAGTAAGTCTTGAAGTCAGATAATATGAGTCCTCCAACTTTTCTTTTCCTTCAGTGTTGTGTTGGCTGTTCTGGATTATTTGCCTCTCCAAACTTTAGAATCATTTTGTTGATATCCACAAAATAGTTTGCTGGGATTTTGACTGAGATTGAATTGAATCTGTAGATTAAATTGGGAAAAATTGGCATCTTAGCGATAGTGAGACTTTCTGACCATGAACATGAAATAATTTTCTATTTGTTTAGATAGATCTTCTTTGATTTTTTAATCTAAGTTTTGTAGTTTTCCTCTTATAGATTTTGTACGTTTTAAAAAGATTTATACCTAAATATTTAAGGGTGTTTTTTTTATTCACTAATATTAATGATACTGTGTTTATAATTTCAAATTTCAACTGTTCATTGATGGTATATAAGAAAGAAGTTGGCTTTTGTATATTAACCTTATATCCTGCAACCTTGCTGTAATTACTTATTAACTCCAGGAGTTTTTTGTTTTTTTGTTTTGTCACTTTCTTTAGATTTTCTACATAAGCAATCATGTCATCTGTGAATAAAGACAGGTTTATGTCTTCTTTCTTAATTTGTATACCTTTTATTTATTTTACTTGCCTTATAGCCTTAGCCAGAACTTCTAGTACAATGTAGAAAAACAGTGGTGATAGGGGATGTTCTTCCTTTGTACCAGATCTTAGTGGGAAATTTTCAAGTTTTTCATCATTGAGTAAGAGGTTAGATTTCTTTTGATACCCTTTATCAAGTTGAAGAAGTTCTCCCTTTATTCCTGGTTTGCTGAGAGTTATTAATTATTGGTTCAATTTTTGAAATATGTATAGGACTATTCAAGTTACCTCTTTTTTCTTAAGTGTAACTAGTTTTCTGTGTTTCAAGGAATTGGTCTGGTTCATCTAAGTCATCTAATTTGCAAGCCTAGAATTATTCATATTGTTTCTTAATTATCCTTTTAATGTCCATTGATCAGTAGTGATGGATTCCTCTTTCATTTTTTATGTTAGTAGTTTGTGTCATTTCTCTTTTTTCTTGATTATCTTGAATATAGAAGTTTATTGATTTTATTGATTATTGATCTTTTCAAAGAACTGGATTTTGTTTTGTTGATTTTTTTTTTTTTTTTTTTTTTGGTTGGGGGAGGTAATTAGGTTTATTTATTTTTAGAAAAGGTACTGGGAAATGAACCCAGGACCTCGTGTATGCTAAGCACGCACTCTGCCACTTGAGATATACCCTTCCCCCTTGTTGATTTTTAATCTATTGATTTTCTATATTTTATTTCAGTGATTTTCTATTTGTTTTATTTTATTTGCTTTAGTTTTATAGTTTATCTTTCTCTAGTTTCCTAAAGTTAAAGCTTAGATTATTGCCTTTAGAGCTTTCTTTTTCTTTCTTTCTTTCTTTCTTTCTTTCTTTCTTTCTTTCTTTCTTTCTTTCTTTCTTTCTTTCTTTTTCTAAAATCACATCTATTAAGTCAGTAAAATAGAAGATTCTAATTCCTGTAGTATTTAAGCTAGCTTCGATTTTTTTCTTTCTCTGTCTCTTTTTTTTTTTTTTTAACATTTTTTATTGAGTTATTCTTTTTTCTTTAATATATGCCTTTACTGCTATAAAGTTCCTTCCAAGGGCTACTTTTGCTGCATCCCACAAATTTTGTTAAGTTGAATTTTTATTTAATTCAAAATATTTTTAAATTTTTCATGAAATTTCTTCTTTGATCATATATTATGTAGAAGAGTATTGTTAAATCTCCAAGTACTTCAGGGTTTTCCACTTATTTTTCTTTCATTAATTTCTAGTTTAATTTCATTGTGGTCTGAGAGCATATATTGTATGATTTCTTTAAATTTCTTTTAAATTTGTTGACATGTGTTTTATGGTCCAGAATATGGTTTATTTTGGTGAATGTTCCATGTACCCTTGAGAAGAATGTATGTTCTTTTGTTTTGGGATGAAGTATTCCACAAATGTCAGATCTAGTTGACTGTTGGTACCGTTCAGCTCAAATGTATCCTTACTAAAAGGCTCAAACTTCCAGTCATAAGGTAAATAAGTTCTGGGGATGTAATATAGTATGGTGACTATAGTTAACAATACTGTATTGTATATTTGAAAGTTGCTAAGAGAGTAGATCTTAAAAATTCTCATTGTAAGAAAAAATTTTTTTATAACTTAGCAAAGTGATGTTAACTGAACTTATTGAGGTAATCATTTCACAATACATGCCTATATCAAATCATTAGACATTTTAAACTAATACAATATCATATGTCAATTATATCTCAATAAACTTGGAAAAAACCAAACTATTTCTTACTGATTTTCTGCCTGCTGGATATATCATTTTCTGATAGAGGAGTGTTGAAGTTTCTAACTGTGATACTGTATTTACCTGTTAGTTTTATTTTTCTTCCAGTTTTTATTGAGATACAATTGACATACAGCACTGTGTAACTTTAAGGTATTCAGGATAATGATCTCACTTACATACATCATGAAATGATTATCACAATAAGTTAGTGAACATCCATCATCTCATATAGATACAAAATTAAAGAAATAGAAAAAATTATTTTTCTTATGAAGAGAACTCTTAGGATTTACTCTCTTAACAACTTTCAAGAAATATTCAGCAGTGTTGATTGCATTTATCTTGTATGTTACCTCCCTAGTACTTATTTATCTTACAACTGGAAGTTTATATTCCCTCTCCCCACTCCTTGTCCCCTAGGCCTTTCAGTTTTGGCCTTACATATGTTGATTCTCTCTTGTTAATAAGTACATACATGTTAAGGGTTCTTATGTCTTCAGTCATTGCCAAGACACATGTCAAGGAGCCCACTCCTTATGTTTTCCTCTAATGTTATGGTTCAGGTCTTGTGTTCAAGCTTTTTAATCCATTTTGAGTTGATTTTTGTGTATGGTATAAGATGGCAGTCCAGTCATTCTTTTACATGTGGCTGCCTAGTTTTCCCAAAACCGTTTATTGAAGAGGTTATCCTATCTCCATCATATATTTTTCCCTCCTTTATCATAAATTAATTCACCATACATGCATGGATTTATTTCTGGGCTCTCTATTCTGTTCCATTGATTTATGTGTCTGTTTTTATGCCAGTACCATACTGTTTGGATTACTCTAGTTTTGTAATATAGTTTGAAATCAGGACGCATGATACCTCCAGCTTTGTTCTTCTTTCTCATGATTGTTTTGACTATTCAGGATTTTACCTGGTTCTATACAAATTTTAGGATTGTTCTATTTCTGTGAAAAATGCCATTGAAATTTTGTTAGTTGCATTAAATTTGTAGATTGTTTTGGATAATGTGAGCATGGTTTTATTCGAGTTGTTTAGCTGACTTTGGACTAGAATTAATATAAATACATGTTTTGAACAATTCTCTTTGCTTAGTTGCCTAAAAGAATCCTGCAGTATTTTTTTTTTTAAGTTCTACATTTTGCAGTATTACAAAGCAATACATATTTGCCTTTGCACTTTGAGCTGTATCTTGCATTATTGGATTACAGTTTCTTTTTTGCAGTCACAAGCTTTGTGGCAGAAGGTCAAGAATCCTTATTTGAGCTCTGAGGAAACATTATAGATCCAGCTGAGGTTACCAGAATAGTAAATATTGTCATAAGACTCATTCCTGGTAGAATACTGATCTTGCTCTTAGGTTATATCCACCATTTTTATTTAAATTTTTTTTGTGTTAAATATTTCTGAGTTAATTGCTGTGATATAGGGTAGTATGAATGGCCTAGCCTTAAATTTTTAATATTACTTAGAATTTACAACATGTATGAGTTATAAAACAATTGTAAATATATGTCCTGATTGTGTACCTTCCCTTGTTGTATTAGTTTGATTATTTTACTTCAGTCACTGGGCAAATCTGAAAGACTGTATAAAACAGTGAAGCATACTTACAGTATTTAAAAAATACTTTACAAACTCTTACAGTTTTTACTAAGAGGTCTATCTGTAATATACTTTTAATATTACAGTTGACCCTTATTATTTACAGAGTCTGTATTTGTGAAGTCACCTACTTGCTGAAATTTATTTATAACCCTTAAGTATACCTACAGTGCTTTTATGATCATTTGTAGACATGTGCAGAGCATTGAAAATTTTGAGTGTCCTGACACACACATACCCACATGAGGTCAAACAAGACAGTGCTCTGCCTTCTTGTTTCAGCTCTCATTCTGTAAACAAGCATCCTTCTCATGATCTGTTTAGTGCCACTTTTTTTTAAAGCACTTTTTTGCTTTTTCTTTGTTATTTTGCTATTAAAAATGGCCCCAAAGCATAGTGCTGAAATGCTATCTAATGTTTCTAAGTGCAGGAAAGTTGTGATGTGCCTTAAAGAGAAAATACATGTGTTAGGTAAACTTTGTTAAAGTGTAAGACATAGTGCTGTTGCCTGTGAATTCATTGTTAATGAATCAACAGTATGTTAAATAAGGTGTCTTTAAAGAGAAACCCACATGAAACAAGATTATGTACTGATGGATTGTCAAAAATGTGACCAAAGGCTCACAGGAACCTAATCCCATATTTTTCCCTAGAAACAGTGAGTGATTGTTTACTAATTCAATATTTGTGTTGACTTTATGGAACATTATTGCAAATAATGAAAATCTATCATACTTTATTTTAAAATTAAGTGGTTATTAAAAATTACAATTAGCTGATTTTTAAAGTAGGTGATTGTTTGAAACTAGATGATTAATGAATTTTGGGTAGTTGAGAAGAGGAAGGAAATGATTTACAAGTATACAGAAGCCCCAAAACCCAGAAAAGTGGGAAGTATGTTTGGTTAGCATTGCTGTGCGGCAGAAATGAAGTCCTTGAATTTTTACTTGGACTTCATGTGTATCATACAGTGAAAATCAAACCATGTCACAGTTCCCTTGCAGCTAAAGGAACCTTTCATTCTCTAGGAACAGATCAAGAAAAATAAAGGGTCAGATGATTGGAAACAATAGCCCTTCTTACCATTAAAGGGTGGAGTATAATCCTTAAAGGGGGAGGAAAGCACTGTTACTTCTAGGTTGTTAATGACAACATAGAGTTGTATAGAGTAAGAAGCACTGTTGCATAATTAATTTTTTTGCCTTCTTTGCACTTGATATACTTAAAGTTCAAGGATACACAAGGTCATGTTACATATCCTTAAACGGTAAAACACTGAAGTTAATGTCCTCAGTGGGCCACGGTGATAAGGCTCTCACCCATGACACAGAGACTTGTAGTAGAGACTAATATGCTGACGAAACTCATGGAAAATCAGTTGATCAGCTCATTCCTTTAATCAAAAAGTTTCTTTTAATCAGAATATATTCTCGTGGTCAAGAAACAAAAAATACACTGAAAGTTCTGATAATGAAAAATAAATGAATCTTGTTGTACCTCTCCTATCCCCATCCTGAATTCCCAAGAACATTCTCTTTTAACTCTTAAAATTTCTTTTTGTTATTTACCTCCATATTATTATACAGTATATTTAATGCAGCTGTTTCTTGGTTTATCAATGGTAAAGCATATTTATCTTCTGCCATGAATTAATACCTGCCCCTTAGCCCTTTAACTTTTCAGTATAGTTCTAGCACTATCTTGTCTGTCAGCTCTAGAAAATTGTCTGCTTTCTCCGATAATTTATTTTCCTCTCGTTTGAATCTATTTTATGAGAAACTGAGACCCCTGGATTGATCTTTTTTATGTCTGTTTTCTTCCATGTTTTCCTTTTTCTGAAAGTATTATTTTCTGTTTCCTCTGGAGTCATTTTGTGTGTGTGTGTTTCTGTCTTTCTGTTCGTGTCCCTTTCTCCTTGGAGGCTTTCCCTGTACATCAATATTTTGGTTTCTCATTCAGAGTTGAAAAAGGCACCAAAATGTAGATTGGGAGCACAGCCTGGAGAATCTCACTTTAGGGCTTGTTTTCTTTTTCACTCCCTGAAGGAGTATGTTTAAACATTATTTCCCCCTCATTGCTACTTCTGCCATGAAATTTTAATGCCACAAGATTTACTGTGTATCTATTTATGTACTGTGAAAGATTCAGATTATCAGAAGGGTTTGGGGATGTCATTTCTCTGGGCTGGTCAGTAGCAACATCTGTTCTCCTATCTAGTTATTCTGTGGGAAAATGGGGTAGAGGTAGGGGACGCCAACCACTAATGGACCTTGAATTAGTCTCTCAGTTTATAGCTCTACATAAGGCCTGCCCTCTGTTTTACCAGGCACTTGTGAGTCCTGAGACGCTTCCTGCTTTATGGGTGCAAATCTGCTCCTTTTTGTACATGTCCCCCTCTGTAAGCACTGTAACCCATTATGTTCCTCTACCTTACTACTTCAGTTGACATTCTTTCCTATGGTTTGTCTTCTAGAATTTTATTAAATTTTTAATTTTAATTTTCACTAAGGTTCCTCCTCAGTTCTGTTTGTTGTAGTGGTTCATTTGTTTTCAAATTATTAAGTGGTGTTCAGTTGGTGTATCAGAACTGAAAGGATAAACATTTGTGTTTAATCTTCCATCCAATCTGGACATCCTTAATAGTTTTTAAAAGTAAGCATTTCCATGTATCTCTAGTTTATATTCTAGTTGTATTTTTCTCTGTAAGATACCATTAATTTTTTTCTTTCTTTGTATCTATTTATTTATTTCTAAGTTCTCATCCATTGTTTTATGCCATACCAAGAACTCATTACTGTAACCTGTATTTGTCACTTTTATTTATTGTAATATGTATACCGGGTTGAGACTCAGTTTAGCTTGTACAAGCAAGAGAATTCTTTTCCTTTTTTAGATTTTAGGTGTTAGAAAATTATACTGAGGTAGGTGTTAGACCTTCATGGAGATCTCCAAGCACTTTCTAGAGCTTTACTCTCTATCTAATCTAGTAGCCATTAGCTACATGTGGCTATTTTAATCAATTTAAATTAAATCAAATATAAAGTCCAGTTCCTCAGTCACATCGGCCACATTTCAAGTATTCCATAACCACATATGACTAGTGGCTATCAAGTTGGACAGCACAGATGTAGAGCATCCCCATCATTGCCAAAAGTTCTGTTAGACAGCACTGTTCTAGAGAGTAGAAAGTAGGACACCGCTCTGTAGCTTCTGAGCAACTGACTAGTTTCTTAAGCCCCAAGTTTACAGGAGTTGCTTATTCTGGTGAGTGTATAAGATTTCACTGAATAGATATCAACTTTAAAGGAAAAGAATTGACATCTTAAAGGTATCCTTAATGCCTTTAGGAAAGAGTGCAAGTCACAGGACTAGCTGTTATCTAAAGGAATGCAAGAGAGACAGCCAGAATTGCACTGTCATAATGATGCAATAATCTTCTTTTGTGTTGATTCAAGGAAGAATGTCAGAACATTGAGAGAGAGTCGTAAAATATAGTATGCATATAGTGTCCTCATCAGCCTTCAGAGCTTTACTAATGAGCCTCAGCATAGGCAAGAAAATGATGACAATAAACTATTGTTTTGAGTGGGTACATGGCTAAACTATTACCCCATTTAAAGTATTTTTCTTTGTTGTTGATTATTTGCAATATATTTAAGTACAGCTTATACCTTGGAAATGTAGGGCTGAAAGGGGCTCTGAAAATTATATAGTCTTATGCTTTCATTTTACAGGTAAGGAAAACTGATGATTAAAGTAGGGAAATAATTTACCTGAAACCACACAGTCTTTAAGCCATTGTAAGACCAACACATTTGAGTTCATGTACAAAGCATTTCCCTTGATGCTGTGCTGATGACAAAGAAGGAAAGATTTGATTCATTGTCTCTTCTCAAAAGCTTTGATAATCTAGATGGGAGACCCAAGCCAACAACATAAACTTTTAACAGTCTGTAATTCTGGAAACTATGAATTTCATAATATGTTTTTCTCTTTTTAGAACAACAATTTGTAATCTTTACACAATGCCACGAATTGGAGAGCCTGTGTGGCTTACAATGATGTCGGGGACTCCAGAAAAGAACCAGCTTTGCCATCGTTTCATGAAGGAGTTCACCTTTCTAATGGAAAATGCTTCCAAAAACCAGTATGGCTTATTCTACATATCTGTCAGTCTAAGCTATCTTAACTGTATTTTAGCTATTATTTACTGTAACTAGACATCTAGATTATGATCAAACTTAATTACAAAAGTGAAAGAATTAACCGTTATCTTTAGAGTTATTTCATATTATTAATAAGCAAAACAGAGTTACAAAAGATAAATAATAGATAGGGTGTAAAAAAAGGCCAAAGAAGCTTATGAATGAAAAACAGTAGAAATGTCTTTAATTGTGTTAAATTAAAATTCCTGACATCTTACAGAACTCTCTGAGACTTCTTACTTTTTTATGAATTATATCCATATATTCAGTTTCATTCTATAGAAAAGAAGTTGAAAAATACATAAGGAAGTGTCAGGATTCCAGTAACACATTTGTAGTATGATACTTTATCATATTGTTTTCTTCTGGTCATTCCTCAAATTCCTGGAATCCAGATGAGTTTTATTTTTTATTCTCTTTAACGGTAGACAGTTTTCCTAATACTTTCCTTCATTTTCCATTCAGTAATTTGGAAATGTATAGACATACTGGTTGATTCATTAATATATGTGTGTATTAAACACTGAAAAGAATCCATAGTTTTTCAAGTAAAGTGGCATTTTTATTTTGTAATTATGGTTAGAAATAGATCCTTGTGAATGCTGTCTTTGTTTTAAAGATTTTTCTTTTAACTCCTACCTAACCAAAATATTTATTAACTTTCATTTTTATCCTGGTGATAGACTGATACTTTCTTCTCTTCTTTTTTATGCTGTTTGGCCAAATACTCTCCCTGCTTTACTCCGTCACTGCATTTTGCCTAAGGTTTTATGAAAGGAGATTAGAATCTGATAGGATGCATTTTGTTTTCAGATTCTTGCCAGCACTCATTACTGCGGTTCTGACCAATCATCTTGCCTGGGTTCCAACAGTCATGCCAAATGGACAACCACCTATAAAAATATTTTTAGAAAAACATTCCTCTCAGAGTGTGGACATGTTGGCAAAGACTCATCCATATAACCCACTTTGGGCACAACTGGGTATGTGTTCTGAAAACCCTTATATTATGCATTATATTTAGACTTTTGTGTCGAGTTATTTTATAGCAAAAATTAATATGAAGAAATTAAGTGCTCTGTTTTCCTTCCTTTGTTCTAAAGTACCTCTTCCTTACTTGTTCTTTCATGTCTGCTAAATTGTCTTATCCCCATCTTATGCCTGATTATCATTCCTTGTAGTTCAGGAACTGCAGCTAGAACAAGAGGAGCAGGATGATGGCTGATTTACTAGTAACTTCAAGGTCTTCAGGGTGTTTTGTATTAGATACCTTCCTAGAAAGAATGAATGAACAAAATCACCTGTAATAGCTAGAATAACCTGGTTAACTGAGAAGCAGTCATTGAGGTTTCTATCATTCCACTTTTGTTTGTTGAGTAATTTTTGAAAATGTTTCCCTTAGTGCTAGGCCCTCCACTAAATAAATAGGTAACAGGAGAGAGGAATTAGTTGATGAGTTGACAGTCATTAGGAAGGCAGTATAGCATGTTGCTTATATTTAAGCACAAGCTGTAGAGTTAGGCAGACCACGTTTGAATCATAGTTTCCTTATTTATAAAGTGGAGATAGTAATAAATGGTACATACCTCATAAAGTAGTGAAAATTAAATGAGATATTTACAGTACTTAGGACAGTGTCTGGTAAATGTAGTTGCTGTTACTTTTCTTACTCTATTGCTGTTTGGTTATGGGGGAGGAGTGTGATGAGCACATTTCAGTGATCTGGTAGAAACTTAAACTTCCCTTAGGTTCTGGTGGTGAGTGAGCTTGCCAGGCAGATTGTCATGTGGCTTATTGATTCATATAACCAGCTTCCCTCCCTCATTCCTACCCTCTCTGTTTCCTCCCTTACTCTCTTTTTTCCTTCCTTCTGCATAATTGAGGGATAATTGACATATAGCAAACACATATATAAAGCATAGAACCTTCTAAGTTTTGATATATATATAAAATATATATACCTCTGAAACCATCACCAGAATCAAGATGGTGAGCATATTCATCACTACAAAAGTTTCTCATGCTCTTTTGTAATCCCTCCCTTTTATTCCTCCCTATTCTGCCTATTTACTTTCCCTTATTATACTCAGCCGCTGGTCTGCTTTCTGTAACTATAGATTGGTTTGCCATTTCTGGAATTTTATATAGATGGAATCATAATACTGTGTGCTTTTTTTGGTCTGAATTCTTTCATTCAGCATAATTATTTTGAGGTTCATCTGTGTTATCTGTATTAATAGTTAATTCCTTTTTAATGCTGAGTAGTATTTCATTTTATAATATTAACTTACCTTTTTTCAAATCAAGTAATTCAGTAGTCCTCTTTTAAATTTGAACGTTTCAAATCTGTTTTCAATTCTATAATCATTTATTGAATGTACAATATACTTAAGGCTCTGGGTGAAGCTCACTGGAAGGTGTAAAGGTGAATGATACCTAGTCCTTGCCTTTAAGAAGTGACAGACTTATACTGTACATAAAATATATGTGGACAATAACGATAATTCAAAGGAACTATAAGAGAAATGAAAAACTCAGTGGGAGTTCAATTAGGGAAGCTTCCTTTGGACTGGCAGAGACACGGAGGGAAGGGAAAGTATATAGCACTATTAAAGGGGTCTAGGTATTGAAAGTACTGATCATATTCAGGGGTCCTATTTAAGTAGTCCCACTTTAAGTGGGATTTAGGGTGACTAAAGGTGAAAAAGGGTAACTATCAGAAGATTAACCTGAAAGAGTAAAGTAGAACCAATCATGAAAGACTTACCATGCCATCCAGTTTCAATTTATTCCGTAATTAGTGGGAACCTTGGGAGTAGTTTTGAACAGTGACATGATGGTACTAAATACAGTTCCTTAGCCAGAAGAGAAAATTTATCATAATACTGTCTATAGCATATTATTTGAGACCTATTTATATTTGTTCCTTTAAAAAGTGTGTCGTTTTTCTAAAGTAAAAGTAGAGGTTTTTAAATGTGTCTAGTGACAACTTGCAAAACTTGAATTAAATTTAATTATTTTGTATACTCCATTTTTAAGTGTGTTTTAGCACCAGTTTCTTTGTTGGTTTAAATTTGAGCTACAGCATAAATACAGAAATGACATTAATTACTCCTAGGTCCTCTCTTCCCCCTTTTTAAATGTGGTGGCTCTTCATGTCTCGTATGGATACAGAAGTGACAGTGAATCACATGGCTGAACATGTCGCCCTGTTTTGTTTATCCTGAGTATCCAACCCTCTCAGGAATGAAATGGAAAATGGATTTTTAAAAACATGGGAGCTAGTGTGGAGTCTTGGGTAGGGGAGCAACAGATGAAGTTCAGGAATATGATTTAAATCAAGAAACAGTAAGTGTGTGATGTGACTGCTCCATTCCACTCTACTCCCTGCTTCAGACAGTACTTCTGCATCTAGGTGAAGTGCTTTGCAAGGGGACTGGCACAGAGCATATTCTTGGTAAATGTGACTTTCACAGCTAACTGTTTGCTTGTGGTTTCAGAACCACTGTAGCTGCTTAAGGAGGAAGCTTGAAAGCCCTTTCTCTCTAGTTAAGACCATTCATTTCATCCTCCTCTCCTGAACAGTCACTCGTTTATTAAGGAACTAAGAGTAAAATCTAAAATATCCCTCATACAATAGGAGTAGGTTTCTGATAATTGAAAATAGCCTGCTTGGCTGGATCTGTAGAAGATGTGTCCATAAACTGATTTTTCCATTTCAGGAGACTTGTATGGTGCTATTGGCTCTCCTGTACGGTTAGCAAGGACTGTGGTAGTTGGCAAACGACAAGATATGGTCCAGAGGCTGCTTTATTTTCTTACTTATTTCATAAGATGCTCTGAACTTCAAGAAACCCATCTTTTAGAAAGCGGAGAAGATGAAGCCATTGTTATGCCAGGCACGGTAATTACTACCACTTTAGAGAAAGGTGAAATCGAAGAATCTGAGTATGTGCTTATCACAATGCATAGAAACAAAAGCAGTTTGCTCTTTAAAGAGTCAGAAGAAACAAGGACTCCTAATTGTAACTGTAAATATTGCAGTCCTCCACTGCTTGGGCATAATATAGAGAATGTTTCACAACAAGAGAGAGAAGATATTCAAAACAGCTCTAAGGAGCTGCTAGGAATTTCAGATGAGTGCCGAATGATTTCTCCTTCTGACTGCCAAGAAGAAAATGCTGTTGATGTTAAACAGTACCGAGATAAATTAAGAACTTGCCTTGACACCAAGTTAGAAACAGTTGTTTGCACAGGCTCTGCTCCAGTAGACAAATGTGCATTGTCAACGTCAGGCTTAAAGCCAGCAGAGGAAACATGGCAGAGTGAGGAATTGCTGGACACGGGTGATCACACAGGTAAAATGTTGAGATCCACGGGAATGGTTGTAGAAAAAAAACCTCCAGATAAGCTTATGACAGCTGCATTTTCTTGTGAGGCAACCCAGACAAAAGTTACTTTCTTGATTGGGGATTCTATGTCACCTGACTCAGATACTGAACTCCGGAGTCAGGCAGTGGTGGATCAGATTACCAGGCATAACACCAAACCACCGAAGGAAGAAAGAGGGACTGTGGATCAGCATCAAGAAACTAAACAAACAACGAAATCTGGAGAGCCTGATACACCGAACATAGTTTCTGGAGAACCCTGCGAACTTCCCTGCTGGAATCATTCAGACCCAGAAAGCATGAGCTTATTTGATGAATATTTTAATGATGATTCAATTGAAACGAGGACTATTGATGATATTCCAGTTAAAACAAGTACAGACAGTAAAGAACACTGCTGTATGTTAGAGTTTTCAAAAAGATTGTGTACAAAAAATGACAAACAGAACAATGAATTTTGTAAATGTGTAGAATCAGTTCACCAAGACTCATGTAAAACCTGCTTTCCTCAGCAAGACCAAAGAGATACACTCTCCATTCTTGTCCCCCATGGGGATAAAGAGAGTTCAGAGAAAAAAATTGCTGTGGGAACTGAATGGGACATTCCAAGAAATGAAAGTTCAGATAGTGCCCTCGGGGATAGTGAAAGTGAAGATACAGGTCATGATATGACTAGACAAGTAAGCATTTACTATGGAGGAGAGCAAGAAGATTGGGCAGAAGAAGATGAGATACCTTTTCCTGGGTAAGTAGGAAGTTTTAACCTGTTATAAACCTTTTATAAATATGAACCATTCTTTTGTTTAGCTGACCTCTGAAAGTTGTTAGTAGTTAATATAAAAGAAGAGATCTTTGTCCTGGACATATTCTCTTTTATTATCTTGTGCTCTTACTTACAAGGATTAAAAGGACACCCACAGGCATCCCAGAAAAGCTTTTTGAAGGCATTAGAGAAAAGTTATGTTGGTGCTTGGGAGACCCCTTAGTGCTTAGAAGTTTTCAAGCCATTTCAGAGCTAATTATGCCCCCTTAAAAGAATCTACACGGTAGGGGGTAGTTATAGCTCAGTGGTAGAGTGCCTGCTTAGCATGCACAAGGTCCTGGGTTCAACTCCCAGTACCCCCATTAAAAATAAATACATACATAAATACATACATACCCTAACTACCTCCCCCTCAAAGAAAAAAAAAAGAATCTGAGCCTGAGCCTGGCAACTAGGAAGAGGTAATCACTGAGAGAAGGTAGAAAATAGCTGTTAGAAGTAAGTTTGGAAATGAGAGGAAAGCATAGAGCGTGTACTCTTGGTCAAGAATACAAGGAGAAGATTCATACTTGAGAAATGTTGTATACCAGGCTTTGAGTTTGTGAGTTACTTATACTTTGTTTCGGATGGTGGTTTCCATAATTTGATTGTATTAAGAATATGTTACATATGTAAAGAACAGCATTCCTTAAGTCTGTTTTGAAAGATTTATGCTCACCTCATTATAAAATTGTTCATCAGACCTTTTTTGGATAGGAAGGATTAGTTAGTGGTCTGATTGAGCCCTTAAGCCAGTTTTATTCAAGGATGGTTTTACTCTTAGTATATTTTGTAGAGATGATGGTATTGGAAATATGTACTAGTAGAGTCCAAATGTTTTCTAATTGCTAAAATATATTTATTTACTAATTAGTTATGCCTTCTTTTGGAACTTTTCTTCCAGGTCAAAGTTAATTGAAGTGAGTGCTGTTCAGCCCAATATTGCCAACTTTGGGAGGTCCTTGCTGGGTGGCTACTGCTCGTCTTATGTGCCTGACTTTGTTCTTCAAGGAATTGGGAATGATGAGAGGCTCCGTCAGTGTCTTGTGTCAGATTTGTCTCATGCTGTGCAGGTGAGTGACCTTCACTGCTCTTAAATTTATTTAGGATGAACTCTGTTTACCAGTAGATCCCAGAATTGCCTTCTGTTTTTGGTCACACTTTGTTGGCTAACATAGTCATTGTTCTTTGAATCCATCTCTTTATACATAATAACCTGCATGTTTGTACCTGTTACCGTGAAAGCAAGTAGAGAGTTTGTGGAATCTATCGAAATGGAAATCTGAAAACACAGAAAATACTGTGTTTATTCATCGATGTTCATCACTAGATTATTTATAATATCAAAAAAGTTGCAAATGCTTCAATGTGAATGAAATTATTTTTCTTGCTTGTATATAGAAGTACAGTTGATTTTGGTGTATTCTTCTTGTATCCTGCCTTGTATCTTTTATTAGTTCTCATAGTTTTTGTGTGTATTCCTTAGGATTGTCTGCATATATGCTCATATTATGTTAATAGACAGCTTCACACCTTCCTTTCCAGTCTGAATGCCTTCTTTTTCTTTTTCTTGCCTAATTGTACAGGCTAGAACTCTGTCAGTACAGTGTGGCGTAAAAGTGCTGATACAGCACATTTCTGTCTTGTTCTTTATCTTAGGCGGGTAACATTGAGTCTTTCATTATTAAGTATGATGTTAGCTGTAGAATTCTTGAGATGCTTTTCATCAGGTGGACAAAGTTCCCTCCTATTCCTAGTATTTTGAATTTTCTGTCCCCCTCACCACCACTCCCTTAAATCATGAGTAAGTGTGGGATTTTGTCAAATGCTTCTTCTGTGTCTATTGAAGTGATCACGTAGTATTTCTTATTTAAACTATTAATGTGATAGATTACATTAATTGATTTTAGATGTTAAACCAATCTTTGTATTCCTGGGCAGGAAATCCTTCTTGTTCATGGTTTATAGTACTCATATAGCATATGAGTTAATTTTTGTATATGGTATAAGATAAATGGTCCAGTTTCATTCTTTTGCAGTGTGGCTGTGTAGTTTTCCCAGCACCATTTACTGAAGAACTGTCCTTTCTCCACTGTATATTCTTGAGTCCTTTGTCATAAATTAATTGAGCATATATACATGGATTTACATCTGTGTTCTCTAGTCCCTGTTGCTCATCTTTTAGAATAACTTTTTTTCTCTTATTGTTCGAAATAACATTGATACTATTGCTGTGTTTTATGAATTTAAGGTTATTTCTGTAGGCTAAACTCCCAGAAATGAAGTTACTGGCCAATTGTTAAGGTTAGGACTATTTTCATGTTCTTGTTGCATGTTTGGTAGTTTCTCCTCCAAAAGGTGATGCTAGTTTGAACAGCAATTTGTAACATCCCTAAGATCTTTGTTCCCTTTGTGACACTAAGGGGTGTCTCTCTCTCTCTTTTTTTTTTTCTAAGATAATTGAAGAAAACTGTCTAGTTTTGAGGAAAGTACACTGACGTTGATTTGGTACCTTTTGAATTTAAAAGTGCAATTTGCAAGGCCATGTTTGAACGCCTAGCAGGCAACTGAAAAATCAGGTTTTGTGACATGGTGGAGATATGGGAGTATCTGCTAGAGAGGAAATACTTGAATATTTGGAATTTTATGTATTGAAATTCTGGAAATGCCTAGGAGAAAAAAGGGGCTGGTAAGATTGTAGTTAAATTTGTATTGTAGAAGTTACAAACTCAGAGAAAAAAATGTTTTAAAAAAATAAAACTTTAGATTTACTGCTTCTTTCTCATATTTATACACTTACTATTTTTATTTTTATTTTATTTTTAACACATATATTGTGGTATGATTCCTGTACAGTAAACCACACATACTTCACATGTACAATCTGATGAATTTTGATAGATGTATATACACCAATGAAACCACCACCACAGTCAAGGTAGCTATAACATTTCCATCACTCACCAACTGGTGCAAATTTCGAATTCCCAATTTATCCCTTCCCACCCCTTTTACCCACCTTTAACCAAGCCATAAGTTTGTTCTCTATGACTGTGAGTCTGTTTCTGTTTTGTAGATACATTTTTTTTTTAGATTCCACATATAAGTGATATCATATGGTATTTTTCTTTCTCTTTCTTTCTTCACTTCAGATATTCTGACAGTCTCCAGATCCATCCATGTTGCTGCAAATGGCGTTATTTTATTCTTTTTTATGGCTGAGTAGTATTCGTGTGTGTGTGTGTGTGTGTGTGTGCGCGCACCCCCCCCCCCAAATCTTTATCCAGTCATCTGTTGATGGACATTTGGGTTATTTCCATGTCTTGGCTATTGTAAATAATGCTGCGGTGAACACTGGGGTGCTTGTGTCTTTCTGAATTATATTTTCCTCCAGATATATGCCCAGGAGTGGGATTGCTGGATCATATAGTGAATCTATTTTTAGTTTTTTGAGGAATCTTTATACTGTCCTCCATAGTGGCGGCACCAATTTACATTCCCATCAACAGTGTAGGAGGGTTCCTTTTTCTCCACACCCTGTCCGGCATTTATAATTTGTGAACTGTTTAATGATGTGACCATTCTGACTGGTGAGAGGTGATATCTCATTGTAGTTTTGACTTGCATTTCTCTAACAATTAGTGATGTTGAGCATCTTTTCATGTGCTTGTTGGCCATCTGTATGTCTTCTTTGGAGAGATGTCTATTTAGATCTTCTGCCCATTTTTTGATTGAGTTGCTTTTTTTTTGATGTTAAGCTGTATGAGATATTTGTATATTTTGGAAACTAGTCCCTTGTTGGGTACATCATTTGCAAATATTTTCTCCCATTCTGTAGGTTGTCTTTTCATTTTGTTGATGCAAAAGCTTGTAAGTTTAATTAGATCCCAATGTATTACTTTTGCTCTTATTTCCATTACTCTAGGAGTTGGTTCTAAAAAAATATTGCTTTGATTTATGTCAAAGAGTGTTCTGCCTATGTATTCCTCTAGGAATAGGAGACTTACGGTATCTGGTGTTACATTTAGATCTTTAATCCATTTTGAGTTTATTTTCTGTATATAGTGTTAGAGAATGTTCTAATTTCAGTCTTTTACAGGTAGCTGTCTAGTTTTCCCAGCATCACTTATTGAAGAGACTGTCTTTTCTCCATTGTATATTCTTGCCTTCTTTGTCATAGATTAATTGACTATAAATGTGTGCAATTATTTCTGGACTTTCTGTCCTGTACTGTTGATCTGTATGTCTGTTTTTGTGCCAGTACCATACTGTTTTGATTATGGTAGCTTTGTAGTATAGTCTGAAGTCAAGGAGCATGATTTCCCTCAGCTCTGTTCTCCTTTTTCAAGACTATTTTGGCTATCTGGGGTCTTTTGTGTTCCATACAGATTTTAACATTTTTCTTTCATTCCAGCTCTGTGAAAAATGTCATTGATAATTTGATAGGGATTGCATCGAATCTGTATATTACCTTTGGTAGTATGGCCATTTTAACAATATTGATTATTCCAGTCCAAGAACACTGTATATCTTTCATCTATTTATGTCACCTTTGATTTCTTTCATCAGTATATTATAGTTTTTGGAGTACAGGTCCTTTACCTCATTAGATAGGTTTATTCCTAGGTATTTTATTCAGTGGTAAATGGGATTAATTAATGCCTGACAGGCTAGGATAGTTAGCACAGAATCTTATCATTGACTTGTTCATGTGAATTCCTGTCTTATCTGTTTTAAAAATATTTAGCTCTTTCAAGGTAAAAACATTTTCTTTCAGTTTCCTTGTACATAGCTAGTACTCAACAAACTTGTGGCATGAACGAATGAATGAATAATCAAAAGACTGGTGAAAGTTAAATTCTAGATTAAAGGATACAGAGTTCTGGTAATGATTTGCTACCTATGATGATTTCTGTAAGATATCTAAGGGTGTTTGTTATTGAGTTACTTTACTATTTCATTCTCCACTGTTAAGGATTCTTTGGCAGCAGCTCTCAGAATTTTGTATTTTTTTTTTTTCTGTTTTTGTTTAGTGTCTCTCCTTGCCTCATTTCATTAACATTATCTTAGAAAACTTTATTTTAAGATTAATTCTTTGTTTTCCAGCATCCAGTATTGGATGAACCAATAGCAGAAGCTGTCTGTATTATAGCAGATATGGATAAATGGACTGTTCAAGTGGCCAGTAGCCAGAGACGAATGACAGACAATAAACTGGGAAAGGAAGTATTGGTTTCCAGTCTTGTTTCCAATCTGCTTCATTCCACTCTTCAGCTATATAAACATAACTTGTCTCCAAATTTTGTAAGTATGTGTAAGACTTGAATTAATAATTTGTGCCTACATGGAATACCACTGTTAGCTTCATCATTGTTTTCCTGAAAGAAAGGGTTATGGACTGAACGTGTTCCCCTAAAATCAGTGTGTTGAAACCATAACTCCCCAGTGTAACATATTTGGAGTTGGGCCTTGGGAAGGTAAATAGGGTTAGATTAGGCCATGAGAGAGGGACTCCCATGATGGAATTAGTGGCCTTGTGAAAGAGGAAGAGAAAGATTGTACTCTCTCCACCATGTGAGGACACAGAGAGGAGGCAGCCATCTACCAGCCAGGAAGAGAGTTCTCACTGAAACTCAGCCATATGGGCACCCTGATCCCAGACTTTGAGCCTCCAGAACTGTGAGAAAATAATTCTGTTATTTAAGCAATTGAGTCTGGTATTTTATTATGGCAGCTCAAGCTGACTAAGACAGAAAGGGATGTGTATATGTGAATATAGTCTGTGATTTCAGCAGCCAGAACTTAGTGCCTGACTTAGTATCATGTAAGGTATGGACATACAACATCCCCAAGCGTTGTGCAGAATGTCAGCGCATTCTAGATCCTCATTATCATGTCAAGACTTTGAATGATCCCTCTTTGTAACACTGGTAACCTCTCACTGAACACACCATTTCCAGTTTTCAGGGTTCTTTCTTTTTCTTGTTAGGAGAACCATAATATAGCATAGTTAAAAACCTTTGTAGAGACAAACATGGTAAACATCAGATATGACAAACCCACAACTGACATTATACTCAGTGGTGAAAGACTGAAGGTTTACCTGTAAGAACAGGGACAAGACACTGGATGCTCACTCTCACCACTTTTCTTCAACATAGTATTAGAAAGTCTCCTAGCATTATAACTCAATAAAAAATGTTAAAAAAAGAAAGAAAGAAAATCCTAGCAGGGCTGTTAAGAAAGAAGAAACAAAAGGCATCCAGATTGGAAAGGAAGAAGTAAAATTATCTCTTCTTGCAGATATGATCTTATATGAAGAAAACTTAAAGATTCCACCAAAAAAACCCGACACAGCTAATAAATGAATTCAGCTAAGTTGCAAGATAACAAATCAGCACACAAAGATATTTGCATTTCCATATGCTAGGAATGAACAGCCTGAAGAGGAAATTAAGGAAGCACTTAATTTAATAAGCACTTAATAGCATGCAAAGAATAAATTACTTAGGAATAAATTTAACAAAGGAGGCAAAAGACTTGTACACTGAAAACTGCAAAATATCTCTGAGAGAAATTAAAGACATAAATAGATGAAAAGACATCTTATGTTCATAGATTGGAAGACTTGGTGTTTTTAAGATGATACCAAGTATGAAGTTGGACTCCCGCCTCCTAATTTCAAAGCTTACAGAGTGACAATAATCAAAATAGTGTGGTACTAGCATAAGGATAGACACAGACCAACAGAATATAGCATCCCCCAAATAAACCCTCACAAATATGGTCAGTTGATGTTTTGGACAGGAAAGCCAGGACTATTCAAAGGGGAAAGGAGTCTTTTCAACAAATCATGCTGGAAAACTGAATATCCACATGCAGAAGAATGAAATTGAATCCTTCCTTTATACCATATACAAAAATGAACTCAGACTTAAATGTAAACTTAAACAAACCTAAACTTAAGTACTAAAACTACAAAACTCTGAAGAAAACATAGGGGATAATCTTCATGATATTGGATTTGGCAGTAATTCCTTGGAATTGACATCAAAAGCACAGGCAGTAACCTATAATGAAAAAATATGAAAATGAATATATGTATGTACATGTATGACTGAAACATAATGCTGTACACCAGAAGTTGACACAACATTGTATATAAATTGACTCTACTTCAATAAGAAATAAATTAATTTTAAAATTAAGTAAATAAGCGCAGGCAACAGTAAAAGTAAAACAGATAAATTGGGACTTCATCAAATTAAAAAGTGTTATATACCAAAGGACATTGTCAACGGAGTGAAAAAAAAAAAAAAACACAGAACAGGAGGAAATATTTGCTAATTATATATCTGAAAAGAAATTGTTATCCAGAATATATAGAGAACTGCAATGCAACAACAACTAAGAAACAACTCATTGAAAAATAGGCAAAGGACTTGAATAGACATTTCTCTAAAGAAGATATACAAATGGCCGGTAGGCACTTGAGAAGATGTTCAACATCATTAGTCATTAGGAAAATGCAAATCGAAACCACAGTGAGATACCACTTCACACCCATAAGGATGGATATAAGCAAACAAGACTCGAAAATAACTGAGTATTGGTGAGGATGTGGAGGATCTGGAACCACTGTGCATTGCTGGTGTCAATGTAAAATGGTGCAGCTGCTGTGGAAAACAGTTTGGCAGTTCCTCAAAAAGTTTACCACTGTACTGTCAAGTGATCCAGCAAGTCTCCTTCTAGGTTTATACTCAAAACAGCTGAAAGCAGGGACTGAAACAGTTATACTGTAATGTTCACAGCAATATTATTTGCAGTAGCAAAAATTGGAAATAACTCATGATCATAAATAAATGTGTTGTAATACGTGATTGAAACATTATGCTAAGTGAAATATGCAAAATACAAAAGGACAAATATTATATGGTCCCACTTATATGAGGTACCTAGAACAGGCACATTCATAAAAACAGAAAGTAGATAGAGGTTACCAGGGGCTGGGGAAGGAGGAAGTGAGGGGTATATTGTGTACTGGGTACAGAGTTTCTGCTTGGGGTAATGAAAAAAAGTTCTGGAAATGGATAGTGATGGTGGTGCACAACATTGTGAAAATATTTAATGCCACTGAATTGTATACCTTAAAACGGATAATATGGTAACTTGTGTTTTACATATGTATATATGTGTAATAAACTATGTACATATACATTAGTTATATCATATACATGTATTTTGTAAATATTTTATTCTTCACTTAAGGCATTTTCAGCCTACATGTGCATTATAGCACAAACTATACACCACAAAACATTAAGTGTGCCAAGAAATCCATTCATTTGTGGTTTTTTCAAGAAGAAAATGGATTTTTTTAGGAGCTATAACAGCTGATTTTCATTGGAAAGGAGTACTCTGCATGAATTTAGTGTTTTAACACCTGCACTGTCATGTCTTTTCCTCAAACATATATAGCATCAATTAACATGAAAAATCACTTATTTTAGTAAATTGAGCAAGTTAATTGACAATAAACAAAATGTATATGTTTCAGTTTTTAATGTGCCAGCTTAGAAACATTTCTTTTCTAGTGAGGACTATAGAGCATTCTCTGTGAGCCGTTACAGACTTTTTTCTTTTGGTCTTGACAGGATAATGCGGCCTTTCCAATGTAAATTACATGTCTAATGTGTTATGTAAGAGTCATATCTACCAAATTTGAAATATGGATTGTGGTGATAGTTGCACAACATTTCCAATGTAGTTAATGCTTCTCAGTTGTGCAGTTAAAATGGTTAATTTTATATTTAAAATAGTAAATTTTATCTTATGTGTAGTTTACCACGTTTAAGGAAAAAAAAACTGTAGAACCTAAATCTTTGATATGAGCTAGAAAAGAGTGTACATTTCTTTGGCTAAAATCACGTGCTTTAAAAATGTGCTCCAAATGGTAGTTTATGTTGGAATAACTACATAATTGAATTGTCAGATATCATGCTTTGGAATTTGCCATTTCTTAGAGCTACGCACTTTCTGACCTGGTTCTTGATTCCCTTCCACCTGCAGTGTGTAATGCATCTTGAAGACCGGTTACAAGAGCTGTACTTCAAGAGCAAAATGCTGTCTGAGTACCTGAGAGGGCAGATGCGTGTCCATGTCAAGGAGCTGGGAGTGGTTCTAGGGTATGTTCCTGTTTTCTTTCCTAGCTTTGGTTTCTCATTGCACTGTATTTAGGCAAGGAATATTCTTCAGAACTGCCTTTTTTCCTTTTAAGTGTTTCCCCTTGTTAGAAGCTGTACATTGTTGTCATCTGGATTGCTCTATGCCATATAAAAGCAGATACTTGTCCTCCAGTGATCTGAAAGGCATTGTTTCTTGTGCCAGTAAGTTGAGAATATAGTCAGATAAAAGTGAATTAAAATCTAAATTTTTGCATTAGAAAAAAACCAGTCAATATTCATTTTTATTTATTAAATATATTATAGAGTCATCATTCCCAGCATCTGCCCTGCCATATAAATGAGCTGTTTGTAGTAACGGCACTCTGGATAGAAGTATGTTATCTGAATAGTGTTACTCCTTCCTCACTGTGTATATATTATTCCTTTATACTGTGCAGTTATTCCTAGGAAGAAGCTAGTTATCTAAAATGCTTACTGAAGGATGAACAGGAAATTGGTGAGAGGCATCGTATAGCCTCTTTCATTGTATTTTGTGGTCACTTTCCTTATGTTCTGTGGTGACTTTTCACAAGTGTTTGTGTGTGTGTATGAATTGTTTCTTGAAATGCTGGTTGAATAAAACAAGCTAGAAGCATCAGTGAGTGGCTACTGTCTGTCTGAAGCCAAATTAAATTCTTTCATTAATGTTATTCTTTATTGAGAGTGAAAATAGATGATTCTCAATAATGCCTTTACTTTTCAAAAATTTAAACTAATTTCTAAGTAATGTACATATAACCAAAGTGTACAGTGCATTTTGTTATAAAATGAAAAGTGAGTTGTATTGTCTTCTCCCCAACTTCCAGTCCTCATCCACACACTGTTAATGGATTGTTTCTTCTTACAGCATTTTTAAAATATATGTACTCTATCATTGTGCAGCTTGCCTTTTAATATATCTTGAATGTTCATTAAAGCACATAGTGCACATTACTGATCTATATCATTTTTAATGACTGTATTGCATTCCATTATTTGGTGGAATTTAGATTATTTTCAGTTTTTTGCTGTTACAGATCAACACTGGAATAAATATAAATCTTTGAAGTCTGTAGGATAAATTCTTTGAAGTAGAGTTTTTGGTTAAAGGGCATGTGTGTTAAATTGTTGATAGATATACTGATATTTATTTTGACATAGTAATAGTAAATGCTATCCAGAAAGTACCAGAATAAATTCTCACAAACAGTGGGAAGCCTACTCTTCCTATGACTCACTATAACCAAATTTTTTAATCTTTGCTGAGCTACTAGCTAAAAAATGAAGTCGGATTTTATTCAGGTTTATTCTCTAACCATGAGTAAGTCTGCATAACTTTTCCTGTATCTAATGGCCATTTTTCTTTTCCGGTAAATTTTTTGTGGTAGGATGTATTTTTAAGAAGCTACCATTACTTCTTCCCAGTACATCTTGTTGTAGACACACTTATATCCAAAACAATATGTGTGCACTCTATTATTCTGTCATTATACTGTGTAGTATTTATTAGACATTGTCCCTTGCCCTGATGCATGGTCTATCAGCAGATTAATGAGATGGTTTTCTAAATCCATGACTTTGTTATCATTGGGTTCAGAACCTGTCTTTTAAAAAAATCTTTAGTTATGGTTTTTACTTGCTGAAAAATGTCTAACTTTCATTCTCTTCGGTTCTCTTACCCTTTTTCCTTTTGGCTAGGGTAGCTTACTTAGGTCCTTGATTGTTGACATATAGTGACTTTACAGGTAGCCATCATTGCCTGTAGGACTCATGTACTGGGTACAGAAAACCTGAACTAGTTTTTGTTTTTTGTTTTTTTTAAATTTCAGGATTGAATCCAGTGATCTTCCTCTTCTGGCTGCTGTAGCAAGCACTCACTCGCCGTATGTTGCTCAGATACTCCTTTAACATAAAGGCTGTTAGAAATTAACTTCCGTGGAAAGTTGAATAGAAACCAAGGAAGCAGTGACAGCGTGCATTTATGGCATTTATTTTCCTCTGTTAGAATCCATCTAAATGAGTCAGTCGCCTGAGTATCCTTCATTGCAGTGCATATTGTATGATCATTGGATGGCTTTTTCCTTTTGATTGGACTTTTGGATGGCAGTAGATTTTTAACCAAGTGAAACTAAAAAGCAGCATAAATAATTTTGGGGAAAAGCATTTGAAGAAGCCAAAGTGTAACTTAGAAATTTCTACAAAATGAATAATTGAGGAATTTCATATGATCACTACAGTGTTGCCACAGCTCATAAGTACCAACAGATGTCTCATGATTAAATTACTCAAAATAGACATTTCATTAGTTTTAATTCTTTATTTCTAAGGTACAGAGATCTATAAAACCTTGATTATTTGTTTTGTTTTTTAGTTCAAAATAGCTAGTTTCTAGGTATTTCTTGAAGTATTTTAAACAGCTTGTTAATTATAATAAACTCAGAATAATGCATATAAATCTGTGTTATGTTATCCATCCAAGTGTACATATGTATCTATTTTTTTAAAAAACAGAGGTAGAAATATGAGATTGGTAAACACAACTTTTAAAAAATATTTTAAACTAGTATTAATTGACTCTGATGTCGAAATACTACTTTCTGGTGATTTTTCTGTTTCACACACCCTAAAATATAAGTAAAGCAAATCTTTTTTTTTAAGGCTGAGGTATATAGATTCCCAAAATAAGAATACTACTTTATACCATTTGTTTTGTTTATAAGTATAAGCCAATTCTTAAAAATGTTAATATTTACATGTTTGCATCTAATTTAATAACTTAAAATTAGAATTAAAAATTACACCAAAGCATTGGCAAAAATAATACTATTTAAAAGTGCTCAGGTAGCCGAGGCCCTTGCTTTTGGTATTGGCCCTTCTTGAACTCACAGGAACTGAGTATTTGTTTCAGTGCTTCATAATTTTCAGTTTACACTAATAGAACTCATTAACTCTTAAAATTATTCTCTTTTCTCTAGTAGCTCCTCCCTCCCAAAAGCTAATTTTTTTCAAAGATTTTAACTTTTCATTTGTTATTGTTTTTGTATATACTGTAGAGTGTTTGTTGCTTGTGAGAAAGGCTAATATGGAACCAAACTCTTGTAAGTAATTAATGTAAATAGGAAGATGGGTAGATAAAGTTTTCAATATGCTCTACTACCTCAGTTTACTTGAAATACTACATTATAGTTTATCCTTTACTTATCTGGTCTAAGATACTTTTAACTCTAGAAGTGAAGCTGGTTTCTGCTTTCATGAACCATTTTCATCATAATTAGTTTATTAGCTTAAAAAAGACCACTTGCTCATTCTGTTACTGAGTACTTTTAGTGTATAAATGCATCCATTCTTGGTGTTCAGAATTTTCAGTGATTAGGAAAATTTCTGTGGTTTATTAGTCTTTGACCTTGAATTTATAGCACTGGGTAATATTTTGCCTTGCTCTTTATGTATCAAAGGAATCTCCAAATAGACTAAGAAGAAATGGTTATTTTAATAGAATGTAAACCTGAAATTGGTGTGCCTGCAGTTTGGCCCCTGTGTCCTAACGGCCAGTCCAAGCTAGTACCTGAGTCTCCCATGGATGACTTGCTGTCAAAAAAGTGTTCATGGATATATTTTCTTTGGCATAATTTTTTTATTCCATTCATTAAAAAAATTCTTCTTTCTTCTGTTGTTTGGAATTCTGTGAATACATCCCTTTGGCAGAATTCATAATAGAGAAAAGATCAGGTGTGGGCCATTGTATATCATTTTTATTGTGGTTCAGAATATGCAGCAGGTAGACAATGTCTATTTTTGTGTTTTTTTAATTAATCACCAAACTATTCACAGTCCTCCTATCACAGAGATATCTTTGAAATCTCCGATAAATTACCATTTAGGAAATCTAGTCTTTAATAAATAGATGGCTCATGCTACTGTTATTCTTAAAACTAAGCTTTGCTTGGAAGGAAAAGGCCTATAGTTTCTTATGGAATCATTAATCCTTATAGGATTCCTGAGTTTTATAATTTCCAATTCTTCTGTAATTTCTTCTTCCTTCATCATAGTCATTCTTTCATTATACAAAGCCCAAGGAATGAGCTGCTACTTTTGTAAAGTGTGGTCATTAGGATGAATGTGAAGAGAGTTTTGGCCTGTTTGAAATCATTTTTTCAACTTCTTACGGTACAGATATGTGTTATATATTTTAAAAACATGTTTGTTGCAACAGGAAGTGAAAAAGGGATCTTTTACATCATAGATTTAAAACTAATTTTTCCTGTATATAAACTAATTGGTTTGATTTGAAATATTCCTGGCTTTTATTAATATGTCTTAATTTTGAGTTTGAAAATGTTAAGTGCAATAAACATACTAGCACAGATTTCCTTTTGTTGCAATTGGCATACACTGGGGATGATCACTTTTTGAAAAAAAAAAGATTTACACAATGTGTCCTTTGGTAGATGTCTTGTAAGACTGTTCTGCTTTCTCTAAGTTATTTAGATGGTGGGAGACATAAAATGTAAATACTTGTTTCTTGTTCTGTATACATTTCTCAAATGTACACCTGTATTATAATAACCTCCCAGTTCTAGGGGATATTTGTGCAATAAATACACATGTCAATTTGATGGGTGATACGGTCTTTCTTTCACATGTTAATAAGGTATATGTAACATCACGGACTCCAGTGCCAGCCCACCTGTGTTCTTTTCCCAAGTGTGACACTTCTAGGCATGTGATCTTGTTCAAAATGTCCTTCTCTTATCCTAAATTTCTATTTGTCCTTTTCTAATCCTAAATTTCTTTATTGGTAATTTACTAGAAACTTCTTTATGAGGTTGTTGTAAGAATCAAGTGAAATAATGAATGTTAAGAATTTATCTCAATGCTTTGCACCTTCCAAATGCTCAGTAATTTGGAGGTGCTACTATTACTAGGTAATCTGTCCAGCCTCTTCTCTACAGCCCCTATCTATTCTGCTGTGTGGAGAGTTTAACATATATCTTTTGAGTTATAGTAACAAAAAAAGTATGGTATATTCTTACATTTGAGCTAACCTTCACAATGACAAATTGAAAATTTCCTTATATGTTTTTATTAAAACTGAAAAATCATTTAAGACCAGAAGAAGCCATGTAAACTTGTTAAGAACACTATATCTTATACAAATTGCTACTGACTTTACAATTAAACAAAAGTTGGCCAGTTGGTTTGGGTTCTAATCCTAATTTGTTCATTGATTCACATGTCACTCTGAGCAAGGCTGTTTTCTTCATCTGCATTGTGGGGAAGTCATCAATCCTTAGCACCTGATCTGCGGCAGCGGTTCAACCCTGAATAGGCTTTTGGGAAGGTGCCCTACTCAGTCTAGGTTGATTTGGGCAGTATTATGCGAAGAGGCAGGATTAGGCCAATGGCTATTTTTGCAGTGCCTGTTTTTTTTTATATCATTTTACATTTATCACTCTTATGTTTGACCAGAGAGACGAAGTGCACTGTTTTAAAGCAAAGAGGAAGTACCAAGTATTTGGGAAGCATTTATCAGATATTTTAGAGGTTTATAATTGGTACCTGTGTTTATATGTGCTGTTCCTTGATAAAAATTTAGTAAAATCTTGAAATATTTCTGAGAGGCTCAAATTTTGCTAGTGAGAAACTGAAATACAGAGAATTAAACCTGAGGTCATATAGTTTTTCCTAGCTCAGACCAGAATGGTTTTCAACTAGGATGTGCTGACAAACGTAAAATACCTGAGATTTAAGATTCGAGACTTCCCTAAAGAAAAGAAAATACAAGCAGTCCAAAAGAGATTTTTAAAGAATATGTGAAATTCCCATGTGTCAGGAGAACTTTGGTGGGGTTTTTGGTCATAAAGCATACGCTCAGGTCAGAGGCTTCTTTCTCGCCCATGCCCCAAGGCTTGGTACCCTTACAACATGTCCTTTAAAAGGGACTCTTCCTGATAAAATTATCAGCCTAGACTGATCCCTCCATCAGTTTGCAGAGAGTGCTCTGTCTGGGCTAAGACTGGTCAGACCTCCCACAGATATACCTGTATTTACTCTAAGGAGAGTATTCAGTTGAAGAGGCTTGAGATTTCTTCCTTTCCAAGTGACTGTTTAAACAGGGACAGTTCAAAAACGTGCCTTTATATTCATCTCAGTGTGCAAAGTAAGATTACTGATAAAGGCAGTGTTACCTAAATTGTCTCAAGGGGAATAACGTTGAAGTGTTATGTAAATTTATGGAAGATATTGCTATTTCCTGAAGAAACTTTGCCACTTTTACATCACACGTTTGGTCCAGCACTCACAAGTTAATATCCTTTGCTATGTTACAGGGGCTGGAATTAAGATGGGTCTGACTTGTCCAGAACTTGAATTAGTTTAGTTTTCAAATCTGGTCACATATTAGAAACACCTAGGTAGCTTTTGTAAAGTGTTAATTTCTAGACTTCACCCTCAAAGATTCTCATTCAGTGATAGAAGCTGACCTGGATTTGGCCCAATAAGTGCTCTTACTTTTCTACTAATAGTGACTCAGTCTCCCAGCATACCCCAAATCTCAATTCTCTACCCCATTTCAGGTGCTATTTAAACCACTCCCATCTTTTTGTTGATTTGCTGCTGTTCTACAAAGATGGCCACATGATCATGTATGCCTAACGAGCATTCAGTTTTACATAATACAACAGTTGCCTAACCAGACATCTTTCTTTGCAATTGGAGAGCAATCAAGTGCCTTTCAAACAACAAAATCTCCTGTTAATCACTTAGTCCTTAGATAGTTCCATTTGTTCATTCAGCAAATACAAATTGAGCACCTCTTATGTGCTAGGCACGGATCTGGGTGTTTGGGACACAGTAGTAAATAACACAGACTTTCTCATGGGGTTGACATATTTCCTGCTGTCTGGTTGTGGTGACTATGACAAAAATTAAGGTAGGGTAAGGAATTAAGCCACTTTTATGTTTTAAGACTTAACAATGTTTTTATTTTCCTAGGATTTAATTACTCTCATTCAGAACCGTTATATTTTCCTTTCAGATTCAAGTTGATGCTGGTGAGTCCTATCCCGGAGGTTGGCTTTTCTCTGAAAATAGTTCCTAGAGCTTTCAGTGTTTTCATTTTTTTCAACTTACCAGAGCATAATAAGGGATTTTAAAGGACAAGATAGATTTTGAAAATATGCATAAACTTAGACATGTATAGTTACAGTAGATATTAATATACTGTTTTTTACTGTTGCTATCTTATGATAAAGCCCATATTAGTAAGTTATTTTTGTATACTTAATTCATTTTTCCTTGTTAAGTATTATATAAAATGAATAAATATACATGAACATAACCATCACTTAGGTCAAGAAGTAAATCATTTTCAGCAACTCAGAAGCCCCCATCTCCATGTGCCATATCCTGATCATAATCCTCTCCCTTCTCATTTTTGTAACAACCTGACTTTTGTGAACATTTCCTTGTTTTCTTTTTATAGTTTTACTTCTGTGTATGCATTCCTAAGTGGTATACTTTAACTTTACTTGTTTGAGTTTTGTGTAATTATGCTCCATATTTTCTGTTTTGCTTTTTTTTCTGTCAGCATTATGTTGGAGATTCATTCATGTATTATGTAGCTGGTATTCCACTGAAGGAACATTCAACAATTTGCCCATTCTATAATTGATGGACATTTGGGTTATTTCCAGTTTTTTGCTAATATGAAGAATGACCATTTTTGGTTCATCTTTTCTAGTGTACCTGGGTATTCTTTAGGACATATATCAAAGGGTGGGCTTGCTATGAAAGGGTATGTTAAGTTTCAGCTTTACTAGATAACTTTTCCCCCCAAGCGTTCCCACTTAAATGGCAGTTTCTGAGAGTTCTGTTCTTCCATGACTTCATGAATACTTTAATGTGTTTCTGAATAGTTCTAATTTTTTTTTAAAGGTATTAATTCTTCAAACTTGAATTTCTGCTTTAGAGAAATCACTTTCTAGAGGTAAAATAATAGAAATATCAGAGTGCTTGGATTGTGCAGGCAGCATCCTAAATGCTTCACATAAATTATCTCATGTAATCTTAAGAGAATCACAAAGCAATAGGTCTTCCCATTTTACAGATAAGGAAACTGAAGTTCAAAGATATTAAATAACTTAAAGTCATTTTACTGGAAATGGTCTGTTAAAGACAAAAATACAGATGTTTGCCCCTAAAGCCCAATTTTATGGTCATCGTGCTTTAATTCCTTTACGCTTTTTTCAAAATATTCATGTGACTCTGGAAATATCCTTGAAAAATGGAAGCGATAACGTTTGTAATCTTACACAGACCTTTGGGAGGAAATGTTTATAAACACATAAAATGAAGAAAATGGGTCATTACAATTCCCTGTGATCTATCGACAGACATTTTTTCCAGAGTGGATGGGTTGTAACTTCCCTGGTAAGATTTTTGTTCTATACTCAAAAAGGAAAAGTGCTAGTATTATGTTGTAAACTTCAAGTATGGGCAAGCTGAATGACCAACGGAAAAATAAACCCTTATTAAGGCCTTATTAACATCAGCGATCATTACCAGGCCCCAGAAACAGTGAATGTTGCAGCCTGAACTCTCCTTTCCCTTTTGTTACTCTGAAATATAATTTTCTTACCATGTCATTAAAAAATTAATGTGAAGTGTCATAATTGTAAATAACCGAGTTATTTAGTGAACCAATTGCTGTGAGAAATACTAAGCTGTATCTAGATGTAAGCTGAGGGAGCTTAAAATAGAGTGGAAAAGGACGTGCCTATGTGGCTCCAAAGTAAGGAACTGGGGGACTGGTGCGGCCCATCCGTAAGCTAATGAGATGGGAGTGAAAAGAGCTGTTTTAGGACAATGGATTCTGGAATTCTGTCAGTTAGCTCAAGTCTTCTGTTTTTCTTAACAAGGAAGGGGCCAGTAAATAAATGCAAATTTGCCTTTTTCGGTCGGCTGGGAAACAGACTAGTATGTAAAATGCAGTGAGAAAGCGGTCACTCCTGAGTCCAGGCAACCCGAAGGCCCGGTGCCTGGAAAGGGGTTGGGCGGAGGGAGAGCTGCCCTGGGCACTGGTTCTGTGATCGCAGTCCACACTGACTTGGCGAAAGAGCGGTAAACGCGCTTTCTACAGGAAAGGCGGCTGCCCACCCCGTTCAAGGCCGCGAAGCTGCGATTCTTCAGCCCTGATGTCCAGACGTCCGTCTTGGACAGAGCAGGTACTTCTTAGGAGGCCTCTTCCACAATAGATTCATTTTATTAGAAGACACGCAGGGAAGAGAGTGTATGAACTTCCTTGTTTGCCGAATGGCAGCTTCGATTTCCGTAAGTTCTCCAAAGGAGCGGTGTCGGACTTGCAGAGATGGAGCCCGGGCCCGGGCGTGGGCACGCCCGGAGCTTCTGGATTTTAGCACAAACAGAACTCTCCACCGACAACGCCTTCCTCACCGTTCAGCACCTAACAAGCTATTTTTGCTCAGTACTTCACGGCGAGTTTCCGGCCCCTCGAGCCGGAAGCTGAAGCTGCGGAAACCGTAAATCCGAGGCGGATCCCGTGCCAGGTGATGTCTCGCGACGTGTTTTTAAATCTCACGAAGAAGGGCTGGAAGAGGCTTAACAGCACCGCCCCAGGTTTTACGTCATCGCGGAGACACGCCCTTAGGCGCTCGTTTGCGTGCTCGCGCGTGCTGCGCATGCGCACTCTCACTCCCCCGCCCCCGCGCGGGCTTTCCTCTGGCCAGTCGCGCGTGGGTTGAGGCCCCCGGCGGGCGTTGCGAAGGTTTGTTTGCCAGAGAGCGGTCCCCGCCGCACTTCGGAGTTCCCTTCTTCAGTGAGGGGAGGAGAGGGTGCAGACATACTAGGTGAATGGGCTGTCGCGTGGGCTGCTAAGGCCAGGCTGGAGAGCGCGGCGGCCGGGGCCGCCACCATGAACTCACCGGTGGACCCCGGCGCTAGGCAGGCGCTGAAGAAGAAGCCGCCCGAACGGACGCCAGAGGTAAGGCCGTCCGACCCCGGCACGCTTCCCGCCGTTCAACAGACAGCGTCCCTCTGTCCGTCCGTAACTTTCGGCGATAGTCCCCTTGCCAGAGCTTCGCACCTGCTGCCTGGGTGTCTATTTTCTACGTCCCCGACCCTGACCTGGGCCCTTCTCGCGGGCGGGGTGACGACTGCCGTTCCTGCTAGCGATGCCGCCTTCCCCACACACCCGTCCTTGCTAGTGACTAGGAAGTGTTTTCTACACGAAAGCACCATTACTAAATCGTATTTCCTCAGGGTAAAATATGGGTCTCGGAGTGAAATTGCTCGTAGGTAGGTAGGCTGTGAAAAACGAGGTGGAAATTTAAGTGAACTGTTAACAGCCATGTTATTAAGAAATAACTTCTCTTTAAAGTTCCTTGAAATACTGTTCAGTTACCTAAAGAACGATAAAAATTTTCAAGGTCAGTTTAAAACTGTATCCAGTCAGTTGATGAATTCTGGTAGAGAATTATGCGTATTTGAAGATAAGTTCTGGAGGTAGTTTTTCAGATTATGTCATTGGGAAATTTTACATTATTTTGTGCTTGGATCCAAAACTTGCTGCATTGGGTTAGCAGTAATGGCATCAGCTTAAAGGATTTGACTTGACCTGAAGGCTGTTTTTCAGGCACATAACTAAAACCTGGTAACTTTGTATGCCCCTATAGAGTGTTTAGATTTGGGGTAACTATATATTTGGACAAGTTTCCATAATAAGTGATATGTTTCCTAAACCAAAAAGCAGAAACTTAACAACAATCTGAATGGATTGTTGGACTTGTATGTAATTGCAGTAAATGAAAGGAAATGTTTTGCTTAGTTCTTCCTGACTCACTTTTGAGTTTTTCAGATTTACAGTGGTTTGCATAGCAGGTCTCAGAAGTCTAGGCGGACCTTTTATGACATGGCATTATTCAAGCTACAATTGTAGCTGATGGGTCAAACTTTATTATTGGAGATCCTGGTCTTTGCATAGTAACAAATCAAATTCTTTCACTTTCAACAGTCCCCATTTTGAGACCTGCATTTATAATCTTATGTGTCTTCATTTCCCTGTAATTGTTAAAGTCATTGTGAGCTCATTGAAGGCATTCACTTTGAACAGGTGAATCTGCTGTAGTATTTATGTCATTAGAAAATAGAGGAGGAAGGTATAGCCCAGTAATAGAGTGCATGCCTAGCATGTACAAGGTTCTGGGTTCAATTCCCAGCACCTGCAATCAATGAATACCTATTTACCTCCCCCCAAAAAATTTTAAAAAGAAAGTAAATATCATACAATGCTTTTAATGTAGGTTTTACTTTTAAATGTTGCTTATGATAAAATTACATTTCTATAGGAAAATATTACTGCTCTTTAATAGCAGATTTACCTAGTTTGAAATTGTCTATCATTGAGCCTTAGAAAGTTTTCTGAACGGTTCACAAGGTTATGTTGGCCAGTGTGTGCTGTGTTAAGTACTTTATCTTGTTTTACTGGAACAACAGCATTGCTTAAGGAAATGCTAAACAGCTGCCCACAACAGGCTAGAGCTGTGACAGGTAGCAGCATAACCTGTCACCTACTTGATTCATTGGCAGTACTTTTGAATGAGTGTAGAATTTGTTTGGGGTACAGAAGTATGAATAAAGAAGTGGTAACTTGAATCCTAGTGATAATTTATTTGTGATAAATATTTTGATGAAATTCTCACAGGGTCATTTCTGTTTTCAGAAGATCCTTTTTCTTTTAGTTGCCTCTTAAGGGTCTCTTATAAGTAAATGCGTTCAACAATTATTTATTGAAAGGTTACCAGTTCAAGGGACTATTTTGTGCACTAGGATGTATCAGTGAACAAAATAGGCCTGCACTAATGGTGTTTACATTCTAGTAGAATGGGGAGGCTGGAAGGCAAGTAAATATAATAAACAAGTATATACTTGTATAATTATGTTAGCTGATAATTGCTAATAAGAGAAAAGAGCAGGATAAAGGAATTGGAAGCAAGGGGCAAAGGCTGGGTACAGTTTAAAATAAAGAGAGTTGGTGTTGTGTTGGTTGAGATGAATTTTGATGAAAATCTTGATTCTTGTGATAGAATCAGCCAAGAGATATATAAGGAAAGAGCTTTCCAAGTAGAACAGTCATTGCAAAGGTCCTAAGATAAGAGCATGCCTGGTGCATTCAGGAAACAGCAAGGAGCTCTGAGTGACTGGAGAAGAATAGTAAGTCAGATGAAGTCAGAGAGACGATAGTGGTGATATAGGATGGAGCATATCATGCAGGATTTTGTAAATCATGAATTCTTTGACTTTTATTTTGAGTGAAAGAGAGTTTTGTTTTCTGCCAAAATGCTTTAAAGCAGAGGTGTCATATCCTACTTGTAAAAGAGTCTCCTGATTGCTTGCTGAGTTGAGAATAGCGTAGGAGCAAGAATAGAAATGGGACCATCAATTAGAGGCAGTCACATTAAAGCAGGAAAGAGATGTTCATAACTCAGACTAAAGTGATAGTAATGCAGATGGCAAGAAGTGGTCAATTATGGAAATATTTTGAAGGTTTAGCCAACAGGATTTGCTTAATGGATTAGATTTATGTTTTGAAGGAAAGAAGAATTGAGCATAATTTCAAAGTTTTTGTCCTGAGCAACTGGAGTGTTGGAGTTACCATCAAAGAGAGTTCGAGCTGCCACCAAAGAGAGAGAGAGAGAGAAAGCTGCAGGAGGAGAGGAGTGGATCAGAAATTCAGTTTTGAACATGTCACATTTGAAATGTCTATTAGAAATATTGAGTAAGGAGTTGCAAATACCTTTTATCATTATTTCTAGAGAGAAGTTTGGGCTGGAGATAGAAATTTTATAGTCATTACCTTACAGATAATGTTTAAAGTCATGAGACTAGATAAAATTACCAAAATAGTAAGTGTACATGGGAATAGAAGAAGACCAAAGACAATGCCCTTGGGCACTTAGATCACTATAAGGTCAGGGGAGAAGAGCAGAAACCAGCAAAGGAGAACGAGTGGGAGTAAAGAGTTCAGTGGAAGAAAAACCAAGATAGAGTGGCGGTGTCCTGGAAGCTAAGTCAGTAAAGTGTATAATAGAAGGGGATAACATTCATTTACTCATCTTATTTTCCCTTGAATACCTGCTAGAGTACAAAGCATTGTGAAAAAATATACAAATAGATAAGAATCACTGTCTTATAATCTTGTAATCAGATGTTTGTATCATACAATTAATGAATAAAGAAGTCTTCTGTTTGTTTCTTGGACAAAATTAATGGTTTCTTTATTTTGAACCATCTGTTGTCCTTACATGAAACTATCAACTCAAGCATTATCCAAGGGAGCCAGACACTGAGAATGGAAAGTTTTGTAAAGTATGCCATTTAGAACTGTGTTCTAACACAATTTTTACTTTTCTGGCCATTTCTCCTACTTTGTAGATTCAGCTTCCACAGCTCATTGTCTTTCTTGAACTAGTTCTCTAATTTCCTTTTCCACTTCACAGAGTTTTTTTTTTCCTTGGAAAATTTTAGACTTAAGTACTCTTTGGGAAGCTGAGTGCTCTAAAGCAACCGAAGCCATTAAGGTACTCATTTTGAGTCGTTATACCAAAATTAGAGATGCCACAGTCAAAATTGAGACCTTGAATTTGGCTTTTTCTCAACTCAGTCCCTATTCAATGCCATCCTTTCTCTATAGTCTTTCTTTTTTACCTCAGAGTGAGCACCTTATTTTTCTTATATTTCCCTCTCTAAAGGCTTAATGCCATGCTTTGCACATATTAAATCAGTAAATATGTTAAACACAACAAAATTTAGAATTAATTTGTAAAGTCCTCATATTAAAAAGATAATACTTTGTATTCATTAGAACTGCTGATTCTATCCATTTTGGGTGGTCTCATTCAGCAGATTGGCTTCAGTTAATTTTTATAGGCTGATGCCTAGGACCATCTTACTCTGTTTCATGTGCTTCAGATCCATGTATCTAAGCCCTAAATTATCCTCCAGGTTCTTCAATCACTAGTCCTAAATTGAAGCCATCGTCATTCCTCTTCATTATTCTGCTGCTGACTGCCCCAGTTGCTCAGTCCAGAAATTCCCCCTGCTTTCTTCCTTTCTGTATCTAACTGTCCACTGAACCTTGTTAGATTTTTCATGTTGAATCACTCTCTACTTCTTCCTCTCTAGCTCTGTTACCCTGGTTCAGACTTAAATCATTTTGCCCCTGAGTTTTTCACTTCAGTCATTTTATTGTCATATTGTGCTGGAGTGATCTTTCAAATACTCAGATCTGGTCATGTACTATTCCTGCTCAGAATTTAATTATTTCCCACTGCCTAGATAGGTTAACAATATATGTTATCACCCAAGTCATTTTCAAGAGTAAGAAGTGCTGTTAATATTTATGCTAGGATAACAAGTTAAAGAAGGACTGTATCAAGCAAACTGAGCTGTGTGGTTACCTCACCCAGATGATAATGTTAATTTATCCATTTATTTAACAGATGGTATGTGACACACAATACTAAAAGCTGAGGTTGTAGAGAGAATTTGAACATGGTCCCTATTTTTCAGTGACTTAAAATATTAGTAAAATGTTAAGATAATTAGTGAAAAAGGTATGGATAGGGCACCTTGGGACTGTAAGTGGAGAAAGGAAAAGCTTCTTGGGGAAACATTAAGTAAAATCTTAAATATTGTGAATAGCTGTCTGGATGTTATCCAGAAGGGAGGTCATTCCAGGCAGAGAGCAACAGGAACAGAGGCACTAATGGTGACAAGCCAGGTACATTCGTAGAACAAGAAGCCAATCTGTAAGTCTAGAACATACATTCTCAGTGGGGTGATATCACTGAAGGGACAAAACTTGGGGTTTTTTGGGGGGGGGATAAAAAAACTTAGGTATTACTATGATTTGTGTAGTAATACCTATACAGAACTCACCCCTACCTGATAAAGTCTTATTCCTTAATATTTAATTGGAAGTGGGGTGCGCTTATGAAAAAATGTCTTAAAATACTCTTTGGGAGGGATGTGATAATGAAAAATGGTTGCAAAACACTGGGCTAGTGTATGGGGTATTTGTTATGTGTGTGAGGGTTAGTACATGGTGTTGGATGTTAAATGTTGAAGCTGGATATAATAGCAGGTTTGGATCATTTCAGGGATTTGGACTGGATCTTGTAAATAAAGGAGAACCATTGAAGGGTTTAAAGCCTAGAAATAAGATCAGTTTTACAAAGATTACCCTGTGGGTGTTGTTGAAGATATAGGGTGGTTGGAGGAGGGGGAGGCTGTGGGGAGAGGTGCAGGCCAGCTACACCAGAGGCAGGGTTGTTTATAGTAGGATGAGCAAGTAACATTTTGTCCAAACCAAGATACTTTTCTCTGTGAAAGGTAAGACTATTAATGGTTATATCAGGATAACAGGGAAACTGGGAGATACGGTCCTGGTTATAGGAAACAAATGCAGTGGTCAGAAGTGAGATAAGACAGCAGAATATGTGATAGTGAGAGAGAGAGGAGGTAGAATTGGCCCAACATGGTCACTGATTAGATTGGGAGTGTATACCTTCCACCAGACTTTTTTTTTTTTAACTTTGAAATTGATTGTAATACACATACAATAAAGTCCACATATTCTTAAATGTACAGCCAGCTTAATTTTCACAAATATATTTAGCTGACACCCAAATCGTGATACAGAATATTACCAGCACTCCAGAAACTCTCCCTTTACCCCTCTTAGTCAATACTCTTTCCCAAAGGAAACTCTTATGACATCTTTTACCACAAATTTGTTCTGCTTGCTTTTGAATTTCATTTGAGTGGAATCAAACAGTGTGTATTCTCTCCAGCAACCAAGAGTACTATGAAACTATCTTGGTTCTTTGCATTTTACCTTTGGATTGGACTTTGAAACTCCTCTCTTGGGTTTCCTTGATCTTCATTCATATCCTTTATACCATGACTCACCCTTTTGGATTGGCCACTTCATTCTTTTGAAGCCTACTCTTGGTGTAACTGACTCTCAGCTGCAGATGATGCACTTCAGGCCAAGATAACACTCTATCCTTAATGTTCCTCTCAAGCTTTTGCGGTAGTGCTGGGGCAAGTCTGCAGAACTTCTCTGTCTTTTGCTTTTTGGGGACAGACTTGGATTGGGAATAAGAGCGAGGCAGAAGTTTAGGTAATTTCTAAATTTCTCATTTGGGTAACTGTAAGAGTACATTATTAAAGAGCAGGATTAGGGTAGGAGGATAATTCGGTTTCAGTAAGGGTATGAGACTCCCTACAGGGGATACAGAGATGTTCAGTAAGCATTTGGAGCTTCATATCAAGCCAGGTTATGAATCTGGGTTGGTCTGAGAGTATATATAGCATATGGGCCCTAGGTGAAGTCATGGGATTGGTAGGAATGCTAATGGTGAAAAAACCATGGAATACAAAGGCAGACCCTTTGGGTGCTCTGATACCAAAAGGGTCGGGGAAGGAAAAGAAAACTGCCAAAGAGAATGAAAATAAATTGTTTATAGAGGGAGGAAGAGAACAGAAGAGTGCTATTAAAGGAGGACATTTTGGAAAGAAATCCCTAATCATTAATGTCAGATACTGGAGAGTTCGGGAAAAGTGAGGATTGATAAATTCTTGGGTTGCTTCCATCAGAATGATTTCAGTGAATTGAGGAAAGAGTCTGATTGCATAGATTAAAGAGAGTAACTAGACCCAAGAAAGTGAAGGCAGCAAGTATACTGTTTCTGAGTTTGGCTCTGATGGGAAGTGGAAAGATGTAAAGTCCTCCATGATGTTCTGCGTAGCATTCTAACCTTACCACCCCTCACCCCCAAACACAAGCATTTTAACTACTTATAAATATCTTAACACAGTACTTTTCAACCTAGGCTGTATATGTTTCTCAACCTAGGAAATTTTTTTGATGCCCAGGCCCACCTTTCATTTCTTGAGTTAGAACCTTCTGGAATGGAGTGTTAAGCATTGATATTTATAGAAAATTCCCTGAGTAATCCTGATTTATAGTCGGAGATTAGAAGCATTGTCCATTGTGCTATATTTTCCTGTCTCTGTGTTTTATACAGGATGGAAAAGTGTGGAGCAGTGTTTACTGCCCTGAAATTTTGCATTTGGACAAGCCTACTTCATATCTCGGCTCCAGCACTGAGAATTTGAATGACCCTAGGAAAGTCACCTAACTTCTCTAAGATTGAATATCTTGGGGAACTGTTACGTGGACTAAATGACATAATATATGTGAAGTATTAAGCGAAGTGACAGTTACAATGAGTACTCAATGAATGATGGCCACACTTATTGGCTTGCTGTTTCTTTTGACTGGAACACCACTAGGCAAATTCAGACTCCTCACTGAAGTCTCATTTCCCCCTCCTTCTCTGTGTTCCCAGGATACTTTGCATCTTCCTCCACCTTAGCTATTACTGTACTGTGTTATGATTACTTGCATGTTTGTCTCTCTGGCTGGACTGTAAGCTCCTTGAGGACAGTGACTGTATTCTTATCTTCCAGTTCCCATCATGCAATTCTTGGTACTTAGTAGGTATCCAAATACGTGTAGGGTAAATGACTTTAAAAAGAAAAGGAGTGTGAAAAATACTGTTCGTCTTTCTAGTAATGATTTTTATTGATCTAATATTTGAAGTGCTGGGATAAAGAGACTGATGAAGTTTGACACAATGGCAAAGTTAGCTATTAATATTCTTATTAAAATATGGATAATATACAGTTACTATAAAGAAACTGTTTTACCTGACACTTCTTCAGAGATGATTCAAATAGAGGAACTTCAGCCATACCTTGAAACAGGAACTTCTTTTTTTATATGGGTTTGAAACACACTTGCAGTTTTAACTGCAGTGCCAGTACTAACTTTTCATGTGTTTTTATCAGGATGGGTTAAAACTTTTGCTAGGCAGATACTTCATGCTCAGCCAGATGTTAATGTAATTTCCCATTTACAATCCAAGAAACGTTTTTTTGTAAAAAAAAAAAAAAAAAAAACTAGCCTATTTTTTGTTACTAAAGTTAAAGAGGGAGCTAGGACTGAAAATAAAATTCAGAATTTTTAAATTATTAATTTATTTCAGAATATAGGATAATAGTCTTTAAATGTACACTTGTAGAGGTTTTTTTCTGAATTGGTAAAAGAGCACCATTGTAGTTGGAATCATTTTTGAGTGAGTCACTGTATGCATCCCTGAGGGTGGCAGAACAAAGGTTCTGTTGTGCTTTTCTACAGCAGATGCACATTCAGAGGGTTCCTTGGAAAGTAAAAGAACTTATTTATGCTTCTCGGGCCCTCTGACCTTCATTTGTAAACCCAACTGGATAGAAAGGAATACCAGATCTGGATGGGACCTTTATTAGACAACTTCTCTTCTAGGCACCTCATTTTACATGTACTGAAGATTCCTAACTTGTGAAAAAACTGTGGCCATTCACCGTAAGATTTTGTTTCTGAGAGATGAGGAGCATTCCTGAGGGAGAATTCTGCAAAGAGAAGGAGCAGCCAGGCACGATGAACTAGACAAAGTCATATTCTTAGAAAGGAATATGTGATTGTGAGCTCTATAATATTGTGGTTATTGTTTAACTTTACCTTGAACCAGCCTGTGTAAATTGAGACCTGGCTATAAATAAAAACTGAATGAGCCACTTTATTAAGAACTTGAGGTTATGGAGGCATAAGCAGTCCCTATTTGATGTTCTCCACTACTCAACATTCTCTACTACTTTGCCATAAACTGAAACTTTGGCAGCTGTAGTGCTTCAGATTTTGACATATGGCAGAAACAGTGGGGTTCATTGGACAGGACATTTAACATAGTAGAAGTAACAGCACTGCCTAGCATGTGTTGGTGAAAATGCACATGCACACACACATGCACACACACACACCATTCCCGAAAATACACACACACATACACACACACACCCCATTCCCCAAAATACTTTTATCTGGTGGGGTCAAGAGCTAGTGAAATGGGTTGCATACCGATAAAGGAACTGAGCTCCACAGAGGTAAACTATCTTGCTCAAGGTCATATGATTCATCAATGACTTCCTCAATCCTATAGCACCCCACTGCTTTCTGTTTATCAGGGCAGTCAACTTTAGGTTCTATCTTAAGCTTTGAACTTTTGTTTCTTTACTGACATGTATATAGAAGCCTAATATTTTCCTAAATAAATGCCTCTTGTTTAATCTTGCTTGTACTAGATGAAGTGCTTTGAAGTGCCTGAGTCAATTTAATGGAAGTTTATAATTCTCAAGTTTTATGTAGAATGAGAAAAGGTCTGCTTGACATGTGATTTCTTATACCATTTTGTTTTGTAACTGTTATTTTCAGAGGATGGTAGCCTATTTTAGTTTGGTTTCCTTAAAGTATTTAACTAATATAAAAAGGCTTCATCACAGTAGATTTTTTAGAAAAGAGTTTTTATAACTGTCACAAGTGCCAGCTGAAGTTTAGATTTTTTATGAGCCCCTTAAATGACTGAGACAGAGTTGAAAGTATACTTTTTCTGTGGAAGACTGCCTAATGTGTATTTACGTGGTAAACATTTTTAAAGCACTGTTTTTAAGTGCCAGGAATAAAAGATTAAAGTTCTTTCATTAGGGGAGCAAATAGGCAAGTACACAGAGAATTAAAATGCAGCCTGGTGTAGTACTGTGGTAATTGGAAATACCAGGTCCTCGGAAGTTTGTATAAGATCTGTTGGGAATGAGGAGTAAAGGGTAGGAAGGTGTCATTCACATTGTTTTAGAAAAGGGAACCCTGACTTGAGTATAGATTAGGACATGTACAAGTTAGGTGAAGAAGGGACTATATGTATTTGCTGAAAAGGGAACAGCATTAGCCAAGGCCACAAGATGAGCTAGGCATGAACATGCAAGATGTCTGAGTAGCTGGAACACTGGGACAAGAGTAAATAGTACAATAGATGAGGCTGGAGGCATGGTCAGGATCTAGAACATAAAGGACTTTGTTCTCCTTGTTAAGGAGTTTGCATTTTCTTTTTAGAAAGACCTTTCTGGCAGCACTCTGAAGAATGGATTACACAGGGTCCAGCCTAGAGGCAAGAAGGCCATTTTCTGTTACACAGTGAGAAATAATGAATCCCTAAATTACTTCAGTTAAGAGGATGAACAGAGATGTTTAGAAAGTAGAATTGACAGATTTCTTGCTAGAGCTGTTGAAAGTGAGTACTATTTACCTAAATCAGGGAACCTAGGAGTAAGACACAGCTAGGGGTAGAGATAATCAGTTTAGCTTTGAATATGTTGCACTTGAGATGCTGATGGGTCACTCAGGTGAAAGTGTAGGTTGTTTATTTCTTCTACATTTACTAGCTGGTATTCGGTATAGAAGAACTTTCCCCTTTCCTCTCTTTTCTTTCTCTAAAAAAAAATCAATGTGGATTCAAAGATTATTTTTGTATTTTTTAATATTGTCATTATTCTTTTTGATTATTAGATTGCCCCAAATTTAGCCAGTGGGATGTCTTTCAAAGTCAGCTCCTGTGTTCTCTTGGCATGACCTCATTAGTCTTTACAAATACTTTGTGGTTCAAGAAGATGTTCCAGGCTTATACTTTCCTTGCCCTAGTACTGAAGTCAGCCATTTATCTATAGAACTCTGGTTCCTTTTAGTGGAAAGTGGTATTTAGAATTCACAATCTGGGCTCTTGGCTTTGGGTGTGGTAACTGTTATATAGCTCTTTACTGCCATTTTGTAGAATAGATTTACAAGGATGAGGAAACCAATGGAATGGAATTCTATCTTTAATGTATGGGCTTTTAACTTGGAGATATTGTTGAAAATCTTTAAAATAGCTTTAATAGTCTGCTGAATATAACTTAACTCTTGTTTTGTAACTTTACAATACAAACATATAAAACATAATACTAACATTTATTAACTTTTACCAAGTGATAGTGTCTGTGCTGCACACTTAATAGGCATTATTTTATTTTATGTTCAAAAGGAAGTAATTTATCATTCCTTTTGTACAAAAAGTAAAAATTAAGGAAAATTCTTAAAAATTAATAAAAAATTTTAAAAATTAATAAAAATTAAGGAAAAATTAGTAACTGATAAAGGCAGACTTTGAGCCATGGCTGTCTCCAGTGTGCAAGTTTTTAACCACATTGTTAGGCTAAAGGCAACCCAACAATGATTTGGAGAAGATTCTTTATCATAAATTTTCATCATAGAACCACAAGTGCAGAATATGTGTATCTTGGAATTGAATCTGTACTGACTTGAGAGATTTTTTATTGTTAAAATTCCTAGGACAATAAGTAAAATACCATGATTTATGAGTGTTTCAGATAATTGATGTTGTATTGAAAGTTGAACATGATAACTTAAGCATATCATAGATAAAAATTTCACTAGTTTCAGACTTTGAGAACCAGAACAATTCAGAATTGCTCCAAGCATCCCAATTTGAGTTTTCCAAGTTTTGGTTGTGTTTCTCAGCATGTGTAGAACAGCAGTCTGCAGAATTGAGAGGTGAAGTTGCTTTGAGCAGCACACTACTGGGTACAACATTGAGGAAGAGAATAGAAATCCCAATTTGCTTGATTAGATGTGTGTACTTAACATAATCATTAATTCCTCATACATACAGAGCTGCAAATATTAATTTAATATTTCATTTAACAGTGAAATTGAAAAGCCGTAGAATATACCTAAAATGAGTGCAGTAGGTATGGATTGTTTGAAGGACAATTTGTAGGTGTTCTCACCCACCTCTGCTTGCCCACTTTCACTTATGTTGACTGGCTGAGAGGGTATAGATGATCAATTTTAGGAAATACTGAATCATCACCACTTCCTCACTTTTTTTTTTTTTTTTTTTTTTTGCTGAAGTGGAACTTATTATTTTATTCCCTAATCCTGATTTGGTGTGTGTTCTTCTAATACCCCTGGATAATTTTGGCAGTATTTTATTGCAGTTACAGTAAGTGGTTGGCTGATTTAGGTGTTACTGATCTGGAATGTCATGACTTCTAGTTTTTCCATCGTCCTCGTGACTTCCCTCTTTCACGCTGAATAGAGAAGCTTTCAGGTGCACACTGTAAATAATTAACATTGCTTTGAATATAGCATTTAAATTTTTTACTACTGAGAAATATCTTTAAGACTTCCAACCTGTGTGTGTCAGGCTTGTTTGTTTGAGCACTGTATAATGGCTTTTACCTATCTTGGACATATCAAGAGCCTACTAGACAGTATGGTACCTTAAGCATGTCTCAGAGATAGTTTGTATAGAAACTGCAAGAAACTCCTTTCTGAGACCATCATTACACAGTCAACAACTATTTGCTGTTGTTGTAAGCCAAATGCCATAACCACCCACATCATATAAGAGATTTAATCAGTTTGCTACTACAATCATACTTTGTTGTGGGAGATTATTTTCTGTCCTTTCATAAATGCTGGGCATCTTGTGACTGTCAAACAAGGTGTACTGGAAGGAACAGGATTTACTAGATGTCGCAGTGCTTGTGTTCTTCCTCATTAATAAGTTATCAGCCAAATAACCCAGCCTGGCATAGATCCTGCCTATAAACCACTTGTTCTAAACTTCAGTATGCATCAAAATCACCTGTAAGACTTGCTAAACAGCAGAAGGCCATGCCCTACTCCCAGAGATTCTGATTTACTAGGTCTGGGATGGAGTGTGAGTATTTGCATTTTTACCAAGTTCCCAAGTGATGCTGATGCTGCTAGTATCAGGGCCTCTCAAAAGTTGTTACTTACAGCAGGAGAACCCAATTCTGGCCAATTTAAAGAAAAGGAATTTATTATAAGGATAGTAGGTAGCTACAGAATTGCTGGGAGTGCTGGAGAAGTAGACTTGGGACTAGTAGCAGCCATGATCCATACTTCTTACCACATAATTGGTAAGGATACTACCGCTGCTACCTAGCACTGGACCCAATGGATGGCGCAGCTTGCAGTGATGACCACCTGTTCTGTACAGTGCATATGTTGACATACCCTGCTACTACCACTAGCTGCCAAAGTGGATTCTGTATAGTATCTGCTTGCTATCACTGGATTAAAAATCTGGGACAGATGTATCTGATTGGTAATGCTTGAATCATTTGTTCATGCCCTAGTTTTACGGAAAGTTGGAAAAGTGAAAATCTGGTGTGTTCAGTTTCCATCAAAACTCATTAGTTGAGTTATTCCCCAAAGAGGAGTTCATTCATGGCTTGACTTCTCTGGTAGATATTTTTGACCAAATGCATTAGGAGTTGACAGAATATTGCCTGGGGGCCAAATTAGCTTACTAGGTATTTTGTAAATAAAGTTTTGCTGGAATGTATCCACATTTTTTTTGGTTGTTTTCATGCTACAAAGGCAAAGTGAATTAGTGGTTGTGACAAAAACCGTGTGGCTTAAAAAACCTAGGATATTTATTTTCTGACCCTTATAGAAAAAGCTTGCCGATCCCTGGTAGGACTGATGCTCAGACTTGTATTCAAGTCCCTGTGGTCACCATTTATAGATGCTGTTGGAGAACTACCTGTTTATAAAATGACCACACTGTCCCTTGGAAATAGGATTGAAGACAAATAATGGGACAAATTTTCAGATATTTGAAGAAGGGCTTTTAGAATCTAGAGTTCCTAAACTCTGTCATCCTCTCTTCAGGCAGAAAACTGGTGAGCCACATTCATATTTTAAAACTTAGGAATTACATTCTTACTTAGACTTTGAAAAGTGAATTCCTAATTCTTTGTTAACTATTTGTAGCATCATTAATGATGTACCAAAGATGTCTTCTGACTTGAAGACAGAGTAAATTAGGTGACATAATTCAGTCGAGAATCTTGGAAATTTCTGGGCTCCTTGACTCCAGCCTAGCTTCATTTGGCTTGTCAAGTTATGAAACTTCTAATTCTGTTTGCCATGATATAACCTTTGTTACAGTTTTCAGAACTTGTTTGCCACTAAAACAAGATTGTCTTGATGTCAAAATAACAAGCACATTTCCATAGGATAGGGATTTTGTGAGTATCTGGCCAGGTTATGATGACTCTTAACTCATGGGGTGGGGCTCCAGCAGCTGTGTTTGTAGTATGACCACACCTACTCTAGCCATTGTTTTGGAAGTCCTAGCTCATGTATTAAAACTAGGGAAAAAGAGAAAAAAGTGCATTCATAGATTGGAAAGGAAGAAATAATGCTGTTCTTATTCACAGAAGCTTATGTAACTGTATATGTAGAAAATCTAGAAGAATCTACAAATGAGATTTTTTAAGGTTTATAGTATACACGTTAAACTTATCACAATCAACCTTCAAGTGATATTAAACTATTTCACATATAAGAACCTTACAGTATACTTTCACTTTTACTTTCTGGCCTTTGTTCTATTGTTGTGATGCATTTCACTTGTGCATGTATAGTAAACCTCTTAATATGTTGTTGCTTTTGCTTTAAACAGTTAATTATCTTTTAAATAATTAGAAAAAATGATATTTACCTTTGTAGTTCCCAGTTTTCCTCATTCCTTTGTGTAGATCCAGATTTCCATATGGTATTGTCCTCTGTTATGAGGGACTTTTAACTTTTTTTTTTGAGCACCTCTCTGATGATTAATTGATTTGGCCTTTGTATATATGAAAAATATTTTGCCTTCCTTTTAAAAAGATATTTTGACTGGGAATAGTATTCTAGATTGATAGTTTTTTTTCCCCCATTTGTGACTTTAAAGATATTTCTACAGTATTATCTGGATTGCTTTGTTTCTGACTAAAAGTGTTTTGTGATTCTGATTATTCTCAGTGTGTAATTTATCTTCTTTCTCTAGCTGCTTTTATAATTTTTTCTATCATTTATAAGCAATTTGATTATTATATACTTTGCTGTTTATTTCATATTTCTTCTGCTTGAGTTTTGTTGAGCTTCATGGATGCATAAGTTTATAGTTTTTAATCAAATATGGAAGATTTTCCTGTATTCTTCAAAAAATCTTTTTTTGTTGTTCATCTTCCCCGCAGTGACTCCAGTTATGCTTTTGTTAGGCTGCCTGAAGTTGTTCCTCAGCTCACTGGTGCTCTCTTCAGATTTGCCTTTTCCCCCTGTGTTTTATTTATTTATTTATTTTAAAAATGAAAGTATAGCTGATTTACAATATTTTGTTAGTTTCAGGGGTACAACATAATGATCCATTATTTTTGTAGTTTATACTCCATTTAAAGTTATTAAAATATATTGGCTGTATTCCCTCTCCTGTATGTTACATCCTTTGTGTCTTTAGTAGTTTGTATCTCAATCCCCTGTCCCTATCTTGCCCCTTCATCCTCCTTCTTCCCACTGGTAACCACTAGTTTGTTCTCTATATCTGTGAGTCTCTCTCTGTTTTGTTATATTAATTTGCTTAGTTTAATTTTTAGTTTCCACATGTAAGTGATACAGTATTTATCTTTCACTGTCTGACTTATTTCACTAGGTATAATACCCTCCAGGTCCGTCCATGTTTTTCCAAATGGCAAAATTTCATTCTTTTTTTTTAAGGCTGAGTAGTATTCCATTGTGTCTATATGTATACACATACATAGATACACATTCCATATCTCCTTTATCCATTAATGTGTTGATGGACACTTAGGTTGCTTCCATATCTTGACTGTTGTTAATAATGCTGCTGTGAACATTGGGTGCATGTATCTCTTCAAATGAATGTTTTCATTTTCTTCAGATGTAGACCTAGGAGTGGTGTTGCTGGATCTTATGGTAGTTCTATTTTTGGTTTTTTGAGGAACCTCCATACTGTTTTCCATAGGGTCTGTGCCAGTTTACATTCCCTTTCCTTATTAGGGCTCCCTTTTCCCCACATTCTTGCCAGCATTTGTTATTTCTGGTCTTTTGGATGATAGCCATTCTGACTATGTGAGAGCAAGAAAATATATAATTGTTGTTTTGATTTGCATTTCTCTGATAATTAGCATTGTTGAGCATCTTTTCATTTGCCTGTTGGCCATCTGTTTATCTTTTTTGGAAAAACTTGTCCTTCATGTCTTCTTCCCTTTTTGTAATTGGGTTATTTGTTTCTTTGATAGTGAATTGTATGAGCTGTTTATGTTTTGGGTATTAACCCCTTGTGGGTCATATCATTGCAAGTATTTTCTCCAATTCAGTAGATTGTCTTTTCATTTTTGTCAGTGATTTCCTTTGCTGTGCAGAAGCTTTTATGTCTACTTAGGTCACATTTGTTTATTTTTTATTTTGTTTCCTTTACCATAGGAGACAGATTGAAAAAAATTATTGCTGTGATTTATGTGAAAGTGTGTTATGCTTATGTTCTCTTGTAGAAGTTTTATGGCTTCAGGTCTTTCATTTAGGTCTTTAATCCATTTTGAATTTATTCTTGTATATGGCCATAGGTATGTGGGTTTATTTCTCAGCTGTGTATTCCATTTCATTGATCTAGTTGTCCTTTTTTTTTTTTTTGAGCCAGTACCATACTGTTTTGATTACTCTAGCTTTGTAGTATAGTCCAGAGTTTGAGAGCATAATACCTCCAGCTTTGTTCTTTATTCCTCAAGATTGCTTTGGCTATTCAGGTTCTTTTGTGGTTCCATACAAATTTTAGAATTTTTTCAAGTTCTGTGAAAAATGTCATGGGTATTTTGATAGAGATTGCATTAAATTTGTAGATTGCTTTAAGTAGCTTTGATGTTTTAATAATACTGATTATTCCTGTCCATGAGCACAGGATATCTTTCCATTTCTTTATATCATCTTCATTTTCCTTTATCAGTGTTTTATAGTTTTCATCATATGAGTCTTTACCTCCTTGGTTAAGATTATTCCTAGATATTTCATTATTTTTCATGTGATTTCAAACAGGGTTGTTTTCTTGCTTTCTCTTTCTGATAGTTTTATTATTAGTGTATAAAAAGGCAATGAATTTCTGTATATTATTTTTATTTCCTGAAACCTTACTGAATTCAAGTATTCTAATAGTTTTTTGGTGGAGACTTTAGAGTTTTTTATAAAAAGTGTCATGTCATCTGTAAAGAGTGATAGTTGTACTTCTCCCTTCCAGTTGGATGCCTTTTATTTCTTTTTCTTGTCTGATTGCTATGGTTAGGACTTCCAATACTGTGTTAAACAGAAGTGGTGAGAGTGTGCATCCTTGTCCCAGGTATCCAAGGTGCTGGAGCAGAAGTCTTGGGGGTTTGTCTGAGCCATTCTGTTTCCTCTAAATCTGTGCTCTCCTCCTTTCCAGCATCGGCACCTTCACCTCAGAGGGGAGCAGTGCTGGAGCAAGAGAGGCCAGATCAGGCACTCAGCGTGGATTGAGGTGCATGTGACAGTAGTCCCAGCATACCAGAGTTCTAGACCATTCCTGATCTGCTGCCCCTATGAATGCCAGTAATGGTTATCCTCACCCCATTCAGATGTAGTACTGGGTCTGAGCTGGCTCTGTCTGCCACAACTACAAACTCTGTTTGACAGTGGCAGCCTTTACCCTTGTGGGGAGCTGAACCATGGGGCAAGAGAGGCTGAAGCAGCACTCAGCATGGGCCAGGGTGAGCACTGGGTGGTTGCAAGAAACCAGCTAGAGTCTCTGGCAATTTCAGTTGCTGCTTCTGCCTATTTTCGGGAGCATGTTCGTGCTCTTCACTAGCAGAGTCTAGATTTCTCACAGTTCCCCTACGGTCCCACTGGTTTTCAAACCAGCCAAGGGGACTTGTCTTCCTAGTGTTATACCCCAGGGCAGGATTTTCCAATATGTGGTTCAGACCCTCATTCTTCAGGGAGGATCTCTGAGCCCATGCAGTCCTCCTCCTTTCTGTGTCCCCTCCTCGGGGCACAGGTCCTAGCATGATTGCTTCTCCTCCCATCTTACCAGACTCCATGTGGATCTTTCTTTACAGTCTTGTTTGCATAAGAGTCTTTCTGCCAGTCTCCAGTTTGTTTTCAGTGAGAATTGGTTCACACATAGATGTATTTTTGATGTGTTTGTGGGGGTGGTGAGCTCAGCATCCTCCTACTCCACAGTCTTGATCTCCTCCCCTCCATTTCTTCCACAATGTATTTTATCGCATTCAGTTTATTTTACATTTCAGATATTTTTGTTTTCACCTCTGGAATTTTTTTAATGTCCCTTTTTATATGGTTAATTTTCAAACATAAGGAACATAGCTTTAATAAGTTTTAAATGTCTTTTCTGTATTAATTCTGTTAGCTGATAATTCCTGACTTGGTTTTGATTGATTTGTTTCCTCATTATGGCTCATTTTTTCCTGCTTCTATGCATGACTGGTAATTTTTGATGGAATACCAGAGATTGTGAATTTTACCTGTTTATGAGCTGGGTATTTTTCATCTGTAAATATTCTTCTGAGACACAGTTAAATAACATGGAAATGATTTGATCCTTGTGGTCTGTTTTTTGAGCTGTGTACGTAGCACCAGAGTAGCATTTAGTGCAGCTTTAATTTTGCCCCAGTACTGAATCCAGAGCCTTCTGAGTACTCTACTAAACGCACTGTGAATTATGAGATTTTCTATTCTCCCTCGTGCCGGCAGGAACTCTTCCTGTCCTTGTGTGGGTTTGGGGTATTGTTCCCTCTAGTCCGGGAATTTTAAACCTCAGAATTGTTTACATTTTGGCCCAGAGAGTTCTTTATTCTGGGGCCTTGTCCTGTGTATCTGTTTAGCAGCATCTCTGGCTTATAGTCACTTGTTGCTGGTAGCACCCTCCCCTCCAAAAATTGTGACAACTGCATGTCTCCAGACATCACTATGTCAATCCTGGGGTAAAATCAGCCCTGGTTGAGGACTACTACTCTAATCTTCTCAGATGGTTTTTTTCCCTGGCTTTAGATATTTCTTCATGTGCATGGCATGATCAGCATTCAGCCTAAGACTCAAGTAAGACCATCTGTAGATTTTCAGAACATAGTTTCTTTCTGTGTAGTGTGTGCTTTCTCTTTCCTGCTCTGCAAACTCTGGCTACCTTCTTTTCCCCAGATGGTCAGCTCCTTCTCAACTCAAGATACTACCTGGCAGTAAAACGTGATAATCATTTGAATCACCTAGTTTGTTCCCCTTGTCTCAAATGTCATTATCTTTTTTTCCTGATGTCTTACCTTTTGAAAAATGTTTCATATATTTATTATGTTTTTTAGTTGTTTTAGGTGGAAGGTAAGTCCAATCCCACTTACTCCATCTTGTCTGAAAGCTGAAGTCTCTCAACAGTGTTTTACTTTTTGTCTTATAATGTATCCCAAAGTGTTGGCCTTAAAGCCCTCATAGTTTCTCACTTTCTAGACTATGAGTGTGTTACCAAGGACTCCAGGGTACCAGCCACCTCTTTCTCATTCTTTTGTTCATTCTGTGGATTCAGCAAGGTATGTATGTAATGGGTCAGGTGGTCTAGATGTCTTCAGTTTATGACAGAGACTGAGAGTTAAAATAGCCCTTAGGCAAAACCGTAAGTTTACATTGTCCTATGAGAATGCAACTTGTATCTTGTTCTCTTTCATAAATGAATTAGAAAAGAATGCATTCACCAGAGGCTTAATTAATCAGTTCGAGTAACAATATTATGTCTGCAACTGCTACTGTGCCCAGGGCTAAAATTTGGTTAAGCATGTGGCAATCTTTAGTCATTTTTTAGGATCCATCTGTTTTCTGCAGATGATATGTGATAAGGACTGTCAACCCTGTATACTTTCAAGTCCTTACTGGTGGCACTAGTCTTTGCTATTTTTTGCTCCTCTTGGAGCAATACTGTCTTATTTACTCTCTTGTTCTGGAGAATAGAGCAATTTCACAGGTTTCCACTTGGCTTTTCCCACTGTGACCGCTTTTACCACAAAACTCTTGGATCCTTTGTGGTGGTGGTTCTAACTGCCAGGTATTTAAATTCTAGTTATGAACTCGTTAAGAGGAAAGAGACTCTTAGGTGGGTCTGCAGGCTCAGTGAGCTCACTATGAGCCAGATTTTGCTAGGACTCTATTTACTACCTCAGTTCAGAGGGTTTTGGCTAGGATTTTGTTTCTTTGCCTTACAGAACCTCACTAGGGTCATTCTCTTAGTTCCATTCATCTGGTAGCTGGTGTGGTCTAAGAAGGCATCACTTCCATATCTGGAGCCTTGGTGCTGTTCCATGTGGCCTTTCTCTCTGTGATGCTATGTTGGACTTCCTCACAACATTGGTGTGTCTCAGGGAGTTTGAATCTTAGAAGGTAAATAGCTTCACTTCTGCCACATTCTTTGGGTCAGAAAAAATTACAGGACCAACCCAGATCCATGAGGGGGCACCTAGATTCCTGAGGTGACAGGGAGTTTTTGCTGAGGGAGTGACATGGTCCCATTGACAGTATATGGGATAAAAAATATCATTGTAGCCCTCTTAGGGAATACAGTTAGCCGTATCACTGTTTCATCTGCTGTCTTACAGAATTTTATAGACCTGTCTTAGATCTGTGGACTCTTGCTGTGGTTTCCTCTTTTAATCTATCCATCCCTTTATATACTTAAAAATCTTTTTTGCTGTTATTTTAGTAAGAATTTAGCAGAGATATGTGTGGTCTTGAATCCATCACTGGTAGCTGTAATCTTTTGAGTCAGAAATTACTGCTGTTTTTCTTACTGCCTCCTGGTTGTCTTAGTAGCATGTTGGGAAAAAAAGTTGTCTTGGGTGTCTTCTTTTTCTCTGTGTCATTTGATAATTTCTCTTGGCTAGTTATATATCAAAGAGGGAGGGTAGTGTTTTGGAGCCCTAGTTTAGACGTTATTTCTTATAAGAAAATAAAGTACATTTTATGTAGAGAATTTAAGCTTCTTTCTAATCACCATGCACCAAGATTCTGTGGTAAAATACTCTTTTCTGTAAGGAATGTGGACTGCTCCTACATTCTCCTTTTGCTATGCCACTATTCTTAGCCAAGTTTATACTGTATTAATATACTATATTAACCTGTTTTTTTTAATGCATAATTATCTGAACGAGGGCTAGAGAAAGATTCCCTACCTTTTTCAGAGAGTAAACAGTCGGATTCTCATTGGACTTCTGTTTGGTTTAGTGATAGATTAATATCACCTTGAGTTTCTTGAAAGATTTTTTTTAGAAAGTCCTATTTTAAGAGGAATCTTGACAGACTGAGTTATCTTCAGAGGAGGTCAGCTAGGATGCTTATAGATGTAGAACATACAGTTTTTGAGACTATGTTATCCAGAGAGGAGAGAAAAACTTAAAATATGATACTGTTTTAGGATACTTAGAGAAGAAAGAAAAGTTACATCTGTTTAGAAGTGAAATAGACTTTCCTGTAAAATAATGAGTTTTTGATTTCTAGCATTGAGTAGAGGTCCTCAGCCATGCTGAAGAGAGGGGTTCCTGTGTGAGTTGAGGGAACTCTTCTCTATCTTTTCAGATCTCTTGTAATTCAGAGATTTTGTGACTAGTCCATAGTTAACAGTTGTGTCATTAATGGTTGTTTGCTTAAAATCAGAACTGTTGACTGTCATTATATTTTTTAAAGTACATTTGAAAAATAATCTAAAATATTTTCTACTCTACAGGACTTAAATACTATTTATTCTTATCTTCATGGAATGGAAATATTATCAAATCTCAGGGAACATCAGCTTAGGTAAGTGTGATGCTGTGTTTAAGAGCATATGCTAAGGAGTTCCTCAAATGAGTTTTGATAGATACTTGCAGGGGCCAGATGATTTGGGGGTTTTTGTAGGCTAAGCATAGAAATTGGCATTTTCTATCCCAGTTTTTCTTGGCCATGGGACCTTGAGCAAGTCTTAACATCTAAGCTGCAGTTTTGTCTTCTTTGGGAGTAATAAGATTTCCTTTGTTATAGCATTTTGAGGATTAAATGAGAAGATCTAAAGCAAGGCACAGTGCTCAGTATGTGCTAGCCAGTGAAAACAAAACTGTATTTTTTGTAGTTCCTATCGATATTTATTATGTCAGATACTTAAGATGCACATGGCATAATATAGTGTTGTATTAAAGTGGAAGGAGCAGCACTCTTGATTTGGTATAAGCTCCCATGAACAAGACCCATAAACTTTCTGCACCTCATTTTTCTATTCTGTAAAATGAGTTTTTTCTCCTGCTACTTTATATCGTTGTGATTATAGTTGTAAAAACTCTTTTTGAGTGCTGTAAAGCACTGTTGTAAGTTTTCATAATATTTTAATTAAAATGTGTTTTTCTTCCATGACCACTTTTTCTGACTGTTCTTAAAGTTTCTAGTTATGGACCAGATTGCTAAAATATAATTGTTGGGATTTATTATTTTCTGTTTTCTGTATAATTGAGATGTTAGTAAATGTTAAATAAGCATATCAAGAGGAAGAAAACTGAAAATTAGAGCAGTAGTAATAATAAAAATATTTTTTAAATGCAAGCAAATTTGTATCTATTCAACAGATTTTTGTGTCTTTGTGTGTATGCCCCGGCCTGTAACTGTTCTTTACCATAAGGATTCATTAGTGAATCAGACACATATGTATTCTTTTATAACAAAAAAGAACATTATTTAGTGTGAATTGACAGGTTATAGAATGTATATAAGAGTGTTATACTTGTTGCCCCTTAATATTCACTGCTACTTTTGAAAATAATTACTGCATTTAGTATGTATATTTTTAAGCTCTAGGGAAAAATTTAGTGGTAGATCTGATCATTTTCTGTTGTGATTATAACAATTTTGAAATAATTTAAGATAAAATCTTTAAATTTTTTATTTTTTAAAAAATGTGTTAGATTAATGTCTGCAAGAGCACGCTATGAGAGATACAGCGGCAATCAAGTTCTTTTTTGGTAAGTATTTCTATAATTTGCTTAATAATGTTTAAATTTGGATTTTAAGCATTGAAATTCATTTGATTCTGGAATAGTTTCTGTAGAGGAGATTGAAATACAGTCATAAACTGTGAAATATACATAGAGCTCACAAAAGATGTACAGTGTAACAGGTTTCATGAATATATACACCTGTATAACTACTACCCAGTGAATATGTAGAACATTTCAGCTCTTCAGAAGGCTCTTGTCACCTCTCTTGGAAAGGTAATCTAGTTCTAATGTCTATCATCATAGATTGGTTTTACTTCTTTTTGAATTTCATATAGACAAAAATCTTTTGGTCAGGCTTTTTTCACTTCACAAATGTCTGAGAGTCTTCTATGTTTTTGTATTCATTCTTTTTCATTGCTTTATAGTATGCAGTTACATGAAAATAACATAATTTGTTTATCCTTTGCACTATTAATTGATATTTGGGTTGTTGCCAGTTTTTTCCTATCATAAATAGTAAGTTTCTGAACATTTTGTTCATGTCTTTTTGTGTCCTTTGACTAATTCCTCTTAGGAATATTCCTAGGAATGAAAGGATTGAAAATGCATGTGCTCAAATTTAGGAGATTCTAACATTAATAGAATCTAACATACGTATTTCATTTTATTATCTCATTGTGATTTAATTTTTGTTTCCATGCTTACTAATGATAATAAATGATTTTCATGTTTCTGTAGGTTATTTGGATAGCTCCTTTATGAAATCCTGATTCAAATTTTTGACCATATTTTAGTTGGGTTGTCTTATTTCTATTGTTTTGTAGAAATGTTATGAATTTGAATCCAAGTCCTATGTTGGATACATAAGTTGCAAATACTTTCTGCCACTGTGTGGCTTGCTTTTTCATTCTATTAATGGCATGTTGTGAAGAAGAGAAATTTCTGATTTTCTCAGTTTTTCCCCTTGTGAACAGTGGTTCTTGTGTTTAAAATATTTTTGCCCTCTTCAAGATTATGAGGATATTCTTCTCTGTTTTTTCTTTCAGAAGTTTTGTCAGCAGTGCTCTCTTTTATTATATAGATTCAGCTGGTATAGAGGAATGGTGTTGACTTTAATGTTTCATTATGCATTGTATTTATCATTATATCTACAGTATTTACTGGATTCGTATGGTTAATAGCTATATATGTTTATTTGTTGATTCATTCACTAATTGCCTGCTATATGTTATACTTAGCCTGTTTATAGAATGGTGGGAAATCACAGGATATATCCTTATGACCTTGTGTAGTAGGGGAGAGAAAGTTAATTAAAATTGCTACGCAAATAGAAGTGCTATCAAAGAAATACATAGATTTATAGATAATTGGAACAGAATTTAGAGTCCAGATATAAACCCTTAGGTTTATAAACAGTTTCTGGAATTTTTTAAAAAATGGCTTTGTAGCTAAGATCTGCACACAATGTGGGTATAACACAACTGAAGATTAAAAAGGAGCCACCAGTGGACAGTTTATTTTTGATGAAGGTGCTAAAGCATTTCAATGGGAAAACAGTTTTTTCAACAAATGGTGCTGGGTTAATTGTGTATTTACATGTAAAAATGTTCATTTAGATCCTTATCTTACACACACACACATAAACTAATGAACTGTCAGTTTATACCAATTAGAATAGCTGCAGTTGTGGGGATGTGAAATGGGTAAAGGGGATGGATCACCTGTATGGTGATGGATGGAAACTATATTTTTGATAGCACACTACTGGGTATACAGAAGCAGAAATATAGCATTGTACATGTGAAACTTATGTAGTATGAACCAGTGTTACCTCAGTAAAAAATAAAAGAATGCTACAGTCAAAAAGGTAGCCAATAACAAGTGTTGATGAGGATTTGATGACATTTGGAATCCTAATATATTTGTGGTACAGATGCTAAATGGTATATATATTTAGCCACATTAGGAAACAGTTTGGCAGTTTCTTAAAATTTTACCATATGAGCCAGTAATTTTACTTTTACAAATTTACCCAGGGGAAATAAAAACCTATGTGCATACAGAGACTGTACACAAATGTTCTTAGTAGCACTGTTCATACTAGCCTAAAACTGGAAAAAATATAAATGTCCTGTGAATGGATAGAGAGAATGCCCTATATCTGCATAGTGGAATACTATTTGGCAGTAAAAAGGAATAAAGTACTGGTACACATTACAGCATGGACAAACCTTAAAAAATTAGGCTAAGTGGAAGAAGCAAGATAGAAACACAACATGTTATATGATTGTATTTAAATGAACTGTCCAGGAAAAACAAATCTGTAGAGACAGAGCAGATTGTTGGGGGTAGGGATTGACTGCAAACAAGGCATAAGAGTTCTCTTTGTGTTAATAGAAATGTTCTAAAACCGGATTGTGGTGATATTTGCACAGTTCTTTTCATAAATTTCATAAAAGTCATTGAATTGTGCACTTAAAATGGGTGAATTTATGGTATGTAATTACACCTCAATGAAGCTGTTGAAAAATTAGTGTTAAAGAGTTGTATAGATTTGTATCTGGCTAATCATAAACAGAAGAATTTTTAAAAATGAATGTGGAAATTAATTAAAGAGTTTAAAGTCAGGGATTGGTGGATTATTCTTAGATCATTTGCTTACAGAGAGAAGGGAGATAGCGTGGCCCCACATTAAAAGACTTTCACTTTCCTTGTGTACTTATCAGAGGCATTGCTCTGAGAGTGGAATTCTTTGCAAGATCTGAACAGTTTCTGATTCATGAGTGGGCATAGTTCTCTTGGTAGGAGTGAGCTTTAGGGTTTTTCTTGCATTAATAGGAGAATTTGACAACTTCATGACTGCTTTAGCCTAGTGAGATTAAAAATTGGAGGCTTGTGGTAGCATCCAGTCATAGCTTTCTTCTGTGTTAATTTTGGACAAAATTTCCCTTCATTGATTTTATTCCTTCATAAATTTATAAAAGTCCTGTTTTGAAAGAATAAGAAAGTGAAATTTCTAAACAAAGAACCTTAAGTAGGAGATATGTAGCCATTTGTATCTTCTCTCAGTGAATATGGACAGCATGTGGATACAAAGAACTTTGAAGTACGCAGTAGAAAGTTGGTAATGATTTTTCCTTCTCATCATAAGCAATAGGATTTACCCAGAAAACTCACCCTTGCTTGCTCTGTAGAATGGTATGCAGGCTTAGATTTCTGGATGGAAAATGATACTATTCATTGAGAACAGAGAATACTAGAAAAAAAACCAAACTTAAAGGAAATGATAATGATGTAGATTGTGAACACATTGAGGTTGAGTTGTCTGTTACATATACAAGCTGACATGTCAGATAGATAACCAGATACACAGTTCTTCAGTTCAGAGGAAACATTTGTTTTATAAATATTAGAATTATATACATATTGGAATTAATTGAATTTGTAGGCATAGTAAATTAAGATATTTAAGAGAAAGATGGAAAAGATTATATTATAAACACATCTAACAAGATTCTGGGGGTCTATTGGAGATTTAACTGAACTAAAGATGCTGGTGGACTTATGGACTTAAGTCATCTGATATTCTTTTATTGCTTAAATACATACAAAATGAAAGACTGGTTAGGCATTTTATTTATTTCTGTCAGAGTAAAATTTAAGAGAAATAAATAGATCATTATGATCCAAATTATAGTTGAAAGTGAAGACAGAACATTGATAAACTTGTGAATTCCAAACAGTGTTGTCTTTAATATATATTGAAGTTATCAGAAATAGAATTTTTTAATATTCACATGTAGTACAATATTTAAGTTAAACTTCATCAGATATGGTGATCCAGTACACAAAAATGAGGACTATGTAGTTAATGATATAAATTAATAAGGTAGAGCTAATAAACATATATTGCTGAACCCTGTGTCTTAAGATAGTGATTATATAAGATGTGAACATGATCTGTATGAAACCTTTGGAAACAGGCAGAACTTCCAAGGAGTGTTAGTTAATTTTTAATTTATCATATTATAGGATATTTTTCATGTTTTGTATTTTGTGTTGAATCTATATACATGTAAATGTGTGTATTTATTTACTCATTTAAACAGTTCAGAAACTGTTGCCAGATGTTGGTATATCCTGCTTTCTGGATCTGTGCTTATGAAAGACTCCATGGTCTTGCCTCCTTGCAGGTATGTTTACATTTGCTGCTTTGTGCATTTGGTAATTACAACTATTAATTTTATTTATTTCTTATGTTAAAACTATTTTATGTAGGTTGTGTGTTTTCTCTTAGTAGGTAATACATTTTATAAATGTCTTTGCTTTTTGGTACTATTGGAAATACTTGGCAGGAATCAACTGATATTCCATATTTCTGGGGGTATAATCTTTAGCACACACCATGATACATTACTGCTATTTGATGTTTAGTTGTATGTGAGATTTGATCTCATTTATCTGATGGGTTCATTGCTATGTTTTAGAGAGGTAATATATCTTAATAGTTAAGAAATTGGTTTTTGAAAGAGTAAGGCAGATGAGGGTAGAATCCTGATTTTATCAGTTACTAGTTTTATGACTTTGGATGAATTTTAGTCTTCTTGTGTGTAAAATGAGGATAATAAGAGTACCTACTTCAGTGTCTTTATGAGGTTTTAACAAGCTACTTACGGAGAGTTCTCAGTAGCAATTACAGAGTTGACATTCCTAGATCCAAACTGCATGAGTTCACGTCAGAAGTAGTTCTACTGCTTCTGGGGCAAGTTACTTAATCCCCTTGTATTTCAGTTTCCTCATTTGTAAAATAGGGGCAATAATAGAATCCATTCCATAAGCCAGTTTTGATAAATAAATAAGCTTATGTATATAAAGCTCTTAGATCAGTGCCTGGCTGTTATAAGTAATTGTCAATTATCACCATTAAGATAATTAGGTACAAAAAGAGAATAGTGGTTGAAAAGATGGTGAGATACCATATTCTTAGAAATTTTGATCTTTTAGCAATTCTTAAGATTTTCTGCCTTCAAATTATAATTTGATGACATAACAATGTAATTTTTTAGTGACTCTTTTCCAATAATGTTGAGAAGAGGTTTTTAGGCTTTTAAAACAAGACTTCCTATTGCAGCTGAATTAATTTAGTTGCAAAATGATTAAATTTGAGTACCAAGTTCCAGTCTACTCGATAGATGGTATGGGGCACCTCAGTTTTGATGCCATTTTTAAAGCCATGTCTTGAGCCTTGAAACTTTCCATCATCAGCCTTTGGTTAAATGAAGTCTGTGCTTCATGACTACAGAATAAAACATGTTATTGGCTGTTTTTACAAATAAAGTATATAATTCTTGGTTATTTAAGCATTTTGGCTATTGTTCCTTTCTCCTGTGTTTCTGAAACTCACTTTAATGATTTGTAATGAGTTAGTAGTTTACTCATTACAGAGAGACAGAATAACCTGGGTTGATAATGGTTACGGTTATGTTTTAGGAATCTTAGTATTCTTTGGAATATCTTCTGTTTTCTGCTGTTATGAACAGTCATGAATTTGTTGTAAGGACTTTATGTAGCTACTAACCAGCCATGATAATTTACCATTAGTCTGTGATCAAGACAATGAAGTTTATCTTTAAAATAATTGAAATGAATGAAAATTTTTTTAAACATCAGTCATGGTATGCTTTAATGTAACTGTCATGAACTTCACAGCAAACATGGTTATTAAAGAAGTTTATTTGTTATTTAATGAACAATTCCAGAATATTTGTATTTTGTGTTTGAGTGATACTTGTAATAGGTTGTTGTAGGGTGGTTGTTAGGATTAGATGAGTCAATAGCAATAAACTACCTAGAATAATAGTTAGCATATATTAAACATCAAATAATTTTTGGCTTCCGTTAATATTATTGTAGCATAATAGCATTAGGATATGATTATTACAATCAACAGAATATGAGTACTATGTATTATAGGAGAAGGAGCACTAATAGTGTTCCAGTTTATAAAAATAGAGCTTATTTCTGTAGATTTTAAGGTAATTATTACTCCCCATATCAGTGAGTCGAGAGAAACCACATAGTAATTTGAACAGGGACAGTTTTAAGAATTATTAACTATTTCAAGGAATTAGGTACTTAAAAGGATAAAAGAGCTAAGGGAGAATACCCAAGGAAGGAACAAACTTGAAAGAGGAACCCTCTCCCTAAAACTGAAATTCAGACCCTGTTGGAGAATAGTCCAATAGATAATGGAGAAGTTCACTTGGTTGCCCTGAACCAGAACTGTCCACAGTTGTTAGGTCAAGGCTGTCAGGAAGAGAACCTCTGACCAGGACTGATAAGCAGTAGAATTCCCCTACCTCGTGCTAGGGTGTAGCTGGGCCCTGAATCTGGAGATAGGACCTCCCTTTGCCTTAAACACACACACCCTGCAGAGCAAAGAACACTTTTCTACTGCAGTGTCCTTCTACTAGCACCCTTTACTGATAAAGCTTTAACATCTCCAGCTGAGCAAAGGAGAGTCTTGACTAAATCCAGATCCTTTATTACAAAGTATATTTTTTTAACATTTTTTATTGATTTATAATCATTTTACAATGTTGTGTCAAATTCCAGTGTTCAGCACAATTTTTCAGTTATTCATGGACATATACACACTCATTGTCACATTTTTTTCTCTGTGAGTTATCATAACATTTTATGTATATTTCCCTGTGCTATACAGTGTAGTCTATTCTACAATTTTGAAATCCCAGTCTATCCCTTCCCACCCTCCACCCCCCTGGTAACCACAAGTCTGTATTCTCTGTCTGTGACTCTATTTCTGTCCTTTATTTATGCTTTGTTTTTGTTTGTTTGTTTGTTTTTGTTTTTGTTTTTTAGATTCCACATATGAGCGATCTCATATGGTATTTTTCTTTCTCTTTCTGGCTTACTTCACTTAGAATGACGTTCTCCAGGAGCATCCATGTTGCTGCAAATGGCGTTATGTTGTCGGTTTTTATGGCTGAGTAGTATTCCATTGTATAAATATACCACTTCTTCTTTATCCAGTCACCTGTTGATGGACATTTAGGCTGTTTCCATGTTTTGGCTATTGTAAATAGTGCTGCTATGAACGTTGGGGTGCAGGTGTCATCCTGAAGTAGATTTCCTTCTGGATACAAGCCCAGGAGTGGGATTCCTGGGTCATATGGTAAGTCTATTCCTAGTCTTTTGAAGAATCTCCACACTGTTTTCCATAGTGGCTGCACCAAACTGCATTCCCACCAGCAGTGTAGGAGGGTTCCCCTTTCTCCACAGCCTCTCCAGCATTTGTCATTTGTGGATTTTTGAATGACGGCCATTCTGACTGGTGTGAGGTGATACCTCATTGTAGTTTTGATTTGCATTTCTCTGATAATTAGTGATACTGAGCATTTTTTCATGTGCTTTTTGATCATTTGTATGTCTTCCTTGGAGAATTGCTTGTTTAGGTCTTCTGCCCATTTTTGGATTGGGTTGTTTATTTTTTTCTTATTGAGTCGTATGAGCTGCTTATATATTCTGGAGATCAAGCCTTTGTCGGTTTCACTTGCAAAAATTTTCTCCCATTCCGTAGGTTTTCTTCTTGTTTTATTTCTGGTTTCCTTTGCTGTGCAGAAGCTTGTATACAAAGTATATTTGAAACTGAGAAATAATGCATTTGGATTTGAGCAGCACTAAATAACTGGTACTCCTTTGGTTACTTGGCTTCCATATGAATGAGTTGATATCTCTAGCTTCCTTTTTTCACTACTCATTCAGTAGTTCTGCCCTCAGCTAGAATTTCAGCTGTTCTGGGTTCTTCACCTGATGGTAGACGCAAAACCTTTATTTCTGAAGGGTCTTTACTTGTCTTACCGCCTCCCCCTTTTATTGCTGTAGTTTTCCGTTAACCTTTAACAGTGGACCATGGAAGTGCTGTAAGGGGCTTAAGAGAATCCCTGGTGCATCAGATGTAGTCCTCCTGGTCGCCATTGTATGCAGCAACTCAGTTTCTTCTTGGTGATTGGGCGTAATCTCTCAGACTAGTAGGATAACCCCTTTTCTTGCCTTTTGATTCAGTGGCCAGATGGAAGTCTCTAATTCAGTGGAACTATTGTGTTTCCTGGTAGAAGCAATCTTTTGGGCACTAAGACTCAAAACCAGCAGAGCTCAAAGTTTTAGGGAGGGGGAGCAAAAATTCTGTGAATGAGTTATTAGGTTTAACAATGAGAGGAGCCACTCCTATTTCCACACCTTGAATACCAGACCGATGTGTTCTGGTTATTGGGAGAGACAGAAACCTTTGCTGCAAAATGAATTCCTTGGTCAAAAATGATACTGTCTAGAATAGAGGCCATAGATAAGGTAGTTTGTGAGCCTGTGGATAGTGGTGCTGGCAGAAGCATTAGGTACAGGAAAGGCAGGTTATTTCCAGAATGTGTCTATTCCAGTAAGAACAAGTATCTGCCTCCTCCATGATAGAAAAAGTCCAATGTAAATAATCTGCTTCCAGGTGACTCAGTGGTTCCCTTGAGGAATGGTGCCATATCAGAGATTCAGTATTGGTCTCTGCTTTTGGCAGTCTAGGTACCCAGCAGTAACATTAGCAGTTGAGCCCCTGCATATTTTCCATCTCTGCCGCCATGGGCATTTCATTCATACGCCCATTGAACAAGTGCTGGAGTGGCTGGGGAAGGAGTTTGATTGACATCTGTAGAGCATGTCATTTTGTTTACCTCTGCAATGGATGCCCTTTGGTCATTCACACGGGACACAGACTATCTTCGAAGACTGTCCCATTCCACATACCTTTTCTCAGGCTTCCTTGTCACCAGTCTTCCAATCCTGTTCCTTACAAGTCTCTGGCCATTGAACCAAACCATTAGTAACTGCCCATGAATCTGTTTAGATCAGTAATTCTGGCCACCTCTCAATCCAGATAAAATGGACAGCCAAATGTACTACTTGAAGTTCTATTCTCTAGGAGGATTTTTCCTTCACCGCCTTCCTTTAGGGTCACTTTTGAGTGGGGCTGTCTACTTTTGGGTAATACCAGCATGTTGTGCCAACTCAACTGTGAAACAGGCTCAGGTTTCTTCTTCCTTAGTCCACTTGGTCGTAAGGAACTTCCCAGGTGGGCATAGGCACAAGCACAGATTGAGGTAGAGGGGACAGTGCATACACAACTGGTGTTGAAGCAGTCTGAGCTACCTGCTCATGCAGTTTATTCTGGACCTGGGTAAACTCAGTCTCCTATACACTATATTTATTTGATAATAGATTACTACTGCTCATGCCCAACCCTTAAGGCTAGGAATGTAGTTCATGGTGGGAAGTTCAGGCTACATAGTCACCTGAGGTCCCATGGTCAGGCATTCAGCAAGGACCAGTAGCAAGCCAGAAGTTGTTTCTCAAAAGTAGAATAGTTATTTGCAGAAGAGGGCATAGGTACTTCAGAAATCCTAGAGGTTTGCACTGTAATTCTCATGTTAATGATTTGAGATTCCTTAGAGCATCTCTGTTTGACATGAACACTAAATAATCAATCCATTGTTGAATATGCTGGATCATAAAGCCCAAGTGGTACAGTGCTTATACTGCACCCTGAATTTACTGGCAGCCTTACAGGCAACTCTGAAATTGGGTCACTCAGTATGGGTTACCTCTAGGATGCCAAACAACTAATCAAGAATTGTGCCTCTCTTTTTGTGCTAGATGTTGTGAGGTGCCTTGTATTTCACCTCCTAGGGGATATTTTGTCATGCCCCAAATCATGGAACTCCCAGAAATTTAACTGAGGGGGCAGGTCTTTGAGTTTTTATGAGGTTTATCTCCCAAACCCTAGTTTTGTATACATTATAATAAAGCATCTAAAGTACAACCTCTTATCTCTTAATGAAATTTTACATGTCATTTAAACTAGTAAACATTTTACAGTTTACTATAAACAAGGGAGATAGGGAATAAATCAAATCTGAAATGTAATTGTCTTTATTTTGAAATGAATCTGAATTTTTTCCCCTAGAATTCAGTTCTTTCTAGTTGTCACAGTAAATTTTCACTGTAGCTCAAGAAAGTATAGACATCATTACATGTGATTTTTAAATAAAATTATTGCTTGTATTCATTGAAACAATCATTTATGTAACAAATAAGCATAGATTGTCATCTCCATGGTATTAGGATGAAACAAGACTGAATTACCTTGGATTTGGATGACTGCTTTTGGGCTCTTACTGTGTGATGTGGAAAGAAAACTTCTGGGGAGGAAGTTGTGGAAATGGATTCTACAGATAAGCAGGATTAGCTAGGCAGAGGAGGAGAGAATAAGCATTTCAGTCAGAATATTTCAAGCACTGAGGCATTAATTCATTTAGAACACATTTATTGAGTGCCTGCATGTGTCAGGCACTCTGCTAGTCAGTGAGGTTGGAAATGGTTATAACCTTTCACTAACATCAGAAGTAATACCCTTTTTTTAAAAGATATAATTTTAAAAATAATTTTTGACTAAGTAATAAACTTGTACTATTTGGAAGTCAAAGTAATACAAGTTATACTTTAAATATTTCCACTTTTCTTATTATCCACACTATTCAGCTCATCTGCATAAAAAGCTAACGACTTCTGTTAATGCCTTGCATATCTTTCTAATATTTTAAATACATATGTAGACAAAAACAAATACTTATTTTTCCTATTTCTGACCCAAATAGGAACTTTTTTCTGTGACTTAAATGGGAAAAGTGCAGGTAACCTATATGTACATGTTAACAAGTTAATAATAAATTGAACATTTGACTAATCGCTGCTCAGATCAAGAAATTGACACTTGCCAGCACACTGGAAGCAGCCTGCTTGTCTTTTCTCATATCAACTCTCTTTCCCCTAGAGATCACATTTTCCTAAATTTTAATCAGTTTAGCCTGAGGATATGCACAGCTGAATGCTGTAGTTTGGTTTTTTACTTTTGAACTTAATATGAATGTAATCTTACAGTATTCTTTTATATATGTTTTCTATGGCTCAATGTTATGTTTATGAGGTGTGTCTATGTTGTTGCATATAGTTAGTTTGTTCTCATTAATGAGTATTTATTTCGTTGTTTGCATAGTTGAGGGCTATTATAAGTAAATCGGCTGTGAACATCTTTGTACATTAGATGCACTTGTTAACATTTCTGTAGGTGTACCTAGCAGAATATTGTTAGTTTACAGCATGTGCCTATTTTCAGCTTTAATTGTTCATTGCAAGTTGTATTCCAAAGCAATGTATGAGAATTCCTATTGTTCCATATTCTTACCACCACTTAGTATTGTCATTTTCTTTTTGACTGCTTGATTTCATTTATTCTACTGAGTATATGTATATCTCACTATAATTTTGATTTGCAAATTACTGATTGCTGATTAATGAGTACATTTTCATTTGAATAACCTTTTTTGTAAAGTGCTTCTTCAGTCTGTTCCTTATTTTTTTTTTAATGCATTGTGTTTCTGTTAATGAGATGTGGCCATTCTTTGTGTATTCTGAATAAGAATTCTTGCTTGGTTATTTTTGTCGCGAGTATCTTTTCCCCCACTCTGCCTTGTATTATTTATTCTCTTAGTAGTATCTTTGGATGAACACAAGTTCTTAACTGTAATGTAGAGTAATTCAGTCTTTTCCTTTTGTTGTTTTTGTTCCTTTGCTTAAGAAATATTTCTGTATTTTCCCTTATTACTTTCTAGAAATTGTCTTGTTTTCCTTTCAATTGACTTTTGAGTATGCTGTAGTATAGTGTGATTTTCCATATAGATTGCTTTATGTTCTCCCGTTTTCATTCAGTTCTTTAATTCAGTGCCACCTTTTGCATAAATCAGTTACCCACAGATATGTGTGCCTGTTTCTGGGCTCCAAATCTATTCCATTAGATTTTGTCTGTGCTTGAGTAAATATGACATTGTTGTAATTACTGTAGCTTTATAATGTGTCTTGAAGTTTTATAAACTATGTGTGAGAAACTGCTGATCTGTGTTCCAGTAGTTGTTCCATTTTAAACTCCCACCAGCAATGGGTAAGAGTTCTGTTCCAGTTTCTACGTAATCACCAACATGTGGTGTCATCAGTCTTAGCTTAGCTGCTCTAGTCACTGTGAAGTGGTTTTAATTTTCATTTTCCTGCTGATTAATGATATTGAGCACTTTTCCTTGTGCTTTTTGGCCATTGCTTCCTCTGTACTCTTTTGTGAAGTCTCTAAGTTTTGTGTGTGTGTGTATGCACCTGTTTGAAGGTTGAGTTGTTTGTGTTTATTGTAAGAATGATGCAGGTTGACAGGTATTGGACCACATTTTATCTCATTATTTGGTTTGCATTTTCACTTTCTCAATTATGTCTTTTTTAACAACTTTATTAAGGTGTAATTGACAAACTAAACTGCACGTATTTGTATTATACAGTTTAATAAGTTTGGCATATGTATACACCCATAAAAGTACCAGTAAAGGTAATGAACATGTTCATCACCACCCCCCCCCCAACAATTTCCTCATGCCTCTTCGTAAACCTTCTGTCATCCTTCCTTGCTCTCTCCCCTGGTCCCCAGGAATCACTGATTTTTTTTTTCTTGCCACTATAGATTAGTTTACATTTTCTAGAATTTTATATAAGGTGAACCATAGAGTGTATACTCTTTTCTTGCTTAGTTTCTCACACTCAGTAAAATTATGTTGAGGTTTATCCATGTTATTTGTACCAATACTTAATTTTTTATTGCAGTATTATTTGCTTGGATATACCACTATTTGCTTAGCATTCAACTACTGATGGACATTTAAGTCTCCTATTTTTGAATACTGTTGCTATGAACATTTGTGTACTGTGGACATACGCTTTTATTTCTCAAGTAAATATTTACAAATGGAATAGCTAAATTATTATACTTCATGTGGGCACATACTTTCATTTATTTTGGATATATACCTAGTAATGGCTAGGTTAATGTAGTAAGTGGATGTTTAACCTTTCAGGAAAATGCCATACTCTTGTCCAAAGTTGTTGTGCCATTTTATATTCCCACCAGCAGTGAATGAGAGTTCTATTTGTTCCACATCATATCATTACTAACACTTGGTAAGGTCAGTCTTTTTAAGTTGACTTATCTGATTGGTATGATACCTGATTGTGGTTTAAATTTTCATTTTCCTAAAGGCTAATGAGGGTGAGTATCTTCATGTGCTTGTCAGTGGTATATCTTTTGTAAAGTGTATTTTTGAATTTTTTGCCCATTTGGGGGAGGAGGGTTATGGGGAGGTGGGTGGCAGACATGTTTAATTTCTTATTTTTGAGTTTTAGTCTTATTTTAATTTCTTTATATATGCTGTATATAGGTCCTTTAAGAGTTGGGTAACTTGCAGATATCTCCCACTCGATGGATTGTTTTCCATCTGTTAATTATTTTTTGAAGAGCTGAAGAACTTGATTTTGATGAAGTTCATTTTATCAGGTTTTTTTCCTTTAATGAACTGTTTTTCTTGTATATAAGACATATTTGATTAACACAAGATCACAAAGAATTATTTTCTATAATTTCTTCTGGAAGCTCTATAGTTTTAGATTTTACTATGATATATTTAGGTCTGTGATCTATTTTGAGATTTTTTTTTTACATGGTATGTGATATGGGTCTAATTTCAGCTTTTTATCTATGGGTATTCAATTATTCCAATAGCATTTGTTGACAAAACTATCCTTTCTCTATCCTTTGCATATTTGTTCAAATTTAATTGATATATTTTTTTACCTGGTGCCCTTACAACATTATCCTGATGACTGTAGCTTTATAATAAATCACAAAATAAGGTAGTATGGGTCTTCCAACTTGGCCAAATTGTTATTATAGATTCTTTATAATTCCTTATGAATTTTGGAATCAGGTTGTTAATTAGGTAAAAAAAAAAGCCTAGGATTTTGACTGGGAAAACACTGAATCTATAGACCAGTTTGGGAGGTATTGACATTTTAACAGTTGACTCTTTTGAACCGTAAACAAAGTGATCATTCTTAATTTAAGTCTTCTTAAATTTCTCACAGCAGTATTTTGTTTTTAGTGTTCAAGTGTTGTATATGTTAATCTTATATTTTGCATTCTTACTAAATTCATGTATTAGTTCTAGTAGCTGTTTTATAGATTCTTAAGATGTTCTAAATAAATGATCTTGTCATCTGCGAATAGATAATTTTACTTCTTTTTTTTCCTAATGTGAATGCTCCCCCCCGTTTTTTTGCCTTATTGTGCTGGGAAGAAACTACAGTATAGTGTTGAAGAGATGAAGTAAGAGTAGACTTCTTTTACTTGTTTTCATTCCAAAAGGGGAGTTGGTGATTGGAAGGTGGAAGCATTCAGTTTTTCACCAAGTGTAATTATAACTCTAAATTTTTCATAAATACCTTTTATGTAGTTGTCTGTTTATAATTTCTCCTTTCTTGGGCCCTCATCTCCAGGCAACCACTGTTGTGCTTTCTGACATATAGATCAGTTTACATTTCCTACTGTTTTATCAAATGGAATCATGTACAGCTTTTTATGTCTAAGATTTTTCACTTAGCATAATGTTTTGGAGATTCTCTGATGTTGCTGTGTGTAGCAGTGGTTCATTTTGTAAATTTGCTCAGTAGCATTGCATTATTTGGATATTCCATGATGTATTTATCCATTCATCTGTTGAAAGACATTAAGGTTGTTTCTAATTTTTAACTATTACAAAAAAGCTCCTATGAACAATTACGTAGAAATATTTGTATAGACGTGTTTTTGCTTCTCCTAAGTGGATACCTTCGAGTACAGTGGCTGAGTTGTGTGATGTGTTTAACTTAAAAAAAAAAAAAAAAAAATGCCAGAATGTTTTGTTGAGTGGTTTACCATTTACATACATTCCCACCTCCAGTTAATGAGAATTCTATTTGTTCAACATCCTCTTCAACACTTGATATGATTTCTCTTTTAATTTTAGCTATTCTGGTGTCCTTGTAATGAGATCTCACTGTGGTATTTTCATTTGCATGATAACTAATCATATTTAACATTTTTGCATGTAGTTGATGACCACTCATGTGTCTTTTGTGGAAAGCTGATTCAATTCTTTTGAGGTTATCTATTTATTTTTGAGTTGTATTAGTTATATATCTTTGTGAGATATATGTATTATAGATATTTTTCTCAGACTGTGTCTTGCCTTTTTATTTTTTGTGGTGACTACTTTAAATGTGAAGTCCAAAGGAGGCTTTTTTTCAACTGATCTTTACCTACTCCAAGTTTGTAAAGATTTTCTTTTGTGTATTCTTAGACAATTTTCTTAAAATAGCTTTATTGGTGTATAATTTACATACCATAAAATTGACCCATCTCACGCTTACAGTACAGTAATATATAGTAAATGAATACATTGGCACGTCACAGTTTTAGAAGACTTAACATTACCTGAAAAAGTTTTCTCATGCCTTTTACAGTTAATATGATAGATAATATCTACCTTCTGCAAATATTTTAGATTAGTCTTCTGTTTTGATTTCTTTCACTTAACATAATGTTTTTGAGATTCATCCCAGTTTTAGCACATATCACTCATAGCACATTCTTTTTTAAAAATTGTTAAGTTGTATTTCATTCTATGAAGATTTCACATTTTTTTCTAGCCATTCATGAGAAGGTGAAAATTTTGAAAATTTTTATTGTTTAGTTTAGGGGTTTTTGTGAATAACGCTGCTATCAAGGATTCACACATATCTTCATATAGTCTGTGCACTTTAATTTCTTTCGTAGATGTCCATTAGTGAAATTGCTGTGTTGTATGTTTAATTTTTGAGGAAAGGCCAAATTGTTTAAAAGATGACTATTGTTTTACATTCTCACCAGCAACATATAATGGATCTAGTTTCTCCACATCCTCTCTATCACTTGGTATTGGCAGTGTTTTTGATTATTACCACTGTAGTATGTGTTTATAGTTATCTCAGTGTAATTTTAATTTGGATTTCAGTAGTGACTAGTACTGTTGAGAATTTCTTCACATGCTTATTAGGCATTCCTGTGCCTTCTATGTTGAGATGTATGTTCAGAGCTTTTCACTATTTTTCATTTGTATTGTTTGTCTTATCAAGTTGTGAGAATTTATATGTTTTGGATACAAATTTTTATGAGATACGTGATTTTCAATTGTGTTTTATCAAGTTGTAAGAACTTATGTTTTGGACACAAGTTCTTTATCAGATATATGATTTGCATATAAATTTTATTTTTTCTGTGGCTTATCTTTTTCTTTTCTTCATAGTATCTTTGCATAACCTAACCTAACAATTACCTTCTCTTTGGATTTTTTTCTAGATCATTTTCAGATTTAGCTATTAGATTTTTGCCTATTTCCATTATGAGTTAATTTTTAGTTTTGTTTTTGTTACTTTTTATTTTTTGCTTAAGGATAGCCAGGTGACCCAGTGCCATATGATGAAAAGGCATTGAAATGCCTTGTTACTTTTGTTGAAAGTCAGTTGATTGTATGATGTTTGTTTGTTTGTTCTGAACTAATATTTATTGTTTCATGTAACTTTTTCTATCTTGGTACCAATACTACTGTCTTAATTATTGTGACTTTATTGTAAGGTTTCAGATCAGTATTATAAGTCTCACAACTTTGTTGATTTTTAGAATGGTTTTGATTATTTTAGGTCCTTTGTTTTTCCATATATATGTGAGGATCTGTTTGTCGATTTATAAATAAAGTCTGATGGGATTTTTAGAAGAAATGATATATCATTTATTTCCAAATAGCATATTTTTTTACAGCAATTTTAGGTTTATAGCATGGAGCTGAAAATACAGAGATTTTTCATAAACCTTCTGCCCCTACTCTTGAATAGCCTCCACCATTACCAACTTCCCTCACCAGAGTGGTATATATGTTACAGTTGTTGAACCTGCATTGCCATATCATTATCACACAAAGTACATAGTTTATGTTAGGGTTCACTCTTGGTATTGTACATTCTATGTGTTTGAACAAATATATAAAGATACATATCTGCCATTAGAGTATCATACAGAGTAGTTTTCCAACCCTGAGATTCCTCTGAATTCCACCTATTAATTCCTCCCTTCCTCCAACCCCTGGCAACCACTACCTTTTATTGTCTTCATAGTTGTGCATTTTCCAAGTGGCATATAGTTGAAATCATACAGTATGTGGTGTATTCAGATTGGATTCTTTCACTTAGAAATATACTTTTAAGTTTCTTCTGTGTCTTTTCATGGCTTAACAGCTCATTTCTTTTAGCACTGAATACTAGTCTGTAATCTGAATGTATTACAGTTTATTTTATCCATTCATATTCTGAAGCACATCTGGGTTGCTTCCAAGTTTTGGCAATTAATGAATTAAGCTGCTGTAAACATCCAAGTGCAAATTTTTCTGTGGACATGAGTTTTTAACTCCTTTGGGTAAATACCATGAAACATAATTACTGAAGTATATGGCAAGAATATTTTTAGTTTTGTAAGGAATTGCCAAACTGTCTTCCAAAGTGGCTGTACCATTTTGCACTCTTAGCAGCAGTGAATGAAAGTTCCTGTTGCTCCACATTCTTGCCAACATTTGGTGTTGTCAGTGTTATGGATTTTGGCCATACTAATATGGCTAAATGAATGGTATCTCATTGCTTTCATTTGCATTTCCCTAATGACATATGATGTGGAGCATCTTTCCATGTGCTTACTTGCCATGTGTATATCTTCTTTGGTGGGTTGTCTGTTAAGGTCTGTGGCCCATTTTTTAATCATGTTATCTGTTTTCTTATTGTTTTAAGAGTTATTTGTGTATTTTAGATAACAATCTCTTATCAGAATTACCTTTTCAGATATTTTCTCTCAGTCTGTGACTTGTCTAATTCTCTTAACTGTGTCTTTTGTAGAGCAGTTTTTAATTTTGATGAAATGCAGCTTATCACACTTATGTTGAGCTTATCAAAGCTTATGATATTTTAATGTATCATGCCTTTGGTGGTGTAGCTAAAAATGTTGTTGCCACACCCAGAGTCTAGGTCTTCTCCTGTATTTTTATCTTCTAGGGTTTTTTTTTTTTCCTTCTTTCTTTCTTTTTTTTTTTTTTTTTTTTAATGGTGGTATTGGGAATTGAACTCAGGACCTTGTGCGTGTTAAGTATATACTCTACCGCTGAGCTATTACCCTTCCCCCACCTTTTAGAGTTTTATAGTTTTGCATTTTACATTTAGATCTGTGGTCCATTTTGAGTTAATTTTTGTCAAGGACGTAAAGTGTATGTCTAGGTTATTTTTTTCACATGTGGGTGTCCAGTTGTCCAGCACCATTTGTTAAAAAGACTGACTTTACTCCATTGTGCTGCATTGTCAAAGATTAGGTGACTGTGTTTATGGAGGTTTATTTCTGGCCTCTCTATTCTGTTCCACTGATCTATTCTTTCACCAGTACCAGAGTGTCTTGATTACTATAGCTTTGTGGTAAATCTTGAAGTCAGATAATGTCAGCCCTTTGATTTTGTTCTTTCCTTTCAATGTTATGTTTGTTATTTATCCACAAAATAACTTGCTTAAATTTTGATTGGGATTGCATTGTTTATCAATCAAGTGAGAAGAACTGACGTCTTGACAACAGTGAGTCTTCTTGCCAATGAACATGGAATATCTCTATATTTATTTAGTTCTTCTTTGATACTTTTCATTAAAGTTTTATAATTTTCCTCATACAGATTTTGTATGGATTTTGTTAGATTTTTACCTTAAGACAGTTGACCCTTGAAGAACACTGGTTTGAACTGCACAGGTCCACTTATATGTGGATATTTTTCATTAAACTGTATAGTTCTACAGGAATTGCAGTTGGGTGGATTTGCGGGTTTGAAACTGCAGATTTGGAGGGTTGACTGTAAAGTTATACTCCAATTTTTGACGGAAGAAGGTTTGGCACCCCCTAACTAACCCCCGTGTTGTTCAAGGAGCAACTGTATTGCATTTTTTGGAATACTGATGTAAATGACATTGTGTTTTTTGCTTAAATTCCATATGTTCTTGCTATTGTATAGGAAAGTAGTTAACTTTTGTATATTCACCTGTAATTGCTTACTAGTTTTCAGGAGTTTTCTTGGTTAATTATTTCAAGATTTCTGCATAGACAATCATGTCATGTACAAACAAGGGTAGTTTTATGTCTTCTCAATCTGTTTACCTTTTATATACTTTTTTTTTATTATATTAGGTAAGGCTTCCAGTATGATCTTGAAAAGCCTTGGTGGAGAGTGAACATCATTCCTTAGTTCTTAATCTAGGTAAAGCATTGAGTTTCTCATCAGTAAGTGTGATACTAGCTGTTGATGTTTTATGGATAGTCTTTATCAAGTTGAGAAAGTCCCTCTCTCCCTAGTGTACTGAGTTTTTATTGTGAATAGGGGTTACATTTTGTCAGATGTTTTTCTGCATCTGTTGATATGATTATATGATATTTCTTCTATAGCCTGTTGATGTGATGGATTACTTTGATTGATTTTTGAATGTTGAACCAACCTTGCATATCTGAGTTAAATCCCACTTGGTCATTGTGTGTAATTATTTTTATACATCCCTACCACATCTGAGTCTGTTTCTTGTGCTTGCTCTGTCTTTTCCAGCTGTATTTTATGCCCTTTAGAATGCCTTATAACTTTTTCTTGCTAGCCAGACACGATGTCCTGGGTAAAAGGAATTGCTGTAAATAGACCTTTAGTAATACGATAGTAAGGTGTTGGGGTAGGAAGTGTATTTTATAGTTCTTTTAATAGGTTTCATTCTTTTAGTGAGCCTTTGCCTTTGGGTTGTGAATTTTACATGTTTCTTAGGTTTTTTTCCCTCCCTGTAGGTTTGACAGGACTGCTGCTTTCTCCAAATAGGAGGCTAGAGCCAACTTGACTTAGATGTTTCCCTTTCTGCAGGTTTGTTAGGCTCTGATGGAATAGTTTCTCCTCAGGGCAGACGTTCTTAAGAAGAATGTGGTGGCATGCTTCAGAGTGGTTCCTTTTCATTCCCGCGCCAGAAGCAGAAGGGGCTTTGTTAGTCACTGTTAGAACCTGGTAGAGATTTCAGGAAGTAAACTCAAAAAAGAGTTGAGGTCTCTGCAGTGCCTTTGTCTTCCTAGAGTTTTTAACTCATAGTAGTCCATGCTGAGCTTCTAGCAGTTTGTCAGTTATGCTCCAATTTTTCCCTACCCTGGCACTAGTTTCCTCTGAGATTGCTGCTCTAAGTTTTGATTTTCTGTATTTGTCATTCTTTCCAATCTGGGGACAATGATTTGCCCTTGTTACCACACTCCTCTTAGGGATCTAAGAAAAGTTACTGATTTTTCAGTTTGTTCAACTTTTTACTTATTAGAACAGAGTGGTAATTTCCAAATTTCTTGAATGCCTAATCAGAAACTGGAAGCCTAGGAATATTTGGAATCTGTAGATTAATTTGGGGAGACTTGCAGTCTTAACAGTACTACATTTTCCGGTCCATAAACATGGATTGTTTCTACATATATTTATATCATCTTTAATTTCACTCAGTAATATTTTGTGTTTTTATTGTATAAGTCTTAGACTTTTGTTAAATTGCTTCTGAATTTTTTTCTTTTTGATGCTTCCCTAAATGGCATTGTTTTCTTAATTTCATTTTTATTTTATTGATTGCAAGTATAGACAAATACAATTGGTTTTTATATATTGATGTTATATCCTGTGACCTTGATATACTCTAAGTTCTAGTAGTTAAGTTGGTAGGTACTTACAGTTTTCTCCATACAGGATTAGTCATTTTTGGTAGAGACAGTTTTATTCTTTCCTTAAAATTCTGTGTGCCTTTGATTTCTTTTCTTGCCTAATTACCCTAACTAGAATCTCTAGTACAGTATTGGTTGAAAGCGGTGAGAGTGGACAGCTTTGTGTTATTCATGATCCATATTGTAGTCTATAGTTAAATCATGAAGAATATAACAAAAGACAGCTTTTAAAAACCATCCAAGGAATTAAAATGGTACACTAAAAATATTTGTTAAACAGAAATGATGGCAATGAAGGAGAAAAAGGAACAAAATACATGAGACATTTACAAAATAAATAGTAAAATGGCAGACAACATTTTGCAGTCACATCAGTAATTTCATTACATGTGCGTGGTTTAGACATACCCATCAAAGACAGATGATCAGATCCATAACAGTCAGAGATCCAGTTGTATGCTGTCTACAGGAGATATTTTAGCTTCACAGCACAAATACACTGAAAGTAAAGGGATATAAGGGGACATACTAGGCAAATTGTATTTATAAGAGAACAGGAATGATTATATCAGTATCCATGGAAATAGACTGTAAGATAGGAAATATTACTAGAGGGATCAATATATTACAAACACAACAGTTTTACTCTGTGTACATGTAAATACAGAGTTCCAAAGTACAAGAGATAAATACTGACAATAGAAAGGATCAATAGAAATTTAACAGTTATGGCTGGAGATTTCAAAATTCTACTCTGAATAATCAGTAGAACCACTAGACTGAAAAATTGCTTAAGACTAAGCTTTAAAAGTACTGTTATATCACTAATTATCAGAGAAACACAAATCAGAACTACTATGAGGTATCACCTCGCACCAGTCAGAATGGCCATCATTCAAAAGTCCATCAGTGATAAACACTGGAGCGAATGTGGAGAAAAGGGAACCCTCCTACACTGCTGGTTGGAATGTAGTTTGGTGCAGCCATTATGAAGAACAGTATGGATATACCTCAAAAACCTAAAAATAGACCTACAATATGATCCAGCAATCTCACTTCTGGGTATATATCCGGAGGGAACTCTTAATTTGAAAAGATTCCTGCACCCCAGTGTTCATAGCAGTACTATATACAATAGCCAAGACATAGAAACAACCCAAATGTCCATTGACAGATGACTGGATAAAGAAGTTGTGGTGTATTTGTACAGTGGAATACTACTCACCCATAAAAAAGAATAAAATAATGCCATTTGCAGCAACATGGATGGACCTGGAGATCATCATTCTAAGTAAGCCAGAAAGAGAAAAATACCATATGGTACCACTCATGTGTGGAATCTCAAAATTTTTATAAAGAACTCTATGACTTCACCTACAAAACAGAAACAGACCTGCAGACGTAGTAAACAATCTTATGGTTACCGGGGAAAGGAGATGGGAAGGGATAAATCTGGGAGTTTCAGATTTACAGATGTTAGCCACTGTAAATAAAAACAGATTTAAAAAAAGTTTCCTCTGTGTAGCACAGGGAACTCTGTTCAATATCTTGTAGTAACTTTTAGTGAAAAAATGAAAATGAATATATGTATGTATATGCATGACTGGGACATTATGCTGTGCAACAGAAATTGACAGATTATAATTGACTGTACTTAAAAAAAAAGTACTGTCAACCACTTTGATCTGATACGTAATGTTTTTCAGATTCAAAACATTGTTCTCCAAGATAGAGCATATTCTAGGCCATAAAACAACTCTCAACGAATTAAAAAGGGCTGAAGTCATACAGTTTGTCCTCTGAGGATATTGGAAGTGAAATATAAATACTAGAGCAAAATGTGGGAATTTAAACAAAACTTTTGTAAGTGACCTATAGATTAAGGAAGAGTCACAACAGAAATTAGAAAATATTTTGCACATTATAACTGTACATCAATAAAAAAGTAAAATAATAAAAAAAATTCTGTAATTAATGAAAATGAACATACATCATAATTGATGGGATTCAACTGAAGGACCTTAGAGGGAAATTTATAGCACATTTTTGAGAAAAGAATGACCTCCATTCATACTAAATTTCCATCTTAAGAATAAGAATAACAAAGTAAACTAAAAGCAAACAGAAATAAAACTTGAGTGGAAATCAATGAAATAAAAAACAGAAAAACAATAGAGGAAAATCAGTGAAATGAAAAGTTCTTTGAAAAGATCAACAAAATTGTTAAACCTTGATTTAGAATGACCATTTATAAAAGAGAAGACAGAAACTATCAAAATCAGTCATGAAAGAGAGGGTGTAACTATCCTAAAAGTATAAATAGAGAACTTTATAAGGCAGTTTTTAACAAAAATTGGACAAGTCTTAAAAAGACATACATAACTGTAAATACACTCAAAAAGAAATAGAAACTTTAAACAGACTTATAAAAAGTAAATAATAATTATATGTATTTCCCCAAAGAAATGCCTAGGCCCAGATGGCTTTACTGCTAAATGTTTAAATTTAATGAAGCATTACTACATATCCTATGCAAACTCTTCTGGAAGACATAAGAGGGAATGTTTTCATCCTCTTTTATGAATATAGTATTACTCTGGTAATCTAGTATTATTACCCAGACAGAAACATCACAGTAAGACTACAGATTGTTATCTCATGAACTTACGTGCAAAAATTATTAAGAAAATAACAGCAAACCAAACCCAGGAGTATATTGACAGTATTAGACATGTGAGCAAGTTGGGTTTATCATAGGAAAGCAAAGAGGTTTACCATCCATAAGTTGGTTAATGGAGTATACTGTATTAGTAAGAGAAAGGGCAAAAAACACATGGTCCTTTCAGTAAACACAGAGAAAAATGTTGACAAAAATGCAAAACCTGTTCATGATAAAAATTTAAAAATACTAGATATATGGAAGGAAACTTCCTAACCCTTATCTAGGACATGTATAATAATTCTGTTGCTGTGAGAATTTTCTTTTCTTTTTTTAATTTATATCTCTGATCCATTTTGAATTAATTTTTGTTCATTACACTAAGATCTTACTTTCTTTTCCTGTATGGATACCTGGTTGTTTCATAACTATATAGAAAAGAATATCCCCCCCCCCCCGCACTGAATTCCCTGGGCACTTTTGTCAAAAGTCAGTTGAACATATCTGTATGGGTCAGATTTTGTTCTGTGTCCTGTTTCATTAATCTGTAAGTTAATCTCATGCCATACTGTCTTTTTTTTTAATTGAAGTATAGTCAGTTTACAATATTCTGTCAATTTCTAGACTACAGCATAATAGTTCAGTCATACATATACATACATATATTCATTTTCATATTCTTTTTTTATTATAGATTACTACAAGATACTGAATATAGTTCCCTGTGCTATACAGTATAAACTTGTTTATGTATTTTATATATATAGTATTATCTGCAAATCTCGAATTCCCAGTTTATCTATACTTACCCCTTTCCCCCTCCCTCAGTAACCATAAGTTTGTTTTCCATGTCTGTGAGTCTGTCTCTGTTTTGTAAATAAGTTCATTTGTCTTTTTTTAGATTCAACATATAAGCAATATCATATATTTCTTTCTCTTTCTGGCTTACTTCACTTAGAGTGATAATCTCTGGGTCCATCCATGTTGCTGCCAATGACATTATTTTATTATTTTTTATGACTGAGTAGTAGTCCATTGTATAAATATACCACTTCTTCTTTATCCAGTCATCTGTCAATGGACATTTAGGTTGTTTCCATGTCTTGCTATTGAAAATAGTGTTGCTGTGAACATTGGGGTGCATTTGTCTTTTCAAATTAGAGTTCCCTCTGGATATATGCCCAGGTGTGGGATTGCTGGATCATATGGTAAGTCTATTTTTAGTCTTTGGAGGAATCTCCATACTGTTTTCCATAATGACTGCACCAAACTACATTCCCACCAGCAGTGTAGGAGAGTTCCCTTTTCTCTACTTCCTCTCCAGCATTTATTATTTGTGGACTTTTGAATGATGGCCATTCTGACTGGTGTGAGATGATACCTCATTGTAGTTTTGATTTGCATTTCTCTTATAATTAGTGATATTCAGCATTTTTTCATGTGCCTGTTGGCCATTTGTATGTCTTTATTGGAGAATTTCTTGTTTAGGTCTTCTGCCCATTTTTGGATTTTGAGTTTATTTTTCTGTATGGTGTGAGGGAGTATTCTAACTTTATTGTTTTACATGCAGCTGTCCAGTTTTTCCAATATCATTTTCTAAAGAGACTGTTTTTTCTCCATTGTATATTCTTGCCTCCTTTGTTGAAGATTAATTGACCATAGGTGTGTAGGTTTATTTCTGGGCTCTCTATTCTGTTCCATTGCTCCATATGTCTGTTCTCTTACCAACACCACGCTGTTTTGATTACTGTAGCTCTGTAGTATTCTCTGAAGTCTGGGAGGATTATTCCTCCAGCTTCATTCTTTTTTCTTCAGTATTGCTTTGGCAGTCTGGGTCTTTTTTTTTTTTTTTTAACATTTTTTATTGAGTAATAATGATCTTACAATGTTGCATCAAATTCCAGTGTAGAGCACAATTTTTCAGTCATACATGAACATACATATATTCATTGTCACATTTTTTTTTTTTGCTGTGAGCTACCACGAGATCTTGTATATATTTCCCTGTGCTATACAGTATAATCTTGTTTATCTATTCTAGATTTTAAAATCCCAGTCTATCCCTTTCCACCCTCTGCCCCCTTGGCAACTACAAGTTTGTATTCTATGTCTGTGAGTCTGTTTCTGTTTTGTATTTATGTTCTTTTTTTTCTTTTTCTTTTTTTTTTTTTTTTTTTTTTTTTTTAGATTTTTTCTTTCTCTTGCTGGCTTACTTCACTTAGAATGACATTCTCCAGGAACATCCACATTGCTGCAAATGGCGTTATGTTGTCAGTTTCTGTGGCTGAATAGTATTCCAGTGTATAAATATACCACTTCTTCTTTATCCAGTCATCAATTGATGGACATTTAGGCTGTTTCCATGTCTTGGCTATTGTAAATAGTGCTGCTATGAACATTGGGGTGCAGGTGTCATTTTGTAGTAGGGTTCCTTCTGGATATATGCCCAGGAGCGGGATTCCTGGGTCACATGGTAAGTCTGTTCCTACTCTTGAGGAATCTCCATACTGTTTTCCACAGTGGCTTTCCTTGCTTCCCTGTCCCACTCTTTAATGATTTAGATGTCTTCTTTTACAATTTTGTGTTTATTCTATTTGGAATTCATGGTAGTTATCACCTTTCCAGTTATGATTTCTCATTTTTGTAGCATCCTGCTTCTTTTCTATTTAGAGTAGACCTGTCAGTATTTCTTTTAGCATAGGTTTAGTGTTGCTAAACTCTTAGTTCTTGCTTGTCTGTGAAATTCTTTCTCTCTCCTTCTATTCTAAAGGATAGCCTTGCTGGATAGAGTATCCTAGGCTGCATCTTTTTTTCATTCAGGACTTTGAATATATCTTGCCACTCCCTTCTGGCCTGTAATGTTTGTGTAGAGAAATCAGCTGAGAGCCTTATGGGGATTCCATCGTAACTCACTCTTTGTTTTTCTCTTGCTGCCTCTAGGAACATTTCTTTCTCCTTAATCGTGGCCATCCTGATTATAATATGTCTTGGTGTGGGTCTGTTTGGGTTCTTCCTGTGTTTGGATATCTGATTCCTTCTTTAGGTTTGGGAAGTTTTCAGTCATGATTTCTTCAAATACCTTTTCAATTCCCTTTACTTTTTCTTCGCCTTCTGGAACCCCTATTATGCATAGATTGGCATGCTTTATATTATCCCATAGGTCCCTTGTATTGTTTTCATTGTTTTTTATTTGTTTATCTCTCCACTGTTCTGATTGGGTGCTTTGTGCTGTTCTGTCTCCTAGGTCACTTATTCATTCCTCTGCATTATCTAGCTTGGTTTGTACAGCCTTTAGGTCAGCTCTCATCTCAGCAAATGAGTTTTCCAATTTTAATTGGCTCCTCTTTGTAGCTTAAATCTCGTTTTTGACACCTGTCTCTAAACAGAATCTCTTTTAGTTCCTTCAGTACTTTGATCACTCCTTTTTTGAAATCTTGATCTAGTAGACTATCGATGTCTGTTTCATTGATCGTTCTTCCAGGGGATTTCTCTTGTTCTTTACTTGGGAGTGGTTCCTCTGCTTCTTCATCTTGCGCATATCTCTCTGGCCCTGTGTCTTACGGAATATCAGTTATCTACTGTGGTCCTTAAGGAGTTTATTTATTTATCTATGTAAAGTGTAGTGGAAATAAAACTAAAAAAAAAGAGAGAATTTTAAATTAGAGAAAAAAAGATTTGAAAACAGGGTATAATCAGTAACAGAAGAACAAGTTGAAGCAAAATAAAAGTCAAGTTTAGATGTATTTTAATAACCTTAAAAGAGGAAAAAAGAAAGAAAAATATTTGAAAACTGAGTATAATCAATAAGAGGAGAACAAAACCAAGACAAATAAAAATGAAATTGAGGTGAATTTTAATAAATAATGAAAATATCTTAAAAGGCAAATTTTAAAGGGATTAAACATAGAGACATGTAGAATTGTTTAAAAAGTAAAAATTTTAAAAAGTAAAAGAAAATAGAACAGAGAAAAAATGAAGGAAAAAAGTGGATGTGCTCCTGTGGAGACTCTGCACTCTTAATGATTTTCTCGAGAGGTCTTTCTTAAGTATGGCTGGTTGTCACGTCTTATTTTACTTTGGTTAGGAGTGTGGCCATTGACCTGATAGTCAGAGCCTGCCCTTGTTATTGAATGGGACCTCCTTTTTGTTTTGTGGTTGTTGTGGCTCCTGTCCTTTCCCTGCTGTGTGAACTTAGCTCACTGCTTCCAGAGGCCCTCTGGTGGCGCCCCTCGTCTGTGCTGCTCCCAATGCCGGTTGGCAAGCAGATCGTGCCCCCTTCCAACACTGCAGTCAGGTGCTGCACTCCTGCTTGGTAGGTGGGCAGGTCACCCCCCCTTCTGGCTCTGGTTGCTCCCCTGCTCTGTGCAGCTCCTTGCTGCACCTCGGGTCTGCGCTCCATAGGCAGGCTTGAGGAAGATGGCGGAACAGCTCCTGCCTGTGCCAGAACTCAGCTCCTTGTTCCTTTGTCTTAGAAGCACAAGTTCTCAGAGGCACCAGGGCAGAACGAACCTATCTGTTTGGGGCTGTAAACAAGTCTCGCCTTTGAGGCTGCTAAGCCCCTAGGTATGGGTTCAGGTTTCTGCCCGGCCCCCGCCTGGATGCTAAACACTGGTGGATATGGTGGCTGTGGCTGAGCCCCGCATCTCTTCTGAGAACTTTTTTCTGGGGTTTCTGGAGATAGATGCTATGGCACCCTTCCCCTCAGGGCACACCAGCCCTGTTGCTTTTTTTTTTTTTTTCTTTCCCCATATTTTATGGAGGACCCAGGTTGTTCTGTTCTGTATGCCCTCCCAGCCTTGGCTCACAGCACCCTGCATTCCCCTTGGGGTTTCCTCTTTGCAGCCTGCCCCAGTCCTCTGCCCTCGGGCAGCGTGTCTTGTCCCACTCCTGCTGCTTTGCCTCTAGGGCTGGAAATTGCGGAGACCCTCTGTGCCCATTTAACTTAGTTCTGTTGGTCAAGGGCTATTCTGTACAGATCCGAGCCTTTCAGTTTCCCTCTCCATTGGAGAGGGGGAGACCCCCACTAGGTCTTTAGTTTTTTTTAATAGCTTCTGTTTCTCTATTATGTTCATATTTATCTCTACTTTCTTGAACATACAGAGCATATGGCTGTTTCTGTGTTCGTCTGTTGATTCCTTTACTGTTGACAGTTCTTGGTCTGTTCTTATTCATTGGTTTTTCCCTTGGTTCTGGATCGTTATTTAGCTTTTTGCATACTTGTTTTTTGTTTTTGTTTTACTGGACATTGGACATGGAACTTTTATTTATTTATTTATTTATTTATTTATTTATTTATTTATTTATTTATTTATGTATCTCTGTATAGTTTTTTGGTTTCTTGTTTGGTTTGGTTTTTTAGTAAATTATAGTCAGTTACAACATGTCAGTTTCTGGTATACAACATAATGTTCCAGTCAAACATATATATACTTATAGTTGTTTTCATGTTCTTTTTCATTAGAGGTTATTACAAGATATTGAATATAGTTCTGTATACCATACAGAAGAAATTTGTTTTTTAATCTATTTTTGTGTATAGTAGTTAATATTTGCAAATCTCATACTCCCAGATTTATATCTTCCCCATCCCCTTTCCTCTAAAACTAAGATTGTTCACTGTGTCTCCTAATCTTTTTCTCTTTTGTACACAAGTTCATTAGTATATTCTTTTTTCTTCTTTAGATTCCACATATGAATGATATCATATGGTAGTTTTCTTTCTGTTTATGGCTTACTTCATTTACAGTGACATTCTCCACATCCCTTTGTGTTGCTGCAAATGATTTTTTATGGCTGAATAGTATTCCATTATATAAATATACCATAGCTTCTTTATCCAGTCACATGTCGATGGACATTTAGGTTGCTTCCATGTCTTGGCTATTGTATGTGATGCTTCTGTGTACATTGGGGTTCAAGACATGCAACTTTTATGTTGCTGGGATCCAGCTTTCGTTGTATGTCTTTAGTGTACCCTTAGGCTTTCTTCTGACATGCATATTAGCTTATTGGAATCTGTTTATTCACTTGAGTTTTTAATATTTGTTTAAGCAAGTCCAGCACTTCCTTAGTGTAGGGCTAATTTATCACATTACAAGTGAAATATGTATCTGAAAATCCCTCCCAGTGTTCTGTGTCTAACATGGTCTTTCCACTCTGGCTTGTAGTTGGTTTTTTCTCTTGTGTTCATAGTGTTCACCCGAAGATCACCAGAGCACATATGTGCACTCATGCATGCGCTCTCATGCACATTCCTGTTTCTCTGTCTCTCTTCCTCTCACTCTGCTGCTCTCTTCTTTCACATAACCTGCCCTATAAATTTTAAAGATCTCTCCCCCATCACCCATACCCCAAAACTTCTGTCTCTTCAGTTGAGATTTGCCGGGTCTCTTAGGCTTCTCTTTTCTTGCATTGCGGCTTAGAGATTGCCTGTAGGTAGTAAAATTGAGATATTGTAGCGATCATCTTAGTTTTTTGGTTCCACCTCTTAGGGATCACATCACTGTGTTGCTTGCTTTCCAGTGTCTTGAAACTGCTGTTTAATATGTGTTGTGTGATTTTTCAGTTCTTTCAGGTAGGAGATTAAATCTAGTCCTAGTTATTTCATCTTGAGTGAAAGCAAACTTTCACAAGTTTCCTTTTAATTGTTCTGTGTATTAGAAGAGGTAAGAATTTCTTTAGAGAAATAAAACCAAAAAATAGTCTCCTGCTTAAGAAAAAATGGAAGTGATTTTTTTGTTATGTTTAGAAGTAATTTTGTTGGATTCTGAGTAGGATTTTACTATAACCTTATACTTTATAAATAATTGACTTTTTTATAATATTGAGCTTTTTCATGAAAGTGTGTGCTATGTCGCTTCTTTTATAAAGAACCTGTCAATAAAATTGTATTGTTGTCTTTTATAAATGAGTTTCTTATTTCTTTATTTAGTTTATTTTTTCGTATTTTATATTTTGCTGGCAATATTGGGGTTTTTATATTTGATTATTTTTGTAATAATACTTTATTTGTGTATTTTATAATTGGCCATGGTACTTAATTTTCATTTTGTAACATTTTAGATTGCATTCATAATTTTTCATGTGCACTGTGCATATTAAGTATGTTAATCTTTTGTCTCTAATAAAATTAAGTATTTTTCTGTTCCCCCACCTTTTTAAAAATCCATTTTATCTTTCAAAATGAGAACATCATTGTTTTCCTACATGAAAAAGTGCTTTCTTTTTTGATTTGCTCAGAGATCTTTCTCCTGGATGACATAAAAATGTTCAAATTTTCCTTTGGTACTGCTGCAGTTTTAGTTTTTTCCAAAGAGCTAGTGAATGGCTCCAACACTATTTTTACAAAACAAATCACTTCTGTATTTTACTGCAGTTTAAAAATATATTCAAATGTAAATATTTTTTAAGTTTTAAAAAATACCTGTTATCTAATACCACTTTCAGAATATTTACTTTTATAAAATATTCCATAATTGTGGCTTCACTCTTTATTAGGTGTGATTTTACTTTAATTCAACACATATTGATAGATGTTCAAAATTTGAGGTTGGGCAGATATCTTTTATAATCAATTTTAGAGACTGGTTAAAGGCAGAATTTGAAAAATAATTGTCATACAGCTGTATTGAAACCACTTATATCTGGGCAAGTAAAAGGAAAACTGTTGTTTTAAGAAAATCTTATTAATGTAAGTGATAGGATCAGAATTTCTTGGTTAACATCTAGATTTTGGGGGTTCATTTTTTTTTCGTACGTTGATGTATTTTATTTATAACCTGTGCTAAAGAAATTATTTTTCTGTTTTTATAGTTTTGGTAAGCAGTTTGGAGGAAAAAGAGGATGTGATTGTCTTGTATTAGAGCCTTCAGAAATGATTGTGGTAAGAACTTTAAAGAATGCTGAATTGTTTTTTGATATGCTTTAGTTTCAACTTTAAACTTAGTAGGCTTTTAAACATTCAAGGAGGTTCCATTACTATGACTTTTTAAATACTTAACTAAGTAGCATCAAACCGTATATCAAGTTTAATGTATTTTCTTCTACTTTAAATTTTTTTCTGATGCTTTAGAGAATTTGAAACACGATGTAGTTATATATAAAATGTTGCAAATTTAGTAATTTCTTTTACTGTTTCTACCAGAAATTTTAAATAAGAATTTTGAAAGAAAACTCTGATTTTCCTATTCAAATTAGTTAATAATCTTAGATCATTCATATTCCATGCCCTGTACTTGAGGGAGAGAAATGAAAAAAAGAGACACAATTATATCCAACTAAGAAATGGTTTAGTTCTGAATAATTTTACTTTAAGAGTATGTTTAAGGAATAATTCTTTACTTATTTCTAAGAAAGCTAGGTGGTTGATATAACTTTAGAAAATAGGACTTCTTTTTTTTTTCCGTAGCACCAGAAGAATCCAGAACACACTCCCTTTTTACCTTGGTCTCAAATGACTGTACTTGGAAATACCGGATACTCAATGGATTCTTTGTCCTGATAGCATCTCATGTATGATTAGATTTAAACTGTTGAGAAGTAAGATGAAATTCTTAATGAAGTATTTTAATATCGGGACTTAAAACAACCACTTTTCCTTGCATGATGTCAAAGTCAGGTTGACATCTTCTTTGGGCAGGAAAAAAAAGTACTTACTGTTTTCTTTTCCCTGAACTGGGTCATGTATGTTATCATGAACTCTGTATCCTAAATTTCATGTAAACAAGTGGATTTTAAGCTCCTAAAAGGCAAAGACTATGTCTTACTCTATTTGTGTCTTCTGTAATATTACGTAGCGCTCCCTTCATAGTAAGTATTTGGTAAATGTTGCTTGAATTCAAGTTTGTTCAGTGTTTGCATTGTTTTATCATTAAGTGTTGGTACACATGGCATATCTCTTCAGGCCTCAGAACTCGTTTTTAAATAAATGCATTGAGGGACATGGCAAGAAAACTGTCTCGGGCAATACTGTTTTCTCATTTATTTATTAGTTGAAGTATTTTATATTTCTCATACTTCATGGGCAAAGAATAGTGCTTTTACTGCAGTGTTCTCATATACCCTTGAACAACATAGGTTTGAACTGCTTAGTCCACTTATATGCAGATATTTTTCAGTAGCAAATACTACAGTACTACACAGTCTGTGGTTGGTTGAACCATGGATGCGAGGGGTGGACTATAAGTTATATGTGGATTAAGCCCCGACCTTCTTCGAGGGTCAGATGTACGTTGTTTTTTTTGTTTGTTTGTTTTGTTATATTGTAGTAAAATACACTTAAGTTGATATTTACTGTATTAGCCATATTTTAAATGTACAATTTGTTGATATTTTATAAATGTATGCTCCTTGTAACATACCTCTCTATCAAAATATAAAACATTTCCATCACTCACCTTAAAAAGTAAGGAAATATTCAGAGAATTATAGGGACCTTGCAGAGGGACAGAGGAGCCAGGTTGAAGAGACTCCCATTGGCCAAGTCTGGGACAATTTGAGACTCCAAATAAAAATGTTTAGGAACTGATGATACCCCTCCTGTATAAGATAAGAATTTATAAGTCCTAGTAATATGAATGAATGAAAAGGGAAAGTTCTTCCTGACAGCCACATGTCAACTCTGAAGTCCAGAAGGAGTGATTAAGTTAGAAGATAACTAATGAATGCTTAAACTTGTGACTAATGTTTACTGAGAAACAGAATGCTTACATAGTCCCATGGTATATCCCCACAAATCACTTATGAAGGGAAAGATTACCAAATTTCTGATGGGAAACATAGTGGATACGACTATAACAAAAATCATGGCTACCACCGTCAATATAGGCACAAACTGATATCATAGTACTCCAGATATGATGTACTGAGGAGCACAAAACATCATCTCTGAGATATATTCCTGCCAGAAATGAATGCCTGAAACTAATCATTAAGAAATGACAAGCCAAATAGAAGACATTCTACACATTGACTGGCCTATCTTTAGATATCCCAAAGTCAAGAGACATCACAGAAACACTGTGGAACTGTTCCATATTACAGGAGAAAAAGAGTTATAACTAAATATAATGCTTGATATTGCATTAAATTTTGGAGGCAGGAGAAGAGCATAGCTATAAATGATGATGTTGGCATAATTGATAAAATTTGAACATAGACTATGGATTAGCTAATACGGAAATTTCTGATTTTGATCATTGTACTGGTATTTATGTAAGACAAAGTCTTTGTCTTTAGGAAGTACATGTTGGCATATTTTAGAGTCAGGAATTACTATCTCTTCAATTTATACCCAAATGTTTCAAAAAGGAGAATATGTGTATATAAAAAATTTTAAATCACACACAAAAAATCCACGTCAAGTATATGTATTTATGATTGGTAATCTTTTAATTCCAAAACTATTGTATTGATGATTAGCATACTTAAAAACGCTTTATGAGTTACAGGAGAAAATAATCCAAATAACTTAAGATTTTTACTTGAAATTTCTGAAGGATTTTATTTTCATTCCACCATATTGATGATTCTTAATTTTTTTTTTTTGTAGTTTTTCATTATTACTGTATCCTTTGAACTACAAAATTGTACTGAACATTTTCGTATCAGTACAGATCTTGGATACCTCAGTGTATTTTTTAGGTAAAATAATTCAGAATTCATAAAAATGCTTGATCAAAGTATACTTATATTTATAAGTAATATGTTTACTATTTTGGTAAGTTCTGTCAATTGGTTTTACTTTGTATGTATTTATACTAATTTGAGTAACTGCACTGGTGATTGGGAATGCCTGTTTCTGAATACCTTCCTGATAACCAGTTAGGTTAATCATCTTACTCTGACATGTTTTAAGGAAATCTTGTTTTAAATGTGCATATTCTCATATGCTTTATGAGGAATTTATTTTTCTTATTATTTATATCTCTTGCCAATTTTTCCGCTTAGATTATTCTTTATTTGTTCATTAGAACTTTTTATTACTAGATAAATGAGCCCTTTTGTTTATAAGAGAGAACTTTTTATTACTGGGTAAATGAGCCCTTTTGTTCATAAGAAGCTGTTTACTATTTTTTCATTTTATATGTAAAGTGAATTTTGTGTCAGTAATAATTTTTTTTAATCTATTGGTTTTTTTTTTTTCCTCTTAGGATGTTTTGGTTTGGGGTCATGCTTATTAGAAAGACCTTCCGCATGACAAGATTATTGAACTTTTAAAACCTGTATCACTTAATACAGTTTTATAAGTTCATTGTTTAATTAAACTTTTAAATCTCACTTTTTCTGGGCAGCTGGAGACAACGATAACCACTTAACTACCTGTCTCCCAATCTTGCCCCTAAAAACAGTGCAAAACTACAAAGAGAGTATATGAAATCTATACACAAACTATGCTCGCAGCATAACTTGAAGACAGTGGATGCTCAAACTTGAAAATAATTGTAAATAAAAAGAAAGAAACCAGTTCCCAGCATGTTCTCTCTCATACGCCATCTCTACTCCCAGCCTTCAGCAAGGTTTTGTGGTGACCAAAGGCCAACCAAACAGATCCATAGAAAATACAGAAAAAGAAAGGTAGCAAATAGACCTAAGGTTGACCTGCACTGCCAGAAACACTAACTTCACACTAAGTTTAAAATTAAATATGTGTGTCTGTGTATGTATGGTAGATCAGAACAGGGACTACAGAGAAGTTATTTAAAATTACGAGCTATTTGCAGAAATAGTCTTCCAAAGACATAGCTTCAGGGTTAAGACAAAAGTTAAAAGAGAAACAATCTCCTTTTGGCCTTTAAGTCGTGAAGAAGAAGCACATGGTTAAGTTTTAGTTTCCTGCAAGACAAAATGAATACAGAATCAGAGTCTTAAAACCCCTTCTCCCACTAGCAAAACAAAAAAAAGTATTCTAAAATATCTGGACTTCAAAGTATTTGACAAAAGAAGTGCTGTAAACTGGGAATCTTGTAAGACATCCTAATACCACAAAATGGTAAAAAGGGAGGCTTGATAAATCCATATATAGCTATTATAAAATATAAGAAAATGAGAATTACTACATGTCAACTGATTCCTCCTCACCCCAGAAAAACAACCATGTAGATGAAAACTGTGGTCACATCCAGACTGAATTAAACATTCTCAATCAAGCAATTGAAGATAATAAAAAAGGAAAGTGTAGAAGCAGAAATTCAAAAACCCAAGAAAAGAAAATGATAAAAAAAAAAAGAGTAAAAAGAATATGAACTTAGTAAAGAAGTGGAAAACAAAAAAATTATTTAGAAACAAATTATAAGGTGCCCTAGGGAGAATAGACTCAAATGAAAATTTAATAAGATGCATTGAAGAGAGGCAGGAGAAGAATCAAGTGAATGAAAGTGACACAAATAATGAAGTAAAAGCCTCAGAGATTCTGTGTTACTTACTTGAAAGTTGCTAAGAGAGGAGGTCTTAAACCTCACTACAAAAAAATGAGGTGATAATTATTGTGATGTGATGGAGGTGTTAGCTAAAGTCGTGGGTGGTAATCATTTTGTAATATGTAAATATATCAATACTGTGGTACACTTTAAACTTACACAGTGTTGTATGTCAGTCTCAAAGCTGGAAAAAAGTGTCAGAGAAAATAGTGGAAATTAAAGACAGGCAACAGAGAAATTGTATTCATAATTCTAGGGTCCCAAGAAAGAAAAATCAGTGAAAAAGAACTAATATTTAAAGCTATATTCGAAGAAAGTCCTTCAGAAATTGTAAATGATTTGCATCTGCACATTAAAAGACTCCACTGAATCCTGGCGAAATTAGCCCAAAAAGATCATCTCTAAGACATTTCCTAGAAAAACTGTAAGATTTCAAAGATAATAAAAGCCTCATGCTTCCAAGTGAAAACATCACATAACTTCCAAAGGTGAAAGAATTGCACTGGTTCAAACATTTAAAAATGCACTGAGACAACCAAAGCAAGGCAACAGTGGAGCAGCACTTAAAAAAAAAAAAAAAAGAAAAGAAAACTCAAAGAAAGAAAGTATGAACCAAGGATTTTATATTCAGCCATACTCTTTCGTATCACAATTGTGGAGAAACAGTTTTCAGTGTATAAGAATTTAGGGATTTATATACCCTTGAGCTATTTTTTTAAGATATCTACTAGAGGATATTTTATCCATTTGAGCAATAACTGAGAAAACCTCAGTAAAAGAAATTATAATGAGCATTTAGAATATATGGATGTAAAATAGAGTTACCATATATTCCAGCAATTCCACTCTTGGGCATACATCTGAAGAAGACAAAAACTCTAGTTCAATGAGATACATACCCCCTAGTGTTAATAGCAGCACTATTTGCAATAGCCAAGACAGAAACAGCCTAAATACTCATTTACAGAAGAATGGATAAAGAAGATGTGGTATGTATACACACACTTGCGCATGTGCACATGTGTGTGTGCGTACACACACACACAATGGAATCATTATAAAAATGAGAAAATATTTTGAACTGAATGAAGATGACATATCGAAATGTGTGAAATTCACCTTAAACCTTTCTTGCTGAGCAATTTAAGCCTTAATGTTGTAAAGATGAAAGGCTGTAAGCAGGCCTGCTCTTTTTCTGGTAGGAAACATGACTTCATCCTTCAAGATTGCTTGCTATAAACACAGCTCTGAGAAATGACCCAGTTAATGAGTGGTTAGGACTTCGCCTTCTTGACAAACCCAGCAAAATATGTAGAAGCACAAGAGGCCCAAGGAAGTTTGTCTTTTCCCAACAGATAGTAAAAGGGAAATAATAAGATAGGTGGACAGTAACAGTGTGGCAAGGGTGTAGAGAAAGTAAAGTCCTCATACATTGCTGGAGGTATATAAAATGATGCAGCCATTTTGGAGAACTGTTCGACAGTTCTTCAAACAGTTAAAAATAGAATTACCATATGACCCGTCAGTTCCACTCCTAAGTATATATTCAGGAGAACTGAAAATTGTTGCCCATATAAAATCTTTTTTTTAAGTGTACATATGTGTACTGCCATTGTTTCTAAGAACAGATTAGAGCTTTAGCTTTTTAAACTTACATAGTTATCAAAGGAATAAAGCCAACCACAAAATGGGAATCAACAGAATGCGGTAATCAAATCATAAAGGACAGTCAGTTGTGCTTACATACATTCAAGAATTCAGTCATCTAAGTTATAAATAATAAGTAGTTCATTTGTGTCCTTATTTTTTTAATTTAATTTAATTTTTTAGATTCCACATATAAGTGATGTCGTACGGCATTTTTCTTTCTCTATCCTGGAACACTACACTTAGAATGATGATCTTCAGGGTCATCCATGTTGCTGCAAATGGCATTATTTTATTCTTGTTTATGACTTGGTAGTGTTCCACTGTAAATATGTACCACATCTTCTTTATCCAGTCATCTGTTGATGAACATTTGGGTTGTTTCCCTTTCTTGGCTACTGTAAATAGTGCTGCTGTGAACATTGGGGTGCATGTGTCTTTTTGAATTTTATTTTTACTCTGGGTTTAGGCCCAGGAGTGGAATTGATGGGTCACATGTTCTGTCTACTTTCAGTTTTTTAAGGAACCTCCATGCTGTCTTCCATAGTGGCTGCACCAATCTACACTCCTACCAACAGTGTAGAAGAGTTCCCTTTTCTCCACACTCTTTCCAGCATCTATCATTTGTAGGTTTTTCAGTGATGGCCATCCTGGCTGGTGTGGGGTGATGTCTCATTGTAGTTTTGATCTGCATTTCTCTGACAATTAGCAGTGCTAAACATTTCTTCATGTGCCTATTGACCATTTGTGTGTCTTCATTGGAGAATTGCTTGTTTAGGTCTTCTGACCATTTTTGGATTGGATTGCTTGTGTGTTTGATATTAAAGTGTATGAGCTGTTTGTATATTTTGGAAATAATCCCTTTTCAGCTGCATCATTTGCAAATATTTTCTCCCATTTTGTAGGTTGTCTTTTCATTTTGTTGATGGTATCCTTAGCTGTGCAAAAGCTTTTAAGTTTAATTAGATCCCATTTGTTTATTTTTGCTTTCATTTCCATTACTCCAGAAGTTGGTTTAAAAAATGTATTGCTGTGATTTGTGTCTGCGAGTGTTCTGCTTATGTCTTCCTCTAGGAGTTTTATAGTATCTGGTTTTACATTTAAGTCTTTAATCCATTTTGAGTTTATTTTTATACATGGTATTTGAGAATGTTCTGATTTCATTCTTTTACATATAGCTGTCCAGTTTTTCCAGCACCACTTATTGAAGAGACTGTCTTTTCTCCATTGTATATTCTTGCCTCCTTAGTCATAGATTAATTGACCATAAGTGTGTGAGATTATTTCTGGAATTTCTATCCTGTTCTGTTGATCTCTGTGTTTGTTGTTGTGCCAGCACCATACTGTTTTGATTACTGCAGCTTTGTAGTATAGTCTGAAGTCAGGGAGTATGATTCCCCCAGCTATGTTCTTTTTCAAGATTGTTTCGGCTGTTAGGGCCAGCTCTTCTGATAAGTCTACTTAAAAATAACTGAAGTTAATAAGTAACAAAGCTTATAAAAGTTTAATACTGTTGACTGTATCCAAATGTAATTGCTGTTGTCCAGTATTTTAGTTCTACTTTTTTATCCCACAAATTTTGCCTTATTGTATTGTTTTATGCAATCATTATTTGTGGAGATTCAACCATGTATTTAGCATTTCTTTGCTTTTAATTCTTTTTATTGAAGGGGGAGGAGGACATCAGGTTTATTTTATTTATTTATTTATTTTTAGAGGCAATATTGAGGATTGAACCCAAGACCTCAGGCATACTAAGCATGTACTCTACCACTTGAGCTATACTCTCCCTGCTTTTAATTCTTTCTTACATTGAGACCTTAGTTACAGGAACATTTGTGTTAAATGTGAGGCATACCCTTTAAAACATTCTTTAATAAAGGGGTTTTGTTGGTAAACATCTAAGCTGGATGTCTTGTTTATTTCTGTTTTTTTTCCCTGAAAATAACTTTATTTCACTTTATTCTTAAGGATTGTTTTTCTGTGAATACAATTTTAGGAAAAAAATCGTTCCCTCTCCTCCCCCTCAGCAGTCAGTACATTCTGTTTTCTAGCATGCATTGTTTTTGAGAAGTCATTTTTTTTAAATTGAAGTACAGTTAATTACAGTGTGTCAATTTCTGGTGTACAGCACAACGTTCCAGTTATGCATATACATACATATATTTGTTTTCATATTCTTTTCATTAAAGGTTATTATAAGATACTGAATATATAGTTCCCTGTGCTATACAGAAATCATTTATTTAGTTGCTCTTCCTTTATTAGCTGATCTGTGTTTTCCTTCTGGCTGCACTGAAAGTCTTATGTTTTGTTTTCTGTGTAAATTTGTAGTTGCGGTTTTTAATTATCCTGCTTTGGATTTGTTGGCTTTTTTTTTTTTAAATAAAAAATTCTCAGTCATTTTCTCTCTGGACGTTGTCTTCGTTCCTCTTTCTACTGCTGTCACCATCTTGAGCTTAGTTTAAGTAGATGTTCAATATTTTCAACCTATTCTCTGTATTTCTTAAGATTTCTTATTTTTCATCTCATCCTCACTTTGTGCTGCTTACTGTATTTCCCAATTCACTAATTTTATTTTTAGTTACATCTTCATATACCATTTAATTCCTTCATTTTTCTTTTTTTACTCTTCTCTCTCATTTTGGATAATTTCTGTTGGCCTATGTTTAAGCTCATTGATTCTTAAATCAGTTGCATGAAGTCTACTGATGAGCTTATCAAAGGCATTCTTCATCTTCAGTACCATGTGTTTGTTTCTAACATTTTCATTTTACTCTAATGTTTTCTTTGTGTTTGCTTAAACTCTCTGTCTATTCATATTGTCCACTTTTTCCACTGATCCTTTACCATATTAATTACAGTTAATTTACATTCTCTGATATTTCCAGCATCTGGATCATCTCTTAATTTTCAGTGGCTGCTGTGTTGATTCCTTTGTCGCTTGGCAGTGTTTTTTTTCTTTTAACCTTTTAAAATTTTTATGTGAATCATTATTTTGGATTTAATGCTAGATATTCTGTGTAGGACAAAGGGTAGATAGCGTTTAGGCCTGGAGATGAACACACCTCTTCTTCTGCTAGAGTTGAGCCAGGTTTGGATTTTTTTGTTATGGTTATCTTCATTGCACCAGTGGGGTTTCAAATTCCTCTAGTGTTGCTTTGTAGTTTGGGGTCGGACTGTTTTGGGGGAAGATTTTTCTAAGTGTTCCTGCTCTGCTCTCAGTTTTAGTCCTTCTTTCTGCCCTTGTGTTTTAGACAGGATATATCTCCCATGTTCTTATCCCTCTTCGAAATATAGATTGTTATTTCTTGTTACTCATTGCTTGCTAGCCTGTCAGTGAGGAGGGATTGCACTTGAGGGGGATTTTTATTTTGGATACTTGTCAGTTCTTAACCTGCTTGGTTGCATTTATAATCTCTGGCTCATTTTCAAGTTTCTTTTAAATTTTTTATTACAGCGTTATATTTTCTGATATTTCCAATATATTGAAATATTTGCAGATATAATTCTGCTGTCTTTTTTGTCCATTATTGCTCATCATGTCTTATTTGTGCTTGTGATTGGGTTTTGTTATTGTTGGGGTTTTTTGGGTTTTGTTTTGGGGTTTTTGGGGGGGATTTTTTGTACTTAAGTTCATGTGTCTTGAACTTTAGGTGTGGAAATTCTTTAGACGTTTGGTTTAAAGTTGCATTCTTGCAACAAGGTTTTAGAGGCTTTTGCACTTAAGATATTATGAATTAAAATTATAGACTTGAATAAAAGATTATTTCTCAGGGGAAAAGCTTTTTTCTTCCATTGCTCCCGCCTCCCCACCTCCTCCGTGTATACCCCATACTCCCAAAATTCTCTCAGTGCTAAGCAATTTTTCTTGCTGTCTTCTGCTGGATGAGTTTAAACCTTGCTCACAATCCTTACAGTGAGGGTATAGGTTTTTAGGATGAGTTAAGTCTCCTATCGGTTCCCCATCTCTGGTGGATTTTCTGTTTTATTCTCTTTCTCTCTTATCCTACAGCCATCAAAATGGAAGGTCTTTTCTCTAAAGTTAAGAAATCATCTGATGGATTAGGGGTTTTGTTGCTAGCCTACCTCCTGGTATTCTTGCCTTCACTTTATTCTTTGCATTTGGATTCCTTACTTTGTGCCATTTCACTGTGTTTACAATGTGTTTTTTTTTTTTTTCTTCATGTTTCAGTTTTATTCAGAGGGAGCTTTGTTAAGGGCACTTAATCCTTTATACATTGTTTACTTTTTGTTGTTGTTGTTGTTGTTCATTTAGTAGTTTTTCCCAAATGTTTGGGATTAGAAACTCCTTTCCTAAATTTAATTTACTACTATTTATATTTTGAAAATCCTTTATTGTTTAAATCAGTGCTTCTGCTCAATAAATGGTATCTATTATAAGCTCTGAGAATCATATAATACTGGAATTTCACCTACAGTAGATAATCTGGTTCACCTGTGGGATAGGGCAGTATAAAGTAGATGAACTTTTTAGTCACACTTTGAATCCTTACTCACCCACTTGTGTGAGTTATTTCAATTTTGTGAGACTGTACCATCTATTAAAGACTAGCAATATAATAGGGTCGTTCTGAGCCTTCAGGGATGTAACTTAGAGTTTCTGGTACATGATCTAGTGTAGTGATTTAGTAAATACAGTGGTTCTCCCATCACTTTTTAGAAGAAGAAATTGAATCTCAAGGAGGAAACATGTATTTGCTACCTACACAAAATTCTGTAGTTGTTGAGTCAGAAATTAATCCCCTGTCTGTTCTGGGTTTTGTCTTTCATAAGAGTAATACTCAATAACTTATTCTGCCTGCTTGTATTTCCAAAGTTTAACATATTTGGGGAGAAAGAATTTAATGTAATGCCCACTTTGGCAAACTTTTTGAATAAGTGAACAAAGATGAATATGAGTATAATGCAGTTCCTGTCCTAAGGAGTTTATAGTGAGGTAAGCTTATCTAATAATTATGACCAATATGCTTAGTGCTATAAAAGAAGTAGTTTCTTCCTAGGGCAGAGGTGGGGTTGTTTGAACTGGGTCATGAGGTATGTGTAGCATGCCAGGATGTTAGCAAAGGAAGAATGGGCTTTTAGGGAGAGTAATGCAAATGTATGCAAAGGCCTGAAGGCAGTCTAGGTTGCGTACAGGTAATAAACCAGTTGCAAGGAATGTCTCTTGTGATTATGAAAGAGGTGACTATTGAGATGTGTCTTAAATGATTGGTAGTGTTTTAGCATGTGAAGATAGAATAGATAGGGTAACAGATACTGAGGAAATAAAGTTACTTAGCAGAATATAAGTTACTAATGTATAGGCACCTATGAGTAGTCACACTGATTTAGCTGCTACTTACCCTTGAGCTCTCACACCTGAAAAAGAACAGCTTAGACATAGACTCTTTCTGAGAAGTCATCAGGAGGTTTTGCATATCTCACTAGAGCTTGTAGATGAGAGAGTTTTTTGGGGGGAGGAGGATAAGGGAGCAGTTTTTCCAGGCTTCCACGTATAAGATAAAGCAATAAAAATATTTTGGGGATAGAGTGTATGTGGCTTTGAATATCAAATGTAATAGCTTAAAATTTATTTGGTAACCATTAGCAGCCCATTGTAGCATTTTGAACAGGAGACCTGACGTAATGATGATTTATCTAGGTGATTTGTCTGACCGTGTAGAATAGAGTTAGGAACATATCTGAAGCAGCAGGCTCAGGATTAAGTAAATAAGACTTGAAAAAGGGATGGTGGTAATGGGAATGAAAGAAAAGGCACTGTGAGAGGGATTTCTAAAAAAGATTTGACAAATTCTAAGAAATGACTGAAGATAAGATTTAGAAGACAAGCAGGGGAGTTGGAAATGTTGAAATTTCATACTTGGGTGACTAGGAAATTTCTGATATTAGCGAGAGATGTGACATTAGCAAAAAAAGTAGTTCAGGGAGAAAACTGAAACCTGGTTTAAAGAAAACTTCAGACCATGTCAATATTCCTTTGTAAAAGTAATTTTTAAAAATTACGGTGTAGTCTGTAGTTAAATAGGCAGTGTAGTCTTTTTTCCCTTCCAGCTTTATTGAGGTATAATTAACATACAGGACTGTTCTAAGTTTAAGGCATACTGATTTGACTTACTGTGATAATCACTTCAAGATATATGTAAGTTTTGTGAACATCTGTCATCTCATATAGATAGAAAATTAAAGAAATAGGAAAAATTACTTTTCTTGTGATGAGAACTCTTAGGATTTACTCTCTTAACTTACAACATACAACAGTTCCTATATATAACATTTAACAGTGTTAATTATATTTATCATGCTGTACATTACTTCTCTTGTGACTGAAAGTTTGTACCTTTTGACTGCCTTCATCCAGTTCTCCCTCCTCCTAAACCCCCCCTTTGGGAACCACAAATCTTGCCTCTTTTTCTGTGAGTTTGTTTGTTTTTAAAGTATAACTGACCTACAACACTGTGTTAGTTCCTGTTAGCGAAAATAGTGATTTGGTATTTCTCTACATTTCAAAATGATCACCACGATGAGTCTAATTACCATCTGTCACCATACAGAAATATTACATAGTTATTGACTGTATTCCCCTCACTGTACATTTCATACTCGCAACTCCTTTATTTTGCGGCTGTAAGTTTGTACCTTTTAATCACCCTCTCCTGTTTCTTTCCTTCCCTCCAGCCCTCTCCCCTGGCAGTGTAATCTTGTATCAGTAACATAAGCTTTGGAGACAGGCCTGTATTCCGGGTCACCTTTAAAGGTATCACTGTTATGAGACTGGAAAGTCACTGATCTCTTTGGGTTTGACATTGCTCATCTGTAAACTAGAAATAGCAATACCTGATTACAAGGCTGTTGTGGAAACTAAATAATGTAATATATATGCGTGCTGGCCTATTTTAAGCCCTTGATAAATGTTAGTTTTCCCTTCTTGCTTAGAAGATGCCAGCCTTTTGTATTTTTGGCTTTTTTCACACATTAAAATGGACACCAAAGGATAATACATGGAGCATTTTTGTTTCACTGTTTAGCAATTCACTGAAATCATAACCATGATTGTTTGCTAAAGTGTGTGTGTAATCTGGCAGCTTGTAATTAGACTCAAAAGTTGTAATTGTTGAAAGTGTAGGTGTAGTTAACAGCCATCATTTCTGGTAAGTGACGTTACTTAGAGGATATATGTTTATGTGAGCAAGAGAGACTGTTTCCTGGAAGGAAACTGTGGTCTCGAGATCTTTATAATATTATCACCTTTAATCTTTCTGAACTCAAGAGCATTGTTTTATACAGACTGTTTTCTTTGAGGCAGTTTCTTGCATGAAGTAAATGAAGCCTCCTTATGAGTCTATTAAGACTCCATAGACTGTCAGTAATATGGAAAAATTGGATGTTTAATCAAGAATGTGAACATGTGTTTCAGGTAGAGAATTCCAAAGATAATGAAGATAGTATTTTACAAAGAGAAATTCCTGCCAGACAATCTCGAAGAAGGTTTCGGAAAATTAACTATAAAGGAGAACGCCAAACCATTACTGATGATGTGGACACTAACAGCTATCTTTCTGTAAGTATATTTGGGGAAATTTCATGGATTTTCCTTAATGTTCATACGCAGTATCTTTAATTTACGTGTATTTTTGGTAATAACAACACATGGAGCTCTACATATAAAAGTTTGGGTCAGGTAAATATATTTAGGTAATTTTTTTAAATGCTTCTGCTGTGTTGAGTTGGGTAGAAATACTCTTACAGGTGGGTTTTTTGTTTTTGTTTATACGATGCAATTTTTTCTTAATGTATCTTTTTAGAAATATTTGTGGATTTTCTTGCTTTTGTTGCCTGAATGGAATATAAATTAGAGTCCTCAGAACTCCAGATATAGACTCATTGGGAGCTATTTTCTGTTACGCAGTAACAGAAGTAAAAATGTCAATTCTTCCATTAAGGTGGAGGGAAATTATACTTAACGTGTGTTGTGTTTTCACATGCAAATATTGAAAAAGAGGCAGATGAAATAAATAACTTTTGTAATACCAGAAGAAACATAAACTGTTTATTCAGAAGTCTTTAATTTGGTAGTGGTAGGTGCTTCTTTTTAGACTGAAAAGTAGTTAAATCAAGAAGTGAGGATTAAAAAAAAACCAAAGGAAACCATAAACAAAACAAAAATGACAACCTATGGAATGGGAGAAAATTTTTGCAAAAGATGAAAGTGACAAAGGCTTCATCTCCAGAATATATAAGCAGCTTATATGACTTGATAAGAAAAAAACAAACAACCCAATCCAAAAATGGGCAGAAGACCTAAACAAGCAATTCTCCAAGGAAGAAATACAAATGATCAATAGGCACATGAAAAAATGCTCAATATCGTTAATTATCAGGGAAATGCAAATCAAAACTACAATGAGGTATCACCTCACACCAGTCAGAATGGCCGTCATTCAAAAGTCCACAAATGACAAATGCTGGAGAGGCTGTGGAGAAAAGGGAACCCTCCTACACTGCTGGTGGGAATGCAGGTTGGTGCAGCCGCTGTGGAAAACAGTATGGAGATTCCTCAAAAGACTAGGAATAGACTTACCATATGACCCAGGAATCCTGCTCCTGGGCATATATCCAGAAGGAACCTTACTTCAAAAAGACACCTGCACCCCAGTGTTCATAGCAGCACTATTTCCAATAGCCAAGACATGGGAACAGCCTAAGTGTCCATCAATAGATGACTGGATAAAGAAGAAGTGGTATATTTATACAATGGAATACTATTCAGCCATAAAAACCGACAACATAACACTATTTGCAGCAACATGGATGTTCCTGGAGAATGTCATTCTAAGTGAAGTAAGCCAGAAAGAGAAAGAAAAATACCATATGAGATTGCTTATATGTGGAATCTAAAAAGAAAAACAAACAAACAAAATATAAATACAAAACAGAAACAGACTCATAGACATAGAATACAAACTTGTGGTTGCCAAGGGGGTGGATGGTGGGAAGGGACAGATTAGGAGTTCAAAATTTGTAGATACTGACAGGCATATGCAGAATAGATAAACAAGATTATCCTGTATAGCACAGGGAAATATATACAAATCTGGTGGTAGTTCACAGTGAAAAAAAATGTGATAATGAATATGTATGTTCATGCATAACGGAAAAATTGTGCTTTACACTGGAAATTGACACAACATTGTAAACTGACTATAACTGAATAAAAAAAATGTTAAAAAAATAATTGTTTTTCAAAAAGAAGAATTCAGGATACTCCAAGAAAAAGAATAAATCCAAGTGTATTTATTATAAGCTTTCAGTGGAGTCATGTTCCCCCCACATATAAAAACAGTGTAGAGATTGATGGCAGCAAAATTCCCAAGGGTATGTTTAGTTCTTTTGGTTGTCAGAAACACAAATTTACCTATTCTGTGTTAGGAATAAGGAGGATGATTTAGGGAGTTGTTTGTAGTAGAATAAATATTAAAGTTAAGGCAGCTCTAAGGATTTAGTTACATTTGCCTAATTTCATTAATTGAATACTCTATTTCTGACAACAAACTCTAACATATGAAATAGTCTTCAAATTTTTTTATTACATAAGGTTCATTTCCTGTTATTATTATTTAATAATTTCCTTTTCTGTTTATATAATAAATTTCCCTGTCACTAATTAATTTAAGTTTTAATTTAAGTTTTGCATTATTATACAAGTGATATGTCTGTTTTTTAAAACTTAAAAGTTGATTAGTCCCACCAACCAATTATGTAATCTTTGATGACATTTTATACATTCTTGGGTAAAGCTTTTTTCAACATATAGACAGATAGGTAGGCTCTTTGGGTAACTTTGTAAAACGAATACTTGATCTGTTTTGTAACTTTCAAAAACTTAAATATATAATCTGAACATCTTTGAATATTATTAATTTTTTAACATTATTCTTAATAGTGTTGTACTTCATTTTAATAATTGCCATGATTTATTTATTCAGTTCCCTATATTTTATCATTTGAATTTTACTAGTTTTGTTACTGTTGTTTTAAAATAAGGTGCTAAGTGATTTTGTAGTTATATATGCCCATATCTTGATTTCTTTAGAAAAAATTCCAAGAAGAATAATTGCCTAAAGTTTGTTCAGCTGCACTGTTTGGTTCTCCTTGTATGAAGAAGAATGCATTGTTTGTGTGTTTTGATTACTTGCTTATTCTAGTCTCACCTGTAGTATGTTCTTTTCCCATATAGTTTTGGTGTCATGTAATAAAATCTAGACAGATTGTATATTTTCCCTTGGTAGCTGTGGCTTGTGCTCATGAGTCATTTACTTTTAGTCCTCATATGTGCCCGGAGCTGTTCTCTTCAGGATATGCTGGTTTCGTGATTGGACCAGAAAGCAGTAGGCACACTGCTTGGGATACTGTCCATAAAGTCTAAGTAAAGTGTGGCATTTTCACATGTAAAGGCTTGTTCAGCTAGTTTTAGGTAGTTATCCTGTTGAGCTGTCAGCAGTTTGGCAGCTCATGGAAGGGAGAGGACTAAGTTGATTCAACTTAGACAAGACATATTATTAACCATTAGACTGAGTTAGAGAATGATATTTGGTCATGTTACTTGCATGTGCTATCTCTTGAAGTAATAGGAGTCTTTTCTCAAAGGGAGTTTTTCAGGCAGCTTAGAAAATGCAGTGTTAAAGAGATTTTAATTTAGTTTTAAATGAAACCTATGCATCTGGCCAAATTCTTCTGTCTTGGTAGTTACTCTTGATAAGGATGCTTTGTAGCAACATTTTTTTTTTTTTTTTTTTCTTTTCATTGTTCATTTCCAGGGTATAGCAAAGTGATTCAGTTATTTTTTTTCAGATTATATTCCATTATAGGTTATTATAAGATACTGAATATAATTTCCTATGCTGTACACTAAATCCTTGTTGCTTATCTATTTTATGTATAATAGTTGTATCTGTTAATCCCATTTTCCTAATTTGTCCCCCCGTCCTCTCTCTCCCCTTTGATAACCGTAATTTTGTTTTCTATGTCTGTGAGTCTGTTTGTTTTGTATATAGATTCATTTGTATCATTTTTAGGTTACATGTATAAGTGGTATCATGTAATATTTGTCTTTGGCTTAACTCACTAAGTATAATATTCTATAGGTCCATCTATGTTGCTGCAAATGGCAATATTTCCTTTTTATGGCTGAGTAATATTCCTTTCCGTACATATACCACATCTTAAGCAAATCATCTGTGGAGGGACCTTGGGTTATTTCCATGTCATGGCTGTTGTAAAGAGTGCTGCTGTGAACATGGGGGTGCATGTATCTTTTTGCATTGGAATTTTGTCCTTTTTGGATGTATGCCCAAGGGTGGGATTGATGGATCATATGGTAGCTCTATTTTGAGTTTTTTAAGGAACCTCCATGTTGCTTTCCATAGTGGCTGTACCAGTTTACATTCCCACCAACAGTGTAGGAGGGTTCCCTTTTCCCTGCACCTTTTTGGGCATTTATTATTTGTAGACTTTTTGATGATAGCCGTGAACAGTGTGAGGTGATACCTCATTGTGGTTTTGATTTGCATTTCTCTAATAATTAGCAATGCTGAGCATCTTTTCATGTGCCTGTTTTTTTTTTTTAACATTTTTTATTGATTTATAATCATTTTACAATGTTGTGTCAAATTCCAGTGTTCAGCACAATTTTTCAGTCATACATGGACATATACACACTCATGTGCCTGTTAATATTCTGAATGTCTTCTTTAGAGAAATGTCTGTTTAGATCTTTTGCCCATTTTTTGATTGGGTTGTTTGTGTTTTTTGATACTGAACTGTTTGTATATTTTGGAAATTAAGCAATTTTTGATCATATCATTTGCCAATATTTTCTCCCAGTCCGTAGGTTGTCTTTTCACTTTGTTTATGATTTTCCTTAGCTGTGCAAATGCTTGTAGTATTATTAGGTCCCATTTGTTTATTCTTGTTTTTCCCTCTTAGGAGACTGACCTAAGAAATATTACTGTGATTTATGTCTGCAAATGTTTTGTCTATGTTCTCTTTTAGGAAGTTTATGGTGTCATGTCTTATATTTAAGTCTATAAGCCATTTATTTTTGTGTATGGTATGAGGGAGTGTTCCACTTCATTGATTTACATGCAGTTGGTTGTTCAGCTTTCCCGACATCAGTTGCTGAAGAGACTGGTTTTTCTCAGTTGTGTATTCTTCCCTCCTTTGTCAAAGATTAATGGACTGTAAGCGTGTAGGTTTATTTCTGGACTCTTTATTCTACTTCATTGATCTATATGTCTGCGTGTGTGCCAGTACCACACTGTTTTGATTATTGTAGCTTTGTAGTATTGTCTGAAGTCTCAGAGGGATATGACTCCAGCTTTGTTCTTTTTCCTCATAATTGCTTTGGCAGTTTGGGTCTTTTGTCATTCCATATAAATTTTAGAAATTTTCTAGTTCTGTTGAGAATGTCATAGGTGTTTTGATAGGGATTGCATTGAATCTGTAGATTGCTATGGGTAATATATAGCCCCTTTAAAAATATTAATTCCAATTCAGTAGCATGGGATATCTTTGCCTTTCTTTGAATCATCTTCCAATTTCCTTTATCAGTGTTTTTTTACCGTTTTCAGTGTATAGGTCTTTCACCTCGTTGGTTAAGTTTTTTCCTAGGTGGGTTGGTTTTTTTTTTAATGCAATTTTAAAGGGATTTTTTTTTAACTTTCTCTGATACTTCATTATTGTAAAGAAATGCAACAGATTTCTGTATATTAATCTTGTATTCTGCTATCTTGCTGAATTCATTTATCAGTTCTGATGGTTTTTGTATGGAGAGTTTAGGGTACTCTATATTATATAGAGTATCATGTCATATGCAAGTAGTGACAGTTTTAGCTTTTCCTTTCCAATTTGGACACCTTTTATTTCTTTTTTTTTGGTCTGAGTGTTGTGGCTAGGACTTCCAATACTATGTTAAAATAGAAGTGGTGAGTGGGTTTCTTTGCCTTGTTCCTGAATTTAGCAGGAAAGCTTTCAGCCTTTCACTGTTGATTATGATGTTGGCTGTGGGTTTGTCATAAATGACTTTTACTGAGATACGTTCCCTCTATACCTACTTTGGTGAGGGTTTTTTTATGAATGGATGTTGAATTTTTGTCAAATTCAAGAGCTCTTAATATTGCTTAGACGAAAGTGACTCTGTTTATCATTGTCGTAGAAGCCTGTGACCTCTCTCAGAACTCAGAGTGGAAAACACAAGTTTGGAAGAAAATTACCAGTTCTCGAAGCCAACTTTAGTTTCTTAAGACACTTACATTTGCTTTGCTGAAAAATCTAAATAGTTTTTTCTGTGCCAGTTGAGATAGTCATGTGGTTTTTGTCTTTCCTTTTGTTAATGTGGTGTATGATTTGCATATGTTGAACCATCCTTGGAACCCTGGAATAAGTCTAACTTGCCATAGTGTATGATCCTTTTTATGCATTTTTGGATTTGAGTTGCTAATATTTTGTTTAGGATTTTTACATCTATATTCATCAAAGATACTGGCCTGTAAATTTTTTTTTTTTGTAGTGTCTTTGTCTGGTTTTGATATCCGTGTGGTGGTGGCTTCATAGGATGAATTTGGGAGCGTTCCTTCCTCTTCAATTTTGGAATAGTTTGTGAATGATAAGTATAAGCTCTTGTAGCAGAAATCTAAATTAGTATTTGTGAAAGCATCCTGTAGATAACTGATTTTATAACTATCATTAGGAGCTTTATTTCTTTTGTTCCACTGTCAGCATTTCAGAGAGGGAGATTGGGAGGAATCATTCTTTAGATAGTAGGAAATTTGATAATTTTCTCATCTGTAAACCATCTTCAACTTATTCTTGCTGGAGTGCTGAAGGTCAAAAATTCTTAAAAATGTAAAGAATATTTTGTTACTGTTGTTTTCTTTATCTTAATTATGTTCAATACATCAAGCTTTTGTGAACATTAAAGATTTTGCATGTGTTTTAAAATTACTTTCTAAATGAATGCTTGGAATTGTTGAAAAAAACGATTTATTCTTATGAAATATTTTCATAGTTTTGTCATACACATTGCTTCATGTAATGATGAGAACCATAATCTTAATGTGAAAGTTTTTTTTTAATGTTAAAAAGAGCACTTCTATAACTGTAATGATGTTTTTGAAACTCCTTTGGGTATTACTCTTAGAGCTTGCGACACTATTAAATGTCTTCGAATATTCTCAGTAATTTCAGAGCTTTTATCTTTGAGGGGGATGTATTTGATATTTAGAAACAGCATGAAGGTGATTGGGAGCAATATTCAGTGAGTAGGATGGATAATTAAGCCAAGTAGAAGTAGTCTAGTATTTAGATGAGCCATCTGTCTTGAATTCTTCCTTCCCTAACTGTATGAGAGGGACATTTTATCTGAACTCTTCATGCTTTGGTTGCTTTACTTCTAAAGGATGGTAGTAACTGGTCTGCCTGTCTTAACGTGGTTGCTGATTTACTTAGAACATGTGTGCATAGTCAAGGTCTAATCAGTCAATGATATAGATGTCAAGATAGATTCTTCATCTCAAATGTTTGTGCCCTCCTCTCATATTACCCATGTCATTGCCTTAGTGTTCACTGCCATTCTTTCTAGAAGTGTTGTAATAACATGTCCCACACTCCCCCAGGCAACTTTCACTGTAAAAGCAGTATTATTTCATTTTAAGAGACTTGAAGAATTTTTTAAGAATTGAAAAGTGTTGTATAATCTCTGTGTTAAGATATCTGCTTCATCATTTTGTTTATTTGATTTTAAGATTTGTTTTTTCTCTCTCTGGTTTCCCTACTCCTAGCATTATTCCTTACCTCTTCTCCTATCCCCTGCCATCTACTAGTCTATTCATTTTTCTTTTTTCAGTCCTAAAAGAATGTTTTAACAGTATTATTTCTATTAAACTCTGAACTCTTTTCATGGCCTACCACCATCTGTCAGAAATTTGAGTGATCTAGCCTTTAAGGATCTAGCATATAGTCTAGACCAGTTCTGTCTATTAGAACTTTCTGCAGTGATGGAAATGTTTTACATCTCTCCTTTCGAAATCGATAGTATCTAGCCACATGTGGCTACACATTAAGCCACGCTTATTAAAGTGTGGCTGCTATGACTAAGGACTTTAATTTTAAATTTAAAATTTTAATTCTAATTTAAATAATTTGTATCATCTTATGGGAGGAGTCCATGATATTTTCTTGGGAGGGTTAGGTACATATCTCTGCATTCCTGTAATATTCCATGCATATACCAATGACCATTCATTACACTACCTTGTAATTATTCAGATGTCTGTCTCTCCTGTCTGAGTATATATGTCTTGAAAATGTGAACCATAATCATATCCTTAGAGCATATTGCATGTCAAAGAAAATAGAGTCCTTGGTTTTATATCAGCTTGTTTAGGTTCCCTTGTAACTTTGGGCAAGTTATGTCACCTTTCTAAGTCTGTTTTTATATATAACCTATAGATTAGTGAAAGAATTAAATAAGATAATATATATAAAGGGCTCTGCCTAATGTTTGATGCTCTAAAAATCAAGCAGTAATGTCAGCAGCTTCTAGTTCTGTTGTTATTATTGAAAATACTCAAAAATATCTTTGTTCCTATTGCTAACAAAATAACTTTATTTATCTATTATTGGATATAAAACATGCTTACCAAAATATGTAAATATAGTAAGACAACTAAAAAAAGGAGGCTGAAGAATCAAAGAGAGAATACAGATAAGAAAAATAGAATCAAAAGTTAGAACAGATAAGAAAAATAGAATCAAAAGTTAGAACAACTGACTATCAACCAACTATGCCCTTCCCAATTTTCTTGTAGCATAGACTTAAAATTGCTCACTTTAAACAAAGCAATTTCTTTGTTTAACCTTACAGGATAAAGTAGTTACAAAGTGTATGGGAAACTCACTGAATGAGTTGCTTTATTAAATACAATGAATGACTAGAAGCCAATTAAATGATGACAGGAAAGATCTGCCAGAAACTGATGACTGGTTTGGAATTACTGACTTGAAGTTCTTTTTTCTGTTAGAAGTTACGCAAGGTCAGTAGTTTAGCCTAAGTGTCTTAAAATGTAGTTTGGGAAATAGTTCTCGGAACATGGGAAGAAATAGTACAGTTTATATTTACATGTACTGTTATCCTCTTATTTTTTTTTTGTATTTTTGTGTATATTTCATAATGAACACAAAACACTTTTGCTGGCAATACATGTATTAATTTATGAATAAATTACATATGTTAGAAATGTAGCTCAGAAATACTTAATTTTTAAAGTACTGAGATTATATGATATCTCAATCCTTCTTCATTTGGCCCCTGTCTACCTTTTCAGCCTTCTAGCCCCATTATTTTGTTGGACATCCCTTCTCTTTCCCTGAAAGGTTCTTACAGGCATCTTTGTGTGATACAGTTCTGTCCTTTGATGATTCAGCTTGAATCTTAACTCATTTTATCCAGAATAGCCTCCTACCATATCCCCCTGACATAAGTGTTGCTCAGCTCCCAAGACCCCATTCATCAATGAACTCTTTGAAGAAGTCTTTGGTCACATTTCTTGTTGTTAGAGCACACATTTACCCTCACTGGTCCCATAAGATGTTACACACACTTACATGCATTACGCTTATGTAATTATGCTCTATTCTGAAGATAACAGAAAACAAAATTAACAATTTAAGAATTTTTTAAATGTCTATTTTTATGTAAAGTTGTTGAATGTGTTTTATTTTTTAAAATATTTTTATTGAAGTATAGTCAGTTTACAATGCTATGTCAATTTCTCGTGTACAGTACAATGCTTCAGTCATACTGTAGTACTTTGTTTTGCTCACCCTTTACATATTTTTGTTCTACCTAGTTCATTCTTCTGGCATAGTATGTTTGATTTTAGGCTCAGAAATAACTAACGCAAAAGCATCTCTTTCTCATTTGCTCATTTTGTGATTGCACCTTATGTTCCCAGTTCTCCTGCAGTGCTCCACGTTTTGTTTGCATTCAGAACATATAGAGAGAAATTGACATGTTTGTCAGTGCGGTTGAATGAGAGTCCAAGGGTGATTGCCAGCCCCACCTCATGGAGTGGGTCTTAGTCCGCTTAGGTTGTTATAATGAAATACCACAGACTGAGTGGCTTAAAAACAACAGAAATTTGTTTCTCAAATATCTGGAGGCTGGAAGTTCGAGATCAGGGTGCCAGCATGTTCAGGTTCTCTTAAAGGCCTGCTTCTGCATCGTAGACTATTTACCTCTTGTTGTCTGCTCACATGGTGGAAAGGGCTGGGAACTCTGTGGGGCCTCTTTTATAAGAGCACTAATCCCAGTCATGAGGGCTATTTGCTCATAACCTAATCACTTTCCACAAGCCCCACCTCCAAATATATCACCTTGAGGAATAGAATTTCAACATGAATTCTGGGGAGACACAGACCTTCAGACCATTACAGCATCCCAGCATTTGTCTCAGGACTATCAATTTGTACTTCCAAAGAAACTAGGAGCGAGTAAGTTTAATCCTTGATATGGGTAGGTTTTTAAGAGCCAGATCCCTTAATTTGATGTAACAGAAAGACATTAAACTAGGAATCAGATTGTATGCATTCCTTTTCTATCTCAAGCACAAATTTGTAATGTTAACACATTGATCACCATGTCAGCCAAATCTGGGTGACACTTGTGTTTCCTCAGGGACCACATCACCCAGATATGGGTGACGCTTTCCTTCATCCAGTTACACAGGTTTTTACAAGTAATTTACAGCAGCTTTCATTTGTAATACAAGTATTTAGTAGTAACAACATATATACGCAGATAGATAAAATATTACCCATATTTTATATAATACAGAATTATATTATGTTACTTTCTGTGATATTTGCTGAAACAATTTATACAAAGCTGTGGTGTTCTACGACAACTAGGACAATATGTTCCTGCCTTTTTTACATTTTTTCTAGCTTCTTGTCTTTCAAAAGTTTACCTGCTTTTCTGGTAACAGAGGACGCACATTCTTCTGATTGTTTTGCTTTGTGGATTTTTTCTAATTTGTAAATTGTGAATCACTTCTCCTTTATCCCTGTACATATTATTGGACCTATTATTTGGAGAATATAACCGTTCCTTAACTAAAAGCTCCCTAAATTCTGATACTTTAATTTTTTTATTTGGCTTTGCCTGGTATACAATATGTGCATTTACAACAGAAATCCCAATAAGTAGATGTAGTGCTAATTTCCGGTACCATTTGATACTTTTTTTTTGTAATGTCGTTGCATTTGAAACCATCTGGTCAGTCTGCTGATGCCGCTATCCTTTATTATAATCAAGTATGGCTAGTGGCTTCATTTTTATAAGATATGGTAACGAGCAGGTGAATTTAAATTGGATACCATAATGGGTGCATCTTCTGTTGAAAGTATTCTTATGTTCCTAGCATCTTTCCATTTCAGAATCACAATTCCATTATCTCCTTGCCACACCATTTCATCTGTTTTTAGTGGATGGGACGTAACATCTTTTGGCATGAGCTTTTTATTATGCCAGATAGTCCCAACAACATGAGTTTTCACACTCAGAAATTTTAGGGCCAATTTGTAGCTGGTGCAGAAATTATCTACGTACAAGGTATGTCCTTCATTTAATAATTTTTCTGCAGGCTCACTGCAAACGTTTTGAGCTAATCCGATTTGCCTGACTCGGCTAGTCTCTCGTCCAGAATATATTTTTATCAACCATGCATAACTTTTTCGGTTGAACATAACTTAAATAATTTTATTCCATATTTTTGTGTCTTATTTGGTATATATTGTCTAAACATAAGCCTTCTCCTCCAGGGAACCATTATCTCATCGATTATGATATCTGGACACAGTGAAAAAAATTTTTTAGTAACTGTAGTCAAAGCATTAATCTATGGTAGTATTTTTCCAAGCCTATCACCTCTTTAAATCGTTTCATTATTTGCAAAGTGAAAATCTGATAATAATTCAAAATGATTACAAGACATTATGGTACACAGCAATGTGGAATTTTAAAGGGGATCTTTTGACCAATATTTAGTCATAGATATTGGTTTCACTAGACCCATCCAAATTAGAAGAGCAAGGAATTTTTTAATTTCTTCAGAAATATGTTTCCATTTCTTTATTTGACTATATTCTGTATTTAGATGTTGAAGTAGTTTTTGTTCCACATATCTGTTTAACTCCTTTACCGGAAGGTTTATTTCTTCGTCTAAAAATAGTGAGAGAACTTCACCCGGACTAATACCGTGAGGTAATTCTGTCAGAAGTCCACTTTTTCCTGTGAATATAAACGACTTTTGTCTGCCAGTGAACTCTTTCCCTGAGTACTGTCCAGTGCGCCATCATCATCATCATCATCATCTGTTTCTTCCTCTTCTTCTACAACTGATTGTTCTAAAACCTCCTCAGTTTTTTCAATTTAAGCATCATCTTTCTCCTCGTTCTCTGAGCTTGAACTTGAGAACATTTATGTATCTTCTGACATGGATCACTTCATCATCACTACTAGTGTTACTTTGAACTGTATTTTTACATTGCCTGATAACATGGTAAGGATATGAAAAATCACAGAGCGATACTTGAAGGATGTGTAGACTTTGAAACACAGAATAAAACTGCCAAGCTGTCGAACAGAGCACACGAATGAAAAAAGAGTACCATTCTAAACAACTGCTTATCTGTTAGTTCTAATTGGTTCATATATCACTCTTGAGCTAACACATAGCAAAGTAACGCCACAGCATTCCAGACTATTCCATTACTTGAATTTATTCTGTGTAGAATAAAGACATTCCAAGAAGAAATAAATCTCTGAAGAGGCTGAAAAGTTTAAAGAATTTTTTTAAAAACAATTCCTGTTATGTTGGGAGAAAAACAGGTTAATTATAAGCACATATATTGTTAGTGCGTCACACTGTGGTGAAGTGTGAATTTGGGCTCCGCAAGAAACACACCCAGTTCACAGTGGACAGTCTTAAGACCCTCAGTCCCTGCATCATGTGTGGGAAATGAACTAGCTACTAAGTCCCTTTTAACTACAAACTGCCAACTTCTTGCTGTGTCGACATGGTGGAACAGGGCTAGGAAGCTCTCTGGGGCATTTTTGTGAGGGCCCTAATCCCAGTCCCAGAGCCCTCGTGGCCTAATCACCTCCCAAATGCATTACCTCATAATACCATCGTTTTGGAAATCAGTATCTCAACATAGGAATTTGGGAGGGACACAGACATTCAGAACATAACAGCACCAGTGAACAAATAATTTAAACATTCAAGTCAAAATGGAGGAAGTATAAACACTCTTGTTGCATATATTATCAGAATTTCAAGGTCTGTCTGCTAAAGTCATAGTCACTGATTAAGACACTGTCAGCAATTTGAACTTTATTTTATTTGTGGACTTGATGGATTCTGATTGTGATTATATTTTGTGTTTGGTTAATACTTGTAGAATGAAAGGATGAGTGAATAAACAGTTTTCTATCACTTCTAAAGTAAAGGAGATTATATAGCTGGAGGCTTTGCCAGTCTTAATTGTGTATGACAGTGAGTGCTGATCAGAATGCTACTGAGAAATTTGGAGCCGAACCTCTGAGAATCTGCAGCTTTTCAGTATTGGTTGTCCTCTCACCCTACTGCAAGCCAGACTGTTCTCTTCAGTTCTATTCTTTATGGTGTTTTGTACCTTAAAAACAGAAGAGGACTCTTCTTTTTTTATTCATGAGTATCTAGCATCTCCTAGGAGAATTCTGCTTCTCATTTCTCTTCTGGGAAATAATGTAGAATTCTCAGTAGAAAGTCTTGTACCTAGTTTCAGGGCCATGAGTCCACAAATGGACAGAGACAAATCAAAGGAGTGATATTGTGATCAAACTAAGTAGGACAAATGCCTGCCTAGAGTAGATTTTTAAAAAATTTTTTGTGGAAAAAAATGCTCACTGTAGAAATGTAGAAAAATACAGAAGAATATTAAGGAAATAAACTTCCTATAATCCTCAAAACCAGAGATAACTAGTGTGGCTATTGATTTTTAAATGCATATGTCTTGATTAAATCATTGAGATCTTAACTAATTTAGATAATGATGAATATTTAGTTATTTATCCTTCCTTTCTACTTCTTACGCAATTAAGTTTTCCCCTAAACATTATTTAAGTACTAATATTATGAGTATAACAAAGTATTCTCATGCGGCTTCCAGTTTTTCTTCTGTTACAACTTGTATGAATAAATCTGTATGTGACTGTGATGTTTTTCCTTAGGATTGATCCATAGGGTTTGAAAATTGATAGATAAATATTATAGTACTAGAAAATGCACTTATTTAAATTAGAGAAGTGATATGAAGGTACTTTCTAATGTAATCCAGGAATTTACAGATGGAGACAGTATTCTCAACAGTTTAATTTTTTAAATTAAAGATTTCTTTTTTCAATCATGTTTACATACCTAGTTACAGATATGTATTTTATTGAGCAAATCTTGATTTTTTGGTAAAAAATAATACATTATTTTAAAACTTTACAGTAGGTTTGCATATAGTATGTAGCATACTTGACTGATTACTGTATATTCAGAGTTTTATTTTTTGTTTGTATGTGAGTTAGTGAAAAATGCCTGATACAACTGCACAATGTAGGGAGAAGTAGAAGCATGGTGGTGTCTTTTTATTGTTCCTTCGGTTTCACTTGTTCTAATTATAGAAGCTTACATCACCTTAGTTGATGATGAAGGCTTCCCTCTCCCTCTTTGCCTTTTATTCCTCCATCAGTCCCTAAGGATAGATCATATTTCATACTGCATATGTGTCCTGCTGGTGGCTCTGACAGGATTTTCAACAGCGTGGTGCTGATCATTTAGTGGACATAGTAGACAGTGTGCTTCAGCACACTGTTTCTTACAGAATAGGAAGAGAGTGTTAGTATTCTGGCTTCCCTTTCTTCAGAAAGGATGAGGAATACATTGGATGCATTTTGAAAGCAGAAATTCCAGAGGGGCACCAGTAATTAGAGTAAACCATGTCTGATAACTACAAGGATGCATTTCAGATGTTCAAGTTAAGCAAAGGGCGGGGGGAGGAATAGAAAAGCTTGCTATGATCCTTTAAAAGGGATTGTATATTACCTCTGACATGGTAGAGTGTCATTTATTTGTTCATTTTCCAAAACAGTTAAAAGTATTTTTCCTACGTAAATCAGTACATTTAACAGTTTATATTTCAGAGATTAAGTGCTTACAACAAAAATGCAGAAATTAGTGGACTGTTTGTTTTATTTTGTAAAACTACATAATTTTCCTTTTGTTCCTAACCTTCTTTTGAGTTTGGCTTCTTTAAATTATGATTATATTATTTCTCTGTGCAAATGGGGAATAAACTGTATGACTCCGCCTGAGATTATTACAAACCAGGTTTTTATTAATATTGGGTTTTTTTTTTGCTTTTCATAATGTCTGGAATGTAAATCTTCTGATATCTTACCTTAATCTATGATGATTTTTTTCCTCTTTCTTTCAGTGTTGTTACTTAATGAAAAAAGATACGTTTATAAATCAATAAAAAATGTTAAAAAAAGATACATTTATAGTTTACTAACTGTTAAAACCTCATTGGCTTTCTATACAAGATGATTTCAAATGTTCTGCTTTGTCTTTTTGTTTAGAAATAATTTATACAGTTATATTTTATATTAGTTTATATAATTTATAAAATAAATATATAAAATAATTCAATTATTAATTATATAGCATTTACATTTTTATAAAAATGTATAATGGTTTGAAGCTTTACAAAGCCAGCATACGTTGATTGCTTTATTTGTTAGTAGTTTGAAAGACCTTTTTAAACCTAAAGATTTCATCAGTATGCGTTAGCATCACGGTATTTCATATTCAGAGGAAATGCATTCTTAAATGACTATCCTTTGTAGATGCAGATTCCTAGTAATGTGTTGATCAGGGCATTCCCCTTTGTTGCAGTTACTTCATTTGAATTGGTGAGATAATGAAATGGAGATCACAAGAAAATTTCTAAAGTAATGGAAGTGAAAAATCATTTATTCACATAATCATGTATTTTAGTTATTTGATAAATTACTGACTTCAAAATATGTTTATTTTTTGTTCAGTAATTAAGAGAGTAGTCATTATTTCTGAAGACACAATGTGGTATAGTGTATCATCAGAGTGGTGGTGGGTTCACCTGCTCAATATAGAATTTGGCCTGTTTGTTTCTTTCATGGTATTGTTGCACAGAGAGATTTTGCATGCTAGGCTTACCATACAATTCCCTAGAATGGCAGATTCTATGAGATGATTGGTAGAACAAGGAAAAGGATGAGGTCATCTTCACTTACAGGCCAATCTAAAGGAAAAGAGAGTTGTTCTTTTGTGTTGGTGTTTGCTACAGTAGTTCTAACATGTAACAGTGGATTGCATTTCATACACAGGGCAGAGGTTTTTTTTCTTTTTTTTTTTAAGCAGCTAAGAGGTGCTGTCTGTCTTGCTCAGCTTGAGGTCCTCCTTTGTGTGCTATCAGCATGATTTATAAAAAGGAGGAAAGATGCCCATTAGGATTTTGATTTTTTCATTTGGTTGTAACTTATCCTGTTGGTACTGTATGTGAATATAATGATTGTCTGGCATTGAAACTGTAATGTTCTTAAGTCATGTTAATGTTTGTGTGCAGAATACTCGTCTTTTAGGAAATTATCTTTAGGAAGTGTTTGGTTTCATTTACACACAAGGTGCCTACTGTCATTTTCCCATTTTTAAAAATGAGTGTTAAAATTAGATTTTAGTTTATTCTTGAATGCTTAACATTTTGTTGAAATTCCAACCTATTGTAGTTTATTTAAATTAATTAAATGGAAAAAAATACATTGGTACTTGAAAATCAACCTGTGCATATTTTCCATATATTAGGTTTATTAATTAGTCATTGTTATTTGTATTTCTTAGAATTAATTTTATATTTAAATGTATATTTTGTGTATTTTTTGAAACTTTTTTGGAAAACAAATAATGGTTAAGTTTTATGGATACCCAAGTTTATAAATGATCACTTACTGTGAAAGTGTGACTTGTCTTTTATTCAGTGTAATACTTAGTTTTTCTAAAGTCGTTTCTAGTCTTATAAGTAGTAGCATAGTTCAGAGTGGCAATGTAGTGTTGTTCAGAAAGTGAATATACTTTGCCCAGAGGTATTGAAAAACTATTTATTTATTTGTTTTTTTGTTTGTTTGTTTTTGGCTAATGACACGATATTTCTCTCTCTGACAGTCAGTAGAGTCCTTTGTAATAACACCTGTCTCTCATGTAATTTAAATTTCTCCTCTAAGGTGCATACCTTTTTCCCTCAAAACAGTGGTAGATGAATAAAGCAAGATAGTTTTATTACTTTGATATATTCATTGATGTTACTCTCATAATTTTGCTGCCTGGAGGCATACTGACTGTATTTTGCCATTGGAAACTATGTTTTACTTGGACTATTGGGAGGCACAATTACAAACCTTTAGTGTAAACTCTTTGTGGGAGTGTCTATCTACATTAGATGCCTTGTGGCAGGATCTTGAAGACTAGGAAGGGTACTAGAGGAATTGTGTTTTTAGTTTGGACAGGGTGTGTGGTAAGAAAGAAATTTTTTTTCCTGTTATTTTTGTAGAAAAATGGTATTTCATTCTAGTCCAAGCTCAGTTTGGAAGCAGGTTGAATCATTTTCTTTTCTGATTCCTTCTGAATTTTACTTCCATTCCAGTCTCTTTCTAGGAATTTAATGTTAGGCTGTAGGAAGGTACCATATTGCATAGAATATTCTTCCTCAGAGGGGTTGGTGCATGCTGCAAGTCAGCTGTTGTGCCTGTGGGGTTTTTTTCTTCTCAGCTTTCCTCTGCAAAATGAAATTCTGTTGTTTTCATTTAAATTTGCTGTTTACATACAAATCTTAGTATCAGTTTGATATTTTTAATGTTAATTTAAGGTGGTCTTGAAGATTATACCTTTCCAGAAGTTATTTGATAAATAAGTTTTGCAAGCAGAAACCCATGAAATATTAGTAGTGTTATGAATGAATACATACGTGACATCTGAGAACTAGTCTGCCTTCTGCTTTTGCAGTGCAGGAGTGTCTTACCAGAGCTAATTATTTTCCCTTGGGAGGACAATACTCTGTTAAATTTGAATAATAATGTTAGGAAGTGTGGCATCCCAAATAAAGCAGTCTATCAGTGCATGGAAGTAAAAATCAAAGAGATTTTAAAAACTGAAATAGATGCTTAAGCCAATTTTTTTTTTCTTACAGAATTTAGCCTGCTGACATGTCTCACAGAAGGGTGTGTGTGTTTTCAATAAATTGCTCTTGGGGCTGCATCTGCAGATACAGTAGCCAATTGATCTAATGCAGTTTCTGAAGGCTTTCTATACAGGTGATGTCATCCTTTTAGCTCTATTCTCCTCCCACTCTCTTTCCTTCTTATTAGATATTTCATCTTACTGCAGAGCATAGAATCAATAGGAGCTTCTCCTTAGGGAGCTGCTGTGAAACAGGCAAGGACAGTAGGAATTAGGACACTAACATATAGTCTTGCTTTAGCAGAAGATGTAGTGTTTTTGTATGATATCATAAATTTTCAACCAGAAAAGCCAGACTTAGATCAGCACTACTATCTTACTGATGCATTAGAACAAGAAGCAATGCTGCAGAGCTGTAAATAGTGCATTTGAAAAGAGAAATTTTTAATTTTGGAGATTCTCAGGCATTCTACAGAACAAACCTGTTAGAGCATATATCTTCTAACTACCATTTGCTCAACGGTTGATTTTTTTTTTTTTTTTGAACCTCTGGTGATTAACAATATAAAGAAGAAACTTTCATCTTAAGGATACAATGTTCTGGTTTGCTTCTGATGCAGAAGAATTACTGCAGTGTTTACTCTACAGAATGAAATAAGTTGAAGAAAAGAAAGCTGTATTACAGAGAGGAAAGGTTTCTCAGAATTCAGCAACACAGATTTGGTGCATGTTGCCTTATTTGCTTTGATTCATACTGTATTAACTGTTGTGTTACCACACTGTGTGCATGTCTGTGCCAGGTGCTTGAGGAAGCATGTGTATGTCTGTGTGTTCTAAGCCAGAAATATAAACATCTTGCTTTACTGTGATTTGCTTGTTAAAAGTGAACATTTTGATGAAAACTGTTGCAGTTATTTAGAAGCTAAATTCTAAGCTACCAAAAGCTCCTCATTTCAGTTTGAAAGGGATTTGGAGAAGGTGTTTTTACACTGCGATTTACACTGCAAATGGTGCATGATTTGTAAAAAAGAAACTTAGAATTTTGTCAACATACTCATCGGTGTGGGTCTGGTTTGAAAAGGAAACTATCCTTTCCAGCTCAGGAAATGGCTTTTCTTGTTCGCTGTTATGCCAATTGTCTTCAGCCATGGGCCTCCAAAGTAAGTAATTGTTTTTTTTTCTTTGAGATTGATATTATCTAGCTGTTACATTCAAGTCCTACTATTTTGAATTGCAAATAAGCTTTATTGTACTATTATATTTTCCAAACTTTAAAAATAAGAACTGTAAAGCAATCTAAAAAGCTCAACCTCATGGCCATTTTGTTTTTCAGTTTAAAGGAATCTCTGAACTATTCTAATGTACCTGAAAGAGAATTTTAAAAATACTTTCTTAATAATCTACAGTCTTAAAATGCAGTACATTTGAAATGTACTGTCTTTGGACTGAATCATCATTTGTTTATGGCTATTTCTGTACTTCCCTGTGATCTTACTCTTACTTGAATGTATTGTATTTACTCATTTCCTTAAATGGTATATTTAGGTATGCTAGTCTCATCTATAGTCATAGGACGTTTTTCACTGATAGGGTACTGTCAAGTAAATTATTGAATTATATTATTTTATGAAGACTGGGTAATAATTCTTAAGCAGTGAAATAATACTAAGAAAATATTATGAAAAGCAGTTACAAGAAAAGATTTTAATAATGTTCCTATTATTTTCAAAATAGTAGTAAGTGAACCATTAGTAGCTTGAAATTGCTTAAGATCATCTATTATACTTGTCATTTTAAAATAAACACATTAACTCACAGAAATGCAAAATGCTACACAACAGGATATGCTTGGTTTTAGGAAAGTTTAAAGTGTGATTTAATAAATTGTATTGTTCATAGTGGCTTTTTATATAGATCTAGAATTTGAGGCCACTTATCTTTCCTGTTATGTAAATTTCAAAACAGAAGTATGAATTTTTAGTTGTGTTTTAGTAAACATTTTAATTGTAACATTGGCTGTGTTAAGATTTCTTTATGGTCCTGTTGAATAGAGACAGGCACCATACAAGCATTTCTTAGGATGAGCTGAAATCATGTCTTTGTTTAAAGATTGTCCTATTGATGGTGACTAAGGAAGAAATACTATGATAGCATCATGGTGTACTGTTTTAGCTGAAAGATAGCTCATTGGATGTCTTTCTCAAAGGCACCTTCTGGAAGTACTTTTAAATTCACTGTCCATTTGGCAAACTGCTGATTAAAATATAAAGAGATGGGAAGAAGCCTAGGTACACGCTTCGTTTGTACTATTATCTGGTAAGGCGTGGATGGTCTCTTTAGTGGAAATGCCACCTGTGGGACCTATGGATTGCTGATGCTTGGCACTGAGGTTTAAAACAACATGTAGAAGGGGAATAGATGAGAGCAGATTTTAAAAAATTCAAAGGAAGGAATGAGATATAGGAGTTGTTCTTTAGAATACTAACAAAAAATAGCCTTTGGGGGTACCGGTAACCAACTTTTGATTAAATGTTTAACAAGTGTGGAAGAGCCAAAGAGGATTTTAAATACCAGATTTTTTAAGGTTCCATTAAATGCTTACAGATATTATCTGAGCAGCATGTTGTGATTTGTACTTTACTGTGTAGATTAAGTATTTATAATAAAGTACATGTTTCCTCCCCTACCCCTTCCATGTTACTATTGTTAAAATTTTAACTGTGGCTTGTGATTAAGCATATTAAATTGGTGATTAACTTTTCATACTTGCTACTTTGGTTTTCTTTCTTTTTTTTTTTTTAACATTTTTTATTGATTTATAATCATTTTACAATGTTGTGTCATACTTTGGTTTTCTAATATGTCTATTACTGACCTTATTTATTAGTTTGTTTTTACCCATACTGCTACTTTGATTTCATTACTTCTGAATTCATTTAGTTTATTTTTTTTTCACTTTTTTTTAATTGAAGTATAGTCAGTTTACAAAGTTGTGTCAGTTTCTGGTGTATAGCACAATGCTTCAGTCATACATGAATATACATATATTTGTTTACATATTCATTTAGTTTCTTGGTTAAATAAATAGTTCTAGCAGCAATGTTCAAAATGCTTTTTTTTATATTTACCCTTCAAATAATTGTTTAGTTCTATATAAAAATAATAAATCTAAAGTCTTTTCCCTGTAGCACTTTGAAAAAGTTAATGTGCTTTCTTCCAGCATCCAGCATTGGTGATGAGAAGTCTGGGATTCTTGTAATTGTTCCTGTGTTAAGTAATCTCCTTTTCTTCTTATCGGTTGTTAGTTGTGTCAAATTTGCTTCAGTTTGTTTTATTTTTTATTCTTGGTGCCGTAAAGTTTTACCATGGATTATCTAACTTTTTGTTTTGTTTCCCCTTCTTGGCTTTAGAAAGTCTCTCTTAAGCTGAAGATTCCCATTTGTCTTCAGTTGTGAGAAATTTGGTGTTTTTTTGTTTGTTTGTTTTTGGGTTTTTTTTTTGTTTTTTTTTTTGTTTTTTTTGTTTTTTGAAAACTGCGAGTCTTTTTCTCTTGTCACTCCTGGTGTTGGAACCCTGGATCTGTCCATTTGTTTCATACTTTATTCTCACTTGGTGCATTCTCAGTTTGATATTCTGGCTTATTAACTCATTCTGCATTTGTGACCAACTGCTGTCCTGCTATTTATCTTTTAAATTTCTAAATTGAATCATTGTTACTTATTTCTGAAATCTCTTAAGTGATGCTTTTTCACAACCACCCTTTTTGAATAACTTGTTTTCACTTTATGGATCCTATTTTTCGTCATTGTCATATTAGGTCTTTCTTCAAGTTTAGATTTTTCTCTTTAGTTGAATTTTTTTGTTGTTGTTTTCTTTCAGACAGTTGCTTTTCTTGAGTGATTCTTAGTTGAGAGCTTACCTTCCTGGTCTGTTACGGTGCTTGCCCTAAGTGATTGTTGACTGGATGGAGGAGGCATTACCCCTTTGACTTCCGTTTCCTTCTTTAGATGCTCCTACAATCACTGACCTAGGAAGTGCTTCCTTTCTCACTTTTACTCACAGCTACATCTATAGGTAATTTCTTGACCCCTACCTCACTTGACCTATCTGCAACATTTGACACAACTGATCACTTTTTCCTTCTTGACACTGTTTCTTCAGAGTAAAAGTCATCCGAGACTTGCTGGACAGTGTATGATCTCTTCCCTTTCCCTTATCTTCTACTCCCTTTCTCCTTGTTCCCTCCAACCTACTTTGGTTTCCTTGCTTGTCCTCAGACTTAACAGGCATTCTTAAAACTGATTGCCTCTTTTCTCAACAATTCTATTTGCACTTTTAACAAACTCACTATTAAGTGCAAATATTGATTGAAAGCTGCTCTGTGGTTTTAAAAATGTTAAAGTGGGGAGAAATCTGTCTTAGAATTGAAAAACTCTACTACTTGTTGAGTTATTTAAATGTCCCTCCCCCAGCCCTCATCTTTTAGTAAAAATGAGTTGGGAATGCGTATTTCCTCTGTAATTTCACATGCCTCAGGCACAGTAGTGGTTGGTGTGTATACCCAATGCTCCAGTGATTAGATGTAGCTATTTCCTTTATGGCTTTTGAGAAATTTAGACTACCTCCATAAAACAGGCTCCAGACTGCTTTTGAGGACTTAGGGTATATTTTTAACTCTCTCTTACTGTTAGCTGATACTACTGTGGTATGTCACTCTGTCTAGTCCTAGAAGCTTCTTTGTAATTCTGGTGACTTGCTTTTGATTTCATAAGGCCTCCGTCTTTTTGTGCCTTGACTAATGTTTCCTGTCTCCCATATGTATGATTTTCTTCCATTTCATCTTCTTTGCTTCTAGAGTAATGTTTTTCAAAAGCATATTTCTTCCATTTATTTTCATGCTTAAAACTTTTCTAGTACAAGAAATCTAAGCATCCCAAAATGCTATAACTGGCCCTTCATCTCTCGTATCTTCCTATATACATCCCTACCTGAGCTACATGGGTTTACTTATTGTTTCCTGAATGCATCATGCTTATTCAAGCCTGTGACCTAATACTGTTCAACAGAAATATAATGTGAATTACGTATGTAATTTTAAACCTTTTGGTAGCCATATTTAAAAAATTTAAGGTAAAATTTATATGATAATATGTCCAGTAAGTTTTCTTCAATATGTAGTAAAAATACAGTAATTATTAATGAAATATTTACTTTAAAAAAAAGCTAAATCCAGATTTGCATTTTGTATTTGACAGCATGTCTCAATTTGACTAGCCACGCTTCAAGTTCTCAGTAGCCCTGTGTAACCAGGGCTGTCATGTTGGATGTTACAGTTCTGGGTCTCTGTCAGGACTATTTAGTACATTTAGTCTGCTCTTTACCCCTGGGGAGAATGAGATCTTCCTAGGTTGCTTTTGTTATTTTAGTATTTTAATTGTTTTTCTTAAATCTCTCAAAACCCTGATTTTTATCACTGTTATCACTAACACCAGGTATACCCTAAGGGCTCCTTATTCAGTGATTGGGGAATTAGACCATCAAGATTGTTAAAAATTTATTTATATTAACAGCAAATGAGTTTATAGTTATGAAATGTCTTCCTGTGAGTAGCAAACAGGAACTTAGAGACTTTGTGATGTGCCCAAGAATCATCTTTATTCCTTGATATTTTTAAGATTTTTGAATAAGTGATTTCTGGATACTAACAGTGCTTCTGTATCAGGTAGCTACATTTTAAAAAGCAGGTTCTAACAATGCAGTTTGCAATTTAATAGTGATCTTTGAGGAATGCTGTTCTCTTAGGGAATTGTGTAGTTTTTAAATGACTTTTGCTAATTTCTTCAGCCATTGAGCCTTTTTCCCCACAGTATATCCATGAGTTTTATCTCCTGAAATAGTATCCCAGAGTATGCAGTTTAGGAAGTGCTACTTCCACTGAAATACTGAATGTATCTGTGCTGAGACTTTATCTGTTCAGATATCCATGGAACCCTTCTGAGCAGCAGTGACAGTGTTTAGAAGTCAAATATTCATACAGTTGTTCTTCAAATACTTAATGAACAGGTATTGTATGTGGGGTAGGCATCACTTTGCTAGCCCTTCATTACGTAGAAATGTGAAATGTAAATATATAACAATATGTTTATGTTTTTATATAATATACATATGCGATAGGAATATGTAGAGCGTGAGTACTGCATTCAAAGGATTGGAATGAAAACACAAGTATTTCACTTCCCATTCATTCCTCAGCTTCCCCTACAGGTCCTTATGTTGGGAGTATATGTCGTTACCTCATTTATGTCACTTTTTACTCTGTTTCCAATGCTTGTAAGTTAAATGTTTATTATAAGCCCAACTTTATATATCAGGTATTCAATATTTGTCATGTTCTCTCAAGGAATTCTAATAAATCTCATCTTTAAAATTTAATACTTCCATCATTACAGAAAGTTAGAATGTGTACTGTGTGTATAGCAACCCTTAGTTGCTACGGGTTACAGAATCTCAAACATTCCAGTGTTTGTGGCCACTTTTAAATAAGGTAGGAGAAAATTGCCTTAGCATATATGTGTATATATTTGTTTTCAGTTTTGAAATTTTTCAAATAATCTATTTATAGAAATAATAGGGGAATTCTTTTCCATATGAAAATAAAACATTTCAGCTAGATGTTACAAATAAAGCTAAAATTCCTTTTGGACCACCACCCTTGATCTTTTACCTTCACTAGAGAGTGCTGCTATAGATTATCTAGTATATATTCCTCTAAATCTTTACCCCTAAACCTAGATAAGTATATACAAAGAAAATATAAAATATTATTTTTATGCTTTTAAAAAACTGAGTCATATCTTTTATATTTATCATGAAAGTTGCTTTTTAAATCAGTACATCTTGGAGTGCTATCCAGGTTTGAGCATTCAGATCTCCTTTGGACCATTGCATTGTATTTCATACTGAGCTGTATTACACTTCAGCTGTTATCCTTCAGTACTTGTTTTATCTTTCCTTTAAACTATTACAAATATTGTTTGTAATGAATGTCCTTGTACATTCTTCGTTGTGCACCTGTATGTTTCTTTAGGGTAAGTACTCAAAGCGGAATTGTTAATTTATAAGATTTATGTATTTTAAATGTAGTAAATCTTGCATTTGCTCCTCAAAGTGGCTACTTCTCTTATTACTCTCCAGGGTAGCTCTTCTAATTCATAACTCCCATCAGCCACTTATGAGAATATTGTCTTCCTCCGTAGCCTTGCCCATATTTTGTATTATCAATTTTTATTTTTGCCAGTCTGATGGGGGGAAGTTACTTGTATTAATTTTTATTTCCCTGGTTGCTGGCCGTGTGTAACAGCCTCTTCCAGCTGTTTCTTCTGCTGCTGCTGTTATTTAAGTGGCCTCATGTTGAGATGGCAGAGCAGAGACCAAAGCAGCCCGGATATCTGGAGATCAAGACCTGTGGGATAAGTTAAAGCCATGCCTAGAGGCCATTTTATAGCTCTATTATGAGTATTTAAAAAGGCAGCAGAAAATCAAAGAGCTGCGTATAAATGGTTTCAATAATAAAGAAGACAGGATTATGTTTCAGCTCAAAAATCTCCCTCCCACTTAGTTTCTATTGTTCAGATACAAAGAAAAGATCTCATCTAGGAATGAAGTAGATGGAAATGCAAAGACTGAGTATAGTTTTTAAATGACAAATGTTTGGTTGGGATGTCAGGATGGGGAAGATATTCTATATTCCAAGATTTCTATAGAAATAAGACCAAGGATAAGGAGGTAATCCATAAAAGTTAACACAGTGAATCAAACTCAGAAGAGCAAGTCTACAAATTGGCTTCATAATGATACTTCAGATGTACTGAGCGATCTTCATTCTTACTAGACCCTAAATGGCAAACATTATTATTATCTCTACCTTACTGATAAAGAACTGGGGCAGTGAGATTAAGCAAATTGCCCCAAATCTCACACTGAAGTAAGTAGTGGAATTGGAATTTAAATCCAGGTTTATCTGAGTCTGCTTCTCTCTGCAATACTTTACTTTGTGTCAGGAATTCTGTTGGTAACATAAAGATGAAAAGAGATGGTTCCTAGCTTCAAGGAGCTCACTGTAACAGTGTAGATTAGACACAGATTTATAAGCGTACAGATCTGTTTATAATTCATAAAGAAAACAGATCTTCATATAGGAATCCTCTCAACTTCTTTATCTGATAGGAATAATAATGATGGTGCTTGAAGCTAACATTTGAGTTTTCATCACGTGTACCAAATATGTAAACTGTAGCAAATATATCCTACGTGAGTTTTTACAAAGACTAATTTGAATAAGGGCTGCTGCAAATTCAAGAATAGTGAGTAAAATAAAAATGATGAATGTAATGTAGGACTAATGCTTATTAGAGCTAGGATTGCTTCTCTTATTAAATGGAACTAATAGGTAAATGCTATTATTATACCCAATTTACAGATTAGGAAACCATGGTCTGGAGAACTTATAAAGGTTGCCTTTCGTCATATAGCTAGGAAATAAGGGTACTAAAATCTGAAACCCAGGCTGCCTTACTGTAAATCCATTGTTCTTTCCTACTAACTTGTTTTCTGTTATTAAGCTAGAAATTCGTAACACCCAGTAGTTACTGTTTTCCTTATGACTAAGAAAACAGAAAGGAAGAGATTTTTCCTTCAGTAGGAATTGTTGATTTCTTAAACCTTCTCCTCTGTCGATCAGTTCATCTGCCTTTTTTCCTTTTCTTCCTGACCCCAGCCAGGGCTTAACAGCTGACTTTTCATGAGCAACCTCAGTTCACTTACGTCATCATCTGCCAGACTACCAGGTCTGGCAAACTTTCCTATTTTCCACACCCATTTCCTATATGTGAATTTCTGAGGTCCACTGGAGCTCACCTGTTCATAAGAACGAATGTCAAAAGTTTTATTTGGAGGCTGGGAAGGCTTCTAAGCTAACAGCTTGAATACAGACATAGATGATTAAAATACATAGTTTCTTGAAGACTGTGTATACATATGAGGGAAAGATTTACATTAAGAAGAGGCTAGAGGTGGAATGTAATCAAGAATGTCAAGCTAGATATTTTGAAATTGATTCCTATAGGCAACAGAGAACTATTGTAGGTTTCTGGGAAGGGCAGTGAAATAAGAGCTACACTGTATGTCTCAGATGGGTTTAACCCAGCAAGGTGTATATTTTGCTGACTCAAAGTTCTCTATAGGTACAGGCAACTCTTTGAGGCAAGTGTTTTACATGCAGAGACGCAGGTTTTAATTTTTATTCTGTTTAATATTTCTAATTAATATATTAAATGTTCTTTTTAAATAATTTACAATATGACTTCATTGACCTATGAGCTATTTAGAGGTTCGTTTTATAATTTTCTGATACATGATAATTTTCTAGTTATTTTTGTTACTTATTTCTGACTTATTTGCACTATGATCGTGGGATCTTCTCTGTATAATTTTAGTCTTTTGAATTTTGTTGAAGCCTGCCTTATTGTCAGTTTTCGTAAATGTTTATTTATGTACCCTAAAAGAACGTGTATTTTATAGTTTTTGTTGCAGTGTTCTGTGTACATACACTTTAGGTCAAGTTTGTTAATTACGTTCATATCTTCTGTATCTTTACTTTTTTTTTGATTATTCTGTCACTGAGTGATCTGAGGTAAAATTTCAGTGGCATAATTGTGGATTCATCTACTTCTCCTTTTATCATTATCATTTTTTTGCCTAATCCATTTTGAGGCTATGTTACTAAGTGCGTATCTGTTTAGTGTTGAACTTTTTATCATTATGAAATGTCCCCTTTTATTTCTACTAATGCTTTATTAATGCTTTTGCCTCACAGTCTATCTTGTCTGACATAAATATAACTACCTAAGCTTTCTTTTAGTTTGTGTTACTATTTTATATAGTCAGTATTCATGTTGATTTACTCACAAATTTCCTGTTTTCATTGGTTTTCCTTCTTCCTGCATCTAGCAGCTTTCATTTGGAATAATTTTCTTTATTCCAGTGGATTTTCCTCATTGTATGTCTGCTGGGGTTATTTCTCCTCTTCTTTGTTTCTTTGAAAGTGACTTTATTTTGCCCATTTTGAGGACTTTTTTTACTGGGTGTAGAATTACAGCTCTTGGAAATATCACTCCATTGTCTTCAGGCTTCCAAGTTTCTCTTCTGAAGTCAGCCATCAGTTTAATTTTTGTCTTGTCATAGTAATCTTTTTTCCCAGACTTCTTTTAAGACTTCTCTGTTTTTCCTTTTTTCCCAACATTTTTACCCTGGTGTGCATAGATATGGTTTGTCTTTTATTTATCTTGCCAATAAATCTTAAAGCTGCTTGATCTGTGAGTTTGTATCTTTTGTCAGTTTTGGAAAAATGCTCAGCCCTCATTACTATGCCTTAAATACCCTTCTGTTTCTATGACTCTGGTTATTTAGATGTTACCCTTTCACTGTATCTCCTGTTGCTCTTACCCCTTCTCTCCTAGCTTCATTCTTTTTACTTTCCGTGCTTCATTCTAGGTATTTTTTTCAGACCAATCTTGATTTTTCTTTTTTTTCTTAGCTCTGTCAAATTTGTTATTGAATCCGTCTGTTGACTTTTTAAATTTCCATAATTGTATTTTTCAGTTCTAGAATGTTTATGTCATTCTTTGTTAGTTTTTCTTTCTTTGCTAAAATTCTTAGTCTTTTTGTCTGTATATGTCATCACTAAATAACCAGATATGGCCAGTGAGCTGCATGACTTTTGAGCTAAGAATGATTATGTTTAAAAAAAAAATTCAGAAAAAAAGTATACCACAGAGGTTGTATGTGGTCTGCAAAATCTAAAATATACACTCTTTGGTCTTTTAAAGAAAATGTTTTTCCAGCGGGGATGATACAGCTCAAGTGGTGGAGTGCATGCTTAGCCAACCTCTCATGTATATGAAATACAGTTATTTTATAATCTGTGTCTGATAACTCCATTGTTTGAAAGTTTTTCTTCACTGATGTCTAGAGTTTATTATTTCTGTTAGTTTTCATGAATGTCATTTTGTCTCTAAAGTGTCTGGATTTATTTGAGCAGTAGATACTGTGTATGCAAAAATTTTTAAATAATTTGAGACTTCAGATGGTTTTCTTTCCTGTGGTGAAGTTTTGTTTGTTTCCAGTAGCCAACTGGAGGCACTAGTAATCCTGCATAACTTTAATACAACATGAGATGGGAGATGGGATTGAGATGATTCTAAAATGGGCGTCAGTTTACACTTATTTACTAGATAGAGTATAAAGTACTTTGCAGGGTGGAAATCCAAAGCATGGCCCTTCCATGCTAGGTCTTGGAATATAACTTTTGTTTCTTTAACCAGGGGCTATCAGAAGTGCTTTTCAACCTGTTCTTTAAGAATCAGAGAATATTAAGAGAAAAGCAGCTTGAAAGGCCAAATTGTGTATGTGTGTGTTAAAATTTTTCTGTTTATCTGAATTACAGGATTCATCATAATCAGCAGGGGAAGTTTGTGATGTAGTTTTTGCGTGCATAGTTTTTATAATTACTGTGACTTCTCTTGAGATAAGATAATTCAGGCTTGGCCATTTTCTTCTTTAGGGTATATTTAGTTTCCACTATTTACGTGTGTGTTTCTTAAATGTTTTCCTATATAAAGTGATGAGAAACCCTGCTCTGAGAAGTAAGTAGATTTCTTTTAATGGTCCTGAGTAACAGGAAATTGCAGAGAAATTATTTGGAAAACATACCATCATATCTACTATGTAAAACTTTCACTGCTTTGGAACACAATGGGTTGTATCTTGTCTCAACTCCTATGGCATTTATTTTGTGAGACTTCTAGAAATTATGGTGTGAAATACATTGTACAGCCTGCATCCCTGATAAAAGTGTGATTATGTTAAAGATGAGGTGATGGAATCATTTCATTCTCTGTCTCTTGTATGTCTACACCTAGCACAGTTATTTATTAAATCATCTTGATTACTAACACATTTTTTAGGGGTCAACTATCAACGAATACATTATTAAGTGAAAAGAGGCCTACTAAATTTTTGGAATATTAAATACAGTCAGCTGTTACTTAAGCCTTGGTGCCAGATGTGGTACTTTAATCCAAGATATTGCTGTTTTATGCTGGTATTAGCAACCATTTTGTGTTAGTGAGGGGGTATGTGTGTGTGTGTGTGTGTGTGTGTGTGTGTGTGTGTGTGTAATAGCATTCCTACCCTTTATGGTGACAACAGCTGATTTTTTTTTGTAGAAAGAGGCCAAGGTTTTCCTCTGAAATACCATTACTCATGGTAATCTCTTTTGAAGACTGCTCAGTGGGCTCCCACTGTAGGCTTGCCTATTAGAATACTAATTGGATTCTTATCTTTTCCTAAGAGTGGAGAATTTAGAAGTGAGGTTGCACATGATTGTAGAGAGAACGAAAGATTTGTTGCAAAAGTTACAGTGTGTCAAGAACTCATCTAAAGATAATGTTTGGTATTTAGATTATCTTAAATTATTTTTTCTTCAGCTTCCAGCCGATCTTACCAAGATGCACATCGCTGACAACCCTCACCCACAGGTGACTCATGTGTCTTCTAGTCAGTCTGGTTGTAGCATTGCCAGTGACTCTGGGAGCAGCAGTTTATCTGATATCTATCAGGTAATACCTTAGGAGTTTAGATGATATGCATATGGCTTTTTTATTCTGTCACATACCTTGTGCTTATGCCTTAGGTGATCATATGTCTTTTAATTAGGGTGTGAAATTCCGACATAAGGTCTTTGCGAAAATATGCTTTATTTACTGTTTCAGATTTACAGGCATAATAAAAGAGGCGATCTGTCTTTTGAGGGTGATTAAATATGATCTAGCAGTGTATGGATATAGTGTTCTTTTTAATTTTTTTATCCAAGTGAGTCTATATTTAATATGTAATGTTTGTGTTCATAAAAAATAGATCTTGAAACACTGACCTTAAACTTATAAAAATGTTAATTTTTATAATAATTGACTATATAAATCTTCTTTGAAGAAAATTAGAGTCGCCTTTGTATTGTAAACACACTGTTAAACTTTCTAGTTGCCACATTTAAAAAGTAAAAGGAAACAGGTAAAATTAATTTTTTATTTATATCTTTTATTGAACACAATATATCCAGATATTCTCATTTCAGCATGTAATCAATGTTTAAAAATTATGAGTTACTTTATTTCTCCATACTAAGTCTTCAGAAGCCAAAGTTTAATACAAATTTATAGCATATCTAAATTCAGACAAGCCATGTCTCAAATGCCACATGTGGCTAGTGGCTGCCATGTAGTACTGATCTCTTGAAATAGAATCATTGTCTGAGGAAAACGTGTTAAACTGGTTGTATTTGAGTTACCCAGATTCAGCTGTTTGACAAAAATTGGCATTCCTCTGTTAAGGGGAATTTGTAGGCAGATATGAAATGCAAAAAACCCCTCGATTTTTGGTTTATGCAAGGCTTTTCTCTACAGAGGTTGTTGCTGTGGTCATGCCATGTATATCCCTTTGTTTCACATTTTATAGTAGACAGAACAAGGAATTTTTACAAAGTAAAGCTGCAAACAGTGCAGTGGTTCTGGGGCCACTTACTTTGTTCCTATAGTTGTTGGGCTTTGTGCATTTCACCTCTCCCGAAAAGAAATATTTTGTGGAAGAAATTAAGAGTTGTTACATACCTTAAAGTCAAAATAGAGCTGTGCTTCTCTGGACTCTGTGTTTTTCTTAGTGAAGACCCGGAGGAAGATTGACCCTGAATTAATGAAATTCAGGGATATGCCTATAGATTTCTTTCAAGATAAGTGGGAATATCTAGACCTTGCTAAGAAAGATAGATTGTAAGACAGAGATGTGTTGTTGACGACATATACATACCTGGTCTCACTAGTATATCCATCTCTAACCCAGATAAGATCATATGGTCATCTTTTTGGAGCAAGGAACAGAGCCCTGGATGGTTGTAAGGAAAGGCACAAGGAAATAGTGCACAGATTGAAGTTCAGGGTCACTTGGAAAGGCCTATGGTTTATTCCTGAACAAAAAGATGGGGTCCTGTATCTTTGGCAAGATCCTGGAGGAGCTTCTGTAGAACTGTGCTTATATTAGCACCTACAGGATATTCACCTACTGACTGGATGACCCATGTGAAGCTGGGACTGGAGCACAGCTGCTGATGTGGTTGGAAGTCTTCTGCTGTAGGACTATGGCCAACCTTTTATGTTTTTCTTCTCAGTAACTCTCTTCACAGTCTATTCTACTTTTTAAGAGATTCATTTTAAGATTGAATAAAACATTAGCAGGTATCCTTGTCAACTTTCCTGCACATCAGAAAAGTGCCTTCATTACAAAGTGAAGGAGATACTTTTTCATACCCCTTCATACCCCCAAAACCTGAAAGTTCTATCATTGGCCTTCCTCCCTTGATCATCATATTCAGCACCAAATCATACCAGTTCTGCTTTGTGCATATCATTGTGTTTGTGTATGTATGTTTGATGCTGAGATGTAATTACCCTCTTTAGGGTACAGGAAGACAGAGAACATTTCCATCACCTCAAAAAGTGCTTTGTATGTCCTTTTTTAGTCAGTCCCTTTTCCTGACCCCTAGACTCTGGCAACCACCAATCTGTTTTCTACCCTTACAGTTTTACATTTTGGAATCATATAGTTAAAAGATGATACAGTGTACAAAGTATGAAGTATAAAGTAACCAATAAGATAAAATAGGTTTCAGTGTATTTAGGGAGAGTGAACAGAGAAAAGGAGGAAAAATAATGAAAATTGAGAACCAAAACAGAAATTCAGAAATTTAAAAGAGAAAACTATTGTAATACTAAAGTCAAATATGCAAGAGTAAAAGATAAAATCTTTTAAGTGTAGCCAAAGAAGGTAAAAATCCCCAAACTTAGACTTTAGTTAAGCTTAGGACAATAACCAGAGGTTAGAAACAGCATAAAAGTTAAACCCACAAAGATAAAATGAGAAAGAAAAGAAATTGGAATCTTAAATAAATACATGCATATATATTTTATTACTGTTTTATGCCAAATGGTAACGGTGTTTTTCTATTGATGGTAGATTTGTGGGTAGTTTTTATTATGTTCCTGCAGCTTCTTTTATGTTTTTCTCCGTGAACATTATTATTTCTACATTTAACAAATTTTCAAGAGAATGTAAATAGAGTGTATAATTAAAAATAAAAATTGAATAAAATTGTGGAAAAAATTAAAGGAATAATTACTAGAGGATAAAAGAAATAAGAACAGAATAATAATAGATTGATAAACTGTATCTCCCAAAATGTAGAATTTCTGGACCTACAGTTTAAAAACAAAAAACATGGATACAGTAAGTAACACCAACTAGACTCTGTGTGTGTGTATCTCGTCAGATCCTCAGGACTAAAACAAAGGGAAGAAGAGGGGTGTTAGAGTTGCATGTCAATATTGGACCCTTGGTCTCTCTTGACCTCAGGTCTCCTTTTAGTACTTGCTAAAGCCGTGAATACACTCTTTGGTTAATAGACGTTGGTCCACACCGAAAGGTCCTTGTTACTTGATCCTGTCCCAGACCATTTGGCATAGACCAAATTTGCTCATGGACGTTTTGGACAAGACCAAACATCCTGCAAAGCACTTTCTGGTTACAGTTGTATGTTGCCAATGCTTATACCTTGGCCAGCAACATTTGAAGTGGTTTGCCTGTTATCCAGATCTCAGCATTTGAGAGATTTTAAAAGGCTAACACCAACAATGACTTGTAACAGTTTAAGCAAAGCCTTGTGAAATAATACAAATACGATTGACCTTTGAATAAAACGGGTTTGAAATGCACATATCTACTTATACACAGATTTTTTTAGTAGATACACACTACAGTACCTGCATACAGAACCGCAGCTACGGAGGGCTGACTGTAAAGTTTTATGTGTGTTTTCAACTGCTGAGAGGTAATCAGTGCCCCTAACACCAGCGTTGTTCAAGGGTCAACTATGTTTCTAATTTGGAGTGTTTGGAGGCAGGGGAGGAAGAGAGAGACATCCTAACAACAGTTCTTAATAGGAATATTGTTGACACCATTTTATATGGCCAAGTGTGTGAATATGCTCTGATGCGTTTACTTCTTGAGAGTTTTCGTATGTTCTGGTTTAAAAATAAAAGTCCTTGGCTCTCAAAGAAAGTTCAAAATAAAATATTTGTCACAGTTTGGGGAAAAAATGTGCAAGTAGTAGTTTCAGTGTGAATATGTTTCTAGTCAGGTTAGCTTAAAATTTTCGCTAAAAGTATGCATTAAGATGTTAGAATGTTCTTGGATGGAATATTTTATGTATCTTCAACGAATTCTCAAGAGAAATAAGGAGTGCCGCTTTCTCAATTTGTTTTTCTGTTTACTTTAGTCTTTTCCAAGAGCTGGAAGATTGTAAAATGCTAATTACTGAATTAAAGCACTTGTCTTTTCATTAACTTATTTTTAAATAACCTGAGATACACATCTATCTCCCACCTATCTTTTTGGCTTCTATACAGGAAATAAATGTGATCCTAAAAATCCCAACTCTGTGGCAGCATGATTCCGTAACTCAGAGCTCTACTGCCCATCTTTCCAGAGCTATGGTGCCACGTTTCCACCAGAATGTTCTTTTGACACTTTGACTAGTTTTATCCTGCTACATGTTTTCTTCTACTTGTCTTTAATATTTCTGTTAAGAATATCATCTGTCTCCTAGTCAAAGTCTCAGTTCTCTTTGCCTGATTCTGTTTTTTTAAAGTCCCACTTACATTGCAGGAACAGTATTAAACTTTCCTTCTCTATGAAAAAATATTCAGTACTTCACCATTATCTAATTTTCACTATTGATTTCAAATTTGTATTCAAATTCCAAGTCTTTCATTTCTTTTTTTGGGGGGGGGGGGTGAGGTAAGCCTTTCGTTTCTAACTATGGTCTGCAAATGGTTTTATATTCCTTTATTCCCCACTTAAACATTCTAGATTTTGGTCCTTGACAAATACATATGCTGTTCCCTGAACACGTGTGTCTTTTCCTAACCCTGTTTTGGTAGTGCTATTCTGCCTGCGGCTCCATCTAGGTGATATTTTCATATTGCCTCTCACATGTTGCCCATAGCTGTTGTTCTGTGTGTCGTGTCACTTTTTACACTTTGCTTTTTAGTGTAGTTACTTGTAAACTTGACATTTTTCATCATCATAGGAAATTTGTGGTGGGCAGAGTTTGTTTATTCCTTTTGTAGCTCATGCTGAGTTAAGCACAGTATTGGCACTAAGGAAGCAATCTGCATATATATATATTTTTAGTTGAATTACATTTAGTTGAAAGTATATGCCCATATTGTTTCCAGGGAACATACAGAGGGTCACTACTAACTAAAGCTTGATTATCCAGAGCAAAGGAGGCCTTTGTCTACCTATCCTGTTGTAGACACAATGGAAAGGGCCAGCCTAGACAGCATTACTGTAAAGAATTAATTTCACAGGGTTCTTGCCCTAGCCAGAAAGACAAAGAGGAAGCATAATGACAAAGTGGTCTCTGAAAAGGCTGAATGGTGTATTAAAAATGGGAATTCACAAAAGCACTGAAAATCTAAGATTCTGGCTTAATATTTGCCCTGAATTAGAAAATGTGGTTTTTGTAAGTTTGTGTAACTTCTCATTCTAACCTGTAGTTCCCCTTACTGTATCCTCATGCTTATCTAGATGCAAACAGGAAAAGGCTATCTTTTGGTGGTATATTTGAGAAGGCCAAGTCATCAGAAAATCACCTCATACTGTCTGCCTCACTAAATTATATTTAAACATATACACAGAGATATATTTATACTGTGAGGAAGGAAAAACCCAAGAATCTTAATACTTTTCTTATTAGCCCTTTCACCAATATACCTTTTTTAATCAGGACTTAATTCATTTGTCATTATTTTTCAGAGGATCTGCTATATTCCACGTGTTGGGATAAAGTAGTCAAAAGGCTCTGTTAAATTTTCTTTTTGGCTTTTTTTCTTCTTTGCTTCAGTTTGGGTAGTTTTTATTTCCTAAAATACATTTGCATTGTTTTCTATGAGTGACCTTTAAATTTAGAGGTTTTTTTTTTAATCTTCTGATTTCTTTACAATTATCTGAGACTAGTAAGTTTACAAACTTAAGATTGTAAATACAAATTTGTTTTTAAGATTGCTTAGAATAATCTCAGCTCCAATTAGATTCAATAATAAGGTACTGGGAAGAGATAAGTGTGTGTTTATTTCTTCACAGTTGTTCTATTTTAGCACTTTCCAGTACTACTCTTTACCTGTTTTATAATTCTGTTCTTAATTTACATGACTGCCTCCCCTATTAGATTCTAAACCTTGTGACAAAAGAATGATACCTTCTTTACAACACCCAGCATAGACTAATGAGGTACTCATAAAATGATTGTTGGTAAGCTATCTTTCTCTTTCCTGCACTTCATCTTTTAGGAGATGTTGTACTTTAAAAAAAATACAAGTGTTTATTGGAAAACAGATATTAATACATTTAGTGATGTTTGAGTCTCCTAACCTGGCTCAGATTTATCAACTAGATGTCACACTGAAATGATGACCTGTATTTTGGGCAGAAAGAAACCTTTTATAAATAAGTATCATTTTGTTTTGATACAACATACAGTGTTGCCTAATTCTTTATAATATTTGGTAGGGAGGGGTAGTTTTGCTTACTTCAGACTGTGCCATAGTTTTTATAACATGAAATGATAAGTGATCAAGATTTCTTTCTGTAGGCTACCGAAAGTGAGGTAGGAGATGTAGATTTAACACGTCTTCCAGAAGGACCTGTTGATTCTGAAGATGAAGAGGAGGAGGATGAAGAGATTGATCGAACAGATCCACTGCAGGGACGAGATCTTGTTAGAGAATGTCTGGAAAAAGAACCTGCAGACAAAACTGATGATGACATTGGTAAGAAGTACATCTGTTCACAGTAAGAATTTTATAGTTTAATTTATATGTAGTTACCTATTGCTGCATAACATATTACCCCAAACATAGTAGCTTATAACAACACACACTTATTTTCTCATAGTTTTTTTGTGGGACAGGAATTCAGGAACAGCCTAGCTGAGTGGTTCTAGCTCATTGTTTCTCAGAAGACTGTAGTCAGAATGTTGGCAGGGGTTACAGTATTATGAGACTTCACTGGGCTGAGCTAGAGGATCTACTTCCAAGGTGGCTGCTCACATGACTTTTGGCATAGAATCTCAGTTCCTTGGCACATGAGCCTCTGAAGGTTGCTTAAAAGTCCTCACAACATGGCAGTTGGCTTCCTCCAAAGCAAGTAATCCAAAGGAGAATGGAGGCAGATGCCACAGTGTCTTTTATGATCTGGCCTCAGGAGTGATACATCATTGCCTTCCCAGTTCTGTTTCTCACACAGAGAGACCCTCGTATAATAGGGGAGGATACTGCATGAGGACATGAATATCAAGAGGCAAGGATTGTTTAGGGCCATCTTCGAGGCTAGCTGCCCCAGTATGAGAGCTTGTTTGGAAGTTCTAGTTGGGGAACACAGCTACTCATATACCCTTGACTGAAGAACAGTTCTCTGTCAGGCAAGGTTCTCCTCTACTGGGGAAGGTCATCCTCTGTCACCGGGTGCAAAGCTTCAGGAGGGATGCTTGCATGGAGCTGTAAGGGAGGAAGAGGACACGTGCCTAGACAGACAGGTCAAGTGAATCAACCGTGGCGATCAGTAGGGTGATGAATGTTGCAGCTGGATCGCCCTCACATCTTGGCTGCCTCAGTTTATAAAACAAAAGATTTTTTCGTTAATGCACTTTAATTGCATTAAAGTGATTTTCTCCTTCATGTTTGTATGTTTAAAACACAGTATATGAATGTGCATTGTCTATGAATTGTTATAAGTGTTATCAAAAATCATATTTTTGCCTCTAGCTTGAAAAAATATATGTATGTACAATTTTTGGTTCAAATTTTATAAATTCTTTAATTTCTTATTGAAGTACTTACTATACTTTGGAGATTGAGTAATACTAAAGATGCTAATGTTATCGGTAAAGATTACTTAGTGTCATTATATATTATGAGTCAATTAAGATTTTATCTTAGATTTCCCTTCCCCCACAGTCATATTACTGTGATTGTAACCAGAAGTTACTGCTACTAATAATTATAATCTGTGTGAATAAAGATCGATACATTTTAACATTCCTTGCCATGCTAATGACATATAATATAGTTAAGCAACCTAGTTTAGACTCATGTTGTGAATGCTTTCTTGACAGAAATTGTAAGTGCATTTTTAATGATAAAGAATTGTACACTACATTCTTTTCACAAAGCTTTTTCAGAAATTGAAATATAATTAACTTCCAACTATCTGTGGGTAGATAGCACCTTATACTTCTCTTTTAGCCCTTACCTGCCTGCTTAAATATGTTTCTCCTTTATATTTATTTTTATTATTCATGTATCTATACCAGGGAATGGTCTTAGACAGGCACTCATAAACATTTGTTGATTAGCTTAAAGAGAATTATCTTGTAGTTGCTTTGACAAATCTTAAACTAGTATTCACGTTTGTTGTCCCTAATTTAATTACTGACTTATATTAATTACTTTTAAAAAATTCTGGCTCAATATGAACTAGACAAAAAGCTTTTTCACTAACCTGTTAGATCAAAGGACATCACAAACTTAATCACCATGGAGTAGAATCTCGTGCTAGGAGAATAAGCTAAACTCTCCAACCGCGTCTGATTTTGTGTGGTTTCTGGTTCTCTCTGGAAAGTGTGAATTCTGGTGTCTTCCATTGTGCCTGTATTTTCATATGCATCTGAATATATCTGTTAAGCAAATAACTGAATTTTTTTTTTTAACCAACAGTCACCTTGTGCCTTGGTTTCTCTAGTTTAACAGCATAAATTCCTAAGTTGATTAGGAAATTGGGTATTAAATTCTAGATTTTATTGTATCTTTAGACTGTAGTCCTTGATGGTCTCTATACTAGAATTTCTGTTTTTTAACAGAACAATTACTGGAGTTTATGCACCAGCTTCCGGCTTTTGCAAACATGACCATGTCTGTAAGGAGAGAACTCTGCTCAGTGATGATTTTTGAAGTGGTAGAGCAGGCTGGAGCTGTTATTCTTGAAGATGGGCAAGAGGTAGGTTAGCCAATAAATGTTACACATTACTTGGTACAGCAGCTAATTTTTAGAATAATTTCCATAAGCTTATGTAAATCCTGACTTTTAAAATTTATACAATTTTTAAAATGAATACTGAATTTGGGGGTAGTTTTCATTTCTGAAGAGATACATTTTGCTTTGTTTTCACTTTACTTTGTCTTAATTTTGATTTCCTGGCAGTGGACCTTGGAACGAGTAGATGTTCGATGAGTTAATATTCATTGAACCAAATTGGTTTTTCTTCTCAAATTAAGTTGTAAGACATTTAAAAAGTTTCTTCATTATTCCTTTATTATTATATTTATAACATTATTACTGTCTAAAATGTTTATGAATTATTTACTCTCCCTATCCCTTTTCTATATTATACAATTTTTTTAAATGAAGGAATTGTGTATGTGTGTGTGTGTGTATGTGTGTGTATGTGTATGTGTTTATAAGTACCTTTGCCTCCCTGTGGACTGCTGTTAGTTGAGACATTTGTGTAGCAATTCTATTTTCAAAAATGAGATATACCAGAAGTGTCATAATTTAAACATTTAAAAACAAACAAAAAAGGACAAATGCACAAACTTGCTGTTGCTTGGATGGCAACTTGTAGATGGGTGGAGGGAGGATTCAGAGGACTTGAAAGTTGTTACTGCTGTAGATAGTACTTGATTATTTTTCTTCTGAAACTGATAAAAATTAAAGCTGAGGTGTCAGTCAGTGAATATTGTCATACACTGTTAGTATGAATATAGGGCCTCAAAGTATTAAGTCTCTAACCTACTGTTCCACTTCTGAATGTCTCTCCTCAGGACGCAATATAAAACTCAAAGAGGTATCCCAAAAGATACTCATTACAGCTTGTATATAACAGTATAAATTGTAAATGACCAAAATACATTCCCCAAATAAGCAGTAGTTAAGTAAATTATTGTACAGCTACAGGTTATATGTAGGTTTTCAAGTTACTTTAAGATTTGATAGAAATCTTTGAGGGCGGGGGCCTTATCTCTAGCTTTGTTTACATGCTTTTTTCCAAATATCCTAGAAAATGTCAGGCACATGGGATATACTAAAAAAAAAAAAAAAGTTTGATGAACAAATGAATAGTATTAAAATTTTATTAAAATAGTATTAAATTTTTTGAAAAGACAGGGTAGTCTGAATATTTCAGCAATATGAAATAATATAAACATGGGAGAAAAATACTAAACTTTAAACTTTTAAACTTTTAAATTTTAAACTTTTAACAACAACTATGTGAACAGTGGGATTTTAAGTAACTTTTATTTTCTTTTCCACCTTATTTTGTCTTTTAGTTTTCCACATTTCTGTAAATAAAAATTTGTTGTGTGCCTACTTTGTGCCAGATACTATTCTAGCCACAGCAAGTATAGAGGTGGAAACACCTGACACAACCACTGTCCTCAAGTAATTTGTGCATCACAAATTCCACAATGAGTGTATTTTGCATTTCACATAACTCCCAAAAAGCACACTTTTGAAAAATATTTCTTATTGCCACTGACTCTTTTTCAGGAATGATAATCCAGATTTTCCTTAAATCACATTAAACCTGTTGAAAGTTTAGGCTAGTAAAAGGGATACTAAATGAGAACAAGTAGTCTTTCATTGATACATAGTGGACCTTAAAATATATCTCCTTAAAGCATTAAATACTTCTGTATAAACTGAAGTCAGTATTTTAACATAGGAGCAATTTTGAATATTTTGTTAGAATACCTTAAAATTCAGGCTTTTAGTAGTCTTTCTGAATTAATCTCTAGATACCTTTTTTTTCTTTTGAATGTTTGCTCTATGCCAGGCACTATTCTAACCACTTAGTATGTATAAACTCATCCTTAATTAACACAGAAGTCCCATGATAGGTGCTGTTGTTATAGCCATTTTAGTGATAGAGAAACTGAAGCCCAGAGAGGTTAAATAAGTTGCCCAGAGTCACTTAGCTAGTCAGTGGCAGGCTCTGGATTCAAATTCCAAGAGCCTGTAGTTTTAACCATAACGTTTTTTTGTCTCAGAGTATTTTGGTCAGTTATGAAGAGCCCCTGATTTAATTCAGTGATTAAAAGAAGAAAAAATAAAATAAACTTTAGTGTTTGCATAACAAGCATAGAGTGTTACTGACAGAGTATTTAGTAATATAGTCAGATCTTCTTTTTTTTTAAATTGTTCAAATTCTATATATTGATTGATTCTTTTTCAAAGTTAATTCTTTTTCAAAGATACAACTATCTTTTTTAAAAGATTGTTAAAACCTATCTTTTTCTCTTTAGCTTGACTCATGGTATGTTATTTTAAACGGCACTGTAGAAATTAGTCATCCAGATGGAAAAGTTGAAAATCTCTTTATGGGAAATAGTTTTGGAATTACTCCCACTCTGGATAAGCAGTACATGCGTGGAGTTGTTAGGACTAAAGTAGATGATTGTCAGGTAAGTTTGTCTCTGGTCATGTCCTCTTGTTTGTTGATTTTAAATGGCTGAGCCTATTTTTCTTTCCTCAAAATAAAATGATGTGATTTGAGAATTAGAAGTTTTGAAAAATCACAGTTAATAAAGGAAACTGGATTTTATACCTGACTCAAATATTTGTGGAAGTGAACAACTATAAATTTATTAAAGAGAATATACCAAATAAATGTGGTTTGTTAGATTTCTATCTGATAGTAGCTAACTCAGTCCCTTTTTTTTTTTAATAAAGAAAAGAAATAGGAACTACTGAGTTGCTTGTTTCTAACTTACTCCTGCTTCATGTTTTCTTTGCAGAGGGTCAGTTTTGAGAGAAGTAGATGTCCACTTCTCCTTTTAGAGTAGAATTCAAACAGTTTTAACTTCTTTGGTTTCTTTGTGCACGAATTATTTATTTCACTTTGATTTTTGTTAAGGAATAAAGGGATTAAATAAAAAAGAACTGATGCCACTTGAGTTCTTACCTCTGTGCTCTGCCTTAGTGCGTAGTGATGTATTTATGTATTATAGGTTCATTAATTGTCCCCATGTTGTTCTTGGACAGTTTGTTTGCATAGCCCAGCAGGATTATTGGAGAATTTTAAATCATGTGGAAAAAAATACCCATAAAGTTGAAGAAGAGGGAGAAATTGTTATGGTACATGAGCACCGTGAACTAGATCGAAGTGGAACCAGGAAAGGACACATTGTCATCAAGGTGGGTGTTTTTTACTTACTATTCTAGTTACTGACAGAACAAAGCTTTCATCTTGCTTGTAAGACTTTGAATCAGGTTTTGAGTAGTGCAAGGTAATTCACTAACTTTGGGATCTAATGTAAATAAATGTGTTGGTTCTTTTGTCTTTTTCTCAGTTGGTTTTCGCACAATTTATTGATGAAGGGTAACATTGCCATTTGGTTTCAGTATGGAAGGATATTATTTATAATACACCACAGCTTTCCTTCTCAAATTTATCTTATGATCCATTGGTTATAGGATTAGTTTCATCAAAAACAGCAGCATTTAGAAACAAAACAAATTGAAAGGACCAACCATAAATACGTAAAGAATCCTAGACAATTCTTACTGGATCTCTGTGACACTAAGTTCTTGGAATCTCAATTTTCTTATCTGAAAATGAGTGTGGTACAGCAGGGCTTTTTTAAGAGTAAATGTGGTAAATCACAAGACGTAGCGTGTTACAGAGTCTGAGTATTAATCCCCGTACTATTTTCTCTAACTCCCTTTTTCCCCTTTTCTTTGTCCCCCTTGCCTTACACTCCCCCATCCTGTTTCTTTAAAGACATCAAGATGTAAAGAAGAGCAGTTAGAGTTGAAGGAGAGGAGATAAATGCAGGACCTTTTTTCTTTTCAAGCTCATCTTGGTTGCAGAATAAGTAGATGTGTTATTTTTCATTACAAATGCAGCAACTTATTTAATAAGAGGGACTGATGTCAGATCAGTTCTTCCTCAGGAGGCAGACTATTGCTCAACGCTGTCTTTTCTTTTCCTAAACTGATACACATAAGCTTTCTGTGTAGAGAAGATGAACATATGTGTGGACTTCCATAGGCTGTCTTTTCTATGGAGGCTCATGTTTTTTAATGCTTTGTTTTTTTAATAAATTTTAAACTTACAGAAAGTTGCAAGAACAGTATAGAGCCCACCCTGACTCACATTTCCCAGCTATTAAAATTTCACTGCATTTTCTCTGTTATCATCAGTCTTTTTGAACTATTTGAGAGTAGTCAGCAAATGTGTTGCCTCTTCACTCCTAAATATTCCTGAATTTAATTAATATGAAATGCTTCATTTAATTTTAGGAATTTTAATATTGTGTGTTTTTCCTAAAAACAAGAACCTCTCCTACATAAACTCTATAGAACCCTTTGAGTTAGGAAATGGACATTGATAAAGTAAAACTATTCTGCCCACAGACCCTATTTAGATTTTCACCAACTCTCCAGACATTAGCTCTTTTCCTTTCTGGTTCAGAATCTCATCCAGGAACACAGTTGCATTTAGTTGTCATGTCACTTCAGTCTACTCCAGGAACATTCTTTTCCTGTTCACATTCTCAGTAGTTTTCAAGAATATAGACGTTATCATCTGTAGTATGACCATCAGCCTGGATCTGTCCAGTGTTTCCTCATGCCGAGACTAAAGTCATGATGTCCTGGCAGGAATTGCACAGAATTGAAGTTGTGCTCTTCTTAGTTCATCATATCAGGGAGCTCACATTGTCAACCTGCTGCACCAACAGTGACGTTAACCTTAACCACCTGGTTGCATTGGTGTCTGTCTGCCAAGTTTCTTCACTGTAAAGCCGAGATTTTCCCCTTTATAATTGAGAAGTATTTGGAGCAGAGATGTTCTGGAATAGTGTCAGTCAAACCTCTATCCACTGGTCTTCACTTCCACTGACCACTCCTGCCTGAAATGGTGATTTTCTATTTCCATTATTTCTCTTACACTTAGTCATTTTACTGTAAGAATGAGCAGTCTCCCTCCATTAATTTAATTATATTTGTATGGTCTCATGTATTGTATTCCCTTGCCATCAGTGTTATTATGATCATCAAATTGGCCTAGATTTGAACAGTAGGACCCTGTTAAGGCTGACTTTGTATCCTTTTGACATGACCCCATCATTTTGGGAGAGCATCCTTATTATCAGGCAGAACAGGATGTTCCAGGCTCATCTTGCAGTTTCCTGCCCCAGCTTTGGAATTAGGCATTTCTCCAGAGAGCCCTGAGTCCTAGTGAAGAATAGCATTTAAAAACCAAGATCTAGGGGAGGGTATATCTCAGTGGTAGAGTGCATGCCTAGCACACACAAGGTCCTGGGTTCAATCCCAGTACCTCCATTAAAAATAAATAAAAACCTAATTACCTCCTCCCTCTCCCCCCCAAAAAATTTTTAAAAATAAATTTAAAAAATAAATAAATAAAATAAAAACAAAGATCTGGGCATTCATTCTGTGCATTGCTACTGAGGTGTCATTTCTTCTAGAGCCTTTTATCAGACAGAGCTAGGAAATACATGTATTTACTATAAATTCATACACATCTATAACTTCTTATATGTAGCCTAGCCTACCTAGCTACCGATAACAATCATGAGTTCATACCAGTACTCCCAATTCAAGTACTATACCAGAGTTTTTGGTAGCCTTTTCCTTTCCCTATTTGTAAATACCTTATCCATCAGTGGCTCTAGTTATGTTCTGAATATTTACTTATTTGCTCATCATAAGCAGTCTCTGCCATGCCAGCCATCTCCTGTAGCCACCAACTCTGCATTCTCTGCACCCAGCGTCACACCTTGTTGGATGATAGTGAACACCTTGATGACATGCCTCTCCATGACTGTGCGATTTCTCTTTAAAGTTTTGAATATATGGCCTAGCCTCCACAGAGATCTTGCCTCAGTGATTTAGCTAATCAGAATAATGGCCCTTCTTTAACATGTTGATCATTTCTACCCCTGACCTAGCTATATGTGAACTAAGAACCAGATTTAACATGTTGATTGCTCCCTGTGGGTCAGGTACCCCTGAGGAAACGCAGTTGTCACCCAGATTGGGTGATGTGGTGATCAAAGTGTTAAGTGACCTCAGATTATGATTTGCCTGAATGATAGATCCAATTTGGTATTCTTAGTGTGTTTTGGAGGGTGAGAAAATAGGAATGACCTGCGGATATCTTGTCCCTTAAATGGATTATATGAAGACCCTTTCCTCTAACTTCATTCTAGAGAATTTACATGCCTTATTAGCACTGGGTACCCTTTTATATTTTATAATAGATTCTTACATAAGAACATTGTTCACATTAATGTATGTTTACCATGCATTAATTCTGAACTGTGTAGTTGTTTGGATGAATGGAAAAAATTAAAATATGAGGTTATGGGCAACAGTTGGTTTTTATATTTGGTTTAACATCTGGCTTATTTCTGTATTTGTTCTGTGTACCCACTTTTGAAAGGCTGCAAAGGTAATAAATTTTAACATTGATTCAGAAGCTCAAGGAGGAGCAGTAGATAAATGTTGTTTGCATTTCTTTTTATAAATTGGAAATCAGGCAAGCAGTTAAAACTCTGAATCAATGTAAAAGCTATCTATAGCACTTCTGGTTTCTCTCAAGATGGTAAACTAGAATGGAGAAACCATAGAAGAGGAAACTTCTATTCCAGGAAGTACAACAATAAAACAAGCTATCTTGAACTGCTATGTTGTTGCTATAGCCTGGGGCAGAAGAGAAATTGAGGGTGGTTAAATTTGGAAGAAAGCTTTATTTATTTACTTCTTACTTACTTACTTACTTACTTATCGAGTTCAATTCTCATCTCTTCCTTTCCTTCTCTTGACTTGAGACAGTCATAACATCATCTCCCCCTCCTCCCCCCGCCTCCCTGGTATGATGAAATGCCAATAAAAACAGCTACAGCTGAGTAAATGCTGCTGTGCATGTTTATTCCTCTGCCTTCTCTCTAAAACCTCTGGGTGCTGGTGGACTACAACCTAAGGAAATTACGTACAACCAGTGCTAGGGGTTTTAAAGGTGAAGCCCTGCTTTGGGAACTTTTATAATAGTGTGGCTACAAAGGGAAGTAATCAGTAGGAGTTCTTTGGTTCCTGAGCTATTTATTTTCTAATTCTTCCTTTCTTTCGATTTTTAGGCAACACCTGAGCGTCTCATCATGCATTTAATAGAAGAACATTCCATTGTGGACCCAACTTACATAGAAGATTTCCTATTAACTTATAGAACATTTCTTGAAAGTCCTTTGGATGTCGGGATCAAACTGCTGGAATGGTTTAAAATTGACAGCTTAAGGGATAAGGTTGGTTTTGTAAAGGACATAAAAGTGATTTTAGCCTTTAAATTTTGTTCCCCCCAACCTTTTGCAACTGATAAATGTTTATTTTGATAACAAGATTCAGTTCATCTAAAAAAGTTAGAATAGATACATCTCTTGCTTAGTTACTTTTATGACAAAATAGCATGTTGAAAGTTGATATTTTGCCTTTTAAAAGGCAAAAACTGAAATAAGACTGTGGTATAGCTGTAAATTCAAAAACATAACTGTACTTTTTGCACTTTATCAAAATATTTGGTTGTTTCTGAGATCAGTAAAACATTTAGAAGTTTTTTAATAATTTAGAAAGAATATTCAAGTAAATTTTTGTCAGAGGGCTTAGATTGTTTGTAAAATAGAAATTTATTGACTTTTCTGAGTTAAAGACTTTATATAATCATTTTAAAACAATTTGTTTTGACTTTAACTTACCATTAATGTGACTTATTTAAATCTAGCTCTGAGTGTATTTCTTGCATTATTGTTTGCTATTTTAAATAGATTATCTTTATTTTATGAGGTGTTTGTACATGGAAAGACTAGTAGTACCTCAGCTACTGCTATGTTAACTACCAATAACTATCTCAGTAACTGGTAGGAAGTTAGTTATTTTAAGAAAACTAAAAGTAGGGCCATAGTTGCCTAGTATGTCTTTCTGAGTTATGCTTTAAAGGAAATAAATTAGATGTAGCTGAATTCTGTGGAATTCTATTACTTAGGAAACAAACGTGTCCAAAATTACAGGTTTGCCTTTTCCCTGCTTTTGGAGTTGTATATAGTTACTTAGGTTGCTGAGGAGATAAAATTCATGCTAGAGAATGAACAAAAATATGATTTAGGAACAACTAGATATCTACATGTAAAAGAACAAAGTTTGACCTTTAGTTATAGTCAGTATTAACTTAAAATGGATCAGAGACCTAATGTAAGAGCTAAAACTATATAATACTCTTCAAAGAAAAGAAGGGGTGAAAAAATCATGACCTTGGATTAGGCAGTGGTTTCTTAGGTATAATACCCAGAGCACAAATTTGAAAAAAGGAAAAAAATAGAGAAATTGAACTTCATCAAAATTAAAACCTTTCTACATCAAAGGAGCTATCAAGAAAAGCAAGACAACAAATAGAATGGGAGAATATATTTGCAAACCGTATGTTTGATAAAGGCCTAGTATCCAGAATACGTAAAGAACTCTTACAACTCAACAACAAAAAGACAGTACAATGTAAAAATGGACAAAGGACTTGAATAGACATTTCTCCTAAGAAGATATGTAAATGGTCAGCAATCACGTGAAAAAGATGTTCAGCATCATTCATCTTAGGGAAATGCAAATCAGAAGCACAGTGAGATTCTGCTTCACACCCACTAAGATGGCTTAAAAAAAGGAAAAGGAAACAAGCGTTTCAGGGATGTTGATGTGGAGAAAATGGAATTCCCATATGTTACTTATAGTAATGTAAAACGGTATAGCTGCTACGAAAAACAGAATTACCATATAACCCAGCAGATCTGCTCCTTAGGTATGTATCCAAAAGAGCTAATAGATGTGCAAACAAAAGTTTTTATACAAGTATTCATAGCAGCACTATTGATGATAGCAAAAAAGTGGAAACAACCCAAATGTCCATCAGCTGATGAACGGATAAACAAAATGTTACATAGCCATATAAGGAAATAATATTCAACCATAAAGAGGCATGAATTGCTGATGCTGCAACATGGATAAGCCTTGAAAATATGCCACGTCAAAGAAGCCAGACACAAAAGGTCACACATTGTATGAAATAATCCAAGTAGGCAAGCACAGAGACCAAAAAGCAAATTAGTATCTGCTAGGGGCTGGAGAGCAGGCAGAATGGAAGGTAACTGTTTACTGGGATTGGGGTTTTCTTTTGGGGTGATGAAAATGTTCTGGAGATAGTTGTACACCATTGTGAATATACTGAATGGCGCTGAATTGTATACCTAAAAGTGGTTAAAATGGTAGATTTTATGTGTATTTTACCACAGTTTTAACTTACATTACTCATATTGTTAGTTAGGCACGTTATTCAGTTCAACCTCCATTTGTTAATTTTTAATTTCTCTGTTAATCTATGGCACAAAGTAATAAATCAGTTCACAACTTTGAAAATTCACAGTATTTTTGATGTTTCAGAATTTTGGTTAAACATACTCTCAGTTAAACACTTTTGATATGATTGCCTGCCCTTTGAAGCTTGTAATTTAAGACAGTCTCTGAAATATACATCCCATATACTTCTTATATGTTAGCATACAGACTTGTGTTTTCTTACTGAGGGCACAGAGTCTTGACTCTTACTTTGTGTACAAAAGGAAGCAAAAGGTCAAACTAAACCATGCCTCTCTGTTAGAATGAACTTGTGTGTGGCAAAATGGGAAAAGGGGTTAGCCATATAGCTTAGTTCCCCCTCAATTTGGAACATGCTTTTGGAATCTACTTTTGCAGAAAGGATGCCACTGTTATAATCGTTATGCTGCCTCTTCCATGTTTCCACAGGTAACACGGATTGTACTATTATGGGTAAATAATCATTTTAATGATTTTGAAGGTGATCCTGCTATGACTCGATTTCTGGAGGAATTTGAAAAAAATCTGGAAGATACAGTAAGGCTCAGAAGAATTTTATCTTCTTCAGAGTTTAGGGTTTCTTACCTTACCCCTCTTCCAAAGAATAGCAACTCAGAACAGCTTTCATCTTCTCCTCTGTCTTGAGTGTCTGTTCTGAGAACTTCCAAATCTGTATTCTAGAATTCTGTTCATCCTCTGCCACTCCAACCCAAACAAAAATGCATCTTCCTGACTCTTCACTGATTTGGATATACACATACTGAGACTTAACAGGTCTTCTTAAGGCCTCTTAATATCTCAGGGTCTTTCATAGTAGCCATTTATAAGTCCATTTTATTCTCCCTTTTAGATACAAACTTGGAACTGCAACTGGGTTGTCTGCTCCAAATACCTTGAAATTTTAGGAATAAATAATAAAGCAGGTCAGAAGTCAGATTGCCTAAATTAACATTCAAACTCCACCACTTGCTGGATGTGGGAATTTGGACTAGTTGCATAATCTTACATTCTTTGGTTGTCTTATTTTATAGGTAGCAGCCTCTAGTTTATTGGGACTGTCATAAGAATTATAATGAGCTGATAAACATAAGAATCTGCAAACAAAACCTGGCGCATAGTAAATGCTCAAGAAGCATTGTTATTACTCATAGAGTAGAAGTGGAATAAAGAAGGGGAAATTGGCAGATATTTCTGTCCTTTTCCTTACCCTTTGGTTCCTGTAGCCTTTTCAGCAGCACATCTGCTTTATACAAATCGGGGGGAATGGACAGGGAACTTGATGAGGAGGCTGTAGAGGCTCACCAACATCATTTGGATCTTCCAGTGCTGGCTGTGTGAATATTCAAGGAGCTTATGGAAAATAGAAACTGCTTTACGATTAAGGGATTTTTTTTTCCCCAGTAATCAAGTCAGTCATCAAGTATTTATTGAATTCTACTTTATACTCCAAGCTGGTTATGTAGGATTGGAACAGGCGTAAGACATGTTTCTTGCCCTGAAAAAATGCTGGCTGCTTGTTATGCACATGAGATTTACACTTATTACACAGATTGAGAATAGTTGAATATTTAACTGGTTTAGAATATGAAAGTTTGAAAGTTATTGAGTTATAAGGAAGATATAAAATAGTATAGAAATAATATTTCTGGGAGAGATGGAGACTTGAATATTAGAGAGTATTTGGAAAGGTGATTCAAACCCTTTAAGGTTTTAAATAAAGGTTTTAGAAAGTTCTGGTTGTATATCACAGCCAGAAAATAAGCAAGATAACAGTAGAGTATTTTACAGGAAGGCTCTGAAAATGAAGATTTTTTTTTTGTTTTTCCTCTCTAAATGAGACATCACTTCGAAATTTTTTCTAACCTGTGATTATCTAGAAGTTTAAAAAAAAATCATATTAAGAGATCCTACTCTTGAGAGTGCCCTAGGATGGAAGGTTTCCCTCCTTCAGTTTTATTTATCCCTGCTTACGTGTTCTTTACTCTGCTTCAAATACAGTTCTAATTCTAATAATTTTAGGTGAATTTTTAAAGCTTTTAGGAGTAGATCTATACATTTATATACATCTTTCCCTTTTCCGCTTTCTAGAAAATGAATGGTCATCTCCGGTTATTGAATATTGCCTGTGCTGCAAAGGCTAAGTGGAGACAGGTTGTGCTGCAGAAGGCTTCCCGAGAGTCCCCTCTGCATTTCAGCCTTAATGGAGGGAGCGAGAAGGGATTTGGTATTTTTGTTGAATGTGTGGAACCAAGTAGCAAAGCTGCTGATGTGGGACTGAAACGTGGTGATCAGGTAAGTAAATACCCAACCACTTTAATTAAAACCTTCGTATAAGTAATATGTCTGCTACTTTTTTTCTCATCTGATATTTCTTCAAGTAAACATGATCAATTTAAGGAAAAAAAAAATTGCAGCCTCTTTTTAGAGGTGGTATTTTTAAATGGTTTATTTTAAAAATATATTTGTCATATATCCGTTACTTTTAATGGAAAATTTGATATAGTATATCCAGAAACAGCATGGTAGTCTGGTCACCATCAACCTGAATCGTCCTGCGCATCCTCCTAGGATAGGAATCTGTATCAGCTGGCAACTTCACAGTATTCCAGAAATACCAGTATGTGAGTTAGCACCCTTGCATGTTTGGAAGGAGCGAGCACTTCTACCCATAGCACTCTAAAATATGAATGGCCAAAGATTACCATCATAAATGATGGTTTCTGTCTAAATAAAGTTTATATGGTAACAGAACTAATAGCATTAGCAGAGTTAGCCAGGTAAAGGACTAGGAAAAGGAAGGAGACACTGGGAGGAAGTTGATAGGGATTTGTTCTTTCCACACAGGCATGAGGTAACCACAGAACAATCTATTTCAAAATGTGATTACCGAGAACCTTGTTACTAAAAGGTTAACATGATTCCTCTTATTGATCGTATTAATCACATTCTCCAGAGATGAGGTCTGGGAATCTGTATTTTGAAAAAAGCTCTCTAGATGATTCTGATGCACACTGAAGAGTGGTTTCTCAAACCTAGCTGAATCACTTGGGAAGTTTACTTTTTCCATTAAAATTTTTTTGTTTCATTCATTCATTTAGAACGTGACTTTATTTTGCATTTAGCCAGACTGTACTATCTTTTTTTTAAATTATGAGGGCATTCACATTATGAAAAGTTGTATACTTCGGAATAGCGATTCTCAGCCAACCATGATTTTGTCACCCAAGAGACTTTTGGCAATGTCTGGAGTTATTTTAGATTTTCATAACTTGGGAATTACTACTGGCATCTAGTAGTAGAGGCCAGGGGCCAGGGATACTGCTGAGTAGCCTGCAACACCCACAGCAAGGCAGCGACACAACAGAGTTATCCAGCCCAAATACCAGTCATGCAAGGGGTTAGGAGACTGACATAATTAGCTGAACTTACATCATAATAAAATATTTTAAAATTTTAAAATAAATTATGTAATGAAGAAAAAAAACTCATATAGAGTTTTAATGATATCCTTCCCTTAAGGGAGCTTTTTAAATTAAAGATTTCTGGGCATTACTCCAGACTACTTATTAAGTAGTACTCTAGTAACTAGGAACTTGGAGTCATTATATTAATTGTTCTAGTATTTTCTTGTAAACATGTTCAAGAATCTCATTCTTCACAGGGAAAAAAACAACAGTGAAATCCAATGGTTTCATTCTTGAGAAGATAGAAATGTATCATGTTTTTACTTCTTCCCTCAGTTCTCTTAATTATCTGACATTTTAGATCTAGATTATAAGTCATTTTTTCACATTGTGGATCTTCTCTTTTAAGAATACTTAGAAGTTTTCATTAAGTTTCATAGACTTAACACAAGCAATCATTTAGACATTTACACCTGCCTTACTGGTTTCACTGGTCACCTCTGCTTCATCTATACCATGTCACCATTATTTTGATTCATCTCACAATTGCCTCTTAGTACACCTCGTACCTCTTTTAGTATTTTTTTCAAGAAGAGCAAATGAATGCTATAGTTCTATGTGTCTTTACGAGTGTGATGATGCTTTTGCTTGGTGGAGCATAAAAATCTTTGACTGCAGTTATTTTTCCCTGTGAACATCGAAGTTACAGAACAGTATCACATCATCTTAGTATTGCACCAAGTCCAAATCAACCTTTATTTTTCTTTTCTAAATCCTTTTGGTTCTCCCCACCAACCTCTGCAGTGATGCTTATAGATTTTTTATTCTGTGTCCTTGGAATTCAAAATTTTCATTAGGATATATTTAAAAAATTTGATCTCTTTTTTTTTTCTTTGCATGATACTAGATAATCCATTTCAGTATGTAGACTAAAGAATTTTATGATTGCTGGGAATTTTGCTTCTGTGATTTTTTGTTGTTGTTTTCTTTTCCTAATACCTTGTTTCTAACTTTTTTTTTTAATCCTTTTGAAATCTTTGTGTCAATCCTTGAGATCTGTTTTCGGTGCTTTTTTTTTTTCTCATTATCTCTTTGTCCTTTTTCCTTGGAATTAGTACTTATTCCTTTGGGATTCTAAGGTACAGCCAAGTTTGGGAAGCCCTGATGTGAAGGATCAGCAGTGTCAAATGGAAAAAGACCCCATCACAACTGTGCTTGTTGATTTTTGACTGCTTGATTCAGTCAGTAGCAGGAAACAGTATTAGATGTATTAAGAGTACAAGTTTTAAATGAATTTGCCTTTCTTTTAAGTGCAGCAAATTTGCATTTAGAATACTTCACTAAAATTTGTTATGTATGTACACAGGCAATTTTTATGAGCTGATATGACATGATTAAAATTTTTCTTTCATATATAAAATATTATGTTAAAAAAATTTTTTCTACATGATCCCAGAGGGAATGAACTTTAAAAAAATGTTTATTAGTAGAGATTTGGGAAAATATAACAATATAAAGAAAGAAATTGAACTGTAGTCCCATTTCTCAGAGAGGCAACAATTGTTCACATTATGGGTGCATTTTACTTGAGTTTTATTTTTTCAACATTAAATCTAAGGTTGCAGGAGTAACTAATACTGTTTCTGTCTTAATTTGTATTTTTCAAATACTTTTCTCAAGATAATGGAAGTAAATGGACAAAACTTTGAGAATATAACATTTGTGAAGGCCCTTGAAATTTTGAGGAATAATACTCATCTTGCACTTACTGTAAAGACCAACATTTTTGGTGAGTTTTGTTGTTTAAAAAAAAAATGTTAGCTTTTTTTTTTTTTTTTTAAGAAGAAAGTCATACAATGAAAAGGAGCATAGTTAAATGCTGAAAACATGTTTCTGTCTAACCTATTTGAGCATTTTAGGAATATTTAGTGTTGAGATATATTATGTATTCTAGAATATTTTTTACTTGTATTTAATTATTTTGATATCATAATAAGGTTTAAAATAGCTGTACAACTACATTCAGTTAGTCATTTATGAACTGTTTGCTGAATATCTATTATGTACTGTACTTCGGAGATAGTGAATGAAACTTAGAAGTCATAATCAGGCTTTTTTCCCCCTTGTTAATGTGCATATCAGTCTACATCTGTTGTTTTAGCTAGCTTTCTGAAATAATAATATGAATGCCAGATTAGCTGTGTTACGGAAATAAATTGAGTAGAACATTAAATTAATCAGTGAATTTTACTGATTTTTAATAACAGTATACTCTACCTTTCTATGTAAAATGTTGATTACTGTGCCTAAAGTGTGTATTGATCATGTTAATATTTGAATGAAGCAAGGACTGACCTTGTACTTTTAACTTAATCTACTAATTTGTTTTTTAAACTTTTAGGGAAGACTTACTGTGATTTGGTGTTATTAGATGCTATAGGATTTTCTCTGAAGTTGAGAAGGCAACAGTAAAAACAGTGTAACAGTTGAAAACTTCAGAGTCCTTACGAAATAGGAAGGAAAAAAATTCTCTGCATCATTTAGGTTGCAGCTTGAGAAATAATAGTTGAATTTTAAAACTCCCTTGGAAAAGGAAGTGTGTGTGTTTCTCCCCAGTTTGGCTCCTCCCTCCGTAACTGCACTTAGTCATAATGAAAAGTGAAACACTAGGTATTTTTCCTCTTTTCATTTGAGTCTCTTTTACCGAATTAAGTCATGCTAAATCTGGCATACAACTGTCTCTTGGCAGTTTTCTGTTATTATATAAAATTAGCATAGAATAAGTAAGTAAACCTTCACAATTTTTTTGATTTCTTAGATTTTGGGGTTTTGTTTTTGTGTTTTGGAGGGGGGGCGGGTAATTATGTTTATTTTTTTAATGGAGGTAGTGGGGATTGAACCCAGGACCTTGTGCCTGTTAAGTACACACTGTACCACTGAGCTATACCCTCCCTCCTTCTTAGACTTTGGACTAGTATCTAGAAACATCAACTTTTGGGTTAAACTAAAAGGAATCTGAGTTTGAAAAATATGAAAGCAGAGCTTGCTCTGCTCTGGTACCTGAAGCAAATTAATCTCTCCAAGCTTCAGTTTCTCCAACTCTATTTCATGGGCTTCATATAAGTATCAGTATGTATAAACTTTTTGTGCCTGGCACAGTGGTAGTTGCTAGCTGGTATCTAATATGGTTGTGTATCAATACAGAGGTAGTATAATATAGTAATTAACAACATGGACCCTGAGACAAAAACAGTTGAGCAGAAGGGCAAGAGGCAGAGAAATCGCAACCTCAGAACTCTTTGAATGGTGAGAAACAACTGCCGAGCAGAGCTCTAGATTGCATGTTGCAGAGGGTAGCAGTCACACGCTGCTGTAGAAATGGGCCTGTACCCTCAAGACGTCTCTTTTTACTCCAGGCAAAGTGTCATCAGCCAGCATTCTCCCCATGCAAAATACTAAAGAGTATCTCAAAGGAATATTAGTAAAACATTTGTAGAAGTGGAACATTTCAGTCTGGATGTGGTGCTTGGAATAAAGCCCTAGTAACTGTGGCATTACTGTGAAGCACAGTTGCGCAGTTAGGGCATCTTGCGTAGAGTTCAGAGTCAGAACACCTATGAAAAGGAAAGCTATTACTGGAAAACAGATTTGTTTAGATGATACTAGATAGTTGATCGTTTTGTATTAATTAAAACTGACAGCCAGAGCTCACTGGGCATAGGAGAACCAGGGTTACTGAGGGGACATGATGGAGAACCTTTAAGTGAACTTACAGATTCTGGAGAAAATAGTTAATTTGAGGAAGAGAAGAAAACCATTTCTGAAACTCTGCTCAGAGAAATCTAAAAATTCATTCCTTAAAACAGGATGTTTGAAAAAAAGAAACAACAGTCTTTGAGAAAGAAAATTCTGAAAATAAAATATGCAAAGACATTTTAGTAGCAAAGACAAGAACATTGAATAGAAGGAATAGCTAATAAAGTTGAGGAAATCAACTTTATAGAACAACAACAAAAAATAGAATTGAACACTGTTCCAGGAGATCTAAAAGAAAATGTAAAGAAGAGATTATTTAGGAAACAATAGCTGAGGCCATCCCAGAATGAAAGAAGGATGTGACTCCTAATTTAAAGGGCTACCTATAATCTGAAAAAAATTAGTGTAAAAAACTTGTCAACTTTCTGTTTCCAGTATTGACCCAGAACAACTAAAAGAGCTAGACTAGTGAAAAGCTACCTGCCATTGAACAGAGGGGAAATCAGACCTTAAAGAGGTAAACCGAAGTTGTGTCTGCCGTGGGACATTTATTAGTACAGAAAAGACAACTGAGAGACTGAGCCTCAGACTCCCAGGAAAAGGTGAAAGAGTGGGAATCCTGCAGTTGCTAAAAGCACCAACTCTGGATGTGTCAAATCCCTTACCCCCAGTCCTGAGACTGTGCCCCCAAAGAATATTTCTTTTTTTCCAGGGCTATATTCCTATCCACATTGAATGGAGCTGAGAGAAGGAGCTGCTGAGTAAACTCGCAGGTTTATAGTGTAGAGCCCACCAAAGGACAGAACACTTAGCGTAACAACAATTGTTCAGGGTTAGGAATTTGAATATCTCACTCTAAAGTGAATGTGGACCTGTACTCTAGGCAGCTCAGAAGAACCTCAGGTTTTGGCCCTCACCCTGGTTCTTGGGTGCCTGGCAAAAAAAAGTAAAAATCCTCTGTAGAGGATGCTAGCAGCAACCTATCATTGGTAAAAATAATTTTTCAAATACAGAGTCAAAGAAAGGTTGTGAGGCACTCTTAAAAATCAATATAAGCCAGAGCCAACAGAAGCAGTACCACAGTGCTCCAGAATATCAAAAAATAGACTTTAATGAACTGTTTGATATATCCTTATGTCCATGAAGATAAAAATCAGTTCTGGGTAAGATGGAGCGAGCACATGCCAGCCTTCATCTCCCCCTCAACTCAACAATAAAACCCCGGCAGAATCATGGCCCATCTATTTGAGAAGTTGGTAAATTCAGAGTACCACTGCTGGAAGTCAGTTTACCATTTTTTTCACTCCATTATCCCCTGGACTGAACTCAAGGCAAGCTGAAATCTCGATGTGAGTATTATGGTGCAGACTGAGAAACATCCAGGAGAAGCCTGGCTTGAGTGGAAAGAGAACTCCTAAAGCTCAGACAGAGTTAGGGAATTCCCACAGCTTTTCTTTGTTTGTTTTTTCACTCTTTTTCCTCTATTCTCTCAGGCCCAACCTCCAAGCAACCTAGTGGCATTGACAAAATTCTGAGGGAGGGGAATGTTCCCCTTTAGTGGAGCTGTGGCTCCAAAAAGACAAGGCAAGCTTCATTGCTTTTTCCCTCAACTCTCTCTGTCCTTCTACTTGCCCGTAAGGCACAACAGTGGATAGTTTCCCTCTAGAGGACCAAAAAAGGGAGCCTAAGGAACTGGAAAGTACCAGGTTGGTAACTGAGATGGAGGAAACAACCCCATCAAGTTATTTATGAAATCCTGGACTCATTCCCATCCTGTGGGTGCCTGAATCTGATCCTATTTAGTATACACCATAGACCTGAGAGCTGGCACAAGTAGACCTCTGCTCAGGTCCCAGACTGACCACTAGGTGGTACAGAGTAGATAGATCTGTATGGCATTACAAAAGCTTTGAAAATTGAACACTGAAACCACAACCCACAGAAGGATAAACAAAAAAACCAACCTTTTCCATAGGATACAAGTAGGACTTTTGTTTTTATTTTGTATGGGGTTTGCTCAGCATTTGAATTTGTACATTGATGTCACTCATCAATTTTAGGAATTTCATAGTCACTATTACTACAGATAATGCCTTTGCCTGTCTCTCTCTCCCTTCCATATGGGGAATCAGTTATTTATATGTTAGGAGATCTGTGTGCCATGTATCTCTTACAGTCTGTTTTAGTCTTTTCCATTTGTTTTCTTTTTCTTTTTTGTTTCAGCTTGGATATTTTCTAATAACCTGTGTCTCAGTTATATTTTCTACTGTGTCTAGGCTACTGATAAACACATGCTTTGAATTTTAGGTATTTTTCAGTTCTAGAATACCTACTTGGATCTCTTATAAACTCCAGTTCTCTGTTGAACTTCTTGATCTTTTCATCCATTTTATCTCTTTCCCTCTATGTTCTTTAATATATTTATAATGATTATTATAAAATATTTGTCTTAACTCCAACAGTTGGATTATCTCTTATTCTATTTTTTCCTCTGGCTATCAGTTATATTTTCTTAATTTGTGTGTCCTAAAATTTTTAATTGTATACTGTACTTTGTATATAAAGGAACTTTAGTGGTGAAATTAGTACTTTCTCACAGATAGGATTTGCCATTTCCTCTGTTTAATCACATAGGGTAAGGGGAATTGAGCTGGATCAGGCTGCGTTGCAGAATTATTTAGACTGTGTCCATTGGTTTCAAGTTGAGAACAAGATTTGTCATGTGCTTGATGTAGGCCCTTCCTCTAATGGAACTTTGTCTCTAAGCACTGAGAGATTGTGGGAAATTTCACTTTGCTTTTTCAGCCTTGTCCTCCTACCCCTACCCCCACCTCCAGTCTCTTGATTCAGAGTCTGGTCGCTTTCTGTCTCTTTTTTATAAGAAGTTCTGCCCTTGAGAAATTTTGAGCTCAGCTCTTTAGCCTTACACCCCAAGCAGATAAGTGTGTTGTGTGTTCACTGGAAGTCTTTTCCTCTTGGCTTTCACAGCTTTCTAACATTTTAAGAAATCTCCCCACTCAGATAATTTATTATGAGCATTTTAATTGTTTAATAAAAGTAACACATGCATATGTTTTGCAAATTAAACTACTAAAGAAAGACATGTTGGAACCATACCATACCAGTCTCAAGGTGGAAATACTTTGACAGTTACTGTGGTTTTACTTTCTAAAAGTTTACCCCAATCTACATACACTTCATTCACCAACATATAAGAATGCCTCTGCAGTGGGTATAATCAACTTTATAGTTCTTGATACACATTCTTTAGTAATGAGGGAGGTTGAGCACCTTTTTAATGTGCTAACATTTCTTTTTCCTGAAGTCTTTTCATTTGTCCATTGTTATATTGAGTTACTCATCTTTTATTGCCTTGTTTGAAAGTCTAAAGAACAGTATCTTTTTGTCTTATAGGTTGCATATATTTTCCCCAAGTTATTTGTCTTTTGTTTTCTCTTGTTTGTTTTAGTTTGTATGTGTAATATACATACACAAATGCATATATGTAGAGAGTTATTAATTTCTAATCTTTATATAGTCAAATTTATTAAACATTTCTTTTATTCTTGGCCATCTTCATTTCTGATTCGTATATCTGACACTGATGTTCAATGGTATTGTAATTACACTTGCTTACCATCCATTAGTTTTTGTCCTTAACTAACTTTTTAAAATTTAGCAGTCATTTCTTTATCTACAAATCACGAGTCCTATGGATTTTTACTTAGAATTGCGTACACAAGTCCAGTGAAGATATAAACTACTTTGTACACTGTGGAGTCACCTTACATGTATATTGCAGCCACAGATATCTGCTGCTCAAGGATTTCCTTTGCTCTTAATAGAAATTTCAAATACCTTACTCTTAGCATTATCAGTCCCTTTGTCTACCTTGTTCTCCAGTCATCTTCATTTTCTTGAACTTTTCTTCTACCATAGGGACTTCAAGATTGAAATTTCCTCTACCTAGGATCATTCCTCCTTCTCTTCCCTTTGCCTAGTTAAAATCAACTCACTTTACTGATTTCTTCTTATTCAGTGACTTAATTAAGGAAGATTTCCCCTTTCTTTCTGTCTTAACTCATTCCTCTCATTAACTTCTCTCTGTATCATGTATCTTTGTATGTTCTACAACAGCAAGCATCTGCAGACATCTAGCATAGTGCATGATGTGTTGATAGATCAGTAAATATTTTTTATCTTTACCACATGACTTAAAGTGAAATTTTTTTAAAAACCGAGAATTTACTGTATTTTAATCAAGCAGAATGTCTTTGAAAGGTGACTCCTAAAGATTTCTATCATCTTCAAGACAGAAAATGTGCCTTTTATAAGCTTACAATGTACTTTGGTAATGTGATATCAGCCTGGTTGAAATTTCCAAAATGGTCCAGTTTTACAACTAAATACCAAGCTACTTACGTTGTTATGCATCAGTTCTTAAGGCTTTGTCCATTTGAATCTTTTAAGTCCTTTGATGTTGTGGAAAACTATATATTTATTCCCAAAACAACAGAAAAGATCACAGTTCTCTGTGGTTGAGGTTTCAGTGTGCACATTTATACAATTTATAGCTTTTCTTTTATAAAGGTACAGAGTAATACTGCTCATAGCTATTCCTACTGATAAGCTGAGTTCTGCATCTTACGTGGCTGAACAGACCTGCGTATTCAAGAATATGCAGTCACCACTTTTCTTTCATTCAGACCCCTCCCAGGTACCATGAGGTTTTAGAAATGCTGTCTTCTACTTTAGCATTTATCTTTTTAGTATTTTTTTTTTCTCTAGCAGTTGATCTGTCTTATTTAAGAACACGCGTTTAAAACAAGAATAGCCAAAAAGAAAATCTTTATCATGACATCACTTAATAAAAAACAGGTAACACAGATTCCCCTAACTGGAAAGTAAGATACCACTAGCTTCTAGATAAATAGCTTTACACAGATTTGTCTTTCTTTCATCTGATCCCAGAGATGTATAGCCTCTCTCACAAGGTAAAAAACTGGATATAGGCAAAGAGATGGCTAGAAAGGCAAGTGCTCCACTGCACTTGCACCCTCCTTAAGGATGAAGTGTAACTCACCAGACTTAGGGTTGATAGAAGATTATCTACAGATGATTGGGTTTTTTACTTATTGTAGTGAATTCTTGTTAGCAACTTTCACTTTACTGAGAGACTTAAGTCTCATAGATGTCACTTGGGGGAAATTGTCATATATTACAAAATTTAGTACTACTTATTTCTGGTAAAAGCAGGTCCAGCAGAGTTCTTCCCATTTTTTGATGGCTAAATTTTACAAAACTAGGCCTGACTTAATATACTTGTATCTCATCTCAAATGATATGTATCATGATAAAGGATTAACATATAAATGATAGAATCTAAATATCTATTTCTGTAATATCTGGGTTGATTAGCAATTATATTGCTTATTACCTAAATAGGAACCCCTGGGCTTTTGAAACATGCTGGCAGTCTGCCCACTTCATTTCCGTTTTCCCCAGTGACTTTCTTTTATCACTATTGGACAACTCAGAAGTACAATCAGGTATAAAAACTGAAAAGTGGATGTAGCTGATAAATAAAGGATGGGTGTAAATTCCTTAATGTTTAATGAATGAGGCTGTGAAAGGCCAAATGATAGAAAGTGACTATGTTATCCTTAAAATTTGTTGTTGATACAAAAACTTTCTAATGAGAAGAAAAAAATGACAAGTTTATTTATTTATTTTCACAGTGTTCAAAGAGTTACTTAGTAGGACTGAACAGGAGAAATCTGGTATTCCTCATATTCCCAAAATTGCTGAAAAAAAAAGTAATCGGCACTCAATTCAAGATGTACCAGGAGATATTGAACAGACAACACAGGAGAAAGGAAATAAGAAAGTAAAAGCAAATACTGTTTCTGGTGGAAGAAATAAAATCAGAAAAATTTTGGATAAAACAAGATTTAGTATCTTGCCTCCAAAACTATTTAGGTAGGTAATGACAGTCTCTGTTACGTAGGCATTTTCCCGTTGACTGTGAAGCTTTTTTTATGGCGGGGAGGGGGAAGGGAGGTTTGAGTCAGTTTTGTTTTTTTACAATCAGTGCATCAAAATCTATAAGCAATCCGTAAATAAGTAAGAATAAATTCTGAATATCTCTGTATCTTTTCCATGAAATTACTATTGTTAGATAATGTATTCTTTTGTTAGCCTTGTTTTGAATCTTAGAAAAGACTGCTCATTTTAAGAAATCGTTTTTGTATAATTTTGGTCCATTTTCAGTCTCTTGATCTACAAATTTGGACACCTTAAATCTTGAGACACATTCAGTAATACTACTTTTTGTCTTTTAAATCATCTTTCTCTTGTTGTGCTATTTATTCCCTCCTGAATTCTAAAGCTGACCTTTTTAATCATACCTTTTTCTCTTTCCATAATGAGATGTTACCAAAAGTGAGAAAAACCTCAGGATTTTAAATTAAGGTCTGTAAGATACTGATAAGTCCAGTGCCATGATTGGAAATTACTCTAATGTATATTATATCTGTATATTTCATATTATCTACTTCCTAAAGTAATCACAAAAGTTCTAATCAAATACAATACTTAGAACATAGTAGGCAATACCTTTTGAATAAGTTAAGACAATGAATCAGTGAAAGAAAGAAAGCATATTCAACTTAATACTTATTTTGGCTCCTGATAGTTCCTGGCACTGTGCCAGGTGATAATTATAGAGCAGGAAATTGTAGTCCCTGCCTTGAAGGAATTCATATCAGAAACCCTTTATTCTTCACACATTTATTATAAATTAGAATGTCCAGAAATAGAAATATTGAAAGTAGTACAAGTTTCTCACCCTACAAGAGTTGATCATCTAGAAGGGAAAATAGGCAAGTGGTATATTACAGGGTGATAAAGGTTTTATATGTACAGAGGCAGGAACAAGCTTGGTAGGTTTGAGTAGACTGTTTCTGTGTATGTACCTAAAGATGAAGCAAGATAAATAAGTGCTAGGTTATGAAGGGCTTTGAATTTTATGCTGAAGATTTGGTCAAAATAGGGAGCCAGAGAAGGCACATGATGTGATAAGATTTGTTCTTTTAGGAAGATCTCTCTTTTTGTTGTGTTAGAGATTTGGGGTTGAAGGGTGAACACAATGTAGCAGTGACAGCAGGGAGACTAATGGGAAGCAACTTGGAACTAGGTAGATATCAGCTCTCATCTTTTACTTAAAGATCTCAAGGATTTCCTGATCAGAAAATGCTCTTCATGAGTTTTTATTTTCAATTTAGGGAAGCACATTTGTTATTCATTTAATTTGGGGCTCACAGAGGATTGAAACATCCTGAGCTGTGTTCTCAATGTCACTCATTTCTAGACAGTTTATTACGCACTATAAAAAATCATAATTTTAAAATAGTAAAATTCTTTTAATATTGAGCATATTCTAGTATGACAGCAGCACAGCAAACACTGTAAGAATAGACTTGTTCTCACAAATGAGAATTGAATAAGGAGAATGTAAGAGGGGCCATTCTACACTGAAGAGATTGGAAACAGTTTTGGATAGCCAGAAATCTGCATGAAGGCACTGAGGAAAAGGGAAAGGAATGGAGGACCCGAAGGCAGAAAAGAGTTCACAAGGGGAGCGTCTCAGGAGGGACTGCGTTGAGTTCCATTTCCAGAAACCCTGGTGGGTTTTGTCTGGAATACATGTCTTCTTTAACAGATTCTCATTTTGAACCGTGGCACAGTTGTGACATGTGTCATCAAAAACCAGAGAACACTATGATTGCCACTGTTTTAAGCTTATTAGTGTCACATTTTACCCAATTATATTCAAGTTTCAGGCATCTAAATCAGTATCTCATCTCCAGTGTCTCCTCCAGGAAATGGGAATTGGTTATTCCATCTGGATTCTACCTGCTTACAGCAGGAGGCATGGAAATTGAGGTGGCCAGGAGCAATAATTTATTTTCAAGCATTCTTTCTTTGTATTAGGACCCCTCAAAATGAAAGATCTAGTAAAAATTGTTTTACTTAAACTCAGAAGGATTTTATTTTTATTTATTAGTCAACAAGCATTTGTTGAGTCTCTCCTTTGTGCCAACAGGAAACTGTTGGCTACAAATAGAAAAATTAGTAAAATGCTGCCCTTCAGGAGTTAATATTAAAATAGCTTTCCCTCTAAGCATGTTTCAGTGAAGTAAAATGCTAATAATTTCAACCATATAAATATCCCCCAAATAGATTATTTTAGTAGAATTCATAAAGGTTTTCTCCTGGAGGCTGTTTTGCAGAGAGAACTGGTTTGTCATTTTACCTTTCAGGCTGGCTACTTTGCATTTTTGAGAACATATGTCATATTTCTTGACACTTAATCATTGCAGATGAACTTGGACAACCCTTTTTGCTACACACCCACACACCCCAGTCACTAGAAGTTGAATAGAAAAAAAAAGCAGAGAATATGAATCAGATATTCTGCATCAATAATAATCAAGGATATACAATTTAAAATGTGATACTGTTTGTTTCATCACAGATTGTTAAAGAGAATTGTCAGGGCCAGAATTGATAACATGAGAGATAATAAACTCAGATTGCTATGGGAATGTAAAATGATACAACATTTCTATAGAACATTTTGGCTTTTTTTTTTTAGTAAGAGCTTTAAAAATGTTCATAGCTTTGATTCAATAATTCCATTTTTGATAATAATTAAATGAAGATTTATATATAGATGTTCTTAGTAATATTATCCATAATAAAACAAAGTTGGAAAACCCTAAATGCCCAACTACAAAGGATTAGATAAATTATACTCTTTATGGCAAAATGACTAGAAGAAAAAAGATTGATTGTGGTTTTTCTCTAAAGTGATTTTATAGGTAAATTTTTGATTTCTTGCTTTTTGTACTTTTTAAATTTTTTGTTTTGAATATTTATTTTTCAATTGAGAAAAAAAGTTTATGGTTAATTCCACAATTTCTGAACAGCTCCTGTATGTCAGAACTCTTTGGAAGGGGCTGTTAGCTCTGCTTTTTGCAGCACTCCTTTAAAGAGTAGGGTACAAATTGTCATAGAAACACTGCAAGAAAGAATGTCCACATTGTCAGAGGAGCAAAGAAAATTAATATAAAGAAGGAACAAATAGCTGAGATTAAGAAGAGGGCATTCACAAAATTCCTAACCATGACATTAATTTTAATTTTATTTACTTTTTGGGGGGTGACGGGGTCGGGTGGGGTAATTAGGTTTACTGATTATTTTTAGAGGAGGTACTTGGGATTAAACCCAGGACCTTGTGTATGCTAAGCATGTCCTCTACCACTTGAGCTACACCCTCCCCCATGACAATTTTAAAGTGAAAGAATACTTCTGAAAATTAGACGTGAAAAAAAGTTAATTGATTTTTAATAACATCTATAAATTAAGACATAGCAATGTGGATTTTGTTGATCTGAAAATATTTCACAATTGAGGAAATCTGATCTCCCGTTTTTCAGTCACATCTTTTATTTTGCTTTCTTTAACCATAGATTGCCTAAGTAACATTTTTATGTAATTCGTTGTAATAGTCCCTGAAATAGACTGCCTTGTTTCTTTATCAGAAATTATTTTCCCCCCATTTCTTGTCAACATACTTTCTTTGTTTGCATTTAATATTGGGATTATTTTTACTTGTGTATTGATATTTACGCAGCCTTTTTAGTTTCATGTTACGAAACTAAAATATATTTTTATTCTAAGTAAATTCAGTGTTGGGAATTATTGAGGAAGTTTTCAAAACTGTCTTGTTTCTGTTACTGCATCACGTTCTCAGGAGACTGTTTTGGTAAGAAATGACAATTACTTAAATAGGCTCTATCAATTCAGCTTCTAAACAAGCATGAATATTTTGCCAGTTAGATAGTATTTCATTCATGTCATAGCATGGGTTGTACATAACATTAGTGTATTTTTCATTTATATATGCTCTCACCTTGATTGCCATGAGTTTGTAACCAGCTTTACATTATAACTCTACGGTGTCATATCTATTGCTTATTAAAAAGCAGAAGTATTATTAAATAACGTGAGATAAAGACTTTTAGTATTTCATGCACTTCTTAGTATCTATAGTAAGTTCCAGTTTATTGCAGCTGATATGGCCACTTTCCTTTAATAGGAAAATGTAACTTTTTAACACTGTTAAAGTTGCATCTAGTTTGATAATTAGTAGGACCAGCTAATTGTTTTGAAAGTGTGCTTCCTTGGATTTGGTTATCTGACTGTGTCCAAAGATTGGCAAGTGTTTGAAAAATCAAAGAATTGTATTTTTTTAAATCTTCATTTTTTACATAGTATGTATTTTTGCCAAAATACTTACAAAGCTATAAATAAAATATCTGTAGAAGCCCCCCTCCTTTTTTTCTCTTATGTAACTGTAAAACATTTACTTCTGATCTTTTAGGAATACACACCTAATTATAAGGAGCCAACTTAGCATAAATAAAAATTACATATCAAATAAAATATTCTCTTTGCCTTCTCTGTAAGATTAGATTAAATTCTCTCCCCAGGAAAACATTTTGTTTCTGTAGGGCCTTTACCTATTGTACCCACCTTGCCCCACTCTGTTTTTCCATATGCGTTCCATAAAAGCCATTCTAGATACATATTGTTTTATTTTAATTTTGATAAAAGTGCTTCACTGTCTTCTTAAAAATAGCAATTATGTTTTCCTCTGTGCCAAAATGTTCACCTACATGACCTGTTTTAATCCTTACAGTAGTCCTGGGGGGATAGATAGTATTATTCAAAAATTTGGATGAGGTAACCAAGATCCAGAAACAGAAATTTCCCTGAGGTCACACAGCTAATAACTCAGGTCTCTCTGACTTAGCTTGCTCTTAAAACATTTATTTTTGCTTTATTCCGTGTCTTCGTGCTTCTCCCTCCCTTCTCTCTCTGTCTTGTCCTGGTTCTCTTCCTTGTCTGGCTACTAACATTTCTTTAGCTGTTTATTTAGCAGTCCTCTACACTCCATCTTGCGTAGTTTCCTAATCTGCCTAAGTCTTATTTTTAACTCCTAACGTTTTCTGAAAGTTTCCCATATCACTCATTTTTAAGACAGATCTTAATCCATCCCATGATAATAGGTAGGTATTCTGTGATGCCTATTTGTGTGTATAGCAAATACTGGGTAGAATGATGCACTGAAAAAATGTAAACGGGAATTAGGAATTAGTATTCACCTAAAGTTTTGGTTAGCATAATCACAACTCTTAGAAATAAGTGGTATTTTGGTTGTTGTTGCTGATGGAAATCTTGTTTTCACTGCTGCCATATGTTTGTGTAAGACTAGTTTGCTTATCCTCTGTTTTACGGGACTTTGAGGGGTATCTAAACCTTCAGTGACAGAGTTGTTTGTTTGTTCTTTTTTTTTTTTTTTTCTGTTAGAGATATTTAGAACTGCCTATTTAAGACCTCTTAAATATTTTAAAGGAAGAGAATTGTATTTGCTTAAACATGGTCATTAAAGTGTTAATCGTCTTTGAAACCTTTAAAGTGAATTAACTTTAGAAGACTTGCTTTCTGCTCTGTTTTTGATGTTCTCATCTAGGGAACAGCCAAATAATTAGACTTGAGAGGTCACATAAGAAATAATGTGCCATTAGAATAAACTAGAGACTGTAAAATTTTTCTTTCTATTTTCATTTCTTATCCTTTTTTTCCTTCTCCTTTTTATTTGTCGCATGTTGCCATTGTTTGTTGCTATTCTCTGTGTCATCTTCCAGTTGTCTTTTCTCTGTATTTGCTGGTTTGAGTACTTCCCAGGTTATTCGTATGTTTAAAGATCTCTCTTATTTTGTCACTTAAACCTTGCCGCATTGTTTTCTACAACCTGCCGTATTTTTGGCTTGAATTCAGACCCAGCTACATCCTTTGCCTGGAAGGTTGCCAAACTTTTCTGTGAAGACAAAGAACCTTGCTGTAGTGTGGCTGTGCGTTGTTGGATATATATATATATGTTAGTGTCCAATGAACCTGAGAGATCTCAAGGACTCCCACTCAGGTTCATTTTCTCTCCCAAAACCAGCAGAAACTAAAGATGAAATATAATTACTTCTCTCTGATATACAGTGTGCCCTTGAACAATGCAGGGGTTAATCCTTGTAAAATTTATAGTCAGCCCCCCATGTCTGTGGTTCCTCCACATCAGCAGATTCATCCAAGCAAGACTGTGCAGTGCTATTGTATTTACTATTGAGAAATATCTACACATTAGTGGACCTGCACAATTCAAACGTGCATTGTTCAAGGGTCAGCTGTGATAGAATAACATAACCTTAGGTATATAAGGAAAATCTTGAGTCTAATTGTTGAAAACTTTATTTTTTGCCATTTTCGTTATTATTGTTGTCCTATTTTTTAAATTGCTGTACTATTTTAAAATCACCACTTTGAATTATTTGTCTTTATGCCTTAGTGCAAAGAGAACAGAAATGTTTACTTTTAGGACCCTAAAATACTTTAAAGTGATATATGGCATTCTTTTGAAGCGATGGAGGCCTGAGCCACTCACAAGACGACAGCATTGTGGGAACAAGACACTGTAGGCACAGTCTGGCTATAATGCCTATCCCTGGAACACTGTCATCCAGCAGCCCTGATCTCCTGCAGCCTACCACCAGCATGTTGGATTTTTCTAATCCGTCAGGTAATTTTTCTTTATTTTATATAGCCATATTGGTACCAAATAGATAAACTGGTGGTTGAGGCTTGTGGTACAAATACTAGTGTTGCTTTCGGCTCTCTTTTTTCATCTCTAGATTTTGACTAAATGCAAAAAGCTAAAGAAAAGGTTATGTATTTTTATCTAAACTGATGTGCTGCTTCCTCCAATAAGAAAGAAGAAGTACGTATCTTTTGGCAGCTCTAATCCAAGCAGTGGAATGAAAGCAGGGATACTTCTTCTCAGCCAAAGAAACATGTTACCCAGGGTGTGGAAGGGAATAAGGCAGATTATTTTAATCTAAGTGGCCTCAGTTATCTTCTGTGATGTACAGAAATGTGTCAGTAGTTTTCTAGACACGTTGATTTTTCTCTCCACCACCTGAAGCTAAAGTTGTTTTTGCCACATACAATATTGTTAATTAAAGTAGTATATAGCATCTCCTTCATTGCTGTTCAAGGTTTTAAGTGTGGGACATCAAGTTAATTTTCCTGCCTCTGTTCATGTTCAAAGGCAGAAATTGTTATTTACCAATATAACCCAAAGTTTCATTCCAAGGAATAAACACTTTGAAGAATTACTTATATATCCATCACTTGGATGGATTTGAGATGGCTTTCAATAAAAGACACGTACGATTAAAAACTGAAATATATACTTGGGTCCAAGGAGAGGAGGGAAAAAAATTGCTTCTGCAAAGATGGGTATACTTGTGATTTAGCTTCAGTTTTGAGGCTAAAGTTCTACCAGCAAGTGTAAAAAGGGAAGAAACTCAATTATATAAATCTCAGTATTAGATAGGAGGAAGTGTAAATGTAATAGTAAAGTTAATGTTTTATTATAGCAACAAAAATAAAAACTCTAGGACATAACATAAAAACACAGTTGAACAGTGGGGGAGGGTATAGCTCAGTTGTAGAGTGCGTGCTTATCATGCATGAGGTCCTGAGTTCAGTCCCCAGTACCTCCATTAAAATAAATAAATAAACCTAATTATCCCCCACCAAAAAAAAAAAAAAGTTGAAAATCATTCTACATATTGTTTCTTCCTTTTCATTTCAGTTGCTTCTGAATCTCATTAGAGAGATTCTTAAACTCAGTAGTCTATCTTGGACACACGCTAATCTCTCTGTGACTACCAGTGTTCTTTCTAGAGGAAAGATTCTGATAAGTTGTTACTTGGGTTAGAAGTTTCTACTGATTTCTGTAAGTCAGAGTTCAGTTATGAGATAGAAACCACTCCACATAGTTGATCAGAAGTTAGTATCAGGAATTGTTACCAAGGTGTAAAATAAACTATTTACCTGAAAAGGTAAACAAGTAAGGACTAAGATTTCAGAGTTAGGAAACTACAAACTGGATTCAGCTTCTGGTATGTGAGAGAAATGCCACTACCAGGGTGAAGAAGTGTTGCTGGAGTGATCTAGGAACCAAAAACCCACAAGAAAAAACAAAGCAGCAAGTGTCTTCTTCCTTTAACCTTGCAGTGTACCCCTGGTGCCCCCTTTTTGGCATAACCTAAGAGGGAGACAGTTGGCAGAGAAGTGTGGTTTGCAGAGTCCCAGCCCCATTGTGGCAGGGCAGTGTGGGTTTGGAGCCTAAAGACAATAACTTACAACTGTTCGTGTTCAGTTTTTACAACATAATTATAAATCCCCTTTCTAGCCTCCTGTTCTCTGATTCTCCCCACTGTCACTTCATCCATCTTTTCTGTGTGTATGGCATGTACCTTCAGAACTCTCTTTCTTTGCCTATGTTGTTTGCTACCTGTGGTATTTTCTCCCTACATATCCCATTACATTTTTCTCATTTCTCAGTGTTGAGCTCAAATGGTACCTCATCTGGGAATCCCGGGTCCCTCTGCTGCATAGTCAGTCCCTCCTTTTTCAGAAATTTCTAGCATATTTTCATTGTCTCTCTTGTATTGCTTGTCATTTGGTTGCATAGGAATTTATTTCTAGGTCTGTGTGTACACGTGTTCCACAGCAGCACTTCCACTACATTCACAAATATTAAAACACTACCAAAGCACAAACTAAATACGCATCTGTACTTTCATAAAGCAAGTATTTAGGAACGCATGACTTAGAGATTAAATGATTTTTTTTTTATGGCATATGTAGAAGTGGGCCTTGTGAGGAGTAAGAGATGGGTCATAGGGAGAGGAGAGAGAGACGTTGGGGATTTAGATGGGAGGGCAAAAAATGGAGGTTGGAATTATTAAAACTTAGAAACTGTAAGTCCCATGGCACTGAAATTTAGATCTCTGAAGAGGATGTGCTACTCAGTTTTATTTCAGATTGAGTGCATAATTCTCTCACTGAAAACATGTTGAAATGGCTGAAGATGTCGTTTTAAAGTCTATTCAGAGAAACTCAGTCTGCGGCCTTTGTCCATATCAACAATATAAGGGAACACAAATAAGATAGGTATTTAACTTAAAAATTACATTTTTAAACCCCAAAATGTGCAGCTTTATGAAAGTCCTTTTACAGTGCTGTTTATATTTATGTTGAATAAAATATTCATTAACAATTCCAAATTCAGCTCCATAAATTATATATGACAGCACTGAATTTCAGATTAGCTATATATATCACATGTATACTGCAGTACATGTGTGACATCAGCCAAGTTTGATTAACTTTTGTCGATCTTGATCTCAGTTGTGTTTCTGCTCCATGTTTAAAATTGTTGTTAGAAAGTAAGGACAGAGCTACCGAACTGTTAAATAGTTTGTTTTTGATTGCTGACTTTTTTATGGTTTTGCTTTGTTTTTGCTGCCTACAGCTGTTGGTTTTTACTGTAAGTATCTTGAAGAGTATGGTATCCTATTGCTTATGTTTGTATGTACTGTTTTATTATTTTTTAAAAGTCAAATGATACAGAATTGAATGAAGTTGGAAGCAGAACTTTCCTATCCTCTTACAAGGTTGCCATTGTAAACTGGTGTGTATTGTTTTGGTCATTTTCTTTGAATTTATGTGTTTTTATACTAATAGAATCAGAATATACTTGCTGTTCTTTAACTTGAAAAGTGTTTTGGAATTTTTGACCTAATATAAGATGAGACCTAAAGAATTCAGAGTGTAGCCAAAAGGATTTTGAAACTGAAATTTTTTCATAATCTGCATATGGAACTTTTTGCTTACTCTTTTTCATTTAATAGCACAAACATTTTGTTTGATTTCTTTAATATTCAGTAAACTTCAGATTCTTTCTGCATGGCAAGTACGAGTTATTTTAATTAATTTTTAATTGCAAAGGAGCATAATTATAGTTTTTTTTTAAGTCAAAATGCAGAGGAAAGATAAAATATGTAACTCTCCACTCCCCGGAATTAACAATTGGTCATTTATGCCTATGTTCTTCCAAAAATTTCAGTACATGTAAGACGTGTGTACCATTTCTTTTACCCCAAATGGTATGCTATTCTTTCTTTCCACTTAGCCCATTTCACCTAGCAGTACACCTTAAATGCTTTTTTGTATCAGGACATATTGTTCTGCCAGAGTTTTTTGACATCTGGTAACATATTTAACCAGTACCCTTTCAGTGGACACTTGCAGTGTTGCCTAAGCCTCTGTGTTTACGTATCTTTGCAAGTTTTAGGTTTGCATTATATTTCGAATTTTGTCAAAAGAATTTGTGCAAATTTGTTTTCTTTCTTGTTATAAAAGTTCCTACAAAATATCATTTGTTTTGACTCTTGGCCTGCAGAACTTAAAATATTTGCAGTCTAGCCCTTTATAGAACAAGATTGCCAATCCTTGTTCCATGCCATTATACCACTAGCCTGTTTTTTTCTTTGTGAACTTTTTACTATATGCATTGTCTTATTTACTTGATTATTGCCTGTTTTTCTTTGAACCACTGCCTATTCTCTTGAATATAAACAAATCCCTGAGAGCAGAGACTTTGTTCATCTCATTTATTATTGTATTTTCATCACCTAGAACCTGTTGACACATAACATGCACTCCATAAATAGTTGTTCAGTGATTAACAATTTAAAGTAGAATTAAGAGGCACTATGTTGCTTTTTTTTTTAATGATCATCTTAAATATCTAAAAAGTTCTTCCATTTTTAATGTAAACTCAGTGTTAGTAATTCTTCAGTTATCTCATTTTTAATTTTTACTTATGCAAGATTATAGTTAGCACTTTAGAAATTTTGCCTTTGGGTTGAAAATCTTAGGATTCATATTCTATTAATAAAATTCTTACATAATAGGTAAATGAATTCAAGAATAGAAATCTCAGATACCTGGACTAATAAATGCTATACTGCTCCAAGTTTCTTTTTGAATGTCTATTTTGCTTTATGGGGTTATATTTTTATGTTCATTCTAGCTTTATGCGTAAAATTTGAAATGATTATATCATTTTTCTTCTTAATTCAACTTTATTCTAACATCATCTTTACCACTCTAAAATGGAAAAAGAGATTTACACTGACAGCAATACCAGTGCAGAGAAATTTTTCCCTCTAATATCTCACAAATGATGCTCCCAGTTGACATTTACTACGTTGGCAAATTAGCCAGGATTTGAGTTACGGAGTACCTTTTGGATAATTCCATTTGCAGATCTGTTCTAGAGGTATCCATTTATGATACCCGAATCCCTCTTATATGACTATATAACAGTTTGTTCTTTGCATGGGAAACAAATGGTTTTAAGAGTATTATTTTTTTACGCTGCTTAGCAGGATATACAACAAGATACATACATCTGTTCCTTCACAGAGGTTGTAGTATGTTAGCAGCAAGAGAAGAAAATAAGAAATGTGTGCAAATTCCCAACTTATCTTTGTGAATAAGTTTCTCAGAAGAACTTAGTAAAAGAGATCAGAACATCTCCCCATTCCCTTAAGGTCAGCCAGCAGAGAGTTAGCCCCCAAAGACCTTGTAAACGAATCCAGCTCTAGAGCCCTGAGACTTATATTTGTAAAGAGGATAGGAACAATACAGGTAATAATAGTATGTTTTCTGCCCCTTTCATAGAGTTAAAAGGGATAATGAAACCTTTTTGTCCAGTATCTTTCTCTTGGAAAACTGAAATTTCCATCTGCTTGGATTTTCTAGCCCAGGGTGGAGAAGCATCTTGTAAGCATCTCTTAAGAATGTACCTTAAGCCTTGTAGATTTAGAAACCTGATGATGTCACCAACACCCTGAGAATTGACTCATTGTGAAATGATAAAAACAAGAGGTGCTTGGTGACTCAGATCTTTGCATACATGAAGAAAAGACAGTTTGATGTGTACATCTTACAAAAGGGACCTGAATAAATGAAACGTTCTGCTGCCATTTTGATGGTAGATTCAGAAGATTCAACATTTGTTGGCTAAGACTCCTCCTTCCTGGAATTGTATTAATGTATTTTCAGTTGTCTATTCCAATCCTGGGAGTCATTCTCTTGTCTTTTTGTGTCCTCAGACTGACAGCGTACCATATTCTGTGAAAGTATTTCCTACTGTGTCTGTTTCATTTCTCTTCTCTTTCCTTTAGCTGGAATTATATCTCAGATGGCTTTGAGACAAATTTGTAATTTTTCTTTTCCTCTTAAAGTTAACAATGTATATAATGCCGAGAAAGTAATGCTAGACAAATAGTATATAATTTCTTGAGCCACCAAAATCTCCCCTGCCTACCCCAACTATAATAATCACAAAAAAATTCACCAGAATACGTTTTTCCTAATTTGAAAAAAAATTTTGTAATGATTTATTCTCATAGGGAAAATTTAACATTTGTTCATGTTGTGAAATCTTTTTTCACTTACCTTTAATTATATTAAAAATTAGCCCACTGTCATCATATTGAACATTGTTTAGGAGTTTTAGCCAATGCCATAAGACAGGGAAAATAAAAGGGGAAAATACATTATTTACATGTACATATTGTATGAACATTTATCTTGAGGTGGGATTTATCTCCTAATAGCAAAAATCACAAAGGCAAAGACTGAGATTTAACCACCTGAATATTTTATATTTTCCTGTATTAAAATATATAAATGCATTTTCTGAGAAAATCTAGAAGCATTTGCTACTTTATAATAGACTAAGTGTTGGTATGTAGTATAATTCGGTAGGAAAAAGCATAGATTACCAAAAGGTATTTTTTGGGGGGGATTTTTGGGGTGGGCATAACTAGGTTTATTTATTTTAACGGCAGTACTGGGGATTGAACCCAGTGACCTCATGCATGCTAAACAGGCGCTCTACCCATGAGCTATACCCTCCCCAACAGAAGGTATTTTTTTAAAAAGGAATACTAATGGCTCATTAAACCAGTGAGTCTCAACAAGTAACCAAAGAAATGAAATATCAAATAATATATTTTTAGAGGGAAGGAAAACATAGTGTTTTCAAGATGAGAAAAAAGTTTTAATAAACAAAATTGAGTAAATTTTGGTAAGAATGTGACTAAAATTGCCCTTTGTACATTCTAGGATGATAAAATATTATTACTGTCCTGGAGTTCAGAAGTATATTTCAAAAACCTTAAAAGTATACATGCTCTCTAACTCAACATTTCTTTCTTTCTTTCTTTCTTTCTTTTTTTCTTTTTTTTTTTGGATTTTCTCTGAGAAAATAGATTGCCTAAAATGTCTTATCCACAGGGAAAGCTTGGGGTGGGGGGAATTATTTATCATCATGTTATTTATAGTAAAGGAAAATGATACACAATCTAAATGTCTGTGATTAAGGATTTAGATCACTTAAAATTGTAAACTACATGTTATAGAATCCTGTGCCTCCATTAAGAAATATTTTGTTGAAGAATATTTAATGACATCAAATTGTTTATAATAAATGAAAAATTTTGTGGCTTCCAAATTGTATGTATTGTATGACTCTAATTCTTCTGTTTTTTATCTGTGTTATTCTCTGAACATAAATTAGTATTTTGTAACCTGAAAAGATAGAATTATTTTCAGTAAATGCAACAATGATTTCTGTTAACATCCTGAAAAAAAAAATGTATATTTTACTGTTAAGAGAGATCACTGTCTTAGAGATTGCTTTTTGAAGAGTTGAAAAGTTAGCTCCTTGAAAATAAAAGGGCACATTTTTGTTTTTATACAGATATTCCTGATCAAGTTATAAGAGTTTTCAAAGCAGATCAACAAAGTTGCTACATTATCATCAGTAAAGACACTACAGCTAAAGAAGTTGTTTGTCATGCTATTCATGAATTCGGTTTGACTGGAACATCTGACACATATTCTCTCTGTGAAGTTTCTGTTACTCCTGAAGGTGTCATAAAACAGAGAAGACTTCCAGACCAGTTCTCCAAATTAGCTGATAGAATTCAGCTCAATGGAAGGTGAATGTGCTTATTAATGAATGTATTATTGCTAGATGTATTTTCCAAGATTCCATGTTAAAACATATTTTAAGTAGAAACATCATGTTTTAGGGCCAGTAGTTCTCTCTAAAGTTAAGATAAGATTTCTTTTTTCAGTTTTCTTTGTCTCCATCATTATGTAAATGGAGTCTGAGAGTGTTAGCACTCTTAAGTGCTACCCAAAATTGTCGGAGAAGGAAAGGAAGGATAGTTTGCTAAATATTTAGCCCTCCTGCTAAAATAAAGTCCTACAACCACTGGTGTAGTCCAGTCCCTGTTTTTTATAAAGGAGGAAACTAGATGATGCATATCTTTGTATGTATCCGAGTATATATGTGCTAATTTATAAATTTGTTTTATAAATGATCAGTATGTACATTGGTTAAAAGAAGCTAAAATTTTCACAGTTCTTTTACTAAGTTTTCCTTTTATGAATATACAGGAAATTTTTTTTAAAAAAATGTTTAAATGTGCTTTGGGAGTTATTTGATCAACCAGAAGATTGTTTCAGTAGTACATTTGTTCTTTACTCTGGTGATCTTTTCTGAGAATAATGCAATCTTTTTAGTGAGCCTAGATTCATATGTAGAATGAGATCCTTGGAAATCTTAAAATAATGATTCATCATGGTTGCTATTAAGACAGAGTGGGTTAACTCTGCTTTGCTGGCTACATAGTGGTTCATAGCATGAACCCTGGAGCCAGATTGCCCAATTCAAATCCCGGTTCTGGCTATGTGACCTTGAGCAAGTTAGTTTCTCTGTGTCTGAATTTTATCATCACAGTGTGATGATAATAATAGAACTACCTCGTAGGAATGTTACGAGAATTAAATGAATTAAAAAACATAACATACTTTATAAATGTTAGATATAGTTTTATTATCTATAATTTCAACACTATTATTTATGGTAATCTCTTAGGCATGTGAACAGTATAAAGGTAGAAGAAAAAGAAGTATAGTTCCTTGACAATAAAAAAATAGATGGACACAAACTTAGGTATATATCAAGTTGTACATTAGGAAAGGATGAAGTGAAAGCTGTGTGTAATACAATATGGGACCTCTCCCTAGCAGCAGCCCTGTATATTCCCCGACTATGAATTCTTTACTTAACCTGTTTCTTAGCTTTTAAGTGCTGTAAAATTGTGCATCTAAAAAAGAGAAAGGAAAATTAAGATTTTTTTATGATTGCTGATTAGGACCATTTGCTGGAATGAGGTTTTGTATTTATCAAGGGAGAAATCATTAGTGGAAGAATTCCTATCCTTTATGGTTTTATTCTTCTTTGCTCCTCTTGAAAATTTAGAAGAAAGAAAGAAATGAGTGCAACAACAACTTCTGAATAGAAATGTAAACATTCTTGATTCAGGAGTTTATTCATGCTGTCCATGAACGAGTATTTATATAGTACCTTCTGTGTGTCAGGTATCCTCATAGAGCCCTTATAGAGTTTTTATTCTCAAGAATATACACATGATTGTTCACACATCATGTGAGTAGTTTATTAAAATAATTTAGTTCATGGCATAATCAACATTATTTTTACTCTTTAAAATAATAGATGGCAGAATAAGAGGACAGCTTCTTGAGAGTCTTCTCATTTAAAATGTTAATTTTCCATTTCATCTGTAAAGGAATATTCTGCTAACATTTCTGGCCAAAAGTTATTAACAATATAATGATGTTTTGACAACAATAATAAAGAAGGAAAGTGCTCATATAAATGTGAAATCACTAAAAACATTTTTTTCCTTTTAGGTATTATTTAAAAAACAACATGGAAACAGAAACCCTGTGTTCAGATGAAGATGCTCAAGAACTAGTTAAGGAAAGCCAACTGTCTATGCTGCAGCTCAGTACTATTGAGGTGGCCACTCAACTTTCAATGAGGGACTTTGATTTATTTCGTAATATTGAGCCTACTGAATATATTGATGACCTTTTTAAGTTAGATTCCAAAACAGGAAATACTCACTTGAAAGAATTTGAGGACATTGTAAACCAAGAGACATTCTGGGTTGCCTCAGAGATTTTAACCGAATCAAATCAGCTCAAACGAATGAAGATTATTAAGCATTTTATTAAAATTGCACTTCATTGTCGAGAATGTAAGAACTTCAATTCCATGTTTGCAATAATAAGGTAAATTTGTACAATATTTGTGTATGGTTTTGTTGTGGTTTTAGACATGAAGCTGATTTTCTGCTTAGGTATTAAATGGCTAGAAGAAGAAAAGTTAAGTCAATATGTTTTAATAAGTATTGTTAGATTTTAAATATTTTCCACTATAGTGATACTGGCTTTTTTCTCTTTTTGCTTCTTCCATCTTTCTGTCACTTAAACTTTTTTTGGCAAGTATAGGTGATAGTCTTTCCAGTTTTTTTCCTTTCTCCCCCTTTGAGGGATTATTATACCCTCTTGGATGTAGGCCCAATAGCTGGTCATTATCATCTTTCAGTACCTGCCTTACTTTGATCTGACACTGAAAAATCACAGTGCGGTATCAGTGCTCTAACATACAATTGATATTTTGAAACAACAACAAGAGCGACAGTAGTAATGGCAACCATTTGGTGACCTCTTCTTGTTTCCCACAGATCATGTGAGGTGTCACTGGATGTGTTGCCCCTCACACAAGCTGAGCCATTAGAATTATAAAAATCTTTCAAAGTTTATAACCCCAGGAATCGTGGATGGTTACATGGCTCCTGGGAATCTTCCTTCTCCCTACTTATTATGAGAAGCAGTTCTAAGTAATTTCTTTGTGACCCTTATCCAGTGCAATGCTGACCAACAGAGAGATTCCACTTAAAGCAGGTCTGATTTTAAAGGTGGAGAGTAGCTGTAGTTTGGTCCATTTATAAGGCCAAATGCTTATGTATGGCAGCTTACTAACCACCGTAACAAATCCCATCTATGCACACTCTCCAAAAATTTAACTATGATTTGTTCCTAGTACTCACATGAGATAAAGTTAGAATCTTTACAGGGGCTTTTTAATTTAATCATAAGTCTGTCATAGTAATAGGAAACTCCTTTACGAAATTAACCAGTTGGTGCAATAGAGCTAGACAGTGTAGAAGGAGTATTGAATAGAGATTAATAGAGTGACCTTTAGAATCAACTGCACCTGTATTTGAATTCTGCCTCTCCTGTGTAGTAGCAGTGTGTCAATGGAAAATTCAAGACCAGTTTCTCATCTATGAAATGCAAGAATTACATCACCTACCTCATAGTTTTTAAGAGCTGGTACTCACTTCGGCAGCACATATACTAAAATTGGAACGATACAGAGATGATTAGCATGGCTCGTGCACAAGGATAACACACAAATTCGTGAAGCTTTCCGTATTTTTGAGATTTGTAGATAAGGACAGGTATATATAGAATAAATAAACAAGTTTATACTGTACAGCAGAGGGAAATAATAATTCAAGATCTTGTAGCTCATGATGAAAAAGAATATGAAAATGAATATATGTATATTCATGTGTGACTGAAAAAATGTGCTGTACACTGAAAATTGACACAACATTGTAAACTGACTATAACTCAATTAAAAAAAAAAGAGCTAGGTCTAAAACAGGAGAACAAAGATGCCATTGATAAAAACTTAGAAGGTTAGAAATTGAAACTATTTGTATGTGAAGCACAGAGTAAAGAATTTGAGAGTTACAGGCTCCGTTTCGGAGTATTTGTGAAAGAAAAAAGATTGACGTCAAAAGAAATGTCTGTATAAAGTGTGTCCAAAGAAAATGGTAGAGGTGTAAAAGCCATACCTCAGTGACCATCCTCAGGGTGGAGATAAAAAAGAGAGTCCAGCCAAAGAAATAAAGAATCAGTACAAGAAATAGTGGGACAGCACAGTCATGACCTTGTCATTAAAGCCAAGGAAGAGAATGATTTGAGAGAAAGTGATGGACAGCAACCCCAAGATGGGTGTAAGAAAGGCCTGGGATTTGGTTAAGGGGCTTTTTTTTTTGGTTAGGACAGTTCTGCTTTGTTTTTTGGTTTTTTTTTATAAAGACTGTTTTATTATACACATTTTCAATAATTCAAGTAAAGTTAACCAACCTTGTATTGTATTTTGTATTAAAATACAGAACATAAAGGACATATATTCAGCAGAGATGACACAGGTGAATCAGTCACTTATGGCTGGAATTGAATAGCATATTTTATTTATTTGAGTTCTTTTATTTTCTTAGTCTAGCCAAAGGTCTGTCAATTTTGTTTATTATTTCAGAAAACCTGTTCTTAGTTTCATCGATCTTTTCTGTTGTTTTTTTCTGGCTTCTTATTTCATTTGTTTCTCCTTGAGTCTGTTATTTCCCAAAGGACTTAGTTTCTTCTTTTTCGAGTTATAGTTCCATGTGTAAAGTTAGGTAGTTTATTTGAGATCTTTGTTATCACTATAAACTCTGTCTTGAAACTGTTCTTGAAGCATCACACAGATATTAGTGTGTTGTATATTTGTTTTCCTTTGTTTAGAGGTATTTTTAAATTTCTTTTGATTTCTTTGACCTGTGGTTATTCAGGGGTGTGTTTAATTTCAGTATGTTTGTAGACTTTTTCATTTTTTCTTGTCAGTAACTAATTTCATACCATTGTGGTCAGAAAAGATATTTGGTATGATTTCAGTCTCCTTAAATTTGCTAAGGTGTGTTTTATGACTTACCATTTTACCCATCCTAGAGAATGTTCTATGTATGCTTGAGAAGAATGTGCACTATGCTGATGTTGGATACAGTGTGCTATATTTATCCATTAGATCTGTTGATCTAAAGTATGGTTCAAGTCCACATTTCCTTCTTGATTTTTTTTTTTGTCTGAAATGAAACGAAATTCATTACTGAAAGTGAGGTATTGGAGTCCCTTTAGACTTACATGAAACATACCTGTAACAGTCTGTGGGACACTTATAAAAACTTCAGTCACATACAGAACTCTACCCTTTTACTCTCCCTCTTTTATGTTTTTAATGTCAGAATTTGCCTTTTTATGTTATGTATTCATTCACAAATTATAGTAGCTAGAGTTATTTTTGATACTCTTGTCCTTTAACCTTTATACTCTAGTTAAGTGGTTAACATGCCATCATATTAAAATGTCGGGAGTTGTTTTTTAATGTAACTGTATACTTACCTTTATCAGTGTTGTGTATTTTCATGATTTCATATTACTATTTAATATTTCATTTCAGTTTGAAGAACTTTTAGCATTTCTTGTAAGGTAAATCTAGTGGTGGTGAATTTCTCAGCTGTCGTTTTTCTGGGGAAATCCTCCTTCATTTCTCTAGGATAACTTTGCCAGATGGAGTACTCTTGGTAATTTTTTTCTTTCAGCACTTTGAATTCACTCTCTCCTGGCCAAAAAGTTTCTCCTGATAGCCTAATAAGGATTCCTGTGTACATTACAATCTTTTTTCTCTTGCTGCCTTTAGAATTCTCTCTGTCTTTGATTTTTGAAAGTTCTTTTGTAGTGTGTTTTGGATTGAAATAATAGAGTGCCCTCTTAGCTTCATGAACTTGAATGACCAGATCTCTTCCCAGATTTCGGGAAGTTCTCAGCCATATTTCTTTAAGTAGACTTTTTGACCCTTTTTCCCTCACTCCTCCGTCTGGAACTTAAGTGATTCGCATGTTGGGTTTTGTTTGTGTGTGTGTGTGTGTGGTTTCTCAAAGCTCACCTTGTCTTTCTTCACTCGTTTTTATTCTTTTTCCTTCTCAGACTGAGTTACTTCAAAGTTCCTATCCTCTGTCTCACCAGTTGTTCCTTCTCTTTGGTCTACTTGATGTTGATGCTCCCTATTGTATTTTTTATTTTATTCATTTAATTATGCAGCTCCAGAACATCCATTTGACTCTTTTTTGTGATTTCTGTATCTTTGTTAAATTTCTCATTTTGACCACTTACTATTTTCCTGATATTATTGAATTGTCTTTGTTTTCTTGTAGCTCACTAAGTTTTCTTAAAACGGTGTTTTGAATTCCTTATCTAGTAAATTGCCGATCGCCGTTTCTTTGGGTTTGGTTAGTGAAAGATTATTGTGAACTTTTGGTGATGTCATGTTTCCTTGATTTTTCATGTTTCTTGGAGTTTCGCATTGCTTTTTTTGCATTTGAAGTAGTAGTCACATCCTCTGATTTTTACTAACTACCTTTAGGATAAGAAAACCTTTCATCATTCTTGCTCCTTCTTGTGGCACATTCTGAAGCTTGTATGTCTTCTTTGGATCCTAGGATGTACTATGTCGGCTGCTGATAGGTTCTCTTTTGTTTTCCTGAAGGTGGCGTTACAGCACAGGTTTGTGGTTTCTCCTTTGCACACAGACTCTGGCCTCTTTTCTGTGCATGTTTCCTCTCTCCCACAGCTTTTTCTTGGGACTGCACAGGGAGCAGAAGTAGCAGAGTTGGGGGAGGTAGTGGTGTGGCACATGGTGAGCTGCAGATGCTCATGGGTCAGTTGGGGCAATTTATAGGTGAGGTTTCCCTGTGGCTCCTGGGCAAGTTTCCTTTTGGAATCCGGAAGCAGGAACTACATACTTTAATACCTTTTTGGAATCTTATGTGCTGCTCTTCTGATATGCTCCCTCCCCTCAGTCACAGAGCTCCCATAATGGTCTGGATGCTGCAAGAGAGCATGAATGTGTTTGCGAGCACCCCACACAGCTAGGGCAGCAAGGCATTCACTCACTGGTTCTCCCTTTCCCGTTTAGGAGAAATCATGGGCTTTCAAGCTTAGCCTTAAACTGTGCTGCCTTGGGGGCAGAGTGATGCCAGCATAGTCAATCTGTTCCTACTCCAATGTATCCAGACTCTTGTTTTGTTCTATTCTGTTCTCTTTTCTCCTCTGGAAACATGGACTTCATAAAGGCTCTCTTCTTGTGTAGGTGACCAAGTCTGTGTTCTCCAGGTATTTCCAAACCACAGCCAAGAGGGACTGGAACCATTTCACAGTTTCCTATAGGTTCCACAGCCAGTACCAAAGTCTGCCTACCTACCTCCCAATACACTGGTGGGTGAGGCTCCTCTCAGATCCTTTGGTTCTGAATCCCACAAATCCCACAGAGGCACTGCTGTTCATGGATTGATGTTGAATTTTTGTTTTGAGGGGTAGGGGATAAAACAAGGGATGTGTTATGACCCTGTAATGATAACATCACTGTCTCCAGTCATCTCCTGGTTGAAGTTTGTTTTCTAGTCATTTCCCGAAGAAGGGCTTATGGGAATTATATTGCCTGAGCATACTCAGAGTGTTTTCTTAATTGCCTTTGAACTTCAGTGTCAGTTTATGTGGCTTTAAAATTCTTGTCTCTTACGTCATTTCATGGGAACTTCATAGATAGTGGGTCTAAGTTTCTGGGTTTACTCTCCAGATTCTGTCCTTATTGCTGAAGTCATTTACCTTTACATGAGTATTTCAACATCTCATTTAGTTCTTAACAGGTTCTCTGAAACTGTGGTACCTATTCAGTCTGTAAATTCAATTTTTCTTGTGTTTTTGGAAAGTTTTCTCAAACTGTACTTTTGAATATATTTGCAGTTCGATTATTTTTTTGTTCCCTTCTTCAAGGATACCAATTTTGCAAATTTTAGATCTTTGTCTTCCGTATCCATTATTTTCTCTAGTCATTTTCAGCTCTGTCCATTTCATTGCTTTTGTTAATCCTTTAAGTCACTGGCACAAGGTTTTAGCAGTGTGTTTTTTTCTTTATGTGGGTTCTAATTTTATCTTCATTTCTGTGTTGTTTTTATTTTTCTTCCATTTCTTTTCTGAATTTGGCAATTTTTTATCACTTTTTCTTACCATATATATTTTCCTTAAGTTCTTATATCACTTTGTTTCTTTTAATAAATCTTATTTTTGTTAATATGTATTTTTTTCAATTTTTAATTTTTTGATTTTTTTAAATGGAAGTATTGGGGATGGAACCCAGGACCTTGTGCATGCTAAGCATGCACTCTACCACTGAGCTTCTTTATTAATTCATTTGAAATCATGGCTGGGTCATTAGTCAGTCCCAGGTTTTATTTTATTGTTGGAACATGTTTCTGCTTTATGATCTTTAACCTTATTATTCCTTATAGTACATTTCATAGCTTCTGTGTTCATTCCTTCTTTTTAAATGACTTGAGTTTTCCTATACCATATATCGGCAGGAGACTCACATGGGAGAGAAGCCAGGGCAGTATTCTAGGCTGCCAGGTATAGAGCTTGTGTGTGAATTATTTCACACTTTACTTCTTTCCAGCAAATGGAGATTGGCAGCTCAGTTTCTTCCTTCTATCCTGTGTCAGTTAAATTGCTTCTCACCAAGATGTTGTATCACTGTATGTACTATTTTAAGCTTGCTTTTCCTTTTTCCTGACTCCCTGGTAAAGAACTGAGTCCACCACCCCTACCTAATCCTATCAGCCTGTGAACTGTTTTGTATTCTTCCAAATAGGGGATTGCTGGTTTTGCCTTCAGGATGAGTTACCTGCTTTGGAGAGTTGTGCTTTATGAGCTTTCATTGAGATCTTCAGTTGAAGGCATCCTTTTTCTGCATTTTACATACTTAAATTTGACCTTGACTATTTTTTGGTAACCTTGCTAATGTGTTTAGGAGTTACAGGTATCTTTTAGTTTCTCTGGAGATGAAATTTGCATTTCTGTTATTCGTCCTTGTAGCTGTTTGAGATGATTTCTGAGGAGCACAGGGAACAAAGATATCTTAATTCCATACCTTAAAATCAGAAGTCTACAGAACATTTTAAGTACAGTGGTGTAGGTGAAAGTCAGGTGAGAACAAAAAGGAATTGTCTGGTAAAAAGACTGAGACATTATGTATGAACTATTCATTCATGAACCTACCTATTAGATGGTAGTGGAGAGATAAGGAGGGACAGGGAGGAGTTGTAGCCTAATTGGCGTGAACTATTTTTTAAGTTAGAGCTATCTGAGTTTGTTTAAAATCCTGTAGAATGGGAACAGTGCATGTATGGAGGCCTGGGGAACAACAGGATTAGGGCCTAGGGATATGGAAGTGTTGGAATCAGGGACTTGAGTGGCCAAAATCTCAGAGAAAGAGGGCTTTCAGCCCTACAACTTGCCTCAGTTATTATATAGTACTTGTGTTCAGCATTATTTATACCACTTTTAAATAGATAATGTATCCATAAAGTTATTTCTAAGTAAAGCAAAAAAAATTGTGATACTCGAAGTTTATTTTTTAACTGTCTATGTTACGGAATTGGTATAGTTGTCATTTAAAATGCAAACTATAAAGTAAAGGCTATATAGGTATACAACCACAGGCAAGTAATGTAGTTTTCTTAAAAGAAGTTTTCTTTAAGGTCAAGGAGTTCCTTTCATTGTTTTTCATGATTCTGTTTATTTCAACACGTCAAGGTAAGTCCCTACTTACTTTATCTTTATTAGAGAAAATTGGTGTATACTTTACTGACCTGAGTCCTCCTCCCCCAAGTCGCTTTTTAATGTTTTTATGCTCATTCTCATCTGTTCTCATCTTTTATTCCCTGGCAGTGGCTTGAATCTGGCATCTGTAGCACGACTCAGAGGTACTTGGGAAAAGCTACCAAGCAAGTATGAGAAACACCTCCATGATCTACAAGACCTTTTTGATCCATCTAGAAACATGGCAAAATACAGAAATATTCTTAGTAGTCAGAGCATGCAGCCTCCAATTATTCCACTCTTCCCTGTTGTCAAGAAAGACATGACATTTCTACATGAAGGTATTTAAAAGTTGTTTGAAAATTAGCATGTTTGACTTCAGCTATTTCTACAGAATTGTGGTGTATTATATTTAATGTATTTTCCAGCCTATTGATTATAAATCATTAAAGCTTTCCTCAGTTAAATGCAGCAGATCTTAAGGACCAAAACCCACATTATTGACAAGAACAAATGTAGGTGTTTATCCAACACATTCAAACATAAATTTGACTTATACCAAGATCAGACTGTTTGATTATATTTATTAAATATAGTAATATTTTTCCTTCCAACTGTTTTAAAATTACTCAACACATACAGAAAAATACCCAAAACAAGTTAGCAATATAATGAATTATGACAAAGCAAACACACATGTAGCCAACATACAGTCAAAAAAATAAAACATTGCCTGCCTTTCAGCAGCCTCAATCATGTCCCTTCCCAATTACCACACTCATCCTCTTCCTCAAAGGTACCTAACGTCTTGACTTCTAATACTATGGTTTAGTTTTACCTGTTCTTGTACTTTATTTAATCACAGAGTATGTTTTCTTTTGGTTTGATTTGGTTTCTGGCTTACTTTGGTCAACATTATCCACGTTTGGACAACATCAACTTTTGTGAGGTGAGGTTCTTCCATGGTTTTGAGTGTAGCTCTGCCTCATTTTGAAAACTATTTAGCATTCCATTATATAAGTGCAATACGTTGGATTCATCCAGTCTGTTGATGAGCATTTAATAGTTTCCATTGTTTGCCTAATATGAGTAATGCTACAGTGAATATTCTTGCATGTATCTCTCAGTGCACACACATTTTTGTTCAGTATAATTCACTGAAATTTATGGATCCTGATAGTCATATAATCAACTTTAGGAAACAGTTTGGCATTACTCTGCTAATGTGAAACACTGGCAGTTAGTTACTGGAGTTCATGTTTCTCATCCTCACTGACACCTGGTAAATCAATTTTTTTAAATTTTTACCCATTCCCATAGGTGTGTAATTATATCTTGATGTGCTTTAACTTGCATTTCTCTGATTACTAATGAGGATCAGCACTCTTTTATATATTTATTTGTCCTCTTTTGTCAGTTCAGTTTCTTGCCTATTTTTAATAAGGGTGTCTCTTTTTTAAATGTTTTTTTAATAATTTTTTTTATAAGTCCTAGGTACACTATTACTTGCCTTTTGACTCTACTAAGGTATCTTTTGATGGACAACATGTTCTTAGTTTTAAAAACCTAATTTATTAATCTTGCCATACGGTTTTTCTACAATCCCCTTAATTGATTTTTGAGTGGTGTTCTACTTCATTAACTTGCTAACTATACACTATTTTCCTAATTTTGTGGTGTTACACTAGACATTATGATATTTATACATATTGATATTAATTAGAGTAACATTTATTAGTACTTTTCTGTGTGTCAGGCAGTGCAGGAACTTAAATTCCATTTACTTACCCCCTGATTTTATACAGTTTGTTGCCATGCCTTTAAATCCCACATGATATTGTTGTTGATCAGTAAAGTCAGTATGTGTTTAGCTTTACCTGTATGATGATATTGTTACTGTTTTTTTTTTCCTTCCTTCATTTCAGCATTTCCATATGATTGGGGATTTTTTCCCCCTATAGAACACTGATTATTATTCCCTTGTGCTCGTGATGAAATCTCTTAGTTTTTATTTATCTGAAAAATGTGTTTAATTAATATTCATTCTTAAGGCATAATTTTGGTTGGCAGTTACCTTTCAGCATTTTGAGATAACAGAATTGTCTCCTGGTTTCCATTGTTAATGTTGTGAAGTCAGCTATTAGTGTTATTTGCTGTTCCTTTGACTGTAATCTGCTCTTTTTCTAATAACTGCTTTAAAATTTTCTCTTTACCTCTGTTTTCTCCTTAGTTTTGCTATATTGTGAGTAGGTGTGGCAATTTTGTTTTTGTATATTTGTTTTAATTCTGACTCATTTATAGAACATCTTTAAATTTTGGTACTTTTCATCAATTTGGGGAAATTCTCATTCTGTCTTCCAGTTTTTTATTTGTTCTCTTCTGACCTCTCTTAGGAATTTTCATTTCGCCTCTTTTCGGCCTCTTGTCTTGTCTCATATACTCTTTCTGTATTCATCTTTTTGTCTTGCCTGGGTATTTTCATTTATTATGGTTATTTTGTTTCCAGTTTATTTTCCACTCAGCTATGTCTAATTTACTGCTCATCCTATCGTCCAGTTTATTTTCCCTTCTACTATGTCTAATTTACTGTAAAATTCAACAAATTCCTAATTTTAGTTACTGGGTTGTTTTTTTTTTTCAGTTTTACAATTTGCATTCTTTTTTTTTTATCTTCATGCTCTCATCCAGAGTTCTCAGTGTTTCTTTTTTTTATAACTTTGCACATAATCAGCAGTTATTTTAATGTCTATTTCTAGTAACTCAATAATCTGTATCTTTTATGAGTCTCTTTCTGTTGTGTTTTTTTTCTCTTGCATTTTAATCATGTTATGTTTTCTCCTGATATTCCTAGTTATTTTTGACCAAATGGATGTTGTGTATAAAAAAATTACAGAAATAATGTAAGGTTTCAGACAATATTTTATTTCTCCAGAGAACTGAAGTTTGCTTCTGCCAAGTAGCTAGGGGTACTAGCAATCCAAAATCACCTTAAATCATTTTCACATTATCTTTAGTCTCAAACCAAAGCAGTGGAGATTTACGTAGACTTAAATTGTTTCCCTCTACCCTCAAAAGTCAGGATGGCGCTACTGAGCTGTTCAGCTTATCGTCTCTTTTCCTGAAATCAGCATATGCCCCTAGGGTCAAGCACTGGGAAATGCTAAACCTGTCCCACATCTTCATTCTTTCTCCAAGTGCCTTGATAGTTTTATGGTGCATTAAAACTTTTTTTTTTTCTTCTATTTTTTGCCCCATTTTCCCAACTGTTCTCAGCAGATTTGTTCTAATTACCTAGTCTTACTGCCCCACTTTCATTATCACTCTTTATGCATAAGGAAACATTGTTATAGACTTCAAATATATTCTGACATGCTTCCTCAGAACATTTTTATGTGACCTAACAATATTTTTGGTGATTATTTTTGTTTCCAACTCATGTTGAGACCCTGAACAATTTATATGTCCATTGTATAGCTGCCATTTACTACAAAAAGGGAGACCATGGTCCATGGTGTGTTCCAGACCCATGTAATTTTCATACTTGGCTTCAGGGACTTAAGAGTTCCACAGAGGCACCTCAGGGGCGACCATGGGAAATAAATAGGGCCACAGTAACTGTTAAAGACAGGTGTGAAAAAGGCAGTTAGATTACCCTTTGAACATACAATTTTTTTCCTTGTGGTTTGAACTGAGTGAGACAACATATAGATTAAGTCTGGTCTCATACCTGCTCTCATCAAAGAAAAGTAGACCCTTTTAAAAGTTGTGTGACTTTTTTTCTCAGAGAACTACGTAACGAAAGTGAAACAAAAATTATGGAACTTATGAACAAGCAAATTTGTGTTAATGATTAAAGTCATGGTTTTAAATTCAGATTCTGGGAAAGGGAAGGCGCCTGGCAGACTAGAAGATATCTTCCCCTATGAGCCAGCCACCACTTAATTTTAACTACTTATTACCACTTGGGAAAACAGACCTACTGTTCTTTAATCCCCCACCTACTCCCCCCTCCAATTCTTAAATATTAACTCATTTTATAATTTTTTAAAGTATTGTAAACCAAAGAAACCTTACTGGGTTAATGAAGCCCAAAGGTCACCCTTTGTGATCTCTGGCTAAAACCTAAGTTTTCAAGTGTTTCAACTGTTCTACTCTGCTGCCCAATAAAAAACAGATACAAGTACTTGCCTAAGGGTGGACTAAGCACCTGGAGAGTTAGATTTAAGGAGCTGCATTTTTTATTAAATGTGCATACAGCATAATGAAATGGATTTTAGAAGCTGTGCACAGTTTATCACTTTCCAGTATTCATTACTATTACTGCCATAGGAGTAGAATTCCTCCGAATAGCTCATTCCCTGGAAGAAGGTTAAACTATCTATGGGTTTAACAATTCTTAAAAACAAAAGTGGTAGTTTGATAAAGAAGATTCTAATTTGTGCCCCCCCCCAAGAATAATAACTTGACTTCTGCTACCTTCATATAGATATTTTAATTTTGAAAGTTAAAAAGTTACTTTTGTTTCATAGGAAATGATTCCAAAGTAGATGGCTTAGTAAATTTCGAGAAGCTAAGAATGATTGCCAAGGAAATTCGTCAAGTTGTTCGAATGACTTCAGCTAACATGGACCCAGCTATGATGTTCCGACAGAGGTAAGGCATTGGCGTATGTGTTACAGAGTGGCATTGAGAGTGATATATTTTGTTTATTGACCATCTGCCATTTCTTAGGCACTGTACTAACTGCTTTACAGATGTCAATTTCGAGTAGTTGTTTAGAAGAGTAACCTTTAAAGGTAGGTAGTATTGGCCTGCCTATTGCATGTGAAGAAACTGAAGCTCAAACAGTTAGGTAATGCGTCCAGGATTACATCGTTTGCTGATATTTGAACTTAAGTTCTGTATTACTTTTTTGAGTACACGGATAGTTCTGTATTATTATTGTTACTTAAAATATCATCTAATTTAAATATAAATAAGTTGCTGATCTTCGCAGAAGTTATCACAGAGGATAATAAATGCTTTCATCTGGTTTCTAACCAAATGTCAATTAGTGTGTATGTCTTTTATTAAATATTTTTTAAAGTTCTATTTCTAAGTTCTACTTCATTCTACTAAAATATATTTTTATTGTCTCAAGTCATGGTATTGCTGCTTATTTGTATGTAAGTTCTTTAAAAGAATTTAGAAAATGCAAATTTAAGGATGTTCCATCTTTGATAAATATGAGAAGCATTATTTGCATTCAGTATTAACCTGATCTTCTAAGAATGCTTTTTAAAATTCATTTTATATAACAACCAGTGTTTACTCAAATTATGTAAAACTTTAAAGTATGTTGTCAAACTGTTCCCAGTATTTTTTTTAATTTTTAGCGTAAGTGGACATTAGGATGTTAATTTTTGGTCTGATTTTCTTTTGGGCTTCAGTACCTAAGAGCTTTGAAAATGAAATATTTACCAGGGCAGACACAATTCTTGTGGCTTAAAAGAAATATAGTCTATTAAGGGAACAAAGATATTTGATTCTTTAAAAATTAAAGATGAAGCTTTCATAACCAAACAGAGTATCAGTGTTTGTCAGGATTGGTGTTTTGTTTAAATCACTGTTCAGGAGTCTTTTTTTTTTTTTTTTTTTTTTTTAAAGTAGTTGATCTGATGGTTGCTCTAATTTAGAAATTCTCAAAATATGGAGGAAGTGGGTGTGTCAGATCTCTTCCTTACCCATCCCATTTCTGCCTGTGAGGATCACTGCATGTAATGAGAAATGTCATTGCCCAATAGTGTAGAAGCAGAAAACAGTGAGAACCAGGGACCAAAGCAGGCCTCGAGAAGGATTGGTCAGTTTATTTTTTTGTTTTAAGTTTTTTGTTGTATGTCCCTGTACAGTGCTGCACCACTCCCTGTTGTCTTACATGGATATCCATCTACTCATATATTGTAGTACCTGGTTCCTAAAGACAGTGAATTTGTGAGCTTGCCAGACCAGTTGATAATATTCTAAGTACTAGCTATGCTTCACAAATGAGCAAAGAAGAAAGAAACTGAGAAGGAAATTAACAGACTTGGCTGTTTTCTTGGGAATGGCCTAGGCTAGGGTGGAATACAGTATAGGGGAAAATAAAACGTTTATAATTAGATTGGACTGAACTTTCCTGAATCAATTTTATTTGTCTGCCAGTACTGAAATGATTAGCTTAAAAATGAACTTAAAAATGAAATTATAAATCTTTGTTTCCTATAATTACATTCTCTCACTTAAATGAGTGGCTCAAAAATCCTTTTTAAAAATGTTCAAAAGTTCTGCCCCTTAATTTAAGCTTTCCTTTCCTAAAAACTTTGAATTCAAAGTTAATAGTAAATGTTTTCCCTTAAGCTTCTTTTTGACGTTAGCCTCTTTAATTAAGCAGTTAAAAATATAACTGGTCTAAAAGCATACTCTTTAACATTGTGGAGTTTTTAGCCTTCAGTACATACCATAATTCATTTTACCGCACTGTATTCCATGAAAGTCATTTTACTGTTAAGCTACCATTTTTTTCTAGTAAAATTTTCCTGTTCTGTTCTGTCTCCATAGTTTCTCTGACTCCCAACTGTTGTCTTTTTTCTGTGCTTTCCTATTCAAACACACGCTTCAATGTTTGTGGCTCTTGCTTACAGGAAGAAGAGGTGGCGGAGTCTGGGGTAAGTGTAGAGATGAATGCAACTGGAATGAAGGTTGTGCAACTCTTAACATATACTGCATCCTTTTCATTAATGCACGCACATAAAATAGCATGCATCCTATTAACCTACATTCCTGACAAATGCCTTTTGCTAACAAGGTAGTGATAGAAGTAGCTTCTTTTTTCCTTTACTTTTCCATTATTGAATGTCCCATAAGTCCCTTTTAGATTTTAGTTTAGCAGAGTCAATTAGATGATAACCATGATGATAGCATATATTCGTTTTGTGCTTGCCATGTACTATATACTGCTCCAAGCACTTTATATGAATTATTTAATTCTTCAACAACCCTGTGGGATAGATATTGTTATTCCCATGGTACAGATAGCTATGCAAGATAGAGTTATCCAAATTCTTAGTGCTCACTAATGGTGGATTCTGAGTCACAAATGGTGGTAGTCTGATTCCAGAGTCCACATCCTTTTCTTCCATTCAGATGCCATATTTTATAAAAATAAATATTTAACTGTATTAAATGGATATAAGCTTTATAAAGTTACGTTTTTAATCACTTTTCCAAAAGGGGGCAGCCTTTAACCAAACTATGCTATAAAATTGAGTTAGTAAATAATTGAAATAGAAGATAATTTTAGTTCCTCAGATCCACTAATACCATGAGATGCACAGCATTGATTGAACTTTAAATTCCTACCATTTTTAATTAGACTCCCTTATCTCTCTTAAAACTGTAATAGGATCAGAAGATGACACCTTTTGTTCAGGTAGGTTAGATCTCTGCTTATACAAAGCTAGATATCTATTTAGAATCATAAAATGTTTAGGATCTCATAAGTCATCTATCTAGTCTTTTCATTTTTAGACGACGAAAAAGATGGTTTTTATGGGTGAAGGGATTATACAAGAATTTTTTTATTTTAAGACTGTAGTGAATCATGAAGTTAGATGCTTTTATTACATGTAAGAAGGATTTTTTTATGAGCCACTTACTTTCACTTGTCTTGTCTTTTTTGTGGTCTTGTTTTCTGTTGAAGCTTGGTGAACTTGAATTTCCTTCCACTTTCTTCCTCCCTTTGTGTGTTTCTCATTTGTTTTCTTCTATACTGTACATTTATGTCTTGGTCTTTTCTGGTTCTTCTCATTGAAAGCATAAATTGATTCCTGGCATTACTATTATTAAGAATACTTGGACAGTATACCTTAGTGGGGATTTGAGATGTTTGAATGACTTACATAAAACATTCTTTGTTTATTCAGCTTTTGGGTTGCATTGTATGATGCTTGCGGACACTAGGTATTTTTGGTTTTACATCACAGCATTTTGGAATTAGCTTAGAAGACATTTTACTGTCATGTATCACAATGTTTTCATTTAATAAAATTTTGTGTATATCCTAAGTTTCTGGACACTTTTTTATATTAACTTAGATGAAATTATTAAATATTTCTATTAATATTTGCTCCTAAATGTTGGAACTTGGTTTTACTGCTTTTCTTTGAATCCTAAGACATCATCAGTTGTTGGGCACACTATTGTTTCATGTACCACTAAGAAAAATCTTAACACTGAGAATTTTTTGCTTTATATTTATTGAAGGAGCTCTTATGTAAACTTAGGTGTGTATTTTTATCACATAACACCTTTTTGCATTCATGAAAAAGAACATATAAGCAAATTAAATTTGTTAGGTCTTTCTGAAACTTCATTTTCAGAATATGAATCTTCACAATCACTTTTAGAGTTACTAGTTACGGAGTCCCCCCTCACCCCACAGTATTGCCTTTTATGCCATTAAGTATGTCAGTAATGCAGCATTTCTTAAAAAAAGCTATAAAAGAGCTTAAAGCTGCTGGTGCTGGCCTCTTAGCCTGGCTTTGCAGATGTTTAAGGCTAGCCTATTTTTGATACCTGCTTTGGCAATGTTGCTGAATGTGTCAGATTCACTGCCTCCTTGTAATCATCATTTGGTTCCTGGAGATGAAAGGAATCATTCACTTATGCCATTGGAATTTCTTCCAAACCATTTTGCAAGTTTTGAAGTTTCTGCATGTGTAAGTAGTGGCAACCATGTTACAGTTCTGTCTGACCAGTAGCAGTTGAAAATTGCCATCACATGTAAGACACACTCTTTTTTAAAATTGTGAAAGAAGAAGATTATAATACTTTTTACAGCTTTGTTTCACTTAATTTGTGATGAAAACATTAGGATTTTGGTGTCTGTTTTAAACTGGGTGTGTGAGCCCGGAAAAACAAATTGTCTTATGTTTGTGATAGACCATTCAGAATTTAATATTACTATTTAGTATTAGTAATTAGGGTATTTTTAGTATTTATAGTAGTACTTAGAATATCTGTGGGTTAAGTGGGACGCTAAAAAAAACCCATAGGTACATTTATTATTTTGAAATGGCAACTGCCTTTAAAATAAAAAGAATCCAGGACCTTTGTGTTTGCTAGCCTTTTTACAACAGACAGCATTGCATTTCCTATCTTCCGGTGATTCCAGATATATTCTCTGTAGAAGAAGAAGGTTTGCCAAAAAGAGTAGCACTGGGTGTGAAGCTGTAGCTTATTTGAATTGTGGTTATTCCTACCCAGTTTGTAGTTCCATCATTTTTAAAGGCATTGCAAAAGGATTCCATATCCCCAGTCCTAGAACACACATATTGCCTAACCATTTCGTATGTGAGTGGAAGCACTGAATAGCTTTTTACTGCATTTCTGATTTCTGACTACATGGAATTGAGTATAAACACTGTTATTTTTCTTGCTGGTTGTTTTCTTTGAATTTTGGCCAAACTCTGGTTACTGGCAAAATTGGTGAGCATGCTCAGAGTGGGCCTGCTGTAGAAGAAATGATGATGATGATGATGATGATGATAGCATCTAAAGCAGTGCAGACAAGCAAAGCTGCTCTAGAAACTCCCTTGCTGAAGAACCCTGGTGGACATATCTGGCTGAGGATGGACTTGTCCTGACCCAGGCTCTTGCCGTATCTTCAGAGTGATGTCCACAGGGCCAAAGGAATGCTTTTACTTGTCACAATTGTGCCATGGGTTACAAAGGCCCCAAACACAGGTCTGATGGAATTTGTTGCTTTGGGAGGAATAGTTAACTTATTCTTTTGAATTCTGTCCTTTGCTGAATCCTAAAACTCAGAACATTGCCATGTGTGCCATATTACTTTGCATTAATGCTCTTCATCTTTTAACTCATTTGCATCAGCATGCAGTCGCATTAACAGAATAGAATTCTTTTAATCTTCAGTCTGTCATGCTTAATACTCATCTTTACAGCCCCATTATTGTGATCTCCGTCTTCTTACAGGTCACTGAGTCAAGGCAGCACAAATTCCAATATGTTGGATGTTCAGGGAACTGGTCACAAAAAAAGGGCACGACGTAGCTCTCTGCTTAATGCCAAGAAGCTATATGAGGATGCCCAAATGGCAAGGAAAGTGAAGCAGTATCTTTCCAGTCTAGCTGTAGAGACGGATGAGGAAAAGTTCCAGAAGATGTCGTTGCAGTGGGAGCCTGCATATGGTACCTGTAAGTACAAATTTTCACTTACGTGACACTAAATAGCACAACAAAATAGAAATTTATTTCTCTAGGATTATGCTTGAGTCCCAAGAACATTAACTTTGACTCACAAAAGATTACTGACATACCCCGAGCATCATGTGATTCTGTTAATTGGATACTAAATTCTTATCCATTCCCAATGATTACCCTGTGCAAGAAATGGAGGGATAAATATATAGTTCTTTAAAAAGTGTTATAAAGGCTTTATAAAAACTAGAACATTATAGAGGAGTCCTTTTGTTTGAGAACATTCATACCTTCATCCTTAAATGAAGCATAAAAATAAGTGGAATTTTTGCGTTTTTAAAACATTTTACAAAAAATACCATTTACCAACTGACAAATACAGTAAATTTATTAAACACTGTAGATATAGTAGATGTATTAGAGGTATCAGTAAATAAGATAAAACAAGAAGACTCAATCATATTCTGGCACTGTTAATATATAGAAAATATTATAGACAAAATAGAGTCTCTTCTCAATACTGATTTTTTAAATTAAGTACAAACAACAGAATGCATGTATCTTTTGGTCAAGTAGCTCGTGAGTTCTAAAAGCAGAAATCAAAGATGGTAAAATATACACTGTTATAACGACAAAATAAAGACGATTGTGCTTATATTAAATTACAAGTGAATGTTATATATATACATGTATGTATGATTTAATGTTAGGCCAGTAAAAATCCCAATAGGATGCAAAGAACTCAAATGCTGACAGAATAAAGGCGGAGAAGGTTCAAATTTTCTATGTTCCTAATTGATAGGGGAAAATGGTAGTCATGATGGGTTGACTCTGAGATTGGTAGATGGTATAGTATTTGCATAGTAATCGAAAAAGTATGTCAAGAGAGTAGAAGAGAGAAAGTGGAAATACAACCAAATATTGGTTTAAAAATTCAGATACTACAGTGAATTTTAAAACACAGGATAATGAGCCATTTGGTAAATACATTTTTATGAAAGCAGTATCTTAAATAATTCTACCAATAGGAAGAGGAATGGAGTGTGATGGAAAAAGCAACTACTCAGGAGTGCAGACAGAGTTTTAGTCTTACTTATTACCATTTGAACAAGTTTCTCTTCATCCTAAATCTTTTTTGCTTTCCCAAATATAAAGCTCAAGCAATAACTGGTACTCTGTTTTATCTTGGATTCTTCGTACATCAACCTGTTAAATTAGGAGAAAGAAATAAAATGATAAAAGCTAACAATTATTGACTACCTATTAAGCATCAGTTTTCTGTTAGTCACTGGGCACATAGGGGTATAGTAGTGAACAAGATGTACGGTCCTTACTGCCATGTTAGTTATAGCCTTGTGGGACAAAGAGACATTAATTACACACATAATTGTACTGTTGCAGTTATCAGTGCTGTGAAGGAAAGATGCAGGATGCCTTGAGAACATGAAACAGGATCTGATCTAATGGCTGCAGAGTGTGGGTTCTTAGGGAAGCTAGATTATGCAGGGCCTAATAGGCCTTGTTTTAGGCCTCTTTATCCTGAGAGCAGAGGCAAGTATGTAAAAGTATGTGCAGGGCATTTGGAGAAGGAAAGTGTCATGATCAGATTTTCATGATGGAAGAGAGTCATCGTGCTATTGGATGGAGAATGGCTTAAAGGCATACTAGAATTGATATAGTGAGGGGAGTGTTTCAGTAATACAGATGAAAGGATGTTAGCTCTTTGGGTCCCAAGCACTTCAGGGCTTTGGTGCAGACACGTCCAAGTTCAAGAATCACACCACAGACCACAGCCACTCTCATACATGGCACAGAAATGGCATCAAGAAACCCTGATCACAAAGAAGTGAATTTCTTAAGGGGGTGGACCCCACGTTACTGAGGACCATTAGCTTTGCGAAAACACACAAGAAGAAGTGCCTGAAGAACACGCAGGCCAACAACACCAAGCCCAATGTGTACACATGCCAAACCTATAGGCTCTTGTAAAGCCCAAGGAGGTCAAGGTCAGATCTCAAAGGGCAGCAGCCACAAACTCAGTCGACTTGGCTATATCGCTTACCCCAGACTCAGGGAAGTGTGCTCATTCCCACATCACCAAGAATCTCAGGCTCTGCTGGCCAAAGGTCAAGGCCAAGGTTCAAATAAATGCCAGGCTGCTGCCCTGCTTCTGTCTCTGGCTCCCAAAGGTGGCCTCAGCCCCCATGGAGTCTCCTTTGGCTGCCAGTGTGAAGATAAAAGGACTGGTGTGACCCCTCGGCTATCTGCATGGATGAGGCTGGTGTCATCCTGGGTTATTTGTACAAATAAACCTGAGATGGGCTCTGTCCCCCCCCCCCCAAATGGTATAGATGAGAGGATGTTAATTTGGCCTTCAGGATGATGGTGCAGATGGAGGTAATTAATTTCATTAACTTAATTTATCGAGTAAAATTAATTCGACAAAATTTTAGGGATAACTTTTTATAATACATGAAATTATTGTTAGGAAAGTTAATCTTTTTTTGTGTTAGAAATAGGTGGTTTTAATGAACTGTGTATTAGTGTCAATGCCAATAATCTTGCCTTAAAATGTGCAGAATTACCTATTTCTTACTCTGTTCTATTAGTGACCAAGAATTTAAGTGAGAAAAGAACACTCAAATCATCAGAAATGTCTCCAGTACCTATGAGGTCAGCTGGCCAAACAGCAAAAGCCCATTTGCATCAGCCCCACAGAGTAAGCCAGGTGCTTCAGGTGCCAGCTGTTAATTTGCACCCCATCAGGAAGAAGGGACAAACAAAAGACCCTGCCACGTTGAGTGAGTATTCACAATTAATATTGGAATTATTTAATTGAAATTTCCAGGGGAGTTAGAATGAAAAATAATTACAAATGTAAAAGCTTAGGAGATTAGCTGTTGTCATTTGTGTATAATGTAGTAATCACTCATGAATGAAAAAATGTTTTATTTTGCCTATAGATATTTGATGACAGCATACATATTTTAAATGTTGACATTGGAATTTCTATAATCATCAATCAAAAACTTACAGCAACATATTTGGGTACCAGAGGCTTATTGCATTTACTCAGTTATGTAATGCAACCTATGAGAATGAAGTTGCTAATTCTAAAAATGATTATGTGTTGGTTTTTCATTAACTGACCACTTCTGAAAATCTAGTTTGGAAACAAGAAGAATATATAAAGTATTCTTTCCCCTCTGTCAGGCCATGTAAACCTTATGCAAATTGCTTTTATTTGTTGTTTTAAAAGTATCTCTGTTTTAGGAAACTACATTAGATTTGGTTCCTAGCATTATTATGTAGCCTGTGCATTATAGTAGGATATATTCAGTAGAACTTTGTGAATTTAATTTGATTTGATTTTGAGATCCAGAATTGGAAAAGAAATGCGTCTTCCTTTGCCAGATTTTCAGTCTAGTGATATAGACACTCACACAAATAGATAACTTCAGTATATGTGATATGTTTGCCATCATGCCTGAAGTACATACCGAACATATAAAATAACAAAAGACGGAGAATTTTTTAGGGCAGGCAGAGGTAAGGCAGTGCTTCAGTGGAGGCTTTTTGGAGAAAACAGCTAAACAGAGTCTTTAAAATCGATTAGGAAGGAGGTAATTAGGCAAAAATTCCAGAAATGTTGCTTCAGGCAGAGGAAAAGTTTGATATCTGCAAGGAGCTGCAGGTAGCTTGCTACCTCTAAGTACAAGGCTGCAGGAAGATGTTGAGAGACAGTAATAATGAAAGCTAGCACTTACAGAGCACTTACTGAATGTCAGACACAGTGCTTTACTAACTTTATATATTCTGTTCGTGTAATCTTCATAATCTGTAGGCTAGGTAATACTGTCATTCTATAGAGCAAGCAGAGAGTCTAAGTACTTACACACCGTCAGTAAGAGATGGGGAGTTGAGCCCAAGTTAACTGGCTCAAAGTCCGTGCTTTTAACACTGTACTAAACAGCCTGTCAAGATGAAGAGAAGTGAAGTCATAGACATGCTAAGATTATAACATGACATGCTAAAGGAAACTAGTCCGTGGTTAGCTCTCAAAGCAGTTTGAGCAAGGGAAGGGTATGGTCCCTAAGTTTATGTTGAAGGAGATCTGTCGTGGGAAGAGCTTTGAGGCTGGAGATGGGGAGTCTGAGTGGAAAGCTGATGTAACAAAAGGAAGTTGCCCAGAGCCTGATCTAGTTTTGTGGCTGTGGAAATGAAGAGAGAATTGGATGCAAAATCAGTGAAGTTGATTGGTGTGAGATTTGGGATAAGTCTAGCTCTCGTTTCTTTCTTGGTTGTCGTCACTCGGGAGACAGTATTATTTGTACCAGGTAGCCCTCTTCCTTCTTGTTGTAATATGGCTGTTATTTATATGATAAATATATTTATATGGAAATGTCGCTTAAATACGAGTAGTGTGAGTGTATTGTGATTTACATTTTTTTGGTGTCAGGGGCTTCTTGTCATTGTGCTGAATACTCATCAGAGCTGGGCTTACCTTGCTAGTTAAGAGCAGTACCTCTTTGACATTTCTTAGAGAATATGTGTGTGAATACCAGTGTGTTTGAAGCCATTGTGACGTTTGACCTATGCTGAAAAGGACCAGCTGTTGGACAAGAGTAGTGATAGAACTTTGCAGCAATGTTTCCACTGGGCTCCATACTATTTTCCTATAAATTCATGATTTTTTTCTGTTGTCTACTTCTATCCTGTAGTGTGAATTTAGTGCTCTTGAAAAGGGCTGGACTGGCAGCCCTGCAGCCTCTCCTGTGCACCCACAGCACAGATGCAGCACAGGTAGTGACAGTGCCAACATCCCCACACTGCCCTTACCACATGCCTCGCCCTGACTTGGAGAGGTCACCTCTAGTGGGGAGAGAAGAGTTTGAATCCTTACCTTGTCTCTTAAGACTTCCAACAAGTGTGTCAGTCGTGGGAGGTGGGACACTATACTCAGCCTGTTAAATCAGTATCCCTTGTGCCACAAAACAAACAAACAGACAAAAAAGAACTGTTATAATCTGGTCTGCGCTAACTGGCTGAATTTGAACAACTAACCTAGAGGTGAGAATCTCTGTATGCCATTACCCATTTAGTCCCCGTTTGTCATTCACGTGTTTGAGTTGACTACACTGGCCATTGTGCGTCATGGCTTTAGTTATGTAGTAATTTAGGTACTGCAGACATTTTAATTGTGAAGTGATACTTAACTTGTTTCTTTGATTTTACTTTTAGGTACAGGTTTACCTCAGAAACTTCCAGGAGCAACCGAAGAATTAAGTGGTAAGAAACATACAGAAGACACTATTTCTGTGGCATCATCCTTACATTCTAGCCCTCCTGCGTCTCCCCAGGGTTCCCCTCGCAAAGGTAAGATTAAACAGTTCAAGCTAGTTCTTGTTACCAGACAGTAGTTTGTGGCACATATTTTGTTTTCCATCTATAGTAATAATAGAAAGTGAAGAAAAGTGTAACTCCTAATTCTTTTTAAATTTTCCTATTTTGGGCTGAGTTATTCAGATGCTTTCCAGGTATCATGCATCCTGTAGCTAGGACTCCTGCAGTATATGGTTCTTGAGTGATAGAGGACAGATGTAGATAAGAATGAAGACAGAAGTCACAGTTGTTTTTGTTCTGTGCAGATTGTTGGTGGTGTTACTCAAATTACCAATTAATTAAAACATTTCTGTGGAGCATTTAAGAATAAGAATTTCTTCAAGAAATTGTTTTTAACCAACTACAGGATTTGGGAAATGAAGCAAATATTGAAGATGATACATTCCTTTCTTTTTATTAGTATTTAAAATAAGCTGTATCCTTGTGGATTTTTACATTTATAGTTATGTAGAACTCTTGAGTTAAAAAAATCTGAAATTGCTTATTTATTTATATTTCAAGCTGAAGTTCCTCTTTTTTTGACTAGCCTACCCTGGCTAGTGTGCATAGAGATGCCATTTCATGTCAGCTGCACATGTAGCATTCTAAATGTGTGTATTCCTTACATTGGCACCTTCACATTCTCTGTGTATCCTGGCGAAAAAGGCTCCTGGGTCCTGGTATTACCTTCACAAATGTAAACGAATTACATTTTTGAATAATCACAGTACAGAATGGTACGTGGTCAGAGAAAAGACAAGCTTATGGATTCTAGTAGGAAGTAGGAGCTTCCAGAGCCCTCAATTCCTGTGTTCTAAGTTTCACCTCAGTTTTGAGGGCTCTTTTATTTTTGCCACCTACATGGTGGCAATGTGGTACAGTGATATCAACATCACTGAGTTTGAATCCTGACTGTCCTCCACAATAGGAAGTAACTGATTTGTAAGGTTAGGTTTCCTGTCTACAAGATGGGAAAGAGACCACATATTGGGGGGGCCTTATTTAAGGATTAAATGAAGTGTATAAATTCCTGATACATGGTAAGTGTTTAGTAAACTGAAGTTTCTCTTCTCTTTCCTTACTTCCACCCCAGGGCAACATAGCTCCGTTACTAACCTTTACATAGCTGAGACTGGCTAGAATTTTCATTCAGATTTTACTAAGAAAAGATGAGTAAAAGTCAAATAGGAAATAAACATAATAGGTGTGTTTATAAAACACAGGTTTCTGGTCCTTTTGTAGGTAGCTCATATATGAATTGGGAAGGCACATGGGTCTCTTTCCTTTCTTTACTGTGTGATCCTGTCCAAAGTACCCCTTAACAGATTCCAAGGAGTGGGGCTGGGAACGGTGCCTGCTCACACAGGTGGTCCAGGTGAACAATACCTGTGTGATCTTAATGCTCTTTCAGGGACACCCTTACACCCTCTAACCCTTTTGGAGGCTGTTCAGAAGTCCCACATAGATAGTTCTCTAACCAGGAAACTAGTTGAATTGGATTTGGTGTTTAATGCCTGAATGTAACTTGTGGGAAGAGGTGTTAGGAACAGGAATTTCCCCCTTGCTCTTATTCCCAACAGAAATCTATTTTAACCAGTGGAATAGAAAAGTCCTCTCTATGGTATGTCTTTCAGTGTGTGGCCAGCAATTGACCATGATGTTTATGGATTTGTGAGCCTGTCATAGTTGTTTTTAGAATCCTTAGAAATATGAAGAAATTATTTTCTTCAAAACTGCTTCCAGTTATGTATTTCCATAGATAGGTTTTTTCCAGTGGTCTGAACAAAAATGTCATTAAACTAAAAGTATGTTATTAGAATCTGCACCTAGTTCTCACTATACTTGAAATAGTTCTTTGTTTTCTAACAATGAACAAAATAAGCCTGTGTTGATGATTTTTTGAAGAACTTAGACAAGAAAGAACTTTAAAAAACGAGACGTCAAGAGGCCTTAACCTTTATCTTCCCCAGTGCTTAAGGAAGGCAATCTGTCCACCTTGGAGATAAAACAGGACCAGAAATTGTGCTTTATAAATATGTCTATTGTATATTCTATTTATATGTCCCATCTGATTTTTGTTAAACTTTTTCTTAGTAGACCCTGCCTGAAAATTCTAGACGTAGTTACTTTTAGAAATAATTCTGGTTATCTGATACTCTTGTCTATTTTGGCTTATGATTTTACCAGCTTGGCCAACTTTAGACAATTTTTATTACCAGCGTATTCTAATCAAGGTAACCTTTCTCCTGTGATCTGTCTTATTTATGCTGTGTTTATGCTATAGAGTCTCTATGCATTAAAAACTGCTGCTTAGATTTCAGTTATTTAGATATTGTCAAGATGTTAGAATTTTTTAATAGTAAAATGTTATATAAGCCAGGCTAATTATGACTAATCGGAAAGAATTAATTGACCATGACAGGGTTTTTGCATCTCTCCCTCCAGTTGGCAGTGTCATATCTGATCACAGCATCCTGCTCCGCCACTCAGGGTCTTCCTCATCCCCTCCCTGTGAGTCCAGCACCAAGATCAGTGGCCAGAGCTGCCCCGGAATAGGTGGGGTTTACTTGCAAAAGAAAATCCTTCAGATTACCAGGAGCACAGCCAAAAGAACAGACAGGACCGAGAAGGCCACTGAGGAGAATAGAGACAGGACAAGTTGTGAGAACACAGCCAGAGAAAGAATGACATCCCCGTTTAGAAGATTTAGAAGATTTAGGGAAAGAACTCTTTCAAGGGAGAGACTAGCCAACAGCAAAAAAGAGGACGCAGATCACAATCAAGCTACAGAAAGCTGTGAGAAAGTGAAGGATGTTGGAAGCAACATCAAAGATGAGAGAGGGAGTGACATCTTCAATTCAAATAGCCGAGGCAACAGTAACGCTTTAAACTGCTTCTATACGCGATTCAAGTCTAAAAGGAGAAAGACACTCTGAAGTTCCTTACTTAATTTTAGTGTTAAATTTGTTTTCATTTATTAATGTAAATGTAGCCTAAATTAAGTCATTTGTCAAACAAGGTTTAGGCAGGCAACTTACTTAAAATACTGTTTATGACCTGATGATTAGTGTTGCAGGTCCTTCAGCAACAAAGTCATACTCATTTCAAGTGCCTTATTTGTACATATGTTATTATACTAATGTTAGTAAATTTTATACACTTGTTTTCTGTAGTTGGCTTTATTTCCTACTGATATAGTTGAGTCTGTGAGTGAAATAAGTAGAAGAGGCTCTTTGGAAACTCGTATTTACTTTTATGTTAAAACCTCCAGTAATGATCTGATCAGAACCTTTGCCTTAAATAATTGTAGTGCTATCTTATTACTGCAGCTACTTTACAAACTAAAGGAAAAGGAAGTGTTTGGAAGGCAAGAAACATACACCTTTTTTAATCATTCATTTTTTTTAATGCACACAGATCAGAGGAGGAGTTAGTCTAACATAGTAGGTTCAAAAATACCAGGGAAACTTGTTAAAAAAAAACAAAAAATAGTTACTGTGCCCCACTGCGACCTCCTAAATTTGAATTGCTAGAAATGGGCCCAAGAATATGTATTTTAATAAGCTTTCCAAGTGATTCTTAGAACTAATTATATTTGAGAAATACTAACCTAACAGACACAGGGGTGAAATTGGTTTTAAAGCAGTAAAGCAAGCCTACCCCCTAGAATAATAGAACAGTGACTTACTCTTTTGAGGAAGAATTTTTTTAATTTTTAAAAATTTATTCACAACACCTATTTTCTTGGTCTTCTTGAAAACTGACCGATCAGTTCATAAAGGGCACTGAGAAATAGCAATTATCCCAAGATTTGAGAACTGTGGTGGGAGTCAGGAGACTGACTTGTCTTGGCATGTCCTGTGCCTGGCACAAAAGCCAAACATACATCACACATTTTCTGGGTCTTAATTTTTCTTTTTGAAACAGTTGATAAAAGTGCTTAATAAGGTTATTGTGCAGCGAGTTTTCCCTTAATGATTTGGATTATGTGTGACTATAGAGCCTGTCAGTCTTCTTTAGATTTCTAGGGGTGGGCCCAAGGGTCTTGTATGTAATAGAACCCTATTCTCTCAGTGATCAAGAAGGTAATCGTTTGTGTCTTTGAGACCTACTCCTTGCTGGGATTACTACAGCTTTTTCTTTTATTTTTAAACAAAGAAGTGTGGTTAGTTTTCTAACAACTACCAAGACAGACTGTTGTGTACATTTAACTGTCATGCTGCAGATTGGTTTTTAGAGCCTTTCACCTTACTGCATCTTCACCCTTTCATTCCAGAGAATGCAAAAGAAAATCTCTCTAGCTATATCTGCTGTGCAGTAAGTCATAGAGCAATTTAAAACAGGTAGATAACTGTTGTTGTTGTTGGTTTTTTCTCATGACACATTCTTGTAAATCTGTCAGTTCATCTGTTTAATGTAATAATGTGCTATTTTGGTCAAGAAAAAGGAAACTAGGTATAAGATTAAATCCAAATCTGAAACTATTTAAAAATACTAAAACAGTGGCTTTCAACTTGGGCCAAGACTTCTTAGGTGACATAAGCTGAATATCTGGGGTAAGTATATGTAGTTTGAAACAACAAAAATATAATTCTTTCCCTTGGGTCCTGACTCCCCTCTCCTACCCCTCTCTCACAGCAGTGTTTTGGACACTCAGGTCAGGCCATTAAGTATTTATGTTAATCCAAAGGGAGGGGACATACAGTTAAAAAGAAATTGAGAAGCTCAAGAGGTCTACTTTTTATGTTTTGTAATATACTTAATACCTTCTTGGTTTTTAAATGCTTGTAGCTTTGTGAGAGCCCTGGGGAAGATTTACCATTGGACTAGTTTTCTCATTAATACTGGGTTTTGACTTTCTACTTCTTGAATTTGGGGTATGGGTAGGTAAGTGAATGGATATGTAAGGGAAAGTGTATAGAATATTGGCATCATTACATCAGCATAGATGGAAGCTGACATTGCTACTTAGTTTGTTTTATTCTTCTTACATTTTTCTTTGTCCTCTCCCTGATCACATACCCCCTCCCCACTTCTCTTCCCTTGTTTTGTAGTTTAACCACCTGTGTTCTCTCATTCAGGTTATACACTTATACCATCAGCTAAGTCTGACAACTTGTCTGACTCCAGCCATAGTGAGATTTCTTCACGGTCCAGTATTGTGAGCAATTGTTCTGTCGACTCCATGTCTGCAGCTCTACAGGATGAACGGTGTTCCTCTCAGTCTGTGGCAGTCCCTGAAACCACGGGGGCATTGGAAAAGACAGAGCACTCTTCAGGAATAGGAGACCATAGTCAGCTTGTTCCTGGGTAAACATCCTTGCCTCTGTTCACATCACAAAACCCAAGCCAAGTGGCTACTGCAAGCAATACTCCCTAATTTGACCTTAGACGCCCCCACCTCCCTTAGAGTCGTTGAAATGTGAGGACCAACCATGTATTCTCTATACTGAATATGCAAATAAGTACTATTTTGAAAAATGTATGGGTGCTCATTTTTTAGATGTTACTGAATTCAAGTAACATATCGTGTATCTTTACAGTCAGAAAGAACTCGAAGTGAAGCTGCTGTTGATACATGGAAGGTGGCTCTTGCCTTCTGTTTGCTCAAAGAGTGTCCAGTGTGGAATACCCTCAGTGCTGTACACGGAAGACAGGCTGAAAGAGTAGGACTAGCCCTCGATTCTTATTCTCTGAAAGTATGATTTGGGGAGTAAGAATTATCAACCAGCAAAAGTTAATTTTTTAAACAATGTTAACTCTAAATATTTAGAATCAAGCAAAATGGAAATCTTCAGAAAGCACTGAGAAAGTTGAACTGATATTGTTAAATCTGGTATACTTTTATATGAAAAATTTAAGATAGAGTAAAATATTACTAAATTTGTAAAGTTTCCTAAACTATGGTTCTTTAGAGCAGGAATCAGCACGCTTTTTCTGTAAAAGTTACATAGTAAATATTTTAGACTTTGCAGACTTTAAGGTCTCTGTTGTAACTGCTCAACCCTGCTAATGCACCAAAGCAGCCTTAGATGATTAGTAAACAAATGGACCTGCTGTGTCCCAATAAAACTCTATAGAAACAGACAGCAGGTCGGAATTGCCCTTCGGCTCTAGTTTGCTGATCCCTGCTCTGTCCTCTATACTGTAAATTATAAAAATTTTCATAAAAATTTTTTTTCAAGGGATGGGAGAAGTGGGGTACAGGCCCAGGTAGTAAATATTTTAGGCTTTGTGGTGTGCATATGGTTTCTGTTGCAAAATCTTATGGAGTGTTTTGTTTAAGGCCTTTAAAGTGTAAAAACCATGCTTTGGTTGAGACTATTCAAAAATAGGCTGTGCTATAAATGATAGAATTCACTTAGTGGTAGGTAATTCGGGAAGTTGATATTTACTTAGTACCATACTAGGCTAGCCTCAGAGACACACTGAAAAATAAAACATGTTTCCTGTAATTGAGAATTCTTAGTTCTGTATGCATGAAGAAGATAGTTCTGTATGCATGAAAGAGGATTTAGCATTATGTTGACCAAGAATGAAAATGTATTCAAACCTCATCTTTCAGAACAATTCAAGAAAAATTCCAACAAAACCTTGCTAAGTATTGGAGTTTCTTCAGCATATGTTTCTAGCTAAGTGTTAACATTAATGACAATATAAATTTGGCGATGATTGATCACAGTGTCATTTTTTTCACATGGGTACTTCAGCATGAACACTTTCTGTAAGGCATGTTCTGTAGTCTTGTAGGCATTACAAGACTTTCAGTGGACAGAAGAAAAGTTTTCCATTAAGCCAGTAAATTATTTTCAATTGTGTATCTCCAATTTTAGGTGGACATTCTCAAAGCCACCGCTAATCAAGAGTTTAGCCGTCTCATCTTCTATGAGCAATGAAGAGATTTCTCATGAGCATATCATTATAGAAGCAGCCGATAGTGGTCGTGGAAGTTGGACTTCCTGTTCAAGCAGCTCCCATGACAACTTCCAGAGCCTTCCAAACCCAAAAGGCTGGGATTTTTTGAACTCTTACCGACATACCCATTTGGATGGTCCCATAGCTGAAGTTGAACCCACCGACTGTGAGCCGTATTCCTGCCCTAGAGGCTGCTCTCGGACTTCTGGCCAGTGTAAAGGAAGCCTAGAGACTACTCACATGAGACAGAGTTGGGCTTCCTCCAGTTGTCTGTCTGACACGTATGAACCAAACTATGGGACAGTTAAACGGAAAGTGTTGGAGAGCTCCCCAGCTGAGTCATCTGAAGCCTTGGACCCCAAGGATGGCACTGACCCAGTTTATAAAACTGTTACTTCAAGTACAGAAAAGGGCTTGATTGGTAAGTTGTGTATTCTCTGTCATATCTGTGGCATTTAGAAATTAAGTGGTGAACAAAGGCATTGGGATGGCCTAGAATTTTATTCTTGCAGGAATTCCTTCTCTTACTCCAATCTCTCTTTCCTCCTGCCACAAAAAATTATTTCAAAAAGTTAATGATTTCTCAGGGGCTTTGGAGCAGATATTCAAGCTTGTTAAAATGAAAAGGCTATCATGAAGGTATTTAGGGGGTGGGATTATATGTCTTACTTTGTTTTTGAGATCTTTTTGGTTTCATTGAGGAAATACTGTATTACTATTCAGTAGTAAAAAAAAAAAAGGGGGGGGGATTTGCCATCTCATAAATTGTTTGGACCCCAGTTGCTGTGCATACGTGGTAGAAACTGAATCTGATACTACTTCTAGGTAGTACAAGTGAGAAAAAAAATGTGGTAAAGAAGTCCAAAACATTTTTCAGTATACCCTCTAGGTGCGTATCACGGGTGTGCCAACATCTCTTTGTGGATTCTGTTCTAACCATGCACAACTTTCTCAGTGTTTTCTTTTTGTATTTGGTCATAGAATACATTTTTTCCTGTCTTTCTTGAGTTATTTAAACCATTGGCTATAATAGCACCTGATTTTCTATTTACGTGACATGACTGTACTTTGTAACCAATATTATCAACTCTAGTTCTATACCGTATTTGTGATGTCACATTACTAAAAATATGAAAGATGTGTTGATTTTTATAGCACATTAATTTTTTACTTTCAAATTTTATTTTATATTGGGTTTTCTAGTTCATTCATTTTTTCTAAAGATTTTTTATTAAAGCTTTTTGGTAATCACTATACAGACATAAAGTGTGTATATGCAAGGGTATAAAATCTTTCTCTTATCCATTTAAGAAAATAGATTAAAAAATTTTTTTTCATTTCTTGATAACTCTGAGCAAGTCACTTATATTCTTCGCTCTTACTTGTGTTGACAACTTCTCCATCCTCTCCCTACTCCATTCCCCTCAGATGGGAATGGAAATCCTTTGTTTTGTTCTGTTGGGGTGGTGAGTAGTTAAGTTTATTTATTTTTTAAAAAAGATTTTTAAGTGGAAGTACTGGGGATTGAACCCAGTACCTCATGCGTGCTAAGCACACACTCTTGTCACTGATCTATACCCTCCACCCTCCTCTGAAATCCTTTGTGACCTTAGTACTACGTGCCAGTTTTACTGGTGGAGTTGTAGAAATTTCAGTATGGACAAACTTGATCCTCTTAAGGGAGAATTTAATAGTCCTTTTTAATTTGTTCTATTCTGCTTATATCTGTAGATAGTGTTTCTGTTTTAAAAGTCACATACATGGTCAAAATATTCAGCCATTTGTCCTGTAGTTCCCATGGATTGGTCTTAATTTTAGACCTTTCTTTTTAACCTATTTCTGATGCTTTCTGAAGCTTCGTCTTAGTCCCAGTGTTTACAAACTTAGGGGAAAGGATTTTAAGTCACCATTATTTTTAATGTCCACTGAAAATCAGAGAAACTTAATTTAAGGTGGATTTCCCAAAATTATGTTTTTTCTTTTTCACTTAACTCCAGAGCAGAAGATAGAAATAAGGTCCTTGAAGGAATTTGTTCCTCTGTAGTGTTTTATATGCCAATACCGATAGCCTGTGTCCACAAGAGTGCCATAAAAACAATGGTTCATATCTCAGAGAGACAGTAAAACAGCCCTTAAGTAGAGGGCCTAAATGTCATTTCTATGACAATCTCCCCATTTAATAGAGGATAGATGTTTAGGGTGAATTCTTAAGTGTTTCTGACTCATTCACCTTCACGGCTGGAACTCCTTGAGAAGTTTGTCATCTACTTCTGTGACGTGAAAGCTGAACTGGACAGGAAGCTTGTCATCAGTGTCAGGTCCTTCAGCTGTCTCATTCTATGTAATGTTCATAAAGCTTAATGTAATTTGTGCATTTTAAAAACGGGTTTATATATTAAGTTTATTAAAACTGTACTGACTTGCTGTCGTTGTATTCAAACATATTCATTTTGTCAGTTTTTAAGTTCTATTTTGTTATTGTGATAAGTTTCAGTGTGTTTGTTTTTATTTCTTGTATTTTTCATTAACATTTCCATTGCTTATTTTTCATGCCAGTGTACTGTGTCACCTCACCCAAGAAGGAGGATAGGTATAGGGAGCCACCTCCCACTCCTCCAGGATACATGGGGATTTCTTTAGCAGACCTAAAGGAAGGACCCCACCTACACCTAAAACCTCCAGATTACAGTGTGGCAGTGCAGAGGTCAAAGATGATGCACGGCAGCCTCTCTAGACTGCCACCAGCTTGTCTCAGTAGCAGCCCTGTGGCCTGTGTTCCATCGAAGACTGTAACTCAGCCTCAGAGGCATGATTTGCAGCCATCCCATCCTAAACTAGCAGACGTGACTGACGCAGATAGCGAAGCAGATGGTATGTTGACAAACTACCTTAATGGCTCTTAAATGAATTGCTGAACCCAGTGAATGATCTTTACTCTGTACTCTAGTTCATGTAATCAGTAATGTTTTCTTTTAATGCTTTGGAAATCTCTGCAAAAAAAAAAAAAGTGATTTCTGAATATGATGGTGTGCTTGTTTTAAAAAGTGAGGGGAAAAAAAAAAAAAAAAGAGTAAACTGCTTGTTTCTGTATGCCCAGTACCCTTCTTCCAGCTCAAATGAAGTATTCTTATATTTGATAGCTAGCAGCTCAGTCTAATAGGATAATTTTGAGAGGAGGCACTTGACATTGGTGGAGTTGTGTTTTACATTAATGCGTGGATACTTGAAAGTCCATGTATCAAAATGCCAAATTATCTGAAATCATGCTGTTTGATAGAGTTCCTCTTATTAGCAAAAGTCTTGACTGACTTTGCAGCCATGGCAATAAATGGATTTTATCCTTTTAAACAATCAAGTAATGAAGTGATTAAAAAGCAATTCTGGAATTCCAGAGTCTTGTCAGCCTTCATTGTAGTTGGAACTCAACAATGTCATTACAATAAAATTTGGACCTTGATGGGATATTTGAGATTTCTTTGTTGAAATTGACTACTTTTCAAAACAGAACTGTACTGTTAGTTGATCTATGTTAATATGCTGATCTACCACTTAATTGTGCTTTTATTATTTTCAGAAAATGAACAGGTTTCGGCAGTCTAGCCTTTGAATGATCCATTTGAAGTCTACTGAAAGTCATGGAAGAAGGAGTGGGCAGAACAAGTCATGATTCTACAGGCCATTGCCAACAAAGAGCTCGCTGCTGCTGCTGCTGTTGCTGCTAACCAGAGGTGTCGTTCCCTGTGCTCTGAGCACTGAGATAGCCCTGAATCATGCTTCCTTTCATTTAATTCCTGCAGATACATAGTTCCTCAGCTATGGATGTTGTGCCTGAATACCAGTCTTCACTGCACACCAGACCTGCCTTGGGACCACAGTTACTAGAACAAATTCAGACTCGAATCCTCCCCATGTATGTCACTGTAAATTTTCCTTTAACAAGTTATTTTTAAGGTAGTGTAGTAGTAGATTTCCAAGCCATAGCTTGGATTAACAGACAAATTCAGAATGTCTGCCAATATCAAGGATATTTTTATGTATTTGAAAAAATAATTTATTATTTGAAGTTCTATGGTTTTGTTTGTATTTGGGAGCTCTTGTTAACTGATATTTATGTTTGAGGCCATAAAACTGTCTCTGACCTGACCAAACAGAAGTCATCTTACAGGATGATATGTTTGCTCTGTACAGAGATCTAATCATCTTCATAGCACCAGTGCAGTGAAGGGTCTTAATTTGAGTGGAACAGGAAGCCCTTCCTGTTGAGGTGTTAGGAAGGAAAATACTGCCATCTGCTGGTCAGGATTTGGAAAGCCAAATGAAGCTGCCGCAGGGTTTCTTACCAGTCCTTTGGGAAAAAAAGAGGGTACAGTGGTGTTTGTAGCAACCCTAGTTTCCAAAGAATGAAATTTTTATCTTACATAACGTGTGTACTGGTTCTTTCTGAAGTGACAGTCATGCTGTATCTAGCTGTAACTACAAGTATAAATTCAATAATAGAGAATGGGTTCTAGAGAGCTCTACTCTGTAGAAGCCCGTATCTAAACATTTTCACAACTCAGATATGGAGTTCTTATTTTAAAGGAAATATGGTCATGGGTGGTGTAATCGGAAAGATTAACCTAGCTTTCTGAAGTGTTCTGCAACATCCCCACCTGCCAGTCCCCATCACAGCGCAAGGCTGTGTTCATTCTGGATAAAACCTGCAGTTCCCAGTTGCCTGCAGCAAAGTTCATCAGCCCTCCAAGGTATTTAATTGGTTGGAAATTTTGTGGGGGAAAGAGGAACCAGAATTAGGGAAATGATTATCTCTTTGTTCTCAGTTTAGCCTCTGAGAAGGAGGAGATAGATACTTAACAACCTGTGGGGAATGGCATTCTTAAGTATTTAGGTAAAAGTTCAGTGACTGTTCACTGGTTGAGGTAGACTTTCCACATTTTACAAAATTAAGTATAATGTTTTCTCTATCTAAAGCTTAAATTTTTCATTTCATTTTTAGTGTAAAGTCAAGTGAAAATGTAATAAACTTCTGTGACTACCAAAAAAAAAAAAAAAAAAAGAAAGCCAAAGCCATTAATGTGCACTACCCAGACCAACTTGGAGCCAAAATGGGTTTACTTCTGAGTGGTTGTCCATATGTGACTTTACAGGATTTAACTGGCTTATGACCTCCTTTAGTTGGATTATGAGTTTGTTCTCATTTTTTCCTGTCTCTTCTTTCAGTCTATCAGCCTTCCTATCCCCTTTGTATTTTAAAATCATAAATTGGTTCCAAGTGGTAAATGGTAGTAGTCCATCTTTTCTATCAAAGTGATTATCTCTTCATTTTAGGAAAAATAGCATGTGTGAAAAATTCCTGTGGGCAAAAAATATAAATCTGAAACTGAAGCCTTAGAAATAAATTAACCCCAGCTATGTTGGAATGAGGCTAGTTGGCTCCGTAGCTTTCTTGGCCCATTGAAATGGAAAGTAGGCTGGGTCAAAAATCCTGGTTTGAAAGTCACACTGTTGTGGTTTGACCTGTAAACAAATGGTCCTTTGATCATAATTTTTTATTTCACTGATTTACACAATATTGTTTTCATGTTCAGAACAAATCAAAGAAAGTGAAAAGTATTTTTGCTATAGCCATCTTTTTATCAAGTGTGGGTATTTATTCTTACCATTTTATATCCATTACCACAGAAAAATGTGCTCTTTGCACAGTATCAGTTTTCTTCAGCAGGTCTTCCGAACCTTCCCTGTCTTTGTCCTCCATGTTGTCAGTGATACCCTGCACAGAGAGTCAGAGGCTGTGGTTTTGGGCTTGCACGTTGTAGCTGCCTTTGTTTCCTCTAGCTTGAACTGTGAGTGTTTGGATAAGCTGATCACATTGATCAGGAACTAAAGCCAAATGCTTTGTAGTTTGATGTGTATGTATCCCTTTAAAAGTCATGGAGTTTTTATTTTTGTATTTTAATTTAGAGTACATTCCTGCCCTCTCTTAGTTGGTGACATGACTAGAGCAAGAGAAGCCTTTTTTCTGTGTTTGCTCCAATTCTGAATCCCCACTTGTTTTTGTTTTATTTTATAAATTTCTAACTATAATGAAGAGACTAGTGCTCTCAGCATGCCACAACTCTGAATCTGCCAGGATGCTGAAGCAGTAAATCCTCACTGCTAACTTTTGCCAAATAATCAGTTTCAACAAAACAGTCTCTTAATAATGAAAGATTTAGAGAATTAGTAAATCCAGTATATACTTCCATAAAGGTTTATTGTAATTCATGGATTCTTACTTCCTCCAAATGATTACTTTCAGTGTATTTGGAGAGAAAAAGCCTTAAATAGTTTTTCATGAGGGTGGTAAGTCACATTGTCATCATCTGCATAACCTCCTTGAGACTCTCTCCCCGGCTGGAAATGTGACAGTAATTATGGAGACGTTCAAGAACAAACCTAATTTTTATACAGTGTTCTCTCCCCTTCGGAAAGAAGGGGAAGAGTCTCCTCGTATATTTAAAACAATGATTGTTATTCTGATGTATTTTAAGTCTCTTAAAAATAGTAGATGTATCCCTTTTTAGCATTACCTTAAAGGCTAGAAAAATGGGATAATCTTCAGAATATTGTCACAGTACATTTTCAGATTTAAACTTGAACCCCAGTTCATCTTCAGCTTTTGTTGTGCTTTTTTAAGGCTTCTTTATTTTTGATAAACAGAATGCAATTGTACTTGATCTTTTTAAATTGAAACATGTGAACTTATCAGCAAAAGACAAAAACAAAACTGCACAGTCAACTAATCAAATAGCAAATATCCTGCACAATTCAGTGATTGTAAAGTATCCCGTAACAAGTAATGTTTGTCTCCTATTTTTTGATACCTCTTAAACTTATGTCTTTTAGAAAGACAGTGCCTCTGTATGCTTTTTGTATTTTTACTGAGTGTAAATATTTGTTATATTTTTGGTTAAGAGAATGTAAAAGTACCATTTATTATTATCGTATCTACTAATACATTGTGGAATCAATAAAGAATCTAATTAACCCTCTCTGTACTTTATTGCTAATATATGGGAGCAGATAAAATAATTACACCCAGTCACTACAGAGGGCCAGTCTGGGACAAGCATTGGTGTGAAGGCATTATTTTTTTAAGTCTCCAGAGAAAATGTAATGGTCTAATTATGGTTGACATTATGATATCTGTAAAACACCTAGCCATTGTTCAGTTTTTTACAAGTTTGATAACAAACCAAGTAACAGTGGCTTAAACCCCATTGGAGCTTGGTTGTCTTTTGTAACAGAAAAAAAGTACTGGCAGACTGTCCAGGGCTGGTACAAGGATCCCACAGTGCTGTTGAGGTTTCAGGGATTCTGACAATTACACCTTGGGGTATCACCCCAGTGTTTCAGGAAAGAAAGGTTTGGGCAGAAGCGCAAACGTGTCCTTTTTTGTTTGCAAAACAGCAGCTTTTCTAGTACTCCACTGGCATGTGTCTGCTTACCTCCCAGTCAAAACTGTCACATGACTAGCAGCTGCGTGAAAACCTGGAAAGTGAACTTTTGTAGCTGAGCAATTGATGGCCCCAAATAAAAGTGGGATTCTTTTCAGTGAGGAAGGAAAGAATGGGTACTGAATGGGCAGCTACCTGGGTCTACCATAGCATGCCTATTGCTTACTCCTTTAGGAAGCACATTTATTTGTAAATGAAGCAGTTTCTTTATCAGAACCAGGTCGCTGAATCCTGGCAAAGGAGAAGACTCTGCTTTAGCACTCCTTTGTAAAAATCTCCCAATCCCCCCTCTGCATCCAGAGAATGTTACTCCCCTATAAGCTTCTACTTGCTCTCAGTTTACCTCCTCCCTACACACACCCCGGGGTTTCCCCAGGGCCATTCCTACTTCTTCTTACCACCTCTGCACAGTCACTAGTTTATTTCTTTACCTAGAAAATATTACACACACGTGTAGTAGGTTGAATAATAGCTACCCACAAATATCAAGCCCTAATTCCTGGAACTGTAAAGGGTGCTGTATTTGAGGAAAGGGTTTCTGCAGATGTAATTAAGTTGAGCATTCTGAGATAAGGCTGTTACTTTGGCTTATCTCAGTGGGCCCTAAGTGCTTTCACAAGTGTCCTTAGAGAGGCAAAGGAAGATAACACAGAGAAGAGGAGAAGGCAGGTTGAAAGAACGCCAGCTGCCTCCAGGAACTGGAAGAGACGAAAAGATTTTTCCTTAGAGCTTCCACAGGAAGCGCCACCTGCCAGCACCTTGATTTTGGACTCCTTGCCTGTGGCTGTAAATCTCCCAGACATTAGTAATTTGTTATGGCAGCCCCAAGGAAACGAATACACGCTACTGTATTCTTGTCTGACTTTGAGGACCCAGAACCCGCAATTGAAGAACGCAGCGCTCCGGACATACACGTCAGGAAACGGCCCACCTCGCCGCCTTCGAGCGTTTGATAAACAAAAATAAGAGACGAGGTGGAACCATCCCAGACGCCGCCTCTACAGCAGCCTAGTCAGCCTGGTGTTTTCCAGAGGTTCACAGAAGGGACACTCCTGTCATCCTTGCCAGACCTGCTGTTTTCCCTTTCAGGCGTGGTGGTGAGTGCGCGCTAGTGTCTCACTGTGGTTTTGATTCTAATTTTCATGATGACTAGTAGTGCTGAGCATCTTTTGGAGTACTCACTGGCCTTTTGGATATTCCCTTTTGTGAAGTGTCTTTTTAGGTCTTTAGTTTTTTATTTGTTCATAGAATATGGAAGTACAGTTGTTCTATAATGATTAGTATCTAACAACCTTGCTCATTTCCTTCATTAATTCTAACAATTTTCAGATTCTTTTGAATTTTCTATGTTTTCCTGGAAATGTTCTCCAGGCAGGAAGCTGGGGCAGTGGTAGGGTGCACCTCTTTTGTTTCTTATGCTCTCGAGGATTACTGTCCTTAAATACCTGGTGTCCAGTGTCTTAAGTGGCATTGTGTTATATATTTTGTCTAGTTTTTTAGTTGCTTCAGGTAGGAGGGTTAAGTGCTGGTTGTTCCATCTTGCCCAGAAGCTGGAATCCACATACAAAATTTTAATACAACTCTCTCAATAAATGAGAGCAGACACACACATCCTCCCCGTGTCCCCCACCCCAAAATCAGTAGGGATACAGAATATTGGAACAACACACAAACTTAATCTAATGGACCTATATAAATCATGAAATTAACAACAAATGCAAAATATACATTACTTTCAGGTGATCATGGAGCATTTATCAAAAATGACTGTATGTTAGGCCATAAACTGTTAACAGATTTGAAAGAGGAACTCATAGAAAAGGCTCACTGCAGCAGAGTTAAACAGTGAATTGGTAACAAAAAGTACAAAATTAGGAAGTTAAGGGATATACTTGCCAATAATGCAGTGGAAAGTAGAAATTATTTTGAACCAAATAAAAATGGAAATAGGAATATCAAAACCTTTGGATGTGATTAAACCATACTTAAAGGGAATTGTATAGCCTTCAGTACATGTATTAGGAAAATAGAAAGGCTAAAAATGAATTAGATAAACGTTCTTCTCCAGAAACCAGAATAACAGCTAATTAAATTTAGATACGTAGGAGAAAATAATAATAGCAGCAAGGAATGAAATACGTAACGTGCAAAAAAAAAACCTGAGTTATTTCAAAGACTAAGAAAGTTGCTAAACTCTTAGAATGAACAAGGAAAAGGAAAAATGGCAAAACTAAACAGTTTTAGGAATGTAAAAGTCATTACAGTCATTAGAGATAAAGACACTTTGAATGAGTAAAATATAGATGAAATAAACCAAATTTAGAGAAAAACACAACTTACCAAAGAAGGAAAATTCAGTAGTCTTATAACTAGTAAAGAACTTGACTTTGTCATTTAAAAGCCTCTCCACAGAGAAAACTTAAGTCCTAGATGGCTTTACCTGTAAGTTATACCAAACAGTTGCAGAAGAAATCACACTGATTCTACATAACAAAATCTCCGCACTGGTAGGGATTTCTTAAGATCCTCATAAGAAAACACAATAAAGGAAAAAGTTGGTATCTTTGACTATTGTCAAATTAAAAACATATTCATCAAAAAGTACCATTTAAAAGAACAACAGGCAATGGAGTGAAAATGTATTTTAATTCGTATGCCCTTCAAAGGAAAAGTATCCAGAGTATATAAAGTACTTTTTTTATACCAAAAGAAAAAGAGCAGCCAATAGAAAAATGGGTAAGAGAATTAAAGAAGCACTTCATAAAAAAGAGGAAATTGTCCAATAAACATGAAAAGATGCTTAATTTCATTATGAAAAACTCTTCATAAGGTTGGAGTTGATGATGAAGGAAGCGTTAGCCTTGCTGCCCAGTTTGGAGGTCAGTGGCAGATGATCATTGACCTAAAACTGTCCTTTGGAAGAAACAAGAATAGGGCTAAAAGGGAAAGGTGTAGTAAAAAAAAAATACAGCGGAGCCACCAGATGGCACCACGCTACAATGTGACTCTTCCTGGGGTCTGTCTTTAGAACAGTAACAGCAAGATTTGTTGGTTTGTTTGTTTAAGGTTGTGCAGTGTGGATTGTTAACGTGTATAATGTGTTAATTTTATATACATACACATTGTGAAATGATTACCACAGTGAACACATTAATCTCATGTAGATAACCTTTTTTTGTGTGGGTGAGATGAGAACACTTAAGATCTACTCTCTTACCACATTGCAAGTTTACAATTATGAAAAACATTTTGAAAGTTCTTCAAAAAAATTAAAAATAGACAAAAAGCTAAAAAGAGAACTACCATATGATCCAGCAATTCTGCTGGACATATATCCAAAGAAAGTAAAATCATTCTTTCAAGGAGATGGATACACTTCCACATTCATTGCAGCATTATTCACAATAGCCAAGATATGCAAGCAAGTTAAGTGTCCACTGATGGATGAATGGATAAAGAAAATGTGAGTGTATACAGATAAATACTTTTTTAAGTTTCTTTTGCAAGCTAACCTTCCTCAAATGATGTAATTCCTCAAAAAGAAATGAATAAGGCAATTTCTTAGCCATCTTTTCAGATTTGTCTGCAGTCCATAGTGAAGTATTTCAGAAGACTCTTTCACAGAGGAAGCATTTCCAATCAGAAAATACAGAATTTTAGACAGATTATATTTGGATAATCTTCAGACGATAATGAATGGTCAATATGGATACAGCTGTTTACTAATAGAGTATTTGTACAGTTGGACGTAGGACGTAGGATTTGGAATCGTAATGAGTGGTGGTCCTTTGCAGGTCTCCCGAGGGAGATCTTCCAGAAAATACAAGTGGCCCAACTCTGAACAGGAGTGAAAAGCAGATAACGCACGTAAGAGCCAATCCAACCTCTAGCAGTCTGCGCGGAGCCGCTGCGAACTCTGGAGCGCCTGGCGGCTGCTCATCTGTTCTGACTGCTTGGTATTTTTTGGTCCCTTTAACTTTGACCATTTTGGTGGGTATGTAGTGGTATTTTATTGTGGTTTTAGTTTTCATTTCCATTATTGTTAGTGGGATTGAGCTCTTTCTCATATTTGTGTGGGCCGTTTGGTTTGCAGTTTTATGAAATGCTTTTTTAAGTCTTTTCTCGTTGCTTTGTAGGTATTCTTTATATGTTTTGGGTATGACGCCTTCATCAGTTAATATCTACAGCAGAGATCCTCTTCCACTCTGGGGGCTTTCCTTTGTCATACCCTTCATGGTGTCTCTCGATGAAGAGACGTTCTTAATTTTGAACTAGAAAAATTTATTACTTTTCCTGTATGGTTAGTGCTTTGTGATCTATTTAAGAAGTTTTCCCCTACTCCAGGTTCATTAACATATTTGTGTTAGCTTTTAGATGCTTGGATGTTTTGCCTTTTAAATTTAGCTCTGAAGTTTATCTGGAATAGATTTTTGTGTGTAGGGTGAGATATAGGTCAGGTTTTGTTCTCACACCCAAAGATTGTCCTTGCACCATTTATTGAAAAGTTAAGTCCTTTTTTCCCACCGCACTTCAGTGACGTCTTTGCCGTGTATCAACTGTCTGGGTGTATTCGAGTTTATCTGGAGTCTGTGTTCTGTTATATCGGCCTATTTGTTCTTCCATCCCGCACTACTCTGTTGTCTTAGTTACTTAGTAGTTTAATACATACTGATACCTGATGTTCTCTGACCCTGTTCTTTTTCAAGAATGTGTTAGCTGTTCTTGTATCATTGCATTTCCAAATGAGTTTTACAGCCAGCTTATCAACTTACATACACAAACGCATATGTACACACAATCAATTGAGTTTTGAATGGGATTTTCTTGAAATTATGTAACAATTGGAAGGAAATTAACATCTTCATATACTTTAGTCTTCCTATATGTGAACCCAGGATATGTTTCCACTTATTTATATGTTCCATTGCTCTCACTGTTTTATTGTTTTGTTTTAAAGGCTTTCATATTTCTCATAAGGTTTATTTTTAAGTGTTGGATGTGGGTTTCTGGTTTATTTTTCCCCTGCTTTATTGAGGTATACTTGGGAAATAAAAATTTTATATATTTAAGGTATATGTATTGGTCCATTTGGGCTGCTGTAACAAAATACTGTAGACTGGGTGGCTTGTAAATAACAGAAATTTCTTTGTCACAGGTCTGAAGGCTAAGAAGTCCAAGGTCAAGATGCTGGCAGATTTGGTGTCTGATGAGAGCTCATTGCCTGGTTCATAGATGGTGACTTCTCATTGTCCTTATAAGAAAAAGAAGGGGCAAGGAAACTCTCTGGGGCCTCTTTTATAAGGGCACTAATCCCAGTCACAAGGGCTCTACCCTCATGACCGAATCACCTCAAAAGGCCCCACCTTCTAATATCACCTTAAACGCTGCAAATTGCATTATTTTATCCTTTTTATGGCTGAGTAGTATTCCATTGTATAAATAGACCACAACTGCCATATCCAGTCATCTGTCGATAGAAATTTAGGTTGTTTCCGTGTCTTGGCTATTGTAAATAGTGATGCTATGGACATTGGGGTGCAGGTGTGTTTTTGAATTAAGGTGACCTCTGGATATATGTCCAGGAGTGGGATTGCTTGATTGTATGGTAGGACTGGTTTTAGTCTTTTGAGGAATCTCCATACTGTTTTCCATAATGGCTGCACCAAACTACATTCCCACCAACACTGTAGGAGGGTTCCCTTTTCTCCACACCCTCTCCGACATTTATTGTTTGTGGACTTTTTAATGACGGCCATTCTGACTGGTGTGAGGTGATACCTCATTGTAGTTTTATCTGCATTTCTCTGATACTAAGCAATATTGAGCATCTTTTCATGTGCCTATTGGCCATTTGTATGTCTTCACTGGAGAATTGCTTATTTTAGGTCTTCTGCCCATTTTTGGATTGGGTTGGTTGTTTGTTTGTTTTTGAGTTGTATAAGCTGTTTATATATTCTGGAAATTAGGCCATTGTCAGTTTCATTGTTTGCAGATATTTTCTCCCATTCCATAGGTTGTCTTTTTGTTTTGCTTATGGTTTCCTTTGCTTTGCAAAGGCTTATAAGTTTAACTAGGTCCCATTTGTTCATTTTTGCTTTTATTTCTACCGCTTGGGTATACTGCCCTAGGAAGAACATTGCTGAGATGTATGTCAGATAATGTTTTGCCTGTGTTTTCTTCTACGAGATTTATAGTGTCTTGTCTTACGTTTAAGCCTTAAGCCATTGTGATTTTTATATACAAAAATAGTGTATGGTGTGAGGGAGTATTCGTTATAACTTCATTGATTTACATCCAGCTCTCCAGTTTTCCCAACACCATTTGGTGAAGAGAGTGTCTTTACTCCATTGTATGTTCTTGCCTCCTTTGTCAAAGGTTAATTGACCAAAAGTTTGTGGGTTTGTTTCTGGGCCATGCTCTATATTTTTTAATTCATTCATTTGTTGATGGACACTTAAGTTGTTTCCAAATCTTAGAAATTTTGTCAGTAATGCTGCAGTGAACATGGAGGCTGCAGATAATAGTCAGCAAGAATCTGGAGCCCTCAGTTCTATGAGGCACTGAATTCTGTTAACAACCTTGGAGCTTGGAAGTGGCTGCTTCCCTAGTTCAGCCTCCAGGTTCAAGCACAGCCCCGCTGACACGTTGACTATAGCCTTCTGAGACCCCCAAGCAGAAGACTGAGCCAAGCTGACCCACTGAATTTCAGACTCCTGATGCATTGAAACTGTGCTGTTTTAAGCCGTTGACTATGTGGTAATTTGCTGTACAGCAGTAGATAACTAATATATTGCTTGTTAGCTGTATGATCTTGGGGAAGTTGTGTTTACACCCTGTGGCTTAGTTCTCTCATCCTCAAATCATGTTAACAGTTCGCTTTCGTGTAGGCTATGAGGATGAAATGAGTTAATGCGTGTGCAATCCTTGGGCAACACCCAGCCCCCTTGAAATTTTCGCAGGAACTTTCAGTGGTTATACACTCTTTCTTCTTTCCCTCTCTCCCTCCCTGTTTTCCCTCTTCAAACCATAGTCGTTTTCTACCCTGATTCTTCCATCTCATCTCCTTTCCCAGAATTCCATTTCTTTGCCCAATATGGTCTCGGCTCGCCAATAAACACTCCATCTAGTGGTCATTTATCTGACAACCTCAACTATTCTAAATATAATCAAGATGTTCCAAAATCAGATTGATTCCATATAAAAATGCATTCAAGGTACATTCCTGACTTATTGGTGAGATTCAGCTTTCTTGTCTCCTAAGTTAAAACATGCTGGAAGCCAAACGGAAGACTGTGAGTGGAGAACTGGAGGGAAGCACACTAACAGCAGCAAGAATGTGATTAAGACACCCTGAACCCTGCCCTGCCTACACCGTCTGGTTTAAAGAGCACGGCGTCTTCCCAGGTCTCCGAGGCCTGGAATGCGGTGTGGGGGCAGGGCTCCTGATGCGGGAAAGAGCCAGGCGTTCTGCCTGCACCCGGGTGACAGGGAAGCAGGAGGGCTTAGAGTCCTCTCCTCTGCCCTTTGTCTTTCTTCTCATCTGCGAATCTTTTCTCCTTGAGATAAGCACTGCCAGGCTGTGGATCAACGCAGACTTAACCCCTTGTTCTTAACCCCAGTCCTGCTTTCTGCCCTGCAAGCCTTCCTGCCTTTCCCCATGTGACAACAGCTCCCCCGTTCTCTTTTTTAAGGTAACTATTCCTTTCCCAAACCGTGGGGTTTTGGTGGGACTGTGAGTCAAAGTAACCCACCCCTACACACACTGCAGGGGGCCCAGTGTGAGGCGTTCCTTGGAATTCCTAGCCTGTGGATCAGCAGGGTCATTTCCTGTATGACCCCAGGACATTCGTCATGAGCTGTTAAGACTGCCATGGCCGGTTACCGGCTGTTTGACCTTGAGCAAGTTATTTACCGTCTCTAATCACCTGTCCCATCATCTCTGACATTGGGAGAGTAAAAGCTCTTTAATAGGATGGGTGTGGAATAAGCCAGGCCCATGCCTCACAGGGGACTGGTGCTTACTGAACGCCTCCTCACCCTCTCCCTCCAGTGTCCCATCCTATCTTGTCACCCCACAACCAGACACTCCCACCTAGCCCCCTTCTCCCTCCCCTGTGAGGCCAGGCCTACAAAGTGCTTCTGGCAGCCTGGAGCTAGTGAAAGGCTAATGAATAAACCAGTCATTGAACCTGTACTGGAAAGTCTGCCTTCCTTGTTTATTTCTTAAAATTGGAAAGAAAACAGAGATCATACTTTGTTAGCATTTTTACCACCTGCTTCACTAGAAGCCTATGCTGCTGATTTCCTCTTGTACTAGTCCTTCTAAATCCTTCATCTGGTGGCCCACCAAGGGTCTCCTTGAGCTACACTGATAGGCCTGCTGAGCTCTGGTTGTGCCTTGTAACCGAGAGCTGCAGAGACGACTGGGAGGCAGGAGAGAGCTTTCCACTGAGGTCGCCCACCACTGAGCAGGGAAAGGAGGGTGCCGACATCAGGGAAGAGGAAAATGGCCTGTAGCCTTAGATCCAAGTCAGGAGGGTCTGTTTAATCCTAGAACACATTGTGCTCACCACTCAATGGTTTCCTGGCCAGGTTGCACTCGGGTTTCCCCTTTCTTAGTGCTGGCACTCTAGGAAAGCCCCACATCCGTGTCAGAGTTTTCTGCACGTGGTGTTTTTCACGTGGGACACTATGTCAACACCCGTGTCTGACCATGTGTATGGCATCAGATTTGAGTTGAAAACATCAAATGGTTTGTAGACATGCATGGCACACTTACCCCTTAAGTCACTGCTTCATGCCAGGCACAGCAAGGCTGCTCTGTGTAAAACCTTAAGCATCATTTTATTAGTGCCATCTAGCAAGCAAAGACCTTGTGGGTAATGGTTTCCACAGCCTGGGAGGAACTTCTGCTACCTGAGGAATAGACTCACCCTGACCCTGAGGTATTGGGCGGTTGCTGAATAACCTGAGCTTCTGACTTGGCCTCTCTCGGAATCTTTGTTTCTTGTGATGGTCATGTTCCCATGAACCTTTTTACTGTTTAACAAGATCTCAATCCTGAGAGCCTCATTTCTGCTGGCATAGAGTGTTGGGCAGCAGTGGTCTCGGTCAGAGTCCATCCCAAGTGTGCACTTAGGAGGGACAGGGAAAAGGATGTCAGGTAATGGAGCGATGTGCTTTTCTCAGCTGTACGGCCAAGTCTGCCCTGAGGCACTTGATTAGGCTGTGATCATCATACTTAATGTTTCCTTTCTCTTTATTTTTCTACTCTGTTGTTGCCTTTGAACAAGTTCACCTAATCTGTTCTGTGACTTTCTGTTCCTAAGAACTTGACTGCTTGGATGCCTCACATAAGTGGGGTTGTCACTTGGACTGAGCCCCTGGACTCTTGATAAGAGGCCAGACCAGACAGGAATTTCAGGCAGGGCTTTACTGGGGCTCGTGCTGCAGCACAAGGGAGTGAAAGCAAGAAACAGGGATCCATGTCTTGCTCCTGATCTTAAAGAAAAGTTTTTATCATCTTGAACCATACCACCTGCGGGCTTTCCATATACTGTCTTCGTTTTGTTTAAGTAGTTTCCTTCTAGTCCTAGGTTTGTGTTTTAAAAGGCTATTGAATTTTGTCCAATTTAGAAGATCATATGGGTCGCCCCCCACCCCCACCCCCAGTATTCTGCAAATGTGGTATATTTATCCCCAGTGCCTAAAAAGTGCCTGGGCACATCGTTCTCAACAGAAAATTTCTGAGTGCATGAATTGCCCAGTTATTGAATGACACCCATTTAATTATGCTTCTTTATAACCAATTTTCTTGTAATCTAATTGCTTTAATTTGGGTAACTTGCTTTCTAGGTCTGCTTCAGGCCTGGAAATCTTGAGATTTCTTTTAATTATGCTACTTGATTTGTTCTAAAGACCACATTCTCAAGTGGTGTTTTCGGGAGGGGTATGTGGGAAGTTTTGGATTGCCTGCTAGTGTGATCTATTTTGCTCTCTCACTTCAGTGAAAGTTTGGCTGAAGATAGACAGTAGTGCCAAGTGATGTTCTCTCAGAAGCTGAGACGAGTGCTCTGTTATGTTCTAGACCGCACCGCTGCTGCTGAGAAACCTGGTAATCTTTGGACGGAATAGTCCAAGAAATTAGATAATTTCCCAGAGGTGAATACATGAATTGCAGAACAAAGGGCCATTTGAGGTCTGTGAAGTGTGATAGTGTAAATGCAAAACCCATTTTTAAAAATTTCAAGTCATAAAGAATGAAGAGACCATTCCTTTTTTGATAGACGCCCCTCCTCCCACACCCCCACCCCGAGCGTTTCCCTTGCTTTCTCTTTGTAAAACTCTTATGAATCACAGGTTGAGTCACTTGAATCCTAGAACTTCTCATCGCTCAAATGACTTACCATAGTGACTTCTTCCAAAAATGTCTACTTGTCCTGTTGGTTTCCTTCAGGAACATCAAGTTGGAAGGAGGGAGGAAGGGAGAAAGGTTTGCTTGTTTCTGTGTCTGAGATGCAGTACGAGCTGGTCCTGTTACAGTATTAGCCTGCGTGGCCTTAGCTCCACTGTGCACAGGTTGGATGTGGCCGCATATACGGGGGTACAGTCCAGTCACTCACCCCTGGTACCTTTGTGCTATCGTTGAATGTCTTCCCTCTGTTCACGCTGAAATTCTAACTCCCAAAGGCAATGGTATTAGCGCCTTACAGAGGAGACTCCAGAGAACTCTCTGGCCTTTCCCACCAAGTGAAGACCTAGAAGTAAGTCTGCACCTGGCAGAGGGCCCTCACCTGACCGTGCTGGCACCTTGATCTCAAGACTTCTGGCCTCCAGAACTGTGAGAAGTCACTTTCTGTTGTTTGTAAGCCACCCAAATCTGGGGTATTTTGTTATAATATCCTAAAGGGACTAACCTGCTTTGCACAGTTTCTGAGAAGTGAAATACTGTTTTTAAAGCAAACCAGAAACAGCAGCCAAAATGTCTTCTGACACAGCCTGAACATGTTGCAGCCAGCGAAGTGCTCCCTGCACCTCAGCAGAGGGGATCAGGCCCTGGGGAGCTGGTGGCACAGACCTAGGGTCTAAGGTCAGGGCTCAGACATTTGAAAGGCACACAGGTATACAAGTGGCTTCAATTAGGAACATTAAGGAAAAAAAGACACTCAGGTCAAGGTTTGAAGATTATTATCTTATTTGCTGCTCTTTTGTAAAGGAGCAAAAAAAACCAAAAAAAAACAAAAAAAGAACCTGTGTGTAGGAATCCTTTCTGGGCCTCCCAGGCAGGCTTTTGGTGTATTCATCATCTATCTTAAGCTAATGAACATTGGAGGTTCAGTGGGTTATAAAAGTTCTAGTGAACTCCGGAGCTTGGATTCACAGAGACAGTTTGGGGTTAGAGTGGACCGTGTCTTTACTCTCCTGCTGTTAGCCTCTAGGGAAACTAAAATCATCCTTTCTGCAATACCAAAAGCACCACTCTTTCAGCAGTTGTTTGTAAGGTCCCTGATCAAACTTCTGGATCTTCTTAGCTTTTTTTTCTTTTGGGCATCAAAGGACCAACTGTAAGTATGATGCAAGTAAGAATTGTAGAGTACGGTCAGAAGTAGCCCAGAGGTTGCATGTATCTGGTAGAAATGTTAAAAAAAAAAAAAAAAAGGCAAATAAAAACCTCATCTCAAAAACAAACAAACATCCTAAAAACTGAAAGTTTAAGGAGCCCAAATATTAAAATACAGATTATCATGAGTCATTTGGTAGACTTTTACATTTTCACAACCGTAGCAAATTGTCTCTGTTTTACGGAATTGCCCTACTTTTTGTGCACGTTATGCCTATCCTTTGAAAACAGGCACTCGAAATAGAGCTAATATATTGACATGAGGAGTTTCTTTACATAATTAATTTTTTCCTTTAATCAGCTTATTTTACTGGACTGCCATAATTTCATCTTAACCCAGTTTTCCCTTTAGAGTCCTTGGCCATGAGTTGAAGACAAAAATTATCAAACCTTTCTCAGATACTCTGTCCTAATACTTTACTTTTCTCATTGATTTTTTTCTATTTTAGAGTGTTGTACACCAGGTCTCACAATGCAGCCAACCCTAACTGAAGCATTCTCAGTAGCTGAGGCACAAGGCCCAACACACGGATGAGTCTCTGGCAGGATCTGGTGAGTATATAGGTCTTCTTTGTTCTCATGTGAATCAGCATTTCCAATCAGTCGCGCTGGCATTTGGAGCTAGATAAAGCTCAGTTGTCTGGGTGTCAGTAAGTAAGTACCCTGCTTCAATTTCTGACAACCAAAAATACCGTTTTCAAATGTTCCCTAGGGGACAGAATTGCCCCTGATGGGAACCACTGTCTTATTTTAGGAGCGAACTTTAAACTGTCCACACACTTTGTGATAGAAATTCCACGCTACAGTCATAGAACATTTCTTAGTTGTATTTACTGCCAGCCAGTGTGTCCTGGGAAAACAAAATGCTGCAGCATGGAAAACTAAGTAGGAGTTTGATACCTCGTTTTAAATTATCAGGTGAAGTGAAGTGTAGAAATTTAAATCCCCTTTTAAAGAAGAAAATGATAAATTGTTTTTGCAGTCACGATGGCAGTCATAACTCTACTAAAACAAACAGCCCCTTCTGTGAGTATAGTAAATACTTTGCTGAAAGAAAGGAACCAAAGCAGGATTGAAAAACATTTATTGAATCAAAATCAATACTTTCTTTTTATTATCTACAAGCTGACACTGAACTCACTTTATTCAAGAATGAACACAATGTACAAAAAAAGTATGCTTATATTATAAAAATATGTCAATTTTATCTCCTGGGCGCTGAGCAGAAGTCATTTTAAACAAAATCAAGGCAAACTTGCTCTCTATAATAGAACTGCTATAATTTAATAACAAAAGTGAAAGCCGATATACTCACAAAGTATCTCATTTAAAGGCCCACCGATAATGCTGCCTGGGAAATGCTGCCCCAGTCACCACAGTGTACATTGCTCCTCTACGCTCACTGGCCCCCCTTTCTGCCTACCTCGTGGGAAAGCACCTCCTCCACAGAACGCAGATCACTGATAAAAGAATGTGTGTCATTAGGTAACAGCTGTTAGCATATATTTCAGCAAAGTATTAACAGTCAATGCTATTTACTGAATTAGCATCAATTTTCAAGCGAGACACACAGTCATGGGGAGCAAATGACCTCCCGAGATTTACAAAGCCACTTACCACTGTGGGAAAACTGACTCCCTAAAAAAAATGTGTCCAATGTTAAATCTTTTAGAATTTTTGGTAATTGTCTCACTCCGTCCGCCGTCACCGGCACGCTCCTTGGCAGGCGGGCTTGCACGCAGTGTGGCTGCCCGTGCCTGTCAAGTCGGTGGCGGCTGCAGAACACCCAGAGGCTTCAGAGTGCAGCCTTCGGTTTACCACGGAGACGTTCCAGTGCTCACTGGAGTATTTGGTCCTTTGAGAATCAGGAAAGCGAGCAGTTGGAGGAAAAAATAAAATCAAATCACGAGCTGGGGAAAAGGAACTATGGCTCCCTGTGTTGTCGTCTAGGAGGTGTAGGCCAAGGATAAAGTCTGCATACTAAATGTTAAAGTCAAAGTAGAATTAGACTCAACAGCATCAGTGCTGTCAAGGCCAAGGAAACCCGTCCCTTAAAAAGAGCCTGCACACAGCAGTGGCCCTGGCAGGACACTGACCTGGCACTCACGCGAAGTCCAGAATGCAGTATCCACACAGTGAATTAACGACACCAGGTGAATTCAAGTTTAGAAGGTATTAAACTGCAAAATGCCTATTTTGATTACTAAGCATAAATGTCTTTCCTTGACAGATTCTGTTTGGGATTGAGACCTACGAAGACTCAAAATTGCAGAAACACAGGGCAGGAGTAGCTGGCGCCCACTGTACTGGGTAAACTGAAAAGAACTGGGGGAGAAATGCTTTCATGTTTTGCCCCCTAAAACCTACTACATATGCAGTTCTGTGATTCACAAGAATTTGGGACTAAGGTGAGGGGAAAGGGATCGAAGAAGACAGAAAATGTTCCCTCTTTATGTTATGCAATGTCACCCCATTTCCTACATGAAATGTTAGTGCTACCAAATGTAACTCTTAGATATGGCTCAACTAGACATAGGACTTAAATAGTTTAATAAGAAAACAGACCACTACCTGGCGTAGCACTACATCCTTACAGAAATATCTGAAATACACTTTGTGAAGAATAAATGTATTTTGGAACTTGAGCGAAAGGTTTCTCAGAGGACATTCAACAGGCTGCTACTGGAAACAACTGAATACCATAGTAGTAAACCTAAACAAGTGAAAACAGATGAGTGCACAAAAAATGAACAGCTACTAAGATAGCGATGCGCAGTCAGACTGGATGGGGAGGATGTGACCACACACCCGCAACTGTTTACAATCCCAGGTCCTCACTTTCAAATAAATATACTGAACATTTACAACAGAATGAATGCCTTATGAATGCAAGCTTTTCTTTCACTGTAGTTCTAAGTAAATAAAAGTCATAAGCTACAAGTTGCCTTTCTTTTGTGAAACCGATGTGACTTGGTGCCACAGCTAACCTTCCTCTAACAGCAGCAGTATCACCAGCCCATGGCAGCAAAGCCCGTTCCTTTCTGTTCCTTTCTGGCATCCCATGGGCTCCTGTACAAAGCAACTTCATAAAGCATGCAGGTATCTACGCTGCTGAAGTTTTAAGTGGATAGAAATGATCATTGTGCTTATGGTTCTCATACCTTCCAAAATATACATAAATGGTGACAAAGTAACAAATAATAGCACGTCTTTGCTTACCAATAAAATCATAAGGCCGGGGGCTGGAGATGGAAAGAGAAATGTTAAAAATGGGGAAAAAATGCAAAACAGTGCTAGCATTCACAAAAAAGATCATGCTAAAATCAGATCCATATTGATAAAGATAAGCCACAATCCAAAGAACTCTGTCCGTGAGTCCAAAGGCATGCACGCCAGCGGAAGAAAACGCAGGGTTCATCTGACAACAGTTTCTTCGGAGCAGAGCAGTTACGTGTCACTGGAGTAATCACAACAGGGTGAACAAGAGGCCATCACACTTCTTTTTCGTATTTGCAAAGGAAAGAGAAGCAATCATAACAACAAAAAATTAAGAACAGTGGAACAAAACAAATTCACAATGAACTATAAAATCAAAAGAAAAATACAAATTATTTTTACGCTTTAGAGGCTCATCCTTTCTTAAAAGCTGTCTTTTCAATTTGAGACGTTTACAATGAAAGATTAGTAACAGTTTTAAATATGAAAGCACTTTTCTACATGTGGGATTTCCTGCAGTACCAGTACTCAGAGTAGTAATTTCACACATGTTTAGAGGACACAAAAGTGACATCTTGTCACGAGAATCTCAGTCAAAGCCTCCTCCCCACCTAGCTGTCGTAAGGAAAAGAGCAACTTGAAACTAATGTTCAAAATGCAGTAGGTGCATATGACCATCACTTGGCCAACTAAAAATGTCTGCCTTTTCCAGTCCGTACACAATGTTTAAAATAAGAGAACAAGATACTTTTTAACCCAACAATTAAATTAAGGCCGTCTGTGCCGTCAGTGGTCCGTTGGCCACGTGCGACGTGGCACCGCGGCCCGAGCGCAGATACTCACTGGAGGCGGGAGCGGGGCTATCCCGCCTTCGTGTCCACGAGCTGCATCTGCACGTTGGCAGCCATGCCGCCCCCGTAGCCGCCCTTGGACTGCATCTGGTTCTGGATGGAGCTGACCTGGAGCGAGGGAGACACAGAAGCAGGGTCAGGAACTAGGGCCACCGCAAGTGAGTGAGTCTCGCCTCAACAGTCTAGGTGGGCTGCTCTGTCCAGAAGGGCACTTGTCATAGCAAGAAGTATTTCTATAGCGTTTTTAAAGTGTTTTCATTATCAGGGGAAACGTGAGGCTAGTAACTGAAGCTTTTTTTTTTTTTTTGTACAACTCCCTGTCCAGCTCCTTTCTCTACTTCCCAAGTACAAAAAACCGTCCTGTAACTCACCAAGCACTTGGCTGCATTTCAGAAACAGTCAAAAGTCAAAGTACAGATCAAGTCAACCTTGTTATTCAACCACTGTCACAAATGAAGTACCTCATTGGTTTTTGATGGCTGTATAATATTCTATAGTGTGTATGTTCCCTAGTTTAATTACTGACGGACATATTAGGAAGCTCTCAAAATGTTCGCTACTTCAGAAAATGCTACAGCGTATGTGTTTGCACACTCGTGCAGACACACCAGAAAGACAGCTTCTTAGAAACAGTTACTGGGTCAGAGGGTGTGCATTTTTAACTGGTTATTGCCAAACTGCCATCCAAACACACAAAATTTGTTTCCACTGGTAGTGTTTGAAAATACCCATGTCTCTATGTCTCCATTTCATATTATCAACCTTGTTAATACTAGTGAGGTTCAGTGTCTTTTCACATGTTGGCTGTTTGTATTTCTTAAGAACGGAGTTTCTTTGTCAGCCGTGTACGTAGGTGTCTGTTTCCCACACCTGCATCAGATCTCAGTGTTACTGTTAGCGACGCAGCATTTTATTAATGTGACCTTTCTCGATTTCATAAGGTGCCCGCCTACCAACCCCGTCTCAGACACAGGATTTGCCAGTAGCTGGTCTGACTCTGCAGGCTGCCTTTTCATTTTCTTGATGGTTTCCGCCGCTGCACACAAGCTTTTTAAGCTGCGTGGTTTCAGGCCTGGTTTTGTTGTGAGAGAATTTTTGTGGACGGTGTAAGACAGTGGTCGAGTCTCATTCCTAGGCGTGTGGCTGTCCAGTCTCCGCAACACTTATTATTATATGCCCCATTTCAGTAGGATGACATGACATTTCTGCCAACCTAGTCAATGTAACGAACAGAAAACACAAGTGGACTTGAGCAAGAGTGACTAGTGTGTGCTGGGCCTGACTTTTATCATTTTTATCATAGAAAGGTATGCAGCACTCTGAGCTCATGTACCTAGAAATGCAATTTGACTTTCTTTCTTAAGGAGCCTGGAACCCAGCATTCTCCCTGAGGTGAGGAGATAAAGGTGAGTTTGGGGAAACTAAGGTAGTAAGAAAGAGGCTATAGCTCAGTGGTAGAGAGCATGGCTAGCATGCAGGAGGTTGTAGGTTCGATTCCTAAGGCAGGCAGAGAGGCAGAGAGGCAGAGAGGCAGAGAGGCAGAGAGGCAGAGAGGCAGAGAGGCAGAGAGGCAGAGAGGCAGAGAGGCAGAGAGGCAGAGAGGCAGAGAGGCAGAGAGGCAGAGAGGCAGAGAGGCAGAGAGGCAGAGAGGCAGAGAGGCAGAGAGGCAGAGAGGCAGAGAGGCAGAGAGGCAGAGAGGCAGAGAGGCAGAGAGGCAGAGAGGCAGAGAGGCAGAGAGGCAGAGAGGCAGAGAGGCAGAGAGGCAGAGAGGCAGAGAGGCAGAGAGGCAGAGAGGCAGAGAGGCAGAGAGGCAGAGAGGCAGAGAGGCAGAGAGGCAGAGAGGCAGAGAGGCAGAGAGGCAGAGAGGCAGAGAGGCAGAGAGGCAGAGAGGCAGAGAGGCAGAGAGGCAGAGAGGCAGAGAGGCAGAGAGGCAGAGAGGCAGAGAGGCAGAGAGGCAGAGAGGCAGAGAGGCAGAGAGGCAGAGAGGCAGAGAGGCAGAGAGGCAGAGAGGCAGAGAGGCAGAGAGGCAGAGAGGCAGAGAGGCAGAGAGGCAGAGAGGCAGAGAGGCAGAGAGGCAGAGAGGCAGAGAGGCAGAGAGGCAGAGAGGCAGAGAGGCAGAGAGGCAGAGAGGCAGAGAGGCAGAGAGGCAGAGAGGCAGAGAGGCAGAGAGGCAGAGAGGCAGAGAGGCAGAGAGGCAGAGAGGCAGAGAGGCAGAGAGGCAGAGAGGCAGAGAGGCAGAGAGGCAGAGAGGCAGAGAGGCAGAGAGGCAGAGAGGCAGAGAGGCAGAGAGGCAGAGAGGCAGAGAGGCAGAGAGGCAGAGAGGCAGAGAGGCAGAGAGGCAGAGAGGCAGAGAGGCAGAGAGGCAGAGAGGCAGAGAGGCAGAGAGGCAGAGAGGCAGAGAGGCAGAGAGGCAGAGAGGCAGAGAGGCAGAGAGGCAGAGAGGCAGAGAGGCAGAGAGGCAGAGAGGCAGAGAGGCAGAGAGGCAGAGAGGCAGAGAGGCAGAGAGGCAGAGAGGCAGAGAGGCAGAGAGGCAGAGAGGCAGAGAGGCAGAGAGGCAGAGAGGCAGAGAGGCAGAGAGGCAGAGAGGCAGAGAGGCAGAGAGGCAGAGAGGCAGAGAGGCAGAGAGGCAGAGAGGCAGAGAGGCAGAGAGGCAGAGAGGCAGAGAGGCAGAGAGGCAGAGAGGCAGAGAGGCAGAGAGGCAGAGAGGCAGAGAGGCAGAGAGGCAGAGAGGCAGAGAGGCAGAGAGGCAGAGAGGCAGAGAGGCAGAGAGGCAGAGAGGCAGAGAGGCAGAGAGGCAGAGAGGCAGAGAGGCAGAGAGGCAGAGAGGCAGAGAGGCAGAGAGGCAGAGAGGCAGAGAGGCAGAGAGGCAGAGAGGCAGAGAGGCAGAGAGGCAGAGAGGCAGAGAGGCAGAGAGGCAGAGAGGCAGAGAGGCAGAGAGGCAGAGAGGCAGAGAGGCAGAGAGGCAGAGAGGCAGAGAGGCAGAGAGGCAGAGAGGCAGAGAGGCAGAGAGGCAGAGAGGCAGAGAGGCAGAGAGGCAGAGAGGCAGAGAGGCAGAGAGGCAGAGAGGCAGAGAGGCAGAGAGGCAGAGAGGCAGAGAGGCAGAGAGGCAGAGAGGCAGAGAGGCAGAGAGGCAGAGAGGCAGAGAGGCAGAGAGGCAGAGAGGCAGAGAGGCAGAGAGGCAGAGAGGCAGAGAGGCAGAGAGGCAGAGAGGCAGAGAGGCAGAGAGGCAGAGAGGCAGAGAGGCAGAGAGGCAGAGAGGCAGAGAGGCAGAGAGGCAGAGAGGCAGAGAGGCAGAGAGGCAGAGAGGCAGAGAGGCAGAGAGGCAGAGAGGCAGAGAGGCAGAGAGGCAGAGAGGCAGAGAGGCAGAGAGGCAGAGAGGCAGAGAGGCAGAGAGGCAGAGAGGCAGAGAGGCAGAGAGGCAGAGAGGCAGAGAGGCAGAGAGGCAGAGAGGCAGAGAGGCAGAGAGGCAGAGAGGCAGAGAGGCAGAGAGGCAGAGAGGCAGAGAGGCAGAGAGGCAGAGAGGCAGAGAGGCAGAGAGGCAGAGAGGCAGAGAGGCAGAGAGGCAGAGAGGCAGAGAGGCAGAGAGGCAGAGAGGCAGAGAGGCAGAGAGGCAGAGAGGCAGAGAGGCAGAGAGGCAGAGAGGCAGAGAGGCAGAGAGGCAGAGAGGCAGAGAGGCAGAGAGGCAGAGAGGCAGAGAGGCAGAGAGGCAGAGAGGCAGAGAGGCAGAGAGGCAGAGAGGCAGAGAGGCAGAGAGGCAGAGAGGCAGAGAGGCAGAGAGGCAGAGAGGCAGAGAGGCAGAGAGGCAGAGAGGCAGAGAGGCAGAGAGGCAGAGAGGCAGAGAGGCAGAGAGGCAGAGAGGCAGAGAGGCAGAGAGGCAGAGAGGCAGAGAGGCAGAGAGGCAGAGAGGCAGAGAGGCAGAGAGGCAGAGAGGCAGAGAGGCAGAGAGGCAGAGAGGCAGAGAGGCAGAGAGGCAGAGAGGCAGAGAGGCAGAGAGGCAGAGAGGCAGAGAGGCAGAGAGGCAGAGAGGCAGAGAGGCAGAGAGGCAGAGAGGCAGAGAGGCAGAGAGGCAGAGAGGCAGAGAGGCAGAGAGGCAGAGAGGCAGAGAGGCAGAGAGGCAGAGAGGCAGAGAGGCAGAGAGGCAGAGAGGCAGAGAGGCAGAGAGGCAGAGAGGCAGAGAGGCAGAGAGGCAGAGAGGCAGAGAGGCAGAGAGGCAGAGAGGCAGAGAGGCAGAGAGGCAGAGAGGCAGAGAGGCAGAGAGGCAGAGAGGCAGAGAGGCAGAGAGGCAGAGAGGCAGAGAGGCAGAGAGGCAGAGAGGCAGAGAGGCAGAGAGGCAGAGAGGCAGAGAGGCAGAGAGGCAGAGAGGCAGAGAGGCAGAGAGGCAGAGAGGCAGAGAGGCAGAGAGGCAGAGAGGCAGAGAGGCAGAGAGGCAGAGAGGCAGAGAGGCAGAGAGGCAGAGAGGCAGAGAGGCAGAGAGGCAGAGAGGCAGAGAGGCAGAGAGGCAGAGAGGCAGAGAGGCAGAGAGGCAGAGAGGCAGAGAGGCAGAGAGGCAGAGAGGCAGAGAGGCAGAGAGGCAGAGAGGCAGAGAGGCAGAGAGGCAGAGAGGCAGGCACTTTTATTACATTCTTGCTATTGCAGATCATTGTATCATTCCTTACTGTTTATCATTCCTGACTGCAAGTGCATTCACTGTATCATATTACTGAATGATCCAGAAACATCTACTGATGCTTTTTGGGTGGGATTGCAAATGTCTTTGCCTTAGATGAGAAGCAGAAGAAATTGTGGTGAGAATAAACTTTCCATTTTGATACTGTGGTGTATCATTACAATGCTGACACTGTGACGGAAGATCAAGAGAAGTGCAGTGAAGCGTGCACCCTGTACAAAAAGGTCCTACTCTTCCAGTCCGCTCAGCCCCAAGAACCACACATGACAGTATCGACATTTTCCTGGAGAGGAGAGGAGAGGAGCGGTCCGGGATCGGGGTTCTGACATCACTAGGTCCTGACGCTGGCCCTATTCCTGGCTTGCAGACGACACAGGGCAGAGAGAGGGAGGGCTCTGATCTCTCATCCTTTTCTTCTGGAAACACTGACCCCATCATGAGGGGCTTGTCCTCATCACCTCATCTACAGCCAATTCCCTCTCAAAGCCTTCACTTAAAAATCATCACGATGGGTGTTACGCTTTCAATATACAATTCTGAGGGGACACAAACACTTAGTCCTTAACAAATGGTTAGGTTTTCTCTTTAACATCATCTTTTTAAAAGACCAGATAAGGATCCCAGAAGTTCGCTGTTCCATCATCAGTTACCTTGCACGAGACCTGTTCTGCTGTTCCTTCCTTCACAAAATGTCATCTTATACCCAGCACGACTGACAAGGATAACACTAGTGTAGTTACACTATTTCTCATTTGGATCCCTGAAGGGTGATTCTCTATTATTCCCTTAACAAAGATATTATAAAGTCAGAACAGTAGAAGAGAAAAAATAAACTCATCATATATGAATAGGAGGGAACATTACATGCCCTGTTGCATTCTGGAAGCCAGACCGTCACCATTTTCATTTCTATCCTACAGCTTCATAGGTACACGATTATGCATTAACACCGCAACCTCTCTAGCCTTCAGCTTTCTTATCTCTAATATGACGAAGGGTGAAAAGAACTTAGAGGCTGTTATGAGTTTGGTATTAACTGATCAATGGCAAGTGCCTAGAAGGACGCCTGACACGCAGTAGCAACTACGTGAGTGCCAGCTGGGGAGCGAAGCGCCATGCGCCCTGCTGCACCAGGTTCTCCTAGCGAGAGCTCCCCCAGTGCTGGCACTCACAGATGAAGAACCCTTCACAATGTGATGACCGGAAGAGAAGTCCCCTGACCGTGGGCCCAGACTGCCCCCGTGTGACACACATGAAAAGAGGAAAAGGCCATCGGTTCTTTCCTCTTCTTCCGGTTGTTAGGCTTCATTAGATAATACAAAAATATGGAGGATGTCCATTCTTTTAAAATCTCTGAAGTTCATTGCCAAGTGTTAAATCAGCAGATCAGACATCAAAACACTTACCTTAAGTGTTATGTATTGCTTGTTACCTTTTTTCCTTTCAGACTTGAACACATGTAACTGTTTATGATACATTTAGGATTTTTTTTTATAACAAACGATTTTACAAAATTTATTCTCAAAGTTAAAGTTACATTTAACCAAAATCTATTGAACATAGAGGAGGAGTAAGAGACGAAGAATAATGTATAAATGAGATTTTACAGGCTGACTAAGCACCACGAGCTAAAAACTGAATTGGTCCCATACAGTTAAACTCGTAAAACCTGAAGTGGGGATGAAATGTGTTGATGACAAAGAAATTACAATTAATCATTTATAATAAAACTGAAACCATTCATTCTATTTATATATATCGCAGTGACTCGAATATTCACAGAAGTCTCAGGGTCCCATTGGGTCCACGTTGATCCAAAAACAAGGGAGGGAACTGTGTCTAACAGCAACCTGACACCGCTTACATGTCCACAAAACCACTTCAATGTACTTTTCCTTCAGATTTAAAACAAACAAGCTGTTTCCTTTCCAGGAAGCTACCAACGTCATTCCTTTGCGGTATACCTAGTAACTGCAGTGACAAACTTGCTTGCTGTTTCCAGGAGACCTATCTACCTACTTTAAAGGTCTCTGTTCTCCACTTAAGTCTTACAATGTATCATAACTGTGTTTATAAAAGCCTTATGACTTTCTGGTTCTAAACACTTGAGGGAACATTCAGACACATCTTTGTACTTTAGATGAAAATTGAGGAATAAGTTCAGCGGAGTAAATCTGAACTTTACAGTGAAATTCACGGAAACCTCTATAAAAGACAGCAGTCGAGCACAAATGCTAATCCTTCGCTTGGCGCAGGGGAACTTACGTTACAGTAACAAATAAATCACAAGCATACTAATACCAGATACAGGCTCATCTTTTATAAAGTAAATGTAATAAATATGTTTAGAGAACTCAACTAACTGACCTTGAGAGAACAAAAAGAGGTTAAATGTTACTGAAAAGCTGACCTCCAAGTCACTTTGCGGGGGGCATGAGAAGCAACTATTATCTTCCCTTCTAAACTCAAACGTTTTGCAGTATTCAGAAGACAGACAGCTACAAAGAGTTCAGGGCAAACATAAATAAACACAGAACTTGGCAAACAAAGCAAGAGATTACTTTTTCACTGTTCACTTCCTTCTCCCTTTAATGCTCCCCTACGTATGTCTACTCCGCGTCTATCAATTCACTGCACGCACTGCAGCCGTGAGGAACGAGTGGACCTGTCACAGAGCACATGGACGCGTGACTCCGCCCCGAGGCCCCACCCAGGTACCTACCGAGTTCATCCCACTGAACAGGTCTCCCGACCCCACGTGAGCCGTGTGCACGAAGTTTGTGGGCTCTCCAATCATACTTCGGTCAATCCGCCGGCGCCTTTTCTAAAATATGAGGAATAATGGGTTGAGAAAATGATCTTGTTCACAAAAAAAGATATTCTGATGGATTTATATACTGTGCACAAATAACTTTCTGTAATAATATATTTGCCCGGGACACAAAAGTACCTAAATCTCGGTATCACCCCAGTCACTTAAGCTGAAATCCCAAATAATAGGTTATTATTTACACCTCAAAATAGATTACTTGGTCTAACTTTGGCCATCCACATATTTGTGTAATAACCATTTAAGTTTTGCACTTTATTAAAAAGAGACAGATGTAAAATTACCATCTGTTAACCATAACTGGTGTGATCTGAGGACAGCATTTTGATTTTAAACACTGCAGCTTTCATCGCTAACAAGCTGATGCCATTTTGATGGCTATCACTTAGATGACACCCGACTGCCCTTGCACACTAGAATCACCCTGCACTCTACCGAGAGGTCTAGTTCTAGCTCGTTCACTGTTGTCTGCTCTATTCTGGCTGCACATGAAACCCCGACCCAACTCAGCCGACAGGGCTGGGGCTTCCCGCCACCGCCTATTTCTGACGACCACGTCCCCATAGTTTCCCAAGCCTGTATTCAGATAGCAGGAACCTCCATATGCCATACAGAAGGAAAGGGGTTTCCATGCATCCTTGGGTGCTGCGACCTGGCTGAGGGGCCACGAGCGCAGCCGGCTCCATGTCCCGGCGCCAGCCCACGCCGCCCCGCGGCGCCGGCGGCGGCTGACCCAAGGCAAGCCAGGAACGAGGACTGGCTAGGTGGCCTCCGAACATAGTATTTTATGTCTCCATCTCCTGGAAGGTTGCTGGGCTCCTGAAAACTCCTAAACATTTACCCAGACCGACCCAGGTGACAGCTCCGCAGGATTAGAACACAGTTTTCTACAAAACCACAAAAGCGGAGAGTTCACACAGTCATTTTAGAAGCTCGTGCACCTTGTTTTGCTGTCCTCTAGCTTTCCTGCCACAGGTCTGAGTCCCAGAGGAAGCCTGATGCTGGTCCTGGGAAGTACGTACGTTCCCCCTCAGAGCTCAGCAGTAGCACTACCGTCTCCCAGTTTGCTGGCTCTTCCCTCCTTTCCTTCTGTGGGGCGTGTGGAGGCGTCTTGCTATCTAAACGCAGGTTTTACTACAGCTTATGCAAGTTTTCTTCTATTATTTCTTCGATATTGCTCGGGTTCCCTTTTGCTATTTCTGGAGCTCCTGTTACGTGGCCATCAGGATGTGGCTGTGTGTGTGTAAGGGGGCGGGAGGCAGGGAGTGTGTTTGAGTGTGCACATGCACCTTCCTAGCTGCTTTCTGTCCATCATTTTCTTCCTCTTTATAGTCTCCCTGTATTAGAAAATAACTCCACTGGTTCCTCTTCAGGAACCCACAAATGCTTTCTTACAGGCCAGAGAGCGAACGTTGAGGCTTGCAGTCCACACAGGGTCACAGCTTTGCCTCTATTCTGTCATCACAGTGTGAGAGCAGCTAAGGACGACAGGGGGACGAACGAGCCCAGCCATGTTCCAGTAAACATTTATGCACACAGAAAAGGTGGCTACGTAAGGCCCCACACATTCTGGTTTCCTGACCCCTGCTCCAGATCAGTGATTTTTTAAAGTGGAAGATACTTTTTCCCCCCAGTTGTGGTTATTTTTTTGGAAGCCCTTTGCTATGAGATCGCATCGCTGCAGTACTTTCTCATCTCTTTGAGACTCTGTATTACAGGTTTTCCTTGTCTTGCTGTCAAAAATGCCTGACTGAATGAATTGTACTCTACATCACCAGGAAGCAAATACTCTCATTCCTTTACTTCCCCAAATTTAATTCCTTCAAGCCCCTTTTTGAAGGGTTAAAAACCTCAATCTGTCCTCTGGGGCCCTGCTCCACAGGGTTACCTGAGAGTTTCAGGTTGAAATGGTGTCAGCAGCCAAGGAAGGGTCCACGTCCTTTATCTAAGGCCTTCAGTTTCCTATTTCTTAGCAAAAGGCACTGACTTCCCGCTATCTTTTCTTGCACACTACTACCTTCGGAGCCTCACACAGACTCCCTGCCCCTCACCACAGACCTGACAGCTGCAGCCACCCTTTGATGTGGGAGGCCAAGTGCCACCCATGCAGGACAGTCTCTTCCACCTTGTTTCCCATGTTCTTCCCCAGTCTCTGATTTTGTCTCTTTCAACCCATTCAACATACTTTCCTTCATACTGCTCTCATCTGGGATGATACCGCACAGGTTCCATGAGCCCTGAGAAGCTACCGTCTTTTCTAGGATACGGCAGAGAAAAGACGATGCCAACAGCAGTTTTGTGCCTGTTTTCTTCCTGATACTACTTATTCTGTGACATTTCCATTGAATCTGCCTTGTTAGGAACCTGTTTTCTCTAGGCACATCCAAATACACTGTCACCAGCAGAAGTGAATTTCCTAGCCACTTGGGCAGGACAAACTCTCGGGGTTTCTTCCCCAGGACACCCCTTGACTGACAGGTAGAGAGGGAGGCTTCCAGATTCTGGGCACACTCCTGCCATGAGCAGAAAAGGCAGGCATCTCCAGAAGAAGACAGAGGACAGCAGTTACAGTCATGGGCTACTGGCACCTGCAGGACTGTGGACTTTCCCCAAGGCTCTGTGTGACCAGCTTGCAGGGGCGACAGCTCCTGGGCTGCAGAGGGTGGCAGCTGGCTCAGCCACAGGGCCCTGCTAAGCAGGCGAGGGACTGGCGTATTTCAGAGAATAAGATCTACTTCCAGGCCTCTGGGAGTCCTGGTCATCCCTTGCCCTGTGAGCACACGGAAGCAACTTCTAACAGTTCTGAGTCGGTGTCATTTCCTCCGGAAGGGTGTGTTTGGGGCTCAGCAGAAAGCTACACTTGGCCCACAAACCCACATTCAGCGATGTATTCTAGCAGTTGAATTATTGCAGGAAGATGTTGGGAGAGAAGAGTCAGCACGGAGCACTCAGGCCGCCACCCATCTCACCCAGAAACGTTTCCTGAAAGAATAAATTAATGTATGGATGTGCCTGAAGACAGATGTGCTTCTGAAAGAGTGGTATTACTACTCACTCGTAAACAATAACGTAACAAACGTTACGAATAGTGAAGGAGGACGTTCAAAAGCAGGTAACTAAATGGTTCAAAAGAGAACACGCTCAGTGAAAGGCAAAGGACCAAGACACCACCTTTCTTCTATCACGATGACGTTAGCTCACTAATTCATAATCTGAAAATGATGACTTTTCACGTTGAACTTTACTGAGTTAGGAATCAGACTTTCCCTTTAGTCCTGGATGGTTTCTTCATGCCATCTATTCTCACCTTGATTTTAGGGCATAAAAGTGCAAGTTGTCTGTCCTTCCTTCCTTAGTGCTAGAAAGACCACAGCTTTTAAAGCAGAGGAATGACATCAACATGGTTTTAAGAGGCTGCTCCGTGACGGCTACAGCAGGGAAAGCAGGTGGGAGAGGCCAAAAGAAAAAGTCATTACAGTAATGCTGGTGAAAGGAGGTTACCTGAATTCTACTGTCGGCGGCATAAACGGAAGTGTATAGATTCAAGCTGTGTTCAGTGGGTAAACCCAAAAGCATCTGGTTGCTGACTTTGAGAATTGTGGGAGAGGTAAAAGGTAGCGGAGATGCACAGATTCCAGGCCTGAGAAGAGAGTCCACAATCCAGTGGGTGAGGTAATACTGAAGAGTTCCACGCTTTAGGGAGAAGATAAAAGATTCAGTTTAACACACACGGAACCTGAGGTACCTAAGAGACAGCCAAGGGAGGGTACCAAGTGGACAAGATGAAAAAGGCTAGACTAGAGACAGGAAACGGAGTTACTGAGAATTCTCAGGAAGAAAAGCGCACAAAGAAGCTCTCTGTGAGGGTGGGCGGAGGAAAAGAAGCCACTGAAGGAGGCCGACAAGGAACAGCCTAAAAGCCAGGAGGAAAACCAGGCGTGTCTTCTGCCAAGTGTCAAAGAGAGACTCAGGCAATCGGCTGAAAGCGGCTGGGAGGCCAGTTAAGGAGAAGCATGCTCCCTGCATGCAGGCGAGGAAGGAGCACCTGCTGAGTGCTGGGCCAGCGCGGCGGCAGGAGCGCAGGACATGAGAGGGGCCTGCGGGGCAGCAGGAGGTGGGGACACGGAGAGCTCACTCACAGACAACTGGACAAAGCCTGGCTTTCCGGACGGGGAAGACAGACAGCTGCAGCTGAAGGGAGAAGAGAAAATGAGGAGAGACTGAGATGAGATGACTTGGTTATGCTTAATTTCTGATGAAACGATCCAGTAAAAGAGGGAGACTGAAGGTAAAGAAAAATAAAGGATTATCAGTATTTTAAGGACGGGATCCAGACACAGGCTGAGATGTTCTTTAGACTTCTAGTATAATAATCTTAATGAATCAAAAAAACTACATTCTAGGTATAATTAAATATTTTAAAATGCAAAAGTGTAGTACTTTTCAGACACAACGTGGACATTTAAAGAAGAGCCCACTGCTCCAGTGTGCTGCACTCAGAGTGCAGGACAGACACAAGATTCAGGCCGTGGGCAAACGGGGGGAATTCCAGAGTCTGGCCCCCACACGGCAAAACAGGAAGCCGCGTGCTAGCTGCTGACTGGAGCACAGCCACAGGTTTTCCTGGAAACATACTTCACTTTATTCTTCATAGGGAACTTTACTAAAACTGTCAACCATTTGAGTAATTCTTGCCATCCTTCAAATATTAACTGTTACTCTGCATACGGGCAAGGACTAGACATACACTAGAAAGAACAGTCGCGTTAGGGTGTAGAGGGTTAGGGAAAATGGCTCTTCCCATCTACTGTCAATTATGCCTCTGTAAGTCTGTTTAAATTTTACAGACATATCTGAAACTTTTTTCAATGAAATGTGATGTCCAGAATTTGCTTTTAATTATCCAATGGCGAGGGGCGGGGGGCTACAGGGAGCCCCCCCATCAATAACTACTGAAGCTGAGTGCTGCATACAAGGACAGGGGTGGGCACTCTTCTTTTCCTAATACATTTTTTAAAAGATTTGATAATTCATTTACTTTCCTCACAAACTCCTAATTCATCCCTTCCCCACTCTTTCCCCTTTGGTAACCAAAGTTTGTTTTCTGTATCTGTCAGTCTACTTTTGGTAAGTAAATAAGATTTGTAATTTTTTTTTATTCCACATATAAGTGATATCATATGGTATTTGTCTTTCTTTGTCTAACTTCTTCACTTAATATGATAATCTCTAGGTCCATCCATTTTACTGGAAATGGCATTATTTCAGTCTTTTTTACGGCTGAGTAATATTCTATTGTGTATGTGTATGCACACACACACACACACACGCTCCACATCATCTTTATCCAATCGTCTGTCGATGGACATTCAGGTTGTTTCCATGTCTTGTTGCCTTACAATTCAAACATCGTTCCCTACCCACTTCCTGTCTTCCTCCCCAAACTACAGAAGATATATTAAGTGTAAAACAAAAACCAAAAAACAGAAAACGCTGCACAGCTACCACATAACGTGGCTAGCTACAGCATCCATTTAGTTTAACACGGCTACTCATGAGCATCATTCTGTGCACTCCGTCACGTTCCTTCTTTGAAAATAAAACCACCATCCAAAAACAGCAATAAAAATGGCTTAAATAATAAGGCCCAGCAGCAAGTGCTCAATGCACTCAGAGCTTCTACTCCATTCTCTAGTTTTCTCAGCTCTGCCCTACACTCTCCTGGTGTCAGTTTTAGCCACAGGCTGGTAGCAACAGAGCTGCAAGTCCAGTCTCCCCGTCTGTGTGTAACGACACAGAGAAGAGCATCTCTCTGTTAAAAATAAGGCCTCTTTCCTCTGAGGTCTCCACAGGACTTCCTCTGGCGTCAGAGTTCCATGCCCTGTTCTGAACCAACCCCTCTTGCCCACGTGTCAGGAATGTCTTACTTGGCCAAGCTCTCGAACCCAATCACGGCTACGGAGGACATGGCCCTCACGGCCACCACGAACCGCATCCGGGGTCACCCAGCACCGGGGTCCACTGTGCAAAATATACGGCTCCCACACAACAGATGCGGGGGTTACCATGCTGACGGCCATCGAGGCAACTCAGGAAATTTACAAATTACTAGGCAAATTTGTTTTTAAAACCTGGAATGTAAAAATTCAGAGAAAAGCTGTATTCTGAGATTATTTCTCCAAAAGATCCCCCCTCTCTGGATTCCCCCAAGTCTCTCTGGCTTCTACCTCCACTCCTCTGCTTTTCTGCACCCTGTGTAGGGTGGCCTTCTCCACGGTGTCCCCGGTCCCCTTTCTTCCCTCTCCCATGTCTTCACCTTATTACCTCCATGCTCATGACGAGGAGGTCTATTTTCTCTTCCCCAGGCTCTGGGCTGTACATTTAACTGCTTACTGGACACGTCCATGTGAACTTCCAGAGGCTGCTCCAAGTGTCCTCTGTCCACAACTGAACACATAACATCGCTGCTGTAACCTAGTCCTCCTCTTCGCTGTCTGTTCTGGGAAACAACACTCCTCCCAGTGTTTCAGCCGGACTGGAGGGCTGTCCCTCACACTGTTACATCGCGTCAGCACCTCATCCTATGGATCCGCCTTCCGCCCTCCCCAGAGCCCCCTCACTGCCACAGCCTTGCCCCCAGGCCCTGCCGCCTGCCACCCACATCTCTGCGCGGGCCTCCCAACTTACCTGCTTCCAGCTCTACAACCTGCTTCACCTCCCGATGTTCTTTACGCTGTATCTGGATACACCTTCTACAGCACAGAACTGATGTCACTCACCACTTTAAATGCCCTCAATGGCTTTCCAAAATTTTCAGACTACATTCAAAACTCCACAGCCTCTGAAGTCCTGTTTCTCTCCCCAGCCTTGTCGCTCACGGCTTCATTCCTTACATTCTAAGCTTTCCTCTGCTGCTTGAAATCCCCTAACAACGCAGAGTTCTCGCTCACCTGTCTGCCCTCTGCCTGAAAGGAACCCTTCCTTCTGCTCCTGGACTTCACTAACTCGGGCCTCGCTTCTTTATACGCCTTCTGCTCTGAGGTTCTGTGCTCCTCCTGTGCCCTCAGGGCACCTCGTATTCACCTCCACCAAAGAAAAATTCACGTCTCACACTGATTTTACACTGTCCACTGGATGGCACGAGTACTCCTATGTGGAGAAGGTATACAAATTTCGAGCCCACAAGGGCCAGCGCCACACACAGCACAAAGCCACTCAGCAGCTCATGCTTTTTGAATGAGTACATTCATGACTATATAAACATCACAATTCACATAGTTTTTAAGCCTTAATTCTTAAACATTTTGCAGCAATATAAACTACCTCTCTCACACAGCTACAATATTTATCAAGTATAGCTTCTTAAAAATTTTTTTGTTTGTTGTTTCTTTGAGGTGCAGGAAATTAGGTTTATTTATTTATTTACTTTTAGAGTCGGTCCTGGGGATTGAACCCAGGACCCTGTGCACGCTAAGCACATGCTCTCCACTTCAACTATACCCACCTCCCTGCCAAGCACAGCTTCTTGAAAAACAGTGACTGACAAGTTGAAACTTCCTCCAAGAGCATTTTCTGGGCAGGTTTGTGTGCAAACACCTGCCACTGAGGAGCAGTTTAAGGCCAGGTCCTAGAGGGTAACAGGAGGCATACATAAGAGCACAGGGTAGAGCAGCCTCAAGTCCTTCGAGAAATGGACGTGCAGTGTAAATAAAAACTGGAAGTCCCTGCCACTGGGGACAGTGGAAAAAAGCTGGCACTTTCCGGCTAGAAGACAGCGACCACCACTTATGCCAGTGTTGCCTAAGAATCTGAAAGCTTGGAAAAGAAAAATATGCTACTGACTTAACTGTGACCTGGAGAGAGAAAGTAAAACTGAACCCCCGACCTGTGAATTGTATCAAGTAAACCCACTATTCCAGATTGTGTCGAGGGCCCAGCGGACAGCCAGGCGCCCACAGGGTATTTTCAATTTGAGGAAACACAGTGACCCTCAACATATGTACAAATACGACGTGAGCTCCTACCTCAAGATATTCAAAATTTCAAAAGAGCACATGCTCTTTTCAACAGCGTATCTTGGCAAAGCACAGCCGTCAGTGGCTGCCGTGCCAGAAGCCCAGGTACTGCACAGGGGTCAGTGTGGAACGGGAGGGGGGGAGGCGGTGTGCTGGCTGACCCCGCATCCTGAGGAGCGGGGCAGAACCCAGCAGGCACACACATCTCATATGTAATCATGCTTATGTGGGAATGAAATAAAAATTTATTTCTTCTATGTACGTGTGTTATTATTTCAAACAGTGACTCAACTGTTAGGACATAAATACTCATTAAGTTGTCTGGAGCTAACTAGATACTAAATAAATCTGTAAAGCATTTCTCTCGTCCTAGGAGCGCCATGAAAAAAGTTACTGGAGTTAAGGGCAGCAAAAACAAGTTTGAGAGCCTCTGAAGTAAGCTACTTTTCTGAAATATTACCAGGGTCACTGGGCACTGGGGATTTCTGAAACAAACAGTAACTTTTTTCCCCGATGCCGCTTACAGTGATTCCCTAAGAGCATGAGCTGCTTTCAAATTGCCTCCTATTCTCCATCCAGTTCATGTGACAGAAAACAACGGCTAACAAAAGCTATACTAACACTAAAATAGATTTGCTACTTTTTGTAGTAAAGGAAAAAGATTTTCCTAGTGGGTCTCATTTATATAAAAAATGAAAACAGTGTCTTTCATGGTAGTAATGTCGAAAAACTATGGGATGTGCCCTCAGCCAAACCTCTTCCCACTTAGCACTGCCTATTCATTACTTAGCACCCCACCTGAGGAGAGGGTACAGCTCGGGGGCAGAGTGCATGCTTAGCATTCACAAGGTCCTGGGTTCAGTCCCCAGGACCTCTGTGAAATAAGTAAGTAAATACATAAGCCTAATTACCTCCTCCTAAAACAAAAAGTAAATAAATAAAATATCTGTTAAAAAAACAAACAAACAAAAAACCAGACCTGCTCAAACAGAACCTTCTGAGTTGAGGCTGCTGCGTCTAATAAGTATTCAGAGCACAAGGCTCATTATTTCAATTATAACACTTAAAATACTGTATGAAAATTCATCTGCGTAGTTGTGATTTTCCTACCGCACTAAGGGTTCCTCTGTGACCACAGCTGTGCTTGACACATTGGATAATAAACGGCCGCTGAATGAATACAAGGATTTTAAAGAAACAATGTCAGCTCAGTTCTCTAAAATCTGTCTTATCCAACATTCTGACCAAATATTTCTCAAGGACTTACTACATACGGAAGATGTAAAAAAACAAAAAAAGTGATGCCAATTGGGTTTTATATTTTTGCACAAAAAAACTACGTATCAGTTTTATTTTTTTTGCTTCATAGTCATGCTATGTCCCACAGAGTAGTTCAACTGTCACTGCTGTTCTAGGTTTTATACTGGGTGACACCTGGAAAGCAAACTTCAGTGTACTCAGGGTCCGGGGCGGAGACGGGGTTAGAATACAGGCTGCTGGCCTCTCCCTGCAGAATTTCAGACCCAGCAGGTGTGGGGCCGGGCCAGGAATACGCATGGCTAACAGGACTCAGGTCATCCTGATGGCTCAGTGGTTCAGAAACAGGAGCTCTAAAGATCGATATCTGAGTATTTTAAAGTAACAGGTAATTCTTAAGAGTCTTACTACATGCCAGGCACACTTCTAAGCACTTTAAACACAGGAACTCATCTGGTAACACCTTGAAAAGCAGTTCATGATGTTCCCCTATTCCCCTCCAATCCGAGAGCCTCTGGCAAACTCACTTGGTGTCTTCCTGGCCATTGCGCAAGCTCCTACCTTATACGCCCATTTGTTAACCTCCTGTACTCCCTGAATAATATTTTACAGTTTTTGTCTTTGTTTTTTGAAACATTTGGAAAGCTATTAGGATGAATGATTTTTCTTATTAAAAACAAACAACTCTCTAACAACTAGCCACCAATGTTTTTTTCACCAAGTTTTTATCAAAAAGAAGAGCCCATTCACTGCAGCAAACAAGTGCTTCTCAATCAGCCATCAACCCAGGGTTCAGTGCGCTGGCCACCATGAGACATACCCACCTCCCCCAGTCTTTCTCTGGGAGAGGCTATGTGCATACTTTAAAAGCTGCTACTTGAGGGCCAGACTTCTAATTTAGCACACGTATAGACAGTCTAAGACCGTGCCCACAGAACAGGTCCATGTTTTCCCTCTTGCCTGTTCCAGGTCACCCAGCGTCTTCCTGGAACGAGCTTACACACATCTGGCACGCAGCTACTGCAGCTGCCTCCCGGGGACGCATCTTTTGACTGCTCGGTTCTGGTGGCCAGCAGGGCTTTAGTTCTTGGGTCCCATAAGGTTGAAAACAATCAACCAATTTTTAACCAGCTATCCCTCCCGTGGCTCAGTTTCAGCAACACCCAGCTCCCAGTCTTTCTCTGAAACGGGTCTACTAGCATAGGTTAAGAGCTGCTGCCTGAGGGTCTAGCTTCAAGTCAGCCTGCCTCTAGGTGCTGACTGAGAGCCTCCTCTTTGGGATGCTGATAGGTCCTGGCACACCTTCAGTGACAAAGAAGGTGGCTTTAGACAATCACAGGCTTTGGGAGACAACCAAGAACTTGGGCCAGGCTGAAAGATAACTTTCAGCTCCAACCTGTAATCAGTACAAAACACCCAGGAGACGTGACTGCTTCGTGTAATGCACAGAAACCAACTCAGAGAGCCCAGGAAGATGAACAAACAGAGGAACATGTTCCAAACAAAAGAACAAAATAAAACTTCAAAAACAGACCTTAATAAAATGGAGATAAGTGATTTACCTCGTAAGAGTTCAAAATGATGGTCATAAAGATGTTCACTGAGGTCAAGAGGGCAATGCATGAAAATGCGGATTTCAACAGACACAGGGACCAAAGAAAAATCACAGAGCTGAAGAACACAATTACTAAACTGAAAAATTCAACAGTAGGATTCAACAAAAGAGCAAGTCATCTGGAAGAAAGGAACAGGAAGCTGGAATTTATCCAATCAAAGGAGTAAAAAGGAAAAAGAAAGAAAAAGAAAAAGAGTGAAGACGGCTTAAAGGACTTACTTAAGAGGCAACATCAAGGAGGTCAATATTGACATTAAGGTGGTCCCAGAAGGAGAAGATCACGGCTGGGGCAGAAAGCTTATTTGAAGAAATATTGCCTGAAAAATTCCCAACCCTACTCAAATAGATAAATACCCAGATGTAGGAAGTCCAGAGAGTTCCAAATAAAATGATCAGAAAGAAGCCCACACTGAGACACATTATCATTACACTGTCAAAAAACAGAGACAAAAGAAAAAATAAATCTTAAAAGCAGCAAGGAAAAAAATCCAGTTTTTTACAAACAAGGTAAGCCCCTCTCCCCTGTCTCTCTTAAGACTGTCAGCAGATTGTAAAGCAGAAACGTTGCACAAAGAAGGGAGCAGGAAGACATACTCTAGGTACTAAAAGAAAAAAACTGCCAACCAGGATTACTCCACCAGCAAAGCTGTCCTTCAGAAGTGGAAGAGAGATCAAGAGTTTTCCAGACAAGCAAGAGCTACAGAAATTCATCATCACTAGACCAGCCAAAAAAAATGTTAAAGAGAGTTGTTCAAGCTGAAATGAAATGGATGATAATTAGTAACAGACAAGTATATGAATATACAAATCTCCTTGATGATGGCAAATATATAATTAATGGTGGTGGGTAAGCCAAAAGATTTGTAGTAATAAATACTGATAAATCTAGTACAAATATTAAAAAATAAAAATTATTAAAAACAAGTAGGACTACAGTAATTTTTTAACAGTTATACAAGGTAAAATGATGTACATTGTGACATTAAAAACATAAAATGTGGGGGTAGAATAATATAAAACTTGAGAATGTGCTCAAACTAAAGTTGGGATAGACTGCTATAAATAGAAGATGTTTTGCATAAGCCTCATGGTAAAGCAAAAATCTATACTAGAAAGATATAAGAGAAAAAGAAAGGAATCTAAGCACACTACTACAGAACATTGTCATATCACAAAAAAAGAGAAACAGAAGAAAGGAACAAAGAGGTTATACAATGTCCAGAAAACAATCAACATTATGATAATAGTGAGGCCCTGCCTATTAATAATTATTTTAAATGTAAATGAACTAAATTCTCCAAGCAAAAGAAACAGAGTAGCAGAATACACTAGAAAAAACAACAACAGGACTCAACTATATGCTTATTACAAGAGAGGCACTTCAACTTTTAGGATACAGACTATAAGTGAAGGGATGGAAACATATTCTGTGCAGAAGAAAACCAACAGCAAGCAGGGGTAGTTATATCGAACAAAAAAGACAAAGACTGTAGTAAGAGACAAGGCTGTTACATAATGATGGAGGGATCAATCCAACAAGATACAACTGTAAATATTTATGCACCCAACATGGAAGCATCTAAACTACATAAAGCAAATATGCATGGACCTGAAGGGAGAAATAAACAGCAATGCAGTAACAGCAGAGGACTTCAATAAGCCACATTCAAAAATAGATCACCCAAGCAGAAAATCAGTAGGGAGACAGATCAGTTCAGGTGGACTTCATAGACATTTAAGGAACACTTCACACAACAGTAGAATACATATTCTCCTCAAGCACGCATGAAACATTCTCCAGCATAGGTCATATGTTAAACTACAAATCAAGTCTTAAAAAATTTTAAAAGACTGAAATCATATTAAGTATCCTTTCTGACCACAATGGTAAGAAACAAGAAATTACAAGATTAAAAAATGGAAAATTCATACATATGTGGAGATTAAAGAACATGCTACCAAATAACCAATAGGTCACAGAATAAATCAAAAGGGAATCAAAAAACATTGTGAGACACATAAAAATGGATATACTACACACCAAACTTACAGGATGCAGCAAAGGCAGTGCTAAGAGGGAAGTGTATAGCAATGAGCACCTACCTTAACAAAAAAAGAGAAAAAGAAAGCTCAAATAAACAATGTAACTTTATAACTCAAGGAATTAGAAAAAGAACAAACTAAGCTTAAAGTTAATAGAAGGAAGAAAGTAACAAAAATCAGAGTGGAAATAAATGAAAAAGAAATTAAAGTAAATAGAAAAGATCAATGAAACAGAGCTACTTTTTTAATCAATCATCAACATCCTCCCAACAAACAGAAGTGTAGGACCAGATGGCTTCACCAGTGAATTCTACCAAATATTTAAAAAAGAATACCAGTCCTTTTCGAACTCTTCCAAAAAATAAGAGGAGGCACACTTCCAAACTCATCTTATGAGACCAGCAAAACCCTGATACCAGAACCATATAAGGACACCAAAGGAAGAACTTACAGGCCAACAATCCTGATGAACACAGATGCAAAAATTGTCAACAAAATATTAAGAAACTGAATTCAACAGCACACGAAAAGTATTGTACATTATGATCAGGTGGGGTTTTATTACAGAGGCAGGAGGATGGTTCAACATCCACAATCACAAAATGTGGTGTACCACATTAACAGAACGCAGGATAAAAATAACATTGTTTCTAAGAAGCAGAAAAGGCATCTGACGAAAGTCAACATCCATTTACGATAAAAACTCTGAACAAAGTAGGAAAAAGGAGAACGTACCTCAACATAAAAAAGACCACACAGGTGTACCTCGTTTTGTTGCTCTTTACTGTACCCCACAGGTATTGTGTTTTTTAACAACTTGAAGGTCTGTGGCAACTGTGCTGTGAGCAAACCTATTGGCACCATTTTCCCAACATTTGCTCACTTTGTGTTTCTCATATTTTGATAATTTTCACATTGCTTCAACTTTAAATTATTATTATATTCGTCATGGTGATCTGTAATCGGTGATATTTCATATTACTGTTGCAAAAACATTAATGACTTGCTTGGATGATGGTTAACATTTCTTATTATTAAAGCATTCTTTAATTAAGATACTTTTCTTTAGATATAATGCTACTGTACACTTAACAGACTACAGAATAGTGTTAATGTACCTTTTGTATGTACTAGGAAACCAAAAAACTCATGTGACTCTTTACTGCAAGATCTGTTTCAATGCAGTGGTCTGGAACCGTACCCCTAATATCTCCAAGGTACACCCGAATATGACAAATCCACACCTAATACGGTATCGATGGTGAAAAGCTGAAAGCTTTGCCTTTAAGATCAGAAACCAGACAAGGATGACCACTCTCACCACTTTTATTCAATACAGTATTGAAAGTGCTAGCCAGAGCAATTATGCAAGAGAAAAAAAAAAAAAAGGCATCCAAAATGAAAAGGAAACTTCCCCTCCAAAAAACAAACAAAAAAAGTTAAAGGAAAAAGGAAAACTCTATTTGCAGATGATGTGATAGGATATACAGAAAACCCTAAAGACTCCACCAAAAAGCTGTGAGAACTAACAGGCAAATTGAAACTGAAGAACGAACTGAAAGGGGAAATGAAAACATAGAAAGGATAGTCTCTTCAATAAATGGTGTAGGGAAAACTGGACAATCACATGCCAAAGACTGTAACTGGACCCGTATCTTATACCATACCCCAAAACCGATTCAAAGTGGATTAAAGACTTGAATGCAGGACCTGAAGCCTTAAAACCCTAGAAGAAAACAGAGGTAAGCTCCTTGACATCGCTCTCAGCAGTGAGTTTTTGGATTTGATACCTAAAGCAAAGGCAAAGCAAAAATCAATAATTGGTTGATTTTTTTACATGAAATTAAAAGTTTCTGAATAGAAAAGGAAATTATCAACACATGGAAAAAGGCAGCCTACAGAACGGGAGACAATATTTGCAAATAATGTATCTGATAGGGGTTAAAATCCAAAATGTATAAAGAACACATACAACTCAACAGCAAATAAAAAATCTAATTTTAAAATGGGCACAGGGTCTGAGTAGACATTTTTCCAAAGAAGACATTCAAATGGCCAACAGGTACATGGAAATGGGCTCAACATCATTAATCAGCAAGGAAATGCAAAACAAAATCAAAAGGAGACCTTACACTTATTACAATGGATACTATCAAAAAAAAGGGGGGGTGTGGCAAATGTCGGCAAGGATGTGGAGAAAAGGAAGCCCTAGCACACCGCTGGTGGGACGGCAAATTGGTGCGGCTCTTCCAAAGAACGGTACAGAGGTTCCTCAAACACCGAAACACAGAGCGACCATAGGATCCAGCTATTCCTCTTCTGGGTATACATTTGAAGGAAATGAAATTATTATCTAAAAGAAATATGCATCCTCATGTTCTTGCAGCACATTTATAATGGCCAAGACACGGAAACCACCTAAGTGTCCATTGACAGCTGGATAGATAATATAGATACGCACACAGTGAAATTCTGTTCAACCATAAAAAAAGAGATGGAAATACTGCCATCTACAACAACATGGACAAGCCTGGAGGACATTATGCTAAGTGAAGTAAGTTATAGGAAGAGAAAGACACACGCTGTACCACCTCACTTTTACGTGAAATCTGAAAACCTAAGTCACAGAAACAGAACAGACCGGTTGTAGCCAGAGTCAGGGGGTGGGGGGTGGGGGAAGAAGTGGTGGAATTGAGGGAAGGGGGTCAAAAAGTACAACTTTCCCACTGTAAGTAAGATAAGTAAGTTCTGGGGATATAATGCACAGCATGGCGACTACCTTTAACAACACTGTACTGTATATTTCATTGTTGCTAAGAGAGTAAATCTTGAGTTCTCATGAGAGGAAAAACATTCTTTAACTATATGAAGTGACTGTGGTAATCACTTCACAAATATTCATACATCAAGTCATTATATTGTACACCTTAAACTAATACAGCGCTGTAAGCTAATCTCATCTCAATAAAACTGGGGGGAAGGCGGGGAGAGGCTACTCCTACCCGTAGTCTAGAGGCAGCGAAATAAACTTCAGCTCCGCCATTCCCTCCTATGACCTACTTCTCATCATTTTCATTTCTTACCTCTGAGCCCTACTAAGACTAAGTTTTCTGAAACACATCACAAGTGTGAGTCATGGTTTTATTCTAATAACGACTGGATAAATCCTAAGCACAACAGGATGACTACACAGAGGTCATATGCATCTACTTACCAGTACCAGCAACGATCTGAGCTACTAAATCCACCATCTCCTATCTGCGTCCGTGAACTCCTTCACTGCCTGAGTCCGACTAACTCTGGAGGTAATAAATTACATTACCTTATACTCTACCATTAGTAAGCAAGACATAGTGAAATAGAGCAAGGAAAGTTTTTTAAAAACATCAGACATATAATAATGTGTCCATGCTGGTTCATCGATTGTACCAAATATGCCACACTGATGAGGGACGTTGAGGGTAGGGGAGCATACACGTGCGGGTGGGGAGGGCTCTGTGCGAACTCTCTGTATTTTCTGCTCAATGCTGCTGTGAACCTGAAACTGCTCTAAAAAATAAAGTCTATTAATTAAAAAATATATTAGACATAAAAAAGTAACCTTGGGAAAATGCTATTACCACAACTTTAAAATATACAAAAGTAAATGATTTACAGAGGATTTTAATACCTATTAATATTTAATGAGTTACAATACAGTGCTCAAAATTATATATAGCACTTAACTCAGGGCGAGGGGACACGCTGAAAACCATGTGAATAATACTGGAGGTCTCTACCTGTTGCTCATTATCTTTATACCAAGTTTATTTAATATGGCACAAAAGCCAAAAGATACCTACTCATAGAGCCTAGCTCCTCTGGAATCCTGATGAAGGTACATAACTAGCATTAAGTCTTTAGACTTCTTTTACTTTTTCACTTTGGTTATTTTATCAATGTTTCTTTCAGTATTTGCTAAAGAGAGTCAAGCTTTTGACATTCAAAACTATCATTTTCCATAAGATAAAGTTGTGCAATTCACATATCCTTAGTTTTTAATTTATTTTACTGATTTGGATTAATTTTTGGATTTTTTATACCTAAAGAGCAGCCTGACCTACAGCCAGACCTCCTCTGTAATCATCTTTTAATTGTTCTTAAAGGATATGAGGAAGCTTTATAACATTTTTTTTTACCATTTAATAGATATTCAAACTGACCAAGTGACATTTTTTTCCTATCCTTCTGCATAAGTAGGCATAAATCTTTACAGTGGACATATGCCATTTCTTTCTGGAAGCAGCAACCTTCCTCCTTTCCTTGGAGGAAATCGCCTCTTCCTGACTCCAGCCATACGATTCTGATAGGCTGCCAACCAGCTGTCCACAACCCCAACCAAGGCGTGTGCACACGACACAAACTGGGCCATCGTCTGTCCCTGGGAAGGACTGAGGTGGGGACATGCCCCTTCTCCCTCAGGACTGAGATGATGGACCTGGAGCTGAGGCGACCATGGAAAAACACATCCACCTCCAGCCAGAAAGTAAGAAGCCAACGTGCAAAGACTCAAGAAAGAGAGATGAAAAGCCAGTCAGTGCCCCAGGTTCTGGACGCAGATGTTTAAGCAGCCAGATCCACCTTCCCATGGGTAGTAATATGAGCTTGTAAAGCCATCCATCAAAGCCTGGTTTCTAGGATCATAATCAAAAATCCCGGATTAATATGTTACAGGACAAATGCAAGAGAATCAAGGAGTTAGACTGCAGACTGAATTAAAAAAAAATCTGCTCTTCAATAACCGAGTAGCCTGTTTTGGATTCCAAATTCTCGCATTTAAGCCAAAACTTCAGGGAATAATAAACCTTTTCAGTATGCCAGTTTGTATTATACCTTCCACTCTGGGAACAATAAAAGGTAATTCTGCCTCTCTGGCTTCTAGAGCTCGGCGTACTCCCTAGGATGCAGCAGCGGCCCTCAAGTGAAAGGGCTTATATAAAGAGCCAACTCTATAAAAGATGAGAGCCTCAACACAGATCACCACCAGAAATCAGCACACCAATCAGAGTTACAAGCAGGGACTCAGATCTAAGTCAAAGTACAGAAAAGCAAGATATTTCATGTTGGAAAGACTTAAAAAACAGGTGTGTTGCTGGTAATGCACTTAAAATTCAGTGCTAAGTGCCATGCTGCCTCTGTTCTGCCCTTCAGAGCTTAGCTAAGCGGCCTGCTCCCACTCAGCGGGCCAGGCAGGCTGAGCGGTGGGGTCAGTGAAAGGTGAGAAGACAGTGAACTGACTGTTTCCGTGGGGAGCCCACAGCTGTACACACCACCTGGTCCTCGCTGTAGAACCAGTCAGTTCTCTGGAGAACCATCTGCCACAGGCCAGGCTGAGCAGGTCAAGGCTAGCTGCAGGCCTTCCCAGAAGACGGTGGTTAAAAACCTGGCTTGCTCCTAGTCGGTATCCCCTGTGCCGGCCGGGGGCTGTGGCTGTGTTCCGCAAATTCCCACTCTTACCATCTGTGTTTTATTAGCTCTCATCCATGCTTACCTCTTCTCTGCATTCTTCTCTTTCGTGGCTTTTATCCCTCTTTGTTTTCTAACTCCTTTAATGTCATGTAAAGTGGGGTTTCAAGAGGGAGGAGACTGTGTGTGTCAGTCCAACATCCTCACCGTGCTACACACCTAGATCTCCATCCCTGTTAACTGAAAACCATACCAAACCAAACCAAGATACCTCTGGTAAGAGATGAATTCTTTCAGCTGTGAAGGTCCCATTCATTTCAATTAGAATGTGCTTGGAAATAACCAATGGAGATTTAAAACAAAACAAAACAAAACCAGCCATCACTTAAGCTGAGAGGAAACTGCAATGTATCAACTCAACGCCCATGATAAAAGCACTTAGCACACGCCAGGCACTACGCTAAGCACTCAACGTAAAGGATCGTACTTAATATGCTTAATCTCTTATCTACCTTAATATACTGAGTCCTATGAGACAGGTGTCATTCCTATCTGCACTTAAATTAATCTGCTTCAAAGTCAAACAGTAAATAAGCTCTGGGACTGGAATTCAAACCCTTACCTGAACAACTCCAAAGCCCAGAGAAAACTGGATCTCACATAAAGAGGAGAGGAAAAAAGGGGGAAACTTACTAGGTTTTTCTTAACTACCCTTAACTTTGGGCCTCCTAAAAATAAGATCAATTTCCCATAGCTAAGCACTCCTGAAAACATATTTGTCTTATTCTCTTACTAATTTTATCTGTTGGTTTTTTTTTTTAATGGAGGTACTGGGGATTGAACCTGGGATCGCATACAAAGCATGCACTCTACACTGAGCGAGATCCCTCCCCACTTACCTGTTCTTAATGTAGATGAGAAATGACATCTAGTAATTTCTTTGTTCAGTGTACAGGATATTCTGTTTAATTATCCTATATGCAGGACTGCCAGCTAATACTATTTCCAGTATTTTAATGACTTCTGAATATACGCATATGAACATAACGGAGACATAAAGAAGAATCTGTGCATGCTGAGATTCCAGTGAGGACATCACTCAACTGCTACCCAGGTAGACACTCCAGGAACAAATAAAATAAAACCAAAATTAAAACCAAACAAAATGAAAAGTGAGACGAGGGAAAAAGGAAAAGAAGGAATTAGAATGGCAGGCATTTATACCATAAAGTTAATACATATGAAAGTATTCAAACTAAAGAGGTCTGTAAAAACGACAGATAATAATTAACATTTGATGGCAACAACCTTTTTAAATGTTGAGACACCGCTGATTTCACCATAACTTATCAAAACTAGTGATGTGTATTTATATAGTCTTATAATTCAATTCCATATCCAATGTGTGTATACACTTCCAATTGGGGAAAATTTATTGAAACACATACTAGAAAGAAAACTAGTCTTAAAATACCAACCAAGATTTTGCCATTAGTTCACTAGCCTTAACTTAGTTTACTAGTTAACTCAATACAGTTTCCAGGTCTGGGTTTGAGTGCTGCTTCTGACTAGATGTGTGCTTAGATGCCTTTAAGAGCCATAGCTTTGTGATTGTATGAAAATTATTTTCAGTTCAACAAATCAGGTAACAAATCACAAACAAGAATAAAACAAACGATGTCCCATCTGCTAAAACAGAGGACTATAAGCATGAAAAACAGCTCCTCAAAGAACTAAAAGAAAGGTCAACCTACAAAACTAAATGGAACATGAGCACTAGAAGTATCTTATCTAAAAACTCAGAGGAATTTTTACCATGTACAAAGGTGATAAGAGACACCAGCCTTTACAGCGCTCAGTACTGGAAGGAGATACAGCTGAGATCTTAGAATCTGTTTTGCACACAACAGATACTAACAAAATTGATCTGTCATTTCTACCCATTACAAACACATTTAAGACACAGAAAGATTAAAAACAGAAAAGTTTTTACCATATGTTTACATCACAGATGAACAGATTAAGTGCTTCTAAAAATGTTCACTATACTGTAGACATAATATCAGTCCCAGATAATTATTGAAATATAACTTAAGTATTAGACCCCAGAAATTATTTAAATTCTAATTCCTCTTTAATCACAGATTACACAAAGGTTACATAAATATTTTATTCTTCTACAACCCTGAATAGCTTATTACATAGACTTCTTCTGCCTGCTACTGACTCCTTTTCTTTCTTTTTCATTCTGATTTTTAAAATGGTAAAATCTGAGGTCCTTCACTTTCTCACCTATTTGTATAGACCAAGGTCATGTGAAAATCAGGACCCAATCCACACTAAGTCTGGACAAATAAAGGTTTAATCGTCTTTATTCTTGCTGTTTATGGGTTTATAAAACCCAGGAATCAGTAAAAGCAACACAAAGCTTCACGCTATTGGTGTTTCAGAAGCACCTTAATTTTAGCCATTTTAAGAATTCAGTGCCTTATGAAAAGATGCAGACTTTCACATCATTTACACAAATAACAGAACTTGTAATTGAAGAAAGTGTTTTCTAAATAAACACAACAATCTCCCAGATGTGGTCAGATGACCTGCAAACAATAGATCTTTCAAGAAATGTTTCAGTGTTCATATAAGCCACCAGTTAACAGGAACTCACACTGACTACTTAACATGGCCTCACAGATGAGGAAGATTTTCTTGTTTTCTGAGGGGGAGTTAATTAAGTTTCTTCATTGATGTCCCCTTAGAGGAGGTACCGAGGATTGAACCCGGGACCTCTTGGGTGCTGAGCATGCGCTCTACCACTTGAGCTAGACCCTTCCCCCAAGGAAGATTTTCTTTATGAAAATAAAGATAGTATTTTCTAATGAGCACGTAGAAAAAAATTAAGTTAGGACTTATTTGCCACCTATATATATATATAAATATATATATATATATATATATATTTTTAAATTATTTGACCACAGTGGTTTTTCACCCTTCCTGTTCACAAAAAAAAAAAAAAAAAAAAAAAAAAAAAAATTTCCCTGAGTTTCTTTACTTTTTCTTTCGGTAGAAATTGTTTTATCACAGTACAGGTGACATAATCCAGCTTCTCAACTCCAGAGCTCCATGCTCTGACCTGTTCTGTACTCAGTGGTCTGCAATGTGGGACATGCTCACCTGAGGGGGGAGTACAAAATGATCTGCTGGAATATGAGAGCAAAACACTACAACTTCTATTTTTACTCTTTGTCTTTTTTAAAAAATTAAGTTCTACTAATAATTAGTATATAGAAGGCCCGGTAGATGCCTGGTGGCTACTGACTGTATTTCCTTCTACAATAGTTACTAGAAACAGAGTAAATAGAAAGCACTGAATTAGATTAATGCCTACTCACACTGGAAACCAAATACAAGAATGAAAAAGCTTATGGTACAGTACAATGTCTTAACTTAATCTGCTTCAGTTTAAATTAATGTGTCTTTTCCTGTACTCTGAAAGAAATGATCTTACGCTGTAATACAAACGGAATACAATGATGAACAAAAAATGTGAAAGAAGAGCTGAATTGGAGAATATTATTTCAAGAAATCTCCAATTTGTGTATAATCCTGAAGCTCTCAACCTAACAGTTAAAAAAAAAAAAAAAAAAAAAGTCAGGTACCTTTCATGCTCATTGTATTAAAATGCAAGATAATGCAAGGTTAAATCGTCCCTCTCAGACTGATAAAAACTCAAAGTCTGAAAGCACCATGCATTGATGAGGTTATGAACAATGGCCAGTACACTCAGACCACTGGCAGGAGTGCAAACTGATCACCACCAAACTTAATAAAATACTTTGGTCTAGCATGGTAAAAATTAATGTTAGACTTTAGAACTAGTCAGAACTAGTTACTTCACTCCGAGGTATATAACCTAGAGAAACTCAAGCATGTGTTCACCAGGCAACACAAACACAAAGGCACAAAGTGCACTGTTCTTAACAGTCTCATCCTGGTAACAACCTAGATTTTCAACAGGACTATTTTAATGTGCATGGTATAGTCATATAAAAAAATGTTCAAGAAAAATGGAAATGAATTTCAGCTATCTGCCTCAACATGGATTAATTTTACAAATATAATACTGAAATGGAGAAAATACAATTACATCCAGGAGAACTTCACTCTTTTAAAGTTAAAACAGGTAAAGTATATTGTTTACAGAAAAATACAAAAAAGCAAAATTGACAACATATCTATCATACTCACACCTCATTTAGGGTGTGTGGAAAAGTGATTCCTCAAAAAGAAAGTTCTAAATGGATCTATGTCCTCTAAGGTCATTATAGCATAGTACTGATGGAGACGCACCATACTTGAGCAAACACTCTTACTTTATATAAAACCCCTGGAATTACGGAATGGCCTCAGCTAGAGTTTTCCTCTAGCCACCTTTCACAGAACTGTTGGTTCATCTCTGCTTTTCACACACACACCGCTACTACTATAGATTAAAACTACACACGAGAACAGCAGCAGCAGAAAGAAAAGCCGCTGCAGGAAATAAACAACCCAACTGCGGAACGCAGCACGCGCGCCCCGGCAGACCACCGCGGGGCTCCCCGGCCACGCGCCCGGGAAGGAGAAGTAGCTCACCGCCTGCAACGCGCGGCAGGCCAGTCGGTGCTCGCTCTCAGTCTGGGCACACAAACCGGTGGGAAAAGGATGTGTTCTTCCGCTTGCGAGAACAAAACCACTCAATGATTCCCCATTTCACAAAGTATGAAACCCAGTCTTCCCGTGGCCTGGAAGGCCATTCGTGACCTGGCCCTCAGCTGTCTCGCTGACCTCATTTCCCACCGCTGCTGCCTTGGTTCACAGCCACTCTGCCCTCCTAGACGTTCCGCACACACACAGCCCTGCACCAGCAGATCTCCTGTACTCACAAGGCCCCAGACTAAAATGCTCTTCCGTAGGCATCCGTGTGCCTTACTTCCTTAAATCTCAGCTTAAATGTCACTTCATCAAAGAAGCCTTCCTGGTACATTACCCCCATTTCTCCTTTTCTATCTTTCTTGCTTTCTTTTTCCACAGAGCAGTTATCACCTGATGTCACAAACACTTAATCACTAAATACCTCTTCCACTAGAATGAGAGCCATGAAGGCAAAAACAGTATATGTTTTGCTCAGTGTTACTTCATCAGTACCTGGCTCATTGTAGAAACATCGGTGTTACAACATGCACAAATACATGATGATTGGGAAAACATGTCTAATTAAAGTAAAACACTTCAGAGACAAAATACCATTACCAAATATTAGTACCATGCTGGGAAACATCAGAGGGGGAAAGCATATAATATGAATAGGAAGGGGGGGGGTCCGTAAATCAATATTCACTGTTTCTGAGGATACCTTAGAAGTTTATTACCTTGATTATAGTAATGGTAACAAGTATATACATACATCCAAACTTACCAGGTTGTATATGCCAATTACATGCAGTTTTTTTGTACACCAATTAAAACTCAGTAAAGCTGTGGGGGAAAAAAGAAGTCCACCAGTGCTCCAATGCACAACAATAAGTAGATTAAGAATTCACTAGTTCTATAAGTAGCTGACAAATCTTTTCTTCTTTAAAAAAAATTAAGTTGCAAAACAGCAACCATCCAATTGATAATTTACACTAAATCTATAACTTTAGTCATATCTAGCACCAACAATGATAGCATTTACACTACAGTCAGTTTAAAGGGTTTAGATCACCATGGCTCAAAAATCTGGGACTCCATCATACTCGGCACTGTTCGGTGCTAAAACGGAAGAGGAGGAAGAAAAACGATTCTTATGCTACTACTCAGAAAAATGCGTTCTAAGTTCTTCCCAATACCGGGTTGTTCCTTTTCCACATGGAATGTGCAAGAGCAGGGGTGGTAAAGAACCAGTGGGCGAGTTGGCTCGCAGCATTTAATTTTGGTAAACACTTCAGAAAACTTTAGATGTGACCAAGCAGCTTTTAAATAAGGCACTCTTGATACTGTCTCAGAGAACTGTAAGGATATGTTTCTATAAACTGTAAACATACATAAAATTATTAGTACATCCTTTAAATGTTTTTTCCTGATGCCAACAAGCAAGTTATTCTTCTACTAGAATAACCACATGGCCCTGTTAAGTTCTGTGTAATTTTTCTCAGCAAGTCAAACAGGCTAATAAATCAGATGCCCAAGGAATTCTTGTGCAATATTTCATACAAATATGTATTATTAAACAATAACACAATACTGACATGTTACATGTGCACAAAAAACTCAAAGTCTTTGTGTAGAAGAAAACATATTTCTAATGCCTCATAATTCTAAAACCCTATGCTCCTGCTATTTAAATTCCTCATCTATGCCTTTCTAGTTTGAGTGTAACTGTATCACATACTGGAACACGATTCACTTTATTACATCCATTATGAATACTGGCAATAGATAAGTCAATCTTAAAAAACACGGACATGTAAGGAGCTTGGAAGGTGTCATTCCCATGCACACAACGAGAAAAAACTTCCACAAATGGAAAACTAACAACTCTTCTTAGATCCTTTAGAGAACTGACCTCACAGAGCAAACTGCTGCCTCCAGAAATGGAGAGAGAGGCCAATACAGAAAATTACGACTTACTAGAGCAGAAACCCGTGAGTGAAGACCTCCAGGCAACCCAAGACCAGAGCAGGAAAACCGGAACAGTCACTGATGCACTGCTGCAGGATGAGTCTAGACAGGGTGCAAGTTTAAAAACTCCAGCAGTGCCTAGTCTTAGGGGGCCCCCTACACTTCTGTGTTACCCTCAGAAACTCTAACACACTCTCAAAGTGAAGATCAGAGAAAAATCTCCTGCTTCAGCAAAGACGGGAGAAAGGTAGCCATCTTAAGTAAGTCAGAACACTACAGGCCAGCGTCAGTGCATCTGATTCTGAAGTGACCTAACCAGAGACATATTCTCCCAGTTCCCTCTACACGGATATTCTGTCTACCAGCAGAGTCCTCCAAGAGTAGATGCCATCAAAACAGAAAATGCAACACCATCTTCTCAAATTCTAACTCTCTTAAATACATCGATGATTGGAAAATCATTCATCTTTCTTGGCTCCATCTTTCATGTTGATTAACTCCAGTTAAGACTATGGCACAGCCATTCAGGCTGAGAATCTTAGAAATGAGGGCTGGAAACAATGCGTAGCCTCTTTCTGGGGAGGAGAGTATTCACAGAATCTGAGTGCTGGGAGGAGACTTGGAAGCAATCTGTGGTAGGCAACCTGTGAAACAGGTCCCAGTGATCCCTGTCTCCTGGTATTCACGCCCTTGTGAGCTCCTCGCCCTTCAGTGTGGGCTGGATTTAGTGAGTCAGTTCTAAAGGACAGAATACAGCAAAACTGGTGGGATGTTACAAAGACTCTGCCTTCCCTCTTGCTTGCCCTCTCTCGTGCATGCTAATGAAAGCCAGCCGTCTTGGTGAGAGCTGTCCTATGGAGAGACACACGGAGCAAGAAACTGAGGCTCTTATTCCAACTGAGACTCGTTAGGATTTAGAGGAACTGAACACCAACACCCACTTTGTTGAGCTTAAAAAGCAAATCCTCTCAGCCTTGACTCCCGAGACAACTGCAGCCCCAGCTGACACCTTAACTGCAGCTTAAAAGATACCCTAAATCAGAGGACTTGGCTACACAGCGCCTGGATGCCTGACCCATAGAATCTGTGAGATAATAGAAGTATTTTTCCTTAGAGCCACTATGGTTTAGGTTAATTTGTGTCATTTTAGGTAACTAATACTTTACCCAATCTCTGTATTCTCAGTGAGCTGATGGAGATCAGGAGAGGTTTGGTACTTTGAGCTCTCACAAACTCAGAGCAGACTGGAAGCTAGGCCCCAGGTGGGTTCTCTCAGCAACTCACAACGTGCTTCTGCAATCTGACACTACGAAGCTCGCCTGGCCTGGTCTGCTCTTCTTAACAAAGACTGCCCTCTAAAGAAACTTCTTTTTATCAGAGTCTAATGGGCTGGGGTTTTACCAGAAACCAACCAACTTTGTATAAAGCAAATGTCCAACCCTAGCCCACTTTAGCCTTCCACGTTGGGAAAAAGGAAATACCCAGCTGCAGCCTCCTCTAGCCTTTTTGCCTCAACTAAGGAGTAAAAAACAGAACAAAACTGAGAAGCACTTGTATAGGTTACAGTCCAGGGGCAGCGGCTCATGAAAACCTAACCACAGGGGTATACAATGCTTCCTCTCCCTCAAAACACTACCACCACATCTACAGGGCTCCTGTATGACAGGGAAATACAACTGAAAGAACTGGACATCTCAGCCCTTATTCAAGAAGAAGTCTCTAGGGAAACCAACAACAACACAGCACAACAACAAGCACACCAAAGGAAATTTTATCCTCCAACACCTACAACTACAGCCAACAGTAAACACAGCCTAACTCCCATCTAGGTAAACATAAAAACTCACACTACTGGCCGATTTACCTAAGTTACCCAGAGTACTGTCATGTCTGACTTTCAACCAAAACTACAAGGCAGCTAAAAACAATATGGCAACAGGATTCACATATTCTATAATCTTTAAAAAACTGCTGAAAATGTAATCATTGGTGAAACATATCACAGATAATAAATTATACACAATAACTTAACTGTATAGGTAACCATGCTTACTAACATATGCACTCATTTTATGCTTAAGTAAACTTGAACCTCTCCCATTAAAGTCAAGAGAAGCAAGGATGCTCAGCCAAGACTGACACTGTTCAACATACTGGAGGTCTGTCAGTGCAGTAAGATATCAACAGAGGAAAAGATTTATGTATCAGAAAAAGGCTGAAAAAATGTCATTATATGGAGAAATCTAGAAAATATAAAATGTTTAGTATGGTGTCTGGATAAAAAACTAACGTATAAAAATTATTAGCTGCCTACACACTAATAAAAAAAATCTAATTAGGAAATGTAACAGAAAAATAAAATTTCATTCAGAATAGCAACAAAAATCCATTAAAAAATCTAGACCAAATCTAGTAAAAGACATACAAAACTTATATAATGAAATTTTAGGGAGAGAAGCAAGATAGCGGAGCAGAAGGATGCTCGTAGCTCACCCTCTACCACAAATACACCAAAACTCACATCTACAGACCCACTCAGCCAACCAGAGCACCTGCCGAACTCCAACATAACATCACCCTCTTCGAAAGAAAGACAAAGACGCCAAAAATCTGGTAGGAGAAAAGGAAAAAAGAAAGAAGAAAAAGCAAAACAGTGCAGACCGGTCCCGCGGGGAGGGAGCGGCAAAGGAGGACTGGCGCTCGTTCGCTGGGTCTCCCCCCTCCAACGGAGAGGCCAGCGGGACGGAAGAGGGAGCCTCCGAGGCTCAGATCTGCCCCAAGCACCCCTTGACTGACAGAACCAAGTTAAATGGGCACAAAGGGTCCCCGCCACACCCAGCCCGAGACGCGGGCCAGCAGCTGGGGCCAGGACAGGCCGCCCGAGCCAGGCGGAGGCCTGGGGCGGCTGCACTGAGGCGGCCCCGGGGGAACTGCAGGGGGCTGCGCGCTGTGGCTGGGAGGGGATACGGAGCGGAACCACCTCGGCCCCATAAACTGCGAAAAAAGCAAAGCAACACGGCTGGTGTGCCCTGGGGGGAGGGGCGCCACAGTCTTTGTCTCCTCAGACCTGCGGTGCCATTACTGGCGCTTCTCCTGAGAAGACAGGCGGGGCGCAGCCACAGCCGCCACCTCCTCCTGTGCGCAGTGCTGGGGTGGGGGCGGGGCCGAGCCCTGAATCTGTACCGGGGGCTCCGCAACCTCCTGGGCAGGACTGAGACTTGTTTACAGCCCGAGGCAGATAAGATCCTTCTGCCCTGGCACCTCAGAGAACTTGCACCGCCAAGACAAACAAGGAGCTGAGATTTGGCATGGAGCAGGGGCGGGGCGTTCTGTGGTCTTTCCCAAGTCCGCCTTCAGAGCGCCGACCCAGGGCAAAGCGGGCAGCTGCACAGAGCAGCGGAGCGACCGGCGCCAGGAGAGGGCGGGCGGCAACCCGCTTTCCTGGCAGGAACGCAGCCCCTGACCACGGTGCTGGGAGGGGGCACGACCCACCCACCTTCCTCGCCGGAGCGCAGCATCTGACTGTGGCGTCGGGAGGGGGAGTGACCCGCCCGCCCACCGGGTAAGAGCTCAGCTCCTGACCCAGAGTTAGGAGAGGGTGCGATCTGCTAGCCACCAGCCACTGGGAGCAGCACAGACAGGGTGCCAACAGAGGGCCTCTGGAAACAGCAAGATGAGTTCACCAAACAGAGCGAAGACACAAAGACCTCTTGATAAAATCATTAAGAGCACACTGTCTCCAGGAGAACTAGATAACTGATACTCCTTAGGCCACAGTGCCAGAGAGATATGAGCAATATGAAGAAGCAGAGGAACCACTCCCAATTAAAAGATCAAGAGAAATCCCCTGAAAGCACGATCAAGGAAATAGACATTGATGGCCTACTTGATCAAGATTTCAAAAAAGGAGTGATAAAAGTACTGAAGGAACTAAAAGAGATAGTGTTTAGAGATATAAAATATGTCAAAAATGAAATAGAAGCTATAAAGAAGAACCAAGTAGAATTAGTAAACTCATTTGCTGAGATGAGAGCTGACCTAAAGGCTGTACAAAGCAGGCTAGATAATGCAGAGGAATGAATAAGTGACCTAGAAGACATGACAACAGAAAGCATCCAATCAGAACAGCTGAGAGATAAACAAAAAAAAGACAATGAAAACAATATAAGGGACCTATGGGATAATATAAAGTGTGCCAATCTACGCATAATAGGGGTTCCAGAAGGGGAAGAAAGAGCAAAGGGAATTGAAAAGGTATTTGAAGAAATCATGACTGAAAACTTCCCAAACCTAAAGAAGGAATCAGATATCCAAGTACAGGAGGCTCAGAGGATCTGAAACAGGAAGAACCCAAACAGACCCACACCAAGATGTATCATAATCAAGATGGCCAGAGTCAAGGATAAAGAAATGATTCTAAAGGCAGCAAGAGAAAAGCATAGAGTGAGTTACAAGGGAACCCCCATAAGGCTCTCAGCTGATTTCTCTACACAAACACTACAGGTCAGAAGGGAGTGGCAAGATATATTCAAAGTCCTGAATGAAAAAAAGATGCAGCCTAAGATACTCTATCCAGCAAGGCTATCCTTTAGAATAGAAGGAGAGATAAAGAACTTCACAGACAAGCAAAAAGTAAAAGAGTTTAGCAACACTAAACCCATGCTAAAAGAAATATTCACAGGTCTACTCTAAATAGAAATGAAGCAGGATACTACAAAAATGAGAAACTTGTAACTGGAAAGGTGATAACTACCATGAATTCCAAACAGAATAAACATAAAATTGTAAAAGACATCTAAATCACTAAGAGTGGGAGAGGGAAGCAAGGAAAGCCACTGTGGAAAACAGGACGGGGATTCCTCAAAAGACTAGGAATAAACTTACCATATGACCTAGGAATCCCGCTCCTGGGCATCTATCCAGAAGGAACCCTACTTCAAAATGACACCTACACCCCAATGTTCATAGCAGCGCTATTTACAATAGCCAAGACATGGAAACAGCCTAAATGTCCACCAACAGATGACTGGATAAAGAAGATGTGCTATATTTATACAGTGGAATACTATTCAGCCATAAAAACTGACAACATAACGCCATTTGCAGCAACATGGATGTTCCTGGAGAATGTCATTCTAAGTGAAGTAAGCCAGAAAGAGAAAGAAAAACACCATGAGATCACTCATATGTAGAATCTAAAAAGAAAAAAAAAAAAAACATAAATACAAAACAGAAACAGACTCATAGACATAGAATACAAACTTGTGGTTGCCAAGGGGGTCGGGGGTGGGAAGGGACAGACTGGGAGTTTTAAAATGCAGAATAGATAAACAAGATTATACTGTATAGCACAGGGAAATATATACAAGATCTTGTGGTAGCTCACAGCAAAAAAAAAAGTGACAATGAATATATGTATGTTCATGTATGACTAAAAAATTGTGCTCTACACTGGAATTTGACACAACATTGTAAAATGACTATTACTCAATTAAAAAATGTTTAAAAAATGTAATTTTAAAGCTGAGTGAAAGAATATGTAAAGGTCTATATAAATGAAGATGTATGCCATGTTTCTCAATGGGGTTACTCAAAATTTTTAAAAATGTCAAGTCTCATCCAATCATGCTCTAGATTCAATGCCATTCTAAAGTAAACACTTACAGGATTAAAAATATGCATTATGAAATATCTCATACAAAGAAAAAACAAAGAATATCATAATAAGGACCCATGTAACAACAGTCCAGCTTAACAATAATACCAACATAGTTTTAAAAGAAGAGCTATATACTAAGAAAATGTAGCAATTAAAACACTACAGTAATGGCACAGGTGTAAACACATGTACCGAAAGAACAGAACAGATTTCAGACTCTTTAAATATATGAAAATGGAGTATGTAATAAAGGTGACATTCCAAATCACCAAAAAAAAAAAAAGTGGCTTTTTAATAAACCTTTTTTAGATAACTGATTAACATGAAAGAACAATTAGACCCTTGCCTCATGCCACGTAAAGCAATCTTCCAGACTTCATAGACCAAAGAGCTAAATGTAAAAACCTATATTATAAGCAGAAGGGAAGACGGTGGGGTAGTAGGTAGCACCAGTCATCTGCATCCCCACCACAACTGAACTGGCAGAATCTGTCTGATTTATCTCTTCTGGGACTCTGGAGTCCATTCAAGGCTTGCAACTTCCAGAGGAAAACTTAGAAGGTAAACTGCAGTTAATTTCGGTGTCAGGTCTTAGAACAGAAGCAGCTTACCCACCCCCGTCCCCCTTCTAGCTGTGCCTCTCAGTGTATTTCCCACACAGCCAATGGGAGCCAAGGTGGGCAAAAAGGACCCTATCCTCCAAATATTTCTGCTTCTGCTCAAAGAACAGGAGACATGGAGGTGGGCAGACACTGTTGACACACCTTTCCCAGTACTGCAACCCTCCCCACCTGACTGAAGCAACTTCCAGGGGGTTTAAAAAGCCACCACCCTTTCCTCTCCTCTCTGTCCGCCAATTTTTCATTTTTCCCTCTTTCCAGAACCAGACATTAAAGACTAGGCCATTCAAAACAACCGCATATAAAAGGAAGATTACAAAGTGATTGTGTATGACCAAGGAAAAGCTCAGAAAAGATCCGAGGAGACTTTAAGATTATACCTCATTCTCTCTTTTGTGTTGTTACAATGTAAGCAAAACAGAATTAAACAAATTCACTTAAGCAGCCAGCCAACCAGCCAACTAGCTAGCATGCATGCACATTCTTCAAGGTACTGGATTTGATCCTGAACATATGAATATCAAGGCCCCTAAAGGACTGCGAATGTGGTGGGTGAGACTGTAGCACAGTTACTCACTAAGCAAGAAGTTCCACCCTGCCACAGTGACATGAGCTAGGAGAGCTGGTGGAAGTGCAGATGAGGTATCAGCCAAGTCAGAGTGAGCTGGGGAAGATTTAGAGAGTTGACATTTGATCAAGGCATCTTAGATGAAGAGAAAACTGGGGGGGGGGGGGCAGAATTTTATCAGAGATGACACAATGTGCATAAAAAATGGCGCATGTACCGAGAAGTCAGCCAAGATCACTTCTATCCATGTGACTTTGGGCAAAAAACTGAAGCTGTTTCAACTGAAAGTTAAGGATTAACAGTATCTTCTTCAGAGCTGTTGAAAATGAGGCCGCACGTCGAGAAGGACGTGGGGTCATCTGGCTACGACACCTTCCACCCACTTATCTCCAAAGCTGACTAAGCTGACCTCCCTCGGGTTGCTGTCCCCCTCCCCTCTCACGGCTCCTTGAGAAGCTAGTGCACTCGGGACAAGAGCACGGCCTTCTCACTCACACGCACTGGCCTGGCACAGCCCTTCACACAGTATTTACTCAAAAAACATTAAGCTTCTTTTTTCTTTTACTAACCAGATGTTTATAATTCCACTGACACTCCTTAGAGCTGCCCTCCCATCACTGCTGGGGTCCTGGTTCTCAGCTTGAGGATGAGTGGTATGTTTAATAAGCAACCCACCCAATCTGTGCATGCATTTCATTACTCCATACTCACAGGCTGAGGCTGCTCTGCAATACAGCAGTTGAAACACAACCAGAATTCACTCATGCTTTAGTCCAGGTTACAGACGAGCACCAATGACGTTTCCAAAGCTCAGCTCAGGAAGCTTCACAAAGCACGCTTCTCAATATGATGAATGTCCAGTGATGTCAAAATAATGACTTAATTACTTCTCTGTGTTTTTGTTCCTGGAGATCAAGTATTTTCTATAGCCAGTCTAAAAATAAAATGGTCGGATTGTTTCCTTTCTTTGCTTCTGAACCACCAGGAAAGGTATAAAAATTGCTGTCTGGACTAGGCGCCTGTAACAGGTAGTCTAGGAAAAAAAAGAAAACAAGTTACTTTACTTATCCTTAGAAGTTTCATTTCTTAAATCTGTGATAGGATTATTTCCCCCCAAAATTAGATACTAAGAAAAAAATCGAGATTTTAATAAGCTGATATTCATTCAACAAAAAAATATTTGTGTACTTTTGAGGGTCAGGTATTAGGAATACAGCAGTTGACAGTAGACAATAATCCTTGCCTTCACAGAGTATTCTATTTTACGTCTATCAAAGCTTTCTCCAAAGCCATGAACCCTAAACCTGGTAAGACATAAATAAGTTATTTTGATACTTGCATGTAAGATCTTCAGTGAAGATTAACACACATATGCTCAATGTTACAAATGTGGGTAGTAATAAAGCATGAATTTAAGACACTGATTACACACAGTCCAGAGGATGTGTCCTGTAACATACTACAGGAAAATGACACACTCAGATCTAAGCATATGTTCAAGAAGGAAAATCAGAAAGAAGAAAACGTACATTCTTGCCAGTTAAAATTCAGAACCTACAATGCTTATTTTCAAGAAGGGATGAACGTTCCTCATCTCACCCAAACCCCAAAACAAGGAAGTAGCTGTCTTGCAACTTGGTTTGTCCACTGAAATTAGGAAAATACTATGAAGGTTTATAAGCTCAGAAGAATAGTGTTTCATTTATTTCCTTCTTAGCAAGAATATAAAAGCAAGGGGTTAAATCCACAACATCATGAACATTACTTCAGTGCTATGCTATTTATTTAACAAGCTTAATTCCACCCTGAATCAAAGACCTTGGCCATTAAAAAATCATCGTGAAGTGAAATCTCTTTTAACCAATTCTATGAAAACAAATACCCCTTTGTCTGAAGCTGAAAATCTTTATGCTCATCACTGCTGTTTGTAGCACATACAAACATGGAGCTGCTGTAATGTTTCAAATCTACTGGACTTAAAATTTGATGCTGTAAAATCTATTATTTGATTTATTCCATCATCACACTTTCTCATCTACATATAAAGCTAGGCAATTTTCTTTTTACTTATATATTCTCTTTGCCAGAAACCACTTTCAAATACTAATTTTACACTGGGAAGTATTTTATTTTCTTCTTTTAACTGAATAAATGTTCCTTCTGTTGAATACTTAAAATTAATAAATGGCTTCTGCATTTACAATCCACAATTTCCCAAATTCAAATTTCCTCCCCATTTAAAGTTAAGCTATTCCTTATTTTGTGAATTTTAAAATATATATTTTCCCACTCCCATGTACTACTTTGAAAATGACATTCATAGTGTTTCCTACTTCTTAGTGTTTACTTGAAGAATGACTTCAGCAGACAGAAAGGATACTTCAGTATATCCACCATCATCAGATAACAGATCTGATGAAATGTATTTTCAAACCAAGGGTATGTTTGCAACTCCACAGGTTTTTATTTGCTGAGTAAACATTTAAATCTAAAAATGTTTCAGACATGCCTTGGAATATCATACTAGTACACTTTTTCCATCATTTTGCTTTTCTAAACAAAATTCCTTTCTAGAACTTTTTTTTCAAAAATGTATACACTTAAGACACATTTATACATAAACACCTTTAGAGAAGTACTGAATTTATCACAAAAATTTCAACACTGCCACTAATAATAAATACACTAATAGTTACTTTCACTTCTTGAGCTGAAGGTTGCTTAAACTATGTCCATTTTGAAAACCTTACTTTTCTTAAAATCTTAAGATAACAGAAGTGGTGTCACTTTGCAACAACATCAACAACTAAACTTGGCTTTAAACACAACTCAGCACATTCCACACATAAATAAGGGGTCAAACTGGACCAGAGAGCATTTCACAAACTCATAGTTTCACAAGACATAAGATTTTAGAAGAGCTTAAGTGAATTGTCAGGCCACTTAGTGACTGGCAGAGCTTCCTTGCATTAAAAGCTCAGTCTCCTGACTTTTAAAGACACTAGCATGAGTGAAAAGTGTGGTAGTACTATTCTCTGGTCAAAAATGTAACCATCTCAGCCTCCTCTCCTTGTCACTTTCCACACCTAAATCAAATGCTGCAGATATTAACTTTATACCTCTGTGAACAGTTTTGCTGCTGACAATTTAAAGAATTTACATTTCAACATCCTCCCCACAATTTAGTAAAATTGCTTTTTTAGGTATGCTTCCAAAGAAACAACAATAAAGCCATGATTTGAAAGGCAAGATAATGAGCATACCTTTAGCCAAGTTCTTTCTTTCTTTAACGTGGAATATTTGAACTCAGTTGAGGTATTGAGCATGCTTAGTTTGTGTGAAACAATCTGACGTTTAGAATTTAGACTTTGAAATAAAACATATGTGGTAGTTGTTAGTACTATAGTAATTTTAGAAATGTTAGCTTGGGCAAGTGACAAGCTCTATCATTACTTATAGAAATGGAATGCTGCACTGCCAGTATCATAGGTCTGAAATAAGAACTAAATTAAATGATGTACACAAGGGCACTGTATATATTATAAAAAGCTACAGTGATATAAGATGCTCTTATTTATTATCAGAATTAAAATAGCAAATAGCAGAAGGAAGTAGCAAAAAACAAGTAATCTGTAACAGCTGTAAATTTTTAGAAAACCTAGATTCTATTCAAAAAGATGAATAAAATGAAAAAAATAAATTGTGGTCCATTCATACAAAAAAATACTATTCAAAATGAAAATGAATGGTAGCTTCATCCAGCACAGTGACGTGTTACTGAGGAAACGAAGCAAGGCACAAAACAATACACACGGGATGACATCATCTACATGAATTTCAAAAACCACTTCAAACTTTTGTTTAGAGATGCATAAAGAGGTATAAAAGTAAAGCAAGAAAATTATGGTAAAAGTCAGGAAAGTGGTGACTACCTGTAGAGCTAAGGGCAGAGACTGAGAATTCGAAGTGATGCAACAAGGGCTCTTAGAATGCTGACAATACTCCACCTCTTCACCTGGGTGGTAGTTACACAGGGACTTGCTTGAAAAATTTTGTATTAACTAGTATGTTTATGGTCTATGCAATTTTCTACATATCGTATCTTTAAATAATAACAATTTAAATGAAATGAAAGTAGAAGAGCAAATACTAATTTCTAATGGTCCATAATAGAGTGATGAAAATTAGGAATGGAAATACAAGACATAAAATCAAATAAAAACGAACATCCTTGCTAGATACTTTGGAGGACTTGGTAAAATTTGTGAGGTTTGGGTGGGGAGAGGGATGATGACGTCGAAAGTTCTATGAGCTGCCAAAGAGCTTTCCACCAGAAATGCAAAAATTACTAATCAATGACTAAGCATGAATTCTCAATAAAACTTATTCATAGCCGCACTAGCACAAAATCTGTCCCAATCTAGTAAAAATGATTCTTTGATACTGATTTATGGTACAGGATCCTTTTGGGAAAAAAAATAGCCCATTCAAAAAAGAACTTTCAAACTACGTGCTTACTACAGACTTACTTTTCTGTGGCTAATCAAAGTTCAATCAAACCATTGTTCCCTGAACTCAGTTATAAACGACACATTAACTATTAAAATAAGAGGGTTGATTTTTTCCCCCTATATCTGAAATGACTGAGTATAGATTAGTCTTTCTTATCGTTTCACGTAAATGTAGTCACACACACTCTTTAAAAAAATATCTGGTTGCTTTCATTGAGCTTGTTTTTGAGATTTACCTATGTTAATCCATACAGATTACCACTGCACATACATAGCACAATTTAACTACTCATATGTTAAGCATTACTGTGATTCTAGCTTTTTTTAGCTATTAAAAACAATGGTGCTCTGAATTAGTGTATATAAATGTTTGTGTAAAAATAAATTTTCACTTATCTGGAGTCAGTATTTAGGAACAGAATTGCTGACTCATACTTTAAATACCATTTTATCTTTGTAAGAAACTGTTTGCCAGTTTTCCAAATCGATTGTATCATTCTGCATTTGTGCCAGCAATGTATGAGTTCTAGCTGTTCCACATCCTACCAATACTCTGTACATCAGTCCTTATAATTTTAATCATTCTAGTGGGTATGAAATACTATCTTCCTGTGGTTTTAATTTGCACTTTCCTAATAACTAATGATACTTAGTCTTTTCATGCAAGCCATTCACATTATCTTCCATGGTTAGGTACTCTCAGATCTCCTGCCCAGGTTTGAATTTAACTGTCTTCTTCAGCTGTATTCTTTCACATATTCTAGATAAAGTCCTTTGTCTGATATGTGTATTCTGAATATTTTTTCCTGGTCTTTGGCTTTCTTTCCTTTTTTTCTTTCTTTTTTTTAACGGTATCTTTCAAAGACTTCAAGGTTTTTAATTTGATGAAGTCTATGTCACCTATTTCATCTTTTATGATTTGTGTTTTGTGGTCTATTAAATTTCTGCATATCCCTCAAATATGACTTTTTTCATATTATTTTCTTCTAGAATTTCCAGTTTTTACTTTTCCAGAGATTTTTGATGGTACACAGTAAAAGTCAAAGATTCCGTTTTTGACATGGATATGCTGTTTGCTGTTCCAGCTCATCTGCTGAAGGTGATATCCCCTTGCCGACTGGCTTGACTTGGCACTTTTTATTAAAAATCCAGTAACTGTGTGTAAGTTCCGGTCCATTTCTGGGCTGAATATTAAATTGGTCTGTTTGTTGATCCTATACCTATGCCAGTGACAGACTGTCTTGACACTATAGTTTTACATTAAGACTTTAAGTCAGGGAGTCATTATTTTACAAGATTGCTTTGGATTGTCTAGATGCTCTGCACTTCCATATATACTTGAGAATCAGTTTGTCCATGTCTATAAAAGAGTCTCCTCCAAATCTGACTGGGATTGCATTTATTTTAACAATTATTTGGAGGAGCTTTACATTTGAACAATATTTAGTATCTAATTCATTAACGTGGCATATCCAATAGTTTAAAGTTTTTAGTATACAGGTTTTCCATGTATTTTGTTGTGTCATTTTTCCTTTTTAACTTTGTTTACAGCTTTCATATGGAAGCTTTCAAGTCCAATGTCCATTTTCACCACAGATTAGGGGGTTGGTTTACCTTACGTCATATTTTCATCAGAGACCAGGGGGTTGATTTTACCTACCTCTGGATTATAAACCTATCATGGCACACGGTTTCACTTGGGTTTACTTTTACAAATTGACTTGGACAATAGTATTTTACAGATGTACGTAGGTAACATCTTCATAGTCTACTCAGACATTTTCTTTCTGACATCTCCCTCTTCCTCTTAATTAAAATTCAGGTATTTAACACCAAACATATAAATATCATTATGGTAAGGGAGAGATTATTATACTGGCTCAAACCTGAAAGAGTTTACATACAAACACAGAGGAAAGCAACACAAAGAAAGAAAACTACCATCCCATTCTCTACTGCCTACACTTCTTGGATGAGAATGACTGCCATGTTTTACCTTCCTCCCTCTCCTTTTCCCTTCCTGCTACCTTCCTCCTTTCTCTTTTCCAGTTTCTTTCTCCCCCTTTCTCTTTCTTTTTTCTATCTCTTCAGCCACTCTCCTTAAACCTACATTAGCTACCTAGAGTTAGAAATAACAATAGTGTGACACATAGTAAGGTTTCAATTTATTAGCTGATGGGTTGAAAGCTGTATTAATACTCTGACCTTTTCTTCTGAGTCTAGGCAGACATTTATAACCACCTGCTAACCAACATCTCATGTGGTCTCCTAGTACCTTAACCACATTATTTGTAACACTGAACTCACTGTCTTTCCCCCCGTATCTATGTCTATGTTACCTTTCCTGGTGTGTGGCACCACCATACAATGTTTTCCAAGCAACACATTTTCAAATTCTATCCCACTACCTGAAGTTTCATGAATAAAGCCATACTGTAAAATGCTTCCTCATATGCAAAAAAAAAAAAATCTTTACTGTTATTCAAATAATAATACAAGCATAAAGATTTAAAAAATCAATAGGTAATAAAAAGCTATTAAAAATGGCATATCTCTGTGATTTATGTCTAAGAGTGTTCTGCTATGTTTTCCTCTAGGAGTTTTATAGTATCTGGTGTTACATTTAAGTCTTTAATCCATTTTGAGTTTATTTTCGTACGTGGTGTTAGAGAATGTTCTATATTCAGTCTTTTACAGGAAGCAATATATTGTTTGAATCAGCTCCTGGAGCAATGGAAATAAAAGGAAAAATAAACAAATGGGATCTAATTAAACTTAAAAGCTTTTGTACATGGTATTGGTACAAAAATAGACACACAGATCAATGGAACAGAATAGGGAGCCCAGAAATGAACCCACAAACTTTTGGTCATTTAATCTTTGACAAAGGAGGCAAGAACATACATGAAGTAAACACAGTCTCTACAGCAAAAGGTGTTAGGAAAACTGGACAGCTGCATGTAAATCAACAAAGTTAGAATACTCCCTCACACCATACACAAAAATTAACTCAAAATGGCTCAAACACTTAAACATAAGACAAGACACTATAAACCCCTTAGAAGAAAACATAGGTAAAACATTATCTGACATACATCTCAGCAATGTTCTCCTAGGGCAGTTTACCCAAGCAATAGAAATAAAAGCAAAAATAAACAAACGGGACCTAATTAAACTTAAAAGCTTTTGCACAGTAAAAGAAACCATAAGCAAAACAAAAAGACAACCTATAGAATGGGAGAAACTATTTGCAAATGATGTGACTGACAAGGGCTTAATTTCTAAAATATACAAACAGCTCAGACACCTTAGTATCAAAAAAACAAGCAACCCAATCCAAGAATGGGCGGAAGACCTAAACAAGCAATTCTCTAATAAAGACACACAAATGGGCAATATGCACATGAAAAAATGCTCAGCATTACAAATTGTCAGAGAAATGCAGATAAAACTACAATGAGGTATCACCTCATACCAGCCAGGATGGCCATCACTGAAAAGTCTAGAAACAATAGTTGCTGGAGAGGGTGTGGTGAAAAGAGAACTCTCCTACTCTGTTGGTGGGAGTTTAGATTGGTGCAGCCACTGTGGAGGACAGCATGGAGGTTTCTTAAAAAACTAAAAATAGACTTACCTATCAATCCTACTCCTGGGCCTAAACCCGGAGAAAAAATAAAATTCAGAAAGACACATGCACCCCAATGTTCATAGCTGCACTATTTACAATAACAACCCAAATGTCCATCAACAGATGACTGGATAAAGAAGATGTGGTATATACATATATACAATAGAATACTACTCAGCCATAAAAAAGAATAAAATAATACCATTTGCAGCAAAATGGAAGGACCTGGAGATCGTCATTCTAAGTGAAGTGGGCCAGAAAGAGAAAGAAAAATGCCATATGATATCACTTATAGGTGGAATCTTAAAAAAAAAAAGGCATAAATGAACTTATTATTTATACCTTAGATGACTGATTTCTTGAATATGTGTAAGCACTTTTGACTGGCCTTTATGATTGGACTACTGTATCCTATTGACTCTTATTTTGTGGTTGGCTCTATTCCTTTGATAACTATGTAAGTTTAAAAAGCTAAAGCTCTAAACTATTCTTAGAAACAATGATCAGTACATATACGGAAACTAAAAAATATGTGCAGTATATTGTGTATACGTATTTACATGCAAAAAAGTAAAATTTAAAGAAGAAACCACAAAAATAATTAACTGATTAAAAATGGCAAGTCTCTGACCTATCCCTCTCCATCTGTTAGTAGTAGTCATTTTTAACCTGCCAAGGTGTTTCTGCTGATATTTATGAGTAAGATGTCTATTGCTATTTCTTCTTCTTAATTTTTAGATAATTTAAACTGACTTTCTGTTAAAATAGACCGGGATATGTCTTGTTTTTTTTTTTAGATATCACCTCCCACCCTCAAACTTCCTTCCACTCTCATCATCACTGATAATTAGTAATTTTGGTTGAATCAATATTCAATGTTTATGCTATTATCATTGCCACTGCTGACACAAATAACCTATTCAAAGTAGCTATTTTTTTCCGAATAATGTTTTGTTTACCTGAAGTTAGTAACTCCTGAGCTCCCTTTTGCTTAATTTTTCAATTTAACCTATACCAGAACTGTAAAACACCTTAATTAGATCTGTAAAAGACCTGTAATTTCCAAATACCTGAACATGTGTGTAGATGTCCTGATTCAAATTTTCCTTTGGTGTCTTCACAGAACTACCTAGCCTCTTCCTTCAATCTTTACTAGCTGCTCTTAAGGCAAGTTCCCTCAGTTCCTTTCTTAAGTTGATGCCCTGTTATTAAGAATTTTGTCCTCCTTTTTTCATCCCCCTCAGCTTATTTTGTAAAATCACATACTCCAGCAGCTTCTTAAAAAATGGTGCAGGGAAGAAAAATGTTTTGAATACTTGCATTTTACATCTGATTGGCCATTTGGTTAAATACAGAATACCAACTTTAAGATCTTTTCCTCAGGACTTTAAAGGCACTGTTTCACTGTTTACTGCCTTCAAGAGTTGCTGCTGAGAAGTCTGGTTACATGCTAATTCTGTTTCCTTTCTGGTGATGTATTTCTCTCCTCACTGGAAGTTTAAAGATTTTCTCTTCACCTCTGGAATTCTCAAATTCCACAGAGATGCCACTTAGTTTGGTCCTTTTTCATTCATTGTGCTCGGGAATGGACGAATTCTTTCACTGTTGTGAGAATTTAAAAAAAAAACTTATACAGAGCACATGTAAGTGTAAGTGATGCTGATGATCACTAATATTTGTCCACATTTACCAATTTCTTTGATCACCATTGTTTCTGGCCTCTCAATTCTTTAAACTTCAACTTCCTTCTGCATAAAATACATATTTTAACATTTTTTAATAGTACATCCTTTTTAACATTCAGCTATAAGTGGAAAGCTGCTCAGTTGTTTCTCTAAAATTACAGGCTTTTTCATTTTAATTGTGAAGTAATTTACTTATAGAAGAGCTGCCAAAGCGGAACAGAAATCTCCCACGTGCCCTTCACTCAGATACACAACCTGTTAAATAGCACAATGTCTGCATTCTGCCCTTATTCTTGCATGACAGATTAGCTAAGTTGAGAATTCTTAGTCCGCGGTGCTCTTCCTTCAGTCCTTTGCAGATGTTATTCTGACCACTACTGTTGCTGATGAGAAGTCAACTGTCAAACTAATGTTTGGTCCTTTAAATATAAATTTGTTTTTTCTCTACAGATACTTTGAAGACTGTCTTCGCGTTTGGCCACAATTTCACCGACTCTCTACTTTCAGATTCGCGTCAGTTTATGATTCTTTCACCTGTTTCTACTGCTGTTTAACCTTTGCTATTAATATTTCCCCCAAAATAATGACTTTTATTTCAATAGTCACAATTTTCATTTCAATTAATTCTATTTGGTTCGTTTGCAAATTCACTTACTTCAGTGTCTTAGTCTTTCATTTAGACGCTTCAGACAGACTTGTTTAATACTGTTTCTCTGACTTAAATCAATTCCTAGTCATCTAAGTAGCCTTGCTGGACTGTGAGATCCTAACTCTTCCTCATGTTGGACATTTCCTGGTAATTGTCTTGCTATGATTTTCACCTTGACTGGGAAGGTGTTTTTCCTGGTGCTCCCTGGTTGAGGAACAAGCCCTAAAGAGCAAGCAGTATGCAATCGCTAGCACTTAGAAACCCACAAAGTTTACAAATTCAAGCGTAAGTTTTAATTTAATTTCTTGGCTCGTGACTCTCATATCACATGGACAGTACACATTCACATTAAACACTGGTGTCGAGACGCAAGCCTGGGAAGACAGTATAATGCAGTGATTTAGAACTTGGATTCTGAAGCTAGACAGCGTAAGCTGGAATCCTGCATTGTTCCACTCACTGGACGGATGGTCTCGGGCAGGTTACTTAACTTCTATGTGTCTCAGTTTGCAGCTCAATCAAATGCAGTTTATAATTGTATCTACCTCAAAGGTGTATATGAGGTTTAAATGAGTAAACTTAAATTGCTTAGAATAGTGCTTGGCACACAGTAAGATTAAATACATTAATAAACAAATGAATGAATATGTCTTTGTTGTTACTATGATCTTCATCACCACTATCTTTTTTTTTTCTTTCCACCCAGAAAACTGAGCAGAGACAAGCTTCCTTGATGCTAACTTAGAGGATAAAGAGTTTTTTCTAGTCAGTCTCCCTTTCTTAGATGGAGTAGCATACATATATACATACAAAAAAAATGAATCTGTTTATTATTATTTATATTTAAAAGGGCAAGTGAAGCAGGACAGCATTAAGTTAGTCTATGGTACACAATTAGATTAACAATACAGAGGGTTTACAGTCGATAAGTAATTCTAACTTGGTTCATCTATCATTTATTAATTGTAAAAAAATATATACTCTTGTAATAAATTGTGTTTAGTTAGGTTTTCTCTTCTCAGTATGGAAGGCTTTGGATATCAGAGGATTAAACTTTTAGAAGGGAATGCTTGTTCAATACCTACTCTACTGCCTGCAGTGGCTGCCTAGTCTGTTTTGCAAAAGGAAGAGAGGAGTTAACTAACAGGCTTAAATAATGTGAAGTATGTGTAATCCATGCTTCCTGGTCCCACAAGGAAACCTTATCCATCCCACAGGGATGTGAAAGTTGATTAGGCACAAAGTGCAGTCATTTATCTGGGTGTGGAACAAGGTGAGGTGGAGACCAGGCTTTGATACCACGTTTCAGGTTCATCCCCAGGGAGGAAAAAGATCACAGTGATTTACATTTGATTGCTACTTGCTTTGTGACTATTGTTACAATAGTCTTTTTGTTAACTTGATATTTTCCCCCAAATAAAATGATGTATTCTCAGCTGCCAATGATTTTTTTTGGCTAGGAGAAAGTTTTACAAGATTAATTTGTTCCAACAGAATTATGTCATGCTACAGAGTTCTCTTAGTTATTTCATATTTCTCCACCCCAACAATGCCACAAAAATTTACATCAAATTGTATTATCAAAATGCCTATCAACTGAAACATTATGCTGTAAATCAGGAACTGACAAAAGAAACATTATAAACTGACTATACGTCAGTGTTCAAAAATTAAATTAAAAAATGCTTATTACCCCTGCACAAGAGATGATTTATATTAGGTCAAGTTTTTTCTCAAGACAAACATCCAGCACAAACAAAGAAGCCACACACAATGCATTATAGTTATCATATATTTCTCATCATTACTAAGTTAAACAATGACAGTATCTGTGGAAAATGTTCTGTGACAAATATATATCTATTGTTAAAGACTGATCAGCTATATAATGCATGCACAGCTGTGGACTCACAGACCTACCCTACATTATTATCTCCTCCACAGTTGCTTAGGTCTCTGTACAATTGTCCTTAAGGCTAGTTATTCCTATTCTTAGGGTGGACTATGAGGAAAAAAGGAAACCAATGCAGAAAAAATAAGCCCTATATAAAGCCCTATATGGGATGGAGCAGCAAATGGGAGAGGTTCTGAACGATTTCACTGCCATTAACTTCACTACAAATAAAACCTACCAAAATAAATCAAACTCTTTACAAATACAAACCACTGGAACCTTTAGAAAACAAACAATGGTAACTGGACTACTACTTCTGGTACTAAGATAAAATTTATATTTCAAGCTTTAGCTAAAAAAAGCCAAAAATATTTTTTTTACTCTACAGATGTACAGAATTGTTTCTACAGGTTTAAAAAAAAAATTCTACAAAAGATCATACTGAAACTCTTTGGGAATTTTCCAGAGGACATGAGAAAAAACAAAATTAAATCAATGCCATCAATTGCAAATAGGTACATGCTATTTTGACCTGTGTTTTAAGGGGCATATAGGAGAAATATGCTGCCCTTAGTCAGAAGGAGTTTGTATTTTCCCAAAAGAAGAATCACTAAGGTCTTTAGTAAAACATACTACAGCCAGATTAAACTCATGGACTCTTGAAACTTAATGTCTCTGCATGTTAAAATAATAGAAAAATTCAAGCTGTCAAGGGGAAAACTTACTATTACTTTTATCCTTTTTAAAAACTGTTTTCTCATCAACACCATAAGTGCAGTTATACAATTACTTTTAAAAACAGAGTAAAATGACCTTCCCAAAAGCTAAATTAAGATTATTTTCATAGTTCAAATAATCTTTAAAATATCTTGCAAAAGTTATTTAAATAAATCTGTTATTCTCCCTAGTTAGCCCAAACATAAACTTTTTAATAAGATGTATTTTTTACTAAAACAAAACAAAACACTAACTTGGAATTTAAATGAAATGATAAAGTTCTGTTCCACATTGGTGACCTAAACAGAGTATCCAGACTATATAAAAAAGACTTTAAAGGTCTTGAAAGCACTCATATACTGAACTGTGGACCAGATAGGATGGTAACAGGGCTCTGACGACTATTAGAGAAAAAGTTAAAAATATATCTATATGGGATTCCAGTTGGTGGTTAAAAGCCTTTTTTGTTGCTTAGAGAAAATAATGTAAGGAAAAAAATACTTCTCTATCATCTTTTATCTTCCAGCCCCAGGATGGAATTTAATATATTTCGATAAATAGTGTTAATAATTTACATGTAAACATAAATATAGGAATGATGTTTTAAAAGAGGCTATTTTATAATAGGTTAATTCCAAAGATAATGGGCAAGTAAATTTAATTTGGCAACAACACAAAGAATACCTTAACACAAAATAAATAATACCTTGTATCATATTATCTCCTGAAAAGAGCTTTCCATTGCTATACCAGGCTTGTGCAGTGTATCAATAAGGAAACTAAGACGTACATGCACATTTAGCTCCTCTTTATTGTATTTCTTTCCTCAAACTGAACCAGGAAATCAGTAACCCTCTCTGACACCACATTTTAACTGGATAACAGAAACAAACTTCAGCATATGTTCTGAATGCAGGATTTTTACATGGATAGATGCATTATGTACAGTTGACCCTTGATCAACGCAGGAGGTTACGGGGCTGAGACCCTCCACGTAGTCGAGTATAACTTTAGACTCAGCCCTCCATATATGCAGTTCCACATCTGCGCATTCAATCAACCATGGATCGTATATTGGAAAAAAAAATCCATATAGGTGGACTCAAGCAGTTCAAACCTGTGTTGTAAAAGAGTCCACTGTATGTATGCATGTACGTGACAGATAGTTGAGCAACTGCTACGTACCAGGCCCCGTGAATGTGACAATGATCAACAAAGAGTGGTTCAAACAGAACTAAACACTTTTAAAATTTTATTACTAACTAATTAAGCTGAATATAAATATGAAATATGCACCGAACTGTAGGGTTGCCCTCTCGTCTTCTCCTTCAAGAGGTAATTCACTTTTGGGTTCCAATGAACCAAAAAACAAAACAAAACAGAACAACAGTTAAGTCCCAGGACTGACAAGGAGAGCTTAGGCATCCAAGCAGATCACAGTCGGGATATTCATTAAGGTGCTGACGCAGAAATCTTACTATTTACATCTGCTTCAGGGCCTGATGGAGTCAGATAAGACACAAATATCAATTACATGGATGTTAACTGTAGTTTGCTTAAAGCTCAATGAGAAAGCTAAGCTTTTTTTAAGGGGAAAAAGGAACCACAAGAATGTCTGCATATGTGACAATCAAAACAAAAAGCAATTGCACGTACAAGGAATTCACCAAAAGTTAATGTTTTTGTATCATATCATACATTGGGTTTTCAAAAATTCTTTTGATACAGCGACAGATAGATACAGTGACATAAATCTCCTGTTTGGACATGCTGATGGAATGGTTTTTCCTACAACTAGGGAAGTCTCCACAGCTTCATTTTCTAACAGGATGGGGCTCTATTTCTTTCACTTCTACCACACAGTCCAGAGGTTCTTTCATGAATACCCAGCACAGTGCTAGACTGGCTATTCTGTAGCAAAATTTTGACTGCCGCTCAAAGAGCAGCCACCCAAATTCACAGCTATCACACAATACTTCTAGTGGGAATATGTAAAAAGAAAACTGGGGTGGGGACCACAGATTCCTTACAAACTTGATGAACAGAAGGCATTCAGCCTGGCTGCCACTTCAATGTATTATAGAAAAAACTGTGGTTGTTCCAAGTCAGACTACTTGTCCAACTTAGTACAGATGTAACTACTTGTTTACGTACAATGTAGGTACTAAATAATAAATTTTTAAAATGTTCAAACCTTTTTGAATCATCTTATAAAGGCAGAATCCGAAACAATACGGGGGAAATTTTTTAATGCAGTTTAAAACGATTTTCATTTTCATATTCAAAGGAAAGCTCGTAATAATGGAAAACTTTGATAATGATGTCATGATGATGATGATTTCAGAAACAGAAAATACTAATCAGTCATCAAAGACATGGACTAGATAAGCAACAAGGATATATTATACAGCACAGGAAATGTAGCTATTATTTTGTAATAATCTTAAATAGAGTATAAGCCATAAAAAATACTGACTTACTATGCTGTATAGTAATATTGTAAATCAACTATACTTCGATTAACAAAAGAATATGGACTATTTCTGGATCATAAACTTAAAATCATAGTGGGTCACATGAGAAATTCAGTGTTCTTGAACTCTCCCATCTATTCTTGTCTCATATATATTTAAAAAAAAAACACACAATGATGATAGAAAATTCCCCTAAATTATAAAGAAAGGTTCAGCTAAATTGTAAACCCCTGATAAGGAAAAAAAATTTTTTGAGAACTAGTCATGCATTACTCTATGTACTTTGACAAATACTATCTTACTTAATTTCTACAATCCTAAGGGGTAAGTGTTCTCCTTACTTTAGAAATAAACCACAGCTCAGACACATTACGTAACTTGACCATTTTCTCTATATTCTTCTTTATGATCTAGTTCAATGCTACCTTAAATTATAGTTATTTATGACACACTGATTCTTGAAAGCTCCATCAAAGCAGACTCCAAATTACTGTATCTTTTATAGCACTTGACATGGAAACTTGACCTAGCATTTAAAGAAAGAAAGAGGAAAAAAAACCCAATGAATTAAAACTAGATTCTACCACTTATTAGCTAAGCAGCATTAGTCTATAATTTCTATGAACTGAAGTCTTCTCCTGTGAGGAGTAACCCGACACTGCAAGATTACTGTATGGCAGGATTCTGTACCTCCACGTTACTGTCTTTTGGGGCCAGGTGATTGGGGGGGGGGTGTTGTGTTACTGACCTGTGCACAATGGGATATTTAGCAACATCCCTCGCCCCTATCTTGTAAATGCCAGCAGCACACCTCCCCGCTAGCTGTGACAACCCAAAAAGTCTCCTGTCAAAATGACAATGTCAAATACCCCGGGAGAATGAGGTATTTGAGAACCACTGCTACAGGTAAAAGCATTATAAAAATGAACTGAAAAAAGCATATGATCTCCCTCGACTCTAGAGAATCCCCTTCAGGTGGGAGAAGGTAAGAACAAGGTTTCCTGAGCCAAGCCTCTAGTGGTAATACTCCTAAAAGCAACAATCAGCAACACAAGATTCTAACAACCTTATGCGTTGTAGTAAAGATGGCTACAAATTCTTGATTATTCCTTCAAGAGAGAGACAAATTCCCTACCTTACATTCAGACAATCTGAGTGACTTCCTTGACCAAAAGAATGAAGCTCAAGTCATGATCTGGAACTGATGAGGTCATAAAAGTCTTGTACCTTGTGCTCATAAGTCCATCTACCCTGAGACTGACGTGCTGGAAAGACCACAAACATAGCGACAGAGGTTAACAGGCCCACCGGAGCCTGGCCTTCCAGACTCCTCAGCCAGGGCAACAGACATACGAGTGAAGCTGCCTTGGATCCTCTAGTCCGTACCACCTGCTAGCTGAAGACTACCCAATGTCCTCTGCTGATGCCTCATGTAAGAGAAGACTTGCCAAGACCTGTTCAAATTTCTTACCCTCAAAATTGAGATTTAAGGTTGTTTTCAGGCACTAAGGTTTCAGGGAGTTTGTTTTTATACAGTTTGTATACATTTGGTATACATATACTATTCAATTAAAGATTTTCATATGCTTTAAAGAAAATCTCTATGTAACTATCTTTACTGGCTCAAACGAGGTCACCCAATTCCTATCAGGATGATAAAACCATCACGGGTTTGCAGTGCCTTCCTCCAAAATAAAGTCCTGAGGAAAAAAGAAGTAAATCTGGATTCTGGTAACAACAAACCAAAAAGAAAAGAAAAGAAAAAAGAAAGAAACAAAACCTGGTGGGGTAAAGACAACTGTACTGAATTTGCGTGGGAGCACACTGGTGACCAGTCAGCAGTAAAGGGTGGCAGGAGTTAAAAGACAGATTCCCTTAAAGCTTTTTTAAGACTCTGCCCTTATCCTTCCCTTGATTGTCCCTTCACCAGAAATTAGCAGAACAACCCAGATCTTTGTCAGCAGGATAAAGTCAGGACTTCCCTGGGAGGGGAAAGCTCATGAGAACAGGTACTGACTGATTTCTCTTCCTAGTCCTTCTTTCCCAAAAAACCCTACAGAGCTGGTGAATCATAATACAAAGAAACTACCTCTTAGAATTTGTATTATTTATTTCTAGGAGTTTAAAACACAAACCCTAATCAGAAGTTGCCTAATACAGTAGCAACCAACAGAAGAACGTAAGAGCAACTCAGTGGTGCCAGCCAGGTGGCTATGTGACCTGAGACTCATGACCTCCCTCTCCTTAAACTCACCTGGACTGACATAAACTAAGCCCTGGCTGTTGGCCATTCCCTCATATACACTATCACATGAAGTGGATAACACCCCCTCTCCCAAAGAATCATTAGCTCACTAGCTAAAATAAAAAGACACCTGGAGCATGAAACTACTGTAAAACAAAGACAACACACCGAACAAACCACACTATCTGAAGCAGAATTAGTCATTTAGATGATCCAAGAATGTACACTGAAGGACAAAGGGGAGATATTAGCATTATGAAACCACAATAAGAAACAAGGAAACAAACAAAAATCTGGTGGAAATATTGCATATGAAAAAAGGACATCCAGGTAATAGGAGTTCAGAACGAGGGGGGGAAATAAAACATTTTAAGAAAAAAATAAATAAACATTAAGAAATAATGGGAATAAATTTCCTAGAATTAAAGATAAAAGAAGTCAAGATTTCAGTATTCCAAGAGGCAAATAAGATATAAGAAAAAAACCTCCTTCCGAGAAAAGCTAAGAATACTGTGTGTGTCAGTAGTACTTTCAGAGAGTATTCAAACTTTTAACATGTAATACACTAGCATCACTTTGGGAAATCCAGAAGTAATCCTGAGTAATCCCAAAGAAAGCAAAATACCTGTATGCACAGAAATGTTTTACTACAACACTTATTATAAGAGGGAAACCCTGGACACAACCAAAATGTAATAATGAATGGTTTAATGACATATTATACAGCCATTGTCATAGTGTTGAAAAGACGTTATGTTTAACAAATCGTATGATTCGAGGGAATCTAAAACATCCAAACACCATGAGAAATTTACAATAAAACTACTATGAACATTTACTTTTTTAATGATTAAAACTTACAAACTTGTTTTTAAAAATCTGACAAACTTGGTAGCCTGTGTTTTGAAAATGTCCAGACTTCGTCAAAGACAGGCCAACAACAATTACATTTTAGATATAATTCACAGAAACACTAGCTTCCAAGAGTATTTATACTATTTATACTAAAGCAGAATATAATGTAGCTACTCTTATTGAGTGAGTAGCTTACGGCAGCTTTTGGACTTTATAAATAATAAAATATAGTGTGGAAAATTTCAATATCCACTATGCCAGGGAAAGCACAGGTCTTACTTCTACTAAGTGCTGTGTATTTTTATCATTTTCAGTAGCTCTGCTCCACATGAGACCATTGCCTGCCTTCATTTCTGGAATGCTGCCCCAATTCTTCTCTCCAAGGCCTTGTTGCCAGGGTTGCAGCTGCACAACCAATTCTTATTAAAATGTAAGTCTTTGAAATGCAAGTCTATGGAAAGGGACATAAAGGATTTCATTATCTTTTCTCAAAACTCACAGTGAGGACTGCACCCCCACCCTCCCCAAGCCTTACCACCACTTAGCACCCTTCTTCATCAGCTCACATACTAAATACAGTAAACGCAGCAGGTCAGTCTTACATATGCAAACAAAAAGTCATAAAGCAGTAAGCTGGATAGCAATGAACCTCAAAGTCTAGCAAAAATTATTTTTAAATGACTTCTAACATATATGATCTAAACACAGGTTATAGCTGGATACTCATACAGTATGAATAGTAGTTTCAAACATCACTACGAAATACTTCTAAAGAATACACATTTGCAAGAAAGAGGCACTTCTGTGATGATAATTTCAGAAACTTCAAGTCAAGAAAAAAAACTGCAAGTAATTTACTCAAAATGGAAAATACTTTAAGAGCTATTAATTTTGATGGAGAACTATTCATGCCTTTAAAATTATCTCTTAAAATAAGAAAAACTGAAAGACAATTTACACTCCTTTTCCATTTTTTTACTAGATTCTCATGTACTTTCCTTCTCTCGATAAAATCCTTAAACACTGCTTGACTGTGCTCTTGAAAGACAATTCATAACTGAGTTCATCTAGTGGGAAAAGTTAACAGACAAAACTGTCAAGATCATGAATGTAAAATTATTTTCAATTAAAAGTAAACAGCGGTCAAATAGTCTGTTGCTAAGTAAAAATGACCTTCTCATTAAAACATAATTTTTAATACTGGTATGTCAGTGGAACTCTGATAACACAGAAAACCTTCGAATTTCAACCATGTTAGAGAAAAGAATTAAAGTTAGCAAAATTCGTTGGGGTTAAGTATAGCCTAGTCTGTTCCCTGAGCGACTCATTCATGGTTAAACAGAAGGAAAAAAACGGGGGAGGCAGAGGGAAGCATACTATCCCCTGAGGATCTTATTTTACAACACATACCTAAAGTTAAAGCAACAAAGGACACTGAGGAACACTTTTTAAAAAGTAATTACCTGTTTAATTTTTGATGATTAAACTGAAATAATTACATGAATCAGATAAATTTTTTAAGTATACAAGAAATACATAATTACAATGCTTGTTAAAAACGTAGACTGAGATCACTGCACATTCATTATCATGGCTACTATCAAAAAATAAGCAAAACAGACAATAGCAAGGTTGATGAGGATGTAAAGAAACTGAAACCTTCCACACTGTCGGTGAAACTGTAAAATGGTACAACTCCTATGGTAAACAATACAGAGGTTCCTCAAAAATTTTAAATACTACCATATGATCCAGCACTTCCACTTCTGAGCATATATCCCTAAAAACTGAAGGTAGGGTCTCAAAGAATATTTGCACACCCAGTGCCAGAAGCACTTCATATAAGCCAAGAGGTGGAATTAAGCCAAATGTCCACCAGCCAATGAATAAACAAAATGTGATACATACACACAACAGAATATTAGTGTGAATATACCTAACAGTGGAGTCTTAAAAGGAAGGAAATCCTGTCACATATGACAACGTGGATGAACCTTGAGGATGTTACGCTAGGTAAAATAAACCAGTCACAAAAAGAAAAATACCGTATGATTCCACTTACATGACATATCTAAAGTAGTTGAATTTATAGAGAACAAAGTAGAATGGTGGTTACCAGGGACTGGCAAAGGCGGAAGAAGGGAGATGTTTAATGAGTAAAGAACTTCGGTTTTGCAAGATGAAAAAGTTATGGAGATCTGTTTCAAAACAATGTGAATATACTTAACACTACTGAACTATACGCTTAAAACTGGCTAAGATGGTAAATTTTTATGTTCTGTTTTTAACTACAATAAACAACATTTTTTTAAATAACCTCTAAGGTCTCACCCTTAGAGATCCCATGAGTTGATAAAGATGAAAAATATGATGAATCTGTTTGTTTTTTTTTTTTTTTTTCAAACTAAGTACCACATAATAATTTGCTTTTGTTTTTTGGTCAGATTCGTAGTAAATCACTAAAACTCAAAAGATACACCAATATTAGCTTCCTGTATAGCCTCTCTCAGGTATTGTAGTAATATACAAGAACAGAAGTATAAATACTTTTCTTCTTAAAACATTTTCACGTGACCATATACATCATTTGGCAGCTTGCTTTTTCACTTAACACTTTATCTTGGAAATCAGACAATATCAGTAACTTAAAAAACTGCCTCCCTCAATTGTGAAAGGCTGTATGTTATCATTCGGGTATAACTTCCCTCCAATAGACAGGAAGCTGGGTTGCTTCTAATCTTTTACTACTACAGAGATGCTGTAAAGAATCATCTTGTAAATTCAGACATGTGGAATGTGATGAAATAGGATCTATCTATAGGATAAATTCCAAGAAGTGAAATGGATGGATAAAGGGTCTATACACTTTAATTTTGGGTAGGCATTTTAAGATTTGACAGATATTTTTCGAATCTCCTTCTAAGAGAATGTAACAACCTACATTCCCACTAACAATTCAGTATCTGTATTACCAGTCTTCCAAAAAATATTTTATTTAAGACTTCCTAACTGCAATAATTTAAAGGGAAAAATCTACCTTCTTCCTATGAAGGCAAGAATCAGAATTTTTTTTTTTTTTGGATGACTACCCAGCTATAACACTGCCATTTTAAAAATCTTTTCTCCACTGATCTGAAATGCACCTTGTTATTATATTCTAAATTTCCACATCATTTGGGGGCTATTTCTATTCTGTAACACTGATATATCTCATACACCAGAATAGTTTTAGATTTGCATTTTTAATATCTGAGAGAACTAGCTCTTTAAAAAAATTTTTTTTCAAAAATTGGGTAATCTAATTTTTTCCATTTAAAACGTGGAGCATTAAAAAAAAAAACTAAAAAACCATTTCAGGTAAATAGTCTGAATTGCATAAAATTAAAACCTACAAATCTGAGTAAGTACCAGCTGAAAGAAATGTGCTCCAAAGGTCTGTTAAGTGACAGGTAGAAATGTTGCCGGAAAAAAGCACTCGTCCTATCAAAGGCCAGCTCAGTCTTGGCAGGCACATCGTGGTCCCGGGCCTCCACCAGGCTCGAGTTTCTTTGCCCAAAAATCCATTCTTATAGTTTTTGACCCAAATAGCTTTACTTGTATCAGCATCACAGTCACGATTTTTAATCAAATTACCTTAGCCAAATTACCTCAACTGGCCTAAGAAAGCCAATTGTTTCCATTTGGGTGGATAAATCTCTAACTCTGAAAAGTACAGAGATCAACACGGAAAAGATGAAGTGAAGCAAAACTTACAGTACTAATACTTACGCGCTATTAAACATATTTGTAGTAACTTATTATGGTACTTCATAATCTATTAAGATATTTGAAAGACAAGAACATTTGATATGCTAAATGTATAGGTTTATTAAACTTTCATGATTTAAGTTTTAGGAAGATTTGTTTGTTCTATTGGTAAATATGCCTTGTTAACTGTTTGAAATATCTGAGGGACTCAGAAAAGTAACTATAATTTAAAATGTCTAATGATGTAATTAGGTATGAAAGCGTTGGTCAGTATTTAAGAAGTAATATTTACTTTTCAGTATCTGGCATTAAAACCCACTGACAATATAAACAGCACTGAACTTTTTTAGTGAGTTTTATATGAGTTTTAAAGAGAATTACAGAAACAGGGAGACAGCCATTGGAATATGGTCTTGGATGGAAATTTTCTATATCCACTTTAAGATCAATACATTTCATTTACTTAATATTCTCTGTAAGTATTTTTCAGTGAACATGTTTTTAAGGCATTCACAAATACTACTTGATGGTAATAATAAATGAAAATAGGTGTCTTGCATGTGACTACTCCTTTTCAAAGAGGAAACGGCTTCTTTTATAAAAGGATGTCTTCTGTCCATAAAGCACAAAACAAAGTACATTTTCTCATGCTGCCACAAAACACTCCTTAATCAAAACCACAAAAGGGCTGCTTTTATGATTTCTTCATGGAAATCACAGCCTTTATAGTAAGGACATAGAGCAACAGCTACAATAAGTCCCAGCTGCTGTGGCAAGGCTTATTATACTATTACTACCTGCTAAGTGGCCCGACATTAAGGCCACCAATTCTATTTACATAAGCACAACACTGCCCCTCAGATGGCAATTATTTCCAGATACTTCTACCCTGGGCCATTAACCAAAAAACTGGAGATTTAATATCAATTTCCATTCTCTTAAACTATAAAACTATAATAAGACTTTCAAAAACCTTTTCTAGACATAAACAGATATTTTTGACCCTACTGTGAAAACTGAAGAGCTAATGGCATTAATCTAATCCCTCCACATCACCCAAGCTCTTTTCTTATAGACACTTACACATTAGAATAGGAGAAACTGAGAGCCATTTAGGGGCAATGTTTAAATGAATACCCCACTCTGCCTCCACACTTTAATAACTGTCTGTAATGTGCACACTTCCTTGTTCCCTCACATCTGGTGAATCAATTAAACCTCATGTACGTGCGTGCGCACGTGTGACAAATATCTAAAATCGCCTGGCAGTTTCGAGTAGACTGGTACCCTACAGCACGATGCTATCAAGTCAGAATGAAAACGGTAGGATGAGAAATCAGCCACATGAACAAAAAACCAAGAAACAACAACTGTTAATACTAAACATATATTTTCTAGTTTTTCTTCCATCTGTAAAACGGATATATTTCCTATTACTAGTCAAAACATACGCTATCAAGATGCCTCACTAATCAGATAACTATAAAAATTAACTTATTCAATATATTTATCGACCTCCTATTATTTACGTAGACTGGGCCTACATAAATAAACATTTTAAAATATGTTTAAAATAAATATAAATCAGCAAATTATAAAGTATATGAAAATATTTTTAAATGCATAATAGTGAATTTACCAAAGATATAGGAAGTTTAAACTACCAGAGATTAAAACTGAAGAACAGTATTTAAGTAGATAAAAATAAGTGAACAATTTTTAATTTGGAGCAATTATGACATAGTGCCAACACTTTAAAATATGGCCTTCACAGATGTTAAAACAGAATTTTAAAAAATTCTTAATAAAACAGAAGTAAGTTGATCTCTTTTACATTTTACTTATAAGGAATATCAAAAGGCTGGCTTCCTGCTCAGAGGTGAAACACTATAAACATTCCAATTAATGTAAGCATTTCATGAAACATTAGATGCCTTAAATTAATAAACAAGACAAGATACTCATTGTAATCACAATGTTCTACAAGTTCTAGCCAATGCAGTTAGTAAGTGAACCAACTTAAGACATGAATCTGGAAAGGATAAAGCAAAATTATGTTTACTTACAAATAAAGACAGCAGTCCCAGAAAAGCTAAGTGAATTGAATATAAGACTATTAGAAACACTAACTGAATGTCATTAAGTTAGCTGATTAAATTTAACAAAAAGCAATAATCTTCCTAATGTTAGCAATAAACAGATGAGTTTAAGCTGTAAAAGCACAATGAAGCAGCAGTAGAGCACTGGTTAAAGGCACAGAGGGGATTTAAGCATAGCCCTTGACTTCACTAAGTTTACAGTGTGCTACAAAGGCAATATACTCCAACATTACTGGACATGAAGTAGAAATGCAGAAGACACTAAAAGACAGTGGGTAATCAGAAAAGGGGGAAATCAAATGAATTGGGATGATTTCCACAGCAAGTAATGGAAAATCTGAAGGGAAAACTGCTTAAACAATAAGGAAATATATTATGTCACACAGTAGAGAATCCACAGTGAAGGTGGTCTAGGCATGGTGAGTGGGGCTCCAGTTCTACTTCTCTGCAGTTCTCTTGCCTCTGCCCTCCTTTAGGGAAGGGAGTCACCTTCAGGCTGGTAGCAAGACAGCTGTAACAGTTCCAGATGTCACATCCAGAGAAGACAAGCTCTATGGGAGGGACCATCTCTTCTTCTTCCTCAAAAGTGAGAAAACCTTTCCCAAGAGCCCCTGCAGACGTCACCTTTACTTCCCATCCACCAGAACTGGCTCTCATGCCCATTCCTAACACAGGCACTTCCGAAGGCAACAAGACCCACCGTAACCAAGGTCAGAATGAATGCTGTTAACTATCATGACCATCGCTTTAGTGATGGCTGAATATATCAAGGGAGACAGGCCTTGAGGACAGTATGATTTGGACTGGAGAAAAAAATAAAAGATAAAAATATACAGACAAAGGAAGGGATGTGTCCAACTGAAGAAGAAAGTCAAACTGTAACCATACACTAAACACACTTCAGGGATAAAAAAATTCTCTTGAACTGTGCTGTTATCATCCTCTGTAACACAAAAATTAACTGACTATTCAACAGTCGGTAATGCTAAGCATGCAGGAGGAGGAGTTCTCTTTTTATGGGAAGGCTTTAGGTTAATTACCAGTGGGGACAGTCAGACTCACCACTCCTTGTCAACAGAAGCCACCCATTCAGCTATCTCTGGGTTGAGCACATTCCATATTATGCATACAGATGGCTGCAGACTCACTGTCAGTAGAAGCTGTTCCTTGAAGCTGTCTTCTCATTTGGCTTCGAGGTTTTACTCAAAAATCCACACACTCACAACTGGCCCTATCTGCAAACGAAAGCACGCAATTAGGAGGCAAAAAGCTGCAGGGAGCAATTCCTCCCTCCCTCGCAACCTGTAATTAACTGATACGTATGAAAACTGAACTTAAACACCAGATTCACTAAGCACCATGTTCAAACTAAGCAACCTGAATTTCAAAGGTTCTAATGTGCTTATTACACAGTTACCACCCTTTTCCCATCATATAAATTTACTGTAGTGTCCACAGTATACCAGGTGCAACTCTTACCCACAGGTAGAAAGCAACACACTTATGTTTGGTGGAAGCACACAAGGCTGGCCTACACAGCGTGTTAAAGGAGACCTGCCTACATTTATTAATCAGAAGATTTAACATAAAAGTGAAAATATCTGACCTCTCTTGAAAAAAAAAAAAAAAAAGAAGAAGAAGAAGATCTGGCAATACTGGGCCCACCTTCCCACCTGGTAACATTCTGTTGGAGCTGATCAGCAGCTAATCCTTCAGATGAGACATGGGCTATGCAGTTCTCCACAGATGTCACCACTCTCTTATATTAGAACCCAGCTCACGGTTATCTGTCTGGAAACTGTTGGCATCTGAGCTTGCAAACTCTGCTTTATATTTATAATAGCTCACAGGGAACGTTTATTACTGCCAAAGCCAAGCATGTTTTTCTGCCTTGTGGATACAACATAGCATAGCAGTAACCACATTGACTTTGGACTCAGAGGGCCGTAGGCTTGAAATCTAATTCTGCAAATAACTAGCTGTGTGACATCAGGCCTATTTTTAACCTAAGAAATATTTCTTCATTTGCAAGCCTCCAAATAAACATATAAGCACTTAACAGAGTCCACAAACAACAGACCTAAAATCTAACATGTCCAGGCTGAACTGATGATTCCACATCCATTCCTTTCTCACAGTCCTCATCTCAGTAAATTGCACTGTGATACATGTAGTCTGTGCTCAAGCCTCAAACCTCAAAGTCCTTATCGTATACTCTCCCTCATGCCCTCAAAACCATCACCAAAGTGGTTGATTTTCTAGAATATGTAATTTGAACAGATGCTTAGAATCCCATAAAAACCATAAAAAAAAACCCCAGCAATTCCTCAGAATCAACTGCTTTTCTGAAATTACCTCCGAATTCATCTATTTAAATAATGGTAGCTTGAAATTTCAAGGTCCCACATTTATGAGGACTACTACTATTTTATGAAAAGATGAAGACAAAATATTGGGGATGTCACATATCAAAGTAATGCATTACATTTTGTAAGCTTACACATTTCTTCAAGTCTAAGCTGACAATGAATTAGGATGTTATGCTTAATCTGAAAATGAAATTAAGAAAACAGAAAGATGACCAGAACTAACGAATGAGCTTAGGAAGGTCGCAGGATATGAAGTTAATACTCAAAAATCAATTCTTTTGCTATAGAACAATTGTTCACTTATCATACAACCCAGCCGTTCTAGTCCTAGGTTATTTGCCTAAGAGAAATCAAAGTGTATGCCCACAAAAGCAGCTTTACGTTTAATGGCTGAAAACTGGAAACAGACTCAACTGTCTACCTACAATAGAATGGATGCACAAAATGTGGTAAAGCCATTTAATGTTTCACTACTTGCAGTTCTTAAAAATGACTATTATATACTCATCAACATGGATGAATCTCAAAATAACGATGCTGAGAAGCCATACCAAGAGTCCATATTGTAGAATCCATTTATATAAAATTCTAGAATCTCTAGACAGACAGATAGAAAGCAGTTCATCTAATTGCCAGGGCTGAGGGGCCAAGAGAATAGGAAGTGCCTTCAAATGGCTGAAAAGAAACGTTTGGGGGTGAAACATACTTTCATTATATTGAGTGTGGTGATAGTTTCACAGGTGTGTGTGTGTTTGTGTGTGTATGTTAAAACTTAGTATGTGCCATTAATTTTAAGTTTAAAACAAAGTAATTCATTGCATATTAATAACTGGTACAAGGCTGATTAATATGAAAAGCAAAACCCCTTCAATGCATTAAGTTTGAAAATCATGGCCACAATCTTTCTCATCAGAAATTAATTCTTTCAGAAGTATTATATCTCAATGGTAGTGATCAGAAACATAATTACTGATCACAAAGAAAACATGTGCCAAAACCAGCACTCTACTAACCTAGTATAACTTGGCATGAGTAAAAAGGAAATGTGGCGGATTTCAGCACTATTCATTCAATTATAGTCCACAAAGTACGTCAGTCTTTCATCACATTTGGAAGGAATTAGATAAAAAATATTAAGCCATTTCATTATCAACCAACAAGATATTTTAATATGTCATCTGGCATATTGACATCCATCTGGGTGCTATAATGCACTTCAGATTCTGCTCAGAATTAATGAAGAAGACATGAAATCAGATTTAATTTAACTGTTAAACGCTGGCATGGCTTGGTGCTTTTTCTACCACATTAAATGCCACCTCTAACCCCAGCTGCTCGTTATTTATATTGAAGAGACAGAGCAAACTGCATTACTTCCTTAGCTGAACCTAACCATTAAATTTTAGACAGTATCATAAGAGCATACTCCCATCTCCACCCAGAGACGTCTATTTTCCAAGGTAACCAGTCTCAGTTCCATCGTACTGCTACAACAAAAGGCTGCATCTTTAAAGAAACGAGTTAACAGTGCTACCTTTCAATACTTTTAGGACTGTCAGAGAGAATACTAGTTCTGCATCATCCCGGAGGGCAGAACTAGAGTGACTGAGCAGAGGCTGTGTGTTCCATGTATTAGAACATCTGAGTCATTGCTGCCTGAAGGTGGAATGTCCTGCCTTGGGATACCGATCTTCAGCGGTCGGGGTATCAGGATAGTGAATCAAAAGTTCCCACAGAACTTTAGTTTAACTTTGTCACTTTTTCCAATCCTCAGATCATCTTATGAATTTACAAATAAAATCTACTCTTAAATGCCCAATCCACTGCAATTCAAAAGTCTTCAGTTTAAGCTGATCAAACTATAACAACTAAAGTCCTAAGTCTTACAGTAACATTTCTGTTTAGTTTCCACTTTTCCCCAATGGACAGTGGCTTACAATATTACGCCTTGACCCTATTAAATTACTCTGATGTTGAATGAAAAATATGTGCTAAATATGTGTCCCATTTCCTTGCTCATTTAACGTCAAACGCAAATTCCTTTTTCTTCCCAAAGAATATAGATCTAGCAGGGACAAGTAAAGATCTGAAAGAAATCTAGTCCAATTTCCTCATTTTACAGCCTCACAAAGGTATCGAACTTTGCCCCAAATCTCATAACTGATCAGTATAATGCCTATTAGCACTGCACTAAATCACTGTCACTTATTTCCTCTATAAGTACACTGTAAAGAAATGTGTATAACCATTCACTTAGTTATGTGGAAAGTTATCTGGACACTAATGTCGTAGTCAATGGTGACACTGCTAAAGACTCCAGACACTTTGCGCTGCCTCGCGCTATTGTTTTGCCGGAGCTGTTAACACTCCTGGACCCTAAATATGTAGGGTGTCGTAGGGTTACAGAAATGGATACAGGAGAGGGTGTACATGTGGACAGCTGTGAATTTTTAAACAGGGGGATAGAATTTATTTCTAACTTCTGGAGTTTCAGAATCTGGTGGAAAAGGATACATATGCTTTAATAAAAAACAGAAAAGGAGTGATGAGGTAATAAAGAGGGACTACTAGTGGGAATGCAAAATGGTGCAACCACTTTGGAAACAGTGTGGCAATATTCCTATAAAGGTATATATACACTTAGCCGGCACCCAAACCTACTCCCAAGAGGAATGAAGACCTATGTCCGCACAAAGAATGCAGGCTAGAGGAAGCAGTACAAGACAGCAGTTAAGAAAACGGGCCCTAGAGTCAAACTGCCAGAGTCTGAATTCTAGCACTGCCACTAATCATATGTGTCATCTTTTGGCAAGTTATTCACTCTGCCTCACTTTCCTGAACTGTAAAATGCAAATAATTCATAAGGCAATTGTGAGGTTTAAATTAGGTTAATACATATAAAATGCTTGAAACATGGTCTGGCACAAAGTAAGCCTTCAGAATTATGGCTATCAGAAGGGGAATAGGGTTTATTATATAACATTATGATGGTATTTTTCTTAGCAAGTCAGAGGACATTTTAAAATACACATACACACCCACAGCAACTGCAGTACAATGTAGTGCTTAACAGTTTACTGTATTTTGTTTATGGTCAATATTAAGCCATTTCATTATTTCCAATTCTGACTGCCATGGAGAACTGCAGGCAAGAAATTTTACTTTCCTAAGATTTGGTTTCATCAACTATAAACAAAGACACTGCCACTTACCTCAGAGAATTATTGTTAAGAATGTAATAACATGTATAAAGTGTTTATATGCTTGGCACATGGTAGCTAAAAACTGATACCATTTTATTACACTATTATTTATATAAGTACATATATATGTAATATGTATATAATGTATGAGTACATTACAACTTGAGTGACCATTCATCTAGTCTGTATCTGCTTTCGATCATCCCAGTTTACACAGGTTCACAATGAAATTACCAACAGCCATTCCTCTTCTATCTCAGTATGTTCCAGTTCAGATATACATTATATGGTCACCCTAATACATACCTAAAATACTTTCAAGATTTTCCCTCTATTTAGTTCTTCATCCTCTTGAATTTTCTCTTATTCCCTTTTTACTGACATTACCTCTTTGCTATCCAACTCACCATCCCCCTTTCCAAATACACAATCTCTGGCTGCTTTCCAGGTGATGGGTGACCTCAGTGCTTCAAGTCCAGGCTCCTCTGTGGTCTCACATGCCTCAACAATGCCATACTTCCAAAACCTAACCTTTCTGAAATTCCTATCTGTCCCTCCAATCTCAACTCCAGAATAAAACCTAGTGACCTAAAACACCACCACCAACAATGGATTAAAGTTTTAGCTCTCTTGAGAGATAGCTACATGTTAATAGGTAACTCCTAGAGAGACAACACCTTAATCCAAAGTAGACAATCTTTAGTAACATCAATTTCAGATACTACAAAAGCTGAGGAGGAGAGATCATTTGAGGACCATTTCCTCTCCACAAACCAAACAACTGGGTTTCTACTAAATAAATATACCATAACAGCCTTGATTTCCTTCTTTTTGCTGGTTCCCAAATAATACAGTCAAAAACACCAAAGGCTCTTAGCTCAAGTATCAGATAACAGTTCCTAAAGGGTTTTGTCCTGCGCACTCCCTCTTTCACTCTACAAATGCTCCCCTGGGTTACTGTGATCACTCCCCTGAGTTCAATGTGTATACTGATGGAAGTCCTACCTCCAGCCCAAAGCTCTCCAGCCTAGGTGTCTTTCAGTTTAACGTCACATACCCAATTGCTTATCTGCCTCAACCTTAACTGAACTCTACTCCTCTCCCACTCAACTTATTTTCATTAAACTTCCTCATCTAACCAGTTTCCCTAAACCAAAAACAAGGTCATTATCCTTGCCTCCTACCTTTCATTCTCTTTCCCCACTGCCAAGTAACAATCAGATTCTCTCAACTCTTCTTCCAATCTGTTTCTTCCCAACCCTAGAGCCACTAGTCAAGCTCTGGGCACCAGCATGTCTAAAAATTACCAAAAGAGTTGCTAACTAATCTCCTAGTTGTTAATCTCAGTACCTCCAATTCATTCCCACTTAGGCTAGAATGATCCTTCTAAAATCAAGGTCTGATCATGTTTTTTCCCCCTACCTTAAAACTCCATTTAATGACTCACTGTTATTCTCAGGAAACATTCAGTTCTGTATTATGACTCACAAGGACCTTTATGGTTTGGTCCCCACTTTTCTCTTCAATCTCATTTACTGCCTCTTCCACTCATAACTGTGCATATAACCGTTCTCCATTTCTTCGTGTTCCTCAAACCCATTACCCACACTCTCTCTCTCGTTACCAGGGCACCACACTTGCTGTTCACCTCAGCAGTGCATACTCTTCTGAACTTGACATGGCCATCGCTTCCTTCAGGAAGCCTTCCCCAACCCTCCAAATCTACTATTAGGCACTCTTTCGATGTAACGTGTGCCTTCCCTTCAGGGCACTTGTAATGCAGAGGCTGCACCTCCAAACCATGGGGGGAACTTACGTCCAGAATTTCAGATATAGAAGTTCATGGATATGGCATCCTGCTTTGGGTGCCATATTTTAAGAGACACTAATAAACTAGAATGTATCCAGAGAGAAGAGAAAGCAGGATGGTGAGAAGTCTGAAAATCATGTCATGTAAGCAAGAGTTAAAGAACCTAGAGAGATTTAGCCTAGCAAAAAGCACAGGAGGAAGATATGACAAACTTCAAATAAGTGTAGGCCTTAGCATACAGCATGTGAAAGAGGAAACAGATTTATCGTGGGTTGTCACAGGAGGGTGGTTCGAAAGTCATTATGGAGAAGTTTTAGAAAAGCACCCCCTAAAAGATATTGGGTTGTCTAGAAAAGTAGGGAATTCATAGTCACTAGAGGTTTTTAGATGCGGGACACTAAAAAGATTCCTATGTTTGGGAGAAGGTCCTACTAGACAATATTTACAGTCCAAATCAATCCTCAAGATTCTAAGACACCTAAATTTATAAAACATTTTAAACATGATTAGGTAGCAGCTGAATTAAAGCACAGTCCCCTAATTAAAAAAAATCAAAAAACAAAACAAAAAAACTACCCTAGTAAGAAGCATAACTTCCTAACATGTGAGATTTAACTGCCTGTTTCACAAAGAAATCTGAAGAATTCCTAATTAATAAAAATAGCTGAATACATTATTTTTCTATATTAAATGAACTTTTTAAAGAAAACAGATATTTTCGATAAGACTGAAAGAAGGGAGTGTCTCCTACTTTATTTGACTCTGTGTGAAAAACCAAAAAGACACCTAAATGTCAATCAGTCAGTTTATTCAGATAGAATGCTTATTTCTCAAAGGGAAAAATGATATCAAAAAGGCATATTTAGTATATAATAACTTTTAAAAAGACTTTGGAGACATATTAATTAGGTTTCTGATTTATACATGAGGAAAAGGGAAAGGCAGGAAAGAATTTTTAAAGGTTTCCAAATGTTTCACAGAATTGTGAAGAAGGCCACGGGTACAAGAAAAACTACTGCGGAAAATGGGGTGAAAGGAGACTGTGTCCTCTCTGCTGTACCTTGAGGTTGAACTGATATGGAAAGGAAGCCATTTTTGCATGAATGAGAACACAAAATGCAAAAAGAGAATAGACAGTATTTATTCTCATGGTATATGACTTTAAAAAGCACATAAAATGTCTACATCAGTAACTCACTGTCATCTTTAACTCACCAATACTTACAATCTCCACACTTTCATTTTACAACACTTAGAGGAAAAAAATTCTATTGTCATTAAAACATCACATTTAATAGATACGTTGCACTTTTAAATTTGATTTTATTCAGGGAGATGGGATGGTCTTCTCTCCCCATAAGAAACACTTTTATAATAAGAGTCTTTAAAAATAAACTAAACTTGTAAAACATTATTTCCCTTTCTACACAACTTTCTAAAACAATTCTACATATATGAAAGGCTATAACAGGGAAGCAACTTAGACTGGAAAGCCCATTATAGGTGGAATTGTGCCCCATTCTCCCTCCTATCACAAAAAAGAGGTATGATGAGGTCCTAACCCACAGGACCCCTGAATGTGACCTTATTTGGAAGTAGGGTTGTTGCAGACATAATTAGTTAAAATAAGGTCATACTGCAAGACGGTGGGCCCCTAAATCCAACATGATGAATGTCCTTATAAGAAACTGGCCATGTGAAGAAGACACAAACAGGGAGAAAACCACATGTTGACAAGTCAGAGATTGGAATTACGCAGCTACAAGCCTAGGAATGCCAAGGATTGCCATCAAACCACCAGAAGCTGGGGAGAGGCAAGAAAAAATTCCCCTGCAGGGGTAACATGGCCCTCCTACACCTTGATTATGGACTGCAAGCCTCCAGAACTGTGAGACAGGTTTCTGTTCATAGGGCTTCACTGTGGAAGCCTGAGGAAATGAATACAGCTTCATTTGATTAGAAGAGTGAAAACAGTCAGACAACTCTAAATGTTACAATCATGATCACTGCAATCCAACGTCTAATCAAAAGAGGATCTGGGCCTTGCTTGGGAGTAGTCACTGTTAACAAGATCTCCAGCTCATCAGAAGTGAGCCCATGTCGCTGTTAATTGTCCCACTTATTCACTATTTAGGCTAGATGGCTATGTAGGCCACTAGGTTTTTTATAAATTTTTTTCCATCATTTTTTTATTGGACAGTCTTCATGTTCTTACTTTACATTTCATTTACTTATTTTGACTAGGTAGCACACCTACACAGTAAAATGGGATATAAAGTATTTCACCCTCACTTGTCCACAAATCACCGTGTTCTTCAATCCCAAAACAACCATTATTAATAGTTTTTTGTATCTTTACACTGTGATTCCATGCATCTAGAAAAAAATTATTTATCATACATGTGATGGACATCAATGTTAGCATATTCTGTGTATCACACCGATCCTTGTTTTTACCACTTCATGTACCTTGTGAGATCACTCTGCGCATGTAGGACAGGTTATTTGCTCTACTGCATTCTACCATGCAGGTGCACCATAATACGTTTAACTAATCTCACAGAGATGGATGTGTAGGTTGCCGCCAATATTTGTCTTTATCACAAATGATTGCTCCCATGTTTATTTTTCCTGACAGCACTTTAAGTTTTCTGGCATTCTGCATATACACACACATATATGTATATTACTCATTTATGGCATGTCTTTACCAACCAGGGTCTTATGAAGACATGCATTTTTGTTTTAGTTTGTAGCAGAACACCTGATTGTCTGGCACACAGCTAGAGCAGCAAGTATTTATTGAATAAATGAATGTTTGTACTTAACCCCACAAAAGAAAACCATATATGACAGCTAAAAAGTACAACAGAACTTTCCTTCAAGGCAAAGTAAGTCATAATTCCCAAACTGATCAGAAATGTGTCCATCATGTATTAATTTTCTATATTGTGTCAAGTTAAATTGTTATATTTTAGTTTGATCTAGATTTGATACACCCTGTGAACCACGGAGCGTCTCAATTTAATTTAGCCCATTTGACTGGTCCTTCAGAATATTAACCCAAATAGTAGATACTTAATTGGACCTCGGCATCCTCATACGTAGTGGCCCTCCTACACTGACAATATCATTAACATGCAATTTCTACTACCAGCTATGCTTTTCCAGTCACTAGAAGAGTGACTCAGTGTGGTAGTATTTCTGGTAAATGCAGAAGGAGCTGAAATCTCAACCTATCCTGCGAAAGTCAACCCTTGTTTAACTTGTCCCAATTGCCTTCATTAGGAATTAAGACAGGATAAATCGTGTCATTCTCTTTGAGGAGAAGCCAGTCTGCATTTCGATCAGGACCTGGCACACTAGGGCCTAGAAGTAAAAATGCTCACTGACAAACTGTTCATTGGGGATGGAAAAGGCCGAACACTTTAAAGACAAATAAGCACAAAAGGAAAGTAAGTTTTACTCATTTTTAGATTATTAAAATCTGCCAAGTCTGCAACTTGTACTACAAAAATATCTCTACGTGTTCAACTGTTCAACATTCAAATTAGCAAGTATACATATATTATTATTCAGTATAAAGGTCGCCATTTTAAAGAAGCTTAGTAATCAACAGTTTATTCCAAGAGAAAACTACAGACTGGCTCCCTGACAACTTTAATTCCACCCACTTCTGCACAATTACAACCAACCATGTTTGTGACCAAGAGCCAAATAACCCCTAAACTTAGCAAAGAAATCATTAGAAAGGCTCATGTTTATAAAAACAACAACACTTTGAAGGGTTCTTTGTGCTTAAGAGTAGAAGGGAAAATGATACATAAAACTGTAAGGTATCTTAGATGTAAATGGCAATCCTGATCTTATGTGTATTCTGAAAACTGGACTTCCGAAAAAAAATAAGAATTCATATTTTTTAAAAAGTTACATCCATATAACAATAATTTGGAGTCTTTTTTTTTTTTTAATGAAAAAAGGAACGTGCCGGACTGCTTGTGAAGGCGTTTCCCACTCTCAGAGAGATTTTATATCGATCCATGTTTCCTTCTAGTATTTTTAAGGTTTGCTTTTTTAAACACAACTCTGGAAAATCAAGAATTTATCTTGGTATCAAGTGTGAAGTAGAGGTCTAGTTTACTTTTTTTTTCCCTAATTTTTGTGTTTTGGCAATTACTTCTATGAGGTTCTGATAACTATGTTCACTGGTCCATGGTCTACTGTAAAATCCACTCTGTTTCATCATTAAAGGTCAGTTAAACAATTTGTCAAAGCTTTCAAGGAAAAATTAAAAGGTAAATGAGATAATTTACTTAAAAGGAAAAGTGCACAATACCAATTAAACCAGGAGAAAAATTATTCCCCTAACTCAAAGGTTTTCAACCCAGTGCAAGGTACAATGGTCTGGACAGTTTTAAGGAAATTAATTTCCAGATCTCCACCTGCCTTCTGTACCCTTTTCTAAAACTGATGCCCATCACTCATTCTCCTTTTCTACTTTCCCGTTCACAATAGCTCTTCTGTATTATAGAAGAAAGTCATATTTGTTACTAATCTCAAAGCTTAATAAGGTACTTTGCTTCAAGAAATCAAAGGGAGAATGAGGAAGAGTCAGTCTCATGGGAGCAAAGCAAGAAATACTGAAACTCACAGGTGGACTCCTTATCTAATCAATCAATCAATGTTAGAATTCATAAATGAAAATAGTTTTCCAGTGGTTATTCAATGCAGGTGTTGCCATGTTTATTACAATGAGAAAAGACAGATCATTTCTAACAAGAAAACATACCCAATTTGACTGGTTTGACAATGAAACCTAAGTTATAGCAACATTTTCACTGAAGTGAGTAAGCAAGAACCCAAAGGCTCAAGGCTTTTGGCAAGTTGTGTGTGTTTCTTGCAAGGAACTGACACATACAGCACTGTCTATTAAATTTAAAATATGCATTGCCTATATTTATCCTCCCTCTCTGCATTTTAGAAGTAAAATGCACAAGAATTAGTTATTTCATACTATAATTATGAACTAAAAATCTGAGGTAAATATGAAGAATTAAAAGTTCTGCAGCAGTAGTCTGAAATGTTATTTATAACATGATAATTATTGGATCAACATAAAAAGGTACTATTCCTAACACTGAATGATCCTGTTTTTCTTGGTTGATTAAATTTATATCAGTGACATACACAGCTATAGCAATGGTCATTTTTTCAAGTGTTTCTTTTACCTTGCTAATAAAAGAAATACATCTTGGTGTGAAAAGCATGGAAAATATAGAACTGTTTTAAAAATCTGATAGTCACCATCCCCCCAAACTACATACACTGAGTAACAGTTGTATATGTACAACCTTGTATCCTACTTTTAGCACTCTGACAATCATTCAACCATTTCTCTTTACGGAAAATTTAAGTAATTTTCAATTTTTCTTCAATATAAATAAAGCTTTACTGAATATTTTTTGATAGAAAGTTTTTTTTAAGGATAAATGAAATACGGTTGATCCATGCAATGAGATACTATTTAGCCATGAAAAGGAACGAGCACTCACACATACTAAAACATGGTTGAACCCTGAAAAATACACACTAAATGGAAGAAGCCAGTTACAAAAGGCCTACTCGTGGAAGTGTAAAGTGGAACAGCCACTTTGAGAAACAGTTTAGCAGCACCCGAAAATGTTAAACATCAGGTTACCATGTGACCCAGCAATTCTACTTCTAAGCACACATCTAAGGTAAAACATGCATCCACACACAGGTGTACATGAATGTTCACAGCACCGTTACTCATAATAGCCAAAATGTGGAAACAACCCAAATATCCATTAAACGATGGATGAACAAAACGTGGTATATCCACACAAATGACGAACATTCAGCTGTAACAGAATGAAATGCTGATAAATGCCAAAACAGAGATGAACCATAAGATAATATGCTTAGTGAAAAAAGCCACACACAAAAGGCCATATATTGTATAATCTCATTTATATAAAAACGTCCAAATGAGGCAAATCCAGAAAGACAGAAAGTAGATTAGTAATTGCCAGGGACTGGGAGGAAGGGAAGAATGGGCAATGGCAGCTAATTTCTTTCTGCAGTGATGAAAATATTCTAAAATTAGGTAGTGGTGATGCCTGCACAAAGCTGATGTATATGCTTTAAAAAGATGAATTACAACATGTGAGTTACAATTTTAACACCAATTCTGATGTGCAGAACACAACCAACACCAAGTAATTCTCCAACACCAGCTGGGTGTCTTACAATTCAACTCAATTCTGACAATATCTACCTAGAAATAGCATTACATTCCGTAAGTTAAGGGCTCAGTCCTACAAGACTGCTCCCCTACCCCTTCAGAAGCCAATTCATATGTCCAGGTTGTCACCTGTGCTTCTGAGGTTCCCATGACACCCTTCTCAGGTTTCATTAAATTGACAGACCAACCCACAAAATTCCGAGAAACATTTCACTTACTAGATTACCGGTTTTGTAAAGGGATATAATTCAGGTACAATCACGTGGAAGAGATATATAGGACAAGTAATGGGGAAAGGGGCACAGGATTTCCAAGCCCTCTGAGGGCTCCACTCTCCCAGCACCTCCACATAGGCACTAACACAGGGGCTCTCCAAACCTCATCCTTTCAGGTTTTTATAGAGGCTTCATTACATAGGAATGACTCATTAAATCATTGGCCATTGATGATTCGGCCTCCAGGTCCTCCCTCCTCACAGGGTCAGAGGGGTGTGACTGAAATTTCCAACCTTCAAATGACTGGTTGGTTTCCCAGGCAACCAGCCACCCTTAAGTGTGGTCCAAAGTCACCTCATTAACATAACAAAAGACACCTCATCACTTAGGAAATCCCAAGGGTTTTTAGCAGCTCTGTGCCAGAAACAGGGACTAAGACCAAATATACATTTCTTATTATAAATCATAATATCTCAATAAAGCTGTTATTTAAAAAATAATATTCCCAAAAAGGGGGAGAGAAGGGTTATTTCCTTACAGTGTACTCTTAGAGGCAGAAATACTACTCTTTGATATATGCCAAAACACTTCTCTGCCAAAGGTTCTACAGATTTATATTCTCTCCAGCAATGTATTTAGTACCTGCATCACTGTGCCCAGATGAATGATCATCATTTCTTAAATCTTACAATCTGGGAAGAAAAACTAGCTATTGATTATTTTTAAAACAACGGTTTTCCCTATTTTAGTCATATTTTTCTTTTGCAAAGGGTCATTTTTTACATTGTTGGCTTTTAAAACAGACACCTTTATGCATACAGTTGTTTTACTGTATACACAAATGCTTCTATTTCTCATTAAACAGAGAAATTACTTTCTTATCATTTTGGCCAGCAATAATTAACTCATCCTGAGTTCTCCTTCCACTTTTAATTTTAAAGCTTTCCTTGACGTCAAGATACTTTTCAAAATAGTCCCAATAACCACTCTCCTTTTCAAACAGGCAGATTAAAAGGACACTACAACGAGTCCACCAGGGTTACATATATTTCCAGTTTCCTGACAGCAGTTCACTTTCAAGTGAAATGTCCAAGTGATTCACACAATATTGTAAAACATGGAGTAGCAAAAAAAAAGAAATGAAACATTTACTAACACTTTCTGCAGGCCAAGTACTTAACGTGTACCTCATTTAATCCTAACAAACCCCATTACCTGAACTTAACCTAAAAAGAAAATAAAAATCACCAACGGTAAGATCTTGCCAGGCAGCAAATATGTGACCAGACTAGGGATCAAACTGAGGTGTGCTTAATTCTAAAGTCCACATTCTTCCTGCCACTTTGTAGTGCTTCCCAAGCTCACGGACTCAAAGTCAGACAAGACTTTGGATACTAGTTCTGCCAATTACAATGTGACTAATTTCTAAGATTCTTCAGTGTGTATGTACATATTAACAAAAACAAAGTCATTATACACAAGACAATGTGAAAATAGGAGGCTAAAAAATTCACTATGGAAAAAACGTTTTAAAAAAATACCAATTTTTTAAACACCAAAGTGTATGGAATAATTTAAACACTTCTCTTGAATTTATATCGACTCGCTACATGTTTCAACAAGCAGAGGTTCTTGCACATTCAATTTACAAACATGGATCACTAGGTGAAAAACGTTTTCTTAGGGACTGACTGCCAGTCTCCACTTTAGCCAACAAATGCATCATTTCTCAGTAGAAAAAGCCACATCAACTACACAGCTTTGTATTCTTCTTTACCACATGAGATATGTTTTCAGCAGTATGTGCACCATGCACCATCCAGGAAGTAGCACTGGGGAATAAAAGAAATGGCTACTTTAGCTGCATTAGAGATAAAAGACTGCAAGAGCTGTGAACAAGCAGTAACACAGCACAGAAAAGGACAAGGTCAAGAACAATAAAAACAGCGCAAGAAAACTGTCTACTCTCCCCTAGGTAACGAACACCATTGTGGTAAAGAAAAAGTCATTTAAATGATAAAACTCTTAAAGGACCCTTGACTAGCTCTAAAAACTGCCACTTTTAAGATCCAATCATCCACTTGACAAGAATCGGGACTGATTTCCAAAGGATGCATGTACACCAGTAACAATTCCACAAGGATTTTCACATTCACGGAACAAAAATCAACTCAAATGTTAAAACAAGAATTCTAATACAAACATTTTCTTTTTTCAAGAACTCCCTCATTCTTCATTCGGACATATAAAAAAGCAATAGCTTATAAAACTGTCATAATTTGGATTAAGGTCTTCAATAAAACACACTTATTTGGTACATTCACTATGGAAAACAGTATGGAGATTTTTTAAAAAACTAAAAACAGAGTTGCCTTATGATCCAGCAGTCCTACTCCTGGCCGTATATCTGGAGAAAACTCTAATTCAAAAACATATATGCACCCCAATGTTCAGAGGAACACTAGTTACAATAACCAAGACATGGAAGCAAACTAAATGTCCATCCACAGAGGACTCAATAAAAAAGATGTGGTGTGTGTGTATGTATGTATATATATGTGTGTATACACACACACACACACACACACACAAATACACACAATGGAATACTACCTAGCCATCAAAAAGAATGAAACAATGCCATTTGCAGCAACATGGATGGACCTAGAGATTATCACATTAAGTGAAATCAGAGAAAGACAAATATCATATCACTTATATGTGTAATCTAAAAAAAAGGCACAATAAACAAACAAACAAATAAAGGTATAAATGAATTTATTTACAAAATAGGAAGAGACTCACAGACACAGAAAACAAATTTATGGTTACCAAAGGGGACGGCGTGGGGGATGAGGGAGGGGCAAATTAGAAGTTTGGGATTACCAGATACAAACTACTATACATAAAATATATAAAGTACAAGGTGCTATTGTTTAACACAAAGAACTACATCCAATATCTTATAATAACCTACAGTAAAGAAAAGAATTTGAAAAAAATATATATATATTTGTATAACTGCATCACTTTACTATACACCAGAAACTAACACATAAATCAACTGTACTTCAATTTTTTTAAATGCACATTTTTCTTCTAAAATTATTTTAATATTGAAGCATCAACAGGACTTGGGGCAGAACAGTAAACAGGAACTTATCTACAGCCCCCTATTTTATCTTAGGGCTATTATTAAAATAATTCTACTGTATATAGAATCATGTACTGTTTTCCTTAGCTGATAAAATACAATCAAGCTATTGTGCAATGGTAAGAGGGCTCTTAAGAAAAAAATCACTGCTGAAGTAATTCTTGTCTCCTGGGTAACTTACCATAAATACCATTGTTTTTATCACAACTTTACTTATAGCTTTACTCTATATCAAGCAAAATTTCCACTTCTGTAAGATCCTTTCAAACTAAAATAATAAAAAGTAATGCTTTTACGATCACAGTATTTGCTAAAGTGAGAAGTTACAGAATAGTATGTGCACTACGATCTTGCTTTTGTGGAAAAATATTTATCCACTGATTTGTCTGGATGGATATTCATCACAACATTATTAGCAGTTATCTTAGGTTGGTAGGACTATGATGTGCTTTTTTTTCTTTAGTTGATATGTATATTCTGATTTTCTGTATTAAATACAAAGCTTTTTTTTTTTAGTGCTTGTGCATAAGAGAGAGAACAACTTAAGTTAAAGCAAACTAGGTGTCCTATTTTATTCAATATCACCAAATCAAACTCATGTATTCAGAGTTAACATAATGCAAATGCTGCTCAAGAAATGTTAGTGAAATCCCCAAATCAACAAGGTTCAACTTTTAAACAATAAACCCCCTCAGACAGGAAAATGGTGCCTATAAGGAAGAAGTAACTTCATGTCTCCTTTTATAACTGGGTTAGGATAAGGGTGGGAAATGGCTTGGAATGTCCAGGTGATCACAGGAAAGACCATGGGGAAAAAGTACTAACTCTTGAGAAGCAAGACAAAATCATTTCACTGATTTAGAGACACTGATTGATATCAGAGTAGCAGAAAGTTAATAATCAAAGATAGTAAACAATGGGCCAAAGAATAAAAGAAAAAGCCAGGAAAAAAAAAAAGACTACAAAAAACTGAATGCAGGTGTATTTATGTAAATCATTCTGAAAAGTAAACGGGAAAAAAAAAGCCATCTAATAATTTATAACTCAAATTGAATCAGCTCTGGTTTCAATGGGCTTACCACTCAGTATAAAGCCAAGAACACCCTCAAAGGCATCTCAAGATCTTTTGTGCCTGCTTTGGGATGATTAGGTATACAGTTAAGCAATTAACATACAAACATGTAAATAGCTGCTTTTTACACATTAAATCAACCTAAACATAATTACTGGATGTGAAGGGAATGCAAATTCAAAAACACACAAGGTAAAGTACTGAGGTTATTTTATTGACCCCCATGAACAAATTATCTTTAAACCAAAATAAGGAACCCTACTAAGGTAAGCCATAAGAAATTGCCAATATTCAAGCATTTTTTAATCTATAAAAACAGCAATTTCATCTAGTCCCACTCAGTGGTCTGTTAACAACTACCTCTCTGGAAAAAAGGCCCCGGTTTGTAGTTTTGCCAATCCCCACGTCGTAAACAGCCCCACGGCAGCCAGTTTCAGGTCGTCATCATGTCATCGCTGAACAGGGAACTGGAGCGAGGAACACGATGAGCTCACCAGATCCAGCACAGCTCTGGTGCTACCAGCACCCCAACCTAGGGGTCATCAGAGTGCTTCCTAAATCTTCTCATCCTTTTCTAAAACAGGCTTTTTTTGCCTGAATAATCCAGTTTCCTACTTATGCTATGGAGAAAGCAAAACAGTGATGGGCGGCAGGGGGCTATTTTAAACTGAGCTATGAGGAAATGAGCTGATATTTAAGCTGAGATCTTAAAGATAAGAGGCTAAGGCTAACCTTGCAAAGATCTGGGGAAGAGCATTTCAGAGGAAACAACTAGTGTGAAAGCCTTAATTAGGCAAGAACAAGCATGGCATGTTTGAGAAAATGAATGCTAATGTGGCTAGGAGGTCGCGAGCAAAGGTGAGATCCTCTGAGAGGCTGTCAGGGCCGTATCATCTAGACAGAATGTGAGACAGTTTGTAATTTCTGGGTAAGTATAGTTTGGATTTTACTCTGAGTGGACTGGATGCAACTGCACATAATAGTTTGATAAATATGTGAATGAATGAATGCATACTTTAATGCATTGTTTTAATGACCCTCTATGAGACTTAAGTCACAACTTAATTATATTAACTTTTCTCAATATAATCATTTTGACGACTTCACAATCTATGGAAAACATAAAGTTAAGGTCATACAAGTATGACAGGCCTCAAACTATGTAGATAGCTGAAACAAACATAGTGGTAGGACTCCACATCAGTTCAGAAATAAGGATCTTATTAATCCAAGACAGTTATTTCATCTATGAAATGCTAACGTATGAATTCAGGTGGGTCAATTTCAGATTCTAATAAGGATGACCCAACTGGTCTACAAGATATAAATACTGTAGGAAAACACTAACTAGTGTCATCCAAAATGACTTTACATAGTACGTAAATACACTTCTAAAAAATTATAATGGCCATGTTATAAAATAAAAAATTTTTAGTACTTTAACTTCTTATTTTAATGTGAAAGCAAAGTCAAATATCAAGTATGATTTATTCAGTTTAAAATACCAAGCATACACAAGTTAAATTATATTTGCTTATTACAAAAACTATAATCATACATACAAATACATCCATGTCCACACCTCTATGATCATGAAAATTAAGTCCACATTATGGCCACACAAAAGTTCATCAGACAAGTCAATCAAGACATAAATTACTGCACATTATACAAAAATAGGGAAATGTTTAGACTGGTTTATGGAGAATAATTTAAGCTTACACATAAAAAATTACTCATTCAGGAACTTCTAAGCCACCTATTTGACAAATGTAAAGGATTTCTTTCAACCAACAGGAAATGAGACCTATAACTCAGAAAAAAAAAGAAAAAACTTGTATCAGCAGAATGAAATACTTGAAGTTTGCATATCATTAATCTCCCATGCACTCTCATTTTCCACCTAAACATCAGTTAAGCTGAAGTTTAAATACATTCAGGTATTTTTCCTTTAAGAGCACAAGTACCCATACAGTAACTGTCACTCAGCTGACTTGTGCACATTTAACACAGCTAGCTGCTACTTCACCACAGAGCTGCAATGCCGGTGCTTACAGGCCCCTCTTCTCTGAGGGGAGAGTACACAGGCAGCGCAGTACTGAGGACAAGGCATGCTAATGATTATCTGCACCCTGAACACCCTTCCCTAAAACCATCAGATTCTGTCTGAGCTTTCTACAAAAAAATAAGAAATGCTGAGAATGTTGTCAGGTAAACTACTTACTTAGTAATGGCAACAGCTTTTTTTTTTTTTTAACAAAAGGAGTTTGGAAATAGAAAAGTAGTAAGTTTCAGCTCCCAATCTCATTTGAGCCCACATCCCTGATAAAAGAAAGGTACAATGCACTCCAACTTGCAGTGTCTACATCCAGGTAAATTATCACACTCAGAATTCAAGAAACAAAGCCTTAAAAATATGGGGCAAGCCAAAAATAGTTTTTTTTTTAAAGCATCACCCTACTTCCAAACCAAGCTTTCCTTTTCTTTATTCTATTTACCTTATCTCCTCTGTCCCTTACCATTTTCCTGTGTATTTCACCTTCTATACACAAAAAACCGATTTGAAACTTAACCTCTTCTGTCTCTAAGTTTGTTTTAACTTAATTCTTATGGAACGATATGGTTTTAGGTGAAACACTTTTAATTGAAATACTTAGTTTCAGAAACATACATATAAGCTGTTATCAAAGAGACGAATAACAAGCGGTCATTTTGCAGATGAGAGTACCCACACGTGCAGAATACCGGGGATTCTGAAGTGAATACAACAAAGCTCTTTCCCTAAGTACACTAAGGCAAGACTGTGCTGGGCAGGTACAGGAAACCTCAGGGAAACCTATGTGCCAGAGGCAGAACAAGCCAAGGAGAAACTAGTAGGACATGTAACTAGAGAAGCCAGCCGCACAGGTGATGGAGGGCAGGTAGGCACTCCGCACTCTGGCACTTACTCTAAATAATATGGAAAACAACCGGAGGGTTTAAAACATAGGAGTAAAATAATCAGACTTTCATTTCAAAAGGATTGCCCTGGTTGCTGTGTTGAGAACAGAAAAGAGCAGAAGCAGCAGGGAGACGAGAAAGGAGACAACTAAAATAACACAGGCAAGAGATGATGGCTGTGTAGAGAGGGGAACAGCAGTTGAAGACAGCAAGCTGTGGTTATATTTATTCCTAAAGTACATGTTAAGGTAAGTAAAGGACATACTTTCATGGTGCATTACTCTGAATTAGATATGAGAGTGTGAGAACGAGGAGTCAAGAATGTCCTCAAGGTTTCAGCCAGAGGAACAAAGATGGAGGTGACATTTAATAAGATGAAGAAAACTGGAACAGGAACCATCACTGGGGTTGGGGAGGGAGGAAAGAGGAGGATGAGGAGATCAGTTTTGACAGGTTAAATTCAGGAAGTCTAATTGGCAATGTTGACTAGGAAGCTGGGTATGTAAGTCTGAAGGTAAGGAAAGAGATCCAGAAAGAGATAGCATTTTTAGTCTGAAATGTATGATAATTCTAGCTACAGGACAGGATGAGATCACAGGAGACTACATACAAATATAGAAGAGGTCTAAACATAGAGCTCTGGGACTCTGCCTTATTTTTCAGAATTTGGGGCAAGAGAAAGGAACCAGCAAAAGAAACTGAAAATACACAGTAGTGTCCTGAAGCAAAGGGAAGAAAGGCTTCCAAGAAGAGAGAATTATTAACCACTTCAAACATGCTGCTGCTACATGCAGTGAGATTAGGGCTGAGAAATTACTAGGTAATTTATTACCAGGGAGGTCGGTAGTCACCTCAACAAGAGCCGTTACGGTAACATGGAAGAGAGATGAGGTAGCATGGATCCAAGAAGAGACAAGGAGTGCTGGTGACAATTCCTTCCAAGAGCAGTAGCTGAAGAAAGATGTTTTATTGGGGGAGGTATGTTTAGTTTAGCTTTTTTTTTTTTTTTTAAGATGGGAGATAATTCAGCTTATCTGTATGCTGATAGGAATAACGCAGTAGAAAGGGGAAACACTGATGAGGCAGCTCAGTGGCAGGCAGGCAGAACGGGATGAACACTGTGGCAATGCCCCACCCTGACAGAAGGGAGACAGAACCAAGGGCAAGACTGGAGGCGATGGTCACAGCATGATAGGAAATGCAAAGAGTAAGGGTACAGATGTGAGGAGACATGCAAAAGTTTTCTCCTGACTGCTTTCATTTTTGATATACAGGAAACAAGGTTATCAGCTGAAAATGAAGAAGACAAAAGGGGCGCTAGAGGTTTGAGGAGAGAGGTGTAAAACAGTCACTTAGCAGACTGGGAGAGTGATTCCACCAGGGAAATACACTGGGATTAAAGGACTGTGGGCAAGAAGGGCCCTCCACAGTCAACAGGAAGGGAGAACACGTCAGCATGGGTATGTCTTCCTCAATTAACATTCAACTGCCAGGTACCGCTGGACTAGCCGGAGAGCTGGAGGGGGCGTGGGGGGGTGGGGAGTGCCAGGTGAGTCCATGAAAGGAGAAATGCTACAAGGAACTGATGCTGTGTAAAAGGTAGAATTTATGACAGTGGACCATGGATTCGAAGCAGGTAAATAATCAAGTGAGGACGTGGAGGAAGCAGGGCTTGGGACAGTAAAAAGGAGGCAGCAGCCACAGATTGTAGTAGATTCCAGACACGGAAGTACCGTTTAAGTGGGGGGCCATGACAGAAGGAGCTGGAAAGACAGGATGTTGAGGCCCTGGTGGAATTCGTGAAACTGTCTGAAAGAACCTTAATAAAGTACAGGCAGGTCTGGTTAAAATGTAATGGAGCTACCTTAAAGACAAAGCAAAGCCTCCCCCTGGGCAAAGTGACCCTGCAGGTGAGGGAAACTAGAAGGCCAAGGGACTGGAACAGAATTATACCACAGGATGTGTAGCTGCAAGTTCCCAGACACAACCTTCATGAAAACCACTTCCAGCACTCCTGGAGAGTCAGCTAGGAACAGCCCGCCCAACTCAGAGGCACGGATGCCAGGCCACAACAGAATGAGCCACATTAAAACCACACACACCGTTTCCCCCAGCCCTTTCCCCACGGAGCTGGACCCTGCACAGGTGAATTCAACAGCATACTGGAGAGGAGCTGGCAAAGTAAGAAGGCAAGCCTCTCAGAACTCTTCCTCCAAAGCAGGCTTCTTGTTCTGAGGCAGTTCTGAGACAGGAAAAAAAGTTCTACACTGTGTGAAGTGTCTGAACACTGATTATTATTCTAAACTGTACCTTCTAATGACTAAAATAAGACTGTCAGTGACACGTGAAAAGAAGACTTTTTACCACCTAAAAGTAACTGGAAAAGCTATCTGGTCTTCCCAAGAGCTGGAGAGGCAGGGAAAGACAATCCCTAGGGAAGCTTTGAAGGTACAGTGAGAGAAAGCAAGCTGTTTTCTGCTTAAACCTTATCAAGTCCCATCCATTGAACATACCAGCCCCACAAATATCCATGGACTCCCTCTATATATTAGATGCAAAACATACACAAAGCTGAATATAAAAAAAATTCATTTCTGCTTTATTGAGCAAAAAGTGAAAGTAGATTAAGTCAAATGAAACAAAATGGTAAGCTACAAAACGGAAACAGTGTTCATCAGTCATTTTCAAACACACCTAAAGTTAACATGGAGTTCCCTAATGCTTTCAAAGAAGAGGGACTTTTATTTTACTATAATCTATTTTGCCTAAAAGGTTTGCAGGTATTTTATGGTGTCATAATAAAGATAACTCATTACCAAGTTTTTTGGCTTTCAGTTCAGAAACTCCCTTTGGATGGGGTCCCAGAGCAGTTTCAGCTAAGTCTTGCTCTGTTCATTATTTGTTAGTGTTATAGAAAGGCTCAGGTATGCTTACGCTTTGAACTGAGGTAGCAGAATGTATAAAGTTAATTATTAATAAGCTAAATTCCAAGTTTTTCCAGCTACTGTGAACAAAATCAGAATAAATGCCCTCACCTAACTATTAAGTACTAAGAATAAGCACGTATTTCTTTCAGTTCCTCTCAAGAATGCACAGGGAACCCATAACATTTCCTGAGACAGATCTAAAGCCTTACTAACATTTAACATTCAATAAAATGTTAAAATATTACTTTTATGGGAACTGAGATTAACAACATTGTAACAGATGAAAACCAACATTCATTTGCAATTTTGAGAATAATCTTATGAATCCTTAACCAAAATATCCCAGGCTCATTATAAAGGATATGAGAAACCTAAATACTTTCATGAGAGAGAGAACTGAGACATAAAAACATAACAGCAACTTATCCTACAGAAAAAAAGTAAGAAATTAATTTAAATCATTTTACAAACATTAATTGATAGCCTCTCACAATCTCTACAGACAATATGGGCACAGCTACAATATTCCAAATCAGTAACATCTTTAATCCATTTTTTTAAATTATACCTGATAAAGGACACATTTTCTAAACCATTCTCAAGGTCTTACAACAACAAAGGCACCCCCGCCCACAACACACACGCATACCCTGATGAAGAAAGCATCAACACATTTCAGATATTCCAACAATTATAAAATGGAACGACCCTCGAATTGATTTAGCCTCAGAACAGTAGGAAACATTATTATTCCTACCTTGGAATAACCTTGAAAACATGTAATTTTTTTCTTAAGGTAAAAAAGATAATCGTTATGGGTACTAATTTCCCGGGGAAATTATTTTAACATGTCTCGATGCTATCGACCGTCAAGAACTCTGATGAAGTCCTTACCCGAATAAAGCACGCTAATCATTTCTTATTCGACTTATCACAGCTTGCTCACCTTACTCTCGTCACTAGTACCACCTCCTATTAGCTTTCTCACCAACACCAGACTATCAGAAGTACACTGTCAAGTAACTCTTCCTACAAGAAATACACAGTTAAAAGAAAAACTATCACAATTCTCTACTAAAATTTAAGGACTTATTTTCCTTATTATTCGCAGGAACAACCATAAAAAACTATTAGCCAGTAAGTCTAAAAATTCGTAAGTTCTATTTGAATGTACACATTATCGTCCACAATGTATAAGGTGTCAACAAGTCAGAAGGGATCCCCTAAATTCAAAAGCTATCTGTAAAAACAATTACTAATCTACGTCATTTTGTAGTGATCAAGACTGACTTTAGAGCACATTAATTTGGACCTCTGAGGAAGCTAAATAAAATACTTTTTTATCATATGTAAATAAGATAAAAATAAACAGAACTTTAGGTTCAGAATTAATAAATGCAACATATTCTCTTTTTAGTAAGCAGTTTTATCACAGCTAGAGGGAAAGTTCAAATATGGAACCACAAATTATTACTAATAGTCCTTCATTTTTCAGTACTATCAAGTCAATACTATATTTGTTAAATGGTGAAAAGGTCAAAATAAAATTTCTGAAAAGGTGCTTTATTTAAAAATATTTCTTACAGAAAAGGAGTCCACTATTTGTCCTTGGAGATATTTAAAAACAGAAAATGTTGTATAGCAAAGATTATTTACAGAATCAGAAGTACATTACTTTTCAATAAATACACTGTACCATAACATGTAATATGGGAGAGGGAGAGAATAAAATACTAGTTTATTAAACCTCTTCTTCCTTTCATTTAAAAATATAAATTTTACTAAACTGTCAATATGAAAATGTAACACAATAATCTTAGCCCTATAAAGTTACTTATTAACCTTTAAATAGACTGGTATGGACCTACACTTCCTGCAGTTCATCTGCCATTTTTCCCAACTATAAGTAGGCACTAGGGGTGTTAAGACAGTCCCCCTTTGCAACATCGATTATGAGGAAAGAACTTCAAGTTCAGGTTAAGAAACGAGTAATTGTAGGTTTTCTGTGCCCCTAGGAAATCAGCACCCAACACAGGTGCCAGCACGTAATAGGTGCTTAATGAGTATCTGTCCAGTAAATGGTGAGATGTAATTACCTTAGTGCAACATTAGTTTTCTTTTTTCCCTTAAAGTTCTCCCTTGCTCAAAAAAGCAACTCAAGACCATGTCACAGTCCTTCAAAAGCATATAAACTTCTTTATTCATAATGAAATAAAAAGCTGGGTCTCAAAAGAACAAAATGCAACATAAGCAAATCTTTATCTTCTCCATTTTTTCTAAAGAAAACTAGATCAATAAGGCTTATTTTTAAGAAACATCAAAATGTCTACCAACTTTCCTCGAAATGAAAAATCCCACACTAAAAACCTATCTTCTATTTTCCTAATATTGAAAATAATAATAATTATTATTCAACAGTATGTTTATGTTGGGTAAAAAAAGCAAGCATATAAACAAAAACTACGTGTTTGCCCATTTTTTCCTTATTTTGAATCAAGGTACGTGCCTAAATTTTACACGATGTGAAATCAGTTTTGTCTGATGTGTCAAGATTCATTCATTCATTACTTTATTGAGCATCTACTATGTTAGGCCCTTTAACAAAACGCTAATGGTGTAAACTGTACATCAGCACCAAATTCCCCTACAAAAGCTTCTCTCTTAAAATAGTAACAGCTTAAGAGGAATCTCGATGTTGTTTAACGTGCACGTGAAGTCTGTCCAACAGGGCTCCTTTTCAGCTATTAATGCGGCATCAACGAGCCGCTACCTATCACACCTGTAACCAAAAATCACAAGTACCCAGCAAGCTCTAGGTAAAAACAACCTGTAAGAGTAGCACAAGCTCCTCCGAGAAGGTGGTCAGGGCTTTCTCTCCGGGGCCCAGAAAGAACCGCGGAGAGACCTGCGGGCGGAACAAGCCGGGCGCCCCAGTTAGGAGTCCGGGCTCCGGAGCCAGAGGTCCCCGCCCCTCCCGAAACTCTCACCTGGAGGACCCGGGGCCTCTCCGCCCGCCCCTCGCGCCACCCTCCCGACTTTCAGACCTGCAAAGTGGGGGGGGAGGGGGACCTCATTTCCATTTTCCATTAGGGGGACGTCTGGCTTCCTCATCGTCCGCCGGTCGTGAATCTGGAATAGAGCATGTAACCATTTCCCAGAGGGAATGGAATAAAAATCAAAGGCAGGGTCCGCAGGAGGACCTCGCCCAGACCTGAAAATGGAGCCGCAGGCACAGCCCACAGCCCGCAACGCGCGGCGGGTAGGGCCGGGCCGCACTGGCCCCGGAGCTCTAGGCGGCGGGGGTTCGGGACTTCGGGCCCCCGCCCAAGGGGCGGCGAGGGCGAGGTGCGGGGCCTGACGCGTGACCCGGGCCAGAGCTGCACTCACCGTCGCCTTTGTCTCGGCCGCCCGTTCCAGCCGCAGCCGCTCTCGGCGCCGGCTCCCCGGCTCCTGTCGCCCCCACGCCCGCAGCTGCGCTCCCCGGCTCGCTCGCCGCTTCCTGGCCCCTCCCTCCACGCCCAGGCTCGCGCGCAGGCGGGGCGAGAGGCGGCGCGCGCCCTGAGAGCGGCGGGAGGACCGCACCGCCGCACAGCTGCCGCCGCGCCGGCCCCGCCCCCTGCCCCGCCCCTCCGCGCCGCGCACCGCCTACGAGCTCTGCGGGCTAGAAGACCCTTTCGAGCCGTGGGCCGAGAGCCCAGGCTGGAGCCCGCGCGGGAAAGGACGTGCCGGAAGATGGCGACCAGGGCTGGGTGGGAGCGTGCGGGAGCCCCTCCCCGCTCTCGGGCGGGCGGCTGGCAGCTGCGGCTCGCGCCCCCTCCCAGGACTGCGCGAGGGGCGGCGCCTGCGCTGGAAGTGGGGACGCTCCCAGTCTGGCGAGGGTCGTTGCTGAGCCGTCGGGCTAGTTGTCTCTCAGTTGGGAGCAGTTGAGAGATATATGCCCTAAAATCACTGAACCAGTGATGGAAATGTCAGAATTGTTGAATCTGGCTGAAGGCCGAGAACATCCACCTGGCATTTGAATTGTGCGAAATTACTCGTCTACTGTATCTCTGAGACTCCTTCCGCTGCGTATTTTACATACCCCAGAATCAGAAACACTTGAATGCTCTTGTTGAGCGGCCAACATTCCACCAAAACCTGTAATACTTGGAATATAATATAGTATGTCTTCCCCATCTTGATTGATCATATTAGTGCAAGATTAGTTTTCTTTTCCCTGAGTTAGAGTTCTACCTTGCTCAAAAAGCAACTCAAGATCATGCCACAGTCCTAGGTAGAAAGGTCAGAAACTTTGGAGTCATCCTTGGATCGTCTCATTCCCTCCTCTTCACCTCCAAAATGTCAAGCAAGCCTGTTGGTTGTAATCCTTCTTTGAATTACAAATGTAGTCATCTTGTGTGAATGCCTCAAGTAATAACATTTCCTATCTTTATTCATAAAGGTTAATATTCATTATATAAACATTTTCAGATTTTTCATGTTTTGTTTATAACACATCATATATGTGATTCAATACCTTAATAATACCTAATTTCAGTTGCTATAGCTATTCATACATCCCTCTTGTCAGTGGAAAAAAAGTCAATTAAGAATACAAGTCCATTCAATCAAAGGACACCTTTTGTATAAAAGTCTGTGCATATAATTATTTGCTCAGTATTATACGTATAGCATAGTCTCTTTATATACTTAATTTATCCTTTATGATTTAAAACTATTTAAGGCTACAGATGATACCTTACAATTTGGATTATTTTTTTAGAAATTTCAATACGCTGCTTTTGTTTAAAAAAATTGACAATGTATTTTATCAATGTCAAAATATGGTTTGTAATTACAATCATACCAAATAATTTTTCTGGAGTCACTATTATGATATGTCTGTACTGTCCTTAAAATTGTTCCCAAGTAAAAACTTATTCCAAAAAAAAGTAAAAAATAGACACTATTTATAATTCATCGATATACTGCTAAAATTAAATAACACTGTTATAATACAAAAGAAACTGTCTTGCACACTTACCCATAAAGAAGAAAATAATCGCAACAAAATTAACATGGTATATTTGTGCCACAACAAATGGGAACATTAACACCAAGGACAACAGCTAGCAATGTGCGGGTCTAACCAACTGCCTTCACTGCTCACGAGCTCACAGAGCTGCCACAATGGCCTGATTATGCAATCTCTTAGGTAAATAAATTTTCCTTGAAAAATTTTACAGCAAATGGCTTTTTCCCTAGAAGTATACTATTTTTTTAACTACCTTCCAAAATTTGACACCAGCTATTTATCACATGTAGGGGAGATGGAGTATAGAGACAGAGACTGGAGTTCAAACTAACGACTGATTACCTGGGTAACCCTGACGAAGGTTCTTAATCTAAACCTGTCTTTTCTTCTAATTTAATGGGACCATAGTATTACTTACCTCCATGTGTTGTTGCGAGGAACCAATGAGAGAACTCAAGCAAAATTCTTAGCCCTGGGCCTGGGGCATGCTCAGTGCTGGTAAACCCTAGCTATTATCATTACACAAGCATATAATTAAGCTCATTGCCCTATATTTGTAATACTGAGAAAATGGCTCATAATAGGCCCTAAATGGGATTGTTTGAGTTCTACATCAAGATAGTATTATGTGCAATTAAATCAACATTTTAAAAGCAGCACTAACATTCCTTCTACTGCCACCATGTGCCAGGCACAGTTCTAGGCAACAAAGGAAGCTAAGAGACATAAGGCCCAGATCTAGAATACCTTTACAACTCAATGAAAAGAGACAGACAATTAGTAAACAACAACTCTCTAAGTAGTATGACTATACTTCCTGGTTTGTCAGGGACACCTCTTGTCCTGGCTTAATAGTTACTTGTGCCCTCTTTCATTCTTACTATGTTCCGGTTTGGATGAAATGTGTCATCCAAATTCATTATCCACATAAATTTATCATCCAAATAATTTAATGTGGTCGCTTCTAACTAGAAGTATGTGTATATGCTTGGAAGGCAACTATGCTCACCACGATACCACCAACGCTTGCTTGGGGTAGAGAAGGAACCATCACATCTGTGTGAAGTTAAAGAGACTTAAATTGCTCCTTGGAAGGAACATCTAAATTGGCCAAGTGGACCAAAAGAGGGAGGAAGGGCAGAAGGAAGACTTCATTTTTATATGCTGAGTCAAATCTACAAAGCTTTTCCGTACTTGTTAACAAACTTAGAAAATCCCCTTGACTAATGTTATATTAATTAGTTCGGGGATTTCTTATTTTTTCCTGGAGATATAATAGGGACACTGCAAGACACAAACAATAAAACATGTATTCATTTATTTATGCAACAAATATCTAATGAGCATCTACTATGTATACAAGGTCTGTCTTCAGTGTGACAGATTACAAAAAAAAAAAAAAGAGACACAGGCAATGTAAAATCTAGCAGCAAATACAAAATATCTTAGCTAATTAGTCAACAAGATAATGAGACGCACAGCACACAAAGTGGGATTTGGGGAGATTGAGAAAAATCAGGAAACACATGGAACTTACTGAGAAAAAAGAAAATGACTCAGAGGAAGACCATAGTCTATGGCCCTTCTGCAACTGAAGCAGCCAAAGGTAGGAAAGGAACCTAAGTCAAATTTTGCTGGACACTTTAAGCCAAGGCTGACCCTTGCTGCTCATTAAACCACAAATATTCACTGAATGCCTGCTGTTTGCCAGGTAGCATACCAAATGTTGTGGGAAAACCTCATATAAAGCATGGTCTTTGTCCCTAATGAAGTGTCACACAGCAACATTTGAATAATTAGACATGGTAACCTTATGAATACAGTTGAGGTGATCACTAAGATCTGTATTGGTTTCTTGGAGAGGAATTTGAGGTGGGTCTCTGGGAAGAAGAAAGTCAAGTCTGTGTTTTCTGAACTATGGATTGCACACCTCTGGTGGTTAAGAGGGGTTGGGGTGGGTAGGAAGGAAGGGGAGAGGTACGTGCAGCTTGCCTAGCTTCAACACACAGCCTGTGACAGAACTGCACTGTAGCCTCTTAGTTCAAAACAAAACAAACAGAAAAAGAATTGGGAATTGTAATAAAAATGCCCCTGGGGACAACAAAAGCAGAAGGAGCCTTTTGAGAATCACTCTGCTACATCAGGTTAGAGGCCACCAGTGTCTAAGAATTTCTTTCTTTCTTTCTTTTTCTTTTTTTACAGTTAACATCTATATATGGCAGGTAATTCAGACCTTCCACATATGATAGTGATGAAAGCTTCCTTTATACATGTGTTAAAGTTAAAAATATGAATTGGCTAAAAGAAATCTCTCAAGTAAACAACACTGGCAATAAAGAGGAAAGGGATATGGCACGTTAGGGAGGACAAAGCTTGGCGAGCAGAGGTTCAGTAACTGGCACACACTACAGGTGTGTCCCCAGGGAGAACAAGAACCACAGCGGATCTTGAGCAGAATACTGGCAGTTTAGCATCCAAGAGCGAGAAGACAGAGTCCAAACGGCAGGCAACCAAGAGCCAGTGAAGTCAGCCACAGGCAGGGAGGGGGCTTCTCCCTGCACCTTGAGGAAGCTGCTTGGCCCAGAGGAACCAGCAGAACTGGCCCCAGTGGCCTGTCAGGAAGCCTTTCAGCAGGTACCAGTGAGATTTCCACCTCCACGGTTTACCAGGGCTGCAGCAAGATGGAACACGGACACTCCAACTTACCTCGAAGTGCCTGAACATTGCTGCCCTTTGAACCGGTGGGACAGACATGTTACACTTCCTCCTAGCACGGAGATCTACCTGCTGCTTTCACAAAGGAAGTTTATGATGAGTAAAATTTGAGGGTAAGGTTGAAAGAAAGGGAAGGTGGCAAGTCAGGATCCTTCACACCCCATTCTCCACCCCTCCTCCAGTGTTACTGTCTGATCATGATTCAGCTCTTACTTTCGTCCCCATGACCAGCTGAGCTATGCAGCTGGACTCCGACAGCTTGCTTTCTGCCTCTGCCTCTGTGGTGGTGTACGTGCCCTATATAATCCCCACAACTGTAGTAGGCAGACTGTTGGCAGTGCACTGCCCACTCCCTCCAATCTCCCATGCCCTAATCCCTGGAACGGTAAATGGGATGAGAGATCATTCCCACAACTGTGTTATGCCATCGTTGACCTTAAAATAAGATTATCTGGGTGGGCTTGATCCCATTACGTGAGCCCTCACAAGCAGAGAGTTTTCCATGGCTGGTGGCAGAAAGAGAAGCCAGAGAGAGACTGAAAACATGAAAAAGATTCAACTTGCCATTGCTGGCTTGCAGGTGAGAAATGGGGCATCTAACAAGGAATACAGCCAGCTTCTAGAAGCAGAGTGGCCCCTAGCTGACAGCCAACAAGGAAACAGGTACCTAAGTCTTATACCTACAAGGAACCAAATAATGTGCTTGGAAACAGATTTTTTTCCCCCTCGAGTCTCTAGATGAGAACTCAGACTTGCAGGCACCTTGATTTCAGCCATGTAATACTGTGAGCAGAGAATTTAGCAAAGTCATGCTGGACTTCTGACCTATAGATAATATAAGCTAATAAATGAATGTTGTTTTAAGCCACAGATGGTAATGTTACAGGGCAATAGAAAACTAACACAACCCAGTCACTGAATTAACCCTTCTCTAGACAGAACTCCAGCCTCAAGGGTGTATCTGAGTTTCCACTTGGTTGTCAATTCACAGACAAATGGATCAATTCTCAGGAATTAGCAAATAAGCCTGGGTCATTTATGATTATGTGGTGAAGGGAATCATGGGAAAAGATTGGAATTCCTGATAATTTGGCTTCTGAGGGACTGATGTTATTTTCATTTGGGTGAAAAAGGAAATACGACCTAATTTTGAACAAACAGGCTGGTGAGACCACAACTATGAGTACTATTAGAATTTCTGGTAGCGTAAGGGAAAGGAAGGCAGAGGAAAGGCAGTGCTCCCTAGTAAAAAGAGATTGATCTCTAGGGACAAGTGGATTTGAGTATGTTTTGCAGATTACTAGCTGTCTGATCATGGACTTGTAGGAAATTTTCTTAACCTGCTGAGCCCCAGACTACTTCCCTTAAAACAGGAAAAGTAATAAGATTTGGGGAGAATTAAATAAAATAGGTCATGTAAAGTCTCAGTGCCTGCAGCATAGTCGACTATTAATAGTTTATTTCTATTATTAGAGTGGAATTTTTTTTTCACAACTTCTTTGCAATGTTTCTATTGTAAAAGTAATTAAATTATAGCATATATTAGACAAATGCTCTCCTACAGAAATATAATACATGCTACACTTTAAATTTTAAATTTTCCAGTAACCACATTAAAAACAAGTAAAAGTAAATATAAAATACTAACTTTAATAATATATTTTATTTAACCTGATATGTAAAAATACTATCATTGCAACATGCAATCAATATAAAAATATAATAATGATATATTTTGCTCTTCTTAAACCAGGCCTTCAAAATTTAGATTATATTTCTTACACTTACAGCACACCTCAATTCAGTACAGCCATGTTCCAAGTGCTTGGTAGCAATGTATTAGCGTGACTGTAGTACTGGGCAGCTCAGTACTAGACCTCTAAACAAATATTTCAATAAATTCTCCTTATCCTTTATTAATTCAAAAATAAACATAATAGGTGGTAAGTAACTACAGATGCATGAGAACACATATGCATGTACATCACACTCTGGCACATACCAAACCCAGATGCGTTTTTTTGTATTTTTGCTATTGTTTTTGTTTTTACCATCAGTTCTTAGTTATAAGGAGTCACACTTCAATCAGAGGATCAGGGTATAACTGGTACATGGGTTTCTAATTTCGAGCTCCAAAACACATCACAAATCAGAGCCTCATAGCCAAACTAAAGCAATACTGGGCAACCATGATAGCTAGGTTAAAACAAAAACCTAACTTTCACAAAAGAATACACATTGATTTTTAAAGTAACTTCAGTAAAAGGTTACAGTTTTGGATTTTACATAAGCTTTTTTTTTTTTTTCTAAGCCATTGTCTCCATCATTTGAGAATGAGGAGTGAAACAAATCAAAACTGCAAGGAAACAGGAGCAATGCACAGCAGCCACCTAAGGACTCAGACAAACCTATGGCACTTCTGCTGGGATCTTCAAAGATGATTCAGACAGCTTGCCCCTAGGGTGGATACACTCAGAAAAAAATAGGACACATCCAAACATGTATGATACAAGGTAGAACACCAAAAGAGAATGGGAGATACCAAAAACCATACCACAAGTATTTGTAAGAGCAGGATCCTTTTCAGTGGGGATAAGGGAAGGTTTCCTAGAAAAGTATCCTCTGGGAGAGGTTTTAAAGAATGGTGTTTAAAGAATAGTTAACAAGGCTCAATTCAACAGATACTTGTTGCCAACCAACTGTGCAGCAGGACCTATTCTGGGCAGTGGACATTTAGTGATGGAAGTCTGCGCTTAAGCTGGGGAATGGGGGTGAAGAATGGTGAAAGACAAGTAAAACCAGCAATTCAGCACTGTTCTGGATTCCAACTCTTTCCACCCCTCACTACTTCTGACGTCCCTCTGCCTCTGAAGTCTTCCTAGGCTCTGCCTCGTGTACCCACAAACAGCTTCTTATCTCTTCTCTGTTTCTGATCTTTCATCTAGAACATGACTCTTATTCTCAGGTCATCCCAGCTGTGGGATCAGTGCTTCATTCTCTGACCCTAACCCCGCAGCCACATGCAGACTGTGCCCGCCCACTGCCCCAGCTCTAACTCTAGTCAGGAAGCTGCAGAATCAAGAAGCTGCCACCGCAGCTTCCGGCTCCAGCATTACTCTAGTGTGAAGAGGAAGTTGGGCACACTTTGCTAAGTATTATCATAGAGATAGTTCTAGCGGAGGACATTTGACTCAGCCTTGAGGATCCAGAAAGAATTCCTAAAAGAGCACATGCTTGAGAGGAATTATCCAAGAATGAAAGGAAAGGTGAAGAATTTTTTGACACAGCAGAACAACATGTAAGAAATCAGGGAGAGATGAGAGTGTGACGCCCTTAGGGAACTAGAGGATGAGTTCAGGGTCAGAGACGGGTTCCTGCCTGCACAGAGAAGGAAATTGTTTTGGAACTGCAGAAAGACACCAGATCATGTTAAGGAGTCTGGATTTATTTAGAAGATGATAATAAGTAGAGCAGAAAGACAAAATGCACTAATGATGTTGCTTTAAGAATAAAGTTTTTATATTTGGACATATCATTAATGTATCATACATAACCTTTGAACTTTAAAATACTCTCCTTTGAATGATTTCCTTGACAAGTGCCACATAGCATTCACTCAGAGAATAGTATATGAAAACCTGAAACAGAACTATAGTACCTACATGGTTATTTCATGCATAGCTGTTTGCTTTCAATAAATCATCCATATGGTGGAGGTTGATTTCTTCCTAGTTAATTTTCCATTCACCTGAACAGGTTTTTTTTTAAATTGTTATTAACTGGAGTTATCTCCTTATGAACAATAATTTGCATACACACAAGATTCAGTGGGCGATGTCAATTACATATATTATTCTGCTATTCATGTATTATCTCCTAGACAATTTTTTCTCATTTTTCTCTTCTGTCACAATATAGAATTGCATATTCTACTCTACTAAAAGTTGGGTTAAATACAAATAGAAAAATTATGAAAATCTCTTAGAATAAACTGGTACCTTAAAAGAGAAAGGAAACTAACCTATTCGGGTAGTGGGGAGGATGTTAACATTTTGGCCATTTGACAAGTTCATGGGAATTCCTTAAATGGGGAAAAAAGGAAAATTATTTTTAAAATGGTGACCTCTAGTAAAAAGAGTGATCTCCACAGTGATTTCATGGTTTAGAAAAGTGAAAGGGACTCAAAGGAGTGTTACAGCTTTCTGCTCCAGACAACACCTGCCCAGCATATTCTCTTGCCCACCAAAAAGTACTCAGGTCTATTTTCATATTCCATTAACTGATAAATTTTAAATTAATAAGAAAGATATACAAAATATTGAAATAAATGTATTTGTTAAGACTTCTGATAAGCAGCTATATTGTTATTCATTATTTCTTCACATTGTTCTTATATTTTATGCATCTCTGTATGTTCTTTAAAGGTACATTTCTAACATTAACAGATTTTTAAAGTAGTTTTAGGTTTATAGAAAAATTGACTGGAAAGCACAGAGTTCTCATGTAGCCCTCATCCCCTACCCTACAGTTTTTCCTGTTATAATAACATCTTGCATTAGTGTGGTATATTTGTTATGAATGATATTTTTTCAATACAGTTGAAAAAGTTTTAAACTTTCCTCTAAAGAGTTCTTATATATATTCTGTTAGAATTTATTCCCACACTTAACATTCTCTAACGTTACTATAAATAGTTTAATTATGTTTCCAGTTGTTTGGTGCTAGTAGTATATAGCATGCAACTCACTTTTGTCTTACATGGGATGTTTTGTTAATTTTAGGTTATTTTCGGTTTTCTATGTAAACAATCAGTATCAACTGCAAATACTGACCATTTTATTTCCTCCTTGCCAATCCTTACATCTCCACACAGGTTAGGACCACCAATGTAACATTTAACACAAAAAAACGATAGGGGAATCTTTGTCTCATTCCTGGTTTTACAGGGAATGCTTCTAATATTTTCCCACTTAGAATGTTTGCTTTAGGTTATCCATAGTACTCTCAATCATGTTAAGGAAGATAAGAAAGTAGATCTAACATATATACAATTGGTATCCTCCAAGATATGAACCCCTCCCCTGCAAAATGACTATCTTAAGAATTTAAAGACATAAATCAAAGAAATTTTTTCTCCAGATAAAAGTCAGTAACCTGACTATTATGAATCAACCAACATGAGACATATCCTAGCAAAAGTTATTGAGAATCAAAGATAAAGAAAGAAAACTTTGGCTTGCCAATTAAGAGTTTAGGGCACGATACCTGTCCCAGATTTCTCCATAGCTTTGACTACAAGTCAGTCAAATAATGTCCTCAAAGAATTCAAAGTCCTCATGGAAAGAAAGTGTGTCTCAAAAATTTTACGCCCTGTAAACTACTTTTCAGGATAAAAGCAATAGAAGTACAATTCTTTATATGGAAGAATTCAGAGAATACAATACCCATATTCTTCTTGAACAAACTACTTGAGGATTTACTTTCAGTCACCTGAGAAATAAATAAAACCATGATAAAAGGAACTGCAATACTGACTTCACTTACCTGTGAGAATAGAAAAAATTAAAGTAAGGTTTCAGTTAAAGAACAAAATGTAAAAGTTGTAAATTCTGATGTTAAAGGAATGTATATAACTTTTAACAAAAGTTGGGAGAGGGGAAAAAAAAAGGCTCAAGTGATATATTTAAGAAAATTCATCTGGCATTGGGATTTTAAAAAATACTTCAAGGTAATTCTAATATACAGCTAAATTTACAAACCACTGCACTATATGAATAATGATAGTTACTCTCCTTTTTAAGCCTCTCTTGTCCATGGTAAGTACACCAAACGCTATTGATTTCTACCAGTCTCAGGGCTGTTGAACAAGGAGATAGTGTGTAGCAAATGAGTATATTAAACCTTGTAAGAGAAAACTAAGTAATTTTTTTTTCCTTCTTGGCATGAGACATTATTTTAGTCTTGGCAAGAGCTGGCTGTTCTTGACTATGAATCTGGCCAACTGTTACAGAAGGCACGAACAAGTGTTACAATGAATAAATCCAATCAGTATGCCCTGTACCTGGAACATCCATATCAATCATGGAGACTGACAAAAGAGTAGTAAGCACAGTAAGAACCAAAAAATAAATAAATTAGAAAACAGACAAACAGCCACCCAGAAATAACCGACTGTATGCTTGGGTATCCAGCAAATTTAAGAATCTTTCTGGGGTCTCCTTCTGGGAAGAGGAGTTGCGAACTAACTTAATCCTTGTCCTTTCTCTCCTATTCCCTGTAATTTTCTTACTACATTCTGGGTTTTCCCATCAGCCTATTTGCTTATATATGGTTTTGCTCCACAGAAGCAGAGAAATCCATTCAGAATATTTGTATCAGCCCACTAGGCTGGCTGCAATTTGGAGCCACTGTTAGCCAATTTCTTTTACATTTTCTCTGTGTACTGTAGGAAGAGCTCCTGTCCCTTATCATGTTGTCCACAACGCACCCTCCCCCCGAAATTACGAGTTCCCAGCCTTAGCCATGAAGACTACGCATTCACGTTTGTTTGTTTTTCTGGTAGAAAAACGGCCGCAGTTCCCTTTTTGCAGTGAATCCACCTCTCCTCAGAGTGATCTACAAATTTTCAAGTCTCGGGCACTAGGAGACCTTACTGCTATTACTTAACCGCTAAAAGCTTAGAGCAGATTCCTCAGCAGCCCTCTTGTTCCTGGAATCATGGAAATCCGTGGCCACTCTGCTCACTCCAACGTTAGCAGACACCATGGCTCCCGGCGCTCTGAGGCTTCAGACACCTGGAGCAGCCCATTTTCAATGACTGAAAATGTTCTTTGTGTACATAAAATGAATGAGGTTTCTGTAGTTGTGAGTACAGAGTTCTCCATATGTCCATTAAGTCAAGATTGCTAGTATTATTTAAATCTTCATTATCTTTTTTTTAAATTGTTTATTATATCACTATTAAAGGAGGTAGATTAATATCACCCATTACGATTATGATTTCGTCTAATTCTGCTTATAGTGCTATCATTTTTTTGCCTCTAAATATGAGGGCCCTGTTAAGTCCATATAGATTTGGAATCTTATATCTTCCTGGTGAACTGGACCTGGACTTTTTATCATTATGCAGTGTTTCTCTATCTCTAGTAGTACTTTCTGTTTTAAAGCCTGATAGTAAAGCTAAATCAGCTTTGATTTAGTTAGTATTGGTATGATCTAACTTTTCGCATTCTTTTGCTTTCAGTTTCAAGATCTCTGCTTAAAACAACAGGAGTTTATTGGATTATAATTTGACAGCTATTTCAGTGAGCACGTTGAATCGATCATTCCATTGTTTGTTAGTCTCCATTGTTGTTGCTGGGATCTAACTGTGGCTCCTTCAGAGGTATATACTGCAGATGTGAACCTGGGCAGCAGACAATTCAGAACAACTGTTCCTAGATCAAAATCCACTTTCTTATGGGCTGAGACTATGAACCTGCTGGGCTAAATCAGAAACACAAAGTCAATTCATAAGAAACTTTAAAATTTTATTGACATCAGAACCTTTCCATTTTCACTGAGATTCTTTGCTTTAGAAATGACTAAGTTCTTTTTCGTTTTGTTGTAGGTTGTCTTTCGTTTTGCCAATGGTTTCCTTTGCTATGCAAAAGTTTTTAAGTTAATTAGGTCCCATTTGTTTATTTTTGCTTTTATTTCCTTTACTTTAGGAGACAGATTAAAAAATGTACTGCTACAATTCATGTCAAAGAGTGTTCTGCCTATGCTTTCTTCTAGCAGTTTTATAGTAGAAATGATTAAGCTCTGAGATCAGAATTGGCTGTGTAATTTGTGCAGCCCTGTGTAAAATGAAAATGCAGGGCTTCTTGTTAAAAAATTATTAAGAATACCAAGATAGTGACAGCAGAACATTATTAAACCAAGTCCCGGCTGCTTCTGAACATGGGGCCTGTGTGACTGCGCAGGTCGCACACCCATGAACTGGGCCCTGGTGGAGACAGGCTCTGCTTGCTGAGCTGATTCTATTACTTTTTTTCACAAATGGAGCCTTTTGTTCCATTAGGACTTCAGTGGAAGTCAAAGAAAAAAGTCATACAACTTTAGAAAGAAATCAAACATATATAGACGTCTCTAGAAAGAATACATAAATGAATTCTTACAATTTTCAGCTATTTATTTTCAGAAGACCCTAATTATAATAAACAAGCAAAAATGCCAAAGAGGTAAAGAGACTCACTTTTGCTCATTTACTACAATTATTACCACTTAGTAGAAGGTAGTACTGAGGTGGAAGGAAAAAAAGAATTCAGAATTCAGGTCTGTCTTCTAAACATTTTCCCATAGCTACCACTCATCCTTTAGATTTCATTGTGGAAATGATAACTGAGATAAAAATAAGTATATACCAGTGAGTCAATAATAGTTGTGTGATACAAAGAAGTGCATCAAGCTAAATTAAAATTTGGATATCTAATAAGGTATCATGCTTTCATAAGGCTGGACAAATGAACAGAAATAATATTATTTATTCATTCAAACAAATGCTTATTGTCTACTATATGTCAAAGTGAGAGTAAAAAAAATTGCATACATATATGTAGGTATGTAAATGTATGTATCAGAGATTAGTGTAATAGAAAAAAATGAGTAAAAGTAATAAGAAGTAAAGAGGCGTTGAAATTTTAAAGGAGTCATGGTCAAGGGAGATTTCACTGAGAAGATGACATTTGAAGAAATGCCTGAAGTATATTATGAGAATTTTTTTTTTTTGTTGGAGGTACTGGGGATTGAACCCAGGACCTTGTGCATGCTAAGCATGTGCTCTACCACTGAGCTGTACCCTCCCCTAATATTATGAAAATTTTGAGTGTGGTTGTGGATATGAAGAGAATGAAGATAAAGGAGAAGACATAAATGATTGAAGATGGTCCAGGAGGTATAATAAGGGTGTGGATCAAGAGACCAAGGTTTAGAGGTTGGCCCTGAAAAGGAAACAGACAATTCATTTTCTGAGATCAGAAAAAGTGACTAAAAATTAATTCAGAATAAAAGGGCATTGTAAATGAATGACTTTTGTAAACAAAGTGATATTAGCAAGGCTAAATCCTATGTGGCATAAGACAAAGTCTAAAAAAAAGCAGTGATATTAGTAGAGAAAAGAAACTGTATAGGATAGAAAGGTAAGAATATATAATTTGAGAGCTGAAGTACAGGATAAAGAAAAATGAGCTAATTTAGAAGAGTAAATGCAAAGATTGTATTAAATGAATTATTAATACCACAGCTTATAAAGGAAGCATCATGCAAAATAAGAACATAAGTTTATAATCTTAAGAAAAATATAAAGTATCTGAAGGAAATTCAGGGGGTAGAAATTATCTAGCATGCACCAGAAATTTACTTATTATCAATAAACACTGGGTTGGATTCCATGTCCCCTGGCAATGAAGGCAAAAATGAATTACATTATGGCATATATTATTCATTTTCTGACATAAGAATGCATACAAAATTACTGATATGGGCACATATTTTTTCAGAACTAACTTTAGGACAAATTTACCATAAGCCCTTTGATGTTTAAGGGGAACTGGATAAAAAAATAAGTAATATTTTTACCATGATTTTATTATAACCAGGAAATTGTTACTCAAAATTTGTAAACCAGAGGGCATTACATCAATCAGATCACAGGTAAACAAGTGTCTAGGTCACATGTTTTGTCATGATCACATAATACACAGATGTTTATGCTTACAGAATCTTGCTTATGTTCTGAATAAGATCTGCCTAGAGTTTACAGCAGAAGGTAAGAGTTATGCTTGATTAACCTCAGTATATAAATGTACTTTCCTGATAGCTTGTACAAAGTCCTAAAATAAATGGTTAGTAGAAATTAGATACACAGTTTGAAAGGTAACCAGCTAAAAATAAGCACACAAGAGAATGTTAAGAGTACAGAAAGCCAATACCACTGTGTTTATAAATTAAAGAATAAAATGAAAAAGTAGTTTAGATTCTGACCTAAGACAGGACATAATAAAAATTCATAATATGAATTTTGAAATTCAGAAAAATCTATAAAACATAGAGGAATGTTTAAAATTTGTAACTGAGCCCATAAGACAGAAAAATTCTAGGTACCAGAAATGAAAGATAACTTATTTCTAAAGTGGGAAGTGTATTCACTGATACTAAGGTAGATTACTGGATAAAAATGTTGACTCTAATAGCCAGAGACAGAGGTTTAATAATCAGGAGAACGTAACAACAACAACAACAAAATCTTGGCCCTTTCAAAGCAGAAATATGGAACTGATAATTCCTATAAAAAGCAATGACCTGTGGAAGGATTTCCCCTCTGGATAGAAACACCATCAGATCAGAGAAGAGTCAAGGAAGTTTACTCTGAGCAGGGGTCTGGAATAGATATCCCACGCCCCAACTGAGAAACCAAAACAACGCTAAGCCTCTCTCTTGGATGTGGAATCTGAATTTATTCTACCCCTACAGTGAGGGAACTCCCCACTGAGACATTAATATTAACACTGGAACTAGCCCCCAGTGAAAAGCACCTAGGGTACCTGGCTGTTGCAAACCCCAAACCACTCTATAGGGGTTCTTCAGCAACAATGGTCATATGACTTCCGCATTCAGTGTTCACAATAAAAAATGACAAACACATGAGATTAGATTACAGTTCACAAAAACATAAATAACAGGAGGATAAGCAACCTCAAGAACTTCATTATAGAAACATACTTTGGCAAAATTATTATCTTTCAAATTATTTTAAAAAATCAAAATTTATTTTTAAATAATTAACAATAGGGATGTGGGTATGGCTCAGTGGTAGAGCACATGCTTGGCATGTAACAAGGTCCTGGGTTCAATCCTCAGCACCTCCACTTAAAATTTAATTAATTAATTTTTTTTAATAAGAATAATAATAGTAATGAATTTTTAAAGAAAAAAAGGATTAAAGAAAACAACAGGAACCAAAATTACAGGATAATACATATGAAAGAGAATGGACAACTTTGATTTAAAAAAATATATAATTTCTAGAAAAGAAAAACAGTCATTCGAATTTAAAAAATTCAATAAACTTACTATTACTGTTATTAAATTACAGATTATACACAGCTGAAACAAAGTAGTAAAATGGATGATGGAGAAGAGAAAATTATTCAAAATATATTATGCAGTGATAAAAGGATGGAAAACAAGATTAGGATGTTAACAGACATTAAGGATCGACTGAAAGGCCCAAAATAGTCTGAAAAGTGTTTTAGAGAGAATGGAGAAAACACAGGAGAGGCTATGTATGAAAACATAATGGCTAAGGTTGTCCAGGAATGATGAAATAAATAAATTTCCAAATCAGAGGAGGCTGGAGAAGAATAAATGAAAGTAAATCCATATACAGACCCATCACAGGGATGTTACAAAATACACTCATTAAAAGGAAACTCTTTTGGCAACCTTGAGAAGAGGTGGATACTACAGAACACCTCAGATAAAAAGAAAAATCCAAAAGGCAATGGAAGAACAGTATCACTGACAAAAGATATATCAGTAGCGACTTTAGGAAACCAGAAAGCAAGGAATAATACTTTCAAAGTCTTAAAAATAAAGCAATTGCAGAATAGAATTCTGTATCAAGTGAAATCTTTATTCATAAATGAAAGAAAAATAAAGACATTTTAGATAAGCCAGTTAAGGGAGTATGCCTCTCACAGACCCTCTCAGAAAGAACCTTCTTAACAAAAAGACAATGAACTAAGGAAGAGTGAGATGCAAGAAACAACGGTGATCAAAGAACAGGAAAATGCTGACCTAAGAAAACAAAAATGACAGTTTGGGTGTTTAAAATAAGGTGATTTCCCTTCCCCCTCAAAAAAATGTTATTTTTTTAAAAGCTAAACTTATTTGAAAGTCTATAGACAAAATAAGGCAAAATAGTTGACAAAATTTGAAACAGAAGAGTAAAGAGTGGGAGCTCTCTCTACCAGACATTCGAAAATTTTATGAAGATAGCAGAGTAACGTGATACTGGCATGTGAACGCACAGACAGGTCAGTGGAACAGAACAGAAAGCACAGAAATTGTTGTATCATATGTTGGGATTTAGTATACGACAAAGGTCGTACTCCAAGTCTTGTGGAAAAGATGGATTAAGCAGTTAGTGTGCTAGCAAAACTGGTAGCTACCAAGGAGAAATAAATTTAATCTCTATCTACCTAAAACATCACACCAAAATAAACTCTAGGTGGATCAAAGATTTAAATGTAAAAAGTTAAACTACAAACATACTATAAGAAAACATAAAATATTTACTAAAAATCTTGAATTGAGGAAGACTTTTCTAAGTGACAACAACAACAAAAACCCAGATTTATTATATATATACATATACATACAGAGAAACCATATACATATATACATATATGTGTATATATGTTTATAAATCTACCATGACAAAGTAGATTTTAGAGCAGGAATGTAAAGCAAATTTCATCAGTGAGAAAATCTTTAACATAATTCATTACTGTTCTCACTAAAAGATTAAAAAAAGAAAAGCGGTTTTATCATCTCATTAGGTGTAGAAAAAGAAAACGATTAGAAGACTATAAATGGATAGAATCTTTCCTAATCTGAATAAGGATATTGTGCAGCTTTTTTGACGTTTAGCTGTCAGCTTCATTCCTGCACTGGTGTTTTCTCTATCACAGGGGGCTGGAAGCCTGACAACTGTACTTCCCATGTTCCCTTGCTGTGCTTTGTTTAGATTCTGCCAGTGGGAGACAATGGAAAGGATTAAAAAGGTGGCAAAAGAAGAGGAGCCATTTGTTTCCTTCTGTTCCTGGCTCGAGCAGCAGGAGCAGCAGGAGCAGCTGTGTCCCAGCTGCCCAGAAGCACGGTATACCTGGGCTCTGTGTAAACAGCACTTTTACCTTTTTGCTCCTTAACCTTTCCAATGATTTTGCACTTAGTTCCCTGTGTTAACCTCCCTCTAATATAACTTATGGTTTCTGTTTTCGAAACTGGGTAACAACTGATACAGGCATCCACCAGACTCTGCTAGAAACATGGTTATTAGTAATGGTTAGGGAGAGGAAGAGGGGAGGTTGGGGAGCATGAGTGTTCTCTGGTGTCTCTTCATACAGGATCAGGGCCCTGCCCTTATAACCTCATTCAACCTCAATTACTTCCTTAGAGGGCCTTCTCTAAATACAGCCACTTCTAGGGGTTAGGGCACAATATGAATTTGAGGGGGACACAAACATTCATTCCGTAACAAGAGTATATGCCCTGAAAGAGGGTGAGAGGCTAGGCTGCTGGTGTTTGCACTCTAGAAAAAATGAGGTATTCTTAATTACCTTCAGAGCCAAGTGTCCTTTACTTAAGGGAACAGAACCTCTGAATAACTCAGATAAGAGCCTTACAGAAACCAAAGACCAAAGCTAAAATTCTGATAGACTTCATGGGAACCAGAAAGCTACCAGGAGCCAAGGCTGCTCTCTGCTTATGGTCTATGGGGCAGATTCTTTACACACTGCTGTAGGTTGGGCAGACAACAAAAGACACGTCAGACACAGCTGCTAACCAGGAAGATGGTATGTACCTCTAACAAACACTGCACTCATTCATACAGTTACTACACTACCAGTAAGATAGTGGGTGCCATTGTTAATTTTAAAAATTCATTTTCCAAACTTCTCTGTACCACCTTTAATTCCAGCATTCTAGAAATTGGTGAACTATACCATATTTGAAAGACACTGGACTTCAATAACCCAAATAAACACAATTTTTCAGTTTTATACTTGGTAAGAAAAGTTGCCAGTAGAGATAAATACAAAAAGTTCAAAATAAAATCAAATTCTATAAATTAACGTTCAATTTTAGTTTTACAAAACAAACGTATTCAATCTGACAATGAGTCATGAACTACCAAATATAGAAGTTAGATTTCATGACCATAAAGTTTCTACTTATTTATAATACCACATCTTGCAAAGGGATTTTCTTTAAAATTGTCGTTAATATTACTAATGGTAATGATGCCCCTTATAATTGGCCAGCTCCTAAACTGACCAATATTCTATTTGTAGCCAGAATAATGCTAGTACCCCAGGTGAGCTTTAAAGTGGTCTGAGTAATTGTATCAGTCAGGGTTTGATCTGACAAGTAAACCAGTAAGAGCATTTATTTGGTAAGTAGAGGTGAGTTTGTGGTGATGTTCCTTTGGCTTTTCCTACTTCAGGAGTAAAGTAACCAATGTGGGGCTACTGCTAGCTGCTGAGTATGTCTATTCCAACTGTGCCTACCAGAACTGGACAAATAACCATAGGGTGAATTCAAGAGTCTACTGAGCTTGCTGTGAAGTGGACTGGAGCCAAAATCCCATTAAACACCTGACCTTCATAAGCGTCTGCTCTGACTGCTGGACCATGTGGTGATTTGGTTCTCTAGGAGTTAGTGCCAGTTTAGAGCCAATGTGCCATAATTTCCACAGTTTGGTTATTCCACCATCTGCAATGCACATCACCCTGGTAAATAACTGCAGGTCCCTTTGGGTAAGTTTAGGAGGAAGATTTACAGTGTATATTCTGGGCTGTACATCAGGATTGTTCCTCTGGGGAACCTGATCTCTCTTTTATTCAAGGATCTCTGGATCTGTGAATTAGCTCAAGTCTGGGAATTGGTTCAGGAGCCAAGACTCTCTACTGTGTGATTCATGTCAGACTTCAGCTCATCAGACACAGAGTTTCCTGCTTATTCAAATCATACTAAATACAAATGACACTAACTCACTATACTAAAGTAAGACTTCAGCACATTGCCTGTCTAATTCAGACCTAGGAACACCACGAGCAATTGGCCAACACCAAAGATCTCTGAGTCAGCTCGTTCTGAGTACCACTGTGGCTTTGCTCTCCATTATATTAACCACGCCTACCTTGTCTACGGCAGTTAAGCAGTGCAATTTGGTCCTTTTCACCCCAGGAACCTATCATCCTCTGCTTCCAGGTTTCAGTGAACAATCAAGCAAACTATTAAAGCCACTCTTAGTTTCCTGAGCTAACATAGTGGATCCAGAATTTCTCCTTTGTGCACACAAATCTATAAATTTGGTCTGATTCTACTTTACATTCTTTCCACCCTGATCCAAAGGGTCCCAAACATATTCCACATGTTTTTAATCAGTCAAAATTGACAAAAGCTCACTATTCTTTTGGTGCATTTGGTTCCTTCTCACGGGTCTTTTTGTAACTGACCTCCTGAGGCCTGCCAGGGTTTAAGTCTAGTTCTAGGTGGAAAAACAATAAGAGATGGTGGGGATAGGTCCAAGGAGGCTCTGCCTCCTGCAAAGCCACTCTCAGGTTCTTCAGGCAAAGGGACACTGACCTTTTACTGCAGGTAGAAGGGCTACTTCTATTGCAAGAGAAGGCTTGGCTGAATTGAAAGGTCAGGGGCCAAGCTTCATCCAAATCTACCCATAAAGTCTCTATGTCAAATTTCAAAGTCCTCTTCTTTCCAAGCAATGCCCTAACTTGAACAAAAAAGACCCCGAGGAGTGGTAAATTCCATTTGCCTTGCAATTCAATCACCCACAGGATTAGCCTTTTGTTTGTTTTTGAGAAAATTTTCAGAAACTCAGCTACTGCAAGAGATAGAGTTCCTTTTAGGGCAGTCACAAACAAGTTTGTGATTGAGTGTCCCTAGAACTTCCTGGCTTGTGGGTACAAATAAAGTCACCACAATATTGAAGACTGAATTCCGTTAGTTTGAAAGCTCTCACATACATAACTATAAAACCGTGCACCTCTTTTGAGGTTTTCTCTTGCAGGCCTACATCTGGGGTTTTTGGAGGTTGTCACATAGTGTCCTAAACCATGTGAGGCCACTCTGGGTGGCACTGCTTTCACTTTGCCCTGGCCTCCACTTGGCTCTAGGCCACCACTCCGGACTCTGAGCGGGCTGCTGCCAGAGCTGGCACCACAGCCCTGCCCTGAACTGCCGCTCTGTGCTCCACCTACGCCACTGCTGACACGGGGGCCATTACTTCACACCCTATGCCTGCCATGCCTGCCATAGCTGGGCCCTCATCCCCTCTCCCTCAGGCTACCATTAATGCTTGGCCTTGCTGCCAAAGTGCCTCTCTCGGTCTCCCCACATGCGCTGCCGCTGGCCCAACTGCTGTCCCTCTACCCAGATGCTCCTTCTGTGTGCCCGCTGCTCCGTCCTACTCCACGGCCAGGACTTCTGCTTTGGGTCCCACTGCAGTCACCCTTTCCTTTGCAGCCACTCAACATCCTTCACCATCACCACCAATCTGCCTTAGGCTGCTGGCGCTCACCTTTCTTTTCTAAAGTGGGTAGGGAGACAGTTTCCTCTTCCCTGTGTTCTGTCCTCTTGTAGAATCCCACCTCAGAGCTCCTTGGGACCTGAGGTGCAACACAGCTTAAACAGTCTTTGGTATTATCCACTTACCTTCCCGTCCTCAGACATTCGTGCGGGCGATCAGGACAACAGAACTTGTGGGAGGCCGAGTCAGAGGCACGGCACTACACCCAGAAGTCCTCTTTAAACCTCAGGCCTCATTATTGAGTTTAGTTTATTGTGCTAGGCTTCTTTCCTTGAGATTATGTCAGATTTCTTCCGGGAGCTACATAATCGACTTCTCTTTTACCCAGTTTCCCACTCAGTAAGAATTCTTGTCATGAACATAGTTCAAATGCTTGGCCTGGAAGATGACTTAACTTGTGGCTCAATCAGTGAATACAAACCGGTCCAGTGGTGTGTGTTGGCCTCACTTCACACTAGAACATCTTAGAGGATAGTCACTCCACTACAGGACTTAAAGCTCTCATTTGGCTTTATCAGGGGGCAATAATCCTTCATTTTAAACATGTATGCATGTATGTATACTTGTGTGGATATGTATCAACAACTATTTATCAAATACATATATTGTGATAGATACTTCAAGTACATCTATGAGCAAAACAAAGATCTCCGTCTTCAAAGAGTTTACATTTTAGTGGGGAGACAGACGATAAATAACAAATACATAAATAAACAAATAAATAAATAAATAATGTATTAGCAGGTGATGACTGCAGGAAAAAAGTAACAGTAGAACAGGATGAGGAAAATCTTAAGTGCCACTGGGGTGTGTGTGTGCACGTGTGTGAGTGTGCATTGCACGCGTGGGCACAGTCGTAGTTAGGGCAAGTCTCACTGAGAAGATTCCCTCACTGAGGGAAGAAAAGAAGGGAGAGAGGAAGTTAACTATGCAGAGGGCTTAGCCAGGGCAAAGTTCTTACACAAAAGTGTTCCTGAGGTAATGGAGTAACAGCAAGGAGACCAGTGAGTGAAGGGGAGAGCAGAAAGACACAAGGTCAGAGAGATAATGGGATGCCAGGTTAAGCAGGACATTGAACCTGTTTTAATGGCTTTCACTTTTACTTTGACTAAAATGGGAAGTTATTGGAGGACTTTGAGCAGACAAATGATACGACCTGTCTTACATTTTTAAAGTTCTGTGGCTCCTAACTATGGGGTTTAGGTTACAGGAAGAGGAATAGCGAAAAGGTTATTAGGTTAGTCCAAATGAGAGAGGAAGGTGGCTCAAACCAAGGTAGTAAACAAGGAGGTGGTGAGTACTCACATTCTGGTAATATTTGAAGGGAGAGTCAAATAGGATTTGCTGACAAATTGGATGTGAGAGATAAAGAGGAGTCAAAGTTAACTCTAAGATTTTCTACTGGAGCAGATGGAAGGAAGACGCCTTCAGGAACTTTCAAGAAGCCAAGATGGGGAAGGCTGCTGATAGCCCAAGTTTGAAGTGTAAGATCTAGAGTTTTATCTGAGGTCTGTAAAGTATGAGATGCCTATTAGATATTCAAACAGAGATGCTGAATAGGTAGTTGGATTTGTAACTCAGGATTCAAGAGGGAGATCTGGGCTGCAGAGGGACATTTGGAAGTTGCCAGATTAGAGGTGGCATTTACAGCTCAGAGAACAGATGAGATCATCCAGGCAGTGAGTCTGAACAGAGAAGAGAGGGCCTTAGGCTGAGCCTGAGGCACTGCAACACTAACAGGTCAGCCAGAGAATGAGAAGAAATGGCGAGGAGGAGGAAGACTAAGAGAGTGTGGTGTCCTGGAAACCAAGAGAAGAAAGCATAGCAAGGAGGAGGGATGATCAATATCATGAAATGTTGCTGGTCAGGTAAGACGGGGACAGAGACTTGACCATTGGGATGATCAATACGAGGTCACCTGATGGCCTTGACAAGAACAATTTTAGTGGAGTAGTGTAGGCAAAAGCTTCACTGAAGTAGGTTCAGTAGAGGGCAGGAAGGGAAACACTGGAGACGGAATGGCAATTAAGGAGTTTAACTGTAAAGAATTTGGGCAGTAGGTGAAGGGAAAAGTAGGTCAAAAGGAGTTTTTTGTTCATTTCATTAAAGATGGTAAAAATGATAGCATACTTGTTGGCTGATGGAAATGATTTAGTCGAGAGTGAAAAAACTGATAACACGGACTAGGGAGCAGGAACGACTGAAGCAATGTCTTTCATTGGGTGAGAGGGAAGAGGATCTAGTACATAAGCACATGAGGGACTGGGCTTTAAAAAGAACACGAATAGTTCATCTATGGTAACAAGCCATTCTGGGGGAGACTTTGTTTTACGTAGAAGATTGTACTTTTTATCTGATTTATAATGTTGGTTATAAGAAAGCCAGATCAATGGGAAGTCAGCTTTCCAAGGTGACAGCTATGCTCCTGCACACTCTCCCCCAGTATTCATCCGGTAGATAAATGCCTGATCCCAGGAGGGGAGGTCATGCCCCAGGCATATTTAGGGAAGGATGAAGGAAGAGGTCTTTAGGGTGGTCACTGACATGTAATTCTGGTTTGAAGATGCTCCTGATTAAAACATCAGGTGGGAATAGAAGAAAGAAAAAACAGTTATGCTTCACGGACTAGAAAGGAAGAAGAAAGAACCATTTTCTATTTTAGGTAAATGGATAGGGTGATGATGAGTCAATAAATTAGCTAAGAAACAGTGCTAGGAAGGAGAGAAAATAATCTGCTATTTTAAGAAAATAGATGGGGCGACAATGATTTCATTACATTAGCTAAGAAATCAGTCAGTACTCATTGTACCTTTCGGGGGGGGGGGCCTGAAAACTTGATTCTTGGACAAATCTAGAAGCTTGGCAGCAAGCAGAGTGAAAGCCAAGACTGGATAAGCGGTGGGATGAAGGTGGACAATGATACTGTCATCTGTACTTGTCTTTCTGAGGGAATCGCTGGGCATGGCATTGAGAAGTTAAGGGTGCCATGGCCCAAACTCATGTCCTCCTGTGTCTATGCCAGTCACTTGTCACTGTTAAAGAAGCCTGTTGACATATAAGATCTGGACAGGAAGCAGACAGTGTGTCCTCTGAGACTAAAACACGATTACAGGGTACTCATCTGCAACAGATGCATAGCAGAAATACAAATGCAAGTGTAGTAATGTGTGAGTCTTCACTTGCATTCATTTTGTTTAAATTTCATTTAGCAATAGCTGTTTTCCTTGACTGTCATTATCAAATGATGCAAATAATATCTAATGTATTAAGAACTTACAATGTGCCAGGCACTGTTTTTAGTTAAAATGTATTAATTAACTCATTCCAAGTAGGGATTATTATTCTCCCTTTACAGATGAAGAAGTTGAGGCACAGAGAAGTTAGATAACCTGACTGTGCACAGAAAACTAGTGGGTAAGCTGGGAGTCATCCCAGGCAGTCGAGTGGCAAAAGGCAATGTCCCTATCTAATCTGGAATACTCTATCTCAGGACTCAGGGACTTTGGGATTGCTAAGAACTTCTTACTGACTTTGAGTTTGTGCAAAATGTGTTTTATCTTTGCATTATGAGATTCTATTTTAATACTGAAATTTGACAGAGTAGAAATTTCTTGTCTTCACAGAGACATTAAAGTAGAAAAACTCAGCTACTCCTTCTCATGAATCTAAACAATTTCTAGGAGCACTCATCTATGCGAGCATTATGTACTGATGAGTCAGAACTGTCTGAAAGTTTTGGGGAGTGACACATTATTTATATTGCTAGTCACCTTATCACACTAAAATATATAACTTAACACAATGTGTATTGTGAATATTCCTCAGAGTTTAGTTATTCAAATCATTTCTGACTTTAAGTATACATATGAATCAGCTTGCCATGTTCTGTTCAAGACTAGTATTTAACAATAAATAAAATATTAAATTTACATAATTCAGCTCCGGAAAACAGCTGATGGCAAGGAGGAAAAGAGAGCTACAAATAGAGGGAAAAAATGAGATAGAATAATTCATTTTCACAAGTAAGTAAAAACATTTTCCTCTTTGTAATTGTAGAGGTGAAAAGATGAAACAAAGTCAGAGGATATTCTGTTAGGCATGAAGCTCCTCACCCTGTAAAAGAAGTAGTTCAAGAAAGCTTCTTCCTCTGGAGAGAGGGCGTATTCTGGTAGTGCTTGTTGGTTTTTTCCCCACAGAGAGTGGTCTCACACAAGAGAGTAGCACGTTGTAAACTCTGAGGGCACTTCACATTTCTCACTTCCTGTATATTTTGCACAGTATCTGGAGGTGTACTTTGCATAGTAGAGGGTGTTGCTAATAAATACTGATTTGGCTGGGTGTGATGATTATTTTTATTTGTCAACCTGATTGGCTAAAGGATGCACAGGTAGCCGGTAAGACCTTATTTCTAGGTGTGTCTGTGAGGGTGTTTCCAGAAGAGGTTAGCATTTGAACCCATACACTGAGTAAAGCAGAGCTTCCTTACCAGTATGACTGGCATCACCCAACATATTTAATACCTGGACAGGACAGAAGGTGGAGGAAGGGCAAATCTGCTCTCTGAGCTGAGACATCCATCTTCTCCTGCCCTCAGACATGAGTGCTCCTGGTCCTCCGGCTTTCAGACTTGGACCAGGACTGACACCATATGGCTCTTCCACTCCCACCCCGATTCTTAGGCCTTTGGACTGGGCCTGAGTGATATCACCTGCTTTCCTGGTTCTCCACCTTGGAGATGGCAGACTGTGGGACTTCTTGGCCCCCATAAATGGCATGAGCCAATTCCTATAATAAATACAAATATTTATGTACATTGGTTCTGTTTCTCTGGAAAACTACCTAATTTACACTCGTAACAGAATGGATGAGCAGAACATTGAGTCTCAGGTGAAGTACTCCTGGAAACATCTAGAGCTGGGAGACACACAAACAAGTGTGTATAACTTGAGGTTACAGTCAAATATACATAGGCAGCGATCATGTATAATTGTGCTCTAGCAATCAGGTACAGCACATGTTTCACAAAAACACCACTTTGAGAATGGCTTGCCCTGAGCAAAATACCAGCAACAGTTCTGCCCTGATTTACTTTGTGATCTTAAATAATTTATTATCTTCTGTCATTCTGTCTCATTTTCTACATCTATAATAGGATGTTCCATCAAGGTGCTATAAAATCACATTAGCTAAATGTGCTATTGCAGATGGAAATAAGTGTTATGTGCTGCTTGCTTGGAAATATTTTCTGAGAGAAAAAAGTCAAAAGTATTTTTTAAACAGGGTCATTCCTAAAACAAATGACATAATTAAGTGCAAGTGTGAGACCAGAGCATTATGCGCTGACAGGTTACATTTATAGAAATTCAATACTTCTAAGTAATTCCTGAACCAACCATTACTCAACCATACTGATATAAAATATAGAGGATTTACAGTGATCATCAGCAGAATTAATCAAGACTTTATGCCAACATATACCTACATTACAGTTGCTGTGGCAACCCACAACTTTTCTTTTCCTGCATTGTGTGTGTATCAAAGCCACAACATGTTTCTGCAAATGACATTTATAGCAGCCCAAGTGCTGAGTGCAACAGTTAATGACCCATTTAACTGAATTGTACTTTTTCAGACTTACTTGTTCACTATTGTGGAGGGAAGTAATAAAGCTCTACAGTTTCCAGAAAAAAAATGACCAGACTTTATTCTTACTGTAAAGAGCCAGAAATTTATTCTTCAGAAAGGGGTGCTGAGGTGCACTTAGAGTGAGCAACAAGTGCAGGGTTATATGTAAGTTGCTGTCAATCAGGGAGCTTCCTGATGCCGGACTTAATTAAATGGTAACTGATGACTTTAAAATCTTGAAATATAACAAGGTTATGGGCTTATTTGCTGGTTTAATATACAATGTTACCAGTAACAATTTTTTTTAATATATATTTTGTTCAAGTCACTATGCCTAGATCACAGTGGCTAACAATGTAACATAAATTGCACTTTCTTTTTAAATAAAAACTTTTATCAGAGCTTGGCCAAGATGGCAGAGTACTGGAATACTGCTCAGCCATAAAAAAGAATAAAATAATGCCATTTGCAGCAACATGGATGGATTTAGAGATCGTCATTCTAAATGAAGTAAGCCAGAAAGGAAAAATACCATATGATATCACTCATATGTGGAATCTAAAAAAAAAAAAAAAAAAAAAAGAGGACACTAATGATCTCACCTAAAAAACAATCTTATTGTTACTGGGGAAAGGGGTCGGGAAGGGATAAATTTGGGAGTTTGAGATTTGTAAATGTTAGCCATTATATATAAAATAGATTTCTAAAAAAATTTCTTCTGTATAGCATAGGCAACTATATTCAATATCTTATAATAACCTTTAATGAAAAAGAATATGAAAACAAATATATGTATGCATGTGCATGACTAGGACATTGTTCTGTACACCAGAAACAGACACACTGTAACTATACTTCAAAAACAAAACAAAACAAAACAAAACAAAACAAAACAAAACAGATAGCAGAGTAGGAAGACTCTGAGCTTAACTCCTCGCAAAGGCACACCAAAATTACAGCCATTTACAGAACAACTATTGATAAGACTGGAATCTAGCAGAAATAATGTACAACTAAATTTATAAAGAAGGAACCACAGTGAGGTGGGTAGGAGGGGAAGATGCGGTATAGTAAAGACTCATTCCCTGAGTGGGTGACCCACAAGTGGGAGGATAATTACAATTGCAGAGGTTCTCCCCAAGGAGTGAGAGATCCAAACACCACGTCGGGCTCCCCAGCCTAGGGGTCCTGCACAGATGAGATGAGTCCCCAGAACATTTGGCTTTGAAGGCCAGTGGAGCTTACATTCAGGAGACCCAGAGGGCTGTAGGAAATAGAGGCTCTCCTCTTAAAGGGTGTACACAAAATCTCATACACTCCAGGACCCAGGGCACAGGCAGTAATCGAAAAGGAGTCTGGGTCAGAGCTATGTGATGTACTTGGAGAGTCACCAGGAGAGGCAAGCACCATTTTGAATCCTCCCTCTAGCTTACTAGCATCAGGACCTGGCCCTGCTCACCAGCCTGTGGGCACCAAAATGGGAATGCCTCAGGCCAAGCAACTAGCAGGGCAGGGATACAGTCCCACCTACCAGTAGGCAGGCTGCCTTAAGACTCCAAGTCTACAACAATCCTGGGGCATGGCTCTGTCCATTAGAGGGCCCAGGACCTGGGCCATGCATCACTGGACAGGCACTAGCCCTGAGAACCATAGGGCCCTGCATCCACAGACCCTGGGACCCAGCTCTGCCTACCACTGAGTTGGCACTAGCCCTGGACCCCATAGGCCTTGCCCCACCCACCAGTGGGCCAACACCAGCTCTGGGACCCCCAGGCCCTGCATCCAGAGCCCCTGGAACCCAGCTCTGCCCAGTGTTGGCAGGCACCAGCCCCAGGATCTACTGGGCCCAGACCCCATCAACCCAGCAGGGAGACACCAGCCCCAGGAACCCCATAGTCCCATAGTCTTTAGTGGCAGGACACAGCCCATCCTTCAACAGGCCAATAGCAGCTGTGAGACACCATGGGCCCCTCAGCCAGATGCCCCTGGATCCAGTCCCATGCACCAATGGGCTGACACAGCTTTAGGACACTCCAGACCCTGCTGCAAGCTATGTCAGGAACTGGCTTCATTATGTTCTGTGCAGTCCTAAGAGGGAAGTTTATAATGATACAAGCCTACTTCAGGAAACAAGAAAAATTTCAAATAAACAACCTAACCTTCTGTCCAAAGGAACTAGAAGAACACTGACAAAACCCAAAGTTAGTAGAAGAAAAGAAATCATAAAGATTAGAGCAGAAACAAATGAAATAGAGACTAAAAAAATCCATAGAAAAGATCAATGAAACTAATAGCTGGTTCTTTGAAAGTATAAACAAAACTGATAAACATTTAGCCAGACTCATTAAGAAAGAGAGAGGGCGCAAATCAATAGAATCAGAAATGAAAAAAGAAAAGTTGCAACAGACACCACAGAAATACAAAGGAGCATGAGAAATTAGTATGAACAACTATACACTAATAAAATGAACAACCTGGGAGAAATGGACAAATTCCTAGAAATGTACAACCTTGCAAGGTTGGGACAGAAAGAAACAGAAAATATGAACAGACCAATAACCAGTACTGAAGTGGAATCAGTAAATGAAAAACCCCCAACAAACAAAAGTCAATGACCAGATGGCCTCACAGGTGAATTCTACCAAACTTTTAGATAAGATTTAACACCTATTCTTCTCAAACTATTTCAAAAAATTGCAGAGGATGAAACAATTATTAACTCATTCTAAGCGGCCAGCATCACCCTGACACCAAAACCAGACAAAGAGATCACAAAAAGAAAATTACAAGCCTTTGACTTCAGGCTATACTACAAAGCTACAGTAATCAAAATAGTATGGTACTGGCACAAAAACAGACATATAGATCAATGGAACAGAATAAAAAGCCCAGAAATAAACACATGTACTTATGGTCAATTAATCTAAACAAAGGAGACAAGAATATACAATGAAGAAAAGACAGTCTCTCCAATAAGTGGTGCTGGGAAAACCAGACAGCTACATGTAGAATAATGAAATTATAATCTCTTATCACACTGTATACAAAAATAACTCAAAATGGATTAAAGACCTATACGTAAGACCAAAACCATAAAACTCATAGAAGAAAATATAGGTGGAACAATGACATAAATCACAGCAGTATTTTTTTTGAAATGTCTAAGGCAAAAGAAATAAAAGCAAAAATAAATAAATGAAACCTAATTAAACATAGTTTTGCACAGCGCAGGAAACCACTGACAAAACAAGAAGACAGCCTACTGAATGGGAGAATGGGAGAAAATATTTGCAAATGATATAACCAAAAAGGGGTTAATGTACAAAATATATAAATAGTTCATACAATGCAATGTCAAAATAAAATAAAAAAGTCTATTAAAAAATGGGCAGAAGATATGAAAAGATTTTTTCTAAAGAAGACATAGAAATGGCCAACAGACACATGAAAAGATGTTCAACATTATTAACCATCAAAGAAATGTAAATCCAACCACAATGAGATATCACCTCACACCTATCAGAATGCCCATCATTAAAAAGTCTGTGAACAATAAATGCTGAAGGTGTGGAGAAAAGGGAACCCTCCTACACTGCTGGTGGGATATAAACTGGTGCAGCAACCATGGTAAACAGTATGAAAGTTCCTCAAAAAACTAAAAATAGGACTACCATATGACCCAGCAATTCCACCCCTGGGTATATATCCAAAGAAAACAAAAACACTAATTTGAAAAAACACATGTACTCTAATGTTCATAGCAGCATTATTTATAACTGCCAAGATATGGAATCCACCTAAGTGCCCATCATCCAATGAATGGTTAAAGAAGAAGTGATATATAAATATATACGATGGAAAATTATTCAGCCATAAAAAGGAATGAAATTTTGCCACTTGCAACAACATAGATGGACCTGGAGGGTATTATGCTTAATGAAATAAGTCAGACAGAGAAAGACAAATACTGTATGATATCACTTATATGTGGAATCTAAAAAATAAAACAAACTAGTCAATATAACAAAATAGACTCATGGATATAGGGAACAAACTAGTCGTTACCAGTGGGGAGAGGGAGGAGGGGAGGGACAAGATAGGGGTAGAGGATTAAGAGGTACAAACTACCATTTATAAAACAAATAAGCTATAAGGACATATTATGCAGCACATGGATAGAGCCAATATTTTATAATAACTTAAAATACAGTATATAGTCTGTGAAAAGTTTGAGTCACTATATCCACACTCAAAACTAATATAATATTGGCAAATCAACTATAACTCAATTTACATAATATACATATATATACAAAAAGGCACACAAATTTCAAGTGTGCAAGCTCAATGCATTTTTACAAAGTAAACATTGTGCAATCCCCACTTAGATTAAAATATAAAACATTACTAACACCCTAGCAGCTGTTTCCAGTATGGGCTAATACAAATAGTAAAGCTGTGACCATTTTTGTACATCTTTTGATAAACATAGTTCCATACCTCAGAGTGCATAATGGATATGCATGTGTCCAGCTTTAGTAAACACTGCCAAAGTGTTGTACCATTTTGCATTCCTTTCAGCAACATATGAAAATTCCAGATGCTCCACATCTTTTCCAACTCTTGGTACTTTTGTCATTTAGATTTTCTTCATTATGGTGGGCACATAGTCATATAGCCTTGCCATATTTTCCACTTTCATGATGAGTTATATAGTTAAACACATTTTTCATAGTTTTATTGGCTAATTAAATATGCCCTTTTGGAGATGACTTATGTCCATTTTTCTTACATGTTTACATATGGATTTGGAGAAATTCTTTACATATTTTGGGTATGAATCAGACATATGTCCTGCAAGTATCTTCTTCCACTCTGTAGCTTGCCTATTTACTTTCTTAATGTGTCTTTGGCAAACAGGTTCTTAAATTTAATGGTGCCCAATTAATCAAATTTTCTTCCTTTATGGTTGATGTTTTTTGTGACCCAGTTAAGAAGTTTTTGCCTACCCCAAAGTCATTAAGATATTCTTTTGTCTCCCTTTAACAGCGTTATTCTTTTCTCCTTTATGTCTAGATCTATACAAACTTTGGAATGGGTTTTTTAGTATGGTGTGAGATACGGTCTGAGATTGTTTCCATATTGATATTCTATTTACCCACTGTCATTTACTGAAAAGAACATCTTTACTAAATCATGTTTTTGAGACAATATATAAGAACATATTCAGAAAATGTCTTTAAAAGGAGAACTGTATACAATTAGGTGGCAGATTTGAAATGCTCTATATTGTCAGTACAGATTGTAAAAGAATGTTAGTTTTTCCCTAGACTATGGGTTGGTAAACTTTTTATGTAGAGTAAAATAGTAAATATTTTAGGCTTTGTGGTTCATACAGTCTGTGTTGTAACTCCTCAGTGTTTCTACAGTGTTCTGCTGTACCAAGGAATTAACCACAGACAACACCTAAATGCACGGGCATTTCAATCAAACCACATTTACAAAAACAGGTGCAAGGCTGGATTTGGCCTGATGGCCATAATTTGCCAACTCCTGCTCTAGACTGTTACAAAATTACCAAATAATTATATGTTTCTCTAGTCCCTTGCATCAGAGAAAACCTTATGTAAGAATAGGCCTTAGGCAGCCTGACAGTCTGTGCTTGGGAACTGTTCACAAGAGTTGCTACTGATAATCATCCAGTCTAAGCCAGCTTAGCTCGTTCCTGAGTATCAATAATAAGATGGAGTGAATCAGTATCAGCTTCTCAAGTGAGTCATCAGGCAGTTATGCAGTGAGCTCTCAGAACAGTTGGGAAGAATCAATGTGGTATAAAGTTCCCTGAGATGAGAGGGAATAAACTTCCTGAAGAGCTTGATTGGATCATCCTCCTAGTCAGGTCATTTCATTGGCAGTTTGACATCTCTGCAGGGACTTGAAGATCAGGAAGGTTTGCATGTAAGACTGGAAACCCTACTGCATCCCCTGCTGCAAATATAAATGAGCAAAGTCCTCTATGTGAACTAAAGGAGACTGTATCCTCACCCTGTGTCAATGGCTTGTTTCTGTCAATCACTTCACAAACCCTTAAGACAGCTACGTTTCTGGCTACAGAGTATGACCTTCCTTGTAAGTGACTATCAGAAATGGGTCTAAGCCATACACTGATCAACCATAAATCAGGAAAAGCTATCTGTAGTCTGAATGGTTTAAACACTCAACATTTTCCCCCTCTGAAAATGTTATTTGTGCACTTCTTGATATGTTATTACCAGGTAAACACTGTCATTTTTGTTACAGGTCTAAACAGAAAAGTGAAGTTGTCAACACATTTTGTTGAAGGTTTTAGGCTTTAGTATTTCTCATTTAATTGTCAAATTTCCATTTGCAATTTATCTATTTTAATTAACTAACCCATCATAATTTTTAAATGATGGTTTGAAACATCACTGAAGGATCAGTGAGAAGTGAATCAAATTTTACTCAGGTATTGCTTAATCAATTACAGAATTTTAGAGATAAGAGCAGTGGACATCTTGGCTGCTGCCAAACATTCTATTAAGTCTTTCTGGAAACTTCTCTTCCTCCTCCTAAGTTCCTCACCTACACACAGCTGTTCGAATCAGAAACATTCAATTGTTCCCTTCATCCAAGTAAGGCCAACAAACTCTGTTCTCAGTTTGGAATTGGGACCAAGGAATTTTAACCTGAGCATATCTGCTCTCTTCAACAGACGAGATGTAAACTCAGGAGTGTTTGTAGTTATTTTCCTCATTTGAACTGAAAAATGGAGTGAGCTGGATAGCAGCAATACTAAAGAACGTAGCAGATGCAGAGGTAAGGGTGAGGGCATCCCTGGATTGCCTACAGCGTTCCAGACTGTCACTGAAGCCCAGCTCCAATCTAAGTCTATGAGACACAAATTTGTTCTTTAAACCAATTCCCTCTTTTTTTTTCTCTCTTCTAGTTAAAGAGGGCTTCTATTATTTACAATTAAAATATATGTAACTGCTACATCACCTGGTCCACAATTCTCATGGTACAGGAAAAGAAACAGAAATCCAAGGATGATAAATGATTTGTTCAAAGACCTAATTTTCAGTGACAGAGCTGTGACTAGAACCCAGTTTCCTGCTTCCTCCTCGGTAGGCTTTTCTCTGATGTTAGATGAACATTCATTGAATGAACAAATGACCCCATGAATTAACTCACTTTGAATCTCAACTCATACTTCTTTTCTAATGGGTTTGCCATCTTCTTTTGGTCTGAACAAGTAACGAACTGTCTCTGAGGTACTTACTTCCCAGAAGAGAAACACCCAGCTTTAAAGTTCAGCTTCTCCTGCTCAAGCAGTTTGAGCTAATTATGGAAAAGCCTTATTTGGTGCATGGATTCTGTGCAGTGCCCAGATGTCCCCCTCAGAAGGAGACAGACATTTCCCTAGCTCCTGGGATTGTCTTGCTATTTCTAGGAGTTGTGCCACCGAAGGGAACTGCCTCGCTAAAGTTACACCTCTTCCCTGGGGTGGTCCACCTTCAATGACTATTGATACCAAAGGACAAAAGCCTCGTCCCCTTGCTCAGTTCAAGGCAATTCTGAAGGCCATTTCAGCTCTAGGTCTCCTCTGCAGCTGAATCACAGTTCCAACAACTCCCTCTTCCCAGTCTTGCTTCTCTCACTCCATCATGGGGGTTATTCCTGACTGTACTCCTTAATTTAAACCTCCTGCATGCAAAACTCTATCTCAAACTCTTTCTCTAGGAATCTCACGTAAAACAACAGCCCTTTCACCCTGCTGCCAGAGTAAAAGATAAGAGAAAAAAAAAGCTACAAAGAAGTTTGTGGCAGAAAGCTTAAGATTCCCCAAACTTCTCCTGCCTCACAAAGTCCTATCTTTTTCATTCCATTTTTCAGATGCTGTTAGGTATATCTGTTTATCCTTTAAGAGATTAAAAGCTCATTATCTTGTATATTTATTATATTTTATAAACCAATTTTTAATAAATTATTTTTATATTCTTAAAACTCTATTCCTGGGTAGCACTAATTACACTATAATTGCCTACATCCTGAGAGTTTTCCCTGCCAGATTGTTGTCTTTGAATCTCTAGTACCTATCTTTGAGACTGATCCTACGAAATTTAGTTAATGTTGGTTGAATAAATGGAGAGACTGCATTCAGCTAAAACTAGGAAAAAGACTATAGCAAGAAAAATATTCTAAATTGAAGGTCTGAATCACATGTTATTGAATAAGATTTCTTATTCTCAGGAGCTCTGAGATAGTAACAATGGATTGCCAGAAGGACATTTTAGAAACAATTTATTTCTTCATCTGCTGATGAATATTTGGGTTATTTCTACTTTGGGGCCATTACAAATAAGGCTGCTATAAATAAGTCTTTTTGAAAAACTTGAGAAATGATTGATGCATAACATTATATTAATATCAGGTATACAACATAATGATTCAATGTATATACTGCAAAATGATCACCACATTAAGTCCAGTTAATATCCATCACCACACATAGTCACAAATATTTTTTCTTGTGATGAGAACTTTTAAGATCTACTCTCTTAGCAACTTCCAAATATACAACACAGTATAGCTACAGTCACCATGCTGTACATTATATCCCCAGGACTTTTATCTTACAACTGAAGCTCAGACTTTTTGATTCCCTTCACCCATTTCACCCACCCCTCAAACCCAGACTCCTGCAAACACCCATTACCATGAGTTTGGGTATTTGGGGGGCTTTTTGTTTTATTTTCTTCTTAGATTCTACATACAAGTGAGATCATCTGGTATTTGTATTTCTCTGACTTATTAGCATAATGCTCTAAAGGTTCATCCATGTTGTCACAAATAGCAAAATTTTTTATGGCTGAATAATATTCCATTGTATATATGCATGCACATACATATATACATTTATACACATATACACATACACACAACATTTTCTTTATCCAGTTATCCAGCGAAGACACTTATGTTGCTTCCACGGCTTGGCTATTGTAAATAATACTGCAATGAACATAGGGGTGCATACATTTTTTCCAGTTAGCGTTTTCATTTCCTTCAGATAAATACTCAGAAGTGGAATTGCTGTATCACATGGTAGGCCTATTTTTTTTTTCAATTATTACATTTTGGGTATACAGCATTACACGTTGACATCCGTATACACTAAAGTGATCTCCACCACAAATTTAGTTACCATTCATCATTATACAGTTGGCCCCCTTCACCATTTCACCCACTCCCAACCCCTTCCCCTCTGATAACCATTAATCTGATCTCTGTATTTATGAGCCTGTTTTTTGGTTTGTTTGTTTGTTCTGATTTTTTTTTATTCCATATATGAGTGAAATCATACAGTGTTTGTCTTTTTCCATCAGACTTATTTCATTTAGTGTATACGTTCAAGGTCCATCCATGTTGTTGCAAATGGCAGAATTTCATTATTTTTCAACTGAGTAGTATTCCATTGTGTATATATGCCACATCTTCATCCATTCATCCATCGATGAACACTTAGGTTCTTTCCGTATCTTGGCTGTTATAAATAATGCTCCAGTGAACACAGGGATGCATCTATCTTTTTGAATTAGTATTTTTATGTTCTTTGGATAAATATTCAGAAGTGGAATAGCTAGGTCATATGGTAGTATTATTTTTAATTTTTTGAGGATCCTCCATACTGTTTTCCACAGTGGCTGTACCAATTTACATTCCCACAAGCAGTGCACAAGAGTTCCTTTTCTCCATGTCCTTGCCAAGACTTGCTATTTCTTATCTTTTTTATAATAGCCATGCTAACAGGTGTGAGATGATAGTTCATTGTAGTTTTGATGTGCATTACCCTGATTATGAGTGATGCTGAGCATCTTTTCATGTACCTGTTGGCCACCTGAACGTCTCCTTTGGAAAAATGTGTACTCATTTTAAAATTAGATTGTTTCTTTTTTTTTGCTATTGATTTGTATGAGTTCTTTATATATTTTGGACATTAACTCCTTAACAGATACATGATTTGCAACTATTTTCTCCTATTCTCGAGGATGCCTTTTCATTTTGTTGATGGTTTCCTTTGCTGTGTAATATAAACATGCAAGTCTTTGTATGGATAAATGCTTTTATTTCTCTTAGGTAAATACCTAAGAATGGAAAGTATATGCTTAACTTTGTAAGAAATTGCTGAATAGTTTTCCAAAGTTGTTCTGCCATTTTACACTCCTAGCAGCAATGTATGAGAATTTCAGTTCCTCTACATCCTTGCCAAGATTGGTATAGTCACACAGATTCTAATTCTAGCTATTCTAATAGGTACGTAGTAGTATCTCATTAAGGTTTTAATTTCTTTTTTGTGTGTGTGGTTTTAATTTCTAATGACCAATGATTTTGAGATCTTTTCATGTGCTTATTTTCCACTTGTGATTTTTGATAAAGTGTCTATTCAAAAATTTATCTATTTAAAAAATTGGGTTTTTTGGTATTCTTATGACTAAAAATTCTTCATATTTTCTGGATAAAAGTTCTTTATCAGTTCGTGATTTGCAAATATTTTTCCCAGTCTTTTTATTCTCTTAACAGTTACCTTTTGCAGAGCAAAGGTTTTTAATCTTGATAAAGTCCAGTTTATTTACTTTTCTCTTATTATTGTGCTTTTGGTATCATATGTTAGAAATTCTTGCCTAACCTAAAGTCACAAAGATTTCCTCCTGCTACTTCAAGAAGTTTTACAGTATTAGGTTTTACATTTAGATCTATGTTTAAATTGATCTTGAGATAATTTTTGTATATGCTATCAAGCATGGATCAAAGTTTCATTTTTTTCTTTTTGCATATGGATATCCAATTTTACTCTCTTTTATCATAGCTGATTTAACTACTTAAGGACCTTTATTATTCCTCATAAATTTTTGAGTAAGTTCTACCAGTTCCTTATAAAAATCCTACTGCAATTTTAACTGTGATTACAATACATTTAGAGATCAATTTGGGAACAATCAATAAGAATATGTTCACCAATTATTTCACTGAAACTGTCTTGCTAAAGTCACCAAAGTCACCTTCACATTGGTATTCCTAGTGGAATTTTCATTGTGATCACAATGCAATCACCTCCTCTCAACAAAACACTTTTTTTTTGACTTGGCTTCCAAGACTCTGCATGCCAGGGGTCAACAACTTTTTCTGTAAGGGGACCAGACAGCAATTTCGGGGTTTGTGGATCATGAAGTTTCTGTTGCAATTACTCAACTATGCCACTGTAATGTGAAAGCAGCTATCAACAACACGTAAATGCTAAGTATGGCAGTGTTCCAATGTAAGTTTATTTACAAAAGAAAGAAGTGGGTCAGATTTGGCTCCTGTGACCCATAGTTTGCCAATCTCTGTTCTACATTCTCCTTGTTTTCACCCTACCTTATTGGAAGCTTCTTCTCTGTCTCTTGTGCTTGTTTCTTCTATTCTTAACTCTTAACGCTGGAGTGCCCCAAAAGATTCAATCATTGACTTTTCTTCTTCTCTTTATATAATCAGTTTCTTGCTGATTTCATCTACTGTCATGATTATATTAATTGCTCTCATATTTATATCTCCAGTCCAGACTACTTTCTGAACTATAGATGTTAATCCAATGTCTTTTTAACAACTCCACTTGGATATTTTCTAGACATTTCAACTAATATATGCTCAAAACTAAATTCTTGATCTTTATTCACAAATCTACTCTGTTTTCACCATCACAATTGATGGCAACAATATCCTTTCAGTTGCTTAATCCATAACCATTGGGAATCATCTCTGACTTCTTTCTTTCTGTCTCACCTCATACTCGATCTATTAGGTAACACACGAGTACTATCAAAATATACCCAGAGTCTTGCCACTTCTCACCACCATCACTGCTGCCACTCTGGTCTAAGCCACTGTCATCTCTTACCTAGAATAATGCAGGAGACTCCTAATTGGTATCCCTGCATTCATCCTTGCCCCCATAATCTACTTTCAGCACAAAAGCTAGAATGATGTCTTTAAAACTTAAAATCAGATCAAATCACTCCTTTTCCCAAAACCATCTAATGGCTCTGTATTTTATTAAAGTAAAAACCTCAGTCCTTAATAATAGCCTACATAACCTGGCATTTTTATCATTTAGAAAATGTTTATATCACATTTCTTGGACTATATTTTTAGCTGTTATTCATTTATACATTTTGTATACTCATATGGTATTTAGTAATAAATTCTACTTATGTATCACTTCAAAGAAAATCCCTGCCTCCTACCATATCATTTCTATGACTTTTGTTCTCCAACTACTGTCTTCCTAAAATTACTTTGCTCTGTCACTTGGTTCTCCTCAAACACAGAGGACAAGAACCTGCCTCAGGAACACTGCATTAACACTGCACTCTATTTGGAAAGCTCTTCCCTTAGATATCTGCACAGCAAGATCCCTCACATACCTCCTTTGTCTTTGCTCAACTATCACTTCCTTAGTGAGACCCTCCCTGATCACAGGATTTACAGTTGCAACACCCTGCTCTTTCTAGCTTTCCTATCTTCCTTTCCTGCCTTATCTTTCTCCCCATTACTTACTGCCTTCTAATTTATTTCTTAATTGTGTTTATTAATCTGTCTCTCACCTACACAAAGTGTTATGTTCCCCCAGGGCAGTGAATTACTGAAGTCCCAATGGGAAAAAGATGATGTACTTATAATACACGTTTGAGGAAGCTTTGTTTATAAAGGTACTATTACAAAACTACGTGTGTAGGGGAACTCACATGGGTGAGATGTTGCTGACCCAGATCTGAGGGGGGGTGGGGAAGCTCTTACTCAAACTGCAAGGGAAGAACTGTACAGAGATCACCTCGACAGCAACTTTGAGGGACGATGCCAACCTGAGGCAACCTCTCAGGGATAGAGCCAGAAAAATAAATACCTGCCTTCACTCTCTTCCCTCCCCCTGATTTCTGGCCAGGGTCCTCCACTGGCTGAACCAATCAAAAGCCAGAGGGTATGGGAAACACTTGAGCTGATTCATACAGGTCAGTCTTCCCAGAAAAGGCTGAGAGCAGCATCAAGAAGGGCTGAGAGTGGATCTGAAAATCACAAACAGAAGGTGAGGCAGGCATTTTTGTTACTTTGCTTCGTGGCTGTACACTACTTATAGGAGGTTTACAACCAATGTGTGTCTAGTCTCTGTTCAAAAAAGGTAGAATGACCAATTATAACAGTTGCTACTATGGGGATGAATAAAATAAGAGCCGAGAATTGACCTTTGGACTTACCAAGTAGAGGTAAACAGTAACTGGAACAAGAAAGGTTTCAGTGGAGTGATTGGAATTAAATTTTTATTGGGATCAGTATAACAGATGGGGGCAGAAGTGGAGAGAGTAAACACAGAAGCTTTTTAGAGCAAAGAAGCTCAAGGGCAGGGGTGGCAGTTCAAGACCTTTTTTAAGATGAAAATATTTCAGAAGGTTAAATGCTGTTGAGAACAATCTAGTGGAGAGAGGAAAAAATATTCGGCAGAGGAGGAAGATAATTGTAGGAGCAAAGTCCTTCAACAGCTAAGAGCATTAGACTGATTTCAGTGCATAGTAATTTGGGATATGATCAAAGTAGCTTTACATGTTATCAGGAAAAGGATGGGCTCATTCAATAAATAATGGTGAGGTAAACTGTTATCTCATAAAAAAAAGATAAAGTTAGATCTCTCTCTCATATCACAAATAAAAATAAATTCTAGACATAAAGGCCTGAAGATAAAAAGCAGAACTTCAATGTTCAGAGGAAAAAACCAGGGGAAAATGTGCTAGAATATCTTTATGACTTTGGAAAGGAAAAGAATTTCTTAAAAAGCTATAAAGCAAAATCAATAAAATAAAAGATTTTTTAAAAATGAATTCACTAAAATAAAGTCTCATACTACAGGTTTATCATAAACAGAATAAAATGACAAATCACATATTTTTAGACAACAATTGTATCACAGATAACAAACACAGGATTAACATCAAGAATATATAACACAGAATAGATAAACAACAAAATCCTACTATATAGCACAGGGAATTATATTCAGTAGCTTATAATAACCTCTAATGAAAAAGAATATGAAAAAGAATATACATATGTATAACTGAATCATTATGCTGTACACCAGAAATTAACGTAACACTGTAAATCAACTCTACTTCAATTAAAAAAAAAACTATATAAATATATATAAAGGGTCAATAAGAAAAAGCCAGACAACTCAAAAGAGAAAAGACTCAAAAGAGAAGACTATTAAATACAATGTTATAGTTCCTACCATTAGGTGGTAAAATGCCAAGCTGCTTTGTGATACTGCCAATCTCATGAGGGATGAAACATGTGGAAGGAAAAAAAAGCCATTTAGGTTTTACTGATTAAAATGAAAAGGATGCAGCCACATATTACATTTTCACAATAAAGTCTATCTGTGATCTAACTACAGTTAACTCTACTAATGTCTTATTATACAGTTTGATCAAGGGCCACTATTATCTTAACAATTAGGATTTCTGTATTCCACAGTTATCATAGGTGATTTTGATATTTTATTCATCCATCTTCAGAAGATTAATTTTAAAACTTCTTTATAGGAACAGAGACATATGCTTTATCTCTAAAAGGAAACTACAATTACTTGTTAACTACAAAAATAATTCCAGTGCTTTGAAACAAAGGCCACCTCCTGTGGAAAGTTGACACACATTGTGATTTTGGTGCCAATTAATGTTTTGGGAACTAAATATTAGTTTAATCTAATATTATTAATCTAATAGCTTCATTTCATATGGGAAGAAAAATCCATCAACCTGTCAAAAACACTGCATTCTCAAATAGCCATGATAAGACAAAATACTCAGCAAGGTCAAAGAGAAGTGAATATGACATACCTCCCTAAGCATTTATTTTACTTTATACACTTTGATTTTCAGTGAAAATGAAATGTCTTCTTCTGTATTATTCTTTAGAAATACTTAACTATGTTTTGCAGTTTTTAGCAATGTCCTTTCCAAAATGTGAAAATTAATTATGAAACTATACTTTCATTCATTCATTTTCAATATGTCAGTTCAGAGAAAAATTACCTACATTTCCAGGATGTTTGCCAGAGTTATATATTTTAAAATTAAAAATAACAAAGACTTGATTTTATTCTAGAAAAATTCATTGCTTCTGAGTTGGTGTATCACAATACGGCACATTTTCTAAAAGAAGGTCTTTCCTAGGGACCAATTCTGAAAGAGAAACAAAAAGAATATTTAACATCATTAAAATTTAAATGAAATGCAAATAGACTTATTTCCCCTAAAATTTATAACAATAAAATATCGACTTTTAAAGTAAATCTTCCAAGTGATATTTTATTTCAGTTAACTTCTAAGGTGGAATTCTTGATTTTAAATGGAGATAGTTAATAGGATTCTCATTTCAGACACATAAAAATATATGCGACCATCTTAACCTTTTATCATTTATTTATTAAATATAACTAATTAAAAAACTGAACAGAATTCAGCTAAAGCACATGGTCAGTATCAGATTACAGATTAATGATAATTAAAACTATCAACTGGAAAATTTGCTTATACTACCTACTACATAAAAAGTAAGCCACTGTCCCAATTTAAAGATTCCAAATTTTACAGAACAGTGGCTCTCAACTAGAGGTGTTCTGGGTGGTCACACCTATTGAAGAATGCTGCTGGAATTTAGTGGGCAGGAGCCAGGGATGTGTGGGACAGTCTGGTGCAGCAAAGAACTATCCCGGTTAAAATGACAACAGAACCCCACTGAGAAACAGTGTTCAACAACAACAAATGTTGAGTTCTACGTAAGACATAATGCTGGAGTCAACTGAGGTAAAGCTCTTAAGATACAAAATTTTGAGGAGATAAATGATTTCTCCTTTTTTCTCCAGAAGAGCTGAATCCAAGTGAACTGTCATGATCAAAAAATGCTCACATCAAATTCTACAAAATAAATTGTCTATATTCATCAAAAACAACATGGTCATGAAAGACAAAGACTGAGGAACAGCTTCAGATTAGGAAGACTAAAAAAATATGGTGAGTAAATGCCATTTGTAGGATCCTCAACTGGATCCTAGACCAGAGGATCCAATCTATAAAGGACACCGTTAGGACAAGTAGAAAAATCTGAATAACAGAATTGAATCGATGTTAATATCCTGATTTTAATAATTATACTGTGGTTATATAAGAGAATGTCCTTGTAAATTTAGGAAATACAATGACGTATCTTTAAGAAATATACCCTAAAGTATTTCTTCAGATCTAAAAACAAGAGGTTCTGTTGATCTGAAAAATGCTGATTTGGGGACGTGCGGGGAGGCATTATGTCTGCAATTTATGTTCAGAAAGTTCAGGGAAAAAAAAGGAAGGAAAGATGATAAAGCAAATGTAGTAAAATGTTAGCATTTGTGGAATCTGGGTAAAGGAAATACACATATTCTTTAACTTTTCTTAAACTTTTTCTGTAAATTTGAATCATTAAAAATTTTTTAAAAGATTATTTCTAAAATGAATTCAATTCAAAAGGAAAACTGAAATTCTCTCTCACACACCCATACACACACACACACAAATAAGTAATCTGACTAGAAATAATGCTTCTATGAGTCACATGGTAAAGCTGGCTTACTGAAATGAAAACCAGTTAAATAAGTATTATTTAACCATTTTTTTAATATCTCACTGCTTCTACCAAATCTATGGAGCTTTCACCAGAAAGCAAATTATACCTTAGGTTTTAACTTATTAACAATGACAGTAAATTGTTTCACTTATCAAACATATATGTGCTTATTTTTTGCTGGACATTACATCAAGAAATGAACATACAGGGGGAGGGTATAGCTCAAGTGGTAGAGCACATGCTTAGCACACATGAGGTCCCTGGTTCAATCCCCAGTACCCTCTCCATTTAGAAATAAACAAACCTAATTACCTCAAGCAAAATGTGTGCTTCTATAGCAAAAAAAAAAAAGGAAAAAAGAAATGAAGATACAGAGACATATGTATAATAGTCTCTTCAGTACAGCATGGTGACTATAGTTAATAATACTGTATTCCATATTTTAAAGTCCCTAAGAGGATCTTAAAGGCTCTCTTTACAAGAAAAAAAAACTTGTAACTACGTATAGGGACAGAATAACAAGACTTGGAGATCATTTGATCATTTCTGAATATATATAAATATACAATCATTATGTTGTATGCCTGAAACCAATACAATGTTATACATCAACTATACCTCAAAAAAAAAAGTCTCCTCAGTTTCACAGAGTTCACAGTCTAGTGGAAGAGACAGATAGATAAACCGGAAGTCCAACAAATAGTGGTTTAAGTAAGTAAGAGATTTAATTCTCTCACATATCAAGAAACACAGATGAAGGCAATCCTAGGCTGCTACAGGTCCTTAGTACCACTATGGACTCAGGCTCTTTTTAAATTCCTGTTCTGCTACCTCTCATGTTTGGTTTCCATCTTCATTGCTGCTGTCCCATCACATCTGCACTCTAAGCAGGAAGGGGGAAAAGGGCAAAAAGGAGAGTGCGAGTTTGGCCTATGCCTTTTGAACAGGAAAACAATAGGTTTACTGGAAGCAACATCCAGTAGACACTTCCTTACACTGGCCAGAAAAGAGTCACATGGTCTGGGAACTCACTTTTTTTTTCCTGCCTGTCACACTGCACCCTGAACACAATTCTTCAGTTAGTAGGAAAGAATGAATATTGGAGAGGCAACAAGCAGTTGACACTTCTGGCCAGAGAACATGAAATATACACCCTTCTTTCCATACAACACTACATCCGTTTACTCCCTGACCTCTAAGGTCTGATCCAGATTCAAATCAGGGCTCTCTGGCTGATATGCTAGCCTTTCCATTAGGTCCAGCTGTGGCTCACATGGTAGGTACCTACTGGACCATAGTAAAGGGTAAACAGGATACAGCAATAAAAACCTGGAATGGAAAACACATGGCGGTCAATGCTCCACAGCAAATCCTAAATCCTGTACCGGAAGAGCAAGAACTCTTTGCTTTTGGCAAAGCAATAATCAGTCAATCTGGCAGTACTTAATCCTGTTTTCTGGGACACCCAAAGACCCTCACTCATCCACTGTCCTCCAAGGCTCCAGGTCTGTCCTCTGGGGGATCCAGACAGGGGGATATTAGGGAAAATGCCCCTCTTTGAGTCTCTGAAGCTTTCATAGTCCACTTCTTGTTGACATGAGTTCAGGAAACCAGGGAGAGTCTTAAGAGTTGAAGAGAGCTAGCCAGGCTTGGGGTTTTTCAGCAATGTCATTTATTCAAAAACTTTACAGGCTCCAGGTCTATTTTTTCCCAGTCATTTCCATGTACAAGTAACTACAGGCAAACAACTTGACACAGTTATTAAGCATGAAGATTTTCATCCTTTGGTAACAGATTCTATGCTGTCCCATCTCCCTAACCCTTAGCTTAGTGGACATTTTTTAATGCAATGAAAAACGATCAACCCCAGTGAGTAAACGCATCCTTTTAGCTGATCTTTGTCTGGCAAATGAGAAAGGCTTAGGGTACTGATTTTATTTCATATTAGAGCTCAGAGGCTTCCTGCATGTACTGCCTTCAGTTTTAGTGGATAAGAGCAACTAGCATTTTTAAGCCTGCAAGGCTCTAAATTATAGGACTCTCAATCAATGAGACTTTAGGATGTAGCGAGAAGTGTCCCTTAGCAAAGTAGTACTTCTTTCCATCTTTGCTTTGCAGACTGACTAGCTTAATCTGCATTAATCCTCTTTTTCAATATTTTGCTGAAAGCAGGAGGAAATAACCAGTACACACTGACAGTCTGGTTATTTCCCTTACTGCTGTAACTGTACTCCCCAAAGGCAGGAGGAGGGGCTGATCTGACATTCACCACTGCATAGCAAGGGCCACCAGCTTAAAGCCTGTAATGCTCAGGTCCATGTCAACACTACTTTCCTCTATCCCTGCCTTCCAGTCAACTAACTTGGCATTTTAGGTTGTGTAATTTTCAGTATCTCAGCTCTGGTGACAACTTCTTTTGTTCTTAGTTATAAGAAACAGATGCCAACTCTGGCTAACTAGGAATAAAAGGCATTTATTAACAGTTTGCTGGTCTAACTCACAGAATTATTGTGAGGGCTTAAGAATCAGGCAGGCTTGAGGCTAAGCTTCCATGAACAATGTCCAAAGGCTTACCACAGAACTGGCCTGATGACAAAAACCGCTGCTGCTTACGGAGCACTAGAAAAAACTACCACCATTTCTACCCTCAAGGAGCACAAGATGCTACACTTCACATGTTGCCAGAAAATCAGCTTTACTACATCTGTTCCTGCTACCACACCAGTGACACTTCTGGATCAATAACTTTACTGTGCAACCAATGATCTTAACTCTTGCCAGGAAAATAGATTCTGTGCCAGGAGTCTTTTCTCAAGTTCATTTCTGAATACAGGTAATATGCTGCATCTATGTTAAACATCTGTGCCTGAGCAGCAAGGGAAACTGAGGAAGTGAATATTCTAGATTCTATCTTGGGGATTTAGAACTCATAGAGATGAAAATTCCTGAAACAAAACAAAGATATTCAAAAATTGGTTCAGAAAATCCGTCAAATATTCATTCTCTATCTCTTTACACAATTTACCTTACTAGGTAAGCTTGGGAATGAAAAGGCACTCTATAGTTGAGTTTTTCTGAATTCACTTAGGCTGAACATATCACAGGTATATTTATATGTAGTATACTATTTTTCACTGTAACTTTGATTTATTGACTATAAAATTCCTAACTTTGCTCTCTAAATTAGATATCAAAGTACTGTAACAACATTAATTTAGGAAGTTGTCAGATCTCAGTAAGGAACTACACTAAGAAAGAACATGGTTTATTTCCTATACTTCAGGTTCCTGAAAGATTTTCTCTATTATGATCATATTAAATGTGTCATTTAAAAAGTAATTCCCTTAAAATAAAAATGCTTTAACTAAATTATGATCCCAAATCAAATTTCAGGTCAAGATTTTTTTAAAAATAATAAAAAAAAAAGGAATAGACAGGTCCAAACTCATTTTATGAGGCCAGCATTACCCTGATACTAAAACCAGACAAGCACACTGAAAAGAGAATTAGAGGCCAATATCCTCGATGAACAAAGGTGCAAAAACCCTCAACAATACATTAAAAGGACCATACATTCCAAGTTGTATATTTGTTTCCCAATAAAAAAAATTTACCCCCCCCCAATATAGCGATTAAAGAATCAAATCTGTTTTATCTTGAACCCACAGGCATAAAGTAGGAAAAAGAGATCCATATATATATATATACACATACATATACACACACACACATATATACACACACACACATATATACCCACATACATATATATACATATATATATCTTAATAGAAAGAATGAGGCCATATTTAAGGCAATATAGTATTATATACTAATAATCATGTAAGAGTCAAAATTTTCAATCCTGTTGGAAAATTATCATACTTAAAACCAGGCATTTGAAATACAGTTATCAAATTTAGTTACATAAAATAACCTAAATTTTTATTCATGTAATAAAAATAATATTTAACTATAATTACTCACATAAAATTTTGGCTACACTACACAGAAGCTCTAAAGATTATTATTATTATTATTAAGATTAAAGCTAATGAGTACAAATTTTCAATTTAGGATTAGCTATCTTTACTGCCATTATAACACAGAAATAGGTGTACACATATACAGTTATTTATTTTTATGACAAAGGTGACCCTACACTGCAGTAGGGAAAGAGTGGTCTTTTCAAAAAATGATGCTGGATCAACTGAATATTCAGATGTGAAAAAATAAATCTTGACTCCCACCTCGTATCATATACAAAAATCAATTCTAGTTGATAGAAACAACCAAATGGAGAAGATCAAACAATAAAGCTTTGGGAAGAAAGCACAGGAGAATCTATTCATGACCTTGCTTGAGACTTGCAAAGATTTCTTAAACAAGAATCAAAAGTATTAACCATAAAGAAAAAAAGGGATAAGCTGGACTACATTAGAGTTAAAAAACTTCTCATCAAAACATAAAATTAGCAAAGTGAAAAAGCAAGCCAAAAAATAAAAGATTCTTCTAATACATATATCCAACAAAGGCTTTATACTCAAGACATATAAAGAATTCCTTCAAATCAATAATAAAGAGGCAGATAACTTCTTAGAAAAATGGGCAAAAGGCTTGAACAGCTTCTTCATAAAAGAGAATATCCAAATGGCCATTTTAAAACAACTGAAAAGGTGCTAGTAATTCATTAATTACCAGAGGAATGCAAATTAAAATCACAATGTGATAACACTACATAACCACCAGAAAGGCTAAAATAAAGAGATGCACAATATCAAGAGCTGGTGAGGATATAAAGCAACTGGGGTTCTCAGATACTGCTGCTGGAAGTCTAAATTAGTCTAACTACTTTGGAAAACTGGTTAGCAGTATCTATCAAAGCTGAATAAACACATACCATATGATCCAGAAATTTCACTGCTAGGTACACATGCACTGAAGAAAATGCATTATATATGTGTATGTATTTGTACATGTATGTGTGTGTGTCTGTGTGTGTATTACGCCAAAAGACACTTACAAGAATGGTCATAGAATCATTATTCATTATAACCCCAAATTAGGGAAAAAACCAAAGGAACAATAGCAGAATGGATAAATTGTAGTATATTCCAACAACATTCATGGAAATGTTGCTATACACAATAATAAAGATGAATCTCACAAATACAATGTTGAGAGAAAGAAGAGAGACAAAATAGTAGTCCTATATGATTCCATGTATATAAAGTTCAAACACTTTTATTATACTAGGTTAAATATTGATAGTGTTAAAAGTCAGAACAGTGGTTATACTTGTGGGGAGGGGCTGACTGCGAGGAGCATGAGGAGGGGGCTTTTGGGATACTGGTTACATAATATAACTTGAGTGGATGCTGGTTGCACAGATACTTTGCAAAAATTCACTGGGCTATACTGTTACAAATTGTGAACTTTTCTGTTTGTATGTTGTTTCTATCATTGTTGTTGTTGTTGTCATCCCCCCAAATACTTTAGGGAATGAAAACCAAATATTATGTGAAATGAGATTCTGGTGAAACCCCAGCAGGAGTCTGGAAGTATAATGGAAGATCCTCAACTACACTTCCATGTCGTATAGTCCCAATTCTTCTAAGTTAAAATAACTCTAATCATAGAATAAAAGATAAAGAAACAGACTTAGTCTAGGTAGGTGGTAAATGATACTAGGAAAATTAAGAATGCCAGATAAATATTACAGAAACAGTCATACAGGCAAACCTCTGAGATATTTTGAAGAGTTTGAAATATTGCAAGAACTACCAAAAGGCTACACTGAGACACAAAATGAAAAAGTTTGAATATTGCAAAAATTACCAAGATGTTACACCGAGACCCAAAATAAGCAAAAGCTGTTGGAAAAAAATGGAGCATATAGATTAGCTCAACACAGGGTTGCCACAAACCTTCAGTTTGTAAAAATGCATTACCTGCGAAGTGCAATCAAATGAGGTGTGCCTGTTCTGTCTCTGTAACTGTAGTTTTGCAATATAACCAGTGGTTAAGATTAAAAAGAAAAAAATAAATTAATAAAAGAAAAAGAAAAAAAATCTAGTTAAACAGTTGCACAATTCAGCATTTTAAAATATAGCCTCACAAATGTGTACAATATATACCACAATGTCTGGCAAAATCAAGCTGCTTTACTAATCAGCATAACATGCACTGCACTTGCTCCATTTTAAAACACACTGCAGTGGGAAAACACTTCTTTAATTTTACTTACTCAGCGTATTGTGGTCTGTGTGAATACCTTGTATAACAGATGTTCTCAGTATCAATTCAACATCAGAACCTATTTTTATCAGCTGTTATGAAAACAAACAAAAAAAAAACAAGAATAAATCCTCCAGGTATTTTTTCAATGGTTTACATGATTGTGCTGTTTTTCAAAACTATAGGTTTATTACAATTTCTTTTTAGGCAATACTTGCCCTTAACTTGTTGTAACCATTCCAATCCATACAGAAAGCTCAGACATGCGTATACTTCTACCCTATATCTATCCACTATACTTTTTTTTTTTCCAAAACAGATTTAGAGTATTTTTGTGGTAATATATACTTTACCGTGTGTTTAAAATGCATAGTTTATTTTGGGAAGGGTTATACCTCTCTTTTTACTACAGAGCTGGATGTTCTGAACACTAGAAAGAATATTGGATTAGGAATAAGAATACCTGAATTCCATCCCTGGCTCTACCATTAAGTGTATGGCCTTGGGTTTTTAACCTACTCTGTGAGTTTCAGACCTCATCACTGCAAAACGAAGAACTGGACTAAAACAGTGATTCTCAGAGCTATGGATCCCTGAGGGACGTTGAGACCCTTTCAGGGACCCATGAAGACAAAACAACTTTCACAATACTAGAGCCATCTGCATTGTTTGAGTTGTGAACAGAAGTAGAGCTTTCTCTTTGGAATATCATTTTTACTTGAATGAACCACTGATATAAGGTCCGATTATTCAGACTTGGGTATTTGGCAGACATTTTTGTGAAAATGGGTGAAATGAGTATGTCACTTCAAGAAAACAACTGACATTATTTCTGAACAACAATAAAATTCAAGCTTTCAAGAAAAAAATCAGAATTCTGGAAAACCTGTACCTTCCACAACAAGCTCAACAGCCTCCCAATACTTAGATTTTTTCTGATAAGATAAATATTAACAGATGTAATTTTAAAATATTACATATTGAACTATGTCAACTTTTGGAAGATCCTTTGGTGAATCTATATTTCCCAAATCATCAGTGCATGATGTTACAAAATCATACATGAGTAAAAGATCCAAAGGGAAAGACAGATTAAAATCTATTGCTCTACTACATGCAGACATGAGGGCATGTGGGAAAAAAAATACCCTAGGAAGAAGCATCAGCATAAGTGCCCTGAGACAGGGAAGTTCTTGGTAAATTCAAACATCCTCAAAGAAGGAACTGAGATTGTAAGAATGAGAAGTGTGGTGAGTTGAGGCGGGAAGTTAACAAGGGTCAGACGATATAGTATTATTAGTCATGGTAGGTGGGACTTCAGATTTTACTTTGAATAAGGTGGGGAGCCATGGGGGTTGTGATTAGAAGAATGATAGGACAGGCCTTTAAAAGTATTGAGAATAGGCTGTAGCAGGCCTCTCTAACAACCCAGTGAGAGATAATGATGGCTTGAACCAGGCGATAATGATGGGGAAGATGAGAAGTGGTCAAATTCTGAGTACATTTTGAAGGTTAAGCCAACAGGATTTGCTGCCAGATTGGATGTAAGTATGAGAGAAGGAAAGCAGTAAAGAAAGAGATTATCTATGTTTTTGGTCTGAGCATCAAAAGGAGGGAGCTGCCATTAACTGACATGGAGAAGGCTGTAACAGAGCAAAGCCTTACCTCCTGACAGGCTTGAGAAGGGGTTTAGAGAAAGAAAAAAAAACTGGTCTCTTCATCCACTGGAGGTGCATAAACTGAGTTGAGTTCTAAGTCTAAGGCTGACAAGAAGGCTAGACGAGAAACAAGAGATCAGGGGAGATCTGACGGGATGAGCAGGATGTGGTATGTATGAATCCTGGACCCTCCCCACCAAGGAATATATTTATATATATCCTTTGGACTAAAAGATAACAAGCTCCATTCTGCAACTAACCTTCAAGGAAATTTACCACTTGTTGAGGTATAGTATCAAAGAATATCCACAATTTTTTGAAAAGGCTAATATATATTCCTACCCTCTTCCAACTACATATATGTATGAGGCTGAATTTTCTTCATATAATTCAATCTAAAAATCATGTTGTACCAGATTGAATGAGGAAGAGGTCTGAGAATTTACTGACTTCTATTAAGCTAACATTAAAGAGACTTGCAAAAACGTAAAACAATGCCATTCTTCTCACCAAATTTTTCTGAAATAGTTATTTTTCATAAACATTCTATTTGTTAACATGTAATGAGCTTATTATTTTAAAATTATTTAACCAATATATATTTTTAAAATTTCTCAGTTTTAAATTCTAATATGGTAAATGTTGATAGGTGTAACACATAAATAGCACTTTCTGGAATAGTCAATTTTTCAGAAGATACAGTGGTCATGAGACCAAAAAGTCTGACAGCTGCTAGTTGAGAGGATGCCTAAGATTCCTTTTGGTGCCAAGACTTCATGAAGCCTCTAATACATGACAATGTAATTATCTAAAAACTACTAAATATTTAATATATGCAGAGTTACCAAAAGTACAAAATATACATTTATATATAACAAATATCTAATTTCTAGATTGCTTAATGTTAGTGCTCTACAAGTGAAATGCATTTGGGAGATTGTAGTTCATTTTCCCAACTGGTTAATAAAAACAGATCTCAATTAAAATTTTTTAAAATCATGACTTCAAATTTTAAAAATAGTCACAGGTATACCTCAGAAATATTGTGGGTTTGGTTCCAAACCACCACAATAAAGCAAATATCACAATAAAGTGAGTCACATAAATTTTCTGGTTTCCAAGTGCATATAAAAGTAATGTTTACAATATACAGTAGTCTATTAAGTGTGCAATAGCATTATGTTTAAAAAAAGCACATCCCTTAATAAAAACACTTTACTGTTAAAGAACGCTAACCATCATCTGACAACGCAGGTTTGCCATAAGCCTTCAATTTGGAAAAAAACGCAGTATCTCTGAAGTGCAATAAAGCAAAGCACAATAAAATGAGGTATGCCTGTACCATACTGTTTATTACTCAGTCTACTGAAGAGCAAAGTAGTACAACCTTGGTGTATACCGTTTAACTTCTCTTCAAGTCATGACTTGACTATAATGTCTTCTTAACTTCTGCCATGAATAAAAATTACATAGTCCCTGTTGGCCCTACCATATGCTTAAGTGAAATCTTTCCCTTTTTTTAAAATTTGAGAGATGGAAATACTTAGGCTATCTCATTTTGTCTCATTAGTTTGATTATTACAGATATTTACTATTTCAAAAATAGCATTTTTCTCTACTCAGTATAAACACACTTGTATAAAAACTTTTTTTCAATGTGTGGAGATTCCACTAAATATGGAAGAATTTCTCTAATTTGTAACTTCCTCTTTACCAAACCAATTCTTTGAATCATAATTACCCTTGCAAATTATTTTTCTTTTTCACTTTCTTCCTAAAGGCCCTTTCCCTAAATGTATACAAAGACAGCACAAAGTTAGACACAGGAACACTTAGGAAGCAGTGTTCCTTCCTAAGTCAGAGGCAATGTATACAAGCATATGATTTTATGCAGGAAAAGAATCATTGTGCATTTTTTCAATAAACATGTATTGGGAGTACCAGGGAACTCACAGACTAGTGTAGTAGACTGCCTTCAATCATGGCAAGAAACTAAACAAAAATAAAGAAGGCAAAGCAAGAATAGTTTATAAACTCTGGCTGGCCAACTTACACAGTCAAGATAGGAATTAAAAAAAACAAAATCTGTCCACTTAAGCAAATGAGCAGAACTGAGGGAGTTATCACGACACCCACTCTCCTTAGTTTGAGTCGCTTGCCTTAGATGAAGACAGCATCTCTGTGGTTTCTGGGTTGGTTCAGCTGTTCTTGCTTTGACCAAGGCTATATTCATGCTCTTTTCACCAGGCAACTTGCTGTCTTACGGGTACAGATGACCCAGAGAGGTAAGCCATACCAAACAAGTTTTATTTCATAAAAGATCTTATAAAAAGATTTTTCATAAAACTTCTCTTTTTAATCATTTCCTTTAGTTGCTAAGAAAATGTATGCATTTTATCATAATTGAAAAACTTAAGTACTGTACCTCTTCTATTTTCTTAGGAGAAGTTTCACTTTTATTACATTTGAATTCTTCATTTATCTTTATTCTGGCTGCTAGAGAAAGCAAATATATATAAATAGTTATTTGCTTTACAAATTTATAATTCCTGCCTCAATCATTTACATGTTGTTCATCATACTATGATACTACATGCTATATACATACATCTACCATTTTCTAGTCGAGAAAGTAGTTGTGCCCCATGTCATACAAAGTATAAAAATAAGAAATTTATACATGAAGTCTCTTGGAGAGTTTTTGATAGGCTGGTAAATTTGTAATTAAACCTAACATATACTTTTAACACTCGTTCATACTTTTGTTTCCTGCTTTTTATTTCCAGTTTCCTTTGTGAAACCTCTAGCTATGAGACTCTAAATTCAATTTAATACTTTATTTCTGTAAATCTAAGAATTTAAATTAAAATGCTTTTTTCTTAGATAACAAAACTCAATACATACAAGTATGTTAAACTACACACATACATACACACACTTAAAATGAAGATATAGTGGCAAAGAGGATATATAAATAATTTTGAGTGCCTTTGCTGACAACCAAAGAAAGTGAAAAATAAAACTTTTATTCATATGTACCACTGAGACTTTGGCATTATTATAGCAGCATAATTTAAGACAACTGACAGTTTGTCAGCCTCATTGTGTTGCTATGAACATTTAGTGAAAGAATTCATGTAAAGTGCTTAGTAAATATGCAATGTTAGCTATTCTAATAATTATTTCACTTAAAAACATTTAAAGCAACAAAAATATGCTATGTTGATGGAGAACAGCCATAAAACCTTTCTTCTGGGCTCAATACATTTCAGTATGTAAGGTGGTTAAGAGTTTGGGCTTTGGGGCCAGACTGCTTAGGCTAAATTCCTGTTTCTACCTCTAACTAAATATGATATGACACAAGTCTTTTCACATTTTGTCAATTTTCTCATCTGAAAAAAACAGAAATTATAATAGTAACTACCTCACAGGGCTGTTACAAGAACTAAATGAGGAATCTGTGTAAAGTATATACAATATAAGGCAAATACTTTAATATTCAAGAAATTATTTTTGGTGAATTATAAAAAACTTGAGTTCCTAGGGACAACAGGGACACTTTACCTATTTGCCCTTTTAAAGAGGTTTAGAAATGTGTGAGGATTAGAACTGAATCTGACCAACACAGAACCTAAGCTTTAGAGCCCCGAGTTCTAGATAAGACAGACTCTGGGCCTAAAGAGTGTAAAATTCGATTTTATAATAGAAAAAGGAGTTTCATGGCTTGAACATAAAGCAAGCAACAGAGCACATTGAAATTTTGATCCTATTTTCCATGATTCTTTGTGAAAACTTGATCTTTTAAAATTGTTTCTTTAAGTAGATACATCTCAAAGAAGTGTAATGTAAACCAATCCTTATAAAACAAAACACTAGGGGTAGATAGTGAAGGTCATTCCCTAAGATAGGTATTGACCACACAGGGTCGCTTGGATAATAAGCACCCATGTGAAGAATAGACTTGCTCGAAAGGAGCAAAAAATAAACTTACCTTCTAGTGCTCTGGGATCATTTTTAAAAACTTGTTGTCTGGTCCTGTGCAATGTTCTAAAGAGCTGTAAAACCTGTAAAGAAAATCAGAATTCAGACCTCGAAAGAAAAAATTTCCCATTTTACATAACTACAAGGATTAAAGAGGATTTTGTTTGTTTCTTAAGACTATTGTTCAAAATAGCTGGTGAAAACCAGGGTTGGCCAAAATAACTTGATTATTTATCTTTAAGAAAAATAGCTCTATGTATTTACAAAAATAATACAAAATTATCTTAAACAAAACAATACAAGGATGGTTTAAAAGTTAATGATTCCTAGTGATCAGTTTGCTAAAGTAACCAACTTTACTAGTCTGGCATTTTTTTTTTCTCATTTTTCTTAAATACTGAGACCTTCATCTGCTCTTAAAGTTATACACACATACACACTAACTCATGAATAGATTACATCTTAAAAGAGCCCAGAAGAAAGATGTTTCAGATAATTTTGGGCAAGTTTAATTGTGATTTCTTGAAAAAGAAGTGACATGGTGACATTTTTGAATACTCTAAGATTATGCTTGAAAAAAAAAAGATGAGAGAAAAGAACCTGGCATTTTGGTAGAAGACAAATTGTAAAGAGGTTTTAGTGATAGGCTGATGCCACTTCACACTTCTGAAGTCCAAAAAGGTAGGTATTCAGTATTGTTCCTCCAATACTGCTCTTTCTCCTGTCTTCCCAATTTCACCTATGGAAAACAATCGATTTCTGAAGCCAGAAATCCCTAAGTCATTCTATAAATCCACTTTACTTTTCATGTAGAAACTGTAGGAATGGCTCTCTAATCTTCTGTATGTTCTCCATCACCCAAAGTTCAGGCCTTTTCCTATCTCTTGCTTAGACTACTTACAAAGATTTGTTACTCTGCCACCATCTCCCCTTTCTCCTGGTCCATTCACCAGAAAATAATATCTGCCCTTTACTGAGTGTATCCTGTGTGCTAGGCACTCTTTTAAGTATTTTACATATATTAGAAAACCTGTAACATCAAAAGCAGACAACAAAACAGAAATATGAAAAAGGGAGAAGACATAAAAATAAATCAAACTGACCAGCCACAATAAACTTCCTCAGAAATATAAGTTATTGCAAACATGGAATAACAACAAAAAGAAGTTACAGTAAAATTTAAAAGGAACATTTGAAAGATGCCCCAAAGCTCCTGAATATCAAATGAGTGATAGCAAAGATACGTTGAGAAAAACTGCCCACAAAGTACAATAAAAATTCAGATAGAAATTGAGGGGAGAAAGGATAAGAAAACTGAAAGAGTACTCCAGATGGCCCAATAGTTACCTGCACAGGATCTCCAAGAGAGAACAGAGAAAACAGACTCCGCCAAGTGCCCAACACAAAACCCATGCCACAGTATATTATAATGTAAGTTCAGCATAATGCTAAGCAGGAAAAATCTTGGAGGGAGAAAACAGTTCATGTATAAAGGACAGAAAATCAGAATGGTATCTCACTTATAAACAGAATCACCATAAGAAGACATCTTTTAAGTTTTCAAAAAAAAAAAAAAAAGGTCCAGCTTAGAACACCATACAAAGCCAAACTATCACCTAACTACAAGGACAAATAGACATTTTCACAAATGCAGTCTCTTATCTGCCATACACCTTTTCTTGGAAAGCTATAGAAGACTATGCTCCACCAAAACAAGGGGATAAACCACAAAAGAAAAAAACATGGGAATGAGGGAGACAGGTGATCCAATATGAAAGAGGCAGAGATGATGATGAAGGACAAATTCAGGTCAGCATCTGTGCAGCCAGCATAGAAAGCAACTAGTCTGGAATACAGCAGAAGGCTAAACTGCTCCAGAAAAGATGCTGCTATGGAAAACATAAAACTGATAGACCCCAGTTTTGCTCAGAGTTTGGGAAAAGATATGTAGGAAAGTGATAATAAAAATAAGGCCATTATTAACTTCTAGAAAAACCAAGAAAGCAACATAATCATATATTTACATGAGAGGGCTCAGCTGTGGACAGGTTTTCTATAGCCATGATAATATCAAAGATGAAAACTGATTCAGCAAAGTTGGTACATTAAGAGAAGCAGGGCATTAGAAGATGAGTCCTCAACTTTCACAGTTAAAAGTCAATAAGGAAAGGGGGAGAGGCAGTATAAGGGAATTAAGAGGTACAAACTATCAGGCATAAAATAAGCTACAAGGATATGTATTATACAACAATATAGCCAATATTTTACAATAACTATAAGTGGAGTATAATCTTTAATAATTGTGAATCACTATATTGTACACCTGTAACTTATATAACATTGTACAAATACACTTCAAAAAAAAAAAAAAAAAAGACAGTCAATACCATGTATTGGCAAGGATGTGGAAAACCTGGAACTCTTAAATATTGTTGGTAGGAACATAAAACAGTGCATCTGCATTGGAAAACAGTTTAGCAGTTGCTGAAAAAGTTAAACAAAGAGTTATCATATGACCCAGAAGTTCCAGGCCTAGGTATATAACCAAGAGAAATGAAAACATATGTTCACACAAAAACTTGTACATGAATGTTCACAGTAGCATTATATGTAATAGTCACAAAGTAGAAATAACCCAAATGTCTGCCACCTCATGAATGGATAAATAAAATGGTACATCCATGTTGTTATGGCTTGAAATATGTCCCTGACAAAAAGACATGTTGAAGTCCTAATCCTCCATACATGTAAATGTGACCTTATTTTGGAAATAGGGTCCTCGCAGATACAACCAAGTTAAGGTGAATCATTAGAGCAGTCCCTAATCCAATATGACTGGTGTCCTTAAAAGAAGAGGAAAATGCCATGTGAAGAAAGAGACACACAGGGGAAAGACCACAGGTGAAGACGGAGACAGGGACTGGAGTGATACAACAGCAAGCCAAGGAACACTAAGGTTTGTTTGATGGCCACCATCAGAAGCTAGGAAGAAGTCAAGATTCTACCGAGAGTTTTAGAGGGAGCATGGCTCTGCTGTCACCTTGATTTCAGACTTCTAGCCTCCAGAATTGTGAGACAATAAACTTGTTGTTTTAAGCCACCCAATTTCTGGTGATTTGTTAGAGCAGCCATAGGAAACCAACACCGATTTTACTACTGGGAAGTGAGGTCCTGCTGTAACAAATACCTAAAAATGTGGAAGTGGCTATGGAATTGAGTAATGTGTAGAGATCAGAAGAATGTTGAGGTGTTTGACCTCAGTGAAAGCTGAGATTGTCTTAAAAATATCGTTGGTAGAAATAGAGGCTTTAAAGGTGGCAGAACACCATAGAAACCAGGGAGTTTAGTATTACAAGAGTGGTGAAGGACAGGCTGCATGGAAGAAAGTGAGAAGTCAGTCAGTCTAACCGTTTTACATGGTATTTAGGGAAGAAAGGAAAGTGATTCCAGTAGTACAACAACCAGTATCCTTACTTTAAGGATAGTGTAAGAAAAAGAAAATGTCATCATTACTGCCTTCGAACTTTTATTAAAAAGTAGAAAACTAGATCACAGACTATCTTCTCTTCCTCATTTACTTACACTGATTGGACAAATTCAGGCAATGTATAAGGAAATGTAAATTCTTTACAGTCGTATCAGTTTGAATCTGACATTACCACTTATGGTAAGCTTAGACAAATTCCTTAGCCTTTTTGCCTCAATTTTCCTGAAAAATGGACTAAGTTGGAGGGTGGATGATATAATTTCTGTACTAGGATTCACTTTAGATAGTGATTACTCACCTCTCTCTTCTAAGTCTGGGTAATATGCCCCTCCTGAGTACATTCACAGCAGTGGGCACTTAGTACAGTTTTTGTTAATTAAAGGCTTACTTGCTATTGTCCCCTACTTCCTCAAAGGCTTCTCAGTCACCTTTGTATCTTCCACACTTAGCACAGGTGTCTTCTACACATGGTAGTTCTAAACGTTGTGTTTTTGAAATGAATCCTATTTAATTTCATTCGTATTCAAGTTTTCCAAGCAACTTTCCACTTAAAGTACTGTCCATATGTTATTTCCTCTTAACAGAATATTCTTTTCTCTCTTCTAGCTAATCTTTAATCACACTTCCGGTCTCAACTTAACTTACACTTCTATGAGAAAATTTTTGCCTCCCTCCAGATAGGCTAAATCCATTATATGCTCACAAAATACACTATATTTTCAACTCAGTTCAATTTAGCATTTACTAAACTTGTAATTAAGTTATCGTTTAAAATCCCCCTACCTACTAGACTTCAAGAAGGTAAAGGTGGTCTCTTTTTTGTTACATCCACTATGCTCAGAAAGTATAGGTTAAACGCTGGCTGTTATGTGCTACTGATAGCTATTATGGACACACAATAAGTTTTTGGAATGAATAACGCATTACAATTCTGTTTCTATTGGCGCCGTGACTATTAAAATGTGCTAAGCACACCCAGTTCAGTAGTACCACTAAGTACTGCTTGGTGGTTTCCTATTATTGACCAATCTTATGCATTGCTTTGCCTCACTGTATTGCAGCAGGCCATGTCCCTTTTCCCATGCCAATGTTCTACTCAGTGACAAGGACAAGTCTCAATCGGCCATATTGGTATTTAACGTTAGGGATGGCTGGTCCCAGAGAATTGTACACTGAACATGAACGCACATCAGTTTGACAAGAAATGAATGCTGGGCCAAGTTCTAAGGGATCTGATTCCGACCCCGGCAGGGCCATCACTTCCCAAGCTGGTCAGAGCACTCAGGTCTCGCGAATCTCTGCTCTGTCTCGCCAGCGTCACTTTTGGCAAGTGATTTGCCGGGACTCAGTTTCCTTGGTTCCCAGACGTCTGCGCACCTTCTGGCTATCTGAAGAAACCTTTCACCCCATCGGATGGCTGCAGCGCAGGGCTGCCTTGGTGTCTCGTACACTTTCCAAGGATGTGAAACGGGTCCCTCACGCAAACACGCGGTGTGGAGAGGGAACGGGGTCAGAACTCAAGTCGCAGGCTTGCATCGCGGGTAAACACGGATAAACGCAGCAGACTATGTAGGAGGAGCCCGGTGCGGCCCTCCCTCCTCCGCACCTACATAAACCCCCTACTGCCCTTCGGGGTCAGTCACGGGCTTCTCAGGTGTAACGGCCACACCCTCCGTAGAGGGACCTGAACCCCAGCTCCAGAGACTCCAGACTCCGTTCGCAAGGCCGCGCTCTTACCCTCCCCGTTTACTTTGCACCCAACCCCTCCCGGGGCCCTGTCACCTTGGCCGCCTGACCCATGGCTCTCCTCACCGCTGCGGCTACCTCTCCAGTGGTCGAGTCGCCCCGCTTCTCGACAACCAATCACCGCCTGGCGTGGACGGTCCAACCCCTTCCGTCGCCACAGTCCTATCGCACCACAACCAATCACTACGCAGCACCTCCTTCGTAGCCCCGCCTTCCGTGAAAGGACAGGCGAGAGGAGTTGCTAAGCCGGTGCCCTCTGGGAAAATCGCGAGAAGCCATCAAGATCAATTACAGGAGAGTAAACGAACGGAAATCACCTGGACGCCATGTTAGTTAGGGGCACAGTCACTTCCGGCCATATCCGAGGCAACCTCTGGTGGCGGAGTGTGGCTTGACATTTAATGTGTGGATTCCGTACCTTTATGCCATTACCTCCTATTTGGGGCTTGGGGTTATCTATTAAGGAACCATTATTTTAACGTTTCCCAGTTGCAAATGTGTCACTGCAAAAGTGCATAAATAAGGACCAAGCCCTGACAGCTACAGCAGGCACTGATTGGAACGTTGACTCCCCAAAGCGCTCATCTTACATTATCGCACTTCATTCCGCCAGGTGAGGTTGAGTTACTTGCTAAAGACCACACGGCTAGCAAATGGAGGTCTGGGATACAAGTCCCTCTGACTGACCTGAAAGCTTATTTAGTCTTACCCTCTACATATCGTGCCTACTCAACTTGCCTAACTCCTTGGTTTTGCTAGTCAAGATGTTGTAAATGGATAGTTTATTAGCAGCACCTAGATTATAAACAATCATAAAGCATTTAAGTACATTTAATTTATGATTTTGCAAGCATCCAGAAAAATCTCAACCTTGCCCATTTCATAATCACCTTTTTCCTTTCCGTACCCCCACAGGTTAACTTTTAGGGAAAATTGACTTTTTATTAGGGATGAAAGAGTTGAACTAATGGATCTCTAAGACCCTTTTCCTTCCCTGTGATTTATGTCACTTTAAAGAATACTGCAAGGTAACAATTGACTTTTTAAAAATTAAAATGCATTAGATTTGTGAAACTTTAATATGAGCAATTAATTAATTATCGAATGCTGTCTTTTATCCAGGAAACAATAAATTAGATGATCTTGTGACACTGCATTGTAGTGCCTTCTGATTGCTAATGAATGATTCAAAGATTTATTTTCAGTTTCAGTTTAGAATCATAGCCCAATTTCCTGAACACATAATTTATTGTTATAATTTCTGGGTAACCAGAGTCCTGTATTCGGTTAACCAAAAATATTTATCTGACAATATTGGAAAGTATCGTTTCCATGGTGCCCAAATCAGTTCAGTCCTGATACTTTGCTACTCTTAATCGGTATGGTTCCTTAAGCTGTTCCATAAATGAGGTGACTCTTTTGGTTGTTCTGGGTATGTGTCCTGGTTTGCTGGCATCTCAAAGTGTGGGAGCCAGAACTGAACAGGAATTTCAACATGTTCATCATGTAAGGTCATGGAGCTATCTGGTAGACAGAATTATGACCTCCAAAAGATATCCCTATATAAATCCTAAGAACTTCTGAATATATTATTACCATATATGACAAAAGGGACTTTGCGGGTATGATTAAATTAAGGATTTTAAGACAGGGAGATTATCTTGGGTTGTCTGATGGACCCAGTGTAATCACAAGGATCCTTGTAAGTGGAAGAAGGAAGCAGAGTCAGGGAGAGGTTTGCATATGCTCCTCAGCTGGGGGCTTTGAAAGTGGAGGAAGGGGCCACAAGCCAAGGGACACAGGTGGCCTCTAGAAGTTGGAAAAGGAAAGGGAACCATTTTCCCTAAGAGCCTCTGGAGGGAATGCAGCCCTGCTGACATCATGATTTTAGCCCAGTGAAACCCAGTTTGGACTTCTGACTTCCAGAATGCCATTTGCTTGTGGCCCTTTACATCTTCAAAGCCAAGAGTGGAGCATCTTCCATCTTTGACTTTCACCCCTGCTTTCATCATCACATCTCCTTGTCTTGAGTTTCATTCTGCTATTTCCCTCTTTCATTTAAAGGAGCCCCTGTGATTATATTGGGCCCACCTGAATAATTGAGGCATCTCCCCACCTGAAGACCTTTAACTTAATCATATCTGCACAAGTCCCAGGGATTAGGTCATGGGAATCTTCTGCCTACCATACCCAGTTTGGGTGAAGCTGGTCAATAAGGATGAAAGGGAAGGAAATGAAGGAGGAGATGCATCCATGGGTTTGATCACTTAAGAGCCCTATAAGCTTAGGTCAGTATTTTATGTTTAATTCTGTGATGCAATCAAAGCCTTATTAGAAGGAGAGTGACAACATGACTTAAATTTTATAAAAATCATTTTGGGTGCTATATGGTGAGTTGATTATAGTGGCAGCAGATATGCAAACTAGGAGGTTCTTGAAGTACTCCAAGTGAGATAAGATAGTGACTTGGATTCGGATGGTAGAGTAGAGAAGTTGAGAAATGATTTGATTCATATGAGCTGAAAATCCACAGAGAAGAGTTTAGGATAATTTCAAGGCTTTTGACTTGAGCAATTTGATGGATATTATAGTAGATCTAGACTGCTGAAAGAAGAGGCTTTTTGATTGTTGTGGAGGGAGTAAAAATAAATTTGAAGTGCCTACTGGAGGTGGTGAATAGGCAGAAATATATGCCATACACCAATCTGGAATTAAGGGGAGAAGTAGTTCAGGAGATAAACACTAGAGAGTTACTGCTCTGTAGATGATAAAGCCTCTGACTGAGTATATATAAAGATGACTATATTATTTATTACCCAAACCAGTACAGATTCAATTTTTAATTTTGACAATTTCAGTCTTACAGAAAAGTTGCAAGAATAGTAGAATTTGTATATGGCTTTCACTCATTTTCCCCTAATGTTAACATTTTACAACAATTGTTTTATCCTTTTCTCTACTTATCTGTATGTTAATATTTAAGCATCTCTTTACTGTTTGAAAGTGAGGTGCAGACATGACACCCTTACACTCCTAAATACATCAGTGGGTTTTTCCCCCTACAAAGACATTCTCTTACATTAGTGGTTCTCAAAGTATAGTTCCTGTGTAGCAGCAACTGCATCACCTGGAAACTGCTAGAAATGTCAATTATAGGGCTCCAACCAAGATCAACTGATTTTGATAATTTTCCTGTGGTTAGGTGGGGAAATTAACATGACTTTCAAAACTATCTTCTAATTTGTAGGCATTATTTAGATTTCACCAGTTGTCCCAGGAATGCCTTTGATACCAAAAGTACCAAATGGGCCACTTTTACGATTAAAGGGGGCCGCTATTAATAATTTCGCCAAAATAAAGTGGTAAAGATATAATTTTTCACAATAAGTACACCTGGAGATTAAGTGTTAGCTAGAGAAGAGAGCCAAGAATGGAATCCATTAAAAGGTATTGAACAGAAGTCTCACTGTGAAGGAGAAATAGTACCCATAGAGGTAAGAGTGAAGACTATTTCTGAAGAGGGAATGGTCGACAATGGCAAACGATGCCAAGAGGTCAAGTATGATGAGAACTGGAGTTACTTACAGGATTTTGTAAGTGGAGGTCCTTAGTGACCATGACATGAGGTAAATGGTTTCAACAAAGACAGATAAAGTGGGCACAATATACAGAAAACTCTTAAGATGAAACAAGGACATGGAGGGGGACCTGGGGTTAAGAAAGGTTTTGTTCCTTTAAGGTGGGGCATCTTACATTATGTTGATCACTGCTAGAAAAAAATTATTTGCAGAGCAGTCAAGGGAGGTTTACAAACTACTCTCAGAAAGTCTAACTGATTTGGGGGTGGCCAAGTTCATGGGGAGTTTTTACATGCTCCCCAAGTGATTTTAACGTGCTGTCAAGATTGAGAACCACTGCTAGAGGGAGAAGAAAGGTTGATGGGGGAGGGCTTAGTTGTTGCAGCCAAGACCTAAGTAGCCGAGAAATGAAGTTATCATGGTGTCTCTGGCAGCAAAAATGGCCAGCACTGCCTGGTTTATCAAATCTTTTCAGTTACAGTTCCAAGTTTCCTACAAGCGTGCATAAAAAAAGCGTATAGCAGTAACTCCACGCCACCAGAGACAAGAACGGAAGAACGAAAAACGACCTCGGTGCGGCTCCCAAGGGCCTCGGATCTAGAGCCTCCATTCAGCTGGGTCACGCCGGGTGGTTCCCGCAGAGGTCCAGCGCCCAGCCGCACCACTGCCGCACATCAGCGCACGTCGCTAGTGCGCACGCGCAAGGGCAGCTGGGGCGCGCGAGCGGCGGTCCCCGCGCAGGCTTGGCCGCGCGCTCCCGCCCTCTGCCTGCTCCCCCGGCTCCTCCCTCCTGCCGAGCTTCTCCCCGGGGCTGGCCGCACGGGAGAGAGGCCGCGATGGCAGATGAGATCGCCAAGGCTCAGGCCGCCCGGCCTGGTGGCGACACGATCTTCGGGAAGATCATTCGCAAGGAAATCCCAGCCAAAATCATTTTTGAGGATGACCAGGTGGGCACAGGGCGCCGCCCCCCTCGTGGGCTGAGGCGGGGCAGCCGCCCGTGGACGCGTGGGTTTCCCGCGGAAGGAAGGGAAAGGAAGGGTCGGGGGGCGCCGCGAAGGAGGGAAGGCAACCGGTCGCCTCGCGCGGTCTCTGCCGCGGGCCCCCAGCCAGCGGGCAGGGCCGGGGCCGCTCCGAGGCGGCCTGCCGGCGCGTGCCGGCGCTCCGGTTACGCGTTATCAGCCCCGGGCGCGGGCCAGGCCGCCGGGCGCTCCCGGGCCCGCATTGCGGGGTCTGGGCTCGTGGCTGGGCGCGCCGGGTCCTTGGCGTGGGCGCCCGCCGCCTCCCCGGCTGCCCCGGACCTCGCCCGTGTCAGGAATCGCACAATCTCGCCAGCGCTCTGCCTGACAGGGAGAAACCCGATCGCGCCCTGACTCGGGCCCAATCTCCGCGATCTCCCGCGCACAGCCGGCCTGCCCGGCGCTCCCCGGCGCCTCTCCGCGCCGCATTGCGCTAGAGAGCCAGGGGCGCACGGCCTGGGGACGGCGCGGGGCGCAGACGCGCTGGGCGGGCGGAACACCTCCACCAGGGCCGGCCCCCCAACGCCACCCTCCAAACGCCACCTCGGGCCGCGCGGACTGAGATGAGAGTGGGCCTGCTTCTGGGATTTCCTTTCCTTTGGTCCCTCCCGGGAAAAATGGTTGCTTTTATATTTTACAGGATACAATTTTATTATGCCAAGGGATTAAGAATGTAGTTTCTGTTGACTTCATTGTAGGTGAAACTCTGTTTTTGAAAGGCCGAGTTGATCTGACTTTGAGACATCTTGTATAAAATATTTAGTGGGCGGTTATATTTTTGGGTTTGGATCTCAGATAAAGCTGGATACGAAGGCTAGCTGCATTAGATGTTTTGTAAACTTAATAAATTAGCTTTATGAAATATAGACTATAAGGAAACATTTTATGCTACTAGTAGCATTCTTAGATTCAAAATAATAATTCCTTTAACTGAATTTAAATCTTTGTCAGGGAAGTTCTTTTGCTTTAGAAAATGCGTATTTCTTTAAAAATATTTTCAGTTGCTTTTAATCAGTGATCGTTTAAACATTGACTTTTGAACCACCTAAGTCCCAACTGTATTAACAGCATGAAGCAATCTATGATACAGCATTTTGCACAGAGTGCCAAGCAGAATTACTCCTGAGACAGTTAAGCGGGGATAGATAGGTTCTATTAAGCAGCTTCCACCTTCACTAGAGAACAAGAGATTGAAAACCATTCAAGCGGTATGTAATCTAAATGTTACTTAGCTCTTCATTTCTACAAAAGAGAACAAGTATATTTCTTAAATAGCGGAGTAAACTGGGGAAAAAATCGGTGTTAGTCCAATATCAGGCAAATTTGTAATTAAATTGATCACTGCCATAAAGGAAAGAACCCAGGAAATTGCACAGCCAGGGCTCCTGCCCTAGGGAAGGTGGGGACTCGAATCAAAAGATTTCCTTTAGAAATGATATATACACTGGCAACTGAGGAATGAATAGTAGTTTTAAGTTACACAGAAGATGGGGTCGGGGGAGAGCAGTTCATTGCAGCAGAGGGAGAAGCAGTTGAAAAGCCCTGAGGGTAGAGAGACAGACGTGTGACTTGAGCAGGAAGAGCTGTGTGAGATCAGACTGGCAAGGTAGACAAGGATTAGCATGATAATTCTACTCATCTTTTTGAGCTTGGTTGAAATGTAACTACCTCAGAGTCTTTGATCACCCAGTCTCATCAGGTTTTTCTTTGATAATCATTTACTGCACACTTTACTTTTCCTTTGTAACATGTAGGATCTTTGGTTAATTATACTTTTATTTGTATAAAGCGAGTCTTCCCATTAGACTGTAAGTTCCATGAAAAGGACTAGAGGACCACATTCTGATTTCCTAGCATTTATTACACTGTTTCCCATGGGGTTAGTGTGAAAGAATGATAAATTTAGCCTGTAAGATTACATATAAAGTGCTTGATTTTTTTCCCCCTCCTTTTCCCTAGTGTCTTGCTTTCCATGACATTTCCCCTCAAGCACCAACACATTTTCTGGTGATACCCAAGAAACATATAGCTCAGATTTCTGTAGCAGAAGATGATGATGAAAGCGTAAGTACATTTATTACCATTTATTTTCTTGCTTTTTTAACTGGGAGACTAAGTTTTGACCCTAAAGTGACGTCACATTTTCATTTTCCTAAGGGCATTACTGAGGAAAACCAAAATCATTAGTGCTTCAAAGCAATGTATAAATAATGCGATATTTTTAGTGAACTATAGTTGACATATAACATTATATTAGGTTTAGGTATACAGCATAATGACTCGATGCATGTGTATATTACAAAATTATCATTACGGTAAGTCTTGTTTCACATCCTCACCAAAAGATCTTAAATAAGAGTTTTAAGCAAGGATTAGTTGGCGAGACTCATTTTTTACCTCAAGTAAGAAGTATATCATACAGAAGAGGGTTCATTGGCTCTTCTATTAATGCTGTTAAAGGAAAAAAAGTTGATTTTGCCAGGAGGTACAGGCCTCAATTAAAATTTTTGCCTAACGCTCTTTGTGGTAGATTGTATAATTGTTTGTATATACTCACTATTCTGTTTAGGAGTGTGTTATACTTCTGGCCTTCAGGTCATATGACTTAATTTGGCCAATGACTTTTGAATAGAAACTTTTAAGAGCTAGCACCTGCTTTGCCATGTGCTCTCTTCTCTCTGCCACTGAGATCATACAGATACTATTCCATCAACCTAGGTTTCAAAGTGAAAAAGATGTGGAATATAGAGCCTCGTCAACTTGTGAAGAACATACTGTGAACACAAGAAATGTTTTTGTTGTAAACCAGATTTGGGGGTGGTTTGCTACCACAGCATGAACACATCTATCCTGACTGATACACTGCCCCATAACAAGAAAGCAAGGTGTCTTATTTTATTAGGAAGACTTAAATACCACTTGGAATAGGATTTAAAAATTGTTTTAATTGAGCAGAGTTAAACCTCTGATTTGCTTATTGAAATTAGTAATTAATAAATACCTAATCTTACTGGGTTTTTAATTGTAGATTATATTACACTAGGATTAAAATATTTGTTTTATGTATTTCCAGATATTTACCCAAAGCCTGTTTCATGTTGGCAGTTTTTTAATTTAGTATTTCAACTTAGTAGTTTGTTATATGATGGCAAGAAGTTGTAAATTGCCTGTGTTTAAGAAACTTTTTTTCCCCCCAGCTTCTTGGACATCTAATGATTGTTGGCAAGAAGTGTGCTGCTGATCTGGGCCTGAAGAAGGGTTATCGCATGGTGGTGAATGAAGGTTCAGATGGGGGACAGTCTGTCTATCATGTTCATCTCCATGTTCTTGGAGGTCGTCAGATGAACTGGCCTCCTGGTTAAGCATGCTTAGGGATAATTTTCTCTTTTCTAGGCAGTGATCAGGTTCGCAAGTTCCAATATGCTAAACAGTTCACTTACTTGTGCCTGTCTATGGAGAGATTGCAGAAATTTAAAAAAAAAAAACCTATACATAATAAAAGACATTGTTTCATGGTCTGAATTCTGTATTTGACTTATTTTTAAAAATACATTTGTTGGAATGTATGAAGGTGGAGCTTGTAATTTGGAAGGTTTTTGGTTTTCTCCCCAGGGAGGACTCAACATATGTACATGGCTATATTGGTGTGACTGGTCTTTAAAGACAAATTTACAAATTTCGTAAGTTTAGCTTTAGCTTTAAAATACCCTTTTAGGGTAAAAATATTAATCCAGGAGATTTTCTAATCCAGTCCTCTTATTTTCTAAGAACAAAGGAGTAGGTGATGTGATTGATACAGAAAAGTTAAGTTTTGGGTCTAGAAACAATGCTTTTTGTCCAGCTGACATGTTTCCCCTGGTCTGTTGGAGTAATTTGGAAGGGATGAAAGTAGATTTGTCACAGAATCTTTGATGACCATGTGAAGCTATTAACAATGGTAGCAAAACTATTTTTAAGTTGTGCATGACTCCGGCTACGTTCAGTTAGGAGGGGGAATCTCAGGGTCTGAGTTCTCCTTATGAAGACTGACCACCAGTTTTTTTTGGTCTTGTCATGCACCCCAGCCTTTCTAAGGTTATGCAGGGCAAATAGTTTGGCTTTGCTTTCCTTCCTGTAGGCACTTTCCAGCTTCTAAAACTGATTTAATACTTCTTGTCTGCTTTTTCTCTTCTCTCATCCTCTCTGTGCTTTTGGGTTCTTTCCATTTTTAATCTTTAAGACCACTTTAGTAGATTGACACATTTTATTGCAAGTTGTTTTTCTAAATTTTAAACTTTGTTAGTGACTTAAAAAAATTTTGCAGTGGTGGATTAGGGAAATTGGTTGTATATGTCTTACAAGTAATTTTTTCTGTCATTTTTTTTACTTTGTTCATGGTGTTTAAGATATTTGTATAGTTAATATATCAGTTTTTTAATTCAAAATTTAAAAAGCTTTTCCCCCCTCCTGTGGGAGGATTTATAAAAAATTGTTTTTTCCCCTAATACTTTATGGCTTTATGTATTTTTATGACTTTTTTTTTTAATGGGGGAAGGTCTGGGGAGGAGTTTTGGAGGGATCTGTGCCACGGTAAAGAATGTAATAATGACAGAAGCATATGTACTATGTATAACAGGGTTGAGCCTGCATATTCGGGCGTATTAACTTACCCATTGATTTCCTCAAACTAGTGCTAATCAATCAGGTAGACAACTGCTAAGTTGTCTTTTTGGTTGTGTCGGGACCTTTCTGTCTAAAATGGTTCTGAGACTCAATTTCCCGTGTGTGCAGGGGAGTGAGTTTCCCACAAAGCACCAGGTAATTCTCCAGATAACAGCTAGAAGTTAAGCTCAATTCTAACACTACCCGGAGATGGCATCAAATTCCACAGGTTAAGGGTTGAGTCCTACAAGACTCCCATCCCCCGATCCCTCCAACTTCAGAGGCCATTCACAAGCTTGGGCTGCTGCCTGTGCTGCTGAATGACTGGCTGGAAATCACAGGTTCCCAAGACTCCCCTCATTAACTTGATAAATTTGCTAGAGAGCCTCACAGACTCAGATAAATGTTTTACTTACTAGATCACTAATTTATTATAAAAGGATATAACTCAAACAGCTAGATGGAAGAGATGCTTAGGGCAAGATATGGGGAAAGGGCAAGGAGCTTCCATGCTTGCTTTGGGTGCACCACTCTCTCCAAATCTCCACATATTCACTGACCTGGAATCTCTGAAAAACAGCCTTTTGGGTTTTTATGGAGGCTTCATTACTTAGGCATGATTGATTAAATCATTAGCCACCGATAATGGATTCCATCTCTAGCCTTTTTCCCCTCCCCGAGGTCCTGGCCGGGTGGGGGGTGGGGTGCTAAAAGTTCTCATCATTGGATTGATTCTCCCCTCCTTAGGTTACCTAAGGGTGGTACAAAAGTCACCTTGTTAACAAAAGACCTTTATTCCCCTTATCACTTAGGATAATTACATGGGTTTTAAGAGCTCTGTGCCAGAAAGGGGGATGAAGATCAAATACATATTTCTTACTATAAATCAAACCAGCCTTCAACAGACATTATGTCAGATATTCACCAAACCTCATGGGGTAGCCAGTCTCCAAGATAGCCCAGGGACACCCCCACCTCTGGAACCTTCACCCTTGTGTAATCTCTCATTGACTCAGAGCTAGTCTGTGCGACCAACAGAATGGCAGAAGTGACGGTATGATTTCTGATGCTAGGTCACACAGTGCTTGTGGCTATGGCCGAGGACACTCAAGCAGCCCGGTGGGAAGTCCTATGTTGGGACGAACTGAGGCCTCCTGCCAGCAGCCAGCAATAACATGTCAGCTATGAACAAACCACCCTCAAGTAGATCCTCCAGTACAGTCAAGCCTTCAAATGACTGCAACCTCATGGGAGACTCCAAGGCAGAACCACCTCACTAATCTCCCAAATTCCTACTGGACAGAAATTAAGACATAATCCATAATTGCTGTAAGCACTAAGTCTGGGGATAACTTGTTACACAGCAACAGATAAACATACTCTTTTCCTTAGCATGTAGCTAAACGGCATTTCCCTGCATCCCTTCAGCAATGTGAGGGCATGTGCAAGGAACTGATGTACGCCATTTCAAGCACCAGAAAAATCTCCTATGCTATCCATCCCCCATGCTTTCTCTTTTCCTTTGTCTACTGGCAAAATGCAGAAAGGCTCCAGCAGAGGACAGTGAGCTGTTTGGTGGAAAAAGCTTGAGTCTCTGAATGGGGCAGAGTTATCATTATTCCTGACCTACATTAGAATTTGTGTTAAGCCACTGAGATTTTAGGATTTAGGTAACTGCAGCTAAGATTATTTACCATAATTAAGACAAGCTCCATGATTCACGAGTGGTGAAATTTACTCTTCTGCATAAGGTGGCTTGGGATTTTAACAATCATGGCTGCCTAATTGATTGTCCTACCCTTCCAATTATGTAGGAGGGTGAGACTTACGTAAGTAGGGTTAGAACTTGGAGCTAACAGTTGGGCTTATGAGCAGAGTGTATACCAGTTTCTGTGGGGATCATAGTAGCATAGCTTGATTGAACTGAACTGAGAGGGAGGCTGCATGGGAAATGACTCCTATCTTTTAACATTAAATTTTATAGTTCAGATCTGAAGTGATAGATTCAGACCATTCAAAGGACTTAGTTAATCACTGAGAAAATCTGCTTGAGTAAGCCACTGAGAAAATCAAAGTAGCCTTTAACTTCATTTAAAGAAATTTGTTATTTTTCATCTGTGTAGGTTAGAATTAGCCTATATATTACATAAAACAGGTTTAAACAGCCTCATTTTTCTCTCAAGTTAAGCCCTGTTAAGGAAGCATTCCAGGGCTCTTTTGGAAACTTCGTAATACCAGCAAGTATTAAGGTTCCTATCTCTCTGTTCTGCTATGCTTAGCATTTGGTTTTTATCTTCAATGTCACTTCACAGTCCAGTTGTCCGCTGCCGCTCTACTTAACAGATCCTCTCATCAGAAAGAAAAGGAAAGAAAAATGGCAAAAAAAGTTATATGCCAGCATTATAAAGAAGGTTTTAAAGAAGGTTTTCCCGAGTTCCCTCAACCTCTTCCATTTAAATATCATTTGCACCTCAAGCTATAAGAGAAGCTGGATACCTAGCCACCCTGTGTAAAAGTAGAAGTGAATAAAAGTGGAATAGCTGTTTGTTTGTTAATTGAAGTATAGTTGACTTACAATGTTGTGATAGTTTCAGGTGTACAGCAAAGTGATTCAGTTATATATATCTATATACAGATATATTCTTTTTCAGTTTCTTTTCCATTATAGGGTATTAAAAGATATTGAATATTGTTCCCTGTGCTATATAGTAGGTACCTGTTGTTTATCTATTTTATATGTGGTGTGTGTATCTGTTACTTCCATACTCCTGGAGCTCATGTCCATCCACTACTGGGCAGAGCTGAGGTCTCTGGTTGTAGGGCTCTGGGGAGTCCTAAGCCTGGTGCTGGCTGTTGGTGGGGAGGCTAGGTTCTAACGTGGCAGGTTGCGACACTGCAGTGGTCCTGGCACTGGTGTCAGCCTATTAGTGGGCAGGGCTGAGTCCCAGGGTCTCTGGCTACAGGGCCAGAGGGTCTCAGAGCTGGTGTCTGCCCACTGGTGGGCACGGTCAGGTCCCAGGGCAGCTGGGCCAGCACTAGCCCTGGGACTCTGTGGGCCCCGGCCCTGCTCATAGGCAGGTTTAAACTAGCTGAGACACCTAGAAGCCCTATGCCAGCCACCGCTGGGATTAAGCCTTACTCGCCAGCAGGCTAACACCAGCTTTGGGACACCCAAGACCTTGCGGCCAGCCATGTCAGGAACCTGCCCTACCTACCAGCAGGCTAACTCTAGATCCAGGACCCCTAACCCTGCCACTACTCACTCCAGAACCTGGCTCTACTTACCAGTGGGCCAGCACTAGCCCTGGAACCCCCCCAAGGCTCTGCAGCCAGCCGCCTTGTGACCGAGCTCTAACCAAAAATCTGTAATAGATACACACACAAAAGAGAAAGGAATTCAAACATAACACTAAAGACAGTCACCAAATCACAAGAGAAGAGAGCAAAAGAAGAAGAAAGGAATAAAAAAGAAATATAAAAATAACCCCTAAACAATGAGCAAAGTAGGAATAAGTATGTACCTATCAATAATTACTTTAAATGTAAAGGAACTAAGTGCTGCAATCAAAGACAGAGAGAGGCTGGATGATGCAAGAACAAGACCCACACATATGCTGCTTCCCACAGACTCACTTCAGACTGGAAGTTAGGGGAAAGAAAAAGGTTTTCCATGCAATTGGAAATGAGAAGTTGGGGTAGTGATATCTCTATAGACTTTAAAACAAGGACTGTAACACGAGACAAAGAAGGACACGACATAATGATCAAGGGTTGATCCAAGAAGAAGATACAGCAATTGTAAATATGTATACTCAACAAAGTAGCACCTAAATACATAATGCAAATATTAACAGACGTAAAGGGAGAAATTGACAGTAACACAATAATAGCAGGGGACTTCAACACCTCACTTACATCAATGGACAGGTTATCTAGACAGAAAAATCAATGAGGCCTTAAATGAGGTATTGCATGAGATGAACTTAATGGAAATACATATATATACACACACACATACATATACATACATACATTCTAGCCAAAAGCAGCAGCATACACATTCTTTTAAAGTGCACATGGAACATTCTCCAGGACAGATCATACACTAGACCACAAAACAAGTCTCAGTAACTTTAAGAAGACTGAAATCATATCAAGTATCTTTTCTAACCACAATGCAATTACAAGAAAAAACCTGTAAAAAACACTAACATGTGGAGGCTAAACAATATCCTACTAAACAACCAATATGTTACTGAAAAAAAAAAATAAAAGAAGAAATAAAAAATACCCAGGGAAAAATGAAAATGAAAATAATGATCCAAAATTTATGGGATGCAGTTCTAAGAGGGAAGTTTATAGCAATACAAGTCTACTCCAGGAAACAAGAAAAATCTCAAGCAACCTAATCTTACACCTTAAGGAACTAGAAAAAGAGGAGCAAAATCCAAAGTTAGTAGAAAGAAAGAAATCATAAATAAAATAAGACTAAAATCATAAATGAAATAGAAACTAAAAAACAAAACAAAACAAAACATAGAAAAGATCAAGAAAAGAGACCCTGGTGCACTGATGGTGAGAATATAAACTGGTGCAGCCACTATGGAAAATAATATGGAGATTCCTCAAAAAATTATAAGTAGAACTACATATGATCCAGCAATTCCATTCTTGGGTGTTTCTCTGAAGAAAACAAAAACACTAATTTGAAAAGATATAGACAGTCCTATGTTCACTGCAGCATTATTTACAATAGACAAGATACGGAAGCAACCCAAGTGCCATTGATAAGTGAATGGATAAAGCGGATGTAGTATACATACACAATAGAATACTACTCAGCCATAAAAAGAATAAAATCTTGCCATTTGTGACAACATGGATGGACCTAGAGTATATTATGCTAAATGAAATAAGTCAGAGAAAGACAAATAGTGTCTGATTTTGCTTATATGTGGAATTGAAAAAAAAAAACCCAAATGAACAAATATAACAAAACAGAAAAAGAGTTACAGATACAAAGAACATTCAGGTGGTTGCCAAAGGAGAGTAGGGGCGGGAACAAAGAAAGAAATAGGTGCGGGAGATTAAGAGATACAAACTTTCAGTGGTAAAGTAAATGAGTCAGAGGTATGAAATGTACAGGGTGAGTAATACAGTCAATAACTATGCAGTATCTTTCTATAGTGACAGATAGTAACTAGACTTTCTGTGGTGATGATCTTGAAATGTATAGAAGTATTAAATTATTATGCTGTGTAACAGAAATTAACATAGTGCTATATACGCCAATATACTTCAGAAACAAACCCATAGAGAAAGAGATCCATTTGTGGTTAGCAGGTGTCAGGGAGGGGAGGGGAAATGCATGAAGGCAGTCAAAAGGTACAAACTTCCAGTTATAAGATAGTTACTAGGGAAGTGATGATAAATGATATGATAAATATAATTAGAACTACTGTATGTTATATATGAAAGTTGTTAAGAATGTGAATTGTAATTTTTGTCATCACAAGAAAAATTTTTTCCTATTTCTTTAATTTTGTATCTATACAAGAGGTGATAAATGTTCACTAAACTTTCATTTCATGATGTATTTAAGTCAAATCATTACTCTGTATACCTTAAACTTATGCAGTGCATATGTTAATTATATCTCAATAAAACTGAAAGAAAAAAGAGGGAACAAAAAGTGGTGAAGGCTTTTCCAAAAATTACTGAAAGTATGCCAAGAATTGATATCAGTCCTTTGTATATCAATCCTTTCATTCTTCTGTAAAGCAAACTATTTGAGGGCACCAGCTGATGATAGTAATTGCTTCTTTTTAAAAAATCAACAGTATTTCAATTAAAAAGCAAACAACTCATTTAAAATATGGGCAGAAGGATTGAATATTTTTCCAAAAGAAGAAATGCAGATGGCCAACGGGAACATGAAATGCTGCTTAACATCATCAATATCAGGGAAATGCAAATCAAAATCACAACGAGACATCATCTTACACCTGTCAGAATGGCCATCATCAAAAAGAACACAAATAGCAATTGTTGGTCAGGATGTGGAGAAAAGGGAACCTTTGTACATTGTTGGCGGGATTGTAAATTGGTGCAGCCACTATGGAAAACAACATGGAGGTTTCTCAAAACCCCCAAAACAGAACCACCATATGGCCCAGGAATTCCACTCCTGGCATATACCTGAGAAAAACAAACATTAATTCAAAAAGATACATACACCTCTCTATTAACAGCAGCACTATTTACAATTGCCAAGACATGGAAGCATCCCAAGTGTACATCAACAGATGACTGGATAAAGAAGATGTAGCAAGCACATACATGCAATGGAATAGAACTCGCCCATAAGAAGGATATTTTGCCATTTGCAGCCCTTCATTCACTTTTTTTTTGCACTTCAAAATCAGAATTTGATAACTGAAATAAACATGTCCATTGCATCAAAGACAACAAAATATCTAGAAATAAACTTAAACAAGCAGGTTACCTATACTCTGAAAACTATAAAACACTGATGAAGGAAATTGAAGATGATACAAAGAAATGGAGAGATATCTTGTGTTCTCAGATTGGAAGAATCAACATTATCAAAGTGGCCACACTATCCAAAGCAACCCATAGGTGGAAAATTCTTATTTTTAGTCAGTTAAGAGTTTTCCTCTCTCATCCCTGGGGTCACCCCAAATTTCAGCAAGGTCTTATATATTGTCATGACAGCAGGTGGGGCCATCCAGTCTTTGTCATTGACCTCTACAAGGTACCTGAGACTTTCATTATTTCACTTAGTCCTTCATTCACTGATCCCTGTAGGCTGACATTTTGTAATAATGATGACCATGATTGTGATAGTAATTATGATAGTTTTATGATAGCATTGATAGCATTCACTATTTATTTAGTGCCTTATGTGAGACAGGCACTGTACTGTATGTATTAAATATACTATTGAAAAAACCCAAACAACTTTGTGCACATCTATTACATCCTGCGGCATTTGCTCAGAGCTTTATATATGCAATGGACATTTGTAATTATTAATGTCCAGCACTGAACCCTCCTTGAATTTAAGGGATTCCTTGTCTCCCAGAAGAGAAATTAAAATGAATAGACACCTAGTATTCTAGCTCCTCAGCCAGATGGGATGTAGGCCCTTGACTTAGGCTCTTGCCAATCAGATGGGCTCATCTGGGATTTTGAATTTGAAACTAATGACACAAAGAAACAAGCACACTAGAGATTTCTTTCTGGTGTCAGTGGCAGCAGCATCCAGTTGGCAGGCACAATAGTGTCTGTGCTGCCAACTGTTGGATCCAGTATTAAATACCAGGGATGACACCAGTTCACCCTGCAGTTCCTGTGTTCAGTGGCAGCGGCAGCAATGCTGTAACAGACTAGCTTTCTATTTTTGGCTGTAGTTTTATCTGCATAGCTTCTCTTGATTTTTGCCTGTTTTCCCAGTTATTCTGTGAGCCAGCCATTAAAGAATGGAATTTCAAGAAATTAAATGCTGGGGAGATGTCTACCATGGATGGTTGTAGACATAGATCCTCAGGGAAAGGTGAGGTGGCGTAGGGTAGTGGAGAGCTGAGATTAGTTATTTGGTTTGAGATGAAGACAAGTAGAATCCAGCTAACATTAAGGAACTGGATTTTCATAGCCCATGGTAAATAGTAGCAAAATAGCTAATTAAATCTTCCATGGATCACTTGTACTAAATACGTCAACTGAAAGCAAGACTTCGTACTCCTAAGTGCTACTGCCGCAGGATCATATGAAGAGTAGGCAGAATTCAGGGACCGTGGAGGTGTTGTGATAGCTTTGAATACTGCTGAACATCTTAGAAAGAATGACAAGCTAAGGTTTCTAAATTATTAGTTCAAGTTATCAACTGAAACCCAAGGGCTTTCTATGGCTACGCCATAAAAATCTAAGAAAGATTTTTTCAAGATATAAACTCTTGCAGCTGAAGGACTTAGACAGTTATAAGCCAAATACAACATTTGCTCCCCAAGGTTGCCAAATTTATTAATTAGTTCAATTCATAACCTTGGCTAGTCTCACATGAGGAAGTTAGGATACTGACCAGGAAAGAGTGGTATCTGAATACTTGCGATGAGCTATACTGGAGAATTTGGCTGACTCAGACCACCCAGAATTTCCAACCTACTAAGCCTCCCTTGCAGCTGAAGCAGACTCTTCTCTTATGTGGAAGCAATTCTTGATGCTTAAAGACAGTTTCTCAATTACTTCTTTATACCTTGCAGCTATTCCTGTCCTCGACCCTTAAGAAGAGAAGGGAACTCTCTCATGCCTAATCCTTTCCCTTCCATGCAACTCTTCCATCTCTTTCTCTGCAGTTACATATCAGAAGATCCCAAGAGATCCTAAATGATACATTGGGACCATTCTCAGAACTGTAGAAATAGCATTGCCAGGAAAAGTTGGCACTTTCTCCTACTGATAGGAATGTATAAAAGCTGGAAACACTCAAGAGTTAATAAACTAAAAGTAAATGAAAAGATAAAAAAGCACAGCCTAAAATCATATGCAGAGAGACCTAAACAAGCAATTCTCCAAGGAAGACATACAAATGATCAAAAAGCACATGAAAAAATGCTCAATATCACTAATTATCAGAGAAATGCAAATCAAAACTACAATGAGGTATCACCTCACACCAGTCAGAATGGCCAGCATTCAAAAATCCACAAATGACAAATGCTGGAGAGGCTGTGGAGAAAGGGGAACCCTCCTACACTGCTGGTGGGAATGCAGTTTGGTGCAGCCACTGTGGAAAACAGTGTGGAGATTCCTCAAAAGACTAGGAATAGACTTACCATATGACCCAGGAATCCCACTCCTGGGCTTGTATCCAGAAGGAAATCTACTTCAGGGTGACACCTGCACCCCAATGTTCATAGCAGCACTATTTACAATAGCCAAAACATGGAAACAGCCTAAATGTCCATCAACAGGTGACTGGATAAAGAAGAAGTGGTATATTTATACAATGGAATACTACTCAGCCATAAAACCCAACAACATAATGCCATTTGCAGCAACATGGATGCTCCTGGAGAATGTCATTCTAAGTGAAGTAAGCCAGAAAGAGAAAGAAAAATACCATATGAGATCGCTCATATGTGGAATCTAAAAAACAAAAACAAAAACAAACAAACAAAAACAAAGCGTAAATACAGGACAGAAACAGACTCATAGACAGAGAATATAGACTTGTGGTTGCCAGGGGGGCGGAGGGTAGGAAGGGATAGACTGGGAGTTCAAAATTGTAGAATAGATAAACAAGATTACACTGTATAGCACAGGGAAATATACACAAAATGTTATGATAACTCACAGAGAAAAAAATGTGACAATGAGTGTGTATATGTCCAAGAATGACTGGAAAATTGTGCTGAACACTGGAATTTGACACAACATTGTAAAATGATTATAAATCAATAAAAAATGTTAAAAAAATCATATGCAGAGAATAAAACGAAATCATAAACACTTAGAAAACATAATTCAAGCTAGTTTTGAACATGGCACACTGACTCTATATCCTTAATACGATAAATTCGAAGGACAAGGACAACTCCAGAGAAATCGTAAACTTTATCTAATAGGCTTGTTGTTGGAGTTGTAATTGTGTAACTATTTTTGTGTGTATTGTACCACAGAGTAAATGAGTAAATATGTTGGTATGAATGGGAATAAGAGTTTTCATTGTGGAAGAAGGGAGATAAAGACATGGAACAGGGAAAGGTGAGGAAAAAACCCACTGATAATTTTCTTTTAATCCTAGCTTTGCCCACTATAAAGGCCTAGTAACAGTAAATGCTATATAACATCCAATTCTTGGCTTTTAAATACCATTATTAACTAAATGGTTCCTTGAAGAAATGGCTGATTCCAGGTGTGGGACAGGCAAAGTACGTTAGCATGGAATATCTTCTTGTGTCTGAAAGCCAGTCAGTGGGAATGCTTAAAGACTGATGAAGTCATGTCAGAAGGACACAGGAAATGGACTAAAGTGTCTCCAGGTAGCCAAATTTGGCACAATTTGAGCATAAGAATAATTAATAATGGTTATAAAACATGGAGAAATAAAGCTACAAATGAATATTGATGAGAGAGGCTTTTTAAAAAAGCAAAAGTGCCAACTAATAAATGCAGAATAAATAATCAAACAAAAAAATCACCATTTTGCAATTCAATATAGTAAGTGATTCAGGAAAGGATCATCAATATATACTAAAACCCCTGGGTGAAAAGCTCTGGGGGTATATGATCTCAAAATGTCACATTGTTGATTTCTAACCTCGGGAGCTCCCCCAGTGAAATTCAAAACTGGCTCCCACACACTGAGGGCAAAGAGAGACCTAAGAGAGAGACAGAAAACTCCAGATTGGAAAGCGGCACTTTTAATAAACAAAGGAACTTATATACAAGGCCTATCTTGAATGTAAGACCAGTAGATCACGCCATCTGCCCACCAAAATCTTAAAAAGGTTATACAGCCTTAACAGTGGGGTCCAAGGGTGTGCCCTTGAAGCTGCTGCTAGTATGGGAGCGCTTGGTGGAATGTACACGTCAAAGACAAGAGAGGAAGAAAGGATCCTCCATGACCAGCTCCATGACCTCCTCGAAAACACTTCCAAATCACTTACTAATTACAAAAGGAGAAAGTATATACTTACAATGAAGAGATCTAACAGCATATTAAATATGCGAAGAAAATTAGCAGCCCCAGTAGTGATGCAAAAAGCATACAACACCATCTAGGCATTATTTTTGCCAGGAATGTTAAATCTGAATCTAATAAGGGGGAAACAGATAAATCCTCAAATTCAGACTGTGGGATGTTTTATTTAAAAATTGGGCTGAACTCTTCTAAGAAGTCAATATCATGAAAAACATCAATACCACAACTACCAACAGCACAAACTTTAACAACCACCACAAAAAGGTATGAAAACTACTCTAGATTAAAAGATGCCAAAGAGAATTAACATAATGCAATGCACTTGTAATGACTGGATCTTGGATTGAAAAACAACTATAAAAACACTTCTGGGACAATTTGGGGAATATGAATATAAACTGTATATTAGATGACATTATTGAATTGTTATAGTTTCCCTATGTGGGTAATTGTGTTGTTATTTTATAGGAGAATATTCTTATTTTTAGGTGATGCATGAAGCAGCATTTAGGGATAAAGTGAAGTGTAAGGATGTCTGCAACTTACCCCTTAGCAGCCACTCTCCATTTCTCCCCAAACCCACTGACCTCCAGCCCTGGGCAATCAATCTATTTTCTGTCTTTATGAACTCGCCTCTTCTGAACATTTCAAATAAATGGAATCATACAGTATGTGATCTTTTGAGACAGCTTCTTTAATTTAGCCTCCATGTTGTAGTGTGTATCAGTACTTCATTCCTTTTCATTGGTATATAATATTCCATTATTAGGATACATCGCATTTTGTTTATCCATTCATCAGGTGATGGACATTTGGGTTGTTTCCATCTTTGGCTATTATGAATAATGTTGCTATGAACATTTGAAGACAACTATATTTTCTTTCTTTTAGGAATATACCTAGGAGTTGAACTGCTTATATGGTTACCAAATGGGTTATATAGTTAGTCTATGTGTAACCTTCTGAGAAAGTGCCAAACTGTTTTCCAAAGTGGCTGAACCATTTTTCAATTCCGTTAGCAGTGTATGAGGGATCCAACTTCCCTACATCCTGGCCAACACTGCTTTTTTTTTTTTTTAAACTACAGTCACCTTTGTGAATGTGAAGTGATACCTCATGGTTTTGATTCACATTTCCCTGATGGTTAATGAAAAGATAATAAATATCTTTTCATGAGCTTATTGATCATTTATATATCTCCTTTGGAGAAATGTATACTCAGGTCATTTTCCCATCTAAAAAACTGGATTTTTTTTTGTTTTGAGTTGTAAGAGCTCTTTATATATTCTGTATACTAGACCCTTTTAAGATCCAAGAATTGCAAACATTTTCTTTCATTCTCTGAGTTGTCTTTTCTCTTTCTTCATGGTATCCCTTGAAGCACACATATTAAAAATTTTTTAAAAATTGCAGTATACTTGCTGTTCAGCATTATATGTTACAGGTGTACAATATAGTGATTCACAAATTTTTAAAGCTATTCTTTTATAGTTATTATAAAATATTGGCCATATTCCTCATGTTGTACAATATATTTTATACCTAAGAATTTGTACCTCCTACCTCCCTCCTCTTATATTGCCCCTCCCCCTTCCTTCTCTGCACTTGTTCTCTATTTCTGTGAGTCTTGATGCACACATTTTTAATTTTGATGACGGCCAATTTACTTTTCCTTTGTTGCTTATATTTTTGGTGTCATATCTAAGAAGTCATTGCCTAATCAAGGTCACAAAGTTTTACACCTATTTTCCTCCTGAGTTTTATAGTTTTAGCTCTTATATTTAGGTCTTCGATCCATTTTAAGTTTTTAAATATAGTATTAAGTTTTACTTCATTGTTTTGTATATGGCTATCCAGTTGTCCTAGTACCATTTGTTGAAAAGATCATTCTTTCTCTCATTTAATTTTCTTGGAACCCTCATTAAAAATCAGCCGACTATAAATGTGAGCATTCATTTCTGGGCTTTCAATTCTATTTCATTGATCTGTATGTTTATCCTTATGCCAGTACCACACTGTCTTTATTATGGTAGCTTTGTAGTTAAGTTTTGAAATTGAGAAATGTGAGACTTCCAATGTCCTTTTTCAATATTCTTTTGGTAATTTTTGGACCTTTGCATTTGTATGTGGTTTTTAAAAACAGACTTCTATTTTTTAGAGCAGCTTTAGGTTCACAGCAAAATTGAATGGAAAGTGAGAGAGTTCCTATGTATCTCCTTCCCTCAGTATCAATATTCCAAACTAGAGTGGTACATTTGTTACAATCAGTGAACCTTCACATCATTATCACTCAAAGTCCACAGTTTACATTAGGTTTCACTATTTGGTGTTGTATATTCTATGGGTTTGGACAAATGGATAATGACATATGTCTACCATTATGATATCATACAGAATAGTTTCACTTCCCTAAAAATCATCTGTGCTCTGTCTTTTCATTCCTTCCCTTCCACTAACCACTGCTCTTCTGGCAATCACTGATCTTTTTATTGTCTCCATACTTTTGTCTTTTCTAGAAAGTCATATTGCTGGAATTGTATAGTATGTAGCATTTTCAGATTGGTTTCTTTCACTTAGTTCTAAGTATTTAAAGTTCCTCCATGTCTTTTCATAACTTGATAGCTCATTTCTTTTTATCACTGAATAATATTCCATTGAATGGATATACCACAGTTTGTCTATTTACCCACCTACAGAAGGACATCTTGGTTGCTTAAAGTTTTGGCAATTATGAATAAAGGTGCTAGAAACATTTGAGAGGACATAAGTTTTTATCTCCTTTGGGTAAATATCAAGAAGCAGAATTGCTGGATTATGTGGAAAAAGTATGTTTAGTTTTCTAAGAAACTGCCCAACTGTTTTTCAAAGTGGTAATACCATTTTGTATTCCCATCAGCAAGGAATGAGAGTTCCTATTGCTCCACCTCCTTACTAGTATTTGGTATTGTCAAGGTTTGGGGTTTGGGGCATTCTAATAAGCATTTAAGTTGTATCTCAGTGTTATTTTAATTTGCATTTCCCTAATGGCATATGATATTGAACATCACCTCATATACTTATTTACCATCTGTATATCTTCTGTGGTGAGATGTATTTTCAGGCCTCTTGCACATTTTTAAATTAGGTTGTATGTTTTCTTATTGTTGAGGTTTGAGTTCTTTGTATATTTTGGATAACATTTCTTTATCAGATATGTCTTTTACAAATATTTCTTGTAAAAACTGAATACTTATTAGAATTTTGACTGGGGTTGAACTGACTGTCTAGAACAAGTTGGGAAGAACTGATGTCTTGATGATATTGAGTCTTCCAATCCATCAATGTGGAATGTCTTTACATTTATTTAGTTGATTTCTTTCATTAGAGTTTTGTAGCTTTCCTCATACAGATATTATACATATTTAGTTAGATTCATACTTAAGTATTTCATTTTGGGGGGCACTAATGTAAATGGTAGTGGTTTTTTATTTCAAATTCCACTTTTATCCTGCAACTTTGCTCTAATGATTTATTAGTTCCAGGAGGTATTTTAAAAAAAATTCATTCTTTGATTTTCTACATAGAAAATCACATCATCTGTGAACAAAGATTGTTTTATTTCCATCTTTCCAATCTGTATACATTTCATGTCTTTTTCTTGTTTTGTTAGGTAGGACTTCCAGTATAAGTTGAAAAGGAGTGGCGAGAAGGGACATCCTTGCCTTGTTCCTTATCTTAGCAGCAAAGTACCCAGTTCCTCACCTTTAAGGATGATTTTGCTGTAGGGCTTTTGCAGATGTTCTTTATTAAGTTGAGAATGTTCCTCTCTATTTCTAGTTTGCTGAAAGCTTTTATCATGAATGGGTGCTCAATTTTATGAAATGCTTTTTCTCCATCTACTAATATAATCATGTGTTTTTTAGCCTGTTGATGCAATGGATTACATTAATTGATTTTTCAGCTGTTGAACCAGCTTTGCATATATGGGGTAAATTCAACTTGGGTTATAGTGTATAGTTTTTTTTTTATATACATTTTTGGGATTCATTTTGCTAATATTTGGTTGAGGATTTTTGCATCTAAGTTCATGAGAGATATTGGCCTGTATTTTTTTCTTCTTGTAATGTCTTTGTCAGGTTTTGGTATTAGGGTAACAGTGGCCTCATAGAATGAGTTAAAAAGCATTCCTTCTACTCTGTCTTCTGAAAGAGGCTGTAGAGAATGATATTTCTTCCTTAAATGTTTGGTAAAATTAACCAGTGAACCCATCTGGGCCTAGTGCTTTCTTTTTTGACAGGTTATTAATTACTGATTCAATTTCTTTAATAGATGTAGGCCTACTCAGAATGACTGTTTCTTCCTGTGTGACATTTGGCAGATTGTGTCTTTCAAATAATTGGTTCATTCCATCTGGGTTACCAAATTTGTTATCATAGAGTTCTTCATAGTAGTTCTTTATAATTCCTTTGATATCCATGTGGTCTGTAGTGATGTCCCTTCTTTCATTCCTGGTATTAAGTTGTGCTTTCTCTCTTCTTACTTCGCTTGGCTAGCAGCTTTTTGGTTTAAAGGATCTTTTCAAAGAAACAGTTTTCCATTTCTTGATGTTCAGTTTTCAATTTTATTGATTTCTTCCCTAATTTTTATTATTTCATTACTTCTGCTGACCTTGAGTTTGCTCTTCTTTTTCCTAGTTTAAGGTGGAAGCTTAATTATTGCTTTTTTAATCTTTCTCTTCCAATATATGCATTCGATGTTATCAGTTTCCCTCAAAGCATTGCTTTTGCTATATCCCCCAAATTGTGATACTGTATTCATTTTCACTTAGTTCAAATATTTTAAAATTTTTCTTGAGATTTCTTCTTTGATCTATATATGTCCATATGAATTTTTGAAATAGCTTGTCAATTTCTGCAAAGAAGTCAGAATTTTTATTCTTCAATAAGAACAAATGACTTCAAATGACTAAAAGTACTTTGAAACCAATGTAATAGCAGTTAAGGTCTGTAATATTTTTCTTTTTTATCTTCATTCTTGCTCTGGATATGCCACTTTAGAACAGGAATAATTGCTAAATGATTCACAATTCTTCCCAGTATTTTTGATAACATATTACAAAAGACATTCTGTCACTATTCTGTTATTTCTTCTTTATATGATGTATATGTCCTGCTGTGAACAGTATCAGAAACTCCTGAAAATAAAACAGCCCAAAGGCCATCACTAGCTATGGGAGTGAAGTAAGAATCTTACTCTTGAGAGCAACACTTTATCCTTTTAAAATTGTATTTTATCACATCACATTATATTTGACCACAAAGTACAGGTTGGGTTCAGGAGAACATTAAACTTTTGGTAGACTGCATTCTGCCATTCAATAAAACTTATGGAGCACATTTTTGTTATTAAAGAAAATAAATTAGGTTCCACTTCAAGAGGTCTTTCTCAATTTTTGTTAATGCTGTGAATTTTTTTTTAATCTGCTATAATAAAAAGGAATTGCATTGATTTTCTTTCTAAAGTTCAGGAAATGTCTCATTCAATTTTTTGTTTGCTATTAACTGTGGTTAGGTGGAAGATAAAGGAATGAATTATTTGCTGTTCAAAATAATTGAGCAAGTTCTGCACATAGTATATATCTTATTCTATTGAATATGGCTATAAATGATTCAGGGAAAGAAGACAGTTATCAGAGAAAGCTCATGTTTTCTAAATGAAGGATATAATCCTTCCTAAGACTGAAATATTGTATTTCAAGATTCAGCTATTTGCTGTGTTTAGGATTCTATAATAGCTTTTGTTATTTACTCTTTGGAAATTGTAAGGAATAGCATTTCCCTTTGGAAAGTATGCATTACTTCATACTGGGTTTCCCAAAGGACCCTAAATAAATAGCACCCCTCTTCCTCGCCTGAGTTTTGGACAAACTGAGAAAATAAAGCAAAGAGTAATTATAGAGAAGGCCAACATTTTGATTACATCATTATTATTGTTAGAGATGAGGCCAGAGGATGTGGCTCTAGGCCTGTAACCATGTGTTCTTGCTAATACTTAACCCAGAATTAAAACAGATTTAACTCCACAAGGGTAAATGGGGTAGCAGGGGATGTGAGCTTCTTGAGGGCAGTTTGCTTGTAAGAGGAAAAATGACAGAGCTGAGAACGTGTATTTGTAGCTATTCCTCACAGATTTACCAATCAGATCAATCACTCAACTCACCTTGGGATGGAGAGAGAAAATGGAAAGAGCGTGCTTAGGAAAAAGCCCTACTCAGAGAAGCCAGGAGTAGAAGAAAGTCATTCCATTCCTACATTCCTCAGCTTTTTGTTCTTTAAATCCACTGATTTAGCTAATAAGCCTATGTTCAACCACAGGCTGTTCTCAGTGTTGTCCCCCCTTCATGAAAAACTGCTCCTTCCAAACCAACCGCTTCTCTTTTGGGCATCATTCTCGGTGGCAATGTAGATTATAGTGGCTGGTGGGAGTATACATTTTGACCCCAGAAGGCTAGGAAACGGGTAAAAAAAAATACACTTATCAGTTAACACTAAAGATTGTCCATTTCAAAGACTGAAAATTAATTTCCCTTCCATGCCAAACTTCTCTCATCCTCTCACACAAGCACCAGACTTCACTGCTAAACCAATGTGAATCCCGAGGACACCTGGATCACAGGCTGCTGGTAGAGGCTTAACAACCAGCTGAGGATTGTTAGGGGAAGCCCTCATTCGTAGAGTTTGCTGATTTTTGTATAAATATGCCCACCAGGGCTGATTTCAATTACATTGCCCAACATAGCATACCAGAGGTTCCGCGTAAGACTGAATGAAAATATTAAGGCACTCTAATAGTATAAACTGTAAAAATATAGAACTGTATCTAATGTGAATATAAATCTTTTCTCATGGTCAAATCCCCAAGGAGAAATGAAAGTCTAAAGATGATTTTTTAAAATAAATTTGAGCCCAGAGACAATTAGCTACAAAGGAATTAAAATCCGGTCAAAATTTCTTGCTGTTGTGACAAAGTCCAAAGTCTAAAATTGTTTACGCCCCAAACCCATTCTCTCGTCTTTCTACACCTACTTGGTTTCAGCCAGCGACTGGATGCCCGAAGGGGCCTGGGGTTCCTTCTACAGCTGTAGTTTCACCCAGCTCTCATGGAAGGAGTATACTTTCTTCAAATTTCAGAAATAATACCTGTTCAGAGCCAAGTTTCTCCTGAACCTCCCATTTTAAAAAGTTCAAAGTGACCACAGGCCCTACCAGAGCCACAAACTTAGGGGGAAAACGTCCCTACCGCAAGAGCGGGAAATGGAGGAAAGCCAGACAACACTGCTTCAGCCCCAAGGAACTCAGGCGACAGGGAGTGGATGAGCTCTGGGGTAGGGCGCTCCGAGCAGGAGGAAACTCACATCCAAGAAAACCCACAGTCAACCACCCCTCACCTCTCAATCAGCCCCACAGGTCGGGTTCTTCTCCTTGCCTCTGTATTACAGTTCTCCAGAGAAACAAAGCCAACAGAACATATGCAGAGAGAGAGAGAGAGAGAGAGAGAGAGAGGAGATTTATTAAAGGAATTGGCTCACCGTGCTTATGGAGGCTGAGAAGTCCCACGATTTGTCATCTGCAAGCTGGAGAACCAGGAAAGCAGACTGTATAATTCAGTCTGATTGCAAAGACCTGGAAACCAGAGGGCAGCTTTTGTATCCCAGTATTGAAGGCTGGAGAACCAGGAGCTCTGTTGTCCTATACCCGAAGTCAGGAAAAAACAGAAATCTCAGCTCCAGTAGAAGTGGAGGGAGGAGGGAGAGGAAAAGGGGGAGAAGGAGAGAGAGAGTTCTCCCATTTTCCACCTTTTTGTTCTAGTCAGACCCGGAAAAAAACAGACTGGCTGACAGCCGCCCACATTCCTGAGCGTGGATCTTCTTTACTAAGTCTATGGATTCACATGCTAATCTCTCCCTGAAACACCCTCACAGATGCACGCTGAAATCATGCTTCATCAGCTCTGGGCGTCTCTTAGCTCAGTCCAGTTCACACACAGGATTAACTGTCACAGCGTCCTCTGGAGAAACAGCATAGGAGGACACTCCTTGGTTGTAATTCCCAACTCTGAAGTTTCTAAGCAAGTGCGTAGGGTCAGTTAGTCCCCACTTACCTGTCTCATCCTCTCACAAGCACTGGAATTCACTGCTTAAACTAATGTGAATCCTCAGGACAACTGAGCATGGGCTGCTGGGCAAGGCTTAACCACCAGCTAGGAGTTATTAGGAGGAAGCCAGGATTTGTAGGGTTTGCTGATTTTCGAGGTATAAATATTCCCATTAGGGCCGATTTCAAGCTGCCAACTGAGAGTGGAGTTGAGAGAAGACATGCAGTAGCAAAATATTATACAGTTTCCACCGCACAAGTACAATAGATACAAAAAACCCTCAAGAATATAGATAACTGTAAACTGTAGTATAATAACTAGGAAGTGATGACTGATGAGGGTTTCTTTCTTTTGTTTAAGAAAACCTTTTTATTTTGAAATAATTATAGACTCATAAGAAGTTACAAAATAGCACAGGGACATTGTATGTATTTATCACCCATTTTCCCCCAATGGTAATATCTTCAAAAGTATCAAACATTATGAAAACCAGGAAACTGAGATTGTACTGCCTCCGCTTTTTAAAAAAATTTAATTTTTTAACTTTTGTGTTAAAATCCACATAACATAAAATTTACTATCTTGACCATTTTTAAGTGTATAGTTTAGTAATTGTTCAGTTTATTCACGCTGTTGTGCAACCAACCTCCAGAATTTTTTCCTTGCAAAACTGAAACTATACCCACTAAACAACTCCCCATTCCTCTCACCCCCTAGCCCCTGGTACCACCATTCTACTTTCCGTGTCTACATGTTGACTAACTCTCTGTACCTCATTTAAGTAGAATCATACAGTCTTTGCCTTTTTGTATTTGGCTTACTTCACTTAGCATAACGTCCCCAAGTTTTATTCATGTTGCAGCACTTATCAGGATTTCTGTCCTTTTTAAGGCTGAATAATATTCCACTGTGTAGAATACACCACATTTTATTTATCCATAATCTGTTGATGACCGCTTGGGTTACTTTTTACCTTTTGGCTATTGTAAATAGTGCTTCTATGAACCTAAGTGTTGCCTTTGTTTTTAATATAACTTATTTAATTGTAAGTCTGTATGATTCAATTTTTAATAATGGTTGTATCTAAAAACTGGCTTGCAAAACTCCTACTATGCAACAATTGGCTCCTGAGAGCCACTACAGCAGCTCCAGCACAGCAGGGGATCTTCAGGCTTGGGAACGGGCACTGTTGTTCCAAGACAGCAGCAGAGGAGAAGCAGAACCAGAGCTCCAGTGCCTCCCCTTTTGGGGCCACCTCCTGTTTCAGGCTAAAGCTACCACACCCGGCACATATGCACTGAAGCACTTCTCACTTCAAGGATTTCTCACGTTTTTCCTTCTCTACATGCTTCTGCTTGATCCTGAGAGAGGGAGACAAGTGTTCCTGACAGTCCAGCATCTTGTCCTTTGTGTTACCTCTACCTTTTACAATGATGTTTTCCATAGCCAACTGCAGAATGTCTGTCTGCTTTTTTAAGAGGATGACTTGCGAATGCTGTGCTCTATGCTCCCTGGAGTCCTTATCTTGGAGGAGAGGGTGTGTCTGTGCCTTGAGAGCACATCTTTTTTGTTATATCAGTGGCGTTTCCAGGGGATAGACGTCTCTTCACCTGTCAACAGTGATTTTCCCCATCTAGACAACTGCCAGTCTCTAGATGCAGGGAATCGTCCTGAGGCTTCGTGAACTGCTTTAGTTTCCCTGAATGCCTAATGAGGTTAGAGAATTTCTGCTTCCGTTGCAAAATGGGAGAATGGGCCTTAGCAAGTAATAAAGATACAACTCAAGTAGAGCAAAGAGGGCTTCATTTTATTCATGGTTTGCAGCAGAGTGTTAATTTTCCAGAAGTGTATTTTTTCTCCAAGTGCAGCATGCACTTAAAAAGCTCCAGTAGGCCACTTACGTGGTACAATTAGACCTCTGGTAAGTGCTGTTCATAAACATTCATCATGTACTTTGGGGACTCATTAAATTTCATTTAGGTGACACATTAAAAAATTCATAGCTCTCATAGGGAGTTGTAATTAATCTCTATTTTTCTTCAGGGAAGAGGCCGAGAAATGCACCATCTTAAGAGGTTCAAGTGAGACTAAATAGAAAGATCTCAGGGAGGCAGGTGTGTGGGACAGCCGCCCAGCCTGCATGACCACAACGCCAGGCAGACACGCAGTGTGACCCACACTGTGGAGGCTCACTGGAGGCTGCCCACCCAGCCAGTTGGCCGGCTTCACTTTCTTTCTCCTCTTCTTCACGGGCCATGTGGCAGATCTGGGGCAAGAGAACTCCTCTGCCCCGCCCCCGGTACTGCATGTTACGTGGTACTTCAGCCAGTCATTTTAGTAAGATTTGCAAGTGTGTGTGTTACTGTGCTGCTTTTGCTGATTATCCAGCACACACCCCTCAATGACATCTGACCATGAGGGTGGTCTCCTTTCTGTTCTGGCCTCCTTCCTGGCTGATGCATTTAGTAAGGACCTGGAGGGCTAGATTCAGTTTCCTAGAATGTTGCACCTCAGGGAGAGCTGGTCCCCAACCCAGCTCCGGTCCACGGGCCACCCATTTCTTTCATTTTTTTCCTGAGGCAGTCAGTGCCCAGGGTGCCTATACTGTGGCTCTCACCACCACACTCCTTCCATCTCCCCACAGAGGACCCCTCCATCCCCACCCCTGGTGAACTGGGATCCTGGATATCAGTAGAAGGGGGCAGACTCTGGATGGGCATGTCCTTGTGGTCCTGCAGACTCGTTGCTCCAGGCATCATGCAGAGAGGTGAGTCAAGTCAAAGTTCTGAGTTTGCATAGGGACCCTTTTTGCAGGGGTCTTGCAGGGATCTAATGATTCATAATTTTGTAACAAAAAATGCTATGCTGCAAATAAATGCTTTCAGTATCAACTTTTAGATGGAAAAACCCATCACAGTTGCAAATAGACTTTTGTAACCCAGTTATAAGTTTGGAACTCTGTTCTGTCAAGTTCATGTTAATTTGATACTAGCCCTTGGATGTGTTAATTCCTGGATGTTATTTTAGCTGTCATAGGAGCACAGTCAGTCTGAAAACACATAAAATATCTTGATCTTGAGGAGCTTGTTGGAAAAATAAAGCTAAATTTAGAATGCAGTTTTCAAATACAATTTACCACAAGACTGAAGGTTACAAATCTAAATGATGGTTGCTGTTTGCCCCAAAGCAACCAAAAACCAAACTGAAACAAAACAACAAAACAAAACAAAACAAAACCAAACCCCAAAACCCAAACCAAACAAAACCCAGGCTGGAAGTGGACAGGTGGCTAGGACCAAGCCCTATCAGCCCTTTGGGAAGTCTCATATCTAGATTTTAGGGACAGGATTTAAGTCAGTAAGTCAGATCAATGGAGGAAAAAACTCCGTGAAAGTTTTTCGGCCCTTTCTAATGAGACTTAATGCTAATTAACTGACCTGAAACCAAGCCTGCTTAATATATAATGGAACAAATAATTATGCCTTACTCTTGTCATAATTCAGCCAGCATCCTTTTTCTTCTAATGTTAAAAATAGTCCAGAGAAAACATGTAATTGTCAGATGCAGTCATAACACTTTTTGCTTATTCAGTTTTGATAGGCATTTCTTAATCAATGTTAGTCCAGTAAATGTATTTTTCATTAGGGCTGTAAGCCACACATCCTTATGTAAGTGAAATAAATGCTGTCCTTGGGAGTTAGGGCACTGAGACTTGGATTCTGAATCTCACAATAGGTCTGAGTCCTACCTACTCACCTCAGGGTCTTCATGGTGTTCTGTGTTCCATGGGGTTCCCTGTCTCCCTCAGAGCACTGTGTAAGGAGCAACAGAAAACAATTATATGAAAGCACAAAGAGCTAGTACTCATCTCATGGGTTTGTTGTGAAGATTAAATATTTGCCTGGTGCCTGATATACAGTAATTGCTCAATTAATACTTATTATTATTATCCCTGCTTTTAAAATTTAACCGATACCATGTTTTATACCCCATCAGACAACAGTTCACCTTGGAAAAATTAGATATATGTAGAAACATTAAATTCAACTTTACAAGCGGATGAATTAAAAACCATCTGACATTTGCAAATAGCTTTTCCTCTAAGTCGTTTGTATTTTATCTTATTGCACCCAGTAACACTATACTCAGAAAATATGAATACTTAGTATGGATTTCTTATTAAAAAAGAAGCCTCTTTTTTTTATTTGTGCTCTGCCTGTTCCTCTGATGGAAGGCATTTATTTCAGCTAGTTCTGAGTTCCAAGCACTGGATCCTCATGCACTTCTCAGTGTTCCCACAGCAGGGCAGGGCAGCACCGTCAAATGCTCACTCGTCACCCCGAGCTATCGGAATGCCGTGTCTGCCGACTTTCAACTCACTGGATCCTGCAGTCTAGTATGAAGCCCTGCCGATGCTTGTTTGACGCTGTGCTTATTAAATGTACAGGTCCTTCTGAAGTATTTTCATGCCCTCTAGCACTCTGTGTGTGTCTATGCTCAATATAATCAGGACAACAACTTAATGCTTACTCTGTAAAACTGTTTCTCATTTTGCCTGATACATTCCTCCATGTAAGGTAACAGAAAACTAGCCTTGTGCTTGCTTGGGACAATCACTGTTTTTGCTGTTGGGACTGAGAGTATCCTTTTGGGAAGCCATCAGCTTGCTACTTTTAGAGTAATCTGTAGGTAGGTCTCTGTGGAGACACCGGTAAATTAAAAAAGGAAAAATAAATATACTAAATGAGCATATACTGGCAAAACAACTAGTTGTAAACCTGATCACTTACTATTAACTTTCCTCCCCCATCTTGGCAATGCTTTCAGAAAAGCTCCTGTGAAAGACAGCGTTGGCTTTGCTACCTTGTTCTCCATAAAGCCTAGGAGCTTCACTGATGCCACCAGTATTTTTCTACAATTTAATTAACACCCCAACAAAGACTTTCTAATCCCTATCCTGAGTGAGTTCTACAGTGTGTGTTGCATATGTACGTGTGTGTGTGTTTATATGTTTAAGGCTTGTCTGGCAGACTCACATTACAAGCCAAATGTTTGTTAAATACCATGCACTGAACACACTGTTAACACAGGGGATTTCAAACAAGCAAAAAACGTAGACTTTACAAATGTCCTGTATGGGGGCTGTGAGGTAAGACACAGCAGAGAAGACTTGCAGACATTAAACAACTCTAAATATTTACCATTCTAAACAATTCTAAATTTTTACCATTGAAAATGGTTAAGTACTAAGATTTTTTTTTTCTAGTTCTAAAATTTTGATTCCATGATTTAGAGGACAAAGAAAAATAATATATAACCGAGTACTTAATTTTATGGTATAGCTCAATGTACTGCTGTGGGAAGATTAACAATAATGATAATGATTGAAGGTTGATTTTTTCTTTGGTTCCAAAAACTCTTACTAATGATTAATTAAGGTATAAAAGGAAGACTTATTATCTTTCTCATTCCTTTTGGACAAAAAACATAACCAGAGTTTTCCCAACTTCTGTGGGCTTTTTACTATATTCTCAACAAAAGGTACTTAGCATAAAAATTGAGCATTGTAAACCCTTCTCAATGTCTCTTAAAGGTATAATAATTATCTTAAAAGTTAGTTTTCATTTTAACTTAACCAAGTCTTTTGGGGGCCCCACACTGTGTGCAAGGCACAGGGAATGCAAAGACAAATAAGAATAGCCTTATTGCTCTATATTATACAAACTGATTTTATTATATTTATTGTGATTTCTAAGGAAAATACTAATTGTGGAAAATACTCTGCCTACTCTTCTCTCTCTTGGGATAACAAAAAACATAGGGAATGATTTTCTTGTGTGTCCACATAAAAGAGCCACAGTATCTGTGGCTTCTTAGAAGTCAGCAGCCATTCTCAGACCATAATTTCAATATGGGCAGAATCCTCTACACAAATGACTTCCAAATCCACATCCTTAGCTTTGAACACTTTTGAATTCCAATCACAAAATCCAACCGCTTAGTGGAAATGCATTTGGATATCCTGTTCACCTCAGCTGAACTTAACTGTAAGTATCATCATCTACTCCCAACGCCACCCCCCAACAGACTTCTCTGATGGTGAGAACCACCGAACCACCACAGTTCTGCTCCCCTAGGGATGGAGCTTTGCAGTTATCTTAGATGCCTTCTTCTTCCTTGTATCTCATGATCCATCACTAAAGACTGTCAATTCTTACTTCATAACTTCTTTCATATTTGACTCCTTCTTTTGACTCCTGAAATCACCACTGTTAAGTTGAAGCCCTTAACACCTGTCTCTTGTCTCCTCACTTCCAGGCTCTTGTCCTCTAATCAAGCCAGCCACTATCTTCATATTAATCTTCTGAGAGCACTACTTAAGACTTCTAAAGGCATTTCCAGTTCAAGAATATTATATTCCATTACTCAAGAACATTTAGAACTTCCCTGTATTTAGAACCGGAAGTGCAAATTGGCATTCAAGGATTTCCAGTCTGGTTCCCACACACATTTCCAAGGATGTCCTTTGTCATGCCCACATCAGAACCCTCTGCAGCAGTTTGACAGTGCATTCATGCCTTAGTACTCTTCCACATCTTATGTATCTGCTGTTTTTCCTCTGTATTCACATGTTAATCACCTGTCCAAGCTGACCTTTGGTATCATTTTTTTTTCAACTGAGTCTTCCTTGACTGCTCTATTTGCAGTTCTCTCTCCACTGGCTGAATCCACAGCAATGTCTGTGCTATAGATGGCCTTGTTGTGTGTATGATGTTTATAATTCTCCCATTTAAACGGAGGCTGTCCGTTACTCTCCTGTATCTTCTACTGTAGATAAAGCAGCTCTCAGTATGTATTTGTTGATCAGCCAACTGAATGAATGATTTAGTAAATGGAGAATGAATGAAGAGCTAGGCCAAGCTGACTTGAACTCAGAAGTCTTGAATATGATTTTGACCAGTTAAAACTTAAAGAATGGCATTATGTTCTTCCCAAGTGCTTTGACTGGACTGTAACCAAATCAGGAAGAAGACATCATCTGTCCTTCTGAAGGAAATTAGAGGCTTGGGAAGTCAGGAAATTTCTGCCGGAGCACACAGAATGCACTTGTAGTCACACAACCTTCTGAGCCTCAAATCTCTGAATACTCTGCGAAGACTACAGGGCATTCACAGAGAAATAAGAGGTCAAGATTTGCCTTTGCCTGTCCAGAACAAATTGAAAACCAAAAGTTAATATCCCTGAGCTTCTTCCCAGGCTTCTGGGAAATGCCTGTACCATGAAGGCACCAAGCATCTGTCTGCAGTTCCAACTGCTGGATTCTGGGAGTTGCATGCACTCCTGCAGCTCTTCCTTTGATTCTGTGACAAATCCCAATATTCTTCCAATAAATTGCATAAGTCCGTATGGGTGGGCATCCTCTGGGACCTCAGGGCCTTAGTACGGTGGGGTGCTCAGGAAACAGCCCTAGAAAATAACCAGGGGTTACCCCCTCTGATTTCAAAGGAAGGCTACCCAGCAGCATGGCTCTCAGGCTAAGGACAGATCAGACAGACTAGGTATGAGATCTGCACGGGGCTCCCAGTTCAAAAGCCAAACCAAAGGTATCTGGGGTGAGGCAGTCTCTAACATGTCTTCAAAGGTAAAATTAAAACTTCAGGCCCCAAATCTGTCAATCCAGAGCCTACACTAGCACTTTATTTATTCAAATCAACAATAAGGGAAGGGGGGAGGGTATAGCTCAAGTGATAGAGCACATGCTCAGCATGCACAAGGTCCTGGGTTCAATCCCCAGTACCTCCTCTAAAATAAATAAATAAACCTAATGACCTTCCCTCTAAAACAACAACAACAACAAAATAAGGAGAAACTAGCTTTCTTATATTTTCTGTTACATTTCTAGTCATTGCCAAAATTTTGGCAGATATCTTGAAGCACAATTAAATACTTAACATATTTTAGAAAGTAAATATAAAGAATTAATTTCAAGATTAATTTCATTTTTTGCTTTTAGAAAAAAAACATCAGATTTTACAAAATCTTTTACATTTTCTCAGAAATGAGAAGCACATTATAACAGTATTCATGCTCCTCCCACTTCTAAAGCTTGTCAGATCTGAGGTTTCACACAGTTGATAAGCAAAACTGAGTCACGGTGCTTTAATCTGGTTACTTACCTGATTCCCTCTGGATGTCAAGGGGTTTCCCTTGTGCAGTTAACTTGACCTGAAGTGGAGTTAATAGCTGGGGATGCGGGTGTGCAGCTCTTTGTTCTCCTTGATTAACTAGTTCAATTTCCTAACGGCTTCCTGACAGACTCAGTAAACAATCAAGACCAGTAAAAATCCTGGTCCATTTATATCACCCTTGGTGGAGTTCCTGAACTCTACCAGGCGAAACACATCAGATGATCTACAAGCACATGAAGAAGTGCCTCTACTCTCAACCGCTTTCACAGACCAACAGGATCAAGTGAAACGACAAAGCCAGCTCTCAGTCTGGGACTTTAGGGGCTAGGCACGCAAACAGTGCCTAACAGTCTCTCTCTTTCTCCTTTCCTCGCTCTCCACCTAATATCCTTCCCCATCTGTATTACTTTCCTATACAAATTACCATAAATTTAGTGACTTAAAACAACACAAATGTTTTACCTTACAGGTCAGAAGATGGAAATGAGTCCTGCTGCACTAAAATCAACATGTTGGCAAGACTGCCCTCCTTCTGGAGGCTCTAGGGGCGAATATCCTTCCTTGTTTTAGTCATCTTCTAGAGGTCACCTGCATTCCTTGGCTCCTGGCCTCTCCAGCCATCTTCAAGTCAGCAACTGCCGCATTGTGGCCTCTGCTTCTGTCATCATATCCCCTTCTCTGACTCTGACAAAGACTCTTCTGATACTCTCCTTCACTTTTAAGGACCTCTGTGATGACACTGGGCCCCGTAGACAATCTCGGATAATCTCCCCATCTCAAGGTTAGCTGATTAGTGACCTTAATTCCATCTGCAATCTTAATCTCCCTTTGCCACATAACCTAGCACCTTCACAGGCTCTGGGGATTGAGATGTAGACACTGGGGGTGGGGCACATTACTCTGTCCTCCACACTATCTTCTTCTTAAGCCACTGCAAAGCAAAAATACCATAAGGTCAAAAATAAGTCTAGGATGATGAAAATGTTCTGGGAGTAAACAGTAGTGATGGTTGCACAACCTTGTGAGCATGCTAGAAAACTACTGAAGTGTACACTTTAAAATTGTGCTTTTTATGGCATATAGATTATATTGTGATAAAAATATATATACAAAAATGTCTAAGTTGATTATACAGTTCTATCCACCAAGCTGTGTTATCTGTTGCTTTACTTACATGTAAGTAGGAAACAGCACTCACAGTCAGTCCTTTCTCAACTTCATCCAATTCAATGACTGGGAACAAGGTTAATAAAGCCAGACATATCCATTTCAAGAAAGCCTGAGGAAGAGACAGACATGCAATAAAACAGGGTGTACTGGCACTTCAAGGATGTCTTAGATAACTGAGGCTTTCGGCCCCAGACCAACCTCAGTCATACTCCAGCAGATCTTCTTATTGGAATAATCCCCAAGTAAATGAAATATGCACTTGAACATGTCTGAGGAAGGTATAAGCAGAGGTTTGAATGGTACATGTTAATAAATATTCTGAAGTGAACAGAGACAATTAAGAATCAGCTGCAGCTGCATCCCAAAGTAAGCAGATAAAAGTCCCATGTAGCCAGGGACACTCTCAGGTGGGTTTTAATGACACTAAATCATGAAGAAGATAAGAGAAGAAAAGAGCCTTTATCTGAGACCACAGTCTTAAATCACATAGAGTCAACTAGCAAGTCTCATTCTATCTGACAAGAGAGCCTGAGCAGAGCTGGGAATGTTGATGCAGGGATCCCACAATACCAGGATAACCATTACGTGGACCAGAGGTTTCGAAAACCTCTCTATGCTACACACCTCAAAAACCTATGCATAGAATATATGGGGATGTTTGCAGCAAGCGTTCCCAGCTTCACTTCTCAAGCATCAACTTGGTTAGCGCGGAGAGGTATTAGAAACAGGCAGTGTGGAGACGGAGAAGGTACAATGTCAGTTAAGACCGAAAACTAAACCCTTGAACTGCCGTTCACGCTGGGTACACACTACAATGAAACAACCAGCTAGTTACTCTGGCTCTATCCCTTCTCTCTCTGTTCACCTAGGGGAAATTCAAAACTTACGTTGATGAAAATAGTATTTGTATCTATTAAAAGTACTTTTATTCACTCTGAAATGTGCCTTTATTCTTAAGGAAATCTCATAATCCTCCCACATTGCTGTCACAGAAGACAAACCTGAGATGCACATCTTTTTTGTTTTTGTTTTTTTTTGCTTTGAGTTTGCATTTAAAAGAATATGATGCTGGAAGAGAGGTTTTAAGAATTTACAATGAGCTCACTGAGTTATTTACTGCCGAACTTTTTCTTCACTCTCACCACGGGAGCCCATTTATTATATTCTCTTCCTCTGTGCATTTACATTTCTGAAAAGTTTCCAGAAAGGGAAGGAACTGGGGAATCAGTGTACTTATTCTGCCGCCAGGAGACTCTTCATTTTTTAGTAGCTCATAATACCAATGGGGATACCTGAATCAAATACAGTTCTTGGCTAGAGATTTTGTCAGTCCAGCTTGATTTTTCAAACTGTGATCAATCCATTTCCACAATGCTCCTATATCTGGATTCAGTTTATGTTTCAAAGTCTCTGAAAACATAGGTTACAAATTTTCTAGTTTTAGATGGGATAGGAAAACCTTTGATGTTTTTGAGGTAAAAATTACCCATCAAAGAAACGGAATTTAGCATGTGGACCAGAAAAAAATTATATCATAGTTCTGTACTTGGATGAAAAGAAGAAAAACAAAACCCAAAGACCTTATAATTGAATGAATACATTTTATTGATTTCAGGCTTCCATAGTAATTTTATCCCAATCTCTCACGGGCCCAGGGAAATGTTAAGACAATCAAACCAAAATTATTAGTAGGCTTATCATTCAAGCCATGACTTACCCACAACAAATTGTGTAACCTCAAATAGCTCCTACATGCAATATTTTTGCACTATTCCCCTCAAAATTCTCTCTTTCACACACCTCATATCAAATGGTTAGTCTTACGGATTGCAACAAAGCTTAACGCAATAAAATCCTATAGTGGGATACCTTGCTGTCCCACAGATCTGGACAGCATGAAATACATAATTCATTTCTTTCCAAAGCTTAAGTATTTGGGTTCCAGTTTAGATCTAGAGCAACTGAAGTTTTGGGTTCTTGTTTAGGATCATCAAGTCTACTGCTCCTCTTCCTTTCTTTACGTGAATTGGAGAGTAGTTTCTCATAAAGACTTTATGTAAAATGTCGGCACTTATGCGAAATAGGTTCCTAGACTTATGCAAAGCCCCATTCCTCACCCAGTGGCAATTTCATGGGGCAAACACCTTCTAAATTGATGGTCAAATTGCTTCAATCACAAATTGTTTAGTGGCTCTTCATTTTTTTCCACCTTATACATCCTGATGATCAAGCAAGGCTTTCTCCACGTGGTGCCACTGAGAACCCCAGGCACCCCCTGCAAATCATATCGCCTGTTATTTCTTGGGCCAACACTGCCTTGCTTGCCTTACTCTGTGGGGCTTCCAGTCCCTCTCAATTCGGCAATATTCATATTTTTCCCGGTAGTTACTTTTTCAGTAAGAGGCCTCTTTGTCATATACTATGCTGCAGCTTGGAATTTTATTTGGTTGACTGGGGGCTTTTTAAAAAAGAAAAAATCTGTCTTTTTTTTTTTTTTTTTTTTTTTTACTTTAAAAAAATTGAAGTATAGTCAGTTTACAATGTTGTGTCAATTTCTGGTGTACAGCATAATGCTTCATTTATACATATACATACATATGTTTTCATATTCTTTTTCATTATAGGTTACTACAAGACATCTATCTCTCTTTCATCCCTGACACACACACATACATGTATCTACTGAGACTGCAAAAAGAAGTTTTTAGTCTCTAGTGTCCTGACCCTTTTTCAAAACCTTTTAAAAAATTATTTTTTTCTCTTCAGCTTTATTGAGATATAATTGACATATAACACTGTATTCATTTAAGGTCTACAACGTAATGATTTGATATATGTATCTATTATTAAATGATTACTATAATAGATTTAATTAATATCCATAACCTCATATAGTTACAGGTTCTTTTTCTTTTAATGAGAACTTTTAAGATCTACTTTCTTAGCAACTTTTTTTTGAAATGATTACCATAACAAGTTTAGTTAATATTCATTATCTCACATACATACAAAAAAAGGAAAACAAAGAAAAACATTTTTTCCCTCATGATGAGAACTCCTAGGATTTATTCTCTTAACAACTTTCATATATACCATACAGCAGTGTTAAATATAGTCATCATGTTGTATATTACATCCCTTGTACTTACTTACCTTACAACTGAGAGTTTGTAACTTTTCACCAACTTCAGAATCACCTGAAGCAATTAGCACATCACTGAGGACCTGGACTTCCTGAATTCAGTGCTTGGCCCGCATACCTCAATGAACTCCTTTGCTTTCCAGTGGGTTGTAGCTGCACCCTCTCCGAAAAGGTCTGAATAACAGCATGAGGTGGGGAGAAGGGGAATGTATCAAACGTATCCCTTCCTCAGATACTCTACCTCAGACCGGGGGGTGGGGGCTAGTCCTTACATCTGCTGTTACTTTATTTTTTAAGTTATCATAACCCCTTAGTAGTCAATCTCCTGTTACTCCAATCTCCTATTATAGTTAATAATTCTTTTTATTAAATTTTTCCAACCTAATTACTGTGTGGTCTCTGCCTACTGACTAGATCCTGACTGATACAAACTCCATCACCATTTGGTTTGATAAGAACTCTGCCATCTCATTATTTTAGTCTCAAAAAGCAGGGTGCCAATACAGACCAGGATGAGCCGGTAATTCCCACATCTGCTACCCCTAGAAGTGAGCACACGCCCATGCTGTACCGCGAGCGCAGCGCTGCCAGCCTGAGCTTCATTTGACACAGTGATCTTCAGGGGGGAAAAAAAAAAAAAGAAAAAAAACAGGGATTCCTGATGTTAATAGAAACACTGAGTATTTACAATACCGTGTATATGCAGAGAAAAAAAAAAGGAACTGTGTGACAGTGAGTTGGCTAAAATCCAACTTACGCCAAATTAAGCATAAAGGCCTAAAGGAAGAATATGTGGTTTTTCACAGGATCTCAGCAATCAGAAAACCTGATACCTCCGAAGTGCTCTCTTTTTTTCTCCATCACTCTTTCTCAACCCTTCTCTCACCTCTGCTGGTCTCTACTTGGCTGCAGCCTCCCCCATAGCAAACAAGTTTTGTCTCATGGCAGGGGAAAAATTAGTGCCAGAAATTCTGGTATCATATTCTCACAGCTCAAAACCAAGGAGAGGAAGAAGTCTCCTTCCCCTTGCCTGGGGTTAGAAGACTCCTGGGAAAGGGCTCCGACTGTCCCCACTTAGGGCATATGCTCAGCCTGGACCAATTACACGCCCAAAGAGACTGGAGACTAAGATTATCTCAGCCTGTGACATGTGTCCATCCCATGATCAGGATATTCTGGGTCTGTTTTCAAGGACAAATGGAGGGCAGGCTTGTTGTTAGTTATCCTAAGGACTTTCTCAGTGACAAGACTACAAAAACTAAGTAATACTTAACAACCTCCATGTTGAATGAATTGCAGAGATGGCCAGAAAGTAAGGAATCTACAGAAGCCAAAAAACAAAGTAAAAGAAGAAATTCTGAGGCGTGGTTTAGCCTGAAAGAATCCGAACTTGGTGACTGAAAACTTCTATTTTGATTGCTACAGCACACAGAAGAGACAAGGTATGTTTTTATTGTAAGTTTTCCCTTAAAAAAAAAAAAGGTGACTTTAAAATATAAGCAAGGAACAAGAGACCATAAAAATGATCTAATAGACTTGAAAAAGAGCCACACAGAACTTCAGGTCAGAGACCATCTGCCTAGACTGTCTTCCTTAAAGACGTAAGGACAACCTTAAGCCGTCACTCCGATGTCTCACTGATCACCTCTGGGGACTATGAACTAAAACTTTGGACCTGTGATAAAACTGCCTTTCTGTGCTCTAAGTGATCCATTTTCTGCTTTATGTACTCATCCTACAAATGTGCCATGCACCATGCTGGCTGTGCCCTTCAGGAGGCCACAGCAGCATAAGAACTCAGGTTCACACTCAGATAAGGGCCACACTGGGTGCCAAGTTCTACAGCAGAAGAGTGGACAAGGGGTGAGAGGAGCTCAGGAGGAAACCCTTAAGTCTACCTGAGTAATTAGGGTGGTTTCAATTTGTAACCTGAAGGTGCACAACAGAGGCTGGGCATCTCGGGCGGTGGGGAGAGCATGTGCGACATAGTTCAGAGCTTAGGACGGGGCAGGGTGCATCTGGAGAATTTCCAGAGGTTCGGTATTACTGACTCACAGAGGGAGTGTGTACAGGAGAGGGAGGATACAGGGACACACAATAGGGAACAGGCCCCAGAGACCTTTCCATCACACTTAGGAGCTAAGATTTTACCCAGTAGGGTTGGGGAGGAGCATTAAAGGATTTAAGTCTGGGCAGTGACATGACTGAGGCTGCAGGAAGGAGCACTCAGTACTGGTGCAGCAGCTGTTCAGACCAGAGGTGACGGCGGCCTCGACCAAGGCAGTGCTGGCAGGGGAGGAATCTGAGATACTGAGGAAGTTAAATTCCCATGGCCAAATAAGACCAGCAGAAGAGGCAAGGTAAGGATGATCCCTTGGTTTCTGGCTTGGGTAACTGCGTGTAAAGTGTGAATAAAAGTTGACTTATGAAAATGAAAAATAAACGTGGGTTAGAAGAATATAATTTTAAAACTACAGGGGACCTGAAGCTAAAAACCCCAAGGTGGCGGGGGGTGGGGGGATGGCCTAACGTGGTCACATAAACACAAAGAAATGTTACTGGACCAAAGTGGAGAGGGCTGGCCTTCAGAAGAGCTCAGGGCTGGTTAAATGAGCCAAAGAAAGGAGGAAGAGGATTATCTTAGTTTTCTGGTGCCATTAAAAGCATCTGGGATGGGTGCCCAGAATCCTATTTTAGCAGTTTTAGCCTCCTCTGGAGACAGAACTTTTGCTTCTTCTTAATTCTCCAGTAAGTTTTTGGTATTGTACAGAAAGTTGATTTCAAAGGAAGAACAAAATCTCAGTTTATCTGGTCAGGCTTATGAACGCTTTAGTTCAAACACATTAGGGCAATCAAGTATGTACAGATTAGTCTCACCTGGACTTACTTCCACTCTCGATCCTTCTGGATGGCTTTCCTTCTTGTTAAGCCTGGAGCATCCCCAGAACACATACTCTCCAATATGGGGTTTTCTAAAGAGAAGTTGGGAAAATAACATATCCGATTGTTGTGAGGCCTGTTTACTTCTTACTCTTCCATCCCTTTCTCTGTGTCTGGTTCGAGCCATGAACCAGGAAGCTGAGACACATCTTAATCATCCTCCGCCTCGGCTACTGCTCATGCTTGCAAACCTGACTCACACCTCTTGATTTTTTCTCTCAACCCTTTCTCCTCATCATGTCCTCCATCTCCCATATTTCTCTTGTAACCTGAGTGAATCCAAAGGCTCCATGTTGCCGATCTCAGCCCGCTGTCACGGTCAAAGGACTGGCCAACCAGAAGTAATTAACATTAACTTGATTCTTCACTTAAGTCTCTTGGAAAGGAGACCCAATTCAAAATTCACACGATTACTTATTAAACTATCCACTTTCCCATTCTTCTCACCCTCTATCCCCCTCGTAGCTCCACAGATACTTCCAGGGATTAGTTTTTATTAAAAAACAGGTTATTATTAACCTGTCAGATTCCTTAGTTCCTTGCCCTCACTTACTACTTGTTTTTGCCTAGTAGGGTTGCAGTTGCAGGGAGGGAAGGCAAATGCCAGAAGTTCTTCAGTGGGCTGGGGTGGGAGATTCTACTGATTTTGGTTACAGTAGCCTTGAACTTTTAACAGTTAACTGTAATTATTTATTTATATGCTTATCTCTATCACCTAGATCAGCAGTCCCTGTTAGAAGTATCCTAGCCCACGAATGTGTTGGAATCAGGCTTGAGGAGGGGCCTGGGTGGCTATGAGGTTATGACTATTTTTCAGGGAATTGTGCTTACTTCTCAGTCTATGCCAAAGCCTGGAGTGAGTGACCATAAAAATCTGGATGTACTGAGATAGTAAAATACCAGACAGTAAAATTTAAAAGGATAGGGACATCACAAAATTGTGCTCTACACTGGAATTTGACACAACACTGTAAAATGACTATAACTCAATAAAAAATGTTAAAAAAAATAAAATAAAGGCAAAAAATAAAAAAAAAAAGGATAGGGACATCTACTACTCATTTTTATTCTTTAGCTGTAAAAGGACTGAATAAATGCACTTTCATCATGTAGATTGGGATTTATTTTAATGTATTAAGCTCCAGTGGTTGGAATATAAGTCTTAATCACAAGTAAGTTGCTTTCAACTTGAAGTTATTAACACAAATTTTATGATTTACATATTCCTAAAAGGAATAAATTGGGGAATAAAAGAGAATGCAAAGACGAGTTCTAAACTCACCTGACGAATGCAGATTTGGGGGACTTCTCATTTTTTTTTCCTGGAAAAATAATGAATTTCATATTATCAGTCTAGCTCTCATGATGCAGGATTTGCTTGAAACCAGCATGATATTTGCTACTAGAGTTCTCATATAAACTCTATTGATTCTGTACTAAAGAATATAGGAAACTGGTTTTAGGCAAATGATGAACATGTGCTGGACTGGTTTCCTTTTCTTTTTTTTTTAGCTTTGCTTTGTTATATATTATTGCCAACTTCCTTTGTTCATGTGCTCACATGATTTTGCTCTTCTGTGTAGCATTCCACCTGATTTACCAAACCTGTGAAGCTGTCTCTTTGGTTTGGAGAGATGTAGTTTGGGTGCTAGAATATGAAAAATCTATTTTTCTTAACATACTTATCAAGTCAGCAAATTTTATATATATATATATATGTATAAAATTATATATATATAGACAGAGAGAGAGATTGATTTTCTCTAAACTCTAACCTCTTTTTCCTAAGATTTTTATTCATACATTCACGTATCTAAAAATCACTTTGAATACAATATTCTACAACAGAGTTTTAATTTAGTCCCTTCCCAGTTTACCTTTACGCAGGCTGTTTCATTCTAATAAATGGCAGCACCATCCACTCAATGGCAAAGACTAAAAGCTAGAAGTCATCTTTTTATCCTCTCCATTTATCACCCTCTATATGTAATTCATCAGCAAATCCTTTGGGGTCTACCTCCAAAATACCTCTTGAATTTGTCACCTTCTCTCTCTGTCCAAATTACCATCATAATCCATCCTATATCACCTTTTATATAGACCTCTAAGTAGGTGCCTAAAAGGTATTTCTGATTTTATTTCCATCCTCCAACCCACCCTTGATATAATCCATTTTCCACACAGAAAAGTGATCTTTTATCTTCTAATCATTATATTCTTTTTCTTAAAACTCTTTAAATATGTCCTATTATAGTTAAAATAAATTCCAAACTCCATACTTTGGCATGACTAGCCCTGTGTTCAGGATTCTGCCTATTGGTCTGACCTCAACTCATATCCTGTAAACCTTCCTCACTCATCATGCTCCAGCTATTACAAGCTCACTCCCATCTCAGGGTCTTTATATTCACTGGTACTTCTAATGTTGCTTTTCTTCTTTACTCAAGGAACAGTGATTCACCATTTGTCAGAGATCACCATTTCCTGGGAAGCTAACTCTGTGATAGAGATTTTTGTGCACAAAGTAAATTGGTCTTTTGAGGAATCTCCATAACGCTTTCCATAATGGCTGCACCAAACTACTTTTCCACCAGCAGTGCAGGAGGGTTCCCTTTTCTCCACACCCTCTCTAGCATTTATTGTTTGTGGACTTTTTAATGATAGCCATTCTGACTGTTGTGAAGTGATACCTCACTGTAATTCTGATTTGCATTTCTCTGATAATTACTGATCCTGAGCATTTTTTTTTTCATGTGCCTATTGGCCATTTGTATGTCTTCATTGGAGAATTGCTTGTTTAGGTCTTCTGCCCATTTTTGGATTGGGTTATTTGTTTTTTTATTAAGTTGTATGAGCTGTTCATATATTCTGCAAATTGAGCCCTTGTCAGTCTCATCTTTTGCAAATATTTTCTCCCATTCTGTAGGTTATCATTTTGTTTTGCTTATGGTTTCCTTTGCTGTGCAAAAGCTTATAAGTTTAATTAGGTCCTATTTATTTATTTTTGCTTTTATTTCTATTGCCTGGGTAGACTGCCCTATGATCCAGCAATCCCACTCCTGGGCATATATCCAGAGGGAAACTTAATTCAAAAAGATACATGCACCCCAATGTTCATAGCAGCACTATTTACAATGGCCAAGACATGGAAACAACCTAAATGTCCACTGAAAGACGAATGGATAAAGAAGTTGTGGGATATTTATATAATGGAATACTACTCAGCCATAAAAAGAATAAAATAATGCCATTTGCAGCAACATGGATGGACCTGGAGACTGTCATTCTAAGTGAAGTAAGCCAGAAAGAGAAAAAAAAAATGCACATGATATCACTCATATGTGGAATTTGAAAAAAAAAAAAAAGACAAATGAACTTACTTACAAAACAGAAACAACCTCATAGACACAGAAAACAAACTTATGGTTTCCAGGGGGGAAAGGGAGTGGGAAGGAATAAATTGGGAGTTAGAGATTTGCAGATAATAACTAATATATATAAAATAGATAAACAAAAAGTTCATACTGCATAGCACAGAGAACTATATTCAGTATCTTGTAGTACCTTCAGAGAAAAAGAATATGAAAATGAATATATACGTGTTCATGTATGACTGAAGTATTGTGCTGTACACCAGAAATTGACACATTGTTAATTGACTATACTTCAATTAAAAGTACATATGAAAAAACCCCAAAACAAAAACAAAGTACATTGGGACTACTTGGGATCAATACCTACGAGAAGAGTAAAAGCAGCAGGAGTCAGCAGAGGGAAAAGCTGACGTGTGATGCAGTTGCAACAAAGTCCTCAGCCAGTTCTAAAAAGACCAGTGGAATTGGGATGACCTTGAATTGAGGCAAGGTGGCTGAATCCCTATACTCTCATATTAACTGGTCATTGGGCCAGAGCCATGCTCTGGAAAGGGTGTAAGCTCAGGGGAGACAGTCCTTTCAGCTGTGGGCATTCCTTAGAAAGGGACTTAGCTGAGGGCTGTCAGAGGGAAGACTCCCAGAAGCTGGGGGAGGAATGCTCAGTCCTGACAGAAGAGGAGACCTCGGTGACACTCCACGGAAACCACTACACTGTCCAGGGCATTCCTTCTTTCCTCAGAGAGGCCGCCCAGGACCATCCCAATTTGACAGCCCCCATCTTTTATCTCCATCTAAAATTACCTTACCTATTTGTTACTTACATACTTTCTCACCGTACAAACAACATGTACACTTTAGAAACACAGGAACCTTGGTTATCTTGTTCATTGCTATTGCCACAGTACCAGAAAAGCAGCTGGCAGGCAAATCACTGATGTGAATAAATTTCTTCCTGAGTGAGTAAGCTCAGCCTCAGACAGGCAAAAAGCGCTTATACACCACACATCCTCCTTCCCTTTAGAGGTAAGAACCCAAAATTATGTGCATAAAACTCTCATGAGACCTATTTAGAGGGGGTGATTTCTGGTGCGATGAAAAAAAGTCCTGAACTGTAAGACATAAAAGTCAAGGAAGGCTTCCTGCTACTGAGCAAATAAATATTAACCTGGTTGAAGTTCTATCACCTATTTGGACCTTCATATCATCATCTGTTAAAAGACCTTCTATAATGCTGATATTTGACGATTCTAAGCAGAAGGCACGGGGAATATAGAGAACTATTGATTAAAAGGTAAGAGGATTCACTTATGTAAATATAGTATCAATTTTGCATTTAAAACAAAATAAAATTGCCTTGTTAAACAAGACAATATCACTATTGGAAAATTACAGCTCAATATGATGAACATTCTTGTTAGGTGTAAATAACATAAAAAACTAGAATTTGGTCAGTTGCTTATTTACTTCAAAAATAACATCTGTTTTTAACACTGTTGAAACTTAAGTGACCTCTGAAATGACTATGTAATCCTAAATAAACCTAATAACACAAACACAAATTAAAAAATAAATATTAACCAAAAATGACAATGTGTGTGTGTGTAGGCAATGCTGAGAGAAATATAAGATCTAATTTCATTATACATTTGAAATTTTAGAAAAAGGTCAGAAACTGTCCCCTTTAAAGGAGCTCAAAGACAATTATAATATGGATATTTAACTCATTTTAAAAATAACATAGCTAATTTAAATATCTACTTGTAAGCATGATATGGGTATAACTAGGGAGTTAAATGTTTCAGTAAGAAGTCTTAGGAACACCCCTGAAAATGGAGATATCACGTTCCAAATGAAGGTGTCTAACTGAACAAAGGTATCAAATTTCACTCCTTCCCAAATGTAACTAAAAATACAGTTAAGGAATTAAAATTTTCTCCATCATGCTTTTAAACAATAAGAGATTTAAAAAATTAATGCACAAAGTGAAAACAGAAAAAGAGACAACATATATAAGATTTTGAAAGCTGGAAAATAGATAAATGGTAAGCAACTTAGCAGAGTACAGAGCTGAATACTAAGCCAAAAAGGACAAAAACTAAGAAACAATCTGGTTTTCACAGCAGAATATTCAAAGCCTTAGAAATTGGCAGTGCAAAATCCCTCTGAAATGGCGCTCAAAGGGAATGCTAAATAATACTGATTTGATGAAAATTGTATGAAAAAGAGATTTCTAAACCTACTCACCATCATCTCTTTCTGGGCCACTGATTCCACTCTACCCATGATAATTCAGGACTGGAGAAAGTAAAACACAGGGTGGCTAGCCTGGGGAACATAAGGCAAAGTTAAGGGTATTGGTACAATAACAAAATAGGTAGGTTACATGCTCTTATGCAGACTGTTAGTGAGATCCCCACCCACCTCAATCCCAGAACTCTGGTAGACACTACTTTATCCTCCAAAGAGAATATAAAAGCCTTATATTTAGGGAAACTGATGAGGCTAAGAGAAAATATCTAAAAATATTGTATATCAGAGTTCCTCAATAAACAATCTACCTAAAAAAAACAAAGAACAAAAAACAAATCTACCTGATCACTCTACCAGAGAAGCTTAAACTCAATGAATCAACTCATTTGTTATAGGCTTTCAATCAGCTGTTAAACTCTCAATGAAATGACATATAAGAATAAGCCAAGGAAAAGGAAAATAAAGGTAGCCTGTTGGAGACAAATACAGAAGACTTAGATGAATATACCAGGTGCATGAATTGAGAGATTCAATAGTGAGAAATGTCAATTCAGTGTAATCCCAACCAAATCCAGGTAGGATTTTTTTTGGAGGTAGAAATTAACAAGCTCATTCAAAAACGTATATGGAAATGCAAAGGGCCAAAAATAACAAAGATAACCCTGAAGAAGAAAAACAAAACTTGAGATACTACACTTCTAGGATCAAGACTTTCTGCAAAAATACAATGAATATGACATTCACTGTAAATAAGACAATGTGATATTAAACAAGGATTGATAAAAACTAAGGAGCTGAACAAAAAACTGAGATACAAACACATATAAAGTTACTCTACATAAAGTGTTGCTCCAATGCAGTGAGAAAAGAATGGTCTTTCCCTCAAATTTCAGATATATAATTGACAAACAATTGAAAAAATAATAAACCTAGACCTCTCTAATCCATATCCTATCTACTCCAGGAGTGCCTTCCTTTGGCATTTAGAGTAAGCTCCTAACAGACCAACCCTCACAGAAATTTTAGTAGTGGCCCAGATGCCACCATGACTAGTCAACAAGTAATCTAGACTGTTTATGCCAATACACTGAAAATGATCCTGTCTAAGAAAAAGGACTTCTGCCAGAATTGTGGTGTTTCTTTCAGTATTTTCTATTTGTAAGATTCTCACTATTGGGAATACTGCTCTGAACGTATAAACACTGAGTCAGTAATTCTTACAGGTAGGGGCCTGAATACTCAGGGGTTCTCACATTTTGAAGGTAATGTCTAAGCTGGAATTTCCATCTGTGCTGATTTATAAAATCAGATTTCAGAACACTATTTCTAAAACACATGAGGGGCTAGTCTGAGGCAAGCTAGACTAGACATTCTGGCTCTAAAGGAAGTAGTAGCCGGTAGGTGCACAGGAAAAAAGGAGTTACTCAAGACATGAGATCAGAACCAACGCCCTTCTTTAGCTTGGTTACACATTTGGATCTCTATTAGTCTGTTCTAAGTGTCAATTTTTTGGCCCATCAAACAACAAAGGTTATAGAATTCATATTTAAAATTACCTCTAACGGATCAATTGTAATAATTGTAATAATTACAATAATTGTAATAATCATTTTTCCGAAAGGGGTAACCATCCAAGTCACAGGTAGGTTTTTAAGGTCATTTGTTTATGTAGGTGCAAGAGGAAATGCTGTTGGCTATAATTCCCTGCGGTCTCATTTGATGAGAGCAGAAATTGCCCAGAATTTTTTTATCCTGGGAGTCCAGTGATGGATGGCATATCCAAAAGTCAGAAGACTAAGGGTAGTGGCTACTGCTTGGGATAATCTAAGAATGGTATTAGAATAAGTATGTTCTGACCTAACAGTTATCAGAAAGAGAAAAGAAAAGAGAAATAGGATCATTATGGATGGACCACAATAGGAGTCAAATGTAGTTGAGAAGGTAAAGTATATCCACAGCAGATACACTTCACTATGAACAGGAGTCCTTTGGAACCTCTAGAATTAGTCCCTCTGGTGTGCATTTAATGTCACAATTCCATTTGTAAAGCAAACTTCTCCCTGTTGAAGGAGTGGTGTCACGAAGTAGGAAGCAGTATTTTTCACTCAAGGCTCAAGCAAGGACTGGGAAAAAGGTGAAGTCTGTGGATCCACCCCCTGTGTGGTACATTTATTCCAAGGAGGAGACAGCGCAAAGATGGCAGGATTTGATGTAGAAAGAGTAGTGCTGGTATCTACCAGGAATTGACGAAGTTGACCATTTACATTTACAGTTGATGCCCTGTAAGTGTTTAAGGTGAAGGCAGTATGTATCGGGTGCTTTTTCCTTTCTCAGGTGTTCTCATTGATCTGAACTGAGGGATTTTTCTCTGTCTCAGTTTTCTTTTGTAAGACAGGTCAATGATTTTTATCTAGTTTTCTTTTTATTTATAATAGCAATGATTGTTCTTGTCTGTTAGGAAGTGGGCCACCCACTTTTTGGTCTGTAAGGCCATAAATTTATTTGGGGCATGTCTTGTTTTGTTCTAGAGTTCTTTTGAAATACCCTGCCAGGTGTTGCAGGACTATTTCCCATTCTAATTTCTATTTTCTAATTAGGTCACAGATTTCAGGTTTAATTCCATTGACAAAAGTGAAAAAAAAGGTCTGCTATTACACTGGTGCCTTCTTTAACTCCCAAATGTTGTCAGAGACATTTTCTAGTCTATCCCATAAAAACGCCTGTATTTCTATGTTGGAAAATCACAGTGCAGTTTATGAAATCAAATCTCTGATAGGTCCTTCAACAACAAATTCTTTCATCACAAATAAAAGAAATATTTTGGAAAACACTGTATTAGAGAAAACATTTCTGTGAACTAGAAAGATATGCCATTAATTATGATTAATAAATCATTTTATAAACTGAAATCTCAAGAGTTTGGTCATGTGACTTATTTTCACAAAGCATGAATGCAATGGGAAAGTTGAACAATTGAACATGCGGAAGTCAAAGATCCAGTTTTGAATCTTTAGTTACCCACTGACTACAGACACCCTGAAAATTCAATCACAGATGCAGAACAAATGCAATGTCCAAGTTTTTCTCTCTTTATTACCTCTGCCGTACTGTTGACATGTGGCATATAATTCTGAACTTGAATTGCATATTTTCAGCACAAGAATTTTAATGAAAAAATGTGCCTGAACTCATTACATTTTTTGACTGAGTGTATCTAAATTCAGTGATTCCAGAAGTGTGTTCTTTAGAAGACTGTAACTGCAGGGTATAATAATAAGTATTACAAGAAAATAGGAGTGGTAGGGACAGATTGAGATCAAACCGGTTTAGAAAAAAGCAATGTGCCAATCAATGCAAAGTCATTTGGTTTTGCTTTTTCCTTTAAGTATTTTTGAAAGTGCACCCATTATTTCAAGATGAAAACATGTAGTTTTACATTTTAGTATATAAGCCATAAAAAGTCATTAAAATGCACTGACTAATGAAATTAATAAACACATCAACTGCTCATGAAGAAGAAAATGGCTGTAAAGAAGCAATGAATAACTGCTTAACTAGTTCATATACTTTAAAAATAAAGCCACAAAGAAAACACAACTAGACCTGTCAGGATTCTCTCTCTGCAAGTGTTGAATTCTGTGAAGACTTCCAGCCTCAGGGGAATGAATCACTGCAGCTGTCTTTCTGTCTTGCTGGAATGGCATTTATAGTCTGATTATGCTGAAATTCTTTCATAAAGCATTGATCATGTGGCCTTTCCTTTGAGAACCTGTGGGTAAACCAGATTTACATTTATCCTAGATAACATTTAAGAAAAATACATTTTAAATTTCAGGATTCAATTAATGTAACTAAAGAAAAGTAAAAAAAAATCTTGCATTCATAAGATGGAGTAGCACAAGTGAGAAATTTAAGAGGGTATAAGCTAGGGCAGAAAATAAAGCATTAAAGAAGAGCATAAAACACGAAAAACAGGCAAAGAATGTTATTATTACAGAAGTTGTAGAAATAGTTATAGAAAATTGCTCAAATCTTATTCATGATGCATTCACCACAACCAAGCCTTCACCCCAAAGGAAAAGAAATTACATCTGAGTTTTAAGGGAAGGGAGGTATACAATTTTTACTGGGGGGTGGAAATGAATTATAAATTGAATGGAGCTGTCCACATTACACTATGGGTACCAGCCCCTAGTGATGTGAGGGAGGCTCTCAAAGTCTTTCTCAATCTCTCGTGGACATGCTTGGGCCCAAACCATCACGGGATCGTTTGGAGGCTGCCTTCCTTGCTCATTCCCAGAGATCAGACTCAGGCAAAGATTCTCTGGGCATCAGATCAGGCTGAGGCATTGGATCTTTTTTTTTTTTTTTTAAGTACTGTTCAAAGCTGAAGTCATTGTAACCAGGACAATAAAACAGAAGTTACTACAAACACAACTTACAAAGTAAATAAGTAAATGAACTGAACTGAGCTGAAGCGAATATACTCTGTAGGGTATACATGCCCCTGCTCCTCCCTCTTGTGTCATCCCACCTGCCCTCTTCCTTATCCTTTATATTTTGGCAGTATTAAATCATCAAGCTGATTTCATTAATCTGCCTCCAGGTTAAGCTTTAAAATTAAGAGTGAAAGGGAAACTCAAGGCTTTTATATATGCTGTTACAACAAGCCATGGTAAGAGTCCAGGTACGTGATCAAATCCCTACCTTTAATAAGATTCCAGGGACCCAGTGGGGTGCTAATGACTATGAGGGAGCTGCATTCAGGGTTTCAAATATCTCAACTCCATCATCTCAGGAAAACAGGAAGTACAAATATTTTTGACTAAATCACAAATAATCCTGATTGGATTGAAAAACAGCAATCTATCTGGTAATATAGAACTACAGGTAAATGAAAAAATTCTTACCTGCGTTGTGTGATGTAGCCTTTACTTGAATTAAAAATGTTCATTGCCTGGAGCTTGCTAAATGTTAAACTCTAGACTTGTGGGTCCAAAAGAATTTGTATGTTTGATATAATATCTAAGGTCATCTGAGGACAACTGAAAGGTCTTGTGCACACTGTCAAAGCAAAAGTTGACAAAGTTAAGTAGACAAGGAAAACTTGCTTCAAGGTTATTACCAATATGGAAAGGAGACCGAAAGCTGTCTGAACTTTACCGAAACAAAAGGGCGGGACGGTTTTTAAATGCTGGTGTGAGCAGAACACAGGTCATCAGTGTTTGCCAACTGACTTTACTCAAAGGAAAAATGAAGTTTCTCCCATCTTTGTGACAGAAAGTAGTTCTATAACTTGTATCAAAGCAACCACTGAAGTTAGGCTCCTACCCTCCCACAGAAACGGGAAGACAGGGCACTATCTTCACTGATGATTATATTTGAAAGAGATGGCTCACAGGTCCTTGAGAAAGACAGTCCTGGATTGTAAAACTGACAAGAGGCTTTAAAAAAATATTTATCACTTAAAGGAATGTAAAATAATTTAAAATAATAAGCTTCCTGAAGTGAATGCTCTGAGAAAAGAGAGGTCAGAGACCTAGAGGCAGAAAGAACCCTATCTAAAGACTGGCCAACCTGAGGGTTAAGGTTAAGATCATCTCGCTCAGTCCTCTTTTTGCTTTAAGGGAAAACAAGTTTCCCATAGAACAACTGACTGAAGCTCACTTGGTTCCACGTGGTTCATTTCGGCACATTTCTGCTGCTGAAGGCCTAGCTGCACCATCTGCTGAGACGTGGCAGTGGAGATTTGCTGGATGGTGCAAGCAATGAGGTATTTAATGAGGGGGATTCCTATAGAAAGGCAAAGACAAGCAAAGATTAGTGGTTGGAGCAGACTTTAAAGCCAGTTTCCGAGACCAGAGTTCAGAGAGTTGAAGAACTCCCTAGACACTGGGCTTGAAGCACAGTTAGGCGGGAGAGTGAGACAGCAGTGGCAGCTCAGTGCACGTCCCCGTCTGCACCCTGAGTGCTTTTGGTGACGACACAGACATCAGCGAGGTTTTGGAAGCATACCATCCAACAGTCGTTATTTTCTGCAGCAGAGAATGGAAGGTGCGACAGTTCCTGGGAGCTTCCTGAGTGGCCCACACAGCAGCAGCTTCGGGCACACAGTTTGCCCAAACATGATGCGCTCTGGTATAAACCACAAGTCATCCAGTTTCAGTTCACAAGACTTCTTCAGATCCCGGGGGGCACAGGCCAGCCATGAAGCAATACAGAATCCCCAAAACAATCTAGGCAGATTTTAGTTCTCAGTGATGCCAAGACAGGAGGACAGGAGAAAAACTGGAAATGTCAGTTTGGAGACCTGTAGTCAGATACCGAAGGAAACTACAAAAAATTTCCACTTGATTAGAACTGACAATTTGTGCAAAATGACAGCACTGTGTAAAGTGCAGGTAGGTAACAAAACCACGTTACCGACAGAGACGTGAGTAATAGATCAAAGACAATGAACAGGACTAGAATCTGGTAACTCGCAAGGGTGATCTATAGTTTTATACTGAAACACAAAATTTCTCCCTATGGTCTACGCTCTCTCAATCAGAGTAAGATTATCCTCAATCACAAAGTAAGTCTGGTCTCATTAGATTTGATTTGATTATTTGTGTAGGTGCAGCAAGAATGGTAACTGACTACACAGGCCTTTTAAAATTTACTTTCCTCAGAGTTTTCATAGGGAATCTCAGACTGAACTTTTAAAAGCACTGAGGCTAGAAAGCCAAGCAAAGAAATCACCAGTAGATTTCATCTGCAGTACCTACAGATGTGGATGGCTTACTCTTTTCTTAAGGTCCCCCAAATACCCTAAGATTCCCGTGCCTGCCAGGAAGTGATCTTCCTTACTCAGCTATAAGGCTGGGAACACTCTAAGCCAGATACCAGGCCAGTTTTCCGAAGAAAGTTTTGTAAGCATTGACTCCATAAATTAAACCTTGGTTTCTTAAACCTCTCCGGTCATTTCTGACTCAATGCCCATCATTCTCAACTTTGGCATTTCAGTTAAGATCTTGGTTAGATAACCAATGTTTCCAATTACGTCCTGTTCCAAGGAGGACAGATTCTAATTGAACCTATGGAAATAATTATATTGCAATGAAAATAAATAATCTCAGTAAGAGTTTCTGAATTGTGAAGGAATCAGCCAGGGAGAAAAAGATGAATGTTTCATTTCTGTTTACAAAAATATACTCAACTAAGTTGTTATGAGTTATAGCTTAAGAGAAAAGAGAAAGGAGTTTCTTATATCCAGAAAATAGAAGATCAAACACTAGCAATATTCCAAACCAAATCCATAATGATCCTTCATCAGTTCTTTCAGCATTATGTAATTAATTCTTATCCTGCCTAATCACAGGTTAGCAGTCATGAACCCATCAGCATCTCCATTACAGTTATAGAATTTTTTTTTCCGCCACAGGTACAGACATTTATTAGCCAAAAATTGATGAGCAAGCAGGTTCAAAACTGCTTATGCTGTTCTGTTAAATTTAAAAAAAGGCCCAGCTTGCTGTCATCTTAGCTGCTCTGAAAACTACCTTGCCTGCTCAGAGGCTGACACAGCTCCAGAGTCAGGAATCTTTTGCTCCCGTGCTATTCAGCAGGCCACGGAAGTCCTCCTAACCACCAGCTGGACACAAGACTACTTAGGGCATCAAACCTGAGCTCCACCTCTAGGGGTAAAGGCTATCTTTGTTTGCTTCTTATACCCTATTCATGCAAGAGTGAAGAGTCTCCTGTATTTGTAACCAGTCCATGTGTCACAAGTACTTTTAACTTCATCAATGATATCCGATGTCTACAGTGAATATTCATCATGCCAATCAACACTTAAAAACCGGACATTTGCTTCTGAAATTTAGTATGCTGACTGGCAGGGTGGAGGCTGTTGATCTTTTTTTTTTTTTAAATAGACTATTTTTTTTGAGCAGTTTCAGGTTTACAGTAGAAGTGAGCAGAACATACAGAGTTCCCATACAACCCTCCCCACCCACACACGTATACTCCCCTACCCTCAACACCCCTCATCAGTGTGGCATATTTGGTACAATTGATGAACCAACATGGACACGTTATTATCAACCAAATTCCATAGTTTACATTAGGGTTCACTCTTGATGTTGTACATTCTATGCATTTTGACAAATGCATGATGACATGTAGCCACCACTCTAGTATCATACAGAATAATTTCACTGCCCTAAAAATCCCTTGTGCTCCATCTATTCATTCCTCCCTCCCTCTTCCCCAAACTCGTGGAAACCACGATCTTTTTATTGTTTCTGTAGCTTTGCCTTTTCCAGAATGTCATTTGGTTGGAATCATAACAGTTTGCAGCCTTTTCAGACTCGCTTCTTTTAGTAATATGTCTTTTAAGTTTTCCTCTATGTCTTTCATAGCTTGATAGATCACTTTTCTTTTACTGCACATAGAGTATTCTTGGTTGTAAGTTTCCCCCTTGCATCACTTTAAATGTATCGTGCCACTCCCTTCTGGCCTATAGAGTTTCGGCTGAAAAACCAGCTGATAACCTTATGGGTGTGCCCTTGTATGTTATGCGTTGCTTTTCTCTTGCTAATTTTAATATTTTCTCCTTATCCTTAACTGTTATCAATCTGATGACTGTGTGCCTTGGTGTGTTCCTCTTTGGGTTGATCCTGTGTGGTACTCTCTGCGCTTCCAGGACTTGGGTGACTATTTCCTTTCCCAAGTTGGGGAAGTTTTTGGTTATTATCTCTCCAAAAATTTTCTCAGCTCCTTTCTCTCTCTCTTCTCTTTCTGGGACCCCTGTAATGCGAGTATTAGTGCGCTTCAAGTTGTCCCAGAGTTCTCTTAGATTATCCTCATGCCTTTTTATTCTTTTTTCTGTTCTGAAGTAGTGATTTCCACTAATCTGTCTTCTAGCTCACTGATCTGCTCTTCTGCCCCATTTAGTCTATTCTTGGTTCCTTCTAGTGTATTGTTCATTTCAGGGATTTTATTCTTCAACTCTGTTTGAATATTCTTTATATTTTCCAACTCTTTGCTTAAAACTTCACTCTGTGCATCTATACTCCTCTTGAGTTCTCTGAACATCTTGGCCATCATTACTTTGAACTCTTTCTCAGATAAATTGCCTATCTCCTCATCACTTATTTCTTCTTCTGGGATTTTATCTTGTGCCTTGGCCTGGGAGATACTCCTTTGCTGCCTCGTATCTATCTTTCTATGTGTTTGTGGATTCCTTCCACAGGCTTTGGGATTGTTGTTTTCTTATTTCTGGTATCGAACCCTGGTGGATGAGGCTGGACTAGAGGCTTAAGCAGGATTCCTGGCAGGAGGAGCCAGTGCCTGCCCACTGCTGGGTGAAGCTTGGTCCTGGACCTCTGGTGGGTAGGGCTGTGTCCAGAGGCCTTTGTGGCTTAGGAAGTCTGCTGATGGGTGTGGCTGTGTTCCCACCCTGTATGTTGTTTGGCCTGACAGCTTCCCTGCAGGCTGTTGGGTGGGTCTAGTTCTTGGCGCTAACAATCCAATCAAGATGTAAGCCTCCAGGAAAGCTCATGTAGATTAATACTCCTGGAATGTCTGCCACCAGCTTTTATGTCCCCTGAGTGAGCCGCAGCCGTCCCCCACCTCCCCAGGAGACCCTCCAAATCCAGCAGGCAGGTCTGGCCCAGGTTCCTATGAAATCACCGCCTCTGCCCTTGGACCTGGTGCATGTGAGTTTTTGTGTGCGCTTCCCAAGTGAATGGAGTCTCCATTTCCCCCAGTCCCGTGAGGTTCCCAAAACCAAGCCCCTCTGGCCTTCAAAACCAGATGTCCTGGGGTCTCCTTTTCTTCCCAGTGCTGGAGCCTGAGCTGGGGAGACTGACGTGGGACTTAGAGCTCCCACTCCTGTGGGAGGGCCTCTGCGACTTTACAAATCTTCAGCTTGGGGGTCACCCACCTGGGGTTTATGGGGCCGAATTATATCGCGAGCACGCCCCTCCTACTGTCCTGCTGTGGTTCCCTTTTTATGTTTCCAGATGCAGAAGATCTTTGTTGCTAGGTTTCAGTCTTTTTTCGATGGTTGTTTAGCATTCAGTTGTGGTTTCATGTAGTTGCGAGGAGAGGCAAGCTCGCGGTCCTACCACTCTGCCATCTTGACCGGAATAGAAATTCTGACTCAGTTCAGTGGTATGGTCTCAAAGTTATTTAAGCAATGTCATCAGAAGCTTGTATCTCATAGTACCTGGCATAGTCCTTTCCATGATTCTCATAAACAGCCTCTTTTTGTTGAAGACGGAGCATTCTGACCTATAGCTAATAGCAAGTGCTTTCAGGGAAGCATCAGAGTTAAAAAAAACCCCCAATAATCTATAGATGACAAAAGACTTATAGGCTGTAGTTAAAAGATCTGATGAGAGTTCACTACAAAAATAATGCAAAAGGCAAGGTAATTTGTTTGCTGGGAATATAAATTGGTGCAGCTACTATAGAAAATAGTATGGAGGTTCTTCACAGAATTAAAAATAGAACTACCATAGGATCCAGCATTCCCACTTCTGGGTATATATCCAAAGGAACTAAAATCAGGATCTCAAAGAGATAGCTGCACTCTCATATTCACTGCAGCATAATTCACAATGGTCCAAACATGGACGCAACGTAAATGTCCATCCCAGGACAAGTAGATAAAGAAAATGTGGTATATACCTGTATTGGAATATTATTCAGCCATTACAAAAGGAAATGCTGCCACTTACAAAAACATAAATAAACTGGAGGAAATTGTGCTGAATGAAACAAGCCAGACACAGAAGAACAAATACTACAAAATACAACTTATATGAAGAATCTAAATAGTCAAACTCACAGAAGCATAGATTAGAACAGTGGTTGTCACAGGTTAAGGGGAGGGAGAAATGTGAGGTATTATTCAATGGTTACAAAGTTTAAGTTACACAAAATGAATAATCCCACAGATCTATAATACCACACAGTACCTATAGTTAATACCGTATTGTAAACTTAAAAATTTGCTAACAGGGTAGACTTAAGTCTGCTGCTGCTGCTGCTGCTGCTGCTGCTGCTGCTGCTGCTGCTGCTGCTGCTGCTGCTAATAATAATAATAATAATAATAATAATAATAATAATAATAATAATAATAATAATAAGAAGAAGAAGAAGAAGAAGAAGAAGAAGAAGAAGAAGAAGAAGAAGAAGAAGAAGGAGAAGGAGAAGGAGAAGGAGAAGGAGAAGGAGAAGGAGAAGGAGAAGGAGAAGAAGGAGAAGAAGAAAGACAGTGGGAGGAATCTTTTGGGGGTGATGGATAGGTTTATGGCATAGATTGTGGTGATGGTTTCACAAATGTATACTTATCTCCAAATTCATTAAGTTGTAGATATTAAATATGTACAGATTTTTTAATGTCAATCATACCTCAATAAAATGGGCTTGTAAGAAAGAAATTTCATTTAGGATTTTATTTTGTGAAGAAAAAATATCAGAAGTTTTAAAGTTTGAACAGTTGATTAAATACGATCATGAGCCATTGAGAAAAAATATTTAACTATTTAACCCAAGTGACAATAAAAGATTAAAAAGTAAATATAAGAAGTAACATGATTGTAAAAAAAAAAAAAAAAAACTTTAACTCTTTCAAACATGAGAAGACTTGCTTCCCTGACATAATCAGTGATATGATAATACCAATAAAAATCACAGGAAATAATTCTAAGATTCTATTGTGCCTTGTAAGTGGATTACTCAAAAAGTAAAGAAAAATCTTTTACAACATCTTATTTAAAGTAGACCAACAATAGAAGAAAACTTCATCATTTTTAAAAGAGAGAAAGTCAAACTCTAGTTTTGTGTCAGTACACTATTGAGACTAAAGCTCATTAAAAAACCTTATAAATAAATCCATCAAGACTGTGTGGGTAAAATTTTTTCTCATGTCTGTGCATATCACAAGCATACTGAAATGTCAGGGTTTATAGAAATAAAGAGAATCACAAAATTGGAATTTACAGAATTGAAGATAGGTATTTCCCTCCAAAAACAAAGAGGAAAGCAGTTAATAACCCCTCCCAATTCTCACTGGAATGACGTTTCATCCCATTTGCTAGGTAAGAGCTCTCTGCTTCCCTGACACAGCAATGCTCTGCCAAGTTCTGACTTCTGAGTCAGATGAGCAGAAATCTTTGATCAAGGATACCTGCTTCTCTTTCTGTCTATCCCTTTTGGAAATCTGGCCACTTGCTAGCACTAATTGAGCCTGCCACATGCCACCACATATGACACTGTTAATCAACCCCTTCTTCAAGAAAGTTTTTCCTGTGGTTTCCTCTGTCCCCTTCGTGCCCGGAAAGTTGCTCAAATAAGAACTCTCCAGTCACTTTGAACACTTCCCTCTCCTTTGTGCCTTATATTTTGTTTATATCTCATTCTCACCCCCATACGTCCCTCTGTATAGCAGAGTATTTGGAGGTAGAACTTGAAGTCAGACAACCAAAATTTGAATAAATCCTAGCTCTATTTTTACTAGCTATATGATTTTTGTAAATAATGATAATAATTAAAATAAGCATAGGAATAAGAATAAGGCTACGTGCCATACACTATTCTAAATACTTCACATACATCTACCTAATTGTCACAACAACTTATGATAGGTCTGTTACTACCCACATTTTATAGATGAGAAAAACAGAAGTTAAATAACGGAAGTCACAAATGTCCAGCCAGAATTCAAATCCAGTCTGACTGAAGAGCTCACGCTTTTAACCATTTCATTTTTTCACTTTTGGGTTTCAGTTTGATACCTACCATGTAGTAAACAATAAATAATAGCATTGTTAATACAAGTGCATGACTTTTATCAAGCATCCATCACTTCTTACTTCTACTATTGCATTAGCCTCCTTGCATGTTCTCAGCTTAATCATTTTCACACTGCTGCCAAGGATATCTTTATAAAAACAAAATTAACCATAATACTCGCCTGTATTAAAAACTTTCAGTGAGTTTCATTTATCTACCAATAATATGCAAACATAGCATGCTGTTAAAGGGCTTTAATGGTTTGCCCAAATTAATTAATTTTCTTGCCCCATATTTTTTCATTTCTCTTTCCTCTCTCATTTCACATTTGCCTAATTCCAGCCACACCGAAAGTCTACTGGTCTACGTGGATCTTGGTGTAGGCTCGGCGGTGTCTCCTCACTCTGTTGGACTGACAGTAGGGTATCATCACATAGGTCCAACTTGGTTTCAGTTGGTAAGCGTGGGATAAGAGGACCTCTGGGTAAAATCTGTTCTCAGTGTGCAGATGCCAGATGACTGACAAGGCAGGCAGGCCCGTGGCAAGGACCAGTGGGATGTCCTGGTCCCAGGTCTGATTCTCACAGAGATGGCAGCAAGCAGAAGCTGAAGACAGTTTTTCACAAAAGACTTAGGGCCCTACCTCTGCTGCTCTGGAACTCTGGGGACCAAGCTTAATACCAACCTGGGGATAGGTACTGTCCCATTTCTAAATCAAATGCAAGACAGCTCCAGGGCAGAGGGAAGGCAACAGGATAGCACATTATTCAGCACCTGGAGGGTGGGAGCACTGAGAGAAAGTTCCTTAGGCAGAGGGTGGTCACTGAGAGGAATGCATGAGGCTGCTGGTTGTGTGCATATGTGAGATACTCCAGAGTTCTCAGGAACAGCAGGGGAGACAGTGGGCAGCTGAGTTATACAGATAAATATTCTGCAGTTGGGCTTGGAGTGGGATGGGGAAATGGGGCACAAACCCGTGAAATATGGATAACAATGTGCCATTTGCACCCATAGGTGGGACTACTGAGACACTTAAGTGTATGTTAGTCATAATATATTTTGTGATATACCCTACAGCTTAGATCCATTGTAGGTAGGCTGGTATGTTTTACCATTATGTTTAAGGATTATTGATCTTCCAAATTTGCTGCTACCCTCCTGGTAGTACTCTAAGAATTCCCAGGTTTTCCCCACCACTTTCCGTAAGTGGAAAAAAGAAGGGACGGAGGACTCAGTAGAAGACTAGGTTTCAATCCTGTGTGCTGGAGTGTGAATCTCAGGATTGAAAACTGATGACTAAGAGCAGTTTAGATCTATGGTAGATTGCAGTGGAGCACCGTGAGTGCTCAAAGACAACATCTGCAGCGGTCAAACTCCAGGTTGCAAAATTAGGACCTTATGTGATGCTGTTCCTTTTCCAAGACACCCACAGGTGATTCATGCTCTCACTCCTTCCTCCAAATTGCCCCTCAGTTACTCGTCATACAGGGGTGACTCACTCTGACTCTGTTTATTCTTTTTTTAAAAAATTTTTTGGGGGGAGGTAATTAGGTTTATTTATTTTAATGGAGGTACTGGGGATTGAACCCAGGACCTTGTGCATGCTAAGCATGCGCTCTACCACTGAGCTATACCACACCCTCATGTTTCCTTTTTGAAAAGCACCTTTAAGTCTTAATAGAACCTGTTCATATTTTCTGAAGCCTGTATTTTGCCATGAGAAACTGTTCGCTGATTTCTCAAAAGTATATTCAGTACAATTAAATGTTTTCTTTTAATTAAATTTATAATTAAATATAAAAATAAATGTTACCATTTTATAATTAACTCATATATTTTGTTAGAATGGCACATAGCACATAAGAGATAGCTTACCCAGGCACCATTCACTTAGTGATAAGATGTACTAGATCCTGGGATAAAGCTATTTATGCATTTAAAAAATTTTAATCCTTCTGAAAATTTCATAAAGAAAATATGATTATCCTCATTTTATAGATGAAGAAACTGAGGCTTAAGAAAATCACACATCCAAGGAAGTGAAGTTTATATACAGCATTATACGAAACATATGTGATGTGTTCACACTCTAGTGCACTTACCAGGTAAGACCAGTGCCGCTCAAGTAGCACTTGTGAACCACTTGCTATGGATCCAACATGACATAAGCTTGTGCTGGAATATAAATCCAATACATCACAACTCATTTTCCCATTAATATATCAGAACTGTCCATTAGCAGATGTCGTTATCTTCGCTGTAAAAACAATGTCTATCTCAGTGTTTTTCACTGTGTCATTGCTTTCTTCATTGAGAAGGCCTTGATCTCCACCCCGACCCCTCCCGTCTCCTTCCTATCTCTGCCCTCCTCACCGGCAGGTCCAAGTTCACTGGGGAGCTCAGGTTGCGGCCAGAGTCCTCCCCTGAGATGAACTGATGAACTGGTGCGCTAAGCGCAGCAGCAGTGTTTTCGGGCCCCAGCAGGCCAATGTGAGTAGACGCACCCAGGCGACGGGTTCTTGTTGCAGCCCGAGCACTGTGGAAAGAGCAGAAAGTCTTGCTTTAAAAAAAAAAAAAAAAAAAAGACGGCTGAACCCTACAGTGTGCTTGGTGACACAGTCTGTTCACATTCTGATGCAACTTCCGCTCCAGGCAGGGGCTGCCGGCAAACGGTGCCTGTTCCAGCAGGGGTCTGCAGCCCATTCTGTGAGGAGCACTGCACACATGGGGTTTGAATCAATGCCTGACACTTCAGTCCAAGCAGAGTTCAGGCCAGACTCAAAGAACATGACGTCTGCATGAAGTGTTCACAGTATTTTTAATCCTTTCTTGCAATCAGTCAAAAAGCTAGTATCCATTCCACACACATAATGAACAAGGCACTATAACAGAAGGTGGGGGTGATTTAAAAAAATCAGAATTCTTGCCCACTTCAGGAACTTTGCTGTTTGAGTGGAGAGAAAAACTAATGCAACAAACCTAATGATACTCAGGTGCTAACGATTAAGGCCAAATAGGTGGTTTGTGTATTAGCGTAGATCACAAGAGCCCATACCTGCAGCTGGGGGAGGCAGCTCTGGGGCGATCCGCCAGAGCTTCACGGTACAGGGAAAATCTAAGCAGGTCCTTTAATGATGAAACACTCCATGTGGTCTGAGAAAAACGCAGAGGCAGAAAAAATCAGCACATTCCCAGAGAAATGAGGGAAAGTAATCAAGAGGAGCGAAGAATTTGAAGGGAAGGGGGAGGAGTAGGCTAGGAAGGTAAACTTTCCCCCAGGGCTGTGAAGTGCAGATGCTTAACAAGCATACTGAGTTTCTTAAAGAAAAGCTTTTTATTGCTTAAGGCTGAACGTCTTAATAAGTGAGCAGGGACCCGGGCAGGGGCAGTGGTTTCCATTTTCAGTATGCAAGGGTGCACTTTCTTGGCATAATTCTGACTTCGCATGAATTGTCATGAATACCTTGCAGATTTAGTTCCAGTTTAGGTTTATGCATCAAGGATGGGACATTTTATGTATGAACAACTTCTAAAAAGTCCTACCCTGTAAATAATCCCCATATTCATCGCCTTTAGAAGAATCTGACCCAGAGCTTAGGCTTAAATCAAAATAGATTTTCCTAGGAAAAGTTTAGTAAGTAATATCCTGGGATATATTCCAGGAATAATCACTTTCCATGATATTCTCCAATTTTTATGTGATGAGTTTAAACTGAGAAAGCTCTTTAAAAGTATATACATTTGCTGCAGAAAAGAAAACAGCTAACCTACTGGGGCAAATATTTCTTTAATTTTCCTCTCTATTAAGCTCTTTTCTCATGCTTTTATTTTTACAAAATGCTAAACATATGAATCTACAAATTCAAACTAGAGAAAGACAATTGTTAAAAGTAAAGTTTGTTCCTCTCCATTTCAAAGTTCAAATGGAATCACTGTCCTAATTTATAGAGGAATCATTCAGGGAATATCTGAACTGCCAATTATACCTGTATCTCCATGCAATTCATGTAGTATAAGAAAAGCCTTAATTATCTTTAAACTTGTGTAAATGACTCACAATCATTTACTGAAAGATTTAATGGCCTAGGTTATTTCATAGAAGGAGGGAAATACTTGCCAGAAAATCCATTAACGTGCCAATAATTTCACTAAGTTTTAGTAAGTGGTTAAGGTGAAATCAAGATGGGATGTATTTGCATTTCAGCTTAGAATAATAAACTGACATTTGCCTAACATTCCCAAGGGATTTTGCACATCTTTCCCACAAGCATTTATTTTTGTATTAGTTGCTTCTCACTCCCAGCTATACCCTTAAGTAATGAGGGTTAACACCAAACTAACTCTGAAGAATTTATTCTAGAGAGATGGAGATACCACAGGAGAACGGTAAGCCCCCAACAGACGGAACTGCATGTAGCTGGGTAGAGACACCTGGCCAGAAGCACAGGTCCTTTGGTAAAGAGGAATCTGAGGGGATGGGCTTGTGTCAGGTCAGGGGCAAGAAGATTTTCAGGAGAAAACACAAAAAAGGGGGAGAAAAGAGAACAGGATGACACATTACAATTCAGGAATATGACCACAGAAAGGAGAGAAGGCTGGCCAGTTTTTATAAAATTTTAAGAGATTATGGGAATTTGGGGGTCAATGAGATGAGCTGGCATCTTGGAGGGGTCTTAGAGTAGGTTCTGATAGCCAGACTCTCTCCCAACAGCCCTCAAACAGAGCTACGTGTGCAGTTAAAGGTACATGCACCTTCATGAAGTTCTCTGTTTGCCTGTGCATGTACGTGTATATTCTCTCCTGAAGAAAGGACTTACTGCCTAAATTTCCATCTTTTTTCAGCACCTCTCCATTAGTGAACTTCACACACAAAATAGGGATTCAATAATCTCCATGGGGTGAAAAGCGTGGAAGGGAAGATTTTCTACTTTGGAGTTCTGAGTAAAAGCTTCCATAAAGCTTAGGATACTACCTTCCTTTCTACCGTTTTGCTGACAGTTATGAGTTTTACTTTGTCTGCAGAGAAATTTTTTTTCATAAGCACTTGCCTTCCTATAGCATGGACTGACACAGATGACAGCATTCTCTGTGCCTTATCATTAATTTATTTTATTCACTGTGTTGCAAAGACTAAAACCAACTCCCCAGTGCCTCTGCAGACTCTCATAGAATTCAATTTGAATCCAGCATTAATTAATGTGCCATTAAGCATGTTCTCTTTTTTCCTGTCACTGTGTAATAGTAAATCATTTTAAATTTTAGTTGTTCTTAGTCATTTACACGGTTTGAAAATAATACACAGTGACACAGCAAGCAGAAGTCAAATCTACAGCTGATTTAACTCAATGTACTCCAAATCACAATTCATTTTCCCATTAATATATCAGAGTTGTCAACTAGAAGGTGTCTGTTATCCCTATTATAGTAACAGAATTTCTATTACAGTGTTTGTCACAAAACTTCATAGAAAATACCACTCAATGTGCTTAGGTCTCATTCCTTGTGAGGGAGGTCTTGCTACGTGTGGAAATTAAACTAGATATCCTAGAAATCCCATTGTAGAGAAGAAGTTGGAATAAAAACATGATACTAAATCATTTGTTCTTAGGATAGGAAAGAATAAGTGTAACAGAACTGATAAATGACTTTCTAATGTTTAACCACAGTCTAGTATTTTTGTGTTACTATAAATCACCTGATCTTTAAATTCAGAGCATCTGTATGAGGCATTAACTCATAGAGGTTTTTCGTGAAGGTCAATTCTGAATGAGTACTTATGGCATGTGTTTATGCTTTCGCCTGGGAAATCAGTAGCGGAGACAAGTCATTTTATCTCCATATTTTGTGAAAGGCAGTGCTTAGGCAGCTGATATTGGCTCTTATATTCAAAGGATACGTGCATGCCCACACCTGAGTTTGAGAGCAACCTGAGTAACGATGGCAGCATGACAGGAACAGTACCCATTCAGATAAAGAAAAAAGAAAAAGAAGGCCTTTAATGAAAACACTGTGTCAGTTCTTTCTCAGATAAAACAAATTATCTTTCATTTTAAAATGACCTTCCATTTCATAGGAGCCTAAAACCATAACTATCACAGCTAAAACTGATCAAACATGTTAAATGTAACATCAAACATGTTACGCGCAAAGCAGTCAGTGTTCCACAGGTGAGGCTGTGGAAGGTACGCCAGGTGTCCTCTGACTCCTTCCATACCCAGGGAATGCAGAGATGCTGCAGCAAACAGAAAGGAATTGTTACTCAAACTGCTTCACCTGGGCCACCTGTATTAACTATAAATTATACCAAGAGAGATGACTGTAATTATCAATCAAATGACTGCATTAACATATTTCATTAAAGACACAGCTGGCAGTATAATTCCTCCAAGACATCACACTCGAGTCTGATGATTAAAATTTTGACACAGATTCACATAATTTTCCATTGCTAAGCATAATTTACAGAAGGAGATTCCATCAAAATATCCAGTTCTTATACTCAGGTTAAAATAGGTCATGTTTAAAAGAGAAGGCATCTTTGTGATGCTTCAAGTTGTAGACCTTCCAGGACTGACTTCTGAAAGACTGAGTAAATAAACACTCTGGACTGTATTCATGTCTCAAGCCAAACACTACTTGCCAGAGTCCTACAGGCAGCAATCTTCATAAAAGAAAAGAAAAACAGATACTGTTTTTGTGATTCCTGGATGTTTTGCATTCAGAGCCTAGAGTGATTGAGAACCAATTTTTTTTTTTTTTAAATATATAACTACAGGAGAGAAGTTGGCCTGCTGGAAATTTTACGCAATCTTAGCTTCAACTTATTCCCCAAAAGCAGCGCTGTCAGATCCGGCTGAGATGGTGATTGGTATGAGGGGTACATACATACTAAATGCTTGGGATGAACTACTGGGTCAGGCCTATCAGGGCATCTAGACTGGCCAGTGTGGTGAGGTAGAAACATTCAATGCAGTCAGTGTGTCTGTAGTGACAATGTGTCCAGATCATCTGTTTGAATAGTCCCTGCATCCAGGTTTTCATGTGATATTTGGATGCTCCAGTAGCCAACGACTGCAGTTTTACCTGCGAATCATGGACAGCAAACTCTTAGGGAAGAAATCTCTAAATCTGAAATGTATATAATCATTTAAAAAGTAAATATATAACATGATAAGCATTTCTCATCAGAGCACAGGCCTGAATGCCTGGCTCCGTAGGTAAGAGAAAGTCTAAGTTTATTATACCATAGATCTGACCTAAAACCGTAATTACTTTGAACCCAGATGAAGAGAGGAGAAGGGAGCAGCAGCAGTTTAATCTCTCACTTTATCACTGAATGAAAGATAACACATTTTGTTTCTAGAGTTGTGAAACACAGACACTGATTCTTGTCAGGGTTCTCTTACTCCTTGCCCCCACCCCAGCCCCAGCAATGTGAGTTTTTCAGCTGCTATGTGAAAGACCATAGTGCCACAGACAAACCAGCCTCATCTTTGTCCTCAAGAAAGATACCTTTCTTCTTGAGACAATGCAAAGGAACCTATGCCTTCAGTAAATGTTTCTGTTACACTTCAAAGACCTTGGGGATGAAAGGTTTTTCTGTCTCTCCTGAGGTTCATCAGACGGCTAGCGTGGTTTTCATCTGGTGGCAGAATTCATGGTTCCAAGTAACAGTATTATCTTCTGTAGGCCAGACAACTTCACAGCTGGTGGAGGAATAATCACATACATTGCCTCGTTTTAAATGTGTCCAGGCATCCAGCTACACAAACTATTCCCTTTTGCTCGGTCCTAAATGACAGATTGACTGGGGAAAATACAAGGGAACAGTAAAGAAATTCATCTCAAATTACTGCAGGGAATTGAATTTGTGGCTCAACTGGAACAAGTAACCACTTCTACTTAACAGGCTATAAAGAGACATCAGATGGTACTGCGATGTATGTTCTTTACGATGACCTTTGGCAGGCTGTGGTGGGTCCTGAGGCATTTGAGGCCAAGATTAATGGTATTACTTTTTTGTGAACTTTCCTGTTAACATTCTCTGTGAATCAGAGGAGTCAAGAGGTTGGTTTCTTATCTAATAGACTTTTTTAGTGCACTTATTTCATCGATTGCAGGAGGCCCATCAAAGAACAATGACTTTTCGGGGCAAAGAAAGGAGAGAGACATTAGAATGCCAAAATTTAACGATGAGAAGAAAATGTGGACTGCATATGGCCTTTGGCTAGGATGGCTCTGGTACCTGTCATTTTGAATTCTGGTATGTGATTTGGATTTAATTAAAACAATTGCAACAAACATATATTAGAAAAGGTTACTATTCTCCCCAATTGATTGATCTTACTTTATTGCAAAATAGTGATGCAGATTAATGTAAACAGGATGGAAAAAAAATTAGGTAAAGATAAACTATTCTTACTTGAGGATCATAATATTTAACACATAATTATGATTCTCCCACAATAAACAAAAAGTTATGTGCAGAATTATTAAATACAATTTATTAAAGTTGCCTCCTACATTTTCCTTCAGATATTCCAAAGCTATCATGATAGAGTTAAAAATGTCTCACATTTCTGAAATTAAATGTATTTCAATAGAAAATGTCCTTGATCTACGTTTCAAATTCAGGTACCATGTAAGGGGACTACTGCTTATCTCTTTACAGTGCAGTGGAAAGAGAACAATGAGAAAATCAGTTAGAAGTAATGATTTCCAAAATGAAAAATTTAATAGAAAACAGGATAGTTGCATGGAAGATATTTCTCAGCATGTGAATTAAAAACTGAAACAAAGCTAAAATATTGAGAAATGTAGCACCATGAGAGACAGAACATCACTTCATCATTCAACTATTAGGGAATCTAAAAGAAAGAAGCAAGAAAATAGAGGGAAGAAAATCATCAAATGAGTAATGTAAGAAAATATCTCAGAGCCATAATATTTACATTGAAAGGGCCCATTGAGCAATGTCATCAACAAAGCAATCAGTATCAGATTAGCATCAGCACCTAAAACAGAGTTAGGTAAACAATCTGGATCTGTTAAGAGGATAAGCAATAATGGATGCTAAAAAATGATGAAGTGATACCTTCAGAGTATGAAAAAAAAATTTAGCTGTGACTCTGTGCTCAGCTCAACTGTCAATTAAGTTTCACTGTTTAATAAATTTATTTTCAGATGTGATTTTGTCATCTATTCATTTTTTGAATGAAGACCTCAGGTGTACTCTATGAAAATAAAAGGAAAATCAGACAGTGAAATGAAATGAAATGGTGGCACCAACCCAGGAGGTAAAAAAGGGGAAAAAGATAGTTTTAGTATTTCATGATTACACTTGATCTTAGTCAAAAGGCCAAGAAGTGATAATATTTCATGATTAATTATTGATTTTACAAATATCAAAACAATTCACAAACAACTTTGTGCAAGGATTATGATACTAACACACAATACATAAAATTATTTAGAATATAAAAATCAATGATTAGCCTAAACCACAGAGTGCAATGTAAAGAATGCTATGCTGCCTACCTGGACTAAGGGACAGGTAGCATCTCAGATGCTGCTGTGACCAAAAGAAAGCCCACTTAACAATGGTCATCACAGCATCCTATGATGACATTTGAATTAATGCATTTACATGTAACTTTATGTTACTAATTAATTTTGTTAGAGATACTGTTAAAATATTTTGCTTCTGACACATAAATATTTCACTGTTTTAAAAATGAGTACAGTTGTACTGGTATGTCCTAGTTCAATATCAGCCTTGAATGGGTCAAGTTATAAGAGGAAGTGAAGCTCCTAAAAGAAAATCTCCAAGAAGGAGAATGGAGTCAGTCAGTAAACCTGAAAAATGTTGGAAGATATTTGGGAAATGATAAAAGTAATCTCTCCCAACAAGAAAACAGAAATGTAAGAAACTCAGGGTTCAAAAATGAAAAAAGCTACAAAGGTGGATTTTAAATGAAAATAATCTATTTAACCTTGATGCAAGGTTCATGCTCCTTTGAAGAGCACAAGGATGATATTAGAACCCAGAAAAGGTAAGGTAATTGGAGTATATTCCCAAAATAAAAATAAGACTAACATAAATCCTGTTCATTTGAGCTCACTCTCTTAAAGTTGATCTCCTCCTATGACTTTCCATAAACAAGTAAGTCTGGTGGAGAATGTGAACAGTGAGCCATAACCATATACATGCCAGGTGGAGCTGACAGAGTAGAAGATGCGGTGAGGAAGCAGTGGAGAGAGGGAATGAGAGGGCACAGGGTAGGTATGGTCTGCCTAAAGCTGATGGAACAATAAGGAGAGGTATACGCATGTTATTTAACGTTAGAAGTAGGAAGAACAAAAAATAATATAACCATTAAATATTGGGAATGGAAGGAAAGATGCAATTTGAGTTAATCCTCATTTTTCATATTGGAGAAGCAACAGGAAAGAGCAGTATGTTTATATTACTCAGAGGAATGAAGGTAAATGAGCACCACCCCTGCCGACACATACACAAACTAAAAACAGAAAAATTTTGAGACTGCTTACTTCCAAAGGACTAGAGCTCAGAAGTGTAGAGCACAATAGTACAAGTATAAGGTGAGTAGATTTATTATTTTATAGAATATTTTAATTATTTAAACACATAGAGACAAAGGAAAGCCATTATAGGAGATTTACCAGGTAAGTAACATGACCAAATCTCTGCTGGGGAAGGAGGCCTTATGAAAAATGGGTAATGAAGATGGATATTTTGATGGGTACACAATTTTTAAAAAGAAGGTAGCAGAGCTAATTTTATCCCCAGTTTCTCTATAATGAAACTGAGGTTTAGAGAGTTTAAGTGGTTACCCAAAGATTTACTGATAGTGAACAGAGAATATGAAAGTAGAACCTGATCTCCCAAGTTTTATGTACTTTATATCCTTTGAGATTCACACTTGCTTTAAGCCCGTAATATATTCACATAAAAGTTAGAGCAAAGTGTTTCAAATTCCTTTTTCATTCTTTTTGGTACTTATTTTCCTGCAAAATGCAAACTTAAAAAAAATTTCACTCCGCCCTTAAAGTGACTCTATTAAAACCAACCACATAACATGTAACTAGGGATAGAAACAGTGCAATGTAAGATAAAGTGTTCTTCCTACTGCACATAATTGATAATTCCCTGACTCCTGTAATTTCTTATAGCCCACTGCCTTAAGACAAAATGAAAATTGCTTAGATGTCTATTTAATGGAACATGGAATTTTTGCAAAGCAAAACCCAGCTCTATGTTGCATGCAATAGACACCACCTCTAATGAAGTAACTCAAAAAGCCTAAAAATAAAGGGATGAGCAAAGGTATGAAAGACAAATGAAAACAATAAGAAAACAGGAGCTATTTCCTGCTATCAAACAGACTAGAATTCAGACCAAAAGGCACTGGATGTTTAAAAAAAATACAGTTCATGATATTTGTTAAAATAAACTGGACATTAAGCTTGAAGATACCCCAAGCAGACCAAACTAGTTGAGCCACATATGCAAAACTCAATCTAGTTTACATATGTGAAACTTACATAGGCTACTATAAGTGAATGGAAGTGAAACTTAGTGTAAATACCTCTAATATTCACAAAGGAAATTTAAGTCATTTTCCTAAAATGATAGAAAAAAATCACTTTTAACCAATCCCCTGCTGCCTGGAAACCCCCATTGTAATAACTAATCACTGTAAGGTTTAACAACTTACTCTTTACTTTATAAGCCATCTTGTAATGACATGCCTCTGAGCTTCAGGCCACTTTCTGGTATGAAGTCTCCTTGTTTGTGAACAGTTTGTTTCTTGCTGAATAAAATGTTCACATCAAGTAAATCTCTCTGAATTTTCTTCTGACAGACTAAAAGCCGCAATTCGCAAAGAAGATATAATATTCATGAAAATCTATGTACCAGAAACACAGCAGTCACTTTCATAAAGCAAAAATTAAAAGGAAGTAAAGGAGGAATAGAGAAAAACTCACTAAAAAGAGAAGACACTGTTATAACTCTCAGTCCAAAACAAATCAAGTAGACAGTAAGTAGGCAAGGATATACAAGACCTATACAACAGTACCAGTAAGGTAAGTATTAGAATATATACTCTAATATATATCAGTGAGCCTGAATAGAGCATATTCCTTCTTCTTCAACACAAGTGGCACATGCACAACTCTTTACCAAATACCAAGTCGTAAAGATAACTTCAGTAAGTTACATCAAATAAAAATACAAAAACATTCTTTGATGACAATGCAATAAAACCAAAAATTAATAACAAAATCAGAAAATTCCTCAAGATTTATAGAAGTATACACTGTATAAGGTAATTCATGAGTGAAAGTGGAAATACAAACTGAAATTCCTGTTTCTTAAAGAGTAATGATAACATCAACGTAGTATACCAGAGTCTATGGGATGAATTTAAAGCCATGAAACAGAAGAAATTAAAATAATCAAAGTATACTATACAATTTACACAAAAAATGTTAATATATATATAAAATAATTATTTAGGAAAACAGAATTTACTAAAATTGACTCCCATCAAGATAGAAAGCTTGAGCAAACCATTTTCCATAGAAGTAACAAAGGTATCAAATTACTATCCCACAAAAAAAGCACAAGTCCCAGATGATTTCACAGGGAAATATCACCTAGTTTTCAAAGAACAGACATTTAAAACATTGTTCCAGAGGATAGAAAATGAAGAAAAACTCCCAAATTTCTTTTATGAAGTATAACAATAATACCTAAACTAAATAAGATATCACACACACACACACAAGTAAAAGCAAACACCATACTACATTCAGATAAATAATAATGCATAATCAACACATGCGATTTATTTCAAGAATGCAAAGATGGCTCAATGATAGAAATCCACTCATATAATAAATTATAGTAAGAGATCTAAGGAGAAGAATGAGATAATTACCTTGACAGATGCTTAAAGGCCTTTGAAAAAATTCAACATCTATTCCATTAGGAAACATTCAATGACAGGGAATTGATACTTCCTTGTCCTGTACAAAAATCAAAATTATATACAACAAGCCTGTACTGTATTCTTCTTTTTTTACTGGAGACTTCTGAGGAAGGGAAAAAATAATTCAGTCAAACCTCACTGCATACAAGTTGACCTTCTACAAACACATTAGTGGAATTTACTAGCAGGAAGACCATGAAGAGTCTTTATCTCCAAAATACTTTGCATAGGATAGACCTTTTACTAGAATAATTGCTCATTTTATATCAACTCAGATATGGATTTATAAGGCATTATTTATTAGAAAATATCACACAAGCTGTGTATCTAAAGGGACACAAAATGAGTGTGTTCTGCTGAAAGGGCTCTCTGTTTAAGTAATGCTGCATACACATTGCTTAAAACTTTGCATGCTAAATCCAGAGCAGAAGATATTCCTGTGAGGGAGGGCAAGGACATCTGGGGGAACTGTGTTGACTGTCTGAGATCATTCCAAGGTAAGAACCTGCATTTTGCTACTGTCTACACTGTTTTAGTTATTAATAATTTTAGTACTGTGTAGGTCCTATACTTTGTGTTAAGCATGATTTTATAATCCTACCCTGGATGTTATGTGTCCATCTAGAATGGAGATGATGATGACAATACTGACAGGTACAGGTACAGAGGTGGAGGTGGAAATGGACATGGAGATAGACATGGCGCTATAGCTAGAGAACTTAAGATTTAATGTCTGTATCTTATTTAATGGGGAAACAACAGTCATTCTTACTAAAGTAAGGAACAAAGTAAGCATACCCACTATGTCCATCTCTATTTAACATTGTACTTGGGCATTGACCAATGCAGTTAAATCAGAAAAAAAGTAATTAGAAGAAAAAGGATTGGAAATGAAGAGGTAAGCTGATCACTTTGAAGATGCTGTAACATTACCACAGGAGAACTCAATCAATGGTAAATATCACTCAATAAATTCACTAAGAAGTATATAATATTAATATACAAGAATTAAAAGCCTTCATTTATACGACAATAATCAATTAGAAGTTACAACAGCAGAAAAAAATCTCATTTAAATAGCAACAAAAAAACTTTAGGAGTAAACTTAACAAGAAATGTGTAACACTTACATAAGGAAATCAGAAAACACTTCTGCAAGAAATAAGAAATACATGCCTTGTTCTTGAACAGAAAACAGCAATCTCCCTAAGTTTATATATGAACTTAATATAATCTAAATAAAAATATCACCTTTTTTTCTGGATCTGGACAAATTTATCATGATTTCATTGTAAAAATAAACATGTAAGGATAGGTAGGCAAACTCTAGAACTAATCTTACAAGACATTAAAACATACTAGAAATTATCTATAATTAAAGTGGCATAATACTCATACATGCATAAATTGACATATGAAAAATCCGGAAATGGACCCCAAAACATATAGAAATTCAACATATGATAAAGATGTTATTTTAAATCACTGAAGGAAAACTAGACTTTTAAATAAATGATGTGAGAAATACTGGTTAGCCACTTGGAAAAAGATAAAACTGGATGCACACTTCACATCAAACACCAGAATAAACTTCAAATGGATCAGAGATTTAATGGTAAAAAACTGAAAACATAAATCCTAGGAGGAGATACATGTGATTTCATTTTTATAACATGGATGCAAGAAACCCAGATGCAGTTTTAAAAGACTGATGAATGCAACCTTAAAACAATGTTGCATGAAAAAAATTATAAGGAAAGACAAAAGAGAACTGCCAAACTAGAAAAAATATTTAAAATATATCACTTGTTAAAGACATCTCTAATACATACAGAACTCTTAAAGTGGGAAAGACAAAAACTTGACGGAAAATTGGAAAAAGAGACTAACAATTAATTATAAACACACATAAAGACATCTTACATATGTGAAAAAAGGCTGCACTTCACCCAAATTAAAGAAATTTGCACTTAAACCACACTGATACCATTCAATTAGCAAAAATTCTGAAGCCTGGCTACATATTTTGTGGTTAGATTGTAAAGAAGCAGCACTCTCTTACATTCTAGGGGGAGGATAAGAAACTGTGCAAACCCCTATGAAGGTGACCGTGGGAATATCTAACAACTACATATGTATTTATCTGTTGACCTCGAAATCCCACCGTTATGACTCTACCCTGATATGTAACTTCAATAATATAAAAATGCGTATGCATACGTTTACTCATTTTAGTGTTATTTGTGACAGAAAAATAATGGAAACAACCTTAAAGCCCAAACATAGGAGAAAAACTATGGTACATCGTATATTATTCAGCTGTGTATAAGAATAAGAACCATCTCTAAGAACAGGCTTTCTGAGAACAGTGATACTGAGAACAGTAACTGCTGGGATATATTTTTAAGCAAAATATGTAAGATAAAAAGATCAGATTTTTTAATCCTATCTCTTCTGTACAAAAGATGTGAAAAAGTTATACAGATTTCTAAACACAATTCCTCACTAAAAGGAATCAGGACCCTTTGGAGCTAATACCAGATACCAGACAGGAAATTTTCAAAGTAATTTTCAAAATAACGCTTTGTACCAGAAACTAAGGAGGTGCAAAAACACTGATGAAGAGCTGTCATGAGGACACAGGAACTCTTTTGTAAAAGCTTGTATTTAACAATCCCAATATTTAAAAAAAAAAAAACAGTATTTAATAATAGATTACAACACATTGAATGGAAAAAATTTGTAAGTCCTCACTAAGGAGGGAAAGTTAGTCTTTACAGAAGAATGTAAACTGATAAATGTATAAGAAAAGATAAATTATAAAATCACAGTTTTGCAACTACCAATATGATAACTAATTCATCATTAATGAATGCTCAAACCACTGAATGGAAATTTGTTCAGGAAGATGTACTCACATAGCCTCAAATTATCACTGTAAAACAGAGTATTTATAAATCAGGAAAGTGACCTTTAAAAAGCTGATGCACTGTGAAAGACATAATATCATGCATTTGATATTTTGCCCCAAATTTTTAAGCAGGCTCTAATCATAAGGAAACAATCAGATAAATCCAAATTATTGGAAGTTGGAAAAAAAAAAGCACCAAGCTGGTCTCTATACAACAGTCAATGTTATGGAAACAGAAAAATGTAGGGGAACTACCTAGATTAATTTTACTTTAAACTACAAGTTGTTAATAGGTATTATATATTTTATATATAGGCAAATGAAAAAATACTCAATATTGCTAATTATTGGAGAAATACTAATCAAAACCACAATGAGGTACCCCCTCACACAGGTTATAGCAATGTGTTCTATTTCATTAATGTATTTTGATTTTATAAGAAAATTATTATTAAATCTTACTCTTAGAAAGCATTTAGGAGAAAAGTGTCATGATGCCTGCAATTTATTTTCAAGCACTTCAGTAAATGTATGTATGTAAATAGAGAAACAGCAAGCAAATATGACAAAATTTTAACAATCAGCAAATCTAGTAAGTGGTTTACAGGTTTTTGGGGTACTATTTCTTTAACTTTTCTACAGGTTTGAAATTATTCAAGATAAAATGTTGGAGGACGTAGAATTTTCCAGTGCTTTAATATTTTGAATTTTCATAACCTGCCTAATGAATGATTCAAAGATTTCTTGTCTCTTTCTTTTTGTGAAATTTACTTCGTGATTCACATCAAACCAACTGAAAGGTGTGTGGGATACTGTTATTGCACAGAAGTAGCAGCACAGAGCAATGGGAAGAACGCTGACAGGGGAAGAAAATCTAATCAAAGCTCTGCTGAATACATTTTATGAGTTTAGACAAATGATTTACCATCTTGGAGACTCTATCGTCTTCTCTGTATAATGGAGAGTTTTCCAAGCTGTATTGTGAAGTATTTTTCAAAGTAAGTCTTACTGTAACATAGGATCTTCAAGTTCCAATAATAACTTTCCTTTTTACAGGAAATCAGTTCACATACATTCTCTCTGTAAAGAGTTGGTTAATGAACAGTATTTTGCCCATATAATGCTGACTTCTAAGAATTGCTAAGTGATTAATATAAAGGGAGAAGAGCTTTGAGTGTCAGAATGAAAGCAGAATATACTGGCTTATGATTTTTATTTAATTTGAAGTCACCTGTCTGGCCTACTTATTCTACTATCAATTTAATTTATTCTGCAAAACCTAGAGCTGTTCTTCAAGCAGAAAATGCTGAGAGGAAAAAAAAGTTCCCACTTAGGCACTTCCCTCAAGTCACCATCTCTTTTCATGGTGTTTTATCAGGAAATCCAACCAATACCTCGATATGTTTCTGAGAGGGTAGGCAGAAACTTCAAGAAGACAAAGAATACCCTTCTGCCCAACCTACCCACCCACCCACCCTCCCTCAGATTCTTCCTCCAGCTTTTTACTGACATCTGAAATGCCACAGCAAGAGGAGCATTCCCTTGGATCCACTTTTTTTTCTTACATTACTCTTTGCCAGAATGCTAACATTAATAGGAAATACAGTACAACTACTCATCAGTAACAAATTTAACAGGTCATTTCTTAAGAAACTCAGGGATGAAGAGGTAGAAAGAGTTTAAGGGCATTTGGGGATTTGGGATAAATGAGAGAAGGGAGAAAAAACCCAGACAGGACATGATGAGAAACAGTGTAAACAAACCAGTCATCACAGCTCTGCTTTCTCAAGGCCCTTCCCATGTCCATAAAAACTTTATGAGATGCCAGAGGATCCAAAAATGGGTGGAAGACCTAAATAGACATTTCTCCATAGAAGACATACAGATGGCCAATAGGCACATGAAAAAATACTCAATATTGCTAATTATTAGAAAAATGCAAATCAAAACTACAATGAGGTACCACCTCACACAGGTCAGAATAGTTGTCATGAAAAAGTCCATAACCAATAAATGCTGGAGAGGGTGTGGAAAAAAAGGAACCCTCCTACACTGTTGGTAATTTGGTGCAGTCACTATGGAAAACAGTATGGAGATTGCTTGAAAGACGAAAAATAGACTTACCATATGATCCAGCAATCCTACTCCTGGGCATATATCTGGAGAAAACTCTAATTTGAAAAGATACATGCACCCCAATGTTCATAGCAGCACTATTTATAATAGCCAAGTATGGAAGCAACTTAAATGTCCACAGACAGATGAATGGATAAAGAAGATGTGGTGTGTATAGTGTGTATATATATATATATATATATATATACACACACACAATAGGATATTACTCAGCCACAAAAAAAGAATGAAATAATGCCATTTGCAGCAACATGGATGGACCTAGAAATATTCACACTCAGTGAAGTAAGTCAGACAGAGAAAGACAGAGAAAGACAAATATCATGTGATATCACTTATATGCGGAATCTAAAAAAATGACACAAATGAACTTATTTACAAAACAGAAAAAGACTCACAGACACAGAAAACAAACATATGGTTACCAAAGGGGAAAGGGGAGGGTAGCTATAAATTAGGAGTTTAGATTAGCAGATACAAACTACTATATGTAAAGCAGATCAACAACAAGGTCTTACTGTACAGCACAGGGAACTACATTCCCTATCTTGTATTAACCTATAATGAAAAAGAATGTGAAAAAGAAAAAAAATATATATATATAATTTTTATATATATATATATATATATATATATATATATATATATATATAAATAAAACTGAATCACTATGCTGTACACAAAAAACTAACACAACATTGTAAATCAACTATACTTCAATTAAAAAAAAAAAAGAGAGAGATGCCAGAGGGAAAAGCCAATCTGCACGAGAGACAAAGTAAGATTCTTTAACTAATCCTGGACAACCTAGAAGAGCAGATTACTATGGCGAAAGGTATAGGCTGTTTTTATTTTTCATTTCAGATGGTGCCAGCCTGGGATTAGTCAAAACTGTTCTAAGACTGTTGGAAATAGACACTACCTGTCATGAATAACCTTGAAGCACTTAAAAACACAAAGCACTATGGTAGATCTGGGTTAAAAATGTCTCTAAATGGCATAATCTATGTCTCTGTGCTCTGAATATTATAAATATCCCACCAAAATGTATTGGGCTCCTAAGGGCAGTCTTTTTCAAGTACCCTTTATCTGCCTTCAATGTCCAAGGAGTCAGATCTTGTGAAACAACACTCACAGGAAAGGGGGATTGAGAGCATGTAGTATGGATTCTACTGGGTCCTACAGTATGACCATGGGAATCATTTATGTAACTTTAGAAAGAGTTTGATCATGAAGAACCACACTTCATTGGTGCTTCATGCATCCAGAATGAAACTATAAACGGATCCCAGGTAAGGTTTCTCTGTGCAGAAACACGCCCCCAGAGCCCACTTCAAATATGCCAACAGCTAACACCCTGTATATGTCAGAGGCCCCACCAGCTCCTCTGTTAGAAATGATCTCATTCTGTGCAGGACAGTTGGCTTGCAAACCAGAATCTAGTTCATTCATCCTCCCTCTCTGCCCTGGCAGATGTGACTGATCCTCAGAGAGGCACCTCAGAAGCAAGGAGGCAGTGGAGTAAAGCTGCAGTTTGAACTGACGAGTAGTTGGACAGCTGATTATATTGGACCTGAGTGATTAAAATTACAGCCTCTCTATCTCTCAGGCTTTTTAATGGGTTTCACAGAGCCAGATAATTCTGAATGCCATGGAAACCTCTCATTTCAAAGCTGCAAGGGGATATGGAATGTTTATTTCCATTGGTTAGTGATTTAGTGAATTCAACATGAAATTTAAAAAGAGAAGCACTTTGGGGCCAATACTAATGTAGACACAAAATTTAGACAAAAGTAGTAAAATAAATAGATTAGGTTCTCTTTCACTTGGATATATACTGGCACAAGGCCAATTAGTAACGAACAGAGAATTTTCAGTATCTTTAGACCTTGTTACAATTTTGTCACCTGCAGATGTACTACTGCCTGCAAACAAATCCATTTTCTGAGTTTTGATCCCTCTGATTAACTTCTTTTATATCATTTTTCTGTGAATGAATTTCTGTTTTTGGCGATTGCTGTCAGCGTTTTAGTTTCATATTTTATCCCAAGTACATGTTTGGCACAAGTTCTGTCCTTTTAAATAAATGGAATATGAAACAGTAGATTCTGAAAATTGTTGGAGATTCATTAAGATTTTATCATTCCCATTCACTGCATTCTTCTGGGCCTAAATTAATTCCCTGAATAAGAGAATATAACTATTTCTTAATACTCTCCATCAGTTTTCATAATAAAATTTCGTTTTTTTTCTTCATAGAAGAATGTATGTAAGGGAAGGTAAATCATTTTAAACCTTCTCTGCTAGTCTAAGAGAAAAGTAAATGACTAATAAAAGCACTCATCAGAGCTCCAGATTAAAATGGTAGATTGAAAAAACACATCTAAATTCATTGCTACTTGAAGTAGAATCAAATGAGACCTTAAAACAAAACAAAACAAAACAAAACCTAAAACAAACCAAAAACATATACTCTCTCAAAAATGACAGGAAAATAGCTACTGATTTTTTAAACAAAAAATCATATAGGAAAATGGCCACTGATTAAGTAGATCTTCTATAGCCATCTCCTAAGTCTGCAGAGCAGTTAGAAACAATCTGACTTTATACTAAAGAGTTCTCAAAAGGCTCAGACGCTGGCAATGCCAGGGGTTTCTGCTATTTCTGGAAACAGGAGTGAAGGGAACACTAGGTGGGGAAAGAATAAAATAAAGAGAATATGGTAAAAGTTGTCTAGGAATCTTTCAAAATTCTTGATGTCCTTCTATACTCCAGTCCATAGAGTAAGTGTACCTCCCCTACCCCAAAAGAAATATGAAAGATTATTCTTCAGAAAAGTTTTAAAAGGAGAATCTCTGGGCTAGGCATACTTAGCACAGTTGTGGGCCTGGGAAACTTAACAAAAACAGGGACACTAAGTAGAGAATAAATAATGATTGTTGAATGCTGGAACCACCAGCCCCACCCCCATCCTCTCATCACTTCCGAGAATTCTGACAGCCAAATCTCTAGGCTGGGGGCTAGGAGACCCTTCTCTGGGACACCAGATCAGCCCAAGAAGAAATGTATTAAAAAACTGAAATCTGAGGTTGGCAGCTAATGATCTGTCAAGACCACCCCACTGTGAAACTATAAATCTGCAAGCCACATTCCCCTACTCAGAGCATTCAATCAGCTTTGAAATTCTTATTCTGTAAGCAGATAAGAAAGGATCTACAAATATCTAAGGAAAACTAACAGGAAGACAGCAATCAAAACAAGCATAATCAATAAGGATAAAAAAAGAAAACAAAAGGAAAGCAACTATTATTGACATCCTCCCAAATATAGGGATGGCGTCCACGGTCATGTCAGGGAATAATAAGAAAGGAATAGCATACGAAGAACAGAAAAGTAGATCTTGGAAATTAAAAACTTCATGGCAGAAATGAAATACATTAACAGATGGGTTGGAAGGTTAATTTGAGGAAGTCTCATAGAGAACAGAGCAAAAAGACAAAGAGGTAAAAAGAGGAAAAGAAAAAAAACAGGAGCAACTAAGAGGTTCAACATCCAAAAACAAACAAACAAACAAATAAACAAACAAAACAACCAAACAGCAGTTACAAAGGAAAGAACTGAGAAAACAGGAGAAAATCACCCATCAAATAATTCAAGGCAATTCTGTAAGGATTAAAGGTCACACTGAGAGGGCCCACTGAATGCCAAACACAGCGGATGGAAATAGATGCACACTAAAATTTCATACTGAGAAATTTCATGCTGAGAAATTTCATACCCTTACCAAAATAAAGGGGATATTAAAACCCTCAATAAAGAGAGAAAAATTATAAATCAAAATAAACTTTTCCTAGAATAACAAAGAAAATGGCAGTAACTTCTAAACTCTGAAGGGAAATTATTTCCCAACTAGAATTACATGCCTAATCAAACTATCCATCTAGTAGAAGGGCCAAATAAAGGTATTTTCAAACATGCACGCACAAAAACAGTAGAATTATTTTGTGCTCCACCAAAATGAGACATTTACATGGGACACAGCAGAAGACAAAGGAACCCTAGGCTGCCTGCTGATAACCAGGCATGGAGCTGAACTAGTCAAGGTACAGGATGAGCTCTGTAACAAACTCTGTAAAGACAGTGGCTTAAAGAAGGCACACATTTATTTCTCTCCCACGTAACCACCCAAGTTGAGCAACAAAGATCGGTGGGACATCTGTGCTTCACACAATCATGCAGAGACCCAAGTTCCTTCTGTCTTGCTGCTCACCACATCATTGGACTATTCCACATATTCAAAGCTTGAGGATGTATCTATGTGCCAGTTTGTGGAGAAAGAATGAACAGAAATGCAGAGTAAACAATTAAAGTAGTAGCTTACATGCCCCACTTCCACTCTGACACCATAAGTGGTAACTCAGTCACATGATCACACCCACCAGAAGAGAGCTTACGAAACATAGTTCCTAGCTCTGCAATCATGCACCCAGTTTAAATTCTTACTATGGGGGAAAGGAAAGGCAGACTTTGTGATATGGTATAGTCTCTGGCATAGAGAACAGTCTGGACTGGATAATGTTTTAAGAACTGTGGACAAGGGCAGTGTAGCTCCCTCTAGCCCGGCCTTCCTTCCCTCCAGAGTGAATAGACAGATACAGTGAAGATCAATAGAAACACAACTTTTAGAGGTAGGATCTCCCATAATTATGATGTATGTCAGACACTGAATGATGAAACAATACTGAAGTGCCCTCCTAACATGAAGGGTGACATAAGAGCCTGAGGATTTCTCTTTCAATGAGCGTCTTAGCAAGACCCTTTGGGCTCTCACAAGTACAGTACAGAAGAAAACATAAATATTCCCAAAAAAGAGGAATTTTCTAATTCCTAATATACATACATATTTGTGTTCACATAGATTATCTCTGTAAGGATATTCAGGGAGCTGGTAACAGTGGTTGCTTATCAAAAAAAGATAGAACTGGTAATATTTTCACTATTACCCTTTTGTTTTCCTTTTGAATTCATTTATTATTTATAGCACAAACAAGAATAAAAGAAGAATTTATGTCCCATCTCAGAATAAAATAAAATACATTCCTTTAAAAAATACAAATGCATATGCCCTCTGAACCAGCAGTTCAAGTTGTAGGAATTTATCTTACAGATATACCAGTACAGCATTATTTACAGTTAAAAGAGAAGAAAACAATCTACATATTCAATAATAGGAAACTGATAGAATTAATCATGAACATCTATACAATAGTATACAAGATAGCCTTTATTTCTTGCAATTGACTAAAAAACATTGTGATCAGTAACTACATGAATGATTAAGTGAGTGCAGTCTTTGGCTCTGATCACAACTTGATTTCAAAAACATTTAAAATATTACTTTGAAGAAGAAAAAGACTATAAGACTTAAAATGCAATGGCATGACGTTAAAGTTAAATTACATGTAAATGCATAATTATTTGCCTTTATCTGTGAATCAAAATCTGTTTTAAGTCACACTTTTGTTCATAATAGTAATGACAATCATATTGTTGACTTGGAAAAGTATGATAAATCAGCAAAAACACCAGGTTTGGTGTGTGTGACTTGGGTTAGTACTTAGCTATTTCACTTAATTATTTTGTAGCCAACGCTGTAACAGATACAAAAGGTCCAAAGCTTGGTGCTCACTGAGGCTGGGCTGGGAAGCAAGAGAGAAGGTCCAGCACCACAGTCCATGGGGGCAACGGACTGAGTTATCACTGAAATTCAGTGCAGAGAACCAAAAACAAGAGAGATAAAAATTGGGGTTCAGGGTCATAAAAGATACAGGCTAATAAAACTTAACTAAACAAGGGACTGGGTCTCTGGTACCTGGTGCTTTCAATAGGCTCTCTGGGAACAGGCAGGCTGATTCCTTTTCGGTAAGATGTCTCCAAGGTAGCTGGTTGGTGTCTTTATGATCTTGGCAAAGGCAAGGAACCTTGATTTCCTTATCTGTGATCTGTAAATAACAATACAGAACCAGAACTGATGTATGTGAAAGAACTCTAATAAATGTAAGATAGTATTAATTAATTTACAACTGTTGCTCAGGGCAACTCCATTGATCTAGAACAAGAGTCACATTTCCGTTAGCAGGGCTCAGCCCATCTCCATGTGTATAGAGCAACTGTGAAATCCAGTCTGCTACTGATTTTCAGCATTGTTATATGGTATCTTCTTTCCCAAGGCTGTGCTTCATGGTGTCCTGAAAACTTTTCTAACTCTGTCCTATGTTGAGAGTTCCCTAGAGCTTATTCCTATAATAACTTCACTGCTTGTAATTTGACATTTCTGTCCCAAGCCATTAACTTCACAAGACTAACCCAGAGAATGTGTGAAAGGTGTAACATCTTAGGATTCTTTTGTAGAAGTCTCCGAGCAATTAGGGGAAAAAAACAGTTCTTCAAAATTGTCTATGGTGGGTCCAACTGTAAAATTATTCCAGAATTTAGTTAGAAACTCAGCAGTTCATTGGCTTATGATCTGCCAACATACATGGCAGCCTTTAGCATTCATAATGCCTATTTATTAAATGACCATAGGTCACCTCCTTTTGTTCCTAGCAGTATGCAGATGATCTTAAATAAAACCACATAGCTAAATGTCTGCAGTGTGCTACAGACAGACTTTTAAAACCCTAAACCTACATGACTGTTTTGATGAGGCAACTCTTATAGATACCCAGTGTGGCAAGATGTACCTATGCTGGATAAGTACATAGCACCTTAGGGTGTGTTCCCACATGAACTGCTGCAATCTGAAAGAATAAACATGTTGAGTAAATGGGAATTTAGGTCAGCAAAAAGCAAGCTTTTTATAGTGCCATAAATTCAGGAGCAAAACACAGAGATTCATCACTGTGGCAGAAATGGTTAATTGCTTCCCAATCCCCATTCTCCCTTTCTGCTCATTTTCATCTGGGCAGTTTGCCACCCAGCTAAAAGCCTCTATTCCCCAGTCTCCCTGACTGTGTGGCAATTCCTCGTCTCAAAATGTAATGGTGGATGAATAAATATACAGAAAAACATCATCTGTAAGCGTACGTCTGTGTTACACCAGCCTGGGAAGATGGGTAAATCTTTTCCTTCAGCGAAGAGCCTTTGGTATCTGACCTTTGGAGCAAGGGGTGATGGGAGCTGGCAAAATAATTAAGCTTGTTTGACCTGAACACATGTGTCATGTGCACATTTCTTATCAGGAACCATAATCAAAAAGACAAAAAAGAGCAAGTGAATCTGGAATCAGCTATGTCACTATAATGATGATGTTTTGCTACATAATATTCTTGTCAAAAGACACCCATATTCTTCTGAGATAGGAAGAGTTTAAGAAAGCATATAGACTTAGAAAAGGGTCAGATGCAAGGTTCATAAAACTGTATCTCCTCCTGCTAATTCTTCTGATCTCAGATCCTATTATAAACACCAAAGTGTTTTTGTTCATCTTGGTTCCCCAAATCTTAGTTCAGTGTCTGCCCTTGGCCCTTACCCAGGGGGTGTTCCTCCCTTGACCTCCCAAGTCTCCCAATTCCTGTTTCAGGACCCCTGCAGTTCAAAGACACTAACTTGTTGTGCAGCTGTAACAAGTAATGGACTTGGACTGTCCTTAACGAATGATACGGCTTCATTTCATAAAACTGTGTATTTAAGTCACAAAATCTGGATCTAGATATCAAAAAATCTAAGGCCTCAGCCTTTAGGTATCAAAGTATTACTATCTTTACAAGTGAAGCACAGAAAGATTAAGGGATTTACTGAAGATCATGTGACTTGTTAGCCAAGAAAAGGCCAGAACACAGGTCTCCTGTCTTCTAAAAGCTACTTTCTTTCATACTTTGTGGAAGGGGGTCACTTGAAGCACCTACCAAAAGTGAAAACACACTGCAGAAATTCCTTCAGTGGTGCTTGTTAGGGAGGGTGGTCACGAGTGTATCAGTTACATATGGCCACAAGAACAGTGTGTAACAAAATACCTAAAATTCAGCAGCTTAAAACAAGTCATTTGTTCTCACAGTCCTGTATGTCAACTGGGATGGCTCTGCTTCACTCCTACTCTTTTCCCAGGACAACTAGGTAAAGGATGTCTATCACATGGTGATGTCTGAGGCACAAGAGGACAAGTAGAAACCTGATGCCTTTTCAGTGCTTCCATCGGCCAACACAAGTTACATGGTCAATCCCAGCATCACTGGGATAAGAAAATATACTCCAACTACTGTGGGAGGGGACACTGCAGGGTAATGAATGTGGCAAAGGAACACACAGTCCTCTTGGGAACTGGTAGCAGTGGGAGTAGGGGTGAAGAGTTGGAGTAATAATTCAGTCTACCATCATGTATTGGAAGAAAATGGACTTTTCATAAAAGTATCTTATTTGCAGTCAGTGCCTACCATGGATGAAGCTCATAACAAATTGTTTCATACTCTTTAAAATTCCGTTAAGTGATCACATTTCCTAGAGGTACTAAATATAATCCAAGACACCAATTTTTTTTAGGAGACAACTGATAAAAAATACAGAATTTGATTGATGAAAACTGACTGCTAGCAATGTTTTTTAAAAGGATCTCATTTTAAAAAGCAGATAAAAGTTTTATACCTTAAAAAAAGAGATGAAAGAGGTAAAGTTGGATGAATACCAAAGTTTAAAAATGTCAGTTCAAGTAGAACTTCAATTAATAAAATGTGTTCACCACTAAGCTGTGTGTGTGTGTAAAATGGGTATTTTTTCATGCTGTGCCATCTACTTGTTCATAAAGTGTTACGACTCTTTACCAAGTAATTGTTATGAGATACCAGTCACAAAAACTATTCCTTCATGGTACTTTATGAAGTCAGTTCAATAGGGAAAAAGCATAGGGTTTTTTTTTTTTTTTAATTTATTTTTTGTCAATATGGTCGGTGAGCTCACAGAGACACTTCAATGATGAGGCTTACTTCTATTTCAAAATAAACTTTTATCTTAGGACACCCTTTAAATTTCATAACGTAGAGATTCTTTTCTAAATAACATCTGATTTTAACTGACAAGCAGTATACCTCTGCAAACACAGCTGCACGATGTACTTTTCCTAAGTATATGTATTTACCAACAAACTCTCAAAAATCTGAATTTAATCTATTGTTCCATGGTGCTGGAAAAAAAAAATCTGTGGGTCTCCTCTGGAGTCAACCAGTATTTCATTTATAACTACTTGTTCAGAATATGTTAATACTAGAAAAAAACTGTAAGTATGTTTTCATCATTTGATAAAATATTTCTTTTAAAAATTAAAAAATAAAAGTTGGGGCTGTTCTCTTCTTCACTGCTAGATGGAGTAACACATATTATGTAAATGAATGTTAAGTATTTTTGTTTTTGATGCCCTAATTGTCTCAGCTTCTTAGTGCTTTTGAATGTAGTGAAGAATATATTTGCAATCATTCAGTCTTTGCCACAAAGAGATTACATTGAATTTTAAGAAGGGACTCATTGAGAAATTACCACTCTTTCAGATTTGATTTATGGAGGAACTCAAATAGGCTAAAAAAGATCACAATGAAGGTCACTTACAAACTGCAACAAATCTAAGTTTTCCGTCTTTTTCTGTAGCAAGTTCAATCACCATCACGAGCGATCTCTCTGAAGCCCTATCTGTGGACATTTAAACAACACGGCTGGAGTAAGGCAACCAAAACCTCCATGATGCCCAGGGGGTTTCATTTGGTAATTTTCTGTTCTTACAAAACAGGACACTCTCAAACATTTCTGAAGAATAATTAAGCTCGGCGCTTAATAGGAATATTTACATTTGGTACATTAATTCTAAAGAATTCCAAAATATGTAGACCATTTCTGTTTGTATACTGTTATATTACAGGTACCGAATAATCCCTGGAATATCACGTGTGCTCGATAAAGATTTGTTGAAGAAAATAATGAAAATAGTACTAAAAACAGCAGCTTTTCTCAAAATTTTAAATAATATTTTGGCACTCAAAGAAGATGGATTTTCACAAATTGTCTTAATGTTGATATAATAGGAATAAAAATAAAGTGTGGCCTGTCTATGACAACAATCATGAGATTCCTTTTCTAAGTGGTAGGCAAAATAGGCAATAAAAATTATCAATTCATTTCCATTAATTTCTCATACATCATTCTATTTAAATCAATGGAAAATTATCCTCATTGATTAAAGTGGCTTAAATATTTAACAGTAAACCCATTTTTTAAACATTTTTTATTGATTTATAATCATTTTACAATGTTGTGTCAAATTCCAGTGTTCAGCACAATTTTTCAGTCATACAGGGACATATACACATTCATTGTCACATTTTTTTCTCTGTGAACTACCACAAGATCCTGCATATATTTCCCTGTGCTGTACAGTATAGTCTTGTTTATCTATTCTACAATTTTGAAATCCCAGTCTATCTCTTCCCACCCCCCACCCCCTTGGCAACCACAAGTTTATATTCTATGTCTGTGAGTCTATTTCTGTTCTATATTTATGCTTTGTTTTTTTTCTTTTTTTTAGATTCCACATATGAGCAATCTCATACGGTATTTTTCTTTCTCTTTCTGGCTTACCTCACTTAGAATGACAGTCTCCAGGAGCATCCATTTTACTGCAAATGGTGTTATCTTGTCGGTTTTTATGGCTGAATAGTATTCCATTGTATAAATATACCACTTCTTCTTTATCCAGTCATCTGATGATGGACATTCAGGCTGTTTCCATGTCTTGGCTATTGTAAATAATGCTGCTATGAACATTGGGGTGCAGGTGTCATCCTGAAGTAGGGTTCCTTCTGGATATATGCCCAGGAGTGGGATTCCTGGGTCATATGGAAAGTCTATTCCTAGTCTTTTTTGAGGAATTTCCCTACTGTTTTTCACAGTGGCTGCACCAAACTGCATTCCCACCAGCAGTGAAGGAGGGTTCCCTTTTCTCCAGCCTCTCCAGCATTTGTCATTTGTGGATTTTTGAATGCTGGCCATTCTGACTGGTGTGAGGTGATACCTCATTGTAGTTTTGATTTGCATTTCTCTGATAATTAGGGATACTGAGCATTTTTTCATGTGCCTTTTGATCATTTGTATGTCTTCCTTGGAGAATTGCTTGTTTAGGTCTTCTGCCCATTTTTGGATTGGGTTATTTTTTTCTTATTGAGTCATATGAGCTGCTTATATATTCTGGAGATCAAGCCTTTGTTGGTTTCATTTGCAAAAATTTTTTCCCATTTCGTAGGTTGTCTTTTTGTTTTACTTCTGGTTTCCTTTGTTGTGCAGAAGCTTGTAAGTTTCATTAGGTCCCATTTGTTTATTCTTGCTTTTATTTCTTCTAGGAGAACATTTTTGAGATGTATGTCAGATAATGTTTTGCCTATATTTTCCTCTAGGAGGTTTATTGTATCTTGTCTTATGTTTAAGTCTTTGATCCATCTTGAGTTGATTTTTGTGTATGGTGTAAGGGAGTGTTCTAGGTTCACTGTTTTACGTGCTGCTGTCCAGTTTTCCCAACACCATTTTTTTGTTGTTTACAAAATCAAAATCTCAACATGTTCTTTATTTCACGGAGACCTAACAGTGGGAAACACAGACTTAATGATCCTCAACTGCTTCACTGACCACCTACTATGGGATTTATTTTAATTATTATCCTATTTATTTATGATTTTAGTATAACTGCTTCTAGTCTTTTATCTGTAAATATCTTTATGGAGTAGACATAATATTGTGCACACAAATGAGCTACCATTGCTTTTGAAATTTAAATTTAGAATACAAATATTCCCTTACGTTATTAAAAACTTTTTGAAGTCCTATTTTAATAGTACATAACAGTCAATTAGATATACTTACTAAAGCTTATGTATCTACTTCCTAATAATTAATTAGGCTCCTTCCATTTTAAGTTATTATATATAATACTATGATGTAGAAATGTACTTATATTATGATTTTAGGCATTTCAGATTATTTTCTTAGGCTAGATTCCACAAGTGAAATTATTGGGCCAAATAATAGGGACATTTTCAGACATTTTGTTCAAATTCCCAAATTATTTTCCAAAAGACTTATGACAGATAATTCTCCCATTAGTTTTATATTTGAGTGATAGCCTCACTTCTATCTCAGTAGTATTTAGCTTAATCTTACTTTAAAATAGATCATGAACATTATTACTGCTTTAAATCTATATTTCTTTCATTACTAGTGAGGGTAATTTGTCTTAGTGATTATTTGTATACAATGAAAATTCAATCTCTGATTGTCTAATTTCCAAAAACAGATTTCTTTAAATTAAAATATTCTAGGTCCTATTTAGTTGCCTTTTCATATAGTATAAGGAATTTCATTTCCTCCTATTTAGTGAAAATTTGGCAGTTAAATTATTTACCATGTACCACTATTACCCTAGAAACTGGAGCCAGGTCTCACTCTGGCCCTTCTGTGGCTGTATCTGTCTCTACAAGGCAAGGAGTCCATGGGGCCAAAGGAACATGCAGCCTGATGTCTGCCCCCTCCACCTCCCGTCATGACAGTCCAGGTACGCAGCTCCTGAAGTTCCCTACATGAATGGCTCCAAGTCTTTGCCAGGGGTTACAAGGGCCCCTTCCACAACTCCCTCCTTCCATGGGCCTCCCTTCATAGGCTTAACCTAGAAGTGCCAATATTAGGAACCAGCCCTGCATAGACTCCTCCGTATCTCACCTTTTGAGTATATTGTTTCTGAACTCATTCACAGATTAATCCCTGAACTTTTATATTTCTGTTCAGCAAGTTGCAGGGCCAAGTTATTAAACACAAAAGAACTGGAAAACAGTATGGGTTTAAATTCTGGCTCTGCTCCTTACTAGCCTTGTGACTTTAAATAAGCAATTTAATGCGTTTAATCTCATTGAGCCTCAAATCTAGAATGCAGATACTTTCTAATACAGGATTAGGAGTATAGAATTATTTAATGTATATAGTGATTAACATATAAAGTCACTTGGTTAATTACAGTCTTCATTATGAGGAGAAATAATCAAGTATTAGGGAAAATTAGGTGTTCTCTTCATCTCCTGAGTATGTATTCAGGCAGAAGGTTCACTGTGAATTTGTGTGGATGTGTGTTAGTGCCTGTGCTCACCCATGTGGTCACAGACACGCAGGTTTAAACTAAAAATTGAATGTTAAAGACTGAGTTTGGCTTGAAAGGTGCAGAAGTAGTAAAAACAGTCAAACTTCTTTGTATGAAATCCCAGCATGATGTATCATAAAGAGAATCACATTCAAAATCAGCAAGTCTTATATTCACATTGGACTTTTAGGAAAGTAACCACTCTGAACTTCAATTTCCCTATCTATAAAATGGCAGTAATATTTTTTCTCCCCATATAAGAATATGATTTTACATACATTTATTTATATTTATATGAAAATATAGATTATAAATTATAAGATTTTATCCACTTTAACAGTAGTAGTAAAAGTAGTCCCTACAGTAGTCGTACAGGGATGAAGGCAGTATCTGTGGTTAACAGTTATCTGCAGTGATTAGAGAGTCGTGTCCACAGCAGTTCCTGTGATTGGCTAACATCCACTACTCTAGTTAGAATATTTTCACCCAAAAGGTACATATGCTCATTTTGGCTTCCTTAATGTCTCGTTCAATTAGCATTAAAAAATTAAATGGAAAATAAATATATTCACTGAAACAAGAAGAAAGTCAGTCTGAAAACCTTTAAATTTGGGGACATGGACTTGAACTGAATTCAATTCAGTAATGGTTAAAAACCTCCAGATGGGAAAATAAATGTAATATGGCTCATTATTTGTGTGTGTGTAAATGTGTGTGCGTGTGTGTGTGTATGGAAGAGAGAGTGTGCGAGCGAGCATAACCTGAAGAAATAGTATGGAACTAGGCATATGATTCATTCTGTTAAAAAAATAAAAAAACTCTAGACCTTAGAAACATAGAGTAATAACTAAAAACAAACTGTAGAGGGATAAGAACAAAACGTCACTATTCTACCTTAATATTAACTCTCTTGGTTTCTTTAATATATTGATATTTATACCCTACCAAATTCTGAGAGATTTACTTCCATTATTTCTTCAAATAATTTCTTTCTATATTTACTTTTTTCCTCCCTTCTGAACTCGCCACTGTATCTTCTATTCCAATCCTTCATATCTCTTTAGCCTTTCCTTTTATATTTTTTCTCTATTACTTCCTAATGACTTCTGGATGGTCTCCCAATCTGACTTTCCAGTTCTCTTCAGCTATACCCATCAGATTATCCATCTTATGTATTAGGTTCTATATTTCAAATAATACATTTTTCATACCTAATTTTTCTACTTGGTTATTCTTTATGATTCTTGCTGCATTTCATATTGCTAATATCATCCCTTATCTCTTTAATAAAACATGATTATTTTAATTTATTGGTCCATGTATTAGAATACACTGTGATATAGTAATAAAAAAAAACCCCAAACCTCAGTGGATTAACTTATCCAAAGGCCACTACAGGTCCCGGCAATGATCCAGGGCAACAGCATGTGGTGTCTCAGAAATCCATCATTACGTAGTTAACCTGTCTGGAGCATGCAACCCATTTGGTCAACACAGTAGGGGAAAAGAGTTCTGGAGAGTCTTGTATTGGCAATTAACAGCTTCACCTAGGTGTAATAAATCATAACTTCGACTCATAAAGAAGTAGTAATAATCATAATCAGAGTTAGAAAAGTGCAACCTTCCTATTTGCCTGGAAAGAGAGAAGAACCTATTATGGATGAACATTACCCATCACTGGAGTCTCTGTGTTTCAGTATATATCTGCTTCAGATTACATATACTGCCCGGTTCACTGATTTCCTTCTGAGTTAGTTGAACTCCTCAGATGGAGACCAAGAGTCACCACTGTGATGGTTAATTTGTCAACTTGGCTAGGCCATGATTCTCAGGTACTTGGTCAAACATTATTCTACAGGTTTCCATGTAGGTAATTTTTTAGATGAGATTAACATTTAAATCAGCAGTCTTGGAGGAAAGTAGATCATAATTTGGGTGGACCTCATCCAATCAGTTGAAGGTCTTATTCTAAAGACTGACCTCCCTATAGGAAAATGGAATTCTGTCAGCAGACAGCCTTCGGACTCAAACTGCAACATCAACTCTTTCCTGGGTCTCCGGGCCACTCTGCAGATTATGGACTTGCTGCACCTGTGTAAACATAGCTTCAGGGAATATTCCTTTAGCTCACTATGCCAATTCATCCTGCATCATGACATGGAAAAGGTCACACTGCAGTATGAGAATAAGATTTAAAATCCAGGTCTCATAATCCTGGATCCACCCCTTCTCAGAGGTCTCATTCTCCATCATAGATTCCCAGTGGTTGAGCCCCACAGAGTCCCCTGCTATTCCCATGGGGTGATACCAGGACAGGGGCTCTCACAATGCTGAGGGGGTGCTGGCTGTCCCCCTGGGCTCCCCTTTTCCCCTGGAGGTCCTGAAGGTCAGGGGGAACCTCTCTCTGTGGTGCTGCACTGGCCTGCGGGGGGGCAGGGAAGGGTGTGGTGAGCCTCCAGCGGCTTCTCTTACCCTTTGAATGTAATCTCCTTGGTCTCTGTGGTGCAGGATGGTGCTTCAGCCTCACCTCTGTGTTCTGGGATTCTCTCAGTGATGTCTTGTTCATGAGTAGTTGTTTGTTCTTGTGAGGGGGAGCCAAGTCAGGAACCACCTATGTTACCATCTTGGTGACTCACTGCAGAGGTCTCATTCTTGTGTCTGTTGAACCCATGTTTTCCTGAGGGTATTAGCTATTCTGTCTGCTTAATGGAGAATGGCACAGGAGTAAACCCTGAACTGGATCAGTCCTGGTGAGCGGGAGAGGCAGAGATGAGCCCCCCTGCTAGAGCATCCCAGGCCCCACAGAATCCCTGGGACCTTTTGCTGACCTCCAGCAGGCAGCTTCTCCAATCAGGGTTTCTTTAAAGCCTCAGGTGAATCCACAGAGGCACATTCACTCTCTTCTAGAGGCTGAAGACTGAGAAGTTAAATAGCGACATAAATGCTGGAGAACTGCTGGTCAGTTACACCTAGGTTAGTAACTTCTTGCCGAAGCAGGACTTTCTTCACTGCTGTCCTACTCCCCGAACTGGCAAGGGCACTGATCCTCTCGGCTGCTAGGGAGAGGCAGGTGTCTGCAGTAAAGCTTGCAGGCCATGACTGTTCCAAGGCAAAGCAAGAAAAAGGCAACTGAGGCTTAAAAAAAACCCTTCTCTTCTCAAACTTCAGCATGTTATCAGAATCCCTGGGTGGCTTGTATAAACACAGATAGCTGGGCCCTGCCTTAAGTTTCTGGTGCAGTAGATCCGGGAGTAGCCAATGATTTGCCTAGGACATTGGAGAACCACTGTTCTATTCCGTTCTCCCATTTTCTGCTTCTGGCTTTCCTAGGAGCAGGCTGCTGCTACCCAATTATCCTGCACAAACTAGTTCTCGGATGGTCCTCCATCTGAGAGGAGGGGTACGTGTTTCTCCTCTGTTAGTTCCTAAATTCACAGTTCTCTTTGGCTTCTATAATTTCTCCAGCATTCATTTTGGAAAATGGAGCCTAAAATTTGTGTTATTTCATCATCTTGGCAAAAGCAGAACCCACACCTCCTTCAACTTCCTCCTGTCTCCGGAGTTTAATGTTTACCTAAAACCTTGGTGATGAGTCATGCTGGTTGTGCCAGATAAAAATGAAATAATGTAGAAAATGCCTCATTAAACTGACTATTCTTGTTCAATTAAGTAACAACATAAAGCACACCAATTATGCAAAGTTGTCATCTGAAATCATGTCCAACAATAGGTCGCCTCTATTACATTAAGTTCCCTCTGGAAAACACATTAAAATAAAAGGTCAGCTTGATGGAGAAGGAAGTGGTAAAAGATCATGAAAAGAAAGCAGAGCAGTGCAAAAAGTTTCTAAAACCACGGACTGTGAGCCCAAAGCTATAGTTATATGATTTTGAGACCAAGAATTTTCAGACTGTTCAATGTTTCCCTTATGTTGGAAATAAAAGTCTTCAGAATCTTGATTATGCAGCAGTATTTTAATTATATATGTAGGTTTTTTTAAAAAAAATAATCTAATGCTATTTAAGTAACATGTACAATAACTCAGAATAAGGTAATAGTTTATAGCCAATGACTCACTGTAAAGGGGGAAATTGAACTGTTTCTTTTAAATGAAGGAAAACAAAGAGGAATAAAACGAAAAAAAAAAACAAAACTATAAGCTCTACAGTGACACTGGGAACTTGTCAAAGGCAAATTATTCATTTTTACCTGAATCACACACAAACACACACAGACACATAATACATTTGTTTATAAGTGTTATTTATACCCTTTGCTTTCAGATGGAGTCCTTTGATTGCTGTAAACATGCCTGCTATAGGATAAAGACTAAACTATACACATGTACCTAAAATAAAAGAAAGTAAAGTAAATGATTTTAAACTATTAGAAAGAGTTATACATACACTTAAGACAGTCTACATGTAATTTCTCGTAGACTCATTCTCCCCTCTGCCGTCCTACCCCACTGCTCCTAAATATAGAAGAACATAGCAACCTTTGAAAAACACTGCTCTAGCCAATGTAAAAGACCTGAAAACAACAACAGTGCATATTTAAAAGGACGCTTTTCCTCTTTAAATTGGGAAGAGTTAAGGATAATTTCATAGCTCCTCAGAGGCGGCTGTCAAGAGAGCCACCAACACAGACCTCAGTGCCTGAGCCTCGCTGCCTCATCTCACAGGAAGCCTAGGCCCCTTGTCTGTGGCCCTCTTCTCCCTGAAGAATGGCTATGAAAGATGAGTGCCAAATTATAGTAATTTAGACTTTATAACAATTTTCTGGTAGCAGACAATAATTGATGTTCATCTGTGGAGTGGAGTGAGGTTAACGATTCAATCACATTTTTATTATGAAGGAATCTTACCCTGCTGAAATCTGCCAAAAGAGAAAAAAACAACAAACAGTCAATATGTATTGTTTTTGCAATTGTGTTAGGGCTCATGGCTCCTAAGGAGAGCATTGTTCAAGTCAATCCTTTGCTCACCACGTGAATTATTCTACCTCAGTGGTTCAAGAAAAATGAGCATGCAATGCTAAATTGAAATCCTTGATGCAGATTTAATCATGTAAACTCTCCCTCCTGTATTCGTGATTGTGATGAAAGTTTCCTTTGAACATGTCAGAACTGTTTGTCAAGATATTTCGCTGCTCAGGAAACGCCCCTGCCTACCCAAAAAGCCTAACATAAAGCCTCAGATCTGCAGTGAGCAGTTTTTCTTCTGATGGTCTTGGTTTTCATTAAATACATGGCCGCAATCCTCAGCCATGCTAGAAAGAAAAAAAAAGACAACTCTGGAGGTGCAGCAAAGTTTGGAAAGTGCCACAGTCACCTGTTTCACAACTTTCTGTGCCCACCTTCAACTTACAGGCCTTGTGTCCTTGGAGGGAAGTCGTCTTTGTGGACTCATTTCAAAGGGCTTTCTCTGAACAGAACGCTCCCACTCCCCACGGTGTGGTGAAGTCAGACCCCGCAGGCTGTACCTTCACCCGTGCAGTTACTGAAAACAACAACAACAACAACGGACCTCTCACCAAAGAGCGCAATGCCTGTACTTAAGATGCTGCCGTGCTCTGAAGTATGATGTTCTGAATGCTCAAGAGCAATTTTGCAACACATAACCTGTTCACTGAGAGAGCAACTAGAGATACGTATTTTCCCCCAAGGCAGGAAATCTGGGAGTGAAGGGGATTGAACAGGCCCAGAGTGTATACCTCTGCCTCTTCCTCCTGGAAAAGCAAGCAGCAGCCTTCTGCTGGAACTGCAAACCCAGAGCAAAACAGTAACCATTGTGCCATTCCCTCAGGGCAACGAATCCATGTGTTAGTGGAGGATTTCTGAATACAAGTACCTTTATTCCAAAGAATTCTCAGGGGTGGACTTTCTAGTGTTGTGAGACATCAATGGGGAAGATAATTTGTGGGAAGGAATAGAGAATAGGATTTAAAAGAGCCAAGGTTTTGGTGGTTTCATGGGTGTATACATCTATCAAAAATCATCAAATTGTATATCTGAAATATGTGTAGTGTATTGCACAGGAACCACACCACAACAAAGGTATTAAAAAAATTAATGAAGAGTGAAGGTTTTGCCATCAGAGTGATTTGGGGTTTTAATCCCACAAAGGCAAAAGGCATCCTTGAGTTAATTCTTTCTATTCTCTGAGAATCATTTTTCTTGTCTAAGAAATGAGGATTGACAAGATTTTCTCTAAGATCTATTTAAGTTTGAATATGGTATCTAAGGTATCTTCCTGTACAAAGGCAATAAAAAAATCACTACAATCACACATGGGGCTGTTTTCTTTTCTACCTTTGGTTTAAGGTTGAGACAGCATTTTGGTTAAGAGATCAGACCTCAGTCGGGCAGAACTGTGTTTGAGTATTGGTACTTCCACCCACCCACTGCACCATCCCAGGTCTAAGCCTCACTTTCCCCACTTGAAAAATGGAGAGGAAAACAATTTGCCTTACAGGGGTGGCTCTGAGAATTAAATGTGTTAATTCAGGTGATGACTTGCAAAGCATGTGAGTGTTTATACACACAAATGTAGGGTTTTTTTTTTTTTAATCACTTTTTACTCTTAGAAATGCATTTGCTCTTAAGGGGACCAAAGACACTGGCCGAGTATTTTCTCCTTTGACTCTCAGCATCGATCTATATCCTTTAAGTTCCTTTCAGAAGCCTGTAACCATTTCTGTTTACACGACTGTTCGCTGTAAGAATCGATTCTGTTCCATGAACTCTTTTCTCGCAACTCTTGCTTTAGATCTTTGTTGTTGTCACATCGGGATAGCATGGAGAATACTATTGACATCACCCTCTGAAACCCGAGAGATCTGCGCTTTTATCAAGCATCCTACATTTTAAAAATAACTATGACTCGGCAAGATTTTAATCTTTCTTTTATTTTCAGGATTCCAACATTCTTCATATGTTGCTTATATTTTTTTAATTGAGAAGCAACATTGCTATAAAAATTGTTTTTTTTCCACCAAGGAAAGGAGGAGTATACAAATGTTGGAGATATGATGAGGGAAAGATTAAGTCTGTGAGCAAGATGCTGCCTAGTTTGTCTGTGAGAAGGAGAAAACTGGGAGGAGAAGGAAACAGGCTGAGAAACGAACCTGAACAGAAAATCAACCAAAGGGAAGGAGAAGATTTAAAAAAATCAGAGAGTGGCGCCAAAAGGAGACAGGCCGGAGAAGAGCGAAGAATAATAAACATTTATAGCAAGTCCCATCTATGACAAGTTCAACCCACATTCGAATGGAAATACCAAAAGAAACACTGAGGCGGGATCGAATAAAAGGTATCCACGACCCACATAAAATGGAAATTCTTTTCCCTAACCTTTATTTATTTATTTATTTTTCGCCAGGGTATGTTTATTCTCAAAACTTACTGCCCCCTTGTACCATTTTCTAGCTCCTTTTACGATTATCACTAAGTCTAAATAATTCATTGAAATATAAAAATCTGTTCTAACGTGTTTTTCCCTCCTCCATCCCAAGAAGGTAGTTAGACCAGCATTCAAACCATCCACAGAAATTACCTAAAGTAGTGCACTAAGAAAATACGCCGTATCCTCAGGCCAGGGGTGAACTGGACATAAAAGCACATCGTAGAGGAAATCTGCCTGTCTTGATGGCCAGAAGGAACAAAAAGAAATCTCCCTGACAATGTGAACAAAAAAAAAAACTGACCCTCAGAATGGTTTACAGCACAAGTGCTGAAGGGCATATCAGTAATGAGCTGCTATTATTAGCTGTTACTTAAAAAAATCCATTATCTTGCCAAAATAAAGAGAGCTGTGTTAAGATTACAGAGGAGGCAGGAATATGAAAAGAAAGTGTGTTTCTGTTATTGAAAATTGGAAGAGACTGAATATAGCAACAGGTAGTGCCTGCTCATATTCATGTGTAGATAAAACAAAAGGAGACAGGCAGGAAGTGTGCCTTTCTGGAGGCAGTAGAGCTAATTTAATTAAAAGCCTCAAAGAGGCAGAGATTGCAGGTTCTTACTTAAGGCCCAACAGAAGCAAGGATCACAGAAGAGATAGCCCATTCAGTTCTGAGAGGAAAAAACACAATCATTTTTTCATGATTTCTCCACGGAATGCACAGTTTCTGAGTGCCATAGAGCCTTCATTCTCTCCTATTCTAACTTCCCTAAACCTCATACTCGATAGACAAAAACCAAAAACAAAAACCAGCCCATAGGTAATCACACGTTTAAAGAGCATCTCTGGAGTGTCTGCTCTGAAGCTGGCACTGGGATAAACAAAGGCAACAAGAAATGAGCGAGATATGCTCTGAGCCCAGGAGGAAGGGGGGGAAGCTTGGCAGGGGAGGAAGAAGAATGGAGACCGAAGCTTTAAAGCATGAACAGGGGAAGTGACATGCAGCAGAGGCTGGCATGGCCAAGCATGGTGGGAAAATAGGAGGCAGAGCAATTAGTTTTGACGGAGAGCACCAGTGGTTGTGTCTCAGCTGAGAGGAAGGAGGCCCAAGGAACAGAAGTAGATGTGTTTGTTCAGTGAGTAAGAAGAAGAGAATGGTATTCCAGGCAGGAGAGATGGCATGGGAAAAGGCACAAAGATGTGAAAGGATTGTGCTCACGTGAAGAGAACATGTGTTATAGAGTAAATCACCAGCCAAGTTACAGCAAGAGCGACACTTTCCCAAGCAAGAAGCCACTGGGCCATTGGCAGTGGACTTTTCTGGGCTTGTGTGGTGTGGTCAAGTTCTCTTCCATTGCAAGGGGTGAGATGGACCACAGCTGGCTCAGGGATACCAGTAAATGCCTAGGGATTCTTAGATATATCTGCCTGCAAAAAATTGTATTGTCTGTTAATTTGGGAATACTGGGAGTGGTACTTAGGGGTGCACCGTAGCAGTGCTGAGAAATTCACTTGCTACTAACACAGAGTTAGAGAGGACACAAGTGACGTCATTCTTATTATGGGAGGCTACTTATTTATATAATGTATACAAAACAACTTTTTTACTTTTGAAGAAATCTGTTAAGGCTATAAGGTGAAAAACTAATTTTCTGACAAGTAGTGAGGAACTAAGGCATGCATTCATTCACTGATTCACTCAACCAGTATCATTCACTGGATCAGTACCATTCTAGGTGCTAAAGACACAGCAGTGAAGAGGACAACATCACTGCTCACAGGGCACTCAGATTCTACTGGAATCACCCAAACCTTACCAGTCTTGATGTAATCAGCCGCAGCAGTTAACATGGCATAAAATACATTCCGAAAATGATGTGCATCAAGGTCACCTAGAGATTTTTTTTTAATATACAGAGCCCTAGGCTCCAAACACTAAACATCCTGTAATTTGAAGAAGTCTCCCTGGAGACCCTTGATACGCAGTCAGGCCTAAGAAACAATAACGGAGACCATTATCCTGGGAACTGCAGAAACTAACCAAGGGAGCAGTCACTTTTGTGAGACTGGCTGTCTAAATCAACCTAACAACCGAGCAGAGCTCCTGCTAGCATCGAGCACTTTAGATATATGTACAAAATATGACAGAAATTGATTTTGTGTATATTTAGATGGGAGAATACATATTTTACACACGCCTGGGTGTGTGTACAACCGTGCTTGTGCACTTTGTGTCTTTTTCAGTGTACTGTATCGGGGACTAACTGTTGACTCCACACAACCTCACCAGCATTGTACCCTTTCTGCAGTTTTCTATGAAGACAGCGAAAGGTGGGATATAGGAGAGTAATTTAGAGTTGATCTACAGTAAACGTTTTAAATTTATTTATTTTACCTTAGTGATATATGGCTTGCCTAAAGGGCTGTTCACCTCAAAAATCCCTTTATAAGTCATTTGGAGTTAAGTAAACATCTCAATGGCTTATGCCATGTATTTCATTAGTTTACTCAGCAAGCATTTTCAATATTCATTCTGTTTAAAATAAGAACTTAAAAAAGTAATTCAACAGCACGAGAAGGTCATGTTAATACCCAGTGAGAGGTGGGGTGTGGGCTGACCACCCTCTCTCCTCTACTTTCTTTCCCAAACTCTGCTCATTTGTCCTAAAAGATTAACCTAATGTGTAAAAGCAGCTGTATTCTTCTTCCTTTAAGAATCACATCATGAAATTCTCCCCAAATGTCTTTTTATAAATTTAAAGCTTCTACAGATTAAATTCAAAACCCCATAAAGAATACTCCAAATTGAGAAATCCAGGTAAGAATGAGAAGCTTAACGCTTTTAGAAAATAAAATACCTTCTGCAATTTTTTTTTCTATTCACTTTTTTAGATTTCCATTTACTCTCTTCAGAGACTGAAAGGCAACATTTCTGCCATGTCAATGGAAGAAAGATTTGTATCTGAACTGCATGATATTGGAATAGATAGACTACAGCTTAAATATTTTTCCTTTTGGTTTTTGGTAGAAGTTCATTCCGGAAACTTCTAATGTTTTGCTTTAAATGGTAAAAAATTTATACAATAGTTTTCAAAGTGGGCTTAACATTCTTAGAATAACATAACAGAAAACACTCATATCCTGTCTCAGTGATAATATTTCAGAAGACATTGTAGGATATTTATGACCAGTAGTCAGAAGTTGGAGGCATGTGGTGATGGTGGTTTGGGGAAGAAAAGAATGTGTTAACACACTGGTAAAGACATGGGTTAGCAATAATATAAGCACTGCTTGTAGGATAAGATCAGAAGTTGAAAACAAAAGCATGACAGAGAGATCCTAGGGATATGCAAAGTCAAGGAAAATCTATATTCTTCACCACCTGCCTGTTTCTTTTTCTACATGAAAAATAGTGGAAAAATAACTTATCTGAAATATTAAAAATAACCTAAAGTGTCACTTTCAGCAGGTTTCTAACTGAGGCAGAAGCTCTTCCCTGTCTTTTTTTTTTTACTGCTTTACAAATCAGTGATTTTTCTCATAAGCATTTTCTCACATTTAACAAACAACTGTAATAACTATACATGAGACATTAAGGAACCTTCTTACCTTCATTATAACACTGTCTGCTCTATTCTAGCACTGCTTCATTACCTTGAAAAGACTGACTTTTCATTTGTTCTCTTACTACTGTAAGTATCTCATGATGGAGTTTCATTTCTGAAAGCAATAAAAAATTCGTTTGGTTCACAATTGAAGAGCTGGTTGTGAAGTACATTACCAAAGCTGTTCTTGATAAGCTTGTCCATTAAAATAAAACAAGATAGTTGAGAAACTCCCATTAAATCATTAGAGGAATTTCTTAACGTTACCATTTTAAATTAAGGGCTGACTTTATTACTGTGTTTATTCAATATGCTCAAGAAATAGATCATTCTTGTAAATCCTGAATAAATAATGTATTAAAAAATCATGGCAAAGTGGTTTTAAACTAGAAAAAGTAGCTATTAAGTAATATCAAAACTAAGTGAATGCCTCAAGAGTTTAAATTTAAAACTTTAAAAACACTGAACAAGATACCTCATGATTTCTTCTACAAAATAAGCAGAGAAAGCTTCTCTAATGTCTTTACACATGTCACAAATCACAGCAAGTATTATAATTACAGACAAAAAGTGTCAATAACAGGATCATTCAAAAACACAACCCATTTTGACTTAAAATCATTTGCATAACAAATTACAAATTATTTTGGTTCTAAGTGGGATCTTCGATATGGAAATTTGTTTAGCAAAGCAGTCAGACAAACTGACAGTAGAAACAACAGGTGTCTATGCAAGAAGAGTCTGGGGTTAATAACGTGGTTGGAAGGGTCCCAGAAGCTGAGTTTACAAAGTACTCTGCACTGCCTCGAAGAATCTTTGACTTGCCCACGCCAAAGCAGCAGAAATGGATGATGGAAAGTTGGGGGTGGGGTGGAGGGGTGTTAAAGACACAGATGCCCATGGTACCTGAGGTCAGGAGAGTGGAGGTGATGTAGAAGGAGACTGAAAACAAAGAAGGAAAATGAAGTAATCGTGGTCTCCAGCACTACAGCTTTGGTCCCACACAGACTGTGTGGGGATATCCTTTCAGCTTTAATCATTCAGGAGAAAGCTGGTCCAGCCAACAGGGGTCCTTATTAAATTTCTTAACAATTACTGCCTTTCACCTAAAGAGAGGAAATCCTCAGGGGTCATGTGAAAGAACTATCCTGGATTTGAATTCTGTTTCTCCACTTACTACCTGTGCAATTTTGAGCAAGTTACTTGATTTCACTCAGATTCTTTCTCCTCATCTTTAATTTAGAGATTTTAATAATCAGCCCCTAGCATGGTGCATGGTACACAAGAGGCTTGCAATAAGTGTGGATGAATGAGATAAACAAGATTATACTGTACAGCACAGGGAAATACATACAAGATCTTGTGGTAGCTCACAGCGAAAAAAATGTGACAATGAATATATGTATGTTCATGTATAACTGAAAGATTGTGCTCTACACTGGAATTTGACACAACATTGTAAAATGACTACAACTCAATAAAAAGATGTTTAAAAAAATGTGGATGAATGGATGACTGAATGAATGCTTACCCTGCCTGGTTTATGTAAGACCCAAATAAGACTGTAAATAAAATGCCTGACAACTAAAAAGTACCCAACAAAGACTTTCTTCCCATTCTCCACCTCCCACTACCCACCACTGCAACCTCTCTCCTATTTTTCATACTGGCTCAAAGTGAAAGAAGTCAATTGCTCAAGGCTAATCTCTATTTAGTTCCCAAGGAACAGGCAAAGGAGGGAGGTGGGAAGATACAGTGATAGACAAGCAGGAGATCCCTCCTCTTTCCTCCCTAAGTACCTCCCCGCGTGGAGGCAGCAAGCACAGCCCCGGGCAGAGAGGCTGCCAGAAGCATCCTCAGACCCCAGCCTGTCCCAGACTCTAGAGACCTCCCACGGCAAACACTGATCAGAGGTTTGGGTCCAGGATTCAGCTAAGCCCTAAAAAAATACATTCACAAATGACTCATGCCTCTCCATAACACTTAAAATCACAGGAATGTTCCCAGCCCCGGGTGATTACTAGAGAAGGACAGTCTGCTGAGAGTGAACAGCTGCACCTGGCCGTGATTCTGTTACAGCAGGAGAGTCTCCTGATTCCTGCCGGGCTTGCTGAAGTCCTGGGGAAACCTGGTATGAAGCACATAATTCTGTACCAGGCTCTTTTGGCACTGCCACCAACTTTGTCTTTTTTATTTTTACTACAGCAGAATTGTGTAAAACAAGAATAAAGGGTATTTTAACATACTGGTAACTCATAGTCTCCTTGACAATAGAAGGGATTAAAGTCAGGTAATCAGAACCATAATGCTTTTATCAAAGATACTGTCACCTAAAGATGACACAGGGCAAAAATTGACATAAGGTATGCTTTCTCTCTTTGCATGGAAATTGATAACAAAATAGTCTAAGTCTCCTTTCCACCCATATTAAGTTCATCTCTTATGAAAATTAGGTTTTCGTCCTAATTCCTCACCTTGGAATCAGAACTCAAAAAGAAACCCAGTATTAAAGATTCTTGCTTCTTTGTCATATCCATGAGCAGTATATGCTGTCATATTGGCTGCATGCATACTCTAAGCATACATCAAAATAATACAAATAGAGAAAAACATTTCTTTACTGGAATGGGAAGTGAGCAAGGTCTGTGGAGAGAAAAATAACCCTCTCAATATTTGAGGAAAACCTGTAGCAATGAAAAGTAGGAGACTGCACAAAATGAAACCAAAAAAACAACAAAAAAAAGTATCTTTCAATTCCCATTGTCCTTTCCTAACTCTTTTTGTCAAACTGTTCTCTTCCTCCTCTTCCAGTACATCTCTAAGTGGTTAGCTGTGTCTGTCTCAGAAAAACTCTGAAACAGGAGGTAAGATGCTAATACCGCCAGGATCACTTAGGTGTGGGTCTGCTGAAAACAGAGTGTAAAATATGTACTCCTTCAGCCTGTCTTTCAGACCAGCATTCTAGTCACCAAAAAGCTTTCACATCAGACAGGCTTCAGTTTTAATCATACATCTCCTTCCTAGTTGTGTGGCTTTGGAAATTTTATTTCAACTTTCTGACCCTCAACTCCCCTTCGGGAAAAAAGATATGCGGAAAAAAACAGCGTTCCATGAGTTTAAATTTAATAATACATGCCTGGGGCTATGGAGAAAATATTTTTGTATTTCAGCACAGTTAGGGATTTTTGAGCAAATTTTACTCCAACTTGGCCCTGGCTAACAGCAAGCCTTGGAGCTCAATTTAGGACTGATGTACATAATGAGAGAACTCCTGAGAGAGACAGGAGACATCCCTGGGTTGTAAAGGTGGAGCCCCTAGTCTTGTCTTTCCTCTGGAGAGATTTATTTATATTCTAAAGGCTTCGAGTAAGAACTCAGGACCCTTCCCATCGTGATTCCAAGGAGACCCTATCAGGAAGCGGGGTGGGTAACATACTTAAGAACCCATATTCAATGTTTCAGGATTTCTTGCTTAAAATACACTCCTTATGTACCGAGTTTTAATTTATCTAGCTCTCATCACATCATACCAAGTTTAAGAACTGGGGCACAGGGAATCAAGTGGTTACTGTTTGCTGTATATAAACAATAATACTAATACGCTCTCCTCCAGGAACTTCATGTATGTTTTCAGGATAATATTAATAAATATGAAAACTTTAAACTTTACAACATATAAATTATCTAAAAGAGTACCTGACATATAGTAGACACTTATTAATGGTCATCATTTTTTCAACTGAAAAAATTAAAACATCTTTTTCAACCACACAAACTCTTCTGAAATGTGTAAATTTTTTTTTCCAGTCAGGATTTCAACATGAGATTTATAGGTAAATTTCAGATTAATAAAACCTGACATTCATAAAGCCATAGCTGAAACACAGACAAATTAGGAATAACTGTTCATATTACAAACAGACTTTTCACTTCCTAATAGAAACTTGGCAGAAGTGAAGGTCACTCTTAGAAGTTAATAAAATTTCAGCTTTTATTTAAAATGTCCAACATTAAAATACACCCTTTTTGACATCCAAATTTGTAATGTCTTTGGAGGTTGTTAACCACAGAAGCTCCAAGGAACAAAGAAACGATATGGGCTGCATGTACTTACACTAGTAGTGATGATGGTACATGAATCAAGTACTAGTAATAACAAAATAGCAAAAACATCAATAATTAACACGTATTAGGCACCTAATCTATGCCAGACACTGCTAGTTTATGTTTTCTTTTATGTAGAACTCACAACAAGCTTTTAGTTACATGTCTTCTTTTTTGCAAATGAGGAAAATTAATTTTAATGAAGCTAAATAATCTGTCCAAGATCATTAAGTATCAGAGACTTAACACACACCTCTCTGAGGCATAGACCACACACACTACCACTACAGTCTCCCAAGGGGATAATTCAGATGGAAATACTGGCAATATTGGGGCAAAAAAGGTTGCTAGATAGAGTGTAGTGGCCCATGTCTCTGGCTTCCTGACATCACCTTTGAAACTAAAGTAAACCACCACAGAAAGACTTGTAATTACTGCAAATTATCAGAAAGAGAAAAGAATCACTCAAAATCAAAGCTGGATTACTTATCATACTTCTGAGATAAAATAAACTCTCCAGGTAACAGGTTAGTTATATGGGTACATGCACATGCTGAGCCAAACACACACAACCTCATACATTTGTACACGTATGTATGCACACATACACTCACCCAGGTACTTAACATCTGGATTTACAAGGGAAAAAACTTTCATGCCCATAAATAAAAGCAGAGTTCTACTTCAGATTCTCTCAGGATCTTAACGTAGTTTTAAAATTTCCCTTTATAATTCTAAGAATCTGGCCTAGAATACCCGCCCTCAGCTCTGGTATTTGTGATCTATGTGAATAATTTCAGTTGCTAAGTGGAAACTCCTAGTTTCAAGTGATCAGCCAGCTCATACGATGCTATCAAATGAAGAGTGTGAGCTCTTCTGCCTTTGTTAGTTAGATGAGGGTCTGATACACACTAAATTCCTCTCAAGTTAGAATCACTCTAAGCCAAAATGACCTTATCAGGCAGCTTCTCAAATTACAGATAAATGAGAATAAATCGTTTAAAGAACTGTATTCCCAGAAAGGAGCTGTGCGAAGTTCAAAAGATGGAATAGAAAGAAAATGCAAGATGTTGAAAAAAATTGGAAGAGAAATTAGCCTACCTGAATATCTTACTCAGAACCATCCTTTTCAAATCCTCCCTTAATTTCAGTATACTCAATCAGAGACAGCAGAAAAATAGAAAGGAGCTAAAGACCTTTTTTTTTTTAAACATCTAAACCAATAATTTGATAGTGACAACTTCAAAGTTAGTAAGAAAAAATTCTGATTTTGTACAAGTATGTTCGTGCATGAGAGGGAAAGGCACATAATCCAACAGGTGATACAAAAAGCAATCTGAACATCTGCTGCATGTACGTAAAAACGCATTTGTGAAGATAATATTCTTACCAAGAAATGGTGGAAGGTATGAATGTTCTCCAATTCCAGTTCATTGGGAAAACCCAGTTCTCCAGGCAATTTTAAAAATAGCTTACTTGCCTTGCATTCAACTTCCTCCCAGAACTGGCTCATATAAACATCGCTGACCTCCGGAAAAACATGAATACTAACTGGAAAGAACCATTCAGGTTCATCTCCAACGCACAGCTAATATGTGAACTATTCGGTCCAGGAGAGCGGAGCACATTCCTGCCCGCAGCACACTGTCACTAGGCCTGTTCTAAGAGGCTAGCTACCAATCCTGAAATGCCTAATGTGGCAGGAGACTTCATACATGTGCCTTCAAATCTTTGCCACAAACCCGATGAGTTAGCTACTATGATCTCTCATCTCAGGGATGACGCTGAGCCTGGGTTAACCGCCCAACATCATTTACTGGAGTGGGAGAAACTGTCTTTGAAGCCAACACTCTTCATTCCATTTAAGCCTCTTGGAATCTTGTATGTTCATCTAAGTAATAAACAGCACCTAGAGAGGCTCCTAGGTTTTTCTCAAATGAGTCTCTTTTAGAAACAGAAAACCCTAGGCACCTGAGAAAGGAAAACATTCCAAAATAACCTCAAGGGCTTGATGCTTGTTTAAATAGTAAGATGCTTCAGTAAAAGAAGCTAATGCTGCCAAGTACAGTCAGATATCCAGAACTTCAAGGTGAAGACAAATAAAGCTCTTAGCAGCATTACAGATAATGAAAATCATAAACAGTTTCCTGCCTCCATTGTCTCTTGTTAATACTTTTGTCGTGCAGATTGTCCTAATTTGATTGCGGGACTTTTTTGTTTTTGTTTTTGTTTTTGTTGTTGCCAAGAACTATAAACACAATGGGATGTAATAAAGTGGTGTTCTGGTTTTTTAAAAACTGTCATTATTACCCTCATTTAGTTTTGGAAACTAGATTTGACTTTACTGGCTAAGAGCAGAGCCCTCCACCTTTTCACATAAAGTGGGCCAGTCAGAAACCCCTGCCATGTCACTTCCTATTCATCAGTTTTGCAAAGGTGTCCTGGGGAAAGAGCCATGGCAAGCACAGAAATACCTGTAAAACGCTTTAAAAACTCTTCTGAGAATGATGTCTCTGAGACTGAACCACATTTATTAGGTGACAAACACACCCTTCTGGGCATTCATTTTATTAGTAAAGTAGGCTCAATTGCTCAATAGACTCCCACAATCCTCGTTAACTGTACCTCCCACCCATTCCCATCTTTTTAGTTTAAACAGACAGTGCAGAACCAGCTGCATGGTGCACATCCTAAAGAAATGCCAATGCTGGGTACCTGAAAAGCAGTAAGGCATCCCTAAAAGGTACATAGCCTGCTTCTGAGCCAGGCATCCTAAACTGAATTTGAGCTCTGACTGCTAAATATTTTATATAAGTAATGAAGCCTCCACTTAATTCTCTCCTATCAAATGGAGAGATAATACCTCATAGGGTGATTGCGAGAATAAAATGAGATGTCTTTAAAGTACTTAGTATAATGCTTGTTATTCAGTGAAAATTTAGAACGTGCTTGGTTGTAAAGTATATGGGTGTGTCTGCATATAAAATTCAGAAACATTCACAAAATGAAAAAGGATGTCTTTATCACCAAAACTAAGAGTTTTATGGCAAAGTAAGTTAAAAAAAACAGATTTAAACAAAGTGAAACAGATTTCTTTACTGAAGATTTCCCAAATTTGCCATAATAGAAGATTTATTCTATTATGCTAATATGTATTAGGAACCCACTAGAGAAAGCTATAATTAAAAAAAAAATGGAGCTTCACAAATGACAATCAGTCAGCTGAAAAGAGACACCTAAATGATAAATCAGCACTCAGAAAAATTGTCACAGGAGGGTTTCAAGGGAGGTCAAGCCAATTTCCACTTCAACCTGAAAGCAAAACACCAAAGGTAAGCAGAACAAGTTCATGAGAAAGAGGATACAACAGATTCAGAGAAAAAGTGCTCTAGAGTAAATTATCTAAATTGAAGTTGTCACCTAGCCCTGCACACTTCCCCAACCCCTTTGGAAAGAGCTAGTACAGAGATGTATGACAGAGAACTCAAGATCGAGAAGTGTCTGGAGTATGTCACTGTACACTTGGGCTCAATCTTCTCATTGAAATCAGGTTTCCAAATCTACTGTTGATGCTGCTGTGAGGATTAAATAAAATTGAGTCCTATCTTTAAATACCAAACTATTAGACATTGTTATATTGAATGTAAGCTGGGACCACTTAGCAAGGAACAGATGAAGATAAGATAGGATTTACTACAAAATCTACTGAAATAATGGAATGGAACCTTGCTACTCAAAGTAGCAAAATGTGGTCCATGGACCAGAAGTATCAGTATTATCTGAGAACTTGCTAGAAATATGTAGACTTTTTTTTTTTCCTTTGGTAGACTTACTGATACATAACCTGCATTTAAAAAAAGGTATCTAGGTGATCTAGATACACATTAACTCTGAAGAAGCACTGGCACAGCAGCTTTATAGAAAGAAACACTGAAAACCTGGTAGAAGCTGACCATAAAAAAACGAACCAAAAATAAAACAAAAGATGGTGTTAAAAAGAAATAACAGGCCCAAAATGGAGTCATTTGTGCTAACCACACATGAGCAAACCAAGACTTTTCAATACCTAACTAAATTGCAGTTTCAGCCTCTCCCTGGAATGTAACCTTTTACCAGTCAACCTGGAATTACCTGTCAGCACTAGTGAGGTAATCTACCCAACAGACTCCTTCCATTCCTCTTAAGAGGATGACCCTGCCTGAAACAATGCATTCTTTGCTAATAATTTCCTTTTCTAGCTCCTTTCTGCCTTTACCAACCTTTCCTTTCCTACAGCTTGGTGGAGCTTCCTTCCATTTGGTAAATGGGACGCTGCTCCATTCACAAATCATTTAATAAAGTCAGTTTGATCTTTAAGTTTACTCAGTTGAGTTTTTGTTGTTAAGGGATTTGGTAATAGCAATTGGATCTAAAGTGAACTTCTAAACAGATTAATTAAAAAAAACTAAACGAGGAAAAAAATAAAGTGAACTTATGACGGCATTTGGGGACAACAAGAAATACAGGCGTGGTACCTGAGTACCCCTTTTTGAGTTCACTGTCTTTTTTGCCATTTTCAAGGGCCACTGGTAAGTTCCTCTGGGTTCTGGGCTCCACTCTGTTATGATGAACTCCTGATTGAACTGTCTTTCCAGTTCAGGGCTTAGCAGGTCAGCTTGTGATGACAGACAGTTCCAGCTCTAGGGAATCTGAGTTCCTAGCCCTTAGTTCATTCAGACAGGAACTTTCCCTGTTCCAGTCTGTAGTCCCCATTTTCTGGAGTCAGCTGGTTTACTCGTTTCCCTAGTTCCAGTCTGTAGTACCCATTTACTGGAGTCGAGACAGGAGGGAAGGGAGCAGGACACAACCAAAAGAAAAGAATGACACAGCAGTTGAAGATTCGACTCCTAGTAGACGTGGAGATTCAAGATGGCAGAAGATTTGACTCCCAGTAGACCCCGAGCTTCATTATACACTCACTGTAATACATTAGCATGGTAAATGACACACCTACAGACGCCATGACAGTTCTGAGGCTGGCCATAAAAGGTCAAAAAGTGGCAGTGGCCCAGTTCCTCAGAATCCCTGCCCCTTCCCCAAAGCAGCTGGAATAATCCCCCCACTTGTTAGTAAATGAAGCTACCGAACCCACAAAAACTAGCAACATCTAGCCTTGTGGCCTCTCATTCCCTCACCTTCTCAGATGCCCTGCACTCTGTCTACAGAGTATGTATCTCTCTGAATAAATCTACTTTTACTCAACTGTGGCTCAATCTTGAATTTTTTCCTGTGTGAAGCCAAGGACCCATACTTGGCGAGGCACGGCCCAGGGACTCAACCGAGACCTGGGACGTGGCCATTCTCTTGCCCCACATTTTCCTGTATCAAAATGACAACTAGAAAACCTTAAATATTTAAAAACTTTAAAACACACTTCTAAGTAACTCATGAGTTAAAAAGTGACAAGTCATAATAGAACACAAAAAGTGCTTAAAACTGAATGATAATAAATTTTAAATTGGAGGAAAGAGTTAAATGATACATAGAGGGAAATGTGTCCTTAATGCTTATGTTACGAAAGAATAAAGGCTCAAAATTAATATAATCATTATACAACTTAAGAAATCACAAATAAAGAAAAATAAACCAAACAAAGCAGAAGGAGAAAAAAAGTAATACAGTAAAATACAAACTTAAGAAAATAGAAAACCAACAAAACACAGAAGATAAATGGAGGATAAAGTCTGCTTTTTTAAAAAGGTAAATAAAATATAAAAATATAGCCATATTGATAATAAAAGAAGAGAGAGAAAAAGCACAAATTTTATTATGAAAAAAGTATATGACCACAGACGCTATAGAGGTCAGGCAGATATCAACAGATATTCTGACAAACTTTATTCCACTTCACAGACACCAAACTGTCAAAAGTGAAAATTTTGCACAATATTAAATATGCTCAAAGATGTGAAGCAACAGATACTCTTAATACTTGTGGAAATATAAACTTGTTCAGCCACTTTGCCAAACAGTTTAGTATTCATCACAAACTGAATATGTAAATCATGCAACAATCACATCATTAGGTATAAAACAAAAATCAAAAATGAAAACTCTTGGACTTGTGTAAAGAGAAGACACGTCCAAGGATGTTCATAGGAACATTGTTCCAAATAGCAAGAAATGGGAATTTAATCCAAATGTTCATGCTTGGTAGTATGCATATATTTTGGTATATCAAAAAATGAGTAAAATTTTGCCCATTAGGAATGTTGTTCCTAACAGCCAAAAATGGGAAAGAACCAGATTCTTCATTCTCAGTTGAATGAATATATTCTATATATTTTTGTCTTGGAAAATATATAGAAAATAAGTGAGTCTCAAAAATATAATACTAAACAAAAGAAACAAGTCTCTGAAAATACAGCATGAATTCATTCATATCATGCCTAACAGCTGGCAAAATCTGATAGTACATTGCTTAAAAATAAATGTATAGGTAGTAAAACTATCAAGCAAAGCTAGGGAATAAAGAACATGAACTTCAGGATTGTGGTTAACATTGTGGGAAAGGAAGAACAAGATAATATCAGAGAGGTTTATTCAGTGCATTTCTAAGGTATTAATAAAATTATATTTCTTAACCTGTGCAATAAACACATGTATAATATTATTTTTACTTATATTTTACATGTACACTTATATACTATTTCTGTGTATATGTTTAACAAAAAGACAAATATTTTTATATACAAAGAAAAAGAACAAAGATTTATGATCTTTTATTTTTTATAGAAAGAAGATTATGAATCTAAGAAAGGAATACAGATAAAAGTTAAAAATATTTACAAAGAATTAAAACAATGAGCCTTATAAACAAATATAATAACCTAGGCCAGATGCAAAGGGGAGAAAGACGATCAAGTACACAAAATTTTAAAAAGAGAGCAGGAAAATTACCAAAGAGAGGTTTAGTTAAGGGCTTTCCTAGATGTCACCAAACCTTCTGCATGGTCAAAATCCCCACCACCATCCTTCTTATACATGACAAAGTGTAGACACATTGGAAGGTAACGGAGATAGTCACAAAATAGTGAGCAGAATGGGTGAAAGACTTCATCTGAATGTTCCTCTTAACTCTTATGTATATCTGCTCATTAATGGACACAGGATAGCTTTCATCTCCAGCACAGAAAAAGCTAGAGAAAAAGCATTCCTTTTGTGTCAACGATCACTCACTTGAACAGAAACAATATACAGAGCTGGGTCCATTGGCGGTAACTTGACAACAGACTGGCTCTTTCTGATCTCAGCAAATACAGTATTTTTTTTCTTGTTTAGTTTTACAGTATCTGTAGAACCCGAAAACTGACATGCAAAGCCATATTTAGATTCTTTCTACAACACTGTAATGGTAGGTACTTGTCATTGTATATTTCTCAAGACCAATTTAATGTACAATACAAAAGTAAACCCTAATGTAAACTATGACCTTTCATTAATATTAATGTTTCAACACTGTCTCATCAATTGCAACAACTGTATCACATTAATGCAAGATGGTATAATAGTGGAAACAGAGCGGAATGGTGAGAGAGTATATGGGAATTCTAATTTTCACTCATTTTTCTGTAAATCAAAAATGGCTTCTAAAAAAGCCCACTTATTATTTTAAAAATTGTAGTAAATAGATTAACCAGAGTTGGAGATGAGGAGAAAAATGGGAAAGAATCCTCAGAAAAAGATGCTGATATGACATAATATAATGATAGCATTGAAGGCTTAAACGTCAGGCTGATTCAATTCATCATTGGACTTGTTCCTTTATTTAATACTTATTAAAACAGAAGAACTTCATTAATGTTATCATGGGAAGACAAGTATTCAGATCCAATGTAAATATATGTACTTTGTAGTTGAAGCCAAAAGAGAAAAGATCGAAGTTTATTTCACAATTCAAGTTTAGATTCAAGCTACCTCAGCAGCAATTGCAAGCAAATACCTAAACAAAGTCATTGCCAACACTTAGCTCACAGAATTAGCCAAGAATGCCAACAGAAGAAAAGCCTTCTTAAAATTATACAACAAAAAGGCCAAAGCATTTTCTTCCTGGGATCTGAGACGCGCTGTCTTGGAGGCAATGTGAGATGACTAACCAGGCTAGGACTTGGGATGTTCTATGCATCCCTACAATCCTGAAAGGCAGAAAAAGGAGGCAACAAAATTACGGTGGCAGGGGGTGAGGGTTCTCAACCTGCTATACAAACTCTGAAATGAAGTATTTTTGTGAGCCTTGTCTTCTTAGGTCAACTGACATGCTACCTCTAATGTGACAGTTGAATATAAATTACGTTAACATTTAGGTACTTAGATTGGTAAATCGAATTTCTTTTTTAGGCCATATTATGAAACTGTTGCTTTCCAGACGGTCTGACGTGGTACATGCTAGTGTACCAATTCCTCTTGGCTGAAGTAGTGCGGGAAACCTGTCAAGTGGACAGGTTGGCAAAGAACTTTCCCCGCAAGATGCACTGAATTTAATCCACAGTAACTGACCTATTTACGTCATAGGTTGCTTCAGAGGCATATTGTTGGTCTGTGCTAACGCACCACAAAGCAGGAAGGAAGCAGAGTGAGTTGTTGAAAGCCCTACAATAACAAAGGGGAACTTGTTTCTAAAGATTTTGTTCTGTTCCACTAGCTCTCTCTAGTGCAGCTTAATTTCTGGCTATGAGTATGATGCTTTACCAACTGCCATGCTTTGGGCAGTGCTGTATCTTTTTCCCTCAGAGCGCAAGGCTTTGTCACTGGATTGCCTGGGCTGCCATTTTTTTCTAATAAGAGGGTTACTCAAACTCAGGGCAGCAACTTCTTTCAAGATCCTAACAATGACAGATGTTTCACACGCTTCCTAAGTGTCCTCACATGTTTTAACTCCTGTAAACTACAACTTGAAAAATCCTCACAGCGTTAGAAACGGTTTTCAATCAAGTGACTCCCTCAAATTCTTGTGCTGATGATCCAGCATCATTCCTCAGCACTTCTTCCCTTACTTCTCAGAGATTTTCTGAGCAGCTGCTGTCATACTGCATTGTATTTTTGGACACTAGATTTTGGAAGATTTTTGCCACTTTTACTTCTTGGCAAGAAACGGAATAAGAAAGAAGGAAGACTATAAACTATACATGCCTGGCCACTCCATTTGCTAGCTTTTCTCATGAGCAACTTCACAACAGCTGGAGAAGACTCTTCTCAACTCCATGGCATTATCGTAAAGTAAATTTCTAACATAAAACATAATATTCATCCTGACTAATCTAAATATACCATCTTCACCAATTACAGAGATTTGTTTAAACTTGTATCTTCAGAAGTTTGCTCCTTTTAACAGGAGAAAGTAAAAAGTCAAAACAAATTTGTTTTTTTTTTTGACTCCTTTATTCCTTAATGAAAAAACTGTTTTCTTTTCATACACAAAGTAAATTAAAAACCAAAATAAGTGAATACTTCTTTATATTAAATACATAATGTTAATAGGGATTGCTAATCTTCCAATGGATTCTGAGTAGAACACAGATTAAATGATAAAAGGAAAAGGAAACATATTCTGAATGGTTCTCTCTGAAGCACACTATTCTTTTTATTTTATCAGAACTAAGAATTTGTGTCTATATCTACGCTCTCCACCATCTATCTTAGATTGCCTGAAGTGCTAATTAGAAAATAATTAATACTTACTTTTGTTTCCTTCAATAACAATGACCGTAGTTCAGAACCCAACACATGTGTGGAGAAAAGTACGGGAGACCATTGGAAATATAATTATAAAAGTGAAGACGTCAGTCTTTGATAGAAGAAAAACACATTTGGCATAAAGTTACCACTTTCAAATGCCATTATTTAATAAACAGACAATACAGTATTACTATAAGACTTTGAAACCTTCTAGTCAATAGCCTTAGGCAAAACACTGCAAAACTAAGCAATAAAAAAACGGTCTTAAAAACTAGCTCAAGAATGTCTCTTCTCACGCTCTGGAATAATGGAACAGACGTAGGCAAATGGGATAATCACATAGGTCAAATACTTTTCAAAATGATTCAAATCAATGTGATATTTTTCTCTAAAAGCCTGGTTTGATTTTTCATGTCCCAAGCAAACATGCTGAAAGAAGTCTGTGTTAGTTTTTGATGGTTGTTTAACAAATTACCACAAACTTAGTCACTTAGAACAACACTAATGAATTATCTCAGTTTCTCCAGGTTAGGAGTCTTGGCACAGACTAACCAGGTCTCCTGCTCAGGGACTCACAAGCCTACAGTCAGGTGTTGGCTGGGATCCATTCTCAACAGGAGCTAAGAGTCCTCTTCCAAGTTTACTCAGGCTGCTGGTAGAATTCAACTCCCTATGGCTGTAGGACAGAGACCCTCCACTCTTAGAGGCCACCTATTTCCTTATGCAGCTCGTGACGCAGCTGTTTGCTTCTTCAAGGCCAGCAGGAAAGCTTCTTGCTTTGAAAGGGCTCACCTGATAGACAAAGTCAGGCCCATGTAGAAAATCTCTCCACCTTTTCCACACAACGATAACCACAGGAGTGATATCCCATCATAGGTACAAGTTCCGTGCACACTGTGCCTACGAGGGGACTGTACAGAACACTGGCCACTGGGGGTTATCTCAGGTCCACCACAGGCCCTTTCCAATGAATTTGCTACTGACTTCCATCTCCTTCCTTAAACATAATACTTCCATGAACTATAGCTCTTCTTTCTTCTCCAGCTCCCACCCATCTTTCAGCAAAGTTAATCTGTCACAGAGAGACTTTAAGTCCTTCTCTTCCCTCCCTATTTTCTCTGGTTTTCAACACTAGTCCTTCAAAAATTCCTGACTCTGAACTTCCACACACTCCTCTCTCATTCCATTTGCCCCCTAAAACAATCTCCTGTGAACAGCTCTGCATCTTAGATAGCCATCACCAACCAATTTCCTAGCTTAGTACTGCTACATCCAGGCAATGATCTGTTAGCTGAACCTAAACTCACTCCCTTCTCCTTGACACATGTAACAGAAATCCCACTCCAGGCAGCCTAGAGCACAGAACCTCCTCTTGCTCCAGCTCCGTGTCAAGGACTACAATGTCTTTTCAAGAAGGGCAAGACATCCTTATTTCTCATCCAATCCACAGGTATTTGTGGCCCAGCTAAGTTCCTAGTAACCACTACAGAGAGTTTAGGGGCTCCCTTTTTCTGCCCAGCTCCCACTCATGGGAAGAGGCCCTACATCTCCTGTGTGCATGGCACACTAAGAATATTGAGGCTCCCAGCTTATTCATAGGTCTGAAGTTCCAGACTAGGGAAGGCAAATAATGAAGACCAGAGGCTACCACCCCCCATCCAGTGCCCATCAACTAAAATAGGAGTGTCACTCAGAGAAAAACGTACCACTTGTCCCCAACCCTAGCTCTAGGGCCATAGCTCAGAAATTCCACTCTGGGGAAGAGAGCTCTGACGTTCCACCCAAGAGATCTTACTTTATTTGAATCAGAATGTTAAGTTTGAACCTAAGGGTCTACTCACAAAAAATGGAGGTTTAGGTAGAAAGCAGTTAAGAGTGGGATAGTAGCTTAATTACACATATAAACTAATCCACAGACCAGCTAGTTTACCAGAAGAAATCAGGAAAAAGGAAAGCTACTAAGAAGAGCATTCCTGGAGTCAGAGCAAATCTCAAAAATTGGCCTCAACTACTATCCCTGCAAAGGACCGTGAACGTAACTAGATTAGTCTGTGGCACAATTTATATATACCCTAGAGCACTGTTGAAAACAATGGAGTAATCAGTTAGTAATTAGAGGAGCTTAACAGATGGGTGTGGTCAGGGAAAGAAACAGTCTAAGAGACTGTGAACATGTCAAATGCTATAAATATCCTCTGAGGAGCAACACTTGAGACTTCACAATGCAGGAAGGAAAGAGACAAATAACCCAACAAGCTACTAAACAAATAAACAAGCAAACACCAGTAACAATCTCCATAGAAGGTTCAGGGCCGGGGGAGGGTGCTGGTAGGCAGAAATGTTCTAATATACTATCAGAATTGTCCTGTTTTTAATAAAAATGCAAAGAAACAGAAAAATGTGACACATACACAGAAAAATAAAAAAGCAAGCAATACAAACTGCCTCTGAAAATAAAAATCAGATTTAATTGACAAAGACTTGAAAGTAGTCACTATAAATATATTAAAAAAAAAAACAACTAAAGGAAACCATGACTGAAGAAGCAGAGTATGAAGATGATGTCTTATCAAACAGAGAAATATACAGAGGTAAAAACTATATAAAAAAAAAGTCATATGGAAATTCTGGAGTTGAAAAGCATAATAACTGAAAAGAAAAATCCACTAGGGGAACTCAACAGTAGATTTGAACTGGGAGAACAAAGAATTAGAAAAACTTAAAGACAGATTGATAGAGATTATGCAATTCAAAGAATGGAAAGAAAAAAAATGAAAAATAAAGCCTCAAAGAAATGTAGGATGCCATTAAACTCATACACATAATCAAGTACTAAGAAGAGACAGAGAGAAAGGAGAATGACAGAATAATAGCTGTAGATGTCCCAGATTTAATGAAAAACAATCTACATACCTGAGAAGCTCAGTGAAATTCAAGTAGCATAAATACAAATCAACATACAGACAATTCATAGTAAAAAATGCAGAGAGCCAAAGACAAGGAGAAAATCTTGAAAATAGTAAAAGAAAAATTCCTTGTCACTTACAAAGGAATTCCAATAAACTTAATAGCTGATTTCTCATCAGAAAAATGGAGACCAGAAGGTAGTGGGAGTAATATACTAGAAATGCTCAAAGAAAAAAAAAACTGTCACCCAAGAATCATAAATCCAGAAAAAACTTATTTCAAAAATAAGGCAGACTGTTAACCACTATATATACAAATAGATGGAAAACAAATTTCTCCTGTATAGCACAGGTAACTTTATTCAATATCTTGTAATAATCTTTAATGAAAAAGAATATGAAAAGAAATAAATGTGTTTATATAAGCATGACTGAGACATTATGCTGTACACCAGAAATTGACACACTATGACTATACTTCAGTAAATAAATAAATAAACAAACAAACAAACAAATAAGAATAAGGTAAAATAGTCCACCTACCAGTGAAGAACACAGTGCGAAGTTGGTCATCTGCAACCAGGAAAAAAAGTCTTACCAGAACCTATCCACACTGGCACCCTGATCTTGGACTTCCAATCAGCTGAACTGTGAGAAATGAATTTCTATTATTTATAAAAAAAATTAGGCAAAACCCCCACAAATTCTAGATAAATCAAAATTGAGAGAATTTGTGTTGTTAGCAGACCTGTCTTACAAGTTTTCAGGCTGAAAATAAGTAACCGCAGGCAGTCACTAAAACACACAGAAAAAAACAAAGAGCACTAGTAAGGTAATTACATAGTTGTAAAAGACAGTATAAATGCATATTTCTCCTCCTTTCTTCTCTTGATTTAAAATGTAATTGTATAAAACTATATGTGTAGAGTCGTATCTTTAGGCTTACAAGATGTAAAAATGTAAATTCATTTGCCAGTAACAGGACAAAAGAGATGATGAGAACTGGGATAAGGAAATGACACCAGATGGTAACCTGAATCCACAAGAGCAAAAGAAGAGAACTAGCAATGGTAAATGAGATGGTTAATATAACAAATACTATAAATATACCCTTGCTTTCCTTTCTTCTCTTAGCTTCCTTAAAAGATACAAAATTATATAAAGCAATAATTACAACAATGCATTGTTGCCTTTGTGACACATATAGATGCAATACATATAACAATAATAGCAAAAAATAGAGGAACATGGAATAGAGGTGTATGGAATTAATGTTTCTATGTCTCACTGGAATTAACTCAACAAAAATTTGACGTAGATTCTGACACCTCTGTGACTAACTATACTTCAATAAAAAAAAGATGTATATGTTAAGTCCTAAAGGAACAAATTAAAAAAAAAACATAAAAACTGTGAAAAATCATTGAAGAAATTAAATTGTTAATGTCAGAAAAAATGTTTAAGAAAAAGAAAGCAGTAAAGGAGGAACAGAGAAACAAAAAAGATATGATACATACAGAAAACAAAAGTAATAATACAAATGTAAATCTTAACTATATCAATAATAACATTAAATGTGCACAAATTAAGTAATCCAAGCAAAAGACAGAGATTGTCAACTGGATTAAAAAGAAGAAGATCCAACTATGTGCTGTGTACAAGAGACACACTTTAGATTCAAAGATACAAATAGATTAAAAGTAAAAGGATGGAAAAAGATACATTATGGAGACAGCAACCATAACAAAACTAGAGTGGCTATACTAGTATCAGACAATATGATTTAAAACAAAATTACTAGAGATAAAGCTAGTCATTTTATAAAAGAGTTATGATAAAGACAGGCAATTTATAATAGTAAATTTTTATAGAAAGGCAAATCTACCTGGCATATATAACAAATTATAAACAAATATGTACCTAAGAACTGGGCACCAAAATACATAAAGCAAAAACTTACAGGAATGAAGGGAGAAATAATCAATTCAACAATACTAGTTAGAGATCTCAATACTTCACTGTAAGTAATGAACAGAACAACTGACAAAAGATGAACAAGGAAATGAAAACTGCAACACCACCACAAAACAACTAGACCTAACAGACATCTATAGAACACTCCACCCAACAATGGAAGAATATACATTCTTTCCCAGTGTACATGGAACTTTCTCCAGGTAAATTACATGCTAAGTTATAAAATAAACCTCATAGTATTCTCCAACCATGATGAAATATAATTAGAAATAATAACAGAAAGAAATTTGGGAAACTCACAAATACACAGATATTAAACAACACACTTGTAAATAATAGATGGGTCAAAAAAAGTATTTTCTTATTCACCTGTAATTTAAGATGAATGAAAATGAACACACAGAATACCAAAACTTATTCAATGCAGTTATAAAAGCAATGCTTAGAGGGAAATTTATAGCTATAAATACCTATAAAAAAGAATAAGAAAGATTTCAAATCAACAGAATAACCATTTGCCTTAAGACACTGCAGGGAAATGATAACCTAAACCCAAAGCAAATAGAAGGAAGGGAATAATAGAGATTAGAGCAGAGGTAAAGGAAAGAAGAATGGAAAAAACAGTGGAGAAGATTAATGAAATAAAAAGTTGGTTCTGTGAAAAGATCAAAATTGACAAACCTTTAAGAGTACAAACTTCTAACTATAAGATGACTAAGTTCTGGAGGTCTAGCATACAGCACAGTGATTATAGTTAATAATACTGTATCATAAACTTGAAAGTTTCTAAAGGAGTAGATCTTAAATGTTCTCACCAGAAAAAAGAAATGATAATTATGTGACACTATGGAAGTCTTAGCTAATGCTAGAGTGGTAATAATTTTGCAATACATAAGCATATCAAATTAACACACTGTATACCATAACCTTACACAGTATTATATATCAATTATATCTCAATAAATCTGGGAAGAAATTAAGAAATCTTTAGCTAGGTTTACTAAGAAAAGAGAGAAGACTAAAATCAGGAATAAAAGTGAGGACATTACTACCAACCTTATGAAATAAAAATTATTATTAAGAAATACTATGAACAATGCATGCTAAAAATTGCATAATTTAGATGAAATGAACAAATTATTAAAACCAAATGGCAAAATGAAAAAAATGACTCAAACTGATTCAAGAAGAGGTAAACTGAATAGTTTTATAACAAATAAAGAGACTAAATAAGTAGTCAAAAATATCCACCCAAGCCCAAGCCAAGATGGTTTCACTGCTGAATTTAGCTAAAGATTTAAATAAGAATTAATACCAAATCTTCACACACACACAAAAAATCAAAAAGGAAGGAATACTCTCCAACTCACTCTGTGAGGTTCTAGTAATCTAAATCTGACAAAAACATCACAAAAAACTACAGGCCAGTATCTCTTAAGAATATAAGTACAAAACTCCTCAACAAAATACTAGCAAACCAAGTCCAGCAATACATAAAAAGGATAATATACCATGACTAAGTTGAATTATTTCAGCTAATGTTCATACTTTATGGTGGAGGCTAAATGCTTTCTCCCTAAAATCAGGAAGAAGACAAGGATATTCACTTTTACCACTTCTATTCCACATTATACTGAACGTTCTAGTGAGGTCAATTAGGCAAAAAAATGAAATGAATGGCATCCAGATTGGAAAGGAAGAGGTAAGATGTTGTTCGCAGAATACATGATCTAGTGTATAGAAAATCCTAACGACTCTTCTAAGAATTACTACAACTAATAAACAAGTCCAACAGGATGCAGAATAGAATCTCAAGACATAAACAGTTTACTGTAATTCTACACACATAACTTATGATCCAAAAAGAAAATCAAGAAAACAATTCCATTTATAACAGAATCGAAAAGAATAAAATATGCGGGAATAAATTTAACAAAAGAAGTGCAAAACTTACACTCTGCAAACTATAAACCACTGTTGAAAGAAATTAAAGAAGATCTAAATAGATGGAAAGGCATCCCATGTTCATGGATCAGAAGACTTAATATTGTTAACGTATCTATGCTTCTTAACTTGATCTACAGATTCAGTGCAATCCTGATAAGGATTTTCTAATTGTATTCCTGGTAAACATATGTATCATAACATACTATTAGATATTCAGCGTAAACAAATGAGCAAGAAGCAAACTCTTCTCTGGTCAAAGAGAGTTGGAAAAATAAACTAATCAAACTTTAACAATTTTATTTAACATAGGAGTTGGCAGCAACTTTAATATGCTCACAAGCATGTGACTTAGCATTGTCCAAATTTATTTTACACACGCCTTTTTTTCTTTGGACCATACAGTAACATATCAAGGGCCATTAGTATTCTCCAACACATATTTTGAGAAACGCTGTCCCAAGTGATATTCGTTCATTGTATTGATCTACGTCCTCTGTCTCCCTAGCTAACACCATGAGGTAATCAGTCAGAGAGAGGAGTCAGAAAATTAAGTTCATGTGCATCTCAACAGGATTTCTGAAAAGCTTCACATAAACTGCCCATCCAAAACACAAACACTCCTTTTTAGTGATAGTGCATAGAAAGGATTTTATCAGCTTGGAAATCACACGTACAGATGCTAGTGAATGATGAATGGCTTCTCTTATTAGCACAAGGTTTACAGTACTTCCAAATTGCCTAACAGTGTCCAAGGAAGTAATTAACATACCAAAACAAGGATATATCAGTGAACTCAGCAAAATCTCGAGTGTAGGATCTCTACAGGTCAAACAACCTGAGTTATTCAGTTAATAAAGAATATAAAAGAAGATGTGGGGGGAACATTTAGATTAAGAAATATTTTAAAACACTTTTTTTTAAATGGGCAAAATTAATTGTAGTGTTTAGAGATACATATGGTGAAAATGTTTTTAAAAATGCAAGGAAATCATGAAGAAAATCAGAGTAGTAGTTACTTTTATGAAGAAAAGGAGGAGTTGCGTTTGGGACAGGGAATATGGAGAGCTTCTGGACTGACTGGCAGAGCTCTTTTTCTTGATCTTTGTGATGGTTCACCTTTTAATAATTCATTATGCTATAATAATTCTTTACACTATGTATAGCAATCCACGTGTTCTATTCATTGTGCTGTAAGTAGTTTTCTCAACCTGTGTTTAATGTTACAATCAAAAATGTTTTTATAAATAAATATATATCAAGGGTATATATCCCCATTCTACTTCTACAGAAAATTGGCCTTTGGAAAAGTGGGGTAGATTTTAGCATCTTTTCCCCTAATATTCAGTATCTTCCTATGTTACCACATTCAGGTACATAACATTTGCAGATTCATTAAAAGATATGGGCATATACCCTTCTGATGACACTACTTTCTTTCCTTTGTTCTTCACATACAGAACTAGATTAAAATATTCATGTGGTATGCAACTATTTAAAAAAAAGTTCTAAATAGTTCTTTACGGATGCCATCAAAATTTATTACAAGGTTATCCATTTTTTTCAAATGCAATAAGACATTCATAATATGCTCTCCTCATGAGGTATGCAATTCAGTTTTACCTTGTACAGTAATTAAATTGAATTTCTGACACTGTGAATAATGAAGTCTAGGATATAGACAGACAAGTGATTCAAAAGTTGACTGGAATGATTAAAAATAACACAAACATCGAAAAATGTGTTATAAACTATTCAAAAAGGGGAAATTTTTATTATACTTAGTACAATAAAAAGTGACTTAATCTAAATATTACCATATACACTTGAAAATTCCTAAGTATAAATTCTGTTAAATCCAACTGCATACAGGGCTTGGACTGTATGGGAACTGAAGACAAATAAATAAAGTATGCCAAACTATGAAACACATAATAACTCATCTTCTTGCTAGTTCTTAGATGTATATGATGTGACTGATTGCCAATATGATGCCAATATTTACCATCTAAATTCAACTTAAAGCTTCCACCGTTCCCATTAGTATACAGTAAAAAAAAAAATCACATAATGTAAAATTCATTCCTTTCTACTGGAAAAAATTTCAGTCATCAATGAGAAGAATAACATATTAACCTATTAAGATTACATTATATAATAAAGTTATAAATACCCTAGTCACTGGAAAAAAAGAGGCAAAGGACAGACAGGAGCAGGAAGAGGGGAAGGGAAGAGCTGATATTAAAGACCATATCATGGTGCATGGAACACTGTTCTAGGATGACCTAAGCAAGAAACACCCTCGGCCACACTGCATGATCACAGGAATCCTCATTCATATTGTAATCTATGTAACTGGTATCTGTTGGGAGATACTCTATATGAATCAAAATGTTAACATGGCTCCTGAGCACAACACTGGGGCCATCCCTTGGAAGGTAAATTTGGAAAGGATGACACTGTGATAATTAGCTTGGTAAAGGGAAGCCTAGAAGATAAAGATAAAAAGTTGGAAAGACAAACTTCCCCTCTCTGCCTATGTCATGAGGTAACACTAGTCTTCCTTCTGACTCTTCTCACTTCCATGAGGGCCCTTTTGAGCAGTATCTCCAATTAAGGGTTTAATTCTATAAAGAATTATTGTCTCTTATTCCTAGAAGAGAACATTTAGGAGTCCTGAAGTCCAGAGTATTTAAGCAACAATAAACACTCAATGGCTGGGAGAGGGTGTAGCTCATGGGTAGACCACATGCCTGGCATGCTTGAGGTCTTGGGTTCAATCCCCAGTACCTCTATTTAAAAATTAAATAAATAAATAAACTTAATCATCCCCCCCAAAAAAGCTTAAAAAAAAAAAAAGGAATTAAAAAAAAAAAAGGAACTCAATGGTTATCTGAAGCATGCACAGAAAAGAAAATGTAATTACAAAGACATGTGTTTTTGGCTTGATAGAGTGGCTTGCAGAAGACCAATATTTCCACTGAGAACAATTAGAAAAACTAAACAAAATAAAACAGAAATGATTTGAATGAATCAGAAAGATAATGAATCAGCCAGGGCATGAGTGTCTACATTGCAGAAAGATGAGAAGCACAATTTTCTTCAGGCCACTTTTCCTCTTAGGGGATTTTCCATTTCTAAGAAACATGCATGAGGAGTACAGAACAAAGGGTGGCAGAGGAGTCATCAGGGTTTTAGGCAAACCCAGGGATATGGAGACAATTTGAAGTTTGAGACTGCAAAGGGAGGCAGAGTGTGAGCTAGGATGTAAGGCAGTCAATATTCCCAAGATGTGAGACACACACAGAAGAGTACAGCCAATAGGAAACCCTGTTGTCTTCTTAAGACATTTGTTGATTAAGCAATGTAGGGCAAAAGGTTAATTAAGCAGAGCCCAAAGCAGGTAAAAACTAGAGTGAAAGTTTTGATAATCTCAAGTATCAGAGACAGAAAAATTGGAGTTCATGCCTTACTGAAGAAAAGGTACGTAGGGAGTACCCTAGGCTCTCAGTTGAACACTTGAAAGGCTTCACCCTGGGAGTTAGGGGAAGAAACAGGAATACACATACAAAGATTGCAAAAGAGCTTCAAGTTGGCTCAGGTTCTCACTGGGTTGAGATAACCGGCCCCTCTGACACTAGCAAGAGGATGGGAGAATCCTCCCAGGAGGAAGAAACATCTTCCAGAGCCTCAAAATTCTCAGATGATGCCAACATTTACTCAAACTTTCCAAGTGCAGCAAGAAGCAGGACCAAGGAAAAAAGAAACAGATACACAACTAGATATTGAAGTTATCTGTCACTGACTTTAAGATCACTGGGATGATTAACGTATTCAAGAAAATAAATGATAAGGTAAAGAGTTTCAAATGGAAACTACAGAACAGAAAAACACAATGACTAAAAATTAAAACTCTAAGGAATTTAATGGCAGACAGAAGTCAACTCAAGACATCTTTTGTGATCTGGGAGATGGGTCAGTAGAAAAATATCAGAACTACAGCACAAGATTAAAACAAATAGAGCATGAAAGACATATAGAATATGGTATAAACTTTTAAATAACATGTAATTGGAGTCCAAATGGGGAGGAGAAAGGGAATGGAGCAAAAGCAATAAATGAAGACTTTGGCTGAGATTTTTCCAAAATTGTAAAAAGACATCAAATTACAGATTTGACAAGCAGTATGACCTCATGCAGTAGGTTATATAACAACAAAGGAAATCCATCTAGGCACATCATAACAAAACCAAAAATAAAGATTCAATCTTAAAACCAGCCGCAGAATAAAAGACACATTTCCTTCAACAAAATGACTGAAGTCACAGGATGTAGCATGATTTTTCCATAGTGCTGAAAGAGAATAAACTGCCAACCTAGATGTCTATACAAAGCAAAAATATCTTTTAAAAGTGAAGGTGAAATGAAGACATTTTTAGACAGGAAAAAAAATACCAGAGAATTTATCAAGAGTAGAAATAATAAAGGGAGTTCTTCAGAGATAAGAAAATTGGTCCTGATCTCAGATGGAAATATAAGATTGTAGAGAGAAATGAAGGCCAAAAGAATGAGCAAAGACATGCATACATCTAAAAGAGTATTGATCACACAAAACACATGGCAGGACTTAAAATATATAGAAAACTAAAATTCAAGAAAATAGTAATTTTAAAAGGCAGTTGCAAAAATGGCGATAGAGGGATGTGAGGTTGTACTATTACCCACGGATACTACACTTATGAAGTGGCAAAAATATTAATTTATATTAGATTGTAGGTCAAGTTAAGGATTCATGTTGTAATCTCTAGTGTAAAAAACAGAAATAAAAAGAATACAGGTAAAGCAAAAGAACAGTAAAAGAATGTATAACAAGAGTGAGAACTTAAAATAATAAAGCTAACATATAATAAAAGCAAGGCAAAATGGAACATGCAAAGGTGGAACAACAGAAATGAAATTATTAGGCAACAGACACATCCAAAGATACCAGTAATCACACCAATTGTACATAGTCTAAATGCTCTGATAGAAAAACAAGGATTCTTTAGACCAGACTGTAAACAACTATGTGTTGCTTAAAAAGATGAACAACAGCAACAACAAAAGCTAAAGGCAAAAGGAGAAAGCATATACAGTGCAAACACCAACTTAAAAGTCAAATGAAAACTGTTGCATTTGTAAAAATACAAAAGCAGAAGTTATTTCTAGAAATAAAAAGTCATTTCAGAGTAACAAATGGGTCAAGCCATCAGAAAGATGCTCCATATCATTAATTATCAGAGAAATGCAAATCAAAACTACAATGAGGTATCACCTCACACCTCTCAGAATGGCTGTCATTCAAAAATCCACAAATGACAAATGCTGGAGAGGCTGTGGAGAAAGGGGAACCCTCCTACACTGCTGGTGGGAATGCAGTTTGGTGCAGCCACTATGGAAAACAGTGTGGAGATTCCTCAAAAGACTAGGAATAGACTTACCTTATGACCCAGGAATCCCACTCCTGGGCTTGTATCCAGAAGGAACCCTACTCCAGGATGACACCTGCACCCCAATGTTCATAGTAGCACTATTTACAATAGCCAAAACATGGAAACAGCCTAAATGTCCATCAATAGGTGACTGGATAAAGAAGAAGTGGTATATTTATACAATGGAATACTACTCAGCCATAAAAACCGACAACATAATGCCATTTGCAGCAACATGGATGCTCCGGGAGAATGTCATTCTAAGTGAAGTAAGCCAGAAAGAGAAAGAAAAATACCATATGAGATCGCTCATATGTGAAATCTAAAAAACAAAAACAAAAACAAACAAACAAAAACAAAGCATAAATACAGGAGAGAAATAGACTCATAGACAGAGAATACAGACTTGTGGTTGCCAGGGGGGCAGAGGGTGAGAAGGGGTAGACTGGGATTTCAAAATTGTAGAATAGATGAACAAGTTTATACTGTATAGCACAGGGAAATATACACAAAATGTTATGGTAGCTCACAGAGAAAAAAATGTGACAATGAGTGTGTATATGTCCCTGTATGACTGAAAAATTGTGCTGAACACTGGAATTTGACACAACATTGTAAAATGATTATAAATCAATAAAAAATGTTAAAAAAAAGATGTAACATTTCTAAATTTTAAAACACATAAGGTGAACTGTACCATAGTAAATCTTCATAGAATTAAAAGCAGAAATAGACAAATAGGTAAACTTAATACAAAAGCTTAACACACCCCTCTCACAAAGTGATAGAATAAGACAAACATCAGTAAAGACTCTGAACAAGATCCACAAATTTGACCTGATATATAGGAAACATCACACTTGATAATCACAGTACACATTTGTTTCAAGTGCATTTGGAAAGCTTGCTAATACTGACAATATGCTGAGACATAGGGAAAAAGTCACAACAATTTGAAATAATTGAAATAACTCAGGGTATGTTTTCTGACCATTGAGGAATCAAGCTAAAATTAATAACCAAAAGCTAATAATTTTCCAAATACTTCTATAAACATACTTCAAAATACCTATCGACCATATTTTAAAATTATTCTTAAGTCAATGGGGGGAATCATAAAAAAAATTAGAAAATTTTAAGCTGAATAATGATGAAAATATGTCATCATTTTTTGGTGTACAACTAATATTAAGCTTAGAAAAAAATTTATAACACCAAATATATGAGGAGAAAAAGCCTGAAAATCAATTGACTTAAATATCCTATCTGATGAAGTTTGAATGGAAATGCAGTTTTACTCAAAGAAATGAAAAGGAAGGAGATAATAATTATAAAAGCAGAATTGAGTAAAATAGAAAAAGAAGTATAACAGCAAAAAATCAATGTCACAAATTGGTTTTTTTGAAAACACTAATAAAATTGATGTTACTAGAAAGATCTTTAAAAGAACAAGAACACACATATTACCCAAATCAGAAATTAATTAGTTCATCTGTAATGTATCATTACAGATCCTGAAAACATTCAAAAGAAGATATTTATCTTTAACTTTATCCAGTAAATTAAAAAATTCACATGAAAAGGAAAATTGCTTAAAAAGTACAATGTACCAAGAAGATACAGAAAATCTAAATTGTCCTATATACACTTTAAAAGTTGAATCTTCAATGAAAAATCTTTATATTAATCTTTTCATGATAAAATCTCTTCTGATGGAGGTTATTAATGGGTCACCCGTAAAATTTTCCAAATATTTAAAAAGAATAGTGCTAATCTTAAAGAAACTCTGAGAGAACAGAAAAGAAAAAACCATTTCCTAACTCATTGTATGAAGTGAGGATAATCTTGTTACAAAAATCTGCCAGGGAAATTATAGGAAAAGATATTTTATATGTGTATACACACACACACACATGCACGTGCGCGCACACACACACACACACACACACAATGGAGTACTACTCAGCCTTTATAAAGAATAAAACCATTTGCAGCAACATGGATGGAGCTGGAGATTGTCACAATAAATGAAGTAAGCCAAAAAGAGAAAGAAAAATACCATATGATATCACTTATATGTGGAATATAAAAAAATGAGGCAAATGAATTTATTTACAAAACAGAAAACATAACTCACAGACATAGAAAACAAACTTGTGGTTACCAGGGGAAAAAGGGGGCAGATGGAGGGATAAATTGGGAGTTTGGGATTTATAGATACTAACTACTATATATAAAATAGATAAACAGCAAGGTCCTACTGTATAGCACAAGGAACTATATTCAATACCTTGTAATAGCTTGTAAGGAAAAAGAACATGAAAAGGAATATGTATATGTGTATAAGTCAATCACTATGCTGTACACCAGAAATTAACACAACATTGTAAACTGGCTATACATCAATTAAAAAAAACCCCCAAAACTAAAGTTTTCTGTTTTGAGAACATAAATGTGAAAATAAAAAAAAAAAATCAAACCCAGCAGCAAATTAAAAAAAATAGTATATCACAATCAAGCAGGATTTATTTTAGAAACGAAAATGAAAAGTTGTTTTAATATGAAAAAAAATCAGCAAATGTAATTTGTCATGTTAACAGAATAAAGAAAAATCATACGATCAATTAAACAAATAAAGAAAAAAGCATTTATAAAGTGCAACACCTATCCATGACGAAAAGAACTTTAAAACTTCTTAACAAAGAGTAAACAAGAACTTTCTTAAACTAATAAAGAGGGCCAACATAAAACCTACATGGTCCTAAAAAAATGACATAGCTTGAAAAAGAAAAAATTGTAAGGGTTTGAAAGGATTAAGCCTGTTATAATTCACAAGTTACACATCTTCTACATATAAAATCCAAAAGATTTACAATCTGGAATTAATAGGTGAACTAACGAAGTATGCTAGATAAAAGGCTAATATAAAATATTAATTTTTAATACAAGGAAAACTTCAAAGATATACATGAAAATCCTTAAATTTAACAAAAGATGTACAAAACCTCTGCACAGAAAACTATAAAATATTACTGAGAGAAATCAATGAAGACCTAGGTAAATAGAAGATTATGTATGACCATGTAATGGAAACCTTAGTATCATAAATAGGCCAATTCTCCATGAACTTACCTCTTATCTATAGATTCAATGCAATTTCAGTCAAAATCCCAAGAGGCAATCTTATGTACATTTATGAGATAATTCTAAGATTTAAATAAGAGACACATAAAATAAAAAATAGCTAGTATTTAAAAAGAAAATGCTCTATGTTGAGTATTATTTTTATTTTACATGGCATTATGTTTACATAGCACTATCTTTTCTTCTCCTCCTCCATTTTTTTTTTTTTTAACTATGAGGGGCCTTTTGACTCTAACACAGGATCACAGGCATAACTAAGTTCTCTAGGAACTGGTGAGACCAACCCCGAAGTCCTCATCTATGAGTCTACCTATTCAGAATCTGCTAACTCAATATAGGAAACATACAGAGTAGAAATAAATGAACAAATAAAATCTTTAAGGGTTCATAAAACCACCATGGTCCTTGCAGAGAGTTTGCAAATTTGGATTTTGGATTTGCCACCTAAAGGCAACATGACTTAAGTAAGTAATTTAATCTTTTAGGTCTCAATTTCCTCAGCAGTATGCGACATTTATAAATTCTCCTCAAAGAACTGTTATGAGAGGAAAAGACAAGATTTTTTAAAATATACGTTCCTGACAAATAGAAAATATTCAGTGTTAATTTCCTGTCTCCCACTGGAGATCAACATGCCGACCTTGCTGTAGTTGCTGAAAATTATCAACCAAGTATCAATTCATTATCCATGTTGGGTAGCAGTTAAACTCACAGTTCCAAGTTGGATGGAAAAAGCAAGAATATCCCAAATTTGCTTCCCTTTATTGCAAATTCTGCCAAGTATTTTTTGAATTTTTAGGGAAAGGGAAGTTGGTGGGCTTTAAAGTTTTATCAACTTTTTTTCTTGGGGTCTGAGTTTGTAGGTACATCTTGGATAGCAGATGCCGAGTCTGATCCCTGAGAGATAATGAAACCTTGAACCAATGGGAAAAAAGTTTTGACTTTAATTCCACCACCAATCAACTGATGGTGGCTGCCTGGAATATGTATTCTGAGACTGACTTTGAACGTACCAGAAAAAGAAACAGCATCTGCTGTGGGTGTGGGAGGTGGAATTGCAGCACGCGTGCCGTGCTTCTGACAACCTACCCTACCTCCACGGTACCCTGCGTTTGTATGTATGAGAAAATCTTCTTAATGTAAAGAATGTTTTCAAGCTTCCACAGGATATAAAAGTTGCACTCTGAACGTTCATTAAGCAGCAAAACATAGCAAGTTCATTAAATAGCAAGAATGGTAAGTTTGGGTTTCTGTAAGTTATATGTCACAAAAGGTCTTGGCAATATTTTTCAAAATTAAAAAAAAACCCTGCAGATGTTTAATGGATAAAAAATAAAATGAGGTGGTTATAAAGAGTCTACAGAAATATTATGTATAATGGTTATTATACAGGATTATATGTATGCAAGTTTTTTCACTATACAATATTATGATGCAGGTTTGTTTTACAGTGGAGTTGGTCTCATGTGACAGAAAATGGACAGAGTGGATATCACTAGAGGTGTGTAACTGACTGCAGAGTCTAAATATCTAAAGTTTCCACTTTCCTTCTTTTTACCAAAGAGATAAAAGCTCATTCCCATTTAGTCCTGGGTATTCATACCCTGAAAGTACTGGTACTTCAAGACCAGACTTGCAGGAAGCTGACGGTGCACACCATATACAATCACACAGAATCAGTGGCACAGATCAAAAGAGGTCCCAAATGCCAACCTATAGAATCAGGCTGTGTTACCAAGCTCATCTGCATTTCCACTAGCAAGTTCCAGAAAATAAAACAAATTAAGTCAATATGCATAACTGATCCTTCTTTCAGTGCTATGATTTATAAAAATCAAAACTTACATGATCTTGGCTCCATGGTAAGAATACATTTCTTCATACAGTTTAGGAGTTTTTACTTTAACACATCAGCATATTTTTGGTTACTTAGATGTATCTATGAAATATCTTTCTTCTCTGTTAGTTGGCAATGTGAGTAGAATTTTCTTAAAACATTCTTCAATATCAATGGTCCTTGTACACCAGCCTGTCCTGAACCAGCCAAAGCTAATGAACCATGAATACAGAGAATAATTCTGCCACAGACATAGTCAATGAACATTTCAGCAGTTTATGTTAAGCATCCACAAATCCTCTGGTTTTCTGGGGAGGGCAGAAATAAGTCTTTGCCTTTACTTCCCTTTAATCATTCTATTCCTTGCTTACACAATGAGATCCAGTTTTCAAGTGCAGGACCAGATTTAGCACAGTGGCTCAGCAGACTTATGGGATCATTTTACGCAGCAAAACATCTATAATTCATGGGAACAATTTGACCTGATAAAATTCCTGGTGCCCTTATCCAGCTATAATTTCATCTTAACACACTCTATTTTAATAACAGCTTAGACTGTAACCACCCTGTTTCATTTATTTGTTGCTGTTTTAAATGCAGCACCGCTTAGTTTCTGGGCTTCAGTGCAAGATTTCCGATTTAAAGATTATTAGCTGGGATTTTCTTTTTCTTAGAGTAATAAATAATTTATAGAGCTAAAACACTGTGGAGCTGAATAAGTTAACGCTCCTGAGAACTTCCAGGTATAACAAATGCCTGACTATATGCAAGATGCTGTGTGAGATGCAAAGGATATATGTATGTATGATACAGTCCTTCCCCTTGGAAGCCTTCTGTATGCCAGTCAACTTACATCATTAAATCCAGCAATGACTTAATGAGCATTTACTATGAATAGGACATTTTATAAGATTACATGAGATGATCTGCCTTTGCTCTCAAGATAATTATGATCTTTTCCCCAAATAGTTGGAGATGTCTAGTGAAGTAAGAATACTCATAGAATATTACGAGTGTTTGTGGTTCTAAATGAGCACATTAATGTACATTCTTGTCTCATCTTCTAAATGGGAAACTCTTTTAAGGTAATGACTATGTGATGCTCTTTTTTTATATTTCCCCTGCAAGCCTTGTCCAGACAGATATTCCTTGGGGATATAAGCAGCCTACATGACTGTATGATTTCTGTAGAAAATAAACATGGAAAAGTGTTACCCCCACCAATTAAGTGTGGTAAGTGCCATAATAGAGATGCTATCAGGTACCAAAGGAGGATAAGGAAGGAGTAACTCATTTAGAAAGAGTCTGAGAAATGCCAGTTGAATAAAAGAATAAGAATGTTAATAAAGTTGCTTGAAATTTAGGAACTTAAATGATCACTTTTCATTATCCCTTATGAAACAGTCTAGATAGTCAAGTGTCACTGCTTTTTGAAGCTAAGATCATTATTTTTAATTTACACTCAAACAATTTCTTAATAGTTGTATTTTGTTTTCCTTCAACCATAACAATGGTCATTTGTCCCAAAACTGGAGAAAGCATAATGTGATCCATGGAAGCAAAGACAAGGTCTATGGGACATTCTTTTGAATTGGAACCTGAAGAATTTTATGTTGGAGGAATTGCTTTAAGTAGAAACGTTTAAAGAATTCTAAACAGGCATTGATGGAGCCCAAAGAGGGTGCCAACGGAGGGCAGTTATCCAGTAAATATGTACTATATATTATGTATCAGACATGTTAGTAGATATTGGTGAAGAACAGGGAGTAATACAGTGGTTCTGGTCTCACAAAGCTCAGAATAAACTAACGTGTGAATAAGCAGGGAAAGAACAAACTTAAAATCTGTGTGATATTTTGCTTTGTTGTCATGCAATCATGCCACTCTTGAAGCTGGTGATTCCCAAACTATGGTCCCTGGCCCAGAAATACAGCATCATCTGGAAACTTGTCAAAATGCAAATTCTCAGGTCCCAGACTAGACTTACTGGATCATAAATCTGGGGGTAGAGCCCAGCACTTTGTGTTTTAACAAGTCCTCCTAATGAGACTAATAACACACACTGAAGTTTGAGAACGCCCTATCCAGGCCAACTCCTTGTCTTCTCACTACAGACACCAATATTGCAATCATAACGAAAATCATGTTTTCTACTCATTACTTTATGTAAATAAGAGAACGGTGAAATGTTTATATACATTAAACAGGAGCCCCTAAATCTAACATTTATTATTCAGTTAAATGCTGGTATTTACTCCCATCAATTTATGGTCCTGGTATAGTTTCTGTGGCAGGCTTTGTTTTCTTTCCTCACCTTCTGTAATACCAGTCAAGTGCAGAAACTGGGTTAAAATATAACATTTCTAATATGAACATATATAAATATAAAACCATTTAAAAGAGTTTTAAAAACCTCAGAGATCTCTTGCTTATTGTTTGCTAATAAAATTAATTTTAGTCTAAAAGAATTAGGACCATAGACAAAACTGGTTTCCTATAGGTTGACAAATGTCAATATGGAGAGCAGGTAGAAATAAAAGTACAGAGTCAACTAAATCTAAGACAATTTTCTCCCTAAAGTAAGGAATACATGGTTTTGTCATTCTATTTCATAATCAGTAGTGGCTGAAGCATCTCCGATTACTCAGACCACTTTAAAGAAGAAAAGTGGCCCTCCATTAAAACTAATCAGACTTCACTTTATTTTTTGAAGTCTTTTAGGATGTTTCATGAAACGGGTGTGCCTTCTGTCATTAGATGTCAACCACACATGCTTCTTTGAGGAGAGAGGCAAGAGGCCAGATGGTGCCTTTGTGCATTTGATGATTTCTCAGTCACATTCATGTTGGTGAAACTAACAAAATAACTCCCTCTCTGATTTCCTTTGAGGAAGAAGTTACTTAAAAAAAAAAAAAAAAAAAAAGAAAGCTAGAGATACACTGAATAGGAGATACTCCTGAGATATCATTCCACTCAGGAGTTCAGAAGTGAGTACAGAGGTGAAGAATTTGAGATTGGAGATTTCTCCTTTTCTTTCTGGTCTTCTTCCCTGACATCAGTTCATTGACCATATAGAATTCTTGGCTAGGAAAGTATGAGCACAATGAAGTCTATATAGGAATTTCACTGTATAAATATGTAAGATATATATACAAGTGAGCAAAATTTAAACATATAGTTTATTACAGTATCTTCTACTTGGGAATTCTTTATGTTCTGGGTTATTTTGCTGCCTTTTTTGGGCTTCCTATTTTGTGTCATTTATCTTTTTATTAAATCTCTGCACATCCAGTTCAAGAAATAAACATTTTGTAGGATATACCTGTGGCAGAATGAATTTGTTGCCTGCTCAGTTGGCCACCCTTTTTTCCTATAAACAGACTCCTAATTGACCAGTGGTCCCTGGGAAGGGAGTCCCCACCCACAGTTCATGAGGATGAACCATAATCAGTCTCTGTTAGCCTTGGAAATTTTATTTGATTTGCCAGTAATTGATCTAGAGTCAGGACAAGACCCAGTTCTGACTAATGAGAAATAAGAGAGTTTGAACAATGAAGATACTCAGTACACATAGAAAGAAATAATGAAGCATAATATTTACTTGTTATAATTATAAAATTAAATCTGAGAGGTAAAGCAATTGGCACGAGGGAACATAGATTACCTATGGCAGATCCAGGGCACTGAGTAGCCGAGAGGATCACAGAAAGCTCTCAAGAGATATAACTCTCTATAGCTTTTTAGTTCATAGATTAAACGACCACTGGCTTGAAGTCTGGAATTAGGTTGAAGAGTTCAAAACATGAAGATGTCCCCTCTACCTCCAACAGTATTAAGCTTTTTGGGCAAAAGAATAAAAGGATTGAGCATACTATGTATAGGACTAGAAAGCTGAGTGGTCAGGTGACTAAGGAGATCTGCAGCCTTTATCCTTTGTTCTGAAGGCCTAAAACATTACCCAGCAAACTCACAGTACATCCAGTCAGGCTGAGGCTGGAGAGTTAACATGGAGGGACTCTGGAGCCTTCAGTCTATACTCAAAGAGAAGCAATAATTTTTCTATTAGGTATTAGATAAGTCTTTTGTTTCGACCTCCCCTGAACACTCAAGAAGTTGCATGTTGGAAGAGAATGAGTGAGACTTTCTGGATTGAACCTTCCTGTTCAGCATCCCAGAGGTAATCACTACATCGTGTTAGCTTATGGGAAGAGTGAAGAGGTAGGGAATGAAATCATAATCTCAAACCTCACAGTAGCAGGCACTTCATCAGCAGCTGCAGTCATCCCCCTCCTTAAATTTCATGAAGCAACACACTCTCTCAAACACTGCAAAAACATGGTTTCCTTAGTTTATAGAAAAATCACAAATCTGTTTAGGAAATTTAGCAAAGATCACATAAAGTCACTGAATTATGATTAGCAATATAGATAAGTAATGCCTATTAGACGTGTCTACTTTAGAAAACTTTGGCTTTTCCATTTAGAAATAGTTTTAAAAAATAAGTTCATTTCTCTTTCAGTACGATCATTAGTTCACCAAAGTTAAATTTTATTTTGGTTTTGATTTTGGCTATAATTAACTACAGCATAAGGCAATACACTTATTCAAATAACATTTACTGAATATCTAATTTATACCATTCATGGTAGATATAAATATGAATACAGGGGCTCAATGACTGAGGGGTATTGAGTTTATCTTCTCTAGCCAAATGGATCTACACACAGAGTCTCCCTCAGAAAAATATCTAATCATTTAGGTTAAGTTGTCCTGGAGATTTAGATTTAAGAATGCTTAAAATTTGTCTTATAAACAAAATTTTGAGTACAGTCATGTCACCTTATAATATTTTCTACCTTTTACAAGTTCACCAAAGTCCTTTAAGTCCATTAGAGAGAAAAATCTAATGATTTATTCCTAACTTATTTTTTTCACTAAATTACTTCTAACAATGCCACAAAGCAACAGTTAACATCAGAGAGACAATTAAAGAAATGTACATGTTTAAAAAACGACTTAAAATTTAGAAAGAAATATTAAAACTCAACAATAAGAAAACAAACAACATGATTAAAAAATAGATCAAAGACCCTAACAGAAATCTCACCAAAGATGACATACAGAGGGCAAATAAATGATGAAAAGATGCTCAACATCATATGCTGTCAGGGAAATACAAATTAAAACAACAATGAAATACTACTACATATGTATTAGAATGGCTAAAACTCAGGACAGTGAAACACAAAATGCTGGCAAGGATGTAAAGCAATTGGAACCCTCATTCATTGCTGGTAAGAATGCAAAGTGGTACAGCCATTTTGGAAGACAGCTTGGCAGTTTCTCACAAATTTAAACGTACTCTTAGCATACAATCCAGCAACTATGCTCCTTGGTATTTACCAGAGGAGCTGAAGACATATGTCTACACAAAAACCTGCACGTGGATTTACAGAAGCTTTACTCAAAACTGCTAAAACCTAGAAGGCAAACCAGATGTCCTTCAGTATGTGAATGGATAAACTGTGGTACATCCATATAATAGAATATTACTCAGCACTAAAAAGAAATGAGCTATGCCATGAAAAGACATGGGAGAACCTCAAATGCAAACTACTAAACAAAAGAAGCTAATTTGAAAAAGCTACATACTGTCTGATTCCAACTATAGTTGACCGTTGAACAATGCAGGGTTAGGCGTTATGACCCCCATGCAGTCTGAAATCTGTGCATAACTTTACAGTTGACCCTCACTATCCACAGTTTTGCAACCACAGATTCAACCAACCTTGGATTGTATAGTATCACAGTACAAATTTATTGAAAAAAAATTTATGTGTAAGTGGACTTGTACAGTTCAAACCTATATTGTTCAAGGGTCAACTGTATATGACATTCTGGAAAAGGTAAAAGTGTGGAGGCAGTAAAAAGAACAGTGTTTGCCAGGAGTTAATGGGGAGGGAAGGATGAATAGATGGAGCACAGAGAACTTTGAGGGCAGTGAAAATACTTTGTATGATACTATTGTGAAGGATATATATAATTGTAAGGTTGTGTAAATGCATAGAAGGTACAACATCAGCAGTGAACTCTAACATAAACAATTGACTCTGGGAGATAAGGCAGGTTCATCAACTGTAACAAATGTACCACTCTGGTGGGGGATGGCGACCATGGAGAAGGGTGTGCTTGTGTGGGGACGGCATACATCAGAAATCTCTGGACCTTCTGTTCAATTTTGCTGTGAACCTAAGACTGCTCTAAAAAAATAAAATCTACTAAAAAAACCTAATAACTTACCATGACAAGTGAGAAGCTTTCAAATGCGGGGGGAAGAAAGCTGTTCTTGAAATTAGGGTAGATTGAAACAAACTTTCCGACAAATACATCATTTGTTAATATTCTGAAGATTAGTGAATTATCCCACCAAGCCTCTGGAAACAGAAAACTGCCCAAGGCCAAGGGAAAAGACACCTTGTTCTGTTCTTGTTCTGGGCAATACTAGTCCTTTAGGGTAGTAAGGGAAGGACAGCAAACTAAACTGCAAACAGCAAGAGTTGTTCCAATTCTGGGCAGACTTACCTGGGCTCCATGAAGCATGCTGAGCTTCAGCCATTCTCTCGTTCAAGGCTCTTCCGTGAAGAATACTGAGTAGAACAGAGGAAACAATGCAGAAAGGCACTTACATGATATATTACACAGACTTCAGCCAAACCAAGTCAATGGGCCAAAACAACGTGCGAGCCCTCAAAAGTTTCTCTTGATTGGCTTTAGTGTCAAATCCACTCTTTGTAAATGAGATTCAAATTCTTTCCCTCATGGGCTCACCACTCTGTTTCTTACACAAAGGCCTCTCGAATTTCCCCACTATATACTTAATTTTTTTCTAAGACAGTAGTTCTTATGTTAAGTGTTTTATCACAATTAAACACATACATAAATAAATAGGGTAGGAGGAAACTTGGAGGTGATGGATATATTACGGCAATGATTGTGGACACAGTTTCACAGATGCACACTTATTTCCAAGTTCATCAAGTTGTATATATTCAATGGGTACAGCTTTTTGTAGTCAATCATAAAATTTTATTAAAGTCTCAAAACAAAACAGAAACTCCTTCCCAAATCTTTTCAAAAGAAACTGATGGAAACACATTTAATTCTGCCTTTCATTACCATTTATACTGTTAGCAAATAGTTTCTCATTTTAATCTCATTGTCATTATATATATATATATCCCACTAGAGGGGTACATTCGAAGATTCAGGCTTTATTGAGAGGGCTGAATTCTACTTGCCTGAACTCCTACAGTGTTCTTATATGACCACAATGTCATGATTGCAATAAAGCAAAGCATTCTGCTGTTTGGACTCTATTCATTCATACCTTACTCTCTCTCATTTTCTCCCCTCCTTCCTTGCCCTCATTCTGTTTCATCCTTTGACTAATAGATTCTTTTGAACATCCTTTGCTAAGTACAGTTCACTCAACTCTTTTGTGCCAGCTTTACTGAGGTGTAATTTACATACAACAGAATTCATCAATTTTAAGTGTACACTGCAGTGAGTTGTGACAAAAGTATACAGTGATAAGCACCACTACAATCAAGATACGGAATATTTCCATCATCCCCAAAAGTTCCTTCATGGCCTTCTGTGGTCAATCTACTCCCTTCACTCAAACCAGTGACAAGCACTGATCTTTCCTTGTTGTGCTTTCACGATACTTTTGCCTTTTCTGAAAGTTCATACAAATGGAATCATACAGCGTGCAGTCTATACGTATGGTTTCCTTCACTCATCATAATACTTCCAAGATTCATCCATGTTGTACCCATCAGTCGCTTGTTCCTTTTTGTTTCTGAGTAGTAACACGCTGTATGAAAATATCAAAACACATTTACCCATTCACCAGTTGATGTCATTTGGATTATCATTGTTTGGGGCTGTTGTGAATAAAGCTGTAATCAACATTAGAGCACAAATCTTTGTGTAGAAATATTTTGATTTTTCTTAGGTAAACAACATGGGGTAGAACTGCTGGGTCACATGGTAAGTATATGTTTAACATTTTAATAACTGTCAAACTTCTCCAAGTGGCTGTATCATCCTGCACTTCCACCAGCAACACCAGAGTTTCAGTCGTCCCCTATCCTTGTCAGCACTTCGTATTGCTAGTCTTTTCAATGTTAACCATTCAAGGGGACGTGCAGTGGCATCTCACTACGAGTGTAAGTCTAACATCTTGCTATTTGCTTTTTATTTGCCCATTTTTTGGTTCCCTTTCCCCCGTTTCTGCCTTCTTCTGAATTTATTGATATTACTATTTGTGGTATAACTCAATATACCTCAAATCACTTCTGATCAAGTCCAATGGTTTACAACTCCAGAGACTTTATTCAGTTAGGAGAAACTCAGTTTATTTTATGATTCACCATCTGAAAATGGATCTAAGATCCTGACTATACAGGATCAACTTAAAGAAGAGTGGCCAGAGTTTGCATGAAAGAAAGGGTAAGGATCAGTGGAGTGGGGGTGAAGAAAGCACGAATGTGAAAACAGAGCTCCTGAAAATGCAGTTGCTCGTTTTTAAAGCTATAACAGTCTTGAAGCTATCTCCTTTTAAGAAAACCATATAGTCAGGGAAAGGAAAAACAATTTAATATTATTTTCAAGTATAATCTCTGTTGATGTGATAAATTTTATTAAGGAAATAATCTTTACATAAAATAAAATAACTAGACACAAAGGGTAGTGTCCCAATTCTTGGTAAAATATAGTGTAAAACCAGGGGTTAAATTTATAGCATAACTGAACATGAAGAAATATTTCCTATGAGTTGTACACAGAGGCACAACAGCAGAAACACACCACTTCCACACGAAACAGAGAGTGGCAGTTGGAGACGGGGTCCCTCCTACCAAGGAGGACCGATTTATGATCAGGGAAACATCAATTAAGGGTTTGAGAGTGAAACTGATGAAGCACAGAAATGAAAAAACATAAAAAAGGAAAGAGTGAGTCTGCAGAAGGGGAAGAGCAGGGAATCTGAAGTCCCCAGAAGGCAGGAGCTAGTTTTCCAGCACTGACCCTAACACATCTGCAGCTACCTCTCTCAACAGCTCAACTGTAGGCATGTTTATAAGTAAACCCCATTGTTTAGAAAACAACATGAATAAGTTAAATGGCCATATTTATATTCTTACATGGTGGGAAATTGTGTTATCTTCTCTAGCTGTTATAGTGACTCGATCAAAGAAATTAGGTCAGTGGGACTAGAAAATTTCCTGGGAAGGAAAGGACTCATCGTAAGTGAGGAATTCACTCAGTTACGTTTTTTTCCCCTCCCCTCCTCTTCCTTTCTTTCTTTCTGACACATTGTACTGGTCCTCAGGAATATGCAACTGAAAGCAAATACAAAATCAGTTACATTCAGTCACAATATGGGTACCTGATGCACGTTAACATCAGATAATCTCTGTAAAACAGTCAGTCATGTCTTCTGCTTTTGCTTCTTGTCAGGCTCCCCTGGAGATATGTAAATTATTCATTCCATCTGGTTTATTGCTGCTTGAGTGTTTATTTTTTGAGGGCAGATGTAAATAAAGTTAAGTTACTTTCCAGAAAAGCTGCACAGTAAGGTTATAAACCTGAAGTGTAATTCTCTTCTTCCAGATGCCACCTCAGACACAGAAGTTGACAAAGGGAAACACACTATAGCACCTTTTAAAAATGATCAGCTGAGGGGAAAGTTACCAAGCTCCAGGTAGAATCAACTATTTTGAAATAGTCTTTCTGAACGGTCAAGTGAATGATTTTCTTCTGGACTTTTCTTTCTTTCTTTTCTGACAGTACGACAACACTGCTTCCCTAAGAGTGTTCTTCCTTAGTCTGAGGCAGGGCTGACGGGAGGAGTTTCTCATCTTCACTACTTTTCTCATTTTTTCCTTCTACCTCTTGTACCCGTCATCTTCTGACACAGAGACTTATCTGCCTAAATACACCACTTCCAAACTAAATGAAAAATGATGATGAGGGAAAATCCTTTCGAAACCTCTCTTAAGTTTATGTCTTTAAATTTGCTCACAAAAGAGTTATTGGCAAAACTCAAATCCTACGGACTTCCCAAGGCACATGGCATCTCTCTGCTCTAATTAGATTAGGTGCCATTTATGAATTAATGGCGTAATCATTGTTCATTAAATTAGGGGATTACAAATATAATGTATAACCTATTAGAAGTTGAAAACAATATTGAAATGTGGAAATAATCATCTCCGTTAGTACATTTAAGGCAGAGCCATAGTTCCTGCATGGCCTACCCACACAAAAAACCAGGTTTGTGCTGGGTAATGGTCCAGGCATAATAAGCTCTGAGTGTGACTATCAGTGAACACAAACTAGACATTGTACCCTGCAAAATAGCAAAAATTATCAGATGTACCATGAAAATAAAGAGGGAAAAAAGTAAATCCTTGCACTTGTATTAAAGCCTTGAAGATTCCCCAGTAAGTTATTAGCAGTAATTTTCTACGACTTTGTCAAGGCATATCGAGTTCCTAGTCTCAGGTAGTCTCTACATGTTCTGTCAACAAACCATCCTGGTGTTTCCTTATCCCAACACAGCCAAGGTGAGAAACAGCAAATGCATATTTATACTCATTTTGGTGTAGTTAAAAGGCTTGAGATTTAAAACCAAATAGATATGAGTTCCACTCCCAGTCTCTGCCAGTTACTACCAACATGGTCCTGGGAAAGCGTATTAACTCCTATAGGTCTCAGTTTTCTCATCTGGAAAATGAGACTGTTGCGTGGGACTGCTTTGAGGACTGTGTAATGTAATGGATGCACAGCACCAGCACAGTAGACCCTCAAGTAACAATAGCTCTCTCCTTCCACTCGGTTCACATTTTCAACTTCCAGGTAGAAAGGATACGCAGTCTTTAAGAATATGTGAAATCTTCCTCTCTCTTCTCTGAAAGCATTTGGCAGATAGGAGGTGCTCAATAAAGGTAAGCTCCCTGTCAAATCTTTATGTGCCTCACCAGGCTACAGGCATCCCCTGAAGCATGGCCCCTCTCATATATCACCTGACTTCATCTGCACAGCAGCTGTGAAGCAGACCAGTTCTGCCTTCCTCATTCGTCACTCCAGAAGCAGTGAGTCAGGCTGGAATAAATAGGGGAGCGCGTAAGCGTCTGAAAATGTGGTTTCAACAGCACCCATTTCCCGGGCAGATGAACATTAAAGTACTAATGCAGATATACATGTTAGAGAGACTGAAATTTTAGAATTTGTGTCCTCTTTTTTTTTTGGTTAAATCTCTTATTCTGACCAAAACTAGAGAGTCACCATTATAACTGCAGGCCAAGATAGGGCTCAAAAAAATGATGGTCTTTCAATTTTTCAAGGCTAAACTTGAAAGAATTTGTACATTACACTTTAAGCAGTAATAAAGCCAAGATTAGCAGAAAGGAGTATACTTTTGCCTCTCATGCATTAACATTTACGTGCTGTGTAACCCTATGAAGTATTGCCAGCCTCACATATTTTGCTTTATTTGGGTTATTCATCAACGGGTACGTAAGAGTCTATTTTAAGACATACTCTTTGAAATAACATTTTGAGAGGGGTAATAGTTTTGAAACCAACATACTTTTCATTCACTATAAATCCACTTCTCTCTGACTCCCCACCCATTGAATGAGTAATACTCATTACTTCAGGGGGTTGTTGGATATTTCCTAGAACAAATAAATCATTATTCAGCTTTAAGCTTCAAAATTGAATTATTCCTGAGTTCACAGCTAGATGATAGGCTTGAGAACCAAGCTTTGCTGGGAGGAATATGTTTTCTAAATTATAAAATCTTCTTTTTACATTACAAAAGCAAAACAAGGGGGTCAGAGCTTGGATTTTTACTCTCAGCCTCAGGGCACAGAGAAGAAAGGAAATCAGGGAAGTCACTAACATTTAGGAAGAAGGGATCTTTCTAGTGTACAGAAGATTTTGAGAGCTCTGGAGGAGAAGAAATTAGGGGTAACTCTACCTGTATCTCTGAGGTGGAGCCAGATGCCCCCACCACCCTGGACCAAAGATGGAGGGAGAGGGAATGAAGCTGGAAGTGAAAAGCAGAGGAAGCATATACCACTTTCCTACTTCAGGTGATAGCCAAAAAATGCCTCAGGGTCGTCCTGCAGCCATTGGCCACAGTGGAACAGAGACACTATGTGACAGGTGTAGGGAGATGTGGCACTCACACCCCTGCTCCCAGGTGGATGGGGGTGGGATGGGGAATTTGGCAGGCCATTAAGAATTAAGAAGTAATTTGCCTTACAGAGGTTTGGGGGGGAAAGAAATGGGGTGGAAAGCAGCTGGAGGGTAGATGGAAAAATGCACTGAGTCTAAGAGGTTCAGCCATTCAAATACACGCTCAACTGTCACACCCCAATCCCAAGTCAGTAAGGCTCACACGACCTCTAGACTCTTCCCCTCCTACCACCACAGAGTAACCTGGCCTTCACCTTGTGTCAAGAAACCTCTCAGGGAGAAGGAGAAGGATGAGGGGAAAGATGGCATTAAAGACTAAGCACCCTCCCCACCACAGTAAAAAAAAAAGTACTTTAAAATGAAAAAGACTGAGTAATCTTGAATGGGCTATTCTGTGGTAGAGGTTGTTCAGTGTGCTGCTGAATGGGAAGGGGGCTATTGAGCAAGACGAGATAAGCCATATGAATTAATTTCTTGTACATCCAAGTTGTACCTTTTGCCACTCTTTGGAGGATCCATCAAGAAATTCTGATTTTCTCAAAGCTCAGGGGCTTGGACTATATGAATAAACAATTAGGAACACTATTTGCCTACTCGTATTACAAGATTATAGAGTGTCAGAATTTTCAAAAATTGAAAATAGTCTTCAATTGACTTTATCAAACACTACTGAGTATTGTTCTATGCATTAATTTAAAATATGTCTACGTATATGTGTGTTGTGGCTCTTGCATTTTGGGGCTTCAATTAGGAGAGGAGTCAAATCAAGTTCATTTTCTTTTTTCTGGTCAAAAAGAGCCTAGAGGCATGAATATGGAGAGGTCCTAAACATAATCAGCCTAACACCGAGAGCCCTGAAGTAGTAAGCTGGCTGAGGGTTAATTTATATTCTACAGTAATGAGAACTCCAGCAAGAGAGTCCTTAAAAGAAAGCAATTTGCCAAAACCAAAATGTGTATCTGTTTAAAACCCAACACAACTAATCTAAAATGAGGGTTTGTTTTTAATTCTAGACCTTGACTAAAATGTACTGAGCATTCTCAAAGGTAACCCAATAAAACCAGTAACTTAAATTGAGTTTCCTCAAAAAGAGACTCTGAGATAATGATTTGAGTGCAATGGTTTAATAGGGAGCTGATCCTAGCAGGACTACAGGGAGTGGTAAAGGAAGACTGAGAATGGACGGAAATTAAAACAGAGTAAGATAATGTACAGGTGTCCACTGTGGGCAACTGAGGCTCAGTCCCACTGTGAGTGAGATCATTCCTCAGTGAGACCACCTGAAGGATGAGGAAGCCAGTATGTATTCCCCAATAAATTAGCTCATTAGCTGGAGCCTGTTTTTGAGCACACCAACTCCCCAGCATTCCGACCTGCCCCATGCCAAAGAAAGCCCTCTAAAGAAAGGTAAAAAAACACATGCAGTAGGAAGCCATCAGTGTGCACAGTGACTGGAGAGCCAACAATGTTAATTAGGCATTTGGGAAACTCAGGAGTGGAAAAGAGTGAATCAGGCATTTCTGGAAGTAGCAAAAAATCTGTTACTAAATGAACACTAGACGGCAGTAGTGTTCTGGTAGAGTCCATACAATACGTAACCTTGTAATATATAACTATATCAAAATAAATTTGTTCAGCTTGTAGATTTAAGCTAACATTTGGTCTAATTATTCTTTGACATTCATTTCACTCAACGGAACAGATACATGAGAAGGTTGCAAAAGACAAAAAAGATTTTGAAAAAACTTATTGCTGGAATCCAAAGTAAATTGTGAAAGCTAAAATTCTTACCTGAATAACCCTAATGAGATGAGGTTCAAAGTAAACCAGTTATATCTAAGAAATGAGAGATAAGCAAATTTTAAAAATCTTTGGCTTCTTAGGTGCTTAAGATTATTGTACTAGGGAACCGTGGGTTTCATATCCTTAGAATTGAAACTCAAATTATTGTTATTAATGATTTTAGAAACATATTTCTCTCCTCAAATTATTTAAATTAAATACACAACTATGGCTGGACATCAGTTAAAGTCTGCTTAATTCATCTCCACAACGGGGTAATCTATTTGGAATAGGAGTTTTTTTTTTTAATTTCTTTTTTCATTGAGTTATAGTCAGTTTACAATGTGTCAATTTCCAGTGTAGAGCACAATTTTCCAGTTATACATGAACAAACATATATTCATCATCACATTCTTTTTTACTGTGAGCTACCACAAGATCTTGTATATATTTCCCTGTGCTATACAGTATAATCTTGTTTATCTATTCTGCATATGCCTGTCAGTATATACAAATTTCAAACTCCTAGTCTGTCCCTTCCCACCCCACTCCCTGCTGGCAAACACAAGTTTGTATTCTATGTCTATGAGTCTGTTTCTGTTTCGTATTTATGTTCTTTTTTTTTTAAATGATGCCACATACGAGTGATCTCACATGGTATTTTTCTTTCTCTTTCTGGCTTACTTCACTTAGAATGATATTCTCCAGGGACATCCATGTTGCTGCAAATGGTGTTATGTTGTCATTTTTTATGGCTGACTAGTATTCCATTGTATAAATATACCACAGCTTCTTTTCCAGTCATTTGTCAATGGACATTTAGGTTGTTTCCATGTCTTGACTATGGTAAACAGTGCTGTTACGAACATTAGGGTGCAGGTGTCTTTTTGAAGTAGGGTTTCTTCTGGATAGATGCCCAGGAGTGGGATTACTGGGTCATATGGTAAGTCTATGGAATAGGAGTTCTTGAAAATGTTCTGAGGTTTCAATATCTCATAATAATCTATAATGGAAAAGAATCTGAAAAAGAACTGAATCACTCTGCTGTACACCTGAAACTAACACAACATTGAAAATCAACTATACTTCAATAAAAAAAAAGTTTTGAGGGGAAAAGGAAATGTGTGTGTGTGTGTGTGTGTGTGTGTGTGTATGAGACTTTCTTTTTCTTCCTCTTGCTCTTCTTTTTTTCAACCCAAAAGAAAGATTAGTTTCAGCACTGAACTCTGCTCACAACATTATCTCTGGGGTCAGAAAAGGTGCCCTTAATTTCTTTCAAAGCTAGATTAAAACTAAGGTCTAGAATTTACAAAAGGGAATATTTTAGAAGGTGCCAGAGGAAATAAGGGTAAGAAACAAAATCTGAAGAGGTAGCCAAAGACCATGCCCATATGCCCTTCCCAGTAGACTGAACCAGACATTTAGGAAACAGTGACAACCAAAATGGAGAGGCTAAGCTTGATTAACCCCTTAGAAACTAGGCAAGTTCTAGACACTCCTCACTCCTAAAATTACATGTACAGTTCCCTGTATGGAAAAGTACTGTAGGTACTAGAAGGGGATGATTTATAGAAAAGTCTGGATTAATCAAGTGTCTTGATAACATATGTTGGAACTAATATGTGCATTATAATCATCTTTAAAATGTTAGCTAGTTAAAGATCTACAAACATTAAATACTCCTTTAATGCAGATACTTTAAAAATGTTTTGAGTATTTTTTATAAACTTGCATTATTTAGAAAAATAATTTTATAATAAAAAACAGTAAATACATCTCCCAAACTGCCTTGAGTATAGATAGGGTATTCAGCATACAGTAAGCAGTATACAAAACAGTTAATGAGGCCTAAGGAAATTAGCATGCAGGTCAATGGAATGAGGGTGGAGAAAGGCTGGAAGGCCAGAAATATTTTCTCATTGAGGGAAGAATACAGGTGAACTTTATGGTACGGAGAGCATGACTGTGACTCCTGCTATTGCTCTCAAGCTATAGGAACAAGCAGAGCGAATGTTGTTCTACACTTAAAATAAAAACATTTAAAATTAGTAAGAGTTATTTTTAAGGTAACAGATTTAATATAGTTATTTAGCCTACATAAAAGAAGATATTTAGCCTACATAAAAAGAAATCTGTTTACTAACCATTAATAATAATTAAAATTAAATGATGCCAATAATATATATGAAAATCAATATACATTTGGAAGAATATTAAGGAAAAATTCCTAGCAACTCCTAACCTAGGAAAAAGGCCATTTACCAAGTTTTAATTTCTGACTATGCCTGAATCTCATGCTACTGTTTGCCAGTTAACTATGTGCCAGCCACAAACAGCCCACCTATTATAATTTTTAGGTTATCAGTAATGATTCTGACACCATTAGACTAAACCATCATTATTATTAAAGAGGAAAGCATTTATCACAGCATTTGACAGGCAGCAGATTTCCAAAAATGTTACTTTTGCTTAAGCCAACTCTGTTTGCATTTCAATGATAAGAAAGAGTGGTATGTGGAAAGATAAGATTTAATGTTGAATTCCATTTTTCATAAGATGAAGAGAGTTGCTGTTATGTTTTTTCAATTTGTGTAGGTGAGGGAGTCCACCAGGCTTCAGGGTTTTTACTTATGGGACCTCTTGGGGGAAAACTGTTGTACCTAGAACTCTATCAAACCATTACATATCAAACCAGGCCATATCAAACCTTACATAAGCTAGAGTTTCACAGAAGTGTGTTGTTATTCCTCCTTAATGCAATGCTTTAACACTGATTGACACTTTTATATTAACATTTGCTAGTAGTCAGCTTTAAAATAAGACAACTAACAATCCTTCTCAGTATTGTGGATTATTTGATATCCTTCAAATCTTTAACAATGGTTTGGGAAGTACTGTGAGTCTCATGTACCAAAAATGAGCCTCCATATAATAAAGATTTACTGAGAGGGTACCCATTCATTCATTGCCTAATATGTGTTAGCCTAAAGTAAGCTTCTAGGATAAAGTGTTAAATGTGGAGACAGGGAGAGTATCTGTCTGCAATAATCTTTATTTATATTGGGGAGACATATAATGAACAAGTAAACAAAAGAAGAATGCAAGGAAATTTGAGACAGTAGTGAGTGTTATGAAGGATGATGTGACAGATACTACTGGAGGATGGAGTTAGGTATGTAATTCAGTTCCTCAGATTAACATCATGATCAATTGTATCACTGCAAACTTAAAGAACTTAATGAAATAAACGGGATTCTGAGAAATTACTGAAAAAATAAGAAGAGATGAAACAGGAGCTGGGTGACCTGAAAAAATTAGTGGGGAATGAAATGAATTTAAGGCCTCAGTAGAATAAATAATTCTGAAAATACAGTGAGATTCATAAAGGATAGACAGAGAAAATTGAACAAGAAAATTTAAAATTAGGAGTTTACAAATGCCAAAAGACACATGCACCTCAATGTTCACAGCGGCACTATATACAGTAGCCAAAACATTGAAGCAACCTAAATGTCTATTGACACATGACTGGATGAAGAAGTTGTGGTATATTTACACAATGGTATAGTACTCTGCCATAAAAAACAATAAAATAATGCCATTTGCAGCAACATGGATGGATCTGGAGAATGTCATTCTAAGTGAAGTAAGCCAGAAAGAGAAAGAAAAATACCACGACACCACTCATGTGTGAAATCTAAGAAAAAACCAAAAAAACAAAAAAGCCACTATGAACTCATTTACAAAACAGAAACAGACTCAAAGACATAGTAAACAATCTTATGGTTACCAGGGAAAGGAGGTGGGAGGGGTTAAATTTGGGAGTTTGAGATTTACAAATGTTAGCCACTATGCATAAAAATAGATTAAAAAAAGTTTCTTTTGTATAGCACAGGGAACTATGTTCAATATCTTGTAATGAACTTTAATGGAAAAATATGAAAATGAATATTTATAGGTATATGCATGACTGGGACATTGTGCTATACACCAGATATCGACACATTGTAATTGACTGTACTTCAATAAAAAAAAAATAGGAGTTTAAAATTATTAGACAATGTGATATAGAATATTTAATACATGTGTAATTGGAGTCTCCTAAGAAGGTAACTACTTAATTAATAGAATAAAAAATTTAGAAATAAAAATACATATCAATAAAAATTTCCATAAATAAAAGAACAGTTGAATTTATGGGTTAAAAAGATTTATTTTGTCCCAGGAAAATAAACACAGAACAACAAACAGTGAAACATACAGAAGTAAAATTACTGGACTTCAAAATGAAGAAAGAACTTTCTGTGTTTAGGAGACAAAATTGGATTACTTATTAAGGCAAAAAAAATCAGCTGGGAGTTTCAGACTGATTCAAAGCTAGATGACTTAGACTTACATGTCCTTAGAGAACAAAGGACAACAAAGGGAAGGGGCAACACAAGAATTTTATATCCAGCCAAACAGTCTTTTAGGTACACATTATAGAAATATAATTCAATGAGGCTTTCTTGACAAAATTAGTATTCTCTGTCACGAAGATCAGTAGGTAAATAATGCCACATTTTGTCTATATGGCTTTCCAATTTTTAATGTTTTATTCTTACCACCTTCTATTAATTTATCATCACTAAGTAATTAAAAGTGAAGTCATTCTTACTGCTTTCTGACTAAGAATCATTCCACGTTTTTGCTAACTAAAAAGTATATGCAGAAACTATGGCAAAATGAATCCATTTAGTTGTAGGACTAAGAAGAGAACAACTGTGGAGATTATAGTTCAGAAAAGGACACATTTTAAACAATATTATTGTTACTTAATAATAAAACAACATGTGGAAAAGAGAGAGAAGAAAACATTGATAGCTTGGCAAATGAGATGGTTTCCTTTATAGAAATGTCAACAGATTTTTGCTGACAAATCAAGGAATAGAGTGTTATTAGTCAAGACAGACTGGACTAGGTTAAAATACATGAAAATACAACCCCCAAATCTTAATGGTTTACCATAATAAAGGTTTATTTCACACTCATGCTAATTGTCTATCATGGGTATGCTGTCTCTGTATTCTATATTATCTTCACTCCAACACAGTGACAGAAAACCACAACCTGAAATATTACTAAACTTCATGGCAGAGGAAAGAGACTCACATTGGTAATGTCAATTCTACTTATGACTCATTGGCCAGAATTCATCCCAGGAACACATCCAAACACAAGATTATCAGCAACGGCAACCCCACCACATGTCCAGAATCGGAGAACTGGAATACATAACAAAGAGCACTAATTGCTACCCTATCAAGATATAAATATATTTAAGCCAATTAAAAATACCACCAAAATAGCTAAGAAGAAAACAATGAGGAAAAATTAGGATGTGGAGGAGAGGAGGAGAAAATAAGGAAGATGGGAGGAAGTGGAAGTTTCCTCGTAAGTGGGAGTTGGTGAATATTGCTTAATAAAGTAGAGAAATGAGTATACCATATATCTCTGCTGTCCAATAGTCACTAGCCACACGTGAGTACTCTAAATTAATTTAAATGAATTAATATTAAAATTTTAGTTTCTCACACTAGCCACATTTCAAGTGCTTGATATCCAGCATGTAGTTAGTAGCTACTGTACTGAACAGCACAGACACAGAACATTTTGATAGTCTTAGAAATTTCTATTTTACAGTGCCACTATTGATGTTTATAGTTAAAAATAAAAAAATACATAAAGAAAAATTATTATTATGCTTTCAAATTATGAGAACCAAAATGTACATACAGCTTGTAGTAACCAGTTATAAAAAAGAATATATAAATGTATGACTGAATCACTATGCCATACATCAGAAACTAATACACTATAAATCAACTATACTTCAATAAAAAAGTTAAAAAAAATGCACATACATAAAAACAGTCAAAACAGCCAGACAATAAAAAATGAAATAAAAATTAAAAAACTGAGAAATTACATTGTAAAACATGATAACAAAACTAAGAACAAAGATATATGTCATACCAACAAATTTGACTACAAAAATAAAACACTCAGATCTAGGCTCATGTGTATAAACTCAAATATATATAAGCATAAGAAATAAAAATTGCTTACATTTTTGAATGCTCATCATGTGCCAGGCAACTGATAAAACAGTGTAGTGTAGATTACCTCATGTAATACTCATAATGAGTTACGAGGGAGGTATTGTGTCCCCTCTACCAAATTCGTATGTTGAAGCCCTAACTACAAATACCTCAGAACATAGTTAAATTTGGAGATAAGGCCTTTAAAGTGATGATTAAGTTAAAATGAGGCCATTAGGATGGAAGCTTTTATTTTGTCTTTTAGGATCATTGTATCACTTTATTAAAACCTATGAAAGATTAATATGGTTCCCAGTAATAATTTCAGGATGCTAATTCAGGGAAAATAGATAAGGGTGTGTGGCCTTCTCAACTAAGCCCAATAGGTTCAAGGATACTACACAAAAGTTTAGAAAGGTATGACTTAAAAAAGACTATCGTTGAGGCTACTGGCACATGTCTTTACATGGAGAGGGAGAGACACCAGGGGCACATGTATACAGAGGAATGACCACGTGAACAGGCAGTAAGAGGGCAGACATCTGCAAGTAAAGGAGAGAGGTTTCAGAGGAATCCAACCTTGCTAGCACCCTGATCTTGGCCTTCCAGCCAGAGAAAATAAGAACCAGAACCATGAGAAAATAAACTTCTGTTGTTTAAATAACCGAGTCTGTGATATTTTGTTATGGTAGACCTAGCATATTATTACAGTAATATCAATATACTTGTTTTATTATGATAAAACCAAAACATTGACATGTTAAATAATTTAATGATGATTACAGAGCTTGAAAACAGTAGAGGGTAACTGTGAACCCCGGATGTCTGATTCTAGATCTTGTTTTCTTAACTCTTTCACCAAAATTGGTCATGAATTTGAACAAAAGCCAGTCTCAATGAATTTCATGACTGTACACTGGAATTCAGCGAAAAAAAAAAGATTATTAGAAAATCTCCAACTGTCTGGAAATTAAAAAATAAACTTTAAATAATTCACTGGTAAGAGAAGGATTTCAAATCCAAAATTTAAAAATACTTTTAACTGAATTATTAAGAAAATATAACACAAGAGAAAACTTGTGGGATGCAACCAAAGCAGCCTTTAGAGGGAAATCAGAACCCTTCGTCACATGAATTAAGAAAAAACAAGCTTAAAAACCAATTAACTAAACTTCCATTTCAATAAATTAGGAAAAGACCAGTATATTAAACCTATAAAGGGAGAAGAGAAGAAATAACGAAGAAGAGGTGAAATCAACAACAGAGAAAATCAAGAGAAAACTAGCAAAACTAGAAGCTGGTTCTTTAAAACTAGTAATAAAACAATAAACCCATAGCAAGATTGATCAAGAAAAAGAAAGGTAATTTTGTTCAAGATCATCAAAGGAGTCTATGAAATGGACAAACCCCTCAAAAATTAAAAAAAAAAAAACTCAGCCAAACTGATTTATTATAAACATCTGAAAAAATTCTAGATTATTAAGGAAATTGTATCCATTATTGAAAATCATCCCCCAAAGAAAATCTAAGACCTGTATGTCTTCACTGGTGAAGTCTTCCAAACTTTTAAGGAAGAAATAACACCAATCACACACAAACTCTTCCAGAGAACAGAAAAGAAGACACTCTTCCCAACAGTTTTTAAGATCAACATACCCCTTATTTAAAAACATGATAAGCATGTAACCAGAAAGGAAAATTAAACACCAGATTCTTTCATAAACATAGATGTAAAAATCTTGAACACAATATTAACAAAATGAATACAGAGATATATCAAAAAGATAATACATCTTGAACAATAGACTGTATTCCAGCAATGCAAGTATAAGGTAGCATCCCAAATTCATCCCAAGTAATTTATTAATAACGTAATGAGAGAGGAAAGCAATATAATTAGCCCAACAGAAGCAGAAAAAGCATTTGACAAAATTCAGCACTCACTCACGATAAAATTCTTTGGAAACCAACAATAGAAGTGACTTCCCTAACTTAATGAACAATATTCATACAAAAAATCTGCAACAAGCATCATATTATCAAGATGGTGAAACTGTGCATGCTTCCTTACTGACATAAAACATGAAGTAATGATGCTTGCTATCATCAGTCAATACTGTACTAGAGGTCCTATCCAATACACTAAGATAAGAAAAGTGAAAAATGGCATAAGGATTGGAAAAGAAACATAAAACTGTCATTATTTGCAAATGATGTGATTGGTTTTGTAGAAAATCCAAAATAATCTGCAGATAAAACATTAGAACTGGTAAGTGAGTTCAGTGAGGTTACTACATTTAAGTATAAAAACATCAATTCTATTTCTGTTTACTATTAATAAACAAATAGAAAAACTAGATTTTAAAATATACATATGCCTCTTACAATAGAATTAAAAAAAAATAAACTACCAAGGATACCAAAAATAAACTACCAATAAACTACTAGTGGGAATGGGAGGTACTGAATTCATTGACGGATTCATTATTGTAAGGATATCAATTCTCCCAAACTAATCTATTATTTAACACAGTCTCAAACAAAATTCCAGCAGGTTTTGTAAAGATATTGAAGAGTTTTAGAAGTTAGATGTAAATACAATCATCAAAGAATAGCTAAGGTGGTCTTAAAGAGGAACAAAACTAAAGGGCTTATCCAATCAAGATTTATTGTACTACACTGTATACCTGTAATAATTAAAGCACTATGCTACCAGTACAGGAATAAACAAATAGACTAAACAGACAGAACAGGAATCCAGATAGAGAACCACACAAATATAATTACTAGACTTATGATACTGCAGAGCAGAGGCTAAGAGATCATCTTTTCAATAAATGGTGGTAAGCCATTTCGATGACTGTACTGGAAAAAAAATTAAATTGTATCCTTTAACACATACCACGTTCAGTGATCAACTTCACGTGAATTCTATAGCTAAAAGTGAAAAGTAAAACAATAAAACTTCTAGAGGAAAACATGGTTGAACATACTCATGACCTGAGACTAAGCAAAGATTTTTTAAAAATAGGATATAAAAATTGCTAATCATAAAGAAAACATTTTGATAAACTGGATTACATTGATATTAAAAACTCCTGTTCATAAAAAGGCAAGCAACACAATGATATATTTGATAAAACTCTTCAATCCAAAATCTAAAAATAAATCATATAAATCAATTAAGAAAACAAAACCTGCTAGAAAAAATGTACAAGAGACTTGTACAAAAGTATAGAAATTAAAAAATATATATATCCAAATAGCTAATAACATGTAAAAGGTGCTCAAATTCTCTAAGTTATCAAGAAAAGACAAATTAAAACCACAAAGAAATATCACTACATGCCCATCACCAAAATGACTAAAATTAAGAAATAAATAAGTGAACAGATAATACCAAGTTTCTGTGATGATTAAGAACATCTGGAAATCTCATTCACTGTTGACATAAGTATAACTGAAAGCACTTTGGAAAACTAATTAGTAACATCTACTGAAGTTGAACATATGTCTACCTTGTATTTAAGCAATTCCACTGTTAGGTATACATTTGTCAACCAAAATAATGTATAAAAATGTTCATAACAGCACCATTCAAAATAGCTGTAAACTGCATAGTAACACAGTGAAGTACTATAACAATGAGTGTGACCTATAATCCTATCTACAAAGTATGGATGTATTTCACAATCATACAAAGAGCAAAAATATTCCAGACACAAATGAGACTATACTGCATAATTCTAAAATATAAAGAATAGCTCCAAATCAACCTGAAAAAGGCAAGACAATCCAACAGAAAAAGGAACCAAAGACTTGCATAGGCAATTCACAAAAGAGAATATCCAAGTGGTCATCAGGGAAATGCAAACTAAACAACCAGAATGGTAAAATGAAAATGAAAGAAAATATCAAAAGTTGGCAACCGTGATGAGGAACCAGAATTCTCATATACAGGCTGGTGAGAGTGTAAACTGGTACAACCATTGATGGATCATACTTTCCAAAGTTTAAAAAAATTTTTATTTTAATTTTACTTATTTATTTTTTAACTGAAGTATAGTCAGTTTACAATGTCGTGTCAGGTTCTGGTGTACAGCACCAAAGTTAACCCATGTAGATATACCCTGTGATCCTACAACTTCATCCTTTGCTATATACCCCCCAGAAACATACACATAAGGCCAACAAAAGACATGTACTAGAATATTCTTAGCAGCACTAGTCATAATACACCCAATCTGGAAATGTTCATGATACCAAAATGTTCATCAACAAGGAAACAGATTTATTAACTACAGTATTGTATATAATGGCATACCATACAATGAGAATGAATGAATTACATCTATACATAATACAGATAAATCTCACAAACATAACATGAATAAAAGAAGTCAGATGTGAAAGTGTACATACTGTAAAAACCCATTTCTAACAAGTTAAAATGAAGCAAAACTAGTCTGTAATGTGAGAAGTCAGAGTGATGATTCCCCTTGATGTCAGGGAAAGAGGGCAGGGCAGTGATGCAAAAGGGACATAGGGCACTTCTGGGTTCAAGCCAGTGTTCCGATTTTTAATCTAGTTGCTAGTTACATGAGTATATTTCCTTTGTAAAAATTCATTAAGCTGTACACTTATGATTTTTGTTTAATTTATTATTTTAATACTTCAATAAATAGTTTGCATAAAAATAAAGAGTAAGAATTCAACAACTATGATATCTATTGGGAAGGAAAAAGTGGCCTTAAAAGATTCTAAGGTCCTTTGATTTTAAAGAGGGTTAAATTACTAACCAATATTACACTAAGTCAAGATTGCATGGTATATTCTCTGAAACCAAAACATTAAATTAGTAATACTAACTTAAAAAAAACAACTAAACAAACTTCTGCGGTCATACCCACACTGAATCAGATCTGACTACAAGAAGCAACTGTGAAAGGAACTGACAAGCGGCTGTTACCATTATCACATTCCTGAGGTACACCACAGTGTCCATCACCTCCACTGCCACAAGCCCTGAGTCCCCTGTCACGTTTTAGTCCCACAATCAATGCACCGTGGAGCATTTTTCACATATTATTTCCTCTCTAACAAAAATCTTTAACTTCTGCAAGGCTGATATATGAAGATATGTCAAGATCCTTGGGAAAAATAAAATCTTGTGAAAAAAGTGCTGTTTGTTCACCATGAACAGAACATTGCAGACTGTATCATTAAATGCCTATTGCATTCATCCTCCTAAAACCTTGAACCTCCTGCCTCTTTGCAGGGAAGGGTTTTGTTGCTGTTGTTTTCCTAAATGATGTCTTCTCTGAACCTTCCTATGACAACACAAAACCAGAAGGTATTAAAGCTCAATACATTCGGCTACTTTGAGCTTCAATATAATACTATATATATATATAATATACATAATACTAAAATCTGCCTGTCCATCTACCTATTTCACACTCTTTATCTTAAGTGAAATAGAGCCAAGCAAGAAACAACTTTAAAAAAATAATGATCCACTAAGTAAGTATGTGATTTAGGAATCTGGGAAGATAAGGATGCAGCAAAAAACATAAGATCTACCTTCAAACAGCTAACAGAATGAAGGAAGAGCTGGTGAAATTAATAGGTAGATTATTAACCAAAACAAAAAGTGCTCTGCTATGGATTCACAGAGGAGAAATTCCCCTGTTTAGGAGGAAATGAAGAGCAAAGCAATTAAATCTCTTTGATAAGTATTTCAGACAAAATGACAGATTTACTAAATTAATGTAGGTCACAGAACAGGGGACCCTAATGAGCATTCTAAAATTTAAGTAAAATTTCAGGTGAAAAAAAAAATACATTTGCAAGAACAGGCCACTTTTACTATTACATTCAACACTATTGAAAATTTGTTATAAGATGCTTTGATAATTTTTGGATTTTACAAAAAAAAAAGGTAAAGTTTCTACAAATTTAATTAGATAAACATGCCTACCACCATGTCAGATACTGAGCTACATATTTAATGTAATTCTCATATATAAGGTGATCTTTACAAAACCCCTGAAAATGAGGAACTGTTACAACAGTCTAAAAGATAAGGAAACTGAGGTTCAGAAGGTTTAAATTTCTTGCTCAAGGTCAAACAGCTAGCAATTGGCAGAGGAGGACTTGGACACAGGCTTGCTTGTGTCTAAGATAGTCACCTTTTTATATTATATCACGCAGCTGCCTAGAGTTTCTCGACAAAAACACAGACATCATTCATAATAGAAATTAATACATCAGTGACAAACTAGTGAAAGAACAGTTGAGAGATGAAGGAAGTGGTGAAAGAAACAATCTTGTGTCCTTTGTGTAACTGCCTAGGCATGCAGAAAGCTGGTTCCATTAAGGAGTTAAAATATATAGCTCAGCTAAAGTAAATTAAAAGGTGCTGTATGAATCAAGTGCAGTTAGATTTGGAGGAAAGTGCATGTGTTATTCTTTACACCTTGGCATGTGTGATCGATGTCAGTTTGAGGCTTTACAGAATAAAAAGTGCTGACAAACAAGGGAATCACTTTATTAATGTGCTGTGAAAGGATAAATGAAGCTTGAGAAACTTTCTTTGCCCTAGACTCAGCACACTGGGAAGGCTGGCAAAGGTAAACACCAACTTGGGATGATCTATTGCACCTCCTGAACAGTTTTTCAATGGAACCTCCCCTCTAGATTAATTCTCCATGTTCACAATTTTAAAATTCTTGGTCTCACTTTGACACATCTCAAAATATCTGGCTAAGTTATCATATTCATTTTTCTAGTCCACAAACCTTCCACTCATTCCTTATCCAAAGTCACCTCTCCTGAAAGGCAGACTCATCAGGTGTCCTTCTCAGAACTTCTAGAGAAAATACATGAAGAATTTGTGTATCTTAGGAGGAACCAATCAATGCTGTCACAGTGGGATTCATGGGCCCTAGGAAATTCCACAAGCCCAACCATTCTCCAACATCATGCTCCTATGATTCTTCTTTGCAATTAGATATTCATTCTATATTCTTAGAAGTTTTTTTTTTTAAATTTTTCAAGAGTTCCTTTTCAAAATGCAAACACCAAAAATTGTTATTAAATAAAATGCACCTGGGAAAAGCTAGGAAAAAGGTAAAGAAGTGATAGGACCTCTAGAAGGAATTCAAAGGCAACCTATACATATTCCTGGATCAATGATAAATGTCCTCTTAAGCTTTCAAAGTCCTTGTCAGTAAACTTCTCCAACTTTCTCAGATCCCAGGTCACCCTTTCCTTTTTTTGAGAATTGACTTGTTCCTCCAGGCCAGGTGAAATGGTACCCATTGAGAGGAACTGTTCCAGAGAGAAGAGGTAGTAGGCAATGAGGTCACACATCTGAAAATAAAGTGTGAAAACCCCACTTGCTGAGCTGTTTAGGACCTCAGGGCGTCTTTATGAAAATCATAAAAAGACACTCTCCCTGGGTGGAGAGCACATGGTTTAGCAAATAGAGAAACAGCTGGATTTCAGCCCCTATTCCCACCCTTCCCAGGAGCAACTTTGCAGTCCACACGGAAACCACACAACCCCCTAGAAGGTTCTCTAGGACTCCTGTCTTGCTTTACAAAAGTCTGTTCACATTCACTGACTAGGCTTTGCCTAGCTGTATTGATTAACTAAAATTCTCATCTTTCAGGTTAATTTTTAAGTGCAAATTTCTGAGGTTAAAACTTGTTTGATATTTTCTTATGCGTTATCTTGAAATTCCCCGAGGAAATGGATGTTTTTTGTTATTCTGTGAGCTTTTGGTTTCATCTGTCTTCTGCTGCACACTTCGTACAGTTCAAACCAATACACAAACACATTCATACACACCTTGACACGCCCATAACCACTTACCCAGCCACACTCACACCCATATATGCACAGCCACACACACGCATGTGCTGGCACACACATGTATCCACATACTCACCTGGCCACACTAGTGCACATACATGTAACACTCACACCCATATATATTCACCCATACTCCTACTCACATACACGCACCCTCACCCACATACCCATAAAGACATCCACACACTCACAAAGCCACACACAAACTATTCCTCCAAACACTGATGTCTCCTCCTGCCCACAGAGATTATACGATTACACACCAAACTTCTTCATAAAACGTTTCCTTTCTCACAAAGCTATTCTCTCCAACATCATCCTTGTGCACTTATGAAAGTCCGGAATAGTTTTCTGACTCTTAATCTTTTCTTATGCTTTAGCTTTAATTTGTTAAATCCAAGAATCTGAATGTCTTTAGAAACCTCTGAAAAAAGAAACAGTACCTAAAAATGTCCCAAAATTTAAACATTCACCAATATATTTTACCTAAGCATTTCCAACATTGACCAAACAATGTGTTCACAAATTGTATTGTTACCCAGAACAATTTTGCTGAGGTTTGAAGGCAGCTAGTAAATAACACTCCTTTTCCCTGCAGGATGTAAGTCAATGGAGAGCCAAAGTGTTAGGCGGATTTTATTGAAAATGAAACTGGGTTGGAGGGGGTGGCTTTGGAGAACAAAGAGCTTCCTAAAACATCCCTGTCCAGAATCAGATACTCACCCACCCATCACTAGCAGCTCTGAATGTGACAGTCCTTCCTCCACACAGTCAAGAGCACACTAGATCTCTCTACGGAGCGACAAATCTGAAGGAGGAAAGTAACTGGCCAAGCATGTCCTGTTCCTTGTAGCCCAAACTCACCAATGAGAGGAGTCCACTCTCTTCTCATGACGAGAAGCAAGGGGCACAGAGGGGAAGGATGTCTTCCACATGGCAAGAGATGTCAGGAGTTGCCCCCGACCACCCCCAGCTCTTCTCTCATCTTTACCTTTTAGGCTCAAACAAGCTTATGCATAACCAGGGATGGGAACATCCCCCTACAGGGAGGGGACCAGCAGTCAATTAAAATCATCTATTCTCACTTTCTTAAGACCATCTGACTATTTGTTTGTTCTCCTTGAACCATATTTGAGCAGTAAAATTTTGTTCCCAGAAGACACAGAAATGTGCTAGAATCACATATTAATTAAATCAACCACAGAGCTACTTAGGGATTAATGCTGAAAATTTACTTTCTATTCCATTTCTTAAGCCAAATTATTTCCAATCTTGCTGTCTAACAGCTGTTTGGTAATAAAATCGAAAGGCATCATAAAGATAATCCCATAATAACATAATGAATTGAGATGTCCCAAATATAAACATAAACCTTTTCCCAAAAGAAACTTGATTCCAATGATTCAAGTCCCAAAGAAGCTGAAGCTCCAAATTCTTACGTTAGTGTCCAACAAAGCATTATAGATTAAAATCCAAAGAAAGTAAAATTTTACCCAAATTCTTGTACCACTCAACTTCAGTTAGAGGAATTCCTGATGACTGACAGAATTAGAAACTCCTCCACGTGGTGAACAGCTGGTGGTGTCCTCTGGAGTGAGCGGTGCTTTCAGTGCCCTAGGCCTTGAATTAGGTTACACCGATCTTCTAATATGTTTCACTTTTTGAGGAGTCCAGTAAGTTAATAAAACACAAAAGGTTCCTAGCAACTGCAAAACAGCCACTAACTTAAAAAAAAGCCAATCCTTAGTACTTAATAAATCATCCCAGGCACAATTATGTTCTCAGTATCTGGTTATTCTTTTCAGTCTATGACTGTAGCAGAAACTCTGGGGCTTCCGAGAAAAGGAAGACGGAGATCTTAGCTTCAACTCCATCAAGATAGTTAAGTATGGCAATGACCCTGAATTCACAATTTGTGAACTTCAATTCAGCTGAGAAAAATCTTCCAGAAAAATCTAATCTGGAAAGAAAATTCTCTTTTGCATACTGTCTTATTTCTTGGAACAAGGCATTTGAGACACCATGCATTCTTGTAAAATTAGAGAAGAGCAATCATGGCTGCCCCATTCATCACTTCTTATTGATGGTGACTTTCTTATTTAACAGGTTTATTTTAAAAAAGCAAAATTAATAAGATGTAGTGACAAGACAAGTTTAGTTTTGTATCCTAGTATTAGTATAAAATTTGTTCAGTGGGGCTAGCTTTATCTTGTCCTTAATTGAAAACTCAGATCCCACGATCATGCTTAGGTATGAGAAACTGTTGGGGTCATTTTAAATATCGAGATTTCAACTTGAAAAGTCCAGTTCAATGGAATAAGTCTTCTAGCTTCATTCAAGGCTAAATCCCCCCTCCGGAGCTTTTGGCAGGCAGAAGCAGGAGAAGAAAGGTCTATGTCTTCCCTCCCGACTCCACCTTATGATTTGAACCCTTTCTTTCCCAACTTGGTAACTGCAGTTTCTCATCCACCAAGTTCAAATCAGAGCAGAAGGCCAGGGGAATGAGCAGGGAATGTCCCATGTAACTGGCATTATGGGAAGATGGTTTACCTAAAAGGAGTTCAAGCTGATGTTTTCTTTCTGGGGACTTTGCTTTGGGTATGTGGAGGTCCCCATTGCTGCTAATCTCCGGTTTGCAGTTCCCTTGACTTGGCTGAATGCGTTTTCTGGTGGCCTCTTACTCCCTCCTTGGCACCTAGGAATTTGGAAATCCAATTTCAACTTCTCTGTTTGTATCTGTTTGCCCCTGTTCAAGCAGAAGTGACCAACTATCTAAGATCTCTCTCCATCCCTTCGTCTACCAGGCAGTGACCAACATCTTGTGAAAGGGACTCCTAGTGCATTCAGGATCACCTTATATTTGAGGATATGTGGGATTTTTTCCTGCTCTTGTGAGTATATTTTTTATTAATTTAATCTCCACCTCTATTGCCAAGGCTTTCAAATTAGTGCCTCAGAGCCTGTCCAAGCTGCAAATGCTATGGTCTATCTTTCTGCTAGATATCACCACAATAAAGCTTCTGCTGTATACTGCTCTTATCTACATTCCCTGTTTCAGAATTGCAGATAAAACATGCGTAAATCAAACTCTGTCAACTCCAGAGACAGTCATCAAGGCTACTGTGGCTACCATGAAAATGTGCTATCTGCAGACCTCCAGCTGACCAAGGGCTTGAGCTTTGGGCTCAAATTCTATGGCTGAACTTATACTGATGCAGCTCTTCCCACAATTTTGCTTTCAACCAATGATTAAGCTGGAGAAGGATGCTAGGATGGGCCTGCTCTCAGAAACACAGGACTCCTCTGACAAACTACGAACTCTAGGACTCCCTGACAGTCTTGGGAATTTTCCTTAGACCCCCTCCTTCACTCGGGAAAGACTTGCATTACAGTCTGATGGTTCTCTCAGCCTCCCTTCCCATTTTCTCTCCCAATCATTTGCTCAAACAAAAGCTTTGCATGTTTAAGCACCTTCTGGGGTCTGCTTCTCAGGAGATCTGACTAACAAGCTTCTCACTGACACCTCTCTCACATCTTCCTTTCCTTCTGACCACACGTGAGACTCAACTTACAGCTGCTCCCTTAGTGGTTGTGGTTAGTCTGGTCAATGAGTTATGAGTGGAAATGACACGTGCCACCTCCAGGCTGGAATATTTACTTGCTGGTACAAGACTCACTTGCACTCTCTTTCCTCTGCCACAACAACTGGCAACTTTCCAGACAGTGGCTGATCTGTCAGCCTGAGTCCCCAGAATGAAGATGTGGAGCAAAAACCCAACCAGGCCAAAATGGGGACGTGAAAACAGGCAGAAACGAAACTTTGCTATTTCAGTTTACTGAGATTTCAAGGTTAACATTAATGCAACATAACCTAGGTCATCCTGACTGATAAACTCCCGTTCTCTTTCTTCCTCCTCCTGTGTTTCCTCTTTTGATAAAAGGCACTCTCAGGCACCCAAGCCTGTCATTTTTATTATATTCCCCTCCCCATGACTCTGCTGATTAATTATCCAAAGGGTTCCAACAACTATCTGCTCTTTTTTATTTCCAAAGTAGCTCTCACTGTGGTTCTCATGTTCTCTTGCCAACTATGAAACTATATTCATATCTTGTCTCTGACCCTCCATTCACTTATTTCTGCGGCTAATCTTTCTTTTGGCACACTGACATGCCTTCCATACGACACACATTAAGCCATTCAACTACTCAGAACTTCCAGTGTTTTGCTATTGCTAATTAAAAATTCAAATTCATTAGTAAAGCGTTCAATACTATGTTCCCACACTAATTTCTCAGTTGTGCCTGGCACTCAGCTTCACAACTGCATGTATTTCAGGCAGCTTCTTCAGTGGAGGATTTGGCTTTCAGGAAAACAGTAATCACAATCTAGTTTTAAAAAGTTCTACAAGATCTAAGAACTGTAAGTGACCCCATATAAGACTTACAGGATCTGGCCGTCCATGGAGAGAAGTCTCCAAGATTCTTTCCTTCAAGATTCAAGACAAATAAGATGATAATTTCACTCGTTAAATTAAATTATAAAGCAGCTATAGGAAATCTCTAAATTAGTGATCCCAGGCCCTTCCATCTTGAAATACCCCAACTGCATGTATTTTCTTTACAAGAACTCCAAAATGGAGTATTTTAAAAAATATCTTTCCTCATTCTGTTCATCAGAGTTCCTAGAACTATATGCTATTTAGGAGGATGGCAACTCATTAAATGTAATAATTACTAACACCCCTTCCTTGTCATTCAGTCACTCATATATTTAATAAGCACCTAACAGATGCCAGGGACAATACCTTTTCATATTTGTGTCCCAAGTGAATAGTATCCTGCACAGAATAGTCACTAAACAAACACTAGTTATTGGTAAGCTTTGGGAACACAAGATCAATTACTCACAATGACCTTCAAATCTTTGGGAGAGACAGTGAAATAAGCACTAAATGGAAACACAAGCATTGTGCTATGAGAGCCTGGAGCAAGAAAAAAAAAATGCATTCTAATTGTGAGAATCCGGGAAGGCTTGAAAGAGAATGTTTCATTTGAGCAACGCTTCTATTTTTTACATTAAGGAAACATAGGGAAAAGCACTGCAGAGTGAGAAACCAGTGTAGGCAGTATAAAGAGATATAGAACTATCTGACATGATTGGGAAACAGAAAATACATCAGAATTCTAGACCAAATACAGAGTGGAGCAATGGGAAATTTAACTAGAGAGGTCACTTGTGGTCATACTATAAAGGGCCTTGAATGCCAAATTAAAAGTGTTTTGACTTAATTTTTTAGGCAACTGAATGAATACTGTAGTAAAATAGTGTAACCTAATACATTTTAGAAAAGTTAATTCTAATGATAATATCCAGGATTAATAATTTTTTAAAAAGTTACCTCACAGGAGGCTAAATTTCTTTAATGACAATATGTTCATTTGTTCATTCACTTAAAGGAGCTGAATATCATTACACTGTGCTCTCCAAGAAGGTCTCTGAATGGCATTAGAGGAAAGAGTAGATAAGTGCATTTTCATCACATAATCCTGTTTGGCATGCAATCTGGTTGCCTTTGAGTAAAATATTTTTATATTAGTTAATAATAGCCAAATGATCTTACTTCTATTCAACAGGTTTATGAGTCATTTAAAATGATTAAGGACTAAGAAACCATAAAATTATTCTGGTGGATTAAACAGTTCAAGGATAATGACTATTGCTTTATCAACAGTTTTCCCACTGATCTGTCATTCCTACGCTCAGCAATGTTCTCTCAAGGCCAAAGTGATCACTTCTGGGTTGGTGAGTATGAGTGCCCTCCATTCTTGGCAGCCTTGGTTTCTTGCTTCACTGTAGTAAGTCCAGGTGTTCACAAGGCTGTTTTCATGCTTCCCAGCTTAATATCCTGCATCACTGCAGTGAAGAAGGTCCCTTTCTGATTATAATAATAATTATGCAGTAAGAGTTAATTATGCAATAAGAGTTAATTATTAGAACTGCTTTCTGCTCCAAATGTCAAAAGCTGGTTATACCACTTTGCTGCCCCTCGAGACATACAATGAGACAGCACATATTCAAATTTGGCTTTAGTATCAAGCTGGTTTAGTTTCATAAGTACAACATACATTTTGTTATATAGCAATTAAAATACTGCGAACAATTTCAAAAGATAGAATTCATGAACAAAAGCTCTCTCTCTCTTGTTCAACGTATCTATAGACAGAAAAAAGAAAATGCTAGCAGGTAAGAGTAATTTACCGTAGTTTCTTAGAAGTGGAACTCATAAAGCACAAGAAATATTAATTACGTCCAACTCCATAGGAATATGGGTCAGAACTCCACAAAGACACAATAAACCAAAAGCCTCAAAGCCCGTAAGTCTTTCCCACCTTTACGACCGTTCTAATAGGTAAGTGTAATGTAAACAAGAACATACCATTTTATAAGAACCACATATGATCTGAATGAGAAAGCAGCACAAACTAATTCAAAGCCTCTCAATCAATGTGGCATTTTGTTTAGCAGAGAGGTTAAGGGAGCGTAATTAACTGCTTAATCATTTGGAAAAGGACATGTACTGGAATGAAAGAAATTTTGGCAACATTTCAGTAAAAGACACATTAATAGCGGCTGTTTCAATGCATCTTCAGCTAAAGGAATGAGACTGCCTTTTAATACCACGTACATTTTTTATGATTGCATGCAATTCTGTTCTTACGTACCAAAATAAAAGCATTCCTCAGTCTTGCTACATGAACTCATGGAAATTATAGAATAATATATACAAGTTGATATCAATAAGTTAGAAAAAAACTAAAGAAAATCATGCATTTTACTGATCAATTTGTAAGGAGAAATGAACATATCCACAGTTACAATAAGACATTTCTCATTTCTGAAGGTGAAGCACAATTTTGTCAGTAACTGATAGAACAAGAAAAAAATTAAGAATATAGAATATAAGAATAAGATAAACATTTTTTTCAAGCACACACAGGACATTTAGAAAAAACACCAAGTGCCAGGTCAGAAGGCATATCTCAACAAATTTCCAAAGATGGAAATCTTACATATTTCATATGTATTCCGACTAAATTGCAATTAAGCCAGGAATCAAAAAACAAAGAAAGAAAGGTATAATAAAAGAAGGAAAAGAAAAGTATCTATGTTTGGAAATGAAGAAGAAATGGACTTCAGACAGCTCCCTTGGCTGGTTTGAAAGCCAGTGGGACTTATGGGAGGGCGTAGGAAACCGAGACTCTGCTCTTGAAAAGCACATGTGCAGACTTGCTTTTTCCTGATCCCAGGGCAGAGGCAGTGGACTGAGAACTGCATGGTGCCCTGGCCGGCCTGCCAGGATGCCTCAGCATGCCCCCCAGCCCACACTGGCTCGGGCTCCAGTGTATGTTATGTGTATACACACCATATTTTCTTTATCCACTCATCTACTGATAGACATTTAGGTTATTCCATATCCTGGCTATTGTGAAATATACTGTGATGAACACGGAAGTAAGTGCAAATCTGTCTTCTCGACAGTGATTTTATTCCCTTTGGATAAAATCCCAGAAGTAGGATTTCTAGATCATATGGTAGTTCTATTTTTAAGTTTTTGAGGAACCTCCATACTGTTTTCCACAATAGATTACAAATCCCAACAGTGCACAAGGGGTCCCTCTTCTCCACATCCTCACCAATACTTCTCTTTTGACTTTTTGATAATAGCCATTCTAACAGGTATGAAGGGATATCTCATTGTGGTTTGGATTTGCATTTCCCCAATGATTAGTGACACAGAGCATCTTTTTATGTGTCTGCTGGCCATTTGGATGTCTTCTTTGGAAAAAATGCCTACTCAGGTCCTCTGCCCATTTCTTAACTGGACTTTTTTTTGATACTGAGTTATATAAGTTGTTTACATATATTGGATATTAACCCCTTGCCAGATAAAGAATTTGTAAATATTTTCTTCCACTCAGTAAGTTGTCTTTTCACTTTGTTCATGGTTTCCTTTGCTGTGCAGAAAGTTTTGTTTTTAAACTTTTTTTTATTGAGTTATAGTCATTTTACAAAGTTGTGTCAAATTTAGTGAAGAGCACAATTTTTCAGTTATACATGAACATACATATATTGTCACTTTTTTTTTGCTGTGAGCTACTACAAGAGCTTGTATATATTTCCCTGTGCTATACAGTATAATCTTATTTATTCTATATATGCCTGTCAGTATCTACAAATTTTGAACTCCCAGTCTATCCCTTCCCACCCTCCTCCCCCTTGGCAACCACAAGTTTGTATTCTATGTCTATGAGTCTGTTTCTCAAAACTACAATGAGGTATCACCTCACACCAGTCAGAATGGCCATCATTCAGAAGTCCACAAATGACAAATGATGAAGAGAAAAGGGAACCCTCCTACACTGCTGGTGGGAATGCAGTTTGGTGCAGCTACTGTCAAAACCAGTATGGAGAGTCCTCAAAAGACGAGTAATAGACTTGCCATATGACCCAGGAATCCCACTCCTGGGCATATATCCAGAAGGAACCCTTCTTCAAAAAGACACCTGCACCCCAATGTTCATAGCAGCACTATATACAATAGCCAAGACATGGAAATAGACTAAATGTCCAGCAACAGATGATTGGATAAAGAAGATGTGGTATATTTATACAATGGAATACTACTCAGCCATAAAAACGGGCAACATAATGCCATTTGCAGCAACATGGATGTCCCTGGAGAATGTCATTCTAAGTGAAGTAGGCCAGAAGGAGAAAGAAAAATACCATATGAGATCACTCATATGTGGAATCTAAAGAAAAAAAAAAAAGAACATAAATAAATAAATGCAGAAGCTTTTCAATTTGATGTAATTTAATTTGTTTAGTTTTACTTTTGTTGCCTGTGCTTTTGGTATCAATTCCAAAAAAATCACTGCCAAGACCAATGTCTTATTTTTCCCTATGTTTCCTAATATTTATTTTATGGTTTCAGGTCTTATGTTTGAGTAATTAATCCATTTGAGTTAATTTTTGTATATAGTGTAAGGTAAGGGTTCAATTTTATTCTGTGCCAATGAAGGGGTTTTATCTGTAAGAAGGTTGCTGGCCCAGTTCAGGAATGTCAGGGGCAAGGTGTTGGTGATTCATTTAACCTTTCTTCATAGTGGAATCATGGCCCTGCAGCTCCAGCCACTACATCCTTATTTCAGACAGCGAGAAGGAGGAAAAGGACAAAGAAAGGAGGGGCAGCATCTTTACTGAAAAAACACTTCGTCTGAAACCCCTCATTGGCCAAGATCATGTCAAACGGCTATGCAAGCTGCAAAGGACATTGGTAAATTTAGTTGATTTTGGATTTTTAGCTGGGCATATTGCTGCTCAATAAAACTGGATTCTATTAGAAAGAAAAGGATATTGGATACTGAGTAGGCTTATAACAGTCACTACAAACTAAAAAAAGAATAATAATGATCTACACAAATTAACACAATATACTGCTGTCACAGACATATAAGCATAATATCACTGTATGTAAAATGAAAAAAACCTCAAAGTACATTTTTGTTTTTATGTGGATCTGTGTACATACTCATGAAAATGTATACTCAAAGGCATTGTGGGAAAAAATAGCCAGCGAAAAACACAAAAGAATATCCTATAAAATATCAAAGTTGGTTACAGCAGAGTGAGGAGAGCATGGGCAGTTTTCAAATATTTCTTTAATTTTGCTTTTCTGCATTTTTTTCCATTTTTCTACAGTAAGCATGTTGATTTTGGTAATTAAGAAAAAAGTAGCAAATGGATATGTACAAAGGATGACATTAGCTTAGAGAAGTTTCATGTATCTTGGAGAGGTGGGCAGCTGGAATAATTTGAGAGACTGACGATTTCTCTCAGGATTTTTCCATTAGTCTGCTTGCTTTGTTTCACTTATTTGTTTGTTTGTTTCATTGATTTTCAACATCAAAACTATTTCATATTGAAAGTATTTATAAATAGAGAGAGAATTTTAAAGACACCTGTTTACTTCCTGTTTTCTTTAATGAATTCACATTGATTGCCAGTCTGCCAAGCTTGATTATCATCTCCCCAGGCACAGGAAGACAGCATTCTTCTCTGCAGAAAGTCACTATGTTAGCTAAAGCTAATACTTTTTACAACTGTTTTAAATTAATATTTAAAGTCACAGATACCAGCCTGAACTTTTATCATGGCTATTTTTTCTCTCTCTCTTTCCCTCTACCCCCACCCCCTTTTTTCAGCCTACAGTTTAATTACCCAAGAAGCAGAGGCATGATCCCAGACAGAAAATAAAATCTAATCAATCCATTTCCTCCCAAGGCTCAGCTGCTAGGATGTATCATTTTCCCCAAACCCCTTCATTTCCAGCGCTGCTTGTTTGATCTTGAGCTGACTGATATCTTGTTCCTCAGCCAATTAGAGACAAGAAAGTGTATGAACCAAGGTTGTGGGGAGCGCATCAAACATCTGATGCCCTAGAGCCGCTGTCTAATTCTAACCACCTCCTTGAGGTGATTTACCTCAAAACAGTGAATCTGGCAGGAATTTGATTTCCTTTTCTGTGATCATGCCGATTCATATTTATTTCAGCAGACTGCTATGAAAAAAAGTGAACTAGTTTAACTTCAAAAAATTTTGTAATAACAAAGGACATGAGCCTAAAATAAAACTCTTCTAATAGTATTTGTCTACAAGATACAAGAACCAATTCTGCTTCTAGAATATGCAAGAATCCTAGATAGTATTTTTAATTTCCTTAAGCTATGTCACATTTTAAGCATTTCCTATCTTTTGGGTCATCAACTTTTATTAATCAAAAGGATCATCAGTTAGAAATATGCATTAGTGATTCAGGAAAATTACTTTCATTTCCAATGAGAAGGAGGCTCTTTCCTTCTGCTGGCTAGGATCTTGCCTGAAATTCTGACTTTCGAAACTCAACTTTAAGCAGCACATTTCAAGATCAAGAATATTGGGAAGGGGTAAGAGTAGAATTAGTAAAAATCCAGTCCTCTTATTTTTCTGATATCCATTATTTAAAGGGAAAAAATGAGTTTTTTGGTTTTTTTTAGCATTTCTCTGGATAAGGAATTTCCATGACCATAAGCTTAAAGCAAAGCACACGTCTGCCATGCCTGACATTTCAATGAGGCCAAAGACAATTAAAAAAAGATTTACATATGGTTCTAGATACGTTATTAGAATCCCTCTTTTTTTGAAATTGTGAAATGACCTTGAAACATAGCTCATTATATAAGAGCTTTCTGAAAATATAAGTAATGAAAGCTTTAATTAGTTTGTCTTTAAGAATGTCTATATCATCAAAGTGAAATTATGTGATCAAGATGTAGTTACCTCTTCTGAAAGAAAACAAAATTCCCTTTTGCAGAAGCAAGAAGCTCCACCCTCAGCGAGGGCATAACTCTGCTCAGGACTTCTTCCTTATCGCCAGAAAATGCAATTATGTGATACTTTTCTATACATCTAAGGCTCTTTATTCTTAAACCACATACAGGGGTCTTCGTGTCTAGGGTAACACAGCTCTCGGGCACCCACTCTACCAAGAAGAAAAATAAAATAAGCAGATTTGGCACTTTAATCTTTAGTTGACCACTCTTATCTTGTGTTCTTTCCTCCAATAGTGTAGCTCAGTGTCTACTTCCTCCTGTCTCCAACAAAAGACAGTCTTAAAAACTGGGTAATACATCAAGGTATCATTGAAATTTCATGATGAAGTTAATTCCATGGTTAACTTCTTTCAGTTACATATGCATTTTAATTATTAGCTTTCAATTTTTTCCCAAAATAGGTATGAACTTCAAGTATTAATTTTAGTCAACAGTAACCCATCTACAAACAACACTTCATGAATCAAGAAGCAAGAATAATGTCAGAAAAAAAAGAGACTTAAATTTTATGTGCTATACATGATTAATATACCATTTATCCCCAAATTATACATATTTATGATTCACTTTCCTCTTCCATAAAACAGTGTAGTAATTTAAGCCTGTTTCACAGAATTTTGTAATAAAATTCAGGAAACAGAGACACTTTGATCAGGTTTCTTATCTCTGCCATGTTGGTTTCCTTCCTGTCGTTACATTTCCCCTATTTAGCTAAGGATCTGATCTCCACTCTTAAATTATGTTTAGTAATTGAACTGTCAAATCAAACTTTTGCATCCCAATTGCAGATAGCACTCCTAAGTGAATAAAAACAAGAGAAATAAACAAGATTCATTAACAACACATCCATATTATTCCAGCATCCTTCACGGTTCTCTTAAATATAACTCATTAACTCAGTGCCAAGACAGCATCTTTTTGTTCTTCTCTGCTTTATATAGATACTCTGTCAAATGTCTAAATTCTTGCTTTTGTCTTATTAAAAAAGAAAAGTGAAAGGAAACTATTACGTAGAAAAATTAACATGTTGATAAAAGCAAATATTAACATCAAACTGAGAGAAAAGATTATTCATGAAGACACAGTGAGTTATAGAGTTCTGTCAAATTTCTAGTTATTTCATCATGGCTTATTAATTACAGATTAAAAATAAAAAGTCTTAGTTTCTATGGATAATGCTGAGGTGAGAATGTATGGTTTTATTTCTGACTCTTGACTTCAGTAGTGTAGAAATGAGGTGGTTATTTTATCTAGAATTTATAAAAACTTAATTGTTGAGTGAGTTAGGGGAACTTTTGAAACAGAGATAAGAACAGTAAAGAGAAAGAACATTCTTTCACTGTGTGTGGTGGGTAATTTAAATGTAATGATGAGTAGAGGCAGTCTAATGCAACGATTAGTGGCACAGGCTCAAACATCAGTTTGGACTGAATTCTAATTCCCTCACCTCCCAGTTGTATTACAGTGAGCAAATTATTTAAAATCTATAGGCTCAAGTTTTTTAATCTGTAAAATGGACACACTAATAGGCACTAACTCACACAGCAATATGTCAGGAGGCATTTAGCCTTGGTTTATAATTTCCTTAACTATTTTCCAGAAAAAGAATCACTGAATATAGAAATAATCATTTAAATACAACAAGTTTAACAGGGCAAATGGTTTGCTTTCGTAACAATGAATCAGTTTCTAATATCTTTATTATCTCAAGCCTCTCAAAATGTTTCTCCCCCAGCAACCTGATGATCTCTTCTCAAATTTCACAGAGAAAACAAAAGCCACCAGAATTTCATCTTCCCACCACCAAATTTAAGAACCTTCCTGCATTAACACCCATATTCTCATCTTCTATCCTATTTCAACAAAATATATGAGCATGCTTCTGTCCACTGACAGTCCCTTCACCTTTGCTCTGGATCAAATCCCCTCTCTCCTTTTTAAAGCCTATACAACGTCAATCATCTATCACTCTCCTGCATGATTAATCTCTTCTCTTCTATGTATCATTTCCAGGAGAATACAACCACGCTCTAGTATCTTTCATATTAAAACCAAATAAACAAAAAAATTCGATGCTACATCTTACTGTCTATCCGTCAACTGCCATTCACAGCTAAACCTCTCAAAAATGCTGTCTATTTTTCCTGTGCTTCCTTACTTTCATCTACCTTATTAATTCAAGCCACCACAATCTGGCTTCTTACCCACCCACCAATGCATTGAAACTGCTCTTGTCATGGTCACTAGTGAATTCCATGTTTTTGCCAAGTCCAAAGGGCACTCTTTTTTCATTCTACTCCACCTTTCACACTCATTTAATACAGCTGACCCTTCTCTCCTTGAAGTCATACTGCCTCTTCCCTTTAGAGACACTGTGTTCTCCTTGTTTTCCTTCTACTGCTTCGCCTCTTTGCTCTTTCTCTAATACCTGATCTATAAACATAAGACTGTCTCAGAGCTTGGCTTCTACTCTTCACTATCTATATAACTTTCAAGATGAATTTACCCTTCCTCAAGGTTCTAATTAGCATATTTAGGCTAATCCATTCTAAACTCATATTAAACCAAGAACTCTTCCCCAAACTCCAGACTCATATCCAAGAGCATATTTGAAATCCCCACTTGGATAGCTCAGAAATTCCTCAATGTTAACATGCCTAAGAAGGAATGTCTAATACAGCCTCCATGGCAACCTGGCCTTCCTGTCTTCAACATCAAATGACTGGCACCACCGTCATCCTTGAAGCTCAAGCCAAGAAAATGTAATCATTATCCTTGATTCCTCCCTTCTCCTTGGCTCCTATAGCCTATGCATCAGCAAGTTTTGTTGATTCTATATCTGAAACATCTCTATAATTCGTATCAATGAAAATTATTAGGAGAGAGCTTTTATCACATAAATTCAACCTCTTTAAAGCTGTTTTGGCTTTTCAGTTAAATATGATAGATAAAAGACTTCCAAAAATTGTATTCCCAAACCCATGAAGCCCACCAAAACAACCAAAAGAATGCAAAAAGAAAAATCTTCATTTTCAGTTAAATTATAAAATATGAGGTAAGTTTGCCATACTGGGAAATCCAGGCTAAAACAAGGGAGTGCATTAAGAACAGTTACATGTTGGTTAAAGTTGTGAATGAGAAACACTTATCTAAAAGGCATATGATTCTACCCTAACAAGATCTGGAAGGATAAGAGGGCTCACAAAAGTAACAGGGACTGTAAATGTGACAGGGACACAGAGAAAGTGGAACAGAATGGATGACCAGGCTGATGTGTCATTCTTCGGGTCTACAACCTAGACTGTTCACGGATGGATAAAATGCGGTTAAGGTAAGAGGAGAGACAGTTATTACACACAACCAGATCTCAGCAGCAGAGATGTGACATAAAGGACTCTCTGTGTCATAAAGACTGCTAGGACACTGAAAGGTGTGGTCACAGTGTCCCAGGGCAGAGGAAATCACAGGTTTTCTTGGGGAATTTTAAAGATGAAAAACCTAAACCTACATTGTTCTAACTCACATTATTTCCACCTCTACACAGTTCTCCAACTATATTCCTCAAATACTTGATCCATTAAAAGCAGCAGAAGAAGAACAACAACAACAACAACATATATATATATATAAACAAACACCCCAATAAAGTAGACAGGGAAAATAAAAGCAGGTGAGTGAAGAAAATACATTATAAGAACAAATACCCAACAGATTAGGGGTTCAGACAAATAGTTCTCCATGGTCTCAAATAAATTTCAGACAACATTACCTGTCCATAAAAGAAAAGCTCATAAAAGAGATAAATGAGTTTCTAAGACAGCAAAAGATAAAAGGTGAGCTGGCTGAGTGCAGGAATAAAAAGAAAAAGAAATGAAGAGAAAAAAATACATTAAAAACAACTAAAAACAAGATGACTTAAATCACATCCAGGTACATGTTGAAAGCCTAGATGAAATTATGAAGAAGGAATAATGGAAAAGAATATATAGGGATGATTATGGAGAAGGTGGTAGACAGAAGGCCACACAAAAATCCATCACATGTATAATCAGTGCTTGTGAAGCAGAATTTATAATGAATGGAACTAAAATCATTCAAAGACCAAAAAAATCATTTTAAATTTCAAATCATACAAAAATTCTAATTTGCATACCTAAACACTATTTCCCAGGAAAATTTATTTAAAAAATGGTAGACACTAAATTGTATCTTGATTGTGAACTTAGCTGAGGAAAGAATTAACTGGCAGGAAGAATTATCTGTAGTACATGGTCATCTGAATAGAAAATACTTCTCATGCCAGGAGTCAGGGAAGACACATCTACATTATAAGAAAATAAAGTGTCATACAATCATTTAAAACAGTGATATTATCCTTCAGCCACTGACATGTTACCAAACATGTAAAAACTTAGCACACAAAATCCTCAGGAGAATAAACAAGTACGCGAAAATAAAATCCATCCAAATATATACTGAATCAAAATACAAGAATAAGGAATGCATGAAAGCAAGACTGACATCAAATTTCTCACTGACAATGACAAACTCAAGACAAAAATGGAAATAGCTCAGAAGTTCTGAGAAGCAGTAATTCTGAATCTAGACACTTTTGCATAAATAAACTATCATTTGTAAAGGCAAACTCTCAACAATTTAAAACAAGTAAGGACTCAGTTTACTACTTATAGACTTCCTCTAAAAGAATCACCTTACAATGTATTTCAGCAAAAAGAAAAGAGAATTCATAAGGAAAAACTGTGATGTAAAAAACAACATTGAACAAATAAAGCAGTAAAGCATATAAATTCTCTTATTTATTTTCAGGGAAATACAATTGACACTGATTAATTCTAGATGGTATCCGTAAAACACAAGTAGAAATACGTGTATCAGTCAGCTTTTACTAGGAAATATTATGTTATAAACAACCTCAGACATCTTAGTCGTTTACGAAAACAAGTTTTCTTCTTACTCAGTTGCACGTGGTCTACAGATTGCTTTAAGGTGAACTTTCACTGAAAGAGCTCCATGATATAACATCAAATGGACAAAACCCAAAACATGGAGAAATATGTATATTGTGATAAAAAGTATGTATAACAGTGCTGTACCTCAAAATAAAGGCTGTTGACTAGCATCCACGAAAGGGTAACTACAGAAAACTGAGTGGTAGATGGGAATGGGAGGAGTTTATTAACAATCTCTCAGGGCTGCAAGCCTGAAATGCAAAAAGTCCACATTAAGCAACCCTGCAGAACCCTACCCGCCTCTACCCCTCCCCCACCCCATCCCTTTTACAAAGTCTGGGTCATTAAGAGGAAGAGCTGGTTCCGTTTGGGGGAGGGGTATGCAGAGGTTGTGCAGAGTCACTGACTGAAGAGGGGCAAGACTTCAGCCTGGTGTGTGGCAACCTTATCTGGGGGTTGGAGAAATGAAGGCTGCCACTTGGTGTTGGTTTGCAAACTCAATTGCTTAGGTGAGATGTGAAACTGGCCCCTTCACGTGGAGAGTAAGGGGAGCTCAAAGAGAGAGGCAGAGCGCTCCAGACTGGTAGGTAACAGTTCTAACACGCAGGGCAATTCACATACAAGGCTAGTCTTCAAGGCTAGTCTTCCGGTAGCAAAATGAGCAGATCTCTGCACCCGCCCACCGGATCCCTACAAACTTATAACTGGGCTCAGTCCAGGTGGTCTCAATACCACATTGCTCTTTCAAGGCTAAATCCTTGAAATGGCTCCCACTGTGAGAATGGTGGGCAGAACATACATTTGCCTGCCTGCACAAGGGCAAGGGAGGAGCTGCCAATTACCTGGATCCAGACCCGCAGGTCAGTCAGTGGTCACATGCTCTCGATAACCTCCTCCAACACTTGGGCTGGGGGGCTCCTGGGCTCCAACACTTGGCTCTGGGGCTCCTCAGAGCTGGCGGGAACTCTGATGGGGACAGCTACATGACTGATGATATGGGTTGCAAACTAGGAAGCTTGGTCCTGGGCCTTCCAGTGACATCCCCACAGCTGAGGCCGAGAACATGGCTTCCCCACAGCCTCAGCTGTGGAGGGCACTGCATAACTCCAGAGGCCAGGCATCAAGGCGAACAGAAACAGAAGAACATGCCCCTTAGCTTTTTTTTTTTTTTCCAACTGAGTAAACTCAGAAACTTATTTCCATACAGTGGAGGCATGAGTGGAGCCTTAAATTCTACTGATATTGGAGATAAAGCAGACCCTGGCATACAGATGTTAACTCAAGATTTAATTTCATTTAGACAGTGTAAAATGCAACGTATCTCAGACTGCCAAGGTCAGGGAAAGACTGGCTGACTTTCTATTTGTTAGGCATGATGCTCAGCAAATTAAATTATTTAATCTTCAAGCCCTGTGAGATAATCATTATCATTATCTCCATTTTATAGATGAGCAGACTGGTGCTTAGAGAGATTTGCCCCAAAATTTGCAGCTAGATTCTGGCAGAGCCAGCACAACTCAACAATTGTCAGCTCTATTAGTAATTTATGTGGAATTGCTGTAGTTGAGTGCGGGACGGATTAAAAAAAAAGGACTTCAAGGTCAGAAAATGGCTTTTGGGGATTAAATCTTACAGTTACTACTAATATCTAGTACACGGTAAATACCTAAAACATTCATTTCCATTCTCTTTTCTATTCCTCCTTTCTTTGTTGGTGTACAAACCTAGGAAGACATGAGCAATAAAAAAAATTCACATATATTTGGAAGCCTCAGTCAAAATTCACATATATTTTGCCATAACGTAAACTGCAAATGAGATACGGAAATGAGAGGAAAAGCTGTGTTAAATATCAGCTTCAGATCGCTCACTTAGGAAAATCAAAGTTTACCTTACCTTTTATCAGTGAGCAATTCCCAGTAAGTTTGAATGCATTAACCTTCGAATAAGAGCACTTGTCAAAGTTTCTGGCTTATTGGAGGCATGTATCTAGTGTCTGCTGGTAATTTTCTCATGCTTCAGAAACAGTGAAAACCAATGGAAGAAACACAGGCTTTAGAATGAAATAAAACAGACCCGCAATCCTAGTTTCTTCCCTTACTAGCTACTCAACTCTGTAAAAATTATTCAGTGATGGGGGCTTCAGTTGCTTCATTGTATCTTCACAGAATTATGTGACGATGAAGTCAGATAAAACATGCAAAGCACCCCGCAGAATACTCAGTGCAATGTAAGGGGTCAATAGCTCAGTAAGTGATTATTTTAGCTGGCTTTTCTCATCTGTCAGATCATCATCTTGATCTTCTGTTAACTCAAAGGGAAAGAGTTGAGATACACTTTTAAAGGGATACTGGTGCTGCAAAGAAGATTTCTTGATTGATTAATACAACAGTTTTATTACAAAATCACCCACCGCATTAGGTAATTCGTGTTTTTATTTCTAAGGCACCCTCACGTGCTTCGGTTCGATAACCACTTCCTGGGCATTGACTGGCCCTGACTACTGGGTTCTAGGGGTTTAGAATGCTACAAGTCACCCCTGCTTTCAAGGGAAGAGCTCCTGAGTAGTAAGGAGCTCAGATTAGTCATAAATTCCATGAGGACACACGGAATCTTCTGCACCTTTGTGATTCCTATGGCACCTAGCACAATGCATGCACTGAGCTTAGGAATGTTGCTGAATTTAACTAAATTTTGCCAGGGTCCCCTTTCCTCAAAGCTTAAGTTCAAATTTCTCCCACAGTATCACATAGTCCTTCAGCTGTGACATGCAAAGATGTCTGGAATAATTCCAGAGATTTTTTTTTTTAATTTTGCTCATTTAAGTTAATGCCAGTCTTCCAGATTTAAATGTTCCATCCATGTCTCTACAAATCCTATCATTTATTAAATCCTTTCATATCCTGGAGAATCCATCTTTGCATAGACTAAACAATAAAAAAAAAAAAGAAATCTTAAAAGCAGGAGGAGGTGGAGGAGGAAAGGAATTACAATAAGAAGATACAGAAAACAAATTCCTGGAAGAGTTATCAGTGAAGACATAATTATTATGCATTAACAGCCGACAGCTAGCATTAGTCCAAGGAAGCTGTCTGTATTCTCTAAGAAGTTCAGACAATGTGGTATTCATTTATAAATTCTTGACAGCTCTTTAGATAAAGTGCATATAAAATTTTTGCAGCAATCCATTATCTGCCTGACTGTACTTTAATTTTAGAGTTAGAATATATTTGAAATAATTTCCCCAAGTCCCAAACATACTTCCTTTCAACTATATGACCTACATTTACAGGATCATTAAAAGGAAAATGAGTCAAACAGTTCCTCTTTTCCTTCTTTGGTTCTTTGTTCTATCTATAGATCTTTGAACAGTGATTCTGGCTTGATCAATTGAATCTACGTAATTGTTTTGAAAAATACATTCAGCTCTCAGGAAGGAACGTTTTACCATCATCCTGCCCAAGCTGGGACTGTCTGAATGTGCTGAGAAATCCTGATGAGGAAATGGTGCAGACATGGACTGACAATTAAGGGAAAGGTAACCAACAGAAGCACCCCAGTCGACAATACAAAGAGACAGTCCACATTAAAACTTCAAGGTTTTTCAAAGAACCTATAAACAGCTGAAATTGGCTTTTGGAACTTTCATGAGATGACCCCAGCCAGTGTGCTCAAGAGTAGACTGTCCATAGTAACCTCTTTACTAGCAGCCAGTGAATCAGTTTTATTCCCATCACCATCCCCCCAAATGCAAAAACAAACTTCACTGATCCTAGAATATCTGTAGGTTTTTTTTTAACCTCTACCCACTTATAAATCATGTTCTCTGATGACAGTATGGTAGTTATCTCCTTTACATATGGATAAACTGCTATTTTGCTCGCAACTGACTAACTAAAATGGCTGAGTTGTTCTTCCAAAGTTGTTCTGACACAAGCAAGCAGCTCCATTATAAGGACAAGTTCCAGGAGGGTTTTCTCAAATGCCATGAAATAGTAACTCAGGATCAGGTAATAACAAAAAAGACTAGGCTGCTGCAAACTATGAAGCAAGTCAGTAAGGACTTACCATTTCACTTTCTGGTTTTACTTGCCCTTCTGGCAGAATGTAAACTCTATCAGAAGGCAAAGTGAAAACCAGTAGTGAGATAGCAGAATAGGGTCATCGTAAGTGCAACAACCATCAGGGGAGACTTCTTATATTCAACTAAACTTTCAGACTCACAAGACTATCACAGGCCTTCCTGACCTCAGCCGACTCTGGAAGATGCAGAAGGGAGTCTGCTTCCTGGCCGGTAAAGGCAGCGTCAGGCTTCTTCCTGAGGAGCCTGGGCAGCAGCTGATGCAGCCATCCACACAGCCACTCTGCCACTCCTCCCTCTGCTCTCTCACCTCACCTCTGTATGGGGAAAACTGCGCTGGTCACTTGTGAAAAACAGCGAGGAAGATTTTATTCAAGACTACTGCAACAGGGGAAAGAGACTGAACACAACTCCCCTGAAACAAAAGAGGAGATTTTCAAATACTGGGGTGAGCTAATGGGAAAGTCCTGGAGGATCTTCACTGGGAAAATCCTCAATGTGATTAGGCCAGCTCTTTTTGCTAATTGTCCCTTATTTCTTACTAAGGTTAGGCTCCTACTCTGCCAAAGAGATTGGGGACAGGGGACCCATCTTTCTTGATGATTACATTTCAAAGGGAGGACCCCTAGGTCCTTGAGAAAGATATTCTTGGATTGTAGAAGATTTACATTTCAAAGGGGGCAGAGAAGACTTTAAAATGCCAAGTTTTCTAAAGTTAATACTCTAAGAAAAGCGAGGTCAGGGGCCTACCATCAGGAAGAAATCTGTCAAAAGTTTAGCAAAGCTGAGGGGAGTGTTAAGGCAATCTGGGTCACCCTAGGTGATAGTTCAGGCGCAAAGGAATGGTTTTTACACTGGTTAAAAAGCCTCCTGCCCCATGGAATCCCAGATTTTTAGAGACACTTCCACAGGTCCTCACAAGGGACATGTCAAACTATGAGTCATCACATTCAGGGCGGTCCAGAGTATGGCTCCCTATTAGATCTTTATAATTCTTTCAATTCAGATGCAATTTACCAATCCAGGGTCATTTTTTCCACAAGCAAAGCTTCCTAATAACACAGACGACATTTTATCCCTGTCAGGTTTCCAAATGGGAAAACAACAGAAATTTAGCAGGGAGTCAAATTCTTATGTGGAAGGGGAATGATTTTTTGTTATCCTTCACTCTTAATAGGTGTCATACTTGTACTTTACCTCTTTGCTTATTCTCCAAAACTCTCTCTCTAATCTTCCAAAAAAATGCACATGTATGAAAACGTACATCATCATGCACACGTAGCTACACATCCCATCTGTCATCCTGTCCTGCACCATTCAAAGTTGGGTAAAATTTCTTCCTAGTGAAAGTTCTTTTCAGTTTCACTATTTTGTAATTCTACTAAGTTCAATAAGTGTGTGACTCATGTTACTGGTTATGAACATATACTTAGTTCTCTCAGTATTCTAATTTTCTATTTCTTTTTCTTGGGTTTCAAATTCATTTATCCCACCTTGGAAAGTAAGCCTTGATGGACACACATATTTGTGTATTGATTTTAGACCTCGTCCATGCAATTTGTATTTATCCAGTTAGTACTCGCAATGGCCAGGCCCTCTCCTATGCATTAGGTAAATATATGCCCTTTCTGTCATAGAGGTTGTCAGTTGGAATATAATGGATCTAATTTCTTTCCAACATAATTTGACAAAAATTGTTATAAGAGATACCTGGATGTGAAAATTGAAAATAAAAAATGAAAACCAAGGAAAAATATACCCAAATGTGTTAGATGTAAGGTTCAATATAATTGCTGTAACTATACCTTAAATTTAATTGAGTCTCCTAGGAGTTAGCGTAAAAAAAGCAAATATGGTATCACAATGTACATTAAAAGATGCTGAAACAAAATAGTTTCTTTTTTTCCTGAGGAAACAAAGTTTGGGTTAAACATTTTTCTCCCTGTTAATAAATCCTAAAGTAAATTTCTTACCAGGAGTTTTACATAGGGAGTGTTGTTGCAAAAAATTAACTTAGCATACCTTTTATATAATACTAACAGAAATTAAAACAAGATATCACTCAGTTATTTCTAAAACAATCTTGAATAAAAACTTGAGCAGTATATAAATGTATAAGTCAGTAAAAGTAACTCTATAAAGAGCTAAGTGGATATGGTCCTGATATACAGCTGCCTCATGTTTAAAGTGAGCCTAGACTAGGACCGAGAGCACCAAGAGGAGATGAATGGATCCTCCCCCAAAACCCTTTCCCAAACGGAATTCATTTCAGTTTTCAGATGAAAGCAGGCAATGGGATGCTGCATATGTTTCAATGATGTGATGAGGGCAATGGAGTTGCTTATTGCTACTTGAGAGGAAATCTATATGTTTGGAGCTCAATAGAGTAGGTATTAAAGTTCACATGGCTTTTGTGATGCTAAGAAAAACCAACAACAATTAGCTGGTGTTCTCTCACAGAGGAGATTTTCTTTTGGGAAAAGCACTGGACCTGATTCAGTCCTTGATTAGCAAAGTGTTCAAACAAGTTCCCAGAGTCTAGCCTCATGGATCATGGGAGATGCTTGAACCAAGAAAGGTTTTCATGTGGGGTGCCACCAGTCACTGCCGCACAGATGGGGGCAAACGTCTTGTTCCGCTTTGGTACATATTTCTCATCTCCGTGAATTCTGGTCCTGCGTGCCAGAATTAAGTAGCTATAAAATGTACACTCTGACTAGAAAACTAGTTCCCTTGCAAGGTAAAGTTATTCATTACTGGCTTCTCATACTCTGAACAATACCCGCCATGGGAAATATTTCATTGTTTAACGCATGCTGTGGAATTCTTTGTGGCAGTAGCTGGACGGCAAGGTCAGTCATCTTTTGACTTCGCTCTTGGCTCATGAGAGTAAACAATACTGTGAGTACATAATGGTGACAGCCTCCTTCTTTATGGATTGAGGGCATAAGACCAGTTCATCTAAAAGAAGTATCAAGCAATAAAGTTCTCAGATGAAAGTAAAGGGTGAGAATAGTGCCAAGGGTCAGTCCTCCTTGCCTTAATTCTTGTAGCATTATAAAAATACATAGTTTACAACATGCAATAACATGGCCTTATGTATTAAGGCCACAAATCTTGTCTGCTGGTTAATCCCAGCAGAGCCAAACTGGGTGAAAAAAAAATTATCCTATTCCTTACACAAGCTACTCATTTGGAATACAAAGAAATCATTTTGCATTGAAACATACATCACAACCACTCAGAAGGAAAGCTGATTTTGTCTGGTGGACCTGGGAAAATAAATCAAGGAATAATGTGGAGGAAAAAAAAAGACCTAGGTTAGTCACAGTTGATCTCCTTCTACAGTGAATTTAATTTACTCAGCAAGGTAATTCTCAGTAACCCTTTGAAAATAGCTACTTTCATCAAAATGCAGTTCTACGTTTTATTAATTGAGTTACCTAACATATGCAGGATAATAAAAATTATTTATCTCTTAGGTAAAATTGAGGAAAAACACAACAGGATTTAAGAGTCTTGCCCAAATAAAAGAAGAGGCATTTTTACCTTCAGTTTTGAGGAGCTTCCATCAGCGAAGTCGTTGGATCTGCCTGATGTGATGTCCCAACCTCTAATTTTTTGAAAAGCCCTTATCATGCAGTAGTCATCCTGCATTAAGTCAGTGTTGCACGTGAATCGGCACTCCCAGTGTGCTCTAAACACGGGACTGTGGTTCATACCTTTCCCCACCATTCTTCTCATCCTGATTAACAAACAGGAGAGAAACAAAAAGCGTTTAGTAGATTATTTGTGTATTTATTTGTTCTACAAATACTTGGTGAGTGTCTGCCACATTTCAGACACTGCCATTTCTAGGGATAAAGCAATGATTAAGACGGATATTCATCTTTGTCTACATGGAGCTTATGATCTAGTGAAATAAAAGAAATCCTCAACCAGACATTTTCAGGGTGGTGAGGGCTACACATAGGGGAGGTCCAGGCACTCTGGGCACAGAAGGGCTCCTTGAGGAGGCTGACATGAAGGTTGGGCTGAGACTTGAAGAATCAGTAGAAGTTTTGAAGTCATCTTATTCTGTAGTCTCCATTTATGTGAAGAGACCTTATCGAAGAAAAAAATTCAATGGCTCCCTTTGTCAGTTTAGGCTTCTGAGTGTCCTGACCCATCCAGATGCCCTAGTGTAAACAATAAAGGAACAGGGTCACTGACTTCTTAGTCAGAGGTTTAGCTCTCCTGAGGGCTCAGAGCACTTGAAATATTTGTTTTCCCACTAATCTTAACCTAGGCTTTTTATTTTTTCTACAAAGAAGCTTAAAATGTCACTTGTGATTACTGAGAATTTTTTACATCACCTCTTTCCTACAACCTCTTTCTTCAAGGGAAGTCAACATAGGAATTCACACCTTCATTTCGGAACAGCAGTTCTTCACCCAAGATACAGTTTAGGGAACTTCTAACTTGAATGAGATAAAAATGACATCTTCACTTCAGCCTTAATTTTTCTTCTCTAACCTCTAAAAGGTAGCATTATTTTCATTTTGAATACAGACAACAAACCATGGAAGTATCAGCAGTACCTGTGACTTTACAGACCAAGAGAAGCCAAAGATTCTTTATATTATATATAAACAGGTACAATGTATAATGCTTTTGTCATTGTTACAGATCTTCAAAATTGTTTTTCTCCCACCACTGCTTAGAATGATAGCGGACAGATCACATGTGATCATACGTGACTGTGATCTTTCTACCTACAGCTGCTCATAATGCCCGGCTGGACAACTACACGGCACCTAGTAGTCATTCCATCATCAAATGGTAGCAAGTTTTTATACTGGTGACCCAGGCACCCACACTGAATTTTGGTATCATGTTTATCATTGTTTATTCACCAATACACAAACAAAGGTAGGTCATTCACATGGTTTGAATGGATAGTTCAAATGAGATTTCTTAACTCTCTGTAAAGATACATGTTTGTAATGTGGCACGAATGTGTAAACAGCCTTCACTCTGATGTAGCTTTTAAAAATAAAATTTAACTTTAACTTGTCTACATTTTAAATACACTATCTTATTATTTGATATATTAACAAAAATTCATCTTTAATATTTTATAATTGTACTATAATGGGTTTCCTTTGTAATCTTAGGTGTATTATTCTTATTTTATGCATTTAAAAACATTTTTATGAGAGGGAATGTATAGGTCATACCAAACTGGCCAAGGAATAAAAAACATTAAGAATCTCTGTTTTATAAACTAAATGCTCATCAAGAGATGAATGGATGAAGAAAATGTGGTATATAGGTATAGAATGGAATACTACCCAGCCATAAAAAAGAATAAAATAATGCCACCATTTGCAGCAACAAGGATGGACCTGGAGATTGTCATACTAAGTGAAGCAAGCCAGAAAGAGGAAGAAAAATAACATATGATATCATTTATATATGGAATCTTAACAAATGACACAAATGAACTTATTTACAAAACAGAAATAGACTCACAGGCATAGAAAACTTATGGTTGCTGGGGGGAAGGGGAGGTGGAAGGAAAAATTAGGAGTTTGGGATTTGCAGACACTAACTATTATATATAAAGTAAATAAATAGCAAAATCCTTCTGTATAGCATAGGGAACTCTATACAATATCTTACAATAGCCTATCACGAAGAAGAATATGAAAAAGAATATATATATATATATTTATTTACATATATATGTAAAAGAATATGTAAAAAATATATATACATATAAAACTGAAACACTATGCTGTGCACCAGAAATTAACACAACATTGCAAACTGACTATACTTCAATAAAAAAATACATTCCACCTGATACAGAAATTAAAATAATTCAGAACAGCCTTAGACTTGCCCCTTATGCACATGGAAGCATAATAACCATTTATTTGGTAACATTTTAATTTGTTGAACCCAATATATTCATCCATTTAATTCAGCAAATACATGCTGAATCCTAGGATCCAGACATTGTATTAGACACTGAAGATGCAGTAAAAGTGGGGAGATGAAACAACATAGTCTGTGCCCTCATATTGCACAGTCAAGTGAGGGACATAGATTATTAAACAACTTATTACAAATCCAGGTAAGACTACTGTATAGGTTTCTATGGATAGACATAAGAGTGAAATTTCCTGAGGAAGTGATATCTGATCAACTTCAGGAATAATGACTTTAAAAAAAGCTAATGTAATCTTGGGATGCATTAATACAAACTGAATTTTACATACACACACACACACACACACACAAAGAATCCCTGCTTTAGAGCAACATTTCCCTGGTTACATTGCAATACCAGTGCTGAAAGTAGCCCTTCTGAAACTTCCAGAGGACAGCAACGGCCTTACACTGGTAAACCTTGGATGCTTATGTAAAGAATATGGTAAAGGTGACCTAAGTTCTCTACAGTCATTTCTCTGCCATGCTGATACACAATCACTGGCTTGGGCTTTTAAAAAACATTTTTACTGAAGTATAACACACACACAGAATTGGGTACAAATCACAAAATATAAACTATCACAAAGGGAATGTACCATAGACTACCATCCAGGTCAAGAAATAAAATATTCCAGCACCACAGAATTCCCCTATGTGCCCCTTCCCAATCATTCATTCCTCCTCCTCCTCCAAGGGTTACCACTCTCTTCACTTCTAATACCATGTTAGTTTTGCCTGTTAGTGAACCTTATATGAATGGAAACAGCTGTAAGATTCAGCCATGTTTATGTGTATAGCTACTGTCCATTCATTCTTGTTGCAATACAGTATTCCATTGTATGACTATACCACATTTTATTTATCTATTCTACTGCAGATGTACAACTGCATTGTTTCCAGTTTGGGGCCATTACAGAAAATGTTCTTATGAACATTATTGTCTGTGTCTTTTGGCACATATGAAAACTATTAATAAATGAGTATGCAAATAGTCAATTTTAGTAGTCATACAGCTTTCTAAAACTGTGATACCAATTTATATGACCACCAGCAATGGATGAAAGTTACAGTGGTTCCACATCTTCGTCAGTCTTGACAATACTTAGTGTCAATCCTATTATTTTCAGCTATTCTGAGGTGTTATCTCATTGCTGTTTTAAGAATATCATGTGTATAAATTCTATGGCAGAAATTTACATACCAATTTTCTGAAAAACATGTTTCAATGTCAAACAATCGACAGAAACAAGAGACAAGTTTTTCTTTAAATATATGGATGCTTAGTAAAAGCTCAGACCATTTTTTGCTTACATTTTGTGTAGCTGAAAAAAAGGAAAGTAAATCACTGGGTTTCTATCAGCTACTCTCTGTAAGGGCTTAACGATAATCAAGACCACATGATGCCTGATTCCCAGGGTCTCACAGTCAGAAGGAGGAAGCAGACAAATGAATATGTGTTAATAAATCAGTGTGTTAAGAGCCGATGGAAGCACATAAGACATTACGGATTCTGTTTCAGGAGATCTGTAAATGGAGCTCTAAGCTTATGTCAAAGGATGAAGACACTCTAGACAGGTGAACAAGTGAGGATTGGGGAATTAAAGAGAACACTTATAAAAAGGCCCATCACCACCACCCCTCCGACGGACGTAAGTGAAATAAAAAAGATGGAGCCTAGAGATAACTGAGGTACACGTAAGGTCAAAAGTTCTAGAGAAGTGGCATGGGGAACACTGTTGGCAGCACAGTGGGAGGGACGCTATAAGACTGCTTAGCACTTGTGCACACAGACACGTCACCTAACCATTCTTTCTGCGCCCACAGTATGCTGGGTATTGCTGGGTCCCCTGGTGCCACAGTCTAAAATGAATAAATGGCCCAGAGGGCCACAGACCTGTAGACACTCTGGAGCAGGTCACGAGGCAGGATGAAGAGGGTACTGCTTTCATCTGCCAAAAACCAACTTGAATGAGGACATCTCAATGGATTCCAGTGGTTTTCTGACAATTCCAAGGAAAGGTCCTCCTCTCTCTCCCCTGTCCCACTAACTTTTACTTTAGCATGTATAAACACCTGGAAAATTAGATATAACTTCAGGAAAAGAGGGGGTATATCGAAACTGACTGAGATAGAGTTTCTGTCACTAGTAGACTGGGAGTTTAAATTAGAAGCTAATTTGTTATGGCAGAATAAAGAGTTACTTTTACCGTATACTAAGTTATGGGAGTAAGACTTGCATCTTCTACAGTTTTCTTCCTCACAGTGCCTGGCCACCCATATGTGGAGTGGGTTAGATATTCTCAGGGCAGGTGTGGAAGAAGGACAATAGGAAACAGAGTGAGAGGATCTAGCAAAGAGTCCCGTTTGATGATAGTCCACAGAATCTAGACTTACTAGGAAATAAAGGAAAAACACAGAAGCTAACACGTCTGAGAAAAGCATGCAGCCAAGGTGCTCTTAGAGTTTAAGGGTCAGGAGGGATAGCCCTGAATGAGGGAGGTGGAAGGGAGGGAGGGAGAGATGGTCAAAGAAGAGAATGCTTATACTGTGGGAGTTAAAAGCTTGAACTTCAGGCAGACATTTTTATTTTTAACCCTAGTTCTATCATTTACTTACTGTTTAACTTTGGACAACTTACTTAACTGTTTGAAGCCTCGATTTCCCTCTCATTAAAATGGGGGTCATTATAATATCTACCTCACAAGAGTTGAAATCAGAATTAAGTGAAATAATAAATCTAAAGGTGATAGCTCAGTGCCCTGGTACATGGTAAGTGCTTAATCCATGGCAGCTATTATAATTGGTCAAGCAATTACTGTTATGGGATTCAGAATGATATAGTGTCCACACTGTGGACAAGAGTTGCTGAGGAAAGACAGTTTAAGACTTTGGCATTGAGGAGGTCAAGCATATCTGGCTGGGTGGCAACCTCTATAAACTCGGAAGTCAGTGCAGTGACATGATTTGAGGTAGAGCAGAATTCTGCGAGCTGGATGCCACAAAGTACATTAGCCAACAGGGGGTGAGCAGATAGTCAGCAAAGATCACGTGGAGGAAGGTCATGAGCATCAGCGGCAGGAATTTTTTTCAGAAGTGGAAGAATGCAAGTTCAGAAGTGACACTAGGGGACCAAAAAGTGTGAGCTTCATCGCCCAGTGCAGATGCAGATGACCGCGAGAAGGAGCAGCATTCACTTGAAAGAGGTGTCAGAGGAAGAGTCCTCAGGGAGAACCAGGTTTCAGTTAAAGCTTAAATGGGACAAAGAGTTCCAGAAAGTGGGAGAAAGGCAGTAGAATTTGTGTACTGTGGTAAAAAGCATCAGAGGGGACCTGGAAAGGTTTGCGAGGAAGAGAAGCACAAGGGGTTGGAGAGACTGAGGGAGCCCTGAGCAGTGGTGTCCACCAGAAGCCCCTACAGGACCCTGCAGGATAGATCCTACGGGTGACCCGTAACCCTTTCAAAAGACCTGAAAAGACTCAGACTTCTCTGTGCTCTCAGGGTTGAAAAGGCAAAAGTGCATAAATCAGAAACAGGTACACACAGACTAAAAAGAAATTTGGTTGGAAAAAAACTGAAAGCAATTTACCAAATCAGCATATCCAATAATACTTGTCCACAATCCCCACTCAACAGCATCCCAATAAAACCCGAGACACTTTGCTAATGAAATAACCGCACCAGAAAGGCATCAGAAAACTACCGAGGCATATCCTGTTCAAGACAAGCACCAGCTGCGTTTGTTGGCAAATCCCAGAAGCTGTGAGGCAATGACTGGCTTTTAGGGAGCCACTTCAGATACTTCACTTCTTTTGGTTTAAAAAAATTGGCGTTTAGACTGTCTTTGAGCAGGCCTTACAGCTACTGAGAGGGCTTTGTGTCTCCAGGACACAGTCTCATCTCAGTGCCCTAGACACCTTTTAGGGAGACTGGAGAGATCTGCCTGTCTGAAAAACACAACTGCCAAAGTCAACTTTGACTGTGGCTTTGCTTCCAGTTCCAAGTGCTTTTCAAACAGCAGGGTTGATGCTGCCAATGCTAAATACTGCATGTGAAATAATAGCAACATCCATAATAAGGGACATAAATGAAGATAAAATCCTTCTGTTAGGAAAAATAAATAAAATAGTGATGGAGGAGAGTTGTGATAGGACCTGCTCCTTATTTAAATCCATTATTTTGCTGTCTCCAGGTAAACGGCACAAAGGTGAGAGAGATCTTTAAGCCTGTGTGGCAGAGACAAATTTTGTTAGGAAGTAAGAAGCAGTGCAGACATCTGTCTGCCAGGACAAGCAACTTCAGACCAGGTGAAACTCTCTTCGGCTCATTCAGACATTTGGAATAAATCATAGGCTGCCGGCTGGAAATAACCTGTTGGGAAGGATTTCCTGAGACGCTAATAATATGCTCGGAAATTCAACATGCTGAACAAAGAGAGCACTGTTGCAGAGTTCTGCCATGAAGCCGGCGCACCTGGCACTCTGCTGGGACGCCAAGGCCCTTGCGGCCACTGTCTGAAGTTGCAGGGGTTTTCCGCAGGGAGCACCAGGAGCTGCTGCATTTGCACGTGGTTTAGAAGAAAAAGTGTGGCAAGAACGTGGAACTGGGAGTCAGGCCGACGTACGACTGAAACCCTATTTTGTCACTCACAGTGTGTGTGACCTTGGATTAGTTACCTATTCTCTCTGATGTTGTTTTAGTTCCCTTTATACAAACTGGGGTTAGCACCGTGTGGTAATTACATGAGGTGAAGTATGGAAGGCATCTGGTGAAGCTCCCAGTCCTTAGAAAATACTAAATAGCACTTACCACACAAATAAAGCCCCAGATCCATATGCTTAATGGGGAAAGGAAGAGTTTATTCATTATAAAACAACTGTGCTGTTAGCTGATCATGTATTCACACCAAGTCCGGAAGAATTTACAAAACAGTCCCCAGGTTCCAGAATATCTTCCAACTTTTCCAAAAACCACATGGGTATAGAGGTTCTGGTGCGGGATCCCTTAGGCTGTTCAACATTCAGGCTCTCAACTAGTTGAGTCCCTCATGCTAGACTCTGAAGCTCTAACATGACCGCATGACCACCGCCTTCCTTAGTAGCCAGAGAAATGTATGCTTCCCAAAGGGAATTCTTTTTCTTTCTCTACTTTTCTCCTTTCCTCCAAAAGCCCCACCTCTTAGTCTCCTGTAGAGGTTGTCAGTTGAATGAATCTAGATGATTTCATCATGAATAAGCCCAAATGGGAGTGGGAAAGAGGATTCAGGGGTCCCTGGAACTTAAGGAGGTAATCAGACTTCTTAGACACTCAAAGATGGACCTTCTCTCAGCAGTTCTCCTGTGAGTTACAATATTTAAAATTTTTAAACTCTTCCTCAGCTGTAAGAGGTACTTTGCCTCCCTGGCTTCTTCCTGCCATGCTAAGTATATGTATATATGTTGGAAAGGTGAGTGTTGAAGAGGAAAAAAATCCTATCCTGCTGTCTGTCGTTCCTTTGGAGCTCTTACAAAGGGAGGTACAGCTACCTTTTTCCTAATGGTTAAAGACCGGCTAAAGTGTTCTTCCATGCCCTAAGACCAGCAAGTCTCCTGGTATGTTCAGCTCTTACGAGACTGCCCTGCAGGATCTTCCATTTGCTTCTCCACTTGTTCTTTTAAGTAGAGATGCCAATATATAATTCTATATGCCAATCTCCGGTACATTGGCCAAGAAACACTGGCTGGTCCCTTGGGCTATACCACCACTATTTCTTTCTATTCTTCACTCCTCTAAATGTCCCATCTTGTTCCCCTGATTTATTTCATAAGTGACAGTGAACTTAACCAACCCACTATAGAATATAAGGAAGCTTCCAACAGTCAGCCACCTCATACCTACTTCAGAAGCCTAAATTCCATAGCAAATTCAGGTCTCCAGGCCATTGTTCTTGCTATCATAGTGCTTGGTTTTCTTTTTTCTGTTGCACATTGTTACACTGACCCACCATATCCAACGACCAATAAGCACTTGGAGTTCATTGCTTAAGTGAGAAATATATACTAAAGGAAGTTGGTCCCTTTTTGTCCTCTTGTCATATACCACAAACCAGCGCTGAGTAGCCAGAGATTCTTTCTAAACTTTGAAAAATGAGACTCCAGTGGTGTCATTTCTAGTAACACTGTATACTGTGTTATAGTATATACATAGGAAATTCGTATATTGGCTTCACTGAGATGCCACTGTACAACCACTGGACTGGCAAAACTGAAGAAAGCTTGAACAAGTATCTCTGGTATGTCTGTGAAGAAAAGGGTACTCTCATATACTAATGATGTAAGTATGAATTACTACACTGCAAACATCTATTAAAATTAAAAGTACTTATACCATTTAACCTAGTATTTCAACTCCTAAGAATCTATGCCATAGAAATGAAATATTACAGTCTGAAGGGACATTTGTAGAGATATTCACTGAAGTATTACTCATTTTGGATGACAACAGAAGACAAATTTAACACCTATCAATAGGAAAATGACAATACATTTTTTATACCCACACCATGAAATATGACAGAGGCATGAAAACAAATAAATTAGAGTTGTACTAAATTCACAAAGAGTTTTCCATGAGAAAAAGTGTGTTCTGTAAAACAATGACAAAAAATAGGTTTTATACATACATATACCTCTTTATAAAACTCCACCAATTTGAATAAAAAGATGGGAAGTTGTTAAAATGGATTATTTGGTAGGGGTAGAGACACAGGGTAGCATGCTGACGTGGGGAGAACAACAAAACGTCCAAGTAAACACCTTATGTAATCTTAATCACAGTTGTATGTAAAAAAAATTTTTAAATAATGATACTTATGAATTGTTCTACACCCTCCAACGTGGACCTCACTTCAATGTCCTGGCTGCAAACTCACAGGAGGGAAGGCCCTGTACTGAAAAGTTGTGCCTCAGGCAACTCAGCAAGATGTTTTTGTTTATCTAGAACCTTCTTTGATCCATGCTATTTACTGAGTCCCTTAAACAGCTTTACTCTCTAGTGCTGTTCTGAAACTGTACTTCTCCTCTATTAAAAACTCCATATTCAAAAATAACAAAATAATGCCATTTGCAGCAACATGGATGAAACTGGAGATTGTCATTCTAAGTGAAGTAGGCCAGAAAGAAAAATACCAAATTATATCACTCATATGTGGAATCTCAAATAAAAGACAACAAACCTATTTACAAAACAGAAACAGACTCACAGACATAGAAAATAAACTTACAGTTACTGGAAGGGGGAGAGGGTGGGAAGGGCTAAATTGGGAGTTAGAGATTTGCAGATACTAACTACTATATATAAAATAGATAAACAACAAGTTTATACTGTGTAGCACAGGGAACCATATTCAGTATCTTGTAGTAACTTATGGTGAAAAAGAATATGAAAACGAATACATGTATGTTCCTATATGACTGAAGTATTGTGCTATTATATACCAGAAACTGACACAGCACTGTAAACTAACTGTACTTCAGTAAAAATGTATTTAGGAAAAAAACTCCACATTCCATGCATAGCTCTCAGAGATGGAGGAGGAGTGACCGACTTCTCAAACACCGGGTACCTTTACTTGTTTTTCTCTTGCATAGTCTCAGGTACACACATTTTTATCTAATTACACCAGCACCTCCAATAATCTTTAGAGCCTAACATCCCTCTTTCTCATTAATGAAGTATAACTTTGTTTTAGAAAAAGCCTATGAAATTTAGTCCAGTGAGATAAATCTGAAGGAAAGCCGCCTTCCCTTCCTCAGCCAAATCTAAGTGATTAATATGCACTCCCGAAAGACAACACTGAGAACTGCCACTCCTCACTCCCCGGTAAAGGGCAAAGTTATGGTGTAACAAATGTTATTCCCTTCACTGGGCTCAGAAGAACACACATTTACCAGGCACATGCAAGGGTCTTGAAACAACGGGATAATATGGTTTCTTGGTTCACAGACAAATGAAAAGTGATCCTCTGAAGAACGGTTTAGAAAATTTCATAGCATTACAATTCCATTCAGTGCTTCTCATCTTCTGCACAGCTCATATCCCTCTTAGGGAGAGAGGCCATCCTCCTCTTGTCTGAACTTAATTCTTAACCTCATCTCCATCCCCACTTCTGCACTGGGCACATGAGGAGCAGCCTCCTCTTCCTCTTTCCTCTAACTGTAGCTTCCTGCTAGTACACGGCTAATATTTAGGAAAGTTAACTACACACTGCTCCTCATTCTGCTAACGGCAAAATCAGCTGAGTACCTAGAAGACGCCCAGGTTGTGTCCAAGGAGCTTACCTATTTTTGACCAGTCTGAAAATCTGAGAGTACCATCTCAGATGTGTACTTAATTATCTCAATTCCACAGTTTCCTTGGGAAATTCTAGTCCACCATATGCCCAAGATACTGGTTGCTTTCTAATTTAAAAAATATTCTGTGATTGGAAACCATTGTCCCACTAGTGCTTAGTACAACTCATTTAGTCTAGCCTGTGGCTCCACTGGGCTCTTAAGAATAGCTTGAAACTTCTGGGCCATCATTCCAAACAAATGGCCCAGATTATTTTGTAAAGTTTAATCTAACAAGGCAGGGTCCTGAAAATGTTGCCTGTAGGACCAAATTCACTCTCCAAATACCCCTAGATCTTCTGCAACTTTTGCAACATTAAACTGTGATTCCCTGGGCACATGCATTACACCATTAAATGTGTATCCTCCTTATGCTGGTTACATAAGCAGGCCCCACTGCTGAGGGAAGCCCTGAGAGCTTGCTTAGGAATCTCTCTCTCCCACTCCTTAAAAGAAAACAAACAAACAAACAAACAAACAAACAAAAAAACAAACCTAGGAGGTCCTCAATCACCACTTTTTCCCCCACAGATGCCAATATTTCAACCCGGCTCTAAAATGTCTTCTACATTGATGACTAAGACTTGAACTCTTCTACCCAATTCTTGTTTTTTGCCAATTCTTCCTAAGTAGTCTCTGCCTGTTCTGTTTCTACTCAATCTAATTGTAATAACAGGAAGACTGTGGAGGGCCCTACAGCCTGCGGTCTGCTGACAGAGCTTGGCTGTATGAGGCTTCCAACAACATTTGATTCATCTTTGAGCACTTTTTTTGTACAAGTTCCATGGGCCCTTTCTCTACTACCTTAAATAAAACTTTTTTTCCTAATTTCAAAAAAACTAGAAGTCTTTTATCTCACTTTGCTGGATAGTGAAGATACTGGCAAGCATTCTCTACAATCCTAAGGACTTGTTTACTTTGCCAAGCAGATGGTGGAAAAAAGGTACCTCACAGTTGTTGTATTTTGTATTTTCATGATTAGGCATGAGAACAAGCGTAATTTCATGTTTACTGGCCACTATGTTTATTTTTTCGCTAAGTGATTATTCAGAGACTGCTGATATTTCTGTTGAGGGCTCGTATTTCTTATTTTGAATGAGTTTATCAATCCTTTTGCCAGAGTAAAAAAACAAGAGTAGACATGTATTGATTGTTAGAGTAAAATTGTCACAAGCATTTTGGAAAACAGTTTGGCCATACTTTCTAAACTTAAAACAGGAGAGTAAACTATGAGCCAGTAATTCCATTCTTAGAATCTGTCTTAAGGAAGAATCTCCCTCATGTTTTTAAGGAGATACATAATGAATGTTCATTGCAGCAGCCTTTGGATAGAAAAAATTTGTAAGTTAACTAATTGTCCTTAATTGGAGAGTATAGCTAAATAAATTATTTCCTTTACATATAAATACAAAGAATTAATACCTTGAATATATAAAGAATAAGTAATTTATGAAGACATCATTCTTGTGAAAAATACCATAATGCTGTATACAAACCTAAATCTCTTTTATTACCACTCCAAATCCCAGGTCCCTCCAGAGAGGCAACCATTATTATCAACTCCCTATGCACCAAGTACATAGCCTTTTTTCCATTTTTCCACTGATTTCATTTCTTTTTTCTTTTTGAATTCTAGATTTTGAATATACTCTTGATATGAATCCAATTTCTTTTACATATACTGCAAATACTTCATTCCAGTCTGTTGTTTATCACCTCTTTCTATAATCTCTTCTCTCTCTTCATCATAAAGAAGCTTCTGTTCTGACATCAGATTTATCAGTCTTTTTCTTTATGGCTTTTGGGGCTTGTCTAATATGGTTTATGCTATCCCATGTCATAAACATAGTCATAAGCTTTCTTTTTTTTTCCACATAGTAAAGAATTTATTTTGAGAAGAATAAATTATGACTTTGTAGTTTTTCTAACACAAATTGAATGCTAAAATGGTAGTCTTATTCTAAGGCTTTTAAAGCTTAATATTAATAAGAAAGCATTTAAGAACTTCAAATCTCAAGTTTTAGATCAGAAAATATTATCAGTATAATACAGAATTTTCAGCCAAAATTTACTCTTGAAAAGATGATAAAGGAAGGCAAGATTATAATTTCTCAATTTTAAGAAACAGAAATATCTTTGCCAAAAATAAAACTGCTATATTAACATTTTTAGATAATTTTACATTACAAGAGGAATCACATTCATTCTTTGGGTAATTTTACTTTTTCAGTCACACACTACTGAAGATGTCCTATAATATGAAAAATTAGTTCTTTCTAAATAGAGTAGAGCAATGGTCATAGTCATATGCTTTCTACTATTATTTTTATAGTTTTGGTTCTTGGTACAAAATCTTGATTACATGTAGGGCTTATTTTTGTGAATGTCATGTAATATAACCTTATTTCTTATTTAACATATAACCAATTTCCTTGAAACTATTTATGGAGTACTTTACATTTTCTACACTGCTTTGAAATACCAATTTTACAATACAGTATTTCCTCAAACGTGCCCAGGATAAAACATTAGAACTATCCTATAACTCTAATCCATTGAATTCACAGACACCAAATAAAGATCTCAAAATAAGTAATAAAACATTAGCTAGCATTTAAAACCCACTCACACAGATAACAATCTTTTTTACTAGAATAATCTCTTATTCCATATTGTTCATAGTAGTTTCACTTTCCTGATTGAACCACAGCTGACACAATAGTTTTAAGTATGGCCTACTTCTTGGGATTCATCAACTGTACAAACAAGATATACTGAACTTCATCATGAGAGACATATAGAATCAATGAAACTGGAGCACACATTAAAAACAGCAGTAGAGTAAGGCAGACCAATTAAGGAGAGGTGCTTGTTTCTATTCTATAGATGAGAAAAAATGAGGGATACGAAAGTGGTGGGATTTCCCCAAAGTCTTAAAGTAAGAAAGTGGCAGAGCATAAATTTAAACATGAGCAGTTAGTCCAGATTCCATGTACTTAACCACCACCTAAAGTGACTTCCAATTGGAATGATTAAACATTCATGAGTCCATAATAGAACTTTAAGTTTTCCTGCAGTGTTTACTCAAAGCCTGTCTATTTACCTACATTTCCATATGTAGCTTTATAAGAGCAATAAGCAATTTCTGCATGGCTACAATTTTAAACGTCATAGAATTTATTGCCATGCAGTTAAAAATAGCCAGACAAAAATCTTAAGAAAAAGTGTTTTAAAATGTAACAGTTCTCTCATTAATGCTCAATTTGCATGACCAAGACCTAAATAAAATAATAATAATAAATTATTCTATTTCCAATGTCAAGTAGATTTTCCACTTACAATGATGGTATATTACAAAGTAATATTTTATATAGTTATCAGCACATACCTAACACCTATGGAATAATAACCTTGACCTCTGACAGCTGACATAGCAGCACTATTCAGATGGTAACGTGTGTAGTTAGCAGAGTGCCCATCAAATCCTTGCCAATCAGGATATAGTAGCTGGGATCATTATATATCAGGTTATTCCAAAAAATAAGCAATGCAAGTGTAGCATATGCTGTTCTTAAAAATGAAAACTGGAAAAGAAAATTATAATGGGTACAATTCATTACCTTTTCCTTTTTTTATATAAGCAACTTGTTTTTTTTTTAATTGACACCTAACATTATATTAGTTTTCAGGTGTGCAACAGAATGATTTGGTATTTGTCTATATTTTGAAATGATCACCACAATAACTCTAGTTAGTATCCATCACCATATATAGTTGCAAACTTTTTTCTTGTGATTAGAACTTTAAAGATCTACTCTCCAGCAACTTTCAAATATAAAATACAGTATTATTAACTATAGTCACCATGTTATAGTTGACTACAGTCAATACCATATATTGAAGAGACTGCCTTTTTCTCATTTTATGTTCTTGGTTCCTTTTTCATAAATTAATTGACTATATGTGTGTGGGTATAGTTCCAGGCTCTGCATTCTGTTCCACTGATACATATGTTTATTACATTATATCCCCATGACTTATTTAATTTTATAACTAGAAGAGTTTATACCTTTTGACCACCTTCACCTATTTCACATCCCCCTCCAACCCCACCCTTGTCCCCTGCTTCTGGCAACCATCGGTCTGTTCTTGTACTTATGAATTTGTTTCATTGTTTCAGATTATATATATAAGTGAGATAACACAGTATTTGTCTTTTTCTGTCTGACTTATTTCACCTGGCATAATAGCCTCTAGGTCCATCCATGTTGTCACAAATAGCAGTATTTCATTCTTTTTTATTGCTGAATAATATTCCAGTACACACACATCTTTTAACTGATTTATTTATTTATACTTAAGTATAGTAGATTTACAATGTTGTGTTAGATTCTGGTGTACCGCAAAGTGATTCAATTTTATATAATATATGTATCTATATTCTTCTTCATATTCTTTTCCATTATAGGTTATTACAAGATATTGAATATAGTTCCCTGTGCTGTACAGTAGGACTTTGTTGTTTATCTATTTTATATATAGTAGTCAGTATCAGCTAATCCCAAACTCCTTATTTATCCCTCCCTTACCCATTCCACCCCCAACCATAAGTTTGTTTTCTATGCCTGCAAGTCTGTTTCTGTTTTGTAAATACATTCACTTGTATCATATTTTAGATTCCACATATAAGTGATATCATATATTTGTTTTTCTCTGCCTGCCTGACTTCACTTAGTGTGATAATCTTTAGGTCCATCCGCGTTGCTGCAAGTGGTATTATTTCATTCTTTTTTTATGGCTGAGTAGTATTTTATTGTATATGTATGTGTGTATATACATATATAGCACATCTTTATCCATTCATCTGTCAAAAGACATGTAGGTGGTTTTCATATCTTGGCTGTTGTAAATAGTACTGCTATGACGTTGGGGTGCATATCCTTCTGAGTGAGAGTTTTCTCCAGATATATGCCCAGGAGTGGGATTTCTGGATCACATGGTAACTTCATTTTTAGTTTTTTAAGGATCCTCCGTACTGTTTTCCACAGTTACCGCACCAATTTACATTCCACTAATAGTGCAGGAGGGTTCTCTTTCCTCCACACCCTCTCTAGCATTTGTTTCTGGACTTTTTAGTGATGGTCATTCTGACTGGCACACACATCTTCTTTATCTAGTCATGAGTCAGTAGACACTTAGGTTGCTTCCATGTCTTGACTATAGTAAATAATGCTGCAGTGAACATGGGGGTATATATATCTTCTTGAATTAGTGTTTTCATTTTCTCTGAATAAACATCCAGAAGTGGAACTGCTGGATCATACGATCATTCTATTTTTAATTTTTTGAAAAAACTCCAAACTGTTTTCCATAGTGGCTGCATCAATTTAGATTCCCACCAACAGTGCACCAGGATTCTTTTCTCCATATCCTCACCAATACTTGTTAATTTTTGTTTTTGTTTTTAGGTAGTATCTCATTGTGGTTTTGATTTGCATTTTCTTGATGTTTAGTGATGTTAAACATCTTTTCATGTGCTCATTGGCCATGTGAATGTCTTCTTTGGAAAAATGTCTATTTGGATCCTCTGCTCAGTTTTCAATAAAATGTTTTTTCCTGTTATTGAGTTGTATAAATTCTTTATATATTTAGGGTATTAACCCCTTATGAGGTACATAATTTGTAAATATTTTCTCTCACTCTTTTATTTTGTTGATGGTTTCCTTTGCTGTGAAGGAGCTTTTTAATTTCATGTAGTCCCACCTGTTCAGTTTTGCTTTCGTAGCCTGTGATTTGGGGGTCAATTCTAAAAAATTACTGCCAAGACCAATGTCAAGGAGCTTATTATTTGTTTTCTTCTAGGAGTTTTATGGTTTCAGGTTTTACATTCAAGTATTTAATCCATTTTGAGCTGATTTTTGTGTATGGTATAAGATAATGGTCCAGTTTCACTCTTTTGTATGTAGCTGTTCAGTTTTCCCAGCATTATTTACTGAAGAGATTATCCTTGCCCTATTGTATATTCTTGGTTTCTTTTTCATGAATTAATTGACCATATATGTGTGTGTTTATTTCTGGGCTCTCAACCTTGTTCCACTGATCTATGTGTCTGTTGCATCAACCTTTCTTAAATCATACTTAGCACTGAAATGTTCTCAAGGGTCTAGAACACCCATACCAAAGGAGACCAACAACAGCAATACGTAGTCAATTGAATTCTGCATGATCTGATAGTAAGAAAAGATAGAAATCTCATTCAACTGTAAACTCTTCAAGGACAAAGAAAGCAACTGAAGAAAGTTCAAAAGAAAATTAGTTTTAGTATCAGATTGCTGTCATCTGTTTTAACCCCCTTTTATTAGAGAGAGAATTATGGAAATATTTAAAATATAATGAATGTTATCAGGTTCAATTTGGAAGGAATAAAGGATTTTCATAATATTAAGAAACTATTTTAGTCTCTCAAATAAATTCCTAGATTTGCACACATCAAAATTAGCCTACATTCTCTAGCCTAGACAGACAATGGTGTCTTCATAACGGAGAAATCTGAAGGATCAAAGGGCCAACTGCTTTATGTACAGTCCCTGAGCACCACAAAGAAGAATGTGAAGAGTCACCAAAACTGTCTCATCAATACCAAATTGCGAAACAGGCCATAATGTCAAATAATTTGAAAACATGGAGAAAATTGGGACATTTTGGGAGGTGGGAGCAAACAACATAAATACTTCCATTTCATTAACGGAGTGCTGCTCAAAAGCCCAAAAGACTGACTTAAGATCATGAAATGAGTCAGAAATAGGAAGATACTGTCTTTTCAGCACTACTCCTTAAGTGAAAAAACAAAAATGCCATCTTGAGTCAATTAAAACTGGAATGCTGTAAAAATGAAAGAAATTATCAAGGCACATGATTTTGAAAAAGAGAAAGTTCACTTTATAGCATATATAGATTTTTTTTTTTTTTTTGGCATTTTAATTTAAAGGGATATGGCCCTAATTTAGGTCTGAAAGGTCTTGTGAAAGCAGCAGCAACAATCTTCCACCTGGGTAAGTAAACACGCCAGGGAGCCACCATTCGTCTCCACAATAAATGGACATGAAAGAACTAAATGAACATTTAAAAAAAAAGCTTGCCATATTCAGCAAATCTCTCCAGAGCCTTACAGATGGATTGAAATAAAGCATTATCCAGATTTATTTCATGCATTAACCAATATGAAATAATTAAACAGCAAAAACTCCAGGAAGCCAAAAAGGTCATTGTGAAAAGATCTTTAAAAATTGAAGGGAAAATATTTGATAGTGGAGAAGGGAATTAACCACAGGGAACATCAGGTTTGAGTACTGGAAGAGAAGCTTTCAGATAGCCAGGTGAGTCTGTCCTGTTCCAGAAGCACCGAGGGGAGCAAACATCTTATCCTAGATGGCAGCAGCACAATCACGCTGTAGCACTGCACAGTCTGAGCAACTACAAACGGAAATAGAAAGAAGCAGAGCTGTGAACATAAACTTTCAGGATGAACATCCTGTGCTCAAAAACCGATCTCTGAGGAATTACTAGTGTGAGAGAGAAATTCTTCCAAAGATCGTATTAGCTGTGATGAGAGTGACCAATTGGGACGTACATAAAATTAGGGTGCAACCTGGCTCACAGCAATGCCAGTACTACCATATTTGTACTCTATCACTACCCTCCTGCCTATATCTGATAGATAGAGAGGTCAGACAGTAGAAAATAACCCTAGATGAGCCAGTGTCTTTCTCCTGAGAATGTGGAGTTGGAACAGAAAGACATGGGGGACACACACTGAGTCACGACAAGGGAAGCATTCTAAAAGAAGCTCTGTGAAGGCCAGTTACTGAGTCCCAGGCCCACCTCCCATCCCTACCTCAGAAGCATGATTGTTAGCTTCTCTGGATTGTGTGTAGCTCCCTCCAATAACTCCATTTTCTGCCTGAATTACCCAGAGTCATTTTCTCTCTGCTGGCTGCAATAAAATAAACCTTGCCTAATATATCTGTCCAGTGTAAAATGTCACAGAACGATGTGAGATGTGAATGAATTTGAGCCACATAAAAGGAACAAGCAAATGATGCTGAACAAAATGCTCGTCATTCAGTACAAAGTACCAAACATAACCAGAAAACAGGTATTAGTCTCATCTACTCCTAATCAGGAGATGGTCAGTAACGGACCAGTTGAAATGTAGAAGACATACTACCTACGTTTTTTTTTTTTTTTGGTATGTGCACTTAAATGAATAGTTTACATATTTTATGTATGTTATTCCATAGTGTGCGTCTAGTTCTCCTGGAAGGGTTAACCAAATTAATCCTTTAATGGCTAGAGAGCCCAGACCTTACAACATGATGCCTAAAAAAGACATTGCTATCTGCAGTTTCTATAGTTATGCAGGTAAGATATATGTATAGTAAATCAGGTAAGCTCAAACAATAAAGATTGCAGCAGGGCTGGTGGGGCAGGGAGAACCACAATAAAATGAGCTGTGCCTATATTTTGAAGCAATCTGGGCAGACAATGCTTATCTTTAAGACAAATGATATGGAGAACCCAAGAGGGCAGTGCTTTAGTTGATATATATTTCCAAAGTGGCTCTCTTGGACATGTGCACCACTTCAGTGTGTATTATATTAGCAAGATACATTTTATAGGATGATTAAGTTTTGAAAGTAAGTTACAAGTATATCAACCATCCCATGCAACTGTGCTTTCTCACAAATTATATGGGAAAGCTGACTCTTTCACTGCAATGCACAGGATAAAACTGTAATCAGATACCTGGAATTCATTGAAAGAGTAGCATCAGTATCAGTAGCATGATGCTGGAGATCAACAAAATTCATATTTAAGAAACTTATGGGTTTATTCTTTTATTAGACCCTTCCTGTATTTGTTTTTAAGTGACCTTTTCAATACAATTGCTGGTGATATATGAGGCTTGCCACCCCTCTACGGTTTATAATTTGTAACCTAATTAAAAGTAATTGTCTTGTGTTCTAATTTCATTTAACACATATTCTGAATTATTGACATTGTTGATTGTTCACTTGGTGGAACTTAATTAAGTGTGTTCTATTATGATAAGGCTTAATACATAATGATTTTTAATATCTTTGATAGGACAAGAAAGGAACAGAAAAGATCTGTAATTGCTTAATTCTACCAAAATGAAGATATTACATTTTGTTTATTGCTTAAATTTTACTTCTTGCAAAAATGAGGAATTAGAAAATGATTTTTACTTTGCTAATATTTAGTGAAATTGATATTTTATTTTAGAAACCCCACATAATATTACAGAACAACATCACCAAACCGTATTTCTGAAAGTCCAGACGGTGTAATCCTGTGTGAAATGTGGGATGTGATGGATATATTGTTTAGTTTTTGAACTCATCAATGGGAATGCATTTGATAATAGGCATAGCTACTGTTCAAAGATAAGTGGAGAAAGTTAAAAACAAAGTCCTATTGATTCTTGTCTTCTGAGATTTTAAAATAAAAAAGTAGAAACATGGGGCACTAATGTGCTCTTTTATACCCAAAGATAAAATGGTTATTATTCACGACATTTTAACAAACAAAACAGAAATTTAACAGTTCACATAATAACAACACATTGAGATTTTTCAAAGGAGTTTCACATACATCAACTCCCGTTTGATAATAAATAAACCATGAACTACAGCAAGTAGTATTCCCAATTTAAAGAGAAATTTGAGGTTTAAATTGTTTCATGTTCCTGCCCAAGACTCTTCACAGCTGGGATTTATACTTTAGTTTTCTGGTTCAAAATCCTGGGTTTTTTCCCCCCCATAATGTTACAATCGAACATATAATGTTGCCACTGCTCAAAACATTTTTTTGAGCTATCTTTTTGAAATTCCCTTCAGAAGCAATTTATGAGCCATGAAAGCAAGCTAACTTACTACTATGTACCAAATATCTCAGATTTTTGTGAGCAGTAACTATTTTTCATTTCTAAAAAGCCTTGAGATTATAGAGATGGGTAAATTATTGATGACAAAAATTCCAGTCATAGAGAAAGGCAGCTCACTCTTTTCATCCAGACATCCAGTCATTAATTCAGTTAGTATTTATTATTTTGCCTATTGTGTACAAAATATTGCATACAGAGGTGACACTTAGTAGTGAAGAGACAAAAAATTATCAAGGTTTACAGTGAGTGCAATGGTAGATAGGAAGAAAAAAATAAGTTACAATAAAATGTGATAAGTAATCTGACAGAGATAACACTGTTCCTAGTAGATAATATTGGAAGTGATTTTAAACTATGGAAAGAACGATGGTGCCATCATCCCAGCCATATCAAGGACAACAAGAGTAGGGTATCTAAGCACAGAGACCCTGAAGTTACACTCCGTGGACTTCAATATGTTGATTCTTAGCTGGATGATTTTGGAGTTTGTAGAAGCTGATTAATTTTACAAAACCTTAGTGTTTTCTCATCAAAAAGGAGCTACCTCGAGAGAATAATGAGGAGGAGAATGCTCTGAGAGGAGATCAAGACATTCAGAGGATTCCAAAAAACTTCTTTCTGTGGGAAGTGAGGAAGACCCAGAGCGTAGAGTTGCCTGGTCCTCCAGCCATCCTAGAGTATCATCACTTAGCCAACAACAGATGGGAATGGAGGTTCTGTTCTCTATTACAAAGTATTACAGAGGAATGAGGACAAGAAAAAAGGAAAAAAAAAAAAAAAAAAAACAAACCCAAAAACTTGCAGATGTTTTGGAAATGTGGCAACTTCTAAGCTCCAAAGGATGCAAGAGATTTAAGGAAAAGTAGAATTAGGGGAACTTTTGCTATGTTTAATTGGCGATACCTCTGTTAATGTTCATTTCTGAGAGATCTAAATAAAGGTGGGGTCTTGTGCTTAATTACCTTTATTGGCTGGACTATGCTTTTTTGAAGCTTACACTCTGCAAAAACTGAACCACTTTAGACCCAGGATTGCTGTGGACCACACACGTTAGTGTAACATACGCTGATGCTCTAAAATGCTTAGCATAGTGCTTCACACAAAGTAAGCACTCAAAAAATTAGTGTCACTGTCATTATTCACAATGTACAGTTTGTAAGCTTCTATTTTTATTGCTTATATGTCTAAACTAAATCTAATTTTAATTTAAAGAAACCTATAAAAGATGTACAGTAAAAGAAAGACCAAACTCAGTAATATTGGATATATTTAAGAGAAAAAGAGGTCAAAAGAAACTATTTGCACAAATACTAAGCTAAGCTACAACAGGGGGACATAAAACAAAGGTCTTTTCTTTCTGCAGCTAAGGCAAAAGAAACATTCAGAGGAACATAGCTCCAATTGTCTAGTAAAGCAGAATAAATATTTAGGAGAAAGAAGTTTAAATGTGTTTCGCTGAATTTGAGTGCTGAAAGAAATTAGTCACAAGGATCTTTACATCAGAATGACTGAACAACATAATGCATCATATCCTTGACAAAAGTTCTAATGCAAAAAGTGCAGGGATGGCTAACATATAGCTATTTATTGTCTCTCTTTTTGAAAGCTGAGAACATAATAGGTTTCTGCAAAGACAGTTCTACTGACATGTGACTTCATGATGCTTTATTGTATCATTGAGATACAGCTTGGGAATAATTCGGCCATTGAGATTAAACCAATGAATCAGAATCACCAGAGGTAAGGCCCAGGATTACATATTTTAAAAGTTCCCAAAGTGACTCTAGCAATCAGACAGCATCAGGGAGACTGCTAGTTGCTCCCTGCAGATCCATTCCCTGCTTTGTCCTTATAGGAACAGAACACTTGATTTCTGCTGCCTCCTGCCTACCCAAAATAAGAACTAAATTTCCCAGCCTCTTCTGTTGGGTGTCGCCATGTGACTATGTTTTAACAGAAACTGACCGCTTCTGGACTTGTCCTTAAAGTAGAGGCCATGCTAATTCTTTATCTTCCCCTCATCCTGCTGCTTGGCTGATGGTACTCCATCATTTACCATGAAGCTGGGACCCCCAACATGGAAAGTTGAGAGTAACACTGGGCAGAGGCTGGTCTTTGGATGATTTCAGGGAGACTATACTAGCCGTAGACCACCCGCCTCCAGGCTATTGCTGTGAGAAAGAAATAAGCTTTCATCATGTTCAAGCCACTATTATTTGGCTAGTCATTAATTAATACAGACAGCTCTCAGAGTCATTTTCTAAAATGATAACAAACTGAAAACAGATTATTAAATTTTACCTTAATACTTTACAGGCAAATTTTAAATTGTGACGGTCTTGATTTCCAAGAACACTCCTGGAATGTGAAAGTAGGATCACGCTATTCACACAGAGGATGCGTCTTTCTGGTCTGCCAGAGCAGGCAGTGGCCATTTTGTCTAAAGTCTATGCCAAGCCTTTAGAAAGAGGAATGTTAGGAATCATTCCTGACTTAGTGTTTTAAATACAGGAATATCTTCTTAACAGAAGGGTCTTATTGTCCATTTGAACCTTTGAGGTATATTTTTATGTGGTGTATTTTTGTGAAAGTGTCTTAAAAGGTTCAGATCAAGGTCAAAATTAGGCAATCTGACCCCAGACTATTTCTGTTGAATCAAGTTGAGTCCAAAGCCAAAATGCAATTAAAGCTCAAGAGAAATTTCAAGTCATATTTGAGTAGTTTATCATTCAATAAAGAGTAGATTAAAATTTAAAAATCAGCCTCTCTCTTTCTCTCCTAGAATAAACAATATACCTGCAATTTATAAAGAAGAAAGTCAAAACTTGTGGAACATACATAAAAGTAAAAAGAGAACATGGTGCTTCAAACTGTGGCCATTCCATTCTGAAGAGGTAATTTATATTACACGTGGAGGGGGAAAAGTTGAGGTTATTCTTCAAAATTCTTCAAGTGATAAGAAATCTGAAATGCTTGCTCTTTCTACTACTTCTATGGAAAAAGAGAAATCCTAAATTAGAAATGGAAGTATTATTGGATGTTACCACTGTCATTTATTTTAGATATAAATGAGGGAGGCCAGAGAGCAGTGACAAATGAAGGCTTTAAGGTAGGTGACCTCGGTACTTTCCTGACAAGCTCCAACTTTGATGACTCTGTGATTCATCAGAATGTATAAATTTTGATGTTTAAACTCAAAACAAATAAACAAAAGTAGTCTTACAACATCACACCACCTATCAACAACCTGAATCTTGCACGTGGGATGAACAGGGAGTTGTTTAGCTTCTAAGCCTATCTTCACAAAAGTAGGAGGTGATCACACACACAGAATTCTGTACAACTTCTACAGAGATTAGGCCTCTCTAGCTTGGGGGAGACCAGGCGTACAACACACAACATTGAGCCTAGGAAGACTTCTGCACTCAAAATGAGACCCAAGTTAATTTTCAAGCTTCATGGCAGTGCCTGCTTATTATTGTCTTTAGTCAGATGCCATCTAATATAGGAACCTGAGAACATTTTATGAACTGCTTTTTTTCTATGAATTTACAAGGACTTAATGTCATCTCAGAGAGCAAAAAATTGTATGTGTTTTAGCTCATGTGTCTGAGGAAAGCACAGTCAATAGCTCACTCAAGGATCTTGTCTTTTTCTTTTATACTAACATTCTAACTTTATGAATTCCCAAAAGCCTCACTTGACTGTTTTGGTTTAATTTTTTTGGCAGTCCAAGACAATTTGGAATTTTAAAACTAAAGAATCTATAATCAGAATGGCTATTAAATATTTAAATGGCTAGCAAATCAGGAGATAGGGAGGAGGTGAAATGGAAAAGACAGCCCAGGTCCAGGGAATTGGCCACATAAGTTCCCTACATTCAAGATAAGAACAAAACAGGAAATGTGTTTGAAATTGACTCTTGAGTTTCAGAAAATGTGGAGATAGGTTTAGGGTAATTCATTTAATATTTACTCAACAGGACAAGTCAAATAATGGTTTTCTGACTCAACTGTAATTTCATCATTAAAAATCATTTACCACTAATCCCACTACACAGAGCATTTATTTTTTCCCTGAAACACCATCAATAACTTGGGCATTAGCAGCCTGCACTGTGCAAAAAACAGTTTTGCAAACAGAACTCCTATCAAGTTGAACCCAGGGCTGTTGGAACGACTGGGGTTCACAGGAAAGATATTCACTATGCTTGACTTCATTGACTCATATTATAGAGCAGTTGCCCAGCTGATTATTTCATCTACTTCTCCAAAATCTGTTAATTATTTCTCAGATTCACTTTCCATCTCTATTTTCTCGAGGTGTCCAACTTCAGCATTTTCAGGCTTAAAGTCTAGTATTAACTATTTGTTGTAATCTCTTGCAAAGACAGTAAAGTTACTTCCGATGGTTTGATAACTAGAAGCAAGTAGAAGAATTACTTTACTGTGCTGGGTCTGTAATGCCTAGACAAGACAACGAAGCCAACTTGGCTTTTTGTTAGTGAAGAGTGTTACTTACAGCATGATCAGACGCGGCACTTAGAACACTCACACAGGACCCAGGTAAACGGGATTCTAGGCTGATCCTGCCACTTCTTCATTATTCATTGGGAAAAAGCATCTAACCTCTTTGCGCTTAAGCCTCTTCATCTTGGGAAATAATTATTTATTGGAATAAGTATTTCCTAAAATTCTATTATAAAATTCTACAGAATAAAAGTAGTTTATTAATGAATGAAAATGCTTATGTGTTTATCAAATAGCTTAACTGAGACTTTGTCAAGAAAACCAATCGTAATACCCACACTAAAAGGACCACTTGGATGTTCACATGCTGTGGTGTGGAAGTCCTTTCCCACCTTCTCTGTGGGGCCTGCGGCTACACCCTGATCTCCTTCCACACTCTAATATCCACATGTTCTTGGACAGAGGGTCCTGGAAACTTCTTCTCTAAAAGAAGTATCTTGATAAATGTGCTTAAACTTCACAAGATCATAGCAGATGTCTAGCTTTCATAATAAATTATAAAAACGCAAGATTTTTCATTATGAAAGTAATTTGGGAAAATTCTGAAAAATAGAAAAGTCGAAAGTGAAAATAGGTTCTTCACAGTTTTATGATCCACAGATTTGTTTCTTACTTTTGATTGTTTATCCCCTCACAATTTGGTAGATAGGAACAAATTTAGTTGTGATCATCTGGCATATTCAAAATGTTATAATGTTGATTATGAAACGTCAGGTTTTCTTATTATAAGAACAATATATATACATTGTACATGGTTCAGAAAATGAGAGGGAAATACAAAGAAGAAAATAAAAACATCTAAAATCCTCTTTAAAAAGACAATTGTCTGGAGAAGTAGAGAACGCTCTAGAAAAAGGACTTGTGAACACATTCAACCACTGGCCCCCTAATTCCATCTATTGATTATAGGGAGGGGAAAGGAAATCATAACCCTAATTGTGGGGTCACAGGTGAGGCAGCTCAGCCACAAAGATCTATGGTCCATATGTTGTGGGATACTAACTCTGCTTAACTGTTTACTTTTTAAAAATCATGTCTCCCATTTATAATTAGGCCCTATCTCCTCTTTTGCACATCTGAATATTTGCAATTATGTTCAGTGTTGGGCATTCTTATGCAAAACATTAAAAACACAGAACACACACACATAAAGAAGATAGATATTGGACATACTAGCATATTTTCTAACCATTGTGTCTATAAGCACATATTCTACAATGTATATACTGTACTCCATAGACTGACCCAAGATGAGGCACTGGAACTGAAACTTCTAGAAGAGCTGAGATCTCAGTCCTAAACTAACATCTTTGCAGGTTCCAGGAAGATGATTTAAAGACAGTTCCTTGACTCATGGATAATGTTATCTCCCCAGTAGTTACGTCAACTCCTGTGTCGGCCCCTCAGACACCACTTGTCTCAGCAGTTCCACGACCACCCACACACTAGGTACTCCCCTGGAAGGACCCACAGATCGCAGCCTGTGGTTGTACTCATGGCTAAGATATAGTACAGCAACACCGCACAGCTACACAGGCAGGTCACTAGGGAATAAGGACATACCAGGCAGAGTCTGGAGGTTTCCCACGCTCTCCCCAAAGGGGCTCCCTCTCCAGCAGTGACATGCAGCTACACACTTGCAGTTTTTCTGCCCGAGGAAGCCTGTGTGAGACTCACATCCCACAGTTTTTAACTGGGGGCTGGTCATGTAGGTGCTCACAGCCTAGCTGCAGCTACTAAAATCCTAGACTCTCAGGCTGAAAGATTGTGTTCACCAAACATTACAGTGTCTTGTCATCTAAAACCAAAGCCAGCCTGATGCCAGCTCTGCCAGTCACTGGCTGCATGGCTTGATCTCTTTTATTTAATTAATTAATTAATTTAAAAAAATTTTGTTGGAGGGGTGGGTAATTAGGTTTATTTATTTATTTTAATGGAGGTACTGGGGATTGAACCCAGGACCTCGTTCATGCTAGGCACACACCCTACCACTGAACTACACCCTCCTCGGCTTGATCTGTTGTAGATGCAGTTTTCCTATCTATTAATTGGGCAATATAATAAGGAAAAGGGTTGTGAGATCCTAGTTCTCACAATGCACTTTACATAATGTCTGGCAAATTGCATTCTATGTAAGCTATTATTATTGAGTTCAGCAAAATTGTATCAATGGTATTTTTAATAAATCCATGATATAGTATATTTAATAGGAGCTTTAAAGATACTGAGAGCAGTATGCAAGCTTCTTGGTAACAAAAATGGGCATTAGGTTGATTTATGCAATTCTATGTCTGAAGAGTTTTCTTTGGAGAGTGTGTGGTACCTTTTTTAATAAAGCTATTCCAATTATTTGAAGGGCATAAACATTATGAATAAGTGTTGAAAAAAGAACATGAGTTATTGATTTAAATGATCCTCAGACTTCCAAGAGATTTCATGTGAACTGTAGTGTGAAAGTTCTTTTTCTCAGTACTGGGAAAGGAAAAGCAGAAGAGAAATGAGGTGATGAGTACTGCAAGGTCAGACTGCACCCTGCACTCGGTGTTTGTTCCTGAGCAAATATGCCTTCTATCTATTGAGAGTTTAATGTGGCAGGTACCGCACTGAATGACTTATGCCTTTATTTCTTTTGTGCATTAGGTATCATTATCCCAATTGCACAGATGAGGAAACTATGACCCAGAGAATCTAACTAACATGCTCACGGTAGCCCTAGTAAGTGCAGGTCTAGGAATCCAAACTCAGGAAAGTCCGACTCAGAGCCAGAACTCTTTCCTCTTTGTTGTTCTGCTTCTCTGGGACTACACAAGCTTTCCATGTCCGAAACCACCCACGCTAATCGTTCTTTCATGATGCCTTCACCTGACTCTAAATATTCAAACTGCTGGATACAGAGGAAAGCAGATTCATATTAACCTAGGATTTAGGAATCATTTAGAGTTCAGTTAATTATCATTCTCATTTTAATAAGCTTCCTCAAAATAATTCCATATGGAAGAGTTTTTTTTTTATTTAATGCCCATGCTTCAGCTCATGCCATGTAAAGATTTTATTAGAGATAATCTATTAGGAAGCAAATGTTTTCAATAAAGGGAATAAAAGACAATAATGTATCTGGAAAACCAGAGAGACTATTTTATCCATACTTCCTTTCCAGAGAGGTATATTCTTTGCATTATTCTTTCCAGAAAACCTGGCTTGATGCTATACTCAACGTGTACCCCCCCTCCCCCCCACACACAGTCAAAAAGGAAAGAACGCAGGCAATTCAAAGTAGCATGGTCCAAAGCCCCAGGAAACTTCAGTAAGCCAATGCATTCCGTGACCAGATTTGTGGGTCCAAACAGGAAAAAGCACAAGATATAAAACCACCTTCCATTTTCAGGTTACTTGTATAATGCAGAGAAACATCATCTTATTTGAAATACTGAAAAAAGAAAATCAAGGTTCAGCATGTAGGGTATAGAATAGCAGTAGCTGGAGAATCTGCCCTCCAGAAATTAAAAATAGGAGCACAAAACATGCAGAGAAGTTGAGGCTTCATAAAACTGCAACAATGTATCTGGTCTGTGGCTTCAAGAAGCTGAAACAATTTCTGACTTAAAAGAAGTATTGACATCTTTCTCCAGCTTTGTACTATCCATAGGAGTTCATAGGTGCTAAACCATGTAAAATGTTCCATAAGTTACTAGTTTTAAATTGAGGCATCCTAAGAAGATCCAGGGGATTTTGGAATAATACTTAAAAGTAGTTGTGCATGATCAATGTTATACCACGGAAGAGTTCTGGGGGAAAACCTCTAACACGATCCCCGCCTTACTGTGGTGCTCACTTTGAATTTCTCTTTGACCTGTCACCAAAGAGTAGTTCTTTCTAACTAGTGTGAGAGTACAGGCCTTAAGCAGAAATTCCAACCTGCTTAGATCAAGAAAATGAAAAAGAGACAGAGATAAAAATAGAGATACAGGCATAGATACAGCTACTAGGCTCTTCATCACAATGGAAGATGAAGGACACCCTTCCTGTAATATTTCCCTTCAGAGGAAAGTGTCTTTAACTTTAACTTTGAACTCCATAGAGCTGCTATCATCTTTTTTATTTTTTTAACCCATGTCCAATAGTGAAAACTTTATAGTGTTAGGTAGCCAGTCCTTGTCAGAGGAATATAAAGGTTGAGACAGAGAGAAAAAGAGAGAAGCAAACCAGAGAAACCTTCAAGTAAGAGCCAGGAGAGGGACAATCTCAGAAGCCTTAATGTCTTCCTCCTACCATGAACGGATCTGATGTTTCTTGGTGACCAGTCAGTGTGACTGAAGTTCTGGGGAGTTCCAGATCTGTTATCCTGCCATAACTACTAACAGTGCCCCCTATACTCTCAACGCCCCATTTCAGATATAGTGTCTTAACTATAGTGTTACCTTTGAAATGACTATAATTATATGTAACATACCCAGAGGGGAAGAGGAATGTACAAACCCAACGCTCTCATCTACAAGTCTTCTCTAAAAAAAAAAAATCAAAACCAGGTAGTGACTATCCTGTGACAGAGGCCCTGGTAAGCCAATGGCATTTTAACTGACTTCAACAAGACCTTCAGTAAGAACTGACCCTGTTAAAATTTGCCAAAAGGTTCTGGTTCCAGGTTACTATTTATTTGTCTTTTGAGTTTTGTTAGTCTAGTTCCTTCCAGATTATGGTAGCTGTAGAGCATGGTAAGTAGGCTATGCTGCCCAAAGTTATCATAAAGTGCATCCATGAAGTTTATTTAGTGCCCATCAAAGCTTCTCAGGCCAGTCTCCTAAAGGACAACAATTACAGACTCGTTAGTGTGTTAGTGATTCAGAGAAAACAAATACGATTTTGTTTTATCTGTTTCATCTTTTGAAGTTGGATATATCAGGATAAGTCAACATATAAGGATTTTTTAAAAAATATTATCATAATTTTTATCATACTTTCCCAAGCTTTGAAGGAAAATAAGTATTAGAGAATAAAAGGGGAAAAAAAAGCAGACTCCTTACAGCAGAATAATAAAAGTAGCTAAGATTTGCTGAGGGCTTATTAAAGGCCAAGAACTTATCTAAGCCATTTATGCATTAAAACTCATCCTCAGAAGAACCCTATGAATTAAGCAATCTAATTTCCCATATTTTTACAGATGGGTTAGCTGAAGCACTGAGTTTAAGTCACTTGCCCAAGTTCAAGTCATATAGCTACTGAGTGGCACAGTCAGGATTTTAACACAGATTCGAATTCACAGCCTGCATCTCAATACCTTCATACACTGCCTCTCTAGACTGTGACCACACATCTAATTTAGCACACATGTGGGTACCGGGATTGCCCAGCCATGAACTAAGCACCGGTGTTTGCAAGCCACTACTCTGTGACCTGCACTAAACACCAGGAAGCATACAAACAGAGTTTACCTTTCACCACTGCCTTCTTGGAAATTAGTGTACATCTGACCCGTGAAGGATGGAGGAGTTAGGGGCACTGACCCTCTGCAGAGCTGAAAATCTTTATATAACTCATACTTGGCCCTCCGTTTTGTGGTTCCTTCAAATCCACAGTTCTGCTGTATCCAGAGTTGCGCATTCACAGATTCAACCAACCAAGACTCATGCAGGACTGTGGTATTTACTATAGAAAAAAAGCTGTGTATGAGCGGGCCCATGCAATTCAAACCCTTGTTGTTCAAGGGTCAACTATATACATAGTATAGTTGTTGCCAACTTGGCTGCACAGTGAAATCACCTGGAGATTTAAAATAAATGATGCAAGGTGGGAGGTGGTGGAGGGTGGTGGAAACTCTTCATTTCCAGAGATTCTAATTTAGTTGATACGGGTCACAATCTGGGCATAAGAATTTTTGAAAACTCCCCAGGTGATTCTAATGTGAAGCCACTGAGGCAAACCACTGATGGAGAGCAAACATTAACCCAGGTAGAAAAGTTGTTCCAAACATTTTTCTAAACTATCTAGCAGGTAAAATAGATCTGGGGATTGTGCAACCAGTGCAGGCTGGAGTTGACAAGAAAGCTGTGTGGCAACTTCAAGAGGGCACGGAACAGAAAAAGAAATGAAGGCAGGAATTAGCTTGATCCTGGGCAGAGACAAGAGTGGGGCAAAGCATATGCCTTTCCCCTTATTTATTTTATTATTTATTATTTATTTATTTTTATTGCAGGATAGTCAGTTTACAATATTGCATCAATTTCTGGTGTACAGCACAATGTTTTAGTCATACATGAACATTCATATATTCATTTTCATATTGCCTTTCCTCTTGAGCACGGAAGCTCCTAGGAATTAGGCTCCTGCAAGCTTCACCAGTCCCATATGGCCCACAGCTGCTCCGGTAATCAGACAAGATTATCCTCTGCCAGAACATCCCTCCTGCTGAGTAGCTGAGCTCCATGCCTCAGCACCCTGTCAAGCCCTGAATCTGAGATCCACCGCTAAAGGGCATCTGAACTCCAAGAGAACCCTGGAACTCACTTAGTGCCCATCTATCCTTTTATCATCCATAGCATACCTCTTAGGAAAGTTCTAGAAGAAAATGACAGAGATTCGTATCCCCAAAACCAGAACCAGTTCTTAGAAGTATCATGCCTAGTATCTTCAAATTATTTCTCATCCCCAGTACCAAGCATCCCTATAGTCCCTTGGCAGTTTCAACACCCAGTCGAAGGCCGTGAGCTGAGACCCAAAGTCATTCCCTAGTAGCTTCTAGACTTAGTACCGTGAAACAGGTTGGTCCCTGGTTTTTCAACTACAAACCATATGTTAAAACTGTATTTTACTCCCTGAAACGTATCACAAAGTGAAATGAAGCAATGCATACAGTATTTCTAAGGGGCGGGTCATAAAAACCATTGCAAATAGTTTACAAAAAAGCATTAGACTCATATCCTAATAAATTCTTCCCCCATCACCACTTCCCATGTTACTAAATTTACAGGGATGCAAGCATCTTCCCACACTATCACCCAAATAATATGATTCATAACAAAATAAAACATAAAGGAAAGAACACTGACAGAGTCTTGAGTACTATTGATAGTTGTGCCATAAACCACTGTACTAATTGCCGTGGACTCGTCACTGTAACTTCTCTGGGTCCTAGTTTCCTCGTCTATAAAATATAACTTCTAGGGTCACTTCCAACTCTGTAATGTCTTGACTCCTGGACCTAGACTGCTTAATTCTCTGAAAACAGTTTGCATGGACCAACTTGGCACACACGATGGTTACAAGGACTATAAGACATCATTAGGTAAGTTCTGTTACTAAGATGAATATACTTATTCTATTAATTTAGGGCTTGCTTTTCACTAAACATCCATTTTTAAATTGGTATTAGTTTTAGGCCCAACATGTCAAAATATAGTGAGAAAATCATATCCTTGGTAACTAATCTCCAAATATGGCCCCTTAACGAACTACACCTCTCATTGTTCACATTGTTGTATAGTCTTCTCCTCTCTCCCTGTTAACCAACAGAATGCAGCTGGAGCAATGATGAGGGATTTTCAAAGCCAGGACAAAGCAGCCTTGCAACCTTACTTCTTGAAACATTTGCTTTAGGGGAAGCTAGCCGCCATGTATGAAATCTGACTACTCGAGATCACCATGCTTTGAGAAAGCTCAACTAGCCATGCAGAGAGACTATCAGAACTAACAAACCAATTCAGTAAAATTGCAGAATCTAAAATTAGCAAAAAAAAAAAAAAAATTGGATTTCTATACACTAACAATAAACGATCTGAAAAAGAAAGGAAATAATCTCATTCACAACAGCATCAAAACCAACAAAATATTTAAGAATAAATTTAACCAAAGAGGTGAAAAAGATCTGTACACTGAAAACTACAAGACATTGATGAAAGAAACTGAAGACACAAATAAATGGAAATACTCATTAAAAATTTACAACAAATAATGTATGCTACACATCCATTCTGTCATTAAACTTTATAATAAATATAAGTAAATATATATGTACATTATGTATATGAATATATCCTTTCTTTTCAGAAAGCTGGTAGTTAAACACTTACCAGCACACCACTTTGTGTATTTACATGAAGATAATGCATTGGTATAAACCAAAGCCAAAGAACATCATGTGAATAAAGATATTCTCAGGAGAAAATACTGGAATAGAATTGAGTCATCATATAATTTTCCCAGAAATCCTGAAACCAAACACTTTCATGGTATAACAATAATACCATATTCAAGCTGAGAAGACGAATTTAATTTTAATAAAACAATATGATCTATGACATTAAATTAGTGTTATTAAATATTTTAGTTCATTGGATTTATTTTCATGCATCTGATATTAAAACCTGCTTTGAACTTTATATTTCTGTAAGACCTATAAGTATTCATTCATTCCTTTCCCAGTAAATGGATGGATACAATTAATACATGCTAGGCACTAAGCTAGGTGCTAGGATATATCAGTGAACAAAATAAAGTAATTTATTCCTATTTTGTTCATTTTTAAGTACTATTCTTATTAAAATTATAGTTCAACATTGGGTATTTATAATTTTTTTCTTTAGCAAAATATACATTACTCAAATTTGAGGAAAAAAATAAACTTAAAGCCTTTTTCAGACGTAGGATAAATGGTCCATGGTCTGTTCACTGCTGAGAGAGCTCGCTGGTGACACAGCATAAAAGTCAGTCAACAGTCATGGCTAAGGAGGTTGGGAACCAGCCTTTGTTACTTTGTGTTTTCAGGTTGTCAAAAAATAGACCACACTCACATTCATCATTTCTAAAATAATTTCATTGGTGACTACGTTCTTATACCTAAAACCTGCCCCCCCCCAAAAAAGGATGGGGTTTTAACAAGGCAATTTAAAATAGATAGGTATATAAGTCAGGGTTCTCCAGAGAAACAGCATTAGCAGGATGTGAACAGATAGGTAGACAGATGATAGATGGACAGATAAATGTTAAGCAATTGGTTTATGTGATTGTGGAGGTGCAAGTCCAAAATGTGCAGAGTAGGCTAACTGGAGACCCAGGGATGTTGCAGAACATTCGGTCCTATTCAAAATGTCTGTAAGACATCCGGTCCATGCCAAGTGGTTTTGAACAGGACCAAATATCAAAGATTTTTTGGTGTGGACCAGATGTCTCACAATGGTTTGGACAGGACCAAATTTCTGCCAACCACCAGGGACAGCCACAGTATCAGTCCAAAGGGAGTCTGCTGGCAGAATTCCTTTTTGCCCAGGGTGTCACTGTTTTTTAAAATTCAGGCCTTCAAACTGAATGGATGAGGCCCAATCACATTTTGGAAGGTAATCTGCTTTATTCAAAGTCCACTGATTTAAATATCAGTCACATTTACAGAATGTTTGACCAAGTATCTGGGCACTGTGGCTCAGACAAGCTGACACATAAAATTAATCATATAATGGGATATTTAACAATATCACAGGTTCATTCAGCATTTATTAATTATTTGCTAAATTTGTATGAAAATATTTTGAATGTTTTGCTTATCTTTCTTTTCAGATGAAAAATTACTTCTGATAGATAACTAAATTGAACTCAACCCTGGCCAATAACCATAAATTGAATTCCACTGTACTTAAATTTAATTTTAGTTTTTCCTATTATCTGTTAAACTAATTTGACTTGCCACAAAAATAAAAAGGTAATTAAACTGCAATTATTAGAGATCAATTTACACATAAAAGGAAAAAATGCAAGTATTGTATTTGGGAAAGAATATAAAGAAACAATGGTCAATTCCTGCACTAGCCATGTTGCTGTTTTAAGTTCTTTCACTAAAAATAAGGGCACAATTGCAATTTAAACACATAAATGGACACAAGACAGGGAGAGCTGATGAGTAAGAGAGGCAACACGTCTGCCAGCGTGTCAAGGGGAAAAATTGCTGGAGAAGATCAGAAAACTGCAGAACAGAAATGAAGTCAAACTGGGAGTCATGAAAGGACTATAAAGGTTCTCAAGCTATAAAGAACAGACTAGAAAGAGGCGTTCCATAGATTGCCTTAGGAGCATCTGGCCTCCTAAGCAATGATGTGCTGAGGCTTAGGGCTGAGGAAACAAGAAAGATGGAGTCAGAGTGCAGTCAGTTGTAAATTGGTGATGATGCATCTCCTCATTCTTTGCTCCTTCAGACCCAAGCTTCAGCTAGAACCATATGCCATTTCCTATGATAGCCAACTTGGCAACCCCCATGTCACCCTACATCTTCCTTTCAAAATATCCAGCCGAGATGAATTATCAGTGGAGCTTAAATTAAATAGCCCAGTCATGGCAAAAAATAAGCCTTCAATTTTTCCTTGTACAAGGGGAATTTATTTAATTTTCCTGTAAAATAAGGGGGGTTTGATCGGTACAATGGACACCGGTCAGTTCTTCACCCAGATCTCCTAGGATCCCTTCGGGCCATTTCTGCATCCCCTTCCTCAGGCTCTTGTATGCTTTTGCCTCTGAAGGACTGTCTTCCACCAGGGGTCACTGAGTCCTGGCACAGGAGGCTGCAGGAGCAGAGAGCCAGAGCACCTGCAAGTTTACATCTGCACCTCCCCACCTCTCTCCCTCAGCTGAGTGACCAGCAGGGGAGTATGGAAGCCAGTCTCTTCACCGCAGGTCAAGACAACTCTGAAGCTGCAGGAATCAGCTAATCGGTCCCTAGGACTTGACCTGCATCTAATCCCTGGTTTGACTGCTGCCCTGCTCTGTCCTCTCTCCTTCCACCCTTACCAGTTTCTCCTGGGAACACTTTCCAGTAAATTACTTACAAGGCAATCCTTGTCTCGGACAACTGGTGAAAGACAAATCTACGGTTTATGTTCTTTTGGTCTTTATGGTTCCGTCCAAACAATACATGTAGAACAAGATAAAACAAATTCAAGACTTTGCTATAATGGGTCCTTGATTCCACAAAGTCATAAACAGTGTGTTAGCAGCATCCCAACTTCATAAAGCCACCGATGATATCATGTGTTATCACCAGTAGCCTGAGAGTTTTAAGATGGAAAGTAATGTGATGTTCCAGGGAGACTATGGACTTGAGAACCCTAGACTTGGATGCAATGCTGGCACAACGAATATCTAGTCCCATACCCATCAGATTGCTTGGATTCTGAATCGATAAAACAGCAATACTGACCTTAAAGAGTTAAAAAAGTAAAGGAGTAAATGTTTAAAACACCTGATACATAATAAATATAAATAATTTCTGCATTTTGCTTTCCCCAGGGAATGATTTTGCCACAAGGAAAACAGAGTTGATTGAAGCATCTATTTCCCTATAGTGAAAAGCCTTGGAATAGAGCCCTAATTAATGTCTGTCATTAGCAACCAGTTTACATTTGGGAGCAAGTGACATGGCAATTATGACTGTTTACCAGTAACCTTAAGGTTCTCTTGAATTATTGAGGCTGGTTTCAGTCATTCATTAATACATGCTTATTGAGTGGTTATATCTCAGGCACTGGGATATACAGAAATAAAACAGACTGATTTGGTGCCAATACACCAGTAAACAAAAAGCAATTAATCAGAGATGGTTTAATCATGAGAGAAATAAACAGGGGCATGGGACAAAGGAACTCAGTAAGGGAGGGGAGCAACACTAGACAGGACAGTCAGGAAATTCTTCTGTGAGGGCGGGGTATTTGAGCTGGAGCCCGTCTTGTGAAGATCCAGAAAGAACATTCCAGGGAGAAGGAACAGCAACTCCTAAGGTGGGAGAGACCTTGGTGCCAGTGGAAATAAAGTGATCTGAATTCGGGAGAGCAAGGAGAAGATGAAGCCAGAGGAAAGGGCAGGAATGAGAGGATGCAGTTCCTCACGGGTGTGCTGAATAGTCTGACTCAGTGAAGTACAGACATGGAAAGCGTTCCTGTTTATCGCCAATCTTTCCTCCTATATGTATTGTACAAATTCCCTATTCCTTCCCCTTAATCACATTTCAGGCAGAATGTATAGCTTCACAACCAATTTCAGTATAAAATTAGCCAGTCCAATGAAAATTAAATGCAATCTGAAACTTAACCCTTAACTGTAGTTTGACGCCCCGTGTCTCCCCTGGCTGAGACAGATGGGCACCTGTTGGCTCTTTCACTTCTCCACCTCCTCCCTCTCCCTCTTCCATGTCTCTGCTCCCCAAGGGTTGTGAAATCTTGGAGAAAACAGAAGGAAAGGGGGCAAATGTCTCTGACTTCATTGGGGCTGTGGCTGGTCCTCCTTGACTATTGATGCTCTCTGATTACTGACATTCAAGGGCTCCTTCTCTCATGTGGGGAGTACGTGTGGGTTCTTTAGGAAGCCCTGCAGAGGACAGCCAGGTCCTTGAAGTAGACAGTCTACCCAGTGTGACCTCATCCAATCCACTCTCACTCAGTAACTCATTCTGTAACCTCTTGCTTCTAGCAACATGGCTGATGTCTGATTCCCCTTTGAGTATCTACCTAGTCCACGGAAGGGTCATCATTCTTCACCTACTAAACAGGAGAGGTGTGACTTCCTAATGCTTAATCCTCTTCCCTGTACTCTTGTCCTTTCTGTATCTGTTTTCAAATAGGCACATGGGAGGATTAGTGAATTCACACTCATTAAGCAAACATCCAGCCTATAATTCAGATGTAACTCACACCTTCTTCAGATACTCCCAGTTTCCGTGAGTAGACTTCTTAAAGTGCCCCCTCTGTCACTTGCCTTCAAGCAAAACAATCCCATCTCCCTCAAGAGAAGAAAAAGGAAAATCTTCAGCATTCTCCCACAGGCCTGATAACTCAGTTACTCTCTAGTCCAGACTTAGGGAGACTGATCAAGGACAAGTAAAGAGGTCTGACAGGTACAGTAATGAAACTGATACTGCTTTTTCATACCAAATTCTATGGGAATATGTCTGATGCCATGCTTTACAATAAGAACTACTTAGCAGCTCTTTCATTTTGAATAAAATCTTTTGTGTTAAATACAATACAGAGCTTTTTGCTTTGAGTACAGTGAGTATGATGCACTTATTACTAATAAATGCTTAGTGACTATCAACAGGACTTGTCATTGAAATTCAGATATAATGAAGCATAAATGTGTTCATTTGTTCATCAGAACATACTTACTTATTCATTAGAGTGATTTTTCTTCATTGAAATTTGAACATATTGCTGCTCCTTCTTCTAATTAATATTCTAATTACTCATAGCTAACTACTAATGAACAGTTATAATCTCTAATATACTGTCTAGCAAGAGATGGTCACACTTTCACCAAGCCCCCTACCCAATCATCCTAAAATGTGTGTTTTCATCTCTCCCTCCCAGTTCTGTTATGAACAATCTCTTCTGATAAATGCAGACAGCTTGGAAGAGGCATGACTGGTTCTTTTCTTTTTCTAATTGAACTTCTTGTTTTTGTTTCTAATGAAGGAGAAAATTAGGTAAGCTGGATGTCTTAGTTTCATACTGTTTAAAGAAAGAAAATAGTAGAGTTGAAAAAACCCTTATTAATTAACCACAGTCAGTGCATACAAGGCTGCAGTAAGAAAAATTAAAGAAAGAAAACAGAAAAATTAATGTCAATTTTGGGAGGGATCATAAAAGCAAAGAGAGAGAGATACCAGGAAGTCACAGAACCATGTGAAATCTTTATCTCTGACAGTTAGTGATGACAGATGATTAAACAAAATCATAAAGCTCTAAATCGGCACATCACTCTATAGCTAATGTGCCATGTATCATGTACTCAGTACATAAAATAAATCAGCTCTGGGAAATTCGAGGCTTCACTGAGTTCTGAAGAGGGTAAAATTTAGATATGGCTTGCATGACATTACTAGCTATAGGATATTGGTGCCCAAGTATCCATTGCAGATGTCTATTTAAGCAGAGATCTGAGTAGTAAAACAAAGTGGCCTAAATTAGACAACCAATCAGGGCACTCTTTCCCTTTCCTCAAGCGTGCAGGCACAACAGATCAAGTGCATGAGTAATGCATCCTTTGTTCTCAGGGTCTCACCCCTGCATTTGTAGTCTTTCATTTCATTAAAAGCTTGTGGCGATTAAAGTCCTTTCAAAACACTGGGTTGCATGGGCTGGAGTCACATAAGCTGAAATCATCTTATGTCACATAAGTGTCTAAGATAGCTCTTCTTAAGCTGGAGAAAAAAATAGATGAAAAAATTGAAATATAAGGCATATTACTATTCACTGAATACTTTCTATGAAAAATAAATCTCTTAAACAAACAAAAAATGAAAAGCTATGCGAACCTAGTTTTTACTGATTCTCTTTAATGTTTCTTATTCCAAAATCAAAAGTCAAAAGAAGGTTGATTAAGAACAGAAGGCAAGGAACAGTCTCTTCAATAAGTGGTGTTGGGAAAGCTAGACAACCACATGCAAAAGACTAAAACTAGACTATTATCTTATACCATACACAACAATCAACTCAGAAAGGATTAAAAACTTGAGTCTAAGACCTGAAACTAAAAAACTCCTAGGAGAAAACAGGTACTTAGCTTCTTGACATTGGTCTTGGCAGTGATTTTTTAGATCTGACTCCAAAAGGAAAGACACAAGAGCGAAAATAAACAAGTGGGACTAAATCAAACTAAAAAGCTTCTGCACAGGGAAGGAAACCATCAACAAAATGAAAAGGCAACCTACAGAATGGGAGAAAATATCTGCAAATCATGTCTGACAACAGATTAATATCCAAAATATGTAAAGAACACATACAACTCAATAACAAAAAAACAAACAACCTGATTAAAAAATGGGGAAAGGACCTAAATAGACCTTTTTCCAAAGAAGACATACAGATGGTCGACAGGTACATGAAAAGATGCTTAACATCATGAATAGTCATGAACGTGTGATTCAAAACCAAAATGAGATATCATCTCATACCTGTTAAGAGTGGCTGCCATCAAAAAGACAAGAAAGAACAAGTGTTGGTGAGGATGTGGAGAAAAGGGAACCCTTGTGCACTACTGGTGGGGATGTAAATTGATGTAGCCACTAAGAAAAACAGTATGGAGGTTCCTCAAAAAATTAAACATAGAACTATTACATGATTCAGCAATTTCACTTCTGGGTATTTATCCAAAGTAAATGAAAACTCTTTAAATTTGAAAAGATATGTACTCCCAAGTTCACTGCAGCATTATTTCCAATATCCAAGATATGGAAATAACCTAAGTGGCCACTGGGAGATAAATGGATAAAGAAGATGTGGTATATAAACTCCATGTAATACTACTCAGCCATAAGAAAGAATGAAATCTTGCCATTTGCAACGACATGGATAGACCTGGAGGGCATTATGCTAGGTGAAATAAATCAGACAGAGAAAAGAAATACCATATGGCTTCACTTACATGTGGAATTAAAGAACAACAGCAAAACCAAGCGCACAGACGTGGAGAACAGACTGGTGGTGTCAGAGGTGCTGGGTAGGAGATGGGAGAACTGGGTTTAGGGAATCAAAAGGTGAAAACTTCTAGTTATAAATAATTAAATTATGGGGATATAATATACAGCATTATGTCCATTACATCTCAATAAAAATCCTCAAGACAAATGCTAGTTAGAATATAAAAGAACAGAGGGAAAGATAAAATTAAAAATGCCAGCCAAATTTTTTGAAGCTTCCTGAAGAGCTAAATTTGGAAAATGTAAAAAGTCTGTAAAGATACAAATTTCTGTTATTGTAATAATATCAGGAATACATCATCAGTAATGTAAGAACCACTGTTTTGACGTTAACCCTTAAGTAGGAAAGCCCATCCACCAACTCTCCTGGCTTCTATAAAGAAAATGACATGAGTTTCATTTTTGCCTGCCTAAAGCTGCCATTCTCTTCTCTTTCTGGCCTTGGCATATATCACTCCCTCTGACCAAAATATCTTCCCCTCCTCTTGGCCTAACTAACTCCTTCTCATCCTGTCGGTGACAGCTTAAAAATCAATGCTTCTGTATCACCTTTGCCGAATGCCTGTGTGTTGGTTACATACCCACTGCAGCTCAGCTCCAAACTCACTCTTCTGTCTTCTTTCACGTAATGCTTAGGCTAGGACCCTGCAAATTACATTTTCCAGACTCCTTTGCCAGCAGGCTTATATTAGATTCTGTCAATAAGAGGCATTAGAGAGAGACTGGAAGGGAGCAGGAGTAGAGAAGGGTCTTTATTCTGTTTGTTTGCTGTTCCTGTCTGTGCTGTCACAGCAGGGGCAATCCATCTCAGCAGCAGCAGTTGGCTCTAGACACTAACAACTTTCAACACTCACAGAATCAAGTCAGAAAAACTGGCAGCAGCCAGATGTGCCTGCTTCGCAAAGGCCTGAGATTCAATTCTGCAGGGCGGCTTGTCCGAAATCCTAGGTTATGGTAACTCCCCCACCTCCCCAGGCTCAAGCTGACATCTGCATCCTGCAGTTATTTTTTATCTAAGTGATCTCCTGGCTATGACTTTTGTTTGTCAGTCCTCCAATAACTATGTATTCAATTCTCAGCGTTAAACCCATGGTGCAGGAATTCCTAGTGTAATTTCTTTTTCCTAACTGGACTCAACGGATACCACAACTGGCACCATGAATAAGGTCAGGAAACAGATTCTCAAAGATAAAATCCTGGGATGACTTGGTTATACCCCTAGCCTTGAATGTTGTGCTAAGCTTTTTATAAATTAAAAAGCGGATAGTGATCATCTTTGGCATACACTGGCATCACAATTTACTAGATTATCACTATAGTAAATAAAGTCAGGTATCTATTAGAGCAAGGGTCTTGGGAAGCCAGGGGGCTCTGTTTCTTGGCCTTTATGGTAATAGCGCTGACTATAAGACTGTAGGGTGAGCCTTATTTTTATTTATTTATGCCTGTTGGAGAATTTACAAGAAGAGATAAATAAGCTCAGCATTTTAAAACTTTCAGTTCAAGAAAAAGGGAGCTTCTTTGGTAGTTCAAAGAGAATCTTTTCTTTCTTTTACCTGTAGAATAGGCATTGCTTAAAATCAGATGCAAAATTTAACTATGCAGTTGAAGAATTACAAAATAAACTGATTTCACAGATTCACAGAGCATCCTCTGTGAAAGTCAGGAATTGAATAGAAAAGACTGGGTTCCAGTCTCAGAAATGAGGACATCTAGACAGACACGAATGAAAATGAGACTTGAAGTCTCAGTTACTCACAGTCTCTTCTGAGGAGACTCACCTTCTCTTACTCAAGGCCTGGGACTGGCCCATCTGAAGCAGACGCCTTGTCAGAGGATGCTCACATCCATTTTTCCTCATTATGTCTACTCCTGGGTGGGGGCTTAATGATCCAGGGCATACAGTTCAATACCTGATGAAGTAGGAGATCGCTTACACTCCAAGAGAATTACAAGATTTAGCTGATTTGTTTTGACAAAAAACTGAATACTATGAGAGAATGGGTGCTAAGAGTGTTAGACTTAGGATGCTGGGGCATCACTTTGAATGGGGCCTCAATTACTGACAAGTGTACATTCACCAGAGATTATGCATTTAATGTGAGATTGAAATGCAAAAATTCCCTGCAATGTAAAGGGAAAAAGCCCAAAGCCTCAGAGAGAGAGGAATGTTGGCATGGATTTAAGAAGTACAATTGCATTATCTAACCCTACTTCCATTAATTCCCCCCAGGAAGGCTCAGAGAACACTCCTTTCACCAAAGAGTAAGAACTACATTTAAAAAGTACTTATTTGTGACTCCAACATCCAAACAAGTTAACTAGACTTCCTCTCATTACTTGGATTGGCCTTGCTTCTCCTCCAGCCCGTCCAGTCCCACTCACCACACCGATGGCTCCAATCTCGGTTCCAAGTAAATCACAGTCTATTTTGCACATCTGCTGTTCTTTTGTTCATGTCTGCCTGTGTCACATGACTGCTCTGGAAAAGCCAATTAAGATTCCACAAACCACCTATTAATATGAATAATGCCTTCCATTCACAAAGAATTTTAAACTTTTCAAAGTATGTTACATATTTTATCTCATTTGAGAGTCACATCATCACATAACAAGTAGAACAGGCACTACTGTCTCATTACTGAGATAAAATAGGTAAATTTTAATGAATTTAAGTGGTGATTGGTTCCAGGTCATCTTCTTGAAAAGTTCTCACACTGCCTTTACTTCCTCACCACCCACCCCTCCCACCACCAGCTATTTGTTTCTTAATTCACTGAAGTAAGGCACTCCCTACACACACACACACAAACACACACACACACACACACACACGCTACTCTGGCAAAACTTCTATTTGTTCCTTAATTCACTGAAGTAAGGCACTCCCTACACACACACACACGCACGCACACACACACGCACACACTACTCTGGCAAAACTTCCACTTTCTCATTTCCAAACCCAATACTTCAATTTAGTCTTCACCTTGAGTTTTTCTTTTAACATCTGACCTATGAACTATTCTCTTGGAACTTCCTTCCCCTCCTTTCCTGTGTGACACAGCTCTCTCTGGATTCTCGTTCTTACTCTCTTCCCTTCCTTCTCAGTATTCTTGATGAAAGTCTTTGTCCTCTGCCCAGCACCTGAACTTAGGCTTCCCCAGGAACTCTAATTGGGCTGAAAACATTTCTTACTTAGCTCTCTTCCTTAGGGATTTCACTCATTTTTCATGGTTTGTAATTAACATCTAATACTCCCAAATTTCTGTTTTCAGTAATGACCTCTGCCTTGAACATGAGAACCATATAAAGATAGGCTTGTTGTCCCTACGCCAGATATCCTAAACTCAGTACACCTACCATATGACTCAGAATCTTTCTGTTTCACATCTACTGCTGTACTTGTATCTACTTTAAATAATAGCATCAACAGTGGCACAGTCAACTAAAATTCAGAAACAGAAATCATTTTCATTTTTTTATATCTCATCACTAAGTCCTTCCAAATTACAACGTAGCTTCATAATCAGTGTGGTTATTTCCCATCTTGCTCCCTTCAGTTATTTCCTCTAATTATGACCAGAGAGAATTCTATAAAACAGAAATCTTGCCAGGTCTCACTTTTGTATAAAACCACTCAGGGATTCACCATCTGTGATAGTTGCTAATGCTTTTGGCAAATATTTCCACTTCCTCCCCCTCTGGGTATGTGGTAAGATTGGGCCACCTGGCTCTCTTTAATATGGGGAGTGGGAACCCATGTGACTATTTCTGACCAACGAATTTTGTCACTTTAAACCGAAGTATTTAACTGCTGATGTGAGACCTGCCCAGGCTCTCTTACTCCTGTTACTGTAATATGTAATATTTGAGATGGTGGTCCTTGACCCCTAGATCTCCGAGTGATGACTGTAATTGCCAATCAATGATCTACATGTAGTACAAGCAAAAAACATATTGTTGTTTTAAGACACTGAGTCATCTGGTTGATTTGTTACCACAGCACAACCTAACTTACCCTGATTGAAATGAAACTTGGTTTCTAAAAGTGGGGTGCTGCTGAACAATAACACTAAGAAACAGAATTAGCTTGGGAACCCAGGGGTGGACTGTGAAGAAACTGAAAGCAGGACAGTTCATGATATGCAGTGATGAAACAGTTGGAAAAACTGATAGGTACAGATAATGGATCTAATAAACTAGTAGCATTAGAGGCAAGGATTAGAAATCCAAACGTTAGTAATATTAACTGCTGTTGGTTACATTTGACCAGATACTATAAGAAAGAGATCACCTTTAAAAACTGGCTGGTTTATAAGCAAGGCTAAAATAAACAGGCAGAATGGAAAATACAAGGGCACTTGCCAGGACGGAAGAAGCAACTATCTCTCCTTTCCACTGGTAAAATATAAAACTCAATTTTTGTATAAAATGTGTGATATGTATATTTATTTACATAAATATAAAGTTATATATAAGTATAAATAAATAAATAAACATAAAAATAAAATATAATACTCAGGAGGCTTTGGGTGGCAAAAGGTGATTAGAATTCAGCCTTGCAAGCAAGACAAAGATATTGCTGCTAAATCCATGCATTCAGAGTGCGCCCAATAAATTCTTCCAGCTGGACAAAATGGCTTAAGAAAAAGAGGCAGAGGAAGGCATGTCTCTCCCCTCCAAAAACTGGTAAGTGGTAAAGTACATATAATTATGTTGAGAAAGAAAACTGTGTTTTGAAAATAATTGTGGCTGTAACTATTGGCATACTGAGATGACTAAAATAAAAACAGATAAGAAGCTGACTAAATGTTTGAGTTAACTGTCACAGAACCACAATCCTGGAAGAAGAGCATGTTCTCGAGTGCCCGCTCCAGACACAGCTAAGGAGAAAATGGAAGAAACTATGTGGGTGGAGCACAGAGCCAGAGAGAAATGGATCGGGAAGACATTTTCAAGAACCTGAGTCAGGACTAAGTCCAGGAGCACGCTTTCCCCTCAACCCCCTCCAACCTCTTGCTCAGGGCAGAGGCCTTCTCTGTCACTGCAGCAAGGTTTCACACACCCTGCAAATCAGTAACTGTGGTGTGACTCTCATTCTACCTCTTTCCACTATGCGGGTTTATGTACTGTGATGATCTTATCCCATTTCAGCATTGGATGCTAGGTTTGGGAGGAGAGCAGGTAATTTGCCCTTTTAACTCAGTCTTTGGACCAAACTAAACTACCAGGAACTATACCCTGATGTAGGAATTACGAGACTCAGATGATGCCATGACTAAACAGGACCTTTGGGGTGTGTCTCCCTTAGGAGGTGGATATATTTTGCATACTGAATAGAGGACAAATCAAATATTTGGTGACTAGACAGGCAAACTACAGTAGTCATTAGTACTCTGTGCCAAATATATACAGCATTTGTCCCTTCTGCACACGGGGTGACTGTGTGTAGAAGTGACCTATGTCACCTCTAACCTAGAGCAGCCAGTTGCTAATGTGAATCCCTCCATGATTCTCTTTTCTTTCTGACAAGGTAACTTGTCAACATTCAAGATAACTCTTTAGCTAGGGTTCCTTAGTGACAACAGTGTGGAGTCTCTCTGCCCACCTGTGATAGACATATAGTGAAAGAAAGATAAACTTGTGCTGTTTCAAGCCAGTGAAAAATGGGAAGTGTTTGTAACCATAGCCAAACACTGCCTTTCCTGATTTATGGTTCATCATTTACAAGCCCAAGCTTCTCAGAATGGCACGCAAGACCCACCATGACCTTGCCCCATCTACTCTCCATGCTCATCTTCTGTCACTCTTTCCATTAAACTTTATGCTCTAACAACAGTTTCCTGTGCATACTTGGCTACAACTCAGTTCAGCAGCACTTTGTCCAGGAATGATTCCTTGATTTAACCTGGGGTTTAGTTTGGAGTTCCCAAGAATAATTCTATAGCAGTCCTTACCATGTTGTATGGAAATTATCTGTTTACGTATTTTGTTCCCAATTAGACTGTGATCAGCATGGCCAGGGAACGATCTATTCATCTTTCTGCCCACTGTGCCTAATGCAACACCTACTGCACAGGAAGTGTAAAATAAACATTGACTCTTGCGCTTAATCTAACTCCTGCATACAATTTAGCCCAGTTTTAGGACTTCCAAATTTGAACTGTAAATTGAAGTGTCAGTGTCTAATACTTTCCCTATTTTCTCATAATTCTGCAGAGTAGTAAAGAATGTTAATTTCTGTCAGATGTTTCATGATTGATTGTTTTATTCTCTCTGCAATTATTTTTGTGATGGGATAAATGTTTGTTTTATCCCTCTTCCTCCTATTCCTGGGGTCTGTCTAGCTCATGTCAATATGAGGAAAGGGGTCTTCAGCATTAAAATGGAGGACAGAGAAACAAAGGGGTCAGGAACTTTGAAAAAGTAACTTAGAGGAGACCTGTTAAAAGAAAGTTAACCTTTATAGGCTGATAAGCCTGACTTTCTCTTATATAAAATTCTGCGGACAGGTCCCAGCAACCTTAGCTTGTTGCTCTTTCTACATTCCTGCTCCTTATCAGAACTAGAAACAATTCAATGCCTGACAGTTCCTCAAGAGCCTGAACTCTCAAAGGAGCAGAATGATGGGAAAGAGAGAGTAAACAAGGAGTGACATTTACAGAGGGGCATATGGAAAGGAGAGAAACTACAGGGGCAGGAGGCTTCTCTAAAGACAGGGAAAGGGGACTTGTGGATGCCATGGATATCAATAAAGAGATTCCAGGTCCACTGGAGAAAATGGTAAAATAAGTTGAATAGAAGCCACTTCTAATTTTCACCTTCTTATGGTTAGAATGGGTTGGAACATGCTTCTCAAACCAAAGTAAAACAATATTTATATGGTATTCTTTTAATTCATTAAGTGTATTTGAAGGCCTCATGGAAGAGCATTTAATATCCAGATGAGCCACATCTCCCTCCTAGGCTATAGTTTATAGTACCAGGACTGCATTTACTGAGCAGTGACTTTGATACTGGGGAAGAGTCACGAACCAAACAAACAAGGCTTCCACCCTCACAGAGTTATAAACTAGCATTTGTCCATTAAGTGACGTCAGGAGACACAGTTCACTCACAGATCCCAGGATTTCCAAGCACAGTTCCTTAGGACCCCTGAAGCAACAAACTGCTACCCTTTAAAAACCAAACTGGGCATGCGAGAAATCCAGAAATTTCCAGAGGGTGGGGAAGATACACAGCAAGTGCATTCCTCATAGAGTCTTCCCTAAACCCTTACTCCCTATCAACAATTGACCCCAGGAGACCTATGAGCTCTTTGACAAAAGCCAGGATGATAAGAGCCAAATACAGACATTATACAAAGTACAAAAGATGGCAATCCTGCGCTTAAGATTCATGTAGACGTTGAGTCACATAAATTTAGGTTCAAATTCTAGCTTTTCCGATTACAGACCGTGAGATCACAGGAAAAAGTCTTTACTTCTCTAAGACTCAATTTCTGCATCAGAAAGTTAGTACAATAACAGTATCTATATTACACAGTTATTACAAGGATTAAATAATAAACTGCATTAAAGTACAATTAATAAACTGGCTCGCAGTAAGAATGCAATAATACCTATTAGCTAGAAGCAGTAAGAGCTGTAGTAGTACCATCCTTCTGACTCATTTGTGTAGCAAATATCCCCCAAGTGCCAGATACTACGCTGACTTCACTTCAATGTCATTTCCAGGGGATACTTTCCTTCACCTCTCACAGTAGGTCAGATCTCTTTATGACTTGCTGTCATCAAGCAGGGGCTTTTGTTCATTTTGTTCACTGCTATATTTCCAGCTCTTGTCATGCAAAATAGGTGATGAACAATTGACAGTGGTTGAATAAATTAACAGTACCTATTGCTTTTCCTAAGTTGCATACAACATAGTCTCAATTGTGTAAGCTATTTGTTTTATGTCTATCTTTTTCTACCAGATCATGAACTCCAGGGGAGACTATATCTGTCTTCAACACTGTGTCTACAGGCTAACTAAGCACAATGCCTGGTTCATGATAGGTTCCAATTAAATGTTTGTTGCAAAGTGAACAAATGAATGAAAAATAAATGAAAGAAGAAACATAGGTGTTATGAAAACACACAGCCAACAAGGCATTTCAGAGAAAATTCCCCAGGGAACAAGAGAAGAACGTCTCAGCCCAGGAAATTTCTTGTGAGGAAGAAAGGAGGCAGGAGAAAAACTCATCTTCTTCTACACACTCCATGCTTTGGCAGCACCAGATTTTATTCTCTTCTGCAAAATACATCATGCTCGTTAATAACTCCACATATGCTGGGGGAGTAAAAAATGCTCTTCTTCTATGTCTCCAGCTGTCAAACTCTTCCATCCGTCCAAGATCAAACACCGCCCCTATCGTAAAACACTTCCTAATTCTCCTCAGTTCAAATGAACTGCTTCTTCAACTGTATTCTATCATATTTGCTACTATAGCTACTGACTAAAGGGCTTAATGGATGTGTGGTTAACTGCTGATGCTTGCCTCCCCACCTAGATTAGGATGTCTCTGGAGCCTGAATTCACTTATTTAGCTTTGTATCCCCCCAAATACTAGCAGAAAAATATAGATGTAATACTTGTTTATCCAACTGAACTGAAACAAAATCCAAGAAGTGCCACAGCTTGAGTTATAAATTAAAATATCTTTTATTCACACCAAGCTCACTTCCAAAGGTCTCTTTATCTTTCTGGGTTGCCTTTTTCCAATGGCAACTCAAATTCCTAACATCTACCTTACTGACATTGCAAGGATCAGTAAAGTAATATCACTTGGCATTTTTAAGATCAGAGCGTAAAAGATACTCCTTTTTGTTTGTGAAAATTGCACTATCTTCCTCTTCATATTATTAGCTTAAATAGGAGGCTGTTTAAAACAGCATCTACTTCTTTCGACCTCTCCATCTCCCACGCTCTTCCCCCTCCTATTCTCAATCTCTTACCTAAAACAGAGATGCTCTCCTGTACCCTTAAGTACAATAAAGTGAAAATCTATATTGTTGTTAAATAATACACTGAAACCCTCAAGAAATATAAAAAGCATTACACATCCTGAATAAAATTAATTTAATGAACTTAGGAAGTATCATACTGTCACTAGATTTTCTTATGTTTTGAGTGTATTTTATCACCTCTTAACTTTAGAAAAAAATAATATTAACAATAAAGTTCACGCATTTAAAACTGAGACCTGACTGAAAATAATGTTATCCAAAAAACTAGTAGGGTGTGGGAGTATGCTAAACAGGAAAATCTGTGCATGTGAAGGCCCCGGGGCAAGGAAGAACTTGGTGTCTCCAAGGACCCTTAAGAAACGCAGATGGCTGGAACCATAAAAGTGACTGAGTGAAGCAAGATGAAGTCTTCCAGATAAGCAGGGGTCACATGTTTACTGCTTTTCAGGCCCAGTTAAAACTTTAATTTTCATTCCAAGTTATCAGGGAAATCTTTGAGTTTGTATTTCTAAAAGACCACTGTGGCTCTTAGGTGGGGAATGAATTACTAGGGAATTTGACCTAGGAATAAGATAAATAAAAGTAGATTCACTCTTTCATCCAACGAATATTTATACAATCAAAAGCCATCTCTTCACAGCATATTCTCAAGGACAGATCATTTCATTGGGCCATGAAATAAGCTTTAACAAATTTTGAAAGATAAAAATCATATCTACTTTTTCTTTTTTTACAACCACAATGGTATGAAATGAGAAATCAATAACAGGAATAAAACTGGAAAATTCACCAATATGTGGAAATTAAACAACACACTCCTGAGAAACTAATGGATCAAAGAAAAAGTCAAAAAGGAAATCAGAGAGTATCTTGAGACAAATGAAAACAAAAATACAACATACCAAAACTTATGAGATGCAGCAAAAACACTTGTAAGAGGAAAAGTTTATAGTGACAAATGCCTACATTAAGAAAAAAAAAAGTCAAATAAATGACCAACCTTTACATCTAAAGGAATTAGAAAAAGAACAAACTAAACCCAAAGTTAGGAGAAGGAAGGAAATAACCAAGATCAGAGCAGAAATAAAATAGAGACGAGAAGAACAAAAGAAAAATACTAAAGAAATGAATAGTTTTTGAAAAGATAAACAAAATTGACAAGCCTTTAGCTAGACTAACCATTAACCAAGAAAAAGAGGGCTCAAATAAACAAAATTATAAATGAAATAAGATATTACAACTGACACCACAGAAATACAAAAGATTGTAAGAGGCTACTATAAAAAACTATGTATCAACAAATTGAGTAACCTGGAAGAAATGGATAAATTGCTAGAAACATACAACTTGCTAAGACTAAATCATGAAGATGTAGAAAATCTGAGAAGACCTACAAGTAACGAGATTGAAACAGTAGTCAAAAACCTCCCAAAAAAGAAACATGCCCCCTTACAAAATGTGTTCATTGGTGATTCTACCAAACATTTAAAGAACTAATGCCAGTCCTCTCAAACGCTTCCAAAAAACTGAAGAGCAAGGAACAGTCCCAAACTCATTTTATAAGGCTAGCATTACCTGATACCAAAGCCAAATAAGGACACTACAATTAAAGAAAACTATAGGCCAATATCTCTGATGAATATAGATGGAAAAATTCTCAACAAAATTCTGACAAATTGAATTGAACAGCACGCTAAATGATCATACATGATGATTAAATGGGATTCATCCCTGGGATGCAAGGATGGTTCAATATATACAAAGCAATGGATGTGCTATACCACATTAACAGAATGAAGGATAAAAAGCATATTCTCTCAATAAATGTAGAAGAATCAACTGACAAAATTCAACATTCTTTCATCAGAAAAGCTCTCAACAAATTGGATATAGAAGGAACACACTTCAATATAATAAAAGCCATTTATGACAAACCCACGGCTAACATCATACTCCATGGTGAAAAGCCGAAAGCTTTTCCTTTAAGATTTGGAACAAGACAAGGATGCCCATTCTTACCAGTCTTATTCAACATAGTATTAGAAGTCATAACCAGGGTAAGTAGGCAAGAAAAAGAAATTAAAGGCATCTAAATAACAAAGGAAGAAGTAAAACTGCCTCTGTATACTACATGATCTTATATATAGAAAATTGTAAAGAACTCACCAAAAATCATTGTTAGAATAAATGAATTCAGTAAAGTTACAAAGACACCAAACAGACATACAAAATATCTGAAAGAAAAATAAAGAAATCACTCCCATTTACAATAGTAAGGAAAACAATAAAATATGTAAGAATAAATTTAACCACGGAGGTGAAAGAGCTGCACTCTGCAAACTATTTAGACACTGAGGAAACTGAAGAAGACACAAATAATGATCCATGTTCATAAATCAGAAGAATTAATACTGTTAAAATGCCCAAACTACTCAAAGGCATCTAATGATTCACTACATCACCATTAAAATTCCAATGACATTTTTCACAAAAACAGAAAAAAAAAAATCCTAAAATTTGTATGGAACCACTAAAGATCTTAAGTAGCCAAAGCAATGCTGACCAACAACAACAAAGCTGAAAGAATCACGTTTCTAGATTTCAAACTGTTTTACAAAATTATACAGTACTGGCATAAAAACAGACACAAAAACCAATGGAACAGAACTGAGGGCCCAGAAACCAACCTACGCTTACACAATCAACTAATATTTGATAGAGGAACAGGGAACCAAGAATACTCAATGTGGAAATATAGTCTCTTCAAAAACTGGTGCTGGGAAAACAGGACATACACATGCAAAAGAATGAGATTAGACCCCTGTTTTACAATACTCACAAAATAAACTCAAAATGGACTAAAGACAAGGGAGTTTTTCTATGATGGGAGATATATCTACATGGTTGTAGACTAGTAAGAACAATCCACTTAAGAGGGAGAAGTCATGAATGACGGGAGAAAGAGTAAAGAATTCCAGAGCAATTTCTTCAAGTAGGCAAGAAAATAGACATCTCATTAGAATAGAGATGTTGACATCTGCTAGGAGCATAAATCATTTATGAGTAAACACAGAAAGTGGAACACATGGGGATAGACACAAATAGGTGAGTAGATGAGCTGAGTGGCTTAAGTTCTCTTCTATTTGTCTCAGTGAAATAAGAGGCTAAGAATGATGCTGGGGAAGGAAGTGTTACACGAAATTATCATCTAAGAGTGTGGGAGAATGAACAGACTAAGGTCGACAGACTATAGGTGGATTCAAGAAATGTTAAGTGACTCAGTAGTGGTACAAGTCTCTGGAAACTGTTTCCAGCATAAAGATGTGGTTTTAGTCCCCAAAAGAGAACCACTAAAATGCAATAGTTATGTGGGATAACTATTATAAATAATAAATATTATAATATAATATTATATATATATAATATAATATAATATTAAATATAAATAAATAAATATTATAAAATGCAATAGTTACCTGGGTTCATGATAATTAGCTTTAAGTAAAAAGGAACACCTGCCATTGGAAACCAAAGAAATAATCATCCAAGATATAATAAACATGTAGATACAGTCTTTTGTGAATGTTTAAAAACACAGACGTCACATAAACACAAAAATCAGCAAACAAAGGAACCTCAACTCATTATTTATAACTGAAATGGAAACCAGTCAATCATAGAATATAAAACATACAAGTTCGCAAATAAAAATATATTAAACACAAAGCAATTACTTGGAGGGACTAATTTAAAACCCAGTCACATTAGAGCCAAACTTCACCATGTCCATAATTTGGCTTTTTAAATTTTAGAGGGGAGAAAAACTTTAGAAGGATGCAGAGCAATTAACAGACGTGCATCTGGTACATGCATCTAGAAATAATGTAAATGAAAATTACCAGGAATATCTTGGACATAGTACAAGAAAGAGTCATGCATCATTATTATTCTAAGGACATTCCACTAAGATTCCACAGAGAAAAAAAGAGAATTAACTGCCAGGCAGCATCCACCACCTTCAGAAGCAAACTGCTCTTACTGTATCCAGAAGCCATCCCCAAAGCAAAAGATTTAGAGAAGGGATTTGAAAGGTATGTGAAATGAGGCTCATCATATAGTTAGAGGCTCTCAGCAAAAGTGTCTTAGGGAAGCATCCAAACTTATCCTTGCCAGACTGTCCTTATAAGTTATAAAATCACATATGGAAATCTGGCATATCCACTTCTAGAAGCATTACTACTAAATGAATAAATGATCTATGGAAGCCATGCTCTGAAAGTCACAAAAGAGTATTTTAGAAAAATGACAGAATGATTACCTTGCCTAAGTTAGTTGACTTGTTCTTTCTACAGAAAAGACAACTGATAAATTTAAGAAAGAAAAACATGCAATTCTCTGAACACTGTCCCACCCTGGTTTCCCACAAAAGCATTTGTCTTCACTTTCGGACAAGCAGCTCAAGGAGGGAAAGCTGTTAACTTTAATAGGTCATCACTACAGAATATTTTAGGATTTTATTATATCTTTTAAAAATGAAATCATTAATGGGATCAAAGAGTCTGCCACTAAATTAATTCTCAGTGTTACTTTTTGTACTGTTCATTATTCATTTTGCTTCTCAAGGTAATCAGTATGGCCTTATACTACACAGCGTACATTATACTCAACTCGGTAGGCAGTGTTGCCCAACTGTTTTAAAGAAGAGGTGACATTGCTGTAAAGCTCTAAGTAATACAGACTTCCATGTGCTGACTTATTTGGCAATGCACTATGTGACTAACAGCCAAACATTTAACGGAGACAAACAAGGAGGAATGTCAGACAAGGACATAAAGTGATAAAGGCATTCCATGCTAAATTACACAGAACATCCTGCAATTGTTTCTTTGATTTTGCTGATGAACAAAACTGATGGTAAAGTTCTTGTACTGAATGATATACTATTCAGATTCCTTTATCTACGGTGGGAGGGGGGGAGAAGCAGAGAATTGGCTGCTTTCTTATCCGGTAATTAAGAAAAACAGCGGCTCTCTTTAAAATTATTTTCCCCTCATTTCAAAGCCTTCTGTTTTAATTGATGTTCACTGGTTATTGCCTCAGCAGTTAACAAGACCATGATTATCTACTTTTTGTGCTTATCTGACTTTAAATGCTTTACTGGCAACTCAAAGTCTACCTCCACCCTGCCACTGGCATACCCCACAAAAAAAAAAAACAAAAACAAAAAACAAAACAGACTCAGCTACCTAAAAGTATGGCTGAACATTTACAGAGTATTTATTAATTGAGCCAGTATGATTTAAAGGCCAGATTTTCCATCTTCTTTTTTCTTTTTTTCTACTTCACATTTTTAAAACTTTATGGCAAAGAAGATCTTTGGGTTAGAGGTTAGCAGATGCTGCAAAAGCCTTTTCTCCTTCAGGATTGCGCTATGTTTCTTCACATGACACATTTTTAACTGATATTATTTCTTCAAAAACTTGGACTGAAAATGTCAATAGGCTCATTAGGATAAATTGATGCCAAAGTAGAATTTTTGGGGGCGTCGGGGGGGAACTAATCAGTGTTTGTTTGTTTAATGGCAGTACTGGGGATTGAACCCAGAAACTCGTGCATGCTAGGCACATGCTTGAGCACTGAGCTATATATTCCTCCAAAGTAGAATTTTTAACAGTCAATAACAGCTAAGGATTGCCTCTGAGGATCAGAGCATGAGTCCTATCCCCTACTAAGGACAGAAAGTAAGGGAGGAAAGAGAGGTATCAATGTGTGCTTTTTAAAGTGTAATAGATGAATAGACAGTAATAGATGGTTTTAATAGATAAAAACATGGATAACTGATAAAAATAGCAATCTCAAATTTAGAACTTAGGCTTTAATTCCAAATAGTCATTTACATTACTTGGCACATATTTTCCAAATTATTTCCATATTTTCCACACACAGAAATAATGGTATAGGTGATGTTTTAGCTCATAAAACTCTTCTCAACATATAAACATTCAAACAGTTGATCATTTTATTTAAACATATGGTAATAACTAGAATAATTCAGTTGCCAATAGATGAAGTGAACTCCCACAAGCATAGAGGGAAAATTTATTATAAGGATACAGGGACGATTTATGCAACTCCAAGACATGGGAGAACTGGAGAGTCACCTTGGCTTTCTCTCCAACTCTACTCCCTACCTATCTTAGTGAATCTGCTTTATTCTTTTCTCTCTCTCTCCGCAGATGATATTTTTTATAATGAACACTCAAGCTGCTGCATGGAACACACACAGTAGTGGGGCAAAAATGGAAATCAGGCAGATCAGAGCTCTGGTCTTTAATCTTCTTGTTTTCAGAAGGGATACAATTCATAAATGGTAACAGATTCAGAGAAGGTAGGACTGAGAGGAGGTACAGAAATAGTAGGTGGAAATAAGAGAAAATTCTAAAGACTATAGACAAACAAGGTGGGAATTGGAGATGATAGAAATAGTTGAGGTAATATTAGGGAAGGAAAGAAGAGGGTGGTACAGAGGACTCTCTTAATTCATCTAAATCAGGGACTTACATAAATTTAGGTAGGCTAGACATGATTTACTAGTCAGAACTATGCAGTGAGAATATCCCTGGTTAGAATCCAAGAGTCCAGGTATTTTGTGTGGTCTATACCCTACACATTGAGAGTCTTCGGGGTTTTGTTACCTCACATGGAACTGCGTGATATGACTTCTAAAGAAACCTCTAGTTCCTATTCATTTTTATTCTAAATAAAAATGACAGAACTAAAGATCATACTTTTGTTCTAGAATTCAATCCAATTACCATTATAGATCCTCTGAAGACTCTGAAATGAAATTCACAGCAAAAAAAGCTCAGAACCTCATCAGGAAACAGACTGAGCCAAACAGAAAACCAAATTTCATCCTGATTAAAAACTAATAAAGAATTCACACTAGAAGTGCCATATGGCTTTCTGGTTAATGAACCACAAAATAAACATAATGAAGCTGGAAAAGGTCCAAAGATACAAAATTAAAATGATAAAAGATATCTGTTTGAAGAGAGATTAAAATAATTAAGATTCTCCCTTATAAAAAGATTAAGGAGCCATGGAGATAAATATCCCCAAAACATGGATAAGGTAAGCATGTATTTCTTTAATTTATTCCAAAGTATTAGAAATAGACATTCTCCTAAAACTTAAAAAAGGTAATTTTAGGATAAATCTTCCATATAATAGCCCAATATGAAAAGTGTCTCCACTTAATCAGAAAAATATAAATTCAGAAGAGTGTGGAATAAAAAGTTAATAAAGCAAAGAAACTGTGCTGGGTTGGACTTTCAGGAAGATTCTTAGAAATTACTTTTTAGAAAACAAAATTCTACTAAAATAAGAAGAAAACAGTGGTATGGGTTCTCAACCATGAAAGCAAATTGTATTTTTTATAGTCCTTGAGTAAAATACGCCTTTAAGAAAAACTCACTAATTTTGAACCATCATTAATTTTACAACAATTATTATATGACATGTGAATGTGGCAATGACAGGGCACAAAGTGCCCTCAGTGGTGCTCTGGGCACTTAAATTACCAACTGCCAACATAGCCAGAAAATTGATAAAAGGACTATATAATTTTATACGCTCATCAGTTACTCTGTCATGTACCTCAGGAAACAAAGGAGTAACTTCCTGACTTAGAAGCCTAGCACTAGAATCCATAAAATTTGTTTGTTAGAAATAAATATGATTGCGGAAAAAAAAAGGATAAATTCTTGAACTTCAGTTAAACATGAAGGATTGACACATTTTGTTTCCATTGCTCTCTCCTGAAATTCACTAAAATTATATTGAAAAGATTTAAAAAGGTCCAAAACAATACAGTGAACATAAGAGGGAATGACAGTGATCTAGTTTTGGAAGCTAGAAAGAAGATTACAGAGCAAGAAAAGCCCTGAATGGAGGAAACCAGAAACTGGCTGTTCTGGGCCTCAGAACTCAAGAAATCATCAGAAATTGAGACGCATTACAAGTGTGCAGTTGGATTTGACATAGGAAGATTGCTAAAAAGATTTTGTAAAGTGGCTGTTAAAAACACAGATTCTGTCCTCCATCCCCACAGATGACCCCAGGCAAAATGAAAAACAGAAGGATTAAGTGAATGTCTACATACTGAACAATGAGATGCATGGGTTCCTTCTCCCATCTGTCTTTGAGAATACTAGCAGACACTTTTTATCTCTCAGACAAGGGATTAATGGGGTCATCCCTGAAGGAATTGATCAGCACAATTTTGGGGGAGGGAGTGAGCTACAATAACCATAAAATTACATCCTTGAAAGAGCCAAGACAGAGAAGACTATCTTTGGTGAAGACCATCAATCAGCACCCTATGTCTCTGCCTACACAACATACACAAACTGACACCCACAGCTCCCAACCAGCTGTCGAGTACCTCACTCTTAAATGTGAATAGGTTGATAAAGAACATCAGACATTTCAGAAAAGCCTCCTACATGAAGCAAAGACCAAAATTACTGAGAAGGCAAAAACTGATTTCAGAAAGAAAGCCAGATATTTTAATTATTTTCTTTACAAAGGGAAGAGAAAATACTGTATTTATGAAAAAAGAATGGAAAATTTTAAGGAACACTCAAAGATCAAAAAAAGGTCTTGAAAATTAAGAAGCAGAGAGAAGAAATGACAAACTTACGAAGAGTTACAGAATATGGTTAAGGCAATCTCCAGAAAGCAAAGCAAAAACAGAAACAGGAAATAGGAGGGGAAAACGGAAACTCCCAGGGTCAGTCCACAGTGTCCACCAGCCAAGTAACAGGAGTTCCAGAAAGAGAGAGCAGGGAAAAGAGAGGGAAGAAAATTATCAAATAAATCATTTAGAAAATGTTCCAGAACTGAAAAGATTAAGTTTCCATATTACTAGTGCTTAATAGAAAAAAGAAGACTCACACTAAAGCACAAGCATACCCTCAGGAAATTGCTGAACGCTGGGGACAGAAAGAATAGACTATAAGCTTTCCAACAGAAAAGTAAATAAGACGGGGCAGAAATACAGGATCAGGTGTCAGAATGGCATTAAACTTCCTACAGAAGCAAGTATACTACAGAGAAACACCTTCAACATCCTCAGTGAACTCTGAGGTAAAAATATTATTTCCATCTTCAGTGAACTCTGAGGTAAAAATATTTATTTGATAAATAAGGCATCAAAAATGTATTTTCCATGCATTCTATTTCAAGATACTAGAGGGAAGTGTTCTACCAAAATTAGAGCAGAAGCCACTGTATTAGTTTCCTATTGGTGCTGTAACAAATTACCACAAACTTAGTGGTTTAAAACAACACAGATTTGTTATCTTACACTTCTGGAAGTTGGATGTCTTAAAATCAAAGTGTAGGCAGAGTTGTGTTCCTGCTGGAGGCTCTAAGAAAAAACCTGTTTCCTTACCTTTTCCAGTTTCTAGAAGTCACCTGCATACCTTGCCTCATGGTCCCTTCCTCTATCTTCAAAGCCAGCAGCATAACATCTTCTTTGACTCTGCCAGGACTCTGCTGCCTCTGTCTTACAGACTTAGAAAGACTCATGTAATTACATTGGGTCCATCTGGATAATCTAGACTAATCTCCTCAAAGACCTAATCTCAAGGTCTTAATGACATCTACAAAGTCTCTTTTCCCATGTAAAGTAGCGTATTCACAGGTTCCAGAGGTTAGGATGTGCACATCTGTGAGGGGCCATTATTCGGCCTGTCATACCCAAGAAAAAGAAAGACATTAAATTCAAGAAATAGAGCTCCAATTAAAAACAATAGGAAAGTGGGGTCTCAGAATGATGAAAAAGCAACCAGTTCAGACTAGAGCAAGAGGAGGAGGGCTTAAGGAGAAATGTTTCCAAGAAGTTGAAACTGATAAACTGTTTAATTCATTTGAACATTCTTTATAGTTCTGAGGGAGAGTCTGGGTATGAAACTTTAAAATGTGTCAATCAGCACTTGGGAAGAGAAAAGGATATACAAGAAAGGAAATGTAATCATTGTAAACCACATGGCCCATATGTGAACAATATTTGTATCATTCATCATCATAATGTAAACTCTGATAATGTAAATCTCAGGGTCTAATTGGTAATAGACCTAATAGATTTAGATTGATTAACAGATCTAAATTGATCGAATCAGAACTAATGATATAACCATTTTTAAAGACAGTAGGAAAGAGATGTGGGAAGAGAATAAAAAAGATAAAGTATCATTTTAAAAAGAATAAATCAATACATAAGATATAAAACTGAAAAAATCAAGAAACAGGGTATAAACTTGCTATTTTGAACTAATGAAGGCAAAAATCTAAGAAAATAACAAAGACTGAAAGTTATCTCTGACATTTAGGAACTGCACACAGGGACAGGTACAACAGAAGACAGTTCTTTTTCCTTTAAAGCTCTTTTAGAACTATTTGAAGTTTTAAACTTTGTATATATATAGCTATATATATACACACATATACATATATATGTGTGTATATATATATATATATATATATATAGCTTAATAAAAATAAAATAGAAAAATAAATGTCCCTTGTTTAAGTTGAATATAATATATGTGACTTTGGATCTTCATCCTCAAAAAGAGAGGAGAGGAAGAAAACTTTATAAACTTTAGAGAGAAAGAGACTTGAAAGTTGTTTTCCTACATTTAACTGGGGTGAAACAAGAGGATATTTCATTTAGGTTTGGCTTTGTTTTGGATTTGGAAGGATTTCATTCTGTTTACAATCTTTTTGATACTTTTGAAAATATTTATTTCTAATTCTTGATAACAATGAATAAAATACCAGCTAGTCACTTCTCATTTCCAGTGTCACCTCCTCTGTAAGGTGTTCTCCGGCCACCTACTAATGTAGCAGCACTCCATAGTTACAATATAATCACCTTGCCTTATTTCTCTCATGGCTCTGACCATTATCTGATACTTCCATGTTTGCTACTTGTTTACTTGTCTATCAACATCTGCCTCTTTTTTTCTGAATGAAAAGTCCAATAGAACAAAGCTGGCCTGCCATGTCCACTGATCTATCCCCAGCATCTATTAAGAGTGCTGGCCCTTAGTAGGACCCAATTTCTACTTAATAAGATATTCATATATTATTATGTGACTTAGTTCTTGCCCCACCTCCTCTCCCAATTATTTCTAAAGCGGTATCATTGGAAAATGTATTCATTTTAAACCTCCTCCAGAGATGAAGCCTCATTTAATAGAGTTTGGGATTGGAAATTCTATTGCCTGGCTTGGAATCTGGTTCCTTCAGTTTTTAGCTAGACTAGTGGTTAACCTCCTTTATAGGACTTGGATACCTTTATAGCTATAAATGGCGGTATTTATAATAGCTTTGTCATAGGACTTCTTGAGGATTATTCACTTCATTTCTGATACAAGAGAAAAGATCGGTTACTCCTTCCTTCTCATCCTTTACACCACCGTAAGGAAGGTCAAGTTCACACAGAGTTAAGAAAATGGCTTGGCAAATGCTGAGCAATTTCAAGGGACAGAAATAGCCAAAGCAGACCTTTAAACATTATGTTTTGAAGCTCAGGAAATACTTTGTCTAGTGATCTACAAAATTAGATGTAATGTGGATTAGGAAGAGTTTCTCAATCAAGTGCATCTTAAACAAGAGCCAGGTGAGAAGGGGGTCAATCTGATTGAAGAGTATAACTCTGAAAAGGAAAAAACTAAAAAGTAGGGAAGAAAAACAAAAGGGCCTAAGAAAAGGGAATTCCGTATCAGATGGAAACAGTGAACCTGAAAGATAATTAACATAAGACATGCAAACAAGAAATACCAGCAGAGAAATGATCATGGATATTTACAATAAAGCCGTGATAGGTTGCAGCATGACACGGTCAGGTGAAGAGCATATTATAAGGACAGAGAAGGGTTCATCTGTCACCCCCATGACATGACTTGCTATTGCGGGTAAAAGACGACAGGGGTAGCTCTGATTTTTAAAAAATGCCCTGGGAATTTCCACAATATCCCATGGCAAAGGCAAAGGAATGCTTTGAACTAGGAAACAAACAACTAGAGCCAATGAATTTTCTCAGAAATAAAGTATCTAATTTCCTGCAAATATCCCCAGAGTCTGAGGCAAGAGAAGGACAACATTCTGTGCCCTTCCTATGATGCATCATCACAAATAACTAAATAATCCCCACCGGCAGAGCACACTCAAAAGATGTATGTCTTAAAGAGACAACAGAGTTGAGATATTTTCAGCAATTCTAGATACCACAGGCTCTAGGATTCCCCAAAGGTGATTGTTTTAGCTGGGATAAAATTACTTTCATTTGTTTGTAGCCCAAAGGCCAGAGTACATGGGAAAAACAAACAAACAAAAAAAAACACTGAGTGTTACTTGAGTTGCTTCTGTTTTGCCAGGAAAAATTACATTCATCCTTCCATCCACAGAATGACTGGCACTTTAATGCGTTTTTAAGAGTTAGGCTCTTACTCAGTGCGTACTGGGGTTTGTTGCTATTAAAATGAGACTATTGTGAACATTTTTTTGGAGTAGCTGTCTTCATAGATGAGTATGAAACAGGAGATGCAAGATGTTTTAGAGAGTTCACTATTCATCCAAGAAGGAACATTTGCCTTTTACAAGGTGTTATGTAACATACCGGGGAATTAATAGTAAATAAGAAAATACCTTTCCTCTGTGTAAGATCCAATTCAGTGGGGAAAATAGACAAGTAAACAGACAATTAGAGGTGGTAAGTGCTAAAGGAAGCTTACTGCCAGGGCCTAATGAGGTTTTCATTCGTCTGACCTTTGCCTCAGAGGCCCAGTGACTCCACTTAGGCCACATACCAGTGAGCACATGGCACACAAGGCAAGACAGCTCAGCATCTCAGAAGAGACTTGTCAGCACCAGGAGGAAAATAACTCAGATCGACCTCTTACTGATACTGGCTCAGGAATGTCAGCACTGAATATTACATAAATACATTATAAAGGTATTAAAAGTTAGTAAGACAGGACTCTTGGTTGGGTCCTTTTCTGATACAGACTCAGGAAAGGTACAGCCAATAACAAAGGGTGAGTATTGAACAGACACAAGGACAACAGACGGATGGTTGTCTCCGCCTCCCACCACCTCCTCTGGCCTACCTTTACCCAATGCCAACAATTTCTGCTGGTGTAATAGAGAATCAAAGGAAAATTTTTCATCCTAAAGAAGGCATTTTTCACACACTATGGCTCCGCTCTCTCCTTGGCACCTTGCTTTACAGACAGTGCAAAATGTAGATTAGGTCAACTAGAAGTAAACTGTACTGTAATGTGCTTTTTGAAATTTTTTGGTTTGGCTACTTATTACGTCCTTCTGTTTTACACAGTATTTGTCTGTGTTTTGCAGACATACATGACAGCCCAATGAGATGAATTTTGAAGACAAGGTTTGAGATGGAAAGGGAGGTTTCTAGGCCTATGTCAATGGAAAATTCCAATAAGGTTAGTGATAAATCATTATAATCTTCTGAGTCATTTTGCTGCTTTACTGCAATAAGACACACAAACCAAAAAATATACATATGTCTTTATAATGAAAGCTACTTATCCATGGGTTTTAAATGAGCCAGTTGCTCTTTCATTCCATGTGGTCTGGGGCAAAGAGCTTTCAACTGCTGTGGTAGCTCCAGAAAAATTGAAAAACAACAGCTAACCATGAATTATAGACATTTAATAAGGAAAGATGGTGATTATTCTAAATGGCAACTAGAAACCCAAAACAGAATAAAGCTTTCAGTAAAAAAGCTCAGGAAGTAACTTATCTAGTGAGAGAACTTATTTCCCAAAAAAGGAAAAGTTACACAGTGGAGGAGAACGTAAGACTAATATAGACTAATATGTAAAATTGTAATAAAAATGTGAGGGCAAAGATGCAGTATGAGAAACTGAAAAGTTTCCACTTTCAAGCAGTACAAGTCAACGACTTATTGACAACATGCCACGTGAGGCAAAAGGTGCTGAAATACTGCTTCTTTGTCTAGGTTGATGAGTCAAAATATTTCATCAATAAATTCATGGCATGCTATTTATAAGATTTGTATATGGCGGTGAAATTCAAGAAAATTATCTGCTGCAAAAATCTGCCCTGGGGGTGAAAAAAATGCTCTAGAATTAGTGGTTATACATCCATATGAAAATACTGAAAATCACAGAATTGAAATGGTGGATTTTATGTTATTTATATCTTTATTTTTAAAAAGCTGCCCCAAACAAAGCAAAGCCCAAGATAAACAATAAAAAAAAATTCCAGATTCAAAATATGCCTTCCTTTATCCCTCACCCTGTACTCTCATAGAATTCTTTCTGTATTATGATCCTTACCAAGGTTGTCCTGTGTTATAGTTAGCTTGGTATCTCTCCAAGTAGATTTTAATGTGCTCAAGGATGTTTATATCTAAGACGTATTTCTTCTGGCTGAGTATTAACCAGGAATATTACCAGTTTCTATTTTTGCCTGGGTCGCTTCATAATAGCCTCACCGTAGTTATTAAACCTCCAGGTAACAACAGTCTGGCCCCTCCCAATCTCTGTCCCATTAGAAGCATGAGGTTATGAGATATGCTTTTCTAACCAAGGTCAGCTCTTTGGCCAAAGAGATCAGATAGTTCACTCTGAGGCATTGTGATAGCTAATTTTATGTGTCAACTTGACTGGGCCATGGGGTGCTCAAATATTTGGCTAAATGTATTATGGGTACATCTGTGGGGCTGTTTTTGGATGCGATTAACATCTGAATCAGTAGACCGAGTAAAGCACACTGCCCTTCTCAATGTGGGTGGACCTCATCCAATCTGCTGAAAGCCTGAACAGAATAAAAAGGCTGAGTAAGAAAGAGTTCTGTCTGTCTGTCTTTGAGCTGGAACACTGGACTAGAACTTACAGTACATACTCTCCTGGTTCTCAGGGGACTCACACTGGAAGGAAAACATGGGCTCTCCTGGGTCTCTAGCCTGCTTACTGCAGCTCTTGGTACTTCTCAGCCATAATAATCACATGAGCTAATTCCTTATAGTACATCTGTTTGTCTCTTTGTTTGTATCTATCTATCTATCTATCTATCTATCTATCTATCTATCTATCTGTCTGTCTGTCTGTCTGTCTATCCATCCATCCATGCATCCATTCATTTGACTATGTCTCAGGAACGTTTAAGTAACACAGTCATACAGGGACGTTGAATCAGTCTCTAGTATGCTGATATATGTGTAGATCAAGTCAACTTGACTGCCATGATGAGCAGAGGGTGAGTTAAGAGCCCAGATCAGGCTAGATCCTTGTTTTCATCCTCTTCTGGGTGTATCTAAATCTGGAGAATGCCCCTAAACTCGTGCAACTCCTACAAACATTTTTATTTTTCCTAAGCCACTGATCTTCCTAAGCATATGTGTTACCACAGTTTGTTCCTGGGTTAACCAAATTAGTAAGACATAACACTTGGGCACCAAGTGCTTTCTGGTGGATTTACCATATATGAACAATCAAAAGTACAGTAACAATAGCTAAAGGCAAGTTTTTCTTTTAGAGAATGTTATCTGTTTTCCTCCATACTCTTACAGCCTTTATCTCCCAAAGGAAAGCTTCAGCCCAACACCAAAATTAAACCTAAAGGCCAGACATGTCTGCTTTGTCCTAAATATCCCAACATGTACAGGGTTTTTCAAGAAAATTCTAATTTTGAAAAAGAGATAATATAACACAAAACCTGAGATTATAGACTATCTCAGAGCACTAGTAGAATGGCCTATCAATAAGAAGACATAGCCCAAAATGTTATCACAGGGGGAAAAACAAAACACTTGGCAGGTAAATGTGGCTTTCTCACTTCCAAAATCCTGCTCTGAACTCTGACACTCATTCCACTCTTCACACCAGCAAGACGGTGGTCTTCCTTTTCTAGGGTTGGGTCTGGGGAGAACCCCTAGGTCAGAAAGTCACAAACTTGCAGCTTTTAACCAATGCAATAACAGACTTTCAAAAGCATTTTTTTCCCTTATTTCTATCTGCTTTTGGACATTTGTCAGTGCCTAAAACTGACTGTCTTTAATAATATTGTCCTTTTTTTTTTTTTTTTAATATTCCTTGTGGAAGGAACTGCCCCAGGTGTTTTTACCACCATTACTGGAATTCTCATTTCTATCTAAGTTTGTCATTCATTTGAAAGAAGGCACCTGTTAAATATGTCCCTTAATTCTCAACAATGACCACAGTATTAGTTACCTTCATCAGAAGCAGCAGTTAGCAGACAGAAGCAATAACGAGGGTAGAGGGAGACAGACTGAGAATTCTTACACAATGATGTCATCCTCACCAAAAATACGTAACTGCGTCAAGGCAGTCTGAGAAGCTAGAGAATTCACTAATAAGGTTCTTAAACTTTATCAACATCTATGAGCATCGTATCTGCTGCATTTTAAAAACAGTAATTTTTCTTTTTCCCATTAGACAAAGTAATTCTTAGGCAGAACTTGAGAATTCTAGAGGGCATTTCTCAAAATCTGAAAGAAGCGTTTTTGCTCTTTGAAAACCCTTCTGAGAATATGCTGCCTGAGCTGCCCCACTGAGGTGGCTTGCTCCCCATCCTCAGCCTAGTTGATAGTGATAGAGGAACTGTTCTTGGATCATTTCATCCAATTAGATTCAATGATGAAAACAAAAGGAAAAGAGAGAGAAAACACTGTGGACCTTATATTCAGGCTGCCTGTGTTCAAAATTGGTAGCATCTTTTTTTAGCTGAATAACCTAATATAAATCACTCCTCAAATCTCAGCTTCTCCATTTATGACCTGGAGAAAAGGAATAGTGCCTCTCTCAAAGAATTCTGCTAAGGTTTAAGTGAAATAATTTTTCGAATGCACTCAGCACATGGTCTCATGGCACAAAGTAATTACTCAACAGTCATTAGCTATAATTATTAATGAACGGGAAAAAATAAAGGGTAAGTTACCAATACTCATCTATTTGAGCAAGGCAGAGAATCTGAAAAGACGAGAAAAAACTTGATTTGGAGCTACTGAGTGAGGGACCAGAAGAGAGAGGGCATCTGGTTCCTTTATGTAATTGCCTGCAGTCCCTCACCGCTACCTACCACACTGTTGAATCTCTTCTTCTCTGATCACCAAGAACACTCACAGTATCTTCACAGTCCCAGTAGGGGTTCAGCATGTAGTTTGGGAAGCAATGACCTAGAAAATAAAATCAAAAGCATTGCAGCTTCAGTACTGGAAGCAATTCTCAAAGTCTGAAGTTTTACTTTTTGCCAATACCCTTTCCACATTAACACTGACAAAACCTTGGCATACTAATCTTTTATCAGGGTGTTTCTTAGATGCTTGTTATGCTAATACAATAAAATATGTCACTGTTTTCATAGGCTGCGACACCTTGGCTTAAGTATTTTAAGAAACTGAACACGTATTTTTGCATGCAAATATTTTAAGGGTATTTCCACAGCTCTCATTAAGAAGTTTTAATGAACTAAAAGGTTTGTATTTAATATTTCACATACATAGAAGAACAAAATAAAACAGTAAACAAATGGCATATTCCATTTAAAAAATTAATTCACATGGTCAGAGTCCAATGTCTAATATTTGATAAGCAGAATAATTCAAAGAAAGAATATTTCCTAAAGTAAGCTCCGAATTCTCTCTTTCTCCAAATAAATTTGCCACTTCTTCAATGCCTAGAGATTCTGCAAAGTGTGAACCAAACCAGAGACAAAAGATTATTTCTAGGATATTGAATGCCTCATGATAAAATTGTTAACCTAACTCTAATTTCTCAGAAGGGCACAAATAGATTGAGATCTATCATTTTAGTTTGGCATTATCCCAAATCACCCTAAAAAACAGCAAAACCTTCAGAAAACACAAACAAATTAATATAAAGAGCCAAACATAACATGAATGAAAAAGGGGATGTATGCCTTCACAATATTGCCTGTGTCATATTACAAAAGATCCTAGCAAAACTGGAGTTTCTGTGTTATATATACATTCCTTCAATTACATTAAAGTAATTCAACTTTGTTATAATCCTCAAAGCATTTCATATAAAATCAAATATAGAAGGCACATAGAGCTATAGACATTTCAAATTTATTAATTAACATTTATATTAGACATTGTACATACTAGGCCATGTTCTGAGTGTTCTTAAAATATTAACTCATTTAATACTCCTAATAATTCTATGGGGTAGATATATTTTTATCATCCCCATTTAGATGAAGAAACAGACACAAAGAAAAAGATGAGGCACAAAGAGGTTAATTAAAATTAATTCCAAATCAAAAAACTAATTTATAGAAGAATTGTGCAATAGAAATATGAACATCATTCTCACTCTCAATCTTCCCTTCCACTACCAACTGGGGCTTTAAGTGGGGCTTAATATCCTTTTTCTTTTTTTAACATTTTTTATTGAGTTATAATCATTTTACAATGTTGTGTCAAATTCCAGTGTAGAGCACAATTTTTCAGTATACATGAACATACATATATCCATTGTCACATTTTTTTTTCTCTGTCAGCTACCATAAGATCTTGTATATATTTCCCTGTGCTATACAGTATAATCTTGTTTATCTATTCTACATTTTGAAATCCCAGTCTGTCCCTTCCCACCCCCCACCCCCTTGGCAACCACAAGTTTGTATTCTATGTCTATGAGTCTGTTTCTGTTTTGTATTTCTGTTTTGTTTTGTTTTGTTCAGGTTCCACATATGAGCAATTTCATATGGTATTTTTCTTTCTCTTTCTGGCTTACTTCACTTAGAATGACATTCTCCAGGAGCAACTATGTTGCTGCAAATGGTGTTATGTTGTCAGTTTTTATGACTGAGTAGTATTCCATTGTATAAATATACCACTTCTTCTTTATCCAGTCATCTGTTGATGGACATTTAGGCTGTTTCCATGTCTTGGCTACTGTAAATAGTGCTGCTATGAACATTGGGCTGCAGGTGTCATTCTGAACTAGGTCCCTTCTGGATATATGCCCAGGAGTGGGATGACTGGGTCATATGGTAAGTCTATTCCTTGTCTTTTTAGGAATCTCCATACTATTTTCCACAGTGGCTGCACCAAACTGCATTCCCACCAGCAGTGTAGGAGGGTTCCCTGTTCTCCACAACCTCTCCAGCATTTGTCATTTGTGGATTTTTGAATGATGGCCATTTTAACTGGTGTGAGGTGATACCTCATTGTAGTTTTGATTGGCATTTCTCTGATAATTAGTGATATTGAACATTTTTTTCATGTGCCTATTGATCATTTGTATTTCTTTCTTGGAAAATTGCTTGTTTAGGTCTTTGGCCCATTCTGGATTGGGCTGTTTGTTTTTTTCTTATTAAGTCGTATGAACTGCTTGTATACTCTGGAGATCAAAACTTTGTCGGTTTTATTCGCAAAAATTTTCTCCCATTCCGTAGGTTGTCTTTTAGTTTTACTTATGGTTTCCTTTGCTGTGCAAAAGCTTGTAAGTTTAATTAGGTCAAGTAGGACTTAATATTTTAAACTCTCCTGAAGGAAAATGTGACTAAGTGATGAGTATCCTCTAGATAAAACCAGGTATCTTCATGTACTTATTTTCAACCCCAAGGCAGTGAATTTCCCAGCTAGTACAAATTTTAAAGCCAATTATTTTTTAAACACTGTTTTGGTACAACTGAGCCCCTTCTTCCACAAGCAGACCATGGCTTCAATTCTGTTCCCTTTTCACTCACCACCAGTAAATGTCTTGTCTTTCACTCCTCCATAGAGCACCAGAAGTTCTTTCATGACTACAGAGGAAGAAATAAATCATTTAAGCAAACCTGAAGTATATTTAAACTAAAACTTCTTGTTAAAAGTTATAATGTAGAATGGCATGTGTTTTGTTCTCAGTTCATATCTAAGGCAAGTGTCCCTTTACCTTAATAAAAAGTTGTCAAAGAGAAAAATTAGGAAATTACATTTTATAGCTTAAGTAGCAAACTTGGAATTGTTTTTTACATTGACACTCATGTCAGGTTATGTCTACGTTCACAAAAAGCTGCAGAATCAAATCCTTTGAGGGCAGTGATCAAGTCTGCTTTGCCCGCCACTGTGGCCACACTGCATGACCAAAGCACATCATAATGCAAAAGACACATTTTGTGAGTGAATTGACAAACTACCCATTTACATCTTCTAAAGTTTAAGCAGTTTTGGTATAGGCTATATATCCAGTAGAGGGTCCTGAACATGCCTAAACTGAAAGGGAGAAAATACTCTTTGAAGAACATAGTTACAAATTTGAAGAGAAGTTCCTGCACACAAGAGCCAAGGCTGGTGTGGGAAGCAGATTTTTACTGATGTGGTGGTGAATGTTCTTCTCTCAGTGGATTCTGATGCCTCCACATTCCACTGAATCACAAGCACCCACTCTGATTTGATCAGTCTGTTTTTTAAAAAGCAGCTTCCAGTCTTTATGCCTAGCAAATAGAAAAGCTTAAAAATAGAATACACTTAAAAACAAAACAGAAGACTTCCAATAGCCAAAAGATCTTGAAAAAGAAGAACCAAGTTGAAAGTCTCACATTTCCTGATTTCAAAATATATTAGAAAGCCACAGTGCTCAAAACAGTGTAGTATTGGCATGAAGACAGACATACAGACTAACAGAATATAACAGAGATTCTGAGTAATAGATTCTAATGAATATAGTCAAATAATCTTCAAAAAGGGTGCCAAGGCTACTGAATGGGGAAATGACAGTTTTTCATTTTATTTTTCTTTATTTATTTTAACACCTTTACAGTGGTAAAATTCCTGTATGGTAAACTATACATATTTCAGATATACCATCTGATGAATTTTGATAGATGTACAGACGAATGAAACCACCACTACAACCAGGCAGCTACCATTTCCATCACTCCCCAAGAGGTGCAAATTTCAAATTCCCAATTTAACCCTTCTTACCCCCTTTACCTCCTGGTAACCATAAGTTTGTTCTCTATGTCTGTGAGTCTGTTGCTGTTTTGTAGATAAGTTCATTTGTGGAAAGGACGGTCTTTTAAATATAAGACCTAAAACTATAAAATTTCTAAAAAAAAAAAAATAGGGAAAAAGCTTCACGACACTGGATTTGACAATGATTTCTTATATATGACTCCAAGAGCACAGGCAACACAAAGAAAAAGAAAACAGAAATGAAGAATTCATTTGAATTCTAATGGGTTTATTAGAGTATTAGACTGAATATAGTTGAGGAAGGAATCTCTGAGCTAGAAGATATATCAATAGAATCCTCAAAAACTGAAAGAGAAAAAAAATCTGAAGAAAAAAAACCCCCTAGAATACCCAAGAACTGTAGGACAACCACAAAAGTGACAACATACATGCAATGGGAATATCGGAAGGAAACAAAATAAAGGAAAGAACAGAAGAAATATTTGAGACAATACTGACAGATTTTCCCCAAATGAATGTCAGAAACCAATCAACAGTCCCAGGAAGCTCAGAGAATACCAAGCAGGATAAATGCCAAAAACAACTATATGTCAGCATATCATTTTCAAATTACATAAAATCAAAGATAAGGGAAAAAAAAGTCTTAAAAGAAGCCAGAGGAAAAAAACACCTTGCCTATAGGGGAATAAAGATACGAATTACATTTGGCTTCTCCCCAGAAACCACACAAGCAAGAAGACAGTGGAGTGAAATATTTAGAGTGTTGAGAGAAAAAAATCACCAATCTAGAATTATATACTTTGTAAAATTATCCTTCAAAATGAAGGAGAAATAAAGACTTTCTTAAACGAACAAACAAACAAAAGGGAATTTGTTGCCAGGAGACCTGCCTTACAAAAAATGCTAAAAGAAGATTTTTAGAGATAAGAGGAATAATAAACGTAAGAAACTAAATTTACCTAGAGTAAGGAAGAGCATCAAACAAGTAGTAAGTGAAAGAAAAATGAAACCCTTTTTTTCTTATTAATTGATGTAACAGATAACACTTTGCTCAAAATAATAATAGCAACAATATATTCAATTATGTATGCTTATGTATTGATCTTATGAATACTTACATTTATATGCCTATGTATACTTACGTGTAAGTTAAATTAATGACAGCCATGACACAAGGGACAGGACATAGGGATTAGGATTATTTTGTTACTTTAGGGTACTCACACTGCTCATGAAGTGGTACACTATAATCTGAAAGCAGATTTGAATTGGCTGTAAATGTATATTGCGAACTCTACAGCAAACACCTAGAAAGTAAAAAAAAAAAAAAAGTGCAACTGAAATGTTAAAAAAGGAGAGAAAGTGGAATTATAAAATACTCAATTGAAACAACAAATGGCAGAAATAGAGTGGAAGACAAAAATGAAAACAAAGAACCAGAGCAAGAAAAAGACAACAGTAACAAATATGATAGCTTGAAATCCAACTATATCAGTAATCACTCTGAATACCAATGGGAATAAATGCACCAATTAAAAAACAGATTTTCAGAGTAGATTAAAAAATAAGACCAGCTATATGTTGTACAAAAGAAACCCACTTTAAATATAAAGACCTATATGGATTCAAAATAAAGAGAGAAAAATACCATGCTAAAACTAGTCAAAAGAAAGCAGAAGTAGCTATACTTCTATCTTTTTATCTATCAATTTCAGGCAGAGCAGACTACAAAGCAAGGAAAGTTATCAAGGATAAAGAAGGGAATTTCATAAGGATAAAGGAGTGAAAGGGTTCAATTCTCCAAGAAGACATGATAATCCAAAACACTAGCAAGTCAAACACTACAGCACATTAAAACTTTCATACAGCACAACCAATTCAAATTAATCCCTGTAATACAAAGATGGTTCAATATACAAAATAAATTAATGTAACATACCATATCAACAGAATCAAGACTAAAAAATCATGATTATCTAAACAGACTGAGACAGGGTTCAACCATCTTTCATGACAAAAATTCTCATCAAACTAGGAATACGAAGAAAATAACTCAACATAATAAAGGCCATATATTAAAAGCCCACAGCCAAAATCATACTCATTGGTAAAAAAAAATGAAAGTTTTCCTCTAAAATCAGGAACAAGGAAAGGATCCTTACTCCTGTCACTTCTATTAAACATAGTAGTGAAAGCCCTAGCTAGAACAATTAGACAAGAAAAAGAAATAAAAGTCTTTCAAATTGAAAAGGAAGAAGTAAATTATTCCAGTTTTCAAATGACATGATTTTGTGTGTGGAAAACCCCAAAGACTTCTTAAAAACTTTTTGAACTAGTAAACAAACTCAATACAGTCACAGAATACAAAATCAGCATACAAAATTAGTTGCATTTCTATACACTACAATAAATGAACTACAACGACACTAAAAACAAACTATTTGAAAAGAAAACTGTAAAAAAAAAATCCACTTACAACAGCATCAAAAAGAATAAAATCTTAGGAATAAGCTTAACTAAGGAGGTGAAAGATTTATACAATGAAAAATAGAAAGCACTGATTAAAGAAATTAAATAAGACACAGGAAAATGGAAAGATACTTTCCATGTGTTCATGGATTGGAAGATTTAATGTTATTAAAAGGTCCATACTACCCAAAGTAATCTATACTATTCAACGCAATTCTTATCAAAGTCCCAAAAAGTTTTTTTTTTTCTAACAGAAATAGAAAAAAACATGTCTACAATTCACAGGGAACCATAAAAAGCCACAAAGAGCCAAATCAATCTTAAAAAGTAAGAACAAAGCTGGAGGAATCAGTTTCTGGTTGGAAAATATATTATAAGCTACAGTAATCAAAACACTATGATACTGGCAAAAAACCAAAAAACAAACAAACAAAAAAACAAAAAACCAAAAAAAACAGACACACAGACCAATGGAATAAAATAGAACAGAAAACTCAGATATGAGTACAGGAATATATGGTCAACCTATCTTTGACAAAGGTGGTAAGAATACATGAAAGGGAAAGGATAATCTCTTCAACAAATGGTAATGGGAAAGCTGGATATCCACAAGTAAGAGAAGGAAATTGGACCTTTATCTTACAGCAGACACAAAAATCAACATAAAATGGATTAAAAGCTTAAATTTAAGACCTGAAATTATAAAAATCCTAGAGATAAACACAGGCAAAAGAACAGAGGAAAAGCTTCATGACAGTGGTCTTAGCAATGATTTCAGATATGACACCAAAAGCACCAGGAGCAAAACCAAAAATAAGCAAGTGTGAATATATCAAACTAAAAAGCTTCTGCACAGCAAAGGAAACAATCAGCAAAGTAAAAAGTTAACCTACAGAATGGGAGAAGATATCTGCAAATATATCAGATAAGAGGTTGATCTCCACAATATGTAAGAAATTCCTACAACTCAATAACAAAAAACTAATAACATGATTTTAAAATATGCTAAGGCCTTGAATAGACATTTCTCCAAAGACATACAAATGGCCAACAAGCATCTGAAAAGGTGCTCAGTATCATTAATCATCAAGGAAATGAAAATAAAAGTGAGACATTACCTTATACTTGCCAGGATAGCTACTACTGAAGGAAAAAGACAAGTATTGACAAAAATGTGGAGAAACTGAAACCTTGCCTTCTGTTGGTGGAAATGCAAAATGGTACAGCTGCAATGGAAAACAGTAATAGAATCTCCTCAAAAAATTAAAAATAGGACAATAACATGATCCAGTAATTCCAGTTCTGGGTATATATCCAAAGAATCGAAATCAGGATCGCGAGAGATTGTTGGCACTCCCACGTTCGCTGCAGCATTATACGCAATAGTAAAGATGCGAAAACAACCTAAATGTCCATTGACAGATGGACAAAGAAAATGTGGTATATATACACAATGTAACATGATTCCACCTTTAAAAAAGAAGGAACTTCTGCAGTATGTGATAACATGGTTGGACCCTGAGGACATTACACTAAACGAAATAAGACAAAGAAAGACAAATAGTGCATGATTCCATTTATATGAGGTATCTAAAATGGTCAAAGTCATAAAATCAAAGACTGGAATGGTGGCTGCCAGGGGACGGAGGTAGTGGGAAATGGGGAGTCAGACTGTCAATGGTCAATAGTCGATTATTCTTATCAGTCTACAAATGTGTAGTTTCAGTTAATGAAAATGAATAAGCACCAGAAATCTGCTGTTCCACACTGTACCTATAGTCAACAATAATGTATTATATACTTAAAACTGGTTAAGTTGATAGATCTCAGGTTAAGTGTTCTTATATATGTTCTTCTACAATACATTCTTACACAATGAATGTTCTTACACAATAAAAATTTTTATAAGTGAGAGAGAGAACTCATCATAAAGATTGGATAACTACCACCAAGAGTGAACCATCCACACTGCCTGTTGGAACTCCTAGCATTTGTAATTTAGCACATATAAATATAAAAGCATTTTTAACTTTGGGCATATAGAGTTTCACTAATACTCATCTGTTCATGGCTTAGTATCATATTGATTCATGCAAGAATAATCTCTTGCTTTAACATATTTATTTCTCTTCTTCAATCCTTGCCACCACAGACATACTTTCATATGTATCTAATATATATAAACACATGGGTTCCTGTAAAATGTAAGTTGTTTTGTGGGTATGTATTTCTAATGTGCCCAAGTGGTATTATAGTATTGTCATTAACTCTTACTTTTTTCATTTAGTATTAAGGTTTCACAACTCATTCATATTGCCACATACATATTTAGTCCATCACTTCTAAGTACAACATTGGACTCCATGATATGCAATTCTTCATATTTGACCTCCCCATCCCCAGAAATAAAACACTCAAATCATCTCATATTTCTTGTTATCACAAACAACACAGTGATTGACATCCTCACAGGTTTCTGGGATAAGGATGACCAAATAGCCTGCTAATACTTATTTTTAGTTTAAAAAGAGTTAAATCACTCAAGCAAAACTATTGAGGTATAGGCAAGATGTGGGGGATGTGCACTCAATTTCACAAGGTACTGTCCAATTCCTCTCCAGTATGGTTGGAGACTGTTCATGATAGCTGGCTCCACACTTCCACTGGCGGTACATGGGGCTCCTACATCCATATAGACTCTCCATCACTTCACAGTTTTCAGAACTCCAGAATTTTAGTTCCAGAATTTTAGTTTTGTTACAGGTACATTCTCAATACTCCCCCCTCTTCTGTCTTTTTGGGTTGCATTACAGGAGAGGAACATTGAGATTCATATACTCACTGTTTTTATGGTAGAGGAAGAAACCCTGTTCTTTGTCTAGGGAGAGATATTACTTTATCCCTCAAGGTTACTTGCTGTGAACATAATCCTGGAAAATGACTTCGGTAAAGAGTGGTCAGGGTCTTACATTCTGGTATCCCCAGCAAAAACATGCAAGAATGCTCAGAGCCCATGGTCACTGCACCAGCAAGGACATTTGCCCACATGGGGTAAATTCAGTAAACTACAGCAAGTATGAACTTGGTCTAGAAGCTAAGATGTGCAGGAAATGAAAGTTATATTCCTCTTTGCCATCAATTTAACTCCACTTTAATGCTCATCCTATTAGAATAATGGGAAATATAATCTTGGCCATGCTTGGGAGAAAAACAAAAATGTAATTTTCAATAAATTGCTTTTTCTAAAGTGTCATTATTAGTATTATTATTCTGCTACTCCAAATGGTTTGATTTTATTTTAGGAGTTTTTATATTGACAAAAGTCTAACATATGCTGACACTCTTCCCTTCCTAATGTCTTGATACTGCTCCCTCTGTAATCCAGCTCATACTCACATACTGCTTAGAAAATGATTAAGACTGACCAAGATTCAAAGGGTCATCTGAAGAATAAAGTTTACAGTTTTTTTCTGCTAATTTTGTTAGCCAGAATTTAATCACGAAACTAAAGGGTAACTCTTAAAAAAACTCTTCAATGTTATTCTCTGTACAGATGGCGAATAGTCTCTTCAAAAACTGTGGCTTCTGTGGAAGCTTTGTAGAGTAGTTACTGTTGTCAAATATAAAGCCAAGGAAAAGAACTGAATGTTAGGAGAGCAATATTAATGATGTAGTTGCCTAAAAAATAGGGACATGTCTGCAATATTTACAAAGTATTACTTTCAAGGCTATGTCTAAGATAAATTGCTAAGAGCTGTTCCCAGGCTGTATTACTCAGCAGCATCCACTCCTACTTTTCATTCCTAATAGAAAGAATGGGCAGATATTATTAACCTTGTTTGTAAATGAGGTAACTAAATCTCACAGTGACTCATTCAAGGATGTTATCTTTCAAGGAAAGTTTGTTGTGTTCTTGTCCCTTATACCAGACAAAGTGTATGTGCTATAATACATCAAAATTGGTGTGCCATTCTGAGGGACTGCAAAAAAAAAAAAAAAAGCACTAAAATTTGGTATTCATTTTTCAATAAGATGTCAGAAGTTGGAACCACTGTTAAAATTTATCCATTCATTCTAGTGCAATGAAAAGCCATGCATGCCACTCCTGGGATTCAGACTCTGAAGAAAGCCTGAGAACAAGTTTTAATGGCTTCTAACAACCTTCAGATGAGGTAGATAATGCTGAAAAGCTTTAAAATAATCTAATTTCTTCTTCTAATGGAAACATCTTAATTTCCCACATTTTGAACCATAAATGTAAATGGTTTTCAATCTTTTAGCTCTTAAATAAAACAGCTGTAGATACTCACAGAACTGCTGTAATGAGAAGCAGCTATTCTTCCCCCTAACAGATCATGCACTAATAGAAATCACTTCACTAGTATAGAAACTTTCAAACTTGAACTTTCAAGGTCAATTTTGAGTATATGAAGCAAAGTTGTTAAAACTTACTCCAAGTTTCTCCCCTAAAATTTTGTTTTTTAATCCTACAGATTGCTATACAGGAAAAGCCTAAAGAGGATGCAAATCTCATTTTATCTCTGTACCTGTTATGCAAACGATGGGTCTTGGTTTTCTCTTACATAATTATTAATTTTCCTTGGCTCAAATTCTCACCTGACACCAGGGAAACATCCTCTCCTATAAAGTCTGTTATATCACAGAAGCACACAATTAGCTTGTCAATAGGAACCTTTAATGATAATTGATTTTACTATATAGTCCTCATGATCATATCCTCCTGAGGATTCAAGAGATTTAAAACATCTCTTAGTCCTACCCTCCCTGGCATAATATGATCAATAAAGTTGGTGCCTTTCTTGGTCAGCCTCTCCCAAGAGCCATCAAGGAATCATTCTCATAACTTGCCTTCCTCTGATATAATCTTAATCTGTATGGTTTTAATTGTACTGATTCTATGGTTCAACTACTCTACTAAAAGCAATGTGAGATCCTTGTCTTTGCCTCATCTGCAAGAGTTCTCTGGCTCTCTCAGACATTCTGGGTGTTAATATATAGCAATCAGGGAGGTCTCTATTGAATCTCCCAGTGCCAGCTCTTGCCACAGAAAGCACTTCCTTAGACTATACCCCTTCTACCTAGATACTACTTTTAAACTTCTCTTTAGGATAAAAGCTCTCCATACCTAGGGCATATAAAATTTCTGCCAAGGGTCACAAAGTCCTCCAACTGTAGCTCTCTCTTCTCTGAGGGCCACTTTGCCCCCATGAAAGGGGAGTCACTCAAAAATAAAATAACTGCAATAAAAATTCTGTGGGTGAGCTCAACAACAGAATGGAGAGGACAGAGAAAAGAATCAGTGAACTGGGAGACAGAACAAGAGATAATGCACCTTGAAAAACAGCAAGAAAATAGACTGAAAAAATAAACAGGGTCTTGTGCAACTATAATGAAAGATCTATATTCTTGTAATAAGAATCCCAAAAGTAGAGGAGAAAGAGGGTGGGGCTAAAAAAGCGCTCAAAGAAATAACATCTGAAAAAAACCCTAAATTTGCTATTAAAAAAAAAGACATAACCTACAGATTTAAGAAGCTAGGTGAACCCAAGTGGGGGTAAACCTAAAGAAATCCTCCCAGAAATATCATAATCACACTTCTTAAAACTAATGCAAAGAAAAAATCTTGAAAGCAACAAGAGAGAAATGACACCTGACCTACACAGAAAAACAATTCAAATGACAGTAGATTTCTCATTAGAAACTATGGAGGTCACAAAAGAGTGGTACATTTTTTAAGTGATGAAAGAAAAGAGTCTGTCAACCCAGAATACTATACTCAGCAAACTTATACTTTAAGAATGAAGTAAAAATAAAAACATTATGAAATGACTTAAATTAAAAGAATCTGTCACCAGCACACATACTCTAAAGCCATGGGTAACTAAAGAAATTAAGAACAGAAATGAACAATAAAATTGAAAACAGAAAGATAGGGAAAAAATCAATGAAACAAAAAGCTAGTACTTAAATTTTTAAAAAAAGATTGTTGACAAAGATAAAAGGAGAAAATAAGCAAATTACTAATATCAGAATGAAGCCAGGCCATATCACTACAAACTCTGCAGACCTCAAAAAGACAATAAGGGAATACTAAAAACAACTCTCCACAAACACATCCAACAACTTAAATGAAATAGACCAATAACTTGAAAAACACTGATTACTACAACCCAGTCAATATGAAATAGATAATTAGAAAATCCCTATAGCTATTAAGGAAACTGAATTCACCACTTTTAAACTTCCCAAAAAGAAGTTCCAGGTCTAGATGGTTTCACTGAAGATTTTTACTATATATTTAAAGAAGATTTAACACTAATTACAAATGATCTTTTCCAGAAAGCAGAAGAGGAGGAATACTTCCCAAAACATTTTATAAGGCCCATATTATCCTGATACCAACATGAGAAAAAGTACAAAAAAAAAAAAAAAAAAAAAGAAAAAAGAAAAGAAAAGAAAGCAAGCTAGAGACCACTATCTCCTACATATTTAAACACAAAATTATCTTAAGAAAATATTAGAAAATAGAACTCAAGATTATATAAAAAGAATTGTACACCATGACAAAGTGGGGTTTATTCCAGGGATGCAAGGCCTGTTCAATATCCAAAAATTAGTCAATGTAATCCACCATATCAATAGGCTAAAAAAGAAAAACCACTTGATCATATCAACAGATGAAGAAAAATTTCTAACAAAATTCAACATTCATTCATGATTTTTAAAAAGCCCAGAAAAACAGAAATAGAGGAAAACTTCCTCAACTTAATGACAAGCATCTACAAAAAACCTATAGCTAATATTACATGTAATGGTAAAAGATGGAATGTTTTCCTCTATGACTGTGAACAAGGCAAAGATGTCTGATTTCTGTACTTTTATTCAATATAGAGCTGGAAGATCACAACATGTTTATGAATTTAAAAACTCAATATAGAAAAGATAAAAATTCTCTTCAAACTGATACAGATTTAGCTCAATTCTTATAAAAATGCAAGAAAGATTTTTTAAAAGAAAGATATGGACAAGACAATTCTGAACTGTATATAAAATGCAAAGGAACTAGAATAGCCAAGACAATTCTGGAAAAGAAGAATAAAGTGGGATAAATAAGTATATCAAATTTCAAGACTTAGTCATCAAAACTGTATTGGAGGAGGGATAACACATAAATCAATGGAGCAGAACAGAGAACCAGGAAATAGATAACACATAAATATGTTCAACTGATTTTTGACAAAAGGGCAGGAGCAAATCAATGAAGGAAAACAAGTGGGGCCTGAACAACTGGACAACTATGTGCAAAAAAACAATCCCAGACCCAAGTCTCATAACTCATAAAAAACTGAACTCAAAATGAACTTAAACATAAAACCATAAAACTTTCAGAAAAAAACTTAGAAGAAAATTTTGGATCTGGGGCTAGGCAAAGAATTCTTTGACTCTTCATACCAAAAGCATGATCCATAAGAAGGGTAACTGACAAGTTGGAGTTTATCAAAATTAAAAACTTTTTTTTCTGTGGAAGACCCTGTTCAAAGAATAAAAAGATAAGCTACAAACAGGGAAAAATGTTTGCTAACAACATATCCAAAAAAGGACAAGTGTCAGGAATTTCAATAGAACTCTCAAAACTCAACAGTATACAAATACCCAATTAGAACATGAATGAAAGTTATGAAGACACATACAAAGATCACAAATAAACACATGAAAAATGTTCAACATCATTATAGGAAAATTCAAAATAGGGCCACAAAGAGACATCAGTACACACCTATAGTAATGGCTAAAACAAAAAATAGTGACAACATCAAATGGTAATAAGGATGCAGAGAAACTAGATCACTCAAACACTGCTGATGGGAATGTAATACGGTACGAACACTCTGAAAAATCGTTTGGCAGTTTCTGAAAGAATAAATATGTAGTAGCTACCATATTACCTAGAAATTACACTCCTGGATATTTATCCAGAATAATGAAAACATGTTCACACAAAAACCTGTATGAGAATGTTTATATCACCTTCAGTATTGATAACCAAAAACTGGAAACCACCCAAATGTCCTCCAGCAAGTGAATGATTAAACAAACTGTAGTACATGTATATCATGAAATACTACTCAGCAGTAAAAAGGAGTAGAGTATGAGTATATGCAACATGAACACTGATATGTGATACACAGACTACAAATACATGCAAAAATCTTGATGAATATCCAGAGAAATTATGCTGGTGAAAAAAAAACCCCTACAGGTTACACACTGTATGATTCTATTTATATAACATTTTTGAAATTACACATATAGAAATGGAAATTACACGAGAAATGGAGACTGGTGGTTATTAGGAGTTTAGAAGGGGGTGGGGGCAAAAGCAAACCAGGTGTTGCTATAAAAGAACAACATGAGGAATCCTTGTAGTGATGGAAATGTTCTGTATTTTGACTATGTCAATGTTAACATCCTAGTTATGATATTATAATTTACTTTTGCAAGATGTTATCATTGGGAGAAAGCAGGTAAATGGTACACAGGATCCAATGTTTCTTTGTTTTTTATATAATAAATTTCTCAATTTTGTTTCTTGTTTTCACTTCTATATTTTATTACCCTTCAAAAATTACAAATTAAATGACAACTATAGCTACAGATATCCTATAACATATAAAAGTCAATGTTTTCCTTATTTCCTAGCAATAACCAAATAACATGTTCATAGCTTCTGAGGAGTAAGATGTAGATATCTTTGGGATACCATTATTCTGCCCACCACAGAACAAAATCTATAAAATACCAAGAAATATATTTGACAAAATACGTGCAATACTTTTAAGGAGCAAAATGTTTTTAAAGATCATAAAAGATGACCTGACTGAATGAAATGGCTATAGCACATTCAAATACAAGCAGCTCAGGATTTTAAAGATGTGAAATTTCTCCAAAAACAATCTAACTTTTAAATTGTTTTATACAAAATTTGGCAAGCTTTCCCTAAATCCACTGGAGTATAAAAAGTAAGGAGTATGCAGGATAATTTTGAAGTAAAAAAAGGTCATGGAATTTGTCTTAGCATACATAAAGACTCATTTGAAACTACAGGTAATTATGATATTATGGGCTGGGTACCGTGATAGCCAATGACAAGAGAGAATACAGAAAAAGAACTGCTCTCTATGAAAACTTGAAATAAAACACGGGTAGTGTCTCAGTAAATCAATGGGGAAGGAAAGACTACTCAATAATATCTATTTATTAAATGTTTAGAAATTTTAAGTAGATCTCTACTACACATGCACAGAAGTAAAATTCAGAAGCTTAAAGGACAAAATGTTTTTTGAAAATGTATCTAGCTGAATATAATTCTATTTGTATGAAGTCAAAGAACAGACAGAATCTATGGTGACAGAAATTAGAAATCAGTCAGGAATTCAGAGGAACTGATGGGAATGTAGCATAAAACAACTGTCTGGAGTTATGGAAATGTTTTTATCTTGTTTTGAGTGATTATTACACAGGTGTATACAATTCTCAAAAATCACTGAATTGTACACTTGAGATCTGTGCAATTTATTTTTATGTAAATTATAATAATCAAAACTCATTAGATGAAAATATAAAAAGCAAATAGTATATGTTGAGAATTTCCACATCATTAACATAAAACGGGTGTATGTTTGTGTGAGTGTGAAATTTTTGGAAGAATATATATAATTCTTCTTTATTCCAGTTGTCATTGATTTAAAAAAAAGCACAGGGCTCAATATTGGAGGAAAAATTGCTTCTTACTTCATCCCTTGTGTTCTGCTTAAATGTTTTCCAGTATTTAGACAAAGATGCTATCAACCTGAAGCTGTATTTCATAGGAACATATGGCAGCTCTGCTACTGAAGAATAAAGCTGAATTTTTGAAAGAAGTTTCTTTTAGATTTATTACAACTTCGAGTAGCAATAAGTGATTTAGAGACACCCATTAGTGAAACCAAGGAGTGTGTGAAACCATATTAAACAAATATATACTATCTACCAAAAAGCTGGTAAAAGATGAAATGGAAAATGCAAACTCAGCATTCAGTGAAGTTAATGACTATACTTTAGATTTATAGTCTCATGAAAGATGGGAGAAAAGAGCTGTCACTCATATAAAAAAACAAACTCATGAATATTACTCCTTTTTATTACATTTTACTAAGCTACTCAAGCCTAGAAAAGGAAATTATTTCCTGAAATTCATAATTCTACAGCCACTGAAAACAAATTCAGTTCATTAGTCAGTCAAATGGCCTTAGAAAATGTGACAGTGTGACAACTCTCCAAATTTCAGATACTATTTATTATTCAGAATTACACATCTCAACCAAATAGGAAATATATGAGAAAGAAAACATAAGATTCCATCAAGTTCAAAGGTCTTTTAGATATAAACAGTAAGATATTTATATTTCTTATCAGTCAAGGGAGCACAAAATCCAATCCGACGATACAGCTATCTAGGTGGAAGGTGAATACTACCTTAATCTGATCCAAAATTGTACACCAAGTAATTTGAATTCAGTGCACAAATGGAGTGACATCAATGTGAGAGTCAATGATTTTGCCACTTTGGCAGTCAGGGTTGCCAACAATAACTTCAGGTAAGTCTGTACTGAAATCCGATTGTCATTAAACTCAGATTAGAAGGTACCTCCAATTGCCTGAGGTAAAACCATTGTTCCCTTACTGGGTAAGCATCTCATGACACTAAGAATATTAGAATTAAGAATAGAAATGTTTAAGATAACACTATTGGGATTATCCATGGTCTTCATGTTTCTGCACAGCTTTCTACCAGAAGTTGGTTCTGCTCAACCTTTTGAAAAATGTATATAAAACTAACAGCCTTGCTTGTAAAACTGACAGAGAGTGAGCCACCCTTCAAAGCAAAAGGTAGGCAGGCTCGCTGGCCATTACAAAAGACTTGGGTTCTATAAGCTCAGGATTCCTCTCTGCAACACCGCCCAAGTGCACGTGGCGGTGTTACCTGACACTCTTTACATCATACTAGGAACTGGGGCTCCGAGAATGAATGGTAAAATCAGTGGATTTGGGGTCCCAGTGAAAAGATATTCAAATGTCTACTAAAAAAGCATGCTTAATGACTGCTAATGATAATAATTATGGATTTTCATCCCAAGCAACTCACATACCTTGACAACCTTTAATAATTATGTATAAGAGCAACACAATAAGCTGTATTTCTAGGAAAGAATTAACACACACACACACACCCTCCTCAAAAGGCATTACTGAGAATTTACTTCTCTGATCGTCTTATCAAGAGTGATTCCTAGAAATCCTAACTCTGAAATATCAGCAATCAAAGAAATTTCAGCAGCCACAAGACTGATTGATTAGGGAGGTAATCAAGAAAAATGCCAACTTTATTTGTACCTGCATGAACAAATGTAATCTTAGGAAAAAATAGTTGAATTTTTTTCTTAAGTGGTAAAGTGTCTAATCTTTTCTGCAATTATGCAGCAGTTAAGGCCTTGTACCCTGTGAAACAAATTTGTTAGAAATTGGGTGAAATTAGAAGAATTGCTGGATGAAGCTCAGTACTACAGATAGAGCTACTTGATCCTCCTGATTTATAAGAATGATAGAGGTTGTACAAGGTTGTGTAAGGAGCCGGAAGGGCATGTCTAAGTTCTAACCTGCTGGGCTGGCCTCTATAGTTACCATGATTATCTAAAGCGCAGTAGGGTGGATGTCTGTTATCACTTACTTCTGACTTATCTGTAATCTTCCCTGCATGTCTTATCTCTACTGATTTTCAGAAACTACTGGAACATCCACTGAAGCTGGGCTTCTGCTTCTCTCTTTAAGCACTCCCTTTGGCCCAAGACCTTCAGAAGTATATTTTCTATTGTCTAAGAATACATGTTGCCAGTGGATCCAACCAGGTTCCAGGTTCTTGTCCCATCCCAGAAAGAATTCATAGATAAGACTTAGAAGTTAAAAAAAGTAAAGTGAGGATTTATTAAAGGATGGATAGTATACTCTCAGGGGAGAGTGGGCAGGCTCAGGTGAGCGGCTGCCATGAGTTTCTTTGGCAAGTTAGCTACATAGGGTGTAAAAATGAATGGGTGGACTATTCACTGAGGAAGGAAGGGCTTGGGGTCATATTTCCTGATTATCGTCCCAACTCCACCTGCCCAAAGGGAGGAGGGATTTTTGTGCTTATTTAGTCTGGATCAGAAGTGTCATGGCGTCAGTGCATGACGGGTACTTCTGACCTACAAGGCCAATTTTATTGAAATGAAGGCATAATGCGCAAAAGGTTACATTCAGACACTGGAAATTTCTGCCTTTTCTGACCTTTCTTTGTTGGTCTTCAGGCCAAAAGGTATGGCTCCTAAGCCCAAAGATTCCTGCTTTTCTTTCTCTGCCCATGGATCCCCTGGTGCTTATGTATGTTTCCTGCATTTGGCTTGTGCCCCTCCTTTCTGCCCAATTCCTGCCATTTGGTCTGTGTCCCCCTTTCTCTGCTCATATCTAGCTATCTGCCTGCTCTAACACATATAAATTATCAATTAATAATTCGCAAGATATGCATAGCACCTGCACGTGCTATGTGCCTGCCATGTGCTAAAGACTTTGAAACAAAAAAGTCTGTCTCTGGGGTATATTCACTTTCTCAGGAGAGATGGCACAATATTTGTGGCTGACAGACTAAAGGTCACGAAAACCTTTACCTGCATCCTTTCACAGCTAGGTAACTCATACCACCAGCCTCTTCTCTAACATGCTTCATTTGCTAACCTCTTATTGTTAAGATTTCACTTTTTAGAATTCAGAAAAATATTTCACTAGAAATTCTTCCTTCAATGAGATAATTCTTGTAGCCAAAAGGCAAAATAAGCCTCACTAAACTACCACATCATAAACTTTTAAGGGCAATTCACTTACCCCAAGGTATTCATGAAGAAACACCAGTAATATATGCTCTTCTTCCCCTTTCTATATATAATCTGGTGTTCTTGACTTCTTACTGCCATGCATACCTTTCACAATTGGACAGAACTTTCCACCTCTGAAGTGCCTGGTAAGTTCAAAAAATGTCCTTTCTTTGCCTCAACGTTTATTGTCTCCACACTTAGGGAAATTTCTCACCTCCAATCTCAAGTCTTTTTCCAGGTTCAGTACCACCACTGGCTTCCACACAATCTAGAACTGCCAATAAATCAGTGTCTAGCTGTCCTTTCATGCCTGTCATGGTGGCCTCAGTTATTAAATCCATCCCTGCTGGCTCTTGGCTTTTACTTATAAGCTAACTTCTCTTCCATTGTCATTCCATGAGAACTGCTTCTAAAAAAGGGTAATAAATTGATTTCATAAATTCATTATTTTACATGAATAGTCTAAAGATCCTCGAGACAGCACTGCTCCTCCCCAAGGTCCAACAGTAACAAAAAACATTTGTTCTGCTCAACCAGTAACATCCAGTGTGCTCTCCCCTTCTGGACTTCAGAGCATCAGCAAATCTGAAGTGCATTTGTAAACTTCGGCTGTCATCTGCTACCTGGAAGGACAGCAATCACAGCACAGCTTGGCTTGCCACAAGTTTGGGAAATGGGCCGTTTAACAAAATTTTCATCTAGCAGAGGATTTAATTTGACTCCCTAATTTTACGAGTGAGAAAACAGAGCCCTACATATTTTTGTTAAAGTCACACAGCTAGTTAAAGACAAAGCAAGTACTATAACTCCAGTCTCCCGATTATGACAATCTTTTCCAAATGTGCCAAATCATTTTAAAGTTACTTTTCTTCACAAATCTGTCTTTTAATTTTATTTTTATGATGTTTATAACTTCCAAAGGTGCTGACTCCTTTGTAATACAGAAAAGAGAATTACTCACCAGCTCTCTCTTTTTCACCATTTATTGAGACTGCCTCTTTCTGATTAGGGAGCTAATGTAAACAGGACAGAACACTTCCCTCAAGGACACTCTCTCAGTCTAAGGGAAAGACAGACAGGAAGCAATTAATCACCTCCGCAGGATGATAATGAAGTAAGAGAAGCATGAATGAAAGCTGGATAATAAAAGCAGAAGAAAGAATTACTAACTCTGTTTGCACGGAAAAGGAAGGAGACGCAGTCTCATTTTTTAAATGATGTTTATGCTAAGTCCTTTAGGATGCATAGAAATTTGCTGAGTGGTCATGGAGAAGAGGAATATTCCAAGCATAGAAATAACTAATCCACAAGCAGGACTCTATATTGAATATGTTTCTTTTACTTTAACCTTTGTATTCTACTGCTTTTGCTACAAGCCAGTCACTAAATGGATGGATGTCTCCTATATCTATACCTTCAAGTGTACATAATGGCCCATCACTGGGAACCCTGTCTCTCATGGCTGAGCTTTAAACTAAAATACCTTTGTTTATCTCACAGGAAACATCCTCACCAGGCCCACCTGTGAATGGCTGCAGGAAAGAAGAAATTAACACATCCTCTCTGGAGTCTGGCAGGAATCAGGAAATATTTGCAATGATTTATTGCCTTTTTGACCTTACTTCCCCACCTCCACTCTTTGTTCTATAAAAGAAATAGCATCCAAACCCAGGCAAGGTGTTTCTTTGGGACACTAGTTCACCATCTTCTCCGTCTGCTGGCTTAACAAATAAAGTCACTAATCCTTGCCACAACAACCTGACTCTCGATTTACTGGTCTGTCATATGGTGAGCAGTAATGAGCTTGGACTCAGTAACAGGGAGATGTGAAAAAAGCAGAGTGTGTTCACCTAAATAGAAGTAGTTGGATATTTTGAAAGCATAGTGTACAAAGAACTATACATGAAAATATATTCAATAGCTAACAAAAATATCGCTGGAAAGAAATAAAAGTGAGCAAGTATAGGCTATACAGTATAAAGCTGCGTGGATGCTACTAAAAATGTTCATTGTATTTGTGTCTTGCATTCATATTCTCTCTCTCTGTGTCTCTGTCTTTCTTTTTCTCCCCTAAATATATTAAATGTTATATTCTCAGTATTGCACCATGTATCACAAATACAAATAAAGTAGCAGAAGTTAGCAGGGGCTGCACAGAAGAATGAGAAAAAATTAATGCTTCTCTCTAGGAATGCAATGAAATATGAGTCACTTCTAAGTGTGGACATGATTTCTCCCTTTAAAGCTCTGTATCAAAAAATTATCAGGAAAGATGACAGAATTAAAGCACCAGGTATCTATCTCCTCAACCAGACAACAATTACACCGTCAGAATATAATATAATCATTTCAGAACTCTGGAGTCTGTTGAAGGCTTGAAACTTTCAGGGAAAGGAGTTGTAAGCTGAGGTTAATTTCAGTTAATTTTTACCTCTTGGCACAGTGGCAGGTACCCATTTCTCACTCAAAACCCCATGGCAGGCAGCTGTGCACGTGTTCCTAGAGCAGCCTGCGCACAGCTTGTGGAGCCAGTGGGAGCAAAAAGTATCTCGTCCTCCAAATATTAGGAATCTGTGCTCTGATTGCTGATTGCTGCTGCTCATCACAGAAGGGCAGGTGAAGAGGCCACTGGTCACTGTTAAATGTAATCCCCATGGTAACCACAAAGAAAATAGCTATAGAACACATACAAAGGAAGAGAAAGGAACTTGAAAAGTTTCACTACAAAAAAATCAACTATATTTTAAAGAAGACAATAACACAGGAAATGAAGGACAAAAAAGCTGTAAGACATACAGAGAACAAATACTACAGTGACAAGTCCCTTCTTATCAGTAATTAATTTTATAAGTAAACGGATTAAGCTCTCCAAACAAAAGACAGAGATTGGCAGAAAGGATTAAATAAGTGATCCAACTTCATGCTGCCTACAAGAGACTCACTTTAGATTAAAAGACACAAATAAACTTAAAAAAGAAAGGACAGAAAAAGATATTCCATGAAAAGAGCAAACAAAAAAAGAGCAGGGGTATCTAAAGTAATACCACAGGAAAAGGACTTTAAATAAAAAACACCTATAAGAGACAAAGAAGGATATTAAATATTATAAAGGTTCAAATATAGCAAGAAGATAAAACAATTACAAACACTTAGGCAACTAAACATCTATGATTCAAAGCTGACAGAATTAAAAGGAGAAATAGACAATTTTACAACAATAGTTGGAGACTTCAATACTCCACTGTCAATAATGGATAGAAAAACCTGCAGAAGCTAAGTAAGGAACCAGAGAGCTTAAACAACACAACATACCAACTGGTCTAAGAGACAAATACAGAAAACCATACACAGCAACAACAGCAAACGCACTCTTCTCAGGTGCACATGGAACATTTCCCAGAATACACCATTTGTAAGGTCATAAATTAGTCTTAACAGACTTACAAAGACAGATATCATACAAAGTACTTTTCTGACCACAGCAGAATAAAGCTAAAAATGAGTAACAGAAGAGATCAGCCAAAACGGTGGAACAGAAAGACCTTGAGCTCACGTCCTCTCAAGAGCAACCAAAACCACAAATATTTTCAGAACAACTATGGATAAAAAAGACTGGAACCTACCAGAAAGGCTCTTCTACAACTAAAGATACAAAGAAGGAACCATGAAATGAATAGGAGGGGCAGAGTTGTGGTACCCATACCACGGGGTGGGCGACCCAGAAATGGGAGAATAATTACAATTTCAGTTCTGAGCCCCACATTGAGCTACTCAGCCCAGGGGTCCTGTACCAAGAAGATGAGCCCCAGCATATGTGGCTTTTTAAGGCCAGCAGGGCTTACTTTCAGGAGACCCAGAAGTCTGTGGGAAATAGAGACTCCACTCCTAAGGTGCATACAAAATCTTACATGCTCCAGGACCCAGGATAGGAGTAGTAATTTGAAAGCTCATGTCAGACATACCTGTTGATTATGGAGCATCTCCTGGAGGGGCAGGGAGGCAACTGCAGCTCACCCTGGGGAAACAGACACTGGTGGCATCCATTTTAAGGAGTTCATTCTACCACATGACACTGGTGCTGGCAAGAGCCATTTTCGTATTCTCTGTACAGCTAACTAGCTTCAGGACCCAGCCCAGTCCACACCAGTCCATAGGCACCAGTACTGGGACACCACAGGCCAAGAAACTAACTGGGTGGGGCTCCACCCATCAACAGACAGACTGCCTTAAGACTCCCTGAGACCACATATGCTCCTGGACACAGCCCTACCCATCAGAGGGCCCAGGACCCAGGCCCACATATCAATGCACAGGTACTAGACCTGGGATTTCCAGGGCCCTGCAGCCAGAGACCCCAGGATCCAGCTTAGTCCACCAGTGGGCAGGCACCAGCCCCAGAATCCCCAACCCTGATGACAAATGAGCCAGCTCTAGCCTTGGGGCCAGCCTCTCCCACCAGCAGGCAGATACCAATTTCAAGACAACTGAAGCCCTGCAGCCAGTGGACCAACAAACCCACTAGCAGGACCCACCTCCAAGGACCCAGTGGACCACAGTCTTGGTCACCATCAAGCTAACACAAACTTGGAGGCACCCCAGACCTCACAGCCAGTAGTGTCAGGAACCAGCTCCACCCAGCAGCATTTCAACAGCAACTCTGGGACCCCTGTGTCCTAAATTCAGACCACAGGACTTGGTCCTGTCCACCACTGGGACAACACTAGCCCAGAATCTGGCTTTACCCACCAGGAGGTGGGCATTAGCCCCAGGATACCCTGGATGCCAACTCCACCTAAAAGTGAGCCAGCACTGGCTCTGGGAACACCCAGAGTCCCACAGGCAGCCACCTCATGACCCATCCTCACCAACCAGCAGCCAGTAAGCTCCACTAAAGGCAAGGCTTAGCAACCAAATATGCCAGCAAGGCCTACAAGACAACCCACAGTAGTCAGCATGTCAAAACAGAAGGACCCATGCAGCCTACACAGGGGGCACTCCCAGAGCATATACCTCTGGTGACCAGAAGAGATTATGCTGCTGGGACTCAGGACTCTTACAAAAGGCTACTTCTCCAAGGATGGGAAATGTAACCAACCTACCAGATATGTAGAAATAAAAACAGCAATTTAAGGAAAATGAGGTGACAGAGGAATATGTTACGAACAAAGGAACAAGATAAAACCCCAGAAAAACTAAGTTAAGTAGAGACAGGCAATCTACCTGAGAAAGGGTTCAAAGTAATGATCATAAAGATGATCAAAGAAATTGGAAGAACAATGGATGCACAGAGCAAGAAGTTAAAACTTTTTAATAAAGAGTTAGAAAATATCAAGAACAACAAAAAAGAGAGGTGAAGAATACAATAAATGAAATGAAAATACACTAGAAGGAATCAAAACATAGGGTAGGAAAAAACACTATAAGAAAAAAAACTGCAAACAACATTAAAATGTGGAGACTAAATACGCTACTAAACAACCAACACATTACTGAAAAATATCAAAGAAATGAAAAAATACCTGGAAACAAATGAAAATGAAAATACAATGATCCAAAATCTATGGGATGCAGAGAAAGCAGTTCTAAGAGGGAAGTTTATAGCAATACAAGTCTACCCCAGGAAACAAGAAAAATCTCAAATGAACAACCTAACCTTACACCTAAATGAACTAGAAAAAGAGGAACAAACAAAATCCAAAGTTAGTACAAGGAAAGAAATTATAAATAAAATAAATACAAAAAACATAAATGAAAGAGTCTAAAAAAACCAAAGAAAAGATCAATGAAACTAAGAGCAGCTCCTTTGAAAAAATAAACAAAACTGAAAAACCATTATTAGCCAGACTCATCAAGAAAAAATAGGGTGGGTCCAAATCAATAAAGGCAGAAGTGAAAAAGGAAAAGTTACAAGCAACACCACAGAAATACAAAGGAGCATTAAGAGATTATTATGAACAATTATACACCAATAAAATGGACAACCTACAAAAAAAGGGACAAATTCCTAGAAATGTACAATCTTGTAAGACTGAACCAAAAAGAAATAGAAAATATGAAAAAAACAATTACCAGTAATGAAATGGAATCAGTAATAAAGATACTCCCCTAAAATAAAAGTCTAGAACCAGATGGTTCCCAGATGAATTCTATATAAACATTTTGAGAAGAGTTACTAGTTACACTTCTCAAAATGTTCCAAAAAATTGCAGAGGAAGGAATACTTCCTAATTTGTTCTATGAGGCCAGCATCACTCTGATACCACTCCCATGGAAAGATGTCACAAAAAAGGAAAATTATAGGCCAGTATCACTGGTGAACATCAACAGGAAAATCCTTAACAAAATACTAGCAAACCAAATTCAACGATAAATTAAAAGCATATATCATACACCATGGTCAAGTGAGCTTTTCCAAGGGATACAATGACAGTTCAACATCCACAAATCAATCAGTGTGACACACTATATTAATACATGAAGGCATAAAAATCACATAATCATCTCAATAGATGTAGAAAAGGTTTTTGACAAATTTAAGATCAATTTACGATAAAAACTCTCCACAAAGTGGTATGGGGGAAATAATCCTCAACATACTACAGGTCATTTATGACAAATTCACACCTAATATCATACTCAATGGTGAAAAGCTGAAAGCATTTCCTCTGAGATCAGGAACAAGACAAGGAAATCCACTTTTGCCACTTTTACAACATTACTGGAAGCCCTAGCCATAGAAATCATACAAGAAATAGAAATAAAAGGCATCCAAATTGGAAAGGAAAAAGTAAAAGTGTTACTGTTTGAAGATGACATGATACCATACATAGAAAAATCCCAAAGACAACACCACCAACAAAAAAACTACTACAACTCATGAGTGAATTCAATAATGTTGCAGGGTACCAAAAAAAAAAAAAAAAATCTGTTGGGTTTCTATACACTAACAATGAACTATCAGAAAGAAAAACTACGCATGGAATCAAAAAGAATAAAGTACTTAGGAAGAAATCTAACTAAATAGGTAAACAATCTATACTTTGAAAATTATAAGGCACTGATGTTAGAAATTCAAGATGACACAAGCAAATGGAAAGACATACTATGTTCATGGACTGGAAGAATCAGTATCGTTAAAATGACCATATTACTCAAGGCAATCTACAGATTCAATGCAATCTGTATCAAAATACCAATGGCATTTTCCACAGAATTAGAACAAACAATTCTAAAAATTTTTGGAAACAGAAAACCTTGAATAGTCTCCATTAAAAATAGCTCCCCCCCAAAAAATAAAAAAAATAATAAAAAAATTTTTAAAAATGAATGGATAAAGATGTGGTATGGAATACAGCTCAACCATAAAAAAGAATGAAATCTTGCCATTTGAAACAACATGAATGGACCTGGAGGGTATAATTGCTTAGCGAAATAAGTCAGACAGAGAAAGACAAATTCTGCATGTTATCACTTATATGTGGAATCTAAAAAATAAAACAGACTGGTGAATATAAGGAAAAAGAGACAGACTCACAGATACAGAGAACAAACACCTGGCTACAGTATGAGAGGGAAGTGGGAAGGGGCAAGGATTAAGAGGTATAAACCACTATGTATAAAATAAATAAGCTATAAGGATATACTGTACATGACAGGGAATATGGCCAATATTTCATAATATTTATAAATGGATTATAATCTATAAAATTTTAAATCACTATGTTCTATACCTGAAACTAATATAATATTGTAAATCAACTATACCTCAATATAAAAAATTAATAATAGAACTCAAGCTGTAAAAGTCACAAATTTGTGGACCTTAACAATATACTTTTAAATAACAAATGGATCAAAAGAAAATCACAAGGGAAATTAGAAAATATTCAAGAGATGAATGAAAATGAAACATATCAAAACTTAAGGGACTCAGTGAAAGTGGTATCAAGCTGAAAATTTATAGCTATAAATGCTTATGTTAAAAATAAGAAAGAGCTCAAATCAGTCTCCTAACATTACAACCTAAGAAATTAGAAAAGAAGAGTGAATTTAGATTAATTTATTATCTATTTCCATTAATTCTAATATCTTAGTTCTTCAGTGTTCTAATTCTGCAATTGAATACTTGTAGTTAACTGACTTATAGTTGCTTGTTTCTCCATGTATTTTGTGATTGGTGCGTGTGTGTGTGTGAGAGAGAGAGAGACAGACAGACAGACAGACAGACAGAGGGAGAGATTTGGTTATTGTTTATTGAGATCTTTCCTATTAGATTTCTTTGAAGACTGAGTTGAGTGTATAATCCTCTAGAGAGGATTTGTGTTTGCATAACTAGGTGAAACAAAATACATGGCTTGGGATTTCTCCGGGCCACAAAAGAGAAGTGAATTCTGGCTCCCAAATCATTATGAAAGCCAGCTTGCAGCTACAAATTTTTTAAGGAAGAATTTTTCCCTCCACCAGAACCACAGTCAGGACAGGCAAAATTCCTTACTATCTCTATTTGCAGATATTTTTTTCTTATACTTTCTCTTGCTGTGGGTCATTTTTCAGTGATCCTGATTTTCTCCTGGAGTCTCTGACAAGTCCACTGGTCCCTATTCTTGACCTATTAGAATTACAGCTCCAGGCCACCAGGATATCTGCATATTTGCCCAGGGCAGCTGCTGGCTTCAGTACTGGCTGACTGATGATTTATATGTATCAATGAACTCCAATTTCCTTTACATCCTTGTCAGTCCAGCTATGCATATAAAGAGATGTGGATGTGTCTATAAAGCATTTTCAGTGTTCATAAACTATTCAATCTATAATATTGCTGGGGGGGAGGGTACAGCTCAGCAGTAGGGCACATGCTTAGCATGCATGAGGTCAGGTTCAATCCCCAGTACCTCCATTAAAAATTAATTAATAAATCTAATTACCTCCCCCCCTCAAACAAAAAACAAAACAAAACAAACATACAAGATTGCTAGGAATGAAAGTTTTCACTCATTGGCTTTTTATTTTAAAGGCTGAGGTAGAACCCTTTTGAATGCTACCATGGAAAATACATTTTTCTCCTCCTCTATCCAGGCCCATGACTATACTTTAAGCCCTAGGAAAAATTACCAGAACATTCATCTTTCGTACCCTCTTAATTCTATTTTTTCCATCACTTGGTATCTTCCTTTCTCTTCTCTCCCCTCTGCTCTCTACTGTCTTCAAGCAAATGGGTCCCTCTGCTGCCTCCCCTTCATAGCAGCACCCTGCCCAAATTTCAGAATTAATTTTCACTTCTCCCTCTTTCATCAAAACTCTACTTCTCAGGTCTTCTTGAAACTTCAAGCTATTGTTCAACTTGCTTAATCATCAAGGTTATTTGCCACATTAATACTCCAAGAGTACTTTTTATTTTGGGGGGGTAGGGGGTAATTAGGTTTACTTATTTATTTTAATGGAGGTACTGGGAACTGAACCAAGGACTTCATGAATGCTAAGCACACACTCTACCACTGAGCTATAACTTCCTCCCCAAAGTATTTCATGTTTAAAATGTATATTTTTCACAAATATCCAGTCCCCTAGTTGATAAAATCCAAGGTAGTTTTTAAAAGTAAAGATAATGCAAAAGGAATGTTATTTTGAGGTCAGAGATTTCTCCCCCCCGTCCGTAAATAACACATACAGCAATCTATCTCCCACATAAGGCTAGCAACATACTTACAGCTGGTATAAAGGTCAGGAGTCTTTTAAGAGTAAATGTTTAAATTAGACAAAATATCTAGAAGAGTTAAAAAGAGTAAAAATGGAAAGTTACAGAATAAGCTATAATATATGATACATTCATTTAATGTTTTTGTTAATGAACCAAAAAGAAAAAATGTAAGTATCAAATCAGTCACATGGGCTGATGATACAAGATTAAGATGTGGCACCAGTGGCATGAAGAGAAAAAAGAATTCAAAGGCTCTAAGTTGAAAATAGAGGCAGAAAAAGTCAGTGGGCTTTGGGATCACTGTAAACAAACTACCACATCGTATAAAACATAAAGACACTGTATAGAGGAAATCTGGGAAATCTTAGTACAGAAAGGCAGATGCTGAGGGGAAAGGGAAAAGTGATAATAAAGAAGCCATTAGCAATGTGAACAAAATAGCACCAACGTAGAGGAAAGGAGACAAAAACCCTCTAACAGTGACACTGCAGTGTCAAAAAAACACGAAACCACAGTGCTATTTTGGACTTTGGAACATTTGAGCAGCAGCAGCGGCAGCACAAACAATTAAGAGAAATGATTTCAGGGAAAACCCTGGAGTTACACCTTGGGGAAAGTTTATTAATAGAAGCACAACTTTCTGGGTGGTTTTATTTAGTTTTATCCTTACCTTAAAGAACACCCCAGCAAAGAAAGCGGTCACCCTGAGAACAAAGTACTCTGCCCAGAGCTCATGTAAAATAAATTCGAGCCTTGGATGCTGCCCGGATGCTGCCCCCAGGAGTACATTCCTGATCCTACGTGGGCCTTCCTTGCCTAGTAATGACAGACCAGCTCGCAGGTAGAGCAAGAGGAAAGCACTACCCACCAACACTCAGCAATATGTGGGCCCAAGGGGGTATTGGCTCCCCCTTTCCCTCACAGAATTCTCCCCTTCTATCCACCCCAAACTCCCTTCCTGTACATAAGAGCGTGAACCTCACTTCTACTACTCCACATTCCCTACCGCCAGCCTTGCTAAACTGAGGATCCTCATTTGAACCACAGAAAAACAACCTGAGAGATTATCTTCTCAGTCCTCCCAAGGATCATATCAGCTAGTCACATTCCAAAAGCATAAGAGAGAATTTATTACCTACAACAGATGCCGTAGGGCATTAGAGCCTAATGTTCACAGTTCTTGGGTCCTTTGTTCCATTCTGTTCTTCTATGTGATTCCCAGTTCCCAATACAATCATCAAGAAACAAGCCTAGCCTTGGCTCCTACAGTGTATACACCATTGTCCCAGCTATTCCAGCGTAACCATCTCACAGCTGGCCACATCAGACTCCAACACTGAGTCTGAGGGACAAGTGGCAACTAAAATGTTGAAGCGCCTTAAAATACATATATTTTTTCATTTAAATGTCAAGAAGTGCTTGATGACATGGGGATTCTAAAGTGTAAGACACAGTCTTTACCTTCAGTAGTGTGCCAACCGGCTGTGGAGCAGCATGACGGTATAAAGGACAGACCGTGGGCTTGGGAGTCAGCCAGGCCCATCCTTGATCCACAGATTTGCCTCTGACTATTTGTAAGATGCTTCCTACAATTTTACAATATTATGTTTCCTTATCCCTCAAAATGGAAATATTAATACTACCTTGCTGGCTTGTTTTGAATAAAATATGAAATAGTATGCATACACAGAAGAAAAAGTATTGTTACATAACAATAAATGCTAGTTCCATTCTTCTAGAGAAACTAGACATGCCCACCTGAGAGAGGCAAGCAATTGTGCAAAAGCAATTACTGATAAGTTCCCAGTGATAAATGATGTAGGCAATAAACACCGTTATTCTAAGTACTATTATTGATCGAGGAAGTGCATTCTATTGTTGATAAGAACCAAATGATAAATGATGTACTCATTAATACCCTTTCAGAGGAAGAAAAGGGTAACTCAGTGTGGACTCCACTGAACTTGAAAAGTAGGTGAGGTACAAACAGGGGAGCTTGATGGATGGGCATTATTTATTTTGTTTCTGACTTGGTTTTTTTTATTTCTAATTAACATGCAATAAAATTAACTTCTTTGGTACCTAGTTCTATGATTTTTAACTCATATACAGATTTGCATAACCATACCACAACCAGGATACCGAACAGTTTCACACCCCCCCAAAACACCTCCATTGCTACTGCTTTGTAGTCACACCCTCCTCCTACCTCTAACTCCTAATAACCACCAGTATGTTCTCTGTCAATAGCTTTTTTTCACAGCCTTGTCTTTCAAAGAATGTCAAATAAATGAAATCATACAGTATACAACCTTTTGAGACCAGCTTCCTTCAATCAACATGTCTTTGATAAACCCATGTTGCTGCATGTACTAATATATAATTCCTTTCTATTGCTGAGAAGGATTGCATTCTATGGATGTACCACCATTCATCCATTCATCCCCTGAAGTCCACTGGGTTACTTCCATGTTTTGGCTACTACAGAATCACTATAAAAACACGTGCAGAGGTTTTTGTGTAAACATGTTTTCATTTCTCTAGGATAAATGGGATTGCTGGGTCATGTGGTAAATAACCCAGCATTAACTTTATAAGAAACTGCCAAACAGCTTTCCAGAATGGCTATACCATTTTACATTCTCACCAAGCAATGTATGAGAATTCCAGTTGCTCCACAGAGTCAGCACTCATTACTGTATTTTTTTTTTAATTTTAGTCATTTTAATAGGTGTAGAGTGGTATTATATAATGGTTTTAATTCGCATTTTCCTAAAGGCTAATGGTGTTGAACACCTTTGCTTGTGCTTATCTGCCATCTCTATATTCTCTCTGGAGTATGTTTTAATTTACTTTAAAACATTTTTCTTTTATGACATTTGTTGTTTTATTTCTTAATTATAAAACTAATGTTTTTAAATGGAATTTGAAAAATACATAATTTTTTTTAATTTAAAAAATCCTGTAATTTCTTTTACCATCTTCTGTCCCAGTACAAAACCACGATGGAAAATTTGGTGTAACCTTTCCTAACTTTTGTAATATGTATTTCCAAAAAGTTCGTATGAGCATACATATGTAGTGGGTTATTTAAAATAAAATTGGAATCATATTGTAAATACAGTTTTGATGAATGAAAGTAGCATATTCATCACTGTATTTATCTTCTTGAGATCTAGTTCCAGGAGTAGATTTTCAAGATCAAAAAAGAATGAACATATAAAGAACTAGTATATCAAATGATAGCTTACTTTCAAAACAGGTAACTCTCATTTTACATCCTCCCTAGTAATGTAATAGGGTGCCTGTATGTTACTCAACAGTAATCATGCTACAGTAATAAATAAATATTGAAATCTTGACAAGTCAAAACAACAAAGGTTGTTTTCTCATTCATATCACATACACAGGCAGGTAAGGTACTGTGCCTTTAACAGTGACTTGAGGACAAGTTATGTTTTCATTTTGCAAGTCTGCCATCTTGCAGTCTTTCTTTTCCAGTTGCCTGAATGAGCAAGGGGAAAATTTGTAATATTCCTGTTTTAAATCAAATGTAACACATCATTTCTGCCCACTTCCCACTGATGCAAACAAACAATGTGACCACATAGATGGAGAGCGTACACGGTATATCTGGGAAGCCTTAATCTGTCACTGCCTAAAATGTAGCAGAGGGAAAATTTTGACAAATTCTAACAGACACAGAGGAATTCCAGAGAGAGAAAGTTCAATCTAGCAAAGAAGTGTGCATATAGCTTTATTAAGCAATGTTTAAAGTTTTACGTCTGCTTAAAATATGTTTACACGAAGGAGATAAATGCAAGTTATTAAAAATTCTGATTAAAAATATTTTCTAGAAGTTGAATTTTCTCAAGTCAGAAGTATCACAATATTTTCATGTAATTGTATGATTAATCTCTGCAAAGTCTCTTTCATTTTATTTCCAGCTCCCAAAAGTGTAAGTCGACACAGCATATCCCACCCATGAACATTCCCTTTCCACTGTGTGTATACATATAATCACATGACCTTGTCTAGGCAGCATTAAGAATTTGCCACTCTTCTGACATCCCGGTTTTTTCTCCCATAATAGTGATGAAGAACGATCAAGTTGTTAGTATATGCTTTATCTCATTTAAGAATTACTACTCTTATCAAAATAGCTTAATTATACCAGTTTATTCAAACATGTGAAACAACAAAATGGATCAACCTGGTATCAATCTAATACAATTATGTTTTTAAAAAAACAAAAACATCATGGAAATCTATTCCTATTCTTCAAATTATTTATATTTCAAATTGTTATTCAGAAAACTTGTTCTTTTTATCAATTAAAATTAACTTGATATCATCCTTTCCTAAACTTTTATTATTTGAACATTATCTTCAATTCTAAATAAACACAACCATTCATCTGTCAATGGATGCTTGAGTTTTTTCCACCTTTCGATTATTTTGAATGTTGTAATAAAAACGGGCATACAAACACGTGTTCGAGTTCCTACTTTCAGTTCTTTTAAGTATATACCCAGAAGTGAAATCGCTGGATTGTATGGTAATTCTATGTTTAATTTTTTGATGAAAATCACCACACTATTTTCCATAGCTGCTCCATTTTACATTCTTACCCAATGTGCAAGTGTTCTAATTTCTCCACATCCTTTCACACACTTGTTATTTTCTAATTTTTTATTATAACCATCTTAATGGTAATTAAAAGGTATCTCATTGCGGTTTTAAGAAATGTCTTTTAAGTACATTTAGCCTTGTTTCTTTTGTAGCGATTGCTAATACTCAAGCAAGTCGATGACTTCTCACTTCATCCAATTAAATAAAATCAATAAACAAATAAATAACCTAAATTGAAAATCAACATGGTATGTTGTTTTGGGGGATCTCCTAAATCCTACGTGATGTCTTAACTCAATCCACATTACCACACCTACTTTCTTTTAGGGTATCAGCTCCTAAGTCTGGTATGAGCATTTCAGTTACCACACACCAATCCCCAAACTACTGCCTACCCATCTGATATCAGAGTCTTTCTTGACCCATTCACACATTCCATGCAGCTCCATCTTGGGTATTCCTCTGCCTGTCTCCTCCTTTGTGTACTGGGCTAGGTATCTTCTTAAGAGTGCATTTCAGCTTTAAATATTAGCAACCTGATTTTGATAAAAAGTAGATTAGTAAGGTACAAAATTTTGCAGAACAATTGCCAAGATTTCCAGAAGTGGTCCCTGCCTGACTCTCTGAACTATTCACTTCAGCCAGCTTAGCCATTCATCCACCTGGTTTATTACAGTTGCTGCTGGAAACTGAAATGAGTCCCAGTTTACATGACTTTCCTCAATCTCAGTGAAGTGCTACAGACTCCAAAATTCAAATGCAATGAAACAGGAAGTCGCAAAACAAATAACACATGTAGTCTCATTCTCACCCTCATGTGAAAGCAGTGCAAATGACAATTCTAGGTTGAATGAGAACATTTTGTTTCCTGTATATTGTTAATATACCTAATATTTTCATTTTGCCCATTAAACTGTTTTATCTCTACTTTTAAAATTCTTTCTGTCTTATTCTCTTCCCCAAAGTTATATCCTAGCACCTAGTACAATACTCGCCATCTTTTATACATTCAGTGATTATTTCTGAATATTTATTTGGGTTCCTAAGCCACAATCTAACTCTCTAAGGTTACATTTTAAAACCTAATTTATTAGAGGAGGGTATCTTAAATTTCCTTTAATCCACTCAGCGTTTTACTGGACCTCCATTCCTTCCATGTCAGTAAACATGGATTTGTTATGGTTCCATGGTGGTGGAGGCTGTGACTCATTACTGTTTTAGCCTAGAACTAAAAATAGGGTCTGACATGCAACAAGGACTCAGTCAGATGCTTATCTCATAGAATTTAAAATACAGTTAATAAAAAACAACAGAAAATAAACTACAGCTAATAGGTCTGCTAAATATAATATTTTCTTAAGTCTTCTTTGATCAAATTCTAAAATTAATATTTCAATTCTATTTAAATTAAACATAAAAACAAAAGCATTAACTTGGTTTTTTGCTGTGCATTTACAGATGTATATTTTAGAATAATCACAATAAACTCAAAACCTTTTCCAAACTATTTCTATATCAATATATAAAATCAGTCCAAACAGTTCTACTTTTATTTTTTCTCCTTAATGAGAAGTAAGAAAATGGTACAATTTCCTTCATCCTGACACTAAAGTTGGCAATGTTATTTCTCTTTCAATTGTTGTATCTTTTTCCTAAAAATGGACTCTGATCAATTAGGTAATATATTTTCAAATTTTTAAGAAAGTGACTTCAATGTTAAAGAACTATACTACAACCTCGGGTAATTTACATTTTCTTCTTTTCACTTACCATACTTTTTATCTTCCTATAAAAAGGCTGCACTAATTTTTTAAAAAGTAATACGTGTATATAGTATGAAATTAAAAAGGCACAAAATGAAATATAGTGGAAATTAAACGTAACTCCCAGCCATAAACCCTAGTCACCTACTCCCCCTCAACAGAGGCAATCACTGTGATAAATTCCTTTCATTAGAAATATTCTATGTCTAACACAAGTAGTTACCTATGTGGGGAGGGGAAGTTTTATAAAAAATAAATTGCACTTACTGTACAGACTGGCCTGCTTCATTTTACTCTTAGCAGAAAATAGATTCCAACATTATGATTCTATACCCACTATTACCTAATAATCTCTCAGGGTCCAGTTTTCAGTTTTTTGGAAAACATCTGGCAGGCCAAGCTTAGGTCAGATGTCCACTTTTGGTTTGAGCAGCTGTCACTGGAAAAAGAGGACTGGCTGAAGCTACGTGGTGTGCACAGCAGTCTCTCATGGAGACTATTGGTGAAGCACATCCTTAAAGACAGGGTATGTCTGCAGAATCAATGACTAACATGTCCCCTACAACATTTAAAAAAATATCACAGAAATTGTGAAAACTGGTTTGAGGAAAAGCTATGGTTGATCCTACTAAGATTTATAAACAAAGGCTCTGTTATGGAGGGCTTTGTTTTGTTTTGTTTTGATGTCTAGTTTGTAGTAAGTATGGCTAGCCTGGTTCCACTGGTAAAAAGTGGCAAACTACTCCAAGGCTTATAGAAGGCGTCCAGTAGGTGAGTAAGAGCAAACCTATAGCCCTTTCTCCTCATTCTTAGGAAGTAATTCTTATGAATTTGCTCAAACAAAATTTTTATTTAAAAATTTAGTCATTTCTCAATGCACAGCTAAGTTTAGATCTTCTAAAGAATGTATAACCACATAGTGACAACATGAAGTTGAGGAGGATTTTGCTTCATAATTGTAGCATGGCCACTAATCACTACCAGACACATCCTTAGAAGGCTTGTCAGGAGGTAGAAGAACCAGCACAGCTACCACCGCTCCACACAACCTCTAGCCATTACATGCAGAAGATCAGAAATTTGAAAATTACTAAGTAGAAAAAGGAATTTTGGGCCTAAAACAATATGGTTATGAATTTTCTTCTTTACCCATAGAGTGGAAACTGGAGGTGTCCCTCCCTACCTACTATCCAAGTGAGTAGTTTCTAAACAGATTTGGGATGTTTATAGGATGTTTAAAGGATGACCATCACATCCAGTTACATGTTAGCCTTTGCAGTTGGCTTGCTCTGTTCCTATTCGGTTATGGGAAATGAACTGAGAAGGACACAGGACAGTGAGAACAGGCAGGTTTGGGGCAGCCTGCCCTCCCACAATTTGGTGTAGTATGATCCAAGAGGAAACCACAGGAGATAGGCCATTCTTCTATAACGCTATCCTGCAGAGCAGGTTGTGGGGTATATAACAAGGCACAGAAAATAAAGAGGGTGTAGGAGAAGTCATGCAAAACTACCTCTCCCATATCAAGGAATTATGCAGTGGGAGGTCCTCTACTATGTCTCCAGGAAGATCTTAACCCTCGTTCTCCATGAAACAAAGTTTCTGAATGTCTGTCACCAGTGGTATGCTGGAGTTGGTCCATATCAGCTCAAGAGACCTGACTGTTATATTTTCCAGAATTTTGCAAGCCAGTTGTTACACATAGGCATTAGTAAAAATTGTTATATAAATGCACAATTAAATCAATCATATTAATACAAAGGTAATAAATACCAAAGACTCATCACTTACTAATTATTTTACTATGTTTACTATTATCTTTTTTCTAGTTACTTACTTCCTTTTGTTGGAAATATTATGAAATGGTGTACTGCTGTGCATCTGTTCCCAACATTTTGTTCAGTAACCTCACATTGGTAGCCTGATATCAGCCATGGTGGGAGCATTTACACCATGGGAATTGGCATATGTTATAAATTAGGGCTTCTTTTACCATTTTGCTGACTGTCTATACTAGGGGTCAGCAAACTACAGCCTGTACAGTTTTACAAAATAAATTTTCATTAGAACACATCCATGCCCATTCATTTACAGGATGTCTTTCGTTGCTTTTGTGCTAAAACAGCAAAATCCAGTATTTGTAATAGCGATTATATAGCCTGCAGAACTAAAATATTGACTGTCTGGCCCCTTATAGAGAAACACTGTTGTCCTCTGATCTAGACTTAAGAGAATGATGGAGAAGGTTCCTAAGAAGAGGAAAAGGGTCCTGTCCATACCCTTCCCCAAGTCAAAGGTCAAGCACAGCAATTATTTGAGAATTAGGTAGATAGAAGAGGGATTACAAATAACACCAGAGCCAGACGTTGATTCAGAATCCAGAGAAGTACTTAAGGAAGTTCTGTGTAGCCCAAGGCCAGGAGATTGCAAAGAGGCTTTGACAAAAGAGTACATTTGGGCAGGTTTTCTGCAAAGACAGGAATCAGCTCCTTGATGTGAGAAAACCAGAGTCTAGTAGATAGAGCAAATAAAGGTGTGCCAACCTGACTTATGGCTAGAGAAGGGGGACACCGCCACTGAATGAAGGGTCAGGAGATCTGGGTGGCAGTTCCAGCCACTTGGGCTGTACTGCTCAGTAGCCATGAACCTCTGAACTAGCCATATCACTCCCTTCTCGGAACATTAGTTCCCTTGCATATAAAACAGAATTTTTCCTGCTCCAACACTGAGTGACTTGAGAAAAGGAGGCCCAATGTGTTATGGGTTTGTTTGGTGCCTTGGCATGATGTAGTGAACCTGTTCTGTGTCATCTGGGTGTGGAAAACACAGGAATTACTGTCTTCCCAAAAAGGACAGTAGAGCATATCTTGGACCTGGAGTATCTGTTCAAACACCACCCTGTAGTCCCAGAAATGCTGGGTGTGGTGTCCAATAGGACATGAAAAGTGAAATAAGAAATTCCATTCTAAACTCCTCAAGTTGGCTCACCCTTCTTTCCATATTTTTCTAGGAATCAGTGAAAGAAGAGAATGACTTCAAGAACAGGTCTTATATTTGACAATAATGATCGATGACACGTTCTGAACAATTATTTATATGATTTTCCCTGTGTGCCTGCTTTTTCTCTCCCACAAGATCACATTTATAAAATATTGCAGGAAAAAAAAGTCTTCTACTACAGAAACTGCTTCAGGAAAGAGAAGATCTTGGTTTTTGTTGCTGTTGTTGTTGTTTTCTTTCTTTTTTTTTTTTTTTAACTTCTTCTTCTTCTTTCAGGTCCTAAAAATATTATGTAATCAAGAACTTGAAACTTGGAAAGGAGAAAGAGATTCTGACTTATCTCCCAACTTGAAATCTCCTCTGAAAGAGATCACATCTGGCCGGATCTCCCACTTCAACAGCCAGCCAAATGACTCTTTCCCTTTCTCCAGTGGAGGAATCGAGCCCTCACATTTGAGTCTCTAAATTGTACCATTCTGAAAACCCACAAATAAAGAAATCCTTGGCATAAAAAAGGGACTCCTGTCAACCAATTCTGTAATCACAGAATTTTTCTCATATTCATTTCCAGCAGCCAAAAGAAGGAAGACTTCTCCGGGATGGCCCTGACTTGTGTTCAGGTTTTATCTCTATTTAAGGTGAATGTGGCCAGTCTATGGGAGCCACACAGTGATGGTTGTTCAGCTCTAAGTCCTGTGACAAACTCCCCTATGAAACAAGGATTTCTTTGGGCTCTCAGAAGACTCTGACAACATTTCATTGAGCTACTGTTAAAAAATTCATTAAAAATTTCATTTAAAAAATAGGATTTTTTCCCTCCCTCTATAACTCCAAAAAGGAAGAAAAATTTTAAAAGACGGCACTCCTAAGAACATATAATTTCAGCTCTTGTTTCTACTGCAGTTGTTTATATTTTGCAACGAGGATTTCGTTGGCATTGCCCTGCAGGTAGCACTATTCAAACACAATCTCACTACTAAAGAATTCTGGAATTCATTGACTACTCAGCTAACAGACTTTTTTTCAGACCCTAGAAGGATTTTCCAAATATCAAAAATTTAGCTTGCTGCATTGTAAGTTGGGTGAAATGCAAATTTTATTCACAACTTTTTCATATACAGATGTTTCTTACCTGATCAGAGAAAATGACAGAGACTTTCTGAAGCTTCCCAAAATATGTCCAAACGTGTCTCATCACATTAACGTTGTCTAAAATTCTTTTAATAGAACCAGAAATTCCTATCTTCCTTAGACTTTGTTTGCTGAACACAATAAAATCAGGCTCAGCCCTGCCTTCCTTCTGAGAAATCAGGAAAAGCCTCAGCACATCAATCAATGCATGACATCTGGAAACAATCTGCTGACATCTGAAATAACCTGGCTTCCATTGTGAGGCTTGAGTCGACAATTATAATCCCATCTGTCATGCTGGCCCAGACTATCTGACTGCACTTCAACCTCAGCTTCTCCACCTGAACCTTCAGTCCTTACCTGGGAGAGGTGGACCAAGGGGAGTCCTCAGTCCATTCTCATTCTTCCTTTGTCCACTGGGTCCTGTTGTAAATGCGCTAAACACCAGGAAGTCCCTAGCCTTTGCTTCCCAGATGCCTGGGGCTGCATGTAACCCTGCACCATGGATCATCCTGGCTAACAGGGATAACTTCTCATGGACAATTCCAAATTCCCACTTTGGGCAACAGGCAAAACTGCCAAAAATTACTGCCTTTTGGAGATTTCATTATTAGCTCGTTCAGATTATTTTCGCAGGGATGGTAAATAGTGAAAGAATAGATTGTTTGCAGTAAAATTCCTCATCTTGACAAAGTTCTTCCTTAATGAATGAGTGACTGTGAATTTGAAAGACCAGAAGGAAGCAAGAGGAGAGAATGAGGACATCTAGGCAACTGCTGGATAACTAAGAAAACACATTACACACTGATAAAATAGCAAGTCTGAGTACATCATTTGTCCTTTGACGAGTTAAGCTTGTGATCTAATGATAACTCAACAAAAGTGTTATAAAAATTGAGAATGATACAAAGGTGTAAAACTTTTTAATATACAAATGGAAGAATAAAGTTAGCCATACAACCAATTTTATCAAAGACATCATGCCTTTACACTGATATCAAAAGAAATTTTGCACAAGTAATTATATCATAAATTAATCTCTAAAGTTAAAACCGGCATCTTCATCTTTGCCAGAATACTAATTACTACATTTCTGTTCCAGTGTCATTAGGTTTTTCATTTAGAATATGTGTTTTTGCAGAGGAAAAAAGTATAGTTATTTCAACAGTTATGGTGCCCTCTTAGGGTGATGGCTACATGGGAAATCATTAGTCTATTCTCTCTAGTTGGTATATGTTTGAAAACTTACAATTTTTTTTTTTTAAGAAAATACCTCCTTCTTGCAGACAGAGATGAATCAGACCTCTTCACTTTAATTCTTAATAGATTCAGCCTTCAATATCTAACAGCATTCACTTTCCTGAAACATTCGAGCATCACCTTCAAAGAATGCTAAGAGTTCCAAGCTAATGTTCTTGTGTCTTATCCTCTTGTATCCTGAAACAACCCTGCTGCTACTACTGACAGCAAGGACGGCAAACAGACCTGACAATTTCAGGACTGGGGTCTAAGCTTAACTTTTTACCAGTCCACTATGTGAAATGGATGCTTGCCATATCCAGCTATTAGGAAAGAACCATCCCATCCCTGTTTAGCCAAGAATAAAATATCCAGAGATGATGCTTGCTGGCTTGAAGGGGTTTGAGTGGAGGCTCGTTTATCAGCTGACCTAAACACAGATCCCAAAAGAAGAGTCAGGTTTTGCATCAAGGAATTTCCAACTGCTTCTTTTTACCTTCTGTGACCTAGAAACTTGCAGAAGTATGCTCTCACCCCAGACACCCGAGACTGAATGAGCCTTTTCTTTTCTTCCCTCTGAGTTCCCACAGCATTTTATCCTACTTCCCATGACACTGATTCCTTTCTACGCATGTCTCATTGCTCCCTTTGCACTACAAATCCCAGAGTGCAAGACCCTCCCTGTGTCTGACTCACCCACAGCCCCTAGCACCAGATGTCAATACCAGTCACTCTCGATGTCTGCGGCATTATCATTCTTCTGCCTTCATCTGAGTTCTCTATCTATAGTCGGAACTCATACTGAAAAGACTCAAACATATGCAGAAGAAAAGTAATAGAGATATCATCATCAACCTACGAATCAGAAAACTCTTCCCTTTTAGCCAGGTCCCGATCATTAAAGTTTTGCTCTAGATAAAATAAAACAAAAAAACACTAAGTAACTTTGTGTAAGTATTAAAATGTTTCTACAATGAGGCTGATAAGATAGATATCATACAATAAAATAAGATACTTAAAAAAATATATACATATCATACACCAAATAACCACCTTGGGCAGATTTACCAAGGAAGAGCCCTACCAGAATCTGTTTCTGACTCTTGAATACCTCAGTCCAGCCAGGGATATAAAAGGGGCCCGAAATGCTGGCAGGTTTTAGAATATGGTGACAAGTTTTGTTTGGAGTGGACTGTCTTCACCTCCAACACCTTTGAGGATGGACTGGAGTGTGCTGCCTTCTATCCCCAAGTCTGCTGAGGGAGCTTCAGGGCACCCCTGTGAGAGCTTTGAAATGTGCTCCTGACCATTGGAGACAAAGAAGACTGGGGCCTGAAAGCTAAGTGGGGGCTCGGGACTGGGACTGCCTCCTGCCTGGAATTTTATAAGCTGACTAAGTGCTTGTTTGAAGAAGCCAAGAGAAGGTTGCTGCTTTGGGAATGGGTGGAGGGACGCCTCCATGTTTCACATGGGGGTATGTCAGAATGGAGCAGACATGGGTGAAAAGTAATCCTGTGTCCTGGCCAAGGGAACTATGAGAGAGAAGGCTCAGCAGGAAACTATGAGGAACTCAAAAAGAATTCATGAGAGAAAAATCAGCTTCATCCATCTTCAGGCCCACCTTGAGGCAGCAGCTCTAAGTCCAAAGAGAGTGAAGCCCCTAGCCAAGCAGTGCTCTTTCCCACCCCTCCCCTCTCTCCCACCCTTAACACACTGGCAGTTCCAAAATAGCAATGAGTGAGAGACAGAGGAGGTGAGGTGGGAAAGAGCCAGAACCTCACCCCATACCCACAGCAGTCACCAACCTGGAGCAGTTTCAATATGGGAAATGGGCAAAGAATTGACCAAGGTCAGATCTTTATTATCACATGGTCACGACATTCTAATTACTGAATGGTGAGTGTGTCTGTGTCCTAAAGTGATTGCAGGACTGTCACTTAACAGTGAGCAAAGAAATCATGGGACTGCTGGAGTTTTCCTCCAGGGACAGAAGAAGCTGTCACCACTAAACCAAGCTTAAACACAAAATGCTAAATAAAAACAAAGCTGTGCTTTTACCATAATCCAAGCAGTGTTCTTTTTGAACAATGGTTGTGTATAACATTGATTTACAGGCTTTTAAGTCATTTTAATGATAAATATCACTCTGTTGATCATTTACAATGTATAAGACACTATGTTAAGCACATACTCTGTCAATCAAGTTTCTGGGGAGAAACAGAGACAGCCTAAGGGAATGCTGCAGAGCAAGGGTTCAGGAAAAATGCCCAGTCTCACTCCTAGCCCCCTCTGATCTTCTGTCTGGGCTCCCTACTGGCCAAACCAAATGAGGCAAAGGACAAGGAAGCCTCTTGTGGTCCATGCAGGTCAGCCTCCTGGGAAGGAGCAATGGGGAGAAGGACAGAGAGTGGATCTGAATGGGCAAATAAAGGTATCAGTGCACTTGTATATCTCATTTCATTTGCATAAGAGCTCTTATTATCCATACTTTGCAGATGAGGAAACTAAGGTCTAGAGAGATTAACCAGTTCAAGGTCAGAGGGTTACTAAGTGAAGAAGTCATATAGCATTCAACTCTGTCCAGAGCCTGTGTTCAAAACCACTGCTACACTACCAATGTGTCATCATTAAGACAGTTTCTACAAATATTACTATTGTGGCTAACTTAAATCATGGTTGCACTGACACAGTGGCCAAGGAAATGTTGGTCACAGAATAGAATAGCTAGCAAGTGTGACAAAACACAGGTCTTTAATTTTTTTTTAAATTTTTTACCGAAGTGCTCAAATCCAGGAATAACCTCACAGATGAACTAGAAAAGGAAAATGATCATTAGAGCCCAATTTGGGAATATATCCTTGGAATTTTTCATTCTTTGTTAAACATTTTTACCATATGTACCCCCACCATCTGACAAAGCCTGTAGATGCAGATGAAATACCGTTTTTCTTTCTAGTTGAGTGCCTTAAACTTTCAAGTGCTGAAATTAGATATGCTAGACATCATGTCAAACCAAATGGCAGCCAAGCTGACATGACCAGCCCACAGATAAAATGTGAAGCGTAATTCATACAAAAGTCTTTCCTTCCAGATGATTTAAAACCAGTCGTGACACTGAACCTATGTGCATTATACTGATGCAGCAAATTGAAATCTAATTTTTAAATTCCTCTAGGTAGTAGTTGTTCTGGTGTCACGAAGAATTATAGTGAAAATCACAGGATGCTTTTCAGTAATTCATCAAAAACAAATGAGTCTCAAAGAATAGAAATAACCAAGACTTCAAGATCCAGAGGAAACAAATAACTTGTACACATATGGTTTCTTGAAAGCAAAAATTGAGACAATTAAGAAAAACTGAATATGAAAAAATTAAGTTCAACACAGCCACAATCTAATTTCTAATAGTATACCAAAGGAAAAGTTAGTGCATAATTTTTATTTTTAGAAAAAAATTTAAAGGCTAAGCCCACCTGGAGCCCATGAGAAAATTTTGCTAAGTCTTCATAAAAAGAAATACAGATCTCTAAACACTGAAAAACACTGTGCCAAAGGCTTTAGTTTGTAGTACTAGTAAAAATCTACACATGCCATTTGAAACAGCAAGAAAAGACCCTGCACACTACACTTCTACTGACTTTCCCAACCTATTTAAGAGGGTAGGGGGAGCAGGACTGAAATCAAAGAAAGGTAAGAAGAAATTTCCTGAAGATGAATTAAATGAATTAAATCATGTCTCTTGATATCATCAATTTGCCCAGTCAGAGATTTGGTTGATCAGTGCCGCGTGAGTCCAGCCATCCCTGATGAGTTTCTGGGCGTGTGAGGGAAGAAGCCACCCTGAACGTCCAGTCTGGCAGAACCTTCAGATGACTCCAGGCCCACTCACCATCAGACTGCAGCCATATGGAAGACTATAAGTAAGAACTGTCTAGATTGTTAATTGTCAAGTGCCCGGCATAATCAGTGGGCAGAACCACAATATGATAATAAATTGTTTTAAGCCACCAGATTTGGGGGCACTTTGTAGCTCAGCAGTATATAACTAAAACATTGTATATAGTCCATCTCTGGGGAGAAGAATGTGCACAGCCTTTCACCCCATCTAATTATCCTTCATCAAAAAACCATGAAAGATAGAGTTTGGGGGAAAGTCACTGGGAAAGAGTTGCATGAAACATGGTATTTTCCTATCTAATGTTCACAAAATGTGAAAGATAGCATCTTAGTCATTACGTAGATTCCATAAACCCTCTCTGTAGCAAATACCTCCAGTAGCTACCGACAGATTATTAACTGGCCCAAGAGAGGACCCAAATGAATTTAATGTGGCAAAAAGTCAATATGTACATTTCTTCTGGTATGTATGACAATAAGGCAACTGAAGATGCAGCCATTAACAAAGTCACAAGGAGCCACCAGGTCACCAACTGAGAAGTACTGGTGCATAACTGGAGTTCAGGTCCAACAAATCTTGTACAAAAATGAACCAGGATCTCATGAACAAATTCAGCTCTCTAAACAGGAGTTGTTTTGTGAAAAAAGATCCAGTTAATTATCCTATCTCTTAGTTGTTAGCAGAGATCATCTGGGCTGACAAACTGCTTTTGGTCCTGTTGTGTTTGCTGGTGAAAACAGGGAACGCTAAATGTTTAGAAAATCTGAGTTACTTCAAAAACTATAGCTGCTCAGCAAACATGAATTAGAATATTGCTAGCTTCAATTCCAAGGAAGCCTCTCTGTAAAACTTGCCATAAGATCTTACTTCTGTTACTATTTCCTTTGTAGTTTGGATCTGGGGTTTGGGGGGAATAGGGAGGGTACTCTTAAACGTCCTCCAAGAATAGTGTCACACAGCTATTTAAGAAGCTGTGAACATTTAATGCCACACAGAAAACTGAATAAAAAAGTACCTAATTATTTTTAAAATTGGAGGGTTGTCAGCGAGATCAGCACTATTAGTGCTCAACATCACCAATCTCTGTCACCTCCTCAATGACTCAGTTTTAGAAAAGGCAGGCAGAAATAACTAACTTGAATTTCTTGACCATGGTAGGGAATCTCTCTCTACATGAAACCATTAACTTGTAGAATTATAGGGATGTGTGGGGTCTGTTACATTTAGCAGGCTATTAGTGGCTTTGTAGGTTAGTGTGGATTTTTGAGTAATAAACTAACATTTCCAAACAATGTGAGACTTAACCAGGGAAATCTGTTTCAAATGACTCGAATGCTACATTATGAATGTAGTGATGAATTACTTTACATACTGACTTGTTAGAAGTAACGGCGTACAGAGAATTCACAAAATTTATACTGGCAAATTCAACACACTTCTGTTTTACTTTCAACCAAAAACCCTAAGGATTGAAGCATCATCTGATATTAGTTTTCTATTGGTTGCAGAATCTTCCACAGAAATGATAGGCTAAAACATTTGGAAAACAACATATGCCAGCCCAGTTAGGCTCCCTGTTTAGGTTTCATTTCATTTGTTTGGTATAAATATGTTGACATTAATTTTCTTTTGGTCTCTGTACAAGTATACTTTACAAAATTGGAAATATGCTATATAAAAATAAGAGATTTAAGTGTATATGGAAATTTAATACGACATCAAAATAGCATTTTGAACTAATGGATAAAATGAATTTACTTTTTAACTGGTTGTTTCAATTAGATAGCCATTTAAATAGAAGAGGAAAAAACTAATGCTGGAATCAAATATGTTGATTTTAAACAATAACATTTAAAAGGACTAGAAGAAAATATGGAAGACTTTCAAATACTTATTTTCATATTAGGGAAGATCTTTCTAAACAAAGCACAAAAATAAAAAAGAAGACAGATAAATTTCACAATGCAAAAACTTAAGTTTTAATGGTTAAACAAACAAACAAAAACTTACTCAAAGATAAAAGACAAATGACACTAAGAAAAAAATATCTTCAACCAATACCACAGCCAAAGGATAATTTTCCTCAATAAAAAAGTGCCCTTAAAAATCTATTAGAAAAACACCAACAAAGCAATTGTTAACATGAGGAAAGGATATAAGCAAACCCTCCATACACACACATATACACATACCAATACAAATATATGTAATTGAAGACGAAGTTAAAATAACAGTAAGATAACATTTGAACCTATATGACAAAGATTTAAGTTTCCTTACACACACTGTTGGTGAAGGTGTTGAACAAATAACCACGTACATATTGTTGGATAGGGTATAAATTGCTTTAACCCAGATGTTTTCAGACATCTTAGAAGCTTTGTTACTATCACAAATGAAATACAGTTGATCCTTGAACAATGCAGGTTTGAACTGCATGGATCCATTTATACATATACATGGATACTTTTCAATAGTAAACACTGTAGTTCTATGGGGTCCATGGTTGGTTGCATTCGAGGATATGAAGGGCTGTTTATAAATTATATGCAGATTAACCCCTGCATTGTTCAAAAATCAGCTGTAAAGTCAGGTCCTGTTACCCTTGGTAGTGATGGTCTATAAAGTTGCCACAAACACTCAAATGGCAAATCATGAATCATTGTTCCTATGGGAAATACAGAATTAGGTATCTGTAAGCCTCTGGTCACAATATTTTCATCGTTTGATCAACACATAATCTTGTTTTATGTGTATTTCTCTTTGACCTTATTTAATATATATTGTTGATTCATTAACATTCATCATTCAGCCAATAGCACCATAAACTCATGTCTAAACAAAGCTTATTTATCCAACACATGCATTTTCTTGTTAGGCACAGTATAGCCTTTATGTGCTTAGGAACACTAGACAGCACTTCAGGACTATGCCTGGGAGACATTTTAAATAGCAAAAGCACCAACCCAAATCAAAAAAAAAGAATAAAGAATAAAACACAGCACTAAATAGATCTCAAAAAGGACATTCGCTTACAGTATAACAGCTGAAACAAGAAAGCAGAGCATTTCCTTGTTCAACCACAGCTAGGAAATGTGCATGTCAGGCAGCTCAGATATTTTGCTGCTCTGCACATGTCCACAAATGACCACAAGAACACAGCAAGAACTGATTTTACAGTTACAAATACATTTTGTCAAGTAAGTGAAATCATAAACATGGAATCTGCAAATAATGAGGATCAATGTATACATGCCCTATTAAGCCAGGAATTTCACCTATAAAAATGTGTCCTACAGATATGTTCACCCATATGTATAAACTGCTTTCATAAGGCTAATCATAGCAACATTGTCATAAAACTTTAAAAAAAAATCTAAAAATCCACTGGTTACATAACTTACGATTGACCTATGAAAAGAAATGAAATACTATGTAGTACTATTATGCATATATTAATGCATATAAGAATAATATGTATATAATGCATGTTATAAATATATATGTTTAAATTTTAAAAAGCTAGAATTAAAAAAATTAAAGATAATTTATGTAACCAATTCACTATAAATTTCTGATAGAACACCTGAGGTAAGAGACACAGTTTAAGACTCAGGAAAGTGACAGTGAACATCTGGGCTGGAGATCTACTTTCTATTGTATATTCTTATGCACTTTTTGGAGAAAAAATAATTTGATGGGAACTGAATTTTTTTTATGTGGCATCCTCAAACTGGAAGAATTCCATCCTCCCTTTGACAGAAGAGGCCTGAATTTTCCCAAGATTCAAAGATTTGGAAGAAGGGGAGAAAGCAGCAAAGCAAAGCTGACTAAATAGGAAATAGAAGAGGGAAATCAAGTGTTGGCAGAAGCCAGGTCTACAACAAATACCAAAGAGAAGGAGTAACTAACTATGTCATGTGTTGCTGTTAAATCAAATCAGATAAAGATTGAAAAATAATCATTGGATTCAGCAATGTGGAAGTTATTGATGCCCTTACTAAGAACAGTTTCAGTAAAGTGGTGGAGACAAGAAAATTCAGACTGCGGTGAGTTTAAGGGAAAATGAATGGAGAATCAGAAAGAAAAGTAGACAACCCTTTCAATTTGCCACAGAAGCAAAGGAATAGGGTTGTAGTGAGCAGAGAAAGCAGAGTTAATAGATATTTTTTTCAGAAGGGAGGAATAAAATGTTTATACTCTGATGACAATGATCCACAGAGAGAAAAATAAAAAATCATATATATAGAGAAGGGAGAATGTCAGAGGCAGTTGAATAAATTAAGCACAGTGACACAATAAACAGTAACTCCAGCCTGTAATGTCTGCCTGCTCTGCTCCGAGTAATAATTCTTTACAAAGATTACATATTTGAGGGCTACAGGATCACTGTCTATGATATGAGGAATATGGAACCAGTTTCTGATCATCCAATAGAGCTAATCCAACAGAGCATTAGAAATATATTCTGTAACAAGCACTATCAAATGCAAACAGGGATACAACAAGTATGTTAGGCTCTCTCAGACTACAATGATAAATACATGTGCATTTACTTCAGGTGGTAGGATTTATTGTAAGGACAAAAGGAGGAAGATGAGAGACAGAAAGTATTCTGAAAAGATACACAGCTGGACTCTGGGAGGACTGGAATGTTTTTGAAGGTCATGTAAAGTCTGAACAATTATCAAGATCAACTGTCATCCCCTGCTCAGTACTTCTACTCTGATACACCTGTGGCAGCTTATTTCTTCCCTGCCTCCCCTGTAGCTGTGTCTACTTCCCTATAATTGTTGGGGTTCTCTCTCCAGTCTCCCTTCTGCTATCTTATGAGGCATCCTATCAATTTCCCTCTGTCAGTTGCCTTTACCCACCTCGTAATGTATTTGTGTGTGTGTGTGTGTGTGTGTGTGTGTGTGTACCTGCACCTGCATGCCGTTCAGGCTTCCTAAAAGAAATTTGAGCAATCCTCACATGACCCTTTCAGTAAGCCTTTGAATCAGCTCACATCAGAGACCATGAAAGCTCACTGATGGTCAGAGGTAAACTTGAAGAAACCTGCTTTGTCCAGGGCAGCAGAGTTAAATGAAAAAATGAAGGTGACCTATGGATAAAAAATGTACATGGACTGCTTTTTGTTTTTAAGATAAGGCTGTGTGTACAACAGCATGGGTTTGGTGGAGAAGATGAACACTAACAGTGTCACATGGAGACTTGCTGAAAGGAACAGTCTGAGAAGGGAAACTGCCAAAAGTGTCCTTCAGTATAGCAGACATTGGAAGACTCACAACTATCAACAGAGAAAAGAGTTCTATGTAATGCTCCCTTTTAAAAGTAGTGTGATTTCCTTAGTCTCATAAAGACTCGCTACACACACCCAAATTTGTGGTAATAAGCTCCAGAGAACTATTTACAAATATCCTTTATATATATGTATTTCATAATCAAGCTTGATTTTAGAAATCAGAAGGTATAGCACAGGGAACTATATTTGATATCTTTAGTAGCTTACAGTGAAAAAGAATATGAAAATGAACATATGTATATTCATGTATGAACCAATGCGCTGTACACCAGAAATTGACACAACATTGTAAACTGACTGTACTTCAACAACAAAAAAAAGAAATCAGAAGGATATGCAATAGTGGTGATTCATAGTTCAGCAAGAACCCAACTACTGAATACGATGTACTCCTTTCAGATTTTAAACCCCTTCTCATTATTGTTGTCCTGTCTCTACCTCCATATTCCTATGCCATAGTCAACCTTTTTTTCTTTCTTTAGTGAGAACACACATTTTGAAAACTGGGAAGAGAGGACATCTGAGGTTACAGGTAGACCTGTGTGGGAGTGTCTGTTACAGACAGTGCTTCCTGTGGTGTAAAGTTTGAGACACAAAAATAAAGAGAAAAAAAGTAGTAGCTCTAAGAATTATAGAAGGAATCCTAAAAGAAACTGAAAAATTCTTTCTGCAATAAATTGCAAGGCCATTAAAATAATAACACAGAGTCATAAATAAAAACAGGAGATAAAACACTAAAAAATATCTGATTCACATAAAAAATAGCAGAAGGGGAAGAAGAGAGAAATAAAAAGAAGATGGAACAAACAGAAATCAAACTTTTCAACAATTACATTACATATAACTGGACTAAACACTCCAATTAAAAGGCACAGATTGTCAGAGTAGATAAAAATGCAAGACCCAATTTTATGTTATTTATAATAAACACAATTTTAATTAAGGATACACACAGGTTGAAAGGTGTAAAATTATCTACCCTGTCACAGCTATGCATGATAAAGCTGGTATGGCCATACTAAAGACCCAGATGGCTATTCAAGATAAATAATATTACCAGAAATAGAAAGGACCCTACCATGATGATAAAAATGGTAATTAATCAAAATAGAGAAAAAAACCTAAAGTGTGTATATATTTAATATCAAAGTGCCAAAAACATAAGGAGATAGGGGCAGGAGGTGGGGGCAAATAGAAAACTATAGGGAACTACAGACATTTGATAAAAATATGAACAGCCCATTTTAAAAATCAGCAAAAGACTTAAACACTTTACAAAAGAAGACATGTAAATATCATGTATGCAGTAATTTATTTTAAATGTGTTAAATATCACTAGCCATCAGGGAAATGCAAATCAAAACCCCAACGAGACAACACTGCATACCCACTAGAATGGCTGTAATAAAAAAAAAAATTGACAACACCAATGCTTAAATGACCTGGAGTAAGTGGAATTCTCATGCATTGCAGATCAGAGGTTAAAATGCTATAATCACTTTAAAAAATCATTTGGCATTTTCTTAAAAAGTTAAACATACATTTATTCATACCCAGCACTCCTAAGTATTTCACTCCTAACTTTTTACCCAAGAGAAGTGAAAGCTTATATTCACAAAACAGCTTGTACATGAATGTTCATAGTAGTTTTATTAATAACAGTTCCAAACTGTAAACAACCCAGATGACCACCAACAAGAGAATGGATTATTAAAAAAAAACTATAGTATACTCCTATAATGGAATACTTCTCAATAAAAGGAATGAATTACTGTTATGCAAAAACATAGATGAATTGTGAAAATATTATGCTACACGAAATAAGTAGACAAAAAAAAGTATGTATGTATGATTCCAATTATATGAATTTGAGAATAAACAACACAAATGTAAGGGGCTAGCAATCACGTTAGTGGTTGTTTCCGAAGGAACTGACTATGAAAAGGAGTGGAGTTTCCAAAATGATGGAAATATTCTGTTTATTGATATGCACCCATCAAAACAAGACTGAATGGTACACTAAAAATCTGAGCATTGCACTGTATGTAAACTTTACCCTAATTTGAAAATAGAAAAAAAATCTACTTGCAAAGCTAAATTAACCCTGAATCCCAAGCCTTTTTCTGCTAATATTGTTGGTTTTTTTTTTTAATGTAATGATATATTTTATCTTCATATTACTGGAGAGAATAAAGATACTATTTCCTTAGTAAGGGAATAGTTTATATTACTAATATTTTATAATAGTATACCAATAATATATACTACATATAGTGCATCTATAATAGTGTTAGTATCAATATTGTTTACTTTCAGTTTTAGCTCAGTTAATATACTGATTAATTATAAGAACTATAAGTTAGAATTATACCACTAGTGCATTTTTTTTTGCCATGAACATTTCCAAAGAGTGAGAGGGGAAAATGCCCTTCTTAGTTGACACAGTCCCTTTCCAGTAATACTAAAATTACATCCCTTCACAAAGTAGGAGGCTAACATAATGTGATAAACTCAGACCTTATTATAAAACAAACTATACATAATGGAAAGTGTTATTTCAGTAATAACAATTTAAATCCTCTGATGTACACAATCAGTTCAAATCAACAATTCTTGATCTGATTCAATTTCAAAGAATGTCACAGCCAAATGCAGACAAATTAGTCAAGTGACATTTACTGGCCTGATAAATCAGTGGCTCCAGTTGAATACAACAAAAATACACTCCTGAACTGTGCTTCAGGATCTATTGAAGTCAGGGAAAAACAAAATCAGTCTATTGGCATGGCAGCATTAATTTGCCCCAAAGGACTATTACATCTTCAATTTTTATCTTAGCCTTGGCCTCATGTCTTTCTATCCTGAGATATAGTTAGGGCAAAGTTCTTAGAGAACTAAAGAGCTAGAATTGTTTCATTCTGCATCAGACATGCTCAGGAATGCTGCCGGCTAGTTATAACTAATGACCAGGTTGCAGACCTATCACCGCTTGGTCTATGACCAGGCAATCAATAGACACGACCTGTGTAGAATGCAAGTCCAGTGTTTCGAGAAAAGTTGCAAGAAACGGTTTTAAACTAAGGCAAACAAATACTCTGTTATTCATTTTGTTCACATCAGTTTCAGAAGGATGTCAAGCCCCCACAAAATCTACAAAATAATCTTTCTTACATTGTAATATCAGCATTTCAGTATGTTTCAGTAATGTAACTACATGTTCAGTAAGATTCACTAGAAGATGCCAACAGTAACAGATAATTTTTATAGAAGACCTTTAGAAGATAATGTTCTCAAGGCACATTTAGTGTAGAACATCAAAGGTTTAAGGAATGAATCTAATATACTAGGTCTATTTTTCTTATTTCACTTATTACCAGTGGAAGTTTTGTTTCATTGGAAACATTATGTTTAAGAATATGCACAGAAAATATTTATTTGATCCCTTTCATTAATGTAATGTAGTGTCATCTCAAGTGCACCAAAGGATATCACTAGTTTGTCCCCAAACTGGTTTACACTACACCACTTCACTTTATTTACATTTACATTACATTTACACCATTTTGCTCCTATGTAATCTTGAATTGCATCATTTCTGGAAATTGACCACCAAGGAAGTCTTTTAATTTGCATTAACTACTAAGAAGCTTACTTACTACTGCTAGATTTTATAAAAGTTCAAAAATTTGAAGAACAAAGTCTTCAGAAAACAAAGTTTCATCCTGTGTAACAGCTGAGCAATTTACTTATTTACGATACTCTAGGAAATTTATGGTATTTCCTGCCTTGAAATTTCTTTTGTCCCCCAAGCCCACACAAACCTTAGCCCAGTACAATCAAGGTCATGGTGTTGCAACAAGTAGAACTCTAGGATCCTAAGGAATCCAAGTTACATACTGTCACACGGTCTCATTGATTCATTCATTCACTCAGCTGTCATTTATCGGGCACTTAAAATGACAGAAGCATTTTGTGCTTTTGATCCACGTGCCTCTTGCTCAACTGTGCGTCTGCTTAGGGAATTCTCCCATGGTGAGGAATAGACCCTTCCCGTTTCTACATTTGTTCTCACTTTAAAACTCCTGGAAGTGAAAAACTACCACCAGTTCCAAAGTCTTTTCTGTTTCTGCTAGGAAGTCCAGTGAAACGAAACCCAAACACAAAGCTCACGTCTAACCTCAACAAGCACACGTCCTCTAGGCAAGCATGCGCATGAAGCAGTGCTCTACCCCTGGCTACTCCCTGTCCTCCTGGAAAAGTAGTGTGAGATACACAAAAAAACACCATTGTTCTTCTGCTTTACCACAGTATAGTTTGGAATGTTTATTTACTGACCAACAAATTGATTGTTATACTGGTGGGACTGCAAAATAACTCTACTCAAAATGGTCAAGAAAGTGAAAAGTTAACCCAATGAATGGTAGAAAATATATGTAAATCATAAATCTGATAAGGGATTTGTATACAGACTATATAAACATTTACAAGTTGTTCTGAGGCAGAAGAACCAGCAGAGAAGACTAAGAAAGAGAACTTTACCTACAGGAGGAAATTTGGGAGAAAGTAGTTTCTCAGAATCCCAGACAACCCAAAAACTGATTTTTAACAGTGAGTGATCATCTGCATTGAATGCTGCTTCGAAATTCAAGTAGGATGAGAGCAGAAACATGACCACTGTGACTGTAGCACCAAGAAGATCTTTAATTATCATGGAATGGAGTGACAATCTAGTTGGGACGATTGAGAAAGAAATAGGATGGGAAGATTTGGACAAAGTGACCATAGTCTTCTTTTAAGAAATTCTGTAATGAAAAAGAGGCTGAAAAACAATGATCTGTATCCAGAATAAAGACACTAGACCTATACATTAAGAATAGTATAACAGAGCAATTTATGGTATACAGCTAAAAGGAACAATTGTAGAAATTAATTTCTTGAGAAGGGAATGTAAGGAAGGGTTTCAGACTACAGGTGGTATGGTTGACAAGTGAAAAGGCAGAGAATGTGGATACAGATGCAAAAAGGATGATATATCAGTGAGTCAGAAAATGAGGAAACTCTCATTTGATTCTGAAATGAAGTTATTAGATAGGGTGAATGAACTAAGATGGAGTTTAGAGGTTTGAAGAGAAAGAATATGATGGGGTTACTTAATAGTGTTGAGTAATCATCTGTGTTTCTAAATCTACAGTGAAACCTGTTAGCAGGTTACTGTAATGTTGTCCACACTAATCCTTAATCAGATACAGGAACGGAGAAAAGAGACTGCTGGGTTCAATCAGAGGTGAGACGCTACAAGGTAAGGGGTGGGGGGGAGAGTGACAAGGAGATATGGCTAAAGTGTTCAGAAAGATCCATTAAAATAATGGCCTTTGAAATACTGGCTGGTTAAGGAGAAATGTCAGGGTATGACATGATGAATAGTGAAAAAGTGACAGGATCAACAGAGGTCTTGATGAAAAAAAGCTGATGCATTGTGGTTAATTAAAAGGGAGCTAAAAGGATAAGAAGTGACAGAGAATGAGGGTGTTTAAGGCCAACGCACAGTTGTTGATGAAACAAAGAAATGAGCACGGGGATGAGGGAGGTGTGATGTAAGTACGAAAATAGCATTAATTGAGAGGAAATGAAGAGAAGAGAGACTAGATGTCAGATGAAACCTTCTCGTGAATGTTCAATTTACCAAGCAGAAAGACAGGATAAGGTAACAAGAAAGAATAAGCCAGATACTAAAGTCATCAGTGATTGAAAAGGGTGAGCAGGAAGTCAGCAGAAAATAGCATTAAGTATCATTAATTTGTGGCAAAAAACTTCTGCAGTAAGCTTCAACTGTTTTTGAGGCTTGTGGGAGGAGAAACGGTTTGAATATGGCAAACAGACCTACACGTACAACTACCCTACATCAAAACTGTAAGGTATGGTTTCAGAAAGCAGTCCCCACTTGACAGAGATGAAAGGGAAGTCTTGTCCTCAGAGAACACTGGTGACAGTCAGTGCAAGATAATCACTGTGCCATTAGGAAGGTAGAGATAATGCAGAATTATCTGAAAATACACTCTAAGTTCCAAAAAAGACAGAGGGAGATTGGGAAGAATGGAAGTTGGAAAGTGATTTGATCAAAGACATGCAGAGGTGTACAGAGATGAAGGTTTGTCCAGGTACTGATAAATAACCTTAGATGTTTGGCTATTTGCCAATGGTTCTCCAAGGGATAGTTTAGTACAGGAACCCTCTATGGGAGGGTTCAAGTAGAGACTATGGAAAATTACCTGGATAAAATGGATGCCTGAAGTAATCACAGGGAGAAAAATAAACTAATGTCCAAAGCGTAAGCACAGTATGAATTACAAAAATATTTGGGATCGCAAATGGCAGTTTGCCCTCCAGAGAATGTCTGTATTCGTAAAATCTTTCATTTTTTTAGTAATACTTTCCCCCTTCTTTAATTCTCTTTCTGTATTTTTATATGCATCATCCCACTTGGTAGTATATTAGTCTTGTGGAGAACACACAGAAATCAATGCATTTTGTTAGAGAGGATGTCAGGACTTGAAACAGATCCACTAGAAATCCCAAGGCTTATACACATATTGAGAAGAATTGATCAAGGAGAAATTGTTCTCCCTGTGCTTTCATTCATTCTTTTTTTTCCTTAAAAGCACGAGTTTATGAAAAGTCCTAAAAACCAAGTGTGAAAACTCATGCCTGGGTTAGGAAGCAGTAAATCTTTTTAGCTGTATGTGGAGGCACACTAGGAGAAATTGCCACTAATAAATCAGGGATTGCTTTTTACAGTTATATGTACTTGTGCAATAATTTGTTGTAGAATTTAGGGTCCATAACTCTAAATCAGAATGCCATCTGTTTTATAGGAACATTTTTATCCCTCAGAAACAAATTCAGAATTTGTAAACACTAAGTAGGAATGTGTATACTCACTTGGAATATTAGAAACTTGGAAAGTACTAGTTTAATCTTATAAATTATTACTATTATGAAGTTAATAGGTAGAGTAATGAATAAAGTCTATACATCAGTTCACTTCTTTAAAGATTCCAGTTAAATGAACTGAAGAATATTTACTGAATCCTACTAACACTGCGCAGTGAAAATACACTGCTTTATGGTGGTTTCTATTCTCCATACAATTTTACTATATTATTAAGTAATGCAAAATAGTAATCAAATGCCTGTTAACCCAGTGCACTGTCTTAGGTACTGAGATCTAGCAGTGTCTGCCTTCATATGCTCAAACTCTTAAGGGGAGAAAAAAAAATCCAGCTTAATAGTTATTGAGTCTTCATGCCAGGCAATGAATTATCTCATTCAGTCTTCACTCTATGAGGTAAATGTTATTACACCATTCCTGCTATTTTACAGATAAAGCTGAAATATTATGATGGAGTCTAACAGACTTTTAGAATGTATGCTTGTACTTAATTTTATGAAAGTCAAGTAGATACATGAAGCCTCTAAGGGATTCCCCACTTACCCAACACAAAGCAGTTGTAGAATAAATATAACTGCAATTCTAAGCAGTGCATCAGTTGTTCCCTCAATTTTTACTGAAGCAAGCGTGATGATCACTAATCAGTATCAGTAAAAGGTATGGGAAGAAATATTGAGTGGTTTCATAATTAAATATAGCATCTAAATCAACATTGTGAATATTTCCTTCAAAAATTGTCTTTGCCCTATCCTGAAGCACTCTAGATTTAAATTATATATTTAAAATAAATGATCTTCTATGCTTATCATTTAGCAAGCTATTTCCCATTCTCAAGAACATTTTTCTCATTTAGAGGAATTGAAACAGTTACCCCAAAGTGAGAAAGCTGTCTCTACCCAGTTTTATATGATGTAGAATCAAGTCACATCAAGCAGTTTAACAGTTGGCTTCTCAAGTGTCTACCACTGTGGTAAATACATCCTTTAGTTATCAAGATATTCAAGAAGACTTAAAAAAATCTATTTTTCCTATTGATATTTAATTTTTTTGGATAGTTCATTAACAATCAACAAACAGAAATAAGTATACTATTTTATTAACTTTCTTTAATAAACCTTTCTAACATTTATACATTAAAAAAGCTATGGTGTTTTAGAGATAGTAATAATAATAATAATAATAATAATAATACCTGTCTGATTGTTTATATAGAGAAAAAAATATAATGTACCAATTTCAGCTGTTTTTTACCCCATATATTTTAAATATATTTAAGGTAAGATTCCTAAAGATCACAAAATATTTCCTTAAATTTCTAGTGTTAAAGTGTTAACACCATAAACTTTCTATTTGAGATAAAAGAGTGGATTTAAATTGTTCCATCACAATTAGAATCTTTAAAGTATTTCAAAAAGTTCTACCATGTTCTGAAAATCACTGTAAAGAAACTATCCTATGGATATGGATGTGAAATAATTCTAATGTGAAATATCTATTTCTCAAAATTACACCAAAATATGACTTTAGTTATACTTAGAAAGTTAAAATACAGATGCATCTTGAAGTTTTAAACTCATGGCTTAAGTTAATCAACTATTTTCTAGATTATTTAACTTAAGCATTAGTCTTAATTAAAAAATCCATATACCACTGAAATTTCAATAATGTCATAAATAATGAGGTAAATTTATTTTAAGAATTTTTCCTTTATATCGATACACTGAACTTTTAGACAGGGAATGTTATAATATTTTTTTCCCCATGGAAAGTGAAATAAATCTTAAATTTAAAATACTAATAGAAATGCAAATTTCAGAAAAAGAAACTTTTTATTAATTTAAAAAGCAAAAATTAAAAACTGCTTTGAGTTAGTTTTCTAATTTCCAAAGAACAGCATTTCACATTTTTGGAAAGCAATATGGTAATATTCCAGGTACAGAGGGCCTCTAGGATCCAGGTGGAGAGTGTAGCTCAGTGGCAGAGTGTGTGCTTAGCATGCATGAGGTCCTAGGTTCAATCCCCAGTACTGTCATTAAAAAAATAATAATAAATAAACAAACAAACCTAATTATCTCTCCTTCCCCCCCAAAAAAACCCCAAACAGAAGGCCTCTAGGATTAAAAAAAATAATCGTATTCAAAAATACATAGACATTGCTAATCATGATTTGATTCACAATGTATGCTCTGTTGGCTATTTGTTAAACATTATGGTATGGCTCAGTGTTCCAGCCTGCTCACACCTGAAAAATCCACTAACAGATGTTTCATACCGAATGCTAAATCAGCATCTTAGTAGTTTCTAGGTAATGTTAATGCCTGGAAGCAATGCCCTGGGAAAGAGGAACATTTGCTTGTAAACTTTTAAAAAGCAGATTCAAGTCTATGCAATTTAGTCATGGCTTCCTTAGTTTACTACCGGGGCACATGTGTATTATTTTGAATTGGTTGTGTGGAAAGTCAAAGTTAGATAACCACCTTATAAACCTATCTCTTAAAATCTCCCTTCTCTTTTGGGATCCACTAGGAAGTCTCCAGAAAGCAGGTTAAGAAAGCTGTGTACAGGGCCAGGAAGGTACTAGGAATCTGTCCCTTAAGAATTAGTTTGAGTGATGTTTCTACTTCAGGGTTCTCAGAGACATATAATCATACTTTTCTATATCTTTCTATTATATAATTGTTTTTTTCTGATTATACCAGAAATACAAGCTACAAATAGAAAATTCGGAAAATACAAAAAATAAAAATACTTCATACGGTAATATAATCAAACATGTTAATTAAAGGAAACTAAATGTAATTAATATAACATAGCTCACTGTCCGTTAACACAGAGACAGCATGACATTTTTTAAATTTAAGATCCGTGTTTAAAGCTCACTACTTTGTAGCTATAGCATTTTTCTTAGTGATGACAAGCGTATTCTTCACGTTTTTCTAGATAGAACCTCAAGTGAACAGGAAAGGTTGGCAGGGCAACAGAGAAGACCACTCCCATGGAAAACTTGTTACCCAACATGAAACTAGTTACAGACAGGTCACAAAACCAAAAGGAAAATTCCATGTTCCCTTCCCAGTCTGCGAATGCATCCCAGCTAAACTGGAAACATGTACTTTCTCCAGATGGTTTTGGATTTCCTCATTCTTCCTCTAGTAAGAAGACCTGAGTTAAATCCCATGGGCATTTCTTTTACAATCCCTTTGGTCCATATACATTCTTTCCTACTTATGGAGGAACACCAAGTACTCTGATTTTGTTACTGTGTAACGCCTTATATGACTCTCCAAGATTTGGCAAGAAATTTGATATTATAGGAAAGTTATAGAAAGAGTAAAGAGGAAGTTAAAGGATTATTTTCAAATACAGTGATACTTTAAAGAATAAATTTTCTGGGGTTACAGTTTCCTTTGAATGATGAGATTCAGTGTTAAAAAACAAAACCAGTAAATCAAGTGAAGCCGACTAGTCCAAATACGTGACTGTGGTCCTTTCTTTCTGCTTTGGCTCAACGAAAAGTAAATTGGGAATAGCCTTGGAAAAGAAATTAAGTTGAAATACCTATCTTCTTGATACCACCCTCCCTCCCTTCTTTAGGATTTCCACCATCATCTTATTCTCCTCACTCTACACCATGAATAGAGACCAAATCTGATAAACCCACTTACGCTTATTCATTTAGCTACCAATTATACTTCAGTGTGATTTCCCCCACTTTATATACTAAATTAACCTAGAATTCACATATTAGGTCTTTTAACCCTACTTGTAGAATGGAACTCTTTCCCAATCTAACAGTTCTTAATTAGCAAATAGGAAGCTATTTGACAGAGTTAAAGGATAGCAGTTCTAAAATCATGCTCATACATGCTTTCCTAAAGATAAAAATAATCTGTTTTTTCAGGGTGGCTCCATTTTCTGCACGATTTAGAGGCCCAGTCATAAGCTATGGTGCTAGAAGGCTGTTTGGGGGAATTGCCAGTGGCAGAGTAAGCATGACCTTCCACCGTCGGCTTCTGTTGAAGACTTGTATCTCCTACCTTTGTGATGCCTCCTCTAAGATACCCCACCCCTCTGGAACTCCAGGCATCCCGAGTCTGGCACGTGGAAGGTTCCTAATAACTCTTCTGAACCTCCTCCTGCTTCAGACACTCTCAGATATGTATTTGATACCTCTCAAGATATTTGTGTTTAAAGATATATTTACTTTAAGCCGTTGCCCCCATACCTAAGCCTCTTTATCTATCTAACTGAAAGTATCCCCATGAATCCAGTGTAGGTATTCCTACAGCACTTGGGTTGTAATGCATCTCTCTCTTCTGTTCTTTGTTGTTAAACAGGCAATGGGGTGTGGTGTTTAAGGTTACAGACTTTGGAGTCAGGCCACGCTTACAGTAAACATCCAATAAACGGTAGCAAACTGTGTAGTGCTTTTACAATTTTTAGCTTACACAGCACTTTGTACATGGAGAGAATATGTACCTTATTCACTGTGTCAATAAATATACTGGTCATTTCTCCTAAGCTCCTACCTTCTTGTTAGTGAGGACAGAATCACAATCTAAAACTAGTCCAAGATTACTATGATCTAATAAATTTAAAGGATGCTTTAGATAGCAGTGTTTCAACTCTTTCAGATAAAAATTCTTGGATTCTCTGGAAATCCCTTCATCATCCTGATAGGATGGTTTCACAGAGGTAGAGAAGAATCTAGGTCTTGGTTATGACACCCTCAGCATTCTCTGGTTTTCTGGATGAGGGTCCACTTGGATATTCTTGTCCTGCTGGACAGTCATCAGTTAATCCTCATCTGGGCTCCCTGATTTTAGTCAGGGGAGTCATGACCCATCAGTCACACTCTCAGTTCCCACTGGAGCTAAGAGCAGTTCTGAAGTCTGGCCAAAACTTTAAATGGCCCCAAAGTGGCCTGTCCTGTCACCTTCACTGCACCTTCCCCCAATACAAAAACACTGGTAAGTGCTTCAGCCGGACCTTCAGCTGTGTCTATGTCACATGGGAAACAAGTGTGATGGGACACCCCCTAGTTCTGCCTGACCTCTCTGTTTTGATAAGTTGACGTGACCGTGCCCCAGGTTGGGAAAGCAGTAGTCTATGGCAGGGCTTTTGTTTCTAGGGCAGTAAAAATGGGGTGTGTGTGTGTGTGTGTGTGTGTGTGTGTGTACTAAAGACTTAAAAACTCCCCGACTCTTTCAGTTACCCTCACTTATCTAACATGTGTATCCCTTTCTGTGCTGAAATCTGGATTACAGGAATTCGAGTCATTAGTCTATGCTCTCTGTTCTCTCTCCCTTTGTTTTTCTGTACCATGACTGAAAGAGTGGTCTTCTCCCCTTTTTTCTTCTTTGCTTGACTACCATGTTTCTTTTGAAGTATCGAAGCAAGAAATCAAGGATTTTTTAAACAACTGTTCCACAATAAATTAGCTTACGTGCAAAATCCAGTTTTTTAATGTTGGAAGCCAAATTATACTCTAGGCTTGCACTCTGCATTCTTTCTCTAATAGGTACTAATCTCCATCCAGATGGATGGATGTTTCTTGTGCTTATGTGCTCCTAAAGGCAAAAGAAAAAGCATATCGATAATTTTCGAAACACTATTCCCTTTTCAGCTATGATTCTAATCTTCAGGGCATACTCTTTTATTACTGTTCTGGGTTTCCTTTTCAGTAGATGAAATAGAACACCTTCACCTTTAGCAGTAAAATGATGTAAAAACAATGAGAGTTATTTTTAGGAAAAGCACTTGGTTAGAGAATTGGAGGCTAGATATATATTCTTCAGGTTACCACTGGTCTAAAATTCTGTTGCTACGATTTCAACAATCAGAACTCTGTATCTCATTCCTGTTCCCATGGATTCAACTGTGTGAAACAATGCTCCCTTTTCAACTGCTTCCATTCCTGCACCATAAAATCTATTTTCCCCACAGCAGCTAAAATGACCCTTCTAAATTGTAAGTTGGATTATGCCTACTCTGCTTAAAACTCTCAAACGGCTCACTGCCTCACTTGTAATAAAGCCAAATATTTTACCATGGCTCACTGGGCTCTGTAGGTGTTTTGGTGCAAAATTCTGGTGCACGCCCATCTCTCTAATTTATTTCCACCCACCCTCTCTCAGTCCCTAAGCATCAGCCTCAATGGCCTCCATGCTGGTTCCCCAGAATGTCAAAGTCAACTTCTTTTGGATTATAACATATAGAAAGAAATATAATTGACTTCATGAGTCGATATACACAAATATGTACACACATGAAGGAAATATGGAAAACTATGTGTACTTCCTGCAACAAACTCTGACATCTTTGCAAATTGACTTTACTCTATCTATGCTATGTTTAAAAAACGTTGCTCTTGATGTACTAAGTTTATCGTATCATCCACAGTTTTGGTAGCAACTCATATTTCAAAAACAAAATCTTAATGAAGACGTCCCTGACAACTCTAACAGAGCAGCTCCCTCTAGTCTCTATTTTCCTCCTCTGTTTAATTTTTTTCCACAGTATTTATCAATCTAACATATTATACACATCTGTTTATTGGCTTAATTTTTGTTCCTTACCTGCCCTACCCTAGCATTAACCAGGAAATAAGCTCCACGTAGTTAAGGGCTTTGAATATTTTGTTCAATGATGCATCCACAGTGTCTAAAACAGTGTTTGGATTATAGAGGGTGCAAAATAAATATTTATTTTTGAAATAATGAGTCACATACAACTCACACAATAGTCAAGAGCTTACAGTCTGGAGACAAAATGCCTAGAATGAAATCTCAACTCTGCAACTTCCCAAGTGTTTCATCTTAAACGAGTTGCATAACTTTCCATACTTCAGTTTACCCATTATAGCAATAATAGGCCATTACTCATATTATTGCGTGATTAAGATTATTAAATTAATTAATTTGTGTAAAACACTCAGAACAGAGTCTGGCATACAGTGAGTGGTAAATAAATATTTGCTACTATTATTTCTATTATTTATAAAATGAGATTAAGACAGAAAGCTATAGATCTGGAAGTCACATTAGACAGACCATTTTCAATCACCTTAATTAACAGCACAATATCTAAGTAATTGACAAGTGTAAAAATTCTGTGGGGTTCTTTGATAAAAGATGCACCTGACACAGATATGCCTAATAACTGACACAAGTAATTCGTAAAGTGATAGGTAAGTAAAAATCAATAAGCTCTTTTAGTATCTTTCATCACACACACACACACACACACACACACACACACACACAAAACTACAGAGAAAAAACAAAGTTGTTCAGAAGAGAGAGAGGCCCCATAGCCTCTCAGTAGCTCCCCGTGGGAAACACAACTGCCCCTGTTTTCTCAGTATTCTAGTAAAAAGCTCTGCCCCAGCCCTCCGAGACTCTTCAGGTACCATGAGAATTAGATCTGCAGCTATTGTGTTGTAAATTGCTGTCACTCTTATATTTAAAAGAACAACCTTGACAAGAGGTTCTTAGGTTAAACCCTCAACATGCCAGGAAGACTGAAACTATCTTTCTAGGTGTTCTCATTTCAACAAGGAATGAGGCCCAGGAATCTGGAGACAGCCTCTGGCTTCTAGAAACATTTTATTTACATAGCAAAGGGTTAGAGTAAGAAGAGACCCTTTCAGGAAATGAGTGGACATCTGTATCCTACCACTTCATAAGCGTAGAAAATTAATTTTTCTTCCTTCCTTGCCTGTGGATGAGTCTATCCACTTGTGTAAGACAACTGACTCAGCTCTCATCTTGTCACTCTAGGGATAGGGACTAGGGCAATGAGGGAATGGCACTTATTATTTATTGTGAGGTATTTAATAAGAAATCTATCTTTGATCCAGAATACCTCATATATGTATGTATTCATGTATGTATTCAGGACAAAATGAATAAATATAAAATACTAAACACTCAACAGTATCCAAAAAATTTCTCCTAACGAAGGAAGGATCTAGGTCCCCCTTTAAAGTAAATTTAGATTTTACTTTCTTTAACAACAACAAAAAATAACTGTAAATACCCAATAATTCCACTTTCCAATTACCAGGATTTCTAACCATAGTGGCTAAAATTGAAGACAAAGGCATTAGAGTTGGGTTCAGTTACTCAATGAGCCTCTGTATCTTGCTGTAGTATAGGAAGATTAACAGTACATATCTAATCTAATTATCAGAATATTATATCACATACCCAGCTATGTAAGTGAGCTTGGAAGCAGATCCTCCAGACTTCAAATGACTGCAACCATGGCTGGGTGCTTTATTCCAACCATAAGTGAGAACCTGAGCCAGAACCACCCAGCTAAATGGCTCCCTGATCGTCAGAAACTATAGTTATAAGATAATAAACGTTCATTGTTTTAAGCTGCTAAAATCTGGTGTAACTTGTTACACAGTAATAAATTAAGTAACACAGAAACAGTACGTAAAATCATTTTCATAATACCTGGCATAAATTCCAATAAGTGCTGGCCAACAGCAGCAGCAGCAGCACCCATAGGGAGGTAATGTGATTACACAGCAGGATGCTCGTGAATGCAGAGAAAGAAGCTGTCTGTATTCCAAAACAGTCATTAGAACAACTACAGAAAAGCCGAAGACGGTCTTCATAACACAGCGATAATTCAAACTCTATAAGCACAGAGATACTACAGACGCAGTCCCTTGTTCCAAAGGCAACAAGAGTGTACACACTCATCTGGTTCTCCCTTCTCTCGGGTGGAATACTTTTGACCCACTCATGAAATGCTAAAAACAGAGAGAGAGAAAGTCCTTTCTGAGGGAAAAGAACAGGATTTCTCACACCAAAGAGTAAAAACTGAGCTGCTTTCTTCTGTGACAGTGGTAAAAGCAATAATGTGTTACATAAAGACACATATGTGACATATACCAAATTTGCAGAGGAGAATTGATGTTCCAGCGTCATGAGTTAGTAAGTTCAAATTGCCTTTTATGTGATATGAGTTTATACGTCCATCAATATATAGAGAAATTAAGTGTGGGTGGCTGATACATTGGACAGAGACCAAATTGCAATTTGAAATGATAATGCACAGGCCAGTGATATAGAACTATGGCAAAGCCAAAAGGAACACCCATCAGTCATTATCTGGCTAGAACCCCAGGTCACTAAAAGTGACTAGGACAGATGAGCATTGTTTGAATATAAGTCACTTCATTTCACAGTGGATCCTATCCCTGGGATAGATCATCAGTGTCAAGTTTACAGTTTAATAATGAATGGAATGTTTTCAGGCCTGTCAGTAGGATCATGAGTAATAACCATTTTCCCCTCCGTTTATGCATTTTAGAAATCATTTAATCTACCTTGGTTATTGCCAATAGCCCAAAACAATATTCAACAAATCACAGATTTGAAATGCCTAAAGTATTACAATGTCTGACATTAATTTATTTTTTAAAGGAATATTTGTGATATACCTTTTTTATTTTATTTTTTAAAACATTTTTAATTGAGTTATAGTCATTTTACAATGCTGTCTCAAATTCCAGTGTAGAGCACAATTTTTCAGTTATACACGAACATACGTATATTCATTGTCACATTTTTTTCACTGTGAGCTACCACAAGATCTTGTATATATTTCCCTGTGCTATACAGTATAATCTTGTTTACCTATTCTGCATATCCCTGTCAGTATCTACAAATTTTGAAACCCCAGTCTGTCCCTTCCCACCCTCCACCCCCTTGGCAACCACAAGTTTGTATTCTATGTCTATGTCTATGAGTCTGTTTCAGTTTTGTATTTATGCTCTTTTTTTTTTCAGACTTCACATATGAGCAATCTCGTATGGTATTTTTCTTTTTCTTTATGGCTTACTTCACTTAGAATGACATTCTCCAGGGAAATGTCCATCAACAGATGACTGGATAAAGAAGATGTGGTATATTTATACAATGGAATACTATTCAGCCATAAAAAGGACAACATAATGCCATTTGCAGCAACATGGACGTCCCTGGCAATCAAGAAACTGAAACTGATCCTAACCTGACTTTCTTACTATCACACCAGCTTACATAACCTATGCTCAAGGTTAGTGGAAATGATGCCCTAAATCACACTGACCTACCTGAATTCATTTCAGTTCTGCAGGTTTAAAGACTACCAATATTTAAAGAATGCCACATTCTCCCTCTGAAGCCATAGCATTTTCCTTGAACCCACCAGACAAGATAGCTATATAGAAAATCCATTAGAATTGACCAAAAATGCTACAGGAACTAATGAGTGATTTGGTAAAGGTTCAGGATACAAGACTAAGACCAAAAAAGTCAACTGCATTTATATATTTTAAAAATAAACAATGAGAATCTCAAATGCAAAGATAAAATAATTTATAATAAGTCAAAAGTATGAAACTGTGGGATAAATCAGACAAAAGATGTTCAAGACTTATACAGTAAAAACTAAAACAATAACATACCATAGTCTGGGTTCAGAAGACTCAGTATTGCTAAATATAAATTCTTTTCCAATTTTATTCAGAAATTTAATTTAATCACAATAAAAATCTCAGTAAGACGTTTTATAGAATTTGACAAGATAATTCTAATATTTATCTAGAAATCCAAAGGCTCTACAATTAGTCACAGTAATTTTCAAAAGAACAAAGTTGGAAGACTATCTTTTCCTAATTTCAAGACATCTGGTAATCTAGATAGTGTGGTATTTGTGTCAAGATAGAAAACACATCAGTGGATCTGAATAGAGTCCCCAGAAATAGACCCGCACATTGATGGGCAATTGATTTTCTTAAAAGGAACAAATGAAATCCAACAGAGAAAGGGTAGCTTTTTAATATATAGTGCTGGATCTGTTAGCTATTTATATGTCATGAACTTCAACCCATACCTTGTACAATATACGAACATATTCTCAAAAAGGATCACAGATCTAAATGTAAAACCTAGAAGAAAACAGTAAAAACATCTATGTGACCTGGTTTTGGGAATGATTTCTTAAATCTGACACCAAAAACATAATCCATAAAAGAAAAAAATGAAAAATAGAACTGTATCAAAATTTAAAACATCTGCTTTTTGAAATAAACTGTTAAGGGGATGAAAATACAAGACTAAGGTGGGAATATCTTCAAGTCTTATATCTTATAAAGGATTCTATCTAGAATAAATAAAGAAGTCACAAAATTCAACAATGAGAAAACTCATTAAAAACAATTTTAAAAGTTGAAACCCATTTTTTTCAAGCAGGCGAAATATTTAACAGTTCAACAAAGATGATAAATGAATTACAAATAAATACATGATAATATGCTCAATATCATTAATCATTAAGGAAATATAAATTAAGACCACAGAGAGATACCACTAAAACCTACTAAAATTAAAAAGCCTGATCATTCTGAGTTTGATGAGGATGTAGAGGAATGACTCACACCTTCTGGTTGGAATGTAAAATAGCATGATCAGTTTGGAACTAGGTTTGGCAGTTTCTTAATCAGTTAACATACAAATACCACAGGACCTAACCATTCCACTCCTAGGTTATTTCCCAAGAGAAATGAAACGTGTAGACACAAAAACTTACGTATGAATATTCTTAGCAGCTCTATTTGTTATAGCCCCAAACAGGAAACAACTCAAATATTCCTAAAAACGTGAGGATAAACACACTGTGGCATATCTGTATAACAGACTCAAAGGCACAATTGCATGCAACTTGTATGAATTTCAAAATAATTATGCAGAATGAAAGAAGTCAGACAAAAGGAAGTACCTAATGGATGATTTATTTTATATAAAATCCTGGGAAATTCAAGCTACCTTACAGTGACAAAAAACAGATCAGTGGTTGTCTGAGGATCAAGCCAAGGAAGAATGGATTATGGAAGGACACAAGGAAACTTCTGAGTGTGTTAGAAATGTTCATTAACTTGATTGTACTGGTTTCATAGGTTTATGTATCTGTTTGAATTCATAGGACCGTACACTTTAAATATATGATCTATATTGTTAATCACTTATAGCTCAATAAAGTTGTAAAAACAAAAAATACACATAGTGTTAGGATTTTTTTTTTTGCTTTTACAACTAATAATCCAACTATATGCTGCTTATAGGAGACATATATAAAACATAAAAATATGGAAAGTTTGAAGTAAGAAAGGATTAAATAAGAGATCTTGCAAACAATAACCAAAATAAAATCATGTAGCCATGTTACTATCAGGCAGATTGACTGTAAGGCACACAGTGATACCAGATGAAAACAGGTAAGCCTCAATAATAATTAAAGTTACTTCTTTAAGAAGATAAAAAAATTAAGTTTGCTTCTACTTAACTAATTAGTCTAAAATTACAGACTACAAGGAGAAATAGGCCAATGAGCAATCATAGCAAGAGATCCCAATGTTTTCAGTCATTGATAGGACAAGGAAAAAATCAATAGGGATATAGAAAATTTGAAATATGACTTTAATTACCTTGAAGACTGGTGCTCCAATTAAATTCTTCAAAAGCATGTCTTTCACAGTTTTATCCACATGCTTTTGTCTACTAGCCCTTTCTGGAGCAATTATATTATAAATAATTACACCTCCTGGACTGGAAAAAAATGTTTTCCTTATCTCTCACACTTTCTTCTTTCTGCTTTATGTTCTACCATATTTTCTTGTATTGATGTATTCTTAATTTTATTATAATGTTTTAAAAACTTTATAATAATTCCTTACTTTTCTAAAGTGCTTCTCAAAAAATTGATCTTTTTATAAACGTAATACTTTCTTGAACTTCCTTATAGTAGAAAAAATTTAAGTTATATTCTGTTCCCTGAAACATCTATGCTTCCTCTGGGGTCAGCTTTTACTTGTGTTTACCATGATCTTTCTTTTTATAACTTTAGGTTTTCTTCAAATATCTGATAATTGTTAATTTTCCAATTGGAATTTTCCTGATTCGATTTAAGAGTAAATCAGATGTTGACTGAACGTGTACTTGGAAAGAGAACGGTTAATAACAGTCAGATTAATATGCGGCCCTCCTCAGATAGTTAATTCTATGCCTCTAGAAAAGAACCTGCTTTTTGGCACTGTTATATTTTCTTTGTTCACTTGGGCAGTAAAGACCTAGATGGCAAATACCATGCACATGCCTGAAGAGGTTGACATGTCTATGGGCTGGGGTTTGGATGGCTTTAACACATATAGATTTAAATCAATAATAACATTATCTTCAGCCAGACTTCTTACCAAAAGTTATCATACTTGCCTCTTCCTCATTAGACCCTCTTCAGCATTGCTCTGCAAAGGTTGCCATTAGTCTGATGTTTTTACCAAGAACATGATAAATGGTGGCCTCTTCCAGTATTCTTTATACTTACTATCATCCATAATTGTTTTGACATCACTCATTTAGTGATGTTTCTTTCTTCCTTTGTGATTTCGTGGTTTTGTTTTTAATGAAAGTTAAATAGGAAAGAGAGCATATAATATATTGTTTGTATGTCCTTATTAAATAGAATTCAGTTGACACACTTTAAATTTACTCAAGATGTCAGATTTTTTTTTTAAAAAATAATAATTGAAAGGTCTTTTTATGGTCAATATAGTATCGGTTCATTGCTAATTTCTTATATTTCTGCATCCAAACTTCAATAGGAAAACTGAGTGCCGATGTATATTTATCACTTATAATATGATTTTCTCCACACTGTGGGCAGAAAAAGTTCAACTACTTTAAACCATAATTTCATAGATCAAATTCATTTAGTCTTACATAGGTCCCTAAAAATCTATAATCATCAGGTTCTCACAGAGCATATGCGTCATCATAAAAATTACACACACAAATGGCGAATGGAAATGAAAATCTTTGACAGAGGTGGGAATGGCAAGAGGCAAGCACACAGGGATTGACTTTACAAGCACAAGTGTTCATTAGTAGGTAATGATAAGTAATTAGTATAAAGTGAGGCAAAGAAAACAGTTGAAATATTAAAAATCCATTAAACTACAAGAACACTTCTGCAAGATGAGATTGTCAGGAGAGAGGCTGTGGAATCTGTAATCTCCAGAATTATTCTAAGCTAAGAGGTGACACCTGTCTACCAGGGGAAATAATTAAAAAGCAACGATACCAATGCTACCCATCCACCATGTAAGATGAGGCTTCCTAGAAAACTTAGGATGTGCCTCAAATGATTCTATATTTATTCACAAGTGTCATCTTTCTTCTACTTTAGACAATCTTAGGTCTCACTGGCTAAGCCATGTGCCATGCCAAATCAAATCAGCTCCTGATGGATGGATGCCTGTGATGCTGCTTGTGTTTCTATAGATGGTGGATAAGTGACTCAGCAAGAAGTACTAGTCCCTAAGTATAGAAAGAACTGAGTGAGGTGTTCTGCTTTTCCAAAGTGAAATCTATTGAGCAAGAGTCTTTTCCTTTCTTTCTTTTTTTTTAACTGTCTCTCTTTCTCAACTACTAACAAAGTTAACTGTGACTGAGGAAGACTTTGAATGCCACTTTATTGGTATCCATTTTAAATGAATTTCACCCCTGACTTTAGTGATTCATCTTAAAGTACAAAAATGGATTAGTAATTCTCAAATTCTCTTTAACCCAGCAGTAAACCGTTCTGTATAAAAATGATTATCCCATACATTGCCACCCTATATTCAAAACAAGTATTATGTGAGTTGAGTGACCCAAAACTAAATGTGAAAAAAAATTTTTTTAAAGTTCATTTACGATTTAAACTGCTTTAAAGTGAGTATCTCAGACCTAGTTGGTGGTGACTTTAGAGCCCAAGTCCGAATTTTCTAATATTCTAAAGGCCTGGAGTTTTAGATAGTATGCCAATACTATGGACTAGACATACAGAAGACTAATAAAAAGAGTTGGAATTCTAGGGTTTGGGACCAAAATAAAGGATTTACAAAATGAGAAAACAAACTTAAAGAGTTTTTTTTTTTTTACAAAATGTGATAGCTTAACTAAAGTGTAAGTATTAGTTGGTTCCATGATATTTACTCATAGTAAAAGTTTAGTGTAAAAATTTTTTTTGGTAAAGCTAGACTGTCATACATAAAATGAAGGAATTCTGTTTCTGGAGGTATAAGTGAGAAAATCTTCTGAACCAAACTTTGTGAAGGAAGAGAATACATCTTATTTTTATATAATTAGTGGTAGTGACCAAAAGTCAACCCAAGGCAAATACTAGGAAAGCAAAATGGAGGCTTCCCACAAGTCAAGTCATCATGATGTCAGTGAGAGAGTGCGGATGTACTCGGAAATTGATGATGATGATGGCAGGACCAGAAGAGAGTGCTAACTCAGGTTCTCACACATTGCAAGATTTGGGAAATGGTATCTACACTGCTTACCTCACAAAATGTGAGCAGAAACGACCTCCACAGTTGTTATATGGAAACAGGTTTTCCTTTTTCCCTTCAGATCACAGCAAATGTGCCTAAAAATAGATTGATGAAATCGACATCTTAAAAGTCTTGGGTACATGCAGTCAATAATCACCATTAGCTTCTAACACAGAGATGAGCACATGGGTCTATGTTTGCACTGGCATGGCTACTGCTTTTAAAATCCTGCTCAGAGCTCTTAACTATTTTCTATAGGGTATGGCTCAACTTAATCCTGTACACAGATTTGTGTATATGGGTTTATTGTGCAACAGAGACCTGTGATTCAATTTGCCAATACTGGTACAAGCTCACATGCTCAGTAGTGCACACCAGCTCAGGGAATTCATGTATACCTCATTCAGTAACATAATCAGTGAATATGGCTAAAGGGAAAAGGCGTTATTAGAAGTAAATGATAATTGGAACCTTAATATTTACAGATTTTCTTCTTTCCTTGGTCCTAATAGACATCTAGGCTTTATTTGGAAAAGATAAGCACTCTGCCTACTTAAGAAACACCAAAATTGTTTGTCTTAAGGGCTATTATGGCATTGGCCATATGCGCTAAATTCCTTTTAAATTGGATCTATTACTCAGCAGCAATAGCTGGTTATCCTCCATAAGCTATAGAAATCTGCAGATGCTGCCTCAGTCTACTGCAGGGGAGGGTCTATCCTTCTGTCCAGCCAGACACACACACACACACACACACACACACACACACACACACACACACACAAAGATACATCTATATATACATACATACAACACAGACATACATATATATATACCCACACACCTGTCTGTGGCTTAAACTGACCATGGATTAAAATGCACAGGGAAATGAAGTCCAAACTGCTAGTTTCATGGACAATGCTAGGAGCTAGAGAATGTTTTTTCCTCTTTAGGGTGCTGAATTAAAACAGGCCTAAAATTGGAAGAAAAAAATCAGCAATATGCAGCAGACAGCCCACATGAGAAGAAGTGATTTGGTGCTGTATGATAATCTCATGCAGAGATACTGAACCCACACTTCATTTTTTTTATAGCTTATTCTGAACCAATTAGTAGCTCTAAAAATAAGTAACAGAATTATGATGTTTTCTTTTATACTTTCGGGATCCTGATAAGCAAAAAAATTTGATTCATTTTTTAGAGTGAAATTTTTACTACACAGTGCTTTATTCTCATAAACTAGTATTTTTTAAAAATAAAAATCTGCTACTCATCTGGAGAGGATTATTACTCACTAGAAAAAGTATTTTCTATTCTAACAATTTTGAAATTATGTCTGTGAGGGGCACTGGACTCATATACAATGTTCCATGTTAACAATGTACAGTTAGTTTATCAAACCTGTTACCAAAAATAAGGAAGGAGCATGAAATATGGTTAAAGAAGAATCAGTATTCTGGACTCAAGCCTCAAATCATCTTTAGTCCCCTGCAGACACTTTTAATCACCAAAGGACATTAGTAAGATTGTTGGCTGAAACTTCTAAGCAATAAAGCTGGAAATAAATGACTAAAGGTCTGGCTGGCATTCTCATCATTGCCTGTGGTGCCATTTATCACACCTATGTGGGGACTCAATACTTCATCTTCTCTTGATGGTATCTGTAAATATAAAGATGTTAATAGACTCCTAGGGAGCATGTTTATGAGGTAATATAAATTGTTTGCAAAAACATCCTACATACATTATTTCAAATGCACATTTTTTCTTCCAAAATGACTCTATCCCACTTAGAAGATACCTATGCTTCCACATTAATTTATACTGAGAAACAGAAATGGAGGTGAAGCGAGGTTACCAAAGCTGGCATTAGACTGCTACCTTCAGGTTATCTACAGTATTGTGTTCAGTGGAAGAGCTAAGAGAAATCCTGTTTGTTTTTGCCAGTCAGCTGCTCATCTCTGAGGTCTAGAAAGCTTCTTGAACATGTGCTCCTTAGCACTTAAGTCAACATCCAGGAGACTTTTCTGTCAGAATCAAAGTAAAAGTTATTTCACATATTTTGAGACAGGGTGAACTCCCACATCATAAATAAGGTATTGCCTAGCCCCCTAAAAATTTAAAGTTGTCCTTTAACAAGTATCCAACCCTATTTTTGCAAATATCTACCACTTATTTTGATCAAGACTGTATAGAAAAGTAACAGAATTCTCAATACAGAATTTTCTCCTGGACATTGATTTTCACAAGCCTTATTAGATGTTGACAAATACACTCATACTGGCAAATGCCACATCAGCAAATACCAGGAGATTAAAAAATTCACTGCCTTTTTGAACTTAATGTTGAGAAAGAAAAGGCTTGTAAAATTTTAGAACTGAAATGTGCTTAGAGACCGCTGGAGCCAACTTCTTTTTATGGAGATGATGAAACTGTGGCCCTCACAGCCTGAGCACACCAGTAGGCAGAACTCAGACTGCATGACGTCCCACCTACACATAACCTGTACAGTTCACTGACTCCAAGAAAGGAGCCTATTGGCATCTGAATCTAAAAACTGATAGACACTGGTTCTTAAACTGTGACCCACCTCCCAGGCCAACCATCAGCATCGCCTGGGAATTCGTTAGAAATGAAATATGTCATCCCAGAGCTACTGAATCAGAAATTTTGGGGTTGAGGTCCACTGATTTGTGTTTCAACAAGCCCTTTGGTTCATTTTGAGGCACAGTGCAGTTTGAGAACCACTATGATAGAAGATTGTTAGTTTAAGAAAAGGTATTTACATTTTTCCTGTTCACATTAACAAAGCATTAAAAACAAAAAAAGATCAATTGAAATTAAAATATATTCTGATTATATTGCTTGAAGATTATAATTATCTTGACTAGATTTTTTTTTTTTTTTTTGCATAAAAGCCAACTAGGAATATTCTATTCAAAAAGGCATGATACCATTCAGGTTACCTTTTAATGAGTCTCATTTTGAGAAAGACGAAGCTGGCCAGCCAGCCTTCACAAAACTTTTTGCACCAAGGCCTTCAAAGAATGAAGAGTGAAGCCAAGTCACTTTTCCCTCCAGAATTTTTCCTTCTTAATATTTTTCTTTGTTGTAAGGTTATTATGTTAAAATATGAGTTTGCAAACATTATAAAAGATAAAAGAGATCATGTGAGGGATAAAAATCAGATAATAAACCCAAAAACTTTATGGAAACTAGGAAAAATTGGTATCTTTACAAGCCCTCCTATCCACAAACATACTTTATCTGTCCATTTATTTAGTGTTCTTAATTTCTTTCCAGACAATTTTATAATTTTATGCATACAGGTCTTCTACATAGTTGTTAAATGTAATCCTAGAAATTTTGTAACTTTTTTGCCATTACAGAAGCTTTTAACAGTTACATTTTTGAGTTGCTGCAGATTTATAGAAATGTAATTATCTGGTCAGACTGCTAAAATACAGTACTTTTTTGTATATGACTACTGATATTTTATGTAGACACACCATCTGCAAATGATGAGAATTTTATGTATTTCTTCTACTATTCTTAACAAAGAATTCTAATACTTTGACATTTTAAATTATCTTATTGTACTCGATAAGGCTGTAAGAAAAACAATACATAGATGTGGCAATGATGGGATCCCCATTTTGTTAATGATAATTTGAACTATCACTAAGCTTTTATTTTGAACAAATTCAAACAAAATCTGAAGAATATAATAAAATTCTCTGTGTGAGTATACATAATTTTCAATCTTAAATTTTTTTGCCAAACCATTGGAGAATAACTTGCAGACATCATGATTTCTCACTCTTAAATAACTGAGATAAAATAATCAAACTGAGGAAATTCAGTAATATTGATGCAGTCAATACTATTACCTAATACGTAGTACATACTCTGAGTTTCCCCCTTGTTACTGTACTGTCCCTTATAAAATTTTTTCTTGATTTAAGAGCCAGTCTAAGATCACAATATCATGTGGTTTTCATCTCTTTACTCTTCTAAAACCTAGAATACTACCTCTAGCTTCCTTTGTCTTTTACGATACTGACATTTTTAAGGTTTATAGGCTAAAGTTTCTATTTTGTTTTACAACGTCCTCCAACTTGTGTTATGGGGTAGTTTCCTTATGTTCAGACTTAATTCATACAGTTTTGAAAGAAGTTCTACTTAAGTAATATTGTGGCTCTCACAATGCATCATATTAGTAGGCATGTGATGTCAATTGGTCTAATTATTATGTTAACTTGGATCTCTTGGTTAAGGTATTATCAGCCAGATTTTTCCGTTACAAAAATATCTTTCCCCTTAACAGTTTATAAGTGAACTCTGCGAGATACTTTGAGATGTTTGAGTATACTGTTGCCCTACAAACTTTCACCTAATTATTTAACAGCCACTAATGATCCTCGTCTGAATCAGTTACTAAAATGACTGCTGCAAAATGGTGATTTTAAAAATGTCATCATTTGTTTTACATAGTAGTGTAAAGTGAAGCTTTTCTTTTTATCACTAGATTCTATGTATTTGTTTATTTTCTTACATTTTAATATCAGTATATACTCAGAGTTTTAATCAATTGTTCATTTTCTTAGGGTCGAGTTTTAAGCAGGTTTTTTTTCATATTTTGGATAATAATCTTTCATCAGATATGTCTTTTGTAAATATTTTCTCTTAGTCTGTAGCTTGTCTTTTTATTCCCTTGATACTTCCTATTGAAGAGCAAAGGTTTTTAACTTCAATGAACTCCAGCTTATCAATTATTCCTTTCATGGACTGTGCTTCTGCTTTTGTATATATAAAAAGTCACCACCATATCCAAGGACATCTAGATTTTATCCTATGTTAGAGTTTTAGATTTCTGTGTTTTAAATTTAGGTCTGTGATCCATTTTGAATTAATTTTGCTGAAGGGTATAAGGTATGCATCTAGATTCGTTTTTTGGGGGTGTGTATGTCCAGTTGTTTTATCACTACTTGTTGAAAAAACTGTCTTTGCTCCACTGTATTGCCGTTGCTCCTCTGTCAAAGATCAGTTGATCATTTTTATGTGGATCTGTTTCTGGGTTCTCTATTCTGTTCCATTGATATAGTTGTCTATTTTTTCTAAACCAATACTACACTGTCTTGGCTATTGAAGCTTTCTAGTATGTCTTAAAGTTGGGTAGTGTTAGCCCTCCAACTTTGATCTTCTTCAATATGTGTTGGTTATTCTGGGTCTTTTACTCTCCATATAAACTTTAGAATCAGTTTGTCAATATTTACAAAGTAACTTGCTGGGATTTTGATTGAGACTGCACTGTATCTATATATCAAGTCGGGAAGAACTGATATCTTGACAATAATGACTCTTCTTATCCATGAACATGGAATATCTCTCCACTTATTTACTTCTCTTTTGATGTCATTCATCAGTTTTACAGTATTCCTCATATAGATCTTGAGCATATTCTGTTAGATTTATACCTGAATACTTCATTTGTGGGGGGTGCTAATGTAAACAGTACTGTTTTAAATTTTAGGTTTCAGTTGTTTGTTTCTGGTATGTAAGAAAGAGAATGACTTTTGTATATTAATCTTACATCCTACAACACTGCTATAATTGCTTATTAGATCCAGTTTTTATGTTGATGCTTTTGTATTTTTTACACAGATGGTCATGTCACTTAGGAGCAGTTTTATTTCTTCCTTCCCAGTCTGTAAACCTTTTGTTTCCTTTTCTTGTCCTATTGCATTAGCTAGAACTTTCAGTACAATGTTGAAAAGGAGTGGTGAGAGGAGACATCCTTGCTTTGTACTTTATCTCAGAAGGAAAGCTTTGAGTTTGTCACCATTAAGTATGATGTTAGCTTTAGATTTTTTATTTTGTAGACAGTCTTTATCAAGGAGAGGAAGTTCTTTTCTATTCCTAGTTTACTGAGAGGTTTTTTTTTTTTATCATGAATGGGTGTTGGACTTTGTCAAATGTCTTTTCTGCATCTACTGATATTGATAATTGATATCTATTGATCATATAATGTTTCTTTTTTAGCCTATTGATATGATAGATTACATTAACTGACCAAAATCCAATATAAAAAAGGACCAAAAAGTGCCAAACAAAAAAATCTATTTTAAAAAGTGGGTAGAAGTACACAGACAATTCACAAAAAATAAAAATACTCTCTAAACTTATGAAAAGATTTTTCAGTTGCAATAGTTTACAATTCTAACAATAGAAATGAAATTTAAAACACCAAGATATCATTTTCCCCTGTCAGGTTGAAAAAAAATTTAGTTTGACAGTACATTCTGTTGGCAAATCTGAAGGGAAAGAAATATTTTCATACATTTCTGGAGGGGATATAAAACATTTCAATCACTATAGAGAGGAAATTGGCAAAATCTAAAAATATCTAAATGCATCTTTAGTTTTTGACCCTAGTTTAAGGATTTATCTTTAAGATAAACTTTTACACTACACCTCTAAAAATATGAAAATATACATGCAAAAGATTTGCACTGTAGTATTATTTGTAACTGCAAGATACTAGATAGAAACAATATGAATGCCGACATATAAAAATGAATTATGGTACATCTACAAAATAAGGCACTATGAAGCTTTAAAAAAGAATGAGGAAGCTTTGCTAACTAATATTGAGTGATTTCCAAGATATACTGTTAAGTGAGAACAAAAGAACCAGTATCATTTCTCCCTTTAAAAGGAGTATTTCTAACATTGTCCCATTTATAAGGATGTTTATAGTAATATTTTCTAAGTATACTCTTTCAGAGTAAAGAATCTCATTTCTATGTCTAATCTGTTAAACATTTCTATCATGAATGGAGTTGAATTTTATCAATTATTTTTCTATATTTGTTGGAGTTACTTTTCTGATATTGTTCTCATTTTCATATATTGTTGCATTTGGCTTGCTATTATTTTGCTTTTGATTTTTGAATCTATTCTCATTAACAAAATTTGCTAAAATCCTCCCTTCTCATATTTTGAAAGGGAGGCATTTTTATCTCCATTCCTTTCTAGTAATTCTTTCCCCAATCTCTGGTGGTTTACTTATATGCATTAATTAATACTGATTAATATTCAGCTTAATATTCTACAGGGGAACTTTTCAGATACCAAGTGTTCTCTATTTCCATTCACCCAAAGGAGGTCTATTTTCTTTGTTTTTCTTTTCTTGACATCTTTCAGATTGGTTTAATCATGCTCTTTATCATCCCTTCTTTGTCCCTTTGTTTGTTTGGGAATGTGCTTTGTTCCTATACTTTTGCTGACTATCCTAGGGATTGAAACATGCATATTTACTTGCCAATTTCTGAATCATCAAATGTTCAAACAATGCAAGGTAATAACTGATTGTATCAGAATCTCAGGGAGTGGGCAAAGAAACATGTATTTGACAAGTTCCCTAGTTGATCTTTATGCCTGATAAAATGGAGAACCAGATTAGAAAACAATTATACTAGAAAAATAAATTAAGCTAAAAAAATTTTAAATTTTATTTATTTGTTTCTTAATTGTCAAAATGGAAGCAGAAATAATTGAATTTCTCATTATCTAGCAGGAGAAAATACACCTAATGAAAAGAAAAAGCATATTTTATATTAGCAAGGAATTTGAAACATCATTTTTTTCTGTTAGACTTTAAAACATGCTTTCAAATAACTTTTTAAGCAAGGACATTCATCAATGTACTGTACTATGTCATCAGGAGCTATTCTACAAAGGATAAAGAAATATTTTTAATATCATTCATTGCTTAAAGCCAAACCTATTATATTTAAATCACAGTTTTGAAATGATTATTTTTAACACAGCTAAAGTAACAGTTCTTGCATGTGCCTTTTTGAACTTGTGAAAGAGCAGAAGACAACAGAACTCATGCTTATAACCCTACTAATATAAGGAAGAGTTTTATGATTTACTTTGTCCTGAACACTATGATGCATTGAGCATACACAAACAGCTAAGATATGGCCTCTGTCCTCAAGGAATTACAATCTACAGAGGGAGGCAGAGCAGTACCAAAAAACAGTACATTATTCTGTGATGTTTAATTAAACATGTTCCACAGGAATCTCAGGAGAATAAACGACCGACTTTACATATTCCAGTGGGGAAGACTCAGACATAGGGGATAATATTCCTTGCCTCTTGAAGGATGTCTATATAGAGTAGAGAAATGTTTTTGGCTGTTCTGCCCTCTTTTCCCCATTTTCTAGTAAGAGAATTCCTTTATTCCTTATGAGAACTGCTCCTCTTTCATTTAGTTAGACTGACAATCACTGAGTCTGTCTCCACCAAAAAACTGATGATGAAATCACAGCTTCATTGAGAGTACCCCACCTCCCACAGATTCAGTCCAGAAGTGGGCATGACCCACGTAAGGTCAATGAGTTTTTTCAGGAAGTACTATGGATGCAGGGAAGAGTGAAGACAGCTATTTCTCTTTCTGAGAGTTAAGAGTACTAAAAAGACATTGTTTCCCTGGAGCTGTCCAATGCTATCTCTGATGCCATTTGGAGAGAGCTTGCTTGAGTATAACTTGCTTGAAATTTTATGGTTCAAATTCCTAGGTTCAAATCTTATAAAGATGAGAAGGAAGACTATGCTAGAAAAACAGAACATGCTTACACGAGTGTATTTCCAAAGAATTTGAGCATTTTCTTTTAGTTGAGAATAGTTTTCAGAGATGAAACTGGAAAATTCCAAAGGTATAAAGACTTTATCTTGCCTGTAATGGAAAACAAAGTAGACGAATGAATGGTGATCCTATCTTCTAGATTATCTCTACTGAAGACAGGCTGTCTCAAGAAGATTTTACAGGAACTATGTAAAGAAAACAGAATGGTGAAATCTTTACCAACTGGTGAATTATGAACATTCTACATTATTAATTGCTTTACATATTTTAAGTAAAAGTTGTGTGGAGAATAAAGACAAATTACTAAAAAGTTAAAACAGAAAAGACTAATTTTTCTTATTGAGGTGAAAGGGCACTTCTTCAACTGGATAAACTGCAGAAACACTTACAGACAAGGTCAAGACTTTGTTTCTTAAAGTTCCTATATCCCTAACCTGGGTTAAACTGAAGTTTCAGAATCCTACAGTATAAACTATAAAAAGTGTTCACGCCTGAAAAAAAAAACCCAAGAACAGATATTACTAGTTCTACCACAAAAGAGGTTTTCTATGGCTCTTATAAACTGTTCAGTTTTTGAGCAGATTTTATCTTGACAGTCAAAGCAAGACGACAGGGCCAGAAGAGGCATCTTCAGACAACTGGCTGGAGAAAGTCGTGGAAGGGAGCTGTTTAGTATTACCCACCTGGAAGTCAAAGGATGAAAATCACAAGCAATGGCTTAAGTTTGGCATAAGTGATATACGAGTGTTTCTAATGATTATTAGATATGTATGGCATGAACCATGTTAACATGATACAAAGCTGACCCTCTGTTCACCAGTGGAGAACAGCATGAGAAAGTTCATCTAAAAGTTGTGTCAAATATTTACATGAAAACTAACTAATAAATATTTCAGATATATTTATGCCAGGTTATGACATGAAATATAAAAATAGCTGTAATATAACAGAGAGAATATCTTTGATTGTTAATTGGGAAAAAAATTTCTTGCTTTTGAAAATCAGGTATGATTCTTACTGTTAAACTCTATTTCCTCAAGTCTAAAATGGGTATATTTAAACTTATCTCTTAGCTTTATTTAAAGCTTACAAAGAGGTAATAATAGTAAGTCCTTCTGTAAACTACAGAGTGCTACAAATAAAATTTTAGTACTATTTTATTAATGTATTACTATTCAATTCGTTATATTTTAATAGAAAATTAACAATTGATGTCTTCTCTTGAAATGTAATTAGTTTCATGACAAAGAATTTTTACTCCTACTTTGCTCTTTAAAAATTAGCATTGTAAATTTTATTCTTTGTTGCTTTTTTTTTCTTCTTACCATATACTACCAGAGCCTACTAGAGTCAAAATGAGAAATATTTACAATCAAACAGAATAAAAACTGAAAATTTAGTCAGTGTTTAAACATTTAGATGATCAAAGAAATAGTATGTCAGAAATTATTCTTGCTCTGGTACTCACTGGTCACTATGGATCCAGTTTGGTAGAGACTGCTGGAGACTTACCAAAGGCTAGAGAAATTAACAAGACTCACAAAGCCATTTTATATTTATTTTTCATAAAGAATTTTAAATGAATCCCTACAAATTTCAATAGAGGCTTTGGTCAAACATTTACATAAATAACTAATGCTAAGCTGAATATTTAATGCATAATTTCTGTGAAAATTGTTGAAGCACAAATTCCCATTAGTGAACTATGTTATTCTGAATTCTGTTTATTCTGTGTGTATATTTTAAAGTGTGAGATCCATCCACTTATTATTTACTATGTATATGTATGTGTGTGTGCATTTTGGTCTGAGATTTACACTTGGAAGCAATTTTAGAATTCTCCTCATCTATCTCATTCAATTAACGACCATTAAGTGAAAAACTTCTGCCATCTGAAGTGCCTAATTATTAAGTGGCAAGTATTCATCATTCTAAAGGCACGTAATAGCGTGTGTGTTGCATAAGTACTGTATTATTATGAGTAACAATACCTCAAGGTCAACACAAAGACCTGGGTTTAGGATTCTGGCGGCACCAAGAGAAATGACACTAATATCCCTAAGTTGGCACAACTGTACTCATTTATCCCCTTCAACAAGCTAAGTGGCAACTGAGAAAAAGAATGGAAAACGGATAGATGATAGTAACTCCCTGGTCCAGGGGTTAGTCAGTCCCCGTTTATCCTTGGCCCATGTGTCTAGTGATCTCCATTTATGGATGACTTAACAAGGGACTGGAGTTGCCTCATGATCAATGTGTGGCAGTCTGCAGTCAGCTCAATATATTGTTAGAAAACATATGCTGGAAAGACATGCACAGCATTATCTTAAAAAGGTAAAGTTAAAAATCTGCCTTGTCACCTCCATGTTTTTATAACTTATAATTCATATTTGATTCATATGATTCACTTCCTCAATGCTTTATATTTTCATATTAGTCTTTGCATGAGAATTCTGTATATGCTGGCTTTCACAATGAACTATAATAAATACATTTATATTATTAATGTATTATTTACTGCTTTGACCTCTAGTAATACTGCACATAATGTGGAAGCTGGGGAATGGATTTAAAAATGCACAAATGCACCTCTCAACTTCTGTGACCCTCTTGAAAATACTTTATAGAAATATGAAAAAAGAAAATTATAATAGCAAGGGGTTGGGAAGGAAGCAGTCACTGAATTAATTTTAATATACTGTTGGAAGAGCGAATTAAAGTTGGTTTACAGGCACACCTGAGAAATGAAGCCAGAGCCCATGGTAGATGTGAAAGCAACTATTCCAATCAGAATCCTAGTTATGAGCATGGTTCTAAGAGTGAGAAGAGAAACAAAAAGTGGTCATTAGTGGAAGGTCTTTCTGCATAACAGTTGCATAAGTCAAATTCCAACCCCCTCCCACTATCTCCATACCCCTACTAGTAAATTCTCTGATAGACTGACCTTTATCTCAGATAGAAAACGTGAGGATTCTTCTTTAATGCCTTTTAACATGGGTACTGATGTGCTTTCTAGAGACAATCCTTCACTCTGAAATTCACAAAGTACTGAGTCTTACATTGTGCTCTAGGCGTATGTATCCTGAAGGTGACCTTCCAGAGGAGAAGCCTGCCAGGGACATAACTCGAACCACACAACAGCAGGGGAGGAAATTCATATCCATTTTATAGAATCATAATGCTATGCCTTATTAATAATGTGAACACACAATAAAGATCAATGGAGAGGAGGAGAATCATCAATGAGAGATAAAAAAAGACCAGAACAAAAAGAGTAACTACAAAGAAAGAGAGATAACTCAGGAGATGGAGGAGCCTAGGATGTACTTCAGTCAATAAAAAGAACAGGATGTAATGACAGGATGTAATGAAAAGGGAAAATCAGGGAATAATATAATGTTACAAAAACAAAACAGTGATTGAGAAAATAAATTCAATAAGATGAATTCATAGAAAACTTTAATAAATAAGGTAAGAATGTTAGAATGCCATTTTCACAAGATAGAAATTTTTTTTGTTTTATTTATTATCATAATCCCAGTTCCTAAAACAAGGCCTTGAAACTATAGATATTCAACAAATAAGTGTTGAAAACTAGTGGTTACCAGTGGGGACGCAGAAGCGGGAAGGGGCAATATAGGGGTAGAGGACTAAGAAGTACAAACAATTATTTATAAAATAAGCTACAAGGATACACTGTACAATACAAGGAATATAGTAAATTATTTATGATAACTATAAATGGAGTATAACCTTTCAAAATTTTGAATTGTTATATCATACACCTGCAACTTACATATCATACATCAACCATTTGTTAATCAAATATGTCAATAAATAAATAAAATAAATGTGTGGAATAAATGAACAAATCATGCAAAAACACAACTAGCAAGAAAAGATAAAATAAACTGAGACTCAATCCTGGAATTCAAACCACCACACATTCAAAAAGGACAAAAAAGAAAGTCAGAGGTGAATAAAATTTTAAAGAGGTATAGAACTACAATTTCCAATAAGTAAAGAAAAACACAAATCTTCAGAATAAAAAAGTAAGATTAAAATGAAAAAAAAAAATGCATGGAGGAGTGGCAAAGATGGCCTAATAAGAAGACCCTGAGCTCACCTCCTCCAATGAGAACACCAGAATTACAACTATTTACACGGTAACCACTAATGAGAATAACCTGAAAACTAGCAGACATGATCTTCTACAACTAAAGATACAAAGAAAGAACCACAAGGAGATGGGCAGGAGGGGCAGAGACATTGTATAGTCAAGACCCATACTCCTGGGGTAGGTGACTCAGAAATGGGAGAACAAATACAAATGCAGAGGCTTTCCCCAAGGAGCAAGGGACCCAAGCCCCACATTAGGCTTCCCAGTCCAAGAGTCCTGTAGCAGAAGGACAAGTCCCAGAAGGTCTGGCTTTCAAAGCCAGTGGAGCTTACTTTTGGGAGAGCCAGAAGGCTGTAGGAATTAGAGATTCCACTCTTAAAGAACACATACAGGCAGATCTCATATATGCCGGGGCACATAACAGAAGCAGTAATTTGAAAGGATCCTGGTTCAGATTCACTTGATGACCCTAGAATGTCTCTCGGTGATGCAGGGGGCAACTGGGACACACCCTGGGGTCACAGACACTGGCAGCAGCAATTCTAGGCACTCAGCTGATGGACCCAGCTCCACCAACCAGTAGACCAGCACTAGCCCCAGGAACTGACTTCACACACTAGTGAGCAGATAACCAGACCTAGAACACTGGAGCTTAAGTCCCACACAACAGCAGGCTGACACTAGCACCAGGGAATACTGTGGCCCACAAGCCAGCTAAGTCCAAAATGAAACCATCCACCAACAGCCTGGCACTGTCATAGGATAACCTGGGCCTTGGCCATGCCAAACAGCAGTGCACCACCACTTCCAAGACACCATGGGCCTCTCAGCCAGTTGTCCCTAGGACAACACCAACCCCAGGACACCTATGAGCCACAGTCTGCCCACCAGCAGGCCAACACTAGCTCCAGGACCCAGACTCCATAGCAAGTCAACTCAGGATCTGGCTCTGTACACCAGTGGGCCAGCACTAGCCCCAGGTCCCCCTGGGGCTCTATCGCTAGTCACCAGGTGATCCAACACCACCCAACACTTGGCCAACATCCACTATTTATTTCTAATATATAGAAATAAAAACAGTGAATTACACAAAAAGCAGTGAAAGAGGAGTATGTTCCAAAAGAAAGAATAAGATAAAACCCCAGAAGGAGAACTGAGTGAAGTGGAGATAAGCAATCTACCCAATAAAAGGCATAAAGGTAGTGATCATAAAGATCCTCCAAGAATTCAAGAGAAAAATGGATGAATAAAGGTGAGAAGTTAGAAGCTTTTAACAGTTAGAAAATATAAAGAAAAGCCAAAAAGGGCTGAAAAATATAATAACTGAAATAAAAAACACATTAGAATGAATCAACAGTAGATTAGATGCTACAGAGAAATAGATCAGTGAACCTGGAGACAGAGAAGTAGGAATCACTTTTTGACATTTGTCTTAGCAATATATTTTTTGGATATCTCTGCTAAGGGAAACAAAATCACAAGTTAAAAAATGGGACTACATAAAACTAAAATGCTTTTGCACAGCAAAGGAAACTACCAGCAAAACAAAAAGGCTGCTTAAAATGGGAGACGGTATCTGCAAATGATGTAGCTGACAAGGAGTTAATCTCCAAAATATACAGAGACCCCATACAACTCAACATAAAAAACCAAACAGCCTAATTAAAAATTGGGTAAATTTTTCAAAGAAGACCTATAGATGGCTAACAGGCACATGCAAAGATGTTACCACTAATCATCAGGGATATGTAAATCAAAACCATAATGAGGTATCACCTCATACCTGTCAGAATGGCTATTAGCAAAAGGACAACAAATAAGTGTTCTCAAGGATATGGAGAAAAGGGAATCAGTGTGCACTGTTGGTAGGAATGTAAACTGGTGCAGCCACTATAGAAAACAGCATAGGGATTTCTCAAAAAATTAAAAATAGAACTACTATGAAATCCAGCAATGTGACTTGAGTATTTACCTGAAGAAAATGGAAAAAAAAAACTAAATAAAAAAGATATATGCACCCCTATGTTCACTGCAGCATTATTTACCATAGCCAAGATATGGAAGCAATCTAAGTGCCCAATAATATATGAACGGATAAAGAAGATATGGTATACATATACAATGGAATATTAATCATAAAAAAGAAATCTTGCAATTTGTGAACATGGATGGACCTAGAGAATATTATGTTAAATGAAGTAAGTCAGATGGAGAAAGGGTAATACTGTGTGATTTCAATTTTAGGAGGAATCTAAAAACAAAACAAATGAACAAACGTTACAAAACAGAAACAGTTAAAGACACAGAGAACTTAAACATATAGTTGCCAGAGGGGAAGAGGATTGGGGAAGAGAGAAATAGGTGAGGGACATTAAGAGATACAAACTTTCAGTTACAAATAAATGATTCAGAGGTATGAATTGTACATTATAGGGAATATAGTAAATATTTATGTAATATCTTGGTTGGTGACAGATGACAACTAGACTTATCATGGTGATCATTTTGACATATATAGAAATACTGAATCACTATGTTTTATACCAGAAACTAACAAAGTTTTGTAGTTCAATTATACTTCAGAAACAAAGAAACTCACAAAATAAAAAAATCAGATTTCTTGTTACCAAAGGTAGGAGTTGTAGGGAGGGGGAATTGAGTGAAGGTAGTCAAAAGGTTCAAACTCCCAGTTAAGATAAATAAGTTCTAGTGATATAAAGTACAACGTGATAAATAAAATTAACATTGCTGTACATTATATATGAAAGTTGCTAAGGTAGTAAATCCTAAGAGTTCTCATCACAAGGAAAAAAATGTTTTTTTCTATTTCTTTAATGTTGTACCTATATAATAGATGACAGATGTTCACTAAATCTATTTGTGGTAATCATTTCATAAGGTATCCAATTCAAATCACTATGCTGTACACCTTAAACTTATACAGTGTCATATGTCAATTATATCTCAATAAAGCTAGAAGAGGGAAAAAGACTCTCAGAGAATTCTCCACATAGATACTAATACCAAAGGGAAGCAGAACATGTATCTTCCAGGAAGGAAAAACATAGTAATTAGAAAACATTTAAGTTACGCTGCAGACTTAGACCCCCTGAAGCAATCTGGACATGGTCCTTCCCCTGAAAAAGGGGAAAAACGGGTTTCCAAACTTTTGAGAATAACAAATTAAAATCAATACAGTATTATCAACTAAAAGACAACGTTAATTCAGATTGCACCAGTCTTTAGTACTTAACGTTGTTTCTTTGTTTCCAGATACAACCCAGGACTCCACATTGCATTTAGTTGTCATGTCTCCTTAGTTTCCATCAATTTGTGATAGTTTCTCAGTCTTTCCTTATTTTTTATGATCTTGACACTTTCAAAGTGTACTAATTAGTTATTTTTTAGAATGTCCCTTAGACTTTGTTTGATGATTTCTCGTGATTAGATAGAAGTTATGTATTCTTGACAAGAGTACTACAGAAATGATACTGTAGAAACAAACTCACACAGAGTTATTTGATTTATTACAAAGGCAATAGTGTAGAATTATGGAAGAAAGGAGAATCTTTTCAATAAATTTTGTTTGCTCAACTCAATAAATGTGTGGGAGAAAAAGAATCTTAGCCCTCTCTTCATAACATACACACAAATCAATCTCATTTGGATTTTAAATCTAAAGATAAAAAGTGAAGTAATAACATTTTTGGAAGGAAACATAAGATGCATTTAGATGTTATTTTTAAAACATAGGACACAGAAAGAAAGAAGCAAGCAGGAAACATAATTTGGACTACATTAAATTTAAGAACCTATGTTTTTAATGAACTGAATGGTATCAAAAGATATTCTTATAAGGGTGAAAAGGCAAGCCACAGGTTGGACAAAGATGTATGAATTGTTTATCATATCCAGAATATGTAAAAAATGACTGAAATTGTTAAGTCAAACAACCTAATGGGCAAAAGTTTGGACAGGTATTTTACAAAAGGACATATTCAAATGGCAATAAATGCATGAAAAGCACTTGATGTCATTACTTGCCAAATGAAAAGTTAAACCACAATATGATACAAAGGCATACCCAACAGGATGGCTAAAGTGAAAAAGACATACAGTACCAAGTTTGGGGGAAGAAAAATTCCCTATGGACAGGAATTGTTTTCTACATTTAGTTTTCTCTCCACTAGTTGTTAGCATGGTCATCCTGCAGGTAAGAGTCAGACTAATTAGGCTTTTAGAAGTTGAAGTTGCAAAGATGAGTAACTCTTTTAGGTTTGGAGAGGTAAATTGGTATCTATAATTTATGGATCATAAGCAGTTGATGTCATACACTATAAGTATCCTTATTTGACTAAGCAGAATATGGGTTAGGCTTATTAACCCTATGTCCCTATAGTGGTGGCAAGGATTGTTACTGCATCTATGATAAGGGACATTAGAGACGTTGCATCACATTAAGCTATAAATTGAAGAGACCCTGATGAACCAGCTTAAGGATCTTGACTGCATATACTCTTAGCCTAAGTATATGACAAGAGATGGGAAACGAGGGTCAAACACATCAAAAAGAAAAATCCGTTTTTTTTCCCTTTTGTAAACAGAAAATCTACTAATTAGTACCTTGGACATCAGACTCATAGCATCAGGTAAAAAAAACAACACACATTTTTGCCACGAGAAGGTTTACTCCTCTGTAGTTTTGTATCTTCGTTAAATGTAGCTCTATCACCTATAAACACTTTTACAGCCCTGGAGAAGTTAATCCCTCTGTGTCAGCTTCTTCACTTAAAAGGGAAGAAATAATTACACTTATTTCATAAGACTTTTGGGAGGGTTAAATGAGAGAATGAAATTAACAGTACACATAACGTGTCTGGAATATTGTGGATACCCAGTAAATATTTATGTCCAGAGATAAAAGTTGAAACAAAGAAAGCAGAAAAGAGAGGTGGCAAAGAGAGGAAGGGAAGGATGAAGACAATGGGAGGGACACACATACTAGACTATCAGAAGAAGAGGGCACCGTAAAGAAAATGAATATAATTTGATGATAAGACAAAAGAATCAAGACAAGGCAGGGCCAAAAAGTCAAGGAGAGAACAATTTCTGAAGGAGCAATAGGACCAGTCTTGAATAGATGCACACATACATACCAAGCGACTGACTGTAATATTCCCAATAAATTGCTATTCTCTTTTAATAATACTCAGTTTCTAATGAAGGACAATTTTCCAGAATAAGAAATGATTAATATATGTCATATCTTCTGGTGAGTCACACTGGATTTATACTATAAAGTAACATTATTTTTTCTACTGTCCAACTCTACTTTTCAGGATGATGGAACTTTAGTATGAAATAGGTAGTCTGAACGCTCTGAGAACTGCAGTCTGCTATTGCCTCAAAATAGCTCCTGTAGCATCGCACTCATCTCCAGCTATGATTACACAGTTTATTACAGCTGATTACTAAGAAGGAGTCTTCATTTCAAGACAGTGGTTTTATACTTGTCCCACAGAATACCAGTGCCCCCTTCCTGCCCAATTATAAGTGGCTCACTATTCTGGAAGATGAACTTTCCATTACTTACACTAATTATGTTTTGTATTGAACGTGTCATATATTTTGTTATAAATCTGGGAACATCATTTTACAGATGAGCATCTGAATCACACTTGAGTTTGAACCATACAAGTCTCTCCCCAATAATATGCTATAATTAGCTCAATGACTATATATAGTCCATAACAAAAATATTAAAAAATTAACAGTAAAATAAGACTACCTTGAATAGGCAGAGCTCAAAACTTAAAACATTTTTAGAATATAGTAAAACATTCAAAGTACAAAAACTTATAAAGAAGCAGAGGGGAAAAAAGCACTCATGATCCTATCAACTACAGATAAATCTAGTTAGCACTTAATGCATATTTGCTTTTTAATTTTGTCTAAAGTTATTTTAAATACTTATTAAGATCATGCTGTATTTGCTAATTTTTATTTTTTAATATTATAAGTATTTTCCCTTTAAAAAAAATCCTATCCTTAAGCATTATAACATTTTTAATGACTATATAATATTTAATTGCTTGGTATACATTTATCAGTTATTTATTGAATGCATGTTATAGTTTATTCACATAATTCTTGTTCCATAAATGGATTAACCCTATAGTGTACTTATTTTCCTTTATGTTAATTATTCATATTCTCTGCCCTTTTGTTTTTGTGGTAAATGTTTTTATTACAATAATATCCCTCTACCATCTTGGTATTATATTCCTTCTTCACAGCTACCATTAATTTATCTTTTCTCCCCTTTTCTTGATTAAGTTTAACAAAACTTAATTTTATTTACAACTTCTTAAAAATATGATCTTGGCTTTACTGAACAACTTTACTGCTTGAGTAATGAAAAATTTTTTTCTGATTCTTTGGCTTCTGTTTTAATGTATCTCTTTTCTCTGGTACTTTACTATGTATATTATTTTCAAATAAGCTCATGAATTCAATGCACAGGTTTTTACTTTTTAACAACAGAAACTTCATTAGAAAGACTTCAAAACTAGCAAAAATACAGACAATGTTATAATTATGTACCAGGTCTCACCACATATACTTAACAAAAATAGTATTTTGTCATAGTTGCTACAGATACATTCTAAAAAGAAATAGCTAAATGTCATTAACATTTTTTTAATCTTTCACTTTCCTTAAAGTAAGCCACTACTAATGTCAACCCAAATAATTTCCATGAATTTTGCTCTTCATTTATTTATTTTTAAAATTGAACTATAGTTGATTTACAACATTATAGTAGTTTCAGATGTACAACACAGTGATTTAATCAGTATTCTTATTTACACTCCATTTAAAGTATTTACAAAATAATGGCTATATTTTCTTGTGTTGTATAATGTATTCCTATTTCTTCCTTATTTTTTATGCATGGTCCTTCATATCTCTTAATTTTATATGCTCATCATGCCCCTCCCCACTGTCACTTCCCCATAGTAAACACTAGTTTGTTTTCTGTATCTGTGAGTCTGTGTTTTGCTATATACATTTGTTTATTTTTTAGAGTCCACATACAAGGGATAACAGAATATTTGTTTTTCTCTGTCTGACTTATTTCACTAATCATTATACCCTTTAGGTCCATCCACAATGTTGCAAATAGCAGAATTTCATTTTTTTTATGGAAGAGTAATATTCCATTATATATATATATATATATATGTATGTGTGCCTCTCTCTCTCTGTATACACACGCACACACACACCCTACTTATTCTTCATCCATTCATCTTTCGATGGACATTTAGGTTGCTTCCAACAACTGGGGCACATGTATCTTTTTGAATTAGGGTTTTTGTTTTCTTTGTGTAGGAGTGGAATTGCTGGATCATATGATATTTCTGTTTTTAGTTTTTGGAGGACCACCTTTCTGTTTTCCATAGGGCTGCACCAATTCTACACTCCCATCACCAGTGTACTAGGGTTCCATTTTCATCGCCTCTTCTTATTGATCCCTTTATATAATGCTCTTCTTTCTTGTTTGTTATAGATTTCCAAGTCCATTTTGTCTGATACGAGTATTGCTGACCTTGCTTTCTTACTTCTCTGCCCATAAAATATCTTTTTCCATTGTTCGCTTTCAGTCTGTTTGACTTCAGCTCTAAAGTGAGTCTCTTCTAAGCAGCATATAGATGAATCTTGTTATTTTATCAAATCAGTCCTGCATGTCTTTTGATTGGAGCATTCAGTCTATTTACATTTAAAGTAATTATTGATCGATGTGTACTTATTGTCATTTTATCTGTTATCTGTTTTTACATTTCTCTGTTCTTTTCTTCTTCTTTTAGTTTCTTTCCTTGTGGTCTAAGGATTTTGTTTAGTAGTATGCTTCTGTTCCTTTCTCTCTAGTTTCTGTATATCTATTGTAGGTTTTTGATTAGTGGTGACCATGGGGTTTATATGTATTGCCTCTAACTATATTTACATGGTTTAAATAGGTAGTCATTTAAGTTCAAATATATTCCAAAATATCTACATTTTCCCCTTCCTTCCCTCACATTTTGTGCTTTTGATGTCGTATTTTATAGCTTCATATTTATTCCTTTACTGATTACTGTAATGTTGGTTGATTTTACAAATTTTTGTCTTTTAACTTTCATACCACCTTATTGACTTGGTTGATCCTCAGTCTTTATTATATATTTACCTCTACTAGTGGAATTTTTCCTTTACTATAGATCATTACTTCTTGTTTTAGCTTTTCCTTTCCATCCAGAGAAGACCCTTTAATATTACTTTTAGGATAGGTTTAGTATTGACAAGTTCTTAGCTTCTGCTTATCTCAGAAGTTCTTCATCTCTCCTTCTATTCTAAGCAATAATCTTGCTGGCTAGAATGTCTTAGGTTGCAAGTTTTTCCCTTTCAGTACTTTGAATATATAATGACACTCTCTTCTGGCTTGCAATGTTTCTGCAGAAAAATCAGCTGAGAGACTTATGGGGGTTCCCTTGTATATGACTGACTTCCTCTTGCTGTCTTTAATTCTCTCTTTAAGTTTGCTAATTTAAAAGTGATATGTCTTGGTGTCAGTCTGTTTGGGTTCATCTTGTTTGAGACCCTCTGTGCTTCCTGTACCTGGATATCTCTTTCCTTCCACATGCTTGCAAAATTTTCAGCCATAATTCCATCAAATACATTTTCTACCCCCTTTTCTCCCTTTCCTCCTTCTGGGACCCTAATAATGCCAATGTTGGTATGCTTCATGTTGTCCCAGAGACCCCTTAAACTATTCTCACTTTAAAAGATTTTGTCCTTCTTTTCACTTTCTGATTGGGTGATTTTCATTATTTTATCTTCCAAATCACTTATTTGTTCTTTGTCACCTAGTCGGCTGTTAATTCCCTCTAGCGTGTTTTTCACTTCAGTTAATGTATTCTTCTGTTCCGACTGGCCCATTTTCATACTTCCTATTTCCTTATTGAAGTTCTCACTGTGCTCATCTTTTCTTTTCCTTAATTCAGTTAGCATTCTTAATTGCTAATGCTTTTAACTCTTTACCTGCCAATTTTAAAATTTCTGTTCCTTAGTTTTTTTTCAAGGGTTTTTCTTGCTCTTTCAATTGAAACAAATTCTTTCACCTTCTCATTTTCCTTAACTTTCTTTGTCTCTGTGAAATTAGGTGGAATAGTTACCTGTTGTGGTGTTGAAGCAGTCTCCCTGAATAGAAGCATCCCTATTATAGCCTGTGTATGCCCAGTGGGTTTGGTGGTAGAGCGGGATCTGATGTGAATACAAGTCACATTTTTTTCCACAGGATGTGCCGGAAACTATCACCTTGGTAGGAGGTGGGGCTGTGTGTTAGCACTTCTCATCAACTTAGTGGTCCTGTCAGGGGCAGGATCTGGTCCCATGTTGAGGGAGCAGAAGCCCTAAAGGTCAGATCTGAAGAGGCTCTGTTCCCTTTAAATGTGTGTTCTCCTGCCTCACAGCTGAGCTCTCTTCTCTTTCCCATCCTCGCCCTGATGTGTAGCTGCACTACAGAGCAGGTGGGGCTGCTGCAGCTGCTCAGCAGGGGTTGCGGCATGGGCCATAGTGGTTTAGCCATAGTCAGAGATCTAGACTTCTTCTGAAGAGATACATGCATAAGTATCAGTGATCCCTGCCCCCACCCTGCTCAGATCCCATTTCTGGTCTGAGTTGTCTTTGTGACTCATAGCCAAGTTCTTTCCTTGGTCGTGGCTGCCCTCACACTAGTGTGGAGCTGTGTCATGTTGTTAAGTTGGGCTGGAGCAGTCACTCAGCTCAAGCTAGGGCAACTGCCAGAGCGGTCACGGAAAAGCAGCCCATGGCCTGAGCAATTTCACTCCTCTCTCTCTGCTCTGCCTCAAGAGTAAGCAAATTTGTACACATTCCTCACAACTCCAGGCTTCCCACAGACATCCTGTTAGACTCACCAGCCCTCCAACTAGTCAAGGGGACTCATCTTCCTGGTGTCAGACCCCAGGGCTGGGGCACCCAATATATGTTTCAAATCTCTCACTCCTCAGGGAGGATCCCTATCTGCGTAATCCCCCCTTATCTTCTGAATCCCCTCCCAGCAGCATATGTCCCGACTTGACTGCTGCTCTTCCCTTCCCCTAATTCTGTGTCTATCTTTCTTACAGACTTGGTTATATAGGAGTCCTTCTGCCAGTCTCCACTTAGTTTTCAGTGGGAGTTTTTCCACATGTAGATGCACTTTTGATGTGTTTGTGGGGAAAAGTGAGTTCCACATTCTCCTACTCTGCAATTTTGATCTCTTCCTGTCCACAGACGTTTTTAAAAAGTTACAACAAACATGTATGATTTTAATGATGTATAGTACTGATTTGTTAGTTTTTAAAATTTATATATAATAATATTATCTATATTTTTGCCATTTGTCTCTTATGCTTTAATATTTTGCTTTTGTGATACAGTCATGTTGATATACACAAAAGTTCTTTATCCATTTGAACAAGACTTTCTCAACCCTGGCATTATTAACATTTGGGTTGCATAATTCTTTGTTATGTGGGGCGGTCCTACACATTTTTGGATATTTAGCACTATCCTTGGCCTCTATGCACTGAAAAGATGCTCACCCTTACTGGTAACCATGGCAATGGAGCATCCATCATCCCCAGTTATGACAACCAAAAATGTCTCTAGATATTGCTAAATGTCCCCTGGTGGGCAAAATCTTACTTGGCTGAGAACCACTGACTTCAACTAACGTGTAATAAGACATTATAAGAAAAGTTTATTAATTCCCATTTAATGGATAATTGGCTTTTTTACAATTTTCAGTATTGAAAATGATGCTGCAATGAACAACACAGTGCTTATCTACTGTGCACTTATTCTAGAATTTTTTAGGGTATATACCTAGTAGTGGATTTGCTAGGTTGTAAAGAGTATAGGTCTTCAAATTTAAAAGATAAAACAGTAACTTGAAAATAGTTAAACCAACCACCAGTAATGTATACACTTCATGTCTCTCCCACATTTCTGTCAGTGTCTTATTTTCTCAGAATTTAAAAATACTTATCAGTCTTTTATGTACAAACAGTAACTCACGATCATTTAAATTTCCATTACTATGGTTACTAGTGAGGATGAGCATCTTTACAGCATTTTATTAACCACTTCTGATTCTTGTTCTGTGAACTGCCAAATCACATCCTGTGCCATTTTCAAAGTACATTTTTTTCAATTCATTGTAGAACTTCTTTGTCCTAGAAATAAGCTATTTTCTAAGTCTGTGCCTTAGTTCATTTTGACTTTTCTTCTATAATTAAAATATAATATAGTCAAAATTTCCACCTTTCATTTTTGTAATTGCACTCTGAATACTTATTTTTTAAAATCCTATAATCACAAAAATATTTTGGTTTATTTTGTTCACTTAAATGTCAAAATCTTTGCCTCTCATTCTGATCTTTAATTCAACTGTAATTATTTTTAATAGATTAATGAGGTATAATGGAAAATAAAAAATAAACTGCCCAAATTTAAGGTGTACAACTGGAAATTTTGGATATATACATAGACTTGGGAAGCCATTAACTTAAGAAAATAAATATATTGTACACCCTCAAATGTTTCTGCATGCTCTTTTTAAATCTTGTCCACTCTCTTTTCCTTGATATCCACCCTCTCTCATCTTCAGACATCCACTATTCTGCTTTCTGTCTCTAAAGATTAATTTGTATTTTCCAGAATTTTATATAAATGGAAGCTTACAGATGTATTATTCTTTATCCAGCTTCTTTTATGCAGCCTACTTATTTGGGGATTCCTCTAGATGTTGCACACATCAACAAATAATTCTTCTTTATTTTAAAATATTTTTTAATTGTATGGATAGATGATAATTTGTTTTTCCACTCACTGGTGATGGTATGTGGACTGTTTCTAGATCTGAATCATTAAAAATAAAGTTCTTATAGACATTCAGGTACACGTCTTTATAAAAAACATATTCTTTTATTCATACTCTCTGAATGGAAAGGCTGAGTCATGTGGCAAGTATAAATATAACTTTGTAAAAAACTACCAAATCATTTTCCAAATGAGTATGCCATTTTACATTCTCATGAGAGGTTCAGTTGCTCCGTATCTTTGCCAATCTTTGGTTTTGTCAGTGTTTTAAATATAAGCTATTTATAAAGAGACCTGTATAAGGGCTCAAATACTTGGATTTTTCTATTTTTCTGATTTACTGAATATATGGTAAAATTTTCATTTTTATTAAATTTGGCATATGTACAGGATCCTCAGGATTAAAATATATTCACATACTATGTTGCTATGCACCTATTTAGCTCTTATAATGATTTGAACTTTCTCCAATTTCAGGTTAAGCTGAAATGATAATACGTAAGTAATGTATTTGCGTTAACATTTGAAGAGAGTCAGGTATACAGATCATCTCACTAATGCAAGCTATTTGTAAAGGTGAAAACTTAGAGAAAGGAAAAATCAATATACCTATGCTAGGAAATATGAACCGTATTTCTAAGTTTTTTCATTTGCCTTTAACATTAGAGAGTTGTCTGGCCTCTTTGGCCCCTATCTGAAAATTAAATGAGTAATCTGTTTTAATGTATTGGTATAAAAACATCTGCTTTACACCTTTATATATACTCTGGACTCAAGTTGATTTTATTTTTTGAAGGTTTTATATTGCACAGGTTTAGTAACTGTAAACTACAGTAACTATCTTACCCAAATTATTCTGAATTATCAATTAAGGATGCAAATTAATGACACTTCACTATTCTGATAATTAAGAATTATAAGAAATTTATACAGTCCACAATTCTACTATGGAGGATTATAAAAACTTACTAACATCTTTGAAAGAGTAAACTGACAAATTTTAAAAGCAAAAGGAAAATATTCTCATTAATATAGATTACTACACAAGTTTAAATATTAACAGTTCCATTTTCTTTGCATTACCTGAACTAGGATGTATCATGAGACACAACCTTGGCAAAGATTAAACTAAGTAGCTAAAAACTAAGTAGTGAGCAAAAATGTTGACAATATTGCATACTAGACAGTGAAGATGCTTCCTGGTTTGCAAGTAGTTACCTGTTACATTTGTAAAGCACAATGAAAAATAATTTTAAAAACTGAAACCAATATATACATTCCATGAAGAAAACAATGAAACTCGTTGTGCTTTTATAATACAACTGGACTATTATATTTTAGAACTTCATATTAAATCACAAAATTATAACTATTTTTTATTTTAGAACAATAACATTTATTTTTATATTTCAAAACTTAAATCTTACTTTGTAAGTTTTGTATCCAATGTATGGATAAAGTAGCTTGTAATTAATATAGAGAGCTGTGAAAGAAAGTTTTGAAAATCAAATTGGATGAAGTTGGCCACTTCAGTGTACAGTTGGCCACTATTATGGTACAATTATCCAACTCCCCCTTAATTTGCCATTTTTCTTCTCCCAAAATGATTTTAAGGAATGCAAGTGACAGTGGTTTCTTCTTTAGGGATGAAGAAGAAAGGCATAAAGGCAAAAGAGCCTCTTCTAAGCTTAGTCAGCCACATTTAAAGAGCTTTCTTTCAAAAGCAGCTTACAATTCAGTATCTGCTTCTATTTCATTGGCTATCTCAGTTGTTAAGGAAGTTGTTCAGGAAGCTAGGTTTTAAATGCATGCATTCAGGTACATATTAAAAATTAGTGAGTTCTAATACTAAGGAAGAGGCAGTAGAAATGTGTGGTTAGCAACTAGTGATCTCTGGCACAATAGAATAGAAGACCACCAGTGAGGGTAATTCATGGAAGATGTGCTATATGAAAAGTTAATATATGATGGTTACCAGTTGGACACTGATGCACATGTTCTGAGACAAATTTTCATTTCTTATCAAGTGAACAGTCTATAAAAACAGTGAACTATTTATGTACCATATTTAAACTATCCCAGCCCTATCATGAATAGAATAATATTGCTAGTGAAAGAATTTATGTTACATTCTCTGAAATCTCCTCTTTGAAAGTTAAATCTGATTATTTTGAGAGATGGATGACTAAATAGTGCCGTTTTCTTCCATTACCTCGTCTTTGAAACACCTGTTTAGGTCCAAGACTCAACTGTCCTTCAACTATCTAACTTCCTCCCTCACGTCCTTGAAGGCATCAGGATGACCAGGAGAAAGAAAATGCACGGTTACAAAACAAAACCCGGTAGTGTATTTAAAGGAGGAATTACAGTCTACCCAAAGTGTGCTGTATATTTTATAATTTTATAAATGGATATGAATTAATCATGTCCAATATGACAATTTAAAAATACTTCAAATGATTATGGCATGGAGCATGGCTGCCTTAATAATTTATTTAAAAAATTATCACCTTACTCTCTAAACCCTTAAATCTGTAACTGAAAATCAGGGTAGACTTAGGAGGCTTCATTAACTATGGAAAGGCCAAAACTACTCCAGTTGTTCAAACAGAAAAATAAAGTGGTTAGAAATGACAAACATGAGATTACTTTGTATAGAAATACAGCATGTAGATAAGTTCAAGGACATATTTACAAGTACATTAATTAGTCTAGTATTTTCATTGTTTAAGGACAATTTTTTAAAAACAAAATGAATATAGTTATGTTTGATGATATACTGGACTACCTTGCAGGAAAATAACATTTCTACAAAGAAAACTAAAAAGCCAGATAAAATGCAAAATTATCCTTTAGGCATTAGAAAGCTGCTGTAGTAACAAGGACCAGACAGGCCAAAATTCAGGAGGGGAAACTGATCAAAGGTGAGTTCTTCTGTATCATCTCTGGAACTTATGACTGGCACATTCTCCAACTTAGTAGTTCTACTTCCGCATGTACACCTAACCAATTCCAGTGCATATCCGTACTAAGAGGTAAGTGCACTGAATATTCACAGCAGCACTATTTACAACAGGTAAAAACTGGAAGTATGCATCAACACAATGGATAACTAAACTGAAGTATGTTTACATAACAAAATACTATATAGTAGTACGAATACATCATAATATAAATGATAAATCTCAAAAACATAGTATTGAGGGAAAAAAGCCTGACAGAGGAAAGTACACACAGTACAATTCTATTTATAAGGGAAAAAAAAGTCACAAGTCTAATCCATGATGTTAGAATTAGGATAGTAGGTACATTTTAGGAGGCAGAGGGATTAATGACTGGGAGGAGGCATGTCAGGGGCTTTTCAGATGTCAGTAGTGTTCTATTTCTTAACCTCATTGGTGGTAACATGGGTGCATTTACTTTGTGATAATTCACTGAGCTTGTACCCTTCTGATTTTGCACCTTTTTATATGTGTGCCATGCTTTAATAAAAACGAAATTACAATAAAGTGGCATTTTAAAATAAAAAAGAAATGTGAACCTAGAATTTTATACTTGGCCATATATTTATTTGAATAATTAGTGTAGAGTAAAAATATTTATGGGCCTACAAAACCCCTACACTTTGTGGAAGTTTCTATGCAAGAGGGAACCAGATCCTGGAATTACTACAAGAAATTTGTGAGTAATAAAATGTCTTGATGAGATTTACTGCTCTACTGAACAAGCAAATAAACAAAATTTGACCAAATTATAGAAAACATATATTCCTAGCAGTCAGGAACTGTAATTGCAGATACTATAAACATGAGGCCCTGGAGACCAAAAAGACATGAGAGAGAGTAAAGAATACTTCTTGTTAGGGAGATGATGCAGATACTGGTATTTTTATTTACAAATAATTTTAATAAATAAATGTGAGTAAATAAATATGATCATACATTTATGTTAAAAAAGCCAACTTAACAGAAAAATAGTATATAAATTATTCAACCAATAGAACATAACTCTAATAGAAATCAGAAAAGGAGAAAAAAGAAGATGAATAAGAAAGTACACAAAATGCAAAAGAAGATCATATAAAAAGTACCAATGTAATGCTATTAAACCATTTGTAAAAAGGTTAAACTCATCAATTAAAAGACAGCCCCCCCCCCGAATGGATGAAGTCAAACTCTGACAATATGTTGTCCATATAACACATACAAAGTTTGGAAACAAAGCAATCTTAGTGCCTCAAAATATAGGTATTACAGGCATACATAACAAACAAGAATATATATACTGTAAGAAGTAGATGAATAAGCTGATAAATCAAAAAACAGACACCATTAACAGACTTGAACATTTATATATGTATGCACACATACATAACATACATATATATGTATGTCTGTGTGTGTGTGTGTGTGTGTATATATGTATATATATGTATATGTATATGTATGTATGTGTGTGTGTGTGTGTGTATAGAGACAGAGAGAGAGAGAGATTAGGACAATAAAGCTTTCCTAAAAGAAAACAGGAGAATATTTTCATGATTCGACAGTAGGCAAAGATTTTTTAGACAGTTCTAACAAAAAGTACTAACTATAAAAGGAAAACATTTGATAAACTGTATTTCATGGAAATTAAAATATTTTTTTAAAGGACACCATTAATGAAATAAAAAGACAAGTGGAAGACTGGAAAAAATATTTACAAAACTTCTGTCTCCTGAAGGACTTCAATCTAGACTATGTAAAGAACTACAACTCAGTCATACAAAGGAAAAGAACCCCTCAAAATGGGCAAAAGATTTGTATAGACTCTCCACTGAATAAAAAACATAAATTATCAATAAGCACTTGAAAAGGCAATCAGTGTCAGGAAACCACAAGTTAAAGCCACTCTTCCCCAAACTATTATTACCTCAATCCACTCTATCAGGATTCCATTCCCACCACCCATTGAAAATGATCTCGTTATGATCTCGTTAGGATAATCAACTTTTCCAAAGTGTTTATTTCTCTGAGCCCACTGTTTCTACTTTCAGCAGAATTCCAAAGAGTTACCCACTCCTTCCAACTTGAAACATTTTCTTCTCTTAGCTCTTTTTGTCTAACACCAACCCACACTTCTTGACTCAAGTGAGAAATCATGTAGCCAACTGCCTACTTGACACCTCCAATTAGATGTCTCCTAGGCAGCCCACACTGAAATGGCCCAAGGCAGAAATACTGATTCACTCCTCTCTATCCAACTTTCTTACCTCTGTTGATAAGCCAACTCTCCACTAAGTTGCTTACGCAAAAAATTAAGAATAAACCTTGATTATTTCTCCATTTTTAGAAAATCATCACTCATACCCAATTCATCAGCACATTCTATAGGTTTAGCCTTCCAAACACAAACATACACACACGCAGACACACACACACCATACTGAGTCTGACTTGTTTTCTCAGTTTTCACTAAAAGCACCCAGTTCTATCCAGTTATCTTTGTCCAAACTATTAAAATATCTTCCCAATGGTCTTCTTGCTGCGCCTTTTGTAACCCAGTGATTCCCATCCTCTCTTCACCACAGATTCAAAGTTTATTTTCTTCAGGTCACTTACTCGAAACCTATACTATTCATTTAATTGTTTGCTTTTTATTATTTATCCCTCTACCTCTAATGCATAAGAATGTAAGTAAAATGAGAATAAAGATTTTGCCATCTTTATTCATCAGTATATCCCCAGTACCAAAAGTAAGTGTTCAGTAAATTAGTACATGGAAAGTATCTTTGAAACTGTTGTTCCAAATGTAAGATTTTCACTATTTAGCTACTTCTCTGCAAACTTGTGTGATGCAAAGATGTAAATGAAGAATAAAAATTATACAGGAAAAAGATAAATTAAAACCTGATCACATGAAGTAAGCCAGAAAGAAAAAGAAAAATATCACATATCACTTAAATGCGGAATTTAAAAAAAAAGACACAAATGAACTTATTTACAAAACAGAAACAGATCCATAGACATAGAAAACAAACTAATGGTTACCAGAGGGGGAGGGGTTGGGAAGGGATAAACTGGGAATTTGAGATTTGCAGATACTATTTTATATAAAATAGATAAACAACAAGTTTCTACTGTATAACACAGGAAACTATATTCAATATTTTGTAGTAACCGATAATGAAAAAGAATATGAAAACAAATATATGTATTATATTTAAAATTGAAACTTTACTCTGTACACCAGAAATTGACACAACATTGTAAACTGACTATACTTCAATTTAAAAAATATTAACCAAAAAAAATTGATCACATGAAATTAAATTAGCCAAATTTAACACAGGGAAGATGGAAATGAAAATAAAGACATTTTAGTTTACTTGGGAGGACCTGAAATAGAAATGCAATTTCACCTCTAATAGTTTTTGTCCTACGGTTCTGGTATGTGTTTTGTCTAATTAGTTGTATTAACAGGAGACTAAATTTTGGACGTTGATTCTAGAAATCTGTACTTAAGAGGGATAATTTAAGTTTGGGTAGTAATTGAAGCTGCTGAAGAAAAGCAATTTGTAAGCACTTTATTTAGGATCTCAACTTTAGGCGGAGATTCATTTCTTGTAAGATTAGGATCCAGGAAAGAACACTCAGCAAAAAATATTTTAGAAAAAAACTCCCTTTCTATTTAGCTGTAAATTTTAGGAATGCAAAATATGCCTGTACTTTGTAGTATTTATTGAGATATCTAATATTTAACAAGGAAGACAATTAATTCATGTAGGCTAAGGAACAATGGAATTATGGGTTTCAGATGTAATTATTGATACAGAATGAGAAGATATTTAATATTCATTGAAAATTTTGAGTATCTTTTAATAAAAATCATTTAGTTGTTTATAGTGTTAGTTGAGATTTTGTTTTTAAATAGAACCTGTAAGAGAGTATTAGAAATATGAAACTCTTAGAGTGCAGGTGAGACCATCTTCTTATATTTGTATTTTAATAAGAGCACCAAGCTGTAGGCCTAGCATAATAAATTATCTGGGCTACTTTCATTTTTTCATATCCATACATTTGTAAATACAGAACACTTAACAAATTCCGTGTCAAGTATTTTACTAAGCATTATGAGGAGATGCAAAATAAGGCATCACAGTATCATCATGGAGCTTAAAATTCATTTATTAAGTTAAGACATAGAGAAGTAAAAATGCTTAAATATGAATAGTAACTTTTACTGAGTATATTATTAAAATCATTAATAATTATTAGTAACTTTGAGTAAATATCCAGAGTATCACTTTATATGAAGTAATTAATAAATTTCTGATAACTAATATTTATAAATTTCAACATGAAAGTGTGTCTTACATTTATTCCCTTTATGATCTCATCTACTATTCTGCTTTTAAATATCACTTTGCTGATAATTTCCAAATTCATATTTCTACTCTGGACTCCTCTTGAACTCCAGACTCATATATCTAACTGTCTAGTTAACATCTCCAGTGGGATGTATAAGACATGACTTAAAATGTCCATGACTGAATGCTGATATTTCTACCTTCAACATGGCCTCCTCACATCAGCAAATAGATACTCCACTCAACCAGTTTCTCAGGCCAAAATTCTTAGTATCACCCTCGATTATCTTCTTTCTGTTACTCATCCCCAGCACTAACTATGTCTGCAAATCTCATTGGCCCTGCCCTTAGGCTATATCCAGAATCCAATCACTTCTCACTGCCTTGACTCAGCCTAGCACAGGACATTGTAACTGTAATATAGATTACTGCAATATTCCCTGGCCTCTCTGCTACAACATAATTTATTTTCCACATAGTAGTAGTCAGAAAGCCTTTTAAAACATAATTCAGATCCTGTCAACCCTTTGCTCAAAGAACTCTTTTGGCTTCCCATTTAACCCGGAGTAAGAGTCAAAGCTCCTGCAATGACCTATGAGGATCTACGTGATCTGGCTCCACTGCCTTTTTAACTTCGTTCATTCCACTGCCCCGTTGTTTGTAGTGTTCCAGCAACACCTGACTTCCTTGCTGTTTCTTGAACTCGCTAAGGACGCGGGGCTTTTGTCCTTCCTGTTCTTCCTGCTTGGCACATTTTCCCTTGATATCTGCACATCTTGTTTCTTCACATACTTCAGGACTCTGTTCAAATATCATTTTAACAAAGAAGCTCACCTTGTCTATCTTACACAAAATGGCACCCACTCCTGACATTCTCTCTCCTCCTTACCCCATATCACTTATTTCCACCCATCATAGTATATATTGATAGAATTTTTTTTCCCATCTTTTCTTTCTAGAATGTAAGCCACAAGAGGTCAATGAATTTTCTCACGTTCAGTGATTTACCCACAGTGCTGACTCAGAAAAGTGCCTGGCACATTAAGCACTTGATAAATACAAATTAAATAAATCATTGAATAAATTTTGTTGTGCCTGCTATCAATGGGAAACTAAAGCAAACAGCAAGTATGACTATCTCAATACATTTTAATGGGATGTTAACTCTGATACCAATAAAAGCATTTAGTTATCATTAACCATATTGCTGCTGATTTCTACACCGCTAATTTCCAACTGCTACGCTTATCCAGAACTATGTAACATCCTGATGCTCTATTCAATTCAAACGATGTTCTTAGAAAACAAATTTTTCAATTTCACTTAATAAATATGCAGTTTCCTTTCTAATATTCTTTTGAGTTTCTAAATAATAGCCTCTTTTCTCAGCTTCAAAATAATCTTAAAGAAGTATTTACTTTTTTTGTCATCTATAAACTACTGGCCTGTCATCATGCTTTTTAAAAGCACGTTTTCTTTACTTTGCAGAAGGCAGGAAATGTTAACACAGTTCAATAAATTTCCATATCCTTTTTTTGAAAGTCTTCCTACATATTGATAAAAGTTACAGGGTGTTCTTTAAAGATTGCCACTTTTTAAATTATGAGTTTTGGTTTTTGTGGGGTTTTTTTCCATGCATCTGCTCTTTAATGTGTTCTTACGATGTATTAAAATATAAAGTCTCTCAACAAGCAGTAATTTATATTTTCTGGATTTTTTTTCAGTCACAACAACTAGATTTTCCCTTTTGATTTTTATTGCAGCTTCTGTTTTGTAATCATATGGACAGTTGCACTTGTCAGAGTAATGGAGAAATCCACAAAACAAACTTTCACATCAGTAGTCAAACCCAGAAGGACAACTTTCTTTCTGCACAAGGAATGCATGCGTGTGTTTTAGGTGTGAGTGGGCAATGATAAATAAAGAAGGAATCTGAGAAGTAATGTTATATATTTTATTAAATTAATTCAGTATGTCAGATCTTGAATGGTGAGATACAATTCCTACTTTCATGCTTCACTCTTTCTGTCCAAAAGTGCTTATTTTTCACTTCTGAGGTTTGGTATTTAAACTTTTATCTACAGAATTATCAAACTGTAAGAATGCTCCAAAGAAAGGTACTTGGAACTGGACAGATCTGAGTTTTTTATCGCCTATTCTACCTCTTTCTTGCTCTGAGACAATTGGCAAGTTCTGTAACCTTCTTGAGTTCTAATTTCAACTTCTATAAAATGGGAGTAATAATAAATATTTCAAGAGTAATGTGAAGTTCAAATAAAAATAGCTTTACTAAAGCACATACTTAGCAAGGAGGCTGAAGGATGAAAAATACTTTCATTTACTGGGTGAAAAATAAATGGTAGCCATCACTGGCTACCAAAGTGGCACCATAAGGTAACACCCACATATGATGGAGAGGCCCTGGCACCTAGGTCTGAGGTCACAGTCTCATCTGGAGCTCCAGGTGTTCTAAAATGTGTACAGTTTTGACCACATGAGCGGCCCAGGAAATGGTGCTGAGATGGCAGGACTTCAGGAGGCTTCTTTGAGGATTCCTTACTAACGCTGCTGCTACCACTGGCCTCAGAGTTCAATGGTAACATAAAGAAATCTTTCAAATTTCTCTGCAATAGTTTCTCGCAGGCCACAGCTGACTTACTCTAAACAAATCTCATGTGGGTTAACAGGCTTCCTTATGGACAATGAGCCATGAAAATGTTATGACTTGACTCATACTCCATGGTTGCCAAATTCTTATATGCTAAACTATCTATGAAGAATGTCTACCTTACATATGACTTAGTAACTGTCTTCAAATTATGTACTAATTTCCAAGCCTAGATAATATCCAAGGAAACATTTTACAATAATACGGGAATATATGAATGGTGGAGTTCTCCTATATAGGAGCTTAGCATTTCAATGTGTGTCAATAACTTCCTTAACAAATCGACTATATATTCATTCACACATATATTCACTATCTAACCAACAAATATATATTGGTACACTAAGTATATTATGCTAGGCATTACTCAGGTCCTCTCCTTCGGTCCACTCTTAAACCATCAGAGTTATATTCCTCCAGTACAATTCTGATTATTTAAGTCCCAATTAAAAAAAAAAACACCCCATCAGTTCATTACTGCCATCAGGAAAAAATTTTCAAATGCACTATTATGACATAAAAGATCTACTCCCTATTCACTGCAACTTAAATTCCATATACATGTAAAGTCTTTACCACTCCCAACAAGTAACACATCCTTTTGTTTATTTCTACCAGTATAAAAATTGTTACTTTTGCCCAGAAATTTCCTACTCCATTTTACTTTTTCTTTAAGATAGCTCACAGCTCATCTCCTCAAGACCCATGTCCAGAAATAATCTTGTCCATAGTACTCTAGTGGCACATATTTGTGCTTCTATTTTAGGTCTTTGCTGCTATGTTGCATTTTATTTCAAAGGATAAAAGTGAGAGATAGGCATGGAGGAAGGAAAAGGGGACAAGGATAGAGCAATAGTCTGTGGTAGGAAAAAGAGAAGGGGAAAAAAGGAAAAAGATAAGGAGATAAAGGAAAACAGCTTCACATAAATTTGGCTGTCTAAAATGATTACAGTCCTGTATTGACCATCTCAAAGTAGAGCAAACATACAACCACGACTGCATTACCATGTGCCAAGAGAATCGGAATCCATAGGATTGATTTATTACTAAACCCTGGAATGTCAATTTTCCATGAAAACTAAATTTAAAACATTTTATAGGTAATAATACCATTATATATTATACAGGAGAATATCATATGTGAATAAATGGTTATCATATTAACATTAGTTTTGTTTACCCAGTCTTTTTCAAACTAAGTTTACCAATCCTCTTTCAAAACTTCAGCCTATGCGCTTACTCTCTTCTTCTAAAACGGATGGTTGCTTTTAAATGATTGTAAACAATGATTTACTTACTTTCGTATTCAACATGTCCTATTCATAAATTTCAAAAGGAACAAAATACCAGACTATATACTACAGAGCTACAGTAATCAAAACAGCATGATACTCGCACAAAAACAGATACATAGACAAAGGAACAGAACAGAGCCCAGAAGTAAACCCATGTACCTATGGTCAATTAATCTATGATAAAGAAGGCAACAATATACAAATGTAGAAAAAACAGCTTCTTCAACAAGTGGTGCTGGGAAAACTATACAGCCACATGTAAATGAATGAAATTACAACATTCTCTAAAACCATAAACAAAAATAAACTCAAAATGGATTAAAGGTCCAAATGCAAGATCAGAAACCATAAAACTCCTAGAAGAGAACACAGGTAGAACATGACATGAACCACAGTATTATTTTTTTTAGATCTGTCTCCTAAGGCAAAAGAAACAAAAGAAAAAATAAATATATGTAACCTAATTAAACTGAAAAGCTTTTGCCCAGCAAAAGGAAACCATCTACAAAATGAAGAAACCTAGGGAATTGGAGAAAATACTTGCAAATTACATGATCAACAAGGTGGTTAATAGCAATATCAAAACAGCAACAACAACAACCCAGTTAAAAAAAGGGCAGGAGACCTGAATAGATATTTTTCTAAAGAAGATGTATAGATGGCTAACAGGTACATAAAAAGATGTTCAACATCCCTACTTACTAGAGTAATACAAATCAAAACCACAATGAGGTACCATCTCACACCTGTTAAAACAGCTATCAACAAAAGTCTACAAATAAATAAATGCTGATGAGGGTGTAGAGAAAGGGAACTCTAGTACCCTGTTGGTGGGAATATAAATTGGTGCAGCCAAGGTGGAAAACAGTATGGAGGTTCCTCAAAAAAACTAAAAATAGAGCTACCATATGATCCAGCAATTCCACTCCTGGGTATATATCCAAAGACAACAAATACACAAATTCAAAAAGATACATGTACCCAGTGTTCACTGGAGCATTATTTACAATGGCCAAGATATGGTAACAGCCTAAGAGTTCATCAACAGATGAGTAGATAAAGAAGATGTGGTATATGGGTGTGTGTGTGTGTGTGTGTGTGTGTGTGTGTGTGTGTTTCACACACAATGAAACACTACTCAGCCATAAAAAGGAATGAAATTTTGTTATTTGCAACAACATGGATGGAACTAGAAGGTATTGTGCTTAATGAAACAGACAGAAAAATAATCTATCACTTACATGTGGAATCTAAAAAAAAAAAACTACTAGTGAATATGACAAAAAGAAACAGATTTACATATAAAGAGAACAAGCCAGTGGTTATCAGTGGGAAAAGGGAAGAGAGAAAGGGCAAGATAAGGGTATGGGATTATGTAAAAACAGGTAAGCAACAAGGACATTTTGGGAATTATAGCCAGTATCTTGTAGTAACTTTTAATGAAGTATAAGCTGCAAAAATACTGAATCACTATGCTGTACACATGAAATTAACATAATACTGTATATCAGCTATACTTAAATAGGAAACTATATATAGAATTATGTTTTAAAATAATTTTTCCTCTAATCCATAAGGTAAAATTTTCATTGAGAATTTTTTCTAATGTAAAACATATAAGGAAAATGATATTTTAGCATAGTTTAAAGTCATTAAATGACAACTATACAAATATATTTATTTTTATTTCATTCTTTCTCTTAAAGATAATAATGGCAAAAATGGGCTCAAATAGACATCTCCCAGTGTAACTTTATAACTGAATTGACGATAAATGCATAATGGTACATATCTGTAAAGTGCCTTTAATAAAATAAATCATTATGAATCAGGGCTATTCAAGTGCATACCAGGCATGTAAACTACCAAAAAAATGTTGGTGAGGAAATAAGAGTAACTTTTTCGTTGGTGCTGATTTCCTTCAACACTCACCTATGCCACACATGTTTACACATTCAGCATGTGATGTTTTCTCCCCCCTTCACCCTTGCCCTTTTATGTTTGTCACAATTCCTCCTTTTTATTTACTTCACCTTTCCCTTTGCTTGTTCCTTCAATTCCCATCCTGCTCTTAGATAGTCTTTGAGTAATGGAGCCCCATAGAACTCTATTTCTCTTCATCAAGAAAGTCCTTATTGAGGCAACTTTTTGGATAAATTCATTCAGTTTGCAAGCCTTACTCTTACCTAATAAATATAGAATTTCTCTGCAGATCTTAGCCAAAATTATGAAATACGGCAGGTAAGATAAACACCTAAAAAACTAGAGGCTTACAAAGAGGTCAGTAAGCTTGAGAAGCTGATGACAGGGCTGAATTGGCCAAACTCCAGACCAAACAGTTGTTGGGGTGAGGAGTGGGGATGTCTGAGGTAAATAACTTTCATCTGGTTGTGGAATGCGGCTCTCACCAGCTAAAAGGGGCATTGAGGCACCATGTGAAGCTGCAGCAGCCTTGTTTCTTGCTGTGGGGTTGTGCCGCTTAGAAAGATTGATTTTTACTTCCCAGAAAATGAAATCTAGCACATTCACCTGCAGAGAGGAAGAGTTTCAGGAATAGATGAAGTGAATTTCTTGTTTGAATAATGGGAAGCTGATACTTAATTCCCTGGTTGACTTGAGATGAGCAGTATAAACCCACTCAATATGCAGAGACTGTTGGCCAGAGCTGCAAAATGTGATTGCATTAATATTGGAATCATTTCTATTATTTGAGATGATGGCTGAAATTGTTTTAAAGGTTTTCATGCTTAAACCAAAATGCTTTTTAGCTTCTCTCTTCATAGTCCAGTTGAGCTGTACAACTAAATTTGTCAAACCCCAAGTCTCTGGCATAAAATAATCAGGACATTATAGGTCTGAGGACAGCCTCAGGTTCTGGCGCCACATGCCTCCATTCCACTGACACATATACTATATGATATGACTTTACAGGTGAGTCGCAAATTTAATTCTGAGATAAGGGCTGAAGATAATCACGTATCTTATTTCATCTCTTCCTTTAGGAATTCTACTGTTCTAAATGATTAGAAACAATACATTTTTCTACATTGGAGCATTTTTTTGAAGATCAACAACTATAAATGAAGATGAATCAAAATCTTATAATGTTTAGTAAGCCAAGCAACAATATCCTTCTGAAAATTTGATTAGGGAAGGCACTCAGCTAGAGAAAAACAAGAAGTGAAATGCATTAAAGGTTACTAATATTGTTCAAATTCACATTGGTCAGATCGGCCATCATTAAAAAGTCCATAAACAACAAAAGCTGGAGAGGGTGTGGAGAAAAGGGAACCCTCCTACACTCTTGGAGAGAATGTAATTTGGTGCAGTCACTATGGAAAATGGTATGGAGGTCCCTTAAGAAACTAAAAACACAACTATCATATGATCCAGCAATCCCTCTCCTGGGTATACATTCAGAAAAATCAAAAACACTAATTTGAAAAGATACATGCACCCCACTCTTCACAGCAGCACTATTTACAATAGCCAAGAGATGGAAATAACCTAAACATCCATCAACAGATGATGGGATAAAGAAGCTGTGGCGTATATACACAATGGAATACTACTCAGTCATAAAAATGAAATAATGCCATTTGCAGCAACATGGATGGACCTAGAGATGATCAAACTAAGTGAAATAAGTCAGAAAGAGAAACACAAATATCATATATCACGTATATATAGAATCTAAAAAATTGATACAAATGAAGTTATTTTCAAAACTGAAACTCACAGATCTAGGAAACAAACTTATTGGCTATCAAAGGGGAAAGGGGGAAGGGATAAATTAGGAATTTAGCAAGTACAAACTGTTATATATAAAATAAACAATGAAGTCCTACTGTATAGCACAGGGAACTACATTCAATATCTTATAATAACCTATAATGAAAAAGAATATGAAAAAGAATATATACGTATCTTTGTACAAATGAATCACTATGCTCTACAACAGAAACTAATGCAATATTATAAATTAACTATACTACAGTTAAAAAATAGATTACTAAGATTGTTCACTTCAGCAAATGTTTTTAAAATTATTTTAGCCAGAAGAAAAGAAATCAGATGGACTAGTGAAAAATTGTTAGATTCAATTTCCCAAAGGTTCCTTCTCAAGCAAATAGAATATATTGAAATTACTGAATGGAAAGAGGAGAAATCAAAGGAAATCTAACTGAAAACCTGTCTGGAATTAAAAACTTCAAGGGAAATGGAAACAGTATGATGGCTACAAGTTACTTATATTTTCAATTCTGTAACAAATGTAAGCTGAATTGGGCTGTTTTGTTGTTCATTCAGGCTATTCTTCCTGTTTCTTCCACAGAGATTGATGAAAGCAGCACACACATCATTCTTGATCTCTTTCCTTCCACTACACATTCAACTCATCAGCAAGTCCTATTTTCTCCACCTTAAAATATGTTCTGAATTTCCACTTCTCCTCACCCTTATTGCTAACACCCTTCTGCAAACAACTTCATCTCCAGCCTGGATGCCTGCAGTGGCCTCCTGACTGCTCCCCCTCATCTCACTGTCCCCTATAGTTTTGTCTCTTCACAGCAGCTCTATTTAAAATTAGTCAAATCATGGTCCTGATTGGAAGTCCTCAGTGATACATGTGGTATAAAACCCGTATCTACACCATGTCTTACCGGTCTCTACCTGTCTGGTTTCTGTCTATTTATTTGAGTTCATCACCTACCACTGCTCCCTTCCCTCTCTTTTCTGTAGCTGAGCTGCCCTCCAAAGGGGCTGTACCAGACATGTTAGACCAATCCTTACCTCAGGACATTCATTTACACTTGTTCCTCGGCCCACCTGGAATGGTCTCACCCTACATCTTTATTTACCTTCCTTCTTCTCATAATTTGAGTTTCCTCTTAACTGTCACTTTTTCGGAGCCCTCCTTTCAGCATTCACTATCTCTTTACCTCACTTTTTTTCTTTCTGGCACTTATCACCACATTATATTGCTATATCATCTATCAACTTATTTGTTATCTTCTCTTTCATTATAATGTAAACTCCAAACAAGGACCTTGTCCAACAGTTGACGCATGCATATCTTTTTCTTTTTCCTTTTCCTTGAAGTCACTAAGTATTTCTGACGTGGGGTTTGGCTGTTGGTACTATTGTTACTATTGTTTTATTAGATACTTTGATTTCATTGCACACATTAGCAGCTAATCCAGAGGAAGGTCTCAGAAACTTTTTTTTTAAGTTTTAGTACATCTTTTAGTTATTTGACTAGTTCTTATTGTCTACATAAGCACACAGTGACCTAGCATACACACTCAAGACAGACTAGCTAGCTAGGTTTGACTTTTCAAATTACTTGCTAAATGATCTTTTTATAAATTCTTCATTTATAAGTGATGAATAATAATGCCAACAATAATAATATCCACATTACATACATGCCACATAGTGTTCTTGCAAGGGCTCAGTGAGTTAATAAATATACAGCTCTTTGAACAATTCTTGGCACAATATAAATGGTTAAAAATGTAAATTTTGAGTTTCTTGTCATAAAACTTCCCTAGATAGAAATGATTACCAAGCTTCACAGAAAGAAGACTCAGTACTAATGACTACATCAGAAGATTTAAGTTTGGAAAATTGGGCTTCTGCTGTCTATAAGAGATCATACAGCCAGTATCTCAATTTCCACAAATCTCATTAAGGCTGCAGAAGTGGCAGGCCTTCAGAACACAGTCACACTTTCTAGGATGTGCAAGACTCTAGGGTACATAGAGTGACAATGCTTTCATTTTCTGTAAAGCTGGGGCAGATTCTTTTAGAAAGTCTCCACACTTTGAATGTATAATCAATTTGACTGAACCGATTTGCTGTTTCAGTCAAACAACTTGTCAATCGGTACAAACTGCAGCAAACTTGTTATGTTCAGTGTGGAGACCCATGTCACCTCACCCTTTGTTCCTTGTGGCCTATGCATACAAATCTTGTGATAATCAATGTAAACAGGCAGGGAGTATTTTGGAAGTATCTGAGGAAATAAATGAGACTGGAATGAGAGTAAGTAGAAGAAAACAAAAGAGAATAGATAGATATAGGATATATATTATTCTTAAGTTTTAAAATAATTCTTAAATGTGACAGTGTAAATATATTTTAGGGATTATGAGACATTAGTTTGTTGATTTGGGAACCTTTAGTGTCTAATAGGTACAAGTTTTATTCCAAAGTAACATAGTATTAGTGACAAAGTATGTGTGGATGGTTGCATGCATGCAATTGTATCTGTGTGGGGTGGTTTTATTTAAAAAAAAAAAAAAAAAAGGAAAAAACCCTGACTTAGTGGATAGAACTAAGGTGAGGAGATCCATGAGTTGGTTATCTAACTTAGGTAGTGTTAATAATGAATGCAGGTACCTGACTCTTACTTCACGAGCTTGAATATGCAAGAAAGGTCACAGTCATTTTTCTTTTTTACAATTTCATTAAGTCTGACTTAATCTGACCTCGTATCTGCCCAGGCTGATAGGTAATTCCACCTTAGTCATTATTAGTACTCTTGCCCACGCCTCTTCCCAAGGGGGTACAAAGATCCCGAACATTCTGCAGTGTAGGATGTTTGAGAAGTCATTCCTAGCTCTGGTCTTTACTTGCCCAAGCCCAACTGTTCCTTAAAGTTCAGTGGCTCCTAAAATTTTACTCCTTGCTTAGGCCTGAACAGCTCAGTTATGGAAGATGCTAGGAAGGTCATTGAAATCGATCACTGAAAAAGTCATGAAGACTGTGTCATTTCACCGTTTTCAAATTTTATCCATAAGGAACAGACAACTCCAGTATTAAACTAATCTAAGCCACAGAAAATGACAGAAAACCCCCTACGTACCTTTATAAGGTAAAATAACAACTAAATGCAGCAAAGATTGTTTTTAAAAAATTTACAGTCCCAAAGTTATACATGAAAATTGATTAGAAATTTAAATCAAAAAGTTCATCAACATATGAAAAGAATAATCTATGACCTGGCAGCATTCACTCCAGAAATGCCAGAATAGCTTAAACATCAGAAATATATCATAGTAATGAATGTAATTAAAAATCGACTGAGAAAATTAATAAAATCCATCCAATAAATGCTTTGAGGTATTTAATACAGTTTAGCAGCTATTTATAAGAAAATCTCTAAAGAACCAGGGAAAACTACATAATCCATCAAGGAATACTCAGTAATTTTTAAAATTAGAAAACAACAATATACATTTTGAATAATGAAATGCTAAAATATTTGAATAAGCAGAAACAAAACAGACAGACATGCCCATTACATTTCAATACTGAAATGCAGGTTCAAGTGAGTGCAATAAAACAAAAAATATATACAACAGTAAAAGTGCAGGAAAAGAAGAGCTGAAAGATTTCTTTTTCCTATGATACAATTTTATGCCTAGAAAAACCAAAAGACTTTAGAAATAACCCGCTGGAATTAATATATTTTAATAATGTGACTGGATTCAAGGTACATATTAAAAAGTTAATACTTTTTCTCTATATAAAGAAATATCCTCCTAGATATATTAATAGGAACAAATAATCTGCAAGATTGGCTTAGAATGTAAGAGAATTAGGAAAATATTAATTATGTTATATTATTAAATTAAGGCACAAGAGCTACCTGAAGAAAACTATTAATGTGAAAAACATGGCTTAAACAGCAACTCATATCATATTCTTTATAAGAAGACTTAATATCACTAAAGTACTAATTCTGTCCTGATACTAATAAAGAAATTTGATGCAATCTCAAAATAGAATTCTCACAAGGTATTCTGGGGGGAGCAAAATTGGATATAAATAATTTTGAACTATTTAAACCTAAATAATTTTAGGTTCATATGGAAGAATAAGGGAGATACGGGAAAATGGCTATTCTATTAGCAGAACTGTTTTCTTAGTGGATGTAAGAATATTTTCCCTTTTCCTACTTTCACAGATAACTATCTTAGTGCCAGTTCTCATTAGAGTTCAATTATTTTATCAGCACTTAACAGTGTTACTCTTAGCTAGGTAACCATTCAATAATCCTTCCTCCCTTTTTATAGTAACTTAGACCCTATACTGTTGAGTGCAGCAGCGTATAACATCTTTTGTTCCATTCTAGAGTAGTAGATAAGATGAAAACAGAATGTGAGGTGGGGTCCAAGGCAAGCTCTTTAAAAGGGGCTGACAGCTGGCTCATCCCTTTTTTTTCCCTTCTCTTTTTCCTCTTTTTATTTTTGATGCCTGGATTGTAGATTAATATAAGCAGATGTTCAGTTGTCATCTACAAGAGAGCCTGAGGATTTTAGCCACGTACTAAAAGGATGACAGACAGAAACAAGCCAGATCCCTAATCACTACAGAGCCACCGTGCCATCTCAGGTCTGCTTACCTCTGCACTTAGCTGCTGCTTTTTTGTGATTTCTGTTAAGTGCAATCAAACTCAATCTAGCTAATACAGTGCATCTTCAATGAAATCTCCATTCTTGTATAGACTTTCTAAGTGTACATGTAACTGTGTCCATCTCCTGCTTAAAATACTTCATTGAATGCTTATTACTTAGAGATTAAAATTGAAATTCTTTAGGTTGCCACTTAATACCCCCTTTTCTTAAGTCTTCAGATTTATCTCCCTCCTCTAACTCAGATCCCTCCCAATATATAAAATGACCTGTAAACTTCTGAGAAGTTGTGTGTGATCTTCCAAGTTCCACTATGAAGCCCTTTCTTGACTATTTTAGAAATAACGGATTCCTTTATCAGTAGCTTTTATTTTGAGTTTTCTATTTATTATTTGCCTTTCTTCCAACTAAATAGGTGATTTACTTGAATGCAGATGCATTTTCTTTCTTTTTGTTATCTCTAGCTCCTTGTAAACAAATTGGAAAACATCAGACATTCCACAAATATGTGTTGCCTTATTGATTACAATTTATGTTAACTAAATTCCCAAGGAAAAGCTTTCCATCCATAGCTTCCTTTACTCTACTCTGTCTCTCATAGCATCTTAGATCCAGGAAACCCCCCTTCCCATGAGAATGTCTAATTCTGTGCACACTGGGATAGATAATATTCATGGAGCACTTAAAATGTGCCAGATATGGTGCTGAGCACTTTTCTTATACAGCTTTAAAACAACACAATGAGATAAATTAAATTATATTATCACCCTCTTTGTTTTGCATTTGGAGGATCTTTAGAGTGAGGAAAACAAATGAACTGCCCCAGATAACACAGGTAGTGAGTTGTGAAGCTGGAGTCTAACTCCAGGCAATGAGACTCTGGAGCTCCATGTAATGCTCTGCTTCCCTGATGTAGCTGCTAATTGTTTGACACTGGAACCAAATTAGACCCAAGTTTTAATTATTTCATTTATCTGCCACTTATTATCTGTACAACTTATTCTATGCATTAATTTCTTCATTTGTAAAAAAAAAAGCAAATAATTACTCCTCTCAGTGATTTGGTGTGAGAATTAAATGAGCTGGTGCTCAGATTATTCTGTTATTTCTCTCTTAGAATACTGGGTATTTTTGCTTGTTTGTATTTTAAGGCATTCATTTTGGGGAATTTGAGATGAAGACAAACTTTTTTCATTGAGAATAATATTTTCATTCAATTTTCAGCCTTGGATGATTGAAAAATACCAGGAAGTCCAGTGACACTTTTAACATTCTGTGTTACAACAGCAGGACTGTGGAGTTACCCACAATGAAATAGCATCTGCTACAGACCTTATGGGGATTAACCAAAGCCTCTCATAATTAAATGGGTCAGTTAATTATGCACAGTCAATGAAATCATAGAAATGCTCATTACCTCCAAGGACTTCACTTTAGTTGATTCTGACTGAACATACACTTCTTATTTTGTTTATCAGAATTAACAAAAATAGATATATTACTTCACCTGAAATGATTAATTCTGCACAAACCCTTTAAAATATTCACATTTTATGAGCTAAATATTTAGAATCTTTCTAAATCAAAATGACTTGGAGAAGGAAAATTCAACATCCAGGACTAACTAGGAAAAATGATTCCTAGAAATAATGCATATGTTCAAGTACAGTAGCATTATTCTATTTCTGACATTACAGAGAAATTCAAGAATTGAGTTCTGCACAAATGAGATGTGATACCAACACAGTCTTTCTAGAGAATTATGGAGCCTCTGTTATAAGGTACCAATAAAATTAACAGGATATAATCAGCTTGCAATCTAGCAACTTTCAAAACAGTACTAAAGGTTAACACCCAAGTTTTCTAAAGGAAAGCTACAAGAAATTTTTGGTTTACACTCCTAAAGTGGGACCATTGTTTATGAATGTAACTGGCAGCTGCATGTTGTAATTTGTGAAAATTACTACTAGTTTTCAACTCTAAGAATTCTCAGCTGCTGTCTTTTTTAGCTTCTCTGCCAGAAATTGACTGACTGGACCTCAAAATCCATAAACACAGATCTGTATCCAGGCAGGCATGCATGCAGTCCTCTCCCTTTGTAATTATAACATCATTCCTTTAATAGAGGAACCAAAAAATTAACAATGATCAGCCTCCAGAGGGAGGAGGTTGCTAAAATTCTGAACTCAGCATGTTTCTTTTGAACTTCAGAGCCCTGGATTGAGGACTGATAGCTTTAGAATGTAAGTACTTCTATTAATTGCCATTTTCCAGACTAGGTGCTCAGTGTCCTCAGTCATACAGGACTATAAGAACTCACGTCATGACTCACATTTGTTTTATCCAGGAAAATAGCATTTTTAACTACTTTTTATACACACTTCAATCAGCAATGCCCCCCACCACCCTTCATCCTTCAGGATCCTGGCTCCTTTCTAGCTCTGCAAAAGAACGGCATTCTCAAGGGTTAGCATCTGAGAATTGGCCACGCATTAGCCATGGGTGCATTCACTACTATTCTTTTCTAGTCTTATGTTTCTTTCCATCAATTAAAACTCTAAAGGATCCGATTTTACTTGACCTTTGGCTAAATAATTGCTCCCAATTGGTTATTTCCAATAGGACCCTCTAATTTTAAACTAATTAGTACATAAAAAGTATCTTCTCTTGTTTATTTAATTGCATACCCAGCACGTCTCAAGAGGTTTTTAAGAATGAAGGTGGAAGGATCAAGGTTTGGGATTAAATTATAATTCAATTGTTTGGGAGAATGAATGTTGCTCAGTCTTTCACAGGAAGATTAATGTCATCTGTTCTGAACAATTTTTATGCAATAGTTTGCTGAGATAAGTGAATTGATCACATAATGATAAGTTACCATACTACAAACATGTTCAATAAATCACTATAGAAAATAATTTTTTGACTAAAAAATGCTAGCATATCTTATTTCAACTAAGACAACTGCTATCTTTTTTCCTATGGAAGAGTTCAAACATAATGAAAAGCAGTCATACAGCAATAATTGAGTCATCAATTCAACAAATATTTATTGAGCACCTACACTGCGTAAGATGGTTCAAGGTACCGGATATGGCTGTGGGCAAGACGGACAAAAATCTCTGACCTCATGGAACTTTCATTCTCACAAGGCAAAAATATATGAGTATATTATTTATAAAATGTCAGGTTAAAAGTGATAATGAAGAAAATATAAAGCAGGATAAGTATACAGAATATGAAGAATCATACATGGTGATCAGAGAATGTATCTTTGAAAAGATGATATTTAAGCAAAAACTAAAACTATCTTAGGAGGAGTCTTCCGGGCAGAAGAAACTGCTAGAACAAAGATCTTAACACAAAGCACTTGTGACTGTTAGGGAAACAGTTATGTACCTGTTTGGAGAAGTAGCTAGAAGCCAGGTCATTTGAAGCCGAAAAAATTATAGCACGGAATTAAGATTTTGTTTTAAAAGTCATGGTACAACACTAGAGATTTCTGCATGGGAGTGACACTACATTATTCTGCATGCTGTATGGAGAATGGGTGTAGATACGTAAAATTTGCAAAGTAGAGTAAACCACTGCATCTTGTGAATCAGGAGTCCTGGAGTGACCAAGAGTAGAGGATCCATTTGGGAGTCATCAGTAAGTAGAGATAGTATTTAAAAGCATGGCAGAAAATAGATCACTCAATGATTATTACACATAAAGAAGAACAGACATCCATATTACCTGGGGTTCTCCAATACAGTGGTCAGAAAGTTAAGTCACTTCAACCTTTACTAGGAACACAATACACTCAAAGTCCAGAGTTTCAAGCAGCAGCAAATGATCAGCTGTGTCAAATGCTGCTGAGAGGTCAAGCAACTGGCTTCCAAGTAACCAAAGGACTTGCAACCTAGAATTTACTGTAGGTTTTTTACAAGATTTTTAAAAAATGGAGTAATAAGGAATAAAGCCTAATAGAAATGAGTTATCTCTTAAATTTTTGCTGAAGTTAACCTTCTGCTTTATATACTTCAAATCTCTTTTTAAAATAAGTAAAATTTCACACTGATATAGTCTGAAACCTAACTCTTCCTTTTCTAAGCCTTCTTCCCTGAACTACAATGACTATCCAGGATTGTTTCCATTCATCCTATGATTTTATTGTTGTTATGATAAAATTTTTTTTCCTTTTAATGATTACATTGTGATTATCAAATTTTTACTTATCCTTTTGTGATTCATTTTTAAAAGTTTATCTTTAAAACATACAGATATTTCATTTTGATACATAAACACACACATATAGAAGTAAATTTATTTTATCATAATTTACTCATTATGTACTCTATTTATGTATTTCCCAACTGACAGATGCTTACATTTCTAATTTATCTGCTATTGTAAAAGATGCAATAAACATCCTTGCATATGTCTTATACATGTTCTTAAGCACATGTGGAAGAATTTTAGTACATAAACCTAGAAGGATAATTGCTGAAATTTACATCTTCAATTTTATCTCACACTACAGCAAACCTTTCCCCTCTGAAACAAGGTAGAATGTTTGTATGTTAAATTACTCATTTTGTCCTTCATATCTCTTAACTACATTCTGTTTTCTCTCTGTTCTATATATCTTGTACTTCGCTAGTATCTCTTTAGCTGTGTCTAGTTTGTTTTTTGAATCTATCAAGTTTTTAATTTTAATATTTAGATTTTTAAATTCAAAAAGTTCTATTTGGTTATTTTTATAAATCTATTTGTTCTGTTTTATAGTGTCCTTTTAAAATTATATTTTCAGTTCATTTCTTCAATCATATAAAAATATATTCATTTCACAGCCTCTATTTTAGAGTTTCTTATTATGTCTACTCTTTGGGGTGCTAATTTTTATCTTCTTGCATCTGTTGATCATTTCTCAGTATTTCATTTTCTTGTATAACATACAGTATTTTATTATGAGACCATCCACCACAAGAGATGTCTATTCTGTGCTAATTCCCTGTGAACTGTGTTTTGAAAATATCACTGTGGAGCAGTTTGAGTCTACTTCTGTTTTTGATGGTCCTGTACAAGCTTATAAACATTTCTCTCTTCATGATATGTGAACCTGCATGATTGTATACTTATGAATGTTATAGGTATGGGGACTTAATTTCTCCTTTTTTAAAAATGTATTTATCTATATTTCCATGTGCCTGTAGCATAACTGGTAGCATCTGCCCCAGCTGAGTCTGCATTGCTGTTAAAAGTAGCATACTTTATTGTTATTGAATTTTACATTTAATTAAGTCCTACCTATCACTCGTTACATTCTCATGCCACATTCTACTTCCATGTGATTCTCTACTACTAAATTCACCATGTTTTTGTAGCATTCCTACCTTTTGGGGGTGAGCCTACTATGCTCACATTCTGGGACAAGCTGGAAAACAGTCCTTTGGGGATTATATTCCCTGGGCATGTCTGGAAAGCATGTGGGTTGGAGAGTTTCTTAATTGATGTTATTTTAGATCTGTATCTGAACACTTCGCAAGATAGTTTGTTGAGATTGTAGCTGAGTTTTCTGAAAAGAGTAAAATTTAGTACTTAAACCTGTCAGTAAACAACTAAACTGTTCTAAAAATACACAGTAAGTATCTATTACTTTAAAAACATCTTTTCACAATGGAATAAACATTGAGTTTATTCTCTTTCCCTGGCAGGTCATAAAGGTTATCAATGAGTTGGGTGACTACACTGAATTCATCCCAAGCCATTAAGTCATGTGGATCGTGGGTGTGCTATTTATTACCAGGAATTGATTAAGTTTTTACAGAAACGACAAAGAATTGGTACACACTAGTCAGGCTTCTTTGTACATTCCATTGTGAAAAGACATCTTTCTTACAGAATAACTACAGAATTAGACTTGAGATTTTTTTACTAGAGGGGACAAAAACAACATTATTTTTATCGGCTTAGTTAATATTTTAAAAATGCTGAAAACTGTATGCAAGAAAACAGCAACACTGGGATACCTTTCAGGAGCTATCCTTTTATCACAAACCACTGCTGGACACAATCAACCAGCTTGAAAACTCAGGTCTCCACTCTCCTGAATATGTTCTCTGCAGATTTCATCTTGTCAAGTTAGCACAAGAGGGAAAAAGTCCTTTGAAGTTTTTTGTTCAATAAACAACTTTCTGGTACTCCTTTGTGACACCTCAGCTTTGAATCTTGCACTTTCAAAGAAATGATCTTTCAGTGCCAAATAATATATCTCAATTCTATACTCTTTGTCAATTAAGACCAAGCAAACCTTTCAAAAACACATCAAAGTTTATATGGTTTCCTAAGGACTGTTTCAAGGACAATGAGAAGAAAAGACAGTTATGACACCACTGCACAATGTCCAAAAGCTATGGAGAGCCAGGATTTAATGGCTTCATAAGCAGTCATTATGAGTGGTGGTGTTGGTGAAGAAATTTTACTGAAATAATTAATTGGGTACACAGGGCAATTCGTCTTCAATATGGCATCACTCTATCATTCCTCAAGAAAAGATATAGTGAGGGTCACATGTGCAGATAATTTACTAAGCCAAAATAAATAGGTACGATTTCTTTCCAGGAAAATAAGGTAGCTATCTGAGGAAGTAAAATAGGTAAATATCAAACAGTATAATAAATTGCCAATTTTTTTTTCTATTTCTGCTGTTAATGTGGTGTTACTTTAAGGTTTTACATTAGTTTTCAGGGCTGCAGTTGAAATGATGAGCCCAGCTTAAAGAATAAAAATAAAAATAAAAATTAAAATTAAAATGAAAGAGTAAGCCAAGAATACTTCTGAATCCAGGAGGGTGACAAAAAAGTATTATAAATGATTCCTCTTTTTCTTGTTGCTCCTACTGCTGTCTGACTGGAAAAAATAAGCAGGTACCCATCAAAGGCACATGAGTAAATCTTAAATTTGACAAATAACCTGTGAGAAATATCAGTTTTTTAATTTTCACAATAACTAGACCAAATCAATTTACACCTAGTTTGGCTACTGCACAAAAACCTGGCGAAATTACTCCTAGTCTGAAATCCATGATCCTGAAGATTCCTGAGTTAAGACGTGACAACAGACAAAACACTCTGGAAAGATAAAAGAAGAAAAATAGCAGATTCTGAATTCAGATCCTTTCAAAATATATAGAGTAGCTAAAAGGACAATAATACACGTCATGAAGTGCTTGCTGATTACAGTACATAGAATATGTAATGTATACAATGGATTATACCCATAATTTTCAAATGAGGTATACAGTAATTTCCTTGTTACTTTTTCCACTGGTGACCAGACACTATGTCCAGTAAAATCCAAGAGAAAATGCCTCTCAGGATATGCTACAACATTGCCTCACTGTAACTCACCTAAAATCTATATTCAACTTTCTATCAGGTTTTTAGTATAATAATATTACACTTGCATAATGACTTAAGTTGTAGAAAGTACTTTCTCATCAATTACCTCTTAGGATCTATGTATAATCCTATAGAGCATACAACCAAGAGTTCAAAGTAAAACTGATGGAACAGTAAAATTAACACTATTATTTAGTATTTTTATCTACATCCTGGATTTATGGACTAGAGTGTGTTAGTGACCTAACAATGGAAGGAATGAACTCTACTGGGCAAACAGGATTAAAATTCAAAAGCTCCATGATGATTCGAAAATAGGCTAGTCATAAATAGAAGAGGTCCTATAAGAAAAAGTGGCTGAGGTGAAATTATAAAGGAGGTATCTTGGTCTGTTCATGCTTCTACAACAAATTCAATATACTGAGTGGCTTAAACAACAAACATGTATTTCTCACAATTCTGGAGGCTGGGAAGTCCAAGAACAAGGCATCAGCTGACCTGGTGTCTGGTGAGAGCCAGTTTCTGGCTTGGAGACATCTGTCTTCTCGCTGTGTCCTCACACAGTGTTAAAGGTGAGGGAACTCTCCGAGGGTACCAACACCACTCCTTATAACTCTTGCAAGGAGCCCTATCTCACGATACCATCACATTCCGGGGTTAGGATTTCAACATATGAATTTCTTAGTGGGGGCACAAACATTCAGTCTAGGACAGGAAGCAAAGGTAGTATTTCCTACAATCTCGTCCTCTTTTATCTTTCAAGGGTACGAGCTCTGGGATCTCTGTCCATTCTTATCAATATGTCTGTAAAATTTCTAATAATAATTTGGTGGTTAGAATAATGCCCCCTTCCCAAAGATGTTCCAATCCCCAGGACCTGTGAACATGTTGCCTCACAGGGCAAAAGGGATTTTGCAAATGTAATTAAGGTTATGAATCTTGAGCTGGGGAGATTACCCTGGATTATGCACAAACCCCAATCTAATCATATGAGTCCTTAAAAACTAAGAACCTTTCCCAGTTGTGATCAGAGAGATGTGGCACTGCTGGCTTTGAACATGGAGAAGGGGGCCATGAACCAAGGAATGCAGGTCATCTATAGATGCTTGAAAAGATAAGAAAATGGATTCCCTCCTTGAGTCTCCAGACAGATCTGCTGTCTTCATGTTAGCCCCATGAGACCTATGTTAGACTTCTGACCTGCAGAACCATATGATAATAAACTTGTATTGTTTTAAACTGCTAAGTCTGTGGAAATTTGTTATGGTAACCAAGAAAACTAACATAAATATGAAGGGCAAAATAACAAAATCTAACATCAAAAAACATTTGAATTGACTCCATTTTATAATACTATTTGAAACTATTTTGTTATTTATAAAATGTGATTTATACTGTTCAGAAAGAAAAAGATTGGCCACACACACAAAAATAAACTTCTCTTATGACATTTATCAACATTTCAGAGTTTCAGTAAATGGATGAAAAAATATTAATGGAACACTGATAAAGGAACTTTTAATAAGAGGCTATTTGAGTTATGCAAAATTAACATCATGAAGCCATTTTCTCCTCTTCATGAGAGGGAACTAAGGGCCTCTTAAAATAAAGTCCTATTTCTCTTCCACCTCTGAACTCAAAGATCAGAAAGGAGCTATAAGCAGGTACCAGGATTTTAGGTCTATTACTTGATTTCTTTATTCATTTATTAATTTGTTCCTTCATTCAACTAACATTTGTTGACGCTCTCTCTTGCCAAGCAATGTGCATTAAGGAAGTGCAAGTGAAATATGTTATTATACCCCTCTCTCATGGAGCTCTTAATTTTACTGAAAGATTTCTTGGGATGAGGAATAACAGGCTGAAATGCCCAGTCTGGGCAAAGCAGTTAGTTCTAGCTGAAGAATAACAAGGCTGCCTGGAATAATTTTTTTTTTAATTTTATTTTTTTCTTTTTTTCTGCCTGGAATAATCGACTGCTGAAGTTTCCTTTAGCTCTGTAAGGGAAAAAGACCTGCTCTGAAGGGCGAAGTGAAAACAACAAAAGGAAATTATGGAGAAACTTTTGGATATCCAACTCTGAGGGTGAGAAGTGTAATTTTTCTCTTAGGCAGAATTCACATGAGTACTACAAAGATTATTTATACAAAGATTTTCTGTCCCACTGATATTAATTCTCCCACCTCTGGCATTCAAAATTGTTTAAATTTATAATTATACATAATATGTAATTACATAAATATGAGAATAGCAATGCCCTCAAAACCTTTGTTATTCCTCCTGTGTATCTGCCCCATCCCTTCACAATGAAAGCTTTATTTCCCATTCTCCTCATCCTTATTCAAATCTTGTGCTTTCCAGAGATAGTAAGGAAGTTTTGGTTCTACACTATTATTATATTGTTCCTTCCATCTACTTCTCAAAATTTCACAAATAATTAACACATGTCCTCAAAAATCCTATTAACTTTATAATCCATTTAGAACTGCAAAAAAATTCTAACTCTATTTCACATACTTTGTATCTCTCTCTTCCCATTGTGAGATCTGTGTTTAATTTAATTTTTAATGGTTAGAATGTTTTCTGGAACATTTCTCAGATGAATAATCTGGCTGGGACACCTGCTAAATCCTTTCACCCCCTAAATATTTCTGTTTTATTTGACAAATAAGTGATATCTCAGCTGGATAGAGTTAACTTACAACACAATCCTTTGCTCTCTCTTATTTATAGATAATTACGCAGTATCTTAGCTTCCATTGTGGTAGATACAAATTCTTTAGCTTAAATGGGTTTTTAAAAAAGTGTTTGTTTGGATGCTTGTAAAATTTTCCTTTTATTTTGAGGTTCAGAAATTTAGCCAAACTGTATCTACGAGCATGTCTCCCGCTCCTCCTCTTTGTCTTCCTTTTCCTCCTCCTTGTCTTCCTTTTCCTCCTCCTACACACTGAACCACTTGGCAAGCAGGTAACTTCCTCTTTCTTTAAACTCTCTGCTCTTTGATGCCACCTCTCTTGGTGTTTGTTTGTTTGTTTGTTTTAACTTTTTAAACTTTTTCTTGCTATTTCTTCCCAGCCTGTATTCCCTAGGACTATCTTTCACTTACGCTTCTCCTTGCATACCATCTTCCTGGTTGATTGTGTCTGACTCTTAGGCTTCTTCTACTATACCTTGGTAGTCAAGGATTCTTAAATGCGTCTCTAGTTCTAACACTTTATAGGCAACATCTTTCTAGTCTTTTCCACTTTGGGGATTCACTGAACCAAAAATCAACATGTTCAAAACTAACTCTTACTCAGCCTTCAAAATTCAGCTTTACCCTACAATGGCTTCTTTGATTTTTCTAAAATTAGCCCCTGTGTATCTTTTCTTTCTTTTAATTTTGACCTAACTTTAGCTTTTAAAAAATGTTGCAAAACTAATACACAGAATTCCTGTATACTCTTCACCCAGATTTCCCTAGTGTTAGCATTTTATATAACCATATATAACCTTATGCAACCTATCAACACTAAAAAAATCAAATTGTTGTGGTGTTTGCTAAAAGGCGTTAATTTTTCTAGTTCTTTCACTATTTCTACATTTATTTATTGAAATTACACTGTAAGAAAGAGCTGTCCCTTCTCATTTATTTATATATTACATTATTTAGATCAGTATGGACTAAGACTGATTTATTTTATTTGATGGAATGTAAGTCATCATTGTCGTTATTTATTTTGTCTTAAATTGTACCAGATTTAGTCACTGGGCACACCTTCAAATTAGCTTCTATATTCTTTTGACTTACTCCAATCATGTTTCGAAGGTTTCCTTACTTTCTGGTTGCACAAGATTTCCAATTTTAATTAGTATTTTTCCTTCTCTAGCCCTGGATTCAACCATTATACTACAAAGTCTTGGTATTTCAGAATAGTATTTACAATGGATATACACAGTATCTGTATGTTAGTTGTGTCTATTGCTACTGGGATGTCATTGCTTCTAGGCTCTTGCAACAGAAAAAGCCAGCAAAAATATCCATCAATCACACATACACACAATATACAAACACACATATTTATCTATACTTACATGTCTATCAACATACTAAAAACCATAACTTCACAGCAATAGCCCTGATTGCAATACAGTCACAGGTTTATTTTAGCTTTCCCCTTTTCCTTATTTGTAACTTCTTTCCCTGCTGGTGAGAAACCTGGCTCTCATAATTCACAAAATAGTTACTTGTTTTCTCAATCCTAGAACACACATAAAGTTGACTCAGAGTTGAACTGTTAATCCATAACCCTGTGAGAAATAAAAGTACTAAAAAGTAAACAATATTTGTGTATAATATGTTCAACCAACTGTACAATTTTGGTCAAAACTGTAGAGTTTTGGTCAAAATGATCTTGCCCACTAGGCTGTTTTTCTTCCATAGCGCATTCAATGTGGGTCTTAAATTCATTTGTAATAGAGTTAGATTACAGTTACTTATCCTAATTATATTCCTATAGTTATTTGCTTTATTTAACATGTTTATATAGTGATACCTACCATTTAGTTAGCACTTACTATGTGTCAGATCCATACTAAGCACTACTTTACAAAATAAATAAGAAATTAATGTAAATTTTTAATTTTTACAAAAAAAGAGACCTGATATTTTGTGTAACACAAGTAACTAGCAAATTGTTAGCTAGTATATGATTCTGAATTCCTTCTTTACAACTAGGTTATTTATTGGACTTTTCTACATTTTCCTTTACATGTTAATGGCCCATATTCTTTGCCCATATAGTTTTAAAAAATTAAATATCTTTTTCTTTGATTTTCTTTAAAAAGAGTTATTTAAATGGTAAAGATTATATCTCCTCTGCATTATGATAAAAATAGTTTTATGTATTTTGTTATTTGCGGTTTAAATAAAGTCTCTGCTGTTTTGGGAGTTATACATATTATTTATTTTTAATGTATTTAAATGTATCAACATTTTCCATTATGGCTTCTTGGATGCTTACCAAGAGGGGACATTCAAGAGCCAAGAAAGAACAATAAACAGTAACAAATAAGAAAAATAAAATCATGTTGCCCTTTCTCTGTAATTCCCATCTCTAACCCAAAGGAGTTGGATGTATCAGTCAGCAGGAGGGGCATGACACTGTGAAACAGGCCTCAGGTTCTCGTCTCTAAGCTGCTCCTAATCAAGGTTCTAGCATGAGCCAGGAAAGAGGGCAAGATTTTAATAGAACATAAGAGTAAGCAATACTTTGATTTAGGCTTGACTTTTTTGATAACTGAAAATGAACAAAATCCATGGGGTCTGTCTAAAATGTTCAAATGTAGGAAACAGACATCATAGCAATCATCAGGACAATATGTGTGAAGGGGGTCGTGACATTTAATTCCATGTGGCAACTCGACTAGGCCAAGGGATGCCCAGATATTTTGGTTAAACATGATACTGGTGTGTCTGTGGGGATGTTTCTGAGTGAGATTAACATATAAATTGAGTAGACTGAATAAAGCAGTAAAGCACCCACTGTGGGTGGGCCACATTCAATCAGTTGAAGGGATGAATGGAACAAAAAGGCTGAGTAAGGGAGAATTTATTCTCATTCTGCCTGACTGTCTTTGAGCTGTGACTCTGCTTTTCTCCTTCTTTTGGCCTCTGACTTGAACTGGAACTTACATCATTGATTCTCTTGCCTCTTAGGCCTTTGGACTCAGACTAGAACTACATCATCAGCTCTGCTGGTTCTCCAGATTACCAACTGCAGATTCTGGAACTTCTCATCCTCCATAACTGCATAAGGCAATTCCTAATAATAAAATTCTTAATATACACACACACACACACACACACACATATATACATATATATATATTATACACCTCTCAGTGGTTCTACTTCTCTGAAGAACCCGGAGGAATACAAAGTTCTTTCCTATTTGATCTTCATTCAGTCCAGTTGATTTTAAAAAGTTACACTAATGTTTATTAAATACTTACAATACAATATGCTAAGTATTGTGCATATTTTTTCATGTTAATTCTCATATTTATCTTTGATAGTAGGTATTATTATGCCAATTTTACAGAAGGGGAAACCAAGTGTAAGAGAAGTCAATAATTTCCCTAAGATAACCACACTAATTAGTGCTAAGTTTCAGGATTCAAATCTCTGACACCAAAATCTGCAGTCTTAATTTGTTTTCAAGTAGCAGTAATCTTAAACAGACATGTCTGTCGTTTCAGAAACTGCTTTGTAACATGGAGATAACAACCCTACATAATTTTTTCTTACACCACCAGCATTCGTTTAGATTTTATTTATAATCCTGAATTTCACTGTAATATTTAAACAGACACTACCAAAGATTAAAACTGTCCTGAATGCTAAAAATCTGGTACATTCAGAATCAAAGTAGTTGATTTTGGTGAACCATACTTGGCATTTTTTTCATGGATAAAATAACTTATAACTTGAGAAACTGCATACACTCAGTATTCATGAAATGCAAAAGAGGCATTCCACTTGTTCCTTACAATGTGTATTAAGAAGATAACAGAACTAATAAATTGTTATGCCCTTTAACATTATGTACATCCCTGAGTTACAATTCTAAGTATATTTTACTTTGGCAGCTGGCCAGCCAACTGCTGCTTTGTATTCCCAGTCAATATTAGCTCAATGTAAAGTAAATGGCATATTCTATTTTAGAAACGTGAAATGATAAAATAGCATCATAGGAAATGCATAAAAATTTCCATTTTAATAAGGTAAATCATCCATAAAGTGCTGAAGAGGAGAAAGATGAACTATTTATGACTTAAAGATATTTTCGACTTAAATGGATATGACATGTTGTAGAAATTAACCTCCTCCATCACAGTTTTATCCTGCTTTTAGGAAAACTTGATTTAAGTCAGAAATAAAACATGCATGCCCACACACATATATCAGATAATCCGCTTTCCCCGGCCCCCTCCACACTTCTGCATGGCTTGTCTTATGATCTAAGTCTCAGCTTCAAGGTCACATTCTCAGTGGTATTTTCTCTAACCCATTCAATTTAAAATTCTCCCTCCCCAGTCTCTCCCAGCACTCCTTTTCCACCTACCATCCTTTATTTTTCCTCCTTAACACTTACCATCATCTGGCATTTTATTTATTGTCTGTCCCTCCCCACCAAGAATGTAAACTTTCACGAAAGCAGGAAACAGCCATTTTGTTCACCTGTCCTAGAACACTGCCTGATGCATAATAGGTACTCAATGCAATGTTGTATTCTCATATATTCTAAATTACCTTTTAAAATTAAACTTCTTTTATAAATTTTCTCTGACATGGAATTTATTTGGCACTTTATATGAAGGATAGTTATTACTTTGCTATCAATTTCCATCCAAATTTATTGTTGTAAAACAATGAAATCAACAATACTGCCTCCTTGAAATTATTTTTCACTCTATTTATGTCCTAATATTTAGCCAATCTTTATCAATGTTACATATGGCCTTGAAAAAAAATCTTTATTTTCCAATTATTCAGTAAATGGTCTATATACTCATTTAGGAAGTCTTTTTCAAATCTATATATTTATAGATTATTTTGTTTTCTTCATCTATCATTTACTAAGAGAAACATATGTGTTTAAAATTTCCCAGAAAATATCAAATGGTCGACTTACCCATTTCCCTTTGTATTTGTATTGCTTTGTTTATGGGTCTTGATGAATTTAACATTATCATATCTTCTCTTGAATTAAACCCTTTAAAAATTTATGATAATCTTTAATTTCCAGTCATATTTTTCTCCCTTAAAAAAGTTTTCCTTATGTTAACATAGCTAGATCAGTTTCACTTTTGTTTATATTTGTCTGGTGTTTTTTCCCTATTTTAGCTTTTTATTCCTTTGTTCTATAGGAACAACATATGAAACTTAGATTTGCAAACCTGAATCTTCTTTATTGGCCAGAAAGAATTAACATGACTGCCAGATCCTTAGATGATATAATTTAAACCTAGATGAAAAGAGTGACCTAATATGATGCCACAATACATTTACAATTTTTTTTATTAAATACTGTCTGTGCCATAGTGAGTGCCATACTTTATGACAGGCATAGAAGAATAAATACTGACTGAAATAAATGTATCTGATTCTTACAACAATTCTGTGAGATAGTGAAAGTATTATCTCTATATTACAAGTAATGAAATACAGGCTTAGGTAGTTTTTAATGATTTTTCAAGCTTACTCAGGTGGAAGAAGAAGTAGAATTGGTATCTTTGGAGTCCCAATCTAGATTTCTCTTACTCTATGACAGTGCCTCTCTCTAGCACTGATATTTGTCAAACAAGTAAACATGGGATGTGGAGATGGTTCCAGATAACATATAGGGGATATTAAGCTGCTAGATGTCTGCTACCGAGCACAGGTTCATTGATGGAGTCACTAGGACTAAAACCATTAGAAAACTCCTTTGCACAGGAGCATAATGGAAATAATTAAACTAAAATAATCATGCTCATAAAGTCAAGAAGGAAAAAATAACAACAAAGAAAAAATGCATTAGCTTTGCTAAGTCTCTGAATTTTTCTTTTGCATGTAATTAGTTTTTATGTCATCTTCCACCAGTGTGGACATATATATCACTTAGTAATCAAATTAAATAGAAGGCCACTCAAAAGTCATAGCTTTCATAATAAAATCACTGTCTCTGTATTTAAGAGTGTGTGTCCACTCTTTTCATTTCATAAACTATAGGTGTTTAAATAGTATCTTTTCCCAGTGAATAGAAACATTTCTATGAAGCAAACTTATCTTATGCAGCAAGGCTATGCAGAAATAGACTTGCAGAGCTGGGTATTTAAAGCAATCAATTGCATGTCTAGTTAAGGAAATATGCCATAATCATTAAACACATGAATGGTAACAAGCCATTTCCTTAATGAATCCCTATTAAGGTATATTAAAGCCAGTTTTACAAATAGTCTTAAAAAATCATTTGGACTAACAAAATTTATCTAGCCTGCCAGATTAGCACAGTGTTCAATTATGTTCCAGCTTCTTCTGTGTTCTGAGAAACTAACCCTCCCTCTTCAGCTTCCCTTTTCCTATTGCAGCTCACAACCTTCTCTCCAAATCCCTTGTAAACTCTGTGTGTTGCTCATTTTTTCTGTGACTACTGTGGGGAATATATGGTGATGAGAGTGCCCTTTTTAATATTCAGTTGTACTTATTGGACATTATATAGGCTGACAACATTCATGTGTCTCTGCAGCTGCACCCACAGCTCTGTAGAATGTCTACACAGACACAGCGTGCCAGCATCTCCATTCACTGATGCAGGCTTCTCCACAGACATAACCTTTTATACAGACACTCTTGATTTTCACTCTTGATTTCCCTAAGACAGAATTTTATCTCTTTCCAAAGTGATGTGATGCTCTGAACCACGCTGAGGAGTCAAGGAAGACAAGGAGTGTGTAACATCAGTAGATACTTACTGAGGCTCTTCTTTGGGCCTAACACAAGGCTTTGTACTGAAGTGCTGAGCATGGGTAACTGGAAGGTGTGTTTTATAAATGGAAATAGTATGTCAGGAATAATACTAGCTTGAAATATGCATAATTAGTCGCATCTGAATGTCATATCTGAATAATACCAAGACATCCGAGGGAAAACCTAGACAACCGAAAACCAAATAGAATTCTAGACACTGTGGGTCTTAATTCAACTGTACAGTAGTGATATTAGAGGCCCTGGAAGTATGTGTTGCCTTTAAGGGAAAAATCATAGAGAATACAACGCTATCTGAACCATGTGAAATACCTACCAATGGAAGTAGAAGAGAAGTTATTACAAAAGAGATTAAGAACAGACTCATGATAAATTTGCCAGAAATAGTACAGCAGACCCTAGGCTTTCCCAGTGCTCTAAGAAAGAGAAGGAAGCTCTAAAGGAAAACTTTCTCTCTCTGCATCTTCACTAAAATCAAATCAAACCAGGGAACATGAAGGGAGTACGTATGGCTATTCCAATTGCACCTATGTGGAAAACAAGGCCCACAGGGATTAGAAAATTTTTACTGAGATTAACAATTTCTAATAGAATTTAAACCGTCTTCTAGCTGTCCTGTTTTCTGTCATTACTTCCTATTCAGGTGCATTCAAAGTGAAGATAGGGGAGGTGAAAAGGCACTGTAGCTCATTTAATGAGGAACAGTAGAAAACCCTCTTGGGTTATCAAAAAAGCAGCTGTTGTGAGAAGTCAGGTGATTGGACAATTTCCTTAAATCTCATCTCTTCTCTATGGTGAGTCATCAGAATAGGTTAAATTTCTATTGAAAATACTGTACTTTTCATTCATCCTGTCTATAAGTATCATGTTAAAAATAGGGCAGAATCTATGTTAGGATTAGCTGATAGAAAAATAATTAAGATTAAAAATAATTTGGGGCATATCAAAATGTTCTTATACTTTAACCAAATCAATATTTACTTTTTGTGATATATGCATTGAAAAGGTCTAGGAAAACACTACAAGGGGAAAATATAGGAGATACTTGTTCCAGAAAGGAGTGCAAATAATGAGGTCTTGGAAAGGTGTTTAAAAAAAAAAAAACAGGTTTACTGAGGTATAAATAAAACGGAATAAACTGCATCTATTTAAAGTGCACAATTTGATAAGCTGTGACACATGTGAGACCACCGCCATAATCAAGGTAGTGAACATCTATCCTCCCTAAAAGTTTCCTCGTACTCCTTTGTAATCCTTCTCTCTTACTCTCACCCCTATCCCCAGGCAACCACTATTTGCTTTCTGTCACTACATATTAAATCTGCATTCCCTAGAATTTATGTAAATGGAGTCATACAATGTATACTTTTTTTATTTTGGTCTGAGTTCTTTCACGTAGTATAATTATTCTGAAATCCATCCAAGTTGTATGCAACATGTATTCATAGTTTATTTGTTTTCATTGCTGAACAGTATATTTGGATATGCCACAGATTGTTTATTCATTCACATATTGATGGGAGTTTGGATTTATTCAGCTTTGATTATTATAAATACAGCTGCTATGAACATTTATGTGCAAGTCATTGCATGGTCATATGGGTTCATTTTTCTTGGATAACTTCCAAACTGTTTTCCAAAGTGGTTGTACCATCCTTTATTCCTACTAGCAGTGTATGAGCGCTCCAGTTCCTTCACACGCTCAGCAACACCTGGTACGTTCAATCTTTTAAATGTTAGCCATTCTAATAGGTGTGTAGAGGTATCTCATTGTGGCTTTTATTTGCATTTCCCTAATCACTACTAACAGCACATTTTCTCATGCTTATTTTCATCCACATATCATCTTTGGTGAAGTGTCTGTTCAACAGCCCCCCACTTACTTTTTGCCTGATTATTTTCTTATTATTGAACTGTAAGAGCATTTATATATTCTGGATACAAATATCCTTTATTAGATAAATGCTTTGCAAACATTTTCTTCCAGTTTGTGGCTTGTCTTTTCAGCTTCTTAATACCTTTTGAATCACAGAGATTTTAATTTTGATGAACTTCAGTTTATCAATTTTTTTCTTTTATAAATTGTGCTTTTGATGTCATAATAAATTGTTGCCTAACCCAATGTACACACATCTATGTATAAACTGCTACACTAATCTTATTGACTTAAATTAACAATCATTAATTTTGACCACAAATCCACAATTTTCCCAGAGCTCAGTAAGGGAAGCTCACCTTTATGTAGTGTGGTATATGAATGGGATGATTTGACTAAGGATGGGGATTCCCTCCAAGATGATTGCCCAGATGGCTGTCAAACAGGTGGTCTGTCAGCTGCGACTCACCTGGGACTACAGGCATGGAGCCTCAGCTTCCGAACATGTGGGTTTTCCAGAAGCTATTTGGGCATGGTGGCTGGGTTCTAAGGGTAAGTGTCTAAAGTTAACCAGGCAGAAGTGAGTAGCATTTTTATGGCCTAACCTGGGAAGTTACATAACATCACTTCTGCCATAGGCTGTGGTCAAGGCTGTCACAAAAATCCAATGACGTTCCAGAGGAGGGTACACCTTGATAGGGTAGTGACAAAATTCTAGAAAAAGATACAGAAAGGGAGATATTGTTGCGGCCACCTTAACTAAATACAATCTGCTAAATTCCTGAATATCCAAATCCTGATCTGTAACTGTCACCATTTTTGAAACCACCAAGTTGAAACAGATGGTTAAAGCAGTTACTTAAGGCTCACCTCTGGGATTCAACAGGAGGGGGCTTAGGTCCTACTCATGGCAACAAAAATCTGTAGCAGTTACTGATTGTTTTCTACAAAGCTACCCCAAATTAAGGTCCCGATTCAATGACAATCATTAATTTCATTTCATTTAGAAAGTTGAGCAAGGCTCAGCAGGATTAGCTCCTGTCTGTTCCATGCAGTGTCAGGTGGGTGGCTCCACTGGGACTGGAGGATTTTCTTTCAGGACGGCTCTCTCAAATGGACGGCACCTTGGTACTGGCTGGCAGTTCCTCTCCACATGAACTTGTCTATAGGAAGGTATTGAATTCCTCACAATATGATGCATAGTTTCCAAGAGAAAACATTCCAAAAGAACCAAACAGAAGTTGTATCACCTTTTATGACCCAGACTTAGAAGTCACAAAGTGCTGCTTCCTTTGTGATCACAACTATGCCCAGATTCAAGGAAAGGGTACATCAACCCTTGTCCTGATGGGAGGGGTGTCAAAGTCACATTGTTAGAACAAAATGCAGGACGACAGGTCTCATTGTGGTCATTTTTGGAAAATGCCATCTGCCACAGAAGTTCAGCAGGTCAGAAGTGCCAGAGAATGAATTCTCACCAGTGAGCAGGTGACTATGCTGGACCCACTGGGTGGGATAATCCTGAGATGTGTGTTAGGCACTATATCCCAGAGCTTCCCTACAGGATTAAGCTCCTGTTGCTCTGTCATAACTGTGTCCCATGTTTCTTTTCCTCATTCTCCTACCAATGTCCATTCAACCTCCCAGATAAACTCCCTGCACCTGAATCTTTATCTCATGATCCGCTTCCGGGGGAAACTGAGTTTTAGTTAAAAAAAAAAAAAAAGCCAAGAACAAAAGTGCAACAATATAACTAAATTATGTGTGTGTGTGTAAGCGTGGGTCCTGTGTGTGTGCATCTCTGATCTAATGAAATCAGTTAGTAAAAGCTTTTGAAAGCTAGTTATGAATTGAGAATTTTTTTTTAATTTTTAGAAAACTGTGACCTACATCAGTATCTGTGGCCTCCTTAGGGTCACACCTGGGTAACAGAGAAAGAGAGTAGACACCATTCTCACTTTCATATTCTTCAGAATTTATCAACCTCACATTTTCAAGGGACATCCTCGATGTAGGTGACTCAATATGACAAGTTGAGCTAAAAGATGTAAACTTCTCTCCTTTGCAACATACATTCAATCACCTTTTTACTGAATTGGAAAAAAAAAACCCCTACAGTCCATAATAGAAATTTGGAGTGCTTTCAGAAAAACAGAAGATTATGAATTCAAACACTGTCCCCTATCACAAGCTCCAGTGCTCAAGGGGCCCCTCTGGTGATTCTGTTTCCTTGTGAGCTCTCATTATTCTGTAATAAAGTATGACCTTTTAGAGTAGGACAGTCATGGATTTCAAGTCTAGCTCCACCATTAATCCCATTTAACCTTGGGAAATTATCAGCTAATTTAGCATCTTATTATGGTCACACAAAAGTTCCCCAGTGGATTTAAATATTTAGCAAATAAAAACACTGTGCAACTCCAAAGAATCCTATCCAATCTCTGCAAATATATCCCAGTAACAGACAATGAAATAGCTAAGACTAAAGTGAATCCAGAGTGTCAGTAATTAAGAAACTACCCACTTCAAAGGAAACCAGATGGAGGGTAGCAAACAGATCAAGGATACTGTGGGTTGTTTACTGGTGATTTGACATTGCTCTTTAAGGTAGTTACCCAGTATAGACACAACAGTTCCATCTGGATTTCCTCCTTTAACTTTCACAACTGAAATAACAATCACTGAAATAAATTACATTTGGGTAACAAGCCTTATAAACATAGATTCTGCATTAAAGGGGTATTATAAACCATAAAACACATTGACGTATGCAAGTTTATCTTCCTGGGTCAATCTGTATTTTGAATAAATATTAAAGTACAATACAGTTCATAGAGAATCATGATTATTTGAATATCACTGATTGCCAATAGCTTTTAATTTTGAAAAATTTCTCAGTCTTTTTAGTTTGTCAAACTGAACGCCCAAAGAATACAGTATAGGAGAAGATAACCTTTAAATTAAAAATAACTGACATCATTCCATTGACATTTCATAACCCTTTCTAAAGTATGTGTAACATATTCTCAGTTTGTCCCTCCTCAGTAATCACGGGGAGTGGTGTGTTAAATGGGCAGACAGGACCAGATGGCAATGTAACCTTTAGAGGACAGCCATGGATTTCATCCTCAGCTCTGTTATTCATGCTGATGATGCTGGATAATTATTTGACCTCTCCACACCTCGGTTTCTTCAACTTCAAAATGCAAAGGCCTGTTTCATAGGCTCTTGTGATGAATGAGTGACATAATGCATACAAAGTAATGGATAAGTATGTTCACTGAGAAAAAAATTACACAGGGAATGACTTCGAATTTTTAGATTGTGACATACCCACTATGGTAAACTAGAATAGATTCTGTGGTTCAAACTTTTCAAAATACATTTTAGGGAGGGTCTTTCTTTCTCTGTCTCGCTCCTTTCCTCCTTCTTTCCCTCTCCCCTCATTTCCTTCTCTACTTCCATTTTATCTCCCTCTCTGTATTCTTAAACGCCCTACACAGTGAACACTGAAATTTCTTAACCAGGTATTAATGGATAAATAGATGGATAGATTCAGGATAGTTATAAAATTAGAAACTATCTTTTCATTATTAGGAAATTATGGATGTCTTTACTTTTGATTTTAAAATGTGTGGAAAATTTGCTCATATTAAGTTTTTTTATCTGGCCATGCACATAAAGTGATGCAACACCATATTTACCCCTTGTGTCGCCAATGCTCCACTCTACTCACATAAGATAGATAATTTCCACTTATTTTCCATAGCATTATGAATATAAATCATTTAGTGTTTTAAAACTAATAAAATTCAATATTAAAGCAAAGTAGGATATTAGGGAATATCCAGTACAACTTTCATCATACAGATAAGTGGATCTTCACATCCTTTTTGATTGTTCTGTTGTATTTTTAACGTAATTCCAGGAGGAATGAAAGACAGATATGCATGTTCCATGTACCATTTTGAACTAGATGACTCCATATAAACTTCTACTAAGAATTTCATTGGAAAGACAATGCATCAACTAAACTAGTTAGAAATCTTAGACGACATACATATTCCTGCTTCCAAAACGTTGTATCACAGACTGTTTTTCGTAGGTCTGGTATCTTTCTCCCTGTGGCTACTGTGATTTATAGAGAGCCCTGAGAAAAATTCTTCCAGACAATTATTAAACTGTTCATTAATAAATGAATGTTTATCAAAATAGAAATGCAGCCAGAAGCTTCTGTTTTCTATTCCCAGCTGTTCAAATTAAAAATGACTGCAGATATGGCGGATTTAGTATTTTCACTTTCAAGTCAACTTTTTGGTGACTGAATAAGAGCCCTGAGGGTGCTAGTAAAACTCTGTTTCTTATAGGAATGGTGGTTTTTGGGATAATGTTCACATTTTAAAAATTCATTTCTCTGAACACTTACAATTTATGTACTTTTTGCTTATATATTTCACTATAACAGTTGATTTAAAAAAGAAAATGAAATTATAAAAAACTAAAATTTTTCTATATTCTTTTCAAGAAGTTATCTGGTTTAGAAAACTCACAGAAGATAACTCAAAAGATAAATGTGATTACATGAAAGAAAACAAGAAATATTTTACTGGATAATTCTTAGAACATTAACCCTAATTTGGCCAGTGAAAGTGTATCAAGTGAAACACATTGCACATTTTATATTAAAAGAAATTAGTTGATTTCTATCCTTTATAAAATGTTAAATAAACATTAAAATAATTATGCAGATCTATAAGGAGACACATGGAAAGAAATTTATAAGGAGACATATGGAAAGTAATCCAAGAGTTATTAAGTTAAAAAAAAAAAGTAAGGTGCAAGGAGGTATATATTGTATGACCTATTTTGGGAATTAGTTTTTAGTTTTTGTAAGCAGGTTAGTTTTGGCCTGACTCTGAACTTTATATAAATGAAACTATAAAGTATGTATTCTTGTATGTGAGTAAATGAATAGGGATGTTACCAAATGTAGGGAAGAATAAGGTAAAGTGGAGTATTTCCAAAATCATCTGTAGAATTTGTACCTGATGACTGAGATAATGAGAGATTCTCCATCACAATATTATACAGTTTCATGATATTTTCTTATGACTATGCATTGATTCGGTAGTCAGGAGAAAGATCAGTTCTTTCTTGCTAGCAGTTTTCTCATCTATTCTGGCACCTCGGGAATTTTTTTTTCTTTTATTGAGCAGATCTATGAACATGTGTAATTCTTTAGAAATACTTTAACCAACATTTCTATGCGTTTTTCATGATAAGGGGTTCCACATTAGAACTGAGGGTTCTATTAATTTTCCATCTTTCATGTATACCAAAATTTCCATTCCCCTGATGACTTTTTCCCTTGTAATGTTAGATTTTTGTTTCTTTTCTTGTATCTGCTCTGTTTCTTTGCAACAAAGGAATTTGTGCTAGGAGAAGAAGTAGAAATATGTTTCAGATTATTGCCTTCATTTAATGACCCATAATATTTATTATATTCACTGACTGAGTCTGTATTCCTGGGCTGAGCCCTAGAGAAACATGGTAAGCCAGGTTATGTGACTGTGATGACATGGAAAAAGAAGACCACATTCATTGACCACATCTTCACAGGCAGGTCACAGTGCAAAGTGCTATAAATTATTGTATTTTATCCTTTAAAAAAATCCAATGAGACAGGTTGTTCTCTTTATTAGTTTTGTATTAGTCTGTAGATGGCTGCAACAAATTATCACAAAATTGGTAGCTCAAAACAACAGAAATTTATTCTCCAGAGCTGTGGAGTCTAGAAGTCCAAAGTCAGTATCACTCAGCACAAAATCAAGGTTTCTAAGAGAGCCACACTTCCTCGAGAGGCTCTGGGAGAAAATCTGTTTCTTGCCTCTCCCAGCGCTTGGCAGCCACTAGCATTCCTTGGCTTGGAGCCGTATCAGTACGGTATTCAAGGTCAGTATCTTCACACCTCTTTGTGCTCCATCTTCACACAGCACTCTCTCTGTTTCAGATTCCCCTCTGCCTCTTTCTTACAAGGATACTAGTGATTGCCTTTAGGGCTCATCTTTTTTTTCTTCCCAATTTCTCCTTTTTGGGATGGAATGTCTATAATATGCCTGTCTCACCATTGTATTTTGGAAGCAGATAACCTGTCTGATTTCACAGATTCATAGCTGGAGAGGAATTTTGCCTCCAGATGAATCACATCTCAAGTATCACCCATTATCTGATTTAGATGAAATTTTGGAGTTTAAGTTGATGCTGGAATTGGTTAACACTTTGGGGGCTACTGGAATTGGATGAATATATTTAGCCTGTCAGAAGGACACGAATTGGAGAGTGGGTAGAGAGTAGAGTGTTACGGGCCAAACTGTTACCCCCACCTCCAACCAAATTCATATATTAAATTCTAGTCTCCAGTACCTCGGGATGTGACTGTATTTAAAAACAGGGTCTTTAAAGATGTAATTATGTGCAAATGAGGTCATTAGTTTATGCCCTAATCCAGTTTGTCTAATGCCCTCATAAGAAGAAGAGATTAAGACACAGACACACACACAGTGAAGACCATTTGAAGATACAAGGAGAAGATGGTCATCTACAAGACCCAAGGGGAGAGACCCCAGAAGAAACCACCTCTGCTAACACCATAATCTTGGACAGCAGCCTCCAGATTTGTGAGGAAATGAGTCTCTAGTGTTTAGGCCACCCATCTGTGATCTTTTGTTAAGCCCAGCAAACTACCACACCCCATCTCGAGATCCTTAACTTAATCATATCTGCCAAGTCTTTGCCATATAAGAATATTCACAGGATCTGTATGTTAGAACCTAGTATTTTCGGTGGGCCATTTTTCAGCTGATCACACTTCAATTTTATAAATGAAGAAAGTTTGAGAGGTTCAAAAAATATGGCTTAGTATCATCTATTTACAGTCTGAGACAGGATTTAACCAAAATATAGGAGATATAAAAACCAGTGTAGGAAATCAAAAATGGTCCTTTTACAGTGCCATGCTCCACTTCCACTCCCATAAAGAATGTAAAACTGAAATTACAGCAGATATTAAGAGAGGGCAATGGGGCAAGTAGTGAAAAAATACTTTTCTTTTACCATACCTGGGGTATATAAGGTCACTTTGAAATAACAATAGTATTATTTGCTGACAACACAGTAACCAGAAAAAGGATCAAACAGCAAACACTGGTAATAGTCCACAGATTCCACAGCTGTGAATGTAGATACATGAAGAGAACTGAGCATGAAGGAAAAAGTAAGATTCTCAAAGGAGTCCGTATCCCATAAGCCTGAGAAAAAATTTCAAGTATTAAAGTAATTTGTACATGTAGAGAGAAAAATGACTTTTTCAAAATATACAGGGGCAGCTGCCAAATTGATGTATTATATACTGTGGTTCTGTTTCTTGAAAGAATTTTCTTCATTATTTTTACAACTAACAAAGGAAAAAATTTAAAAGGGTAAGAAACTACTCTAGTGGGATGATTTTAACATGGAAAATGTCCCTGGGGTTTCCTCTTTGCTTGCTTTCTTCCTCCTTACTCTTCCACCCCCTCCACACACACTTTCTGTAAAACTTGAAAATAGAGGGCAAAACCCCTCAACTTGTAAATCATGCAATTAAAGTTGACTATTTATAAATACAAACGGTGGATCACTGTATAAAACTATTAAATTTGATGTCTTATTGTCTATTGTTAAACTGTGTGAGATAGACGCCTGAAAAAAATCAGAATCCTATGAGCATGATTATTCCTAGCCCGTTGTACAATTTTTCAAATATACATTTCAAAATACCCATATGGTTAATATGACACATTAGACAGTTTATTCTTTTAAGAAGTTATTCCTTTCCAACACATTTAAAGGATTAAATTTGCCCACACATCTATCCTCTACCATGTAACAATTAAAAATCCTTATAATCAAAAAGAAACAAAATCAGTTCTATGAAAATGACAGATAATTTGGCAGCGAGTATCAGTAGCCCAAAGAACTGTTAAATCTTATGAACTGTATTTTCAAATATTATTAAAAACTGTTCAGGCTCACAGTTTGAATTCTCTCATGCCTGACCTAAAGTGTTCTTGTTTTGTGCCCAAAGGATCACGCTAATTTATGAGTTGTGAAGGATTTATGAGAAATTCACTTCAATGTTTACAAGCAGCAACCTCAGGACCCTTTGAATTCCTCCTATCTAGAACTAGTATTAGTGATCAGTGATATCTGGCCATTGCCAAATCTCTGCGGACTACCTATAAGCATGCTACCTGGGGGTCTCAATCCATTTTGTAGAGAAATTTTTTCTTGGCTTTAATTTGTCAATCTTCTATGTACTTTGGTTTTCTAATTTCCTCCCTCTGTAAACGCCACTCTCCTTTCTGTCTTTTTCTTTTCTGTTAGTTGAAACAACCCATTGTTGGATTATTCATTATCTCCCTCCTTCCCCAGAACAGCAGCACCTTAAGTTCATGTCTCCTATCAAGCTGTAAGTTATTACATCAAACATAACTTACATGAAACACACATTAAAATGTCAAGCGTAGCTAGTAATATTAAAAATATTATTTAAAAAGCCTATGTTTTGCCTTCACTAAGCTGATTATCCATCTTGGCTCAGTTCTATGAACTAGCCCTGCTTCCTTGGATAAGACACTGAAGCATTCTGGAATTCACTGTCAATATTTATAAAATTATTAAGTATGACTATATACTTATGTAGTTGCCATTTTTGTGATTCTTATCTAATCATCTAAGAATCATTTGATAAATGTTGTATATTTCTCCTGTGTATGATACTGTTTGAATTACTTTTAAAATGGAACTATTTTGTGCTTATAATTGTCCCAGAATTAGTACAAAAAAGATTTAAGATGCAGCGTAATAAAATAAAATGTTTAAAATATTGCTTAATGAAAAACACAGATAATAAATATCTCTTCAAACTACTAGAAATCAGAACATACTGGCAAGGTGAGAAAGACTTGAAGAAAAGTATAATTTGAATTAATAATTCATCATTAATGTGTATGTAATGTAATGTATAGATTCATCTATACATTCTTCTACTCACTTACCAATTAAGTAAATATTTACTGAGTCCTGCAGCAAGTGTTAGGGACACAGAAATTAGAGTAAATCCTTGCCCTTATGAATCTTAGTAGAATTTTACTAGGGATAAAGAAACACAGAAAAAGAAATGCATATTTTCATAGGTGCTATAAGCATTTGCATAAAAATACAGTGGTCATAGAGAAAGACTATAGTTCATTATATTTGGAACATGGAGGAGGTAGGATCTTTGGTTTTAAATAACAGGTATCAACCATATACCTGCTTTAATATAAGTAAATTATATTAAAAAAGATAGATGATAAGGATCTAGGATGTCTCCAGTGTCCACAAATAAGAATGCAGCTTAGATTCTGGAAGGAATGGGAACCAGAAGCTAAAAAATGGTGTCAGGATTATCTCTAGGTCTCATGCCAGTTTCTGTCTACATACGAAAATATTCAGTAGAAAAAGTGAAGTGACGTGAAGATTTAAACCACTAGAGTAGTAGGGCTGGAATGAAAAGACTCCAGGTTCAATTCCAAGGTTCTGATTTGTAGAATCATATGGAGTGTGTTCCTATACATCAACACTGAGATTAGGCTGTGGACAAGGTTAAGTATAATACGTTCATTTTGGTATTTATTGAGCTTAAAGTCATTGTGCAGTTTCTAGGTAGAGATAACCGATAAACATGTGGATATGTGGAAATGAAACTCAGCCGAAGGGATATTTATAAATGGATTTATTGAGCTCAATTTTTCATAGATAATGGCAAGGTATACTTTGGAAATCAAAATGAGAGGCACTGTGTACAAGTGCAGAGTTACGAATGATCACCATGTGCCTCTGTGGCTGTAGGTAAAGAAATTTGAGTGATAGTATGTGGAGAGGCCAATGTGAAGTGACTTAATCAAAGAAATATTCTATATTTTTTAGGTATATAAAGTTCATGTATGTGAATTTTATCTTCTTAGATGAACAATAAAGCAGCAATCATGTCTTCATTATATGACATTCGAATTGGTATAAGTGCTCAATAAATATTTGATGAATACATGAATGAAATAATAACACTTCAAGAGCAAGGCTAACAATATGTCAAGGAAAATACTGCATTTGAAACAAGATTGCTTTGTCTGAGTGGTTTTGTCTATGTTTATCATTTCAATGGATGACAAAGTTGATAAAGAGTCACTGAACTAATAATATTGCTTATTGTGGTAGAAAAATGGAGTTCATAAATTCTTGAGCAAAAGCTTCTTGTGTGATCAGACAACAGATTACTAACAGTGATGTCTGCTTTTTTATAGCTAAATATTTTGAACTGTACAAATACTTTTAACATTTGAAATTTATACAAGGAAAATGACCATGTTATTTCAAGTCTGAACCTCTCTAGCCTTTAAGTAACTTGATGTTTGCTCTTTTAAGTTTGCTTAAGAACACAATTACATTGAACAGAAGAGGCTGAAGATGCTAGTTTTAGCATCTCATATTTTCAAGCCTAATCATCAGGACACATGTCTCTGATAAGAGAATTTTTAGCACCCAGTGAAAAGTAGGGTGACTGCCCAGAAAATCAACAAAGGTGACATTTTTGGCCTTTACCTGACTACCTGGTTTATGGAAGGAAAGATGCAAGATCATAAAATCTCTCAAAACTAATCTATAGATTTAATGAGATCACATAAAAAATTTAGTGAGTCTTTTCGTGGAAACTGACATGCAATTTCTAAAATTTATATGGAAATATGAAGAGCTAAGGCTAACTAAAATACTTATTATTTGTTTTTTTTAAAATACAGCTGACATAACATGTTAGTTTCAGGTGTACTATATAGTGATTCGACATTTGTATACATTACAAAGTGATTAGCATGATATGTCTAATAACCATCCATCCTCATGCAAAGTAATTACTGTTATTACTAACCATATTATTTACTGTATATTACATTTCTCTGGCTTATTTATTTTAAAACTGGAGGTTTTTACCTCTTAATCTCCTTTCCATATTTTGCACCTGCCCCCTTTCTGGCACCACCATTTGTTCTCTGTATCTATGAGACTGTTTCTGTTTTGTTTCCTTTTGTTTGTTCTGTTGTTTAGATTCCACACATAAGTGAAATCACATGGTATTTGTCTTTCTCTATCTGACTTATTTCACTTAGCATAATACCCTCTAGGTCCATCCATGCTGTAACAAATGGCAACATTTTGTTTTTTTATAGCTAAGTAATATTCCAGTGTGTGTGTGTGTGTCTGTCTGTCTGTCTGTCGGTGTGTGTGTGTGTGTATGTATCTGTCTGTCTGTCGATGTGTGTGTGTGTGTGTCTGTCTCACATCTTCTTTATCCATTCTTCTAACAATGGGCACTTAGGTTGCTTCCATATCTTGGCTACTGCAAATAATGATCTTAATGGCTATGGGAGTGCATATATCTTTTCAAATTAGTGTTTTTGCTTTCTTCAGGTAAATACTGAGAAGTGAAATTGCTGGATCACATGAAAGTTTTATTTTTAACTTTTTCAGGAACCTCCATACTATTTTCCATAGTGGCTGCACCAATTTACAATCATACCAACAGTGTACAATTTCTCCACATCCTTGCAACCCTTATTATTTGTGGTTATTTTGATGACAGCCATTCTGACAGGTGTGAGGTGGTATCTCACTATGGTTTTGATTTGTAATCCCTGATGATTAGTGATACTGAGCATCTTTTTATGTGTCTATTGGCCACCTGTATATCTTCTTTGGGAAAATGTCTACTAAAGTCTTCTGCCCATTTTTCAACCAAGTTGTTTGCTTTTTTGATGTTGAAATGTATGAGTTATTCATGTATTTTGAATATGAACCCTATATCAGATATATCATTTGCAAATATTTTCTCTCATTTAGTAGGCTAAGCAAAGACATTCTTGAAGGAGAACAAAATTAAAGATGTATGCTACTGAATAGTTGATCCTAAAATAAAGCCACATTATTTTAAAAATTTTTGGTATTTCTGTAACAGTCAAATTGACCAGTGGGACAGAACAGATTCTGGTGATTAACTAATATATTTATGGACATTCAACTGATGATAAAGGTGGCAATGCAGAGCAATGAAGCAACTAAATTTTTAAAAGCCTAGGTCAAGGGGATACTTAAACAGAAAAATTAAACATTACCCATTCCTCATACTTTATAAATGTAAGTCAATTGTAGGGGGAAATTGTACATCTCTATATGAAAGATAAAATAGTAATGCATCTAGAAAATAACATGTAAGTACTTCTTGATTTTTAGATAACTAAGTATGTCTTAAATAGTCACACAAAGCACAAAACGGACAACAATAATGAATGATAAATTGAACTACATTAAAATTAAGAGAAATCTGTTCATCAAAAGCCACCCTTAAGGGGCTTAAGAAAGTGAAAAGTCAAGTAGCATAATGGAAGATGTTTGCAAACCATAAAACCCACAGAGTTTTATCCAACTATATAAAGAACTCCTACCGTGAATATGAAAAAAAGATGGACAAACCCCCAATAGGAGAATAGGAAATATGTGAACAGGCCTTTTACAAAACAACACGATCAAATGGCCAATAAACATATGAAACAGCACTCAACCTAGTTAGTTATCAAGAATGATAATTAAATTTCAAATGAAATACCCCTTTATACCTATCATAATGGCTAAAATTTTTAAATATTTAAAAAATACTAGTAAACATGCCAAGCAACTGAGACTCTTCTATACTGCTGTTGCAAGTGTAAATTAGTAGAATTAATTAAATCATCAATTCTGTTTGACAAAAGCTAAAGTTGAGCATTATAACATAACCTATAATCTAACAATTTCACACATAAGTAAACAGTCAAAAGAAATAGGTATATGAGTGGGTAAAAACACATCTACCACAATATTCAAAGAAGCATTATTCATATAGGAATGTATACACTGTGCTATATTCATAAAATGGAATACAATCCAGGGATGAAAATGCATAGACTACTGCTACTTGGAGCAGTCTGGATAAAACTCACACATATAATATGAGCAAAAGAAGTAAGATAAAAATATATACCATACGATTGTATTGATATAAAGTTTAGAATTAATCCTCTGTGTCAGATGTCAGAATACAAGAATATGCTTGAGGAATGGAGAAGGGTTATTAGTAACCAGAATGGGATGTGAGGTTTGTGGAGTGCAGATAATGTTCTATTTTAAAATCTAGTTTATAAATGCATGAATTTGTTCATTTTTCATGATTCTGATAATTTATGAAGATTTCTGACATTTGAGGAAATCAACTGAATGTTTGTGAAGCAATCTAGCTAGCAGAACACAAATTATGGTTATTAGCTATTTTGTCTTTTGGGTCAAAAAACCTTTTGTATATTCACTGGGCATTAGAGGCCCCATACCACTGATTATGTCACAAAGGAATATATTTATTATTTATAAGTAACATATGCTCACTACATACACATTTACATTTCCTGCTTAGTGGAATTGAGAATGATTTGTTACCATCATCACCATCATCAATCTGATGTATTTGAATTGTTAAAGACTTAGATCAATTAATTTCAGAAAGGTTTCCTAAGGTACTGAATCAAAGAGTAAGTTGAATACATGGACTTTTGATTAGCTTCTATTTTTTAGGAAGTTTCTAAAGAATAATTCTTAAATATCTTTTCAGTAAGTGTTGTCACCAGTATGCAGTTTTAAAAAATGTTTTAAATTCTATCATTGACCATTATGTATATAGAGAACTTATTTTTAGTGAAAGAGAAAAAGAGGAGCAAGAATGAGAATAAAGAAAAAAACACTTTAAGGTAAAAATTCTAATGCATACTTAAAAAATAAAATGAATATACATCAAAATGATGTATCTTGGTAAAGTTATGAGCATTTTAATTTATTTCATTTGCTTATAGTATATTTTCTACTTTTCTTAATAGGCATGTATCCTTATTTAGTCATATAATAATCAAATACTCCAATCTTTGATTATGGAGCTTAATATGCACATGTGGTTGTTTACTGACATTTGATTTAAAACTGAGAAAATTCTCACTACTCAAGAAGAAAACTTAAATTTCAGTGTACCTACTGGCCAAGTGATCCTAATACATTTGTGCTTTTTGCCTCACAGGAACTATGTTCCTTCTGGTAAGACTCAGCTGAATAAAGTGAAGGAAGAAAAATAAGTTAAAAGAGAGTTCATACAAGCTGCCCTTTCACACTTGCAGATAGGGTCTTGTAGAAAGGTTGCCTGCACACTGTGCCTCCCAAACTGATGGAAGAGTTTTTAGTTACCCTCTCTTTACCAGTGAGGAACGTGACATGCAGTTAGTCTGGACACAAGTTACTTTGACGTGCTGTTTTGCTACTCAAAAATGGGGGAATTTAAAGAGATAATGGCATATAAAACAAATAATAAATTGCTTTTCTTCAGGGATCTATTTGCCTGTTATAATGCTCAATTTTCTGGAAAGGTGGGAAACCTCTGGGCAAAAGTAATTAATTAATTATGCTAATTAAAATTTTTCATTCATAGTGGGAAACATTAAATTTTCTAACTTTCTATTAATAATCTGTCAAGAATAACCTACTTTATTATTTCACTGAAAGTTGTATTTATAATTAAAACTCCCTACAAATAAGCAAGAAACATAACCTGAGAAAATAATATATATCATGGCAAAAACGTATCATAGGCATCAAAATTTTATACCAGATCTCCAAAGCCATAAGAAGATAAATGTACCTAGTGCTTATTACAGGGCAGAAATGATCATCTCAGGATCTATAGAACTTCATAGTTCTACTGCTAAAATATAAGAGTTCAATTTTGAATGAATTCTCTATAATATTACTAAATCGGGAAAAATCACCATGCCTTTAGGTTTGATAAGCACAGGTCCACATGACACATTCACCTCTAGAAATATACTGTTTACTTAACAAATATACTGTAAGAAATATGAAATATAAAGGAATTGCCATCTTAAGAAATGAAAGCTTTTAATTTATAATCATTTTAATTGCTTGAATTCACACAATGACGTAATTTGCTGAACCATAAGTCTAGAACTTTCATCAGATGCCCAAGTGTGTGTCTACTTCTATCTTCTCCATCTAGTAGTAGTATCTTCAAATTGGAAGGAGTGGAACAGATTTTATGAAGATTATAGAGATTAAAACATGAGACGCCAACACTGAGGTAGTGTCTAAATGAATTCAAAGAATATGTATTCAGAGGAACTATGTTATACAGAAAATATATTCATCACATGTGAAAGAATATAAAGTATTTTTCAGTAAGTTTTGGGAATCCAGGGAGTATAGGAGATCTGCCAGATAGCTAAACACTAGCACATGTTGTTCCAGATTTTCAGACATGGAAAGGGGGATTTCATATGCTATTGTTAAATAAATTTAAATTATACTTTGGCAAAACCCTAGAAAAAAATTTTGTACAGATGGCTTGTGAACATTTAAATAAAGATACATTTTCTAGGAATAAGAATGAACTGACTTAGAATGTCACAGAAAATTAAAATAGTTTGCTTTTTGAGGGTAGTTCCCAGATTGACAGACTGGATGAACACCATACATATAATAAATCTTAAGTTTTATCTGGCATGTAATAAAGCCTTTCAGTACATCTTTATTGAAAGCATGGAAAATGTTTTCACATAGTAACAGAGTTTGAGGAGACCTAATAGGCTGAATAAATGTACTGCTATAATATTTATCATTAGGTTGGTATTTTGAGGGTGGTGCTAAAAGGATATTTGAAAAACTTGCTCAATAATCTGGAAAAAGAATAGAAGGCAAATTTTTCAAATTTCCTGTTGGCACATGTTGGGAAAAACTGTCAAATCAAGGTGGAAACATCTTAATAGACTCCAATTATAGACAGAAACTAGTAAGATAAAATTCAGTAAGAATAAATATAAAACCCTGACTTCAGGCTATATATTCAATTGCAATAGTTTCAATCTGCATGACGTCCTTAATTAAAAGCAACTGATACAGAAAGCCCTTGAAGATTCTGAGGGACCTCAAGCTCAGCGTGAGCCAAACTGCATTTGGTACATAAAAGCTAATTGAAGGTTTACGGTATCAGCATCATGGTAGCTAGAATAATGGAAGAAAAGAGACTAGTGCTTTCTTTGGTACTTTGAGCTACATTTTAAGCTGTAATTGGAAAATTCAAATGGTGAAAGAAATGGTCACAGTGGTGAAGAGCTGTGAAACCATACCATAAAGGTAAGGCCTGAAGGAAACCGTAAAGAAGAAAAGGCTTGAAAGTAATGTATACCTTCTAAGGGCTGCAATGAGAATAAGGAAAGGAGGGAAGGAGAGTAGGAGATAGGAAGGAATGAGTGGAAAGATATTTTTGAAAAGAAGAAAGTTAAAGAAATGAAACTAACAATTTAAATGCCTATTTTTCAAAAAAAAAAAAAAAAAAAAACAACCCAAAAAAGCAGCAGCAGCAGCCTATTTTTCCCAATGAGCTTTGCTAAATGCTTTTAAAGTAGTTGACTCATTCATTTGTAGAGGAAGTTGTATGTTTCTTTTTGACACAAGATGGAGGAGATACATTATTTATGTGGCAAAAGAAAACACACTGCATAGAAGCTAAAGGGAGAGTTGTTTTTGATACAATATGAAGTGGAACTTTATAAAGTTTACAGCTATCCAGCAACAACAGGGTGGGCAGCCTTAAGAGCAGAGTTATTACCATTTCCTGAAGTGTACAGCAAATTTGAGGCTTAATGAGTAATTCTCAAGGATGTTCTGAGAGTAATCTCTACATTTGGAAGTTTCATAATGAAATAATCGCCATTTGGAAGTTTCATAATGAAATAATCACCAATGTCACCTCCAATACCAAAATACGATGACCCTTTATGTTAATAACCAGGGAAGAGTCTAAAAACAAATGCAAGATAGTTTCCAGTAGCCAATTTCTGACTCTGTTTGTTACTGAGAAGAGAAGCCACAAATAAAATCCAAGGATAAACCTAACCTTTAAGTTATTAAGTTTACATTTTTCCTTTCTTTTTAAGTCTTAAAGTTTAAAAAAAATGTTTTGGGGGTTTAAATGCTCTTTTTTGTAATAATGACATTATATATTTACACAGAACTTATTTTGTACCAGGCATTGTTCTGAACACATTAATCATATTAACCCTTTTAACCCTGAGAATAACCCTATGGACTAGACATGATTCTCTTAGTTTTACAAGTGAAGAAAGAGAGGCACACAGAGATTGAATAACATCCCAGGTTGCACAGCTAATCTACGGAAAATCCAAGACCCTAGAGTTCTGAGCTGGTAACTGCTACTCTTTGCTGCTTTTTAATTTCCCCTCATATTCGGATGGACTTGATTAAAAGCAGTGAAACACCCCAAACACTGATAAGACAAAAAGAATCTGCAAAAGCAAAGACAAGGTCTATATATGTGAGTAGTCAAACCACATGAAATTATATTTACAGAAAATACTACTTCTACAGAGCCACATATTTAGTATTTCAGATTAATCCTACAGATATGCTCTCTATCTCAAAGACTCAAACATTCATTTCCACAGTTATCTTTCCACAAGTTAGGGTACCATTATGGATGCTTGTCTAACAGTATGACTGCATAGTCTCTGGACAGACCTAGCCACTGTATGTAACTAAAAACGCAAAATAAAACACATTTTATAATCATATTACTGTATCCAAGAACTGACCAGAAAGTAAGCAATAGTCAGATGCTGCTGATAAAGTTAAGTGTAACATGAAAGCTGATTTTTTTCTCTTTAGGACATTAACCAAAAATGGATTAATCTGAGCTTAAGTTTTGAAGCATTTCAGAATCCAAGCCCAGGGCCCATTCAAATTGAGGTGTGTAACAAAAGATCATTACCATAAAATGAGGCCCCTAGGGCTATACCTACAGTTTAGCAGTTAATTTTACCCTTAAAGAAAATTGCCTGTTTCAAACTCTGGCACTGAGCGTAGGAGGAAAAACTTTCTGTTTTCAGAATTCATAACCATAAGCTGCTCCTTACATCTATCACTAACAAAATTCACACTACAAAGATTATGTTAAAGTTACAGTGACACTTATTAAAATGGTAAGGCAGGTTTTATTTAGGACTACCATGATAGGTATAAGGAGTACTGAAATGGGGTTCTGCAATAGGGGAGAGAGTCATATACAAGGAAAAATGGGAATGTATAGCTAAGGAGCAGTGTGTGTATGCATGTGTGTGTAAGGGGGTGGGGGACAGATGGAAAATTACTGAAAGGAAACACCAGGAGTAAGGGAGGATTCTGGCTAAATCAATCTGACCGGATTCTAGCTGAAGACTGGCCATATCATCAGACTAATACTGGGAAACGGTGTGCGATGAGGGATTTGGTCAGATATTGAAGGTGATCAGATTCTGGCTAGACTGACTCAGAAGGATTCTTGTTAAAACTGGGCTCTTGAGGATATGCCCCGAACTAGTTGCAGAGTAGCTCAGAGAAGCCTAATTACAGTTTGGTCAAGGAGAGAATGTTTGTCAGTAGCTATGAACTGGAAGTAGTTCCAGAAGGAGAAGAGAGAGAAAATGGATCAGAGGCAATAGATAATATGGTTAAGGATTTTTCTGAATCTACAGAATTAATAAGCCCAGTTTTATAAGGTGAAAAATAAACCTATGCATGTCATAATAAAACTGTAGAATTCCTAAAATAAAGATAAGATATAAAATATAGCCACAGTAACAGACAAATTATTTTTAAAGTATCAGTTGGAAGCTAAATATCAGTGGAATGGCATCCCTCAATGTGCTAAGAAAAGTATATACCAATTTCAAAGTCTACATCCAACAAAATTATTCAGTGTTCAATATGGGGAAAAATTTTTCAAGCACACAAAAATTGTGTTTCACTAGGGAATTCTCATTAAAAGATAATTTAAACATATACTTCTGCCAGACCTAAACAAGCAATTCTCCAAGGAAGACATACAAACGATCAATAGACACATGAAAAAATGCTCAATGCCACTAATTATCAGAGAAATGCAAATCAAAACTACAATGAGGTATCACCTCACACCAGTCAGAATGGCCAGCATTCAAAAATTCACAAACGACAAATGCTGGAGAGGCTGTGGAGAAAAGGGGACCCTCCTTCACTGCTGGTGGGAATGCAGTTTGGTGCAGCCACTGTGGAAAACAGTATGGAGATTCCTCAAAAGACTAGGAATAGACTTACCATATGACCCAGGAATCCCACTCCTGGGCATATATCCAGAAGGAACCCTACTTCAAAATGACACCTGCACCCCAATGTTCATAGCAGCACTATTTACAATAGCCAAAACATGGAAACAGCCTAAATGTCCATCAACAGATGACTGGATAAAGAAGAAGTGGTATAATCTATACAATGGAATACTACTCAGCCATAAAAAGCAACAACATAACGCCATCTGCAGCAACACGGATGCTCCTGGAGAATGTCATTCTAAGTGAAGTAACCCAGAAAGAGAAAGAAAAATACCATATGAGATTGCTCACATGTGGAATCTAAAAAACAAACAAACAAACAAAGCATAAATACAGAACAGAAATGGACTCACAGACATAGAATACAGACCTGTGGTTGCCAAGGGGGTGGGGGGTGGGAAGAGACTGGGATTTCAAAATTGTAGAATAGACAAACAAGATTATACTGTATAGCACAGGGAAATATATACAAGATCTTATGGTAGCTCACAGAGAAAGGAATGTGACAATGAATATATATACATGTTCATGTATAATTGAAAAATTGTGCTCTACACTGGAATTTGACACAACATTGTAAAATGATTATAAATCAATAAAAAAAGTTAAGAAAAAAAAAAGTGGGGTGGGAAACCTGACAAGCTAATTTCAATACTCATAAGGAAGAGCTTATGAATACTGTGAAGGAGAGGTGAAGAATCGTCAAAACATCCTTCAAGGTGAGCAATAAAGTAGGAGTGGGAGATTTGGTTAGTCATATATAAAAAAATCTCTATAAAGTTATATTAATTAAGATAATGTGATGGTAGCATAGGTATAAAAACACTTTTGAGTAATAAAATGTGAATCTGGAAAGATTTAGAGGAGAGTTAGTAATGCAGATTAGTAGAAAAATGGAAATTTCAGTAAATACTACTGAATCAATGGTTAGTCAACAGGGAAAAGTAAAATCATGACCCACACTACAAAGGATACATAAAAATCTATCCTGAGAAGATTAAAGAACTAAACGTGAAACAGTATGTGTAAAAAGCTTAAAGGTTAGTATAGGATATTATCCTTAAAATTGGGAAAAGGAAGAATATTTTAAACAACACACAAAAAAATTCAAAATAGACTAGAAAATTTGTTAAAATTGACTATGTTAAAAGCAAATATTTGTTTATCAAAGTCACAACTGAGTTGATTGACAGTCCAAATACTGAGATATTTATAGTACAAAAACTAATACTGTATCTTAAAGATAACAAAAATTTTTAAGACATCAAACACACAGAGAAAAGGGTGAAAGATTTTAATAAGACACTTGACAGAAGAAGAAATCAAAATAGCAAATAACCAAGAAAGGATCTGAATTACATTAGTAATCAGGGACGCACTGATTACAACCAAAATGGATAGCCATTTCACACCTACCAAGTTGGAAAAAGTAAAAAGTTTCAGATACTATCAGGTGTTAGGGGGTGTGTAGAGAGATTTCTGCTGGTAGGAGAATAAATTGGTGTAACCATTATGAAAATAATTTGACATTAAATTGTAAAGCTGAAGACGCAATTTAACTCCTAAACGAGTTTATAAACTTGTAACTGTTGACCTAAGTATCAGGAGATATTCCTATGAATGCTTATAGTGACTGCAATGTGAATAACTTCCAAACAACCCAACTTTACCCAGCAGAGTGGATAAAGAATTTTCGACTCTCTAGTATGCAGATGTTAAAATGTTAAGATGGTATGACTGAATTGCAGGAACATAAAATTCATTTAAAACGCTAGTCACAGAAAAACATGTACTGTATTTTTGTACTTCTATACAGTACATGGACATTCAAAACTAAATATCGTATGTTTTAGAGATGGTTCAAAAAAACAGACATAAAATTTAAGTTAGTCATTATCTCTGAACGGGAAGAGGAGGACAGGATTGGGAGGGGTGGAAGGAACTTTAAAGGTTTTTGGTAATGTTCTTTTAAAATAACTGGGTGTGGGTACATGGATGTTCTTTACATTGTATTTCTTTATACCCAACATATACTTTATAAATGGTTTTTAATTTTGTATGACTCAGTGTTCATTCAAAACATTAAAAATGGGACATCTATTCTGATTGTATGATGCTGCTTCCCAGGAGTATTTAATGTATCATAAAATTAATCATATTAGAAAATGTTTATATGTGTGTTTATAAAGTGATTATGTCTAAATATTCAATAGGCCTAAAAATACAGGCAAAACAACTAATAGTTGCAGATTGCCATTGTTGCTGGAGATGGAACTATGGAAAGGAAAATGAAAGAGAACATTTGTTTTATTTACTACACTCTTCTGTTTTATTTGAACTTACATTTAATAATTAGCACATATATGAGTTGAGATTAAAAAATTCTATTTAATCACATACTGTTAAGTGATATAAGCTCTTTATCTCAGCTCCTTCATCTGTAAAAGGAAGCTAATAATATTACCTATAACTTCTAAAGTTATGAGAATAAAACGAACAGTGGCTGACCCACAGTAAGCACTCAAATGTAAGAAATTGCTTCTATAAAATATAAATAATGTAAAATTAATTTTAAAAAATTTAATACTAGATGATAACACATATCTATGCAATAAAAAATATTTCAAAATTAGATTAAGATGTAAAAGTAGGATCAATTCAGCCTGATTATAGCTACCATTTTTGAAAAACTTTAAACATATGCTTACAGATGTAATGGGTAGCCTATTATTTATGAGTTACAACGAAATCTGACAAAAATCTTTTCAACTCTCTGATTTCATCCAGACTCACCAACTTAGACTATACATGTTACTGGGACGCAAAATGGTTTCGAATGGAGATAAAATAAAACACTGAACTTCTAAAAGAGTCTTCAAAATTTGCCTGTATTTCCCATCTCTTTTTTCACAGACTTGATTCACTTCAGGGTAACTTATGTTGACCTAAACACAACAGTACAAAAATAAAAACCAGAATATAAATTATGAACTAAGTCCTGAAAGGCATCTTTTACAGCAAGATCCCAGAAAACACTTTCATACAACTGGGAGTTGTACCTGTATATCAACCAGCTTCAGTAATTTTAAAAATTGCTTTGGAGCTAAGAATTCAAACAGAAGACACACCGATGCAGTCATCTAATAAGATGAGGAAACAATGAGTGAATGTGTTAGTAAACCAACAGATATGCTGTATTATGTACATAATGTCTCCACAATTTTTAATATATATTACTTTGATTACAACTCCATCTTTTATTTAATTTAGTCATCAAATATCAAAGTCGGTATCCTTCAAAATCACCTTGTCCTAACTCCTGGAATAGTGGAAGGAAACTACTAGCCTCTCCACTCCATTATTCTCTTCGTTCCTCAACATAAGAAACATGATTTATGAGACTCATGTAATTGGTGACTACCAACTGGACCAGGGTAGAGGAAAAAAACAGAATTAAATTCTTATAAATTTAAACGTAAAAGTAATTACTAAGCTTATAACTTGTTTAAAGATTTCATTAGAATTGATTTGGTTAGGGCACTACTTTTCAGACTTTGATATAAATACCAATCAGCTGGAGATCTCACTAAAATTCAGGTTCCGATTCAACAGGTCTAATATGATAGATTTACATTTTAATATCTAACAGATGCCTGTATAATAGTGATTATGTCAATCTAAGGAAAAAAATTTTCATTACCAAGGGACTAGTATACTGGCAAGAGACTTTAGATACTATTTTACATGAATAAAGAACTAATCTCAGGATACCGTTTAACCCCAAAGAGGTAAGAGAGCAAACCGGAAGATTATCAGATGATAAAAGTAAAAAGGGAAATGATTCAGAAGAGGCTTAAGCTCTTAGAATTCAAACTCATCCCCTATTAAAAAGAATATATTCCAAAAGATAAACCTTGGATCTACAGTCTACCGAATTATTTCCCCCCCAAAAAACTGGATCCAAGAACGCTTTGACAGCCAGTCTCCTCAAGCCTTAAATAGGAAGACAATGATATGAGTTACTGGAAAATTCCATTTAGACAGTTAAAATATAGCTTTGTGAAATGGCAACATACAATTTTGACAGAGGAAAGAGGAAAGCCGAGAGGATCAATGAGAACACAAAGGCTTTATACAGTGTAGTTTACAGTAGCAGTAATTTTAGGTGGGAAGCATGACCAGGACATTTATGGAATCAGGAATCTAAGTAGAGGTTTAAGATACAGACTACCAAAAAAAAAAAAAAAAAAAAAAAAGGGAGTCAGGTATATCCATGCTAAGCACAATAGAAATCCGGCTTAAATGTTGGCTGTTTGCTGATGGAATTCTAAATCTCTGGGTGTGACTTCCCAGGGAATTAATGGTGTGAAAGATTTTCTTTTAATGGTTAAGTTCTATGAACTCACAGAAGACCCTACTGGAAAGAAGTTGGAGGAGTACTGAATTAATCAAGCATATGGGATTTAAAGACACTGGTCAAGTGTCTATGTTTGATGAGCAATGAATATGTGGATTCAGCAGGATGAGTGGTGGCCCCCAAAATATCAGTTCTAATCCCTGGAATCTGTGAATGTTACTTTATTTGGAAAAAAAGGTCTTTGCAGGTGTAATTAAGCTAAGGCTCTCTAGATGGGAAGGTTGCCCCAGATTATCTGGGCAGGCCCTAAATGCCATCACATGTATCCTTACAAGAGGGAGGGAGAAAGAGATTTGACACAGATGCTGCAGAGAAACTGGAAGAGGAAAGAAATGGATTTTTTCCTAGAGCCTGTGGAGGGAGTGTGACCCTCCTGACACCTTTATTTCAGCACAGTGGAAATGAATTCAGACTTCTGGCCTCCAGAACTGCGAGAGAATAAATTTCTGTTGTTTCAAGCCACCAAGTCTGTGGCAGTTTGTCATAGCAGCCATTGGAAACTAATAAGCAGTCCCAAGAGAAGACTAGGAGAGCAGTGCTTAAGGTAGAAATCCAGAGATAATGAGCTCGATTGAGGAATATGGATCCTGAGGAAATGTAGATCATCATAGATAAATGAAATGAAGGAGTTAATTTGAAAATAAAACTGATTCGTTTTCATATTATATTTCAAAATTATATTGTTCATAGATTTTTTTTCCCCAAGGAGAGCTACCTACTCTAGTGGAGGGGTCCCAATCTGAGGAAACTCCAGAAACTTTAGAAGTAGTTACAAGTCAAATTTGGGAACAGAACATCAGATGCATTAGATAAAGCAGTAGACAGGTCCTATTGATTCAATCCAAGAATGATGAGCCTAGAATCAGTACATACAAATCGCTTTGCTGTGGTGTTTTACCAAGAATGGATCCATGAGGCTCTATTCCAGGGACTGAGTGTGTTGACAGGTGGGTTACCTTGTGAGCAACTGGGGCTCAATCCCATCAGGTAGAAAGTTGGGTTTAAGAGAAGTTAGCCATTTTCAGTAACACTCTACCTTGCGGATATGGTCTTCGATAAACTGGGAGAAGTCTGCCTTGTTTCCAGGCAAGACCCATATCCACAGTGGGTTTGAAGAGTGAATGTATGCTTCTTCTCAGCTGACCAGTCTCTGTGCCTATTACTTAGCTAATTGCCGTGGTTCATTTATTCACCATCTAGTGACACCGAAAACACTGAAAATCTGATTCTTGCAAAGTTATGATACGTGTATGGTTAAATCCTGATTTGCCTAACTTGTTATGAAGGGCATCACACACTGTGGCTTGTGTGCACATTTAGACATTACTATTACTAAGAAAGCTTACTGGATCAGATACTTAAATTGTGTCCTCGCTTCTCAGACAATTCTGCACACTGATTTTTATCTGTGGAGTTATATGTTTGCTCTTTTTGGAAGTGTAGCTGTCTCCTATTTTCATAGCTAATGGAGTTCTCCACTCTATTTTCATTTTCTCTTTTGTATTCAGTATTTTTCAAGCAAAAGCATGAGGAATTCATTTTTCCAACTTTAACAGTCCAAATGTGATCTCTTGCCTAGGAACTAATGGTTCTTGCAGTGGAGACTAAAATATTTCTATCTTATTTCCATGGTTATAAGCCATGATATAATAGAAAGTGGGGGGGGGGGGGATCTCTATGGACCCGAGAAAAAGAGCTTCAAATACTGACATACTAGCTGCTAATGAAGAAGCTGCCATCGGATTTATGTGAGAGATAATAGCACTGCTGCCACAGATTCAAAAGAATCATATTCTCTGATGTCTCATTCATAAACCATCCTTTTTTATTATAAAGTAAAATGAAGATATTCTGGAATCATTTGGGAAATTAGCACAAGCTGTAATTTTAAAATTCCAATCTAATATATAGATAGTATTGGCACTTGGGTGGAATGTAAGTCATGAAAATTGTATTTCTATCTTTTAGCTCATAGGTTGGGTTTCTATTCATTATGAGGCAATTCAAAGCTCTTAGTCCTACAATCTAAGTGCCCTGCTTTGAAAAATTTCCACTTCTATAATCATTAATAAATAAAATGTCTTTAAAATAAATATATTGAAGGGCAAATCTCAGAGACAAAAATCTCAACAACTTATCTCGCCGTTTACTCCCGTCCATATACATATATTACCTCTTCTTTCCTCAGACTGCTGCAGGTAAACAATGTGCTGTTACCTATTGCTTACTATGCCTGTTCTTATTGTCTGCATGCTAAGCAAGATGTTATTTCAACTGTTAAATCAACTTTTAGCTGATGTCTGTAGGATTTACTAACTAGATGGAATCCCATAGAGAAAATTAAGTCCAAAATTCTGGTTTTTGCTCATAAGAGAAGACAAAATAATAATTTTGTATTTTATGTGGTTAAATAAATGAAAAGGCAAGAAAAGCTGATTCTCAGGAAAAAGTAGAGGTAATTATTTGAATATATCAATAATAGCAAATATAAGAAAACTAAAATTAACAATCTACTATTGTTTCATTTTGTAAATGGCAATAATTATGACAGATCCCTCAAGGATCAATCAATTTTTCCTTTTAATTTTCAAACGTAAAAACATTTGAGTGGGAAGATTCAAATTTTGTACCTGCTGAATTATAATTACTTTTAAGCCCCTCCCCCTTCATTCTTCCTTCCTTCCATCAGCTTCTGAAAAGATTGGTTAGAGTCTCTATGTTATGATCAGCTCTTTACGGAGACAGTCTGTAATATTCCTATTGTACTTCTTCCTGACAAAATACCACTGGACTAACTAAAGAAGGGAATAGGATTTCATGTAAAATGTGGTCATTAACTGCTCAACTGGACTAATTAAAGTCAGTCATTTTACTTGTATTATTTAAATCTTATAGTAATCCCTGATACATTTTAAAACTCAGTTGATGGCTTTTAAAACTAAAAGAAAAATCAATATTAATTTAATGTCATGGAAAGAGAGACTATTTCCGGATAAATTCAATGTCTAAGGAAGAGACTTACAAATCTATTTAAATGGAAAGATCAGCCATAGAAACTTAAAGTAAATCAAAAGCTAACCAGCCATGGCTGTTTCATTATCTCCAAGTGAAAGGCAATCTCTGGAAATTGTGTGCTTATGATTAATATAATTTATGTGGCCTATCTTTATTTCCCTGCCAAATGTCTGCAGAAAAATGAACAGCTACCAAATCTTCCTTTCACTGATAATAAGAGACAAAGGTTAAAACATTTTATCAGAAGAAATTCAGGTATTCAACTTATATTTGTGGAGCACCTATTAAGCGCCAAGATAGGCACTGAAAATACCAGGATTCTGCCTGAATCGAAGGCCTCTATACAGGAGAATAAATGACAGTGAAGATTATACAATTCAAAGAATATACTTTCATTATAATTCATAATTATGAAACTTATTTCAGAAGTGTACCAATTTATACCATTCATAAGGTAAAAAACCTTTTGACTTTTATTGGTTTAAATTAAATGAGGTATTAAAAACTTGTAAACGTGGAATAAAAGTGAGTTATATAACACTTTTATTTCACATTTACACCTATAAGGAATAACTATTTTACTATTTATTAGGAATTCAAATTTGTGATCTTCTATCAAGGTATCTTTCATGTCATAAGAGGTTTATTTATCTATCTATACTGAAGCCCAGGACTTATCAAACTAAGAGTTAGTTGATGTGGGTTATATTTTTAGTATGACATTAATTAATATTTTTGTCTTCGAATTTCTCTATACCAAATATCAACAAGGTTTTTTTTATAAAGGGCCAGACAGTAAAAATTTTAGGCATAGGCTAGTCTCTATAACAACCACTCGATTCTATAGCTATAGCAGGAAAGCGGTCAGAGACAAAACATAAACAAATGAGTACTTATGAGCTTCCATAAAACTTTATTTCAGAAACTTGAGGTGGGCTGGATTTGGGCTGTGGGACACAGTTTGCCAGTCTGTGCTATATACCATAGGTATATTTCCTTATTATCAATTGTAAAATCTTTTTTTGCCTTTATTTTATGTAGTAACTTTTTATAAGGACTTAGTCCTTCCTCATTCTTTTTCAAAAAATAACAGTGAATCTCAAATACAACGATATAATCATAAAGCATGTTTCATTAGACCTTAACAATTATGTACTTTAACTCTTAATTTCCTGCAAATTAATGATCATAGCATTTTCTTAAGGTGGTTTTATTACTACATGATGGCATGGTTGTATAAGTTTGTATCTTTTACTTATGGTAGTTTCCACTGAAAATCTTATCTATTAATCAAGTACTATACTTTGGAGCTACATAGTGTCATGCAACTTTGGAATAGGGACCAGGGAAAGATGAAAGATAAAAGGATCTGTCCTGTGCTAGGTAAAAGAGCCTCCTGAAATTCTCACAGCATGTAGAATGTTGCTTTTTCCACTGTACCATGATAATTTTGAAGCTGACCTTATTAATGTGCATCATTGCCAGTTATATTTTAATTTTAATTTAATTTCTCAGTTGGATCCCTATAGCCTTGAAGTTATTTGAGTGAGCATTACATTTCTCTTCATAAAGATGAATGGTAAGTACCTTTTTTTTGGCATTATACTCTATACTTGACTATGCAATTTGCATGCTTCATAATAAAAAAGATATAGGAATACTAGCTCATTTGGAAAACATATAAGCTCTTTTATTAGAAGTGAATATTAAATATATTTCTTCAGCGTCTACACAGTAAAATCTAGCACGTAGATTACAATAATTGAGGACATATGCCCCTTAATAATTGTTGTTTTCTTTAGTAACAATAGCACTTTCTTCTGGCTAAATGTTTTCAAGTTATTCAGGGGAAAGGAGAAGAAAGGATGACACAAAAAATACCTAATTCCTAAGGAGCTGTTTGCTTTTTCATATTTGTTGGGGGTGACTAAAGAATCATGATACATGGTCTATGATACCACATTTTTACAGCAGAACACGACTGATGAAAAGTAAGGAATCCTTTCTAAGTTTTACATTAAGAATTTTTAAATTAAAACAACAAATTAATACAATTATTCTGGAGGGGGTATTTTTACAAAGCCCTCAAATTTCTGCCATTGCCTATATATCTTTTGATACCTAATTGATCTTTTTTTTAAATATATTTTTCTCAAGATTTTATTCTTAAATCAAAGTTAAGTTTGTGTGTGTGAGTAATATAAAGAATAACTCATTCATTTACATTTTATTTCAATGAGATAAGGAACCAAGCATGATTTTATTTGACCACGCACGCCCGTTCTACTCCATATTTTGGTAAGAAAATTTGGGATTTTTATATACAGATAATATATAATTATTTGTCATATTTATATTAAAGTTTGTGTGTATATATGTGTGTGTGTGTGTGTATGTATATATATATATATATATAAATATATATAGCAAATAGCTAGATGGAGTATTTGTTTACTAGGCTTTGTTACAAAGTTTTCTGGTTTTTGTACCCAGATCTCCCATTTGGAAGGATGCTATTGTTAGTTTTTGATTCCTGAAAGCCACATCTCTCCAAGGGATAGTGGAAATATTCTCCTATTCCTTCTGTGGTTGAATTTCACAGCCCTTTTGTGATTTGATGAGTGGTTTTTTTTTTAATACATTGCAGATACTTAAATCTAAATTGAATTTTTAGAACTGTAGAGATGTTGTATGTATTTGTGCATTTTCATGAATGTTGCAATGAAAAATGAAGGTGACAATTCACACTGCACTGTTAACTAGCCACTACTATATCCTGAAAATTCGTCTTTTCAGATAAAATAGCTTAAAATGCCCTGGAAGAGTCCTCATTAAAAATGTTTTGGTAAATTGGGAGTTCAAGATTTGCAGATACTAACTACTATACATAAAATAGATAAACTAACAAGTTTATATTGTACAGCACAGGGAACTATATTCAATATTTTGTAGTAACCTATAATGAAAAAGAATATAAAAACAAATATATGTATGTGTAAGTATGACTGAACTATTATGCTGTACATCAGAAATGGACACATTATAAACTGACTATACTTCAATCAATCAATCAACACTTTTCTCTGAAAAAAAGTGTTTTGGAAAAACAAAAACTCAACTAGAACAAAAATAATGACTATATTTTCACTATTTACTCTTCCTTTAAATATCACTACTGTTTTTGATCACATTGTTAAGATGAAACCTGCTTATTAAGAAAATCTTATGGGCCATTTTTATTTCTTAAATGTTAAGCAGTTTAAAGAAAATACTTTTACTTATATGGAAGTTAATCCCTAAAAACAGTAAACATAGCTGTGCTCTGAAATATCTTACAAGGCTTATTTGAGAATTACACTACTAATACGGATCACCCACTGCGGATCGGGTGCCCCTGAGGAAACACAACTGTCACTCAGATTTGGGTGATGTGGCGATCAATTTGTTAAAAGGACAACATTTTCAATATGATTTTTGGAGCTATATATAACAAATCTGAACTATGTCCAACATTTTGTCAGGTCTCCAGAATTCAGCTGGTAAACAACAAACCAAAATCAAGTAAAAAGATAAATACTCTAAAAGGAATAGCTATATGATCACTAAATTAGAAAATAAACTTTTCTTTAGATTAAATTCCCTAGTAATTTAATGTGTTTCCTTCAAGTGTATGAATCCAAGTTCCTGATTTTTTTTTTTAATTTTTCACTAGGCAAAGTTGATCTTGTGCAATAGTTCAATTCTTTTGGAATTTTACTTTAAAATTGAGTACAGGCATTTCTCTGAGCAGTGGATTCTTTTTCTAGACTCTTTTAAATGATCACTACTCACCATACCTGCTGAGGAACCCCTATGCTTACTGGGCAAGTTAGGGAGGGTCTGGAAAATCAACCAGTAGGACTGACACAAGATCAACTACTTTCACCTGAATGATTAGAGTTTGCATTATTTTCCTCCTTCACAACAAGCATTTGAGACAGATATCTATATATCTATCCATATATCTATATATATACATATATATATAAAATTTTAAAATTAAGATTACATTTTTGGGAATTGGTAAAAATGGGTGTTTTACAACATGGGACGCTATACTGGAATCAGTAATTAAAATAGGATCTAGAGAAATTCCCAGTACTTCAGTGTTCCTACATCTGCTACCAGTTGTCTATACCTCAGCCATACATAGAACTGCAAGGTTTCTGCCCATATTCAGTACAAAAGACTATCTCATCACATCCTTTGCTTTTTAAAAATCACCCTGTTTGTACACAGTACACTGGGCTATGCTCAGAAGAATGATGTTAACAGAAAACTATAAGAGAGCTCAGTATATGAGAAAAAATTCAATTTTCCAGAGGTTTCCTACACTGAATTTTCTTTAAAGAGAATAAAAACTGAAAGCTATGTCCTTTTGTATAGAAGAAAGGAGGTCATATTGAAAGGCTAAGAATCTGCTCTGATGAAAACACAATGGTAATTAAACTCCAATTTTCTTATCAAGTAAGTGAAGAAAACACACACAGACACATGATTTTCCAAGCATTTTGTCTTGTTATCGCTATCAGTAAACAGTTTGTTTCTCTCAAACTTTAACTCTTTGAGCTTCCAAATGATCTATTTCTATTAAATGGAGGTGTAACACTGAGAAATAGTCTTTATGCTCTATTTATGTAGATTTCAGTATATGTAGCAGGGTCCAAATTTTCGGGACAGATTATAAAGTATCACAGTAAACCTAGGCTTATAAAGGAGAAACACGAAGCCATACCATGTGCATAGCATTAAAAAAAAAAATCTTGTTTGTACTAAGCTTTAAAAAAGCCAAAATACAACTCGTACTAGAATTGCAGTTTTATGCCACTCTGACGTAGTAAGGGGGAAAAGAACAGAAGTACTGACAAGATTATGGCTTTCAATATATCTTCAGAGCCAAACTCTAGGAAACTTACTAAGTTGTAAGTACCTAGAAATTCTATGAACATATATTTTCTGAGGGACAAATATCATTCCTCAGGTAGTGGTTCCCTCGTTACATATACTGGATATAAAATGTTAGGAGATAACATGAGCAAAATTATGTCCTAAAACATACAGAAACCTAATGTAAAACACCTTTGGAGAATCCCACGGCTCTGCTCATTACACGAGAATCAGTGCCCTCTGATGAGTGCACTGTGTGACTCAGGACATGGGAGATAGGACTGACCTCCTTTCACCTAAAATCAGGGTACCTCAAGAAACCTATCCTGTCTGACTTTGCATGGAGATTTTTTTTCATATTATTATTTATGAATACTGTCCAAATGCAACCAATCTCCACTCTGTTTTGTCCACATATCCCCAGTTCAGGGTTCACTCATCAGAAACCCAAAACTTTGCTCTAGTTCCCCAGGCAACAACCTGAGAATTTACAAAAAAAAAAAAAAAAAAAAGGGGGGGGGGAATTTCTCTCAAAATCTTTATAATTTCTGGAAATATAGGTGAGGCATGTAATGGGAGCCAATAAATAATTCAGCACCTAAGGTCTACTTTACATTTCAGAAGTATGCCTTTCTCACTTTTATAAATTAAGGCAAAAGTAACAGAATTAGAGTGAATAAGTATGGATTACAACACATCATCAGAACCAAGTCTGTAGGAAGCTTTTGGAGTTGTGAGCATGGGGAAAAGCCTAACACCCATCTTTGTTTAAAAAAAAAAAAACTGATACACGAATAAGTTTACGTGTACCACTAATGTCTGTGATTCTAAGTACACTCCATACAAAAAATTATGGTTAGCCAGGAACAAATTTCTCTCATTCTTCAAGATCTTTATTCAATAAATAAAAAAGAAATTATTCAATAAAAAATATTTACTATACCAATAATATTATAAGAAAGCAAACAAATCATAAAACATTTGAATCAAAGCTGTATCTTACTTAAAACTGTAAATTCATTATCTATGACATTAAGTTGGGTAAGGTACCTATGTATGAAAAGTTTTGCTAAATAACTTACTCATTCAAATTGAAAAAAAGTGGTCTATTTACAGTATGACTTTGAAAAAACTACGCAAAATAGAGTAAAACTTACATAAAATTAAAATTTTCTATTAAAAATGTAAAGCCCTATAAAAGAGTCAATGTTAAAAAAAGACACAATGCAACTAGTTCTTTCAAAGAGCCAACTCCCAAACTTAACAAAGGTGTTCTCTCTCTTGACCTTGCATTCTCTTTCTCAGAACAATTCTCTTTCTTATCTCATTTGAGCTTCTTGAAAATTCTACATTTGGTATTTACCACTCCACTGAAATCTCTCTCTATAAGTCACCCAAATTTCCAAATTCGTAAACAGAGGAAACATAAATTCATAAACAGAGGAAAATTTTCAGCCTCCCTTCCTTAACCTTTCAGTGGCAGTTCACAGCATCCACCACTCCTTCCTCCACATAAACTTCTCCTCTCTCAGTTTCTTAGTTCTCTCTTAGAGGTCTCCTTCTCCTTAGCCTGTCCTGTTTGCATGCTGTTAATCCACAGGTTTTCTGCCTTCTGCTCCTCTTTGCTCTCCCTGAGAAATCTTCACCCTTCCTTCTGCTTTAGCTTTCATGATCATGCCAAATGTGATGGGAAGCTGAGGATTCACTGCCACTTTATTCCCTGCTACATGTCCATGATTTCTAACAGAATTTGTTTAAAAGCCCTTCCAGATTTGCTCATTTGCCAAATCTATCACACTATGAACTGAAAATGGAGTCCATTTCCCCAGATGAGGTTTGATAATCGTGGGCAAATTTGCACCAAGGATATGGGAATGAATCCAAAGAAATATCAACTAGTTACTTCTCACAGCGTCTTTTGCCAGGATATAGCTCACAGATGGTTCAACAACTTTAAGTTGAAGAATAGCAACTATGCATAGAACTTTACTGCCAGGATCTCTGAGCCTTTTACATTAATAATTGAAATAAAAGGAAAGCAACAAAAATATTCTTAAGAATAAATCAAATCCAGTAAATTTCTGGCTTGGGCAGCTTGTCTTCTGCATGTGTGTTGTTCATATGTCTGTGTTACCTATGTCTGCTGTTTATATTAAAAATGTATCAGTATATTTTTCAAGATACTTGTGTAATTTTCATTGTACAATAGATGGTCAAAGGTAAAAATCAGTAAGCTTATATAAAATTACTATTTCACATGGAAATAACGGTTGTAAATAATTATTTAGATAATAACTAACATTAGGTAATGTTTATTAATTATTAATGTTAGTTAATTGTTAATGTTTAACAATACTCAGATATTTAAAATCAGTAATCACAAATGACATTATCTAAAAAGTAAACATTAATTGCTGGGGAAAAAGTACAGAGACGACATTGGCTGAGCTTCTCTAGTTATTCATATCAAAGCAAAGATAAGATATTTTATTATAGGACCATAGAATTTAATCACTGGGGACATCTTAGAATTTTCACAGAAAAAATTTTAGGAATTTATCATTTGTACAGGAGGCTATTGTGTCTAGAGAATATCTCTTTCTTAAGCTTTAATTTTTCTTAGTAAAATCTCTTATTAACATGTTTATCAACCAAAGTTATGCAAGAATTGTATTTCTGTAATATGTAACAAAGTTGCAGGAACAAGACTATTTTTAATTGGATTATTCCTATCTCTGTTAAGCTTTCCTCAAAATAATTAAAAAATAATGCATTCACCCAGAGGATAAAATGTTCAAGCAGGAAAGGCAACATAAATACATGAGAGAAAAGGGGACAAACTGCAGTTTGATCCAATAAATTGTCTGGCATATTTATTTGTTTTCCATTATGTGCAAGGTGTTTCAAAGGATTATGAAAATGAGATGGAATCAAGATGAGTACTCTCTTCTCACAGCAAATGACTTTTTAATAAAGCAATTAATTGAACTGTTTTCCTCCAAAGAAGGTCACAGACAATATTAACTATCAGAACTTTTAGAATGTCACACTGTTGCTAAAAATTAGGAAAAACCTTGTTACATTTAGTTCTATTAAGTTACAAGAGGAAACTAAACACAATCTTTTTAATGAAGATTACTGGCGGGGCTACAGTTTCTTCACTTATTCACTGTCTCAGAAAGCTAACCATTACTGACCATCCTATTATGGAGAATACTACAATACCTATCTACACACACAGATATACAAATATCTTCAGGAGTGAGGGTCTGCATTTACACTGACACTTCCCATAAGCAGACAAAAAAAAAAAAGATAACTGCAGCCAGTACAACCCCGAGGGGTCTTGGGTTTGGATACAGTACTTCAGATGGTGTCTTCCTTTCATTATGTCCTAAGAGCTATGAGTTGGGAGGCCAAGAGACAAGCTCACTGTAATACTGTATGGTTCCCATCTTCTAAACCATGTTTCTGGTAGCTGACACCCTGGAATTCCTTGTCTAAATGATGTCAAGCCCAAAATCAAAGCCTGTATCAGTCTCTTCCCCAGGTCCACCTTCCCAAATGTAGACCACATATACAGTGTGATTATCCCTAACGTTACAGGAATGACCAAGAAATCGAAGTTGTATGAGAGAATGGAGCTGGACAGGGTATACAGGTGGGGGAGTTCGGAAAAAAAGAAAGGTGGGCCAGGGACCAGCTTTTCCTCTGTGGCCATATCTGCACTTTGGCTCCAACTGTCCTCCCCATGAGCTCTTCTCCTTCTCCTGCTGAATTCTGACACCCCTCAAGGCCAGGTTCCTAGGCAGACCACTGATTCCTTAAACAAGTTATACATGTTCCTTTGCACTTACATGACATTATGGTTGTTTACTTATCTATTTCCCCTGTGAACTCATGAGTGCTCATAAAATACTTTATTCAGTTTTTGCATCCCTTGTGCCTTTCCCTGTGTATGTACTAAATTTCCATGTAATGGACATTAATGGATTCTTTGCAAGTAAATAATAATACCAATTTCCAATTTAAACAAAATCTGAAAAACAGTTCCAGCTGCTTAGTGGGTGACCCAAACGAATTTAACCTGTAATATCCCTGTCACTGAACTGCTATTCTAAATACGTCTCATAGAGTAACTGGGGTTTTTGTTGATATGATACTCTGTTAAATTGGAATATGGATACAAGGGAAAAGGAAAAAATGGTTAGAATTAAGGCAAAGTTAATAATTCCAAAAAGTTATGACTAACTGTTGAACACAGTAAGTACTCAGAATCAAAAGGATGATTGCTAATAGAAACAAAAGCAATGGCGTAATGGAAGTTTGTCTTTTAGGCTATTCCATGGAGACTTTATTCTTGGTAGCATAATTTCACCATCACAGAAAAAGGAAAAACACCATTTCTGTGTGTCTTGTATTATTCTGTATAACTGGGTGAAACTGTCCTCGTAAAAATGCTAAGTAACCACAAACATAGTTTTATTGAAAAAATATCAAGATGCCTATCAACCACTAAATATTTATTTCCACCAATTACAATGATATGAAATTTCTGCCTAAATATCACCCCATTTAATTTTTAAAATAAGCCAAAGTTAAAATTCTATTCAGTTGCCATTTGTTGAAGATATTTTTAAACTCAGCACTATGCTGTGCGTGTTCCAAGAGAAATAATAATGAGTAAGCCATTAACCACCATGAAGATTTCCCAGGAAATTAAATCAAACACATTTGGAAAAACAAAAAGAAGCAAGAAAATAAGTACTCAGCAAGGGCCTTGGAAAATTTAAGAAAAAGGTCATTGGTGAAAGCTGAAAGTTTCAATTTGGTTTCATGGAGGCTGAATGCTTTCCTGGATCTTGAAGGGTAGAATTAAATAATTAAAAGGGGGAGGGGAGTTTGGGGATCTCAGAGCTAGCGGTGTGTATGCTCAGGCCACTCATGACGGCTGTTCTCTTGGTCTCTGTACATCCCCTGCTCAACCAGTGCCTGCTTCACCTGTAGCCTGCTCACAAGGCCGACCTTCCTACATACTTGCCCCAGGCCCCAGCTAATGATGTTCCCAATAGCTTACCCAAGGGGTGGTTAGGGGTGGTTAGGGGTGTGCCCCTCTGCTGGTTTCCCTGGTAACCAATGAACCAAACCAATGTTAATTCCCCCTATAACTGGTAACCTCCCCCTGCCCCTGCAAGGGAAGAGTGACACCATGTTCCGCCCTGCTGTCACCTGCACACAGTGGGGTTTTGCTCCAGGACCTTGCTTCAAACTTATAAGCTCCCTCCTATCAGTTAAACTACAGTCACTCTCTGTCTCTGACTCTGGGTTCTTTCCTGGGTCTTGACACTGGGCAAGTACAGGCCTTGGAACCTACAGGGTGCAGAGCAACAAAGTGGATCATGGTCGTTTATGAGAGGTAACACTATTGGAGCCAGGCAGATTGAAGCAAGTAGCTATCTGTTTTAAGATAATATTTTAACTCATTAGAATCAAACATTAACCAACTGCCTGATTAGATCGGTTCAGAATGGGATACAAGAGACAATAATATTCATTGGAAATTAAGAAAACAGGTAATTCTGAAAAAGCAACTTATTCATTACTCTACCAAATAATTAACCCAAGTCAAGTAAAGAAATTAAAGGCTCTATGATACACCTGCACAAGCCTGACAGGGGCTGTCGGAGTGGTGGCCTGAGATCTGAGTACAGCTTTTGTATGTGTGGCGGAGGAGGAGTGTGAGGAAGGTTGATGACTTCTAAGTCGCTGATATAAACTCAAGGTGTACAGTGTATTGCTCAGTAACATAAAAAGACTGGTACGGGTCATTATAGAAAAGATTAATAGATATAGAACAAATGGAAATACGAGTTTATGCCTCATTTGTATGATCTCCAGAGGAGCTGTACTTAGTCGTGAACTTATGATCATATTATCTCTAGAAAGGAGAAGTCCTCCAAATAAAACTTACAGATTAATAACCTCTAAATATATACTTACAGCCCAAATCACTCCTGAGCTTGAAATTCCCATTTTCACATGAATTCTTAACATTTATAGTTTAACACTTCAAACATGTCAAACTCAACATGCAAAAGAGAATTCTTCATTTTCATTCAAATAGCCACACAGCAGTGAATGTTCCACCATGCACCTAGTTTCTTAAGGCAGAAATCTAGAAGGTATTATTTTCTTCTGGTTTGTGACAAACCTCTGCTTACTTCTACATCTAATGTGTCATTATGTTTTAATAATTAAAGTTTAAATCAATCTATTTCTAAAATATATTACGAATATCTCTACCTGCCTATGTCCATAGCTACCACATTTATCGATCATATCATTTTCTCATCTGAACTTCTGCAGCCACCCTCAACCGGTTCCCTTGCCACCTCTAATCTTTCCCTATACATCAACTTAAAACGTAAAGAAGATCCCGTCCTTTCACTACTTTACCCTCCTTGAAGTCTTCTATCGCACATAGAATAAAAATTCAAATGACTTCCTGCATCTTCTGATCCTTCTTGCTCTCATCCTGGTCTACTTCTCCAATCCTATCACATAACATACGTTCATTGATCACTACGCTCCTGTCACATTTTTCTTTCCTAACTTCTGCTGTTTGTCCTTCATTTTACTCCAGTTTTCACAAGGCTAGCACCTTCTAATTATTCAAATCTCTGTTTAAATTTCCATTCCTCAAAGAGGCTTCCCACATCTGAAGTAGCTCTATTCCACCCTCATGCCCATTTTTCTCCATTCCTTTTCATTGATTTCATAGCATTTACAACACTTCATAAAGACCTTCTGATCTGACAGCTATTCTGTTTAGGCCTCTTATTCTGTGAGAGCAGGAGCCATGTCTGCTTGATTCACTACTGTATTTCCCTTCACCTAGCATGGTACTCAACAGGTACTCAATACATAACAGGTACTCGATACATAACAGGTACTCAAGTAACATTTGTTAACAAATAGATGGATTTGGGGTATATTTACCAATATATAGCCTTCTGAAGCACTCTGAAAAAATATTTAAATGTTAATCATACTGATACTTTCCCTTAAAATTTTGAGACAAGATGGGATATAGGTATTTAAACAAACAATCAAGCAACACAATTTTAGGTTCAATTGGTGATGTGAAATTGGTACAGCCATAATGGCAAACAGTATGGATATTTCTTAAAAACTGAGAAGTAAAATTACCATATGATCCAGCAATCCCACCTCTGGGTATACAATCCAAAGAAACAAAATCAGCTTCTCAAAAAAATATCTATACCTCCATGTTCATTTCACCATTATTTATAATAGCCAAGATATGGAAATAGTATTGTGTCCACTAATAGATGAATGGATAAGGAAAATATAGTGCATGCCTACACACACACACACACACTAGAATATTTTTCAGGTATAAGGAAAGAAGAAATCTTGCCACTTGTAACAACATGGATGAACCCGGAGGACGTTAAGCTAAGCGAAATAAGTCAGCCACAGAAAGACAAATACTGTATGATCTCACTTATATGAGGAATCTAAAAAAGTTGAACTTGCAGAACCAAAGAATAGAATTGTGGTTATCAGGGGTAGGCAAAATGGGGAGATGTGGGTCAAAGGCTAAAAACTTCCAGTTTTAAGATGAGTAAAGTCTGGAGATCTAATGTACAACAGGAGGACTAAGTTAATATTAATAATATTGTATTATATATTTGAAATTTGCTAAGAGAGTGGATCTTAAGTATTCTTAACACAAAAGAATGGTAACTATGTGACATGATGGATATGTTAATTAACTTGACTGTAGTTACCATTTCACAATGTATACATATATCTAATCATCATGTTGCACATTTTAAATACATACAATTTTTACTGTCAGTTATACTGCAATAGAGCTGAAAAAATGGTAAAGGTAATATATAATTCAATATACCACTATTCTATATATCACTATTCTACAGTCCATCATAATCTTTGATGTACAAATCAAGAATATACAAAGGCTTTCCAAAATGTCTCTCCTTACAATAGCAAAAGGCTCTTGCTACTTTCAAACCAGGTTGATTCTTATAATTGTATTTGAGAAAAATGAACCTCTTAAAACACCCAGTGTCATCTATTAATTTCACATTTCACCTCATAATTTAAAAGTGACTTCCATTTGTTAGTGAAGTACCTATCAAAAACATGTCTGTAACTATGCTTTGTTCATTTTTGAAATGAGGAAACTGAGTTGTAAAGGAATATTACAAGTTTTTGAAACTTCATAAAAATAATAGTCAATTTTTCTGAGATAAGTAAAAGCTACTCTAGAAATACTTGGTTTTCATAGTTTGGTTTTTGGTTAAATTAAACAACACAGCATATCAAATCAACTACATAGTGATATAAAACCAGCCAGTTTAATATGTTAACAATGTCCTAAATTATCATGTACATGTAAACAAAACTTGCGACTAAATACTCAAGATGAAATGGATATCTGAAATGACAACGATATATAGACAGCTAGATTAAATGAGAGATAACTCAGATCTTAATAAAATACTCCTTCCAGCTGAAATTTTCACGTGATTAAAACAGAAAAAACTGGGGAGAGGGTGGATCACAACCTCCATCTGCCTGAATAATTTAACTCAGCGTGCCAGTCTACCCTTACAACTTGCCTATGGTCTAAGAGAACAGAGGTAAGACAAATGGCAAAAGTTACACAATGCCACACTGTTATTTACTGTAAAGGCCTAAGTAATTTCTTAGATAGAGAAAAATTTGGTATTTTCCCAAATGGGTTCAGATAGAGTAATTATGGGATTTCTGAACTAAAAATCTTAAAGCCAGGAGATACATACATACTGTCCAAAATTCCTCCATGCAAACTTGCACATATTTTACAGAAAAAAGGGGAACTCTTTCTTAGAGCAATGTTTGTAAGTCAAAATAATATTCTCTTTTCCTATAAGAAAGCAAACATTATATGGCAGGATAAGAGATTTAAGGTTTTCCCCTAAACCTCCCATAAAACTATAAAACTAAAACTGAGCCATGATATTAACTCTGTTAACCTAGAATGAATTTTACCATACTTAGTAACAAACAAACATAAAATCATATGTAAGCCATCATATATAGACCATCATAAATATTAAAATCATATGTAAGTTTCTCACTTATTTTGTATATTGTAAGATACAGATGGAGGGAAGAAAGAGGTACTGTTAAGGACCAAACATTTTTAATGACTTCCCATGATTCAAGTGATTTATAGTTACAGAATTTTTAATAGCAAAGACAGTTCACAAAAAGGTTAAATTTACAAGACTTGAGGCAGCTTACGATGGGATTAGCAAAAGCATCTAGTAATCCAAAGTAAGAAAAGCAGGTGAGGTTTAAACGAACTGGAGAATACTTGAATTAAATCAGCACATCTTTCCTGTGAATCTAATTAGCTTACATTATAAACTATTCTTTGATTCACTCCAGCCATTCAAAATTGCTTAAGCATTCAGCTAAGCAGTAATTTTATTTGAAATTACTCGGACTTTATATGCACGAATGGTCATCGTTTGTGTTTTCATTTGTTTTGAGTTAACAAATATGACCTTCCTAGATATATCAGAGGTTAATACTGTATTTAAAAGTTACTTTTTAAAACACCTTTATTGTGGTATGGTTCCTGTACGGTAAACTACACATATTTCAGATGTACAGTTTGATGAATTTTGATAGATGTGTACACCCAAGAAACAATCACCACAATCAAGATAGCTAACATTTCCCTCACTCCCCAAGAGGTGTAATTTCCAAATTCCCAGTTTATCCCTTCCCACCCCTTTTACTCCCCTGGTAACCATAAGTTTGTTTTCTATGTCTGTGAGTCTGTTTCTGTTTTGTAGATAAGTTCATTTATGTCTTTTTTTTAAGATTGCAGATATAAGCAATATCATTAAAAAAATTCTTTATTTTTCACTAAATGAATTGCAAGTTCTTAGCATGTACTATTCCTAGCATGCTCAGAATCTCACCAGCTTCACCCAAATCATTAGGTAACTCATCCTTCCTATGCCATACTACTTTCACCTCTTTTCTTTTTAACCCAGAGATTTTTATACATCTATGCAGTACCATCAGAAACTGAATAACAGAGTGATCTGTTTGATGTTCAGACCCATCCTTCTAAGAACCACAGCCATAAGGGGATTTGAAACTATGTAATCCCACGGAAGGTCTACTCTTGGCCAACCCTTCACAGAGGACACTTAGCAAACACTAGTTTGGCCATTGGGAAGCAAGGTAGAAACTTGTGAAACTTCAGGCATGTTCAGTACATTGTGAGGAAGAATTCTAAAATGTTAGCCACTTGACATGCCTCAGAAAGTCTGGTCGTCTTCACTAGAGTTTTCAAATAGATAATGAATGACTATTTTGTCAAAGACATTTTTATCCATATACTGAGGATTATTCAAGGTAACTGCTAAACTCTCTTGAAGTCTAAGATTATATTTCATATTTTGTTCTTTTGATCCTTGGAGAAAAAAATCCTTACCCTTAGTTTTCACATAAAAAGTCATCTGACAAATATGGGTACCTAGTCTCCTGGGATGTATACTGAAGCCAGAGCATATAACAGAGTGCACCTTGGGTAAGTCCTATGACACAAAGTCATCACATAGGTTGGAGTGAGTAAGCCCACGAACAAAAAGTCAGCACTACAGTCTTCATTCTAGATGCTCAACCTCGGGCAAAAATCTTATCTCCCAAGGTCTTGACCAACCCATATATAAGATGAAGGTGTTGGATAATACTATTTTACTCATCAAATATTTCCTGAATGTTTAATGTATTTTAGACCCTGAATATACAATATATAAAGATATATCTTCAAAATACTTACAGTCAAGTTATATGTGCTGTGACATATCCCAGTGGAGGACAGTACTTCAGGGAAGCCTTCCTGGAGTATGTGAACTCAGAATCTGAAAAAGATAAGGACTAAGCTAGGAGCATAACAAGAATGTAACAGGGACAAATCCAAGGCCTGGCAGACAGACAGTATTGGTGGGTGAATGTGTGTGTGATGGGACTAGGGTAATGGAAAGAAATGATGAAGAGTCCTTTTGAACTTTCAACTCCTCTGAACATTTGCTGCTCAGTTGATTTTTTTGAAAATTTATTCATGTTTCACTTTCCCACTTCATTGTCATTTCTTAGGGATAGTGACTATGTTTTAATGTTGTTTTGAATTTTTCTTCTTCTTTTCCACTCTAGCTCTCTAAACCACCTTACCACCCCCACCTTAGTGATTGCTCATAGGAGACTCTCAGTAAATAGGCCAATGTATGAACCTCATTCTCCTTTTCCCATAGGTAAGAGCACAAAGTTAATATTGAGACACAAGCCTCCAGGCAATCAAGCATCCACTGGCCTTTTGCATAAGCAAGTCTTGGTCTCTTGCCTCTACACCACTCTGCAAAATTTCTGTGGCTTCTCTCTACTCTCCCCCAATTTCCACACCTCAAAGTGCTCTAGATAAAGAACTGTGATCATGCTTAAGGGATATCAAGGAGAAATGGAGTTTTTAACTGTGAAAAATACTACTTAACATCCCCTTAACTTCCTTGGAGGTAGAACTGATGCTCAAAGCTCAGTGAGGTGCTGAAATTTGATGGCCTGAAACAAAGAATACAAATGAAAACAAAGCTAGTTGCTAAGTCTATTTCATCAGACAGTTCTGTGTCTTGGGGCTTTTTCCCGAGAGCGCTCAGTTTTACATTAATGCTGCTTTATGTTGCTGCCTGTTTTCATACAGAATTATTCTGCGTTTACTCATTGTTCACTAAGTAGCCAGCACTAACTTCAGAGAAGCCATGCACAGGAACTATCCAGCACTGGGCCTAAGGTAGGTAGCCTGCATGAGCCATAAGTTTTGCTATTGGGTATTTCTTTGCTAAGGGCACTACTGCATGGATGTCTTTAAATGAGCACCTGACAAAAAATCACAGGAACTTTATTCATTTCACAGCCAGTAAGTATAAGTATCTAGTACTCAAAAATCATTGCACATATGTTTTCATCCAGCGTAGGATGAATTAAATTCTCCACATGCTAAGTGAAACAAGAGTATTTCAACAGTCTTGCTAAAGGTTGTGTTTTGACCAGTCCTTTTTCCTTTGGTTCCAATTTATCTTCATGGTTTAGATACGCGGTCAGGTCCAGAGTCTGATGCAAGTAAAGTGATTTCCCTTTAATGGGGGGGGGGGGGCATGTGGCGGGGCAGGGAAGAGTCATTTGTCTCATCAGTAGAATATACTGATTTGGCATTAGAAAGAAGTAAAACAAATGGGTCATATGTGTGATTTCATTTAAGAAACATTTACGTAATTTGACCTGGGGTAAAAATGGTGACATATCAGAGGATTATTCCTGGAAAAGATGAGAATAACATTGAGTTCTCTCTACACTGAAGACTTTAAAGTAAAATATGATTCAAGTCTACAGAAAATTTATAATTTCACTTGTAATGAAAAATTCATTCATAATATATTATCTCTCTGAGAAACATAACTAATACTTATGCACTTCCTCAATAAATTATGATATTGGATAAATCTGCATTTGTACAATTTTCTCATTATTAATAGAGTAGATTACAAAGTATCTTTTAGTTGTTAAGTCACTAGACACTGGTAAAGATTCCCTTGAACTTCCTCTGTCCTCAGTATAACACCCATTGAGAGGCACTATAGCAAATGGATTATAGCAAAAATTTTGGAGTCATGCAGTGCTGGGTTCAAGTCCTGGCTCCACTACTGTATCATTACAAGTGATGGAAAACACACTTTAACCCAGCCTAAGGAATTTTTTCAAATTTGTTTGTTCAAATAATTGAGAGATTTCAGCATAAATGAAATTTTGTTCTCCATGATCAACACCTCTCTATTTCCCACCATCCCCAAACCTCTGACAAGCATGGTTCTATTTTCTGCTTCTATGAGTTTGACTTTAAATTCCACATGTAACCAAAATCATGCAGAATTTGTCTTCCCCAATCTGACTTATTTTACTTAACATAATGGCCTCCAGGTTTAACCATGTGGTCACAAATAGTAGGATTTCCTTCTTTTTTTAAAAGTTGAATAATACTCCATTGTATGTTTACTGTATTTTCACAGTTTCAGTTATGTAAAGTGATTAAGTTCAAGAGATCTAATCTAACAGCATGGTGACCACAGTTAACAGTACTGTTTGTATACCTGACATTTGCTAAGAGCTCTTAAATGTTTTCACAACAACAAAAAAGGTAACTATGTGAGGTAATGAATATGTTAATTAATTTGATTGTGGAAATCATTTTACAATGTGTATATATATACATACCAAAACATCACACTACACATGTTACATATATACAATTTTTATTTATAAATTATATTCAAAAAAGCTAAGAAAATTCTAGGGGAATATGAATTCAGGCACAACTGAACTCAGGGATCAGACAGTGTTAACAGGACTGAATTTTCTCCACCTCTTGGCATGGTTTTCTCTTCCATGCAATGACTTTATTTCATGGAAAATAGTTAAAGCTTCACATTTGCTCAGATTATAACCCAGCCAAGAAGGCCACAGGCTTGTAAAGTAGAGCTTAAAAAACACATATCCTGAAAATTGAGGTCTATTATTAGAAGAAGGTAAATTGATTTTTGGTGACAAAAATGCCATTCTCCCCTCCAATATCATTTATTAACTGTGTGATTTTAGGCAACTTATGCAATCCATCCAAGCTCCAATTTCAACTGTAAAATGGAGATCATAATGTGGATTACTTTCTGTGGTGTCCTGGGGTTAAATAAATTTTTGGAAACAGTATCTAAAGCTCTTGGCAGAATGCAGACAAATAATATATGGGGAATAAAACTGCTGGAAAATGCTCCAGAAAGAGCTAGGAGTAGGAAAAATGGGGTCCTAATTTCAACCCCTGACCAGGACTGATGGTCTCTCCAAAGCAAAACCACATTTCTGTGATAAATGCATTTGAAAGTATATGACTAAGTTCATAGAATAGCTTACTTGCCAAAGAAAATTACACCAGCTTTTATTAAAGACGGTGTATGCTGGGCAGAGAGAAAGAAAAAGAAAAAATATCCATATTCTTGTTTCATGAACAATGCATCATTTGTTTTAATCCTTCCACCTACAGAGGAAAAGAGGAGAATGAAAGACAAAACCATAGCATCATGCATGTACATCACTTGAATACAGAAAATTGGTGAGATTTCCCCATGTCTGGCAGTACTCTTCAGACTGATACCTCAAAATTTACCCACTGGACTACAATGACAAGAAAAAGAAAGTAAGAGAGGGACAGAAAAAGAAAGAGGAAGAAAGGGATGGAAGGGAAACATAAAGAAAAAAGGATGAGACAGAGATAGGTGCATTACTCCACACTGGCAAGTGAAAAAGGGACTCCTGATCTCCTTGGAAACATGCTAATGACCTTATCCAGATCTCCTTGTAAGCAATATGGATTTCCAGAAGGCAATAAGAGATAACTGCTCTAATTGGGCAAATGGTTGAAAGTGGAGTACTGATTCCAAAAACTCTCTAACTGTCCTGTGGTGCCAGAACTCAAGGCATCTTCTGGGGTCAGAGTGTAGACTATAAGGATGAAATATGGTGGACCCTCCATGACTTCAGCTGTATTCACACGATAAAGACCGTGCAAAGAAGTACAACGGGGCAAGTTGGTGGACATGCTGTGACAGGCTCGGCAATTATCTTTTTTTTCCATTCCTGTCCCAGAGTCCCATCAGGCACAAGATGCATCTTTATAAAACAGTATTCAATATACATGTATGTTTTTGCCACAGGGATATCTGAATTCATCAGCATGCTGTCATAATCAAGTATGGAGCAAAGTGGAGCTGATAATTACCCAGAATAATTTAATACACTATATTGAAGATGTCCCAGTGATTATATTTTTAGGGGAAGAATTACTAGAAAGAGTAGTTAGGACTGTAGTTATCCACATGACGAATAAAGACTGGTCCATAAACCTTCCTAATGTTCAAGGCCTGGCCCAGGATTTGAAATCTAGGGGAATTACATGGGATAGAACAACCAGAAAATACATTTTACCTCTTGTTTTACCTCTTATTAACTTTGCTAATAAACAAGAAACTGATATTACATAACCTCCAAATACACTGTTCTCTTTAAACTTTAAATTGTTAACTATCTCTCAGAGTGATTACAAGGACAAAAGTCTTCATATTCACCCCTACCTTTATCTTCACCAGTGCTTTCGTATTCTTTATGTAGATCCAATTTCCATTTGTTATAATATCCCTTATGCCTGAAGAACTTCCTTTAATATTTCTTGAATTGCAAGTGTGCTTGCAATGAGTTCTCTCAGCTTTTGTTTTTCTAAGAAAATCCTTACTTTGCCTTTATTATTGAAAGATAGATGTGCTGAGTATATCTGGACAAGGTTTATATAAAATTTCAGAACACCAAGATACTGCTCTATTTTTTCTGACTTGGATTGTTTCTGATGAAAAGTATGCCATAATTTATTTTTGTTTCTCTGTATCTAATAATTCTTTTTTTTCCCTCCTCTGTATGCTTTCAAGATATTTTCTTTATTTTTGGTGTTCAGAAGTTCGGCTGTAATGTGTCTAGATCTTGTTTTGTTTTGTTCTTTTAATTTTGTTTTTTCTGTTAGGGTTTTCTAAGTTTCAGTATTTTATTTTACTAGTTTTAGAAATTCTTGGCGATTACTTTTTCAAACATTCCCTTGGTCCTGTTCTTTTGTGTCTTGGCCTTTTTGGATTCTAATCACATCTATGTTAGACTCCTCAGTATTGTCCCACAGCTGTCTGCCTCATCACTTTCAAATTCCTCCAGTCATGGTTTTCTATTACCTTTTACTCAGGATGTGGCCTAAGATGCCATAGCATTTTTCTAAGTGTTTCTACTTCACCCTTGGCTTTCAGTAGTTCCTGAATGTCTGTAACACAGAGAGGGTATTTTCTTATTCTTCCTTAATAGGCTGCTGGGCTCATGATGGTGCAGCAAGGAAATACTCAGTTCTACTGAAGTTGTTCAGCTTCAATACAGGGTGGGCCTGTGCTGGGCCTTGGATAGGAGGCCTTTTAAGCACTCCTGCTCCTCCTTTGCATGACAGCTGAACTCTACCTGCATCTGCGTTGGTCCTGGGCATGGGATTTCCTGCTTCTGCTCCAACTGAGCAGACTTCTGTTTTGTGCTGATGCCAGAGCCTGGGACCAAGTGATATTCTTCCTTCTCCCGCAGGGCAGAAGGTTTCTACTCCACCCTTCTCTAGAAACAGTGTATTTTTATCTGAGTCCCAGGGTTGGAAGGGTCTGAAATCCCCTCTCAAGGCCCCTGTGCTTTTATTTATGTGATAGCAGGATCCAGAAAAGCAGTTTGTAGTTTCTGTCTGAATCAACTGGCAGCTGATAACCATTTGCACACCTGCATGGTGGAGGGGGCAATTTCCAACCTCCTGCTTTTTTGTGGACACTGGGTAGATGCCTGTGCAAAAGCAGCATAGTTAATACGGCCTCCCTCCTCACTAAAGCTCTCATTTATTCTGAAATGATTTGCTAGCCCTGGTTAGTTGGCTTGCTTATTGCACAGCTATCAAGGAGGTAAAGGGCTACAGGGCTGTAGTCTGTTACAAAGGATATAACCTGGGCCACACAGGCACGGAAAATCAGGAAGACAGGCTTCCTCCTGCCCTTGAGCTTAAAGAGGAGTAAGCAACTTACTCAACACTAACAGAGCTTAAGACATAAATTTTCAGTTTCCAGCAGCATAAATCCTTCTTCATAAGAAATGTTAAGCGGGATCCCAAAAATCAAGAGAAATAAGCAGGATTTTATCAATACTATTTAACTATGTACGATTAAATGGGTAATATTTACTTATCAGAAAGTAAAGGAAATGACAAGTTAGTTTTTGATGAGTACAGGTATTTAAAATTTGGACTGACTTACATGGACAACTGAGTGGTTATGGTAAAATGTTTTTAATAGTTTATCTTGTATTCTTAGGATACTCTTCAGTGAAACACAACTGGCAAGAAAAGATTTTCTCCTTGAAAAATGCATAAATATGAAGAAATCTGATGGAAAATTAACATACTGATTATCTTTAATATGCTAAATGATGCTACATAACACATTTGTATTTTTAATTACATTTTAAATTAATTAAAAATTTTAAATTAAATTTTGCAAAATCCTGAACCACCTCTAGAGACCTAGCATGCGAGTCATTAATTTATAAGAAAGAATTATCCATAAAAATAACGAAATAAATAAAATACATATAATTTCTAATTAGTCTGATGAGGGTAAATATACTAGTTCCCATTTTCAGCTAGAGATTCTGAACGAAGCTCAACACCTAGTTTGCTCTCACATTTTTCCAAAATTAAATATATTAGTTACTATTTTAAGATATTCAAAGAGGCTTTCTAAGAAATTTAACTTCATAATACCAACTAAAATAGTTCTCTCTTGAGAGACTAAGCCATTAAATCACTCTGGTAAAAGCATACAAGTTATTTTTTTGTTCAATTAAATTTATCTAAAACCTACGTTTGGGGGAGAAACAACTCTCAGATTTAAAAAAAAAAAAAAGAAACAAATATGATTTTTATGCCTTGAAAACCAGTGCAAGATGTGACAAGTCACAGCCTTAAAAATGACCATTATGATATTTCAATGACAGTCTTATCCACAGGAGATTATATTTTAGCTTTCCAAATTCACCGCTGTAAATTCAGCCTCTACCAAATTAAGAACACTTTAATCTCTCCACAACATACTCTGGCTGGAGATTTAGGCACCTTTCAAATGCAAAGTGATTAGTATTCAAACATTGTTGCTTTTCAAAAAAAAAAGCTTCTGAACAAATTGATGTGTAAATTATACAAACTGTCAGTTCCATCTCATTATTAAAGAACAGCATTTGGCACTTTCTCTGCCAGGTCCTTTGTTTTAATAAAAAAAGTCTTATAATTTGTGATAGATGGAGTCCACTGGCTTGTTTACAATGCTTTCATCAGATTCCCTGTGTCTCTTGAAGACCAGCTGAATCTCATTTCCCTTCCATTTTGGATTACACATTTGGAGCACCACGTAATGGCCCTGGCTATATGAGCAGTAGCAGAATGATTCCAGAACTGTTCAACCATTGCTTTCAGCTTTAATTCACTTTCATTAGTCTTTGATTGTGTTGACAAGACCCAGCTGTGAGCTTGATTATTAATGCTTCTATAAAGTCTCGGTGCTTATGACACCATCAGAGCAGGAGAAATCAGGATTGGTATCTTAACTAAAGAGGTTATAATTTAATGTGATTTTAAATTGTCTGATAAAAATGTGACAACACTTTTACATCAATCAAAAGATGATTCTTCTGCCACAGCAAATAAAAAAGATAAAAACTTTGTATAAGCTAACATCCTGGTTTTGCACTAACGGAAGCTGTATGATTCAAAAGTTACTGATATAAAACTAGGATTATTAAACAAAGAGGACTTCCACTGGCAAATATTGTAAAAGCCAGAATTAAACAAATCCACACATAAAATTATATCACAGTCATTTTTGGTTTAATTATTCTGTGGAGTTATGTGGAAAGACCATATTGATGGCTATTTGCTAAAGATTTTTTCTAGCAGTGATGGATGAAATTTCATAATAAATCGTTCACCATTTGGGGGGAACTGTGAAAGCTTTGTAATGTGTCACTTGGATAAGTAGAAACCTACGTTACCCAAAATTCCCGTTTTCCACAAGGAGATTCTTGCAAGATTCAGAAGAACTAGGAAAGTGAGGCAGCCATTTTGTCACTGACCCACTTGTTGCTGACTGGCTGACTCATCTCAAAGGCCTGAAGCAGCATTTGGACCTGTAATTCTCTACCTTTTCTGGACTCACCTTGAGTTTTTTTGGTTCCTGAGCCAAGTGTGTGTTTAGCTCTGCAATAAAGGCTGCTGCAGGACACCCATTTCACCAAGGTCAAAGGAAACAAGAATGGACATGAGTTTCAGTTCATCCTCTTGGGGTTTCAGCACTTTCTCATAGGGTTCCAGCTCACGCTTGTGATTTTCCCTTCCTAATTTCCTATGAACTTCAAGCTCAGGCATCAGATGTGGAGACAGACACAGCTTTAAAAAGACTGCTTAACCAGCCCTTGTGATTGTGTAAGCCAATTACCTGCAACAAATATGTGTATGTAGGTGTATATAAATTTATCTAACTGGTTCTGCTTCTCTAGTTGAATCCAGAATTCCTAACCAAACATTGATCCTAGTTGAAAAATAGAGAATGGACTTTTTATTTGCTGTGGGAGGTGTAATGTTTTTGTTCTTGAAAAAGGAAGGATGGCTGTATCCAAAAAAGGAAAAGAAAGGAAAAGGCTGTGGAGTTGTGGATGATAAAAAAGTATGTGAAATCAGTACAGCATACCTCATTTTACTGCACTTCGTAGATACTATGTTTATTTTACAAATAGAAGGTTTGTGTCAACCCTGCTTGTTAAGCAAGACTATCAGTGCCATTTTTCCAGTAGCATTTGCTCACTCCAGATCTCTGTGTCACACTTTGGTAATTCTCACAATATTTCAAACTTCCCCAATGTTATTATATTTCTTATGGTGATCTGAGATAAGTGATCTTTTATATTGCTACTACTATGGTATGCTAAAGCTGAAGTCTCAGATAATGGTTATCATTTTCTGGCAATAAGGTATTTTTAAAATTAAGGTATATATATTTTTAGACATAATGCTATTGTACACTTAAAAGACTGTAATATAGTATAAACATAACTTTCATATGCACTGGGAAACCAAAATTCATACAATCTATTTTATTCCAATATTTGTTTTACTGCAGTGGTCTGGAACTGAACCAGTGATATCGCTGAAGTATGCCTGCATATAATATCCTCATTTCATTTTTTAACATTGTCTCTCTTTTCTTGCTTTCCACAACTCAATGTATTTACTAACAAAAGATTTGTATAATTGAAATCTATCTTCACTTTTTTTTTTCACACCGAGTAAAATACTATTTCTGCAGGTAAAATCCTAGGTTGATAGCCAATACTGTTATTACCTAGTTACATAAATAGACTGCCACCAAAAAAATGAGAATTATTATAATCAATACAACCATTATCAAAACTCAAGCAGTAAGTGCTACAATAAAACGGGCCAATGTCATCACAACTCCGAGGGAAAAGAATTTTGAATCTAAAAGCCTATACATAGCCAAACTACTAGTCGAGTTAAAGGGAAAGTGCTTTTCAGGCATGGAATAACTCAGAAAGTTTTCCTCCCATTCACACTTTTTGAGAAAATTTATTGAATACATTCTATATAAATGAAAGAAATTCAAGATAGAAGGTACATAAAATCCAAGAAATAGGACAACTGAACCACAAGAGCAAATGGAAGAAATGTGATGAAGATGGGCAGGAAGCCTGAAAAGTAACTAGTCCAAAATGGATGAGGGTAATCTTAACATTTTAGGAATATCTTTAAGAAAAAAGTGGACTTACTGTAATAAATAACATAATGAAGATGGTGAACAACCTTAGGGACAAATTAATTCTTATCCTCTTCTTCTCATCAAGAAAAAAGATCACTACCCACTCCAGGGGTGCGGAACCCGGAGAGTTGTACAAGGAAGTCATGACAAAAACATCTAATTTTTAGTAATTAATTCTGTGCTAGAAAATGATACATACAGAAGACAAATACCATGTTTTTCAGCTGCCTTAACCCTTTTGCACATCCCTTCTATGCTTGGAGAACTTTTGTCTCTGAATCTGTATCTTCAAAACAGAAACCCCCAACTCACTTCTCCAGCTTCCCTTTTTAGTCATTCTTGTGATCCAGGTTCTGTCATTCACACCCACCCTTATAAGACCTTGATTCCAAATTAGATAATGTGAAGAAGCAATCACCACCTTCTAACAAGGGTTGGCAGAGAAGTCCAACCTGCAGTGTGAAAAGAGGCAGAAGTTTAAACATCAAGTGCCCAGAATACACAGATGTACTCAGGTGACTATGTTTTTAGGTGGTAGCAGTGTGGCTTCACTGGATTGCTTCCATGATGTAATTTGTCAGTGCTGCTTCCTACAATGCCTCCAAACCTGACTATCTGGTCTTGACAAGAGTCTGAAAACAAATTTACTTTATTTAAACTACCTATCATAGGTTGTGCCATTTAAAATTAAGAAAATCCAAAAATACAGTAATTGGTACCAACAGTAGTGGCAAAAAGCAGAATTTGAAAGACATGAAAACTAGCAACTGGTTATCTAACGTTAATGAAAATCTCACTAGTCTTTGGGCATGCAACTCTGGCAACCCATAACTGGGAGAGATAAAATAATTAAGTTATCCAGTATAATTTCCTAGAATAAAGTATAGACTGAAGGCAAGACTTAAAGACTTAAGAGAACTTGCAACTGCTGCTTATGAACAATAAAAAAGACATAAGACTCTTTTTCTTAACTATGGAGAGAATAAAGAAACAGACTTGACAAATTCAATGTTCTAAATTACTGGCTCAAATCATGGATAAAGAACCAGTGACCTTTATGACTTTATTTAAAAAACTTTCTAATCTCATGTTTTCACAGTGCTGAATTAACTGAAAAATCAGTAACAGTTTTATTTTATAAGTTGTTAAACTATATCAATTTAATCTGAAATATCATCTGAGTTCTTACAGGACAATCAGAACACTTGTCGGGAAAGAGTGGCACCTTGGGAATTAAAATCAAGACATACAGGTATATTGGGATTACTCACAGAACCCCAAACTTCAAGTTCCTTCTGCCATCTTGACAAACTGGCAACTCCTTTTCTGTCTGAGGAGGCTATTCCTGCCTGACACAATTGTCCACTGCTTCTTTCCTTCTTTTTCATTGTTCTTCCTAAAACCTTAGGTTACAGTTAACAAACCTTCCTTGACAGGAGCTCCCTCTATCAATCAACCCTTTACAACAAACAGGCTCTTAAATCTGAAGATTTAAAATGATACAGACTCTGGTTTCACATGTAAGGAGTTTGGAAGCTTCCACTCCATCCTAACAAGTAAAAAGCTGAACAGACTGAAAAACCAACTCTTCTCAGACCCTTAAGAGAATTGAGGTCACAAGGAAAACTGCTGTTCCCAAAACTGGAGAGACTAATGGGCAAATACAGAGACTCACAACTTACCTGAACAGAAACTCATAAGCTAAAACCTCTGCGGGAACCAGCTTCTGGTAGGAAAACCAGAATTATAATTGATGAATTGCTGGAGGCTCAGAGTGGACAAGTCTGAAATTTTAAAACCCCAGGGGGGCTCAGTACTAGAACGGAGGGCCCACATTTTTTTGAGTTTTACTGCCAGGAGCTTGAACAGGTTTCTCAAAGCAAATGTCGGATAAAAGTCCCTCCATGCTTCTGGCCGGGTGAGGGAAAAGTAACTATTTGGCAATACGCCAGAGCACTCTGTTCTTAACAAGGCCTAACATCCAAAGGAACTTAGTTAACCAGATCCCAAGCTGCAGGGGCAGTATCAGAGCCTAACTGGCCTGGGAGAAGGGAAATACTGAACTCCAGCCCCGCTGATGTCATTCTCTCCCACCTATGTAAGGAGGAAGGAAAAAAAAAAAGACCAACACGTGAGAAATTCACAGTTTAGATGCATAGGCTCACTAAAAGACTGACACCAACACAGGACTACAGAATGCTTCCCCTCTCTTCACACCTCATCACTATATTACCAAAGGCCCATTTACAGCAGTTTATTTTACCCACTACATCATAACCAGCAATCAAAACAAAAATCATAAGGCATACTAAAAGGCAAAAAACACAGTATGAAGAGAGAGAGCAAGCATCAGAACCAGGCAGGAATGTTGGAATTATCAGGTCGGAAATTTAAAACAACTACGATTAATACACTAAGAACTCTAATGAATAAAACAGACAGCATGCAAGAACATGTAAGCAAAGAGATGCAAACACCAAGAAAGAACCAAAAAGAAATGCTAGACATTAAAAAAAAAAATCTGTCACAGAAATGAAGAATGCTTTTGATGGGTTTACTAGTAGAATAGACACAGCTGAAGAAAGAATCTCTGAGCTTAAGGATATCTCAATAGAAGCCTCTAAAACCAAAGAGCAAAATAAACAAAGACTGGGCGCAGGGACAGAACAGAATATCCAAGGAATGTTGGACAACTACAAAAGGTGCGACATATGTATAATGGGATCACCAAAAATATAAGAAAGGAACAGAAGAACTGTGTGTAACAATCATGACTAATAATTTCCCCAACTTAATGTCAGACACCAAACAGATCCAGGAAGGTCAGAGAACATCAAGCAGAATAAATACCCAAAGAATTATACCTAGGCTTACTGTTTTCAAACTACAGAAAATCAAAGATAAAGAACAATTCTGAGAAATGCCAGAGGAAAAGAACACCTTATTTATAGAGGAACAAAGATAAGAATTGTCTGACCTCTCCTCAGAAACCATGCAAGCAAAGGAGTGCAGTGAAACCTTTAAAGTGTTGAAAGAAAAAAACTACCGACAAAGAATTTTGTACCCTGCAAAATTTTCCTTCAAAAGTGAAGAAATAAACATTTTCTCAGACAAATAAAAATTCGGTATATTTGTTGCCTGTAAACTTGACTTGCAGGAAATAGTAAAAGAAATTATTTGGAGAGAAGGAGACTAATACATCAGAAACTCAGATCTACACACCGAAAAGAAAAGTTTCATAGAATAAAGGTAAAATAAAAACTTTTATTTTTCTTATTCTTAAATTTACCTAACAGGTAATTTGTTCAAAATGATAAAAGCTACAATGCATTCTATTGTACGCTTATGTACAAATGTATGTATGTGTGCATGTGTGTGTGTATATGCTTATATATGTGTATATGCTTATATACATATATGTGTACATGTATATATGTATGTATATGCTTATGTACACTTAAAATGAATGACAGCAACGATACATAGGATGAAAAGGAGGAATTAGGATTATTTTGATAATATAAGAAACTTACACTAACCACTAAGTGCTGTAGTGTTATTTGTAAGTGGACTTGGATTAGTTTTAAGTATTAATTGCAAGAGCAAACACTAAAAAAAATGAAAAAAAAAGGTATAACTGATATGCTAGGAAACAACTGATATATAGCAGCCTTAGCAAACTAATACAGTAGGAATATAAAGGACTTGATCATATTTATTGTATATCAAATAATAGATGCCCCATGTAGAATGCATGAAGACTTTATATTCACCACATATAAATAATGTCTATTCTTCAGTAAGCAAAAGGTAAGTTAATTGATTAAAAATGGACAAACACTAAAGTAATAGTTTACAAAAAAGCTAAAGTAACCCATATTCATGTGAAAAGATGCTCTACCTCACTAGGAACAAGGAAAATACATATTAAAGCAACAATATACTTCATCCTATAGATTCATTAAAATTAAAACTACTGGGGATAGTATGTAAGAGTTATTAGGCAGAGGAAATTTAACAAAATTACTGATAACAGCGTACATAGGTGCAATCTTTTTTGAAGTTAAACATTAGATTTATTTATTATTTGGAAACAAAGTTCAATTTTAGATTTTCACAAGAATATCTACATATATTTATATCCATATGAAAGATCTTTAAAAATATCTCTACATATGTATAAAGATATTTATTAGATTACTGATTATATTAGTAAAAAAAATCAGTAACACTGTAAATGTTAACCACTTTTGAGAAATGGTTCTATGAATTAAGTTTTCTCCACAGAACTTCATACAGTAGTTAAATGAGATCTACATGCTCTGAAATACAAAGACTGCCATGATTCCATTTAGGTAGAAATATATACATTTCTCTATATATAAGTACATATTTGCATAAAAGAAAAAGTCTGAAAGGAGCACATTAAAATTTTTAAAGTGGTTAAGGGTCTCAGATGAAATCAGAGAAGACTGGTAAAAGAGAATCCCTAATTTTACTCTAAAGCCTGTGATTATATTGTTTTTACATTATTACTGTATATTGACTTTTTTAAAGTCTGTGAAAGACATTCTATTTTTGTACTACTTTACCCCTGATCATATCCCTGTACCTATAATAGAATATGGCAAATTAATAGATACCCATTAAATATTTTGTATTCAATAAATGGGAGGTTTCCATTCAATAAATGGAGTCAATAAATGTTTATTCAATATATATAAATCTTGAGAGAAAATGATTTTAAATGAATATAAAAGACAAAAATGAAAAAAATAACAAAGAATAAGATAAAGTTAGGAAGAGGCAAAACAGAGTTAAAGAAGTTTGTATCTTGAAAAATCTGTTTTATTGGTGAGGGAGGAGGGATACCAATCAGAAAACTCAGGCTGGGAATAAATCCTGCTTATCTATCCATGAAATAGATGAGGGGCCAAGCACCAATGTGAGATATATAATTAGAGTAAAATTTTTACAACTTGATTTAAGAATTTGTGTTCTTTCCATGTAAGTAATTTGAATTTATTAAAATTCTCTTACTGCTTTCTGGCCAACTGATTTATATATACAAAGACATTCTTTCTCTAACGGTACGTTTTTCTTCAAACAAGACATGTTTTGTTATGTAAATGAATGGAACAGCAAAAATATGAATATAGAATCTAGACACTCTACACAGCACTGGGAAAAAATAAAATCATGCTAACAAAGCAGTTTTAAAATGAAAACCGAACTACAGCTTAAATTTCTACTTGCATTGTGCGTGTGCCAGAAGACATTTCTCTCTTAAACTCACTGAGTACAGTGAACTCTATCTGTTCTCTGCTTTTCTGATTCATATTAAAATAAGCAGGTTAATGAAATCTTTGATTAGTCATATGTGGTATAAAAATCAAGCTAGTATCCACACCACTTTAGAAAGTATTTTTTGAAATTTTAAAAGATTTAATGTTCTTTTCTTTTGAGAAACATTTGACATCCTAAAACTGGTTTTTGAGTGCTCTTTTATTTACTGCTTTAAAAAGTATGTTAGCAGAGACTTTAGTATGCAACCTAAATGATAACCTCACCAATCTTACCAACATTTTAAAATGAGTAAGACAGGATAAATGATAAACATATCATTTAATGAGAATTTGTTATTATAATCTATTAGATCCCTTATAAAAACTCCTGAGGCAGGCTAGAGAAAGATTCCAGAGAACAATGTTATCCAACTTACTAGCTTAAAATTTTCTGGTCTGGAAAATTTTTTTAACTAAATAAAATTTATCTTGAGATTACTAACCATTAATTCTATATTCTTTCTTTTCTTGAGGGGCAGTGTAAAGTGAAATACTTCAAGGCACACTATGCTGCCTACAAGTTGCTTCAAGTAAGTTCAGCTTTCCTAAGCTTAATTATAAGATCAAGTGTCTTCAGTTTACAGCACCCAGTCTCTTCCTAAACATCAGAGTATAAATATTCCTTGTATTCATACGACATATGGGAACAGATGCTACATGATTAAATTCTTCCAATTTAGGTCCATTTTAGAATACGTCAATGAATTTTACCACTGGTTTGATACGGTGTGAGATTGTCTACATCTTAAAATAAGTACCTTTATTTCACATCTCTCAGGCAATACTTATACCTTATGTATGAAATTAATAGATTATTATTTTCCCATTGTCATATATGACATAGAATTGAAATTCTTCAAGGTCAACATCTTCTCATTCTTACAGGTTAATCTAAGTCGCTCACGAATTGCAACCCCCAAATATCATTCTATAATTCAGAGTTCATTGCAGGGAATAGATATCACTCAGGGTATTTAAGTAGGAAGGGGTTTAGTATAAGGGATTACAGTATCATTCAAAGAACTGAAGGGGTAGGCTCTAAGTTAGACCTCCAAGAATGACTCCCAGAATAATAAAAATAACTAAGAAAACAAATCTATTTACAACAGTGCAAGATTCAAAGACAAAGGAATAAATTTAACTAAAGAAGCGCAAGACTTAAAGTAGAATTTTGTCAAGAAATCCTTGAACTGAACTGAATTTCTTGAAAACATCTAGAATGAGTTGCTGCAATAAGGCAGTCCAGGGCTTAACTATAAAATATGCAACATTCCCTTTTTAGACATTTGATCTTGCAGGCCATTGGAACTATGCAATTACATGAGTCTAAATACTCTGAATTTCTGCAGAAGCAAAAAAAGCTGTGCTTTCATATTTAGAACATACTAACTTAACTGAATTCAACCCACTGACTAAAAAGAAAAAAAAAACATTTTAAAACTACTATATAGTGAATAATCAATTTAACTCAATATTTTACTTTCAAATGAGTTGGGTATCTTTCCTGCAGGAAATATGGCAAATTCTTATAAAATACACATATTGGCAAGTTTTTATTAAAAAATAGATTTTATTGTCTCTACTTATTTATTTTAGCCCTTGTTTAATTGCTTTTAAGCCCATAGGATGTTATAATACAGACAACAGGTCTGTATTTGTTATGTATATCATAGTACGTGTGCAATAAAAATATTATGTCAGATCCTAGCCCCAAATTCCTCTAATTGCATGAGTCAAAATACACTGGGTCTTAGCATCTAAAAATTCTGTACTACATTCAAATTTTTCTCTCATATTATTCAGAAAATAAATTACAGGGAAAGCTACTAAAATAAAACCTATCCCCTTAACCCAGTTGTGAAAAGTGACTTACTATGGTATACTTGGTTGTATCCAAAATGAGTAAGAGAACATGGAGCACAGAGAAGAAAGTTAAAAAGAAGCAGAGAAGGGCTATAATAGCTGGTATTTTAGTATCAAGGGAAATCATTTGAAAATGATTCATAAATCTTTCAAAAGAGACAAATGGTCCCATATATGCTATTACCCACAAGGGCAACTATTTCCACTTCTGACAGCTCGGAGGCACAGGAAGGAGCTGATAAAGGCTGTCAGCAATTATCTGCTTGATTCTGTTGTACCTGCATCATTACACCAATAAAAGAGAAACCCAAGGTAGCTGCAGCTAGAAATCATTTTTTTTTCTACTGCTTCATTTTAAATGTGTTATTGGTAAGGTGTCAGTATTGAATTACACTGCAGCTAGATTTTTTCACTGCATTTAGCAGATTCTTAAATTAAAATTCTGCCTCTAAAGGCTCTACAATTAGACACCTTAATTCACTCATGTATTTTGACACATTAGGGTTAGTTACAATTCTGTCCCCCTATTCTGGGGGTTTCTTCAGACATCACATTTTGCAATGTGAAAGTGGGAAGTGACTTCTCTCTCCCACAATTTAGCTATTAGGTAGTAATGAATGCTAAACAGGAAAGTGGAGCTCATAAGTGATTTATATCCAAGATAATAATCTCAACAAGAATTTAGAACATGGGAGGAAAGGTATGTTTTGGATGCAATTTGCAAACCTCTTACCAGCCAATATACCAACACTGAGAGAAAACACATACATGTCAGTTCCATTAAGTTAATGAGGCAGAAATCTGAATAATATGAATGTCCCTCAGGACATATACTCAATTATTGACAACAAATTAAATTTAATCCAAAATAGAATGCTTATTTCATTTGAGGGTCAACTATCATTTGTTCAAATAAGTCTTATAGAACTATAACCATATATACTGAACACCAGAGTTAAAGAGTTTAAAACTGCATATTGGAGACTGTCTGCATGACAGCTGAGAAGCTGCTGACCTGCTCCACAATGAAACTGGTGAAAAGTATATTAAAAACAAGCAAAAACATTTTTAAGAGCCCAAACTCTGGAAATGGTTTTAAGGACAAACAGTAAGTGAAGAAACATCAAATAAAGAAAAATTTGAAAATCTGGTTTTTAAAAAAGGCCAAAAATCTGTGGTATTTGAAGACAGACAATCCCCTTAACACCCTGTCCAATTCAGCAGGTAGTGACTCCACTCCAAGCCAAGAACACTGCTCCCCTTGGGACCCAGTCACAAAGCATGTTTCCCTTGGGGAAGAGGAGGGTACCAGCATTTCTTACCTCGCCCCAGCTCCCTGTCACTGAGGCTAAATCCTGGGTGAGAGTTATTTAGGAGCTACTGCCTAGCCCCCATTCATGGAATACAGACCTTACATAGGACACTGTGAGCTGAGAGCACAGGCTTTTATCATCTCTGCCCTGGTTCATCAGACAGTAAGTAGTTCCATGTCAGATGAGGCAAGCACCTGAGGACCTCTGGCTCCCCGTACCCTGACTCCAGGAGCATTTGGCTCCCAGAGGGAGAAGGGTTACTCAAAGAGAAGCTCGCCATTATCCCTACCCTTAGCTCCAGAGCCCCAGTTTAGAGATTTTGCATGACTTGGAAAAACTGTAAAAAAGCTCCTAATCTCTTCCCAAAGGAACTGATATCATTGGACAAAGACAAGCCTAAGGGCACTCTAAAAACCAGTGGAAGCCACAGAGACAGACAACCGCGAGGAGATGTAAGACACAGGCTAAACTGCAGGCTCGCTAGTTTAGAAAAGAGAACAACCAGAGACAACTAGGAAAAACAACCAGACAGAAGGTCAGCAAGGAAACAGAAGGCCTGAGCACTGTAAGCCAACTAGTCTTAACAGACATCTTTTGAACACTCCACACGCCTGCAAGACAATATATGCAAATGGGACGTTCTCCAGGACAGTCTATATGCTAGGCCATAAATCAAGGCTCAATAAATTTAAAAGGCTAGAAATAACACAAAGTATATTCTCCTACCACAATGAAATGGAGTTAGAAATCAGCTGTCAGAGAAAATTTGGGAAACTCATAAATATGTGTAAATTAAACAACACATTCCAAAATAACTAAAGTTAAAAGAAAAAATCAGAAAATATATTGAGATGAATAAAAACAGACACAAAACATAAAAACTTACTGGACACAGCTAACACAGGGCTAACACTAAGAAAGATCCAGATCAACAATCTAAACCTCAACAGAGACACTAAAAATCCAGAGATTAAACTAAGCAGAAGGAAGGAAATAATAAAGGTGAAAGTAGAAATTAATGTAACAGATAGCAGAATCCGTCTGCTAATATCTCCAAAGAAACAAGGGCCTTCTTTCTCCAGGAAAGATAGGAGCACTATCAGAAGGCTGCTACCAATGAATTCAGTAGCTTCCTCTGCTTTTGCTACTTAGTATCCCATTGGAACACATCATTCAGTTACACTTCAGACAGAATTTTTTATCTGAATAAATGGCACTACCATCTATGCAGATGTGCAAACTAAATAATATTTCTAGCCCTGATCAAAACTACATGTACACCTGGATATTAAATAGGTACCTTAAATGACATGGATGATCAAAAATTCTTTATTCTCCCTTCTGTCCCTCAAAAACCTATTCCTCCCCAGATCTTTCCTAAGACTATGACTATCACCTACACAGTTGTTCAACTAAAAACTTAAGAGAGGGATCTCTTTCTTAAACATCTACATCTAATCCAACAGCAAATCCTTCCTTGTTTACCTCAAAAATAACCTCAAGTGTATTTTCTCCACCTTCACTAATGACATACTAACTAGTTCAAGTCACCATCATCATCTCCCATCTGCAACTGGATTCTGATCACCTTGCTTTTAAAAACAAGTTTATGCCTTTTCATAGGCACTGAATAAAACTGAAACTGTTTAAACTGGCACACCGGGCTCTACACAATCTAGACCTGCTAACCTCTTCAACTTTATTCCTCCCACTACCCTCCTGCTCACTAGTTTCCCAAAAAAGTGGCCTTTCTTCACTTGAAGATAATTAGGCTTTTTCTTGCATTAGAGCATCTGCATTGGCTTTTTACTCCAACTCTACTTCTCCGTGTGGCTGGGTCAGTTTAGTCACTGAGATGTCAAATTTACCTACTCTACTCTTACAGATGTTCCCTGGACACCTCTAAGTAAAAGATTTCTTTAGCCACTCTCTGTCACATCACAGCATTTTATTTTCCTCAAAATACGTATCATTTTAATATGTTTTTATTCATTTCTTGATTATTTACTTACTTGTTTGTCTCCTTCACTGGACTGTAAGCTTCACAAGAGCAGAAACCTTGTCCCGAGTTTACTGGAATATCCTCAGCTACTAATGAGTGCCTACCACATGTCTCCATCATAAATATTCACTAGATGAATATTCTTGAAAGTTCCTTCTACTCCAACCCCATCTTCAACCTTTGACTGAGTCCTGTTGACACTGATTAATAAATACTTCTTCAATATATCCACTTTTCTCCATCTCCTGTATCACCCTGCCAGGTTAAATTACCGTCAATCTTTTAACTCTGAGTCTGAGACAGACTCCTCTCTGAATTTCTGGTATCATACTTTGTCCTTCTCTAATCAGTCAACCACCTTGCATGTAGGATAGTCCTTCCAGAACTATAATCGGATCATATCACCCTCCTACTTGGTACTATTCAGTGGCTTCCCACTGCTCTCAGACAAAGATCAAAATTATTAATAAGAGTTACATGGGATGTCTAACTTCTGTATACTTCTCCAGTCTAATTTCACTGTTTTCTCCTTCATGCACCAAGTTCTGGCCACTCTGGCTTTCATCTAACTACTCATCCTATTCTGCTTTTTGCCTACCAGAAAGTCTTAGCACATGCTGTTCCATGGACCTGGAACATCCTTCCTATTCTTCTTTATATACTTATGTTTCAGATTTTAATCAAGTGTATTAAGAGTGCTTTAGGAAAGTCTTGTTTGATCAACCTTATAATAATGTATTTAAATTTTAGCCTGGAATAAAGGCCAAGTTTTCTAGTGTACAGAGTGAACATATTAGAACTACTTTTTCCTATCTTTTGGCTCTGCATAATACATTAGAGTTACTTGGCAGTGTCAACAGGAGAAATATACAATTCTTGGAATTCTTGGGTCAAATTATTAATCAAAGTTTATTAATTTATTTGAAAGGAAGGAATGATTAATACTTCAGTGCTATAAAGACCACCAAAGTGCTGGTTAATTTGTCTAAATAATTCATTTTTTATGCTCTGAGGGTGATTAGGTTACTCTCTATATAGACTTATGTGATTACCACAGGGTTTTTAACCATTAAGTTAAAATTATCTTTTTTTTTAAATTATCTTGATTATAGTACATGGTAACATATAGACATACACTCAGTCAGGAAAGAGGTTATAAGTGATCGCTAATGTGCAGTATCAGGGAGAAACCTCCATTCCTTCAGTTTTGTTTTTCCATGCAGAATGATAATAACCCCCTAATACCCAGCTTCCTTCTCTCATCCCTTCGTTATTCCACTCCATACAGAAGGACAAGTCTGTTGACTGGCAAGAGTCTGGCAGGCATTGATCCACGTGTTTTAATAAGCAAAGCTCATCTACTAAACATCTGGTAAGCACTGGGGATTAATTTTCTTTTTTTCCCTTCAGGACAGTTATCCCATGTCAGTATATCTGCTTATCTGACCCAAAGTTTCCCTTGGGTGAGTTTCAGCAAATCTTCTCGTCTGCAAATGAAAGCCATATTCTCTGATTAGTTTTATCAGTATTAAAGCCAGTATCTCTATCAATCTGTCTTCCATGTCTTACATATAAATTGGTTCTAAAGCCAAGATGGAACAATAACAACAACAAAAAACTGTGATTCATTGGTTTCCCTGCATCTCAGCACCTTCACTTCCTGCCTCTCCTCTTTTCCTGATGAGCTTTCCAGGCACCTGCAGCAATACCCCCAGAGAAATCTACTTCATGAGGTTACACTGTGAGCAACTGCAACTGAATTTTCCAAATGCCTGTTCTGGGCATTGTGTGAAGGGTCTGCCTATACACCAATGTCCAATCCTTTCAAATGGCCATTCTTATAAATGAACATATCAAGATAGGTTCACAAAATTTATCATCTTTAAATTATAACAGAAGTAGATCAAACATACACAGACCAATAGCCAGTCTTGCCTACAAATAGGAATTAAATGTACTATGTTTTCTTTCTCTCTCCTTCTTCACCACCCCTCCCCCACAGACACAGGCACATACGCACACAAACACACACAAAGAATAAACTACCTGAACAATGCACTGCCTAATAAAATGGACAGTGGGTAAGGATTATTTTTCTGAGTTGAAAAAAAAACCCCCACAATTATGGATCTCAAATAGTCACTAATGGGGAGGAGATAAGAGGGGAACTTCTGGGAACCTGGTAATAATCTATTTCTTAATCTGAGTGGTAGTTATATTGGCAGTGATCACTTTGTGAAGCTTCACCAAGCTGTGCAATTTACAGTTTGTTGACTGTTCGGTATGATTGTCAGACAACAAAGAAGCTTACTTTAAAAAGCCATACAAGAATCAAACAAATTAAACAACAATAGTTCAAATCGTGTTTGAAATTTAAATCTGAAGTTTAATTACACCATGCAATGAATATCTTGACTTGTGAAGAGAAAGGAGCTCCTATTTTTATTGGATATATTTATATTCCCCACTGGAATGGAATAAAATCGATAAGCCCTACATTTGTATAGCATTTATATCTGACAAGCATTAAAATAATCATAAGTGGTAGAAAATTATTTTGTTTTCAAAAGCATTTTCAAAAATGGTAGCCTGTATGGGAAACAAAAAGACTGTACCTGTGACAATACTTCTGTTAAAATACTGATATATTTCATTATGGAAAAATAATAACTGACTGTATTTTTCATTTAATAGGATTTGCTCAGAGCTTATCATGGATTTATTAGTCGTAAACGTACAACTTTAATAAGACTAGAGGAAATGTTATGAAAAAAGATAAAAAACAAGGCCATCCAAAATAGATAATAAATTCTTCAAAAAAACCTTCAGGGTCCTAATCTTAAAGATACAGCTAAGAAAGGTTAAAAACTGCAAATATGTACCAAAAAGGAATTATGCCAATGTCATTTTTCATGCTCAATATCAATATAAATAAGTTTTCACTTTAATGTACACAGATATGTTAACCTTACTTTTCAAAAGAATTTTTTAAAACAGTTTTGAATAGAAGTATATCATAGGTCCACCAGTACATTAAATGCAGTGTGTAAATGTTCAAAAAATTTAATACTGTCACCCATACATGTCTCAGGGTGCTAAAAGACCTCTGCTTTAACCTACTTCCATTCTTGTTCTAAAGCACCTATCAAAGACGTTTATCAACTACACCTCAAAGGAAAGGAGACAGTCAACCACCCTGAGCCTGTTTCAGCCTAACTCCAAAAGCACTGCCTGTGGAGAGGAAACCTCAAAGAGTTGCCTTTGCTTCATTACCATGCTAAGATCTCTGCCCAAAGAGGGGACCTCTACCTTACTAGGCACAGTAAGTTTCGTGCGCAAGGGAGCCTGAGGGATTGTATGTCCCTAGCTGTTCCTGAAACTCTCTGACCTTTTCCCCAGTTTCTGATGAGGCACCAGTCTCTTACCCCTTAAATGTCCCACATCTTCCTTCATTTAGGGAAAAGGTGTCCTTAGAGCACGAGCTCTCCCTTCTCTGTATTTTGATCAACAAATAAAGTTTCTGCTCTGCTTTCCTGAACCTGGTCTTGTTCAACTGGGGTGAGTAGGGCTGGGCAAGGGAAGGACTCAGCTGGAGCACAACCCATTCAAGAAAGTTGGTAACAATATTAAGCACAGTACTTGATTTTATGAATCAATTTAGCCAGTCCATGGGATCCAGATATTTGACAATATAACAATACTGTGATCTATAGCAGTATGCAAGAGAGCAGAGTGGTCTGTCAAGAGAGCTTCCCCAGGTCTCAGATCCCTAGGGCTTGGCTCTGCTGGCTTGATTGTTGACAGAAGGGAAACAGGAGACATTAAACCATAATCACAGTCTCCACTGTTAGAATCTTATATACTTCATTTAATCCTATATTTCGTTCCTTTTAATTTATTAGTCTATCATTTTAATCCATGAGGTTCAGATCTGTAACTTCACTGACAGACTATAGAAATAAAAACCTAGCTGTTTAATTATACAGACATTTCTAAAAGCAAATTTCCAAAGCATCATCCCTTTCCCAGTCTACCCTCCACTCAAGAGATTATAGTCATGCTCTATACTTGGTTAGTGACTCATTTCTTGAAGAGAAGCATGAGATTATGAAGTAATGTGCTGTTTTTATTTATTTTTTGAGTAAAATGGAGAATGGAACAGAAAATGTCTCGGTAAGAAAATAAGGATGTGTTCAAATCACAAGTGATCTAAACCCAATTCTAGCTAGTTTAAGCAAAACAAAATAAAATAAAACAACACAAAAGGAGCTACAAGGCTCTACAAACTGGGAAAAGAGGAAGGGATGCTGTGCTACAATGACAGCAGGCACCCACTGCTAGCTGGCCTCCTTACATGTACACACAAACTGCACATACACACTTCCTTCCAAATGCATAATTCATTTCTTAAGTATCTGTTTGGTATTACTTACATAATAACACAAGGAAAGTAGAATGCATTCTCAGTGTTAAAAAGTGAAATAGATGAAGGTAAAAACCCACTTTGACTACCACAGGTAACCCTTGTTTTTAATCCCAGATTATCAGATTAATGAGTACATTTCCAAGCATTTTTATGCTTTAAATACACATACACATTTACATACTTACATTCAAGCATTTAGAGAAATATACAGTGTTGATATATGAATATGTATCTTCGTGTTTTCACTGAAAAGTCATACTACATATATTATAAAAATTGCTTCCTTCACTCTCCCTCTCCTCATACCATAATAAGTCCCTTGCAGAGTTTTCCATGTCATTCTCAAACTTGATATATAGTATGTCATGATGTGGATATACCATGATTTATTTGTAGGTTAGTTATTTCCTCACTAATGGAAGTATAAGCTGTTTCCAATTTTATAATAAGAAACAATACTATAATGAAAATATTTGTTTATTCCTTCCTGTTATTAAGTGTGGTGTTAAAATTGGGTACATAACAAGAAGCTGTATAAGCAGTGTTTATATTTTCTTCTCTGTTTTCCATTAGTCTGGTACTTTCATTACTTAGCAAACCCTTTACATATTTTAGTATTAATTCAGTGTCTGCTGTATGTGTACTCTTTCCTATCTGTCACTTACCTTCTAATACTGCTTATGCTGAAGTTTGTTGGTTGCAGACTTTGAGTTTTACATAATCAAATTTATGAGTTTAACTTTACGGTTTATAATTTTGGCTTACAGAGAGCTTCCATAACCCACAGTCACAATATTATTCTAGTTTTATTTCTTTTAAAATTTTAATAATTTTATTATGTTTTAGAACTTTAATGCAGCTAGAATTTATCTTTTGTGCCTTAAGTGAAAAAGATATAACTTCAGTTTTGCCAAACACTTGTCAATATTTCCAATATCATTCTTAAGTAGTCTATAGGGTCTCTCTACAAATTCAAAAAAAGTTATAATTATGGGGGTACTAATTTTTCATATACACAGGTCATTTTCTGTCCAATTGATCAGTTTTTCAATTCTGCACCAAATAACAGAGCAAGTTCTTTCATACTTTTGCTCTGAATTGTCTTGGTTGCCTTCTTTCACCTGAGATAGAAGAATAGGGACCAGATTTACTGTCCCAGAAGAAACAACTAAAACACTGGACAATATACATGAAACAATAGTTTTTAAGATAATACATGTCAGGCAAAAAAGGAAAATGAAGATCAACAAACTTAGTCCTATGATTACCACAGCTTTACTACCTTGAGTGTTCTAGGACACGGAGCAGAGAAGGGAAACCCAGACAGAGCCTGGGGGATTTCCTAACTTGAGATGATGGAGGTAGGAACCCAAGAAAGCCAATTAGGTGGCTGTAGTTAACCTTAGACTAAATACTGCTCTGTTACTATCTAACAAATCCCAAAAGTAGGAACTGTTTCCAAGTAACTTAATTGCATCTCAGAACAAAGCTCAGTCATACTTACAGCAATGCAAAAATGTCCAACACCTAAGGCAAAATTCACAATGTCTGGCATTCCATAAAAAAAGGAAATAAAAAACCCAGGAAAATACAACCACAAGCTAAGAGAAAAATTATCCAATAAAAAGCAAACCAGAACTAAGCTAACTCAGATATTAATAGACAATGATACTAAACTGGATGCTAGAAGTATATTCCACATGGTTGATATGTTAAAGGAAAGATTAACAATGCTGAGTACAGACATGGAAAATATAAAAAAGATTTTAAAAGTCCAAATAAATATTCTAGAATTTATAATTATTTGTCAGAAATGAAAAATCCTCTGGATGGGATTTGATGGCTAATTACACAGTGCAGCAGAAAAATCTGATGAAATTGAAGACATAGCAATACAGATTACAGAATATGAAAAGACAGCAGAAAGACTAAAATGATAATGAAGAGAGAATTAGTGAGCTATGTGACAACTTCAAGTAGCCTAATATATGTGTAATTACGTCCCAGAGGAGAGGAGGAATAGTGGGTACAGAAAAAAACATAAGAAGAATAATGGCTAGGATTCTACAAATTTGATGAAACCTATAGTGCACAGTGTGAAGTTCCACAAAGCCAAACATTTTTAAAACGGCACCACAGCATACCGTGATCAAACTGTCAAAAGCGGTGATAAAGACAAAATCCTGAAAGCAACCAAAGAAAAAAGACGTTATTACATATAAAAGAATAAAGATAAGAACGATAAAAGATTTCTTATCAGAAACCATGTGAACTTGGTCATACTGGAGCAAAACCTTTGAAGTACTAGAATAAAAATATCAACTTAGAAATCTATACCTAGCAAGCAGCAGGGAGGGTCACAAGGGAAGAGATTAACATAAGGAAACTTCTGGAGATGATGAATATGTTCACTGTCTTGATGGTGGTGATTTTACAGGTATAAACCTATGTTAAAATGCATCAAAATGTGCACTTAACTATGTGCAGTTTACTGTATATCAATATATTTAAATAAAGCTATTTCTTTTTTTAATTGAGAAAATTTTGTTTTTGAATTCTTGTACAACAGACTATTTTCTTGTAAGTTTTAGAATCAGCTGGTCAAGTTTCACTGTAACCCCTACTGGAAGTTAAACTTCAATTCCACTGATACATGATGTAATATAAGAAAGAAGTGACATACACATAATTTTGATTCCATGTTCTTATGTGTAAATGTTACTCAACTAAGATTGTGGCTTTTCAATTTTCTCTATTTCATCTTTGAACCTTATTGCCATACCTATAATTTCACAAATGTCCCAACTAACTTCAATGTATAAATGAAAACACAATTATTTCTTCACCAAAGGGTAACATCTAGTTTTTTATCCAATAATATTTAGTTATTATCTAGTACCTGATGTTCCTCTATCATTTCCAAATTCAGGATCTCTAACTGAAGATTCAGAAATGGTTTCCTGAGATCCTATAAAGTGTGATTAATTCATCCAAAACACAATGGGAGGAAAGACTGAGTATTTCTCATCTAGAAATGGAGGAATAGGTACTGGTAGCAGTGATAACTGGTCCAGGACTTACATCATATCCAGATGGGCCAGAGAAGTGGTTTTCCCATTCCAGACATTGTGTAAGTTTCTTGTTCCACATATGTGGTTGCCCCTCACTCTGCTCACTGTACAGTATCTCCTCCTCACACTTGAAAGGTGTAAAAGACGACTTTCACTGCTGGTGACTATGCCAGTCCAGCAGGCCACTTGCTGCTGATGCCAGTTTTATGGCCTAAAAATTAACAGAGGTACTGAGCAATCAGAGGGCCCTGGAAGACAAGCTCAGATTTCTGACAATGAACTCTCATAAAACTCTAACTGGTTCTTTATCAATTTTGCTCTTATGGATTCCATTACCTAACAATCAAGACCAGAATTTTTACTTGTCAAGAGTTTTGAATCTAAGCAGCTTCTCAGTATTTTCTGCTCCTTAGCAATTGTCATATAAGTTTTATCCTTGCCCCTAACTGTCAACTCAAAAAGTAGTGCTGGCAAATGACAAATACTGGAGAGGCTGTGGAGAAAAGGGGACCCTCCTTCACTGCTGGTGGGAATGCAGTTTGGTGCAGCCACTGTGGAAAACAGTATGGAGATTCCTCAAAAGACTAGGAATAGACTTACCATATGACCCAGGAATCCCACTCCTGGGCATATATCCAGAAGGAACCCTACTTCAAAATGACACCTGCACCCCAATGTTCATAGCAGCACTATTTACAATAGCCAAGACATGGAAACAGCCTAAATGTCCATCAACAGATGACTGGATAAAGAAGAAGTGGTATAATCTATACAATGGAATACTACTCAGCCATAAAAACCGACAACATAACACTATCTGCAGCAACATGGATGTTCCTGGAGAACGTCATTCTAAGTGAAGTAAGCCAGAAAGAGAAAGAAAAATACCATATGAGATCGCTCATATGTGGAATCTAAAAAACAAAAACGAAAACAAACAAACACAAAGCGTAAATACAGGACAGAAATAGACTCATAGACAGAGAATATAGACTTGTGGTTGCCAGGGGGGCGGAGGGTGGGAAGGGATAGACTGGGATTTCAAAATTGTAGAATAGATAAACAAGATTATACTGTATAGCACAGGGAAATATACACAAAATGTTATGGTAGCTCACAGAGAAAAAATGTGACAATGAGTGTGTATATGTCCATGTATGACTGAAAAATTGTGCTGAACACTGGAATTTGACAAAACATTGTAAAATGATTATAAATCAATAAAAATGTTAAAAAAAGAAAAATAAAATATGAGATCACTCATATGCGGAATCTAAAAAAAAACTCACAAAAAACAAAAAAAACATAAATACAAAACAGAAACAGACTCATAGAAATAGAATACAAACTTGTGGTTGCCAGGGGGAAGGGACTAGGATTTCAAAATGTAGAACGGATAAACAAGATTGTACCGTTGTAGCACAGGGAAATATATACAGGGTCTTGCGGTGGCTCACAGCGAAAGAGAATGTCACAATGAATGTATGTATGTTCATGTATAACTGAAAAATTGTACTCTACACTGGAATTCGACACAACACTGTAAAATGACTATAACTCAATTAAAAAAATGTTTAAAAAAAAAAGGTAGTGCTGGTTACTGCCTAACAGCTGTATAAAATTATAAATGGGGATGTTGAAGGAGAGCTAGTTCCCCAAGCTTCATCCTAGTGAAAAGCACATTTTGATGTAGGAAATTATTACTTGGGTTGAATAGCACAGTGCACTGCACTGCATCAGGTAGTTAGGAATAAGAACACCACAACGAACGTGGGAGTGCAACTATCTGTTTGATACCCTGTTTTCATTTCTTTTTGACATATACCCAGAAGTGGGACTGCTGTATCATACAGCATTTCTATTTTTAGGTTTTGAGGAATCTCCACGCTGACTTCCATAGTGGCTGCACAATTCATATTCCCACCAAGAGTGCACAAAGAGTTCCTTTTACTCCACATCCTAGGCATCACTTATTTCTTATCCTTTTGGTAACAGCCTTTCCAACAGCTGAGAGGTGTTATCTCACTGTGGTTTTGATTTGCATTCCCTTGATGATTAGTGATGATGAGCAATTTTCAATGTTCCTCTTGGCCTAATGTACTTCTTTTATGGAAAAATGTTTATTCAACTCAACTGCCCTTTTTAAATCAGATGTTTATTGGTTTGTATGTTTGCTATTGAGCTGTGTGACATATTTGTAGACAGTCTCACACTTACATGATCCCAGATTAAGGATATCAGAGTAAAGGATGCCTTACCTACGCAGTACTTATATATTAAATCTTACATAAAAGATCACTTAACCTTTTTAAAAAAAAAAACATTCAGCCAATACACTGGCTGCCTGGCCAGGCCCAGGTCACATTACATTTGTCAGTTTTGGTGAAAGATGACTGGTATTCTTGCTAAGGAGGGGCACTTTCAAAGGAAATTGTGTTAACTTGTACAAAGAAGGTGGAAATGACCTTTGGCAGATAAAACAGTAAATGTTCTTCATGGGGAAAAAAAGAGTAAGAAAAAGAAAAGCCCTGAAAGTGAGTACACCAAGGACTGACATCACCTAATGCAAGCCAGTTATTTCCATTGCACCCAAATTTCATTAGGTAACAAATAGAGAAGATTACCAATTCTCTAACCTCTTATATTTGAAAGAAATTCCACTGGATAAACTCAAGTATGTACCTGCTTAGAAAATCAAGGATTATTTGCTTTGCTTTTGCTTTCTCCGATTATGGAAAATGTGTGAAGTAATAACAAAATATAAGTAATAGTTAACATTTATATAGTGTTCGTTACATGCTAGATTCTGTTCAAAATACTTTACATATATTGATTTATTTAATCTTCACAACAACCTTCCTATGCAACTATTATTAGTGTTTCTATTTAAGAGGTTAGTAAATGGCAGACCTTGAATTTAGACTCGGGCATCCCGTCCACTGCTGAGTGTGTGTCTTCAACTCGCCACATGTTGCCTTCCTGTCAGTACACAGTAGATTCTCTCAAAGTGACTGTTCAGAATGGTAAGTGCATCAGGGACTATAGGCATGACAAAAGAAGTGCCTTGTATATTTTCTTAATCTTGAAATACTAGATAGTATGATATCCTTTTGGGGGTTAATTTGAAGAAAGAATTTAAACTCCCTTAAAATTTTTTTCCACTAGCACATTTGGTTTCATAAAAGCTTGTTTCTTAACTTCTAGGTATTCCTAAGATATTGCTTACTTCCCTTTTTAAATTTCACATGCCATAGCTACTCTGACACAATCCATCTGTTCAAAGTACAGAAATGCTATTTGAGAGCTACTTATACACAGGAAGAGTCTAAATTCTACACCTATTCACTAGAGATGAGTGTTTGAGGAGGTAACAGTTCCTTTACTGCTGTTCTACAGGAATAACCGTCTGGGTGCCCACCCTGTGCTGGGCACTGAGGTATGTACTTTCTTGCCTCTATCATCTCCCTCAGTCAGAGCTCAGTTCTCCATAAGCAAGGCTGTTCTGTGTGTCTGTTTGTCTAGTCATCAAAGGGACTCTCAGGCCTGCCTTCATTATCTTCATCATAGGCTGAATTCTTTTAATTGTGTTCAAGTCATCTATGTGAGTCTCTGAAAGAGGCAGAGCAATTTTCTGCTGAATTAAGCAAGGCTGCAAACTCAAAGAGGATAGCTTACTATAAAGGCTTACAGGACTGCAAATCAATGTAAACAATTTACTTCAAAGCTCTCTGCCTGGATCAACAATAAGTCTGAAATGTGCTTCAACAGTGCCTGAAAGCTGAAATAAAACCATCCTACAGATACTCCACATTTTCACACATTTCTATTATAATAATTGAAAAGATTTCGAGAGTCACCAGTACATTTGTTTTAATTTAATGTGTAAGGACAAAACGAACAGAGAATCCCCATTACTTAAAAGGACTAACACAACTTCTGACAGATCTTTCATATTACACAAAAACACAAGTAGTTAAGCTGTAAGTTTTACAGAAGCATTTTTAAATGATAAGGGGAAATTTTATTTTCCTCATGATGTCCATATTTTCACTGTGAAACAGTATTAAAGCAGAACACCTCTAAGAATGTATTTTTATCATCATTTTATTGGTGCCTTGGGTGGGAATGTTTTCCAAAAAATGATTATTTAAATCAGAAAGAATGAATATAATAATTTATACAGAGTAGACTATTAGAAAGTCACCCTCTTTTGCTCTCTAACCTAGGAAGCTACATTTCACATGGGAAAGAGTGAAGACATAGGGTAACATTATTCTAACTTTCTTTTTTCTACCTTATTCTAATATTGTCCTTAAGGACATGCACGAACTTTTCATATTCTAAAGGACACATACTAAAGACCTGTTTCTACAAATAAAAAGTCCAAATTTCATTATATGGTGTTTTCTATCCTGTGATATACATATTTTTAAAAAATTATTTACCTAATTTATTGAACAAAATAAAAACATTTGAAGTAGCCAATTTCTCAATAAAATTTAGGGACGGGGCCTACATTACAGGTTTAAGTAAAATTATAAATGCAAAATTATACAAATCTCTTCACTTAAATACCTTCAGATAGGGGGAAATGTGTGTGTGATCTTTAGAAAGTGTTACTGACCAGAGCAGAAGGTAAATTAATGACCCTTTGAATCAGCTGCACAGCACTAACATCCATTCTTGAGTAATATACAGAGGCACAAAGTAAAGGTTTGACTTACCCGTAGCTTAGTCTTTGACCCTATCACTTAACAGCTCCACGTGTTTTCCTTATCTAAAATTACACAAAAATTATATATGCCGTTTTGAGAACACATTTGACAAATAATAATGAAAACAAAGATACTTCATACTACTACTAAACGAAAATGATGAAGCTGAGCTTCAAAGAGCAGGTCAGAAAGACACAGAATGCAGTTTCCCCCACATATTTCAATTAAAAAAGCCACAAAAGTATGTTCATTATTAGCTGAATAATATGTTCTAATCCACTGGTACTTTGGAGTGCCACAACCTTGTGATACTGACTCTATCTACAGTTTAAAATCCACATTGTTATCCAATTTGGAACCAACAAAACAAAACCATACTTTGTCCCGATGATATCTGAAACACCATCCAAAGCTGAGAGCAATGTTGGGCATGAATTCTGCCCTAAGGAATTATAATTTTGTCTTAACGTATGAACTACAACGTCTGTGCAAATATTCTCCTTAAAATCAATAATTATATTTTAAAATATTCATCCTATTTGCAAAACTGTATTCCTTAAATTTCCATGAAGAAGTTGGATACTCACCCTCAGGACTCTCCTGAAAACTGCACTTCTATATGTGGCAGTTGTGAATTTCTTATTCAATATGTGTGAAAAACAGAGAACTGGGGTTCAACTGCCTTGCCAAAAATCTATTTTTTCCACATTCCGTTTTCTTACTAAAAGAATTAGCCACGTATATTTTAGAATTTTCTAATGGGTATTTTATTTATCGACTATTACCCTTTAACTACATTGAGAGAAATTTTCATAGTCCAAGCTTCATGAAATTTTACTCTTAAGTAGACTGGAATAAACAAGAAACAAATTCTCAGTATGTTTCTAAAATTTCCTTTAAAAAACTTTTCATACAATTCTAATAACATACTTTCTTTAAATGTTGGACTTCAGTACAGAAGACTGTACCTAAAAGAAAAATCCAAGAAAACTTCTATTTTAATTGTTTATTGCCTTCTTCCCTTATATGCCACTCCAATCCAAACCCCAATGAAGCTAGCATTCAAAACTACTAAGTGTTTTTTTTAATTCAGTATGTATTTATAAAACATGCATTACTGCTTAAAGTCGATGTATTTGTAATGTAAATAAAAGATACTAGGATATATGAATTATTCTGGTTTGTTTCTAACTTTACTCACATAAGCGTTTAGTTTTTGGGGGTGTGTTTTTGGTTGAATATTTATCAGGGTAAAATTTAAATGTAAGTATATGCACAGATCTTAAGAGTACATTTTGATGAGTTTTGATAAAAGCATTCATTTATATAGTGATTACACCAATGAGGTACAAAATAATTACAGAAATTTCCCTTTTGACTCCTTTACTCAACATTCAACAATTATTTTGATCTCTATCAACACTTTAAGGGAAAAATTTGCAAATCAGAACATACTGAAAATTATTTCTACAAGAATAAGTGAGGAATTGAACAAACTGAAGGATGCAAGATTCCACAGTTCGTAAGATTTACTTATGAAATTCTTGTAATTGCACTTTGTAATATCTTGACTTGATGGAAGAATCTTTTGAAAAAACTTCTATTTTTAACTGGAAGAATTTACATGAAGAGGCCTATGATTTGCATATGCATTTGCTGAAATATTCAGAAAGATTATAAAAAGAGAATTTATGAGTTTGGGCTTTAAAAATATTTATCAAAAAAGATGTTCTTAAGGAGGCAACAAAGGCAGTACTTGGAAAAATACATGGGTTAAAATGTACACACATTTTAATATGAAAATTTTGAAAACTGAGAATACCATCCATTTTGAAAAAATTATTGCTTTTACATTACCAGGTACCTCACCATGTGCCGAGATAATACTTTCTCCATTAAAAAAAATTACGGTATTCAGAGAAGAGTTGATTTAAAATGTCAAATATTTCAAAATTACTAATAATAAAATTAAACCTTTAAAAGTATTAGAATTATTTGGAAAAATAAAAGAAAGAACAGTTTAAAAAAGTAAGTTCTTCATAAAAATACAAGTGACACAGTATTAGAGACTATTAAAGTTTAAAAACTGATTAAAGTATGTGAACATATACCAAGAATGAGTATTTAAATTTAATTAATTTAATTTAAACTACACTATCTTTATTGGTGGATAAGCAATGATTTAAACTTTTTTTTGCTTTATCTGTCTGACTCTAAATTATATTAAGTAAAGTAAGTCAAAGATGAATATCATACAATATCACTTATATGTAGAATCTAAAAAATTATACAAATCTTATTTACAAATCAAAAACAGACTCACAGACATAGAAAACAAACTATGGTTATCAAAGGGGGAAGGGCAGCGGAGGGATAAAATAGGAGTTCAGGATTAATAGAAACATTTTACCATATATAAAACAGGTAAACAACAAGGAACTACTATAGATCACAGGGAACTATATTCAATTTCTTTAATAACATATAATGAAAAATACAAAAAAAAAAAAGGATGCATATGTACAACTGAATCACTTTGCTGTACACCTGGAATTAACATTATAAATCAACTATAATGAAAACCAAAATTAAAAAAGTTTTTGCTTTAATGTGCACAGATGCATGCTATTTTCATTTTAAGAAAATTATATTTAAAAATAATTGAGTAAAAGTATTTTATAGACTCAAAGATACAAGAAAATGAATCTTTCAGTCAATAATTATTTAAAAATTAAATTACTTCCCTTCTCAAACAATTCCAAAAAATTGAAGAGGATAGGATAGTACCAAATTCATGTGATGAGGGTACCATTACCTGATACAAAAACCAGACAAGAAACTACAAAAAAAGAAAAATACATACCAATATCTCAAATGAATACTGATGCAAAGATCCTCATCAAAATATTACCAAACCAAATTCAACAATATATAAAAAAGATCACACACTATGATCAAGTGAGATGTATTCCAATGATGCAAGAATGGTTCAATATCTGCAAATCAACCAACTGATACACCCACACTAACAAAAGGAAGGCTAAAAATCACATGATCATCTCAACTGACATGGAAAAATCATTTGACAAAATTCAATATCCATTCATGATCAAAACTCATCAAAGTTCGTAGACAGGGAATTTATCTCAACATAATAAAGGCCATGAATGGCCACAGTTAACTTCATACTCAGTGGTACAAACCTGAAAGGTTTTCCTCTAAAATCAGGAACAAGACAAGGATGCACACTTTCACCACTTCTATTTGACACAATATTGGAAGTTTTATCCACAGCAATCAGACAAGAAATAAAAGGCATGTAAATTCGAAAAGAAGAAGTAAAACTGTCACTGTTTGCAGGTGACATTCTATTAAATAGAAAACCCTAAAATGTCCACCAAAAACCTATTAGAACTAATAAATGAATTCAATAAAGGTGCAGGAAATAAGATTAATATATGGAAATATGTTGCTTTTCTCTACACTAATAATGAACTATCAGAGAGAGAGCCAGAAAAAAAATCACATTTAAACTCTCACCAAAAACAATAAAATACTTAAGAATAAACTTACTCAAGATGATGAAAGACCTATACTCCAAAAACCATAAAACACTGATGAAGGAAATTGAAGATGATACAAAGAAATGAAATAATTATCCCATGTTCATGGACTGAAAGGATTAATATTGCTAAAATATCTATACTACCCAAGACAATCTGTAGGGATTTACTATAATCTCTATCAAAATACCCATGACATTTTTCACAGAACTGGAACAAAAAATTCTAAAATTTATATGGAAACACAAAAGACCCATAATTTTTTTCAAGTAATCTTGAAAAAAAAAAGAACCAAGCTGAAGATTTCAGGCTCCCTGACTTCAGACTATACTACAAAGCTACAGTAATTGAAACAGTATGGTACTGACTATACAACTAGAGACACATGCCTCAATGGAACAGAATAGAGATCCCAGAAATAAATCTATGCACTTACGGTTAATTCATCTACAAGAAAGGAGGCAAGACTATACAACAGAGAAAAGACAGTCTCTTCAATCAGTGGTGATGTGAAAAGTGAAGTTACATGTAAAAGAAAGAAATTAGAACATTTTCTCACACAATATTTAAAAAAAGAACCAATTAAAAATGGATTAAAGATCTAAATGGAAGACTGGAAACCATAAAAATCCTAGAAGAAAATTTAGACAGAACAATTCTTTGACATAAATTCTAATAATAGTTTTTTGGATCTTCCTCCTAAGGCAAAGGAAACAAAAGCAAAAGTAAACAAATGGAATCTAGTTAAACTTAAAAGCTTTTACACAGCAAATAAAACCATCACTCAAACCAAAAGACAACCTACTGAATGGGAGGAAGTATTTACAAGTGATATGACTGATAAGGAGTTAATATCCAAAAATATATAAAAAAACCATACAACTCAGTATCAAAAAAAAAAAAAAAAAAAAACCAAAAACCCAAATAGCCACGTTAAAAAATGGGCAGAAAATTTGAACAGAAATTTTTCCAAAGACACACAGAAGGCCAACAGGCACATGAAAAGATGCTTAGCATCACCAATCACCAGGGAAATGCAAACCAAAACAACAATGAGGTATCACCTCACACCTGTCAGAATGGCAGTCATCAAAAAGTCTACAAATATCAGCAATGATGTGGACAGAAGGGAATCTTCATACATTGTTGATGAGAATGTAAATTGGTGCAGCCATGATGGAAAACTATATGTAGGTTCCTCAAAAAACCAAAAATAGAATGACCATTGAATTCAACAATTCCATTCCTCAGTATTTATCATAAGAAACCACCATTTTAAATAGATACATGCACCCCAATAATCATAGCAACATTATTTACAATAGCCAAGATATGGAAGCAACCTAAATGTCTACAAATAGATGAAAGGGTAAAGAAGATGTGGCATACACACACACACACACACACACACACACAATGGAATATTATTTAGACATTAAAAAAGAATGAAATTTTGCCATCTGCAACAACATAGATGGACCTAGAGGGTATCACACCTAGTAAAATGAGTCTGACAGAGAACGACAAACACTGTGTGTTATCACCTATGTGTGGAATCTAAAAAATAAAATAAATGAATGAATATAACAAATCAGAAACAGGCTGACAGGTATAGAGAAGAAACTACCAGTTACCAGCAGGGAGAGAGAAGAGGGGAGGGCAAGATAGGGCTAGAAAATTAAGAAGTACACACTACTAAGAGGAAAATAAATAAGCTACAAGGCTATATTGTACAGCAGAGGGAATATAGCCAATATTTATAAAAACTTTAAATGAAGTATAATCTATAAAAAAAGAATTATGTTCTACACCAGAAACTAATATTGTAAACCAACTACATTTCAATAAAAATTTTAATCACATCAATTATTTCAGCATCTCCCTTTACTCTCTAAAGTGCCCTGGTTTAGAAAATAAATTATGTAGTCACCATTATAAATAGGGACAATGTCCTTGAAACTTTTTATATATGACATTCACTCTCTAAAAAAGTAAAAGTGCAATCTCTAACACTAGGTTATCTTTTTTGTTCCTTATTTGGATGTTTCTTCTTTCCTAGAATGTTAGCTCTCTATGGAAGCACATTCTCTTTCTGGTTCACTGTTTCAGGCTGATCATTTAGAACAGTGCCAAAATGTAGAGACTGACCAACAAAATCTCACAAAATGGTCTTTTGTTCTGAAAAAGGTACACTTTCATCATAACTAATGGTACTTTACATTACCACTACACTTCTATAAAATTACTTCCATGAGATTTATATGAAATTATTAATGAAATAACTTTTTTTTCAGTCATGGCACTAAAATGATTTTCACCATATATTGTTGCAATATTTGGAAAGCTATTTTTGTATTATGTGTTTACTACAGAAGAAATACTTAAACTTGAAAAATTTTTAAATTCATTATTAAAAGTCTTTATTTAAATACAGCCAGAATCTCCCCTGAACAATGATGCTACAGTTTTAGTCTTTAGAACTGATTTTGTTATGGGATAGGTGCATTTGCATCACAACTAATGAGAATTTGCATTCCTACTACACTAATAATATTTTCTTCATGACTCCAATTTGAATTAGAATTTATAGTGGTTTCCTACTTCTGGTCAAGTAAAATGTTCTTATTGAAATAACTAGTTAATTATAAGTTCTTATTATTTTTATGAAAGGGATACATGTATTTACAAAAAGGTTAGAATTAGACTGGAACTTCCTTTTCCAATAATGACAAGCAAGATAATTTAGACAGAGTCCCTGCAAGAACAAACAGTAGCTTGACAAAATATTAAAAATACCTGCTTGAAGGTGCTGGAGAGCTAACAAGGCAGTACAGATTTTTGAAGCCAAGCTTCAAAAGAAGGCAAAACCCCAGTGAGGTAAGTCCAGCATTTGGAGCATTTCTCCAATGGTGTCTGCTGAATTGAGAGAGGAGGTTGAGAAGCTAAAGAGCTTAACTGTGATTTTCATAAACCCATATTAGTGGGAAAATATTAAGAGTCAGAAGATACCAGAGGTAGCATCTACCTTCTATTTTCTCTGCTGGGATCCCAAAAGACAGTATCTTGGGAGACTAAACATAGAATCACACTAGCTATATAATTTTGACTTGCTGGAACCCTAAGCCATTTGACAGAAGAAAATAAATTCCTCTCTGAAGGAAGAACATCATTCAAGGGTTAAAATTATTTCTATACTTTGTTTTCATATTCAATATCTGACTACCATTCAAAACTGAAGTGGCATATGAGGCATAAATATAAATGAAAATAAACAGCAGAAAATAAAAATGAACGCTCAAGGAATACAAATAATGAGGTTACAAGACACATAATTAAAATAAGTGTATTTCAATGAGATAAAAAGAAAACAAAGTAAGACATGGGAAAAACTGGAAAAAAATTCTAAATTCCAGAAATGAAAAACATAAACTCAAAGTAAGAACTAAAAATACAGGTATAAAAGCATGTTAGAAAAACAGTCACTCACTCACTGGAAGGTATGTCAGCAGAAAATTTCCAGAAGTAAGTATGAAGAGATTTTTTTAAAAAGAAAAAGAAAAATACAAAAGGAAGAGTAAAACATCCAGAAGACACAGAGAAAAAGCACAATATATGTATATGTGTAATTGGAGTGGTAGAAGAAGAGGAAATAAAAGATGGGTAAGAGCAAGACTGGAAAAGGAATGGTGAATTAAAACGAATGAAAAAAAAATCAAACCATGGTTGCAGAGAGCAATATGCACTAAATAGGCTACATCAAAAGAAAAGCACCCTGGACTTCCTTATCTAGTGAGATTCACCAAATAGTGTGAAACAAGTTAAAAATAAGTCACAATATAGGAAAGAATGATTTTCAATATATTTTGACACTGGAAGTGAAGGACAATGAATACTACTCAGCCATAAAAAAAGAATAAAATAATGCCATTTGCATCAACATGGATGGACCTGGAGATCATCATTCTACATGAAATAAGCCATAAAGAGAAAGAAAAATACCATGTGATATCACTCATGTGGAATCTAAAAAAAGGACACAAATGAACTTATTTACAAAACAGAAACAGACTCACAGACATAGAAAACAAACTTACAGTTACCAGGGGGAAAAGGGGTGGGAAGAGGTAAATGGGGAGTTTGAGATTCACAGATAGTAACTACTACATATAAAAAAAAAAAAGGTTCTACTGTATAGCACAGGGAACTATATTCACTATCTTGCAGCAACTTACAATGAAAAAGAATATGAAAAGGAATATTTGTATGTACGTGTATAACTGAAACATTATGCTGTACACCAGAAATTGACACATTATAAACTATACTTCAGTAAAAAAAAGTGAAAGGAGAAAGTATATTGAATTGAATAAAAATACAAACAGAACCCATTAAAGCTTGTATGAAGCAGCTAAGGCAGCATTTAGAGGTGAATTTATAGTATGAAACACCTATTTATATGTAAAAAGGTGTTAGAACTATGACTTCAGCTTCTACCTTACCAAGCAAAAAGAGGAGTGCAAATGAAATCCAACATAAGCATTAAAAAAGGAAAGGATTAATATCAGAACATAAATCAATTAGATAAAGCAGAAAATCAAGAAATAAGACAAGTTGTCTGCTTTAAAAAGCAATATAATTCATATGAATGTCACACTAAAATTGCACATGTATTTTTGACACACAATCTCACTGCTAGTAATTGGCCTAAGACTATACTAAAAATTTTCTGCCAAGATTTCTGTCATCATTTTAGCAAAGTACATAATAGCAAATAATTGTAAACAACCAAAAAAACCACATCTGTCATAATTATTGAGATGCTTGGAAATATTCAAACAACTTATTTTATATTTATAATATGATTTTATTTTTCATCTTGTTTGCACCTTCCCTGCTGTTTGTTATACTGATGAGGTTTTCTTAAATCTTTTCTTCTTCTTCTAGTTACCTGGAAACTGTAAGTTCTATTTCTAAAGTGTTACTAATTACTCTTGAATTTTCAGTAAACTTACTTAGGCATTTTTTAAATCACTGTAGTCATACACTTACCTCCCACTAAAAGAGACACGACCTTTAGTACCTTCAAATATAATCTGTTACACATCTCAAACATATTAAAGCTCTCAAAATGTTATACATCTCAAAAATATTAAACTCTGGGTTACCTCCCACTTAAACCTGCCCCTCTCTGGTAGTCCCATCTCAATAAATATACCACCACAATCCCTGTTGCTCAAATAAAAAATCTAGAAATCATCTCCAAAGCCACTACCTTGGTCCAAGACACCATCACTCTTGCCTAAACTACTGTCATAGATCATTCATTGGTCTCCTTTCTTCCACTTTGCCTTTATTCAATTCATTTTCCATAGAGCAAACGTAGTCATCTTATAAGAAGTGAAAACCAGAAGACGCCAACTTCTGGGTAAAACTTTTAATGATATCTCACTGATCAGAAAAATAATCCACACTCCACACTTCTTCAAGAACTTCATGACATGGACCCTGCCTCATCTTACATCAGTCTTCCCCTTTCTCTTTATGATGTAGTCACACTGTCCTCCTTTGGATTCTTCAAAAATTATTCTCCCTATCCCCACCTCCACCCCACCCCTCTCTTACTATTTCTCTGCTCAGAATTCTCTTCCTCATAACTTTTCATATGTTTGGCTCATTCTCCTCCTTTAGGTTTCAAATCAAAATTTATATCATCACAGAGACTTTTTTGATCACCCTACATGAGAGTGAACCCCTTGTTACTCTCTAGCATCTCACTTGCACTTTAACCTTTTGTAGCACTTACCATAACCTGTATTTTTCTTTAGGATGAATACTGACTCTTTACTTGGGTTTTCCTTTAGTTAAGTAGGTGGTGAGTAGGCACTAAAGATGGGGTCATTAAAGTTGCTAAAGTAAGGGATGACTTATATTGGGAAGGTCATAAAATATATCTGCCTTTTCTATTTTTTCTATTTTCTTTTTGGTATTATTTTAGTCTCTGATTTGTCTTCTTCTCTCTTCCTCAATGCCCAGTGAGGCAGATGCCCACCTTGCTTAGTTTATTGTATTCTCACTTAAGCTTGAGCCTACCAAAGCCAGATAAGAACATTCCAAGAAAATAAAACACAGATCAATATCCCTTATGAATACAGATGTAAAAATTTCCAACAAAATATAAGAAAATGAAATTCAACAACATATTAAAGGGATCATACACCACTACCAAGTGGGATTTATCTCTGGGATGCAAGGATGGTTCAATATAAACAAACGAATAAATGTGATATTCCACATTAATAGAATGAAAGATAAAAATCACAGGATCATCTCCATAGATGCAGAAAAGGTATTTGACAAAAGACAACATCCTTTCACAATAAAAACTCAACAAATTGGGCATGAGAGGAATGTATTTCAATACAATAAAGGCCAGATATGACAAACCCACAGCTAACATCACAATCCATAGTGGAAGATCTAGAACTTTCCTTTAAGATCAGGAACAAGACAAAGGTGCCCACTCTCACCACTCTTATTCAACATAATACTGAAATCCTAGTTAGAGCAATTAGGTAAGAAAAAGAAATAAAAGTCATCTAAATCATAAAGGATTAAGTAATATTGTCATTATTTGCAGCTGGTATGATCTCATATATAGAAAAATCCTATAGCTTGAGTCAAATGTCCCACCTTGAGTGTTTTTATATTCTAAGAAAGTGATTGGCATGTCCTACCCAATATCTGACAAGAAGCTCTGTGATCACATAAACTCACATCCCTCCACCAACCCCAGATCTGGATTTCTCCAGGGTCCTACCGGAAGGCCAATCATCACCTCTCCAGCAGGTATGCTCATCATGTGTATAGTTTTAGATGACTTTATTTTAAATTTCCCTATCAATCCCAAACCATCTTTTTACAACTTTCCACAAGTTCCTCAAAGGCTAACTACTCCTGTTTTGGGTTGTTTTTTTTTTTTTTTTTTTCTATCATGACTTTCCACCACCCTCTCTTTTTTTAGTACTTTCTGTTATTTCAAAAGGAATTTAGATACAGGGAGAAATGGTAATACCATATTTTCAGTGAGCCATCTTGATCATACAATCATTAAATACAAAGTGGGTAACTCCTACTGTACATTTAAAGGAAAATGAGACATTGGTGATGGGTTTGGGAGAGGATCATCATGCAGTTATCTATCTGAAGAACATTTGGTAAAATTAGCCTAATTTGTGATGCTCTATAGGAAGTAAAATTGAAGTTGTTCAAATGAAAGGGTTTATAACAGTGTGATATGAAATTTCTAACTTAGACTAAAACTAAGTGAGATTAACATTTCCCTGCATTTACGATGAACTCTTCAAGAAAAGAAGCCATGACTTACTCATTTCTCTAGTCCTAATGCATGCAGAGTGCCAGGATTTTCATGGAATGTTTGTTGAATAACTGAAAATAAAGCTTAACATTTCTAACATTTGCATTGAATTTTAAGCAGCTGGGTCACAATTCTATTTATCTTTTTGGCATTGTCTTAGTATTTCTATCAGTTTGGAGGTGTTACCAATTAATCCACATTCTCAAAGTCTCCAAGAATAATTCTACAAAACTCAAAACTTTTAAAGTCACATTCGTTTACCTTGTACTTCCCTGATAATTATAAATGACTGTAACAAGAAGTGTAGGAGCATGGACACCAGGAAAATACTGTTCCTGCCAGAAGCACAAGTCTGTCATCATGTACCAATTGAAAAAAACAAATAAAAGCATGATTTTATTGGGTAAATATATAAGGATTCAAAAAAATCTGAAAAATATTGCTATGCTGAATAATAGTCAGGAAGTTTTTGTAGAAATTCCCAAAATAAGTTGTGAGAAAGTGTTGCCCTTCATGTCCATTTTTTGGCTAGGGTTTGATTTCAGTTATTTTAATCAGTGTTTTTTCCAAGCCTAATGATGTTTTCTACTCTCCCCACATTACATCAAATAAATTTGAAAACCCTCTGAGACATTTAAATGGCAATTACAGTAAATATTCACCATATGGAATTAACAATGGCATCCTGAGATGTTTAGGTTTTTTTGGTCTCTCTTTACCACAAGGAACTGTCATCCAATATGGTATTAAAAACAAAGGAGGGTCATGGCTGGATTTTTTAACACACTCACAGGAGAAAAAGCAGAACTGTGGGATTAACCTGGAGGCCAGGTCTGAATAACCCATTTACAAAGCTTAAAGTCTTATCAGGTATGTTGGAAAAAGCAGAGACCAGGTTGATTACTCAGACAATATTTCTAATACGAAATGAACTAAATATTATGGGCTAGCTGAAAAAATGATTATCTGCTTATTGATAATTTCTGATACAATAAAATTTCAAACTGAATAGTTTTCTATTGATCCTAAGTATTTATCAGATTTGTCAGGTAAAAATAAAACTTCCCAGTCCGATGTTAATTATATAGAGCAAATGACAGAGTTTTGCAGAATGATGTTATGTGATTTCTGATTTATGGGAAAAGCTTTATCTTGAGTGGCATTCAATAAGCATATCTTGTTTATTTGTTATTATCAAGTGTAACAGAGAAAAAGAAAGAAAAGGGGGCAAAACGTAATAAAATCAAACCGAAGACTTGAGGTCACTGAAATTTTTTAAAATGTGCTTTCTGGTTGGGTGGTGCTTATTTTTGCCTTTCCTGCTTAAAATAAACTTTAAAAGCTAGAAGAACAACTAGATCTGCCAATTGTTGTGGTCACTTTTATTCCTGCCACTCTTCTCATTAACATTTACTTGGAAAAAAAGTGACAGTAATTGTAGTTTCATGTGTTAAATTCATTTTACTGAACTGTTTGGAAATTTCTAAGTTTTAGGCTAGTGTGATACCAAAATTAATATATTTAAATTTTGTTTGTTTCTAGTAATCACTAGGAGATTTTTAAAATGTGTAATTTCCAAACGATTACAATAAATAGAAAAGAAACAAGGAAGACCCAACGAGTTAGTGAAAGGCAGGAAAGATAAAAAAATAAAAAAACTTCCAAAACTTCAAAAAAGAAAACAATACAGGTCTTCACAAATCCACAGTGTCTGTTAGTTAGACTGACTTTACAGGCTATTTGGGACACAATTCACATACTATCTCCTTTTCAGCCTTTCCTTAAAACTCCATTAAATATGGAGATTAAAGGGTCCAATGGTTCCATTTTCTTGGCAAATAGAAGAGTTTCCATTTTGTCAAACAAGTGAAAATTAAATGTTGGTATTTTTCATACAATTATTGTCAAGAAACATTTCCTTAGGGATATCAAACTGGCTTCCACTGGAAGGGACTCAAAAAACACATTTGTCCACTTGTTCTGCCTCCAGAGACTGTTTCCCTTTGCAACCTCTGTACCAACTGGCAGTGAAAACACATTTGAACAAATTAAAACTAACAATCTGTGCAACAGACACTCACTGTCTTTCAGAATAGGCCAAAGAAATGTCACTGGGGCCATTGCTACAATTTAAATTTAGACGCAATTAGACTTTGACCCCTGCTTTATTTGTTGAAATTTGATTTGTTTGCTGCCATTTGTTGAAGATCCTTCTACTTAACCAGAATGTTTATTCTAGAGGCACCATAAGAACTGTTCTTATAATAACATATGAATTTTCAGAGACTCTTTGTGAGCAAAGGGATCCATCTTTTCTCACCTTCTAATGATGTGTATGAGTGAATATACACATATAATGGGGCCAAGCTAAAGTTTCCAAAGATATCCATGGAAAAATTAAAGTTTTATAAAGAAATTAAAGTAGAAGCATCACCTCTACTAGTAACTGTAGGTTAATGTTTTCTAGAGAAAGCTGAATGAAACAACACAAAGGTAAAGTGAGATGAAGATCAAAACAGGTTTTTTTTTTTTCTGTCTTGGTGAAAGAAAATAGTCCTATCTGACAACATACATTAGAATTTTTACAAGTCTTAGTTCATTTTGATTAAGAAATTATCTGGATGAAATTTAAAGGCCCTAGGGAAGAACTGGAAACTCAATACATATGAGGTGTTATTATAATCTACTGGCAGCTGGAAAGGAGATTAGAAGTCAAGCTTAGTCAAATTAGATAAATTCAGGGAATTTATCTCAGAATAAGTCTGAGGGAAAAGTCTCACAATACAGGTGACCAGGAAGTGTAAAGGTAGAAGTAAAGAGTGTTCCTCAATAGACTGATAGAGAACACACACAAGAGACTATTTATGAATAATAAAATTTAACAAGAGCTATGTAAGGAACGAATATGCCCCTGGTGATCTAGCCATGAAATGAATCACTGATGCTTTATTTTTTGTACAAATGAGCAAGAATAAGAACTCATAATATTAAATGGTACATCACCATAAGTACTTTCATTCACTAGTGATTATAGTACACATTTTACAAGTGTCAAAATCAAGGATATCAAGAAACTTTTTATTATTTACCCCAATGAATTCACTCTGTATACTTACTTACCATTATTTATTTTTGTGAAATGAGAAAAAAATCTAAATAAAAAGGGAATGACCAAATTATCCTTGTGGATATCCTCAAAGAAATACTATATATACTATGTTAAAGATGCATAGTAAATTTCTAGTGATATGAAACTTTTACAATGCTCCAAAGATAAACTAAGAAAATTTAGCACAAAAACTTACATATAAAGTTTGATCAAAACTATGTAAAATACAATGGAATACTACTCAGCGATAAAAAAGAATAAAATAATACCATTTGCAGCAACATGGATGGACCTGGAGATCATCATTCTAAATGAAGTAAGCCAGAAAAAGAAAAATACCATATGATAACATGTATATGTGGTATCTTAGAAAGGCAGGGAGGCAGGGAGGGAGGGAGGGAGGGAGGGAGGGAGGAAGGAAGGAAGGAAGGAAGGAAGGAAGGAAGGAAGGAAGGAAGGAAGAAAGAAAGAAAGAAAGAAAGAAAGAAAGAAAGAAAGAGAAAGAAAGAAAGGAAGGAAGGAAGGAAGAAAGAAAGAAAGAAAGAAAGAAAGGGAGGGAAGGAGGGAGGGAGGGAAAGAAAGAGAGAAAGAAAGAGAGAAAGAAAGAGAGAGAGAAAGAGAGAAAGAAAGAAAGAGAGAAAGAAAGAAAGAAAGAAAGAAAGAGAAAGAAGACACTAGTGAACTCATCTACAAAACAGAAATAGACCTACAGACATAGCAAACAATTTTATGGTTACAGGGGTAAAGATGGTGGGAAGGGATAAATTTGGGAGTTTGAGATTTGCAAAGGTTAACCACTATATATAAAATAGATAAAAAACAAATTTCTTCTCTATAGCACAGGAAACTATATTCACTATCTTGTAAAAACCTATAATGATATAGATTATGAAAATGAATGTGTGTGTATATATACATATGTATATATACACACACACACACACATATATATATATGAATGAATGGGACATAATGCTGTATACCAGAAACTGACACATTGTAACTGACCATACTTCAATTAAAAAAAAATCTATGTAAAATAAACCACAATCTATGCATAGCAACACATCAAAATGGTTAGTGAAGTTTTTTTCAGCTGATACCATTAATGATACATATTTCTCTTTTTATTTCCTATATCTTATAAATTATAAATATTACAGTACACTTTATTTTTATAAAATGTAAAGTTTTCAATAGGATCACTTAGGCTCTGTAAAAATGTCCATTTAATTCCCTTTCCAGAAATTATCTTACATTACTGCATTTACTTACTTCTCTTCAGATAAAAATTTTTATAGTTCCCTCAGCTTCTATCATGCCTGCTTCATCTTTAGCCTGGATTTAAATGAATCAAAAAAGAAATCAAGCATAATACAAAAAAAAATTATCAAACCACAAAAAGACAAACAAAAACAAAAAAAGGAACAAAGAAGAAATACAAAATCAACTGGAAAACAAAATTTTAAATGGCAATAAACACACACCTATCAACAATTACCTTAAATGTCAATGAAAAACCTAAAAAACCAGTGGATCAATGATGAAATCAAAGAGAAAATTTAAAAATATCTTGTGACAAAATGACAATGAAAACACAACCACACAAAATCTACGGGATGCAGCAAATGCACTCCTAAAAGGGAAGATCATAGCAATACAAGCCTTCCTCAAAAGACAAGAATAATTTCAAATAAACAACCTAATCTACCACCCAAAAGAATTAGAAGAAGAAGAACAAACAAAACCTTAAGTTAGCAGAAGGAAAGAAATAATAAAGATCAGGGAGGAAATAAATAAAATAGAGATTAAAAAAACAGGAGAAGAAATCAATCAAACCAAAAGCTGTTTTTCTGAAAGAGTAAACAAAATTGACAAACCTTTAGCCAGGTTCACCAAGAAGAAAGGAGAGAGGACACAAATAAACAAGATGAGAATGAAAGAGGAAATACAAAAGATCATAAGAGAACACTAGGAACAACTATATGGCAATAAATTGGACAACTTAGAAGAAATGAACAAGTTTCTAGAAACATACAGTCCACCAAAACTGAATCAAGAAGAAATAGATAATTTGAACAAATCACAAGAAAATAGAATCAGTAATAAAACAAACAAAAAAAATTTTTAAAAACTCCTACAAACAAAAGTCCAGGACCAAATGGCTTCACTAGGAAATTCTACCAAACATACGAAGAACTTAATACCAACAATCCTTCTCAAACTCTTCCAAAAGACTGAAGAGGTGAGAACACTCCCAAACTCATTCTATGAAGCTACCATAACCTTGGTACCAAACCGGACAAAGACACTACTAAAATTACAAGCCAATATCTTTGATGAACATACATGCAAATTTCTCAACAAAATATTAGCAAACCAAATTCAACAAAACATAAAAACGATTATACACTACAATCAAATTGGATTCATCCCAGGGACACAAAGATGGTTCAACGTATGCTAATCAATCAATGCGATACACCACATCAACAAAAGAAAGGGAAAAAAAATCACATGGTCATTTCCACAGATGCTGGAAAAGCATTTGATAAAATTCAATATCTAGTCATGATAAAAACTCTTACTGACTTCAATAAAATAAAAAAGTACCAACCAGTCAAAAAAAATCAACTGATAAACAAAGAACACCACAGAATAATCATTTTGCTAATCTTCTCACCTCCCAGATCAGATCTTTTTCTTTAATTAACTGGATTATTTGACATCATATTGCTTCCCCCAATAGATGCACTTCATCTTTTAAATACACATTTTAAAACTGAAGTATAGTTGGGTTACCATGTTATGTTAATTTCTTATGCACAGCATAATGATTCCATTATACACATATATATTCCTTTTCATATTATTTTTCATTATAGGCTATTACAAGGTATTGAATATAGTACCCTGGGCTATACAGTAAGATCTTACTATTTATCTCTTTTATAAATAGTAGTTAATACCTGCAAATTCCAAACTCCCAATTTATCCCTCCATCCCCCTTTTCCTCCCTGGTAATCAGGTAATCACAATTTCGTTTCCTATGTCTGTGAGTCTATTTCTGTTTTGTAACAGAGTTCATTTGTGTCATTTTTAAAGATTCCACATATAAGTGATATCATATGTTATTTTTCTTTCTCTTTCTGGCTTACTGAACTTAGTATGGAGATGTCTAGATCCATCCACATAGCTGCAAATGGCATTATTTTATTCTTTTTATGCCCAAGTAGTATTCCATTGTGTGTCTACGTGTGTGTATGTGTATATACATATACACCACATCTTCTTTATCCAGTCATCTGCCAATGGACATTTAGGTTGCTTCCACATCTTGGCTATTATAAATAGTGCTGCTATTGGGGTGCACCTATCTTTTTAAATTAAGAGTTTTCTCCCAATATATGCCCAGGAGTGGGACTGCTGGATCACATGGTAAATCAGCCATTACAGAAAACAGTTTGGAGATTCCTTAATATACTCTTCCACCAAGACACACTTAAAGTAAGCATATTACCATCAAATATGATAGAAATATCAAATAATATAGGAGAGTGTCATGCACGTGTCAGTTTACAAAAACCTCCACAACACTCAAACGTAGTTTTTGAGGCTACCAACAACAGAAACAACCCCAAAACAACCTATCCCATTAAACTTGGAATTTAGTTTGCTCCCTTCTTTCTTAATTTTCTAAACTATTTCATCTCAGTGTAAAGTTTTAACTCTCCTCAGTTTCTACATAATTATTTTAAGAGAGTCCTTCCTTGAGTAATGAACTAAGGTAACCAATACAGTGATGCCATCTATTTGCACTGTCTTTTATGCATACAAATAGTAATGTGTCTAGTACAGTTAACACAGCCAGAGAGTACAGGTCAACTGAATTCCTTACTTGTTGGACTAAGAGTCACAGATCTTATTTAATTTTTCTTAATTATGCTAGTTGAGATGCATAATGGCCAACATTCTACTACACCTCTAAATCCTAATGACTTAAAAATGGGTGTCTAAATTTTCTTAGTCCTATGCTTAGTTCAAATAAAAATACAGAAAACAAATGATTGCCTCTTATTGGTCAACTGTGACTGATAAAAATATTTCAATGCTCATTAAAATTTATTTTTAAAAGCAAGAGATTTTCTTTTTACACAAATTGTTTATACATAATTAAAGATCAAAACCAAAATATTCCAACAGGAGAATGAAAAAAAAAACTACAACTGATTGGTATAACTGCTCCTATTTGCTCAATGACAATCCAAGTTCTATTTATATACAGTAGATATTTCAATTTATTAAAGTCTGAGGTCATCATGGAAGTAAAAAATTAAGTCAAATGGAAACCACAAGTGCAAAACATATCATGTCATTTGTATAATAATATGCCATAAAGTAGTTTCTCATGGTTAGGATTTTATATTGATGTCCCCTGATCTTAAATTAGCCATCTACAACTTTTGAGCAAATTATCAAATGGGAAAGGAAGCAGGAAGGTCCTGTCCTCATTAAAGAGACAACGAATAGAACCAAAGGACGTCTATCTGTTCTACATAAATTTTACTAATGACACTTCTATAATAAATATTGCCCATTCCCTATTTTTTGTTTGTTTTCTTTGGTTCTTTTATCACTCTCTTCCCATAGTTAGCTTTGAAGAATAAAGAAAGAGACAATCGGGTAAAGAATATAACAAGAGCTTTGGATGTGGCACCAATTGGCCAGCTCTGCTTAGTTGTTGTGTAACCTAGACCAGCTATTATTTTTCCAAAGCTCAGCATCTACATCTAATAAATATTATCTGTGTACTTCTCAGTAGTTTTGAGTCTCAATAAAACTGTTAGTACAATCATACTGAAATAGTAATATCAAATCATTTTACCTTATCTTTTTTGTTTGCTTATAGCATTCAGTCTCAGTATATAGAAGCTTACTAATAATTATTTTAATATTTTAATAATGCCTATATATAGAGTGGCTATATAAATTTTTGCCCAAATATGTAATAATTACTCCAGACAATTTGTGTATGGTTAAACAACTTACAACTACTGAGCTGGATGAGTTTTCAGCACAGTATTAAATAAAATTAATAACAACAAGTAATTTAACATTTTAAAATTGCTTACTTGCCAATGCCATGTATATGTAAAAGAACTGAAATGGAAGACTACTGTCATTATTTGAACAATTCCATACAAAACACTGTTTTTGTCTCTTTCACAAGTAAACGGCTTTTGAACTCAATTTCACCTTTTTTTTTAAGTGCAGACTCAGTCTGCATTTCACTAATTCTGTTTCCTAAAAACGCTGCTTAGTACTGTGCATAAATTCTCCATCATAAGTAACAATCCTATGTAGTGTTACCATCTCCATCTTTCATTTAGAAAAACTGAGTTCCAAAAGGTTACACAAGGCTTTCTCTGAAACATAAATAAGCTACATCCTCAAAACTATGTACTACAATAAAGATGTACTCCTTAAAGCTGTAATGAAAACTGTTTGTGTGAATTTAAAGCCAATGTACAAATACTACTCTGTATCCATTACTAATATAATGTCTGGCATAAAGAAACTCATCAAAAATGGTCACTACAATTGTCATTAATAACATTTATAATTATCACACACAAAATCACAAGGAACACTGAGTCATGATAAGAGACTATAAAGATCTTTTCATTTTATACTATTATCAAGAATATTCAAATGATCTTTTGGACAGAATAATGAAAAGCCAATTACATGGCAAATTAGAGTGCTTTTTTTCTCATAATTTTACAGGTCACTTATATGAATGCTGTAAATTTATCAAATTTCCTGGGCTCTAGCAGTATATCAGAATAAAACTGCCTAGAGTGTTCTTTCTAGAGAGACCATTACATTGCAGGACCATTAGATTAACAATTTCATTGTGTGAGAGGAAAGAGAAAGTCACTTAATTTATAAAAGTGATAAATTACTTCAATTCAAAATTGAATTAATCAGTAAGTACACATTTTAGGAAGAATAAAGTTCAAATCTTCAAAAGACAGAGCTTCTTGTAAAAACAAGACTGTCCATTATTTTCAATTTAATGAAACATCAAATACTATCAATAGCAGAATATTTGTTAAATTCATATTCTTTTTAAAATAGTTTTAGAAAGCAATTAGATATTAAAACTCCAATTTATCTATTTTCTTTTTTACTACTCCACTAAAAATAACTAGCAAAAGACAGATTTGTTTGACTTTTAGACAATGTGGATAGGAAAACACAATGATCAGGAATTTCCAAAAACACATTCGGGAAAAAAAAAAGTTTTCCCCTTTAACAAAATTAATGAACACTTTCACTGGAACTGTGCCAAAGCTTCACAAACTGTTTACTATTTAAAGTTGCTAGCTGGAGTTTCTGGTAGGTTATTCCAAACATGAACTTCATCTTACTTGTATCTGGAGCTGTTACTAATGAACCTGATAAACTTGAGGCCACGTACTCAACTGTGCCCCATGTTCTCCCCCATGACTTGACTGGTGGCACAAAGACAAGAGATGTGAACAGCTGCATGCTGAATCCAAGATTTAGAGAGCAGAAAAGAAGGGATCAGCCAAGTGCAAATCTCCCTGGGAGCACTGTGAAGTTCTTGAACTTGCACAGCTTAATTAGACCATACACACTCAATTAGAAAACAATTAAATTAGTTCATGGTTTTTTGGAAGGTTTTTTTCGTTTTTTGTTTTCTGTTTTTTCACATTGATCCCAGTTGCTCCTCAGATGAGGTGACTACACATGGCAACAGCATCATGAGAGGCCCAGCTTATTGCAGGAATCAGGAAATGAAGGAATTTTTCCCAAAGGAGGCACCTAAAAATATTTTTAATAATACAGCCCTGGGACAAATCTTGTTATGGCATCTTCCCAGGTGCCCAGTTTGCTAGCACTCCTCCCTTCCCAATGAGTATTCTATTTCCTCAGATTCCCTCCTTACCTACTTAGTTGGCTGCCTCTGCCTATTACTTTGTGCTGACTATCAATAAATTTTTCCTAAGGTGTTTATTATAGTAGACCTGGTAAGGAAATAACCTATACAGGAAGTCATCTGATTTTTCCACTGAAAAAAGCCTGTCGTTCAGAGCTGCCCAAGAGGCTTGTGCTACCTCCAAAACTGGGTCAGCTCAGGCCACTTGTCTTTCTGAGAGCTGGTTTTAGTGTAACTAACTGCTACCTTCCTCTTGATCACAAAAGAGAAAGTCTCCTTTCTCCTAGTCACGCAGAACAAAATAAATGAACTGTATTACCACTGAGTTTTTATGAGCCCACTAACAGCCTTATTCCTGTGTAAGGAGGAAATTCGCCACCTACTTTGGCAATCCACTGCACTAACCCACAGCATTCCTTAGAGTGATAGTCACTGCTCTCAACAATCACTGAAGCTAAATTTGGAAATTCATTCATTTGCCTAGATTTCTTTGGGTTGTTTCAGCAACTCTGGAGCAGTGAAGACGGTGATTTAGGATTTTAACATAACTGTGCTGTGGGAAATAACACGGGTGACCTAGACTACATTAAATTTACTGCTTTGGTTCTACTGGAATATAGAATGGTTGTCTGCACTACAGTACAAACACTCACACTGGCACACCTGTGTAGGTGATGGAGTTGAGTTACAATGGGTTCTCATGACAAGTGGCACATTTTTAATCTTAAACTATTTAAAAAAATTTTTTTTCTAGACCAGTTTACTGAAGAAAGTGGAACAAGTTTAGCGCATATCTTATTCTACTGATATTAAGAGCATAAATTATAGAACATTAATTCAGGCTAAGGAAAATAATTAGATTCAGTATGAGGAATTAAAGTGGTAAATATTTTTAGTTTTTAAGATAATTATGATAATAAGGAAACTTCAGTTTTTATACATGCCAGGCACTATGCTAAGTGCCACACACAAACTATTCCATTATTGCTTTCAGCAACACTGTGAGTTAGTTTCTAATATTATCTCTATTTCTAAAATGAAATTCAGAGAAATTAAGTCCCTAGCTCAAAGTACACAACAAAAAAGTGACAAATCAGGATTACAACACAGGTCTGCCTTTGGGACATCAGAGATAAGGCTTATATGATGTAAAGATCTTACCTCTCTGTCAATACTCTGCATCATTTCTCCCCTAGTTGCCTGTGTCCCAATCACTCTGGCCTTCATTCAGTTTCTCATACTCTCCATGGTCCTTCATAAATCATGACCTCTTCATATAATGTTCCTACTACTGGACTTAGCCCATTATAATATTTTATAAACATGTATTTACTGTGATTATTTGATTAATTTCTTTCTCCATTATCACCATAGGCCAAGTACTATGTCTATTTTGCCTACTATTATTTGAGAAGAAATAGTATGGAGTGGTACTCAAAGCATGGGTTTTGGAGCCTCCCTGGATTCTGACTTTGCTAGTTTATGTTACCATGGGTAAACTATTTAATTTTTGCCTCAGTGTTGTTGTCTATAAACTGGGGAAAGCAATAACATCTACTTCATTAGCAGTATTGAGGAGTAAACAGATATAAAAAATCACAAACATTTAAACCATATGTTAGTGCTGGCAAGACTTAGTAAGAATCAGCTATTATTTGTCTATTCCTAACAACTGTCACAGTGCTGGTTAGATTGCATTAGATAGTAGGCACGCTATATATTTTTTTTTAATAAATGCACACATGCATGCATACATAATGAATGAATGACTAAATCTTTCAGCATTATCCCAGTCTTCTTTGGTTTTATTACATTACAGCTATTCAAGCTTTGAGATCACATACCAAAAATTTAGCCAAGGATTAGTGCTACTTAATCCTGCATCAAGGAACAGACATCATCTCTGGGTGCTCTTGAAAAGTTCTTGCTTTGGAGTTTAGAGGCCAGAAATCTGATCCCAACACTCTTAAATGAATAACTTAGTGTTATGCTTTGGTACTAACATCTTTAAAATACTTTTTTTTCTTCTAAGAAAGTGAGAAAGAATACAGAAAATTCATTGGCAACATCTGAGCTCAGAAAATCTTTGGGTATATTCAGCCTTACACTTATGAAACAATGGCATCCCCTTCTGATAACCACACTGCACATGAAGATTTCATAACAATAACAACACATTATTAGGCATTTACCATGTTTCAAGGATTTAACATACACAATCCCAAATCATCACAACAACCCTGCAGGGGAATTGGCATTATTTCAATTTTATCAGGAAGAAACTTCATAGAAGTTATGGGACTTGAGCAAGTGCACAGAGCAAGAAAAGGAAGGGATGTGATGGGAAAACTATAGTGCCTTACTTTTATTATTGTATATGTTACTCCTTATTCAGTAGTTAAATTAACATAAATACCTTCTAAAGGAAAGATAACTGTTAAAAGGTGACACAACATATTGAAGGCAATTAGTAAAGATGTTAAAAATATCATCGGTAAATGTGGTTTGCCATCAAATGTCAAAGATATAAAAATAATACTAAAATATTTTTGGCATCTTTACTGGACATCCCATCTTTGGCAACAAGCTAAGGCAATAGTTTTACTCATGTTTCCTCAGGAACATAGCTAAGATTTAGTGGGTAGATTAAATTTAGCGGGGAGCTACTGTATGCAGCTGTCTCATAGAGCAGATGTTAGATCCTGTCATTGTCACATTTGCAGAAAAAAATACACTTTCATTGGCTTTACTGTGTGAAAGAGTAAGATCTTTCCTAACAGAGGATCCCTGGAGGCCATGTGTCCAAGAGGCAGAGCCTATTCCCAAGTTGACTACAACAGCACCAGAAGTATTTATTCATACTGAATCTTAAAGTCATATGACCAGGTTTTAATCATGACCCCATCATAATTTTATCCTGGCAGGCAAGAATAAACTGCCCCAGCTAAGAAAAGCACTGAGGAGAGAATCCAGATAACTGAGTTTCGCTTCTGTTTCTCTAAGTTGGAGTCAGTTATATAGTGATGCTCACAGACCCACTGCCCAAAACAGCCTTAACATTCCCCTCAGCTTGACTAAACTTTAGATAAAATCCTGCCTATAGGATCCTAAGCTCCCTTTTCCTAGAGTGTTTACTTCAGAAAATTTGGAATTACAAATGCTTTCTCTTTCCCTTTGAGATGGGAATCTTCTCCCAGCCTCTTGTTTTAAAACCCAAGAAAGTCTTTGTCAAGGCTCTGGGAACCACTGCTCCCACGGAAATGGGCCTCAACCCCTATCACCTAGTTTCTGTGGGAGGGGAGGAGCTAAAATTCCATAAGTGCCAGGCAGCAAATACAAATGGTCTAACCACACTGACCACCCTCTCTACCTCCTCCTTCCTCTAGTACTTTTCCACAGCTCACTTCAGTGCTTAAAAACTCTCCTATCTTTTTTTTCCCCCAGCAGGAGTTGAGTTCCCTCTTGTAGTAGACTTAAATTGTTTTCCATATCTGTTTAACCGTCAGGTGCAATTTTTCTTTGACATCACAGAGCAAAGTTTTTCAGAAATATACTGCATGGTCAACTTTCTACCAGCTTTATATTCCATTCTAGAATCTAATTGCCAAAAGATTTGTAACATCCACTACAGCCATTATACTCTATTCTCTCTTACCAACTTTGTATATGATTCCAACATAGAGCCAACAACACTAAGTTATGAGTATTTTTTTGTTCCATTGGACTGTGAGCTACTGGAAGGAAGAGAATGTTTTTATTCATTTTTCTATTCCCCATGTCTAAGCGAGTGCCTGCAAGACACACTCATATCACTCTAGGGGAGCACCCAGGCAACCTTTTAGTACCTTATGCATGGGGTGACCATATAATCCTCCTCCACATAAGGAAAGTTTTCAGAGTCAAAAGCAGCACTAAAATAATTTTATATAATTTCTAAAATATTTTGCAGCCAGATAAGTTACTTTTATAAAATAATGGTTAAGGAAAAAAAAACCCTAAAATTTATTTTTTAGTGTTTTACTATCATATTTAGATGCTAAAGAATCGCAGGCTTTCTAGATTTCAATTCCCTGTTTTTATGACATGGCTTCACTAGGAAACAATTTGAAGCCCAGCTACTATACACACAACGTTGCTTGTCTATTTTACCTTTTCTGCTTCTATGTAGACTGGCAGTGCATTTAAGCTTACTTGAATGCATTATGTACCTCAACGAATTTCAAGTTCATTTCTGCTCCATAAATGCTTCAATTTATTAATAACACTGTTTTTGTTTGTTTTACTGCGATGTTCTGAACTACCAAAATCTGTATTCATATTATCGGCACAAAAGAAATTCTTTTAACTTCATTTTAACTACTGAGTAAACTAATATCCTTTTCAATAATGTCAATTTTGACAGTGTTTAACTTCTGAAAGCTTTACTTTCTTCTATGAATTGTATTTTAAAAAATGGAATCGTACTAGAATTAACTACTTTCAATTTCAAGCAACTGATAGTACTGACATAAAACTGACGTCACTGACCAATTCCCCATTTGCTAATGAATAGCCATCAATTCACTGTATGTACATACACAAGAAAATTTGAAGTCATAATGAGCAAAATTAATATTGATGAAGAAAAGTTACTGAATCTCAATGAAAAGTCATGTTTCTGGAGTGATACACAAAATGACCTTTGTCGTTACATGTGTTAAATCATTGTCTTTGCTCACAGTCCTAAAATAACTGATGCGTTTTAAAATTGCTAAGCTTAAGCAGATGTGTTCTCTGGTCTTTATAGTCAGTTTGATCGCTGTTGTATCCCTGTAGGATGCTAAATGTCGACAAACATTTTAAGTTAAACTTCTTATATCAAAACTGACCAACAAAAATGATACATTCAAGTTTTTCATTAAATATGTGCTTTTGTTTTTAAACATATTGCTGTCAAGTGATTTAATTCAAAAATGAAAACATTACAAAACAAGAAAATAGTTGTAGAATCACTGCATAGAACACGTGGCCAAATCACTGCAGCAAGAAGACATGGCAGGACCGCTGAGTCTCTATTTCACCCAGGCCAGCCTCTGACTCCCGTGTTTACCCCGAGCCTGCCCGCGGCTGGCCCTGTAGCTCCTTACCTCTAATAGGCCGAGCAGGAAAAACAGTGTCAGATACTCTCCTCACCAATGCCTGGAGGCGTCTTAAGGAAAATGAAGACAGAACTACAAATCCAAAGTTGCGCACATTTCCTTGAAGAAGCCCGTGCCGTGCGCGGCGCTGAATCTCGAGCATCGCTAGCTCCACGCTCAGGCAGCGTCTGCGAACTCGCCCAGCCGAGGAAGGGCCGTGTCCCACAGGCAGAGGACACACGGACAAGCACTCCGCCAACTGCCAGAGAGTGACACGAACGCAGCCGCTAAGACCACGTAAAACCGTACAGTCCACGGTAGTTTGAATAGGATAAACAAATAAGTGAATGAAGCGCTGAATTACTAGGAAACTGTTTTTCATTTTTTCTTTTTTGGAGAGGATGCGCTGAGAGAAACTTAGCTCCAGGAGTGGCTCACAGAACTGAACCAGGCCTGAGGCGCAGCAGCCGAATCCTGTTCTCGCGTGATCTCGGGAGGCCAATAGGTGCCGGCAGGTGAGTCGGCGGATGAATCAGAAAATCCTCAAACCCTGCCCCCAGACAGTACATTGTCACCAGGGCCTGGAGGTCTGACCAGTGACAGGGGAACACACTCTGGCCCAAATACTGTGTATGGGAAGAACCACCGAAGCCAGAATGGGGGTGGGTTTAGGGGTGGGGAACTGAACTGCGCACGCTCGAGCTGAAAAAGTAAAGCCTTCTGGGAGCTGGCAGGGCCCAGAGCAGGTACCAGGGCCTCTCGCACAGAATCCTGGAGTCCTCAGTCTGACACATGCATAGGTCCAAAGCCTCAGCACCCTCAGTGTTGCGTTTCATTTGCATATTTTGGGGCCAGTTCCTCCTAGATGCAAGGTACCCAAAATTTATAAGGGAAACCATCTCTGCTTGTTCCTCAAGCGTGTGTCTAGAGGAGCTGCCTCAGATCTCTGCTCTCTGGTTCCGAACCTGCCCATCTGTCAGCACTCTAAGGTGGGGAGCTGGCTCCTTCACTCAATCCCTTCCATCAGGAAATATTCCCTCTCGTGGAATACCATAGCAGATACTACCGTCCAGGGCCTGGTCGGATGGGTAGAGTGTCAAGGTTCCCAGGAAGGACTTGAAAGCAAGAAAAAAGGACAAAGATTCCTTCTTTCATTCAAAGGCAATAATCTAAGCCACTGGATGAGTGACGGTCCTGCACTGCCATGACCACCTTTACTCTCCACTTTCTCATCTGCAGAGTATAAGAATTAGACTAAAGCAGCTCTATGTACAATAGCCAAGACATGGAAACAACCCAAATGTCCATCGACAGATAACTGGATAAAGAAGTTGTGATATATTTATATAATGGAATACTACTCAGCCATAAAAAAGAATAAAATAATGCCATTTACAGCAACATGGATGGACCTGGAGATTGTCATTCTAAGTGAAGTAAGCCAGAAAGAGAAAGAAAAATATCATATGATATCACTCATTTGTGAAATCTAAAGACAAACTTATTTACAAAACAAACAGACTCACAGACATAGAAAACAGACTTATGGTTGAAGGGGGAGGGAAGAGGGTGGGAAGGGATAAACTGGAAGCTCGAGATTTGCAGATACTAATATATATAAGTAGATAAACAAGTTCATACTGTATAGCACAGGGAACTATATTCATTATCTTGTATTAACTCATGGTGAAAAAGAATATTAAAATGAATATATGTATGTTCATGTATGACTGAAGCATTATGCTGTATACCAAAAACTGACACAACATTGTAAACTGACTATACTTCAATAAAAATAATAATTGTAAGAAAAAAAAAAAGAATTAGACCAAGATTGCTTATGCCTCTAAAATTTGGTTCCAAAATTCTCTGAAAACTTTCTCCTTTTCTTATATTGACTTTGAGATACACATGAAGAAAAGTTTTCCATAGCTTCCCAATGCCAAGTGAATTTGAGCTTGTTTTACTGTGACATTTTTTCTAGTATTAGGATGCAGTATTATTCAATCATTTGTTTTTATGACACATTTTATGACATTTATATCCTGACCTCCTCTTTCAGCTACAACACCCAGAAGGGTAGTGACAAGTACTTATTCATCTCTGAACCCTCAAAGCAACAAGCAAAGAGTCTAGCACAGTTTTTGTAGTAGAAAGCCCTTGCTGATGGAAACCACACCAAAACTTGACTAAAACAAAAAACATTAATTATTTCTCACAACTCAGTGGGTTGACTTGGCATTTTCTCCAGCATGGACTGGCTTGGTCTAGAATGTCCTTACTAACTTATGCGGTGATGGGCATGTTGTTTAGTTATGACACCTTGGTGGGGATGACTGGGACAGCCTCCCTCCTTGTGGACTCTCAGCCTCCAGGAGGATCATCCACATGGTAGAAGAAACGTTCCCAGCAGAGAGAGAACTGAAACTCCAGTCTATAAGCACTTTTCACTCCTCTGCCTAAGTCACGTTTGCTAATAGTGATTACAGCCATCCATGTGACCATGCCCAATTCAGAGGGTGGAGAAAGAATGGACCTCATGATGAGATGAATTTCTTTCAATCTACCCCATTTACTCAGCAACTGGGGATTAATGCAGTCATATTTCTACTTGACCCTATAGGTGAAGATGAAGCAGGAATGCAAGGACTTTCCACTGTATCTTTCTGTCCCTGACCTGGTTGGAACTATAAGGTCTGGGGGAATGTAAAAGTGCAAAACTATAAAGAATGTGGTTCTGTTTGTAGGTGAATGGGAGAATAGGAAAGAAACATTTCCTCCTTGTGAATATCTGCAGTATTATAAAAATACTATAATGAAATAGAAGCTGAATAACAAACCCCATGATAGTTTACCTAGTTGATGTTTGACAAATACCATTTTGAAATGCTTCATTTCATAAAACCAAAGTTTGTTAATGTGGAGTGGTGCAAAGAGTATTTTGGCATTTTTCAGATCAAGATTTGAATTCTATCTAGGCCACTTACTAGCATGTAACCTTGGAAGAAAAACTTAAATATTTACTCTCACTTTTTTGTTGTTGGTAAATGAGATAATCATACCTCAGAAGACTATTTGGAGGATTAAATAATGTAACATACATGCTTCACACATTTCAAGAACTCAAAAGATGGTTTCTTTTCTTCCTTTCTTATATTTATACTTAAGTTCTTTAATTTATTCAGTATTATATACTTCTTGGAAATACATGAGTTCTTAAACCCTAAACTTTAAAAACACTTTTTATGCTAATAGTTAACACGCACACATATGTAAGTGTATAGGTATATTATGACCCTGTCATGGCTCTTACCAGAGATGTTTCTTACACCTAATAAGAAATGAAGCTGAAATTCTAACCAACACTAGTGTGCCTCCTGATACATCTTCCTAAACACTGTACTAAGATGCCACTCTATGGCAAAGAATCACTGCAGCTATAATTAATAAAATGACTTTTTAAAATTAATTATATCAATCTATCAATTAAACCAAAATCTGATTTGGTTTCATTTAAGATAATAAGCAGACTTTCCCCCTTATACTTGTACTTATTCCCCCTAATTTGTTATTCCTTCTAGCTGTGTTTTAGAAGAAAAATCTAGAAAAGGAAATGCCATCCATATTGAACTGCTTCTTTTCCTAAAAGTGTTTGGGAAGATGGCCTAAATTTGAGGAAAAAAAATCCATGGTATTATAATTTTAACTGGTTACTATACCTATAGCGTTTGAATAGAATATATAATGTTCTAAGCTTGCTCTAATAAGAATGGGTTGAATATATAAGAATATAGCTCAACTCTAGCAAACTTTTGGAATTAAAAATGGTAGTCACTCTGAAAAGCACGGTTCCAAATATCACCTAGTGTATGAAATTATATAGCTGTTTTAATTCTATTTGCATTTGGGAAATGCTAAGAACATACTCAACAGAAATTTTGATAGAAATGTACAACACATTTTTTAAGAAAGAAATTCTTTCTTACAGAGAATTCAATTCAGCGTTATCTAAAAAATAAAAAACTTAGTCAACTAGATAAGACACATGTAGTTAAATACCAAACATATTTGGTACTGGAAAAATCCAGCATCTCTCACTTCATGAAGGACAGAGCACACTGTTTTCCTCCAGGGCTGTTTCCTACCTTCCCAAGACTTACTTTTCTGCTACTTTAGTCACTTCACTGAACGTTTCATGACCCTCCCTTGCTTAAATGAACACTAGTTACTCTGCAATTTTCTGCTGAAATGGCCCCTCAGCATTCTGTACTGATGTTACCTTGAGGGTCAGGTTGGGACAAGACTGGTCTTCTTCCTGCTTAGCATTGCCATTTCTTTCTAGATCACTGCCCATGCCTCATGCTAAAATATCTGCATTTCTAAGCTTCTTTTATTGGTCTACACAGCGTAATGCCCTCTTATATTTCAGTCTAGAACATACCCTGTATTTTGGGCAACTGGCTCACACTCCCCTTTATTCTCTGTTACCGTTCCATGCATGCGATAAGTCATGCAACATCCACTCTCAACTGTATTCACCTCTTCAGTCCCAGGAATCTTCAGCTCCACTCTGCATTAGCCTCACACACACATCCTCATTTTCACCCTAGTTATTATCCAGGATACCCTACAGAACAAGCTTCTTGAGGGCAGGGACAGGTTCTCTAGGGACGATCACTGCATCATCAACAATCAGCACAGCACCTGGTACTTATGAGGTACTGAAGTAGTTATTAAATAAATGAATACATTAATCACACCCCATCAGGAAATCTTAAACTCCAATTCATTCTTTCATCTCTTCCTATCCTTCCTACCCTTCCTTGGGTCGTAGCACACTTAGGACCCGAATTACAATATTCATTTTATATCACAATGACCGCTATCCCCATCCTTTCTCTATTTCCTCCTAATCTCTCAGCTACCAAATTGGTACTTGCCAACTGCCTTTCCAAGGATGAGGTAATTAGCCACAGTAGTCACTGGCCTTCAACACAGCCTGAAATGAGTTCAGGGTGGAGATCAGGAATGAGGCACTCTGTGCTCTGGGAAAAACTGGCCGAACGGACCTTCGGATAGTTAAGATATTTTCCGAAGATTTTAATGAGCACAAAGTCTTGCATCTTCTCATATCTAGAAAAACACTAAAATCATTAACAGTGACATCTGTTCCTCGTGACTAGCAGCAAGCCTCTACCAAACTGTGTGCTTGACTCCATGTACTCCCCCTTGCTAAAATCATATATAATACTGACCTCTCCCCCACCTCTGTGGAGCAGTTTCTCAGAGCTACCTCAAATGCTGTCTCCTGGGCTATAGTCCTCATTTTGCTCCCAATGAAACTTAACTACAACTCTCATCTTGTGCATTTTTTTCAGTCGACACAGCCATCCCCTATGCTTCACATACTTTACTGACTGATGCCAATAAGATGAACTTCTTCTCATTGAACACTTCCTGTATTACATGCCCATTCCTACACAGCACATAGCCATAAAGCAGGCCTCTGAACCATTCCAGTGTTAACGCTATTGCTTCTTCCAGTACTGCTGTATAAGAACAAACAAATCTTAAGATGTGGTCCTGTTGCTGAAAGATCAGCCCCTGTCCCTGACGAGCCAAATAACCCAGAGACAAGGTCTCGGAGCTTAGAAGAAAAGAGGAAATTGTATTGCTTTGCCGGGCAAAGGGGACTCACAGCAGGCTAATGCCTTCAAAACTGTGAACCCACCTTGGGGATTGGGTGGGGTGGTTATACAGTCATAGCTCAAACAATACAGCATCGATAACAAGCAAGAGAATCATTTTCTCATCAGAAGACGCAGAATGGCGACATGAAGCCTCCAGGTGACCAATTCCATACAGACCAGCGGTTAGATCTCTTTATCTCCTAAGCACTCAAAGTGTGGTCTTCTTGGTAATTCAGGCTATTTTGTAAGTTTACAGTCCTGTGACCTTCTCCTTGCAGAAGGACTCAGAGACCAAGCATGATTATCGCTTTCAATTACTGGAACAAAGTAGAAACAGTAAGATCAATAACTCTAGTTTTAACAACGGGCCTGGAACTGTGAGCAGCAACCGGTCAGTCAGGTCAGCTGACCGTTTTAAGGGCAAGCATAAGAATAAGCAATCTGTTAGCCTATTTTATTAATCCTCCTTCAGTCCTAGGAGTTAGAATTGAGAGTTGGGACAGAATGTAAAAATCCACAAAAATGATCATGTGCATCTATAACATGAAATGGCAATAGAAATGACTCACTGTATATTTATTCATAAGACTCTCAATGAAAACCTCCTCAGGGGATAGAAATTCAGTCAGGTTCTGAGGAGAAAGAGAAGAAAATATGCCCTTCTGCTTTAAAGAGTTTGCTCAGTCTATTAAGGAGAAAGACATCCGGACTTGCTTCTCTCATTCACAGGGTCCTGTAATCCAACTTGTGAAGATGGAAATTTTGAGAGAAGTGCAAATATGGTGTAAGTTATTGGATTATAATTAAGATTCAAGATTATGAAATTAATTTTATTTTATGTAAATAAATTTGTGTTAAAAAGAAAGCCTGAGAATAGATGACATAATAAATTGCCAATACAATTTCTTTCAATAAGAAGAGATAATTGTAAATATTTAAAAACCAGTAACATGAAGCATTAATATCACTTCAAAATTAAGCAACTTTATCACTAACAAATCCTGTTTATTCCCTATCATATTCTAAGAGCGGGAGTCTGTATTCACCTTGCAAAGGTCATCCTAAAATTCTGTGCCTAGACTACAGCCCAGAGCTAGCTAGGAACTAAATAAATACTTGTTCCTGTCTCACTTCCTGTTTGTTACCCAGTGCGGTCACAGGGAGTGCCTGAAGCAATGAAGTCTGAATTAGAAAGAAAAACAATGATCAGAGTTTGAAGTTCACAGAGATTTTGAGTAGTGGAAAGTTGAGAAGTTAAAATTATGAGCTGGGGGCTCATGGGGATCAGTGGGAGTTCTCGGGTCCATAGGTGATTATTTATAGGCGGCATTACCACTTTAGTTCCTTCTCACCAGGAGAATTAGGTGATTTTTTTGTCATTTAAATGTAATCTGGTATCAGTATGCATCATGCTCGCAGAAATCCCCTACTACTCTCTGGCTCTCTGAACCAGTAATTCTGAAAGCCACCGATAGACATTCTCTAACCCTTTCATAGTACCAAACTTGTTTTTTCAGAATATTGAACAAAATACCTCTCCTGTGACATATATATAAAAAGATTAGCATAGTCCCATCAAATATGTCACAGCTTAGTGAAGTTAAAAATCCCTGAAAGTGAAGATGTTAACACATTTTATCAGGAAGTTAAGAGGAAACAGGGTTAACACCATTAGCAAGGAACTTCAACCACAAAAAAAAATGAGCCTGCTTCAATAGAATTTAATACAAGACTGGTTCTCAATGGGAGAGTTGCCTGAGGAAGAAATCAGTATGTCCAAATGAAATAGCCAGGGAAATGCCTTCTTGAATGTAATTAAATTCTCCCTACACCCCACTGACTTAAAAATTTGGCATAACGCAAACTTGTTTTTTTATAGTTTTCCTCATTTTTTTATATCAGACAGAATCAACCAAAGGCCCACAATGATGCTCCCTGCATGACTAGGTCCACTCTTGGAAATCACATACAGAATCTAACAGACAGATAAAGGTCCAGCCAACTCAGACAGTATTCATGATACTGGGATTCATAACAAGAAATTATTTAACAAATTAATAAAGATCGCTTCTCGGCCTTTTGGCTAAGATCAAGTGGAAAAAATTAATAAAGAGAAACCTCAATTAAATAGAGTTGGGAGAGCAGAGGACAGTACTCTCATACCTTGCAACAACAGCAGAGCCCAATAAGGAGAAAGAAGAGTCTTCTTTCTTTCTGGCAGTGATTCAGCCAGATTCTTTGTTTACTTTAGTCCTCCCAATTGCCTTTTCCCCTCTTTAAGGGTTCTCATTCCCTTGCTGTGCAGAGAACTTGCACATGACTCACCATGATTACAGACCCCAAATTGCAATTCTCTGCTGAACCCAAATAAACCAATCTTTCCTGGAAAAATTCCCGACAATCTATTTGTTTCAGATCAACAAAATATGTATTTGGCCTTTGCCCTCATTTCTGAATCAGAGCTGCTAAAACCATTGGAATTCCCTAAGTGAGGAGAGGCATAAAGTTATCTTCTATAGTTATGTTAATGAGGAGACTTTTAGAAAAGCCTAGGTAGGTAACCTAAGGGTAGGATCCATTGCTAAGAAACCCAGGCTGTGAAAAGAAGGTTAGGGCTTTCAATTAATATCCCCTTGTTTCCCACTCCCACCTCTAGGGAGGCGAGCAGGGCTGGAGGTTAAATCAACAGCCAAGGGACAGTGATTTAATCAATCTTGACTATGTAGTGAAGTACCCAGAAAAACCCCAATAGGATGGGGTTTGGAGCTTCCAGGTTGATGAACACATGGAGATTTGGGGAGAGTGGTGCACTATGGGAGGACATGAAAGCCCTCGTACTGGTTCCCCATCCCTTGCCCTGTGAATCACTTCCACGTGGCTGTTCCTGAGTTGTATCCTTTAATAATAAACCAGTAATCTATTAAGTTAAATGTTTCTCTGAGTTCTGTGAGCTGCTCTAGCAAATAAATCAAACCCAAAGAGGTGTTTTTGGAACCTCCAATCTATACCCAGTAGGTCAGAAGCATAGGTGGTAACCTGGACTTGAAACTGGTGTCTGCATGCTGGAGTGGAAGCGGCAGTTTTGTAGGACTAAGCCCTTAACACGTGGGACCAAACTATCCGCAGACAGATGGTGTTAGAATTGAGTTGAATTGTAGGACAGCCAGCTGCAGCTGGTGTTGGGGAACTGCTTGGTGGTGTGAGAACCTCCCCCCACCACACACACACTCACACTGAAACTGGTGACCAATCATTGTTATTTAAAACAAAACTTACAATGATCCATTGATTTAGAACTCTGCGAAGGCTTAATTAGAAGGACCAAATCCATTTTATGGTAGTAAGAAGAGCTATATACATTTTATCACACATACTAATGAATTCAAGTCACAAAGAATACACAATGGATTCTGCTATCAGCATCCAGACATTCTACACAAGGCATCAGTGACAATGCTTATTTGAAATGGCTAGGTGAAGAGTTTCTTGATTCTCTGCTGGGGAGGTACAGGGGGTTCCAAAATGACCTTGATTTATAGAGAGTAGACGAGACTAGATACTTCCTTCTTCCTGACCTTTATTACTGCAACACATAATTCTTAGGATTTGCTTTGTTTATAGAACTAAAGCTTTACTTGTTCACTCCAGAAATAACTACACCCTGTTTCAGCTCTGGCTCCCTTATCTCTGTGCCTTATTATGTGCAATCTTTGTTACAATGAATGTACTTTCCCTGTATAGCTGCAATGGAAGATACGCTTTTGGAGGGAAGGACCTTTTCTTACTTGTAGTCTGAACTGAAAATAGATCCCTCATTTTTAAAGTATCATAACATTTCATATGCAACATCATTAAGCATCCTCTAACAATGGTCAGAACAAATTAATCATTTTGTTATCACTTATGATCACAGCATATTTAGAAGGTACCCAAGCAAACTTCTCACTCAATGCAAAACATTCCAGGATGGGTGCATGCCACCCTTTCTCAAAAACTCCTGATGAGGAACATATCTGGAGAGCTTCCTTATGAAGCCTTTCTCATTTTTTTAATTATTACATTTTTCTGAAACTTTTTGTGTACTTTTACGTTATATTAAGCCTGAATTTCTCTTCTCCAACTGGGATTTCTGTCTCTTGGTTCAATTTTTCCCCCCTCAAATCTGGGCCTTATAGCCATTAGAGTACACTTATCACATTGTCTGTCCTCAACTTGCACTCTCATTTATACAACTACCATTGTTCTAGGGATGAATGAATTGGTCCATTTTTCTCTATTTAGTAAGTGATTTTTTTTTTAAGTAGCACAGATTAGATCAAAATCTATTTAGTTTAAACAAAAAAATTAGGAGACCTTTTAGAAAGTCATAGGGATGTATCAGGGACTCCAAGAGCAGCACAGACAAGTTCCTCAACAGACTGAAACAGGGAGTAAAAACCACCACACACATGGTCATCTAACGTCTCTGTGTGTCTTATTCTCACTAGTGGGATTTTTTTTTTCTCATCTGTTCCTCTCTGGACTGGATTCAGTCTCCTTTCTCTCCAAAGAGCTAATTTCTCTGGTCTTCTTGCTCATGGACCAGCATGAGTAACTCAGACGCCACTTTACATCACTTTCTGTTGAACTGATCAACAAACAAACTAGCCTTTGTGTCCTAAAACGAAATTCCCAGAGGAAGCATAAAATGATCTTAGCCTCGACTCTGAAATGACATCTACTGACTCAGTCAATTAGTTTGATAGCAGGAATTCACCCACGGTTTGAAGGTGGGGAGTGAGTGTTTTCAGAAAAAAGGGGAGTGTAAACTGAAGTCTGACAATCACTTTATCTTCTTCTTCTCATAATGATCTAAAGCCATAGCATGGTATTTTAGATATGATCTGAACAAAGCAGAGTGTGCTCATAGGCTATGACTTCTCCTTTCCAGCACACATTATAGTTCACTTGATGAAGCACTGGTTGTTATAGTAACATTTTTTTAAGTAACATCTTAATTATCAAAGAGATCAATGATCGCAAAGCTGGAAGCTGTCTCTTTAATATTTGTTTTATCACTTGATTAAAGAGGTATTGATATATATTTGAAAAGTAGCAATTCAGTGCTATGAACATGCAGTTACTTGCAGAATTACAGAAATGAATGAGATCTATTATTAGTCACATGTATTCTTTTCTTTTTTTTTAGTCACATGTATTATTATTGAGACCAGTTAGGTCACAGTATTCCTTTTGCGATGCTACTAGAAGCCTGAGTCAAGAAATCGTGCAGATCATTAACACATCTTACCCAATTTTATTAACCAATTATTTCAATCACAGACAATTTAAATTGATAGTTTTCCTAAAAAGATCATGAAAATGGGATACAATATCAAATAAAGTAATCAATTATAATTAGTCTATCCTATCTGATTTATGATTGAAATATACATGTGGTAGCTTCTATAAAGTTTTAGTAATTTTTTTTACCATATTCTCAGAAATTTGCTCTAAGTATTGAGGAAGAAAACTTAGTCATGAAAGCTATGCATAGACCATTCAAACTTACAAATACATTGTTTTTTATTTTTGAAACATCTGGCCTAGTAAAAAAAAAAATATACATTCTTTTAGAGTACAGAATGCTCTTCTGCTTAATTTTCTCCCATTTCCTCTCCAGACAGATCGATTTACTGCACGATTGGCATCACAGCCCTAGTACTGCCCCGAATGAAAGAATGAACACTAAAATTACTCACTTATTTAGTTTACTGTGACACTCTGCCATATAGAAATGCTGAGTGTTCAATCCTAAAACTCTTAGAATCTCTGAGTTATTAGTAAACTCATTAGGAGTGTGACAAAAACCTAAGAAATTAACAATGACAAAGAGAAGTCATACAATTAAAATCTAGTGTTCCCTTACTTCTGTAAAACATCTTAACTGTTAAGGATCATGGATGTGTCTTTGCTCTCCTTTCTCATTTGAAGATGGTAGTGAATACACTGAACTTTCTGCCCAATATTCTCTAATAATACAAGATGCTCATATTCAAAATGCTTTATAGGTTGGAAATGGTGACTTGCTTCCCAAAAAAACAGAGTATGAAAAGGGAAAATAGTAACTTCACAGGAGAGAAAGGTAGCAGACACTACCTCGATCAAGTGGCCAAGTGTAACACCACCAGTGACATCATGTATGACATGAGAAGAACATTTCATCTTAGTGGTATTCTTCCCCAGAACTCATAAGCCCAGCTTAAATTATGAGAAAGACATGAGACAATTCTAAACTGAGGCACATTCTACAAACTCAACTCCTCAAACTGTCAAGCTCATAAAAACAAGGAAGCTTGCTTGACTCTTTAAAACTGTTTAGGTCATGAAAAACAAGGACAATCTGAGAAACTGTCACTAATCAGAAGAGACTCAGAAGACATGACAACTAAGTACAGTGTGGTACCCTGGACGGGGTCCTGGAACAGATAAGGGATGTTGGCAGGAAAAAATGCTGAAATCCAAATAATGTCTTTAGTTAAGAGTAATGTATTGATATGAATTTCTTAATCTGGACAAAAGTGCCATGGTTATATCAGATGGAAATGAGGAGAAACTAGTTGAAGGGTATGCAGGACCTCTCTGTACTCTCTTTACAACTCTTCTGTAATTTTAAAATTATTCTAAAATAAATATCAAAGAGTTTATTTTAAAATATTTTAAATAAAGATGGTCCTGCACATGAGTTACTACTCAAGTCTCCATTTTTCAATTCTGCCATTTTACACTTTTTTAAAAAAATCCTTTCTCCATTTTGTTTTACTTTTGGGAAAAATAAATGCATAGATGTTTGAAAAAGCTTGAAGAACTTTTGGCTCTCAATTTGTATACAGATAGTAAGACAAAAAAACAAAAAGTTACATAAAATGTCTGCTGTCCAATTCTTCACACTTGGAGCAATAACTAATATGCTAATAATATTCTAGGAGAATTGTAAGAGTATTTGATAATATACATTATATAATGGCTGTAAAAACTGTTCCGTGTTCTTGAAAGCCTTTTAGACACAGGGCACAAAGCCTCTTTGGACACCTTGTCATTATTTTTCTTTACTAAATTTATTTCAAATGTCACAGTCAGTGATGTTGCTGAAGCAGATTATTGACAGTTCCCATTCACAGAGGGCTTGCTCTTGTCAGTGCACTGACAGACTATTTTCTTCACAGAATGAATTTCAATGTTATTTCAAATATAAACATTTTTGAGGTCATATTCCAACTGTTTCTTCTTTGTATTAAAGGTTAAGATAAATGGCTCAATCTTCCTGCATTGAACTGAAATGAATGAGCAGAGTTGGTACTTTTGGTGTTTATTAATTTCAAATGTAATTATTGTGTTTTGCTTTTAAAAACCTTTTGCTGCATTTTCCAAGGTCTCTGTCTGGCTTTTGTGAATAGCAAGATCACAGGAAGTGGGCAGAAGGAATAAACAAGTTTGATGGGCACAGATAACATATTAGGGACTTCTCTCAAAACAGCCTGTCATCAAAGGATATCTGAAATTAAGTCTGTTTCAACAGAAATTCCAGTGCACCAAGTTATAACCAAACATAAATATATATTTGTGTGTGTATATATATATATAATGTGTGTGTATACATATATTCTCAACATCAATAAAATTCACTTTGGATGCTCTGTGCTCTTCTTGCCCTTAGTCCTCCCAGCACTTAGTAATCTCTCCACTAGAGTAGTATAACACTTTACGTGCACCTTGATGACTGTAGTGTCACTTTCTATGTTTTCATCAATGTGTGCACATTAAGTAGAATTATGTCTACTAAGTTTTGTATTCCCCAGGGCCTAGTACAGTGATTTTCATAGAAATCATATAGAAAATAATCAACAAATCTTCACTAAATGAGGGAATCAATGCTATTGGAAGGTTTTCCTTTATATTCCTTGAGTTAGCTCCCCTAGGGGCAATTTTCCCCACTGAGATTAAAACAGAACAGAACAGAACAAAACAAAATACAAAACTGAGAATCGTAAACAATGATGTCAGTCTTGGGTAATCCACTAACTTTCAATGGACATCAAGCAACTTACAAAATACAACCTTAAAGTAATGAAAATAAAGCCAAAAGCCATGACACACGCCTCTGTCCTTATCTTCTTTATGTATGTTTATCCATCTATGGACTTGAGATAGTAATACCAATGCTATTCCAAACCATGTCCTTTATCATTTCATTCATTCCTTTATGAAGCACTTACCGTTGCTTACATTGTAATCACTTCAAAATGAGGTATGCAAATGATAACATAAGAATTAGTATTACTGATAGTTATTACTAAAAATCAACTGTGGTCACATAAAACCACAATTCATTTTTCTCTTTGTTAAGCTTTGAAAATTTTGCACAATGTAAAACAATTCCACTGCAGAAAAATAAAACCGGTTTTCTTAATAGATGTATCTTAACAAAATTCAGATCTGTCCTATAGCATTTAAACAGATTAATATTAACAATAAAATACAATTAAAGAATTATAGGAAGAAATATGTTCTTTTGTATCCCTATTCCCATGCTTCGACTTTCACATTACACATACAGGACTTCTCATGAAGCATATACCCAGATGACTCATGTGATACACAACTTAAAGAAAAATATTCAAATGATAATAATCACCATCACCATCAGTATTATTTGGGGTTACTGGAACGAAGGGTTCATTTTGAAATATGAAAACATGGATATATCAATTGTTAAAATAAAATACACATTTCTCCCAACTGAAGCCAAAGCCAAAAATATCTGCAGACTTTGAAAGGATTTAAATAACATATTCAATAAAGTGGAACTGTTTCCCTTTCTTTTGAGTTTGGTGTCAAAAAACAGAGAAGTTCAATGTGAACATCAGCCATACACACCCTCTGACTGAATGATTTCATGTGTATTGACATATGTATATTTTCCTGAGCACAGAGTCAATCAGTCATTTTCTTCAGATGCTCAAAGACTTCCATTACCAAAAGAGAGAAAATACACAGTTATAAAAATTTTTCTATAAAAGTTACTTTAAAATCACTTCCTAAAACTTCGGTTGATAATAATGTGTCCATGTTGGTTCATCGATTATACCAAACATGCCACACTGATGACGGATACTGATGGACACTGAGGGTAGGGGAATACATATGTGTGCGTGGGAAGGGCTATGTGCGAATACTCTGTATTTTCTGCTCAATTCTGCTGTGAACTTGAAACGGCTCTAAAAAATAAGGTCTATTAATAAAAAAAAAAAGATCAATGAAAGAAATACTAACGCTAAAAGTAAATGATACACATCCTAGAAAAAAAATCACTTCCCAAAGCTAAATAATGGTTTTTAAATAACTGATCTGATCCAAATATATTTTTACATGTGAATTTTTTACATTTCTAACATCTATCTACAAGATATTCTTATATAATTTATAGTACATATTGTGAGCAATTTCAATTTAAACCTCACCATTTCCTCAAAGATATTCACTAATAATATTTATAAGTACATGGTATATTAAATATTACTTTGTCCTGCAAAATTTTTCATTCAGAAGTCCATTGAATATTTAACTCAAAACCTAAGTCCATATTCTGTTACAGAATTTACAACATAAAGTAAAATTTTGTAGCAGATAGCCAGATACTTGAAACTAAACTCATTTAATAAGATATTCACATTATCTTCATTTTTAAGGCAAAAGTAATTTTTAAAACATTTGGTTTTATTTAGATAAATGTCACGGTTTTCGAATTAGCATGCATAAATGAAATCAAAGATTTTAAAAACTATAAAAATTTATTTTAATAGTAAACATACACTGTTTGAAGCCATTACAACAAACAAATGGTAATATTTTTACCTTATGTCACTGTTTAACATTTACTGTGATAGCTTAGTGTTTATAAATTTTTTCAACTTATTTTGGGCCAAGGGTAGAGAATCCCATGTAAGAACATTTTCTAGTTTTTTCTCCTCTTTTACTTTAATTATGAATTTACAAATGCTGTGATCTGTGGCTCCTGATCTGTAACAGAACGAAGCTTACACACTATTCTTTTCCCTAAGGACTCATTAAAGGTGATAGTTAAGGAATGAACAATATAAAAGACATCATAATAAAGCAGTAGGAGGGAGATTCATCAGAATATATAAAGTGTCAATAAACACAACAGATGGGTGATGACTGAGCACAGGAAACAATAATCTAGAATCTGTAAGGGGAGGGTAGCAGGTGAGGAGGGAATTCAGCCATCCGGAAAAATTCACAGCGATATATGCTATAGAATCAAGAGACAGCAGGTATTACAGAGGCTCACAGTGAGTCATGGGCTGAAAATGTAAGTGTTTACAAAGTCTTCATATGAAAATAATGCATAACTCCTTCTCTACACTATGCAGAAGGTGCAACAGTCATTCATTTAGAAGCCAAGCTAGAGAAAAAAAAATTATTTTTCTTTAAAGAGATGTTAATTCACTCTCTGGAGAAACCTAGGGCAGCAAGAATAGGTGTCGGAGCTCAAGAGCAAAATCCTCCACAGCCTGGTGCTGAAAAGTTAAGCAAAATGGCCAGTGCTGCCTACCTACACTGAGCTCCTCACTAGAGCTCCTAGGGATACATTTTTATACGTAAAAGGACAATAAAGAATAAAAGAAAGTTAGTTCCGTAAGTGAGAAAAGCCAAAGACAAATAAACAGAAAAAAAGAGTCCCCAAAGAAAACACAGATAATACAGGGAAAAGAGAATGAAAAGAAAAAAAAAGTCACAAAAAATAAATCTGAAGATTAAAAATAGGATTGTCAAAGTAAAAAAGTAGATAGAAAGTTTAGAATATAATGCTGAAAAAGTATACAGATATTGAAATCAAACAAAAAGAAGACAATAAAAGGTAGAATGAAGTGAAAAACAAAGAGACTTAATGAATCATGCCAAGAAGACTCATATCTGAATAACAGAAATTATTAGTAAGAGCCCAGAAATAGAAGAGATTATGAAAAAAATAATACAGGATTGGGACATCAGAGTTATTGCAAATTATATTAAAATAAAATTTTCTAATTGTTTGTTGCTTATATATCAATGTTTGAGTACTGATCTTGTATCCTGCGCCCATACTGTGTTTACTGGAGGGCCTAGCCAATGCAAGGAGGCATGAAAAAAAAAAGATAAAAGGCAGAAAATAAAACTGCCTCTATTGATAGACAATTGTCTATGTACATAATCCCAATAAATCTACAAAAAGCTCTTAGAATTAATCAGCAGTTTTAACAAAGTAGCAAAATACAAAGTCAATATACAAAACTGTATTTTTCATGTGTTTGCAATGAACTGGAAATAAAAAATTGAAAAAATATATTTTTATAATACCACAGAAAAACATGAAATACTTAGATATTAATTAAATCTTTTATAAAATATGTATGCTGTTCATTGCAAAATACTGATGAAAGGAAGCAAAGGTGACTTATATATGTGACATACTGTGTTCATATATAGAAGACTCAATACTTCAATTACTCCCCCCAAATGATCTATAGATTCAATGCTATTCCAAAAAAAATTCCGCCAAAAAATGTTTTTGCAGAAACTGGGAAGTGGCTACTAAAATTTATATGAAAAAAACAAATTATCTAGAACAGCCAAAAACAATTTTGAAGAAGAACAAGTGTAGAGAAATGACACTGACAGGTATCAATGCTTCAGCTAAAGCAATAGTAATCAAGACAGTGTGATACTGGCAAGGATATGAACACACAGATAAATATAAAAGAATAAAGGGTACAAAATAAATCCCAGATATGTGCTCAACTGATTTTTGACAAAGGTCCATCTTTGACCAAAGCAATTCAAAGGATGAAAATAGATTTTAATAGATAGTACTGGACATTGAACATTCATATGCAAAAACAACAAGCCTCTATCCATGGATCACAGACCTAAATTTAAAACTGAACCCTATAATGTCTAGGGGAAATGAAGGAAAAAAACTATTTCATAGTTATCACATCAAAAGACAATCCATGAATGAAAAAACATGATGAACTTATAAAATGGACTTCATTGGAACCTGAAAACTTCTCTTTGAAAGACACTGTTCAAATAATGAATATATAAATCAGAGAATCTGAGAACGTACTTGCAAAGCTTGTATTTGAAAACAAAGTACATACGAATCCAGAATATATAATTACCAAAACTTCTTAATAAGAAAATTAGTAACTGGATGAGATGCGAATGGGCAAAAAGATATGAGTGGAAAATAAGCACTAGAAAAGATACTGCTCAGAGTTAAATGTTAAGAAACTATAAATTAAAATCAGTGAGATACCACTACCCACAGTTTAGAAGGCCTATAACAGAATTAGTAAAATACCAACACCAAAGGCTCATGAGGCTTCTATGCAACTACAATTTCCCAGCCGAGCAACCAGAATACTCAAACACTGCTGATGGGAAAGCAAAATGGGACACAGCTTGGCATTTCTTGAAAAATTTAATATCCACTTACACAATCCATCAATCATACTACTTGGAATTTATTCAAGTGAAATGAAATTTATGTTCACAGAAAAATCTATGTGTGGATGCTTATAACAGCTTTAAGCATAATCACCAAAAAATTGTAAATAATTCAAATTTCCTTTAGCTGGTAAATTAATAAACTAACCAAGATACTGTCCATACAATGAAATGCTATAAGAAGATACAAACTTCTGATACAGGGAACAAAATGGATGAATTCCAAATGCATTAGGCTAAAAAAGAAGCCTGAATCAAAGGGCTAAATCTTGTATAATTCCAACTGCACACCATTCTGGAATAGGTAAAACTATAGCAAGAGAAAATTGATCAATAGTTACCAGGGCTTAGTGGATCAAAGGAGGGTTTGGTTCTAAAAGGGCACCAACATTTTAATCCAGAGGCCATAGAATAGGCATGGGCGATATAGTAAAGATGCGGAAGCATTTTAGGCAATAAGTAGCATTCATTCAGCATTTGTCATTTGGTCATGTAACAGAATTACTAAATCAAAATTATGGAAACCACGTAACCAGTATGCTTTAGGCTGATGACTTCATATCTAAAATAACGTTTCAAGTCCCATGTCGTATTTCAAAAGGGCTATTTTAAAAAAGACAGAGAAGCAGTTGTCCAGAAGTAAGCATTTGATACCCATGACATATCTGGAATACTTGAAATAAGCAAGGAAGATTTAACTAGAAATAATTGTTTTCTGAAAAGGATCGAAGAAAATACAACTGCCATGTAAAAGCACTGGTCTATACACGTTGCTTCTCCATATAGGAGAACTTGGCATTGAAGTCACACTGATGTATACACCTGGGTCCTAGATAATGACAGCAACAACTGAAAGAAGGTCAGAAGATGTGGTAGCATAATTAGACCTGTACACCTTTGGGCAAGAATTGGGTAACATGTCAGAACACTTTGAAAGAGATTCTTTTTACAGATGAGCAATTTATATCACTCTAGGGGTTGTCCTAGTGACCATGACCACTCATGCACCCAACATTAACCTACTGAGTATCAATATTAAGATAAGTGTGGTAAAATGTTGGGGAAATAAACGTGTTATTCAATCTCCCCAACAGAAAATGTCTGAATCTAATAGAGGAGAGAAACTGTGATACTGTGATTTATAATAAGAAATGTATATTTAGTCTTCTTCAACAGTTCCTGGCTCAGAGCTCCAGTATCCTTGGAATTTCCTAAGGGATGAGAGCCATAAAAGTGTCTTTTTGTTATTTGAATGAGGCAACTTTTGGACCTCACCTATGGATAGGACTGGCTGCCAAAGGAGCCAACCATATGATTAGAGGGTTGGAACTTTCAATCCCACAGAGGGGGTAGGGGCTGGAGGCTGAATCTAATATCAATGGCTAATGATTTAATTAATCATGCCTATGTAATGAAGCATCCAAAAAACCCAAAAGGATTGGGTTCAGAAGCTTCTGGGTTGGTGACCACGTAAAATGTGGGCAGAGTTGCAAGCTCAGAGGGCGCATGGAAGCCCTGCACCCTTTCCACATACCTTGCCTTATGTGTGTCTTCCATCCGATGTTCCTGATTTATATTCTTTTATAATAAATTAGTAATCTAGTAAGTAAAATATTTCTCTGAATTCTGTGAGCTTCTCCAGCTAATCAATCAAACCAAAGGAGGGGGTCTTTGGAAACTCCAGTCTATAGCTAGTTGGTCAGAAGCACAGGTGATACCTGGACTACAGCTGGCATCTTAGGTGGGAAGGGGTGCAATCATGTGGGGCTGAGCCCTCGACCTGTGAAATCTGATGCTATCTCCAAGTAGATAGAGTTAGAACTGAGATGAATTATAAGACACACAGCTGGTATCTGGAGAATTGCTTGGTGGTATGTGAGGAAACAAACACCCCAACCCCTGAAGTGGAATCAGATCCAGAACCTAATTTAGACACATATAAACAAATGATTATTAGTACTGTAATAGTAATGTTGGGGCCCAAGCAGGTTGTCCCCAAATATGCTTCAAAGGCATATTGATTATTTTGAATTAAAGTTACTGTAAGAAACAGATGATTCAAGACAGACACTCTGGCCTTCCTCTCTGTCTCCTTGAAAGCAGGAAATAAACCTGCCATGTGAAAGGTGTCCTCCCTGTACCAGGAAGTAGAAAAGATGCCCTTATCATCAGAGATGGCAATTCAAGGCCAAGCAGTCTGTGTAAACAAACTTGGTTACTTCCTTAACTAATTTACTACCCAAGCCCAAACTTTGCTTTTATTCCTTACTAATCCAGTACCCAAATCTAAGTTTCTCTACCCTGTCAATTCCTTTCAATGTATTGTTTCTTTGTCTAAAAAGTATGAAAGCTGCCTGGTTTGGTCACTTCTTAAATTTCATTTCTATGACACTGCCATACACACATGAATTAAAATTTGTTTCTTTTTCACCTGTTAATCTGTTCTGTGTCAATTTTATTATTAGTTCATCCATAAGAACTCAAGAAGTGTAGAGGAAGAAATATCCTCTCTTGGACAGTAACCACATAAAAATGTATGTGCATATTTATTGAGAATACTGAATTAGATGAAACTGACTAACACTGCCACTCCTCTTGCCTCAGGGTAAGACATTGTTTCCCAACAAAAAGGAAATGTGAGCTAAAAGGGTGAAGTGACTGGTTTTTTAAGCAGAGAACAACTTGTGCTTTTAGATACCCATGGCAGAGATGGCCATGTTCATAAACCACAAGTAGTGTACTATAGCTAGAATAACAGTCTGCAAACCTGATATGGGTATTGCTGGCAGAGTATTGAGACTTTGAAAGCATATGAACACATGGTAAATATTAAGGGATTTAAGATCCTCAATTCTCTAAAGTTGTTTTCAGAAAACAGATGTGCCTGAGAAAGGCCCCATGGTGAACGGAGAACTGGGGCATAATGGCCTATGTTGGGATGCTCTAACTTCCAATATATCGTATAGTGGAGCAGAGGGAATACTGACAATTTTCGTAAAAAAAAAAAAGATCTTGCTGCTTCTCTTATTAGGCTTTCTAAAAAATATATCACTACTGAGGGAGAGAATTAGTAAGAAATATGGAAACCAGCAGGACCTTAATTTGTCCTATGACAAACCCAGGGCAAGGTTCTGTGCCTTGCCCATCTATCTTAGAATGCGATTTTCCCAGACCTGTATAAAGCAGGGAGTTAATACTCAATCTCAATACTGAATTCTCAGTAAGAAAATGCTTGGAGAGAACTCTCATGCATCAGTGTCTTATATGTTCTGCATAATGGTTATCATAAAGAGGTTAAATATTCTACTTTTACTTCCATCAGATATGTGTTGCATTTTCAAATGTAAAAAAACTTACAAAAGAGGCTAGTTAAGGTCCCCTAACTCACAAGTTCAAATAATTGAGTGACTCTGGATTAATAAAATTTCTTCCATTCCCTCGATTTATCCATGAGAATGAAACTTCTCAGCTAATGCACCTATACAAAGAAAAGCAAATGCCATTCATACATTTAAGGGACGTGTTTCCAATAAACTATTAATTTTTAAGTTGGACATTTACTATCCAAATGTCCAATACATACTGTTTTGATTACATATTTACTAATAATAGCTGTATTCCTAGCTCAATTCAGAATAAGTATTTTAACTCTTTAAATGTTTAGTCACAGGAAACTCAAAAATCAATTTCAATGTTTAAATGTATTTTTGTTGGAGAGGCACAAAAATGGATGAAGTCACCTGGCCATGTGGGGATGGAGAGAAGAGAGTGACAAGAGAAACATTACTGAGAGAAGGCCAAGAAGGAACAGAGCCATAAAACTTAATGGTGACAAAAGCTAGAGAGGTAGCAGGCAAATCACAAGACAGAGCTCGGGATTTCAGTATTTTAAGAAGAAGGAGAAAATACTTATAATCAAATACTACTGTGAGCAAAGTAAGATAAGAACTGAGCTTTATCTATTGGATTTAGTAGCAAGGAGGTCACAGGTCATTTTTTTAAGGAAAAAATGATACTTTAGTATTAGTGCCCCAAAACATGAAGGATCTTATCCAATATAACCATTAACAGGGATTTATTTTTACATGAGACTTACATCATAATCTCTGTGCATCCCCTGCAGTTCCTATAATAGAAAACATTGTTTTAGCCTAAAGGAATAAGCAACAAATTGTCTTATTTTTCTGAATATGTTTGTAGTATTAAGCCATGGTTGGAAGTCTTAATTCCCTAGTCTCTCATAACAATGGTTTATATTTAGCTTATACATTGTCCTTGACTAATTTTAATAACAACTTATATTAAAGAAAAACAATGGTGTATGCTTAGACATTAAGGAAATAGTGGAATTCACTGTTTTTAAGACTGGTAAAAGACTTTTAGTGTATTATTTGAAAACATAGTTTTAAAAGAGCTCTAAACTAAAAAAAAAACAGAGCAACTATTGATTCTGCTGAAAATATCCTAAATTTCAGTAGTGAATTTTTAAGAGTATATACTTTAGAGATACTGGAAACTGCTTTATTTTCTTTCTACTAGTTGGTATAAAAATGTACATTACTTGTAAACATGTTGAACAAACTTTGTTTTTAAATTGGAGAAATTCAGTATTATGTATCAAAATTTCACAGGATCTACTTTTCTATACAGACTATGAACAAAATAAATCATAATTTCACTCATAGCTATCAAAGGCATTCCTTTGGATTTAATTGACAAATTAAAGTAGAAGCTCCTGTCAAAACAGAGACAAAATTTGTTTGACCTGCAAAGACATTTTAACAAATATTCGACTTGAATGTTTTGAGGTTGGGATGTGCTTCTAGTCTGATGGACTGCTGTACCCACTGGCTTCCACCCTGGTCTATCAACTCACTTACCAGCCTCACCCTGAAGGTTTTAAGTCTTCATCCCAACTTTAGATCTCTAATCTTGCCATACTGAGTAAAATATAGGCCAAAGGCAGGGAACTTTAACCTGTACATCCAGATATATGTATTAAGAAATCTGTTTTCGTTTGCCATCCTGGGTTTATATATTCCAGACCAACAGTGATTTGACAAGAATTCAAACTATGAGATGTGGCTGTGTTATCTGTTTAACAGAAATTATTAACAACTAGTGCCTGGTTTACCAACATTTCTTTTTGTCCTCCCAGCATGACGTACTTGAGGGATAAGACAGTGGCAGAGCAACAAAACAGCTTGATGCCTGCCCAGAGTTATTGAGCTCTGAGCACCAGACAGAACTTGACTAGGTAATGTCTACAGCACAACCTAGAACAGTAATCTAGGTAGAGCAGCTGCGTGTTAGTAAATATTTCTATTTTTAAATCAATATTTTATTTTAGAATAATTTTACATTTACAGAAAAATTATGAAGATAGTACAGAGTCCTCAGACTCAATTTCTCCTATTAATAATATCTTACATTGGTATGGTGTGTTTGTCAGAGTTAATGAATGAATACTGATACATTATTATTAACTAAAATTCATACTCTACCGGGATTTTGTTAGTTTTTATCTAATGTTCTTTCCCTGCTCCAGGATCCCACTCAGGACACTATTTTACGTTTAATCACTGTGTCTCACTGAGCTCCTCTTAGTTGTGACAGTTCCTTGGACTTTCCTTGTTTTTGATGACCTTGATAATTATGAAACACACTGGCCAGGTATTTCGTGGACTGTTTTTCTCATGATTAGACTGTGGTTACTGGATTTGGGAGGAAGACTCACAGAAGGTGAGATCTGTCTATTCTCCCCCAGTGATTTACTTATTCGGTTATCTGTTTATATCAGCATGGACTCATGCATATTTATTCTATGTGTTATAATGCAATATTGCTTTATCTTGTTGCTCAGTTTTCCAGCTTTGACCATCAAGAGCTCTTTCAGTCAATGCCTGTGCCACTTTAACACACCTCCAACACTACGGGATTGGCTGGTTGGTTGACTGATTTTTTTAGCATTTCCTTACTTTCTGGCACTACAAGATGCTCCAGGAGTATCTTGTCTATTTCCTGCCATAGGTAAATCTTTATAAATGAGTCTCCAGTGAGGAAAAAGCCTCAATTTGTGACATTTGCTGATTTATATATTTATAAATGCTCCACTGTTGCCAGTTTCCAGCTACCAGCATGACATCGCCGACCGGAGAGCTGGGCAGTGGCAGGCAGCAGCACACCACTACGCTGTATCTCTACCATTTAGCTGCAAAGGACCTCAACAACCTCAGGAGCATAGGTAATATAAAACGTAGTAAAATAACTCAGAAAAGAAACCTTTTTAGTATTTGTTACACTTGTATAATCTGTTAAATTGTAAGCTTATAAAGTTTAATTTTTAATAATGGCTATGTGTAATAACAGAATCACAAAATTCCTGGAAATTAAACAACTGGCTCTTGCAAGTCAACTGTGGCATACCACTGGACCAGATCTTAGGCAAGAAGGCAGGATTCATTATAATTATGATGACAATCATGAAGAAAAAGAAGCAAGAGGAGGAGGAGAAGGAAGAGAAACCAGTTTGAGACATGCTCGTATTACCAGTAATGAGTAAGCACTTCGCATACATAGTTGTTTAATTTCACAAATAATCCCATGGGACAAAGAGAAATAAGGAAAAGCTGAGGACTTAACAGGGCCAGAGAATGAGTATCATAAAAAATAATCTTCATAAATCAGATGTACTTTTTCTTTTTTAAAAATTCCCTTTCATATTCCCTCCTTACATCCCAGATTTATAATACATGAAAGCAGGGGAAATATATCTTCACTTTAACATTTTGATAATTCATAAGCTCCACTTATAAGTTTTTCTTTTATTAAAGGCAAAGAGGGACAAATAATTGATTACTTTGACAGATTCAGGGGGAGGTGAGGGGTATGGAAAACACAAGCTGTCATAAAAAAATAAACATGATCAGTAATTACATTCAGGGTAATTCAATTTTATTAAATTATAGCCAATAATAGATCATAATACTAAATGCCATTAGGGCTACTTTATGAAATTAAAACAGTCTTTAGTCATTTAAAATGTAAGATTTCATGCCGCACTTCACTAAAAGCTTTGGTGAAGCTTGCTGGAGCTGGCATTTTAAGTGGAGTTAGTAAGTGCCACATAAAAGGATAAAGTAAAGATGGTGAAACCATCTGAAGTTCCTTCACTTTTAAAAGTATATAAGATGTTATTGCAATATTACTGGTAAATGAATTATCAAACAGCTACTCTCTACGTAAAACATTATTTGAAAACAAACTCCTTCATATTAATACTTTTACTGCAATACTGACTGTGCTAATTGCACAAAAAGCCATTTCTCAACATAATCAAATAAGAAAGTCTTGAGTGTAAATGTCGAAAAGCCAACGGTGTCCTGAGTGTAACCTCCAATGACAATGACGTCTCCTATCATAAGGGAGGGCTGCCATGCAGGGTAGCCAGAAGATGCTTCAGGATATGGTGAGCCTTCATAACTCCTCCTCCCATTATGCCATCCTGATTTTCAACCTTAGAGATCAGCATTTATTTGGATAGATGATTTCCTGTCTTCACAAAGGGTTTCACAGTAAAATACTCATTAAAAGATTCTTTATAAAAATTAATGGATTGTTAATAAATATACTTGTGATTTTAAATGTGATCATTTCGACTCCTTAACCTGTAATAAGGAAATTTATATTACACCAACAATCCCTTGGATAGTCTACTTTGAAGAAGTTAAGGCTGCACCTTCCAAGATGGTTGTCACCAGCCATAGATGGCTACTGTGTGCATGGAATGTGGCTAATGTCACATGCTGGAATAATAATATTTTGAATATATCGGGTAAGTTAAAATATATTATCAATTTTGCCTGCTCCTTTTTAAATGTGGGTACTAAAACATTTAAAATTATACACAGAGCATACTTTATATTTCTACCATATAGCACCAGTAAGCTGCACCCACTCAAATCACAAGCCATAAAGAAGAGGTTTTCGATATTTAGAGTAAACAGGGAGCAAATGTTTCCTCTCAGAGGTGGGCTCCCTGAGAGTAGGATGCTGTCTCCACAGAGGAAACCACCTGGCACGGTTGAAAGAAGGGACTTCATCATTAAGGGGCTGGGGATGAATGTTGTCTTCCACTTAAGAACTGTGTGGCCCTGGACGAGTTATTTAATCTCTCTAATTCCTCTCCTTCTCTTTGGTAAAAAGATATCCTAGGATTGTTCTGAGGAATAAATGAAATAATAGCTATGCAGAGCACATAAGCTGTTGTCCTGGTACACAATGAGCACAAAATAAATGCTATCTATGTTGCTGATTTTCTGATTATCATGATTATTGACATACATAAACCTAGACACCTACAGGGGATAGACACTGATAAATAACGATACACACCTAGGGTGAAAAACATAAAATGCACAGCAAACATATTCTTTAAACACCAGCCATGTTTCAGGCACTGTGCTCGATACAATACAGATTCAGTAGTTTAAAAAAAAAAAAAAAAAGCAAACATGATCCCAGAGAGCAGTTTGGTGTAGAATGAAGCAAAGGGGTTTATTTATTAAGATATGAGAAAGGCACTTTTCTTTAAAAGTATGTAGTCTATAAATGTTTATATTCTATAGACTATAATGAGCGAGAAAGTAAAGATCGTTTCACTAAAAGCTGTTAAAAGTTTTTTAGTTTAATCAACTATTTGAAGTTAATAAACAAAAATATGAAAACGCATATATGTACGTATATGCATGACTGAGACATTGTGCTATACATCAGAAATTGACACATTGTAACTGATGGTGCTTCAATTAAAAAAATAAGTAAACAAACATTTAACAGGCTAAATGTGACCCATTTTTATAATTTTAAGGAGTAAAATAACTAGATAGACACTTCTTAAATAACAAAGAACTTATTAAGGAAATCTTCATAATTTAAGCAATCCTATAGGAAGAAAGATGGCTTTCTATTTATTTTACTCAGTGGAAGCTCTTGTAGAATTAGTGTACTAAAACTATAATTATTTGTATTAATTAATGTTTTAATAAACTAAAATTGTACTTTAAAGTTAGTAAGACAGGTGAAAGTCTGCTAAACACTTTGCTAACAGAACAGTAAGTATAAATCTTACCATTAGTTTAAGATTAACTGAAAATTATCAGATCCCCTTCGATGGTCTCAGGGAATATAATTTTCTTATAAATGGGCAAAGGCCATTTCAGATTTTCTTGGAGACCATTAATATCACATTACTGGACAATTTTGCTTTCAGTGTGGCTAAAGGTGAAAGGAGAAAATAGATCTTGGAAATGCCAATAGGGTCTTCCCAATTTCTAGAGTTGCAAGCAGGCAGTAATCAGTTCTCTTATGATGGAATGAAGATTAAAGGCTTTTAATAATTTTTTTTGCTATAAAGCTATCAACATAGTCAAAGATTTCAGGAAGATAAAAGTACTTCAAAAATTAAAGGTAATTCATGTAAGTCCAGATGAACTAGATGAACTAGCATGGAGGAAGAGGATTTTCTCGTGGCTACCCATATCAGTGACTCCTAAGAGTCCTAAGATTAAGAATTACTGGATCTTGTGTATTTTTTTTTAAAGAGGTACAACTATCACAATCATTTTAAATGAACTGTTTAAAATTTTTCAATGTCTATAGTCCCTTTTTTCCCAAAGAATTTTTATAACTTACATATCTTGAAGGTTAACATAAACACTTACATTAAGGCAAGTACTCTGCTAGGTCAATACACCCCTAGGAAGTAGGTGCTACTGTTATATGCAACTCTACCATAAGAAAGCTGGGACATAAAGAGGTGCGGTAATGAGTCCAGGGACCAGAGCTGGCATATGAAGCCTGTAGTCCAAACAGGCTAACTCCAGAGCCCAACTTGAACTATTAGAAACCTTACTATAGACCGGTACATATAAAATACATAATCAAGTTTATATTGTATAGCACAGGGAAATATGTTCAGTATCTTGTAGTATTTTACAGTGAAAAAGAATATGAAAATGAATACATGTATATTCATGTGTGACTAAAGAATTGTGCTGGACACCAGAAATTGACACAACATTATAAACTGACTGTACCTCAATTAAAAAAGAATAAAGAATTATTCTTATTATTCTTACTATAAATTAGCTTAACAGATTCTCAGACTCCTTCCCAGGAAAGTCAATTCATGAGGCCTAGAGACAGGCCCAATAACACGTCTCCTCTTTACAGGTGTAATATAGTGTTGCTTTTGTTCTCCCAACACTGTCTTGACTTAGTTTTGAGGTTCTAACTAGAGGCCAGTCATTGCCTTTTCCTGAGCAGATGATTAAGTCTACACTCCAATAATTCCCCTTACTGGAGCTCACACTCTGGGCCACTGAACACCTACCCTAACTGTTCCAGGGCCAGGTACCAGACAGACAATGCGACAGAGGACCAAAGCCCTGGAGCCCCCGAAATTATTCTAATTAGCCAGTACACGTGGGGCCTGCAAACCTAGCTAACCCCACCCCACTTGTCATAGGGAAGCTGCCCTCTACTGCGGCGGTTTGCTGTCACCCTGTCCAAGCATGTAATCGCCATGCACCCTGCGTGGCAGCCCTCTCTGTAAGTGACAAACGAGTTCTGCCTTCATCTATCCAACTTTCACTGTGCTGTGTCTCACCATCATAAGAACCTTTAAATTTTACGAGACAAACGGCTCTGAGTAGGATGGCATGGCCTGATCATTGACTCTTTAATAGCTTCCTGGGGGCCTGCCCTTGGTTTACTAATTGGTTCTAAAGCACTCTAAGAGTGGCTTGGACCCAAACTTGAGCTTCCACTTCAGCCTTGTTGCCACTGCTGTATCCGCCAGGGGTGGCTGCCAAGTCTCTCTGCAGGAATATTCAAAACAAGCAGTGCTAACTGGCTAAACTCCAGGGACTCAGACTAGTCCAGGTGGGGTCCACCTTAGGGCAACAGAAGGATAAGCCTCTTGAGCTTCACTTTCCTGGGTCAGGACATTTTATACAGGACCTAATTAATGAGCAAGTCATTAACTCTACTCCTTTCACATTTGACAGCTGATTTTACCTGTTCTTCAATCTAAAAAAGTAAGTGGTACCTCTTGGTGGATTACTACCATCTTAATGCTTGGTCCCACTCATGAAGGCCCCAGACCCAATACCCAATATTATCAAAATTATTAACCTCATGGAATTAACAACTGTAGATACGTTGCTATTACAGATTTGGATAATATGTTCTGTTAGGTGACTAGTTCAAATACATGTTCGTCACAGTCCACCTTCATGTCTGAAAGGACACAACGCACCTGTACTTGGCTACCTTGGAGGACCTCAAGAACCCTGTCATTACACAGCCTTCACAGAAAAGATCTTAACTGCATCTGTCTTTCTCCAAGGGCACAGGGATAATAGTACATAGATGACACCCTTCCCCAGGGATTTTCGAATCACGTGCTTATTAAGGACATACAAGTCAACTACCTTTTAGCTCTTCTAGGGGTTCCGGAGGCAATCTATTCCTCACAAATTTTACTTCATCTTAGTGATACTGCTACTCATGAACCAGTCCACTTTAAATGGAGCCCACTCCAGGAGAAGGCACTGGAATCTGCCTACATTAAAAACAACAGGTGGTCCCATTAGTGCCCTCAGAGGGAACTTCACTGTAAAGCTCCCTATCAGGCCCCTTGAAGTCTCTGTCTCGGGACCTAAGGTCAAGTGTTTGACTAGCCATAGTCCCTTGGGCTCTTGGAGAAAAGAGTGTATCAGATTCCTGGCTCATATTTATACATATGAGATCAAAGAAAAGTCGGAAGAGGCCATTTGAAGCCTGAAGTATGAGGCAAAATGTGGAGGGACAGTCCAATTTACTCTGTTAGTAACCGACTTGGGGTGAAGGGATAAGGACAGACTCAAACCTTTATTTTTTAGCTCTGTGCAAAGGGAGAATAAAGGTAAGAGAATAGGAACAAACGTACTATTGGAAGGACTTTGAAATAGTAAGAGATAAGGGCCTAAAACAAGAAAACAACAGTGAAGTTGTTAAGTAAACATTTGCGAGGTAGACTCTCATCAACTGAATGTGAGAATTCCAGAAGAAATATCTGTGAAACATCAGATATCTAGCAAGATAAACCGTGTGGATGGTAACAACTGTCAATCACAGTGAAAGAGCAAAGGTCCTTTTCTAAGTTTCTTGAATTAAGCTCTAAGATTTTGTCCTGTCCAAAAAGCGGGGGAGGAGCTCCTTAAATGATTATCAAGATGGGCTGTTCTGTTAAACTTGACCATGTGGAGGCCAAACAGCATGTGATACATTTAGAAAAGAAAAAACGGTGATGATTCACATACCTCATTATATTACTTCTTTGAGAACTTACATTAAGCCACTAGATTTACCAATTATGGGGTCTCTGATAAAACAGTAAAGTTAGTTTCAACATAATGTACTTCTCTGGTGGCTGGTGGGGGCTGTTTATGCTAGGCATTTGTCATGTAGAGTAGGCAGCCTTTTAATAAAGGTTGATGGCACAGTGAAGTTGAGAGCATAAAGTGTAAGATAACAAAAATGTTACTGTTTGTTTGCTTAGGACTCATTTTAAAATGGAGAGAAAGAAGCCACAAGAGAAGGAAGCACATTAAATACAGAGGAAAATTGGTGTATTCCAGGAGAAAGCATCTGGTACAGAGGATTTTTAATTCATTTATCAAATTTTAAGTTTCAGCATAGAGTCCTATTGTAACCATATGAAACAATCTTAAAGAAAAGGCCAGACAGTTTTTTCTGGCTCTTAAGTGAAATTTCAAAAAAATAATAATGCAAATAGGATAATATATAAAAGCAGACAGAAATATTTTGACGAATAATAATTTTGGTTGCTCTGAAGTAATTCAGATTACCAATAAAGATTTCACTGATGTATGTAAGAATCACTAGCAAAGAAAATATCATTGAGTATTTTTTTTTACAGTAAGAATAATGGTAGAAACAGTCACTGGCCTGAATTGTTAACTAAACAGAAAAAATTATTGAAGTTGGTGAACCAAAATAAACTATTTTAAAATACAGTAATTCACTGCTGGTGATGAAAGAACTGCATTCATAAAGAAGGGCTGTAAAATACTTTTATGACATCAGTGCTACCATTTAATCAGAAAAAAAATGAAAGAGGACTAGCATATACACATATGTGGAAGCAGGAGAATAGAACTTTCCAAGATAGAGAAAGAAACCATTTGAACCAAATTTGGAATGAGTACAGCACATTAATGGAAAAGCAAAGGGACAAATCAGTGAGGAATTGAGTTTCATAAATAGGATAGGGTTAGATCAGTGGCTCTCAGCCAGGGGCAATTTTACACCTCCAAGGGACATTTGGTAATGTGTTTGGAGCCATTTTTTGGCTGTCACAACTGGATGGGACTACAAGAATTTAGTGGGATGACGTCAAGTTTGCTGCTAAACATCCTACAATACACAGGACAGCCTCCCAGAACCGAGAATTATCCAGACCAAAATGTCAATAATGCCAAGGTTGAGAAACCCTAGTCTAGATTAATTAGAGGAGTTTGGTTTGTTAGACAAGGAAGCAAAGAGCCACTGAAGGTGTTTGATCAGCTGGTGGCACAATGAAACCTTGCTAAGAATGATGGGACTAGAAGTGAGATGAAGATGAGTGAGGACAGGGAAAAAAGGGCCAGGGGACACAGATGTGAGGAAATACAGGAGAAATATGGAGTGGCTCCTGGGAGACGAAGGGGTAGAGCTCAACAAGAGTGATACTCCAATTAAAAACATCTCACAGGACTTGAACTGTCCTAAAACCCGAGTCCATATATGATTGATTTACCTCTGATGTGATCCTGTAGCAATAGTTAAGAAAACAAAACTGTGAAATAATGATGGGGCTTACATAAGCACTATTCTCACCTCTGTTTCTATGTGCAAAGAAATGGAGGTAAAAAGGGAAAAGCAGCATTGGATTTCAGAGTGAAACTTAAGTTTCTTTTAATAAGAATTTTAAATCAGTGAAAATATTTCCAGCATAAATGAACTGCTGAATAGCTGGCTTATAAGAAGTCGTCAGAAAAGATATGAGAAGACAAGCAGTCGAAATAAATTAATATCGGAGTTAGAAGTCAAAATGCCAGTCCCCAGAGAACTCTGACCAAAGACCCTCCACATAATAGGCTCCAAGACTGGACTGAAGCTAACTGAGGAAAATCTATAAACTGTATGGCAATCAAATAAATGTTGTGAATTCATTTGGAGGGTTACTTATTATAGTATCTTTTAGGGTTATGAACTATAATAAAGTCAAAACATGTTCTTAACTAAGACAGAAAATATTTGCATGTAAGGATTATGTATGGAACTATTAGAAACAGCAATACAAAGTTCCAAGATTTCTTCTTAGAAAATACGAAATTTTTAAACAAAATTTCTCATATATATATATAAATGTTTAAGTATGACAAAAATACTACTAAAAGCACTTCATTCATTCAACAAGTATTCTCTGAGCTCTGACTGGTGTTTGGAATGATCCAGGTGCTGAGAATACAGCAAGGATGAAGCAAAGTTCCTGCGCACATGATGCTTTCATGATTCAAAGAGGGAGTATGGAGTGGAGTGGGCAGATGAGCAAAGTGGATCATAAACAACACAGGTGTGAAAGATAATTTCCCACATTAGAACCTGGTAGATGAACAGGGAGAAATACTCACTTGTACTTTTGTTTCTTTCTTTTTCCTACAAAGAGAATCATATTCAAACTGGAAAGGATAGAGAACACATTATAAAAAGCTTATTACAGGTCACAAGATATGAAGTTAGAGACTAGAAGTGAACTTCCCCATAAAATCATATTTCAGAGTAGTAGAAAAATTTGCAGATATGATTACAAATAATTAGCTACTTTTTGAATTTTTATAGAGATAAAGGAAGTTTGGGAAAACTGGTCAAAAGTTTCTAAATTAGGTTGAAAAGTGGTTTCATGAAGCTTTAGACAAATGTGTTAATTGCTGATCCTGACTACCACTCCAGAAATGAATACCAAATAGAATGGTTCTATATCTTGTAGTAACTTATGGTGAAAAAGAATATGAAAACAAATATATGTATGTTCATGTATGACTGAAGCATTATGCTGTACACCAGAAATTGATACATTGTAAACTGACTATACTTCAATAAAAAAGAAATATATGTATATGCACACACTCACAAATAAAATGGCTCTAAATATTTTCGAAAAGGATGCATTGATTACTGAACACCACTGTGGATTAACTATGGAAAAGGTAACTAAATCAGAGGAAGTTTTTTGAAATACTTCATCTTGATTTATCAAAGCATTTATGAAAATTTCTCCTGAGTCTTCTGGACAAAATGGAGAAATGTGGCTTATTGCTGTACACAAAGTTTCAACTGATTATAGGGACAAATCAAAACTAAGAAAATATAGTAGGTGTACATTTAAAATTTGGTATTAAGGTGACATGATACTCTACATCGAGAATCCTGAAGATGCCACCAAAAAACTGCTCAAGCTCATCAATGAATTCAGTAAAGTTGCAGTATACAAAATTAATATACAGAAATCTGTTCCATTTCTATACACAAACAATGAATCAACTATCACAAAGAGAAGTTAAGGAAACAATCCCATTTAAAAACACATCAAAAAGAATGAAATACCTAGGAATAAACCTCCTTAAGGAGGTAAAAGACCTGTACTCGGAAAATTATAAGACACTGATGAAAGAAACTGAAGATGGCACAAACAGATGGAAAAATATACCATGTTCACAGGCTGGAACAATTAATATTGTTAAAATGACCATACTACTCAAAGTAACCTACAAATTTAATTAAATCCTTACCAAAATATAAAGGGCATTTTTCACATAACTAAAACAAATAATTCTAAAATTTCTAAGTAAACACAAAACCTCTGAATAGCCAAAACAATCTTGAGAAAGAAGAACAGAGCTGGAGGAATAATGCTCCCTGGCTTCAGACTATACTACAAAGCTACAGTCATCAAAACTGTATGGTAATGACACAAAATCAGACACATAGATCAATGGAACAGAATAAAGAGCCCAGAAATAAACCCATGAACTTATGGTCAATTAATCTATGACAAAGGACACAAGAATATACAATGGAGAAAAGACAGTTTCTTTAATAAATGGTGCTGGGGAAACTGGAGAGCTACATGTAAAATAATGGTATTAAAATAATCTTTAATACCAATAAACAAAAATAAACCCAAAATGGATTAAAGATCTAAGTGTAAGACCTGAAACCATAAAGCTCCTAGGAGAAAACATGGATAGAACACTCTTTGACATGGATCTGTCTCCTAACACAAAGGAAAAAAAAGCAAAAATAAAAAATGGAACCTAATTAAACTTAAAAGTGCACAGCAAAGGAAACCATCAAAAAGGTGAAAAGACAACCTATTGAAAGAGAGAAAATATTTTCAAATGATATGACCGAAAAGGGATTAAAATCCAAAATATAAAAGCAGCTCATACAACTCAACATCAAAAAACAACCAACCAATTTTTAAAATGAGCAGAAGACCAGAATGAACATTTTTCCAAAGAAGACATACAGATGGCCAATAGGCACATGAAAAGATGCTTAACATCATTAATCATCAGAGAAAAGCAAATTAAAACCACAATGAGATAGTACCTCCTACCATCAAAAAGAATAGAATTAACAAATGTTGGTGAAGATATCGAGAAAAGGGAACCCCTGTACACTGTTGTTGGGAATGTAAATTGGTGCAACCATTATGGAAAACAGTATGGAGGTTTCTCAAAAAACTAAAAATAGAGCTACAGTATGACCCAACAATGACACTACCGCTAATACATCCAGGAAAAAAAAAGAAAACACTAATCCGAAAAGATACATGTGCCCCAGTATTCATAGCAGCATTATTTACAAATGCCAAGATATGGAGCAATCTTACAAAATTATAAAATAAAATAAAATAAAATTCAGCATTAAAATTATTGGATACTTCCAAAGCATGGAAATAAAACATAATGACAACTCAAATGTGACAATTTTCTGCTACAATTGGGGAGAAAGATGTAACCAAATAGCACATACCTCCTGAAGAAAGTACACACCACCACCTATGAAGTAATCTTGGCAAAAAAGGGGAAACAAAAACTGAACACAGTCTCATTTTCTAGTTTTCATGAAAACTTACACAAAATATTTTCAGAACATACTGTGTTTCAGTAGTTTTCCTGAAGACTAATATTTATAACTAGTCAGGAGGAGAACAGATAAGGAAGCTGAGTGGACAACCATTTAGGAAATTGCTCCTGGGAGTGTGCCCATGAGCCATCTGGAAAGCTTCAGAAACAGCCTGGTGAGACAATTTGAAAGGAGTTAACTTGTGGAAATGAAACTGGTCAGTATGTGTTTCAGTAATAATTTGGGTTCAGTAATAAGGGTTGTCTTCATTCACAATTTTACCTCAGCTCACACTTTCTCTTGAAATTGCAGAGAAATTGTTCATGTCACCTCACCAATGACCTTCAATGGGCAATTCTCTGTCCTTGTGCCACTTGACCTAATAGTAGCATTTGTCCATTTCACCACATCCTCCTTATGAATATGCTTTCTTTTTTTGGCTTTGGGACCTCACTCTTGGTTTATTTCTGTTTCACAGGCTACTTCTCAATATCCTCCATAGCGTCCTTTTCTTTTTCTAAACTTGTAAATACTATAGATTTATCTAATACTCATCTTTTTCCCTCACTTATACTTCAATCCATCAGCAAATCATGAAGGTCTGTGTCTTCAAAACAATCCCAAATCTAACCTCTTTTTCATCATGATGGCTATCACATTATTCCATGTCACCACTCACTCTCATCTGCTCTGCTGTAAATGGCTTCAAAACAGAAGCCCCAGCTTTCTCTATGGTTGAACAACAGCCTATCCTCAATACAGTAGCCAGAACAGACCTTTAAAATATGTTTCATCATGTGACTCAGATGCTTAAAACCATTCAACTAAATTCATGTCTAGTATAAAATCCATAATCTTGCCTCCTATGCTGTTTTATAAGCTTTCTGCCCTCCCTTCATGTCCCCCCCTTCATGTCCTCCAGCCACCCTGGCCTCCCTGCTGTACCTCAGTTCCCCATACACATCACATTCCCACCTTAGAGTATCTACTTGCTTTCTCAAACACATTCCTTTCTCAAGTAACACCCCCGTCACCTTTTTTCAATTACCCTGCTCTGTTTTTCTTCACACCACTTAGACATAATTGAAATTCTAGCATAAGTCTATGTGCTGATCATCTACCTCCCATAATTGGAATGTATGCTTCACAAAGACAGCAATTTTGTCTCTTTTCCACTCTGGTGTATCCTCAGCATAAGCAGAAAGTGAGACGTGGAACAGAAGCTCAGTGAGTATTTGTTGGACAAATGAAGTAATGAAGGCAACAGCAGAATCAAGTAAAAGTTCCACCATATTCTACTCTGATAAAAACTTATTCAGAGTATTTTGTTTGATATTTAGCACCACATTTTAAGGTCGTTGGAAAGGGAGGACCAAGGAGACTGACAATGACGGTATTAGGGGTGGCATTGTATCCCCCATCCCAAAAACCATATGTTGAAGTCCTGCCCTCCAGTACCTCAGAATGTGACCTTATTGCAAATAGGTGCTAGGATAGATGTAATTAGTTAACATCAGTTCATACTGGAGAAGGGAGGGCCCCGAACAACTGGGGTCCTTATAAGAAAACCACTACACACACAGACACACACACACACACACACACGAAGAAAAACCATGTGGTGATGAAGGCAGAGACTGGAGCTACACAGCAGGAAGCCAAAGAATGTCAAGGACTGCTGGCAAGCCCACAGGAGCTACGAAGAGGCAAGAAAGGACTCCTCTAAGGTTTCAGAGGGAGGATGGCCCTGCCAACATCTTGATTTTGGACTTCTAGCCTCCATAATTTTGAGATAATAAATTCCTTTTGTTGTAAGCCACCCAGTTTGCAGCACTTCGTTACGCAACCCTAGGAAGTTGATACAGATGGTCAGTCTAGAAAATCATGGTTTTTTAAGGAATAGCTCTTTCACCTAGAAAAAAGAATGCCGGGTGAGAAGCATAAGCAAACATTAAAAGCACTTTCCCATGTGTTGGTGGGGCAACACATAGACTAGAATGCCTACTTATTTGAGTAGCTTTGGAGGACACAGCCTAGGTTAAATATTAATTGGAGCTGCATTTCAAAGAGCTGTAAGATATCAGGTAGTCTGGGTTTACAGCTTAAGAAAGATGATCACATCTGTTGAACAGTCAGATGCTTATGTAAATGGGAGCTAAAAATTCTGCTGGCAAAGAACTCAAGCAACATACGCTGCTGAAGTTCAAACACGTCTGCACATTTCTGGCAAGCTATCAGGGTGGAACCAAAAAATTCTGTGTTCAGGGAGTACTGAAGAATCTCTGAGGGACAAAAAATCTAAAGAAAAAGCAACCAAGAATTCTGAAGATACATTAGTTAGGGTTCGAGCAGAGAAGGAGAACTGCTACAAGCCACATAGATCTTACACAACTGTGGGATCTGGTGAAGAAATCTACAAAAAGCTTCTATGTCTGCTGGTGGGCCCAAATTTCCTGTCAGTCAAGAGGGCCAGAGTTGGGCTGAAAAGCACAACATGAAGGAGGGGAGAGTGAGGATAAATTAGAGCCTGGAACCCATACTAACAAACTGGAATCACACGGTCAAAATTTAACCTGTGTCTATCTCTCACCACCTCCAACCTCAACCGTTTGGGAGATCTTCAGAAGAAATTGCACATGTGTCTGTCCCAGAATCAGAGAAACTGGAAGAGATCCGGAAGGAGCTGGATACAATGCTGGGAACTGAGTGAGACACTAGTGCCTGGCACAAAAGTTTATAGGGTGCCAAAAAACAGTAATCAAGATAAATGCTCTTTTGAACAGATGGAGCACAGGGGATTTTTAGGGCAATGAAATTATTCTGTAGGATACCACAGAGGTGGCTACATGTCATTATGCATTTGTCAAAACCCATAGAGTGTACAACATCAAGAGTGAACCCTAATATAAACTATGGACTTTGGTTGATAACGTGTCCACATTGGTTCATCAATTATATCAAATACGACACACTGATGAGGGATGTTGAGGGTAGGGGAGTATCTATGTGTGGGTGGGGAGGGCTATGTGCGAACTCTCTGTATTTTCTGCTCAATTCTGCTGTGAACCTGAAACTGCTCTAAAAAAATAAAGTCTATTAGTAAAAAATAAAATTTTTAAGATAAATGATATTTTAATGAACTGTTTTAAGAATTAAATTAGTGCAAAAATCTGTGATGAAAAAAGTATCAAAATTTCATATAGAGACAGTATTCAACAAGGATTAGGTTAAGACCAGTTGAGGCTGAGTCATGCAAGGGCAGAGTCAGATCCTGTCTTTATTTTATCAGTATAAATGTTAACAGTACGCATTCATGGCAATATAGCTGGGTCCTCCTTCAAGGAAACCTGGCCGTTCTTTCACTCAAAGGTCTCAGTGTAGTTGAACTGGCTCAAATTTGGGGACTAGTTGAAGGGATTCAATTCGGACTTTTTGTTTACCCAACTAGAAGTTGTCTAGTTGTTCAAATAATACTTTAATAGGTTGCTTCATTTATGTCAGCTCTAGAATAGCTGAATCAATTGGCCAACACCAGCAATCTCTAAGGATCAAATCACTATACTTACTCCTCTTCTGCTGCCTGTTAACAGTAACCATGCCCCTACTTGTTTCTGGCAATTTCGTACCACCACTTGGCTTCCAACAACTCTGGAATCCTATCCTCTCCGCTGACATCACGCCTTGAGTTTGATGACAGCAGTTCCTACTGCCATTTATCACCTAACAACAACAGCTACGACAGAGACCTTCAGGGATGCTCATGTTTATTTCTCACAACCTTGGTGAAGGGACTGTTCTCTGAATCCACCTGAATGAAAAGGTTAGGAGTTGGGTACATGATTTATATGATAAATCCATTTTAGAATTCTGATATCCTTACACCTTTTGAAACCTTCGTTATATGAAAGGTTTGGCAATTCAACTTTTTTCAGTGTGGGCCAACTCTGGGTCCAAGTCTCAACCAACCAAGCAAACTGCTGGAGCTACTCTATGCTGCACACGTTAACACATTAAATCCAGAATCTCAGCTTGGTGCAGCCAGATTAACAAATTCAGCTCAATCCAACTTTATATTCCTTCCACCCTGATTTAATATTCCGTGGGATCCACTCAAGATTTGTATCAATATAAACTGGCAAAATCTTGGAATTTTTGGTGTGGTTTGAGACTCCCTGCAAGTTATACTCTTTACCTTTGGGATTCTCTCTGGGGCCTTTTGGGACTTGTGCCTGGGTTATAGCTCTAAGAAGAATGAGAGGTGTTGGAGTTAAGTCCTTAAGAAGATCAGCAGTCCCTCCTAAGGAAACCACCACTAGGGGAGGAAGAAAAGGGACCTAAACTCCTCTGATAGAGGGGAGAGGAATATATCTACAGGCAAAGGAAGTTAGGCCAAATTTAGTGGTCAAGGTCATCAGCTTCATCCGTTGCTGCCTCCTCCCAGCAAGAGCCAGCACACCGACAGCAACATGTGCTGGCCACATCGCATTGGTACCCTAAATGACCTCAGGGGCTAATGGCAGCTGATCCATTTCTGCCCTCGGTCTCACTAATTTTCCTGTGGCCAATTCTCATTCAAAACCATAAGTGGAAGGGAATTCTTGGAAAAGTAGTTCTAACTTGGCTACATGATATTTTGTGTATGTCTGTTTATGATTTTGCACATCAAATCACAGTACACTAGATCTGATACTTCTGTTTACTGCTTTCTTGTGAAATAGAAACATGTTTTTGCAAATCTGCTTGTGTGAGGAGTGCGTGTGATTTAAATGAAATTAAAATATTTACATTTTTAATTTTATTTTTATATTAAATCTCAAAATGTTTGGTCTTTTTCACATTAACCTAAACCTAGTAGATACTTTAATTTTGATTCTTTGTAACTGACTCAGTTCAAATTTCGTTAATCACTGAATAGTAGAAGTTGGTAATGTTTCTATCCTTACCATCTCTTGGAAACCATATCATGAAGGAATAAGAAAAGAAAATTACAGAGATAATTCAATTTCACATGCTCCACTCTAGGCTATTGTCAAAGCCATTTCCTAATATATCAATCACTGTTTCCTGAGACAAGACAAGAACTGGAAAGAACATCTGTACACCATGCACAAAATGAGAATAGGAGCATCGCTTGTCTTTAGAAAGAAATGTATCAATTTCTACCTGTTTAACTAAAATAGTTAGCATTTGCCAAAAATTACATGGTTTTTCAGCCTGCAAAGTCTAAATAAAAGTCATTCTTAGAACTGTTGCAGGACAAGTAAGAGAAAATAACTAAATGCTGAAGTTTAAATTAAGAGAAGTTAGTAAATCACCACAGGTAATTAGAAAGTTTCCGGTCAGAAGTTTGGGAAAGTTTCTAGAGACAGTCACTGCCAATGTTTATAGTATGTTTTCCTGTGAGAAGCCATCTGATCTTGTAGCTCTTTTTGGCATGAGCTCTGCACTGAGTGCCCCCATGTTCCAAAATGTTTTCTTTGACACAGGAAGTCGTGTCCCCTTCCTTTTGGCTCACAGGCATGACAGATTCCTTGACAGTGAGATCTACTGGATCCTCTCTTCCTCAGCTTTGGATCCATCCTGACACATGGCATAAGTTGGACTGTCTTTCCCTGTTTTCTTCCTGGTGTGTTAAGAGGGAAAAGTACAAAGCAAAAAATGTTTGTTTAAAGTGATCATTCACCTTTCTTTTAAAAGTTCCTTCTTAGAATCCATTCACCCACTCTATCCTTAAGTGCTTGACATTTTCAAGCTGCTGTTTCAATACCTGAGGTTGCTATCACCCTTTCATCAGCACATGGTCTTGACTACTTGCCAGGCTACCTTTAATTAGAGTCTTCTAAGTTCACAGCACTGTTAAACTTGGAGACAATTTTGGTGAATATCCTAAAACAATTCATTGTTAAGTTGTTAAAATCCCCTATCTGCTATACATAATGCTATAACTGAACACACTTTCATAAATCAAAGTAAACACATGAAATCTGGTCAGTTTTAAAGCTGTACTACCTTAAGTTGTGAATTAGTGGGATCTCAGTGATTATCATTATACTTAATATTTTTCTATGTAGGATCTAAAAGACAAATAAATCTACATATGTAACTTATCTTCCTCTTCTTCTATCTATTTTTAAAACATAATACTTGAGAAATAAAAGAATATATGCAATGTATATATAAGAAAGCATCAAATAAAAAGGATACCTTGCAAGACCACTAAGCATTTAGGACCTAAGAACATGATCAGCACTTTGCATCCATCAGTGTTCCTCTCAACAATACTTTAAATTTATTAATCTCTTGCTTTTTCCTAAAGAGTTTTATCATATATACATTTTATTTATATATGTAAATAATATACACACACACCCCTAAAAAATATGCTGTTTAGTTTTGTTTATTCCTGGGGTTTATTTATACATGTGGGATCTCCTTAAAAACTTGCTTTTTTGTGCAAAATTAAGTTTGTATGTAATTTCTTTTATAATTTTTATATGTAATTTCTTGTAGCCCTTCTTTATATAGTATTCCATTGTGCACCTATAATACAATTTTTTATCCATTCTCCTGCCAATGAACATTTTGGATGTTTCTAGCATAAATAGTGCTACTGTGAACATTCTTTTTTTTTAATTGAAATATAGACAGTTTACAATGTGTTAATTTCTTGTGTACAACATAGTGATTCAGTTCTATATATATTCCATATATATATATATATTCCTTTTCAGTCTTTTTCATTATAGGCTGTTACAAGGTACTGAAAAAAAAAAAAAAACCCAAGGTATTGAGTATAGTTCCCTATGCTATACAGTAGGACCTTGTTGTTTATCTATTTTATATGTAGTAGTTAGTATCTGCAAATCCCAAACTCCTAATTTATCCCTCCACCATTACTGTATGTTCAAACACACACTAATGTTAAAATTTAGTCCAAAGTGGTTGTATCAGTTGACTCTCTCTCGCAGCATGTACCAGTTTTCACTCATTTATATACCCTCCAGGACTTGTTATTCTCAATTTAATAGATACTAATTTGAATCTTCCAAATTTCTAATAAGGCTGAGTACATTTTTGGGAATGTTTATTCACCAATCATCTGCCTGTGTTTACACTCATTTTGCTACCCAATTATTTGTCTTTCTCTTATTGATTTTTAGCCATTCATCACATACTCTGGATAATCCTTTGTTAGTTTTATTTTTTGAGCCTACATTCTCCAAGTTTGTCACTTGCTTTTTTAATTTTTTACTCTGAATTCTGATAAACATTAAGTTGTTAATTTTAATATAGCCAACTTCATCTGTTGTTTTTATGGTATAATCTATGTTAAAGACAGAAAGATATTATTAAATATATTCTTTATGATGTTTAAGGTATTTTCTTTCACTTTTATGTACCTAATCAGCTAGAATTAAATTTTGTGTATTTTTTCAAGATCCAAGGACACTCATTTCTGTCTCATTTATTAAACAGCTATTCCTTTCCCAGTGATCAAAGTGACACCTCTACCACACATAATTCCCATTTAAGACAGGCTCTCTTTCTAGGTTTTCCATTCTGTTCTCCCATTGACTTATCTTTTTGTTCAAAGCTGATATTCAGCCAGTATACACCCGAATAGCATATCTACTTTTACTAGTTCTCATTTATTAGATCTTTATTCTGATTGGTCAGAATTCTATTCTGACTGCTTAGTATCAGCAGTACAAGAATCATTAAAATATTAAATATGTCATCCTAGCCTGAACCAATACGTGTGAGCTTTATTATTATAATCTGTGTTGTGATAACTCATAAGGCAAATTCTCACATTATTCTCTTCCTTCAGGAGGTCTTTGCCATTCCTTGAGCTTTGTATGTCCATATAAACTGCAGAAGAGATTTTTAAGTTTCATATAAAACCTGCTGGAATTGATAGATCTGCCTTGAATTAAAAAATACGAGAATTTAATAATAAATGATTTTGTTTTTCTTTCCAGAAATATAGAATGAACAACTATTTATTTACAATTTCTTTAGTATCTTTCAAAAATATATGTTTCTTACTCACCTGGATACTAATAGTTTTGTTTTATTATTATTATCACCTACCGAGTTAAAGAGAAATGCACAACATGAGAGCTGTGAGCTTAAGTTTTATTCAGGCTCCTGCTGAGGACTACAGCCCTGACAGAGTTAGCTCTTGGTTAGCTCTGAGGAAAACTGTTCCAAAGAAGAAGGGGAGAAGCCAGTTTATACACCACTTGGGGCTAGGAAATGCATGCAGTCAAACATAAGCTTGGTAAAAGATTACTGCAAAGAACGGATGTCTCAAGTTAATGATTTTCTCTTAGATATAATGCAAGATTAAAGAATCTGAGTTCAATAAAATTCTTCCTAAGATATACATCTAACCGAGGGCCTGCCTGTTCAAAGCACAGAGTGCCTCGTCCTGTTACTGTTTTAGTTTCTTCTCAGAGTGAACTATTCACCAGCAACTGTAGTAGGTGATGACTTAACCCCTGTGCAACTGTGGGGTGAGCAACGCCCTTTTCCTTCTTTGTTCACACTCCTACTGAAAATGGTGTTTCCCCTAACTATATTTCTAAGCTCTACTTTCTACCCTTCTTTTTTTCTGATTTATTATAACTCATTCATTTTCTGCAGTTGTTAATCTATTCAAATTTACCTGTTATTATCTTATTTTTTTCTGTCTGTCCTATTTTTCTACACTACTGCTATTGTTTTTTTTTCTTACTGTTTCAGAAATGTGTATCCTATAGTTTTTGTAGCTTTCATCCTTGAACTTTACCCCCCAAATCCTAATACTGAACAATGTATTAACCCCTCTCCAGAATAATACACAACTCTTAAAACGCTTTAATCTAATCATGTTCCACCTAAACTGTATGTTGTTGTTCTGTATGTTAGTTTTTTTGGTCTATATGTATACATATATACACACACAGTATTTGTTTAGGTTTACATATATTTTCCATTTCATGTCTTACCAGTTCCTTCACATTTCAGATTTTCCTCTTCCTCAAAAGTATACTGTTCCATTGTGAGAATTTCCTCACAGATAACCAAGTCTGCCATTCTGGCAGAAGCGGAATATCATGATTAACTTTTTAAATATCCTGGCAGAATAAAGCTCATATATCTCTTCTACCTAGGATGAACACTAAATTCAAATAGTTGAGTTTTTTACCCTAAAGTTAGAACTATTCATTTTTTAAGCAAATTCCAAAGTTGGCAGAAATATTCTCCCAGCTGGTATATGTGACAGTAGTATCAGCACCTCTAATTCCATATATTTTATAGAAGTTCATGCCTCTATTTTTTGGCTTTTTCAAAAAGTTCTGATTTTTTCTTGAAAACAGCACTTCCTTCTACAATCAGGTGATAGATGCTTGCTTTCTGTCCCACTATATTACATCACTTATTTTATTCCTCATGTACCTCTTGTGCACTGTGATCATAGTCTGAAATATTACAGAAGCACAGTGAAAATCTAACATTGACATCTTAACTCTCCTCTAAAATCACAAACAAACATGGCTTGTAAAATCCTGAGGCTGGCTCATTAAGAACTCAGAGTTGTACATCAACTATGCTTCAATAAAAAATAATTTAAAAAATCTCTCATCCCCACAAAAAAAGAACTCAGAGTATACAAAAATTATACACAGCCAGATGTCTTAGAGATATTAAAATGACATAGGCTTTAGATAGACTGCATTATTAGTGTGGTCCTTTCTGTCATTCACTTTGGTCATTTATTTATCAAAGAAAACCTCAAGGTCAGCATCTGCATTCTTCACTACCTACACTGAGGTGCGAAACTTTTACAAAGTATTTACCTGGAACATAACTAGTTTCATTTCTAAAAGAACTTTCAGCATTCTTTTTTAAAATATTTTAAAAATATTTTTATTTGCCATATTGTGCTAACCTAAAGTGTATTTTCACACTTCTCTGCAGAATCACATTTTAAATAAAATTAACCCAGAAATCTTGTAGATACTTTATCAAAGCATTTGTGCTAATAAAAATATTTCTTAAAGTCCGGAAAAGCAAATGACATTAAGATTTGTTATCAAAAAGTCTGACTATAAACTAAACTCCAGGTAAGTTACTAAACTGCTATACATATTACTATGTCTATCATACCTGGATATTCTAACATGGAGTTTTCAGTAGGTTTCCTACAAATGCCTCTCTCTTTCTCTTTCTCGGGCAGTGTCCCACCGGCACCAGGTAATCCTGCTAGTTTCAAATTGGGATTAAACACCACTGCAGAGTATGGGACCTCATTATTTGAGTGGCTGCTGAAAGGCCAGACAATGCAATACAGAATCCTCAGTCCCCTTGGTATAAATACTGACTGCTAGGAAACGGGGAACAGGAGGGAACCAGTCAGATAAATAGCCTCTTTTTCTCTCTCCCTCCTATAGATTACGCCAAATTCAGTTCCTTTTGTATTCCCTCCTCCCGGGGAGCCCGGTACTTGGCCAAGAAAAGAAGTCTGCCGAGTGACTTGCTGTGTGTGTCACATTAGATCTCTTGCCTCGTTTCCATTTTCCCTCTCTGCCTAAAGCTTGTACTTTCTTCTCAAATTATTACCAATATAATTCTTGTCTCCAGCTCGACTTTCTAGAAGACCCAGGCAAACGCAGTAGTGCAAAAATTTTGCTTTATAGCAAAAATTATATGTATATACAACAATAAAAATTATACCTGTAATTAGGATTTGGTAGCTAGAGGGGAAAAAACACATTGTGTCACTGTATAAGCAGGTCTCTTCCTTCATTTTTCCTTAAAATTAAAATCTTTCTTATATTCTTAAACTTCAAGAGAGACCACTATTGAGTTAAATAATATTAATTATGCTAAGGAGTCAGATTGAAATAAATTTCTAAGATTTGACTCAGGGCACTAAGACAAGTCAGATTTCTTCAGTTTCTATGCAGATAATGAAAATTATGAAGTACTGTGATCTCAATCAGAAAAAGACAAAATAAGATAGAGTTCCCAGAACAAAGCATGAATAGCAACCACCTTCTGATAAAGTCTCCTCTGCCTTCCTTCTTCCTGTATGTTCCCCTCATGTGGATATATATAGGTGGTTATAGTGTTGTTGGAGATGGTGAAGTAATGAGCAAAAGGAGAATTAAGAAACTATTCTGTAGTGGAAAAAAAAAAATCAGTCTTAACACTCCTTCTCTGTCAGACCTGGTCTCAGACACTTTCTTGCTTCTATGACTTCAGCAATTCATGAAGAAACGAAAACATCCAAAGTTTTCTACGATAAGTTGCCTCTGCTTTGCAGATTTATATTTTTAGTAAGGGCTCCAAATAAAAGAGGGCTTGTATGGTAGTAAGAGGTATGTTTCAGTTGAAAGATAAATAAACTGAAGTCCAAAGAAGTTATTTCCCTCAGTTATGTCTAACTCTGAAGCCTCTGTTTCATTACGCCACATAGAGTAAGTTAGTGTCAAGTGAGGGGCACAAATGAAAATCTTCTCATATCTAACTTTATTCTATAAGAGAAGTCACAATGTTTGTGGAAACTAGGAAATCAGTTCTGATAATTTTCTTTAAAGATAAAAGTTATTTTATGAGTATGGTATACTTTCCTGGTAAGACCTCACCCTTACTGTTTTTCTAAGGTATCATTAGGTGGCAATAGATGGTTTGGAAAGATACAGTCTAATTTAAGGTAGCTTTTGTGTTGAAATGTCAAGATGCAAATCTGTAGGCAAAGGCTGCAGAAAGTGAGCCTTAATATATTGCCAAAGTTTAGGCGTAAGTCAGCGGCTTGTGAAATTGCAATCCTCAACACCTTACTCTTCAAACAATGGTCCTGGGATCAGCAGCACTGATATCAGCTAAAAGCTTGCTAGAAACATAGAAATTAACACCTTATTCCTGACCTATTATACTGGGACTGCACTTTAACAAGATTCCCAGGTTTAAGAAGGAATGCTTTAATAGACTATATAGAAATGTTGGGTTCAACTGAAATCAAAAGAAGAAACATGAAACCAATCCTTGCCTAATGTAATTTTTGCTGGAAGCAAGATGACAAAGAAAAATTGTTTCCAGCGCATTAGTCAGGGTATTCCGGAGAAACAGAATAGGATATATATGTATCTTATAAAGACATACACATAGATCAATCCATCTATACAGCTATGTATCTGTGTTCAAACTGAAATACCGTCTCTTCCTGGGTCTTGAGTTTAATAGAGCCAACCACCACACCGTGCTTGCAGCTCATCTTGGGACTTGTCAGCCTCTGTAACTGCATGAGCCAATTCCTTCTAATAAATCTCTTTATATATATACCTCTCTCTCTCACTCTCTCTAGATAGCTAGATATCTATCTATCTATCTATCTAAACATATTTTGAGAGAGACAGAGATTTATGAGATGATACTGGCTCATGTGATTAGGATGGTAAGTCTTAAGATTTGCATTCACAAGTTGGAGACCCAGGAGAGCCAATGGCATAGTTCCAGGCCAAGTCTGAAGGCCTGAGAACCGGAAAGGCAAAGGTATGTCCAACCTGAAAGCCAGCAGGCTCAACAACTCAGTAAGAACTGATGTTTCAGTTCAAGTCTGAAGGCAAGAAAAAAACTAATGTCCCTGCTCTAGGCAGTCACGTAGGAGAAATATCCTCTTACTAAGTCTTCTTGTTCTATTCAGATCTTCAACAGACTGAATGAGGCCCACCCACTTCACGGAGAGCAATTTGTTTTACTCAGGATATCACTTCAAATGTTAATTTCATCCAGAAAAACTCTCAGATACACCCAGAATACTTTTTGACCAAACATGTGGGCACTCCATGGCCAAAGAAATAAAACTGACACATAAAAGTCATCGTTACACCTGATAAGATCTAAAACTAAATGAAGGTAGCACCATCAGAAAATGTAACTATAAATCACTAAAGAAACAGCTTCAACACAGCCCTGGGATTAAGAAAGCAATCTTCATAGGGTTAAGGCAGAACCTTTTCCAAGTCCGACGAACAATTTTCCGCAAATTTTAAGATAAAGTAATTCATTCAGACCTAAAACAGATAGCAAATTAAATGTCAACAGGAAGATAACTGAAACACAAAAAGCAGAAGATGTGTTTAAAAAAATCCAACTACTAGAAAAATACAATCTTAGTGTAAGCATTCAGCAAAATAAAACATGAATAAAACTGGACACTACAGTTTTAACTACTGTAATATTTAATTCTAAAAATTGTTCTTTAATGACGCTACTGCTTGATTTGCAATCTGAAACCTGACATATTTCTGTGGCCCAATAATATAAAAATCAGGTATTGTTTCAGTTTTGATCTATTGGAGCAATTTTTATTTTGAAGCAATTTCTAGCTGCAAAGAGTAGTACATAAATATAGGTACTCATGAAATGGATAAAATCTTACAGCATGATTTGTATTTTTAGTGAAACAACACCTAGAATATCTGTTTTTAATATTTTTCTGTTTAGATTTAGTAGTATGTGGTCCTAAAATTCAGTAACATCCACTAGCAGTTTTCCATTCACACTTTCAAACCTATGAGAGAAAACTGATGGAAATTAATCATTTATTTCCACAAAGTTTGAAATCAAAGAAATTGTTTTTTTGAAAATTGGTTTTTAACCTATAAATTTCTGGAATACAATTCAAGCCATTACTTTCATTTTGAAAACCAACTTCTTTTCAGAAAAGAAGACCAGTTTGTTCCCTGCCTAATGAGGTTCCCAGAGCCCTAATTACCCCAGGAATGAGCAAATTAAAACAGACATTGGTGCACGGGTGTAAACTCTTTTGAAGACCTTGCCGAGAAACAGTCAAAGGATTTCAATAGGTTAAGATGTTCATCCAAAAATTTTTGATCCAGTCTTCACTAGTTAACTGATTTTCATTGCTTTAAAATTTCCATAAAAGGATTCAATACCACTTCATAAGAAAACCACCTAACCTCAGTTTAATACAGCCAACCACGAAGCACTGCGACTGTGCTTGCAGTTCATCCATCAAGACTGAACCGTCTCTAGTTAAAGTCAGGGGAACACATCTAAGACAACAGTATCTGCTCCTACCTAGCATCTCTATCCTTTTTCTTTCATCCCAAAATATCCTGATTCTTTTTTTTTTCCTAGAAAATAAACCTCTTCTAAGCGTTCATGTATTTCAGGGGAAAGTGACCCAACTTCCAGTTTCCAGGGCAGGCTTTACTGGTCTTAATGTAATTCCCCTTTCCAGAACTGGTTTTAGTAAAGGTCTCTCATCTTCCACTGAATACTTACATTTTTTAAAAAACGTGCTCAGCACCTCATCACTCAGGCATCATGCTAAAGCCTGAGTATAAAACTGACACTAAGGACGTATATGGTCTTTAATGACACACTGAGATACTGAATCCATCAACCCTAAAACGTCCTTTCTCTGGACTTTCTGCATATGAAATTATGTATCCTATTTTTAAGCGAATTTGAGTAGGAATTTCCTATTCTTTGCAGCTGATAGAATTCTATATGATATATGAACCTTTTACCTTGAATTTTTGAACAAAATTCCATCTTGGTGAATGATGTGATAAATCTACGTTCATTCCACTTTGCACAATGTTATCTCCTTGAATTTAAGTTCTAACAAATCTCGTGTTAGAAGAAACATCCTTGAGCTGTACCATCTGTAGGCACTCTTACCAGTTTTGACCAGTCTATGTTAAAATTTATAAGATGCTTTTCAAAACAAAGATTAAATCAGTTCCTAATGCAGTGCTTGTCATGGACACCATGTCCCAATTTTTCTGATCACACAAGAAGCTGCCAGAATAAACACTGTTGTCTAGGTGGAATTATTTGTATCTGTATTCTCAACACCCACTATAGAAAAATACCATGAACAATTTTTTTTTTTCAGGCAACTATTCTGGAAGTTCTCAGCTAACTCTTTAACATACTGATAAGTAGCATTTCTGATAAAAATTAAATTAAAAATTATTATTTGTGGTTTCACCATTTGCTGTACTCAATACATGCTCTCATCTATCAGAAGTTTTAAATACCTAAAGAATAATTTTACTTAAGTTATAACTGCATTCCACAGTAGTATTCATTTTTTTCACACATAGGAAAAAAAACTTGTTAAAATTACAGTTTTTTATATCTTGGGCATTATGGCTTAAATCATGAATATTTTCAAATATTTATAATTCTGACCAAAATAATTTTCATAAAAATATCTTACTCTGCATTTTTCTGTCACACACATTTGGTTTGCACACTGAACAAGCCGTATCCTGTTCAATCGTAGTAAGAAATACGTGCTCTCCTATTTTTTTCTTAAAAAAATATATTGCTCTCTCACTTTTATTTTCCAATTTTGAGAGAGAAATAGTTCCCTTAACTCCACTGTAACAAAGCAGGAGCACAAGCACAGTGATAAATGACAACTGACCACACTGTTTCACTGTCAAATAAACAACAGGAATGGAAGGGAGTGTGGAGAACCACTGCGTGACGCAGGCAAAATGGGCCATGGCTATCAGCTCCAGCTAATGTGTGCCTCCTTGTAAGGTGACCCAAGCGTTTGCCGGAGTCTGAATTTTCACCAGAAAATGGGAGTCATAGTTTTATGTGAAACCCTCAATTTTAGATGATGGCAACCAATTCAAACTTGTAAAAGCCTTCTTTGGCTCAACACTGTACAAACCATAAAAACCTTCTCAGCAACCCATGTATAAACTTTGAGCTTTAAGCGTGAAACCACAGGTCTAAACTTTAATAAATGAAGATAAAAATATATCAGGGAGGTGTGACCAGGGAACCACTAACTAGGCTGTGAGCTGAGAAGCTTCAAGACATGGTTTTTACTTTTACTTTTATAAATGATATACATGCAAGCACTTGGAAGGGTAAAATGGTAACAAAAGGTTTACTGTTACGAAAAACAGCAGCCCTTTCTCCCACTCCACCTCCATTTCTAGCTGTTATAGGAAACTACTTTCAACTACTTTAGTCACTTATTTTGATATTTATCTCTTGAATTATAGAATATGGTTGTTTATGTTATTTTTAAATTTTCAGTCATAGGTGGTATCTATTGACCTTCTGTTATGAAAGTCACTATCCCCTATACCTACCACGTTCTTGCAAACATACACTTGTACACACTTTTCCCTGCCATCCTTCCATTATATTTAGAATGATAGAACTACACTTAGAATATATATGAGAATATATAAATAAGAATATATAAAGGCTATTAATAGCTGAGCCCTTTAGTATAACTACTTTGCCTTTCTCATATCTTTTTGTTTTTCCTTGAATTTATATACTTTATTTTTTTCATTTTGCTTATTTTTTATTCACTTATCACCAACTCATTCTCAAAGACTCCCCTAGTTTTCTCAATATTTTAAAGCATATTAAGTCATCTATCAATTTCACATTCTTGGAAGCAACCTACCCAGAGCTTTCTGAGCTTCCTCAATGTGACTGAGTTTCTCCCGCGTCTATCATTGTTGAATTCCCCTTTCCCACCCTCTTGGGAATGCATTTTGCTTCTAAGGGGGGATACATCTGCTTCTGCACTCCCATGTCATCCTTGTCCTACAAAGACACCCTTCATTTTGTTGAGCGCCTTTTCTAGCAGCTTCTTAAGAGTGAGTGGGAGAGAATCCTTAAGACTTTATGTCTCAAATATATGAAAATGTCTTAAGAATATCTGTATACTTGCTGGTAATGTGGATGAGTATGGAAATTTGGAGATAAAATTAATTTTCCCTCAGAGAGATTATTGCTTTACTCTGTTATCTTATAGAATTCAGAATTCTGAAGCCATTTGATTTTTTATTCCTTTATAACATTTTTTTTCCTGTCTGGAAGCTTACAGAATCATCTTATTTATTTTAAAAACTTCCCCCCCAACCCTTTTTTAATGTTCTTTTTCATGATAACTTGCTTGTCTTTCATTTGGGGAATTTTGGTTTTCTTATAGCTTTCTTTGGTTTTGCTGCATGTGCTTTTCTTCTTGTATTTTGTTTCCTCTAAGTCTCTTTTGTTCTGATTATTTTTTTCTACTTTTTCCTCTCCCTTTCAGGTTAGATGCTTTCCTTGGATGTTTGGTACTCCTTGTTTATCTGCTGGTATTTATGTGGAGTGGTCTAAGATTAGACTGGAAGCTCTGAGCACATAAATACAACGGAACAAAGTGATCTGACTGAACTGGTTAATTTTAGAAAAACTTTGCTGTCAGTATTTTTAGAACTTTGTTCTGGATTTTCCAGAGGAAATTCTTCTAAACTACCTAGAAGGTAAAGACCTGCATTCCAGCTGAAGAAGGCAAGAGGTTTCATGGTCTCTGTGTGTGGTATGCAAATTAGAGTTAATTACCCCTCTCTGGGTTGCAACACAGCACCCCCCACCCCCATCTCAGCAGTGCCTGGTAGTACCGCCCAAGTAAATCGCCCACAAGTAAAAAATCTCCAGCATCTTGTGGTGAGGAATGGGGAGAGGTGGAGGGAATGGGGACAAATGTTTGCCTATGTGGTATGGGGCAGGGGATTTACAAATCCGGCTTCTTAAAGACTGTTAACCAAGTTTCCTTACCTAAATCCTACTTTCCTATACCAGCTAGAAGTTCCCAGCCCAACAGCTTTCAAAGCTTTGAGTAATTTTCTATTCTGCTTAAATGCTTATGACTTACTCAAGTAAGATCCAGCATCTATACTTTTGATACTTTTTCTCCTCTCCCACTGTCCATGTCCTTGTGAGTTTATGCCTGTTAAAGATGGATATGTTTAATCTCCACCTTTAACTATGTAAAGATCAGCCCTCTTAAATATACTAGAAACCACTATGGTTTTGGTTGGGCCCTTAACCTTGCAGGCTCAGGGAGTAAATGGTGATGATAATGGTGACAGTGATGAAAGGTAATTAAGTACTTATTCTGTGTAACATACTCTGCCAAATGCTTTATAGGGAAAAATATCTTCAAGTATATTAAAAAACAGTATAAAGCTGGTATTAGTATCCATATTTTCATGTTTTGTCTTTGGGGGAAATGTGGATTAGATACTAAAAAAAGAACCTTTCAGCAGCGAATTATTTTCTTACCAATGTTTTTTTCCCGATCATTTTGTCTTGTCTTGTTGCAGTGCCTACAATGCAATAGGATATTGTACAGTAGTAATCATTGCTTATACCTAGCTTTGATAGGAATGTTTAAAATGTTTTACCTCTAATTTCCTCTAATTATGATGTTTGTTGTAGATTTCTGATACAGCACCTTTTATAAAGGCCATTTCCTTCCATTTTTAGGTTGCTAAATGTTTTGTTCATTCAGCTGTCAAATCAGGACTTATTGTATTTTATCAGTTTTTACTAATTCAGATAACCAGATTGTATATTTACACTGATAGTACAGTCAAGTATATTAGCAAATTTCCTAATGCTGAGCCATCTTTGGGTTTCTACAATAAAACGTATCTGCTCCTAATATGTAATGATTTTACTCTCTTGAATTTAGGATATTTGTAATTGTCTTCATAGCTAAAATTTAATGACAGTCTTCAGTTTGTGTTATATCCTTGACTGATTTTGGTCTGCCACATGAAATGAGTTGGAAATATTTCAGTTCTTTTCTGTATCAGAACTGCTCGAATCAGGAATTATCTGTCCTTTAGAGACTGATTAAAACTCATCCTTCTGGGTCTAGTTCAAATATGAGAAACAAATCTTTGACTAGCTTTCCAAATTCTCATCCCATACTTATCAATCCAGAAAACAGATATTTTTATATTGATTTTGGTAGAAAATCATCTCCTGTATTTCCAAATTAATTGATACACAATATTGAAAATAATTCCATTAAAGGTTCAAATAATAAAAAGTATATAAAGCACTTAGAATAATGCCATCATGAAGTAGTCGCTGAAAATTATAATTTTTAATCTGATGTGCTATACGTTTGTGTAATTATTTTATCTATTCTATATAATTACACACACATGTGTATGTCTATGTGTGTGTTTTCAAGCAAGTCCTTCTAAAATTATGCAGACCAAGATGCCTTTTTGGTCCTTTAAAGCAATTTTGCTTTTTTGTTCATTGAAAGCTTAATTCTTAATGGAAAATCTTAGTTCTCTCACTCAAAATTTTGAGGGAAATAAAAGCCATAAACCCTCCATAATAACAACAATGAACAACTAATGTAGAGTTTCTGATCCAATTAAGGATGGATACCTAGTTTCAGATGTGATTTTTTAAAAATCTACAGCTCGTAGGAAAAAGTTACATTTACCTGCTTCCTTATTCCTAGAAAAAATAACGTATATACACACACATAAATTATTATTTATTTAGTAAATCCTACATGTCAAATGCTGTACTAGTGATAAGCAAAAATGAGTAAGACATGGTTCCTAGTATCTGACTTGCTCATAATTTAGTGAGGAAGACTGACGTCAATACGTATCTATAATGCACTGTGGCAACATTGTCGAATATCAGAAAAAAGATACGTACACATGTTGTCAAAAATGCAAATATGGAACAAAATTATTCTACAAGTTGTAAATGGTGTGGGGATGTAGGAGGAAGAGATGAGATGTCCCCAGCCTCACACTCGTTGACAGTTTCAACAGGTTAAGACTCCCTTATTTTCCCAGGTCTCATCAGCCACACGTAATAACCTCAGTAATATTTGGCCCCAAGTCCTATCCAGTTTTGTTGGTGAAACAGCCCTCCACCTATTCATGCATGTTTGTTATTGACTGTCTCTTTTTTTTGAAAGAGGCAGGAGAACCTCCTGATTGCCCACTCTGGAGAGTGCATGCTAGAGCTGCCAAAAACACACTATCAGCACAAACTCCACTTCCGCAGGTCCAGTTTTCAGCCCTAGAACCAGGACTCTGGTTGCTGCCCCCACTTTTCATCCTTCATTAGTTCCATCCAAAAGCTACTGGCCACACATTATTTCCACTAAAGCCACTGCTTTATCTGTAAACCAGAGACGTCCTTACACAGTGCAACAGCGTTCGGGCAAACCTGGAGTTTATGTCCACCCTCTCATATATCTGAGCTTTCCTGAAGTCTTTTATAATCTAAGTCAGATTCTACACCACTGCTCTGCTTATAACCTCCAAAAGGCTTCCCATCTTCCTAAGAGTTAAAGCCAAAGTCACTGCATCTTGCAATGCCCTCTGCGACCTGGCTCCTTACTGCCTCTGAGGCCTCATCCCTCACATCTTCAGCCCCGACTCCTGCTTTCTAACCAGTGTGTCTCTCTGCTGTTCCTCCAACCTCAAGTACAATTCCACCTTAAGACACTACTTGCTATTCCCTTTGCCAAGGAAACACTTATCTCAGGTATCAGTCTGTTCTCACTTAATTTAAATCTCCACTCAGTCGTCACCATATTAGAGAGGCCTTCCCAGGTAACCATGTACAGAAAAGCAACCTCTGCTCACTCTGGCACTACCTTTCTTACCCTGCTTTACTTTTCTTCATAGCACATAACACACTCTGCCATATTTGCCTGTTCTGTTAGTTTTCTGCTTCCTCCAGTGGGATATGGGCATGGTACTTTGTTCTGTTCACTGTTTTATCTCTAGCACCTGGAACAGTACCTGACATTTAGTAGTTCTTCATTAAATACTGCTGAAAAATTGAATATCCAAGACATTTGATACTTTTCTTGCACTGGTCATTAGACTCAAATTTGCACAGCAGTTCACAGCCACACCTGGTTTGTTTTGTATATCACACTGCCACATCAGTGAGTAACGAGATTGTGCAGAACCCCAATATGAGCACATAAGAATTAAATGGATAAACAAAGGCATACTGTTGCATAGAACAAGACACATTTCTAGACAAGAGTATGCTTAGAGGAGTAAAGGATATACATTTTGTAGAAAACTAAATACATACAGAGACATCTTCTGTCCATTTAGTTTATTCAGAATGTCAAGAGTGATAAGTAAGTTTTTAAATATATTGGAATTTGGGGGACCTAAGTAGACTCTCCTCTTTTACACAATTGATCTTACTCAGTAGCTAGTATGTGCCATCTTTATAATTCAAGCCTGTTTAATTTTGCCTAGGATATTACGAGACCTGGCTTATAATGAATAAAATAATTTAGAAGCAAAATAAAAAGAAGTAATAATTTTTCCAAATATCTTCCCCCAAGGAAAGTTCTGCTTGTTAATACTAGCCTGAGTTGATCTGAAGGCTTATTAAAAGAAAATGAAAGATTTGCAAATGGTTCTGTTTGTTTTACGTAGGAGGGGAATGCATTATTTTTATTCTCTAGGGGGAAAATATGCAACAATTTGATTCGACTCATTCCACTACAAAAGCCAGAAGCAATTTCCTCATAAGCATTTCCATTCTTTTCCTCCAAGTACTCTATTAAGTATTAAGATAAAAAAACAAAACAAAACAGGGGAGTTAGATGAATATGAAACAAAAGAGAATATTTAGATTATTTAGGTTATCAATATGATCTACATGATTTCTACCTTTCTGAATTTACTTAGGTTCCTTAGTGGCCTAGTAAATAATCAGTTGTTTTAAGAGTTTCATGGGACTACACAAAGAAAAAGTACTCTCTATTGTCAGGGTATAGTGTTTGAGATTTACTGATTAGGTCAACCATATGATTTATTATATTACATGAACTCTTACATATTTTGGTCTATCTCATCAATCATGCACTGACAAGAGTTTACTTAAATTCACCTACAACTACTATGAATTTACAGTAGCATTTCTGCTTTACTCTTTTTTGTGGCGTGACAGTTGGTAAATAAAGATGCTTGAAAGTTATAACCTTATTCTAGATTGCACACTTCATCATTTACAGGGGCACTCTTCTTATTTAACACTTTACCTTGAATAAAACTCACCCACCAAGCCCATTACTTTGTTAAATATCCAAATTCATCCTTCATTCCATTAGTAATTACTTCCATATCTGGGTATTTTTTACTCTTCTAAATTGAGTCATAGTGCTACTCTATCATACTGAAAACTCGGGTTGAATGGTAAATATAAGCGCTACCAACACACTTAAGATGAGATAGTAAGGGAATGGAGAAAAAAGGGAGTGGTTGATTAAATACAGAAATATAGAAATAACAAAAACAAGCAAGCAAACAAACAAAAATACCACAGGTCATTGTTATAGTTCTTTCTTCAACTGGTCTGAAGTGATAGTTTATAACTTCCATGTTCCTCAGCTGGTAAGGCTGCTACACAAACCGTTCTCCTTGTGGGGCCTGAGCCTTGGTAGATTTTAAAATAATGATGATAATAATAGTAACTATTATTATTATATTATTGGTTTATTTGAAATTCTATGAACATTTTAAACTGGATGTAGAAGTTGTAAGAGGCATCACAGAGAAATTCCTGGGTTTCAGACATACTTCCCCCCGTCCCCCACTACGTAATAACATCAATCACATTCATCTTGGGTCAGTCACCACAGTCTATCAACTCCCTTCTTTCCTCAATCCTTTGAGGACAGGAAGAGCCCCAACAGTTAACTGGCAGCCTCAGCATCAAGGTCAACTGAACCATTATTTTGTGAATGCATTCCTGCCTTGGAAACCAAAAATTCTAAACCTGCCAAAAGCACAGCTAGAGAGAATGAAAGCAGATCTGTAGAAGAGGGTCATTAAGAGAAATGAGGAAAAGTAACAAGCTCTTGGTGGCTATATTCTGCCTATGGAAAAAAAGAATCAGAGTTTGGTTACTTGCTTCGAACACAGAGAGTATCCTGCAGGACAGCACCTCAAAGTTATCAGCTGTTGTCATCCAGCTGGTGTTACAGGAAGTAATGTACTGACCACTGCACCATTTTGTAATGAATCCCTTAAACATCAACCTGCTTTCTCACTTTTTCACCATAAAAGAATTTCTTTGTTAAAAGCAGTGTATAACAGATACAATGATGGGAAACAAGGGATTCAGGATGTCTAAGAAGGACAATCTATATACCCAGAATAAATGTTTATTCCAATGGGGGCAAGTTTCTGCCCCATCCATGCTGACATGGTTGGCTGTTCAAACCTTTTCTTCCTATCGGAGGAAAGAGCGTCAGTCAGCTGTTAGAACCCGAGGCACTTAGCAGTGGGGTTAGCCAGACGAACTGTGGTGAGGGAAAGCCAAGGTTGTTAATATATGCAACTTTCATCTTTGCCACTGTGGCCACTTTTCTTATTAAGCCATTGAGCAAACAAGCACTGAGGTAACAGGGAAGAGTCACACAGAATCCCTAAAACGTGTCTTATTGTCCACTTGATTACTGAAAGCCTGGTCTGCAACAGACGCCCTTGATGAATATTCATATGGGACACAAAGAGTCTACTCCAGACCCATTCTGACAAGACCATACTTAAAATGGGCTGAAATATTGTTTCTAGTCCTCAAATCCTATTCCCTGCAATTATCTGACCATTCCATCCAAGCTTTAGCCACTGTTCACGAATCAGTATACATTCAGATTTCTGGCCAACTCTTTTCCAGGCCCTCCAGATATATCATCTGAAGACACAGCCAAAGGATACTACTGCTTCCTCACAGTAGTCGGATACTCCTGAGATACCGCTTAGTGCCATCATATTGTGCTCACTTACCTGCAAATCAGCCCTCCTTCCTTCGTCAGCTCTGTCTCGGGCATCTTGACGTGGCCACAGACGTATGCTGAGGAAGAGTCGGCACTGCCACGGAGTAGATGCTCTCAACATTAGAAGCACTAACCACTGAACGGCAAGCGCATGCGCAGTATCCAACACTTCAGCAGTCACCGGCCTGTCGGGGCCCTCCGGGTCTGTGCGACCATGGCCAGTCCAAACCACCTGAGGGTTGTCCTGGGTGGGTCGGGGGAGTCTTCCTTTGTAATACGACCTAATACTAGGGCTGCAAAAGTGAAGGCAGGCTCCGTCTGCTTGTGCTGGGCTGGCGGGCCTCTCCATGCACCACGACTCCCAGGTGTGTCTCTCTTTCTATGACGGGTCCGTCTCACCTATCAAGGTTTCGCCGTTCCCGACATACCTGGCTTCTCAACGAACGAGAGTCTCTATTTCAGTGCGAGCGTGGACACCGGCAGCCGCCGGGTTTCCCCTAAGACTCAGAGAGTAACCAAGCCTCCTCTGAACTGCGTGCGGCCTTGCCTGCACTGGCTGCGGGCTGAGCCGCACCCCCCTGCTCCGAGGACCTTGCTGCGCAAGACCCGCATGCGCATTTGCCCTCCTGCCCGCGCCTCAGAGCCTCCGCCCACTGCGACCACGCCAGCCGCCCGGGTTTCCAGTTGTCTCTTGTTGAAGGATTCCCTCACCCCGCCCCTCCCCACCCCGCTATGGCAAGACTTTTGAATTCTCTGCTGCACCCCTTCCCCACAAGGTTCCCCAGCTCTGCCTTCTTGGGAAATAGGCAACATTAGGTAAGACAGGGATTGGAATTAGGCAGATGACTCCGGTCCCCCATGAACCAGGTCCAGTTATCCGGCCCCTCATGACCCTTGAACTGTTCCAGGTCTTGTTTCCCTGAGCTTCAAGGCACGTGCATGCACAGTACACACCCCTTCCGTAGGCCTTGGGTGGGTCCAGACCCCTGGTACCGCCCTAGGTGGAGGGGTTCCCTCTGCCCCGCTACGCAATATATTGGAACCTAGAATATTCCAACATAATTAGATACCTCAAAACTCCGTTCACCTGAAGGACTTAAAGGAAGGGACTTTCTCGGGCAAATCAAATTTAGACAATTTGACCATCTTGAAATAAATTCCTTAATATTTACCATGTGCTCATAGTCTAATTTTAAAGTCTTAGTAAGATGCCAGTAGTTCACAAATCCAGTTTGAAGACTGCTTTCTAGCTACAGTTAACTACTTGTGGTTTATAAACATACTTATTGCTTTCCTAAAGCTATATTAAAGAGCCTAGCTGCCATCTCTTCTTTAAAAAAATTCTTCACCCTTCAGAGTTTTTTTTTTTTTTTTTCCTGGTTCTTCATCTCAGGTGGGCTTCCCTCAATCATGCCTATACCTAGCAAATAGTTACTTCTTTCAACTTTTTTCATTCTTGCATGTTGAGTGTGCCATCCTTTTCCTTACAGAAATCTGACCAAAATAGAGGTTTTATGAATTGTGTTCTCATGCTTCCTTGCACTATTAATCTATCCCGCTGTTCAGGTAGCAGAATAGCTTTGTATTATTCATTGATTAATGTGAAAGGCAAGTATAGACAGAAAAGACTTAATTATGCTCTTAACGGAAGTGATCATCTTAAAAACCACAACTCAATTTCAAGAGCTAGAGAAAAATTTCTTGAATTCCAAATGACTGACTCCTTATATCGAAAACCAAAGCACATTAAGTACGGGTTAACAACATAAACCATAAAATAGGAAAAGATTCCAGATGATAATTTGAGGACACATTTTCTGCCATTGTGGAAGGGGGAGACTTCTGCTGAATTACAGGAGGAGGAGGTGGTATTTTGGAGAGAAAGATAGGAAAGAAGAAAAGAAAGGAGAGGAGAGGAGAGAAGAGGGGAGGGGAGGGGAGGAAAGGAGTGGAGAGAAGAGAAGAGAAGAGAAGAGCAGAGAAGAGAAGAGAAAAGAAAAGAGAAAAGAAAAGAAAAGAAAAAGCCACATAGGTTTGGGTGAATATGAGAACAGATAGATGTGTTCTCTGCTTCATGTAGCCTAAGAAAGTTCTCATGCCTTAGAGGCACCTGCATCTATACAGCACCCAGGCAAGGCTGAGTGAGTGATCTAGACAGATGGTCCAGAGAACAGACTCCTGGAGTCCTTTATACCCCATAGCAGTGAAGGAAAGCATTCGCTTACAGCCCAAAGAGGGAAAGAGATAAGACTTGGAGAGAGTAAGGAGGGCAAAGAAGATACAGATTAAAATGATCTGATATCTGTAAATCATTGACATTATTTGGTAATTTAGAATGACAGGGATCAGGTGAGAAGCTTCTCTTTAATAGAAGCCAGAGTGGTACTGTGATATAATTGTCTCCTAGTGGCAGGATGATAATTGGCACATTAGATGCTGGATACATAACCAAGATAAGAATGAGAAGGAGGAGGGTGGGGACATGAATTGAACCTGAATTACCCAACGTGACTGATTTCTAAAGCAGAAATGACTGAGTTACTTGAATTGGCATATTTAAGTTTTCTATCGATAGCCAAATTAGTGCATGATTTTTATAATTAACTTACAAAGAAGTAAAGTTCATTTTCTACTTCTAAATATTGTGGATTGTTGTAACTGGCAAGGAAGTGGTAATGAACTAAACTCCAGAGTAAAGTGGGCTTTTTAAAGGTAGGCAGGAATGTATCAGCATCCACACTTACAGAAAGGTGCCTGGTATAGATACAGGTGGGAACGCAATGGCCGTTGGAGAAGCTTAGCATGCTGAAGGGGAAATCATCTGGGCTTTTGACAACAGCATGGGCTGGGAGAATGGACTGCTTCTGGAAGAGAGTCAAATATAAGGACAAACTCCTGGGTCATTAATTCTCCCCCATCCTTTAGTTTTGCTCAGAAAACAATATAAGAGAAGGGGCTAATAAGCAGAAAGAAATCATCATAGTGCATTTATCAAGGTAACTGGATTCTGCAGCCCATTTAGAGTTGAATCTAAAGTGAACTAAAAACAGCCAAAATATCTGCCAGTCCTGCCCCTACACAAATAGTGACTATATCAAAGAGATGGCACCTCAGGGAATTGGGGCTTGAGTTAATCACAGGTGAACTCAAATCTATTTACAAATTCAACCTAGTTCCAGCTCAACCCATATCCTCCTGGGAGGAATCTGAATGATCAGCCCTCAAACAAGCTGCGAGACACAGAACAAAGGCTTGCACTTTCTGAGAAACAAACAAAACATATACTCAGTCTCCAATATTCTTTTACATGTAATTCTTGGAATATAATAAAATACATTACAAACATGAAGAAGGAGGAAAATGTGACTCAGAACCAAGAGAAGCAGTCAGTAGAAGCATACTCGCAGATAGGCAGGTTATTGGAATTAGCAGGCAAGGACTTTAATACAGTTATTAACAATATGTTAAATAGTTTAAAGGAAAAGATGGATCTAACTTGTGAAGAGATGGGACACTTCAAGAAAAAAACATGAACTCTAAAATAAAATGAAGCAGAAATTTTAGATCTTAAAAATTCAATAACTGAAATAAAAATTCCAATGGATGTTTTTTTTTTGCAGTAGCCAAGCTGCTCTTTACATCATGATCCAATGATAGCTCAGTGAAATGGAAGTTAAAACCAAAAGGAAATACCAGAAAAATTATCAGAATATAGGATAATATCTAGTAAGTGGCTCTTGGTACCGTAATTTTGGGGTCTCTTATTTGAAATGGAATCTAGAATCCTGGTGCCTGTGTTAGAATTATTGATGCTTCACTTCCTGGCTGTGGGACCTCGGTCTAGTAAATTAATCCCTGTGTTTCTGTGTTCTCATTTGTTAAACAGAAATAATAATAATAATACCTACCTTTTAGGATTATTGTGGAACAAAATGGGAAAATGTAATTAGTAGAGTGCCTAGAAAATGAGTAGATATCAACAAATGTTTATTATCATTATTATTTGCAGTATTATTCAAACCTGTATTTTTTCAGATATAAATATTTGTTAAAAATAGCCCATGTCTCTTTATATGGAAGGCCATAAATAACGAGTCAATTGTGTTGGAGTGGAATACTTCTGAGGATTTATTCTAAAAAGTTTTTAAAAAAAAGATATTTAGGGAGGCAAACATTCAGACTTCAGAAATGGAAAGATGAGGGGAAAGGCAAGCACTTTATATGCATATATGCAGATACAGATAGATATTTTATAAATAATACATTAAAATTTTTCACAAAATTGAAGATAAAGGTCATGGACTTTAACATTTGCTTATGAAGAAAAATTCTAAATGCATGTTTGTCTTTGGCATTCTCCATCTAGCCTTTGTTTACAGAAAAAATTCCAAGGTCCTTAATATGACAGTAAAGGTCTTTATCTAGCCTTTTTTGGGAGAAGATGATCCCTGCCTGATCTCTTCGGTCCACAAGAAACATTTACTTTGACGCCTCTGAACTTCTAATGCATTCCTGTACCATGGCCTTTCATGTGTTTTGCAGTGGTTCTTTGGTCTTCCTCTTTTGCATCCCTTAAGGGCACCAGCCCTATTTTAACCAATTTTGTATGACCAGAAATTAGTGCCATGGTGGGAGGAGTACAGTAGGCATACAGAAACAACTTATTTAATGAACAACTATTTAAAAGTCTAGAATAAATATGAGAAAGGGGAGGGGGAAGCAGAGAACACACACACAGCTATCTAAAATGATCAGAAACCTTCACTCTATTAATTGATGTATGATATGAAGAGTAGGAGAGTGAGCATGTCTTAGGGAAGGATGCCGAGAAATAAAGATATAGCAGTGGTTTTTCATTTATCATTTTCAGAGCAACAAGCAGTTAATCAGAGCTGCTCATCAGACTATTTTAGAAAAAAGATGACGATGATGGAGTGTGATGAGCTTAAGTTTAAAAAAAGATTATTGCTGCTATTATTACTACGTATTACAATGTCGGAAAGGAAAGATAATTCTAAAATCTCACCCTTGGAAATTAAAACTGTTGGACACTAGGAATATTGAAATATGTATAAATCAGAATTGTTCTGAACTATAAAAATCCAAACAAAATCCAAAAAACAGAGAAGAGAAGAGCGTGACACAAATAGCAAGGAAACAATGACCAGGAGAAACATTGCTAGATTTACTTAAAAAACATGTATATATTGTCTGTTTGGAGTACCAAGATCTTATTGGTTGTAGGAAAATTTAAAACATGCATTATATATTTATCATTCTTTTATATGAAAAGATTTTCTTTTTATCTTTTGGGTTCTTTCATGAACTAGTGATAAACAAAAATGCCAAGTTATCTTGGCTAGCCTATATGAAACTAAGTTCTTCAGAGCTTTTGAAAATTGCTGGAGAGGTAAATCAACCAATTAAACATACTCCTGAGATTTCAGTTTCCTGTGTCGATTTAACACATTCATCTAATCAAAACTCTTGATTGATACATCCCCATATCATGGCATTTGCAACCCACTAGAAGTTCTTTGTCTCTGTGAGAGATTGACAGACAGGTTACTTTATAAAAAGTGTTTTGTGAAGTGTCTTTTAAACCTACTTTCCATGAGTACACCTGCCTCCTTCTTGAGGAAAAAAATAATAATTGTTCAAATCCTGGTCCTTAAGTTAAGTACATCACTCTGTTTTAATCTGTCTAATAATTGAGATTCAAGTTTCAAGCTTTGAAGAGAGTCAGTGTTTCTTTCCCTAGCTTTAATTCCCAGTTTTCAGGAGACAAAGTACATTGAATGTACGATAGATTTAAAAGGTTCACGGATTCTTTGTAATTATTCCCATTGAGAGGTAGAGTGAAACTCCCCCTCCTTCATGACTTGCTTGATTGATGGAATGTGGCAGACTTTCTGAAGCTAGGTTATAAAAGTCTTCCAGACTCTGCCTTTGTCCCTTAGAACTCTTGTTCTTGGAGCTCTCAGCTGCTTGTAAGAAGCTTGACTACTCTGGGGCAGTCATGTTTTGAGGACCCTAGCCCTAAGAATAAGGTTCTGGAAGATGAGATGTGTTGAGAGAGACAGATAGAGAGACAGAGAAAGAGAGACCAAGAGCACCACAGCTCCAGACATGCAAGTGAAGATGCCATCTTGGAAGTGGGTCCTCCAGCCCCAGCTAACCCAGCAGACACCGTGGGGATCAGCTGAGCCCTTCCTGTATTCCTGATCCTCAAAATCATGTAGAATAAAAAAATCTTTGCTTTAAGCCATGAAATTTGGGGAGTAGTTAGTTATGTAACAATACTTAACCATAACAATTGGGACTCTACTGAAAGCTTCTTAAGATATATTTGTAAAATGAACCTTGCTTTCGACTTCAGCAAAGCAAAGCATTTGGATAAATAAGACAATTATTAAATTATAAAGGCAAGGAAAGTTCTTCAATTTGCATGTAACAGGTCACTCAGAGAATGTTTGACTAAAATATAACTTTTGATTATGGAAATAATAGTAATAAAATGATATTCTTCACACCCATCCTTAATTTCCCCCTAAGCAACGATAAAGTGTCAGCATTTCTAACTACCTAAAACTTTCGGCAGAACGGTTTATGCCTTTTTGACCTGACTGAGAACTGATGAGTGAAGAGGATGTCAAGTTCATAAAAACGACAGATGACTCTGTCATTAGCAGATGCATTAATCTCTGTCAGGAGAGAACCTTTCATTTGAGGGATAAGTTAGATAAAATTCCAATGCTGAAATTCCATTCCAGTCGAAAAAAGCCTTTACTAACCAAACTTTTGTTTAGGATGAAACTGTTGTTCTTGTTATTTTACTTACAAGTGAGGACATTTAACATAACAAATGTCACAATTCTGTTTAAACAATAAAATTCCAATGAATGGGTGAGGTTTGTAAAGTGAAAATTGAAAGATGCAACACTTAGTATATACAAGTGAGCATTATTTTTCTCAGGAGAAAGTTTTTGAGTGTTTTCTAGGTAAAAAACATTGAGTCAGACTTGATTTTTACCCCTTCTTTAAAAGCATTATGTTGCTTCTTTGAGTTCTCTGAATCAAAATAAAGAGGGCCTTCAGAATTATAATTTCATGAGTCATTGGCAGGTAAGAGAATTCTGAGAAAAGGAGAGGCACAATCACTCTGATAACCAAAGATTAAAAGAAAATAAGCATTTTGAAACAAGGACTAAGAGAAAGTGTGGTTAACTCCCAACCTTGATAGAAAACCACGTTCTGCTCCAGACACTGCCAGAGCATGTCTGTCACGTACTGTCAGATTCAGGAGACAATGGCCCACGAATATTTTCATATCTCTTCATGGACAGAGCTTTCTGAACCAAGAGTGCTACAACCTTGGTTAAAAGTTCATGAACAGCAAGCACATCTTGGAAGTTAAATTCAGATACCTTAAAGAGAGATTGACAGATTTATCTCCCCTGGAACTATTTGTTTGGATTACAAGGGTAATGGTCCTAGGGACTGTGCCCTCCTCTTCTCAGATTTGTTCATACGGGAAAGGTAAGATCCTGCCTTCTCCTGAGGGGAGGGTGAGCAACTCTGCCAGGCAGCCTGTGAAGTCCCCGAGACTCACAACTGTGGAGATCCTCTCCTGTGACACTGACCCCGACTCTGCATCCAACAGGTCCATCTGGCTGTCACTGACTCACCTTGTAGGGGTCTGAGGTACTGCACTGGAAGCCAATGCAAGACGTTCTGTAAGTAAATAATCAATCAGCTCTCTAAGCCAGAATCCTCACGTCTTCTGTCAGGACAAAACAAATACAGATATAAAAACTTAACAGGACTGTAGTCCATGGGATAAAATCGCTCATCTTTGTGGTGAAAGCTATATTCTTTTGGGTTTGGGAATCCCTGAGCCCTCTTAATCAAGTTTCCATTCTTATTCTTTCTCTATAACCCCTGAAAAATAAAATATTTTAATAAAGGCAGAGCTATTTGTTGAAATATCATTAAATATAAAAATTAAGCATTTATTTTTAAAAAATAGAATTGCATAAAAATTTCAGCTAGACCCCAGACTGTGCATGACCAGATTTGAGTGTAAGGGTAGAAATGGTCACCAGTGAAGTGGAAAATTATTCCTGTCACTTATGAATGAGATCATTGGGGATGGGGTGCAGGCTTTGCCAACTTTACAATCTTGGCACAGTGCATTATATTAGCTGGTAATCAGTACACTTTAATGGAAGTAAATCATAGAAGTAGTTTGTTCTAAAACACAGTCTGTGACCAGAGACCCATACCAAATCTCACAGATTTGATACAATGATGAAACTAATATGAAACAATCTGTAACCTAACCATATTTATTATGTCCCTCATGAAGACATGTTATGATTGAAGAATCACGGTCTCCCTGAAGGCTGGAGAAAGAGTAAGAAGGGGAATTTCTTTCAGTACCTCCATCATTTTGGGGAGACTGGCAGACTGGAGATTTCTCAGCTGCTTGGTAATTAAATATACTCACAGTGAAAAAGACAGAGCTGGTTTGGAATTAGCAAAGGTCAAGACGAAAGACATAGGTCAAACAATTTGCTCTTTGCATAATTCAGTTCTCTTTCATTTATATGGACTTTTGTGATGGATATATTGATTAGCTGTTAGTCATTAGCTATGGCTAGTCACTTTTTCAATCGATTACCTGAAAGATGCTGCCTTCTCCAGTTTAGTCGCAAAGTACACAAATAACTGCATAGTTCAGTTGACTTAAAATGACTGTCTATGTAACTGGAGACCAAGACGTGACAGACTTCTGATTATTTTTATTCTCTTCTGTTTTTCAGCCTGACCATTAGTCACTGATGTACATTCAAAAGAATGTAGTCTTTTTTAATCATTACTTTTGCATTGAATGCAAGTTTTGAACTTGCCCTAGCTGTTATTTTACAAAATATAGCTTCATAAATTCTGGAAGTGAAATAGGCCAAAATATTTTACTCTCTAAAATTTGGTGGAAACACACACATGAAGACGAGACAGTTCATTCAAATAGCACTTATGGCTGAAGCAGAAATATATTAATGTGCATTGGGTGAATAGCGTGCAATCTCTTGTAGCAACAGAAGGGTGAATATTGCTGTCTAGGATAAAGGCTTACGGTCCAGGGAGGTCCTTGCCTTGAGAACTAGTATCAGTTTCCTGTTAGATAAAGTCTCCTCTGACTTTCAGGCTCTCAGTGCTTGATGGCAATGCGGCTGAAAGTCAACATCTATTTCAATTAATTCCAAGCCTATGCTTACAAGACAAACTTCCCTCCTGAATTTTGCCTCTACGAAGGCTTTGAGTATTGGAAGATAACAATATTAGGCCACGCAATGTGCCCTTGTGAACTAGTCATCAGCTGTTCTCTCTGCACTGAGGAGCCTATTGGAATTCCATGCCCTGTGTGATTTGCTAATGTGGATCAATCAGTCTTGAAATATGCTCAAAACCCCTTGATAAGGTAGAGCCCTGAACCCAAAGGGTCACTGATATACTCCAGAGCTGTTCAGATTCCACAGAAGTGTAGACCCTCCTAAGTCACAATCTTTGATCTGAAACTTCATAGATGAGATTTAAGAGAGCCTGGATTAGGTGATGGTACAATGACACCCAGAGACAAGGTTTATTTTCATATTCTGGAAGAAAAAAAGGGGAACACCTGCCACAATTGTGCAGAGTACGAAGAAGAAAGAACTAAGTAATAATATCCTTGCTCATGTCTTGAAGGACACCTTTAAATTGGGGTTTATTTTTTGTGTTTTGTTATTATTATAACGAGGAGGTTTTTCCCCCTGCGTTACTTAGTATTCAACAAATATTCAGGTTATACTAAAAGATGGAAAACTTACTGAGGAATGGGCAGAGCCAGTAAAAGGAGTAAAAGGGGCAAAATGATGCATGACACAGAATATGTTGAAGCTAGAAATCCACAGAACTAAAATAAGTGAACAAGATGAATTAAGAAAGAAGAGAGAGTAAAGAGGGCAGGGGCTAGAGAAGACAAAAAAGGAGAGGAGGGGGGCCAAGCTGAGCCTGAGCCGGGGGTACAAGGGGTGCCCTCGGTCAGGCTCACGCTCCTCGTGTTGAGACCCCTGAGCCAATACGGGAGTTCAGCTCCAGCCTTTTCTAGAGCCTGAGGGCCCAGCACTGAGCCAGCAGCCACTGTTCCTGTTCTCATGGAGGTTATTTTAGAAAGGAAGGTGATGAGGTGATAGGTATATGAAAAAGTCAACAATGAAAATACCAGATTTATTGTGAACAGCATATACCAGATAAAGGTATATGAGATGCTCTATCAGAAGGGTAATAATTATCTGCTGGTAAACTTGGAGGGGGTGGCAGAGGGAGCTATTTAAGACAGGGTGGTTAGGGAAGCCTTTCTCACCAGCTGACCTTTGTGGTGAGACCTGAATTACAAAAAGGAGCCAACTGAAGAAGATCTCCAGGGCAAACTTTCCAGGTTCAGAGAACAAGTAGGGCAGAGGCCCCAAGGTGGCAGCAAGTTTGGCAAGCTTCAAAGTCCAAGTGGAGGCCAGTGATGGGAGCAGAATGAAGCAGGGTGTGAGAGAGGGGAGAAGGGGCAGAGAGAAGGCAGGGGCAGGTCACACGGGGCAGGCGGTATGTGCCAGGGTAAGGAGTTTAGGCTTTATTCTAAGTATACTGGAGAACTTCAGAGACTTTTAACAGGAGAAGTAACAATGAAACTATACATAATCAAAGTCTTGCTTATTTTTTGGAGTTTTATAACATGCTAATTCAAACAATCGGGGTCTTCAAAAGTTAGTGTAGATTCTGATGGAAATAAAGACTAAATATCCTTAGGTATCATTTTCAAACAAAGATGACTCTGGTAATTGCTAAAGCAATGCACAGTTTTTTAAACTCCTTTTTTAAAAACTACATTTGGCTTCAATGTAAAGCAAAAAGAGGTTAATATTACGCATCTTAAACCTATTTTGAGATAAAATGCATTTTTTAAAAAAGAACCCTCATGTTTAATAACATTTGATTAAATAGCCATTGAAAGAATTTTACAATGTGTCATATAATGTGACTGTTTCTAAAGATGCTGAAGAAAGCAATTAGAATGAGAAATGAATTCAGCTGTTCTGCCCATGTGACAGAGAGACTGTCACCAAGAACAGGAGAAATAATGAACTGCAGGTTAGAGTTGCCGGTTTAGGAACAAGTTCCCATCTAAAGAAAGAGGTACTATATCAAAAAGGTGAAGGAATAAAGAAAATACAAAAATATATTCAAAGGCACGGGGGGGAAGAGACTCATTTCCATGTACTTTTCTCTAAAAGGTCTTCAATTTCCTTACAGTTAATTTTTGGTAAAGAAATTTAAAGCTCAAATTCCTTGAGAATGCCCAGAGAAATTGTACCTGCAAGTGTGACTCACAGCAAGAATTTTTTTAACCGAAAATTGCTGTTATGAATTGTCCCAGAATATCTATTGTTTCAAAAATGACTTTGACATTTTCACCAGGTGATTCAGAGTCAAAAGTTATTTCATGAAATAATAATAAAATTAAAAGACTATCCAGGAGCTATTAGAGTGGAAATAATGAAGCATGCATCTTAGAAGCATAAACTAGTATGTTTGATAAATGTATTTAAGAAGTGAGCTTAATTATGCATTTTAAAAGCATATAAAAAAGTATGTGATTTCATTCCAAAATATATTCATTCTGTGTAATTTAAAGTCTTTCTTTGAGATATTTGTCCCACTATCTGGGAGTCTCTTTTTCCTGTTATATTAATTGCCTCCTTTAAGATGCTTTGAAACCATGAATTGTGGCATTATGGACAACCAGGACATTTGGTAGAGATTGGTGCTAACAAGGCAGTGGTTTGAACAAAATGAGATGTTTCTTAGTATATTGTCTCAAAGAAGGCATTAGTGTATGTTTGTTAAATGAAGGAATTATGGAAGGAAAGAGAGAGGAAAATTCATTTTGCTCATCTGTAAAATGGGGAAGGTGGCACCTACTTTAGAGATAATGAAGCTCAAAGCAGACACTGTGAGATAGTTTCCCGAGTAACAGCTCACAGCAAGTAAGCACTTAATGAACAGGAGCTGTTTTGCTGTTGAAATGAAAAGTCGAACAACATAAATCACTTTCCTTTTCCCTTTTCCTTATTAAAATGGCTTCCTGTGTGACATGACAGATGGGAAAAGTGTTCGGACACAAAGGGAACTTTACCTAAATTAACAGTATGTTGCTTAAGGGGCAGGTATAAAAGCACAGGATTGCGAGCAATGTTGCTTCCTTTTCCTTCTGAGCCCTTTCTGAGCTCTTAGCCTTAAAAGAATTCTGTGGAATATAAAAATATGAACATTATTGATATTGGGAAAATATAGTCATAACTGTATAAATCATATCATTATTTGATATTCTTAACCTCCATATAATGTCTAACCAGAAAAAGATTATAAAACATATGTGAACTTATTCATTATAAATGTAGTTTGCAAAAACAAAATGTCTAAAAATACACATTAAGATTTATTCATGAAATCTCCTCACCTTTAAATGACTGAATAATTAATTCAGTAAACATTTTGACGCAATGCTTTGTCCATTTAAGGTACAAACCTGAATTTAATGTTGAGCAAAGTAACTGAGAAGTTGGATCCTCTCCTTGGAGGAGATCAAAGAGTTTCTAACTTCTCTGCCTTTAGTTTCTAGTCTAAATACCCAAGAGGCTGTGTAAGATCCATGCCCTGGGGATTCCAGTTGGCTGACAAGGAGGAGAAATACATTCCAGAATGCTTGAAATAGATCAGAGTTGCTAATGAAAATGAGTTGAAAAACTTATGTTAACTTCAGCCTTCAAGCTCATGATTTATACAGTAGTAACATCTCAAAACCAATACTAGAAAGTTGTAGTCTAAACATTATATAGCCTGTATCAAGTAGTTTCTAAGTGCAAGGGACAGGGAAGAATCTGCTGGCAGAAAAAAGGAAGGAAAATATTAAAAGGAAAAGTGGGTCATCAGCATGTTAGAATGGAGCGAATACTAGGAGGAAGTGAAAACGAATACTGCAGATACCCACACCCCTACTCCCCTGTCATTTTCTTAGTATTGTGCTTTTAATTAACATTTTATTTATCATCTATTAAAGACTTCCTTTTAGAGACAGGTATTGGGGCCACTTTGGCGGACATGGGAGGTGAAAATAAATTTGAGGCTGATTGTGGAGACAGAATATTTAGTAGGTTAGACACAGAAAGCTATTAATCCTGAAGTTGTGGTATTTATTTTCATTTCTATATGAACTTTCAGCCTAAGTTATTTTTGACTGATGTCAAGTTGAACACTTGATGCCAAAATCAAGACACAAGAATCAAGGTAGGTTCGCACATCTGCATTTGAAATTTACCTACAGATCTTAGAGTCTATGTGGCATATGCACATACTTCTCCCTACTTGGCGAAAATAAGAAAATGTGATGTTTGTGGGAATTTAGGGTAGAGGAGTCGGGTGAGAACCAAGAAAGAGATGGAGAACAGCCCCACAGAGGAGGCCTGATAGCAGTGAAAGGTTTGCTTTCAGGTAATGCATGTTTCAGTCTTAGAGTTTCTACTTGAGAGTATTGTTCCCAAGCAAGATCCCAACACATATGTGCTCATCAGTGAACATCACAGATAACAACAATTATTCTAGGGAAAAAAACCTTTCCTTCCCTGTTCCTCCTTTTTATAGGAGGTCCAATTTAAATACAAATTTATCTTTCTAATCTTATACTCACAAATTCCTTCAGAACTGATCCTATAAATACCAAGGCTGGGTGGTAACAGAACAGCAAGAATGTGTACCAGTGCCTGATGGATAATCAAAACTCAGTCATCTCAGCTTTTACACCAATCTTTGGATGAATACATATTAACTGAATTCGATTGAAACACAATCCTGCATGGAGTAGAATTCCAAATATGGCACAGACGTTGGCAGCTTCTTACATGAGAAAGGAAGAGGGAAACCGACAATTGTATGTCAAATTGAAGGCAACACTGGAATATCCTGACAGCTTGGTGCCAGCGCCAGGTGGCCCGCTGCGGGCTGCAGATGTGGCTGTATCACCATCGGGGGCATGAATTACTGCCGATGTCTCATCATCCCCACCACCTGCCGAGCCAACCTTGGCAGCGTGATAGGAGCCTGAGCGAGGCTGTGGGGCATAGCGGCAGAACCTGCTGGCATGTTCTGGGACTCCATCCCATCTCTCCTGGGGCTACTGCTTGAAAACGGAAAGTCTAGGAGGCTTCTGGCACAGACAGACCACCTCGACTGTATGTTTGACAATGATTAGGATGCTAATAAAAGTGCGGATGGGGAAGGTAGGCAAGTTAGCAGCACTAACGACTGATAACAGATCCCTTTGTTGTCCCTCAGGACACTACTTTGCCCAATCACCCTGCAATACCCATAATTACATAATTACTATTTCTGATGAGATATGTTGTCAATGTTTAAGCCCAAATGAGACTTCGGGGCGGGTGGGGACTGCACAGATTACTTGCAGTCTCCTTGTAGACAGACATATCCCTATGGTAAGGCTACACTAAGTTTCTATGACTTGCAGGACATCAGATTAATGACTCAGAAAGCCTCGGGTGGTTGGGAAGGAAAGACAGCTTGGCCACGTAAAGTGTGTCGATGCTTTCATTCCCCCATGTAAATCTCATCATCATGGCCAAGATGGAGCTACATGTCTTTTACTGGCTATTTGAGACTCATCTGGACATTTCTGTTGAGTGACAAGAGGAAAAGAGGGGAGACACCATGTCTCTTTCCAGATACAAGTCTCCCTTAGGCTATGCCCTCCGGGATAAGGCAGTCCTAGGTGAGGGCTCGACAGGCCTGGCGGCCCTACTGCCTCTCATATGGCCAATCCAAACCATTAGAAAAGGGCCTGGTCTTCTGGGTCCTCCTCCTGGAAGAAGGAATTGCTCAAGGTGAATTTGAAAATGTGACCACATAAAACCAGAATGGCCCAGCCACAGGGCTGCTGACTAGAGATGGGCTCCAGCCTAGAGATGGGCTCCAGCTTTCTTAGGCTAAAAACAGGAAACAAACTAAATGTCCATCAACAGATGACTGGATAAAGAAGTTGTGGTATATGTATACAATGGAATACTACTCAGCCATAAATAATAGTAAAATAATGCCATTTGCAGCCACATGGATGGACCTGGAGATCGTCATTCTAAGTGAAGTAAGCCAGAAAGAGAAAGAAAAATTCCTTATGATAGCACTTATATGTGGAATCTTAAAAAAAAAGGCAAATGAACATATTTACAAAACAGAAGCAGACTCACAGCCATAGAAAACAAACTTATGGTTACTGGGGGGGAGGGGGTGGGAAGGGATAAATTGAGAGTTTGAGATTTGCAGATACTAATATATATAAAGTAGATAAACAACAAGTTCATACTGTATAGCACAGGGAACTATATTCAGTATCTTGTAGTAACTTATGGTGAAAAGGAATATGAAAATGAATATATGTATGTTCATGTATGACTGAAGCATTGTGCTGTACACCAGAAATTGACACAACATTGTGAACTAACTATACTCCAATAAATATATATATATTTGTCTGTCTATCTTATCTATCTATCTATCTATCTATCTATCTATCTATCTACACACACACACACACACACACACACACAAAACCAAACCAACAGAGGGACCTCGTAACTTACCTTTCCAGTGAGCACTTACTCTCTTGGTTGGACTATCACTCCACACACTTGGGTCATTCATTCCTGTGGCTTCCATGTACTGACTAAGCACAAAGGGCTCAACTCTTAGATTTAGAAATATCTTACCTCTGACAAAGCTGCCTCAGGCTAAGTCTGTAAGAGTAAAGTAACATAAACAGTCAGGCAACTATATGGTTGTTTCACTGTGGACAGTTCTGCACTCAGCTGGCTGAGCCCATAAAGAGGGGCTGTTGCTGGCATCAGGAACCCTGAGCATTTTTCCTGCTGTGAGGTCCAAAAGCTTGTGAGCAAGGAAACAGAAGAAACCCTTCTCCAACACAGTGCTACCCAGAGGGAGCCAGCATAGTAGGGGAAGACTGAGATTCAAAGCCTCGAGAGGCTCTAACTGAGCACAAGATCAGCAAACTTATCTTTGTCCAGAACCAGCATACAGCAGAAGCAAACTGAATGGTGGATGGAACATGGTCATGTAGTCAGCTGGACCTCTGTGCCCTCATTGTCTCCTATGTCACCCCAACAATTAAGAAGCCGTGGGTTAGCATGGGAAGACAGCAAGTAACAGAAATCTCAGCTCTACAGCATGGCAACTATGTGAACTCACGACAAGTTACTTAATCACTCACGATCTCAGATTCCATGTCGGTTGAATGAAGAAAATAGTATCAGTATTCTGAGAGCTGTTATGAGGATTACACTTAAAAGGACAATATAAGTAAAATGCAGTGTTGTGTTGAGTTCCCAGAAGACGATCGATACGATGATGTTGAAGGTTGATGGAATTGCTCTCGGGGTGGTATTTAAATGGAACATCCATAGCTATCCAAATAAGGTAATGCCAATACCGTACAATATTGTGCTTCAGGCTGCATTCACATTGCGTTGCCCTTGAATCATGGGATTTTAAGTAACAGATATTACACGGATGGAAAAACATTCAGTTTCACTAGTATAACTCCAATACATTTCAGTCAAGAACTATCACAGTACCTGAAAAAAAATCATAGGAAAACTTAACGCAAAATTATAAAATAGAATTTAATGCACTTATATTAATTTCAGTATAGGGTGCATGTGTGTAATTAAGTTCAAATGAGCTCTCCGCATTCCTGTGTTTCATCAGCATAATTTCATCAATACAGTGGAGAATGCCACTTCATCCCTGGGCAGGTGCCTCATGACCCTGTAAGACTTGTGTTTTAAACGAGGCCTCTGCATCAATTCTTCAGTAAAACTCTCTGCTGTTTCAGTTGCCTAAGTTAAAGAAAAGAACAGACCTTGATTTCTTTTCTTCATTAATAAAATCATTAATAATTATTATTTAGTAATAGCTCTTCCCAAATGACTGCCTTTACTGAATGTTAATATATTTACTGTACAGGAAGATAAAACCCACAAAAGAGCTAAGAAACAAAACATAGGAAAATAAGCTGTTAAAGTCAGGGCTTGTGAAGGCCGGGGACAATTTTAGAGCAAAGATCAATTCTGAATTGTTGGCCCTGTCAAGATTTTTAACATCTAAAAGTGCCATTAATTCCTTTCTGATGAATCTTGCATTATTAAGATATGTTATAGTCAAGGAAAGTGCCATGACATTTGACACAATGTTAAGCAATGTTATTTTTTTTTGAAGCGCCCAAAATGTCTTCACTAGAAGAGATTGCTACCCTGTAAGGAACTCTCATTACTAAGGCAAATGCTATATGGCCTCTTGGCAGTCAGTTCCAGACAATGGTAACAAAGCACAGTAATTGCTTTCAGATCAATTGTGATGCAAATATTAGTGTTCTTGTGTGAAAAAAGAAAATCAAAGTGTAGAACACTATGTATGATATGCTACATTTTGTGTATAAAGGGTGAAAAAATAAAACATGTCTTTTTTGCTTCTGAAACTTTAGAAAGACATGCACACGAACATACATACACCTAAAATGGCAGATATGTGTGGTTGAAGGCAGATCTTGGTGAACAGGCAGTGAAGCTGACAGCGGAAGACATTTAAAATTTTTGCTTGATTTTGGAACTGTGCAAATGGGTTACCTATTTACAAAATGAAATTTTAAAAATATGACTTCTAAAGATCTTTTTGCACAGATTTTAATTTTTTCTTACATTTCTTTAATGAGGTTATGTTTTTCTACAAACTAGACAGCATTGACTCAGTTCTAAGAAAGAATGATGCATGAAACTAAATGACACTTTCCCATGTGTTCTATAAACTACAAAATTATAATTGTAAAATTAATTATATACTTATGTTATATTATAAATATAAGAATATTTACATTATATTTATAATTTCCCCATTTACTTTTGTATCTTTGAGCCATCTACCAACCCACATTAAAGGCCATTTCTGACCAGTTCTTGGTTCAGTTTGATCACAAAGCTGATGAGATCAAGGAGGAATACTTACCCTGGAATGTAAATTATTAAATTTTAAAAACTGTTCATTTTAATCACTTATGAAGGTTAGGACTTAAAGCACAATGATACAGATATCATGCCCATAATCTCTTATTTATTTTCCTAGCCTGTGTAGCAAGCACCTTTTGGCGACGATGACCATTAAGAAACACATCAACTACGACTGAAAGGAAACAACACAAATATTTCAGTGTTTTTGAAAAAGAATACTGTTATACCTGTGTTTTATTATAAATAACCAGGTTCTGTCATTATCTTCTTGCCAGCAAATGAAGGACATTGTCTCATAAAGCTTCTAAAATGTACATGAATATTTAATTAAATCATATTTCCTTGAGAAAATAAAGTTCATTCGCATTTATAGCAGACAGTTCTGAGGAGTACATAATTGTCAGAAGACCAGGGTAGCCAGTACCGGTTGCTTGTGGAACAAAACTCCTCAATTTTTAAAACTTTTTTTAAAAAATAAACATACAATCATAAGTGTTCATTTACTTTAAAAATCCTAAAGATGAAGAAAATTATTGTCTATATATTTAAGTCCTTGTATAAATTACAAAACTCAAGTTTATGTTACAGAGTCCCTTCCCCATAGGAAGCATAAAGCACTTTTGTGGTACCTTTCACCAGTAAATATTCGTATCACATTGAATTTGACAAACAAAAGAAAAGTCGATATTGCATCTTTAAGCCCCAAGAAAACATTCTTCTAAGCTGTCTCTCGTGATGAATGAGCTTCAAAAGTCATTTGATTGCCACAATTTAACTCAATCTCAAATAAAGATATATAAAAGCTATACATATATTGACTTCAGTAGAAATCTGAAATATCAGTGAACTGCAGACTCTTCTTGTTTGAGGTCAACAAACACCCTTTGGAAGACAACCAAGAGTCGTTTAAGACCAGGACAACAAAATAAAATTATAACAATAATAATTATAATAATAAAAATAACAATAATCAAATAAAAATAACAAAACCAACAATGAGGTAAACTCCCCTTGAAAAAGGCAATATGATGTGTTGCCCAGACTGTCAGGAGAGAGTTCGATTGTACCTGACACCCAAATGTTTTTCCAACCACAGTTCAGCCAGTTGCATGGCTGAGGCAAAAGTACTTGCCTTGGATCCCAAGCACATCTTATACTGCTTAGGGTCCAAGTTAGGGTCACAATGAACTGGATGGAAAATATGCACCACTCCTACTTCTTGACTTCTGAAGGGCCTTAAGCCAGACAGAATAACTTTATTGTAGAGATCTACATCTTCCAGTCCCCAGCCTTGTATTGAGGTATCAAATCCACCTGCACCCAGAAGATCACTTTTATAAATACAGGTAATTCCATATCCATAGTCTCTCCAAAATCCAGTCTTCTTTGAGAAGACAAAGTCATCATCAGTGGGAGGATTTCCCCCATTGGTTACCTTTGGGTCATACTGGCTAAAGATGATGGGGTAGTACACCTGCTGTCCCTGAACTGTATTGTCTCTACATCGTTGGAGAAAGTCTCCTCTGAAGATCAAGTCAACATCACAAAATAGCAGCAAAGTATCATTGTCAAACTGGGAAGATCCCATTTCAAGACCCAGACCTCTGGAAAACTCCCCCTCCATGGGGATCAGGGTCATTTCTGCTTTAGGGTACTTGTTTTGATATTCTTGAATCAGCTCAATATGCTTGTTGGAATCTTGGCCAGAATCCTTACTGAAAAGAATGATGACCAGCTTTACATTCTGGTTTGGGATAAGACAAGTGTTCTCAAAGTTCTCCATGAATCTTGAGAAAATGTCATACCTTCCAATGAGAGGAACAAGAATGTGTATTTTCTTTTCATTGTGCCCTCCCATTTCTTTGGCACCTTGAAAAGAAGACAGTATCTTTAAAGAATTAGAGATAAAGGAGAATGACTGAGTGTCACTGGTAATACTCTCTACAAGACTGTTGACATCTAGCTCTTCAGTTTCTCTGAAGAAAGGCTTGCTGAACAACTGCTGAAGATAGGCATGACGTCTCACTGGCACAGTCAGTTTCCTCCCCTTGTGCCTTTTGTATAAGAGGAGCAAATCCAAAATGTACTCCACTCCATGCATGGGATCAACCCTGCGGTAGCCATACTGGATTTCCTTGAAGTCAATGAGCCGTCCTCTGCTCTTAGCATTCTCATTGATCATCTCCATCACCTGCAGGACGGTATCATCCAGCGCTGTCCTCAGGATGCTGTTGATGCTCTGTCGAGGAGGCTGGTTCTCAGAGGCTGAGTAGAGGAGCTTCCCTGTCAGGAACTCCCATTCTATCACTTCATCTCTCTCCCGAGGCTGGAAGTGGTTGAAAGAAGGCATCACTCCCAGCTGCTGGTCCTCTTTGCTCACTTCACTATTACTGAGCTTGCTCATCAGAGCGCTCTCCCGGTGGAGCTGGATGGTGCGGTAGCGAAGTTCAGAAATTTTGCGGCTGAGCATGTAATTATGAAGCCTGTATTGGTAGGCAGGCCTTTTGTTTGGATGAAGTGTTATGGCTGCGTGGATTTTGCTGTTGTGAAGGTCTTGTATATAACCCTTCCGATTGTGTTCATAATTTTCATGGAACAGTTGCTGCATCTGAAGAGTAGAAGGAAATCAAGATGTTAGAATAAATTCAAAAAGAAAATAAGTAATAAATGAAAATATTATTTAAATGAAAATATTTAATAAAAATTATTTATATGGTATGACAAAACAAAAATGCCTTGTGAAATTTATATTTAAAAGAAATTAAAATATTTTAAAATGTCAGATCTGTATGCTGTAACACTGCAAATTCACCTCCTGTCAATTAATATGCAAATACTGCAAACTAACTTTCAGCTATCTATTTTTAAGTAAAACATCTTTTCATGCTTTCTTTCATCTATTCATTCTCAAATCAACCCGAAATATCAAAGAAAACAAGAACTGTCTATCCATAACCCCATAATCATTGTGAGGATAAGGCAGAATGGGTAGAACATGGATTTTTCAAAATTGGGGTTCACCCTGAGGAGTAAGTCCAATGTCTTTTTGCTTGGAATGGCAGTATCAGCCCCAGAGGAGACCTACATTTTATTTAGCATTCTGATAGACCATCTATACAGAGAAGTTCTTGGTAAGGTAAAAACTATTGCTCTTGATCTATACTGCTTACCTAAAAGACGGTATCCAAAACTAGACCTGCTTGACATCCTTATCAGCCAAACAGGCTCTCTGCTAACTTAGACAAAGCTCACCACCTCAGGCAGAAACAAAAATGAGATCACACTTCAAACTGTCGGCTGACTACTCTGCCAGTTAATGAAGACACCTCCATCACACCCATTCAAGAAAATGACCAATGGAGGAGGAGGAGGAGGTGGAGGAAGAGGAGGGGGAGGAGAGTCAGCAGCAGCAGGTGCAGCATGAGACATATATGTGCAAATAAACTGATGAACAGGAGGAAAGGAGCGCTGCAAACTTAAGAATACACATCCAAAGCAAGGAAAAATTATAGACAAAACAAATAAATTGAGGAAGATACAATCCCTCCCTTTCAAAAAGAACTCAAGGAATAGATAGATGAACTAAACAAGAAATGCTACTAGTCCCAAGAATGTGGACAAATCTCACAAACAAGTGAAAAAAGCCACATATAAAAGAACACGTTTTGTATGATTCTATTCATGTGAAATTCAGAAACAGGTAAAGCTAAACTATGTTGTTGGCTGTTACAATAGCCATTAAAATAACAAGAAAGGAGGTGGGGTTTCTGGAGTGCTGGTGATGTTCTATTGGTTGATCTAGGTCATTGTTACACATATGCATTCAATCTGTGAACATTTATTGAACTGTTACTTAAGATATATTTGTTATACTCCAAATAATAAGACTTTATTTATTTTTTTATTGAGTGATAGTCAGTTTACAATGTTGTGTCAATTTCCAGCGTCGAGCACAATTTTTCAGTTATACATGAACATACATATATTCATTGTCGCATTCTTTTTCGCTGTGAGCTACCACAAGATCTTGTATATATTTCCCTGTGCTATACAGTATAATCTTGTTTATCTATTCTACATCTACCTAGTTCTAGTTTTATTTTAAAAATATGTATACACGTGCATATAGCACTAGGTAGGGTTTTCTGATATATATGTATATAAATGTGTCTGGACATGTAGGGAAAGCAAGAATATGACTATCAGAGCAGTTCTCCTACCAAAGGTGACGTAAAAGGAATGAGGCTAATACCATGGCAACTTCTTTATTGCCACTATTTCACCTGGTTCTTATTCTATACTCAGACAGATTTCTTAAGTCAACATCATCTGACTCTGAAGAATATAACAGTAGATATTTCAAGACGGATTTTGGACTTGAGCCAAGACATAGTAGTTCAGCTGCATCCAGTATTTTTTTTTCTGAAATCACATTCCAATTATTATTTGAAACTTTGATCGATGTTAAATCAAATTAAATCCATAATTTTCAGTGGCCTATTAGATCTCCTTTTTTGTAGTATTATTATTATTTTTGCCTGAAATTACTTCAATATTTTACTTCATGTTATTTTCCATGGATTTTTTTTTATGCAACAAGATAAAAAGAATTCTGATGGCATGTAGAATACTAATTATACCGCCTCTAGTAAGTAGTGGCTTTCTGAAACTTTTCTTAAGGCCTACTTTGCATTACTAAGAGAAGAGAACATGCTAAATTAAATAGGAAACATTGCTCAGAGGCAGACTGCAGAGTTACCTAGCTCCTTTAATGATATTAAAGTGATTAATACTGTACAACTTGATAAATGTGACATTCTGTTATAGGCATTTTGTTATCTGAGTATTAAAATGTTTAACTAACTTGCATCATTCACATCATTACAACCCAATCCACCAACATAGTGCTTATTTTTCTAGCATATTCCTTCATAGCAATATTACAGCAGATAAAGACAGTGAGGGGGCAATCCTTAGAAATAGCACGTTTATACATACTCTAGGTAGTATAGTATTGATGAGACCATCTTGAATTTATGCCATATCTGCCATTAAGAAGCAGAGAGTATATCCAAATTTTCTACTTTTATGTTTAGGGAAGTCCAAGCTATACAGGACAGATGGAAGAATGTAGTTTTCAGAAGATGAGTGTGGCACTGTCTAGTTGGCTTGCTTCATCTTTGTTCATTTTTGGAAATGCTTGAGTTATACATACATTCAGGGCTTCAATGTATCTAATATGCCACTGAGGTACCTCCTCCTAACAAAAGTCCTTAACATTTTATTACAATGAAGATAAATTATTGTGGGGGTTTCAGGAAACCAAGATTCGAGAGGGTTAAGTAATTTAACCAAGGGTCTACCGACAGTAATGAGATTATGACTAATACTAGAACAAGCAGTTAATTTTATCACTTACTGCACTAAATTCTGAATGTAGCAAAACTGTTTTAAGAAAAAGTTTAAAATATGCTTTTAAAATTATATTAGCTTGTTTGAAATAATTCAGGGCTTCCTCTCCTTTCAGAATTTTCAATCGATTTCATGGTACCTCCAGAGCCTTAGACTGAAAGGGAAAATCATTTCACATTAACAGAATCACAGCAGCAATTAACATCAGTGTGTCCTGACTGACCCCAGTGTTTTAAGTGTATCACTCAAAATCCCATCCTCTGAGAAGGAAATTACCTGAGAAGTTATAGATAAATTTATTATGAAAATCAGAGTAGAAGAATAAAAGGCAAGATTTAGTCATATGTAATTATTAATCTTCTATAACATTAAACTTCCATTTCCTTTTTAGATTCATTAATAATGAAAACATAGCAAAGACAGTTTCTGAAATGATCATAGCTATGTAAATAAAGGACTTCATTTTAGCAATTAAAATCCTGAAAGAAATACTAAGGAGCTGAGTGCAAACAGGCACAGGGTAACTTCCGGAGCCCTGCAAAGCTAGATTGTGCTAATGGCTGCACAACTACATAAATTTACTGCTATTTAACTAGGTACTTAGGAGGGAAGACTTTTACAGAGTGTAAATAAGGCTATTTTTGAAAAGACATTGGGAACGTTAAAAATAAAATCCAGTAAACTCCAGCTTTAAAAATGAGGAGATCAGAACAATATATAGTCACCACAGTACGGGTAGGATTTCCAAAAGCTGACACGTTTGAGCAGGATCATCAGGAAGCGAACGGAGACAAAAGACCAAGCAGAACACTGTCAGTGGCAAAAGGGTTCAAAGACAGCAGACCTCAGAAATAACCAGAAAAACAGACAGCCTGACAATAAAGGGCATAAAACCTACTCTCTGGATACAGCTGTGGGTGCAGGAACTGAGGTGACATGGGCTGGCAGAACAATCCTTCTGATGGAAGGATTTTGTTTCCGAGGAGTAGAAGGTAAGTAGAAGAGACAGAGCTACAGAAGTAAAGTATTAAACAGTTCAGCCAGGTCTTCGTGAAGCAGGTTTAATCTGAGGCAGCAGGGAGACCAACACCTTTTCTTTGCAGAAATCAGCAAGCCCACCACTGTAGCAAACATGTCTGCCTGAATGCATCTACAGGGTGAAGGGCTTGTTCAGGGAAAAGGAGTTCTTCCAGAGATCAGTATGTTTTCTAAAAAAGGGCAACAGTACAGCATTAACACAAAGTTTCTGTAAGAAAAAAAAAGACTAGACAAAAACCAGCGTCCCTCCCCCCAAAGAAGCCATTAAACTGAGGTAAACATTAGCAACTGTTCTAAAAATGTAAAGCATTTTCCTTTATCTTGGAAAACAATAGAGTAGAAACAGCAAATCTCAGAGGTGTGACAGTAAGATGAAATGTTGGTTCACAGAACTAAGAAATAAAGAAAACAAAATAGACTATTAACAGGCATGAAAAAAACCGTAAGGAAAATAAAGAATAAACACTGTGGGAAGCTCAGTAAGGGACATGAAAGATGATTAAGAAAGCTAAAAAATGGAATAGAAATAAAGAGTTCTAACGGATTAGAGAGGCACAATTCAGGACTTAGGAAAGTACGTGGTACAGAGTAGCTGCTATTAGTAAAAGATAGTAAGAGTTACCTGTTAGTATTGTCATTGCTGTTACTTGTTTTCACTACTGCTATCATTAGTGTCGGTATTGAATGAATGCGTAATTGAGAATGGCCTTGATTAAGTTTTCCTTAGAAAATAATTCAAATATTCTCAGTACAGCTGTCATTTGACTTCAGATCATCATCTAAAAACTAAGAGACTGAATTGTTTTTATGAGGTCTCTGTTGAAACAGAGGAGAAATAAGAGGCCAGGCCATTACTGGAAAGCTGGAACATCATTTGTGTTCTCTATTAAAAAACTAATTGCGTTAATTTTTCTCTATGAAGGAGAAAATTTCCTTCATGTATTTATATGAAGAAATTATTTCAATTTAGGGCAAGCTCTTTTGTTCCCACTGCGCCACTTCATTTTTCCTAAAAAGAAATAATTCTCTATCTTAGAAAATCCTCTTTGAATCTCTTCCTGTATGTAAGATTAAGGAGGATTTAGGAAAAGAAGATATTCTTGTTTGAAGGACATATAGACTCTATAAATTAGAATAATTTTATGAAAGTGAACAATGAAATAATAAATCATTAAAGAGGTGTAAAATACAATGGTGACTATGTACTTAAGGGTTGGGTAATTTGCCTTACAGATATTAACATTTATTTTATTCTGATTTAATTATGCAATTCTACATAACTAAATGGAGAATCTCACTGCCCTTAATGCAAATGCCTAATGATCTGTTATTTTATAAGACCAGTAAATATAAAGGTTCTAAGCAAAACAGCGAATGTTTAGAATACCACTATTATTTTCCTCAATTACTGTCTTCAAATATTAACAGTAAGTTCTTAAACCATGTCTTACTTCTCTGACAATAATGACACAATGAAATCAGTACCTAATTCTAAGTATTAAGGAGAAGAAATAAGTTTGGGAAAAACAAATGTACACATATCATTCTATAATTACAGAGACAATGAAAAATGTTATAGCTTGAATAAGGTAATTGAAAGCAAAAATCTAGTTTAAGTATGATAAGACGCCCTTCTTCAGGTTTGTCACACAAAATTAAGAGTATTACATATTTTACTGCTAAAATTCATAAAAATAATAGCATCTTGGAAATAGCCATATATAATCTACTTTAAAAATTCACCATACGCATGTGATAAAACTGCATGAAACTGCACGTATGGGTGCCTACACACACACAAGTAAACATAAGCAAAACCTGGGAAATCGAAACAAGATCAGTGGAATATATTAACATCAACATCCTACTTGGGATATTTTACTACAGTTTTGGAAGATTTTGCCACTGTGGGAAACTGGTTAGAAGATACATGGGATTTGGAGAGGGTACAGCTCAGTGGTACAGTGTGTGCTTAGCATGCATGAGGTCCAGGATTCAATGCCCGGTACCTCCTCAAAAATAAATAAATAAATAAACCTAATTACCTACCCCCCGCAAAAGAAATGTTAAAAAGAAGTTAAAAAAAAAGTCACTAAAAAAAAAAAAAAAGACACATGGGATTTCCTTGCATTACTTTTTAGCAGCTATACGTGAATCAATAATTGTCTCAAAATAAAAGGCTTAATTAAAAATTATATGCAAAAATTAAAATAAAATACTGTCTCATAAATCACCCCCAAAGTATACTTAAAAGAAGCACATATTAAAAACTTTTGATCCAAAGCTGCAGATGTGAATTTTGCCTTTTTTCCTTCATAAACCCAGTGTTTTGAATGACTTTGAATAATTTTAAGTTAGTGGTGCATTTTCCCATTACTTTCAGCCCCATAAGCTTTCTTTATGCTTGTTTTATGAATTTAAGTTGCCCAAGGGCATTTGTGTTCTTGGATATCCCTTTAAAGTAACAAAAAACATAAAATGTCTTCTTTCTGAAACCCTGTGTCATGCCACAACACAGATGAACCTTGAGGACATTATACTAAGTCAGTCACAAAAAGACAAATACTGTATGATTCCACTTACATGAGATGTCTAAAGCAGTCAAACTGATAGAAACAAAAAGTAATTTCCAGTGGCTGGGGTACAGGGGAAATGAACTGTTCACTGGGTATAGAGTTTCAGTTTTGCAAGATGATAAAGTTCTAGAGATCTGTTGCACAACAAGGTGCATATAGTTGACATCACTGAACTGTACCCTTAAAAATGATTAAGATGGTAAAAAAAAATGTTTCTTTTCCTTTTATTCCACATGAGCCTCACCTTTCCTAAATGGGAATATAAACCACTGTCTGGCCAATTAGTATATTTTGTTATAAATGATTTACTCCAGATTAGTTTCATTCACAGGCATGATCTCGCTCATGGTAGCCAAAAATGGTTCCCTTTGGCTACAGACTCGCATTTTGCACATTACAACCCCAGAGAAAGAAAAGCAGACTTTGCATCCAGACAAGGGCAGAGAAGTGATATAAGAAAGACCAAGTGCTTCCGAGAGCACTGAACATATATATAGCCCTGAGCTACGCCTCAGAACAAATCACACTCAGACCTCCCAGTTCCCTAGGACAGTAGTTACTTCTCTGATGCAGGCAGTTCAGTTGTGGTTCTGTCACTTGCAACCAAAGGAATCCTGTCAAAACAATCCAATAAACAGATACATTTTAATTTCGGCTCTCTACTAATGCTTTAGATGATTTCCCTCTGTTTAATTAGCTAGTTTAATCTTGGTTGAAATCCAAATAACAGTCTCATATGGGCAATCTGTACCTTTAAAACTGGTACTTTTCTTCTTGTTACATTTAATTTTGTTAGCTATTTTAGTTAGAAAAAAAACAAAAAAAAAAAACCCAACCTGTCAGACAACACAGAAAATAGCTTCCAGACACTCTTACAAGTGATGAAGTTTTCTTAGCAGTATATATTCTCTACAGTTTAAAAATACTTTCAGACAACATACAAAATCATCATCTGATAGAGATTTCCCAGCAGGATATATTCTGCACACATGCTATCTTAAGCAAATATCAAAGAGATTTAAAATAAGAAAGAAATCACTAAGTTCATCAGATTTTAGTTGACAATGGTATTATGGCACATAATCAATTGTTAGTTTAAATAAACCCATGTAATTATCCTGTTAGAAATAAAGTAATACTCCGATAAAAAATGATCATTGAACTTGACTGCGTATCAATTTGCCTGATTTAGCCTGACATACCTACATTCAGGCAGTGGCCACATAGATGCTTCCTGATACGTAGTTAAGATAAAAGCGGATGATTGTTGAAACCTACGCAATTCACTTCCCCTGCAGGTATTTTTAAATTTTGGGTAAATTGTCAAGAAACATTCTTGCATTCACTATTCCCTTAAATCTTTTATTCTCCTCACAATTAATTACAGAGAGGAGGCAAAGAAGAATTTCAAGAGGTTTTCAAGATGCCACTCTGCAAACTTGCACACATCCCTTCTTCATGTAATAGTAATATAACTGAACTATCCCTTTCACTGGTGATTCAATTATCACACCGTAACTAGTAATAGACAATAGGAAAGAAGGAAGTTATCACTTTCAAAAGCGTTCATGATCTTTGAAAAACAAAATGTAAAGATAGTAGTTGCCATACAATTTTGAGACATTAACACAATGAATTTATCTCACCCATTGGAGCAAATATGTCAACTACATGATAGAACTGATCATGCATAAAATTATACCTCATTGTCTAAAGAAAAAAAGAAAATAATCTGTTTTCTAGTCCATGGGTTTCATTCCAGTTACAAGAGCTTTTAAATCCCATCAACTCCTATAACTAAAGTTACAGTCAAAGATTTTCTTTGTTGTTTTCGCTATTGATTTTTAAATTTCCATTCTCCCCAGATACAAGCAACAAGTCACTTAACTTTATGAGACTGATTGGAAGCTTATTAATTCTGTATGAAAGTAATATCATCCACTAATGTAGAAGAACCTACTTTAGGAATGGAGCAGACTTATGATACTCTGTTTGAAGAATGACATGTACTTCTTCATTTGAAAACTTTGACTACATGACTATTTTTAATGATCATCATTAACGTTCCTGTAGTAAACTTCATGGTAACTTGGACTGCTGTTGGTAAGAAGCTAAATTTTGATGATCTTCCAACAAACAGAAGGAGGGCCATTATGCAGTGTTCAATGATAATTGGTTTAGGTGCAGTTTCTTAGGTCAGTAGGTCTATGTTCAAATACTCTGAAATGAAAATAAGACCTTATAGTTTCAAGACTTAAGAGTGAAAATTTCATATTCATTATGTAGAAAATGGACTTTGGCTGGCAGTACATTACAGAGTCCAATGTTATTGGGTAAGCTGGGTAGGAGGACATACTGCAGGGCCATGTGCATAGGAGATGCTCAGGAAACCTAGTGGAATCCATTTAACATAAACGTTCAAAACATGAGAAAGATAACATAACACATCTATGACAGTATGATAATTTCTTTCAGTAACTTTGTGTGACCAAACCGTTCATGATCTAAACCTCCCCAATATTTTGGCTCCTTCTCTTAAATGTAGAATGAATGACTCATTCATTCATTTAAAAATACTCATTGAGCTTCTAAAATGTGTCATTTGTTACGGTAGAGCAACAAAAGAAACATGGTCCTGCTCTCATGGAGTTAACTGCCTAGTGGAGGAGACAAACACTAAATATATAAATCATAAACAGCTGTATAATTTTGACTAATGCTCATTATGTTAATTATGCCATCTGGTACTTGCTGCTTTATCTGATTGTATGCCTTTCTAGATGTCATGCTCCTGGAGGGTAGCCTGGGCCTAATAATAAAATAGTTATGATTAATTTTAATACATTCACATATGCACCCCCCAAACTAGTTGGTAACCAAAATAGGGATCAAAACATTTACCGTAAGAACTCTGATTCTCTAACAGAAAATCTGCAGCATTCTGCATTATTTCCCAGGCTTCCAAATGTTTCTTTAAGTTAAAAAGCAAAATGTCACAGAGGTCTTCACATATCTGTGTGGTACAAGACTTGGCACATATCTTAAAGCTTTTATATCTCACTTAAGTAGTCACTCGCAGTCCCATGCTGTTGCACCATGACTGACGGTGGTCATACATCTCTTTACTATTTTTTGTAATTGACGTAGTCATCCAAGCAGGGAGAAAGGTCGAGGACACCCATCATCATTCCTGCTTTGTGCCACCGGAATGTGAAATGATCACAGGGGTCCAAACTGATTCTACATCAGGCTGGGCCTTGTTACATTAATAATTTCTGCACAAATAAATGAGGTGCTGCTGAGAGACCACAGGAAACGAGAATGAAAGCAAAGCTGGAGGAAGGCCTTTGATACCTGCATAGAGACAAGACAGTCTTCCATTCAGGAAACAGGACGAAACTCAGAGTTATACAGGAACTGTTCGAGTGGAGTGGAGCGGAGTTAGGACTGGCTATGGGGGACATCTCAGTTATTTAAAGGGAAGAAGAAAGAAGCTTTCGTGCATGTTCCTCTGTCATTCTTTCAGCTTGTGCTCATGCATATGTGTTTTGGGCTAAGATCCTGGTTCTGGAGGCAAAGCCTTGGCTTTGAGATCTGCTTTTCCATTCCCAGTCTGACCTTGGACAAGTTACACATTCTGGGAAAAGAAGAGCTCTTCAATTATTCTGTTCATTATATGCAAAACATGTTAAAATATGTTTAACATGTTTGGCATCAATGGGTGTCTCTTGTATTTTTATTAAGTCAACTTTAGATAGTGAAATCTCTTGCACTCTAAAGCAGACTGCAACAACATCCCTGCTAAATGCCAATATCTAACTTAGTAGATTATTCATGAGTAACCTTTAGTTATACATAAACTGTGAAGATTTTAAGATTGTGTATCCTTTGCCTGTAAGAAAGGACTTAGACACATTTAAATCAGTTCCCAGGTCATCAGGCAAAATCTAGTCATTCATCAATAGGTGACCAGGATGGCTGGGACATTCCCTTTAGCCTCACTCAATGGTTAGACAGGTTTCTTCCCAACTCAAGGTCTCTTTTCTCCCTCCTCTGGAAGCATTTACTTCACAAAAGTTATAACTGTAACCACTTCCTCTGCTTCTACGAGATATAAATCTTCTTCCAGTCTCTTGCCAGGTTTACAAGCCAGGATGTCTTTCTTAAAGATCTGGGAGCCATTCCTTTGAATTGTAATCATCCAGAAAGACAGAGATACTGTCTCCCTGTCTCTGGGTGGGGGATAGAAAGCTCACTTCCATACACACACAGATGGCCTAATAACAATGACCAGTGTCCCTGCTGAAGTCCTCCAGCACCTTCCCACTAGCTCAGCCCAGCACTTAGACTCTCCTGCCTTTTGTTTCAGCAGCAGTTGATTTCAAACTCTCTCCCCTATTGCAACAGTTCTGAATAAAGTCTTCCTGCCCTGTTTAACTCTGTCCTGTGTAATTTTTCTTTTGCAGGGGGCGCAGACGCAATACTTGGTGATGCACTGTGTTGATCCACTTAAAACTCTTTGCTCTCATTAGCTTAAAAAAAAAAAAAAAAAGAAAGAAAGAAAGGCTCAAATTAAGATCCTGCTCCTTATGGTGTAATCAAGGAGATAAGCAGTGCTTCCTTCCAGCTGATTTTATTAACATTAAAGTTTTATGAAAAATTATGAAGATCCCTAGAGCTAAATACCCAATTAAAATAAAATAAGCATGGCAGGATGTCTATTATGATGTTTTTCTTAGAAGAAAATTCCTAATTATAGTGCGGTAGCCTTCTGCCTGGGCTCAGCACTGCTGTGGGAATGGATGGGAATCACAACTCTAATTAACAGGTAGGTGCTTCCAGGATGGTGCTAAACTAAAAATAAGTAAAGCCTCATCTTTCAAAAGTCAAGTTTTCTGGAAAGGAAAACACAATGACTTGAGTCATTCTGACCCTTCGAATTGCACTGATATTTCCTTCCTGGAGACTGGGTACACCTTGTCTTTGTTTCCCGCATATCAAGTTGTCACAACAGGAAAACATAATTTGTATTTAAGGCTTAATAAAATAATTTCATGAGACCTAGTTAGTGTCGCAGCACATTAATTAGCTTTAGTAAAAGAGTAAAGGATAATTTGGGTTTCAAGTCTGCAGAGGTATCTTTCAAAATGCATTAAAAGGTGTTAAATTTTTTTTCCTGTCTGAGCAGATAAAATTATATAAATGACATATTTTTAGTCCCAAGAGGCAAAGGTAGAATTCCAAGAAGAAAATGGATGAGAGTTGAGGAATATAACTGACTGGTACATTCAATGAGTTAAAAAGCTGTATTGTATAAATGAGCAAAACTGTACACTCCAAATCCCACTAGCTTTTGGTTTGTTTTCATGACTCTGTTTTCAACATTACTGCTCCCAATACTGGAGGGTATTTAAAATATGTTCTAGATAATGTTTACATGGTTTTTATTAAAGATAACTTAAAATATTTACATGCATATCATATCTAAATTTTTAGATTTTGTAGGGCTAATCTCTGGCATGTTCATTGTGGAAAGAATTCATAAAAAGGGAAATAACTTGGAATCACAATCTAACACATGGTTTATAGGACAATTAGCTATTTACAAGGAAAAATACATTTAGATCCTTATCTACTTTATAGCTTATGTATAGATAAGCTTATGTATAGATAAGATCTATACATATAGCTTATGTATAGATCTAACATATATGTATGTTAGATACATACATGCATATGTATATATGTATGTGTGTACATATATGTGTGCATCTCAGATGTATTAAAGACCCATTTCTTACTAGAATCACCCGTTACAACAGAAAAAAAATACTTTAAAAATGTGGGTAAATATTTACATTTTCTAACATGAGAACTCCTTTTTAACCAAAAACAAAAGTATAAACACAAAAATAAAAATTAGATTTTAGTATTATATTAGCATTAAAATATTCCCATATCGAAAGCACCATAAATAAAATTTGAAAGCAAACATTAAACTAGGAAAGTGATTCTTGCAATAATGATATCATGTCAAGAGTTATTATCTTTTATCAGTTGTACGTGGAATCTAAAAAATGATACAAATGAACTTATTTACAAAATAGAGACACACTCACAGACATAGAAAACAAATTTATAGTTATCAAAGGGGAAAGTGGGGAGGTAGGGATAAATGAGGAGTTTGTGTGTAGCAGATACAAACTACTATGTACAGAATAGATAAACAACAAGGTCCTACTGTACAGCACAGGAAACTATATTCAATATCTTGTAATAACCTATAATGAAGAAGAATACACATGTGTCACTGAATCACTATGCTGTACACCAGAAACTAACACAACATTGTGAATCAACTGTACTTCATTTTTTTAAAAAACGTTATTATCCTTAATGTATCATTAATCTATCATTGCTCTCCTCTCACCCTCATCACCAATTCCAATCTCTTTTCCCTTCCAACTATCTCTTGAATCTTGATTCTCTTTTTATATCGTCAAGACAACCACTCTGATCCAAAATACCGAGAACTTCTCTGTATTTCTGCAACAGTTACCTATCTGACCATGTCTCATCTGGCCACTCTCCAAACAGTTCTCCACGATAGAATATAAGTTATCTTTTCAAGGCCCAAATATGATCATGTGACTCTCCTTTTCCCCCTCAGTGACATCCAGTGCTCTCAGAATAATAATGCTCTTAGAGTAATGCATTCCTCTCCTGCTTTCTCTCTTATCGCTCGCTGTCTGTGCTCGAGCCCTACTGGCTTCCTCTCTCCCTTAGTGCCCTTCCCTCCACCTGGCATGATCTCCCATCCCTCACTCCCATTTCTTCTCCTATTTAATTATTACTCAGCTTAAATATCACTGCCTCATGGATACCTCCTCTGACTACAGCAGGACTCGTATATGTTCTCCTGGCTCTAGGCACCATTCTTCCCCACTGTTTAACCCAGTTTTAATTTTACATTCATTTATTCATCTAAATACATGTCTCCAAAACAAATCTGGGAGCTTTCTGAAGGCTAAGACTTCTTTTCATTTTATCTCCAGCATCCAGCATGCTGTAAATGATGCTGGCCAGGGCTGTCTGGAGATGGGAGCCTTGATGTACATCACATGCCTATGAGTAGATTCCAGATTTTCAGGAAAGACAAGAGACTTCTAAAGATCCTACTAGAATCAACCTGGTCTTTAAGTCCCTGCTTTAAAGCCTGTTTCTGCACAGTGATATACTGAAAGGGAAAAAATGAATAAAACATGTACCTACTAAAAGAAACAAATGTAGTTTCTTCTCTCAACTTTCTAGTTCCCTACCTAGTACCACTAATTTTCTTCCTGACATATAGACTCATTACTTAGCAGCGTCTCAGACTCCTTTCTTCCTTTTTCTGGCATCCCTTTCAACACACTTCATTTCTTTTTTTTACAGGTGCTTCCTAATTATCCTTTTGTTTCCTCCTCTCTTACTGCTTGGACCCTACTTCAAGTCTGGATTCTTGCAAATGTTTCCATTAGGGGACTTAGTACTAGCACTCAAAGAAGCCACAGAAGGTTAGATGCAGATGAAATATAAACGGCTACATCAGAACTCCAGGAGAGACCAGGAGGACATGTTCACAGGATGCTGGAATCCATTTCCCTCCTCACTTCAATTGGAGAAGCTCTGCTTTGAGCTGTTATATATTAGGTTAAGTAACCGTTTACTTGAAAAACTTTCTGCAAACGGGAAAAAAAAGTTTGAAAATCACTGTTCTCAATCACCCGAGGTTGCCCTTTCTGCACAGCCCTGCCAATTCAAATGCTACTCATCCTCTGAAATCTAGTTAAATTTCTACCCCACAGATGCATCTTCTATCAATTCCAGGGCAGCCTGACTCTTTTTTGCAAGGTATTACAGAGCTCAGTAGAGCACACAGATTGGGGTTGAGTATTGTACTTGGTTTCCTAATTTATTCTTTTGTCAGTTACAGATTCCTTCCTTCATTTAGCTAATTAGGTATTTAGTTATTTTCACTCCTTTTCTATCGACAGTTAGATTTTAAGTTTAATCTGGCAAAGATACCAACAGATTTTTTATTTAGCTCACTATAACTTGTGTTGGGATAATTAAGGATGACAAAATCTGATTAAATGATTATAATTTTAATGAGGAAGAAAAATAAATATGTTGTCTTAGAACAAATGGGAGCCCCTCTTCGGGATCCCAAGTTGAAAAAGATCTAGAAGTTGAAGGGAAAAGTGCTATGACAAATTGGGAGGGAGTCCCATGGGCCATTTGTGTGAGGGACACGAAAGCTGAGGCACACTCTTGCTGCTTAAATGTCTTTGTCAAAACAGCTTCTGTGTATGTTCATGTAAGTTATCTAAAAAGAAGAAAAAAATTAACCAAGCATCAAACATACTTTGTGTTCATTCTGACAGTTTGTCTCTCTATTAAAGAAAATCATGTATGTTACTAGAAGCCGTATTCTACTCTTTTCACGTATAAACATTTTTGGAGAATGAAAACGAACACTGATATTACCTTTGTCCTCCACATGTTTGCCTTCCATGTACTCTTTCCTCAACTTCTTGATCCTATTTTTTTGGGAGGGTGGGGCTGGGCATTAAGAAGTACATGATAACGAATTAAATAATTCCTATAGCAGAGTGCTGGTGTGCACAAGCTGCACTGATTGAAAAATTGCCTGTTTGATGACAAAATAAACTTGAAAGTAATTGCAATTACACAGAGAAGGCACAATATTGCTACACTCACATCACCTGAGTCTAGCTCTAAGTTGATTGCAGCTTTGTAATTTATTCCTTCTGTGGTACTGTGAGACCCATGCTACAACTGCTATGAGGCTTTTCTGTCACCCCTCAAGATTCCCTTCTGAGGGTGTCCCAGAGCTCTGCCCTTGTAGAAAGTGTAATGAGAAATAACATACAAACTAAAAACAAACAAACAAACAAACAAACAAACAGAGACAGGACTAGTGAGAGTTGGCTTTATGGCTTTTTAAAAAGGAATACTGGAAGGAGCTGATTTCACAAGGAAGATGCTTAGATTTGAAGTCTATAGACCAGCTACGTGACCGTGAGCAAACCACATTATTTGTGTCAATCTTCTCACCCATTAAATGGGGAGAATAAAGCACTGCCTTTTCAAATATAAAATGCTGGTGTGAAAGTCAAAGAACAGTTATATAAAAGTATTAAAATATTTACATATATGATATATTATTTAAATGAGCAGTTTAAGAGATGTAGAAAAAATGTATCTCTGATTAAATGTTTATTTTCTACAAATGTTCCAAAAACCAAGGAATGACATTTATTACATATAGAACTAGCTATAGGTAAAAGATTTATTGAGGAGTAAAATCAATTGACAAAATAATAACTAAATAAAAGTGTTTTTTGGTATAAATTTGAAATATCACCCAAAGATACTCTTAACTTTCAACCAGTAATTTTCAAGTAAAAAAAATCAAATACTCATTTGAGATCAGAAATTCTCAATGGAATTATGGTGTATCAGAATCTTGGGTAAGATATATAGATACTACAATTTGAATGAAATTATGTATATATTCTAAAATTATCATTGCTCTCATTTATTTTTACCATATTTTCCCAACCTAATTTAAAGTTTTAAATAACAGCAAAGAAGGACATTTGATTAGTAAGTAACTTAAAAGACACCATGAAATCCAGTTTTCAGTAATTTACTTTAGAATTTAGGACTTCTTAAACTCCTTTATCAGGAAAATTAAGGATGGTTTCAAATGAGATATTTTCTTACTTCTGAGTTCCTAAAATGATTTGTTTTGGTCTTTTTTGTAAGACAAAATGGTCAAACTACATTTTAAGGAATTAAAATCACTCAATTCTAAATCAGAAACATTATGCTAAGTTCAAAGTGGTGAGAAAACACAATAAGCATTCTTTTATTGCAACAAGTTTGTAATGACTGTATAAATGACTGATACCCTTCGCAAAATAACCATGCCAACTTTATAATAAACATTATAATGTGCCTTTGAAAATCCTAATAAGAAATGTATAGCAACAACTAAAGAGAATTTAAGAGCATAAGAGTAAACTCTGAATAAACTGCAAAAGTTACCATAATCATGAATGAGTAATCAACTCCTTAAAAATTGATTTCTAAATTAGTTAAAAATTCATTAAGTAGAATTTATTAAAATGCCTTTTAAAATACTATGCAATTCCAGAAAATATATCAACTTTAAAAAATGGAACTTAGTGGGCTTATCCCAAACTATCTGTGGTGGTTGAATAAAACTAGCCAAAAAAGTCTTGAAAAGGAAAACATAAAATTTCTTTGAGTAATTTTAATAGTGTGGTAATAGTAGAATAATAGACACATACATCAACAGAATAGAATGAACAATCCAGAAAGATTCCTACACATATTAGAGAAATTTAGTAAATTAAAAGGTAGTAATTCTAGTAGGTGGTTAAAGGATAAATTATTCAACAGATGCTGTTAGGACAATTGTCCATAATTTAGGAAAAATAAATTTGACTCCTAATTTAGAACACATAAATATAAATTTTAGATGATTAATTATATATACTTAAAAATAAAAAACTATAGACGTATTAGAGGAAAATTACCTTTTTTCTATCTTTTTTTTTTAAATGGTAAACTTTAGAGTGTACTTTGAAAAATGAGAGAAAAGATTTTCAAAGAGGAAAAGACTGTGCATGTGATGCGTATAAACAGGAAAAAACCCCAAATGGACCCTAGGAATTCTCTGCTTCTGTCACTTTGGGACTTACTTTATTTTCATAAGAAAAGACTCAGATTAATAAATTTTAGTCTTTGTTCTTTTAAGTAAGTTGTATCAAAGTCACTGAGTATGTTTGCCTGAGGGAATGCAGGAAACCTTTTGTTTAGACTTTCAGATGTTGTCTTCCTAAGTAGATCATGGAGAATCTTGCAGCAGAGGGGAGAGGGCTGGGTCTGGTGTCAGACCACCTGGGTTTGCATCCTGCTCTACCTAATGGGATCTAGCGTAAATCACTTAATATTTCTTTATCCCAGTTTTCTTACCAGTAAAATGTAGAAGATATGATGATAATGAAGATTAAACTAATTAGTATACACAACATGTTTGGAAGAATGTCTGGTGTACAGTAGCTACTCAAACATTTCACCATGAGGAGAAGTAGTAATTGAATATCAGAGAGTCTGTAGCCTGTGCTTCCTGGAAAGTAACAAAAACCAGCAGGACATTGTTCCACTTCCTGGAGCTGTCCCCTGGCATTCCCTCTGAAGGTTTAATTGTAGCTGTGGTACAACCTCTCTAATGGCCACGCCCCTCATCCTCTACCCCTCCCCCCATTTGCCAAGTGAGCAACATTATCTAGATGAGAATCTGCCTAACAACAGAAGATTCCTTTCTGGAGGCACAGAGTTGAAACCAGTGTAGGTTTCTCCTGGCTACTGTTGGGGTGTTGCATTGAATGAGAGAGAAAGAAAGTAGGTTTCCATGAAATCTTCTCCTCTGTGAGAATGAAAGAATCACAACTCTCTTTAGCTCAGAGACAAGAAGCATCTCCAAATGCAGAAGACACCAAGACAGCACGAAGTAGGAGCTCGGCAAACTGTTTCATGGACTTTGAAAGAATGAAGCAAGAAGCAAAAGGAGGAACTTAAAAGGCGAAGGAGACAGGCATCTGAGAAAGAAATGAAGCCCAAAGCACCAGAGATGGATATGCCTTTAACAGGACAAAAGACACTTCCTGTGTTACAGTAAGAGGGAATGAGGACAAAGGGGAGTGCAGACACAGGCAGGACTGAGGACCCAGGTGGTGACAAGATAAAGGACGGCCCACAGTATGACTTCTAAGTAACTAAGTAAGTAAGGTAAGTATTGGGAGTAAGATGGTCAGGGAACTTGCTTGTTCGCAATTTAACTCCGCTTGGTTGAAGTGAGTAAATCTGTAGTTCTAATTTGCATAATCTTTCCTTGAGTAAAAATAGAATGTAAAAACTCAGTCTGTTCCAGATTTAGATCCAAAGTGGAATGAAAGATTTGACAGAAATCATCTTCTAAGATGAACTTGTCTTTAAATGGTGTAAACAAATTTCAAAAAAGAGTATCTCCAAAAACATATGCCTCCTTTTTCTGAAACCAGGGTGACACCTTCAAATTCTTTTCAAATCACTGTGCTGCCAATGATTTTTTTGGGAGGAAAAACCCTACTAATAGGGATTTTCAGTTGAAAATGTTCCATGTCATATTAGGCAGGCACTTCTACCTGTCCTATGGTAAATGTCACCAGCAGCGGATTACATTGGATGCATTTCTTGGCTGATTCATAGCAATCACTGATGCCCATGCCTGCTCTTACTTGCCCTTTCAATTACTACCAATATCCTAAATCTCACCACTCAAACCTCTAGTCATGTGTACAAAATTGCTCTAATAAGTATAATTGACACATGCTAATTCAGTTGTTTGAAGTTGTTAGATTTAATTTGCCATCCTGCAGAGAAAATTCATGTTACATAATTAAGCTACTGTATTAAATATTTCTTTTATTTATCATGCCTCAATTGAAAAGGTTGAAAAGGATAAGGAAAACATACAATATGTAAAAGAAAAGTGCTCATAACTTAGAGTTATCTTCATTACAACTTCTGTGCAAAACATGCTTCAAAACATCTTAATACAGGATCAAAGAATACATATTTTTTAATGTATTGAAAATCTCTGACTACAATTTTCTCTTTCTTTACACTTAAGTACTACTTTCCAGATACATGTTGCAGAAGCTACGGGAGAAACTTTCAAATCATCTATCTATACTTTCTTTATGAAGTTACCACCATTTACAAAATTCATTCCCTGATGAATGGTCGCCCCTGACTTAGAAATCAAAGGTCCCCATTCAAAATCAAATAGATGGATCCCTCTAACCTGAGAAACTGACATTAAATAATTTACTAGGCCCTCTTGTTGGCCAGGAAGCACTCTAGGAAACGTAACATGGGGTAAACCCCATTGTTACTTGATTCTTTAAGAACAGGAGAGCATCAGAGCAAATGGTAGAGCTGAGATTCAAACGCTGGCACGTCAGACTCCGAAGGCAAGTCCCTGCCACTCACCATACCAGTCAAATGACTTTAATGACTGGAGTTTGGTACCCTCCTGGTTAACTGATTTATCGCTAGAACAGATCTGACACCAAAACTGTCTCTAACTAGTGAGAGTTTGGCCCTTTAACCCTTAACCGCTGGTGTTAATTCTAGCATCTAGTGCGCTGGTCCCAAAGGCAGGTTCCATTTGTCCCTGCACATGACACCCCTTCACGTGAATGATGGCTCTGACTGATTAGGTCTGCTTCAGTGCAGCCTAAATAGACCCTATTGTTGCAACTAGTCACTTCCCTCTAAACATGCTTCTGCTGGATTGTACTCCTCTTAACATATAATAAGCAAAACTAAACACCCCACAGCACTGCAAGTGTGCCCTGATCGGCACAGCCTTCAATTTGGCTCACTGACTTGGCCTTTTGAAAATACAGTGTATACTTATTCTCTTAACTGACACGTATGCTCCCAGTCTTCACAGGCTTCAGGAACACGATGTGCTTGCTGTCTATACCTTCTCCTGAGCCACTGATAAGAATAAGAGAGAGAGAAGTCAACCCTGAGTAGCTTGCCAATAAAAGTCTCTCTCTCCATTGACACTTGACCTCATCCTCTGCACGTCAGGGGACTACAAGTAAACAACCATTCATGAACTTGTGTTTGAATCTAAGCTCCCTTTGAATCAGCCAAGTGATCTGCGTGAGGAATGTAACCTATCAACCTTAGTTTCTCAAATCCTCAAATTGGGCATGACAGTACCTCTTCACAGGTGTCAGAGCAATGTCTGCAGATTCTAAACTCGTCTTCATTCAGAGTAGATGCTCAATGAAAAGTATTTCCTTGCTGTTAAAAAAAAAAGTTTCCATGATATTGTTACAGAGATGAGTGTCAAAAAAGCCGATTTCTACAGTGTGAGTCAGGAGCTCTCCGCACAAGGCAGCATGCTTGCACACAGTGGATCTAGTGCATGTTGTAATCAACTAAACTCTCTAATGATTTGTTCCTTCACTACTTAAGCAACACCATCTTTGCATGTACTCGTATTAAGCATCTTCTGAGCTCTGGGTGCAGGGACACTGACGCTAAGAGATTGCGATGCCCACAACATCCGAGGCTAGTGTTAGGAATCCATTCTTGCTGCACTCTGACTTGTTCTATTTCCTCATTCAAATAACTCAGCTTTTGCCACCCCACTCTTCTGATCTGTAAAGTAGTGATGATGATATTGACCCATCTCAAAGGCATGCTGTGAAGAAATGCTAATCAACACTCGCAAAACACTTTGGAAACGCAAACTGCTATTTAAATGCTAAGTACATGTATTCAGCAGAGGATGAGAGTAATTTGGGATTAACGAGTCCTAGATGCTGAAATGGCCTCACCTTGCTCAGAGTGGGAAACCTTAGAAACAGCTTGACATCTGCTCAGATTTCATACTCTTCCTCTCACTCTATTGTGAAGCAACACAATTTTTGATGGATTTTCCGACTGAAAGCTAGAAATCAGCAGTCACTTGAATGCCTGTCTTTTCAAAAGGTGGAGGATATACTTTCAGGGATTGTCAGAAAGAGGAGTTACTAAATTGCTCAGGGGTGAAAAAAATAACTCCAGGTAAAAGATGGTATGTTAAGAAATCTGACAGTTCAAGACTCTTCTCTGTAAGAACTCACTATTCCTGATAAAGGTATAAGGCACTCTTCCCATGCAGCAAGGTCTCTTGATTTGGATTAACAGATACAGCTTGCTCTCAAATTCTAAACTGTCAGGGTAAGAAAACATTCTGAGGTTGCAAAACAGATTAGGAGTGTAAAACAGTTCAAAAACAAGAGACTACACAAGCCATCGCAGCCTTCTGCTAAGGCAGCTCTTACTGGAGCGGGGCCGAACAGCTGTTGAGCGGAATCTCGCTAATGCACTGGTACCCCAGGAAGGAGGTGGCACGTTTCAGAGGCCTCTGCAAAGGACGCTGCTAAATATTCCTCCAAATGACTTTTTACCAACTTGTCCAGCTTAGCTTAGGATCTCTCCCTGGCTTTGAGGACCTCAAGAACATAATGTCTAAACCATCTGGAAACGTTTTTGAATTGTCTCTTTACCCCACCAGGGGCTTGTGGCAGGATTTGCATTTTCAAGGCTCTTCAATTCTAAACAGTTAATCATCTTAGAGGACAGGGATGTGCAAAGCTGGCAGTGTTTTCTTGGGAGACTTGATAGAGATTCAGTAGACGAAAAGAAATGTTTTCAGTCTGAAGTGGAAGGTTGCATTAAACATGAAATAAACACTTCTTCCTGTGCTGCCAGAGTCTAAAAATAGGCCCTTGAACAGATTTTAAAGGGCCATTCTATGCTTTCTCCACTGAAGCCACTAGCACTATTAGCCTGATTACTATGCAAAAAGAGGGCCAGATGGCTTGCCCTTGAACTGAAATCAAAGGGCCTTCTTTTATATGAACATGTTTTTCAAAGTGAGGGCTTCCTAAGGATGTAAAGGCCCCATGTTTACTATACAAAGGGACTCTGCTCGCCCATTACAAACTTCCCTTCTGGAGTCCAGGACTCAATTTTCTTGGCTCACTGAATAATGAAAAGCCAAGTTCAGTAAACTCATGGAAATGCCTCCCACAGACCTTATCTTCAGATTACAATGTGTCCAGGGAGACAGTCTCCCACTTAACCAATATCACATTCTCTATTAAAGGGTCAAATATGTTGGACATGCTATTCAAGTTTTCGGCATGGGCTTCATTTTGGCACTTGTTAGAAATGCAGACTGTCAGGCCCCACCCTGGACCTACTGAACCAGAAGCTGCAGTTTCACAAGATCCCCACGGGACATGGATGCAAGTGAAAGTTTGAGCTGCACAGGGTTGGTCACCTTCTATCCAATGCTCTGACTCCCTTGGTAGGTCTATTGTAGTCTCTCACATTCCTAAAAACAACTGAAATTCCTCCTGCTACAATGCAACATGGAATAGAACCAAATTCAATCTGAGAGTTATATAGCAATACCACACAGACACCTCATGTCAAACTTAACGAACACGTTGCTACTTATTGAACATCCACTACATGCATTTCATTCAGACGTGAAACAGACACACTCTCAACCAGAGCTCACAGTGACTAGACATATATGAAGCACTATGATGCTGGATGGATAGACACAGAGAAACGTGGCATCTAAGAAAGTCCTGAGACATTCTGAACAGCGAAACTAGGAGCATATGAGGTTCACTGAGAAACAGAGTAAGATAATCTTGGATTAGATATGACTTGCACTCCGTTCTACGGCATCTGGATTTTTAATCAGGGGGTGGGGCACAAATTCTAATACCTACAAGAGTCAGGAGCAAATGGGTGAAGGGGATTAAGTGAAAAGGTATCTGTCCTATGTCAAAGGACTATTCCTTAAACTCTAATCTGTCAGTCCCAATGTTGCCATACTTTCTGATTTTTTAAAAAACAGGCAGAAATCCAAATTTGCACGGTCTGTGCAATCTCCTAATGTTTAAATGCTGGTTACAACGACAACAAAACCGGTAATGAAAACACATAAAACGCCTCTGTGGGCTCAAGTCTGCAACCTCTACTTGAAACTCTTGGCGGTAGCCTCACAGCTGGGGTTCCGTGATGAACGGGACTGCACCACCTCCGGTGGCAGGCAGTAGGAGGAAGCACAGTGGCATGTGATGTGTGTTGAAGTAGGATCCTGCGTGCAGGGGCAGGGAGCTGTGAGAGAAAGGGGGACTAACTTCTGGGGCATTAAGGAAAGGCTTCCCAGGCTGAGGATGATGAGCAGAAGTTTCAAGAATCAAAAGGTCTGAGGAAAAAAGGGAAGAGAGGTAATGGGAGACAATAGTCCAGGTGAGAAAACCGAACTTGCAAAACTTAAAGGTTTGAGAGAGGATGATGTTTTGATGAAAAATGAGAATTCAGAATGGCTAGAAGCAGAGCATACAGAGGCAATAAATTTGCTTAATTTTAAATAGTTGGTGAATAATATCACATGGTTTCAAGAATGACCACTCTCCAGCCTGAGGCAGTATCTGCTTTTATGTGACGTATTTTAGATTTGACTGAGACTATACAGAAAATGCACACAGAAGTAAGAATTTTACATTTCACTGGGTATCAACTCATATTACTTAGGCTAGCAAGCAGTCTATAACAATTCCTTCAGTTTTTAGAAATTACTGAAGGGGAGGAGAATCTGCCTCTCCAAAATACGCCTTTTTGGTGTAGGATTAATTTAGAGTTGGTTATTTTTAAGAAACAGCAGATATAGGAGAAGTTCTGAAAACCAAGTATAAATTACCCCTTTCTAAGAGACATTTACATTTGTAAGAGAAATCTCCATTTAAAAGGGTGTCACCCTCTCTGTACCTCTGAAGAGGACATATGAAATCTCTAGAAACTCTTATCAATGGAGAAAGCAGCGACTTGAATCTGTATAACAACTCTGCCCTTGTTTACTGTGATTTTCCTGGTAACCTCCCTCCCATGACTGACCTCTTCACCCAACACCTTTTTTGTCTTTAGCTAGAGATGGTTTTTAAGGTGGTGGCTGGGCCATTTTAGGGAGCTACTTACTTTTTTTGGGTACCTTCCATGTGAATAGGAGGTATGCATGCTATTAAACGTCTGTTTGTTTTTCTCCTATTAATTTTTTATTATGGGGGGTGGGGGAGTCTCAACCAAGAACCTAGAAGGGTAGAGGAAAAATTACTTTTCCTCCCCTACATTACCCCAAAATGAAGGAAAGGCTTTTAAAAGACATTCAATGGGCATTAAATATTATCAATCAAGCTAACTTCATATTTCTTCCCAAGACAGCTTTTAACAACAGCTGTGATACTTTTATTTGCTGCTTTTTAAAGGAAACTTTTATGTCTATAGCTATATCTGTAATCTTAATTATAAGTGTTCCATCTGTGACTTTAAATTATTTATTTAACCTCCAATGTTAGCGAAAGAGCATTGATTAGGAACTTAAATAACTCTCCTCCTCTTACTCACCATCACAGAACTGATAGGAAACATTTTAAACGCTCTTTGGTGAAGAAAAAAACTCAACACAAAAATATCTACCAAAATTTCAGGAAGAAGAGAAATGATGAAATTTATTGGAGTATTAAAACCTGCTGTTAAGCATATTTTATTTAATTTTTCAATATGTGTTCTGGAAGTCATTAATGCAGTCAGTCTGCAGCTGCTTCTTTTTGAATACAGAGTGTCTGAATGGGCAGGCCACAGATTTCATGGCAAGTGCACAATTTTGGTTATGGTCACAAGGTTTGTAAATTACTCTGGCTTGTAATATTTTGTTCTCTATTATTTCTTCATAATAAATATTAGAAATAAAAACCCGCATCAATGGCTTTTATTTATTTTTATTTTTTAAGTTTAAAAACTTCAAAAAAATTGAACCACTCAACTGAGGTATGATTGACATGTAAGAAGCTGAACATATTTAATATATACGATTTGGTGAGTATGAGGACAGGCAGACACTCATGGAACCACCACCACCATTAAGGCCACAGATATAGCCATCACCACCCAAAGTTTCCTCCCATCCCTGTTGTTGTTGTTACTTTTAGTGTGTGTGTGTGTGTGTGTGTGTGTAGTGTGTAATGTGTATTAAGAGCACTTATTATAAAGGCTACACTTTTGGATAGGTGGTTTTTAAACCTCACTATGAATATGTGGCTGGGTTTGGGGTGTGTGTTGGGGGGGTGGTGCTTGTTAAAATGCAGATTTCCAGGCCTTGTCAAAAGGGTCCCAATGATTCTGATGCAAATGGTCCCAGAGTTATATTTTAAATGACTCTGGGCTGATGATACACTGAGTGTCTGGCCCAGCAGAATCTTTAAGAAAATTAACAACTTCTGCAATGTATCCACAGTGATATTGCCAATGAATGCAAGCCCCACTATGGGACAGACTTGTCTGATCTGCTCACTGTTGTGTCCCCACCGCTGAGATCAGCACCTGGCATAGAGAGGGCACCCCATAACCATTTGTTGAGCGAATACATGAAAGAATGAATTGACCTTGTCAGCACTTGCCTTCTGCACTTCATGCCCTTCATCTGATCCTCTGTCTCATACTAACCATCAGTCAGGTAAAGGACTGATGTCACAACCTGCTCATCCAAATAGGCATTTGCAGGCTCAGGATGATGACATTCTGCAAAGTCACCAGCAGTCTTGAAACTGTAATGTTGATTAGAGTTTTCTTGTCTGACCTCTTACAAACCTGAGAATGTATCTGAAAGAGCTGCAACCCCTTGGTGGACCACCATGAATCAGCAACTGCTTTCCAAATGCATTCTCTAACGTATCACATGAAACATGGCACCCATAGTCCTAGCAGAATGTTGTATGGGTCTGCATGATACTGAACTATAAGGGTCCTTTTTCTTCAGAACTTGTGAGCTTGTGAAATGTTTCTGCATTAGCTGTCATGCTCTGAAACCAATTTGGTGTGGTGTTGGAACTGGATCTAGAGGTGATGGGGGGGTGGGTGGACCCACATAAGCATATGATTTCTTTTATGAAATCTTTTATTATTTTTCTATGCCACCTGGAAATATTTTTATGAAACCTTGAAGTTACATAAAACACAGAAGGACAAACCAATATAGCTGCAAGTTTTATTCCTCCTTAGAGATTCAGAAGAGATGGAAAACTCATGGCATTAACCACTGGAGCAGGTCCAGTGCTACTTCAAATGTGCTTTTCATTTGTAAGGACATAGCACTAATGCAGTTTATATTTTAGACTGAATTGCTAATTTATCCTGTAAGCCAGCACATTTAGCATGAAAGTTCACAGTGCCCTTAACACCATGGCTAAAAGTAATCCTTCTGAAACTGCTGTAGCCCTAAATAGTGTGTAATCATTAGAATTCTACTGATAGCATATATTCAAGTATTGATTGTTATTTATTAACACCAGTTGATGGAACACTTCTCTGCTTCTCAATACTATTTTCAATGATTTCTCTAGCACATTATTTCTATTTTTTTCATTTTAAAGCAATACATACTTACTTTGCAAAATTTGGGAAAAACAAAAAAGTTGTCAAAAATACCCATGTTTCCAAAATCACATGAGAGTCACCATTAATATTTTGATGTACATGCTTTCAGTCTTTTTCTATATATTTGTATATAGTTGTGCATAAGGCGTATACAATTTCACAACCTACTTTCAAAGCTAGCTATTGCAAATAGTTCGTAAACATCATCTTAATGGCTGCATAAAAATTTCAACCATAATTTAAATTTTAAAAACTAGTGCAACATCCCACTTCATTAAAGAAACTTGGACACAGATACTGATTGTTTTTTTTAACCAATAAATGGACAGCAGCAACTCTTGTCCAGTTTTGGGAAATGTATTTGACCCTTATCACACCAGGCTTTTGTCTATAATGCAGTCGTCACTCTTTCTACACCCAATCAGTCCCATGTAACGTAATAACCTGTCATAACGAGGAGTCATTACATGTGCAGTTAAAATGCTGGATGTTTTAGAAGTTAAAGACATTTTAAACGGAACTTCAGAAGTGGAATATCACTTCCTAGTAACATTAAGCAAAGCACTTAATCTATGACATGATTTCTGATTTCTTTTTAAAAAGGGCAATGATGTATAAATGAAGATAAAGTTATCATGCAAACTGGCAGTGGCACTGACTACTTGAAATAAATAAAGATCAGCTAATCCAATCACAATTCACATGTACTTCAAAGACCAGCTCACAGACCTATGACTGCATCTGAGAAAAACATGATCTCAGCCCGTACCATGAACACCTGAATCACAGGTCAAGATTTGATGGGGAATGATGGTCTCCAAGCAAAGGTTTTCACTTTTTAACTTCTCTGGATCTCAGCTGCATCATGTGAAAATGGGGCAAACAGTACTATCGTTAGATAACAATATGTGAAAAACTTTTGAAGTTTAAGGAAGATTTTTCTGTGTTCTAAAGTAACATTACTTACATTAAAAAGTCACTGGAAGTGCCATTGGTAAACATGGAAGTACTTCTGAATATTCTTCAGCTTGCAAAAAATATGAAAGAAATATCTTTTGAATCTTTAAAGCAATAGTGACCTAAGGCCACCTAAAACTCATTCCCACAGGTGTCTAGATAACCTTAGATTAAATGACTTAAAAAAAGGAAGACAGAGGACAGTAAAGGTGTCCTTCTGATGTTTATTTTGTGACATTACTTTTCCCTAAGGTAATACTTAATTTCCTACACTATTGGTGGGAGTGCAAAACTGGTTCCACCACTTTGGAAAACTGTTTGGTAGTATCCAATATAGCTATGTATATCCCATGACCATTGATTCTACTCCTGGGTACATAAAAAAAAATTTAGTACGTTTCCTCACCAAAAGGTACGTATAAACATTTTCATAAGAGTAACAGCAGGTAAGAGCCCCCCAAAATAGCAATACCCTCAAACTGGAAACAGTCCCAATATCTATCAACCAGTCAAGTGAATGAATGCATCACGAGAATAAGCAAATCGTAACCCCATGCAACAACAAAGGAGACTCTCACAAACATACCACTAATGACAGAAGCCAGGTACGCGAGAGCAGATACGATACGAATTCAAATATTTAAAGTTCAAAGAGCTGAGGTTAATTCGGCCTGCCTTAGAGCTCTGGTACCTGAGTGGGTCTTTGAAGGTCCTTTTGTTTGGCTTATCTTCCCCAGCACCTTCAGCACCATGTCTTGCTGTTACAACCATTCTCACACTCATCTAACTCTGAAGGAGTTCTCCCTTTCTGCTTCAGCTGATGAACTCAAACTAGTGTCATCAGACCAGCTGTGACAATGATCAAAGGAAAGACCTAGTCTGGAGGAACAAGGAGCTAGCTCTTCATGCTAAGCTACCACTGCACTTTTATCTACAAAAGTTAATCTCTCTATTGTAATTAAGGATTTATTCTTTTGAGCAGACACGTGGAAATCCTATCAGTGCATATTAGTGAGAAAGCAGCATTAACAAGTGATGGATTGCGTGTGAAGGCTTTACCACATTGCCATGTAGAAGACAGAATGCAGGGCCAGTTCCAGGTACACTATTTCTGTTTCTTTATAAGTGGCTCCCTTTCCTCTTTTAGCCCACCTCCCCTTCCTGCCATCTCCTGTGTTTTGACTGATGAGAAATCCTAAATTCCACCCCCACAGGATCATTTGATTCTGCCCTGTTTTCCTGGAGCATGGCCCCTCCAGTACAACTGAAGATTCACCAAAGCAGCTATTAAGGGGAAGACCACTGATTTTCTATCCTAGGAAAGTGGAGATTTGAGACTTTCAACCAGTCTAGGAGCCCCTATCTGATAGCAGCAGCAACTGCCAGGGTAAGTTTTGCCTTAAAAGTAAGGTTTTGATGATCTTGAGTTTATGCTTTCATTAGTCTCTTAATATTATGTAATTAACTCCTACAGCAACAGCAACAACAAAAACCCTTTAAAAAGAGATTGATTTTGATGCCTTATTTCAAAATAATTTCCTCAAACACAATCACATAGGAATATTTTATTTCCTCTTTAGCTAAAGGTAACATTTCAGGAAAGAGAGGTTTCGATTTTCCAGTTGGAAAAGAAAAATTATAAACAAAAAGGCCAAGCTTTCACGTCAGAGAACAAATGTTTGAGAGTCACCAAATAAAATCATAGCTACCAAATGAAGTCATGACTTATTTTAAGTAAATGAAATCACTGCATATATATAACTTGTGAGTTTCAGAGTACTCTAAGATCCCCATCTCAGTTTGTGGCATGGTTTTAGGAGTCAGCGTCTTAAGTAAAATTCAGGAAATAACAGATTCCTAGTTTAGTGATGTGAAAACTATGTTACCATTGGAATTTTTTTTAAGGTTTCAAAACCCTGTCACTGCACCTGATTTGATAACTAAATTTTGTGAGGAGCAGGTACACTTTAGAGGTAAGGTCAATTGTCAACACAACCACTGGGTAAAAACTTGTTTTAAATCATACTATGAAGCAATCTAGTAACACGGAAGCTTTAAACACATGAGTTTTCGCTTTCAGTTACTCCACAATAGTCAACATCTATTACAATGACACCCCTAATGATTACTATGAATATTCTTTGCCATATTTTAAATATATAATATTCAAGGGGAACTGCATGGCTTTGACATTCTGTGGTAAAAACTCAGAAGGCAGCCACATGTTCCCATTAGCAGGACAGAAGAAAACCTCTTAAGCTCAAAATGAAGAGAATCCTATTCTAAAAAGTTGTTTTTGTGTAGATTTTCAAACTAAGTGTTGCTCTCCTCCATTATGGCTGACAGCCTCACCTGCTACTTAGGCTTCAGTTTCAAGATGTTAAGTTATCACATTCACTGTCACCTGGAGCTCCCACTAAGACCTCAGTGTCCTGCTGAAGTGGGACAGAGCCCACGCAGCTCGCTCTGCACTTCTGAGCTTCATAAAACGGGAAAAATCATCACCTGCTGTTACCTCTGCTTCTCTCCTCAGGTTGGTTCCCGTATGTCTTGCCCAAGGGACATTCTTGAGCCAACGGATTTCTAGCCTTGGCTGAATGACTCTTCCGGACAGATTTCTTTTGAGAGTCTCATCATTGCTCTGTTTGAACAAAAGGGATTCAGGTCCAACAGGAACTGTATGAGCACTTGAGTTAATATATCCTTATCTCATAATTCATGATTATTTCAGTGATCTCTTGCTGATTGCTAAATCATATTAAGGGTTTATTCTCTATGTGGCCTCTATTATTTCTATCACATTTTCCTTGCCAGTGATTATGAAATGAGCCAAAGTGGCTACAAGGAACGATATATGCAATATATATTACATATATCTACTCCCCGAAAGATAGTGTTTTTTTAAAAGATGATGATCTATGACTGTGCTTTAATAGTTTATGTTTTAATATGAATTAGCCTACCCATGTCGGATCTGCAAGTAAAAATAACATAAACGCTACCCTTAGAAAGTTTTTCACCTTAAAACAAAATCTTCTACACCTGTTACTTATCATCATTCTTAACAAAAATGCATCTTCCACAAGCACAAATTAAGAGGGAACCCTCATTTATCTCTCTCTCAGAAGACCTTAAACCACTCTCCATACTGTGAAGATTCGTCTGGCAAATATGAATTAAGCACCAATACACACCGGTAGATAGAGGCAAAGTCAATGTGATACTGCCCTTTCCACTAGGCTGTCTTCCTTTTCTTTTCATATAATTGATTTCAGAATCTTATGATAATCACCAGCATTATAATTATAAAGTCAGTTAACTTTTAGTTATCATACGTTGGTTCAAATCCACATGGGGATATGAAAGTGTGACTATTAAATATTGTATACGTTCTCAAGACCCCTTTCCTGTCTATCTCTGGAGAACAGATAATTGCACACAATTAACCCTGTAGAGTTTTTGAAGCATGTTCCATTCAAAAATAGCTACAGGGATAACTCTGCTGACTTGACTTTCTGAGGAAAAGATTAATAGCTGTAAGAGAAAATTTTTGATATTATAGCTGCAGTGGAGGTCTTTGATCTAGGGGTCCTTTCCCAAATGCCTATTCCTCTTCAGGATCTCTATTTTCCTTATAAAATCCTCATTTTAATTATCTTTTTAAAAAGGTTAGATAAGAGAGAAAGAAGATATTTTAGAAATTTTGCATACAAAGATTTCTCTTAAGAAGTTCTGCTTTAGGAATATTTCATATATATAGGCCATTTTATATATAATATAAATAGGCTAAGGAGATTATATATTATATATATATCATGTATCTCTCTCTAATATACATATAAACATCCTCTCTCCCTCTCTCTCTCTCTCTCTCTCTCTCTCTCTATATATATATATATAGTCTAGGCTGAGACAACATTTTGGATGTTTTCCTTAGATACTTCATCTTTGCTCTACTGTAACAAAAGGGAAGATCTATCTATATGTATATATCTGTATCATCAATTTGTACATTTCAACTAATCTTTAGTCCCTAGGGTTTCTAGGTAAGGAATAAAATCACCTCTGTGATCATGTACCTATTGTTTTCACCACATTCGTGCTTTCCGTCCCTGCCACTCCCTCACCCTCACACCATCCCTCACCTCCTACCCATCATGGGTGCAGCCTCATTCCCAGCTCTGGACCAATCTTGTTTCTGGGCATAAAGAACGTAAAGAATTCTAGGCTAATAGTTCAGCATCAAGTCAGCCTTGCTGCCTGCTCTTGTTCTGGTATCTGCTCTCTGTCTTGCCTTCTTCCCTGTATCCCACCTTCTGCCGTGTAAACTAGTTCCCGTTTCAGAATCTCTGCCTGGAGAGTTGCCTCTGAATTCCCTACCTCTAAGCCATGCCCGCCACGAGTGCCCCTGTGGGCACAAGGTCCTCCCTTGCTTGTCCCAGCAGCCTCTGAGGTATGTCTACCTTTAGGTAGGTGTGAGACGTCCTCGCGGCTGCCGGCAGCCTATGTCTTCCTGTGGCCACCGCCTGCCACCAGACTCCTAAGGAGATGTTGCCCTTGGCTCCTCTAGCTCTGCCCTGGCACCTGGTGCTGGCTCAGCCCTCTCACAGCCTCCTCAGCCCAGCTGTGCCTCTATGGCTCCACGCTTCTGCCAGAGGAGCTTCAATTCTGAAAAACAACATCTGCAGCAGTGATGGCTAAGTCAGGGTAATGAACCTGCCATGTCTGGCCTACAGATGGATTTATATGTATTTTGTTTGGCCAGCATGGTGTTGATACACAGAGATTTTTCTTTCTTTTCTCTTTTTTAAAAATTCACTACTAACATTCAACAACTAGAAAATTTCACATTAAAAAAAAAAAAACCCCTCAAACAGAAAACCAAAAGCTGGATTTCCAGGCGGCTTGAAGGTGGACACCGTAACAAATGCCGGGTCCACGCAGCCACACGGCGGCCCTCTACCAGAGGCGAGCAGCCCTAGGCTCCTCCCATGGGGTGACTTCTCTCGCCAGATGTCACCCACTGCTGCATGATCTACTGCTTCCCTCAACTGCAGCCAAATGTCAGTGACCACAGCCATCATGTTGGTATTGTTGGCTTTTCCATATGGAAGATTTAAGTGGAAAGTTCATATGTTCTTCCACCTTTGTCTCTACTAAAAGTGGAACTACAAATGATTGATTTAGCTACATGCTAAAAGAGAGAGAGGGAAAGAAAACATATCTCTAAAAGGAAGACAAGACTATCCCTGAACGTTTAATGTGCAGCATTTCTGATAAACCTCTAGTCAAATTCACACATTCACCGTAACTGCCTGATTCCTGCTGGCATTTAGGTTTTTGACCCATATAATAGAGTGCTCTAAGGAAAGGGTCAGAATGGTGAAAGGATTCAAAACCAAGCAGAAATACTGAGAATACTGGGATACTTAACTGGAAAAGAGAATACTCAGAAGGGCATGATAATCTTCACATATCTGAAGAGCTGTTACAAGAAGAAGAATTCCCTTTGTCTCTGTGGTCCCAGAGGGCTGATCACATGGGAGGGCTGCTGCAGGGAGACATATTTTGAGGGTTTGAGACATAAACAGGAGAAGAAACCACAGAATGCAAGTTCTCCCTCCCTGGCTGTGTGCCACCAGGGTCTATAGCAACACCTACACTAATTTTCTTTCAGCCCTAAATGTTTTTATGATTTTTAAATAGTGGGAGACACTATACTAAGAATGGTGATTTTTCCCCTCAGCTTTCTCTGAAGGGGAGAGACTGGGCAAAGGATGTGTGTAAGGGAAAATGAAGAAAGAAGGAAGGTAGGTAACAGTTTTGAATATTGAGTATTGTTTGGAGTCAGTGGAAGATAAAATACCCTAAGAATTTTGAAGGCATACTAGGCCTTTTGAGGGACTTTAGGCTTTGGGCCCTGAAACAAACTCTTTAATTCAGAGACAATACATTTTAATCTTCCCATTATACGGTACAAGTTCCCCAGGGGGGAAAAATTCCGGGGATGAATTCTAAGATGATTAATCACAAAGATACCTGCCATTTATCTACACGAGTCAAACCAGGGCTACTTCACATTTGCTTTAGGCATACGCTAGGATTACCAGAAAGAACACATCCTTTTTTGATCAGAGTGGCTTTTTCAGTACAAATACATTCTTGTTTTTGAAAATAATCCCCAGGAAAACACTCTGTGCATATCAATTCCATCTTTTACTCCGGAGTACTTTTTAGTTCAGTGAAAGAAATAGAAAATTCAAAATGTAGTAAATAGTTACCATTTTATTTTATATTTTCTCTTCATGTATAAGCTTTACGAGTTAAGGTGTACATCTGTGTCTATAGGAGATACCCCAAAGCCACGTAGACAGGGTAGTTCAATAAATATTGCTGAAGATTTATGAGATTCTATTACTATATTAACTATCCTGACAACATTTTTACACGTGGCTCCAGATAATTTTAGTTGTTCAGTTTAGTTTTGCCTCCAAATTCACGGATACTTACAGATTACATTAAAATTTCAAAGCTTATTTCCTTTACACAGAATACTATATACTACACAGATCATGAGGCATTAAGATGAAGCTTAACTGTAACCATTTAACATATTTTCTAAATGTGAAGAAGGAGAGTTCCAAGAAAAACAAGTTTACCTTAACAAAACACGTAGCTATGCAAATCTGTTTCTCCCCAGCGCAATATGAAAATGCCTGAGCATGTCTGGAATGCGCCCGCTCTGTGGTTGGTGCTTTGTCACAGCGCATCACATGGGAGCCACTCTCCCGGGGGAGGACCGAACCTGTGCTCAGGGTGATGAGTGAGACTCCTCAAAAGGATATTCATGTTAACAGATTTTCCGGTAAATAATTTTAATGATACTCTCTTAAAGCTATCTTTCAGAGACCATATTTCACATTTTCTGCTTTCTCAGCTCTAACTTCCTATCTTTGAAGGAGGAAATGCTACGAAAATTTAGTAAGGAAAAAACAATTTGTCAACTGGAAAGGAAAAGTTTCATTGAGGATAAAGAGGAAAAACTTTATTACTGAGCTTATGACCTTCTCTCACATCTTCTATTTTTTTTCAACTGAAGTATAGTCGGTTTACAATGTTGTGTTAATTACTGGTGTACACCATAGTGATTCATATATATACATATATGTATATATGTACACCTTTTCATATTCTTTTCATTATAGGCTATTACAGGGTATTGAATATAGTTCCCTGTGCTATACAGTAGGACCGTGTTGTCTGTCTATTTTATGTATAGTGGCTAATATTGACAAATCCCTAACTCTCATATGTTCTTTTCATATCTAAGTCTTGAACACTGATGTCTCCATGGGAATTTCAACACTCTGTTTTCTGGTTTTACAATGTATTAGCCATCCTTACTTATGATTGTGTGGTACACTCAGTGCACTAGACAGTGGGGTTATCCATTTCCCGGATATTCTGAACTGTGCAACTCAATAAAGGAATTAATAGGAACCTATCTATCTATCTATCTATCTATCTATCTATCTATCTATCTAGGGGCCAGCTGTGTTCTGTCTTCGTTCTGTCTCTGAGCCCACATTTCCTCATTTGTTAAACAGAAAAGAATACTATTTTGCTTACCTGAATATTTTAAAAATAAACCCAAAACTTCCATCTGTTGCTCAGCATGCACATAGCTACAATATCATCTATATCTTATGCTTTCTCATAGAAAGTGAGGATTAACTGGTAGTTCGGGATGAATATATTCTGATACAGTAAAACTTGCCTTTAAAAGTGGAAAGGCAAGTCACTAACTGGGAGAAGATATTTGCAACACATACAGTTGACAGAAGTTTAGTATAAAGTACACACAAAAAATATAACCAAACAACAGAAAGCTAAGCAAAAGACATAGACATTTCACAAAAGAGGAACATGAATGTCTGATAAAAGTTTGAAAGGATGCCTAACCTCAAAAGTAATGAGGGAAATGCAGTTCAACCTTAATGAGAAATCATTTATCCAACTGGCAAATAGTGTAAAGTCAGAAGATAAGTGATGATCTGATCTATGGAGGGACCTACACACTGTTGCTAGGAGTGTAAACCAATCACTTAGACACAATGTGGCATTAGTTGGTAATTTATAGCCCTACTGAAAATCTACTTCTAAGATTATACCCCAGAGCAGTGCTTCTCAAAGTGTGGTCCTCAAACACTTTGGTTCTGTTTGCACTAAGACAGGCACATAAGTTGAAACTTTAATAACAATTTGACAGAGTAAATTCACATATGATAAATCCAATTAAAAATTAGGCCTGGATTTTATGTCTTGTTTTTCATTTTCTTAAAAACTTATTTTATCATCTTCTCTGTCTTTTACAAAAGAATATTTTTAATCTTTGAAGTACTGAAAATAAAACAACAACAACAAAATGAAACCGATCATTCAACAAAGACAGCGCGAGAAACACTACCCTAGACAAACTCCTGCACTAGGAGGCTATCAAGAACACCTACGTCCAATGAGACAAGAAACTATAAACCTCCTAGAAGAAAACATAGGCAAAACATTCTCCGACATAAATCTCAGCAATGTTCTCCTAGGGCAGTTTACCCAAGCAATAGAAATAAAAGCAAAAATAAACAAATGGGACCTAATTAAACTTACAAGCTTTTGCACAGCAAAGGAAACCATAAACAAAACAAAATGACATTCTATGGAATGGGAGAAAATATTTGCAAAAGATGAGACTGACACGGCCTTAATTTCCAGAATATATAAACAGCTCATACAACTTAAGAAAAAAACAAACAACCCAATCCAAAAATGGGCGGAAGACCTACACAAGCAATTCTCCAGTGAAGACATACAAATGGCCAATAGGCACATGAAAAAATGCTCAATATTGCCAATTATCAGAAAAATGCAAATCAAAACTACAACGAGGTATCACCTCACACTAGTCAGAATGGCCATCGTTCAAAAGACCATGAACGATAAATGTTGGAGATGCTGTAGAGAAAAGGGAACCCTCCTACACTGTTGGTGGGAATGTAGTTTGGTGCAGCCATTATAGAAAACAGTATGAAGATTCCTCAAAAACTAAAAATAGACTTACCATATGATCCAGCAATCCCACTCCTGGGCATATATCCAGAGGGAACCTTAATTCAAAAAGATATGTGCACCCCAATGTTCATAGCAGCACTGTTTACAATAGCCAAGACATGGAAACAACTTAAATGTCCATCGACAGATGACGTGGATAAAGAAGTTGTGGTATATTTATACAATAGAATACTACTCAGTCATAAAAAATGATAAAATAATGCCATTTGCAGCAACACAGATGGACCTAGTGAGTGTCATTCTAAGTGAAGTTAAGCCAGAAAGAGAAAGAAAAATATTGTATGATATCACTCATTTCTGGAATCTGAAAGAAAAAGACTCACAGACATAGAAAACAAACTTATGGTTACCAGGGGGGAAGCAGGTGGGAAGGGATAAATCGGGAGTTTAAGATTTGTAGATACTAACTAATATATATAAAATAGATAAGCAACAAGTTTATACTGTATAGCACAGGGAACTATATTCAATATCTTGTAGTAACCTATAATGAAAAAGAATATGAAAATGAATATATCGATGATCCTATATGACTGAAGTATTGTGCTGTACACCAGAAATTGACACAACATTGTAAACTGACTATATTTCAATAAAAATATATTTAAAAAAAGAATATACACGTCAATATTGTTTTGATAGCAAAACCACAACAATAAAAACCTGAAAACCAAAACTGAAACAAACCAAAAATAAAAAGAAAGGGAAAAATGGCCATTAATAGGATACTTGATAAGTAACTTACAGTATACTCACACAATGGAATATTACACAGCAGTAAAAATGAATGAACTCTAACAATGCAAAATAACATAAATGAAATCTTACCAATGTTGAATGATAAAAGCAAATCCCAGAAAGCTCTATGTGGTGTGGCACCATTATTTTAGAGCTCAATAAACATAACTGATTCATTAATTAACTGGCGAATGAATGAATACAGTTTTAGACATAAATACTCACATGAAAGAATTTTGTTTTTAAAGCAGGAAAATGATGAGCTCCAACCCAGTACAGCAGACACTATGCTGAGGGAGGGGCATTAGGACAGAGGAGAAACAGACAGGTCCACTTACTGATGATTACCTGGTTCTTGATCAATGAGTCAGATGATGAGACCAAAAATGTTTCTGTTATTACACTTTATATTTTAAATAAGTGTTATTTACTTTTGGTCCATAAAATAACACAAAAATAGAAACCATATTTCAAATAAAATTTAATCTCATTTGGAAAAGAACTGTGAAAAATTTTGTTGCTCAAATGTTGCAAATAATGAGATTCTGACTCACACCTAAAGATAATGAAAATCTCCACTTAGACTATAAAATCTAACCTATGAAAACATTTGAAGTTAGATACTGTAGTAATATATGAGTTGTTAAGACAAAATCATAAGATATAGGAATATAAAAAAACTGTCAGGGTCTTTCTGCAAATGCACATATAGTCAAAATAAGAAAAAATGTTGGCAATTACACATCTTATATATATAAATAAAATCACAACTGGTGTAAAGAATTTGGCATTCTTATATAGTTCAATTATTTCCCAAGCTATTACATCTCTGGAATAAATATGGGGCTGGAAGTGTTGCCAGAGAATACGTTCTTATCTTGGGCAGGAAAGAATTCGAGTGAGACATAGTAAAGTGAAAGCAAATTTATTTAGAGAGATACATACTCCATACACAGAGTGGGGTTCATCTCACTCAGAAGGGAGAGTGGCTTAGGAGGTACACACTCCACAGGCAGAATGTGGGCCATCTCAAGAGGGAGAGGGAGAGAGGCCGTGAAGTGTGGGGTGTTTAGTTTAAAGTAAAAGTGGATACACACTCCATAGACAGAGTGCAGGCTGTCTCAGAAGGCAAGACAGCGAGTGACCACGAGGTGCAGGGTTGTTAGTTTTTATGGGCTTGGTAATTTCGTACGCTAAGGTGTAGGAGGATTATTCCAACTATTTCGGAGAAGGGGCGAGGATTTCCAGGAATTGGGCCCCCACCCACTCTTTGCCCTTATATGGTCAGCTTGGGAACTGTCATGGTGCCTATGGGTGTGCCAAGGGGTTCAGGGCCTACTGGAAGTCGAATCTTCCACCATCTTGGTTCTAACCAAGCTGTTCTTTCCTCGACCACTGTGTCATTCCTTCAGTGCTGTGCCCCACCCCCTTCCCTCCTGTCTCAGAAGCACAGTGGCAACATGGATAAGATCCTATTCTCCGGTGATTTAAGATGGAGGGAATTAAGACAGGAAACAGGACACTAAATAAGTGATCCATCACAATCACAGTGCTATGTGTTGTGAAGATAATAAACCAAGGGCAAGGTAGGTGACAGAGATGACAGGGACGTGAAGGAAAAGGTTAAAACAAGGTGGTCAGAGATGTCCTCTCTGAGGAAAGAGCCATCAAGCAAAACATTCTTTTTGTAGGAAAAACCTGCTAGTTCAATGGCCCTGAACGGGAACAAGACTGGAGTAACAGAAAAACAGAACAAGCCCTAGAAGGCTGAAGCCATGAACATAGAGGGGTTTTCAGGGGGCTGTCACACGGCCTTGCCCATCCTGGGGAAGAATTTCTCAGAAGTTTGTTCATTGATTTCTTTTGGCCTCAATCCACACACTCTTCCTTCATAGATACAACTGCCAACTACACACAATAATTCTCAGATCTTTTTTGTGTCTTCTACCTGACAACACTACTGACATTCAGTCCCATTTTTTTGGCCACCAACTGGACTACTCCCCTTGGTGTTTCCACAGGTTCCTAAAATCCAACAGAACCCAAACCCCACCTACTGTATTTCCCAGGGACTCGGCCCCTTTTGTGGGGTTCCTGTCCCTGTTCACCCAGTTGAACACTTCAGAATCTGTGAGTCATCCTCACCTCTGCTGCTCCACTCATCCCTCTAACTGATGATGTTATTGATTCTAACTCATTACATGTCTTATCTGTGTCCTCCCCTCCATTCTTGCCATTACTTTAGTAATTCTCACCTCACCTGTATTATTAAACTGGCTTTTTGGCTGCTTTTCTTGCCTCAGGTCTTGTCCCAAGTCCTTTATGTCTTCCATACGATTCTCACAGTCAACTTTTTAAAGGGCACTTCTGGCTTACAACCTGTCAGCTGATTTCCTTGCCTAGTGGACAAGGTCCAAACTCTTAATGAGGCGTGGAAGGCCTCTGGGATCTGTTCCCTGACTCTTTTCCTTGCCATTTGCATGCAAGGCTCCAGCAAGGCTGAGTTGGGCAGTTCCCCAGCTAGAAATGATTACTTTCTCCTTTGGTCTGCATGGCACCTAGTATAAACTTCCAACACAGCATGGGAAATATCCCTGCGCCTCTTTGATAACTTGGCTCTTTTTTTTCACATGTTCCACGGATCCTCAGTATTTAGGACAGAACCTACTAGCCCGGAGGTCCTGGTACCTTCTTAAGGAATGACTCAGGAGTGAATTAAGCTCCGTCAATTTAATTTCTAGATAACTCTCAAACTATTTTTTTTCTCCCATCATCCCTGCCAATGCTTCGGTCTGGGTCTCATCAGCTCTTGCCTAGGCTTTTTCAGTAGCCCTGAAATGGGCCACTCTCATCTTCCTCAACCCCATCTGCCATACAGCTGCCAGAGGCAAAACCCGTTCATACTGCTTCCTGCCGCAAAATCTGGGCCACTCAGAGCTCCTTGGCACGAGGCTCCAAGACCGTCCCAGGGGTCTCTTTGCAGCCAGCACATGCGCAGTAGAACTCAATTATACCAAACTTCCAGTTTCCCAAATTTATTGTGCTGTTTCTTGCTTTGGACTGAGTTACTTCCTCCGGCCTGAATCTTTCCAGACTTCTCTCCCTCTTGCATCACTCCTCTCCCAATCCCTTTTCCATTAAACTTAAACTTCTCAGCCATTAAGATTCAAATCAGGTATTACCTTCCAAGTGAAGCCTTCGTCGACCCCTCCGTGGCTGTCAGATAACCTCTTCTGATTCCCCCTGAATCCAAAGCGCGCCTTAATTATACAAAACCATGTCCTACTATTTTTCACCCACTTGCTTGTCTCCTTTATTACATTTTATGGAGCACAAAGTTCTGGAACTTCTGTTAGTGAATCTCAAACACGTGGCCTAATGCCTAGGAAACGGAAAGCCTTCAATACATGTTTGTAAGAACAAGAGAAAAATTAATGTTCTTCATTTTGGTCTACTGGTAAAATAGAGTTTCTGAACAATTACATAAGCAAAATAACAATGGCTTTTTCTGATTTCTTCTGAGTCTACAGTTTAATGAGGGCTGCAAAATAATCTTCTGTTTGTTTTACTTTTATTAGGAAATATATAATCAAGACATGGTTCCCCTCAAGAAAAACTGTTTCCAGAGACATGAGTAATACTACTTGCAAAGCCTGAGAGCTTTCTGAACAGGAATTCAGTGACAGTTTTGACATACAGGGAAAGCAACAAATAAAATTGAATTTGAAAGTGTGAAAAGTTGTGAAAGAACATGACTGGCATGAACTCCAAAGTTAAACAAACGAAAATCAGTGAAAAAGGAATTGAAAGTTTATTCTAGACAGCTAAAATGCTTCTTAGTCTGATTTTCCAAAGACAGATCTCAACATCTCTTTGGCAATTCACTCTGCGGTCCTTAAAAGAAATAACTCTGTATTTGTTAGAACCCAATGTTTTAAGAGATATTATTGTAAGTGAAAGAAAACTCAAATACAGGAGAGTGTTTATATAATATACTCATGTTATAGCCAAAAAGAAGAGGCCACATAGACACACGTGTGACATGTATGTATACAAATATAAATGTGTGCATAATAACCGTATCTATACCCATCTGCATCTATATACAAAATGTATTTCTGGAAAGATTAGATTCACAAACGAGTGACTCTGCGGGATGGGCTTTAGGGTCTAATGGTGGACAGAAACATATTTTTTCATTGTTCACCCTTTTGTCACTTGTGATTGGCCCCATGACACATAATAATCAGGGAAGAAATTCAAAATGTGATTACTTACTTGTATTGCCTTTATTACTTAATTAGTAATTAATTAGTAAGTAATTAAGTAAATAAAATCAGAGATGACTGTGTAATTTAATTGTTCACTTTGTTTTAAGGAACTCTATACTGCAGTTATTCTTACCGTTAAAACACTGAAATATGACCCTTTTACTGTGTGTAGACAAATGTTTCAAAGAAAAAAATGGAACTACATTTTTTTTTTAGTTAAAACTTTCAATCACAAGGTCTTAAATAATCAGTGTGAGTATTCGTAGTAATTAGTGATTGCAAGATGATTCATTGATTTTTGGAACAACATTGTTAAACTCAGCTAAGTTTCTCCTCTAAGCAGGAGAAGGTCCTCCTTAAGAGAGAAAACTGTCTTCAACACACATAGGTGAGATATCACACAAACTCCTAATTAGAGATTGTAACTGGTGAATGTCAGTAGCGTTCAGAACAGTCTTACCTACTCCTGACTGCTACCTGCCAATGTCAAAATAATGATCCTAATCCTTTTGTGCCTTGCCGAAATAGCTAACTTGTGTATTATGTATTGATTTCTGAGCACCCCCTTCTGAGGTTATCATAAAACGTATGACTTACCTAATGGAAACAAAAAATAAAACAAACTCAATTGTTTAAATGTTAAAACAAGTCACCAGTCACACGAGTATAGTGACAGCTTGGAGATGAGGACCATAACCTGTGTGCAGAGCCAGACAAACCTGGGGCTGAATACCAAGCTGCCACTCACAGGCTCTGTGATCCCAGGAAAGTGAGATAGCTTCTCTAAGCCTCATATCCCCTTCAGGAACAAAGGGAGCGTATCTCACTGGGTTGTTTAAAAGAATAGTGGGAAAATAGAAATAAAACATTTAGTAAATGGCACTTAGATTCTCAACTGTTACTAATGTGGTAACATTAATACTTGGAAGAGTTATTAATCATACTAATACAGTACTGTTTATATGAGACAACTGGAAATCAAAAATTGGAATGAGCATCAGGGTAAAGTAAGTAATTGAAATAAAGGGAATATAGTTTGGCTGCAAATCTAAACCAGCTTTCTCCACTGCTGCTCTCCTGCAGGTTGGCAGCTCATTATAAGGGACACTTTCACTATTTCCTTACCTTATAATCTTCTCTCTATGCTTAACCTCTTCCGAAACCTACTTTTTACTGAAAAGGTGTAACATTTCATTAATTCCAACTTACGGACTGATAGAAGTATAAATTATGTGTCCCCGATGGCACTCAGGGCCACCCAGCAATCACACGTGTCTATACAGCAAGGGGTCAATTCCAAGACCGATAAGGAAGGGAAGAAATAGATTACAAGCAATCTGCACACTTATCTCAAGACAACTGAGAGTTTGACGGAAGTAAAATTATTAAAACTTTCTGGCTCTTGCCCTTGTCAGAGCACTGAGACTATCAGTCCTTCTGTGCTCACCAAGAGGAACTTCTGGTAAACTGGTAAATGACTATCTAATCTTTTACATAAAAATCCCAGGGCTCAGTGCTAATAACACATCTTGCCAACAAGTCCAACTATATTACAGAAGGAGTTAAGAAGGGGCACATCTTATACTCCCACAATAATTTCTAATAAAGATTTTCCGAGTGAAATATACCCAGTAAAGGAGATTGGAAAATATTAACTGTAATTTTTATGATGTCTTTAGGGAAGGGCTACAGAAGTCTGATTCTGAGGCCTGTATTAAGCTATCTCAGGGCTTTCCAACTTGGTACTATTGACATTTGGGGCTAGAAAATTCCTTGGTTTGTGTGTGTGTGTGTGTGTGTGTGTGTGTGTGTGTGTGTGCGCGTGTGCGCTCACACTTGTGCACCAGGTGAGGCAACTTGCACACTGTAGGATGTTTGGCAGCATCCTGGCTTCTACTGGTTAGCTGCACCCCCTACTTGTGACAATCATTAATGTCTCCAGACACTGCCAAATGTTGTCCTGGAGTGGAAGGTAAAAATGCCCCCAGCTGAGAACCCTGCACTATCTGTATTAACCAATTCTTGGTACTCTAAGCCTAGTCGGTTTCTGGAAGAGCACACATATTACATTTAATTCACTTCAAGGGTGCCGGGGGAGGTCCAATCCTTTAGCACTGTTTGATAAGTAACATCATTGCTCCTTTATCAGTTTACCCATTCTATTTCTAAAGAAATGATGAGTAGCTATAAACAGATTTAAGAAGCACTTTGTATTTACAAACTTAGGCTGCCACCTGTTATGCTAGAAGTACGAAAACTCTAACAAAGTTTTTGTTTCATTGTGTTTTGCTTTGACTTCCTACTGACCCTGGTGTAAAAAACTAGGACAATGTATTTGTTATCATCATCATCATAATTATTCCCCTTCATGTTTAACTTCTTATCGTGGACATAAGTCCAGAAGGTCTTCCTATTTTGATTTATCTAACATTCATTTAGTTCTCAGATTATGAAAGTAATATATACACCTTGTATATGAGTAAAGCAAACATCTGAAAGGAAATATACCCCCATTTTAACAGAGGTTATTGTGGAAGGTGGAGTACCTAGGATTTTGCTTTCTGTTTTTTATGATTTTATATTGCTGTCTTTTAAAAAATATGTGTGTGTATGTATAACTTTTGCAATAGGAAAACTGATTGGTATAATAATAAGAAGAAATACAAAATCAGGAAAATGGAAAAAAATCTTACCTACTGTGTTGGTTACTTCAGTATTTTCATGGGGAGATGCACTTGTGATTTACGTACCTCTACGCACACATGCACGCACCATGTGGAAGCGCGAAATGCAGAGGGGAGGCAGGCAGGATGTGTCGTTAATTCTTGAGAAAGAATCTTATATGACTGATATCGGCAGTGATCCCTCAAGGGAGATCTGGTGCTCAGTTTTTAAGACAGATTATTTGAAGAATTCAACAAAAGAGGGTAAAGAGAAGAAAAGTTAATCATTAGAGGGAGTATGAGATTCTACAGAGGCTGGAACTGGACTTTTGCAGATCTAGGGACCAGCGGTGTGTGAACAAAATACAATTAGATACAGAGTTACAAGAAAGTGTGGAGAACAAGAACAAGGCTGGGGAACAGAGGACACGGGAGAAAGTGTGCCTTCTGGAAAGTTCGGGTTGAGGTCACTTTTGCTGAGGCAGAAGCTGGCAATCGAGAAAAAGCTCACAACAGCAAGAATCACCATGCAATACTATGAGCAAAGCAAGTTGCTACCTGTCCTGTGAGGAAGGTCCAAATCAAACTGAAGGGCTGCTTCCTGTTGAAAGATTTAGGGGAGGCTGTGGACTGGCCCCAACAAAGTCAGTTAACAGGACTCCTGCCTTTTGGAAGTATATTTATACACAGCCCAGTGGAAAATAAAAGGTCAAGCTACCTATGTGCACTTGGATTTTGGCACTGTGGCTTAAATCCTAAGAGCCATGGGTTATTATATAATAATATCATATCAAATGACATTTTAATCATGTATTGTTGTTATGCAAGTTAAACATGGTCCTGAACTTCGGAGAGCTCATAGTCTAGAACAAGAAGAAATGTTCTTCGTGGCATCTCTAGTTCCTAGCAGGAGAGCTAGCCTCATTTAATATCTACTGAACTGATGACTACACCAAGGATAACTATGCTTGTTTGAGGTTGTCTCTGAGCTTAAAGAACCTTTAAGTTGAAAATAGAAAGTTATTCATTCAACATTTTTTGAATGCCTGCTATGGAGGACGCTGGGTTTACAGTAGTACAATGTCTATGCCCTTGTGGATTTTATATTCTGGCAAGTAAGTCACAAGGGAAAAGAACACATTCATTAACAGTAAGTTCAAACTGAGATAAGTGGTATGAAGGAAATTAACTGAATGATGAGGGAAGAAGAGGCAGACAGGACCTGCTGTAGGGTGGCTAGGGAGGGCCCTTTTGGGGGGGTTGGGAGTAGGGATCACAGTTTAGCTAGGACTTTACAGACAAGGAGGAAGTTTCCAGGGTAAAATTTAAAAGTGTGCTGAGGAAGAGGGACCCCCATGTGCAAAGTTCACGGGTGGACGAGAGCTTGCCACCCAGGTACACACACTGTTCTAGGTTGCGGGAACCCAGCGGTGCAGCGAGCAGACTAACACCTCTGTCCCTGTGGAGCTCATGTTCTAGTGGGTCAGCCAGGCAGTGCGGAGACAGCGCGCAGCTCTGCAGGGCGCCTGGGTCACGACCTGCACTGATCCATGAGACAGACTCTGGAGGCAACTGCCTGGGTTTTAATCCCAGATTCACCAGTTACTACCTATAGGACCCCGGACAGTTTTCTTGCCTCCTCCCTGCCTCAGACTCCTGGTCTATTCTATTAGGACAGTAATAGTACTTAGCTCATAGGGTGGTTGTGATAATAAATAAAAAGATACATATATATATTGGCTACTATATTTGGGCTTGGTAAAGATACTGGGTTTTACTTAAAGTACAAATTTAAGCCATTCCAGGGTTTTAAGCAGGCAAAGGGCATGATGCGACTGAGCATTTTAGAGGTGCTCTTCTGCATCTGTGCGGAGGGCTGAGTACAAACACCAGAGATGGGGTAGGGGGCTCCTGCTGAAGGCCCATGCAGAGGCGACAGGGCCAGGGAGACAAAGGCAGAGATGTGCACCAGATAAGGACATGTTAGGGGCCAATGAGTGTGGAAAGTGAGAGAAAGGGAGGAATCCAAGAACTCCCTGGAGTTTCCAAAGTGACCCACTGGATGACTTCCTAAGGGGGAGGAGACTGTGAGGAAACAAAGCTGGGGGAGATTCTCCAGAACGTTGTCTTCTCTGAGTTAGTGTGGTCCCGCCGAAGGATATCTGAGTAGGTGATGAGTGTGCAGCGGGCTCTACACGCAAGGAGAGTAAGAGATGCTCCTCAAGGAGATGTGTGGAGCTGAAAAGGGACGAGGGATGAAGAGCAAGCCCCGAGAAAGCCCTGGCGAGCTGTTGGGGGATGATGAGGGTGTGGAGCAGCGTGAAGGCAGAACCTGTCCGTGATGATGGCAGAGGGAGAACAGGAAGCATAACACCGAATCATGCATCACTTCTTAGAGACAGTTTCTGGTTGACATGGGTCAGAGAAGTACTTCTGAAAAGAAGATGAACACCCGTGTGGAGGTTTGTGGACCTGAGATAGTGAAGGGACCTGGGAACCCAAACTAAAGACAGAGAGAAAGGGAACCAGGCTATGACGACCGCAGGAAGAAGCCACAGTTGTCCGGAGAGAAGAGTGCGATGCAACCTGACGCCGCTCATCGAGTGAAGGGAAGGAAGCGAGGCCGAGGGTGAACCTCGATCGCTGGGGTATCTTCCGTTAGTCCTGGTCAAAAGCTAAAAGGAGTCTTAGTGTCCCAGGGAGGGGACAGGACTGCAGGAGAGGCTCCTGTAAACCTAATTCTGGCTAATGAGGAGGGATGGGTTCGTGAAATAAGGAGAATCAAGATAAAAAGAATGTAGCATCTCAGAGAGCCTAGCCTGAAAGCCAGAGAGGGGATGCTAGAGCAGAATTTCAGGCTTACACCAGGGATGTAAGAATACAGATTTCTAAATGGCTCTGTGGCAGGGAATTCTGGGAGAGGATGTTTCAGAGGATTGAGAAGTCAAAAACGCATAAACTGGGCAAGGCTGTCAAGAGCTTAAAAGCAAGGTGGCCAGGTGGACATTGCTGTGGTGTGTAAGCTCCTGGGCACTGAGGTTAGAAGTCATATTTTTATACCGCCTTCATTGTGTTTGGGTCTGATGTCAGAAAAGCAAAATAAGGGACAGAGCACAAGGTGGGGGGCAGGGACGGAGGGAGGGAGAAAGAAGGAGGAGGAGGAGAAGGGAGGAGAGGGGGAGGGGGAGAAGAGGATGGGGAGAAGGGGAGAAAGGGGGGGCGGGGGAGGGGAGTCAGCAGTGGAAGCAAGATAGAAAGAAAGAGAAAGAAAACTTGAGGGATCTATACTGAAATTTATACATAAATTTCAATTTTAAATTTACAAAATAAATCACATTAGTGAAAATATTTTAGACCGTTTGTCTATAAACACACTCGTCCTAATAGAATAAACATGTTATAAAAGTTAGATTATAATCAAATTCCTCTCCAGTTTCTCATAAAATTATCTTGGGGGAGAAATTTGTGAAATTTAGTTTTCATATCACTGTGACAATATTTTTTTTCCATCAAAAGCTGGTTTGGTTTTAACTAAGTTTCAGAGGAAAAGTACGTTAAGTGTACTATTTTTAGTAATACCAATTTACACGTGTATAGCACTTCACGGTTGCAGAAGGACTACCACGTGTTTTCTTTCACTGGGTCCCCTTGGACACTGGGATGGGGCAATGTGGTATCACCTCTGCGTCCAGGAAATGAGGCTCAGTGTCTACAGCTTTCCCGCAGGCAGACTGCAACTAGTAAGCGGCAGTGACAGCTCCAGGGTTAGAACTTGTGACATACCGTACATGTTCTTCCTATTACAATGTGCTTTTATGACAACACTTAAAACTAATATTTAAATACTCATTTTTCGAAACTTCTGTGTGTTATTTACATCATCACATCTTTCAAGGACAAAGGCTTAACCTTTTTACTAGTGTTGTAAAGAGCACAAGCATAAACCGTGTAAGGGAAGGTTCTCATTGTTCTGAGACTGAGACAGATAAACAGGGTGGTGGAATTCTTGTATGTTATAGATTAATTAGTGCCACGCAAAGAGGGAATATTTCTGGCAAAGCCAGCAATTCTGTTGCTCAGCTAAAGCTCAGGATCCTTAACCCTGAGTAGAGAGCTGGGAAGCTCGTCTAAGCAACCCACCCTTGTGAGCGATCCCATGTTTCAGCTGGTCCAACACTGATCCAACCGACCTTACGTGGGTCCTTCAGTCAAGGAAGCTCTGAGCTAAACTGAAGAGATCTTGCATTAATGTTCTATTTCAGGCATTCATTAGTGACGAAGAACATGGCAAACAGCTGTGCACTGTCCACATACCGGGCACTGGTCACCTTGAGGGAACGCGGCACAGGGGGCTTCCTGTGTCCACCTCAGTTTAGACGTGCAGCACTAGAAGTGAGCAGACACGTCTCTGCCTGCACACAGGTCCCCAGGGCGCTGACCCACTAGGACAGCCATAACTTTGCTTCAGCATTCCCTAGGCAGAGGTGTTGAAAAAGGGGGGAAAAAACCCTCACAGTTTCATCAGTGCATAACTGCTTGTACCCTTCCTTTAACGAGAAATAAAGGTTGTTAGGAGAATATATTTTAATCTTGCTCACCTCCGAGACCAGAATTTTTGAAAGAGACTTGTATTTTTCTTTCACTCTTTTTTTTTTTTTTTTTTTTTTTTTTTGCTATTTTCGTTCCTCCGTTTGTGTTCATTGTTAGAACTGGAAACATTTTCTTGGAACAAGCTAAAAACATTATTTTTTGGACTAAATTCTCCATAAAGATGAAGTTGGGATAGACTTCTGTCAAACTTTGTGAATAATTTAAGTTTCAAATTTTCAGTATGGTGATAATAATTTAGGTACATACTTCCTTTCTTGGCTGATAAGGTGCTGAAATTGTACCTCATTGTTATATTTCAAAGCATATATTTATAGAATTGAGAACACTAATAGTGTATAATCATAATAAAGTATCCTACGCTCTGAAATAATCTTCTTTAGAATAGAACAAAACCTTGTTCGTTCATCTTTATGGAGAAAAAGCACAAGAAACACATTAACCCTTAAGCAGCTGCTGCAATACTGACAATTTTAGCATCAGCAATTTCTCAATTGTTTACCTAAGTTTGAGTACTTACTAATTTCGTGACTGCCTAGTTTTCCTAATTTATGACGTAAAGTGGGTATAAGTAACATGAAAATAAAACAAAATACTTTTATTCACGATTTATGACACAGATGACTGCTATGAGGTAGTTACTAACAGCGAGATGTTATCATAGTCTAGAGAGTTGATGGTCATTATTGATTAAAGAGCCATCAGGGTTTAGCAGAAAGAACATGAGTTTAGAGGCAGACAGACCTAGGATGCAACCTAGAATCAGTTTATTGATGAGGCAAATTTCTTCATTGCTCTGCTCTTCTTTTTCTTCAGATTTCACATGGGGATGTGACGCGTAGCTTACAGGGTTATTTTCACGATTAGATACAATCATGGCACAGTGTCTGGCATAAAATAGGGGCTGACTTTGGAAATATGATTAGTGTCCTTAACCCCAGGGTGAGATTTAGAACAAGGCTAAGTCTATGAGAATTGACTCCAGAGAAAAATGTAGGATGAGTGACGGTGATTCCTGCTACACCATTCTCAACTGGCACAGCGTGGCGATAACATGCACTGGGGGAACAAAGCTGTTGCTGGATTCAGATTGGACTCCCTGATAGTGCCTGCATACATATCACAGGAAAACAGACATAACCGTTGCTGGGATTGCCAACATCTTTCTTGTCTCTTTGAGAAATGTTCCACTGGTGCAAAGCCAGGAAGCCTTAGCAAAGCCACACGGGCCAGAAGAGACAGAACCCTAGCAAGGTCCTTTATTGCCTCTCTTGGAAGTCAGACAGGGGTGACTGGCAACTGAAGTAAGAGCCTAAAGGAAAAAAGGCAATAATGGCAAGGTGACCCTACAGTTCCTGATGGTACTTCTCATTCCTAGATAATTATAAAACTGTCCCCTTTATTCTCAACATATCCCAGTTTGTATGATCTATTATAAGGTCATGCTACCATTAAATTATATGACAAAAAAGTCAAGAAATGAAATGTGAATGATTTGACCATTTAATTCCTGGCTTACCAGGGCAAAAACATAAAATCATAAATTTGTTAAGATGAACATGCACACGTCAGTTTACAGACAGAGCAGAGTCTCTCTCTTTCTCCGGCTTCCCTGCCTCAATCCCATAACAAAATTACAAGCCAATCTTACCACTATGGGAAAAAAAAGAAAGAAAATGACAGATGGACATAATTCTTACTATGAAATTCTGCTTAATACCACAAGTGTAATTATGTCTTCACTGATTCAGAGTTGGTAGCTTAAAGACTATAAACACAAGCCCAACATGTTACATAAGGATTTGGACGCAGAGCAGCAAATAACCTAACGCTACAGCCCAAGACTCAAATGTCTTTTGCTAAAAGTACATAACCAGCAATCATTGGTCTTTCTTCCTCTGGTAAGGTTAATGAGCCCAGCAGAGGACACGCAGCAGGAAATCAATACGCACATATTTATCAACTACCTGCGATGTGTTAGGGACTCTGTATTGATAAGGAAACTATACGGTGGGCAGGCATGAAATCAGTCCTCCAGCAACCTCAAAACGTGATCATTAACCAGAATAGTGTTTCTCAAAGAACAATGAGAAAACAAGTATAGAAAAAGCTTTGGCAAAGTTAAATCCAAGATATGATCATAATAACCACCACGAAGTATATCAGAAATGTATGCAAGGGAGGCTCCTTGACGGCTGGGAGGTTATATGCTAAAATGCTGTAATTCATTGCGCCCGTCTTATCAGCTATGGAATGAGAGGGATGACAATCCCAGGACCAGTTTCCACAACCATAAGAGCTAGATTTACAAAATGTAAAATTCAGGCTTGCTACCCAAGGAAACCTCAGACAGCACCACCCTTACAAGAGCAGCTCTCTGGGATCACTTATCTCTTTTCCTTTTGGTTTTGTCAACATCGATTCATTAGATTCAAAGACAGACAAACCTGCTTCCAAGTGACCGTCACAGTCGTGTATGGCTTTGGCATCACAATGCGGATCAAGAGGCAGATTCTGATCCCATGATTCTCTTCTTATATTAGGTATTTACTGGAGTTCATCACTATCTCTACAAGGAAATTTTATTATTTATAGCCTATCATTTCATTTCTAACCCTGGTTCTCCAGGGGTGAAGTAAAAAAGAAGAAAAGTGCAGCATGACTGATAACTAATCCATTTATTTTTTAACAAGCCTTTTCTCTGCTAGAATTTTTACTGATATTGAGAGAAAAATGTGAGAGGTGACTTAACAATAAGGAGAGAGAAATCACACTTAGAGCCAAATTTAAAGAGCTGCACTTTTGAGGAGTAAAAGTTCAACATGCATGTTTTTGATATTCTTACTGAATTAGTTTTCAAGCTAATTGAAGCGCTGACAAATTTGCAAGACACAAACACTGTTTCCCCTGTTACAGACATGATTATGAGGATTACTACTGTTTGTTTGTTCTTAGTAGGGTGTTCCCAGGAAGACGATTCAGGGGGCAAAGAATAAGGAAGAAAGACAGGAGATGTAAATTGAACTGTGCAGGCTGAAGTTGGCTTAGAGAAGCTATTTTGAGACACTGTCTTGCCACCAAGGCGCACATTCTGTTGACATCACTTATAAGCCTTCAGCAGCAAATTTGGCCTTCTGTTTTGCTATGTGATTTTACTGAATCTTATATTGTTTAATTCATTCTGTGCTTCTCTTCCATTGACCTTAGAACTGTTTATCTTTTCATATTAATTTTGTCATCACAGTGTTACAAACTATTTTTGGGTACTGATTGTGTCTGTGTATGAGTTTGTGTGTGTGAATATGTCTGTTTTAGTACTGTAGAGCTTGACAGAAAGAGAGAGAGTGGTAGCTACTGTGCTCTAACAGATTTATTTGAAAGAAAAAATCATATTCATTAGACTGAAAATGATGAATTCAAAACCTACTCTTTTCCTGAAACAGTCTCCCTATTTGGGGCTCAAAAGAAATATTTTAAAATTACTGTAATTTCAGTTTTAACACAGTGGCAACTCTATAAAATTCATCTTTTATTTTTATAAATATCTGATGGGAATATTTTTAGTTAAAGGTGCTCTTTGCTACTGAGACTTTATAACTAATCTTTTTTTTCTCCTGCATGTTATAGGGGTTGGGGGGGGGGGGTCACACCTACCAATTCCAGAAGAAGTCAGCAGGATGTATCCAGAATATTTATGTGTTCTAAGAACATGAAATCTAAAGGTAGGACAGCATCAAATAGCACAGAAATATTGCCATGTGGCCAGTCAACATCACCTTTCTTGACCATTGAAGTGAGAGCAAACAGACCCCAGAAATGCACTCCTTACGTGGGTAATTTGCTCTAGTTCTGTACAGCTTCTAATACATGTTGGTAAGAAAGAACATTTACAAACGACATGAAAGGAAAGCACATTATTTAATAAACCTACATCTGGCTGGCAATAATCTCTTTTTCTTTGACTGCTAAATACGAGGTAGACTGAAGTATTTATGGGTTTCCCTGAGAACACAGTCTTCAGTATTGGAAGCAGCAGAAGCAGCACCTACACTGGCAGCACCTCCCCTACCAGCGAGCACCTCCCCCTGCCAGCGAACGCCTCCCCCTGCCAGCGAACGCCTCCCCCTGCCAGCGAGCACTGGTCGCTGTGCATCCAAGACTGTGCAGATGTCTGAGCGCCGCCCTGTGAAACTGACACAGACACTGTCAAGACAATGTCAGAAAGCTGAGCGCTGCGTGTGTGCTCCTTGCCACTGGCTGTTAGGGAACAAAAATGTGTCCTACACGTACACCACTTCTTCGAGAAAAAGCCCAAGTGTGGCATGACATTCATCACTCACAAGTAAAGAACCGCACAGAGCAACTGTTCTGCTTGAATTAGACCAATCTTTCATTCTGCACAAATCTTATCTTAAAATCTGAAAAAAGATCTGGTTCAACTTCAGGAAAAAATACAGTCTATTAATTAGAGGGGAGGGGGGAAACAACAAAAATAGCAACAAATTGAAGAGGCCTAAATCTGGTGTTATCACAGACTGACTGAACACAGGCATGTGTGTATGGCTGTACGTACTCATTCATCCATTCATGTATTCACGCGCATTTGGGCAAGTCACATGTGTTACTGACTTTAGGACTAGAAAAGGAGCTTGCGGTCACCTAATTTGACGCAGTCATACCATCTCGGGGAGAGGGCCTTAACACACAGCAAGCATGCAATAATTACATGCTACCTCCATGGACTGCAGCAAAGGGCATGGAGGCCCAGAGAGACTGCTCCAGGCTCACTCAGCCACGAAGCGACAGGGCCTGTCTCTTGCTTTCAGCCCATTGCCGGCTCCATCATGGAAGCCCAACCTCATCCCTTTTAGCAACCACTCTTTCTCCAGTTCTACAACATGACAGGTGATTTGGAGATGTACACTGTCCAACAAAACAAACTGTGTTTCCCTTATTGCTCGTCCTTCGCCACTGACAAAATATGTACTTATTTTTGTAGAGGAAAACACGTAAACATTGGATAGAATGGTTTCCAGTCTGTTTATCAAGATTACTGCCCCAAATTCCTCAAAAGTCACACAAATGTCATGGCACAGGAATATTTCACAGCAGCTGTTTAACATGGGGTGTACCCCCAGTATCTACCCTACCTCGTCGGCCAAGCTTTGTGATTAGGGCTACAGGGGAGCCGAGAGAAAATGCAGAGAACCCCTCCGATGCATGTATCATCTGACCTTAAATTGTGAAAAATGTTTACCTAAGGAAAAGAAATTCACAACTCTCCTCTATCATTTTACCTTTACTTGGCATCTTTTCTCTAAATACACCAGAAAAATGGATCTTTAGGTCTCTAATCTGTGTGAACTATGGCTTAAGCCCTCCATCCCTCCCCTTACCTTCCATTTACCCGTCTAGTCACCGATTATCCGTGGAGCCCCTACTGTGCGCTGTGAACACTAGATCTTAGGACCTTGCCTTTCAAAGTGTGTATGAGTGGCATCGGTACCCAGAACCACTGAATCAGGATCTGCATTTTAACAGGACACCAGGTGACTCATCTTCGCATTAAAGCTGGGGAAGCACCATGAAGACACAGTCCCGGCTCTAGAGATTTACTAAGTCTGTCGGAGGAAGCAGCTGGGCCATGGCCAGCCCAAAGAGCAGGGCTGGGCACCTGCTACAGGGGCTGATCCCCAGGGGCACGAAGCCCTGCAGGCACATGACTTGGCAAGTAGAGGAGTTTTTGCGCAAATTAGAAAGAGGAGCCTCTTCTTCCAGGCAGTCTCGTCCACGTGCAAGGACGCAGGGCTCCAGAAAGCCGCGTGCAGGCCCGGTTCAAGCGACTGGGTGACACGCACAACCAGCAGTGCGGAGCAGTGTGTCCCCGAGGCAGTCATATTTCTCTTTCTTTCTCCTGCCCTCTCTTCTCTCTCTTTCTCTCTCTCTCTGTCTGTCTCGCTCTCTCTTTTTCAAGAGATATCCCTCCCCCACCCCCAAGAAATAGATTGTATATTATTCTGGGAAGAAGGAACCTCATCTAGAGACAGCAGAGAACCCGGCAGGGACTGCCCAAGCTGTGCTATGATCAGGTCTGTTTGTCAGGAAGATGACCCTTCTAGCAATGGAAGAAGGAGGGAACAGAGCAGAGATGTTTAAGAGAAGCCCCTCGAAGTATCGAGGCAAGAGGTAATGAGGCCCTGGGGGAGACGAAGGTCACCCAGGAGCGTGGCTGGGAGACTCTCTGTGTGTTTATAAACGGGCGGAGATGTACACTGTCCCAACAAAACAGTGGGAAGGGTCAGAGCAGAAGTCTGTCCTTCAGGAAATCACACGGGTGATGGGTCAAGAATACAAGCCAAGCACTTCCCTCAGCGGGGAGAGCCCTTTCTGCTGGGGGTGTCAGGTCGACTGCGTCACCAGAAGCCTGGAATAAAGACAGAAATGTAGGGGCCAGGGCTGCTCCGGGTGGGAGAGGATATGCGCGGCGCTGAGGGAGCTCCTCTCTGAGGTCTGAGGCCCTTCAAAGGCGGCCCGCACCCTCAACGCCCACACGACGGATCGGCAGCACATAGAAATAGCCAGAGTTCCGGCTTCTTCAAGCATTCAAACCCCTTCCTCTTGCCATCACGGCCACAAAACGGCATGTTTGTGTGAATAACCCGGGACTGCTGAACCGCACGGGGAGAAGACAGCAACGGCTGGGAGTCGGACGGCTCCGAGCTGCGTCCTGGAGGCCCCCTTCGGAAGCGCGATCTCCGGCAGACCGCGCACCGTCTCCGGACCTGCTTTCCCACCTGCACACTGGGACGCTCGGATGCGTTTGTCTAGGGGTCAGAGAGAGGATGGCCATGCTTCCTGGTGTTCCCAGGATGGTTTTTTTTTTGTTTGTTTGTTTTGTTTTTGTTTTGTTTTACACCTGTTGCTTCTGAATAACTATTAACAACGTCCCCTTTCATTCTAAGATGCGTCCAGTTTTAAAGAAAATTATATGCTCTCTCCTAGTCATAAGGGTATTAAACGAAAAGACGTTTGGGAAGCCAGCACTGGGCTTCGAATTGTCACTCCCTTTCCTCCTACCTGTGCGTGAAAGAAGGGAGATGGGCAGGCTCTTCGGGACTGCAGCCTCATCCAGTGACACACCGGAAATGCAAAAACGGCACTCCTACACTATGGACATTTAACTGAAGAATCATTTTAGCAAAGTGCTTTATCCAGGGTAATCTAGGGAATAAAATTTCACTTCCATTAAAGGAAAAGGCTCAATTCTTCATTTTAAGGTTATGTGAGGAGAAAGGAAATTGATGGTAATTTGCAAAAATACTGCTGAAAAGCATCATATTCTGCAGCATGTGCTCTCATGCTCCCATTTACCCTCTCCGCGTACAGAGAAAGAACCAAAAGTCAATGTGAGTCTCTATTATTAATTTATGTTGTAATCCTACGTGTGCTATCAATTGACTACTTAGAATAATCTGATTTATTGATGAAACATCTGGGCAAATTCTGATTGTTTTAATAAGTCTATTTGCATTTAAAACACTATGAATGCTCTAATTTTAAAATGTTGAAAACAAAGCTAGAATTAGCTATTAATGCTGAGAGTTTCATGGAAATGTAGCAGTGTTACTCTGCACGCTAAGAAAAATGATCTGGACACATCAGTATTCAACAGATGTATGGGCCACTTGATACTAGATGAGTTGCTTATTCCTGGCTCTGTCACTCTCTAGCTATGAGATCTCAAGGGGACTTCTTTGGGCTCCATTTTAACTGGCTATAAACTCAGTAGTTCGGAAGCCTCTGCTCCCAACATTCCTGCCATTACCAAAGCTCCCTGCTGGCACAGTTCCTTAGCGTAGACATCACTAACATATGACACATCTTCCAGGCTCCTCTGCATCTGGGAGGCGCATGGACACCGCCACTCTTCTACTCCCACCAAATTCCTTGTGCTCCCCGAGCCGGATGCCCATCCTGGTGTCTCTTTGCTTCCTTATCACATCACTGTGGTGGGTTTCTGCATTCTCCTTGACATGCTCCCGCTCAGTTCCACTTGAGTGACAAGAGGGTGCTATAGGGCAGGGACACACTAAAGGATGCTCTCCATTTCCATCTCGACCCTCTTCTCTGTCCTCCAAAAGGTAGCCCATCTCTCCATGTCAAACTGTCTACATAAACTGCAAAAATGTAACACTCGTCAGTCAACGCTTCTGTCTTTACTGCAATAAATTCTTTAGTCAAACGATTTAAGCTAAAGCTGAAGGGCAATTTCCACGGGGCAAGTTAGTCAAGTCCCTAATTATACTGTTGACTGAGCTTTCAGGGGAACTAATTCTGAGTAAGCTTGGCTTGAAGAGACACAGAAGATCATCTGACCTTTACTTGCTGGTGCTGCTTTCAGGCTGACATTCCTACAAACAGCACACAGATGGGCCCTGTGCGATCTTGGGCAAACCATACAGGTAGCAAACGCTCCATTTTGGGAAGAGTGATGGACTAATGAAATCGGGAACAATCACTGCACTTGGTACCAGCCAGCTGCCCATAGAGGTGGAATAATTCATCACAGCCAATTATAGCATCAGGAATAAAGAAAGGCATGTGCCAGTTAAGCTTCTAGCCCAGACTGCTAAAATAACAGGATTAATACTGCCCATGAATCTTTCTACTCTTTGACTCATATGAACTCTTCTTCAGTCCCTAGGAACAAACAAGCCACAAGAATTAAATATTGGATATAAAAAGTGACAAACTTATTTCAAGAAAACATTTTAAAAGCATGGTGCTTACTCTGATTTAGAAGACAGTATTTATAGCCTGAGTGTATCAGAGAATGAACATTACAATTACCGTTCTCTCTTTGTCACATTTTGTGAACTGTTCTGAGATAATTAGTACGATTGCTTAAGGCTGTGGGAGTATAACCCTCCTTTTTTTTTTTTTTTTTTTAAACTGCTGGAAATGTTGTTGTTGCTATTTGGGTCAAATATCTTAAAACTTCTCAGAAAGATTTTTCAAAAATAATTCTGGGAAGCAAATGAAGGAATAGCCCTGGAGATTCTCAAGAAGGAAGGGACATCAAGGCACTCAGGCTGGGTCACTGTGAGATAATGTCCCCACTGAGGATTAAGTTCCCTAGATGAGGAATGAGAGCCTCTTGTGCGATCAGGGAGGGGAGACACTGGGAAGAGGAAGAGAGGAATCTTTGAGACATTCTAAGAGGAGGGTGACCTGGGGCTTGGACAGAGACCCCACAGATAGTGGGCCATTCTGGGCCTCCCTAGGATGCACATCTTTAATAAGAATCCAGGCTGCTGTCATTCCAAACAGCAGTTCTGCCTTGAGTATCATCATAACATCGTGGAACCCGAGGGAGCTCGGGTCAACTGTTATTTAGGACTAAGGACTGCATGCTCTTTGTTCTTGGTAGTCGGAAATTCACTAATATACCTGGGCGCAGACAAGAAGTCAGCAAAACCCATGCTATAATCACCCACGGGAGAAATTGATAATTGGGTTCTAAACTGATAAAAGTGTTGACACCGATCCAGTAAAGATCAGGACAGAAGATCTTGTGGAAGTGAAAGATACTCGAGGAACACAAAGAATGGTTGAATCACTAGTTTACAAAATGTGGGGGAACAAGGACAGAAAGGTGTCAAATTCTGGCTCGGACAGAAGGATCAGAGTTTTCAGCTGCAAGGAGCATCATGAGTAGGAAGGGATTTGGTGTTCTAAGCGCTGGGAACCTGGAGATACAAAACATAAGCAAAAATCTTAGAGTGTATGAACATGGAGAAACACTTTATGGAAATGGGGAAAATGTGAAATTCATGCATTACTTTGGAGTGACTTTGTCAGATCTTATATTGCAATTTAGAAATATAAACACATTACCATCAAAATATTAAACTTGGTTATTTGTTCACAAAATGATTCTGTTCTCTGTACTTATCGAAGTAAAGACATGGAAGGAAAAAAAAACCCCTAAAACTTTATTTTTTTTTGAAGGTGGGGTGCAAGATGAGATTTGAAAAAAATCCTCTTTGTGGTCAGTCACATTATAATCTTTCAATCTCAATGCAGAAGATTTGTAAAAGGTTGAGAAAAGAAACAAAATGACCTAAAATCCAATAAACCCTTGATTAATGTTTGCTTTATTTTTTCTGCATACACACACACACACACACACACACACACACACACACTAGTTTTTTCATGGCTGTGATCATATTCTACGCAATGTTGTCTTTATTTGGATTTTAACATGTCAACTGCACATTCAAAGTGATAGGTACAGACAGCACTGAAAGCTAAAAGATCTAGGGCTCATTTAGGGACAACTGTTCCAGAGAGAGCAGCATCTTCAGGAGTCAGCTAAGGACAGATGCTGCTGCAGGAAACCAGCAGGAAGAGAAACAGGTACCAGGAAAGGGAGCAGGGGGATGGCATCACTCCGCCCAGGACTGCTGGAGGACAGACTGAAGAACAGCTAGAAGGATACAGTCTGAAGGGTCCTTGCAGATATTTTGAAAATGGGAAAGGACGATTTAAAGGATAAAGCTTTTTGCTTCAGGATCATCACGTGAAGAAGCTTTCAACAGATCTGTTTCTGGTTAATTCATTACTGTATTGATTAAACATTTCCAGGGCACTGCTATGTATTCATGACACCTCCACGAGGTGGGTGCTGTTATTATTCCCAGGATGCAAATTAAAGGTAACACAGCGAGGTTGGGGGTACAGCTCAAGTGGTAGAGCGCGTGGTTAGCATACACAAGGTCCTGGGTTCAATCCCCGGTACCTCCTCTAAAAATAAATAAGTAAACCTACCCCCCCAACACAACATAAGTAAATTAAAAATTAAAAAATAAAAGGTAATATGTGTTTTCACAGTTCTAATTTCACTTTGGGGCTCTGGGATCCTAAGAAGCCAAAAGAACAGCAATGTTCAACAGGCTTCATTATTCACTTATTACACATACTTCCTGTGCCTTCTCTTCTGCATCAACTACGATCACACAAACCACTTTATTTACAATTCTATACCTGAAAAACTCACCAGGATTCTAGTTGTTTTACAGTCCTCATAAGCCAATATTAAGAACCACATTTAAAACAAAACATAAGGTTCAGTAATAACTATATTTGGGATAAACCACTACCTGAGGTTTTCAAACCTACAGTGATGATTTCTTAGTCTGTTTCATACAGATCATTTACAGCAACAAGGAAGAAAAAGAGTATGAACAAAAATCGAGTCTCATAAAATGATATGAATGATATAAAACGGTAGGGGTGGTATCACATCCCCACAGGCAGAAACATAATGCAGCTCTTATGGTGGCAATGAAAAAACGACAGTCTAATTCCAGGAATTATTTATCTAATTCTCATTGACTCCTTTAACAGAACTTTGAGCACTTCTGTGCTTTGCAATGGTATTTTTGGATGGAGCATATTTTTATAAAAAGTAGCTGATTTTTTTGTACCTGTAAAAAAAGAAAAGCGCTACAAAAATGACTCCATTTGGTGATGGATATGGTTGGTGAAACAGCTCCGGATGGTGTAGTCTCTCCTGAAGCTCCTTCTCTCTCTTGCAACTCCTAGGATGCATCAGACTGAGGATTACAAAAGGAGAGGCTGAGCTGCCTGCCACACAAAGGAATCATGCACCAGGAACAGACCTCATCAGACATCGGATGCCTACCCTCCACTAAGTCACGGATTAAAAGTGTATCTGTGTTTCCTAACCGCTAGGTCTGTTTTTTAAAGATTCCAGATTACTAGTTATAAAAGAAAACATGATTTCATTGAATGAATTAAAAATGTTCTCTTAATACCTCTATTTTTCTTCTGAGTTTAAATATATATTATGACATTTATTGACTGGAGATAATAAAGTATATAGCGTTGCACTGAAAATACATTCCTATAGAAATCAAAACTCGTATTTGCATTGGACAAGCCCATACTAAAGATTTAAGGTCTGACAAAAATACATTGGGTGCTGCTTGATTTACACAAACACTAATACTTTGGAGCTGAAATATTACCAGAAAGATAATCCCTGACTTCATCATTTGTTCTCTTCCTTGCTGTGAACATTAGCTGATATTCTGTGTCATAGTCTTAACAGAAATTCTTTCTCTCTCCCCCACCTCATGTATTTTTATTATACAGATTTTTATATATTTTATTATGTCATTTACCGCATGACTCACGATTACAGAATTCCAATGTAATATATCTCTCATCCCAACACAGGTTGTTATACAAAAGATGAACACGATGAGCTGAAAATGTGACTTGTAACTGCCTCTGCGTATCAGCTACAACTGAGTCCATAACACTAATTTTCTGCATTATACTGCTAACCACTGAATTAGTTAGTCAAAGGAAAATGGAGTGAGGATGGCATGCAACAAAGCACTTAAAGGAGGAAGTAGTCGGATTGTGGAAAAAAAAATAGTGAAATGAGGATACTCTTTATAGTCTTTCTCTTTCATTGTTTTTTTGTTTAATCTCATTTCCTCAATCTCTGATCATGAACTCAGCAGCGGCAGCTTGTGCAATTTACACACTGACTTACCACCTGTAAACAATCCCAGCCCACACCTCTCCAAACTAAACAAAGGTGACTCTGAGTAATGAAAATATTTTATGTTAATTGAGACATGAACTTGTGCATTCATTCTTATAATTCGGAAGACTGTTCTAGAGTGGCGCATCGCAGGACAGTTTACAGGCAGGATCGGACAATGCAGAGGTTCCCCAAGTGATTAGCAGCAGCAACACTTTGAAACTTAGAAATGTAAATTCTCTGGCTCCACCCCAGCTTTACTGAATAAGAAACCCTAGGGAGCAGGTCTGAAAATTTGCATTTATAACAAGTTTCTAGCTGAGACTAGTGGAGCTGATTCAGGAAACACATTTAGATCCAGTGGACTGAAACAGATTTTGAAGCAAAACTCAGTCCTTCACCAGCTGTGAGTGAGGTTAAGGTAGTTTAACTCAATTTTCTCATCTGTAAATGGGGTTGAGGGAGTTCATACCTCACAGAATTGCTACGAGGGTTAAATGAGTCAAACTATTGAAATGAGTTTCAGCAGCAAACTCTGCATGACAGAGTTTGTAAGTCCTCTACATGTGTTTTTAAAAATAAAATGTGTGAAATCCATGGCATCTGTTATATTTTACCCATGCAGTCAATTCATTTTACCTGCTTATACTCTGCCAGCATTTTATTTCCAGATGGCTGAAAGAAATCAGTTTAACCCAGTGGTTCCCAATGACTGTTGACTCTTAGAATCACCTGGGGAGCTTTTTAAAATTTGCTGATTTCACGATTTTGATTTATTTGATCAAGGCTGAAGCTCAGATATTAAAATACTTTAAATGTTCCACAGGAAATTCTAATGTTCACCCAGGATTGGAAACTACTGCCTTAGTTTATAAATAAATGGTATCCTGCTAGAATGCAATGGTCATGTTTGGGATCCTTTGTGAATTAACAGAGATCCTTACACGGAACAGAGCAAAGCTCTACTGATGCAGGAAAACAGATGTGGGGCGTGAGGAGGGCTGTGTCCCAGGTCTCGGTTGAAACTCTGGGACGTGACCCGCCAGGTGTGGGTCCTTGGCTTCGGCCAGGAAAGGATTCAAGTGTGAGCCACAGTTGAGTAAAGGTACATTTATTTAGAGAGAAACACACTGCATAGAGTGTAAGGCAAGAGAAAGGCAAGGAAAGAGGTGTGGGAATTGGATGCTCAAGTTAAGGTAAAAGTAGGTACACACTCCACAGACAGAGTGCTGGCTGTCTCCAAACAGGAGGGGGTGATAAAGGGACGCTAGGCGTGGTGTTGCCAGTTTTTATGGGCTCTGTAGCTTCACATGCCTACGCGTGGGACCATTCCAACTGCCCTGGGGAAGGGGCTGGGATTCCCAGGAATTGGGCCACTGCCCATTCTTTGGCCTTTTGCAGTTAGCCTTGGGGCTGTCATGATGCCTGTGGGCATGTTATTTGATCACACTGTTACAATGAGCATATAATGAAGCTCAAGGTCTACTAGAAGTCAAACCTCTTAATCCTCAGGGCCAGTTGGGAGTTGAATCTTCCACCATTTTGGTGAATCTTCCACCATTCTGGTGTTAAATTGCTGTCATTCCTTGAGTGGCTGTGCCCTGCCCCCTTTCCTCCTGTCTCACTACTGCCATACACCGAGCTGTATAAAAACTAAGGCTGACTGCATAATGTGCTTGCAAGCTCAGAAACATTTCGATCTTGACATATCTGAGGCTTTAGGATAAAATAAACCATATACATTCAGGGTTATAAGACGTATACTTTCAGGCAATCCTCTTCCGTGTGTACAGCATTTTAAACACCTGACTGACAGAAGAGGCAAGATTTCAATCTTGGCAATACCAGTGAAAACGTGATATAGCAAATTCTTGGCATTTAAGGTTTTAATGGTATCCATTTTTATCATGAAGGTCCATAGCTAGGGGGATTTGTACTTTACAGAGTCACAGATTTGTAGGAGTCATGCCATGGGGCTGGCAAAGTGGATTTGAGCTGCTGCACTCGTGAGTGAGCCTAGCGCACCGGCAGCGTACTTCCCTGCCATCCCACATCACGTTTTCAGTGATGAAAACATGGAGGTCTGTGTATAGGTAAATGGCAATATATAAGAAATAAAATGTCAGTGAAAGTTGAAAGGGTAGTTATAAAAAGCTCCTCACAGCAGAAGAAAAAGAAAATCAATACTTCACAAGAGCTGAAGCCTGTCCAAAAGTTTTCACGCTCCCAAGCGTGGAGAGATCTAAAGGTCTCACAAATACTCCTGAGGGTATCAAGGATATACTGCAGAGTTTGAAGGGCTTCTATAATGCTACGTGTTTTATTTAGATTGAATAAATCCTCAAGTTAATGAAATGTAAAGAAGCAATGTTTCTTATATGAAACATAAAAGAAGTTAGACACCATTTGCATCTAAGTTAGGAGCAAACTGCACGTAAGTATCCAACCACCATGAAGACGATCTCCCTGAGCCTAAAGGCAGATTGCAAGAAGTCTGAGCTCCACATGCTGTCGGCATAAAACCCTGTGGGCAGAATGAGGACCACAGATTAGCTTGTGGTTTACCTGGGTTCTCCCTTGAGAAATGATAGAACATATTTCTAATGAATTACAGAAGCTAAAGCAGCAACAGCTCTCAATAGCTGTTCCCTCTCTGTGTGTTAATATGGACTGGTAGCAGGATGAAGACAATCAGATGGAGATTTACAGTTTTTTCTTAATCTGAAATTTAAGTATCCATTGCATTGAAAACACAACTCTTTATGGTGAGAGTTTTGACTAATGGCAAAAATTTAGTCAACTTTTTGTCAGGGAATTGAAGGAGACACAATGGTGACTATATCAAACCTATGTTCACTAGAAGCCAAGGCTAATTTTCAAAGTCACTACAAAAGTAAGACTCTAGAGCACTTCTTTTTAGACAAATCCCAGGAAAATAATTCAGAAGCAGCTAGGTTTGCTATGGATACGCATGACCTCTCAAGGTGTTTGTTTATCAGAGCAATTGCAGGTTCTATGGTATCTCCAACTCCAGTACTCAAAAGCCTTGTTCTGTGGTAAGTTAGAAGTGGTTTCCCAAGCAGTTTTAGACTTCCCACTCTCTATCTCATTTCCTTCCACTGCCTAATACCTAACCTTTAGTCCACTTCCGCTTTTGAGGCTCTGCAGAATCGTCAAGACATTAATGAGTCAAGTAAGAACACTGGGAAGACTAGATGAGATGATGTCTGAAACCCACCTACCACAGTGTCTAGCTCTGTGTAGCGTCTAGGTAACTACCAGAGTCCAATCTCTCGTCAAGTCCCCATCTAGTATTTTCATCTGCACATTGTTTTACAAAGTATTACACATGCAAAATTTAGTCCTTATAAATCGCTTTTTTTAGAATAGGGAAATCTGTTCTTTAAAGATGCAGCAAAGATAGTCTTCTTTGATAGAAATGCTCCTTATACTCTACGCCGATGAGAAAAAAAAAAAAACCTTGAACTCCTGAAATTTAGAAATTGAGGAAAAAATGCATGACCAACATATTTATCTTTAGGTCTCAAAATTGTGTTTTAAATATGTTGAGTAAGGATTTTAGAGTTCTTTTTGCTGGACCCAGCTTCAAAGGTATTAATGTTATTTTTACTTATATCTACTTAAAACATTTTGTTTGAGAGCTTTCTACCAAGAATTCCCATTTTGCAATGGTAGGGCCACACACAGTGCATTTTTCAAACCTTCTCTTCTTACTACTTTCAATGGCAGATCACCCCCTAGTGGAAATACAGTATATATTTCTGTGCGTCACTGGTGAAAGTTTAAAGGAAATCCATGACAGATGTTACATTCCTAAGCCAAGACTGAAGAGGGAGATTTGTAAGCAGCATAGATTTCTAAATTATAGCGAGCCTGCATTTGCACAAGTACAGATTAGTAGTTTTAAAGTTTCTTAGACATGTAACCCAATTCCCAAATTAATGTCTATTTTCATTGGGACTTTTATATTTTTATTTTATTTTCAAAGAATGATGTAACTATTAAGATTAACTATAGATTCTGACTGTAGTAGATTGCAATCTTCTTTTTGCCCAAGAAATTTGAGGGCTAAGACATAGTCAAATGAGTAATACTCATGCTTTAGATTATCTGGGTCCATTTGTAGAAGAGAATGTCCACAAAATATGAAATTAATATGTCCCTTTATCAAATGGATGCTATATATCAGGACTGCTATGAGTGCCTGATGGATGCTATTTCATTACTCAACCTTTAAAAATACTTCTAGACAAAAATGTTTAATTACTGTCTCTGTGAATCTACTTCTGAGTTCATAATATAGCATGTGACTATTCTAATGAAAACCCTGAGTACCAATACAATTATTCTTTTAAATGTTATAAAACCTTACCACATTTACAAAGCAAGTCCAATAAATTCAGTGTCACAGTTGTCCAAATCTCACATTAGCTCATCATAGCCTCATGTGCATGTGATTGTGTTTTTATGATAATATAACTTTGACAATCATTACAACCTAGATTAATTGCTAGTTTCATATTTTCCCATCATTCTATGGAATATTGATTTCACGTATTGCTCCTGAAAGAGTAAGACTGCAATCTCACATAACTGGAAAATTACCACTTAAAATAAATTAGCCAAAGGAAAAGTTATTTATTTGTATTAAGGTACTTTACATAGACTTCGGATTACCCTATAAAATGTGTAATATATAATATATACACAAATATAAAGCTATAATATAGAACATTAATGCAGAAGGATAATTTTTAAGGATTCTCTAGAATTACACATAGAAATTCCAATATGAGCATGATGTTGAAGACAACTTCAAATATATCACTAACACATTATCTATATGCATTTTCATTATGTAAAAAGGTTTTACAAGGGTTTTAAAATTAAATGTCCAATAACTAGAGTGCGTAAGTCATAAAATAAGGCAAGAATATTAATTCTTGCCTGATCTAACTTACAGGGCTTTGGGGAGCACCAGAATTTAAAAAAAAAATGTATCAAAGTCTTTTATAATGGCAAAGAATTATAAAACTGTCAGCTATTGTTAGGCTACAGTCAGATAAGTTGTTTTGATAATAAAAAATATGTCTCACTGTAAGTACTGGAGGGATCTACCAGCCATATCGAAGAGTGTGCTGAACAATGAAATAAACATAACCTTTTGCTCTTCTGCTTCGAGCAAAAGGAAGTCAGAGAGAGGAGAGAAGAGTTAACTAGTCAATTGATTAATTGCGGGGAGAGGTGGAAGAGGCTAGAGGCTGCTCTGCATGCATTTTGCCAGTAATTAGATGTACGTACTAAACTGAACTGACCTGACTGATTAAATATCACTCAGTTTTACCCTGTATCTATTCAGTCTAATTTTTGATTTCTGAGTCCTGCTAGAGTCTGTTGTATACATTGGCAAAACATATTTTGACAACACACATGTGATACTGCAAGAGTGAAGCCAGGGCTACCTAAGCTGACAGAACATTTGCAAAAATGATACACGTGTGCATAAAGCAGTAGGAAACCAACTTATTTTCAATATCAGTACCATTTCCTTTATGTAGACATGTAATAGCCCCCTAAGGAATGCTTACTTATTGAGAGCAAGTCACCTTCATTTAAAAATATATACTACTCATTTTGCTGAGCCTGTGGGAACTCTGCATTACTATTATTAACATTAGCTATCGTAACATTGTGAAGAAGGTCAGGAGAATTTACCGTTTATATAATGCTTGGATGGCAAAACTGCAATTCAGATCAGTTTTATCTGTTTTTACAGATGAAGAGTAAAGAATTAAGGCTCTGGTCCAAATAATACAAGTTATACAAGTAAGAATCACTTTTCTTTGAGAAAAGCACAGCATTAACTGAAGCACCCATTGTCAGTGTTATGCTATATTAAGCATATTAGTAACCTTAGGTACTCCCATTTTGGTAAAAGACCTAAGATCCTTCAATGGCAAAGCCAGAAATGGACTGTCATGGGGACAAAATGAAAATAACTCATTAAATGTCATTCACTCTCAACTCTTCAAAGCATAATGAAAATATAAACAAAAAAGGTCATTGAGATTCTAGAGCAGAAGCCACAAAGAAAAAAACTGCTTCAGCTAAAATTATCATCCTTCCTTAGTATTCCTACAGAGCTGGATTGATTCTTACTGTAATTTTCCTACCCAGGTTAATTTCCAGGTTTTCTTGTCCATGCAGGTAATAAGTTTAGCAAGCAGTGCAGTTTAAAGAAGGTATCATGACTCCCAGAGCAGTGACATTAAAAATCTGTCTTTAGGGACAGACAAAACGTAACCGTACCAATGTGTCATACCATTACGAATATTTATAGCCGATGATGCCACGTCATGTCAAGGACAAGTTAAACTACGTTCAATACCTTCCCGCCAACACTCCCTCCTCACGCCTATCTCACTTTATTTTCCTTCACAGAATTTTACCACCACCTAAAATGTACTTATTTGGTGATGGGTTTACTGTCTGTGTCCCTGAAGTAGAATAAAAGCCTCAAGAAGACAGGGATCTGATCTATTTTATCCTCGGTGCTTCAAACAGTGTCGGCACATGCGAGGCGGTGTTCTATGTAAGTGGTGGGTTTGTGGGGTGTGGCTTCTCCTTCTGTACTGCCAGGGGCAAAACGCCCTTAACACAGAGTAAAGAACTTTGTGATAAGGATGATCATTTACACCATTCAAAAGCACTAAAAGATTATGAGAATTTATGAGAAAGCATTAAGTGCCCGACAGTGTAATATATCCATGTAAGTCATTGATAAGCTATGCAATGTCTCTTCACACTACTGATAAAATTCTTTTATGGTTCCTATGGCTGATTAAATGCATCATGTGGTGCAGTAAAATCATATAAATGGTAGCCATTTTTCTAAAAGGAGCCTGAGACTCTCATTTCTAAACCCACTTGGGCTTGTTTGCTTTGAGAGGCTAAGTAAGAGTCCTAATCAGAGTGAAACATTTTCATATAGTCACAACAGAAATACCTAAGGCCAAAAATAAAACCCTATAACTCTGTTCATGACCAACATCCTAGTTTTTTGGGGGAATGCCAGGAAAAGACATTCTGACACAGTTATAACTGGACATGAGCATCCAATTATTGGGACTTTCAGCAAAAAATACTTGAATGGCTACGTACCACTTTTTGAAGAATAATTCAACATCTGCCTTTGTTCTAACAACCTTGTTTTAAATTTGACGTTTCCCTAAAATAATCTGGAGATAATTCAATGCTCATGACAATGCCATGAATGTAACTAAGAAATAATGACTGAGGATAGCCACTTTCGTGAACTGCTAGAATTTCAACCAGTGTCAGGAGGCTACACATGTAAAGATAGTTTAAAAGTATCTAGTTAGGCGCTGCTGTATCAGAACGTGCATAATATGACAGTGTAACCACAAACTAATTCCAGAATGAAACAGTGCATATGATTAAAAAGTAGGCTAAATTCCATGCCACTTTGTTGTGACACTGTGTTACTTCATGCAGGCCTTTCTCGAGGTTACTAATAGGTCTATCTCTCTGTCATCTTTGTATAGAGTTGGATCAGGATTGACTCAGAGAATCAGAAACAGTGCCACAGTGCAAATAACAACGTGAAGCATTGCATGAATGGCAAACGACGCTACTTACCTAAGGACCGTTTCAATGAACCACTCTGGTAGCGACACTGAATCATTCTGTTTAAATGCATTTTGGGGGGGGGTAATTAGCTATATTTACTTATTTATTTTAACGGAGGTACTGGGGATTGAGCCCAGGACCTTGTGCATGCTAAGCATGCACTCTACCACTTGAGCTATACCTTCCTCCGAAATGCATTTCTGAAATTCTTGTGTTCAAATTATTCTTAGGAATGAAAAGGAAGCAAAAAAAACCCACCAAAAAACAAAAACAAAAAAACAAAAAACAAAAAGGGGAGAAGGATGTGCACAGGGGAAGGATGGACACAGGGCTGTAGTGCTGAAAGAGCTCACACCTCGTTTTCCTTCATCTGCAACTGATCACCCCGTTGTTGTCACATTAGGCATCCCTAAAACCTCCTAAGGCCACTCTGCTCAGACACTAAGAATGGGTGCTCTGACCTGATGAATTGAAGCCAAACTTCCCTATCAGTGGAAGCCTTTGACAGTCTGGCCTTATCCTGTCTGTCTCACATTAGCAACTAGGGCAACCCTTTAAAAAAGAGGTCCTAGAAAACCCAACAGCCTAACCACGCCAGCCCATGCCTTTGTTCATGGTGCTGCTCCTCCTTCTCTCTGGTTAGTGAGCACGTCACATTATGAGCCCAAGAGCCCTGGACTTCTGCTAGGGCTTCTGGTGTGAAGTCGCTCCTGAAAAGAGGGTAATCTCTTCCTCCAGCTCCCAAGCCCCTGGTTTTTCTTTTTGACTCTCATTATGTTTCATCAGCAAAGCACATGACCAGGGAGGAAGGTGGTATCTGAAAACACGTTGAGTTAATTGGCTCAAGAGTGTTAACTCATTCCGGAAGCCACATACGCATGTGTGAGAGTGCTCTCTTCGGTGAGAAAGGATTCCCATAAGAAAACATCACAGCTGAGATGTGCTGAAATATGTGTTTAATCAACAGCTTCAATTTTAATCTGCTGGCAAATATTATAGAAGTTTTTTTTTTTTTAATTCATGTGAATAATCAAGTAGTGTCTCTGCTGAGTTTTATGGACTGGTGATACAAACTTAAAAGGTAAGCCTCCTAAAAGCAAAAGCCAACTTAAAAAACTAAAGTTAATATAAAAATGTGCTCTCAGGTTTAACTACCAAAATAGCAGATGCATTTGGCCACTTATGAAAAAGGAATCCTTAAACTTAAAGTCCATCAACACATATTTACTCTCTGCCTAGAACAAGCTGCTGTTTTTAAAATATGAGACACTTTGAGGATACAAGAGACTCCAGCAACTCCATTATTAATGAATTATCACACAGCAAACAATGTGTCTTCACCAGCTCAAGAAATGTGCACTACAGCTGGTATAAAGCAAAGGATAGCCAGAATTAGGATGGTATTTTATAAAGAGAGTGAAATGCAGATACAAAAAAGTAAGCTTGGCCTAGATATTAGAAGCTAATGCCCTCTGTAAACTGATGCACAATATTAAGAATTCTCTATTTGTAGCCATAAATGTTTATATACTTTCAAAATTGTTCACACAGAAAAATATTTCATTTTCTGTAAAAAAAAATCACACACATATAGATCTACATATATCTTTTTTTCCTTCCAGCAGTGAGATTTTCCTCTCTCAACATACCTGATAACACAAAGCTACCTAATTTCCTAAGTCTCAGGTATGCTTAGCAAAAAGGTGGAAGCTGAATGGACCAAAATATAAAGAGAAGACAAGGATAATAATAATGAAACCGCAGCTCATAAAGGGAACATTTCAGCAAGCCTTGTAAGACATACTTGGCCTTCATCCATTGACCTGACTTCCTGCTCTCAGTGCGGTACAATACCATAGAGGCACCAAGCTCACTGGAGTAATTTTAATATAATCTTCATCACATTCTCAGAATTCCACAGATCCCTTCACTTCTGGACTGTGAACAACCAATCTCCTGAATAGGGAGGTTTGTCACACAACTTGCAAATGTGGCCAGAAGGCTAAACAAGACCACAGAGTGTGCTGCCGCTAGACATTTTCAACATTCTAGAGATGGCTCTGAAAGTGCACGGCTTGTTCCCGGTAGGAGTGTCTTAATTAGTCTCTGCCATATGTTCATCTGGCTACACCCATAGTTGCATCTAGGCAGAAGGAGGCTAGGCAGTCCTATTTTTCTTGGAGGGCATGCGATCCATTTTTTGTCAGGCAAATAAATAACCCTTTTGTTGCCCTTTGAGTTACTTGGTAAATACTTTCATCTTCAACTGGAAGACTCTGCTACCACCATCACATATACTGTTCTCAGGGAACACGCTGCTAGGAACACATGTAGGTAAAAAGGTCCTTAAAAAGGAGAAAATAAAGTTCTGAAATAACACAGGCCAGAAGATTTCTGACACACAGTTCCCATATTCCTTTTCCATAACCAGGCCAATATGTAGAAAGAAGCTTAAATTCTAACAAAACCATGTTCGTAACTTTTGCTTTGCTTTTAGATTCAAGAATCGTGTTCACTAACATTAACTCATCCTATGAATTACATTCTTACATCGAGCATATAAAATACCAGATATGGGCTTAAATGCCAGTAACATAAATAGCTCCATCTCCAAGTGAAATCATCTTGCTCCTGTTCTGGACCAAGCAAGCCTGGTTAGTGATGAGAGGACTGGAAATAATATTGCTCACTAGGTTGAATTTTTGTTTGCAGGAAGAAAGTGGGTAAAAAACAAAAAGAAAATCTTTCTCAATAGTTAACGCCCAGTAAGGTTTTTGAATTACACTGCCTTATAAAAAGACTTTAAATTACACTGATTTATTAAAAGCAAACATCTTACTGTTGTTTAATTACAACAGTATTCATGATTGATGATAAAGTCAACATACTGATAAGATACAAGGAAAATATATTGGAATTCAAACTTGTGACAAATACGGAGCTCAGTCCTTTGTGTGTGTGTATGTGTGTTTTTTGTTTCTAGCTTTATTGAGATATAACTGACATATACCACTGTGAGAGTTTAAGCTGTGCAATGTGATGATTTGATAGACCCATACACTGTGAAATGACTGCCACCATAGGGGTAGTTAATACCTCCATCACCTCACATAATTACCTTTGTGTGTGTGTATGTATGTGTGTGTGCATGTGCATGCACCTGTGGTGTGAGAACCTTTAAGATCAATGCTCTTAGTAAATTTCAAGTGTATAATACAGTATTGTTAGCTATAGTCACCATGCTCTAAAGCAGATCCCCAGGACTTATTCACATTATAACTGGAAGTTTGTACCCTTTGACCAACGTCTTAGTGGAAAAAAATATAAATGACATCTTCAATGTAATAATGAAGCACTTCAATGTAATAAGACCATAAAAAATGCTGTTTTTCTTAGTACAGTCTTTTTTTTTTTCAATATCCATTACAAGCTACAAAATGCAAAAGTAAAACAATGCTTGAGAATCTTCTGATCCTTTAAAATAAACTCAGAGGGAGCAACTGAATCTTGAGAAGGCTCATTAAAAATTGAAGAATGACACAGACTTAATATGACTTAATTTTCAACCCATGGCAGATTCCAAATTACTTCCTAAATCGAAGCACTGAAAGTAATTGCTATTAAGTGATTTCCCAAAGTCCTTTTAGTACACAACAACAGAACTATGTACCTATACGTGAATTTCTAAATACAACAGCTTACACGAGCTATCTTACTTGAGGTACTTAACCAGTGTTCTCCTTCAAGAATGATATAATTTGAAAAATATCCTGTAGACTTGATTGACATGGCCCTGTCTTTTTGGTGATTTTTTTTTCCCAAGAAAAACTTTTGTGCTGTGTAGTGTTTCTCAGAAGCTTGTAATAATTGCTGAATCGATGGTAATGGTGAGTAATATATACTATATTATCCTATGGGGAAAATGATAAAGTAAGAGATGGTATTTATGGCTCATTAATCTGGCTGGAATTACTCTTTGACAATGTTAAACTGACAGACGAAAAACAGAACAACATCTTGGGTGGGTTTTTCAAGATTTTGCAGCAGTGTGATCACTAGTGGGAATATGGGAGTATAAAGAAATAGTCCACTGAACGCCAGCTTTTCAGATACTCCAGCTGTCAGATAATCGCCAGCAGTCTTAGTTTTCAATTAAAGAACACTTTAGGGATTGTTTACTATATTTGGACTCAAAGAGATGGTTCACACTTTTGGGGCAACTCAGCTGGAAAAATTTAGACCAGACAAGAGAAAAATGTGTATTTCAAGGCAACGTTGAAATGGGATTTTTCATTACTGGTACAGCTGAGGTTTCTTTATAAATAAAGAAGTTAACCAACTGTACCTTTTCTAAAGTCTATTTAAAAGTGTTAAGATAGTAATTACAAGTTTACAAAGTATAGATTCTCCAAATATTTACAACTTGGATAACACTCATCTTCTTTAATCCTCAGTATACTTTACTCTAATATTTACTATGAAATATCACACTTTATAAGGTTAGTTTGAGGATTAAATGATACACTTCATGCCAAGCACTTAACCCAGTGCTTGGAGCATACAAAGCACTCAATAGTAGCTACTTTAATTACTATCACTAGGGGAACTAAATTTGACTCTTCAGTTCAAGCTCTAGGTGGAATCTAGAGAAAAGTCAACCATCAACTGACAATTAGGTACTCTGATAAGTAGGAATATATAAGCATAAAACATATCAATGGATTATAAATCTACATCCTCAAATTACATTAAAAGAGTACATTGAAAGCCTCTTTTTCACCTCTGTCCTCCTGTGAAATATTCCTATCGCTCCTCTCTGTGCTCATACAAACGTTCCCCCACCAATCCTTGATATTTTCCCAAATACAGTATGTATTGTCTAAGTTTCTCCTGCAAAACTTTCTCTATTCCTTGTGATCACATTTCAAATTAAGTGAAGAATAAATGGCAGACGGCTAAGGAGTCCAAGGACTCATCAGCGGTCTGGGCAGGGTCTATGACTGAGCCTGATATAATGTGAATATTGTTATATTCACTAGCCAGCTCTGAAAGCTCGGCAGACTCTGGCATCAAGACACTGATACTGTTCTTACGTGCCACAGATTAGCTTATCATTTTCACCTGAGAATTCTGGGCAAGGACGATCCTTCAGAAATGTTCTGTCATTTGCCTCCGACCCAATTTTAGGCTCACAAATGCAACTCATAACAGATGTCTCCTCACACAGGTAGAAGAGAAATGAAAAGATGGAAAACTTCACATCACTTTAATAGGCAATTACATGCATAGAGAGAGAATCAATTATATTCAAAATAAATCATTCTTACAGGTTCATGTGTGAGCCAACGGGTTCATTCACTTCTAAAAGCAGGGGATATCCTTATTTCACTGTCACTGTTAAACCATGCAATTCTTGAGAGCTAAGACTTTACACAGCCTGTACATCCTTGGCATCTGTGGTAAAATGTGGTCCAGTTTTAGTTAAAGAAAGTGTTACTAACGGCAAACACATCTACTTGCTTCCATATTGCTACCAGCATGTCAAACGAGGTGTGGAGAAATAGGAAGAACCGCCTTGCAAATATTTTCTCAAAGAGACCTGTTTGGAAAGGCGCACTGGAACGGCCAGTAAGAAAAACAAATTCAATATAATTATTTCATTTTTACCAACTGCCAAACAAACATTAGCAGATAGTCTTCAAACTGGCTTGTGGGAGGTAGAATCAAGGTTTATTTTAGATGTATACAGCTGCATGACTCACTAGGGGGGAAGTAAATGTGCTGATTTACCAATCTGTTGTATCAGTTACAGACACTGCTCTGCTCAGCTGTGCTTGAACCCTGCATGCTTAGGAGAGAATGAACTTAAGTCTGTCTAGGTGCACATTTAGGGTTGTGCTGCCAAGCCAAGCCCACGCTGTAAAATAAAGGCATACTTTAAGGGGAAATTCTAAAAGAGTTAAAAAATTTCAGAGACAATAATGGATAGGTTCCGATGGTAGAAAATAAAAAGCAAATATTACCACTCACTATTATTCAAAGTTAAAATATTGATCAAGGATCCTTTCTAACTGTAATTCTAATTTCATACTTTTTAAATATCTCAGTGATTCCTTTCAGTGAATAACTGTATAAATTTGACTTTTTTTTCCTCCTGGGCCTGAGAAAATAGAGTTAGAAATTAGGTTTTTAGATGCCACCTGCCTTTTTTTCACTTTCTGAACTCTGTCAGAGCCACCTCCACCAGGTAATAGTTCCAGAAGGATCAGAAGGATTAGTATGTACCAATTGCTATACTGAGTAATTTGCTTAAATCATCTCATATAGTTCGGTCCCCCGTACTTTAAGGTGAATATCATTATTGCTCTCTTTTTTCCCCCTGGGTGAGAAAACTCTGTTTTGGAGAAGTATCCCAGTTTGCCTGAGGTCACACAGCTAGGAAAGGGTGGAGCGATCCTTTGAGCCTGGGGCATCCGATGCTGAGCCCCGTGAATTTACCACCAAACCATGAGGGCACCAGCTCTTACAAACACCCAACCTGACAGATTAGAAGGTTCTGCAGAGAGTCTATAAACAAGCTAGTATCTACCCTCCAAGTTATAGGAGAAAGACTGCCTTACATTGGGAAGTAGGCAAATTAATTATTCTTTATGAATTCTTTTGTTTAACGTGCTTACAGAAATAAAGAACTGATTGATGGTTGCCAGGGATTAAGGAGGGGACAGGGCAGAGGGAAGTTGGTGTGGCTATGAAAGGACAACATGAGGGATCCTGCAGGGGATGGAAATGCTCTGTATCTTGTGTCAATATCCTGTGCTATGAAATGAGTGTTTGTGTCCTCATCTCCCCAGTTCATATGTTGAAACCTGATCCCCAGTGTGATGGTACTGGGGGCAGGTCCTCTGGGAATAGATGAGGTCATGAGGATGGAGTCCTCATGAATGAGATTAATGCCCTTATAAAAAGACCGCAGAGGGCCCCCTTGCCCCTTCCTCCACATGAGGACACGGTAAGAAGACAGCCGCCTACGGACCAGGAAATAAGTCCTCAACAGACACCAAATCTGCCAGTGCCTTGAGCTCAGTCTTCGCAGCCTCCACAACTATAAGAGATAACTGTTACTTAAGCCACCCAGTGGGTGGTAATTTTTTTTTTCTTACAGCAGCCCAAATGGACTAAGACATCCTGATCGTGATCCTGTATTATACTTTTGCAAGATATTTCCACTGAGGGAAAACTGAGTAATGGGTACACAGGATCGCTCTGTGTTATTTCCTACAACTTCATGTGCATCTACAATTAGCTCAAAATAAAACATCTAATTAAAAAATAGTGCAGGCATTTCAACACACAGTTACACGAAATGAATTTGAGATACAAACTGAACGAAGCTAAAGAGCTGGGCCAGTGTTTTGAAAACCCAAACACAGATGAGAAGCCATGAGGCAGCCCGGGCAGGTGGTGAAAACCTGCAGAAGCACTTTCTCAGCTCAGTCACTCTCACAGGTAGCAGGAGACACCTAGTCTCTCCCAGAGGCTCGTAGGAGACTTGCTAAGAGGAGAGAAATGAGCCATGGCAGCCAGTCTTTGGGCTGCTCCTCCCTGAGCCACCCACAGCAGGAGATGAGGAGGGAGGTGGGAATCTTTATTTAAGGCTCATCTGGCCCTCCCGGCTGACTGGCTGCTCTGGTCAGACCTAACAGCCGGTGCCGGCGTTATAAGAGGGACCGCTCAGAGAAAGTGACAGTACAGCCGGCGACCTAAGGGCTCTGAAGGGGCCACGGCACAAGCAGAGGAGAATGCAGTGCCTGCTGTCCTATAATTTACACACTATTTAGCCGCTTAGGGCTCCTTGGACAACCAACAATTCCATATTCCTTAGCAAATTTATAGCTAAGCAACAAAGCTATCAAATAAAACTTCTTGACTTTATGTGCATGTGTGTGTGCACGCAAGCGCATGCACGCACGCACGCACGCCCAAAAGGGGAGTAAAAAACCAAATTGGCCCTTGAAAGAAGTACACTGAAATACTGTATTTAAATATCAAAACATTATAGATCACAAATTATTAACAGGAGAAGGAGGAAAGGCAATAAAATGTTAGCACCGTAAGGAGAAAAGAATGACTTGTGGATAAGTCAGGGTCTTAGCACTCTTCCAGGTACCTCTCCGCATCAAGAGCATTTGGAAGTCACTGGCTCTGTACTTGGGATGAAGATGCTGAAGTTGCTACAAATGAAAGATGACACCCCTCATTCCAACTATTGGTGGTGGTCGCTCATTTAAAAAGATACTTAAAAATAATGCTTGCCAAATAATGCTATTCCATATTACGGGGAAAAAAAGAGTTGGTAGGAAAAAATCAAAGCCAATTTTTAAAACTTTATTTTTAGCTAACTCTAAACTCACAGAAGAGTTGCAAAAATAGTACAGAGAATTCCCATATACCCTTCACGCAGCTTCTCCTCTGCTGATGTCTTACATAACCAAATAAGATTTAGAAAAACCAAGAGCATTGATACAACCTCATTAACTGAAGAACAGAACAGAACTATAGATTTCTTCAGTTTTCCCAGTAAAGTAGCGTTCCTGTTTCCAGATCCAATTCAGGATCCTATACTGCACTTAATTGTCAAGTTTGCTCAAGTCATCTCACATCTGTAGCAGTTCCTCAACCTCCCTAGTCTTCCATCACTTTCAGACTTCTTAAGAGTAGGGGCCAGTTATTTTGTGGATTGTTCCTCAACGTGGCTTGGTCTGATGCTTCCTCATGATAATGCTGACACTACGCATTGTCTGCAGTGATACCACACGAGTGTGTCCTCTCTGCATCCTATAGGAGGGCTCATTATGGCCGTATGTCACTGGTGGTGATGTTGACCTTGACTAAGACGGAGGCTGCCAAGAATGTCCACGGTAAAAATGCTACTTTCCATTCATAATTACTAAATACTTTGCAGGGCATACTTTGAGTCTATGCAAATCTGTTTTCGTGTAAACCTTTGCCCACTAATTTTAGCATCTATTGATGGATCTTGCCTGCAGCAATTATCACTGTGGCATTCAAATAGTGATTTTTCTATTTATAATTCTGCATTTTTAATGTAGTCCTTCCTTCCACATTTATAACTGCAAGGAAGAATTGCTGTCTAACCCCATTATTATTTAGTCAATTATTTATTTATTTATATCAGCACAGGCTCATACACATTTTTTCTTTTCCTTGGATTATAATCCAATACTATCATTGCCACTCAAGTTCTTTCTGCTTGGTTCCTGGACCACTTTCAACATGCCTCATCTCCTCTTATTTTTAACACACTTCACTTTCTGGCATCACAAGATGCTCTGTACTTATGCTGAATTTTCCCTGTTCCAACCCTGGAATCAGTATTTAGAAGGGAAGATACGGGCACAAAGTATGCTCATTGCCATTGAGGAAATGACTGATTCTACCCCTTCAGTGAAGAGAACTAGGACATATGAATACCAACTCATGTATACACAAGCCTCTGTATTTCTATATCTAGTCCTCTGTGTGTGTGTGTGTGCATACACACACACACACGTATACATATATATTTTTAACATATCCAGATTGATACTTCTGCCTCCAATCCAGTACCACAGAGCTCAATTTCTCTTCCTCTTTCTCTTTCGTAACTTCTTACCCTGATAGTGAGAAACCTGGCCTTCTGTGATATGTTTACTTATTTGTGCAACTCTAGTATGTAAACAAATTAGTTTCAGAGTTCCTTACTAATACGCCAATGAGAAACAAATTTATGAACTACACAAAAGTGCCTGGACACAGTTCTCTTGGTTGTTAGCCTGTAGCATTCAGTCTGAGCACAATTTTCCAAAGTCATGCAGGTCAGCTCCTTTCTTCCCCATACCCTTCAATGTGGGGACCATCCTCGTCTGCATTCCATCTTTCTCCCATCTCCTAATTTGCTTCTTTTTAATTACAGAGTAAAATCCACTTTTTGTGCTGTACAGTTCTTTGGATTTTGACAAAAGTGTGAAACTGTATGTCCACCTCCACAGTTCCCTACGGGATAGTTTCATAACCCCTCAAATTTCCTCATGCTAACTCGGTACAGACAACCCTTTTCCCCAGACCTCCATCAAAGCAAGCTCTTGCTTCAGTTATCCCACTATATGATTTGGAATTAATTAGAATTGAATAGAGCATGTTAACCATATAATTATAATGATGCATCTAATGTCAGTGTGGTCAAAAAGCCTAATCTGTAAAGCTATAAGCTGCTGTTGTTTTAAAGTATATCAGTGCTTAGATTTGGCCTTTAACTGGATCTAAATAGCTCAAAAAATTACACCACGGATTTTTGTTATTGTTCATTTTTCCTTCTTTGAATGCTTACGTTTGGACTCTCCTAAGTGGTCCCCAGGTTAGTATCATTTTTTACAGGAAAGGAATGAACTGCGTTTCTCTTACTTCTCCTCGGGGTGGAAGACCTCGCTTTAGGAAAGCAGTTGTGTACTTGCCAAAGATCACCGGAAGCACCGCCACATCTGTCCCCACTGAGCCCCTCCAGAGAGTGGGCTGAGCACTAGTGCTTCTTTGCACGTATCATAGTATTTTGTTATTATTTCAGGTAACAGTAGATAATGGCGAAATGGGATGGAAGACAAGTGATTGGCAGGGTGTTAAGAGAAAGCAATAAGATATTTAGGACTTTGTAGTCAGCAGAAAAAATGAAAACCACTTCTGATTATTATCATGTGGATTCTTCTTATGCCGAAATAAAAAGGTCTCAAGGAATGTTTCTTGGTGGTTACTACCTATGGTTATGAAAATACACATGGATGAAAATAAAACCACCCCCTGAAAGGAGGCTGTCTCCTTGAGGCATAATCAAGCCGAGGAGGTAATTCTCAAAGCAAAGACTTTACAGTACAGAGCAGTTGCCCTGGGCCAGCTGCCATGCGATTCTGCGCAACCTCATGCATCTCTTGTGAGTGTCCTTCTATGTAAGATAAGCCGCGTACTACACAACTGACCAGGCTGCTGTAATAATTAAGCAAGTCAAAGCAAATGAGGCACCTGGTACCAATAAGAATTAATAACAATAATAATAGCTATTATTAGGAGTACTAGTTCCGTGTTTCTTCTTAGGTGATCAGGAAGTCTAATTACATGGGAGTAGCAGTATTTAACATTTACAATCAAACATGTATATTTTTGAAAAATAACCATGATTCCAAGGACCTCAGTGTGGCTAGATCATTCAAAAATGACAAGGTGACACACACTGACATGTCTAAACTGTTCTCTTCAGCTGACTCTTACAGGCGGTAGAAGGTCCTGGAAGAGGGACCCATGCCTTTTTCATATTTGTATCTCGAGGGTCTTCCAACAACAGGCATAAGAAAACACCCTAAATTCAACTGAATAACGTTCCCATCTTATCAAAGGCCAGTATACAAAGCGAGAGATGGTCAGGAAGTGTCCTGGGCACATTAAAAATGTCTAAATTTTAGTACTTGGAGGAATCAAAAGAACACTCCATCTTGGGAAAAGAGAAGTGAGTAGTTCTGTGGAGTCTATACCTCACAGGAGAGAGGGTTCTAGTATTTTGTATAGAAGCACAAACCTAAAGACCATAATAGTAGAGGTCCAGCTCAAGACCGTGCCAAAATCCCAGTGGGTTTTGGCTGACGGATGCAAGTCTGGCATACCAGTAGGGCAGGCCTGCCAGTACTTTCTATATTATGGCATTTGTAACACAGAATTCTCCCCAAACGAACCTCTTCCCCACAGCATGATAAAATGTAGCAGGAGAAGGAGAAAATCATCATATCATAGCCTATGCCAAGGACCACGGTGGATTCAGAGTTTTGAGGGTTTCAACAGTCATAGGTCCCTTCTGCCTTCTTGAGGGTCCAAGGCGGTGAAGTCCAGTAGGGAAGGGGCCCGAGGGAGGCTCAGCAAACAGGCCTGACTCACAGAGCAGCAGGAAAAGAGAGGAAGAAAATGACAGGCCCCAGTCACCGAGTGGGTTGGTTTGTGAGAAGAAATGAGAGCAGACTCCCTCTCTGGGAATTCCTAAGTGCGATGGCCGGGGGCGTGACATGGGCAGGGGTCAGCAGAGGAGGGGTCTTCACCATTAAAGGGATCCATTTTACAGCCCGGGCTAGTTAACCTCATGAAGCATGGGGGACCTAGAAATATCAATTAACTTTGCAACAACAAGTAAAACTAGTGTTTTGGGAAAATTTCCTGAAGCATCCTTTCTTCAAGTGCAGTTTTAAAAAGCACAGTTTTCGAGGGGGTGGGTACAACTCAGGGTACAGTGCATGCTTAGCATGCATGAGGTCCTGGGTTCAATCCCCAGTAACTCCATTAAAAAATTCTTTTTTAAAGTACAATTTTTTAAAATTTAAAAATAATGCTTTATTACCAATTTCATAGTAGCACTGCTTATAATAGCCAAGACATGGAAACAACCTAAATGTCCATTGACAGGTGACTGGATAAAGAAGCTGTGGTATATTTATACAATGGAATACTACTCAGCCATAAAAATAATAAAATAATGCCATTTGCAGCAACATGGATAGACCCTGGAGAATGTCATTCTAAGTGAAGTAAGCCAGAAAGACAAAGAAAAATATCATATGGTATCACACACATCTGGAATCTAAAATAAAAAGACAAACTCATTTACAAAACAGAAATAGACTCACAGATATAGAAAACAAACTTAAGGTTACCGGGGGGAAGGAGGTGGGAAGGGATAAATTGGGAGTTTAAGATTTACAGATACTAACTACTATACATAAAATAGACAAACAACAAGTTTATACAGTATAGCACAGGAAACTATATCTTGTAGTAATTTATCTTGTAGTAACTTATGGTGAAAAAGAATATGAAAATCAATATAGGTATATTCATCTATGACTGGAGTGTCGTGCTGTACACCAGAAATGGACACAACATTGTAAACTGACTATACTTCAATAAAAATACATACTAAAAATAATGTCTTCTTAGAGAAAATAAGCATTTACTTCATGTCTCTGACTTCAGGCACTGTTATATCATACACTGTTCCTATGAACTTTATGAAGTATAATTACCTTAATCTTACAGATAAAGAACCCGAAAATTAAAGGAGTGAAAAAAATTTCTTTCAGCAGTTCATGTTTTTGTTCTCCATCATAGTAGGATCTTCAAAAGATCAGGTGGCCTAGTCCTGCCATCCAACATTAAAGCTATTCACAGCTGTTTTGCAGATAAGGCAAAGGATGCCTAGAATTTTCCTCTTTTTTTTTTTTTTTGGTCACTTTATTTCAAGATTAATTCTCTTTACCAAGTAGGAATTCAAATCCATGTGTTTACATTCAGGATCACAAAGGCACAACTGAAAACACAATGCTGCAAGAGATTTCCAAGGCTGAACAACACTATGCCTTCTGACAAAAATATACAGATTCTCACTTTAGCAAATCGAGGACACTTGGGATAATTACACACTGAAAGGACTGAATCATGGTCCTGATAAGAGGAAAGCAAAAGCCTACATAATTAAACAGAACAAAGGCAAAGAATTAAAAAAAAAAAGTTCAGAAACAGAGGACCTGGTGCTTTTGGCAATGGTCCAAATTCATTTCTGGTAAACAGGAATTATAAAAATACTTCATAAACAGAACATCCCAAATGGAAAGAAAAAAAAAAAAAAAAACAAAACAGATCTGAAAGAGAAGAAAGCACCCAGGTGTCAGAGAGCTCCTAGCAGGCGATGCTGACATGCTTCACACAGTATATTCAGTCACTTATTCCATAGGCAAAAGCCAAGCAAGTCTCCCTTTATCCTCAAAAAGGATTTATAAAGTCCTCGTGTTGGGAAGTACCAACTGAGATGGGGCACGTCTCATTCATTAATTGCCTCCTTCTCTCCTACTGGTGCTAGGAGCACAAGCACGGCACTCTTACATGCAAACAACTCCGTGTCATCTGTGTCTCCTGAGCAAATCAGTTACGTGCATTAAGACCCACGGGCACTGAATATAACTGCTGGGGAGGGAAGGGGGTGGGTACTGCAACGTGAGATTCTCCAGAGTTTGGAGAACGCAGGGATTGGTGCAAGCTCACAGACGAAACGTTTAAATGCTCAGTAGACCTCCTAGAGCTGGCAGAGCGAGGAGAGAGTAGCAGTGGTGAGTGGAGAGAGATCAGACGTGGACCTTGAGGAAGGGAGTCAACACTGCATTTCCCTGAAAGTGAGTCCATCCCAGTGGACATGCAGGCAGGGAAAGTGACCAGAAAGGAAGCACTGACAGGAAGGCACTGGGGGAGCCAAGGGGCGGGGGCTTCAGCATGCCAGGGAATCAGGAGACCCAAGTGAAAAACTCTTGGAGGAACCCATAAAAACACCTCACCAGAAAGCCATCTGCACTTGGATGTCTAGCTCTCTCTGAAGGCACCAATGCCATACCAGCCTTTTCTGCCCCCTTACCTCCCCTTCTCTCCTCTTCACCCAGCTCTCCAAAGCAGAGGCATCTGTTGAGTGCAAGAGGCAGGGCACATAGTGAAGAAGCTAAGGCAGGTCTGAGCAGGGGAAGACAGGAACTTTCAAGCTAGGAATAGATGGAAGTTTTGATATTAGGCTGGAGTGGACATTATATTGCTTGAAAAATAAAACCACTTCTTAGTACCTGGAGTAAATGCAAAAGCCATGGGAACTGGGAGGGACTTTAGTCAGGAGCATGAAGGAAAGATGGTGGCATGAAAGAACAAAGGTGTGTTCAGCTAGTTCAATAAGCCAGTTACAACTGCATTTTCACACTGAAGCGTATAACCTGGATGAACCACCTTATCAGCACACAGTTGTTATCGGGACACATGCTGACAATAATAAGCTTCCACTTCCCTTATCATCAGGACTTCACGGAAGCCAATTTACAGAGCTCTGCATTTCCTTTGCCCATCTGCCTACACATACCCACACAGGGAGAAATGTATGCAATCATACACATACAAATACATAATAGGAAGCCGGTTTTCTAAATAGATGAGAAGAGTTCAAACAGGCACAGTCAAGTGAGGCAATGCCTATTCCTCTAAAATCAGGTCGGCTCTATCTTTCAAGCAGTACTTGTATCTCCACTATTACACACACATCAGATGCTGGAAACTTAAGTCAAGGTTATACAACTGAATACATTTTGTACCATTTGAAAATTGAAATTATTGATAAGCAAAAGTTTAATACTCATTTGAAGGCAGCACTATTTCTTTTGGTCACTCAATGTTTAATTAACTATTAACAATGAGTTTTTTCTGTTGTTGAATAAAATAACTCCACATCATCTAAGACAGAAAATGCTCTGATTTAAAAATCATCCTAATTATAGACAAATTTCTGACACTGAACTAACTCATTTTATCTTGTCTATGATGTTTTCAACGCTGCTTTCCATATCAACATATAACTTATCACTATTTGATTTACAACATGTATTAATTACACTCTCCTACTTAAAAGTCTGATATAAAAATTTCCCTGTTCTGGACATAGAAAACAAATTATGGTTACCAAAGGGGAAAGGGTGGGGAGGGATAAATTAGGAGTTTGGGATTAACAGATACACATAATTATATACAAAATATATAAACAACAAGGACCTACTGTATAGCACAGGGAACTATATTCGATTTCTTCTAATAGTATATAACGGAAAAGAATCTGAAAAGACAAAATATATATGTGTGTGTATATGTATATTTATACATTTGTCCAAACTCACACATACATATCTGAATTGCTTTGCTGTACATTGAAACTAACATCATAAATCAGCTACACTTAAATAAAAAAAGTTTTTTAATTAGAAAAAATTTTCCACTGCTGAAGAGATTAAGTTTTCAGCAGTTTCAGATATCTTCAAGATAATCATAAACCCAGAAGTAAGTGGAGAACGAGCCCCTTGAAGGCTATCACATGGAGCTAACATAAATCACGTTGAGGAGACTAAAAAAAAAAAAAAAAAAAAAAAAAAAAAAAATCCTCAGACTGTAGTAAACTTCAGTTGTGCCTAAATTACATTAATTAGTTTAACATGACTGGTTTTTTTTGTGGGTTAGATTAAAAGGAAAAGAGGTAAATATGAGGGGTAGGCAGTAGGGCTATCTGATTGAAAAAAAATGTACATTTCATATTTAGAGAGAGGAAAACAGTGGAATATAATCTCCAACTTAAAAAGAAAAAAGAAAACAAAAACCAGCATAAATCTATTTATAAAAATGCTCCCCAAAATGAACACTCCTTAAAGGCCCCCGAGGTATTTCAATACAGATAAAAATAAACAAACAAAAGAACCCAATAAATATTTTATGATAATGATTTTGAACCATCATAAAAATTAGAAATATATTTTAAGAATTCATACAAATATAATTGTATTTTAGAAAGATACATTGGAGAAAACCTGCTAAAATGGAGAAGCACATAAGGAAATTGCACTTTATTATCTAAAACATTCATTTATACTTATCATCTAATTTCTTAATAATGCCAAATAAATCAGATGTTACCACATGTGATGATTCAAATTGGTTTTTAATATTTTCTTGTTATATTTATGGCTAAGTAGTAATACCTGCTTATAACACATAATTGTTAGCCTCAGGGCAGTAGAAATGAGTTTTGAGAAAAGAGAAAGATAGAGTGTATTTTCCTATGCATACATTTCCAAAAAATACTAACGTGGCAGAGACACATTTTAAAAACAATAGAACAGGATCTAGTGAAAAAAGATGCCTTGCCAACCCAGTGCTTCCCCTGTTCTCGTGTAAGTACCTATGTAGGAATATGAAGAATTGAGAAATGAATGAGCTTTTCTGGTGATCAAATGTGCAATCCTCAAATATAAAATAAAATAATCAAAATGAGATCAAACAGTGCTTCTGACCATGGTAATCACTTATTACAAAGGAAAGAGAGAGACAAATCTCCAGGTCTAGGGCAAGCTCTGTTTCTACACTGTATACAATGGGAATTTGCAACATTGAAAATAACTGAAGCTCCTACAGTTGTCATTTCTGTTTTCTTCTATGACTAACAATTGCTATTTAAAGAAAAGGTCCTCAAAGATTAGTGGTTGCTAGGGTTTGGTGGAGGGAAATGAATAGGTAGAACACAGAGACTTTTCAGGGCAGTGAAGACATTCTGAGGTATTATAATGATATATATTATACATCTGTCCAAACCCACAGCATATACAACACCAAGAGTGAACCAGAAAGTAAACTATGGACTTTGACTGATTATGATGTGTCAATGTAGGTTTGTCAACGTACCAACGTGCCACTCTGGTGGGGGATGTTGGTAATGGAGGAGTCTGTGCTTTGTGTGGGGCAGAAGGTAAATAAGAAGTCTCTGTGGCTTCCTCTCCATTTTGCAGTGACCCCAGAACTTCTCTAAAACATAAAGTCTTAAAAAACTGCTCTCTAGGCTCTCAGGAGAATTCCTTTCACCCAAGAATGTGCCAGTAATTAAATACACTCCATTTCTCTAACTGGGAAACTAGACTTTATCAAGATTGTTGAAGGCTTTTTATAAGCACAGCCAAAAACATATCAGCATGCCTTCTCATCCCTGCTCCACCCCTAATCAACCACCCATGATATTTGGGGATAAGACACAATATGCTAAACAGAGAAATAGTCACTTAAAAACATCAGACAGGGAATTTGGTCAGATTCTTTAATTTGGGATCAGCATCAGTGAAATTTACTCAGATAATCTCTCATAACGGTAGAAAAGATTCCTTTCACAGCATTCAATACCAAAGATAAAGCATTATGAGAAAATGTCTTATTAGATCAGATGATGTGAAATAAATTTTATTGTGATTTGGATTTCTTATCTTTGAATAAAATATGCTAGTAACTGGTTCTCAGATCTGTCATATCCAGAACCCAGTGTATTAACATTTCTACAGAGAATTCATGTTTTAAAAAATGTAATGAACCATTTTGCAACTATCAATAACTTGTTATTTTTGAAATCAAAATTCTCTTTCATATAGCACATAAGCCAAAATTCAGCAGTCTACTCTAAACGCCATTTCTGCTGGCTTTTGAAATGGGACCATCATCATCAAAATTCCATGAACCTCCAATGGCGATGACTAATGCTAACAAATTACGTGTGCATTATCCTGGGCTTGGGTGAGAAATACAATTTTCCGTTGTGTTCCTGTAACGTGTAATCAGTCTGTGAGTATTCCTAAGAGAAAGATTATGTTCCACGTAGAACGTCTTTAGGACTTACTCTTGAGGAAAGATGTATAAGTAGTGAGAATTTCTAGTTTAAGCAATAACCTGGAATTGTTTCCACTAATTCCCCTGGTACATCTTTGAGGCAAATATTTAAAAAGGGAGGAAAAGGGTACAGGTTGGGTGCAAAGTGCTGTTCTGAGAAATTACTAATCCTCACACTCTGCCTGAGGGATACATAAACTTCAGTTCATAAAAAGGGGCTTGGAGACTCAAAAAGACTGACCAAGACAACACAGTAAGTGAAGTACCTCAGACCCACTCAGCTTTTTTCTGCTTGGGTGCTGCCCATCATTTTTAGGCATTAATGTTATGAATTAATACAGATGGTCTTTTTTTTTTTTTTTAAAAAGAAGCCAATCTGTTCTGCTCAGCACACGCTGACTTCTGGTCTTGATTATTTTCCAAGGATTATATTAAATAATTGCTAAAATTTTGTTTACATTCCCAGATTTTACCCAATATCCTAAGAACAAGGCCAACACATTATAAACAAAATAATAAGCTCATTACAAAAAGAGTACCCTGCTTGCAGAAATAAACTGAAGAGGAACAGATTCTAGTGGGCTTCAACTGGCAACTCAAAGAAAGCAGCCCAGTTATAAAATGATCCTACAATCAATACAGAGTGCCTGCTATGTTCAGGCACTGCTAATGATGGGCAGAATAGATATTACAAAGATTGTAGACTTTCCACGAAAGACCCCAAATTGCCAAAGCAATCTTGAGAGAAAAGAACAAAGCTGGAGGTATCATGCTCCTTGACTTCAGACTATACTACAAAGCTATAGTAATTAAAACATTGTGGTATTGGCACAAAAGCAGACATGTAGATCAATAAAATGATACAGAGACCAGAAATAAACCCATGCACCTATGGTGAAATAATCTACAACAAAGGAGGCAAGAATATACAATGGAGAAAAGACAGTCTCTTCAATAAGTATTATTGGGGAAATTGGACAGTTATATGTAAAACAAAGATATTAGAACACTTCCCCACACCATATACAAACCAAACTTAAAACAGATTAAAGACCTAAATCAAAGACTGGAAAAGATAAAACTCCTAGAAGAAAATGTAGGCAGAACACTCTGACATAAATCATAGCAATATTTTTTGGGATCTGTTTCCTAAGGCAAAAGAAATAAATCAAAAACAAATAAATGGGATCTAATCTAAACTTAAAAACTTTAGCACAGCAAAGGAAACCATTGACAAAATGAAAAGACAACCAATGAAATGGGAGAAAATATTTGCAAATTATATGACCAATAAGGGGTTAATATAAAAAATAAACAGCTCATACAACTCAAATTAAAAAATAGGCAGAAGACCTGACTAGACATTTTTCCAAAGAAGATACACAGGTGGCAAATAGGCACATGAAAAGATGCTCAACATTGCTAACTATTAGAGAAACGCAAATGAAAACCATGAGACCATCTTTTGACTGTCAAAATGGCTATCATCAAAAAGTCTACAAATAACAAATATTGGCATGGATGTAGAGAAAAGGGAACCCTTGTACACTGTTGGTTGGAATGTAAATTGGTGTAGCCACTATGGAAGACAGTATGGAGGTACCTCAAAAACTAAAAATAGAACTACCATAAGATCCAGCAATTCCACTCTTGAGTATATATCTGGAAAAAACAGGAAAACACTAATTCAAAAAGATACATGAACCACAATGTTCACAGCAGGATAATTTACAATTACCAAGATATAGAGGCAACCCAAATGCCCATCTACAGATAAGTGGATAAAGAATATATGGTATACACACACACACACACACACACACACACACACACACACACACACACACACACACACACAAAGGAGTATTACCCAGCCATAAGAAAGAATGCAATTTTGCCATTTGCGAGAACATGGATGGACCTAGAGAGTATCAGGCTTAGTGAAATAAGTCAGAGGACAAACACTGTATGTTATCACTTATGAGGAATGTAAAAAGTAAAACAAATTGAATGTAATAACAAAACTAACTCACAGATACAAAAAACAAACTAGTGAATACCAGTGGGGAGAGGGAAGAGGCAAGACAGGGGTACGTGATCAACAGATACAAATTCCTACATATAAAATGTATAAAATACATAAGCGACAAGGATAGGGTTAATATAGCAATTATTTTGTAATAACTTTTAAGGAAGTATAATCTATAAAAATACTGAATCACTGTGCTATACACCTGAAACTAATGTAACACTGTAAATCAACTACTCTTCAATAAAAATTGTTTAAATAAGAGAAACTATTAAAAACCTGGTAATAAATCTGTGAAGGTCTATCTAAAAAAATTACAGCCTTTATCACAGAGAGGTGGGTACACAGTGCAGTGGAAGTGTACACTGGAGGTGTGTCCTAGTTAGAGGGTAAAGAAAGGCTTCCTTGGTGAAGTGGTTTATGTTCCATTATTATATTATATTATATTATATTATATTATATTATATTATATTATATTATATTAATTATATATAACTATATTTGGAGATACAAAGAAAAGATAAATTAAAAATTTTTAATGATTTAAAGCTTAGAGTTCATTTACCTCAAACTTCCCATTTTGAATAAACTGAGGGCCGGTCGACTCATCCTGGCCACACAACCATTAAATATATTGAATTTTTTGTGGCATGCAGCACCAGCCTCATGATACATTGATAGATAGGTATAAATAGATTTCTATATGTAAATGTTACGTATATACTTAAGTATATGTGTATGTATTTAAATGGGCAGGTATATTTCTCTGGGGCCAAAAGTATTTCCCTGATTATGGCCAACTATATGCTTGCCAGAAAACAACAGAAAAACTGAATGGCTTCATAGTATCACTCGGACCATTAGAAGGAAGCTAGAGAGAGAGAGAGAGAAATGTTAGCCTTCTAACCCTCAGATTGATGCTGTACCCACAAACTTCTTTGTTTCTGATATAAAAAGCACATAAGCATCATCAACAATGACTGTTCATTTAAAACTTGTACCAAGTATTTCACATGAATGTGTGGTTCCTTCACAACACCTCTATGCAACAAGTATGACTATTTTTCTACTTTTATAGAAAAAAGAACAAAGATATAAAAAGGCTGAGCTGTCTGCCTGACGTCGGGCAGATAGTTAAGTGTGAGATCTAGTTATCTGAACCCAAGTCTGTAAGATTTCCATCTGTGGTCTTAACTGTGATCCTCTTCTCTCTCTCTCGAAACTATTTTCTATAGAACCCAGAGGACTTCATTCTACACATGACAACAATTACTGAATCATAAATGCAAGAAGCAAAAATATGTGCTTCTAAACCTAACAGGACAACATTCTGTTTTCCACACATGTACAGCCTGAAATTTATCCCAACGTCAAAAAAATTCCACAGCCAGGAAAAGGTCTTCCTTGTGAGATTTGGCTTCACATCTTTTAAAAAAGAAACTTCCATTTATTTAAATACATTTATAGTTGCATCCAATATATTTGAAAGGAAAGACTTTTCTTAGAAGAGATGACAGCAGTCAAGTCAGACTTAAATGTCTATGGAAAGTAGCTCTGGCCTCATCTTTACCCTTTGTCCTCTTTACCATCTTTATCCAGGCTGGGAGAATGGAAGGATGAATGTCATCATGGGTCTCAGAGGCAGACAAGAAAGAAAAGCAGAGAAGAATGGTGTTTTGCTTCAAATACAGCAGCTCTTGACATGCAGGCAGTGCTTTTCATTTGATGTTTGCTAGAATCTTTCACAAACGTAATCTCATCAATCCGCAGACTAACCTTTGGAGAAAGAGGATCTCGGTACTTAATGTCTTGCTTTGATGATTACAGCACATTGCACAAGTGAGCCCAGAGGGGCGGGTGATCAGAGAGAGGCTGGGCGTGAGAGACAGGGCTGGGGTCGGGTACCAGTGCATCCGTCTTATCCTCCACTGCTCTGCACGGCCTCCCCAGGGCCCACTCAACAGGCACGGCTCTTTTCCAGGCAGCTGCCTCTCTTCCCTGCTCTCCGCAGGATCCCAGCTGGGCCTCAGCAAAGGTTCAAACATTGGGCAACACAACCAGGCCTGCTTTGCTGAAGTCAAGAGGAATTTCCTTTGGGGGTTTGCATTATGTGTTTTGAAGGACCAGCTATACGACCTAAATCCAAAATGGTCCTTAACATCATTTCTATACGAGTGAGCAGGAGAGCATCTGTCTTACCAATGACAGGTTCGAGCAGTAAATGCCAATAATATCTGTGGTTTTTGAACATCTGATAAAAGCTAAGGTGTCAACTCCCACTGGTGACAAAACTGATGTGTGAACCAAGTTTTAAAAACCTTTAAAAATGATCACAGAATTTAATCCGTTTGTAATCCCAGAGTGAGCACATCACTGAGGTGGGGATGCCGTGCATGGCCTGGAACATGTGCCTCTTTATGTGGCAGCTCCACAGGCAGGTGCCCAAAGGGTAGGAGCATCACGGCACGACAAGCCCGTGAAATGTACAGAAATGATAGCTGGTGTTTCTGAAGCCCCAGCTGGTTAGCTGGCAAGGAGGCATTTATGACTCAGGCAACACAGACAAAGCAGGTAAAGCTGTACAGATGGCCCCCAATGCGGTGTATTCGGGATCCAGAGTCAGCCTGATTTAAAATCCTTCTGTAACCACTTATAAGCCCTTTACCTTTGGATGAATTATTTAAGCGCTTTAAATCTCAGTCTCCTTATCGATAAAATGGAAATCATACTTGAGAGTGTTGTAGCACAGATACATGGAGAAAACGTGCTCAAGTTACTCGGCGAGGTGACTGGCACATTCAGTGCCCAACAGATGCTAGCTGCTGTGACTGCAGATTTATTTTAATTTTTTTTTTATAAATAGTCTTACTAGGAGGTTTCTATTTGGTATGTACAATAACAACATAAAATTTTTCTTCAATGTAAATTCTAGCTAAGAAAGGAGATAGGTATGTACATATATACATACATGCATATGTCATATATATGTCAAAACTATGACTGGGTTAATTTAAAAGTTAGACACAATAATTAGGCATCACGTATTTAAGGGTTACAGAATCTGTTACTGGGCAACACAGGTACTTCTGAATTACCCCTGCTGATATTCAGATTTCTCTGATAATCTCAAATTTCCATTTACCAGTATAGAACACCTTCTTGCTTGCAAAGCATAACATGCAGTAAGAATTTTTCAACTCCTCCTCCTGCCTACCCGTCTGAACTTAACATACCAACTTGAACAGTGGAGAATATTAATTCCACTTCACAAATCCTTTTGCATATGGCAGATACAGACGTTGCTGGACCAGCATCTCCACAAGGAGAATGTCCCATGATGATTCCACTAACATCCTTTGAAATACTGTCTTGGTTTTTGCCACCCTCTAGCCATGTTATGGTACCTAGCTACTTCAAATTAGAAAGTGGGGTGGGGGTGGGGGTTGCCAGTACAATTTTCTACTGTATATTTGGCTGAAATTAAAACAAATTCCATAGTCACTAGGGATGTGGGTGTGGGATTTTTGAATATTTGGTGAAGCAGGCCCTAAGTCTCTTCCAGCCACACGTGGGCACTATTTATGTCTCTTGCAACTATTTTTGGCCACTATTTTCCTCTCCTAAAATCTTTAACTTCAAGGAAAGACTATTGACTCCCCCACCCAAAAGGTTACATTTACATTCTAGCAGGAATAATGCAGCATCCTTAGGAAGAAGACGTGCTTACTTTCATCCTGAGAGTAAATTTCAACGAAAGTAAAACTCAATGTATGTGTATCTAAATATATATTTTTTTCTTTTAGAAAACTTGTTAAGTGTGTATGTAAAAATATATCCAAAAATATTAATCTCAACAAATGTTATTAAATCACTGAAGCCTGAAATTATCTATAGTTACACATTCATATATTCATTCATGCATACAAAACATTTATTAACTATCTTACTCTATAAGACACATGATACCAAAGTGAAAAGAAACAGTCCTTTCCTTTAGGGGCTTTTAAAGTAGTTAAGGAATAAATAATGTTCTCAAATAATTATAATACGGTATAGCTTGGGATGAAACCACGAACGAGGCAGAAACTGAGGTCCATCAGCTTTTGGAAAACAAGATTCACTTTTAGCCGGGAGGGCAGGATGTCCTGAAGCCATAGGCAACGTACATGGTGAAAAAGGAAGACAGGCAAGGTTCATGGACAAGGCTGCATGTGAGTCAGCTGTTTACAGCCCTGAGATCATTGTAGAGGAAGGACATTCCAGGTGGAGGAAAACAGATACGCAAGGGTGCGGAAGAGCAAGGGTGGGGGGTGCGTTCACAAAGTGGGGAAAGATAGCTCAAGGCAAAGCTGGAAGCAGGACGGCAACAGGCAGACAAAGCATAGTGTCAGAGGACACGGATCCTATCCTTACAGGGACTGGTAGTGGAGAATCAGGAGGGGTTAAAGATGACAAAGACTTTCAGCCTTCATGCCCTTGAAAGAAACAGGAAAATCAGGTTAAACAAAAATAGTATTTTTGGAAACCATGATAAATTCAGATTGTACATCATTGAGTTCGAGGTACTGAGAGAGACACAGAAATTATCACGAGTAACATGAGTAAATTATATTGGCCTGGATGGAAAGGACCTCAGGCGGTGCATTCCTTATTGAATCTCACGCTACCCTACTGGCCTCTCCTCCTCAGAGACGGAACAGCAAGCACTGTTTCATTTTCCCCAAGGCACTACTGTCTTCCCTGCATTTTACATTTTAATGTGTATCTTCAACTGATCGACCTTTCTCCTACTAGATGCTAAGCAATTTGAGGTCAAGACTCATGCATGTCTTGTCATCGGATTCTTCATGGTGCTTAGCAAAATGTCATCTCTATGTCACAGCCACGTGAAAAATGAAAGCCTGAATGAATGGGGAAAGGAAACAAGTCTACCTGGAGAACCTAAATAACATCAAGAGAAAAAGAACAAAGAGGCATTTTGGTATATTCAAAAAGGAATGTCCTTCCATAGAGTTGAGAATATTGCATTATATTAATTTTAGGTTTTTAACGTTTTTACAAAAAATTTATAATTTTAATAAAAATATTTTTTCAGATTACCCTTAAAAGGAAAGCATTTGAAGTTTTCCTGTAAAGCAAGGAGAGAATAATGTGCTGGATGTATCCCTGGGCCTGAAATACTCGTTGCACATTTAAGGTATGCATGCCACAACATCCTTTTACTACTGTTGGAGAAAAAAAAGCAACAGTGGTTTTAAGACGAATGGTATAGCTCCTCGATGTGTGAGATGTAACGTTCTCAAAGCCCTTCATTCTATTTCATCCTGACAACATTCCAGTAAGGAAGGAATTCTCATCTCACTTACACATGATGAAACTGAAGCTCAGGGATACTTATCTGAAATTATGTGGCTATTAAGTCAAAAAGCTTGATAAGCGATTCCCGCCTTTTGACTTCTCCTTTATTGTTATTGTTATGTATTTGTTTACTTAACTCCAAATGGTTACTCTCAGAAATTCAGCTTTCCTTTTTAGTTAGTGTAAAAACAAAGCTTTCAACTGCATTCAAAAGCAGCTGAATCCTAAATGTGGTGACGAGAGTTCTGCGTGGCAGTACTGATGTACATGACAATACGAGGTTAATGTACAAATCAACGGAGTGAACATTCTTATAATCTTTAATAAACTATTTCTTCTCCAAAGACAATTTACTAGAGCAAACTGTCTCCTATCTTCAGAACCAACAAATAGGAATATTCCAAATGTTCTCCACACATAGTTGGATCTGCTATATATATATATATATATATATATATTACTGGGGGAATTGTGCAGCAATTCCATATTCTATCAAGACTTAATTTTCAGTAGTTCTTAGATTTTAAGACAGCTAGTTTATATCCAAATGGATTATATCCAGATCTGTCCTCTTACTTCCCTGTGTTGTTACAGCTTTATTCAGCTACATTGCTGTGTCTTCAGAAATGTACACCCTATCTTCCAGTAGGCAGAACACCATTAAAGAAAAGAGCTGAACCTTAAACCATGGATAACTGACTAGCAGCCCTAAGAGAGCTGTTAGATTGTCCCATGTGATACCATTTTACTAGGACACAGACAAGGAAACAAAAAGTCAGGTGAACTGAAAAAGTCTGATCTCCCCTCGGAGAATATGGCTCTTAGCGTAGCAGCTGTGTAAGCTTGGGTTTGTCACTTCAAATCTCTGTATCTCATTTCTCCTTTTTGCAAAGTCCGTTATGGGAACAAGATGAGAAATAAATGTGAATGTGCTTTGAAAACTATACACAAGATATTCTCTAACATGAAGATTCTGGGGAATACTATTTTAGTTGATTTCAATACAATTTTGCCAATGGTGGTATTTTTCTACTCAGTTACTCTTCGTCCTGTCTACAAGGTGAAATAAAGGTGCTTAGTTTTCTCACACAGACACGGTGGATGTTTTCAGTCATTTATTTATACTGTCCAAACTGTTCAGAGGATGGGCTAAACTCCTATTCTGACAATACAAAAATATAAAGTTGGAAAATTAATTTTGAATGAAAATCTTCATTCACTTCCACGCAGACATCTAAATTTAAAAGATTATGCCACAAAGAATTAGTAAATATTTTACTTAACAAGTGCTACCTCTTGTGTAGTTACAAAAATATGCCTTTACTGATTTTCCAAGAACAGTAATGTGCTTATGAGGCTCTCTGTATCTCAGCAGTGCTGAACTGAGAGAACAGTGAATTAATTTATTGTCAACTTTGGGCATCAGATTGGATTCCACATGGGTAAGCTGGTATTATACTGAACAAAATATACAGATAGTTAAAAGGTACAGACATATAGATAAATGAACACATGAACATTTGACAGGTCAGTGAAACCTCCAAACCCCTCCCACTGCAAATAAAAAGGAATCAAACAAAAGTGACTTTTAACCTTTACCAAAGCACCAATAAGGTGTATCTGAGTCTGAAAGGAGTCAAAATCTGAACTGTTTTTATCCCTAGCTAGTTTTATTTTGGCTGCTGAAGATAGCTTTAACAATATTGAGATTTATCTTATTTTTATTAACACTTCAACAGTATTGAATCTGTATATTTTACCAAAGTAGTAAAAGTCAAATTTATTTTTATAAAATTATAGTAAGTCAGAAGTACAGCCTTTAGCCAAATAATTGAGTCCTGACTTTAGAACTATTTTCAGTTTCAATTTTCAATAAAATCAACTGCATTTAATAACTTCAAAACTGCATTATGACATCTGTAATTAATGGCACATTTGTACTTGGAAGATTTTTTTTTATTTGATGATTTTAAGACAGCAAAATAAATAGAAAACTGACTGGGATGAACCAGAGAAATATGAATTTGGAGGACTCATTCATTCATGTCTTTTCAATCACTGTGCCCAACTCTTGGCTCATTTTTGGCTGAAAATCATGGTATATCCATCTGTTTGTGTCCTGAATTTCTTTCATCATTGTCTTATAGTTTTTGGAGTACAGGTCCTTTGCCTCCATAGGTAGGTTTATGCCTAGGTATTTTTTTCTTTTTAATGCAATGGTAAATGGGATTGTTTCCTTAATTTCCTTCTCTGCTATTGCATTGTTAGTGTATAGAAGGCGACTGATTTCTGTATATTAATTTTGCATCCTGCAACTTTACCAAATTCACTGATGAGCTCTAGAAGTTCTATGGCAGCCTCTTTAGGGTTTCCTACATAGCATCATGTCATCTGCAAACAATGACAGTTTTACTTATTTTCCAATTTGGATTCCTTTTACTTCTTTTTCTTCTCTGATTGCCGTGGCTAGGACTTTCAAATTGATTGATTTGAGTTGCTGATCTCTCATTTTCAAACGCATTTTAAGTACCCTCCATTTGTGCTCTCCTCCTCTCACGATTACTGTTTTTGATATCAAATTTTACATTTGTTTTGTGTATCTCTTAACTGCTTATTGTGGAAATTGACAATTCTACTATTACTGCCTTTTACCCTTCCTACTAGTTTGAGCGAGAATGATTTCCTACCTTAACTGTATGTTTGACTTTATACCAGTTAGCTTTTCCATTTTGTAACTTTCTTTTTTCTAGTTGTGGCCTTGTCTTTTCCTTCTAGAGAAGTTCCTCTAGCATTTGTTGTAAAGCCAGTTTGGTAGAGCTGAATTCTACTAGCTTTTGCTTGTCAGTAGAGCTTCTGATTTTTCCATCAAATCTGAATGAGAGCCTTGCTGGATAGAGTATTCTTGGTTGTAGGTTTTTCCCTTTCATCATTTTAAATATATTGTGCCACTCCCTTCTGGGTTTCCGCTGAAACATCAGCTGAAAGTCTTAAGGGAGTTCCTTTGTACATTATTTGTTGTTTTTTCCTTGATGCTTTTAATATTCTCTCTTTAATTTTTGACATTGTAATTATAATATGTCTTGGTGTGCTCTTCTTTGAGTTAATCCTGTATGGGGCTCTCTGCGCTTCCTGGACGTGGGTGATTATTTCTTTTCCCAACTTTGGGAAGTTTTCAGCTATTATCTCTTCAAATATTTTTTCAGGTCTTTCTCTCTTTAATCTTTTTCTGGGACCCCTGTAGTGCAGATATTAGTGTGTTTCATGTTGTCCCAGAGGTCTCTTAAATAATCCTCATTTCTTTTCTTTTTTTTTTTCTGCTTTACAGTAGTGATTTCCACTCCTCTGTCTTCTAGCTCACTGATCTGTTCTTCTGCCTCATTTAGTCTATTCTTGTTTCCTAATACTGTATTTTTCATTTCAGTAATTATATTCTTCAACTCTATTTGGGTATGCTTTATATTTTCTAACTCTTTGCTAAAAACATCACTCTGTGCATCTGTTCTCCACCTGAGATCTCTGATCATCTTCACAGTCATTACTCTGAACTCTTTCTTGGGTAGACTGCATATCTCCTCATTACTTATTTCTTTTTCTGGGATTTTATCTTGTGCCTTTGGCTGAAACATATTCCTCTGCTGCCTCTTTTTGTCTAAATTTCTACTTGTATTTTTACATAGGTTAGTTAGGTTTCTTGACCTTGGAGAAGTGGTCATCAGTAGGAGACGTCCTATGTGTCCCAGCAGTGTATTCCCCTCTCATCACCCAGGGGCCTGTGGCCAGCTGGTTCCAGGGTAGATTCTGGCCAGTATTTGCAGACTTGTTTTGCAGGTTGCGAGATCAAAGTTTTCTAGCTTCTGATGTCTGCCCCCTGGTGGGTGAGGCTGGTCTAGAGGCTGGTGCAGGCTTCCTGGTGGGAGGGGCTGGTGCTTGACCACTGGTAGGTGGAGCTAGGCCTTGGCCCTCTGGGGGCGTGTCTAGAGGCAGCTGAGGGGTCAGCCTTAGCCAGTGTCTGCTGATGGGTGGGGATATGTCCCTACCTAGTTAGCTGTTTTCCCGGAAGCATCCCAGCTCTGGAGCCTAAAGGCTGTTGGGTGCTCAGGTCCAAGCATGATGTCAGCCTCCTGAAAGAAGAGTTCATTCAGATGAACACCTCCGAATGTCTGCCACTGTGCCCAAGCCCCCAGGTTGAGCCACAGCCACCCCATGCCTCCCTTGGAGACCCCGAAGTCCAGCAGGTAGATCTGGCTCAGGATCCTGTGAAATTACTGCTTTTCTCCTTGGTCTCAGCGAGTGAGATCTTCTCCGCAACCCTTAAGTGTACAGTCTCTGACTCCCCCCCGGTCCTGTGGAGCTCCTGTAATCAAGCCCTGCTGGCCTTCGAAGCCCAGCATTCCAGGGACCATTCCTCCTGGTGCTGGACCCCCAGGCTGCAGAGCCTGATATGGGATTCAGAGCTCTCACCCCCATGGGAGACCCTCCACAACATAATTATTCTCTGGTTTGTGGTTGTATTGCAGGTCTGCCTCTCCTACCAGTCTCTTTGTGGCTCCTTCTTTAAGGTTTTAGCTATAGTGGACCCTTTCTGGCAGTTTCTAGCCTTTCTTATTCTAGGTGTTCTGCAGTTATTTGTGGTCTTGGTGTCTCTGTGACAGGAGGTGAGCTCCAACTGCATCTATTCCACCATCTCTCGAGAAGTCACTTCTTTAGAGCGTATCTGGTCTAACGTCTGTTAGAAGACACCAAACCAGAGTATCTGTTTTTCCATGTTTGTACCAGGGATTTCTTGGACGCCTTGTCTGAGAGTTATACTGTACTGGTTTCCGTTTCAGTTTTGCTAGTAACTAGTTCTATGCATTTGAGCCCTTTCATTAACCTTAAATATCTCAATTTCATTCATTTATCATGTATTTTTAATGAAGTCCTACTGGAAACAAGAGACTCCATTAAGTTGAAATGTGCTTTCCTTTGATCTATGTAACAAGAGTTCTACTTTCCTGATATTAAACTCTTCATGGAGAATTCACTTAACAGCCCTGAGTGTGTCTCAGGAGTGTAGCAGGGCAAGAAGGTACAAAGAGAGTTGGGCTACTTGATTCCTAAGGTCATTTCTGGTACTGACATAATAAGCACTCAAGAAAGTATTTTTGATCAGTAAACAAACAAAGAATGCACCTATGTAAGGCAATGTGAAGGAGCTTTTGCAGATCATTAAGCTGACATAGCCTCCCTTCGTAAAGAGCTTGTTTATGAGGAGCTATGTCTCTGGGGTTGGGGGGCAGGTCAGTCTGGGCTCTCAGGTCGTCTGCCTGCTCAGCCAGCTCCGACACCCACAAGCTCTGTAACCTTAGGAGTTCTGGATTCTGGTTTCTTTACTCATAAAATGGATTTAGTATTAGTTCCCACCTCCACAATGTTGTTATGAAGTCTCAATGAAATAATACGTAGAAAGTGCTTAACACAGTAGCTGGTATTTTGAGACTGGTCAATCAATAGTGTTAGTTAATTTTAATACACTCTATCAGGTCACCTAAAATGAAAGATGAACTCTTTGAGCTAGATCCTGATAGTGGCAGACTATAAATAAACTGACTGCAAACATCACCTCCCACCATAATTGATGAAATCTTTTGCAAATTTTTTTTATACAATTATCCTATTCAAGACCGTGCTTTCATAAAGCAATGCAGCATGGTGTGATGTTGCTTCCTATTTTCTACCCATTCTTTTGTGCTTGGCATCCTTTTGACCTTGCCGTGTCCCTCCCAATGCATACCAAGGGACGTTAAATGAATTCCCCACAGTCAAAATTTTTTGTTAGGAAAGGGAGCAGAAATTTTTGTTACACACTCTTTCCTCCTTTAGAGGAGTAGTATTTTTATCCCAGTGTTTTCCTGGTGACGGCTAACAAATAGGAAATTGGCACAACTGAAGACAGCCCATCCTATGAGCACCTGGTCCACAATTTACAGTCAGAGGCATCAATTCAAAGCAGCAGAGAGATTCTTCAGCAATTATAAAATCTTCTGAAAGTGAAATAGGCAATTAGTGGATTTCCATCTTATTTTTTAATTTTCATGGGAAACTCAAGTGTATTCAATTCTTTCACTTGCAATTATAGGGCTAATTAACAGTAATTGGTGGCGCTCTGTGTATGATAATGACACTTAGTTGTTGGCTGGAAAACCAATAAAGAATTACAAATGAAATTAAATTCAATATGAAAACAGGCCACACTGAAGAAAGCGTGAGAAGCGCTGGCAACCTAAGTATTAAATAGTTGTACACAACAAATGGCTGGACATTTAAGAGCTAAGAACCCAGTTATTCATGGGGACAGTTATTTATAGATTGACAAACATTAAACTTTCACAAACCTAAACTATGGCTGAGATTTATTTTTTTTAAAGTTCTAGATTATTTTGGGGAACCTATACAACATTAAATCATTCAACCATGCTTTATTGTGATAGATGCTTGGAACCCATAGATGAATAAAATACAGCCTACGTCTCTGACGCCACAATTGAGTCAAAAAAGCACATATGCCAACATTCATAATTCATATTCTCAACTCTACTCTGAACACTCCTTTCATCTTCGGGCTCTAACATCTCTCCCATGAGGGCACCACGTTCCCTGGAATCTTCTCGAGGGGTGGCTGTCTTCTCTTAAAGTTTAGTACCAGTGAGTATAAAAATTTGGTAGGTATCTTACCTGCCTCTTCACATAGTCCTCCTCTCACCTCTATGAAAATACCTAGTTTTGCATTTCCTGTCATCAAATTATATCTGCTAGCTTCCTTGTCACACTCAACTATGGCAACTCTAGACCACTGTCCCTCAATTTATGAGAATTTTAGCTCCTGGGTTCCTGTCAATAATGCTGTCATAATTCCTTGTTATATGAACATCCACAGAAACCTTCCCAATACTCTGGCCTCTCAAATCCTTCACCTCTTCACCCTAATAATATAATGCTCTCATCACCACTTTACCTCAGCCCTTCACTTCCAAGCCATACGCTCTACCTTATTACAAATAAACACAACCCATCCACAATTTCAAGTTCCATTATCTCATCCTATGACCATCATGTTCTACCATTTCAACTCACACTTTCAGTACCACCACAATTATTCAGCGCCTCTAGGACCAACAACTGATTGATCTCATTATTATTTTACTTCTGTCTTCACTTCCTTTCTTACTTAGCTTAACATCCATGGTCCATTATTATAATAAAATACACCCTCAACTAATGCCCCTCTCTTGATTCACTTACTCCTTTTTTGAAAGCATGTCTATGAATACATCCAGTCTGTACCGACTCTATTTGCACGGCTGAACAGGGTAAGAGAAAAAAATCACTTTCCCCATCATCCCTCAGGGGCAACCCTATCTTTCCAGGTGGTCAGGTCAAAATAGAGTCATCCCTGAGTCCTGTCTTTCTCTCACACACCACATCCAATCCATTGATAAATCCTTCAAGACAGAGTCAGCAAAATGACAGTTTTAAACAATGCAATTGATCATATTTAGACTGCCACAGTGTTCTGCATGTACGATAAGGGTCAAGAAGGAACACTAACAACTCCAAATTTCCACCTAAGGATAACAATGATCTCATCCAGTTACTCAAAGACATGTTTTCCTTCCGATCTCCCTCCTAGTTATATATACGAACAGCTTTAACTCTTCTGAATGAACACTTCCACCACTAAACAAGTATGCTTTACATAAATGTTCTACTCCACAGCTAATTGAGAAGTTGGGTGAGGGAACAAAATTTCATTTTCTCAGAGTCATTCAGTTAGAAAATATCTGAGTGCCCACCATGTGCAAACCAGTCTACTAAGTTAGTAAAGGCTATGTTGATTTTACAGCTGGCCTCTCTCCTCAGAACATACTACAAAACAGAACTACAGAGACATATCTAATAAAAATGTAGAAAGTGGCAAATTCATAAAGTTATGGGACAGTCAGTTACTGTGAGGCTGAAGAGGAAGAGAACTACGTGGCCAGTGGAATTAGAGGAGGCCTCAAGGAGGGGGCATATTTCACTGTTACTGGAAAGTCCTACCTGTGACTTTTGGCAACTGACAGTGGGACAACTTAGTAAAGGACTATTTCCCATCCAAAGTCACTACAACTTGTGTTGCAGAAAATATAGTTGAGAACAATAAATATGAAATGCAACCAGGATGAGAAACAAGCGTTAACTCACCAAATTCTAAGTCACGATTATATGAAACACGTTTCCCATATTAGCAGATCACTGAAAAGGAATCTAGCACCCTGGCCTTCTGGCAGTGCGCCAGCGCAGGGTAACTCGGCGCCCTCCCTGAAGCAGCCACCACGGGCCTGCGACGACCCCAGACGCCGGTGATGCTGAGAAGCCTGAGATCCGTGAGGCGCCCCTGGGCTCACTGTCCAGCCTGCACTGCAGGCTTCTCCTGGCCTGAAGGTAAGCTGAACACCCAGAGCAGATGACTTCTCACTGTCTCCAGGGAACAGTTAGGTTACATCATGAAAATCACCTGAAAAATGCCAACGTGTTTCAGCAAATTAAATATAAATGACAAATGATAGGCTCAATAAAGCTTCACCTCCCTGAGGATGGAGTGAAATCCTTGGAGTGGGGAGGAAAGCTATGCCCTGGTTTTTGCTCACATTCCTTTTGGGGTAGTCAGGCCCCACTGTACCAAACACCCAATTCCACTTTGTTTTTAGAGTGGAACGGTATAAAAATAACACTGGACTGATATAGTAAGGGGTCCTAAGTTCAAATTCCATCTCTGTTCCTAATTAGTTGTGCATATTTGAACAAGTCACTTAACTTCTATGCTCCTTCGTTCTCTTATTTTCCCAAAGGAGAAAGGTTGACCAAGTGGCTTCTCAGGCCCCCTCATGCTCTGTCATTTTGGGGGCAGCAAAAGATCACACTCACGTGTTCCAGAATCACACCCAGCATAGTTGTGTGTGAAATCAAAAAGGACAGAAGATTTTGGTAGAAATTCAATAATCACCTATGTATCCTCTAGAATATGATAAAAGAAAGGGAAATATTTATAGGGGTATTAAAATGGAAGTAATGATTAGCAGAAACCTCTGACAGAAGTGGCAGGAAAGGCTGGTTTGAGGAAAATGAAGAAACAAGGGCAAAGATTCAGGACGTGGTGTGGCGGTGCAGTCTCAGGACACTGTGTGTCTCATTTTTGGTTTATTTTCCATGGAAGGAGCCAGAATGTGTTTGGGAACAATAAGTTAATGCAATACTACTAAAAGCACACTGGCGGAGATCTTAATATAATACAAAGCAGAATGAATAGGTAATTGTTTAGAATTAGGAAAACTGTGAGCCCTGAATCCATGTAGCAAGGGAGGGTACTTTGTGTGAACTAGACATTTCAGTTTAGTAAGCTGAAATCTCACCAAAATGGAAAAGCAGATGAATAGCTGTGATTAAACAATGAAGTTAGACAAACAATTTAGAAATATATTAACAAATTAGGGGAAAGGGTACAGCTCAGTGGTAGCGTGCATGCTGAGCATGCACCACGAAGTCATGGGTTCAATCCCCAGTACCTCCGTTACATTAAAAAAAAAAAAAAATTGAATCAATCAATCAAATATCTACTCCCCCACCCCCAAGAAACAAAACCAACCAACCAACCAACACGCAAGCAAAAAAAAGAAATACATTAACAAATTAGGTCAAATGTCAGACTAGAAGTACATCTTTCTCTAGTGAAACAGTAGTGATGGCTTAGACATCTTATACTTAACCAGCTTTTCTTAACTTATTATGAAGTTAATCAGTAAGGTTCCAGGGACAGTCTTTGGTAGTCAGTGATCTCCACCAGTTTGTCAGGTGCACCCAAGAACAAGAAGCTGTCTGAAGGAATAGGAAAGAGTCACATAAATGATGGACCCTAGTGAATTCCACACGACCACCACCAAACAGCATCATTTTACAACATGAAGTACCTTAAAATCACCCATAATCAGAACTTTCTATGGAAAGGAACAGACCACTGATCTACATGGATTGTTTTTTCCTTGTTTGTTTGTTTTATTAGCATTAGATAGAGGCTAAGAGCTTCTACTAATTCTTCAATAAATATTCAAACATTGTTGAGAAAGGACTTTATAAACCAGTTCTAAATGTCAAATTTGTTACTAGTCAGCAACAGTGTTCTTCCTTCAAAGCAAATTTATTCTTTCAAAACAATGAACACTAAGTTTATGTTTTAAAGGCAAACCCAAATAACCATCACAAAACAACAGATTTTTAAATAAATGCAATTGTTCTAAGGAATTTACATCTGTTGACTCAGTAGTAGCAAAATAATGGACTTCTTCCAGGTGAATTAGCTACAGAAGGCACGTTCTATTCACAGCATATGCAGGAAATTACTGCGCACAGAGTAAGGCAAAGGGGAAAAAGAACCTGCTCTTGTAAACTGATGTATGTGAAGTAGAAACTCGACATTTATCCCTGATGGCCCAAAATAAAGACATCCCCCCTAAGCAGCTACTGAGAGAAGCATGCTTCCTTAAACTTAACACGAAGGTAGCAGCAGAAAAAGGGAAAAAGTGTATTTCACAGGCAGCACGCTTATTTGGTAAACTGTCCAGCTTTTTCTCTTTTCTCACGGTAAATGACTTTGTTTGGACTTGGCTTTCTAGACCCTGCAAATTATTTGGAAGAATTCTCGGAGGAGCACTTGCCCTTGGGGACTTTCTCAGATTTGATTCTTGATGAAGATTCAGGCATATGCAGATTGAAACATCATACATTCATTATGTAAAATGTGAAGTCAATGAATAGCAGACAAGATTTTCATCTGTTTCCCAAATTAAGTAAAATTACTGAACTGTTTTCTAAATTCTTAACATGTGTTGCAGAGTAGGTTTGCTTCTGAAACATGCTTAAAGCAAGTCAAACCCATTTCAAAACCACCTCCTTTATTCCAAACACAAAATGGATGGCCAATGAAGAATTAGAGCAATAAACGGACTTCACGTCCAGCCCTGGCTCAGCTATTGTACAATTGTGTGCAAATTCCTTACCCTCCGTCAGCCTCCACTTCTCTGTGTAAAATGGACCTTAAACGTACGCAACAGGCCTGCTGCAGGGACAGGAAAGAGTACGTGTGGAACACCTGGCCTGCTTCTCAGAGTACACATACTAACAAGACTGCTAATAACGTGAGAGAGGAATATCTATCAACTTACAGGCTAGTGATGGAAAGATTTTTAAATGTAAAACTGTCTACATCCCAAGGACTGAGTCAGCTGTTTTCTAAGTGTGTGTTCCTTAGCGCATATGTCTGTTAATTTGCCAAGCCTCCTGCAACTCCCTTCTATAGAGTTTGAATAGAGGCAAACTTAGTAAGAGGGACTGTCCTAGAGTCATCCTCATGGACTGTTAGAAACCCTCCTGCTTAATACTCACATCCCTAAGTAACCAGGAAGTGAAAATATGAATTTTTAAATTTATTATTTTTTAATTTGAAGTACAGTCAGTTATAATGTGTCAATTTCTGGTGGACAGCACAATGTCCCAGTCATGCATATACATACATATATTCGTTTTCACAACCTTTTTCATTAGAATTTATTACAAGATATTGACTGAAGTTTCCTGTGCTATACAGAAGAAAATTTTTTTAAAATCTGTTTTTATATATAGTGGCTAACATTTGCAAATCTCAAACTCCCAAATTTATCCCTTCCCACTCCATTTCCCCTGGTAACCATAAGATTGTTTACTATGTCTATGAGCCTGTTTCTGTTTTGTAGATTTGTTCATTAGTGTCCTCTTTTTCTTTCATTTTTTTTTAAAGATTCCACATATGAGTGATATCATATGGTATTTTTTTTTCTCTTTCTGGCTTACCTCACTTAGAATGACGATCTCTAGGTTCATGTTGCTGCAAATGGCGTTATTTTATTCTTTTTTATGGCTGAGTAGTATTCCGTTGTATAAATATACTATAACTTCTTTATCCAGTCATCTGTCGATAGACATTTAGTTTGTTTCCATGGAAAAAAATGGATTTTATAAAAAGACTGGATACTTTGTGTATTTAATAACAACAACAATAACAATGACTGGTTCTCAAGAGGAATAAAGATGGAAATTTAGGAAAATAAGAGAGGAGATTAAAAAACTTACCACACAAGGGTATGTCTGAGATGTTCCAGCAATAATAAATCAGATGAAGAATATTTCAGTACAATGGAAACTGCTACTGAAACATGTCCAAGTTTGTGGACAAAAGTTGAGCTCTAAAGGCAATTTTAAAAGTCATACAGCTTATTCATTTATGCTGACAGTCTTTTCTTTATTTCATTTTCAGCTCCTCTCTGTATCACTCCCCAAATCAAATACCTGGTAAAATTCAGGCCAGTAGTCATATCTTCAAAAAACTACTGCTCAGATTATTTAAATATAATGAGAATCTTTAAAATTCATTGTTTGAAAAAGGTAAGAAAATTAAAAATAAAAAAGAAACAGATGTAGCCATTTAATGTAGAAGACCACGTTCTACTGTTGAATCTCAAAAGAACAGATTTTGAAATGCAAGAAAGAAAAGAATGCTAAAAGAAGCCACATTCAATAAAATCCAAAAGCTATTTATTACTCACTGAATGCAAAATTATTTTTAAGTGGAAATCTGTTTTTTATACAGGTATGATCATATGAAATTATGTTCCTACCTGAAAAAAAATCTGTATTTTCTCAGCACGCTTTCAAAAAACTGGATAGGCAGAGGAGAGTTAATACATACTTTAAAAAATGTCATTATTTATTTCAATCTAGTACACTGAATAGCTTATTCACTGGAAAAAACTCCTCATAAACTTTGGCAAATATGCAAATTAATAAAACAAATATAATATGTGCTAACCTCTAGGCCTAATATTTTGAAATGGGATTTCTGGTTTGTAAAAAGATGGATTTCTTTGTAAATTACTTTTTCTTTTTTTTTAATGTGGCTCATATTCTAGATTTAATTAACAAATATAGCTATATGCATGAATTTTAAAGTTACAATTCACTAAACTGTTTTTTAATCCACCTTAGGACATTCTTTTCTCTTGTAAACTCCACTTGGCATACATACTCATTCTCTGCTGTGAAAAAAATTAGTTTTGTGTTGATATCTGTTTTAAGAATTGTTTCACCTCTTGCAAAACTTGTTAACATTCTATGGTACCCTGAAGGTAAAAATCAGGATTTCCTAATTTACAGAGTAGTTGTGGTAGAAAAATGCCCCCTAAAAGATATTCACGTCAAGTTCCTGAAACTTGTGAACCTTATTTGGATAAAGGGTCTGTGCATATGAACTAAGTTAAACATGTGGAGGAGATGAGGTCAACTGTGATCACCTGGTTGGGTCCTGCATTAGTCAGGGTTCTCCAGTGACAAAGAACCAACAGCAGACAGACAGACAGACAGATGAGGTAGAGAGATAGAGTCAGAGAGAGACACAGACAGAGACAGACTGACTGACTGATTTTAAGGAATGAGCTCATTCAATTGCAGGGGCTGGCGAGTCCAAAATCCACATGGCAGGCCTGGATTTTTAACTAAGAGATCGTAGCAATCTCAAGTCTCAAATCTGTAGAGCAGGCCAGCTATTCTGATCTGGCTTTGATCATTCCATATCCATTCTTCATATACCCATACCTCAAGGATAATTAACTATGGCAACATTTTTAAAACAATGAACATCTTGCGTCTCGATTTGATAATAAAGCATAATTTGATCAACAAATATGGGTTGTAGAAGTTAGTGTTAATATGGAGGGCTCTACCTGAGGTTAAGGAAGGTGGTGGTGAAACAGAAGGAATATAAACCAGCGCTGTTTTAAAGGAAGATTCACTAAGACTTAGTTGCTTGCTGAATGAATGGAATGGAGAGAAATTATGAATCAAAGAAACTATGAATCAGTCGTTGGGACTGCGTGATCAGGCAAGCAAAGGTCCATCTGACAAGGAAACTGAGCGGAGGCTCTGTGTGTGTCTGTGTGCTGACGGAGGTGGAGTGGGGAGGGCGGTGGGGGTGGGTAAAGAGGGAAATCGGCACAAATGATGAGGGCCTCAGTCTGGCGTATGTTGAATTTGAGGGGTTGGATAAACATCTTGGTATGGATGTTTTCCTCGAGAGTTAATACTGCTGAGAAAGTGACGAAGAGAAAGCAGTCCAAGAATCATACATGATTCCACCACTACCCTTTTTATATTTACATCAAAGGGCACTGTCATTCCACAAATGCAAAAGTTCAAAGTGATTCTGCTGTTGTCAGCTCTGAAAATGAATTAAAATGCTACAAACAGTAATGATATCATTGAGCTCTGCTATTAATGACAAATATTAGTATTTGGGGATTACTGATAACATTTCCCTTCCAAATGTGGCACATCATGTTTTCTATACTTTTTCTACTGAGTGACCCCAAGGAAAAAAAAATTTTTTTTAATTTCAGAAAACCATGATACCTGGAGGAACAATTATTATTTAATTATCATGCTTCCTAATTTTAATTGGGGAATTATTCATGATAATTTACTATACATGATATCATAAACATAAAATATTTTTACAAACAGCTTCAGAAATAATTAAATGTTATATAGTCTAAGAACTTAAGCCTCCCCATAATTTCAGGTGGTTTCCTTTAAAGGAAATCCCGAGAGCAAACACACATATGGTGCTTCCATGCAGTAAGCATTTGTTCTCCGGGCTTTCTGTGTAATGATTCACATGGTCCTCCTAACAATCCTATAAAGCAGATATAATTATTATTCTTAGTTTATATATGGGGACTCTGAGTCACAGAGAGGTTGAGAGTCTTACCCAAGACCACACAGCTAGGAAGAGACTGAGTCAGGATTTTTTTTTTTAACTCATGATCCAAATCACTGAGCTCTACTACCTCGTGTACTCTATCTCACTTTTGGAGAATGTGATAGGGGTGTTAACAACTTAATTTCTTTTTTTAACTGAAGTAGAAACAAGCTGTAAAACAAAAAGATCAATTACAGAGTCAAGCTTCCCTTTATCTTTGCTTTTCTCCTGAGATCAGGGAAGATTCATCTGTGGTTCCTTTTGCAATTCCTTTTCTTTCTTTCCAAGGAAAAAATTGAAATTTCTTACACAGTGCTATAACCTGACTCAACCAAAGCTTTTAAGCAAAAGCAAAAAAAAAAAAAAAAAAAAAAGGGAACCACAATAAATGAATAAATGAAATGCTATCATTTTAACAAAAGGGCAGCACATTTTAAATTGAACTGAACGCTTTAGCTGTCAAATGAATTGCTCGTTTTTTGAAACTTTTAAAAACTTTTATTTCTGATGAACCAGAACTTTCTTTAACCAGCTGAGTCAGAGAGTTTGTCTAAGTGCCAAATCAATGCCATCAGATACTTTCTGGGTCAATGAATTGCATCCAACCCAGAGAAGTTAGATGTGCAGAGGAAAGAAATTACAGTATGAGGTTCTCAAGGCATGTCGCACAACCTCAGTCCCCAGAAAGCACATTACAGGCATTTCTCTCTCTACCACGGAGAGTTTCAATGAGCAGCAAATTCCTGGCTATGGGAACACTTGGGAGCTCAAAAGGGAAACAGAATCATCATCAATTCTCATCACCCTCTTGAATCTTTCTACCAGCATCATTCTTATCAAACGCTGTTTCTTGGTGTTGGTGACCACTGGCCAAATTGATAATTCTGCAGGGAAGGGACGAAAGGGCCACTGCCATCACCCTGCATGAGCTCAGACACTGAATACATCATCTCTTCAAAATGCCCAGGCCTCACTGGCACCCTGCTTGGAAAATTGTGTCCACTCCCACCACAGTGCTTCTGGCGGTGGCGCCTGCTGCCGTGCGACCGATTTCTTTGTCCAAATCTTCTTTGGGATGTGGAGGGAACATCCTGACACTGTTAATGTGCCTGTGTCTTTTTATTTTCTCATTCTCATTTGCTGCCCTTGAAAATATTACTTGATTCCATGAAAATAATCAGGACACCTCATTTAAGTAATAGCTGAAGAAACTCTCGTCCCTTCCAGCATTTCATCAGCACAAAGAAACCCAAGGACCTAGGATGTTTTCCAGTTGTTCCCAACTCTTCTTTCTAAAACTATTAATGAAAACTTCTGCTCACAAGGAAAAATCTATACTCTGTGGTACTAATATGACAGCCACACATCCTGAACTAGAGAAGAGAAACGACGATCTTATCTTTATAACACTTTCATAGACTGCCATGTCCATAGTTAAAAATGACCGTTTTGACAAGGGGTAGATACTGGGACCACATGGGGGAGAAGAGGGCATGTCAAAATTAAACAATTTTTTGTCAAATCGGATTACACAATTCACACTGGAAGCAATCACTGAGGATCTGCTGAAGATGGGAGAACAGGATGCCCCTCACTTTCTCATCATAAATCCCTACAAATGATGGAGACCCATAAGGAGACATCCTCCCAGTAGGGGGAAGCGTGGTACCGTCAGATTGGAGTAGCCAGGGAGTCATCCACCTGGAGTCAGAAAGAGCTATGCTCTCCCACCCCCACCTCCAGACGCCACCAATCCCCTGAGAGCAGTAAATGTCCCAGGTGACATACTACTGCATTCACTCAGATCCGAAAGCCCCCAAGCATAGAAGACAAACTACTGGTGTACTCCCCCCAGGAACACAGCCTGCCCTCTCACACAGTCACTGGAACCTGGCTGCAATAAAACGTATCAGTAGTCACATACTATTAACAGCTAGTATTTATTTATAACAAACACTTCATTTTTCTCATGACATTAAAAGCTAACCATTACTGGGTGCCAGGGATGGGTTATGTGGTAGGCTGCCTTCAAAAACTTGGCAAACATTAGCCATTTATTTCTCACAAAACCCTGTAAGGTGGGGGCTAGAGTTGCCTTCATTTTGTAGGTGAGGAAATGGAGGCACAGAACTGTGAAGTCATTAATCACAGCCCAGGCCTTGGGGCCCCAGACTTCCTACTGTTAATCACTTCACTAGACTTTTTCTCGAGCTAACAAGGAATCTCAATTACAAAGGTGAGTACACAGACATCTGAGGAAAGCCAATACCATGAAAACAGGTAATACATATTAATATATATGGAAACAAAGTTAACAGAAGAAACTGCTCAAGAATTTAGATTAAGTATAATTAATGTCATCAGGGAAATAAGAGCCTGTAACATCCACAACAAAGAGTCAATTGGCTTTCAGAGAAATGACAAAAATGATCACTGACATTTACGTATCAATTGATGAACTAAGAGTACACACAGCTAAAGTTCAAACTACAAGGCCCAAGGAATTCTCAGTTAAGCAGTTAAAAATACAAAGACATAGAAAGAATGAAAAAAAAAAAAAAAGCCAAAGGATGTAGAGGACTGATTCCAATATTTGACAATAGGCTTTCCAGAAAGAGAGATCAAGAGAATAAAGCAATGTAAAGCAATAATAGAACAAAATGTCCCAAAACTAAGGAAAGTTGTAGGTTCTCAGATTTAGAAGTCCCTATGAATGCTGGGTAAATTAAGTAAAGCAAACATATCTTGACACATTATGGATAAACTTCCTAGATTTACTAAACATTCATATTTCACTGCTTTTGGTCACCTCCAAGTTAACATAGCTAAAACTTCTAAAATTGAATTCACCTGATCTAAACAGGTTTATTTTAATTTCATCATTATCATCAATATGAATAATTTTTCAATCACCCAGGCTCTGAATGAAAGCCTTCTTTACTTTTTCTCTTTTCTGACTGCTATACACTGAATTATGCCCCTTGCAAATTTATATGTTGAAGTCTATCCCCCAAATGTGATGATGTTCGGAGATGGGGCCTTTGGAAGGAGAACAGGGTGAGGCTCTCACGATGGGACTAGCTCCATTACCAGACGAAACAGCGGGGCGTTTGCTCTCTCTCCCTACCATGTGAGGACACAGTGAGAAGGTGGCTGTCTGCAAACCAGGCAAAGACTTCTCACCAGAACCTGACCATCCTGGCACCGTGATCTCAGACTTCCAGCCTCCAGAACTGTGCATAAATAAATTTCTGTCGTTTATGCCACCCAGTTTATAGTATTTGATTGCAGCAGCCCAAGCTAAGAAAGTGACCATACTTACTAGTTACTCTCTTTTGGCCCTTCTAGTTATAAAGGACAGAGACTCACTCAGGCCAGGGGAGGAGCTGCTGTAAAGACACACGATGTTACAAATGTGAGAGGATCAGACAGAGGTTTACAGTCAAGTCACCAGCCTGGCCTCACAATCAGGAACTGCAGACAGTTCTGGAACCAAGTGGGTATCTATGGATCTGACAACACAAACATGAGGAATGATCTTCACTTTTAACAGATTCAATTCTACTCTATGGATTCCTTCTATAAACCTGCCTACTTGGGCCTCCCACTTCAAATTCACTAATTCTTATCTTTCATTCTGTGTAATCTCTGCTTAATGATAGTTCTTGCTTTCTGATAACTCCGAGTTGCCATGACCCATTTGGGTCCTTCCTTTGTCTTCGTCTTCACTGTCTACACCATTCATGTGTTAATCAAAATCAATTACATCCTAGTCTTCGTTTTATTTAGACTTCCTGTAATTCCATTCTCCTTTAGGAGACTGAGTCTCCAAATAGTAGCTATTTTTCTTTTTACAGCAAATTGTCTTAATTGCTCACTTTAGGGAGAATGTCCCTCTATGGGAATATGTAAATTGTTGAACACATCCAATTGCCTTAGATATCACCTTCCTCTGAACTTACAATATTTATCGTTATACAACTGACTCACCAGTTAATTGTGGGGTTGCTGTCCAATTCACCCATTCATTATCTTTCACAATTACTAAATTTTTACATTGTTTACTTATCATGGTTTATAGTTTCTTCTCTTGTCTAGACATATTTTTCTGGTATCAGAGCCTTTTTCAGTACTTAAAGGTATGTGTTTATTGATTCGAGTCCATTTTCTCAATCTTGTGTAGCTTTGGGACAATTTAAGTGCTTCTCTTTCCCATTTGTAAAATAGGGGCAGGAAAGAGCAATCAAAGCCTGTAGATATTAGTTGATTACAACATTTAAGTAGGCTGAGACACAGAAAGTAATAGCTAAAAACACAGGCTCCACCAGAAGACTGGAAACAAAATTCCCAAGACTGGTTTCAGTATTTTTTGATTAGACAGAAGTCTCTCTTTTTCCCTTCTGATTAAAATTCCTGCTTATTTTCTCTCAGACTAGAGGAGTCCATAGAATAAAAACTGTTATTAGTGATGGTGAACTGGTGTGGCAGTGTCATGGGATCAATGTTTAGTCACAAAATATTTCTTAGCAATACTTTTATTGATGACAGCTCCAAAACTGACATATCTACAATGTCTATTATATAGTTGATAGTTACATAGTTAATAGATGCAGAAGGTATGTGGTTCACAACTCAAGCTGGCACTCTCTCTGAGAACTGCATTTCCACGTGGGGGTGGACACACAGGAGTCGCAGTTACACAATGGGGCTGCTCACCACTCCTCACCAGAAGATCACTGAATGGGATCTATCACCAAGCTTGGCTAATCAGCTTTATCTCTCTCTATGATGAGAGATCTGGGTCAGAGGGAGTCCAGTAGTTCTGGCTACAGGACTACATCATGCAGACTGGGAGCTGAGGGAGGGGCCATATTTCCATATGCACACCCAGGAAAGCCGAGAGTGGGCAGAGTATAGTTCTCGGTTTGCTCAGCCTCAGTCCTTTTTGTTCATCACACTTTCGTTTTCAAAACCTAGTGCACACAGCTGTCATTCTCAATTCAAACTTATTCTGTCACTTCAATGTACTGCATCTATTTGTGCCACTTGTCACCTTCTCTGGCAGCTAATTCTACACTTGGTTTACAAGCCCATTCACCATTCACTACAACTTGCTTTGTTCCTCCTTAGCTTCTCCGAAATGCTTTATCAATTATGCATTTCATCTGTCTTGATCTCTGCCCCCCAAACATGCCTTAAATGTTACCTCTGTCTTTCCACATAAGAGTGCGCCTTCAAACACCTGATTGTGGCTTCTCACTCCAGGTAGTCAAGCTTGCCTTCCTCACTGAAAATGTCCCTGTCCCACCCCCCAGATATTCATGACATCCTATGACAGGTTTCTCAGTCATCCTTTTGGGTCCTCTTACATACATCCACGTGGTGTCAGTTTTCTGGTTTTCAATAACTTGATTGCACAGTGAGCATGCCAGGCTCACTGTGGGCCCCCAATCAGTGGATTCAGTAAGAAATGTTCCTTTTCTTCTCAAAAATATGTCTTTCTGGGATTTAGGAAAGTGAAGTAGGTGAGAAAGAATCAAATTTTTAGGATCCTGTAGATTGATGTCTAGTCTCTCAAGAACTTTAGTTTCTTTTTAGAAAAATTCTATAGTGATTTAATAATTAAATGTATGGTCAGTGATTTTAAATTATATTCCTTATATTTTACTTATAGAAGCAACATATGAATATATCTTTACCTTAAAAACAAATTCAAATAACGCAGAATTGCACAGAATATAATGAGGCCTCCCCTCTGGCAACACCCAACCCGTACTCCTCTCCACAGAGGAAATCACTATAGTTCTATATCTATTGTCCCAGATCTTTTAAAAGAGGATCTACTTGTAAATATGAATATGTATTTTGTTATCAAAAATATGATCATACTTTACAGTAGTATGAACTATTTTTCTGATTAAAAATATTTTATCTTTCTAAGATAATACATATAAATGTATCATATTCTTTGTTACATCTGCATTAATAGTCCAAAGATAGATGTATACCATGTATACCAATTAATGTAACTTACTGACGGGCATGTGATGCTATTGCAACAATGCTACATGAAAAAAGATAAATCCTATTGAGTTCATTTGTCAGCTGAGTTTGGTGACGATATTACCAGTTGGTTTTCCTCAAGCCTTGATGAGTCCTCATTGTCCAATTATATCTATAGATGAGTATCACTGTTGGAAAGGAGTCTATTTACACAAGCCAAGTTAAAATTCCCATTCTCTTATCAATGAAGACAGGTTTTTATCCAGAATTTGAATCCAACTATGTGCGGTTCCAATGCCCATCCATGTCCCTTTCATTTTTATCAGGTTTCTAGTTTTTAAACATAATTTTTTGTTCCTAAATGCTAATGTTACTAAATCTTCTGTAATCAGTACAATTGTATCTATAACTAGCTATTGTGGAATACTCAATAAAATTATTATTTCTTTAGACATTGTTGGTATTTCAAAACAGTAATTGGTTAAATGAGAATTTCACAATATAACAATAAACTGGTATTCTCTGGGTAAACAAAGCACTGTGTGCTCCTCTAGCTGGCAGATGGTGTCATTTATCAATGCCCCTTTTTAACTATACGATACTGTTGGAAGGTACCACAAATGAAATTTAAAGTATTTTTAAACAGGAAAACATAACAAATGGAAGTTAATTTGAATTATCCTCACAAAATCTTTAACAAGAGATACCAGAAGATAGTCGACACACAACTGGCGGCAGCTGGCCAACACTGGGAGGGACGGACTAGCCCAAAGAGCCACACTCAGACACAGTCCTGCTACAGCTGCACGTGTCCTCACCTCCTGGGAACAGCTTAGACACCAGATGGCTAAGTAGTAATACTTCGGTTCTCAGGGCTCAAATATTAAGGAGGCATAGCTCACACATCAGACCCACAAAAGGTTCTCCTAGGTGCCCTGAAAGGGTTGAAGAAACAGTCTTAAGATAACAAAGGTCTACTTTAAACTCCCTTGTCAAGGCATTCAAATAAATACATACCATGGGAGAATTTTACTACCCAATCAAGAGAGCAAAAGAACGACAAGCTTATTCCCTCATTGTACTGACTTTATGGAGCAGAAGAACTTTATTTCCTCCCATCTGTGAATTGCAAAGGAAGAGGCATGGTTATTGGCAATCTCAATTAAGGACATGGTAGATGCGCAGGGAATGTTGTATCATTGATTGATTGTTGGCCATGGAAGACGACCACCTAACTATGCACTAATTAATGAGCACTTCAAACAGCATTTTATCAGGACATTTACACAGCACACCCTAGTGGGGAAGTTTATCCTTATACTTGAAGTTAAGCAAGTTTTTCCTGTTACTACTTTGATAGCTCCTTTTTTAATTAAAAAATATATATATATGGATATATACACACACACACATGCAATGCCAAATAAAACACCTTGAAAGCTTTTTCCCAGAAGCCCAGTTAGACTTCCCCATTTAGAGAAGCTGCTACACGGTGGACTTTGGCTTTGGACAACACGTAAGGAACATCTGAGAATGATTTCTTGTTCTTTTTCACAGCATGTGCCAGCTATCTGTAGGCAAAACATAAGGGGACACAGCTTTAACAAATCATTTTATTTCACAAGAGAAGCCCTGTACTACGCAAGCGTGTTCCCCGCTGACACAAAGACAAACTGCAGTCTTGGTCAATAAAATATTTTTTAAATGTATCTTCTTGGAGTGAAAATTTCTTCCCAACTATGAAAACCAAAATTTTTAACTCTGGCCAAATAAATGTCATACTTTATCTTTTATTCAGAAACTCTACATCAGCTTCTAAAGTGATCGCTTGGAGATGTATTAATATATCTCAAGACTTAGGGCCAAATTATAAATGCTGTCAATTATGTAACCACCATCCTCTCTCTCCTCCTGCAACTCTGGTGAAGAAAAAGGACTGAAAAGTGGGTTTTGCTCACAATTCAAATCCTAATATCTATCCTCATGATAGAAGGGGACTGAGAAAGAGAAGAATTTGGAGAAAGTGTCAATAATAAGGACAAAGAAGAAGAAAAACAGAGGAGGAAGAGAAAGGAAGAAAGAAAAGAAAGAAAGAAAGAAAGAAAGAAAGAAAGAAAGAAAGAAAGAAAGAAAGAAAGAAGGAAAGAAAGAAAGAAAGAAAGAAAGAAAGAAAGAAAAGAAAGAAAGAAAGAAAGAAAGAAAGAAAGAAAGAAAGAAAGAAAGAAAGAAAGAAAGAAAGAAAGAAAAGAAAGAAAAAGGAAGGAAGGAAGGAAGGAAGGAAGGAAGGGAAGGGAAGGGAAGGGAAGGGAAGGGAAGGGAAGGAAAGGAAGGGAAAGGAAAGGAAGGGAAAGGAAGGGAAAGGAAAGGAAGGGAAAGGAAAGGAAAGGAAAGGAAAGGAAAGGAAAGGAAAGGAAAGGAAAGGAAAGGAAAGGAAAGGAAAGGAAGGGAAAGGAAGGGAAAGGAAAGGAAGGGAAAGGAAAGGAAAGGAAAGGAAAGGAAAGGAAAGGAAGGGAAAGGAAAGGGAAGGAAAGGAAAGGGAAAGGAAGGAAAGGAAAGGAAAAGGAAGGAAAGGGAAGGAAAAAAAAGGGAGAAAGATGCCAGGGTAGTTAGCCCAGATCTGGATGTGCTGTGTGTGTTCTGTGACTAAAGGCAGGAAGGAGTTCACTTAGAGACCTGCAGAGACATGGCTCTGGCCACCCAGCCCTGCCTTGTCCTCAAGCTGTGCTCCATGCATTTGAGGGGACACATAAAGACAAGAACTACACCTGCTGAAATAACTATATACAGAGAGCTCGGTTTTTAGAGACATGCACTGAAAGTCATAAAGTGAAAAATAAGGACAAGAAATTACAAGCACATAGAAATATTCACCAAGGAGCAGGACTACATTTCAGGGAGTAGCTATCTATTTTATCTTATATTAAAAAAATCCTTTACCTTTTTAAAACTTTTTTCCTCCTTAATTTTTTTCTTTGCTTTCTTCTTTTTTAAAGCCACATATATGCAAAGTTTATATGATTATACTTTATTTGCACTTAAAGAAGAAAGAAAAAGAGTGGACACTCCTAAGATGTGCAGGTTAGCCAAAAACCTGAAAACATGCTCTGCTCAATAATTATAAAAAGTGAAGTGTTATATTAAAAACTGAATTTACAAAAGTAGTTAAAACATATATGTACATATAGAATGCAATGACAGCCTTTTATTGATTCGATTAGATAGTGACAAAAGGGAAAAGTGAGGAAATGTAAAGTGTTAGCCTCCATTTCCTGTTTTCTACAGTTCAAATGGAATTACATTTCCTTGTTGCTTTGATGTTAGAGTCAGTACGTTGCTACTGAGGTTTTTCAAAACTTTTATGTAAAAAAGTACCTTTAAGCTTTACTCATCTAAGCTAGTGAATCATATCCAACAGGAATTTTTCTACTATACAGATGTTAGATCTGGCCCAGAAAAAAACCTGGATGATGAACAAAAGATCATGATGATCTCAGGGTAGCCAATGAACTGTGTATCTTAAATATTCTGGAAAACAATTTTTTTTCCTATAACATAGCACACTCAGCCCGCCTAAATCCACAGGTTGTGCATCCTCAGATTCAACCAACTGCAGATTGAAAATTTAAAAAAATCTGGAAAGTTGCAAAAAGCAATCTGAATTTGCCAGCCACTGTTTACATAATATTTACATTGTATTTTAACTATTTACATAGTATTTACATTGTATTTTAACTACTGACATAGCATTTACATAGAATTTGAACTATATTTACATTGCATTTGCTATTGTAAGTTATCAAGAGATGATGTAAAGTCTGTGGAAGGATCGTTAGGGTATATGCAAGCACTACATCATTTTTATATGGGATATGAGCACCTATAGATTTTGCTATCCTGGGTTGGGGGTTTCCTACAACCAATCCCCCTTGTGGATACTGAGGGAAGACAGTATTTAACTTGTAACTGGTCAGGGTGTATTTGCAAGATCCTGGTGGCCCCTGTCTGGTTTATCCTGATATCACAGTCAGAGATCAGATGGTACTTCATACACAGTAGAGGGGAAAAAAATGTGTTGGATGAATGAGTCATCACTATTCCCCAAAGCAGTTAAGTCTTAAAGAATACCAGACAAAAGGTGAGGTGAATTAAAGTCATCTGAATATGAATACAGTTTATGATGGTCAAAGACAAAATTAAAAATACCTTCTCTTGTATTTTAATAATCCTGAAGTTTTTGTAGAATTAGAACTTTCAACTTCTCAAATACACTTTTAAACTTGACATTTATTTTTCCTGTATTTACAGAAGCTATGTGAATACAAGTACCCACTGAAGCAAGACAGGAAAAACAGCACTGTGTTTTAAATTTTAGCTAATTTCTTTTAGTAAATTTTATAACTAGTTTATTAATTAAATAATTAAATAATAAAATCTAATCTCTTCCAAAGAAATAACAACAAATGAATACACTGCACTTACCTATAGTTAACTTGCTGCCAGTTAAGATATAATAAAAAGTCTGACTTTCTAGACAAATGTTTTAACAGTAAATTTTAAATCTGAAATTCTGACTTCATGCAGAGGTCTCTATGAAAATTACGTATCAATGCTTAGCTCTCCATTCACCTGAGATGTCTGCCCTGACAAGTTCAGATTCCCTGCTCTTCCCATATAGATCGTATCTTTTACTGGTTGTTAAGCTCACTCATGTCAGGAAATATATCATATTTAATACTATATGTGCAGAGACAGCTTTCCTCAAATTAGTTGTTCAGTGATTATTTGGGATAATCACAAGATCAAATCCATTTGTCTTCAACTTTACAGTTATGATAAAAATGTCAAGATTTGAAGAAACTTACTAACTAGCCAGTTTTTTTTTTTAACGATGACATTCCTCTCATCTCCTCAAACTGCAGTCATTTACTTTAGCACATGCCAGAAGAACAGCATAGCACACAAGGCATCTGATTATTAGCCAGTTTAATTTTTGTCATGGATAATGTAGTTCACCTTCATTTGTATGCTACATTGACTCCTAACCTTCAAAAAGATTGAGATGCCAGAAATCTAAGTCCTAAACGCATTTCTACTCAAATGAAATGTGATGATAACAAAGTGGCCTCCCAGGGCCAGCACTTCCTTCCCTCCAACGAGGCGGTTTTAAAGATGTGCCTAACGACATGAGTTATGATAGTCTTTTCCCCCACGCTCTAGCCTTACTGACCTTAGTGGAGTTGAGACTGTTGCTTACGAAATGGGAAGAAAAGTGGACTGAAGTCATAATAAATGAGACAAGGCTGTCAAGAGCCCACACAGCTAGATACTCAGTGAAAGTCCGTTCCCTTCACCCCGTGCCCTGCCACGGAGCACGGGGAATTTTCCACAGCGATCAGGTTTGAAGCACACCTTGACAGGGTTGGAAAACTTTCTCCACTCTGAGCATGCACAGGGTGTTCATACGTGCTGATGTACAGTGACACATTATCTAGCTCAGAAGACTCACCGGACTCAGCAGGACCCAGACTGAGGCAAACCAAGGGAGATACGTAGGACCCTCCCACGCGCTCAGCCGGCAACGGTACTTCCAGGGCTTTGGCATCACCACCTACTCGCATGGAGAGAACCACACCTTCTACCTCGGGTACATTTTCAGGTACTTGGACAGAGATGACTGGTCTTCCTTCCGGAGCATCACAGGATGCTCTCAGGGTTAATTTTATCTTGCCTCACATCCCTGGCCACCAGCAGAGAGCAGCCCTCCCCAGGTCATATCACTCATCACTCAGACTTTCATCCCCAGTTGGTTTGGCACATTGTCTAATTCTCCACTCCTCTACTCTCCTCTAAACATTTTAACGTGTCCTCTAAAATCCCACGTCCACTATCACCAAACTTTCCTCTCAATCTCTTCTTTCAACACTTCCTTCACCTTGCTATACCCAAATTTGAATGTACCCTGAGCACATTGTTTGTTTGTTTTTTTAAACCGCTATCCCTAGGGAAAGCTTTTTAATTTTCCTGGACACTCTATGTGCCTTGGGGCAGGAGGTAGCGATGAGTGTTCCTGACCTGTTTTCACATGTGTAAAGCAGTTAGTCCCATTAAAAACCCTAACTCCTTCTGCCACTCAAGTATGTCATATACCCAATCTTCTCACTAGTGTCATTTTTCAAACTCGCGTCATTCATTGACAACACTGCCACCTTTCCTGTCATCCTACTGGGTGACATCAGCATCCTGTGAACGACCCACCTAATACCCTGATGTCTTACTCCCTCGATTTCATCACCTCTAGTAACTTTTCACTATTCTCTCACTCAGGCTTCCCCAATATCCTAGTCCTAGTTTTCAACTGGAAATATTCAACCTCCTTCATCTTGTATTACAGGTATCTCACACTGATTCTAACCCCCCACCCTTTTCAACTACTTAAACACATAACCCATAAATTCTGCTCCTCATGGTGACTGTCACTGATCCTTCTACTCTGTCATTGCTCATCACCATCCTCTTAGCTTCACTTATTTTGTCACAAGGCTTTACTTTCATGTCCATCATTATAGTCAATGCCTTGTAAAGATTTCCAACTTCTTGGCCACCCCAGAAAAACCGTGACCCAGCTTCAACACAATTTTCTGCCATTATCTACATCTGTATCTGAGCATCTGATGTTGCTGGAAGAAATCACACAAGGGCTGACTGGTTTCACGTTAGAGTCACAGCAGCAAGCATCACATGACACTCAAATTTGTCAGGAAATTCTCTTATGTTTCCTAATAAACTCAATTTCCTATTCTCCAGAATGATTATTCCACACATTTCCTTCTCCTGTGAACTGTCCCACTTTCCCCCCTCACATTCTTAGCTAATGATTACATCTTTTACTCACTGAGAAAACAGAAGCTACGAGATAAGGGTTCCCCATCTTCCTGTCACTGCACCCACAGATCTGCCCGCATCTACACCCGTCCCCTCTGTCTTCCCCTGTCACGTGGAGGAGGACTTCCTTCTCTTACTGAGGGCCAGTTTCTCCACCTGTGCTCTCATCCCACCTTCCCTTGCCTCCTCTGGGATTTTACAAGAGATTATTTTGGTCTTGTAACATGAATTTCTCCTTTCTGTTAGGTCATACTAATCGGTATGCAAAAACATGGTTAAGAGTTTTGTCTTTTAAAAAAAAAAGTACATTTCCTTTGACCTCATATTCTCTCCAGCAACCATTTTTCTTCTCCCTATTTCAAAGCAAAAGCCCTTAAAAAATTTGGCTTAACTTTCTTTCTGTACTCTTTTTCTCCTACCAATCACGCTTCGGTACACTTCAATCTGATGTCTGTCTACCACGCTTCTGAAATTCCTCACCAAGGTCACCTACAAAACCCTATGAGGCTAAATTCAACCATAACGCCTCTAGAGTAATTTTTTTAGCCACAGTTGACCTCTTCTCTCCTCCTTGAAATATTCTATTCTGTTGGTCTTTATGTTACTACCCTCTGCTAGTTTTTAATTGCCTGCTTTCTTAGTGACTCCTTGCTCTTACTTCTGCTCTCTTTGTCCTCTATTTGACCTCCAAACGATGAAGTTCTTCGATCATCAGTCCTGGACTGTTCGGATGTTCTTAAAGTAAATGTATCTGATTCTGGGCCTTTAACTGCCACTGAAAATGTATACATTTCAGCACATGTGTTTTCAAATGTGATCTGTTCTCTAAGCTATGGCCTCAATTCAGCTGTGTACCTGGCGTCTCCGTACCGAGATCTAAGATGCACTTTAACCCCAGTACGGCCAAAACAAAGTCCCAATTCCCCTTGATACTGCCTCCCCAAGCTAGTCTCCACCACTTCCATAAAGGACACCACCATCCACTCGGTTTACCCAAATCAAAAAAAAAATGAAGGTACCTTTGATTATTCTTTTCCCTCCTCTTTTAAAATCAGCAGGTTCTAGGGGTTCAAGCTCCAAAAATTATCAGTAAGCTATCAAATACTGATTATTTCCACTGTTACTACCCTCATCTGCATGCATCTCCCAGCTTCCAGCCCTTTCCCCTATTCTAATTCTCTAGAGAAATCCAGAGAGATCTCTTAAAAAAACAGTTATTAGATCATACTGCTTCCCTGCTGAGAAAACAATGAATGACCTTCCACTCTTCTAATTAAAAAAAAACCCTCACATCTGTCTACAAGGCCTCACGAGACCTGGGCCCTGCCGACCTGTCTGGCCCTGTGCCCCGGCTCTCAGAGCTGCTCGGTGTGCACCTGTGACCCTGGTGGTCTTGCTCTTCCTCACACATCCCGACCATCGCCCGGGCCACGGCAGGTTCCTTACTGAATGGCTGACTTCTGCTTGCCTTCTCCCATTACTCTCTCACATCATCTTACCAGCTCCTTTTACTGCATTTCCAAGATTTACGCATACCTTGTTTGTTTCCCTGTTCACCTGACTCCCCGACAGGCCTTACATTTTACCTCTCCTTTCCACCTCCACGGTCCAAGCATTTAGCTCAGTGAACAGCACTAAGTAGGTGCTCAATAAATATCTGCTTAGTGGACAAGGTGATTAAAGGAATGTATGAGGTCACCAAGTTCCTGCTCAAAGCTCTCATTTACACTACACTCATCTGTTACACAGCCACAAAGCTGACAGAAGAGGCCTTACATGGTGGAATGGTGTTTGTCATCAGAAAAACACACTGACCTTGAATCTAGAACTAAACTGTAATTAAACCCAGAAACCAGTATTTGTCTCCAAAGACGTTTTAAGATCTTTCTGCATGACCTTTAGCACAACCATAAACATCATAAAACCTGGGCATAGTGCAGACACTTTTCCAATGATTTCTTAATCTAATTCTGCTACATGATAATCAAATGTGATAAATGAATAACCTGCAGTATATGTGACTTACTTCCAGATTAGAAGACAAAACATTGTGCAGCAGTACTGCAAAGGATAATTGTGCTGTCAACGCCCTTCAGTTAAGATCCTAGATGGCTAACGTTCTAACACTTGATCCAGAGATGCTGTCTGCATTGTTCCTGTCTGCCGACACAGGTAACGCGAATAGACCTACGGAGGCAAGACTGTGCAACAGGGGAAATAGCTCAGATAACCTGCTCCCTATCTCCAATTTCTAGACCCTCCCTTCTCCAGATATCTAAACCCATGCAAAGCCTCCTTTTGACCCCTTATTCCTTTATTAAAATCTATTCGCAGAAAAAGATCTGGTGAATCATTCACCTGGGGTTATAGATTATAGGATAGCCAAACAGGTGACTTTTCCCTATTTGAACATTTAACATTATCTGGACATTTAACAATAAATAAAGTTCCAATTTAGCAAAGCAAACAGTACAAAACAAAAACCAAACTAACTGGAAGAAAAAAACAAAAAGTTATCTCTAACATGAAAATTTTCTGTGTTTCCAACCTAGTTAGTGGAGGCAATCTTGAAGACAAGAGGACTGTTCGTTAAAATAAAATTTATATCAAGATTAAAGAGAACATCTCAGCTTGCTTACCAGGTCAGCGATAGTTGTAGACAGGTTTCAGGTTTGGGGATAACTACCTGAGGTCACGTACTTAACGCCCTATAATCAAATTCGGTCCCATTGGTTCTTGAGGCAGAATTCTGTAAGTCACTCTCATGAGTCTGCTGAGGAACCAGAAAATTAAACTCCTTTTCTAAACACATTTTTGTGTTTCTACTGAACACAAAATGGTTAGATAATATGTGCCATTATAACAAGCATGAACTGCTCTAGGGTTCTCCACACAAGGAACAAAATAAGGAATTAGTGTTTATTTGCTATAAGAATTAGGAAAATTAAAGTCAGCAATGCACACTTGGCCCCATAATAATTGTCCTGCTAACTGTAACCATTATATATTTCCCCTCGTGGGATGATTTCATCTCAAAAACATCATTTTAAAAATTAAAAACACAATCTTACTGAGTACCTTTATCAAACTTAGAACTTAAACTCTATATATCTTAACAACAACAACAACAACAACAACAACAAACAAATAAATGTTGAAACCCTGTCTCGTATGTGAAGGATGCTGATGGAACAAAATGATGAGCTTGGCTTGTTAAAACCAGCAGACAAAAGGAACTGATATTATGATGAGAATTTATCATTTAAAGATTGTAATAGGAGGTGCAAATAATTCAAAATTAAAGTATATGAATATTTATTTTGCCTTGATCTAATTAAAGATTTGCCTGAATAATTACTGTCTGGGGGGAAATGCATATTAGATGCTATGCTTCAGTAAATTTATATGCAAATTAAAATCTAGAAGGTAGTAATGTTATCTTGTAACAAAGGATATGCTTGAATCTTCGTTCCAGGCTTCTTTAAAATTTCTTAGAAAGCTTTCATCATTCCTACCAGGGTTACCCTTTCTGCAGTCTCCTCAATTTATAATGTAGAAAGAAACAGGCATCCCTACAAGATGCAAGAAATACTCTCACGTCCTTTAACACTTGGAATGCAGCGATCCTGCACGTAATCTACATTGCTGCATTGTTTATCTACACCTGTATTAAAATATAGCTTTATGACTTTCAACATAAGCAAAATTCAAGAAAAGTGTTGAAAAGTGGATATTTAATAACCCACACATCAGTATTTTAAAGTCACTATATCTGTGCCTTTCTCTTTCATCGAGCCTGATCTTTACAGAATTAGGACACACTTTTCAGAAGACACTCATTATTTTTATCACTCTGTCAGTTTAGTATGACTAGAGCCAAGTAACGGACGGCTTTCCTGTCACTTCTGGCACCTCTTACATTGGATCCTGGTAGTGTGACGGTTCAGCTGAAGAGATGCAGCATTCACCTTTGTCTCGGGCTGGGGGGCAGGGGCAGGAGGCTTACTGAGGGAGCAGCCCTGGGCAAAAGGGAGTGAGGGAAGCAGTCAGAGCAGAAGGGGTTAAGCTGGATGTGGGCTCAACTAGAGTCGAGCTGCAGTGTGGCTGCTTGGGGAATAATGGGTGCCAACTACACAGGAGCGTACCCCACCTTGAAGCAAGGGGGCCATCTTCCAGATCCTCATGTCAGTCAGTCACTGGGTGAAGAAGGGAAACCTCCTCAGGGGTAAGACACCTCCTGTCGCGCCAACAGCAGTTCCCAGAGAAGGACACCGTTTGAGCTGTTATTAGGCAACCCTCCTGCTTGCTGGGCTCCCTGACAGTGCTGGGGGTGGGGATCCAAGCCCCAGCCCCACGGGTGAGACAGCTGGGTCTTCCCTAAATATTGTATCTGTTCATCCGTATGAATTTGCTTCTGATAAAGAAGTAGCCCAACATTTTTTTTTCTGCTTGAGCTTACTAAATAGAAAGAACCACTTTCCCTCTTTCCTCAAGAAATGCTGTCCATATAAGTTGAAAACTGTTCATTTAGGTGTTTTATGTAAGAATCAGTTTCTCTGAAGACTCATCAGGTACTCATTTTGAACGCCCATGAAGCTTCAAATTGTTCACCTTTCTAATTTTTAACATCACAGTTGCATAATTTACAGTTTTCTGTGATATAACATTAAATGTTAGAGCCATAGAGAATTTATCATAAATGACTGAGTAAATTCCCTGCTGTTCTGAGACGTCCCCATTTCCTCAAAATCAAATATGAGCAGAGAAAGGCAGTTTTCACAGTTTGAACCTTTTCACAGTCTCAAATACATATTATTATACGTCTGAACTATTTGGAGGAGCAAATTTTAGAATGAATGTCTTGTCATACAATATGGAAATGGGTACTCTGGAAGTCTAATGAAATCTAAGGCTGACATTGGGACTAAGAGAGGCCTCCCTGTGACTTGATTTTGCACAGGATACTTTGAATGCAAGACAATTACTCAGTGTTTCCATGAAAATGGTCACTAATTAGTGGTTGAAAATTCAATTCATTTTGAAACTGGCTTTATCTCAAATTTAACGGAAAGACACCCAAAGGCCTCCATCAGAGCTCATGGGCCAGGGCTTCCAAGTATCCAGATGCTTAGTGATCAGTGATGCAGTCAACAGAGCACAGAACTCTGGACTGAAGGCCAAGATGTCTGCAGTCACACTCTCCACTTCCCACTTGGTAGAAATGGATTAATTTCACCTCAGCCAGCCGGCCTAAAGCCACAGTGTCAGTGTCAACATTTGAACTACTTAGTCTGGTATCAGGAATCTTTCCAAACAGAGCACTGGGAAATCAAATATCACAAAGAGATTAGGGCACCAGAAAAGTTCTTACAGGGCAAACCCCTCTGCCACAATTGCTGTTTAGAGAAAAAAAAAAGTTTATACCATGGGGAATCACTCCAAATCCTAGACAATGACTGCAACAAAATTCCAGTGTATTAAACAATCTTGTAAAATGCTTTAGCATTCAACAAAGTAATTTTAGGAATACTACAAAATAATCACAAAATTGTTACTCCCCACCCCCCACCACACACACACACACACACACACACACACACACACCCAATGCATCCCCTATTTGCATTCTACAAATTGTCCTGCTGCTGGAATTCCACCCTAGGAGATACCTTTGAATTACTCTAACATCCCAGAACGGGAGCCTGTCGCACAACTGTCATCTTGTTCTTGGTGCATCTTTAACGGGACCTAAATCAAAATCAGAAAAGGGTTGTGAAAATATTTTAAATCTAATCTCCTAATTTTTCCATTTTTTCTTCTATCTCTAGTAGTTTCTTACGAACCATTCCATTATACAAGCACCTGACTTTCAGCATTTCTTACAGACACACTGTTTCTTTTTCTTCTGATCATTTCAAGTAAATTTAAATAGGTGGAAAAGAAGAAAAACCGGCAAGTAAAGATCATTTAGTGACTATGCTTGCTTCTTCTTTCTTCATGACTTCTGTTACAATTCTACTAAAAATCAGGCATTCACTCTTAACCACAATACTAGTTTACACATTGTATATAGCACGGTGCAGACAAACATTTCCTACCCAGGCAGCAGCACATTCACTGTCTTCTGTTGCAGACGTAGAGGGAACTAACCATTTGGAGAAGGAATAAAGGACGGAAATGGTCCAACAATGCACCAAGCAGAGGAAGGTAGAGAGAGGGCCTACAGATGAATTAGCTGCCTCCCTGGTTTTGATATCCTTCTCTCTGTCCCAAATTCTGCATGCAGGGTATGAATCTATGCATGTAAGTATCTACATTACTTACTCTTGTTGGTTAAATACTGATTCATGGTCCTATTTAAGAGAAAGTTTATCAAACCTTCTTTTTTTATCACAATTATGACCAAGAAGGGCACAGTCATCCTGTAAGCTAAAAAGTCTGTTTTCAAGTTTAATAACAAATCAACTGCATTATTATGAGAAGGTAATAGAGCAACACTGACTTATAACTTTCCAAGGAGATGAACGTAAAGAGGGATCTTTTTCACTCTCACTGAATCCTCTTCAAGGACAAATGTTCTGAGGACAGAAAGGAAAGGATAATTACATAATGTTAAATACTCTGCCCTTTTCATAGGCAAAAGCACCTAAAGTCATTTTCCACAGATAGTTAAATACAAAGCAAATGTAAATTTCAGCAACTCCCTCTGCTGCAGAAATTAACCTAGTTAAACAGGTATCTTTTGTGTTCAGCAGCACTGCGTATAGCAGGGGCTAATGGAAGATCAAGTTCAGGGTAATAGCATTTATCTCGCTTACTATCCTCTTACAGCCGTTCCTTAACAGTCAAATAGCACCACAAATTAGGGGTCAAGAGGATAATTGATCCTAAAAATAAGTATCGCATTACCAATACTAATGACACTGGGATGAAAAACCAATCTGCGTTCTTTTCTCTATGCATGATCACATGACTGCTTTTAGGTGAAGGTAGGATTTGAACAACTTAACTGCTAAAGCCCCCAGGGGAAGGTTATTTCTCTCAGAGGACCAAGCACTGGGACACTACCTGCTGCCTACTATGAACCCAGAACTGCGCTGGGCAGCTTAGGGAAAATCTACTTTTGTCCTTCATTAAAAAAAAAAAAAACCTTAAATAATAAAATAGCAAATCATATTCTTAATAAAGAATTCAAACAAAGTAGGAGAATATAAAGTGAAAAGGAAAATTCCCTTCTACATCTCATTCTTGAAAGGCAGCCACGATTAAGTTTTTATTGCATAAAATATCACAGAAGTGGAACTGCTGGGCCAAACAACATGCAGACTGTCTGTGCCCATACCCCATCCCCAGACTGGCTTTTTTGTTCACCTAAAAGCCTTTTTTTTTTTTTTTTTTTTTTTTAAAGAAATTGAGCCTTTTGCTTTTTTACAAATAAGGTTTCCAATCTGTCCTTTTCTTTGACTGCACCAAATCTAGTAGTCTCTGCCCTGCGGGCATAGCACAACTCAGTGTTTTGCCCCTTCTCGGGCAAGAAGGAGATGAAGGTGGGAGGAGCATAGGACTCCAAGGTCTGAGTTCTTCTCAACAGTCTGCTCATATTGACTTCAACTTCTTTTGCAATCTTTTGGCAGTTTAAGAAGAAAAATTATTTTAAAGCAATGAACAAATCAACTTTATGTTTCAAAAGGAGAGCATCTATTTATTTTTGTCTCTGTTGCTTGTAATGTAGTTTGAAATCAGGAAGTGCACTGCCTCCAGCTTTGTTCTTCCTAAGGACTGCTTTGGCTATTTGGGGTCTTTGGTGGTTACAAACTAATTTTAGGATTTTTTTTCCTAGTTCTGTAAAAGACGTCATTGGGATCTTGATAGAAATTGCACTGAATCTATAAATGGCCTTGGGTAGTACGGATATTTCAAAAATATTAATTCTTTCAAAACATGAACACAGATAACTTCATTTATTAGTTTCTTCTTCAATTTCTTTTGCCAATGTCTTGATCCTAAGTATTTTATTGCTTTTGATGCTACTGTAAATAGGACAGTTTTCTTTATTTCTTTTTCAGATGATTCATTTTTAATGTACAGAAATAAACAAGTAGAACTACATCAGCCAAAAAGTGCTTAGAAAGCTTCTGTTTAGCAAAGGAAAGCATCAACAAAATAAAAAGGCTACCTATAGGATGGGGGAAAATATTTGCAAACCATGTATCCGATAAGCAGTTAGTATCCAAAATACATAAGGAACTCAACAATACAATAGTAACAAACAAACACTCTGATTAAAAATATTGAACAAAGGGCTTGACTAGACATTTTTCCAAAAAAGATACTCAAATGGCCAACACACACATGAAAAGGTGCTCAAAATCACTAATCATCTGAGAATCAAAACCCCAGTGAGGCAGCACCTCAGACCTGTCAGAATGGTTATCATAAAAGTGATGTGATAATAAGTGCTGGTGAGGATGTAGGCAAAAAGGAACTCTTGTGCACTGTTGGTGGGAATGTAAATTGGTAGAGCCACCCACTGCAGAAAATGTATGGAGGTTGCACAAAAAATTAAAAACAGAACTACCATGTGATTCAACAATTCCACATCTAGTTATCTAGGTATATACAGGAAGGAAATGAAATCACTGTCTTGCAGAAAAACCTGCACACTCACGTTCATCATTATTTCTAAAAGTCAAGAAACGGAAACAACCTAAGTGTCCATTGACAGATAAGTGGATAAAGAAAGCATACTATCTATAAAATGAAATATTGTCATTTGTAAAAAGGAAGGAAATTCTCCCATTGGTGACAACATGAATAAACTTAGTGGGCATGATGCTGAGTGCAATAAATCAGGCAGAGAAAGACAAATGCTGTATGATCTCACTTATAAGTGGAATGTAAAAAAACGAAACTCATAGAAAGAGAAACCAGATTGGTGGTTGCTGGAGGCTGAGGGTGGGGGGTGGGAGAAATGAGTAAAGGAGGTCAGAAGAGACAAAATTCCAGTTATAAGATAAATGAATTCTGTGGATATAATATACAACATGGTGACCGTACACTGCATATTTGAAAGTGGTTAGCAGGGTAGATCTTAAAAATTCTCATCACAAGAAAAAAAGTTTCTAACTATGTTAGGTGATGAATGTTGTATCAAATTACTGTGGTAATCACTTTGCAATATATGCATATATATTTGATATACATCTATCAAATCGTTATGTTGTATACCTTAAACTTAGACAATGTTATATGACAACCGTATCTCAATAAAAATGAGAAAATATACAAAGAAGAGCGTCCACAGCACAGCAAACTAAAGTCCATGTAATCAGTACCCACTTCAAAAGCAATCTTTGTGCATTTTAGACAGTTTTTAAATGGCGCACTGGTAAGCTGTAAAGGAAGGAGAGAAATGGAAGAACTGTATTAAGAAAATACTATCTAGAGAGTTTAATAATGCATGTGAATTTTAAATTTGGTAGTCTCAAGACACAAAGAGAAGGTTTAGAATATACAGTTAACGGAAGGTATGGGAAGGCTCTGCTACTGTTTTTGCTGAGTCTATTCCCTAAGGAGTGCACGCTTCATTGGCACTGTTTAATTAATTCTCCACAACGTCCTGGAGACAGTGCAAGGGAAGTGTGCATGAATTACTGCCAGGTTACACTAGAGTGGAGGACAACACAGAGATGCTAAATCCATCTTCCTCCATTTTGTTAAGACAGCCAGCGCATCTGGAACCAAAGCTGTTCTCTTCACTGGCGAGGACTCAGCAAAGTGACTTGTAACATTTTCAGCATCGACAACTTTTTGACTCAGGACGATCATTTATGAACTACTTGCGAAGCAGTACCAGATGAGGGACCAAACTGGGGAAGGTGCTCCAGAATGACCCTAGGAGCCGGGAATTACCCTGGTCTGATCAACCACAGACCTTGTTCTTCATTTCAGTGTCACAGCTGTTAGCTGCACAGATATTAAGATGCCATTTTAATTTGAAAAGAAAGGAATGTAGCTAAAGTCTGTTGTTTTCAAAGTGACTGAAGATTGAGTCTAACAATCAGAATTCTCATGAACAGAACCGATTACCCCCTTCACACAGTAATTTTTACCCACTGCTACTGACCTTGGCTCATTTTCTGCTTCCTGTAACTTGAGGCACGTGTGTCCCATCACCCACTGCTATTCACTTCCTCACTGTTACTTACAGCCTGGGCTCATCTATGAGCATCCTGTTGCTTTGCTTTAACTGGAGCCAATTTAGTTTTTCTCCCTCCTGTCTAGCAATACCTTGTATTATGACCGGCAAACACCACGTGTACACATCATTATGACTGGATTGAAGACATCCACATACTGATAACTCCATCTTTTTTCTGTTCATACAAAAATCTTAAAGGCAGGCTGGATTCCTCGCTCCGTTTTGCTGTCAGCCCATGAGGAAATCCCACTGGCTCTATCTTCAAACCATATTCAGGAAGCTGCCCCTTCTCCGCATCTCCTCCACTACCGTGGTCGGTCCAGGTCACCATCGTCTCTCACCTGGATTATTACCACAGCCTCCTACCTAATCTCTGCTTCTTCTTTTGTTGTGACACAACATTATTTTCAATATATGTTGAAATGGAAGTCAGACCCCTGTCACCTCTATTATCAAAGTACTTCTATGCATAGAAGTCCTACTTTCTAAGATGACTTACATGACTTTACCCACTGTGCCCCGATTACTTTTTGGCCTCATCTTCTCTGTCCACTCCTCTGCCCACACCGACCTCCCTCCTCTTTCTTTAATATGCCAAGCAAGTCCCTGTCTCAAGACCTTTGCACTTGCTCTTCTCCTTGTCTGAGATGCTCACCCTCTACATATCCATCTGACTTGCTTCCTGACCTCCACCGAGTCTTCACTCAAATGTTACTTTCTTAGTGACAACTTTCCTCTTCAAAATTACAACACACTGTCCCCTCCAACCCATCAGTACTCTTTGCTCTAACACCTTGCTTCACTTTTTTTCACCACAGCACTTAATATCATTAGGTATGGTAAAATCTTTTTAATCGTTAAATATTTTTAAATTATCTCACCTTTATAGAATATGAGTTCTGTGAACCATTCTGGCTGTTTTATTCATGGTTTTACCCACAGCCCTTAGGACTGTGCCTGGACCACAAATATCTGTGGAATGGATCCTTTCTTGGTTTTGAAAGGAAACCAATTAAATGTCAATGACAAGAATGGTGACAAATGCTCATAATAAAACATTGCTAAAATTCTCACTGCTCAGATTTCTATTTGGGGAAATGAACCTTTTGTTAAAAAAATGTAAAGCTGTATCTCTTATAAATATGGAAGAGATGAATTCTGAATAATGTAGGAAGTTAATAGAGTCTCCCATAGGGCAATCATTCAAGATTAAAAGTTAAAACTTATCTGAGTAGTCACCATAAAACAAAGTTGTTTCCATTTCATTTACATTCTTTGCAAACAACAACAGAAACCCCCTCACCTGCCCCACAAATCCTGACTTCCATATTATTCGAACATAAGAAAAAGTAGAACCAGCCACAATTGATGTATGTTCTATTTCAAGTGGTAAACACCAAAGCAATTTGCAAATAAACATCTGGGAGACTTTACTGTACAGACACACTTGAGCAACAGCTAAAGGCAAGATTTAGTCGAATTAGATCTGTTAGTCTCCTCGGCAACTTCTTCCCTAACAGATTCACCATTTTTGCAACTTCTTAAAATGCATTTTCCCAAAGCCAAAAACATACTTTACCTTTAAAACAATCTTCCAAACATGCAGGGAATTGCAAGCTGAACTTACTGAATTTGTTCTAAGATAGTTAATTGTATTTACTCACTTGATTTGTACTCATAGTAAGACCAGTAACTGATAAATATTATCAAATTCAAAAGTTTTATTGGGGTAAAAAAAAAAAAGAAAATATAAAGAAAAGAATGTAGAAAACATAAACGAGTCTACCCTACCTTTGGGCAACCTAGACCAAGAACTCTGGGATCCTCAGACACCCAACTGTACCTTGTCCACCTGCCAATGAGCTTCATTTCTCATAGAGAAGGATCAGTATACGGATTACAATTCAATAAGGTTTATAAATTAAGTGCTTAGTGGAGTGTCTGCCAAATCACTGGTGGTTATGATGGTTAGTGAAAATGCATCAAAAGCATCTAATACTTTCATCATTCAATAAAGTCCCATTTATCATAGGACAAAGTTTCATGAGAGAGAATCAGTAACTGAACATCTCCGGGTCAGGGAGACCCCAAAAGTGTCTCTTCTTTCCAATAATGTCTCTCCTTTCTGTGTCTCAACTGGAAAGTATGAGAAACTACTCTGGTGAGGGGGAGAAGGAAGAGTGAAGGCACAAAGGATGAAAAGACAGTTGTCAAACATGTGCTGGAGTTGCAGGGAAAAGAAAGACCTGAACAAAATTCAGAATTCTGAATTATTACACTAGATTGCAAACATTTCACTACTTAAATGAGACTGTTTCATGACTAAAAGTACAGGAAGGACTTTTATGATTATAAAAAGAAATACTAGAGGATTTGTTGCAGAGATGCCTCACCCAGATTCCCCTCGGGGTCTGCCTCAGCTTTCAAGCCAAGGGCACAATCTTCTCAGGGTGGTTCCGGCTCATGACTGAACAAGACTCAGATATAAGGGCCTGGCCATTTCCACGCAACAGGAGACACTTCTAAAGTGCACCTGGTTAGAGCTCCCCCTGTTGGGCTGGCGGGGACTATCAGGCCTGCAGGGCTACTGACGGCTTCCCTGGCCCAGACAATCCTCCCCGTCCACTTTTCCTTTCACAGATGTTAACTCTGCAATAAGCCCTTTGCACAAACTCCATCTCGGTGTCTGCTTCCTGGAGGATTTGTTTGAGATCCACCTTGGGAAACTCCAACCAACTCTAGACGTGCGAGTTATCCCAGAGCACCCGCCTCTCTTTCACTAGTTTTCAACCTCGGTTTCTCAGGCATGTTTTAGACAGAAGTCTCCTATATCTCTGAACTTCAGGGGACTCATTTTATCCCTCAAAGTAGCTTCCTTAAATCTCCTCTTTCTTAACCTGAGGTGAAGGGGGAAGCATCCTTTTGAAGAGGGGGGACCAGAATACACAGCAGAGTTCTCTTCAAAACATCTCCGTGAAGACTCTGTCACTGGGCTTGTGGTGGGAGACGGCATCACACACCCTTCTCAACCTGTAAGCAGGAGGTACTGAGTCACAGCAGGTTCTCTCTGAGGGAAGCCCAGACACGTGTCTCAGCCAAGGCTTCCACTGTAACCCTCTATTACGCAGACGAGCACCACCTGACAAAATCATATTATTCTATTAGAAATACAATACATATAATTACATGCTGTGACTACTATCTTCCAAACAATAAATATTTCAGGAGGGGTATATTCTAATATGCAGGGGGAAATGATTTGCACACATGCTCATGAGAGACCATAACTACAGGGAATAGGACATATGACAGAATACAACAGATACATTCCTAACTCATGCGTTTGTAATTACATAGTTGAATTTATGGACAATACGTGGTAGAGGAATAGGAGTCAGTCATAAGTGAAACACAAGTCTGTCTTTACTTGGAATTTGCTAACTATTTCATTGAATGCCTACACTCTCTGATTTCTTCAGTGGCAAATTTATCAAGTTACATTTGAGTTGAAGATCATTTCTTCCTCCTAAAAGTTGCCAGCCTACCGTGGTGAAATATTAAAATGTTTGGCCTGGGCATATTTCTGCCCAAACAACTTTCTTTCAATAGCAATCATTTATTTTTAAAACTGAAAACAGTAGGTTGTTACATATTTACCTAAATGTCACCTTGCATGCTTCATGAGGGAAAATACAGTATCTATCTAGTTCACTTTTGTGTTCCTAGCATCTTACACAATTCAGGTACATTGCTGAATGAATCAATTAACTTTTTTCAAATCATGCATGGCATTAAAATATTTCATGAAACAACAAACATGCAATTCACATTTTATACAAGATATGTACCCCCCGTAGACCTTAATCGATTCAAAACCTGTGTAACCCACATGAATCCTGATGACAAATGACAGTTTTACTGGTTTACTAGCCAAAGCAATGTTGCCATAAGGAATATCTTAAGCCAAATACAGGAATAGCTTAACCATCCATCTTTGGAAATTTGCAATTCTGTAACAGGTTAAAAAGTTAATTTGGGGTGTCCTTCTATTAAAAATTGTGTATAGACAGAAGAAAATATTCTATATTCATTATTTTAAATTTACATAATTTAAATTTGCATAAAATCCAGTAAAGACTGAGAGAGAGGCAAACAAATAAGTATATCTTGGATGAATAAAAATAGAGTCTAATAACACCAGTCATTGAACAGACCTTCGGCCCCCTCATGTGTCAACAAAGGTGCAGAAATTAAGGACCCATCTGGACACACACAAGGAGCAGCAGAATCCAGGTCTTCTTACAGTGCATTCTCTGCCTTTTATCTTTAATAAGTAATATTCTTTTTTTCAAAGAAAAGTTAAGAACTAGGATTGCATTCCCCTAGAACGTGCCTGCACTTAAGCCACATTCTAGACGTTAAAATTAAGAAAGTAGAAACTACTCCCTGTTCTGCCTCTACGACACCATGCAATCAGGTAAAAACTTTCTTTCATTTCTTTGTGCAGCAAAATGTTATATAAGAAACAAATATGCAGATTGCAGATGAGTCCTAACTACCATTCCTCAGATCATCTTCAAATCCTCAAAGGAAACTTCGCAAGTCACAGATACTGGGCTCATGAACAGTCCAGGTTCTCTACATCGAGTCCCCAGCAGCTGCACAAAACCACCCTGACCCAGTAAAGAGCCCACGCAGCGGGCGCTGTGCAATCACACCTCAGACACGAGCTTAACAGTATCTCACAAGTGGATTTTGGAATAGAAATGTCAAACTTCTATAAAGATAACACTTCACAAAAACTATTTTAAAAATCACTACTGAATTAACATTATTTTCAGAAAACAAAGTAATAAGAAAGAGTAACATTAGAATTTTTCCAGTTTTGAACAAACGAAGCATCAGTGATTTTATCAGAGTTGTGACACGGGCTCCTCTGGGGGAATTAACCCTGAAGTAGACTTTGAACAATAAAAATAGCTTTACTGTATTTTCTGATAAAAGGAATTTAAACCATGCTGCACTCACTGCTAGAAGAAATTTTTAAAATGCCAATAAAAAACTCTTCTAAAAGCTATGGAGAGAGTAAAGAAATCAGTGGTTGCTAGGGGCTGGGGAGGGCTGGGAGGGATGAACAGGTGGAGCACAGAGGATTTTTAGGGCAGTGAACACACTTTATCTGAGACTGTAACAGTGGATACATGTCATTATACATTTGTCCAAACCCGCAGAAGGTACAACACCAAGAGTGAACCCTAACATGAACTACGGATTCTGTCTGATTACGATGTGTCAGTGTAAGTTCATCAATTGTAACAAACATACCACTCATTACGAGGATGTGTGCATACTGCGGGCAGTGCTCTATGGGAAATCTCTGCATCTTCCTCTCAATTTTGCTTAAGGATATTAAACAGCTATGAAAAAATAAAGTCTTAAAAAAATACTCTTCTAAACCTGCTCTGCATAAAACTGGCTAAATGTGTCACATAACTGGAAAACTATGACATATAAAGTTTCCCTTTTCAATTCATTAGAATGAAATAGCAATGATAATGATACCTTAAGAGAGAAAATTCAAATTATTGATAAAACTATCCAAAATAATAAAAAAATACAGATCAACCTAGAGAATAAATGAGAAGTTCTCCAGGAAGAAAATCGAAAAATAATGAGAAATAAAACTCAGAAAACTAATTTAGGAAATAATTGAAGTACAGGACAGATCAAACATTTGTGCCTAATAACTTTCATTTATAACATCCAAAGCAAAGAGGGCTAATTCGCTACTTCTTATGCTTCTCAGCTGTCCAACAAAGATAAAATGTGGCATGTTGTTCAGAAGTCTTTGGACTGCAACCGTCCATTCCTGAAGGAAAGACAGGAATGGGGTTGCGGGCTGGTGAGGGAGCCAATACTTTCTCCGTGTGCTCCTGAGACAGGAGGGAACGGGGCAGGGAGCAACCACTGAAGAAGGACACAGCAGTTGAAGATTCGACTCCCAACTTCCCCGCAGACCTTCAGCTTCATTACACGCTCACTGTAATACATCAGCATGGTGAGTGACACACCCACAGGCACTGAGACAGTTCTGAGGCTGACCACAAAAGGTCAAGAAGTGGTTGCCCGATTTCTGGGAATCCCCACCCCTTCCCTGGAGTAGTTGGAATAATCCTCCTGTCTATTACCATACGAAGTTACCAAATCCATAAAAACTAACAACCCCACACCTCATGGTCGCTCTCTCTCACCTACGGAGACAGTCCACACTCTGTCTATGGAGTGTGTATCTCTCTGAATAAATCTACCTTCACTCTACTAAGGTTAGCTCTTGAATTCTTTCCTGTGCAAACCCAAGGACCCTGACTTGACAAGGCGTGTCCCGGGGAATCACCTGGGACCTGGGACATGGCCATCCCTTCGCATTCCACTTTCCTGTATCACACAGTGGCAACCACTCTCGATGATAAGAAGAGGCTACGTTGCTGGAGCTCGGGCAGATCTGAAACAGTGTGATAAAACCCCATGCATTGGTGTAAAAAAAAAGATAAGAAAGAGAATGGAAAGCTATTGGGAGCAGCAGAATGTGTTCAAATACATTTATAATATACTTCAGGTCAATTGCAAAATTAATATTACAAGCACTAAATAGGATAAATATCTAAATCAAATACCTCATTTTATAGATAAATAAATGAAGACCCAGAGAATTTAAATCCCTTGCAAGGCCAGTGGCATGGGTAGAATTAAGAGCATCAGGGCTCGGGTCAGACAGTCTACTTTCTAATGCCAGCTCAGTTGCTTATTATAACGATATACCCTAGGGAAGACACCTAATTTTTCTTTAAAGTTCCTCATTTGTTGAATGGTGATAGTATGGTTCTAAACACTCAAAGATGTGATGAGGATATAGTAAGATTACAAATCTGTGTAACACAGTATTTATGCTACACAGTAAATACCTAATGAACTGCAGTGCGTATTACTGTCACACATAAACACTGTGAGTCAGGAGATGGGGGCAGAACAAAGCTCCTGGCTCCAGATCTGGGCAAAACAGAACTTCACTCACTCCTGGGGGCGGAGGCATTAGTATAAATGCTAGAGGTGTAGAGGAAGCCATACTCCCTTTTCTTTTCAGTGGGCCACCAGCACTGATCTCCATATAAGCTGCCAGAAGGCATCCGGACACCAGGGTCTGCAGGGAATTACAACCAACAAAAACGAAAGTAGGTGGGAGGGAGACAGGATAGGTGAGGCGACAAAGACAAAGGGACAGACCCAGAAAGACAGAGTGAAGGACAGAAAGGGAAGAGACATCGGATGGGGTAGAGGAGGGAGAAAGAAGGCAAGAGGAGAGACAGAAACAAAGAGAGAGATACAAAGAGGCAGGAAGAAAGAGACAAGAGGAAAGAAAAAGGGAGTAGTTAGAGAGAGAGAGACAAAAGGCAAAGACAGAGAAGCAGATGCAGAAACAAGAGGCAGGGACAAAACCAGAAAGTAACAGAAAGAGAAGACAGAAAGTGACAAGGATGGGTGGTGAGGGGAGAGAAAGGAGGAGAGATTCTGACAGATTTTTCCCAGCACCCTCCCCAGATGAACCTGGAACTAGTACCAGCCGCGGGCATTTCAGTGACGTGAGCAACATGTTGTCATTTTCACTATAGCGATTTAAGTTGAATTTCACTTCTACCAAAATAATTATTAAACCGCTATTAGGTACCAGGCAAGATGTTGGATGCTTGAGCAAATAACTATCATCACCATCAACATCATCTCAGAATGACTGAAAACTGCTACGCACCTGGAATTTTGCTTCATGCCTTGTTTAATTTAACCCCCACAGAAACCCTATGACCACATTTATTTTACCGATAAAATAAATGCTCAGAGAGCCTTATGAGCTCAGCCAGTACCGCACTCATTTTAGTGACCAGCTAACAACCAGCGGACCTGTGGCTATTCTTCCCACTAACCGTCTGCATTCTTCTTTCACAAAGCTGTCCAGGGTTCAGACTTCTCTAGATTATCAAATGAAAGACTAGATCCTTTATCTGCTATATGTTCATCAGACTCGTGTTATAAAAATTAGTCAGTTCAATGCAAACCAGAGTTTCTTAGTGCCAGTGTAAAACTCCTTCCTCACTTCTCTAGAAACACCATGTGCAAGAGAGAATTCCAAAGGCTGGATTTATCATGGCGCCTCGGGGCACGTGTTCAGTCAGAGCTCCTCAAGGGGCTTCTGCAAGGGTAAGTCACACGGGGTAGTGACTGCTCAGTGATGAAGGCCAGAAATGCAGGAAAAGAGAATGTTAAGCATCCCACTGATCACTATTTTAAATTAGATTTATACACACAAAGTCCTTGGGAAAAACAGTCTGTTCTCACAAATCACCAAAAAAAGTGAACCAGGGAGCATTTTTAAAAACGTAATTACAGAATAAAATGCTATAAGCATTTTGGCTCCCTTATGTATGTTTTTTTAACACAAATTTAAATAGACCAATTGGTCAAACTTTCAGAGGGAAGGCAAATTTTTCTTATGATTTGTTTATAATAATTTTAAAAACACAACCTATTATAAAATGCAAAAAAAGTTACATACAATTTTAAGGGCAGTAAAATCCCATCTTCTGAGAATTGTTTCTGGACTACAGTTGTTAAACATGATTTTCCTGTAAGAATGCAAATGCGCAAACAAGGCTCAGAAATTACATGGCATAAATCCACTTATATCAACACTGCTAAAATACATCACTTCTATTTACAGATCCCACCTGATAAGCCCATAATAACTTTTTTTTTTTTTTTTGCTGATGTGAGGCAATGACTTCTATTGAAGGAAATCCTGCTAATCAGTGTTTCCAGCAGGCAATTTATTTAAAAAATGATTATCTTTTTTACTATAGTATTGAATCATAGTGAGAGCAACTGTTATTTTCATCACTGCATTACTCATATTTTAATACTTTTTCAATAAAATGTGATGTTTCTCAAAATGGTAATTAAGAAGAGATACAATAGATAAACATTACTTCCTACTTACAGATGCAGTAGGAAAGTGCTAGGGAAACCACAGTGATGCAGAGATTTCATGGATAGGAAGGCTAGACTGCAGAGATCAGAGACACCAGGAAAAAGAGATGAATAGCAGCCTTTCTTGGTTTGAGACAACTTGGCTCAGCAAGAGGATCTCCTTCACAGCCATCCACTTCTTCCTCACTACCCTGGTCCGTGGAGGTACCACCATCTCTCACCTCGACGCCTGCACGGTGCGGTGCTACCGATAACAGTGAGACTGATCTCTCCTTGCTTCCATCTCGGCCCCTTCGTTCATTCTCAACACGGTGGCCAAAAGGATCTTAAACCAGAAGGTATCACTTTTCTTCCTTAAATAATTCCTCAGCTCCTTTTGTTCAAAGACAAACCTTTTGGTGGCCCGGTGGCCCAGTAAGGGCCTATGTGATCTGGCTCATGTTGGCTCTCCAGCTATTCTGAGGCTCCCTCTTCCTTGCTTCCTTCATTCTGGCTACACGGGCCACCTTTCTTAGGTAGCTTCCAGCACTGCACCTTTTGCATGTTGCTTCTTTTGCCTAGAAGTATTTTTCACATGGCTAACTTCACCAGGTCTTAACCTAAAGGTTACTTGTTTAGAGAGACTTTACTGATCGCTCCAACAAATCCAAATTAGGACACTTCTGTTATTTTTCTCTCATGCAGAGCCAAATCAGGGGGCCGGCCAACCAGGAGGATGCTTACAGCACCAATGCATAAAGGTCCCTAGTATGGCACTGGAAATGAGTATTACAGGGTGGAGAAAATATGAATTTATCAAAATTGCTCTCAAGGGATGAAGTCTTGGTTTTCTTCTTCTCTGTCAAATCTGCTCCAGACCATAAATTAATGACTCATCAAACACCTGGTCAATCAATTAATGAATGTAGGGTCACAAAACAGAATCCAGTCACAGTGCTGCCACTCTCAGTTCTGATCAAGTGCAACTCTGAAACTCAGATAACTTTTTAAATCGGAATTAAAATAGTAGCTGCCCCAGCCCATTACATAGTGTTTTTCAAAGGTTAAATTAGATGGCAAATGTGAAAAGGTGTTTAACTCTGTAAAACACTTTTTAGTATTTGTTAACAACATTAGTTTGTCCAGTTAATTCCTACTCAGGTCTCACACATTTCCTTTTGCCAAGAGGACTGGAGGTAGGGTTGGAGGTTTATTTCTGTGCTCAATAATATCACTTAACTTTTGAATTCCCCTGTCACTCAAGTTCATATTTACAGAGCAATGGCAGGTACCAATCAAACTGTGGATTCTTTAATGGACAGTGACTGCCTTAGTGTTTTGTTTAATTTTTTTTCCTTTCATGCTATCCATGGTTAGAAAGATCTTCTGAACTCTCACCACTGCTCTAAGCATGTAGGTGAAAATTACTTTCTCTATATCATCAAAAAGAAATTAGTCAAAGTACATTTTGTAAGAGATAACTAAGACTATCTCATATTGTCTCCTTAGCTGAGGTTAAAATGGAGACCTGACACTGCTGTGGGACCGCTGCCTGGTACACAATGCAGGGAGGCTGCTTCAGAGTCTGCACACAGTTTTCTTCCCTAGAAAGAAACCCTCCTCAAACTAACTGCTTGCAAACGCATAGCACTCAAGACATTTTCTTTATATTAAACAAGTAAGGGCTCAATCAATCAGAGAACACGGCAATGGGCTTTCAAATTAAAAAGATTTAGGTGAACTATTGCCATTCTGAAATCTTATCAAACTAATTTAAATTGGATTCTATCTCTACTGGCGGAAAAAATCCTTGATGTTATACTATTCCTAATGTAGAAAGAACTTCGGTCCCCAGAGGGTGGGGGGGTCCCAGAGTTACACAATTACTAGACAGGCCAAGAGAGAGTCCTCCGAGGAGCAGGAGCAGTTTTCAGCATCTTTCGGCCATCTGCTACAGGGAGGGATGGGGCCAGCACGGGGTCAGTACACAGGAGGTAGAAGAAGGAGGACCCAGAGGAAGCATCCATATTTGTTGCTTATTTTATGGGGACTAAGCTGTTCAAAAATTGAGAGGTACTTACAATACCCGGTATTAGGAAAATGTGATGCTGTGAGTCATTACAGTTGTTCACGCCATAAAACTTGCATTTCCCTTTAAAGAGCTACTTTTTTTGTTGTTTTTAAAAAAGGTTTACCTGTGTTTGGTCTAAATAATGTGTTCTTTAATGCTGCATATTTAGAGAACAAACATTTCTGCCTACGTTAGGTTAAACTGCCTGACTCATTTTCCCTCTCTGCACACTTTATTAACAGAGGAAACCAAAGACAGGAAAAAAGTGGGGGGTGTTACATTATGGCCTGTGTGTTAATTTCTGCAACGCTGTTCTTAGATGGTCTTTAATACCCTGTGACCATGGTTTTAGATTTCAATGTCCTTTGTTCACCGCTTACAACGTTTTATTCAAAATTTGTAAATCTGAGGCATAAGGCACAGTGATTAGCTCTCACTTACCCTTGGTTGAGCTCTTCCCCTTTGTATGTTAATCACAGTGATTTTAAACAGTTGATGAAATTCTCATAAACACTCTCTATTCATTTCTAAAATTTATTTCCCATTATATTTCACACATATTATTACTGTTACTGCATGGTATTTAGTTTCATGATAACTATCGTGAGACATGCTGGGAAAGAGACCTCTGGAGAAGTTACACTGCAGCATAGTCAGAATCAAGGCCAGATTATGGTGCCTTCTGCTTTGTATAGTTTCTGCAGAAGAAATATATACCTTCAAACCTCTTGATATTTACTAAATTTCCTATAGTTGGGCTCACCAGCATTGGTAACACTACAACCTCTTTTCTTCAAAGAGTGGGGAAATTTTAAAAATTTAAGAAACAAAACTTCAAAGATTGTATAATTCATATGTAGAGATTTTCCCATTTCTAAAGAGGGAGCTGAGGGTCTCATTATTTAAGAGTATACCATGGAGGAAATCAATCTAACCTGGAACAATCTAGAAGGTATTATGAAGTCTTTAAAGAATTTTGAGAAGTCTTCTCTAGGTATATCTAGAGACATTCTAGTCATTGTTTATGGCTCCCAGTAACTCCAGTTAATGAGTCCACCTCAAGTCAAGTTTACAGTATCTCAAGTTTGAGGTCCATCATCATTTGACTTCAAAACTGTCTTTTCCCTTGTACGCTATTGGTGGGAATATAAACTGGTGCAGCCACTATGGAAAACAGTATGGAGGTTTCTCAAAAAACTAAAAATAGAACTACCACGTGACCCAGCAATTCAGCTCCTCAGTAGATATCAAAAAACAAACCCAAAACACTAATTCAAAAGGTTACATGCACCCCAATGTTCATAGCAGCATTGTTTACAGTTGCCAAGATGTGGATGCAATCTAAGTGTCAATCAACAGATGAATGGATAAAGAAGATGAGGTCTATATATGCAGTGGAATACTACTCAGCCATAAAAATGAAAATTTGTCTTTTGTAATAACATGGATAGACCTGGGGGGCATTATGCTAAGTGAAATGAGTCAGACAGGAAAACACATATACTGTATGATATGACTTATACATAGAATCTAAAACAAATACAATAAACAAGTGACTATGACAAAAACAAACAAACAAAAAACCAAAAAACAGACTCACAGATACAGAGAACAACCTAGTGGTTACTTTTTATAATTGAACTTCCCAAAGAAAACCAAACTAATGGAACAGACAATTTTGAAGATACCATTCAAGAAAAATTACTAGGAGAAACTGAAAGAACACACCACGTTCAAAAAGGAAGTGGCCCAGAATGGTCAAAACAGAGCAAGCAAATTTAATGGCCTTCCAAGTTAAAGATCATTTTGAGTAGCCAATCAAAAAAAAAAAAAAAAAAAAAAAAAAAAAGAAGAAGAAAGAAGGAAACTTAGGAGGGGGCTAGGGAGCCATCCAGCATCAGAGCATTAGGTGTGGTAAATCCAAATCAGTGACAATAATAAGCTGGTATTGCTGAAAATAGATATTCACTCATTTCAGAGGTAGAAAATGACATTATTTTCCACATTAATACTAAAAATCAAATTGCCAAATTTATCCAGGCCCCATAATGAGGGGAGGTATTTCCAAAAGCAAATCCAGCCTTTCAGATGACAGAAGAAATTTAATCTACTTTCCCAACAAATGAGCTAATTCATTCATAACAATAAAGAATAATGCAGTTAATTACTGCTGCACTCCATGTGTCTGACCAGTTATGCACACCCTTCCAAGAAATGGCACAATTACATAAAATGCATATTGGCAAGACAATGAATAAACAAAGAAATAAAAACTATCTACTTTCTAATTTTATTAAAATCCTAGTAATTAGAGAAGTAAAAGTCTTCATAACATTTGTGAAATTGTAGTATATTTTGAAAATGTGACACATTTGCTCCTTTCTCATTTTCTAAATATTTATCACAACATGAACTTAGTGTTTACAGCACTGGGTAAGGCAAATTAACTGAAGCAAGAAGAAGTATTAAAATTTATCCAAGCTTCGACAAGATTTGACAGAATCAACTTTTGTGGTGTATGTTAGTCATATATGTATGTGTGTGTGCATGTATGTGTGTGTAAGTGTGTGTGTGTATGTGTGTGTGTGAGAGAGAGAGACAGAGAGAAAGACAGAGAGAGAGAGGGAGAGAGAGAGAAACAGGTTGTGCCAGCATTCTTTCCTGCTTAAACACACAGAAGGCTCCATTACCATGGAAACTGAGAAGAAAAGCAATTTTTTTTTCATTTATCCTCTCCCCATATTTAGCAGGGTATGAAGAAGAAATCAAGTTGCACTGATGTCATTAGAATAAGATTTTGGTTATAACTGAAAATAATAGTAATGGCAAAGCTCCAGTATTGCCAGTTAAGTATCCCTACTGTAAAGGGCACATTATTGGTGGAGGCAGCAAAGGCAGCATTATCTACAGGCATGGAAACCAAGAATTTCTTAGTACAGCCATGACCCCTTAGCTAAGATTATGTAGATAATGGTAATGTATGGTTATTGGAGTTGTGAATCAGGGCAAGATTCTTGCCACTAAACCCATCGTCTTAAGCAAGTAATAAAGAAACTATGAGAGCAATACAGAAATATTGGCAATACAACAACAAATAAACAGAGGTCCTCCCTCCAAGTCTCACCACCTACATCTATTTGTCAGTCACTTATACACGGACATTTGCTGCACATGAAATTCTGGAGCCACAACACTGAATTAAACATGGCTCCTTCTCTTGAGGAAGGAACAACAGCATTGATAAGGAGAAACATGTAAATATCTGAAAATCCTATGGAATGGAGGGAAGTCAGAAACAGGTCTGTGCAGGGACAAACATTAAGCACAGACACGAAGCATCTCCGAGCAGGGGTCGGGGAAGGGGCAGTGGGGAATGACACAAGCACTTCACCAGCCAAAGCGAGTCCTGCTTAAGCAAAGGTCAGCAGATTTCATGTTTGTGAGCTTGGGGTTGGGTCCAGATGACTAGGCTTCACTCCCAGAATCTCTTGATTCTGCGTATCTGGGAAACAGTCTGGGAACTAGTATTTTAAATATGCGTCTCAGGTGATTCAGAGACATGTGGTCCTGGGTAGAGAAAGACTGCCAGAAGGGCAGTGTAAAAAGTCATGGAGAGGTATGGAGGGCTTTCTTCAAGCAAGCAGGTTTTGAACTGTAATCAAAGGGATATGGGGGAACCAGAAAAAAATGTAATATGGGAAGTAGGGGGTCAAATCTGTGTTTCAGTAAGATCTCTAGGAAAACAGCGTGGAGAACATATATGTATCTCAGTCTTACCATCAGTAACTCATGAAAGTAAGATGTTCTGATGTTCTCAAGCAAAATGCTTATTGGAGCTTATTTCCCATTATTTCAAGTGGAAAGAATTATAACACTTAATAAATTATCCCAAATCCCTAACATTTTCCTAAAGCGTAATTAAAATATCTACAAATTATTATTTCTGGAGAGAACAATATGATTGCAAAACCACAGAGCTCTGTGAAGTGTAACAGAGCTTCTCACAGAACCAGTGGTATCAAAGATGCAGACACTTTGAGTTGGGACTCAATCTAATGCATCTTTACTAAATTCAAAATTTATACAATTTTCTAATACAAAGATCAAGTGAAAATATTCTATGATGTTTCAGTTGTAAAAACCAAAGGGAGTTCTACCAGAAAAATATGAACCAGATTGGTATCTGCGGGGTAGGTTTGTGTAAGGACCCGTCAGGCTGGACATAGATTAATCAGGCAGAAATTGCAATAATCTAAGTGAGGAGGGACAGCTGTTTGAACTAAAGGGAGAAGGGAGCCAAGTGGGAAGACAAGAACAGAGAGGAGAGGTGATGGAATTAAGAGATGTTAAGAAAATAACATCAACCAGGCAATAATTGCAGGGGATAAACGAGTACTGGAAGGCAAAAGATGCCCAAGTTTCTGGGCCGAGTGATGGGGTAGTTGATGGTGCCATTCACAGAGATCAGGAACACACGAAGAGAGAGGGGAAAAGACAGACAAGGGCAAACCTCCTGTTGGAGAATATACGTTGAGGTCTAACAACAATGTTGCCACGCTGATGGTAACTGTAAGAGCAATTACTCTTCAAACAGATGTAAAAGATAGTTACTTAAATGGAAATATCACATATTCTAGAAAATATTTTCTGGGAGATATACTAGGATAGAGCCACGAAAGATTAACAAGGCTGGCTGGTAGTGAGGGTATCGAATCATTTTATAAATAACAAAATGTCAAGAAATCTGTCTGACCTAATACAATCATCACAAAATCTTTCATAACAAGAAACCCTTCAAACAGAGGCTGAAGGCTACAGCAGCACAGCGAGGGTGGAACCAGAAGCAGCTGCTGATTATCTCAATGACTAGGACCATTTCTTAGCTACTCATTAAGTATGTTAAGTAGTTGGAGACGTACAGATGTTTCAAAGGTAAACAATAACATTTCTGGATTCTTGTTAAAACACCAGGAGATGTCTATCTGGGCAAGAGACACAGGGATTCATTTGGCAAATAAGGATGTACTATATTCCTACTAAGTTAATGTGATTTATTTAAACAAGTATCAAATCATACTCTCTCTTTAAGGAGGAAAAGAAAATAGCTGAGCTAGGGTAGTTTGCCTATTAAAAAACAACAGGACCTAAGAATGCACGGCTGCCCTGTTCAGTGCAGTTCTCACATGAGATCACCAGGCAGCAGGCACCCAGATGTAACCCCTGGCCACCGCGCAGGGAACACAGCAGTTACCACAGAGGAACTGCGTGTCCTTCAACCCCATTCTCCCAAGAGTAAGCGTCCTTGTTCGAAAGAGGTTTGAAGAGGGTTAAGGTTGGTCTCCTCACCTCCTGGTAGTACCATAAAAGCAAGTGGAAACAAAGCTGTTTTTGTCACTTTCCAAAGTTCCCGTGTTAAATCCACTTAATATTCCTGCTTAATACCTCATTTTTTAAATTTAAATGTGTTCCGTTCCAAAGCTATGCTTTTGTAAGCTTTCTATTGTGCAACAAAAGATTGTTTATAGACATTTAAAAAATTTACTTCAGAATGCTAGCATTCAACATGTCTGAAGGAAACAACAAATAAGTATCAACGCTGGTCAAAAGAAAGGAATAGCGAGGGAGATTCCCTGGAAAAGACAGTTTTTAAAAGCCCGTCAAACTTCCTTATTGGAGAAAATAAAGATAATAAGGACTTCTCAGGAGATCAGTTCAGCCTCGTAAATTTTTCTCTTTCATTGCTTTCCTCTGCCATCAAGATGAGAGATCTCCCCCCACAACCCTGGTGCCTGCAGACAGTAACAGACCTGCTGGAGAGGCAGTGGGAACGTTCATGACTCAAGAAGGCCTGTGGCAATGGAGAGACCAGCTTGTTAGGGAATCTCAAATTCTGGGTGGGGAAAAGCAAGCAGGAGGAATCTAAATGCGGTGCAGCCACTAAACTCCAGAGTATCTGGAGGCAGGCAGCATTCTAAACACAGACCTTACACACTCAACCCTCCATGCCTGCGTGGCAGCAATACAAAACACACAGGCAAACGAACACTCTGCCAACACTATCCTTTTCCTCAAAGGACTTCAAATACCGTAATGAGAAACTAGTTAAAAAAAAAAAGTAAAACGTGTAAATCTGAGTTATATCAATGTCTTTCAATTTCCATGCCTATTGTCCTCATTCTGACCCTTGTCATACCTGCATGGTTACAGTGGTCTCCTAAAGCACCCAACTATCCTCAGACTGACCAATGTCACCTACACTCACCCCCTGTACTGAGATGCTGAGGTAGCTCTTTTTTGCTGTTGTTGCTAATGGCAAGATTTGGTCCAAGGCTGAAAAATATTCCATTGCCTGTATTTATATATATCACATTCTCTTTATCTGTTCATCTTTCCTTTTTAACTGAAGGCTACAACATAGTGATTCAGTTATACATGCATATATATATATATATTCCTTTTCATATTCTTTTTCATTATAGGCTATTACAAGGTGTTGAATATAGCTCCCTGTGCTATACAATACGACCTTGCTGTTTATCAGTTTTATATATAGCAGTGTGTATCTCCAAGTCCCAAACTCACAATTTATCCCTGGTAACCATAAGTTTGTTGTCTATGTCTGTGAGTCTGTTTCTGTGTTCTAAGTAAGTTCATTTGTGTCCTCTGGACTCCACATGTGATACCATATGGTACCCTTCTTTCTCTTGCTGTGTTTCTCATCTATCTCCTCATCCTCCTCCCTTTACCAGCACCTGCTTCTCTGTTATCTCAAAAGCCTTCCATGGATGATGCCCTTTGCCTACTAAACCAAATCCAGGCAGAAACTCTAGGCTGCATATGCCGTTTTAGCCTCATGTCTAATTAATCCTCAGTGGGATCTCTGTCCTTGAGGCATTCTAGGACCCTTCCTTTCCTTGAATGTTACTAACAAAAACATTCTCAAACTGGACTGAAAGCAACATCAGCTGCGCCACGCTGCTTTGTCTCCTCACTCCAGACACTACCACACCATCTACATGCAGCCTTCTTCCCTGGCGTACGTCTTTGTCTTTATCTCCCTTTTTAAATGGAAATTTCTTAACGGTGATGATAACCTCTTTTATAGCTTTTTGCCCTTCACAATAGATTAGAAACTAAAAAAAAAATCAAAACAGAAAGAAAAAAACAAGAGAATGCTGAGTCTTTCAGAGTATTAAATGGTGGTTGGATAGATCATTAGAACCGCATTTTAAATACAAATCAACACCTAGTAACATGGTGTATGTTGTTGTCCATGTACTGAACACTAAGGGACTAACTTGTTGAAAATCTCTTTTTTTATTCATAGTCCAAAGACATACGTTATTGGTATCACCTGGGAGATCGTTAGAATGGCAGGCTCTGGCTCCACTCCAGACCTACCAAATTGGAACCTGCAATTTTTTTAAAAAATTGAAGTTTAGTTGATTTACTATGTTGTGTTAATTTCTGGTGTATAGCATAGTGATTCAGTTATACACATATGTATTCTTTTTCATAGTCGTCTTCATTATAGGTTATTACAAGATACTGAATGTAGTTCCCTGTGCTATACAGCAGGACTTTGCTATTTATCTGTTTTTATATACAGTAGTTTGTATCTGCTAATCCCAAACTTCTAATTTATCCCTTCCTCGCTTTCCCCTTTGGTAACCATAAATTCGTTTTCTATGTCTGTGAGTCTCTTTCTAGTTTGTAAATAAGTTCATTTGTATAATTTTTTTTAGGTTCCACATATAAGTGATATCATATGGTATTTGTCTTTCTCTATCTGAAAAATCTGCATTTTTAACAAGGTTTCTGGATGATTAATATGACATTAACATTTAAGAGCCACTGGTCATCCAGCACTGTAGGCTAGGGGCCCCCTTACTGATTATGTGTTTACAGGATTAGATAAATTCTTTAGAAGACCCAAACAGTTAAAAAAAATCCCCTTTCTATATGTAATTGAAAATGACAATATTAAAATTTTAGAAGTATAAAGCTCTGATTTTTTCCATTGATGAATACTCCAATGCCTTTCTTAGAAATATCAAGTTCTTTCATTAAGATATTTTTGAGGCTATTTTGCTGATTGCTATGCCTGTGCTTCGTCTGTCTTTTGGGTAATTCAATGCAGTATTTAGAAAACACAAACTTTCATTCACAGTTTAAATATTGTGAGGTCTAGCAATCAAAATCTGCAGCGTAAACTGTTACTTTATAAAACATTTGCAAACACATGACCCCAAGACAGATCCTCACAAACCTCACCACATTCTGGTCCATCGGACACACCTGGTTCTCTAGCATGTGTTGCCCTCGGCTCACAGACCTTCAGGAGCCACACAGAGCACACTGTTCAGCCTGACATGGCTCCCTCCCTATCGCCTTGTGTCACCCTGCAGGATCTAGTCCTCCTCCAGACAGATGTTCTACACACAGTCCTAACTCTACATCTTAACCCAAATTTCCACTGCTTGGGAAACATTGCCCTTTGTTTTCTGCTTATTTGAGCCCAGTCCTTAAGGCTATATCCAACTACCATCCAAGAACATGAAGTTCACTGACTGCCCTTAGACCCTGATGCCCCCAGTATCCCCAGATTTCCTGCAATGCTTATTTACTTTTGGCACACACATTCAACACACATTAGGGTGTGCAACCATATGGGTTTTTTTTATCTTTTGTGTACAATTTTCCCAACAGATATAGTTCCATGTCTTATGCCTCTGTGATTCCCATTACCTTTAGGAACACTCTAAACAGACAAGGGAGGCAATGAATATTTGTTATTGAGGACACAACGAAGATAAACTAAAAAGATAAAAGGCATGGATTAATGTATTCTATGGCCAAACATAAATAATTTGGCAATTATATATGCATCATCTCCCTCTTTCAATAGAATGTTTTAAAGTGACCACATTTCAAATTTGCAGAGAGATTGTTCAAGCTTTTTAAGACAAGTTAGTCATTACTGCCTTACTGCAGGTCGGAAGATAAAAAATAAGGATTGTAAGGCTCTTCTTCAAGTACTTTAATTTGGAATCTTACTATAAATATAGATTAAAAATGCAATTAAAAAGAAATAATTGATTCATAAACATCATGGATTTTTAAAGTTCTATAATATCTTTACAATGCTAATATGAATTTAAGTTGAAATGCACTATTGTGCTGAGTCGGTACAGCGAAATATACTACAGGAGTGACTTTTTAAAAAGTAACTTTTATTTTTATTTAACATAATAGTAATAGTTTTCATAAGGAGTGACTTTTGAAAATCTTAGCTAATTTTTTAACCTAAATCAAGGTGATTTTTTTCAAAACTGGACTATAAAATCTTTTAAAAGTTCAATATATTACAGAGTTTAAATATGTGCTGTTGAAATAGGATTCTCAAATTATATACTGTTAAATATACACACAAACCATCATCTTTGGACAATGTTCAGATAATATTCAGCTGGTCCATCTACTTGCTATAATGGTATAAGGTTATTTATACATCATAAAAATGCCTACATTCAAGAATAAGATTGAGATTATATGCGAATATGAGGTGACAAGGAAAATAAATTAAAACATGCATAAATACAGTTTTAAAATGACAAGTCTATTCAAGTCCTATCTCATTATCTTCTGGTCTTATAAACATTACTTCCCAGTCTCCTAAACAATACCCAAATCACTTTAGAACATTCACATTGAAAATGATTCCTTTTTAAAGATATGCAAACACATAGCTCAAAGCCACCTCAATCCCCAAATACCGATTTTTAAAACTGGAATATTTTTAGGTCTTCTCATTCTTACCCTAACCAAATGTTACGTGAGATATGTAGGGCAATTCTACAATTTCGATAAAAAGTGTTGGGAAAACTGAAAAGCCACATGCTAAAGAATGAAATTGCACCTTTATCCACCTCTGTTTTATACTACACACAAAAATCAACTTGAAATGGATTAAAAAACTTAAATTTAAAACCTATCACTGTGAAATTCCTAGAAGAAAACATAGATAGTAAAGTTCTTCACATCAGCATTGGCAATAATTTCTTTTTTGCGGGGAGGGATTTGACACCAAAAGCAAAGGCAACAAAAGAAAAAATAAACAAGTTGTACTATATCAAACTTAAAAGCTGCAAAGCAAAGGAAACCAACACAATGACAAGGCAATTGATGGGATGAGAGAAAGTAGTTGCAAATCATCTCTCTTATAAGGGGTTAATATCCAAAATATATAAAGAATTCACATCATAGTAAAAAAAAAAAAATCTAATTTAAAATGGGTCAGTGGATTTAAATAGATATTTTTTTTTCCCAAAGAAAACATACACATGGCCAACAGGGACATAAAATGGTGCTCAGTATCACTAATTTTAAAGAATATGTAAATCAAAACCACAATGAGGTATCACCTTACGCAGAATGACTATTGTCAAAAAGACGAGATGACAAATACTGATGAGGATGTGGAGAAAAGGGAACTCTTGTGCAGTGTTGGTGGGAATACAAATTGGTGCAGACTTTACAGAAAACAGTTTGGAGATGCCTCAAAAAATTAAAGATAAAACTACCGTTTAGGACGATACAGGAATCCTGCTTGTGGACATATATCCAACGGAAATGAAGACAGGATCTCAAAGGAATAATATCTGCACTGCAGTGTCCACTAAAGGCACTATTCACAACAGCCACGACGTGGAAACAACCTACGTGTCCACTGATGAATGAGTGGTTAAGAAAACGGGTTTACATAAAACGAAATCTCATTCAGTCAGGAATATTTCTGAGTATTATTCAGAAAGAAGACATCGTGCTACTTGTGACAACGTGGGTCACTTGAGGGCACCATGCTAAGTGAGGTAAGTCAGACTGAGAGAGACAAATACTGCAGGGTATCACTTACATGTGGACACTAAACAAAAAGTGAGTGATAGAAACAGAGAATAGAAAAGTGGGTGCCAGGGGCTGAGGGACAGGGGAAATAGGGAGAGGTTGGTAAAAGGGTACAAACTTTTAGCTATAAGATGAATAAGGTTTGAGGATTTAATGTATTATACGGTGACTATAGTTGATAACAGTTTTGTATAACTGAAATTTGCTAAGAGAGTAGAACTTAAAGTTTCTCACTAAAAACAAACAAAAATCCCAAAATATGAGTATGTGAGGTGATGATATGTTAATTACCTAGAGGAGGAAATCCTTTCACAATGTATATGTATAACAAGTCATCATGATGAACACTTCAAATATTTTAAAATTTCATTCATCATTTATACTTCAATAAAGGATGAAGGGGAAAAAAAGAAAGTGAACAGCTCTCATTCACCTAAGAGATTTTTCTATGCAACGTGGACCAAGAATAAGATGTTTATAAAGTGTATTATCAGATTGCTTTGAAGACTTACTGAATTTCCTATATAACAATTTCATTAAAGGAATCACATTTTTTGGATCTCAAACTGCAGCACTAAATGGCTGTTGTAGTTGTCAGCACCATCCTCAACCAGCCACTTCTCAACAGTGAGCACCACAGTTATAATGACTCCTGGTAACACTCTTGTACCAAAGCATTTTTGATTCAAGCATGAAGTTTTATAAATGAGATTTTATAAGAATTTATCAAAAACACTAATGTTTTAATATTTATTTCCAACAAGTAAAAGAATAAAACACCCTTTAAAAATAAAAGATATGATAAGAAATGATTCATGACATCTCCAGATGATTTTTCAAAAACTGTGTATATATTTTGGGAAGAGTATAGCTCAACAGTAGAGTGTGTGCTGAGCATACACCAGGTCCTGGGTTCAATCCCCAGTACCTCCATTAAAATAAACAAGCAAACTAATTATCTCCCCCCAAAAAAATAAATAAACAAATAAGTAAAGTTAGAAAAAAAAATCTGTGTCGTCAGAATTAACCTTTGATGTGTTTCAGATGCATAAGTCAGCTCTGTGATGGGACATTTAATCCTTCTCTGTATAGAAAGTTCATATAGAATGGCACCTCAAAGCCTCAAATTGCCTACAAAGGAACTTTAAAATTCTCCTACTTTTTATTTGTTGGGATGATTTTTTTGTTCTGCTTTCTTATTTTTTAAATTACACATTTCTTTATCCTGTCTGGTTTATTCCCTCTGCCTTATTCCTTAGCACGTGAGCTAAGGACAGAAGGAAACGACTCGCCCCCAGCCAGCACTTCTCCGTGGAGCAGGACGACCACTCACTGGGCCCAACGCCACCTGCCTGTGGCTAAGTCTAACCTGCGTCATCACAAGGCCAGTGAGATGGAGCTTCGGGTAATTTCTATTTTCAAGTCAGTTCACCATTTAGATTCCTCATCTACCAGATGCAAGTCTGAAGGGACACTCTGACCACAATAAACCCCACAAGGAACTGCAGCATATGGCTCCTTGAAAGCCTCGCAGCCATCCAGACCTTACACATCCCCTTCACATATCAGCAAAGCCGATTACACTGTGGCTCGTTCCTCGTGAAAACCTCATTGCCCGAGGAGTCGTGCAGCCGATCACATCACAGTGTTGAGAACAAGAACCTAGACTGTCACCGATATCCTGTCCAGAGCCCTAACAATTCAGTCAGCAACAATGCCATCTGCAACAGCCAAAAGCAGGACACGCTTTCCAACAAGACACACAGCCCATCTCCGGCACTGAAGGACAGCTCAGAACAAATCAGTTTGAGCAGAAAGTTATCTGAGACGTCCTGATAACATTCCTGTGCAGAGTGCCAAGAGGAAACTGGAACTGGACACAGGAAACTTAGAAGAAGAGAAAACAGACACAATAATTCAAAAAACAAGGAAATGAAAGCATTTCTAGGCCATTTGGTAGCGTAACAGGTTGGAAAGACGGCTATATGAATTAAAATAAAAAGCCCCCACTAAAAGAGAAGGAAGGAAGGAAGAAAAAGAAAGATAGAAAAAGAAAGAGGGAAAGAAAAGAAGGAATAAAAGAAAAGAAAAGAAGTAGGGAGGGAGGCAACAATACATGTCTCAGGTTCCAACTGTTCAAATTTGTCTCTTTAGATTCTAATCTGCTCTCAGGGGCTCCTTCATTGTAATATGAGGATCAGGATTGTCTGGAAATGACTCTGGGCATTTTCTGGTTGCCTAGACAATGAGCTGGCTGGGAAGGGGGTCCCCTGTCTCCCGACAGGCAGGGCCATGCAGCCTCAGCCTCCCATGACTCTCATCTACCTACATACAGAGGGAACTCTGATCTCTCAGGTGCTCTCTGGCCTGCAAGCACCAGCAGCTGGCATTTCCAGGCTTTCAACAGCTGGCATCCTAAATTCAGGCTCTCTGGCACCCATTAGCCTGCGTGTCCCCCTCTGACAGCGTGTCCCTAGAAGCACCCAGCCTTGACACAGTTCTCTATGGAATGACGGGAGGAAGGAAGGCACCCACACTTTCTCTTCTCTTGTTGATTCTTGGCTATGTACATTTTCCCAAGAAAAGTCAACTCCTTAACTATATAGGCTTTGGAGAATGTGTCCTGAACCCTGGGCCGTAAAGGGCAGAGACCCAGATAGTTCTCATAAGAGTCACCGAAGGAAGTCACATTGCTTGACCCTCATATATAGGCAAAAGAACCTCATTTTCTACTGCTAAACTCATGGGCTAAAAAGAACAGAACAAGGGCACAGAGTAACTCAAATGCAAATAAAAGCACTGGTTTACGTATCAGTAACCTAAAGGAGGCCAGGCAGAATTTCAATTAAATGTTTTAGCTATTATTATTATTATTATTGTTATTGTTATTACTATTAGCATCATCATCCCTATTTGCCCTTTTCAGTTTACACAGGTGTTATGTTTATAGATTAAATCTCTGAATGTCAATTGCACTGATATAGACATTTGTATCCCCCTAACCCCCAAACAGAAAGCTACTGGTGAGGGCATGTTCAGAACAAGAGATGTCAATTTTTCTGAGCATAAGACTCTTTCAAAAATTGTCATTAATTTTTATGAAATAACTGTATATAGCTAATATACAGGCTTTTAAGTTACTGTATACATACTACTTCACCCCCTTACTGGAAGCACCTATACATAAATACTCACAGAATGCTCACTAAGGACTGTTCTTGTGGAATAAAGGAAGGAAGGCAAGACAAACTCAGGGAGGTCCTGTCTATCTTGGCTCCCATCCCAGGCCCTTCACTGGATACTGGTACCAAACTCTGCCACCGCCACAGATGGCGAGGCCTAACTTGGTACTGGCAATACCTCCATCATCTGGTAATTTCCTCAGTGGCCTCCTCACCCAAACGTTTTCAAAAAAACAAAAGGAAATTAAAAAAAAAAAAAGGAATTTCAGAGAGACTCGAATCCTAAAATGTTTTGAATCATGTTTCAGATAATCTTTTCTTTCCTGTGAGAATGAATTCAACCTCCAAGGAAACTGAGGGCCCTCTGCCTAAATTCGTGAGCACACACAGCAAAACGAACCTAGGCAGCGGACCTGGCTTTTACTACAGTCTGTAAAATAACTGTCAACTTCCAGGTCACCCAGATGAAGGGGGTGCAGTGGGGGAGAGAGAGAGAAAGAGAGCGAGAGAGAATATGAGTACATGATGAATACAATGAACACAGAATTAAGAGGTAGCAGACATAACACACGTGAGCATAAATCTGTGTTAGAAAGATCTTTTAAACTTACAGAAATAATGTGAATTTTTTAAATGAAGTATAAATTTGGGTAGACTTGGAATTTAGAGATAATTCTAGTCATTAACTCTTGAAATACTGGCAGCCAAATAAAGATTATACACCCTCACTCTAACTACCTTGTTATTTGGACCTGTTACCAAAAGTGTTATTTTTATAGTGCCGTCTTTCAAAATTTTACACCCAAATCCTAAGATGCTTTTAAACTAAGAGATGGAAAAACATACTTAGCATAGCCTTATCTCTCATAAAAAGCAGCAGAGTAAAACAGTTACCATCCTTCATCATTATCTTTGAAAACGGTCTACTTTTTTAAAAAGTCATGAGTTCTTTAAATATACTGATCATCTTTATGAAAAATGTTTTTCCACCACTGTTCAAAGTTAGCTATTTCTGAGACATAATGCTGAAATTCATCACAAGTTTCTTGGCAAGCAAGAGATTGTAGCTTTCTGAATGAACAAAGTGATGCTGTGTAAGAGAGAAATGACAACCAAATAAGCCACAGCCTTACAAGAACCAGTAGTTCTTAGAGCAAATATGCGATGATTTCAAATATAGTCTTTAATGATTTGTACCGACAGAAACTGAATTGAAGACCATTTTCTTCTTTTTTAAGATATATTTATATGCCCCTGGGACTTGAGCCTGTGATAAATATACACGCTGCACATACTCAAATATTTAAGGTTAATGAATTGTATCACATTACTTATGACTTTCCTCCTTTATTCATTCAACAAATATTTCCTAAGAGGCCCTTAACAGCAGGCAGGCACTGTGTTACGTGCTGGACATGTCACAGGGAGCTGCAGAAAGACTTTGCCTGAACTTACAGAGTTTACAGTCCAGTGAGCAAGACAGAAATCAGATGAACCATCACACATCAAGACGGAATTAGACTGTGCTAGGTGCAATTAATGGGTGCCCTGAGAGACCACTCAGAATGCGAAGTCAGGACATAAGCCTTAGAGAAAAAATTAATAACCACGAATTTTAAAAAATTCTTCATGAAGAATATATAAAAAGGGGGGAAAAAAGACCAAACAACAAATTGAAAAAACAATTTTGCCACATATGGCAGACAAAGATCTAGTTTTTGTACTGAATGAAGTGTTCCTACAAATCAGTAAGAAAAGCCTTTTACGTAATTAAAGAATGCAAGCTCAAACAGCTTAAGAAGGACTTGCCCTTTTTCACTAATCAGATTAACAAAATTAAAAAAGAATGATCATAAAGAATACTGGTGACTAGCTGGCAGGAAAGGGACTTTCACGGACTCAGGGAAGGAGGATAAATTGTGGCACCTGACCTGGAGCAAAATTTGGCAAGATCTACTATCACTCTGAAAGCACAAACCTGCTGACCCAACATTTTGTTTCAAGAATTCACCCTATAGATTTACTGTGTATATTAAAAGTATTTTAGTAATATATATTATAGCATTGTTTTTAAAACAAAGGCTGAAAACTATTTTTACTGAAGTATAGTCGATTTACAATGTTGTGTTAATTTCTGGTGTACAGCATAGTGATTCAGTTGTACACACACACACACACACACACACACACATATTCCTTTTCATTTTCTATACTAGTTTTAATAAATGGAATTATATTCACACAATGAAACACTGCACAGTTTTTTTAAATAAAGAATTAAATTCTCATGCACTAAGATAGTAAGATTTTATGGACAGATACTTTCAAACGGGGAAAAATAACCAAGGGGCTAGAACAGTGATTGCTGTATTCATTTAAGAACGCACACACACACTGATGCTGGCATAAGAGTGAAATGTTTCTGAATATTTTACTGTTAAATAACTGCACATTAAGTACTTGATTATTCCTGGGTATGAAGCCAAGGGGTCTGAGGTGGCAAAGAGACCTTCATATGTCATTGTAGGTTACTTTTGCTTGATTTTTAAAAACTGTGCATGGATGGCTTTTTCAATTAAAAAAAAAAAACTAGACTGAGAAAAGTCAGATTAAACAAAGGGGAGCATTGCTGCTGGAACTTTACCGTCTGAGAGATGAGGTGGGTGTCACGTATTGGTCATTTACAGGCATACCCTGTCACATAACTGGTTTTGATAAACTAAGTCCAGGCAGTCGTCTGGTTTTCTTTAGCTTGTTAAAAAAATTATCCTCAAGAATAAGACAAAAGAGCTATAAGTTCTGAAATATACTTTGAGTCATCTGAGAAATGTGTCGATCGGCAGATTTCAATCATCAGAAGTTCACGCAAAGGTGATTCAAGAAGGAGGAAGAAACTAACAAACACTTACAGAAGGAGTAGTATGAGCCAGACACTGGCACGTCACATGGTTTCATTCATTAGTGTAAGAAATTCATAAATTCAGGAATTGTGCTTTGCACTAGGGATACTGAAAACAAGGCATATAATATCTCTGCTTTTATTGATCTTTGAGTATGGTGGGAAAGACACATCAGAAACAAGCAAGCAACTAAGTCACACTGCTACAGATACGATAAATGCTATAAAGAAAAGAAAAGAAAGCCAGTGATATAAGGGTGTGTGTGCGCGCGCGCGCGTGTGTGTGTGTGTACACGTATTAGAGATGGCAGACCTTAGGATTACTACGTGTTTGCCAGTAAGAAAATAAGGAATTCTTTGAAATATCTAATCTGGTTTAGAAGGCTTCTTTCTCAAAAACTTGACCATGCAAAATTTGTCTCTGATATTCGTCAAGTCAGAACTTTGTGCGTTTTTAAAACAAGTTCTAATGGTGACCCAGGAAACCAAATCAAAAACCCAGTATATGGGTTGGAAGACAGAAACTGTTGCTAGCATTTACTTCTGCAACAATTTAAAATGTAGGAGGATGTCAAAATAAACACGTCCAAACAACTCCAGGGTTCCAAGAGGCGAAAACACCACCAGGTCCCACTGGGCTTCCTGTGCAGTTTGTTAAGACATTCACAGACGGTATTTGAAATTAACAGTTTCTCAAAGGATCTTATACTCAAATTATCCCATCAGCTTTAAAGACGTGACAGAGCAACTGGGCTATGCTAGCTGAGTGCTTCAGTGACATCAGCTTTGAAAGTGAGGCTCCAATGTGATCTAAGGTAATAATATGGACAATATTAACAAAATGTAATCAGAATTACAGCTACTGTGGTTTGGAACTTCCCAGACACAAAATCATTTAAATGGAAATTACTCTGCCAAGGACTATTATCCCTTTTTTAAGGTGGAAAAACTGAGTCTCAGGGAAGTTCAGTATCTTTCTCAAAATAAGGTGATGAACAAAAGACAGAATCAGGCTTTGAAATGAGGTCTTTTTGGTTCTAAGCCCCATGCTCTTTATGTAGAAGTTGAGAGAGGAGAGGAAGTGGAAGTGCGGAGGGAGAAGAGAGAAAAGAAGAAAGAAAAAAAGGGAAAAAAAAAGCCCAAACACACAAATCCAGGGTTTCCAACTTGTGAACTGAGGGAGGGGTTACTGAACGCAGTGGCCATCTCTTAATGTAAGTTCACTGTTAAAAAGGAATAAATGTAGCCTCTCTGAATGCACACTACTTTTTTTTTTTTTAATGTACACAGATGCTCTGGAACCAGATGATTCTTAAAAGATAGAGTATAATGGAGGATGGAGAGAGAATGATGATTAGAACTAGACTCCTGACTCTTAAGACATATTAAGTTGCCATATAAACATGACCAAGTCACTTCAACTGTCTGAGCTCAATTTTCTCACTTGAAACAGCACATAATAGTACCCACTCCTTAGAGATGGGATGAAAATTAAGTGACAATACTTCTAAAGCATTTAGAACAGTGTTTTGAGTGTCAAAACACTGAAGAAAAGTTGGCTATTCAAAACCGAAACTACCGAACTCAGAACATGCAAAACACTGAACAAACTTTGTTATTTTATCTCTAATAATAGCAACAACAACAACAACAATAATAAAGAATGTGTGTGAGAAGTCAAACCTCGAACTACTGCTTTAGAGCACAATTTGATATAACGTGGCATTATTGGGGATTTGCTAGGAAATTGCCTTAAACAGACCAGCATTTTGTAATCAGAAATGGATTGGTTCTTTAGAACAGAACATTTAGGCAGATCAGAGATGCAAACGCCCAAGTCACAAAAGGTGAAAGTAACTACAGACAGTTGCTCCAACCACAGAACACAGGATGTATTAATGGAGCAGAACTCTTGGTCCCAATCCATCTCCTCTGCTTTCAATACAGCCAATAACTGACAGCAAGATTGCTTTTCTGCTTTGTCTCGATGATATAAGAACATATCGCATTTGAAAATCAAAAGACTATGAAATGTGTTCAAGAACCTAAGACAAAATCTTTAAGTCCCAAAGAATGCCAGCTCTTTCCATTCTGTATCTTGTGTTGTATTTGTAGTTTACTTCAGCACCTTTTCATAATTAAAAATAGCAGTAACTCAGTGACTTCTGGTTTCCAATGGAAAAATTTACACAAAATCAAATGTTATTAAAAAAAGAAATATGAGTAGAGGAGATACCCTATTCCTTCTGAAAACCATACTGGCTTAATTCAGGAAATCATTTCGTTGGGAGGCCAAGGTAACACACTATTGTACTCCAGTCAGATTTTTACCTACTTTTGTTGTTGTTGTGACGGAAAAGTAAAGAAAGCGTGTACCTTAGCAAAAGTGGGCACATGCTGGAAGAGGATTCTCGTGGGGCCATCAGTTTCAGCGAGCTGGCGTCCACCTCCATGTGGCTGCTCCAGCAGCTAAAGGAGCGCCCAGAAAAGAAAACTTCCAAAGAAAGCAATAAAACAACTTTAATTAAATAAAAAGTTCTTTCTTCATCTTTGATTATCTATTTCCAGGGCTTCCTGCACAGAATTAAAAGGAGAACAAAGAGTAGTTTGTACTATAAGACGGTCTATCCATCCACTCTAAACAGAGAGGGCACTCACCACAATGTAGCTACCTAGAGAGCTGCAATAAACAACTTCATTTCCCTTAAAAATCCCTGGGACCACAGTATTCCTTGCTTTTTTTTTTTTTTTTTAAATCCAAGGGCCAACAATTATCTGCTTCCCTGATTCCCAGTTTAGAACAAGAATCCTCCTTTTCTTCCTCTTCCCCCTCCTCCTCTACCTTCTCTTCTTTCTCTTCCTCCTACTCCCTCATTCAGGGATAGACGCTGTTTTTAACGTATCACCCTTGGCTGCTTCCCAGTTACGTTACTTAGAGAATCCAAATTTCCCAACAGTAACAATGGCAACCAAATATACTTGATTATGGTAGAAACTGGTTAATACTCAACTTGAAAAAAAAAAAAAAAGAACTCAGAAGTTTGTTGATAGGATCTCAACACCTTATCTATTGTTTACCTTTATAATTCTTACAATATCCAGGAAACAAAATCTTGAACACATCATTACTAACCATTACTTTGCAAAAAGAACCCAAAGGGTAATTAATGTATGATGAAATTTCACACTTGAGATGCCAAGCATGAATTAGTATAAAAGACAGCCAGCAATCTAAAAGTCATCCTGATTCATCTACACTCCCACTTCCCACTTTGCATCTGTCTTCACATCTTTTATCTCTACCTCCTAAATTTTCCTTCACAGGTCCAAGCTGGTATCATCTCTCACCTGGATCACAATTACAAAATTCTTAATTTGTTTCAACCTCCAGACTCCTCTTTCTTCCAGTCAACTCCCTACCTGCTACTAGATACCCTTCCTGAAGAACAAATACAATGATGCTATTCCTCAACTTAAATACTTCAGTCACCATCCCTGTAATTACACAGACAAAGACCTGCAACCTCTCAGTCCCTCTCATGTTACTCACCCCTACTGATTTCACTCGGTGTCCACCTGTGATCTCAGGTGTTCTACCTGTCTGAAATGCCTTTCCCGGCATCCTTAAACCTGCTACCGATAACCCCTCCACTAGGTCTCAGTTTAGGGGTCATCTCTTTGGGATGCGCCCCTCCTCTGCACGTTCACAGCCCTCTGATGTCCTTCTGTGGTGCCTTCGTCAACAATGATGTAGTCACCTTACTGCTTTGCTTTTTTGTCCTTTGTCCTTATTCTACCATGAACTGCTTCATTGCTGAGACAGTTTTTTATTTTTGTTTTCTCACTTAGTTGTCCTTATATCCTAACTCAGAGAAGATGCTCAGGAAATTATTACTAAATGAATGAAAGAATGAAAAAATGAGTCCACATCTAAATACAAGCGCAAACCATTACTGCATAAACAAATGGGCGTTTGATTAGATTAATCCAATCTTGATATAAATGAGACAGGAATAATATTTCTAGTATTAAGTCAGTTACAAACAGAGAAGTAAAGGCTGACCAAATGGAAAGTTTTGGATCACCTACCCATCTTCAAATAGACACACTGCTTCATATTCAATTTCTGTTTGGCCAAGAGGTAAATATTCTGAATCTAATCACACTTAAGGCTGGCCGGTAGAATGGCCATAGAACCAGAAAGCAGGGCACAAACACGTGCAAACACACACACACCCCAATTCAGCCCCTATTTCTGCTGTTTCCCAGCTTCTTGATTTGTACCAATCACTAAGCCAATTCCATTTATATTAAAAAAAAATTCTCTAATCATGTCCTTCAACTAATTTGAGGATTTCCTACCAGAAATTTTCATACATTCTTTCACATTATGATCATTTTATATTTTTGTTAGAAAATTAGATTTTCAAATATGCTGTTTTCTTTATTCATTGGACAACTCTATGTGTTCATGATAATATTAATAGATGAAAAGCCTCAAAAGGTGGAATAAAATAATTGTTCTGAAACTTGATTATATGCAAAGCAATATTTTAGACTAGGGGTCAGCTGACAATGCCTCCTGGATGCCTATCTTGGTAAATGTATTTTTACTGGAACACACCCACAGTCACTCATTTATGGATAATCTGTGCTGCCTGCACATCACAACAGAGGAGCTGAAGAGTTGCACAGGCCTGAAATATTTCCATCTGTTCCTTTGCAGGAAAGTTTGCTGAATCCTGCACAAGGTTGTTCACCTATACTGAATCACTGAATCACAAAAGCAATCCTATGAAGTTGGCACTATGATTATTCCTATTTTGTGGATGATAAACTGAGGGACCAAAAGGTAAAGTAACTTGGTTAGCAGGTAAAGTCACAAGGTTAGCAAGCAGCAGAGCTGGGACCAAGGCATTTTCGTTCCAAGCCCATGTTCTTAACACCGCCTGCCAGCTAATTTAATAGAAAGACACTAAGCAAAGAATGCTATACAAAAATCACTTTCTTGGTTGTGGCTTAATCTGTATATTACTTTCCACTACAACACATCAATTTTAAACAACTTTATGTGAGAGAGGAAAAAGTCTGTATCTGCAAACTGGCAAACCCGGGTTGTCACAGTGTTTTTAATCCAAGTTAACTTGATGCACTTTAATGCACAGTTGGCTAGCTTTAAAATCAACAATGGTCTCCTAGATACTGAATAGGAAGCATATATCATAAACAGTATTTATAAAACATACAGTAGCATCCCTCAGAGTCATGCTATCTGTCAGGAAATCCAGTAAAATCTACTTGAAGTAATTGGTAATTTGGCAGGGGTGAGTAGGTTTATTTATTTATTATTTATTTTAATGGTGGTACTGGAGGTCGAACCCAGAACCTCGTGCATGCTAAGTACGTACTCTACATCTAAGCTATACCCCTGCCCCCACCTCCAGTTATTGGTAATCTTGATGTTTTCTTCCTTTAATGATGTACCTTTTTTGGTTTCGTTCTTTTTTTTCCCCCCCTTAACAGAGGTACTGGGGATTGAACCCGGGACCTTGTGCATGTCCAGTATGCGCTCTACCACTGACATATACCATGGCCTCCTACCCACCCCACCTCCCCGCCCAGTTTAGTTCTTAAAGGTAAAGCTTTAGGTCTAAATTATTAGAAAGTATCAGGATTGCCAATTATGTCAGGTAGATGTTGCTGGATTTCAAAACCTTAACGCACACCTCCTGCCATTCTGGAGGCACCCCTCCCTGGAATGCAGCCGTGTGAAGACGGAGGCCAGACGTGAGGCAGCACGGAGAGAGGTTCCAGGCTGCCGTTCCAGGAGGGGAAACGGGCCCCCTGGATGATGCTGACACAGAAGTTCAGTTTTCAAAGCCCTTCCCTGCTTTAAATTCTATAGCATAGGTTTATGCACTTCCACATTTTCTAAAATCTTACAGAGTGGTTAAAACAATGTAATTATTGCAAAAGATCAGCTCCCTCTTGAGAAGTCAGTAGCTCCAAATGGCTAAATCTTTGGCTTGATTAACCCAACGATTTCATAAAAGTTAACTGGCACACAAGTGGTAGTTCTAATAGAATTTACATAATATATTCTTTCTTTCAGTAACACTGACTGAGCACCTACTGTGTGCTAAGTTCTGTCCTAGGTACTGGAGAGATAGCAGTGAACAAAACTGACCAAAATTCCTGCTGGTTCATCCTTCAAGTTTATCATAATTATATCCTAAATGAGCTTGAAAAAAAAAAGCCTTACTCTAGATTTTAAAGGAAAACGAACAAATAAATATGTATTTTTCCAATACCATATGATACTACTTATATGTGGAATCTAAAAAAAAAATAACAAATAAACTTACTTGCAAAACAGTAACAGACTCACAGACGTAGAAAACAAACTTACGGTTACCAGGAGGGAAAGGAGGTGGGAAGGGATAAACTGGGAGTTTGGGATTTGCAGATACTAACTACTATATATAAAATAGATAAACAGCAAGGTCCTACTGTATAGCATAGGGGAGTATATTCAATACCTTGTAATAGCCTATAATGAAAAACATGAAAAGGAATATATATAATGTATGACTGAAACACTGTGCTGTACATCAGAAACTAACACAACATTGTAAACTGACTATACTCCAGTTTAAAAATGTATTTTCCCTTTCAAAATCAATACACGAAGAGGAGAAAAAAGTTTCATTATTTGTGCTGTTAAGCTGTAAAATGATTCCTTCTAATAGATACTATTTTTCATTCTGGCTTTCTGTGGCTCGTCTGCTAGGTTTTTCCTTAGGAACATTTATACAAGATCTTAAAATCCTAACATTTAATCTCTTCCCTTTTGTTAGAAAAGGACTTTTTCATGTAGAAGTTAGGACTTGGGAGAGTAAAGAGAAAGCTGACGTAATTGTTGCCCAACACCATGAAAGAAGAGCCAGCCACCAGCCCATGACTTACACAGCGAGATCACAGACACACTCTGAGGATGGAGCAGAACAAACATCGAACGTGGTGCTACAGGAAATGCAGACCCCACAGCAGTCCTTCTGCTTTCTAAAATACACAATTGACCCTCTGTATCTGCGGGTTCCACTTCCAGAGATTCAACCAACCACAGACTGAAAATATTCAGGAAAAAAAATGCGCAGAAAGTTCCAAAAAGCAAAATTTGAATTTGCTGGCAACTGTTTACATAGAATTAACAACGTATGTACAACCATTTACATGGCATTCGCACTGCATTAGGTGTAAGTAGTCTAGAGATGCTTTAAAGTACGTAGGAGGGCGCATACAGGTTATATGCAAATACTATGCACGTCATTTTATATAAGGGACTTGAGTGTTCATGGATTTTGGTATCTGTGATGGTCCTGGAATCAATTCCATGCATGAATACCAAGGGATGATTATACATGAATTCATGTGCTCTGAAATAGCAGAAGCCAACAATGACTAAGACCAACACAAAAGAAAATACTGCTATGAAAGTGAAGGGGCCTTATGGATGTCTTCACCACTGCCTGACCCTCAAACAGTATTTATAAATAGGTCTGCTTCTGAAAGGCACCTCGAAAGGTAGGTAAGGGAAAATAATAACCTTTTAGATGAGTGATCAAGGTAAGCCTTTTATCAGAAATGTTTTCATCCTGTGTACTCACCTCCTGAGTAAGGAAATAGGATTAAAAGAATCTAAGAGATCTGGACCCACTTACATGTAAAATGGCTGTGGTGCTATTACTCACCTGAATCCAGGGAACAGTATGCTATTATCAGGAGAGTACATTTCCCCGGACAAGAACAGTAACCTGTTTTTAGCCCTGAGTCCAAATGTCATTTTGAAGCAAATGTCATCTTGTGTCTATAAATGTTCACTAAAAAACACACAGATTATTTCAGGTACCTAAAAAATTTGACTGCAAATTATAAACTTCATAGCACAATGTTTAAGTATAAAAGGACAATTTTTGAGAATGACCTGCAACAGGCAGTCACGACACCTTCAACTGATGCTGAAAGAAAGGACTTCAGAGCCACAGGTGCAGCTACACATACTGAAATGGTCCAAATATAAGATCATTCTTCACAAGATGTTAATGTTTACTCTTCATACTGGCCAGCTATCATTTAGGTATAATTTATAGTCAAATCATACATAACACAAATATACTATGTTATACACGTGATCAAGATGGAGGAAAAAACATGCCAGTCTTCCTTTAGGAAGAACTAAAACTAAGCCACAGAGCAGCACTAAATCTCTAACATCTCTGAACAACATAGCTGTTTTCCTTTAGAAGTCATCCCTTTAAACAGGAGAGATATATATCTTTGCTAGTAATCCAGTATATTTCAATTAAGAGATTACTGTAAAAATATTGCAAAGGAGCTGATGTCAATTAAGAAACATCTTCTGTTACTTAATTATACAGAATCTGAACTAAGATCCAATTAATTCAAAAAACCTATTATAATAAAATTATTTTATACCCATTTCATATGACAGGGCCAACACTTTGCATTCTCTAAAACATCATGAACTGATGGGTGTTTGACATCAGTTTTGTATTAAAAGATCCATCTATTTTTCAAATAGCTCTACTGATCACATCATGTTGAATCCTCTGACTATAACCCAGAGAATTTTATGAACAGATTGATGAGTCTAATTTTTTCCATCACAAACTGAATTCTAGCATAGTGGGGACATCTTTGTTTTCTGCATTCTTCATTTTAATATTTTTATTTTGTTAAATATCAAGGTCTAATATAAGTAGCAAACTTTGCCAAACATGAATTTTTAATAAGAGCAAATTTTCAGCCATTTAAATAATTACAAAATAAATGAAAAATACTGCTTCTGCTTTTATGGGATCTATTTTTCAGCCTTTCCAATTTGTCTTTAATCAAAGAAAACTCATTAATTAAAAAAAAACACCTTTTTTGAAATATAGAAAATGACAATAAACCAATCATGCTGCTATTAAAAAATGAGGAGTACATTAAGAATTAAAAGATTGTCTCAATCAGACGAAGTGTGAATCCTTGATTAGTAATAATACTTTAAAAATGAGGTTTCTGATGCACTTTCTAGTTAATCATCAAGCAGACAACCCACCTTACTAACTACACTTAAATTTATATTTTACTAAAACGCATTAGGAAGTTCTTAATATTCAGGAAATTAACATGATCATAAGTGAATCTTTACTGATGACTGAGGGTTTAGGGGTAATTCAGAAGGATAATTATGAGTATAATTATCATTCTACTTTCTCAAGAGTTGTTTGAGCAGAATTCACTTCCTGGAAGCTGGATTAGGTGCTCTTCTGATACTCTATTCTCCTAGCATTTTATGCATGAATTGGTCTTAACATTTAATAAACAGCACTGAAATGAGTTTCTATGTACCTGTGCATCCTAAAGGCAATTTTCACGATTTTATCATTAGCATCCACCCTACCACTTGGTATTCAGTTTGTGTTCAATCAGTACATGTTGAAATCAATCATTCATGGCCCACATCAGAGAAGAATGAAAAAGACTTCATCTCCCTCAGAGACCAAAGAATATTTATGCTTCATCTAAGTGTATACAGTAGAGAAAATGTTGATGTCCTTCTAAAAAATGGAGCAAGTAATAAACTGATTTATTTCAAAATAAGTAATGTATTTCACTGCTTACGTTTATGATATTGACAAACAGGGCTCTGGGAGGACAAAGAATACCAAGCAAAATGTAGATTTAATCACAGTCTCAGTGAGTATAAACTTAGAAGAATTACAGTTTACCATAGCAATAAAGGTCTTTTTAGACCTGAATGAGACACTGAAAGCCTAGAGATTTCATCTTTCCATTCCACAAACAGTTATAGGTTTGATAAATGAAGAGAAGAAGGAGGAGGCAAAGGCACAACTTAATTATACAAAAGATGCCTACTTTTTACTTTTTCACTCAATGGATCTATAACAGTCTTTTTCAAAGTGTACCTTAAAGTTAAATTTTTATTGAAAAGAAACACCACGCTTCACTAGAGTAAGGAAAGCTACACACTGGTTAATGATAGAAAATAAAATTCAAATCTCAACTAGAAGATTATAATAAACATTAACCATTAACAAAAGCTACCACTTATTGAACATTTATTGTGTGCCACGTACTGTAAACCCCTTTATCTACACTGGTCAATTTAATTCTCAAAACCACTTTGTGAAGTAGTTATCAGTGTTGCTTTACCAGATAAGGAAACATTAAGAAGTAAAGTAAATGTCATGTTTCAATCAAAAGCTAGGAGTATACACACTTCTAATCAAATTTAACTCTATTAGTGTTTACATAACTTGCTGAGTGATGCTTCTGATACTTTGCTTTAATTAGATTAATATAAATCTTCTAAAGCCTAGAAAGAGAATGTTTCATTTACACTTGAATACGATGAGACTACTGAAATACACTAGTAAGAGTGAATGAAAGGTACTGTGTTAAATACAGTAGCTGTTCATGGCTCCTCTCCTTTTTCACGTAGTTACGAATTGTCCAAAAGAACACCACACATTGGGCCAACAAAACAAGATACAAATTTTGATCAAATTACATAACTGCTTTTAAGGCATTATTCTACTCACCAAGGGGGAAAAGATGATTAAAGGAGCATGTTCATATCTACAAGTAATACATGGATGAAAGAAAGAAATCTTTTATTTGTCCTATTTTTAAAAATATTTGTGATTATAAAGAAGTCCAAGCGAACTGTTTTAGTGTAGAGTTCTTTGAGGCATTGTTTTTACAGCAGAAGAATACAGTTAAATATAGAAATATATGAAACGAAGAGTCACTGAAGACTGAATTTCTATCATTTAAATGAATTAAATACATAGTTCATTATTAAGGACCTAAAAGAGGATTTATAAAAGGAACTAAATATAGAAGGAGATGACTAAAAGATAATTATTTATATCAGTAAAATTAAAAGTATACATGGCATTCAAATCCTATTACAGGGCAAACAAGAATCTCACTCTAACTCAGCCATTTGTTATGAACTGAAAAGCTGAAATGCCACATGGTATCATCCAGCCAAGGAGTGTATAATATAGAAGAAATACAGATCTAAACTTTAAGTCAATTTTTAAACCTCACTTACGATTTTAACTTTTTAATGTAATATTTTCCACATTACTTTTTGGTTTATATTGCTTACTATTAAATTGGTAGAAATTTTTCTAATGGCAGCAGGATACTAATAAGACATTTCTCTGACCTCTTAGCTAAATACATACATACACACATACACACACATACATACACACATACACACACATACATACACACATACATACAGCTGTAGTTGGTAAGTAATCATAATTTCGAGCTTAAAAAAATAAATGACCAAACATACTCCATGTTTTTCCTTTTGCCAGGTAGATTAAAATTATTTTAATATACTTAGATAAAAGAATATGTAGCCACTGTAGAAAATTCATAAAACCATTAAAAAAGACAAAATACTCAATGCTCACGGGCAACCCTCATCAATCTTATGGGCTTATCTTCAGAATGATTTGTATGTACAAATACATATTTTTTTGTAAATAAAATACTTCTAAACAAGCTGTTTCACAACTTGTTTTTTTTTCCTTATAACATTATCAGGAAGATCTTTCTAAGATAATGAATACAGATGACAGACATCATGCTTTTCAGTGCCTGCACCACATCGTATTTTACCAATACATTATGATCTTTTTACCTACAGCCCAGTCACAGACATGGAGGATGGTTCCAGTTTTTCCACCAGTATAAACAATGCTTCAAAAATATTTTCACTTACATTTTCCTCAAAACATGTTTAGTTTTCTCCTAAAAATAAATGTCAAGGAGCAGAATTGCTGGGTTAAAGAGTGCACGTAAGTAACTTAAAAATAAACTGACACTGCACCCAGGAAGCTCTTACTACTTTTAACTACTGTTTAACACCCAGAGGGAGTACCTATCACAATTTGTAAACATTCACGACTTCCCTCCAACTTCCATATCCTCATTTCTTCTGTGAATGAACAATTCTTTTCCTCAATTTAATTCAAAGTAACCAATGGATCCAATTAACACAGGGATCCAATTTCATATGGTTTTCTTCTATGTACATGTATTCTTTCATTCAAATCTATCATACGATATTCAAAGAAGCCACAACAAAACAGCCAAGAAACTACAAAATTTAATCCAGCCTTGTCACGTATCTTAAAACTACTACCTTTTGTTCCCTTTAAATTTGGTCCCAAGGGAGAATGCACTCAGATGAGGAAGACATGGAGGTTGATTCTACCTGTTCCTGAAAGTTGCAAAAGAGAGGGGCTGTAGGTGAACACACGATCACCAGAACACATCAAAATGGTGACATCAAACCTGTCCTGCTTCCTTAAAGTGAGTTCACACATGCTCATGAGAGAATTAATAAAGAATATTTACATATATAGTGATGTACACTTAAAAAGATACAAGTATATAGCTGTCTTGAATACTCCTACAGTCAGTATTCAATTTAACAGATATTTGAAAGCCTGCTGCATTTTAGAAACTGTACTAATTTCTCCGGGGGTATAAATTACTTCTGGTCCTTGAGCTCAAGGAGCTTCTAATACAGCAAACAAGAGAAAAATATGAATGAAGCTACTAAAAAACTCCTATTAGCCTAACTTCCATTGGTAAGATACTGTATACTAAATAATTGAGGTATGACTAAAATAAAGCTTTTATATTAGACATTATTGTATGTTTTGCAATCAAAGACATATCATAAATAATTACTATTTCATTGGAAGCATCAACTTTGACTACCTATCTTTAAAAGGAAAAATCAACAATGAAAGCCAACAGAATAATTAGCACCCCCAGGTTTGGAACTTAAGGAATATCTAAAAATAAATGACACTAATGTTTAATTCACAGCACTGTAAACTCTTGTGTAAGTAATTAACACATTCACTTTCTCAAAAGACAGGAAGTTGTGCTTAAAGTGGGAAACACGCACAACAGAAACTAACAGAGAAAAAGGACTAAAGAAATCTGGTGAAAGAAAGTTTTAGATGGATTTCTTCCTATAATCCCCATTTAGACATCTACCTTTGCTTTATTTTATTTCTCCTAAAGTAAGTTATCTGCTTTGCTTTTTACTTATATATATAATGGTAATACCTCTGAGCAAGCCAAAATCAAGGAAAAGTCTTGATATTTCTATATACATTGTTAAAATATTTCTTTTAAAATTGTAGTACAGATCATCTGACCATTAATCTTGGACAGGTTTATGGTTGTGATAAAATGATACTTTTCAATCTTTTATTTTTTCCCCAAAGTGAAAGAATATTTAACTGAAGGGGAATGATGATAGAATTGCAGATACTTAGTTAAATGGCACGTTCATTGTGTTCTTTTTTAATATTTGCATAAATCATCAGCATATTTTACTTACTATATGCCTAAATTGTTAGACTGTCTTATAAATAATTTAAACCCGCTTTGGGTGACATTAGACAAATGTATGCTTAATTATTCCACCAAGGCACATTATGCACACAAAGGACTGCTTTGTCTTGAGGTGCCACAAGTGGTGAACATCAGGATTCACCGGGCAGTTAGTCCCAAGTAATCTGTGTCTAAATAAAGCATTTTCCTTAAAAGCTTGCTTATACTTTATCATTTTGTTGCTAATCAGTAGTTGAAAATAAAACATATCCTTGAAATTGCTCTCTTTGGATTCATTTTGTCCTTGGGGGTTGCTGTAGTACACTGACAAGCATGTGATCTTAGGAGCAAAGGGACTTGGGGTTTGGACCACCACAATGCCATTCCCTGCATGACCTCTGGAACAACATCACTTCACCTAAAATTATCTGACAGGGTTAATAATTTCCACCTTAAGTAGTTCCTTTACAGATTAAAGGTGTTATACATAATACACTTAGCAAGCAGTGTCTTGCATAGTAGTCACTCAATTAAATAACATAAATTCAATGAAAATATTAGACTGATACATGAAAGAAAAAAGCAAAACTAAAATAAACAAGAAATTCTTAATTCTATAGAGCAAGACCTTGTATCTAGCTTATCAATATGTATCTAATAAGCAAGAAAGTTGCTTTTTTTTAACAAATCAAAGAAATATTTAGAAATTTTTTATGAACTGCTCAAGGGAACCACCCCCAGAGACAGTCATAAGAAAAACAAGGTGATTTATTTAGCTTGCCTTTTTAGCCAGTCTTTTTCATGTTACTATATAGATTTCTTAATCATGAGGTAAAAACCCTAGCATAGCCAATTCCTACCAATCTGCTACTATCTTCCCTCCACAAACTATTAGATACATAGCTGAAATCCTGCCAGTGAAATAAATGATCTATGCATAAAGGTTTTTATGTACATGTGTTCTAATGAGAAAAATCTATATTAAATTTATTACTAAAGGAATATAATTTCCAAAAAAGGCAAGGTCCCCAGATACCTTTTATCCAACCACCCCCCTTTATAACATTTGATCCTAGTGTTCCAAGAAAACTCACTGTGCCTTTAAGTGGACATCTGTTACAGCAAGTACCTGAGTACATTCAATGGATGTTATATACGAAACCAGGGTGCGAAAGATTACAGAGCTCAAATCACTCTGTACTTGCTTATTTTACTTTTCATAATTTACAGACTTTACCTTTTTAAATATGTTTTTCCCAGTATTCCTCAAAGAGTTCAGAAGGAAATCCCCTGCTCCATGTTACAGAAAATGGAACATGTCACCTCAACATTTAGAATTTGTTTATTTTTGCATTATACTCTTATCCACTAAAAGAGAATTATGTTTTAGAATGAGTAAGACAATCCATAAAGACTTTTAAATATCCTTAAGCCTAGTTATCCAATATCCCAGCAACACATATGCATACATGAGTCATCCTGATAACAAGTTATATAATGACAATACTCCTAAACTAAGGGCAAAAGCCAGGCATTCTTCAATCGGTTCCATTCTAGCAGGTAAGGAGAGTGGCTTTAAAGGTGATTATACCTCAACTAACAACCGAACACAGGTATGATTGCCCAGTGTGCTGGCATCCACATATAAAGTGTAAGAATGTAGACTGCTGATTAAATAGAATTCAGTTACTGAATGAAGTTGACCATGAGAACAACAATCTGAATCCAAAGTGAGAAGGCAAGTTAAAAAGACACCATGTCAGCTGATGGTGGAGGAAAAGGGTTCATTCACCTGTCAACTGCCAAAGGTAGCCTGTGTACCCAAGTTCCAGGCTTCTTCCTCACGAACTGTCAGCCCATCACTACAATTTCCAGTTCATAACAGCTTGATTCTAGTTCCAAACTGACTGATGACATCTTACTTCCCTGGGAGACTGCTAGCGCTCATCTGTAACAGCTGCACAGGGATATTTTCAAACCAACTACTGTACCAAAAAGAGAGCAAATAAAACAGCAGGCATTCTCAAACAAGGTGAAACTCCAGCCGATTGTTTTCATTTCTGACAAAGGTCTCTTCCAGTGCTCTTTTGCCCAAACCAAGAGGAGTGACTTCCTGTAATGGCTTCAGGCATCTGAGCCAGTGAATTCAGCCTCTAAAAAGCCCTTGAATACTGATCAGCCTCAGTAAGTGTCTAAGTCAACTTTCAGGGGGAAAGAGATGGCCCTGGTACACATTAGTCAATGGACAAATATTTGATAGATGTTGAATTAATAAATGCCTTGTGCCTCACACATACAAGTTGCCTTAAAGTAAAACTAAATCTCAGGGCAAATCATGTAGCAGAAACAGTACTTGACCTGCAGTGATGAGGTTCTATTCCTGTGTGACACTGGGAAGGCACATGACAGGTACTTGGTCTGTCTATTCAGCAGTGTCTTAATTTACAAAACAAAGGATGTGGACAAACCTCTCAATTCAAAGGATTTAAAACTGAACCTACAGACATTTGAGGGATGCTGTGCAAATGCATCTAGGTTGTGGCCCTAATTTTAATCAGAGAAGCTCTCATTTTATCTTTTTTTTAATTATATATATATATATATACACACACACAGAACATGGAATTGGGTCAGACCAGCTGGAAGCAACTCTAATTGCAGCCACTTATTAACATGGGCAAGTGACTTCAACTCTCCATGTTCCAGTCTCCTTGCTTGTGTACAGAGGACAAAGATGGCACCCACCTCATAAACTCTCTATCTCATTTAATCCATGCAACAGTCCTACACTAAACACTCGGAACACTGACTTGCATATGGTATGAGCTCAAATTTCACACAATAACTATCATGTTGTCATCATCATCACCAGAGAGAAATCTCATAGGAAAGATGATTTGAAGTAATTTCTTCATTACAGTGATGCTCCACTATACAGAACACATGGAAAGCTTCAAAGGAAAAATATTATTTAAATTTCACAGACCAGAATGATATATAATCTATACAAAAAGTGGCTTATAAAATTAAAAAAGCATCAAATAATCAGATTAGAGAAAGAATTTTCCATTTAAAATTTATATTTGACCATCCTAGGCAAATTTTCAAAGAAATAACTTTGTTACATGCGAAGTAATTAATAATTCACTATGGCATTAAAATTTAGGGTCAAGGAGAAGTCATTTTGTCAAAACATAAATTATGAAGTAACCATTCGTAATAACTATATATAGCTTGAAAACTAAAGTTCTGAGTAGACGCTATTATATCAGAAACAATGGAAGTAACAGTCTCACTAGGTTTTAAGTATCATCATGCCTGACGTTACTTCTTTATACTATATCTTATGCCAATAACATATTTTCCAGTATAAATTATAAATTCAGGTCCTTTCTACAAAAAGCACACAGGGTGCTCCGCGGTGGGATGAAATCTGTAAGAGCAGCTGATTCTTTCAGCCCCTGTGCCGCCTGCCATGACACCCAGTGAAGGAGCCTTGCGCTCAGCTCTCTGCTCCCAGGGCCACCCCTCACCGTGGCGCCAGACAGTCTCTCCAGAAGTGTGAAGTGTGCCAACTACTCAACTGGACAGCCCCAAAGAACCATACTCGGGGGTCTTTGCTTTTTATTCTCAGCCTTGGTACTTTCATTTCACCAGAGATAATTTAAAAGATTCTGGGGCTTTAAAATCCTAGTTTGAAGATGACCAAGAGCCCTGGAGGGTATGAGTGACCATAAACACTTTCTAAATATTCCAGTTGGAATGACTGTTCCTCCGAGTGGTCCTCTTTTTATTAAGGGTAACAGCACAACCAAGCCAGAGTCAGTCCACATAAGGGCCAGTATGTTTCTCCTTCCTGTGGTAATAATCTGCTGCCCCAGACTGGCACATTCCATCCCTTGTACGTGATTCAGAAGGAGGTCCAGGCAGGAGGAGAACGAGATCAGTGTGAAAGGCATCAACGATGCAAAACTATCCCCTCTGATTAAGGACTGCTAGAGAGCAGCTGCATGCCAGGAAATTCTATTTGCTTCAACATATATTGGCTCAAATTGTAACATTTCATATCCAGTTCCTTGGGCTAATAAGTTATTTTTACCACTATAAAAAGTTCAGGGGTGGTCAATCTACTAAGAAAGCAGGGCAGATAGGAATCTGCCAGACAAAATAAAAGCATTCCAGACTGAGGATCCAGCAAATAAAAAGTCAGTGTTGTGTAATAGCATATCATTCTAAGGGAAAACACAAGTGGTTTGGGTTTTACAGCAAATCGGGTAATTTTTATTGAGAACGTAAGCCGGGGAAGAGCTTGTTGTAAAGTCTGTTTTTTGTCAATAGGGAGACATTGAAGAACCCTAAGCATAAAAACTCCTTATCTGGAATGACATGTTTTAGAAAGATCACTGTAGAAGCAATTGTTTGGAAAGGGGATGGATGGACTGGGAGGACGCAGCTCCTCGTTCCTCTAGGAGAGGTAACGAGGCCTTTCATCAAAGCACTGCCTGTAAAAATGGAAGCAAGGAAATTTTACAAAATGACAACACAGACTGCTGAAAATTTCTAACAGAAATCACACCAAACAGCAGTGGGTCTTACAAAGAGAGATGGAGAGAAAGAAAAAAAATCACTTTGTAATCCTAAAGAAACTAAGTTGCATTTTAAATTATCTCAAACATTTAGCAACTATTCAAAAAGAAACATTTTATATTCCTTAGAACAGGAACAAGAGCTCTATATTCAGAAAATAGCTATTCATACAGGAATAGTATGAACAGATATATAAAAACAGGCGAAAGTTGCTCAGTTCATTTAAATACGCAGTTAGAGGTAGCTAAGCTAGGACTAAGATAGGATTCTAGAGTCTCTTTAAAATCCTTCATAAAAGGTGCAATTAAATTAGAAGAATAAAAGGGATGAACAGGAGTGGGCTTTTTGGAAAGCACACGTCCGTGCACGGGGTGACGTGATACGAATCAACAATCCCAGCTGACAGGACCAGACTCCCGATGAGGTATGACTGGCACGGGCACGATCTACGGCACAAAGGTTTCATCAACATCAGAGCTAAAAGATAACTCACCAGAGAGGCATTTAATGAAAGAGCCCCCAGAGGGGACAGAGGAGCAGGGAGCACCCTGTGAGAGAGTTACAGCCGCAGCGTGAGAGCAGCAGCAGGTGTGAGACTCCTCATGAGATGAGAAAGTATGAGTGACTCATCACAAGGCCCAGGCAGTGGGCTGGAGACCGTGGAAGAAGGAACAGGGTGGTACATGGGAGAAAAGGGGAGAGCAGGCAAGAAGGCCTAAGAGACAGAGAGGATGGCCAGGAGAAGACGCAAGGCACACAACTCAAACAGGCACCTGGAATACGCAGCCATCAGCCAGCACGCAGGACGGCCATTTCTAAGAACTGGACACAGGGAGAACAACAAAGGGGAGAGTTTCCCTGCTTATCTCTTGCCTGTTACAGGTCTGGTTTTCAGTGCATGATGGACAGGGAAGCTGGACCCTTAGAGGGGTCCAACTGGAGGGCATTTTCCCATATCCATCAATTCACACACACGCACACGCACATGCACACACACATCTGCAGAAATAGGCCAGAAGATGCTTTCATGGTGCAGATTTCCCAGAACAGAGCTCCTGAAACAGACATGAAGAGTTTTAATTGGCTAAGAAGGCCCACTACCAACAAGAATCTTAGGTTATAAAAAAAAATTAGGATCCCCTCTTCTAGGTATATATAAAGGCCAAGAGGACTGAGCTGGACTTGTTTCCCCACATCCTGGACTAGCAGAAAGAGAAAGGGAGAAGGGCAACTTCCCAGGGACAGGGGCTATGCACCCTCAAGCCTTCCCCTCTCTCCTGCATGGTTTTTCCACCCTTTTATCTTTCTAGAACCCTGAAGTCCATGTAGACACTGGGATTTCCTTAGGACGTTTTGATATTGATGTGGCTAGAACTATTAATAAATTCTTAATTTAAGTAAAAAAAAATACTTTTTTGTTGTTTTTTTTCACAGGTGAACACGGACAAAAATACTAAATGCAAATAAAACAACAAATAGGAATAGAGTATCTCTTCCTTTTAGGAAAAGGTCCAGAGAAGGAATTTCAGTCCAAATCAGTCTACTGGGCGATGGACAGTTAAAGGCCACTCTATGGAGAGAGAGCTCACAGGCGTATGTCAGTAGAACACAGCTCACCCCAGACACTGAGCAACCCTTCTCCCCATCCCTGTGCATCACTTAGCTTTAGCAGTAATTCCTACAGCTAAGTATTGGGTTAAATAAAAGGAAGTACTACTCTATGGTATATATATCAGGTATGGATTTTGTTACCCAGATCATCAAAAGATTGGAAAAATATGAAAATATGCAAGTTTACAGATGGCACCCTGACAATGGGTTATTATGAGAAATTGACACATTTCAGCTTTATTATCTAGTTAAAGGCAAAACCAAAAACAAAAGCATACAGCCCATGATGACACTGTCAGAAAGACAATTAGGCTGAATGGAACAGTATGACGGTCCACATGTTGGCAGTGATGATGTTACAAGCACATTTTATGTTCAATTAAGCTTTTAATGGATTTTAACATGAGATTTCTCATTTTTAAACAGAAACAATTGCGCTTTCCTGAGTCTTCAAAATTAAAGTATCAAACTAAGTGTAAGTGCAAATTCTTTCACTGCAGATTCCTTGCAGCTAAAAAATTTGTGCCCTGGGCCCTTTGTCTCATGAGTGATTGACAACGGTGGCAAGTATTTCTGCTTAGAATCTCACCCTTATTCTCAAAGGTAAAATCCTTCCCTACTGAAATACTCAGGGCTGATGAATTAGTCCTAGTCTAATGAGGTTTTACCTTGAAAGAAGTTAAGTAACTACAGCTGATGGTCACTAGACATTACAAGCCCTCACTCAGTAATTGGGTTTATTAATTGAATCCATATGTGTTAAATGCCAGTTGTGTCTAAATCCAGCTGGGTGTTATACAAACAAACAAAATGTATGATAGGATCCCTAATCATCAGATGTTTACAATCAATTTGGAAACAGAGTCACACACTGAAGACAGAGAAGAATGAGCACACAAAAGTTTAGGGAACAGAGAATGTGAAACAACGTGGGCTCAAAGGGTTTTGGGAAGGGATGATTAATAGGGCTGGGAACGGTTAAGAACGCCTTTGCCAAGGAAGTTGACTTGACCCAGACATGAAATACGACTAAGATTTGCCAAAGCAGCAAGAACACTCCAAGCACAGAGAACCCTACAGCAAAAGATTAGTGTCAATAACCAAATTTAGGCAGTAAGGAGGCAGATAACTGGCCTTTTGGATTGAAGGGCCCAGAGGGGTAATCCAGAGACAATTTGGAATGTTTTTACATTTAGAGACTGATGATGTACCTTTAAAGTCAATCTAAAGAATTCAGATTTACTCCATAGGTAGCAGGCAACACTGAAATTCTTTTTGTTCAAATTACCTACTTTAATGCAGTCAGAATTCCAATCTGATTCATAAGGGAAAATCTGTCTCTTGCCAGACTGACTTAGTCATTGTTGGTTAAACAAGGCACACCGAGAGCTGCTCTTGGGGAGGCAGGCCTTTCGCAGGCCTCCTGTGAATTAGCCAGAGAGGAAGAGATGTGTGAAGCAGCGGAGCTCAACTCCCAGCAGAGCCCAAGCATGTGCAGAAATTTACAGCCACCAGCAACAACCTCGCTTTACCAAAATAAGGTCCTTGGGGATAAGTTTCAAGTGTAATTTCAGACTATCCCCAATTCTCAGTTCACTACCTGATCCCTTCTTATTAATGATGGATTTATTATTGTAAATTGCAGAAGCTACTGTCTAGAAGCAATGAGATCCAGCATAAAGGATTTGGGGTTTGAAAGCAGACACGCTTGACTCAGCTATTTTTTAGCTATATGGCTTCAGACCAGTAACTTCCCTAAGCCTCAGATTTCTCATTTATAAAACAGAGGTAATAATACTAACTTGCACAGTTGCTGTGAAGATAAGTTAAAAAAACTTGCCTAGCTCCTTTCCTGGTAATATAATGTAATAAATAGTTCATCCTACAGTACTAGTATTTTATTAATCAATGGTTGAAGATTCATAAAGGTAAATGAATAGCATGTGAAAGTGAAATTAAGAAGCAACCTCATCTATTTTATTATTATTACTAGATATCATTAAAACAGCATCATGTCTTAAAATAACTTATTATATTTTGACTAATAACATTAAATACCTAGTATCTATGTAAAGTGATACCAAATCTAAAATGCAGTCTTTTTTTACCTTATTATTAAAATTAAGATACATGCAGAGCTACTCTCATCTTAGTATAAATTAGAGAAAAAAGTAATTTTGAAAACTTCTCATTTTCAATCTCTTGGACCTGTTCAGTACATTGCCTCTGAATTCCAAATATTCTATTCTCTCCTAAATGTTGTCATATATTTTTAAACAGAACATCAAGGAATGTTCTAAGAACACATTTTATAGGTACATATTGCAATACACTTTAATTTTCTAGCTCCATGGAAAAGAACTGCCAAGATCTTATATTTATCTGGCATAGTCGATGCATTTACATTGATATTAACAATAATAATTTAGAGTTGCATACATCAAGTCTCTTTTCCCCCAGCGCTGTCCCATGTATCATCAAATTTAGACAATTACCAAATTCATATCACAGCAGGACTGTAGCAGCATGACCATACAGCGTAGAATAGCTGGTGGCATTATTAACCAAAACATACCCACAAGTCATATCTTTTTCACAAAAAGGAGAAAAACTTTGTCCATAGTTAAAGATGATTATATCTGTAGTATCAACCAAGTCACACGAAACAGTGTATGTAAAGCACAGCATCTCAGAAAAATGACAAAAGCCACAAAATGCATCAGCTTGATTAGTCCAATTCCACTCAATCAGCTTCAATAAATATAAAATTACTCTTGAGGGTTTATCCATTCCTCACCACTGATCAAATGTACGCATTATTTCATGTTACCATGCCATTTAAGATCTCTCTTTCTGTAAACATTTTCAACCCAAGAGCATTTATTATTCAGCTGTCTATCTATCTAACTATCCATCTAGCCAGCCAGCCAGCCAGCCAGCCATCCAAACCTGAAGTCAAATAAATACATATACTGAGTACCTCCTATATGCTAGTCCTTCTGATAGGCTCAGGTGATACAAATGTTTACAAGACAAATATTTTCTCCTATCTCAAGGTGCTTACAGCCCAGTGGGAAAAACAGACAAGGAATGAGTTGTAATAAGTCTTAAGAAAGAAGCACAGAACAGCAGTCATACTATTTATTCAACAAATAAATACATGTATAATGCTTCACTAGTTTTCGGTTGTAAGTTCTTTTTTTCCCCTTGACTCAACAAAAAGAAACTGCCTTAATGAATTAATTAAAGTAGAACATTTCGCTCAAGCTTGTATCTCTGGCTGACCATCAGCTACCATAGAAATAGCACTTAAGAACACCTTATCACAATGATTCCACCACTAAATACAAGATAAGATAATGTAAAATTGGGGAGGAGAATACATTTTCTAAAGAATCTTGCACATCCACTTACATCATGCTTTGAAATTGTGTGTCCTCTGTGTAAAGACAAATGAATTAAACGCTTTATGATGAAGTTTCTATTCAGGTCTGAGTTCAGTCAGAGGTAAAGAAAAATAACCGATAGTTGTTCTCCCAGTATTTCAAATTAAATATCTATAAAGAGAAAGAAAATGTGTTTAGCATGCAATCAGTATCCTTAATGATTTAGCTACAATTATCTAAAGCCTAGTTGAAGAAAGCATGCCTCATAAAACATGATCCATTTAATTACATTAAGTAATGTTTAAGCATTAAACATTAATGAGTAAATCATTACCTTGATAACAGAAGTAGTATCAACTCCTTTAAACATAGTGGTATTTATACTGATGCCAGAAATCTGGTCCCAAACTTGTACCAACTTATTTAACCTTAGCTAGGGCACCACTTAATTCCGTGTGTGTGCTTATGTGTGTGTTTGTGTGTATATGTACAAAATAAGTTTTTTGAAGTATCATTTTATAAGAAAATAGGAAAAGATCTATCACAGTGACATCAATTTATTTCCACTGACCCACAGATAATTCTTTTGAAAGATACAGTAATTCTATAAAATATATACTGATACATAACAAGACTGATTAAACTATAATGTGATATCCATGAAGTATAAACATTTTTCAGAGAAATAAATTGCTTACCACCTCAAATGCTAGAAAGATAACTTAAATCAGTGGTTAAGAAATATCCAAGGAGTGGATTTCCAGTTCCACTTCTTAGAGATTCTGATTCAGTCAAGTTTGCAGTGGGGCCAAGAAATCTGCATTAACAAATATCCCACATATTTCAGAAGCACACAGACTATCAGTGGCCTGAACTTTGGGAAACACTGTGCTTTATACCCTGGAAAATCTCAAGAAGAGTGGTTAAATATTCCTTTAGCCTATTTGCTCCAGGATCTTATTGTCACAGAATGCTTACCATTTAATAAAAATCTACAATCAAAATTATTGGTTCCCCTGTGTTTCTGCTCAAAGTGTGAGAAATACCTGCCACTGACAGACACAGTTACACCTCAGCTCATAAAGAACAAATGAGAACCCAACTGGTCAGATCAGATGACTGAACACTCCATCCCACCACGAGTGTCCTCGTGAAGTCGTCTCTTCTCTGCCCTTCCTCTCCCAAGGTAAAAGTTCACTGCTCTGAGTTTCAACTGCCCATCAAACTGGTTTAAGTAGCACAATGCATTTTTCACACAATATTCAATGTAAGTTTGCCAAATTACATTAAGGCATATCATTTTCATATTGGAAATGCTATGAATTTTGCAAGCAAAAATTAGATGTAAGCATCTGACTTTAAAAAAGAGGCCAAACTTGAGAGCCCATGGCCAAAATTCAAAACCATTAGCTGTATAGATAAAACTGAAAACAGAGAGTTCACACAGAGTTTACTGCACATTCATTTTAATCTATAAGAATGTATATGGGTTTACAAAAATAAATCATGATACGATGTCTCTAATAGAAATGAAAGCAGAATGTAGATTTCCAGTACAGTCTACATTTAACACGACACAATCAGCTTGCTGACATCTTAACGGTAGGTGTGCAGATTGCTTCTTCTTTTACCTTTTTCCTAAGGAAACATTTTAAGTTGTAGGAGATTTCAGAAAAGTACACCATCATAGTTTATGATGAAGGGAGATGAATTTAGTTCATAAAAACTGATCTGCAGCTTCTCAGGATTTATTCCTATTATATCATATATGCTCCTTTCTTCCCCACTTCACCAGCAGTCATGCAAATTCAAGAAAAGTGACTTAGCAGTAAATTAAATTAAATGGAAAAAAAAAAAAAACTAGACATTCATGTGGCTTCTAGATGTGTCCTTTAAAAACCCTTACTCTGGCTGATTCCAAACACTTAGACAAATTAATGCCTGTCAGATGAAGTGTATAATGCTTGAGGACACAGTCAGGTTTAAGCATGGTTTGCCTTTGAATGATCCTTTCTATTCACTCATCGCCTTCTGTATAATTAATAGCCACTCTCCCAAATCACATGCCAGTTAATGAGATGCAGATAAAGGCTTAAAGGTCTCTACTGCAATTCAGTCTTAATGAAAGTCAATATCCTTTTGCCAAGAAAGCCCAGATCACATTTGGCTTTCTCAGATAATTAGGATGGTTTTACGGAACCAAATAGTAGCAGTGAGTGGTAAATATTAGATCTTTTAACTAAATGCTGTATTTAGACAGAAGAAGAACACTCGGGAGTAATTTTTAATTTCTACAGAAATAAATGTGTGTCATTGCCTTCAAAGGATATGTAAAAAGAAGCAAGGTACACAAATATGTACACATCTATAACAAATTATATAAATATTTTTTATCAAGTATGATCATTTGAAAATAGTCTTTATTCTTATTACTTGATGCTTCTTGGATCAAATGGTGACTCTTTAGATGGTATCACAGGCCCTCCAATAACTGATGCCACCACCCTTCAAACTCTTTTCCTCACCCTGCATAAATATGGACTGGGAAGTTAAACACACTACCCTGTATAATCAGCCGCATTCCCACTCTTCATCGACTCATGTATCCTGAACTGCAGCTCATGCCCTAAAATGTTCTTCTCTTCCGTCCCACCAATGACACATCAGAGGACCAGCTTTTGCTAGGAATTCTTCTTAGGCTTTGCTCTGTGGTCATTAACCCTGCCTGAGCCAGATGCCTAAACACTTGATTAAAGTGTTGCCCAAGAACCATCTTCCAGCTCTATCCTCAAACCAAATATTGTCCTATTGATTCTGGGAAAAGACTTCCAGCAGCTAGAGCCTCTTCTCTGTCCTCCCCAGGCCCCGGGCACCTGAGTCATGCAGCTTTTTCTGCGATAAATTTGATTTTATTCAGTCAATCTCGTTTTGACAAATAAAATTACCTGAAGAGAGAGATATTGTTTCCATTTTCCTTCCCCTCTGCTCTTTCTTAATGATAAGAATTAAAGGAGAGGAATTCTAAGGGGGGAAAAAATCTATACAAAAATATCTGTACAAAAAATTCTGCTTTTTATGGCTCACTCATTTATCTTTTATTAACCTTTTAATCTCTAAAATCTAATCCTCAATTTTGAGAATTACTATAAGCTGCATTTTAAAAATATTGTGAGGTCAAATGGGAAAGACTCTATGAGGTTCCACATATAAATTCTGAACAATTTTAACAAAAGATAATTGGTTTTCAATTCTGAAAAATAAAGAAAATTGAAAGAAGTCAATCTGGTTATTTTAAGCTAGATTTAAGCCATTTCCCATCCCCATATACAGAAGAACCCTTTTGTTACAGACATGGAGATACACCATGGATCAGACCAACCCCCAAATGACCACACCTTCAAGTGAGTTTAAGCTAGATTTCTGATGTTTCTCCAAACCACTGTTTGAATCATGTCAACCTCAGAATTGGCTTGAGTTTCATACTTAATTAACGTATGGGGGTACTTATTATGTGTGGAGCACATTAACCAGAGAATCTGTAAGAGAAGTATAGCATTTTTATTTTACAGATTAGAACACTGAGGGCAGTGGAGGAGTGAAGTCTGATTTTAAACACAAGCCCTTTGAGTATAAGATGAGTGTTTTTTCCATTACAACCTTGTCACCCTAAATTGGTCATATAAATAGAAGATGGTCAGAATCATTCATTTATTGCCTTCTTAAATTGCTTTCGACTCAAGTAACACTAGACACGTTGAGCCCCTACACAAGGAGTCCTTTGACTTAAAGTATAAAATTACTCACAGTGTCCCCAGTGTAAGACAGGCAACTGGTCACCAAGAGAGAAACTAAAGGCCGGTGCAGCTTCCTTCTTATTGTTACCTCTTTTTGCCTTTTTTCTTTTCCTTTTCAGGACCAGAGCTAAACATGTTTCAAGAAAACTGACTTAAGTTATTACAGACTCTCCCTCAAGTAGCCACTGAATAAAACCAAACATTTTTATGGAACTGAAAAAGCCCCTATTTAGTAAAGAATTCCTGATGAATCTGTAGACTCCATAAACTCCAAACTGACTGGATGGTCTATCTTGGGAGTCTTTCCGTTTTGATTCTTTTTTTTTACAATGTACTAAGCCCCAAATAAAAATATCCATATATTATTGAAACTGTATCATTACATTAACAACTTATTATCTATTTAACGCTTCTAACAGCCCTATGACTTGGGTCTCATGACGGCCCCACTTTCAGATGAACACACAGAAGTTTAAGAGAGACGAGGGTTGCTGCGCAAGCAGGTTGAGAGCCAGGATGCAAACCTGGGCAGGGCAGCAAGTTGTGCAGAATGACCTGCCTACCTGTTGAACTGAACACTGAGAAATGACACGCTGATTATGGTCATTTACCACACAGACCACCCTGTTACATACAAGGCACCGGCTAGTTTCCAAAGATAAATTTACTTGAATGAACAGATTAAACAGAAAAAAAATATTCCACCTCCCGAATACCCGTCCAAGTCTCTGCATCTGTTACCCTCCAGCCATGTGGCATTTCTAATATTTCAAAGAAAATTCCTCTTTAATAGCCTACAGTGCATTTACAGAACAACATCTAGAAGAAGCCATGTTGTCAGAAATGTTAGTGTGTTCCCTTACATTTTTACAAGTGTGTAGAGATCTCTCTCCATCAAAACATGTTTCTGATGGATAGAATCCAGAATGCACAGAATATGAGAAGTTAACCATAGTCATAGTAGTTGAGTTAGTCAACTATTCCTCCCTGAATAGCTTTTCTTTGGGGGGGGGGCAGTAATTAGGTTTGTTTGTTGTTCGTTTGTTTATTGGAAGTACTGGGGATTGAACCCAGGACCTTATGCATGCTAAGCTTCACTCCACCACTGAGCTATACCCTCTCCCCAGAACAGCATTTAAAACAAGAATTTAAGACTCTGATCTCAGTAACTGAAATGTTTTTCTACCAGCAAATTTTACAAGAGACACATGGTATTTTATAATATAAAACAAGGACTTGGTGACCCCAAGAGAGGCACCCCAACGCTTCCTTCTTTACAGCTGCAACGAATAATTACTGGAGAAGAAAATGTTTGGCAAATGCGGAAAGAAATTACCCTTTGTCAATTATATGTTGGAATTAGTAACCTCCCAACTACTTCAGGTTTCTCCTTGAAACCTGTCAATTATCTTGTTTCAAAGAAAGAAGGTAACACTGAAAACTTTTTTTCAACCACTCTCAGAAGCAATGTATTAATAAACAGTGTGTTTAAATGGAACAATGGCAAGGCCCACTGTGGCACCAAAACGGCATATGATAACTAAAATCAAGGCGTCCACAAAGGAAGTGCATACGGTATTTAATTTAACTGTCAGTACTGACAGGGCAAACTTTAGAGGAGCTGCACAGAACTTAGAAGTTCTTCAATAAAATGACATGTGACATTGTGACAGTGTCACAGATTTTAAAGCTGGCTGTTATGGACTGAATGTGTCCCTCAAACATCCCTATGTTGAAGCCTCAATCTAATGGTATTTGGGAGCTAATGAGGTCGTGAGGGTGGAGCCGTCATGATGTAATGAATTAGCTCTTTTACAGAAACAGACACAGAAAGAGGCTATCTGCAAGTCAGAATTCTCAGCAGGAACCAAAGTGGCCCACACCTTCGTCTTACACTTCCAGCCTCCAGAACCATGAAAAATAAATTTTTGTTGTTTAAGCCACCCAGTTTAAGGTAATCTCTTACAGTAGCCCGAGCTGACTAAGATACTGACTGTCAAAATCCTTGGAACACATCTAGCCAAATTCTGCTTATTTTAAGGTTACAGATTTAACTATTTCACACGTAACATCACTTGCCCAAGGTTAAACGACAGTATTAGAAATTGATCTGAAAACCAGATTTCTGACGCCCACTTCAGAGCTTTCTCTATGAAAAACCATGCGTCCACACCACCGCCCAATCTCTTTCTTCTTACTCCTGAAACGCAAACTCCTCTTAAATCCAAGTCTGCTAACACTCATCTCCCGAGAATTCATACCAATGTTTAAGTGCGTAATAAAAAACTAAAAGGAAAAAGAAATTAAATACATGTGTACTGAGGGGTTGGAGGTGTGGGGCGGGGTCATCTGCTTCAATGACAGATCTCTCATGGACTGGTTCTGGTTACAAGTATGCTGTCCTGGGCAACTATCCCAACACTGCAGACACCCAACGGACAGAGGGCTGGAGAGGCCTCATCAGCCAATCACCCACAGAGATGATGGGGAAGGTCCTGCTCTCTCTTCTTGATGATTCCAGAACCAAGTTGCTCAGAAAGCCTCCCTTGGCTGCCCAGCTCCCTCAAAGGAAACGCAGCATCCTAACAAGGGATTCTGAGCCTGCACCGGTCGGCTTGCTCCCCAGGATGTCACGGATTCCACACTACGATTCCTAGCCTTGCTCACGCCCCTGCGGTCTCACTGGCCTGCCCGTCAAGCCTCTGATGACACCAGGCCTGCTGCCGCCACAAAGCCTCTGGACTTTCTCCACTTGGAACACTCTTCAGGCGTTCACAGGCATCACTACGGTGCTTCCTTCAGGTCTCCGCTTACGTGTTCTCTCAGAGAGAGCTTTTTCTTGATTTGTCCTTATAGCACTTGTCAGCACTTCACAGAGAATATTTGTTTGTTGGTTTGCTGCCTGTCCTTCTGAACTAAAATGCAAATTCAAAGAGGGCTGGGATTTTTTGGTTTTCTTCATTTTGGAATCTTTAGCACCTAAAACTCTTCTTGGCATATAATAGGCATGGAAATTTTTGAACAAATAAGGTTAATATGTAAAGCTTTTGTTAATACTTGTACCATATTTATGAAAATGTCACACTGAAATGAAATTTTAGAAAACACTGACCTACATCATTTTGTGGGCTGGCTGCCAAGGGATTAATTAGTTCCAGGGTATCAGCATTTGACTTGCCCCTTGCAGATTGGTTTACTCACTCATTCAGAAGTTATTTACTGAGAGCCTACTATGTGCCAGGCAGATAGGTAACAGGAGCTGGAGATACAGCAGTGAACAACGCATATTTTAAAAAAATCTCCTGTTACGAATTTATATTCTATGAATTGCCAGAAGAAAAGTCACATCCCAGTCACCTAATCTTCGATGAGATTTGAACTACTACTTTTAACCGGAAAGACACAGGAGCAACAGAAATAGACCTAAGCAGAGACGGCTCCTGGCCTGTGTGTGGCCCAGCAGCCCAACGGTTTCTAGTACCTGCCACCCATTCTCCACCCTGCCCAACAACACAACACTCACACATACAGCTCCTGCTGACACAGTGCAGCCACCAGCACCGACAGCTGTCTTTCAAACTGCAGCCGAGAAAATACTCAAGGACTAGGGCCCTGATGGCAAAGCAAAAGCATATCTTCAGCCCCTGAGGCTGACAGGGACAGTCACAGTTCACCATGTTTAGACTGGTAATAAGGCAGACACCAACACAGCATTCTCATGGAACATGTAAGCATTTTTTTCAATTAAAAAACTAAAACTGTAAATTGGTAGATACGACAGGCTCTAAATGATTTTTGATAGCTGACTGAATGTATTTCAAAAAACACATCCATGTTTGGATGACAGAAAACATAATGGGGGACAAAACCAAAGGTTAAAATAAGAATCTTTTGCGTTTTCAGGTACAGATCTAAAAGTTAAAAAAAAAAAAAAAAGCAAAGAAATGTTTACACTGTGAGCAGCTTCATAGCTCAAGAGTTAGGGTTTGCACAGGAAGGAATAAAGACTCTTCACATTAATTTGAATTTTAAACACACCAGAATTACTAATAACCTGTCTTATATCAGTAATTAAGATTATTTCTAAAGTGATTAAGATTCTGCACATACTATTTGCTGTACACAGGGGGAGAAAATCATACCAAACAACTCAATCCTAGACTGTTAAATAATGGCTGTTAAAATAAGGAGACTTGGAGACCACGCACTGCTTCCAGCTGGGAACTGCACATAGAAAAGAGGCACGAAGTACTGTCAGGGATGGACGGGGAGTTATCGGAATCCTCCACGGTACACAAGGGTGCACACTTGAGCTACGCTAGCCCCTTGCCTCAGGAAGGTTATAATTATTCTCTTTCCTGGACCACCATCACCTTCTCCTACCATCTTCTTCCTAAGTGAGGCAAGGTGGGGGCGGGGAGGCTGCGGCAGCAGTACCTGCTGGGAATTTCACCTTGTCCAAGGACACACCGCTGTCCCATACAAATATGCACAGTCAGAGTCAAATCAGACCTGCAGTCAGTCACTCTGGGATCACACGGCCAGCAGGTACACCAGGCTCTCTTCTCCAGAAGATGCTTCCAGCCCACACAGAAAGTCTGGCTCCCGAAGAAGGAGCTGAACTATTATCTCATTTTCATCCAGCACAGACTTTCCTGTTGCCCACCTTGTCTGGTCCTGACTGGCACATACGTTCTGAGAGGTGAGGATGGAGAAACTAAGCTCACAAATTTTTCATCTCAAGTGAATGACAGGAGGACACATACACACACAGCATCACTTCTTAGTGTTTTACAAACTCTTAAAGAAAATTAAAAATAAAAACCCTGACATTTTATATAACTCAAGATCAGCTGAACCGATTCTGTAAAAGAAAATGAAAACATGTATTTTCTGAGTCAGATAACATCAGAAATATTCAAATGATGACTAAGGACAAGTAACACCAAGCAGAGGATTGTAGACTCTGTTCAGTACTGCTCTGGGCTCCAACCCAAACACAACTAAAAATAGGTCAACTTAACTGCTGAATAGAGGGCTGCATTGTGAAAACCGGCTGAAAAATGACTCCTCAATGTCATCTGCTAGTTATTTTCCCACTACATCACACTTCACTAATATGCTAATAGTACATGCTGTGACCAGAATAGTGTTGAATTTTATACCAACCCAGAGAGGAGCAGCACAAACATTAGATGTGGCCGTTCGTCCTGGCTTTGAAACTAATGGGTCACATTGAAGTCACACCCTTTCTTTTAGCTTCCTCATCTACCCAAAAAGAATTTGAAAAATGGTTGTTGTGCCCACCTTAAAAGCAGAGATATTCACCAAGGCAGTGGATGAAAACAGCTTCATAAATATTAAAACGCTACAGAGATGTAAGGCATTTGCAAAGGCTACAATCCACATCCCTCGCCTGAGAAATAAAAGAAGGTTGTAGTTTCCCTTAATAATCAACACTATTCTAACCCTTGGCTCAGCACAGAGGTCATCTCTCCCTATCACCCCACAGTTTTGCTGGACTGATTATAAGCAATTGTCAATTCTGGTCATTCTGGCCTCACCATTGAAGCTGGCACCCTGGCAGCCTCGGTGAGTTTCCTAGAAACCACCCTGAGGTGAGCAGAACTGTGGAGCACAGCACGTACCACGGCCCCACCTGAAACTGGCTGTTCTGGAACGGCTACCAACACCCAAGACGACTGTCTCCTAGTTCACAATCCATGTGTCCTAACCTCTCAGAGTCAATCTACCCTTCTAGATAACAGATAATTCTAGACAATGCCTCTCTTTCTGCTGGAGTTTTAATTTTTTATTGAAGTACAGTTTGCAATGTTGTGTTAATTTCTAGTGTACAGCACAGTGATTCAGTTATACACACACACACACACACACACACACATATATATTCCTTTTCATATTCTTTTTCATTATACACCATTACAAAGTATTGAATTTAGTTCCCTGTGCCATACAGTAGGACCTTGTTATTTGGAGTTTTAATTTGAATGCAACCCTTGAATCCAGAACTGCCACTGAGTTACTATATACAAAAGAGTCAGAGTCTAGCTACTTAATATCGTCATCAAAGAAGAGGAAGCAGGACTCCTTTGCCTGACCAGAGAAAAAAGGCTGGTGTGGTTGGAAAGCAGAGGGCAGGGACAGCAAGGCTGGACGACAAATGCAGGCGGGGGAGATCTTGTAGGCTGCAGAAAGGAGCTGGGTCTTTATTTTGTTTGCTATAGGAAGTAACCGAAGAGTTTTAAGCAGAGGAGTGACAGGTCATGTTTATAATCAGAAAAAATAAATACATCTTCATATTGGAGACGAGCCTTGAGGAATTAGCAGGCTTTGGTAATCCCTCCGGTAACAGGTGATGCCAGCCTAGATGAGAGTGTTGAGAGGGGATGTGGAAAGCAGATATTGTGGGGACCTTTAGGAAGCAACAGCAGAAAGACTTGAGGACGGACTGAACTCAGGGAGTGAGAGAACACGAGAGCTCAGGAATGGTGCGTGTTTCCATGTGCAATTGGCTGGGAGTAGGGCTATGTACTGAGATCAGAAGGTCAAAGGCAGGGGATGGTGCAGAAGGTCATGCATTTAATCGTGGAGGTTTGCGTCTTGAGTCTTGACTGCAGTGATGCCTTTGAGATCAAACAGTTGATATGGGAAAGAGAACAGAGTAACTGACAATGGAAATCTTCTGAGACCGTGGAGGATACAGGAAACAAAGCCCAGATGAAGAGACTGGTATAATAAGGCCAGGCCCCCTCCTACGTAACTGAGGGAAAAGTTGAAAGGATGGCTGCAGATACAGGTAGCTTCCTGATTTTGGCTGAGGGAAGCGGAGTTTCCATATGATGACTTTCATTTCCTTCTGAATGTAAGAAACAGGGTGATCTGTAGAAAATGGCATGCCAAATAAGAGAAGGTTTGAAATAGTTATTGAAAATTTTTTAAAAAGTATGTTGGTCAGAGAAATAAAGTACAGTTGTGATACAAGTTGGTATCAGATTGTGCTTTTATAAGAAAGTTTGGTTATAAAGGGAGTTATGATATAAAGTGTTAGTGAAATTGTAGACCACGGTATGGAGATACACATACACACACACACACACACACACACACACACACACACACACACACACAGAGAAATAACTCCTAGGTAAGAAGGGACAGAAGGCAAGAAAAGAACTAACAGAGGGAAAAGCAAGGAACAGTTGAATGATTATTCTGAAAGAAAAAAAATTGTGGTCAGAGAAGGAGCTATCTGAGGTAGTGTTTAAAATCAGGAACACAGAGAGATAAGTAAAGCCTGGAGCAGTTTAGTATTTTTAGGCATCAGAGAAAAATCCCAGGGCCACGTGCATCTCGTGCAGAGATGCACAGATATTAGATGAGGAGGTGATGACAACTGACTAATGATCCTTAAAAGGGGTAAGTGAGCTAAAATGAAAGGGTTCAACTCGAGAATTTCAGACCATTCTGAGGAATCATTTTCTCTATATTGCTACGGTTTCACATGAAAGTATTATACGAGATAATAGGCCAGTGTGAACACATTCGTTATTCTCTCTCAATTCAAGCCCTTTTATCCCCATTACTTAACCTCCCCTGCTTTTACTGACTTTATATGTTACAATTAGGAAAGTAAGCATTTTGAGCAACTTCAGCAATGTCAGAAGAACTAAATTTAAAGAAGGAAGGAAGGAAGCAATTACACTCTTTGGTGTATTCCATGCATTAGCTATAATTTCCATTGCCCATTTTCTGAAAACTCATGTCTGTACCATTTATGGTGAAAAGCAAGTCAGACTTGCCGCAATCAACCAAACATTCCAATTCAAGTCACTCTGGGAAGAATTTCAACTCACAACATGCTGCAGAAATGTTCTACTGGTTTAAGCACTATCCACTGGTAGACACAGTATTCAGAATAGCTTTGAACATAAATTATAATTTGACAACTCAGAACAATAGACCCAAAGTAAAATTATTATAGGGACAATCCTTTCTAAAAGAGTCTTCCTTATTCATGCTAACATGGGAGGTAGGGTACATAAAAATGTTCCATAAAGATCTGCCAAAGAGACTTCGGGGAAAAGTGAAAACCAGTTACTTCTTAAAACCATGAACAAATCTATTATTAAAAAATAATTAGTATATAAAACAACTGATTTACTAAAACAATGCTGATGCAAAGCTTCACATTTATCCAAATTATCACAGATTTTACATCGAGAGTTTTAAAACATTAAAACAAATAAGTCTAATTAAAACCAGAGTTGGAGTTAAATTACCCTTTTTATAATTTCCATTTTCTCATGTATTCAAGTAAAATGTCCAAATCCTTGCTCATCTCACCAGTCATCCTTTTAAAATAATAAAAATTATAAACTGACTTCAGCCATTCCATGAAAATAATCCACCTTTGAATTTTTTTATTTATTAAAAAGTGCACCAAGTAATAAAATCTCAGCATCAATGGCATTTTTTAAAGTATCAGGAAATAAATATTTTGGAGACACATTTTCACTTTACTTTTGGTCAAAAACCTTCAAAGACCCTCCAACGATCAGTAAGTCAAGTTTCACTCATTCATTCAACCATTTTAGTGAGTATCTGTCTGTTTTATGCCAAACCCTTACTGTCCTCCTGCAGATGAAGCCAAGCAGAGACAGGCCTATAAAACCAACCAAGGCAGCATAACAGCCATGCTGGAAAAGCTCGATGTGAGCTTTGCGAAAGAAGCTGGACAAACCTCTGTCTGTAGGGTGGCCAGGCTACACTGATGGGGGTCCCAGGAAAGCCATTTTAACTTCGACAAGTGGTTGTCTGCCGTCATAAAACCAGCTTTCTTCAGAATTCTCAGGACTAGGGATTTTCTAAGGTTTGTCTAAATGATATTACCAGCACCAGAAATGCTTAACCATTCAATACAACTCTATGGCAATGAAGTAGTCAAAAAAAAAGATACCAGGGAAGTTTTAAGGTACTATAAAGAAGTTAAAAAAAAAAAAGATTTACATCTATTATAATAACAGGAAAAACAGTACCTTGAATTGAACCAAAATGTGCATGAAAAGTAAAACTGTGATTGAAGAAAATTTTCAGATTTATTATAGCTCTCAGCATCTCTCCATACTGGTGACAGAGAAATCTTAATGCAAATAAGTCTAAAAATGCTATCTATGGAAACCACTTATATTCATAATCTTGCCTCTTTGAGCTGCACATTCAAACTGAATAACAATGAGCTCAACTATTCCAGATCATAAATATATGTTTATTGTTACTTTTCTCTATTTAACCAGATTGAAACTGACACATCTCACATTCTTTTACATGCAAATTAGGAGTTTCTTTGCTCTACTGAGTTATAATAAACATGAATGTGAAAAAATAGAGAAGAGAGTAATTGTGCTCAAATTGTTTATTCATAACATTCATATTTCAAGATGCAAACCATAAGTCAAAATATAAACTATAATCCCAGAGATAAAGTTAGGAAATATGAAGGAAAAGCATCAAAAAAGCAGCAACATTATGGATAGATGCAGAATGTTTCTTGTTTAGAAGCAAGAACAAACCACAATTGGAAAATGATGAGACTAGAATAGTTCCAACCATCTAACCAATATTATTTACATTTCTACCATGCAAAAATATCTAAGAAATATACAAAGATAATTAAAATTAAAATCCTGTTCGCAAGACGACTGACATCTAACGCTATAATACTAGGACACAAGTCGAACTATGAAGCAAAATATGGTAAGTCTCACGAGAGAGAGGAATAAAGATGTGTGTATGTAAATGGACTAAAGAGACCACATTTAGTTGGAGTTTATCCAGAAAGACTTCATTATAAGGGGCAAGATTCAAGTTGACCTTTGAATGATGGATAGGACTTTGCTATGTTTGGCTAACAAACTAGGATAATAAGTCATTTATTTAGGCTAGTATGGAAATATCAAGTTCTTTCTTTTATTCTTTCAGAGATTAATCTTTATATGTCTTTTTTTGCCATTCAAAAATAATCTCTCTCTAGAAGACATTACTTCTCTATTTCCTTTAAAAGAAGGCATTGAAAACAGTTTAACCTGGAGATTGTATGACTTAACATTCAAACTGTGTGGTTCCATCTTCTATTTACTTTTGATCTCCAGCAGAGCACTTACTTCTAACTATACCTTTTTTCTTTTTCTTTCTTTTTTTTTTTTAATTCTTTTTTCCTATCGGTAAAGATCTAAGAAAGCAGCCTCACTAGAAAAATAGGGCAACATAAAACTCAATGATGTCCTATATGAACGATAAGAAATAAAGTTGATGATTTTTCTGTCAGGTTTTCATGACATACTTTGAAATCACAATACCTTTTTTTGGTTTATTTTCAACTTTGATCTGCAGGTTAAAAATAACTGATTCTTAATTGGTTAATAAGTTGGATTTCTCTGAAGGTAGAACCTGCAATAAAGTGAAATGTAATGGACAACAAAAATGGTTTGACAAAAGCACTTAAGTTACAAAAATGTCACAGTAACCTGGGGACAGCTCTCTAATGCAGGTGTGGAGGCACCCACTTGAGGACCGCTTGCCTGCGTGCTCACTCTGGGCAAGAGTTCTCAGTCAGCTCCGCTCTCTCAGACACACAGTGGTCCCCAGGCAGACGTCCTACTCCAAAGAGAGGCCCAGCAGGAAACAGCCCTAGTTCTACAACGTTAGAAGAAATCCACACTGCCTGATTAGAATAATCAACCAAAGCTTTCACTCAAATACGGACAGACAACCAAGAGTCATCAGATTTCCAAGGAAACTCAACAACATAAGCAAGAAAGAACAGAAAAAAGTGCTACTTCAAGCTATAGGAGAAAAACACACAAACTTAAAACACTCAAATACTCAAGAAGGATATCATACTCACAAAAAGAACTGGATGCTCTGAGGAGAAGCAACCTGAGAACATTAAAAAGCACTTAAAAAGTTACAAGACTGTCAAGTTAAAGACCAACAGAAGGTCTGGAAGATAAATTTGAATATACTGCCCAAGATGAAAATCTGAGACAGAGGAAAACAGAAAGGTAAAATGGAGAATCAATTCAACAGGTAAAAGATCTGACTAATGAGCATTAATTTCAGGAAAAAGTAGCGGGAAAATGGAGTGGAGGAATATATCAAAGAAACAACAGTGGTGAAAAAAATCCCAAATCTGAAGGGCACAAGTATTTATATTGAAATGAATAGGAACCTAGACACGCAGATACATTATAACTGCATCCTGCCACGCAGGTTTGGTACATTTATATCCACGTTTAATCTTTCATTAGAGCCAAATAGGACCTTTCTCACTGTCATGAGGGAAGGGTAGCAAGAGGGAGTCAGATTTAATATAGACTTAATACATTAGCACCAAAATGAAGGTTAAAAACAGCAACAATGTGCACTATGAGAAGGGTTTTGTAGCAGTTCAGAGAGAAGGATGACTAACTGTTTAGCCCTTATATGCTGAAGATCATACAAAATCACTAGATTTAGTAAAAGAAAATTGATGAGATTAAAATATTCTCAGATCACCTGCATGTATGTGTACTGGTTTAACCCTTCTTGAATGAAGGTATACTATAAAATACTATTCTCAAAACTTTCCATGGTATTCTAATATATCTGAGTATTAGTTAAAGCAGTAGAGATTTCCCCGCTCTTATCTGCACCCTTCCAACTGTCTCTCAAAAACAGTCATCACATTAACAACCTTAAATGTAATTTCACACACCAACATAGCACATCTGAGTTTATCGCACATTGGAGAAAAACCTGAGAAATAATATTAGCTCTCAAAATGTGGAAAAGGAGTAATAAAAAACCAAAATATTACATTCATTCTCAAGCTACCTTTTCTACCCGATCAAGTTTATTTATACAGATATGTATTGCTTTATTATAATGACTCATATTGATACCAATTATTAAACAATCAAAAGCAACTTACACTAAGATATTTACGTACTTAATGTAATCCACACTTAATATCAAGAAGAAATTTTCATATATTTTGCTTAAATATACTTTTAAAATTAAAAGTGCAGAAAATACAGATTAATGCAAAATTATCTATGAATACTTAGACAATTTCAACATAAATAAAAACTTCACATAAATGTATAACTGTTTGGATTGTTAGGTTTAAAACAAACACTTTTTCACTTTAAACCCTGTAATTTTATATTTGATCGTGACCTAACTTTGGATAATAATTTCCTCATCTGGAGAAATCCTTTCTGGGAATACACTTACTTCCAAAATGAATCTTTAGGAAGCAGCTATAAAATGAGAAACAAAAATTTCTAGAAATGTTTATTTTTTTCCCCAAAGCAAACAAAAAAATTACTTCATCCATTTTACTTTATACCAGCAGTCATACTTCAAGACAGACACAGTTAAAGGCAAAAGCAGCAGCTGGTGAGTAACACAGGGATCCTCACAGAGGTGCAAACCCAGTCCAGCACTCCCACTGGACCTCCCCGAGTCAAGGTGTGCTGCTCGGGTGCTATTTGAGTTACTGCTGAGTGTGGGAAGACTGTTAAAAATAAGTTTTGTGGCTGCACTAATGTTTTTATAGTTTCACTTCTCTCAAAGTCTTGTTCTTTTTCTCTCAGAGAAAGTCAGAGCCTCTCATATCCACAGGATTCAAAAAAAGAAAAAGTGCCAGCCAGCTGAAGACTTTTAAAGAAAACTTATTGGCAAAGTATGGAAGTTGAGCCTCAATACTAGCACCATTGTTCCTTAATAAGCAGAGAAACTAAATGGTGCTGCTATGAACACTGGGGTGCATGTATCTTTTCGAAGTAGAGTTCCCTCCAGATATATGCCCAGGAGTGGGACTGCTGGATCACAAGGTAAGTCAGTTTTTTAAGGAATCTCCATACTGTTTTCTGTAACAGTTGCACCAAACTATATTTTCACCAACAGTGTAGGAGGGTTCCCTTTCCTTCATACCCTCTCCATCAATAGCCAAGACTTGGAAGCAACCTAAATGCCCCAAACGGATGACTGGATAAAGAAGTTGTGGCATATATATGTAATAGAATACTACTCAGCCCTAAAAAAGAATAAAATAATGCCATCTGCAGCAGCATGGATGGACCATTATACTAAGTAAAGTAAGCCAGAAAGCTTAAAAAATACTGTATGATATCACTTAGGTGTAGAATCTAAAAACAAAAGGACACAAATGAACTTTACAAAACAGAGACAGACTTTCAGATATAGAAAACAAACTTATGGTTACTGGGAAGAAGGGGGTGGGGAGGGATAAACTGAGAGTTTGAGATTTGTAGATATTAACTGCTATATACAAAATAGATAAACAATAAGATCCTACTGAATAGCACCGGGAACTACATTCAATACATCGTAATGGACTATATAAAAGGAACATACATATATAAATGAATCATTATGCTGTACACCAGAAATTAACACAACATTGTAAATCAACTCTACTTCAATAAAAAAAGAAGTGAAATTAAATTTAAAAAAAACCACCAGCTAGCTCACAGTGAAAATGTATGCAACAATGAATATATGTATGTTCATGTATAACTGAAAAATTGTGTTCTACACTGGAAATTGACACAACATTGTACACTGACTATAGCTCAATAAAAGAAAATTTAAAAAAAATAAAAATAAAAAACCCACAAGCATTTTGACATGCCCTGCCATCTTCGAGGCATTTTGTTGCATACTATGAGAAATTCTCCATTTTTATCTACCTTTCTCTTCTCCTGTATTGTCCAAAAAAATAAAAATCCATGAGTCTCTTCCCTCTCCTCTTTTTTACATCCTTAACATTTGGCAGAGTTTCTCAAATTTTCCCAAACACAAGTACCCTTAAAGGCAGAGGAAATGGGATACATGCCTTCAGGGACTGATGGTGTAAGCTCAATGCTTTAAGAGAATTTCTTCCATTTTATGTTAAAATTAAAAAATTTCTACAAATTAGGCATTTGCTTTTATTCCTTAATATAACCTTATTTCTTTCATTATAACTTTCTGTCCTCCAAACTTGAAGCAATGTTGATACTTCAGAAAGCTGTGCCAGATTTCTCCTGTGGCTTTTCTCGGGGTGCCCAGGCCAATTTGAAAAGAACAGACCAGTGATTTTTGTTTTCTGTTTTCTCCCAGTAGGCACATGTGCCTTGTTCCACATTCCTTGTGGCCTACAGAGTCTCTGAACTTTCAAAGTACTCTGAAAGTACCGCCCGTCTTTACCTACTAAACTCGGGGCAGTAGCTCACAGAAGGCTTCAGAATGATTCAGGGACTCTGAATAGCAGAGAAGTCAGATATTTAAATAGACATCTGTTTTTACTGAAGCACAATGGGTCCAACTTGTGGCCTCATTTCATGTTAATTTCCAATGCAGTCAATTTGGGAAGACAAATTTAAATAAATAAAAAGAAGCTAACAAATGTCCTACCATAGAATGTTAGTGTACTAAAATGATCACTTGACATGAACATTTTATAAGAAAATGAAAAAATAATTTTTTCTCTGCCATTTATTTTTTAATCAAAAAGCCACTGTTTACTCTAAAACATGAACACATATTGTGAAGGATACAGAGAAAGGAGACTTTTACTTAGCTCCCTTACCTGTTAGTAATATTACTTTAAAAGAAGCACGCATTACTTTTGTAATCAAAAAGAAAGAAAAACCATAGACCTTGCAATTTTCATCTATAAGCAGGGTAAATTTATTTTTGTGTAATACTTTCACAAATGAATTGATCTGAAAAATCAGATCAAATAGTCACAAATATATGTTCTAGTCAACAGTTCAAAATACAAAATCCATTTCATTGTTCCAAAAGAGTGACCTGAAGGCCCTTTACCACAGGCGATTTATAAGGTCATCTTCACACAGCTTATAATTCTATTTAAACTATCTAAAATGCAGCTGCTCCTTGTTATTTTACCTTACCAGTCTAGAACGATTAGTCTCTCTCACCCCACTGCCACCAGCAAACTACAGTGGATATTCAGATGGGTCACTTATCATAGTCCAAGAAAGGAGACCTGCAGGTTAGAGGTTCTGACTCCTCCTTGGATTAATTTCAGCAAGCCCTCTTCCCTGCACCAGAGGACGGGACGCTGCAGACTTGGGTTGGAGCACAGAGGAAAATGGCAGTTCTTTGACTATCACTTTCTAACCAGAAACTCTAAGTTTGGTAAGAATCCTTGAAGAACTATTATTAAAAAAAAAAGAAGAAGTAGCACTGAATATCAGAAAGCTATTCATAGAAAGCAGCATTACTACAGCGCTCATACATGTGTGTTCCCCAGCTCTGTGCAACTTGCCTAGCACTCATCAAATTTCCTGAGATTTCTAGTTCATGTCTTCCAAAGTTTATAATGTTTAATAGTTAACCCCTAAAACCTTATATGCTCATTATTCCAGTGTTCTATGTGCATGATCTATGTGTCCTTAATAATGTATATATGTTATGCAATTTAATTGTTATGCAATTTATTCTGCACAAATTTAATGAAAACATCAACTCTCTAGAGCTCTGAATAAGACCTGGTCCTTATCTTCAAAGCACTTGAAGTACCCTAATCAATCCTTCACATTTTATGTACAAAACATTTTTAAAGGAAAAAATATTCTGAAGGATCATGATTATTGATTTTCACTGTTACTACTATAGTACCTAAATACTATCATATCACTATCATACAAACATATCACTAAGGATTAATTCTATAGACTTATATCCTGCATAATAATACAGTTCTATATGTTTAATTTACAAACTAAACACAAACATGATAACCCATTAAAATTTGAGTTAGCCTTAATTTAGCAATATTTTAATGTGACAATAGTTTTGGGTACTGCCTACAATGGCATGAGTTCGAGTTCAGCAAGCATATATGATCACCATATGTTGAAGCAATTGCTCCAGCAGTTTTCTCTGAACTACTACACAGCGTTTCTCATTGTGTGCATTGATGATATTTTAGATTCATTTTAGTGCAAATGTATTACGTCCATATTCAGTCTCTCTTCTGTTACCCCTCACTCACGATAGTGGAAAATACTCCTATTTGGCTCCAATGAAAGAGTAAACGTAGATATGTAATACTGCATATTGTTTGATACTGCATCATTCAAACAATTCAGGATCTGTTCGTGTTTCACTATACATTTTTTAATTCACATCAAAATAAAAACACAGAATAAACTTCTGTGGAGAACTTTCAGACTCATAACAAAGCAAATGTTGATGGTCCAAGAAAACACCTCCATTGGAAGCAAGATTATATATAAAGATCAAATGAAACTAATTTCATAAACTCTTATTAACATAATTTGCAACACGCCATACATAAGTGAAGTAAACCTTAAACGTAAGTTCTACCTCCCAAATCCATCGTCAAATAAAAGACACTTTAAAAAATTCAAAATAAAGTGTGCACTCTCTCCCAGGTCTGGTGAGGGGGGATGCTAAGAGGACAGGCCTGGAAGTCAGAGAGGCTTTAGGAAGATTATTTAACCCCTTCTAAGCATCAGTTTTCCTAACCTGTAAAACGGAGATAAAAACACATATACTTAGGGTTACTGTAAATACTGAACAAGGCAATATAGATACATTAGGCAGTATAGATACTGTCTAGTTCAATCAATGTGAACTCCTTCCTTTATTCTAGCTAATTGGGATGATCTCCATTGGGGAAAGCTGTTAACAATCATTTGATTTTATTATGATATCTGAATAAAATTTATATTCAAGAATATGGGGTAAATTTATTTTAATTTTATGAAAGTGAAAGTTGACAAATGTAACTTTGCAAATTATAATAGAAATTTCAAAGAGTAACATTCATAAGAGAATAGACTCATTTAAATAAAATAAATTAAGTGTTCTTATAGTATTACTGAGTGTTACTTGCTGGTACTATTCACACATTAGATGGGTTTTATGAGCTACTATTCATATTATTAGAATTTAAATCAGCCTTGCTCTATCAAAAGTGATGTATTCAGAAGTTTGGGAAACTTTCCCTAAGAAACATCATATAAAAATCATAAGCAAGGCACTGGTATAAGTCTGCCTACTACTAAAGCTGTGTGTGTATGTGTACATATGTATGATTACAGACATGTACACAAACATATACATCTATAATTTTTTAGGTAAGTGACTATAAATGTAACATACATATATAACATATAATATACATATATATGTCACTCATTCAAATACACTCTCATAAATTTGTATATAATACATATATATATATAATATACATATATATACATATACATCTACACATAAGGACATTTACTGCAGCAATTTTTTTATAACAGTGACATTTTAAAAGCTGAGTTTATAAAAAGAGAAACAAGGTTAATTTCAAGTAATTTCTCCCAACAAAAGCATATTTTTCCATCTTTAAGAATCTACATAATATTACTAATGTGTAGATTTGTTCTCAGTGTATTTTGTAAAAGGTTAACATAATATCTAAAGATTATATTCCTAAAAAAAAAAGTTTTACATAAGTCTAACGACATTTTTGACAACTAATTCCTCTGAAAAACTTTAATTTCTGATTCACACATAAGTAATCACTACAAATACTAAGAATGAGTTCACTTAGCAAGAGTCAAAAAGAGATCACTCACATCTTAAATAATTCAATACCCAGAAATCCATCTCACATGTGTCCTAAAGATTCAGGTTTCTTTTCTAAAAAGCAAGCAACGTGTCGTCCTACAGTCCTTTAGATCCAGAAAATAGGATTAAATCTCTTACACCCTTGTCCACAGACCACACACAGCACTGTAGGCAGTGAGAATATACCCACCATCTACTCAAGGCCTAAAGCAACCCAAACTGGCAAAGGAATTCAGGACATTTCTATTTCATGCTGAGCCTTTAAAGAATGCTTTCAATGGCATTATGATCTGATTAGCATAAACTACTTAGAATCTAAGATAATGTATCAAGATCATACTTTCTTTAATAGTTCTAGAACTCAGATAACAGAAAATGGTCCCAAGTGAATGGGAGTAAGATCTGCCACTATGATAGGAAACAGAATCATCAGAACTTAAGATACATTTGATCTTTGTATCTTCATATCCTCAGGCTTTATCATCTCATCTTGAGGCAGCACTTATAAAAAGATTTCCCATCTTAATTGATATTACAGGCTCTGCATTAAAAAGCTATGAGCACCTTGAATTTCAGCCTATCATCTTCAATACCAGTGAAGATTATTCATGTCTCAAATGGAAATCGGCAATCACCATAATAAAGTTCATGACATGGCATAAATTCGAAGTATTATTCATAGAGAGTAAGACTTTTTATATTCTAAGTCTTCACTTAGCAATATTCTAGGTTTATATTTTGTCTTTTTAATCTGAAAAATTCCTTCTATGATAGCCTACTAGTACCATTGAACCTACACTTAGACAAGCAGGTAGGCAGACTTGGTTTTTAATCCACAGCACCTGTCTTAATATTACATATTGTTATTTGGAGAGAAAAGTTCAAAGTATGGAACTTCTAGGTTGGTTTTATTCTTCAAGTTATATGTAGAGATACCTGACTCTAGATGCAAAACAGTGCTTGGAGGAAATAAGTTAAAAATGTAAATTTCTATTTAAATGCTGGAAAATTAGAGTCTTAAACATTCACAGTGTCTTTTGACAAGAAGGTGAACACAGCCTAATGATCAGTGTGACCTGAAGCTCAACGAAGTGACTGCTATGGCATCTTGAAAAACTTACACACAAGGGCGGATGAGACAGAAACCAAAAAGCAAGTAAGAAAGCAAGCAAGAGAGAGAACTCCAAATAAAGGAGGCCGTTTCCCCCAAGGGAAAAAGGAAGGCTGTGTACAATGTGGTTACTGAGGTCGCCCTCGAAGGACAGTCTACATAAATGGGAGAGGAGAGGATTTCAGGCTCAGGGAACAACGTAAGCCAGACCACAGTGTCAGGAAAGTGTAAGGCATGCGGAAGGGAGGATGAAGAGTCTACGCAGAATGAGCGTATGGGACAATGTGAGGGTGGAACAGAGCAAGCCAGGAAGCTGATCGTTTGGGACCCTGCATATCATATACATCTTAATTTTTTCTGAACTCTCATCATCTGTATTCCACTCTTATGTTTGAAGAATCCCCATCTTAGTCTGTAGTCTGTCAAAGAAGCAAGAGGTGGAACAGAGCCACAGTCACAACCCTCCATAGAGCTAGGGTACAGAAATGAGACCAGGGATTTTCCCATCAGCCCCCCAGATCCTGCAAGCTAGTGACATGGAGAGGCATAAGCAGGGCAGGCTGCTTCCCTGCAAGGGTGGTAGCTGCTAAGGCAGCTACCCTGATTTCCTGTGGCTCCAGGGGGCAGTGTCTGGTGACAGGCCAGGTGTATGCTCAGCTACGGGTGCATCTGACGCCACACCAGACAGGGGCTGGAGCATAATTCTGGGCCCCATCCCCGGCAGCCTAGCTTCAGCCTCGTTCTCTGGCTCTGCCAGAATTCTGGGAAATGTCCAAGATCCTTCAGTAAGTCCCCTTCTGTATAAATTATCCAGAGGTGGTACTTTTGCTTTCAAACAAGAATCCTGACTGATGTGTCATGCAAAAGTGCTTGACTTTAGTTTGCAGGATATGTAGACCAAAAGTCAATCAGAGGCAAAGTAATCTTCCCCAAATATGGGAGTGATTTAGAAGTGTTGCATCTTTTTATAAAGTTGATCAAGTTTTCCCAAAATTTTACATAAGGACATATGTATTATCTAATTAAGGGTTAAAAATAATATGACTATAGTTTATCTTTTAAGTATTAGTACTTCGTTGACACTTGTAAATCCTAATTTTTTTAAACCTTTCCTCTAGTTATTTCTTTGGCCAAAAACTATCTTCTGAATCAACAAATAAGAAGTTGTCTCCTGTTCAAAGAACTGTGTAGTCAGAACTTCTCTGCAGCAATCTGCTTTTAAAAACTATTGAACAGGACAGTTTCCTGCAGCAACTTTGCAGATGAATACCGTCTAAACAGTGGTCAGTGACTGGTGAGCTATGTAACTCAGTCCCTAAATGTGGCAGCTGCAGTTCAGAGTCTGAGAGCTGCAAATGCTGTGGTGCAACACTTACTTTGAAAATGCAGTATTGCCGTGCGGTTGACTTAGAATTTAGTTAAAAAGTAAATCAAACAGGTATCCTGATCTCATTTCCAAGCACAACAATTTTTCCATCCATTCTTCTTTTCTGTTCAAGCAATTCTGTTTGTGGAGAACTTCCCTTGTGTGGCTATTTGTTGTCCCTGTTATGGATAAATGAACTCTGAAAATGCAAAGAGTGCCAAGTGAGTATTTTGTCCAAGTGACAGACTGTTAAGAACCAACCTTTTAATTGGATGAATGACACAGTGGCCTCAAAAGCAATGTCTGTCCTTATTAATTTGGCACAAGATACGACTGTTCTGAGGTAAGGCTCTGTAGTGAGTATAATTTAGGGACACAGAATAAAGATACAGACTGACAAAAATAAACCTCTTCTTTGATTTCCTTATTTCATATTTCACTTAGGACTAGATGTGACAACTAGGAGGAAAAATGACACACAATTAGACAGCCTCTTTCATGGCTGTGATCAGAAAGAGATTATCTCAACATTAAAGGGACAGCTCAAAATATTTTAGAAAGTCCACCTCAGAAATGAATTTGAATATTTAAATTAAAATTTTCTCACAATAAAAAAAGAGGTAAGTGCCCAAGAGAAAACAAGTTGTAACCAAGGAAATTTTATCTTTACTAGAAATGTACCTCTTAGCACAGTAATTAAAATAGCTCTTTCTAGTAGTCCGTTTTCTTTTTACAGCCCTGCTCAGTATGATTCATGTAATGTGAGGGTCTAATTTTTATTATGAGTAAGAATTTCTTTCTGTATTTCTAAGCACCACCTTTAAACTACATGCTCCTAGGTTGGTGCAATTATGCTCCCAAACAGGTTGTTAACAGTGCACCTCCTTCCAGCTGTCAAAGCTAAGCCTCTTAGAGCAACTTGTTTTCCCATCGCCTCTCTTCTCTCAGCTTTTATGTATATCAGGCAATTGCTGGAAAATTTAAAAAGTCAGTATCATTTTTGAAAACAAAGTAAAATATCTAAGTTTAATTTTATCTTCTCCAAGAACCAACATGGAGCCTTTTCTCACACTCGAGTACCAATGAACAACCTGTCTGGATGACAAATAAAAGCTTCCTATCTGCTTTTCCAACTCCAGTTTCTCCTCTAGAATTCTCCATACACTATACTTCAGTGATCTTCCTAAATGTAATCATGGAACGTCATTACTGAAGAACATACAATAGTGCCCACTGCAATAAATACAAATTCTTCTGTATTGACTATTTGCCCACTACCTAGCAATAAACCCAGCAGTATTTTTTTTCATTTCCCCACATGAAAAAGCACTCTAACTTCCATTAAGCAGGGTACCCACAGTATTTTCCATGTTAATATAGTCTTAAGAAGAATAACAGAGTACAATGTACTGCCCTTCAAGTCCTAATCACATTGCAATATATAATTTATATGCTGACTTGAGGTAATAATTTATACTCCACTTTTATCCCACTCCTTTTATATAGCATTATGTCATAAGTATTTTTCTATAGTAAATGTAGGAAATCATTTTTGAAGGCTGTCTGTAATTCTGTTACAGGGTGTACAATAACCATTTCCCTCTATCCTCTGTATCGTCTCACATATTAAATATTACATACAAACCTAAAATCATCTCTACTTCCCTTAGGGTAAATGACTGAAAGTGAAATTACCAGCACAAAGGATAGATTACTAATAGCCAACACTGAAAATTTGAAATCAACTTTGATATTTTAAGTGACCATTCCATACAAACATCAAGAAAAAGCATTAAAAGCTAGAGTTTAAGAGTTTCAAAATCAATATTTTTAAAGGAATTAAAATGCTAGATACACGTTCTAAATTTTAGAAATAAGTTGATACCATATATAAACATATTCAAAATCATTCTCCCAAAGACATTTAAGATTATATGAAAGAAGGCAGGGATTAATGATAAACATAGCTAGGGTAAATAAATCCCATTTGGTGGGTATATTTATCATTGCCTATATTTGGAAGTTTAGGTGATTTTGATATGCTTAAAATGATGGCTCACTGAATTAAGAAACTGTGAGTGACTTTTGGTTGTGCCTCATCTACATACAAGTACAATTAACTGATGTAACATCATGTGGGATTGTTTAAAGGCTGTTCTTAATAAATATAATATTAGGTAAACTTTACTCCCTTCTCTATTTGGCTTTTTACATTAATATTTAGCTGTAAAATTCTGTCATTAACATGAAGTATTTCTTAAATTATATTTTCCAGTATTTCTTGAATAATTGGTGTGTATTTCCAAAAGAGAGCGCTGAGCAAGCAAGGACCGAAACAGCTGTCACGCTGACCAAACTTAACAGCCTCGTGTTAAGTTCAAAACATTCCTCATCCTGCCAGGGAATGGCCTCCTACTGCTCTACGAATCACAGGCTCATGGAATGGATGCTCCTTCGAGGCCCTCCAGGCTAACGCTTACTCTGGCAGAGTTTGGACCAGATCATTTGAGTCTGCATTCAGCTCTAACCTTCATCTGACAGCTCAACAGCCATGTCATGCTCTAATCACAGAAGAGGTTATTATGAGACATTTATCTTCACATTTTAGTGTCTCTTTATAAATTTTTATCACTCTATGGTTCATAAAGTATTTTCAGATTCATTATTTCAAGTAACTGTCACAATCCAATAGGAAATGCACAAAATCTATTATTATTCCTCTTTTATAGGTGATTCAGAAAGACAAGGTGATGAACTGGCTGATGTCAGAGCTAACATAAATACCTCTGCCTCCTCATTTCCAGGCCAGTCAACATTCCACTGTCCCTCCTAACATTCTCGGGTCATTTAGGCAAAAGTAATCTTATTGCTTAAAATGACGTATCATTCACCACCTCAGAACTACATAAGAGCCTAAGAAATCTCAATAGATATTTTTCATAAGATTTTCCCTTGTTTAAATAACAATGAATATATAAAATCTATTTCATAATTAACACAAGACAATTTCCTGGGATACATAGAAAAATTATTGCATTTAATATTCACAAACTACAACATGAAAGGTGTCAACCCACTGAAGCTGAGGCTGGACTTGAATATGCAAAGGTTCTAAACCATTGGCTGTTGTCAAACCTTAGTAAATAGTGTAGGTATGAGGGTTAATATTCTGTGTCAACTTGGATAGGCTATGATGCCCAACTGTTTGGTCAAACAGCAATCTATATATTGCTATGAAGGTACTTTTTAGCTATGATTAACATTTAAATCAGTAAACTTTGGGTAAAGCAGATTACCCTTCACAGTGCGGACAAGCCTCATCCAATCACTTGAAGGCTTTCAGAGACAAGAATGAGGTCTTCCAAAGAGCCAACAAGAAAAGAATTCTCCCTCCAGATTGCTTTCAGATTTGAGCGGCAACATCAACTCTTGTGAGAATTTCCAGCCTGCCAGCCTTCCTTGTAGATTTTGGACTTGCCAGCCCCCAAATCGTGAGAACCAATTCCTTAACGTCTCCAGATGGATAGATAGGCAGGCAGGCAGGCAAGACAGACATCCTACTAGTTCTGTTTCTCTAGAGAACACTAATTCATACACTAGGTTAGATTTATCAACACGTACTTCCAAGCTCCTTCTCCTTCTCTTTCTTCTGACTCTGGAAGCTACACGTATTTCATTGACCTACCTTTCTTGCAGTCACAGATGGCTACGTGACATAATTCTAACCAGCAATACGCAGGCAGAAGTCTATGGGGAGGATTTCCATCCTGAAAAAAGGACTAAACTCATGCTAGGAGAAAGTCTTTCCCATTCCTGTCTGGAACTAGGATGAGATTCTTACCAGGGCCTGAAATCTTTGAGCATGAGAACAGAGCCAACACTCGAAGCAAAAGAAGAGCAAGAAGACAGTAAAAGCACGGGACTATGATGCATCATTTAGGACCCACTTAGTCATGGCCTGCTCACCTACACATCTGGAAAACTGAAAGACAAAAGCCAGCATAGCCAAGTTTCTTGTTTTCTTTAGTTAAACACATGATTATCTGACACAGTAACTTGTAAAATGACTTTCATATATATACCCAAGTATTTATAGCATTAAACTGGTACACATTTGTTTTCTTATGAAAAGTAAAAGTTTAGTGAAAAGTACTTTTTAAAACTAAAAATATTAAAAGCCCAGGTATAATTTATTAAGCACCTAATGATTTCCTTAATTAAAATTTGAGACGATAAGTGAGTATTCTCTTTCCAAAGGCCTCATTTACAGCTATGCTAGAAGAAATCAGCTGATACCCACAAAACAAGACTAAGTCAGTTTGCCCATAGGTACAAAGAGTGGTAGAACATCATTAATAAATAAGAATAAAGCTGAAATTTCAGGCTAGATGTATTTTTCACAAATATACATGTTTTAGATTGTTTGCAAAGCTGCACAAAATAAAAGCTGTTTCCAGTGGATTTTTGAAAATGAAAACTTTTTTTTTTTTGCCAGTTAGTAGGATATATGAGCCTAAAAAACGTTACAGGCAGGTTGTAATAAGATCATGGAGGCTGGGACAGAGGCAATTTTAAGTGAAATGGACTGGAAAGACTGAGGCACAGTGAACCAGATTTTGAATACAGCTGTTTTCAAAGAGTACACTAAGATGACCTAGTGGCCTAAGGGTTCCTGGAATTCCAAGACCTTAATTTAACTGGGAGGCTATAAGAAATTCTCAATTCCTGATGGTAAAAGGACTGTCATTCACACTTTTCAGGGTCCATCTGTCATCCCTTGTCTGTAGTCTTGGCACAGCTTTCTGTCAACAGTTCGTTTCTGAGGAAGACACTGACAAAGCTTTACATGGGTAGGTCCCCGGTGCCCTCTTTTGCTGCTGTGACCCAGGCGAGGCCAGCTGGACCACCAGGCCCTTAGGGCATCATGCACAGCACAGGTGGGCTCATCCCTTCTCTATGTGTGAAGAACTGACCTACCTACTCTTCAAGGTTAAAATCAACTTCTCCATGGAAACCTTCCTGCCAGCGCTTCAGAGCTCCCAGTGATGTCTCCTCTTAAACAGGTACAGTGTTTGTCCACGTATAACTCATCAATTCCAGGCTCACTTCCACACTATGAACATTCTCGTGGAGCTATTCCTCTTTCCAGCAGCACTCTCAGCTCTTCAAGAGAAGAACAATGCATGGAATCTTATACTTGGTAAGTGCTTCGAATACACTCGTTCTGATATGGTCTAATATCCTGATATTTCTACTGTATAACTTTACATTTCATCTAACGCTAAGAAGGAGCTATATCTTACTAAAGCTGTTATCTGAAGCACCGCCTTTATTTTCATGTTCTATCTGTAGCTAAGCATACAGTTGGCATCCAACACAAGCCAGTGTACTCTGATAATCTCATAAAGATGGTAACGACCCCACTTACCTGTAGGGATTTTCCCAAGAATTTATTAACAATATTAACAATATAAGTCCATGTAAAAGTCACCCCAGAAACTAATAATTATGAAACATTCATATGAAAAATCTCTGAAATGATAAAAGTTTCTAGAGTGTTAGCTCTTTTTGAAAAAACATACTTAACTATTCCTGATAAATTTCCTGTGTGTGTTTCCCTGAGAAGTAAATGAGAAACCTTCATTCTAACATAAACCAATTATCACAACAAGAAATACTCTCAAGATAAAAGGAGGTCTCAGAACACATCCCAACAATTGAAATTCTGGTGTGATGCATATGCCCATGTGCACTTTGTTCTTAAATAGGCCAGCTAAAACCAATTTAGATAAAACTGACAGCCTACATTTTTATTCTTGCCTTGGGGTAGAGGAAAATACACAATTTTCTGTTTCCACTGAAAATGAAAACATTATTGTTAGTTATTTTCCCTGTAAACCTAAGTGCTAAGGACTGGAGGGGCTGTAACAGTTTTGGTCCCTTTCATCCACTCTGCACAGACGTCTTCTGGGAAGATTAAGAGACTCTTGATCTCTAACACGTAACCACGTCTAGTGGAGAGAGCACTAAAATTGACGGCAGCACCTCTCCATTCTGGGTCTTTACTGTCTGACCTTTAGGCTCACCTCTTTGCTTTCCAATTTCCTCCTACTGAATATACTTGAACTTGTCTATTCCAATCTAACATCATAGTTTTAAAATAAAAATGAAATGTCATTCTTTGAATCCTTAGGCAGAACGTCAATGTAACATTTCGAGAAGAACATGGTCTTTGGAATCAAATAAACCAGAGTTCAAAGCTAGACTCTGACAGCTCTCTAGCTGTGTGAACTTCAGCCAGTTACTAAACTGCTCTGAGCCTGTCGCCCGCTTCTAGCATAAAGCAAAGGAAACACTATCCCACTTACAGCCCAGTATAGTGCTTGGTATACAACTAATGATCAATAGTTTACTTTTATAGCTATATATAAACATAAGTCAACTTGATGCTTATTTAGATTATAGACTATTGTTTATGAAATACTAGACATTTCAAACATTTCCTGGCATATTTATTTATAACTAGAGAGAATAGAAATTAACAGAACCATACCAAGCTTCAGATCAACACTGGATGAGGCTGTCTACCCTGCTTTTTAAACTGCAGTAAGTTCTCGTTCTGGCTTCCATTTTCTCCACAAGATATCTACCTTAACTGTTAAAATGATGCAGACTCATCCAACTTTACTTCAATAGTAAGTACAGCATTCAAAGGGAACAAATCTGATCAAAATAGCTCCATACAACGAGGCCAGCATTCTCAACCAATTTTAAAAATAAAAGAAAATCTATTTGATCCAGATCTAGATTAATCTGGCCAAGCCACATGAATTCTACTCTACAGAAAAAATATGGCCAATAGGCTAATAAAAAGTATTTTCACAATTTTCTAATATTCCACAATCTGTGACTAATAAATGTATACAAATTGGCCACAAGAATCAGATGCCACTAACATCACTCTTGATTCACCTTACCTAAGAAGTGTGGAGGTTGGCTGGAAAACTTGATACCCCAAAACACATGCATATAAACTGAAATTTTAAACTAGTATGGTGAAACAGAAAAACCAAAAAAAGGAATTCACCACTCAAAACCCTAAAATTGTTTTTTCACATACTGTTTTCAACCACAAATCTCCCTCTGGACAAAGAATAAGATGAAAGAAAGGGCTCTTTGAAAAATAAAAGCACAAATGCTCTACGTAATTAGGAACTGTCAGTATTAGTACTTACATACTTGACACCAAACTGGTAACTGCTATACAATTACACCTGGAAGGTCATGGAACAGATCCTCCACTATTTTCAGACACGTTTTACAACTGTCAGATCTGGTAAAATCAATTTTACTCATTATCAACTGTTTCCAAGCAGTTCTCCACATGATGTACCGGACGCAATGGAACTCTGGTCTAATTCAAATGAGACTTAAATCCTATGAGACTTGGATATTTTGAGCGTGTTTGTTAGGTCTAAATTCGCATCTATGAACACAAAAATTACTTCATGTGACCCTTTGTTAAAATTGTCAAAGCTGAAATAAGTTGTCACATTTTCTCTCTTAATCTGGCAATTTAGTTTAACAAGAAAAATGTAATCACATTTGTAGTGTGTCCAGAATATTAGGTCACTGTAGATGTATTTGTTAGCTAAGGATTCATTTTAAAAATGGACCGAGGGAAAATAAAACCTGATAGACAACACCATTTGAACACTGTGAGCACTAGAAAACAAAGAAACATTAGGAATATCAAGGACAGAAAATTAAAATTTAGTTAAGATTAAGAAAACTAGAGCTTAGGTAAGAAAAAAAGACAGAAAAATAAAATTTATTTAAATTAGCACCTTATAGGACCTCATGAAAATGCCTACATTTACAGGGTTTGCTTCAAGAATTTTGTTTTATTATAGAAGTGTCATAATTATATTATAATAATTATGTGTTTCAATTAATACAATACCATTCATTACATTGCTTAGGTTTCAATTTATGGTATGCTGTTAAACGCTCTTTTAATGAAAGAACAAATCAATTTTAATGGACTTGAAATTATTTTTACAATTGATTAAGTGCTGTATAATCTGTATGTAGAATTTACTTGATTGAATATATAAATATTTTGGTAATGCATGTGTAACAAATGTGTATAATCGCAAAAGTAATAATCAATATTACGTTTATAACCAATAAAAATAAACATTCACAAATGCTACTTTAAAATACATTATCAGAAGAGAAAATACTGATTAACAAAGGTTATTTGATGATGGTGGGTCTTTCCAAAGTCAGGAGACAGTCTTGCTGGAATCTGATGGACCACAGTTTCATAAATCTTTAGGAATATTTAATAAAAAAGGGAAACCAAGACATGATATAGATCAAATATAAAAAATACAGAATTTTAAACCATAGGGTAAAGATATGAATCTCAATATAAGCAATTATATGGGGACAATGGATTTATATGCTATGAAATTAATCTAAAATTATCCTGCTCTAAATCTATTTGTAGCAGAAGCTCCCACAATGCAATTAATTAAGATACAAAACAGAGCTGTATGTTCGTAAATCCAAAACTCTAGTTTCACAAAGGAAGACATGCATCTTAAGAATTCTGGAACACTCAACTGAGGTTTCAGACAGAAACCTTATAAAATGATTCTATATTAAAGAATAACCTCCAGGTATTACAAATAATGTCATGTAAATATGCAATTATCAACTAAATTTTCAAGGGAAATATAAAGACAAAATTCTATAATAAAACAAAATTCTTGAAGCAAACCATATAAATGTAGGCATTTTCATGAGGTCCTAAAAGGCAATAACTGAAATAAATTTTATTTTTCTGTCCTTTTTCCTTATCTAAGTTCGAGTTTTCTTAATCTTAACTAAATTACCAACTAAATTTTCAAGGAAAATATAAAGAACTTTGATCCACTGCCGAATAATACTGTGTAATAACATTCCACGCTCTATGCTTTAATGACCCAAAATGTGTCTTGTAATCCTATGGCAAAAATCTCCAAAAATAACATACTATATTGCATACAAGGTCTGGTAAATCATACAATAAATGGAAGCCCAAAATTATAACTTAACATTTATTATGCTTTAAGCTCATTATCCACTTACTGGCCATTAAGCAATAAAGCACCCTGTGACTCCCTATTATTAAATCTGTCTTCACAAGCTCATTAATAAATGTTTTAGTTATATAGACATTATAGACATATATATACTTATATTAAGTATAATATATATAATTGATATGTACATAATTAATATGTAACATAAGATGCTAACTAAAATTTATTTTTACTTATATTAAATATATAGATACTTAATAATATCAATAAATATTAAATGTGTTTTTAATATTACAATTTGCATGAAGATACCTTTCAGATCACACTATACATACCTAAAAAAATTATCATGATTTTTGTTGCTCAAATACACATAACTTTTTTAGAATATGAAAAAAGGAACATGAAGTTCCAAATAATTCATACCACTCAGCTCTTTAAAATCCTTTTTTAAGCCTTCTCATTGTCCTATGAAGCCTCTCTTCTGCCATCTGGCTCTGGACTATTTGGAACATTATTCTCATACCACTTTCTTCCTGTATGTTTCTACTTCAACCACATTGGCCTCCTGTCAGTTCCATACATACCTCAGGACCTTTGCACTAGCTACTTCCTTACCCTAGATATTTAACACTTCCCAGGTTCATTCTAATGCTTGGCCTCTGGACTCAAATGTAACCTCTTCCCAGAAATGTTCCTTGGTAAATTTATCTAAACTAGCCTCCATATTTATTCTTTCCATCATCATCCTGCTCATTTATTTTCAGGATTTGTGATCGTCTATTTGTTTACTTTTTTATTGTCTACCTCCTTCTATAAGACCATAGATTCCACACAGAGAACCTACCTGTCCCAGCATTCATCAGAGTATCTGATACACAAGAAGCATTCAATAAATGAATGAAACATACTTTTGAAAGCTAATAATTTGGAGAGTCTGTCACTTTAAAAAAATTAGCAGTCTAGAAAATTAGCATATGCAAATTTGTTATGCAGCGGATTTTCCTTTTGTTCTCACATAAGTGCATGCAACTTCTCTTAAAATGATTCAACTGCCTTGAAATATGAGGCATTAAAATCAAAAAGAATGAGGATTTTTTTCATTTTATGAGAATGAGATAATTTAATGGGAAGGAGGTACTGATATAAGAACAGCTCCAAGAAATACAGATTACTGAAAAAGCAACACTCAGACCAATGCGTATAATACGCTGCAAAAATCTTTGTTTTGTTGTGACAAACAAAAATTGAGGAGTGGAGGGAATACAGTATGTGTGTGTGTGTGTATATATTTAGTCCCTCATGTAAGAGAAACTGTGGAAGAAAGAGTGGACAGTTTATAGGAGGAAGGTGACTCCAGGGAGATGGAAGACAGAACTTGGAAGATTTTTCACTGTATGTATTTCTATGTTTTTAGTTTTTTGAGCCATTTCATAATATTACTGGTTCAAACCACTGAATACAAATTAAATTTTAAATAATTTTAAAATAAACTACTAATCTTGATACACTAAATTTTAAACTAAACTCTTTCATCCTACGACTGTGATATGATTTTTCCTTTGTAATTTTAAACAATAACTGCTTCACCTACGAGAAAAGCCTGCTTTAAAAAAAAAGGCATTTATGCCATCTAATAATGCAATGGACCAACACCTTTGCCTGTGTAACCTGGGAAAGTTGTTCAAACTATGTGGGCCTCACTTTTCTAGTAATTACAAAGGGCTGGAAAGCCATGTATATGTGACCCCATCTCCTACCCCTTTTCCTCTCTGATCTCATATTTTACTAGTCTCCCAGCCCCTTCTCAACTCTGATTTCTCTTCCCTTCTGGCTAGTTTTTGACCTGCCAAGTACGACTCCCTGGAGACTTGTCCACCGACTGTTTCGGGCTGCAAAGCTTCTCCCTCAGATACCTGCACAGCTCAAACACCATCTTCTCAGTAAGGCCCACCAAACCACCCTACTGACAACTGCACACCCATTGCCCTGCATCCTTCTGCCTCTTCCCTGCTTATTTATCATCTTTTCCCTCTAGAAAATAAGTCGAGGACCTCTGCCTGTTTTTTCCTTCTTAGTGACTGCTATAACTCCAGCACCTGGAAAAGTGCCTGGAGTAGTCGATGCTCAGTAAGCATTTGCTGAATAAATGAATGATGAATGAAACTCAATGTGTCCGAAACAGAACTCATTTCTCCTCTGCCCACACCTCAGATACACCAATCGCCAAAACCTAGTCTTCTCCCATTACTCCCTAGCTCTAGGAATAGCACTATCCCGAGTCCAAAACCTAAGTGTCGCCTTAAACTTTTCCCCATTCCATCCCTGCATCTAATCAATCACCTACTTTGATCAACTTTCACTCCGCACTAGCTTTCAACTTCATCTCCTCACCTCCACCTCCACTTTAACTCTTTCATGAAGAGTCTTCTCATGAAGACTTGGTCTAGGGCAAGACCCTCCTGTCTTGTGCGACCATCCCTCGGCACAAGGGCCTCCATCCGCCCTTCTGTGCTCCAGCTGCTAAGATGTTAAGCTGATCATAGTGACCTATGAAGAATTCTTCAAAGCTCCCCATTATCTACGGAACTGATTTTTCACTCTGACTGCTCATTAGAGTCACCCAGAAAGATTTTTAACGTACTATTCATGGGCCTCTTAATAACTGGAACTAAACCAATCACATCACCCCCAGTAATTCTAAGAGTCACTGATCTACAAAGGGATGCTCTAAGCCTTTGAAGACGACACAGAACGCCTTTCATAATCAAGTTCTAACAAGACCTTCTGAGCCTCACTTCTCCTGCCGTCAGATATGCTTGAACCAAACATACTATTCGCTATCATGGTATTCTTCCGCCTCTGCCTTCCCATGTGCCGCTACTCAGCCGGCAACACTGCTGTGCATGACTGCCAGTCTGGAGGAAGCCCCGCATCCTCCTGTTCTCCTCAGGGGCTTATTCCCTACACTCCTGCACAGCCTGCACTTTCCTCCATTACAGCAGCCACAGCAGTGGATGTGGAAATATCTGCGAACAACTGGTTAAAATCACAGTTACTCACAAAGGGGAAGCCCAATACTATATGTTACCTCTTAAATGTGGAATCTAAAAAATACAACGAATGAGCATAACAAAACAGAAACAGACTCATAGAGAACAAACTAGTGGTTACCAGTGGGGAGAGAGAGGAGGGAGAGGCAAGACAGGGGTAGGGGACTAGGAGGTACAAACCACTATGCTTAAAATAAATGAGGTACAAGAATATACTGTACAACACAGGGACTACAACCAATATTTTATAATAACTTTAAATGAAGCATAATCTATAAAAATATTGAAGCACTGTGTTACATACCTGAAACTAATATAATATTGTAAATCAACGATACTTCAATAATAAAGAAGAAATCAAAGTAACTGATTCAAGTTTTAAATAAGTTAGTTTTCACACTCAAATGGACCACTGATTCCTTTTTTCACTTTTGGGCAATAAGTCAGTATTAAAGCTAACAAGTCAATGAAAACGTTCCACCTGTATTTTATAAAGTCTATGACTACACAGCACTCAAGTGAAATAAATAAAAACAGGGACAACACCTGAAGCCTTGCATGGGTAAACTACGTTTTTCTAAGAATGCTTTAAAATCCACCTTGAATTTTTCTTTAAAAAAAAAAAAAAGAGTACCATGTGAACCGTATGAAAACACGTCATTGTGAGCGATGGCTTTATATTCACTGTCTTTAAAACCACTGACCAACTCTTTGGAACAGATGAGTTAACCGATGTTAAAAAAAAAAAAAAAAAAAAAGCAGAAGTGCTGATTACTTTCTTAGGAGTTTTTCCCAAAAGGAAAACAAAACCAGAAGTAATTTTTAAGGAATAGTTAAGAATGGACTGAATATTTGAAAATAGAAAATTAACTCATACAATGGTCTACACCCTAGGCCACACTAGGATCACTTGGGAGGTTTTAACCACCACCCACGCTACAGGCCTCACCTGGAAAAGATTCTGCTATCACGGGCCAGGGATGTGTTCCAGCAGCGGAGTTTTCTCCAAGTCCCCCAGGGCATTCCACTGTGCAGGCAGGGGGTCCAGAAGCACTACATCAGCACCGTCCCAACTACAGCAAAGGCCATCTTTCAAAAGGCAACGGCAATAAACGCTTTCCAACCAATGTTACTTCTTTCCCATAAGGGGAAAAAAGAATATAAACACTGTAAACTGGAAACTATTGAAAACAGTTAATACTAATACAGGAATTAGTATATGTCAAGTATTATTCCGAGGACTTCTAAAACACTGACCGTTTTATTCCTTACAATGGCTCTGTAAAGGGGGCCCTATTTTATGCCATTCTGCTTCGGCACATAGCCAACAGTTACGCAAGGCTTAACGCTGCCATGTATTATCCTGAGCGCTGCTACATACACTGAAATTTGATCTTCACAACAGTTCTGTGAGGTAAGTACTGTTATTATTTCCACTCGATTGATGAGGGAACTAAGGCAGCGAGAAGTTAAATAACTCGTCTAAGGCCACACAGCTAGTGACTGGAGGAGCTGGGATGTGAAGCCAGGTCGTCTAGCTCCAGACTTAATTAAAAAACCAACATCCTAGTGGTCTGTGCCGTACAGCAGGCACAAAAGACATTACTAGGCAATACAAGTGCTACACATGTCTTTATTTTTCTCCTCTTCAGGAGGCAGTAACTCAAGAGAGGAAGATGCTCGCTTACACAAACTGAAATAAGAATCGTTTAATCCCAGTGCCGAGACAGGTACCACCGCTGGACCTAACAGGAGCTTTCATAACCTAGAAGGATAAAGACTGAGAAGGATGATAGAGACACGAAACCCAACTCAATCAGACGTGAAAGCAGAGAACGGTTAGCAGCCTGACTCCTCCTCCCCGGAGCTCCATGAGGACAAGGTCTGTGTGTTCACTGCTGATAGAAAGTGGCCAATAAATACACTTAAGCAAATGAACTCAGCTGACTCTGTAAGAAGTGACATGACTGAATTCTAAGGCAGAATATGTTCAGTTAATTTTAACACAATATGTTTTCATAGTTTAAGATACTCACAAATATTAAATATTCTTATTTCATATAAAATATTATTTCTGTATAACAGGACATTAGATTATTAAAATGTTGGTCTTTCAATATTTTAGTTCGTGTATGCAAATTTATGTTAGGATTAACTTTATATTTCTATAACACATTTAACAAATATACAATCACTTGTATAACATATAATAATTAGATAATAAATACTATTGAAATAATCATTGAATTTATGAAAAAGAGACATTTCTAATAATCAGCTCAACAGCTAGGTAACCACGCTGCTAACCCCAGGCCGAGCTGTTAGGAATTCTCTTGGGCCCGACTCTGGGCTCCTCAGGTGAGGCGATCGTTTGGTCCTTGATCTGGTCTGATTGCACCATTTGCAGCTGGTGTCTCTACCCTCTTCCTGATGAGCAAAACACAGTCACAGATCTTCCCTTAACCAAGGACACACGAGCTGCACTCTGGGTTCTCACCAAGGAACATGAATAACTCAAATTTCCTGTTGGCCTACCGAATATAAAACATTTGCGTGAGGAGTGATACCCATGGAGGGCTCTCTAAAAAGGATTCTGAAATTCAAAGTAAAATCAAGCAAGTTACCAATGATGTACTTGATCACCACTGCATTGTCTCCAAGGAGAGTGCCTCCAGCAGAACTGCTCTCCTGTGTTACGATCCTGGTTTATATTGAGGGAATTGATAAGAAACATCCAAGTGAATCCTGCTATCCTACTTATCAGAGAAGTGGTGCTGAGCATGTGGTCAGTCAGAGCCCATGTCCAGCCCGTGGGGAAGACTGCCCTCAGGCCTCAGCATCACTGCAAGTCAGGGCTTTCTTTAATGTCAGGAAACAAGGAGCTCAACATGTATTTTCACGTTCTTTTTTTCTTATTTTTCTATACATTTTCCTTTTTCCCTTTTCTCATCAAATTTTATTTTGTCATATGTTACTTTTATTAATACACATATTTCTTTAAACCATCAATTTTTAAAGTACTGGTACTCTGTAAAGAAAGATACAGCTCTACAGTAAAAATGAATGAAATTGAAAGGGATAATGAAAAGTTCAGATACCACTAACTGTGAAGAATGAGGGACACGGCTTTCCAAATTATAAATGGTGAATAAGGATTTTAAGGTCTCAAAAAAAAAATTAAGAAATCTATTTCATTCACTAGTTGGTTCCAAAACAATGCCTGTTGAATTTAAAATGTATGTTTGTGTATATATATATATATATATATATATATATATATATATATAGAGAGAGAGAGAGAGAGAGAGAGAGAGAGAGAGAGAGAGACGGAGAGAGGGAGAGAGAGACAGAATGAATTTTAATTCAGTTAATTTAGAAACTTGTAATGTGCTTATTACATCCAACACCTCTGCAAGACTGAGTAACGTTAAATGTATGTCACATCACAAACTGATTTGCTTGTGGTTAAGCCTTAATTAGACTACTGTTTAATTGTCAGGACAGTAAATGAGAACATTCCAATTCTGAGGAAATGCAACCCCTCCATTTTTCAGTGTACAGGTTTTCCTAACTGTTCAATAATATCAAATAATTACTTATATATATAACTTAAACACTGATTTTTTATTTTAATGATGTTTATGTTTAGCTAAAAAACCTTATTAAAATTATGCCTTTGTGTAAAGGAGAAACATGCCACAGTCAAGATAAAATGCAGTATAGTTACATGATAGAATACATGTCTTTGTATGCTGAGCACTAATTCACTAGGTAGAAAAGAGGCTGAACAAATGTTTCTCAAAACATAGCTTTTTGGAAACTAAGGGAAAGACAATGGAAGTAGAAAACTGACCTGGAATGTTTTTACAAAATTAGAATATTTACCATCGATTAAAGAGGAAGAGGATTCAAAGTTTCGAAACTAATATGAGTGTTTGTTATCATGGAGCTTATTTCCAATAGTGTGGAGCTATCTTCCAAACAACGTTTTTCACAACTGTTGGAAATCATCTTCTTGGAAAGCACACACTGCCACAATGCAGGTGGTGAGACATCAGTTAAATGAAAATGAACTAGCTAAGACTACAAAATATGGAAAAACTGTATCAAGCTTCTCCTTCCACTCAAAATGCAGTTTTATTTTGTACAATGAAAAAAACAGTGCGGCAGAGAAGAAATTTCGTAAAATCAATGCATGACGATTTCATATGACAAGTGGAATGGGGGTGGGAAGAGTAGGTGTGAACAGCTTACTGCTCATAGTTGAGTTAAAAACCAAAAACGACTGAATCAGAACCAAGAAAAGATTATCGAAAGACTGAATTTTAGATAAAAATCCCAGACTTATACTTTCCCCTAGATATTAATGTACTTTGGAGGCATACACCGTGTTCATGATACAGTAAAATTAGCATTACAGACAAGGGAAGCTCACAAGCAATAGAAGGAAGCTAAGAAGGATGTGTAACAGCCCTAGAAGACTGGCACGGGTATTTTAACCTTAATGGTTAAGTTATGAAGAACTTACCTGTAGTTAAATTTCTTATGGTGTAGCTTTCTGGTATTACAAGCCCAGGGAAACACTTCTGGAACATATATTTTTGTGAAATAATGGAATTTTCTAGGGTGTCTATAGCTTTGAGGGGGCCAAGATTAGACATAAGACATTCCAGTGTGAAATTAACTCTTTAAGGAATCTAATAAAAGTCCGTTTAGTCATAAGAAATGATTTTTTAAACCCAAGAGAAATATTTCTAGCAACATGGAGCTCTATTTTCTTTGAAACAACATTTAATTAGTAGAAATAAAGATATATATTCTTTGGCTCCATTTAACTGCACACATTAAAAAAGATAAATACACACTATTCTGAAAATGACACTCCCATAGATGAAATGCAAAACTCCCTCAAAGGGAGAAGAAGAATCATTGAAATTAAGTTATTTTAATGCTTTAATATAAGTGATCTTACTAAAACAAAACCCAGAAAAACAAACTTCCAATTCGGCTAAGACAGACGCTGGAAATGAATCGTATAAATAATTTTTTAACAGTGAGGACTTTCCAGTTATTTACTAAAAACATACCTATAACAAAGAACATGTAACTATATTATACAACATACAATTCTAAACAGCTACATTTGAAAAAATGGATTCTTCTGTAAACTATTTAAAATACACACCTCCTTCTCGCTAGAAAATGACTCCATTTTCTAGAGAGTATTTTAATGAAATCTGAACACGGGGATTATCTGGTTCCAAACGTCAACACTCTATGCCCAGCTGGGCCAGGCAGTTAAAGTAAACGTGCAAGGGGCACCTCGCGCACAACAACAGGACACGAAGGGACTAAAGACGGCCTGCCATGGCGACAGCATCAAAAAACAAACCAAAAAACCTTTAAATACTCTGTGTGCCAAACTGTTTAAGAGCCATATGCAGCCTCCCAAGCAGCCAGATTGCAGCTCCAATAACTAGAAAACCAGTAGCCAAGAGAGAGTGCAATCGAAAATGTAAACCAAGCCAACAGTAGATGCCAATAAATCCTAACACGCAGAGTGAAGAGCACAGAATGATTCTTCACGAACACGCTTCAGTTAGTCATCTATCCTTATACAATTTGAGCTATATATAAGTTTAAGAATAAACCACAGAGTCTAGGGATTATGAACATGTGCCTTATGTCCTTGAAAACTAGGTGTTTCTACCTCCAGGTGGGAAAGGGAGAATCTCAGTTCTGACTCTCCGATGGTCTCAGGCACAGAGAAAACCAGTCTGTCGTGGCCCACCAGCAACCAAAGGCCTCTTTATTAGGAGGCAGTCAAGCCATTCCCAGGCCCCTATGTGTGATCTCCTGGAACATCAAGGCTGACCTGTCACGAGCACTTTAAGCAGTGTATATCAAAATGCATTTGCAGTTTATTTATCATTAAAGACAGAAGTCAAAAAGCGAAAGTAGACAGAGATGACAGGGGAGGAAACAAAGCAAGAGGCCAACCAGCAAGACATACTTCCCCAGACCACCAGGACCTTATCGTGCATAAGAACCGAAGCTGTGCATCACTTCCTGAAACACCTGGCAGGGGTTCCAGCGGCCCTGACCAGTTCCTGGGTGGTCCTATGAACTAACTGTAGAATGAGATACTACTGACTTCCTTTCCTACGGAACATTCCAGAGAGCCTCAGAAAAGGGGGCTATGTTCTGGCGACTAGTCTAGAAATCGACACAGTCATTTTTTACTATAGATAAGACTCTGATCTCTTTGGGATTCCTTAAATACTTATATTAAATACTCACTTGTTAAATAATATTTCCACAGTCTCCTTAAGATCATTTATTTAATATTATGTTCAAAAACTGAAGCAAATATTTGCAGTGAGTGTTCTAAACAGGTGTCCATGTTTTATAATGTTTACTGATACTGGATTCCTCCTAGTTTAAAAGACTGAAACATATTGGTTTCTTGTTCTTTGCCAAAAATACAAAAAAAAAAACCCTTAAACTTGGATCCTTCAAAGGAAAAAAACTGAGTTCATTTTCAGTTTGACTATTTGATATAGATGAATCACTCGGTACTACTAATAATTAAATGAATAAAATCAATGAATCCATGTTATATGTAATATAGTACATGGTCTATTCAGCATTATGACAAAAATAGCTAATATCTATTGATAATTTACTATGTGCCAGATATTATATTAAGAGCTTTACACGGATCATTTCAACATTTCACTTAATCTTCTCCAAAATCTATGAGGTGGACACCATTATAACTTTCACTTTCAACTGAATTAAACAAGGCTCAGAGAAGTAATTTTAAAAAGACAATGAAACTAGTAAGTGGTAGACTGGTAACTCAAACCAAAATTCAAGTTTATTTCTCTCTCTTGCTCCAATTTTATGCCTAACTGTATAAAGAACACAGAGAAAGCAGACTTCAATTCAGCAGTAAAGCAGAGTACCAGAAGAATACTAGGTTTTAAAAATACATTATCTATAGTCAAAAAAAGCTATAAGCTACCCAATCCATAATTTTACCTTTTTTCAATACTCTTCCTACAAGATCTGCAAACCTGTTTATCATTTTTAAAAGATAACATTCTATCATGAATCTTTCATTTATTCAAACTCAGAAGTCATGGACACATTACTTTAACAGTGCTCTTAACTCCACAAGAACTTTTACTAGGAGGAAAAAACAAACAAAACCCTGAAATCCATGGAAAGTATAACGAGGTAAATTCAAAATTTTAAGAAAATTCTGTTGCAGATGGTTCCTTTGAAAGAAATAGGGAAACAAAATTACTGACCAATTTCAGTTAATTCTATGACCAGGTATGAAGTCTCACCTTTACTGAGGATGTCATCCCAGAGTGGAATGGATTAATTTTTCCATAAAATGTCAACAATAGCATAGCTGGACATCATTTCAAGTAACCTAAAATCCAAACTGGAAAGCCCTTGTTTGGCTGTGCCCCAACCCACCTACTCAGGTGTCTAAGGAATCATAGAACACATACTAATGTTAAAAAGCTTAGATGATAAATGTTAAATTATTAATTAATATTAATTATTAAATTTTAATTAAATTATTAAATATTAATTAATATTAATTATTAAATTATTAATAGATGCTGTTTAATATATTCCTTGGTAATGAAAATTCCCATTATTCCTTTGAATAAGACTTTGAAACTTTATATTAGGATTAAATCAATGCCACCTCTAAAATAAATACTGTTTAAATAGCTTCTTTAAAGAATGAAATTCCAAAACAAAGTAAATTCTATGCAATGGCTAGCAAAACATAAAGTCAACACTTCGAAACAGTATTCTTTTAGGACATAATATTTTCTATTGCTAGGAAAAAGCATAAAAATGATATTTTTCATACAGATTTTGAAGTCAGTGATGACAAGTGTCAATCTAAAATTCAAATGCATTTTGAAAAGTTAATGTAAATATGGTGATCATGCAGTTATATCCTACAAGACTTGGAGTCCTCTTGGTTTGTCTCCTTTTATGGCAGTTAATGAAAAGATCTAAGATTCCACTTATTCTAATAGAGAGGATGCATATCTGTGATAAATCCCCTTCACTTTAACCAGAAGAAACATCTATACCATAAATAAAATGTTAAGCAATTCTTGAGCATGTAGGTCACCTGGGCATATTTCACTCTCTCGGATCATGAATGGGTGGGCTGCTATGTGAAGGTTACACGTTCATAACATAATCAATGAAAACTTGAAAGGAGGGACATGAAACGAAAGATTTGTTAAAACTTTCTATGTGATGTTAAAGTAATAAAGTATCAAATAAAATATAATAATTTCCCATCTTTTTAAAAAATATGGATTTTTTCCTCATCCATGCAGAGTAAATGTCTGCAAAATAATATTTTCATGTAAACAACATCAACTTTGTTTTCCATATTGTGTTTATTTTTTGCCTTCCAATTAGTTTCACCTTAAATGGAGAGACAAATCTTTTTCACTGAGTTTACTCTACATTACCTATTTTTAAACTATAATACCCTTGCAAAAATTATTATTTTAAAGGTAGTTGTAAGTTGTTTTTTTAAAAAAATTACTATTTCTATCAATAAAAGGAATGAGGTATGTAATAATTTTAAATTTGCATAGTACATAATCCAAATAACTGCTATCATTAATGTTTACTTTCTGTAATAAATGTAAGAAATAGTTCCCCATAGTGTATATACCATGAGGCATAAAAAAGAAAACAAAATTAATGAAAGTGAGATTACACCTCCAAAAGAAAAATGAATAGGACTGTGTAATCTTGAGGTGTAATGACTTCACAGGCAACATATTTTCATAAAATGTTTCTTCCACACTAAGGGAATATGAAAACTTTGGAAAGGTAAGTAAATGAGTTAAGCTATAATTTACATAGGTGTGCACTGGGTAGTTAAAATATATTCAAATCTAACACTTGAAAACCAAACTATACTAAAAACTGCAATACACTACTTAGTGTTGAGTCAACTTTTACTAAGATTGTCTTTCAGGAAAACTATTTTAAATAAAACTGCGTTTCATTTCAAAACCAATTTCTGAAGGAAAAAAACCACTCATTTCATAAAACTAATTGCTAAAATAAAACAAGAGTTCATAACTCAGATTATTTAAATAATGGTTGCTGTTCAGAAAATGGAATAAGGGCAGACACTAAAAAAAAAAAATTAGGGAATCAGTCATAATTAAAGCAGTTACTTAGTATCTTCAGAACTCCTGTTTTTCCACAAAATCATTCCCTTTAAAATTTTGTGAATAAATCTATGTGATATAACATTAAGTTAAATTTTCCTATGCTTTAAAAAAAAAAAAAGAATGTTCAATTTCCACAGGAGAATCTTACAAGAAACATCAGAGTTGGACTACTTGAATACAAAGAGATGGGATTACATACCTAATCAAAATAACAAAAACAATGAAGTACCAAATGCTAAAAGCCACAGCCTAAGAGAAGAGAATGAGCCCTCTTGTTAGAGACAGGAAATGGATATACATGTATACAAACACCAAGCAAATAAGGGGAAAGTAGCATCTTTCAGAGATGAGACTTTATGTATAGAGGCCGCTGCTTGAAGTTAAGGGACATGCCAATAAGAAAGCCTCAGACACACCTTAGCTCTAATAAGAAAGGTATCTCCCACAATCACCCTAGTGTCCATCACTGACTGCTGCTATCATTTTCAAGAAAATTCAAAGATGCAGAGAGAATAAACAGGATCACTGCCCAACTGTAAATTGTCACCCACCTGTAATACGTGAACAGTTTCATCACAGCTCAAGTCTTACCTCATAAGACCACACACACTGAGTCCCACCAAAACGGCGAACACATCTTCCTACTTCCACGTCCTCATGCGTGGTGTACATTTCTCGGAGGCATTCGCCAATATGCGGTACCATCCTCCTGAGAACCTCGCGACTGAAGATCATGCCAGGTCCTCCCATGCAGAAGTTCTCCCCAGGCTCCAGTCCCAGCTTGCCCAGTTCTTCAATATTTCCCAGGCCAGTCTGGCCCAGGTAGAGGGGCTTGCTGCTATTCAGTGATCTGAGAAACTCTTCCAGCTTATCACCTACAAAGACAAAGGCAATAATCACTCCTTTTCCTAATTTCATAATCATTTATAACACACAAAGGAAAAAACTTCCAATATTGTGCATAAACTCCCCACAGGTCGTTTGCAACTGAAGAGATGAAAAACCTCTCTGAATATTCTTTTATTTAAAAAAAGACTAATTTACAGGTATTAATTAAATCACAATAAACCTTTCTCAACCTTTAAGTCAACGAAAAACCTCAATAAGTCTAACAATCATCAGATTTTTTAAAAAGGTGAAATAATGATAAAGAGAATAAAGACAGGTTTCTTAGGATGTGTAAAGTAGTGGTAAAATTCCCAGAAATACAATATTAAATATTAATCTTTGGCATTGGTTGGGAGACCATTGCTATCCAATAATTATTTTTCCTGGTAATTGATTTAGTTTAGTCTTTTGTCCTTAACTAAAGTCATATAAAACCCAAAAGGTGTGTATATGTGTGTGTGTGTGTGTGTGTATATATATATATACATACACATACATATACATGTACACACATATATATAGGGAGAGAGAGACAGAGGGAGGGGGAATATCAAACTAATCTTGCACTGTAACACTTTAGAACTTTGGAAAGCACACTTTTAGAAAAAATAACATTTGTTAAAATGTAAATAATGTAATTGGGTCCTATTTTGTACGTTCATCAGGAAAAACAATTTAAAAATAATGACCTGTAGCTAAAACAGTTCAAAAGCATTTGGTAGCCTACAGAGTGATACACTGGAATAAGTAGTCACCTTCCTTACTTCCCAGTCAGCATCTTTACTATCATTTTTGATGAGCACAGCATCTGCAGTCATATCTTGATCTTATGCCACGCCCCTTGGATCTCAATGAGTTTCAGCTATTATTGGGTTCTTAATACAAAACGCATTTCATTCTTAACAGAAATGGAAAGAATATGAACATTTCAGTATTCTGAAGGAGAATCTTTCAGAGTATTAAAAGATATGACAGAAGTGGGTGCTGTTAATGCATTTTAGAAATTGTCTACAAAGTGTGACAAACTTCGGCCAGGAAACCTTCATGACTCTAATGAGACACAGAAGACTTGGGGACTGTATGATAGTGGATCTATCACTTACAGACATCTACCTAGTTACCTATCTACGTATTAAGACAGTGCATTCACCAGGAATGCAATCATTTCTTTATTTTTGTATCCAATTATCCAATTCTTTATTTTCATATCTATTAATATTTCCTGTGCCAGCCAGCCATAAGGATTTCGCTGCTCCCAACTCAAACCCAAGAAATCTCTAACTACCTCTACACTCAGTCCCTGGGTCAAAATGTGATAGATTTGGTGGGGGGAGTATTTATTTGTTTGTTTTTCCTTCACTATGCAGAAGATACTACGAGAATCAGGAGAAAGCAATGAGGCTACAAGGAGAGTGGCATAAACTAAGGAAGGGCTGCCCCCCTGTGACCACGAAGCTAAGAAATGTGGGAAGCACAGGGAGCCCTCCCTCAATACAACCCTGCCACTTTCCTTGCCTCTCTCCCAGAAGAGAGCAGGACTGTAAAGCTTTACTCATGCTCTAAGGAACCTTCCTCCGCCGAGTTTATAATTCTCTGGCCAAAGCTACTCACACGCAGGATGAAGGACAGCGCCTCTTTTAAAACTGACAAAGTTTTCTCGTGCTGGGGCTGCGCGCGGTTTTTGGAAGGACTTCCAGCTTCTGCTGCCTACGCCGCAATCACCAAAATGGACTGGAAACAATCCATACTAGTGTGTGCTAGCACAGCTTGGAGCTTCCGGTGCCCGGGAAATTCGCGGGCGCTGTCCCCTCCTTCCCTACAACCAATTGCTATCAATACACCCATCCCCTCGGGGTTTTACTGAGCTGTGGCGGGGGGTTAGGGACGGTGTGATGCCGCACTGTGGTGGCTGGAAGGAGCTGCGCGTTGGAGCGGTGGGGGTGGTCAAGGACTCCCAGTGAGTGGCGGGTCGTGCGAAAGGGAAGGAAACGCACAGCGATGATGATTCCTCGGTCTCACTGGGACCGAAACTGCGCTAGATCCAGTTAAAACAAAAGGGTAAGGGAATAAATCAAGATTACGGGTCTCCAGACTGGCTCTCGCGGGTATCCCAACCCTCCCTTTCTTTACCGAGGACACGCCCCTCTGGACCGATAAGGGAAACTACCACCACCCGGGGCTTTCACAGCAGGGTGGAGTGGGAAAAGCCTCAGGTTTAACCCTAAGGTCCCTTTTCTCATCCTTCCTACCAGGTAAAGGGTAGGAGCAAGCGATGAGCGGAAACGGGAACAGCAAGATAGAGGGAGGCGAAAAAAGCCAGGCAGGTGTGAGGAGGGTCCAGACCGCAGAAGAGGAGGAGGGGCGGACTAGGAATGGTGGGCGGACGCGAGCGGTGGGGGCGACGGGCTGGGGGCTGCAGGAGCCCGGAGCACGTGCTGGCAGAGAAGCAGAGAGGGGCTGGGCAGGGACTGGGGCTCATCGCTGAGAAAGGAGTCGGGGAGGCGGGACAGCCGGCGCTGGGAGGTCACCTTTAATGTAGACATCGTCGTCGGCGCGCATGAACCACTCATACTTGTCCAGGTAGTGGTCGTGCATGTACTTGATCATCATGAAGGACTTTTTCTGGGGAGGGTAGGAGTCGTCCACCCCAGGTAGCGCGATGACAGGCAGGGGTGGCGGGGGCTGGCCAAGCCCGGCGTTGGGGGGCTGCTGGCTGGAAAAGAACTCCACGCGGCCGGGGATGAAGCGCGCCCAGGTCCGCTGCGCCGCCAGCGCGCGGCTGCCCAGGTACTTCTGCGCGGTCATCACCCCCACGTATAGAAAATCCCGGGGTCGGGAGCTCGGGGCGGCGGCACCTCCGTCCCCGCTGCCGTTGTGGCTACTCCCCGGCCGGCCACCTCTCCGCTGCCCAGCCGCGCCCCCGTCCTCCTCCTCGGGTTCCCCTTCGGTCCCCGGGGCTCCGGGGAGCCCCGTCGCGCCTTCGGGCTCGCGTCCTCGCCGCCGCTGCTGCAGCGGAGGTGGTTGCTGCCAGGGGCTGCTCCGAAAACTGGTTACTCCGGGCGCTGCTTCAGGCAGCTGTGGCCCCTGGAGCTCCTGGCGCGCGGGGGGCGGCGACTGCTTCGGCCACGGCCGGGCATGAGGCTGGGGGAGCGGCTGCTGCGCGCCGGCGCCGGGGCCAGCGGCCGAGCGGCCGTAGTAGGAGCAGAGGCTGGAGCCGCGTCTCTTCCTCTCGCTCAGCTCGGCCACTCTGGGGGCGATGAGCCAGGACGCCGCGGTGAAGCCCAGCACCAGCCCCAATGCCACGCTCATCCACGGGCGGCGGGAGCGCACGGCCATCGCGGCTGCCCCGGGCGCGGACGCTGGCTGACTGGCTGCGGCGCGGCGCGCAGGGTCTCCCGGCTCACACCCGCCCCTCCTCCGCCTCAACGCCCCCAGCCCCGGCCGCTGCCCGCCGCCGAGGCGCCGACGCGGGCTCGGGGTCGGAGCGCTCCGGACGCCTAGCCCGCTGCGCGCTGCAGCTGCCGGCCGCGCTCCCCGCTCCGCTCTGGGTCGGGGCTCCGAACGAGGGTCGGGAGTGAAACTTCTCCCGGCGGTGGTGGCGGCGGCGGCAGCGAGAGGAGCTGCAGGAGGAGGAGGAGGTGGAGCGGCGGCGGAGGCAACGCGTCCGCTCCTAGGCTGCCACCCTGTCACTGGCGCGCCTGGTCCCTCCCTCCTCCCTCCCGAGCCCCCGCCCTCGCTCCCCCCGCCGCCGAGCTCCGGACTGGCCCGGAGGAGGAGCCACGAGCACCACCGCTGCCAGCCTGAGGGAAGCGCGGGCCGCGGTATTTCCCCGTTACCCGCCCTTGGACGCCCCCCGTCCGCGCCTCGGTCCAGAGCCGGCCTCCTCTCCGGAAGGAAACGATCCCTGTCGGGCCGCCTCCGGCTTCCAGCGCCGACGCCCCCTCGTCCCTCCTCCCCCGGCCCTCGCTCTCCGTCCCATTTCCCGTCCCGTCCCGCCCCTCCGCCAGCCTCGCTACACCCGCGTCTGGGGGCTCCTCTGCCCTCCTCCCGGCGCGTCGGCTCCACTGACCTCATCGGCGGAGCTCGGGTTCCAGAGCCCCCGGCGAGCGCCCGCTTCTCCCTCCCGGCTCGCCTCCCCCGGCCCACAGCCCGTTACGTCCCGACGTGACCCTTCCCCATTCTGCCCCGCCCAGGCCCGCCCAGGCTCCTCTCCGCGCTTTCCGTCCTTTTCGCGTTTCTCTCGGGGTGCTATTCCGCGTCCCCTCTCTCCACTCCTTGTTCCGCTCACTGCTCAGGAAACTGTCTCCGCCCAGTCTTCCCAACTCCCCGGTCCCTACCTGCATCCTTCACCACTACTCCCCAATCGTACACAGAAGCAGCACTGTCACTCGGTGTCTCTCCTAAGAAAATCTAAGAGGGATCAGAAATACCTCGCCTGAAAGGCTAGGGGAGGTCACGGTGAGTGGGGGCTCAATCCCCAAAGAGAGTAAGAATTCCAGGTTCCCCACCTGTTGAGTTGGGACTTGTGGGGCTGCCCAGTAGTCCTTCCTCAGCTCTCCATTGGTCTCTTGTCTGGACGTGAGAACCACGAAACAGCTATTTCAGAGAGGGCCAATACCCGGAAGAGTCAAACTAAGAAAATTCTTATCCCTCCAAAATAATTGAACTTAACCAGAAAATACAATTTTTGTTCTTGTCCATAAAGCATTTTCTTTTCTAAGGCAATGGCAGGAAATGTGTTACCTCTCCAATTAGGGAAAAAAGATCTCCAGCAACAGAATCTCAAAAAAAGTTTAAATTGTATTGGCCAAAATCATTCAAAGTTACATTATGAAGAGATTACCTGAAGATATGTGACATTCTGAAGAAGGGAACATTTTAAAACTTTCCCTCTAGAAGTCATGAATCTAACTACAGTCTGAGGTGCATTTGGCATCTAGGGCCCTTTCCTTTTATTCAAATTTCAGTCTTCTGTTTTGTACATCAAACGCAAAGAGATGGTATTGAATGGCATTAGGCATAGGGCTCCATCCAGCAAGGTGCTGGCAGCGTCCCTGGAACAGTAGGTCTGCCTGGAGACTTTAGAGGGGTGGTTCTTTCCACACCAGTCACTGGCTGTGCATGAGCACATCTGACGAAGTGTTTCATCTGCTGGACAATGAAGCTCCTTTTCCATGTCTACGTCTTGCCCAGAAACACTTGGGATACAGGTTATTGGACTTTTAAAGTTTAATTTTAGTTAGAAGACAAAACTAATCAAACAACAACCTCCTTCTGATTTAAAAATACATCTTCCCAAGGACATTTTAAAGTTTCTAGACTAGTGCTGTTCAATAGAACTCTCCCTATACTGGAAATTTTCTTTATCTGTGCTGTCCAGTAAGGCAGCCACAAGCCACATACGGTTACTGCGCACTTGAAATGTGGCTAGTATGACTGAAGAAATGAATATTCAATTTTATTTAATTTTAATTAATTTTTATTTAATTAGCCTCCGTTGCCTAGGAGGTTGCCATGTTGGACAGCACATTTCCAGAGGAAATTCATAACTTACAGTCCCATTACCTATGGTCACACAGCAGTGAACTCTCGCCTACAATATTCAGCTGGGCATCATTCTCAGGTGCCACTCATGTTATTGATCTACAAAACCATTAATTCTCACCAGGCACAAATAACCTTCTCATCAACTATTATAATATTTTGGAATAAAGTTAATGTCATTCATTCATTTATTCAACAAATATGTGAAAGAGATTAAGCATTAGACAAGGTGGAAGGCTGTGGACATGGAAATGTCAACAAGGTATTCACTGCGACCTATCTGAAGTTTATAGTGCAGTGAAGAACACAGACATTAAATACCACACTCCAAAATGAATTACCATGGTGACAAATGATACGAAGTGAAAATGTAGGGTACTCTGAGAGAGTATTTTGCAAGAGCATCTAATTTAGTCTAGGAGACAGAGAATGAAATAAAATGAAATAAAATGAAAAGTATTGAAATGATGTTCATACTGGCTAAGTGACCTTGGGAAAGTTATTTAAATTATCTGAGGTTTAGGTATCTCATTGATAAGTACATTTCTCTGAGGATTTATTAAGCTATGTAAGTGCTAAATACAATATCTAGTTCATTGTAGACACTCAGGAAATGTTTCGTCCCAGGTGAGGCCATTTTAAACTGATTGGCCAGAGAAGTTTTTCTGATGAGTTTAGCAGAGAACAGAAGAAAGTGAGGAAACTAAGCATAAGGATATCTAAGAGAAGAGATTCCAAGAAGGAGGAATAGTCAACACGAAGACTTGAGATAAATGTGGTATTTTGAGGATTAGCAAAGAGACTACTATGGATTGAAAATGGGAGGAAGCAGGTGACTTGCTGATCACTGAAGCCAGTGCTGCTCCCTAGAGTTATAACGTGAGCCACAAATGCAAGACGTGAGGTTTAAATTTTCTTGTAGCCACATTTTTTAAAGGGTAAAATTATGTTTAATAATACATTTCATTCAACTTAATATAGTCAAAATATTACCATGGGAACAGGTAATCAATATAAAATTATTATTGAGAAAATTTACATTATTGTTATCAGTAGTAAGTTTTCCAAATCCATTATGTATTTTATACTTACAGCACATCTTAGTTCAAACTAGCTACATTTCAGATGTTCAATAGATACATGGAACTAGTGTCCACCATATGGGGCAGTGTATATTCTGAGCCTTGGAGACTTATGGAAAGAATTTCTTTCATTCTCAGTGACCATGAGGGTATTGAATGGAGTGGTGCTATAGTTTTTATTTATGTTTTATGAGGACCACCCTAGCACCTATGGCAAGAAAAAATTAGAGTGAAACAAAAGTAGAATGAGGGAAAGCATTTAAGACATTATTGAGATGGACCTAGAGATTATCATACTAAGTGAAGTCAGAAAAAGAAAGGGAAAAACAAATACTATATGATGTCACTTGTATGTGGAATCTAAAATATGACACAAATGAACTTCCTTACAAAACAGAAACAGACTCACAGACATAGAAAACAAACTTATGGTTACCAAAGGGGAAAGGGGTCTGGGAGGGATAAATTAGGTGTCTGAGATTAACAGATACAAACTACTAATATAAAATAGATAAACAACAAGTTCTCACTGAATAGCACAGGAAACTATATTAAATATCCTATAATAAACTGTAGTGGAAAAGACTATGAAAATGAATATGGATATGTATTATATATATATGTATATAACTGAATCACTTTGCTGTACACCAGAAACTAACACAACAGTGTAAATCAACTATATTTCAATTAAAAATTTAAAAATAGAGACATTATTAAAATCACCTCATCACTTTGGAATAGAAGAAGAAAAATATCTTTTTCATCTTTCCACACACTGTCTGCACCTCTTCTTCATTTGTAATAAGTAGAAGCACTGGGAAGTTTTTATATGAGTTTAATTTCATATTTGTTGAGATTCCTCTAGCTATTTATTTGCTATTTCCCAAAGTCAGTGAAGTAATTTTCAAGTACATACTTTAATTTTGAAGATACATGATTTTTAGGGTAGATAATTTTCTGGGGAATCTCCACTAAGGACTAAGTTTTTTATTAAAACAAAAATAAAGTAATATGTCCTAAGAAGAATTTAAGAAAAGAACTTATTTGGATAAGAGGCATCTTCAGGGAAAAATTTGTATAAAAACTCACTATCATTGAAGAAAAATAAACATAATACATGCATATTAAAATAAGCCAGATCTGTATATTATATTGGAAGAGAGAATATAGAAATGCAGTTAATGTTCAAAATTCCTGGCTAAAAATGTCTCATAGGATTGCTGTTCTGATCCATACAAGAATATGTCAATGTTTATTCTTGTGAACCACCTGGTAAAATCACTATGAAGCACCTCAATAGTAGATTTTGAGAAAAACAATAACAGTAAAAATTTCATAAATTATAATAGCTTCCAGAAACAAATGCAGAACTGATTCCCTGTCTTCTCCAAATCCTTGAACAATTTCAAGCATGCTCATATTTGGACTATTGTAATACATGAGGCCTTTGCCTCCTTGTCTGAGCTGAAGTTACTAGAACATAAGGGATCATCTGGATTCACATTGAAACAGACCTCTCACAGGGGTTATGTCCCTGACTTTGGAATGACATTAATGTCAAACACCCTGAAACGAAGTCTGGTACATTTAGAGAGAGCCCTTCAGCACACTGCTCTGAAGGTACTACACTTAGTGTTTAACTGATTGGAAAGAATGAGCAAGAACTTTAAAATCACAGAAAAAGTTACAAATGAGTCTAAAAGGGGGATATCGTAGTTGATCAGTTATGCAAGTTAAAGGTAAATATTTAAATATATGGTTCAACCTATGCTTCTGTTACAAAACATAAGCAAATACCCCTTGATTTAGTATTTTCTGTGATATTTAGAATGTTATCATTTTTTCTTGACAGATCAAGACTGAGTTGATCTCATTTGCGTGAAGCAACTGTGGCATCTAGTGGTTAATAATCATAATGTAATTCACTTTGTTTTTAAGGGATAGATTATGTTATAAAATATTTTTGACATTGCCAAGGAAGATTATAATCATAGAAGCATAATCAGATAACCATTTAATTATACTTTAATTTCCTCAGAAATCAGCACATGAGGGGATGACAGAAGTTCATACAAGGAAATGTGAAAAGTAATTATTTACAGTACATTATAAGACTATGTAAGTTTTAAAGGCTAACACTAATCTGCATTTAGCTAATCAGCTTGAAAATGTTATCATTTTTTTACACTGACAATATTTGATGCTACTAAGGAATTATTAATTCCTTTTTAGGTATGATAATTATATTGTGGCCATGTTTTTTCAAAAGTTCTTATTTTTCAGAAATACATACTGAAATGTTTATAGAGGAACTGGTATGATGTCTGGAGTTCAAGTAACATGGGGCTGAGGGTGATGCTAGGTGACTAGCAACGTTGGGGGTGCAGGGGAATTGAATGACCAAGGATTGATGACTTTTGGGGCTGGGTGATTACCTCTGAGGAGATTTGACATTCCCTCTAATAAAAAAATTTAATTATTTTATTTGTTTAAGATCAGCACACATTCTTTATTTCCTAAAGATTTATCTGACTAAGAGAGAGTCCACTTGTCCAAACCATCAATGCACTTTGAGAAGATAATGAAACTACTGCTGTCACTTAGGAAAGGGTCAAGAGGTGACCATATCAGAATGAAAACTTTCATACCTTCCTAACCCACTAGGTTCCAATGACAGTCTCTTAGACATAAGCAAAACAATCAAGCTTTTGCAAATAAAGAAGCACTATTTATGATGGAAGAATTTTTCTCTTTTTAAGACGTAATTGTCTATGATTAGGCAGTGAGCTTTGAAATCTTCAGAGAGCTCCTAATTACCAATCTGAATTTATTCTAAAAAGGTTTTTTTATTTTAATTTTCTCCTCTCACCACTCTCCTAAAGTATTAATCAACTCCAATTTAATATTTTCTGTCTTAGAAAAGTTAAAATGCACATGTCACCTTCCTCCCTGTGTCTTTAATTTTCAATTCCTCTTACCTGGTCTCTTTTCCTATCGTACAGATCATTGCTGTTGGAAAGAAATACAATATGATCACATAAGTAATTTTATGTATTAAATGTAAATTTCCATATGTAATGAAAATCTGTAAAGTATATATTCCTGGTAGCCACATTTTAAAAAGTAAGAACAGGTGAAATTAATCTCCATATTTTTTTATTTTACCTAATATATCTAGTTCTGACTATTAAAGTCTTAAAGCTCACTTTTTGAAAATTAAAGACAAATAGATTTTAGAGCATTTACAGGATGTATTGTGCTACTTTCTTAAGTATCAATATACAAATATTGTGCATCTGATCCACACAAATGTGGTACATGTATGTGATATATGTATGCATATGTATATATATATTGCAGATATATAAATGCCACACTATCATTATAGAATAAGCATAAAAGGAGAGATTAGGGAGTCTTTTCTCTTATCCCTATTTTTATTAAATTTCAGGATATTTTATAAGATGCAAGACAAGTTAGGCATCACATCTCTCAGCCCATTGTCACTGCATGTTGAGTAAATGAAGCAGGTATAGTTTTTAATTCATTTTAAGGCTGCTGCATCCAGCAGTGGATTTATTTAAGTTCACAGTCAGTTAATTAATAACACAAACCTTTCAAGTCTTGAAAGTCAGGTTTGATGGATTTCAATAAAACAGCAGCACGGGGAGGGCAGAGCTTTTATTTTCTGCCGTTCCTCACAATTTTTGTTTGTTTTGGAAAACATACTTACGTTACTAAAAGATCTTATTTAGTCATCTTAATATATAATAGGTTTGTTATTTGTATCTGAGTTAAAATTAAAAATTTTTTTCTAGTTTTTAATTTCTCATACAATAAATATTTGGGGTCCTCATTAAATTTTAAGAGTATTAAGAGGTCTCAAGAACTAAACATTTGAGAACACTGGTCTAAGGAAATTCCTTCACTTATCTTTTTCTTCTCCTGAAAATAGACAAATATTTTAAAGAGGGATAATTCAGAATGCCTTACCCCTGATGGAATAATGACTCTAATAGTTTGCCATGACATGAGAGTGTCTGTGAATTTACATTTTTGAAGCTTTGACATGTTTATAAGTATATTATTGCCTCCATGGCTTTCAATTCACACCTATTGCATTCTAGGAATCCGGTAGCTTTTTTTTTTTTTTTTTTTTGGTACATGTATTGTTACCAGAAGGGAATGGCAGGAGTAAATCTTCTGAGACAGAGTTCAAATCATTCACTCACTTCTGATTCTAATTTGTATCTAGTAACAAATTAGTATCGTTAACAAATTTGGGAGTATACTTTTCATTTCTACAAAAACAAACAGCAGGACAATGAATTATTCTAAGGCTCTGACCATTTTGTAATATTGGGCCAAAGAAAGAATGTCTCAATAAGTTAACCCTAGTGTTGAAGAGTCCTACCATTTAGTGAAGAAGGAAGAAGATAACATTGCCACACCAGTATAATTGAAGGTAGAATTACTTGTCTTTTGAAGCCAGTTGGAGCTCTAGGAATAGACAGAAAGTGAAATCCAAATAAAATCATGTGAATTAATTGAAAAAGGTAAACTGGCTCTCATAAATGAAATAAGTGGTCATCATTTGGAAATTGCTATAAGAATATTGTTCAAGATGCAAAATGAGTTTGTGTGTTGGAGGCGGGGCGGTGGGTGATGACACTTTCCCTCACTGGGCCCCTGTGGCCTTAGCTCTGAATCTTCGCTGGGCAGAAAGAGGACGAGAGGAAGAGACTTAAGGATAAGAACAAATGCTAGCCTCACAGCTAAGTGATTTCTCAGCAGTGCTTTCTGCTTTCATCTTCTAACTGGGCACAAAAAGATTCAAAAGGAGGCATGGTTGAGGCACACCCAAGGAATAAGCGAGGGGTGGAGCACTGCATTTTTAAGACCTTTGGTAGCCTTATGCTTACCACACCCTCCATGCTCCGCCACACTTTTTTTTTTTTTCCAGACAGCACTTCCCATGTCTACCTTTACAGAAAGCAGAACAGGAATAGCAACAGTCCCGTCTGAACCAGACTAAAACCAAATTTAGGTTTTCGTATTAGCACAGAATTGGAACTACGGGACATGAGATAGCCATCAGATGAAGCCTCCTTTAGACATGTGGAACCCATCTGGCTATGGTACTTCATGAGTAATTAAAACTTTGGCACCTAGGTCAGTGTTTCTCAAAATGGGATTCTGAGGACTCCTATGTAGGTATTTCCTAATGTTCTAATGTGTATAATTATTACTAGTAAATCTGGAGTTTTTCTGAATTAGAATCCCTGAGGGGAGAAGAATCCACATTTACAACAAGACATTTGAGCAATTCTTAAACATACTGAAGTCTGCAATCTACTGTTCTAATTCTCCTTAATAATTGGGATAATTCAAAGTCCTAAAAACATCTGCTAAATAAAAAAATTAACACACAAAAAAACTATTACATCCTCCTACTGACATTTCCCATCCTCAAAAAGCGTGGATAGCTAGCTCAAACTCTAGGTTCTCCAGCCCCAAATGATAGAAGAATCCTTATTCCCTTGCTATTTGCAAATTGAATGTATATACACTTCTCTATATTTCGGTTGGGTTCCCCAAGAAGTAGACTCAAGAAGAACTGGGGATCAGATAGTTTATTTGAAAGTAATTCCAGGGAATATCAGAAGGAGAGTGGAGAAGTGAAAAAAAAAAAAAAAAAAAGGAAGGGAAGGACAGAATTCAATCAAGGGTGAATTCTGAAGTCAGTTACCACTGTAGACAGCTGGAGTTAATTTCACTTGGGAAACTCTCATAGTCAATATAGACCATGGCCTCAGATGTGTCCCATCGGAAGAGCAAAGAAGGTGGGTGTATTTTACTCATTAACTTCTGTTAGTCATTGATTATGGGCTGCTCCAAAGGGACACTAATTCCCCAGTACTTCCAGTCTGCCCCCCTCCCTGCATGGTCAGAAAAGACCCCTCAGCAAAGATTTTAAAAGGCTGGTAGTTAGAAGACCACTGGCAGGCACTGACGTGACTAAGGGCAAGGAGATGCGGCCAGAATTCTGGCCACCTCTAGGTAGTAAGTGATATTCACTCCTGAAGCCAGACTTTTGGGTATACTACACTCTAATTAGACACAAACCATATGAGTTAATAACCCTTACTATACCAAGTAGTATTTTCAAAGGTGTCTTGCAAATTTAGATTTCTTTTCATTGAGCAATGTATGTTAAATAAACCACCTTTTTATGGGGCTATTGGAGTTGCTCATGTTTTCCTGTTACCCTCCCTGTTGAACTAACAGAATTCTTAATAGGAGCCATTTTACCACGTCTTAAGTTTTGAGAATTCCTTTGGCTATTTTTAAAAAACATTTTGCTATGAAAAATTTTAAACATATACAAAGTACATAGACTAGAACTCCCTATACCCATTATCCAAATTTAACACTTCTCAACTCATGATCAATTTTGTTTTATCTATATTCTTACCCGCTTAAGTCCTGCTGGATTATTTTAAAGCAAATCACAGACACTCTTTACCCATAAATGTATTATTGTAATCACTAAAAGAGAATTTTTTAAAATGCCAGCAACTTATGAAAATGCAGCAATTATTCCTTAATATTATCAAATATCAAACAATTGTTCAAATTATCAATAGTCATGGCACTTTCATATTTTTTACAATTGTCTCAATTCCATTTTTATATTTCGATTTTTCTAATCATCAGCACTATTTCATATGTCTCTCAAGCTTCTTTAATAGTTTCTGCCTCCATCTCCTATTTTCATTGTATTAGGTTTTAAAAACTGCATAATTTGCCCTGTACGTTGTTTTACAGTCTAGATTTTGCAGATTCCACTGCTGTGGTGTCATTTAACACGTTTCTCTGTCTTCTGTATGTTCTGTGAATTGGTAAATTGGCATTAAGTTCTAGAGAACTGCCAGATACAAGTTCAAGTTTTCTTTTTGAACAACAGTACTTAATAGATGATGCTGTGTTCTTTCAGTAGGAGGCACAGAATGTCTGCCTCTGTTTCTGACGTAGTGTTGATAATGAATTCTTAGATTCATCAATTCATTAGAAGCTGCAAATGGTAGTAAGTCTCATCCTACTGCTGTTTCTTCCTTTATTAACTGGAATACTTCTTATGAAAAGTTACCACTAATTTATTTAGTGGTACAACCCGCATACTAATACATAAATGATTCTTTTTTCATCTTTCATTTTTGATGATCCAGAGATTTTAGAACATTGTTGAGCAGTAAAGATACCTACACTCAGTTCCTTAGAAGGCCTTGCTAGGTGAAACTGATTGAAATAATCCAAAAGCAGAACCTTTTTTCTGACCTGAAGTCTCATTTTCTGCTATTTAATCCCTAATCACATCACTAATAATTGAATCTACAAATCAGGACATAAAGCTGTGCCCGTGAGAAGAATAAGAGGGTCTATTTTTCTAGTTTTACTTTTTTATTCATTAAGTTGCATTTATTGCACCTCTAAAATTGGGAACAGGCTATGAATATAAGGTGGGAAGTTATATATATATTTATTTCCTAGGCATCTTGAATTTCTGGTTTATTATACATAAAATTGTATATGAATTATAGGAGAATTTCCTTTGCATTTGAAAAGGGTTTAGTGGGGTCGAATATGAGAAACGCAAAAACCTGCTAAACACGGTTCTTTTATACACTGAGTGTTGACGTGGTCATTTTCCATGTGGTTTTGGCTTCACCTATGGTTTGGGGTCTGCTGATATTTGTATCTGGGCTTCTTTTATTCTCAAGTTTTCACTAACAGTCCTGAAATGTGGGCTAGCGGGAGATTTAGAAGGCAGTTCACACTCTTGTCTCAGTTCTACCACATCTGTGAACCTTCCACAGCGAAGTTAGTTGTGCTACGCATTTCCTCACCTCAAAAAAGAGGGGTACTGGGCTGGAGTAGAAGTCGGCAAACTATGGCCCACAGGCCAAATCCAGCCCACTACCTGTCTTTTGGTGGCCTCCAAATTAAGAATAATCTTTACATTTTAAAATGGTTTTACATTTTAAAACTGTTGTATTTTAAACATTACATAAGTACCTACACAATATCCTCGCTTTTGCCCCTTGGCTTCCAAAACCTAAAACACGGACTGTTTGGCCCTTTCAGAAAAAGTTCACCAACCCCTGGGCTACAGCGATGATGTTCAAACTATTTTCAGCAGCAGAACTTTTAAAAAGTAGAGAGAAAAATCTTATTCTAAACCTCTTTGCTTAAAAAACAAATGTGTATTTATATTGCATATAAATTTTAAATAATGGCTCACTAAAAAATTTAAGCAGCAACAATGAGGCCACTTTGAAGAAGATGACAGACTGAAAATAAGGGACGATGGCTTTGACATTGGGGACTGTAGATGACAATTACAGTCTTAGCGGAGGTTCAGCCTGCAAATTCATTCCTGCGTGTTTTTCACTGAATGATTTCAAAAATAAAATCCTGTTTCAAGCAGATAAGTGGTTATAAATAGTAGCATTTTTTTAACAGCTCACCTTGCAATCTCAGGATGCTCTGAAAGTGAACTGATCCAAATCCTTAAAAGAGGAGAAATTTTTGATTTTACTTACAACAGCAAAAAAAAAAAAAAAAAGCTCGCATAATCATCAAAATATAGCAATCAGACAAGAAACAGCAACAATGTGTAATAAGAGATAAAACTGTCTGTATATTTGAACACTTTGGGTAATTTCTTGTCATTGCACCGCTGACCAGCGTGCTGTGAGGAGTAGGCCCAGAGTGGATGAGTGTGCGGCTGCGGTTTGATGGGAGTGGACATAAGCAAGCTTGAATTTTAAAGAGAGGGGCGAGGAACAGCAGCCTTCCTGTTCCAGGGCTCCCGAACACCACGTTCAAATATGTGCACACATATGACAGTTGGCGTTTTATTCTGAAAATCAAGCAGAAACAGAGTAACTTGAAATCACAGGGAGGTTAAAGTTCATGTAAATTGAAGTTACATTTTTAAAGAGATTCGATTAGAAAGTAAGCTGAAAATTGGGCAGAGAAGAAATTACTCTTGAAAATCCCTTATTTGCTCATAAAGTAGATTATACCTGGTCTTGCGTATGTCTCCCTGTGTGATATTTTTTATGCCACTTAAGTTTGAGGACTACTGAAGCAGACTGAAAAAAAGAGTGCATTCAGATACATAGACAGTCTGTCTTTAAGAAAACCCATTAAACCCTTGTGGTGACTAGAGGGTGGGTGGAGAATTCTAAAATGCCCCTGGCTTTCAGGGTTTCCCTTGTATTGAAATACCTTAAGAGCTTTGCAGGTTGTTATGTGGATCAAGGGACTCAAACAAGATAAACACCCCAAGAATACGGTTTGGAACACGGAAGGTGCTTACTACATAGTTTATATATTTTATTATGATTCTTTATATATATCCATATATATTTAAGCAAATGATTACGATTTTCTATTTGTATGTGTGTATATGTGTGTGTCTATGTGTACAAGAAGCTTCAGCAACCATTTAGAGTAAGAGAGAAAGCCGTCTACATGTTAACACTTTCAGTGTTCAAACATACACACAGACACAGACACAAACAAATCTATAAAGAAAAATTTGATCACTTGCCCCGGTTTGCCTCAAGTGCAGGGTTTCATCATTAAGTAAAGCCTACCAAGTTCCCTTGCCCTTGTCGTGGGGACCTTACACAGCAGGTGGGGTGGCAGAAGTAAAATGAAACACAACATTCAATCGTATAGTATGCAGGGTGGTAAGAAAACCTAAGTCAGGGAAGGGGGTTAATGACTTAGAGACAGGCAGACAATTTTAAAATACAGTGGTCAGGAGGGGGTTCATTCATAAGATGGCATCTGGGCAGAAAAGTGATGCCTGTGGAGAGAACACTGCAGGCAGATAGGAGCACGTGGGATGTGTGCTAGACGCAAGGAGGTGGCTCCTAGGGTGGCCGAGGAGGGAGAGCAAGGGGAACCCGTAGGAGGCGGGGTTAGCAAGGCGAGGGATGTGCCCTGTAGCACCTGTTGGCCAACCTAAGGCTTTCGCCCAGAGTCAGATAGAAAGCCACTTCAGACACTGAACAGAGGAGGGGCATGACCTCACTTGAGTTTTAACACATATTCCTGCAGAATGGGCTTTACAGAGTCGCAACTTATGTGAAAGTCAGGATCTCGAATTAAGTTTTAAGTTACACATCCATGTAGTATTCACAATACAACATTTTTAGGTTTACCTTCTGCTTTTCATTACAGTCTTAAAAAGATCTAAACACACCATTTAAAAATGGAATTCCAGTCAACCATTTCCAGAAACCTTCAAGCCCCTCTACTGACCCACCAAACACAGGCTGACAGTTTCTGAGTTAGATGAGCTTAAAGACTCTCCCAAAGCCAACATTCTGTACACCCCTCAGTTTCTGGATATTAGACAAATTGGCCCGACTTTCATTTTCCAGCTATAGGTATTTATGCCTGACTTCTTTAATCTGTTCTCCAGCAGTTTTTACGTACTAATTCTGCTTATCCTCCTAATGGTATCTCCTCATTTCTCCATCCAGCTGCCGTCTAGGGATCCTGCTGGCATCCACTTTGGACATTATGTCCAGCTCAGTGGAGCTGAGATGTATCTGATTAGCCATACAGACGCCGAGGTGATGAGATTCTCTTGTCACGTGATGTCTTGTTTCAGAGGTAACACTGATGCAACTGTATGTGATTCAAGCTGCAGGTCCTGGCTACACACATACACAGAACAGTGTTCTAACGATAATTTGTGTTTATCGTCTGTGTTTCTCCCTCTTTGTCCTATTTCAAGCTGGTAGCCAGGCCATCTGTATTTCCTGGCTCCTGGACTTCCTGCAGAGCTGGAAGTAGAATCTTCTTGAGGACAACAGCCATTCCTCTCTTTGGTAAAAGTACTAACTCACTTTTGGCTGTCCCAGCAGATGAGGAGAGAGGAGAGAAGAGAGTAAGGTCTCTGAGGCGAAACAGTGAGAGACATGACATTTCTAGAAACTGTGAAAGGGACCAAGATTTGTGGGTCCCCTTAGGGAGCCTAGATCCTAGACAACAGTGATTTCAGTCTCTGCAAGTACCTAGGGTACCCAACAGAGGAGAAGCAGAGAGCCACTAGACTTGAAGGAACCATCCTCAGAGGAGTGATAGATGTATCAACAGAAACCACGACAGATCCGTATTTTCAGGGACAACCCACACATTTGATGCTGCATACAACTGTAGGATTCTAGACAACGCTGGGTGGGGTATGTATCCCAGAAACGTCCTAGATTTAATTTCATACTCTCCACTCCAGATGGAGTACTGAAGATAGACTTAAGATGACTTAGAAAAATAAAGAAATATGACAGTGTATGTATTGACTACAGAGATTAAGATTTATAATCTTAATAGTTCACCCTCCTTGAGGCAATAATGACTATTAAAAACAGTAAAAAAAAAAAAAAGTTCGTTTCCCCAATGACACTTCCGTTTTACAAAGAATGATAATAAAGCACTTGTTGTTGCTTTAGGTTCTTGTAACTTCTGAATTTATTTCCTTAAACATGGTTCTTAACAATCACATTTATTCGACTAAAGAATGTGAATAAAATGGACATTCACCCAACAGAAATTTTCTATTCTTTGATTTCATATCCTCAGGAAATGGCAAGTAAGAGTGAGGATGCCCAGGATGTTAGAATATTTTTTAAAGAGTATCGCCAAACACTGAAGGACTAAATCAGACTAGTGTCTAATTTCATCCACTTATATATATTCAATCTTTAAAAAACTTATACTTAGGTTGGATGCCATCCCATTTAAGACTAGGTAGGAGAATTTTGTACATTATTCCTCTAGTAGCAGTGTAGTTGGATACATAATTTATTTTTAAAAGATCTGATGACTTACACATCTGTGAATTTGGGCAAGTTATCTAGGTCTGTTATCTGAAGGAAAAAAAAAAAAAAAGAAAGAAAAAGAAGATGAAATCTACCTCACAGTATTTTTGTAAAGTTCTGTGTGGTGTTTTTGTAGAAGCTTAGCATTTCACAGGGTCTAATGTCAATGCCCCTTAATGGACATTTAATGGATTTTTTTCTTCTTCTTTTCTTTCTTTTTTTCTATTTTCTTTTTTTGGCTGTTCAATATCCTTCTTGTAAAGGATCATCCAGCCTCTCTTCTGCAGTAATGCTGTTCAGTCTGTACGGTTACGTAGGCTGACTATTGTCCAGAGCTGTCTTAGAGTCCTGCCCACAATCCAGCTTTAGGAATGTGACCCAAACAAGGCCAAGCATAATGCTCCCCGGGGTTATTGCCAGAGATGGCAGGATGGATGCTCTTACTTCTCACAATCTCTGGCTGCAAGGACCTCGTGAGCCTGCAGCTGCTGGCGGCAGTCGTTCTGGTCGTGTGGAGGTGGTCTGGGAATGAAGAGAATGAAGCTTCAAAGATGGCAAGAGATAGACCTGGTTCTAATTGAAATATCTAGATCTAGCACTGTCTCAAGCCCACTCCTAGATTTTCGGTTATGCAAGGCATTTTATGCCATGTTTCATAAGCGAGCTAATGATAAATTTCTCTCACTCATGACTAAGAATTTTCACTAAATACTAAGTATGCTTTGAAGTCAGACTACCTAGGTAATCAAACCCCAGCTCTTTCATTTGCCAGCTTTGCGACTTTGGACAAGTGACTTTAATCCTTTATACCTCAGCTTCCTCCTCTGTAATTAAGGCATAATAATAACACCAACTTCCTTAAGTGGGAGTATTAATTGAGACTGTGTGTGTATTACAGCAAAATGTCTTGGCCCATAATAAGTAATCAATAACCGCAAGGCATTACTGTCACATTCAACAACACGCACACTGAAAAAAAGTACCTGGTTAAGAGTAGATGCATTGAAACAACCAAGTAATAGTAAAATTGAAAAATAATACTGAAACAAAGCAAAGGCAAAGAAAATATAGCACAATGAAATCAAATGGAACTCAAAGAAAGGTGAAGAAATTCTTAGTAAAAAAAAAATAGGAACATTAAAAAAAAAGTGAAGACATAAATTCTTGTGTTCGCTGACATCAGCAGCATAAAAATCCATGAATCAAAAGTTGCCAACCAGTGGCCTAGACGTTCTATTTATTTTATTTTTTAAATGGAATCTTTGATTTTGGCACTAAAACAAAAACTCTATGGATAGCAGCAACAGTAGATATTCTAAACTGGCAGAATTTTTGTTACCTATTTCAGTACTTTAGTTGTAAATTTTCCTTAATTTTTTTTCCTAAGAGTAGTGTTAACAGAATTATATAAAACTTGAATATTAAGTTTCCAGTTTCCCAAGAATTTTAGGCACACAGAGCAGACATTTCTACAGACATGTTCTAACAGACACTTAATGGAATGCAGTTCCAGTCTGAAGCCTTTAATTAGTATATGTGGCAAGTAAAATTTAATACATTAAAAAAACAAGTTATTCTATCTATCTCAAAATAGGAAAATAAATTATATGCAGCAATTATTATATTAAAATGATAATTTGTTTTAACATTTTGTTTCATTTTAAGTACAGCTAGTCAGTCCTTAGGCTTAGATCAAAATTTAAGGATGCAAACTGGATGAATAAAAAGAGCAAATCATCAAATTTCCTGACTATAACACAACATTTTTCAATTGCTGGTAACTTATAAATGTATCCATCCATTCCATAAATATTGGACTTCTATAAATCTTAAGATAATCTTTTTATTACTTTTTCTCTAAAATGAATCTTGTAAGAAGGCTCTGGAATGGAAGGACAGTAAAATACTGTAAAAGACAATTTTACATAAAATAAGTGAGTGAACCTATTTGAATATTATTGTAACATTTCTTACTATATAGTATCAATATTGCCAACTAATTTAAAGAAATATTTAAGCAATATAATCCCTACATTTCTCTGTTTGGAGTTCTAGGTCTTCAAAATGCCTGTGACTTAGATTATACATAAGTATGTTCATACAGCTACTATCACCAAGCTCCTTTAAATCAATAGATAATTACTGTGACATTAAATTCATCCACTACACAGATGTCCAGAGAATTCAAGGATCTTTTATTATCCATAGCTTTCCTAAATTATCCACAAGGAGAAATAGTCACTGGAACTGGAAGGGAATTTTAACAATAGTTCATTATCTTTTGTTTTAAACAGTGTCTTTCAATTTAAAAAATCTCTACTGCATTAATATTCTTTTAATCCAAAGCTAAACTTCCTAGATGATGCTCTGCCTGTCACTTTTCTCTTAAAACTAAAATCGGGGTATAGGGGATACTTTGCAGCCCTTAAGGCTTGGGGCAAAAGCTTCCCCAGTCTTGTGTGGTCCTTCTATCAGCCTTTGCCGCAGGGAGCCTAAGGGGCTTTAGATCACTTTGCTCAACTCTCCACCAATCTCCACTCTTCCCCTTCTTGGTGGAGAGGGGTCGGTCTGTGTGTGGTCTACCAGGGCTCCAGGCAGAGAGGAAGGTGAAAGCTATTCTGTGTTTCACTTTCTTCAGAATGTGTTTCATATACACCCACCATGATTCCTGTGGCGCTAGCCTAGAAAAGGGGAAGTCAGGACACAGGACATAGACCTCTTTTTCCATGACGTCTGTGGTTTTCTCCTTCTCCCAATCCAAGATCAATCAGGGAGCCTCGTTTGCACTCGCTCGCTCTCTCTCCCTTTCTCTCTCTCTCCCCAACAAGGACAGCCCTTACCTTATTCTGATTCTGTTCTATTCCTGGCTTATGATAAAATTCTATGATCTGATCAGCAAAGCTTGGCCCTAGATATGTTACTGAAATCCTCTTCTCAACAACCTGCTTTCAAGCCTGTTTTTATGTTATCGACTTGAAAATCCAGTCCTGAACATCAAATGCTAAACGTTGACTTTATCTTCCTTTTGGCATCCTTCCTGAACAATTAAAATCTGTCCTGAAGAAAAATAATGCCTGTGGAAGAATGTCAGGAGAAGAGTCACATAAAAGGAATTTTTAAAAGGATAAAAATACACTAATATATTTCAAAATCTATTATTTGCATTTCAATTAGAACAAGCCAACACTTCCTTTATTCATAAGTAGGAAAAGGTCACACATGCATTGTTAGGATCGATGACAAATCAAGTTAGATAGGTTTAGACATCATAAAGGTTTACAGAAGAGTATGGAGAATAACGTTGATTGTCATACAGATTTAACTGTGTGAAAATAGAAAGGTAGGAGGGCAAATTAATCTGGAGAATGGATGAGAGATGCTATAGCAATCTGAAGATCTTGGAAATGTAACTATCTCTTTATGCCCTAGAAAATTAATTAGACAAAAGATACTGAATTATAATCCATTTAAAAATACTAAATTCAACATATGTAACAATTAGATCCAAAAACAGTACTTTACGTGATAAGCAAAGTCAAGGAAGACACTCCAGTGTGGTATATGTCACTTGCAAAATAGAAAAAGCACACCAGACATTATGACTGTTTCGTAATAAGTGGGATCAGATGGAGCAACTTACCTTTCCCCTTTGAGGGGTTTCTACCCATGCACTACCTGCTCCTCTTTAGGATTCTGTACAGTTTTGTGTAAGAATTGTCTTTTAGTAGTGCAATAGCCAGTTGGAACCATAACTGAATTTGAAGATTAATTAACATAGCGGAGAAAGGGAAATGACTGTCTTCCAGAGATGGATACAGTGTCTAATGGAACTTCTTACTTGGGTGAAAAAGAAGAACATGTCCATTTATATGAAGAGCAGTTTTACTGGGTTGGTTGGGAATATGAAATTTCAATGTTCATCTACTTTATATGAATGTTGAGTAGTCAAAGGTGATTTGCTAACTCTTAGGCTGTTCTGTCTCAGCTCCGAACACATCCTCCCATATTCATTTTGAGATTATGAGGGCTGGAACTCCTGTAATCATTGCTGCTTTGGGCTGGCTCCCTGTCGACTCAGGGAATATCTGGCACTAAAGAGAGAGACTCGAGGCTAAAGGAGGGAAAAGGAACATGTTCCCTTCTCTTTGCTTTGTGCTTGCTGCCTGCTCCTCTGAGCATCTTCTTATCAAATGGTTTAAAAAAGTGTTTCCAACAAAGAAAGCCACCTTGCTGTGGCAGTTGAATCCATTTTATATGTCTCTTCAACACTTTGAGAATCAGCCTTGTTATACTGCCTTCAGAGACCCTCACACTGGCCAAATGGTCAAAAATCGTGCCTTCCTTCAGCGATCTGGTTTCAGCTCCGTGGGGCTCTCTTTCAAGCTTCTTATTTTCATTAATTTCCACCTCTTCCCTTTGTTTTCCCAAATCTGGAGGTGAGAGCTACTTCCTGTAATTGCTAACCTTGTGATAAACATAGTGCTCTTTTTTGCCTTTTTAGTTAATTAGATAAAAATTACTTATGTTAAATTGTTTTTCTTTTCAAATATAAATTCTCTTTTAAAATATGAGATTGATACAAATGATAAATTTTGGTGACTGTTCTGTGTGTGCTGCAAAACAAAACATTTGCTATATTTTGGGGGTGTGATAGTCTATATAATAATATATACCAGATACTTCCTAAAGATATTACATGCATTAATTTATTTAACTAAAAAAGGAAGGAAGGAAGGAAGGAAGGAAGGAAGGAAAAAAGGAAATAAAACCCTAGATAAGTAGGGAATAATATAATTCCCATTTACAGCCAAGAAAACTGAGGCATTAAAAAAAAAAAAGTAACTCCCTCATGATCACACAGCCATGAAGTGTTAGAGCGTGGATTTGCAACTTGAGACCTGTCAGACTAATGCTCTTAGCTGCCATAGGTGATACATGTGTATTAGATCTAAGGTCATGTCAATTAGAGTTCAGTGCAGGAAACAGAAAGCCATCTAGGTATTTCAAGCAGCAAATGAGGTACTATGAGGAATTAGGGTTTTACAAACCCATTGTATGAATAGGGGGCCAGAGGCTGTTACTGAGCTTCTGAATTAAAAGTCACGCCCTGATACAGTAATCCGGATTCCAAGAAGCTGTTGCTGCCATTCATAATTCTGGAAAGTGTTGCTGCCACTCTATCATTATTTTCTTTCATTCATTCATTCATTCATTCATTCATTCATTTGATATATAATTGATTTACAATGTTGTGTTAGTTTTGAGTATATAGCAAAGTGATTCAATTAGACATATATATATATATATATATATGTCTAATATATATATATTCTTTCTCAGATTCTTTTCCATTATAGATTATTATAAGATAGTTAATATAGTTCTCTGTGCTATACAGTAGGCCCTCACTAATTAGCTATTTTACATATAGTAGTGTGTATATGTTAATTCCAAACTCCTAGTTTATCCCTCCCCCACACCCCTTTCATCTTTGGTAACCATAGTCTGTTTTCTATGTCTGTGAGTTTATTTCTGGTTTGTAAATAATTTCATTTGTGTCATTTTTTTAAAGATTCTACATTAGTGATATCATATAATATTTATTTTTATCTGTCTGACTTACTTTACTTAATATGATAAACTCTAGGTCCATCCATGTTACTGCAAATGGCATTATTTCATTCTTTTTTATGGCTGAATAATATTCCACTATAGATATATACCATGTCTTCTTTACCCATTCATCTGTCAATGGACATTTAGGTTGCTTCTGTGTTTTGGCTATTGTAAATAGTGCTGCTAAGAACATTGGGGTGCATGTATCTTTTTGAGTTACAGTTTTATCCAGATGTATGCCCAGAATTTAACTCTATTTAAAATTTTTTAACAAACCTCCATACTGTTCTCCATAGTGGCTGCACCAATTTACATGCTCACCAACAGTGTAGGAGGGTTCCCTTTCCCCCACACCCTCTCCAGAGAAAATCCTTGCCTCCTTGGGATAAATCTCACTAGATCTTGTGTATGATCCTTTTAATGTATTGTTGGAGTCAGTTTGCTAATATTTTGTTGAAGACTTCTGCATCTATGTCCATAAGTGATATTGGCTTGTAGTTTTTTGTGTGTGTGTGGTACCTTTGTCTGGTTTTGGAATCAAGGTGATGGTGGCCTCATAGAAGAATCGGGACATGTTCCTTCCTCTGCAATTTTTTGGAATAGTTTCAGAAGGGTAGGTGTTACTCTTCTCTAAATTTCCCTCATAAGAGGGAAGCAGGAGGGTCAGGTTCAGAGAGATTGAAAGATGCTACACTACTGGCTTTAAAGGTGGAAGATGAAGCTGTGAGCCAAGGAGTGGAGAGGTCTCAGAAGTGAGGGAACAAACTTTCTCCTAGAGCCTCCAGAAGGACGACAGCCTTGCTGACCACTTTAGAACTTCTGATATCCGATACTCTAAGAGAATAAATGGGTGTGATTTTAAGCACTATGTCTGTGGTAATTTATTGTAGGAACCTTAGGAAGCTAATATATCAGGGGACAAGCCCAAAGTCTGGCCCAAGAGAAGACAACTTACATTCTAGAAAAACTACAAGATTTTGAGAACTTATATAGAGGCGTTTAGGGAATGTGTGTGGAATACCCAAACTAACGACATGTTCCTTCTTCCCTGAGCCAGCACTTTTAAAATCCATTCCCACATGCAGGCTTCAGAGGAGGTCAGCACCAGGTCTTTAAGCAGGCAGAGCCAGCTCATCAGAAGGAAGAGGACAGCCTCTGGCAGCAAAAAGAGCTCTGTCACATTTGTGGGTTCAGCGTTCTCCAGTTCATTCCACTCCAGCGTCACCCCAACAGTCCAAGTCTCAGGGCGCTATTGCTTCTTAGTCAACTCCCTTTCTTTTATGTGAGAGTCCTCGAGAGCCTGGGTGCCTCTGTGACTCCAGGATCAGATATGTGACTGCAGGATCAGGTTCTGTCAGATTTTGGGCTTATTTTGCCACAATCCAGGCGCATTTTCACTTGTTACTGGACCTGTATCTCCATCTTCCATCAAGGATGCTGTGCTTTCCCTGTATCGCCAGTTCCCTCACATCCATCATGTAAACTCTATTCTCAGTTTAGCAAAATTTCACCTGTCTTTTCAGATCCCGTTCATATTTAATTTTCTTTCTGAGTTTTCTTTATTTTTCTTCTTAGCAATCTATAATTCTGAGTATACATTATATACATGTCCATTAAGTTACTGCAGTGTTTGCTCATACAAGAACTTACTGCTATTCACTATCCCATTTTAAGTAGACTTAATTATTCCATTGTGCCTACCAGTGCTTCATGAAGGGTAGGAAGTTGATAACTCATGGTTGAATGAATAACATTAACATAATAGGCAGAGGTAAGTAGGTTCTGTCATTTCCTAAAGAAAGAAATATCTTTAGGGTTTTTTCTAAATTTTAGGTTGGACTGGCTGAAGTTGCAGGCTTTTGGCTTTCCAAGGCATCTGGGTTTTGCTTTATAGGTTACATTGCTTTACATGAAACTTTAAGTATGTTTCCTTTTTAATATATAAGTTTAAAAATTGAAACAACCCATTTGAAACAAGCATTAGTAAGCAATCAAGAACTTGTTGAAAATTGTATAGGTGAGGTGGAGGAGAGGATTTAAACCCAAATCACTAACGAATACTTTGGTGAGTCTCATTAGATACGTTCGGTCTTGGGAGAGTCTTTTTTTAGCCATGCTAACCATTGTCTGGACCCCCAGTGCAACACTGAGCATCATTTTACTTCCCTCCCATCACATTTTACTTTGCAGAGTTGCTTTCTCTTTTACCCAGGAATCTAGGAACTAATCTCAGATGCTATTATTCCCTTTAAAAACCTCATCAAAATATCTTACTCAGTGAAGCTATTTTCCCTACACTTGAATTGTTGCCCTAGTTACTAAAAACAACCTCCCCACCCCATATTTAAACTGTTAAATCAGCAGAGATGGCTTTGTCTAGTTTCACATGCATAGGTGGTTCTAGCCATAAACTAGAGGATGTCTCCTGGTTATAAAATTTTATGGCACTGAATTATCTTTTTACCTTCTACATCACACCTTAATTCCTTTTGAGACATTAATTTTTCTCTTCCTTTATTATTTCTTAATTCTCTTTAATATTCACCACCACATTTTTTGCTCTCTTTCCAAAGCCCTGATTCTTTTCCTTCTGTAGCAAAATGAATCCATTCCCATTAATTTTTCTGGATTTCTAATTACTTTATGGTTTTATACACAGCACTAGATATTTTAAGAATTTGCATCAGAAGAGTATTGGGAAATTATCCAATTCAGAGTAGTTATTTCTGTAACCCATGGGGTGCATCTTCCTTCATCTCCTGAATCTTTGGATTTCCTCCACTTCATTAACTTGGTGTGCCACATCAACTCTGGTTCCTGTTGGCTTCTATTTTCTCTTTCAATTAATGACAAAGAGCAGTGGGTGGTGAAATGCTAGGAAAACACACACGGGGTATGCATCATGCTCTATGTTTCCACCAGCCTCTAGCACAGCAATGCAAAAGAGAAAGTGAGAACTAAGTGAATCAGGCCAATGTAGAAAACAAAGCAGGCGGTGAATGAAGGCTGATTCATGGCTGACAGAAGTTGCATGTTTGTACTCTAAAGAAAAAGAAAAGCAAGACATATATTTGGGAGAGAGAAGCAAGATGGCAGAGTAGAAGGAAGCTTGTAGCTCACCCTCTCCCATAAATACACCAAAACACATCTACAGACCCACTCAGCCAACCAGAGCACCTGCTGAACTCCGACAGAACATCGCCCTCTTCAAAAGGCAAAGATCAGATCACCAAAAATCAGGTAGGAGAAAAACAAAAAAGAAAGAAGAAAAAGCAAAACAGTGCGGACCGGTCCCACAGGGAGGGAGCGGCAAAGGAGGACTGGCGCTCGTTCGCTGGGTCTCCCCCCTCCAACAGAGAGGCCAGCGGGATGGAGAGGGAGCCTCCGAGGCTCAGATCTGCCCCGAGCACCCCTTGACCGACAGAACCGAGTTAAACGGGCACAAAGAGTCCCCGCGACACCCAGCCCGAGATGCGAGCAGGCAGCTGGGGCCGGGACAGGCCGCCCGAGCCGGGCGAAGGCCTGGGGCGGCTGCACTGAGGCAGCCCCGGGGGACTGCAGGGGGCTGCGGGCCGTGGCTGGGAGGGGATACGGAGCGGAACAACCTCGGTCCCCCATAAATTGTGAAAAAAGCAAAGCAACACGGCTGGTGTGCCCTGGGGGGAGGGGCGCCACAGTCTTTCTCTCCTCAGACCGCCTGGGCAGGGGCGGGGCCGAGCCCTGAATCTGTACCGGGGGCTCCGCAACCTCCTGGGCAGGACTGAGACTTGTTTACAGCCCGAGGCAGATAAGATCCTTCTGCCCTGGCACCTCAGAGAACTTGCACCGCCAAGACAAACAAGGAGCTGAGATTTGGCATGGAGCAGGGGCGGGGCGTTCTGTGGTCTTTCCCAAGTCCGCCTTCAGAGCGCCGACCCAGGGCAAAGCGGGCAGCTGCACAGAGCAGCGGAGCGACCGGCGCCAGGAGAGGGCGGGCGGCAACCCGCTTTCCTGGCAGGAACGCAGCCCCTGACCACGGTGCTGGGAGGGGGCACGACCCACCCACCTTCCTCGCCGGAGCGCAGCATCTGACTGTGGCGTCGGGAGGGGGAGTGACCCGCCCGCCCACCGGGTAAGAGCTCAGCTCCTGACCCAGAGTTAGGAGAGGGTGCGATCTGCTAGCCACCAGCCACTGGGAGCAGCACAGACAGGGTGCCAACAGAGGGCCTCTGGAAACAGCAAGATGAGTTCACCAAACAGAGCGAAGACACAAAGACCTCTTGATAAAATCATTAAGAGCACACTGTCTCCAGGAGAACTAGATAACTGATACTCCTTAGGCCACAGTGCCAGAGAGATATGAGCAATATGAAGAAGCAGAGGAACCACTCCCAATTAAAAGATCAAGAGAAATCCCCTGAAAGCACGATCAAGGAAATAGACATTGAAGGCCTACTTGATCAAGATTTCAAAAAAGGAGTGACAAAGTACTGAAGGAACTAAAAGAAATAGTGTTTAGAGATATAAAATACATCAAAAATGAAATAGAAGCTATAAAGAAGAGCCAAGTAGAATTAGTAAACTCATTTGCTGAGATGAGGGCTGACCTAAGGGCTGTGCAAAGCAGGCTAGATAATGCAGAGGAACGACTAAGTGACCTAGAAGACAGGACAACAGAAAGCACCCAATCAGAACAGCTGAGAGATAAACAAAAAAAAGACAATGAAAACAATATAAGGGACCTATGGGATAATACAAAGCGTGCCCATCTACGCATAATAGGGGTTCCAGAAGGGGAAGAAAGAACAAAGAGGATTGAAAAGGTATTTGAAGAAATCATGACTGAAAACTTCCCAAACCTAAAGAAAGAATCAGATATCCAAGTACAGGAGGCTCAGAGGGTCCCAAACAGGAAGAACCCAAACAGACCCACACCAAGACATATCATAATCAAGATGGCCAGAGTCAAGGATAAAGAAATGATCCTAAAGAAAAGCATAGAGTGAGTTACAAGGGAACCCCCATAAGGCTCTCAGCTGATTTCTCTACACAAACATTACAGGCCAGAAAGGAGTGGCAAGATATATTCAAAGTCCTTAATGAAAAAAAGATGCAGCCTAGGATACTCTATCCAGCAAGGCTATCCTTTAGAATAGAAGGAGAGATAAAGAACTTCCCAGACAAGCAAAAACTAAAAGTTTAGCAACACTAAACCCATGCTAAAAGAAATATTCACAGGTCTACTCTAAATAGAAAAGAAGCAGGATGCTACAAAAATGAGAAACTCATAACTGGAAAGGAGATAACTGCCATGAATTACAAATAGAATAAACACAAAATTGTAAAAGAAGACATCTAAATCATTAAGAGTGGGAGAGGGAAGCAAGGAAAGCCACTGTGGAGAACAGTATGGAGATTCCTCAAAAGACTAGGAATAGACTTACCATATGACCCAGGAATCCCACTCCTGGGCATATATCCAGAAGGAACCCTACTTCAGGATGACACCTGCACCCCAGTGTTGATAGCAGCACTATTTACAATAGTCAAGACATGGAAACAGCCTAAATGTCCATCAACAGATGACTGGATAAAGAAGAGGTGGTATATTTATACAATGGAATACTATTCAACCATAAAAATCAACAACATAATGCCATTTGCAGCAACATGGATGCTCCTGAAGAATGTTATTCTAAGTGAAGTAAGCCAGAAAGAGAAAGAAAAATACCGATGAGATCGCTCATATGTGGAATCTAAAAAAAAAAAACAAAACCCACAAACAAAGCATAAATACAAAACAGAAATAGACTCATAGACATAGAATATAAACTTGTGGTTGCCAAGGGGGCGGGATGTGGGAAGGGACAGACTGGGAACTTAAGATGCAAAATAGATAAACAAGATTATACTGTGTAGCACAGGGAAATACATACAAGATCTTGTGGTAGCCCATAACAAAAATAAAAAATGTGACTATGAATATATACATGTTCATGTATGACTGAAAAATTGTGCTGTACACTAGAATTTGACACAACATTGTAAAATGACTATTACTCAATAAAAAAATGTAAAAAAAATAAATAAAAGCAAATTCCTACGAGAATAAAAATAAATGCAAGAAGTCAAAAGGACTAACACCTTTCCTTTGAATGGCTCTTACAGCCAGAATCATTTTAAAAGAAAATCTCCTAAATGTCTGTGCTGCATTTGCATTAAACAGAGTCCTGACTGTGACTTACGTAATTTTCAAGTTTAATCTATGACACTACCTACGAAAACGTTGGGTAAATTTATGTACCTACTGCATTTCTCAAAGAAAATATGAATAGACCTCAATTATCTATTGCTTTCTCATTTAATCAATTATTTCCTTTGGATTTTATTACAGAGATGACAGTATCCACCTGTGGTGATTTTCCCGTCCTCATAAAATGCATCTGAAACGACATATTAAACATCAAGTCTAATTCGTAGTTGCCCTGGAAAACAGGAGGACTTGACACAGCATCAGGGAAACGGGGAATCCCTGGAAGATGTAAAGCAGACAGGAACAAACTGAGCTCAAAATCTAGAAGATTTGAGAACTCTGAAGTTCCAAAAAAGGTGATAAAGACGATATCAAAAAACACTCCAAATAAATAACAACAATAAACCGTCCCCAAAACAAGCGACCCTCCCAAATACTCAAATTCAAAAGATCAATTTTTTAAAGCAGATCCTAAATATAATCACAAGATTAGAGCATAGCAGGACTGAATGAAAACACCAGTAACAAAAGGCAGCAGGAGAACAGAGGTGGCCTGAGCCACTGACTCTTGTGTTTTCCCCTGGGCCATTCTCCAGCCCCCGCCACAGCCCCTTAGGAAAGGATGTCTTTCACTTAGAAACAGTCACCATCACGTGTCCCCAGTGCCCACGCCCACCCCTACGACAATCGATGGAGAATGGGTTACAAATCAGACATTTCTCTGATGCTTGGTGAATTAATTATTTGGGATGATATTATTTAAATCTGTCACATTAATTGAGAAATACAGAAGGAAATATTAGGGCTTAAAAATAGGAAGTTAATCGCTGGAAAAATAGAGCTCAGAGCTCTGTAACAGGATTTTCAGGTTACCAGGAGAAGACAATAAAAGGAAAAAATAACTGATCGTTCCAGCAAAAGTGAAGAAAAGAAAAAAGGAAACATATTATGATAAACAAAATTTTTAAAAATAGAAAGAATAAAGCAGATATTATTCCTCCCAAATCTGCCATCAATACTTCATCCATCCCCATGTCCCTCTGACTCCCTGCATGTACAGATGAAGTTCTTAAGATGCCTCAGGACACCAAGTCCAAAAGTCAATCCACTTAGATTCCCACAAGCTAGTTCTTGAGGGAGTGCTTCTCAGAGTAAGAACAGAAGGCCTAATTTGGGTAAGAAAAATTAAATTTACTGTGCACCAACGTGGGCAATTGTAATTAGAATGGCACCAAACACAAACTCCCAAGTCTTGCTTGCCTTATTTCCTCACTATGGCACCCAAGGGCGATTTGTCTCCTCTGTCTTGCCCTTCCCTTTTAGCAAAGCTTCTGAAGCTGATTAGCTTCACTTTCATATTTTACTGTCCTTATTATCAGGAAGTGACTTCATTACCACCTTCCTCCTTCAGTCTGGGGACACTGGAGCAAAATTTCACCCAGCCTTCCACATCATTAAGTTTTACCTGATTTAGTCTAGCAGGAAAGGGCAGTTGAGTTGCAGTCAACCTTGCACAGCAAGACTCTGTAAAGGCGTGAGAAGTCTCACATAGATCTGTCTAATGTGTGCATCTTACTAGAGAAGCAGCAGACAAGTTCTGCGGAGAAGAGCACTGAACAGCATTCATCAGGCTGTTGTTCTCCAAGCACGGTGGACCCAAACCTCAACCTATGAGAATACCCCAGGCAGCTTTGGTCTCCGAACCTTAACTGATTCGCACAGGGCATAAGGGAGGAATCAGGTTCCCTTCTGTATGGCTATGGTTCCTTTCCGACTGTTTTGTCATTGAGCAGAACAGGCAATAAATAGGGATACATTAACCATAAGATTTGTACTTACTCCAGTTTGACAAGGTTAGGAGTGAGTAGGAGTGATCAGAAGATTTCTAGGTGTGCAGACGTATAGGCTCATGTTGACCAACTGGCAATTCACATTCTTTGCCTTCGTGCTGGTTCTTAGTCTGCATCACAAACGCAAATTCCTCCCTAGGGCATCCACAAATGCAAACTAGGTAGATGGCATATAAACCAAGTATATCTTTGAGTTACTAAGTAATTTATTTGCATGCTTTTGTTTTCTCATTATAATATTCTTAGCATATGGTAGGGTTCCTGTTGTCTAGGCCATCCTAAACAGCTTTACTGAGGTATAACTTGATTTGTTTACATTTGACTGCGATAGAACATAAAATAACCCGCAAGTATTTACTGTACAATTTGATACATTTTGACATAAGTATATACCCATGCAACTATCACCTCAGTCATGATAATGAACACGTCCATCACCTCTTATAGATTCCTTGTGCCCTTGAAAAACATCCTTTCTTCTCACAGCTCATTCTCAGTTAATCACTGATCAATTTTCCACTACAATAGATTGTTTGCATTTTCTAGAATTTCCTATAAATGGAATCATTTAGTATATATGCTCTTTCTTCTAGTTTCTTTCTCCCATCATGATTATTTTGCAATTCATCTATATCGTTGCAGGCATCAATAGTTTATTCCTTTTTATTGCTGAGTAGTATTCTATTGTATGAGTTTACCGCTGTTTACCTTTTTCCTTTCACCTGGTGATACACATTTATGTTGTTCCCAGATTTTGCCTATTACAAATAAGCTGTTTTGGACATTTGTGTACAAGTCTTTGTGTGGATGTGTGCTTTCATTTCTCTTGAGTAAAGACGAAGGAGTGGAAAGGCTGGGTCATATGGTAGGTAAATATTTAACTTTTTGTAAGGTTTCAACCTGTTTTCCAAAAATGTTGTACCACTTTACATTCCTACCAGCAGTACATGACAGTTTCTGTTCATCTGTATCCTTGTTTAAAGTTGATATAGTCAATCTTTTAAATTTTTGCTATGTAATGGTATCTGAATGTGGCTTTCGCAAATTTCTAAGAGCACTAGTGAAGCTGAGCACCCTTTTGTGTTGTGTCTTCAGTATGTTATATATATTTTTCGGTGCAGTGTATGTTCAAATCTTTTTTGCCCATGTTCTACCACTTGTTTTCTGATTACATAGTGATACCAGTCTTTATATATTCTAGGGTAAGAGTCTAAATATATATAATCTAAATAAATAAATACATACACACACACACACACATACACACACACACACACACACAATTTTCTCCCAGTCTTTGATTTATCTTACCATCTTTATATCATGCATTTTAAAAAGCAAAAGTTTAAATTTTGATGAAGTCTGATTATTGATTTCCTCTTTAAACTTATTTTTGTATACTATTTTAAAATATTTGCCAAATTCAAGGTTATTAAGATTTTCTCTTATGTTTTCTTCCAGCAGTTTTATGTTCTAATTTACATTTAGGTCTTGGATCCATGTTAAGTTAATTTTTATGCATGGGGTAAGGAAAGGGTAGATTCTCTTTTTTGTTTGCTTTTCTTTCTTTTTTTCTTCCTTTTTAAAAATTTTTGTTTTATGTTTTTTACATCTGGATATCCAATTGTTTTTTGCCCCATTTGTTGAAAAAGATTGTCTTTTTTTCCACTGAACTGCCTTGGCTTCCTTTCAAAAAGCTACTGATTATATATGTGGTTAAAAGTTTTAGCCATATGTTTTAGCTCTAATTGTAAGCTCCCTGTAGTATGATTAGTACCCTCCTCTCTGCTTATTAACAGAATATAATTTTTTATCTCATCCTCTTTTCTCCTGTTCCTTTTTTTTCTCTCCATCTCTCTGCCATATTTACTAAACTATTACTTAATATTAAGGAAAGATAAACATATTTGTGACATGAAAAGAGTCAGCAAATATATCACTCAAAATACATTCCTGAAAGGCATTTGAGAGATCTACTCAAACTGTACATTAAATTGAATCCCAGAAAGAGGTAGAACATAATTAAGCAGTTCAGCAAGAAAATCAATTAAATGTGTGGAGTGGAATTGCATCTTACGGGCTTTTTAGAGTCTTTGGTCAGCTTACAAAGCAAATGTTGCATAGTATCTATTTACTCTTTAAATCTTTAAAAATTGCTCATAAAGCAAAGTATTTATGATTTTATGTAAATAAGTGTATACTATCTCTAAATAAGCCCATCAAATCTAGTTTTCTTCCATTTTAAAAACTCTGTATATTTAAACATTAGAATTGTTTTTAGAGACCACAGAGTATAAAAAATCATGTATATAAGAGATACATACACACACATATTTATATATGATATGTATGTATATCTAGGTGTGTGCATACAGTGAAATGTGTGGAGGTCATGTGAAGCAGGTCCACTACCATTGAATACAAATAATAAAAAATTTTTAGATTGCAGAAAATTAATAACTACAGAGATGAAATGAGACATTACAAGAAAACATGAGAGACAGTAGTAGAGATGTGTCTGGTGAAAACATGCTTTAGATCTTCTCTACAGAGAGGACAGATGTGTTGATAAACTACCAATGGCATTTATACACAATGTTTCAAAAGTGTAATGCAAGCACCAGACAAGAGTAAAAGTATGTTTAACTTCCTACGTGTCGGGGGGAATAAAGTCCTATCTCAGTCCACTAAGAGACTGGAAAGGAAGACATAAAAGAACAAAAAATATAGAATGCTAATTAAGTAATCAAGTGTATCAGTTACCAAAACATATGTGAATATATTAAATCCAACTACTTAAAAAGAGAGATTTTAGATTATATACGTACAGATCATTCACTTGCTTTCTGAGTCCTGAGTCCGAAAGTGCAGCCATGAATTAATATCTTGCTATTTTAAAAAATTTGTTCAAGTCATTATGAATGTTGGGGAAGAGCTAGGTTAAAACCTTGTTCCCACCAATCACTAACTAGGTTACCTTGGATGAGTCTCTACCACCTTGTCTCAGTTTCCCCATCAAGAGAATGAAGATGTTGGTACAAATCCTAGACAGCATCTGCTACACATCACCTCTCGCATCACTCAGATCTACTCAAGATTCTCATTAAGTTTATTACATTCTGTCACTTACTCCTCAAGGTGGTAGCCAGTCATTATTTTTAAAGAAAATGCCTGCAAGATGTGGGTTAGAAGGACTGGCTGTATTATTTTCTGCAGCAGTTAGTTACAATGTCACAAATAATCTCCATCACTTCCTTCTTCTACCGCCCACTACACATCCCTTTCACCTCAGCTAGCACCTCTGCTAGTTCTTGGGAAACCTAGATCTTCATCTTTGAGAGGTCTGAACTGGCTCTGTGCTCTGTTTTCAGGTTGCTGTAATTGTCCTGCATGACCATCACCAGGCATGGAAGAAATAAATGGTTCCCAATGAACCCTCTGAATTCCAAAAATGTTCTGCTTTATCCTAGTTACGTATCAGCAACTCTTACCTCCTCATGATACACAAGGCTCTATGGGAAAGGATGGAAAGAGACATACTCAACCATGGATCGATCCCTGTAAAGCCAAACTGTTGACCCCTCCAGGCTGACAGTGGTCTGATTTACTCAACTTCTCTCTGAATGGCTGTTTTGTTTCTTGAGGAATGGCGTAATACTGTAAGTGTAACAATTTTTTTTCAGTGGTTGAAATTCAGCCCTGGTAATAACTATGTTCTACCTTGGCAGCCTTGGCATTTATGCACAAACCCTTATCCCTGACACTGTCACTACTCCACCGGAAGGCTGATTTTTCAAGTACTGTGCTGCCTCAGATGTAGCCAGCCCGTCAGGAATACAGGCTATGCACCTGTACTCAGACCACTTCCCTTCCACAGCTGATGGCCAGCTGTACCATTCAAAGCTCTGCCCATAGGAGGATTTCATCTGACTGCTGTCTTCCAGTGACAACTCTGAGTGGGATGGTAGTGTAGCAGCGATACACTGGAATTTAACCAACATGACAACCTGGACCCATCACATTCTGTCAGGAAGTCATAGGGAATCCCCCACAAAGCTGTGGGACTGGCATTAGTACAATAAAGGTGTCTCAAAGGGGAAATCTGGATCATCTTTAGCTTTCTTATCTTCCCCAGACTCCCCTTGGCCTGAACTTGAATGTATCATTTCCATCTTATGCTTTAATTTTCAATCTTACTACTTAGTGGGTCTGACAAGGTCCAGATATGGATGGACATCTGCATTATATAATCACTTGATGCTCCAAAGTCAGACACCAAGCTTCTCTTAGGGTCCAATAGCATGCTGGGAATCACTTTTCAAATGCAGGATAGCTCTCTATTGCAGATGGCATCATCTTGCTCCAAAAGGACAGGGTGTCTGTGCTGTGACTCTTCTCTTGGGGCTCAAAGAAAACATACCGAGTACCCTCATTTAGAAGTTTCTAACACCATAGGGTCTGCCATGATATATGGCCCAAGTAGCAGCAGTGCTGGGAATGCAGCCCAAACCTGCTGAAGAGCCACATTCAAACTGACAACCTTCCATGCTACCCAATGAATGAGTTCATGTCGTTGGCCCTAATTTATTTGTCTCACTTTTGTCAGATTGGTAGGTTTCATGGGGATGTAATGGTTACTTGGATTCTTTTATGTGCAATGCCACATAGGACGAGATAGTCCTTCTGATTTATTACCTTGGCCAGAGTCAGCAAGTTCAAGAGCTTCCACTTGGCCTTTCCTCTACTTCTGGCTCTTATTCCACAGGCCAGGGAACCAGCGTGAGTGTCCTGCCAGCCATCAAGTACATCCATACCAATTATGTACTCAGAGACCAGGGCAATGACATATTGGTCCCACTGTGAGACAAACTCTGAGCCAAGACACTATTTATCACTAGCCTCTGCACTTTCACAGGGGAGCCATGGTGGTCTTCTCTTTCCTGCGTTAGAGTTATATCAGACCCCGTATCGAACTGCCCCTGGAAGTTTTGAGTATCATTCTTTCCCCAGTGAATGCATGTTACCTGGGGAAATGGTCCTATGTCCCTAATAAAGGGGACTGGAGGAATCACACTGTAACACTGCATGGGCATTTCAGCATCTTCCCTCAAGGAAACCCAGTCTTTTCTTAAATCTATGAGAACAGCTTCACATCTGGAAACTGGCAAGAGATCATGACTTTACTATGGCTGAAGTTCTGTTTCTGCATTCTGGCGCATTCTTGATTACAGATATTAAGCAATACTCTTGTTGGCTGTCCCTCTGTCTTGACCCTAGGACCACCGTGTTCTCTAAGCCATTACCATTGGTTGAGCTCCATGGGTCAGGGTTTTCTGGTCACCTCTGACAGTGTTGCCCATCACTGGAATCACATCTATCTTGACTCTGATAATTAAGTGCTGCCATCTGCATTTGCTAGTCTGGAATCCCGTCATTTCCAGGAACCTAGATCCATAAGAGCATATCTACTCTTGATCTTGCATGAAGAGTACAGCCACCACTCAGCTTCTCGACGATGCTGGTTCTGCTTCACTAGCAGATTCCTGCGGGCGGAGTGGATGGAAGTTTCCTCTGGGAACTGCAGGGGAACATAGTCAACTGTTTCCTGGTGTTGTACAATAAATCCATTTTGACATGGCTAATTTTCTGAGCCTTTCCTCAATAGTCATTCATGCAGCTCTGGCTTTTCTAGCTATCATTTTTTCCAACTTCAAGAACTGTATCAGCAGCTTTTTAGGAATAACTGCAGGTGTACTGGCTAGAACACTGCCCCCTAATCACAAGATACCCTCATTCAGCACCCAGTATGCTATTTTGGTCTCTGCCAATACATGTTAGCCAAGGGCGTGGGTTGTTTTTGATGAATAATCTATTTCCTCCCAAAGCAGGGCTAATAGGTCCCTGGTCGGGCCATGTTGAGACTGAATCTAGTTGATGATTTAGAGGCAATGCAGGAAGTTAGGGCAGAATTTGAGGAGAGCCAGAATCTTCTTGCAAGGCATGTACTTCACATAAGACCTTTAAATGGTCTCCAAGCACGAAGAGGGTGCTGTCTTATAGCCACTTTTTGGAGGAGGAAGACGCTTCTGCTAGCTTAGAAGGTTCAGGGTAAATGTGGGCGTCTTGGTCCCAAGGACAGCCAGCTGAGTGCCCTCATCCCATATGTCAGGGTCTCCCTCCCTCTTTATCAGGGCTCTGACTTAACACAGAAGACTTTCAAGGGCTGTTAATTCAACAATCTTTGTAAGTCTGCTCATCTGAAAACCAAGTCCTGGGGCTGAGCTTTGACACAGTCTGCTCTCTGACTGCAGGGGATGGAAGAGCCTTCAGACGATGCCAGCGTGGAGGCCTTTTGGCTTTCACACGTGGACCTGAGTTGAGAGCTAAGTCATGCGACACTGTCATTTTCTTCCCTTGGTATATAAATGGCACGGAGCAGCCCCTCATCGGTTTCACAGCCCTTATCATTATCAGCGCCTCATCTTGCCCAAGGACATTGCCCCCACTAGCAGTTAGATACTTACTGGCATTAACAGCTCCAGTAGGCTTCCTTATGTGCTTCTGAATTTACTCCCTTCCTGAAAATAAGCTGCCAGATCCCAGTGATTCCTCTTGCCCAACCCCCATTGAGAGAGCCTAATACGATATGATTACTACACGGCAGAAAGCAGATGGGATTGCCATATACCTACAGGCAAGAGAGGCGCCTGCGGACCAAGGCACCGCTAAGAGTGCATCTTTCTGCCAGCATCCCTCTGAGGGGGGAGGGGGAGGGGGGAAGTGAGGGTGGGGGAACAGAGAAAGAGAAAATGAGAGAGAGAGAGGTGGGGGGTCGGGGGGTCAGAAACATACCCGACCTGAATGAGCTTCTGAACTTTCCGGTCAGATAAATCGTCTTCCTCCTCTGAGGAGCAAGAGAGGGGCAGAGAGAGGCCTCCTCTGGTAAAAAGGCCCCAAAGGTAAGTCTGAGGAGTGGGGGAGAAGTGCTCCCTGCTGGATAAGGATAAACTAGTTTTTCCTTAAAGAAATATCTTCAAAAAGTCATTTGTTTTAAAAATTAGTTCTAATAAACAAACCATAATAGAATAGCTCACTAGCTAACAATGCATTTGAATGATTAATGTGGTTGTTTTTCTGTGCTAATAAGCTGGACTCGCCCAGTGAGCCCAGCGCGCCCTGGGGGTGAACGAAGCCCTGCGAACACACACAGGTGCTTCCAAGGCCGCTAGGATGGGAACCAGGAAGGTCTCCTTGCTGTCTTGCAGAAGCACTCGGAGAGGAGGGCATCTTTAAGAAACAGTGTTCAACCCGATAGGAAACAAAGACGACGCTACTGAGTCACAGTAATGCTCCTAGCATACATCATGCAGGACGGAATTTTTTCTACCTGCTGAGCTCATTCTCCCTTTCTGTAGGCTTTGGTGGTTTGGCCAGACAGTTGATTCTCTAAGACACATCTGGCTATGTCATTAACGGTTTTTCCTGAATGTTTTGGCTATTGCCAAAGCGGTCTGCTGGTTAAAAAAAAAATCAGAGTGCCATCTTGGGAAATATGACTCTTGCAGACTGTTGTTTACAATCCAACTCAGATTTGAAGACAAAACTATTTCTTAGCATCTCTTAAAAGCCTTTAAAAGAAAATGCAGTAAAGAGTTTATCACTTTACTTAAGTTTAGTCACTGCAAAGTCCGTAACGTGTATGGATAGCACTGTCTTATTTATTTTCTTCCTAATTTACAAAAACACTGATTAGAGGTGTCAAAATATTCTTAAATGGGAAAGTTCTTCCAATAGATTTTCATCTTTGGAGAAATATAAAGCATCCACCAAGAGCCTCTCCTCTCAAATTCTTAACAGAAAAAGGGATATATGTGGAAACCCTAGACATTTCTTTCATTTTCCCTGTTCTTCATTTTATCCTTTTGCTGATGCTGGATTTTTTCGGTGTTCAAGTTGGCAGGAAAGTATGTCCAGTGTGCGACTCAAATCCAGGTAGCAGATAAAAAGGTTGAAACACTACTTTTATTCTCACTCTAAATATATAACCTTCTTATTGGTGATGATTTTGTTTTCGAAGTATTTAATAAAAAGCCACACACTGATCTTTCACAAACTCAAAAGCTAACACTTTTTAACACCACCTATATGCCAGACACTCTTCTCGAAACTGTCCTTATATGACTCATTTCACCATCTCAACAACTCCTTGAAATGGGTTCTATATCATCTTTATTTTACAGTCTAGGACTCGCGCACAAAGAGGTCACATAATTGCCCAAGTAAGGGGTGGGGCGGGGAGGGGCATCAGACATTCTTGCATAGAGTGAGTACTCTTTCCCCAGTGAATTTATACTACCTCTGTGCGTACTTTTCTTACTCACATCTGTGAGGAAGCTAGTTGAACACCAGGGGAGCAAGTGTTTCTTTTCTAGCCCTCATTTCCATTCTGTTCTTTAGCATCTGCTTGAAGGTCTGATGGTCAGTTTGATGTCAAAAGCCTTGCAGTGTCTCCTCTGATTTTTTAAGGTGACAAAAGTGATGCTAGGGTTTTAATGGATGCAATTGTAGCTTAGAGACCTGTCTCTGACAAACTATTTAGGGAAACAAACCAACAACACAAAACAAAAAGAAAAAAGAAACACTTTGGTTTAGTTGAACTAATAACACTTCTAAATTCATTTTATTCGTTAAAAAATGCAGGGCATGTTCATAAACCACGTAAGTGTAAAAAGGGAAAATACATAACATGAAATCGAGAGAAAGCAAATTGCCCCCAAATCAGCCATCACATCGATTTCTATACCATTGCTACCACTCGAGGTCAAGCCACTAGCACGACTCACCTGACCCATTTCAATCATGTCCTCACTGGTGTTCTTGCTTTTATCCCTGCTCTCGCTCTAACAATGTCAGTCCCGATCTTAATGGCTTCCCATTGCAGTCTGAGAACCTCAAATCTCTTCAAAACCCTTCAAGTTCAGGCTACTTCTCTAGTCTCGTTCTCTTCCTATTAAAAAATTGTCAAACTTACTGGGCTTCTTGAAATTTTAAAAAATGTACTGTTTCTATATTCCAGAAGACATATGCACCTGCTGTTTCCCTTTCCTCAGTAAGACTGACTTCTATAATTATGTTTTAAATATCACTTCCTCAAAGAGTCTTTCCCTAACTTCTACTCTCAATTAAATATTTTTGTTATATTCTCTATCACTCCCCCTATTTTTCTTTGAAATTATTGCAGTTCAACACATACTTACCTGTGTCGTTGTTTAAGACTATTTTTTTACTGTACTAACCAACTGAATACTCGGTGCACAAATCACAATAGCTGTCACGTAGCACCTACCACTAGGTGGCACCAAAACACAGCAGGGACCAGGGCGGATATGGTTTGTGAGACAGACCTTTGGACGCCAGGCTCATACATGGTTAATTTCATTAACCTGGTAACATCGCCAACCTGTATTGGAATTTTTGGATCACTCCCCTCCCCAAATACATGAGAGTGAGGTTTTATGGTATTGTGTCCTGTTCTGATTCGACAGTCTACAAGAAGGTTGATGAGAGAATTAGAACAAAGCTTGTCTTGGTTCTAAAGACCACAACTCAAGTCTTAGAGATACAGAACTTGTATCAAAGTAAATGACTATTCTAATAATTAGAGCTATACTGAAACCCACTTTGGATGTAATGAGGAGGTTCCCCATCACTTGAGTTGTTCAGTAAGAGACCAGATACCCAGTTGCCCTTTCACTGTGAAAGAGATTAAAGCTACCAGAAGGAGGTTCAATCAGACGACTTCAGGGACTTTCCATCTTGAGAATCTGTGCTTCTGAAATCCACTTTAAATGTTTAAAAATATATAAAAGCTCTTAAAGAATAGTAATTTAGAAACAATTGGTATTACTCTTCAGAGGAATGATAATTCTTTATGGCCATATAACTTAGTCAAAAGTGCTTAAATATCGGAATCTGACTAACCCGAATTAAAACCCAAATTCTGCCACTTTCTAGCTATGTGACCCTTGACAAGCTATTTTTACCTCAGTTTCTTTATTTCTAAATGGGATAATAAGACAAAATTACTGCATTATCATTATGTTTCTCTCATGCCAAAACCATTAGATAGATTTGGTTTTAAAAAGATAGTCCATTCTTCTAAAAGGCATGCAATGATTAAAAACCAACAGATGGTCTATCACCACCAGTAGTATCAATGAAAAAAGCCCCAAATCCCTCTTTTGCCTATTCCAAAATGTGAAGATTGTTTCTGAGTCATTTTTTAAATGGCAAATAACATAGGAAGATTGAAGTTAAGGCGATTTTCTACTCACTAAATCTATTTTTAAAATAGAAATAGTCTGGAAACTATTTTCCCCTGTTCCAGTAGGGGCTGGGACCAACTGCTCTTTTTCTTTTGGTTTTCCATCCTCCAGATAATTAGGAAACAAGAATAGGAAAACACTTTTGCCACACAGGAATGCTCGAGAGGCAAAAAGACCTTTACTTTTATTAGCTTCCACAGCTCAGTGGAATTAAAAAGATCACCCGTGGCTCATATGGCAAGACGTAATATAGAACAGCCGAGAACAAGTTCCAAGGGCTTTGACGATAAACCAGCCTAGGGCCAGAAGCTACCTAAGCTTAAGCCTTGAAAGTGACTGTGACACTCATCTGAGACTCAGGGTGGTTTATTTGAGTATTCTGAACAATATCTGTCTATACAGTTAAACTGAGAATAATATGAAATATATTTCATCATGTCTTTTTCGAGAATGAGTCTACAGATATGGCAGGGCGCTGGACTCAGAGGTCAGAGAGCTGGGTAATCGTCTCCACCTTGCTTCTGCCCTGTGCTGTGGCAATGTCCGCGTCTGACTGTAAGTCATAAAACCTGGCCCTCGTTCTCCTTATCTGTGAAATACAAGGATGAAGCAAACGACCCTCAAGGTCCACTCGGCCCTTCAATTCTCTGATTCCACGCGTTAAAGATTCTTCATGTCTTCAGTCCGTAAGTCAATCAGTCATTAGTAAAAAAAATTCATCCATTACCAATGTGTTGGGCACGGAGGTAAAATTTATTCAACAAGAAATATTTAATGAGCTCTGACTGGGTACCAGGCCCTGTTCTTAGCTCTGAGGATAGAGCAGTAGGGAAAAAGACCTAAGTCTCCTCCTTTCTGTGCTTTATATTCGAAAGAGGAAATGGACATAAAAGAGGCAAATAGGTAAATATAGACTGTGTTCGAGAGTAGTAGGCGCTGTGGAGAGAGTCAGGAGGAATGTCAGGGGTTGAAATTCTAAGTCTCACTAGGAAGATCACTGTTGATTAAAGAAGGGAAGAAAAAAGAGGAAGCAAAACAGTTGACTATCTGGGGAAAGAACTTTTCAGGAAGAGGAAAGAGAACAGAGCTGTGTCTGGCACATCCAAGTGCCAGCAGAGGCCGGAGTGGATGGGACAGAATGCACGAGGGGCCGGGGGACAGGAGGTGAGGTGTATCCATTCAAAGCCTTTTTTTCTTATAAGAGCTGTTTTTTTTCCCTTAGTAAATTGATGTAATTCAATATTGTTAACTTGATAGCCCAATGCTGTATCAAGGCAGCAAAAGTGAGAATTCCTGCAATTTCCTGCATAAGCACTGGGAGTGACAGTACACTTGCCTTCAGTTTCACAAGACATTATCTTTGGGTCATGAAGATTTTTAAGTGCGGTAACACCTTTCGAACAGTGAAGATGGGTATTGACTGAGTAGACAATGAAAGTCTAATGACTGAGCTGCACTCTAAACCCGTCCTGATGGGAGTGTGGCCAGCCTGCTGCACAAAGCCCAGGCCTTTTAAACTTGGTCACCGAATGACTAAGAGTACATGGGCTCTCCCACAAGTTACTTGAGAATTTGAGGAAGGGGATATTTTTAAAGGTGAGCAGAGTTAAGAGAGGCAAACAAGAGATGGTGAGAGCCCTGGGGAGGTCTAGGCTTAAAACAGAATGGGAAGGAGGGGGGGACCAAACACTAACAGAGGGGGGCTGCCATATACAGGAAGGAGAGGGTGGAGGGGGCGGTCCCCAGTAGGGGCTGAGGGCCTGGGACAGAAAACCAGCCCCCACCAGCAGAGGACCCGGCAGGGAGAGAGCTAGTGGAATCAGTACCTCCGCTTCTTTCTTCTTCCTCTTCTGTCTCCACATTTCTCCCCATTGTCTAAATCGAACTAGAAGGCAGGGGAAGGGGACCTACTGAGTCACAGGTCAGCTTCCGAAGGCCCAGATCAGGGGTACAAGGGTGGAGGGTGGATTAAACGAGCAAAGAATATAGAGCACAGGAGGTCAGAGAGGGAAGGAGGAACTAGATCACACAGAGCCCTGTGAATCCCAGTAAGGACGTGAGGACTGTTTCCTAATGGTGTCAGTCCTGTGGAGAAGCTGCAAAACCAGCATAAAAGCTCCTCCATCCCTTCCCGGGTAACACTTTCCCCGTTTGCTCCAGCACCTCTCTCTCTCCCTCTGTGTGCTTGCGTGTGTGCTTTTATACGTATTATGTAAGAACTATATTATCCATTTCTTGCCTTGATGTCCTGTCACCCCTAAATGATCCAATAATCCAGCAAGGCTGCTGTCCTAGAGAACTGCCCCAGAACCCCTTTAATGAGGAAGCGAGTGCTGATAAAACACTGCCGTCCACTGTCCAATTCACAGACCCTATTCAAAAGTCGTCCACTGCCCCAGCCAGGGCCCCGCCCAGGAACACAGGCTGCACTGAGCCATCACATCCTGCTGGTCTCCTTCAGTCTGGAACAGCTCCTCAGCCTCTCCTTGCCTGTCACGCCACGATGGTTTAAAAGAACACAGACCTTTCCGTCCGCAGGGTACCCTCATCCTGGACATTTCCTCATGTGCATCTCAGGCCATGCATTTTGGGCAGGAACGCCACAGCAGTAACGCTGTACACGCCTTTGTCCCTCATCTCAGGGGACACATGAGCCCACCCTTTTCTGCTACTGGGGATTTTAATCTTGCTCACCTATCTATTCTGACTGTGTTACCATCATCATCCAAAATAGAGTCAATATCTCCCCAGTTTTATTTGATTACTTGAATTTAAATTCATAAGGAGATAGTCATGTATTTTTCAATATCCTATCCTTCACCAAACCTCCACCCGTCAGCCTTAGTATCCACTGACATTTTCTTCAGGAAATAATAACCAGTATGACGGTTGGTTGCCAAAAAGTGGCTATTTTCATCAATCATTCTATGTATATAAATTGATATTTTATGGTAAGATGAAGGCTTGCCTTCACCTTCATTCATTTATTCACATATTTACATCAGTTAAGTTATAGACACTATATATATTTGTATGTTTCTCTACAAAATGAGTTCCTATTTTATTCAGTGTTTTGCAAGTTGGAATTTTCATTTTGATGCTCTAATTGTCACTAAGTTGGAGAGTCTCTTCGAGTTGGCTCTTTTGCCTTTTGACATGTCACCATCATTCTTTAAGCTCTCTTCTTTTTGGAAAAAAAAAATGTTCCAGTCTTGTTTTATAGTTTCTTTGTCCTAGTCTAGGGCTAGTCCAGCCCTGGACTCAGCCATTTTTCTAAGGAGCCTTAGCTTCTTTCAATGAAGGATGATATTTAGAAACCAAAATCTGGGTTATTTGTGTGCTAACTGCTAAGAAGGTATTATTGTTTCTGGACTCTTTCAACAGACGGAGCTAGGAAATACATATTTACATATATATGCACACAGATGTATGCGTGCGCACACACACACATAGCTATTTATGTATCTATCTCTGTTTATACATATTTCAAAAAAGTATGAATTCAGACCAATACTTCTAACTCTAACCCGACACCTGTGGACAGGTCAAATAAAGACTGGGCTGGAATTTAGCAATGTGGAGTGTTTTGGTGATGTTTCTAGTAATATTTCTGATGGTACAATGCAAGCCAAAATCCATTTAGAATATATTTAAGGACAATAAAATCAGAAACAGGGTATAAGGCAACACTTCAAAGAGGTTTTGCTAGAAAGAGAAAGAGAAAGAGAAAAAGCATACTACTAATTGGATTTGTCATTAAGCCAGAAGAAATGCTGTTATTCAAATGGCAGAACAGATGTGAAAGATGCCAAAGAAAAGAGCAAAAAGGAGTTTCCATTTCCAGGAACAGGAGAAACAGCGGGGCATCCGGGTAAAGATGCAGGTCAGCAGGTGGATGCGGGAGCTTGTTGCAACTTTCTTCTGACCGAGGAGAGTAGGAATTAGTCATTTGGTAGAGCGGTTAAGCAAACGGAGACGAGGAATATCCTGTGATGTCTAGGCAACTACAAGAGCCCATCTGAGGTCAGTGATCATGTTTTTAACGTGGGACAAGTTAGCATGGTTGTGAATCTGTCTTTAGCCGCTACCGGCTGCAGAGAGGTGAAATGAACCTGACTAGTGGTAAAACCAAGTGAGAGACTTGAAGGAAGACAGAGGAGGAAGTTGAGGATATTTGCTGGGAAGGGGACATGATTGGCAATGGATTTTAAGCTAAGAAAGGAAGGACGAATTGGCGATAGGATCAACGATCTGAAAGTCTGGGTGATGTTACGGGGTTGATGCAGTGGGGTTACTCAGAGTGAGCTGAAGAGATATGAGGTCAGAGAGTAGCATCTTTGAAATTGAAATTATGGAGAGATTGCAGTTATTTATAGGGACAAAGTCAAGGATACAAGTAAGGGTTTAAGTGGTTGAGGTAAGAGAGTGGGGAATTCATCAGGGATTAAGGGGCCAGATACTGGATGAATCACTTACGTGGATACGAACATCACCAAGAAGCAGAAGAGGTTTCCAGTGGCAAGAAAATAAAGTCACTGGGGGTGAGGGGCAATGTGGCAGCAGTGATGGATGATGGCAACAAAAAGAGTCAGGGAGTTGTTATCCTGATGGCGTGAGACGCAGAACTGGACATTTTTAAGGATAGAGGAAGAATGACCTGAAATCAGCAACGAGGACCGAGACATTGATTCCCTCTACAGGCCAGTGGAATGAGGGCAACAGGGAAGAAAACAGCCATTACATAGAGGGCAGCAGTGTCCTCAACCAAGGTCTAGATATTTTAAGAGCAAAAAACAAATGAGGATGCAGGAGATTTTGTTATTAAATTTTGAGTTACAGGAAGCACATGAAATAAAAGATGGGGTCAGAAGAGGCAATACACAGAGCCCCGTGGAGATCAGAGTGTGGGGGGTGAGGGTGACTTGGAAGGTGGTGGTTACACCCACAGAAATGAGAACGTGATGAGACAAGGCCCAGTGGTCTTAAGACAGCTCAGGAGGGAGAGCGTGTCTGGGGTTCTCACCAGGCACGTGCAGGATCAGAGACCTCAGCCGGCTGCTGATGTTGCAGGTGTAAAATCCCGCAGAGGCACAGTCTTCCTCTGACCTCAAAAGCGCTCTGTCTACCGAGGGGTGGTGTTAACCTGCACTCACAGGCTAGCCTCAATTCCTGCGGACAGTGGTGAACGGGAGCCATTTAATGATATAAATGCCCTTACTTACAATGCATGTGTGTGAGTGCGTGTGATAAAATAGTAGATTTCTTTAGAGACGTTTCAAGAAATTTAACTACAAGTGACAGTATCCTCCACCCTCCTGGAGGACAGTCCTCAGTTTAGGTGCCTCTCACAAGATATAGAAAATAATGATGAAAAGTCTCTCCTGGGAACCCAGATGAATGTGGCTGGCACCCCCCTCCCCCACTCTCCATCCTCTGTTTATAGAGAATGCTGCCCCTTCTCAGTCTGGATCAGTAAGAACTGAGTTCCCCACGAGCAGAGAGAAGGTTAGCATCTGAGCCTGGAAGCATTGTTTCTGTGTGTGTACAAATGATGGGGCCTTTGTATTGTAATGCTTCCAAATATGTGTGAAAAGGGGGATATCTAAGTCCTCCATGCTGAACTTAGTATCGAGACACAAGCGCAGGTTCGATATTGAGGCTCTGGATATAAACCTCTGGTCTGCTTATCTTAATGCTGTTACAAGGGTGACCCGGGAAAATCTGCTCTACTGTTAGCAGTGACATTTTCTCCCCACCACTCTGATCCTTCTGAAATAATGAAACCTGAGATTCTTTTTGTTGAGCAAGGTGACAGATGAACACGTGAAACTGCTGACCCCAGAGAGGGGTCCACTGTACTCAGGAGAAAGGGAAGGAGAAATGCCAAGTTCAGAGAAGAGGAAATAGATGTGACAGGACCTGAAAGGGAAGACAAGAGAAGAGAGACACTGAAAGCTGGTAAGAACGTTGGCAGTCATCTTAGGAAAAGAAATAGTAGAGGTGGTTAAGTGATTGTTGACAACTTCCCTTCGAACTTTGAGATGCAAGCTACCGCCTCTGTCTTCTTAAACACATTTCAATAGAAGTCTACTTTAGATTTGTTATTTTTGTCATGTTATTTTTACTGATATTAGGTATGATGGTATGTGAGGCTGGCTTCCAGCCCGGCGCCAGGGGAAGCAGGCCTGTCCAAGGGAGGCTCAGGTACGAGCTTTTCTCCCTTATTTTAATGACAGCTCCACAGTCTCTGGAGGCAAATCACAGGTAGCTCACATGGTCGGTAAAGCCCACGCATCCAGTGGATGAACGCTACGGTGTTAGCATCACAATTTCTTGCAATAAGGATTTCAAAATCAAAAAATAAAATATAATAAGATGGGAACCAACCTTTTAGGTACAAGCACTTCAGTGCTGTGAGCTGGGGGCTCTCACCTGTCATTAGCGTCTCTTCCTAGTGTCACAACGTTCAGCACTGAGGTGAGGCGTGTGGCCTCCGGCACTGGAATGCTCAGTTTGAAAACAGTCTCCATTTCTGAGCAAACCTGGGCTACTGGGTTTAAATGTCTATGTTCCAATTCTTAACCTGTAAAAATTGGGTTAACTGGGTTAATTGGGTTTAGCAGATGCCAATCTGCTAAAGCAAGCCATAACCTCCTCAGCACAGCGCCTGGCACAAATCCCTTTATAAACGGTAGCTAGAGTTAAAGTTAGAATAATTCTCATCTTGGAACATTCAATTCTGTGTTTCCCATAAAGGCAAAGTCTAAATTAATTTTGTAACCTTTATTTATTTTTCGAAATCCAAAGATATTTTTAAAGAAATTTCTGGTGAAAGAATATATATCGATGACTAAAGACTTTTTTTTGGCTCCATGTTTGCTTATTTGTTTGGTTTGTTTGTCAGAAAGAAGATCAACATCCATTTAAAATCATTCTTTCCTACAGGTGGATTGTTACAGGGTGTATACACTGGAAAACGTTATTGGCTAACATAAATAATGTTTCCTTTTTCTCTTTTCCCCCCCAATTATGATTCTAAACTTGTCACGCCTTTTCTGTTTTCACTATTAGTTCAGTTTTAAAAGTTCATGTTATAGTGTCAAAATCAAACTTAAAATCTAATTGTCCATTTTTTTTCTTTCTTTTTGGCTGGTATCACTCACAAATAATTTATCTATTGCTCCATTGCTGAAGTAGTCTTTTATTCTTTTAATGATGGTCTCTAAGTAACCTGGTTCATAATCTGCCTGTCTGTCTATCTATCCAGGACAACTTAATAGTTACTTACAGAATTGTACTTTTAAATAGATTTAACTCTTCTCTCCTATTTTTTGCATTAAAATGTCTACGTTTATTTTAAACTTTGTATTGTTTGCTGTGTTCTGCTCCTGCAACTTGATTAATGCTTATTAGTCATTCACATCTGATATTATTTCACTGTTTTTATTCTCACTGTTCTAATATTCTGTTGTCCTGGTTGTAGAGTTGCGTTTTCATCTCATGTAAATTCATCCCCTGTAAGATCTTTTATTTTTTTCTCTAGTTCATTTCAGTTCATATGCATATTATTACAATTTTGGCACTTAATTTTTCTCAAACTTTAATATTGATGAAACTTACAGATACATTCCTGACAAATAGCTATGACCTCATACCTATCAGTGTCCGTGTTTGTAGATTAAGGGACGGGTTTTCACTTGATCACTTGATGTTTGTGCACTTGTCATTAGGATCATACAAAAACCTCACCCAGCTGGAGCTGGAGGGAAACGCCTAACTTTATATGTGTGTTATTGATGAGCCAATCAACAGAGATGCAGCCAAGCAGGTAGAACGTCTAGATAAACACAGACAGATGAACAGACACAGCACAGGATCTAAGTGCTGTTCTATTATTTCAATTACCAGAATCTCCATGAAATTTATCTTGGCAAAATGTTCCCAGACTACATCTTTAATGTCAAAATAAATACACCTTGCTCTACTCTGCTCACTGCAACTCTCTCACTGATGGGTACAAATGATTGCTCAGCTCTTCGGCTGAATAATCTTCCCTTTGGAACAAGCCTGAATTGGTCCTGACTAGACACCATGACTATATAATTTATATGGAAAAGGAAGCAAATGAATGCTCACTCATGATTAATTAAAGTGGGATTATATCAAGTGACAAGTTAGCCCAAACTCAAAATGGCTCTGTTCAGTAGACATTTCCTGCCACCTTTACAGTCCTGGCTGGGCTGGTGAAAGGGTGTTCATGGATCAGAGCAGGTGGAGATCGTCATTTCTTTTTCAGGCTTGCATGGTCACCCCATTAATGACTTCGTTTTATGAGATGACTGGAGGAAAACTTGAACAGAGAGTTAGTCATCTTTAGAATCAACTTATTGGAATGGTTTCCCATGTTAAATGGTTAGAAAGTTTGTCATCTGTTCTGAGATTCCATTTTTAACCTTGGAAAAGCATTTTAGAGGGTCCCCTAATTGGTATAATATTTTATGTTTTTACATAAAAGAATCTCTTTCATTTACTTCGCTAAATGACACTTCTGGCATCAAGGCATGATTTTAGGAAGTGATTTGCTCTCTAAAATAGGCTCCATTTCTTTTTAATAATCTAAAGTGGTGGCAAATAATAACAAAATACAAGGAAGAAAAAAACACGTCATGATTCTAGCATGAGTTTCTCCAAGATATGAAAGAGGTATAATTGACCCAGTTTGCTTCTGAAAATTGAGCTGTGGACTGGTTGGGCATGCAGCTCTGCCATCTATGGACGTTTATTCTTTACAGATAATTTTAATTATGTAGAAGATTAAGCAAGGTCCATAGAGTAGTTTTTTCTTAGACTATGTGCAAACATTTCCTTTTCTTTCTTTTTTTTTTTTTAACATTTTTTTATTGATTTATAATCATTTTACAATGTCGTGTCAAATTCCAGTGTTCAGCACAATTTTTCAGTTATACATGAACATATATATATTCCTTGTAACATTTTTTCTCTGTGAGCTACCATAAGATCTTGTATGTATTTCCCTGTGCTATACAGTATAATCTTGTTTATCTGTTCTACAATTTTGAAATCCCATCTATCCCTTCCCACCCTCCGCCCCCTTGGCAACCACAAGTCTGTATTCTATGTCTATGAGTCTGTTTCCGTTTTGTATTTATGCTTTGTTTGTTTGTTTGTTTGCTTTTTAGATTCCACATATGAGCTATCTCACATGGTATTTTTCTTTCTCTTTCTGGCTTACTTCACTTAGAATGACATTCTCCAGGAGCATCCATGTTGCTGCAAATGTTGTCGGTTTTTATGGCTGAATAGTATTTCATCATATAAATATACCACAGCTTCTTTATCCAGTCATCTGTTGATGGACATTTAGGCTGTTTCCATGTCTTGGCTATTGTAAATAGTGCTTCTATGAACATTGGGGCACAGGTGTCATTTTGAAGTAGGGTTCCTTCTGGATATATGCCCAGGAATGGGATTCCTGGGTCATATGCTAAGTCTATTCCTAGTCTTTTGAGGAATCTCCATACTGTTTTCCACAGCGGCTGCACCAAACTGCGTTCCCACCAACAGTGTAGGAGGGTTCCCTTTTCTCCACAGCCTCTCCAGCATTTGTCATTTGTGGACTTTTGAATGACGGCCATTCTGACTGGTGTGAAGTGATACTTCATTGTAGTTTTGATTTGCATTTCTCTGATAATTAGTGATATTGAGCATTTTTTCATGTGCCTATTGATCATCTGTATGTCTTCCTTGAAGAATTGCTTGTTTAGGTCTTTTGCCCATTTTTGGATTGAAACATTTCCTTTTCTAAATGTATTCTTTATCCAATCTAATACCATCTACATGCCCATGGCTTCAAATTCGTGAGGACCAAATTAAAACTCCTCCCAGGCTTCTTCTTCTGAAGGTCAGGACTGAATTTTCATTAACTCATTTGGCATATCCCCTTAGATATCTGGCACCCAATAAAAGGGACAATTATTCATCAAAATCATAAGCCAGAAGCTTAGAAAACATGTCTTAAGCCCCTACTGTGTCACCCACCTACACCTGACCATTAGCAAATCCTACTGATTTGACCTCATAAATATCTTTTCTCTATGTCTGCTTCTCTTGTACTCCACTCTTGTCAAACTAAATCCATGGCTATTGAATTCTGGCACGAGACCAAAATCCTCAGTCTGGCTGCAATGGCTGCACAGACTGGACCTTGACTGCGTCTCCACCTTAGCTCATTCTGTTTGCCTCCTTGTTTTAGGCTCCCTGAACTTCTTTTGGTTCCTCTAGCAGACAAATTTCCTTTAATTTTAGGGGCATTTGTACATTCTTCCCTGTTAGAAGTTTGTTACTCTGCTTGGTAACCAGAGTCTGTTACCAGACCAGAGTCTGTTTGGAAACCTCTGTCTGGGTAACCCCTCTTTGTTATTTATTTCTCATGTTAAATGTCCCTTCCTTGAGAATGACCTGCCCAGATCCTGTGTCCCATCTCACAGCAGCCTACAATTTCCTTCTGAGACTTTACCATAGCAGAATTAGTAATCCATGAGGAACAATGTTACTTTGTTTTTTTTTTTTAACCACTGTATCCCAGGTGCTTCGGAGAATGTCTGGCATTCAGAAGGTACTTAATAAGTATTTGTTTAACAAATGAGCTAGTAAACATCCCTGGCAACTGCGCTACAATGTCAGTCTTGGTTGTACCCCTCCTGGTATTCTAGTTCAGCACATGGAAAGCCTCAGTCAACAGGAGAAGACTGTCAATCTAACTCTATGTGATAAGAACTCACACATAAAGAATGTATTGAAAGTACAACTTGCATGACTGGGACATTGCGCTGTACATCAGAATTGACACATTGTAACTGACCGTACTTCAATAAAAAAATAAAGAATCTATTTAAAGTACAATTTGGTATAAATGTCTTTTTTGATCCTTGGAAAATTAGAGTAATATTTTTCAAATTTTAGAGATAACAACACTGGCAATCTGAAAGTTTGAGTTTGCTAAAGATTGCAAAATCAGAAATTGTGGAATTGGCTCTAGAAGTCAGACCTTTGACTATTCCTAATAGATTATATCCAAGCGATTTTCTGTGCTATGTTCTAAGTCAGCGAACAACCCAGAGACCAGTGGTCAACTCCTTATTCTCATGGGCACTCTGGGTGGGCAGTGCCGGCTGTCTCACCAGCTGCCCTCTCCTTCCTGTAAGCCCCCTCCTTCACTTCCTGCCTCTGCCACCTCTAAGTGACATCACCAATAAAGAAAAGTATTCCTACTCTTATACCAACTTGTGCCTATGAACATATTAAGTAAACACTTCTTTCCTAGTCTGAATAGTTCAGCTAATTCTCTTTCCAAACCTTAACAAATTCAAATGCATATACTTAGGAGAAACGAAACAAATTTTTCTTGAGCAAACATATTTTAGGAGTTAAACTGCAGTTTCACCTAGGACGGGTGGCCAGTTAATAACACCAGCAGTCATAGGAGGTTTTAATATTTTTGCAGAGGGTATAATGAAAATAAGTTTTGAAGAAATTGGAAAATAATAAAATAGTAATCACCATTAATTAAAACCTCTGATGTATAGCCCCATTAGATACAGTAACTGCGCCCGACCAGAACTGGAAAGGCCTCAAAGCAGCGTGGTACCCAGCTCAGGTAATTAGGGATCCATCTGCCACTGAGACTCAGACTTCTTGACTATCAAGCAAACCATATTGTCTTTGTCTTTTTCTGTTTTGTCTTCTGTGTGTCAGAGGACAGTACACCCAACCCATCTGGCTGTTTCTTCTGTATTAACCTGACCTAGAGGATGGATTTCAGAACAAGCTGCTCCCAGAGTGCTTCCTGCTGAAAAGTGGAAAAGGGGTGCAGCAAACAAGTGTTCCAGTTCATCTGCAGCCACTGTACGTGGGCCAGACGCTCTCCCCAGTGGACTCCAAGCCCCAGCACTCCTGAAGGCATCTTCCTACAGGGCACAGAAATGCCACTCAGAAACACAGTCTCTCCTGCCCTTTGCTGTCCGTCACACAGGGAACACTTCTGGCACAAGCCACCTCAGTGGTGTCGTGTTGAAGCCACGCAGCTGCCAGATGTCTAGGACTAGCCCTGGAGAGCTTTGTCTCATTTATTTTCACTGCAACTGTGATAAAATCCAGACTTATCTATAACAGAATACGTGGATGATTTCTTTAACTCATGACTTGAGGGAAGATGACTACACCAACTTTTTTACACAGTTAATGAAGCACAAATGCCTAAATCATACTAACCATATATACGAGGTTTCTAATACAAACTTTTTATTCTTCTTTCCAGAATTTAGTCAAAACACTTAGCTGGTGTCTCAAGAATGCTCTTTGTTCAGTTCTGGGAGGGGTTCCTCTTTAATCACCCTGGCTGGCCTACACCTCTTCTGTTTCTACCACCTGTTCTTGTCCCAAGATATTCCGTTCAAGAATAGCTATGCTTGTGTTACGATCTTCAGATAATCCTCAACTTCTCCAGCTGAAATTTATCCAGGATTATTTATACATGATTCTTACCTGTTGTGTTTTAACAGAGATCAGTTTGCACAAATATTTCCCATTTCTAGTGGGAAGAAATGTCTTCCTCTCCCTTCCATTTACTGTGCATTCATGTGTCTGTGCTTTTTGCCTGTCCAAACGTGCCTACGCTTGATGTTAACGTGGAGAACTGATGTAATTTGTGGACGATGCTCAGGAGGAACTGGTGCTTAATGGACAGTCCTGGGACCCTACTGCACATTTTACCATCAGCTCTCTGCTGAATGACAGAGCAAAGGAAACAGGAACATGCGGACGTGTGCATTAAGAGTCGAGAGATAAGAACCCGAATGTACCACAGGGAAAGTGATAAAAATCAGTAACAGAGGAAACATATTTCATTTTTCAAATCTGTTAGCAGTGAAGGGAGATGAAAATTATCGATAAAAACACTTTGCATGCCCTTTTAAATGTAAATCATCAAAAGACAGCATACCTGAGAGAGGACATGTGGAAACAGAATATATAAAAGGAAATCGTAGCCTCTTACTAATTAATTTTGCTTTAAAAGCCCTCTCAATGTCCAAGTCATGGAGCTTGTTTTGAATATTTCTCACTAGTGTTGACCATCTGGTGGGTTGGGAATGGATTACAGACAAAAGGCAACCTCACATGTGACCCCTTGGTTTCTAAGAAGGCTTAAGTTTAGGTTTATAACCTGAAATGATTCTCCTGGGAAAAGGTACAGTATCTCTGACTCTGAGACAAAGCAGGCAATGTAATGCAGACGACTGCACCTTGGATGAGGACTCGAGCAAGTGTATGCTCAGAGATAAGGTGAAAAACAGTACCTTTAATGGAATCTTTTAGGCCTGATTTAAAGCTCAATTTTGAAAGGCAGTACTATAGTCAAGGAGGAATTCAAATGTTGTTAACCTGCATAAACACACATTGAAGACATTCATCAAAATTCCACTGAGAGACAAATGCTTCTAAAATTAGTATTGCCAATATGGTCTCTCATAATTTATTCTCGAACATCTACGTGTTCACTCTAGCATCTTCTAAACTGGGAAATACAGCAGTTTTATAAAACTGAAAATGTCATGTAAAGATATATTTCTCACTTTTAATGACCTCCTTTAAAGCAATTACAGGATATAGTATTTTTCTTGCTGGCATGCAAAAATGAGCAGGGCTTATATTTAAAAATGGTCTTATTATGCCTCGTCGTGAAGAAAAGGATTTAATTTGCACATGGGATGCTTCTTTTAAGTACTTCCCATTATCTTTTAAAGTGAAATTTCACCTGTGAAATTTTATACTAAGATAGAACATACAGGAAGAACTAAGTAGGTCACTATCTTCTATTAGAAAGATTTTTCTCCCAGTATTTTATTAGAAACGTGTATGTCTGTGTCTGAGTGTTGTGCATATGTTAGAAGTGTCTCTCAAAAACATACATAATTGCAGAGAAGACGCTCTTACACTTTTCATACATTTTAGCTATAAAATTGTTAATATCTTGTCTGATACACTCTGAAATATCACCTTCATAGTTCTACTCAACCCTGTGAATTAAGTTATATTTAACTGTGTTTTAATATTGCTCTTGAGTAGTCTTTAAAAAGAAGTACGACCCATTTAAGAATGAAGGCTTCTTGAATCAACATTTAAACTGCACAATGGTAGGAAACCAGAAAACGAGACTAAAGAGGTGCTGGCAATAATCCACACAGGACGGGTAGTCAAAAACCATTTGACAGGTGAAGTTTTCTCTTGAAAATTGAAAATTAATCCCTTCTGGGTGGCCAAAGGTTATCACCGATTTAGGAAACACACAGGGAAGAATATAGACTCTATCTGAAAACGTGCATGAAGTAGAAAGTTGAACGAGAGAGAAAGGAACAGGGTCCACAGTGAAATGAACAAGCTGAGGAACAACGCCCACAACTCTAAATAATACTTAATCAAAGGCTTCCGAAGGACAAAGATCACTCAGACTTTAACACTTGATAAATTTAGTTGCCCTGTCCTGGAGCCAACACTGAATCTCCTTAAGAAAAAATAAGAAAAAAATGAAAGGGTGTTTTTCTACTCAATTTAAAATGAACTAGATGTGGTGTCTTGCGGTTTTGATTTGCAGTCCCCCTAGCGACTAATGACAGTGAGCATCTTTTCATGTGCTCATTAGCTATCTGCATATCTTATTGTTTATTTAAATCGTCTGCCCATTATTCATTGGGTTGCCTTTTTATTGTTGAGTTATAAGACTTCTTCATATTTTTGGGAAAATAATAAATGTTGGTGAGGTTATGGAGAAAGTGAAACCTTCATAGGTCACTGGTGGAAATGAAAAATGGTGCTGCCTCTGTGGAAAATATTTTGAAAGTTGCTCAGAAAGTTAAACACAGAGTTATACGACCAGCAATTCTACTCTTAGGTACAGATTCCAAGAGGACCAAAAACACAGTCACACAAAAACTCGTACACTAATATTCATAGCAGCATCATTCACAATAGCCAAAAAATTGAAAGCAACTCAAAAGTCCCTTAGTGGATTAATGTATAAACAAGATATGGTATGTCCATACAATGGAATATTATTCAACAATAAAAAGAATAAAGTGCTGATTCATGCTGTAACACGGACAAACCCTGAAACCATTATGCTAAGTGAAACGTTGTATACTTCCATCCACATGAAATACCCAGAATAGGCAAATACACAGAGAAAATAGATGAGTGGCTGTGAGAAAATGGGAGAAATTAGGAGTGACTGCTAGCAGGTACAAGATATTCTGGAAGGTGGTGATGAAAATGTCCTGGAATTAAACAGTGATAATGATTGTACAATATTATAAATATACCAAAACCATTGAGCTGTACAATTTTTAATAGTATCTTTGATGTTATATGAATTATATCTCAATAAAAATGAACTACAGTTATACCAAGCAGAGATTGGTACCTAATTAACATCTAATGGTATACTGATCTATTTATAGATTGGGCAATACAATTTGAGACTTGCAAATGAACTTGGCTCCTCTCTCAGAGAGCTGTACCAGAAGCACAGCTCCTGACTAGTTTAGATTCAAGAGAAATTCCCGTTACAGCCAGCTACTGAACACAGAAATGAGTTCTAAGGAGAAGACTTCATTTCTGACAGTATTAATCAGGAATTTAGATGTGATACTGCCAAAGAACAAACAACCCTCATGCAAACCAGCCATTATTTCCCTTGCAGAGAAGAGACTCAATACAAGGAAATGATTCTTCCTACTGATTAAAAAAAAAACATAATTTTTTGTACTATTTCCTGATTCACAAGGTTTACTTTAGTGTTCTGAATTTTCTTTATAAGGCTGTTGTCAAGATTTCCCAACAACTCAGTTCCTTTTTGATAAGACAGCATTTTCCAAACTGAGCTCTCAGAATTATTTTCTCTGGAAAATGTAAACAAGGAATCCGAAAAGAAGCAAAAAGGATACTCATTTGGAGAGTAGGGCCAATTCTGTGGTCAGGTAAATGTGAGGACGCTGCCTAGTTTAATATTTTCTTGGAGAATCAATGAAATTCTTTTTATCACATGAAGACTTTGGAAAGTCCTGCTGTAAGAATCAAACACAATACAATACAAAAACAAATCTGTTCAAGTTCATTTAATGCAGCACTTCTCAGCTTTATTTGCCATCTCACCATTTTTCAAGGAATTTGATTCAATTCCTATCAATGTTCCTTTGAATACAGTTTAATCCACAGCTTGGTTAGAGCCTACCTTTGCTCTACTTCTACCTGAGAGGTGAACTCAAGGACAGTGTTACTTTCAAAGCATGTATGTCATATCAGAGATGTGTGTTATTTCTGGAAACATTTTAAAGGAATGTGACTACATTTAAGAATATATTGAGTCAAGGTAAACTTATAAAATGCACCCTACAATGTTAGAGTTGATTTCAAAACACTCTTAACACTTCTCAGGCATATGAAAAATGCTCAACATACCTAATCATCAGGGAAATGCAAATAAAACCCACGACGAGATAACACCTCACCCCTGTCAGAATGGCTATTACCAAAAAGACCACAACTAACAAATGTTGGTAAGGGTGCGGAGTAAACGAGACCCTAGCACACTGTTGGTGGGAATGTAAAATGGCATTATGAAAAACAGTGTTGAGGTTTTTCAAAAACTAAAAGTAGAGCTACCATATGATCCAGCAATTCTACTCCTGGGTATATATCTAAAGAAAATAAAAACATTAAATCTAAAAGATATACACACTCCAATGTTCATAGCAGCATTATTTACAATAGCCAAGATATGGAAGAAAATTAAGCAACCATCAACAGATGAATGGATAAAGAAGATGTGGTATGTATAGACAATGGAATATTATTCAGCCATAAAAAGAATCAAATTCTACCATTTGTGAAAATATGGATAGACCTGGAGGATATGATGCTTAGTGAAGTAAGTCAGATAGATTAAGACAAATACTGTATGTTATCACTTATATGTGAAATCTAAAATCTAAAATAAATGAATAAATATAAAAAAAAACAGAAACAGGCTCACAGATATACAGAACAAACTAGTGGTTCCAAGTGGGAAGAGGGATGGAGGGAGGGGCAGAATAGGGGTAGGGGATTAAGGGGTACAAGCTATTATGTATAAAATAAATAAAATTCACAGATGTAATATACAACACAGGGAAATAAAGCCATTATTTTGTAATAACTTTAAATGGAGTATCATCTATAAAAATACTGAATCACTATGTTGTACACATGAAACTAACATAATATTTTTGTAAATAAACTATATTTCAATTAAAAAAGAGAAAACTCTTAATACTTTGGAAAAAGTGACTTATATGAGACTTCAATAAGGCATACTTCAGAGATATGGAGGGTTAGGTTCCAGACCATTGCAATAAGGTAAATATTGCAATAAAGCAAGCCATACAATTTTTTGATTTCCCAATGAATATAAAAAGCTATGTTTACGCTATAGTATTAAGTATGAAATAGTATTATGGCTAAAAAATGATGTGCAGATCTTAATTTAAAAAGACTTTTTTGCTGAAAAATGCAAAACATCATCTGAACCTTCAGCAAGTTGTAGTAACAAAGATCTCTGATCACAGATTACCATAACAAAGATAATAATGAGAAAGAAATATTGCAAGAATTAACAAAATGTGACAGAGATGTAAAGTGAACAAATGTTACTGGAGAAATGACGCTGATAGCCTTGTTCAACTCAGGGTTGCCACAAACCTTCAATTAGTGAAAAACACAACGTCTGCAAAGCTCAATAAATTGAAGAACATTAAAACTAGATATGCCAGTATAGTTTGTTAAATTTATGGACAATAACTTGAACAGAGAATTTTTTAGGGCAAGACTTCCTGGCCAAAGGTTATCAAACTGTTATCAAACTGTTATCATCGTCAACATTTATAGAAAACATAGCACGTGTGGAAAACAGACCCTAGAGTCCCAGTTTGCAATGAACTAAAACATACAATCTAATTTATAAGCTTTGCAAAATACTGCTAAGATTTCTACTCTAACTGCTATTTTCTTTTTCCCACAAATATGCCAGACTACTCAACTCAGCTCCCACTTTATACTTTAGGCAGTCAAAGTTTAACAAGGTGTGACATCTGCCCTCAAGGATCTGAGAGCCTAGAGGAAAGAAACAGACAGATGAAGCCATGATGACGGAACATGTGCTTGATGCTGGAACAGTGTGCTTGATGCTGTAACAGTATTATGCACATCTAAAGCAGACGGAAGTTCGGGAAGGCTTCCTGGAAGAAGTGACACTTGAACAGAGTTTTAAAGGATAGGTAAGACTTAAGAAAGTCATTCGAACAGGCAAATGAACTTTCAGGCAAAAGCAATATAATATGACTGAGAATGTAAGGAATGTAAAAAGACAGAATGAGCTTGGTCAAGGACTAGTAGCTGTATATGGGTGGGGGAAGAGTGCACATCCAGGGTGGGCGGGGCACAGTGAGAAAGACCTGTATTAACAGTGGGAGGAAACATTCTGTTTGGAGACAAGTATGTGAAAAGAAAGAGTACAACAAAAAACAATGAAAAGGCTATTAAAATAATCTGAGAAAGAAATGGAAAAGTCCAAATGAATTAAGTAATAGACAGAATGGAGATCAAATGTGTAGTAAGGAGACAGAATCCCCAGTACTGGGTGCTTGTTTAGACAGGACTGGAATGGAGTTATGGGCAAAAAAAAAAAAAAAAAAAAAAGAAAAAAGAGAAAAAGGAAGGCATCTAGGCTCCCTCACAGGCTCTCGTTTAGACCTCTGTTGTTCTCCACTGAGACAGAGAACACAGAGAGAAGCGGGTTCGCAGGATAAAATACTTCAGTATTGATCACATAGTGTAAGGGGCCCTATGGTCCTATAACATCAAAAAATGAAAATAATGGAGACGTTGGGAAACAGGTCACTAGGGGAGTGGTGGACACTGCTGATTGGCTTGTTCTTAGTTCCAGCGCCCTTCTCAAACGCTTTCCTGTTTGCAAAGGCTGGAAACTCCATGCTGCCTTTGCCTCATCTCTCGCAGGGAGTCAGAGCGTGTAAGAGATGAACTTGATTTTGCTCATCAGATATCCTCAGATGAAACTTGGATTCAAAACCATGTGAGAGAAGAAGAGCCAGACTTGAGCTAGTTTTGATGAGCCAGGACATGGCAGATGTGGCATGGATCTGGAGACAGAGAAGCAGTGGCAGCTTCTGATGCTTCAGCTCGTTGACCACAGCAGTTGTGGCAGGACCTTTAACGGCCAAGTCTCATATATTGTTTTGATAATTCCCCCCTAGAAGTTTAGCTTACAGACTGTTTTTCAGTTCTTCTAACCACTAGAAGAATGGTAAGCATTTCCCTTTTAGATGAAACCAGGTAACGTGTTTCTGAAACAATGCTCTTCTCAGGAACAGAGATGTCTGTAGGTTACAGAACTCTACAGGAAATGGGAGTCTGGGACAGGTTATCTTACCTGGAAAGAAGTAAGAAGATGAAATGAGAAGAAACTGGTCCATGGTTGACCATGGCAAAACAATTGCCACTGTTTTCATTTGATGTGAAATGAAGCTACATCTTCATTAGATCCAGTCGTTACTGCAATGAACCATTTGAGCAAGAGCGAAAAAAACAAACGCTGGGTGTAATGGGAGGCTCACCGCTTCGAAATGTAGGAGAGAAGACAGAAAATAACAACCTCATAGTTTCAAGTTCTCAGTACAAGGCACAGTCAGAGGTTGAGAGAGCGTCTGTGATTTTCCTGAAACAATCTCTTACTGATGGCTACAAGGTCTTAGGTAGCAGAAAATCAGAAACTGAGTTTAACATTGTGGGATGTTAAACCGCGGTGTAGGACAGTGATACTGAACGAGGGGGAAGGAGTCTGGGAGGGACGGGAATGACTGGGGGATCTGAGGCCTTAACAAGCCACTGGGGCACTTCTGCCTCCAGCTATGACGGAAATCAGCAGACAGCTTCTCCCGCCGAGAACACTTAGAAAACCAATGACAAACCACTGCTCCGGAAATTCGAAATCGTCTGTTTGAAGGTATTGGAGAGTTCCCGGGCAACCAGAACATGAGAAACAAGATCATAAAGGGAAAGGAAGTGTGGTTGGATAAGCCGAATGCTGCTTTCCCCTCAAGGTATTTGACAATTCTTTGTTGTGGAGTACTGGCGGCAGAGAAACTAGGTGGAGACCTACAGGCAAGAAGAAGAGATGCCAGCTCGGCAGCTGCATAGTCCCAGAGAGACAAAAACTCGATTTGGGACAACCAAGATGCTGAAGAGATGGGAGGCAGGGAGATGAGAGCCCTAGCCTTGAAGGTGTTTCTCCTAAGGCATCTGCACAGAGACAGAGACTAAGAAACCACACGCAAAAGCCACTGCAAGGGAGAACAGAATTTCAAGGAGTCTCACAGTGTTGAGGATACAAGAATTATGGTAAATGCCCACCTACGAGGCACTACAGAGTTTCACCTGGATTCCACACTTAATCTCAAATGCCTTCAATAACAGCTTAATTGCACTGAGATAATTAGGATCAATCACCCAGTCAACCTATGTACATATCCAACAAAGAAAATGTATCTGAACATAAAAAAAATCCTAGTGAATTAAAAAAAGAAAAGAGACAATGCAAAAAATAAAATCAGGTTTAACACTTGATCAGACACTTCACAGAAGACTATCATGGCTAGAATACACATTTTAAGAATGTATAGTTTATTAGATATCATGGAAATGCAAATTTAAATCACAAGGAAATGCTGTACAAACTCACTAGAAGGTTAAAATGAAAAGGGCAGGCAATACTAAATGTTAGCAAGAGTGAGATTCTGCAGGAATAGAATTGCAAATTGGTTACAAAAGGCATACGCTGTGACCAGGTGATACCATTTTTTGGTACACATCTAACAATAACTGCTCATATATTAACCAAAACACATACACAGATACTCACAGACACATTATTAGTAATAACAATTTTGCAAACAATCCAAACATCCTTAAATAATAGACTGGCTAAATAAATCTGGCATACTTATAAAACAAAATACCATGCAGTTCTCAGCCAGGAGTGATTTTGGCCCCCAGGGACACCTGGCAATATCTGGAAGACATTTTTAGTTGTCATATCCAGGGGGAGTGCTAAAGGCATTTGGTGGGTAAAATCCAGGACGCTGCTCATCCATCCTACATTACCCAGGAGAGCCCCCACCGCAAAGAATTATCTGGTCCAGAACGTCAGCAGTGCTGAGGTTGAGGAACTCTTACAAACAACCACAAACTTAGTGGCTTAAAACAACACAGATTTATTACCTTACAGTTTTGTGGGTCGGAAGTCCACCACAGGACACACGGGATGGAAATGGAGGTGTCGGCAGGGCCGTTTTCCTTTCTGGAGGCTCCGAGAGACAATCTGTTTACTTGTTTTCTCCAGCTTCTAGAGGACACCCACTTTGAGTTTTTGCATTTCGTACTGTATTTCTTGGATCCTAGACCAGGTCCTTCATCTTCAAAGGAGCAAAGCCAGCCAAGTCCTTCTCACATTGCTCTCTCTGCCTCTTCCACTCTCAAGGACCCTCGTGACTACCTTGAGTTCACCTGGATAACCCAGGATACTCTACTACGTTAAGGTCAGCTGAAAAGCAACCTTAATCCTATACGCAAATCAATTCTCCTTTGCCGTGTATTGTAACATTCACAGGTTCTAGGTTTTAGGATGTTGACATCTTTGGGGCCACTGTTCTGCCTGCGTCACCCTGCTGTACAGCCGTGAAAGTTTGTACTACAGCTGCGCAGAACGGCACGCGAGCATCTCACGTACGTGATGATGCGGAATGGCTGATGCAAAAGGGTATATAACTTACGGTTTTGTTTAAGTTAAAAAATAGACTAAAGTAAGCCTATTTTTAATTTAATGGAGATTGAAAAGTGATTTCCTGGTTTGGCAGGTAGCTTCCTGAGCCTAGCACGGGTGGTAGAGCCAGCAGCTTTAGTAACACTTCCTAGTTTTGAGAAAGCTTCCCGCTCCTGCACTTTACAGGTCAGGGCAGACAGAGCAGCTTCCTTGTTAGCATGTTCTGGGGGTGGTTTGGGAGGCTTTCCCCCCGGAAACCTCCCTTAGACTCCATTTCTTGAACCGTCCCAAACCTTCTGGAAGTGATTTAAACCTCTACAATAAATCCCTTTCTGCTTAAAATAGCTTGAGTGGATTAGATTCTCTGTAACTGAAAATTCACCAGTATTATAAGGCATTATTAGCAAGAGCTGAGTAAAAGCTCTTAGTCAGTGGGAGGCGTGAAGCACTGCTCTGATACTTTACAAATATTTTCCCATTTAATCCTCACAAGCCTTAGGCATTACTGTCATCTACCATAAGTGATGCAATCGAGAGTCAACGCGGTTCAGTTACCTACCTGTAGCTGGTAATGGTGGTGACCGTGACCGGGTGAAAACTCAAAGTCCAGCCAGCGCTGCGCTCCTCCTCGAACGTGGCTGTTCAGTTTCGTTACCTTTTAGAGTAGAAACATCCAATATATTGACTTCACCTCAGTTCTTCCAGTAGAGAGTCAAATAGCTCAACAGTGCATTTAGAGCTGATTCCCATCCCCCACCCTCCCAATTTTGGAGCTACAATGGGGGTATATCAGTCAGAACACTTAGCTGAGAACAATAGAAGCTGTCCTGGCTAGTTTAATCAGAAAAGCGATGTACTTAAGAATATGAGGTAGTTGATAGTTTCGCTGGGGGATACTTTGAAAAAAAAAAAAGAGAGAATAGACTCAAAACTAAGCTTCTAGCAATAACACTCCAAATCATGACACAGAACTAGACTATTGGTGAAATTGTGCCCATGGCCTCTGTTGGGTACCAGATACCAGAAGTTCATCATGACTGGCACTGCCGCCAGTGCTGATTGCACTTCTGGGCCAAATGGAAGGCCCCGCAGGGGTGTCTGACCCCGGTGCTTTGGTCACGTGCCTCCATCTCCCGAGCAACGGAGGCCGGGAATTTGCTTCTGACTGCCACACTGGAGAGGTAGTGGCCACAATGCAGACGCTTCCTCTCAGAGAGAAAGGGCATAAAAGACGATGAGAAATAAATGTGACAGGTGTCCATTACAAACAGGGTTGAGGTTTAGTCCCTGCTCTATTTTCTATGCACATACTTAAAGAGTTGAGAATTTACTAGTCCTGGGGGAGGGTATAGCTCAGAGGTAGAGTGCCTGCTTGCCATGCACAAGGTCCTGGGTTCAATCCACAGTTCCTCCATCAAAAATAAATAAAAAGATAAACCTAATTACCATCCCCTCCCCAAAGAATTTGCTAGTCCTGAGTGTATTCCATCATTAATGAGAGCTAGACACCATCTCCTAATACATTTTGAGAGCCAGTCATTGGCTCTGCTCTCTTTAAAACAAGCTGCTGGTTTAGAAATGTTTCTTTAATGAAAAATTACGGTAGAGAATATTCATGTCACCAATTATCCATCTCACTAATGAATAAAACAAATGGTCATTAGCATGCTGCTGGCTTCTCAGTTGTGCATAATTTTATTTTTGAGCCTCTGGAGGCCCCGGTGTGTCCTGTGTTTGTAACAGAATTTTTCATGCACAGATGTTAGAGTAATCTCATGAAAATAGCTGAAGAATTATGAATTGGACAGATAAATTTTAATAACCATCCCTTTTATTTAGGCTCATTTTATTTTTCTTCTGAACATGCGATTTTCTGTAATGATTTCACTTCACTAATACTTCACAGACCTTGAAAAGATCACTGTTACCAGCTACAATGTATATTCAGGTTTCAAAGTTCTACTTGCTAGCTATACACAGACAGATGAACTGAGTACATCGCTACATCAGTCAAAAATCAATTCCTTTCTCGAGCTCCCACAGTTGTGATTCCCCTCTGCCTTCTCTGCTGCTGCTGGCTCAAAAAAAAAAAAAAAAAAAAATGTAGTTAATATACACCCTCGCTTCAGGGAGGGACAAGGAATGTACATTTTTCCGAGGGTTAAAAGTGATTTGTATCTTCTCTATTTTTTTTTTTTAAGAATTTTTTGTATGTTATTCTCCTGCCTATGTGAGATCAATTAACTGCCATGACCTCATTAACATAAGTATTTTAAGGTTTCCTTCAAATGGGTTGATAGTTAGCTCTTTATTTCCTTTGTTTATGGGGAACTATAATCCTGCTTTATATTAAGAAAGAGTAAGAAAGGTAATTAATTAATTCAAACAAATTTGTATGAACTTCCTGTGATTTGTCAGGTAAGATAGATGCTGAGAACAGAGAGAGGTGTTAAATAGACCACATAATTCAAGGTACTTGTAATTAGATAAGAAAGACCCAGGGAGCTAATTACATAAATGGACTATTCTGTCACATTGTGAGCTAAAAATTATTATTCCCTGCTACAGAACATCCCCCATCCTGTGTGCCTCCTGCCAAACTCCAGTTCTATCATCTTTTTCCATTTTAACTAAAATTCTTGGGAGAGTTGCGATCTCAAGTTGTTCCTCTTCTACTTCATCTGCAACCATTTACATGTGAATTCTGCCAACCTCTTCCCCACGAGGTCACAGAAACGGCTCAACAGGGTCCCCAAAGCCCTCTCTTACTTGATCCCAGAGCAGAACTGAACACCGCTGACCACTGTTCTCATCGAAACACTTGCCCCTTGATTTCTGTGACACTTCACTCTCCTCACCTCCTTTCTCTGCCTTTAGACATTTCATTTTGTCCTTCTTTGCACCCTCTTTATGTCTATCTTTTCAGGTTGCTGTTTCTTCGGAGTTGATCCTAATTCTCCTCTCACTCTCTATATTCTCCGGGACATTTCCACCACACCTACTGCTTGAATGATCATTTACACATCAAAGACTCCCACAGCTCCAGCACATCCTAGTCTCTCTGTCCTGAGCTCCACACTCACTATCCAGCTGCTTCGGGGCACCCTCCCATGTCACCCTCCCCAATCCTCAAAAGTGATCTCAGGCTTTAGAACAGTGCTGTTCAAACCTTTTGGTCTCAGGTCTAACAACTACTGAGCCCCGACAGAGATTTTGTTATTGTGCATTCTCTATAAATTTCTGTCACATAGCCTTTGAAAACTTAAAAAATATTAATTTTCAAAATAATAAACCCATCACACATTAACCTATATAACACTTTAATGAAAAATAACTATATGTGGGAAGCAAAAAACTTAGTGAGAAGGGTGGCATTGTTCTAAATGTTTGCAGCTCTCTGTAGTACATGACCAAACACGAGGCAGGTGGAGTCTTGTGTCTGCTTCTATATTCAATCTGGAAAACTCTGCTTTACATTAGTAAGAGTAAATGAGAATGAGAAAGACAAGTGATATACAAATATTATTATAAAATTGATTTTTACCACGATGACACCCTGAAATGGTTTCAGGGACCTCCAGGGGTCCTCCGCTCACATTGAAGAACCACTGGAATAAAGTGTTACTAGAACCCAATGTGGAAATGGCTGAGTGGACCCACCTTATGGATCTCAGCTAGGTAGTTATGACAGAAGGTCAAAAGTGGGGTTGAAATGAATGAGCCTGGGCACAGATTGTGTAGGAAAGGAAAATAAGTCTGAGATAAGCTGTCAGTGGGGCCAGGCTGGTTTGGGGGTAACATGTACATCTGAGAGCACCCTAGGGACCAGGCTGAGCTGGAGCGATCCTTACCTAATGATGTCCGTGAAGGCGCTGCTGAAATGGAGGGATCGGCCACAGCCAGGAGAGCTACCAACACACAGGAGAGGGTACTGATTTGAGCTAAGGGACCAAGACACATCGTGGACAGTAGCAAGAGGAGTCAGGAGCAAAGAGTGAGGATGAAGTACAGGGAGGATGGAGGCAGTAAGGGGTAAGTGTCCCAAAAGCCAATTTTGACTGCATTCAGCAAGGGCCCTGCTTCTTAAATATGCTGTATCATTAAATACTAAGAGAATAGAAGCATCTAAACAGTTGGGTACCACAATGGCAAAAATCTTTCAACCAGCATGCTGGTGTAATTTTCTTCAGTCCTCTAATGAACATAGGAAGAGTGGATGACTCCAATTCAGGCTTTCCTGTGGTCTTTTTTCCTGACATTTTCAATCAGATGACTCCAAAGGAGAGGTTTCCAGTTGTTCCACTTTGCCTAAATTACCCTGAGAGCAGAGCCACCACAAATGGCAAATCAAATTAGGCACGGTACCAAGAGCCAGACCATGAGGGAGGGGCAGCTGCAGCTCTGTTCTTGCTCTGCTTGCCAAGTTGTGTACCTCATTTTTTGCTTGGAGAATATGGCTTTTCTAATTCCATCACAGAAGGTGGGCATTTTTCTAATTTGCAACAGTGTGCCACATAGGCAAGCTGTGGTCCTACACAAGAGAAATGTTTTCAAAATTGAACAGCATGATGGAGTTCCAGTGGCCAATGCCATCTTTCTTCCCTGTAGGAAAAAAGCTCCCAAACAAAGTTACCATGGCAGAAAAATCTAATTCTTTTGTTAAAAAAACATGTGAGGAGTTGGTGGTAGAGGCAAAGCACTAGTCAGAATCTGTTGTCTCGTAATTCGTCATTCATACCTGGATACGCACAGTGAAGGGATCATCTGATCGGAAATTCAGCAGGACTGGCACCTCTGGTGGAGCTTGAACTGATAAGACAACTGTGAAATCCTGATAACTGGCCTCCTCCATCATTTGCCTACAGTTTCTTTTTGCAAATCCCTTGAATTCAGCAAGAGTAAGTGAGGACCCAGTTTAAGAAACAAGAGTGTGCAGAGTCTAGGCGCTGAAAATTATTTACACAAAGCTGTGACGGCGGCAGCTGAGGTCTGAGGTTGAACAAGGATGCTTTCCATCACTAGAGTAATCTATTTCTTTCCCAGAATTATCATGCAGATCAGTAAGAATTCTTGATCACTTTTCATGTGTAGTGGACAGTTTTTTATGTCTTTACATATGTACGTAGTTAAGCGGATAGCCCGCCAAGCATCCGTTCTTTGGGAGGCGGAGTGGGGATTACTCCTTTCCCAATCGATTTAATTTTGGAGAAATTGTGGGACTCAGCCCACTCCTCGCCAACACAGAGGAGGGTCCACCCCACACTAGCCAATTAGACTCTATGCTTGGAATTCAATTATTACAAAGAAACACCCATATGTGGAAGGAAATGGAAGGGAGGTTGTCTGATTATAATGATCTATAATTAATTTGAAAATCCCTGTTATTAAAAATACCTGAATTCTATTCTGATTTTAGCCTAGGCTAAGATTTAGTTTTTCCACTTGCCTTTTGATTTTGTGAGCTACACACTTTTCTTCTAATACATTCTTTTTTCTCCCATACATTAAGCATAATTGGTTTCTGTTGACTGCAATCAAAGAAAGCTGACAAAATTAGATACAATGATTGGATTCCAGGCAATAGAACATCAGGAAAATACAAATTACCTGGATTTGATTTTTAGGGGAGATGGAGTCATGTTGTAAGACTCCTGGATCATAAGATAGCTGCTCATGGTCTCTCCCGACAAGAGGACTGATCAGTGCATCAAGTCTGCTCACTGGGAGCCATGTGCCCACTGAAGGTGAAACTCTCTGGCATAGGAAGCTGGTCCAAAAGGCTAGTTTAAGGGGGATGAAGAATGCCAGGCAGTGGGGTGGAAAATTTGATCCTGACAGTATTGGATAAGTTAAAGCTAGAAAAACAAGCTCACATTGTGAAATGATCACTCAAGATATAAAATGAAACTATTAGCCTTTCTGTGAAAGTGCTAAAAAAAAATAGTTTATTGATTGTAGCAGTTGGTTGGAGATCACTGAAAATCAAACTGGGAGACTGATTTTCTTTGAGTTGCTGAGTTTACAGCCTTTGGATCGATAACCTTGCCAGGTCTTTTAAGTGAAGGAGCCCTAATCAAGTCAGAGTGAGATTTTTATAACTAAAACAATAAAATCTGAGAGGAGTTTGAAACTTTGAGAACTTTGAACTAATGAATCCATCTGAATTAATCTTCATTTCTCCTCTCTTGGCTGAATATGACGTGCTGCCTTTGAAAGAAAGATCGAATTTCCACTAGTGCCTTATTACTTCTAACTAAGCAGGATTTCAAGGATCTCAATTTTGCTTAGATGATACAATGAAAAATCAGAGTAAAAATATTGCAAGAATTCATTAATTTTAAGGAATATTTTGAGTTCTTAACCAAGGATGGAGAAACACAATTTTGGCTAGGCTAAATGTTTTCCTATGGGTAAACTTACTAGAGTTTCTGTATCCAACATGGTGCCTCCTTTTAGATCTAAACATTTTCTAGGTTCTTTAATACAACTTGGACTGAACACAGACTTTGAATGGCAGAAAAAGACCAGAAAACCTTTGGCATAATTTGGCAGATAGACTTGAAAGAGTCTGGGCGACAAAAATGCTAGCTTGTATATCCTATGCTTTCAGAAAACCCTATCTCATTCTAGGGCTCTCAAACTTTTCCTTCACATTGATGATGAAGAATAGACTGATAGGAGAACATTAAATTTTCATAATGACTTTACCGGCTCTTCAAAACTGGGCTCTAAGATTTTAGTAAAAATGGGAGGAGCCTGGTGGGTGGAGCCTGGTGGGCAGAGCCTGGTGGGCGGAGCCTGGTGGGCGGAGCCTACACTTTGGCAAATGGAGCAAGAGTGGAGGAAGAGTTAACATCTCAGGGAATGATTTGCCACTCAGAATCCTCTAGGATGGTTAAGTAATTAGAGAGGTCTACCAAATCAAATAATCAGAAAGCCAATTAGGTCTTACTTAAATTGTGAAAGTGCTAAATTCCAAATCTGCTGAACAGAGGCCTGATTTGAGTCACAACAGTAGAAAGTCCCAGCCTTGAACCAGGTCTCATGCCAGAATCAGACCAAGTCTCAGAGCACTTTGGATAAAGAAGAGGCCAGGTACCATTAAAAAGAGCGTTTTGAATTTATCAAAATTACACTCCCTAAGTGGAGCACAGGGTGCCAGCTGGTGAGCTGCTGCAGTTCAACAACGGACCACAAGAGACATTAAAATCAAGTCATAAGTCCTGAAGGAAGGACAGAGGGCCCAGTGCAGACAGTGAGAGGCAGGACCCGGGGCATATGTCCTTATTAGAGTATCTGTGGGTGGACTGCTTTGGGCTACTCCAGTGCAGGGCAGATCGGTCAATTCAATCCATAAGAGGAAGGTTTGGTAAAAGCCCCATTGTGGGGTCTCATCCAAGGGGCACACAAGAGGAAGGCACTGGGGGGCAAGGAAGAACATTGATCAAAAGTGCTGTTGGAGAAATCATATCAGGAACTTCCACGGGCTTGTGATTCTGTAGGCTGCTATCTGGGGTATGTGCTGTGTTGAAGGGGCTAATGCCAGTTTAAGGTCACTGCAGGCTGTTTGGCCAAACGAGATGGATGCGAAGGCAGCAATATCATGGAGTATTAGCAAAACTCTTGACAGAGAGACACTGTGATAATACACATGTGCGTTCCCTCATGCAACAGCTTCCTAAAGGAACCCTTGAGTATGGAAGGACTGTTGGATACTGGCTGAGAGCTGACGTTAATTTCTGGGGGTCCAGGATTCCAGTTTAGCCCAACAGTTACAATGGGTGTTGACTGGTGTAAAAGTATGTTTGTGCTAAGTTTGCTTCACGGTAGACTCAAAGGGATCTGTGGTTATTTTTCAAGTCTCTTATTCCATAGTTCAATCTCTGTCTTGAACAACTGAAAGAATCCCTTACCCATGAAATAAGTCCAGGCTCTTCTTTCCTTCACAACTAGCGAATTCAAAGTAAATTCATTTCACTGCAGGAATTACAAGATTAGTATCTACATTCTGATCATCATCTCATTAAATTCCATAGGTGTGGAGTTATAAACACTGAAAAGTCATAGAGAACGGCAAGGGGTTATTATAAACCTAATCTAGTGATGACTTGATGTTTGCGTTTCAGATGAGGTTTTCTTACTGAGGCAAATTAATCAACTCCTTGCACATGGTAGGGTATTATGTCAGCTAAATCTGTTTGTTGATTTTTAATGAATTGCATAAATATTTTGCTTTAACCTAGCTGTATTGCTGTATACTATTACCATCCAGACACTGATTCATTTCCTCTTCTGACAAATACTACAATCTAGTATGGACTGAAATTCATCATGACAGTATGCCATAGCCTTTCACAGTGTACAGTTTATAGATTGATAACATCATGCCTACAGGCTTTGAAGAATGGTAAATAATAGGAAACTTAGATGTCTTTGGTGTTATTTCTGAGGGTCAAACTCTTGGTGAGATTCTCCTGTTTAGACTCCAAATCACTTCACACTTGTAAAATCAGTAATTTTTCTCTCTTTATGTTAGAAAAAACAAGGATAACATTAGCAAATAGCAAATTTTAAACAAGTTAAAGGTAGCATTCCAGAAAAATTAATTTCTCACACTGTAGCAAATTGAACATGTGATATTTCTTGAGTTCGTCTATGAAATACATGTCCCAAATACATACCACTTTATATTAATAGGACTAATGAAGGACAGGAGGGACCTGCACACTTAGCCTTTCTTGTTTGCATTGGTGAAGATTTGGTAGAATTCACCTACAAAACCATCTGGGCCTGGTGCTTTATGTGGGGGCAGCTCCTTAATAACTTTCTCTAATTCTTTTATGGAAAACAGTTTATATAAGCTTTTTAACTCTAATAAGATCAATTTTCACAATTAGTACTTCATAGGGAAATAATCTATTTGGTCTAGGTCTTCAAATATATTTGCATAGAAGTCTGCAAAATAGCATCTTATATATTTTTAAAAAATTTCTTCTGTTTCAAAGGTTATTTATTCTTTGTCACTTTTTATTTTGTATATTTGTACTTTTTCCTTTTTTCCTTGATCAAGTTATATATTTTGAGCTACTTTGCTAATATTTTCCAAAATACAGTCTTTTCTTATTTAAATTGAAATATAGTCTGTTTACAATGTGTCAATTTCTGATACACAGCATAATGTTTCAGTCATACATATACATACATATATTCCTTTTCATATTCTTTTTCATTATAGTTTACTACAAGATATTGAATACAGTTCCCTTTGCTGTACAGTATGAACCTGTTGTTTATCTATTTTATGTACAGTAGTTAGTATTTGCAAATCTCGAACTCCCAATTTATCCTTTCCCACCCTCTTCCCCCTCCCCTGGTAACAGTAAGTTTGTTTACTATGTCTGAGTCTGTTTCTGTTTTGTAGATAAATTCATTTGTTTCTTCTTCAAAACACAGTCTTTAGATTTATTAATTAGCATTCTGGTTTTTCTATTCTCTAACTTATTAATGTCTGTCCCTTTTCTGGAGTTTGTTTTTCTTTAAGTTCTATCTTCTGCCATGTACTAATAATATCACATTAAAAAAGAAAATTTAGCGATATGAAGAGCTCAAAAATATTGTCCTCCTGGCCAGAGATGGTAAAGACACTTAGAAGAAAATGTTTCCTTTATTACAGTCTTGTGCCTAAAGTATTATTTGGTTCATTAAACCTTTATATTACCAAATATATTTTGGAAGCCCTAGTCTGGACATAACATATATTAACTAATAAAAAGTAATACATCAGGAAAGGATGAGTTTCTGCCTGAAAAGCATATTTATCTCAATAATTTAAAAAGCTTTATTTATCAATGACTAAAGAAGACTAATGAAAAATATATTTCAGTTTCATATTTTATTCTTGTCAGAATATTTAACTTACTAAACTTATTGAAAATGCAGATTTCAGGGTACTCTGGGAATCCTAATTCTTCAGAAAAGACTGGGAAATTACATGAAATACACCAAAGTGATGGAAAAAGGAGCATGTTTACTCTTTGGCTGATAATCTAAAAAATGAAAAAGAAAACTCATTAATCTTTTGCTATTGTCTTTTAATGAATGTAAAATGAGCTAGTTCTCTCTTCCCTTCATCTCTCTGAACTCCCACAATGCTTAGCAGACTACTGGAGTCATCAATAAATTTATGATCAGCTATCACATGAATAGAAGAAAATTTCCAGAGGAATCAGAGCCCCCTGTAGGCAAACTTTGACATCTAAAGTGGATGTGATATGACAGAAGGGTCACCCTGTGTGTAAGTGACCACACATGCTATAAGACAGACAGCGACGTGGGGAGAGGGGAGAAGAGAAAAGAAAGGAAGTAAATGTCTAAAGAGCAGCAAGGGTGATGAAGAGGATTTCGTGGTGGGTTTAGAGTAAGGGAAGTAATTAACAACAACAACAACAACAAAGCGCCTTACCTTATTTTATGGGTTTTTCTAAGGTTCAGAACTGGATACCACCCTCAGTTAATCTCATGTCATCCAGTCTAATTAGGGTGTGGAAATTCAGAGAGGCTGTCAGAAGGAGAACGGAGGTTGGCAATGCCATGAGTTCACTCTGCCCACACAGTTCTTTCGTAACTTGGAATTTTGACCCATGGAGTTTCCAGATCATCTTCAGATTGCTCTCTGTCATGAGTGTTAGCTTGCCACTGAGACCAGCTCTGGGGCTGCACTGTATCTGCAGTTCGGGTTTTTCCTTCTGTGGATGGAACTGCTCTATTTATTGTTACTGTTGTTGTTCTTGTCACATTCCTTTCATAATAATTTTCTTTTGCTTGGGGACACAAAGTATCTTTTTACATCATAGTTTGCTTAATACCCAGAGCCTTGCTTACGCCATAATACTTAAGCTACATTTATTCTTGGGCCTAGAGTGACTTCACAAATGTCAATATCCAATTTGGCTTTGAATCGTTATCCCCCACTGAAAGGCTTTGTCAGCAAATAGGAAATGATATTGTCCTGCAACCAGAGGATCAAAAAGGCACAGTGTCACTTGGATTCCTGGTAGACCAGGAGCATATGCCCAGGAACATGTCATCAAACCTGCTAACAATGGAAAATGCTGAGTAATAAAATACAATTTTATACCATCATATCTTTATATGCTTTTACACGCGCCATCATTATGCTGCTGAGACAGGCTGGGGACAAGAGAGAAAGACAGGATGAAGCTGTCTTTCTTAGACAGAGCACTTGACTGTTCACAAGGAATTCTTGCTGTATATTCACTCATTTGATCGTTCCAGTGTTGTGAGGGAGGCATGAACGGACTCGTGACTTTTTTAATGGATGAAGAAGTTTAGGCTAAGTGAGTGACTTGCCCAAGGTCATACTAGTGGTAACTGACTGAGGCTGCATCCCAGGCTCCTGACTCCTAACCCAGTATCTGTGTGGAATGATTTTGCGGAAAAAGAAATACATTTGACAGAAGTATCTGCTTACATGAGATTGAGAGCTTGGGAAACTGCCAAAGAACACCCTGTAAATAAATCAAAGCCAGAATTTTACTTTTGCCTTAGTTATTAATTTTTGATAGCACAGATCCATTTTGAGTTGTTTTCTTCAGCCAAGTAAATGTCAAAAGATAATCACCATTCACCCGCTCAACTTCCTGAGCTGCTGCCAAGCTCCATGACACATAGTACAAATAGTTCGGTCTGACCACTTCTACGGGCTTGGAAGCTCCTTCTAGTTACCTCTGCCCGCAAACATTTTACCACTTCTTTCAGACCTATTTCAAAGATCATTTCTTCCGTAAAACCTCTGATCCCCCACAAGCAAGTACGATCCCTTCTTCTTTTGAACTGCTACTGGAGTGCACCTGTGTTCACGTGTTGTTCCTGATACTTCCTCTGTGCTGCTAAGTTAATTAAACAAGGAGGCTATTAGACGGAGGTGGCTCCAACATCCTAGTGGCCCATGAAAACAAACCAAAATCTCAGCCTGGAAATGCCTCAAGGTTATGAAATCGAAACACTAAGGACAACCAATCCCAGACAGCCAACTACGCTTTCTTTCTTTTCCTTCCTTCCTTCCTTTCTTTTTCTTTCTTCCTTCCTTCCTTCCTTCCTTCCTTCCTTCCTTCCTTCCTTCCTTCCTTCCTTCCTTCCTTCTTTCCTTCCCTCCCTCCCTCCTTCCTTCCTTCCTTTCTTTCTTTCTTTCATTTATTTTTATTTATTTATTTTTTTTGCTCCTGGATTGGAAGAATCAATATTGTTAAAATGGTCACACTGCCCAAGGCAATCTACAGATTTAATGCAACCCCTATCAAATTACCCAGGGCATATTTCACAGAACTAGAACAAATCATAATAAAATTTATATGAAACCATCAGAGACCTAGAATTGCCAAAGCATTACTGAAGAGAAAGAAAGAGGCTGGAGGAATAACTCCCAGACGTCAGACAATACTACAGAGCTACAGTCATCAAGACAGCATGGTATTGGTACAAAAACAGACATATAGACCAATGGAACAGAATAGAGAGCCCAGAAATGAACCCACACTTTTGGTCAACTCATCTTCGACAAAGGAGGCAAGAATATCCAGTGGAGTAAAGACAGTTTCTTCACCAACTACGCTTTAAACTGTAGTTGATCTAATAATTTTCTTCCTTTGCTTCTATGCTTTCTCTGTAAGTCCTCTCCCTGGCTTCCATCAAGCAGAGAGCTGCTAATCACATCTGGTTTGGCGCTACTGAATTCAAATAGATTTTTGCTCAAATAGACCCTTAAATTTAAAAATTTCCCTCACTTTATCTTTTAACAATGTCTCCCCATTAAACATATGAAATGGGGTTAGTTAATGCTGGGAAGAGAAATCAGAAATTAAACTGACTTGGGAAGGAGATAAGACTTATGTAAGAGTCACATATTTCAAAAGTGTGTGTTAAGCACCTATGATAATATATCAGGTATCATCATGATGCTTGGAATACAGCAGTATAAATTAAATCCCTGCCCCATGGCTAGAGGGGGTTAATAAAATCTTCATGACATTGAACTCTGAACTTTATTGCAGGATATCACCTGTGTTGCTCTTTTCATGGATGCCTTTTACCCTACGTATAAATCATATTCTATGTATGTGTACTCGCTAAAAAAAAAATTACAAGCCCTTTAAAAACAAGAATTGTATTTGACTCACTTTTCACATTTAGGACCTGACTTAGTGACTGTGTATAAATGTATATTCAAATGATTGTTGATTCAAGTCCAATTATTTCAATCTGACCAGGAGTGTAAGCTCTGGTGAATGGATACAGAGCTACAGCAGGTGCCGTAATGGAGAGAACTGGCTGGCTATGGCAAGCTGATGAACTGCTTGCTCCAACTAAACGGGGAGCCGGCACTGAGCTCCAACTGTTTGTAGCCTTTCAGGAACGCTGCCTTCAGAGAGGAAAGGCGTCGTGTGTGAAGCTGCACTATCTGAGTCTGAGGAGTTTGAATCCCTGCTCCAAGGCAACCAGATAAAGGATTTTAGAAAAGTTCTTAACCCTTTTGTGTTTCAGCTATAATGATTCATCACTGAGGCGCTTTATAATTAAACGCAATCATTCTTTGTAACACTTGTAAAGCAGTAACAACAATGCCTAGGACGTACCAAGTATCAACTAAAGTTGGCAATTTCTAATTTTTCAATAGAAGCTATAAAACCAGATATTTACATGAAATCCTCAAATTTATATGTGGATAACTTTGTCAAAATTTTCATGTTAGCTATGTTTTCAAAAAATACTAAAAACATATATACGGCCACCAGTTTTCAATCTTTGGGAACCTTCTACTTTAGTGTCAATATTATGTAATTATTCAGTTAGTTAATGGAGCCCTGGGGCTTGTGCGCCGAATACAACTCTTTGCTCCTAGGGGTCATTCACTCTGGTGGTGATGGCAAGTGGAGTGGGAATGAGGGAGACAAGGGTAGGATGACAGAAAATAAACAAATAATATGTTTGGGAATGATAAGTTCTGCAGAGAAAATTCATCTGGGTAAGGAGAGGGAGAGACACCTAGAGGAAGATGGGGATGGTAGACTATCTTATGTAAATGAAGACTCTGTGAAAAAAGAGAATTGAAATAAATGGGTCGGCCAGCCATGAGGTCACCTAGGAGAAACGCTTTTCTGGTGAAGGGAAGAGTAAATGCAGTGGCCCTGGGCTGGGGGCCTATTTGGTGTCTTCGCAGAATACCTAGGAGCACAGTGTGACTTGAGTCTAATGAGAAAAGGGGGCTGAGGTCGGAGAGATGGCTGGGAGCCGGAGCACGTGGAACTTTCAGGTCACGGTGCCCACGTGAGCGTTTATTCTGGACAAGACAGCTGGCTTAAGCTGTTCAGGCTGCTGTAACAGAATATCAGAGACTGGAGGTCTTATAAACAACAAACATTTATTTTTTAATAGTTCTGGAAGCTGGAAGTTTGAGATCAGAGTGCCAGCATTGCTGGGTTCTGATGAGCCCTCTTTTAGGCCATTTTCCTTGCATCCTCACATGGCAGAGAGGGGAAGAGAGCTCTCTGGGGTCTCTTTTTTGAGAGCACTAATCTCATTCATGAGGGCTCCACCCTCGCCACCTAGTCCCCTCCCAGACACCTCACCTCCTGACACTACTATGTAGGGGGTTAGGATTTCAACATGTGGATTTTGGCAGGGACACAAACATTCAGTTCATAACAACTGAAAACCACTGAAAGGTTTTGAGCAGAAGAGTGACATGACGGAGTTATGTTTTTAAAAGACCTCTTATGGCTGTTAATGTTAAGAGGAGACTGTAATGGGGCAAACAGGAAAGCAGAGAGACCAGTTAAGAGCTTATTGCAATAATCTGAGAGAGTTTATGATAAATTTGAATTGCCAGTTAGACATCTGACTGGCCAGATTGAGTAGGTAGTTGTATACACAAGTTGGCGTTGAGAGGACAGTGCAGGCATTGGAATACTTAAAACGATCACTGAAGGGATTTAAAATCATGGCGTTGGACAAGATGACCACAGAAATGAGGGTAGATGCAAAGCTGTGAGGACAGAACCCTGGGGCGCTCGACATGGAGAGGATGAGAAACTGAAGTGGGTCCAGCAAAGGCAAATGAAATGGAGCAGCCAGTCGGTGTCATGAGAGTGTAACTGATTTGGAAGCCAAATGTTGGAAATATTTCTAGAAGGCTCCCCCAGGCAAATGCTTTAGACACATTGAGTAGTTGAGGACTGAAACCGACCATTGGGTTTGGCAGCCTCTTAGCAAGGGCAGTTCTAGTAGATTCATGGAAACAAAAGCATGAATAGAGTAGGTTCAAGAGAGGAAAAGAGGAGAGAAGGTTGAAACCCTGCTTTTGACAATTCTTTCAAATTTATTGTAATTCTTTTCAAGTTCTTTTCAAATTTACGGTAGACAGAAATGGGGCAATAGCTAGAAAGAAATATAGGGCAATGAAGTTACTTTTTGTTTTTGTTGTTTTGGGCTGGTTTTAAAAGGTGGGAGATGTTTGAGCATTTTTATTTGTTGAAAGGAATCACCTAGTAGGAAGAGAGGCTTTGCTGGTGCAAGACTGAGAGGGGTCAGGGTGAAAGGCAGGCGGCAAGTCCTTGAGGAGAGGGAACGGGCTCCAGTGAGCAGGTGGAGGGGGTGACTTCAGGTTGAAACGGAGAAGTTTCCTCAGTTTAAAAGAGGAGAGCAGAATATATGGGAAAGGCTGATGGGGGCAACCTTGATGGTGAAGGCGTGGGAATTTTTCTCGTTTGCTGTACCTTCTCAGGGAAATAAGCAGCAAGTCGTGTTCTCCTTGCATGTAAGTTCCTGAATACACGCCTGACCTATCTCTGTGCTGTTAATCATCATTCCTCCCATAGGAAATTTGTTCCCGAATTCTCTTGTTAACGTTCCTGTTGCTTTTCAACATCCAGCTTCAAAAACAAACCCTCTGCAAGCTTTCTGATCCTCCCATCAGAAAAGACTCCTTCCACCTTGAGCCTGCTGTAATACGCACAGTCAGTATCGCGACACTGCATCTACGCTGTGCCGCCCAGGAGCTGCTGTGGGCCTGCTGTACCATCTCCATCAGGCTGTGTGCACCCGGGGCACTGCGCAGTGGAAACAACGTTCATTCTCCCTAGCAGCTGGCTGGGACGACGGCGGGTCGTTAGGTGGTGGTAGTGGGGGTAGTGGTGGCATCTGTAGCAGCAGTGGCTGGACAGCAGGAGTTAGATGGGTAGTAGAGAGTTAGCTGGTGAGAGCAGCGGTAACTGGTAGGTAAACAGCAGTTAGCCAGGGAGACAGTCGGCAGTACTTTGAAGGTATTGATGAGCTTGAATTTCATTTATCGGAGAAATAAAGCATAGATGGTGTTACCTAGATATTTCTATTTTGACTTTTGTTGGGACTTTTTATTTTTTATTTTTTGTGTTTAATACAGAGTGGTTTTTATTTTGCTTTGTTTTCATATTAAGGGATAAGAATAGATCTCTATTTCCTCACTATAAAATTTTCTGATTCCAAATAATTTTTATTGTTCTTTACATCACTTTGTTTTGTCATCAATATCAATCTCTGAAATATCAATCTCATAAGTGATTGAGCTATTAACATAGTATATAATAAAAGTGAGGATTTTTTTCTGAACTCATGACTTCTTATCTTCTATTTGGATGTCTAATAGACACGTTGAAACACACTATATCTAAAACAAATCTATATTACAGATTCAATGCAATCCCTATCAAGATTCCATCTGCCTCTTTTTGCACAACTGACAGGCTGATTCTAAAATTCATATGGAAATGGAAGGGACCCAGAATAGGCAGAACAATTTTTTTCTCATAATGTCTTTTAATTTTAAAATAAGTTTATGTGTAATTTCTTGTTACCTTTGCCAGGAGATGCCTTTGTGCTAGAAACTGTACTTTGCTTGATTTGCTTCTGGATGTTTGCCATGCTTTTTAATTTTTAAAAATCATTCCCCTTTATTTCTAGGCTTTATATAACTCAAGGGAAAAATCCTCTCAATTCCCAGTCTCTTCTTCCTCAATAAGAAAACTTAAATATGGTCTCTTACTTGAGTTTTATTTCTGCTGGAAATTCTGTTCTTTTTGTTCAGACATTAATAACACTCAATTCCAGAAGTGTTTATAGTTGCAATTTAGGGGAAAAAAGTCTCTGCTTCTCCACACTGAACTTTTTAAAAGGGGAGGATATGAAGACAAGTGGAGGGATTGGCTTTAGCTTGAAACACAGAAGCTTCCTCAATTTAAAAGAGGAGAGCAGAATATACAGGTAGAATTTCATTTTTTAAAATTAAAAATTTTTAATTTTAAAAATTTTGGGGGGGGGATGAATTTGTTTGTTTGTTTGTTTATTTTTAGAGAAGGCACTGGGGACTGAACCCAGGACCTTGCTAAGCATGTACTCTCCCACTTGAGCATAGCCTCCCCCCTGGAATTCTGTTTTGAATGTCATGTGCAGTAAGGTCTAAGAATTCAACAAACACATAACGAGTAGGTAGGATGCAATTTTAGAGCCAATGTTAAGATAGCAAAAAGAACAAACTGATTTTAAAATATTGAGTGAAACTGAAAGTGTTCCCCAAATATTAAATTTGTATAATCATGGAAAAATTAATGGATCTATAAATGAAATATAAATTAGAAATTGCTTTTGTTAATTTTTTATAGGATTTAAGAAAACTCACTGGAATATTTGCTTTACAAATTCATTTGTGGATGGCAGAGTCAGGTTATTTCAGGGGAAAAAAAAAAAATAAACCACAACAGAGAACGCTAACATAATCTTAACTTCCACCTACTTTTTAGATAGCAACTCACTTAAACCTCCCTAGATAAGCTATCTGATACAGAACTTGCTGAGACTAAGTATTCATTTATCATTCAAGGATAGATGGATGGATAGATAGATAGATAGATAGATAGATATGGATTAATAACATACAATAAAGCTGATGCTTTTGGTTTTGTAAGTTTTAACACACTGATAGAACTGTGTATCCATCACTGGCAGTAGCGCACAGAGCAGTTCCACCTCCCTGAAAATCTCCTTCGGGCTGCCCCCTTCTAGTCACGCATTCAGACCACCCCAGTTCTTGGGTACAGGTGACCTTTACTCCGTGGTTATGCTTTTGCCTCCTGTCAGATAGATTTTACTCCGTGTTTCCCGCAGAGCTCCTACCACTCTGGGGGAATTCCAAAACTCTCTTACTATGTGGGTGAAGGCGGTGGCATGAATCACCTCCCTGTGGACAGGTGTGGCAAGACGAAATGAGAAGGAATAACCAAGTACTAATTCTCATTCCTTTCTCCTTCCCCAGGGTATCTGGGGCCATCTCCTATCTGGTGTCAATCTCCAGCTGCATTGACAGGCGTGAAGAAGCCTTCCAGAGAGATCAAGGAGCCACAGTCTAAATGATACCATTCAAAGATGCTGTTCTTATCACAAAACAGGACAGACTCAAAAGGGGTATAACAGATCGACCTGTGCTTCTCCCTGCCTTACAATGATATTAAAAATTCAAGTCTGCGGAGGACTAAGGAAAGTTGTTTTAGATGGAGAGAGGAAAGCAGAGTCTCACCTCCTCCCAGGGGCAGGTGAAGAAGGGAAAGCAAGGAAATTTACAAGTGGCTTCCTTGAAAAATGAGGTGTTTCCGAGAGATGTGGAAACACATTTACCATTTCCAGGATGCAGTGTGAGAAAAGAAACCTTAGAGATGCACCCCATACAATGAGCTCTGGGGAAAACCATCAAGATGATTAAATGGTATATTTGGACGAGACATTTCCTGTGGCTTAGGGGTAGAGATTAGCTTGGAGAGTGAGCTGGTGACTGTCTCCAGAGGCCATCTGGCCAAGCCATAGATTGAGGAGATGCAAGTTACAGGGAGGTATGTGGACCTTTAGGAGGGAGCCGATGGCTGGCAGGTCCAGCACACTGTAGGGGTTACCGTGCTTTTACCTGCAGGAGGCGGCACCCCAAAGCGCTGGTGCTACAGAACAATGAAAGGAGGCGAAATCCCGCCCGCCCCTCCATGGCTGTGTCGGCAGCTATCCAAATGGCCTGTCCTTCTCAGACTTGGACTCCTTCCAAAATTACAATTAGATGTAAGTTAGATAATTTAGACAGTAAGACAAAATTAAAATCAGAGTCAAAGTTTAAACTTGATTGAGACAAAATTAGTAATCCTGAGAAATCACTTGTTTTAAACTGAATTTACCCCAATACGATTTTTCTGGAGACAGATCAGGAATTACTTTTCTTCTCACTCAAGTTAGTGATTATAGAATTTAAAGCTTTTATATTTATCTGGGGTCAGATGGATTGATTTTGTATCCCAGAAGCCAGCTTCAGAGCCAATACGTGGCTAGAGTGCTAACCTCTGGCTCACACAAATATCCTGCTGATGCACAAGAGAGCATCATTGCCTTGGCCGCGGTGTCTGAAGCCTTCTCAGGATTTGTTCAATTAAAAACCATGTTTCTAAGAACCCATTAAAATGCAGTACCATTTACAACAGCCAAGACATGGAAGCGACCTAAACGTCCATTGACAGATGATTGGATAAAGAAGTTGTGGTATATAATGGAGTATTACTCACTTACAAAAAAGAATGAAATATACTATTTGCAGCATCATGGATGGACCCAGAGATTTTCATAGTAAATGAAGTAAGTCAGACAGAAAAAGACAAATATCATATGATATCACTTATATGTGGAATCTTAAAAAAATGACACAAATGAACTTATTTACAAAACAGAAACAGGCTCACAGACAGAAAACAAATGGATTAGTTACCAAAGGGGAAAGGTGAGGAGGAGAGATAAATTGGGAGTTTGAGATTTGCAGATACTAACTACTATATATAAAATAGATAAACAACAAATTTCTTCTGTACAGCACAGGGAACTATATTCAGTATCTTGTAATAACCTATAATGAAGAAGAATATGAAAAAGAATATTTATATTTCTGAATCACTATGCTGTACACCAGAAACTAACACAATATTGTAAATCAACTGTACTTCAATATAAATGAATGAATAAATAAATAAATAAATGCAGTACCAATTTCAGCTCAATATTTTAAGTGTAAGGTACATATTGAATAATGATCAGTTTTAAAATATCTTAAGGGTTAAATTGCTCACGAATCTCCCATTCCAGAAGAGAGTAAAAAGGCCGGGGAAGGAACCAGGGCAAAAAAAGGACTTAGGGCTCCATGTCTGCCTTTTTGTTCCAAATGGAATATGCGACCAAGGAGCCCGGACCGGAGCCTGGAGTGAGTGTTCTAACCTTCACCGCCCAACCCAGGATCCTTACAGGCCTCCCCATCCCCAACCAGAGCTTTGACAGCATTTGCCGGGAGTCTACACCCTTCAAGTTTCTTTTCTCAAACTTTAAGGGGGACAGTAATGCCCAGGGAGCTTGTTAAACATGAAGATTCCGGCTTAGCTGTCCTGGGATTCTGTACTTTTTAACAAGCATGAATCACAATTTGAGTCAAGACACCATCGAGGACTCGGTTAATGAGTTCTGTGTGCGCAGCTTGAACTGCCTGGTCGGAAGCGGGCTCAGTATGGGATCCCAATTACTGTCACTTCCCTGCGCTGATGCACACGCAACAGCCTCGGCAGGCCCTCCCCGCCCCACTCGAGGGCTTCATCAGCGCAGTTAATCACTGCTATTCTTCGGAAGTTCTCCACTCATTTGTCTGGATTGCTGTGTTTTGACACCAAGGAACTGCGGTCCTCAAATTGCGTCCGCAGCACGTTCACGTCCTGTGCTCTCCCGCCACCTGGTGGTGAGAGGTTAACTCCGGATACACGGAAATTCAAGCCAGCCTATCCTTCCTGCTTTTCCTTTGTGGTTAACAACTCAGAGCGTTTGGTCAGTGTAAAATGTAAAAGGTGCGCTTTTTAAAGAGGCATAAAAACGGGAAAAGTGCATGAACAAATGGTGCTGCCAAATTGTGCCTTGGTGCCTTAGCCGGCAGGCGCCTTACCTGGAGAGTGGGCGTTAGAGCGGTCCATCCCAGTGATGCCTCTGAGGCTGATGCGGACCTGAAGGCGGCTGGAGGTAATGTTCTCCTCAGAGTAGGTTTGCTGTCAGCTCCGCTGGAACCACGCTCCTGTCCCGACTCTAGGGCTGGGGTTTCCTGGGATTGGCACCTCCTTTACCGATGATCCAAGGTAAGGTTGGAGAAATCATATCCTATACTCTGGAACACTGTGACAGGAAAAAGACATTCCATCAACACTATTTACTTACAAGGATAGTCACTGATCAATGAGCATTCTTAACCATGGGAGCTAGGGTTTACTTTTTATCTTACAAAGAAGCCGTGTGAACCGAAATTGACAAAATGATGCAACCTTATGGCATTCCGGTTTACTGGCCTTTGGGGCACAACTGTGCACTTGTTTAAATCATGCACATTCTGTATTCACTCTTAGAGACTGGGGCTGGGAAAGAATGTGACTATATATGGCTTTGGGGTGAGAAGAGAGAAAATGTAGAAAGAACGATTATATCTGTTGATTTATATCAGCCGGAAAGAAGGCCAGGTGGAAAGATTCAGGTGCGTGGGCAGCAGGTATGGGGTTGCAGGAGAGACCGCTGTCCACAGCATCCATGGGGAATCTTTATCAATAACAAAAAATGGCTCTAAATTTGTGCATTTATATGTTGACGGCAATAAGCAAAATAAAATTTTTGACCATGTTTGGAATTCATGAAAGAGGTTTGTGACCATTATATTAAAAATGGCAAAGCAATGGCAGCAGGAAGAGTGGAATTGTTCTTTTAACTATTAAGTGCTGATTCTAAATGTTTTAGCCTTTTAAATATAGTTTTAGAAAGAAGCTCATTTAACTGCTATTTCATTTATACCGACCGATGAAGTTTTAAATCTAACCTAGCCATTGTTTTATTATTCAAGTAGTTATCTAAACAGTGTTTCACCAACCTTGAAGCTACTTGGAGTGTGAGAAATTTTAATACTTATTTAATTGGGAAAAACTAACAGGTTTAATTCGCATAAGAATTCTTACTTTCTTCTCTTTCTAGAAATTTGAGGACAGTAAGTAGAGAATGAGTAGAACTGTGAGTCTTGAATCTCATTTCTTCCGGCCCCAGAAATAGAGAACATTCTGTACTGAAAAAAAAAAAAAAAACTAATTTTTTTATTTAAAAGATATTTTTAATTTCAAGTTTTTCTTTTGAAAGAGCCTTTTGCCTTTGGTTTCCATATACAACTGGAGGACTACAGAACACACACACAATTTTTTATACTCTCTCTCTCTCTCTCTATATATATATATGTTGTATTTTTTCAATAGGTTTAAGGCAATGAAAAAACAGGGCACTGTGAGATACCATATATTTGAGGCAGCGAAGAAGAGGAGGCGAAGGTGGGACTATGAGACGGAGCCGTGCCTGATGACAGGGCAGGAAAAGCACACGAGGAAGTCGTCCTCCTTCTGAAGAAGAGAGGGCCCCAATTTGGTCCTGAGTTTTTCCAGCAGCCTGCACAAAGAGGGAAACTTGATCAGGTACATGAGTCACACTGTCCATAAAACCGGAGCAGAACAACTGCTCTGGCTGAGAGCCGTGTTCAGTCTCTGAAGTTGCTCGCTTTAGTTGAATGTTCTCACCTCGAGCTGGGCAAGCGCCTTGCCTAAGTGATTATTTGGAAGGAACCAAAAAAGTTATCTTTCCTCTGAAAAGCACAGCCTCTGAGACTCCGTGAGTGTGTAAGGAGAGATCCAGCGGGGCTGAGAGTTAACAGCTTTCTTTAATCACAGTTTTAAAACTGATTTCTCCTAGAAATTGAAGATTACCTTCTGGGTTACATGAGAGGAGAATTTAAACACTGGTAATAAACAAGAAGTACAGGGAAAAGAGGAATTAAAAAAAAAAAGTCACCCTCAATACAGAGAACTCAAAGTGGAGAAATTCAGCCCATACTATATTTGAAACAAGCAGCACCTGATTTAACATTCCTAAAATCTTGAGGAGGTTAGGCCTGGGGTGCCGTCTGAGAACATTTCTGCCTTTGGCTTTACCATATTATGTGTAGCAGAGTCAGGAATGGATGCTGAAGGCCCTAGCTCTGCCTTCAAGAGTCAGGATGACTCTAAGTCAGTCACACCTCTTTTCTTGCAAGATGCGAGGGTATCAAAGTTGGTGGTTGTGGGAGGGGAGGCAGAATCACACAGATTCTAACCATGGAGGCATACTTGGCCTCCACCCGTGAAATGTCCCCTGGATAAAACGTTTTTCCTGGGCTCAGGGTCGGTACAGTAAACGTCACCACCAGATGGCAGGAGTGCACTCTGGATAAATGCAGCAGCCACACACCCTTTTTTCTGTCTTCCAACAGCAAACTCTCCACTAGATGACAGCAACGTGAATATAATTTGAATACCTTTTAATGGGTTATGTTAAAAAAATGATTTAAATTCTTTTAAATCTGAGAGCAGCACTTTAAAAAAAGTATCCACAGTTGGATTTTTTTTTCCTTTAGGTAATTGCTATTCTCTTTGCTTCTAGACCTCCCACACACTAACCTAATATACAAAAACAAAACACCCCCAACTTTTTTGGGGTGCACATTCTATAGAACCTGGGAAAGATTACTATTTGAAACCATTATTAGTTAAGCGTTTTTGACTCCCAGACTCTTATCACAATTAAAAATTTTTAAAAAAGAATTGATTAAAATGGTCACTTCTTTGAAGATCATTATTATTTGTTGACCACCTACTATGTGCCAAGGATTGTACTTAAATGCTTTTAAAGCATTTGTTCAATGAATCTGGAATGGAGGTTTTTAAGAAAGTCCAGATTTGAATTTAAGCCTGGTTTGGGCCATTATCTCTGTACTTTCATGATTTTATTATGCTTTTTCTGCTTGAGCCATTTTCAAAACCCATACTGAAGAAGAAATTGGCACTGCCTTCACGGTATGATTTTAAGTACATGCCCAAATGTATTCTCTCTACTTAGGACTTTCCTTCTCTGTAGATGCACTACATTAACCCAATGAGGTGCAATATTGATTCTTCAGTTACCTTGAAGGCTGAAAATGAAGACTGGTTTGGAAACAATGGCAATGTAATAAACTCACTCATGCTGAGAGAGAAGTGACTGGAGAGAACAGCAGAGGAGACGAAAGGATGGCGAGAGCGAGCTGGGAGCGCTAGGTACCTGACCGGGCCGGAGAGAAGGTAGGAGATGAGGCCAGGAGGCCAGGAGGCCAGGAGTGCGGATGGGCAGCTTCACACCTCTCCGATGGTTACCCCTGCTTCATGTCCTTGGAGTTTTGCTTGTACGTGGTCCCGGACAGCCAGGTGTGACCTGGTGCAGCAGAAGAGCTTTCCGCGTGGAGCAGAGACCTGAATATGTTTGAATCCCTTAAAGACAAACAGGGAACACTTGAGCTTTGAAAACAGTAACATCAAGGTCATCTACGAGGCACCAGCGGTGAGAGGGCGCCTCCCCTCGGGAAGCCCCAGGACCTTCGATTTTTCTTAATTCAGTTCTAAATGGGACTAGAACCAACACAGAGCAAAGGAGGAGTAAGAAGTCAAGGACAAACATGCTTAAGACAATTTTTGTGCACAATGATTTTATTGTACAGTTACGCTGCACTTTAATGTAATGTATTTCAAAGATCTTTAAGAGAAATACAACAAAACGATATGGCAACCCCAAAGGGCACAACCTAATGAGAAGAGGAGAAAGTCCCTGTTATGTTTCTGCCCAAGAGAGTCTGGGGGTGGGGAGGGGTCTTGAAAGAAGAGTGGGGATGAGGGACATAGGGAAGGGTGGTGACTTGTTTCTCCTTCTGTGGCCAGAACCACATCCCCAGGTATCTGCACACAATGAAAGGTGACTTCAGGTGCTGATAAACCGTATTAGTGGTAACAACCGCAGTTAACTAGGCAACTGCTCACTAGGACTCAGGCATTACTCTTCCCTGTGCCCCTGATTCAGTCCTTAGCAAAGCCCTCCTGGGGAGGGGATATAATTTCTCAGAGAGAACAACTTGCCTGGGGTCCAAGAGAGCAAAAGGCACAGTTAGGACGCAAGCCCTGTTCCCAGAGCAGCAGTCCCTCTGCTCTTCCAGGGCCAGGGCTGGTGATCTGTCCTGACTGCCACCAGGGGTCACACCAGGCACTGTAGATCAGCCAGGAAGCACAACTGGATCTAAATGTGATTAATTATAGAACTATGGCCTGTCCAAGTTTAGGTCTACTAAAATCGCAACACAAAACTGAGGCATATAAAGGATTACTGGGAAAATAAAAATATGTTTAAATATTCCTAACCCCTTTTTTTCTGGCTTAAACAGGAATAAAGGAAGATAAAACAGCATGAATCCAACTCAACAGCACAACCAGAAGCTTTAATGCTGTATACCTGGCCGTTGGCCAGAAAATGATCTACTCAACTTTCCTAGTGACGACAGGAGGGCGGTAACAGTGTTTTAAAAACAAGGTGAACATAGTGTAAGCATTAAGACAAAGCTGCTGACAACTGTTGGGGCTGTTCTGTTCTCTATGAAAGTGTTAAATTTTGGTTTATGTACTAACTTTTCAATGGTTTTGATCCCCAGAATTCCCACTTCCCAAAGGACAAAGCTCAGGCTGGAATTCTTACAAAGGTTTCACAGGACAAAGTAGAGAAAGCCAGTGTGTCTCAAACAATGTTTGTATTCTGCAAGACAGTTACACTTAACTGTACAATCAACAGTACATTCACACCCCGTGAACACCTTTTTCTGCGAATGTTTATTTAGAAAGATTTTAAAGAAATTTAAGGTGGTGACGTCGGCGGTGGTTTCTTTAGGTGAAAAAAGCACTAACAGTCACTATGGAAACCAAGATGCAGGCAACAAGGAGCAAAATCAGAGCTACACGACAACATCTGGAATGCTTCTCTTGTTCCTCTTCCTTTTTCAGTAAGGTATCAAAGCCCGGTGTGTACATGTCCCCCAGCCAAAACCGTAGGTCATTAGGGTTTTCCTACAAGAAAATTACAGGGAGAGCAGGATCAATCAGTGCTACAGACGAACTGAAATTGCAGATCAAGACGCTGTAAGTACTTTACATCCATATTCACACTGTCCTGGGTGAGGTTTAAGTGTCACAGCTCAAATGAGAGAGGCTAGGCTTCCCTGAATAGCACAAATGCATGGCGACAGCCTCGGGTGACCAGGAATCCTCAGCTCCCACCCCGAGGTCTGCACGAGAATTCATTAGGAAGTCTGTATCATTTATTGATTAAATTGCTCATATTTAAGGGTCAGAAAGACATGAGTGTTTCTGTCATTTTTTAGCCAATTCACTGTCTCTTACAACTCACAGTGTCTGTCAATCAGGTTAATGAGTTGAAATAAAATTTTAAATTCCTTGCCTTAGATGAGTCTTGGCAGTTCGATTCATTTGGCAAGGCAGGGATACAGATGTTTGGTGAGGTTTTCAGTAAATCCAGAAGCTGATTTCCACGGAAGGAGGAGTGAGACCAAGAGTCAAGCGTCTGTACCATGCTTCTGTTCTCCGGGCCTTCCTTGCAGGGGGCTACGGCATGGAGGCGGGCAGAAGCTCGGGCACTGTCTGCCCTTATGAAGAAAGGACCCAATATGTCCTTCCTACCCCACATCACCTCCTGTTCCTCATGGCTCTGTTTCTCTCACTGGCCCTGGCTCCCTTTCAGCTGTGCAGAATCGCCTTCAACTCAACATCCTCTCCTATGTCCAACAAATCACCTACCAACTCTACTGTCTATACATTTAAAACATATATGTGTGTGTGTGTATTTAATATATAATATATGTATTTTCCTATTATCTCCTGCTATGTTTCTGTGCTGAAGATTCAGTGTCTATGCCTGGCATCTAGTAGACACACAGCACATTTATGGTGAATGCTGAATTTCTGTTTTCGCAGACGCACTTCAGGCACCATTACTTCTCACCTGGATTGTTACAGTGGCTTGCAGCTGGGCTGCTCACCCTCTTTCTGCCTCTCTAGTCTCAGTGGACTTAGAGTCAGCCAGTTTCCATGACTGGATGCAAGGGTAATGAACCAGCTTCTACTGTTAAGAGAGGAATGGCATGCCCGTAGGGAGCCTGGGGGGACTCTGGTGATGGCAACATAACTCTTGCCTCACATTCAAGTCTTAGAAAAGCTAAAATAGTAAAATTTGGATGATGTGTGCAGGGGGATCGGTGATTTAAAAACCCTTGCCTACTTCATCCTTATCCTTCATTTAGTCTGTGTCTTCATCAGAGACCCGCACTCAGCCTGCAAGTTCAATGCCTCGTTCTTCAGTAAGAACTTCCGTAAGACTGTTCTCTCCTATGTTCTGCTTAGAGCTTGCCTTGGTAACAAAATATGGGCTTCTCTTCTCTTTTCTAATTTAGAAACTCTTGGTAGCTTAGAAAAATGGAAGTGGCCAAGGCAAGTGGAACTTTTACGGCCCACAAGCGGTTGAAAATGTCTCAGAAAGTAAGCTAGGGGCTCTGGCTGCTAATTATGAGCCATGGGCAGGGATGCGATGAGAGAGGTTGAATTCATGAGGTGTAAGAAGAGAGCCTAATGAAAACAAAAGTCATGACTTCCACAAGCATCCCTGAAGCAAGGTGAGTGTTGAGGAAGAGCATGCCGAGGTCTGTACTCGGACCTCCCACTGGAGGGGCCTCTACTCAGAGGTGAGCGAATGTGCACGCAGAGGGCGCGCGGGGCGGGGGGGGCGAGCCTGGCTGCAGTAAAGCAGTGCATCCAGCACACTCATGCTCAGTCCTCCTGAGCATGCCTCATGGTACTGTGCAACCCCCAAGTTACCCCTCACTGCCAGTAATGTTCAGTTCCTTTAGCCTTACATCTGAACATTTTCTTTGAGTGTTTGTTGGCCCCTCCTCTGCCGCCGTTATTCTGTTATTTCAGCTATAGCCCCAGCAAAGCTGGACTGCTTACTGTTCTGACAGGCCATCTCACACTCTTGTATTTATGCCTTTTTTCCTGGTTACTTCTGACAGAAGAGAGCCTCCCCACTGATGCAAACACCCTAGGCCTTCTGGAATCCTACAGGCCCTTCCAGCTCAGCATACGTTAACTTTTGCGTGAAGGCTTCTTCTAATCCAATGGGACGTGGTCCCCCTCTGAATCTGTACAGCACTTTCCACTGATACTGCCATCACAGTCCTGATCGTGACATTAATCAGTTCATTTTTCCTAACTGTAGAAAGCTATTTCTTAGAGGTCCTGATAAGCCTGATGAAAAACACAACATTACAGTCGCCAGAGGGGGAGCATCCGTTATGGAAACGACTCTGGAAAAGAGGCTGCAGTAACGGGGAGACACACCAAATCCTCTAGGAGAGTAAGAAACTTTAAAAATTTTGGACAGTAAGATATTTCAAGGAGTGCACATTTGAGACTAAAAAAAAAGTATAAAAGTATAAGGGGAACAAGTGAACTTATGTACAAACCAGAAAGACACAGACACAGAAAACAGACTTATGGTTACCAAAGGGGAAAGGGGGGAGGGGGAGGGTAAATTGGGGGTTTGGGATTAGCAGATACACACTGCTAGATACAAAATAGGTGAACGACAAGGTCCTCCTGTATAGCACAGGGAAATGTATTCAATAATTTGTAATAACCTATGATGGAAAACAATATGAAAAGAATATATAAAACTATATATATACATAATTGAATCAGTTTGCTGTACTCCAGAAACTAACACAACATTGTAAATCAACTGTAATTCGATAAATTTTTTTTTTTTGGAAAAAAAAAAGGGAGAAAAGAAAAGACTTAAAAAAAAAAAAAGACTATAACGGGACATAATGCTGTTCCGTAGAAGAAAAAACCTGCAGTTGATTAAGGTTTGGGGCGTAGAACAGACATACGTTGTTAAAGGAAGGGGACTTGGAAATGCAGGCCTTCCTGGCCCTAGGGGGAGGGCAGAGGCAAGTCAAGCCTGCGTAGGCATCCGGCCCGCTCAGAAAACAGAGGGCCAGTCTCCCTGCTTTTGAGGTATTTCTAGACCCTCTATTTGATGGATGATACCGGGGGAGGGGAAAGAGAAAAAACTGAGTTGGGTTTAAGCTGGGTGAATGAGTTCATTGCATACTTTTCCTGTGTTGAAATGTTTTTGTTTTGTTTTGTTACCGAGACACAGGAAAATGTCCAGAATGTAAATCTGCAATCTTAAATCACTGAGTGGGCTTGAAATAAAATGATCTTTGATGAGAACTGCCTTGCACAGCACCCAAGACAGAGCAATTAATCAGTATTTTTAAATAAATGTCGAATACAGGATTCTTAAGTATTCACAGACCTAAATGGTCATGAAACTAGGGGAAAACATACTTGATCTGGCAAATGAATCTTCAAAACCTGTTACCTTCCAGGTGAACCTTTCTTTTCTACCACATCATTTCTTTCTGCACTACAGAGATGCGAGTAATTACTGAAATTGTAAAATACAAGATAAGTAAATAAACACAAATACTGAGTAGGAGAGAGAAAGTGAAGTCAGAGGTCAAAACCACCTGAAATCTGGAGATTTTGTGCTTAGTGAAGTGCCTCTCATCTCAATACTTGTATCTTTCAGGATGATTTAACTGATCTCTGTCATCCATTAAAGGAGTTAATTCTTTAACCTGAGTACCTTCAGATGCCCAGAGAGGTTTGTATGCAGGGAGTGCTTGTCATATTCCTCAATGGTCCATGAAGGATTCTTTTTCCTTTCTTCCATAGCTTCCTCCAAACTTACGTCATCATACAGCGGGTTATTTTTCAGAACCGACGACAGGGATGGTGGAGGGCCCTCGGTGGCGACAGCACCCCTTGAATGAGATCCCCTAGTTCGTTGAGCAGTAATATTCTTCTTTTCTCTCTGTCAGGAGGCATAGTGACAAGGTTTCTCTTACCAACGGGCCACTGATGATAGAGAAGGCAACAAGAAATAACCCGACCTGAAAGTTTGCTCATTCTGCCTGGAGCCGACAGGTTAGGACAACACATGGGGAAAGAAATCTAGGATCTAGTGTGACCTAGAATCCTGTCATTAATTGAGTTCTTTCTTTGAATGTGATCTTGTTCAGCTTCAGTAATCATTCACTGAAATGCTGTTTTATAACTACAGAAAAAGAATACTGTTTTTTCATTCAAATAGTAGAATTCTAAACAGAGCCATTTTCCCCAGCTCACTTGCATGGAGATTTAATGACATTTTACTTCTTTTTACTTGCACATCCCATGATTGATAAAAATAACACTTAACACTGCTGTAATCATCTAGCAATACTGAGATCAACGGGCATTTTTTAGATACGTATTGGCTTTCATGGGAGCTCCCTTGGGACCCCCACTTCAGGCAGCTGGGGGAACTGGGCTCGCTTGGCACTGCACTCCTGCACGGATCTACAGGCCGGCTGGCTATCAGATGGCTCTAATTCTGACTTTCAGATCTTTAAAAAAATTTTTTTTGTTTTTTACTGAAGCATGGTGTACATATAGAAAAGTGCATATATTATGAATGTAGGGCTCAATAAATTTTCACATTCCAAAGAAACCCAAGATTTTACGAAGAAACAGACCATTACCAGCACACCTCATACTCCTCTGCAGTCACTCTCTCCCCCTGCCCAGGGAGAACCAGTACCCTAAATACAACAGCGTAGGTCAGCTGTACTCATTAATATAAATGGAAACAATCATACAATGTGTGCTTTTCTGTGTCTGCTATGACCTTCACATTTATACTTTGCTTTTTTTTTTTCCCCTTATGACTATAAAACTATCATGAAGGGAGGAAAATTTGAGATTATAATTTGTTTACTGGCCGAGCAAAACTGAAAAAAACAAAAAGCTTATAGACTAATTTATAAATAATTTATCATGGGGCATTATGGGAGAGGAATTTCACATAAGTTAATCTTCAGAAAACTTAGGTTTGACCCTTAATAGCTGGTGACACATTTCATTAATTGACAGCAATTTTTCAATAAATGTGTTTCACATATTTCAGCCTTCCTAAACAGAGAACTTTCAATAGCAATTAATATTCCTCTGAGTCATATTTATAAACATCAATGCACTGATTCCCTCAGCATGTGGTGGGGTATATAGGTCACATTAAATATGTGTTTATATAAGCTATGTTGTAAACTAAGATTATATATAGTTTCCTTCTGAAATGGCTGGCAGGCCAAAAAAATCATCTAGATAGAGCCACTCACATTCTCTTTGGCCTTAGGTTTCTTTAATTTTCTTAATCCAGACATTTTTTACATACTTAGAGATCAGCTTGGTGATCTTCTCTGACTTTATTACATTGCTGGTCTGTTCAAAATCAATTTATATTCTATATAATACTGAAGTTTGCAATGAAATAATAAATCATCTTGACTTAGCATTTGTCTTTAAGATGGATGACCTCATGAAAAATGTTTCGAATTGAGAAAAAACAATTTGATATGAAATTTAGATCGTTTCAGTTTAGCATAATTCTGACTCAAGTTTTTTTTTTTTTTTTCTTCAAGGCTAGGAATCTTTGATCATCTCTGAAGAGAAGTAATTCTCCTGACATTGAAAAATTGGCTTTGTCAGTTTTCTTGCCTGCTGAACTATTCCTTGAGCTCCTTAAATAAGAAAGCTCTATAAATGAGAAAAATATAGTTTTGGGGGCAAAGAAAAAAGTATACTCTATTGCAATGTACAAAGACCTTGAAAAACAAATATACAAAAAGCCAGCAAACTAATCAGAGCTGTATTTTAAAAGATCATTCAAGTCCTTAATTCTAAACCATATTCTTGAGAGTTTGAGGTTTATTCTAGAACATGGTGTTACTTATTTTAGCACTGTATGACAATTTTACGTCTGAAGGACATGTGAAGGGAAAATTAATAGAATGACTTTATGAAGAATTTGATGGCAGAAATAGAAAATAATAATGTTTGAAGTCCTTTTGTATTTTGACAAATTTTTCACATCTCTTATAAAAGAAAACAAAGCATATATTTGATCTAACTCTTCACTACACATTCCAGATAGACTGCATTTATCAAAAGGAAACACAACAGTAACCCATTAATTTAATTATATGGACTATAAAATAACTTATATTTAAAAATATTTATTTAACGAAAGTAACACTTCAAAACTTGCCTAGGCTTTTCTGTATTAACCATTACTTTATCCATTTATGCCACTTATGTGTAAGTAAACTATCATTTAACAAAAAGAGTGAAATAGTTTCAGACAAACAAAAATTGAGAGTATACAATTAATAGGCCAGTAATGAAGGAGTCTCTAAAAAATGTAATTTAGGAAGAAGAAACCTGATGCTACAAGGAAAGATTGAGATGCAAGAAGGAATGCTAAGCAAAACAAACAAAAAATAGAACAAAATAAAAAAATAATAAGTATATGTGGAAATGTAAGTTAAGCATTGGTTTTATGGTAAAATAGAAACAATTGCTAATTTGTGAGTTTTAAGATAAGAGACAACTAAAACTGGGCAGTAAAAAGTTTAAAAAAGACAGATATATTTGATTAGGACATTTTAAGAAATCATTTCAGTGAGAAGATAGAGATATTTACTAAAAAATAGAGAAAGAATTTATAGCTTCTAAATCAGCTATAAGAAGAGAAATGATAAAGGAAAGTTGATTAATCTGTAAGAAACCTGAAATAAAGAATATAGAGGAGAAAGCCTTAATGAAAATAGAAAAAGTTTTGAAATAATCATGTTAAATATAAATAGACTAAACCCTCTATTTAAACGCCAGAGATTATCAGATCGGATTTAAAAAATTAACTTTAATTGTCTAACATTTACAAGAGAAATACCTAAAATATAAGGACTCAGCAAAAAAGGGAGTGAAAGAATGTAAAAAGATGTAGCAGGCACATATAAACAAACAAGAGCCAGGCGTTGTGGTGACATTAAATGCTCACCAATACTGTTTTCCCGTCCTGAGCGCACAGGATGACTGCCTTTCCCAGGCTGCGGTGAAGTCAAACTGGGGCCAGCTCTTTGCTAGTTGATGATGTGTGGACAAAAGTAACAGCAACCACTTCCAAGTCAGGCCTCTGAAATCTCCAACAAGATTTTTGGCTCACTTTTCTTCACTTTCCATGTTTGTGTCAGTGCAAGCAAGAGTTCTGAGATGGAAGAGCTACAGGATGAAAGAACTTGAAGGCCTGGGATACTGCTTGCAAAAGGGCTGTCCCCCAAACCCATCTGCCCTTCCTCAGACTCTTCATGAGCAAGAAATTTGTTTTCTTCTTAGTTACTGATATTTTGTTATCACAGTGTAGCCTCGCATACAATCCCTAATATGGAAAGTGGTATCTTGAAACTCTAAAAATGTGTGGCACTGGCTTAGGACTCAAGAAGTGGAAAGGGAGGAAAGGGTATCAGAGGCTGGATGGGTGGTTATTCATAGCACACAGTGAGAAATGCTTGGTGTAAGTGTCAGCTGTGGTAACTTGGAATCTAAACCCCCATATCTCTAGGAGAGAGATTATAAATAATCAGAGCATTTATGTACATATGTACAAGAATCACAGCATTGGTGTTATGCAAAAAAGAGACAATATTAGAGAAAGAACAGGATAGTTTATAAGAAGATGTGAACGAGAATAAAGAGCATCTAGAAATTTGATTCCTTCTATTGTCAAAAGTCTGTTTATAGACCCCCAAATACTAAGACGTAGAATTATTTTAGAAACTATACACTGAGCGGGAAAAAAAAAAAAAGCCCACTAAAACTTCTTAGTGGAATGAAATGAGTCAGGGTAAAGGTCATGTTAGGGTGTGGTTTCACAACTACTATTCCTGACTGCCTCCGGGTGTTTGTCACTGAGTCAAAGGACGGAGAGATGGAGGCAGAGAAGCAAAGCACTGAAGCCCATTTAAGTTAGACCTTCAAAGAACTTTAGGTGTGTTTACTGACCTATAGAACTGACTGCAACTAAACAGACATGGTTACATTAATAAATAGCTTACAGTAAGTTCTGTAAGAAATATATTACCAAAGAAACCATAAGCCTAGACCTAACAGATTTTGATGGTTTATAAAACAAAACCAATGGAATAAACAATAGCCCTGTACCTCCAAATGTCCATAAATAGGAGTAAACTTTGAAGGCTAAACAGCCTTTGGAGAAGGGCCCACTTCTGATGTCAAAAGAGACTGACGAACAAGCATTCCACTTCCTAGGAAGTGCAACCCGGGACTATGGAGAACAACGCACCAGGAGGCCTTATCAAAAGCAGAAGAACAGCCTAGACCACCTTCCCCACCTTCAAGGAAGGAGGCCCACGTGAACTAGTCCAAGTGGAATCTCAGAATTACCTTTGAGCAGTGACTGCTGCCTTTCACTGTTTCTGTTCAGAAAGGAAGAACTCGTGTAGTCATTTCATTCCTGGTCCAACAAAGCTTACAGGATGGTGTGGAGGGGGTTATCTGCTGAATGGAGCCCCGGTTCCCCTGGGGATTAGTACTTCCAGGGGAGGGTGCATGCTATGTGCAGAAAGATGAAATGTATGTGTATATATGTTTAGCAGAATGATACGTTGTGGCAGAGTCTGGCTAGATACTCAGCAAACCCATTTCTTCTTCACGGGCACACAAAGCTGGACTGGGACGTGTGACCAATGGAACACAGGCCTGAGCCCGAAAGTCCTTGTAAAGATCTGGGGCTTAGCCTCCCTCTTCTATCTACAAGCATAGCAAAGATTCTGGTATAACCCAGCCTCAAGAAGGATCAGCCTGGGTTCCACCTGGAAGCAAGCCCCTAGGACATTTTTTGATCCATAAAAGAGCTTGTGGGAATACTGTGTTAAGTTACTAAGAATTTGGGCATATTTGTTTCCACAACATCACTTAACTTGACTAAACACTAAGAAAGTATATATGTCAGACAAAATAAACTTTCAGGTAAAAGACTTTGTTAGACATAGAAAATGTTGCTGGAAAGTGAATACATGTAGACACAATCAGCAAAATACAGTAATTCTAAATTTGTATGCATTTAATAAAATAGTCTCAAAATTTAAAAAGCAAAACTTGAGAGAGCTATATGGAGAAATTTATATATATACTTTTTTTTTAACCAAACAAAACAATTATTAAAGATAAAGAGAATTTGAACAATGAAACTAACAAATTTGATCAGATACTGATGTCTTCATTAAACAACTGAAAATACTCATTTTAAAGATACACACTGAGTATTTTAAAAAATGAGTAATGTGCTGGACCCGAAAACAAATTTCACAATTCAGTATTATATAGGTCATCCTCTTTGACCACAGACAACTGAGTTAGAAATACAGATATTATTATCAAAAAGATAATGTAAAATACTGTATCTTATAGAAATTAAAACACACGTTTCAAAGAAATAATGGAAATTTAAAATAACAATGGAAATTTAAATTTAAAAATTTAGGACAGAATGAAAATGAAAATGCTATACTGCAAGATGGCTGGCTGGAGCTGAAATGGCTTTTGAGGATAAAATTTAAAATCTCAGACAACACCCACTGAGCCTCCCCAGTTTAACCCCGGCCTCTCTTGAAGCTCCTCTCCTGCCTTCCCCTCATGTAACCAGGGCTCGGGGGGCCCCCCATGTGCTACTGTGACGCACATGGTGCCTGTGACACAGGTTTTAGTGCAAGGGTATTTGGGTCTCATCTGGGAGCAGTGCGATGGGACAATCTGGGTGTTGCTTTTGGCAGCACACCACCCAAGGGTAAATTTCTGATCCCAGTGGAGATTTTGTGAACAGCATAAATTTAGCGTGACTTGATAAATCATATCCTGATAGTTGCAAGTAAAACCCTGAGCAACTCAGTGATGCTCCTCAACCAACCTCCTTGACAGTAATTTAAGCACCTCAAAAGTCCTGTAACATCCCCCCAAATATAGGCTTAAAAATGGTATATGTGAGGCTTTTTCCCCCAAAACTGTAAATGGAGTATTGGGAATAGAAACAGTGCGACAGAAGAGAAGGCATGACATATGTGTTCAGAGACAGATCGTTATACATAGTTATGGTATACCAAAAAAACAAACTGAGATAGAAAGAAGAGACGTTAGCATTTAAGGGGAACAGAGAGCCATAAGACTGAAAAAATAGTAAGGAAAAGTGATTAGGAAGCACCCTCAGTAAATGACATTGTCTAGAAAGCAAGTGAAGAGCAGCCTCTTACCCTTGACCTTTTGTCCCAGTTCACAGGTTTAGTACAGAAAGCCCCTGGGTTCTGAAACAGGTGTGATGGAAGCCAGGAAAAGATATAACAAAGAGATTAGTCGGAAAAGATTCTGAAGTCTAACTGCTAATCAGAAAAAAAAATCCTACCACAATATCTGAAAAAACATATTTTATCATTAAACTAAAAAAATAAAATAAAATAAAAAAGGAACCAGCTTTTTCCTTTCGTGACCTCGTTTTATAAAGGGATTGAAAACATCTGGAATACAATTCCAAATGCCTTCATCAGATACATGCCTCCAATTATTTTAACAACCAGAAGCATTAGATTTTGGCGAAAGTTTGTTCATTGCATTGGGAAAAAAATTATTGTGAAGCTTATTTCTCTAGTGAAAGAATTTAAGAAAAAATATAATCTAGTGGAATCAAGAAATATCTGCTTGTACTCTCTCTCTGCAATTACAGGTGATCTGTGTATCCACGCAGAGGGAATGCCCAGTGTCTGGAGACCCCGGCGTGCCTGAGGACGCTAACTTCTCTATATGTGTGGTACCGCTTCAGCTCATGTAAAATGGCTTAGAGAATTTCCTCTGAATGTGGAATGTGAATTTAAAAAAGGCTTAGAAGATAAATCATGAATATACTATGAAGCAGATATTGAAGAATTCAACTTCATATTTGGGATCTAATGTTTGTTTTAACTCTGAGTTACTACCAATGGTAAAGGCTATGTTTGCAGGTGAAGTCCTTTGATAATCCATAAAGTAGTCTGAACTCCAAACACCACGCACCCGGGTGGTGTGAGACCAAACGGTAAGCTGACGCAACTCTGAAGTTTGTGTGCATATAAAGTTTACGTGGGTATAAAGTCAGCTGCTTGAGTTAGCGACATAGTTTGACAGATGTATTGATGACATCTTACGACACCACCATCCACACAAACACACAAACACCCATCCATTCACAGTATAAATTTTAAAAAATGCAAGTGGTATTTTTCAAATTCTAATGAAAGGATAATTTTAACATATTTTTGGAATACTAGCAAATGACGAAGATGATGATGATGATACTAACAGTAATAATAATAACAGCAATACACATTTCTTGTACTCTTACAGGAAATCAGTTGCTGTTACCTTACATTATTTTATGTGCTCTCACTTTTAAAGAAATACGTAGAGTGAAATATTATTCTAATTTTGCAAGTGGAAACACTGAGGCATGAACTGAGCAAGGACCATGATTGATGTCTCTCAAACTGGTTTACTGTGGATTTGAGACAAGAAACCAAATCTTTTCATTCAGTGTTCTTTCAATTGGCTTAATGTCTCCCCAGCAGAGTGAGACACGAAGCCAACAGACTGAGGGTTTTAAATTAAGAACTACTGGACAGCTGCCTGCCACCTTCTGCATCTCTAACTCCTCAATACACATGACACATTCAGTGCCTTATTCTAGGTATCATTATGGCTACTTAAAACTTTCATATACTCATTTCTTTTAGATTTATTTTTTTTATCAATGAGAATATCACACCTGGATTTTAAGATCCAGTCAAGGAAAGAAGGACTACTTACTGACATACTGCAATCTAAAGTAGTGAATATAATTGCTGTTACTCGTAACTTGTGCCATGCCTACCCAGCTATCTAAATTTGTGACTGAGTCCTCCTCCTCTCCATGCATTATTTCAGCAGTAAATTGGCCTTGATTCAGTCATTGAATATTTCTTTTTAGGGCAAAGGAATGACTAAATCAAGCTTCTCTGCAGTTTACAATTACCAATAACATATTCAAAGACATATGAAGCAGATTTTTACCTTCTTGGCTTGCTCTGAATAACTATTTCAACACCTCAGGGCCTGCTGTAAGAGAAGCCCTTTAAAAATTTGCATTTCATTCAGCTTTAGGAACAACAGTCAACAGAGCTTTAAAGCGGGAGGTTCCACATGAAGGAAGTCGGTCAACTCCAGTACTAAACAAAAGATGTTAGATCGGTGTGTTCCAACCTCAAAGGAATTCATTGGATATGTTTTCTCAGACTAAACTTCATAGCACAGGAGGGCCAAAGTTTTCTGAACTGATTTTTGAATCATTTTATCCCATGATATAAACAATAAGAAAAGCAAAGGAGAAATTTCATCACATTTAGCTCCAACTAAACAAAACACAAAGAACCACCACCAAAAAGGTGTGTATGGATGAGTTTGGAGGATTACAAAAGGGAAGGATATAAAGTTTATAAAAAGCCAGTTGTCATAATAGGCTGCCTTACAATGGAAATAAATAAAAAACCTCATAGGTGGAGGAAACACTTACATAATCATCCAAGTGTACTTGATTTTGAATGATCTCATGATAAAGGTCCCCAGGAGCCCACAAACACGCCACAAAGGAGTCACTCTACACCAGGACTCATGAGTAGCAACTGTTTCTTAAAAGAAAACAAATTTCTGCCCAGGGAATTTGAGCCACTCCAAAGGACTTAATGACTTGCAGGGGCTTGTAGGTCAGTCACACTGTTCTGAAATGAAACGCTTCTTCCTGTTTCTCAACTGACTAACCCTTAACCCCATTAGCCTTCACATCTTAAAACAGTGATTATTCCTGTTTCAAGAGCTTTATGTGTCTTTCAGCACATGGAACTCATCACAGGTTTATTCCTCTCTTCTGGTGAGCAAAAAGAGGGAAGACGCGAAAGCAGAAAGCAGGAAAGGAGGTCTGCACTGGGTCCGAAGGTGCATTGTTAAGTCTTGTCCGCAGGGACGCGTGGGGAAAACGCGGCCACCTAAAATAACAGCCAGCACCGTTCCAAGGCGGAGAGTGCCCTCTCTCTGCTTTCCTTCCATCACCCAGTTTCCACTGTTTTGCTGTTGGAATCTTCTCTGCATGGGATGAAAGGGAGCCAGTCTAAAGGAGGCGGAAGCAAGATTCTGTTGTCTCGGAGGCTGCAGGGGGCCCGCTGTGTAAGTTTCTGATGCTTCAGGCTTAGACTAACCTGAAAGGCAGAGGTAGGCTTTGCCCCCAGAGCCTCAATGGCAAGTGTAGTTACTGATTTGAAACAAATCTGAAGGAAAGGAATAAAAGGGGGGCTTGGCAAAATCTAAAATGAAGACAGGCTGAGAAGCCAGTGCTTAGAGGGAAATAAAGGGTTGGGGAAATTCAGAGTTTACGAAGTGATCAGACAAAGTCTCCTGATGTTAATTTAAGGAAGGGAGAAAGACTTCCTCTGGCAAGAGTGAGCAGCACCTTCTGCTCTCTTCCCTGCAGCCTTCTTTACACACAAAGGATGCAAAGGCAGAGAGGCAGAAAGAAACAGGTCCCCACCCACATGTTTACGAGCTCCCTGTGAACAGCCCTCACCTGTGAGTAGATGAGGTTCCGCCAGTGCTGCGCGGCGGGGGGGTAGTTCCCTCCCGGAAACCTCACCAGGCCGGCCTGCCCAGGGGCTGAGCTCCTCATTAATGACTTCACGTCGAGCTGCAGGAATTTGTCAGGATGGTTGTTATTTGGCAAAACGGAGAGATCCATGTCTCCCTTCATCTGCAGCAGAAAACAAAAGCATGTGAGGCTGGGCCTGTCGGCGCCATGCATTATGGATGAGCCTGAGGACGCTCCAACCGACTGGCATCTGAAACCAGGTCTTGTGGCTGCGCTCAGAAACCACTCTCGAAATGACACATTGACACACAGGAACTATGTAGCACCCCGCCTTACTTTTCACACAACATACAACACACACACACACACACACACACACACATGCATTTAGGGTGCTTGAATGGGAAGGGCTGGGCCTGTGCTCACTAAATTTACTAGGATGCCAAAATCAGGTACGTGCAATGCTTAGTGTCTCTCCATACAGTGTCAGCAGTAACAGTGTAAGAGGAACGACTCTTTGCGTAAAGGCTGCCCGAATTTCAGGGTCATAGTCCATAATTTGCAGCACATGAAACAGTCACCTGCAGGGAGACACTGCTTAGTATTTCTGTCTGAACACTGCTGAGCTGCCCCAGCGGACGCGGCCCTGCCCGCACAGGCTCACATGCGATAGGCAGGATCCTGTTTCTTCTCATGTTTTGACTCCCAGAGCCTCAGGCTCATGTGAAACCTAAGTCAGCCTCGGCTCAAGCAGGGAAATGGCGAGAATTTGCTTTATAGTTTGTTTCAGTAATGCAGTGCCCCAAATGACTGCCTTGACCCGTTTGCTAGCTGAGGTCTCATTGCCTCTGTTCTTAGCCGTCTGAACTCCGCTGATGAGTTTTCATCACAAAGTCCATTTGGAACCAAAGGAGGACATGGCGGCTGGGTGCGGATGACGTGCTGTCCTAGGTGAACCCATCGGCGGTTCAGAGAGGCAGGTGGGAGTGAGGCTAGGGACCGCGTCCTCAGCCAGGAAGTGGTGGTGACTTTAAAGGAGATCAGCTCTCTCGTTACAAACCACTCTGCCGTCAGCAATCCACACTTCTCACTGGGAAGGATGGCTATTCGTGTAGAGAAAGAGGAAACCTTTCCAGCTGTGAGGAGGTATAGGCTAGACACTTGGGCAGTTTTTACAAGACATAGGTTGTCTGTTACATCTGCGCCTCTGTGAACCCATCCGACTCACCAGGAAGGATTCTCTTTTGGGGTAACGGGGTTACACGTGGAATGTATCAGCACCAGACGCCAGGGGATGCCATATCGCTTATCAGACCCAGCAGCCAGGATGTTCTTGAATCAAGCAAGACACCAGAGAGTACTTACCTTCCTTACAGCAATAAGCATGAGGGTGTTGAAAAATCATCTGTCGTACTTACAACTATAAACTGGAGTAAACAATTCATGTTTCCTGTAAGAATTTTTGGACCCAAAATCTATCACTGTCTTACAATATCTGAAATACGTTTCGGCGATTTTATCAATACATTTACTAGAGAAAGTGAGATGTACTTTATAATGACGGCTGATAACAAAAGAGTTAAACCACAAGTGTGTCAAGAATCAAGTGTGTTATGTGTCTGTGCATGTCCTAGGAACTTTCTGGATTTTTCTGGCTGCTGCCAGAATACATCTAATGAACAAATCCTTCTCAAGCTGTTTGCTTTTCCTAAAAGATTCTTTGGGGAATAACACACATCTTCAAGAAGAACCTTACTTCTCTTTGGCTCTCTGTATTGGCAAGTGGAGACACAAACCCCAGATCCAAATATATTTGATTAGACCTTGTCCTTAGCCAAAGCATGAGGTAGGAGAAATGAGCCTGCAGTTTCCCTCAGGCGTCCTGCCTTTAGATCCCTCCACCAGGCTCCCGATGCCCACAGGGCTGTGTCCTGCCTCTCTCCATCTGTAAGTTGTGTCCCGGACTCTCCATCTTCTCCCACCGTCCTCTGTCAGCTGTCATCCCCAAACCATTGGGTCTTACTTTTCACTGTTACCCTGAGGGCAGCCTGCGTGACGACAATCAGGGAATCACCTTTCTCCTCCCTCTCCTGTCACTGCCCAGACCCCTCCTGCGCGCCACCCCCAAATCGTGCCTCCCCTAGGCCAGCACTTCCGCGTGGAAGCATTTCCTCCTCATCCTGGATGTCGACTCCCTCCTAATCACACCTTATGGGCCGTCGCTGAGACCCAGCCCTTCACCGAATTTTTGCCTATTTCCTCTAGTAGGGGAAATGACTTTCCCCTCCATTGAAATTCAGGAGCAATTGGTTTAGACTCTTCCTATCTATCTTTTGATACTCTGTTTCACACTTCTCTTTTATGAGCCCCTGTGCTGGGTATGTTACAAAAGAGCATCTCTATTGGGTGCTTCCTTCCTCTCGAGTCCGTCCGAAGACCCTCATGAAACCCTTTGCTCAGTAAATAAAAGTGCCTGCCATGGAGCCTAAGAAGGGCTCAACTCTCGTTGGCTAATTCAATTAAATTTGATTAAAAAAATACTTAGTGCTCTGTTTTGCAATCAACCATGCCCAGTGAGAAAAGGATTCCATTGCCAAAAATGCTTGTGACATACTCCACACTCTCTTCAGGTAGTTCATAATGCACACACTCACACGGATGACTCGGGCAGGTTCTGCTTGGTTGATGCTAGTATCTGCCAAGCTGATTTGATCACACAACACACATTTCACCGTTGTCCTTTTAACTCTACACAAAATTTTACCTGAGAGTGATTGGACAATACTAGCTTAGGATTTCTCTTTCTTTACTGTCACTAACACCTTCATTCCAGAGTGGCAAAGAGTGTAAATAAATATAAATATCGAGTTATATTGCGGGAACAATCTGGTGAAAATCTGGATATTTGGGGGCTTCTCAACTCTTACCATGCATGTTATCATTTGTCCTCTTTCTTTATAGCAAATTTTAATAAAAGCATCATTTCCCTGTGGATTTGGACCCGAAATTACTGTCTTTTGAACCATGTGAATTATACAAATAGAATTCAATACAGTTCACTAAGCAAAACTGTCTACATATTAATGAACTGTATTTTCTCCTTTTCTTCTCGCCCTCTCTCCCTTTTCCTCCCTCCCTCCTATCTCCCCCTCCTCCCTCCCTCACCCCCTCCCTCCCTTCCTTCCTTTTTCTCTTTCTTTCTTTCTTTCTTTCTTTCTTTCTTTCTTTCTTTCTTTCTTCCTTCCTTCCTTCCTTCCTTCCTTCCTTCCTTTCTTTCTTTCTTTCTTTCTTTCTTTCTTTCTTTCTTTTCTTCCTTCCTTCCTTCCTTTCTTTCTCTTTTTTTTCTTTCTTTCTTTCTTTCTTTCTTTCTTTCTTTCTTTCTTTCTTTCTTTTCTTCCTTCCTTCCTTCCTTCCTTTCTTTCTTTCTCTTTCTTTTCTTTCTTTCTTTCTTTCTTTCTTTCTTTCTTTCTTTCTTTCTTTCTTTCTTTTCTTTCTTCTTTCTTTTCTTCCTTCCTTCCTTCCTTCCTTCCTTCCTTCCTTCCTTCCTTCCTTCCTTCCTTCCTTTCTTTCCTTTCTTTCCTTTCTTTCTTTCACCAATAACCAACTGAATGCCTGAAAGTATTACCACGTGAAAATCCTGGACAATATCCAGATGAGCAGCTGGGGTTCCTCAAATTACCTGACTTTGCAAATTAGTTGCACAGTTGTGATTACAAAGGAAGCCTGTGATTAGGTTATAAATCCTTGTGCATCTATGGTATAACATTTTCAAAATTGGTAAACAAGGGAGGTAATCAGGTTGAGTGCCCAAATTTGGACTCAGACTGGCTCTGTTACATCCAACTCAACTGTGTTCTTGGCAAGGCGATGGATCTCTCTGGGCCTCAGTTTCCTCAGCTACTATGTGAAGACATGAATGGTCGCTTACAAGGGCGCTGTGACATTCAATAGCCACAGTGGTTAAGAGAAAGCTTAGCATGTATTAAGTGGTTAAAAATGGTTCACTATTACTTTGAGAGCATATAAGAACCAAACTTTCATTTCAGTTGCCTCCAATATAAAACTAACTGGAAAAAAAGAAGAAAATTAAAGTCTTATTAACCATCCATAGTTAAAAAGAAAACTCCACTTTCCAGCATCCCCTTCTTCGCGTGAGTCTGGGTTAGAACTGGCCAAGAGAACCTTGCGTGAAATTGGGAAGGCAAAATGGAAGCAGCATCCATTAATCTGAAAGTTTTTTTCTTTCTTTTTCATCAGGTGCAGTGACAGATCCAGGCATAGGCACTTGGCAGGTTCTAGACTGACTCTGCTCTCCTGAGCTCTGTGCCCATTTCTCATTGCCCACTGTTGGTCCTGCCGACTGTCAGGAAACTCAGACCCACAATCCAGTTTTTGGCTGTGGACTTACAAAGGAGGAAGCCACACAGAGGTAACAGCATCTCATGGACGTCCGCACAAATCAGCTCTTCAGAGTGACACTTACCCGGCTGTGCCTGGCTGCTCAGGTTGGTCTGTGACTGCTCTGACCCCCCAGCTCCTCTTCTGGACTTTTGCTTCCCAGCTCCTCCTGCAGCTGCGTGAGGTCAGCTCCGTCATCACCCAACACTGCTCTGCCGACGGGACCCCGGCAACTATTGCTACCAGAAATGTTTCAAGGAGCAGAATTTAAAAAATAGAATCTGGAATTAGTTTTCAGATCTGACTGGATTTAAAGGCACTAATGACTCTGTTCCCAGGAGTCAGGGGGATCCTGGTATCCAGGACAAATGGTGGCAAAATGACTACTTAAATTCTCACCAATAATAACCCAGGGTCAAGTGTCTACAAAAAGCAAGGCCCTGGGTTACCGGGCACTGGCTGCAATAGAACTTTTTCATAGAAAGAAAAAGAGTAAGGACTGTGGGGTTGAGTCACCGCTTCTAACTTCGCTGGAGAACTTAGAGGAAGAGAATGATAAGCCTGGGGTTTCACATTCACAGCTCAAGGTCTAAGCTGAAAACCAGAAAGCTTTTATGACAGCCTCGAAATAAAACCTTCCTAACGATACTGCTGGTGTTCTACCATCTGTGATGTCTTCTAAATCCCAATCCAGACTCAAGTCCTGGAAGGTCCAGAACCAGGCTCAAAGTACGACTTGTGAGGTGTTACCATACAGGCCAAAGGAACCGCAAGATTTCACCATTTCACATTAACTGAAACCAAAGGTATATGTAGAGGGGTATTTCTTAAAGGTGTTATATTATTGTGGGAAGAATACAATGTTCTATTAGCCTAACGTTTTTGATGTGGGTTCACTGAAGCAGGGTTCCTGGATTCCAGGTGTTAGTTCACGTTTCTGGGAGTAACTCTAATAATCTGTCTGAAAACTAGACTCAAGCATGGTCCACACTGAATGAAACAGATGCCAAAACTTCCTTGTTATAATGAAATAAAGAGGAAAGTACACAAGTGTTTAGAAAGATCATTTTCTTAAATACGACAGATGTGCTCATTACTCACTTGCTACATATGTCCCCTAAGAGGGTCCAAAGGGCATTCCCTTCCTCAGGCCTTGAAAAATACACTGATGAAGATGGTACTGGAATCCTGAAGTAACTTCGTAGCAGCTGTTCTCTGAAAACCAGAAATGACCCTGGGAGATGCTGTCATAGAGCTGAGCTTCTTGATTTAATGAGCATGATGGAATTCTACAAGGGCAGGAACCAAAAGGCTGTGTTTCACTCCCAGAAACCAGACGGGAATGGTTACTGTGAGGGGCAGCAGAGTCAAAGGCGTAAAGGCAATGGTCTGACCTGCAAAGACTTCTGGTACTGGCTAGTGGGCCATGGAGTCCATAGAACTGAAATAGACGGGCAATCTAGGAACGTCTCAGATCCAGATAAGCATTTAATTTCTAGATTTAGTGAAAAGAAGTCTGATATGAATCACCACACCAGGGAATTACTTTCCCTTGATCAATTTCCACATGAGAGCAGGTTCACAGACCCAGAACTCTGAATAAAGGGGGGGGGGGCGGCTAGATATCTCAGAGGATAGATTCTGCTACACCGTCCAAAATCCATACTGTAAATCTACCTTCTAGTCTTCCTTGATGGGAACTGTGCACTGGGAAGACAGAAATCACCAGACTTTCTGATGACTACTGGATTACTGGCTCTGAACTGGTAAGAATTCCTGGTGGCCCTAAACAGCCAGTGAAGGCCCAACCACAGAGCAAGAGTTCGTGGAAGTCAGATAATGTAATCACGGTTCAGATTAAATCTGGCTCAGACTGGACCAAAGAGTCTCTGAACCTACCCCACAGTTCTGCCCTGATTCTGAAGGGCTTATCTGGAGTCGAAATACTCAGCAACTGGCAGGGCCCTCGCTCCTCTTGTTGGTTCCATGATCTGTAGAATGAGGGCCCTTATGGTAAAGGCCATACAGGTCCCTAGAACCGCCTCTACATACCAAAATTGGAAATTAAATCAACACCGCACTCATGGAGAGATTTGAGAATGATTTTTACCATGAAAGATCTGAATGATGCAGGAATGAAAGTCTTTGTCTTTTTTCTTCTTTTCTTTTCTTTTCTTTTGGCCTGTATTCCTCTACAGAAGACAGATTTTGGAGAATTGCACTGGATTATCACAAACTTAATCAGATGAGAGAGGGAAAAATTACACAGGAAAAGGGGATATTCTCAATTGCATTCTTTGATTCCTGAATTCATGAATCTAGGCAGAAATATGACCACGTATTGAACGATGAATCAGATCATATACAACATCTCAGAGGCCCTCCAAAATGTTTTCACCCAGCTGGTGCTGGAACCAAATACTGAAAAAAAAAAGAACATTACGTCACTCTGTTAGGCCATCTGCTTCAAGGTGATGGGGAGCACGGTAATACCAGACATTCACATGAGCATGAGCCCACTGCCACATTTGTTTGCTGTACTATGAATTCCCCAAACAGAAACAATATTGTATGGAAAATCATAACAGCAAATGAAGCATTTGGCAAGTTCAAGGATAGATTCTGGCAGAAATTTACAGGCTGGGGAGGCAAATGCAAAATCAGGGTGCGTGGCTATTTCTGTGAGAACAAACCACTGTTTTGTGATAGCTGTGAGCTAATACAATCATACGGCAATCACGGTGGAGGGCCAGTCCTCCTATAGCACGGCAACATACTGGGAAATAATACTTTCTCTGCTTTCATTAGGCTGCGCTCAGCAGTGACTGCAGCTAGACTGGCCCTGGTGAGTGGAAGGTCACGCTGCTGAATCCATGCATAATCTCCAGACCTGCCACCACTGTCTTTGTTCCTGGGCCCACTGGGCAAGGACAAAGGTGGCTGATGAAAGAGACTGGTCAGCATACACAGGACCTGTCATCTTATCCACCTGATGGCTGCGTCCTCTCTCCTGAGGGTGCTGCTCTTTGGTGAGCAGTCAAGTGGAATGTAAATTATCTACATACCTTTTCCTCCAAACTTCTTTGTTACCAATTTTCAAACCATGTTCCCATTCCTTCCAAGTCCTTGCCAATCCAGTCAAAACACCTTGATTGCAGTGTGATCACATCAGCTCACTTCTATCACAAAACAAGACAATGGTTTGTTCTCATGGAAATGGTCACTTACCCCGAGTATGCATTTGCCTCCCCAGCCTGCAAAGTTTTTGCCAAAATACCATCCATGAACTTGCCAAATGCCTTGTTCAGCAGTAGGGTATGCCATACGGTATTGTTTCTATTCAGGGAATTCATATTACAGCAAATAAAATGTAGCAGTGGGTTCATGCTCACATGAAACTCTGGTATTACCATGTTCCCCATCACCCTGAACAGACAGCCTAAGAGAATGATGCAACATCTTTTTTCCCCCCAGATATTCAATTATGGCATGAGTTGAATGAAAACATTTGGGAGGGCCTCTAAGATGTTATATGTGGTCTGATTCATTGACCAATAAATGGTGATATTTCTACATTGATCCATGGATTCAGGAATCAAGGGATGGATTAAGAGTGTCTCCTCTTCCTATGTAATTATTCCTTCCCCTAATCCCCTAGTATCTTATATACAATGTGCTGACACTGGCTAACTTTCTATCCCAGCAACTAAATTAAAGGATATACACAGTAAGGGACCATCTAGAAATAAAATGTTCCCCATATTATAATGAAGGTGACAATACTAATGAGGTAAGTGTCAAGAACTGTGCAGGTTTTGAGGTTTTACTCTACTTACCATCTACCGAGTTAGCCTGCCACCTGTCAGGGCAGAAGACAGAAACTCCCGGGTTAGAGACAAAGGACTTTGTTACTTACAGTAAAAGCAGAAGCCAGGGAATCAGCATTTCCTTGCACCAGTTCCCTGCGCCCCAAATCCCTCAGGGTGACGTGAAGAGAGCCAGCTGGTACCTGCACATGCAGGGAATTGTATTACGGGGAGAGACCCCGCTTTGAGGGAACCTGAAACTTTAATAATGAGAAATAAGCTCATCAGTCCTTTGCTCCAAAAAAGACACAGTCTTTATCTTCCAAGGCTGTTCATTATACAAACATCCTTCAGAAGATAGTCCAGAACAAAAGCAGACGGTGCCAGGACATGTGGAAACGCGAGAGACTCATGAAGAATTGCCTCCCGACAGGAAGTTTCACATATTTTATTGAAAAATCTAAGAAATCATGTGAATCATGTACAATCTTTTCTCACAAGAAAACCTTTAAGCTGGTTTTTTAAACGTTTCACAGAACTGTAAAACTTTTTACTTTTTAAAAAGAAAAAAAAAAAACACACAATGAAACTACCACAGTAATATCAATTTTTTTTTTTGTTTTTCCTTGTTTCTAGGGAAAAAGGCTGAAAACTAGTAAATTTTCCCATTATCATTTGTGAGGCTAAGTACTACACTCTTTTATAAATCTGCTAAAAAGATATAAGGAACTGGGTGGATCAATGCTTTCTTTGTTCAAACTATTTTAAAAAGCTAATATCTAATGACAACATGTTAAAATAATACACATTTTTGTAGGATGTTACCATTTCTATAACGGTTTCTCTACACGATATCAACAGTGCAATGGTGATTCAGTGTAAGTCATTACAGTGTTTCATTGTTACAATACTTGTGTTCAAGTACATCATGAACATGATCAAAGTCTCCATCTTGACTTTCCTTTTCCATTATTAAAATAAGGTTATAATTACAGTAGAATTTTTCCTATGGATAGCTCTAAATCTGCACCAAATACATAATACATTCTCTAAAAACCTGTTCAACACTATGAGGTTTGCTTTGTTTACACATCTCCTGCAGATTACAGAAAATGGGCTAATTCTGCACCAGGACACCAAAAACCAAAAATGACTTCTCTCCACATAGAACTAAACTATTATGCTAAGTTAGTATACATTCTGAATAACTCAATGGCATTGTTGGGGAGAGAGTAGCACCTTAGAGACAGCCCTAACTTTAAAAAAAATGTTTGATTTTTTTTTCCTTTAAAGCCTGAAGATCTCGGGTTTTTTTTTTTCCCTTTTTATTTTTATTCCGGCAACTGAATCCAACTTATTTATATAAAATTATTTATGAAGCCATATAGTATAAATGAAAATGTTTGTATAGCCAAAACAAACACCATATTGGATGTTTGGCAGGCCAAGAAAAATAAATTAATTTGATTAAATTATATGTAATCTGATAATATTTGGTCTGAAAAACATGCTAGTGTGTGTGTTTATAAATAATGTAATTGCAAAGAGCTGTGGGCCAGCCAGCCTGCTAGAGGTCAACTCTTCTGCTGCAGCTTTTGGGCATAGAAGTCCCTGCACGTCTCACAGCAGCGCTGATACCACCTCATGTCCTGACAGAGGTTCTTCTCACGGATCACCCGGCAGTACACAGGCCACTGATCACCCAGGCACTTGAAAGTCAGAGCAGCTGTGAAACAAAACACAGGGAACTCAATACACCGAGATAAACTAGATGTCACGAGTAGAGACAAACAGCAATCACTTAAGTGGGGCATTCGGTCCGCTTACTTTGACTCATTTATATTGCCTTGCAGAGCTTAAAAGACAGAGATAAAGACAGGCACACACGCCCCCCTCCCCCATAATAAAGGAGTAAAGTGAATGAAGAACGGTCTCACTCATGAGCTTCTATAGACTAATTACAGATAGATTTCCCAAGTCCAATGAGTTGTACTGCAAATGGCCTTTAAATTTCCATTACGTGGCTTTCATTTAAGCTTCTTTTGGATTTTCAGTTGCGAACATTAAAAAGAACAATGAATGTGTTCAATATGTTCACCATCATTGGACTACAAATTAATAAGTATTGTGATGGACGAAATTGCAAAGAAATAGCAAAACAAAAATCTGTTTACACTTACTTCACATTCCTTGTTTCCTAGACAGCAGACATGTCTAGTTGGGATATCTGGGGATTGGGGTTTCAGGCATCCTTAAAATCTAAGCTGATTATCAAAAGTGACTAAATTTTATAGCAATAGAGTGTTTGAAATGAGCTTTTGATATAAAAAAACTCGGTCATGTGGATTTGGCCCCAGTTCTTCTGAAGAATCAGCATGTTCTGGCATGTATAACAAAAGACAATTCTGCTACAATTGTTTCTTTTGCCACTGTTCTAGTATGATTCATTATTTCATATTTGAAAACCTCTGATTTTCCAACCACTGTGCTTCTGCGTTCAGGGATGTACCATCAAGAAATAATAAACAAAGAAAATGCAGTTTTAATTAAATTCTTCTTTCAATCCATTATTTTCTGCCACATGAGACTTTAAGGACTTCCAATAATTATTGCAGAGACGGATTATGTTGTCTTTGAATACAAGGATTTAGCACATCTGCTCTAGGATTGCTTAACTTTTTGTCTTAACTAGCTTTAATTCTATTTGAACTGATTATTTCTTAGAAATGTTAATTATTTGGCTTGAAAACGAGAATTTCTGTATTTCCATGAAGAACCAAACTTTTCCGTTTAGATCGAATCTTATGCCTGGAAAAACATCTATGACAATTTAGCTCCTTGAATTCTGGCCATATTATTCTGTATGATTAAACTGTTCCCCTGGAGATTATACATACAGATTAAAACTTAAAGTGTTGAACATAAATTAACCCAGCAACATCCAGGTAGCAGTGCTATTAAAAGCCACTAATTGCTACAAAAATTAAGGCTAATTCATATTTGTTATGCAAATACAGGATACTCTTTCTTGATGATGTATTAGATTGAATAACAGGAATTAAGAATACATATGAACGCATTTTATGACATAAAAGACTGTGTAAATCAGTATGTTATTACTATTTATTCATATTGAATATTTTTTCCTTAAAGATGAAAAAAATGGTACCTCTTGTTCAGTGATGTAGATCCATGTACCTGTTCTTCTTGAAAGAAAGGTTTTTACTCTATGTCTCCCCAAAGGATAATTTGTACCCAGGATCACAAGGCAGGCTGTTAACAATGGAGAGATCTAAGGTGTATGCTGCAACCTCACTTTCCACAGACATTACCGTAATTGATAGTTCTGCCATGGGTCTGGTCAGAACCCACAATATGGTTACATCCCTCAGCCCTTTAGAGGATGACCTGAGGTGGTGCGGCATTCATATTCCCAGGGCCTGGCTCTGAGTAGACAATTCAGGAATGAAAATACTTAAGTCTTCAGGATTTTTGTACCCACATGATCATTTGGACTAAACTACAGTCAAATAGATCCAATGTAGTCAGAAGCAAACTAATGAGTACAGATGGATAACTAAGCTTTAAAGTGAGATGCACAACCATGAGCATTTCTGTTTCTCAAGACAATCTCCTTTTCGGTCTGCTTACCCAGCCGGGGTGATGTTATAGTATTTACGTTAATCTTCTCATTGCAGGGCTGAAGGTGGCAGGGCCTGTATGCTGCAGGTTTTTCTGAAGAGAAGCATTCATTTCCATGTCTTCCTGTGATCTTATGCATGCACTGAATAACACGGGACTGCATTCCTTTGCCACAGGTGATTGAGCACTAGGAGAGATACAAGGTTTAATTAAAAGTCCCTTTTCTCAGCTTTAACACGCCTATTGTGTCTTTTATTCTTTCATTTTTTCAGTCAAAGTATAGTCGGTTTACAATGTTGCATCAGTTTCTGGTGCACCGCATAATGTTTCAGTCACACATATAGAGACATACTGTTTTCCTTTTTCTGGGCTGTGAGTCACCTTCTCCCTGTATTTCTTAAAACTGAACATGAGCCACATCATCTAGGGTTGATGTATAACCTGGGTCAGAAACACTGTTGCTCCTGACTTGGGCACAATGCTGTTCAATCTCTAGCTGACCTAAGGCAGAGCTTTGGGCAATGAAGGACGTAGGCAACTTAAAAACAGCAAGTTGGAGAGTATGACTTGGAGGGAAAGAGGGTGAATGATACCAGTAACGAACCTGGGCAGATGGTATTTAAAGTTTTAATAGCTAGTGTGCAACAAAATTGATTCACTGTTCTTTAATTTAGTCACTGATACTCAAGACTTAGATACGCCCGACTGGCGCACCGGATCCTCTTTAGAGTCTTTCAAGGTACTCACCCGCTCCATGTGCTCTGGCCTTAAAATATTTATTAAGAATATCAACATGGTTTATCAATCTGACGTGTTATTGAAATAACTGCTATGTCTTGGCAGATTATATGACATCCAAAATTGTGCAAATAAAAATATCTGATAATCTAGGTTACTCTAATAAAATACCCTTTGAATGGATTCCTTGTATTTCAGCTGAATGTCATTTGTCTTCATTTGTAAGATACTGCAAAGAAGAACACATTTAACATACAATGTTTGTTTATTAAAGAAGTCTCTTGGGTCCACGTATATCACTAGATCTAATTTGTTACACGAGTAAGCTGATGTTTAGTTGAATGAGAAAATACAATCATTTTATGGTATCCAAATTACAACTGCCAAGGGAATGTGCTTATGTCTCTGAAAATAATGATTTATTTACTAGTTATATGATTTTCTACAGGGTAAAGATTTAGCCATATTTGGCTGAAGAGTTCTAAAGAACTTAGACCTATTTAAAGAGATGATCTTGATGCATTCTATTTTAAAATTGGCAAATACTTTCTGATCGTCGCCTTTCAGGTACACAAGCACAAGGTTTGTAATGTTTTTTCCCCTCTGCATTTTACTAAGTCTTGATTAGGATTGCGTTTTCTTTGCAAGACTTTAAAACTCTTCCTCTACTACCATCTTGGGTCCCCACTCTTCTTCCTCTCATTAGCACAAGACTCAGTCTGCACAAGCCCTCGTCACCTCCAGCCTAGTTTGCCACCGTTCACTTTGCCTTTAGTCCCCAGCCTTCCAGTCAACCTCACATAGTAATACAGGGTATGTATTCTTCCAAATTTGCTTTACATATATAATCTCCTTGGACAAAACTCTTCAGCTACTGAGTTCCCCACTGCCTATGAGACAAAACCCAGTCTCCCAGAACCTCCCTGCTGTCATTTATCTACCTCCTCAGCCTTAACGTTCCACCTTCCTGCTTTAGGAATCGTTTGCTTTATAACTGCCTAATCATGCCCCTGAACTTTCTACTCCCACAACTGCAACTGTGCTCACAGTATTATTCCTTTCCAAATGCCTTGCGGTTTTTCAAAGCACAATCTCAAATCCACTACCTCCGTGAAGTGTCCACAACGATCTCAAATACTTACGCACATGCATACAACATTTATGGCTTAACAACATATATCCATCTCCCTGAGGCTATCCCTGAGAATCACTGGAGAAAATTTTCTTTTAACTACAGATTTTAAGTCCAAGAATTTCCATGTCAGTAAACTCAGATAGGGTCTGGGAATATACATTAAAACAAAACAAAACAAAACAAAACAAAAAACGTGGCTAGGTGATTCTGCTGCCTGAGTTTGGGAACTACGGGTCAATAGTATGTTCTCTGTATTTAATATAGGCCAGTTTCTAATCATGCTTACCTTTGATTAATATCCTTTCATGAATCTAGTTTGTCTCTTTAGGTCGACAGTAAATCTCTTGAAATTAGACTCATTGTCACATCACCTTCAGTAATAACACCTACCTATGAGGTATGAAAATAGCTTCTAAGAACAATATGATTTTATCTGCATGCCAGTAACATGCATCTACTTTATAGACAACTAATCTTTCTAAATTTGATTCTGTAAATATTTCTGCATAAAACCTTCTTTGTATCTGATGAATTCTCAGCTTTCTGCAAACAGGAGATTAAAGTACTGGGATATTACATCCCTTTAAATCTGATTTTTTCTCAACTTCTATATGATCCAAATGCTCGCAGTTTAGTTTAAGCTTTATTATAACTTAAAACTATTATAACAGGAGTAACTGTTTGACATGGTCTTTCTCCCCTGAATTTTAACATCATTCTATAGAATGGACGTAGTTATATAAATGTAGACATCATGCTTCTTAGAAATATTTGCAGAAAAATTAAAAATGGTTAAACTAAAAACTTTTAAGGGGTTAAGCTTATATGAAAAAATATCTTTCTTTTGTCTATGCCTGAAATTTCTAGATCTTGAAAGTAATCGTAATACTTGAGAAACCAAAAGAAAGACAGAAGTTTTATAATAGATGAACTCATTCTTATGCAATAGAGAAGGTTCTCAATCATATGTCAAAGAAACCTGGTAATCTGATTGGTTATAATATATAACTAATCTTATATCAACTCCAAAGGACGTGCATAAACCAAAGTAACATCATTTTTCAAGATCACAAAGTAACTTAGATACATGATAACTTAGAATACATAATTCTAGCAGATAATGGCTGAATAGTGACTTTCATAAAATTTTTTAAGAAATTAAGAGAAAAGAATTCACTCAACTAAATTGGTATTATTTCTGTCTTTGAAATTAATATAACAAGCTTTACTATGAAATTAAATAGTCTTATAGCCATAAAAACTAATTTTCATTAGAATACTTTAATAAAAAAATACCAAGCTCTTACTAGCAATTATTTTCTTTATAAAATATACTTTGGTAAAAATTTTATTACAAACTTGTGGAAAATAAAGAGACATTGAAATTGGAACAACTGAAATCCTGAAGTATCTTTTAAACTATTTCTTACTTTATTATAGAAAATACTATTAAACAATTGGATATTTCCTCAAATCACACCACTATGATTAAAGACAGACAGACCTTAAAAGAAAAAGCCCTAATAATTCTGGCTTGAAATGAGAAGACCTGGGCGCTAATACTGACTCCAGAAACTAACGTACCTGGGTCTCAGTTTTCCTTCTAGTTAAGGCAGGCATTGTAGCTGATCACAGCTATACTTTCAGGCCTAGATGACTATGAAAGCAAACATTCCACATAACTTCGTATTAAAAGTTACCACAGTCATGCAGTCTTTAAGTGGTAAAGCTGCATAACAGTAAACACTTGAATTTCATTATCTAATTATACACTGTGCTACCCAACTATGCTATTAATGAAGTCCCAAGATTGTAGTTTGCTTGAATGCTTCAGAATATTCAATCATTTATTGTTTTCTTTCAAGAATTTACTGATCACCCATCACATTCAGGAGTCTGCACAGAAGATAAAAGCAGCAGAAATTAGTAATATTATGGGGCTGGTACTTTATTCAATAAACTTTATAACGAAACACAATGACCTAAAATAGATGGAGTTAGAAACAGATTACTAAACATTATGGAATCTGGGCAGTTTTATCCACTCTTAGCCAATTGTTTACTATTTTAAATAAGCAGTTGTACTGCAAAACTAGTTTGCTGCTTTAGGATCAAAGGGAACCAACGCCACTACTGCAAACTTTTATTCCATATGGTGTTTACAGTAGTTGGCACTTGCTTAGTATTTACTATACACCAGGTACTGTGTTTGAGGTTATTTTTATTTTAATATCTCATATGAAGCCCATGAGTGCTATCACCATCCCTTTTACACAGATGAGAAAACAGAGGCTCAGCTGAGTGAAACATTGCCTGCAGTTCACAGCTAAGAAAACAGAGGCTCAGATGAGTGAAACATTGCCCGCAGTTCACAGCTAAGAAGTGGTAACACTGGAGTTGGAGCCCACATACACTAGATGCAGAGACTGGACACTTAACCATCACCTGATACTGGAAGACACTCTCTATGGTAACAGCTCGAAATCTGCTCTTTCCCTCATCCTCCCAAATGACCTCTTATCCTCATATCTTGCTATTACCCTAAACATAAATGCATTAGAAGGTCTTTTTTGGCTTTGTTTTGCTATAACTCAGGCTAGGTGGTATGACATAAACTCTTTCGCCCTAAGGACAATTCACAAGCATGCTTTTTATCTTTAGATAAAGATAATACATACAATTATTGATCATACAATCTATCATCCAAATCAGGACACTGTGAAAGAAGTTGCTGGTAATAATTATTCCTAGGCTACAGGCATACATAGGGTAAGTCCTGGGTAATCTGAGACACACCATCACCATATCTGTAGACAACTTATTGATAGATTTATACAGTAAGATGATAAACACAAATGAGTGGACACGTGAAATACTTACTATATTCCAGACATTATCTAATATGCTTTTACACATAATGTCTTGGTAATCTTCCTCATAATCCTAATAACTTCATAGATGGAAAGAGAGAGGCTCAGAGATTATTCCATTCATTCATTCAACAAGTATCTATGAAACTCTACAGTGTTCCACATACTGTTCTGGATACAAGAAGTGATAGTAAACAAAACAGACAAAAATATGTGACTTCAAGGAGTTTACATTCTAATAGTGGGGAGCAAGAAAGTCAAGATACATTGTATATTAGATATTGTCAAGTGCTATGGAGAAAAAGCTGGGAAGGAGGACTGGGAAAATTTGAGGTATGGGGTTTTGCAATTCACATTGGAAGATCAGGGAAGGATTCACGGAGAAGGTGGAAAGACTTGCTTCATAAGACGGACAGCAAACCTCAAATGCAAGTCTTCTGATTCCAAATACAGTGCTCTTTCCACTGTTTCTACAGCTCTTGGATCAATTTCAATGGCTTTTGCTTTCTTGCTATTTCCCTCTCACTCCCTTTCCTCCTTCCTCTCTCCCGCCTTCCTGCTTCCTTCCTTCCTTCCCTAAATCTTGTTTCTAATACATTTTAAACCTTACTCTTCACATATGTACTAAGTTAAAACATATTTGAAACAAGGCAGCACTATAGGATTCCACTAAAGGCCAAAATGTTAAAATGTCAACATCAATTAGCCAGCAACTGGTTAAAAGTAAAAACAACAAGGTACACCAGATAATGTGATACTGATCTTTCTTTTACAAGGAAAATTTCCTGACTAAAGATTTTGAAAAAGAGAGACTTGCACTGCCTGACAAATGGTCTGTTCCCCAAACAGCTTAAGATTGCCCTGAAGGACCTTTAAAACAAAGTACCTCATGAATCAATTCCATGAATGAGAAGCCTTTAATTCTGAACAGGAAACAGTCTTAATGTACCCGGCTTATTATAGTGGAAAAGGGAAGAGTAATCTTTAGAACAAACTTAAACAGCAGGACACAAAAAACCCCCCTGATATTGGTAATCCCTCTTTCCTCCCAAAACATGAGCCCCAAAGGCTCTGAAAATTAAATCTGTTTTGACTTAATGATATTCATCATCTCAATCTACCTGAGACAATCATGACCTCCCCTGCGCTTGGGTATACAAGCATTAACTTCAGATAATATCATCGTAGTTTTCTCTTATAATGGAATAAATCCTTTCCTGACCTGAGACATCAGTGACAATTTTTAAGACTGTATTAAATTATGTCTACTTTGTAGTTTGCATGTCAAACACTAAACATGATAAGAGAAACTGTCTCAATAATTCAGTTTAGATGATTAAAAAGTTAGAGACAGTTTAGTAAATGAGAACCATGAATACCTACGGTAGCCAATCAGCAAGAAGGCTTTATCTCCTTTTAAAATGAGATATACATTATAGAACCTTGTAACTATTACCATTACCTAAACCTTTATTTTCCTTCTGTTATTCTCATGCCACACAATAAGAGCTGACTGACTTTATATGACCTAAGAAAATTTCATCTAAATAAACTAACTTAAAGGGAAATCACAGGGGAAGTATAACGTCCACGTTGGTGGAAGTGTACAGAGGACGTTCACCTAACTCAGATGTTTTTATTTTTCTAAACATGGCCAAGGATGGTCTGGTGATAGATACAGATGTGAACTTTCAGAAAGTTACACTTACTAAGTTAAACAATATCCCTGAGTGGGCAGAGTTTGCTAGTACCAGTAAAGGCAGGGTAAGATGCCAGAATGATCTGGCAAATTTGTGGACTGGCCTAAACGTGAAAAATGAAGGAAACAGAAAAAATGCGGGGAAAAAAAGCACACACAAAAAATTCTTAACACATTCTCAGCTGAGGCACTGTCATAGAAGCAAAGGGATGAAATAAAATCTGAATGGCTGTGAAGTCCAACTCATGGACAAACCAAGGCGTGGAATCCTTTCTTCCATCACAAAAGATGGATGAGAGGTGAGGTACTGCCCCAAAAGTAAATTGCAGCAAGAAACTGACCATGGAAATTTCACCCTGACAGTATATTTATGGCATTAATAGACAGTGTTGCTAAGATCTTGGTTTAATACTTAGAAATATGTGTAAACACCTTATACTAGGTGTTCAAGGAAAGGTCGTTTATCTGGAGACATTTTATGGATGTTATAATTTCAGTATGTTCAAGGGCAGAGAGTGTGTCCTGTTAAAGAACTGTGGCCTGATGAAAATTTAAGTTTTCAAGTCTAATCTCATGAGGATAATTAGGTCTTGAGCCATTCAACAGTATAAATAAGGTTTTGATGGATCAAATAAACATATAAGGAATATGTGTACTCTGTTACTAAATTTTCATTATTTTATATAGAAATATTCATTTCATGATAGATTCAAATGTTTATCAAGAATATGAATCTTTAAAAAATAATCTACATATATTGTTCCTCAAAATTTCTATGCATATCACTATGCTTAGAGGCATAAATCCACTAAATACTAGTGAATGACAGCAAACATCCTCTGTAATATACTCACACGAGTGTAACATGTTCAAGTCGAAGAAAAAAAAGGCTACAAAGTCACCAATAAAAAGCTATCTTAAATTTATAAGGTGTCAAAATGGAGAACGAGAATAGTGACAATGATTTTAGGAGGTTTTCACAGCTTGTCCATAGTACCAGTTGAATCTACTTTTATAAAGTGCAAAATTATCTTTCTGTCACCGAAAATTCATCAATCAGATAGGAATTTCCATAAGGACTCATGATATAATCTACCTGATACCATGTCTCTGTTAAATTCACCAAAGAACATTTCTGTCTTTTTATCTAAGAAATAACCCACGTAGTTTTGGACAGCTTAATTTCACTTAAGGGTCCTTTATAAGCGGGATGTTCATAAATATCTCTTAACTACTCCCCTACTTAGAGAGGAGACCCTCATTCTTTCCACTCATCTCTGATTCTTGTGCTCCATGGGTTCTGAGACCAAGCAGATATAATGCTGCATACGTGATTTTGAACACGGAGCTACAAAAGACTTCCACAGCTGGTCTTGGGTACTGGGATCCTATGGTAAAATGCCAGACTTCAAAATTACTGGTTAAATATTAGTTTCCACCTTTCCTTTCAAGACTTCAGAACAGTCATGTTGACACTGTTTCGGTGCTAGTTATTTGTTACTCTGAATATTTTGATGACCCAGATTTGGGAATCAACTGGGAAACTATGGTATAACTAACTTTGTACGCTTACGTTAAATAACCAACTAGTTTGCCAGTGAGTTTATGGAACTATCAATCTGAGCATGTTAAACTGTAAAGTTAAATTGTAAAACTCTTCAAGCTGTAAGTCCTATAAAATGTCCTCTTAAACATTATACCAAAGAGGCAGAAAACTGGATAGTAAAAATACTACTGAACAGTATTTTATTTGGAGTTTTGCTGGATAACAAACATTAACTAAACACTAGTCTGCTTTTGAATGCCTTGGAAAAAACCAAATTTCAGTGTATTTAGGGGTTAAAAATAATAATTCTCACACTTGGCCAGCACAGAGATTACCCGAGATTCCTTCCTTCTAGGCTGTGCCAAAGATATATATTTTGGAGAGAATGTGTATTCTCCAGGCCAACAGCTAAGGAAGGCTCTGTAATGCTGCACTCCTTTCCAGCTGGCCTCTGTAAGAAATAGGAATTCCTAAATTAAGAGAAAATTGTCACTGGCAAACAGAGTTCAATTTTTTTTTAAACCAATATAATAGACAATCTTCTAGGACCTGATAATAATTTGTAATGATAAGTGCCCATCCTTAACAAGTCTAACAGCACTGACTTGGATAATTTGTCCTTGGGAATAAATGGATTATTCCAAAGTGGTTTAACAAGAGTGAAGTAGCATTCACAGTGGAGAGTGGACCTCATAAGGAAACGAAATGATGACTTCTACTGGAAATTATTAGCACAGCATTCCTATTCATTTATGTATATGTTTGGCAGTTCCACCTTTCAACTTTTTAATAAAGTGAGTGTGAAACAAGCATACTAAGGAACAAAAGTTAGGTTTGTTTTTTAAGATTTGCTATTTATTTTGGTCAGTGTTTCAATGTCTTTTTAAAGCAGTTCATCTGCTTTATTTAACGCATGGGTATTTGGGAGTCGAATCTACTCCTAGAGGTCAGACATTTGAGGATTTTTTGCATCTACGTTTAATTAATTGACCTTCTGACTCTACAGTTCAAACTATTTTTGTCTCTTTAATGAAAATGCTTGCAAAGAGTTCCTGTAAATCAGGGAGATGTGTGTGGCAAAAATCAAGCAGATTGCTTATGAATGATTAGCAGAGAGTTGACTATGTTATGAAAGGTCATAATAATCTGTCAAATCATCTTTTATATCAAAGAACACATTGATCACCACCATGATGGAAGAAAAAAAGATGTTTTGCATTAAGAAGCAATTAATAAACACAAAGTTCTGGGCACATTTGCAATTCTGTCAGTGCTGAGCCTATGAATCATAGGATGTTGCAGAGGTGAAAAAAGATGATCAGGACATTTCTATTTGATCACTATCATCTCTGTGAAAAATCTTCCCACCAGAGAGAACTGGCTGGAAAGACAGCAATTGAATTTCCTTTTCAAATAAAATACTTTTCAGGTCTAGTCCAACAATTCTACATCAGAAATGAATCAGATCCTTCTGTGGCCATGTTAGAGAAGTGTGTGTTTTTTGTTTTGTTTTAATTAATAAAGCCTTGATTTAAAATAGCACAGAGAGCATTACATAGCTATCTTTAACTTATTCCAACCTGAAATAAGCCAAGTATTTGCCAGTTCACAGAGAAAAATTCTCAAGTGTGCTTTGCTTCCATCCAGTGCTTTCCGTCTAGGGTAGATAACTGCCACCTAACCTGATGGCAGGGACTCCAGCCAAATGAATTCACGACAATGCAAAAGAAGTCTACCAGCTTCTTTGAAGCTCAACCTTAAGCACCTTTTTGGCTTAAATAGCATGTTATTCAAATAAGGGTGGATTTACTTTTTTTTTAAATCACATTTTTAGGTAGTCTGAGATACCATCCAGGAAAAGGTCAAGGGAGCCATAGGTTTACAGAAAACTGTATTGGTTTACCTTAACTTTACTGGAGAAAAATAAGCTAGTTACTAATTCTTTCATAGTTAAATATATGAAGCCTCACAGCTGTTATAGAATTAGAGTCAGAAAAATAAAATGGATGAGAAGGAAAGAAACACAATGCTTAGAGATGTATCGTACATTTTTTGCTTGCTTAATTAAAAAGTTTAAGCAGTCATTTATTCAATAACCATCACTGCATGTAGTGTGATGTTCTGGTCACACAGAGAGATGTGAGAAAGGTAAAAGGGTTCAGACAATCTTAATGAAACAGCAACAATGTAAGGCAATAAATAAATGAGAAAAAATTAATGTAGTCAATAACTTCAAACAAACTCTGTCATTTGTTGGGGAAGTTAGACACTTGGATTGGTCCTTAAAAGACTTGGATAGTTGGAAAAAACAAAATCCAGGCAAAGAGAAGCGTTTAAACAAAGATGTGGAGATGGTAGAAGTACAAACTACTTGGTCCTGAGTTTATCAGAGATAGTGAAATAATGAGAATAACGATACAATTCTCAAGAGGTAGGTTAGGACCAGAATATAGAAAGCTTTGAATGCCAGAGTGAGTATCTGGTAGTTGACAGTATAGCCAACGATGGTTCTTGGGAAGGGTTTGGACTACAGGAGAGTGTGGTCAGGTCATCCCTGTAAATGGCTGGATCTATAAGAGGAGAGTGTGGGGATAAGAACCCACGTTAGAAACCCTTACCCTAGTCCTGCCGAAAGCATACGAAGGACTGCGGTGTGGCGCTGGGGGAAAGGGGCAATGGAGGCAAAACTCTACTTGTGTATAGAAGTGCCAAGGGCAGCTTCTAGCTGGGTTTCGGGGAAGACGGTATGGACACCTTTCAAGAAAAAGGAAATAAGGAGTCGGAGATGGCTTGAGGAAATAAAATGAAGAACTCTATTTTAAATATACAAGATTTGAGGAAATACTGGAAAGCTAACGCCACAGTCCTACAGCAGCTGATGTTCGAGCCGAGGAGAACCAGGCTCCCTCTCAACTCCCTGTCTCCATTTCATTGAACATTCTTTTCCTTTTTTTTTAAATTGAAGTACAATTGATTTACAATGTTGTGCTAGTTCCTGGTGTAGAGCATAGTGATTCAGTTGTATGTGTATGTTTATATATATATATTCTTTTTCATATTTTTTTGTTATAGGTTACTACAAGATCTTGAATATCATTCCCTGTGCTAGTCCCTGTGTAGGACTTCGTTGTTTACCTGTTTTATATATAGTAGTTTGTATCTGCTAATCCCAAGCTCCTAATTTATTCTTCCTCCTGTCACTTTTGTAACCATACGTTTGTTTTCTGTCTGTAAGTCTGTTTCTGTTTTATAAAGAAGTTCACTTGTGTCATTTTTTTAGATTCCACATATTAGTGCTGCTATCATATGATATTTGTATTTCTCTGTCTCACTTACTTCAGTTAGTATGATAATCTCTAGGTCCATCCATGTTGCTGCAAATGGCATTATTTCTTAAATGTACTTGCTTCTTACAGCTTTTTCTCCTCTTTCTCTAAATACCCTTTTGCAGTCTCTTTTGCTAGCAGTTGCTTTTTTCTCACAAGCCTTTAAAGGTGGGAGTTTCTCAGGCTGCATCTTTTCTTCTCCATTGACACTCCCTCCTCAGGCACACGTATACTTTAAATTTAAAACACTATTTAAATGTTCATGATTCCAAAGTATTTCCATCCCATTACTCTCTTCTGATTTACCTACTAGATACCAGTATTTCAGTCTTTTAGGGGCACATGAAACACAGTCCAAAACAGAGCCATCATCTTTCCCCTCCAACTTGATTCTTCTCCAGGGTTTCCTATCTTGTATCACAGAACCATTGTCTCTACAGGTTGTTCAGACCAGAAAGCTTGCCTGGGATTCCTTCTCACTGTAACATCTCCCTCGTTCTTGCCTCCCCCACAGATACGCAACTCTCCTTCTGCTCATTTTAACCTCATGAGTTTCTCAAAGCCAACCATTTTCCTCATCCTCTCCTGACCCTCCAGTACAACTAGTCAGCAGTTATTTAGTTGCTATGTATCTGACAACTATGCTAATAACCTTTTACAAAGTATGTCATTTTGGATTCAGTAACTTATCCAAAGAGAAAATTCAGAATTCAAACCCAGAGCTGTCTGACTCCGTCCACCGAGTTATCTCAGCAATTACCTAACTTACCAAATCCTCTCCCCTCCCTAGAAATTCTATGATGTTCTCTTAGCATCTCTCTGTATCCACTTTTGATACCGCAGCAAGAAAAGTGTAGGTATTTAAAAAGTAAAAGTTTTCTTTTAATTTCAGACAGAAACTGTTAACCAATTCATAAACTTAAAAGTGATACATGGATATGGTAGAATTATAAGCACAGAAAGCCCTTTCCTTCAATGTAATTCAAATAAACTGGGTTTTGCATATCTGTGCAGAAAATTTAATAAGTATAAAGAGAATACATATAAATAACTTAAGGGCACACTATGTAACTCTTCTGTATAATATTTACACACTTAATATCGTTTTGGAAAAATTTTCTTATCCACGTGTATACAAATATATGTTAAAAATTACAGTACTCCACTGTTTAAATATAGTATTATGATTTATGTAACTAGTTAAAGGATATATGGGTTGTTTCCAAATTTTTGTTGTTCCAAACAAGGCTGCGATGAGCATCTTCATAAATATGGTTAGCAAATTATGTGAGAATGTCTCTAAGGAAAGCCTATGGCAATGGAGCTGGTGAGTCCAGGAATGCGTGCATTTCAAAATGAAGTAACATTTTTTTCACTTATCGAAATGATAGAAAACAGTTTGATAACAGTCAGTCTTAGAAGTAAAATGGGGAAACCTGTGGAAGCAATTAGGCAGAACTGAGTAGACTCTGCTTCCCCTACACGGTAGCCCCAGGGTGTCCCTCAACCCACTTCTCTCATGTTGCCTCTTTGAGCCCCAAAGTTGTGTGCGTGTGTGTATTTCTAAACAATTTTGTTAATTTTATTTCTTATACTAAACGGACTCATACATATTCTGTATATAGTAAATAAGGTTATAGGTGTATATTCTTCCAATCCATTCAGCTCTTTGTGTTTGTATCTTAGGGTAGATCTTTCATCGTAAGCAGCTCAAAATATTTTTCCTTGGGCTATGCTCATCACTGGTACTGGATTACTATTTTCATTTGCACAGTTAGAGTATTCTGATATTCAGAGAGGCTTACAGTTGCTTTGGCCCATTTCACAGATGTGGGGGTTGAGGTTAGGGGGTGTCAGGATCTGCTCTTCTGCATACGAGACTGTGGCAGGGTGTGCACTGTGGCTGTGCGGATGCTGAAGTGCCAGCCCAGTCTAACTTGAAGCAGAACCAGGGACCTGTTTGTTAAGACAGTTTTCCCTTTCACTACATTTTACATCCAGGAACACCATATGAAGCCTTTGTAAGTAGCTGATCGTTTACTGTATACATGGTTGTTCTGATGATCTGATTATGTCTATTTCTGGATATCCTCTGGTATTTGATGAACAATCACTACATCTAAGTAAAAAAAAAAAACAAAAAAAAAAAAACAAAAAACACTTCATGCCAAGACTACTGATTTTAGTTTTCTAACAGGCATCAAATTTCACTGTATTTTTATGTGAAACTCCCCTCACCTATTGAAGCTCAAGGTCCCCAAAGTGAGCTCTGGCACGTGCCATGCTCCATCCCCTACAAAAAACATAAAGAGTAATTTTTAACTCAGTGACATTTATTTACTGAATTACTTTCAGGTATGGTTTAGAAGGTGAAGTTACAGGTGTCCCGGCATGCAGCATGAAAGCAATGACAGTATTTTATGAGTGTAGTGATTTTTCAAGGATCTATTAAGAAGACTAATTTTAAGTCCCATGGATTAAAAATATATATTTCTCTCACATTTTCTAATACAAAGGATGTTAAACACATGTTCTTATATCTGTATTTATAATGTAATTATACATATACATGCACATACAATAGACACATTATACACACACACATACACACACACATACATGTACAGAGAGACACTACTTCAATCTCTCTACATTACACATTTTCTTTAGATAGAAGACATACACGGAGAATATGTGTGCCTCATTCTTTTAAAGCTAATATATTTCTGCTATATTCAATCATACCAGCCAGAAGCATTTGACTACTCTGAGGAATCCAAATATTCTGGAAATTCAATTTTTTTAATCTGTCTGGGGCAATAGATAAGACTCTCACAAGATCTTAAACGTAAAAATGATAGCAAAGCAAAAAATGTCCCATTCTCTGGCAGTGCAAAGAGACAGAGACAAAACAGTTTGACAGCCAACAGTTTGGGGATTTTGTGCATGGTTTAGAGGATAGCTATCTTTTTCAGATAGAATGGTGAGTAGCAACTTGGATAAATGCTTGGTGGGTGTATCTTAACAACATGATAGAAAGTCTTCCTTGAGAAAAAGCATCTTATTTATCACTAATTACTTTAGTATGAACAGCTTGCTCAAACACAAGCACATTTTTAAAGTAAATTTTCCTATAATACAAAACATCTCTTTAGGATATCTTGGGATAGGTTTTCTCAGCGTCCATATGCTTAAAACCAAGCCTACAATCTTTTATTTCTTTGATTCATTGAGCCAACAATGACAGAATTCAGTATGACAGATTCACATTTGTTTATGGGGTAGCTGCTCAAAATTTCCTGTCTTGTGAGATTACTTATAATTATAAAAATGATAAGCAGCCTTCTCTCCCAAATATCAATACACTTATAGATTTAATTAGAAAATAATTCTGATTAGAAATTTAAGAATCTCAAGAATTGTTTTCTGGATTACAGACTATTTCAGTTTGGTTTCAACCTACAAAATTTCTCTAGTTAGAAAAAATATTTACAAAACTAGTCTTTGAAATTTCAATAATCTAATCTAAGTTTTCCTAAAGTGCATCACACTAAACAAGAAACTAGCTACATGATCTGTAAAAGTGGTCTTTGGTTAAAGGAAAAAAGAAACGAGACATATTATCATCTCTCTTTGAAACATGCCAAGTACAGAAGAAGGATCTGAAAAGTCCGACAGCAAAGGGTACTTGCTTATCTTTAACTACAGTATTTCTTATACATGGAGACCACATCTCAAGGACTGAGTTTTCCAAGGAACACAACTTTGGGAATGCAAGTCTCAAGAATGCATACATTAACATGAATGTGGTCTTATAAAAATGATGACATTCAGGCTTTCAGTAAATACTAATTTTACTAATTGTTCTACTTAACAATATATTTTCTCCATCATAGCAGTTCTCATTTTATTAACTCCTTTTATTCTCTAGTTTCAGAATATACTTAACATTTTCTGTTTTTACGTTCCAGTAGAACATTTCATTTGGTTATTTGCTGTTACTGCTAATTATTTCTTTAAATTTCAGTGGGAAAAGAGTGATTGAAACTTCCCTCTACAACCTGTACAACTCACTTAATTTAGTTGCTTCAAAACCAGCGATCTATACATATCCTCATTCAGAATCCGGAACAGCCTGCAAGTTGATTTTAATGGGGGGAGGTTTATGCAGCACTGGGTCAGTCCAGACATGTAGGAATCCATTTTAAGGTCCTAGCCTGGCCACTGGGTAATAAGAAATCCCTCCTTTGATATTCTGATCTGGATCTTTTTGTCCCTTTTGATTTAAGGTAGAAACACGAGGCTGCAGAGATGCATTATTAAAAATGGGATATTTTCTAGTCATTTATTTTAGGATATTCTTGATTGCTTTGATCAAGTTTTATTTGTTTCCTTCAATGATTTCTGAGTTTTCCTTCAGTGGAAAGAAATGTCTTCTGTGATTATTCATAATTTCCTACCAATAGTGATAACTCACAATTACCACTCTCAGTGTTAATTTTAGGGAGTGACAAGCTTCCGTGCAGAAAACAGAAGGCAGACATCAGGTCAAGGACACTGAGATTTGGGAACAGCTTATTACAGCCTATTTACTTATCTAGAACTTCAAATTCACAACCTCTGTCTCTCTAGAAATCCACTATAACACAGAGTAAGAAATAAAAGAAGGTTTTTTTTTTTTTTTTTCAGGGATACGGGAACTAGTGCAAACCAAGTCACTTATACTGACTGCTCACCAATCTGGATGAAGGCAAAGCTCAAAATGACAGGATCATAAATCTCCTATTTGTCTTTCTACCCTTAAGTATGTCAGTAAAGAACCTTTCATGACATTGCTGATTCTTTGATCTCGCACATGACTGTTATGAATCGTTTTAATTTAATAATTATGCAATATGAGAACACTTTAAGGTTATAAATCTTGATTATACAAACACACTTAGAGAACTGGCATAATTTACATGATTAATTTAAAATCGTTCTGAGTTTCTTTAAAAAAATAAGATTGCTAACTACTGAGGAAAAGGCACACTTATTTTCCCACAGTTATTACAGTGTCTACATCAAGTGGATTTTAATAGCATCCAAAGTATGTGTATTAAGAAAATCATTTTTACTAGAAATAATCCAGATATCCACAGGTCTTTCATAGTTACAAAAAGAAATTACTAAGCAAGCAATATGATTTATTTTGAGTTTTAGCCACAATACTGTTTTCAGGAAAAATGCAAAAAATTACTGAAAAATGCCATTTTGAGATCTGTAACTATCTGGAACTAGAAAATCTTCACTAGGATATGATCTCAAAATACGTAGAATTCCTATTAACTTAAATGCAATTTTTATAGTTAGAAAGCATGTCTAATATCATCCCTGTAATTCATTAGAAAAAATTACCTTAATTTTTAGATTCCTCTTCTATTCAAATAAATATACTAAATACAATTGTTGCATTTGCAAGATAAGTTAAAAATGACTCACTATACTGCAAGCCTTATATTTACCACTTTTAAACAAAGTTATACCATGTAACCCATATAATTAAATTATCCAGAACAATTTCTTGTGCTTCCAGCAGTTTTTGGAATTACATAATCACAAAAGACTCATAATCTCTCATCCAAAAACCTACTAATCATGTCATAAATGGATATGGGGTCAAAGCTATTTATTTCCTAGAATATTAAAGGACTAAATTAGGTTCAAATTGTACAATAGGAACTGAATCTAAGAATAAACCAAGAATAATCATGTGCGATTCCAAGGTGCTTGGTTTGCCATTAAAATTCATTTGAATATGTATAAACCACTTGATATTGCACAGAAAAGTTAACTGTATAAAAGCTTCATGAAGGACCAAATTGTGTCATAGGTAGATAAAACAATACTATTTTATTTGCTTCTCTCTGATCTCCAATAATAAAAACTAGAAGTTACAGAAGTTCAAATAAAGGCAGAAAGGTCAAATTCAGCCAGAAAATACATTATTTCATTAAACATAAAAGACTACGTTATTTTTTCAAGTCAGTGTTCTATACTTAGAACAGCTTTAAATGGGTAAATACAGCTTTATCTTGCCAGGAAACACACAGGTCATTTTTTTCTCTCCCGAGAGAGACCCTAAGGCTGTATCTATGTCAGAATGTGGCATATGATTATTTCAATGGTTAACCCAAGCCAGAAAAAAGCAACCACATTGTTTTTGTCCTATTTTCACCAACTTTCGAGTCTCAATGAAATAAACACTAGCATTGTTTAGTAAAGGCTATATTACATCTACTTAGAAGTCAGATGTAACAATTACATGACAGGAGATTTTTCTCTTTGAGTTTACCTGGATCTATAATTTTCCCTCTCAAGCTGAGAGCAATTTCCCCAATGTTTACATGAAACGACCAGAATGTAAATACTAGAAGTCACACAGGCTGACACAAATGCAACAAACACAGCTTGAGGCATAAGCCATGTTCTCAGTAAGTCTCCATTTAGCCAGTATTCCTTTGGCTCAAGAGCAGTCAACTGCTTTTAGACAGTGGGAACATCTGTGAACATATGTACATAAAAACTGATTCTCTAGTGACTCACTCGTATTATTGGGGGAGGAGCAGGGTTTCAGAGCTAGGCTGTATGGACATTCCACTGAATATTCCTGATTCAAGCCAACCCAGGACTTAATTTTAAGTCCATTTTGGTTTATCAAGAGTTTAAAAATCTTAGTACAATTTGAATGAAACTGACAGATTAATTGACTTTAGAGGAGCACAGACATCGACCCACAATTGCGCACATCTTGTTGCTATTCCCAGTCCAGGAACACAGCTGATAAGCATAAGAGATCTATGCGTTTCATCTGTCCATGAAGACTTCAATCACTGAAACTTAATAATCATAGCACTGTTCCTTTTCTCTGTAATTATTTTGGGATGGTCCTCATTTTAACACGAAAGTGATACGTAAGGAGTAAAACAGGAGGGGAGAAATCAACGAACTTCACATGGAGCCACTGGCTTTAATTGGTGCATGCTGTTTGAATCTGCTATGCTGAGACCTCAGCCATAAACGAAGAAGGAGAAAGCAGCTTTAAGGAAAAGAGGAGACAGTCACATAAAGAGAAAAAATGCGACACAACTGGATCTTTCTACACAAGCAAACAAATAAACATGTCAACAAATAAAGGTTAAAAGTCATGCAGTAAAGATGAATATTTATTAGCGGTATCCATTACTTTCCTTATTCACAAAGACTGTCCTAGCTAGGTAGCGATGTAGTAACATCAAAACCAATTTAAAGTAATTCAGTAAAAGCATATTTAAAAATTACATATATGTAACTGGTAAAATGGAAAAAAAAATTTTCAGGCTTAGCATGGAAAACTAAAATCAACGTCTTCGATGATCTCCCCAGTTAATTTTGATTTTGTTTAAGATTTGGCCAAAGGTCAAGTAATAGGCACATTTATCAATCAATAGTAATAGTACTTGTCATGCAAATAGGATTAGCTAGCCGTATTTCCACATGCAGCAATGTAGGAGTTCAGAGTTCTGTGTCACAAATTACAATAAAACCTGGATCTCCTGTTTTTTTAATCACAATTTTTGCTTTTTGTAGTTAACTGGGGGTTAACAGCATTTTATCACTTAGAGTATTTCTATTAATTAATAAGGTTGGAAAAGCTCATCTATTTTAATAGTTTTAAAACTTTTTCTTAGAGCAGAACTATTTCGTTTAAGGAAAACATCTAGAATTTCACTAGCCAAAGTAAACAAATGCAGAGTTTCTACAACTGAAAGGGAGTAACAGGTGATCCTCCCCAAACCCCCTCCAAGGAGTACTTTCATCTCCTTAATCGAGTTTATACCTTTAGCGCTGAATGAAGTCAACATAAAGTTAATATAAATACAGCTTGAAAATAATGGTGTTGCTTGTTTTCCTTACTTCATTCCTATGGAAACTAAGACAAAGAGGTATGCAATGGCTCAATCGCTTTGCTCATCTGCTCAATGATGTCTCCTCACATTTCTTGACTTCCAAGGCCATCTTCCCTGTCACCATCCTCTATTTCTCTCTCTCAGAATTAGGAAAACCTAAACCCTGCACATGAAAGAATTTATTCGGGGTTAACTGGGAACTCTCCTTGAAGCATGAGGCTTCCTTATACGGTTCACCAGCTAAAAGCTGCGTGGACGGGACTCGGTGTTTTCCTAATTCTGTGGTCAGGGATCGATCGACACTGTTTACCAAAGAAAGGGTCCTTGAGCATCCCAACGTAAAGTTTAAGTGTTGTTAAGCTGTGGAAAGAGGATAGTTCACGGAGAACTCAGATGGAATGTTAATATGCAAACTTTTGTTACAGAGGAAAGGTATGAATAATCATAAGAAAATAGATTTTAAATGTTGTGGATTTCTTTTTGGGCAACACTGAGGAGGCTGGCTAACTACCGTACATTACACAATGAAAAGATTTCTTCTAAAATGTCCTTCAGGGTTTTTTATGAATAGCCACCACTCTTCCCTCCATGCCCTGCCAGGAACCACATTTTTTTTTTTCATTTATAAAACGATGGGGAAGGGGAATGGATTTACTATGTTTCTTCTAAGCCCTAGAACTCTTGATTCTATGATAACAGGTATATAGTATCACAACTGACTGCGGCGAGGTACAGGGGATCATTTGATTAATACTTACATTTCTGAGAACTAGTATTTGACAGCTGTTTTCACCTAGATGTGATGAGAATTTTATCTTAAAATACGGGACTTTATTAACACTTTGTAGACAGACTATGTGAGCTATTTTCTACAACCCATATGTGAAGCTCTACTTCATTCATAAACTGTAAGTATTACTATTATCATGATTAAACTTGCTGCTCACCTGCCAAATGAATCGTGTCCACTTGATTTGACTACAGGACTTCTAGAATCCTGTTCCTTTCCATTTCTTCTACATACACCCCCAAATAATGGTGGGGAAAAGAATGCCTTTTACATATTAAGATGGAAATTTCTCTTGTTTGGTTCTGATGTTACATACCTTCCTTAATTATACTTTGACTGTACTTATCTGGTAGTATCAACAAACACTAGCAACAAAACAACAATAATAGATAGCATTTTTGAGACCTTCCTCTGTGTCAAAAATGATGTTAAGTACTTTATACATTTTATCTTACTTATCGCTTAAGACATTTTTATAGAGATTACGATCATGGACAGACAGGCAAGACTTGAACCTGGGTATGCAGTACTCCACCTCCCATGATCTTTACCTCTGTCCCTCCTGAACTGCATCCTGGGCGGCTGCAGTACCAGTGCAATGCTGACATTCTTGAAACTTAATACTGAGAACATACAGAATGATTCTCACCTTAGACCAGTCACCCATCCGCCACACGTAGCATTTGGAGTAATCCTCACAGTCCTCAGCCTCCCTGGGTCTGGTGGAGAGGACGCATTTCTTTCTAGGGTTAGTACACCTCACAGTCCGATGACGTACGCCTTTGCCGCACTTCACTGAACACTGGAAGATAACATCAGATGGTGAGGATACAGTTGGTGATCAGGAGATAGAGACTGATGATCAAGTGATGTTAGGAATTGGTTCTAATCACCTCTTATAAGCCTATCACCCACCTAACAGTCAGAATGAAGGGTAAGGATGAGGATGAGGAGGACACCAGGCTATGGCCCTGCATCAGAGGTCAGATGGATCTTAGAGCACGGTGCTAGAGGCGAACAGGTTTCAGGAACAAGGACCAATACTACAGAGAGTCATGTAACACGGGGACTGTTTATGAAAGACAAGTAATAAACAACAATCGAAATGTAAAATACTAAATCTGATGGACATCACCTTTTTACATATAAGGGAATTCATTTTATTTTTGCTCAGATTTAGTTTGTTTTAGCCTTAAGAAATGTTTATGAAAAAATGACAATGTCTAAGAGGTCATTTCTCACAGGCTTTCCTTAAAGCTAAAACAGGGAAGACTTAGCAACAGCAAAACAAATAGTTTCTTTACATAATTATATACCCCTAGAAATCATCATCCTAAGTGGCTGTATGAACTGAAAATACAACTCAGTTCAAAACATTTTAGTGCATCTCATGAATAACTGATGCCTGACTGACGATGGTGATGTAACAGGTATGAAGCATCTAAGATGCAACTGACCCTCTCATTTACACTTAAATGCTCCCCACTAAGGAATATGTATAAAGCTTCCCAGTTTTACAGAGGCAAGCGTCTATAAGCATCTGGACGCAGGCACCAAAACAGCACTGGACAGAGAGGGGAGAGGCAGGGAGGGGTCAGAGACGGTGAAGCTTGAAAATCTAATTCATACGTGTATCTGAAAAAGGTCCAAAGAAAGAATTGCAGGTATGCATTTAGCAATGACGTAGTGTAGGAATAACCATGCAGATTTCAGCAATTGTCTTCCTGAAAACTTAAGCATAGAACTCATGAGATTTTAAATATAAAAAATTTTGCACAAATGAGCAACCGTCTCAGAATTTATAGTTCACACTTAAACACAGTGAGCTTCAAAGTGGACTACATGTGTGATTTGGCATTTCAGCATTCACATTTTTCTTTTTTGCAACTGAAACTAACCCTGATCCATAGAGTCAGTTTTTAAATTAAATCAAAACAGGAGAGAGTTTTTAATTGGTACACTGCATAGAGACATATTTCTCCCAGCTGGTGCCAAAAATCTGATTGGTAGAATATTTCTGCTCTATGTCCTCCTGAAGAGTTTATGAAAGTGTTCTGGTTAACTCTTCAGTTTGGTTAACTGAAAGTTTATGGTTAGGCTGAAGATAGGGTATTTTTGTGTCTCTGATGTTCACATGACTCTTGTTTCCACATAGAACTCATCCATTCTGATGTAAAATTGAACAGTTCATTCTCAAAAGTATACATAAATGAAGAAGAATCTATTCAACAGCAACGTGTAGCTCTGAAGAGTCAGACAAGAGAAAGTTACATTGTTTGCTAGTGTGTCTTTCAGGAGTTGGGTTAACTGAAGAATATTCCTAAGCCTCATTATTGAAGCTACTTTATCCTCAATTTTCAAAAGAATAGCTTCCTACGGCAACCTAGCATTTTCTATTTGTCACTTCTGACATCCTAGCTAATATTCTGAAGTTGAGCATGTGTATGCTTTTGCTCCTGGTGTGTGTGTGGGCCTGTGTCTTTGCACATGTGTATGAGACTACAATGTCGAGGTGGTGGTGTGTGCCTGTGTGTGTAGCCACGTGCTCACCTAAAACGCTTCAGAGCAGCTAGTCAATACAAGACTGGTGCTAATTATTAGGTGAAGACACGTAGCATGATAAGAGAAAATAAGCATGAGTCTGGCATGGAACACACCTGCACGGTACACGCTACAAGCTGGTGCGTGTATGGTGCAGTGAGTTGGGCAGTGTTGGGTTCAAATCCCAGCTCCAACACTTAAACAGGCTTCTGGCTAAACCATTTAATTTCCCTGAGCCGCAGTATGAAATGGTGAAACTGTTAACTTTTTTGCATTAGTAATTAAATATAAACAAGGTACTAAATGTGAATTAAAAACAGAACCCCTGCTCACTGGAAATGACTGTTAAGGGTTAATGCCTTCTCTTCTCCTTTCTCTTCTAAACGTTCAGGGATATACAATGAGTCAGGTGTGTACTTTCTTATGTGGCCACTCAAGGGTATACTCATGGCACACAAATAAAAAGCTGGATTCTAAAATGAACACAAAATATGCTCTTGATTATGTTACAATATTTAAAGAGCAAATGTCTGTTTTTTTCCTACTTTCAAAATTATTTATAACGGATGTATTCCTTTTATTACCAGGAAAATCAATAAATGGTATTAAAAGTTCCATGCAGAGATACTCTGAATGGGATACAACACGACCTTACACAGGCTGAGAGTCAGGAAAGCAGGAGGAAGCGGAGAAGCCGTGGGGCGGGGCGCGCACCTCGGACCACACGCCTGCCTCCCACACGGTCATGCAGTCCTGGCCCTCGCAGCGCTGGGAGGAGGCCGGCTTGGGCCCAGCGCAGTCCCTCTCCCGGGCTCTGATCAGGGTTCCGTTGCTCAGCTGCTGGGTACAGGCCACCTGTCTGCTCTGCATCCCTTTTCCACAAGTTCGTGAACACGGGGTCCATTCTGTCATCATCCATCTGAGAGCAAAGCAAGAGTCACGGAAAGAAGTTGGAAGATGCTGCTTACTGGGTATTCGACATGATGCCTGGAGGCAGCAGAGTGTTACGCAGTAAGTTTATACCTTTTTTTTTAACCAGCATTTGAGTTTCTCTGAGACACCTATGCCTTCTATTGCTTTGAATTCCCCGCATGTCTCATCTCAGGGCCCTGCTCTTATTACAATCTCAGAGGATATACAGGATTCCGTCCCCGTCACGCTGCTGGCTCTGCCCGTTCCTGCGCATCAGGCTGCCACACTGAGGGACCTAACAAGGATGAAACTGCTGACATGTGTGAACTGTTCCTATTCTTTGTGTCTGAAATCTTCAAATAACCCCCACGGGTTAGGTACTACAACTATCATGGCCATTTACTGAAAGGGGAACGGAGGCCAGGAGAGAAGTAGTAACTGACCAAAGGTCACAAGGTTGTAGAGTCAGACACCGAAATGAGGCTGCAGACGACCTCACACGAGACACGTGCCGGTATCAGCAAGCTGAAAGGAGACTGCGTGGAGAAGGCCCACTTACCTGGGGCAAGTAATCCCTAATGCCTGATGCCCGTCACCTGTCACCAGATTTGTGTCTGGGACACACCCTCCAGGTAGCCAGAGACGCTTCATGAGGCTAGCCGCTATCCGGCTGCAATGTGATCAAAGCCATTGAAGCGACAGGCTCAGAGGGCTACACGCCAAGTGACCTCACTTCAGAGGTCCTCAGGACTCCGACATTATCCTTGGATTTCACTGATTCAGCTAATTCATATTTGAGTATTTGAGTACCTAGATGAAGATCCTTTTTCCAAATAATTATTGGGGCAGTGATACAGATATCTGTGTCACTCCCATTTCTAATGAGCTGGAATCTACCCTAAGGATCACTCATTCAAACACCTCCCCAAATTTATTTCAGGAAGGAACCAAGGCCTACGTATGCCAGAAAAACGATTCATGAAATTTGATCTTTGTATGATTCCTGTCAATAAAACCCTCTCTGCCTTTCCCATTTGGACAACCTTACAGGGGGATCTAAATCCCCCACTAAACTATCTGCACCATCCTATTTTCACGCAGTCCAGGGCACTCCAAAGCCCTGAGCATAATTCTGGTTTCCTGACTAGCTGTGCACTTTCTTGAAACAACACTTAACAGCCATTAAGTTTCCCTTTTCTCATTTGTTAAAGTGTTTATAACTATATGGTGTGACATACAATAGGCACTCAGTATGTAGTATATCCTATATATATATATAAATATAGTATATTTACACTTGGTTTATTCTTACTCATATTTCTCTGTTTTCATCTTTCACGTGTGTAGGTAATAAACCAAATGCTCAGCTTGTTCCCCAAACACTTTGTATTTTCACCCCATGGCATTTGTTCGTGGAGTCTCAGCTGCCTAGATCATTGACAGCCAGGTCCAAGTCCCTTCCTCCCTGAGGGGCTTCTCCACCCCACCCACGCAGATGGTGTTATCCTCTGCCCTCTGTCACCTGGCCTGCGGCACTCACACAACGCTTGTTAGATTATCCCCTAGGGATGTAGAGGGGCTCCCCGGCTACCTACAGAACTTGAACTTCCTTTCCTTAGCGGTATATAAGCTCTTCAAAGGCAGAGGTCAATGCCTTATTCCTCTTTGTATCCATAACATTTTTTCACCTAATAGCTTGTCCTTAAACATTTCCTCAAATGGAAATTGTCTCTATGTTTTACAGAAATAGCCTCAATGCTTTCAAATTTCCTTAAACCCAAATGTTCCTGGAAGTTTTCTAAAGTTTGAGAATTCATATTCCCACGCAACCTAGTTTTCTCATCCGTACAACAGCTTAATCCTAAACGAGTCTATGCTTCTGTTTCTGAAAAAGAAAAAAAAATCACGATGACATTTGCATTCTGGTATTTGCCTCTAAAAGAGCTCTTATCTACTAGACGGTGGAGGCTGGTGCTTACCTACCATTTTGCTTTGCAGTCCCCTAGTGGCTTTTTCCTAAAGTGAATATTCATCTTACAAATTTAGTTTAGCTTCTGCTTCATCTTTCTGCACAAGGATAGCTATAAGCACAATATAAACCCATCTATACGCCTTTCCCCTCAACTAGGGAACCCACCATGGAACTATAATGTACACTACTGAAAAGAGAAGTATTTGTAATTTCATGACATTTCAAATTTTTTAAATTAAATAAATCTTAGAGATCCTTAGTATAATGACAAAAGTTACTTTTTTATTCCTTGGAAAATTGCTAAAACATAAGAACAAAAAAATAAAATGTAATGAGAGAAAACATCTTGTACTTTAGAATTAATCTAATTTGGAATTATCTCATTTCCTTATCTTTAAGACTCTTCCTTCAAAATATTTACTTGCGCATCAGTATACTTTATATTTGGAACATGGACTACATCAGGCCGTTCGGGGACTTATTCGATAACTGTGAATAGTGATGAGCATGTTGCTTCCTAGGGTGGGGGCAAAGAGAAAGCAGGAGAAACGAAAGTTGTGCTGTGCCAGTAAGTCTTGGAACGTGCTCCTGTGATGACCCCTCATAATCGCCCACGTCCTTTCCTTACTTTCCAATATTTTGGTTAACCTCACTGACACTGCTTCTTGGTGATTCAAAATATACTGCCTCCTTTTCCGAGGGAAGGAAGATAATAATCTCTAACAAAAAGACTTCCAGTCTCCAGCTGCAAAAATTTCTCACTCAGAAATGTATCGACCTTTTAAAACTATTCCTTTTCCCGAGTCATCATCAAGGCATAGCCCCCTTGATCACTGAGGTCAGTGAATCAACAATAAATTGCATGTACTATACACGCTGATTCTTCACAGACCAACTTAGGAAGTGACAGATATCGTCTGGTCCTCAGATCCAGCTCATTCAAGGTTCCTGACAGACCAGAAAATGCCACTGCTCTTTTCCTGGAAATGGGAAAGCTACAGGGTATATAAAAGAAATGGTGGTTTTGAAATATTTTAATAAATTATTTAACACAAGATAAATCAGCATTTTAATGTCTATTGAGAGAGATAAAAAAGGGAAAGATAATTTTTAGGAATAGTAATAACCAAAAAATCCAGTTTTTTTTAGCTGACAGTGCAAAAGCTAAAACCCTGCTTCTGTGTCTGTCCAGCACTGAGTGCAAAAGACCCAAGGACCTGACTGGAGGCAACAGTCTTCCCGTAGGTCAGCCTTCCTGTGGATTACTACCCTGCCTTATCAAAACAGTTCCTAGTTCACCTGCTTACGGAGTTAGGATGAAAAGCACACAGCCAGGCTGCAGCAGCGGCCGGAACATTATTCTAAATATTTTTATGGACTCTTTTCTTTTGCACATTCTTTTACATATCATTCTTCTGGTCTTTAGAAGCAGATTTCTCCCTGCGAGGCGGAGGGGAGGATTGTTAAGAGTAGGAATGTAAAGGAAAGAAAAAGTAGAGCATTGGTTTTTGAAAGCTTAAAGACAGGAGTCTAAAGAAAAGCAAGTCTTGAAATTCCAGCTTTGGAAAGGAAGAAAAGATTTTCCAAATTCTTTTAAGCTCTCGTTAACATAGCACGGGCCAGATCTGGAGGGCTTAACAGTTGAGTTTTGCAATAAGCCAGAAATAGAGGGAACTGGAGATGCAACGCTACATCTGAAGGGGGAAGGCGGGGGCGGGGAGAGAGGGAAACCAGAACTGAGCGTTAGTTTGCATGACACTAATTCCCAGAGATTATTGCAGATAGAAAAGCCTAAAGATAGTTAATTGGCAACTCGGTTGCTTTTCCTCCTTCCACTCCCCATACATGGCGGTGGAGGGCCAGGAGGAAGATTTTATTAGCTAAAGACCCCTCCAAAGTGACAGAGTCTCTACGTATCCCGGTTGCAGGATGCAGACATTCACCGTGACTTCGGCAGGAACTGCTGGGCGAGATCAGCTGTCTGACTCCCTAAGAACTCAAAACTGCAGGCTAACTCACTGAGCCTCAACACGGCTCTGAGCGCCAGCACAGAATAAACGTCCCTGTCTCTGTATTCTAGAGGAGTCAGTCCAGCCTCACGCTCTCTTTTTGTCATTCTAGCCCTAAAAGTTTTGAGGACTTTTGACGCTGGGGCTTAGTCTCACCCGAGCCCAACATTAAGTTTTATATGAAAGCTCAGAGATTTCTCAGGAGCCCTGGGACAGAAGCCACTGTGCATAGCACCGCTGTGAGCCCGCACCCAACCACACGAAGGTTCCGTTCATTCGTCTCTGCCGGTTACTAAGGCACAGCCGTCCCTCTACACCCCTTTAAGCTGCTCAGCACAGCTGTTCAGGGCCCTACTCATGAGTTTCTTGTCTGCTTTATTGCTTCTTACTCATTGGAGAAGTCAGACAGGATTGAATCCGGTGATCAGCGATCAGGAATTGAACAGTTTGCACTGGGTCTCTGGGGAGAGGAAGCAAGGATCTAGCCTTGGGGACCACAGGGACCACCTGTCCCGCTGCTGTGCAGGGGCCTGGGGCCTGGCCAGTCCTGCTGTAGTTTATACCACCACTGGCAAGTCCTTACACACCACGTTAGAGAATGAACAGCTAAATTCAACCAAATAACTAGGTTTTTGAAGAGGTGGCCAACAGGTTATGACATAATTTTAATTATTCTCCCTCCCATCCAACTAGGGGTTGTTTTCACACTAAGGACAGCAGGTGAAGTTGAGGTCAACCCTTGCCTTGTTTCTCCCACACGCATTCCATCACGGTGATTACCTTGCTTTCTTAGACCTCACTTATTTAAAGCCTTACATTTTGGTACGTGTTTGTTGCATTGTTTTTAAGGAAATGTAGTTTTGTTAGGAGTGGCGGGGCAGGAGTACCTTGTCTGGCATGGCTGCTCATTGCACTTGCGAATCTGAGGCTCAGGCTTAGTTAAGTATTTGCATTTCTTGTTGTCCACAATGCTGATATTTTTGTTCATGATTTTTGTGCAAGACACCGTTGTCTTTCTTTCGCCTGAAAAGAGCGAATAAACATACAAAGAAATGTTATTATTGGCCTCTGTGTAATGGATTTAGGAGGTATTCCTAGCCTTGTAATGTTCATATTTTAAACAAATTTTAGGTTAGAACAATCAAGATGATATTATTTATAATTTAGTTAGCAAAATATACCTCTAGGCTTGAGGAAGATAAATGGTAATTTTTTTCCCTTGTTAGAAATGAAATGGCAAGTTTTGTAATACAAAGGGGTTGTGGGAGCATACGTTGACAAGATGTTAATTAAGAATTTGCTGTAAAGAACGGTGCCGTCTTTTAGTATTCACTGGTGGAAAGCTGTTCTTTGTATAAAACCTACGTGCCGTCATGAAGGCACATAAATGTGCAGCTAAACATAAGTGGACACTGCATCATCCACCGCATGTCATCCAGGCCCTGTGGGGGGCTCTGAGAAGCAAGCTTATTTTAGTATACCTCAGACCCTTATTCTTGTCGCTTCTGGTAAAGACCCCAAGAATTCCAGAAATCCTTGTTTTCTAACGATTGTCAAGTTCTCTAAGAAAAGCCATGGGATTTTTCCCATCTTCCTCAAGATTTAAGAAAACTGGCTTTTCTCCTTTCTCTGATAGGAGAAGATAAAGTCTGATAAGAGGAGGCAAAAATGACTATTTGTATGTTGTATTCATTTGGCTTAGAGCCTACAAACACACTTACTTTGACAACACTTTTATTGTCTCATCTTACACCGTGTTGATTCTGTTTCTCTAAAAAAGCCTAAGTATCTATACAGGAGTTAATAATCTAACTTAACTTGTTTGACATTATAAAATAATTAAATCAAACAATAATGTTAAACCCAGACAGGTCATGAAGGATTAAGAACAAAAAAAATCACAGGTCGTTTGGGTCACTATTGAAGGGCCCATTAGTTAGGGTCCTATGACTACCATGCAATGATAATTAGAAAGCTCGGAGCATTCATACTGGTCATGCCAAATAGGACAGCCTGGCTTGTGGCAGAGAGGTCGTTATTTAATTAGCAGAGAAGGATGCTGGCACCAAGAGAGGAGGACAGAAAGGATGTAGAGAGAGAGTTACTCTGAATCATTTTTTATTATCTTTGACTTTGACTTGAGAGGGAGGGGAAAAGACAGTCAGGTGGCCAAGTAAAAGGCAAAGGAACAGGTAACGGTTCAGGAACTTTCCTTGATTACCCTCTCACCATCTGACTGAGCAGAGTCCCATGACAATTTGCAGTATGAAAACATGACCACATCTCTATATGTATGTGTGTGGATTGACAGTTATGTCTGTGGTTACTGCACGTTATATTAAAACCATTTAGATCTTTAGTGCCATCTTCTAGCACAGGCAGCACAATGCTGGTCAAATTCTTTTCTGTCTCGAGAATCCCAGGGTTCTGGTGCGATACAACTTGTTCTATGGGAGCTCAACACAGACAAGAGCGCCAAGCAGGTATAAGGCCCTTTCCCCTGAGTGGGAAAAGGTATGCCTCCACCCAGGACCCCATGGCACTCTGTGGAGTGTGCACCAGAGGGCCAACAATGGGGAGGGACTTGAGATGGACATCCAAGCAGAGATTAATGAAAGGTGGCCCTCAGGGCACAGAGATTAGGAAGAAGTCATGCCCTCTAGGCAGGTCAATTAGAAAAGAGCGCTCTGTTCTCCATACAGAAGCTTCCCTGCAACAGACGACATGGCTTGGAAAATGGAGCACGGGCTGAGTGGCAGCCCCTGGGCCAAGGACTCTGTGCAGTGCACCAGCTGCCTAAATGATGTAACAGCTATGCCTCTGAGCACCGCCAGCCTGACCTGTGCACTAAATTGCAGAGAAAAGGCAAATTTACATGCCCCAGGCTATTGCTTGGTAGTTCAAGAAGGGTGGAGTGAGGCATTAGACTTCATCATAGTTGCATTCAATACCCACCAACTTCAAATAATTTTCAAACAAGCTGCTGGAGAAGCAGAAATGACTTCTAATGTTAATTTTCCTTCACAGGGAAAACTGGCCTTACAAGGTAGGAGTTACCTAAATGTGAGAATTTGGGAGGTTTCTGGTCAAATTCCACTTAGTTTCCTATGCTTCAGATACTCCGTTTTGACCGGATGCATATATCAAATAGATGTCACACAAATTTTGTATAATGCTAACATATGTAAGTATTATTTCTACATGACAATGATGCCTACCTAAGAGTAGGGTTAAAATGTTATTTTTATGTAATATAAATGTTAGTTTTAAAATCTAATTTAAAACCTCTAATTTAAGACACTCACTTACAGAATAGATGTAGTTGTCTAAACTAATTTAAATTTAAATTTTGCCAACTACAGCACAAAAAGATGACAAAGAGTCAATAACCAGAAAGCTTTTGTTGAACACGAATGCAGTCACAGAATGAATGACTTGAGCTAATTATACCGTATTCTTTGCTCTCCTCACAAAATATCTAACCTTAGTTATGTTAGCCCAGAGCTAACATATTGAGCTATTGAAAAAAATCTTGTAAGTCCTGATGTATCAAAAGGGATACAGGTATTGGCACCGTTTCAGGAAGCACCTTACTGGGGCTCTAAAAACACATGGAGGCCTGTAAGTATGAACTGGGACATCTCCATCTACATTGGAGCAAAGACGCTCACATCATAAGTTTTTTGGCAGACGGAAGACGCTTAGCCCTATTTTTTAAAAATTTCATTGAAGGAAAACAATAGAATGAAAAAAAATCTAATGCTCAGCTATAGACACATTATGCCTATGAAAATGCAACCAAGCTCTTAAAGCCATATGGAAATGTTATTGTTTGATTTTTTTCTTTTATATATTTTTATGTCCCAGCCAACTCAGGAAATTTCCATTCTAGCATCTAATAGCAGTATTTATAACACATCCAATACTGCGGAACTGAGGGATGAACAGAAAGTGATGAAGTAACTGGCCTTCTGCCTGAATCCTGAGTAGCTGCAAGCTGTTGACAGTGTATTATTTGCTTTACGGCTATTAACTTCACTTCTGGGTCATTCTCATTAAACCAGTATCGGGGAAATCTGTTTTGATGTTTTGAACTTAATTATAAATAAAATACAATAACCATTATGCATTCATCTTAATACCAAATATGGGCAAAATCTGAAAAAAAAAGTAATTTTTATTTACTGATTATTTTTTTGTTCTCTAAAGACACTTAACAAAGACTAGATATTGTGTTGTGTTCCTTCTTTTCCAATCTCAGAAATAAGCTGATACTTTTTTCAATGCTCTGTATTTAACTAATGAAATGGGTATTTTAAATAAAACTATTATGTATTCAGGTAGATCACATTTCTAGAACCTGCATCATAAATGTTGAAACACCCTTGAAAGTGAGTTCAGTGTTTTGATGTATTGAAATTCTCTATGTTATTGGACATTCCAAACTTTTAAAAAATATTTACTTTTCAATTTTGAAATAATTATATATTCACATATACTTGTGAGAAATAAGAGGTAATCTGAATACCCTTTATCCAGTTCCCCACAATGGTAATGACTTGCAAAATGACAGTACAATATCACAATTCACAACCAGAACACAGAAGAGTTACAACATCACAACCAGAACACTCATACTGCCAAGATGCGCAATCTTTCATTCCCCACAAGAATCCTTCCAGGTGCCCTTCTATAGTCACACCTGTTTCCCCCTCCCATCCACCAGTCAGCCAGCTCTGGCAACTACTAACCTGTTCTCCATTCCTATAATGTTTTCATTTCAAGAATGTTTTGAAAACGGAATTACACAGTGTTAACTTTTAGGGACTGACTTTTTTTCACTGAGCATAATCCCCCTGGAGGTTCGAACATCTTCAAGGTTGTATCAATTGTCTGTTTCTTTTTATTGTCAGCTAGTAATTCCTGCTCTGCACAGATCACAATTTGTTCAACAATTTACCCACTGAAAGGTGAAGACACTCCAAGCTGTTCACTAAAATTGTGGAATTCTATAAGAAAAAGACCATATGTATTAATTTGTCTTTATATTTTTCTTTTTAAATTTTTATTTATTTTCTATTGAACTAACAATGACCAGCAAGTAATTGAATCCCAAGCAAAAATATTTTAATGAGGAAGAAGGTCTTATCTCCAAGAACTTCTTAGAGATATGTAAAATGCTGGTTATTTTTTAAGCATCATTTTTTAACTTGAACAACTTCTAAAGTCATGTCATGTCAGTTACTTTGTAGCCATCATTTACATTCCTAGAAAATATTTTTCTCTCAGGGTTTGGACTTAATATTAAAATGACTATTTCATTTTTTATTTTAATGAAAAAATTGTGTTTGATATTATTCATAACATCCAGTAAAGAATCCAGTTTGATCTTGTCATTTCCACATACACAAATATTTTAATGGGATCCCGTAACTTTCAAGTTAAATGTAACCTGAGTGTTAGCGCAACACTCAAGGACCTTCATGAACTAGCTTCTTCCTACTTTTTTGGTCAAATAATTTCCCACAGCCTGATCCTCTTATTTGGCACCCTAATAAATATTTTTGCTAACCTCAGTGCCTTTGCACCTATGCATTTTCCTGGAAGGCTTTCTCCAGCTCTCCTATCACTCTGTATAGTGTTTTTATTATTATCTAACCCCTCCTAGATGGACAGTAAATTCTCTAAAACCAGAAAACACTCATCTTTGGATCATCCAGCAAAAGTGAGAGCACAATCAGTATTGGTAAAGGAATCAATGAATGAAATATAAACATGTAATTCAAGCCCAAGTACCTTCTGTACTAAGAGGTTCATCTCAACACTGTGCTTCCTAAGATGGTAAAAAAAAAATCTGCAAACTAAACGATTAATTATGGGGAATAACTATACATGGCAAATCCAGTACATGGATTATCATTTATGTGTTAAAATTCAAGTTTATGAAGAGTTTACATTAATATAAAAACGCTCCTATTAATTTAAGTAAAGAAAGAACAATACAAAATTGTATTAACTATCACTGAAACAAAATAATGCAGAGAAGAGAAAAAAATAAATTCCGGTGCATTTTCTTTGGCTAACAACATTTATTTTGGTACATGCCAAGTGCCTTTGAAAATGGAAAAACAGAAATAAATGGCACCCTTAGTGAGATACAGGCATCCGTATACTGAGGCCCAGGGGCCTGGATGCCTCCAGAGAATCTGGTCATGGATAAGGAAAGCCATGCCGAGAGGGTATCGCGGTACCAGGCTGACAGCGTGAGAGCTGTAAGCTGGCAAGATGTGGAATAATATGAAGAACGTGGAATGTTAACTTATTTTTTCCCCTTCAGATCATATCTATTTAGGTTTCATAAAAGCATGTTTAACTCTTCATTTATTTCAAAACAGGTTATTAAATTTGGGGGCCCTCATTCTAGGTTTTATTTCATCATTTCATCTACTAGATAAAAGTTAAGTCCTAGAGTAATGTGGTTACTGCATATAGTATGTGGAATTTTGATTCCACGTGAACCCTGCAGATACTATGGTGTCAATGACACACTGATGCCTCTGAAGACCAAGACCATTTCTAATAGTCTTCTACGTCAAAAATCCCCCTGTATTCACTGACTCACACTTTCGAGGTGTCAAAACAAATTTATAACATTCCTTCAAAGATTTTTAGATATTTTAGAACACCAATGCAAAGTAAACAATTATTTCACAAATACATTTTAAGATGTTTGAAAATAAAAGGAGTAGTATCAATGGCCAATGCTAACGTGCAAAATGATATAGCCATTCAAATTTTTCTAGAACTATGATTCAAATTGTGATGAAAAGAGGACATATGTTAAACTGTTGGAAATTTTACTTGAGATCACCAGCACTGTTGGATATTTAAAAATAGTATTTCTCTTAGAAGATATTTTTATATCTTAGGCTTTACATAGCTTATAATAACTGGTATTAATAAATTAATAGAAATAGAAATAAATTAACAGAAAACTTAGTTTGGAACACTGATGTAAAAGATTATGATAATAAAAATTTAGCTACGACACTTGGTGCCTTTTTAAAATGTCTTTTGCCCACTTACTACTGCAATGTAATGTCTTACAACTGAACTCAAAAATAATTTATGTCCAACATTGAAATTTTATACTTTCCTATGATATTTTATTTGCTATTGCTTAGTATATTCCTGTCAAGTGGATAGAATAGTGCTTTTATTCCTCTTTCCTGCTGAAGATAAATTCTGCACGAGTCTGTTTCCAATGTTCTGTGCTTTGAACTTACTCTCATTTAATTCACGAATATGCTGAAAGATTACAAAGCTCTTTCTGGCTATAAAATCGACAAAACAGGGTCAGAAATGATGCGATTCTTGAAACTCTGTCCATCCACTTTATTTATGAACTGCAAAGGAAAATAATATCCAAATGCCCAGAAATATTTTGGCATTGAAATGAATATATGTCCTATTAACATAGTCAGAGATAATTGAAAACTGTTGACTAAACAGAATGGAACAGATTGGAGAGAGAAGGTCTATTCAAATGCAAATCATATAGAGGTTGCTTATATTTAGGACTATTTTATAAAATCAGCCATTTGAAATAAAAATAAGAACACATCTAAATTCTCATTTAACAGATTAAATAAAACATCTCTCTGAATCCAAAGAAAACCTATATAAGTCTCTAAGGGGCACGCTGTATTTTGTTGAAAGAAATAACACGAAAGCCCTGAGCTGCTCTTGAAGGATGTACATGATCCGGAGGAAATAAGACTTGAACTCAGGAGCCCTGGATTCTAATCTTGGCTCCACCCCAACTGGGTGTGTGACCTTGGGAAGTCTCTTAATCTCTAAGCACTTCAATTTTCTTATGTTAATAATAATGACGAAGTTATGCTTAAGAATATCTAAAAGCCCTTCTGAACTTGAAAGTAAAATAATTTATACTGAATCCCTGATTTTTAAGGTCTGGTGATTGACAAAACGTATTCGAGTTTGTAATTAATGTGATTTCAGAAAAAAATTTTAATGCTAAAAATTTCCTTGTTCAAATTGAAGACTGACAAGTTCTGTATATTTACTCTCGAAGTTTTATTAGACCACAGTCACAGAAGAAATTAAAAAAATAAGGATAATAATATTCACTGGGTAAACGTTTTTCTGTCTAGCATCTCAAATGTGAACAGATTTTAATGACTGCCTTTCAGCGCTGTAACAGGAACCATCAACCTTTTCATCACTGCATTTCCTTACATCCCACCATGGGACGGCAGCTGGTCATTCTTGTCTGAGTTATATTAAAGAAGAACATTCTAACCCTGAGGATTTTCATTTCAAATCTGTTTGTTTCTATGTGTGTTTTTGTTTTTTATGGATAAGAGATGTGAGGCAGAACCCCTCTGGGGAAATGGGCCCTGGAGTCAGTAGAGAACGAGAGAACGAGAGAACGAGGGAGGCAGAGGAAGAGGAACTGGGTGCATCCGGGAGCATCAGCAGGAGAGGACAGGATGGTACGGGATCCCAAGTTACATGCCAATACCGGGGCTCTGGGAGAAAAATGGCCAACGAAACTTTCATTATGCCAGGGATGACTGATAGAAGTTTTTAAACTGTGAGTGACTTGAAATCCTTTTGTTGTAAGTATTCAGTGTCCCTGGGAGCAAAGTGCGTCTGTAGAATCACTCCACTCCCCTGTCTGCCACATTGCCTTTGCTCTGGCTGTGCCAGAGAGCCATGTGCTCCAGGAGTCAGGCGACAGTCCCAGAGCTACAGGTGCCCTGGCCACAGCTGCTCCTCCCCAGTCTCCGCCCCAGCCTCTGCACCTCTGGATGGTCCCGGCACCTTTTTTTCTCTCTCTTGAGGACACTGTGTCTTGCTTTCTCCACAGCCTCCAGTTGGATGGCCATTTTCTTGCTTACACCCCATATCTGGGGACCTAGAGGCAGCCTGGGTGTCACCATGAGACCATTTTCCCTTCCTTCTTCCTAAACCTACAGCTGTGGTGCAGACCATGCAGTGCAGCCCCCTTCTTGCTGTAGCCAAACACCAGTCCCCAGGTGCTCTCCCTTTCAGTCTAGGATTTTAGCTCCTGGGTTACTGCTATACGTTCTAATACTGCTCCAAACACTTTTTTGGTAATTACTATCCATGTGAATGATTCTTCCAACAATGAGGCCTCTCAGTTCTGGGCCCTCTTCTCTTTCCAAAGATCTCTCCTTTCACTTCACTTAAAGCCACTAACTCCCCTGGTCTTGTTATCACCAATAATCTCAGCTCTATTTGCTATCACCATCTCCTGGGTTTCCAGCCCTCTCCCTTAATTACCTGGATCTAAAAGCTCTCTAGCCCCAACAGACCCTATAATCCAACAGTGCTGCCACCGCTTTACTTTTCTTTCAAGCCCTTCATATTTACTTTCTTCCTTACACGACTAAATTCCATGGCCATTTCCAACTCCTTATATACAACTTCAGATCAATTTAATTCCCCTTTTATTTTTTTATACTCAAATGGCAATTCTGAAACTTACACCACACGTCCACTTGTATGTTGCACAGAGCTGGAGGGTAACGTACCATTACGATGAGTGTCACACTACATTCAAGACCAGTAACTTCGAATGGACCATTAGTGCTACCATATAGTCAAAGCACATGAACCCATTTCATTCATGCTCATTCTCTTACTTCACATCTCCTCTCTTTTCAAAATTCCAATATCTCCTTTTCCACCTTCAATCTCACCAAGACAGACTTTACTGATTAGGAAAAAAAAAAGAGCAACCAAAAGAGTACCATAGTAAGTTCCTGAAATCTGCTTCTGTTCACAAATACTCTTTTCTCCCGTTACAAGTGATGGGCTACCCATATTTCTGTCTAAAGCCAACTACTCCATTCTATCCACTGTGTCAACATAAGGATGTCGCTCCAGAAATTTTTTGCTCTCTCTTTCACATCGCTAGTTTCCTGCTCCAGTCCAGAAAACACATAATGGCAGAGTCACGTGTAATTTCCCCCACTGAAAACAACAAACTCTTTGATTTATATTCTCCTCCAGCTAATGCCACATTTCTCTGCTTTCTTCTTTCAGCAAAATTTCCTAAGTTATCTTGGGTTCTTTGTCCAATTCATTGCATGCTATTTTGTCTTGAATTCACTCCATTTAGTCTTTTGAGTCAAATCAGTAAAATTAATTTTGACAGAGTCATCACTGACCTCTACATTTCACATATAATAAATGTAGTATCTTTTAAAATATAATAAACATATTGAAATGTAATAGTCAGTTTCAGTCTGCTTTACTTTTGACTTGTTTGCAGCTTTTGATATAGCTGATCAATCTCTCTTCCTTGTAATACTTTCTCATTTGCCCTACAGGGAAGCATTTTCATCTGCATGTTTTCCCTCCAATGTTCTTGGCTATTTATTTTAATATACTTTGTTGGTTCCTTCTCATCTCTCTGAACTCTATAAACAGAACAGTGTCCCAAGTAAATATAAAAGTATCTGTATGTGACATAACAACCTGTATGGGGTCTAGAGCAGCCCCCATTAAGTGTTTATATTTACACAAAGCAATACAATGGGAAATCATATTGAGTGAGATATGTAACAACTCTTAAAGAGTCTTTCTTCAATTCACGTCAGATTTTGCCATAAAATAGTTCAGGCATTTAGCCCCTAAATGTGTTGCAAAAGACTTTCAGTTTCCAATCCTTTATGGTGCTTGAAATTTCAGATAAGGGGTTGTGGATCTGTCTTAATTATCAACGGTTAGTCAGAAAACAGCTGTCTTGGAAAAGATAAATATTGAAAAATCCTTCACCTCCTCCACACGTGGCATCGCAGTCTTCCCAGCCCGTGTGTGTCCACATGAAAAGGGGCTCAGGTGCTTTCGAGCTCTGATTCTCTGGAAGAGGGTCTGACGGGATAGTGTATTCATAGTGAAGACCATAACTCTGGTCTTGAAACAGCAGCACCTGTAATATGATGTATAGACGTGATCAAGGCATACAGATCAAAGTAGAACGTATTCAATGTGAAGCATACAACTACGGGCATTTATCCTTAAAAATGCTTTTTGCACGGTGTGCATGCGCCTTTAATACATTTGCTTAAATGTTGAAATTGTCCTACTTCTGAAAACACTGGAATTATATATACACTTACCTTTGAGCTAAAGATAGTATGAAAAAAAAAAAAAGTCCACATGAATGAGATCAGAGTTCCCAGATCATTTTCTCCTAAGTCAACGGACTGGACAGTCTCCCAAAGCACGGCACGTATATGAGATGACTTTAGTAGGGGGCATAGGGCCATGTGCCCTCAAGATATAGCCCACAACCTAATATCAAATGTAGCCTTACCGCTCACACAAAAAACAGATGGACAGCAAGTCCCTGTGTCAACAGAGGAAGAAGGTGAAAGACTTTGGGAATCATATTACTCCAAAAGGGTAGAGAACTTCTAAGCCAACTGGAGGGCAAGAATTTTGTTCCATGTATGCTTATAGTTAAACTCTAATTCTGGCAAGGTCACTAATTTTCCATTTATAATAAAGATCATTTCCTTAAAAAAGAAATTTATGTTAAAGAGAACTTTTTAATGCATATTAACTTAATAATGGTACAGTGATGAACACACATGTAAACAGTGCAGGAAACCATAACAGATGTATGAGAATGACTGAATCCTGGGCTACAGTGGACTCAGCCATTAGCAGGAATTGTGTCTGTCTCGTGCTCCCAGGGTAGCCAGGGCCAAGCTTAGAAATGCACCATCATGGAGCAACCATACATATTTTACATGAAAGAAAAATACCTGAAATATATTCACTTTAAATAAAAGAATGAATGAGAATATGTGTTTCCTCATAAATACATTTTCACAAAGTATGTCAAACAAGCCCGTGGAATGTATCCCTTCTATGGATCTGAGGTTCCGCGGAGCAATCTATTACATAACAGGAGGTGATATGTTTTAAAAACTATACATCTAAATTTTAAGTTATGTTAAATTATTAGAGAACTTTGATATTTAACCTGTAATGTAACAAGACAGCTGTAATGACAGGTAATTCAGAGTTAACACTTGCTGGAAAAAAATTTAAATAAGCCCAAGATAATTTTCTTTACTTCTTTTTGTTAAGATTCTGCCTCAATACATCAACAGAAATACTAAGATATATTTTAACAGGCAGATTGGGGAACTAGTATGATGATATTATAAATCAACCATAGTATCAATAAAAATAATACTTTTAAAGTTCACATATGCATAACATACTGGGTACTAGTTCTCAGTACATCACAGCGCTTATTTTGGCTTTATCTCACTTCCTGTTGCCAGTGACTTTCAGTTAAATGAGTTAAAAAAGAGAGAGGGATTGACTTACCTCTTTTTGGTAAGTTTATGGACATCACCAGACTATCACATGATTTTTTAAAATGCTGATGTGAACATATAAATAGCAGTCATTTGCCAACATATTTAATTAAATGAAAGTGTGTCTATTTTTTCTTAAAAATCTACCTTTTCATTGATAGAACTTCAGGGTTCCCTTGAATATCTAATGCCATTTAAAATAAAGACACTGGCTACAAAATCATTAGCTCTTTCTTAAACCATCTGAATTTGGCAGTATTCCTTGCAAGAAGGAAAGTGTGACTGTGTTACAGTTGAGGGGCACATACTGAAGCATGGCAGCAGAAAGTATTGCCTTTCAAAAGTCAGTACCGGCTTTCAATCTGTAATAGTCATTAAAGAAAAATATCTTAGAAGTGCAGTTTCCCTTGGATTACTGAATAAATCCAGGTCACACAGATGCCTTCTTTTAGACATAGTTCACTGACTTTAATTATGTCTCAAGCTTCCAGGAAAAACCTTGGTAATTACCAGTCAGATTAAGGATTCTGCAGCAAGGAAACTCCCTTTGCCCGACACTGAGGTCTCACACGTACTGTTTTAAGATTTTGAATTAAAGGCTCAGTAAAAGAGCCTTGGTCTTGGTCCACAAAAAACGGAGGCTACATTCATGTAAGGGAGGCAACCTGAGGGGCTTTTCTGTAACCTAATCATTAAACATACTTTGTTGTTGATAATGCTGTTATTCTAAGTGACCCAATCATGGAAAGAGCCAGATATTGGTCATACAATGTTTGTTTAGTCATTTCTCTCTCTCTCCCCTGATGGCAGAGGGCAGAGAGTGGAGTTTCCAACTCAAATTAAATAAAATGATCCAAAGGAACTATGGGGAGATGAACAAAATAATTATTTAAAATACATGCAGACTTACGATCCAAGGTTGCCTGGTACAAAGAACTTAGATTTAAGCTTTGCATCAGGGGAGGTGGCACATAGAAGACTGATTAACACCAGTTTATTCAAAGCCAAACAATTTACTGGGAGGCACTGTGCATGTTACTTAACCTTCTACACACTTAGTTTTTTCTAATCTGTAAAAGGGAGCAATAACAATACCTATCACACAGGGTTATTTTGAGGATTAAATGCTATAGTGAACCTTGTAAAGCACTTTTGCCCAGGGTCTGATGCTCAGTGCTCGATAAACGATGTGTGTTATTATTACTAGGATTTGGAACAGAAGGCCCCCATTGCAATTTACCTCGCTCCCTTTATGCACTCCTACTGGTAAAGCCTATGGATTGCAGCTCTAAAAAACATTCTTATTTGAAATGTGGTCACTTGACCAGCAGGAGAGGCATCACCTGGGAGCTGGTTAGAGCTGAAGATCTCAGGTTCCTACCCAGACCAAAGGAATCCGAATGTGCCTTTCAACAGGACCCTCGGGGATCTGCAGGCACATAAAGCAGGAAAAGCGAATGGGCCAATATGAGATTGAACCTCTGGCTCCAAGACCAACTAAAATTGTGTGGAGATACTAAATCATGGGGCAGACCACACTCTGAATAAACAGTCAGTTGGCTGTGTTTTAGAGTTGTTTTATGTTTGGACTTAAAGAAGTGGTGATGTGTGTGACTTTTAGACGTTGCCCCTAGAATTAAACACACCAGCGGCGTGCAATCAGTCCTCTGGCTCCTGAGCCCTTAGCACTGACTGCAATGATCAAGGTCAAAAAGGGCATGTGAACCTGCCACCAGCGTCCTGATCCCTTCACTCCAAACTCAGACCTAGTCTTCTGCTTCATGGTAAAGAAACTTATTATCCCAAACATTCAACTTTTCCTAATTCTCCACGGGAATCAATGAACCTAGTAAGCACACACTTACTAGGTTAAGTGTGAAGGAAGCACTGTTAGAAATTTACCAAGTGTTGTCCCCAAGGATCAACAGCATTTTGTCAAAGGCATTTTATCCAGATGCAGACAACGCCCATTTCACGGATGTATGAAACGCTATGATTTGCCATATTACAGCACCCTCTTTACAGACTTCCACTCTGGTTAGTAAACTTCTGCTTTTAGGGAAAGAGGTTCCTTACTGCCTGCTAATTCACCTCTACTGGGAGTCTGCTAATTCACTAAAACATCTTGTTCTTCTTGTAATAATTTCCATGCTTAGGTACCTTGATTCCAAACACATTAAAAACACCCTAAAAACCCACTTCTTAAATAATTTTAAATGTCTACTTGACAACTCAGATTTGGAGAAAAGATCAGAGAAGGTGTGACGGGAACATCCTTTGTCATAGGAAGTTGATTATGCAATGTTATTGATTCGATCCCTCATACCAGGAGGTGTAAAGGCGACGTAGTAGGACCTTTGGCGGAGATCTTCTCCCAGAGGCCTCGTCTTACATAATGGACAGTAGTTCCCGCTAAATTGAATGTTCCAGAGTGTTCAATCTTCCAGTCACTATTAATAGACTGTTTTCCAGTGTCTCGGAGAGCTATAAAGAGGTTAAAAATATTATGAGATTAACAAGTCTGCATCATTAATCACAATCCACTTGGCATGATTTTGTGAAAAGCATTTCATTCATTTCTAAACGAACAGGTCAGCACTCTCTCATGTAAAACAGGAGGCATCTCCTCTTTGGGAAAGTCTGTAATCACAGCAAATGCCACCAGAATTTCTCCTTCTCTCCTGAAACTGATCACAACCATACACGGTCACATTCATCTTTGCCTCCTCCAGTCTCCTTTGGACACTTGATGTCTGTAACCTTACTTGGCCCCTTAATCATTTCCTCTTTACCATATTATTATTTTAAGGCTATATGTGTCTGTGTTGTCTATACAATGATCCTATGAACAATGTGAGGGCTGGCACTGCATCTTATACATACTCTGTGTCTCCTATGCCACCCAGGAAAGGGTGTGATTAAAGAAGGATCTCCCAAAATCATGTTAACTAACAGATCAAAATGACAGGGTTATGTTCATTACAAAACAATTCAATGATAATGAGATGGTTCTAAAAACAGAACTCAGGGCCTTTTAACATTACTAGCTTGTGACTTGTTGTGTATAAGAATGGAAGATAAATGCTAATTCTCACCCATAAACTGCTTTGCATGGAATTTTGCAGAATAACTTTGTTTATCGACATTTTTTTTGACCTGATCTGTGTTATTTAAATAAAATTCATGACATGGAAGTGAGATGCCATGGTTATCATTTAAAAAAATGAATTAAGGTTTCCTTCTTCAGATTCTTTCTTCTTCCTTCCAGATAACTGAATGCCTCATTCAAAAAAACATTTACATGAACAGTCACTGAAGGTTTTTATGTCATAATTCTATGAAAATGTTTTCATAACTTAAGCCAATAAATATTCCTAAATATTATTTAATCTAATCTCTATGTATTGAATGTCTGAGGATTTCCAACTTTTTAATACTGTGAATAAAGCTCAGATAAACATACTGTACACTAATTATGTGTGTATCTGAGTATTTCCCTTGGATAGATTCCCAGATTTTAATTACAGAATCAAAGAAATAGAACACTTAAAAGATTTTGAAAAACAATGTGTAACTGATTTTCATAAGGTTTGCATCAAATTATGCTTTCATAATAATGACTGAGAGTGTCCATTTCTGAATACCTCCTTGAAAACACCTTTCTCTTATATAATATTTAATCATGATTGAATAATTACCTATCAAGTATCAGCTATAAATCAGGAAATACCCCAAGTTCTGGGATGTCCCCAGATGAATAAGAGAAGTATGTTCTCTGGCTTCAAAGAACTTATCACCTAAGCGGCAAATCAGACATTATCCAAGTCATATAAGTAGCTAACTAATTACAATCACGCTGAAACTTTGGTGGGAGGAGTTAGGAAAGGCTTGCCTGAAGGATGTCATTTACGGAGGATGTTAGCCAGAGCGAAAGAGAAGCCTAGAAAGAGCCTTCAGGACTGAGAGAACTACTCTAGGAAAGGTCTGAAAGCTCAGTGCAGCCTGCTGAGAATCAGGAGGCAAATGTACAGGATGCCAAGTGCACGGAAGAGGATCCTGCAGGGATGGGGCTGGAGAGGTGAGGGACAGCCAGACTTCACAGGTCTTGTTAATTTTTAGAGATCTTTTCCTAAGAAAAAAAATACAAAGCTATAGAAGATTTTGAATAATATTGTGCAGAAAATGGCCTTATCTTGGGAAAATTTGGATGAAGACAGACATTAACATGGCAGCCCCCAAGACAGTAATGGTGGCTTGGCTTAAGGCAGTAGTGAAAAATGTGAAGATGAATTTAGGAGTGAAACTGATAAAGTATGCGGGTGACTTGGTTGTCCTGGATAAAAAGAAGTGTCAGGGATGATTCCAGTTTCTTACTATGAGAAACAGTGGGTTATAATGACAAATAATGAGATGGGAAAGACTAGCAAAAAAAAAAAAATGGTTGAAGAGACATATCAAATGTTAAATTTTGAACAATCCAGATTTTTTAAAAAAAAGTCTCTTTTTGTTATTGAGGTTAAAAGATACTTTTCATTTGCTTATTAGTTACGTGCCTTTTACATTTAAATTAATTAAACAGATTTTAAATTATCTCTTAAGGTTTCTCTGGTCTAATGAGGGACTTTCTGGTGTTTAAATTCCCATTATTATGAGTAATATATTAATAAAATTACTGAAATTATACCTCTTAATTCCTAACAAATAATGTACTACGTATAAAATATATTTTAGATAAAATATTAATCATACGTATTTTCAGATTTATGAAAAATGTATTATTAATTTTTACTTTGAATTGTAAACATGAAGGAGAAATTCATTGACAGAAAACTCTCAACACCTTACAAATAGTTATTACCATCTACAAATGGATATATTTCTGATCATGCTAGATTGAGTTAAAAAAAACCCAATTTTGCCTAAAAGGTAAAGTATTTCTGGTATTTCTCTAAGGTCTATTAAATATTTTGAGAAAGTTTTTGCCCTAGATTTGTACTGTGGCCAGTATAATTCTGTTTTGTCCCTGTATTTCAACATATATTCAAGGTACTATTGTAAAGGACCATTTCCTGAAAATCTCTAATAAAAATGCCTTAAAACACATTTGTGGTGACCATATAATGGTAAGACTCAGCTACTATTCTGGAATTCAGCACCCCCCGCCCAATGCCACATGTGTGTACGTGAAAACATATAATTTACAACCTTAACAGCAACCTCATCTGCAGACTCAATACTCCGGGTGTGTGGTGTTTCTTGGTCTTTGTTTTTAATTTATTAGCTTCAAAAATGTGTTTTTAGAAAACCTGCTTCTGGCCATATCCGAGTAACTGGGACTGCACTCTCTCTCCCACTGTAAACAACTAGAAAAATAGACAATGGATGAAACGACCATTCTCAGACACTAGACAAGTGACAACGGGGAACTGTGATCCCAGAGAGGAGGAGACCAAATGTGACCCCTAAAATTACTTGACTTTCTGCCTGAATAATTGAGCAGATCCCACCCCAGAATCAAGGAACTGAAGCAGAGCACAGATAAGGAGGGCTTCAGGGAGGAGGGGACATAGAGAATGGGCTTCAGGCTGGCTAAGGCATCTGGAATTGGCTTTATGGAGCAGTGGAGAAGAGCGGGCTGCACAGAGACGAGCTTCACAAATCTGCAAAGGTGCTCCTCTGAGCATGAGGCTAAATACTCAGCAGCAAGTAAGTGGGGTGAGATTCCTCAAGGCTGGGAAAAGAGCAACTACCTAGGACCTGTGAGCTGTACAACTGCTGGCGCTCACGGAGGGCTGGAAGACATGTGTTCCAGTCTGCTGAAGGGCAGAGATCTTATTGCACACACAGAGCCTAATAGAAAGGCTGCCTATTAGAAATAAGGGTGGACTAGTCCTAGAATAAAGGCTCCTTGAAAAGGGAGGGTAGGCACAAGAATTATTTGAAGGTATAATGTTCAAAATTATTTCCAAATTTGATATAAACCATAAACCTACGGATCTGAAAAGTACACCAGAAGCCAAACAGCATAAGCACAAAGGGGGAAGCCAAACCAAGGCACAACATAATCAAACGGCTGGAACACAGTGACAGGGACAACAATCTTAACAGTGACCAGAAAGGAAATAAGCATATTGGTTATAATGTCTTTTGGAGCTTAAAGCATATGTATAAATAAACTGATTATGTAAAATGTAGAAATAAAATGTATGATAGCACACGGAGGGCAAGCAGGTAAAGGGGAGTACACTGTTTTAAGGAACTTACATTGTATGTAAAGTGACACAATATACTTTGAAGGGAGACTATGATAAGTTAAAAATCCACGTTGTAAATACTAAAGCAGCCAGTGAAAAAACAAGAGTTATATTTAGCTGATAAGCAAATAAAGGAGATTAATGGAATACTAAAAAACTACTTAATCCAACAGATTGCCAGATAAAGAGGGGAAAAAGGATTAAAAATGAAAAATTCAATTATGTCCACAATTTTATTACATTTAAATGCAATAGGAATATTAGTTAAAGGAGAGAGATTATCAGGCCAGAGGGAAAAAAAGGATGGACTCTATATTCAATTTATAAGAATGTACTTTAAACATGTAAATCAATGGCTTTATAGAAGACTCCCTCACATCACACACAAAAATAAACTCAAAATGGCTCAAAGCCTTACACATAAGACAAGACACCATAAACCGTCTAGAAGAGAACATAGGCAAAACAGCCTCTGACATAAATCATAGCAGTGTTTTCTTAGGTCAGTCTATCAAGGCAATAGAAATAAAAGCAAAACGAAATGAATGAGACCTAATTAAACTCATAAGTCTTTGCACAGCCAAAGAAACTATACACAAAATGAAAAGACAACCTATGGATTGGGAGAAAATATTTGCAAATGATGTGACTGACAAGAGTTTAATTTCCTGAATTTACAAATAGCTCATACAACTCAATAACAAAAAAACCAAACAACCCAATAAAAAAATGGGCCATGCCAAGACAGTGTGGACAGTGCTTAAAAAAACTGAAAATAGAGTTACTATATGATCCAGCAATCCCACTCCTGGGCATACATCTGGAGAAAACTCTTATTTGAAAACATACACGCACCCCAGTGTTCATAGCAGCACTATTTACAGTAGCCAAGACATGGAAGTAACCTAAATGTCCATGGATAGATGAATAGATAAAGAAGATGTGGTATATACATATATAATGGAATACCACTCAGCCATAAAAAAGAATGAAATCATGCCATTTGTAGCAGCATGGATGGACCTAGATAAGTAAAGTAAGCCAGACAGAGAAAGACAAATATCATATGACATCACTTATATGTGGAATCTGAAAAAATGACACAAATGAACTTATTTATAAAATAGAAACAGACTCATAGACACAGATGACCAACTTATGATTACCAAAGGGGAAACGTGGTGGAGGAGATAAATTAGGAGTTTGGGATTAGCAGATGCAAACCACTATATACAACAACAAGGCCTTACTGTGTAGCATAGGGAACTATATTCAGTAACTTGTAATAAACCAATAATGAAAAAGAATATATATGTATGTGTATATGTATAACTGAATAATTATGCTACAGATCAGAAACCAACACAACATTGTAAATCAACTATACATCAAATAAACAAACAAACAAACAAATAGGAGATTAAACTGAAAGGGATGGAAAGAACTAAGCATGCAACGCAAGTCACAAAAAAGATTATCAGCTACATTAATATCAGATAGCACGGACTTCAGGGCAAGGAATATTCTCAGAGATCAAAAGAGAATTTTTTAAAATGTCTTTTAAATTTAAACTTACTTTAAATGTAAAATCTTAAATGACACTTAAAATTTATTAATGAGATCATACAATCCTAAGTGTATGACACAGCATCAAAATACATGAAGCAAAAACTGACATAACTGAAAGGAGAAACAGAAAAATCCGTAATTTTAATCAATATTCAGAGACGAATCAGCAATTGCAGAATATAAATTTTTTTCAACTATAAATGAAACATTAACCAATATAGACAACAGGCCATGAAATAAGTCTCAGTTGAAATCAGCATGGCTAATCCCTGAACAACATGGATTTGAACTGTGTGGGTCCACTCATATGTGAAAATTTTCAATAGTAAATACTTCAGTACTACATGATCCCCTGTTCCTTGTTGGTTGAACTCCTGGATGTAAAATATCACATTCTACATATGGAGCAAGGGTGTATATGGAGTTCCAACTATAAATTATATTCTGATTTGTGTCTGCATGGAGGGTAGATGCCCCTAATCCCCATGTTGTTGGAGGGTCAACTGTATATTCTCTTTCCACACAGATTTAAACTGGAATTAATAACAAAATATCTACTAAAAATCTACAAATACCTGAAAATTAAATAAGACATTTACAAATAACCCATGAGTCAATGTAGAAATCACAATGGCAATTTGAAAATATTTTAAAATAAAAGTGCAACATACAAAAATTGCAGAATGCAGCTAAGACAGTGCTTAGACAGAAAAACTATCGTATTAGCAAAGAAGAAACAACTAAAATCAGTCATCCAAGTTTCTACCTTGAAATGGTATAAAAAAGAGCAATTTAAACCAAAAGCAAGTAGGAAGAAAACAATAAAGAGCAGAAGTCAACTGAATAGAAAGTAGATTAGCAGATACAATCAATGATGCCAAAAGTTGGTTATTTTAAAAGATGAAAAGTGGATTAAACTCTAGTTTGAATAAGAAAAAAAGACACAAATTAATAGTATCAGAAATGAGAGAAGAAATATTGCTATAGTGCTTACAGACACTGTAGTGTAATAAGGTCATACTACAAACGACTTTAAGACAAAAGATTTGATAAGGTAAGTGCAATTGATTACTTCTCTGAAGACATAAGAAGAAAAAGAACATCTGAATAATTATCAACACACACAGTAAAGAAATTAGGTTGGGATTCAAAAATCCTCCCACAAAGAAAATACCAATGTTCACACGTCTAAGGAAAACCAATACCAGTCTTACACAAAATTTACTATAAAATATAAGATGAGAAGCACAAGGTTCTTCAAATGTACTAAAAATGTTATTTTTTAAGGTAGATGAAAAATAGAAACATCTGCATTTTACTCTTCCCTTTAACTAACCTATCAGTTAAGAATATTTGTCTCTATTAAATATCAGGAAAATCACATGTTTATATATTCTAGACAACTTCTTTTCATGCTAAGTTTATTGCACATATTTTTCCCTGACACTATGGCTTGCCTTTTCATTTTCTTAACGATATCTTTTAAGGAGCAGTTTTACTTTTAATGAAATCCAACATATGTATTTTTGGTTGGGAGAGTTGGTAGTTTTGTACATCCACTGTAAAGAAATCCTTGTGTACCACAGTGTCATTAATATGTTTCTCCTATGACCTCTGCTGTAAGTTTTAGAGTTTTAGCTTTTTTGTTTAGATTTCCAATCCATTTTGAGTTAATCTTTGTGTATGTTGCAGGTTTGGGCCAAGGTTCAATTTTTTCCCCTCATATAAATATGAAGTTATTCCAGCATTATTTGTTTAAGGAGTACCTTTTCTCTTTGCATTACCTCAACACTTCGATTGGAAGTCAGTTTACTTCATATGCATGTGTTTCATTTCACTATAGTGATGAATTTGTCAGTTTTTCTTGGTCAATTTTTGCTTTAAAGCTTTGAAGTTATATTTCTGGGTTTATATAACTTAAAATTATAGTATCTTTGTGATAAATGAATTCTTTCATAATTATCTCGTGAACTTTTTTTATCTTGAGCAATGCATTTTTCTGTAAAGTGAGTTTTGTTTTACATTACTATGGCTACATCAGTGTATTTTGGTCTGTATTTTTCTGGTACAGTTTTCCACTCTTTGATTTTCAATTTTTGTGAAACTTTAAAAACATGTCTCTTATGAATACAATATACTTGAATTGTTTTTAAAAACCAGTGTGATAATTTTTGCCTTTTATCTAGATATTTCAATTTTAAATGTTTATTAAGACTACTGGTATCTTTTGATTTACCTATTACTATCTTATTTTGTGCTTTCTTTTTTCCTGCTTGTTGTATATTTTTGTTTTTCTCCTATCTTGTTTTCTGTTGACTGAGTTTTTAAAATTTCATGTTAAAAATTACATTTGGTTTTCTGAATGTGTTTAGTCAATTTTGTTTACTCTTATTTTTAAATCCCTCTTTTATATATTTAAACATATTACCATAATACTTTTATATTTCCTGTATACGATAAAAATATATATGCCTGATTCTGTTATCATTATTTGTACTGGGTTTTGCTTATAGTGTCTATTTCCTTCTGTGTTTTCTGAACTTTTTAATTTTTATTAAAAAATTATATTTGTTGAACTTTAGAGAATTCCTTTGAGGCCTGATTTAAAGGTAAATTACCTTCAAAAAGGATTTGCATTTGTATATACCAGCCACCTCGGTAACTTCATTAAAATAAATGTCTTGAGGGTTTTGGGCTTCACAGAGTAAACTGGTGCAGCAAATCCCTATGAGCATTTACTGCGGGTTACAAATTCCCCAGGAATTTGATTTTCTATCTCCACCTGGTACCAAAGTTAATATAGACACATTTCCTATCTTTCTCCTTTTATGGTGCAAATACAACACAGGCACTTCGAGATCTCACAGTGGGCTTGTAGACCTTTGGGTCCTGCTCTTCCGAGAGGTCTCCTGTTAGAGCCTCCACTTTGTAAAGGGCTTAAGCTTTGTTTCCTGTCACAGTTTCCCTTGGCCCTCAGAGTCTAAATTGGTCACCAGGATTAAGCATAAGTGGGTCTTCAGTGAGCCTAATACTCTGGCTTCTGTTCTCATTTTGTTTTTGGCATGTGAGGGATCCTTTAATTTCTTTCCAGTTCAGAGATAAATTTAAAAAGTGAAGTAAGCCAGAAAGAGAAAGAAAAATACCATATGATATCACTTACATGTGGAATCTGAAAAAAAGGCCAAATGAATTTATTTACAAAACAGAAACAGACTCACAGACATAGAAAACAAACTTATGGTTACCAGGGGGGAGGAAAGGGGTATGAAAGGATAAATTGGGAGTTTTGAGATTTGCAGATACTAATATATATAAAATAGATAAACAACAAGTTCATACCGTATGGCACAGGGAACTATCGTCAATATCTTGTAGTAACACGTTGAAAAAAATATGAAAATGAATATATGTATATGACTGAAGCATTTTGCTGTATACCAGAAACTGACACAAAATTGTAAACTGACTATACCTTAATTAAAACATACATATACAATTAAAAAAATTAAGAAAAAAGTTTTTAAAGTGTTCTTTCTTCCTCCTTTTGTATTTTGCTCAACATTTTAAACTGTTTTCAGTGAGAATTCTTCCCTTGGTGGGTTGCATACAAAACTGCAGGCAAGGGGGAAGGGTCTAGCTCAAGTGGTGCAGCACATGCTTAGCATACACAAGGTCCTGGGTTCAATTTCCAGCACCTCCTCTAAAAATAAATAAATCAGTAAACCTAATTACTTCCTCCCACCAAAAACAAAACAAAACAAAACAAAATAAAACAAAAAACCTGCAGGCAGGGTAAGCCGACCCATATGACTTCTAGCTAAACTGCTTTCCATTTAATACTTCTTGATAAATTATTAACATATTAGAGCCATGATCTTCAGAAAAGCAGAGAATAATGGCATATGGGAATACAACTCCAAGAGAGAGTAATGAAAAAGAATAGCTGTATCAGGAGGGAATTAAATGTCTCCTATGAGATAACGTACAGTTTGATGTAGACACGTTAATCGTTAAAGAATGATTAATTTCCGGGAAATGATTTATTTTTTCTTTCTTTTTGCTAAAACTACTTTAGATGAAGAGTTTCAATGACTTCCTCCCACTGCCTGAAAGAGCTTTTAGAAAACATGGTTTATGATATGTATTCTTTGCCTTTAAAGAATGGATTAAGCTTGAAATCTAGGATTCTAGGTTTGAAATCTAGGATTTGAACTGTCATTTCTTTATTTCAAATCTGCCACTCATCCATGTGTCTTATCTCAGTAAATTCTATTATTATTTTCCTAGTTGTTGAAGGCAGAAACTGCAAATTTTTCTCTTCTATCACTATGCACATCCATTTTCTAACAAGTTTCATCAGCGAACTTCTTCAATGTCTAGAAGCAATTGGGTTTTTCTCATTCCTGTCCTCTGGATGAAATTATGAACCGGTCCCCTTGTCTTCATTCTTATACCCTTCCAAAAGGAGAATTGTTTTTCCCTCAGTTAAGCAAGCAAGGGAACTTAGTAGGTTGCTGAGTAAACATGGTGACATTTCAACAATGATTTAATCTCCGTAGTAGTATTCAGAATGTTTAGAAGCATTGATGCTACTTCCTTATACAAGTAAAAGACCCTAGTAATGTAGGCCTGAGGTTAAGCACGAGGAAAACTGACAATAATATGGCCAGACACTCAACACAGATGTGCAATTCCACTTTTCAACTAAAAGATCTTTTAACAACAAAAAGTGATTGGAGATCTATGTTTAGAGATTTGCACCAGGGAAGAAAGGTGGGGCCTGGCAGGTTTGGAGGTAGTAACTGGAGAAGAAAATAGTCATTTTAAGATTTGTATTTCCCTGTGTTAATCTTACAGAACAACTGATCACATTACGTTAAGAAAAGGGGGAAAAGAGGGAATTTGGGGGAAGTTCAAGGAAAATTTGTTCATATAGGACTTGTACTTTAAAATCATAAATGTTGCAGAGAAGGCAATGATAAAAAGAAAAAGTGAAATTAAAAAAAAAGATAGTAGGAATCAGATAGTGTGGCCACACTTCTTGGGTTTAAATCTAGGATCATAGATTTTAAGATGTGTGACCTTGGGAAAGAAATTGAAACTCTCTGTTCCTCTATTCTCTTACTTTAAAAAACTGGGAAATGAGCAGTGCTTACTTTATAAAGTTGTTGTGAGGACTTGATTGACCAAATATATTTAATGCACTGACCCATACTCATCACTATACAATTGTGAACCATCTTTTCTTAGTTAAAATTCACTCAAAAAATTCTTTATTAATTCCTGTGTGCCAGACTCTGTTTTAGTCACTGCAGATATGGCTCTGAGCAGAATCACCTCTGCTTTCAAGAATTAACAATGGAGACAGATGTTATAAAGCATGCATGTGAACAAATAAGACAATTCAAACAGCGATAAGTTCTATAAGGGAAATAAAGCAGGACAGTCTAATAGGGAGTGGCCTGGTTAGGGGTCACAGTGGATATGAAGAAAAAGTGATAGGTGTGAAGAACGGACTGGACTTGCTGATGTATTGTATTACAGTGGTGAAGAGAGTTTTCAAAGAGAACCCCTAGTTTTGGTACAAACGACTAGCTAGAAATTAGTGACTGTGGTAGGATAAAAAATGGCCCCCTCCAGGAGACATTCATCTCCTGAAAGACAGACGTCATACAAAGCATCTTCTCTGACCACAGTGAGATGAAGTTAGAGAGCAACAGCAGAAGGGAAACTGGGAAAATCACAAACTGGTGGAACTAAAACAACACACCAGTGGATCAAAGAAGAAATCACAACGCAAATTAGAGAATGTTTTGAAACATGAGAATGAGAACACAGAACACAAGGTACCGAAGCTTACAGGACACCGTGAAAGCAGTGTTACAGGGGTAAATTTACAGCTAGAAACGTTTACGCTAAAAAAGAATAATGATCCCAAATTAACAACCTCACTGTATAACTTAAGGAACAAGAAAAAGAATAAACGAAACCTAAAAGCTCTAAGAAGAAAGGAAATAACGAAGACTACGGCAGAGATACATGAAATAGAGAAAAGAAAAATAATAGAAAAGATTAAAAAATCACAAGTTAGTTCTCTGAAAAGATCAACAAAACTGACAAACCTTTAGCTATATTGAATAAGAATGAATGAAAACAAGACACCTAAAAAAATCAGAAATTAAAGTGAGGACATTACAACTAATGCTAAAGAAATAAAAAGGATTGTAGGAAAGTACTGTGAACAACTGTATGCTAACACACTGGATAACCTAAATGAAATGAAACAATTTTTAGAACCACAAAACAAGAGAGATACTATAAATACACCTATAACTAGTAAGGAGATTGAATCAGTAATCAAAAATATCTCCCAAAAGAAAAGTCCTGTACCTTACGGCACTAAGACACTACAAAAAAAGAAAACAGACCAATTTTCCTTATGCATACTGATGCAAAAATCCTCTACAAAATACATGCAAACCTAATTTAGGAGAATAAAAAGGCATCCAAATCAGAAAGAAAGTAGTAGAATTATTTCTATTTGCAGATGATATGATCTTCTACACAGAAACCACTAAAATTTTAACAAAAAAATTAGAACTAATAAATAAATTTAGAAAAGTATCAGGATACAAAGTCAACACATAGAAAGCATTGCATTTCTATACACTAGTAATAAAAAATCTGAAAAGGAAATTAAGAAAACATTTCTATTTATAATAGCATAGCATCAAAAGTAATTAAGTACTTAATTAATTAATTAATTACTTGGTGAATTAACTTCACCAAGAAAGTGAAAGACTTACACAATGAAAACTATAAAACATCTCTGAAAGAAATTAAAGAAGAGGTAAATAAATGAAAACACATTCCAGGTTCAGGAACTGGAGGACTTAATACTGTTAAGGTGTCAATATTATCCAAAGTGGCCTACAATTCAATGAATTCCCTATCAAGATCCAAATGCCCTTATTGTGCAAAAATGGAAAAAAAAAAAACTGTCTTAAAATTCATACGGAATCTCAAGAGACCCTGAATAGCCAAAACAATCTTGAAAAACAGGAACAAAGCTGGAGACTCACACTTCCTGATTTCAAAACTTACTAGAAAGCTACAGTGATTAAAACCGTGTGCTACTGGCATAAAAACAGACATATAAACCAACGCAACAGAATAGAGATCCCAGAAATAAATCCTTGCATTTATGGCCAAATGATTTTTGACAAGGGTGCCAAAATCATTCAATAGAGAAAGGACAGTCTTTCAACTGGTGGTGCTGGGAAAACTGAGTATTCACCTTCAGAAAACTGAAGTTTGACCCTGAATTTATACCATGTACAAGATTTAATTCAAAATGGATCAAGAATCTAAATGTCAGACCTAAAACTATAAAACTCTCAGAAGAAAATATAAGGTGAAAACTCCACAGTGCTATGATTCCTTGGATATTGCACCATGGGCACAGATTATAAAAGAAAAATAGACAAACTTCATGAAAATTTGAAAATTAAAAAATTCTGCACATCAAAAGACACTATTAACAGAGTAAAAACCCACAGGATGTGAGAAAATATTTGAAAATCAATCTCATGAGGGATTAAGATCCAGAATATGTAGAGATTCCTAAAACTCATCAATAATAAAACCAAATAACCTAATTAAAAAATGGGTAAAGGGCCTGAATAGGTACTTCTCCAAAAGTTATATAAAGCCAACAAGCACATGAAAAGATGCTCAACATCACTAATCAATAGAGAAATACAAATACAAATCCATCATGAGATATCACCTCATGCCCATCAGGATGGCTACTATCAAAACAAACAGAAAACAAGTGTTGGTGAGGACATAGAGGACCTAGAACCCTTGCACCCCGTTGGTGGGAACAGAAAATGGTGCGGCACCTGTGGAAAATGTTACCCAGTTCCTCAAAAAAATTAAAAATAGAACTGGCCTATGATCCAGCAATTCTACTTCTGGGTTTCTACTCAAAAGAATGAAAAGCTGGGTCTTGATGAGGTACCTGTATAGCCACGTTTATAGCAGCATTATTTACAATAGCTAAAATGTTCACGGTAGCTAAAATGTTGCTTCCTGGGAGGCAACCCAAGAATCCACAGATGAATGGAAAGAGAAGCAAAAGGTGGCATATACATACATTGAAATAATATCCAGCCTTTAAAAGGAAGGAAATGCTGACAAATGCTACAGCATGGACAAATCTTGAGAACAGTATTCTAAGAAATATGTCAGTCATAAAAGGACACTTACTGTATGACTCCATATACGTGAGGTGTGAAGAGTGGTCAAATTCATGGACACAGAAAGCATGATGGAGGTTACCAGAAGATAGGAGGATGGCGGAATGGGGAGTTACTATTAATGGGTCCAAAGTTTCAGTTTCAGGAGATAAAAAGAGTTCCGGAGCTGGATGGCGGTGGCTGCACAACAAAGTGAACGTACACAATGCCACTGAACTGTGCACTTAACATAGTTAAGATGCTAAATTCTATGTTACATGTATTTTACCACAATTTGAAAAACATGTATTTTTAAGGCAACAAAATGATGCCTGAATTCCTGGAACATATGAATGTTACCTTATATGGTAAACAAACAAACAAACAAATAACCTTGCAGGTATGATTAAGTTAAGGATCCTGAGATGAGACTGTCCTAGATTATCCAAGAGGGCCTAAAATGCAATCATATGTAGCCTTATAAGAGGTACAAACAGGGTTGTTTGAACACAGAAAAAGAAGAGGAGGCAATGACACTAGGGAGGCAGAGATTGGAGTGCTGTGGTCCCAAGCAAAAGAATGATGGTAGCCACTGGACGCTGGAAGAGGTGAGGAATTGATGCTCCCCTAGAGACTCCAGAGACAGTACAGCTTTGCAGACATCTTGATTTTTGGTTCAGTAAAACTGATGATGGCCTCCAGAACTTACAAGAGAATAGATTTCTGCTGTTTTAAACCACCAAGTTCTTGGTAATTGTCACAGCAGTCATAGGACACTAATACAGTGACATTAACTATAGTGAGGAAAACTAAAGGAAGAGGTTTCAGCACAAGATGGAAATAAAATTTTTGATTTACACATTATTTCTGCGGTACATATGAGAATTTGATAATTTACATCAAATAAAATTGTTCAGCAAAGAAGCCAGATGTGAGTCCCTAGGGAGACAGTATAGCAGAGAAGACAGTAGGGCCCAGGCTTGAGCGCTACAGTATGAGAACATTTGGACACCAGGTAGAGACTGAGAATCCAACAAAAGAGGGCATTTGCTGACCCTGACAAAGGCAGTTATTGTAGAGGTGAGATCAAAACAAGACAGGATAGGTTGAAGAGCCAGGGAAGTCAGGAATTAGAGGGATAATGGAGATTTCCCATTTGTAAAACCACCAAGTTTATCCAGCCATGTTTGTTAGCATATTACAAATCAGAGTACAATGTAGAGTTTTGCAGAACTAAGAAAACTCCATTTGAGACATTCTTTTCCAGCTTGGAAAAAAGAAAACATATCCCCAAGTGTAAATGCCAACTGTCTGCTATTAAATGAAAGTACTGCAAATGTCTCAATTTTATACAGTGTCTCCAAAAAATGGATATTGCAACTTTAATCTGAATTTGGGTATACAGCAAGATTTACTTGCACTTAAAATGAATTTAAAAACCAAATCAGGTAAAAATAGATAAAATTTATGTATTAGTAATGACTAACAAATGAGTGTGTCACATGACAAAGAATTTATTTTACTGTCCCCTTTCTTCAAATTTTCCTACTCCTAGAAAGCAAACCCTAATGTGAAAAATGACTCAATCCAACTGTAGACTATTTTCAATGTCACAGAGCAGAAACAATCATGTAATTCTGGGTTATTTTTTCATGTATGAAGTGTTTTCCTATCAAGACATTATTTTTGATTTGAGAAAGAATATAATGAGGAAATTATTTTTGTTAAGAAGGAAAAAAAGACACAAAGGCATTCTTTAACAATAATATAAACACAATGTTTAAGTTCTGGGAGAATATTCAGTCTTTTGCCAGACCTATCACATTATATTCTCCTATCTGTGGATGCCACTGACTATAAAAGATCATTTCACGTGATTTAATTAGTTTGAAATATTAATATATAACCAATATGTATTCTGACAACACAGTATTTTCTTTCATATGCAGAAACAGTAATTGGCCTAATTAAAATAGCTGATACAATTTTTTTTCCACAAGCAATACTTAAAAATTTGAAAAATACTTGAGGGCCCACATAAATAAAACTGGAAATGAAAGAAAAGGTACTATCAACACTACAGAAATACAAAAGGTCCTAAGAGATTGCTATGAACAATTATATACCAATATACTGGACAACCAAAAATTAATGAATAAATTCCTAGAAATGTGCAATCTCCCAAGACTGATTCAGGAAGAAATACAAAGCATGAACAGACTAATTACCAGTAATGAAATTGAACCAGTAATCAAAAAACTCCCAACAAATAAAATTCAAGGACCAGATGACAACACACGTGAATTCTACCAAACAGCTAAATAATAGTTAATGTCTACCCTTCTAAAACTCTTCCCCCAAATTGAAGAATGCTGCCAAATTCATTCTGTGAAGCCAGCATCATCCTGATACCAAAACCAGGTAAAGACAACACAAAAAAAGAAAACTACAGGCCAATAACCCTGAAGAATATAAAAGCAAAAATCCTCAACAAAATATTAGCAAATCAAATCTAACAATACAGTAAAAGGATCATACACTATGACTGAGGTTTATCCCAGGGATGCAAGGATGGTTCAATATTCATAAATGAATCAATGTGATACACCATGCAAACAAACTGAAGAATAAAAATCATATGATCATCTCAATAGATGCAGAAAAACTTTTGACAAATTCAACATTCATTTATGACACAAACTCTCAACAAAGAGGGTATAGGGGGAACATATCTCAACACAATAAAAGCCAGATATGACAAAACCACAGCCAACATCATACTCAATGGTGAATAGGTGAAAGCATTTCCTCTAAGATCAGGAACAAGACAAGTATGCGACCCTTGTCACTTTCATTCAGTGACATAGTATTTGAAGTCAGAGCCACAGAAATTAGACAAGAAAAAGAATCCAAATTGGAGAGAAAGAAGTAAAACTATCACTCTTTGTGTATGACATGATACTACATATAGGAAATCCTGAATATGCCAGCAAAAAACTATTAGAACTAATACACGAATTCAGTAAAGTAGCAGGATACAAACTACACAGAAATCCGTTGCATTTCTATACACTAATAACAGAAAATGAAAATAAGAAAACAACCCCATTTAAAATTGCATCAAAAAGAATGAAATATCCAGAATAAATCTAATCAAGGAGGTTTTAGGAATAAATCTAGTAAAGGAGGCAGAAGATTTGTACTTGGAAAACTATAAGGTATTAATGAGAGAAATTGACAAAAAGCAGTGGAAAGATAGACCATGCTCAAAGATTGGAAGAATCTACATTGTTAAAATGACCATACTACCCAAGGCAATCAACAGATTTAATGCAATCCGTATCAAAATACCAATGGCATTTTTCAAAGAACTAGGGCAAATAATTCTAAAATTTATGTGGAAACACAAAAGACCCTAAATAGCCAATGCAATCTTAAAAAAATAACAAAGCTGGAGGTACCACATTCCCTCTTTTCAAACTATATTACATAGCTACAGTAATCAAAACAGCCTGGTACTGGTAAAAAGACAGACAAATAGATGAATGGAACAGTATAGAGAGTCTAGAAATAAATCCATGCTTATGTGGTCCATTAATCTATGACAAAGGAGGCAAGATCATACAATCGAGGAACAAGACTCTTCAACAAATAGTGTTGAGAGAACTAGACAGCTACATGTATAACAATCAAACTGGACTACTTTCTCATACTCTATACAGGAATAAACTCAAAATGGATTAAAGACTTAAATGTAAGAACTGAAACCACTAACCTCCTAGAAGAAAACATAGGCAGTATGCTATTTGACAGTCTTAGTGATATTTTGGGGGGTATATCTCCTCAGGAAAGGGAATTAAAAAGTAAAAATAAACAAATGGGACTAGGTAAAATCAAAGCTTCTGCACAGCAAAGGAAACTATCAACAAAATGAAAAGGAAGCCTACTGTACGGGAGAAGATACTTGCAAATGATACATCCTATGAAAAGTTAGTATCCAAAATATACAAACAACTCACGTAACTCAACATCAAAAAAACTCAAACAACTCAATTGAAAAAAGGGCAGAGGACTTGAGAAATTTTTCCAAAAAGACATTCAGATGGCCAACAGGCACATGAAAAGATGCACAAGATTGGTAATCATCAAGGAAATGAAAATCAAAACCACAATAAGATATCACCTCACATCTGTCAGAACAGTTATCACCAAAAAGACAACAAATAACAAGTGTTGGCCAGGATTCAGAGAAAAGGAAATCCTCATGTACTGTTGATGGGATTGTAAATTGGCATGGCCATACAGAAAACAGTATGGAGGCTCCTCAAAAAATTAAACACAGACCTTCCACATGATCCAGCAATTTCACAAAAACACTGATTCAGAAAGATATAAGCAGTCCAATGTTCACTGTGGCATTATTTACAATAAGCCAAGGTATGGAAGCAACCTAAGTGCCCATCAGTAGATGAATGGATAAAGAAGATGTGGTATGCATACACAATAGAATATTACTCATTCACTAAAAGAAAAGGCAATCTTGCCGTTTGTAACAAATGTTTGGATCTAGAGGGTATGATGCTAAGTGAAATAAGTCAGATAGAGAAAGACAAATACTATATGATGTGGAGTCTAAAAAACAAAATAAGCAAACAAGCGAAACAAAAAGAAACTCTTAAATACAGAGAACAAACGGGTGAATGTCAGAGGGTGCAGGGTGCACAAAATAGGTGAAAGGTACTAAGAGGTAAAAAACTCCAGTAATGAAATAAAGAAGCCATGGTCATGTCATACCTAGCAAAAGGAAGGCGGTCAATAATATTGCAATGACTTTGTTGGGGAAAGATGGCTACTAGACCTACTGTGGTGATCATTTCATAACGTATGCAAATGTCAAAGCACATTGCCTGAAACCAATACAATATTGTAAGTCAACTTCTTCAGTTACAATTTTTTAAAATACCTTCTTCATAAATAAGTACACCTGAAGTGAAGCAAAAGAGAGCAACACCTCCCATTAAAAACATCAAATCCTTCTAGTATACAGAAATTTTTTTTGAGGGTTCCACAAGATTTCCTAGTTCTAAAGCAATCACTATATAGATACACACACATTTATATATGCATTTGCAATGCAATAAACATGAATATCTGGACATTCACGTGTGTGTAAATAGGAAATATATGTGCAATATATGAAATAAAGCGTCCCCAAGTCCTCCACTGAGTGTTTGTTCCTGAACATAGACAAACATGTGGAAGTAATTTATAACCCCTCAAAATACATAACCAGATTGCTTTTGCTCCTAGGAAGTCCCTGGGAGGGAGGGAAAGAAATTCCTACTTGATATGGCAAGAAGTGCTTCCCAGGAAATTCAAACGTGTGACTAGAAACACACTGACATCCTAGCCACCACAGAAGTCTCAGGGCAGGGCAGCCAGGCTTGAACTTGGCTGGGCTCTGAGTCTGTAACACAGGTTACCTAGGTAGCTGTGTGCTGGCTTCTCCTCCACGACCTTGATTCTTCTTGCTCCCGCAGGTATCACCAGCACTTCTACATAACCTGTAAGAGTCAATAAGACATGAGATACATCTCGAGTTCTTTGAATTTTTCTTTTCTTAATTGACTTGCCCTCTTTTTCTTTTGGTTTTTGCTATGCTATTTCAATACCTATATAAAGAAAAAAATGTACGTATAAAAGCTGCCATAATTTCCAACGGAGAAGTTTCCTGGAAAGATGTTGAGAATACAGCAAAGAGGCAACTGTATTCTCAGTGAAAAAGCTCCCTGATATCTCATGAATTATGAGGGGAGAAAAAAGTAAATTGGGACAGCCCAGTTAGAAACACAGTGAATCTTGGAACAAAGCAAGCAACCTCGAATTCTGTTCATGGCACTCCTTTAAGTTAGCGAGTGTGGGAAGGAGGAAATGCAGCTGGAGAGCACACAGCTGCGGGCATCTGGCCCCTGGAGCAGCTGAGTGTAGGACCAGAGAGACCAAACACTCCCTGAGGAGATTAACAAAGCGTTTTGCAACTGAGTCTGGAGACAAGTAAGTGTAAGGCCACACCAAGCAATCTGTGTCACCCTGGAAGGTGTCAGACAGCTAGAAGCAAGACACACTGAGGTGTTTCTCAGAAAAGGTTTTTCAGCAGGCATTAGGGATGTATGAAATGCTTGAAGTGAAATAAGGTAAGACAAAGTTGGAAGAGAAGGCGTGCAGAAAAAGTCAAAATCAAGACTTCACTTGGTGGAGAATAGTGACAGAGTAGATGCCAACTTGTGGCCAAATACATATGATTTAAAATTATATTAAAATAATATTTAATATTCTTCTTAGTATTTCTGTGTAGCTCCTTCTAGCCCTGACACAAGTCTAATTTGAAAGCTAGTTTTTAAAAGGTACAACAGCTAATCCCAGCGTTGTCTCCCATTGATCAATTATTCAAACCTGAAACTATTTACAGTTATTTGGTGTATACCAAAAAGGTAGCAGACACCCCACCCGGTGGAATCAGAGGCTTGTGTTTTTCAAATCATAATTTCCATTAGTGAATACTACTTACACAATTTAACCATTTCTAGTAACAACAAACCACACAAGCACTAGCATTTTGTTATGTGGACAAAATATGCAGCAATGAAAACAGAAACAAACGCTTACTGCCTATTTGTATAGAAGAAACGTAAGAGAGTCTGTGTACTCAGTGAGCACAAATATCTTACATAAAAGCGAGTTAAATAAAACTTCCAAAATTATGTCAAAAAGATCACATGCAAAATAATATGGTTAATTCCCTGCTGAAAAACAGAAACCAATGTTCTTTAAGTGTCCTCCTTCTCTGATCAAACCACTGTTCAGAAGTTTCCCCGCTAGTTTTAGCTCATAGAAGTGGGATTTCTTTCCTTTTAAATGGTGATATACATTACTCATGTTTGAGAAAACACTGGCATTAGCAGGAATCACAGTGATTTGGAGGAGAGGACATTTCATATAATCAAGGAAAGTGTCACAAAGGAAACAGATGAACTGTCCCTGAAGAATGGATAGGATTTGGATACAAAGCTGACCCCTGAACAACATGTGGGTTAAGGGTACCAACCCTTCCAGTAGTAAAAAAAAAAAAAAAAAAAAAAAAAAAAAAGAGTTTAATTAATAGCCAGCCCTCTGTATAAGTGGTTTCTCTGTATCTGCGGTTTGGCACCCACAGATTCAAATAGCTGCAGGTCGATTGTGTGCCACTGTAGTATTTAGTTATTAAAAAAAAAAAATCCAAACGACAACCTATGGAATGGGAGAAAATTTATGCAAACGATGAAACCAACAAAGGCTTGATCTCCAGAATATATAAGCAGCTCATACGACTTAATAAGAAAAAAACAAACAACCCAATCCAAAAATGGGCAGAAGACCTAAACAAGCAATTCTCCAAGGAAGAAATACAAATGATCAATAGGCACATGAAAAAATTCTCAATTTCACTAATTATCAGAGAAATGCAAACCAAAACTATGATGAGGTATCACCTCACACCAGTCAGAATGGCCATCATTCAAAAGTCCACAAATGACAAATGCTGGCGAGGCTGTGGAGAAAAGGGAACCCTCCTACACTGCTGGTGGGAATGCAGTTTGGTGCAGCCACTGTGGAAAACAGTATGGAGATTTCTCAAAAGACTAGGAATAGACTTACCATAGGACCCAGGAATCCCACTCCTGGGCTTCTATCCAGAAGGAACCCTACTTCAAAATGACACCTGCACCCCAATGTTCACAGCAGCACTATTTACAATAGCCAAGACACGGAAACAGCCTAAATGTCCATCAACAGATGACTAGATAAAGAAGATGTGGTATATTTAGACAATGGAATACTATTCAGCTATAAAAATGACAACATAACACCATTTGCAGCAACATGGATGTCCCTGGAGAATGTCATTCTAAGTGAAGTAAGCCAGAAAGAGAAAGAAAAATACCATATGAGATCGCTCATATGTGGAATCTAAAACAAACAAAAAATGAACATAAACACAAAACAGAAACAGACTCACAGACATAGAATACAAACTTGTGGTTGCCAAGGGGGCGGGGGCGGGGGTTGGAAGAGATAGACTGGGATTTCAAAATTGTAGAATAGATAAACAAGATTATACTGTATAGCACAGGGAAATATATACATGATCTTGTAGTAGCTCACGGTGAAAAAAAATGTGACAATGAATATATGCATGTTCACATATAATTGAAAAATTGTGCTCTACACTGGAATTTGATACAACATTGTAAAATACCTGTAACTCAATAAAAAAAGTTAAAAAAAATTCCACATATAAATAGACCCATGTTGTTGAAACCTTTGTTATTCAAGTGTCAACTGTATTTAGAAAAAGAACGAGTTCACTGCATGCAAAGAAAAGTAACGTAGTAAGTGATATTTTTAGTAGCACATAAAATAATTCTGACAGAATGAGAAGATGGCTCTATTAAGAGAGTTTAAACACATGCCCAGGACACTGAATGTATCAGTCTGAAGCTACTGAACATTCTACAGCAACGAACTTGGTAATTAGATACCGGTTTGGAGAGGCTTTGTCTGACAGGAGTGCACAGGATACCCAGCCACACAGCTGTGGGTGCCAGTGTCAGGAAGCTAATATAAAACTCCAGGAGTGCTAGAGCCTAAGGTAGAAAATCCAGAAGGCATTGTGGAGAAAAAAAATTCTGAATTTGAGAACCAATACAAAGTGGGGAAATAAACACTGAACACACAATGCTTTATTATTACTTATGTGAGAATGGGACCATCATGTACTGAAACACAAAGTCAAGTTTGGGTAATAATCTAATAAATCTGGCTTTGCAATTTGTATTTAACAAATCGGTATAACATCTAGTAAAAATATCCAGTAAAATCTCTGGAACATCTGGAACTTCAGGAAAAGGTTGTGCTATTGAAGTAACTCTGTGAGGCAGTAATTTAAGCCAAGGAGTAAGTGGAGAAAATTAAGAGAGAGGAGACATCAAGGATTCAACCTTGGTGACAGTTTTTTTAACAGAGAGATGGAAAAAAAAATTCAGGAAAGAATATAAAGAAGGAATCACGATAAGGTGGAAATTGGGTGATTTGGGTGTAGTGGGATCTCCTGGATTAGATTATTTTAAGAAGAGTTGTAGGTCAAGGGTATAAAAAGCTGTACAGACATGAGAGAGAAAGGTGACTAAGGAGTTCACGTGTCACAATCAAGAGGCACTGCTCACCTCTGGGCAAATAAATTTAGGAAAGTGTTTGGAGAAGATGCTAGATTTCAGGATGTTAAAATGGCAGAGAAGAAAGAGAAAAGCAGAGGGAGTAACTGTAAATTTCTGTTTGAGTTTAACAGTAAACTCAGAGGGATGCTGTATTTTAGCACAAGAGTTATATCCAAGTTTATGGCTCAATCTAGAGCAGCTCTCTATTACTCAACTGAAATGACCTGGAGGACAGTGAGTTAGACTGAGTTTAAAGAAGAAAGAGAGGAAGAAAAATATTAAGCAAAGACACTGGAAGAGGGATAGCCAAAGGCTGGGGCTCTAGATATTTTTCATAAGCCACTTTAAATAAGCCATTTAGCACACTTGGGAAGGCATATTTATAAAAGAAGTAAGTAGAGGAGTGGCTATTGCCAAGCTTAGAAGTTGAAATACAGCCTATGTCAATGTCATAAACTTGACCCTCACCTTGGACAGTTTACTTTGTATGTAGGAACGTCCTATTTTATAACCAGTAATCCGCTTCTTAATCAGCCTTCTTAAAATGCCAACAGCAATCATTATCTTCATGGTAGTAATAATGCTAAATGCTGCATTTTGAGCAGCTGCTATGTGCTAGTCACTATTACAGATAATTTATGTAAATCATTACATTTAGCCATAATGATATCATCCAAAGCAGATATTTAATAGATTAACGGCCTCTTTCAAGACCGCCTTGTCGCTAATGAGCTGACCCAACCAAGCTCTGAACTCAGATCTGATTCCACTCTCCGCTTCCAGCTGTGGCTCCCTGCTGCTATTTCACAGAGTAGAACACATCGCACTATGACTAAGGCTGTGGCGCACATACAAATAAAAAGTCTAAGAGCATGTGTTCCTTATACAGGATTAGTATCATCATCGCTTGTACTAAGAATAACAGACTTTATGCCCACCTTCTTCTAAGTGTATACTGATAACTATATAGTTCCACAACTGGCCAAATACACAAGTTACCTTTAAAAAGCCCCTAAAAAATTATCCGACGGCCAGGCAAGTTACAAGGAAAGACATGATAAATGCACTAAGGAAAAAAAAAATCTCTCTTCTTATTTTCTAGCTCCAACAAAAATGATTTAGCAAACTCTAAATAGAGCACAGGGACTGAAAACACCCACATGTGTCTGCACATGTGTTACTCATACAATATATACAGAGTGCATGGCCAACTGGATCAAATAAGGCTGCAATTCCTTTAAGAGATTCTAGGAAGTCCATAAACTGTAAGGATAAAATTGTCTCAAGAGAAATGAATACAACATTCCTAAAGTCACAAGTAGATGAAGCCCAAGATAAATTAAGGACTCATACAGATTTTTGTTTTGTAAAGTTCTTAACATGGTAATGTTTCATTATTAATTAAATTAACAAATGTTAATGGATCACACACTATGCTGGCCATTGGGAATATGGCACTGAGCAAAAATAGCCATGATATTTTTCCTCACTGATCTGATAGTCTAGTGGGAAAGAAAAGACCAATGAGTGTAACATGACAAAATTACAATACAGCTGAACTGTCCAAATACAGACACGGTAAACATCAGTAAACTAATCAGTGATAGGAGATGGAGGTTGTTCAGGGAGTGCTTCCCTGAAGAAAGGACATTTGAACTGAGATCTAACTGATGTCCAGGAATTAACCCAGCAAAGCTAAGAGGAAGCTCACAGAACCGTATTTTTAAATGCAAGGTGCTGGAGGAAGCACGGTCAGCTTGAGCATCTGTAACAAATCTGGTGGCTGCAGCTTAGGGAAGGAAAGAGACCTTGATCTGAAATGATGTCAGAGAGCAAGTAGGAACAGCACCAGGCAGGAACAACACTTTGGCCTTATGTCCAAGTTAAGAATTCTAGTCTCTTCCCTGTGAGCAATGTATAGTTAGTCTCTGGCATATGGTCACATTTTAGACATTTTCCAAATAACAGATGCCATTAATGTAGCTTACAAACAGACTAATGAACAGAAGTAGACATTAAAGTGCAACAAAAACAAAGGAGGTTTGAAGTAGGAACCTGGGAGAAAACGTATCCACAAAACAGCAGTCAGAATAAACACCACGTCACTGATTTTTAACTGGTATTTCTGTTTTCCCTGCTTAGTGGAAAAGTGAAGTGTTGTTACAATTAAAAAAAGATATCAGTGCTAAATGCGCATCAGTATTCTACAGTTCCCTGCTTCCAGGCATATTAAGTAACTATGTAAGACTATTCTTCAAAAATTCTAGTATCCTTCAATCTCTTCAGTCTTTCAGACTTCATCTGAACTTCTGCACTTAAAAACTTCTCCCGTCACAATCAGGCTGAAAAGCTTATTATAACTGCACCTCTTATTTGAAAGTCTGGGAGCCTGCTACAGCTTAGTCTGACTTTTCTAAATGAGTTCGGACAGATTTTGACTTGTAGGACCTGTCACCTTTTTTCACAGCTTTGGCGACTGAGATTTTGATCTACAATTTACCCTGGGCTTTAGTTATTTTTAGGCCTCAAGTTCTTTGAGCTCACTTATCTTTTATTCTGCTGGGGCCTAGGAAAAGACTGTATTCAACTTTAGAGGGCTGTGTCTAATTTTCTTCTCTGAAGGACTTTTTAAAAATCAGAATGAACTCAGTCTTCTTGATTATTTAAATACAAATGGCTTACTCCTTGTATTAAAACAAATATATATTTTCCGGTCTGGTCTTCTGGTGTTTGAACAAGGAAGAAATTTAAAACAGGAAAAAGGTGATGTATGTAATGTAAGCATACTAACGATAACAAAAAATAATCATAAATACTAAGTTCAAAAGAAAGATGTCCAGGTAAGACATTACTGTAAACACAGAAATGTTTGCTTCTTCCCAGTAACCATGAGGGCCTGAGTAGAAAGCATTTTCTGTATATAAAGCATACTTGTGGGTCATTATATTTCTGCACAGATAATATCACTTTTTGTTGTGATTCACTTTGAAATTCACACTATATAGATCATCGTCAGTTCATCCTCGTATCCCCTGAGTATCAGTATTTAGAGATGAGGAAAGAAGAGAAAAGAAAATGAGTTCCCACCATTAATACGTCTGGAACATCAGCCCACATCTTTTGACTCCCTGTTACAGTTCCCAACATGCCACACTGCCATAGACTCCTGTTTTCAAAAATTTATTCACTTCAAATTTAGTAAAAATATTAAGAAAAAATAAAGAAAGTGGAATGCTGAAGACTTGAAGACTAAAACTCTCAATAGTTGCTTCAGGCTGTTACAAATCATTATTCTCTGTTAGACATCATAGTTTGCATTGGAGGATAAGTCCGTAGAAACCTGATAACATTAGCCAATGCAAATTAGATTTTTCCCTTGCTACTCCAATTTATTAAATGCACAACAGATGACTTCATACGCTCAGTGTTGGGAAATGGGCTTGTTAGAATTTCTGGCTCATATCACATGTATTGTATGTCATCACGAAAAATCACTCAATATCCATTACAAAAGTTTTCAACAGAATCAGAACTGGAATTTCTAAGTCAAGTTCAATGTTATCTTTGCCCCCAAAGATTGTTTATGTGATTAACTTTGAAAAAATTAAAAAATAATTACCTGCTCCTCTGGTGTGATTAAAGTCTCCCTTAATGATTTTGCACGATTTCCCATTGCCATTGCACACACCACAATGATCTTCCCTTGCAAGAGACCCTAATAAACCATCACAGCCAACTTTCTGCAGCAAGAGAAAGACAGTACACAATAAAGTGAGTTTTTTTCTTTCTTTTTAACCACGATTTAGGATAAATCAAGTCTATGCAAACCAGACATATTTATTTGACAAACTAGTAAAACATCCTCCTGTCTGGTGCAAACTAACACAGCAAGTTCACGTCAAATATTATCATCTGTAAAGTGACTAAATGGTAGTATAGTGGTAAGAGTACTTTTCTTATATTAAGAATTAAATGATATCCTAAACCAATTTGGAAAAATATTATTGAGACAAATGCAATTTACATAAATCCCAAAGGCAATCACATTTCTGTTCAATATAACATGATTAATCTAATTCATTTTACTCAACACAGAAGAGATCTACTTCATCATACGGATGGTTTCCCTTCTCACATGGTTGCAAAGCAAATGCTGAGTATTAAACATTAACGTTGTGAAAACCAAACATAAATGTTTACATTCACAACAGTTCACGAAGAAACTGCTATCCCCATCTTCTTTGGCATCTAGTATACGAATGAGTAAAAACTGCTTCAAGAAAATAGGAACAGTAGGATAATTAATTTTTATATGTTTCCAGAAGAACTTTGTTACTAAGAATCTTACCAGATTGAATCATTGCCTCTTTTCTAGTGAATTAAAAAATTAAATTTTCTAGTCTCTCACTGTTTAGAAAATATGGTATCTTGCAAAGTTGTGCATACTTAAAGGGAAGAATTTAATATGTCAATACCATCAGAAATAAATGGTAGAATTACACCATTACCCCAATTAAGAAGAATCTGCAATAGAGATTGATGATGCATTCATTCATAACAAGGTATATTATTTAAATACATTTTTAAAATATTCAATAAAACAGAAACAAAATCAAGGTCTTTTTCTGAGGTTGGTATTGATGGTGTTGAGGTGGGGGAAGAAGCGGATTATAAAATGCAGCTGCAGGAGGAATATCCTGAGAAAGCTAAAATCGCATTAAATCTGCATAATACAGCAGCCTTTCCTTTTGTCAAGGGAGGGTACATACCAGTGTCAAGAAGCAGACAAAACAATGCATTAGTGCAAAACTCTGATCAGCAAATCAAGGTTGATTCAGGGAGAAGTAAAGAGACTGTCTCTAGATGAAAAAGGTGGCCATCACAGGAAATTCTCAAAATACAACAAAGGTATGGCAGCAGTTTACTAAGCAGGAGCCATGAAAAGACCTGGGAGTGCTGGGGTAAAGAAAAAAAAAAAAAAATCTCTCCATCATGTACAAATGAGGAGAAAACTTAGAGAGGAAGCACAGAGTGGTTCTGAAATGATAAAAGGCACCTCTATTTCTATCCCTAGTATCTAGCTTGTTTCTTGGCAAATACAATAAACCCAATAAATAGTAGTTAAGTGACCGAATGCATTAGTATCTAGTTGTTCCTTAGTTATTTCGAACCTTTGTAACTGGGATAATACAAATTCGTAAATCTAAAATAAAAGCCAGGGGTAGACAAAATGGCAAGGCTCAATAATCATGTGTTTTAAAATAAGAGTCAAAAAATAAGATTTCATACTCTGTAATTGGTAGTCTCAAGTACCCACACTTACCAAAATATGCTCACATAACTCCAAAAACGGAGGATAAATGACTCTGGAAAGACTATGCCATTTAACTGGTGGCAAGTACCTGAAGTACCACTGGTGGGATGGAGATGGGTGGGTAACGTGATAAAACAGAGCAGAGCTTTCTCTATCCTTTTCCAGGACAGGAAAGCCAGGGAGCTAATTGGGTCACCAGGAGAAAGCTGTCTATTTTTAATTGCCCTCCTAGGTCCATTCACAGAGTTTAGAATTCTACATTCAGCTTTGATGCTGTATATTTTGTGATAAAACAACTCTAGCCAAATCCAATACACAGAGGGTAGTCAGAAAGGAAAAAAAAATGATGTTTTTAATTATAGTGAAAGACTGAATGAAGCATTTTAGTGAAAAAGCCAGAATCTTGAAGTATTCCAATGCTGTCAGAAGTCACAATCCATTTCACAGAACTTTAAATAATTATAATCATCTGATTCATGTAATACTTAAGCAGAATTTTTTGTTTTTGTTGCTGTTGTTTTAATTTCTAGCTAAAGACTCAAAAAAAGACCTGGCTTACACAATACTGTTAAGTAAAGAACATCCCAATTTATGCTATTGTATTTGGCATATAGAGTTAGGAAGACAATTTCTTTTGAAAAATAAATTCATTTAAGAGATATACTAATCTGAAAGATTCACATAAAATGATGAAATAAAGACAAAAGTTTTAATTGTACAACAGTTTTGAAAACAAATATGTATAGGTAAATACTTGCAATGATTTTTTTTTACAGACATGAAAAATTATATTTCAGGTTACTGTCATATTCTGTTAAAGAATAAAGGAAATTCATATGTAATTATAAAACTGTTTCTTATGCCAATTGTACTTCATGATTCTGTGTGTTAAACTTTATAGCATGCTGGCAAAATACAGAATCTAAGAACTGGTAAAGCATTTAAGTTTCATGTTGTTTCCAAGTTTCTCCTCTACTGGACGACAGATTGATCCATCCACAGCTTATAACTGTTTTCAAATTTTGGTGCATGTGTACACGTGTGTGTGTGTGTGTGTGTGTGTGTGTGCGCGCGCACGCGTGCACGGTGAGATGTGCCTTTTGTGGAAAAAAAATTCTCATCAAATTTTTCAAAGAGTGCATCGCACAAAAAGTCTATGACCATTGGCCTGACCATTTCACTTTATACGTTAGTTAATGGTTGCATACATATTTTAAATGATTCTCCCAAGAACACAGTTTCCTAGTGGCGGCCATGGATTCAGTGCGGCTCCGCTCACGTGTCTCATTCATTACTAAAGGATTTACATATTTTTCTCCCATGTCTGGGAAATTTATTGCCTGATAGCTCTTAGCCATCAGCCCATTTCTTTAAAGGCCTAGCCCAAACAAAACTTCCTTTCCCAAGGTCACCTTCCCTTCCTGGGACAGCTTGTATCCAAACACTAGCTGATACTGGGGGTAAAAGGGCTTGGCTTCCTCACTCCAAATGAGGACAACTCTGAAGAGGGTTCCCAGCTTCAATGCCCCCACAAGGTCAGCTGAGGGCTTGCTGCGACGATACCCTGCCCAATTTCCCCCTGGGCCCACTCCTGCCTCCTTCCCCTACTCTACACATATATTGATTATGAAAAACTTGACATTCAACTCCCTGAATATTAATCTTCCAGGGGAAACCCACTCAAGAAAGTGGTAGACCTGTAACTAGCAACTTCTAAACCTTAGCCTTTGATCTTTCCACTACACTATTCATATTCATTTGAACAAGATGTCTACTTTTCTAATGATAAATAAAGAGCACATGAATGATACAATAGATGGAGATTACTTAAAAAAAAAGAATAGAAAGGCAAATGAAATGTTTAAGTATAATAAAAATTGAATATATACTTAAAAATCAGTTGATGCAAGAATGTTGAAAATACTTTAACATTAACTGAGCAGTAGGATTATTGCCTTTATAGGTTTTTGCCACATGGCTTGATCTTGGACACAAGACATGGACAAATGGAGTGCTTGAGTTTTTGGTCTGGAATGTTTTGATATAAAATGCCTAAAGTGTCACAATTTCAGACCTGTAACGTGTACACTGCAGAATAAAATTCTTAAGTTTTTTTAGCTAGTAATGGATATGACAGATTTTCTAGTCCAAACCCTCCATTTTACAGATGAAGAAATGGAGTTTCAAAGTAGATCAGACTTGCTGAAGACAACCACTGAGTCAGGACTACATTCTAATCTTTTGAATCTTAGTGCAGAGCTTCCCATGATACTGCGCAGCTGCTCAGTGTCCCACAATCCTCCCTCAGCACATACGTTCTCCCTTTTGGAACGTCTTACCTGACACCGGCCATTTGCACAGATATCTGATCCCTGATATCCACAAGAAGTTCCATCCATCACTTTTTCTGATAGAAGAACAGGCTGTTCTTTTCCAACAGGAGAGCAAAATAAGGCACATGGTTTTTCTACGCACAGAGTGGATAAAAAGATGAGCAAATATTACTCCATAAATATTTTTACCTCAAGCTTTATTTTTCAGAAGAGCTGTAAGTACACAACAGAATCTGAGTTCACTGAATAATGTAATACTAGAGTAGATAATACTAAAGTGTTATTATGGGTAGTAAATGAGATGATGCCTGGGAAAAATAGGTATCCAATGAATATTAATTTCCTTCTTAAGAATGACGTCTTCAAATTATTTAAAAAATGTTTCACTTATTATTTTCTGGCACTAAACCTCAACCACACAGAAATCAAGCATTCTTCCTGAAAAGTATTTTGCATGCTCCCATTTTTTTCCCCATATTTTTTGGCATGAATGCCTTATTTTAAGTACATATCAGAATTCTGCCTATTTAAGATTTACTTTATTCATGAAGCCTTTCTTGACATCTTACTTCTAAATTCCAATACAGTAATTTTCAGTCCTATGCATTCGGCATCTTCTAATTGAAAAATTACTAAAGGGAGAAAGAACAGCTTGTAAGATGAACAATTCTTATAAGATTTTCCTTTACAAGGATGTTTGGAAATGCAACACAGTCCCAGGAGAACAGGCACTGGAATGCACACTTGCTGAGTGCTAGCTAGGACTCAGCCCTTTTTATTGCTTACTCGGAAAGCAGTTCAGTGTAAATGATGTTCAGGGTGAGAACCACTGATCTAGGTAAAGAAGTCCTGAATGGCTGGCAGTCATCTTCAGTACTTCATTTAAGCAATATGGTAAGATGGTTAGAGTTAAAACCCTCGCCTATTAGGCTCAGTCGAAGAGTGGCAAAATTTTTTTGAAAGTGCTGTTTCTATTTCTAAGCATCATGCAGAAGAGCTGCAGAATTTGGTAACACCAGTAGTAGGATTATCCAAATCCGAAACTTCAGAACAATTTCCAGGCTACATTACTACTCTACTGGCTTGACACCAGTCAGGCCCTTTACTGTTTATTAAGCTCATATAAATAGAATGGAAAATAGTTTACAGTCTCTGACACTGATCTTCGCTTATGTCTTCAGTAAAGTTCCACGTATGCTGATGGGATTCTATAAATACCAAATAACAGCCAGAGGCACGGAACAGGGTATCACTTTGCAAAGAGAAGACAGACAGTTAAATGAGCCTTCAGAATTGAACATTTCAAACAGTTTTCACATGTGGCTTCTGAATACTGCTCTGAACAATTTTGGGGAGTTGGAACGTGGCCTTTAATGTGCATGGTTTTGAAATTTTCCTTTAAGATGCCATTATAAGCTGCAATAAAGCATTTCAGTGTGCTCTCACACCTCAAAGTAGGTTATGTTTATTCAGCGACTGCTTACTATGTCATGTCTTTGGACTTAAAAACAGCTGCTATAATTGCAACACTTTAATAGTGGTATATATATATATTTATATATAATGTAAAAATATAATATAAAATACATATATATATATATAATAAAAATATAATATAAAAATATAATTCTCTTTCTGGAGTTTTCATTGAAGAGAGGAGCAAACCAGATAAATGAATCAAGTTGAAAGGAGTTAGTCTAGAAAATTCCATTCACATTCCAAGCAAGAATTCAGATAAAAATCTTTCTATTTCTCCTCTTACAACATACTGTCATTTCACTGTACTTACTTCAGCTTTACAGATGACATAAACATTTGATACCAATCTTCCTTCCTGAAGTGTACCCTTGAGATTGTGACATTACAGTGACCCATGTAACATGCCAGTACTTGGCAGGCAGGCTCTGTCTTGATTTAAGAGACCAACCCTTTCCAAGATATGCATTAAATGTGGATTTCAGCCAAATTTCAGCACAGAGTATGCAAAATACCTGAATGTTAAAGCCATGCATCTTTTTTCTCTAAAAATAAATGTTCGCTCTGGCATTGATATCTTATGTTTAATTCTCCTAGCCATAGATTCACGTGTTACATAAGAATAACAGAAATAACCACTGGTATTTTAAAGTATCAGAGACGTGGGATTTTTAAAAGACTTGTGTATTTCAGGTTCTTCCATACTGCTCTAATACATAACAACTATTGCTGTGTGTTTTATTCATCATACAGACTGATGTGTTTGATCCATACGTGTTGCAAAATTATCAAAAAATGTTACCCTGATAATTATGTAAACATCTATTAAGGATCATTCTGACGATAAACAATTTATAAGAGTTTGAAGCTTCCTCAATTGTGATTTCCAAAAGCGTTAATATTTTCGATTGTCCCCGATACAATTCTGACTTTAAAAAAAAAAATCTGGATGAAACCTGTATCCTCTTACTTCATGTATAAGTAAGGTTTCAAATGAATTAAATATTATCAAATCGAACAGCCAGTGAGAAGCAGAGATAGGATTAACCCATGATCAGACGATGATTTTCACGATCTGAATTGTCATACTGATTTTATTTTTACAATGGAAAAATAGTGTTTATATATTCAAATTGATGCAACAAATAATCATCAGAAGCTTAATAACTGCCAGAGGATACACTAGGCAGAGACGATAAAAGGAGCAGAGACCCATCAAAATCTGCTACAACAGGGTGCTTGCGGAGGACCTGGAAGGGGAGCCTATCCAGCATGAGAGCTCAGGGGATTCTTTTTCCCTAGAGAACTTGACATAAACTGAGTCCAAAAAATCAGCAGAAGTTTTCAAGGTAAATAAATGGGGGAAGAGATTAAAGCTTGAAAAAGAAAGGATATTATGCCAAGAAACGTGCATGTTTACAGGCCCAGAAGTAAGAAAACATGATGTATATGAGGGATGAAATAAAATTTGACCTGGCTGCACTGGAGACTACAGAAGGGAGTGACAGAGATGCGGCCAGGGAAGTTACAGGGGGCAGGCCACAAAAATGGTCTCATAAACCAGGTAATAAAGTTTGATATTGGTCCTGACAACAATGATATTCATGAAAGGGTATTATTTGGCACAGCAACTGACAGATCTGGCCTTCAAAGAGGCCAGTCTGGCTGAAATGAGGCACAGGGGCTGGAGGAGGGCGAGACTGCACTCAGAGAGACGGCGAGGAAGCTCTTTAAGGAATCCAGGTTAGACGCGGTGCAATCAACAAAGATGCTGGCAAAACAAGACAGGTTTGGACAAACAGGGTTTGCTGACTGATTACAGGTATATGAGACTGAGGCAGAAGGAGTCTGGCTTAGCTTGGTAATGAAGTTGATCATGATGCTATTCTCTGCAAGAGAGCACAGTAAGAGAAGCAGATGGCGGGAGTGAGCGAAGGAAAAGGGTATGTTCAACTTGGACCACGTTGAGCTGGAGATGAATGGGATGCTGAGTTCATGCACCACATGGATCAGCTAAGGAGCTCAAGACAGAGAGATCTGGGCTGGAGATAAATATTCCTGTTCCTTTAGCACTGGGATAATAAATAAAACTAGCAAATACATAAGATTATCCCAAGGAGAATGCTCAGTGAGAAGAGGGGCCAGGAGAGATGACTACAGAAAATTCCTGTAAGACACCACATTTATTCACCTAATATGTATTAAGTGTCTACTCTGCTCAGGTACTGTTTACGGCACTAAGACATAGCAATGCATGAAGTACATGTTCTGCTCTTACAGTTATTATTGGGGGGGCATATAATCAATAAAATATGAAATGTTGTGGTAGATGATTATAAGCTCTGTGAAAAAAGAAGCAAGCAGGGAAGGTAAGGCATTGAGTTACTATTTAAGAAAAGACCAGAAGGAGGTGAGAGAATAAATCATACCCATATCTGGGAAAAGTGTTTGACCAGGGAAAACATCTTCCAAGACACTAGGTAGGAATGTACCTGACTTACTCTAGGGAGAGCACGGGAGCCGGTGTGGGCGGAAGGGTGTGATGGGGAAACAGTACAGCTGAAGTCACAGGGTCACAGGGAGCCCGAGGGCAGAGGTCCGTCCAGGCCATTAGTAGAACTTTGGATTTTTAGTGAGCTGGGAAGGTACTGGAGGGTTTTGAGTGGAAGAATAATATGACATGACTGACATTTTAAATGTATCACTCTGGCTATGTTGAGACTGAAGAAGGCCGGAGGACACAGGCATAAGGAGCAGTCAGAAGGCTACTACCACCACCCAGGTAAGAGACAGTGGCTTACACCAGGGTGGCAGCTCTGGAGATACCAGGCAATGATCCAATTCTGGATGTATTTTAAAGATACAGCTAATCTGACCTTACTGATGTTATGAATGTATGGTAAAAGAGAAAGAACAGAAAAAAGTAAGACTCCAAAGTTTTTGGTTTAAGCACCTGGAAATGGAGAATTGACATTTATTAAAAGGATCGTGCAAACGGAAGACTGTGTTATTATTTTCTCTCGGTTGAGGGAACAGTACGGTTGGAGGCCACGTGGAGGCAGAAGCATGACATGTCTGAGGCTATAAAACAAGGGCAGTATCTGCAGTGCAGGGTGAATGGGGGTGAGGTTTTAGAGGAGGCAGGAGACAGCAGAAGGCATCAGACTAAGCAGGGTCCTGGTGAGCATGTCACGCCGTGCGATTTGGTCTCTACCTGAAGAACTATGGGAAACCTTTGAAATGTTTTACGGGAGGAGACTGATATGATCCAACTTCTGTTTTATACAAAGATCCCCAGGCTGCTCTACAAAGGGTGGACTGAGGCAGGGAAAGAGAGGAAGCAGAAAGACTCCGGCGGAGCCAATACGGTAGCCTGAGCAAGAGACTCTGAAACTGGAGGTTAGAAGAGTGAGAGTGGAGACAGATTCAGGAAGTAAAATAGATGAGCACGGTGACAGATTAGATTTGTGAGGGAGAATGATGGAAATCTAGGAATGACATACATCTCTGGCTCATCTCATGGAAAAGCTGACATAATCTTCGCTGAGATAGGAGACACCAAAGATGATCAGAATGGACATGGACTGGAAGGACTATGACCATGAGTGTAGGCTGAAATTTGCAAATATCCAAGTAGAAATATCAAGTAGGAAGTTGTTCACACGTGTTTGAAGTTCAAATATCCCATGGTCTGGATATACCTCACTTTGCTAACCACTCAGCTACTCAGAACCTTTCTGGTTGTTTCCAGGGTTCAGCTACTGAAAACAAAGCTGCTCTGAACATTTCTGTACAGCATTTTTTGTGGTTGTAAGTTTTCATTTCTCAGGGATAAATACCCAAGGCTGTGTTTTCTAAATTGTATGATAAGGATGTGCTTAGTTATTTAAGAAACTGACAAGCTATTTTTCAGAGGGGCTGCAACATTTTACATCCCAGCCAGCAATGCAAGAGAGATCTAGGTTCCCTGCACCCTCCCCAGCATTATGTACTGTCTCTCTTTTTTATTTTAGTTGATTTAACTAGTGTATAATAACACCTCCGTATCTTAAAAATAAACACTTTTAGTCAGCGCTTGTGGTTGTTATCTGTCAGTAAAGGCAGAAAAAACCAGAGCTCTTAAATAACTAAAATATAACCTACAAAGTAACATTTACCACTACTGTAAAGCATTTTGCAAACCTACAAGTCTACGTCATTAAGAAGGTGGAGATCTGGTTGGTCATACCTTCATCCAGGACAGCTTGCCACTGAAGCACCTGCTTTGGGTACGAAGTTCTAACACTATAGGCCTGACATTGCCAGTCTCTGAATCCAGGCAAACCTGCAGGACAAGGTGGATTCTCACATATTCTGTATTGTTTTCTGGGACCATTACAATCCCTTGCTTCAGAACCTAGCCTAGAAAAGATAGTACAAACAATCAATTTTATCTTTTTTTTAATGTTAACTATTCATTTTCCAAAAAAATTAAAAGGCATTATATAAATAAGGTATAATTCTTTATATTAAATCTACTTTTGAAAATGTGGACATACTAAATGACTGGTAATAGGAGGAAACCTGTATGTTTATTTAAAAAATACACTTTTCCTATCCTCGACCCATTTAATCTCCAAAAGACATGAGGAATCAAAGTCTATTTGTCATGAAAATGATACAGAAGGGTAAAGGGCAGAGGCTGCGGGCAGAATAGAAAGCCTGCACTTTCCACGAAGGAGTGTGGGTCTAAGAATCATGAAGGAGATGCTTCTAAGGTTTTCACGTACATTCTTTAAACTTGCTTGTTAAGGAACTGGGCCACTGAGCCCACACCAAAGTCAGAGCATAAAGCTGGCGTGATCTTCTCACACGTTTCCTAGGATCACTCCGGAGTGATGGGACTGAGCAAGCTGATCATGGGACGCTCCTGATCTGTCCACGGGCTCAGCAAGGTTTCATCCATCCTGTTCCCTCTCCCTCTTTCTGAAGTCCCATCAGCTCCCTGCTCCTCTCACAGTTCCTTTAAATGCTGACTTTTTCTAGTACCTTCTTCTCTAGACACGTTTTATTTGATTTGCACTCAACAAACCAACCTGTGTAGCATTTAATTATCTGTTCTTAGAAGGGTTGGTCTTAATTTCTTCGTAAAAGGGAGTTTTCATATAAAATAACTCGCGGGACTTTTCTGTTTGCCAATGTGGAGGAGGGTTGGAGAAGTTTCTTTGGTTCCCAACATGGTTATCAGTAAAACCTTTTAATTTCACAATTAAAGGGAAAAGAATGCCCTCCCCCAATTCAGGAACTTTGCGTTTACCCAGGACATTTGCGCTCTCGACTGCTGATCCCAGAACTGCAGGTTCGGCTACAGGGACTCCACGCGCTCCACTCTCCGGCCACGAGTCCAGGTGCTGGGGTCCTGCTGGTACACTCTCCAGCCTTACACCACTATTCCAAAAGTTATGTCTTAGGTGAACAAATCAGGGCACAACGGAAAATCATTCACTGGCCTACAGAGTCAGCGGAATTGCGATTACATCAGGTCTGCTACAGCCCCAAACGGGTGGAATTGAAAAAGATCAAAAATAAGTTGGCACTTGCTTATTGTCATAGTAATACACGGCTCCAGTCCCCCCAGTTCTCACATCAGATCACACAGTCTTGTCGTAAAAACAGTGCACAGATACACGGACTAAGCCCTGAGGATTCAGTCCTTGTGATGGAGGTGGGGTGGAGAGGGAGTTTGGAGTGGCACGGCCAGGGAAGAAAAACTAACACATTCTAAGAAACATAACCATTTCAAAGAGAGGAACAAAGAAAGCATAGGGTCCTAGAGAAGAAGAGTTGGTAAGACATAAATCTTCTATAACTACAGTGAAAGATATTTTAGCAAACCTAGCAATTTTGATTTGAAATGTCAGTGACTCAGTTACAAGGTACTCTCTTTCCTATGACTCAGTTTTAGCACTTTCCTTTATATTGTGTTTTTCTTTTTTTTCTGAGAGTTTCCATCACATTCAAGCATTAATATTAGAGCAAATTTTCTTTTGAAAGCTATTTATTTGAAAGACTTGAGCAATTAGACTCTTTGAAATTCTGTCATTTTATTCCAATTATCCTGTAACTTATTTGGGATCTATCAACTGAGAAAGCCATGAAAGAAGAGAAAGGAGCGTGCCCATTCTCTTTTTTATATTTATTTTAACATTTACGTTACACAAAAGCAGCCAAAGAGGCTGTTTTGTGGTCTCCAAGGAATGGTGGCCAGGACTTGGTGGACAGATTATTATAATTTCTTCTGATTCCTGGAAAATCAGGTAATCATGGTCATAGCAGACATATTAAAGGTAAGAATTAATTGAACAGAATCATGTTGGAAATAGTAGATAAAGTTTAGAAAAAGTCAGATTAATGATTGCTTAATGACAAGGGCTGGGCAATCTGATCCTGCCAGTACTAGACAATTTTCTGCACTAATGGCAACATGATTTATGAGGGGTTTTGAAAGCATTACAGAAACTCTCTGATCCTTAGTTTTCCCATTTCAAAATGTGAATGACAATCATGTTTACCTAGTAGACTTTGCAGAGGTTGAATGAAACACTAGGCACAAAGTACAGCCCACACCGAGGACCTAATAAAGGTTAACTACAATAAAAATACTAATAACAACAAGTTATATTTATCATCATATTATTTTAATTAATAAGTTTCCAGAAATCTCACCAAAAGTCTACTTATTCTGATCTCAATTGATCTCTTTCTTTAAAACTTATTTTGATAATGCTTTTAAATGCTGTTTTTAGAAGAGAGGATTTAAAAAACTCTGCCACATAGTTTTGTTTGAGCCCAGTTAATGCTTCTCTTTGCAACAGAATAATGAGTTCCTGCAGATTTTCTCTGATAATGTCACATTTTCAATTCAATTAGATTCAAGAAGTTTTAAATCCGGCCTCGGGAAGGAAAGAACAACAAAACCTCAACAACTCAGAGTGTGTTGACATGTTAAGACTGTTGTTTAATAAGTTGAGATTTTGTATGAAGATTCAGTCTGAAAATTGCAAAAGATGGGAAAGAATAGATCTCGTGAAAACTTTTAAACAACCTACTGGTTTTAAGGTTTTAACGATGTTATGCCATTCATGGAAAAAAAAAAATCCAACGTGAAAGCTGTCAAACTTCAATCGGTCAAGTTGTTCTGGCCTATTTGAAGTGTATATATTTTCCCCCGAGTGCATATCACAGCTTCTTGCCCATTTAGCAGCAAGCTGGCACTGCAAGGCTGGGCTAGAGTTCATAGCGGACTAAAAATACTCTGGGAAAGACCCAGATCTAGACTTGCACGTCATTTAAACTAGACACGTCTGGCCCATGAAGAGAAATGGAGATAGATATTCAAGCCAAATCTGCATACATAAATCAGTGACACTTAAAGAAAGCATAGGATAATAGTTAAAGTTATCACCTTGCAGACAACCTGGTCTCTGGGTGAAACTATGGAGAGCCTGCTTTGTGTCTTCTAGGTGGTGCTGCGTTTCAACGTTGAGAAAAGTTTTAAACATTTTGTTCAAATTATTATACAATCTCTTCTACTGGTTTTGTATATAAAGTGATCCTAATGATGCTTATCATGAATTTTCTAGCAGCATGTTTGTTTTATTTGTATTTTTTAGCCTCAAAAATATATTACACATGGTTTAAAAAACAAAACTTGTAATATCTACTAATTCAGTCTGATTTATGAAAATGCTAAGGAAATATAAAATATAGGCTCTCTCTTGGACAGTACCTGACCTAAAAAAAGTTTGACTATATTCCTATTCTCTCTCATTTCTACATGAACATGCCTAGGACACTGATGAAAACACCCGACTGGAAGAGGTCCATGAAGATGTCAAAGGAAACATTATTCTCTAATCAAATCTTCTTGTACACACATTGTTAGATGAAAGAAGAGGAAAGAAGGCAATAAACTCACTCCACATGAGAATTTGTGACTGTAAGAATATTACCATCTTCATTTAGTCAATAAAGAAAGATGATGGTAACTTCATCATTTAGGAACATGGGAAGGTAAATAACTAAAATACATAGCATCCTTTAAAACTAAAGTTGTAATAAATTGGTATTTAACTTTCCTTCCCCATCCTCCAGTTAACAGCAAATATTTTAAATCAGAAACATACATTTCTGGGTTTTAACCAAATCATTTATCAACTCTTTGACCTCTGTTAATGTAAATGTAAGCAAAGATGATAGTATTATAAAGAGAAAAGGAGAAGAAAGAAAACAGGCTGGTTTTAATTTGGAAAACACTGTATATAAATAGTAGATAAATCCTTAGCTTCACAATCATTCTGAATCATAAAATTCTGGTAGGCATCTTCTCAGACTCAATTCTATACTCTTAGATGAACTAGTTACAGAGCTACATTAACACCACTAGAATGGAACACATTATATAATTTAGCTTTGTTCCTTGGTTTGCAATGTACTGAGCTAGCAGTGTTCAGGGGCGGGGGTTGCAAGCATCCAAATATTTTAGCACTACAGCCCTCAACTACGGAGTGTTGGAAGCTGTTTTCACGATGATTCCTACAACAGCTGGAACAGATGGCTAGTTGAAGAAGCCCACATGGCCTGAGGAACTGAGAAGTTCATTAGTTAATCAATACACAGAGCATTGCAGAATCCCCAAGAGCACATACCATTAGCACAGTTACAGGGAAATAAAACATTTACTTTTAATAAGTAATTACAGATTTGGTTGCTGAAAGAATAAGTTTATTTTAGAGAGCTCAAGAATGCAATTTATTCTCATAAATATCAGAAGAAAAAAATAAAAATATTTAGAACACCAGATTATAAAAATAAGGAGATTTTCATTTTGTTAACAAAGAACTAAGTAAGACAAATGGGTTGTGTGATGTTTGAAGACGTGTGGCTGACTATTAGGTTATCTCTGTTTATTACTGGCTTTTGTGTTTCAGGGATGATGGAAATTATTGCTGGTGCAGAGTTTTATAACCCAAGCAATAAATTACTCAGCATAATACCATGAGGCTTGCCCAATATACACACATTGTTATACTTTTGTGTATAATATAAAAAACAAAACAAACCCAAATTCTGACTTTCCATTTAAGCTCACAGAAAACATTTGGCAGTCTGTAAACAACTGACTAATATTTCACAGAAGTTCTCTTGCAAGGAACCATTTTCTTAATGACTATATCTAGTGGTAACACATTTCTAATCTTTTTTTTTTTTTTTATAATTTTGGACTTAATTTGTGCATTTTTCTTTTTCTAATGAAAGAAATCACAGAAGTAATAAATGACTACATGCATAAGCCAAGCAATCCAGAAATGTCTGGAGAAAAGTTATATTCACCCTCACTTCCCATTGCTCTGCTCTCACCCATCAATTCTGCTTCCCTCCCAAGAGTAACTACTAATTACAGCCTGCAGTTTATATTTTCAAACCATTTTCTATGAGTTTAAAAAAATATATATACTCTGTGTGTATATATTCACACCTGTATATAAATTAATTTTTCTTAAATCTCAAATGGTATTGTAAAGTATCAACTTTTCTGACATACCTAACCACCGTATCTTGTACATCTTCTCATGTTAATACATACATATCTATCACATTCTGTTAATAGCTACACCGTAACCGTTCCTCTTCTGATGAATATTTCTGTTGCTTCTCACTTCTCACCTCAGCAAGCTGCACCCTTACATAAGCATTTGTGTGTGTGTGTGTGTGTTTATCTTTGTGCACATATGTAAATATTTACTTAGGACACAATTCTAGAGGCGGAATTGCTAGATTTCCATTCTGTCCACTTTTCAAATGGATGTGTTTTTAAACTAGTCCTCTACACAATTAAATTTTTTTTGCTAAGTAATTCACCCCAATTCATCTTTATGTTGCTGATACTTTTCAAACATAACAAACACTCAAGATCTTCAGAGACAAGTTTTCTTATCTTACATCCAATGAGTAAAGTGATAACTGTCCCACTTTTCCTTCATAGAATAAAAATTTAAAAATTATGTAAACAATTAAACTGGTATCTGTGATTAAATTAACCATAGCTGTAGTTTATATGGGCTCTACCTCCTTCATATTCTTCAAAAGAAAATTAATTTTCAACAGTAATTATTTTGATCCTAATACATTTCTATAGCCTTATAAAACACAGTAAACAACTTAGACAGCCAAATGTTTACTAATCCCCAAAATATCAATTAGAACATTTTATTTCTGATGCTTGAAATGACAAGGAAAAATTATACTCAGTGGCTCTTTCAAGACAATATCTTGTACTTGAAAGGATTCATCACCTCCAAGAAGCTTTAATATTTATGATTTAGTTGTGATTATTTTACTTATGTTTAATGTTAATAGTAAAAATATTTCATTTTTCTTAAAGTTATACATATATCTGACTCCATATTCTCATAATCAACAATAAAGATTACTTCACTGATATTAACAACCATGGATTTGAAAAAATATAAGTGTTAAAATTAAAAATAGATGAAATGCTGACATTTTTATATATACTGAGTATTCCATTAGTATTAGGACAGATACATATGTAACTGGCAGAAGAAAATGTCCCACCAGTTACAGTGGTTGGAGAAAATTCAAAGTTTCTTAAATTTCCTTTAATATTCTTATTAACTTCACGGAATACAAATGACTTACCTTACCAGCGTCACAATCAGTTCCATCCATTGGTGGATCGAGTTTGGTTCTGCATTCTTTCTCACCGTCTACCTTGCACCACAACCCTGTGCAAATAACATGCTGAAAACAAGGGCATAATAACTAATAAGGGGAAAGTATCACATTTTTGAGGTTAAACCAGTAATTTTTGAGAAAGCTACTTTTAATAGAACATCAGAAATTATATGAAGAAAAATAAACTTTAGGTACTTTTAATATTAAACTTATAATTGAAATAGTATATGGTTTATTTATAGTGATAAGAAAACTGATGCCTAAAAACAGAAAACTGACAAATTTAAATATTTCACAATTTATTTAAATGAAACAAATGCCATTACGTAAGATTAAGTAGCTACCACGGAAGCTAAAAATCATTATTTATACCATTACATGAACCAGACTGGAAGAATTAATGTGTTTATGGTATGAATTCAGTGCCTCCTGTCTTAAAGTCTGTCCTCACTTACGCTCTGCTTTATGCCAACATGCCATGGTTAGTATTTCATTACCTCATCATATAGCCTTGGCCCCAGACATAATACAGTGACTCGATGGGTATATTTCTGTAAATTGTTCTATCTCACTATGAATGCATACTAGATCTGAAGGACACAACTAACTTTTTCTACGGAAAAGTTGAGGAAGTAAAAGGAAAAAAAAAACTGGGCTAAAACAGCAGAGACATAGTAACACTGAAAGAAGAGAACTCTACAGTTGTGGACACCCAGAGACATAGATAAAGAGGCACTTTCTTAAGGACTTTCTATTTCTATAAGATGGTTGAAGGTTTTTAGATACAAGCATGTTATGAAACCCATGTGGCATATTTAAAGGTGATTAGAGTAGTCGATAGTGAAGATGACTGTGTGCCTACCTACCCAGATATTTGGAAAAGAGGATGGAAGACAACAGGTCAATAAAGACAGAACAAGTGAGCAGTAATGTGAAAGACATTTGTGAAAGGGCGAGAGGACCAGCTTAAAGCAGGGAGGCATATAATGGAAAGGAGTAGTGACCAAGACTTAAAGACTAAAATCAGATCTTGAATGCCAGGAAAGACGAGGGGCTCCATATTTGGAGGGAAAAAGAAGCCACTCAGCAGTTGACCAACAGGTTGATAGGATAAAAGGACTATTTTAGGAGGTTTAACTTGGCAGTGGTGTTCAAAACAGACTAAAAATCATGGCAGATTTAACATTAACATATGATCCAAATCTATTAAATATTTTGGAAAAGATATATTTAAACTAGGGTCTCAAACAAGTCTGTTATAACTCTAACAATGAATTTGTTATAACTCCCAAAATACTATTTTCCTATTTTTTATTAAAAAATTTAGATTTCTAAAATATTTGTAAGCTCTTAAAAATTCAATAGTCTATGGCAAAGGTGTGATATGTTTTACTGACATTATTTTATATACTGTGATAATTTTTCTGCAACAAAATATTTTATACAAATGTATCTCATTATATTTAGAATATGACTTAGTTTAATTTATATGCACATATCATTTACCAAAATTCATCCAGGAACTAATTTCAAAAAACATCTAAATCAAACCGCTTCTCTGCAATATTTAAAACTCTTTCAAATAAACAGAGAGGTTAATTGCTTGTCTTGTACTTTTGTGGATACAATTATTAATTAACAGATCTCTAACCTGAGAATTTTAGCTCCTCAAAGTCGTTTTTCCCACCAAGATCTTTTTGTTTAAGGATATTTTATAATCATGGGGTAAAATGCTGAATTTTCCACCAGTGAAGAATTTTGCTTTATTTATATTCAATAAGGCTTAGTTGTGTTAGAACATGAATTACTTTAGCCAAGTTCATTAGTTAACCAATGAATGCTGAACTAAAAAGCAAATCTTCTGTACTGTAGTTTAAAAATAACACTGGCTTGCTGAACGCTGTTGGTGGTCTAAATTCTGACTTTCCACCATTGTCCGCTATTCAAAACAGCAGGTACGCTAATTGATTCCCACTTGAGGCACTGAGAGCATAAAAGCAAACTTGGCAGCTTTTCAAGATAAGCACAGCCATGCAGAATAAATCTCTCATACAGGAGATCTCTTTACCCTTTGTGTTCTGCAGGTCTAGGGATCTCATGGCAAGTAAATTTTAGCCTCATTCTTAAAGATAACTCAGACTCAGGGTTTCAAACTGTCAAAAGTAAAGCAATCAAATATTGATGAAATGGCATGGACTGTTTTTCCCTTGAAGAAGCGGAACATCTCAGATGTGTGATATTAGAACTATGTGCTATCAAGCTCTTTCTTAAGATAATGAGGAGGAGGGTTGGGTATCTCCTTAGAACAACATAAACACTCTCTGTTATACAGTCCAGAGTCGAATATTCCTTTCAACTTAATTGCTGAAATGACTTAATATGTTAATTAAGAAAAGAACTTTAAAACCTAAAATGCTGTGTACAGGAAACAAGGACAGAAATGTACAACTTGGCATCTTCTAGGTAACTAATAAAAATAACATTCCTTTTTTATACCTCTATAATAAGAAACAATCATTGAAAGTATATAAGAATTTAGATGTTTATCTCAATGTTTAGATGTTTAAAAGTAGACTTTTAAAAAGTTACACGAAAGTACTGTATATTTTAAATGGAATAATTTAAATGGAATATTGACTGTCCATGCGTAGATATCATAAAATCTATCTTCAAAGACAACCTGTACCCATGTTTTTCTTTGTAGCAAATAGTTCCATTAAGATTTTTCTGATTTTTATGGTAAAATAAAAAATCTTAAGTGCATATGCATGGAAGCAACATTTAAATTTTGGACATATAACTCCTTGTTTGTCCATAAATCATCTTTCAAAATACAATGTCAGTATTGTAACAGTTGACTGCAAATGTTAATTCGGTATGGGATAATATTTTCAAAACCAAACTTTTCTATCACAAAACACCTTCGTATTATTAAGGGTAGAAGGGAAGAACAAAGTAAGAGAGAAAAAAAGAGTTATTAAAAAATAGAAGACAAAGACTCAAAAGAAATAATAAAAAGCTGAAAATCAGTCCTTTGTAAATACTAATAAAACTGAAAATTAATCAAGAAAAAGAGAAGGCAAAAATAAACACTATTAGAAATAAAAAAATGAAGGCTTAAGTACAGATAATGTAAAGTTTGAACAGAAACAGGAAGACATTTTGAACAACTTTATGCCAAAAACTTTACAATGTACATGAAATGGAAAAACATTTTTAAAAATTTACTATAAATGTACTAAGAGGAACTCAAGAAGAAAGAAAAAAGCTGAACTATTTTGTAACCATGTAAGATTTCTCTAGAGAGAAATTCTCTAGAGAAAAGAAAGAGGGAATATTACATTTTATGACACCCAAACCAGACAGGAGTTTTAAAAGAAAATGAAAGTAGTAATCTACTTCATTTATTAACTTAGATTTAAATATGCTACACGAGTTTTAACAGACTGGATCCAGCAATGCATGAAAAAAATATAGTGTACATTTTGATCACATTGGGTTTTCCCTGGAATACAAGGTTACTATAATATTAGAGATTTGATTAAGTAGTCAAGCAATCAATAACTTCAAAATGTATGATTTTTATATCTCTGGATACAAAGCACATGTTATAATTCAACATCCATTCATTAAAAAAAAATCTTAGCCAACTAGCCATTGAAGAAAACGTCTTTAAAATTAATGGACATCTGAACATCTATGAAAACCTCATAAAAAACATGAAAGTTTAAAGTTTTCTTTTAAGATTAGGAAAACAGCAAAGATAGCATCTTGGCACAAACATGAAAAAGTGAATATATTATGTATTCAGAGTGGCAAGGGGAATAAAAAAACTGTCAATCTAGATTCCTGAACTCAGCTGAAGTTTTATTCAAGACTGAACGTTAAATAAAGAATCTTTCAAGGAAACAAAAACTGACTGTTCATCACCAACAGATCTTCCCAAAAGTAACTTCTAAATGCTGTACTTCAAGAAAAATATGATCTTATAGGAAAGGGCTGAAAAGCACTGGTGGGCAAAAAGACCGATGAAAATGAGGATAAATCTAAATTAACACTGACTACATAAAACAATAATAATTGGATTTCAGCTATTATTATAAATCTTTTTAATAGGAAGAAATACTAGAAATCTAGTGTATCTATATCTCAGAAACTTTATCCCTTAGCAGAGAGGATTTGACCACTGACAGTTAAATAAATCTGATGTCTCCGCTATCACCTCCCTCTCTCTACATTTTTCAAGACTGCTAGTGGCAGATGTTGAGTGATAGACATGAGAAAAAAACACAGTCTATGCATAGCCAACAAATGAATGAGCAAGTTACAAAGGATCCCTCAATAGGACACATCTGTGAGTGTTAAAGAAAATCAAGGAGTAAGAAGAAATTTAGAGAAAGGAGAACTGTCAATACCTTGTTAATGAAACCCCAGAGGAAAAAATAAAAAGTGGGAAGTGACTATTTGAAATATTTGAAAGAAACATGATCCAGAATTTCCTAGTATGAAAGAGAGATATAAGATGAAAAAGATTCCCCTTCTAGAATGGTAGAATAAGTTCCCAGAAGACCAACCCTCCTGTAGATAACAACCATAAATGCTGGAGAGAATGCAAAAAAAAAAAAAAAGAAAAAGAAAAAATTTCCTGGTGGTTCTGGAAAGTGAACAAAGGCAGGTAAATTGTTTAGGAGAATTGAAGGGATTGGCAAAGGTTGAGTTTACCATCTTTGTGGCTTCTACTTGATACTGGATTGTGGTCATGGCATGATGATGGGTAGCTAAAGCAACACATGTCCTCTTTTTAGACTCATGAAGAAAGAAAATGGTGAAGTCAAAGCTACCAACACCTGAAAGGACAATCCTAAAAGGAAGAGAGTCAGAGATGCCTAAGTTTCTAGCTGGCACCTGTACCATACATACATGGGGACACATTCCAAACAACCCAGAGAAAGGAAGTGTGAGCTGATAAAAGAAATAAGCCACTTCCAAAGCAGATAAGACAGTTGCCATTTGAATCTAAGAAACTTAACTGTTTGTGAAAACAAAAGCCAAAACACTCTCTGGAGGAATATAACACAATCCAGAGTATCTGCAGCAACAGTGGTCAGCAAACGCTTTCTGTAAAGTGCCAAATAGTATATATTTTAGGCTTACAGGCTATGTGGTCTCTGTTGTAACTATTTATCAATGACATTGTAGTCTGAAGGTGGCCAAAGAGAACATGTGAACAAACAGGGGTGACTGTTCTAGTAAAACTCGATTTACAAAAACAGGCAGCCAGTCCCTACACCATAGTTTGTAAGAAATTAATATATTAATATATAATGTGTTTATGTATTAATACTTCAGAATAAAAACGTATGTGTATACAAATAATCATTCACAAAGTTCTGACTATCCTTACTCATAATTGCTAACATCCCAGATGCCTGCTAAGAGGTGAACTGATAAACAAAATAGTTTATGTACTAGTAGAATACAATATAGCAAGTCACTGATACTCATAAAAACATATAAATATGTCTGACTTCTGAATGCAGAGGAAAATTTGGTTTCTCCAGTGTAAGGTCGGAAAGGAGAAAAGGAGGAAAAACAGAGCATAAATATGAAAAACAGACACAAAATAAGTTGACAAGAAAAATTCTAAAAAAAAAAAAATTTAAATCAATGTAGAAACGTTAAACTAGCTGATGAAATACAAAATACTATTACATTGGTTTAAACGGAAAAATATAAAATCTAGCAATTGCTTTTCCCTAGTAAACGTATCTTTCCATCTATATCCATATCCATATTTATATTTCTATCTGGAGAGACTGAAGATAAAAGTATGACAAATAGTAATCTGGATAGTGCTTTTAATGCCAGACAAAATAGATTTTAAGGCACAAGTCTTAAAAATGCAAATAGTAATATAACTTGACCCTTATATACGGTAACAACTGATAGAATTACAGGGAGAAATAAATAAATCAATAGTTAGAGTTCGGTATTTTAACATATGCCTGCCACTAAAAAATCAAAACAAAATAAAGATATTTTGAATAATAATATTAATATGCTTCATCTAAAATCTAGTGACAGATAATGAACTTAAAGAACACACATTCTTTCAAGAACACAGAGAACAATTATTAAAATTTATCATACATCACATTAAATAGGAAACTTCAATAAATTTTAAAGAATTGGTATTATACAGACTACTTCATCTTAGTGTAGCACAATAAAAGTTGGTGCAAATAAAAATAATAAAAATAAAACCCCCTTCATTAATAAATTAAAAAACAAATCCAAAATGTCTCTGGTGCTGAAGAAATATGTAAGCTGAAAGAAAATGAATGTACTGTATAAGAATTTAATTTCAGCAGTATGAAGGATTTGTATAAGATGGGGGAAAAAACACGAAAAACAAAAGTAGTGCAACTTACTGGGGAAACTGGATGGGTTCAAACACTTCAAAATTAAAAAAGGACTCTGTATAAAATATTAACATACAATGACATACTGTTTATAAGTAATAATGAACTCTCACCTAGAATACAGGATATATAAAGAACTCCTCCAAAGCGACAAGAAAAGCAAAAAATTGAAAAATGGGCAAAATGTAAATAGGTAATTTACAAAGATAGAGATCTAAAAAATAAAAACTTGTGTCAATAAGAAGTCATGGAAAAAATGAGTCCTATGAGAAAAAAATAAAAAGCTAGATTATTCAGAGAAAAAAGGTAACATCAAACTCATGCATTCACAGACTGAGTAGGACTAAACCTCAGAAAAATAGGCTGAAGTTTTGATTAGATGGCAAGACGGGCAGATTCAATTCCTGAAAGCTTTAATCCACCATAACTTCATTAATCTTACAGAAAGGAGGGACTGTGAAAATCTGCACTTCACCAATCTTAACAACATGGTTTACCAATGATGCTGTCTTAGTTGCCCAAACAATTACTAGCCATCAGGGCTATTTCATGATAAGCCTTTTTAAGCTTGAATTTCTATTGCCCCTGGAATTTCACAATGTCAAATCACAGAGACACAATCTCCTAGAATTCTTCAATAAGGTACCTTATTTCAAGGCCAGCCTGTTCATTTAGATCAAATGAGAGGTTTCAGAAGTCCTAAGTACTTTGATTGCATCAAGTTGATACAAGAGAAATGTAAAAGTGGAACTTTCCATGTTACTTCTACTTTAAGTCACCATATGATTCAACTACACTACAGAGTTTTCTACACAATAAAATGTGCATGCAATTCACAGTGTAACTAGTTCAAAATCAAAGTCAGAACCTTAAGTGTCCCGAAGGTCTTCATTTTATTTTAATTTTTTAGCATATTTTCTTCTCACTCAAATAACGTAACTCTCCAGTGGCCACTTCTTATTGATTCTAGAGAGACATCCATACCTCTGTATTCTTAGCCAGGCTATGCAATTTCAGGCAGCTATTAAGATAACTCAGTGCAGTTGGAGCTGGCTCAGCCACAAGATGCCATATGTCCTAGAGGCACCACATGCTTAGAACTCAGGAACAGAGCCGTCCAAGAAGTTAGCATATTCATGCAGAAGAGTGAATAATTATGGCTGGAGGTCAAGATGTTTCACAAGCATCTCTACAGCTATGCCTTTAAACATTTTGCAGATGTAAGTTGCTATCCTAAGGGTAAATCTGTATCATTAATTTGATCAGCATGCATATAATGTTGGAGTCCCTAGTGCTTGTATATAACTATCTATTAGTAAGAATGGAAAAGCAACATCTAATTCAAATACTATGGACTGACTGCCACTGTGTCATGTCTAAGGTGGTACCAGAAACACACGCTGAAAATCCGCTATGAATCCTTACTCCATGCAGCTTGATACTTATTTATAACGGGGTGGAAATGGGATGATCATGAGGATGCCTGATTAACTCATGGATATGCTGTGAAACACAACCTTATAGGTTGCTGTTTGTGTAGCCATTGAATTAGTATTTTGTAAGGTTATCTTCGTATCCCCTTAACATATTACATATCTAAGAATCAACTATTTCTAGGGCTGAAAATTTAGAGTCATTATTCCATCATTCAGTTGATTCACTTATTAATTAACAAATATTTATTGAGCACTCATTTAGGTGCTAGAGAGACAGTGATAAAAAGGACTGACAGCTCCTTTCATGTCCTAGAGTTTGCCTTCTAGATTTGTTTTGTGTAAAGTCTAGGTGACAGATGGGTAGATGTGGTGACTTCATGTGCATCCACTGGAAGGTGCATGTGTGTGGCTTAATAAGCAGAACTATTTTTTTTAACATTTTTTTATTCAGTTATAGTCATTTTACAACGTTGTGTCAAATTCCAATGTAGAGCACAATTTTTCATTTATACACGAACATACATATATTCAGTGTCACATTTTTTTTCACTGTGAGCTACCACAAGATCTTGTATATATTTCCCTGTGCTATACAGTATAATCTTGTTTATCTATTCTGCGTATGCCTGTCAGTATCTACAAATTTTGAAATCCCAGTCTGTCCTTCCCACCCCCCCCCACCCCCTTGGCAACCACAAGTTTATATTCTATGTCTATGAGTCTGTTTCTGTTTTTGTTTTTGTTTTTTTCAAGCAGAACTATTCAACCTTCTACACTGTTAATTTCTTCCCCTTCTATTTTTAAGTTCTACCTCCTGACGCTTATTATGTATTCAGGTATGCCATGAGAGCTTCAAGCAATAGTGTCCCAAACTGAGTGGGAAAAACATAGCAATTGCATATTCTCAGACTTCGTTTCACTCCCCTTTTCTTCAGCTTGTGAAACTGCTAATCATTTCCACTTGGAAAACTGTCTTCACTTAGTCTCCAGGACCCTACTTTCTCTTGGTTCTATTCCTACCGGTAGACTTCTTCAGAGTTTTAACTGTTGCTTTCTCCTTATCTTCCTAACCTCTAAGTATGATAGTGATCAAGTTCTCAGGCTTGGATTCTTCCCTTCTTTAACTCACTTTTTAGTGTTCTCATTTCGTATCATGTCTTCGGTGTCACCTACTTGTTGGGGACTTTCAGACAGATGCCTATCCTGGACCTACTTAGATCTCTACTTGGATGTCTAACGTGCATCTTAAAATTAAAACATGACCCTAACTCTATTGCAGGGCATCTGCTGTCTGTTTCCTGTTGCTATATTCTCCCCAAGACAAATGCATGGCTGGCTGTCTAACTGCCTTCAGATCTCTAAACAAATGCTACTTTCTATAGGAAGCCTTCCCAAATCACCCCATATAAAACAGCACCATTCGCACCCTCCCATTCCTTGTTGCATTCCCTGTTTTTCTTACCCAAGTTTATACTTCTCCAAAACACTTACCACCAACCGACCTACTATACATGCATTTACTTACTGTCTGTTTCCCCCAACTAAAATGTAAGCTCCATGAAGGCAGGGCTTTGTTTCCTGCTGTTATAAGTATATAGAACAGTGCCTCAAAGTAGATGGAACTCAATAAATACTTGTCAGATCAATAACTGAATTTTTAAATAATCTCTTCAAAGTCCCTATCAATCTACCTTCCCACCCATCCACCTGCCTACCTACCTACTCACGTAACTACTTTCCACGCTTTGCATGTTGCACTAATTTGGGATGGAAATGATGATTTTCTTGGGCAGTATCGGAATGCCACTTTGGATTTTGGGAATCATAGAAGCCCAAGCTCCTAGCCCTAGGAGACTCTGAAAGATGATGTAGTCCCACTTTCTTGCTCTACAGACTGTGACTCAGAAAGAAAGAGAGCTCTGACTACGGTTACACAACTAATAAGGGGCACAACCACTTCATGCCTTTCCAGCCGAACCTGGACTAGGAGGTGCTGCTTTTCCTGGGCTGCCCAAGGCATCCCAATCCTTTCTGGTATCATTTTTATACCGTCCTTGATAGAGATGACGCACCGAGAGAACTGGAGAAAACCTTAATAAAAATGTCACCTATATGCAATTTCAGGGGGAAAAAAGGAGAACATTTCTGGATACTTAAAACCTAAAACTTAATTCTATTTGCAAAATGTCTAGTTTAAAACAAGGCACATTCTGGGATACTGAGAAACAGATTGAACACTCCTTAATAAATAGTTATGCTTTCAGAGATAGAAAAAATCCATACAAGTAGGTTAGTGAGAAATGACCATATAAACAGAGCTAGTAGCCTGGAAAAATAAAACAATCAATAAAATAGTTCTTAACCCTGATGGTACCGGTGTTGTAACAGATAAAACAAATTCAGTCTAACACAGGCTCCCCTACAAAAGCCACAATGGAAAGAAGTGTGGAAGGGTCAGTAGGTACAGTGGTTACAATATACTCTGTTCTTCAGATTTCTATCTAACCCTTCCTCTTAGTAAGTGTAATAACTTAATTGTGTTATTTAACTTCTACAGGCCTCACTTTGTTGATATTTAAAATAGGAGTGAATAATAGCTACGGCATGTAATTGTTGTAAGAATCAAAATAGATCATAAATATAAATGATTTGCACACTGTGGCATCTATTTTAGAGTTCAAAATATTGTGGAATGGAACTAGTAAAATTTAATCAACTGCAATATATAATTAAAAATAATTTCTAAAAACTTTTAAAAATACTGTTTATGAAAAATGATCTAAAATCTATCAAAGTCATGTTTGTAGTTGATCAGTTGCTGAATTGCTCTACCATTTGGGGTACTTGGTAAAACATGGACACCTTCTATTGATCAACTTTATCAATTTTCTATACCACATGGACTGAAACCACCTCCTAGGCAGAAGTACAACAGTAATTACAGACAGTCTACTCTATTTTCTGAAACAATGCTAATTTCAGCATGTAGACACGTCTACCCACAAAACCAAACTTGAGTATCTCAAAACATTCATTTTACCATGAGGATTTAAGAAAGAAGACTGTCACTCAAGTTTTGACTATCTGAAGGCCTGGAGGTGAGAGCAGAGTGAACAAGAAGACTGGCAGATGAGATGAGAGAGGTATTAGGACAGATCACACAGAGCCAACTATGCTACTGTGGTAATGATCACACCTGAAGCCAAGTTCCAAGGACCCATGGGTCTGTCACATGTGAACCCTTGGATATCTAGAAACAATCACACACCTATAAGAGTTCCCTCTGAGGTCTACTTCTGCCAGATGACTACTACAGCCTACACCTCCTTTCACGTGTCACATTCAGTGCAGATCCAACTTCTTTATACGTTCACTCATTTGAATCTTACATCAAATATTTACTGAGTGCCAACCACGTGCTAGCTGCTGGACCAGATGCCAGAGAAACACTCTCTGCCCTTGTGGAGCTTACACACGAGGCTGGGCAATTAATAAGAGGAAAATAATCAATGAACAAGTGAACAACACTTTCAACAAGAACTACAAAACAGAGAGAGCATAAAGTATGTCATGATACCAGATAATCTTTTCCTTATAATGGATTTTATTTACGTTGCCAGTAATCCAAAACAGCGATATCTTCAGGAAAGCCCAACTCCTTTGAGGCAATCACAGAAAATTAGGTACAGTGAAACACAGCTAACAATTCAGTCTAAGATGCCTATCGGTTTATCCTGAAATACAAAGGGTGGGCGAGTATGGATGCTGGAAAAAGGTAGGAAAAAATGAGCAGCTAGGGGCTGAGCTGCAGGAGGAGAAGAGAAAAGAAAAAAGGAAGTGTAAGTATAGCTAAAATTCTTACATCAATTAAGGTCATTTTGCTCAGTTGTTCAGAGTTCAGAGTTTTCTAGAATGGGACAACTGGCCTCAGTAACTAGTGACAGTTTGAATACAATATACAGACACTGCTTTGTTCCCCACCAGCCATTTACCCTTTCCCTCTGGTTTAATTGTTAAGAAACGTACTCTCGAATTTTGATTCTTATAGAGTATATTTTCAACATTTTATTGCCAGGATTAAAAGATATAATCCTTTCTCCAAAATTACACATTTATATGTTTTTTTTTTTATTATTACATTTCACCCGGTTACCCATCAAGTAAAACAGTAAGAGATTTAAAATAAAAGCATTGAACTGGCATAATGCAAAGACTTCCCTGAATTCAGTGCCGTTTTCCAAGTAGAAATTCTTAGCTCATTCCTCCCTGACACCTATTTCTATCATTTTCAAAATGTCAGGGGAGAAATGCAGAAGCCTTTTCTTAGACAATCCTTCTTTCCAACAGAGCACCTGGGGTTCTCTGGAGCCACAAACTCTAACATGAAGTCATCTTCTTTGCCTCCAGTCAGTACTTCTAAATAATGAGTGTGAACATACATTCAGAAAATCCCACCTGGATTCAACTCTTACCTGCATCTCTTGACAAAAGGAAGCCAAAGGCCCAAAGAGAATCTGACACTGTTCGTCAGCCGTGTACGTCATCTCTGGCAACTTGGAGGGAACCATCACGGAATTGACACTCTGGGGGTTTGTCTGTAGCAAGCAGTTACTGGCCTTTGACCTGGCAACATGCAGATACGTGTAAAATTTTGGATTTAATGCAAAAAGCTGTTAGAATCAGTTAACACAGGAACAGGAAATATTCTGATACTACTAAAAATATGTTCTTACATATTCATAGCTACTATTGAATGCTTATAGCCATTATCCCATACAGGAGAATCATTTATTTATAATTATTAAAATAATCCCAATAACAATTAAAATTGGTCAAGTTACCAGAACATTTTAGTTTATAAAGGTCTTTCATATGGAGTAACTCAGCTAATCTACACTGACACTGTGCGATGGGTATTATTTTACACATTTATAAGATGAGGCAGCTCAGACTCAGAGAGTAACTTGCCCAAAAGTAATGTATAAAGGTGAGAAATCTACTATTTTCAGGGATTTTTAAAAGAATGTATGGAAAGCATTGTCAAGTGACTATTAATAGCATAAATATTTTTGTACTTGAGATGGTACTGCAACTTCCATTTACGAGGTAACATTTAATTTTATCATAGTTCTGATTCACAAGAAGGCAGCTAGACAAAAGCACACACGCATCAGGGCCGACTGAGGGGCTACTGCTGCAGTGAGACGGTGGGTTCAAAACACTGCACGCTCTGAGCACTGTTCTCTATACTGTCATGACGAAGCTCATGCCCAGACGAGACTGCACACATTTCTGCATGGTTATAGTGATGTGACAGGTAATATATTTTAGTAAATTTCAATACTCATTCAACATAAAAAATTAGCTTGCCAATTTAAATGGTCTGGAAAAATACATAAAGTTGGCCTGTGTAGTGAATTTAGCTAGCTGGGTGTTCCTAAATTTCTTACTTATTCTTTTGGATACTTTAAGCCTCCCTCTCTCAGTGACTGACTAGTACCTCACATATCACCTCCTGGTACTATTTCAGCTGCCCCTTCCATTACTGAAGGAATACAGAACAAGAGCTTTAAAATGAAAATTAGAACAGTAATATTCTTTTCCCAACCAGGCAGAAGCTAAGTGTTACCACCATTGAAGGTGCAAAAGAGGAGAATAAAGGACGATTATAATGGTGAAAAATATGTAATAATGAAAAAAGATTCAGAGTTTAGAACTACCACAGTGGAAAGGTGGAGTTTTTGTTAAAGAGGTTCTTTGAGATAACAACCCATGGGCTGAGCCATGAGCAATGAGAATATTTCCACTGTGAAATTTTAAAGAGGAAGCTGGAAGGTATAGCTCCGTGGTAGAGCACATGCCTAACATGCACGAGGTCCTGGGTTAAATCCCCAGTACCTCCACTAAACATATAAATAAACCTAATTACCTCCCCCATTAAAAAAAAAAGAGGCAATTAAATACTATGACAGATCTTTTTTTTAATCATTATATAATTTTCAACCTTACAAATCATCTTGCCAATCCTCTTATTTGAAAATGTGGGAACTAAGAAGCATGGGGGTGAAACAACATGCCCCAGTCCTCACTGTGAGTCAGCAGAGAGCCAGGATTGGAACCAAGCGCCTAGATTCCTCACCCGGCGCCCTTTCTGCTCCCCATCGCCTCCTTCCCAGGCTGGTAGAGGAAGCAGGCACACACATACACGTTGATGACATGACAATGGCAAGGGACCTCAGTACCTGAGAAATCTTTCCAAGTCTTCCTTGCTACATCGGGACCATGAAACATCACCAAGATTTTGTCCTTTAATCCATTCACCAGACATGATATGAAGACCATCAGCACATGACGGGTGGTCATTGTCGTGATTAATGCCCATGCTGGTTCAGAACATAATTAAAATTTAAAAATTATATCAGATAAATATTTTAACCTGTTGATATAAGTGCCATTAAATAACAGCTAAATATGTAAAATGATGGGAGAGAAATTAGTTTTAAAGGTCAAAATAAAATTAGATTTCAGATTGATTTTTAAAATTTTACGATCTAGAAAAAAATCAGTATTTTTATTTAGTAAAAAAGCATTTTTCCCAATCAATCTAGTAAAGAACATGCTCAGTTCACATACATCCAAATGATCTACAGACACATTTTCCACATAGTGGTATGCGGGAAACACATAGAAATAGTGAGTTTTTCTTTAAACACACTAGATTTTTGCTCTGCCTGAAGATCCTTTATTCATTCTTCTATTAAATCTGAAACCACTTTAAACTATTATTTTCCCCATTTGCTTCATTAGACTGTCTTCGCATCATAAAACACAAAGTGTCCCTGGGAAACCTGCGTGCTTCTTTTTCTTTATCTTTTCTATGGAATCCTGAATCTATGGCTTTAAGTTGGAACTCTGTTCTCAAACTTTGACTTACCTTCAACTGAACTCACCAGAAGAACGTTAAATTCACTAGGTCAAACCTCTCTGTACTCCTGTCTTCTCTTTCTCTCTTGTTCTCTTTTTTGTGTGCCTTTTCTAGCCATCCAGTTTGCCAAATCAAGGATCTTCAGGTCATCATTTACTCCTTCCTCTATCAAATTATCAACCACGGTATTTTATTTACTAATTGTTATGGGCAAGCCCTGCCAATCTACTTTCTAAATATTTCTTTCAACTCCCTTCAATTCCTTTTGTTACTATTAAAGAGGGTGATAAGAAATACTTGGTCTTGACAATTACTATGGTAGGCTGACTGGGTTCTGTGCCTCTCTTTGGCAACATTCTCCCTTCTCCTCCTAACCTGCTCCAGTGAGATCTATTTAAAACACAATTAGGCTGCCATTTCTCTGCTTTTCCATTACCTATATAGCAATTTCCAGGTCTTTAACATGGTACACAGTTTCTTAGTCTTCTTCCAAGCCATTTATTGCATTTCTTTTCAGCAACAGCAAATGATTTGCAGTTTCCCAAACATTATGTTGTTTCTTATTCCTTGCAATTTCAATGTGTCATTTTCTATGTGTCATATACCATAAAAAAGGGTTTATAAGCTTGAATGAAACAAGGCTATGAGGGAGCATCTATTATAATACCCTTTTTACTGATGAGAAGACATTTTCCCAAGGTCATACAGTAAGAAAGTGGAAAGTAGTGATGTTTGAACTGAAGAGACGGGCTCTAGAATCACCATTACACATTCGATGTCTATGAATTCTACTCCCTCCCCGCCATATCTAACAATGTCTGTCCCTGGATAAATTCTGCATAATATTTAAGGTTAGTGTAGATTACCTTCAGGAGGTTTCCTTCCACTAAATTCTACCTCACCTATGGGTACCATCTCTTTTTCCCACCACAGGATTCTGTAAACATCATTACTACAGTGTTTTCTACATCGTATCGTTCGTTTTTACTTTCGGTTATCTCTGCAGTTTCTTTAGGATTTAGGAGCTCTCTAAGATCCTAGCATATTGGAATCATACTCTACAAATGATATTTAAATGTTGAACCAAGTCAGCATGTAGAATCACTTCTATTTCAGTAAAAATTTCATACAATCTCCTGTGAATCCTCATAAGGAAGCCATTAAAGTAATTGTTTGTGAGAGAATGAAGACTGATGAAGCAGAAAGGGGAAAGTTTGGTTTTGTACATGTTAAGTCTGAGATGATGGCAAGAGAGTCCAATGCTCCCTTTTCTCATTGTGTAATGATCTAGATAATAACTGAAGTATTCTTTTGTAATAAAAAAATTGTGAATAACAAGAATATCTATATTATATTTTAAAACATTAATAAAAATTGTTTTAGAAGTTGCTGAAGGAAATCACAACTATCCACATTTCCTCATATAAAAATAAAAATTTTCAAGATTATTGAACTACATTTTCAGTTAAATAAATTAAAAATCTGAATCAAAATTGTTAAATGGAATATATTTTTGAAAGCAGAAAATGATATAGGTGGAATTAATTTATGAAGAAGAGTAATGAATTAAAAGTTCATTATGTTTGCTAACTTGAAGACTATGGAAATAATGGTTTAAATAAAACTAAAAATACATTCTTGAATATCATTTTTCACTTTTAGTATTAGAAAAATTCAGCTCTATGGTAAGCTGTATTTCTCTTTCCTAATCTAATTAATGTACTTACATAGGGTCTGTATCAATACATAGAATGATTGACAGAAAGAATAGAAAGAAAAATGTTTTTCTTACTTTAAAGATAAAGAGGAAAAGTAAGAGATGATATAGAGTAGCTAGGGGCCAGTTCACTTACTGAGGTGTAGAGTGAAAGACGTAGGAGTTAAGATTTGAAATGTGTATCTCCCCCTTATTCATGTGACCAGAGGCAATTTAAATAATAATAAAGAAATAAACATGCCTCAGTTTCTTCATTTGTTAAATACACTTTCCTGACTGGTTGTGAAAATTACATGAGGACAATGTAAAATGCCTGGCACAGTGCCTGGAAAATAGTAGGAACCTATAACTTTTTTCTCCCTAACTGGGGCAGTAAATCAGAGAAATTTTATCTTATCTCTCTAATTTGTCAAAAACAAAAAAAAAACAAAAACACAAAGAGATAACCATCCTTAAAGGCAATTTGCTGTGTCTGCTGACTCTAGTGAAAGCAGAAACTTATGGAAAGCCAAGTAAATGATAACGGCAAGAATTTACTTTGTTTGGATGTTAAATCAAAATACGAAATTGTACATAGGGCACAGTCCTCCAGACTGATAAAGATGCCTTCATGCACTAACAATATGGTTCTGATGCAGCCCGACTGCGTCACTGTCTCACCTCCACAAGGGGTTCTGCTGCAGCACACGTCGCTGGGCGACCCTGTTCCAGCAACAGCCACCTGCCCTGTGGAATGGACCCAACCCCTCCATTTGCGGACGTGCAGTTTTTCGAACCATACACAAATGCTATTAGTTTTGAAAGGCAACTGGTCTTTTTCAGAAATAATAAAACTTCTTTAAATAATGTATCCATTTGAGAGAAGGAGAGGGACTGCTTCCAAGATTTAGCAATTTGGACATTTTCCCAAAGCAGTGTAATGTGATTTTCCAAATTGGGAAGATTACAACTTCTTATCCAGATGATCATTTTCCTTTTGGGATCCTGATTCTCATGTAAGAAATTAGCTACAGCCATGGAGAGATCTGATGATTCAAATGTTGTTTATCAGTAGTTAAATTTTCCTAAAGCTATTTAACTTGTAACAGAAAGATTATCATTAAATTGGGATAGGGTGGTTTTTCTTTTTTAACCACACATCTGGAACTATCAAGAGACACTGCTTAGTCCTAATTTTACAGATTTGACATGAAACAATTAATTGTGAATCTTTATCTGTGCCAGTCACCACATTAATCATTTATAAAGATAATATCATTTAATCCTTACAATATCCCCATAACGTTTCTATTATCAGGACTTCTATTTTACAGATAAGGAAAGTGATGAGCTTAATGGTAGAGCCATGACTCAGACCCAGGCAAACAGAGAAAACTTGAAATCACAAAACTATAGATGAAAAGTCTCCATTTATGTCTAAGATTTATTTTCTGAATAATTTAAAATGCTTCCTCTCCATTAGCAAAAATGCACCTTCACAAATACAGTCCCATAACCAAGTCGCACACACTGTATGGAAAACATTCTCGAAGTAAAACATTAGCAACACCTCTCCTCATACTGTGCAATGGAGCTACAGTTTAATAATCTCAGTTTAAATTCATTTTGACAAAGAGCCTTGTGCAAATAAACTCTCCACTAACATTGTACATGGTTGTCAAGTCAACTGAGAAAATATTTTTATCTTATAAAACTTCTCAACTTGTTTAAAAGTTCCTGCCAGGAAGTTTTGTGATATCCTGCGGAAAGCTGGAGAAGCATTTGGATTTTGAAGATGGTCCCTTTTGATGTTTAAAGAGTTAGAGAACATTTATGAATTCGCTCACATTTTTTGGATAATTTGGAAAGGATCCGTTGGTAAACAGTCATATTTTAAAAGAGTAAACTTTTTGCGCTGACTGGATTAAATATTTTGTCATCATATCTTATTTCCCACTAAAAGCCATATAATATATAGAAAAGTTAATTTTAAAAAAGAAACAAATTCACAATGTCTAACTGGAAGTGGATTAGACTTCCATGAAATGACACTTAATTTCATACAATTCAGTGGCTGTATCTGATGTGATGAAACTTCACTGCTGTGTACTCGTGGAAAAAAGCCCAACATTAAGAAATAGGAGATATTTTCATTACTTTTTATATTTTAAATTATTTAAAGCATTTCACTCCGCACAAAACAAATATGTACTTTCACTGGCAATCGAAAGGCAACGGAAAGTAAGTCAGCAACAAGGTAAAAAATGAGAGGTTAAAAAGCAGAGATGCTAAAAGAGCTTCCTTTTGATTTTGCTGTGTTATATGACAGGTTTATCTAGCAATTCAACAAAGGCTTGTTAGACCAGACTAACTGCTGGGTACTGCACTGAGTAGGGTCATAAAAATAACAAAGGTTCAGGTTTTTACTCTCAAGGAGTTTATCATCTACTGGGGTTGGATGACTCAGTTGCTTGCCCTCAGGCAGCTAAAAGATGCCTGGATCCTGTTACTTCTGTGTTCCGTGAAGCTCTCCCATCCACCCACCTTTCTCCACCCCTTCATCCATCAACCTCAAGATAAGTGCTGGTTTCCTCCCTTCCGGATTGTTGTAACCTCTGTCTGACTGACCTCCTGCCCCTTAACTCTTTGCCTTATTAAGCCGTGCTTTAATTAACTTTAATTCCTTATGAAAACGTTAATCCAAAAACTAGTTTCCTAGGTAAAATCTTTCAATTTTCCATGGCAAGCAATGACATTGAAAATGCAAATAATGAATCGTGAACATCAGAATCAGAAGGCTAGTTAAAATGCAGATTCCTGGGCTCAACCCCAACCAATTAAAAGAGAATATTTATACATAAGGCTTAAGAAGCAGCAATTTAACACATTTTCTAGATGATTCTTACTCACTTAAAATTCTGAGAATCAGTGAGCTATAGGATAAGATCCAAACATTTTTATCCTGTTTTTCAGAGGATCAGCAGACTGATTTCAATCTCATTTCCACAGGAACAGTTAATTCCAGACTAAATTTTTGTACAGTCCATTTCTATCAGAATGCTTTCCCAGCTTACGTGTATTTACAAATGTAACTCAAATTTTAGGACCTTTAACTCTTCAGTAAATTCTAGCACATATTTCTTATGATCCTTAACTTTTGTAGCCTTCAAATATATGGCATGTAAGATATCAAGACTATCTTCAATTTCTGGTCAATTTCAAGTAATATATACAAACTATCACCACCCAGAATTTAAGAGAGTAAGAATTATCATATTTTCTTTTTAATTCATTGAATTATTCAGTTCAATACCATATCAAATATCTATAGATTTATCCACAGCTATAGAATCATAGAAGCAACTGAATATTCCATAAATTTGATGAAAAGTTGAAACTAATGTGGCCTCTTACTGACTTAGAGAAGCCATAAGCCTGCAAGGTCTACAGATGATCTGCTCAAGGAAGGTTGCTTGCATTACTCTAGACCATACATTTGCCAAAATGCATTAGAGAAATATACACAGAAAGCCAGTTCTCGCATGGCCATTCATTAGCTGGGTGATTTCCCTCCTCCTCCACCTACTCGCTATGACATCCAAACCTACATTTGGAGAGAATCTGGTACGGGAATGTTGCCACATCTCTACTGGCTGAAGTCCCATTATGATTATTAACTTGGACAAACTACTTATGCTAACTGGTATCACCGTCTAAATAAAGTATCAAATACAAAAACCGGGCTAGTGGTCTACAACTATCACTGTAATAAGTACACTTCTTGCCAGTCCAGTAAAAATTCTGAAGGATATAAAATCACTCCTTAAATGAATAGAGAGATGCATGGCCAAGAATGGCTGAGAATCTTTTTACATCAAGCATTCATAAAAATAATTATATTACTACCACAAAATTCTTCCTCTTCTTTATTCTACTCTGTGTTACGTGTCGACCCACGCGCCACGCGATTAGAGCATCACCAATCTACCAATGAGCCTTGAAAGGAAGGGAAACTCAGCCACATTTTAGGAAAGAAGAAAAGTAGTACAGACAGACTGGCCCAGAGTTCATTCAGCGAGTAGCTGGCATGACAAGAATTCAAGCCCAAGTCTGCACTGCTCTAATCCGCTTCTCTCTCACCTGCCCACTGAGGAGTTTCTAACCTTAAGGAAGGCACATGTGCTAGAGGAAGACTTCCACTGTGTGGAATTCTAAAGCGTGCATTATGGAAACTGTGAAATGAAGCCATTACCGATTTTAGTGGGTCAATGAACATTAATTACAAAACAATTGATTTTGAACATTTTAAAGAGCAATGGATTTCTAGAAACAAGAGTATATTTGTTTTTGTCTATTGTAGGAATCTGTTATTTTATCTGTTTCCCATCCTAACAGTCCTAGATAATGTTTTGCCTTTCTCTTCATTTCTTATTCACTGAATGTTTGTCTACTCTCCCTTCAGAACATGTCCTCTCTTTCTTGTAACAGATACACTGAGGGACATCAACGCAGAAGGAAAGGCAAACACTGTATTTCCTTCCAAAAGGGATTCTCAGGCAAGATGAGAGAGATTAGCCAAATTTATCTTTACAGGATGCCTCCTGGGGCATATGCCAGCTTCTTAGTGAATTAGCAGAATTTTAAATGGTAGTATTGCTAAAACTGTTGGAATTGCCCCTTAGAAATCTATGACTTCAGGACTTGCATGGAATAGCTGAACAGGTCTGATCCAGGCTTCAAAGTAAACTCATCATATCATCAAACTGATACATAATTTAACTACTGTATTTGTACATAGTTTATCTTATTTAAGCATCAAAATATCATGTACCAGAAAGGAAAAATATGTTACCATATTTATACTTTTAGTCATAAAACCATATTCTTTTACTCAGACAAGGCAAATGCATTCATTGACCCGAAGGAATTCCTCTTTCCCTACTTCTGGAACTCAAATGCTTTCTGCTCTGGATCTCAAGGTAATTGTCCAACAGAGGAATATTCATATAACATACACTTCTTCAATCATACAATAAACGTTTGCATGCCTATGAACACAATGCACTCTATTTAGTGCTGTGTGAGAAAAAATGTATTAGTTGGTAATCCTATTTTTATAGAGGTTGTTGTCTAGTAGAGAGTGTGTGTGTATGTTGTACATGTGTGTGTAATATCAGTATAAATCAGTATATATTAGAAATTAAGTGACAAGTGAGACTGTCAATAAACAGTGCAAGGGAATTAAAAAAGGAGATATATTTCCAGTTGGACTTTCGTGTCTAATTTCACGAAAAGGATTACATTTGTCTTGGCCACTAATGGATAAGTAAAACTGAAAAAGGTAGGGCTGGGAGTTAGCTTAAAAAAAAAGCATTAATAAAGATACGAAGCTTGAAAATGATGGGTTGTTTGCATTCATGAAATACAAAATTATTTCTATTCTCTAGATCGTAGATAATCTAGAAATAGTAGATTATAAGGTTAGAAAGATGGATTGGGACCACTCTATAAAAAGTAATGAATCTAAGGCTACAGAACTTGCAGTCCCTTCATTAGGAGGTAAAGGACAATAAAGATCAGGGCTACAATTCAGGAAGCTGCATCTGACTAATGTAGCAGACAGAGTGGAAAGATGAGGTGCTAAGGCAAGAAGACCAATGAGGTGGGTACTGCAGGAGTCCAAGCCTGGAGGAATCACAGAAGAGGGAATGGACAGATGGGATAACTATTTCAGATGAACAATGAACAGAATTTGAAAATTGATTATGGGAAGAACTTAAATGGTAAGAGTTAAAGATGTTTCAGATGTCTCAGCTGAAGAACTGATGACAATATTGATGCCAATAAATAGAAATACAGGTGTCTGAAGAAGTGGGTTTATAACCTCGCCCTATCCTTGGTTCTATCCAAACACAATTTCCATCAGAGCATGTGAGCAAATGTTGTTGATTTCAAAGGCTTACTAGTTACAAGGCATCTGCATTCTTGGTACTCTGGCCATACTTAAAACTTAAGCAGGTGCCCCATATATTTATTGCCTTCAAGGAGCTAACTTTGCATATTTATTGCCTCATTGGCCTCTCAGTTCAGAAGAAACTGAACTGAAGTAGAAAAGCCATGTCTCTGGGCCAAAGTTTTAGTAATATCTGTTAGTCTTTTCCCCCGGTTCAAAAAAGGAAAACAAAACCCAAAAACATAGGGAAAAAAAGTTCTGTGTTTTTATAATGATCTCATTTGTAAGTAATTTCCTCTAACTTATGTAATTTTATCCCACTCATCATCTCTATAAAGTAGGCCATCTAATTATCATATGAGATTCTTAATCAGGAATTAAATTGTGTATGTTCAGTGCAGTTTCTTTTAACTTGTAAAAACACAGGAGTCTGCTAGAGCTTTTTTATTTTCTTGACACTCTACGATAAGTATCAATTATCACAAATGTGCTAAAGTCAAACTACAAAACTGTTCATCTACTGATTTCAGGACAAACAATTTTGTCCACAACCTATGTCCTTTGTATTACTTCAAGGATATAATACATCTTAAGAGGGTAGTTTTTATAATTAAGAAAAGAAAGCACTGAACCATCAGCTACTAAATGGTCAAAAAAAAAATAAAGACTATTTTATTAACGTAAAACAGTGACCATTTTCAGGTTCTTAAGATTACTTTTATTGGCTACATGTTTTTAAAGTAATGAGAATAAATTCAGCAAGTCAGAAAAAGATAAGACACTCAACCATTCTAGTAAGCAAAGAAAAACAAATACAAATTAAATTACAATTTAAAATGTGCTATACTTAAAGCTGGCAAAATAAGCTGAAACTGTATTCACAAGCAGTCCTCTATTTAAATTTGTACAAATATTGCTACATGGCCTCCAAAAACAGCACACCACTTTCCACTCCTCAAAAACGTGTGAGGGTATCTGTCTCCCCAGATAGGCCAATACTTTTCATTCACTTACACTGTCATCAGAACATCATTTACCAGCTATTTGTTGGGCAAAAACGAAGGATATTAGAGATAAAATGTTGAATAGCAACAACAAAAACAAAATAAGACAAGACACAGTCTCTGATCTCAAAAAGCACAGTCCAATTAGAGATATAGACATCAAATAATTAGACAAATGATGTAAACCTGCAACTGTGAAAAAATTAGAATGAATACTATATAGAACTTCTAAAAGCACACATTAAGAGATTTAACCTACCCATGAAGTAATTCTCTGAAGAAATGATGTGAAAGAAGGAGAGAAAATGAGGGAAGAGGGCAGGAAAAGTTTTCTTGCCAAGGGAAGCATGTGGTCCTTAATAGCAGGAGTGAATATGGATTCATCCGTGCAGACTGGTAGCTGAAAGAATTGTGGTGGTCTGAACGTGTATTAAGGACACTAGGATTTTTTTCACATAAGCCATGGGTACATCTCAATGAGCTATGTGGATATATCCCTTGCCATTTTTCCAATGGGGCTTTGGTCATTTTGCTAATTGATTTTTAAGAGCTCTTTTTTATTAAGGAAAATATTACTTTGTCATACATGAAGCAAATACTTGCACTGACTGTGATTGATCTTCTGACTATTGTATTTTTTCCCTTATGTTGATATTTAAATCCAAGTCACTAATTTTGTGTGACTTCTCCTTAGATATTTCTAGATTTCATACATAGAATCATAGACATTCTCTGTTAAAGAATAAAAAAAGAAAAGAAGTCAACAAAACAAAAAAAAGCTCAATGTACAGACACATTCTGGAATGTTCTGTAATGTTTAAGGTAGAGAATCAAATTCCTGTTACTGTTCTCATGGAATGATTCATTTCTTTCCACTGATTGCAGGTGCAGCTTTTATTACATGCTACATTTCCACATCTTTTCCTATTATAAGTGGATTTTTTAAAACTCTTTCATTGACTTGTCTGTTTATTTAAGTACCAGCACAAACTACTTTATCTATTCCGAAATGTATTAATATCTGACAGAGCTAACCCTGTCCTTCACCACCACTTTTTTCTTTTTTTAACAAGAAATTTCTTATGTTGGGTTTTCCATATGGACTCTATAATCAGGGTGTCTAATAAAAAATTCTGTTGACATTTTTGGGCAGATTACATTAATTTATATATAGATAATTGTCATTTTATAAGATGGACTGTTCCTATCCCAATCCAGGAAATGTCTTTCCATTTATTTAAACCACTTTTATGACTCTCTATGTGGTTATAAATTCTTCTTTTTATAAGTCTTCTACATTCCTTTGGAAGTATATGCCTACGTATTTTATTTTTTTTATTTTTATTTTACTTTTTACTATCTTCAATATAAGTGGAATTTTTTTCTTTGTTTATAGTTTGCAAGTGTCTGTTATTCATGTATTGGAAAGCAAACATTTTATACGTAGTTTTGCAACAGGCCAATAAAATTCTCTTATTGTGCTGACAGATTTTTTTTAGCAAATTGTCTCAAGTTTTCCATTTATACAACTGATGCTCATTTTGCCCCTTCTTTCTAGTTTTATATTTAAAGTTATTAAATATTTTCACAAAAACCAATGTATGTAATACATATGTTTACACATACTATATGTGTGTATGTCTGAATCTAAATAACTTAGGTATTAAGGGAAATTATCACACAAACAGCAAACTTAAAGGCTAATTCTAAGATCCACGTCCAACTTCCCTATCAGATCTCATGCCTCCACTTCAAAAAGAAGGCACACACAAAATGCGTGCTGCTGTAGAAATCATTCCAATCCTGAAGTCCTAAAGAGCATCTCCTATACTTTCTCTTTCATCTGTGATATATCAGTCTTTATTTTACCCGGAGTTGATTTTTAGGAACGATCTAAAGAAAGTGTTCAATTTTATTTGCATACTTGTCAGAAATCAAATGTACCATCACATTTTGCAGAAAAGTCAACCTTCTCTACTGATCTGCAATGACAGCTTGGTCAGACATCAGGCTCTCACGTATGGCGTGGAGCTGTTATGACTCTATTTCACTGTATCGGTCTGGCTATCGACACACGCATGACTGGCAGTATCTTAGCTACTAAAGTCTCACGGCAGGTCTTGATTTCTCTTTGGGAAAGATTCCCACATTATTCTCCTCCTCATCTTCTTCTACCTTTGCCTCCAGCTTCACTGCTTCCCCCAAGACTGTTTTGGCTATTTTGGCTATTTGCACTTCCATATAAATTTTGGAAATATTTACCAACTTACATAAAAGTATATTTACTGGAATTTCCATAAACCTCTAAATCATTTACAGCAGAACTGACATCTGCAAGATATTACATTTATCCACAAACATAGTATATTTTCATTTGATACAGGTTTAATTTAATGAATTTTAACAGCGGTGTATAGTTTTCTATCTTTTACGGGATTCATTACTAAGTACTTTGTGTGTTCTATTGCTACAGTAAATAGTACCCTCTTTTTAAATGATATTTCGTATTTTTGTGTTGACAGTTTTTCATATGTATCTTACAGCCAATAAACTTACTAAACTCATCAATTAATTCCATGTACTTTACTTTTGCATTATATCATGTTTCTATGTAGGTAATCACATCATTTGCAAATTAAAATGGATTTCTTTCTTCCATTCTCATCCCTATACATTTTATTTATTTTTCTCCCATGCTGTTACTTTTTGTACCCCAGTACACACATGGAAGCAGATATACTGACAACTATGATTTACTTACTTTTGTAGAGAATGTTTCTAATATTTCACCATTAAAAATAATGTTTCCCATTCATTTCAGTAAACATACATGAGTAAATTTTTATTTTATTGGATTTTTCTGCATCTACTGATAGTATAGGTTTTCTGCTAATTAATAGAATCTGTTAATTAATCTGTTAATGTGGGAACTAAGATTTTAAAATGGTAAATGACCTTTGCTATACTGAGATAAAGCCAACTTTATTCCCTTGTATTAACTTCATTTATTTGCATAGTGCTGCTTTATTTTGAAAATGTTTCTTTGCCCTTTTTGCATTCTTCTCAGATAGGAAGAGACTAATTTTCCTTCTTCACAAATGTCTTTTATTGATTTTTATGCTACATAATACTAGCCTCAAATACTGAGTTTGAGGCTGTTCTTTCATTCTAGAAAATTCAGACTAATATTAGCATTATTTATTCCTTGAACCTACTGCTATGTCTGAACTGGTGTTTTCTTCAGAAAGATTCTGAAGTGCTGATTCAATTTCTCTAAATGGTTATAGATCTTTATGTACTTTCATTACATTTTCTTAGGATTTTCCCATTCCATCTGTTTGTAACTTTTTGTAATGAAAGTATTCAGTGTATTTTCTTAGTATCTTTTTAATATCTTTGGTATCTGTGTTATATTTCCTCTTCTCATTTCTAATACTGTTGAGTTGTGCCTTTTATTCTTGCTCAATCCTATTTTTTACCAATTTTACTCGCATTTTCATTGACTCAGTTTTGGCACTGTTGTTCACGTTTACTGCATTTTTCTCTTTTATTAGTTCCTGCTCTTCATGATTTTTCTTCTTTTTTTTTTTCACTTTGTTGTTATTTTTCTAACATTTTAATTTGAAAACTTAGGTCATTAATTTCAAAATATTTTTATGTGTATATAAAGCTACCCATTTTCTTCTATGTGCTGCTTTATCTGCACATGTGCATACTATACTCTCTAAATAGTATATCTGCTACTGTTCAAACCTGAGAATATTCTGATTTCCCTAAAGATTTCTTCTTTGATCTGTGAGTTTTTCAAGAACATGCTTGTAAATTTGTAAATGTATGTATTTATGAGTTTTCTTTTTGTTATTGGTTGCTTAATTGTATTATGATCAGAAAAATTCATCTGTATATTCATTTTTAAAAATTTGTTTAGACTTATAGGATAAAACAATATATGGTCATTCTTTTTAACTATCCAGTATGTTTTTAAGGAGTAGGTATTCTTTATTAATTGGCTGTAGGTTTTATGCCTGCCCAGTAGATCAATTTTTTTAGTTATTCAAATCTTTTCTCTTCCATCAGCTCCTCTATCCAACATTAAGACTTAGCCTCCTGTGAGTGAAAAATTCCATCTCTTTGATATTGATAGAGTCCTATCTTTACTATGTGAAAACTTCCCTTTCTCTTGCTCTTTAGCTTGATCATTTATTTTTTAAAAAAATCTCTTTTTGGAATTTCTGAGCATTTAAAATGAGGATGGGAGATTTCAATATCTTTACAACTTCTATCAATCCAAATCCTAAAGTTAATCCTAATGTAAATTTTTAATGTGAAAATAAACGCCAACTTATTACTTAAATAAGACAATTTCCTCAAGCAGAATATTTTATTCATTTCTGCTGTTCTACATATCACAGAGGTTATATATTCCACACTTTCAGTAATAAAGTTATCTTTATTGAGTAAGTACATTTTGAGTGCATACCATGTGCCAATTATGCAAGCACCACTGTTCTAGAGGTTGCAAATACAATGGTGAATTAAGGACTCTAGAATTCATCATGTACATACAGACAGACTAACAGACAGACAGGTAGATAGATGGAATTGGGTAAATTTTAGGAGGACAAAGTAGGCAGAAGATGATAACTGTGGTTATACATACATTTTTAAGAAATGTTACCAGAAAGGCCTCACCAAGAAGGTGGTATCTGAGCAGAGACCTAAAGAAGAAAATGGAGACAGCCACGTGACTGTTCTGGAGAAGAACACTGCAGGCAGAAGGAAAAGCAGAAGGCAAAGGGGTTGAAGGAGATGTTTGCTTCATGTGTTTAAGTCACAGAAAAGAGGCTGATGGCTAGAGTGAGGAGGGGACTGGCAGGCTGAGAGGGAAAGAGGCTAAAATGTGTAGGGCCTTGTGGGGCCACTGTTAGGGCTGGGGTTCCAGTGAGACAGGAAGCTATTGGAAGATTCTGAGCAAAGCAATCAGGCAATGTGCTTTTTAAAAAAAAAAAAAAAAAAAGATTCTCTGGCTCTAAATTAAAAACAGGCTGTGAGAGGCAAGGACTGAAAAATAAAGATCGTTTAGGGGGTCACTGTAGTAACCCAGATGAGAGATGATACTGGCTTGGCCTGGAGTGGTGGCAGAAGAATTAGTGAGAGGGCATCAGATTCTGGATATATTATGAAGGTGGCGTCAACAGCTGATGAACAGAATGTGGAGTGAGAGAGGACTCAAGGATAGTTTCATGGGTTTTGGCTGAGCAGCTGGAAGGATGGAGCTCCATATAACTGTGACAGGAAGACCTCAGGAAGGAGCACATCTAGGGTGCTGAGAATCATTTCTGCGTGTGCACACCGGAATAAAGTCTCACTCCAAGTGGGCTTGGGTGTATTTAAAAATACATATTTTTTTTTATAAAACTTTATCTATTAACTTTTTCATACAATATCTAAAAACACTCCAAAATATTTGAGTGTACCTACAGCATCTTTCCTACAATAAATTTTCACTGACATTCTATGCATAAGAATTTTTTACTAAGGTAATTACTATATTAAAGCATTCACTTATTGAATATGTATTTATGGAATACCAAATATGTACTGAGCCCTAGCAGGTGGATTAGGAATCTCATGATAATAAAAAAAAATAAGCATGATTCCTTACCTCTTGGAGCGGAAAGCCTATGAACAGACGAATGAATGTACATTTATAAAGTGATGGTGCCATTATCTGTTTAATAGACTGACCTACACAGAACTCATCCTATGGGAAATGACTGCTGATGAGATACATGAATCATGATCGGCAGGAAATAATTACTCAAAGATGGGAAGTAGGAGTATTCTAGGCAGAGGGAGTGGCATGCGCTGATATTCTGCGGTGCCAAGAGCCAAGGTGCGTCGGACACACTGTAAAAACTCTAGCGGTGGCTGCAAGGCTGAGAATGAGAGGGAGCCCAGTGTGAAGCACAAGTGAAGAGGTAAGGTTGGGGGAAGATACTACAGAGCCAGCTCAGAAGCAAGCTAAGTTCATTAGAAGTACCTTTCAGCATTACCGGCATAGCACAGTAATTAACAACATGGGCTTTGATTTTGGACATGCTTGACTTTGAACATCACTCAGGCATTTACTAGCTGTGTGAGCTCTGGCAATCATCATCTCTAAAATAAAGCTGATATTTCTGCCTTCCTGTTGCAGGTGAGAGAAGAAGTCTTTGGTCCCAATGTACTAAGCTAGCATAAAGTTGTGCTATCCAATAAATCTCTAGATTTAGCAAGGTCAGAAAAATACTCAGAGGATTATGTTACTAATAATTATCTTTAAAATTATTATTTCCCTGATAATTAATATATTTTATAATATCTAAGACCTAGGGCTAAATTTTAGTAAAAGCTTACCCGATATTAAAGGGGTCATTTTACTTTTGGTTGGAATTTACAAAGAGGACTGAATTATATGTGGCTCTAAAGAAAAAAGAACATAATATATATATATGGTACATATATGGTGTATATTTATATATTTTGTTACCTAAATTTTATCAATATACACACACTTACATAATAAAACAGCCTAAAATACCACTAAATATTTGTACAAAAGAACAATTTCTGTTATTTGCAATGGGTTGCATCACAGAATTTATGTCTAAAAGTACCTTACAAATAATATGAGGACAGAGATAAACAATTCAAATAAATACCTTTCAGGCTGAAAATAAAAAGATTCCTCTCGAGCAAACAAACGTGACTTGCTATGCAATACTGACTTAGAGTGAATAATTCTTAAGTAGCAGAGCTACTCAAAGTGTGGTCTGTGCACCAGCTGCTACAGGTGACAGACGTGTATCTAGATAAGTGGCCAAACTGGAATGTCAGCTACATCACTAAACATGCAGTTCAGTTCAGCTGACTTTTTTACTTCGAGACTTTTTCAATGGAACGAACAATGTGCTATATTCTGGCATAGCTTCTTATCTCATCAGAGACCACAGTTTCAATACAAGATCATTTATTGAGCAGTTAATGAGAAAATCAGATTCGATGGAGATAATTTTACTACATACACTAAAGTAGATTTTAGATGACCTGCTTGTGTTAAATGGCAAGAAACAGAGGAGAGAGATATGGGAAGGGGAATAAACAGAAAACAACTAGACAAAAATTTATTTCCTTAACTGTACAATGAGGAAGCACTTTCAATTACAAAAAAAAACTATAGAAGAAATAATAGAAGAAAATATGAGACGTGACTACTAAAAAAAAACAGTCTGCAGCTCAAAAACTTAAAAAAATAGGATTAAATTAACTAAGAGAACTAGGAAAATATTAACAATATATTTAATCAATAAAGAATGTCTTTAATACCAAAAGAACTCCTGAAAAATTAATCTCTACTAGCTTCAGTTTCCTCATCTGTAAAAGGACAGTAAAAACAATACATAGCTCAAGATTTTTGTGAGATTGGATTACATAGGAATAAACAGTGTTTAATGCAATGTCTGATAATAGAAGAACACATTTTAATTTATATTAGCAACCTAATATGATATTCTAAAACTTTAAAAATAATGTATGATTGTGCAGTAGTGTTAGTTCCACAAGTATGGGTGGTCACAAACCTGCACATTCTAAAGAAAGGTCTGGCCTTTGCCTGGCTCTTGGGAGGTAACCTCTAAGGCCTTGAAATAACCTGTCTGATAAAAGTATCTTTATTCACTTGGGGGTCCTGGGACATGTCCAGTAGTTAATAAAAACAATGTGATTTGTGGTGGGGTAATTGGGACAGACTGACTTCTGGAGGAGCTGGAGACTAAAGGTCTGCCTTGTGGGTGATCAACCATGCCTCCACAACCAATTTCCACTAAAAACCCTGGATACCAAGGCTAAGGTGAGGTTCTCTGGATGGCAATGCTATGTGCATATTCTCACACACTGCTGTTTAGAGAATTAAGCACTATCTTCTCAACTTTACTGGAAGAGGACAAATGGAAGCTTGTGCCTGGTGTCTCCTGGACCTGCCCTATGTGCCTTTTTCCTTTGCGGATTTTAATCTATATTCTTTCACTGTAATAAACTATCATAATGAGTAAAACAGCTTTGTGGAGCTTAATGGGTCCTTAAAGTAGATCACTGAACCTGACAATGGCTGGGGATTCTTTCCCCACACACAGTCATCTAACCACAATTAACAGATGAATAATAAATTACAGCTTGAAATCAAAGTAAAATCTCTCACTTTAAGAAGTTTCTGTTCATAAAGATCATATAAAATATATAAAATATAGCAAATATGTGAATCCATATATATTCAATGAACTCTGCCAAAGTTATGAACAATTTCCTAAGGTGTTTTATTTATAAAAATAAAAATTTTAGGCTTCATTACAGTAAATTAAAGTCCTATTTGCATTTCATGAGTGTAAAATATTAAATACCAATAAAAACATTCTATCATTGGGACTTTGGGTTACAAAAAAAATAATCACTCCCTAGACCTACTGTTTAGAAAGGAAAATAATTTTGGAAAAGGAATCATAAAACATCATTATAAATCAGTTATATCCTCTTTCTTGCTATGGATTCTAAATTACACTTTTGTGTATAGTTATATATGAGTTTTAATTGGTAATTACTCAAAGGAAAAATTAATACATTTTTGCAGACATTATTTAAGATTCCTTTGCAATAGTAAAAGAAGGATTTTTTTTGTTCACTTCAATTACTCAAATTCTCACCCCTCCAAGAGTCAGTTTTATTACTTGCTGAAGCACATTGACTTTTCCAGCTATTTATAGAGTTGCTCTCGGAATTTCTAGAAATCGAATTCAAGGCAACAAACATACAGACACTTAAATCAGTTTAGAAACATTTTATATGTGATTACAAACCAATTCTTGAACTGACAAGTTTAAATGGGATCATTCTGCCATTCTTAAATTGTGGGTTGAAGAATTATGTGATCCACTTTCTGCCTACAGGAAATATATTGGAAGAAATCATGACCCTCAAAAAGAAAAAAAAAAATCCAAAAAGAAAAAAAAAGAATGAACAGTTTCACTTAAGCAGATGAATCTTAATCATACCTCTAAAAGCTCTATTGGAGAGTGTGTGTGTACACAGGATCCATACATATAATTATCTAACATCTATGAAAACTCTCCCTATTGGGGAGGCTATGTGTATGTGAACACTGTTTTTTATTTTCTCTTCCTGTATTTCTGTTTCACTGTGCTTTACATCTTCCACTGGCTGCTGCTGATGTAATTTATATAGATGAACTCCTTGCTGTCTGTTTTTTCTTTATAAAGTCATGATTATTCTCGCTGCTATTGTCTCCCACTCTCTAGCATCAAGAAAATATTAGCCTCTACTTTTGAGACAAATACTGCTTACTGGTAAGGAGAATTTTTAGTAACTAAGTAGTTCAACATATATCACACATCCTGGTATTAATCCATCAAGCATTACACATACCTTTGGCACAACTCTACTGATTTGGGTACAGCTCTATAAAAGTCAAATAAAATAATATTTTACTACCATTTTAGCCATTCCAACCTGAGTTCCTGGTCATAAACCAATGTTTCTACTACATAAAGCTGAAGTGCCCTTTCCTTAAATTATATCATTTACTGCTTTGTTTGAGTAGTTGTAAGTTCTCGACCAAGCCTTTGCACGTTAATAAAGCATACTGTATTGTGGTTGGTTCCTTTAATTAGTGTTTTTCCTACATCTTACAATATAATAGAGACTAAAGAAATAAATTATATATATCTGCTTTTAAAATGTAAAATTTTTTTTCAAAGTGAATCCTCTACATTTCAGGGTACTTGACACAATTATTTACTGTCTGTCTCATTAAGATGTATTCAGATAATCTGTATATCAAACTGTTAAGGCATGGCTAAGGTGAACATTTTAATTATTCAGAAAATTGCATTTAAATTGATAATAATTGTATTTATGATCAATTTGCACTTACTGTCTTAAGATGTTTTAATAGTAACTTTTTCTTGCCTCTAAACATTATTCTCAGCCTCTGTCATTCAAATAATGCATGTGGTTTTTCCTATTATGATTAAACTGAAATATCTTTAAATTATGAAAACTGTATTGGAATTAAGAATCTAAATCCTACTGTTGTGGTGCGAAACATTGAATGAGATTATTGCATTGCATTCTTTCCCTACAGGATGATGATTTTAAATTGTAAATCTTTTTTTAATTTCTTTTTTGAATAACAAATTCTTTGTATTCTAGAGCATTTTAATGACTATCAAAAGCTTGCAGAGGATAAAACAAAAATGCGTGTATACATTTAAAAACAGCAACATCAAAAATCAATCACTGTTGATAATGTCCTTTCTCTTGAATTAGGTTATGAGTATAGGGGTATATTCAATTTTTGGTAATTCACAGGGCTGGATAATTATGATTCGGTCATTTTCCTATACTTCAGCTTACTTGAATAAAAAATTTTTTCCCAACAAACAGTTACATCTTATATAAATTTTTGTTTAAGCATTCTGACACCCATCAAATTCTACTGCCAACTCAAGTTTACTCAACGGTCTCCAGGGTTCAGGAATATAATGAAAAGGAAATGAGCCAGGTGAACGAGACAAGAGTGCTGCCACCTGTGATGAGCTGAGAAGACGGGCCCCATGTAAGGGGTGCAGTCACTGCTCGGCTCCAAGGAATGGCTGCTGTATGGGACTGTGTGCCAAATGCTGCCAGGGCTGGAAATCTGAATTTTTATGTCAAATTTATACTTTTCAATGTTGGCAACTGATTCAACTTTTTAAACGCTGCCAGCCAAGCTAAATATGTCCTTGACCAAAGAGGCCTCCATAAAGATCACTTCCCTGAGTAGGACCCCAATAAATCTGAGTTCAGTTAAAATACTTTTCATCTGTACTGCTGATACTGCTAGCACGCAGGGAAGCCAACAGTCCGAATGAAGTCTGAGTCCCTAGCCCATGCCATTTCTGCTATAGCACAATTCCTGTAAACATGTGCCTATTTCTTATGTAACTTGAATCCCAAACCAACCTCATAACGTAAGTATTAACCCCATTTTATGGATGAGGGATCCAAGGTCCAAAGATAGCAGGCAACTTGGTGCAGAATTTGAGAACAGTATGACCTGAGTTAGATGACTTGAGTTCAAATCCTTCCTCCAACACAGCATATTTATAGCTTTGGGAGGGTAAGTTAACCTCTCTATACTTCAGTTTCTTCCTTTTAAGATGGGTACTCTCATGGTATTACCTCACAAGAACGCTTGGGGTATACAAAGCAGCTAGAAATAGGCACATAGTAAGTGCTGTGTAAGTGCTGTGACTACTAATTATTATTGTTATTATCATTATTTGTAAAATGAAATCCTTGCTTTGTGTGTGTTTCAAGTGAACTAATCTACGTAAAGTGCTTAGAATTATGCCTGAGACACACTTAATGTTCCTTACACATGAGCCGTGTGTCCCATTTAATTCTCTTGGAGATTCATTACTCCTAAACCGGGCAGAATAATTCCTTTACTCTGTGTTGGGTAATGACAGACAGACACTATCATAGGCTGGAAGTGTTTACACTTCTACACAGTGTTTTCCTCGGATGTCTGAATAACACATAGCTTTGTAGGGCCGTGATCATCACAATGTTTACGTCATTTGGAAATGCATAGTGAAATGAATCATGTGTCAGATGACGACTGTCCTGATGAGGATTTTAATAATGTTATAAGACTCTAGTCAAAGTATCAGGAATCAGGAGGTACCTGAATGAACAACATTCAGAAGACACTCTTCAAATTTAGATGATTTCCCTAATTTTAAAAAACCTGAGCCCAAAGCAAAAAATGGAAAGATATGCATGTAATTCAGTAACTCAAATTACAAAGTTATATGTTAACATATGAGCATAGCCAGAATTCTCACTTACTTGTGACCCATTTCATGAGCAATTGTGAATGCAAGGTTCAGGCCATTGTCTTCAGCAATAATACATTTTCTCTTCTCACTACACATCCCACTCAGGTAAGCTATACCTAGAAAACACAAACATTAAGTATCAAATGGCAGAATTAAAATGCAAATATTTATGCTTGGTATTAGTAGAATGAAAGAAAAATGATAGTTTTTCCACTCAAATATGTCAATATTAAACCGTGATACTTAGCACCTATAAACAGAATTTCAGGGGAAAAGGCCTATATGTGTCATTCAATAAACTATTAATATTCTTTTCAGTTTCATATTTTAGATGAAATGATGTTATCAATTATATAATTCTCAAATGGCATACCATGAGAATAGTTTGTAAATGCCACTTTTGATTGTCATGTAAGATAGTCACAACTTAGAAAATGTAAATAAAAAAGCAATGATTATTTAAATATTTTTTAATTCTTGTGAAGAACCTTGTCGCAAAGAAATACCCTAAATAAACTACATTTAGAACATTCTTGAACTCACATTTGTATTTTGACTTAAAAATTTTGAAATTTTATTTCATGAAATACCATTTTAACTAATGTAACAAAAGCTATCTGCGGTACTTGGAAAATTGAGAATGTTTCCCTTTCTTAGTTAATAAGATGATCTAACTGCAGAGCACATGATAGTGAAATATGTAAGATAAATATTTCAGCAAAACATTTGATCTTTTGGTTTAAGTTATTAGTAAAGATGACAATATCTGAAATCGTTAATACTTTTTTTAGTCAAAGATTCACATACTATTTTACTAATTAAGATAAATCCCTAAATAAATATCATCTAACATAAGAAACTATTATCTCCCAAGAGTAAGTATCAACATATTTTTAAATTACAGAAGTTATTTGTAGTAAAAAATATTGAGCATTTGTTGAATTAATTCTCAGATTCTTATAAAACACATGTAAACACATTTTATGAAAAAATTAAAGCCTAGGCAGGTGAAATGATTTGCCAAAGATCATATGACTACCAAAATGATAGAATGGGGACTGAAATCCAACTGTGAATCCACCTGCCAGCTAATTTTATTCTGCTTCTGACCACAATTCAGAGGAGAGCTGCCCCTAGGTAAAGATGGTTAGCTGAATGCTTATAACTTCCCTCTCTTCAGAAACTTAAAGAATAACGGTAAGAAATAATTAAATTTAAATAAAGTAATAAATCACCTTGCCCAGGTTTTAGAAAGATAGAAGATTCATGAAGGAACGTGAATTGATTCGGTGGAGCCACAGCTCTAAAGACAGGAGAGAAGGATTTCATGAGCATGGCAGAGGCCCAAAAGGCTCAGGACTGAGGCACACAAGGTTGGAGGACAGGCAGTGCTGGCGGGCTGAAAATGGAGATCCGTGGAAAGTATGTCTGAAATCCTCACTTATTCAAACCTTCGTGAAAAATGTCAATGCCTGACAGCCACTGCCCCATCAGGAAAATAAAGATGTATTTGTTAAACAAGATGTAATATGTTATTAAAAAATAAAACTAGAGAAAGAAACAGCCCAGAGAAGAAATATAGATACAGATGTTATTATCTCCACGTATTTAGAAATTAAAATAGATCTTACAGAGATTTCAAATTCACAAACAGATGAATGACTTCTTTATTAATGGATGGGTGGACAGATGAATTGATGAATAGACTTCTACTTCATTTGGCTTATTAAGGCAACTGAAATTACTCCAGGGTTAAATCAAGATAAAGTAGGAAGGAAAGATGAAGGTGGCAATAAACAGAATGGAGAAATGGAAGAGGAGAAAAACATATTCTTTATCTAGTTCCATTAAATAACACATGAAATAAAAACTTTTAAAAATTCTTAAATGCAATGTGAATTTTAAGAGCACTAAGTCATATGCTTATTAATTCAACAGAAAGTGGAAAACCAAGATTTAGAAGTAACTGAATTTGTGTTAAAATTGTAGGGAAGAAGGAAGAAAGGATGAAGGGAAGGCTAGAGGGTGAAATAAAGTATCTCCTCTTAAAAGGGTATCAAAACTCTCGAGCATTTAAAATTTTTTTAAATACGTAATTTGAAACTAAACACTCTATAAAAATTCTAAAGTAATCTCAACTATAATCAGCATGCTGATGACCACTATTTGGTACAAAATTTCCTTTAGGGTGCCTATGTATTTCACCACATTTTTTTTTTTACCACAATTAAAATAATCCCATCACTACATGCAGATTAAAACTCAGCTAATGCGGGTTGTCATCAAGTCATACATCCCTTTGCTACATGGACCAGTACATACCAAATTTACTCACTTCATTAAGTTTCACATTTCTTCTCCCATACCCATTCAAATATACTTGCTCCCAGATAAAAGTAGTATTGTCACTCGTTTCAAATTATTATATCTTCTGTATTATTCTTTTTCTTCTATATTTATATATTTTTCCTTATTTTTCGGTAACCTTACTACATTGGCTAGGATTTTCAACATACTGTTGAAATACATGTGGTATTGAGCTGTCTGTTTGCTGACTTTAATAGCAATGTTTACAGTTTCACAATGGAAGATGATTGCTGTTGGACTTTCACAGATACAGCTTAAGTTAAGGAAATTAATTTATGATATTCTTGTATGCCTAAGAGGAAAAGGAGGCAATGTTATTCAATGTGTGGGTCAAAGGTGAATGGGAGTTTGACATTTTATTTTTGGAAAAGAAATAGAAGCTTGGAACACAACAGAGAGAAATGGGAGAGAGCACTGATTAAGTCCTAGGGGAATACTCAGTACAAATGAGCCAGAAAACATATGGTTCTGCTGCGGAGGGAGAGCACGAGCTTGGAGTAGCACTAACATGCCCAGCTGGGCAGCATCCAATCTAGTGGCTGAAACAGAGATTAACATTTGGATTAAATTTGGGCTGAGGTTTTGTAGATCAGGTATAAAGGAAGAATCAAAGGGTTATAGGGGTTGGCAGCAAAACTGAGAGTGAGCGATGGGAAGGAACTTGTAAGGCTCTATGCTTGATAAGAAGTAAGGTCAGAGCCTCATAATAGGAAGAAACGAATACAGTGGTCAGAAGAACAGTCATCAATGAAATAAAGAAACAAACACTTTCCAATAAAGTGTTGCAGATTGAGAAAAGGGGAATTTAGGCATTTTAGGTTTCAGAGGTGAAGTTTCATGACATGAGGTACTGCCAAGAGAGTGGAGAAGGGCAGAAGTAGAGGTCAAGCAATGATTAAGTCGTGTTCGGTGCACTAATAATATGAACATGAAACTGCACAAGATCACAATGAACTCAGGAAGGTGGGAAAGGAGGCCACCCTCCCTAGGAGATGTGGGCGAGAATCAAGGAGGTCACTCAGACACAGCGACAGTGAGGGATCCGACGGTAAAGCTCAAGAGCTGCAGGTTCAAAGGAAGAGTTTTTATACAAGGTCAGGAGAGATTTTGATTTAGAAGCAGCAGTGGGAACAGGAGGAACGCAACAGGTGTACAACTTTGCTTCTTCCTGGCACCAGCCCTGTGATTACAGGGAAAAGAAAGCACGGATAGTGACCTCTCTGGGGGCTCAAAATTCCTCAACAGGTTATGGTAAACCAACAACCACTGTGTGGTCATGTAAAAAAAATATGGGGATAAAAATGATAATTTATAAAGAATAGACATATTTTATACTTTAAAATATAAATTTATATAAAATGTAATTCAAAAATGAGCACACATTAACACAGAGGAATGACGACAACTCAGGAGTAAAAAATTCGTACCACCACAAATTCATAGAAGACCAAAAGGACCACACAAATGTGCTAAATTGTTAATAGCAACTGTTTTCTGCAAAGAGATTATGGGTCATTTTTCCTCCTTTTTTCCCCACTTTCCAAATTCATGTAAGTGTTGATAATAGTTTTATAATGAGAAAATTAAAGACATAAATATGATAATCATGTCTATGAAATTTGAGTAGTAATTAACAGGATGTCTTCTAGATCACAGTGCAATTTAATAATCAAAATGACCCTCTACGTCTATTCTTCTTTTACTTAAGTGTAAAGTCAAAATCTCCAACTAAGATTCTGATAAATTTGAATTTCATTGTTCTCACATTTGGCACACCAAGGAGATTTTCTTTGACTTGAAAGTTATGGAGAATAATTGTAACCATGACTAATTTAAATGACTTGCATTATTCTGTTTAAAAGCCCATGCTTTTCAGTTTTCAAGAACCCACATGTTTCTTATTATAATAAGGGGTAGAGGTTAGGAAGGAAAAGGATTTAACACAGCTGTTACTTAAAGACAGATATAATACAGACCCTTTTAAAAGCACTCTAATATAAAAAATTATGAAAATACAAAGGAAACCAAAGTAACCTCTAATTTCTCATCTAAAAATGAATCAAGTCATGAATTGGGAGTCAAGAGAACCTCTCTTCTGAAAACATAACATACTGTCCTGGACATGATACGCTACACGGCACCAAGACGATGAGCGACCTCTAAAGCCCTCCAGGATGCATGTCACAGTAATGCACTAATCAGGAAATCAGAGGTTTTATGTGATCAAATGCGTGTACCCTAACAAAAGTAAGTCACCTCGCTCCAGAACTGTTGCTTTTAACCCCTAGCTAGACATCCTAAGTTCAAAACCCTGGCTTTCCTGGCACAAAACCCTGCACATTCCTAGGTAAAGTTATTTATCCCGTGATTGCACACGATGAGGTAAGTTATATACCTATGATCCCCACTATTTCTTGCGGCTTAATGTAACGTGATATGTGACAAGAACCAAAGGCACAACAATGAACACATGCTGAGCACTGCCTTCAGGAGCCTGAGCCACACAAACACCCATTTTAAAATCTTACGATTGAAACATGAAGATGCACATAGGATATTACGGCAGAATGAAAAAGAGACATTGAATAGGGGAAAAGCAAAGCAGGAAAGATTTTCAGAAAGGGAAATAGCTTGGTGGTATCACTGAGCGGGCAGAGGTGAGCCAGAGACAGGCAGTGGGAGGGGAGCTGGGGGTGAAATTTCTAAACAAAGGACTGATCAGGGGAAGGGGTAAGGAAAAGCTAGTGAGAGCTGATGTCACGTGTCGGGGGCGGCTTACGTCCTTTAAACGTGTAAACCACGGAGGACACTTCTGCCCCAACACTGTACTTAGCACGTTCTCAATAAGGGGTATGTTAAAAGAAATGCACAGCAAGACTAATATAAAATGTGATTCAATGTAGGGCCTTAAAGAAAAACATGATTTTAAAGAATCAAACACACTCCATCCACTAATTTAAAAAAATTTGTAATAATTTAGTAATGGTGCCCAGGTAATGTAAAACCCATTTACATGATTACAGTCAAACTGGGCTTTGAACATATTCTAAAATAACAACTTGCCTTACTACTTTGCTAATTATCTGCCTCTGTTCCATTAAAAGATGAGATGATGACACAATTACATAAGTTATTATATTACAAGTTTATTATCAGTATAGATATAAATCTATTTAAAAACAGGCTTCCAGATTCTCTTAAATGTTTAAGTAATTATAATATTCTTAACAGCATGGTTTCTATGAATACTAAGCAAAGGGACTTCTAACAACAACAACAAAACAATACTAGTTTAATAAAATGTATAGTGTAACTCTACGGTTAAATAAGGCAGAATATTGTACAGACACTAAAATGTTGTTTATATGTTCTCATATCGTGGTAGCCTCTTTTTATAAAAAACACACCAAGATGCCAAATGACATGTAATATATACAAATTCTGGAATATACAAGTAAGCCTGAAGCAAAAAAAGTTTCCAAGCACAAGAATAACACTTAAAAAATTCAAGTCTGGAGTGGTAAGATCATGAATTAATACTGTCAGAGCCATAAACATAGTCATAAACCTACTCATAATAAAAACAGAACTCATTAAAAATGTGTAAGTTGAAATGACAATGCTTAGGGAATTTCATAGGGTATATCAGAAAAAATGAGACTGAAAATCATTGGTTAAAATGCCTCCCAAGAGATGGGAAGAGAGCATCAAATCTTAAGAAAGTAGAAAGAAGGAAATAATAAAGTGGAAAATCAAGGAACAATAAAACGAATGTAAAAGGAAACTGGCAAAAGCTGATACTTCCCTAGCAAACTGGTTAAGAATACAAGAGACAAATACAAATCACCAGCATAAAAAATGAATATAAAAATGTCTCCATAGTTACTATGCTAAATAGTATATTCGTAAATTTTCCAACTTACCAAAGTTGTCACAAGAAACACAGAATCTAAAATTTCCTATGATAATCCCCTTCATTCATGATACTCCAGCTCCACTGGCTGTTTTTCTCTTTCTCTTTCTTTTCTTTCTTTTCTTTTTTTTTTTTTTTTTTGGCTCATTATTTCTCACATGGGACAAGCATGTTTTTCCACCTCAAGACCTCTTGTCACCTGTCTGGAACATTCTCTACCTCCATCTCTCTCCAGATCTTTTTAAAATATTGTAACCAAGCAGGACCCTAGGGGGCCTTCCTGGGACAGACCTCTCCCCCACGTCCTCTGCCTGCCTCTTCTCTGTAGAAAAGCTGTAGTCTCCCAGGCCTCCCCAGAGTCACGAAGGCCTGGCTCAAGAATTAATGACTGAAAGGATGTGAGCATGTAGTGACAAAAGTAGCAGTTGGGCCAGCAGAGCTGGTAACAATTTAAACAGTAAATTAGGCATATGGCAGTCACAGAATCTTTAGTTCCTCCCTGAAGTATACAGATAACAGTGTCTGATGCACGTTCCTGGGTTGTTTCACAGATATTAAAGCCCCCACCAAATGGAAGACGTGAACTGCATGATGGCCACGAGCACTCAGCCCTCAGGGGAGCTGAAGCCTGAGGACCGATACTGTTAATCCCTGTGACACCGCCCTTTTACCTCACCATCAACCAATCAGACTTGTGCATGAGCTGATCACATAGTCTTCAATGCCTCTCCCTCGCCTTGCTCTTAAAATGCTTCCCTGAAACCCGCTAGAGATTTCAGGTTTTTTGGAGCACTAGCTGCTCTGAATTCCTTGTCAGTAGGTTGGTTCTACTATGTGGTGAGGAGGCCCAAGTTTGGATGGGTAATAATATCACTTTTTTCAGTAAGGCATTTCTTGATCTCCAAATTTAAAATTATAAATACCCTTCTCCCTACCATGGAGTTCCCAGACTATCTCTTACTTAGATCAATTATTTTTCCCTTTTCTTCATTTTCATTTCATTTTTAATGCCTCATTTCACTTATATATTTCAATACACCAATTGCTTTGATTATTTACGAAGGTTATTGACCATCTCTCCTTCAGAATGTAAGCACCGCAGGGCCAGCAAGTACTCAGAAGTCAACTTGTTCATTCCCAGTGTGTAGACCATGTTTTGCACAGTACAGGGCTAATGAAGTCTGAGCTGTACTGACATTCATTTCTCTTATATTTCCACAGAGGTGATGTCCTCCTACTCGTCTAAGGGCTTTGCTCTGACGGCAGATGGGAAAGGATAAGGATGAGTGTTATTCCTTTGGAACTCTGGAGGATGTGGATTGGGAAGTCCCAGGCCAACACAGGGTGGCTCAAATCGAGAAGAAAGGAAAACACTGTGTGACCAGCTGGAGAGAAGGACTGAGCTATCACTTCTGAGCCTACTTTGATTCTTGCTGCCAAGGAGGCTGGAGTGGTGGGTGGTTTCAGGCAGAGGACCTATGGATGATAAAGCTGAAGTTCAGCAGTGTCCCCAGCAGCAGCACTAGCTGGAAGGGTGGGGAATGGGGGTTGCAGGTAGATAGAGTGTGATGGAGAGAACTGACTAGGAAAGCTACAGAGCCCTGAGTTGAATGTTCCTATGTTGACCCACCAACTACATTCCTGTAGCCAAGTCAGGAGCGTGCTCTGTTGCCGTGTAGACTCAGGGATCGCTGCAAAGATGAAAAGACTAGAGGCATCAGAGGGCAGAGAAGGAAGGGTGATTTCTGAGCTACAGCCCATCACCTAGGCTTCTTAGAAGGAATCATATGAGAGGCTGGGGGATTATTTGAAAAACTGAATATTAGCAAAAAGCAAACCAAAACCAAAAAAAAAAAAAAAAGGTATATGAATAAAGTAATTTAAAGTAGAAAAAATATTAATTGACAAGTTTAAGTTTTCACTGTCTTGGCATCAAGTGAAGTAGGAACTTGTGAAAGATTTAATACATTGTAGAAAGCTAGATGCAACATTTTCTTTGCTTAATTTAGTATAAATTTTGACCTTGTTACGTGTATTGAGACAAAATTAACTACAGATGGGAATATATGTGTTTTAAAAAGTTGGTGTGTGTTACATTTTAATGGGTTTCTGAAGGAAAATAAAAGAGTGAATAATTATTCATTTTAGATTATTACCCTAAGGTGCCACAGAGCAGAGCACTAGTGCACCAGATAATATATATACACCACTTCTAAATCTCTGGCAAGCTTTTATATGAAATATTAATGTGGTGCAGGAAGAAGAAAGTGAAAGATGGTTTAAGTAAATGTTTAGGAAAAACAGTGAAAGGCAGGGAGTCCAGAGGGAGTATGTGGGGTAAGCAGAGGTGGCCGGTCCCTAGGTTCTGCTCTTCTGAGATGGAAAGGACATCTTGGTATAGGACACTTCCAAAGTAGGTTTTGATGTTGCTTTTGCTGTTTTTACCCTTCCTTATTAAGCTTTATAATAAACCACCCCACTGAGCAGACCCACCTCCTCCCCAGGGTAAGGTAATGAAAAGGACGGCTTTTGTATGGAAGGCAGAACAATTAAGAAAATTTATGCCTGCGGCGAGCTCTGTCCTCCCGCTGTGGTATTCCAGATTTATTCAGCTTCACATCCACTTCTCATCTCTCTTCAGAAAATTTAAGCCTGGGTTGTTGGATGGTTTTAGAAGTTCAACCCTTCAATCTTTAGAGAGTTTAAATTAAGCCAGACTCCAGTGTACATTGTTGTGGTTTTGATATATCATTAATACATCATTAATAATGTACACCATCTGAAATTCTTAATTTAGATTTCAGTGACGCTCTGAAAGTGTAATTCTTGTGGCACAGTGAAAAAGCCAGATGTGGTCGATTACACATCTAACTCCTGTAAATCAGTAATGAGAACTTGACCGTGCAGTCTACCACAAACATGGCTGAGAAATGGTGTTCTCATTGCTGTGTTAATTTTAAAAAAGATAAATCAGAGTTCTGAGGCTTTATACATAACTTTGCTCATAAGTAAAAAAAAAAAAAAAAAAGATTAATGATTTCATCGGCCTTGGAGATTAAAAAACTGTCATGACTTTGAAAAATAGGTAAGATGAAACACAGTTAAAGATTTTTGTGAAGCAAGTTTAAGGATACAGCTGGAAAATTTTTTAAGTGTTCTGATTACATATAAATCAGGAATTTTGGCTAACGCTTTTTTATAATGTTATAACGTAATCATATCCTGAAGGCATTAAATGGGACAATTAAAACTAAAAATATCGAGCTACTAAGAAGCTGTTAAGTTGCTTTCTTAGTACACTAGTAAAAACACTGACAGCACGCATTTGTAACTACAAACCAACTCCAACTTCAAACAGTTTGACACAATCTTCTTTTTCCACCTTGCCAATTTTTAATCATTTTGTTACTTTGCATAACTTGCTTTCTACTCAGTATGGTCAGTGTTTTTTGTTCCAGTTAAGGAAAGAAATACTTCTATGCACTGGAGAAAGCTACAAAATATAATTACAACTATCTGATGTTCTTAAATCTCAACTATTTAAAATACTAAGTTTGGTATGGGGCTTTGACATAATTTGTAAAATAAAACATATGTGTACGTAAGGACAAGTGACTCCAACCCTAAACACATTTTTAAGATTGCAGTTTTTTACGTCTATACACCGAGGCAGTTAATAGTAAATAAGTTGGTGAAAATTCTTCTCAAAAATGATTTGATGTTTTCTAAAATCCTGGTCAGAATTCCATAGTAAATTTTTAATGACTTGTTTTCAGCATCAAGTATAAAAAAGGCAAAATGCAAAGAATCAAGTTTTAGGAATCGAGGCTCTATGTCAAATATTCCAGGGTTTGAGTCCAAACCTTGATTTTTAGCTTTGTGATCATGGGAAAGTTAGTTCTGTTTTCTGAGCCTCAGTTTTCCCAACCATAAAATTGGGAAATCAACCGTTCTTCTGAAGAATGCTAATTCATTTAGATAACATATTTCAGGCTTCTGATGGCCTGTCTGAAACATATTAACTAGTAATTATTAAACTTAGCTTTCTTATTTGTAGAATGAGGTAACAACCCCTAAGATAGAGAACTCTTGAAAGGTTAAAGGAGGTGATGTATTGAAAAAAAAAAAAAATCTCGGGTGCAGAGAAGATGCTTAACAAGTATTCCCGTCCACCGACAATGTTGTATAAATGTGCAGTCAGCACGAGCTGCACTCTCCAGATGCTCAGAGTGAGACAACTCTTAAAACCTGTAAGGAGGACCTCAGGGAGTTCTCTAAATTAAAACGTTTTTTGTTTCCCAAAGTTGCACTCAGCAAATTTTAATATTCATACAGTGTTTAATAGCATGATTAAAATAATTTCTAATATAAACAAAATTCTGTAATTAAAACAAAGCTTTAAGAGTAAAGGCTCTTGAGAAGAGAAATATCTAAAGAATAACCACTTTTCATAATAATTCCTTAAGAATTATGTATCCGAGGCTTATCCCTACAACACGTCTTGCCAAAATAGAAATATAAAATGTCTGATTTATGTTCTGGCCAGTGTCTAGTAAGATATACACCAGCAGCCAAGAACTAAAACAAGATAAGCTCAGCCTTGCTTTTATTATAAACCGATGAAGGAGATCATTTTCCTACCAGGAAACCATTTCTATTCAGAAATACAAAGACTGAGCACCTGGGATGCTCAATCACTGTGCTATGTGCTGAGGAAACAGACAAGTACTGAGCAAGATCTCTGACCACAAAGAGATGAGAAGGAGAGGGAGTGAATGGAATGCAAGTTATGAGAAAAGTATACTGAAGTCCACCAGGTTGATGCGTGGTAGAGTGAGAGGCCATTCAGGAAGTCTAGAAGTGGAAATTCATCAGGGTTCTGATGAATGGGTAGAGTTTGAACAGGGATAAAGAGATGAGAGAACAACAAAGAAATAGACTTCTATTTGGAAATTCTAAAACAATCACCAAAACCTGTAAAAATTACCAGCTTTTAAGCAGCTCTTTTGGCTATAAATTGTATTTTCTTCATCTGAGAATGCCCTTATTTCACCTTCATCTACAGTGACAATCCCTTTTTTCAGTATTTCAAAAAGACGTGTCATCCTCCTGGCTTTCCTGGTTTGTTATGAGAAATCTGCTGTCATCAGAGTCACTGTTCCCCTAAAAATAATAGGTGGTTTTTCTGTGTCATTTTTTTTCTTTGTCTTTAGTTTTCAGTGTTTGATCATGGTATCTCTGGCTGTGGTATCTCTGGCTTCAAGTATTTCTTGTTTGGAGTTCACTTGGCTTCTTGAATCTAATGGTTTAAATCTTCTGCCAAATTTGAGAAGTCTTCAGTCATATTTCTTCTCTCCTTCTGGGACCCATGACAACTGCTTTGAAATTTCCCACAGATCCCTGAGACTCTGTTTATATTTTTTCCAATCTTCTTTTCTCTCTGGTGCTCATATTGGATAATATCTTCTGATCTAGCATTAAGTTCACTGACTCTTTTTCTCTGCTGTCTCTACTATTCAATACATCCAGAGAAATTTTTGTTTTGATTATTCTTTCCTCAATTCTAGTATTTACATTTGGTTGTTCTTTACATATTCTATTCATTTGCTGAAACTCCATCCTTCATTTCAGGAATGTTTGCACTTACTTGTTGCAACATCTTTGTAATTGATATTTTAGTCTTTTGTCAGGAAATTCCAAAACCTGTGCCATCTCAGAGTGGGAATTCAAATTGAAAATTTCCTATTTCTTTATAAATGTGTAATTTTGGATTGTATCCTGAACATTCTGAAGAATATACTATGAGACTCTCAGTCTTACCTAAATCCTATGAAGAATGCTAATACATTTAATTTTTTAGCATGCAATCAACCTAGTTGGGTTCAGGATGTAAGTTCCAAACGTCCAAGGCTCTTGTGGGCTTTAGTTTCATTGTCAAATTTTCTGTGTCAGTTTTCAAAGACTTCTTACTGTTACTCAAATCTGTTCGAGGTGTTTGTCACCCAGTGACCAGTCTGGGACCGAGATAGCTCTGTCACTCAGCAACTCACTTCTCAAAGAAATTTTAGGGTCATATTCACACATACAAGAATTGGAGGTGAGCAAAGGAGTTACCAAACGATTTTCTGGGGTTACTTTCCTTAGCTCCTCCCTCTCCATTATGTCCCTGGTACCTTTCATGTCCCTGCGGTTCTCTTTCAGCTCAGCTTCCAGAAAGGCTGTGCTTTAGTTACCTCACTAAGCTTTGCACTTTAATGACCGTATCTGCTTCGAGGTCTGAGTAACAGGAGAGAACAGAGACAAAAGAGCAGTGGGCTCGCCCTTCTGGAATGAAAGCCCTGTAGATCAGAGAGGACGGGTCACCTGAGATTTCTGACTCCTACTGCTGCCACTACGGTCCCCAATGCCACTATCACAGGATGGCTTTGCAGAAGGGGGAGGAGAGAATGTAGACAATTTTTAAACGGAGGATTCCCCTCACTTTCTCTGAGCATTAGGGGACCTTCCTCGCCCTCGATTTAAACTAGAGGTATTCCCTAGAGCTCTCTCTATATATGCCCCAGTGACCACTTTCAAGTTTGGGCTGTGTTAAGTCCAGGAGAGAGAGAGAGAAAAATAACAAACTCACTGCTGGTTTGGTGATACTTCAAATTCTTGTCTTCTTCCCAATCTGCATGCTACTATTTACTTTTTAAAAATCCTCAAATAGCTGTTCCATTCTCCCATGTTTAATAGCTGCATTAAATGAAAGAGAAGGGTGGAGTGTGTTTACTCAAGTGTACCTTCAACTAGACACAGATAGTTTCTTCTCTTTAAAAAAAAAAAAAAAACAATAAGGACTAACATCTTGGAATTCAAAGAAAATTACCTACGGAACTTCATTATTTTCACAATGTAAATGAAGCATCTCAATAATCTCAACATTCTCTAGAGTCATTACCATTTTCCAGTGAATGAAGGACCAGAATTGGAAGACTATGGCAAATGTAAAGCAACAACTCTGCTGAATCACTAGGTTATTTAGGAATTAAGGACACAAGTCTTTGTAATATACTGAAAAGTATTTTCTTCCCTATGAGTTTACAGTTTCTACGTTATTGCCATGTAATAACTGGTAATATCCTGCATACTGTAATAGAACTGACTTACTAAGCATTTGCATTAAAAATAATACAGGTTATTTTAAGATTATTACATACTAATCATTAAACAAAAAGAAACATGATGTATAAACTGTTAATTTTCTGTAATACTCTTATTAAGGAAAACAAATGATATAGACGAATTTTTACTGAGATCAAGACAGGGCCTTCTGACTATAACAAGATTATTAAAATTTGATGACAGATGATATTCAGATTTTTAAAAAATACTAAGACTTCTCAATACTTAAGAGACATGTACCAACAAATTTATGCTTGAAAGTCATGATAGTATAATTGTGGAGAGAAAGTTGGCTCAGGGTAAAAGGAAGACAAACGGGCATTTTTTTTAGTTACCTAGGCAAGAAGAACAAAAGGATAGCCAAGGCGGAAAAGATGTAAAAAGAATGTGTAAATAGTTTCATCTTAGTCACCACTCTCTCTAGCACCTAGAACCTCTTACACTTTGGGCAATAGAGCAGGTGCCCCAAAATGTTAGAGAAATTTGAATAAATGAAAAAGTAGGGAGACGGAGAAGTGGAAAGTAGATCATCTGAAATGAACCAATAAAAATTGAGGGAGAAGGACAAGTAAAGAAGCACAGTTCATACCGTCTGCTAAGTACGTTTCCAGACCTTTAGATATCAAAACTTAGAACCTGATGAGGATTATCACCCTTCTTCTACCTGACACATCTGAGATGCAGACCTCTGTAATGTACCCATAACCAACGCTCTGTGGCAAGGTTGAGAAAAATGCTGGGAAACCAGCTTCCAATACATGCAGCAAATGCTCATAGGTTGATTCCTAGTAAGTTTAATGATTATTATAGGGGGATTAAATAATGAAATATCTAAGTTACAAAAATAACTGTGATAGCTTCAGGTTTCTGAAATATGTATTTTTAATATATAATTTACAATTTTGATTAGTATGTAAAACTATGTCTCAAACATGTTCATTAATAACAGAGTGAACAGAGAGCTAGTCTGCCTGGGGCATCCCATTTTACACTTTGTCCAAGCATAATTATTCATTATGCCTCGAGTGTCTTAGTATGAATTACAGATTATATGATTACCTAATCAATAGATGAACATCACAGGCCTTTTTATTGCAAAGCTATAGAGTCATGCCCCGGCCCTGTGTGACTTCCTTGGGCTTTCTCATTTTCTTTGCTGGAAGCTCAAAGACTAGTAGTGCATTTTCCTATATTCCAAGCTGGTGCCACACGATTTACCTCCTTTGACACTAGTTTTCCGCACCCTTGTTTTTCTGCTCCACTGGGCAAGTGTTCAGATTTCACTCTAGTTTATATAGAACAGAAGTTCATCACTGGTAAAACAAGGGAAAAGAAATATCACATGTGGAGAACTTGCAAAGACTGCAGGAATGTAGTAAATCCTTACAGAATCCCCTTAAAATCTTATCACTGTTCTACTGTCCCATCGGGTATGAAAAGTGGAAATCTCTTTGAATCTCTCTCTTAATTTCTACTCCTAACATTTTCTTTTCTCTTATTTTGCTTTCCCAGAGGACCACAGACTAAGATGGCCTCATTTTCTTCCAGTATATAAATCCCCAACTGATGTATAATAATGAGTATCCTTTAGTCTGAATGCATTAGTTTCCTACTGATGCATGATAAATTACTTAAGTGATGTAGTGACTGAAAGTAACCCCCATCATTAGTGCACGGTTCTATAGGTCAGAAGTCTGGGACGCCTTAACTCGGTTCTCTGATGGGGATCTCAGAAGGGCAAAATCAAGATGTCATCCAGGTGGGAATCTTATCCAAAGGCACCTGGGGAAGTACCAGCTTCCAAATGCATTTAGGTTGTTGGCACAATTCAGTTTCTCGCCTCTAAGGGAGAATATTAAGGTTAGATGTTCATATCTTAAGGTTAACTGAGGGACTATAATTACATCTGCCAAATCCCTTCCAGCTACCTAGATTAGTGATTGACTCAATAACCAGGTGACGGGAACCTCAGCAGTGTCATCTTTAGAATTCTGTCCACCACACTGAATATATTCCATGTGCTTTTCTGAGAACATTCACATTAAACACTGGGCAGCACATCCTAACAACATCTCTCACACAAATACGATGACTTGTGGGAATCCAAATCTGACACTAGTTTACATAAAATTATGTACAGTGAAAGCTGATACAGTCTTTAATTCATTTGATAATCTCTAAAGAGCATGTCTCACTAGAATGAGTGGGCAAGAACCCCCACTGTTATCCTTGAATCCATCACAGCCCTTGGCATAAGACTTGGAGTATATGGTAAATACCCAATAAATGTATTTGAACAACCTTGAAGACATAATTACGTTACCAATTCATTTAGAAAAGATTTATATAGGAAAAGTTAACTTCATTATTCGCCTAGTCCAAAGGATTACACGTTTCAAAATACTGAATATTAAACTCATATGATTTTTCAGTAGAAAAAATATAGTTCTAACCAAAAGTAGAGAGATGATCTCAATAATTTCTTTAAGTATTTCCTTTAGGGGCCACGATGCAAGAGAAAATGCTACAACTGCTGTTTAATGAAAATTAAGCTACTTTAAAAAATTGGTTTGATCTCTCCTTCTCACCCAATAAAAATGATTACTTCTGCTGAAATGTGGTTTGGAAAATGTATTCATATTCGGAAAAGGAAGTGTCTGGAGGTTGTCACATGTACAGTGTCAACATAAAAGGGTTATTTAAGTGTGTTTTAGTCTCTGAATATATTTCTTTTTTGGCGATTGCTTCCTAGGCGGTCTGTAGGCCTGTTTGACAGTTTGCATGTACATAAAGTCAGAATTATTCAGAAGTGTGCAGAAGAAGAATAAACCATCATTCCAACCTGCTAAAAGACAGAAAAAAAAAAAGTGTATTAACAATCCTGAAGCAACAGAATGCAGGGAGCATCAAAGCATCCCAGAATTGGCAATCTGGCGGTGAATAGAGCACAGCCTCTCTTACCAACTTGTATTAGAAAATATTCATAGCTGGGAACTCATGTTGGTCAACGTGTTCCTCTGCCAACTCTAAGTTTTCTATACTGTAGAGTTCTTAAAAGGTTTTATGAAACACGCACACACGTCATCCATGACTATCACCACTGATTATCAATCACTGCCAGGTTATGGCAGAATTTCTGAGTGCTCTGCAGAAACCTGGGCTTCCATTGTATCTTTCCGGTGGGTTTCCGAAAATCTTTTAAAGAGGTCCACAGAGTCAAAACTGTCAACCTTTGCACTGATGGTACAAAAGAAATAGCAGGTAAAACTGCCTTTGCTGTCAGTCATTTTATTTTCCACTGATATGCATTCCCAGAAGGAAAAATGGCATTTTAACTCTTAAATGTCCTAGATAAAGCAGTAATATGTATTAATTTCATTAAATCTGAACTCTTGAGTACATGTATTTTAAAATATTTTATGTAACAAAAAGGAAGTATGCATAAAGCATTTATGCTACAGACTAAAATATGCTGTTGTCTCTAAAAAAAGTACTGTGAGATTGAGTTCTGAGCTGAACTCACGGTGCTTTTCATTGAACACCATTTTTACTTAAAAGAATGTCTGACAGACAAACAATGGTTATTCAGATTTGGGAATCTGGCTAACATTTACTCAAAAATGAACAAAGTGAACCTGTCAAGGAAATCAACTGATGGTACTTTTTTTTTGCCAAAGATAAAATTCAAGCTTTCAAGTGAAATTAGAATATTGGAAAACTTTTATCCGCCAGTATACACTTGGCAGCTTCCCAAAACTTAAAAGACTTTTTCTGATGAGACAGATGGTGATATTGACAAACATGATTTTTATATATATTGTACAGTGAAATGTGTCAACATTTAGAAGACTGACCTAATTCAGTGAACCAATATTTTCCAACTGACCAATCAATGCTGTTCTAAAAAAGCCATGCAGAGTTAAAACATCTACTTACAATGTGAGGAAAGTGTGAGATATACCAACAGTTATTAATGTAACAGAGTATAAAAGTTTACTGATAAGGGTTCAGAGTCTACATTGCAACAATATACTAACCGTTAAGACATTACCACTGAGTTTTAGTATACTTTCAAATAAGAACATTCACAATAATCTGAAAATACTCATCCACTTTCCAACTACACATCTTTATAAGGCTAGATTTTCCTCATACATTTAAACCAAAATAACAAATAGCAACACTTAACATGCAAAAGCAGATATAAAATCCCTGCTGCATTCTACAAGCCAGATACAAAGATATTTGCAAACATCTAAAACAAATCCGTGTCTTCTCACTGTTGAGAAGTGAGAAATGCTGAGCTGGCACTGATGTGCTGGCTGTCTCTGGGCATTTGCCAAACTCAAATGCAAAGGTGTTCAGCTTTAGCCACCACACTGAGATAAAGACAGTGCCTTGTCATCCAAACTGGAAGGGAAGGTGTAAAACTGTCACTATGTGCAGGTGACATGATATTATATATAGAAAGCCCTAATGACTCCTCCAAAAAAAAAAACTACTAGCACTAATAAATGAATTCAGTAAAGTTTTGGGATATAAAATTAATATACATAAATCTGTTGCATTTATATACACTGATAACAAACTATCAGAAAGAGAAATGAAGCAAACAATTCTATTTACAATCTCATCAGAAAGAATAAAATAAGTAGAAATAAATTTAACCAAAGAGGTAAAAGACCTATACTCTGAAAACTGTAAGACATTGAGGAAAGATATTGAAGATGACACAAATAGATGGAAAGATATACTGTATTCATGGATTAGAAGAATTAATGTTAAAAATGACCATTCTACCCAAAGCAATCTACAGACTTAACGCAATCCCTGTGAAAATGCCCATCGCATTGTTCACAGAACTAGAGCGAACAATTCTAAAATTTATATGAAACCACAGAAGACCTGGAATAGCCAAAACAATCTTGAGAAAGAACAAAGCTGGAGTTTCACATGTCCTGATTTCAATCTACACTATAAAACTATAGTAATCAAAACAGCATGGTACTGGCACAAAAACAGACACACAGACCAACAGAACATAACAGAGAGCCCAGAAATAAATCCATGCTTAATAAACAAACAAACCAACCAACCCATGCTTATATGGTCCGGTGATCTATGACAAAGGAGGCAAAAATATACAATAGGAAAAAGATAATTTCTTCAACAAGTGGTGTTGGGAAAACAGGACAGCTACATGCAAAAGAGTGAAACTGGACCACTTTCTTACGCCATACACAAAAATAGACTAAAAGCAGACTAAAGCCTTAAATGTAAGACCCAAAACCATAAAACTCCTAGAAGAAAACATGGACAGTAAGGTCTTTGACAGTGGTCTATGACTTTTGACATAGGAATATTTTTCTGAATCTGTCTCTTCAGGCAAAGGAACAAAAGCAAAAATAAACAAATGAGGCTAAATCAGGCAATCATTATTTACAATAGCCTAGATATGGAAGCAACCTCAGTGTCCATGAATAGATGAATGGAATAAGAAAAAGTGATATACACACACAGTATATATATAATGAAATATATACACTGTATATATATATAATGGAGTATAACTCAGCCATAAAAAGAATGAAATCATGCCATTTGTGACAACATGTATGAACATGGAAGGTACTGTGTTAAGTGAAATGAGGCAGGCAGAGAAAGACAAGTACCATATGATTTCATTTATATGTGTAATCGTAAAAACAAAACAGAAGAACAAACATAAAAAAAACAGAAACAGACATAGAGAGAACTGGTGGTTGACAGAGGAGTGGAAGGCAGAAGGGTGGGTGAAATTGGTGAAGGGGATTAAAAGGTATAAATATCCAGTTATAAGTTATAAAATGTATTGCATGGGGAATATAGTTAGTAATATTGTAATAACTTTGCATAGTGAAAGATTTATTGTGGTGAACATTTTATAATGTATAAAAATGTCAAATCACTGTATTTTACACCTAAAACAATTACAATAAGTCAATTATATCTCAATAAAAACCCTTATTTTATTAATATATGAAGAGATAACCTTGAGACACTGCTCAAGGTAAGGCCTTGGAACGGAAAATTCTATATAAAGCTATCTCTATATACAGTGAAAGGATACCATCTCCTCTTCCCTCAACACAAATTGTTAAACTCAGTGGCATGGTAGGTTAGAAAAACCAACTGCTCCTTGGCAAAAGTTAATGGCATAAAAACTTGTCTATTTTCACTAAGACTCTGTTTACTAAAAAAAAAAAAGCTTCCCTGATAGGTAATATTCATCCAATTGGAATATCTACCTTACTTACATTACCTGCATGGTCCAAGAATACTAACTGAAGAAATTTACTTAAATACCCTTAAGGTATTTGTGAATAAAAAATTCTATCTTGGGAGAAGTGCCTTCTTCTCCAGGCCAAAGAGTATTCCTTCAGATGAAAAGAATCTCAAGAAATAAGCGATCAAATACAAAACTATATAACCTATGAGTGACAAGCCACCATGAACAGGAGTCAGCAAAATCAATAAATAATACTAGAACCACAAGAACTTCAATAATAGAATTATTAGTTACTGATTGCTCAGAAGTACACTTGAAATGCTTTAGATCTAAAAGAAGAGACTGAAGACATGAGAAATGATCAATATATTACCCAAATGCCCTGGCACATGAAGGAAAAAGTCAAATAGAATGTCTAGAAATAAGACTTACTGAAATAAAATTCTTGATAAATAAAGAGATTAAATGGCATATTAAGAAAATAGAGAATTACCATAAACTGAGAAATACAGCTGAAAAAGTTCACTGGAGCACAGCACAGAAAGACAGAAATGGATATGAGGAAAGAATTAAAGAAATGGAAATCAAAACAAGCAGCATAATTTTGTTAGGATAGAAAGAATGGGCGTAAATAACCATATTTAAAGAGATACTGTTAAGAGAATTCTCCACAATAAGTAAAAGACCCGAAACTTCAGATTCAGGAAGCATGATGAATATAATGTAAGATAAAAAGAAATAAGGAACTAGACATTTTGGATGGATGGATGGATGGATGGATGGATGGATGGTAGCAGGCAGGCAGGCAGGCAAAAGGAAAAAAAAGGACAGAGAGGAGGGAGGGAGAAAGGACATTTATCGCTGTGAACAAGAACAAGAAATTAAAAAAGATCTTAGAGCACGGTAGCTCACATTAAAAGGAGTTCAGACTGAGAGCTGAATTCTCAAGAGCAAAAATGGATGCCAAAAGGCAGGTGAACTAGATCTATGATGTGCTGAAAGAAAAGAAAACAAAACAATGTACCCGGATTGCTAAGGTTCGACACTTAGTTAAAATCCTTTTCAAGGAAGAGAATGAAATTAAAACATTTTCAGACTAGCAAAAACCTAAAGGCCTGGCAACAGCAGATCTTTCCTAGAGGAAATTTGAGGTCTAGCATCAATCACTTCAGTTAGCAGGAGAGTACGATCAGAAGACCAGAGGAAGAAAGAATGACAACTAATAAAACTATAAATAGGTGGACAAATCCAATGAACCATTATCTATAGAAAACCATAAAAACATCTTGTGGGTTTTAAAAATGAAATGAAATTCTTCTAAATGATAATATGCTACAATCAAGGCAGGGTGTGGGAAGTGTTCTAAGGATTATGTATTCTTAACTTCAGACTTTGCTAAGTTATGTACACGTTTAAACTTCTAGGATAAATCTCAGGCTCACATGCTGAGTTCTCATCCACTAACTGAAAATGAAAATGTTGAAATTCTTCATAGCTTGAGGCTTAATACTTTATCATCTCTATGCTCTCCCAGAAGGTGGTCTTTTCCAGTTAAACACCACAGGTACACACTGTGCTTTCTTCATTCATCAAACACTGATCAATTAATTTACTCTTGACTGATGACTACTAATGTTTTATTAAATGCCTTTAGTGCACAGAAGTATATGCCTAAGAACGGAATCAATGGTCACAGGTTATATATATGCCAGCTTTAGTAGATACTGCCAAAAGTTTTCTAAAGTGATTAAACCAATTTACATTCCTTCCAGAAGCGGACAAGTGTTCCATAGATTCACATTCTTCCCATCACTTGATAACTCAGATGTTTAATTTTATCAGTCTTATTGGTAGAAATCTTTCAATCTGAATGTGTTTCCCTTATTACTAATTAGGTTGTTATCTTTACTTTTTCTAAAGATTCACCCTACTGAAATGGCTGTTAACATTTTTATCCTATATTAGTCCCCACTAGTCCATTAGGGAAATATTTTAAGACCCTCAGTGGATGCCTGAACCACAAATAGGACCAAACCTTAAATATACAATGTTTTCCCTATACTTACATACCTACGATAAAATTCAGTTTATAAATTAGGCACTGTTAAGAGATTAAACAATAACAACTAATAATCAAATTGAAAAATTATAACAATGTACTGTAATGAAAGTTATGCAAATGTGGTCTCTCTCTCAAAATATCTTACTGCACAATTTTAATGCCTATTCCATCTTAACTAAGCACTTATTATGCTCTGTGGACATCACTTTTGCAGTTTGAGGTGAGATAGCAAAACTAGCATAAATTTCTTCTTCCTTTTTCACAATTTCATGGATAGAAGACTCGTTCTTACCGGAGATCTTAGCAACCTTAGCATATGATTTTTTCTTATCAATTCCAGAATTTTCACCTTTTCACCTCAAGGAAGCACTTTACAGCTACTCTTTGGCATATCCGTAATGCCAGCATCACCACTTCTGCGTTTTGAGGCCAATTATTAAGCAAAACAAGGTAAATTGAACACAAGTACTGCAATACTGCAATAGTAGACCTGATATCCAAGCTGGCTAATAAGGGACATAGCTGGAGGAAGGCATGATTCACCTCCTAGGTGGGATGGAGCAGGTGGCGTGAGATTCCATCGCACTACTCAGAACGGTATACAATTTGAAACTCACGAATTGTTTATTTCTGATATTTTCCATTTAATATTTTAGACCTCAGATGACTGCAAGTCACTGAAACTGCAGAAAGTGAGACCCCGGATAAGGGGGGCTGCTGTATCTGGCATGTCTATCTGCTTGCTTGTTTCCTACTCATTGATTTACTGTTGTTTTTATACTCTGGGTTCCAACACTGTGTTGGTTACACGTGTTGCAAATATTATATATCATTAATTCAAAGATTCACATTATTTCATGCTGGGTGTGATACATCTTAAAATAATTAATGTCTTACAATTAGAATTTACCATTTTTTTCACTTTACAAAAAAACAAACATAGACTATTGTTGTTTTAAAATCAATGACAATGAAGGCATCTTAAAATCCGTGCAATATGGTATCTTCTCCCTGATAGAATTTTGGTTTCTCCTCTACTGTCAATATATGTTTGGAGAGACAGAAATTTTCAATATGAATCCAGTTGAAATCATTAAGCATTGCCCTTTATGATTAGCATCTTTTTTTCCTTTTTAAGAAATCTGTCTCTCCCTCAAAAATAGACAATTATTTTTCTCTATTTTCTTTTCTAAATTTAAAAAAGTTTAAACCATATGGGATTCATTTCAACTTTTCTCCATGTGAATGACTACCCTAACATCACGTTCTTCCTCTTCCAGTGCTCTGCCTTGTGTATCCTTCCCCACATATGTGCATCTGCAATGTCATATATATTATGAACCATATCCTTGTATCTGACAGAGCAGATTCCCTGTCCATATGCTTTCTTCACGAGTCCCTTGGCAATTCTTAGCCCTACACTCCTCCCTGTATCATTTACAGTCAGCCAATTTTCCTCCCAAGTTTCTGTTAGAATTTTTATAGAAATATGCTACATCAGTAGATCAATTGGAAGGAAATAGACATTTGTATCATCTTTAGCCTTTCAGACCATAAGTATAGTTTATTTTTTCATTGAGTTAGGTCTTTTTCATTGAATTGCAAGACAGCTCAATAATTTTCTCCATATGTCTTATGTATTTGTTATTACATATGTTCCAAAGAATTTTATTTTTTATATATCTGATAGAATTTTAAATAAAATGTGTCACTGCCAATTGGTATATAAAATGGAATTAGTATATAAAATGCAATTGGTTACTGAATACTGACATGCTGTCTAACCACCTGACTCTCCTGTTAATTTTAACAATTTTATTCCACCTTCTCTCTTTTAAAAAAAATGTAGACAATCATAACATCCACTTCATTTTAAGGCCTAAAATTTCCAGTGTATCATTGGACAGAAATAGTGATAATGGAGTCCTCTTCTTGTTTCTGATTTCAAAAGGGACACTTCCAATGCTTCACTATTTCAAAAAAGATATTTATGTAATTTTTATAAATATCTTTAACGTGGTTGATAAAGTTCCTACTTTGTCCTATTTTGCCGAAAGTTTTTTATCATGACTATGTTTTGAATTGCCTGGGAAATATTTTCTTTATCTGTTGTGATCATCATATGGTTTTTATCTTTAATTGGATTACATTACTATATTTTAAGATTTTTCTAATATTAAACTACCCATGCCTTTCTGGAAGAAATTTCAAATAAAATAACCCTACTTGGTTATTTAAAAATACATTGTGAGATAATATCTGCTAATATTTGGTTAAGAATTCTTCCATTTCTTTCCTGAGAATAGCTTATTGTTTTTCCTTCTTACACTGTCCTCTTTAGGGTTTGGTAAGATATTTATATGGTTTTAATTCACCCTTTTCTATTCTCTAAAATAGCTTGTATAACAATGGAATGATCAGCTCTTTGGAATTTAAGTAAAAATCATCAGGGCTTCACATTTTCTTGGAAAGATTTTAAAGAACTGATTAGATTTCCTAGATTGTTAGTGGATGATACAGGCAATTTTTTTTGTCTAGTCTCTCAGCTAGAAATGGTCAACTATAATTAATCATGTTTGTGAGCACAGCCCCAGTTTGTAGCTCTGTATATGTATTTATATATACCATGATCGAAATTTCATTTTTTTCATGTAATCCCAAACCCTACATCATTTCTTAAAACTAATTCTAAAGCTAGAATTGTTGACCCCACAATCTAAAGATTTAAGAATATCCATGTTTCCTTATTTCTTCTCTATAAGTTGTGGGAGGGAGTAATTAATTATCATAAAGTATATTATTTTTCTATGGCTGCTGTATCAAATTACCACAAATTTAGTGGCTTAAAACACCCCAAAATATTATCTTCCAACTCAACATTAGAAATTGACCCAGATCTCATTGGCTTAAAATCTATGCACTGCAAGGCTGACTGTACTCCTTTCTGGAGGCTGTAGGCGAGAATCTATTTCCTTGCTTTTTCCAGGTTCTAGATATTTCTTTACCTGGAGCTCCCTGCCTCCATCTTCAAAACCAGTCACGACAAGTGAACCCTTCTCATGTCACGTCTCTCTGTGCCTTTCTTCACTAATCACATCTCTCTCGGACTGAGCTCCTCTGCCTCCCTCTTCCAACTTTTAAGGACGCTTGTGATAACACTGGGCATACCAGACTGTGTGTGATCATCCCTCTATTTCAAAGTCAGTTGATTGGTAACCTTAATTCCATCCGCAGACTTCATTCCCCTTTGCTATGTAACCTAACATAGTCTCAGGTTCCAGGTCCATTAGCACATGGACATCCTCGGGGACCTTTATTCCGCCTGCCGCTGAAAGTAAGGCAACTGCACTAGCAATACTGATAGCAAGAGTTGTGACTTGTATCTGGAGTGATACTTAATTTTTCTCAAAATTTAAGGATACAACCATAGTTCATCCAATCAAAGATTTAAAAACTTTGACTTAAATTATGATGCAATTCTAACAGGCCACTGATTACAGAATTAATCTCAATTTCAGGAATGTTAAAACGTCAACACACATATGTTTTAGAATCGATATTTTGTTGATTAAAATGTTTAGTATCATTTTCTTCTAGTATCTATTTACCTACCTACTAACTACCTAAGACAACAGCAAAGAGTGTGGCTGAGGAGGTGGTAAGACACCTTTTGCTTTTTTATCCTCCAAACAGCTTTTCAAACATAAGCTTACTAAATAGGTACAACTTACCAACTGGAGCATTTATTTCTAATATTCCATAACAGTGATATAGCCTGACATATAAAATGCACACGTCTTTTGCATTGGCAAATTAGCAAAATATGCTATTGTTTCAAAGTTAAAATGCTGGTAAATAAAAGTTATTTCCCCGATTATGTTTGCCATTTCTTTATATATTTTAATTTATGCAATTTTATTCTAAAACTTCATTCAAAGATACTTTTGTCACCTTCAGTTTTCAACTAGAAAACTTGTCCTCAGAAAAAGCATCATGTTATAAAGGAAAGCTGCCTCTCATTACACTAAGATCTGAGGCAGAGGCTAGCGCCACAGCCACAGTGGTGCTGGACAAATTTGTAACCTCTCTGCACGGAGTGAAAGGATGTGATGGCAACTAGTGCATACTGAGTGCCAATTAAAAACTGGCCGCCTTGGTCAATAACATAGACTCTATTTTAAAGGTGAGGAATTCAAACCTTCATGGTGTTAAAAAATGTGCCCACACTTATGTAGGTAAAAAAACAGCAGAGCAGTGATTTAAATCTAGATGTGACTTCAGAAGTCATGCTCTGTTCTCTCTCAGAGTTTTCTTCATCTGTAAAGTAATAATGATAACAAAAAGAGTTCAGATTATGAAGAAATTAAATGAGAAACTGTCCATGAAAGGCTTGCTCAAATTACTATGCAAAGTATAAGACTTACTTACCATTGCTTTTAAAATACAGGCATTTCTCTTTATTTATAATTCAAGTTACTAATATCAACTGAAAGCTTTTAACTGCTGTCTTTCCCCTCTCACTATACCTAGCAGAGTAGGGGAAACTGTCACGGTAAAGTTATCATTCAGGCCCATATTATCCAAACTAATACACACTAAATCCACTTCTTTCTTTTCTCCTTCCTCTCTTTCAGTATTTTCATGATAGTAGCCAATATGAAATGTATCAGTGGCAGATAAAAGAACAAAGAAGGTATATCTGGATTTAAGAAAAACATCTGACAAAAATATAACCCGTAATATCACATGAGGAGGTCTGAAAATGTCTGTCAACAGACATTTTATTGATTTATGCCCTAAGTCTCTTTTGTTTTGTTACGCTAGAGATTGAGAGCTATGAAGATGATCAGTAGGCTACACACATTTATTTAATTTGGGGACAAACCACAGAGTAGTTTGGCAGCACCCTCTTAGAGAGTGGAAATTATTAATATTGCCCTATATTCTTCTTTTCATATAAATTAGACTACAAGTATCAGGAAAGATCTACGCCTTAATGCTGCAAGTTACAGAAATGAAAACCTTAAATTGGTTGACATGTAAGGATATTTACTGGCTTCCACATTCAGAAGCCCAGAGGTTAGACTGGGTCCCAGGTTGAAGGATGCAGTGAATCAACAATGTCACTGAGGAGAAAGGCACCTCTCCATCTCTCCATTCTGCAGTGTATGAGGCCAGATTCATCCCAAGGCCAGTTTCCTGTGTGATTATAGTGAGCAGAGTTGAATCCTTCCCTTGTTTATATGCAGTGGAGACAGATATGAGCAAACTTCAACCATGCAAAATGTTCTTTTCTTCACCTTCATGAGGCAGACACAGGTCACAGGCCACATGTCCTAACCATGACAATGCCATATGCTGACTGGTTTAGGTCTGAGATCCTGAAATGATCCCCTAGATAAGCCTACACGAGTCATGAACCATCCAAAAAGGAGAATCCTTGTCTCCCTGGCATCGCAGCTGCACAGCGGTGGATGCGTGACTGACGCCTATTTCTCCCACACGCGTCCTTATCAGTCTCGCCAGCATGTCTGTCTCCAGGCACTAAGCATGGTGAGTGTGACAAGAAGCTTTTGTTGCTGCTGTTGTGGGGACAGGGACTGGGGTGAGGAGACTACTCTTCTGCCTTGGTTCTTAGAGGTTTCCATGTGATGTCCCCTGAACAAATTATTTCAGATTTTTACTCTGCTCAAGACTGAATATGAAAAAAAAAAAAAAAGAGACCCTTGTCACATATTTGGGATGAGAAAAAGATATCCCGTAAAATACAGAGGGGAAAACTAGGATTTGGTGATGCCAGAGGAAACCGTGAGAATCTAAGCACTCGGAAACCCAGAGAGATCCCAGGAAGGGCACTGGACTTTCCAGAAGCTATGCTGTAATATTTAACACCAATTTTTATCCAGCTCTTAATGGACAAGACATATAGAGCTGAGGACTGATGACACCAACTTCCTGCTGAACAGCACACACTATACGCATGCACCCAGGCTAGAGAGAGGTGGTTAGTGCCCGTAATTATGGAAGATACTGCCCGAGTTGATTAAGATTTCTCTCAGATGCTCTAAAATGCAAGAGGTTGATCTGTCTGTATTAAAAGAAGGCTTTGGAGCAACACAGTTGTTTAAGTAGAGGAAAAGGTAATTATTTTGAGACAAGCTTTATTGGTAATCAGATGCTTCCATGGTCATGTTGATTAAAACCATGTATCAAGATTTAATTTGTGGAGATTCAGGCAAAAAGGAAAGAAAACTTCAGGAAGCAGGTAAGTTAGTAACACCCGGAAGATCATCCCTAAATCAATTCAGCTTTTCCACAGGCATCCAGCTCCTCCTATGCTGACGTTCCCTTCTGAGCCAAACATTCCTTTGCCTCCATCATCATCTGCTTCATGCTATTGTAACAGTTTTCCACTTACTATCTCAGCAGTCTGAGCAACTGAATCATCGGAGCAGGTTGGTGAGAACTTACATTAATACAACTAGTTAGAATTATTTTTTTGAATACCCATAAGCCTTTATTGTGTTTTGTCCCCTTTTTTAAAATGTTCACCTCACAAAGAATAAATGACACCTCAAACATGGTTAACTTAAAATACTCATTACCCTATAGAAATAAACCCCATGTGATGTGTCAACACCAGATCATGACTCTTAAATATACTTTACCAATAATCCAATATTACCTTATTATATACTGCTACATGACTTAAAACTATACATATATAATTACATAATTTTATCTATCTATATTTTTATCTATGTTTAGACAGGTAAGTTTATATACATGCATTTATATTAGCATATATATGCCCAGTCTCTCAAAATTAAGAACTGTGGTTTCATGGACTCTATTGGCTTTATGGTGTGTTTTAGTGATTTTAGTTATTTTAGGACAAAATATAGAAAATTTGCTATTTTATGTACAGAAAATCCTCATTAGTTGGGCAAATCAGATGAACTTTCACATAATCTCAGAGAACGTCAAATGTACCTAACTCAAAAACAAATCCATTAGCCTGAAAAAGGTCAATCTTACTGATATTAACATATTTTGCCTCAGTTTATCAATAATAAAAAAATTTTATAGAATCCATGTGTACATGTAGGGGAAAATAAAAAAGAAGTCATGATATTCTTAAATTATCGCTTAAACTGTTCTCTAATATATAGTGCACATACGTCTTCAAGCTTAATAACTGAAGTATTGACAAATGATTAAACATACAGGTTGAAAATATGTGTTTCTGACATTCTAAAAATACTTAATTGAAAGTAGCACTCTCAAATAATTGTCTTTGTTTAAACAAATATAGAACATCTCCAGTGTAAAAATGTTTACATACACTTACCAACAGTATCACATGGTTCATCTTTGTGTACACAGAAATCTTTCCTAGAAAGAAAACAGAAAATAATGTGTGTTCCACAAAAAATAGGGAATATGTGACTCATTTTTTGTAGTTACATGGATAATTGAACAACATGCTTTATCTTCAAGAATTTAATACAACCAGAAATAAGATTAATTTTTAATTCTAAGAAAATGTAAGAATGATCCATTTTTACCAGATATAATCCTGAAATATTTCGTCCTATTTCACAGATAATATTTTTTAAAAATCCACTCTTGTTTTGAATTTTACAGAATTTTATTTATTACCAAAAAAATCTGGTGTAGGGACATGGCTTCTTGTTTGAACAATACTACAAAATCTCTACTTCACATAATACAAAAATAATTTCCATATTGATGATTTAAATGTTAAGAAGTACAATTCAAAACAATACAATATTTTATATAAGACTGGCAAAAATTTAAAGACTGATAATAATCATATTAATAAAGGCATAAGAAAGTTAGTATTTTTAGATGCATGGGATCTCACCATGAATAAAATTCAATAATTTTCTCTTTATCTGACTGTTACATTTCAGAAAGCCTTCTCTAAATAGTAATGAGCTTTGAAGGCAAACTATATGGAAGCAAACCTTTTCATCTGCTTTTTGCCAGTAAGTTGACCTTAGGCAACTTATTTCACCTTCTTGTGCCTCAGTCACCCCACCTAAAAAATAGAGGTAACAATGATATCTATCCACCACACAGACTTACCGTACAGGTTAGATGATTTAACATGTTTAAAACATTTAACATGTTTAAAACATTTAAAACATAGGTTTACTGTGTGGTCTGAATGAGTTAATACACAGAAGGCATTTAAAACAATGCCAGGTACAAAAAAAGTTCTCAAGTCAGTTACTGATGTTTTCGTCATCAGTGCTGTCACTTCTGTCTCTGTACCATAATTGCAATTTCCTATTGATGAGAATTTAGCTTCTATAAAATTTTTTCTGTTACAAGAAATATTGCAATTTGTCTTTGTGTGTGTTTGAGGGAGAAATGGTAGAAAAAAAGTTTGTTCTCCTATTATGGCCAACTGAATGTCATTCATCGATGAAAAATAACTTTAAAAAATAAGTGTAACATTCCTTTCAATTTCCCCAGTAACATCTACATTGATGATTGTAATGGTTACTTTTCAATTCACATTTTATTGGCTCATCCAGCAGCATCTGTGACTATATGCAGAGTTTGGCAAATGTTGCGTGCATGCTTAAAATGCGTACTTTCTAACAGTTTGGAGCAGAGCTATATGTCTCATTGGATCTAGCTATAACAAGCTCTGAGACAAAATTGCTCAATAGAATGAGACATTCTGATTTTATTTTTGCATCTGTTACTGAGGAAGAGTTGTTAAAATTCCACTGTTGTTATAAATTTGTTGATGTTTTCTTGTGATTCTGTTAATTCTTGCTTTGTTTTGGCTGAAGCTAAATTATGGCTCAAAATCTTTATAACTTGTTTAGAATTAATGTTTTTATGATTGTGTAAAGGCCCCACTCATTCCTTTGAATGCTTTCTGCATTAAAAGTGATTGTATCTAATATTAACAAATATTAATGTGTTAGTAATACCATTAATATTTGCTTGGCGTATCTTTTTCCTTTGTTCTACTTTCAACTTTCATTTTCTCTAATTCTCTTATAAATAGCATATGGTTAAAACTGTAAAACCTAGTTATATAATATCCCTATAAGTGATTTTAATATTTTATTACAAACATATTTGAATTTTCCTATTATTTGTGGTTTCTATTTCCCAAGCTATATTATCTGTCCTTCTCTTCTGTCTTTCTCTTTCTTCCTGTAGTTTTATTTTCTGCTTTTTTTCTGCTACTACTTTGAAAAATCACATCAGATTGTTTGATTTACAGTTATTTCTACATTTTAAAGTACACTGTACTAGTTTCCTATTGCTGCTGTAACAAATTCCATCAATTTAGTGGCTTAAGACATCTTACAGTCCTCCAGTCAGAAGTCTGAAATAGAATTCACTGGGCTGATGGCAAGGTGTCAGTAGGACTGTGTTCCTTCTGGAAGCTCTGGATAAGAATCCATTGCCTTGCCTTTTCCAGCTTCTAGAGGTTGCCTGGATTTCTTGACCCATGGTCTTTTTCCATCTTCAAAGCTGACAACTGCATCACTCTGACCTTTGCTTCTATCATAACATCTCCTGACTCTCTTGCCTCCTCCTTCTTCTATATCCTGTGATTACATTGGGCTCCCCCAGTTAATTCAGGATAATCTCCCTATCACAATACTCCTCAACATAATCACAACTGCAGTCTCTTCTGCTGTATAAAATAAAAGTCGCAGGTTCTGCACATTAGAACATGGACATTATTCTGCCCACCACATTCACATGAAATGCCTAAAGCTAGAAGGTACCTGAGGTCTCCTGAAAAAGGCAAGGACATCAAACACTTTTAATGTAATCTCTTCCTTCCATCTTTCATGCTATTTTTATTTGACATTATACAGGCATACCTCGTTTTATTGTGCTTTGCTTTCCTGTGCTTAGCAGATACTGCATTTTTTTTTACAAACTGAAGATTTGCAGCAACCCTGCATCGAGCAATTCTGTCAGTGCCATTTTTCTAACACTGTTTGCTCATTTCATGTCTGTGTGTCACATTTTGGCAATTCTCACAATATTTCCAAATTTATTACTATTACTGTATTTGTTATGATGATCTGTGATCAGCGATCTTTGATGTTACTACTATGACTCACTGAAGGCTCCTATTCTTTAGCAATAAAGTATTTTTTAATTAAGGTATGTAAATTGTTTTTCAGACGTAATGCTATTGCACATTTAATAGATGTAGTATAGTGAAACAACTCTTACACACACTGGGAAACCAAAAAACTTGTGACTCCCTTTAGTGCAACACCTGCTTTATGACAGTGGTCTGGGACTGAACCTGTAGTATCTCCAAAGCATTCTTGGAATTCCACCTCAATTTTTAAAATCTCAAGTTAGATACTTTTCTCCTAAACTATTAGCACTTATTTAGATTTGCCTATATATTTAGCAATTTCTTTTCTCAGTAGTATCTTGTATCTTTACTTTCTAGAGAGATTGTTTTTCTTTTTCTCCTTCAGCGAGGATCTGTGGATGCCAAATTGTCCTGGACAATGTTTCCTAAATTCTCATTCGTTTGCATTTATTCATGACAGAGGAGTAGCTGAGTGCAGAATTTCAAGTTGACTTTATTGGCCCTCAGCATAGTGAAGATATTATTTTATTTTAGTCTAGCATTTATAAAAATAAATTAGAAGTCTGCAATGACCCTGCTCTTTTTTTCATTTGGTGTCTGATTTTTTACTGAAATATAATTGACATATAACATAGCGCATGTTTAATTTTAAGATTTCTTTTTGTCTTTGTAGTTCTGCAGTCCCACCAAGATGTGTCCAGGTACTGAGTTTGTTTTCATCTATCTTCTTGGGTATTTGGTGTATCTTTCAATTTGAAGACACACAGACACGCATTCTTACCATTATCTTTTTAGCTAACTGCTCTCACATGCTCTCCACTCTCTTCTCTTGGTTCCTTTAGGTGCACGTTTGCTCTTCTCATTCTGATGTCTGTAATGCTCAAGCACTCTTGTACTTCCATCCCTTCACCACTCTAAGCAGCCTTCTGGGTGAATCCCTCAGACCTGTCACCCAGTCCATTAGGGCTCTCTTCAGCTGCATCTACTCTGCTCTTCAACTCAGAAACAGATTTTTAAGTACATTTTTAAGATGCTTTATTTTCCTCAATTTTCAAATCATCTCTTCTTTCTTCCAAAATACATTTTTCTCATATTTTCAATTTTCTGTGTTTTTAATCATATGAACATGCTTTTTTATAATCCCTGTCAGCCTTTTAAAATACTCTTTTCCATGACTCTTTGCTCTTACAATGGACTACGTCATTTCATGTTTTGGAATTCTGCTGTGAACTCATTTAGTTGTACTTTATTGGTGGTTGCCGTGTGTGGTGAAAGCTGAAAGAGGGCCCATTCAGAGCAATTCTGCATGTGCTTTCACTAAGAACTTCAATGTTAGATCATATTCATGATAAAGAATGCCCAGAGGAGCCATTAGTTTTTTCCTAACATGGGTTCATGGCTGAGACAGAAAGAATGCTTCCTGTTGACAACCTGTGCTTGTTTGCAAAGCTTTCACCAGATCAAACTTTCATTAAGGGTGTAGGTATCCAAGACTTCTGGCTGCATGTAATCATTTCAGTTCCACTTTCCCACTTTGCAAAGCCACAAAGTTTTTTCTTTATGTAGAAGTTAAACCCAAGAACTCAGATTTCCAAGCCCAACAAACTCCTACCAGGACAACTATCATCACATTACCTCAGGAGCTTTCTATATATATGTTTTGTTTCTTTTTTTAAATGCCAGAGCCCTCTTATTTTTTGCTCACCTACGTATGTAAAATGATTTCTACAATCTCTAGATGTCAATAGTAAGAACATTTTCTGATTATCTAGTTGACTAAATTATGATGTAATTAAAGGAAGTGAGCACAATCTGTGACCTACCATATAGTAATTAAGCATACTGAGCCATATTTATTGTTAATATTAGATCTTAATATACACAGCAACAAGCCACATAGGCCTTACTCTATTTCTACATTTTATATCATGCAACTACTTTTACCAAAATCTTTAAGACTGCACAATTGCCTCAATAAGATGTTCACATCGACCTTAGTTGATTTACGATTTTTACAAAGATACCTTTCTACAAATAGGGAATATATGTTATAAATTACTGTAAAAATTAGTGATTAGTATAGTATTGTCATTTTTCTTCCATAAGGTTGGAGATGGAAAAAAAACTGTGTGGACAGCCATGGGTATGAGTGAGCTAGGGAATAAAGTAATCTACTATCAATAATTAATTACTATAAGTTTACTATTCCTTCAGGCAAATTTCTGACACAGATGATTTCTATGAAAGTTACAGAATCAACTCTTGATTATTAGAGTAAAGGGGGAAAAGGTAAAGTCCAGATAAAGAAGATAAAAACAAACTGAAATGATGTATTTTTAACGTAAGGCAGGAAATGGATTCACTCTTAACTTAATTCATTTAAATCACCCCCAATATTTAGGAATGCATTTACCATTTTGCAGTTACAAATAACAAGACAACGGCAGTATGACAGTTTATCAGATGAACTGCTTCACAAACAACTGCTTGGAGATTTATTACTGCTGTGGATCTCTGAGGGAAGGACACTTCTCTAATACTGCACTAGGGCTCAAGGCAGGCAGAGACTCAGGCCCGCTTGCACATTTTTCCTTCCCCCTTCCTTTCCTCAGTTAACTCCACCCAAAAACGTTTGCCTTCAGTTTGTTTCAGTGGCCGCGTTCTCTCCTGCCTCTGATTTTATAGTGCATGTCAGAGACATCTCTGTTTTGAAGAGGGCCTACTGCTGAGACCTCGCATCTGACTGCAAGGGAGTGGGGTCGGCCCCCAAAACGCAGGGTACACAACGTAGTACTGCGCTGCGCTGTCTGCCGAGTACGGAGTATTTCTAAACAAGGGGAATAGTACAACATGTTTTCACTCGTTTGTAAAAACTTCCATGTTTTTCTCAAACATGCTATTTTTTAATTGTGGGGAATCTATAAACTAGTAAATCCATTTTGGATAACTGAAAAATAGGTGTTACCAGTTGATACATTAATCTTCAATCGACACAAAATCTTTTATACACAGAAGATATATATATATATATATATATATACACCTATATACATATACATATATATATATAATCTTATCAATACTGCTTGTATATACCTTAAGAATCTACTGTTCCACTGGACTGAGTGTTGCAAAGTTGACTAATTTTTGTTAATTATTAAGAAGTAAATAGCAAAGAAAAAAATTTAAATGAATTGAATAATCAGATTATCCATCAGCACTGAGGGGTCTAAAAACATACAGCTTTTTTAGTATAAAAAATGACCTTCTGAAAATGCATGCTAAAATTAGAAAGAAAACTGTAGAAAAATGAGGGAAGACACACTCAGATTTTCTCTCATAAAAGGTAATCATTCGAGCCATCCTACCCTAAACTTCTAAGTTAAACTACTGGATGGTGTTGCCCCCAATATTCAAGATACAAAACTGAAAAACTATGAATCTGAGCAAAACAAGACTGCTCCTAATTAAAACCTTGGTCCCAGGATCATAATAAAAGGTTTTTTAAAAAGCTCAGTGATTCTCTGGCAGCCACTGAAGTAAGCCCTAACTGCTCCCAACCCCCAGCATCTTTCCACTGGGAAACCACCTTCAAGTATGTCATATTTTCTGGTCACTGGCTTCTAGTCACTGAACTTGTACATATAACCCCTGGTCAACTGAAACCCACTTTTTCAGAGGATCTAAAGTAGATCCTATAGTAAGAGAATGTGAATGGCCCTGGATCATACAAGCCCAGTGGTTGAGATTTCTAGAGTCTCCTTCTTCACTGTCTTTCTTGACGTGTGGGTCTTCAATTCTTCCTTTGATTCTAATACTACACAGGATTGTCTCCACTCATCAAAAAAAAAAAATAATAATAAATCCAGAAAGACACATCTTCTGGTGCTCAACTTGGGCAAAGCTGGTCTCTTTGGCTCAAAACCAACACCAAATGATACAGGAAAATATATGCCCTTGGTGGTGTAACACATTCAGAGCCTGAATATAATCACAGATGAAGAAGAATGGAAAAGGCTGCTGACATTTTTTTTATGAGTAAATGATCAGATACCGTTAGCCTTCCTCTGCGTCAGAAGGAACAGAAATCAACTTTATCACAGAGACAGCATGCCTGGTTGTACAGGTTGTGCACTGCTTAATCCTCAGGGTACATTTACACACACAACAATGTAAATGGCTCCCTCTACTGCTGTGGAGTGCGCAACCTACACAACAGGATTCACTACATGCTTCTTATATTGCCAAGCAGTGGATAAGAGGAGGAATATAAAGATAAATAAAAAAGACTTCTGCTCTGAAGGCAAAACAGAGAATGATGCACAGTCACCTCTGTAATGTGATAAGGGGTCCACGATCAGTGAGGAAGAAGCCTAGGGAATTGTATCAAATAACGGATAGTTCTATTTTGCAGTTGCCTTTGCCAGCAAACAAACGGAGAGAGAAACACCCAAAACAGATGATACTGAATAATATGGTAATGCAGAAAATTAAAGAACCACATAAAATCAAATCTTCACCTTAGGGCCAAGAATCACGGAGTGCAAAGTATATTCAGATGTAGAGGGGAAGGGATTTTAAGTGCTTTTTCTAAATGTACAATACATCATATCATAACACATGAGGCTGCAAGATGACTTTGATTTACATAATGTGAAACAAGGGACTTCATCTGTAACTAAACAACATGATAAAACTATGAGAAATGCACTGCTTATTGTCAAGGGCACTTATGAGTCCATCACACAGCCAATTTCTGTTCACTTAGCAAACAAATGAATCAAGCACATTATTTCAAAAAATACAAGGTCTTTTATCCAAAGGCCCTGGTAATATCTTTCAGTACAATAGAAGAACAAATTCTCGGCAGCATTTAAAAACCTCAGATCAGACTGTAATTTTTTTTAGACTGTTAATTCTTAATCTTCAATTCTTCAACTGTAAACTTCTTTCCAGAGGACTGCAATAATGTAATCTTAATTTCATAATACTCAAAAATGTTGAGGGGTCCGGGGGACAGAGATTTGTTTGCTGCCTAGACTTACGATTATGTGGATTCAAATTCTCTCATTTGTGGCTCATGTTGGCTCAGTGCGCCTGAAGTCTGCATCATAGACTTTCATTATGTGAGTTTATGGAAATGATACTGTTAGACTTTGGCAACTGGGAAGGCCAATAAATTCTGCTTAAGTTCTGATTTATATTGAAAAAAATGAAATGTAGCCTTTAATTTCCAAGAATGAAGATGCATCTGAGAATAAGTCTCACTGTCGAGTTTTATAGTGCCCTGGGACAGACCTATAAATGATTCATTCAAAAATTATTCTGTGATTTGTATTAAATTAATATATTTCTGTCATTTCTTATATTTTATTAAATTTTCTCTTACTTGCCAATGGCATTATTTTGAAACTAACTTGCAGAAGTACCGTACATAAACCAAAAATCATTTCAGTAAATACTGAAAGGCAGAACTGTCATTAATAAAATCAATTCTAAATTAAAGAGCATTTTCAAGGCACACAGACTTGCACTTTCTCTATAATTTCAAAGAGAAATGTGAAAATTACACGAAGGAATCATGGAGTTGACAGCTGGGATAACATGATTTGTGTTTTTGTTACCGTGAGCCCACAGCACTAGGTCAGCTTTAAACTATTTACTTCATTGTATCACACAGAACAATTTAACAAACGTATTACTGCAGATAGGTTAGGATTTATACAAACATGTTTCATTTTAGTTGAAACCAAAATTAATAGCTGAGCTAAAATTTCTTCCTACTAATGTGCTCACATAACATACAACATTTAATAATTACTTGAGTATTCACTGGAAACCGGGCTGGTTATGAGTTCCCTTTGTCAAACATGGGTAAGACCATGGAATCCACGGAGATTAAAACTTATTTTATTCGTCCTAACTTCCTTGCAAAGCTGAAGATCTGAAAATTTGTATGTTTGCATGAACTAAAAAGCAATTTTCTTCCTCAATTACTGACATCATTCGTTTAGACTTTCCTGATCATATGGTGGTAGGTCACTTTGAGATAAAACATTCCTGTCAGTGGGCTGATTTTCACTGCTGGGGCACTGGAAACAGTGATACAGAGAAAAGCGATTTTCCACATAAATCTTAGTCCCTGGGGGAGTAAAGGTAGAATTATTTGTCAGTATTGATCCATATTTTATATGCGTCTACCCTTTGACATTTTTTTCCCTACTTTCAATCACAGGTCTGTATTCCTATTGCTTTCCACAGAACAGAAGCAATTTATTAAGATCCTATTCTAGGTCCTATTTATCAGGGTGCAAAAAATTGAAGTCAGTATTTCTGCTAAAGGGTTTAGGAAGTGTAAAAAATCTTTTTTTTTCCTCATAAAACATGAAGTGTTTTAGCAAAACTACAGCAAATTCTACCCCTCAAAAAGGTTTTTCTTTTTCCTTTTTCTTTTTTAAGCAGGAGTCCTTTTTAGACAGTACAGCTTTGGTTTTGGATCCATGACTAAAAGATACATTAGAGTTAACAGTGCTTTATGCTGTCTTATCTTTGAAAAACACAATTTGTGCATACAGAGCACACAGTTAGTCCTAGGAGTTCAAGTTTTGAAAATCTGAGCATGAATAATTACTTTATAAACTGACCTGATCTAGCAGATTGAGATCATAAGTCACAGATTACTTACTATATGTTTTGCTAGACAATATTATCTAAAATAGTCTCATAAATCCCAGATATTACTACCTTCAGGTCATTATTTTAATATGTTATCCTAGCCTATGGCCAAACATGGAGTTTAACTGCATTTTATGAGCATTTGACAGTTAGGAAGAAGATTGTATTTCTAAACACAAGAGCAAGTACACCGTAATTATCCTAAATACTAGTACTTGTTTACAACCAGATATAGATAAGGACGCATATACGCTTTTCTCTAAACATGAGAATTCAGAAAGTTACACAAAAATAGAATAGTTACATAAATTAAGATACTTATATGCATTAAAATAGTATGTCTGCTCCTCCCTCCAAATGATATGGACCAAATAGGAGTTATGCAGTACTGCTGCTCTAACAGATTATCACAAATGTATTCAGTGGCTTTAAACAACAGAAGCATGTTATCTTACAGCTCTAGAGGTCTGAAGCCAATACAGGTCTTACTGGGCTAAAATCAAGGTGTCATCAAGGCTGCATTCCTTCTAGAGGCTCTAAGGTAAAATCTGATTGCTTGACTTTTCCAGCTTTTAGAAGCTGCCTGCATTCCTTGGCTTGTGGCCCCTTCCTCTACTTTCAAAGCCAACAGGATAGCATTTTCCAGTCTCTTCCTGACTCTGACTTTCTGCTCCCTTTTCCGTCTTTTAGGATTCTTGTGATTACATTGGACACATGCAGATAATCCAGGATAATCTCATCTCAACATCCTTACTCACATCTGCAAAGCCCCTTTTGCCATATGAGGGAACATATTCACATGTTCTGGGGATTAAGAATAGACATCTTTGGGGAATAATACTTGGCCTTCCACAATGAACGACATGAAAAGACTTGCAAGATACAATATAAAGTTACAGAAAAAAAACCCAGAAAATTGTGTACAACATGAAACTACATTCTTTAGACTCATACCAACTCAACATTGCTTACCTCTGGGCAACTTTTACATGAACATGTCCATGCGTTACTAGGAGAGGGGAGAGAATTATGCTACAGTGTTTCTTAAAGAACTATTTAAGGATGAGGGAATGTTTGGTATAGATTTTTAAGCAAAAATATGTGTTGTAAAATAGTATATAAAATGAAGAATTCAACTCCATGGGCAATATTCTGTTTTCTACATGGAGGGGTGAACACGCAGTTGCCAATTACAATGTTCTTTTAAAAAAAATGTATAAAATACATCACACACCTCTTTTTTTTTTTTTTTTAAGAGAACAGTTGTGTTATATTGCTAGGACAAGCTAGTAACAAGGGAGGTAAGGATTAGTTAGAAGTGTGGTTTTAAAGCTTTATACCTTAAAAATATATATTGGGTACAGGAGATTCTTTTCTCAGAGTTCTGAAGAGAAAAATGGCATTGGAATTAAGGAATGAAATTAATGTCACAATATTGGTGGGGCGAGGCAAAACTTGCACATAGAATATGATTCAGATATTATAAATATATGTATTTAGTTCCATAAATACATAGGAAATAAAACTGGAGAAATATACTTCAACATGTTAACCATAATTATTCCTAGGTAGAAAAATGGGTGGGATTATACGCTAATGTTTTTTCTTTATTTTTGTATTTCTCAAATTTCTTTAATGAATATGTTGCATTTTTAATTAGAAGAGACAAATATGAATCAGTGATCAAATTATGATTATCCCCCTCTTTAGTCTTAGAAGCACTATTTCCAGCACCTACACCCATAAGGATAAATAAGACACAGATTTTATCACCTGAAAAATGAATATACGAAAATCCTTTGTGGTTAATACATGCTGGGAATCTAATTTCTCTATATCAGAGTGGTGTTCAATATAGGTTAGAAGTTTGAATTAAGCATATACAATAGCTCCCATGATCACCAATAATAGTATAGATCCTATATGGCATACAGATTCTTTTTTCAGAAATATTTAGTACTAAAATAAAATATATATTAAAGAAACCTGTCACACAGAATTATTATGATACTCAGATTGAAATTAAAAATAATATCTACATGTTCCCTGGAAATCCTAATCATTTTCACTGACAACAATATTTGCTATTCTATTTTTAAAAAGCAATTCATAAAAAAAGTTTTTGGTAGAGTCAAGGGGACTTTAAGATTTGTTAATCTTATTCAAACAAAACATGCTTAAAGTTACAAACAAGATAAACTTTAGTATAAGCTGATTTCTTAGAGGACCCCCCAAATAAAGTGATTTTAAATGGCTTCTGCATTAATCACATGATCTTTTGAAATTGACCCTGTCATTTTCTCAAAGAGAAAATCTATTCTAGAAAAGATGCATGTTTTAAAATATATTTTGACCATTTAAATAAAAATAGTGTGAAAATTTAGCAGACTGAAGAAAAGATGAGATAAAAGAATTAAATCTTAATTACTTGCTAAATAACCTGAAATAGGCTTAGACCTGTATTTTACTTATAATCCTTTAGAAAAGACTAACATCATTAAATACTTTCTTTTTTTGACAAGGGAGGTAATTGGGTTTGTTTATGTATTGATTTTATTGAGGTATAGTCAGTTTACAATGTTGTGTCTTATTTATTTATTTTTAATGGAGGTTCTCTGGACTGAACCCAGGACCTCATGCATGCTAAGCATGCACTCTACCACTTGAGCTATACCCTTCTCCTTTTATATAATTTTAAAAGCTATTTATTTTTCCCTTTGAAAACTAGTCAAAAATTATCTTATACATAGTTAGATATGAAAAGAATTTTGGCAAATTTTTGTTAGCCTAAGGTTACATATAGTTTAACTAAATGAGCAATTTTTAGTGTTTTGCCCATAAAGCCAATTCAAAAACTCATAGGTAAAAATCTTTGTTAGGCAGCACAGAAAACATGTTGAAAGCTATGCAGGAGCAAATGCTACTCTTATTCTTTATACTTAAGACTATGTCTTGTGGCTCTTTTGTCATAAACACAATATATAAACTCTCTATAGAGAAACTGATAATATGTAGGATTCCTCCAACTAATCGAAGTATCAAACAATTATATTCTTAAAAAATTCAGGGTCACCACTCACTGGAATTGGCTGTGAATTCCAGTAGTGAGTCTTATGAATTCAACATGTTCTTTACTCCATAAATGGGCATAAAATTAAAGGAAATTTGGTGCAGATATACAAACTGGACACAGAAATTCTTCATGTGTAGTTTAGAATGACAGAAACATATTTGCTCATACTGCCTTCATTTGTACACCCTGCTCCCTATTCTTTAATATTAGAATCAAAAGTGACAACATTGTGGCTGTTGTAATGGAGCATTCATGGTAAGGTCAAGCACTCTGTTAGGTTATTTAAGCATATCATCTCTACTGAATCTGATATCCTGTGAGACAGGTATTATCATGCCCATTTTACAGACAAAAAATTAATGGTCAATGAGGCTGAACAACTGCCAAGCCACACAGTTCATAACTGAGCCAGCCGGGATTAAATGCTTGCTCATCCCCATTGTCCAATATACTTTCTATTATACCAGACATCTCTGATTCTTATAAGCTTTGTTATTTTCCATTCATGTGTCAACCTTCCTTTTTATTTGAAATACTTCATAACAGCTTCATGCATTTAATTTTGCTGTTCCTGTTTCTAGGTCTTAATCATTGTCACCTACTTAATTCTCTCATCATTTTTCTATCCATCAACCTATGTAACTATGAGAAAACAAAACCAGATGCCAGTTTTATTAACCTGAAATAAAAGGAAATATTCTGCTGGCTTGTATTTCTTTTTAAAATATTCATGTATTTGACTATTTGAAAAAGTTAAATGTTTATTCCTGTCCATTTCATTATGTAGCAAATATCAAACCTCATACAACAACAGAATTTGGGAGGTAAGTTAGTCCAGTATAAAGTATTTCTTAAAAACCGAATAGCCTTGGTATACAAGGTAGACTTCAAACAAATCAAACATTGCATGTTTCAGTATTTTACTGAACTCTCCAGTGCACTTGAGATTAAAAATCCCAAGGCAAGGTAGGCTCACTCTATACAAGTAGGAAGTGTAAATTATTAAATGAATTTTTGCTGGATATAAAGAGCTAAAAGAAGGAAAAGGAACTAATACTTGTTTCACAATTCCTAGATGTTAGGAATTTTACATATTGTTTTCTCATTTAAACCTTAACCTGCTAATGAAATTACTACTAGTGATACTTAATGTATTAAACGAACCCCATAAAATGGTCTCAATCACTAGAGAATACCTTCAGCAACAATGGATGATTCTTAAATGAGGCTAACAATAATATGGGATGGAGTAATAGTTTTATAGATGAGGAAAGTGGATTTTAACCATGGGCTGACAAATCTATCAATGAAAAACATTTATTATACAATAATACAACAAAAGATATTTCAGATACTATGTCTTCCACATTAACATATTTGCACAGGATCTTATACAATTATTTATGTTTGGGGAAAATTATTGACTGTTCACTATATGTTAGATATGATACAAGATACCTTGTAGTCTTCACTCTGTACTACTAATCTCATAATGAGACTCAGAGAGGTCAATTAGTCAACTCAAGATGACCAGCTAGTCTTTGGATAAATAGGTCATATCTACTCTGATCATCTTTTCTTGCTGAGTTTTAAAGTTCTAAATACTTACATATCATATACATATATACACATGCATACATACATTCTGGATACAAATTTCTGTTAGATATACATATTGCGACTACTTTTTCCAAATCTGGAGCTTTTTTTTCTGACGGGAAGTGAGTATTGATCTTAACACTGTTTCCTCTGTGTAATGTATCTCTTTTTTCTGGCCAATTCAACTTTTTTCCCCCCTGTATCTTTGATTTTCACCAGTTTTTCTACAATATACCTAGGTCTCTAGGTTGTTGGTTTTCATGAAATTTGGGGGGGGGGATTTGCCATTACATCTTCAAATAATTTTCTTACCCATTCCCATCCTTTCCCAAGATTCCAAATACAATCACATTAATTGGTAAATCCACATCTAAGCCATCTCTCAGGTCAGTCTCTATTGATTACTGTTCTTTGACCATGGGTCACACTGTCATCTTTCTTTGCTTGGCTAATTTTCACTATATTCCGAGCATGTTATTGTAGATAATATATTATAGAGATTCAAGATTCTGTTATCTTCCTCTGAAGAGTGCTGATTCTTATTTTAGGAAGCAGTTCAGTTACCTGCTGGTCACTCTAAATTTAGGTAGCTTTGAGTTTATTCTTTGGTAGGGAAGATCTATCAAAAGCTCAAGATGATTCCCAAGTCTTTGTAAACTGGTGGGACTCAATCTCCAAACTCTATCTTCTCTGAAAACGGTACTAGGTCTTGGTTTCAGGCTTGGTTAGGACAGGTCAAGCGTAGGCATTTCTCTGGATCATGGTGCCTATCGTGAAGGCGCAGCCTTTCTCTTTTCTTGGCTAAATGCCAGGAGTAATGACATGGTATTAACAAAGTTGCTCTACTGTTGTGGCCCGAATATGCTCAATTTCTAGTCTACTTTTAACATCTAAATTCCATAGCAGTAGCACTCTGATGAACTTTGATTAGTTTCTATCTGTATATATTTAGCCAGCCTTGCAAGGTTCTCACAGATGATCTGCACACAGACTTCTTGGCACCTCTCCCTGCATAGAGTCCTCTTCCCTGGTGCCCTCAGAGTAGGACCCTTGTGCTCTACCTAGATTCCAGCTTGCTGGACCAGTGAAAAAAAACTGTCCCCAGGCAAAAAGCTGGGTTGGCTGTGGGGCTCACTTAACATATATTCCTTGTTTTAGAGACTGCACTGCTCATTCTCCAATGACTGAAAGCAGTTGCCTCATAACTATTTTCAACTTTTATGGTTGTTTTTTGCAGAGTTCCAATATCAGGTGCACCTACATAGCTGGAAATGGAAGTCCAATTGTGTTCCTGCATAGAGATCTTTTCCATCTTTATGAATTATTTATAAGTAAAATAGTTTTTGTACAAGTCAACAAGAAGCTATCGTGAATGCAGTAGGACTCATTACATACAGTCCTGTCTCAATGTCACTGTGTAGTCCGTGATGTGAAATGTCAACATTATTCATACTAAAATAAAATGGCTGGTGAACAATGAATTACCATTAATTTTTACTAGCTCTAAGCAAGATACACTCATAAATAATTACTACTATAAAGTGCTCACAGAGAGTAAACTGTTTCTCACCATGTCACCTTCTTATGTTTATATGTGATGCTTTGTTACGAATATTTGTGAGTGGTACGGACATTCACAATGCAGCTCAAAGTTCATTAGCTAGAGATGTGATTGAAACTTTTTTCTCAGATGGAACCAGATAGCCTGTCAATCACTTAATTTAACATTTTGGGTACTTTGTATGATGACTATAAAACATGGAGCATAGGTTCATAATTTCGAGGGTCCATCAAAATTCACCAGTGTTTTCACTTATTGTCAATGGCTACATCTTCATGTTCAAAATTGACAGTAAATTTTTTTAATTAACTAACCAAATGTCTAGTCAATATGCCAGCCAATATATGCCTGTTTAGAAATCAGTTATTATGAATTGAGGGAGATGTCTAACATCATTATGCCAAAAGATTTTTGGAACACCAAATCTGGAATAAAAGCATTCTGTGAAGGGATTAATAGGATTAACAGCCTCGCCATTGAATTAGGAATGTCATTTAACTGGCTTTGGAAATTTTACCTTGTTATAAGTATAGCTGCGTCCACTGAAGTCATGTCCTCTCCCCAGCTTGTTGACATCTCTAAATGTATATCATTCTTTTTGCCAAATTCTTCATGCTGCCACTTACAAAAACTCTCTAGCATTTTCTCTCCATGGTGCCCAATGTAGAGATCTGCCTGCAAAAGAAGAGATTTTACTTCAAGGCAAATTATTCTCAGACAGACAAAAAGCTAAAAACTGAGGAGACTTCCTGAATTACTGAAGCAGCCTGCTGACCATAACATTAATTAGAACCTGGACGACATTCAGGATTAATTTTGCCTGAGCTAAAAATCTTAAAACTTTGTGTAGATACAATAATTACAAAATCTGTTTAATGCTATTTTGAGGAGAGAGGTGCAATGGAATATTAAGAATGTGGAACTTTTAGACTTAATCCACTACATCTACAATTTAAGAACAAAGGTTTTCCAAACTGCCAGTTAATAGCAGGCTAAAATGATGCCACAGAGGAGTCTCTGCTTAAACTGAATTATAGATAACAAACAAATTGTAAAGCACATATTTAAATGAGAAAATAAAACTGTCATTAAAAATTACTTTTAAAAATTACATTTTGTAAAGTTAAGGTTTGTTTCCAGGATCCTGGGAAACTAAGAACATTCTGTTTTTGGAATATAGTTGAGGTATTAACTAAAACTCAAGGGTAGATTTATGATACTTAAAGCGACTCAGTGGATATCTCTGGATTGTAAGTCAATAAGAAGTAAATCCCTAACATTCCCTTTACTTCAAAGTACCAGAACACAACTTCTCATTCACTTAATTGAACAAAAAACTCAAGACTTTCTTACTGGAGTTTCATGGAGCAGAACAAGCTTTATCACACGGAGATTGACCTGCACACCAAGACTCTTGTGTTGGAAAAGGTTAAAAACCTGAAAACAAATAAAAAGAAGAATCCTAAAATAAAACTGAAAAACATCTTAATTTTTCTTAAAGCCCAGACAGGAAAAAAAATCTCAATTTAGTTGAGAAATTTTATATTTTTTAAAATTTAAGTTATTTAAAAATTAGCTTAATAAGCAATAGTAACTAATTCATTATAGACACTAAGAAATTTAGACCTAGCATTCTGATACACTTACTGCAACCTTGAAAGCCCAGGCATTTCAATGGGGTGCAGAAGGAAGGCTGGCATTTTCATGATACTAAAGAGAAGAATTTTGGTAATTTTCTTAAGGCCACGAAATGCCAGCATCCTCCTTTCTTCTGAGAAACAGTCCTGAAAGCTCAGGCTGCTCTATGCCACCTCCCAGTTCACCCCTTAGAGTTTATTTTCTCACCCCAGGCTAGCTGCCAAATAGGAACGGGTTTTCAAAGCTCCTCCCTCCCATGGTGCCCGTGAAGACAAGGCTGTTGATACTTAGTGTTTTCAAATCATAATTATAACTGGCTTTCCCCAAACATGGTATGTGTAGCAATGTTGAAAAGTAAGGCATATTTTTTATGTGGTACCTTGATTTGGGGGGGGGTAAATTTTAGTGTTTATTTAATTTACAACAGAAAATGTAACACTGGCACACCAAACCCACATCGGAGACTGGAGTTGGTAAGCTATGCTAGTCTACCCTAAACAGAAAGCTGGTAGAGTGTCCAGGACAGAGCTGAACACAGACAGAAGGACGGCGGTGTGAAAAAATCTGTTCACTGGTAAGAGTAAGCCAAATGATAAGCCAAAAAAAGTAAGAATGGGGAAGTTACAAAACACAGTTATCTCTGAATTGGCGGTTTGGTTCTTCCCTTGTCTTACATGGTAACTGGAATTACACATGGACACTTGCCTGTGGTTTTTCTTTACGCTTCTTCTCCCCTAAGAACCAGTCTTCACTATAACCTTCTAATTCTGCCTCGAAGGAAGTCTACCCAATGGGGTGTGCAATTCAGATTCAGGTGGTATCCTGGTACAACCTAGATTTCTGCTGTCCAGAAGCTATCAGCCAAAGTGAGCTACATGTGATTAAGCTCATTAAAAATTCACCTATTAGCTATTAGGTCTTACTACTCAACTAGTATTATTTCTGACATTCAATTTCACATATCTGTAAAAGAGCTCGGTGAATTACCAACCTCCATTTTTGTTTCAACTCATAATCTACAGAACTTCAGTGGGGCCGTGCGTATAGACAAAGGTAACATTTCTGCTATTTCAACAAATGGCCTTTTATAAAAAAGAATGAAAAGAAGGGCACAGAAAAGAGAAAAAAGAATAATAGAGAAATATTTTTGCCACATCAAGATTAACAATGCTTTTTTTTTTTTTTACTAGAAGATGTGAGTTATCATTTTCATATCTCTTTTGAGATGGATCAATTTGGTATATGTATTTTTTTAACGGATGTCATGTCAATAAAAGAAAGGAATAGTAATGAGTTAAGTTTTAAAGAACTTCATTATACTCACACATTTCTTCCTTAGAGTTTTCTTGAAAAAATTCCAAGCGCACTTTAAAGTTTGCCTACCATATTTAAGATGGTTAGAATGAATCTCCGGGCTGCATCTGCTCCATGATGGGAAACCACGGCTGGGTCTGCAACCACTACAGTCTCTATGTTGTATTCTTGAGGTAATTTGTATGAATATCGTTTCCCTCTTCCACTTTCTGTGACTTTTTTCGATCTAGGTCTTCCTTTATCTGCAACAGAGAAAGAAATTTTCCAATGTGCCTCCATCTTGGCAAAGTGAATTAAAAAAAAAAGTCCATTTTTTCAACAATGATGAAGAAAGTTTATTCAATGCCAACATGAGCTGGTGATATAATGGTGAGCTATACTTATGGAACATAAATGAGCATTTGGCTTTGGAGTCTGACTTTGGAATCCGACAGACTGGATATCCACCATTTATTAATTCTGCACTTGGAAACTAACATCACTTGTCAGTCTTAGTTTCCTCATTTGTAAAATGAATACCAGTATACCACCTGCTTTCTAGAGTTGCTGATGATCACAATGGTAAAAATTTTAGCACAGAGATCCATATAAATAACTCAATAAATAAAATATATCATGATTTTTCCCTTTGAAACCAGTGACAAAATAAATGCCTGCTTGCAAGAAGTGCCTGAGGGGACTGCCCCACACATCCTCGGGTCAGGCAGGTGCCCCTAATAACTAAAACTATGCATGAGTTACAAAGAAATTGGCTTTGCCATCAGGACCATACAGAAGTTATGACCTTAGGGTAGCAGATTCCTCAGACAGGGTCAAATAAAAGCAGTAACCACAAATAGACATATTTATAAATTTAATTGTATAAAAATGTAAAATTTCTGTTCATGAAAACATGGCATTATCAGAATGAAAAGCATCCAACCAAGTGGGAGAAGATATTTACAGTACTTTTCCATAATAAAGAAATAAAAAGCCACTCTAATAGCACAGGGAACTATACTGAATTTCTTGTAATAATATATAATGGGAAAGAGTCTGAAAAGAAAATATATATGTATGTATGTGTATAACTAAATCACTTTGTTATACACCTGAAACTAACACTGTAAATTAACTACCTCAATAAAAATAAAATTTAAAAAAGTTAAAAATTAAAAAGCTACTCTAAATCAATGACAGATAACGCAAATGAAATAGTGGCTGCAAATTGGAGTAGCCATTTCTCAAAAAAGGAGATCCAAATGGCTTATAGCATACAAGGTGCTCAATCTCATTAGTCTTTAGGGAAATGCAAATTAAACTGCAATAAATTAAATAAATTAAAATCCCTAGAACAGGTAAAATAAAGAGATGATTTTATGAGCGTCCGTCCACAAGAATGAGAGGACAACTGGAAGTCCCATACTCACACATGCTGGGCATTTAAACTAGGATAAACACTTTAAAAAAACTGGTTGGCAGTATCTCTTAGGGCTGAACAACTGTACATCTAATGCTCAACAATCTAAAGTACATACTCTCCAGAAATGCATGCAAATTGCATGTAAAATTATTCACAGTGGCACTATTCTTAACAGTTCAACTAACCCTCAATAGTATGATGAAAAAAGAAATGAAAATGAACCAACTACTTCAACGAGTGAAAAAATGGATGAGCCTCACAAACATAATGCTGAGCAAGAGAAGCCAATTACAAAAGAGTCGATAGTGCACGATTCCATTTATGGAAACATCAAAAACTGGGAAGACGCGATGTCACAAATCAGGACAGTAACTATCTTGGGGTAAGAGAAGTTAGTGTCTAAGAGTGGGCACAAGGGGAGTAGCTATGGCGCTGATAATTTCTATATTTTGATCTGGGTGGTAACTACACAGTCATGCTCATTTTGGGAAAAATCAGTACCTGGACACATCATTTGTACAACTTTCTGTGTGCATCTGGTGCTTCAGTAATTAATTTATGGTTTTAACAGCTTTATTGAGGGGTAACTTACATGCCATAACAAGTAGCCATTTAAGTGTACAATTCAATTAGTTTTAACAAATTTCTACAGCTCTGCAATCATTTCCACAATCCATTATTAATCTAGCTATCACCTGTTCTTCTTGCCATTTACCAAAATTCTGTAGATGTCACTAAATTGCTATCATCTTTTTCCCCAAACCTTGTGCTAGTTGCTGACATCTTTTATAATTCTTTTCTATAATTTTAGTGGATTTCCTGGAAGTAAATGTGTGTTTAATGGAATCCCATGGATGTAAATTTATGTGTCTATTTTGTCATATTTCCACAGACATCTTCAATTTTCTATTGAATTTGGAGGTATGTATTCTCATAGTTCTAGTCCATCATCTTGGTTTCTGATTAAATTCATTTTCTTAAGTCTTGTTCCAGCTACTTTGACTTTGGCTTGCCAGTTCAATTTAATTCTATTCTATTTTACTACCATTTCCACCTAATCTGCCCTCTAATATCTTTTCATTATACCAGGATTAATTCAGCTCTTGACTTCTTGAACTACTGTGTCCCTTCTATTACCAACTTCTAAACCCAACTGAGTTAGCTGTGAGCTCTAACACGAACTGGATCCCACCATGATTTCTACAAACTTCATTGTTCTCAGATATCTCCACCAATTACAGTTTCTCATTTTTTTTCTCACAGAGACACAAACTAAAAATCTATTTAACAAATAGTTTTAGCCAAATGTCAAGTAGAGTCAGTTAACTAAGTTAACCAAAATGTTATGAAAATAATTGCAAAGACACTTTATTTAAGAAAAAATTAAATATTATATCATGAAATAAGAAAATGCAAAAGGACAAAAAACAACAGTAGTCATCTGCAACAGAATCACTGTGGTTAAAAGTAATCCATATTTAGTACCAGCAGTTGATACCAAAGACCTTGATGAAGGACAACATAAGCAACTGGTTTTATTAGTACCTTGAGGCCGACAACAGAAATGAATTTCGTAGTTTTTCTAATTGTAATCTCCATTTCAGGGTGTACGTATGGAAGAAGACATGCCCATGGAGGAGACAGAGATGTAAGAAAAATAAAATGAGAGCTAATATGAAACCAAAGGGATAGTTATAAAATGAGTGGCTTTTCAACCTTCTCAAGAGTGATAAACAGACCACATAAGGGAGAGAGAGAAAAGTTTATTACGTTTATTGCCCCAGCTAATGACAGCTGTGTTGGCCCCAAACTGTCAGTGTGCTACATCCTTATCTGCATGTTACATTTAAATAGACTACTTGGAATATTTTAGGTTTCTTAAGAATCTCAATGTCATGGTTGGTTGACTCCATCCTACAAGTTAGCTATTACGTGTGAAAATCATGCATGTTGAAGTCATCTAAAGTTGCTTTCTTTGACGTCTTCACTGTCCACATCAACCGTGCTGAGCTCATTCTTCATCTCCTCAGTCTTGAGGCCATTTTCTACCCAAAGGTGTGTATAAAAACAAGAGTGGATACCATGCACTTCCAGTTAAAGAAGGCATTTTTAAATGTGTAGTCACCAATGCTCAGTATGTGCTCCCTGTAATATCCTCCACAGCAGTTCTGCGTGGCATATGGAAACCTTTTCAGTGGTGGTCTGGTTAAGTCAGCTCTCAGAGCAGAGACGGTCTCCATATCCTGCTTGAATAGACTGGTCTTCTTCAGTTCCATAAATCTTCTTCTTGTTCCCAGAGTCCTGGACATACTCCTAAGTTTATACGAAAATGTCAAGGCATATATATTGGTTGATAATGTCATCTGCCTGCTTACAATCTTAAGGACCATGTTTTGCCTTCCAGATAAAATCCTCATCACCACGGCACCCAAGCCCACTCATTATCTCATCCAAGACCACTTTTCCCAGCTGCATCTCATGTCCACACTGCAGATGCTGGCTTCAGCTCCCCAGCTGGTACTTTCTCCTGCTTTTATACATTTGTATGTATTGCTCTTCGGCCTGAAATGCACTTTCCCTGTCTAACAATATCTTCACGTATGTTTTCATTTTCACATACAATCTAATTAAATTTTGAAATAGCACTGAGGTTCAGGCATCACTGTACCCATTCTGTACACTGTAAATGGAGCTTTGGAGAGATCGAGTAAGTTTTCCAAAGTCACCGATCTAGGACGTAACAGCATAAGGATGTGGACAAAGGCAGTCTGACCCCAAAGTCCATTTTCTTAACCTGCACACTCTGTTCTCTTTCCTCCCTACAGTCTGGATACATGTGGCTAGATCTTTGAGGCTGAGCCCATTTACATGAGAAGCTTAGAATCTTGGGTACTGAGTTTCATAGCTCCATATAATTGTCAACTGTCATATAATTACTTGTCATATAATTACTCACTTACCAATTTGTCTAAAAATAATACACTGGTCAACTCTTGAGAATAAGAGCTGTGTCGCTTAGCTCCACCTCCCTGTGTGATGATTGGTTCTGCGTATGTTGTGAATGAAGAAGTTAAGGTTCAGAAGTTCAAGGGAAGTGAAGGAGAGTCTGTAGCTGAAGGGAGACTGAAGCTGGGCCTTGAACCCAGGGCCTCCGACTCTCAGCCTCATGTGCCTTTCTTTCCTCTGTATTGTCTTTTCATAAAAGGACACAACAAAGTCATCCTAAACTATAAAAGTGCCTGTTCAGAAAAAAATATTTACGTAATCAACACATATAAACCTATGGCATTAAAATGATGATGGGGAATAGGACAAAGCCCAAGTTGAATCCAAGTCAACTTTATGTTCTTGTTGTGCAAAGGCAAATGCAGTTACATTACCCAAATTTGAATCATGTTCTTAATATGCTAATACATTACCTGAAGAAGGAAAGAACTACAATTAGACATATCAGCTTAATTAAGTAAATGATATTTTATATCATGGATTGCTGATTTTAAAATGATTTTATAAATTCCATATCCTTAAAAAGCATCAGAACAGGTAAGTTCAGTAAAGCATCCAACTGATGATAGGTTAGCACTCCTTGCGCGCAAGCACTCAATACAATTGGCACGTAACAGTCACGCCTCAAAAAAAATTAACTTTATCAACAACATGTGTAAAATATGTACCATGTATTTATGCGTTATAAAATTATCAAAATTAAGAATTTTCTAGAAACCATTCGTCCGTGCATAAAGGCACACAAAGCCTGCTTTATGTCATCCGTGTACAGGAGGAATTAGAACAGCTGGAACTTGCTATGATTCAAAAGTTGCACAGCGCATATTTTCAGTATAACTCAACACAAGGCAACCTCCTTAAATGGACTAAATCCAAGTTGCTGCTGTTATCATTTCATGATACAAAAGCCTTTCTTTTGCTTGTTTGTAATGCTACAACTTTAATTCAGCTGTTTTTTAACTCCATTGTATCTATAGTTGTTCGAATAAAGAAGAAGGATGTGTCTTATTTAAAATGACTTGATCATGTATGTTGAACAGTGTAACAGAGACAGATTCACTTAACCACTTTTGAAGATAATTCTCTTACAGACTGGTACATCGAAACAGAAACATATTGAAACTCTTTCTGAATCTGAACATCCCAGACAACAGGTGACACCAACATCCCATGGCCTCTGCAAATGTTACTTGTTATCACAATTTTCATACCTAAACCAGCCTCAAATACCATAACCAACTTCAGAACTGATATCTTGGCACTAACTACACTAACACTTAATTTCAAGTCTTCAAGTCAAATTTTAAAGTCTTTAAAGCAAAAATTCTTCAGTAAGTTCTCACTGCCTCAGACTCAAAATGGAAATATTTCTCCTTCAGTGCATATGCACTGGGATGTCTGGATTAGATGTCCCAACACTTTACCTAGGGAAACTACTGAATGTTGGCTATAACTTTCCGGTCCTACTTATGTAATAGAAATCATTCATTTTCCTTACCGCTCTTGCTAATGCCACAGATCTCTGCCAAAGGAAGTAAAGAAGTGTACAAAACAGTCACCCATTTTATTTCTGTGAGGAACTGGCAGACACACAGAGACTAGGATTTGATGGTTGGGAATGTTTATAAGCCTCTGAAACGTCCAGATTCCAGGTATTCTGACACTGAGAATAAAATTCAAAGAAGTAAATCTTGACTCTTCCATTTGTTCCTCTGCTAATTTCAACCTTCAAGATGATTTTTACTTGAGCCAAATAAAAAAAAAAAAAAGAAGAAGAAGAAGAAGGAAAAGATGCTTCTAGTCAAAGTAAAGAGATCTCTGTGATGTTCTCATAGAGGTGGACTAAAATAAGACCATGAGTTCGCAGTATTCAGTTTCATGGGATCTGGAATTCTCTCTGTGTCATTTCTATTCCAGTGAGGCGAACAGTATCCCATGAGAACACTTCACAGTTCAGGAGAGATACAGAGCATGTAATATATTAGCATCTGAAGTTCTTTTGGGTTTCTATTTTGTGATATTACAATGTACTATTTCTTAGAAAACTAAAAAAGAAGTCTAAAAACTGTATGTAACTGTCATTAGCCAAGAGAAATGCCACATTATAAAAAAGATAAAGCTGCTGGATGAATGGACAGATAAGGAGGGAGGCAAGGAAGGAAGGAAGGGACAATTTTTACAGGATTCATCTCACATTGCACAGTTAGTTAAATCCTTTCAGGAGAAGGCATTACCTGAAATGATACCACAGTAATGACTGTGAGGAGCTGACTTCTCTGTGACTTTTTCCTCCATGGACCTTTTCTGCCTATATACACGGTGTGGGTGACCCGTTATGGCCATTGTATCATTGAGTGGTTCAATAAACATGAAGTCTTCATTAAGCTGTATAAATCCCATCTGGAATATATAACATAAAAAGATATGGATGAAATACCATTCGAATAAGTTACTTTCTAGGTTCTCCCACTCACACTCTATCTTTTCCACATATGTGCACACATTTTTCTAGTGAAGCTCTTTGAGCAACCCCACGAAGAAGGTAACTGTCTTCCCCTTTTATTATTCATCTTCATGTACTTTATTGCACGAGCATAAACTTAATTTAGTTATTCTTAGCCTGTGTGGGTGGGAGGCTGGATGCCAGCAACAGATGCACAGTAAAAATTCTGGAATGTTGAAGGCTCACTTTGGGAGACCCATGGGGTCACTTACACGTACAGCACGTACAGAAGGGCAATACAGGTTTTAATTGCATATGCCACACAGTGCAACTTTTTGACAATCATTACTTAATAAAGTAATTCATGTAACATGTCACAGTAAACGGAGGCTATACAGCATTAAAGTTATTATATAAAATATTCTTAAAGCCTCTTACTAAACATTTTTTTAAAACCCTTGACTAATAAATTACAGAAAAAAATGAAGCATCACTTATATAAACAAGTTTCATTGCATACAATGCCATGTTTTTAAAGTCAGCCAGTTGTGGGCAGAGGGCTAATAACTGTAAAATATGGTTATGATCAACAAAAAGAACTTTTCAAAAGCAAATATTCTTTTATTATATTGAAGCTAAGCCTACTCATTTCTTCCCTTCCTTTTGTAGAATATAAATTTGCATTATAACTAGGAAAATGGAAGAATATATGACTTGATCTTCTCAATTTTTATTATTTTACTCTACTGAAATATATATAAAAACATTTATTTGATCTTTACGCTGTTAACTCTTTAGTAAACATTTCTGAAGAAATAATCGCCTAGAACTGCACGATTCACACTTTGCTAATATCAAAGTTTAAAACACTGTTTTGCATTAGCTACATGAACATTATGTACAGTTCATTTTAACTTGATCCACATGCAATTAGCGTAGTAATATAATAACTTCTTCAGCTATAGTAATTCTTCCAAACGGAATATTAAAAGAAAATCTACGCTCAAAAAAAAAATCTTTTCCTTAGAAGCAAGAAAGTTTTTAAATTTTGTTTTGTTTTAATTACTAAAGTGTATTGCATCTTCTATATGGAAAACCAGGTGATTCCCAGTATGCTACCTCATTTTATTCTGTACAGAATTGTCTCTATAAGATATCTGAAGAATAATCTTAAAATCCGCATCCATTTCCTTTCACTGAAGTGTTAATATCACTCATAAAACTCCCAACCACTAGAATAGCAGCTCCACCACGTTTGTCCCCTCCCTCTCTGTCTCTTCCCCCCTTTTCCTCGCCTTCCCAGTCTCCCCTTCTCCCCGCCTCTCTCTAGACACACACACACCATTTGTAGGTGGGGATAAAGCAAAGATTTACTCTGATGATTCTTTTCAAATATCACGCATGTATATATTTGAGCCATTTTTGTGTAATTTTACTAGGACTTCCAGTGACTTCTAATGATGTTTCCATTCTCTCATATATGAAACTGGCTTGAACTTTAAAGTAATTACACGAAAGTCAAAAAATTTTCCCTAGAGCCTAGTTTTATGAGAATAAAATATCAAATACTTAAAAATGTAAATAATAATCATTAAAGAAGTTGTACATCTTATCTATGTATGGACTGAGGATAAGTGGTGTCACACTAGTTATCACTAATCCAAAGTGTGAAAATACATAAATGTTTCTCTTGTCATATATTAGTGTGGTTCTGATGTTGAATTAGCAGTCTGGGCCGTTAACAGAACTGACAGTGTGGCTGATGACTAAAACAATTATTGCTACGATGCTCAGTTTCCCTAAATCATAAGTTTACAATCTGATACATTCTTTCAACAAGTTTTAAGTATGGTACGATTTATAACAATAAACATTATAAAATTTAATTGCATACTATCATGTAAAATTTAATGACCTCAAGAACAGATTCTGGACTTAAGATTATTTGGGTTCATAACCTACTACTAGCATGCAGCTATGAGAAAGTTACAGCGCTCTATACAACAGCTTCACAGGGTTGTTTGGAAGGCTTTTTAAAAGCACTTATAGGACCTGTAATGCTCCTATCATAGAATCTGATATGGGGTAACCCCTCAATAAATGTTCATTGTAAATTTTATTTTATTAATAAGGATAATCATAACAAATGTAATCAGCCAAACATTTGAGAGTGAACTAAAGGGCTCAGAGAGGCCAAAGGATTAAAATTTATTCATCTTTGTATCCCCATGCTAGCATATTAAATATAGTGTGAAATAAAGATGAGTTTTTTTTAGTTACAATCCAGAAACCTCTTCATAACATAGAGCTCCCTGTTGTGTTAGGATTTTATCTATACATGTTTTTAAAATTAAGAAGGCTACTTTTAAAAAGGAAAAAAATGTTGGAATAATTATAAACGATGACTCATTCATTCAATACGTATTTCCCAGCTGACCGCAGTGTGCCAGACTCAGCTCACTCAGGGGCACATTTAGCATCAAGTTTTCAGGTTTCCCTCGGGGAAGGGCTTCTCTCTGAGACCAGGATACTGTCCTGCAGCACAGGAAGTGCTCTAGCTTGAGCTGGTATCTTTCAAGCAGAATTGCAGGAAATCTTGAGGTTTTGTGTCCCCACCGAGGGCTCACTTGCTCCACTAACAAAATGGGTTGTTCTACCTGCGCTGTGAATTTACAAGCGCTGAAAGAACATAAAGGCATATTCACCTCTCTTTACAAGTAAGTGCTCCCGTGTTTGACAATCCAGTTAGGCAGCATTCACTTTAGTGCGAGTATTGCCCTTCCAATTTTAGAAGGAAAGAACATTAATTAATCGTGATTTAATGTGGTACAATACATTCTCTACAATAAATGCCAACTATATAAGCACTGTCTCCCAGACTGCCCTGTTTCGATTTTTCAAAGTGATTTTAACAATTCTGAGACATGTCATGCAAACATTTCAAAATGAAATTAATTTAACAGTTGTTCCCTGCCTCGTTTCTGTCATCGTGTGCATTTTCTCAGATGATGGCGTCTGTTCTATTGTCATGGAACGTTATTCTTTGATTTGACAATTTAGCAAACATTTCAATATTTTGCAAATTTACCACGGCTTATGTGAAAATAAGTTACCAGTCATTTCTTGTCTTACTGGTTCTGATATTTCACTTTCTCTCTATTTAGATGCTCGCATGCTTTTTAAAACAGCCATGATCTCCCAGTAGGTGTACTGACCCCGCCACCAACTCCTAATCACAACCTGAAATTAGATTTGGCCAAATGTGCATGAATTTTTCAGTTCGCGGCTTCAATTCACCCAATACAAATGTTTCATTTGTTCAACCTCATGTTAACTATGATCTATTAAATAAGAAAGAGATTCTAAAGTCCTAACATAAGCATTAATAAAATGTAACTTAAAAATGAGAAAACAACATGGCTTTCTCCAGCCCTGTTCCCACGCCTGCTTCACTTGCACTGCCTCACGTCCTGTTCCCTCAAAGAGCGGATGCACAACTATCATTACCACAAGTTTTCTTTTCATTCTTCCATGCTCCTTTCTGGAAACTGTCTTCATTTTCCAGAACCTTGGTTTTCTAAGTAAACTCTCAGTGGATTAGCTGAAGGGTCTGTATCTGAGGCTCAAACTGCATCTTGTGAGGGTCTTTAATAATATCCTATTTTTAAAAATATATAGCATATCACAAGAAGTAAATAGCATAAGTGTGAGGTAGATCTTAGTAATTTCGGGCTGTGAGAAGACTCTGGAGGGACAGCAGAACATGGATAAAACTAGGCTGAAGTGTTCCTCGTGAGAGGAGGCATTGGGAGCAAGGGCAACGAGGAAGTGGAATCTAGGAAAAGGTTTAAGAAGATGCCTGGCTTGAATAGAGAAATGAGGAAATGTAGCCAAAAATTAAGGTTAAACCAACATAACTGAAAACATGAAATGGCAAAGTTCTTGACAGGAAAAGGGAAGTCAACGTCCTGAAGGTCTGTGGATGATCACGCTACTGTCTGACCATAAAGTGTATTAGGAAATCCCTGAGATACTAGAAGAAGCAAGGGTGGGATTGGAGGGAAAAATTGGGAGTCTGGGATTTGCAGATACTGACCACTATACAGAAAATAGATAAACAGCAAGGTCCTACTGTAGAGCACAGGGAACTATATTCAATACCTTGTAACAGCCTATTATGAAAAAGAATATGAAAAGGAATATACATATATATGTAATAACTGAATCATTATGCTGTATACCAGAAATTAACACAACATGGTAAACTAGCTATACTTCAGTAAAAAATAAAATAAAATAAAATAGCAGGAACAGAAGTTTCTGAAAGGATCTGGCATCAGTCTACTGCTTCTAAAAACATTTTCAGTAGATGACTGATACTCTACACAAACTAAACTTCTATTTAAGTTTGGCTGTATTTTCACATGTATTCTCTTGAATGGTAATATTATAGTATATATCACACTAACTTAAGTGTATAGCTTAAAATGTAAGCATAATACAGGGATTGGCATAAATTACAATACTGTAAGTTTATTTTATGCTTTATTCAAATAAAACATCATTTTCAATATTACTGTAATTAGGAGTGATTTTTCACACCTTTGTGTATTGCATACATACACATAAAGCTGTAGGAAAACACACTTCTGACACCATACCTGTCCTATTATCGCATCACACTAAAGTACTCTTCCTGACTCGGTCTTTTCAAGGTTTCCCCTTTGAGCCCGTGAGGATAAACCCCAAACCCTTAAAGAAGACATATAAGGTATAAGGTCATGATAAACTCTTGCCTACCACTCCAACTTTATCTTTGCTACCTAAACTTCACAGATAACCATAACAAACGATTTTATTGTGTGAACAAATTTTATATTTTAACTGACTTCAGAATAACTTTCAGCTGCGTGGTCACACCTCGGTACACCGCACATGCTGTTTTCTCTTTCCAGAAAGTCACGGTACACAGAGTTACCATTTCTTCAATATCAAGCCAACTCTGTCCTCTCTCCAAAGTGACCAATGCCTCCCCCGTCCACTTCTGTAGCTTTGCCGTGACCGCACTATTAAGCCCATGGTGAATGCTGTTTTCACGACTCTCTGATTAGACCATGAGCTACTTCAGGAAAGACTTGGGGTGCAGTGCTCCTCATCACACCCCCACTGCACAAGGCTGGTACACAGCAGGTGCTTGAGAATGCTGCTTTTAACTCATGGATTCAAAGACAACGTATCCATTCGCTGCTCTGAAGGACACCTCTTCACTCTACCTGTGACTCTCTCTGGGGGGAAATTACAATCTGGTTTCTTCCCTCTGGCATTTCCAGTGTTGCTTTCCTGGTGTGTCCAAGTTTTATCTTTAGGAAAAGTTTTCATGGGCTCAAACTGCTAACATCATTCCATTTACTTTCCCTGCCAAAAGGCTTCAAAAAGAATCATCAGACTACAATGGTAGAAGGAAACTTAGAATCATCTGGCCATCTGGAGTTATAAAATCAAGAAAACCAAGGCTTAGAAATCTTGCATGACTCGCCTAAAATCACACAGAGAGTTCATGTGAATGTCAGAGCTGGAATCTAAGCCTAATTTCCACATTGATACTTGGTTTTAATACATCACTCTAAATCTGCTCACGACCTACGTTCTGCTTCCATTTCCACCAGCTTTCTAGTTTCCTTCACTGGACTCTGGAAACTGTTCTGAGGCCACCCACGGTTTCCTTTCCTTTATTCTCCTCTCTCAGGCATCTGACCCGTGACCACTTCTCTCCTCCACGAATATTACACGGCTGCATTTCTCTTCTTCTCTAGCAACTGTTTCTGTTTCCTTAAACAGGTCATGCTCCTCACTCCAAGGCAGGTCTTCAGTCAGCAACTGTTCTCTGCAGGTATCACTCCCAAAGCACACAGAACCCCCTACGGACACCATTCCCAGCCCCTTGCAGCCCACTGCTTCTGCTCTCCTTGTCTCTCATTCCTCATCATCCCACGTGAGACGTACCATCATTTCCCCCAAAACTAGCACCTCTCAGCATGCATCTCAATGCGTGGCTTTTTTCTAGTTATTCAGGCTAAAAAGTTATATAGATCTTGACTCTTGCCTTTTTCAACTTATTTTAAAATATTTCTTAAAAAAACAAGAACGTAAGAAAATCACCTGCCCGTATGCCAGACCCTTTATATTCATTATTTCATTTAATCTAATAGCCAGCTTGGGACACACATGTTAATGTTACTCGTTTTATCGTTGGAAAAAAAAAAAAAAGCAAGTTTCAAAAAAGATTTATTGTGTCCTAAGGTCACAAATCAGTATTTGGTGAAGACAGGATTCAAACCAGAGACTGCCTGGCTTGGCGCACACGCCGCCTCTGTGAGGCTATCTGAAAACACTAGCCCGGCCACAGGACTGTTGTCCAAATAACTCTCATCTTCAAAAAATTTTGCACCGAGGATTTGACGTCAAGCACAACACCTCACAGATGGTAGATGTCCAAACGTTGATATCAAGAGCAAGGCCAGGCCCCATCCCTCACAAAGCAGGAGATAAAAATACTGCACTAGGCTCTGAACTTTATCTGGGGCTGCCTGTTTTATGTGCTCAGACTGTGAGCTGCCAGAGGCTTTCTGAGGGCGCTGAGGGCTTCAGCTCCAGGCTTCCTTCAATGGTGGAGACACAACCGCTCTCCCGTGAGATCTGGGAGAAGATGTTAAGGTTTTCATTTTTCCTTCCTCCTTTTTTATTGTCTTTTCTATTTTTTTCTCTTAAAATGTTTTCTGATCATAAAACCAGAACTTTTAAATAGGAGAATATTTTAAAAATATAGTTAAGAAACAATCATCCCTAGTCCCACCACATGGAATTATATAGGTATGTACGTATGTTTCTTTCTAGTCTACTAGCATATACACGTGTCGTGTACCTGTGTGTGCGCACGTGTGCGCCTATACAGAAATATACATACGTTTAAGTTTTATATTCTACTTTACTTCCTCATTTAAGAAAAGCTCAATAACTATTTCATTTTTAACAGTATTAAATAATACTTGTAAGCTGGTTTTTAATTGCTGAATAATCACTTCTAAATACATCACAATGTTAAGAGGCATTCATTCATTCAATCTGCTACTCAACAAAATCAAATTTGTACAGCCAGACTTCAGGGTACAGCAATGAACAGGGCTGACAAGACACATCACCCACTTACACCCCAGGACAGGAGACGATGTGCCATTTGTTGAGCTGTGACAAAGTGACACAACTGCTCCATCACCATTTGTTAATAAGCTTTACACTGATGGTACATATACCATCACTTATTTCTGTCTGTGTTCTATTTCCCAATACAAATCAAGGTCAAAATACAGCTTGGAAGTACCCTACCAACTACCTAACGACCAAAGCGGGAGCTAAACTGACCTCTCAGAGAAGATGAATTAATTCTACTTAGAGAGCAAGTTAAGTGTAAGACCTCAGGGACTCAGGGACACATCTGAAGAGGAAAGCCTCCCAGGGATACATATATGTGGCCCAGGAGAGAAAGAGAGAATCCACTTTAAGCACCAGTCACAGAGCTCAGCATCATCAACCCTGACCCCCTCAGTCACTCTCCTTCATCTCACTTCCCTGAGAGCCTCAGTCCCAGGGGACACAGAGCACTCCCAGCACACTGAGCAGGAGAGGAATGAAAGCTCTAGATGAGGAATAACGAGGACTCTCACTTCCGTCCCATTCTGCATTTGATGAGCTCTAAGACAGCCTGAATGTGGAGAGCGCCTGCTGCGGAGAAATTTTAAATTTACCCGCATTTGGATGGTGTGATGACTATAGGGTTAATATTTTCAGTACCAAACAGAGACTTTTTGCAACTAAATTTACCAAGGGACTTCTCACAACCCAGGAGTAAACAATACCAGAAGGAAGACCAGGAAAACAGAAAGGAACAAACACACAAAAAAGCAAACTGCTTGGTTTACTATGATATTCCTTGAGTCCTGCTTACTCAGCAAAAAGCTCTACACATATGATATGAATTCAGGTGCCAAGTTCCATGGAAGGGTTAGACAGCAGTGTGAGGGTGGCCTTTCAGTGAGGTGACATCTGAGCAGAGACCTGGAGTATGAGAGATGGTCAGGCCAAGGTGCAGGGGGAGAACATTCCAGAAAGAGAAAAAAAAAAAAAAAAAAAAAAAAAAAGACCCTGAGATGGCGCCTTTAAGAAAAAGTAACCCTAGCACAGTCGGGGCAGAGTGATGCGTGGGAAACAACCATCAGAAAGCAACCAGGGCATTAATCCATAGCAGTGTCCCTTGTGGGACACATTCTGATATAAATCCTGGAAAAACCCTACTTTGGTTTTTAGACCATCTATCTTTTCTCAGCCACTGGTTACAGATTGTACTATGGGACGCCTCATGGCAGCCTTTTGTGTAAGGTTACTTCCAGAGTCTTACTTTATCCACACAATAATCACACAAGAATAGTTTTCACTCCTACAAATGAAAAAACATGCTTGCTTTCCCATTTTCTTGAAAACCATTGCCTTCTGCTAACTTTTCCCCAACATTTGACAGAGATATGAATTTTAAAACAATTTCACACACACACAATTTCACAGACTTGCTTTTTAACTCCATCATAGATACACAACATCACAAGTATAATGAACAGAAGCTGTTCTATGTTGGAGAAGTGAAAAAGAAGTGGTTAAAATCTAGTAAAGTGGAAAGTGCATGCTCCACCCTAACATTTAATTATCCAAAATAGCTAATTTTTTGGTTATTGTAGTGGTTATAACTTTTATCATTTTAGTCGAATTTCTGCTCATATCAAGAAAAGTTATCGATCTTCATGTACTTTCTTATATCCATTCACTTCTCTGTAATCCCCTGTTGGTTACGTGTTTTTAATTAATCCATTGGGATGTTTATGGATTCTTTAAACATGCAAAAAGAAAGTTGAGAAACAGCAAGTTCAGTTTTAAATTTACTTCTAAGTTTATCAAGCAGTATAGCCAAAAGTTAGGTTCCGCTGTACTTTCCCGATGCTCATTCATGCTCATTACAGATGTCCCCACTGAAGACCCAGTTTGGCTCTGTGCAAGGCACAGAGGATTCCAAGATGAACACAGATTTCATCCCTATCTCACAGATCTGACATATCAGGGCAAAAGATGGGAAAAAATAAGGTGTTTGCACAAATACACTTAAGATATTATAAACTGAGAAAAGTGTCACTAAAGAAAAAAAGACCTCAGAGAACTAGAGCAGAGGTCGAGATGCTGGAGAGGGTGACCCAGGAAGACCTAGTAAAGGAGGCAGCGTTTGAGGCAAGCCCTACAGGAGCCAGCAACACGAAACAGAATGTAAGTGAGAGAAGAGTGGTATCCTAGGTGGACGATGCAAATGCCAAGACTATGGCTCTGGAAGACAGAGGAAATCAATGTATCGACACTGAGTTTACGTAAGTATACAATTTGTAATAATTATTTATGACAATGTATGTTTATGTCTATGTCACAGTAAAATATGTTTTTAAAATGAGAAATGAAGAATAAAAATCTAATCAAAGAAAAAAAAATCTAAGAATAAAAATCTATACTACTTGTCAAGGGGCAACATAAACACTAAAAGAAATGAAATTGCTCCTAAGAGGGAAATCAAGGATGGAGAGGAGGGGGAAACAGTTCATTTTTTACATTGTAATTTTTGTAGTAAGTATTGACTTTTCAAATGATGCACATGCATGAGTTAGATTATGTTTTAATTTAATATACAGGTTGAAATGGAGGGACACCAGACCTGCTGGGAGGGTACTGCTGTAATCAAAGCCATAAATAATGGTGGCATTAATGTAAAGTCTATCAGTGAGAAAGACCTACAAATGAACCAGGACACAGTTAAAGAACTGACGTGGAGACTGCAGCAGTGGCAGGAGTCACAGACAAACAGTTACAGGAGCAAAAGCAGAACAGAGGGGCTGGCAGGGCATGATTCGTGTACAGCTCTAAAGACCATGATAAGACATTGAGATTTTTTCTGAAGTGTAACTGGAAGCAACTGACAGTGTATGGCGTAAAGCTGACCTGAATTTTGAAGAAAGTCATTCTTGTTCTTTCTTAGAAAGCTGATTACAGGGTGACAAGAGTAGAATCCAAGAGACCAGCTGGAAGTCAGTCATAACAGTTCAAGTGCAGGATCATGATGGCTAGACCAAGGAAGCAACACACGGTGGCTGACCCAAGCATATGGAGATAAGCAAATACATTTGAGATAAATTTGGGTTTCTCATACAAACCAGAGAGCAACCACCCAAGTTTGTTAATGTTTTAGATGCTGGGACATGGAGAGCCAGTAACAGAGAGAATTAAAGATGACACCAGTTTCTGGCTTAGGGACTCATGAAGGGGAGACTGAGGTCTGTAATAGAGATAAAAATGTCAGATGGAGGATGAAACAGAGTTTAGGGGCAGCGAGTCAAAGTTTCTGATGGGGCTGCGTTCGGTGCGATTGCTCTGCGAAACATCCAAGTGCAGAAATCAAGTAGACAGTTGGGGTATGGAGCTTAGTGGAGAGTTTAAAGCTAGAGACATGTATCTGGGAGCTGCCAATAGAGAGATCAGTTCTCAGTTCATGGTGATAAGTGATGTTATCCAGAGAGAGAGAATACAGAGAAAGAACCAAAGAGAGTCTAAGGCCAAACCTGAGGGCCCGAACGTGGAGAAGCAGAGCAACAGCTGGCAGAGGAGACTGAGGAGGAGAGGCCAGTGAGGATAAAGGAAAAGCAGGAGCTTACATAGTTGCCTTTTAAAATCAGAATGCACTCTTTCTAGGAGCGGCTTTAAAAAAAAGACAGGAGTAAGTTCCTACTCAGTTCACTCTGAAGAAGCTCTGGCCCTGTCTAACCCACACTGCTCCGGTGGGAAAAGAGCAGCCCCGTGCAGAATGATCAAACACGTGTACGCCCACTGCTGTTCAGTTCAACAACCAAAACTGAGCAAAAGCTAACACTGTTCCGCCTGTATCAATCAGGGTTTCCCCCAAAGCATGAGTTTCATTGCAAATGAGAGAATTTCACATGTTCCATTTTGTTGAGTCATGCGGAGCATTTAAATTTACTAACTAACTCTGCTTGACCTATGCTTTTTTTATTTTTTTTTTTAAAGGTGGCTTCCAACTGGCCATCCACCCTAGCAGTTAATGAGCTGGTGCACACTCGGCCGTGTACCTGGCTGTTAAAGGGTTAGTCACCCAGCGATCATTCAGGGCCACTCACCATGGCGATGAGCACTGGCAGCACTGATCTCACGCAAGCCCAGCCCCGTCCTGTGCTCTCAGTGGAACTGAATGAGACCACTGAGAAAGTCGCACAGCTGTGATTTGGGGAAGCGCTCATCACTGCCAGGTCTTCCCGGTGACCTCACAATCAACAGAGGTTTGCCAACCTCCTACGTACCCCTAGAGAGTAGATACGAATTCATTTCACCATAGAAACAAGATCAGTGGAGCAAACTACTCAAGGACCGTAGCACTGGTACTCAGAGACATGGAAAAAGTGTTGCGGCTTATTTTCCAGACTCAATTAAAGGTCAAGTAAATACAATAACTCACACATTCAACAATATTTACTGAGCACACACTATGTATCAGCTAATGTGTTAGATGCTGGACATACAGCAGGGTACAAAAGAGTCATTTTTCAAAAGACAAGCTTAAGTGTCTTTTATAATAACTAAAGAGTTTATTTACTGTAGACTTTAAGTCCTCTTTTCCATCTGCATCAGCAAAATGTGGGTTTTTCTCCACGAAGGACCCTTGGATAATCAAATAGTATTCCCCCCGCATTTTGAATGGCATTAAGTAAAATTTCCTTGGTGTTTTCCGCCCATTAAAGGGGGCAATCAATCTTGGACCAACAAAGTTCTTTCACACATGGCCTGTTTCTGAACTACCAGGTCCTCAAATGCAAACATATGACTAAGGAGAGCTGGAAGAACATACTTTTCCTTTTTTTTTCTTTACTCTCGCTTACAGACATGTCCCTTCAGTGGGTACAGAGGCTCAAAAAGCTAATGTAAACATCAGGGTGATGTATTAGAGGTTACCTTGGGAGGCCACACACCTGAAGAGCTGAAATCATCTGGTAAAAATGTGGATACCCAATGCACTCTGCGTATACCAGACCACACCGGGAATATTAACATCACGTTTTAAGAAAAACAGTTATAAAGGAGAACCTATCCAAACAAGAAATTAGGGGTCAGTTTGTTCCAAATTCCACCCAGAGAAGAAATTATTCACCAATATCCCTGATAAATACTTAATATTCTATTTATGCATTTCAATCACAAATAGAACAATTAGCACTCTGAAGCAATCTAGGCCTCTCTTGGACAGACGCAACTCTCAGAAGGACTTTTATAGAAGGCCCGGAAGGCTTTTTCAAAACCACTTTAAACCATGAGCCCTCATTCTGCATCCTAAGCATCGTTTCACATTTTATTTGTATGACAAATACCCTCCTGGCTTCTCTGTAAGTGCCCGGGTACTGGAACCATTCCTAACATGAAATAGACTTCCCTACCCTTCTTCGTACTTTTCATTTTACTTGGATAGTCTCCAGTTTACAAATGTCACTCAGTTTTGATTTTCTTTGATTTTAAAGTAAGGAAGGTAATATTAAATGAAAACTGTCTTTAGCGCATAGGATGAGTTGAAATGAGAGACACTAAAAGCCTGCTACAGACTGGTATAGGATAAGAAGAGGGGAGGCGTTTCCATTTATTAACTTTTATCATTCCTTATTAGGAAATATTTCAAACTTTCAGAAATACATAGGGTAATACAGTGCCCAGTAATCCACTGCCAGTATTTAACAGATGTTAACATGTATTTGCTGTAGATCACTTTGTAAGAACATAACAACTCACTGATTCGGTTGAAGTGGACCTGCACACTTTCCAAAAACAAACCCCTCTCTTATTGCTCAGAGCTCACTACTACACTGAAGATGTGCCTATCATTTGCACTCAAGTTTTAAACTTTCACTAAAGACATCTCGCTATTACAAGTATAGCAATGAACATGCCTAGGCCTGTTTAAAAGGGTTCACTCTGGTCACTGTATTGAGGACAGACTACAGAGGGGGAACGGCTGGCTACTGCAGCAATGCAGCTGAGGAGTGGTCAGTGGCTCCAGCCAGGGTGGCATTAATGCCAATGGAACTGATCAGATGCAGGATAAATTCTGAAGACAGAGCAAACAGAAAGCACAATTTTGAATGTGCATTTTGAAAGAAACAGAGGAATGTAGGACCACAGTATGATTTTTCTTCTTTTCCAAATCAACCTATACAGTTGACCATCAATAATAATAATTTAGGGAGAGCAAGATGGGGTGGGGGTTGGGGGAAGAACCAACTGTTTGGAACATGTTAGGTTCTATGTATCTACTAGACCTCATGCTGAAATGTCAAGTAGGTAGCTGGGCCTACAAACTTGGAGCTCAACAGAGAGGTATAAACTAGAGCTACTTATTTTAGAGTCACTGACACGGTTGGCATTTAAGCCACAGGAATGGAAAAGATCAACAAGTGAGTATAGACAGAGGAGGGAAAAAAAGGTCCATGACTGAGCCTGAGGGCACAGCCGTGTAAAGAAGGGGTAGAGAAGAGGAGTAACCTAGGCAGCAGCCTGGGAGGGAGCAGTCAGAGAGTGGCGGAGTCCTGGACAGCAAGTGATAAAAACACATATTAAGAAGGAGGGACAGCATAATTAGCTCTTCCCAGGACTGCAGATGGTAAGACAAACACTGGAAATCGGTAGCACCAAGTGAATAGAATAGTTCTCTGTCAGCTCCATATCCTTTATCCTTTGCAATTAACTATTCTGAAATACAGACACTTACTTGTTTATAATTTGAATAAAACTGAGATATGACTACCATTTAAGTCCTTATTTCATTAATGCTAAATGCAATATAAATTTCAATGGAAGATGAGGAAAATGTGCACCCTCAAAATTCATCACGCATAACACACGGATTCTGCAACTTTAATATTGATGAATGGAATCTCTGTGGTTTGAAAGGAAAATTAAAGATAAGGAAAAATAAAATACTTGAGAGCACTCCACCATGAACAGACAGAAAAGTAACAGTTGTAATTCTTGTGAAATAGATGATACATGGATAATTTTCACTTTCATCACCTATCTTGGTTATAATAAAGCATAAGAGTCATGCACTTAGTTCCATCTGAAGTTTTATTTAAATTAATGGCAGAACGTCTTTATTCTTGTAATTTTCATATTGTTATATGCTGCTAAGAAGTTAAAAAATACTTTGGGATTTTAATTCCATAATCCAATAAATTAGTAGCTATTTACAGATTCTTAGCATTTCCCAAATTGAATTAAAATCATATTAATGTTGTTATCTAAGAGATTGATTAAAATTATTGTATACAGGCAGAGTGAAAGACAGAATCATGAATTTTCCTAGAAAGCTCCTTCCTGGTTGAAATCAGTATTCTTAAGATACCTTCATTTAAATATTTAGAAATCTACCTAAATATTCTCTTCCCAAATGATTAAAGAGTTACTTTAAAAAGATAACTACAAAGCATCTTACTTAAAAGAAAAAGTTATTCCACATTCTGAAAAGGCTCATTTAAGTAACATTCAACTAAACTTGCAAAACAAATTGAGACAACATTTAGAATAAACACAATTACAACACATTAATTCTATAAATGATAATCGCTAAGACCCTAACAGCCAAATAAGCAAATGATATGTATCTATCACCAGGGAGGAAAAACAGAGAAATAGCTATGGAATAGTGATCGCTGCTGGCTAGCAACTAAAAGAATGTAAATTCCAACAATTAGGCACAATTCCATTGTTTCATATAGTAATTTAAAAAATAAGCATATAAAAGTAGACTTCACAGTTAGCTAAAATAGTCAACCTGTGTGCTGAGACTCTGCTGGTGGCCTCACAACTTAGTTCCCTCTGGGAAACCTTTGTAGAACCAGGTTACTTACACCCTTGGACTCAATAATGGTTCTGGCAGTTTATCTTTGGATACATTCAAAACACGGCCTGCTTGCTTTGTTTTATTAAAATCAACCATACAAAAAAGAATTAAAGAAAAATATATGGAAGAGATGATTGTAACTTTGGAATAGGGAAGATCTTCTTAAAGAAATACCACACAGTAGTAACCACATAGAATAATATTCACTTTTCAAGACTGTAAAAAAAAAAAAAAAAAAAAAAAAAGATGCCATTTTGAGTCTACCATTAATAATAAGCTAAATTACGGCATATTCAGGGAAAACACATTATATTCCCTTTAAATCTGACTTTACTGAAGTCTATGTGGCAATACTATAAAATGCATATGATACATAAGTTTCTTTTAAGATTATAAAAGTTGTATGTACACTTTAATTTGAACTTTTAAAACATCTCAAAACAATCACAGGGAAACAAACTGATAATAAAAAGAGTTCACCAAAATTATAACAGTGGTTGTAAGTAGTGGAAATATGAGTATGTCTCTTTAAAAAAATCATGGGTGATTACACTGCTCTCATAATATATATACATTTATGTATATTAAATATACATATGTACACACATACATTGCTTTAGTTATACAAGCAATACACAAGGTCTCCATCAAAATGGTCTTCAGATCTATAAATAACTTCAAAGATCTCTTTGATTACCATCCTCAATCCCTAGAAATCTTCATTTATTTCCAAAAATATTCACTATTATCAATTTGACCTGATTCCTTCTAGATGTTTTTATATCTTTATACATACACACACCAGGCACCCACAAGGAAACACATAGTATCTTGAGTTCTTTTTAACATAAATCGCAAAATAACCTAATCATTGTTCTACAACTGGCTTTTTATTGAAATTCAGCAATCCTACACTATTCAAAGAGGAGAAGAGCAGAGAGATTTGATTACGACTTCAGAGAAGGAAAGGTCTTCTTAAAGGAGCACCAAAAAGCAGTATTATTAAATTTGACTCTATCTGGACAGTATTATTAAATTTGACCGTATTAAAAAGTAAAAACATTTTATGACACAACATGAACAAAGCTGGCAGACTGGAAGAAAGTATTGGCAACATAAGTAATAAAAGAATTTATTTAAAGACAAGTAATTCGGAGATCCAAGGGAATCCGGCAGAAGAATACCCAAATTACGTGATGGGGAGTCCTTAATAGAAGAAACCCTGAAGGCTGATGTCATTAAAGATGACCCACCTGTCCAATAATCAAGGACGTTAAAATGGAAACAATAACAGAATGCCATTTCACAGCCATATCCATGGAAGTAAAATTAAACACTGGAGAATATCAACATTTGAGAAGTTACAGGAGTAACCGGTAGCATGAAACAGGAGTAACCGGTGGTAGCATGAAACAGAAGTGCTGGGGGTAGAAGAACTGGGATAAATGCTTTGCAGGGCAATGTTGCACTCTCTCTCAAATGAAACTGCATACTCAAGGCCTCAGCAGTTTCACCAAAAAGAAATTACTTGCACACTTGTAAGGGAACAGGCAAGTGTAACACTGGGAGTGCAAATTGTTTCTCATCATTAAAAATAAGAAAACAACCTAAATGACCCCTGTGTGGGGGTTTTTAAAAGATAAGTAATAGCTGTTTATGATTTACAATCTAAATTCTCTTATTTCTAACCTAGGATGAGATGACACATCTGCACTAGAATATGTGGAATGATTTGAAGAATTAGGGTTCTTTTACCTCATTCCCTACCTGGACTTCAATTCCAGTTGACCAACATTTAGTCTATCTTTCACATGCTTGAAATTAGTTATTTTAATCAATATTTTATTTGATTTGGTAGAGTCAACATATTAATTTGAAGGCTTCACTTGCCTTTTATACAAAATTCTGAATTTTTTCTGCCCTTGAAATGGACTTGGCCTGCTCCCTTAGACTGTGGGAGGTACCCATGTGTGTTCTCTCACTTTTGTTTCCTACTCAGTCTTCAGAAGTTTTGAAGGCCGTATAGGAAATTGAAGACTATAGGAAAACGAGCAAATCAGCCCATCATCTCTACAGGCGTGCGTTTTCTAATGACTTTGATCACTTGGCCGTGGAAAGTCGCTATGTCACTTACCTGTACTTGAATGGAGAAGTGTCAGAGTCCTTTTGGAGATTAGTTCCTGGATGGCATTTCAGCAGTAAAAGTTTGAAAGGAATTTTGGGGAAAGAATGTTGGTGAGAAAACTTCATTTAATTGCTCAACGAACCAACAGGCACTTCCTGGAATGCAAGGGGTAATCAGTTTTATATGTTTTCTCCCAGGCCTATTTAAACAAATTAATGTAGAAACTGCACATAGATACACTACTACTTACGTTAACCTAATTTAATATTCTGCATTCATTTAATTAATTTCAAAATATTTAATAGGTAGCATTTTGAAAGGTCCAGGAAATTATTTACTGTAGTGACCAGAAGATTTTTCTCTCTCTATTTCTCTTCTCCATTTTATCTAAGATATTAATAGCCCTGACAATGATGCCAGATACAGATACATTCCAAATAAGTTACTGAATCTTAGAAGGTGACTATACGGAGGCACTTCAAGGTTAAGTACACTGTCCAAAGTCACACAGTTAGCAGAGCAGTAACAAGGGAGCATGGATTCAAACATACACACTTTGGCTCCTGAATCTATGCTCTTAATTTAAAGGAGCCAAGAGCACTCCAAAAGTAAGCTTGTCTGCTTTGGCATTTCATTTGCAACCACTAATGACTAAGGTTTTCTCCCCTTAAATTTAGTATTGAACTTAAAAAAAAAAAAACTATTTAGTTTAAGCCAAATATAAAATACTCTTTTCCTAAAATGGAGTTTTTTGGATCTTTGCATTTTTTTAGGTTGTTGCACATAAAGTTCCTTTTTATTGTAGGTCAAATATTCACATCAACCATTTCACACAATCTGACCTACCTGGAAGAAACCTCAAGCTTAAAGGGAAAGGAAGTGGGTGTGGCACTGGAGGCACAAACTCAACATCTGCTCCACCATGTGGAACCTGTGTGAGTTTAAGCAAGTAGTGTAACCTCAGTGGTCCTTACTTGCCCCATTCGTAGTGCAGGAATACTGAGATCAGTCATATTGAAAACTGACAATTTAATCTGTGAAAAGTTCTCATCAACCATAATGTATAAAACAAACAGTATATACCGGTCCAAAGAATAGTGCCAAAGCCCTAATACAAAAGGTGGACACTTCCAAAGCATTTGCACAACTCAAAATATGCTTCCTACAAAATGCAAAAACGAGCCATCTCAGGAAATTACAACTGAATTTTTCATCCATCCAAAAAACTAAGAGGCAACGGCCCTGATCGGATTCTCCTAAAAGATAAAATGGAAGACGTGAGATCAGTAAATTAAAGAAGGAAAGGTTAAGTCCTCAGCAGTTCTATTTGAAAACTGAAGCCGCCTTGGGTAGATTTTGAAAAGCATGGACTTCTTGGTAATGACTTCATGGAGCATCCCACGACATGCTGCGAGCTGAGATCACCTTAGTCACCTGAAGGATCTTATAGACTAACATGCTCCAAATCAGAAAGAAGAACATACGGAACAGTGTACAAGACAGCATTTTGAAGTAATCCCTTCTTTCGACAGGCAACGTTTCCTCTCACTTCTGCCATATCAGGCTTATTTTTTGGCTGATAATAAGCTTTAAAATGAGAAGAGCCACACATTGTTTTAATTAAGCAGATAAATCACACTTTACTTTTCCTAATGGGCACTCAATAAATGTTGGCCTTTAAAGAAAATGACATCAGAATTATTATCTCCTGACCTGGGTAGTAAACCAAAATGAAGAAGTAAAGCTAAATTGTCTCTACTATAACAATAAAAGCCTGATCTTCACAGACTATTGAGGCTTTGTAACATTTAAAAAGATATTTTACGCTTTGGATTAATCTCCTTAAGCATCATTCATTAGTTTAAAAACACTCATGCCAACTTTGGTTCACTTTTCAGCCCTAGGAGCTGGGCTGATGCGTGGCAGATAAAACAGATGTGAGTGGCTGTGTAAAGCTCCGTCAGGACAAAGGCAACATTAAGAGTGAAATTAAAGCAACCGTTTCCTACCTTCCAAGTAATAGTTCCTGTCCAGTGAATGAAATGATACATGTGAAAGCACTTCACACAACTATAAGTCCCTACAGAAAGTAAACTATTCCTGTGCTCTACCTCACAAAGTCCTAAGTACCTCACCTCTGGGTAATTAAGATTTTCATTTCAACATAAAAGCCTGTTATGACTATTAATAGGGTCTCTTAACCAAAAAAATAAGTAAAACCAGAGGTCTAAAAATCATCCCACGCACATAGTACTGAGTTATATCACCTCATGCTTCACTTTGGTCTTGCAATTTATCTGTGACTTCCTATTTATTCAGCTTATGCAATATGAGACTACAGATCCATACAAGTACAGGTATGAGTCCTCACACGTACGCTGGAAAGAATACATCTAAGTCTGTACCAGAGTAAATTGCTTTAAAGACTTGAAGACACGTGTTTTAGTGAATTAGACTCTTAATTAGTAAGAACACAGACCACTCCTACAGACAAACTAATTATTTCACAAACTGTGATTAATTATTTCAAACTGAGAAAAGTTCTTCCCCAAAATAGTATACTATTTGGAATTCACTAGGACAGCTAAGAAAAATGATAAAAGTATTTACTTTATATAAAAAGAAAAACATAAAACGTTAAAATTCAGTTATACTAAGTAACATATGTATATGCTAAACTATATTATTTATATATATAAAATGATCCATGAATAGAAATCTGACCATCTACAAGTGAATCAAGACCTTGTGCAAAATAACAAATGCCGGCAAGGATGTGGAGAAAAGGGAACCCTGTACACTGTTGGTGCAAATGTAAATTGGTGGAACCACTGTGGAAAACAGCATGGAGGTTTCTCCTAAAAGTAAAAATAGAATCACCATATGACCCAGAATTCCACTCCTGAGTAGATATTAAAAAAAAAAAAAACCACCAAAACTACTAATTCAAAAAGATTATGCATCCCAAGTTCACAGCAGCATTATTTACCATTGCCAAGATACGGAGGCAACCTCAGTCCCATCAACAGATAAATGGAGGAAGATGTGGTATGTGTATACACACACACACACACACACACACACACACATACATAATGCAATAGGGACTACCACTCAGCCATAAAAAGAATGAAATTTTGCCATTTGCAGCAACATGGATGGACTTGGAAGGTATTTTATTAACTGAAATTCATCAGACAGAGGAAGACAAATATTATATGATATCACTTATATGTGGAATCTAAAAAACACAACCAACTAGTGGACAGAACAAAGCAGAAACGGACTCACAGATATAGAGAACAAACTAGTGGTTACCAGTGAGGAGACAGAGGGAGGAGGGGCAACATAGGGATAAGGGATTAAGGGGTACAAACTACTATGTATAAAATAAACTACAATATACTGTACAATGCAGGAATACAGCCAATCTGTTATAGTAACTATGAATGGAGTATAACCTTTAAAAATTATGAATCACTCTGTTGTACATCTGCAACTTATGTAATATTGTACTCAACTAGGCTTCAATTTTAAAAAGCCTAAAAACAGACACTGTGCAAGATGGTGAGTTGGATCTGCCCTACATATTCTAACACTAAATATATATAAAATAAAACATATTCTTATTAAATTTAAAAACAGATCTTAAAGGCCACAAAAGAGACATTTTTTATTGAGTTACAACAGAGTGCATTTTAAAGCAACTTTATTAATTTATAGAAACTTGAGATGGTAAGAGTTTAACTTTATTGGTGAAATGCACTGTTATTTATATAATAAACAGCATCACATGTTGAAAATTACCATCTTGCTTTTTAAGCCCTGACTCAAATTGCTCTCTGCAGATTGACAGTGCCTAACTATCCCTTTGAGGAGAAGGAAATAATCTTGAAACTCTGTAGGAATGAAAATAAATGACTAGGTAATATAGTTATCTAAGAAAGAAGTTATTCTGTTTTAGTTACCTCAAACTTTACTGTTTTATTAGCAATAATAACATTAGAAAGCATGTCTCATTCAAGTTTCACATGCAGTAAGCTAAATAATATGTGGACATGACCGGGGTGAATGAGGAGGAGGGTGCTATAGGAAAAGGAGAAAAAACTGATAAATGCCATTTTTCTCTTTCTTCTTCTTCCTATCTCTTTCTCCTCCCCACCTCCCTCTCTTTCTCTCACACACATAGACACATTCATTTATTGTAGACTGGCATTGCACCTGTCAACTTTCTGAACTCCCTTGTTAGTTTTAGTAGCTATTTTATAGATTCCTTAGAATTTTCAAAGTCTACAGTATGTTGTCTGCAAATAAAGACCATGTTACTTCTTCTATTTACATGTTGTTAATTTTTTTAGTTAATTAATTTTCCTTATTGGACTAGCTAGGATCTCCAGCGCAATGTTGAAAAGGCATGGTCAGAATGGATGTCCATGTCTCAGACGATGGGGGTAAATATACAGGCTTCCACAATTAAGAATGAAGTTAATTATGGGTTTTTTGGTAGATGTGCATTAACAGCTTTTGGTGGGTTTACTGGTTTGTTGAGCATTTTTTATCATAAATGAATGTTGAATTTCGTCACATTATTTTTCTGCATTTATTGGCATCATCATGTAATTTTTCTTTTCTTTGTTTCATGTGGTGAATGACACTGTTAGATATTTTTAGGTTAAACCATCCTTGCATTCATAGAATAAACTCTTTGGGGTCATGATGTATTATCCCTTTTATCTATTGCTGGATTTGATTTGCTACTATTTGATAAGTATTTTAGTGTCAATTTTAAGTCAGATTAGACTACAGGTTCTTTTCCCTCATAACATTTTTATTTGTTTTTGGTATCAGGCTTATTCTGGGCTCATAAAAAGTACTGGAAAGTGTTTCTTTCCAGTACTTGAAAGAATTTTTAGTATTGCATCCTCTATAGACGTTTGACAAAATTCAAAAATGAAGATATCTAGGTCTGGAATTTTCTCTGTGGGAGAAATTTTAAATATAAATTCAAGGAGCATATATTTAGGGCTCCACAGATGTTCTATAATATTTTCTCTTAAGTTTGTTAATGAGTATCTTTCAAGGATTTGTCCATTTCAGCTAATATTATAAACTTTCTTGACATAAAGTAGTCCACCTTATTTTCATATTATTATTTTAATTCCAAAGAAACTGTAAGGATATTTCCTTTTTATTCCTAATACTGATAATTGTGTTTTCTTCAATGTCTAACTAGAGATATATTAATTTTATTACTCTTTCCAGAAATTTTCTTTTTCTCAACTTATTCTATTGTTTTAACTTCAATGACTTCTGTTCGTATACTTATTATTTCCTTTCTTTTACATAATTTGGGTAAAAGTTGCTCTTCCTTTCTTAAATTAAGATTGCCCTATCTTCTTTCCCAACATAAGTATTTAATGTTATAAATTGCCCCATAATTATTATTTAGATGCGCCTCGCATGTTTTGATACATTGTATTCTCATTTTTACTCATTTCAAAATATTTTTTAAGTTCTCTTTTGGTTTCTTGTTTGAGCCATGTATTATTTAGTAGTGCACTGTTTCACTTACAAATTTATTCTAATTTTCAAATATCTTTTAGTTGTTGATTTCCATCAAATCCACTGTTGCCAGAGAGTAAGAATATGTTTCAGTTATTTTAAATTTCTTGAAACTAGTTTAACAGCCCTGCATGTGATCTATGTTGATCACTATTCTATGTGCATTAAATGCAAAAGTTTCTTAAGTTTCAATTAGGTCAAGCATGTTGATGCTATTGTTCAGTCTTTCATTAAAAATTTTTTTTCTCTGTTTATTTGTTCTACCAATTACTGGGATGTGAGTAAAGATTAAAAGAAAAAATAATAGCCTGACAATGCCAGAAGTTGTTGGTATGGATGTGGGAAAATACACAGGTGGCAAGTTTGAAGTTATTAAAATTACCATGAAAACCAATTTGATAATACATAATAAATACAAAGATGTGTATGTCCACAAGCCAAAATATTACTCATAGGCAAACACTGAAGAGAAACTCTTGCACATGTTCACATGTGACTTAAAAAATGATCATTATTATATTGCTATTAATTCCAAAACATTTTTTAAAAGGGAGAAGAATGAACATCCACCAATAGAGGAATGGATAAATAAACTGTATTGTATTCAAACAAATATTACAGTTTGAAGGGTGAACTACAACTTAAAAGCATCAACTTGGCTGAATCTCAAAAATACAATAGGAATTTTTAAAAGGCAAGTCCTAGAAGGATTTGCCCAGTATGATTCCAGTTATGCAGATGTTTAAAATACAAAACAATGCTGTATATATTTTTACGGATGCATACTTGTTTAATAAAATTATTAAAATACGGGTGAAAAATATGTACCCAAATTTGAGAATAGTGGTTACATCTGGAGACTCAGAAAAGAAACTGGGTGATGGGAGACTACCATGAAGGCCTCAACATTATGGGCAAAATTTTAAAAATAAAGGTCTTCAGCAAAAATGGTAAAATGTTAACATTTGTGAAACGTGGGTGTTGGCTATAGTAACCTCTGTGCTTCTCCGTATACCTGAATAGTTCTGTAACTGGAAATCTAGGTGTAGCTTTATTTGTTGTTGGTTTTTTTGGGGAGGGAGGGTAATTAGATTTTTATTTATTTATTTATAATAGAGGTACTGAGGATTGAACCCAGGACCTTCTGCATGCTGAGCATGAGCTCTACCACTGCGCTCTACCCTCCCCTCAGGTGTCGCTTTTAACGACTAAAAGATTAATGGAAAAATGGAAAAGATTATGTACATGTAATCCACAAAAGAAAGTCAAATCTGGAAATAAACATTAAAAATTAATAAAATATGCTTGAATAGAAAAAGGATGTTAATATTGACCACAGATAAGGATACGAGAAAAGGGGCACTCTTAGGTACAGTTGGTGAGAGTGTAAATTGTTCTAGCATTTTTAGAAGATGACTCGGCATAATATATCAAAATTTCAGCATGGAAAGCCCTGTGTTTCCTCCCGCTCAAAGATATTTCCAGGACTATCTCTGGCGAATACACTCACATTGTTGTGTAAAGATCTATGAACATGACTGTAGATTGTAAAATTATTGTTACTTGTGTTAGTGTAAAAATGGAACCAGCCCCAAAGCCTAGCAATGTGGAAGTCTCTCTGAATGGCCACTAATCAGCACAGCTGCAGCAAGAGCCGCTCACGATGTATCCATGCAAAGGGAATCCCAGAGGACTCTGCTGGGCATCTGTCCAGCTGCGTGCAGCAGACTCACTAACGTGTGCCAGGCTCCCCTTAGAGCAGAGGTTCTCAAGTGGGTGTGACGGTGCCTCCCACTCCAGGGAGTGAGGGTGCAGAATTAAGCAACGTTTGGATATGTTTTTCGCTGTCACAACTAGGTATCCAGTGGGTAGAGGCCAAAGATGCTGTTAAACATACCACGTTGCACAAAACAGCTCCCTACAGCAAACAATTATCTTACCCAAAATGTCATTAGTGACGAGGTTGAGAAATCTGCTCTAGAGAAACTTAATTTGCACTACTTCTGTAATCTCAGTTACAACCACATGAAGCAGAAAATATTTCCCTTGTTTTAAATATGAAAAAAAGAGTGTCAGAGAGATTAAATATCTCCAAAGTGACAAAGATAATAGATGGCAGAGCTGCTTGCTCTTATCCAAGAAGTTGTATTAGCAATCTAAATAAATTAATGTGCTTGAATATTATAGCTGCTTTAAAAGATGGATTTATACAAATGGCATAATATTAGCTCCAGAAAAAAAATTATCTCCAGATCACACAGACTTGGATAAGACATTTGTAATGAATAGCTAATAAAATATTGGAACCCCCCCCAAAATAAAGATCTCTTACCAGTCAGTTAATAAGTAAAAATAGTTATTGAAGACATGTAATATGCAATCCAATTTGTATTATATAAGCAAAAGTAAGTGTATGAAAATATCATAAACGTTATCTATGACCTTATGTATACACCTAAAAATTTGTAAAAATGGAATTTTCCAAAAAGGATAATGTTTTTATAAACAGAACATCTCAACACAAAAATAACTAATGAAAACTTTTGCCATGTATATGCCACCATATGCCACAGCACATGGTGATAGTGTTGTGTCTTTAGAAATGTGAACAAGAGATTGGTGATAACTGAGAACAGTGGAGACAATAATGGACAGTTACACTGGTGTCCTGTTAGTTCTTGGTTCTTGCAAGTTCTGTTACAATGTAAACAAGTGTTTAAAGCAGTTAACTGAAATTATGAAAATATACGTGTGATATGATGGAACATCTTTTTTTTTTTTTTTTTTTTTTTTTTTTTTTGATGGAACATCTTTTTAGACCACTGTGTTCATCAGGAATTAAGAAACCTAATTTCTGGCAGTTTCCTTAATTTGGAAAAAAGAAATAGGCCCAAAATACTCCACATTATATATCTTCTATTCCATGGATATAGAACAAAAAACAAAACAAAAAAAGGAAGGAAATAATTCAATTTGAATCCTAAGAAAGGGGTCTGGTTGACTGAAGGCCCTTTGTTTTTTCCTGTGTAACCTGACGGATCTGATACAGAAAGTTTCTTGAATGAAAGGGACAGCTAAACAGTCCTGTATAACTGAGGGTGTTATGTTTACGTCTTTAAGCCATTTTGAATGTATTTTTGTATATGGTATCAGGGAGTATTCTAATCTGACAAAACACTACAAGCTTCTTAGAAGAAAATATAGGCAAAACATTATCCGATATACATCTCAGCAATGTTCTCCTAGGGCAGTCTACCCAAGCAATAGAAGTAAAAGCAAAAATAAACAAATGGGTCCCAATTAAGCTCATAAACTTTTGCATAACAAAGGAAACCATAAGCAAAACAAAAAGACAATCTACGGAATGGGAGAAAATATTTGCGAAAGGTGAGACTGACAAGGGCTTAATCTCCAGAACATATAAACAGCTCATACAACTTAATAAGAAAAAAAAAACAACCCAATCCAAAAATGCGCAGAAGACCTAAACAAGCAATTTTCCAATGAAGACAAACAAATGGCCAATAGGCACATGAAAAAATGCTCAATATCGCTAATTATCAGAGAAATGCAAATCAAAACTACCATGAGGTATCACCTCACACCAGTCAGAATGGCCATCATTCAAAAGGCCACAAATGATAAACGCTGGAAAGGATGTGGAGAAAAGGGAACTGCTGGTGGGAATGCAGTTTGGTGCAGCCATTATGGAAAACAGTATGCAGACTCCTTTAAAAACTAAAATAGACTTACCATATGATCCATCAATCCCACTCCTGGGCATATATCCAGAGGGAACATTAATTCAAAAAGACACCTGCACCCCAATGTTCATAGCAGCACTATTTACAATAGCCAAGACATGGAAACAACCTAAATGTCCATCGACAGATGACTGGATAAAAAAGTTGTGGTATATTTATACAATGGAATACTACTCTGCCATAAAAAATAATAAAACAATGCCATTTGCAGCAACATGGATGAAACTGGAGATCACAATTCTAAGTAAGCCAGAAAGAGAAAGAAAAATACCATATGATATCACTCATATGTGTAATCTTAAAAAAAAAGAGAGAGAGACAAACGAACTTATTTATAAAACAGAAACAGACTCACAGACATAGTAAACAAACTTATGGTTACCAGAGGGGAAGGGGTGGGAAGGGATAAATTGGGAGTTCTAGATTTGCAGATACTAACTAATATACATAAAATAGATAAGCAACAAGTTTATACTGTATAGTACAGGGAACTATATTTAACATCTTGTAGTAACATGGTGAAAAAGAATATGAAAACGAACATATGTATGTTCCTATATGACTGAAGTATCATGCTGTGCACCAGAAATTGATACAACATTGTAAACTGACTATACTTCAATAAAACAAACAAACAAACAAACAAACAAACAAAACCCCAGAGGGTGAAGGGTTCAGAACATCTGGAAACAATCCTGAAAGAAAAGAGGGAGGGAGAGTGGAGATGGAGAGGGGATAAAGCTTGGGAGACCACGAGGTGCCAAAAGGCTTGTGGTCCTCAAATGTATCTCTACTCCACAATTTCCTAAGTTTTCCTCCGAATTCCCTAGAGTTTCTGAAATGTCTAGTGTCAATATATTTTTGGAGAAAATAGTGAAGCAGGTGAGTGTTCTATGCAGGCTGACCCGGAGGAAACAAATGCAGCTCGTGCAGATGTGGCATCCAGGAAAGGAGCTCAGACAGATGCCCACTCTTCTCTCTCTTTATCCCAGGCTCGAACAGAACACTTGAGTCATGACCTTAGACCCTCCCAGGCTGAGGAATGTGGAGCTGCAAGGAATTTCCTGAAGATCTTAGGTGCAGTCAGCCCTTAATAACACCAGAATCATATTTGTAGTGTCTGTAAGTCCTTAGGAAAGATCTTGATGAAAACACATCAAACTGCTATCTGAAACTAACTCTGGAAATTGGGGGCTTTAAGGATTGAGGATTCTCTCTTCATACACTCATTTCTGCATTGTTTTAATATTTTACAATAAATAGTCCTTAACTTTTTGAATCTTAACTGTAAGAGAAGACAACTAAATGAAATGTAAACTAAACAAGCTAGGACAATCTGAGACCACATTGCTTGAAATGCATTGTCTAGGTTAAGAAAGCTAACAGTTTTGCTCTAACTTCCACCAGAATACACCTGGACCCTCACCCTCAGAAGGGTAGGGAATCTTTAAAGACACCTGTGATGTTTATCTTGGGAGCATGAGAGTAGAATTCAGAGGGTGGTTAGACTGCTCATTTTTGGATTGGGCTGAAGTCAGGAAGACCTGGATCAGACTCCCAACTTGCTTCCTTGGTGACTTAGGGAAATTACTCAACTTCCTAATCAACAAAATGGGTGCAATATACTTTGCTGGCAGAGTTACTGTAAAAACTAATCATGTGATATTAAGATCAACAAGGTACAGTGCCCAAAACTTAACTGATTCATAAACTATCATGGTGTGATATTAAGATCAACAAGGTACAGTGCCCAAAACTTAACTGATTCATAAACTATCATGGTTGTTTACACTTGTTGCCACTGTCATTGCTATATATTACAAAAGAGATACAGCATTCTGTCTGTGTATTCCAAACACCAAAACCAAGATTAATTCCAAGATGCCACGGTGTTCCAACAACAGAATTTTCCAACAACAAAAGTGGCAGGTGAAATTAATAAATTATTTGGCTCTACAAGTGTTAATAGTATTGAACTCCATTGGGCACATTTTGGAGAAAAGATCTACTGTGCGCTAATTTCTTATTTTAAAACTTAAAGAATACTAATGCAAGATAGAAACTGCAAGATAGATTACACTAAAAATCAGTCATTTCTACTATGTCAAATTCTATTCCTGTATCTCCTCCATGTCAATTTCTACTCCATATCTTGGATCAAAGAATTTAAATGATGTAAATGGTATACATCTCTGATAAATAAAACCAAAGCTACAAAATATTTTCATCTCACAGGGCTTTGCATTTTACCTCCAGGCTTTACCAGCTGCCTGGTTTGGGTGATTTATTTAACCTCCATAATTTTCACCATCCTTACCTATAAAACTGAGTGAGAACATGAATCTTGGTGGGTTTCTGGGAAAATTAGCCACATCTTATAGCAGTATGTGTATGGCTTATAATAGTGCTTAAAAATAGTAGCTATATTATTTTGGACCTTGAGTCTTTATTTTATTTTTTATGGGTTTTTTTGGTGGGAGAGGAGCTAATTAGGTCCATTTGTTTTTATTTATTCATTTTAATGGAGGTACTGAGGGCGGAACCCAGCACCTCGTGCATGCTAAGCCCATGCTCTACAACTGAGCTGTCTACTTCCCCCCTCAAGTCTTTTTCCAAAGTGATGCAAATAGAAATAGCAGCATCTCCATTCACTGATCTTTCGTTACTGATTTGATTTTTCTAAAAGGTGGTGGTACCTCTTGCTTCCTGCCCTTGTAGGTGTGGTTAGTGGAAAACTCTAATACCTTTCCTATTTCCTACAGGTATGTTTCTTGTCATTTACTATCCATCACAGCCATGGCATAGAAAGCTCTTTTGATTTTTCATATATAAGGTTTATGAACATCTTCAAAATGTATAAAGAATATTCTAAATTATTTAAAGGTAAGATATCAGGCATTTCCAAACCAGATCTGTGCCAAGAATGGGATACTAAATTAGGGGTTATTATTTTATTTACCAAAAAAAAATCACAATAAATTTTCTTTATATAACTGCATCTTATAGGTCCCTTAAAATATAATTTAGTTTATAAAAACTAGATTTACATCTATTTATTTGAGCAGCTCACTTATTTTCTAAGAATATGTAGAAACACTGTAACCAAAAGATTTTATAAATGCAGCTTATAAAGTACTTTTAAAATCCATGTTATTATCCATCTATATTATACGGTGGTCCTCCACTGCTTTCTCTTTCGCTTGTATTATTCTTTAACACTCCAAGACTAATTTATTGAACTCTATTTTAGAGTTACAGGAATAGGAGGAGATATAAGCACTGAGCACAGGACTGAATGTGTACCTTCCAGAGGAATAGGTAATGGAAAGAAATAAGAGAAGACTGAAGTAGACGGTCGATTATGTAGTTCCAATATAGAGTCTGATTGATCCTCTCTCTTATAAGCCTATGGTGAGTTGTTAATAGGTGCAGAACACGTAAGACCGTGTGACCATGCACCCCAAAATTGGACACTGTGCACTTGTGGAGCCAAAGGCCACAGCAGCCAAGGTATTAGAACACTTACCAAAATACTACCACTGAGCTAACTCGAGACAAAGGCTTGGAGACATGTTAAGTCATATTAATGAGCAGCATTAGGTCGTCCCCAAGGATGCTTTAGCATGTTATTCCAAAATCATTTCAAATAGAAACAAGGGATTTCCATATTCTTAAGCTTAAAACACACTTTAAATAATCATCAGTGAATTTACTTCTCCTCTTTTATCTTTCCATCCACTGATCCCCTTCAAGTCTCTGCCTTCCTCATAGGAAGGTCACGTCAGCTCACACAGATCAGGTCAGTTCCTGGGGCCTGACAAGGAAAAGGAGCTATAGAAACTGAAAATGCAATACAATCATGGGAATTAAATTAGTAATCAAATACTGTATTTCTTTAATCTACCATTTTACCAGCTAAGATCTGGACCTAACTTTCATGTGATAGTTTTATGTATGTCTTGTCCTTTTCCACTGACCACTCCAAACTGTCTCTCCTGATAGCATTCTTGGGCCATCATTTTATTCATTAAAGCTCAGAATTAATATATGATTTACAGGGATGAAAATCTGGTTTAATCTTGACCTCTTGTCAACTAACGGAGAAGAAATTTATGCACATTTAAAAAAAAAATTATAGTTTTCCTGCATACATCTCCATTCATTATTATTCAAAACCAAAAATTTAAATATAGCTATTTGGATATCATTCCCTTTTACTTCCTGAGCCAAGTTCTTCAACGGCAATAGCGCAACTAGACTTTCATAAATGTTCACTTCCTAAAATGACACCAAGTCCACATTTGCTCTCATATCAAATTTCATCAGCACCAGGATGCTGCCAGTATTATGGCTCACCCCTAATATAAGAGCTGCCCACGTGTGGAAAATTATCTACTGCAATTAACTAAATATGATATTTCTATCCTTTACTAGGCTTCTTTGCATTATTACTAAATTAATACCTAATAGATGAACTATCTAAGAGTCTTAATTTCCCCAGCGTTTTCTCAATCATGATTCCTATGGCTGGAAGGCATCTCTTCAAACTCACATTACCAGAGAAAGCTTATTGCTTTAGTTTTTAATAAAAAGAACAATATTAGAATTCTTGGCACTCTTTAAATAAACACACAATAATGGGGATACAAGTTTACATTTAGAGAATAGTTCTAAATGTTTGTGACTAAAATCTACTTCCTGAAAAGGTTGATTTGGATTTTGTTAGTTTGTATTTGTTGACTTGATTTGAACCCTGACCCTAACAACTTTATAGTCTTTTTCACAGCAGTGGGATATATAAAACAATACTACAGTCTGATATCTGAATTCATGACCTAATCTTGAAAAACATTATGTAATTATGTAACTTCCCATTTTGTATATATTATTTATATAACACCAAATGAGTGGCTTTGAATATTTGTTTTAATAAATCCTTTATTTAATTTTAAATCTTGTCCACTATACTATGGGCTAGCTATCGGTAGCTAACTTTGTTCCTTACTAATCAATGGGATGTTCACAAATATCCCTTAATGGTTGCTCTAGTGATAATAATTTCCAGACAGCAGAAAAATCTTTTGTATTTTTTATAAGATAGAAATGCTCCCAAAATTGATCTTTAAACATAATCCCTATTAAAGTTCCAGCAGACTCTGCAGATACTGACAATCTGATCCTAAAATTTATATAGAAATGCAAATGATCCACAATAGCCAAAAAGCTTTCAAAACGGAAAATCAAAACTGAATTTCCCCAATTAAAAATGTATTATGAAGCCTTCTAAATCAAGACAGTATGGTACAGACATAAGGATAAACATAAAGATTTTAAAAACAGTATTAATAGTTCAAAAATTAACTCATACTTGTTAACTGTTGACAAAAGTCCTACGGTATTTCATGAGGAAAGGATGGTCTTTTCAGCAAATGGTGCTGAGAGAAAATTGGAGATAGACACATACACACACATACACACACACACACGCACATACATACACAAAGAGATTAACTTAAACCCTTATCTCACACTATACACCAAAAAAAATTAACTCAAAATATATCAGAGATCTAAATGTAACAACCAAAATTACAGAAGAAAATAAGAGAAAGTCTATGAGACTTTGAGTTTCTAGTTACACCAAAAGTACATTCCATAAAAGAAAAAAATGATAAATTTGATTTTTCAAAATCTATAAAAATTGGCTTTGAAAGACACCATTAGGAAAATGAAGAGAAACCTCTAGACAAGAAGAAAGCATTAGCAAACTGAACGTCTGACAAAGGATTTACATTCCGAGTATATAAAGAACTCTTAACACGAAATAGTAGAAAGACAAAAACCTAATTCAAAATAGACAAAAGATTTGAACAGACATTTCACCAAAGATGACATATGAATGGCTCTAAAAAGAGGCATGAAAAGATGCTCAACATAGTCATTAGAGAAATGCGAACTAAAACCGCAGTGAAATACCACCGCAGAGCCAAAAAACAGCCAGTACCAAAAAGAGACAGTAACAAGTGTTGGCGAGAATGTAGAGAAACTGGAATCTTAACAAACTGCTGGTGGGACCGTAAACTAGTACAGTACTTTGTAAAAGAATTTGGCAGTTTCTTAAAATATCAAACGTAAATTTCCCACGTGACCTAGCAATTCCACTCCTAGGTATTTACCCAAGAGGAATAAAAATATTTATCTACACAACGACTTATACACAAATGTTTTTCTTAGCACTATTCATAATAGCAAAAAAGTGGAAACAATCCAAATGCCACTGATGAACAAAGACTCATTATTCAGCAAGAAAAAGAATGAACTACTGATACATACTACCACATGGATGAACCTCAGAAACGTGCAAAGTTTAAGAAGCCAGACAAAACACCAAATTTTATACAATTTATATGAAATGTAAAGGTAAACCTATAAAAAGAGAAAGTAGATTAATGGTTGCCTGGGACTAGGGGTAGAAACAGAATGACTGCAAATGGATACGAGGTACCCCTTTGGGGTGATGGAAGTGTTCTAAAACTGAGCTGTGGTGATGGTTACACAGTTCTATAAATGTATAAAAATCACCAAATTGTATATTGGGGTGAGTTTATGGCATGTAAATCATACCAGGAGAAAAAAATATTAGGAGGGAAAAAAAAAGCATTCACGATATCTTTTTCTATCTGTCATATTTAAAATAATGATTTACCCTAGAAAAATCAGCTTGACATATTCATGAATCTATCTTACTAATGAGAAATAATTAGTTTCTACTTAGAAAAACTTCTATGTAAGAACTTTCATCTTAAAATACCAATTCAATGCTTTTTAAAACATTACTAATTAGAACCACCTATTTTGAACTGACAAAATTCTAACTGGAGCTCTACAGAGACACAGGAACTATGCATGTGAGTAAATAAAATGAGGCACTAAATAATTAAATTTTAAAACACAGATATTTCTGCAATGCACTAATCAGACATTACACTTGGTTAATTTTATTTCCATATAATTGTTATTTCTGCAACAGATTATTCAGACTTTGTTTTGTTGTAGTAAACTGTGGAGGTTCTATTTATCTGCAAGCACACAACCAGAGAACAATAGGAAGACCCTGTGCTAATTATATATAAGTTCCTCTTTCAATAGCTGAACTGCCTATCTGTGAACTGGGCACACTAAAATATTTGCTGGCAGTATAATACATTTATAAAGGAAATGTAACTATCACATTTTAGTTGCTATTAGATGCGTTCAAATCCAAATTATAATGGAGATAGGCAAATTTGCACTAATCAGATTAGCTGATATAATTATCTGCCTGGCCACTCCTCTAAGCATGTTAATGTTTTTTGACTGTTAACTCTAATTAGAGTTTTACAGGACTCTTAACACCCAAATTCGTGGAATGTGAATGAGTAGATAAAACCTGTTAGGTTATTTCTGCCATTTGAGATAGCTTACCACTTCATTCTTAACACATCTCCAAAGTCCTCTTAACCTGCCACACTGCACTGTCATTCCAGTGTAGACAATCTCTCACAAAGAGTTTTCCATCTTCTCACTGATTTTCTAACATTCTCCTAAAATGTGCCTTGGTCTTCATTTATCCACAGTGAAACTTCACGGTATGGCAGACCCCTTTCAGTCTGAAGGTATGTTTCTTCCTTTATTCCTGATCAATTTTATAACAGTAACTATCATGAAACAGCTGGAGCTAAGTCTCCTGCTATATTGCCCACAAAACTATTGATGACAATTTGAAATAATTCAGCTCTATTTACTTCTAAATTCTAGTATGGGTAGCAAGTTTATATTTTCTCATGTAAGGAGTAAGAAACCATTCATACTGGCATTAAGGCCCCATTATATTATCTCCCAACTAATTCACAGTTATAGCCTATTGAATAATTATTTGAAATCCAGAAAATCCTGCCTAACCCAATGGCATCTGAGTGTTCCCAGAAAGATGTTAAAGGTAAGGACAGGAAGTGTCCAAGTTTCTGTAATTGGAGCTAAAAGAGTATTAAAATTCATTCAAGATACGAAGGATATGAAGCCTGACGGATGCAAATGCAGTCTTCAAAGATCATGATCTCTGGAGGTTTCAGAGCCGCGAGAGTGGCTGCCTTCAAATTTAAGCTTGCACTAGAGTTACCTTGGATTCTTTAAAAATACAATTCTTAATTCTGAGGCTCAATCTGGGATTCTGATTTTAAATGGAGAACTCTCAACTTCCTCTACCTTACCCCCTCTGCCATGATTTTAATACAGGTGTCTGCACACAAGACTTTAAAAATATGTCATCAAGAAACATGAGCCAAAAGCCAATGACGTGGGCTCCCTGCAGAAAGTGGCCATAGATTGTAGGTGAAGTCGGGCAGAGATAAGAGGGAAAAGCTGGGGCGAAGCATCTTTATATGCTTGTGAAGGGGAAAAAAAATTAAATCTCATTTTCTTAAGCAAATGCAAAAGCTGTTTAAATAATGCCAAAACTGGCCTGGGCTCACCAGCTCCGTTTCCTGATCATCCGGGTAAAAGCCTAAACAGTTAATAATTTATTGCAGATACATGCACATTGATTGTGAAATAAAATCAGCTGGAAAAGGCAAGTACTACACTATCTCATCCCCAAGGACCATCCCAACACTACCATGCAATAATTCTGTATGAATATCTGGGTAGCACTGAAATGGCTGACTTCCCATTTTCTCACTTCTCTCAGTCAAGGGCTTGGCATTAGCATAAAGATGAGATGGAGACAAGATGATGTGCTCACTATGGCTGCACCCTAAATGCACTCCACATCAAATCATGGTCCTCACTTGGCTGAGGGAATCTGAAAGCTTCCTTTCAGGAACAACTGCCACCCCCAGCCCCACAAATCATAATCCAAGAGGGACTACTGGTTCCCCCATTGCTTTAAAATATGTCAAGATTACTTCCCGAACTCAACACAGTTCCCATCTATCAGGAACCTGGAACTCCTGTGATTCTTCTTCGTTTTGCAACCACAAAGCCATAAAACCATCTGGGTAAAAATGTAATCATAATTAAGGAGAAACATTCACTTGTGTAAGAGCGCAATAAAAATGGGCTCTGTTTTAGTGCTGCATAAAAAATGTTTTAAGACTCCTATAGAGAATTTCCCAAATTTAAAAAAGGATACTATTTTATGATTTAGCTAATAAACTTCAAGTAATCATATTCAAATGAATATTAAATAAACATTATCAAATGAGCAAACGAATAAATTTTATTAAATAAACAAAATTTCTTCTCACAAAATTGGTCCATGCCTGATGTCTCTCAGGATACTAAGACAGAGTAACCTATGATTAAAGGGTTCATTAACTTTTAATGTGTGCTATTGTCCATTCCATCACCATGATGATCCTTTTCACTAGAATTCACTGTATCACTTCCTTAAAAAATACTGGAGTATCTGCATATTGGCCACTCTAAATACAGAAACCTCTTTCCGGTGTCACTGTCAGCAGGAACCTTATCATCGCCGTTCTAAATTTTAAACTGGAAAAACCACAGGATGTCTTGAAGAGATGTGCACTTAAAGTGGATAAGCAAACACTGAACACATAGGAAATGAAAGAACTGTGAAGAACAAGGACAAGGAGGACAAGCTGAGGCAAAGAAAAGGCTCCCCCAAAACTGTACAGACCCTGAAGCAAGGAACTATTTCTCTTTTTGTTCTCTGGGCATTTGGCACAACACATGGATGTAACTAGTCCACTACTCATGAATATTTAGAGTGTTCTTTTCTTGAAAACAATGCTGCAATGAACAGGCTTATACATAAATTGTTTGCACACATATGACTCTTCCTGCAATATTGGTACCTACAAGCAGAACTGCTACCAAGTAAGCACGTTAAAATTTAAATACATCACACACGACGGCTGCCAGTTTACTCTCCTACAGTGTATGAGATTAAGTGTTCCCCAACTATGCCCAATGGATATTGTTAATCTGCATAATCTGTGCCAATCTGACAAACCAAAAATAACGCTTAAGAAAATTTTCTTTCCCCAGCTTCCCAATAAATTTGGAAAAAACATTTATTTGGTGTTTTCATTTCCTTTTAAGTATGTCCACAAAAAAGTTAACAGTGCTTATCTACGGGTGGTAAGACTACAGATGACTTATTTCATATTTTTTCTAAGCTTTCTATACTCAGCTTGTGTAATTTTGTTATCATCACTTATCTTTTTAAAATACTAATAGAAAAAGAGCACTGGAATGTGAAATGAAAAAGATGAAAAGCCTAATAGAAAAATGAGTAGAAGATATGAAAAAACAGTTTACAGGAAAGGAAATGAGAATAAAAATATGGAAAGATGATCAGTCTCACCAATAATACAAAAAAAATGTAAGTTAAAACTACTTGGAGATAATATTTCTTTGCCTACTAGATTTCACAAACATCAAAACTTTTCGTAACACCCAAATCGGTAACAACTGAGGAGAAGGACTCACTCACTTTCTCTGCCGGCCTGACAGTACAGTGGCATCACCTCTGTGGGGTGCAGTCAGGCAATATGGCCCCAAATTACCAAGACACACAACCGCTGACAAAAGATAACAAGTGACGTAGGCAAAACGGCCTATCTACAGAGTCCTATTTAATTTAGCACTGTTCGTAACAGGAAAATACTGGAATCAATCAAATGTATACCCACACCAAGTGATTAAGGAGATTATGGAGCATTTTTTCAATCAGATAAAACAGAACTAGAAAAAAGGGAACTCTTTTCATGCACTCATACGTGATAATATCACATGTCCGTGTGAGTGTAAATAATATGGCTTTAAAAAGCTCTAAATGTACACATGCATTTATCAGTTTCTGCATCAATTATCTCTAGATCAGATACTGGAAACGAACACCCTGGCTACCTCTAGGAAGGAATACTGAGTAATAGCTGTGGACGGGTGTTGGAGGAAGACTTTTCATTACATACTTTTTGGAAGTTCTGTGTGGTGAAGTTTGAGCCCTTATAATATTGGAAATGATTTTACTCTGCCTCTAGTTTGAGTGGTGGTTTCGTTGAACGCAGGATTCAAAGTCACAGTTCCTCAGAACTCTGAAGCTGTCAACTCACGAGCCTCTAGTGTCCACTATGACTGATTCAATCTCTGACGTCAACTTGACATTCACTGTATTGTAAATAACTTTCCTTTATTAAACGTGGAGAACAGTCTCTTTGTTTTTGACTTTCTAATACTCTGTCACGACGAGTCTAGGTTTGAGGGTCTCTTTACTTCCGCTACTCTGAGTTTGGTGGCTGGTCCTCCAGTCCGAAGGTGTCTGTCTTCCTTTATCTCTGGGGCAAATTTGCTTCTGATACAAGAAAAGCTCCCTTAACCTCTCCCTCACCAGCACTGGTTACATCAGCCAATTCATCTCCAATCTCTGAAGTAAATGACACTCTATACACCACCCAGAAAATACGATGACGGGAGCATGCAGTATGCCAAATGCTCACAGCTAGTACATTCCTCCCTTGTCTCGCTGCACACAGTTATTTCCACCAGTCAGCCTGCCCGTTCACCAAGAATCTGCTATGTTTGTTTGAATGCACATAGGCACATTTTGTAATTACGTGATTTAATCAAACACTAGACATTAAAGACAGTGAAGTATGATGCAAAAGATGTCTTGCTTCTGTGAAAATTTTGGAAAAACTTAAGATTAAGTTGCTAAAAAAAACTGTTGTGATTTTACTTGGGATGAAACAACTGGAAAAGATTTGAAAGTTTGAAAAGTCCAGGACTCTACACATAAGTTGCTTTATGTTTGTCTTTTCATTTTTATTCCACATACAGAAATCTATATTGGAAAATGGATTTGGTACACGATGAGTAGGGCTCACCTGGAACACCAGTTACCTGACCTACACTCAAAGGAATAGTATCTGGCCTCACATCCAAAGCCTGGCTGATGAAAGCATATTTTGGTGATTTCAATTAGAATCAAATGTTTAGGGTACATTAGCATGCATTTTAAAAACTCTATCCTTTAACTTTTAAAAATTAACTCCCATTAAAGAAATGTGGACCTATGATCATGGCTCACAACTTTTCTTTCATAGTTTGCATCCATTTGTCCTTTAGTATATTATGCTCTGGAATAATTTCTGGGTTTGGTCTTCTAGGTTACAAATTTACATACCAGTTCATCCATGGATTTTTTTCATTCTAACAGTCATATAATTTGAGGTCCATTGTATTTAATCATTTTTTCCTGATAGCAGCTGTTCCTATTTTCTCTAAGTTATTTCCATGAATATTTATCCACTTACTTACCAGTTAAAGTATCCATTTGATCTATTAATTTTGTTGCTCCGTGTTTTTAATCACCTGGAGTTTGATGACTCTCTTTTATATGCTTTGTTTTTTGTTTGTTTTTTTACCACTGTGATATTTTTAGATGTCGGCCTACCTTGTTTTGGTTTCCTGCTTACCTAGCTGTTGCCACTAACTCAGTTACCCGGTTCTCCACCAATGATTTGAAGAGTCAGGTGGAACCACCCACTGGATACAGAAAGCCAATGGCCCATCTTTTGAGAGTGGAGGCTCCCCATCCTATGGTGTCACCTATATGCCAGGGAAAGCTCTACCCTATTCTGCTCTTGCCTAGGGACACACATTTGGCATATGATGCATGGCAAGGACGGACACCAGAAAAAGCCAATGGCACCACCACGCTCAGGCCCCTTCCGCTCCCTGCACTCTCCTGTACCAGAGGCCTCAACATATTTAAGTGTTCCAAGCTTGCCATGGCATCAAATACTTTGATTCAAGGAAGGCAGTACATTGAGAAACAATTTAATTTACACAGGATTGTAGATTCTGTATCAAGAGCTAATCAAAATGACTACTGTATAAAACTCTCAATTTATAAAACTCAAAATTTAAGTTTTAGCAGTCATCTATCATTCTGGAAAAATCATCTAAATGTTAATGATGGCCATTTCAAGTTCATCTAAAGGGCCATAGGAAACAACTGCACTGATCTAGTTTACCTTAACCCAGTACTTAAGTGTGCTTTATAAAAACAAGTATTTTTGAAGCAAACATAATTATTTCACTCTTGCATGGAATTTAATTTGTTGGGGTTTTTTTTGTATTTTAATTTTTTAGAGATTACTATTTAAAACATAATAAAGTATGGCATGTGTTATATTTTATTCAGTGATTTTTACTGGATGCCTGCTAAAAACTAGGTATCTTATAATGTTCTGGAAATGAACAGATGAACAAGGTAGTACCATCAAAGCACTTGGATCATACCTACGTTTGTACATAACTCAATCTATTTTATTTCCCTATTTATATTAGTGAGCGACGGGCCAGGCCGGGAACTCCTTGAAACATACCAAAGCTTCTCTATCTTCTTGTTTTATTCTCAGTGTCTATACAACTCAACATTTTGCTCAAAGGAGTCATTCAATAAATATTTAATCACTTGGTATCATTATATTTATGTGCCTATGAGATCTAATATATGGCTCAAAAATTATTATTCAGTTTTACAGACTACTAAGAGGAAACAGAAATAGTAAGAACACTTCATACATCAATTGCTAGATATACATGTACAATTTGTGCATTTTATAAATAGGGGAAATGAGATCCAGAAAGATTAAGCACTTTGAAGAGACAGCCCCCAAACCTGTACCCGAAATCTGCATTCCAGTACCTTTCCCTACACAGCACAAGTCAGACTGCTATCTGGAGAACGAAGTGGCCAAGCTCAAACATGTTCACCACTTTGCAGTACTGGATAGCTGGCTCTCTATTTCCTTTGATGGAGACTTCTGGAGCCTTGTAAATACGTAATAACTCAAAGAGTGCTGAGTTTAGGCACGTGTATTTAAAACTTGCTCCTGAGAGAGGGGAAGGGAAGGTGCACTTTGTGATCTACTCTTTCCTGTGCAACTGACAATCCGGAAGCTTTACTAACTAGGAAAACAATTGACTGCAAACTAAAGACAGTTGCATTCATAAATAATTCACCTTCATATAAAGACATCACGATTCCTGACATTAGAATTACAAGAGCACACAATTCTGGAAACAGAGAGGAGGAAGAATGTAGTCCTATGATACTCAACAGCTGGACAGAAAAAGCCCACACTTAGCAGACAAGGCTTTGGAGGCCTGTTCTCAGGAGACATTTTAGGATCACTTCCCCTTATTGTACCTTGCGGCCTCATCACAGGAATTTTTTATATTTTTTTTTCATTCCCTTGGTAAGTCTGCATTTCCACCTCTCCACTCAGTCTCTTCCCTCGTTCTAAAACACTCTCAGCCCTTTTCTGCCTGGGGAAAGGCTCTCCATGCTTCAAAGTCCACTGAAATGCTATCCGCCTTGGGAAGCCTTCCCCACCTCCCCAAGCATGATTTAACCTCGGGCCTAACATTTGATTTATCATGCTGGTATGTCACTGTTTCATGACGACAAAACGTACTGTATAAAATATATATGATGTCCTTCTCATCTGTGAGCCCCTAACACAGAACCTAGAATACATTAAGCATCCAGTAAAATTTTAATTCTATCATCCAGCTTTAATTCAATCACCCAGTCCTCTCATTTTACTTGTGAAAACTGAAGCCTAGAGAGGAAAGGGCCTTGTCAAACATCAGGAACAAACCAATGTCTGAGCTCGGATAACAAATTATGCCTTCTCTTTGCCTAAAACACCCTCGTAAGCGAAAGGGCTGGCATGGGAGAGTCTGGAGTAACAAACCCGCCCTTCTTGGCTATTTGCCTAACTTTTTACTCAAAGTCTGACTGCTATACTATATTGCTGGCAACGTCAGTTTTCCTCAATAACAAAGACTTCCCAGTTCAGAACATATACATATGTGGCTAATAGGAAAAGTCCAACATGATAAACAGGGAGGTATGTCAAACTCCTGTTCAGTCTATGAAAAACCTACTCATAATTCTAACTTTGCTCCTTTAAGTATGGAGAGAAGGCATAGCTCATTTGGAAAATCTGACCAAAAGCCCACATTTCAACACAGTGAAATGCTTTATCCCCTATTGCTTCTACCACACCAGGAACTTTCTATATGTAATCATTTAATCCCTGGCCAAAAACTGGTGGACAATGAAATCCCCACAAAATGTTCTCCCCAGTGAAGTGTTCAAACATCAGTTCCACAAAAAACATTTTTAAAAGTTCTTCATGTATTTTTCCATGCCAGTTTTTTTCACTCATGGCTAAAAATGTCCATATTTGAATATTCATCATTATGAGCATCTGGTAAAATATAGCCCTGTCCAGCATTTTACATCATTTGACTATGGGACCTTAGAAGGGCATAGGTAAAAATTTCCAGTTTCATTTTGTTTGGAGTTTTAACCATCTTTTTCCATTTTACGGCTTCGATTGGCTTTGATTGTGCCGGTATTTTCTCCTAGTGGATTTTTTTCTCCAAATGAGCAGGTTGCCTTCAGATGAGTCCTGGGGATTTCATCAGCGGCTCACTAGGAACACCAAAACGCAGCCACCAACCACATGGGTGTTTACAGCATTTTGTGGGGTTTTGCCTTCAACCAACAATAAAGTCCATGGTGATGATGGCTGCCCAACAATGTGAATGTACTTAACGCCTCTGAACTGTACATATAAATAATGGTTAAAGCCGATTTTTATGTTATGTATATTTTACCACAAAGTAAAGGCCAGCTTACAGGAGGTAACAATTATCCCAAACCCTGGGTCAAAAAGGAGGGGGTAAAATCAAATGATGATCTCTATTGTTCAGACACAGCAAATGGCTTTTACTTTCTAGTTCCAAAAAGCCTCTTAGGCAGGCTCTCACCCCTGCCATTTTCCTCCATGGAATGGAGAGCAGAAAAGAAACTACTGCCAAATAAAATGTAAACCTTAGAAAAGAAATGTTAAATCACAGACCCATAACCTTGCAAGGACTGACTGGATTCTAATATCATCCATTAGTCAACTGCTCCCAGCCTTTGAGTTAACTCCTTCTCAACTCGTTTCTCACAGCAACAGCGAACAGGTGTCCTGCGTGAGAGTGGATGTGTTTAAATTCCAGACAGCTGTCAGAATGTCATTCTCTAGAGGACTGTTCTGACAACTTTGAAGTAGGGCTTGAAAAAAAAACAACTATGAGATAACAGATGAGAAACTAGGGGTGAGGGGCCAACAAGGAGGAGACCCAGCAGTGAGCAGGTTGGCTGTCTTCCAATCTCCTAAAAGACACCACGTGGTGGGCTTATTTTGAAAAACAAAAAGAAAGAAAACCAGTGGGAAGGGTTACAAGGAGACAGTTTCACGAGGTATTGCGAAGAAACATAACCATCTAGAAGGAGAGGGCTATTAATGCACCCAATTAGCCTTCAGATTCAGTGAGTGCCCTGGAGATGTTCCACGGGAGGTAAACGGTGCAGACTCCTGGGTGGTGCAGCCGAGGGCGAAGTTCAGGGCGCACTCTGGAAGGGGATGGGGTGCATGCAAATCAGGCCGGTCTAGGAGGCGGCGGCGGGGAGTGGCGGGGGGGACGTGGGGAGCCGAGGAAGGAAAGGCGCTTACCAGGCCACCTCCGCAGGTACTGAAAGAGGCCAGCGAGCCGGGGTGCCGCAGCACAGCCCCTGTGTAGAAGCAGGCGGCGTCTGGCGGCGCGGGAGGGCGCGGGGCGGCGGCTGCCCGCGTGGGGCCGGGGCCCGGACTCGGACGCTGCTCCACCGCGAAGCGCGGCGCCAGGAAGCGGCCGTCTCTCCGGAGCAGCAGGTACAGGTCCCGGGAGAAGGCCGGGATCCTCAGCAGTACCTCTTCGCCGTCCGGCTCGGCTTGCTGGGCCGGGGGCGGAGACGGGGGCGGCTGTGGGGGCGGCGGCGGCTGCCACGAGGCCGGGGCGCCCGGGGACAGGGCGGCAGCCCCGCTGGCTGCCCGCGGCAGCTCCTGAGATTCGAGCTCCTCGTCCTCTTCGCCCCCCGGCGGCGGGGGCCCGGGCCGGGGCTCAGACCGGCCTTCGGCGGGCTCCTGGGGCGGCGCCGGGGCCACGGAGCGCACCTCGCGGGAGCTGCCGGCCGTCTGCAGACGGGCGCCTCCGCCGCCCGTAGCGCCGCGCACCCAGCTCGGGTCAGCGCTCCCCCCGCTGCCGCCTGCCGCGTCCACCGGCTCCCGGCGCCAGAGTGCAGGAAACACGACTTCCCACTCCTCGCGGTCGGGGGCGAACTGCAGCCCTGCGGGCGGGGCAGACAGAGAAGTGCGGGGCTTAAAGTGCCGCGGTTCCAGTGGTACAAGCATCCCCAAGCTCACACTCCGCGCAGACACAGAGCTCTCGGGTAACGCGCTGGAGACCACCCGTCTAGCCCCTGAAACTCTTGCAACCCCCGAAGCCTAGCTATCAGATTACAAACCCCAGCATTTTCAAAATAAAAGTACGATTATGGGGGAAAGGGAGGGGGGAGGGGGCCGCAAAGTTTGGTGACAGCATTTAGTTGTTGTAAAAGAAAACCGGTACAAACACTCCAGCACAACTAAAAATTTTTCTAAGTATCTGCCAGAGCAAGCCACTGCTATCAATTTCTTTACTTGCCAGTTTTCCTCCAGGTGCTGTAAACGTACCTTTGCGAATCTTACTACTCTCTTTGGGGAAAACAGCATTTCACGAGGTCAAAATGAGGCCACGAGAAGCGCGCTTCGCTCGCGAGCGTGACGCTCTCATCCGCACCCGCACGCTCGTTTTGATTGCTGCCCGCTGAGCCCCGCTCACCGCGCACAGATGCACCAGCCCTGCCGACCCGTGCGTTCTCGGTTTCCGCTGCGGAAGTTGTAAAGCAAGTCGAAAGTCACAGAAGAACTTACCTGAAACGATCCCATTCGACAGGACCCCCAGCTGGTAAAGGAGGCAGCAACAGCAGATGTGAGTCAGGCGCATCTCGCGGCTCTTCCCCATACCGCGCTCCCGGCCCCGCGCGCGCCTCCTTGCGCGATCCACCGCGGGCGCCGCCGCCTCCCGGAGCGCAAGGAGGCCGGGCGGCGAGTTTGCCCAGGCCCTTTGTCTGCCGGGGGGTGGGAGGGGGGGTGCTGTGTGACTCCGAGAGGCTGCCGGAGCACGGGTGGGGGTGGGGTGGGGGAGGAGCGGGGGCAGGCAGCGCCGCGGCCCCGCAGCGCTCCGGCTCCCTGGCGGATTAGGTGATGAGTCTTATTTTCTGCGTTCTGGACGTTGCAGGAGTTTCCGGAGCCCCACAGGACAGCCCCACCGTCAGCGGAGAGCCGGCAGGGGCAGGGCGGGCAGTGCTGCCTCGGGACAGGCGGAGGACTGCCCCGCGCGGGCAGGAGCGCCGCGGTGTCCGAGCCGAGGCTCGCCGCCTGCACCCGCGCGGAACTGCCAGGGGCTGGTGCCACAGTCCCAGCAGCCTGGTGTGCCAGGCTCCGCACCCTCCTCGGGACCGGAGTGCTGCAGGCTTCTACCCGCAGTGGCGCGGGAGGGGATTTGCAAGAGGATGAGGAGAGGACACGACTCGTGAGGTGGGGTGTGGAGAAGATAAGATTCAAGCAGATCTGACAAGAAGAAGGAACCAAGGGGTGCCCGCCAAGTATGACTTTGCGGGACAAAGGTCCCAGAACACCGCACACGTGCTCACACGCCCGGTAGGGGTGGGGTGGGGACCCAAATACCCTCACCTGATTCCCGATTGGCCACTCGGGGAGGCCGGATTTGCATCCTCACGTAGCAGCCCCCCTCCCTGCTGAGGTGTGTGCAGGTAAAAGGTCCCCCCCTCCCGCCCTCAGCCTCTTACTCTGGCTCCTCCTTCAGTGGAATTCTCTCCCCCCCCCCCCGCATCCGGACATCACACAAAGCCAAATTTAAGAGTCTTGAGCACAAAGCAGCGGCCCCATTTACCAAAGACCTTTGATTTTTCTTCCCATCTTTGTCTCTAGGAATTTTCTAAGCCTGGAGATAATGTAATTCGTCATGGCATGTGCTTCAAAGGTTCCCAGGACAGTAGACACCCTGACATTTCAGAGCCCCTTATCCCACCTTATCGTTCCCGCTTCCCATTCATCAGTGCTATCAGTTTCTCTCCTGCCAGCTTGCTCTCTCACTCGTGTGCACACACACAACTCCCACAAATATATACACCAAACACACTCCAGTGAGGGTGAGATTAAGGAGACCAGCATTAAATACTGTATTCTAAAGATCTCAGGCCAAATGAGATTATTTTTGCCTTTTTTACGTTTTTTGTTTTTTTTTTGTTTTTTTTTTGGTTGTTTGTTTGGCACTTTTAAAACGTTTTTGCTATTGCTCTTTTGGGAGAAATTGAACCTTAAACATTCTTGCTTCCTTTGTTCTAGCTCTTCATAGTACCTCCTCCCCCTTTCCACATCTTTCTTGGACACATCAAACCTTTCACACCAGACTCAAGGGTGATTGATCCCAAAGGCCATTTGCATCCTCTGGACTAGGCCAGACACCTAGAAGTAAGAGTTCATGCAAATCAGTTTCAGAAATTCCAGCAATGAGGTTGGTTCCCCACATCCTTTGTCATTTTACCTTCTGTTCCTGGTGTCAAAGGTGACTATTGTGCCTTTAAGGGAGGCAGATGATCTTATTTCAAAAGCAAGCCACTGTTTGAATAAGCTGGGTCCTAGAATACTTTCTTTGACTAGTCCATAGTTTAAAAACAAACACAAAGACACTCAAGGTGTCTTTGTCTCCAAACCTAGTCTTATAAAATCTCTAAAACTGGAGTAACTAGGATGGGTGTGGGTTTCCAGACACCTAGGAAATAGCTGGGTTTCTTAGGAGCCTACACTCTCCTTTTTATGGGACTCAATTTCACAGAGTTAAAGCTAGACAAGGAATCAGAGGTAGTTTATTTCTAAGAAAGAAAGCAAAAATTTTAAGACAGAAGGCTAGTTTCAATGAAACACCTCCACAGGGATATGAGTCTTAAATAAAAGGTTTCTCATATTTTAACAACAATGACAACAAAAAATCTAAAACTGTAGAAGGAATTCATATTAATTTGTATGCATTTATTGGGATACATTTGTGATTCCTTAAATAGAGCCATATGATTCCTTAGATGAGCCGTATGATTAAATTAAATGTCCTTTAAAAACACAGGTTGCCTATTAAGTTCCCCCATCTGCCTTCTTCCCCCCACCCCCCAACCAGCATATAACCCATACCACTTCCTTTTGGTAGAGGTTAATATTGATGGTTACAGAAATGTTTGCTTAATTCCCAGCTAGCTCTACTCTTTCTCCCATTTGAAATACTGTTATAATTTATTTGTATATTTTCAAAGGCCATCATAAATCATCTGGGTTTTGATGATGCATGTACATATTTCTTCTACAAGACTATCAATTTTTTGGAAAGGTAGGAATGATTTCTTTATACATCTTTTTTTCACACCGCTCTGCCTAATACAATGATTTATGCTGGATGGGTGTGGAAATTCTCAGCAAACCCTCCAAAGTGCTTTAGAAGATGACAGACATTGACTTCTGTACGGTATTTTATACCAATTTCAATTCCTTGACCCAGAATTACAAGGCTAGAGCCCTTGGTGATGAGCTACTGTCAGCCTGATTTATGTGGCTTACGGAGAAAACAACCCTAAGAGGGAAAGGACCTGTGTGAAGTTAGTGCTTGACTAGAAGAGACTCAGATGTGCAGATAAGAGCATCAGTTAGAAGTGGGTTTGAGTGTGTATGTATGTGAAAAAAGAACTAGCCTGATTTGGAACTGAGTAAATTATATGTGGCGAAATAGAGGAGAAAAGGCAGGACTGTGACATGTGTGTGCATTGCCAACCTTAGAGGGAAGAAAAGAGCAGCTAGGGAAAATATGTTAGTTAAGACAGGTCACTACGTATGTCACCAGATGGTAGCTAGCATCAAGCAAGCACTGCCTTTGTGGGGTGGAGGTAAGTGACAAAGCATCAGAGTAAGTGAAACCAACTGTCCTGATACACGGGGTGCTCATATGTTGCACTTCATAACCCAGGCTTCTCTCTGTAGAAAGTTGGCTTTGATGCCTTCAGCCCTTCCTCATTCTCTTCACCTGTTGTCCCGAAGCCTCTCAAGACCAAAAGCTAATCTCCTTTCCCCTCCAAAAAACCTTAAAATCTTAAGGAAATGCAAAGAACTCTTTCACTGTGTTGCATGAGGATATCAACTCCCGGTAGCACTCACATCTAAATCGACATCAAGGCGTAAACTAGTTCTGACCATGACAGAGTAAGAGGAACCAGATTTAACTCCTATCTGAAGCAATTAGAAAAAGAAACAAAATGTAAAAACACTGGTTTTCAGACATTGGACAACAGCAGGCGAGGACCCTGACTGTGAGAGAAGGGGAGCAAATAGGTGATAGACACAGTTCCCCCAGCTTACCAGCTGGAGCCAATTTCCAAGCTTCAGCACAGGGAGGAGAAATCCAGAGTCCTGAGGACTAGTGGAGTTGAGAAGGCAGAGCAAGATGACTGGAACTTACAGGAGGACACAGTGCCAGAGAGGAGGGAGCTACATAGAGAGTGTAGCAGTTATCTATTGCTGCGTAAGGAACTTAGTGGTTTAAAACAAACATTTATCATCTCACATGGTTTCTGAGGCCCAGGAACCTAGAAGTAGGATATTTCTTCTGCTCAGGGTCTCTCACAAGACTTCAAACTAGTGACCAAGGTTACAGTTTCTGAACACTTAATGAAATCAGAGGTTCTATTTTCAAAGAAACGTTGAAACTGTTGGCAGGAAACTTTGTCACATTGACCTCTCCATAGGGCTGCTCATTGCATGTGTTTCCTCAGAACAAGTGAGGCAAGAGAAAACTGGAAGCTATGTCTTTTTATAACCTAATGAAGACGGCATATCATCACGTCTACCATAGTCTATTCATTGGAAACAAATTACTAAGTCCAACCTACCCTCAAAGGGGGAAGTTCTACAAAGAATTTATGGACATATTTTAAAAACCATCAGAGGGCACTTATATCCTCTGGCAAAAAAATTATTTGCACTCCCGTCTTGTGCAAAGTATATTCATCCTCTCCCAACACTATCAAAGGCTCATCTTATTAAAACATGAGCTCAAAGTCCAGAATCTTACCATCTGAATGCTGGCTAGGTGTACATGAACGTCTTCAGTGTAGCTCATTAAGTAGAGCTCCTTGAATTTAGTCCTCTCTCTATAAACTTGTGAAATTAAAGTAACAATTTATCTGCCGCTTATACACCCAATATATTGTGGTGGGACAAGCAGAGAGTAATTGGTATAAACATTTCTGCTCAAAAGGGAGGGAAGGAGGAGGCAAAAAGGAGTCACTGGTCCACAGCAATTCTAAAATCCAACTGGGAAAATGTAAAGTTCCTTGCCTATTTCTCAGGGTCTGAATAATTCTCCATGGCTTGGGGCTCTGTCCTCTGGGAGTTTCTATCTACCCTCTGAGTCATCCTTCCATTTTCATGAAAAGTAGTGTGCATTTGTGACTGCATAGTTTTCTCAGTTGACTTCCTGGCAGTAGAATTTATGGTGCCAACAACTCTGTATCATTTTACATAATTTCTGTCCCCTTCTGACCAGAAATGTTTCTGCATATGTAATTCTGTTTTTCAAACTTTGTGGGTCTTCTGTGAATCTTTATGGGTTCACCTCATTAGGTAACAACCACAACCTCAAATCTCTTGTGAGATAAACCCTTCCCTACCGTGAGCTGAGAGACAGTGCTCTTAGACTTCTTAGGAGCCCTGTTGTTTAACTGAAAGGATCTGCGAGACACACAGTTAAGCACTTGAGAGGGCCTTCACTCTGACTAAAAGATACTCTGAATAGCCACCGTGTGATCTTTATTAGTTCTCAACGAAAGATTACAGTTACACCCTTGGCTTCATCATTAGGCCATGTTCTCCTAAAAGTGCCCTGGATCTTATCTTTGATCTGATGCAATTTGATCTTAATATTGGCATTATTTCCCAGGAAAGGAGGTTGAAATTTTTCAGAGACATCAGATCCTGGCTGACTTGTGTTAATAGTTTTTCTTTTGTTTCTCTCACCTTTCACATTTTGTGTTAGAAAGAATAAACCAGGTGGCACCTTCAAAAAAATTTTGCAAATAACCTTAGGTTGATGAATCAGTTCATTAGGCCCATTTGTCTACTGCAGACAACAGTGTTGCTAAACGTAATGTCATTACACAAAAAGGATTCCTTTTCCTTTAGTTTCCAATATTTACCTCACTTTCCTACAAGCCTCTACCTATAGCCTTACCAAACATCATATGGCTTCAATTAAAAGCTTTTTCAAGGTATTAAAAACATTAAATTTGTAGTTTAAAAACTTTCAGAAAAGAAATCTGTAGTTCCAGATGGTTTCGATGGTTAATTCTACTGAACATTTGTTTTTAAAGTTACACCAATTCTACATAATCTTTTCCAGAAAATAGAAGACCACACTTTGTAACTAATTTTATGAGGCTGGCATTACCCTCATACCAAAACCAGACAAAGCCAGTACAAAAAGGGAAAATACAGACCAATGTATTTCATGAATATAGATGCAAAATCAACAAAATATTAGCAAATTGAATCCAGCAACATATAAAAAAGAATAATGTAATATGACCAGTGAGGTTTTTAAGAAATGCAAGGCTAGTTCAATATTCCAGAATCAATCAATGTAATCCACCATAACAACAGGCTAAAGAAGAAAACCACATGACTATACCAATTGATGCAGAAAAGGCATTTTACAAATTCAACATCCATTCATGATTAAAATGCTCAGCAAATTGGAATAGGAGTAGAAGGGAAATTCTTCAACTGTATAGAAAATACTTATTTTTAAAAATTGCAACTAAGAGCGAAAGACTGAATGCTAACCCTCTAAAATTGAGGTCAAGGCATAGATAATCCGCTCTCATCACTCCTATTGCAGCATATTAGAAATCCTAACTAGTATACTAAAGCAAAAAAAAAAAAAATAATAAAATAAAATAAAATAAAATAAAATAAAGAAATAAAAGTAATACACATTAGAAAAAGACAAATAAAATTCTCCTTGTTTCTGTTAGAAAATCCTCAAAATAAATATTTAAAAATTCCTGGAGTAATAAGCAAGATCACAGGACACAAGGTCAACACCAGAAATCAACCATAGTTCTCTATGCTAGCAGTGAACATTTGGAAACTAAAGTTAAAATTCAGTAACATTTACATTAGCTCCAACACAATGAAATATTTAGTGTAAATGTAATCAAACATGTATAGGATTTACATGCTGAAGACCACAAAACATTAATAAAAATTAAAGACCTAAATAAATAGAGAGACATACTGGGCTTGTGGTTTGGAAGAATAAACAAATTAAAGATGACAATTCAGCCGCAAGTATCTTTTTGATAGCAATTCTTATCAGTATCCCAGCAGGATTATTGTCTAGATGTAGACAAACTGATTTTTAAGTATATATGGAAACAGAAAGAACCGAAAATAGTGAAAAAGTTGATGAAAGAGAGTAAAGTCTGAGGACCCACCACCACCTAATATTAAGGTCTACTCTATAGCTACAGTAACCAAGAGATGGTGGGACTCCATAGATTAGTAGGTCAGAGTAGAGAATCCAAAGACATTTTCACATAATTAGTCAACTAATGTTTGAAAAAGGTGCGAAAGCAATCCACTGGAGAAGGGGTAGTCTCTTCAACAAATGGGTTTGAAACAACTGGACACCAATGACAAAAAAATAGTAAATATAATCTTGACTTGAATCTCATATCTTACAGAAAAATTAACTCAAAACTCAAAAATAACCATAAAACCTCTAGAAGGAAACATGGAATATAATCTTTGGTCTTAACAGGATTAAACAAAGAGTTCTTAGACATGACACCAAAAGCAGAATCCATAAAAAAATAATAATTTTTAAAATAAAAATAAAGCCATTTAAAAATGATAGATTGGAATTCATCAAAATTAAAAGCATTTTCTCTGGAAAAACACCCAGTTAAGAGATGGGTCACAGACTGGGAGAAGATATTTGAAAGCCACGTATCTGACAAAGGATTTATATTCAGGATATTTTTAAAAATCTTTGAAATAATTACTAAGAAAACAAGCAATCTAACAGGAAAATAGACAAAATACTTGAATAGCAAGTATATACATAACCAATAAGCACATGAAAAAATGTTAAACATCAGTAATTGGTACAAAAATGCATATTAAAACCGTGATTAAATCCATCACATACCTATTAGAATGGCTAAAATACAAAATACTGACAATTTAAAGTGCTGACAAGAATGTAGAATCAATTGGGACTCATATGTTAAACAAATATATTATAGAATGGATCTCGCATTATGTTGAATGTAAAGTCACTCTCAAAAGGTGGCTTGCTGTATGATTCTATTTACAAGTTATTCTTGAAATGGCAAAATTGTGGTGATGGAGAACATATCAGTGGCCACCCGGGATTATGTTGGGGAGGAGTTTGTGTCTATAAATAAGTGGAAAAAGTGAGTTTTATTATGATAATGGAATAGTTCTGCATCTTAATCATGGTTGTTGTTACACAAATCTATGCATGGGAGTATCTCATAGCACTATACACACGCACCTGGTGAGATACAAGGCCTGTAGTTTACTTAAAAATATCATCAGTCTCAATTTCCCAGTACGGATAATGTGCTGTGGTTATATTAGACACTGTCATTGTTAGAAATTGGATGACAGATACATAGAAATTATCTGTATTATATTTACAAATTTTCTGAGTACCAAACTATTTCAAAATAAAACCTCAAGTAGAGCTTCTTCAAGGGATTTTAAGCTTTCACTGATAATCTCAATGACCACTGCCCAGCTCCAGGGCCATTCTCACAATTTTAGCTGTTCGTACAGCAACACTTACTTCAGTGTAACAAAATGTGTATTATTATCTATTGCTACATAAAAAGTTACCCCCAAAACTTAGCATTTAAAAAAAATAAACATTTATTATCTTACACAGTCTCTTCGTGTCAAGACTCTAGGTAGGATTTATCTGGGTAGCTCTAACTCAAGCTTTTTCATAAAATTCCAGCTAAGAGCTACAGGCTATAGGTGGTGATGATGTCACTGGGCCCTGCAGGTTCTGGCTTCCCTCGGAGCAACTATCCAAGAGGGAGCAAGACAGTGCACACAAGAAGAAAGCCACAATATTGGGACAGCCTAACCACACTATCCCCTCGCTTCTGCTATGATCTTTTTGTCAGACATGGGTCAAAGTCCAACGTGCATCTAAGGGGAGAGAACTAAATTCCACTATCTGAGGGAAGGAATGTCAAAGAATTTGTGGACATATTCTTACAACTACCACAGAGAAGAGGAACTCTGGTGTTGCTGAGTGAACTTCAAAGTAACTGTGCTCTGATTTGTACATGTGTGTGAAGAAACCATCCACAGTCTAGGGGGAAAAGGCAGAAAGCATGAGGGCAAACAATACGTCAAGTTCTGTGTATTCCCACCAGCTACAGGGGAAGAACCTCATAATGCCAGGGGCATTTGACAGTGCTCTTAAAACATTATTTGCTTAATAGCAGGGCTAAATTAGCCTTGTACTTAAAACTGATTTGAGCCCATCATAATAATCCTTAAAAGTAAGCCTCACCATAATCCATCTGATTCCAAGCAACTTAATTGCCTGCTGGAATAAAGTCCACTGTATTTAAATAAATAACAATAATAAGCAGCAGTAAGGATGTAAATTTCTCATTCTCTGGAAGCCAATAAACAATAAACATGCATACAGCATAAAAATGTTTCCCATAACAAGGAATAAAATCAATTAGTAAAAATAGATCAAGATATGACAAAAGTAATAGAATGAGCCAACACAATAATTAAAACAGCTATTGTAGATACGCTGTAACTTTATAAGAAGATAGAGGAAAACACAAACCTGATGAGGAGGGAAGTTTAAAAGACCCAACTGGAAACTCTAGAGATTAAAAAAAATACAATATTTTGAATGAAATACACATCAGGTGGGATTAAAAGGAGATTAGACACTTCAGGAAAAAAAGATTAGTAAAGCTGAAGACATAGCAATAGAAATTATCCCAAGTGAAGCACAGAAAGAAAAATATAAGAAGAAATGACTTGAACAGTGGTGAGCTATGGGATAATAACAAATAATCCAACATATGAGTAGTTGGAGTCATAGAGGGAGAGAAGAAATGGAAGCAGAAAGTAAACTATTTGAAGAAATAAAGCTGATGATTGTCCTAATTTGATAAAAATTATAAACATACATATGCAAGCAGAGTGTACCTAATGAAAACTATGCTAACGCACATCTTAATAAAATTGCTGAAAACAAAAGAAAAACAGAAAAATCTCAAAAGCAGCCAGAAGAAAAAAAGACACTATGTAGATAGGCAAAGATAAGAAGGACAGCAGAGTTCTCATCCAAACCCATGCAAACCAGAAGAGGGAGAGAAGAAAAGAGGGAGAGGGGGAGAGGGAGAGAGAATCTTTTGGCAACTGTATATTCTGTAAACATTTTCTCCTAGTCGGTGGCTTGCCTTTTCATTTACTAAACAACATCTTCTGAAGAGCAAATGTTTTAATTTTGATAAAGCCTAGTTTATTAATTTGCCCTTTATGGTTTGTCCTCTTGGTTTCTTAAGGCATTTTTGTATAACCCAAGATCAAGTGCTTTTGTCCTATACTTTCTTCTATAGAAGGGTTAAAGGTTTTCCTCTTGTACGTAGGTTTATGGTCCATTTTGATCTAATTTCAGTACATGAGATGAGGTAGGGTAATGTTTCATATTTTTATATATAGATACCCAATATCATGAGTAACTAGAGAAATAAACAGTAAATGCAAACTAAAACCACAGGTAGTCAATGCTACACACCCATTAGAATGGAGAAAATTTAAAATATCTACAATACCAAGTATTTGCTAGGATAGTATAATAGCTGGAACTCTCATGCATTACTGATGTGAACGCAAAACAGTACAGCCACTTTGGAAAAAAGTTTGACAGTTTCTTCTTAAACACACGTTTATCATTCAACCCAACAACTCAGTTCCTACATATTTACCAAGAGAAGTGGATTCGTCTATGCAGAAGACTACCAGAATTTTCATACCAGCTTTTTATCCACAGTAGCCACAGACGTGGAAAAAACCCGTATGTCCATCAACTGTGGAATGGATAAACACATTTTACTCTACCCTTGGGCAATAAAGTGAAACAAACATTTGCAGCAACAAACATGGTGCTGATATATGCAGCAATGTGTGTGAATCTCAGAGGCATTATTCTAGGTGAAGGAAGCTTCCATTTATATGAAAGTCTAGAAGAGGTAAAGTGACAGAAAACAGACCAGTGCCAGGAACCAGGGCTGGCCTGAGGGTGCAGAGGGGCAAAGGGGTGTGAGAGAACTTTTCTTGGGTGAGGGGAATGTTCTGTATCATGAGTATGGTACTGGTGACATGACTGTAGTTTTCAAAACTCATTCAAATTGTAGACTTAACATTAGTGAAATTTATTGTGCGTGAATTATATCTCAATAAACCCATATAAAGAAAGGCTTAAGATGAATATGTAACATTCTCAGTGCTTCCATCTTAGACATTCATGCGTATATGCACAGGAATTAGGGATTCTCCTTCAGGACTGCCCAGGTAAGAGCTTACCGCCAGGTAAGTCCATCCATCTGGATGCCCAAACCATGAGCCCAGGGAATCATCCTTGACTAGTTCATCTTTTTTTTTTTCTTAGCACCAACATGCAATTGGTCATTAAGTCATAGCATTTTCACTTCTTTTAAATAGCTCCTAAATTCATTTACTCTCTTCCAACACATCTACCCTTAACCAATCATTTCCCATTGGAGATGCTATAACACCAACTCACCTGTTTCTTGTGTTCACTTTGTCTCCACTACAATCCAATTTTCACTCTGTAGACAATGGTCATTTGAAGCGAAAATAAAGTCCTCTTACTAAAATTCGTCAGTAACTTCCTAGAACAAAATCCAATCTCCTTAACTTAACCTAAAGGCCCTGTGTAATCTGAGTCATTTCCTTTCTTCAGTTCCATCACCATTTGGACTTCTTTCAATTCTTAAAACATAGTATGATTTATTTAGCCTCAGGACTACACATGCTGTTCCCTCTGCCTGAAACATGTCCCTTCCCATCCTGCACATTAGCTTAGCTCCTAATTATTTTTTGCACACACCTCTCCTCTTCCCTTCCTCAAGCATAATAAGTAGCAGGTTAGGTTCACTGCTCTATGCCAACATAGTACCTGGTTTTCTACTCACAGTCTCCTGTGATCTAGTATTTATTTGTAATTGTCTGTTCAATGGGTGACTTCGCCCAGCTCCCTCGAACTATCCCACAATCCTGCTCCCTAGGAATGATCACTGTTGGTTTTGTGCCTTCCAGACTATTATAAAACAAAAACATATTGACAAACGTCAGCATCATACTGTATGACAGACAAAATTATATAAATATGCAGAGCCCTCCCTCTCCCTCGCCTTCTAAGAGTTGTGCTAACTTCCCCCTGCTCAGCACAACAAGCAGTTACTTATAAGATGAAAGCTAGTTTTCAAATCCAGGTGGTGCGAAGAACGAATAGAAGAAAAATCCTACCTGGAAAGGAAAGAAGAGGTAACAAGAAAGAAAAGATCTTGTAAACACTGAGTTTTGTTGAACTTGTAGAGAAAGTGGCAACTTCCATGCTGTGACGAATGGATTTTGAAAAGGTTTATAAAAGAAAAAAGATTATTACAAAGTTTTGTCATGTGTTATATAAACTTTGCAGCATTTTAAAGTGTATAGACATTTTTTTTGCTATTCTTTTACCAATAAAAAGAAGGGGTGGGAATATGGAACTTGCGTTTTATTTCTGAGCGCACCACGGGGCCTGAGTTATCTCAGTTTTGTTTGGATTACGTATAAAATGCAATACAGGAATTGAGTCTCCCTAAAAGGCATTTTAAGTTCTCTCAATAGTAAAAGAGACCAAGATTAAAAACCAAAAATGAGGACCTCAATCCTCCAATCAGTAAATTATGTCATAATAAAGTTCTTCAGCTTTGTAAACAACAGAAGACCATACTTCAGGCCTTTTAATATACCACTCACGTCTGTATACAGGATGCTTCTTTGCCACTCAAATGTTTACTGAAGAACTGAATGAGTGTAATCAAAGATTGTGTCATCTATACGTGACCCTGCTAGAGGTGGGAGACAGATGCAAATGAGATTAACACACGCCTACTATGTCTGTTCTGTGGTTATTAAAACTGCTCAAAATACATGTGTGTGTGAGACACAGACACGGGTACTAAAAAGGGTTATCAGAATCATTTTGAGACAAAAAGGACTCCACTGGCAAAAAAAAAAAGGTTTTTTGAAAAATACTCCCTTTATGTTTTGACTAGTGATGGGAAAGTAACCACTATAATGAAATGGAAAGAGAATTTCATATTAGTGGAGTGTTCTAGAACGTTGCTTTGTTGAGGTGTTGACTGTCCATCACTTGACCTTCCTTCATGTGCCATGGGAATCCCCTAGCTGAGAATCACGCTGGGGCAGCAGGGCACTGATCCCCACTGAAATACCCCCGAAGTCCAGGTTCTCATTCTCCTTATCCACTAGGGGGCAGACTCATGACCTAGGCTTACCTAACTGGCCGTTCATGGAGGCCGATGTGGAACAAGTAGCACAAAGGAAAGAGGAGCAATTGAGAAGTTCTTTCAACAGCAGCGACCAGTAGCTATGCTGGCAATAGCACCAGCAGTCCGCTCAGCGTCCTGAGCCAGCGGCACACGCCTCCAAACTTGCCATTCCAGCAGCTGGGCCTTGGCTATGATGACAGCTGCTCAGCTTCCTGGGGTTTCTGCCTGCTTTCAGAGCTTGGTTTTCTAGCTTTCGCATCAATTCTTTAAGCTACACAATAACATAATTGTATTCAATTCTTTTCTGCTAAAGCTAACCAGAGCCCAATTCAGTTGGAACAGGCAAGACATGACTTAAAACAAATTGCTGTCAGGTTGCAGGCTGCAGTCAAAAGAACACAGAAGAACTTAGGGAGTTGTGCACACTTGGGGTTGAGGGCAATGAACTTCTGCTGGTATCATCAGGAGGAATCTGTCAGTTCATGAGCTACAATGACAAAGCTTCTCTTTAAAATACTGTCTCCGGTCTACTGGAATGAAATGTGCACTGAGAGCAGAATTTTCTGTGACTATATATATACTACGTGAGATTTTTAAAATGTGGAGTGGGGTGGGGTACCTGCTTCTAGTGGTCCTACATGAGGCCGATGGGCCTGAATTCCAAAATTCTCAGCTCAAGGCATGTACTGAAACCATGGGCTATTTATGAGCAGACTAAAATAATCTCTAACTTCTGTTACTTCCCAAACTACCTTGGTTTATTGGGGAGAAGACATCCAAAGGCCAAGACACTGGAATGCTGGAGGGAAGTGGTCAAGTGAAACGTATGACCCACAGAAAACCTAGAAACTATAATTTATTGGAAAATAAATTAATGAGAGGACTAACGTCATCTTTAAAAATACATTAGTGGCTGTTCTTCAAAGCTGCAAATGCTGCTAAGGGATACAGCTGAAATAGTCTCTCCTACTCCATGAGTCAGCTAGGACCCTGGATGACACAGTGGCACTTAACCTCAGGTGTAAGGCTGTGGCTACTGGCAAGCTAACCTAAACCGCCTGACCCACAGAGATTTTGCTGGTTGCTAATAATATACCATAGGATTATTAGGAGTGAAATGGATAGGTGCTTACTAAATCCTACTTGAAAACTGTTTGTAAAGTAAAAACAAAACAAAACAAAAAAAATAGAACAAGCAAACCAATAAAAACATCCTTTATGTCTGACGACTCATTAGACTAGGGGATCATGGTCTTGTTAACAAATTCCCGGACCTGACTCGGCGCAGAGCCCTCAGTGCTGTGAATGAAGGAAAGCCTGGTCACCCCCGCGAAGACCTGATGATAACGTCACCTATGAGCCAGTCTTCCTTCTGTAACTACTTACCAAGACTGTCTTGCCTTGGGGAATAGAATGTGCCCAGATCCTTGGAGTCCTATTGTTGGACACAAGCTCTGAGAAAACACTAACACCTGAGGACCCAGCATCCATCGTAATTTACATGGTAAGAGTGGGGGCTTCTGGAAATCATCAGTGCATTCTGAGATCTGAGTCTGCTTATCATAGAATCCATATAATAAACATATTCCCAAGTATATAATGGCTAAAACACAGTAGAAATGTATTTCTCACTTATGTGAACATCCAGGCAGGTGCTCCTTATACTTTGGGACCCAGCTCCCTCCTTCTCAGGGCTCTTCCACGTCCGATAACCCTGCTGGCTGCACCCAGTCTTTGGATGGGGAAGGCACATGAGGAGGCAGACATGTTTCCAAAAAACCTTAGAAGGACGCACATCATGCCTGTTCACGTTCTTTTGGCAAAATCTGACTACAGGATCATCCTACATACAAGGGAGGGGAGGAAATAGAGCTACCATTTATCGAGGGAAAAGAGGAAGTAGATTTCAGTGAAAATCTAGCAATCTCTGTCACAATGCTGTGCTTTTTCTACACTGGGTGACTTCGTCCGAAAGGTAGAACTAGAACAGGCAGATCTCCCACGTGTGTTTTCCAACACACAGGGTAAAACGCTACCACAATAATACACCAAATGAAAACCACTGTAACTCCCCCTTCAAGCCATAATCATAAATCAAAGTAACCTTGAATTACTGTGAAACTACAGAGATCAGTGTCTGTATCAAAGATTTAGAAGGTGCAAAGATGGTGATTTTTTCACATTCCAGTTTAACTCACCTGTGCAGACGACAGGCCCCAGAGAATAACAAATGATTGTTGTGTGTTTAATCGGTGTTAGCTGCCTCTCTGGATGTGTTCTTTTCTTCTTTCTTGGGCAAATAAATACAGCCTTCAACAGTTAATAGGCAGCTGGTGATTTGGTAGTATCTTGGCCTTTATAATTTAAAACAATGGAAACAATTTGTTTTTACCTGAAAGAGATCAAAGTACAAATTTGTCCCAGATTATGTCTCCTCTCTAACACTTTCTGTAACTTAGTCCACAGGGACGTTAACATTTATATTCCACCCAGGTACACAATGCTTATTCACTAGACGAATAATAACGCTGCCAGACCACACAGGGCAAGATGTAGCCATTCTCGATGGAAAGCACATACATTAAAGATTGAGAGATTAAGGGCCTATCGCATTGGTGAAGTTTCTGGGAGTCCAGTGCTTTGGGTCAAGTCAGGATCTCCCTTCAAAGTAAAGAAATATCTTGCCGTATCTGGCACTTCCAAGAGTAAGAAGAACGTTCTGTGGGTTCTTTGGATTTTGGATAAAATATATACCTTCTTAGAGTTAGCTTTTCCAACCTATTTACTAGTTCATTCAAAGGATGGCACGCTTTGGGCATAGCTCAGAGCAACCCAATTTTCTCCAGCAGCTGGTGCCAGGGTGCAGGTAGCTCTGCCCCTCTACCCCCCAGAGCCAGGCAAATAAGAGGGGCATCAGGAATGTGGGCATTATCTCACCCCTGCTTAGAGCAGCAGCAAGGCATGATCAGCAAATCAAAACGGAGGCCCTGGAATTTCAGAAACGTTGCCTCTGCAAATAACTGCTCCCTTCTTTAAAAAAAACTTTTGGCTTTCTACTAGACCCTGCTTGAGATGCAACACCTGACGGTGGAAGAGCAGATGACCAGGTAAGTGGAGCTGCCCATCGGGAATCGAGTACTGCTCTGTGCTACAAGGATATTAATACGCGATGGTCAATGAAGGAAGGGATGTCTTGCTCACCACTCCTCCCAGATCCTGGAATGATACCTGGTATATCGCAGTCGCTTTGTAAATATTTTCTGATAGAGGGGAGAAAGGAAAAAGGAAGGATGGAAGGAAAGGAAGAAGGAACAGAGGGAAGGAGGAAGCTAGCTAAACCTGTCCAGAAAAATTGTCTCATGAAACAGAACTTGCTGATACACAATTAAGTCAAAGGAGGTCCTGCAGGCTGTATTTTTTATACTGTTCTCTCAAAATATGAGCACCCTATCACACTGAAGTCTCTCCCACTAACCTCATCTATTGTTTCACGGGAAGTTCTCTAAGACCAGTTGAAAATTAAAGAGGAGCAACTTCCGTCCTGGTTCATAGGTTTCTCTGTGCAATTTTCTGGCACCAACCACAAGTGGACCTTTGCAATATTACACCCCAACTCGAGCTGTCCTGAAGGACAGTGGGCTGAATTTCAAGCAGTAGATCTTTTTTGTCTGCCCGGCTGCAAAGAGGCATGGCATGAAGTCAGTTTCTACACTGATTAGTGGACAGTGGTTAATGGTTTTCCAAGGTTGTAAGAAACTAGGAAGCAATCTGATTAAGGGATTGGTGAGAAAAAAAAAAAAAAAGCCTATATAAGAATTATGTATATGTACTTCTTCAAGAACTTCCCAGAGTGGGAGACATTTGTGTTCCATGTGAATGCTCTCCAAAAGCCCCCCTCTGTGAAAGAGGGGCTCATTTCTGGATTATACAAAAAAGCCCTCTCCGAGGACATCAGCTCACCTTTCTCCACATACTAGTCATTGATCAATGAGAGAATAACTGAAAAGCACTGGGGGCACGTATGGAATCTATTCATGAACTTGTGGCATCTGCTTCCCTCGCTGAAGTTTATCTGGCCTCTACTCCTGCTGATTAACGTGCCGACAGAAAAATGTTACGTTACAGAGGAATATTTGAATAATTTTCAGTTAAGGAAGCCTTTTGAAACAATAAAGAAAGACTAAAAATCAGAGAAAAAACACTTGACTTTACTTTTAAAAAATGTATTATAAAATGTAATTTGGGGGAAAAAAAGGACAAAAAAGGTTGACATCCTTAACATAAAAAAAAGCTCCTACAGCTTTAGAAGAAGACCAGCTGTCAGAAAGATAAATGGGTAAAGGATAGAATAAGTGATTGAGAGAAGAGGAAATACAAGTGGGAAACAATGATACAAAAAGTTGCTCAAATTCACCACTAGGGAGAGTAATGCAGAGTATTACAAAAGATCCTGTTTTGACTTCTTTTTTTTTAATGTCCTAAAGTAAAAAGAGTGATAAAAGTCAGTGCAGGTGAAGTGTGAGAGGTAGGGACAGTCTTACCTTGCTTCTGAGAGCCTGTGCCGAGCCATTTGGAAATGGAACTCTCCAACTTTAGCAAAACTGAGAATGGCACCTTCTGCTGATCCTGTAACTCCACTTGAGGAAACCTACCTTGGAGAGAGAGGAGCCAGACACCAAAGGATGCGGACCAAGGATGTTACACGGCAATAAACCAGAAGACATCCCCCACGTCTATCGTTAGGCAAATGATTGAGGGATGTGTGGCTTACTTTACTTTGAAAAGCATTGACCTTTTTCTAGTGATATGGAAAAAGGTATGCACTATATTGCAAACTTTTAAAAAAGTCTTAATGTAAGGCACATAGTATTTCTTCTGATATACAGTGGCTGTGTATATTTGCATGAACATGCAGAAAAGAATGGCAGAGTATACAACAAGCTTGAAATACGTCAGAGGAATGACAAAGTATGTTAGGTATAAACAGGGAAAGAGACAGAGAGAGGAACTTCTCATGCTTTCTATTGTGTCCTTTAATTCTGTCACTTTAAAAAAAATCCACTAAAGAAGTTTTAAAGGAAAAAACCCACAATTCCAAGTGCTCAATGCTTCTCTGTTTTGCTTTATTACTACTTCTACATAATTGACTCATTAATGTTTATTGAGTGAAAGTGCAAAGAGAAAATCAGTCACTCTAGAACAATTGCCGTCTAAGAGAAAACTTTACATAATACCACAAATTGTTCAGGAAAAGCTCTTACTTGTTTTTTTTCTCCGATGATTTAGCTGTTAATTACTTGGGCATGTGTTTTAAACCTATGACTGATGATGCCCTTGAGGTTTTTTTTTCCAGCTTGGGAGACATTTGTTTTAAATTTTTACAATTTAACAAAAATACACTTGATCCATAGAAGAAACTACCCTGGCCGGAATACCTCTCACTACATTAAGGTCACATATCATATGACTATTTAAATTAGAACCAGAAACTTATGTCTTCCTGTTTCTGGAAAGCCTTTCAAATATTATCACAGGATAAATAAACTCTTATAAAAATTCAAGATAGATTATAAACTAGTTTTCCATCTCAGAAGCACACATATACGTGCTAGATCTTCATTTTTGTTTTAAAATACTTTATGAAAAATGGTGCCGTTCTCTTTATGAAGGCAACGATATATCTCTGTTGATCTAAACAGTTAATTTATATCACATTAAACTCATGATTTCCAAATGGTCAATGTGTAATTCAATACTACGCTTATGAACCTAAATAAAAGATTTACTTAAATATATATGTGTGTGTATATATATACACATATAAGACTTCAAATATGTATCACTTCAAAAGCTTTTTAAAAATTTCTTAAGGAAACCTTGCTTTAGAAAAAAATCCACTTGTAAAGACTCAAATATGATACAGAAAACCTGTTAGCTAAAACAATGACATCGGGCAGCTATGAACAGCATGTGTAGTTAATAGGTCTTACTTCTTCTTTTGGTTATCCAACCAAGATGGCTCCCCTGTCTTGGAAAATGAGGAAAAAATAATTTTAGTACTTAAGATATTTTTTTCTAGTACAAATACTCATGGATTTAATCTCAAATTCTCTGTGAAGATCTGTCATGGGCTTTCTGTGATCGCTACTTGAATAACATTAAAGACCTTTATATGTTATAAGTTAGGAAGTGACTTGTTTACTGTAAAGTATCAGTCAGAAATCTGAAAAAAAATTTACTAATGTATTTATTGCTATCCAGCATTTTACAAGAATAGAGGGGGATAAATAAAGAAGGAAGAGAAATTTATAGATGGTTATAAATTGCAAAGCCTCCCACCAACTGGCATGGTTTATCCAGATTTCCTTGGCCATCTAGGTCCTATTATAAGCCCCCAGGGCAGGAGCTGTGTCTGCTCACTGCCAGCACTCAACAAATAGTAAGTATCATTATTAACAGCAGGACCTGTGGGGAGAATTTGTGTGATTACTATTTTTTAATAGCACTGTTCAACAGAACCCTAATTGGATTGCCTCTCAAGACCTTCTTGATCTTGTCTTATGTGTGTTATGCTGAAGAAGGAATGCTTAAACCGATCATTTATACTTTTAAAAATACAGCTAATGAAAAAGCAATTGAGTAAATTGCTGGGGACTGTTTTGTATCACACAGTGTTGTTCCCACAAACGGTTCATTTTAATGGAATTCCCTGGGAAGTTTAGTCTAATCTGAAATAGAAAATTGTTGCTGCCTCTGAGTTTACATGCTTGTCTGATATGCAGAAATTTCTAGAATAATTAGCATTCTTAGTTTCAGACACAAGGCCCTTTCCCAACTTTACACCCGAATCCAACTATTGAAAATTAGTGAGTTGATGTAGAAATTGATTCCGTTGTTTTGATTAAATTTCCTGAAATCAGTTTCAAGAAACATTTACACACACAAGCATGTACTTAAATATAGTCTCATGTGTTCATTCATATGATTCTACCTCATGTCTCCTTGTACTCCTTCTTTCAATTCTTTTTTTTCCTTCCAGGTCCCTGTCAACCATCCAAAGCGTTGATCACTGCCAAAATCCTCATATATTCTAACTTTAAGTCTTTTTTTCTTTTACCACAATATAGATAACCAGATTCACGATCTGAAGCTCTGCTAGTTTAGAGGGTTTCCTGTAACTGTTGTCTCCACTGTCGCGTGTCAGCCCCCATCCATTTTGCACCTGTGTACTAAGTCAGTTCCAGACAACCTTAGGCTCGATCTGAGGCAGAGATGCTGGCATGACTGTGCTGGGGGCCGTGGAGATTAGGGCTGCTTCTCACGCAGCTTGGCTGTGCTCCCTGGTACCACCCATGCTTCATGCTACATCCTAGCTGTATCTCTTTCAAGTTATGATGACTTTTTTAATATGTATTTTTATTGAAGTATAGTCGGTTTACAACTTCTGGTGTAGAGCATCATACTTCAGTCATATAGGAACATACATATACTTGTTTTCATATTCTTTTTTCACCATAAATTACAAGATATTGAGTATAGTTCCCTGTGCTGTACAGCATAAGCTTGTTATTTATCTATTTTCTATATATATTAGTTAGTATCTGCAAATCTAGAACTCCCAATTTTTCCGTACCCAACCCCTTCCCCACCTGGTAACCGTAAGTTTGTTTTCTATGTCTGTGAGTCTGTTTTGTAAATAAGTTCGTCTTTTTTTTTTTTTACTTTTTAATGGGTCTGCTCAATTTGCGACTTGGTGAGCCTGACAGAATCCGGCTCCAAGTAGGCAGTTCTGGCCACATCCCCACTTAGTGTCCCACAGTCATGTGCCCCATCTTTACCAAGGCCCACCAACAGGCCAGTGGTTGTTTCTCAAAAGATGTATCATTCCCATTGCAGATGACATGAGTAGGATCTGGAATCTCATGGGCCGTCATTCAGGTTCTCGCAATGAGGCTCACCATCCACCCCAGACAGCCTCTTCCCCATTAGTGATATCTGCAACACCACAAAGTTCTGCTGGGTTATATGGCCCCAGCTGGGACCTGCCACAGAGCCAGTTCCTTCTCCAGAAAGGAACTGGACACCCTGCTGACACCTTGGTATTGGCCCAGCAAGACCTGTGCAGGACTTCTGACCTACAGAACTCTAAAATAATACACTTGGCTGCTATAAGCCCTAACTTTGTCGTAATTTGTTATGGCATCCGTAGAAAATGAACACAGAGTGTATAGAAGCCATGGGAAGTAATTAAAATATCAGTTCCAACTTTAAGGACAACTGAAGGCTATAATAGAAAAACAAGACTGAGTCAGGAGATGTGCTACAATTACATGTTCTTTTAAAACTCATTGTGGGACTCTGGGGAAGATAGTTCCACGGACAATGAAGATGCTGAAAACAATTGGGTTTATCAAGCAAATTGGACTAAAGTAATAATATAGTGTAATAATAACACGAGTATTTCGGAGGATACAAATAATGATGGGTTTGAATTAAATAAATATTAGGAAGAGATTCTGATTAGAAGCTGCGTCATTCTTATAATGGAACAGACAACTTAAATACAACCAGCTGCACAGCTTTTTCCTAGTTCATACTGAAAAGAACATGGAGAGGTGAGTATTAAATTCCTTTCTTTCCAAGGCTCTCCCTTGGGTTTTGAGTAGACTATTATTTTATTTCTTCTGACTATTATACTCCATTTAGTTAGTATTAAGCAACAAACCTAAAGCAAAGATATATTATTTATGAGTCTTGGGCAAGTCAAATGTTGTGTGGGAAAGTATGCTGTTGGAATGACAGCCTCCAAATACAGCACCAAGAAAGTTATCCCGGAGGGTTACGGAACAGAAAGGCTCAGAGACCAAATTAAAATGCTCAAATGGTATTTGGAACACACAATGAGAAGCAAGCAGAAAAGAGACAGAGCAAGTTAATACACACAGGATGGCGTACAAGTAGGCTGAAAGGACCACACGACCTGGATCCTGGGGTACGCCATGTGCACATGTCCTGCCTTTCTCTCTCCTGCCTCTGCTTTCCTCGCTGACGATGTGGTTACTGGTATCAGAGTTTAGGTTTGAGCCAAAGGGCTGACAGATGAATGTGTCCTTGACCAATAACGCAACCTACTTTTGTTAAGAGTCGCAGGGACAAGTGCCTGGTCAGAGCTGTATCTTGTCAATTCACTTCCTGAACAGACTTGGGTTTTATTTGTATTTCTTGGGCAGAAAAGATATGGGGCCAAAATGAGTGTCACCAATAGGTGACCCAACTAAGTACTCATGACTGCCGAGTGCTTCATTTATTTCGTGTAAATTCAGTGTATTCTCAATATTTACTGTATCACAGTTCGCACCCAGGGGCCTTATGAATGTTAGGGATCTTACGACTTGTTCATTCTTTTTCTTTATTGAGGTATAACTGACACACAAAACTGCACGTATTTAATATATACTATTTGATGAATTTGGACATATACATACACCTGTGAAGCCATCACCACAGTCAAGGTAACAGACAAATCCATTGCCTCTGAAAGTTTCCTCATACGTCTTCTGTTGTTGTTGTTGTAAGAATACTTAACGTGAGATCTACCCTCTTAAATATTTAAATGTACAACACAGTATAGTTAGTTAACTGTAGGTGCTAGAACTTACTCATCTTGCACAACTGAAATTTTATGCTATTGAACGACAGCTCCCCCACTTCCCCTCTCCCCTCAGAAGCTGGCAACCATCATTCTGTTCACTGCCTCTACCAGTTTGACTATTTGAGATGCCTCCTAGGAGTGGGATCTGGGAGTATCTGTCCTTCTGAGACCAACTTATTTCACTTAGCTTCATCCTCCAGGTTCATCCATGTTGTTGCAAATGGATAACAAGTGTTTGTGAGAATGTGGAGAAACTGGAGCCCTGTTCCACTGTTGGTGGGAATGTAAAATGGTACAGCCGGCATGGGAAACTATAGGGAATATCCTCAAAAATTAAAACTAGAACTACCATATGATCCAGCAGTTCCACTTCTGGGTATTTATCCAAAGGAATTGAAATCAAGGTCCCAAAGAAAGATCAGCACTGCCATTATTCACTGCCGCTTTACTCACAACAGCCAAGACATGGAAACCACCCAAATGTCCATCAACAGTTTAATGAATAAAGAAAATGTGATGTAGTTATACAATGGAATACTTTCTACTCCCTACTGTATTTGAGAGTAATATGCTGCTAAGTTTTTATATTTATTAAACACATCCTATGAATCAGCATATGCCTAACCAACTCTTTGCTTGCTAGTTACTTACTTATACTCTCAACATGTGAACACTTCTCATCTGTGTTTTACAAACTACAGACTCATGCACATTTCATAATAGAATTCAATATTCTGAAAAGCAAATACACATTACTCTGAGAGCCAGAAGTTCTTTTTGTGTGAGTTGACAGTGTTGTAAGGGTGCCATCCCTCTGGTTAAACAAGATGACATTATAGTTGGCCTGTAACTCAAGAGCAGTCAATCAGTAGTTTGGACAAATCTGCACAAAAATTAAAGACTTCCTTTCTCTTGGTAATCCGAACTGTAAATAAATCTTCAGACATCATTTGCTTGGTGGGAACAGAAAGTGAAACAGAGGGAAAGAGACCCATCAGTAGCAGTGGGCAGGAGTCAACAGAATCCAAGTGTAAACACAAGCCAAAAAGGCCTTCACAGGAAGGGGTGAGTTGCTAGTTGGGTGGTGCGGACACAAACCTAAGATGAAAACACAGAGGGTGAAAAGACAGAAAAGGTAGTCAATAAATTTCAAGAGAATAGAATTGGCTTCTAACTCTGAGAAAACAGTTTTCAGGGTCACTTCAGATCTCAAAAAACTGGGCAGTCTCCAAATTTTCTGAGGTATCATTACTGTGACTCTGGTAATTTTCATTATACCTAATTTGAAAGCTTTTTTCATTCACATGAGCTGCAGCCCAGTGATTAAGACTCCTGTTGGCTAGTTTTGTGCATTCACCAAAAGGAAACGAACTTAATTTTTTCAAGAGGTATTCCTGTACGAGCAAAATACTTTCTCAGTGAGAATTCCCTCGACTTTAATGTTGGCTCCAGAGAATTACTACAATGTACCAGAAAATTCCCAGATAAGTTTTCAAAAAGCGTCAAGCAATAACATTTAGTATGAAGACTTGTTATTTAAGTCAAGTTAATTTATACATCAGGATGAGTACAACTGCCACCTTACTTCCTTGCTTTCTTTAATACATCTTAGGAAACGGATTTAAACGATAGAAATAGGGCTTAGTGAAGAATTAGTTTGGGGAAGGATCAGCAAATAAATGGCAGCTGTACCATCACTTCCTTCTCCCAATCCTATTGTTGATATAATTACTTAATCAGAGTTTTGCTTCTCCCTAAATCCAGATAAGTTCATGGTTAGAAATATTCATGGCACTGTATTTCAGGACTCACCACCCACAGATCTAAGCCAGCAGTCACAATTAAACCTATTTGACATCAGTGTGTTATTTCCTCCTTTGGACTGTTGCCTTTAGTGCTGGCTGTTTTCTCCAAGTGATTAATGTAACCTCATCAAGTTAATGAACCTGGTATTTCAGCATTTTTTCAGGGAAAGAAGAACTAAAATTATTGGTATGAACTGCTCTATTCACTAATACACTCTGTTAATTTACTGAAATTGCTTATGGAAACTAAGCATGATTTAGAAAAACTCAAGCTATAAACAATTTCTAGCCTCTAATCATTATTAAGGAAGAAAGGAAACCAGGAAAGTTTGAGAGATATTGTAATAAATAGCAAAATCAAAACTTCTAACGGTAAAAATCACCTCAAAAATAAAAAAATAGACACTTGGAAAAAGATCTGCAATATGTACAATATACAATGATGATTAATAACATTAATAAATTAAGCATTGCTATACATAAATTAGAAAGACCCTTGGATGACTACTTCTGTGGTGTTATTAGAAAGGATACAAAGCAAGGCCATGCTCTGCAATACTTTTTTTCTCCTGCTTCTATACTAGTGTAACTTCACATAGGGGCAGGGGTTTTGTTTAGCCTTAAAAATTCCCTTTTAAAGTGGTAATACCTTGAGAAAAAGGATTACTTTAATAAACTTGAGTTGGAATTGGTTGGAAAGAAAAAAGAAAGTGACAATTTCCACCTCTGGAGCCAGGTAGAAATGGAGAATACTAGGTGGAAGGAACAGGAATTATGGGACCTACGTAATTTTTAAGTACTCTTGAAATATTTTTCTATTGATTTATCTATATCAAATATCCTAAGATCATATGTACATCCAGGCAATTCGATCAGTGGCTGATATCACCAGGAAGACCTGGGTGATGGAAATACACACCACTTGATGTGGTCCTGTTCTCCCCACAGCCAAACTGTAGCTTAAACTTGGCTAAGACTCTACATCTAATTAGAAACTTACAGGATAAAGAAGGGTTAGTGGAACATATTGTACCATGTAGAACGCAATCAACAAAATGCAGGCTCAGAAATTGAAGAGGATAAACAACCTCTTTCTTTAATAACAAAAGCTGGGTGTGAAGGAGGATGAGAAGGAGGAAAGGTGAGATGGCGAAGACGGGTAGAGACTATAGATTAGAAACAAAACAAAACAAAAGAATAAAACTAGAAAAATTGAAGAGACACGGCAACCAATCACAATTTATGCACCGTAGTTAAATACTAATCTGAAAACAAATTGTTTTTAAAAATGTATAACAGAAAGTGAACACAGGTGTGCTATTTGATGATTATAGGACTTTAGGTATGCTAATATTGCTTTTCTTAAAAAAAAAAAAGATTGCTTATCTCTAAGAGATACATACTTTGAAATGTTTTCAGAAGTGGTAGAATGTCTATGGTGACAAACTGTACTGGTTTTCCTGAGACCGAGAAGCATCTTGAGACTTAGAACCTTCATTGCGAAAACCAGGAACGTTCTGTGCAAATGATGATTTCCATCAACTGGGGTAAAAGTTGTGAAGTTGGTGAGGCTAGAGATAAAATCCTACAGGCTTTTAGAGGATAATAGTTGAAATTGTAGTGTATGTTTAAAAATGTCCAAGATTTTGAAAAATTCTATGGGCCAATACTGCTTGTCTGTAGAAAGATGGGATGCATTTTACCAGTCAATGTTAGGAAGCTTCATGAAATCATTCTATCTGGACTTTTTTTCAGAACAGAAAGAAACCCAGTATGAAATATTCTTGTCATTCCCGATCATGCAAAGATAATATTGTCAGGAAACTGGGTGCTTGTGTGTAAGACAATGAGACAGCAGTGATTACTTGAAAGTTCATCTGGTATTGTGGGGCTTCCTGTGTTCCACTGGTAGCAGACCATCAGCATTTACTGAGTGCCTACCACTCATAAAGGCCTTGTGAGACTTCAGGAGGTAGAAAATACATGCAAATTAGCCAGAACAATGCAATGAATCTTAAGTGTTATCTTATGGAGCTCAGAGGGGGAAGCGCTCACTGATCCAGAGATGTAAGTGGACACAGGAGAGGTGTATGCATTTATCTCAAATTTAACATGCTCCATACATCTATTAATATTTAAAATTTATGCATGTTTGGATTTGATTGAATGGAATCCTTTAATTTGTAATTTTTCACAGAAGAAAAGAGAATTTGGGGCTTTTCCAAAATATTGCATGTATGTCTTTAATGTGTACTTCTATTTTATACAATCTCCACAGTGCAAGTGATGAATGACAGTTTACTTCTTTTCCTAACAATATAAAAAAGTGAAAAGTTATAAACTTTTAGAGTCAAATCTGTGGCTCAGTGATTTCTGTGATTCATGTCCCAAACTGAATATTCTAGCAACAAAGTCCAAATTTCTCAGTGAGAGGAAATTGACCTACCAGTCATCTTTCATTCAAACTGTGTGATGAATAACTTCTTTGCTTGTTTCCCCCCTAGAATGGAGAAAGATTCCATTATTCTTGGCAGATTTGAAAAAACAAATGTTAGAGAATTGATTTATGTTTTTCAAATGAATTTATTCACAAAACTGAGATGAGGAAGCTTACAGAACAGGTTCTAGAAGACCACCTAAGTTGTGAGAGAGTTTGCTGGGTCACACACTGCTTGAGCCATGTCTTCAAGCAGTCGTTCAGAGGCTAACAAGCCAGTGCCCCAACTCGGGCACCAGAGAAACCCGAAAACATCAAGGAGTGACAGAGCAACGGAACGTAGAAACACAGGTCTTTATGGTCGTCTTGGAAAATGGGCAACATGCCAAGAGCTTCAGCTTCATACAAATCCTAGATAATCTCTTTCCTTGAAGCTTGAGCACAGAGAGGGGTGTGGCAAAATGCTGTAAGACTGCTTCACAGTTTGCTGCAGTATGATGTCCCGAAGGAGAGAACAAAACAATTGTAGAATAAAGAGCTCCATACCAACTGACATTTTCTTCTCAAAATATGCCCTGCTTTACAGTATCACTTCTTGTTACAGCTTTCTTCTGCAGTCTTTCTTAATCCCACATAGTCACTTGTCCAACCCCACCCACCTTTCTGTTACAAGCCAGAGTAACTGCCATCTCTTAGACGGAATCTAACAAGATTCCCTGAGTAATAATTACTTCTCCTTCCCAGATATTTTCATTGCCTTCTTCAGATAACTTTTTTTGGCATTTATTATAGATAGCTTACATCCATTATTTGTTAAGTGTGTTTTACAACTTCCCTGGGTTGGACTTTTATGTTGTTTTAAATTCTTTTATCTACCATAGCTCTAATACCACACTCATACAGTATATTTTAATAATGCAGGTGGAACTAACATAGATGAGAACTGTTTGCTTTATTATTTTCTATTGAAGGAGAGTTGACTTACAATATTATATTAGTTTTAGGTGTACAGCATAGTGATTCAGTACTTTTACAGATTATACTCCAGTAAAAGTTATTATAAGATAATGGCTGTAATTCTCTGTGCTGTGCAATATGTCCTTGTTGCGCATTATTTTACATACAGTAGTTTGTGTCTCTCAAGCCCATATGCCTATCTTGCCCCTCCCCTCTTTGTTTTCCCCTGTGGTCACCACGAGTTTGTTTTCTGTATCTGCAAGTCTGTGTCTGTTTTGCTATGTACATTTGTTCATTTATTTGTTAGATTCCACATATAAGTGATGTCAAACAGTATTTGTCTTTCTCTCTCCGACTTAATTTCACTAAGCATAATATTCTCCAGGTTCATGTATGCTGCTACAAAGGGAAGAATTTTATTCTTTTTTATGACTGAGCAATATTCCATGGTATATAATAGACATCACATCTTCTTTTTCCATTATTCTGTTGACAGACACTTGGGTTGCTTCCATACCTTGGATATTGTAAATAGTGCTGCTATGAACATTTAACTGCATGTATCTTTTTGAATTAGTGTTTTTGTTTTTTCCCTCCATTTATGCAGGAGTGGAATTGCTGGATCATGTGGTAGTTCTATTTTTAGTTTTTGAGGAAACTCCATACTGTTTTCCATACTGACTACACCAATTTACATTCCCACTAACAGTGTACAAGTGTTCCCTTTTCTCCACATCCTCACCCAACATTTGTTATTTGTAGACTTTTTGATGATAGCCATTCTGACAGGCATGGAGTGATATCTCATTATGGTTTTGATTTGCATTTCTCTAATAATTAGCGATGTTGATAATCATTTCATGTCCCTGTTAGCCATATGTATGTCTTCTTTGGAAAAACATCTGTTCAGGTCTTCTGCCCATTTTTGATCAGGTTGTTTGGGTTTTTTTTTTTTTTTATATATTGAGCTGTATGAACTGTTTATATATTTTGGATATTAACCCTTTGTTCGTCACATCACTTGCAAATATTTTCTCCCATTCCATAGACTGTCTTTTTAGTACTGTCGATGGTTTCCTTTCCTGTGTAAAAATATTTTATCAGGTCCCATTTGTTTATTTTTGCTTTTATTTCTTTTGATTTAGGAGATAGACCACCCAAAAATATTACTATAATTTTTTGTCAAAGGATGTTCTGCCTATGCTCTTTTCCAGGAGTTTTATGGTTTCCAGTGTGTCTTTTAGGCCTTTAATCCTTTTTGTGTTTATTCTTGTCTATGGCGTGAGGAAATGTTCTAATCTCATTGTTTCACATGTAGCTGCTGAGGTTTCCCAGCACCACATGTTGCAGAGACTGTCTTTCCTCCGTTGTATATTCTTGCCGCCTTCGTCATAGATTAATTGACCATAGGTGCCTGGGTTTATTTCTGGGCTCTCCATTCTGTTCCACTGATCTAAGTGTCTGTTTTCGTGCCAGTACCATGCTGTTTTGATTACTGTAGCTTTGTATGATAGTCTGGAGTCTGGGAGAGTACAGCTTTGTTCTTTTTTCTACCAATTACTTTGACAATTTGGGGTCTTTCATGGTTCCATATGAATTTTAGTATTATTTTTCCTAGTTCTATGAAAAATAGCGTAGGTATTTTGACAGAGATTGCATTAAATCTGTAGATTGTTTTGGGGAGTATGACCAGATTAACAATATTAATTTTTCTAATCCAAGAACATGAGATATCTTTCCATTTCTTTATATACTCTTCAATTTCTTTCATCAATGTTTTATAGTTTTCAGAGATAGGTCCTTCACTTCCTTAGTTAAGTTTATTCCTAGGAATTTTATTCTTTTTGATGTGATTTTAAACAGGTTTTTTTTTTTTTTTTACTTTCTCTTTTTGATAGTTTGTTATTAGTGCATAAAAAAGCAATAGATTTCTGTATATTAATCTTGTATCCTACAACTTTGCTTTCTTGTAATTTTTATTGCATGAAATATCTTTTTCCACCCCCTCATTTTCAGGCTGTGTGTATGTTTAGCTCTGAAGTGAGTTCTTGTAGGCAGGATGCAGAAAGGTTTTGTTTTCAAATCCAGTCAGTCACCCTATGTCTTTTGATTGGAGTACTTAGCCCATTGACATTTATTTTTTTAATAGGTATGTATTTATTGCCATTTTATTACTTGTTTTCTGGCTGGTTTTGTATTCTTCTTTGCTGATTTCTTTCTCTCTCTCTCTCTTTTCCCTTATGTTCTTACATGGGAGTGTTCCCATACAGATTGTATGTGCCCAGTGGCTTTGGTGGGAGAGCCGGAATTGACATAAATACAAGTCACATCTTGCTCCGGGCTGTGTGGGCAGTTATCACCAAGTTAGGGTGTGAGGCTGGAGATGGGGCGCTGGAGGTGGAGCTGGGTGTGAAGTGGGAATTCCTCTCTGCTCACTGGGGTGGGGTCTGAACCCAAGCAGCTGCAGCAGAAGCCCCGCTGGCTCTGTTCCCTCTAATGTGTGTCTTCTCTCTCCCTGCACTGGAATGTTTGCCACTGAGTGAGGGAAGTTCCTAAGCAACTGGGGCCCATATGGGCTCTTGGCTCATGCTAGCTACAGAGGTCTGAGCGGTCTCCAGTGTGCTGCAGGCACCCACGATGGCTTTTCTTGCTCTGCTCAGATGCAGCCTCGGGTGCAAGTTCCCTTTATTCCTCACAGCTGGTAACTGCCCCTAAACTCCACTGCCCCGTCCTGGTGTGGAGCAAAACCCCGGAGCTGGCAGGGCCCACGTGGACTTTTGGCATGTGTTGGAAGGTATGTTGTAGTGGAGCCGCCACAGCCAGAGATCTGGGCTGCCTCTGATGCATTAGCACCAACAAGGCTGCCACCGCCTCATCCAGGATCCACCCAGTGGCTGGCTTGTCTGTGTCCCATGGTTGAGTCTTCTCCTCAGTCTTGGCCTCCACACATCCTGTGCCTTGCTGTGACATGGAGTGAGCGAGGGCCAAGCATTCACTGGGGTGACCTGGGGCACTCGCCCAGGGGGTAACAGGAAACCTGGCCAACTAGATCAGACCTCTCTCCTCCCTGCCTCCAGGGCAAGGCAGCACATGTGCGCTCCTCACCAGCCCAGTGCAGGCTTACCATTGCCCTCCTGTTGTTCACAGCGGGCCTCCCACCAGCCAAGGGAGCTTGTCTCCTCCGTGTAGGACCTAGGACCAGGGCCCTGGGAGGGTAGTGGCTGTCACCTGTAACTCTCCAGGGTGGATATCTGCGTATTCTCCCGGTCGGGGGCACAGGTCCCAACCCGATCGCTTTTATTCCCTTCCTACCCGATCACGTGTGTATCTTTCTTGCACCTTTGGTTGTACAGGAGCCCTCTCCCAGTCTCCAGTTAGTTTTCAGTGAGGAGTGTCCCACATTGCAGATGTATTTTTGATGCGTTCGCTGGGGGAGGTGAGCTCCACATCTTACTGGGCCATCTCCAGAATTCTTTGCTTTAATCAAGGTCTCATTAGGGAAAGAAAAGATCTAGTAGAATATTCCTCAAAATGTGTTAAGCACACACACAAAATTAAGATAAACAAATAAAATACACTCTTCAAGTGTTGACTTAGTTTAACTAATCTTTCCTTTTTCTTTATTTAAGCTGCAAATTTCAGAACTCTGGCAAGTGGAACTATTGATTCTAGTGTTAATCAAATGTTTTCTTTTTGGAACATGATGTAAAAGTTAGGGATGTAACTAATCAGATATGAAGATAAAGTTTAAGTTAAGAAACTTAAGTTTTGGACATATCTTTGTCATTTGTTTAAACTTGACCTCAACATTATCAAAATGTTTACCAAATGTGTCAGGATTATAAATGCAGTCAAATGTCAAAGTTTGTAAGTTGCTCTCATCCCTTTTATTTCCATACAGGAAAAATGCTGTTTAAAAAGCTTTTCAGTTTACATTCCTAAATGACTTTAGAATTTTAAAGACTAGTTAGATAAATTGCTTTTAAGCTATAAAGCCGTGCATTCCAGTCCCGAGACCATTGTTGTATATCTGCTTTGTAATACAAGCATGCAGTTCTATCAAGATCAAATTATGTTACTCTTTGCAAAACTGCTAACAAGTGTAATTACTGTGCTTTTGTCTTTTTCCTTCTGTCTCCTGCTTCTCCATTTCTTGCTCTCTTGCTCTCTGTCTCCCAGTTTAGCAAGTAAACACAATTTTGTGACTACTTTCCTGAATCAATTTAAACTTTACCTAGGAATCAAAAGCATGGAACAAAAGATGTAGCAGAAAGCTTTTCCCTTAACTACTGAACTGTTTTGTATTTACATGTGTTAAATGTCTAAATTATGTTTGGAAAATCTAGCATTTCAACCGTATATTATAATTCTTTAGTAACATCCCCATTAGAGACTACTGGATAAAAATGGTTAATTTAATATGTTTCTTTAAAACTGAAAGCCACCTATCACTTGTCTTTAGTTTACAAATATTTCCTTTGGGGTAATCTAGAGAATATAGCCTGAATTAAACACAGAATTTATTTTCAGTTTCCATCAGTTCAAACAATCATTATATGAGCCCAGTGTGGAGCCTTAGCTTTTACCCAATTGCCCCCTTTACAAAGAGCAAAATTCTAAAGACTAAGTTCATTAAATTATTTCGAAGTTAGACACGTTTTAGCCCAATATGAAATAAGGTAGTTTAAGGGAAGAAAATGAAAACTCAAATTTTATTTCTTAAAAACAATGAAAAGGCACGTGATAACTTAGAGTTGAGAATACTAAGCTACAAAATAGCTTGTTTTATTTTACTATGCAATTTTTTGCAACTTTACATAATTTCTTTGAAGCATAATACAACAACACTGCATTTGCAAAATGAGGGACTTGAACTGTATCACATGACTATCAGTGATCAGTTATTTGAACTATATACCATGCTAGCTAAAATTGTACAAAAGAGCAATTAATTTACCTATCAGCTGGGTACTATTATTATCCCCTTTTATAAATTAGGTATCTGAGGAATAAAGAAAACAAATACATATTGTCCAAGATAACACATCTTGTAACTAACAGAACCAGACTTAAACCTAAGCAATTTGGCTCCAGAGCATAAGATTTTGACTATTATAACATGAATTCAAATATCCTTCAAGCTCTATGAAAATTTAATTCGTCTCTATGAAAGTACTTTCAGTTTCTCACAGTTTCTAAAGATTAAGTTCATGCCTGGGAAAGGTAAGTCCAACTTTTTGGAAGTCCAGTAGAGAGATGCCAGTGTAGACTGATGATTATTTTAAGCAACTTTCTCTGACATGTGATTCATATACCATCAAATTCACCCACTTAAAGTGTAAAACTTAGTGGTTTTAGTATATCCACAGAATTATGCAAATATTACCATTATGTAAAATTAGAACATTCTGATCACCCCTAAAAGCAACCCTATACCCAAAAGCAGTCACTTCTACTCCCCTCCCAGCCCCAGATAACTGCTAATCTATTTTTTCTCTCTATAGATTTGCATGCTCTGGACTTTCTCATATAAAGGAATCATAAAATCATAGACTCATTTTTTCCCACTTAGCATAATGCTGTCAAGATTCATCCACATTGTAGAATACATCAGTACTTCATTTCCATTTTATTGCCAAATAATATTTCATCATCTGTATATACAACATTTGTTTATCCATTCATCCTTTAATGGACATCTGTGTTGTGTCCGCTCTATTTTGAATAATGCTGCTATGAACATTATTGTACAAGTTTTTGTTTGGACATATGTTTTTATATCTTTTGGGTAGCTAGCTTATTCAGAGAATTTTACAAGAATGTTCATGATTTTAACTCTTATTTTGCTTTTCTACTTGTTGGAAATGGAATAAATAACATTTTCATAAAGAAAACACTATGAAACTTGACTCCTTTCTGTATGTGGCTAGATTTTGATGCCGTATATAAAGTCTGAGAATCTCTGTAGATGAAAAACTGTCAGTGTTTCAAGACTGTGTAGAGGTTTGGTTGTCCTATTGAAAGAAAAGAGCAGAGCTCAAAAGGAACAAGAAAGAACAAAGCAGGTAAATTAAATTACAACATGTGTCCCTACCCTTTTTCCCATGTGCACTGACTTGGAAATATGGTCTGCAATAAGAAACAAGATTATCATGACATTGGTTGACTTGTATTTCCAAAATATTAATGACTTTTTAGTGAACAATAAAGAAAAAAAGAAACATGGTCAGAAACAGAACATGACCGATCCAGACTTAAAAATCAGTATGCGACAGGACATAATTAACAATCTGAGAGACAAGTGTGATAGCAGCTCAGTGACTGGGTTAGGTCTGGAGCCCTGCTGTCAGTTTGGCTGTTGTCAGTAGGACAACGGCTACGTCCTTCATGTCTCTGGGCTGCGGTTACTCTTCAAAATGAAGACATTGGACTAGAAAATTGTTAACTAGTCATGTGGTATCCATATCGACTGACAAGGGATTCATTACCAAAATATACAAACAGCTCATACAGCTCGATATCAAAAAAACAAACAACCCAGTCAAAAAGTGGGCAGAAGATCTAAACAGACATTTCTCCAAAAAGACATACAGATGGTCAACAGGCACATGAAAAAAATGCTCAACATCACTAATTATCAGAGAGATGTAAATCAAAGCCACAATGAGACATCACCTCACACCGGTCAGAATGGTCATCATCTAAACGTCTACAAATAATAAATGCTGGAGAGGGGTGAAGAAAAGGGAACCCTCCTACACTGTTAGGTGGGGATGTAAATTGGTGCAGCCACTATAGAGAATAGTATGGAGGTTCCTTAAAACACTAAAAATAGACTTACCATATATATGATCCAGTGATCCCACTCAAATGACTTTAGAGTAAGGTGCTTTAAATTTCTGAACCAATATCCAGAATATTAAAAGATACCTTCAACAGACAGTTCTATTCTCCACTTTACTTTCACGAATTTCCTCCCTGTCTCAATAGATACTTTCATATTCATATACAGTTTTTTTTGCATTTGAACACAAAATCAGAGATTGTGAGTGTTGGAATGCATCTCAGTAATCATTCGGTGAATGATGCAACACTCTCATTTTAGAGATTGTAAAAAACGGTTATGACCTGGGGAAGAACACATCATCATGGCTGGGGATCCAAGACTGGCCAGGGCACTTGGCTCTCTCAGATCTATCCTGCCACTTTTCCTAATGATGCCTGGGAGCCCACTGATCCAAACGTCTGTAGCTGTAATCCTGTCTCCATGGCAGAAAGAAGAGTTTAGTTTTCCAAAACAGAAACAAGAACATCATTCATTAACTACCTATAAAGGACAAAAAGTTGCTGACAGACAGTAAGGTTTTAAGTAAAGGTTATCACTTGTTAAATTCTTCCTTTTTTCCTAGCACCTGCAACATCAATCAATGCATAATTTTGAATGGAAGAACTGATTCTTTTTCAAACCGCTCAGATTATGCAGAGAGATTGATGTCAACATCTACCCAGGATCTTTTTTCCCTTCCTAGAAAGCCTCAGATCTGCTCCCTCTTGGTACTGCTCCTGGTTTCTTCAGCAGCAGGAACGCATTATTTGGTTTTCAATAGTTCCTAATTACCCTCTGCCGTGTTGTATTACGTATTTCCTTCATAACAGGTTTCACAGTCGGTAATGATTGTGGTTATGTGTGTGTTTACTTTCTGTGTGTTTACACTCTGCCTTCTTCAACTGAACTGCTAGTTCTTCGGATGGCAGGAATCCTGCTTGTCTTTTTCATTGGTCAATAAAGTTTGCTAATGAAAGAAATGACATTATACTGGTAAAGAGTATGCATAGCAAGAAGCGAGAAACTATAATTTTCTGCATTTCATGCAAGTCTGAATATTTGTAGACATGAATAAACATCCAAATATATGAGACATGTGTCAATCAGCTAGCAGTGAAATAAGGTACATTCTTTACACTAACCTCTGCACTTAAATATGGTGTCATCAATTTATGACTAAGATTATTAATAGTGTTAACTAGTAGGAACTTAATGTCTAATATACAAAGCACACCCTTCTTTAATTCTGTAGTGCAAAGGATATAACTTTGGAGTTCCACAAGCCTGTGTTCAAGTTTGCCTCTGCCATTTCCAATCTATGTGATCTTGGGTGAGTCAACTCACCTCAGCGAAGCTGGATTTTGTCTATACATACAGATATTAAGTAGATTTTCTCTAAGTTCCTGATACAGTATGAAAATATCCAACTGTTGATGCATTTTTTGCACTTACTGCAGGCAATTAGCTTTAGTAGCATTACAAAATGACTGATGCTCAGTCTTGAATACAGCGGATATTTGACAGATGTATTTTTTATTATTATTACTACTCTGTGACAACCCAAAAGATCCACATGCTGTGAATCAAAAGTGATCATGCCAAGCCGGTCTTTCTGTGATCCTTCAAATTAGTCTTACAGAAATTCTTCTGCTCCATTGGCAAGGACTGCCTGTGGACATAGAGGACCTTGGTTGTGCTATCATCTTTTGCCAAACTTTGTCCAGCCCAGCAGAGTAGGTTTGGAAGTAATACAGCCTTGATGATAAGAGATTGGCTTAGTTTCTGACCTCCATTATCAGCCTTACTGGCTTTCACGTTTTGCCAAATACAGCAGAAGTGAGAGAGGTAGTGAGTTCCCTGTCACAGAACACGTTCAAACACAGGCCACGTGGTAAAATGGAAGAGGGCAAGGCAGACAGGATTCAGGCTTCACAGTTTGGCTTTAAACTCAAAGCATAGTATGCGGAATGGTTGGGGAGTCACAGGTGCTCTGCAGGTGTTTCCTAGACGTGTTTGACTTTCTTTTTTGTAAGTGGTGGTGTTGCTGGTGGATCCTCAGATGCTGCTTGTGGTAAGGAAAGACTAATCAGTAACATACGTTATGGAGCTCCTGTAAAGCTAAGAATTTTGTTATTTCTGACAAAGTTTATAATGCAGTGTCTTGGCAGATTCTGGGAAGGAGAAGCTTTTGAAGTACGTTTGGTCCCCTAAGGAGCCTGCTGATCCTTTACTCGGGATAGCTCTGACAGACTACTGTCTGTTACCATTCAGTGCTATCTCACTAACCCCGATCAAAGTGAGTCGCTTTGGTTTTTATCTGCCTGATGATGTCAATCAAAGTCAGCTTGTCGGGGCTGGTAGAGAGAGCCCTGCATTCTGGGACAATTTTCGATTTCCTGTTCTCTGTCAGCCCGAAGAGCTCACTCACCTTTTATACATTTATTCCTAGACGATAAAGAGAATGCCTAATAGGGTCATAGTTCTTTGTTTCAGACTCTTAAGACTATTGGTGTAGTAGGAAAATGAGGAGGGGTCACAATCTACATGATAAATGTCGCAAGAGGTAGAGAAAGGTAAGTAGTAAGAGTGGGGCAGAAAGAAAGAAGCCATCTCCATTTGTGTGGGCAAGAGAGAGTTTCACTGAAGATTCATATAGGAAGTGAAAAATCGGCAGGAGTTCTCAGACGGGGGCCAAGAACTCAGATGACCCTGAGGCCCATGCCCCAAAAGCTTCCTCTGGGACAAGGAGGGGAAAATTTGGGGCACACCGAGTGAGTGCTGGAGCCAGCTAGTAATACAGGTTATTCCAAAGGTGGGACAGACACCTCGCTGCATGATGGAAGGAGCAGCGTACGTGAGCAGGACTAGGAGAAATTGTCGGTGGCTGTCTTTGTAGACAGTCACTCCATGTGCTCTTCCTTTGTGCCACGAGCATGCCTTTAAGTACCCCTTTCACATGTCAGTCAAAGCAGCTGGAGCATTAACATGATGCTCCGAAGCTCCCATTTCCGTGAAACAAAAACAAAGACTCTGTATTTGAGATCCACAACGAGCTCCCACCCAAGTGCAGGTTTCAGGAGTCAAGGAAAAGCATGCCTGTGCCTAACGGCAAGATCTGGAGAAGGAGGTGGGAACGGAGCCAAGGTGAAATGAACACATCACAGATTGTAATCTACAGAAAGCTGCAAAAACCCAAACAGGGCTTACTAACTTTCCCGCCCAAGAGTCTGCGTACAAACGTCCTAACAGGCCCCTTTCCGTGTCTTTGCTTCAGCACCCAGACATCTTTAGATCACTTGTGGCCATGAGGTATCAAATATCATGAAAAGGAGAGGAGGGACTTTTTGCATTAACAACAGGCTCTTTGTCCACATTAAGTGTGCCAGAGCAATACCTTACTATGCAGAGAATTACTGTAAACAGGGCGACATTCTGCAAGACAAGTTTTCAGGAAATCTGTTGGCCTCTTTACCTATCTCTATGGGACATCATGCAGCCTTCTTGGAGTAGATGAGAATTCTTGCTGACCATGCATACACAGATGGCCAGACTTTGGGCATTATTTTTCATGCACTTCTAAATTAAAGTAAGCTCTGATTCTCTAGTTAGATAACCGGAAGCACAGTTTTATTTTCAAATTTTGCTTTCAAATGTACACACACACAGGCCGATTTTATTATTTTAGAATTATGTCTTAAGTCTACTAATTTCCATAACAATTTAAAAAGCCCACAGTACAAATGATTCACTTGTGTAAGTACTACGTAACATACTAATGCAAACAGATGGCGCACATGAGGAAATGTCTGATACAGTCTAGCTGGCTGTGAAATTCTGAGCTAGTAATTTTAGGATTATTTTCTAAGACTAATACATGTTCACATGAAAAGCACTATTTATATGTTATACAAACAAATCAATATTCATATTTCTATTCTTAAGTTGAATTTTAGTGAAAAGAGAACTACACTCGCTTCTGGTTTAATCTAGTCTAGCAGGACGTGAAAGCTTGTACTGCCTTGCAATTTACTTTTACAATTTTCTACCATTAAAACGAGGGAATAGAACTAGGTCATTCTAATGGTCCATCTGCAGCTTAAAAACTCTATCATTCCTTCCCTCCGGAAATGACTTTGAAGTTGCCAACAAAAATCAGTACAATTCCTCAGAACAACTGAATCTTTCTACAACTTATGCAGCGAAATCATTTTATCCGCCTCATAGGATCAAAATGTCAGCGTGAGAAGATTAGAATCTAATCACCAACTAAATCCCAGTGAATCTTCCCTTGTCACTCCAAGACATCTCACTTTCTCACATAGGGACATTCAACGACAAACTATCCAACACTTTACATGGAAACGATAGGAAATAGTAAGTTTTCAGAGGCAATGTTTCCACCACAGTCACATTTGAGCTGTTTATAAAGCCAAATGATTGTAAATTTAAAAGTGCAAAGTTGCTAAGGGTAGCTTGATTTTCATTTGTTACAAAGACTTTAATTCTACTCTCATTGATGCTGATGCTTTTCGCCATTTTTTGACCACTATCAACATAATTTTTTTAATGAGTTGTGTGGAACAAAAAAGTGAGTTCAGAGACTGACAAAAGAAGGCAAAGAACTGGCCACAGAGAGGAGGAGGCCTTCTGTTGGACAGCCTCCAAATCTGAACCAATGTGCTTAGGGAGCCTCGAGACTAAGAGCAGTGATGGGCTTTGGAATCACACAGATCCGGGTTTGAATCCCAGCTACACCACTTTAATTACCTTCATGCCCTTTATAATTCTAACCTCAATTTCTTCTTGGAATCACAATAGTATCATAACATTGTATTAGTGGGAAAATACATCAAAGGAGCTTGATGTGTAGTTCATGCTCAAATATTCGTCATTATTATTCCTACTATCATTATCATCATCATCAAAGCTAGGATCCAACGAATCTTTCATTAAAAAGACAAATGTAAATAAACATCATGAATGCTAATATAATAAGATATTTGTATGCATAATCATTATCATAAAAATCATTAATTTCATTTTGTATTATTTTATTTTATTGTGGTAGGAACACTTAACGTGAGATGTACCCTCTTAACAAATTTTTTAATGTACATCACTGTTAATGATAGGTACAGTGATGTACAGCAGATTGCTAGAGTTTATTCATCTTTCTTGGCTGATACTTTGTGCACTTTAATCAATAATTCTTCACTGCCCACCCCCACCTCCAAACCCTGATAACCATCACTCTGCTCTCTGGTTCTGTGAATCTGACTATATTAGATCCCTCATATAAGTGAATCATGCAGCGCTTGGCATTCTTTGACTGGCTTATTTCACATAGTGTAATGTGCTCAAGGTTCATCCAAGCTGTTGCATGTGGCAGGATTCCCTTGTTTTAGAGGTTGAGTAGTATTCCATTATATGTATATCCCACAGGTTCTTTATCCATTCAGCTGTCAATGGACATCTAGGTTGTTTCCACATTTTGGCTATTTTGCATAGTGCTGCAATGAATATGTGAGTGCAGATGTTTCTTTGAGATCCTGACTTCAATTCTTTTGGATAAATGCCCACAAAGGGGTTTTTCAGAACATAGAGTAAAAGTGTAGGCCACACAACAGCCAGAATAATGCTTATAACCAGCTCAGGATTTTTTTCAGAATATATAAACAACATCTGTAGATCAATAAAAATAACTTTCAAATAGACAAGTGGTTGAAAAACACCATGACAGGAGAAAAAAATGCAAGTTAAGTCTAAACCTATGTAAAGAAGCTCAATCCATGAATATCCGAGAAGAAAACTTTAAATCTGTAATAAAATTATGTTTTATATTCAGCAACTTAATAATAATTAAAACTGAATTAAAATCTGTCAATACTAATGTGAAAGGGTATGAAATAACTAGAATTTTCATCCTACACCTAGAGGGGGTGTAACTGATACACTCACATGGACTTTTTTTTCTTGGCAATTTCGATAAAGATGAACAATTAAGTTGGTGGTTACTCACTACAGTGCTCAGGAAAGTTACCCGCTGCAAGTCAAAAGAAATATTTCTTAATGCGAACAATTAACACATCTAGTTTAATTTCATTGTTACTTTTAAAAAAGAAGTTATTTATTTTACTCAATTTTATCTTTACTATATATGACAATAAAAATATTCACGAGAAAAACAAAACAAAAAATAAAAGATAAAAAAACTTACAAGTGCCGTGTTTGCCTGTGGGTGTGAAACAATGCAAAAATATCAGGCTTAACTTCTCCTTTCTGGGAAAGAGTAAGATAAATAATCACAAATAGTTGGCACATATGCCACACAAGTTAAGTCAAGATTTTATTTTATATGCAAGCAAAATCAACTAGTGTGAATGAAGTGACGTTAACAGCAGTGTCTGGATGGGAGGAATCACCTTCACCATTTTCTTGAGCAAAGGCAATCATCTTGGAGAGCTTAGACAATTTTTTCATTATATACTTAAATTTTCTGATCACTAATACAATATATGATTATTTTAAAATATTTAATATAGAGCACAACCAATCAATTATTACCCAAAAAATCATCTGTCCAGAAATTACTGCTATTAATATCTTATTCTACATAGTATATATTTTCAGCTTTTATTTTTACAAATAATCTTATTTTACACAATTGGTATATACACTGTTTAATATGCCCTTTAGTATCCTATCAAAACAATGTATCAAAATTAATATAGTTGATTATTCAACAGTGGCTATATAAAGCTAATATTTTATTATGAACAACATTCAGAAAAACATTTTTATAGATTACCTTATAGGCCTAACTTTGATTATTTCTTTAGGAAAATTCTCCTAATTGGAATTGTTAGGACAAAGAGTTGACCTTGTTTAATGCTACCGTTAACCTAAGATAGGACTAGTCAGAAGTGCCTTTGAATTATTAAAACAACAATTCTGGGATGGAAAGGGCCTTCTAGATCTAGTTTCTTAGATTACTCAGGTTGATATTTATCTTTTTTTTCCCACTGAACGTCATGTAAATTGTTACACATGTATTTATAAAAGTATAGAATATTTTGTCTGTCCTGACATTTAAGCAATTTACCCGTGCATTTCTTGAGCCTCTGGGAGGTAGGCAGTCATACATCGCCAGACACAGAGCTGTGCTGTGTGTCGTGTGTGTAGCGCAGGCTGTAGTACGCAGAGTAACTTGGTGAGCACCGGGAGAAGTTACAGGATAAAGGCACACAAGAGGAGGAGAAGGAATTTATAACAAGAAACATGCAGGTGAGGACTTTCAAACCCTTCATAGCAAGACAAAACAGAATAATATTTCTCTACTGAATTTTTTGGGCAAAATGAGATGGAGGGAAAGGTCCTAAAATGACACTTTGCAAGTCTAGCTTTCAGCTAAGAAAGAAATAGTAGTTCTCTCATGGATGGGAGAGTGGCCTTGATGAGACAGATGATACTCAAAGCCAGAAGAAGAGGTACAATTACCAATGGGAGAAAGGACAGAAGCAAGAGAAAGCCTTGCATCTGGCCCCTTGGAGCTCCTGAATTGTACCACGCGGGTAGATAAGGGAAAGCAGGGGCTGCAGATAAGGACGAGGTGCTGGGTAGGAAGGCTCCGGGGAGCTAGGAGAGAGGAACATTTGGAGGAAAACTGACAGTGTAACTATGTCAAATGCTGCTGAGAAACATGAATGAAAAAGTAAAGGGGTCTGGAAAAGTGAAGGTCACTGATAAGAAGCGTTCTGCAGGAGCCAAACTGGAACGGATGGAGGCTGGAGAGGTCGTGAGGACACAGAGACAGGACACATTCATGCATTTTCCATTACGTTTGTTTACAAAAAGGAAATGGGAAAAATGAAACTTTAATGGAAGGGGAAGTGGGTTATTTTGTTTTTGTAAAATGTATGTTGTTGGAGTTAATGTTTCTACGAGAATGATGTGTACAGGAGAGAGCAATGAATTAGGAGCCAGAGGGGGGAACAAGAAGCAAAGTCCTAAAGATGCGGGGGAGGAGGGATCTTGGAGTTAACCTGTTGGTAGGATGAACTCCAACAGCACTGCTGTGTAGAAATAGGGCAGTGTCAGGTTTCCCAGCTCTAGAAACTTGCTCAGTTCTCCCTCCTGTCTCCCTAAACTCCTTCGTGTAAGAATTAGGGAAGCCTTACTCAATGCACGTCGTTGAGGCAATGTCCACACATTCCAGGGGTGAGATTGTGCGAGTGTATGAGGTTCGGCAGAAGTGTAGTGATAAAGATCAAAGGAGAAACAGGACTGTTAATAACGTGCATGCCTTTTTTACTGTTCCTGGAGAAATCGCAGAAGCATCTAGGATAAATGTGAAGCAATGCTAAGCAGGCTGCAGGGCTGCGGGCCGGGAGTAAGCAAAACAGACGTCCATCACGTCAAGATAATGTGAAGTACTGTGGACACAGAGCAGATGTGAAACCGATTCACTTTGTTTCAGGAAGCATGGCAACTCTACCCATTCAAATATCAGGCCAAAATCTTTCTGAGAACACGATCTATGAGAGTACATTTACTCACGTTGTGTGTAACCCAAACTGGGGCTTTAGTGGCTTCAAAAATCCCAACAAATTCCCCTCTTACTGATGCCATTGGGGTTTTGGGTCTGGTTTTTTTTGTTTTTGTTTTTTTTTTTTTGCCAGTTAAAAATGGAATGAGATTACATGTGTGAAAGTGTGTAAACCAATGCCTGGTACATCTCAGGCATTTAAAAGCATGCTAATTAAATTTGAACCTTTACCCCAAGGGAAGTAAGCTGAAGAAGTAAGGGAATATGACACTTGAAGGGTTTTGAGAATTTTTCTGCTTAGGGTTCTTGAGAAAATATTCCATTTGTTTGAATTTATCTGACTATTAAGGAGACTAAATATTAAGTAAATATTTTATAGAGTCGCAACACTAGGGAGAAGGAATAAAGAAGCAAGATAAGACTTTTCATAGACTAGTATGTGAACTAATTTCTGAGCCCATCACACTTCGTGTGTGATTAATGTTCTTGTTTAGGCTAAATGTTAGGCAGTACTCATTGTGCTGGATTCGCAGACTTGGCTTTCTAGGAATAACTCTTTAGTCTGACTTAGTTTATAGGAATATGAGTTGAAATGAGAAGCACTAATTCCCATTAACTATCAATATTACTTTGAAAAACCGTTCAGCCAAATTTGCTCTCATGCAAGCGAATGAGAGAGCTTTCTTACAAATCTAAAAACATAATGTTAATAAGCAGTGTTTGAAAGCAGCCTTGGCTGTCACTAAAATTTTATGCATAAACTTTATGTATACCCAAACTCTGTATTATAGATGTTTGTATTAAATATTCATTTCCAACTCTTACACAAAAGCACAGCAAGAATCTATGGAAAGATTATAGGGTTTTAATAAGATACATGTCTTTTCTGCTTGTAGCTTGTCTTCTGGAGAAGACTTTGTGGAGAATGTATGCTTTCTGTCATTACTTCCGTGTCAGAGAGTATTTTGTTCCAAATAATGCACTTTCACTGCTGTGATATTGTTTATATCACTGACCATGAACTAATCTTAAATAACTAAAATATGATTAAAATTAATTATTTTGATGTATGTTCATATTTAAGAGGAGTGACAAAAATGCTCATGCCCACAGGCCACAGGTTTACCTGCTAAGTTGGATGCACAGTGAGAAGACTGGGAATTATATTCATTAGGAAGAATAGTAGGGGCAAGAAAGGTGAGTAGGAAAGATCTTAGGAAACCAGCTCTCCCATTTTTCCTGACTCAGGAGTCTCACCAGAGTCAAGTGACAATGTATCCATCATTCAGACTCTGCACTAGTGAAAGACATTATGTGTAGCTTAATAAAAGGATGCCTGAAAGACAAAGTGACAAGCCTTGACATCACAAAAGTTTTACAGCTTCAACAGGGGTACAGAAGTCAGCTATGTTCTGAGACACGATGCCACCATTTCTTACATATCTTTTATTAACTCTCATATTAGGAGTGGTACCAGGAGACAGATGACCTAACTGAGAAATCACTATGTAAGTCTGTTCCACAATCACAAAGGACATGAATCATTGAGGACATACCACTTGAGTTCCCTGTCTTGCAGCTGCCAACCTGCTGTGGTGAACCAATGACATCTTCTTTGAAGTTATCACTTCATCAGCATTCAGCTCAGCTGAAGCTTTCCTGGTGTGCCCTATGCTCTCGCTTAAGCTCACACTGAGAAGGGAGGCACCTGATTAGAAATGAAATGGCTGAAGGATCTTTAGATGTGACAATTTGAAAAGAATGTTTGTGGAAGTGGTTATTTTAGAGAGTAGCCTCAAGGGCAAATTCCAACAAAGTCAACTCTAACACTTAAAAGTAGAGGGAAAGATTATTTAAACAAAGTTAAGTGAGCATGAATCCGGATCTCTGGAAAGAATTTAAGGCATTTTCCTGTAAGTTTAAGGAAGTTTGATTTTTTAAAAAAATTATTGTACGGAAATACAGTGGGAGACATCATATATTCCATCTTTGATCTCTTCTCCTGAGAAGCAGTACAATCTCTAACCATATCACAAATTAAGAAAAATCTCATACCTGAAAGCTCTGACCAAGCATTTAGTGAACCAAATTATTAAGGGGGAAAAACCCTGTATTTTATGGCAATTTAGTATCATGAAGACAAATAGCTCAAGAGAAAATCGAATGTATTTCTCCAATACGTTTTCCCAGAGATATTAGGCAAAAATGCCTTTGAGTAAACTATAAAAGATACTACTCAAGCCCACACCTAGAGCAGACCCACGGGTCCTTTCTGTGGAAATTTCTGGTATTGAGAAAAACAGAGGACAGTGATTCTCTCAGGGGTCACCTGAGGTGCAGCGCAGTATTTGTATTTCCTTGTCTAACCAGAGCTTGTTGTAAGTCACATAGTGTTTAAATTACAGTGTACATTTTACTGTTAATTGTCAAACATTCTCATTATCAGATTTAGCAATCATTTCACCTTTGAATCATACAGGGAAAAAAAAAAAAACTCCACTCACATAATCTCAGTTTGGAATATTCTGGAAAATGTGGACAATTTAAGGGGCCATCAAATTCTGCCCTATCTGCTTCTCCAGTCCATCCTCGATCATGTTCTTTGGTGCCCAGGTTCCCCTTACCTCAGCAGCATTCGCCCTCCTGCCGTCACCCACGCAAGCCTAGTCTCCCTTTCATCAGAAAGGGCACCCCTCTTGCCGCTGACCAGATTTCCTCCAGTTTGCTGGGTAACCTCAGTGCACCTTCTGTCATCCCTCCCAAACCTTCATTCACTCATCAGTTTTCAGTGACTCCTCTAGGCAGAGCTCATCATTCCTTTCCCTTTAACTCCCTTAAAACTTTGAGCCTTTATTAGAATTTTTAGCACATCTGACTCATTCCAATTGGTGAGGTCAACTATCGCGTTGTTTTCTTCTCCTCTAGGGACGATCCTTATTTCAATAGTGAAACATGGGGTCATGTGGTGACAATGGGCAGTCAGTCACCTGGGACATGAGAAGAAGTCAAGCTCCCCAGATTTTAGGGAAGCATTCTGTGAATAATCTCTGTGAAGCCTGTGTCACCGGGCTTGAGGGAAAAGGGAAGTGTGAGCACCACTCTCTGCTGAAGCCGGGGAAGGGAAATTCCATAGTATTCCAACACCTCCCCTAAGACAGTCTCCCTCTAGATGTCTTCTTCAAACTTCAAAGAACTTTCATGTGTTCATTCTGGATATCATTACGAAAGTGGGGATTTGTTCACTTCTATAAGCCTGAAATAAGGAGTACAGTACTTGGTTTTGAAGTGTGCACATAATTGCTAACTATTGTTTTGTTTTTGACCTTTGGGGGCTTCAGCTCAAACTGAGACAAAAGGTTACTTGGAGAGGCAGGGCACTCCCAGGCAAGAGTTCTGGAGGAAGCACCCTAAGTTTCTCACACGCCTACAGTGGAGTTTGAGGGCATATAAAAGTGCCTGTGTGTCCCAGATGGGCAGAAAGCTTGAACTACTGGAACCACGCGGTGTCTCCCTGCCATGGAGATGCACCTGGAAGGAGGTGTGCTAGGCAGTCTTTGGGAGTGGTAAGAAGAAATGCTTAGATGTCAGTAGACCACCCTAGTAGTGCAAGTAGTGCAAGGTCGGTACAAACACATATCTGAGGGTCAGTTCAGAGCCATGACCCATCCATACAAAGACACTGTGTGGATTAGGAAAAAATTCACAGCAGGCGACAACCTGGAAGTTCATGTTATCCTGCAGTCCAGGCTTGTCCCTTAGGCTGAGCAGAATGACGTGATTTTATGATTTCTTTTGAATCTCTTCCTTTAAAATGAGTGTTGATCAACATAATGAGAAAACTATATGAATTTTATCCCTAGAACATGTTTAATAATTTAGAATAATATTTTAAAAACAAAACAGAAGTTGATTTTAAAAGTCTATTAAATACACTTATCATCAAAGAAGAAAATGTTGAAAATTCAGTCTCATCTCCATGCCATCCGTGAAAATGAATCATAGTGTCATGTCATAAATTTCTTTGAAGATTTTCAGGCTAGTGCCGCAAAAGAGACATCCCCCTAAAGCCACACGTGGCTGGCTGCTGCGACAAAAGACGCTGAGTAAGGCATCATCAAAAGCATTTCTATTAGGGACCTGTGGGACGTGTTTCTAAGATCAGAATTCTTTTGAAGCTGACTCTTCCTAGTCAAAAGGCATTCCTAAGCATGTACTTGAAAAACTGATTCCTTTGCCCACTGATAACCTGGGGCATGGGGCTGAAATAATTTTCATGCCTGAGGAGTGCTGCCTTCTTCCTTATGTGTAAACATACTGAACCCAAGATCCCTGCTACCAGAAGACCCATAGGTCATTTTCATAAAAGGTGGGCACTTCCAGTCAGTGTAGAAATCATATTCATACTAAGTCCCATAGATGCTTTGCCTTAATGGTCTCTAAGGTTTTTCTTTTTTAATAATTGTAATTCTGGCGCCTGGGAGAAATTGGGTATACAGTCTGAGAAAGATGGGCATTTTAAGTGTTTATCATCAGCTTCTATACGTTTTTAGAATAATTCCCAACAGAATTTCAAACAGAAGTGTCTATTTTAACAAGTCTCCTCTTCCTATAATATGATCCCTCCCCCTTTTTTAATAACTTTGTTAGTTGCCCGAGGCCATGGCAGAGATTTGCTTGTTTTCAGCAAATGGCTTTACTTTTGATTGTTTGAAACAGTATGGGGAAGGAAAGGGCGGCAGGGGAAGGGAGAAAACGACTCACCAACTCTTTTAACAGTTTCTATACACAGATTACAAAGATGCTCTCTCGCTCTCTGTCAGATACAGGGATACAGGTTCCTTATATCAGTACACCCGCCTTCAACTGACGTGCTTTTTTTCTTAGCCATTGTAAATATGCAAAGAAATATTTATTACAGGAAATATATTATAGCCATATATTAAATTGTACATAAGTAAATATAAGAAACATTAACCATCAATACATTATTATCATTTTTATACCATCCAACTTTATTTAGATTTATCCCCATTTTTACCATTTTGTTTCTCTTCCTACCATCTGGCATTCTCTGGTCTTCCATCTCAAATCCTGCATATTCCTTTTAAAGAGGTAAAATTGTTTTTTCCCAATAGTAAGCTCTACTTGAAATAATTATTTCAGCATGGATTTGCCTGAAAATATATTTTTTTCACTTTAATTTTCTAAGGGCCTTTTTGCTGTGTATGGAATTCCGGTTGGCAGTTACTTTCTTTCAGCATTTTGAAATATTATTTAGCTAACCCCTGTTTCCAACTGCAGTGGTAGAGAAGTTAGGTTTTAATTTAACCATCACACATGAGAACATAATCCTTCATGTCTTCTTCTTAACCCTTTGATTGCTTTTAAATTTTCTCTTTGTCTTATTTTTCAGCAGTTACTGGTGTGATCGGGTGTGGAAGCAATTTTTTATTTGCTTTTGTATTTATCTTGTTTGTTGTTCATAGATACTTTGAAAAAAAAGTTTTGTGCCTTTCATCAGTTTTACAAAGATTGTGTCTATTATCTCTTCAAATTGCTTCTGCTCCATTTTTATCCTGCCCTTTAGGATTCCAACCACAGTTATGTTAAGCATCATCATTACTCTACCCTGCATGTCTCTTACTGCTTTCCCCCTTATCTTGTCTCTTTGTGCATTATTCAAGACATCTTCTCTCACCTCTTCCACTGAACAAATTCTTTCTGTTGCTTTAATTTGTTCTTTAATCATCCATGGAGTTTCTCATTATTTATTTTATTTTTCACTTCTAGAATTTCTATTTGTTTTTTTTTTAATAGTTTGAATTTTTTCTTGAAATGTTCAATTCTGGCTATTATCACCTTGCACGTAATATAATTATTTCAAAATGTGAACTCGCTATTTGCAGCCCCTGTATGTCTGTTTGTGTATGTCCAAGTCTCTTCAGGCTGCTGTAACAAAATACCACAGACTGAGTGCCTTATACACAGCAGATATTTATTTTTCCCAGTTTTGGAGGCCGGAAGTCCAAGATCAGAGTGTCAGCATGGTCAGGTCAGGGTTGCCTTGCAGGCGCAGAATTCTGGAACTTTCCACGGTGGAAGGGGTGAGGGTGCTCTGTGGGGTCTCGGTCACAACGGCTCCACACTCATTACCTGATCACCCCCCAAAAGCCCCACCTGCTGGTGTCATCACCTTTGGGGATTAGGTTTCAATTTATGATTTTGGGGAGAACACAAACATTTAGCCAAGAGCACTATGTCTGGTTGTTCGTGGTGGCTTTTAGTCATTCTGTCTTACGTTTTCATCTTTCCGATCACGTTTATTTGGATAATTTAGATATCTGTACAAAAAGTTATTTGGAAAAATGATTTGAGAACATATAATCTTGTACCACCAGCTGCAGGAGGGCACTGGAAATCTGGATGGTCTCAATCCAGGTTGAGGCACTGAGGGTGGTTGAACGTGAGCAGTAGTCTCTGGAAGGGCCTTTCTCATCCTGGGGTGTGTGGGGGCCCTTTGCAGTCCCAACCTGACGTGAGGCTCCTGGGCTCTAATTCCCACCTCCTTGTCTTCTCCAGTGTCAAAGTGCCTTCTGCCCCCTGAGGGTCTTGGCTCTCCTGTCCCGAGTGGCAAATACTTAGAGTGGAAAACAGCCCCAAATCCCAGGCTAACCTCACTGGGGCTCTATCTTTTCCCAAACTTTGGTCATATAAATTTTAACTCTCTTTTCCACCCTCCAGTATTTTCATAACATGTGATTTCTCTGCAAGTTTCCTACTTACTCTCATGACAGTTTTGGTCCAAGTTATCTAATCTACTCTACTAAACTTAGACATCCTTCCAATAAAATTTTAAGTTATTCTTCTAATACTCAAATATCATGTGTAATCTCCCTACTTTTAACATCCCATTTTTGATCTATTTTTAATTTATATTATAAAACAAATCGCCAGTGCAAGACATTATACACATAAAACATCATGTATCATGAATTAATTGGTAAAACTGTGATGAATACTTGTTTATCCAAGTTTTTCACAAGATGAGTGACTAGGCAAGATTTTTACTTAAATATACTTCATTTTCCTTACATATAACATGTGACAATGATACTTCTTTTACTGGGTTATTGTTACGACTTAAATAATATCTTTGCAGTGTGTTTCATAAAGTGGGTACTCAATAAATTAAATTTTCCCTCTTCTTTATCTAAGAATGAAAAATGGCTATTTTTTTTTTACTTGTTTAACTACTCATCCATACTTTTCATTATTAAAGGAAGTGACTCAAAATTCTATTTGAGGAGTCACCTCAAATGCTCAACTTGTCATCTGTCTAAATAACTCATTACAGGAGAAAATTTACACGGACACTTTTGGACCTGGTTTCAAGCTGATTCTCTGACATTATTTTTAGACCATGACAAGTGAAAACGAATGATGCGGACATTTATTCACTAGCTGTGTCTCATCCTCACAGGTTTTCCCAATATCGGTATCATATGCAGCTACGACTTCCCACTGTTCTCCCTTCCAGCGCACTACATGTAAGCCACATGAGAGCCGTCTATTTGCAGGGTCTCTATTATTATACGGAGGTATATTTTTTACAGAAAAAGAAAGGGGGGAGTAGAGTTTGGTAATTCATCATTTTTTAAACAAATAAAGGGAAATAAACTACAAGTCACAAAAGCACGTGGGTGATATATGTTTGTAAATTTTAGGAACTTCGATTCAGAACCTGGTAGGGAAACATAATTAAGAATCCTCTGTGAAGGTCAGATGGTAGTAAGTCTTCACAAAAAAAAATTTGACCAAAGTTTAGAAGTAATTAGAAGCATTTCAACAAAATGCATATATTTACTTTCTGTCACTTTCCATTTTGTATTCCCAACAATTCTATGAACCGTTTGGCAACATATTACTAGTTATAGAAATTTCTGACCTTCTTCATTTATAAGGTTATACATTTGTAACAACATAAATGGCAAAAAACCTTATTCTCCAACTAGTCATACAAAAATAACTACATATATTGAGTGCTAACTATACACCAAGCACTAACAGCACTTTTACCTGCATTATATCATTTGATCCCCAATACAAATTTGAGATACTTGAACTGTGGAAATAGGTAAGAAGGTAATACAGAAAACTTCCAGTTTTAGCTGTTGTTCAAAATCATAACTTTCCTGGCTCCTCTCTAGTTTTACTTTTTGTTCAAGTCAGTCACATGCCACCTAGTGATATTATAAAGAACTGCAACTTATTATTTATTAATGCAATACATTTTTCCTACAGTGGATACTTTCCTTTCAACAACTTCCCCTGTTTCTCTTTCTTCTCCCTTTTCCTCTTCTCCTCTCTCCCTCTCCCTCTCCCCCTTCCCCTGCCCCCTTCTCTTTCCTACATGTTGAAAATTGGTTAATGACATGGTAGCAATGTAGTACTTAACCACTGATGTATGTTTGCCTCAGGCAACTCGGACAGAAGTTTGTGCTACTAATTAATAGATAAAAATCTCTGCTTTGATAGTTAAATAAAGAAAAAAGGAAACAGGAAGAAAAAAAGTCAAGGGAAAAATTTAAGTAAATACCACTGAACGTCAATTACAGTTAGAGAAAATACAAAAGGAAATTAGTTTTAATTTAGCATATTTTAATCTTACTGTGTAATACATAATTATATATTTTGTGCTACCTTCCTGTACCTTCAAGAAATGCTAATTATGACAACATTCTTAAGTCTAAGATTTCTCTCAAACGAACAGAATAAAATATTTATTCCTTTCCTTAATGTCATTCAAGCACAGTTTCAGAAGTTAGCTGCCTTATCTACATCTTCCTAGTCCTTGGTTTCAAAAAAATCCCATATTATCTGATTACAAACAAGTGCTGTAATTGCAATGTCCGTGTAATAAAGGAACAAACCTGATACATATTTTTTTTCTTGTATTTCATGTTGATTCTACTTAAAAGTAAGTTTATTTTACACTGAGCCAGGTCACTTATCACATTATGCAAAGTAAGTAAGGACAAGAATGACTCCTGTTTGCTCAGTGACTGAAACAACGATAGTGGTAACACGGGGCACAGAATCTTGAAGGGCTTCCCAGAAGAGCACTGTCTTCGTGGCACATTCATATAAACGTAGCGTGAGAAACTACCAGTGATAGGTTATTTGGGGAAGTACCCAAAACATCTCCCCAACATGCTAGCTAGACTTCCAGATTTTTTCCATTTAGAAATTAAATTCTGGGAGAAGTGTGGCCCAGGTGGTGCAGTAGGAAGACCTTGGCCTCACCTCCTCCCCTAGGCACACCAAAATTACAACTATTCACAGGGCATCAATCAATGAGAATGACCTGAAGACAGGCAGAAAAGATTTCCCACAGCTAAAGGGATAGAGAAGGAACGAGAATGAGACAGGTAGGAGGGGTGGAGATGCAGTAGAGTCAGGACCCGAACCCAGGGGGTGTGACCCCCAGACGGGAGAATAATTGCAGAGGTGCTCCCTAAGGAGCGCGGGGTCTGTGCCTCAATCACGCTCCCCAGCCCAGTGGTCCTGCATTGCGTAGAGGAGGCCCCAGAACATCTGGCTTTGAAGGCCAGTCGGGCTTGCACACAAGAGAGCCAAAGGCCAGGAGGATGCAGAGATTCCACTCCTAAAGGCCATGTGCAAAATCTCACATGATCTGAGTCCCAGCACAGAGGCTATAATTTGAAGATAGACTGCCCAGTCCCACTTACTGCCTTGGAGAGCTTGTCAGAGAGGCAGGAGGCAATTGGGCCTCCCCCTAGGGACATAGCCACTGATGACAGCCATCCTGGGAAGCTCATTCTATGATGCAGATACTGGTGCTGACAAGGGCCATTTTGGAGTCCTTCCTCTAGCCTAGTAGGGTGAGGGCTTACCTTCCCAATAGCAGGCTGGCCTAGGAACCCCCCAGGTTACACAGTTAGCCGCGCAGGGATGCATACCCATCCACCGGCAGGCTGGTGCCAGCCCTGGGCCCCTCCAGCCCCACAGCCAGCCATCCCAGGCCCCAGCCTCACCCTTGAGGGGGCTAGCACTGACTCTGGGCCCTCCCCATCACCACAGAAGGCAGGGCCAGGCAACCAACCAGATCCCGCTACTAGAACACATAGGAGTTGGCCAAGCCACTATAGGAGGGCCCATCTCACCCATATAGGGGCACCTGTAGAGAATACAGCTCTGATGACTAGTGGGGAGTGTGCTGCTGGGCCCCACAGGACATCTGCATAAGGCCACTTCTCCAAGATCAGGAAACATAACCAACCTACCTAATGTATAGAAATAAACAGAAAATGTAAGGCAAAATGAGGAGATAGAAATATGTTCCAAATGAAGGAACAAGATAAAACCTCAGAAGAAGAATTAAATGAAGTGGAATAAGCAATCTTCCCAACAGAGAGTTTGAAGTAATGATCATAAAGATGCTCAATGAACTCAGGAGAAGAATGGATTAACACAGAGAGAATTTTAACAAAGAGTTAGAAAACATAAAGAAGACTCAAACAGAGCTGAAGATTACAGTAACTGAAATAAAAAAATACACAAGAAGAAATCAATAGTAGTTAGATGATACAGAGGAATGGATCAGTGATCTAGAAGATAGCATAGTGGAAATCACCCAAGCCGAACAAACAAACAAATAAAAAAGAATTCTAAAAAGTGAGGGTAGTTTAAGAAACCATACATATTGAAAATCCTAAACATACCACCAAATCACTAGTAGAACTAACAAATGAAATCCATAAAGTTGTAGGATACAAAATTAGGTATGGTGTTTCAAAATTAACTAATTTGTGGTGTTTCTAATGCTAACAATGAACTATCAGTAAAAGAAATTAAGGAAACAATCCCATTTGCAACTGCATCAAAAAGAATAAAATACTTAGGAATAAATCTACCCACTGGGTAAAAGACTTGTACTTGGGAAACTGTAAGACACTGATGAAAGAAACTGATGACACAAACAGATGGAAAGATATACCGTGTCCACAGACTGAAAGAATGAATGTTGTTGAAATGAATCACCATACTACCCTAGCCAATCCACAGATTCAATGAAATCCCTATCAAACTACCAATGGCATTTTTCACAAAACTCAAACAAATAATTCTAAAATTCGTATGGATACAGAGAAGACCCCGAACAGCCAAAACAATCTTGAGGAAGAACAAAGCTAGAGGTATCACAGTCCTTGATTTCAAACTATAATACAAAGTTACAGCAATCGAAACAGTATGGTAGTGGCACAAAAACAGATACATAGAACAACGGACCAGAAATAAACCCACACTTATATGCACAACTAATCTACAACAAAAGAGGCAAGAATACATAATGGGTAAAAAAACCAACCTCTTCAATAAATAGTGTTAGACAAAGAGGATAGTTACATGCAAAAGATCAGACTGAACTACCTTCTCACACCACATACTAAAATAAACTCAAAATGGACTAAAGGTTGAAATGTAAAATCTGAATCCATAAAACTCCTAGAAGAAAATATACGCTGTTTGACATTGGTCTTAGCAATGTTTTTTTGGATATGTCTCCTCAGACAAGGGAAACAAAAGCAGAAATAAACAAATGGGACCTAATAAAACTAAAAAGCTTTTGCCCAGCAAAGGAAACTATCAGCAAAACAAACAGGCAGGCTACTGACTCGGGGAAGATATTTGCAAACGATCATTCTCATAAAGGGTTAATATCCACATGCTCCAGCAATTCCACTTCAGGGTCTTTACCCAAAGAAAACAAACTAATTCAAAAAGACAAAGGCATCCTAATGTTCACTGAAGCATTATTTGCAGTAGTCAAAGTATGGAAACAACCTAAGTGTCCATCAATAGATAATGAATAAGGAAAACGTGATACAGACACACACATACACACAAATACACACACCGGAATATTACTCAGCCATAAAAAACCTTGCCTTTTGGGATAACATGGGTGGACCTAGAGTGTATCATGCTAAGTGAAGTAAGTTAGACAGAGAAACTCAAGTACCACGTGATTGCACTTATATGTGGGATCTAAAAAACAAAACAACCAACCAACCAAAACAAAACACAAAGAGACTCACAAAGGGGTAGTTTCCAGGATACAAAGGGGTAGTTTCCAGGAAAGGGGGGTCTTGAGGTAGGCGGAATAGATATAGGGGATTAAGAGGTACAAACCTCCAGTTATATAATAAATAAGTCACAGGGACATAATATACAGCATAAGAAATATGTTCAATAATATTGTAATAACTTTGTATTGGGACAAGTGATTATTAGACTTTTCATGGTGCTCATTTCATAATGTGTGCAAATATCAAATCATTACATAACAGACGTGAAACCAACATAATATTTATGTCAACTCTATTTCAATTTTAAAAAATTAAGTGTTAGGTATACAGTTAAAAAGGGAAGTCTCATGTAAATGAGTCTGGAAGAAGACGACTCATTTCATTCATGAACAAAATGGATGAGTGCGTCCCTACCTGTGTCATAACCTTTCCTCCAGGCCCATTTCATAGCTTTCCTAGAGTCTGAAATCAGGTGGGAAGAAGGACGCAGTAAAGAGGGGGAAGTGCATCCAAACAGATGTCAGAAAAATGTTTTGCCTATTTGACACTTCCTCGGGTGGACCTCATCCTTCCTGCACAGCTTAGAACTGAAGCTCACGCCCAAGCTTCCATCTCTTACTTTCCTGCAGGCTCTAGATGAAGAGCGGGCTACGGACACAAGCCAGCCTCTCTCTGCAGACTGAGTGGCAGGAAGAGTGGGGAGCAGCTCACTTCCTGTGATAGCTCTTGGGGTGGGGGCAGATGTGAGGGGAATGGAAACAGCAGGGCGCCACAGGGCATCTCAGATGTGCGTGCTGTTAGACCCAGCCCCTGGCTTTAAATTACTATGACTGAGTCACTCATGGTGCTGTCCTCCGAGTAAGAACGTGTAACACCTTTAAAAGAAGTATTGTGTGTGTGTAGGAGACCAGGAAGAGAGAAGCAGCTCTAAATTTGATAATAAGAGAAAAGATGTATTAACACCAAGTCTATGACACTGTCCACAAAATTCCACATAATGCCAGTTTCTGTACAATTTTCATTTTTACAAATGGCTCCAGTCATCTCCGTGAGGGGGAGTAAAACAGTTTACGTCAGCAATATACATGTATGTTATATATATATGTATGAGCTTTAAAAGCCAGGAGGCTTTAGGAAAGCATTTATGCCAATTTAATTAAGGATAGGGGAATAATGAATTACTTAGTAAATATTTTAAAAGACTAAATCACATGGAAAGGAAATTACTTACATTATATATGTTATATTATACAATTTGTGGTGTCGCCATAAAATGGAAACTTTTCTCAACCTACTTATTATCTCTCTTGCACTCACATAGACACGATGCACACACACTTCTTTTTTCATCTTGAGTTTTCTCCTAAATAAGCAGACTTCACAGGCCTGGCCTTGATGCCAAAATGAACCCCTTTCTTTCACTGATTGAGATCTGGCTCAACAGCCAGTGTTTCCTGCTGGGTCCTGACAGAGGGTGCATTCATATTTTATCCTAATTTATTCATTATCAAACATCCAGCCTTCGGAAGATAAAACAAAGACCCAGTGAACAATGCGGGGAGAACTCACTGGTTTGTTTTCATCTTCACTCTCAGATGAAAGGATTCTTCAGTAGCACTGCCCGCTCTACCAATACATCACCCAGGTAATTGGAGGGAGGAGTGGGGAGCATGACAGGCTGGGCCAAATCAACCTTCTGCATCCACTGGTGCACGGAATAATTGCCAACATCAAAAGTATCTAATGAGAACTTGAGAATCCGTGGTATTATATTAGTTGACCCAATCTTGTAATTAAGTATCAAAAATCCCCAAGCTTTTTGTGAACATTTACAAGTTACACAGCATGATCTCTACACATGCAAAACAAAAGACCTTAGTCATACTTTCCTTCTCAGAGGAAAGCTTTAATGACAGCTCTGGACAAGCACCAGATTTTCAGTATCGAAGACCCCAGTTTCTGTGTTAGTTCTGCAGCTTCGAGATTGCCTGATAATGGGTAAGTCACATATTTATTATTTATAAAGAGGGATATTACCTTCCTCGAGGGCGTCTGAGTAGATGAAATCATCATGTGGCAATTGCTTTGTAAAATGTGAAGTATCTAACAAATGCTCAGTATGTCTGTTATTATTACGACTAACCCGGGTATTATTGCTTGCACTCATCAGAAGAGGTAGCAAAGACAGCAACATCCTGCATCACGAGGCTTCATGTAGTAATGCTGCAAACTTGTGATGATTTGACCGTACCATAGTAGCTCAAATATGTAGATTTTCTACCCTACTTAAAATTCTAACACAAGAAATTTATTCTTTGGTTTAAGACATCAAATTGTGTGAAAGGCACCATAGCAACATGAAGATAAATAAGTGAATACTGTCTTCTCTTATGATTGACCCTGATAAGAATCGGGAGACAACAGTCATAGAGAGGCATGGGTACACTGGGTGAGAAAGGAAGTCAATTCACAACCAGCATGGGAAGAAACCAAAGGAATCTTTAGAACTGCAGCTGGTTTGAGGTTCTCCACGGTGTCTTACCAGTGATGACGCCATTTTACCTTAGTGTTGCTGTTCTGGTCTAATCAGTCAACTCCAGACACATCACTGTGGCCCTTGAAACTAATCTGTGTTACATTTTTGGCTTTCTTGATCATATGCAGTCTGAAAAATAATCCATGGTTTATTGCAAAGGGTGCTCAACGATGTACTGACAGTCAAGTTATTCAGCGGATTTCCCAGTCTCACTGCCACCCACAGACATCTGGTATTCTTGAGTGTTGGAACAGCCCCTTTAAAAACCAACTGCAGAAGATTCCTGCCTCTGCCTCCCTCCTCTCCTACTGGTCCTCAATGTCATAGAGCAGTTTGGTTACTTAATGTGGGTGACCTCTCGGAAAGGGGTCTTCTCCCTTTGGCTACTTCTTGGGTAATGAGCAGGGCGAGAGGAGTAGAGGGTTATTTAAACATTAATTTGGAAAATTCAGGATTCTGCCAGGGCCATTTCTGGACGTGATACTCCTTTCTTACCCGTGATGGCAACCTCAGGCCAGCCTGGATGGCACATTCTCTAGGTGATAGCCTGGCCAAAAGGGGATCTAAGAAATTCAAACTTGATTCTGGTTTGGCTACTTGGATGTTTTGTTGGACGGACATGATCCTAGGTCATATGAGCAATGACCACTTAGCTAAGTACACTGCTCACCAAGAGGCTGCATGTGCCAACGTGGGATATTAGGGGTCTCTGTGTGTTTTATAAAAATGCCCCTTCTCCTCTTGCACCTGTCCCTTCTTAACAAAAGGTCTGCACGTGGAAAGGGGGTATCTGGGTACCAATGCAAGTTATAGCGGTTAAAACGGGACATCCTGATTTTGCAGTGGTAGAGGGCTAACAACAACCTTCGTACCAAGGAAGATAAACCTTAACCCCAGGAGTCACAGGGGAGGTAAGGGAGTATAAAAAAAAATAAGGTAAGAAGACCTGAAATAAAATCTTTAGCCAGGACAATGGTTGAGAAATCTTAAAGTGCTGATTAAAAACTGAGTTGACTCAAAAAACACTGGAGTGTCCTGGATAGGAGAGATGATCACATAAAACGCTGAGACATTTGTTTGATCCTGGGTCATGGCAGTGAGTTGGAGGTACTGATGGTGACTACGGTGGGTTTATATGAGGGACAGGCACTCTGCTAAGTAAGGAGTCAATTCAAAAATACAGAAAATTAAATTAGGGAAGAGGTTTCTTAATGTACACACAAATCTCTGCTCATTTATTTGCTTCTTTCAGCCCCATAGGATTAATTTATCTCTAATAGATGTCAGCTTTAACTAGGCATTAATTTAATATTTGTTTAGAAATAGAAACTTAATTAACATCACTCTAATTTTTTTTTAAATGTGGACAAAAGAAGGTGATGATCCTTTGGCCTTTAAGAAGAAGAATTCTACACAACTAAAGAATTTACTACAGTAAGCTCACAAAAGGCATGAATGTAATTCTTACTTTTCTTCCAAGTATTACAAATAAATTTAGAGTAGATATATGCTTTTATATACACATGTATTTATATATCGCACACATATATGCATATATATGTATGTACACTTCATACCTATATACTTTAAATGATTGTTGACTGAAATGTTGATGTATTTTTATTCCAAATATTTTAGATATAAATTATTAATTATAACTTTTTAACTTTATTCTCATGTTTAAGATGAGTCAGAATTTTAATGACATATATTTAAATATGTCATATTAGAACAACACAGCTGTATAATTTCTCTCAAAGGTTAGGAAAGTGCTAAAAATAATGGATTTTAAATTGTTTCTGTGTTAAAAATCAACTTGAAAACAAGTGCTCCAGAGTGCAGAACCCAGAAACTTTGCTGTCTTTTCAGTCTTCATGTTATGTCATGGATTAAATTGTAATCTTTTAAAATCTGAAAACATTTCAGTAATCACATCTTGTCTCAAAGGCACTACATAGCACTGGCTCTTTTATTTCTTTCTCTCTCCCTCTTTTTTCAGAGTAGCAAAGCTCTTCCAAAGCAATTGAGAGTTAGTCTTTTCTTACCAAAATCACAAAATACATTTGAACTAATACTCCATAGGTTACAGAATAACAGTATTCCAGTCACTAAAAAGGCCAAAGATAAACTAATTTTCAAAGATCTGTTAGGGAAATATCTTAAGAATTTTACAGGATTTTATTCTTTCTTTTTCTTGGTCGATTCTTAATCTGTTGCTTTTCAATTAAAATTATTCCTAGACTTAATTTTTTAGCTTTTTAAAAAAAAATTAGACAGGCACAGAACTTCTGTTTCAATAGTTATAAAATGCATAAATACAAGCATATAAACTAGGAGTAAATAGTATATGTACAAAATTAAGAAAATCTGAAAACAAAATTTACTAACACTGAGAGTGGATGGTACACAACTGGGAGCACCTAAAAAAAATTCTGCTCTCTGTGCCAGAGACTTCCAGCTTTAAAGTCATTTTATTCCCTGAAAAAATACTTTTAATAAGAGTAAACTTTCAGATGGACTAGGTTCCCATACATCCAAAATAAAGATTTGCATATTTGTGAATACACTAGGGCTTAGGTAAAATGACTTATAAAAAATGCCACATATCTCCTGCCGGTTGAAGGTTAGTGCTTTTAACATACATTTTATCACCACTATTCCTCTGGGAAAAAAATGTTTTAATTTTGCAAAAATATCCACATTTAAACATTTACAAGACAAGGAGCAGGCTGTACCCTATATCTGATAAACAACTTCAATGAGGTTTTAAGTTACTACCCAATTTTCAGCTACCCATTCAGATCACGTTTCCATTACTTTCTGTTACTGTTGAAATTGATGAACGATTCTATGCAAAGGAAGTCTTTCTGAAGAACTCTGAGGGTTTCAAGTCTCTCTTCTCTTTATCCATTTAGGGTAGTTTCTTCCGAAAGCTAATGAAGCGAATACATTTAGGAGAAAGGACTAAATTCCTGAAGCTTAAAACTTTCTTTTGAGAATTTAGAATTTAGTTCTCTTTCTAAAAAATTGCAGATAGAGAATCAGAGCTTCTCAGCTGAATTATAGGACACTTCTACACAACAAAACAAAGACTGGGTGCAATGAAAGTATAATATTCTCATACCTGCCATAATGCCTTTTAAGAAGGAAAATTCCAGTGATAAAAATAAAACTCCAGGCCCCAAGAATTCAGAGAGCTCAGAGTACCTATTATATACAGGTGTAGAGGAGTCCTATCAAAAAAATTACATTTACTTGCATTATTTTAATTTGCCTACACAGCAATCATCTCTGTTTTTCTGTATACATGGATACCATCATGGCATTATGAAAATATTAGATTATGCATTTACTTTGTCTTAAAGTTTTTAAAAAAAAGTAACAAAAAAAGATTTTAGAATTTAATCCTAACAGTTGTATGCAAATACCTTTTTTTGAATTTGAAAAATAATATTGATGCATGAAAATAATTCCAACACGTGGGAACGTTTTCAGATTAAAAATAATCCCCTTTTGCTCTTCTTCAATGTCCAGCATAATTCTCCACTATACACTTCTATTCAGAATGACTAGATATGCTTTCAGAGATTTTAGTTTGTATACAAATAAATGCCTTTACCTGCATCAAAATAGCTTTTGTAAGGTTTCAGTATCAATTCATTTCAATTCTCAGTGACATATAATGTTGAAATTTATTTATTTGAAATATCTTCATCTTTCCTTACATAGAATTAGTCATCCATTTTTTTTTTTTTTTTTTTTGGCCTGAAACATTACCCCACTTCTTCACTATCTTCATCTACACAAATCCTGTTCATCCTTCCATTCTCAGGTAGACTATCACGCTCTCAAGGAAACTTGCTGCAGACTCACATGAGGTCAGTTCATTCCCAGAACTATTATTCTTTCCTTCACAGCACCCATCAGCACGATCATTTTACATTTACTAATAAAGTATTTTGATTAAAGATCCTTCATCAATGCAGCATGCTCTCCAAGAGGACAGCGAGCACGTATGTGTTGAGTTCAGTTTATTCTCAACAAGTTGCAGAATTTCTGGAATATAGCGAGCACTTAATAAGTGTCCATTAAATGAATGAATGAAAAATAAGTAAAAATTCTCTCATCAAGAGTCAGAGGACATGAACAATAGTATTCAGAACCTCATACTTTTCTCTTCAATATATATCTTAGAGGAATCTTTGAATTCTCTTCCAACTTATTTTGGACCTGTTATCTTTACCTAAGGGCTTCACTTTGAGAGCTGGGTGTAGCTGGTTTGTGCTTAATCTACTGCTTGAGGATAGACATGGTATTAAAATCACTTTGGGCTATGACAGGTGAAAACTCAAAGGGACTCCTTCTAAGCAAATTTCTGACAGTTTGGGTTGGGCTTCAATAAAGAATGATTTTTGTAAATGACTGAAACACAATCTATGAAAATGCTTGGACCTATGATGATAATAAAAAAGAAATCTCAAGTCTGTATTCAAAGAAACTACTAACCGAATCTCTTCTTTGAAATGTGGCAATTAAAGAGAAATAATTAAAAATGCATTCCTCATTTAAATAGCAACTATAGTCTGGGGTACTAAATAGCCCCAAGTAAAAAGGAAGGCTAGGGAATTCTGTAAAAGAATTAGGAGGAATGACTGATTTTTGCAAATCTTGATGATAATAAAAATCTGGCAACAATTATCAATCAGGGTGGAAACCATAAGATTAATGGACAAAGGGAAACTGGACATGTGTCCCTATGATGCCGAAGTCATAAACCAGAGATTACTTTTTGCTTACATGGGGAAACATCCAACTGTACAATGGTGCTTACTTAAAAGCCACAAGAAGCAAATTAAATCTATGCTATTGGTTTTCTGTTGTTTTGGACATTTGGGGACAACTGGGAAAGTTTGAATAGGAAATGATAATATAACATCTATACTGTCTTAGAAAGAAGATTTCTTATAAATAAGGAACTATTACTTTCAATGAAATAATATTTTGGCTATGTAGAAAATACTCTTATTTTTAAGATGTTTACCAAAGTTAAAAAATAAAGGCAAAATAAAGGTATTTTCTGACACACACAAACTGCGAAGTTGTTACTAGTACATCATTATATCAAACAGACAAACAAGCAAAATGACCCAAAAGGACAGGAGTGAGATGCAAGGAGTGAAGGAGAGAGATAATAGAAAACTATAAAGAAGCTTTGACATCAAATAATAAGAGTAATATCTATAGTACTTCACAAAGGGAAAAGTCACATAGACTTAAACAAAATGGTAACAAGTGGTTGCGAAGATCAATTATAAAGAGGAATGAAGAGTTCTGTGGGTCTAAGGCCTTGCTCCCCACAGTGTGTCTCTCAGAGCACAACACACTCACCTGGGCGTTGATAAGAATGTGAACTCTCAGGCCCACCTGAGACCTGCTCAGTCAGAAACTGCATTTTGACAAGGCCCTGGGATACCTCACATGGACCTGAAACTCAAGAATCTTTGAATTCTGGAAGTGGGTAAAGATATTGCTAGCTGTAGATTCCAAAATAAAGTATGCTTGTAGAAATTATTAATGTAACCAGGCCAGTTGAAGAACTGAAATATATTTTCATAACTTCCAAGCTAAGAAAAATGAAGAGAATAATTTAAAAAGATAAGAAATGAGAGAAAAATGTAGATGAAGCAACATAACTAGAAAGCAAAACACATGGTAGACAACATACATCCCGATATAAGAGCAGAGACCATAGCTGAAGGCCATGCACCCTTTCTCACTCCTCCTAGCCTGGGATGACACCGATGGCTCACATTCAGATGGTGGGTGCGAGAGAGCCCTTCTCAGAATTAGGTCCAGTCACTTTCTCCTATTTTAACCTGTTGATCTGAGAAAGGCAGAAAACCAGGAGTAAATGCTGTGTGTGATTTTTGAATTCTGTCTATTTCTGTTGGCCAGTATGGTTTGAGGTTGAATCCCTTCTTCCAATTTATAACTGCTTTGTTTGGCTTAGCCTTCTGGTGTTTACTCACCTTTTGGATAATACATATTCTTTTCGTTTTTGGAGGTGGTAGAGATTGAAGAATTTCACTTTACTTAGGAATTTAAAGAATGCTTTTAGAGAACCCTCATGTATCAGTTATCTATTGCTGTAAAACAAGTTACCCCAAGATTTGGGAGCTGAAGACAGCAAACATTAATCTCACAGTATCTGGGGGTCAGGGAGCAGGCTGCAGCTTAGCTGAGTGGTTCTGGTGCAGGGCCGTCACCGGGCTGCTCTCACGATGCTGCCCAGGGCAGTAGTCACACAAGCTGTCTCAAGTCCCAAACGGGGTTAAAGGGCCTACTCCCTGCTTATCCTCTGTTTGTTGCTAGGCCTGTGCTGCTCATTGGTTGTTGGACTGAGGCCCTTAGTTCCTTGTCGCATGGGTCTCCTGACAGGGCTGCTAACAGATTGCTAGGGCTGTTACGACAAATGGCTTCCCCCGTGGGGACTGATCAGAGAGACAAGGAGGCACCATCTCCTTAATGTGAACATGGAAGCAACAGATTTCTGGCACGTTCTTTTCGTTAGAGGAGAGTCATTAAGTCTAACACGTACTCACAAGTAGAAGGATTAAGCACTACCTCTTGAATAGAATAAAGGAGTAGTAAGCCATTTGTGGGCAGTTTTAAGGACTATGTTACAGGATGAGGACTTGATATTCTGGGGTTTTTTTCCTGAGAATAAAAATGAGGACGTAGCCATTACTGTGTAGGAATTATAAGTCTAAAAGTGGCAGATAACACCATTTTTAGTCACATATTTCTTCAATAATTTTATTAATGCAAAAGAGATTCATGCTCATTATATTAGAAAGTGCAAGAAAATAGGAATGAGAGAATGATGTAAGCTGTTATTTTGACAACTGCAAATAACTCCTTGCTATATTTTGACCATTACAGTACCTTTTCTTCCAAAAATTCTTGTATTATGTATTTTATATGCATGTATGTATGTTGGCAAGCCTCCCTCACCTAGCCTATACCTCTGTTTCTCCCCAAAGGCTTATGATTTTGTGTATTCTCACATCCAAAGCTTTCTTAGTCCCTGAAACAGAACGATGGCTTCTACTTAAACATAAATCCTAAAGACACACAGTTTGGTTTGTTTGTTTGTTTGTTTGTTTAGAAACTTGATTAATTTCCAATGGCATTACTTTCCCTGTTAAAGCTGAGTAAATATGAACTGATTTGTGATTTTGGCTGGCTTCTTTTTTTTAAAAGTGGGTTAAAAATGGGCGTATTTTCTTTCTTTTTTTTTTTTTTTTTAATTCCAATTTGGGTTCAATTAAAATAGACCTGTCAGAAAAGAAAGCTAGAGAAAGCAGCCAAAGATAATGCCTTATCACCATCCATCATAATGAAGCTTACGACAGTGCTAATCCTCCGCAGCACTTGGGACCCGGCAGCCATGGGGGCCTCTCACTCATACTTTGCCCATTGTTCTCACATTTCCCAGCATTATTCTAAAGAGAAGAATTTTTTTTTAAGATTCATATTTTTCTTTGCCTTTACAGTGAATCCATTTCAGTTTTGAAAGAAAATCATTTTATAGCAACTTGGATAATCAAAACCTATGAATGCTTGACTATGCATCACAGTGAAAATACACTGTCTGACTTCTTCATTCTGCTCTCACGGATCCGTTCGCTTACGTGTGCGTTAGCAGATCCATACACAGAGTGGTATGCCTCTTTTGTTACTGTCGTTTGTTACGTTTTCTGATTATGTGAAAAGAAAGAAAAATAAATACACCTATTTTATGAAGGGTAAGGAATGCGAGGAATTATATTGAGCTGCCTGTAGCAGAGACTTGAAATGTGACAGTGGCTTACACTTGATTTCAGGATGTCTTTTTCTCTCACATAATATGATCTAGGATTCTGACTTCACAAATTTATCAGGGCCTGGGTTCCTGATATCTTTTTGCTCCACGATCCTTCTGTGGGTAGCTTTCATCCTCAAATTCATTATGTGCTCACGAGATGGTTATTGGGCTGCCATTATCATCACTGCATTCCAGAGTGGAAGGCAAAGGAAAAGAGAAGAGCAAAAGATCCCCTGCCATTTCCAGAGCTCTTAAAGAATTTTCCCCAAGCCCACTCCATAGGCTCCACTCACATATCACTGGCCACCTCCATAAGCAAGACAGGCTAGAAAACATAATTTTTTTGGATGGGCACATTGCTGCTCCCAACCATAAAGAGATCCTGAAAATAATCAAGAAGTAGAGAATAGATATTCAGTAGGCATGTAGGTCAGAGGTGGGAAAATCTGATTTTACACCAACTAGGCAAGAGTTAGAAAGGGTGAGAGTGCTAATGCTCTTGAAGTGCCATCATCCATAATAGATTCTTCATGAACTCATGTAAAACTCTATCCATTCAAGTATTGATGTTAATTCTAAATTATACTACATATATTATACTATATTACATTAATCTTAGTTAATACATATTAATATTATATGTTAACATATAATAGCAAACATATAAACATTTCATCTGTTATATGTAAGGGTGAAGTCTCAGGATTGTTTCATTTTAATCTGATAATAGTATGTGGGTTCATTAATATGTGAAGAAGCCCTAGCTGCTTAAAGTGAAGTGAGCTATGTAGCTGCTGACCAGTCACTCCTTTCTACCCTGGCACTATTCCAGACCTTGATGCAGATCTGCGCATCTGGTTTCTGGGAAGGAGTAATCAGGAGATGGTACTTACTGAAAAGGAAGTGAAATCACAATGCCATTTTACATTTACACAAGATTTTAAACTAAATCCAAATAGAAATTCTCATGTATATTTTCAAAGGAACACAGAGCACCTCTGTGAGATGCACAGATATTCTCACGTATTCTTACCTCCAGCACTGATAAGGGAAACAATTCACTCTTGAGTGATCAAATAAGTTGCTTAGCACCCTGAAAAACACTTAAGGTCTAGATGTCTCTTCAATATAGATAATCTGCCAACTCCACGAGCCTCACAAGAGGCAGGAAAAAACCTCGATCATTCTGTCTCAGAAAAGGCAACTCCAGACAAATGTCTGAATCATGACCACTAAGGAAACACAGCCACACCATAAAAGCTAAGGCTTGATAATTAAGGGAACGCTGACCCCTGCGCTGGCAGCCCTGAGCTGTAGGAGAGGCGGGCTGGACCGACTCGAGCCCCACGGCTCTAGCCTCTGCCGTCATCTGGAGCACATAACGTGGCGTGCCCAGGTCTGGGGTGCTACTGGCACAGGGGCTAACAGACAGGAAATAACCAGGACAGTACTGCGATCTGGATTACATATTCATTGTGTAAAATGGAAGTCTCTGGAAAGAGAGGCTTCTAGAGTCCAAATGTAATTTGTTAGAACATGTGACTGGAATTTGACTAAACTGATTATAAACGATGACTGTCATTCATTTTCCAGTGCGAGTGCAGGTGAGGGGAACCGGCAGCATTCTTCCACAGAGCTGCAAGTTGAACTTGTATAAGGCCATATTTGTTGTCAGACTGCTCTAAAAAAGACATCATAAATGACGTATTACTTGATGGCCTCTCTTAAAAGGCTGAATACAAACTCCCCAAATCTGCTTTGGTCTTGAACTACAGAATCCAACTATCCATGTCACATGGTTTTGTTGTCTAGATCACAAACAGGCCTAACATAATTAATCAAGAAAATGACTCACTGGTGGCCGTGAATCAGTCATGGAGTGTCACTGTGAAAATGCACACATGCTACGTACTCATGCACACACAGGAGGGTAGACTGCATCACCACTTTGTTAGACTAAGTCTTATAATGAATGCTTGGCAAATACTATAAACAAGATTATATGATACATCACATTTTCTGTGTGAGAAAAGCTTGGAAAGAGTAGAAAGAAAACTACAATAATGATTCAAAGAGCTAAAAAAAAAAGGCAGATAAATGATAGAAGACTGAAATGTTTATTTAGTTTTAAGAAGAAAAGTTCCAAAAGTACCTAACTGCATATCAAGTACGTTATAAGATTGTAGAGTTTGATCATATATTTTAATCTTCAGAGAAGGGAACAAGGTAGACGTAATATAACAAGACACATTTAAAATATAAGTATGTGGACCATTCTTAATTATAAGAGGTACTAACAAGAACACTTGCCAAAAAAAAAGATTGGAAAATTTCCCTCCTTAGCTCACCTTGCAATTAGGATACACATTCAGCACACTAGAGCTTGCTGGATGAATGATGAGGTTTGCATTGTGCTAATAGTGTAGGATGCCTGGGGTGTGGTGACTAAAGAAGTAGTTGGCTGCCATATTGTGAATGACCATGGACCCCAAGCTGTGTGGTTTGAAAGTTATTCTGGAAGCAATGCAGAAAGTAGAAAATAGTTTTAAACTACAATTAAAAAAAAAAAAAAGTAAGTCATGAGGATGTAATACACTGCATGGTGACTATAGTTAAAAATACTGTACTGCATATTTGAAAGTTGCTAAGAGAGTACATCTTAAAAGTCCTCAACACAAGAAAAACAGAGACCAGTTTTTGTAACTGTCTATGGTGATGGGTGTTAACTGGACTTATTGTGGTGATTATTTTGCAAGGTATACAGACGCCAAATCATTATGTTGTACACCTGGAGTTAATATCATGTTATATGTTCATTACACCTCAGTTAAAAATATATGATCATAGGGGAAGAAAGAAAATAGTTTTAAACTAGAGAAGGACACCATTAGTTTTATTGTAGGACAGTAACTTTAGCAGAAAGATCTAGGTTTCATTAAGTTTATAGTATTTGCTAAGTGCTTAAACTCTGTAGAAGGCACTTTATCAGAGTTAAAAAGTCTATAAAAATATTGGGAAGGGATATAAATGAAAGCAGAATGTTATTCTTGCTTCAAAATTCTTAGGGTCCTCATCATAAATGAAAAGGGTTAAACTAGATAGATATACATTAAAGATCTCTTATAGCTTTAAATTCTCTGAATCTATGACTTTCAGGGATACACAAAGTTAGTATACCCAGGACTAGTCAGCTGAAATCTGCTGGTTTAAAATATGGAAATACTTACCATTTTTTGGTTAAATATCACTGTCCCTTTGTCTTCCAAAAAAGGTTTCTCTCCTCTGTAATACCATACCAAACAATTTAATCCGAAGAGATTTATTATGTAAGTATGAATGCCAAATAAAGAGAGCCTCAGAAAGTTTCTTCCTTTAAATTTAGGAGGTCTTCCCTACTCCTAGTCCAGACACAGTTAATTTGGACACAGACTAACTTTGCACTTAAAGAGACACAGCCTTAAGATCTCTACAAAATACCAGACTCCTTATGGGCCCAAAATTCTACCTGTATTGACAAGATAACTGAAGCTAAACTCACCAAGTTCCTATTGATTCGTCCAAACATTTCCCCAAACTTGTAGAACAGCATTTGAAACCAGAAGCAAAAGAAGGAATAAGACTTTCTTGAAGAACTTATAGACAAAGGACTCATCCCTTGCAGGAGCCCTTCAAAGTATTATTTTTCCTTCAACTCCACCTGAAACATATTTTATAGTTATGGGTTGAGGTTCTGCTTTGTTTAAAATCCATTTACACTTAATGGTCGATGCTTGTTCACCTTTACTTGGGAGAATCGGCTAGTACATGTGGACCACCATGCCATCACGATATAATGAGACTTCGTCTTTTCACAGGACCTGAAGGATCTCAGATTCACCAGTAATTCCATCCTAATCCAAAAATGTTGAGTATCTGTTGCAAAACTGAAGCTAACAAGTTCCAAAACTCACCTTCCACAAAGAGAACACGAAGGATCAAGAAAAAAATAATTTGTCAGCTGACTGTGAGACATGATATGCCTCAGGAGATAAATCTCTTAACTCTAATTGACCATAATTCATTGAAAGCTTCCCCAGGCAGGTAACTGAAAGACAATTCTGGAGAATTTTAGTTTTCTCCAGCTTTTTCAGACACTAGGTTCCCACTTTCCCCAAAATCATATTCTCTCCTCATGTTCCCAACATGAGACTGCATTTTGCAAAATAAAGTTGGCTCTCACAACTCCCTACTCTAGGTTTGCCTAACTCCATAAACCGTTCCCTCCGTGCATTCATAAACCATCTAATCAGGCTTATAATTAATTACAGTCTTTCTCTTGATCTATTAACAAAGTTTACCCCATCATTCCTCAAGGCTCAAGACGTGGCTGTAAAACCCAGGAAAGCTTCTGCTGACACAAATTTTGAGATCTTTCACAAATCTAATGATCCTCTGACTGAATACACTTTGAAACCTACTGAAAAACACTTATTTCATCCTAAGCCGGCTTACATTTCATGAATTATTATTCTAGTCTCCTTTATATATTACAATTCATCACTGTAACACATAAACATCAATCTCTCTTCTTCTCTTATCAAAATAAAAAGAAACAAGTAACTGCTTACCATCTGGCTCCCAGTTGTCTGTGCCCCCTATACACTTAGACGAAACTCCTTAGGAAAATCTAGACTTGACCCTGTTTACTGATGGATCACACTCATAAAGGCAGAAATGAGAAATTATTACTCTGGCTATTCCATTACAGATCTGACTTCATTATCAGAGTATAATTCCATAATGAGGGTAAATCAGCTCCATTGACAAAATTGATTGCCTTCAGTAGAAGTTTCCAACTAGCTAGAGAAAAAGAGTTGATTTATAAACACACTGTACACGTCTCTGGGTCTTCATAACACTGAGATGCTTTGAAAATAGGGATCCTCCCTAATCTCAGAAAGAACCGCAGAACAGTGGATAAACCAACAAACTTTTAGACACTATAATGCTGCAAAGGAAGTTTCCATTATAAAAGTACTTAAAATAGTTACTAAAAACTGGCTGATCTAAAGGCTAAGAGAACTCTCCCCCTGGCTCATTGTTATACTGTCCAGGCCATCCTTGCAAAGAGACTTGTGACATCCCCGCACCAAACCAAGTCTTCAGTGGAATTCAGAAATACTGTTACACAATGCCACAATTCAGTCTCGACATCAGATTAAAACATACAGTAAATGACCTGGACATAAACTACCTTAAAAGAATACTCAGTGTTCTTAGGATGGTCATCCGGATGAGGCAGAGGAGGTCACGTGGAACCTTGCTAAGATCCTACATGAGATCTTTCCATCACAGCAGGAACAAACTGGCTACTATTCTAAAGCAACACTGGTAGGTAATGTCAAGGAAAACCATGGCATCTGACTTTTATTCTATACCTTATCTGCCAACTGCACAATTCTCGCAAAGCTGTCAAGGTGGGAACTGGACAGAAGTCAAAACTGCAGGACCCATGTAAACATCTTCAAAAGGACTCCATGTTAGTACCCACGGAAGGGGAGCACAAACGTGCCCTCACTGTTGTCTGCTTGTTTTCAGGATGGGTTGCGTTCTTTCCCTCTTGAAGATATACATCTCTAAGAGGAGCAAAAATGCTACTGAGTTTCATGTTTCTCGCTTAGGGAATCCTAATACACCTTTAGAATTACTGTCATTGATACCTTCTACCAAGCACCACCACTTAAATATTCCACTGGCTATGCCAGGGGTTGGCAAACAATGACCCATGGGGCAAATCCAGTCTGCCGTTTTTAAAATAAAGTTTGAGCGGAACATACATTCATTTCATATTGTCTATTGCCACTTTAAATGCTAAGCAGCAGAGTTTACAGAGTAGTCACAAGAGAGATCACAGGGTCCACAAGCCAAAATTATTATCTGACTCTTTGTAAAAAAATATTTGCTGATCCCAGGTCTATACCATCCTAGATTTGCAGGCAAGTGGAATTAATTCTCATGTTAAACTGAGTCAAGTTTCCCAAACTGTTGAACTTCCCAGGCCCAATGCAATGCTTATAGCTATAGTTACAGAGGCATTCACTTAGTTGGTCGTTAATTAGCTCTCTATAAGTTAGAAGCGGCCAACTCGTCAGTCCAATAATACCACGCATGATCTCTGGCTCTGCTTTGTTACAAGAAAACATGGTCAAAGAGTGCAGGGAACTCATACAATAAACACAGTCTTATTAAAAGATAAGGGGAACTTTTACTCAACATCCAACTAGTCAACTAATCAACTCTTGCATAAGCCAAAACCTGGAGACTTGGTCTTTTGGAATAAACATCAAGATAAAAACAGCCTTTGAACCCTTTTGAAAGAACTTCATTAGCTACTCTGGACAACTAACACAGGGGTGAATCTTCAAGACATTGATTTCATAGATTTATGAATCTGAATTAAAGAGACAAATACCATCTTTAGACCACTGGAAGGCCAAATAGAGAGCTCAGCCTCAGACAGAAGACTGGCACTGTCTTTTACATTTTGAAAAAATCACTTGTGCTACTGTCTGGAAAGGAACTTGAAGGGAGGAGAAAGTAGGAAAAAGAAACGTATTAAATGGTTATTGCAACTTTCTGGATAAGAGACAATTATGTTTTGGCTACAAAAGAGGAAGAGCTACCAACTTCATTTTATAAAAGTTCTGTAACATTGATATGAAAACTGAACAAAGACAGTGCAGGAAAAGAAATAGATAGCTGAATGTTATTAATCATGTATAAGTTGGACATAAATTAGTACCAAATAGATTCCTGCAGATTATGAAAAAGTTCCTCATGTCCAGGTCGTATTTATACAAGGTATATAAAAACACTGAATGCCATTTATCACCTTAAAAGGTTAAAGGAAAAAATTTTATATGATCTTCTCAAAAGGTTTTCATACATTTGTTTATTTTCTGCTAAGACTTACACAGTAATTACAATAGGTCTTAAAAGTATCTAAATGCTTTTGAAATAGCTTTCATCTGCAGCTCTTCTCTGCTTTCTGTGTTAACATGTGAATACATGCTGATAGGTAAAATTCAAAAGACAAGACTATGATGTAAACTTTAAATTGTTGAAAGAGAGTTACAATTCCTGCCTTGTATAGCATTTTTTCCTGCCTCCTGCAGGCTGGAATGTAGTCTTCATGCTGAAGAATCAGCGTCTATGATGCAAATGACAAGAACATCCTGAGAGCTGCTAGAAGAGTAATATGGAAGAGATTCTTTTCCCTGGATATCTTTTTGGCTCAGAGCCATCTACTTGCCACAGACCATGTAACAATTTTTGGATGACTATGTGAGAGAAATATAAACTTCTTTTTTATTTGAGCCACTATGTTTTTTAGTCACTTCATTATATTAGCTTAGGTTTGTTTAGAAACTAGCTCCTGAACGTGGAATATTGCCACAACAAAGCCTGCGGTATTGACTTATTAGTTTTGGACTAAGCAGCAAGAAGACAGATGGTACAGCCTGGAAAACTGATTATATCGTGGCAAACATTTGACAAATCTCTGCCTGTGCTGACTCTGAATGCAAAATTCTGTGCAGACTGAGACTGTCTCTACAGGGCAAGCGTTTTTAAAATGTGAAAATATTGATAAGTTGACTGCTCCTTACTGCATTTAAGCAAGATGCTACAATGCAGGAAAGAATTAGCCAGTTTTCAAATAATAAGGACTATTTTTCTCCTATATAATTATTACAGAGGATGGGATGTAGTGTTCTAAGTCCATGGTGAGACAGAAAGCAGTAAGGACTCTACTAACGCTACCTGTGGCCCAAGTCAAAACGGACCGAGACTCCAGCAATTTGGGGAAAAGCCAACTGCAGCAATGCCTCCAAACAAGAAATAAAAGGGTTACTCAGAGGTTTTCCCAAGGGTCTCGCATTTCTTTTCTCTGTCAGACAGCAAGAACCAGCTCAGCAGCAGCAAGACTTAGCTTAAGATTTTGACACTTCATCCAGGTCAACCCATCCAGGAGGCCCCAGAGTAGGCACCAGTGAACTGAGGGTGAGGGGCACAGGCCAAACATGAAAGATAACCAAGGAAACAGCTTAAGGCTCAAAAATAATGAGCAGTCACCATGAGCTACCATTTCCCACCCAGGAGGACGGTGATAATCAAAAAGACAGATAACGTCAAGTGTCGGCAAAGACGGCAAGAAACTGCAAATGTCATGCATTACTGGCTGGAATACAAAATGGTAGAGACACCTAGGAAAACAGTTTGGCATTTCTTCAAAATGTTAAATATAGAGTTATGTATATATAGAGAGTATACTGTATATGTTCTAAGTATATGCCCAAGATAAACAAAAACATATCCACAAAATCTGGTACTTGATTGTTCATATCGGCATTATTCATAGTAGTCAAAAAGCAGAAACAACCCAAGTATCCATTAAGTGATGAACAGATAACTAAAATGCTTAACGTTCATACAATTGAATATTATTCAGCAAGAAAAAAGAAACAAGGGACTATTACATACTATAACATAGAGGAAGTTTGAAAACATTAAGGTAAGTGGAAAAAAAAAAGTTTCAAAAGATCACAAAATGAATGATTTTCATTTATATGAAATGCCAGAATAGACAAACAGAGAGAGACAGAAAACAGACAGCGGTCGCCCAGGGCTGCTGGTGCGTGGTGGTAGGAGAGGGCATGATGAGAATGGGAAGTGACAATCAGTGGATACAGGATGTCTTTTGGGGTGGTTAACTTGTTCTAAAGGTGATTTCAAGACAGTTGCAAAACTTTCTGAATATGCTAAAGACCACTAAATTACCTTCAAACAGTCTCAAGTGTTTAAAACACTTTAAATAGGTGAATTATTTGGTCTGAGAATTATATCTCAATGATGCTGTTAAAAATTATGACCAGGTAAGATGTTAGTTACAATTAATTTCATATGAGACTGACTGTGAATATATAGATGGGAACCTACGGGCTTGTTTTTGATTTGAAGGAAGAGTATTGCCAGAGAAATCACGAGCTTGGCCTGCAATGCCTGTGACTGCTCAACCCTTAAGGCGAACTCCAGGCTTCGAAACATGCACAGAAATCAGTTCGAAAGACAAGAAGCCCCAAAGAAGGCAGTCTCCAGCGGCCACTTCACATTCAAGATACGGTCTGTAAGAGAACAAAACCCGGGCTCACGAGGACGAGGATGGTCACGCAAGGGTGCAGAACCAGGGTCTAAATAAGGAACTTACTCGACTGCCCGGTCAGGGAGTCCTTACAATTCCTGCCCAGCGGGGCTTGTTTGATATGCATCACCCAGTGCCGTGGGTTTCCCATTCTTCCCTTTGCTGAATGGGGTTTTTACTGCTGTTAACCTGTTCCTACCCCAACATTCTTTCGTGTGTGTGTGTGCGTGCGCGTGCGCGTGTCTGTGTCCAGGCATGTAATGGGGAGAGAAGGGGCAGCTGACTTGTCTGTTAGTTTATATACCTCTGGACAATGGGGATCCATATGTGACCTTGCAGACAAGGCTGTTCTGCCCAGAAATGCTGGAATCTGAGCCTGGACACTGTAAGTGGACAGACTGGACTTTGTCTTTGGGTTGCCTCCCTTGTGGTGGGAAACGAGTGTGTACTCTGTGTGGATAAAAATAGTGTGTATGTTGAGATGGTATATATCCCCCTTCCATGCACTTGCATCCTGGGAAGACGTGAGGCGGGGTAAGGGAAATAAAAGGAATTGAATTAGATGGCTGTGGGCTGGGAACAGGCTAGTTGCTCAGGCTAACCAGGCTAAAACCAACGATCACAGAAACACTGATTATTCTAGTTTGATCACCCTGAACCCTCGACATGCTTGGAACACAGACCAACCCTCCATTCTGCAAAAGTGGCAGGCCCTGCAGGTCAGCCCCGGATGGAGAGGTGCGCACAGCATTAGCCGGCCACGATTCCGCCCCACTCTGTGCTCTGCCTTTAGATCGCTGATTTCTTTTACTTCCCTAGGGTGTTTTTTAGTTTCTAAGGAAGAAGTGATTGCCTCAGCAAACAGCTGTCCCTTTTCTTCTCCCTTTTCCATTTTTAATATCTCTGTTCCTCTGTACCTCCTATCACTTCTAGGTCAGGTGAGGTAAGTCACGTATTAACAGAAAAATTACCCATTTCACTGAAGTTTTCTAATTTATTTACTGAATTGAGTAAAGTGAGACCTTCTAACTCATTTGAAATTCTTTGAAATTTGTTTTAAATTCTCATTTCTTTTATGTATATATGCCATCTACTTCTTTTAAAATGTTATCTTTTTACATTTTTTTCCTTATTTTTTATTGAAGTGTAGTCGATTTACAACATTAGTTTCAGGTGTACAGCAAAGTGATTCAGCTATACATACACATATATACATACATATTTTTTCAAATGTCTATTTGAATTTCCTTTCAGTTGTTACTTTACCTTGTTTACTGAGATATTCCTTCTTTTCAAAATACTTAGCTGAATTGCTTTCCAAATATATTTTAAAAAGAAAATGACTTACCCCTCATGCGAGGAATCAGTTTTTAGAAGAAGGCTGATATGACATCTGAAGGAATGTTAATTGCTCGATCCCTCCACGCATGTACTATGTTAGACATGTAACGTAACGCAGGGAGGTAAGAAGTGAGCTTTCCTCCCCATGCGCACAGCGTATTTGGGCTTTAAGGAACCTAGGGCTGCACTTTTTCCTGTCTTGCCTTTTCAAGGACCTCATGCTGATTTCTTTCTGGTTATTCCTCACCGTGAAAGGAAGGCCTTTTTCGTGGCCAGGTCTTTGTTAAAAGGTGGGATGAGAAACAGGTCAGGGAGGGGAAGGAGCTGGGTCAGCAGAGAGCTCCAGTTTGGACCCAAAGTTTCCTGTTGCTTCCCTACCAGAGATGTACCAGGCATCCACGTGCAGCCAACCCAGGCTGGCAAGAAAACGCTGGGGCCCCGGGAGGTTGTGGGTTTGGGGTGATGGAGTGATTGGCAGATCTGATAGTCGCTTCTCTTGCTCTGATCAAAATCAGCGTCTGGAGAGCTGCTTGCCTTGTGCTTTTCTCAAACTCCCTGACACACTGTCCACCTGCCTTTGCCTCATTCATCCTTGTCTTACTTTTCACATCTACATGTCACACGGGAGTCAGGGAGGCTTCCCTCAAGCATCTTTCCAAGCAAGGAGTCACTGGGTGGGACCCTCAGAGTATGGAACACATTTTGAAGGGCTTCACATAATACAAATGATCTGTGTGTGTTACTGAGTTTATATTACACACAGTACACACCAACCCCATTTTCCACCACACTTTCCTCTCTTCTTCAAAAAGTGTGGCTCTTGGTTGTGATTGCTTTCCTGGTTCATCAGAAATAATAATTATTGTATTATTATAACATATAGTAAATGCTTACCTGGTGCCAGGGCAATCTTCTGAACGTTTACAAAACCCCTATGAGGTAAAGACATCATCATTCTCAGTTTAGAAGTGAGAACAATGAGACACAGAGAGATTAAGGAATCTGCCCAAGACGGCACAGCTAGTAAAAGGTAAATTCAGAAGTCGATCTCAGGCAGTCTGGCCGAGAGACCCTGCTTTTAACTGCTATACATTCTGCACAGTTCCACTCGTTGATTTGGGTTCATTTCAGATAGAAGATCAGGACATAGATGCCTTTACTTCAGATAATGTTACTGGAAGTCCTCTTCACATTTTAAAGAGTGACAGTGCTTTCAAATTTTCAAGGTCTTGGATAAGAAAGAACATATAAAATGTTCATAATTTCATTTCGTGATTATATTCCACTCATTTAAGCAATCCTGGGGGCTGAGTCTGAGGGTCAACTCTAGGCTATGAAACTATTGGGCTCTTTTTAAAAAAATATATCACAATAAAGAAGATACAAATTCAATTTTAGAGCTTAAAACAACCTAAAAGCCATGGAATGACTAAAATGTCTATTTTAGCAGAAAATGGAGATGTAATAAGTATAATTTTTAAATATTATGTGTAATTGAAGTCAGAGGCAAAGAAAACTCATTATATCAAGCGGGAAATCCCACCTAAAATGAAAGTGGATGGAGATGTTTCTGAGGACAATGGAAGAGCTGCCCAGAGAGGAAACGTGAGGAATGAACGGTCAGAGGGAGTTCGATTACTCCAGACGGAAAATCTTGTTTAAGAGCGAGTAATGGCTGAGAAGAAAACAAACTTCAGAGAATCGCAAGCAGTGAGTTTTATTTTTGGCTTGCTTAAGTACGGAATGGAAAATTGTAAATTTGTTCAATGAAGTCTTGTATACATGTGCTACTGGACAGTGTGCTACAGGTGGCTGAGGGACGGTTGCCTGCAAATTTCTCCGAAGTCTTCACGTGTTCTCAGTAGGAAGAAAAAACACATCTGAGGACTGGGCCAGTGGTCTCACCATTCGGCTGCCGTGGTAAGGGACACAGTCATTCTATTCCAAATGCCCCCGGAAAGGATGGGTAAGACTCAGGGGTGGTCTGCTTTAAGAGAAAGAACCAAGTGGGGGCAAGGTGTGCATGAAGGACAGGTGGAACCCAATCAAGGGCAAAGCAAGTGACCCAGTCTTGAGTCTATCAGCAGTACACATCAGCAGCTCAGTGTCCTCACGGTGTCCAGTGATGCAGGAAAAAGGAAGCTGCCACAGAGGCCAATAATGATCCAGAGGACAGAACGAACCACAAGATGAGGAACAACTACAGAAAGTAATGAAACCCATTCATAACCTAGCAGTAGAAAATGAAAGAATTATTAACCATTGTGCAGTCTTAGAAGATTCTCTCCTTTTCTTACGAGACTATTCAAATGATGGGTGAATGAGAAGTCTGGTCATCTAAGGTTAAATCTTTTCAAGTTAGTTAAGAGATAAAAGTATCTCAGAGGTAAAAGTAATTGACCTTCTAAAAAGCTACAATAGGCTGTGAGATAGGAAGGGCTGAGAGTCAGTCTCTTGTCTCCTGGTAGACCTGGTCCAGAACAGGCAGTGTCTTAGTTTGTCCTGTCTGCCAATGACCAATGACCAATCACCAGGTTAGCTTATTAAAAAAAAAAAAAAACCCAAAAACTGACACTCAGTGTCCACAGTCCTGGAGGCTGGGAAGTTTAAGATCAAGGCGCCGACGTGTCTGTGTTCTGGTGAGAGCCCCTCTCCTCCTGGTTCACAGATGGCACCTGCTGCAACTTCCTGCTGGAAGGGGCAAGGATTCCTTTGCAGCCTGTTATAAGGCACTAATCTCACTCATAAGGGCTCTGCCTTCATGACATAAGTACCTCTGAAAGGCCGCTTTTCCTGACACTGACATCTACGGGGGTTAGAATTTCAAGATGTGAATTTGGGAGGGACGCAAACATTCAGACCGCAGTGGTCAGCTCTATACCAAATTTTCTCATTTCTAATGCCTGTAGAGAATAGCTAAAGTCATAACATCAAGATATTAAAATTTTACGAAAATGTTGTCATTGTCCCTTAGCAGTATATATGACTTGTCTTTGTCAAGGAGAACGGCCACTTCCATTTGCTGAGCACAGAAGTATAAGGCCCTGTGTTGCATGTATTTAAGTAGATGTTTGATTTTAGTTTGATGGCAGGCTACACAGTACATGCTATTCTCTTCTTTACAGAAAAGAAATTGAGTTTCAGGGAACTACAAAAACTGACCGCAGAGTAAGTGAAGCATTTAACAGTATGTATTTGGAAATAGTAAAGCTTTAGAATTATATGTTACTTGAATAAAAATAAAACTGTTTATTTCAAATGGAAAGAGTATTTTTCTTCATATTTTCCCCAAGGAGAGCAACTCACTTTTACAGTCTTCCAACTCAGAGAACATCGTCAAAACCAGTAAAAAATTTCCAATATCAAAACTCTATTAAAATTAGTGGGTTATAAAACTACATTTTAAACCCTTATATAAAGTTTACTATAACAAATATATGCATTACAGAAATAAAATAACCATTCCCAGACATATACACATACATTCATAAACATACTTGATGTCCTATATTTTCTCAACTGTCAAAGACTCAGGTGAAGCTGTTCTCTAGTTTTTAGGTTGACATCTTAAGTCAGGTCAGTTAAAGTCATAAAATAGTATAATCTTGCCAACAAGACTGTGGAGATAACTGTTGTTCTTATTTTATATACTGTTATTTATTAGCTATTTTTCCCAAGGATGCCCAGCTAAACAAAAGTGAGATGGAAACAGATCCCAAACCAAGTTTTGCAAGTCAGCATTACAATCGCAGATCTCCAAAATAAAGAGTTGTGGTCTATAGTCAACAACATGCAGGGCTTAATTGTATTGGCTTGGACTGAATTCACATCTCATCTTGGATTTGATTTGTATCTTTGGGTAAAATATTTAGTCAATCTAAGTGGACCACCTCTAAAATAGGAACCCAGTCTGGCGCACTTAAGGTTGCAGGCAGTATCAAAAGTGATAACGCAAAGTGCAGGCATTTGCACGTACCAAAAAGGGCTTAAAAGGTTGTTAATGTTTTATTATTATTTAGATATCATTTCTGAAGTGATAATTCAGTTTTCCATTTGGAAACATAGACAATGTTTCCAAGGGGGGAATGTCAAAGGAAAGATAATATTTTTTGAATGAACTGAAAAACTTACAGCTCTATGGATAAGAACAGAGAACTCAAGCCCTAAGAGGGCAGGTCTGGTGCCTGTTTTGCTAATTATATCTCTTTTCATTGTTTCCCATGGTACCTAGAACTTTGTAAGCCCTCAGGAAAGACCTGTTATTAAATTGATTGTTTTATCTTATGAAAAAGCAGAAAAACAGAAACTACCCTTGTGAGTAAACTATGTGATAGATACACGTATTTAGGAATGCAATCACTGCTTTCTCGTTCAGGGCTTTATTAAGTCAATGTTGAAGGCGAATTAAACAATAATAACTTCATTAGAAATCTTAAAGGAATTTTAATCTATGGCATTCTTTTCCTAAGAATAGTAATCGGCTAATTAAAGAAAGCTGAATTCAGGCATGGCTATGCTCCGACCTCAGCTAACTCTGAGGTCTTTCAATGCTAATTTTTAACATCCTAAATACTACCTTTCTTGATATTAATTTATAAAAACATTGTAGGTTCTTTAAAAAATTTAAAAGGGGATAATGTCTTTTTAAGCTAAAAGCAAAGTATATCCTTCTCAAGTATGATAGATACCTGGAAGCTATTCACAGGTGCATTTTATCATGTAAAAATTAAAATTTTATTACTAACTCATTTAGAAAAATCTACTGAAATAAGTTGAAAAAGACAGAGGACCAAGTGGGAAAATTTTTTGTCATAATATAAGGAAAGGGACTTCTTCCTGTTGTTGATTTAGCCCCCAAGGAATTTTATTTCTAGGAATTTTCCATACAAATAGCCTAACAATTCGTAGAGATTATTCGTAGCACTTCTGTAAAGGAATTAGCCTCGAAACAGGACTAATTAGAGAAATCATGTTATCTTTATCCCATATTATACTTAGTATAGTCATTAAAATAAATGTTTTAGTTGTGGAAAAATTTGTAAATTATGTCAAGGGAAAAGAGAGTTTCTAAACATTATTTACAATGTGGTTGTCTTAGCAGGTCTGCAGGATATAGAAGCAAACAAACATACCCCTGGGTGAGCAGTTTGAAATCAGGATAGAGGATTTGTAATATTTATGCAATACCTACTTGTAGCGTCAATATTTTTTCACAAAAGACAGTTATTATTTCCACGTATTTTTTTAAAGATGAAAACCATTTGTCATATTAAACGGGAAAACGGTATCTTATTTTTTAAAGTTTTGTAATTTCTTTTGTAATTTTGAAGTGATGCTTCTTTACCTCTTTTAGCCACAAGCAAGCTTAACAAAGGTTTAATCTCAAGACATCCTGAAAGCAGATTTACTATTCTGTGTTCACAAAGTAGCCTGAAAATGGTGCAGTTATTTACAGTAACAATTATTTATGACATTCAATATAAAAATTTTTTCAAGGGGAATAAGTTTTCTTAAGTAAAAAACTAATTTGGAGTACATTCTCTATTACCTGCCAGAAATGTGAAATTTGGTACTTTCTCTCTTCAAAGGAAGATCTGAGATTTTTTGAAAACACAGCAAAGAGCCTAATAGAACATCTTCCCTTTGTCTTTAACTGAGTGGACCGTTAATTTGTTCAGAAATGTATTGATTTTTCTTTGTGTAATAGAAACAAATAATCACTGCAGCTTTAAAAATCATTATCTATATTTTGATTAAAAAGTAGCCACAGTTAGTATTTCTTATGTATTAAAAACATTCTTGTAAATACACTGTAACACTTGACATCAATACTTCCAAAACCTTTTTACTGTTTTGCTTAGCTACTTTGTAGCTTTATGAAAAAAATTAATTTTGCAAGTGAAATTACACTTCAAATATGTTAATTTAAGTACAGTGATAAACTTTTTAACACACCTTCTCTAAAATGTCCAACATAAAATGATTAGTAGACACCATCTTTCAAGTTAGTACACAGCAGCACAATGTATTACACCATAACATCAAATAGACTTCAAGAACTCCAGAACAAGATAAAGAAAATATATATATACACATATGTATGTGTGTGTGTGTGTATATATGTATATAGAGTCAATGACTTAGAAAAAGCATTAAACGTGTTTGCTGTTTTGAAGGTTTTGAACCCAAGCAACGTTTTAATTTAAACGTTTAAGATAAGCTGAAAGTGTAATAGCCAATGTTACTGCTTCATGTTCGCAGCTCAGCCCTCTAATTACCTAGCCTCAGGCAGTCAGCCCTCTGTGCCTTTAGAAAGATGAGAAATGGGGCCAGATTCCAATTGCCTTCTCTTCACTTGTCTTACTTGCTTGGAACTCCTTTTGAAGTTAAGAAGGAATAAGAATCTGGCCCTTTGTTTCTGAGTGGATAGTTAATCCCCTTTAAATAAACTCCTCTGATCAACCCCCTTCTAATTAGGGTTGGACCTTTTCTCCTGCTTCAGAACTTTTCTGTGGGACTTAGAAGGTCTGGTGAATATTATACACTAAGAATAAACACACCGTGTTGATGTAATTGGCATTACAAAACAGCTCTTCCAATTAACATACCATTTTCTTTATTTTTTTAAAGTGGTCCTTCAACAGGATATTTTGAGATAAACTACAGAAAACTTCAAGATCATTTTATTTTATGACTATGTTTCTTTCCTCCTTATGTGAATGAAGTCCCATCTCTGAAAAGGCACAGACTCCTTTAATTACCCCAATGGGAAATTAAGAGCAATAGTCTTAAATTTGGTTGGTAGATTTACTGGATGTGGCCCAAGTCCAATTAGATGAGTTCCAACTTGATCTGATCCAAAGGTTAATTCTATCAAAAATGTTTATATGTAGAGTAGAATGTCCACACTTTTTAAAAGGGAGGATAGGTTTATGGTTAGGCAATTAGACAAGACTTTACAATGTAATTTTTTAAGCATATGAATTAATATCTGATGAAAGGTATTTTGGCCCTGGATCTAGAGTCATGAGTTCTAAATCTAGATTTATTAATTAGCTCAGCTCTCCAGATGGAAAGTCTGTGCTATAATTATCTTCCACTCAATTAATTTGTTCAATATATACTTATGAAGTCAACCGAGAGGAGGAGTTCAGTAAATGGTAAGATGTTCCCCATCACCCTTGTCAGTGTGGGCCCTTTCTCCTCACTCCCATTCACAACTTCATTATCACTTTTTAATAGATTGATCACAACAAACTCCACTTGCTTATTTTTCTAAATGCATCAAAATACTGTGAGCTCCTTAAATGCAGGGAGTATGGCTTGTCTCATTTTAGTATATGAGCCCCTGGAACAAAGATTTAATATACTCTTGTTGATCTGAATAAAATTAGATTTGCTGATCGTCAAAGTTGCTAACTACTCTTTTTGTTTCCCCTGCAACTGTTCTCTCTTCTTTCCAGCCAGCAGAACACCACTGTACCTAGCCTCGGGGTCCAAGACAACTATGGTGGCATCACTGGCAGTAAGACAGAACTCAAACCCATTTCTTGCAGTGAAATATAAGGGGAAGTCTCCTGGAAATAGATTCCTGGGAAAGATAAAAGGCCAGAGTGAAGTCAAGAGAACATCCCCACGTTCTTTTTTCCCTGATGGAGATGCTACCATGCAAGAATGTCATCATCACTGAAATACAAAGATGGGCTAACCAGAAAGCTATAAAAATAAAAACAAAAGCAAAAACAAAAACAGAAAACTGGGTCCTCATTTACTAATTGCACAAACAAATCAGCATCATAATACCTGCAAATAATGACAATTTTACTTCTTCCTTTCGGATTCGGACGCCTTGCTTAACGGCTCTAGCTAGGACTTCCAGCACTATATTGAACGACAGTGGTGAGAATGGGCATCCTCATCTTGCTTCTGATCTTAGAGGCAGAAAAATCAACACGGAAATGTTGGAAGTGAACCATACTTTTGACCAAATGGACTTAACAGACATACATAGAATGTTCCATCCAACAGCAACAGAATACACACTCCTCTCAAGTGTACACAGAACATTTTCCAGAATAGATATGATGATACAAAACAAGTCTTAGCAAAATTAAGATGACTGAAATTATACCAACTCTTTTCTCACCACAGTGGTATGAAAGTATAAATCAACAAAAAGAGGAAAGATGGAAAATCTACAAATATGTAGAAACTAAATAGCACACTTCTGGACAACCAATGGGTCAAAGAAGAAATCAAAAGGGAAATTTTCTTTAAATTTCAAAGCAGATGAAAATGGAAACACAATTCACCAAATCCTATGGCATGCTATAAAAGCAGCTTTGAAAGGAAAGCTTATACCAACAAATGAATATATTAAGAAAGTCGAAAGATCTCAAATAGCCTAACTTTACATCTTAAGGAAGCATAAAAAGAAGAACAAATTAAGTTCAAGCTTAGCAGAAGGAAGGAAATAATAAAGATCAGAGCAAAAATAAATGTAATAGAGACTAGAAAAAAATAGGAAGAATCAATAAAACTAAGAACAGAGGAAAACATAAAACTGACAAAACTTTAGCTAGACTAAGAAAAATAGAGAGGAATCAAATAAAATAAGAAATGAAGAGACATTACAACTGATACTACATAAATATACAGGATTATAGGAGACTACTACGAATCATTAAATGCCAGGAAATTATACAACCAGGAAGAAATGGATAAAATCATAGAAACACAACCTACTAAGATTGAATCAGAAAAAAAAAAAAAAAACCCAGAAAATCTGAATAGACCAATAATGAATAAAGAGATTTGATGAGTAATCCAAAACCTCCTGACACAGAAACCCTGAGAAGCAGATGGCTTCACTGGCAAATTCTACCAAACATTTAAAGAAGAAATAATACCAACCCTCTCAAAATCTGCCAAAAAAATCGAAGAGGATGCAACACTTTCAAATGCATTCTATGAGGCCAGCATTATTCTGCTACCAAAGCCAGGTAAGGACTGCACAAGAAAAGAAAGCCATAAACCAATATCCCTGATGAAAATAGATGAGAAAATTCTCAACAAAAAATTAACAAACTGAATTCCAGAACGCATTAAAGGGATCACACACCATGATGAGTAGGATTTTTCCCACATGATGGTTCAACACGTGCAAATCAAGACGTGCGACATACCACAATAATAGAATAAAAGATTAAAAGTACATGATTATCTCAATAGATGCAGGAAAAGCATATGACAAAATACAACATCCTTTCAGGATAAAAACCCTCAACAAATTGGGTAGAGAAAGAAAACACCTCAACGTAATGAAGACCTTACGTGACAAAACCACAGTCAACGTTACACTCAGTGGTGAAAAACAGAATCAAGGAGTTATAAAAGCTGAAGAAAAGCTTTCAAGACCTGAGTGACTTACCCAAGATGACCTCCTTACTTACTTCCAGAAATGGAGCAAACGTCTGGGTTTCTACATATCTGCTTCATTAGTCTCCTCTTCCCACTCTCCTGCTTAAATATTGTCTCCATGCAGAAGGAAGTTTTCAAGATAACACTACTCAAAGGAGCCATTTCCTGCTGCAAGGACGCTTGACCTAGACAGGGATTTTAACATTACTCCCAGTTGCATGGAATCATCTACTTTGACCATATTTCGTCCTTGTTTGAAAACTTAATGATTCGCTATGTTGTAAAGAAACAACCCCAAAACATTCATTTGGCACCGTCTCCTCATTTTCAAACTATATCCTATTCTCCCCATTATTCCTTACTCGTAACTGTCTTTCTAACTAATTTAATTTACCCATCGTCCTCTAAACGTGCCTTGTGTTTACCTTCTTTTCATTCCTATACCCGTGCCAGTCTTTCTTCAGGAAGATCCAGTGATAGCATGCAAGTCATCCATAAACACTTTAGCTTTTTCAAACTTTCCAAAAGTCTAAGAATACCATACTGATTACTAACAAAGTCCAAAGTCTATTAGCCAAGTGGTCCTGCTAATGCTGGACCTTAGCATTAAGTAAACGGATTTACCTGGTCACGTTTATTATTGGACCAGGGTCCGCTGTTATGAAAGGAGTAGCTCCCTGCACAACTTACACATGAACAGGAAGTGGAGAACTCATTCCCTATGAGCAGGCTCGCTTCTAAGAGGAAGGAGTCTGTGAGAAGCGAGTTTAGAATGAGTAGTAAATAAGCCAAATAAGATCTCTGCTGCACAGTATAATGAGTACAGACAACACTGTACTGCAGTTACATAATGTGATAAATATTACTACATGGGAATCATATGACAACATATACGAAGCTCAAAGTGACATACAAAGTGAGCCACATCAAATGTGTCCAGTCAAAGAAAAACAGAAGAGGTGAAAACCTCGGTTGTTAGCATCAGCAGAGCACTGTGCACGTGCAGGGAAACATCAGGAGAGACGAGTAAGCACCACCCTCACCACGAATATGTTATTAGATGTCTAACGTACTTATTCTAACACTCAACTCTCATCAACTGTGAAACTTTATCAAATCTTCTTACCCAGTTATGAAAAACATACAGTCATTTTTGTTTATAAATTAGGTAACAAGTTGGAATTTCTCTGATTAAGCTGGAAGCCATGCTTCAAGTGTGCAATTAAAACACAGTTTTGGATAACATTGACCTGAGACGTCTACACCTGGGAGAAGAGCAGTTCTCTGGCTTCAACCCTGACAGGCAGATTATGATTCAGTGAGTGTTCTTGAAAATGGCTGTTATCCTTACATGGAGCACAGAATGCATACACATCCTTTCAAAGGATGTATTTCCAACATTTAAATCCAGGTCTCTTTATACAAATGGCAAATATAAGTTTTGCTGCTTATGGTACCCATTTAAATTGTTGTTGTGAAATAAGAATGATAAAGAAACTTTGAACAGAAGAAGGATAAAGAGTTGATACTTAGAACAAAGAGAGACTACAGCAACACTTGGGTTTTATGAAAATTATTCAGTACAGTCACAATGAACATCTGAACATGAATTGAATTATAATCTTCACTTTGTATAATTAAAAATACTAATATTTCACAAATAAACTCTTTACTATATGCTATATGAGTGTGCAACATACATTTATACTCAAGGTTATGTACATCCAACCAAGATTAATATTATTTATAAGACTACTTTCTTAAAAACATTTTTTATTGAGTTATAGTCATTTTATAATATTGTGTCAAATTCCAGTGTAGAGCACAATTTTTCAGTTATACATGACAATTCGTATATTCATTGTCACATTTTTTTTTCTCTGTGAGCTACCACAAGAGCTTGTGTATAGTTCCCTATGCTATACAGTATAATCTTGTTTATCTATTCTGTATATGCCGGTCAGTATCTACAAATTTTGAAACCCTAGTCTGTCCCTTCCCACTCCCCACCCCCTTGGCAACCATAAATTTGTATTCTATGTCTATGAGTCTGTTTCTGTTTTGTATTTATGTTCTTTTTGTTTGTTTGTTTTAGATTCCACATATGAGCGATCTCATATGGTATTTTTCTTTCTCTTTCTGGCTTACTTCACTTAGAATGACATTCCCCAGGAGCATCCATGTTGCTGCAAATGGCGCTATGTTGTCATTTTTTATAGCTAAATAGTATTCCATTGTTTAAATATACCACAACTTCTTTATCCAGTCATCTGTTGATGGACATTTAGGCTGTTTCCTTGTCTTGCCTATTGTAAATTATGAGACTACTTTTAACTCTAAAGATAAATTTTTGTCTTATGGAATGACTTTAAAATCTAAAACAGTATAAAAACTTTATGAATATAAAACTTAAAAATTTTATTTTACAATAGAAAACATTCAGTTAATTATGGTGGCTGATTAAGAAAGCTGTAGTATATGTGAAGCAAAGGCATTAAAAGGTTATCGTGTGTGTGTCTGTGCACGCACGTGTGCGCACGTGTGCTCTTGGGCATTGCTCTACTTGTATAAGATGAAAAGTACATGTAAGATGTAAGAGAGAGATGATATCCTGTCTCTCCTTTATCTAAATTATCCACATTTCTATCAGTGTTGATCATAACACTGATGAATATCATAATTTTTGCAATTTTAATTATCCCAAAACACGTTGGTATTCAAAAAAATTTAGACTACATGCATATCTATAATCCCCTGCTCTTACATACACATATTTAAAAACATGGATGAAAACTCACAGAAACAACATGTAGTGTACAGACACATCTAAATCTTAAACATTAAGTCAACAGGACATCAGATGAGGAAAAGCACTCCGAGAAACGTGAGTGGCACATACGATAGCTGTGGGATAGAAGGTGGGTGGCAGGTGTGGGGCATGTGGTACATGATTAGTGCCTTTATATACAGTGTACTTTTCTTCAAATTTTTCTTGTAGAAAGTAGTGAATTTGACTCCTGGTGGTATAGACAATGTCTTATTCACCTTTGTATCTCTGACCCCAGCACATCATGTAATAGACACTTCATGCTCAAGAAGTGTTTCAAAATTATTTTAAAAATCTTACTGTGAATCAGTTAGCTTCTACTAAACCTGAAATCCTGTCTGACATTAAAAAAAATACATCTAATGTTCTCTCCATGATCAACTTTTTACAAAAGTACTAGAAAATAGAGCTCTTGATTATATTTGGAGCTCACATTTGCCATGTAAAACAGTAACAAAATAATAAACGATTTAAAATCAGTCTTTTTATTCGTTAATAATACAGCATAAGAAATCACAATAAATATCAGTGTTAAATTTGGTGTGCATTATTGTATTTTTTATCTACTCACTACTTAATTTTCATTTTAAAAAATATTAATCGTTGTAGTAAGGCCTGGATGAACTGCAGTGAAATAAAATTAAAATCAAAGACAATGTTTGATTCTCTGTCCAGATTTCAGAAATCAAAGCTCTCAATTTTAACTAAAACAGCAGCTGTGGATGTTTTGAAGTTGACCAGTTTAAGTACCCGGGGATCATCTTGCCAGAAATTCTCTTTTTGCTAACATGTGACTTATATTCTCTCCAAGGTGGGCTAAGGTTTTTGAGTCTTAAGAAAAAAAAAAAAGAAAGAAAAAGAAAAAGAAAGAAAGAGGGAAAAGAGATTACTTTTAACAAATTGATGGCCTAACTTGAGAGAACTGTTTTTTGTCTTAAATATGAAACAGTCTTTCAGAGGTGAGAAATAACAAGTCCTAAATCTCATTTTGTTCTTTGAGAAGGACTGGTAATTGTATAGCTTTTTTTTTTTTTTAAGGTAAATTAACTTAAATGTAAATTTTGCAGTGATTTCCTAGTGTGTTTTCAAGAATTTTGTTGGCAAATGATTTCCCTAAGAGCAGACTGAATAGAATGATGGTTTTAATCAAGTAAATGTTTTCCTTTTAAAGAACCAATCAGCCCTTAAGCAGATTACATGGTCTTACCACACAGAAATACAAATAAAATATTAAAATAATCTTAGTATAAATTCTTGAGATTTGCATGTTTTCACGTTAGATTTTAGAACTTAGAAAAGTTCAAATTAGTCTCCTGATCTGTTAATGGTTCAGTATAATCCACCTAAAGACATCCCTAAATAATTTCTTACATAGTGTCTAGGAGATCGTAGGAGCTCAAGTGATGCTTTCATCCCCTTCAGGTACACACTGTGCACTTAGATCAAAATGGGGAGGCTGGCAACAGCATTCGCGTTCGTATTTCCCCACAGGATAAAGATCAGATGACTTTAATAGCTAGACGGACAACTTGTATTTATTTTATTTATTAAGCACATTTTCAGTTGTGATTCCTCATTCTTTCTCTTTCTAAAAGAAGAGAAAATAATACAGGTTGCTCCTTAAGCTATTAGTCAAGTGACCTACTTTCAGGCGTCCCTCTCCTGAGCTGGGCCAACTCTGATTTTTCCCAGATGACCGTACTCTCTTTTATTCCCATACAGGCATTCTTAAAAGGAAATTGTGGAGTTCCTCCAAAATCTGTGGTCAGAAAACAAATATTCTGAACTAGTCCCCTTCCCAGCCTGCTGCAGCTATCAGCAACACCACCAAGAGTCCTTTTTGAAAGAGAATCTTTGAAAGGCCATTAAGAGAAGTAAAAACAGTTTAATCACCCACCATTCCCCTTCCTGAGACAGCCAATTGTACACAATTCACGTACTTTTGAGTATTTAGGTCTATGCCTTACCTTTAGAAATCCAGGTTTGTTGCTGGTGACAATCGTTATCACTATTTAATGATAAAGTTAGTATCACCCAAATTATGTAGGAATGGAAAAATCTATTTTAGAATGAATAAACTACATCATTTATAGGAAATAAAACCCATAACTTTTCCCAAGTAGGAGAGGAAAGAACATGAAGGTCATTAAACTTCCGGTGGATTTGACATTAGCATGAAGACGGCAGGTCTTGGGAAATCCTTCTTGTGAGATAAAAGAAAAAGTGGAAGCAGAAAGAAGCTATGGGTTTTTTTTTTTTTTCCCCTAATTAAAAGTCTCTGGGCAAACTGCCTAACACACAAACTGAATATTATACATACTCATGTATAAAATACAATATAACTAATTACTTCTTCCTTTCCTCTTATTATTTTATATAGCAAAGTGATGGTAATTAACATTATAACTTGCTGTTTGCATTAGAGAGCACTGAGGTGAGACTGGGACTAAACTGAGGAGGAATTAACGCTGGGGATAGGTGTCAGGACAGCCATCTGAAGATGGATGCAAAGACCAGTGAGATTTTTCTACCTCTCCTTTCTGAGTAGGTGCTAAGAGCATCTTTGTATAAGGATAGTTGTTAGTTGCTTTATATTGAGTGGGAACGTACATTTGTTGTTTGGTAAGGTCAGATATGTTTAGAAAAGTGTGTATGAATGAGTAACTTTCATTAAATTATTTTGCGAGTGTATCTACAATGTCATTATTTTCATACTATATCACCATAAGCTTTCCCAATATTTTCCCACCCTTTTCAAGAAAATTTAAAAATATGACTCTTCCTAACCACTTACATTCAATACGGTTCTTCCATTACTGGTGTTGATAATCTTAAATTTCTGTCACAGTAATTTGCAAAGGTGAGCCTGTATCTGCTTTGCGAACGTGTGGAGACTGATGTCTCTAGAGAAGTCTAACACTCATCACTGTCCCCTAGCAGTGACACTGGAATAAAAGACCCAGAAAGTGCCTGACAGTGCAGCTAGTTACGTCCCTTTGAGGATAACTGATAGCCCATTTCTGGGCACTGGTGGAGATATATCTCACCACCAAGGGACAAGAAAATGTTCTGAGAACTGAAATAACTGTAATGCTATAGATAACGTTAGAAAGATAGTCCAATAAGACTAGGACCTTGGATATGAGGGCGATCTGGCTGCGACATCTGTCACCCCACTGACCACCAGGGTTGATTTCGCTGATCTGGCTGGCTAGGTGAGTGTCCCCTTCCTCCCTCACTGCTCCATGTGCATACTTCACCAAGCTGCGCACTCGGGCAAAGAGGACTACTATCCCCGATAGAGGAGGACCGTCCTTCTCAGTCAAGGGTATGTGAGTAGCTGTGCTCCCCTGCTGGCACCTCCAAACAAGCTCTCAAGACAAGGGCCATCCAGCAGAGTTTACTGATAAAATGAAAATGGTATATACAGGAATGTGCTCCCGACTGGGGCGCTGGTGTGTGGAGGTGGGGGTTGGAGGAGAGCTGGTTAGGGACATCACTGTATCCACTACCAGGTTGATGACAGAATCCCTAGAATTGTCAGCTCAGAAACCCTAAGACTTTCCTCCTGCAAAACAAAGTACATGACATTTTCTGGTGCATAATGGACATTCCTGAATTTAGGAACATAATACAGTTTGGAAATGTGCCAATATTTTCTTTGTATTTGATAAAAACCTTGGTTGATGAGGGCAAGTGTGAGGCTACATATTGGACAGAATTGAGGGCAGTATATCTGACAGTTCAAAAACACCTGGGGTCTTACCTACAAAAAATTTTTGTATTTTTATGGACTCACGAGTAACCTCCAATTGCCTTGCTATGTGGTCAGGCAAGTGCATCGTAGATGACAATGTACAATGTACAATGAATAAGTTACCTGTATGGGGAATGCAGTTAAGGAAATGCTACAGGAATTCCCAGAGAGAATTAAATTGAATCCATGTAGTTATTCAACAGGAAAATTCAACTACTGGGTCAGAGAAGACTGGAGTGCAAAAAACTGACACCTGTGTTTCAATCTTAGATGTAGCTACATGTATATTTCAGACAAGTGAACCAGGATGTGCTCATACCGTGAAATATTGTGTGAAACGACTACGTATTTATCACATTATGGAGCTGCTGATGTGGTAAAAGACAGTACAAAACACTAACGGGAAATAAAAATATGTCAGATTTCCCAGAGATGATGACTGCAAATAGCTGGTAGACAGGCAGTGTAGGACCCTTTCCTGTAGTGGCTTCAAATGGATTCTGACTTAAACAGGCAGGTATTCTCTTTGGGGCTTCACTTATCCCATAAAGGAAACAAGAGCTAAGAAGTCCCTAAAAATTTGGGGATGGAACGTTTAGCAGTTTTGTCGCAGGCAACGTTTCATTCAACAGAGGTAAACATTTCATTAAAAAGCATAACATCATATAGATTTATGTCTCTTTTCATACTCAAAATAATGGTTTGAGAATGATAATGGTTAATTATGAGTAAGATTAATAAAAATGGGGGTGGTAGGGATGTGAAGGGCTGGGTGGCTTGACTGGATGAACGCACAGGACGTGTGAATAGAGCAGCAGGAGCAAAGGGAGCAGCTGTGTTGAGGTTTCTGGGGTACAGAAGTGGGGATGAGTGGTAGAGGATGATACAGCCACCAACTATTTTTCTCAACTTGTATATCCTTGTCCTTGTCTTGTCATGGTCTGGTGCACTGCGTCTGGGACTGCACTTGTAAGGCACTACAAGGGAGACACTGCTCAACTAATTTAATTCCTCTGAATTTGTGCAAATTCCTAATGGAATGATGTCTGGATAGTGTCTTCACTTTGTGTGGTTAAACTAAGATTGACTATAAGTGCAGCCCCATTGTCTAATTATTGAAGTAGCCCCATTCCATTCTTTTAATCTGGGTCTTGACAAAAAGCAAACTCTAAGGAAGCTTTATCCGTCCTGTGGGTCGGCAGGTGCCTGAGGAAGACATCCTACCCAGGGTGGCTGAGCCTGCATTAAGACAGGTGACAAGTGAAATTTTAAACATAACAAATAGGAAATTCTGGCAGAAGAAAAATTATCATTTAAATTGGTGATGATGTTTTAAAGACAGATGAGAAGAGTAATTTTCTTAGCTATTTCTTTTAGATATAGTGCCAATTCATGGCCACTGCTGGAAGAAGTCCCTGGACTTGTTTCCTACTGAGAAGGGTACTTGAATGAAGGTGACTTCAAGATTTACCCAAGAAGTTTCTTTGAATGGTTTAAAGGAAGGACATCAATCAGCATGTCCTGATAATGATGATGATGCTAGCTGAAGACCAACCTGAGTAATAGTTTGGAATTCGCATTTAAGTGGTGTGTTTTCTGTGCGCACTAAAATGGACACATTGCTCCTGGCAGCTGATGTATTGTGCTGCCTTGAGTCAGGATCTTGCTTATTAAGCTAACTACCTAGAGTATGAAAGGCAGAACGTCACGCGTATCCGCTCTGCATACTTAAAAAACACCCAAAATGTTACTAGGTGTGAATGTATATGGGATGCTACACAAAAGGGAGCTCAAGGAATTAGATATGTGAAATAACGACTACTGCCAGGATAGAGCAGTCACACACCGTTGGTGATTTGCCCCAATACATGCAAGAAGGCAATTTTGGAAGCCTTACATCGCATTCACACTGACAGCAAGTAGAAGTAGAATCTGTTTACTGATAACCTCACAGGGCACTTAACACTTTGGGACATACACAACATGCTTGATTTCGTTCTTAGAATTTCCGTTTATCTGCTTACATTCCAACCTGTTCCAGCATATTTTCTACTTTTCCATTAGAGCCCTCAGCATATTAATCATAATTGTTCTAAATTCATGGTCTGATAGTTCTAACATCTCTGCCATATCTGATTCTTGTTCTGATGCTTGCTTTGTCTCTTCAAACTGTGTTTTTTGTCTACTAATATGCCTTGTAATATTTTATCAAAAGTCAGAGAAAACATACTGGGTGAAAGAAACTCCAGGAACCAGACCTTCAGTGACGTAATGGAAGGTGTCAGGGGAGGGGGTCCCACAGTCCCATGATTATGTCTCGGTCTCGTGGGGAGCCTGTGCCCCTGGGCAGTGAACTTCCCAAGTGCTTCTTAGTGGAGGAGCTAGAGTTGGCTATTTCCTTCCCCCTAGGTTGGCTAGGTTGTGATGAAGACCTAATTGGTTAGGCTCTAGCAAAATAGTGTCTCCTGAGGGCTGGCCCTGTTATGCTCCGGCATATTCCGAAGTGTTTATTTTTGCCCTCCCCCGACTGAAAGCACAGGAGATTTTCCCCCTGGTATTCACTGTGAGACCCTCTTTAGAGCTCCCCAAGGTAAAACTCACAAGTGTGGGAGTTCCCCAGGAGCTCTTAACTCATGTGGTCCACACTGAGCCTCCAGCAAGTCACCAGTTATGTTTCAGGCTCTCCAGTCCTGCCACTGGTTTCTGCAGAGGTTGCCACTCACAGATTTCTACCCTGGTCTCCTAAGTTGTGACTCTCTGTCCCTGCCTGCCTGTCTCTGCAGCTGTCCAGACAGCGGTCTGCCCTGTGACCTCACTTCTCTGACACATCTAAGAAGAGCTGTTGATTTTCCGTTTTGGCCTTTTACTGTTGTTAGGTTGGCTCTTACCAGCTCCTCGCGTGCTGGATAGGAAACTAGAAATCCTCCACAGTATATACTTGAGTTATACCCAGAAGCAAACACTTCTTGGTGTTTCAGTCAACACTGGTTCAAATATACCAAGAGAAGTTAGAGTTTGGGAAACTGGTGCATTAAATTATGGGACTGAATCAAGGCAGAGATCTAGCTTTGAAAAATTTGCACTTGCAATTCAATGTCTCAATCATACTAGAAATTTTGGATTTCTAAGTTAAAAAAGAGGATACTATTTTTATCCCAAAAGTTTGGCAAAAATTAAAAACCTTGATTTAAGAAAATAGAAAGTCTTGAGTGCTCATGAGAGGCTAGTCCGTATATCAACTTCAAGAATAATGTGTCTGATCTAAATATGCTGAGAATGCACACAACCTCAGACCTAGCAGTTCCACGTCTAGGCATACAACCTAGAGACATTGTGACATAATCAGCACACAGACTGAATGATATAAATTTGCCAGCATTTGACTGCTTATACTTATACAGTTAAAATAAATGAAATAAACGTACATGTTGACATATAAATCTAAAAACAAAAGAGTGAAAAAATGATTGCAAAGGAAACACAAACTGCACTTTTTTTTTAGAAAACACAAAAATTTAAATATACAAAACAATACTAGGTGGTGTTTATGGACATGCATCTATTTAGTCAAAGTATAGAAACCTGAATGGGTGGAGTGCACATTTATGTTCTTGTACCTTTTGAACTAAAGTGCTTGCATTTGTAAGTTTATTTTGAAGAGGAATCTGAAAGGATGTAGACAAAGAGGCAGTAACAACAGGAAAAAGAGAAAAACAGATAATAGGGAGGAAGTGGTGAAAATTAAGCCTAATACTGTCAAAATACAGTTGATACACACAAAAAAAGTAATGCAGCTCTCCCAAGTCAGAGTGACTTGGACATAGATCTGCAAGATCCAGGGACATCATCAACTCACCATTTTGGAAGATTTTATAATCAATCCATTTTAAGACTGTAAATCAGCTGGTCAAAATTTTATTCCTATTTTTGTATTTGAAAAATGTTCTATTGATCTTCCTCCCCTTGAAAACCTTTTATTTTTTTGATACGCCACAGTATATTTTCCCAAATTTTCTATAACATTTTAAACTGGAATTTATTCCTGTGTTTTGTTTTTTCTCTCCCCCCCCCCACCTCCTCTGTACTCTAATCTTTCTCTTCTCTCATGACACTTTGAGCTATTTTACGACTGGTATCATATGTTTCTTGCAGCTATACATTTTAGTTGATGTATACAACTACTAAATAATTCTATGTCTTTTTTTTTCTACTTTTGTATACCCATTTTTTTCAAATTTTATTTATTTATTATTGTATTATTTAATTATTTTCTTTTGGTGGGGCGAGGGGAGGTAATTAGGTTTATTTAGTTGCTGGAGGAGATACTGGGGATTGAACCCACGACCTCATACATGCTAAGCATATGCCCTACCACTTAAGCTATATCCTCTGCGTTGTACAGCCATTTAAAATATACTGTATGTAACAGCTAGTAAAATAAAAAAAGAGGATATATATGTAATATCAGAGTCATCATGGCATAAAACAGGATTAATCTAAACCAAGTATTTTAATACTAGTTTGGGAACAAACAATAATTCATCTTTTAGCAAAATCTCAGAGTGACTCAGATCATTACTTGTGGATACAACAGGAAATAAAATGCCTTACAAATATAATATAAAAAATGAGATCTCACCTATAACACACTCAGGAAGCTTACAGCATGGTATTTTAATACTGCAGTGTATTAATCAGCTTTAAAATAAAAGCTCTGAAAAAACAACCACCCTAGCCTTTTATACAAACAACAGATTTAAAGAATGAATAAATAAAGTTTAGATAGAAAGCATTAATGTAAAGGCTGTGGTGGATGCTTTTTCAAAGTTTTAAAAAAAAACTATGTGTGCATGCAAGACAATGTGGTAAAAAAATAATTTAGATCTAGACAAGCTCTGATGAAAACACAGTGACTCCATATAGGTGCACTGTTTTAAGCTGAGAGAAGAACTTACTTTGTTTTGTAAAAACAAACAAACAGAATCAATATACAATTAGACTAAAGTTAGTACTAAATTTCCAGGAATAGTTACGATACTTCAGTTCAGCAGTTTTCTTCTAGTAAGTTACAGTTCCATATTAGAAGAGTCCATTTTCCAAACTCATAATTTCTTAATTTCGAAATGTATATTCTTAGCAGCTATATGGTTAAATGTCTCTGCACAAGGATCATTTTACTTTTAATTTCTAGAAATCAGAGAAGGGGGATTAGAATAACATTGAGTTATTAGTCTTTGCTCCATTCTAGACTCTGTGAAAAAAAATAATACTGATGGGTAAGCCAAACACTTAAAACAAGATGTCAAAAATAAATCCTTTGCAGCTGGCAGGCTTGAGCAATTGAGAAGCAATAATAAGTACTTAATCATGCTGTGCTCGAATAGGCTGCTGGTGGACCACATCCATCCAGCCTACAGTGCTAATTTGTTTGTAAGCAAATTCTTGAAGACTGTGATATGACAAATAAGAAGTCAGCTAATCCTGCAATCATGCCTCTGATTTTGATATACTATCAGACAAAACAACCCCCCCCAAAAAAACAAACAAAAAAATCCTCTCTAGATTAATGAGATGCTCTATTTTTGATATAGAATATTTGTTTATATTAAGAAAGGGGAACTTGTCTAGCTAATTCAGCAGCTGAACTTCTGCAAGTACATTTTTGCAAATAAAGAGAAAAATACGTATTTTTGGACTGACTTTGTATTTAACTGGATGACCCTTGGAGAAATCCTCTGGACTGAAATGGAGAAGTGAGTTTCCTGTCTGGAATAAGCTGTCTACTACTAGCCTTTGCAGGGAGTTTGCAAGGACTGCAGACCAGTGTGCAAAGTATTAGGTGTATAGAAAGTGAGAAAAAAGCTGTTGTGTTTAACTATCATTAACAACTTAGGATATTATTTTCATTAATCTGGAGGCAACATTTTTTAAGGATCAGGATGTTTATTTACACATTTTTACTTTCTTTGTGCTTTAAGTTCTATTAGTGAGAGCCTGTACCTTTTCTTCACACAATAGGATAAGTTTGACTCCTCGGTATTTTACTGACCAGTGTTTCCTGTTTCTCTGCATTTTAATTGATGTTTAATTCCTCATTAAAAGGAACTGGTTTGAATTTGTTTTTACAATCTTCTTTTTCTGTCTCTTACTTTATATTCTTTTTCCTCAATGACTAAGTTTGTTATCTCTGCCTTCTTCAATGCAAAAGCCATTTCCACCTTGTTGAACTACGTTACTTGACAGTTTTCTGCTTGCTACAATTCGACTAACATCTTTCATCTTTTATTATACACCCTTAACCTTATATATGTCCCTTCACTCTTTAAGTTTTTAATGGAAAGCATAAACCTGCAGAAAAAGTAGCATAATGAACTCCCGTACACTCATCACTCAGTTTCAACAACTGTTAACACGTTGCTAATCTTCCTTACTATGTATGTCTTTCTCTTTTTCTTTTTTTGTAAGAACTCAACATTTGTGTTTTGTAAAGTAGTGATTGATACGAACTTTACTACCTGCCTCATATAATTTGATTTTACAAATATGCACACTCTCGTCTGTGGCCAATCACCCTGAACACACCAGATCTCGTCAAATGTGCACACTCTCCACTAAGCCACATCAGAAGCTCATGTGTGTATTAATACAGATACCACACAAACTCTAAAATGAAAGGTGGAATGGCTGTATTTATATAAGGCAAAGTAGAGTTTGGGATAAGAATATAACCAGGAATAGAAAGAGACGTTTCATAGTGATGTATAGGTAAAAAGAAATAAAGACCCTGAAAGGGCATACACTTAACAACAGGGATTCAAAATCCGGACAGAACTGAAAAAGAAACATGATGAATCCGCAATTATACCTTGGCATCCCACACAAACATGTCAGTGATGGACAGCATTAGGAGACTGCAGGTGAGTAAGGCTACCGAAGGTCCCAACAATACAGTCTGCCAACTTTCCTGAATTGACACATAAAACGCCACACCTGACAACTGAATACATAAGCATTTGAAGTATACGCACAAAGTCAAGAGAGGAAAACCTTATTATGGTCCATAAAGCAACTTTAAATAATTTTAAGAGCACTTCAATTATACAAAGTATGTATACTGGGCCAAATAGAATTAAACTGGAAACCAGTAACAAAGCTTCACCAAAAACTAGCAAGGGGGAGGGTGTAGCTCAAGTGGTAGAGCGTGTGCTTAGCATGCCTGAGGTCCAGGGTTCAATCCCCAGTACCTCCTCCAAAAATAAATAAATAAAAACTAGCAAAAAAAACAAAAACAAAAACAAAAAACCTAAAAGATTGTATTTCTAAACAATCCATGAGTCAAAAAATCACTAAGGAATTGATAAAATATGTTTAACCAATAGAAAATGAAAACATGTATAAACACATCATAACCTAAGAAGTAAAAACCACAATGTTAAGTTCCACTAAAGGTCATCAGAATTCCATACAAAAAACAAAATGCTGGTAAGTTTCAAAGAGAAAAAATAAAACAGGTTTAATAAAATTTCAATGACCTAAGTTAAGTAAAAGTGAACAGAGCCAACAAAAATATCAAAAGCAGCAAAAGCATTTAGAAATCCATTTTGTGGGGTGTCATGACTGATTTCTAGATTTTGATCCTATTAGAAATTCTTCCTTACATCAAGGTCATCCAGAAATCTCGTATTTTCTGCTAATAATTTCTATGTCTAAAAATATCTTTCCTGCCTTTCTGCATATACTCTACTTCTAGAACTACTATTATATGAATGTTTGGAGTCCTTCAATCTAACGTTTCTGTTTGCTAACTTGTTCTTTTATACTTTTCATGTCTTGAGGTCCTTCTGCTGTATTTCTTATGAATCTTTCCACTGTGTTTCTTGTAAATTCTCCAGTGCTATCTTCAAAGGCACAAATCTTTGTGACCATTGTAGGGTTTCTTCCATGTATTGACTTTTAATTGCAAAAACTATAAAAATGTATACATGTGTATATATTCATTTTGCAGGTTTCTAATGATACAGCTATTACTGTTTCATTTTCCTCTGTTTATAATTTCTAATTTTTTTATGATTCCTCCTCCCTGAAAATCTTTCAAATAAAAAAAAATAATTTAAAGACATCTTCAGATTTTTGTGCTACTCTGTATTTCATTTGTCAGGAATTCATCCCCAATTGTGTACTTTCTCTTTCAGAATTTTATACCAGAGTTAAGTGGGTTAATTTTAAGTTAAACGTGAGAAAAGGAACAGTGATGAAACTAATGAAGCCTGACCAAATATTATAACCAGCATTCACCTAACTGATGAGAAACAAAAGCAAATCACACACTCAAAAAACCTAACTATACCACTTGTTGGGACTGCACAGCCTTTCAAGAAGAAATAGATAACAGCACAGTGATTCCTGTTTAACAAAGTTCTGGAAGACAACACCTCCAGACTAAGTTTTGAGTACGCCAGCAGTAAACCAGATCCATTCTGTCCCTTCTGTAATTTGTAGCATCTCTCCTCCATCACTGCGATAGGTATATTGATTTTTTTTTTTCCTCCCAAAATAGAAAAAGGGGTTTTGAACTGCCATGATTGTGAAATCGTCCCCTTACTTGGCAGGAACAGCTAGTAGCAAGCTGGGGAAACAGCTTGACAGTGTCCCTGACATGTAACAGTTCGATGATATGGGGGTGGGTGGCGGGTCTCCAAAAAATGAGCAACCACAGTTTTTGAAGAGCCTTTGTGTGAAGTTGGGTAAGTTTTTATTTCAATGCTTTACTTGCACAAACTACACATTTTAAATAGCTGGTGGCTTATCAGATTTTACATTGTTTTAGGTGGAAGAATTTTAGAAGCTTTGATCATAAGGTGATTCTTTTAATAAAGCCAGTAAAATTATGAAGATTACATTTGCCTACCTTTAAAATTAATATATTGGATCTATATCTCTATAGGAACTAACTCTTGAATCTGTGGCCATACTGAAATATCATTTGCCGCCAGGTGATAGAGTAAGCTGAGCTTATTTCATGGTGGCCTACAATTCTGCTTCTACTGTGAGATTTTAATAAACAGTTGATTCCCTGCCAGCCAAATAGCAATTCTACTTTCACTGGCAAATTAAACCATCCATGTACATGTTTTAAATGGATGCACAATTTCCCATGATTCTTACACATTTACTGCTCACAGTTAACTGTGCAAAATGGTACTGCAGGCTAACAAGACGAGAAGTCAACACCAGTGTCGAAATACTCCACGAAAGAAAAAAATTAAACCTATTTTCCACGTGACTACCTAACTCATTACTCTCCGAGGCTTCTCTTTCTCACTCTATGATCCATTTACTCTACTTTTCTAAAAGTTAAAGAAATTTGTCTTTCGATTGTCACCTGGACAGAGGGAAAAATGTTATTGCTTAATGAAATGCCAATCAAGCTCCTCCATGGCTCAGCCTAATTTAGGGAGTTACTTTCTTGGCTCAACAAGTGGTGAAACTTTACTCAAATGATGAAATCTTTTGTAATCAGAATTCAGGTATATTCAAAACAGAAGCCCAGCATGGCAGCACTGGAAACAATGTTCCCCCCGTCCAGACTCTATCGGGCCAGAGGTGTGAAAGTAAAGGATAGTTTTCCCCTCACTTTTTCCTGTGCTTGATGTGACTGTCTACTGGTGCCGTCTTCATGGCTAATCTATGATGATTAAGGTTACCGAATGGTGACTAAAAACTTCATCCCATGTACTTGTGGATTTAATCATGGTGATGCCACCCCCTCCCATCTGTAACCACACCCTCTGAGCCCTTGTCCTAAGCGCAGTGCCTACAGCACCCCCTGCAACCCTCACAACTGCCAGGTGACATGAAAAAAAGTAATGGCTTTGAGACATCAAACAACTCATCCAATGTTATGAATCTAGAGGTAACTGGTTAAATATGATTACTATCCAGATCTGTCTGATTCCAGTAGAGTTCTGTACTAGTACAGATACGCCAGAAGTGCAGTGCTGTGAGTTCTCCTACCAGCCCTGGGAAACCCACAAGAGCGCTTCCCATCACAGGCACACACTGGGCATTAACTGTAGGGATCCTGATTCCAACAAACCAGATGGAAAATCTACTTAGAAGAAGAGGGTGGGAATTTTGAGTACAGGCTGAACATAAGATAATACTAGAAATCATTAATTTTCTTAGGTGGGTAATTGTACTGCGGACATGTAAGAGGATGTCATTCTTAGGAAATGCATGCTGAAGTTACACAGGAATGAGATGTCGTATTGTCCATAACTTCAAACGATTAGAAAGCTTTCCAATGTATAGATATATGGACATATAAAGGGGATATTGTAAAATGTTAACAGGTGGTGAGTAAGTTGGTATTTATCATACAATGTTCTCAATTTTATGCATGAAATATTTTACCAAAAAAAGAGCAAATAAGAAGAAAGAGAAAGAAAGAAAAGAAAAGAAAAGAAAAGAAAGAAAACTGAAAGAATTCTACCCCTAAAGTCACATTCTCTGAGTTTGAATTTGCTAGCATTTACTATCTTGAGAACTGTTGTTTTATATTTATGGGCTCCATTTCCTTGTTTGTAAGATGGTGATAACAGGAATAACTACTTTATGAAGAGTCTAGTGCTTAGTGGCTACAAGTATATCATGTTGTCATTCAGCATCCCCAAATTATTCTCAGTATGTGACTGTCAACAGAACCCATATATTTCTGTTTGTATTCTCTTGAACCCTTTTGGGAACTATCTGTCTAGACAGACAGATCCTTAAATACCCAAGTTAAATCAGTACGAATATATATACCTGTAAATGGCTATGGGGAGCTTTTGTTTTTCTTTTAATTATGTAAAAACTATGCAAGTTGGTGATTCTTACATTCTGCTGGATGTAAAATTCAATAATGTTGCCTATAGTTTTTTCAAAATAATCATCTATCACTTTGATATAAAGCTTGGTTAATAAAGATTTTTACCCTTATGAAAAAGCAAATCCTGAACCAGACAGGTAGTTTATGCATAGTTTTGAAGATAAAGGAGACGGTGATTAAGATGAGTATGAAGTCCTTTCAAATGGTAATATGAACATTGGCTAATGGTCTCTGAGTAAGTATTCAGAAGTACAAATAATAGAGCTTAAGAACATCTAATGAACTTAGAAGGGAAAAATAAGTTTAACTCATTCTATAAAAATAAGTACTTGGTTTCTGTTTGAACTTTACCACAACTAAGGCAAACCAAATCCAGATAATCTCACAGTAAATGTAATCTGTGGGTTTTTTTGTTTTTAATCAAGAGTCTTCAAATTTTATTTTTTGCATTCATTTCTTTAGAGACATTTATATAAATATGGAAACTAAAAGTCATCACTAAAAATGTCACCTTGAAAATAGCATTTTATTATTACCTATAGCATCCAGGTTCTTAAAATGCTAATTATACAACTTGTACAGGGACTCATACAGAGTTCTTCCATCTTCTGATTAATAAACCAATCTTCCTTGTTTCAAAATTTAATTACAGCATTGTTTAAAAGTAAGAACCCTAAATACTAATAATTATTGACAAAATTCAGACTCTTGTAGCAGGCACTTTTTATTACTTTCCCAGCATTCATTTCCTCCTTCCCATCATCTTCCTTCTCAAAAATCTCTAATTCCCCTTTGGAGACTCTTTAGATAGTTTCTGGTAAGGTTGACTCCACCCAGCTCATAACCCAATTTAAGCCAATCAGCAAATATCAAATTACAGTGACAGGATGAAGTCTGAGCACGTGACCTAAGGCAGTCCAAGTGGAAAGAATACCGAGGATTTGCTGTGACTGCTGGGGAAGCTGTTATTGACTTTTTTGTTAATGTACACAACCAAATAGCACACAGAATTGCTAAAAGCCATCTCAGATCCCCAGAAGTCGTCAGCCAAAATATACAGCTACATTGTGAAGTTGGAGTACAGAGATGAAAACAAACCAGGTCTTAGAGAGTAAGATGGTACCACGTAATCAGCCTCAGCTGAAACCAGCTCTATCTATGTGGATATTTTATTTACAAAAGGCAAAATTGAGAAGTTCTTTATTGTTTCTGCTAGTGTAATCTGACTTCTGTTATTTGAAACTTAAAGCATTCTTACTAACACATGTTATTAGATATCTTCTATACTGTGGGAGCTAGCGTAAGCCACATAAACTTTGGCCTCCCACGCAATTCCATGCAATCATGGAAATCAGTGTTATTGAATCTGACCCTCATTTGCAAACTCTTTAAAAATTCAAGTGTTCAGGAATAAACAAATCACTCTAAGGAAAACAGTTTATTTCCAATCTATAATTCAAAAATTTACAAACACGAAGATTTGTGATTAGAAAATAAATATTATTCCAACGGCAGGCCGCCCTATGCACGGCTGCTCGTACCCATTTCCCTTTTGGTTTTGATTTTGCATTTTTCAAACCAATATTAACATAAGAGATGAGCTTTTGAATAAACCTCTAACTTGGATTATGTGAATCAGTGTTTTGTTTTAGCAAGTGCCTAATCATTATTTTAGTTGGCATTATAATTCAGTAGTTGAATCAGAAGACATCAGACTTGCTGCCTTTGATACAAAATTCTAGCTGTGCACCTAGCTGACTATATATCTAAATACATGTGTAACATCTCTGGCTGCCTTAGTTTTCAGTCCCTCAAGTTTGTCTCTGCTCAAGTCTCCTGTAACTGTCTCCATTAAACCTGCTCACAGGCTGATGCAGAAAACAGTTTTCTGAGACTTGGCTCAGAATTCATTAGGACTGTAGTACTGATTGTGTGACATTGATAAATCCAAAAATGGCTGAACGAAATGTTACTTCATTTACTTGAGCATGGATATTTTGTGATTACTTTAATATGTGGTAAAAGGCCCTTTTGTTTCCTAGGCAGAAAGCAACCTCAATGAAGTATCTCTTTTTTTCTCTTTCAGTTCCTCTCTCAGCCCCATCCCTTCCAATCTGTCTCCATCCCCATAACATGCAAATCCATCCATAATCTCTCCTGCAGCTCTATGTGCTATACGATAAATGTGATAACAACCTGGAGTTCTTTCCAGCCCTTCTTGGCTTCAGATCACAGGAAGCTCTCTTAGCGGGGGTAGAAAATGGACTTTCAAAGATTAGAATTACCACTTTGCAGATATACAGGAGCCAAAACCCACAGACCATTGAGAAGAGATTAAAAAAAGAAAAAAAATACTGACGTGCGATGACTCCTACTTCCCAGTTGAACCAAGTCATTCCCCATCTCCGACACATTTACTGTGCCGCAATCCTGTTTATAGAGTGTGCTTTGAAGTTTTTTTCTGGTCTAGGGTCTTTTTCTGTTGAATCCCAGTTCAGCTTTATCATCTTTACTAAAGCATCGTAAGTAAACTCTTGTATTTGAATCTAAGTTAAACAGGCCACTTGAGAGGTAAATGTGCAGTCAAACCAACAGGAAAAGAAACATAGCAAAGGCAGAAATAATTTTATTCACAGCCTAAATTTACAGAGGGACTCCTGGAATATGGATAAATTCTGAGTGTGACCGGGATCTTTGTGGTTAACTTTCAGCCACCGTCCTAAGACACAGATGTAAGAAGAGAAACAGTGGCTTTTCTTAAAAATCTCTAATGACAATGAATCTTTTAAAAAGGCAATTAAATCACTTATTTGTGATATTATTTTTCCTGTTTATCGGCACTTCTGCAAGGATCGTATAGGTGTGTACATATATACACACCTATACGTACACATGTATGTATGTATATGTATATATTATTCAGCTTGGTATCTTGAGTGGCAAGTATGGTGCCTTATCTTAAAAATAAAACAAAACATTCCATTAGTATTAGTTAGACTTGAGTTAATGGTATTTTTATAAGGGCATAAAATGACTAATTTATTACTTTTTATTTTATTCCATTCAATCATAAATATGCACCACTGGCCAGTTCTGTGCCAGATTTTATACTGAGTGCTGCACCTAAACTAAATATACTCTCCTAGTATTGATTTATATAATTCTATACATTATTATATTTTTAAAAAACCAGCAAGACATTTCACTTTTGCAAAGTGTTTTTAAAAAATATTTATTCAAGATGGGCAAGTATTCCTACATTGCTGAATTTGGAGACAAAGTCTCAAAAATTGATATTATATTCTATATTATGATAAAAATTATATATATATATATATAAATTCTTAACATTGCTGAATGTTAAGAAATAAGAAGGGAACTCAAGTTTTAAATTATCATCGCAGCATTACAATTGGATGAGAGAGCTGTGGTTAATGTAAGGTAAACATTGGTAACAGGGTAATTTGTGTAAAAAGAATGAAAAATAATGGTATCAAAAATCACCCTCATTGTATGAGTTTCCCTGTCTTCTCTTTCCACAGTGAATGTGTTTTCGTGCTCTGGTTTTACTCCCGGAACCACTCTGTTGCAGAGCATGGCGGTAAGGGGCCACCCATATGACAGAGTGACAGCAGAGATCTGAGAGAGGGGAGAAACAGAAAAGGTTTTGCGCAGCTGCTATGTCAGAAAGGGAGAAGTAGCCAAAAAAGGTTTTTAAAGGAGCTTCCATGTGACATGGAACATAAGCTACTCTAGCTCGCCCTCTGAAAGCAGCCCACAATAGAGGTCTGTATTTTCAAAGCTTCTGGAGCTGGTACATTACTTCTGAATGTGATACCACTTAAAGATGGAACCTTGTGGGCCTATGGGTTATAATCAGGCATTAGTAACAGATGGGTAGATTGTGAAACCTACTAATAACAGAAGGCCACAATGCATGAGAGCCCAAAAAGCCAACTCCAGGATCTGGCAGGTCAGCTGCTGCCCCTGGGAGCTGTCAGGTCTCCCTCCACCTTACACAAGACCAATAAGCACAAGCCGGTTTCTGATAAGCTCACTCTGCTCATGTTTCATCTCTAAACTGCTTGCCCTGCATCCAGACTTGTTCCTGATTCTCTAGGTTTCTGACCTCAGGCTATTTTTCTGGTTTGGGGGCTTAGGTATTAACCCTTAGAATATTTGCTCAGAACCATTTCCTCAGATCCAAGGGATTACTGTCTTCGACTATAGTTTCTCCCACCGACTCTGACTGCACCAGGGATTCCCTCAATCAGCCTAGAGCTTGACGGGCAGGGGCTAGGGGGATGTGTGGAGAGTTGAGGGGCTGATTCTGTACATTACAACAGGATACTTCCTGAGGAAGAAGGTTTTATTCAATTACGGGAAAACTCAAAACCACCATCCTTTACTGCTGTACCACATTATGAAGCAACACATGCTAAATCAGAGCTTGTGAAGAGGATATGGTAATCATTGTTACAAAGCCAAGACAAACGTTAAGGCATTGAGTTTTGGGAAAATATTTCAACATGATGAGCTTTCTACCTACTAAATAACTTAAAAAAAATATATATATATATATGTAAAAATAACATATAAAAAGCCAACTTTTCTCTTAGCTTTGGTTTCCTGTTCAAAATATTTGACCCCCTTTCTTTTGTTGATTTCTCTGCATCAGGGAGTGAACAGTACTTTCTGAAACCTCTGATCATTTACAGAAAAGTACTCCCTAACTTCTATAACTACATGATCAACTCAGAGCATTCGTGTACCTCACTTACTCATTTCACATTTTCTGTTATATGTCTCTGGGACATTTTGGATTTACATTTTTGGAATCTGATCTCTATAGATTTTTACCCCAAAACCTTTTCTCCTTTTAGACTTCTCCATCTAAGGAAATGGCATCTCTATTGATTCACTAGCACTGTCAGAAAACTCTGCTCTCCTTACCATCACCATGATGAAAATTTTCCATTTTACTTCTAAAATGTATCTCAAAATCATTCACTTTTCCCAGTCTGCACTCTAATTCGAATTGCCATCACCTACATCCTGGACTGTGCAACAGTCTCTGGCCATCTTTCCTCTTCTGTGCACTCTTACCTCCCTCCCCATCAGCCACATAATAGCAAGGGAGATCTTCTTAAAATGTAATGACCATCCCTGCTGGAAACTCTTTTATAGTTCCCTGTTGCATGTAGGATATGATCCAAATACTAAACATGGTCAGCAAAGTCTTACATAATCTGTCCTTAATAATCTTCCTATCCTCATTCTATAGTACGCTGCCCATAGCCTGCTGGAATCCACCAAGCTCATGTTCTTTCAGTTTTTAAAGTTCCCAGCATTTTCCCTCTGTTGTCCTTGGCTCATACATTTCCTTTCTGCGTGAAACACTTTTTTTTCACAATCTGTATCAGTCTGACTTAAAATACCACTTTCTGACGTATGTCCTAAGACTTTTTAATACTTTTGACGCTGGCGGTCAGAGGCAACTCAGTCAGCGCATGCAAGAGGCAGGTCGCAAGTCCTGAGGAACGAACAGTTTCTCTCTTCATTCCAGGAACAGCCTGCAACCAACGGCTGATGGGAGTTGGGCAACTTATCCCAGCGTTCTCCACCCTTGGTTGGGGTAAAGGGTACTGTGCGCCATTTCTCAGCATTCCTGGAAAGACTCGGCTCACATTGTCCAAGTGGTAACCTGTTTAATAACATATCTTTAACTGCTTCCTTCTTCTATATCATGTCTCCAGTCTCCCACAGGTACACCTCCCAATAAACCACATGCTCCTTCATTTCTGCCCTGCATCAGCTTCTGAACGGCTCTAACTTAAGGCGCAGGGCACTTCCTATAACAAAGATGCAATCATGTATTTAACTATGTCATATATGGACAAAGTATAACTAGGAAACATTTTACTCATTATCCCTGTTTGGATCAAATAAACAAAAAAGAACTGACAATCCTAGAATTATTCAGCAGTAATGCCCATGTAATCTGGAGTTATTCATGTCTGTGTGTGCACCAGTGTATGTTTGTGTGAGTAAAATGTGTGACTATTTTAACTAATTCCTTATGAGCTAAATATATTTGAGTTAACTGGAACTCTTTAATTACTGATGAGCATACATATGTGTGTATACACATATTTTGTATGAGTTACCTGTGTGACTATGTTAACTGTGTGCCTAGTTACAATGGAGAGTTTTCCAGAAGAGTACTATTTTGATAATCTGTCATGTTGAGAAAATGGAGTTTGAAAACCATATTAAATCCATTTTTATTAAGAATATACTTCACTGAATAAACAAATTAGATGTAATACTGAACTCCTAAGCCCCAGGTGGCCAAACAAAAACTTTGATGGTTTATATTACTAAATTCTGTCTCCCCAAGTAATGCAAAGCAGTTGATTCCATTACGTTCAGAGGCAGCAGCTGCAGAGGCACTACTTGAGTAGAAGAGGCCAAAATGCTGTCCATGTGAGTGTTTGTGGCTGTTTCTCACACCCTCTCTTAGCAGGCCAGGTGGGTCTCCAAAGATGCTTCCAAGTCAGGCTTCACTGTAACAAGGAAACCCCGTGTTTCCAACAGCCATCTTCAGAAGTTTGTTGACAGGGAAGAATCCCAGTGTGGTCGTTTGGAAACGAGTTAGTGATACAAAGAGAATTAGTTGGTCATCTTTTAATTTAGAGTTACCCAGATGTAATCTGTGGGGCCAATGGGAGAGCTGCTATTCCACAGAGATGGTACGTTGCTGCCTATTTTATTTCTAATTGAGTATCTACCATGAAAGATGCATTGCTTTGCCCTTTGATTCTCCATCCTCTCAAAGGACGTACTTTTCCCTTTTTACACCTAACATTGAGTGTTGGGAAGCTTATGTGTGGCAAGGGAGTTGGGGAAGGAGTTCTGGTCACCGTGTTGTGCTTTCTTGTCAACCTCCAGTGCTCTGTGCTGAGCCCTGGCCATCTACGATACGTACAAGTCCTGGGTGTCCTGCATGAGATCTACCAGCATTGGGCTCATCTCTCTGGTCTTTTGGGCTGTCACACCAGCACTCATGGTTAAGTCTGTTGTCCACAAAAGTTTTTCTCCCTTGATCGTTTCCTTATTGGATACAAATTTCAGTTGTTCTGTTGATATTCTTAGTACCACCATGTTTCCACAAGAGACATGTGGGGATCCCCAAGCCTGGCGCAATATTTGTGGGCTGTGGACTTTCGGGATCTATCGCAAGCCCATACGTATTAAACACTGCCCTCTGCCCTGGCTCTTCCACTCGCATGTCGTCTAGGACATGACAGTGAACTGTAACATCAAGTCAATGTTCCTGAATTTTCCTTCAGCTTCTCCAAGGTTTCTCTCTTGCTATTTATCGTCTGCCCCTCTAATTTTTCCTAACACCTGTCTTGTAGCACTCTTCTCTAAGGTGAACTTCCCATACGAAATATCCTTTGTTTACACTATATTTTGAGTTATTGTTAAACACTATGTTATAATCACTCAAGGGTTGTTGTTTAAAATATGATTCAAAGGTAATTTGGGAAATCAAAACTTAAGCACAGTCTCTTTATGTTGGCTTTATTACAACAAGAACAAAATATTATCTGCATAAGTTTGACAACAAATGGCAAGAAGATTCACACTCCCAGAGCCCCACTGGATGCTGAAGGCTGCTGACTCTGGGATGAAGTACTGTTGCTGAAAATTTTTTAGTTTTTCAACTTTTCTTTCCCTTGTCAGTTGATAATAACTGATCAAACTCTACTTTCAAAAATTACAAAATGAAATGATGGGCCTTCCCATCATTTAGATCATGAAGCACTTCAATAGTAGAGCAAGGATTGTCTTTTCCCTTCGTTACTAAAAGCAACCCATCTACCGAAGAGAATCTACGGGAGAAATTTTTTAAGAAAAAAATAGTGACCATGACTTTGTCTTAATCTTTAATGATTAGTGGTCTGTTACAAGGAAGACTATTTATTGTGTTCAAGGATGTGATTCAAAAGGGTGAAATAGGTGTTGCAAAATTGAGACTTATTTTATTGCTAGTAACACATCCAACTGTTAAGAAAATTTAGAACAAACTGCAATGACTATCCACCAAAATTTTTTACAGAGGAAAGATATTAAATATTTGGGGGGCCAAAATGAAAACCTAAAATAACTTACAGTGTTACTCAATAAACACATTTTTTATAAACTTGGGGAGTGTGATCACATGAAAAAAATTATACCATACCTCTGGGAAATAATTCGTTCCCCTTGCCAAACTAGGCTTTTTGCCTTCCTATTCCTAGTTAACCTAGGTCATCTAGTCCTAGTTAACCTAGTTAATGGACATCTTGCCCCTCAAACAGACAAGAAATATAGATACCAAAGGAAGATTTCTTTAATATCCATTATAATTATAAAAATACATATTTGGATATGCATTTCTATCTCATATTCATTTAAGGGCTCATGGCTTTTGAATTTCACCTCAAAGAAAAGTGGCTCAAGAGGAATGGTTCTTTTCATTAAACAATAGAAGAGTATCATGTTTCTCATAACGTCAAAAACAAATAAAAAGCCAGCAGTCACGCACTGATGAGTAACAGATCAGAGTCCCTTTAATCATGTCATCTAAAGAAGATTTTACTTTCTTGTTACATCAAAACTATAAAATTACTTTATAAAATCCAAATGCATATATTCCAGAATAAAAGCTACTACACTATGTTGCCCCACCCGTAATTTAAGCCAAATGTTTCTCAAATTATACATACAGATTCTAATTTACCTTTCTAAATTAAATCTTACAGGAACTATGTGCACCAAACATAAAATTTTGTTTCAGTGCAGCCTAAGATTTGAAGAAATTTCATTTGATTTCATTAATATTATGCCCTGAGCCTGAAAAAGAACCTAATGTTTCTATGTTTACTATCTTCTCCTGCTAATTCTTTTGAAGGCATATCTACAAAAGATGTACTTGTGTTATCTTAAATGGAAATAAGATAAGGGAGCTGGTACATTAGGGGCACAGAGGACTTCATTCTAAAATAATTATTTTGGGATGGAGTTCAGGGCAGTCAAATAAAACCTTCCTACCCTCAGCATTTTTAAGACAATTTATAACATAGGCAACTTAAGATTCTCATGGGGGCATTTACGTACATTGATTTTCATGGGCTAGTGCAGACGGCTTGGGGAAGAAACAGAAATTAACATCAGTTGTGTCCAACTGCTCTCATTGTGCCTTTAAAACCATCTGTAGATGAAATAGCTGTGTATAAGACCAAAGTAAACTTGTTCAAACACTGAGATAATGCATCTGTCATTTCCTCCTTTTTTCTTTTCACATAAAACTGGGGCAGACCAGGGGGTCCTAAATGGGAAGACAAATGAGAGGAAAAAGTACAGGTGGTTCAGTGTTTAGAAGAACTTAAGTAACTTCTCTTGCCTATTGAAGTACTTAAGCACTAAATGTATAAAACGGACCATGCTCATGGTGGCCCTGGTGTGCCAGCGAAAAACACAACAGAAAGACCTGGGTGGTCCTCGCGGGAAAGGGACGCTATGGCAAGTGGTGCAAGGAAAAGCTTAGCTCACACTGCCTCAGGGAGCCAGAGCCACATCACGAAACCAATCGGAGCCCATAATAACGTTAGAAGGAAAGTCTCTCCTAAAACACTTAACATCTGAATTATCTTTGAAAAAGCTGTTACTGAAACAAAACCAAAACCTGGCAAGCTAGGAATGTAGTCTGAGCAACGAGACGCAAATCACCTACAGCAAGGGACAAGTGCACTTCAGGTAAACATTCCTGAACAAACACCATGCTATTTAAATGACACTAAGAGCCAAGACAATTTTGCTCACTCATTCATTCAACATTTACTTACTGAGTGCCTACTACATACCTGGTACCATTCTAGATCCTGGGAAAATAGCAAAGATCAAAAATAACAAAAATCATGGTCCTCATGCACATTACAATTTAGTGGCAGGGGATAGAAAATAAACAACTAAAAGTAAATTATATAGTGTGCTAGATAATGGTAAGTACGATGCAAGAAACAGAGCAACTTAAGCCTGATAAGGAGTGCGGTAGAAAGGGAGGAAGATCAAGAAATTTTCATTGACCTCATGGAGGTAAGCAAGCCACGTAGATATCTGTGGGAAACGTGGTCCAGACAGAGAAATTAGCAGGGGTGAAATCCTGCCCCAGGAATGTATCGAGCTTGTGTGAGGAAGAAAGAACAAGAAAACCAATGTACCTGGAATGGAGTGAAAAATAGATAAGCGAATGGGGTCCAAGTGATGCAGAGCCTTGTAGGTTACTCTAAAGAACTGGTCTTTTACTCTGCATGAGATGGACAACCATTAGAAGATTAAGAATATGTAAATGAGATGATACTTTTTAACAGACCACTCTGGCTGCTGTGTAAAAAAAAATAGATTCAAAGGACGTGAGAGTGAAAATAGGGAATCTCAGTAGCAACATAGCCAACAACTGAGGTGAGAAAAGATGGCAGCAGGAAATAGTAAAAGAGGTGATTAGAAATGATCCCGTTCTAGAGCAGGGTTTCTCAACCTTGGTACTACTGATATTTTGGGCCAGATCACTGTATTTTGTGATGACTGTCCTGTGCATTGTAGAGTGGTTAGCAGCATCTCTGATCTCACCATGATATGCCAGGAGCAAATTCTCACCTGATCTGTGACAACCAAAAATGTTTCCACAATGTAGTTTGGTGCAGCCATTGTGGAAAATAGTATGGAGATTCCTCAAAAAACTAAAAGTAGACTTACCATATGATCCAGTAATCCCACTCTTGGGCATATATCCAGAGGGAGCTCGAATTTGAAAAGATATATGCACCCCAATATTCATAGAAGTACTATATACAATAGCCAAGACATGGAAGCAACCTGAATGTCCATTGACAGATGACTGGATAAAGAAGTTGTGGTATCTTTATACAATGGAATACTACTCAGCCATAAAAAGGAATAAAATAATGCCATCTGCAGCAACATGGATGGACCTAGAGATTGTCATTCTTAGTGAAATAAGCCAGAAAGAGAAAGAAAAATACCATATGATATCACTCATATGTGGAATCTAAAAAAAAAAGGAAGAGAAGAGGACAGTAATGAGCTCATCTACAAAACAGAAACAGAGTAACAGACATAGTAAATAATCTAATGGTTACCAGGGGAAAAGGGTAGGAATGGATAAATATGGGAGTTTGAGATTTGCTAATGTTAGCCACTGTATATAAAAACAAATTTCTTCTGTATAGCAAAGGGAACTATATTCAATATTTTATAATAAGCTTTAATGAAAAAGAATATTAAAATGAATATATGTATGTACATGCATGACTGGGACTTTGTGCTGTACACCAGAAACTGACACATTGTAACTGACTATAGTTCAATTTAAATAAATAAATAAATAAATAAATAAATAAATAAATAAATAAATAAATAAATAAAAAATCAATAAAGTGTAGGCACTGTCCACAGGGCCACCTAGGGACCAGCCTGGAGAGGGGCTCTGTTACCCTAAAATAATCTATTAGGTAGCTCATAAGAACTAATGCCAATTCTCACTTTGTAGAAAGGAAGGAAAAAATCTGGGGATCAGACAACAATGTTAAGAACCTGAAGCAGAAATTGCACGACTCACTTTCATTCACATAGCTGCAAAAAAAGCTGAAGTGTAGTCTTTAGCTGGGAATTTTGATTGGGAATAGCCAATCAAAATGTGGGTGGAGAAGAACCTATAATTAAAAGAAAGAACTGAAGGTGGAGGATAGTTAGCTGTCCCTGCCAGCAGCATCTCCAAAGCTTCTTGGTCAGATAACTGTGGAAGGGTCATGTTCCATGAGCCTTATTAGGAAAGATTACTGGTGAAGCTTGTTTGTCAAAGGTGTTGGCAGGGAAGGATATGAGGAGTTCGCTTTTGAACATGTTAAGCTTAAGATGTTTATTTGACAGTCAAGTAGGGAAGGTTAGTAGATCAGAAGAGAGTTTTAGAACAGAGATATAAATTTGGGAACTCAAGCTTGCAGTATGGATAAGCTCACGGAGGGAGGATATCTATCTTGTTTATATTACAGGAGTAAAGAATTCCAAGAATAAGGTCTGGTGGTATTCTGATGCTTACAATTCAGGAAGAAGAAGAAAAATCAACAAATGAGACCAAGAAGTAGCTGTCAGTAGAAAGGAAATCAGTGGAGTATCCCAGAAGCTGAGTGAAAGAGTGCTTTCAGGAGAACAAAATGATTAATTATGTACAACTCTGGTAAGTCAGTAAGGTTGGAATGGAAAATTAACCATGTTGAACTTGGAAAGAGCAATTTTGGTGGGACAGTGGATTGAAAAGGGTTCAAGAGAAAATGAGAGAGAGAACTACTATGGAAACTTACTTATTCAAGGAGTTTTACTGTAAAGCAGGGCAGAGATGGAGCAGATGCTGAGGAGTGCTTGGGAAATGGTCAAGAAGTTTTTGTAAGCTGGTAAGTTTTACAGCATGTTTGAATACTAATCTAAAATATCCTGGAAAGAGAGGGAAATTAACACTATTTTTTCCTAGTATTCTGAAACTTAACTAGCTTTAGTTCTATTAAATTCCATTAATTCTATTTAAAAAATGATTTATCATGGAAAATTCTGTATTTCCATTCAGAAAATGAAATATAATGCAAGAGACAAAACTTTCCCATAGTGAATTCTATATAAGAACTGTTAGTTGGAATATTAAGGTTGATGCAGTCAATATGGGCTACATGACCATCTAATGGAATCTGATCATCTTTGCATCCAGCTATATGCTGCTCACAACAGACAAAGCTAAGTCACAAAGACCGCAGAAAGGGTGAATGTCAAATAAGAGAAAAAGAGATAACAAGCAAATACAAACACAATAAAGACTGATGTAATTATTCATATAAAAACCAACTTTAAAGCAAAATCATGCTGGCAGATAAAGAGGGTTAGTAGATAATAAAAACAATTCAAATCATAATGGAAGTTAAAAAATCTCCTAAAATTATATAGACTTAAGAACAAACCCTCAAGTATATAAAGCAAAAGTTGACTGAAATACAGGGGAACACTGACAAACATATCACCATGGTAAGAATTTTAACATAATACTCTGTAATTACTAGAACATGGACATTCACACTGATCAAAAAGCTTGATCAAAGGCCATAAATACAACAATAAATCTAATAAATGGCGAGAGTATGATTTTTCCAAGCACACATGGAACATTGGCAAATACTGACCATGTACTGTAACTACAAGCAAGTCTCAACAGTTATTAAACTCTGACCACAATAAAATTACATTAGATACAAATATAAAGACAATATTCAAAGTATTCCATTTTGGGGAAACTTTAAAATATAGTTCTAAATATCACATTGGTCAAAGAAGATTGGTCAGGATCTTTTTTTATTAATTGGTGTCTGTGCTATGCTAGTTGTTAAATATTTTTTCAATATCATCCTAGGAAAGACTAATGAAAGAGACAAATCTCTGGCATGACTAAAAAATAAATAAGAAAGAGAACGTTTAAAAAAAAGGAATAAAAACTATTTTACTAAAGATACATCGATATTTTTTAAATTAATGGAATAATGAACATAGGTAATAAAATATAAATGCACACAAATTTGAATTCTTAAATTACCTTAAAATCTATTAAAACTGGCTCAGAAAGATATAGTAAAAAGAATATTTCAAAACTATCAAGGAAAATAGTTGAAAACATACACTCTTTCTTTTCTCGCTTCCCAAAAAAACATGGGCCCAAATAATTTTAGTTTAGGGCCCAAATTTAGTTCCTACATTCATTTAAGAACCAATAATCTTAAAATACAAGCTCTTCTACATAATGTCATATTAAGGAGCAGAGAATGAATGAGGCTTAATATCTTTGATATTCAAACTGGACAAAGCAATAAGGAAGTATAAAATTATGAGTCAATCTTTTTACAGAACACAAATGAAAAAATTCTACATAAAACATCACACTAAATCCCACAATATATTTAAAAAAATCATAATGGCCAAATTAATACTTTTTCCAGGAAAGCAGGGATTGTTCAACATTAGAAAATTGATTAATTCAACTTCTCTTTAAGCAACAACCTAAGAAGATGCATTAATAAGCCTACTGGATTCCAAATACCTATAAATGACAGATTATACACAAAAAGAGAACACTCAAAAGTGCTAACTATCCTGTTGGTATGGTGAGGGACATTGTTACAATGTTAGGATTTTGTAATACACTTACATTACTGGGATAAACACTTCATATCTCAGTTTTTGAAAACACACTAATTTGTGTAGGATTGTTATTACTATGGTCATATGTGAAATGGGCTACAACTTTATTTCTTGTAATTCAGTTTAGTTTTCAAATACTCGCTAACATCACAGAAATATTTATATACCCTCTATCCAGAAAAACGTTTCAAAGTGTTATCTGTAAATTTAACATGTGCTAAAACTCAACTGTAATATGTTTGCCTGGTTCTGTCTTGGAAAGTCTTTCCATTACTGATCCAAGATTTTCAAGAAGCACTGGCCTATTTGTGTTTCCTTCTTCTTGTGCCAATTTCACATTTCATATTCCCTCCCTTGAAATGATTCACTCAGGATTTTAATTATTTCTGTATGGTTGCTTATACTATTCTTTTGCAATTGTAAATTCTACTATCTTAGTAGCTATTCCTTTTTATTTTCTACTTTATATTTGCTCATATTTCTTTCTCAACCTTAAAGTTTGTATATTTACATTCATCTTCTCAAAACGTACCAACAATTTTTTTGGTAAAAGAGAAAAAATTATTTTTCAAATCTTTTGCAAATCCTCCAGTATTTCTCAGAAAACAAAAGACCGGTTGAAATGATTAAATAAGAAAGATAAATTTCTAGCATAGATGTAACTAAAAAAGTAAAGCAGTATCAATACCATAAAAAGACTACAAAATGGGAACCAAGAAAATGATCATCAGAGAACTATTATTTAATTAGGAAAATTATATCAGTATGAAACTTAGTGCACTTAATATCAAAGATATTTCATAAAACTGAGGATCTACTGGAAGAAATTGAGAAATCATATTGAGAAAATGTTATAAAAATCATACCAAGAAATTATAAATCTCTAAGAAAACAACAGATCAAAGAGACCCAAATTAAGCAAGTATAAAGAAGATTAAAATAAATAACTTAATAAGATTTATCTGATACAAAGATAGCTTTGCATGCAATAGGGAACATACTGAATACACTCTTATTTAAAACATGTACTGATATTGATAAAAGTTGATGCAGTAATAAGCTACAAAGTAAATATAAAATTTTAAATATTTGATACATATAGGAGACACTTAAGTAACAAAATGGAATAACATCAGAAGTCCATAAAAAGATGAGTTTACTCACATACATAGAGATCAGTGTCTTGCTGGCTAATCTAGGTCAGCCCCCTTTGGGGTGGCTGAGATGACTGGGTTTCGCTATTTCACTCTCCAGGCAGCTAACCCAAGCACTTCTCATGGTAATGGCAGAGCGGTTGAGTCAGAGGAAAACACGCAATGCCTCTTGAGCTAGGCTTGGAACTGACACACGGTCATTTCCAGCTCATATTATTGGTTAAAGCCAACAAAAGGAAAATCCAGATTCAAGGGACAGGAAACGAGATTGCACTCTGTATTTAGAGGAGCTTGGAATTCACATAGCGAAGAGTGGCTTCAGGGAAGTGTGAAGAACTGAGACTAGTCATGCAATCAATTTACCTTCTGAGAGCCTAGGGAAGAGATCTACATAACGCTCAGCAACCAGCAAGTGTGCGTACAGTGCTTGTTAAAATCATGAGAGAGGAGAAAGATTACCCATTTGTACTCTCTCCAAAGTGAGTATGACACCATATAATTGGGTGGAAGATTAAGGGAATACATCATCTTTTTTGGGCAAATAACCTCCATCGTTTTCTAAAGTAAATGAAGAAAAACAAATTCAGGATTTATCCCAAATTACAGTCATATCTTGATAAAGCATTAACACGTTGGTAGTAATACTATTTCTATTTGCTCTGCTAATGTTTCTCTTCTTCTTTCTGCTTTCCACTTCTCTCCCAAAGAACAGTGAAGGAACTTGAAACATTCTGTGATATTTTAGTCTTTACAGGAGGAAAAGTTATTTAAGCCATTTCAGAGGATTCCATGAAGAATAACAGCTTTTCATCTTTCATATTATCTAAGACCTTATTAATAACAATATTTCCCTTTCTGGGGGAAAGCATAACAGCTTTTAGCTTAGTTTCCTAATCATTTAATTTAAACCATACAGCAAAAGCTTTGTATATAATATGGTGAAAAGAGGGGAAGTCCTGAATGCCACCACTAAGCACTGTGAAATGATGAAGAATTTTATTAATGGGTGATGAATACGATACTATCATCTCATAATGGTTTCATTATGCCTCATGGACGGCCACCTAATGTGTGCTGAGCAGTTCTCAGTCATCCTATACGTCAATTCAAAAAGGATTTGAGGTTGTGAATGGTCTAGACTCATTAAAATATTTTGCAATATTGAGTCCACTGTTTCATGATTAACTCCTGATATGCTACCCTAGAAAGAAGAAAAAAAAAAAAGAATATATTCTCACTTGCTCGTATGCCATATTGTAGGAGAAGTCAAGGACTGCATCAACAAAGTGAGACTGTGAAAAAAATCATTTTAAGAGTAATCTAAAACAGTATTTTTTAATTAAAATAGGAACTCTCTACACAGAATTTCAGTTTTATGCACCCTGAAATATCAAAATAAATGAATTATACTCTCGTTACATGTAAAGAATGCTTTATTTTTAGCAAATTTTTAAGTACCCTGCATAAAAGATTAATAGATGCAACACAATGTATTAGACAGATGTGGTATAATACCTGCTCCAAATGCCAGCTGGATTTGCAATTACATTTTTGGAGAGACTGAAGACCGGAACAGCTGCACTGAATGTGGTATATAATATTTCCTGATAGTCAGTGCTACTTAGCACTCTCTTCTAATTAAAAAGAATATGTAAATGCATTTAACGTATATTTTGTTATCTATATTTTATAAATTAAAGATATATCCTTATACTAAACTAATATAAAATAAATAGAATTAAACATTAGGATAAATCCTTACATAAAAAGGGAGACAGGTACTGTAAAATTTGATTTCTAGCGCATTGCCTTTAGCCAGAGATAGAGAACAGTTCCTAGGAATGAATAAAGAGAAATGGCCCACAGATTGGAGAATTTTTAACATTGTTTGATCTGTAGCCCTGCTATTTCTCTTATCAGCCCAGACACTGAACCAATTTACCTGTCATTTAAGTAAATCTATAATTGTGAGATGGAAGTGTTTCAGGAGACAGGTGAAAAAGGACAATCAATTCAAAATTAGATGCAAAAGAAATCCCTTCAAAACCAGCATGCTAGATTTTCGTATTATCCATTAAAAGATTGTAGGTTGCAGAGCTGCATACATTAAAGGCCAAAAGCCGACATTGATTCACAAGTGCCAAGATGCAACTAAGAAAGTCACATTTTAAGGGGAATGACAGTGCAAGAAAGCTTAAGCACCAGAATACTCTCCTCCCTGCCCACCCTTCCTGCTGTCAGGGGTCATCCTGCTTTGGGGTACTATTTGAAAAAGAAGGGTTTGTCTCACAGGCACTCCTCAGTTGTCCCCATGACAGCTCTCCACCAACTCCCACTGCTCCCACCTCTGGTCTACGAGCACTGCACACCTCACTGACAGAGTTCCTAGGGACTCCATTGCTGGCTCGCCTTGACACCACGCCGTCTCTGCCACGCCGGCCTCAGTGGACGCGGAATGGCAAGATGGCGCCATTTCCTTTACATCCCCTGAACTTCATCCTCCACTATAGAAGTCTCCACTCTAATGAAAGATTGGGAATATCTAGAAAGTATTAGAACAAAGATGGATGTAGGAGGGACGAGATACCTTTACAACTGTATACTAAGTATGATTCATTGAGGAGTCCAAGAGAAAACAATTGAGCCAGCCTTTCACAGAGGAGCTCCTTATGACAAACTCCCCTTTCCTAGCTTTTGCCTTTCCATCTGAGGGTCTACCCTCTACTCTGTCAGAGGTAAATTCGGGTTTTAATCCTCCCTGTGAATATCTCTACCTCTTTTCTACCAGTTCTAGTTTCTTACCTACAGAGGAAGTTCTGGTCTAAGAATCTGGTCCTTTACTTAGGCCCTGTACTTTATCCATCCCCCCAAATTGAATTCCTGAGAACAGAATAGTAATACTTCAGGGTGAATTAGCAGGAGACTAGAGTTAGGACTTGGCACTCCATTCTCAGGGGACCCAAAGTCTGATCTGCTCAAGATCCCCACTTCTTTGAGGTAAAGTCATGCTTTCATTGCCTTCCCAAAAGAGTTTTCTTGTGTCGCTATGTTTTTTTTTTTTTTTTACTATACACACACATCTTCTCATAATGTAAACATAATGTGTTTTTCCATAAATGAAACATGGTATTTTTGCAATAAAGGTGATAAATCATATTGTTAAAATCGGTAAAGTCCATTTCCCTCTGCTCAAACTTCATTTTCCAGACAACGTGTCAGGCAGTGGTTTTCAAAACAGTGGTTTGCGAACCCCTAGAGGTCCAAAAGGTGAAAACTATTTTAAGATGAGAGCTGAGATGTTATTCGCCTTTTCTGCTTTCGTTCTAAGTGTACAGTGGGATCTTCCCGAGACTAGGCAGCGTCCATTGCCATCATTCTGACAGCTAATGGGGTATGGAATATGTGCTTAGGGATCCTTGTGTCTGCTAAGATTTTTTTAAAAGGCAGCTCTTTGGTGTCTTTATTAATTTTTAAGACTGTAAAGAGGCCCTGAGACCTGCTGACAGGCTTAAGCTGTGTAGGCTCTGGGCTTTGTTTTGAATTCTAGCTCATGCCTGCTATTTCTATTCTGTTTTAACACTAACGAAATGAAAAGCCAGTGAAAAGGACCTTGAGGTAACTTCCAACTGGGTTTTATAATGCTCGAATGATCATAAAACAAAGCTGATTTTTTAAAAATAGGTGTAGAGTAGTAATTATAGAGATTAATCATTTTTTTTGGTAATTCCTAGGTCTTTTTATATTGATCCATTCTTTTTGGTTGGGACCCACTTTGTTTCTCTGTACATCTGGTACCAGGAAGTAACTTTTCAAGTGGTAAAGAGTCTGAAGAAGAAGCTGGGTTTTATAAGCTTCTGAGCTGTGCTTAGTCTCTGCGGATCTGGGATAAAATAACGGGTAGGTCCTATAGTCAAGGAGAGCAGTGCTTTCTAAGTAAATAACAGGAAACCTCTTGGGACACATAGAAGCTATATGGAATAGAAATACCAGAGATCAACTTTACAGATGCATTTTAGCTTATTGATAGAGTTGTACACCATTTTTCCCTTCCTGCTGTTTTTAAGGTGGCTAGAATATAGAGAATCCAAAAGAAATTCAAAACTAAAAGGCTGATTTTTTTCAGTGACTATTACACTATAATTAGACAGTGTTGATGGGTTGTTTGATCTCAAACCTCATGGCAAATGACAACCCTGATAGTTTCTCAGTAGTTGTCTATTATAGGTCATTCTGGATAGAAAATGAATGTCTTCAAAAGACAGATATGTTTGGCTTGGGTTTTCATTTTCTTCTCTAATAAATTTGACCTTAAACCAATTATCATTTTGTAAAGTATAAATATTATAGAGATTACACAGTATCTGAAGAAATTCCTTAGTTTCTTATGTAGTATACTATAAGAATGGTTAGTTTTAACAATTAAACTATATTCAACATGTAGATACATAGATATCTCCTAGCAGAAGAAAAACCTCAATTTTGGAGTTAGGAAAGAACAAAAATCCAAGTTCTAGGCTAAAGGGAAACGACACCACTAAACTTCTCCTTAGAAAGGCTTGTGTGGAAAAACACCTAGATAATCGTCCTTCAAGAAAAGACTTGCCCTCCTCAAAACCTACCCCACCTCCCCTCCTGGCTAATGTATCAGTAACCAGAGTCAAAACCTCAGCTCAGCCTGCCGGGGAAAGCACCGACGCTACCGAAAGCTAAATGGATGTTGCACACAGAGATCCATCGAACCTGGCGAACGTGTGCCAGCGGGAACTGAGGGGACGGGTCTGGGAACGGGACCTGAGGGCACCAAACCGGAGGAGAACACACAGCTGAATAACGGAGTATTTGCCAATGGGGGATGTTCTCCCCTGATTTACAAACAACGCACTCACAGTCACTCCGAAAGCAGGTTGGGGTGGGGCTCCTAACGAGGGGAAGGGGCTAGAGCTGCCCTGGCATTGTCGGCAAACAATAAAAGGCTCACTTACGCAACGTGCTAGAATGGACCGACTGCGCAAGACACGAGAACGTTATCGGATGACTGTGTTCACCAGGAGGACGAGGAGGACACGCCCCTCACCAGTACATAAAGAAGCGTGAAGAGATCACAGCAACGTTGAGAAGCCCAGTAATGGCTGGCTTTGCTGGATAGGATCGATGGTACGGTTAGTGTTTCAGAACGGAGATCTCTACTGTCAAGAAAGATGATAGGAATCTGGAATGGAAGAGGCAATGGAGCAGTGCTTAACCACACGGTTCAAGTTGGATGAAATTACTGCAGCTGTCAACAAGGCCAGATTACTAACCAAGGGACCGTGATGGCCAATAAACACAGCTGCAAGGAAGATGGGAAATCAAGCAGGCTGGTATTATTCTCCCAACAGAAAGAATTACAATTCCTTACTTGCTCAGTTTCCATCCTTGAGCAAGTTCTTGGAGCCAGTGCCCCTGATTGAAGAAGAGGATTAAAGTTTAAGGATAGATTCTGTAACACTAAAGAAAGTGCACACAGGTGTAAAAGGGCATCAAGGGGCATTTACTAAGTAACTGAATACTGGAAAATGTCTAGATCTTTCCAACACTCATGTATGCAGGATTTGAGCTATCCTTGATACAAAAGGCTCCAAATGTCATTATAGCCTTCTTTAGTTAAGGACATCTAGGAGGCCAGGTAATAAAATCCTGGCTCATGTCCATCTCATAGTGGAGCCATTAGATCCCACAAATCCACAGGCTGTCCTGCAGAGTAAGCGCCGTTGTAGTGGGACATCCCAGGTGGAAGCATCCGATACAGTCACCACCAACGGAGACAGGAATCACAGCAATACAGCAGTCTGGGTGAAACAGAGGCAGCTGCACAGTCAACGATGTCAAGGTCTTGGTTATATTGTGATATTACCTTCAAGGTCAAGAGCACCTCATGCCAGTCTATTTTTACTACGAGATTTGAGAAGGGCAAGGAGTGATGGAAGGCTATGCAGTACAAGTGCAAGGCTGCTCGGACCACATAACTCAGCAGTTCCCATGGGGCTGGACATACCTAGGATTGATGGAAACACAATATGAAGTCTCTAGCGTGTCACAATAGGGCTTTTACACAGACCTGTAGGACTTACAAGCAATGCTATGCAATGCTTTCAGAAAACAGCTCCTGGCATGCTACCTGGCCCCCACAGAGACCAAGAATCTGATCCTGAGACACCAAATGCCTATGCGCCATAACCACCAACTGTGAGCTGTGAGCTGTCAAATCTACAAAGATTACAATCTTAAGCGGGAACAGCAACTCTCCACTGTACATTAGGAATGGTACATTGGGGATTAGTCCTTAGATTGTCATGAAGATACAAGGAGACTACAGGAGGCATTATCACAGACGTCCTTCTACCACGTCATCCACCTGTATTTTACCAATGACTCTCTGCTGTCTTCTACCAATGATCTCATGAGGGCTGGTGCTAGGTCCCTGATGACTAGTTGAAAAAAGGAAAAAAAATATATATATAGAGCTGATTGAAAGATGGATCATCTCTGTTGGTGCTGCTCAAACAGGACCCGCAGCTGCATTACAGCCCTATTCCCTGGTGGCACTCACAGACAAGTGTATGTGCGTGTGGATGGTGCCCTGTGTCCAGTCAGCAGACCTTAGGTGCCTCTTGTCACTCAGTATACATGTAAAGAGAGGAGCTTGAGGAAAGAACATGTATGGATTTGTGAGTAATGAAGACTTTGACTGGATGGTCTGGAAGGAACAACATTAGAAAATGGGGACAAGTTGGTCTGGTAAGAGAAAGTACCTGTTCTAGACTTGCCCTCTCTTCTATTAGCTTGTTTGTGTTTTCTCAGTGATTTGGAGAAGTTCTTTGTTCATTTGAAACAATGTCCCTTGCTGTGATACGTACTGCAAATAACTTTTTCTGAGTGATTTGCCATTTTACCCTCCTAATTTTATTATTTCATGTAGTCTTCATTTAAATGTAGTAAAATGTTTCAATTTTCTTTTAATGTGTGCTTTTGTGTACTACTTAATAAATCTGCCCTTACCCTCAACATCAAAGAGATGATCACTTTTGTTTTTGTCCAGAATGTTTAGTTGTATCTTTCACATTTAGATCTATGTACCACCTGGAGTTAATTTTTGTGCGCACTGTGAATTGGGGGGGTAGGGTGAGGTGAAGTTTTTTTTTTTTTTATAATTTTTTAAAAATAACATATACCGAACTAACTCAGTACTGTTTACGGAAACACCACTCCTCGCCCACTGTACTGTAATGTAAACTTCATCACCAGTTAAGTGACTCCGTTGGGTTTGTTTCTGGACTCTCCACCTGATTCCATTGGTCTATTTCTCTATTTTTGTGAGACGAGCTAGCTGTTATATCTTTATAATTCTTGACTATAGGGCCTACAGTTTCATTTTAGTTATTGTTTTCTTTTTAAATTTACTTTTACATTTTTTATTGAGTTACAGTCATTTTATAATGTGTCAAATTCCAGTGTAGAGCACAGTTTTTCAGTTATACATGAATATACATTCATGTATATATATATTCATATATTCATTGTCACATTTTTTAATTTTTTTGCTATTTTAGTTATTGTTGTTTCTTTTCTTTCTCTTCCTTCTCCTCCAATTGCCAGACTTTATTTTGAAGTTTAGGCTTGCTATCAATCCTAGAATCAGCTTTGAACAGCAACAAATGCCTACTGCTATTCTGATTGGCTTTCACTGCATCTGTAAATGAATTTGGGGAAAATGACATCTTTACAATCGTCAGTCTCCTAAGACATGAACAGGATGTATCTCTTTACATTTATGTCTTTTTAACTTTCAGTGAGGTTTTGGAGGTTTCAGCACAGAGATCATGCACATCTTTTGCTAGATTTGTTGTTAAATACATGATATTTAAAATTGTCTTTTTAAATTATATTTTGCATTTGTCACTGGTATATAGAAACAAATGATTTATACATATTGATCTAGGTCATAACAAATTCTTGTTCCAGTGATTTCCTTTTCTCTTGAGAATATGTTATATTATTATATTTCTTTGTATTTTGGGTCAATTTTCATTCTTCCCTGGATTTTATATACGTTGTATTTTGAAGACTTTTGGTGCTATTTCATTTTCTCCAAAGAAGGATGTTTTTGTTTTAGTAGGCAATTAAGTGTAAAATTAGCAACTCTCTTGGGGAGCAATTCAAGTTCCAGTTCAGTTCTAGTATGCTTAGCAAGGCTGTTATAAGTCCATCTTGTACACTTTTGTTTAAGATACCAGCCAGGGATCTGGCAAAGTTTATACATAGAGTTTTGATCTTCCTTTCTTTAGCTTTCTCTCCCTGTTTCTTTCCAGTGTCTCTGGTAGCCCTGAACTTTCCTCTCTGGTTCCTCTGGCCAGAACAATGGTGGGTTTTCTACTGAAATTTAGTCATGCCATAAGGTACAGACTTGGTGCAGGCGGGGTCTGCCTTCAAGCTAGAAACTATGAAAAAGAGCAACTCACTTTCTCCCACAGGTCACACTCGTTCAGAACCTGCCTGCCCTAGTCTTTCTTGAATCTGTTCAGAAAGTGTGGAGTTGTTTCGTCCACAGTTAGTAGTTGTCATCGGAGGAATGGGTGGGTGGTTGGAGTAACAGGAGCCTCCTCATCCAGTCACAGCTGAAACCTTAACTGGGCTCAGCAGACTCTTCTCTCCTGCCTTTCTGTTCCCTCTTGGTCTCCTTTTCCTTGAGGAATTACAGGAAATTTTAAGTTAAATACCAGACCCTATGTATAAAAAAAATTTAGAGGCTCTGGATGATCTATTTCTTTCAGAGAGGGCATGTATTCTATGAGGCCAGATCAGCTTAATTCAATCAGAAACTGGGATGATTTGGGCTAGACTGTTGTAAACGTCTGTCTACTTGCGTCTAAGAATGTTGTTCTTCAGGGCTCCAAACTAAGAGCATAGAGTATTTAACAGGACCTCTCCCCCTTGGCTGATCCTCAACTCAATTTTTTTTCCTCAGTATTATTTGAAAATACTGAACACCCCACCACACACACACTCTACTTTGCAGAGGTTTATGGCTTAGTATCTAAGTTTCTTGTGCTATAGAGTTTAAGAATTTGGCCAGTTCCCTAAGGGGACAGTCAAGGCTGAAGGGTATAATTTTCTGCTCCATGCTTCTTTCCACAATCTTGGGCCCTCAGGCCTGGGGATTTGTTTGGCAGATGTAGACTTTGTGTGTCATCTCTTCAACACAAAGAACTACTTGAAGCTTTCCTGCATGTGTTGAGACAATCAAGTGGGATTTACCCCAAGGATGCAAAGATGGTTCAATATCTGCAGATCATCTCAACAGATGCAGAAAAACTTGTGACAAAATTTGATATCCATTTATCATAAAAACTTTCCACAAAGTGGGTATAGAGGGTATATAAGTGGAATTCAAATAGGAAAAGAAGAAGTAAATTGTCACTGTTTGCAGATGACATGATACCATTCACAGAAAATCCTAAAGTTGCCACCAAAAAACTACTTGCCTCATCAGTGAATCTTATAAATTTGCAGGATACAAAATATATAGAAATCTATTGCATTTCTATACACTAACAATGAACTATTAAAAAGAGAAAGTAAAGCAACAATCCCATTTACAATCACACCAAAAAAATAAATAAATAACCCTAACTGAGGAGGTAAACGACATTTGTTCAAAAACTCTAAGGCATTGATTAAAAAAAAATTGAAGATGACACAAACAGAAAGATATTCTATGTCCATGGACTGGAAGAAGTAATTGTTAGAATGACCATACTACCCAAGGCAATCTACACATTCAGTGTAATCCCTGTCTGAATACCAAGGACAGTTTTCAAAGAACTAGAACAAATAATTTAAATAGTTGTATGGAAACATAAAAGACCCCAAATAGCTAAAACAATCTTAAGAAGCATATAGATAGAGTTATCACACTCTCAGTGTGATATTCAGACTATACTACAAAGCTACAGTGAGAAAAACAATATGGTACTGATACAAAAAACAGATACTGATCAATGGAACAGAATAGAGAGCCTAGAAATAAACCCACACACCTATGGTCAATCTACAACAAAGGAGGCAAGAATATACAATGGAGAAAAGATAGTTTCTTCAATAAGTGGTGCTGAGATAACTGGACAACTACATGTCAAAGAATAACATTAGAACATTCTTTGATAAAATATACAAAAATAAACTCAAAATGGATTAAACACCTAAATATAAGACCAGAAACCATAAAACTCCAGAAGAAAACATAGGCAGAACATTCTTTAACATAAATTTTAGCAGTATTTTGGGGACTCTGTCTCCTCAGGCAGAAAATAAAAGCAAAAATAAACAAATATAACCTAATTAAATTTAAAAGCTTTTGCACAGCAAAGGAAACCATCAACAAAAGACAGCCTACTGAATGCGAGAAAATATTTGCAAATGATCTGACTTATCAGGGGTTAATATCAAAAATGTACACACAGCTTATAGAGCTCATTACAAAAACAAAACAAAACAAAACAAAAAACAAAAAACAAAAAAACAAAACCCAAAGCAACCCAATTCAAAAATGGGCAGAAGACCTTAATAGATATTTTCCAAAGAAGACATGCAGATGGCCAACAGGCACATGAAAAGAAGCTCAACATCATTAATCATCAGAGAAAAGCAATTCAAAACCACAATGAGGTATCACCCACATTTGTCAGAATGACTATCATCAAAAACATAACAAATAACACATGCTGGCAAGGATGTGGAGAAAAGCAAACCCTCGTACACTATTGGTGGAAATGTAAATTGGTGCAGCCATTATGGAAAACAGTGTGGATGCTCCTTAAAAAACTAAAAATAGAACTACCATATGATCCAGGGATTCCACTCCTGATATATATCTGAAAAAAAATTAATTCAAAAAGACACACACACCCTTATATTCACACAGCTAAGATACAGAAGCAACCTAAGAATCCATCAACGGATGAAGGGATAGAGAAGATACAGTTACATACACAAGCAAATACTACTCAGCCATAAAACAATTAAAATTTTGCCATTTCCAACAAAAGGATGGAGCTAGAGGGCATTATACTTAGTGAAATAAGTTAGAAATACAAATACCATTTTATCACTTACATGTGGAATCTAAAAAATAAAATGAATAAATGAATATAACAAAACAGAACAGATTCACACATACAGAGATCAAACTAGTGGTTACCAGTGGGGACAGGGAAGGGAATGGGGCAAGGTAGAGGTGTGGAATTAAGAGGTACAAACTACTATATACAAAATAAATAAACTAAGAGGATATATTCAACAGCACAGGGAATACAGCCAATTTTTATAATAACTATAAATGAAGTATAATCGATAAAAATTTTGGATCATTAGGTTGTATACCTGAAACTAATATAGTATTACAAATCAAATACATCTCAATTAAAAAGAAAAAATAATAAAATGACTTTAATAAAAATGTTAATAATCATCATTATAAATAAATGAATGAACGAATGCCCCTGACTTATACTCCCTAGGGGTACACTGTTTGGGTTGCTACATGAGTCTGTGTGCCCCAAATTGCAATTCTTTAATTCCCAAAAAAGCTGTCTGCTTGGAAAAAAAAAATGAGTTACAAATTTTTTGGTTTCTCAGTGTATATACACATTATGTTTGCACTATACTGTAGTTTATTAAGTGTACAATAGCATTATGTCTAAAAAAGGTACATATCTTATTTAGAAATACTTTATTGCTAAAATATGCTAACCATCATCTGACAACTCAGATTTGTCACAACCTTTCAGTTTGTAAAAAATGCAGTATCTGCAAATCTCAATGAAGCAAAATGAAATAAAACGAGCTATGTCTGTATTCTACAATTTTATGTTCACACTATAGTGTCTGTAAGTATCTGGTTCTCCATGCTCGTAATAATATCAGGTTTTATAAACATTTTAAATCATTTTAATCAAATAATATTTTATCTTAGTGTTGTTTAATTTAGTTTTATATTTCACAGACATGCTGTTGATTTCTACATCTTAAATATCAGGGCTATGAACTCTATTCATCATGCTGCGAGTATTTTCTTCAAGTCTTTCAAAATCTGGCAGATGCACTCTCTTGCTGATCAGCACATTTTTCAATTTTTGGTTTGTCTTTGCATTAAACTTCTTAATTATATTTTTCAAAACCTCTGGATCCTCAGTTATTTATTGTTTATATGGTCTTTTCTTTTCTAACAGAATTATGTTCATATTCCAACAATAATGGTTGATTTCTCTAGCTTTTGTTGGTTTATGAATACCAAAGCTATTTTAGGTACAAAAGTATTCATGACACTTACCTTTTTGGTAGTTTTGCCTTGTTGTCTCAATGAATGCTCTTTGAATTAAAATTTCTACTTTGGCTCTTTTACGTTTGCCATTTCTCGGTTTATATGAGTGCAACTACTTACACTCTTTTGTTTTGAATATTTCTCTTAGAAGCAGGACAGAGACGGCCTTTTAAAAAACAAAAGCTAAAGATCTCTGTCTTTAATAAAGATATTTTCATCCATTAAATTATTTTCTGATAACTGATTTTTAAATTTAGTTTTGCTTTTGCGTTTGTTATTTTTTATTTCTTTTTTGTTTTTCACTTTTTATGCGATTTGAAGGTTGAGTTCAGATTGATGTAAGATGTTTTATTCCATTTTGCTGCATTCAATTTCTGTTTATCTAAATAGTACCTTTCAGTTTAAGCAAATTGTTTTTAAATTTTTTAAGTTATCCACTGAAACCCAGTTAAAAACCAAATTATTCTTAATATACATTAATTTAAAAACTTTTTTAATGACCCCAATACAATGGTCTTAGGGAATATTTGGAAGGCTTTGGAGAAGCAAGTGTGTTAGACTACTGAGAAGCTAAACGATGCTTCAACCTAAGCATATTGGTGGCACGATTATAAAGTGTTACACCGAGTTTGTACGAGAGCCAGAGACAGAAGGTCAGGGCCTGATGTAAGAACAACTGTGCCTCTTCCCCTTTCTTCCCACTCATGAGATACTGCGAGCACCCCGTGTTCTCACACCATGTCCATTCTCCTTCCCCATAAAAGGGAGCTGTCATACAAGTTCCCAAAAGTCATCTGTGTTGGGAAAGAAATGAGTGAAACCATCTGCAGGGTTCCACAATGCCACTGGTATTCTAAAGAAATAAACGCCAGAGAAAAGAAATCAAGCTCTCATATGTGGAATTTCAGGTACTATCCAGTTACTGAGACATCTTTTACCAGGACAGACTTTGTTTTTTTTAATCTCAGAAATCACAATGCCAACTATTCTACTAAACTTTAAAAAAAAAAAAAAAGAGGAGAAGACATTTAATCTAGAAAATCAATATGATGAATATATAATGCAAAGAAAATCTTACATCTTAGGGAGATGTAATAACAGCAAGATCATTGCCTGTGGAGTCAGACTGGTTAGGTTTCAGTCCTAGCTCTATGACTTACTATCTTTGGGACCTGTGTTCCTAACATCTCTGTGCCTCATTTTTATCATCTATAAAACAAACAGCAAATAGCTCCTACTTTGTTGAATTATAACGATAACTAAATGAGACTATATATACATATGTATACACAACATATACTCACACACATATGTATTTCGCATTTAGCCTTCATAGCATATTGTAAGTGTTTAATAAATATTAGTTATTTTTATCAAAGAGAATATGGTATTTAGTTTATACCTCGTGTTAGCTTCATATTAAAATAAAAGCAAATCCTACGAAAATAATTCTCAAAAAGGAACACATTTCTAAAAGAAATTTAACTTATAGACTGGTTTATAATGAACACTGATCAACAATGTAAAAAAACATTTTTAAATGACTCGCACTAACTCCCAATAAAAAGCAAAGATAAGACATTTAACAAGGAAAATGTTATCTTTGTATTAAGGCATTTTTTTTTTTACTTCTAATTTGAAAACAAATTCTTATAAGACCTCTAAAAAATTGGTATGATTATTCCAAGAGGATAACTTTGCTTCATTTCATTGCCACTTTTTCACCCTATATACAATCATATTCCTTCACATGCTACTTAGGGTAGTTGTGACTCAAATCAAATCGGCAGAATTGTAGTTCTAACAGCACACCTCATTGTCTATAAAGTTTTTCAGTCTTTGGAACCAAGTATTTAATGTATTTATGCTGCAGTTTCCTCACTGGGATGGGGGAGATTTACAAAGCCTCAACTGGCTACTGTATGGGAGATTATGTCAGCTGAACCCGTAGATATATTTGAAAACCTTCTGAAATCTTTAAAATCTGCTAAACACCACCAGGGATGTATATCCAGATTAAACTGGTCTCATCTCTGACTCAGCCCCTGAGGGACACAGAGGCAGCATGTGGCTCAAATTTCTACGTCTACCATCAGAAAACACACTTTTCTGAACTTAAAGGGAAAACCTTGAAGTTTGTCCCCTGATTCCAGCTGTTAGTGAGATGAGAACATCCTCCAAGAGTAAACAGTATTTGGAAAACCATCTCTGAGCATGAGGAAGATCCAGAGTGTGGTCTCCATCCCTGAAACTTTCCTTCCAGCCCACGCCGCACCAGTGTTTGCTAGTGTGGTATAAATGACCTATACGTACCAGGTACAAATGGAGTTACACAAGGAAACGGGAGTTGTACAGAGATCCTTGGGATTTGAAAAACGGGAGGAAGGAAGGGTAAGAAAATCTCCTCTCCACCCGCCTTTTTGCCTCTGTCTCTCTGTATCTTTCTCTACCTCCGTCTTTTTTCTCTCTCTGTGCATCTCTCTCTCTTTGCCTCTTCATCTCTCTCTGGGCTATCTCCCCTTGCCACATCCATTTTTGTAAGTACTAAAAAAGATAGGCACTATGAAGAGATTTTTCCATGAAAGTGTGTCTGTGATTGGAGATTATCCCAATTCCTTCTCCAAATTCTACCTGAGCTTGACTTTTCTAAGTTTAGAGCCATTATATTAGTCTAGACTTTACTTTTTCATATTGAAACAATCCTAATTGCCTTTTAAATTTAGTCTCTCTAGCCTATTAATTTATTCTTTTCAAAATGCCCCTTTCACAATTCTGTTTTGCCCAAGGACAATAATGAATCACCATTGTGCTTTGGATCAAATTTTAAAGAACAGTCTAGCACTGCAGGTTGCCCTGTAACCACTCAGCCTCCTTTCTGAATTGACCCAGGACAGCTCATCTTCTGTGAAGCCAGCCCCCTCATTATCTCACCACTTGACTTCTCCAGCTTCTCTGTGTTTGCTCAGAAGTTTTCATCGCCTTGAATGGCCCCATTCTTTTACTGTATCTAAAAAATCAACTATCCCAATCTCTAAAGAACCTTCCAATTACAGCATTTTTTATTCTAAGATTAAAAGTATTTTGAGAAATGCAAGATAGTCTCACATTTATATCCCTAGTACTTGAGAATTTTTTTTTGCTATAGAACACAGGTCATAATTGAGTTGAATTATAAATTCTGACTATCTAAATCTTCTACAAAGAGATGAGTCTTCCTGACAATTCTAATTCTGATAATTACCCTTTATTTCATATTTTCTCTTTGCTATTATAATTGTAAAAGTTGTAAGACTACCCTATTACTCCATTTTTACCCTATTGCATCTGCTATCCTTTATCTCCTAAATTTGAATTTAAGCCTATGGGAGTGAGACTTCTTGCTCTGTTATCCTTTTTATTCTTGCTTAAATGAGTTGTACCAGATTTTCAGCCTCTGAAAATCCTCAGTAAGTGTACTGGTGGCCTGATGGCTGAATGCATGAATGGATAGATGCAAGATTAAATAAGTTATAAATATTAGCTGGATGCATCTTGATGCAATATCTGCATTTTACCTTTCAGTTTCTCATAAAAAAATTCAATAATTCACTTGGATACTTTCCTATGAAGGTTAAGTACGGGAAGGAGTTAATGTCATTTGGATTTTTAAAAAATAATTTTGTCTTTCTTTTCTTAACTACTGCATAAGAAATAAAGTTCCATAAGATGGGAGAAACAGGTAAAATTTAAATACTTATCTGTCTTTTTTCTTTGAATTTATGGAAAATTCACAATTAAAAGAAATCCTGCAAGAAAACAAATATGCAGCAACAATATCTATACTAAGTTTAAACTTTCCCATAATATTATCCTAGGTCTCATACTGTTTATCACAGTGCAGTAACACTAGATCCCAACCTAATAAACCATAATATCTTAAGTAAACACCACCACACAACCTAGAATTTGAGTATACATTAATCATAGTTTACACAAATTGTTTAATATCATCCATATTTACATGAATGGCTAGTAGAATAAATATCTTCCACATTCAAAGAATTTATCTTTATCCTTAAAAGGAACTCAGTTTTTCCAGTCTCAACCTTATACTTTAAAATTCTAATTTTTTAGAGTTTAACTTATTATTCATGCCAATGTGCATCTCCAGATAAAAAGGAAAAGCAGTAAGTTTATTCGAAACTGGAGTTTAAATTCTGTATTTCCATTGTTAAAAAACTAAACAACATCAATAAAGAGAAAGCTTCCTTTCCCTGCATCCTTCCCTCTAATCCACTGCCCTTCTACTGTTCTCGTTTTTCCAAGGAGAAAATTTTCATCTATTTGCGTAAACGTATTTGGATATATGCTTTAGCTTTTTTATTAAAAAGTAATGCTTACACATGGCAAAACTCAAAGACTACAAAAGCATATACAAACATAGGCTTCTTTCCATAAACAGACTCTAAGTCCCTTTCCAAAAAAAACTGCAAGTTTATACAAGTATAACTGTACATGGGTATATGTTAGACATGTGTATAAGAGATGTGTGCAGATACAGACACGGATGTAGTGATAGGAAGAGAGAATATATTGGGTTAATTTAGGTGAATAGGAGAAGAATATATTAACTGTTTTAGACGTTGCATTTCTCCTTAATAAAAACCTTTTCAAATCAGCACACAGAAAATGACATCATTTTTAACTTGTGAATTGCAGAATGATATCTTAATTAATCCAACCCTACTGATGAACACTTCGGTTTTCTCAAGTCTTTTATCATGACAGACAGGGCACCAATAGACAGAGTTATAAGTATATCTTTGTATACATGAAGTATATATTGCCAGACTGCCCTGCAAAGAAGTCAGAACAGTTTTGACAATATCTTCCCACTCACGTCGTCTAGATGGTGTATATTCGCAAACATTTTTCTGTGAGAAGTAGTTTAGTACAATTACTTACAGTTCAAACCCTAGTGACTGCACGGACGCAAAATGAATTCAACCACTCATCAGCTACTTGTCTTTGGGCAAGATCCTTAACTTCTCTTTGCCTCAGTTCCCTCGTTTGTAAAACACTTCAGTCAATCAATAAACATTTATAGAGTACATATTCTGAGTTAGGGACTATTATCAGTACTGAGGATCCAACAGTGAACAAAACAGAACATGGATACACCTGTATCCATGAATGTTAAACTCTAGAGGGGAATAATAAATAACTACCCCTAAGGGTTCTGTGAGGGTTAAATCAATAGATTCTATGTAAAGCACTTAAAACAGTGTCTGGCACATGGTAAATGCTCAGTAAACATTTACTATTGCTATTTGTTATCATTACTACTGCTGCGTTAGTATCATCAATATTATTTGAACAAAAGAAATAATTTTTTTCTTTTTTAGGGGGGAGGTAATTAGGTTTATTTATTTTTATTTATTTTTTAATGGAGGTAGTGGATTGAACTCAGGACCTTGTGCAGGCTAAGCACGCACTCTACCACTGGGCTACACCCTCCCCCATTAATTTCTCAATGATTTAATGTCTACTTTAATAATTTTACCAATATTGAATGTATGTTCATAAAGTTTAAAACATCTGCATTTCTTTTGTGCAAGCTGCTGGCTTTATGCCTTAGCTCATCTTTCTACTGCGTAGTGGACTTCTCCGAATACTTTGTAAAAGCACTGTATACATATAAAAAGTTATCCTTTATATGACATCATTTACCATGTAGAAACATAAATATTTTAAATCTTTAAATGTAGCAATCAGGAGATTTGGATTTGATATTGACTTCATTAATCCAAGATTACTATTTTTAAAAAGCTCTTATTTTATCCTGGAATGTTAATAGCCTTGCATTTTAAAAAATTTTCCTAAAAGATGTAAATTTCAATTTGCAGACTCAGGAGTGTAGAAAGTATAATTTTACTTTTTCTTGACTCAACTTTTAATTTGGATCCTTACCCCATTTGGTTGGAAGGAAACCTAATGTCAGTCTGTTTCTTTCTCTTTAGTGTCCTTGAGATTGTGAAAGGCTCTAAGAACTCTCACCAGGCCAAAGTTCAGGAAGACAGTCCATACCATCTATTTATGTGTCCAAACGAGGTGTGCCCCTCCATCAACACAGCAATTCAGTAACCCACGGCTTTAAAAATGCCCTGCTTAGGACACAGGACTCTTTTGTTTTAAAGCTACCCATTACCTCATCTCCTAGAGACACTCCCCAGGCATTTCCTCCCTGGGGTCCCGCTGCCTGGCTAAGGGCACATCTCCTTCCTTGGCCCACCTTCTCTCAGTCCTCGAGAATCTGTCTCTAGTTTGGGATGACCTGCACTAACCCATGATTCTGTCCCAGACATTTTATCAATCCCATTCCAAAGCTTAGTTTTTCACAAAGCCAGAATTTCTGCCTGACCCAGCTCCATCCCTTTCCTTATGCCATGAGCAGGAAAGCTGACTAAATACTTAAGTAGGGCAATAGGAGACGAGGGAACACAAGTAGGAAAAGAGTACATGGAGCTGGATATTCAGTCGGAAAGCCATAGAAATCAACTCCAGCTACATTAGGCAGGAAAATAATTTTTAAAAAGGATATTGGTTAACTTCTCATTTCCAGGAAAGCTAGAGGACCGAGAATGGAAATTCAACAATGTCTAAAATCAGGCCAGGGTGCTAGAGCACTGGAAATATCACTGCTGCCTCCACTATGCCCCACTCCAAAGCTTATATGGTCACATGACTGGCCCCTGGACATCCCCACTACACCCTCTGTTCTCACTGCTGTGTTGAAAAATGGAAGTCACTGCCACAACCACTACCATGTAGTTGACTTGCCTCTTTATGTCACATGCAATTGAATGGACGTCCACTTTTTGGTGATCGACTGGTGGAGCTTAAGTCATGGGCCATCAATGAAAAGGAAATGGCCAAGGAGAGTGCTTGGCATTTTTGGCTTTAGTAGGGGTCAGTCATCTCTGACACAGAAAGTGATGGGTTGCTCAAACATACGATGGAGATTTATATGACTGGCACTCCATAAAATGATGTGTGTCTACTACATTCCCTCACCTTTGGCCGTCCAAAATAAGCATGCTTATTCGTGCTTCTAAGCAAAACAAACTCAGTCCTGCCAAACTCCAGTAGTCCTCGTACAACAACAACAAAAATGCAGGCAACCCTTCTCTAAGATGTAAATTCAAATATTACCAGTTAGTGCCTCCAGATCCAAGTCCAGGATCTCTAGGAGACACACATTCCTCCTATGGTGCCATCACACTTCCACATGAGTATTCTTTTATATAGAGAGCAAGTAATATATTTCACCTCCACCATCAGAATCTAAAAGAAAAGAAAAAACCATATATATGATACATATATGAAGACAGATAGATATATATGATATATATGAAGAAAATGCAAGTATCTTCAACTGGTACAGAGGCCTGTTGGGGTATTTATGATTTCCCCTCTCTACTACCCATTATATGATCTTTTACTTCAGTCAGTCCCTCAGCTGACTGGGGATCTGAATCTGGTACCATTCAGTCAACAGTCATTCCTGAGAGATCTCAGCTCTTGTAGGTTCTGCTGTGGTTGCTATAGTTTCCATTAACTTTTACCACTGGACCTAGAGGCCTCAGGTCAGCCCCTGGTTTCATCCACACTTTGCCTTGCAACTAGAACACAATTGCCCTTGAATTGTCAGGATTGATCACCTCAGTCAATACACTGCCCCTGTTATCTATTCTCCCAGCGTCAGGACAGCCTGAAATGAACAAATGGCAATATCAGCTTCTAATTCAGTGGACACGTCTTCAGATCTCCTGGTGAAAGCATCTTTTGTTTGGGTAATAAGACCTCTAAGCCAGCAGAGCCCAAGTCACAGGACAAGTTTTGCAAGTGGGTCATGCACACAGTTGTGAGTGGTGCCTCTTTCGCTTCCTCACTTTCAATTCCAATTCTTTATGTATTATGGCCATGTGTTGGTCAACAGCTCAGAGCATGTTTTTACTACATTCCCTGGAGAGCCCTTAATCAGCAAGATACAGTCTGCCATTAAGTACACGAAACTCTCTTCAATTCGTCATTTCAAACGCCCAAATGATTATAGTGGTAGCTGTATTCTAGTGTTAGAGTACATAGAAAAATCAGTAAGTTCTATGAACTTCAGTCCATTGCTATATGACATATACAAATTGAGTTCATTGCTCAGCAACAGTTATATATATCCATGGATGATGCTGTTGGAGAAGCATGGTGAGCAGGAAATACAAATTCAAATTTAGAATGTGTTTATTTTAGTGTAGAATGATAGCTGTCCTCTCCATGATGGGAAAAGGTAGGGAGCCACAAGAGGATAAATACTTTCTAGAGTTCCTAACTTCAAGTACTGTAGTATTTTAGTTAATCTGGAATGTATTTTGATTTAGGAAGTTGAAATCGGTTTTATTCTTTTCTAAATATTGGCACAATAGCATTTTTTATATAATTAATTTTTCACCAATGATTAGAAATTCTACTATCTTATACTAAATTTCCATATGTATATACTTTTATTTCTTTATTTGCTATTGAGTTCCAACTATTTAATTCTTTCTTAATGAGCCAGGGATAAATGTTTTTAACAAATACAGATTTGTAATCTCTCTTACACATGATAGAAGTATTCACTAATTTCATTATTATTATTTTATATAATTTTGTTGTCCTTTCTTATGTGTTTAACTTTAGAATCAGCTTTGCTAGTTTCAAAAATTTCTGCCTGTATATGTATTCGTATCACATTAAATTTACAGATTTATGAAGTTTGGTAGACTTGACATCTATAAAATACTGTATCTTTCTACCCAAGAAAAGGGAATGCCTTTCATTAATTCATGTTCATATAGTGAACAATGGGATGTCTTTCCTTTTTAACTGCCCCATTTAAGCTGAGTCTTGTAGGATTTTTGAAGGTGAAGTCGAGATTGTGAAGATGGCTTTTCAGGATGAGTCACCAGTGGATACAATCAGAAGTCTAAGAGCAAGGCCTGTTTGAAGAACAGTGAGGCACCAATGTAGAACACAGAGGAAAGAATCACAAAAGACTACTGTGCCAAATTATGGAGTATATCATACCAACCAGATGCAAGATTTTTTTTTCTGTTGTTGAATCAACAGGTTTTAAAAACAACAGGATATGGAGAGGAAGGAAAACGGAAGCTGAGAATGACAACAAAGACTCTAGTTTAAGGAATGAGGGTTAATCTAGTAGTCATTTTTTAAAGTTCTTTTGGCAATTATCTATTCTTAGGAATTAGAACCAAAAAAGAAGATAGTATAATGAGGGAATTTTAATTTTTTCTCCTTTAGAAAATGAAAGCAAGGGCCAGAACAATATACAAAGTTCAGATAACTGAAATTTCGGTCCCCAAATGTGTATGAATAAACAGTAATATTTTCCTGGTCAACATGACACAGAAGAGACTAGGTTCTAATTTACTAGTATTTTCTCTCTAATGAAGATACAGAAGTTGATAATAGTTCGCTTCACTAGCTGGGCTTTGGGAGGAAATTAGTTAATGAGAGATGAAACCTGACTTCTTTCCAAAGACTAGTAAAATACTTTAAGAGAAGCAATAAATGAGTAGCCAATTCATGTGTGATGACAAGAACTTGGTGGAAAAGCACTTTTAAAAACCTAAGCTCTGGTCACAGACTGGGGTTGCTGTAGTACTGTTTAACCCTACATCCAAGACATTTTCCAGGAATGGAAAGAAGTCTGAAGAGGTTACAGAAAAAGAGATGGCTGATGCTTTTTGTGTTTTGGGTACTAGAATCTGATTGTCATTTAGGGACATGGACCCCAAAATAATTGTATTTCCAAAATTCCCAAAAATAGGTCTTGATTTTTAAAATCTTCTTTTTCTCTTTATATTTAATTCTCCTGAATCTTGAAGATGAGAATTAAAATTTTTACAAATAGGATTTTTGCAAATCACTAACTTTAGCCCATTAAAAAGCCATCTGCAAAGTGACTAACGCTATTAACCAAGACAACTAAACAAGAATTCTAAGGAGAAGATAATGAGTTTAGCTTTGGATGTGCTGCGGTTGAGAGGTCCGAGATGAAGATTTCTAATAGGAGACGCAGAATATGGCTCAGGATCACAAGGGAATATTCAGAGCAGAGTTACATTTGTGCATCACTGTCACAACTGAAGTCCCGGACGTGGTGCCAGTCACCCAGAGGAGGTGTGCAGATCCAGAATGGACTAGGACCAAGGAGAAAACTCTGAAAATCACCTAAATTTAAACTCGAAGATTAACTGGAATATGATCCAGAGAGGAAGATTAAATGTGAAAAGATAAAAGACTAAAATTTGGAATCCTTTCAATGTCTCCAGAGAGACTCATGTTTGATTTATGTTATTTGTGAGGTTTTTTTTTACACAGTATGTGGGTAGGAAAATGGGATGTACTACTTACAGATTAAGTACCAGAAATTTGTGGATGCATGCCAAACACACTAGCATTAAAAAATAAAATGTAATAATACATTTAATAAAAGAAGGGTAAGACTTTTACACTGAAAACTACAAAACACTTTTGGAAGAAATAAAAGATCTAAATAAATGGAGATACAGTTCACGTTCATGGATCAAAAACCTTCACTAACGTCAAACAAAACAGTGGATAGGATACGGCCAGACTGCTCACTATAATCACTATTATTCAATACCACATTATGATCTTTGCCAATAAAATGAAATGCTATGTATACACACATACACACATACACAAGAAATAAAGAGCACTGACTTTACTCACAAATGATGTGATCACAAAAAATATTCAATAGGCTACATGAAAAAAATTAGAGACAATGATGCTAGACACAAGACTTAAAACAAATAAATAAATATTCTTCCAACCTACCAGAAATAAGAAAATATAGCTGAAGTATTAAGAAATCTGAGGATTTACCTAGAAATAATATAACAAAAGTTAGAAAAGGGCTTAGTGGAAAAAAATTATCAAACCATACTAAAGACATAAAAGAAGACTTAAAAGCACTATCATAAAGGAATCAGTCTCTCCTAAGTAAACTCACAAACCGTCACAGTTCTAACTAAAAGTATCAACAAGATTTTGCCCAATAAACTTAAACTTCTTCCTGTGGAATAGACTTGAGGCCTCAAAAATAGATCCAAGCATACACTGTGTATTCAGTTAAAGAAGAGATGTTACTTTATATCAACTGGGGATGGAATAAATGATACTGATTTTCCATACAGATACATTTAGACATCCAGCTCACCAACAAGATTCAGATGCCATTAAGGCCTACATCTGAGAAACAACAATAAATTTTAGGAAAAACTATAAAAAATATCTCTGACTACGTGTAGGGTAGGTTTTTCCAAACAACACACACACACACACACAAAAGTTATAAAAAGAGATCAATAAATTTCATGACACCAATGTAAAAAACTTAAATATGTTTAAAGATGGCATAATTAATGTTAAAAGATAGGTCACAATCTAAAAATATATAGAACCAAACCCAACTCATCAATTAGGAAGAGACAAACAACCTGTATCAAAAAGGTGAAAGGATTTAGAATAATAGTCTCAATTTAGGCTCCGAAAGAAAACTAAACAATTGAAACAATGTTTAGCATCACTATTATTCAAGGAAATTCAAATTTTACCAACAAGTAAGTGCCATTTAACATCACTGGCAGAAACTAAAGCCTAACGTCATCAAACATCGGTTAAAACACCGCCTCTTTGAAATACAATTGGCACTATCTGGGAAAATGTAAAATGGACACGACCTATGACAGAGCAACCGAACCACTCAAGTGACAAAGAGGAATTTATTGGCTAACAGAAATTGAAAAATCCAGGGAATAGATCCAGACTTCAGGGATGCAACCAGGATTAAACACGGCCAAGAGGGAAGAGCTCTCCACCCTCTCAGTAGTGTCTTTCGCAGTGTAGACTCCTTCTCCACACAGGGTCTTTGCCAGGGGATGAGAAATGTACTGACACTTGCAGTAAACAAAGGGCAGCTCTCTCCTGCAGTGGCTGCGGCAGTAGTCCTCAGGCATAGTCCAAGGCAAGGGACGTGGTAGGGTAAACAACTTGTCCCAGGAGGCTTAAGACTTTCCTGATTTTAGCCCTAAAAGTCCTGCATCTCAAGAACCCACTCAAACCAGAATGGTCTGCCCAGGACTGTCTCAGTGAAAGTTCAGTGTCAAACTAGGACTGCTGGTCAGCGTACGAGATGGGGACATGTGAATGTAGCCCTGCCTACACGGAGATGGACACTGAGTTTATTAAAGAAAAATAGGCCGGGCTGATGGAGTTTAAATGCCCATAGGGGATTTGGGGTGCCTGTATTGTTGTGCTCATGCAACCCCATCTGGCTGCATGCAAGAAACACTGCAGCTAAAAAAATAATAATAATGCACTGAACAAAAGTGAGGATTTTCAGCAGCTTTGGCCTTTTCTCTACTGGAGTATGAGCTGTAACATATATACACATTTGCCATATATTCTCTTATCTCTTCTGGTTTACTTGCTATTTATGAAATTTACCTAAAGATGTCATGGGATGAATCAGGGTTTTTTTGTTTGTTTTTGTCTTCCACTGTTAATTCCAGGTTTCACTCATGCAGTGGTGCAAATTAAGGTCGAGTCCTATTCTCCATTCTGGCTTCATAGCAGATTTTTCTCTAGGTGACTGTTTTCCATTAAACTTAAAAAGGTCAGTGAAGACTAAATTTTACTGTTTGCATTAACAGAGCTAGTTGTCATTGCTGAAATCTAATGAACCTTGCTTCCAAGAACATCGGCCTGCCTGCCTGATTTCTCTGACCTCCATCTGCTTCCTCGTGCTTGGAGGAAAGCCTGGCACAAGATGTGGGGTGCTGCTGGAGTGATGAGGTCCTCGTCTCCCCACAGCATCAGCTGGACAACAAAGCGTGGCTCACCAAAGTCTGCAGGAACTGAATGCTCTAGACTTTAAAGAAAAGAAGTTGGAGGTGCAAATGAGGCAATCAAAGAATTGTTTGCAGAGCTGAAAAATTAGACAGCGGATGGCAAATGTCTCTAAGCAGCTGCATTTAGTAAATACGGGAAACAGCATGAATTTACTTACCTTTATTGTAAGCCACGAGAATGCCTTGGCTTTTTGAGAGCCTGGCAAAGTTTCTTAAATAAACTGTGTTTCATTAAAATTCTCTTCTAAGAACCATAGGTAAGTGTTTATTTCAAGACTGCAAAGTTATTCCTCCTCTGATTGTGACTAGTAACCTTGAAGCCTCATTGAACATCAGCGACACTGAATAATCAATCGTAATGTTCATTTTAAAGTGGTTGATGGAAATAGAATTTCTTTCAAAAAATTATTAAAATAAATACTGTCTACTCAGGAGTTAGCCCTGAATAATGATAGAAAACTGTCTCGCAGTTTCAGTTGATTATAAACTTGATGTGAGTCACATAGCGATGAGATTGTTAGCATTAGGCTATGAAGGTGACTGCATTAGGAGCAGTGGACACTTTTGTGACAGAGACTCACCTCTCTTGCTCACCTGGAAGTCATCTGCTCTGTGGTAGGCAGATAACAACGCCTCGCCTACCCAAGATGCCTACACTCTAATCCTTGGAATCAGTGAATATGTCGCCTTACATGGCAAAAAGGATTTTGCAGATGTGATGAAGATGAAGGAATTTGAGATAAGATGATCCTCAGTCATCTGTGTGGGCTCAATTTAATTGCATGAGTTCTTAAAAGCTGAGACCCTTTCTTGACTATAGTCAGAGAGAGAGATAGAAACAGAATAAGGGTCAGAAATGTTGTACTGCCGGCTTTGAAGAGGAGAAAGAGACCATAAGCCAAGGAATGCAGGCAGCGTCTAGAAGTTGGAAAGGACAAGAAAATGGATGCTTTCCTGGAGCCTCCAAAGGTGCACAGCTCTGCCTACAGTTTGATTGTAGTTTCGTAAGACTCACAGACTTCTGACCTAAAGCAGTTTCAGTTAATACATTTGTGTCATTTTAAGCCACCAACTATGTGGTGACTTGTTACAGCAGCAGTAAGAAACCGATATTGCTCTTACTGAATCTTAATAAAATCAATATTGTGAGACCTATAAAAATTTGCCAATTTTTATGAGACCTTTTTCCCTTTCTTCTCTTCAAACATCTAACCTTAGAACAGGGTTACCACAGTATGAAAAACAAGTGGGAGGCTTCTCCACGTTTCCAATGTCCTTACATTTAAAGGGGGTGGAAAGGGATAAATTGGGAGTTTGAAATTTGCACCTCCTGAGGAGTGATGGAAATCTTAGGTATCTTGATTGTGGCACTGGTTTGATAGGCGGGTATACATCTATCAAAATTCATCAAACTGTACATCTGAAATATGGTGTAGTTTACTGTACAGAAATTATACCACAAAGTTGTTTAAATAAAAAACAACAACAAAAAAAATAAAGTTGAGCTCACTTATTTTATCTACAGGGCTTTGAAACTTCAAAACTTCATTGTTAAAAGCAATTTAATCCTTTAATTCACATTTATTTATAGTAGTCACATAATTACTTGTACACATTCACATATCATATTCAATAGCATGTGTTTAACATTCCATAAGATATAAATTACTCTCACATAAAGCAAATGACCTGCTCAAATATTATCTGAAGATCTCACCAGTGTAACCAAATTCTTTCTAAAAGACGGGTATGTACAGATCAGAGAAATATATCTTTACCCAAAAGAAATGTGATACAGGAAGAGATTTATCTAATTCCAATGGCATTTTGTAGCCTTAACATATTGATAGACTTTTTAAAACAGTTATTTTAATCACTCCTCTGAACAACACAGTCACTTATCAGCCATATCGGTGGAGGAATGCAGCCACTTCCAAAGGAGAGGAAAGCTGTGAAACTCATCTCATCCTCTATGACACAAAGCCTTTCTCACCCAGGTTGCTCAGCAATAAAATGTCTCCATCTCCATGAACATGGAAAAGATAAGACCCTTTTCCCTTTCTGGAAGGTTAGTGCTGGATCCCAGTCAAGAGCAGCAGATGGAAGACTGAACTGAACTGAACTTGACATATTTGGATGAAATAACCCTTCAGCTGATTTTACCATCCTCAGTAAAACAGTACATTTTACATGTATATGTACATGTTCATACCAAGGATACAGGATTTTTGTTGTTTTCACATTGATTTCGTATTTTTATTATCAGCAAAGAACCTTCACTGAGCAACAGTTTTATAATAAGCAGTAATTCTATAATAGGCACAGGGGAGTTCTAAAACAAGTGTTCCCCTGGTACAAGCAGACTAAAGGGACCTCATTAAGATACTTGATCCCCAGAAATTCTAGGATTAAAAACAACTAGCCTTTGTGGACAATGCTCAGAGGTTTATGAGGATAATCATTAAGACCATTTTAAGATCAGCAGGTTTCCACCATGACAGAAGCATTAACTGATGCTCAGGATGACAAAATAAAGCTCTCACTTTTGTATTTCAAAACTGCAACAAATTTATTAAGAAAAAAAATCTTTGACAACAGGAGAACATTCTTCTGATGAAAGTGGAGCACAACTGGAGAACATAAATGTAAAAGAAAGGAATCTCTTTGTAAAGAACTCATCTAGCGGAAGGACATTCTGCACAGAAAAGAAGAGCCTGAAGGCTTATGTTTCTCAAAAAAAATATAGAAACTTTTTCAAATACTGTTTAAGCTGAAAATTTTGGCGTTGTATTTGCTGTTATTGTCCTTATTTTATTTTTTTGCTCTTGGGGATTTCTTAACGTAGTATATTTATTTATTTTATAATTATGTATTATACATAAGTGTAGAATATTTAGTAGATGCTTTTTGGTGACTCCCGTGGACGTGGTGGGATGATGTGCCCATTCTCCAGCTGCCCTAGGTGTTGGCTGCTGACAATTCATAGCTGAGCCCTTCCATGTTGACTGTGAGCTGAGAGATCACACTGTCAGCCTCAGGCAGGGCTCTCGGTGAGGAACCGCCTGACAAGGAGGTATGTAAGCAGAGCTTGTTGCTTCAGAGAGAGTAGCTCTGTGGTACCATTCATATGTCAGACCTCCCCATGGTCTTGGGCCAAGGCTGGGCTTCTGCTGAACCCGTATCTTTGCCCAACTTCCTCCCCTGTCTTATCCAGCTTTGCTCACTCCCTTACAGATTTCCCTTGAGAACTCTCCCTCAGAAAGTGCATTTACAAGAGACCCCACCTCAAGCTCTGCCTCCAGGGAATCACACCAAAAACATGAGAAGGAAGTCAAGAAATATAAAGAAAATAGAGACACAAGAGGGAAGGCTAGAAGATGTAATACATGAATAAGAGTTCCGGAAAGAAAGAAATCAAAGACTAGAGGAGAAATAATAGTCTAAGAAATAAAATGAATTTTCCTGGGTCAAGGAATGTCTTGAGTTCTCATTATTCAAAGGATTCACCAAATGACAGGAAAATTCAAAATCCACCACCATCACTAAAGATTATTTGGAGGTTCTAAACACTGCAGGGAAGAAAGAAAAAGCAACAACAACAATGAAGAGAAAAGGAATAAAATCATCATTATTTGCTGATCATTCGACTACAAAGCTTGAAAATCTGAGGAATCCAACTGAGAAGTTATTCGAACAAACAATTCCAAAAGATGGTCAGAGACAAACTCTGCACTCAACAACAAAAACAACAAAATCTATAGCTTTTCTTTGTACTAGGAATAACTACTTAGAAAATGCAGTGGCAGGGAGGGGGGATTCCATTCACAATAACAACAGAAAGTATAAATTTCTTAGCAATAAAGTCAACAAGAAATGAACCAGATTTTTTTTAAATTATAAAGCTTTCCTAAAGGACCAAAACCATAACCTAAGTAAGCAAATGAAGGTTTCTAAATGAGAAGATGGTAAGGAAGCCAATTCTTTCCAAATAAAAATAAATAAAGTTACAATGCAATACAAATATGAGTGCCAATATTCAGTTGAGGAGACAGTGTGTGTGGTGTGCATGGAGTCTTAAGGAATTTAAAAAGTTTATCCAGCAAAATAAATTCATGAGCTGGCCAAGGAAAAAGAAAAGATTATCTCCAACTAGTTATTCTCTCATCAAAGTTCTACACCAGAAAAGATGCACTTTCTGCATAAGTCAATTAATCTTTTGAAGTATGGAATTACAGAACCAAATTGTAGTTTTCTTCAAGTTGTCCAGACTATTTAAGGACAAGGGGACTAGATAACTCTTCACCCTAATTTGAAAGACTGCCAGAGGTCATTATTAATAATTACGGTGGGACAACAGATACTAACAGGCTTGTCCTGGGAAAACCAAGACCCACAGTCACACTATTTATGTGTGACTAGAAAACAGCTTATTATCAAGAACTTAGAATGAGAAGTTAGGAAGCCAGCTATCTCCATTGATAATTTGAAGTATGCCCTTAAAATCAAACCCCAGATAAGTTTCTTTAAATTCATTCCAGCCACCTCAAAGGATCAAGCGAATATCACTCTTCTGCAGGTATACAGTATTAAAAATTATTTAGACAATCCACCAGTTTATTACGCCTGTGGGATAATAGAGACAGGAATTTGCCTACCTATTTCTCTTCTCAAATCAATTAAGTTAATGATGTGCAATAGTAATGTTTAATTTAAATACTTTTATGACACCTGAGTACACATTTATTTCAATAATGACTATGTTTGGCCAACTTGGGGGCCAAACACTCATAAGGCTGTTTTAATATGTATACATCTGTGCCTAAAATGTACTTGAATTAAAAGTAACTGGTGTAATTCACAGTAGTTCATCCACGTGGGAAATTCATATAGGATCTCCGAAGCTCTTAAATTTGTGGTTTAGCAGCATTAATGCGGCAAGTTGGATTAAATAATATTAAAACTCTTCAAGGTTTTCACTGTGTTACTTCATTGATGATAGCAAAGTCCAGAATGTGCAAAAACGCATCTGTAACTAAAACAGGGAATCATGGTGGGAGAAAGTGAAGGTGCCACAGGAGTGCAGCTTGAGCAGCTCCTTCATAAGCTCAGTGACTCTCATCCCTGTAATTTTTTACATGCTGCTACTTTTCAATCTCTGAACTCACTGGCTACCAGAGTGGATGATATAAGGGAAAAAAGTTAGCTCCCATGACAAGAATCTGGTAATTTAAATATGTAAAGGGAAACAGATACCATTTTATAAGTATAAATTTCAATTCTCTATTGACTGCTGAAAGAATGTTCTGGTTATTACTATTTTTTATTTCGTTAATGGGTTTTTTTGAACATTAAGACAGTATATAATTACATATTCCTGACAACTAGAGTGGATCAAATATAATAAAAAGTGTAACATTCTAAAACATTTGACGCTTTCCTGAACAATAATCTTTGGGTAATCATATAGGGGTAGAAACTCAGCAATCATATTTGAGTATGCACGGAGCCCAGAATGCATCCACTGTTAGCTGTATTAGGTTCCCAGTGCTGCTGTAACAAATTGCCACAAACTCAGTGGCGTAAAACAAAGCAAATTTATTAACTTATTATTCTGGAGGTCAGAGCTCCAATGTGGGTCTAAAATTAAGGTGTCAACAGGGGTATATTCCTTCAAAGGCTTTAAGGGAAAATCTTTTTCCTTGACTTTTTCCCAGCTTGTTAGAGGCTGCCTGCATTCTTTGGTTCATAGCCCACATCACTCCAACATTTACTTAGGCCATCTTGTCTCCTCTCATTCTAACTTCCCTATTTCCCTCCTACAAAGAACCTTGTGAATACAGTGCAACCACTTGGGTAACCCAGGATACTCATCCCATGTCAAGATCCTTAACTAACATCCATCAAGTTTGTTTTACCATATAAAGTAGCAGCCACAGATTCTAGAGATAAGAATGTAGGTGTATGTAGGGGACACTATTCAGCCCACCACAATCCCATATGAAAACACAGCTGATATTTAGCTGATCTCTCTTAACATTTGCAAGTTTCTTCTAAAGTAGAAAATAGCCCAAATGGAGGACGGGGAAAGGAGCAGGGGACAAAATTCAATTCCCTGCTCTTAACTGAGTTCCGAGACAGACCTCTTACCTCTAACAAAGAGAGAGCAACGCCTTTCACTAGACACAGCTGCAAAGGCAGGACATAAGCCTTTTCCAGATGCAAGTCTTCTAAGACAAAATGTTTCTATGGTAAATTCTCAGAGGCTAGACTTTTCTATGTAAAAGTACAGTAGCCTAGGGAATGTATCAGTTTTTCCTGAACATAACATCTATAAAGGAAAAAAAAAGCTTGAGTATTAGTAATAAAATAACACCTGAGGCCATAAAAAGTATCCTCCTGAGAAATGGAAAGTGTCTCTCACAGGTCGCCCTCAAGTATCTTGGCATGGTTTAAAGGCACCATCTCTGCATTGCAATAGACTCAGGGAATGGAAACTCCACTTCCAGTGTTGTTGAGGTACTGAAGGGTGGAGCTAGAAACATACCTAAGTCTCTCGAATCATGTCTGTGCGGCCATTGTGTGAGGGAGAGAGAATGGCAGAGGGAGAGGGGGAGAGAGAGAAAGGGAGCGAGATGGGTTTTGGAGTGGGAAGACAGGGACGCTATAGGCCAGTTATGATTCATATATATAATCTCTAAAGTTCCAGGATAATGAACAAGACAGACTGGACAGAGCCTGTTCAAGCCAATCTCTAGCTACTGGGTGAGGGAACAAAATAATCCCAATGGTGAACCAAAGAAAGTATCTGCCAAAGCTTGGCAAACATTGTTTATTCCTCTTAAAGCAGCACTAGATGACATGAAAGCATGTGTGGATGGCTGACCATCCTTAGGGACTAGAAAGGAAAACAACACACATCTCACCCAAACCTAACAAAGAAAAGTGCTGGGTTTTCATATCCTTAGGAAACACGCTTCTCTTACATACACGCCAGTAGCTAGGCTGCTGAGGTCTTTTTCACGGAGGTTGCCTTTTTCTGAAGAGCACCATCCATGGGAATCCAAGTCTTCAAACAGTCTTATTCCCTGGAGATTAATATCCTATTAATAAACTCTCAGAGAATGCATTTGACCCATTCACTCAGTTCTCCTATTAGCATGCGCCCCTATAAATCCAAATATGCCCATTCTCCCTACCTGCCCTCATTCCCCAGACTCTGCCTTTGTCCATGCCATTCTCAGTTCCTGTAACCCCTTTCTCAGTCACCTGCTTCCTCCCTGGGAACTGAGATGGCCTGGTTGCTAAAGGCGAGCTCAGAGGTTACCTTCACCTTTCTTTCTTTTTCGATCAGAATAGGGCAGTGGCTAATAGGTAAACCCTGACATCAGACTGTATTTGGCACCTAGATCAACTGCTTCCTAGTCGTAGACAGGTAAACCTTTCTCTCCCGCAGTTTCCTCCCCTACTAGGCGGAGATTAAAGGTTTAATCTACCACAGGGCTATTGTGAGGATTAAATAAATTCATACACGTCAAGCACTAGAATGCTGACTCACTGATGCGTGGTGGGTTCTCAGTAAGGGCAGGCTGTCATGTTCCCTAACTAATCACGTTCTCTCTGGACTCCAGGTGCACTTTTTTTTCTTCTTTATCTATCTTTCCACGTTGAATTAATTATTAACATATACATTTTATCTCCATGTCAAATTGTGTCTTCTCTGAGGCTAGGACACTAGCCTTCGTGACTTTTTATCCTCTATAGCCCTTGCATATACTAATGGGAAAACGAGTGTTTATCGCACAAAATGTGTGCAAGAAATTATATGAGCTTTTCATGTGCATCAGCTCATTTAATCTTTGTAATAACTATATGTGGCAAGCAGTATTACACATCACCACTTTACAGATGAAGCAACAGGTTTAGAGACGTTAAGTAACTTGCTTGATATTACACAGTTACTAGGGATTTTCTGCTTCTAAATCGCAAAATCTTAATCACTGTATTATATAATCCCCTACTTGCTATGCCATAAATGTACTGAATGTAGATTGAATGACTGTAATCTTTACCATAAGTGTGTTTAAAGCCTCTACCATGTGGTGGGAGTATTATATAAATAACCATGACTTGTCTTGGAGAGTCGTGTTTGAAAACTTTTATGGTGAAGAATAAAATTAATAAAGTGAATTATAATGAAAAAGAATATGAAAAGGAATACATGTATATATGTGTGTGACTGAAATTTTATGCTGTATCAGAAATTGGCACAACATTGTAAACTGACTATACTTCAATTTAAAAAACATAAAAAAATAAAGTTCAAAGAACTGTATGACTGAGTTGTAGGGTGAAATACATCCATTTAATCCATGCTGCTGTTGGACAGAGCCTTGCTACTCAGAGTGCTCACGGACCTGCAGCATCAGCATTACCTGAAACCTGCTAGAAACGGAGAATAATCCTGGGCTTTACCCCAGATACACTCAGTTTAACTCATATTTTAATAGTTCTCCAGTTTAAGAATCATTTTTATAGAGGTCATGAACCAGCAATTCTCCACTTCTTAAGAATAAATGAAAATTATTTGAACTTAGGGAGATTTTTTTCCCCAGAATAAGTATTAAGAGATTATAGGGTAGAATATGGTAGAAATGTACATGAGCACCATTTTGAGAATTTATTTTTAAATAATATACTACCATTTATCTCAGAAACCTTGAGTACGAAAACGGTTTTAGTTCCTGAGCATATGAAAGACTATAATTAATTCTGTAATGTAAGTTTCCTGAGAGCAGAGTATTTGTCTAATGTATTGCCATATTCTTAATGCACAGAAGAGTGCCTGGCACACAGTAGGAATACAACAGTTATATGTCGAATCAGTAAATGTACATCCTCAAGATTCTTAGGGTAATTTGAGTATATCGTTCAAAGAGTAGGACTGGGGACAGGAATAACTTCTAGGGTTCTACTGATTCAGACTTTGGACATGGAATTTGTCTTAAGTGTCCAAAAATGGAAGAGGATTTTGCCATTAAGAAGGACACAAGGAGGTGAAGAGAACACTATGTTAATCCCTTAGTACATCTTACACAAGGGACGATTATAAATTACGCGACAGGAAAAAGAATCATCTTTTCCTGGTGGCCGGATATCAGTTCCATTTCCTCATTTCAGAAAACTCTTGAACAATGGTAAGCTCTCAGTTGTGTTCCTTGAATGCTATCCCAAGAGTCTTTACTGAGGACAAGATGATGAATTCAGCACCTATTTCTGGACACTAGGGAGCACATCTCAGAACAGGCCCAATAACGAAGCCAGACCTCTCGCTCCGTTAGTATAAAGAGAACGGCTGTTTTCGCTCCAACAACTGCTCATCATGATGAATTCTTGCAACGTGTCACATCCCCTTTCTAAGTTTCAAGGCCAGAGATATAATCCAGACAGTATTACGAAGGAAAACAATAATGTGTCCAGATGCCAAATCACAGACATTAGCTCTTAACTTTATAGTTTAAAAGAACAAATACAGACATTGTCTCATTAATTACATGCTGGACAACCAAGATCTCCTATTACCCTGAAGTACTGGTAATATCTAAATCTTTTAAAGCTTTTACTCTTGGGATGTTACAGAGGTGGCCAAGGTTCAACCATCTTGCCTTCACCACCAGTGCTGTGGAGGAAGGAGTAATCTATTCTAGAGAATTAGAATCAAAATAAAATGTTTTCCATTGAAAGTAGAAATTTTGAAATGCTTTTAGCTGAACAGCTGAAATAGAATACGGCTTCTAGTGTTGTCTCCCAAAGCCACCTGTATTCATGGGCATATTCATGACAACAGGAAAAATTCTGATGCAACTTTATTTGTAAGGAAGCTAATACTAATATTTTTTGGCTAGTCTGCTCATCATAACCAAAGTGAAAATGTACAAGAAGAAGAAAAGTTACTCTGTAAGAATTTAATGCCAGCAAAGCCCTTAGACAGGGACCCTGTCCTTCACAGCGTCCTGGTTGTGCTGCCTCTGACAGCCATCTGCCTACCTCTCAGATAACTCCCTTGGGTAAACCCCGGGCAGTAATTCCTATGACAAGGAAAACTGAAAACATCCGCGGAGGAATGAAGCAGTATGTCAGTCTACCAGGTAGTCATTCCACCAGGTTGATGGATGAGAGGTCAAAAATGTCAAGTGCCCCCAAAATTAAATAGTTCACTCATAAATCATTCAACTCAGGCAACAGCAAAAATAATAGTGCCCTGTCCTAACAGTCACCAGAGAGAAAGGACACATTCCAGCCACAGTGACAACACTGCTTTTTCCTGTCATCTCTATCAGCAGCATGTTTGGGAGCATAGCAGAGGACAAAGAATAGAAACAGAGAACTTAATGGGTGGAACTTCCAAAGAATAATCAAAAAGAGCAGCTCACGCACAGAGAAAAACAAAACCAAAGCAGAACACCAGAACTGCGTCTTTCAACAGAGAGCTCCTGCAAATGCCTATCGAATATGAGAGCACTGAGCATGGCCGTCACCTGCGGCTGAACTAGACAAAGGAGTTGCAAAAGCACGGGGGTGAGACAGGCCTGCTCGGCCCCTGATGTAATGCGCACCAAGGAGACAAAAGACGTTCAGCAGGTTCAAGGTGAACAGTTAGACGTCAGCTCAGTCTTATAGATACAAATTGCTGTGTACACATACCAAAGGCAGGCGGAGGCTACTTGGCTAAAAGTGCAAAATGTCACACAAATGACCTTTGTCTACTTCTTTTTTTAAACTAGAGTTTTGATTGAAAAGTAACATTTTGCAATGTTATGCATCTAACTGATATACACTTACTGGTGTATACTGAGATTAAAATGACTGGGGCACACTTACAAAATTTGGGGGTTGCCTGTGTTTATCTGCATTTGGTTTGGTTTGCTTGTTTTCTCCACAAATGAAAGAATACTTTATATATACACAAGTACTATTCTGAACCTGGTCTCTTTTGGTGAAAACATACTTGAGATATTTCTTTGGTAGCTCATAAACACCTGCCTCATTGTGAAGGGACCAGACAATAGTATGTTAATTGAATGTCCTATTATTTATTCAACTGGTTATTGACACTAAAATTTTTCATTCTTTACAAATAAAAATAATGCAGTGACCCCCATTCTAGGGTTATGTCTATACGTGTTCATGAATATATCTGTAAGTTTATAAATATTAAATTACCGGCCAAAAATTCTCTTGTTTCTAATTCTGACAGTCATCAAATTTTTAAGAAGATTAATTTGTTCTTTGAAAAGAGTGTAATCTACCACCAAAACTGTCGAAGAATGTTTGTTTATACTCACTGTCATCCACATTGTATTTGATCTTTGGTGAATCTGGTAGGTGAGATGGCATTTCATTTTTTGTTTTAATTTTTATTTTCAAAATTATGAATAATATCAACATCGTGTCCTTAAGGGCCATTTGTATTTCCTTAAGTGTGAATTTGGATTTTCATCTTTCATTGACTTGTCAAAGCCCATTATGTTCCATATTTCATCAAATCTAAGACATCATTCATTGTAACAAGGAAAAAAATTCCTACTTATTAAAATATAAACAGTGCTTTCTTATTACCTATAATTTTTAACTTGAACACATTAAAATAACCTTTTCACACTTAAGTAGACAGATGTTTTGGTCATGTTTCACTTGCAAATATAGACAGGAAATAAAGCAAAACGAATTTCTCCAATTCAGTGTCTGACTCTTAGAATCAATTTGCAATGAGTCCTCCATGTCCATGGTTTTCTCCGTTAAGAGTGTCTTCTGTGCAAAGAGCACTGGTACTGAAGCATTTCTTAAAAGCAGTCCCGAAAAGAACTAAAAGCTACCAAGCCTGGGCTCTTAAACTGACTGTGCTATTAGCAGAGCTAGCCTGCTCCTGACTCCAGCTGCAGGGATGTTGCTAAACAAGTCTGATGCTCCACCTCCCGCCTCTCACGGCCATCTGTTTTCTAGTGATGGCAGTTTGGAAACTGCCTGACATCCCCACTCTGGAGATGCTGAAACGTGGGGAAGATGCGAATTACAATTAACAAAATCCTCAATAAAAATACTAGCCTTTGCATTAGGGGTTGTAAATACCTTTTCTCAGTTTGGCACTTAGACTAACATTTTTATCGTTGAGAACATCTACATTTTCATGTGGTCACATGTATCTCTCTCTCTTTTTTTTTCTCCTGTATGGAATATGAGTTTTATGTCTGGAACTTCCCCACACTAAAATTATAGAAAAAAAAATTGCCCACATTTTCCATGACACAGTTTTGTTTTGTTTTTAACTGTTAAGTTAGTGACCTAATAGGAGATCAGATGTGCATTTTGTGTAGTCAACAGAACATGTGAGGTAGAATTCTACTTTTCTTTTGCCAAATAACTACCCAGGTTTCTCATCACCATCTGTGTTGGCTTATTTTATAGCTTGTCTCTTTTATACACTGATCTATCTATAATTTCATAAAGTGCAGCAGAACAGTCATACAGCGAAACTTTATGAAATGTTATAAATCTTGCAAGGCTAGTAGGTTTTCAATACGCCTTAAGTTTTCTGCATTTCACGTGAGTGCTTACTTCTGAGTTTTCTTATCAGTTTAAATTACAAGAAAAAGTTACTTTCCTACTATTTTTACTGTCACAATATTAAACTTAAATAATCAGAGCATTGCAAAATCTAGAACATCAGTTTACTAAGAAGAATGAACTCATGATATTTACTCAAATCTCATTCCATCTTATTAAACTTTCAATTAAATAAGTCCTGTTAACTTATATTGTTAATTTTGTCTCTCAGTGTTTTACTATTTTCTTGCTGTTTGACCTAACATAGTTCCTAACTAGCTGTAATTAATAAATAAGGGAACTATTGATTTTGTAACAGGGAGCTGTTGTCTCCAAATTTTCTTCTTACTTCCAAAATTTTTTCAGTTTATTATTCAGTTTTCTAGGAATATAATCACCTTTTCTATAAAAATGTTATTTTGCCTCAGCTTTTCAATTTTTAAAACCCATTGTAAAATTTTGAATATCATTTACTAAATATATGCACAATAATATTACATAATATTAAAAATAAAAGGCACTTTGATGGAAAAGTTTCAAGTAATTCAGCCTGGAGCATGATACTGAAATTTGCTCAGAGATTTAATTTCTAGAGTCAAGGAGGAATCCACCTCTAATCATGGTATAAAGCTACACACAACATACAGCAACTTCCACGATGGAATCGTTTCATGGCCTACAACTGTCCCCAGAATTCTGCATTCCAAATAAGGGTCTCTTGACTAGGGCCTTCAAGTCCTGAAGGACACTGTGTGCAAGATACTGCAAAATATACAAAATTCTCAGCATGTTACTTCATTTGGCCAAAATTTCATACAATGCTTACTATTTCTGTTTGCAATTAGGTGATTGGGTGTTGGCAGTCTACTAGTGTCATTGAAGATGGAGTATTCAAAAACATTGTTTTGCATCATCTTAATTGGTGTTAGAAAGAGAATAAACTAGAAACCCCTTAACTTGGCCATGTTCAACTATAAGTATTTCATGATGTGTTGACTAAACTAATGTATAAGTCTGATTTTTTTTTCCCTAATGGAGTTTATGAAATTTTGAAATACTCAACAGGAGGAAAAAGCTTTGATCAACTTTTCACCCTTCTCTACCAGAAAAATAGTTAGAAGTCTTTTAAATGTCTAATTTTCATCTCTGGTTAGGATATTCATAACTTCCTGTCATTCTGGCAGACTGAATGGAATGCCACAGAAAGACATACAGAGATTACAGACAGTTTATCACTTAAAAATGAAATTTAATGCCATACTAAGCTTTAAACCAAGAAAATATCTAGGTGCCAGAAATGAAGGAATTCAAAGTCAGAATGGTAATTAGAACTGACAACACTGTTCACAGGAACACTGGGCATACCACCTGTGAACTTACAGGGAACTGGGCCTCATGCCACCATGGGAAAGGTAGTTGGAATTGACCTACCTTCATAAAAGTGATTATCACCAAGTATCACCTTGTCTGTAGTACAGGGACTGAGAACTCAGCCAACAAGCTTGGAAGTTTTGCAAAAATTGTGACATTGTTGGGCAGTTAACTGCCTCACAGATGAAAACACAGGCACTAAGCATCACTTATGCTAAAAAGAACCATCAATGTCTGGGGCTGGAAACCTCCCCTATGTGCTTCCTAAAAGTTTCCAAAACTGGCCCAACTATAATTAACCACCACCCAAAACCAAATATAAGTAAAACACAAAGCAGAGCAATCCTTGGGGGTTAGACTGAAGTTGCCAGCCCTGTGAGGAAACAGAATACTCCCAATAAAAAGTTCTATTTCCCCTTCACATAAGGAGAATATAAGCTTACTAACATCTTCATTTTTCATAGTGAAGAGTAAATAGATATGGATAAGTCAAATAAACAAAATAAGAAGTAGGAAATATTGAAAAGCAAGGAAGGCATCAAAGACTGATCAGTTATTTTAAACTGACATTAAAATGAACACAAGGGGGTTTCTGTTAAGTAAAGACAGAAAAATTTGACCGTCTAATGAATAACGAATGCAACTCAATGAACACTGAATATATTAAACCCCCCAAAACTAAATTTAATTCAACATCATTGGGTGGAGATCCATAAAGATGGCAGAGTAGGACATGGAGCTCATCACCTCCCACAAATACATCAAAGATACAACTACATGTGAAACAATTCTCTCTGAGAACTAACTGGAGACTGTCAGAAGGACTCTGGTGCAACCAAGGCTGTAAGAAAGATACATGTTTAACCAGGTAGGAAGGGAAGAAAAGTGACTGGGTTGGGACATGTGTCCCAGAGAGGGGACTCAGGAAAAGGGAGAATACACCAGCAGATATCCGCCCTGGGGAGCGAGAAGTGAGAGCCACAGATGGGGCACCCCAGTCCTGGGGTTCTACAGAGGAGATGAGCCCCCTTGGCTAGTTGGAGAACTGCGGGACTAACAGAAGGACTGTGAGAAGCCTGGGTTCCACTCATGAGGAGTACACATGGCTTGTCCCCTAAGCAGGGCAGACAGAGGCCTGCTCTACTGGCTGCCACGTTGCCCGTGACCACCTTGGCACACACCCCAGCCCATGCTGAGTGAACGCTCTAGCCCTACTCACTCCATATCACAGCACAGAACTGGATATGGGGTGGCCACAAGCAGAGAGAAGACTTGATTGTGGGACACAAAGGCAACCTAGTCCCAGGGCAGGGCCTGGGGTGGGACAGTGGCAGCCATTGTTGGCACTTACTCAAGCAACGCATTAGAAGCAGCTCAGATTTCTCACCGTGGCCACTCCACCAAAGCTCACCTCTCGATACACACCGAGAGCCCACACGGGCCCTGCCAGCCCTATGGTGTGGCTCCAGAATAGGGTGGTAGAAGGCAGGGCTGTGAGGGACAAAGGGGACTTGCACTCAAGGTCACATCTAAGCAGAGCAAGGGAAACAAATATGGGTGTCTAAAGAGGTAGAGCATCAAAAACAGCTCAGCCGTCTGGCTGTGTCAGACCTGAGCCAAAAGTCCACACGGGCCCAAAGGAGGCTTCAGCACCCTCTTGCTCTGGGACAAGAGTCACAATGCAGAGAAAGGGGAAAACACACACACTTAAAGGGAACAGAGCTATTTTGGGCCCAACCCTCAGGATTTCTACTCTAGTAACTTGGAATCAGACCTCATACTGATAGGGCAGCAATGGCCACTGAGCAAAAGGGAAGTCCCATCTCATGACAGGCTCCAGCTTTAGCCCCTCCATCTCCAGCCCCCTTATGTACCAAAGAGCTGTCAGCACACCCTCAGGAAAGATGTGACTTGGGTCTATGTCAAATCCAGCTCTCCCATCAAAGGTATTGGGCACGCACAGTCTGTAGAGGAATGCTCCCACACAAGAACACCCCTTCAAGACCAACAGGTAACAGTTGCACCTAAATTCATAGAGGTAGAGAAGGCCAAGCACAATGAAAAGGGAGAAGAACCGCTGTCAATTGAAAGAGCAAGCAAAACCCCTAAAAAACAGATAATAAAACAGAAGTAAACTAGTTACCAGATAAAGAATTCTATGTGTTGGTAATAAAAATGTTAACTAGATTGGGGAAAAGAATAGATATACATAGTGATAATTTTAACAGGAAACTAGAAAATATTTTTAAAAGTCCCAGTTAGAAATAAAAAGTTCGATAGCTGAAATAAAAAAGAGGCTAGAAGTAATCAACAGCAGACTGAGTGATACAGAAGAATGCCTAAGAGATCTGGAAGACAGAATAATAAAAAATCACACAATCAGAAAAGCAAAAAAAGAAGAACCAGTTTTAAAAAATGAAAACAGTCTAAGAGATCTCTGTGATAACATTAAATGTACCAACATTCACATTACAGGAATCTCAGAAGGAGAAAAGAAAGAGAAGGAGATTGAAAACATATTTAAGGAAACTGTGGCTGAGAATTTCCCAAACCTGAAGAAGGGAACAGATATCCATATACAGGAATCACAGAGGGTCCCAAACAAGATGAACCCAAACAGACCCACATCAAGACATACCATAATGAAAATGGCAAAAGTTAAATATAGTGAGAGGACTCTAAAGGAAGAAAGAGAAAATCAAAGTCAGTTACAAGGGAATCCCATAAGGCTATTTGTCTACAAAATCTTTGCAAGCCAGAAGGGAGACACATGGTGTATTCAAAGTGCTGAAAGGAAAAGCCTACAAGAGACCATATGCTACACAGCAAGACTATCATTTAGAACAAAAGGGAAGACAATAAGCTTCTCGGACAAAAACTTAAAGAGTTCACCAATAATAATCCTACCCTAACAGAAATGTTGAAGAATCTTCTCTAAGTGGAAGAGAAATAAGAATCTATAGGAAATAGAAAATCCCACTAGGAAAGACAAATATTTAATAAAGACTGAGGATCAACTACTTAAGTAAACCATTATGAAGATTAAAAGACAAAAATTATAAAAGCAACTGTAACTACAATAAATACTTAAGTGATAAGCTTGAAGATATAAAATATGACATCAAACACAAAATGTGGGGGAAGGGAGTAAACAACGTACGTCTTCTAGAATGTGTTAGAACATAAATGACTACCAGTTTAAAATAAGCATAGTTTTAAGTCAACATACATGAACCCCATGATAACTACAAATCAGAAACCCACAAAAGATACATAGAACTAAAAAGAAAGTAACACAAGCATACTACTAAAGAAAACTATCAGGAAAGAAACAAAAAGAGAAAGAAATTAACAGAGAAGAACTACAAAAACAACCCCAAAAAAGTAATAGAATGCAATAAATACATACCTATTAATAATTATTTTAAATGGCAATGGACTGAGTGCTTCCATCAAAACACTGGATTAGAAAACAAGACTCTTTTATATATTGCCTGTAAGAGACTCACTTCAAAGCTAAACACACACACAGTCTGAAAGTGAGGGGATGGAAAAAGATATTTCATGCAAACACCAATGACAAGAAAATGAGGACAGCAATACTCATTTAAGACAAAATAGACTTTAAAACAAAGGTGATAACAAAAATCAAAGAAGGGCATTATATAATGATAAAAGGATCAATACAAGAAGAGGATATTACATTCATTAACATATATGCACCCAATACAGGAGCATCTAACTATATAAAGGAAATACTAAGAGGCATACAGGGAGGAACTCACAGTAATATAATAACAGTAGGAGACTTTAACACCTCTCCTACATCAACCAGATAGAAAATCAATAAGGCAACAGTGGTCTTAAACAATACAACAGACCAATTAGACTCACTAGATATTTACAGGACATTCCACCCAAAAGCAACATAATATACATTCTTTCCAAGTGTACATGGAATGTTCACCAGGATAGGTAACATGCTGGGCCACAAAGCAAGTCTCAACAAAATTAAGAAGCTAGAAATTATAATAAACATTTTTTCTGACCATGATGGTATAAAACTAGAAATCAATTAAAGAAAAATGGGAAAAGAACAACATGTGGAGACTAAACAACATGCTAGTAGAAAACCAATAGGACAACGAATAAATCAAAGAGGAAATCAGAAAATACCTGAAGACAAAAGAAAACAGAAACATAACACTCTAAAATCTATGGGGGTTGTAGCAGGAGATGTTTTAAGACTGAAGTTTATAGCAATACAAGCCTTCCTCAAGAAATAAGAAAAATCTCAAATAAACAGGTTAATTTACCCAGAGGATTTAGAAAATGAATAAACAAACCCAAAGTCAGCAGAAGAAAGAAAACAATAAAGATCAAAAGATCAGAGAAGAAAGAAATAAAAGAGATTAAAAATAAAATAGAAAAGATCAATGAACCAAGAGTTGTTTTTCTGTAAAGATAAACAAAATTGGTAGTCAGATTCGCCAAGAAGAAAAGAGAGGACTCAAATAAAGAAAATGAGACACAAAAGAGGTGAATACAACTGATACACAGATACAAAAATTTGTAAGAGAATGCTATGAACAGTTATATGCAAACAAATTGGAAAATGTAGAAGAAATGGACAAATTTCTAGAAACATACACTTGCCAAGACTGAGTGAAGAAGTAACAGACAATTTGAACACATTGATAACTACTAGTGAAGTTGAATTTGTAATTAAAAACAAATTCCCAGGAAACAAAAGTCCAGGACAGTACAACTTCAAAAGGGAATTCAACCAAACATTTAATGAAGAGCCAGTACCCATCCTTCTCAAACAATTTCAAAAAAATAAAGAGGACAGAACACTTCCAAATTCATTCTGTGGGGCCACCATTACCCTGATACCAAAACCAAACAAAGAACTACAAAAAGAAAATGATAAGCCCATATCTCTGATGAATACAGATGCAAAAATCCTCAAATATAAATATTAGCAATTTGAATCCAACAATATATAAAAAGGATCGCACACCATGATCAAGTTAGATTTACTCCAGCCAAGGAAGGTTCAACATTGTGAAATCGATGTGATATACCACATTAACAGAAGGATAAAAACCATATGATCACTTCAATAGATGCAGAAAAAGTGTTTAATAAAATTTAACATCCACTCAGCCCCGATAACCACTCACCCTCCTTTTCATAAAAGTTCTACAGATGGAAAGTATATAGAGTGTGGGTACATTCAGTCCATTCATTACTCCTGTTTACTCTGTTAGCACAGCACATTCCTGAACTAAATCCCTCTTTAACTGATGTTGCAGAAAAACTGTGACATAAAATGATCAATGTTGTGCCACTAAAGTCTAACAATGAAAAATGAAGTGCTTATTTTGGATTCAATAGCAAACATACTGAAAAAGATTTAATATATTGATAAAAATCATTTTTCTTCTTTCCACTTCTATTTTTTTGTTTAAACAGGCTGATCCTCTCCTATAAAACACATGATCCTCCAGAGTCCGTATCACATGTCAATCATAAAACAAAGGAACTTGTTGATGTTTGGGTGGTAGATAATCTTTAAATGACATCTCTGCTAGTGGTGACATAAACCTTGAAATATGTGAAATTTGTTTATTTTTCTTAGGTTTTCTGTGGTTATAATTTTTAAAAAGGAGTTATTAAAAAAATACATACAGCATGACTACAGAAGTTTAATTCCGTCAGTAGTAGGCTATGGAATTTTATGCCCTTGACACAGCAAACATTGCTAAAATATTGCAAAATTTTAAATAAATGACTAAAAAAATTTATGGCATTATCTTTTAGTGAACCAAATAATTCTTTGAATATAAGCAACCATCTCATAATGTATATAATTGTGATGTTCATATTTTTATATTATATACATACTAAAGACAAGTTGTTTGCTATAAACTATCCAAGGTTTATGGAATTATAAAGAAAGAATTTAACATGTTTATGTTTAGTTATGCTTAGTGACAAACATTTTACTGCATATTTGCTTAGCTGTGATATGGTGAAAACACAACTTAATATGTTTATCATGACAATATTTTCTTTCAAGTGTATACATGGACCTTAAATCTACCACTTCTTTCCATGGAAAACATTAAGAAAAAATATTGATTAAATCTAGCTTTCAGCCTTTTGGCAGGAATGTGACTAAATTATCTCTAAATTATCTTGTGTCATCTTATCTTTTAAGACACTGAGAATATTGATTTCACTTTCCTTGATATATTCTTCTAAAATTTAAAATTCTCAGAGTCATGAAAATAATATCAAGCAAGATGCTTTAAACCAATCATCTCTTCTTAGATGTCGGTTACTTCGATGACGAAGAGCTTCCTAACCATGGCTGCAAATCATCGGAGAGTCAAGGGAATTTTAATCAAATTGCTTTATCTCTGGAAAACAAATAGCTTAAATCAGTGGCTGCCCCTCCACATCTCAGTAAAACACTAATATTCAGGACTCACTTTAGAGTTGTGACAGAAACACAAGTCAAACTAGCTCAATCAAATGTGGAGTCTCCATAAAGTTGAAGGAAAATCTGCTCCAGGAACTAAAGAGCTAACAGGAACCTGGGTGGTACAGGTAGGCAGGACTCCTTGCCCATTTCTTATCTGTTTCTTTTGCACATGGGCTTTATACTCTCCTACCATATGTTGGTTTTCTCCCACATCATCAGAGACATGCCACCAGAATCTCTGGGTTTATGTCTGAATTATGGAAGTAAAGCATGAAGACAGCAAAACAACACATAGAATGGAAAGGAAAAGGCTTCCTCTCAAGTTATAAGGGAGGTAGGCAGGCAAATTTATCAGAGTTAAATAACAAATGTCTCAAAACTGTAAATGATCACCAAGTGCCTAGCTTAATGAATGGAAGAAAAAATTACATAATTTTACTCAACGAATAATAAAGATCTAAATCTCCTAGGGCATTGAGGGAGGAAGGAGAGAGACATACATAAAGCAAATTGGAATCAGAAATTCTTTTGGCTTCTCAACTAATCAATGAGTACTAGAAGGCAATACACAGTCCCAAGCCTAAAATCCTATATACAGCCACATTATCGTTCATGTCAGAAGACAGAATGAAAATAGTATTCAGTCAAGCAAGGATTCAAAAATATTCTCTTCCATGCTCTCTTAAGTATTTACCAGAAAATGTTTTTAAATCAAGTGAGGGACTAAAACAAGAAAAAGAAAGGCATAGATCTACAAAACATCTAATCCAATACTCACTCCTTGGTTTCCACAGTTACATATTTAAGTTATTGGAAATTGATTTAGTGCATTACCACATCTGGAAGAATAGGAGAAAGGAGAGCAGGAAATACACTAATTCCCACATGTGGAAGATAATGAATTTTGTACACTTATGCTACCTTCCAATTCTTCCACTCCTTCTCCTCTCAAATTAGTTTTTCATATTTGTTCATATATTTTTTTAAAGCTTTATTCAATCTCTACTATGTTCTAGCCACTTAAGACACACAAATGAACAAAATAAATACCCCTCGCATTGTGTTCACATGCTAAAATAACAAGACAAAAAATAAATATTGAATGTAAGTAAATAGTATACTATTATTAGAAAATGATAAGGCTGTGTCCTTGTCAGGCCATGGATGCTACCACTGCTTCATCACCATTATCAGTGGGCAGCGTCATCAAGACATACTCCAGTGATTCTCCTGGCTTTCAAAAACATGCTTCTTTGCACTTGTTTAAAGCATCAAACATGGCTTCTCATGATGACCAGAGTTGCCAATTTGCTAGCTCCTTTCCTGGCCTGATGGTCCATTGGTATGATGAGTTGCATATATGTCTACCACCTGGATACTTTTCACGTTTAGAAGAGCCCTCACTATGTCCTCTGATAGAAGCGTTCCTCTGGGAAGCCCGAAATGTCTACGGTTGCGGGCACAGAAATGGCAATTCTGCAAGTCGTTCACCTCCAGGTGACGGTGAGGCGTCAATCTTGGTTCTACCCCTTTATTTCCAAAGCACTGCATTCTTGTTAAAGGGAAAACATCACTATATATTGGCAACCGGTTCAGAAAATTAAGAGTTTTATCTTCCTGCAGCTATTCATGCCAGTGGAGATTTTTTTCCTAAGTAATATAAATAATTCATATAGATTTCTAGAAATCATACTAACTTGGGATTTGCAGATACTAACTACTACATATGAAATAGATAAACAAGCTCATACTGTATAGCACAGGGAACTACATTCAGTATCTTGTAATAGCCTACAATGGAAAAGAATGTGAAAAGGAATATACACACGTGTATAACTGAATCACTATGCTGTACACCAGAAACTAAAACACACTGTAAATCGACTGTACTTCAATTAAAAAAAAATACAACTCAGAAAAATAGAAGAGTATGTAATGGGAAATACGACCTGAAATGCTAAACTACCCAATTCTCTGTTTCTTTAATTTATGTCTCTATTTAAGGTTTTAAAACATAGATCAGGGTGGGCAAACCACAATCTACTGGGAAAATCTGGCCCACCGCATTCATTCACTCACTGTGCATGACTGTTCTTGGACTCCAACAGCAGAGTGTATCGTTGTGACAGAGACCACCTATTCCATCCAAAAAGCCTAAAATGCTTACTGTTTGTTTGTCTGTTTGTTTTACAGAAAAAGGTTGCCAATCTCTAACAAACACCATGATGGATGACGTAGATGACCTTGTTCAAGCTCACATCACAGATAGTTAAACCAACAGAAACAGGAAGCAGGCACTGCTGAGTAAATCTGAATTCACGGAAAGAAAGCCTATATTAAAAACATTCAGAATTCTGTGTGGATCGACAGACATCTTCCTAAAGATGACCCAAACATGAAGTGAGTTCTTCTCTAACACTAACATCTATAATTACGAATATTATAGATGTCTTCAACAGACTGAGAAGTAACCCAAAACATCGCTTTACAATCCTGAATACTGCATACGAAACTATGAATAAATGGCCGATTTTATATAAAATTTCCAAAGCATACTAACAAAAGCTCTAGATGACAGCTTTCCTTTTCAGGATTGCCACAAGCAAACTAGGTAACCTCAGATTAAAAAAATCCACTGCGTAGGCTTCAAGGCTTCAAACTTCTCCATTCCCAGCCAGAGTTCTGTGCTTTAACCTAAGACAGGAGACAAGCAGTGTAAAAGTTTCAGCAGTGCAACAATAAAGCACAGAAGCTGACCACACAGACTGCTTTGCTACAGCAGAACCGGAGTAATTTACGGCAAGTGCTTATCCCCACTGTCATCAATCACGTGTTGAAACTTACTGGTAAATTTCCATTTTGTGAAGAATAAAAAAAATGCTGAAGCACCCCTGTCATTTTGATTTTCCTGGCTGAACTTGACTTCTAGTGATGTTTTTGTAGGGGGTGAGTTTTCCTTCTTGTCGGTGTCATTTGGTTGTCAATCTTTTGGAAATTCTGAGCCCCAGTTTGATTTCTATCTGCATAATCTCACTGGTTTTAATTTCATTCTCTCAAAGTGCTTTTCCTAAACACATGCCCCTACTGAGTTCAAAGCACAGTTGCTCTTGGCGTTGTTTCTTAGGTCTTTTCCTACCACCCTTAGCACTTCATTCCCTCTCCTTTGTGCTACACCCCCTCCCTTGCCCACGTAAACACCACAGGGAGTAGATAGCAGCTGTAAAGGGAAGAAATTATTGCTGAACAATTCAAAACCCACATTGAAGACCAAGTGTAGAAGATGCTCTGGTTTTTATTCAGAAACTGACCAGTGAACAAACTGATTCACTGATAAACTTGCAAGCTTGGATTGTTTGGAGAATGCTGCCTTCCTTGCATGGCAGAGAGTGCGGTGTTTTAAGGAGGAATTTTTGCCGCCATAGCCCAGCCCATTCCACCTTACAGCCTCAGGAAGGGCTTTGCCTGCTGCTGTCCAGGTCGGTCACACTGCTAGGATTCCCCAAGCACTATGACCTACTATGACCTTCCCCCTTCCTTCAAGCGCACACCACTCTTACCCTCTGCACACACCATCCTTCTCTTCACCCATCTAAATCCTACCTGTTCCTCAAACCTCAGCTGGCATAACTCTCTCTGACCCCTGCATTCAGGACCTTTTCTCCCTGCAAGTCCTGTATCAGAGGAAGTCCTATCCCTTTCGCTCCCCAGCCACCACGTGTGCTGCCTTACAACCTTAGTTCTCCTGTTCTCTATGTTGTCCTATCTGCTCCAACTGGATTAAAAGTTCTTGGAAAGCTAGGTACGCTACCTTTTATTCCCTTTCACTCTTCTGTTGTAGCTCACATAGTTTGCTGCCCACACTCTACGCTCAGTAAGTGATAGCTGATTAATTCCAACGGGTAAATTGATCCCGTAATGAGTGCACACCTCTGATCTTGTCTGTTTGCAGGTAAAGGAAATGGATCTAAGCAACTTCCTTGGTTTTTTGACACTAGGGTTGAATAGAAGTATTCTATAATATCTCCCAATAGACTAGGATGCAATCTTTGCTCCTCTAAATACTACATGTGGAAACTGAATGAATGTTGTATACAAAATTTTTAAAGCGTACTTACTCAAAATTCTAAAACAATGGTTATTAGGACACAGGAAATTACAGCCTGTCTTCGCATTATGTACTGTTAGATAAAAATATGCTGATAGCAGTATTCAAGATTTTCGCCAAAAGGCTAAAGGAAGGAAGTTCTGAAAACTCAGCTTGTAGTATTCCCAATAACATGCTTTGTTTTCAATAAAAGATAGAATATAGCTCCTACCAAGCATATGGAATTATAGCCCCAAACAAACAAAAGCACATGGAACTTAAGGAAACAGTGAGGTGGGGAGGTATATAAAAATCGCACTTTATGTGGGCCAAATCTTTTAGGAAGAAGGGACGAAGATATGATGACAGGAAGTCTGAAAAAGAAAATTTAAAAATTATGTTTTAGAAAAAGGAGATTGAGGGTATTATTTTGGTGGAGAAAACAGCATTCTCAAAAGCCATAAACATGTCAATCGTGTTTGGTCACTAAATACAAATCTCCTAGAGAAATAAGATATAAAATTTTCAGCATATAGATGTTTAAGAAATTTTTATTTATGGTATAGAATATTCAAAGCAACATAAATATTCAGGAATGATAGATGTGGGTGTTTAGTGTAACAGAAATATTACGATGTGTTTATTTTTAAGACTAGCATGAGGAAGTCTTTATGGCAACAGAGCAGCCCAGCCTCCGTGTCAGCCGTGTGTCAGGTACCCTTCAGGCAAGGTCTCATTTCATCTTCAGATTTCCACCTTGGGAGGCAGGAATCATTATCCACTTTTATCAAGAAACTAGCACCAGAAGTGTTACTCAACCTGCCCAAGATAACAAAGCTACTAAAGGCCCAAACCGGAAAACTCTATCCCAGGCTTCATTACCTGTTTAGTCTGTACTGTTAAGTGAGGTGGGGGCGGATATAAAGTTGTATATTCATTATGTTCTTAACTGTAAAAATGCATTGGATTAGATTGGAAAGAAATATAGCAACATCTAAACAGAAATTCCTAAACAGTAGGAGGGTAGGGCTATTTTATTTCCTTTTTTGCACACTTCTGTCATTGCTAACATAACCATTTTCATGATGTGGAAACCTCAGGTGAGAAAAAAGTCCATGAGAAAAGTCAGGGCACTGGCTGTTGTCACTGCTGATCTGCTCAGTGCTCCCTCTTGTTGCTGCAACTCCTGAATCCGTTTCACCCTCCTTCCCTACTCCCCACTCCCCACCCGTCTTCGTAGACAGCTAGTCTAGTGTGTTGATGGTGTGCCTTAGTTTTGGTGTGCTCTTCTAAAAACTGGCATTGTTCAATGTAATAAATGCTACTGGGTCATGTATTTCATACTCTTCTTCCTCTCTCCCTCGAGGATCATGCTTTAAGGTGGACCCATAGTGCCCTATGTATACATATTCTATTGTTTCTAACTGCTCCACAATGCCCCGTCACTTACAAACACGCATCGCAGCACCACAGCAAACATCCTCTCACGTGTTCTCCTAAGAGCCCTGGAGACAGTGTCTTTGGTACATTTGCTGACAAAGTGGTGCCAGCTTTCACTCAGAACGGCTGCCTGCTCTGTCTACCCCTCTCCCACAGAGTATTCAGCTCCAGTACTCTACAACCACAAATTCCTTTTTCTGTTTTCTAACATGAGCAGGTGTCATTTGATAATAAGAAACATCAGCTTCAAGATAAGGGTATCATGACACTGAGGGTTTTAATAATTTAAACTCACCTTGAATTTAAACATTTCAAAAAATTTAAATAAGTGAAAAAGAGCTAAACTTGGTTTTTTGTAAATCTGGGGGGAAATAAAAAACGGATTCTCAAATTCTTACCAAAGGAACAAGTTACAGTGCTACAAGAATAGTATGGCTTTCTACTTACACTCTCTCTATACTCAATAATATGTCATTTGTTTGCAACCATAGACAGCTGGCACTTTAAAACTATTATGAATCAATAATATAAGACACTGAATGAGGAGTCCACAGGGACAAACAGCACACCACCTCAGGACACTGATTCCTGCGACATCCATGGACCTCTAGCATGCATCCTAGGTGAACATGAACTATAGGAAAAGAAAAGCACTGGGAAAAACTCATGCTCTCAGATTTCCACTCTGTAATATCCAAAATGCTTTATTTCCCTTTGTTGCACCAGCTGGTGACTCAGTCATCCACACGGTAGCTTATACTAATTTGGATGGGTAGCTGAGCCCCAGATTATAGTAACTGGAAGGGCATGAAGTTTTGATTAAGTGAAGGAAGAGGAGACTGTTTGCAGGAAAAGTGATTCTAAAGCTTATGTTACTTTAGAGAAAAGTGTTTCTTTACTTCAGTTAAATATATCAGTGGCCATTTACTTACACAAAGCTAGAATCCTAATAATCATCTTAGAAACCTTGTCCCTCCATCCCTCATTCACATCCAGTCCACCACCACGTATGGTAGATTTTATCTCCTAAATCTTTCCGATCCCTCCACATCTCCCACATTTGTCCATCTCCACCTTGACTACCATCATCTCCCTCCCAACCCCCAATCCAAGGCACCATCAACTTTTTGCCTGAACTTGTCCAAGAGGTTACTGGCTCCAGTTCTGGAGATGATGCCAGTTGTGTTTGGTTTGTTTTTGTTTTTGTGTCCCCCACAACACAGAGTCATTTTTCCAATAGGCAGAGCAGCACATGTCACCCAAGGAACTTCAGTGATCTTCCTTTGTTTCAAGATAAACTGAGTACACTACGCAACATGGAGTAAAAGGCTTCCCAGCCTTTCCCCAGGCTCACGTGGCACCACGAAGTAGCCCCCGCACTGACCCTCCTTCCCTGCCCCCCCGGCATTCTGAGTCCCTGGCACGTGAGCAGACACTTCCCTGGGTCTTCAAACACACTCTTCTCCCCGCCTCAAACACTCCTCCATCTCTCTTCCCCCCAGTTCCTCCCCTGCTTTCTTCAGTTCACAGCCCAAGCGTTACATCCTCATGGACTCCTTCCTTGCCTGTTCTCCCACATTCCTGATACTTCAACAGCTCACGGAGTCTCCACAGCACTTGCTGAGCTGGAATTTTACATGTGCTTGTGTTGATTCCCCCGTGAGACTATCACTAGGTGAGGTCAAGGCTCTTATCTATTAACTATTTTATTTCTAATATGTAGCATTTATTTCTAATGTGTAGCATAATACTTCATAGGTCCTCAACAAACATGAGTTCAGTGAGTGAGTGAACAGAGGCCTGAAAATCAGTGAATGAAACAAAATAAAGGATGGGTCACATCCGAGGGTAAAAGAGCAATATGAAAAATACTGAGATTTACAAATTCATTTAAGCAGCATTTAACATCCCTTTTCTGATAATAAAGAACTATCTCCTCGGCACTTATGACAAGAAGTAACATTACACCATGTTCAAAAGCATACGTTTTAAAAGTTCTACAGCCAATATTTACAAAACAAGGAAGCTAGACATCCTTATGGTGCTACAGCTATATCAAAATATCCTGGAAAATGTAAAATCAGTTTTATTCTGATGGTATTAGATTTGACAAATGTTTCTAGCTATTTCATCACCTAAAGTCCACCGTGAATACTGAAAACATTCACTTTCTGCTTAGTTTCACTCTTGTGCAAGCCAAAAATGTGATTACTTTAATCACCACAAAAATACAGACTTAAAAAAATATTAGCCTCTAAATGTGAGCATCATTTATGCCCCGAAGTTACAGACATGTTTAACAACATTAAATATCATTTCTACATTATCTTTGAAGACGTGGAGAACTAATAACACTTTCACTGAGTATATTTCATGGTGTCTGGAACATAGAATATGAGATCCACTCACACATCCTCACTTCAGTAACCAAGATTTAATGAATTAAATGAGGGTAGAATTATCAAGGAATCCAATCAAATATATCTAGTTTAACGAAGAAGACAAAAGAGAGGTGTTTATTATCTAGATATCCAAATGCAAAACAAATTCTATTCGTCTCAAATATTTCAGTTGCAAGTGATAGAAACTTGACTCAAATTAGTTTAAATAAAAATCCTAGTAACTTCCCCAATGTTTATAGCAAATCCCCAAAACGGCGGTGGTCTTTCCTGAGCACACCAATACTCCCCAGTCCAGTCACTGTCGTGGCATGATCCCGCCGAATCCCCCTCACACCCTTCTCGCAGGGACAGTGGGACCACGTGATTGAGAGTCCGACAGGAATCCAGGGGAATTACAGAAGCTAACCGCACAGAGGGAGACAGGATACAGATCAGGCAAGCATTTCAAATGTCAGTTCCATTTTTAAGCAGATATATCTTTCAGTTTTTGAAATTAAATAACTATGACCACTGGAACTAAGAAAAAATTCAGAATTTTACTACAGCTTCCTTCCAACACAAGCAAATTCTCAGACAGCCGAGAGATTGGTTGAAATGAGTGACAGCTTTTTAAGAGATGAGCAAGTAGGAAAACACCACCATTCTTGGTGGAAGGTGGCTTGCCTGCCGAGCTGCATGGGAGCCCCCTGCTACCCAGACTCCCTTATCACCTCCACCCCTAGGATAAGCAGTAGGGTAAGTTTTAAGGATAGAATGAGACTTAGATATCAGTCTTACTAATTTGTCAGAGATAAAACACCGACGAGTGAAATCATCTTCTTCCTAAAACTCTCTTCCTTGCTGGCTTTGATGGATCAAGATGCTAATGTGTGAGCTGTCTTACAGACTCATGAGGAGAAGTCTGAGGGCAGCACTGGCCAGTAGCCAGCAAGAAACTGAGGCTCTTGGTCCAGCAACCTGCAAGGACCTGAGTCCTAGCAAGACGGACATTAAAATCTAAAGCAACGGAATCACGGAGGGATCAACCATTGCTGTGTTCTGCTTGTTAGATGCAAGTCAGAGGTCGAGTCCATACTCAAGAGGAGGTGATCACACAAAGGCAAGAGCAGCAGCAGGTGGGGAGAAGGGAGAAGCCTTACCATCTGTCTGCCACAGGCAGGGGAGAGAGGCCAGGAGAAGTGTGACAACACCATTTTCCCATCTTTCATAATAATGTATATGTTAACACTGTCAAACTCATAACTTCAACCTCAACGTCCTTTTAAACATTTTTCATGACCTAAAAACACTTCTTAAAAAATTAATAGCTTTTGTGGTAAAAAAAATAATTATAAACATCAGCATGTGCTTCAATTTCAATTGTGTGGTTAACTTAAAAAATTACTAAATTACAGTTTAGAAATTTTTATTTTTATTGAGAATACCATGGCGTAATATAATTACACTTACATTTTTTCCATCTTCTACCCAAACATATGTAATAGGCCAGTATTTAAAATCACTTGTTTTGCTCTTTTTTGTACTCTTTTGTTTTATTTAAATTTTATAATGGGCATGAGTCATTTTTACAAAAGCAGTAACTCCTAAATCATGTCTGCATCATAATTAAACCATTTACATTATCATTATCTTGCTACCAATAACATAGCAGTGTTATAAACAAAGTTGTTCCACCAGTATTAATACATTTCATTGAGCACTTAAGAGCTACCAAGACTTACAAAGTTATTATTACTCAATGAACATTTAGTAGCATTTTATTGAGAAATGACTTGAGAGAGAAAACTAAGAAGAATAACAAAAGAGATTAGGAACATAAATGATTATCTTGGGTTCACTAAAAACAGTCACTTTTATAAACAAATACATAAACCTAATTAAACATTAATTCAATTATCAGAATTCTTTGATTTGGAAAACTAACTTTTACCATTACAGAGCTTCTGAATTTTATGTTATTACTTTATCTGTGAGGATTAAAGTTTTAGAGGTAATTTTCAGACTATGAAAACACATGAATTGTTACTTTTGAACATTATCCAAACTCCAAGTGTTTTTACAATGGTTGGTAAACCGATAACAGCTGGCTTCCTGCAGAACTGAAGAGGATGCCTGGGGGAGACCCCCAGACACAGGTAACGGAGATCGAAATGTGTATAAATGTGCTGAATGTTTCATTTTGGTGGCCAGAAAGGATTATGAAACCAAGAAGGTAATTATCATCTCAGTACATCTTAAACTTTTTTTTTAAGTTTAACTTTTAAAATATTTTCAGAACACTTTCATTTCTGACATATATATTTATGTATCTAAACCCGTGTGAATGCAAACATATGTGTGGCAATATATAAAATATACGCACATACAGATATGCACACACACACAAAACGTTACATGGCGGATGTCTTCTGTGCTATTTGGAGAATTAGAATATTCATACTACAATCATACTCCTTACTGAAGAAATCTAAGTCCCTTTACCCCACTGGACTAGATTTTGATTTTATTAGATTTCAATTTCAATTTCAGTAAATGTAGTGGCTTCCAACAACACAAATCTATTAATTTACATTTCTGGAGGTCCAAAGTCTGACACAGGCCTCACTGAGCTAAAAGCATGGTGTCAGCAAGGCCACACTCCGTTCTGGAGGCTCGAGGGGAGAACCCCTTTCCTTGTTTTCGTTCATTTCCAGAGGCCACGGACATTCTTAGCTCGTGGCCCCTTCCTCCATCTTCAAAGGCGGCAGCATCTTCAAAGTTCTGACCCTGACGCCAAATCCTCTGCCTCCTTCTTTCACTTAGAAGGACCACTGTGATCACCGGGATCCACCTAGAAATGCAGGGTCATCTCCCCATCTCAAGGCCTTTAATTTAATCCCACGTGCAAAATCCATTTAGCCACGTCAAGTAACATATTCACAGGTTCCACAAATTAGGACACGGACATCTCTGGAGGGGCCACGATTCTGCCTATCACTGTCTTCATCCAAGAGCATTTTTTGGCTTAAGTTGTCAGGCATATTTCAAAGTCAGGATTTTTTGTATGCAATTGTTTTTAAAGAAAGAGGAGAGACAAAAGGCTAACACAGCTTTGGTATACCCTGAGAACTCTCCCTTGAAGTGGAGTGCAGAGTGTAACCCAGAATAATTCTTTCTATAGCCCTGCATGAGTGAGTTTCTAATATGAATATTTAAGGAGAAGCTGTCTGGAGTGCACTTGAGATAAAGCATGTTTTTGATGTGAGCCTCCTCGGGAGGAGGGAGAAATTTTGAAATGAAGAGATGAGCTGGACAGACAGGTCCAGGTTTGATAACCAATAGAAATGGACAGAGCTGCTGAAGCCAGCTTCTCAACACGCCTGAGCTCTGCCTTTCCGGATTAAAATTTTTTTAATTTCCCAGTGAGGGACTGGAAAACATGGTCTCATAGGAAGGGCAGCTTTGGGTTGGAGATAAGGAGAAAAGGAACTGAATTAGCTTGAAATTTTCTTTTCAGAGCATGATCTCCAATGTAAACATGGGAAAGTGGGAGAGTCTTGAAAGCCTGAAACGAGACCGTATTTGCTTACTGAAAGAGACAGACCGCGCAGGAGACTATGATGAAGCTGGCTGGTAGCAATCAGGTCACCTCCACTTAGAGGCGGGACTGGGGAAGGGTAGAGTCTGCAATTCTACAGCAAACTACAACAGCATTTCAAAGTCAGTCAGAAATCAGAAAGACAGTTCCCAGCCTGGAGATGAGCAACACTTCCATCTTCGTCAACAGCTAGCTCGTTAATGTGTTATCTGAGCCTGCAGGCTGCAGTGAAGACGAGTATGCATTTTCATTATTTTAATGTCTTGTCATAGTGCTCTTACCAGACTTCTTGCCGAAGGCTGATTGCCTACTTAACACTTTAGTATTAGGAAGAAACGTATTAAAAATCTTCGAAAATGATATAAAAAATTTAGCATGTGGTGTTGACTTACTGAGACAAGAAACACCCATCAAGTAAATGGAAATGTATCTTCTCATCTACATGTCCATTATCAGAGCTACTGCGTACAAGTTAGAATTAGGGAAATGTGTTATCCAAGATTGACACATTTCCAGAGACTAGAGACACGTAACTGAGAACTGAAAACTTTTCTCAGCCTTTAGAAACTGGCAGTTACGGAGGAAAAACATTCATCAGAAATAGAGGGAAGGCGGGATGAATTGCCTGTGAAATTCGTCAGCAGCCCAGGGGTCCCTGTAGGGTCCGCGTGGGGTTATTCTTTGCTGAGCCTGATCAAGCATCCCCTTAAAGGATCAGGGAAGCCTCTTGTCAGGAGGTCAGGAGAAGAGGAAATAGAAATGTCAATCTTTTCAAATTCGGTGCGGCCCTGCATTTCTAAGGTGCTCAGGTAACCTTCCACATGCCACCCCCCAGCTCCGCTTCTCCTTTTTCTTTCCTTTCTAAGCAACTTGGCTCAGTAGCGACACTAAGCTCCAAGAACAGTGAAAATGTCCCTTGTAGCCAAATCTTGTTCTCTGGGAGAACAGAGCACAGGCAGGCAGCCTCTATTTTATGGAAGGGCTGTATTTGAAATGCTCCTTGGAATAGAAATAGTTTAGTACTTGGAATTCATTCTCTTAGAAACCGTGCAGTAACTGAGATTCACTCCTCCTTCAAATTTTCAAAAGTCTACTTCACCTTTATTGTTCCGGAAGCATGGTTTTCATTATACCATTTTCATGACAGCTACTTCCTATTTTAAACTTTTTAAAAAGCGCTATCAATCTCTTTTGCTTGTTTGCTTCGCGCAGTTGCAGAGGTATGCTGGGATATGAAGTTTACAGGATCTGAAATATCTTTCCCACCCTAACAGACTGCCATTGCCCAGGAAGCTGACGGCAGGAATAAGAGGTGAATCCGCCTATAATCTCTGCCTCTGCCTCTCTCTTTATCTAGAGATTCAGAATCTTAAGACTCTAGAAACACAAATGTGCTCAAGTCCACATTCTGCCCCACTTTTTTCCTGTTCTTCCTTGGCAATCACACTCTGTTAACAGAATGGGAAAGATATCCCTAATACTCTCAACTTTGTACTGCCCTGTAGCTCTACAATCATGCGAAAGAAAGGAACATGGTCAGTTGTCTTGTTCAGAAGTCCCATCAAGCTGGAAGCCACAAGATTAAGTGCTACATGGTATTTTATTTGACCTACATAGAATTTTTAAATACACTGAATGACTGACTGGTGTTTAAAAATTGGATAGATTTCACGTACAAATCCTGATGTCCATCTTCTTTTGATAAATGGAAGACTGATGAGACCAGCGTATTTCCTGAATGCTCTTGAGTAGCCGAATGGCTGCTGAAGACTTACTGAATGGCTTTTGCACTTTTCAGTGGTGCTGCCCCCCTCCCTAGGTTGCCACCTTCTCCACTGTTCCTCCTCATCCTACAGGAATTTCTGCATCAGGAATTGTTCAGACATGACTACAGAATATTTTGCTTTGGTCTTGATCCATAGGGTGACAGAGTGACTTTGGGATTCTGGTGCTCTCTGAAATTGGTACATTCAATAGGACAATATTATGGACTACTTGTGAGAATCAGGCCAGATCCTCCAAACAACACTACGGCCTAGATGGCGTAAACAAGAAAGCAATCAAGAATTCTCTACTCAAACTATTCTTCAAAAAAGGATAAATGAAGACCTTTTCAAATAATCAAACAGAGAGAAGTTATTGTTAGCAAACCTGCATTATGAAAAATACTAAAGGAAATCTTTGAAGCATAGAGGAATGTCATCACACAGTAAGTTAAATCCATGAAGAAATGAAAGCACCAGGAAAGGTAAGTACTTAAATACAAGAGAAAGTAAGACTATATTTTTCTCTTTTCTTCTTTTGACTGATACAGCGAAAACTATAAAAAATTATAATTTGAAATGGAAGCAAGCTTTTACACAATGATAAAGCACATCTACAAAACACCTGTAGCCAACATCCTCATTAACGATGAATGCGTGAATGAGTTCTCCCAAGTGAAAGGGTGCCCAGTTGCCGAAGCTGGAAAACTGATCAATCTCATACATAATATAGTGCTGGAATGGTGACCCAAAGTATAAAATAAAGGCACGAGTCAATACTGATAGAATAAATGGGGAGGGGAGGGGAGGAGAGGGGAATGGGAAAGGGAATGGGAAGGGGAAGGGGAAGGGAGAAGGAAGAGACAAGCCTGTACAGATTTCCAAGTGATTTATACAGACGGTCTCCTCTTAAAGAGGTAGAGCAGAACTACCCACACTTAAATATGAGCTGTACTTACTGACTTGCTTCCGGAGTACAGAATGGAGAGAGGGAAAAAGTGACTTTTCAGAGCAGAAAACTGAAAAAATACCGCCTTAGCCAGGGAATCAAAATGGCCATCCTGAGTGATAATTCATTTTGATATGACAGACTTTGAGAACCATTTCACTTCTATGAGTATACTCTGAAAAACTCTTAACCTAGTCTAATCATGAGAGAACCATCAGACAGATCGACATGAGACACTGTCTAAAATAACAGGCTAGTACTCTTTAAAATTGTCAGGGTTATCAAAAACAAGCAAAGTCTGAGGGACCCAAAGGGGCCAAAAGAGACATAACAACTAAATGCAACGTGATACTCTGGATCGGACCCTGGAAAGATTCATGAGGGGAAAACTAATGAATTTCAAATAAAGGATGAGTTTAGCCAATAAAGAACAACAAGAAACAAATGATTGATATATGCAACAATATAGCTGAATTGTAGAAGTACGATGCTAAGTGAAAGAAATCAGACGCAAAAGTATATACACTGCATCACTCTGTTTATGTGAAATCCTAGAGAGCGTACGACTACAGTGACAGAAGCACAGTTACCGCCAACAGGGAGAGGACTGACTGTCAAGGGGCACTAGGGAATTTTTAGGGTCATGGAAATGTTCCACACCATGAACTGCTATCACAGTGGTTACTAGAAGGCATATATTTGACAGAATTTGGGACCTTATATAAATTAGACCTTAAAAATGCTATTTTAATAGCCTTTTTTATTGTCTTTAAGGCCTTTAGCATTTAGTCAGGTTCACAGCCCCGTCTAAAAAGATAACACCCACACAGTGTTGTGAACACGGGATAGAAGTTACGTGTGGCAGAGAATCCCGCTATTGGGGGTAGTTGCCCGACAACGTTAATGGGGATAGGATCTCAGGGAAGGACTCCCAGAGCCTCTGCAAGTGATTTTACTGTTCCATCTGCTTGCATGTTTTATGGGTGGTCAACTTCTTCCAGAAAGACATTTCATTCTCTTTACAAGGAAAACCTGGGGAAACTAAGTTTTTCTATGGAACTCGGTAATTTAAGAGAAAGTGAGGTACCTGCTATTTGACATTACTGTACATGCCTCAGCCAGATGCTAAATTAGTCACCATGTGTCAGCATCAGAATTCTAAGTCAACTCATCTCACTGTTAACAGGGGGGTGGGGCTTTATGGACCTGCGGGAAAATCCCGCACAGGAAGGAGAAATTGCTCTTCCAAGTCCACGTACACAGAGCTTGGCTTGCTGTGAGGCTTGTAAGTTTATCACTTGCTCAAATGTTCTATCAGCTCCAAGGATAATTTTTTTTCTTGGAATATACTTATATGATTTTTCTTTTCCCTTTTTTCTACTACCTTCAACCACCCTATAGCAGCTGGTTTCAGTGAACACTTTGAAAGTCAACAGATCATTCCCAGCTGAACTGTCCAGCCTTGATCTTGGACCCTTCTGCTTGGTGCCATGTGTCTCCTTACAGGTTCTTTTCCATAAGAATAGATCTGTTTACTTTCCTCACACGTGAAGAAACTGCCCCTTATTTTTGCCAAAGATACAACTATCCCCCTAGTTCCGTAGGCTCAAGTTATTGGAATCACTTTTTAATCCTTTCTTTCCCTTGATCTCACATCCAGTTCATCACCACGTCTTTCCAAATGCTTTACCCAAGTCTAAGCTCACATTACCTCATATCCATGCTCTTCAGATGACCTGACTTCTCTTGCCTCCAACTCCTTCTCTGTTCTAAAACACCCTCCACCAACTCCAATAACACCTTTTAGGTATCTTTCTATACAGGCGATCACACTTCCCCTCGTCTGCTATAAATACAAACTTCAGTGTCCAGCATTCAGCACCTTATATCAACTACCCTTCTACATATCTAATATGTCTTAAGAAAATCTGTTTGCTTTCCCCAGAGTTTGCTGTTTTTCACGTATGATTCTAATTTTCACATATAAGTCTCACAATAACCCTACAAAATAGATACACTATCCTCTATCATTTCCATTTCACAGATGAGGAAACCAAGAGTCAAAAAAATCAAAGTAACTTGCCAAGGATCACTCAGTTTGTTAGTGGAAGAGTTATTACTTTATTCCACATCATTCTGACCCAAACCTATAGTCTTAACTATGATACTCCATCACCTCACATCAAATACCTGCCTTTGTAAGTATCATTTCATCCACCTAGAATCTCTTCTGTCCTTTAATGTTGCCCACGTTGGCTTTAATCTATAGCATAGGAAACTATGTTCAATAGCTTATAGTACCTATAATGGAAAAGAATATGAAAATGAATACATGCATGTATACATATGGCTGAAACATTATGCTGCACACCAGAAATTGACACAGCGTTGTAAACTGACTATACTTCAATTAAAAAATGGAAAAAAAAATTTAAAATAATAAAAACAAATCACCACCCAGCTGTGCACTCCCTTTCATGGCTCTCATCTCTGGCCTCATGTGCTGTATCTGTCTACTGTTGTTGGTGGGCGATCTGCAACTCAACTGCAGAAATTTCAACTTTGAGAACAACATTTGTCCTGTACAGTCTGCACCCCCAGCACCTAGTAAAGTTCCTGGTCTATTGATTATGATCAATAAATATTTACCAAATGAAAACGAAAAAACAGTAAGAGTTCTTCCTTTTTAGGAGCCTCTGGATGCTTCATCCTCGAATTCTTTCCGTGGTCACTACACCCCTCAGCACACAGTAAACACTCAGTAAAGATAAACTCCTGGCTCTCTGTGCTCCTTGTACTTTAAGCATGCCAGGGCACACAGGTGCTGTCTTCTAATAAACACCTTGAGGTTATCTGTGTTCTTTTTGATTTTTCCTCTTTAGTTCACGAATGTACAAAATCTGGGCAAGCAGTGGTTGTGCACAAAACAGCATTCAGAGGTTGAAGCTCCTCAGACCCAACAAATAATGGGGTTCTGATATCTTACGCCACGTGGAAATGAAGCAGAGTGGGAAAATGGTCCAGGAATAGTTGAACATGTGACAACAGGAAATCATTCTACATTTCTGTTGGACCTCCTAAGGTACAACATGATGACTACCACTCTTCCTAGTAAGAAGACATCCTAACTTTAACGCCTGGGAAACAAGAAATAATGAGAAAACAAACAAGGAGAAATGGTGCTACGTTTCTATGCTTCCTACTCTCCCCACAACGACGTTATGATCATTTTCTATTCCCACCCTTAAAACAACATAAGCCAAGACAGTTATTATTATCCCAACTTCACTTACAATGTTGTTTAAACACTGTGAGATTTATTTCTGCAAAATGATGAGGCCAATAAATGATACAACTGGGACCAGGAGTCAGGTTTTCTGGATCACAATCCACTATACTATTCTGACATATTTGCATTTTGCTGCATTTGCAACCAGTAATTCATTTACAGTTGCTTGTTTTGGGATTGGGGGTGTATTTGTTAAACAGTGCTACCACCTGCTGGTAAGTTTTCCAATAATTCACATTATAGCTAATCCTAAAATGGGAAACAAATTAAAAGATAACCAATATAGTTTATAATTACAACTACATTTACATGCTACTTTCTAACTGTACTCCCTATTGCAGTATCTGATTTGCACTTTTACAAAGCAGCCAAGTAAATCTTCTAAACTTACATGTCCAAACATTTCCTTTCTCAATAATTTGTAATTAATTTTGTCTACTTCCTAGAATATGCATATTTGAGAGAACATTTTACTAAACTTTTATGCAATATGATATCAAATTTGTTATCTACTAATAATGTAAGCCAGCAGTACCCATATTTTTATGCACAAAATCATTACCTGGTGAGGAGGTTAGTTAAAAATGTAGATTTCTGGATGTGATGGTCAATTTTATGTGTCAGCCTGAGTGGGCAACTAGGCACCCAGATTAAACATGGCTTCTCAATGTGTCTGTGGGGTTGTTTTGAGATGAGATGGCACATTAGCCAGTGGACCCAGTAGACTGCTCTCCTCGGTGTGTTTGGGTGTCACTAATTCATTGAATGCCTGAACAGAACAAGAGGCAGGAGAAAGGGGAATTCACTGTCTTTCTTCCTGCCTCACTGGTTGAGCGAGCACATTTCATCCCACCTCATGTCATCTCTTCCCGCCTTAAGACTAGGATTCACACCAGTGGGTCCCCTGGTTCTTGGGCCTTCAGACTCTCACTGGGTTATCCCCCTGGCTTTTCCTAGGCTTCCAGCTTGCAGATGGCACATCCTGAGCCTTCTTAGCCTCCACCATCAGGTGAGCCAATTCCTATTAGAGATGCACATAGATATACACACATACACACGTACGAAGAAGACGAGAGGAGAGAGGATATATACAGACAGATGAATGTCTATATAGACACAGACATGGAGATACATGTCATTGGTTCCTTTCCTGCAGAGATCCCAGACGAATACAGATTTTGGTACCAAGAGTGGTTTTAGGAGAATGGACTGTTAAACATGAGCTTCCTGAACTGGCTCAAGGGCTTCTGGAATTGGCATTCAATGTGATCACACTGAAAGATGCTAATGACTATGTCTAGCATGAAAGAGAGCACTGCTAGTCCATGGCATGATCTGGCAATACACATACATCAAATACCTGCATTGGACCTTCCTAATCAACCACTTAGAAGTAAGGAGCTAGATGACACTGCACGATGCTAACAGTTTTGGAAAACATTAATTTAACAATGTTGGCTGGTTGCCCCTGATGTCACTGAACAGAGGGGTGCAAGGAAAGGATGAGCTCCGGGGTGTGAATTCCTAGCTCAAGAAAGCATAAATAACCTAAGAGCTCGATGTCTGCCCTGAAGGAGACCCTCATCTCCTATAGCCACTGGCTGAAATTTCTGAAAAGCAAAAGCTAAATCTCAACCTGCAACTGACTGAATTACAATGAAATTTGAACACTCAGCCTGGCAAGGGTCTCCTGTTAAAGTGAGAGCACTAAATGGGAAAGAATAGGATTGTGTGTATTTGGATAAGGACAAGTAGGAAGACCCTGATGAAGCCGGGGCATTGCACCCTTACATTTTAATGAGTCTTCTTTACTAGGGGAAGCGGCCTCCCCACCCCAGTGGTATCTACCTTGTCACCTCCATCTGAGGAGATTAAACCTCCAGTGCCTGAGGAGACTGGAGGGGCCTCCTCTGATTCCCCTGAGGACCTACCCTCCTACCTTTCTTCCCTTCTAGACCTACAACTAGACTCAAGCTCCAGTAGGCCCCTAAAGGGATGGAACAACACATAATTCATGAGGAGATGCATTACACTCTGTAAGGATTACCTGAGTTTTTTATTTATACAGATAGAGTCTGGGGAACATGTGTGCAAATGAAAACTAACGGTGAGGGAGAGCAGCGGACGGATATAAGGTTGGATTAGGCAGAATATGTTCGTATGTGCTCACGAAGCAGAGTCTGCATTTAAGTTGCAGTGTGAGGAGTTAGAAAGGGCTGTAAGAGTTTGGTTGGTTGAGCGAAATATGTAACAAAAGGTGGCCGACAGTGAGTGAACTAGAAATGCAGGACCTGCCTTAGTTTAATGGAGGGGAATGGATTTAAAGGCTTAGGCAGTTGGAATGTTAGAGTCCACGTGTCGTTCAAGACCTATTCAGCCACAATGGGAGGGTGCAGAAGGCATACCTTTCATCAATACTGTGAGCAATAAACTGGTGAGGAGAGCCTGGGCATCCTTGAAGGGCTCTGATTGCTTTTCTCTGTACGCCAGAACTTACAGTGGGAACTGCAGGCACTGAACGGTGAGACCCAGATATAGTGAGAACAATCTCCTTATGGGAAGGCAAGGGCCAAACGGCAGCACTCAAGCACCAAAGACGAGGGGGCATGGTTATCGTCGTGGACCACAGAGTCAACGCAGCTGTCGGAACAGTCTGGCTTACGGAAGCCTTTGATGTTGGCTCGTTAACCATGGTATTTCCAGAAGCGAAACAGGTAAGAAGCCTTCTCAATTCTTACTTAATCCTCTTCAAGCAAAGATGTTCTAAGTGAACACAAGTCCAAACTGAATTGTAAGAATAGAGAATCACATCTCCTCAATCAATCACCAGATTTAATCCAGTTTACAGACCCAAAACCCCTGGAATAAATGGGAGGCCAGGTCTCCTAGAACAAAGATTCTGTTACACTACCAAAAATGTGTATTATTAGTCTTCCTTTCAGGTTTTCCCAAAAGGGAACTATGGCCCTTTACTATGGCAACTGCACAAAACTTTGGGGGACTACTGGCACCAGGCTCTGAACTGACACTAATCCCAGGAGACCCAGACATGATCGTGACCCACCACTCAGAGCCGGGACTGACAAAGTCAGGTAGTCAGTGGCGTTCTAGCTCAGGTCATCCTAGCTCCAGAATGCATCATTGCAACAGACATAGCAGCTGGCAGAATTCCCACAGTGGTGCCGCGGCTTGTGGAGTGAGGGATGTTATGGTAGGAAAGGCCAAACAGAAGCCGTTAGAACTGTCTCCCTACCTAGAAAAATAGTGGCCCCAAAACAATAGCTCATTCCTGGACAGACTGCAGAGATCAGTGCCATCACTGAGGGCTTTAAAGATTACCATCACGTCCCTACCCAACTTCCCCATTTGGCCTGTGCAGAAGACAGATGGATTTTTGAGAATGACAGTGGATTACAGTAAACTAAACTAGGTGGTGAGTCCAACTGCAGCTGTAGTATCAGATGTGGTTTCATTGCTTGAGCAAACTAACAGGCTCCCTGCTACCAAGAACTCAGCCAGTGAACTGGAAAATACCCTTTTATCCATTCCTGTCCACAAGGAATTGTTGTTTTTTTTTTTTTCCCAGCTGGCAAGGCCAGCATTACAATCCCCCTGTACTATCTTAAGGATATACCACAACTCTAGCCCTGTATCATAATTTAGCTCAAAGATGTTGACCACTTTTTCCTTCTGTAAGATTTCACACTGATCCATTATGCTGATTGGAACTAGTGAGCAAGAAATAACAACTAGTTTAGCCTAGGCACTATCTGATCCACCAAGCTATAAAGTCAGGCACACACGGCAGCACTCCATGTTGACCCACGATCGGCCTCAAGCAGGCACATGGTTATTCACTTCAGTTGGAAGGAGAAATGGCCAGATGTATGGTTCTATACTGGCCTATGGGCTGTGGTTAACGGTTTGTCCGGATGGTCATGGGTTTGGATGAAACATAATTGGCAAATTGATGAGGAAATCTGGGGAGGAAGTATGGGGACTGACCCTTCTGGCTGGAAAAAACACGAAGATACTTGTGTCCCATTGAAATGTTCCACCAAGTGTGATCTCAGCAAAGGAGGATTTTAATAATTAAGTGTATAGGATGACCTATTCTATGGAAACCAGGATGGTTTTTGATCCAGCCATCCCAGTCATCACCAAATGAGCTCATGAACAAAGTGGCCCCAATGGCAGGGACAGAGTTTATGTATGGGCTCAGCGATATGGAATTCCATTCACTGAGACCAATCTGGCTACAACCACTAGTAAGTGCTTCACCTGCCAGCAACAGAAACCAATTCTGAGCTCCTAACACGGCACCAGCTCCCTAGTAGTAGACTGATTACATGGGACCACTACCATCATGCAAGGTGCAATATTTTGTGCTTACAAGAATAGACAGTCACTCTGAATATGAATTTACCTTCCCTGCACTCAATGTTTCTTTAAAAACTATCATTCATGAATTTAAAGAACAGCTTATCCATCATCATGGTATTCCATGCTGCATTGTTTCAGATCAAAGAACTCACCTGGCAGCCAGAGGAGGGCAGTAATGGGCCCGTGCTCAAGGAACTTATTGGTCTTGCCATATTTCTCACCATTCTGAAACAGCCGGCTTGACAGAATGGTATAGTCGCCTTTGAAGACTCAGTTACAGTGCCAGCAAGGTGGCAGTACCTTGCAGGATTGTAGCAAGGTTCTCCAGAAGACTGTATACACTCTAAGTTAGCATCCAGTATATAGTGCTATATTTCTCCTTAAGCCAGAATCCACAGATCTGTGAGTCAAGGAGTAGGAATGGCAGTGGAACCACTCAATATTTCTCCTGGAACCTACTAGCAAAATTTTTGCTTTGTTCTTTGGAGACTCTGTACTCTGCTGAGCTGGAGATCTTAGTTCCAGTGGAAGGAGTTCTTTCCCCAGAAGATGCAACAATGATTCCACTGAACTGCAAGTTAATAACTCCACCCCACTGTCCACTTTGGGTTCCTCATGCTTCTGAAGCAACAAAGAAGGGAGTTTCAGTTTCAGCCTCGGTAACTGAGCTCACGCTAAGGAGAAACTGGACTACTACTCTACCATGGGAGCCAGGAAGATTAAGTCTGGAATACAGGAAATCCCTTAGGGTGTCACTTAATATTACCATATCCTGTGATCCAGTTCAGAAGAAAACTTCCCCAACCAAATCTAGGCAGGACTACTAATGGCCCAGACCCTTCAGGAATGAAGATTTGGGTCACCCCCCCCCCACCCCCCAGTTAAAGAACTTCAACCAAGGTAAACACCTCAGGTGAAGAAAATGATCAATGGCTTATCTAGATGGATAGCGGAAGAAGGTAGTTACAAATACTAGCTACAAGCATGTGACCAGTTGCAGAAATCAGGGCTGTTTCTTTACCACTCAGACATACACATGCACACATGCTTGTTCCTTTTCCCTCATCATGTAATGGAAGATATACTGATTATAACTATTATGTATTGTTAATTTAACATCATAGAATAAGTTACAGACTATCTCAAAGAGGAGTTAACATCACTCAAGAACTCTATCTCCTTTACTGGTGAAACAGTCAGTGCATTTTCAATTCCACACAGGATAGCTGCAGCATAACAGAATTATGTATGACCTTGTTATTGTCATTATTGGGGATTAAGTGTGGTTTAAGGAGATAAGAATGGGTATCAAGGTAACAAGAGGTGGGTTGTAATGGGTAATTTTGTGTGATTTTGTGTGTCAACTTGAGGGAGCCACAGGGTGCCTGGATTGTATGTTATTAGAAGGAGTGTTTGAGTAGGTTTCTGGATGAGATTAGCATTTGAACCAGCACACCCAATAAAGCAGACTGCCCTCCCCAATGTGCTTGGGCAGCATCCAATCTGCTGAGGGTCTCATTAGAACAAAATTGGGAAGAGGGAGAAATTTGCCTCTTTTTTCCCGCCTTACTAGTTCAGGCATCTCATCCCGTCTTCTACAGGCTCAGTCCAAATCCACATCATCAGCTCCTCTGGTTCTCAGGCCTTCAGACCTGTACTGAATTACACAACCTGCTTCCCTGGTTCTGTAGCTTGCAGATGGCGTACTGTGGTACTGATCTGCCTCCATTATCACGTGAGCCGATTTCTCATAATAAATCACCACGTATACACATACACACACCCACACGTGTACCTATCCTATTGGTTCTGTTTCTCTGGAGAACCCTAGTAGTACGTTTATCTCCTCAACATTCTAATTCATTTCCGGAATGGAATCAGAAAGAAAGTGTGTTTAATGAGCACCCCGAGTAATTCTCATGATGAGGCAAGTTGCAAACCTCAAACTTCAGCAGTCCATCCTGGCTCTACCTGTAATTGACTCAGTGAGTCATTATAATAAGGTCAAATAACCGTTCTAAACCTCAGTTCTTTGTAAGAGAAACATGGGGACTACAGGAAATTCCAGCCACTAGAAAATCTCTGATAAACTTCCACTGTGGACAGATGCTTTCCAAAATAAAAATTCTGAATAGGCATAAAGTTGATCTATGGAAGGCAAGCCCATGTGATAACTGAATTTTCACATATTGGATAAACTGAATTTTCACATATTGGATAATCGGAAAAAGTTTTGTTTTATTTAGTCAGCAATGTTGAATCTCCAATTAATTATCCCACTAGAGCACGAACAGTTGCAAAATAAATGTTAACCTTAGAGAATAACGGGAGAAAAGAAACCTGCCACTATCAGTGAGTCTGGGAAAGTAAGCATTCAAGTGTTTTCCAACTAGATGCTTTGTCAGAATCCTTTACTTGCTCACAGAGTGCAGCTGAACAATGTCAGAGCAGGAAGACAATAACCAAGGGAAAACTTAAGGGATTCCTGGCTGCATTTGCATTAGCTAACAGCCTCCAGATGCTGAAAATCCAATGTCCCACCATTATTAGGAGAAAAATCAGTGAAATTTAGCCTTACTTGGAAAGTAAGCCTTATTTGGATGTTAAAATGAATGATGTTAGAAGGAAGCAGAGGCTGGTTTAGAACTGACTGACCCGGGCAAAGGAGAAGCCATTCAGTGACTTACAGACCTATTTTCTATCATATCATTAATGTGTAAAACCAAGACAGTTGGCCCTCCATATCCATGGGATGTGCACCTGCAGCTTCAACCAACCACGACTGCAATTTGCAAAATACAGGTCAAAGACAAAAGGACGGTCTGCACTGGCAAAACACAAAGTCATTCCAAGTGAAAACACCAGTGACTCATTAAGATAAAGGACAGCACAGCAGCTCTGGAAATCCTGCTCCCCACTCCTTTGTCCTCAGCCTCACCAGCATTTAGTAACACAGGGAGAGCTAAACCTTCCATGTGGTCAACAGGTGGAGTATCCAGGAACGGGCTGCTGAGGACTGTGGTAGCTGGTTAGAAACTGGCTTTGCCATCTCATGTTTAAGACTTTTTTGTTTCATAGGTACACCTTCATTTGGTAATTTAAAAAAATCCTCTTCCTCATCCTCCCCTAAGCTGCTCATCTCCAGCTGTTGTTGTACAGCCTGACAGCTGCCCTCAGTCTAACTGAGAGAGTAGCAGAACCAGCTCTGGGTCTCACACAGAGGTAATCCAATCAATTGTTCTACTTGCTGAAACTCCACTGCCTTGCACTATCCAAAGAGGCAACAGACTGTAGTCTACACTGAGAGCTAGCTATGTACCAGCTAGAACGTCCACCTGTGCCCTATGTGGATGCAACTGGTTCCTTGGGTGCATCACACCAAATTCATTAAAATTCAAGAAAAAAGTTTCCATTGGAACCACAGAAAAAAATAACTCTCATTTATTCTATACACCTGCCAAATATATTAGCTATCTAAATTTAGAGATGATAGGCAGGTATTTCTAATTTTATAGTGAAAAACAGCATGTCTTCATAATGCTTGCCGATTTGAAAATCCTTCCACAAGTCCCCTCTATCACGTCAAGGAGCAATAAATTTGACCAAACCAGAAACCTAGGAATCTTGCTTTATTCTTCCATTTTCTTTCAGTTCTGAAGTGCAATCCATTTCCAAGATTCTCATTTTCACCTCCCAAATGTCTTTGAATTTTCTCCGTTCTCTCCATACTCAGTACCATCAAGTAGTTTAAAATGCTCTTTTATCAAATCATCATTGAAAAAAAGCCTAAAAAAATCTCCCTGTGTCTAAGCTTGCCCCTCTCTAGTTAATCCTCTCTTCTGTAATCAAAGTGCTCTTTCTAGAAGACAAACAAATATTGATCGTACTTTTTGCTTTGCTTGAAGTCTCTTGAATCTTGACTATTTCCCTTAGGAGCTTGCTGTTTAAAATGTGGTCCATGAAGCTGCAGCATCAGCGATATGTAAGAGCTTATTAGAAATGCAGAAAAGCAAGTTCTAGTAAAAACTTAGCGACTAAGAGTCTACACTGTAAAATTCCTGTGCGGTTTAAATGCACATTGAAGAACCACTACATTAGGACGAAATCCAAAGTCATGGCTCACAAGGATCTGGATGAGCCAGCCCCACATTAACCTGCCCTGCCACTTCTCTTGAACCCCCAACCATCCAACCTGTCAAGATGCTATGAGCCCACTTCCATTTAGATTTTCAAATGCCTGTTTATTTTTTTCTGAAACTCTTTTCTACACCACCCCCAACTTCTTCCTTCTAACTCCTACTCATTTTAACTATTCTCCCAAGAAACTTTCCCTGGTAAACTGTTTCAACCAGGTATTGTAGTAACATACTTCCTTACCAAAGAACTTAGCTCTCACTATTGTCAGAGACCTTATTTGATCATACAAAACACTGTAAGAACTCTAGAAATAAAACCTAGTTTAATATGTTAGTTGTTACATACCCCCCAAAATTAGCACATACTAAGTAAATATTAACTAAATAAATATGGACCAAAAAAAAGATTTCCTGAGAGCGTCATTGTTTTTCTTCCCTTACCAAACTACACAGAAAAGTAATTTTGTATTTTTTAACTTCCAAAAAACCTAATTCTGGAAACCTAAACACACTCAGTCACTTACAAGCAGTTAAGGAAGAGGAGGCGATCCAGAAGGCAGTGTCTCAGATGAGAAATCCAAAGCCAGGTAGCCTGTCTAGGAGGTGGTTAAGCTGAAAGCGGCAGTCAACACGGGAGATTCAGACCCGCATCAGTGGCAAAGGCACCGAGTAAAGCAGGTGAGAGCAGGACGGTTTGAAGTGGGACAGAGAACACAGAAAATTGCACTCAGTCTGAGAATACACTGCTGACCCTTAAACAACACAGCTTTGAACTGCATGGGTCTGTATCCAAGCAGGATCCTACGGGGCCTTCCCAGCACAGACCCGTCCCCCCATGTCCTCTGCTTTAGTTCCTCTCTGAAGTACACAGATAACAGTATCTGATGCACGTTCCCGAGCTGTTTTACAGGTGCTAAAACTCACCAAATGGAAGACGTGAACTACTTGATGACCATGAGCACGTAGCCCCCAGACCTACTGGAGCCGGAGGACTGATAATGTTAACCCTTGTGACACCTCCCTGCTACCTCACCGTCGGCCAGTCAGAGAACTGTGCGTGAGCTGATCACACACCTTGCGTGTGACTCTCCTTCCTCATCTTCCTTTAAAAATGCTTTCCTGAAATCCATTCGGGAGTTTGGGTTTTGTGAGCATGACCTGCCCTGGACTCCTTGTCTGGCACCTTACAATTCCCACCGCTCTCCTCACAACAGAGAGTCAGCACTTCAGCTTCACTACTGCATGCGGGCAAGCAGACCCAAGTTTGCGTTGGTAACAGGTTCACTTATATTTGATTTTTTTCACCAAATATGTACTGCAGTACGACGCACGGTTGGTTGAATTTGTGGATGCAGAATGTTGAGTACAGAGAGCTGACTATAAAGTTACATGTAGAGTGTTAGTGCCCCCAACTTCCTCACTATTCAGGGATTAACTGTATTTTGTAAAGAGAAGCCTGCAAACTCAGCAATGCATGGTTCAATGAATAAAGAACTGAACTGTCCATAATGTTATTTTTTTTCTCTTTCAAGGCTATTTCTTCTTTCTTCCTCTCTCACTCCTTTCATGTGTAAATAATTTTCACCACTAAATAATAACATTTTCATTTTAAAAATGTTTTTATACTCTATATAACTGCTATGTGGATAATGAATTATTGCATTTCCAGAGTAGATGTCAGGATATCAGTGACAGTAAACCAAACAAGTAATTATAAAATCCTGGACAGAGACTGTGGTCGTGGAGGTAGAGAGGATAGATACATGTGAGTGTTATTAAAGAGGCAGAGTTGATGATAGATTATGAACTGAAATGTAACCTCACTGGCTGACTTTTTAATACCTTAATATCTGATTATATCCCATACATTGCTGAGGAAACTGTAAAAGGAAAGTACTCTCTTCCTCAGCCACTGCTCATTAGGAAGGCCATGTCTAACTAGAGGGTTCTGAAGATTGTCAAGCCCATTGGTGAAAAGCTAGGTGAGTAGGTGAGTTTCAGTCCAGCAGCTCTGAGGCTCTCCTTGAGCTGGAGATGAATTCAGACCTTAAGGCCCAGTGAAGGCAGCTGAATATTAACAGCAGCCAAGGAAAGTGAAGTTGACAGCAGTCAGAAGGCTCTTAGGATCTTTACTCCCATTCCTCCACTGAAAACTTTCCAGAAAAACCAACTCTGGTAAGTACCTGATTTGAAGAAAAAGTTCAGTGGGAAATACAATGTCTTTAATGCTCAGAGGAGAATGATACCTAAGCCAACTCAAAAAAAAAAAAAAAAAGCTGTACAAAAAATACGCAGAAGTGTCCCAGAAACCACACTCGGACAGTCGTGCGCATGTGACCCTACAGGACTCAGTCTTTCCAAGCAAAAGTGTGGGCAAGAGAATCCAGGTGAATCACGAAGATTTATTTGGATAAAAAACACAGTGGAACAATGTGGAACACAAGGGTGGAACTTTCTCTGTTGTCTGACAAGATGCTCATGAGCAAGGATATTAATTTTAAATACTCACTGTCTCAGTTGTAAACAAAAATGAAAATATTATTAAAATTTTTAAATAAAGTGAATTTCATAGTCTAATTTCACAGACTTCCTAGAAATAAGAGAAGCCCCCTTTCAGGAGGATGAATGAAACCCCAACAAGCTAAAGCACAGCCATTCTATACAGGCTCTTATTCCAGAAGGTACCACCAAGTTTCTGTTACCTGGAACTACTTATTACCTAACAGAGTGACTTGCAAACATTTAGGTTACATCATTTTGCTTTACTGTCTTAAATATTGCCAGGCAAGTAGCAGTAGAAAGCAGCAGAGAAATCTTATTAACACCTGCTTAACACCTTGTTAATACCATGTGCATTCAGCACAGACCAAAAGCTGCTCTGGAAATAAGGACAAACCCTTAAGGGAAGGCCTACTTTAAACCTACCCTAAAACAAATTACAACCAAGTCCGGAAAGATCAGCAAGAAATCAATATTTTGAAGATTGATTCCACAAGAAAGAGGGGCTTAAAAAGAAACCTGTGCTTTCTAGAGATTCTAACAAAGCATAAAATCAAACCTACAGAAGTCCAATGTGATCAATTAGTAATTTACCTGAATGCTGAAAGAAAAATTCAGATTTTCTATAATGTTTTATCAATAATGTACAGTACATAGGAAAAAATACTAGACACACAAAAACAAAAACTCAAAATGGCTTAAAGACTTAAACATAAGAAAAGACATGAAAAACCTCCTAAGAAAACATAGGCAAAACATTATCTGACATATATCTTAGCAATGTTCTCCTAGGGCAGTCTACCCAGGCAATAGAAATAAAAGCAAAATAAACAAATGGGACCTAATTAAACTTAAAAGCTTCTGCACAGCAAAGGAAACCATAAGCAAAACAAAAAGACAACCTACAGAATGGCAGAAAATACTTGCAAAAGATGTGACTGACAAAGGTTTAATTTCCAGAATATATAAACAGCTCATACAACTTAGTAACAAAAAAACTAACAACCCAATTCAAAAGTGGGAAGAAGACCTAAACAAGCAACTTTCCAATGAAGACATAAAAATGGCCAGTAGGCACATGAAAAATGCTCAATATCACTAATTATCAGAGAACTGCAAATCAAAATTATAATGAAGTATCACCTCACACCAGTCAGAAAGGCCATCATTCAAAAGTCCCCAAATGATAAATGCTGGAGAGGGTGTGGAGAAAAGGGAACCTTCCTACACTGTTGATAGGAATGTAGTTTGGTGCAGCCATTATGGAAAATAGTATGGAGATTCCTCAAAAAACTAAAAATAGATTTATCATATGATCCAGCAATCCCACTCTGGGCATACATCCAGAGGGAACTCTAATCTGAAAAGATACATGCACCCCAATGTTCACAGCAGCACTACATACAATAGTCAAGACATGGAAGCAACCTAAATGTTCATCAACAGATGACTGGATAAAGAAGTTGTGGTATATTTACACAATGGAATACTACTCAATTATAAAAAAGAATAAAATAATGCCATCTGTAGCAACATGGATGGACCTAGAGATTGTCATTCTAAGTGAAGCCAGAAAGAGAAAGAAAAATACCATATGATATCACTTATATATGGAATTAAAAAGAAAGAAAGAAAGAAAAAGGATACTATGAACTAACCTACAAAACAGAAACAGACTTGCAGACATAGTAAACAATCTTATTACCAGGGAAAGGGGGTGAGAAGGGATAAATCTGGGAGTTTGAGATTTATAAATGTTAGCCACTATAAGTAAAAAAAGATTAAAAAAAAAGTTTCTTCTGTACAGCACAGGGAACTATGTTTAATATCTTATAATAACATTTAACAAAAAAGAATATGAAAACAAATGTATGTATGTATATGCATGACTGGGACATTGTGCTGTACACCAGAAGTTGACACATTGCAACTGACTGTACTTCAATAAAAATAAATAAATAAATTTTTTTAAAAAAATTGAAGATTCCCTTGGAATTCCAGTAGAATTAAGTTTCATTGAGTTCTTCATACCTTATATTATGTGAAAGTCACAAGAACAGTTCAACACAAAAATTACTAAACATCTATAACTTATTTTTCTGTGAATTTTTTTCCTGTAAAACAGCTGAGCTTACCATCATTTATTTCTCTGCACCAGAAACAGGAAAATCATTAAGATATTATGCAGTATAAAATTAAAGGACTTAACCTTGTAGGGGATAATACCTTTTTCTGATTTATAATCATGTTTTATCCTATGACACAGTAGCTAATTCCGGCTAATTTAGAAAGGTCAATAGGTATAGAAGTGTATTACTTTCATTTTCAACAGCAGTTAGTCCTTTTTTTCTTCCTGCTTTGAGTTATAATTGACACACAGCACAATGTTAAGTTTAAGGTGTACAGCATACTGATTTAACTTAAATACATCATGAAATTATTATACCAAGTTTAGTGAGTTAGTGAATATCCATCAACTCAGATACAAAATGTAGAAAATCTTTTCTTTTTTTCTCTTACGTTCCATCTATGATGTATTTATTACACGTATCATGTTGTACGTTAGAGCCCGAGTACTTACTTATAACTTTAAGTTTGTGCCTTTTGACTATCTCAATCCAATTCCCCTCCTCCCCGCACCCCTTGCCCCTGGTAACCGTAACCACAAATCTGATCTCTCTTCCTGAGTTTTGTTTGCTTTTTTGTTTTGAAACAACACTACAACACTATCTTAGTTTCTGGTACTTAACATAGCAATTCAACATTTCTATATACTTGAAAACCATCACCACAGTAAGTCTCATTACCAACTGTCATTATACAAAGGTACTGCATCATTATTTTTATGTTCTCCACCATGCCACATCACACTAGATCCGGTATGTATGTACCTGTGTGTATGTACAGATGTATATATTGGTATCCTCATAGGAATTAAGGCAATCAGGGTATTCTGGCTTTCCAATGAATTTTCTGAGACTAACATCAAGGACAATAACCAAGCCGTCCCACAACAGCCCTCTGGTATCTCTGCCAGAGACAGAGGCCAGACCTAAATGGAAATCATTCATTTAGTTAATCCAAATCCTGGAAACACATAAAGGAACATTTAAAAGGTTGGAGTTTTTCTTTGGTTCATTTTCTATGAAAGTTTAAAAAGTTATTATAAATGCTGACATTTGTGGACAAGTCCTTCATTTCTCCCTATATGTGTGTTATATATTTGAAAAAATTTCCCCTTCAAGTCACCCTTCCTCCATGGACCAAAAGAAGTAAAAACACATCCTGCCTGTTGAGAGCGCCCCAAGAATACATCCTGCTGTTTCACGGTTATTTAATTATGCGATGATTCATCAAGTTCTTATTTAGTCAGAGAATTAGAAAAAAAAAAAAAGAAATCCTAATGAAATCAACACGAAGGCTAAGTTATACCAAGGGGCAGGATTTAGAAAGTTATATTGCTGTTTTTCTTCTTTGCTGGCCCCTCAGCCTAGCATCTGGATGTTGGTCAGGAATCACTCACCAGTGAGAACGATGAAGAATTTTCAAGATGTGTTGATGGAACATTGGAAGGTGCTCAGTTTACCTCTGCCTGCTGGCATTTTCCTGTGTCTGCTTATGGTTTTTATGACAAAGAAGGTTATTTTAAAATCAGAAGACGGTTTTAGAAGTGCTGTGGCACTGAAATGGCATGAAGTCACTCTCAAGACTTCTCTATGAAGTAGACAACAGTCATCATCTTGATTTCGTCCTGGCCGAGGCACACGCTAAGCGACTCCCCTCAAGTGATACATCAGATAGTTCCGGAGCCAAGTTTGAAACCCAAGCACCTGACCCTTCAACTGCTACCACTAAGAAACCCACGCATATGACACCACTGGCTATAGGTGAGTCAGCAGCAAAAGAACTATCCAAACATGAGGCTAACAAGCCAGCGAGCCCGAGACTGGCAGTGGGAAGCGAGGACTTAAAAGGGAGCTCCTTGGTGCTAGTTCAAAAATGTGCACGTTCCCAGCCTCTCTTCCTCCTTCCTGAGACAATAAAGGAACACAAAAGTGAATGAAATTTTAAGAGGGGAGAGAACTGTAGCCGATCACGGAGGAATGAGAGCATAACAATTTCCTGGAAGTCTGAAAATACATACATGGAAGTCTGCTAATGACAAAGGCAGACCATGAGGGAACCAGGATGGAGGTCAAAGCCAAACTCCCCAGCTGAGTCCCAGCACGGCCTGAGCTCAGTCTGCGTCGGCACACGGCACAGGAGCACACGGACCGTCGACGCACACACACTGTTCTTCCCGCCCTCATCCCTTCACAAGATGCATTTAGCCTCTTTTAAAAATCCATGAAGAGCTGCCTAGAGAACACGACAGTCCTGCGCAGGTATGGATATCCTGGGAGTCGTTCTGGCTGTGAAGGAGGAGTTTTAGAGCTGGGAAGATACTCGGTATGCTGTTGTAATGATGGGTGTGTATAATTTTAAGCTATATGTAATTCACTCAGCAAACCCATAAAACGTACAATGCTAAGAGGGAACCTCAAGGTCAACTAAAATTTTGGATGATCATGATGTCTTAATACACATTCATTCTTGGTTTAAAAAAAAATGTACCCATTCTAGCGAGAGATGCTGATCATGGGGGACGGCTATGCACGTGTACGAGGAGGGGTAGGTGGTACGTCTCTGTACCGCCCTCTCAATTTTGTTGTAAACCAAAAACCTTCTCTCAAAGTCAAATTTTTTTTATACAAAATAGGGGGGAAGAAAGGTATGAAAGTAGACTTAGGAATGGCACTAAAGCAGATCAGCAGAATGAATGAGTCTGATGTACCTTGATTTTATGGATCAAAGAGGCCTAAATTTCATGTATTTTGGGTTTTAAAAAATTCCACATATTCATGTGGTCGAACAGTGGAGCAACTTGTCAAGATAACTCTTCTCCAAAGATCTTTAAAAGAATAGAAATTCCTTTTTTCCTTCAGTGGCTTCCTTCAGTACTTTCTTGGGTAAACAGACCAGAGACTCTAGCTTGTATATAAGCCTGCTCCTCTAATTTCTGCCATTTGGTATAAAAACTGGGAAAATATTTTTGCACGCATTTTGCTAAAACCATCCTAAAATATTCATATTGTTGGTTCACAAGTTACCCCCACTACATGGAAGGCAAGGAGAGACCACAGAAAGAGGCAGACCACTCCAGATTGATAAGGGACAGTTCTTTTAAGCGAGGGAGCTTACTTACTAGGCTGACTTGGGCAAGAGTTTCCCCACCAACATAGACAGGGCTTACCTGGGTTTAGCCCAGATGCTCCCAACACGGTACTCTCTCATTCTTACCCCCTAGTGATAGCTGTGGCTGCTCGAACAGTGGGTCCAAGGTTTCCCACATCCAGCTCTCTGGGCAACCCAACTGGTGGTCACATCCTCTCACTGGCCCCTCCTCTAACATACTTGCTGTTCCTCAAGCTGGCTTGTTAGCAGTCTAGATGGGAAAACTCTGGGTTTCTATAAGGGTGCATCTCCTCCTGACAATTACAGATAGCATCTGTGACCTGATTGTGTACATGTGGTCTTTGGCAGAAATCCGGCTTTGTCCATCGTGAACGTGTCCCATGTGAAATCGTTCCAGACTTGTTTACTGTCTGCAGTTTATTTTAGTAACAAGAGGTCCTGGAAGGGAGCAAGGAAATCAGGGTTTGGCTCTGGCTTGGCACCTGTGTGAAAGCTTCAACAAAGCACCTCATCTCCCTAAACCTCCCTGAACTTAGTGAAAATGCCATGGAGCTACTTCCATCATGAAGGGTGAAACATGTCTTCTTTGGTACATGTCTCAGTATTGCAACACAATTAGCTTAAGCCCAACCATTCGTGTAACACCAATTCTTAAGCACTGTTGCCAAAGAACACCTGTTCCACCTCATGGTGGCTGGAACTCTTCATATTTTGGAAGGGAAACTGCGGTGTCTTTCTCCATTCCTGAGTCATCTAGCTGCTTCTGGACTTCCTCCCCCGCTGAGGCCTGTGGTCCCACAGCTTATCTTAAGAACCAGATCTCCTTTGAATTTGGCCTATAATTTGAAGACTTTCCTTTTGATCCTTTCAAGCAATTTATTTTAAACTTAAAAAATGGCAACTGATCAGCTTTTTGTAAAGAAAACAAAACAAAACCCCACAAACCACAGACTGTTTGAGATTATACTCCAAAACTTTAAGATGTCAGGTAAAATTTCAGAATGGTAAATCCTATTAACTTTGATAAAATTTGATGAAAGTTCACTCCCTTTTTAAAGGATTAGAAGGGAAATTCTAACATTTCCAGTAAAGGCAAACTTAACAACAGTTCAGGCTGGAGACCCAGGAACATTGCCACTCAGCAAAAGCCACCGCCATGAAGAGCATAAGGGAAAGTGCTCCTGCTCTTACAAAACACATGTCCTTGTTTGTACCTCTTAATTTCCTTAACCGTCAGTTTTCACTTCTGTCAAATGGGCATATTGTTAAATTCCATCCACATGGGAGTTATTAAGAGGAATCATTAGAATCGTGTTGTAGCAGTAAAGCCTGTAGTTAAAGTACACAGTTAAGAGCTGGCGTGAGAATTAGTGACAGTTTTGCTCCTACCCAAGGCAAACCATCGACCCATCTGGGCCACAGATTCACTTACCTGTAAAACAGGAACTACACAAAACCGTGTGATTTCTCTATCAACCATGAAATTTTCTGACTTAAGAACTGCAAGCTGGGTAAATTCATGACTGGATAAGCATGTGAGGCTGCGTGAAATGAGCATCTTGGTCTCACAGAGCCTGCCAGAGGCACAACTTAATCCTGCTGGCCTCCTACATGCCAAGTAACACGCTAAGCTCTGAATTAAAAACGTATTTAAAAACTGATTAAAAGTGGCTTTCTCTTCCATAACTTTCTCATCAATAACACTTTGTACTGAAATAAACAATACTCTTAAAGGGAGAAAAAAAAAACGCAAGGCACATTTAAGTACACCGATATCTGATTAGTTTACAAAACAAATCTCTAGTGTTTCATTAGTAAGTGCAGCTGCTTTCTCGCTGTTTTATCCCCGCACATTTTTTCAACATGATATGTATGTCTCCACTGTCCTATGTCTCCACGATACAAGACAACAAACACAATTCTTGCACAATAGTTTAAAGTCTGTGCAAAAATCATTACTTGAAAGTAATGTTTTTAGAGCAGTTTACAAGAAACGTGGGGATATGTTTATATACACACATTATCTATTCATATGACTATATAAGTTCATATTCATGTGTTTAATTTCCTTTCAGAAACTATGAAGGGGAAAGGAAAAACAAACACGTACTCAGAGACACATTTTCGCATCTGTGTATGGTTAGGATGGTATTTTTATGACTACCATGTCATCAAAGAGGGGAGTGTCAAAGCTCAGGGTACGTTCATGGCGGGAAAGAATGGTCTCAGGGATTTTTCTTTCAGAGGAAATCTCTTAGGCCCTGAAGAATGTTTTCTGAACTCCTGCTAACATTCAACATTTTGTGGATGGAGGAAAGTTCTGTGCTGAAGTCCCAGGAAGAAGTAGAACATCCACTTTTCTTTGAGAACTTCCTGTCAGCAGCTAAGAAAGGCAGGTCTGAGAGCTTGTAGCGGAGCGCTGGTGACCCTGGTGCCAGAGGCAGGTAGAAACACACACTTTCCCAGAAAGAGCGACCAGGAAGCAGAGAAGAGAGGCCACTGAGGTCTACCTCGTCATTTTAGCTAATGTTAGGTCACGACCATGCTTGAAGTGTCACCATTCATGTACATTTAAAAACTTATCTTAAATTGGCAACTAAGGATCAACAGGATTTGCATATGTATTTAGGACTCACTAGACACTGAGTTTAATTTTCATGTGTTCATTTTGATGCTGAATACTAAGAAAATTTGTTTTGCTACTGAAGAGCCAAAATTGTTCTTTTGCAGTGGCACTTATACTTGGAAGACACTTCCAGAGAATGAGGTATCAGTGCCTCCAGTTAGCACTTGTCAAAGCGAGGTCCTCGGAGCCTTGAGGTCTGAGAGATCGTTCCCCTGGAGCACGGGTGGCTCAAGGTTGACTTGACAACAAAGTAGGGAAACCTACAAGAAAACAACCGTTGACACCAACGGGGACCTAGCGTTTACCTTTCAGTCTGAGTTAGATTCCGAAAAAAAAAGTCTGCAGACAGCCCTTCAAGCACTGCTCAGCGTGAACCTGTGCAGAGGACGGAGAAAGCCTCTGCAGTCCTGGGACAGCAGTTAGGCCAGGGGAGGTGCTTCTTTGGAGACAGTGATGAAACAACTTAAAATTTACCACGATACACGCTTCAAGCCCTACAGCATTTACTCCCCGTTTTCCAGTATGTGGCCACTGCCCTCAGAACCACTTGCGACAACTTGAAAAAATAAAGAGGGCTGGCCCAGTCCCAGACCTTCTGAATCACTGTTTCTTGGGCAGGGGCCTGAAAATCTGCTTTCTACTAATCGCCCCAGGTCATTCTGATGCACACAGAGATAAGAAGCACCACTCAGGGTTAACAGGTTCTTGTGCAACACCACCGCCCCTCCCCCGGTATAACCCCATCCCTTCCTCCCCGCTACCGGTAAGGTAAAAGCACACACTGAAAATGGTGGCGACGTCAGACACAACTCGAGACTGTGTTATGATCCAGAGGCACCAGTGATGCGAGAAATGTCTCCACAGCTTCTTTATTAGTTTTCCCATTCTTGAAATTCTCAGAGTGCTTCATTGCCAGGAGACATTTGGAAAAAAGATGTTTAGAAAGTCAAGTATTAGCATGACATAATGATGACTGTGAAGTTAATATACAGTCATACATTCTTGTATACAGCTAAGGCCTCTGTGACCCAATTCAATACGGAACATGTCAAAACACTTAAGACAGCAGAAAATTGTTTCATCAAAATATTTCAACCTGGTATGATATTTAAAAAAGAACAAGTGTTCATCTGTGAACTAGAATAAATTAAGTAACCTGTATTTCTGGTAATGTGAGAAAGGATATTCACTGGAGAATTTTGGACAACAGTGAAAAGCATAAAGAACAAACCAGAATACATTAAATAAGTATCAGTCTCAACTAGACAGTCAACTCTGTCAGCAGATTTTTGCTCCAGGCATTGCTGTGTACACAGTGCTCTGATGTGGTCCTGACACTCAAAATGGCTATTCAGTACTTAGTATGATTAAAAAGTCAATGTAACTATTGATATTTTGGCCAATCCCCATCCATGTCTCCTCCCTCATAAACAAGGAGCATCCTTTTATTTAAATATCCCTTAATGTTTCACTCCCTAGAATTCACTAGAATTTAAAGAATATGTCTACATACTTTGTTCTAATTCACCATCTGTCCCTCTGGAAAGTTTGTATTAATATACACACAAAATCGCATTAGACTGGATGTTTGTTTGTTTGTTGGATTGTTCTTCCAAGCACTGTAGACATTAATAGCTTCCTATTTTCACTTACATTTTTGATAGTCAACTTTTTCATGCTGTGGTCATTTACATTCTTCTTTGGTAAATGCCTGGTAATTTTGTATTTGCCCATATTCCTGATATGAAAAAAATGATGCCATTTTTAAAAATTGGTAACAAGTCTCTACATTAAAAAATGTAAGTTCTTTTTAATTATATGTTGCAGAATCTTCCCCAGTTGATGTTTGCTTTTTAATATTACAGGGTTTTGTCCAATGTAAGATTTCAGATTATTTTGTGGTTACATTTCTTAGTGATTTATTACTTTCTTCAACTCCGAGACAGGCACATTTGATTACTTGAAGCTTATCTGCTCAATACATATGGGGGATCATTAGTTCAACTTGGTGAAGGGGTCTCCATTTTGGGAAATGTGACCTGACTTTTGGTATCAAATTATGAGTAAATGAATATGGTTATGCTGTAACTTCAAAATGATGAAAAATGTGTGAATAGTTGATCAGGTAGTGAATTAATAATTTTGATGAAAGAGAGACAAGTTACAAGCACGCATATTTGGAATACTTTTTTGCAGTGTGGTCCTTCAATCATCTCATTCTCTCTTCCTTAACACTGAGGAAGGCAAGCTTACAAAATGAGCACTCACCCTCTGACTCTGGCAGTTATCTTCCTAAATTTACTTTGTTAGTGATATTCCCCCTCTCTTACTTCTGTCTCTCTACCACTATAGATGAACTTTAAATGTATGCCCAGTCTGCTCTGTCAGTTAGCTTCTGAGTGTGCTTCCTTGAGAGAACATAAACAGCATATTTAGATGGAAGCTTTCATCCCCCTCAACTTACCAAGTCACCCTGTCTGTCCTCATTTTAGTGCTGACAGTAAAATCAGCTATCATGAGAATGCAACTCAATTCAGTTCAATTTTCTTTTTAAAAGGACAAAAGGAATTGGCTCCATATTGTTTTGAAAATGACCTAGAAAGTAGGTCCAATTCAGGATAGTGAAAATTCACTTTGGTTTTCATTTCAGGTGAAATAATACACGTGAATAATTTACTATAAAATTTAAACAGTCTGTCACAATATTACTTCTAAATTTTGTATACAGTTGTGACATCATAGAACCGTAGTAGAATTCACTGGAGAAAAATGCATTGTTATATTATGGCTTTGCCGAAAGTCTCTATCTGATTAAATTATGTTTCCTAGCATTTCCTAAACTGATACAGTGTCTGATTCTTTTTTTTTAAATGGACACCTCAAGCTAAAAAATTAGTTTTACTAAATACTTTCACTAAAATACGAAGTTTTTATTGTATATGATGTAATTGATTACTAGCAGGAATTATGGGTTAGCTTCACTTTTGAATTCTTAGATGAATTAGAATTTCCCTCCAGAAGAGGTAAATGCCTTAAGAGGGAACAATTTTTTATGTCTCTGTATCCTCAGAATTCATCTGACATGTAGAACACACACATATGGACACAGCAATGTTGAAAAAAATGCATCTGCAGAGAGAAGGATGGCTGGAGACAAAACTCAACTAGGAGAAAGAAAAAGTTTTTAAATTAGCCCTACTAGCTCAGCTTCAGATTTTTGACTATTTATAATAAAGAGAAGTAAACAGGTTGGAAAGCCAAGCTGTCAGCCGAGTCATGGAGCTTCACTGCAGTCGCCTGTGCCCTCTCCCCCTCACAGGCTTCACTGCTTCCCCAGTGCAGAGGGAGGCAAGAAATACAAGTGTTCAAATTCACGCATTTATGAAGAACACAGATGAGTACTTTGAAATCCTCTCAGGAATTTATATCAAACACCGTGTGTTTCTTACAGCGAAAGAGAGTAGGCACACCAAATAAAAATGATTTTGATTTATAAATTTGTGTTTTACTAAACAGTACGTAACAAGTCCTCATTTTTCATACCTTCGTTCAGCTTGTCTTTGAGGCCACTAGGTTTTTGAGCTTTGGTTTCAAAACAAACAACATCCCCTCAAGGCTCTGAGGGGATCTGAACGGCCTTGATGCGGCCTGGTTCGGAAGACAGGGAAGCCCACTGGCCAGGTCGCTGGTGGAGGAGATAAACCTGCATTTCAGTGTCTCATCCATAAGGGAAATTGGATGCATTGACTTCTAAAGTGGCATTTACTGAAAAATTCTTAGATTTCTAATTAAGCACATTCACCTCCTCTCAGTGTATTCCACTATCTAGGTTATTACAATTCACATAAAAGATACATGCTTTCCACAAGCAAGAACAGAACAGAAAGCCAGGGGAAAACAGAATCCGAAAGGAATGTGAAAACACTGGAATCCCTTTCACTGAGCTATTACCATTTTCTTCAACTTATATCTAGATTACATGATCCATTTTCATAAAGCAAAAGCTGAGATACCATCAGAATTTAAACCCCACAAAGGCAGGGACTTCACTTTTCTGTAAATGGAGACCTATGTGGAAGATAAACAGTAAAACCTGAGCTCGTGAGATATGTAAATGAACATGTAAGCTCTGTACAGAAAAACTGAGTCACTATCCTGCACACCAGAAATTAACACAACATTGTAAACTGACTATTCTTCAATTTAAAAAAAAAGAAAAGTGAGCTGCTCTGGCTAAAGGAGTGGTGAGAGCCTTATTTCCACAGTACGCCCCAAGGGGGCGCCATAGAGCTTCCAGTGCAGGTGTTCCCTGCCTAGGATCCAAGCATGCTTGCTTGTCCCAAGATACGATGTTCCAGCTCTGAGCAGCCAGGGCATGTGAGCATGTGGCCCCTCCTGGACAAGCTTCATAAGCTTACCCTAAAGTACTCTAGAGATGTTAGTGTTTCTTCTTGGCTTCCACTGTAACACAAAGATTGAAAACCACTGTAGCACATAACAGCTAAATTAGCCTGTTAACTTGAGTACAGGTTTGCCACCAACGGAAGGACCTTAGTATGGATCCTACCACCCGGGACCACAGGCTCATCCACCAGCTTGCCCCACAACCCTGGATCAACTAAACTGCTCAATTCAACTGCTCAGTTTGTCCGGGGGTCCCACCTATAGACTGTGATTTCACTGACATAGTTATGCTTTGGGTACTGACGGTTCTAACAGCTGCCCACGTGATTCAAGTTGGAAGCAAAATATGAGACCACTGCTTTAGAAAGCTTATAGAAACTGAAATAGTGAAGACCAACTAGTAAACCCTGAAGGAGGAGGAAATAGAGAAGTACCATGTGCAAGGGATGAGCTGCCTCCACAGACAGGTCTCACTGCCTGTGACCAAAATCTAAGTCAGGCTTTCTGTTTTCTCTAAAGATGTGGAAGTTCTGCATTCCCCTGTGGTGGCAACCAGGTGAACTCAGTGGGGCCGGCCCCTTTAGAAGGTACACACACTTTCTCATGGGCCAGGCTTACCTGTCCCATTTCATTGATTCGTCCTGCCTGCCTCGCCCTAGAGGCGATCGCACTTGCATGCTCTGGGTTATGCAAAGCCTACTGCTCACTGACTCCAGGACACCTGGCACGACTAGCGACTCCCTGGCAGAGCTGTCTTTAATCAATACATAAAATGAACTGGCCTACTCAATAGACGTTTTAGACACTGCCCTGCTATTTGTATAATGAGCTGTCCTTCCCCACATATTTAGGAATATTCAAGGCCACACAATTAATGGGAGAGCCCACAAAATGGGGCTCAGTCACCCCAACTCCCAGCTCCAGGTACATACCCTCTGTGTGTACGGGTAAGGGGAACCTGACAACATTATGAGAATTAGGTAAGTCACAGCATCCAGCCAAGTGCCTGGCTCAGGTAAGTGATGTCAAGCTGCTATGAACGACCCCTTTTGTACCTACGCCATGACCTGTGTTGGGCATGCCCAGTGCAGGTTGTGTAGCTGTTTTCAGACAACTAGACTGTAAGCTCCTTCAAGAGACTATAAAGCTTGCAGTAAAATTTCCTATCCTGTTAAAGAAGCAAAAGCCAGGAAATGTTATAAACACTGAACCAAACCAAAATACACATTATCATTAATTATTTATAACATATATATAATATATAATATATATTAATATAAATACATAGTATTATATATATATATATGTATATAAAAATACACAGTATCATTAATACTATAATTATAGCTATTAAACCAAACCAACCAGCCAACCGCCAAATTCCACCAGAAAGAAAATGAAAAGGCTCTGGACTCAAAAAGCCCTCACCGACCGAGCCCCGTTCCCCAGCATTCTGCAATTCTGTCCAGCACGTCACCTGTGTGTGCGTCACTGTGTGGACTTTGCTTGCTCCCACTAGACCGGGTTCCTTCAGGACAGCTCGCTCGTCTAGACAGTCCCTGGCCGGAAGGCTTCCACAGGGTGGGGGGTGGGTAAAGCGGCACTGAAATAACAAATTAACCCACACGCACACTCCCAGACTCCTGGTAGCTAAGGCTTGCTTGCATATTGCTTGTGTGTTAAACATCAAAGCCTACGCTCCAGTCCATCAGTGACAGAGCAGCTTCTGCTGCATGATGTTAATATAAATAAAACCCTATGCACCGGAACATGCTTCCACATCCCAGGCTGCTAAAACAAAGTTTTGTGTACAACCCAATTTTAATAGTGATAGCATGACTGTTCCCGTGGACCCAAATCATGTAACATCTCCCCAGGTATGTTTCATTTATGTATTTATTAATTCTTTCAATCAAGTAGCAGTTTAAGGGGTAAAGAGTAGACGCTTAACTTGCCTGAGAAGTTTCAGGCTCATCCTAATGTACTGTTCTTCAGCAAAAACTTGTGAATTCACAGAACTTATTCTAATTATCTAAAATAACTAAAATGTGTTTCGCAAGACTGAGCAATGAGCTCTCATTCATTTGTTCTTGAAAAATCTCAAACAGTGCATTCCATCTAAAAATCTCTAAGCTGGTCCAGATATTCCCTGACAGGTGACCATTTTTTAAACAAATGCCCTTATGCCTTGTTCAATCATTAGATTTTTTAAGTTTATCAAAGAAAAAGAAAGTGAGATAACCTTTCTTAGTCGTGCCTTTATAACTGCATGTGTGTTTTCTAAGATACGTCTCAAAATGATAAAGGGCATCCTTGATTGAACCAACACAATGGTGCATCTTCTCCCTCCTAAGAATCCATTTAACACTTGAGGGCCATCAGCCACACTGTGTCTGTGCTGCTTGGTTTTGTGAAAATTGAGGCTCACTTTTTAGCCTTGGCAACCTGTGAAGGTTTTCGGAAGGTTTTCAGGAAAGTGTTTAACACCTAGTATCTTGATGAAGCGGTAGTTACGTTTTGTCCTCTCGCCCAACTCCATTTCCCATAGGCGAGAACCGAGGAGTCTCTCAGAAAGGCTTGTCGAAGACAGCCACAGAGAGCTAGGACAAGAACGAGAAGCCTGCGCGACCCTGCCCCTCCCGCAACAGTGCACCGCGGGCGTCCGTCTGCTGGGAGCCAAGTCCTCCCTGGCGTTCTTGCAGTCCCTCCAGGGCTTCCGGGTGTGCCGTGTCCTCAAAGCCCTGACCGCTTCTACCCAGGCCATTTCTCAGTCTTGCTTATGCAGCTGGTAACCTTGAGAGGCGAGGAAACAGCTCTTTTTGGACAAAGCGCAGGCTTGCGTACTGCTTGCTATACAAGTTCAGCGTGAGCCCACGAGCGCACGGCACCCATCTGACACACACCGCATCGCCCCTGTGGGACTCAGGTGCAAAAGGCATCAGTGCTACTGCTCGTGCTGCTTGCACAGTGAAGTCCTTGTCTCTGCTCCAGGAACGTCACGTCTTCTGCCAGCATCCGCACAGCAGTAACATGCTCGTCCATTAGCTTGTAAGAAGTGCACAATCAACTCCCAAGCCTGACACTTATTTTACTTGAAAATTCTGTTTACAGGGTTTTGTAGCCAATGACTTAATTAGATTTATTCAGAACATGTGAGACTAGTAGATATGGAAAGTAGACAAGGGCTATTGGTATATGTGTGTTCCTGTTCCTCTTAATTCTAAGCAGCTTTTATGTGAATTTTGGTCCTAATCATGTCACTGAAGCCTTTTTATTTCACTGATCTCACAGCTAACTAAAATTATCAGGTTTTTAAAAGAGACAGATTTAGTTTTAGATAAGTATAGTTATTCTGTAATTAAAATATGCAGTAAGTAATTTGTCAAAGTCAATATTCACCACAGATAAATTAAGCTTCATTTATCTCTGGAAGATCTGAACACAGAGGCTGGGTGGGTTGACAGAATTTCTGGCTAAGAAACTTACTTTTTTGATGCGCAGCTGTATCAATTTAGTTAACATTCAAAAGAAGATTAAAGCGAGCAAGGTGGGTGGCATATAATGGAACCTGTTTCTTTCTCAATGAGCTCACTAAAGACGTATTTAAAAATGCTTAAGTCTTTTTTTAAAAAAGCTCTTTATAGCCAACAGCATAGAGAAAGTTGTCTATATAGATTAAAACAAAACAAAACAAAGCCTTGGGAATAAAGAATTTCCATTTTCCACTCAAGCCTCATGCGTCGTGGTCACCATGACTTGCTACAGGGGTGTCTCCCTTGCAGGATGTCTGGCTCACGTGACGGCAACACAGGGGATTAGTTACAGCAGTTACGGCACAGTTTCTAAATTCTAAGTTAAAATCTGCAGTTAAAACCACAGGCTTCCCACTTCCAACCAGGTGGATGACCTTGGGCAAGTTAATCACTTAGCCCTCCAGTTACATCACAGGGTCGTTATGGGGATTGAGTCAACAGATATAAAACATGGAGATACCTGGCACATTTCCTAATGTAATGGACACTCACATGTTAAACTTGATTTGCTTTTAAAAAACCTGACGCGCAGAACTGAGAACTGCAAAGACCCTTACACAGGGCACCGTTTAGTCCAATCTCTTCATCGTACAGATGAGACATTTGCCCCAGGTGCTGAAGTTATGAAGACTCAAGCCTGGTCAGCCATTTGAAAGCTTTCCCTTATACAGTGCAACACACATCCCACAGCTCTTTCTCCAGTACTGAAAGAAAATCCCCTGTTCTTCCCTCTCCTGCCAATCCCCTCCAACAAGAGCCCCAATCATTTTTTTTAATATGCAAAGAAAGGTATGTGACAGATACAAACACACATAATGTTATATCTAAACCATGCTGTCTACCTGCAGGAATAAACTGCTGAAATCTAATATGGACATCAGAGGACACAGTGTAAATTTTGCCAAATTCTCCAAAAGAAAAAAAGCCCTTACTGGCATACAAACAACACAACAAAAAGATAACATATGGGTAACAGCTAACAATTTACACCTGCCTTCTTCATTGGTTTCATGAATTCTTTCTGGGGTCTTAATTTCTTGGAAAAATCTCCACATTTCCAGCGTATACAAAGCATTCCACATTTTTAGTTGGGGCTGCCAAACTGGCTATTTCGAAGGCACAATATGCATTTTTCAGAACCCCAATTCAAAGCTGCATGTATTCAAAATACTTTAACAATGAGCAGTTGTGTATTAACCATAGGTTCTGAGACACATCACTTTTCATTTCTTGCATTTACTGTCTCAAGTGGGAGGAACAATGTAACCAGGAAGCAGCTGCACGAACAATGAACAAAATGAAGCCGAGGGACCTCTATAACTGAGTTGGAAAATACACCGTGCAACTAACAATTAAATTATCAAGAAACAAAGCCCCATTTATGACAGGTATGCTCTAGGTTGACTATTTTCTGTAATGAAAAAATACAAAAAGCTAACTTTACAATGAAAAATGCTGTATTATTAACACAATGGACATACATTTTTCCTCCCGTCCCACTTTCCTGGAAATAAACAGAAGCTAAGGGGAATGTAAAATACATTCTCTTGATGGCATCCCACTTATTTCCTTCCTCCCTTCTTATAAACATGACTGCAAATCAAAAAAAACAAACAAACAAACAAACAAAAAAACCCACCACCAAAAACACTGTATTAGTTTTCTACTGCTGTGTACCAAATGACCACTAACTTAGCAGCTTCAAACAAGAGTAACGTCTTACCCCCCGGTTCTGCAGGTCAGCAGTCCCAGCGCATCAAGGCTGCACGCCCTGCTCAGGGTGGAAATCAAGGCACCAACAGACCACACTCCTACCTGCTGGCTCTGGGGAAGAATCTGCTTCCAAACTCAGGCAGGCTGTTTGTCAAATTGAGCTCCTCATGCTTGCGCAGCTTAGGTCCCTGTTTCCTTGCTGGTCCCCCCACCTTCAGAGGCAGCAGCAGAGAACCTCCCTCGGGTGGAATCCCTCTCACACGCCGAGCCGAATCCCTTCTGCCACGACGAGCCTGGTCCTTTTTAAAAGCTCACCTGGTTTAGATCAGGAACACAAAGGCAATCTTCCCACCTTAAAGTGAACCGATCTGAAGCCGTAACCACCTGAGCAAACCCTTTACAGCTGAACAGAGACTGGTGTCTGCCCAAATGGGAGACACGTGAGCATCAGAGTGGGACCCCCAGGGCCCACTTCGGAATTCTGTTTCCTACAACAGGCAAACCAGGACTGAAATCTCTTGAATAGGAATTAAAAGGTTATTTTCCTTGACCACCATTTTGAACTTTAATCTCTCCTAAAAATAAACTTTGATAAGATGTCTGCTATTCAGATTTAAAGAAAATCAACGTCACTCAGAGTAAGAATTCTAAAAGCCAACAACAATTATTTGAAAAATCCATTTCAATCATATCTAGGTAATTGCTAGATCTCATTACGTGGCCTAGTGATTTTTAAATGTTTTAATCACGAGTTAAACAGTGACAACAGTGCTCTGTGGAGGAATAAGGAAGCATTAGTGATGTCAGAACACCGATCTGTAGTTATTTCACAGTGAAAAATAACGGTAGTTTTCATATTATCAGCCGTTCTCCCGAATTATTTAGAAGACCATCTGGAAAGAAGTACGACTACGTGGATGGCGGCGCGGCACAGGGAGAGCTCCCCACGCTGGGAATAGCCCTTCCGCTCCGCTCACGTAAAAGAGGGTGCTGACAGGGACCCAGATTCGGTATCTTATAGTAACCCACAGTGACAAAGGATATGAAAACGAATACACGCACGCACACATATGACTGAAACGTTATGCTATACACCAGAAATTAACACAATACTGTAAACTGACTATACTTCAGTGAGAAAATAAAGAAATAAAATATACAAGTGAATTCAAAACAAAACAAGACAGTATACTGATCTGCAGATTCCAAAATGGGTCGTCTCTCTGGCTCTTCCCCCTCCCTTCTGATAATTTTCGGCGTTATCTACTCACGTCTGGAAGCACACACACGTCAGTGTGTCGAGTCATCCAGTTCTCCTGCTGTGCCTTCCGTCACCTCTGCAACTTGACAAACAGCAGCTGTCTCTGGGCCTCACTAGCCACACTTGTAAAATAAAACCGTTTTATAATTTCACAGCTGAAACGGACCTTTGAGATCATGATCTTTAAAGGTCCACCCAGATCTACAGTCATTTTGACCCAAATACCAACTTTTTAAAAGAGAAAATACTCCTCCTAATCAGAGAAACGTGGTATTTAAATGGACGTGACAGGGTATTGGGTTTCCTGGTTAGAATAGGTTATCACCTTTTTTACTTTTAACTTTAGATAAAGCTTCTGCAGATGTTTCAGCGTTTCAGTGAGTGAAACCCACCCCCGCAATTCAACACGCTGGAATATTCTTTTGCTTACGTCCTCAAGGTCCTTATTCCCATCAGTTAAAAAGAATTTTGTTATCCTACAAAATTATAGGCACTTCCAAATTCAAAGCATAATGTATTAAAATCAATTCAGGTTTCCTATAATAATAAAGACCTTGTCACCTTGTTTTGCATGATCTGCAAAAAATGGGGAGAAGGCAGACTTCACAAGTATACTTCTCTGAACTTTAATGTTGTACTGACATTCCTGAACCTTTGACATAATTCAATTCACATTTACTGAGAGGTCACGATATATCTGATTTTGTACCAGACTCTAAGCCTCCTAGGGGCATCTTTCTATACTCAGCACACAGTACAATGTTTAGAACTTCGTAGGTTCTCAAAATCAGTTTCCAGAGTGAATATAGAATAAATGCACAGGTCCTACCCTCTAGGAACTTAGAATCTAGTGGGAAAGACAGATCTTAGCCCAGTGAGACCCATTTCAGATTTGCAACTTACTGAACTGCAAGATAATAAACTTGTGATGTTTTAAACCACAGTGTTCATGGTAATTTGTTACGGTAGCCGTAAGAAACTGATTCAAGGTCACTGAATTCTTTCAGCTGTGTAAACGAAGGGCCTGGGCACCATGGAGGAAAACAGGTGATGTTAGTTAAATCCTTGCTACTCAAGATATCATCCCTTCCAAGCAGCTAGCCCTGGTGGAAACTGCCTTTCTTTTGGAAATGAGAAATATCAGGCACAGAACCCACACCAATTGAATCAAGTCAGCAAATTAACAAGAACCCCAGGTGACCTGCATTCATATTAGAAACTGAGAAACACTAGGTTAAACATATTAAAAACTTGAAAAATCTCTGATTCTTCTTTTTTTGACACACAAGTCAGCTGGAAAAAAATATTTAAATATACTGATAAGAAGAACGCTTGGTTGGTTGTTACCACTGACAAAATACACATTTCTACTGCTCTTAAATGAAGAAGATCCTTCAGTACAATCCATTTGCCTCCTTCTGTCTTTGAAAATTCTCATGAGTTGCAAGACTACAAATGTCAAAAAGTTTATGCCTTTCAACCAATAGCAGCATCCCTAGAACAGTCTTCAAAGAGCCATGACGTGGGGGGCGAAATAAATTCATCCACATGATACATTTTCTTTAATTACTTTAATATAAAAGACAGCCATGTTCCATATTTCACATAATGTTTAAAAAGAAGTTTTAAAACCCTATTATAAGTATTTAATGAAAATAAATTTATTGAAGGGCAGTAATGACTACAAAATGAATGCTACCAAATCATACTGAGGCTTTTTGCATTAACAATTGGAGGGTAGGTGGAAAAAATATCAGACAAGAATATGGGTTTCTTAAAACTACATTTTATCCAGCCTTTATCTTTTCATAAATCTTGTGCGTATCAGAAGACGTATTCAAGATAACTGTAAAGGTATTCAGCTAAAAGAATATTTCAAAGATCTTAAAACAGCCCTCCACCAATTATATGACACTGCAATTCATCCCATCTGTTAAAACAGCAAAATTAAAACGAGCAATGGCCCAACAAATCTTTCTAGGTAAAAGATTCAGCTAAAAAAGAGAACATTAATAGAAAATCAGTGATGGTGACCAGAATAAGAAAATTAGCATAAGTAAGAAATTATATAATTATTCAACATAACTTCATCTGGTTAAATCAAGGCAACTTACTCAGTGAATAAGTTGACTGCATTGTGAGGGAAGGGGTAACACGATCCAGAGCCCTGCTTTTAACTTCTCATATAATAATCCTATTTCAATCAACCTGTAAAGTAAAAGCACTGAATCCACATTAAATTATAACATATAATCTTACAATAATACGAAAGTCAAACCAGTACTGATAGATCTTTGTCTCCACTATGCACAAGTTAAGAAAACTTCACAAGAATGTGCACTTTTGAAAGTATGATCACTGTATATGGTTTAGACAAAACAGGCACCTCCATTATAACTGTTTTAATAAATAAAAGCACATGAACATAAAAAGAAGACAAGCAGCACCTGAAGCCTTTGACGTTTGTAACTAAATGCTGGTACCCAAATGGTCTAACGGTTAAGTTTTACTAAGAGGCGCAAAAAAGGAGCCAATTTTTTATTTAACGTTTTAATTCTAGTGGAGACAAGAGCTTACAGCCCTGTCCCCTGATGGTGAGGAGCATACCGGTCCTTCAAACATCTTACACTTTGGAAAGCAGCCCCGACTCCGGAGCACTCGCCTTAATCAGATTCTGAATCTCCTTGAATTTTGGATGGTCTTTGTCAGCCACCAGCTGCAGCAGAACAGCCTCACTTGTGGTCACTATGATCCCAGTTCGAGCAAGACGCTTAAAAAAAAAAAAGGATAAAGACAAATCAGGAAATACCCATGAGAAAGAACATTGTATTAAAACAGCAAAAAGCATGCCAGGAGACAAGAGTTAGTGTCCTCTGTCAAAACCATGGTCTTCAGCCACACCATCAAATTCAGGGATGAGCAGAGATCTCAAACTAGCCAAGCCACAAACCCATCATGATAATTCTCAGTCTTAGCAGTAAGGACTAGAAACAAGTAAAAGAAAACAGGGAGCCAATATTATGACTTCTATGTGCCAGGGACAGACGTGAAAACAAAGCTAAGGACTGTACAATGATTCTTCATTTCTTTTTTTTCTGTCTCCAAATATCTGACATAAAATGTGCATGCCGTCCCACAAGTGAGAAATGCGGGCACTAGAGGAGCCTCATGTGAGGTTTAAGAACGGCCCCCCGGCTGATAATGGAACCACCACCGTTGCCACCATCAGTTTAGAATCACTAAACAAGAATATAAAATTTAAGGCTGCAGAGAGTTTCACTGACAAGTCAAAGAATGTCCTTGCTAAATTGCTCCTGAGTAATCATAATACAGCTAAGGACAGAAATCTTGGCGGGGGTGAGTGCAGAGGAGGGAGGAAGAGGAAAAAGGGAGGGCGGAGGGCAAAGAAGAGAAAGCGGAGAAAAGCGGGGGTGGGGGGGAGGAGAAGAGATTCTAGGGCAGAGACTCATTTTCTGCATGTACTTATTAACAGAAACCCTCGGGAAAAAAACAGGCCAACTGTTGTCTCAAGGAGCACCCAGTGGAAGAGCCGTTGAAGATGAGGTGGTGAGACAAGTCCTGTGCAAGTCGGAGGAAAAGACCCAGAGCAGGCCCGTCATGAAGAAAGAGTCACCGGAAAAGCCAGGGCATCCGTCGCAGTGAGAGTAAACCCTTCAGGTGGCTGTGGGTCCGCAGGCCCAACCCTCCCCCTGGCAGACCCCTCCTTTTTATGAGTGGAAGGGAGTCTGAGCCACAGCCTACTCATCAGAAAGCAAGCTTGGCCTCCAACCGCCCGTACAGGAGTGTGCAGAGCAGCTGACCAGAAGTCTTGAGAAATGAAAAAAACAAGCAGAAAGTGACACCGGAAAGAGGAAGCAGGGCTGCTAGTGTCCTGTACGCTGGGACAGAGCCTTCTGGAGACCAATTTCCTCCTCCTTGCTTTTCAGTCAACTCCTGACTATCGTATCAAAACCCTGAGGAATTTCAAAGGACTGTGTGCCTGGTTCAGACGGAGGGGTGGGGAATAAATGTCAGACCAGCTGGAGCTTAGCTGGGTGGATGTCCAGTCACGCAAGCCCTTCACCAGCCGGCTGCCCTGCCGGCCTCACTGCTCCCTGTTGACTCAACGGGCTGCCAGTGATTCAGCGCGAGCCTGAATCACATGTCTGTGACAGTGCTTTATACACTCCACAGTGCTCACAAGGTCAGTTCTCAGTAATCTTTCTAGTTCCCTGGAGAGGCAGGAAGGACAGAAAACCACTCCCAGGACTGAGGAAGAAATACGACAGCCAGCTTTCCACAGTGCTCTGCTGACCAGAGCTGGGTCCAGCCTGAGCCAACAGTCCTCGGGGAGGCTGAGCCCCTACAGCCCGGAAGGGGCAAGCTGGGATGCTCGAGGCACAGAAACGCGCCTCAGTAAACTGAAACCTGCACAGAATGACTTCGCTCCAGACTCAGATATGGCCAATACTGACTGAATTCAAAACTCAGCAAGCCAAGAAGCTGCGTCGGGGGAAGGTGCGGTTCACGCCTTTGCTAAGAATGCAGAGCTTCCACATCGGGCTCACAGACCTTCCCTCGGCGCCTGCCAAGCCCCAGGCTGAGAGGGTACCTGAGCAGGAAGGGAACAGCGGGCCCCTTTCTGGACCCCAGCAGGCCCCCGCCCGCCACCCTGAGCTAGGGGACACCTGCAGCGCCGGCACCAAGCTCACTTTACTTCCCGGCTTCAAAAGGGCCCATTAAAACTCCAGCTGTTTAATGCTAATGGGTTCATGGCTCAGTAGGCTTCCCGAGTTCCTCCCTTACGCTTGCAAAACCAGTCCAACTAGGCCAAGGGAAAGAAAGGTTACTCTGACCCACAAACCTGAAAATGCAAGAGCACAAAGCCATGACAGCCTCAGGGAGGGCAGGGGCAAAAAGCCTAAACCCAACTCCCCAGAAGGACAAGGACATCGACAGGCTTTCATTCTATTTTACTTCACATTTACTCTGCAGTTGTACGTTGCAAGAAGAATGCCTGGCAGAGCGTAGGTGCTCAAAAAGTCCTGTGGAAGAAAGCACACGCCGCAGATCCTGGCAGAGACGTCTCTGACTTTGGCAGCTACGAATGTCCTCAGTGTAACAGGCACTGCAGTGGGGGTGGGGCGGGGTGTCAGGAGTTATCCGACGTGGGCGTGTCTGCAGGGATGGGGAGAGGGGAGCTGGCGGGCTGCTACTCCACTTTCACAGTCACAGAATAAAAGAAAAGCCTTCACATTTCTCCCAAGGATTTAGGGACTAACTGAAATGCCTCCAGAGCAAATGAAGGCTGAGAGGAGAAACCCGACACGTGGCACATCTCCGCCAACACCACCCGACCTGGTTCCTCCTCCCTCTCCACCTCTGCACTTTAACCCCAGGCGATGCCGGCTGCTGCAGGCTCTTCCCCATCCACCCCAGACCATATTCTTTCCTTCCCTCCTCACAACTTCTCAGGACTCATCCCTTCTGGGCCTTGGAAGCTAACAGATGCGCAGACCTGTCTAACCAGACAAACCTCATGAAGACAGCAACAAATCAGAGCTACAGTGAAATAAAAGCCAACGGCTAATAGCTGAGTGCTTACCGTGTATGTCACTGCACTAAGTGTTATCGACATTATTTCACTTAATCCTCACAAAAATCCTCCCACGTAGTGACTATTATTATTTCTATTTCACGGCTGATGAAAAAGTAATCAGTTGATAGAAGAAAGAAATGGAAAATTTTATTCGAGCCAAACTGAGGATTATAACCCAAGTGCAGCCCCACGGAAAGCTCTGGGAATAGCTTCACCTATTAGAAGTCAAAGCACAGTTATGTAAGTTTTTTGAGACAGAGGGCTGTTGATTAAATGATGTATCATTGACAGGTTACACAATCCAGATCTAAGTGATACTGTGGCCCCTTAAAGATCACGAAGGAATGCTATCTTCTAAGGAGCTGTCTGGTTGACGGTAGGAGAATGTTGCTCTATGGCTGAGCAGGTGTGGCTGCCGACAGGGGAGGTCTGGTGGAAGCTTTATGCAGACACAGTGCACAGCGGAGGGAGAGAGGAGGCCAACGGGCAGCGAAAACTTTTTCATGTTTAAATTTTTCTTGTCTTACCGTAAAATATGTATTTTATTTCACATCACCAATGAGAAATCTGAGGCACAGACATTAGATAATCTATCTAAGGACACAAATTTACAAAATGCCAGAACCTGTACTGAAACCCCTGTTATCCCTGCCTGGTCTGGACTCCTAGTTGGTGAGATGACAGGCTACCTCTAAAAGAATAAGGTTCAGAGGGTAAATGACTGACTTTTTATTCTGAGTTTTGTTAGAAGACAGAACTGCCAACAATCAAAAATTTCTGTAGTAAATGGCATAAGGACATGGCTAAAAAACTTAAATGAATGCAGCACAGAAGTTCTTGAAATCTCTTCACAAGCAAAGATTTTTGGTTTTGTACATTTTTGGCTTTTCATTTCCTTGGAAACACAGGGCCTCAGCAATACCATAAAGGTCACTCACAGGAAAAGCGCTGCTTGCCGAGGTGACATGGATCTGACAGTGGCAGTGTTTAAACCAAGATTACCAAAGAGATTTGAAAAATGGAGGCTGATAGCTCATGACTGTAAGGATAGCCGGAAGAGCTTTGCTTACATGGGAAGAAGCAACACTTCGTACCTAACTAACCAGAGGACCCAACAGTTCAAATAAACTTGAAAATAGCTGAGCAAAAGAAATAAAACCATCTCCACCTACAGTCCCAAAATAGGACTCACTTCTTCAGGAATAAGAGAAGGGATGTGCAACCAGGGCCTTAAAACTACTGCCGCTGCCAGCTGCCCACCTGCTTCTGCGTCGGCCCTGCCCATTGACTTCACCTTCTTTCTTTCCTCTCTTTCTTATTTGCCCAACTCCCCACCCCAGGAACATTTTAGGCTAAAGAGATGACAGCAATGCTATCGAGAAAGTGGCTAATAGGTCAGCTTGTGCATGGAACACTGGAGGTCTCCAAAAAAATCTATAATTTCCATGTTCATTCACCAGTTGAAAACCCAGCAATTCAATCCAGACCTACATTACTCTAAAACGATTATAGAATTAGAATTAGAACGAAACATGAAAGAGAGAGATCCATCACGTGGAGGGGAGGTTTCAAAGGATGACGTGGTAGTTTGTGTTTCAACAGTTTTGGAGTAGGAGATGTTTAAGGAAGACTACTGTTACGCAAAGTGGATGAAAATCACAACCCCCTGACTCCAGGGTCCGTCTTGACACTCCAGCCCAGACAGTCAGGGAACACTGCACGTGCGGTGCCCACAGTCAGTGACTCACCTCCTAGTCCCAGAAATGCAAGTCTGAAGAGGACGAACGTTAAGGCTGAACTAGGCCTAGGCCCACCACGCCTTAGGTTTTGGCTAGATCTTGGCTGAGTTAAGCCTAACTAGACCGTTTTTAATTTGCAAATCTCTAAATAGTTCAGGTTAAGCTTTCTGGAATACCTCTTAGTCCATGTGTAAAACTATAGCAAAGTTATGACAAAAGATGTAAAGGAGCGTTTGGCATCACTAGAAATCTGGTTGCAAAGACAGAGAAGATATAAAACAGGATACAGTGGTGAGACCCCAGAGGTCGGTCGGTGCAGAGTAGAGACTCTGCAACCAGTGAGTCTGAAATCGTCAGACCAAGCTGAAATTTAAGAGGTACATCTTTCACTGCTGCTACATATTCAATACCCTTCACATTTATCTGGAGAACGTGGTAAATGATTTCTTTTACAGCAGGACAATTACCTCAAGAGCAAACATCCTGTCCATCATGCTTCTCGATGACGTGGCATCAGCAACAATATGAACCTCAATCCCTCGGCCAACTAGCTCCAGAGCTGTTTGTTGGATGCACACGTGAGTCTAGAAGGAAAGAGAAAGATCGTATGTAATAATGTGGTAAACTAAAAATATCTGCCAAATGTGCAATAACATGGAAAAGCAGGAAGGGCACTACAGGTCTGATGACCTTGTCCGACATCTGGTCTCGCCTCTAACTCACTAGTGATGTCGAGCATAAACGGCATCTCTGGCCCTGGGTTCCTCTCCAAAGTCAGGAACTGGATTACATCAGTGCTCTTTGAACTGGGAACCTTGAGCGCAGTCTTAGAGCCCTGAGAGGATTTTTTTTAAAAGATTTTCATCTGTGTCATCTGGAGGACCTTCATACGGCCGACTGCTCCCACCTGGTCTGGGTGCCACTCGCAGTTGAGTTTATTTTTGTATTCACACCGAGTGCCTAGCACAAAGGATGAGTCTGTAGTACTGCAGGCAGAGACAGTGGTGGGGGAACTGAGTCGTTACAAGGCACCCAGTACTGAAGGTAGGACAGGTTAAAAATAACCTGTAACACAGGCAAAAAATACCCGGTACACATCACCAGCAAACGCATTATACAGATTCCATCTCTGTAAGTACTACCTTGAAACAATTCATTAGTAGAGAATAAAGAGCAAAAACATGTTCCAACGATAAGTGGATTATACAACCAACGAAAGCAGATTTTAATAATGCCACGATGCCAACCTTATCTTCACATGGCCAGAGAACTATGGAGAATTATCAACTGACAACTCATTAAAATTAGCAGTGAAGGACTGCTAAAGATGACGGTGATTAGGCATGAGGTCTAATAATGATGAACAAGCAAGAAAAGCACAAAAGTCAGCAACAGCACTCGGCATGGCATATTTATGCAAACGAGCTTCCTTTATATTGTCATTATTTAAGTCAAAATACAGAAATATTTTACATACATTTAAACTTGAGGCTATGTCTTTCTCCTAGTAAAACTTACTACTATAAAACCTACCATCGGTGGGGAGGATATAGCTCAGTGGTAGAGTGCCTACCAAGCACAAGGTCCTGGGTTCAATCCCCAGTGCCTCCCCCCAAAAAGTATACAGTGTATGTCAATGACAGCTCAACCAAACTGGAAGGGAAAAAAATGATTTAAAAAATTGGAAAAAAAAAGAAAACTAAAACCTACTATCAAAACATCATAGGTATCTTAAATTAACATTACTACTTGGATTTCATTGTTTTTAGTTTTTTTCACAATTTACAAATTTTAGTTCAAAAGCTATTTAAAAGCTATGATTAAATACTTATACTCTATTTATACATGTGCAAAAAAAATAAACCAAACAAAAATCACTTCAATCAGCATTAGGAATCCACGAGTATTTTTTTCCTTTAAAAAAAATATGTACATGATTCAAACGTGAATGACAATGAACTACATGACTTCTAAGGTTTTTCTAAAAAATTTGACCAAGGTGAAATCCTACATGAACACAATGCCTTCAGTGAAAGAAAATGTGTTCCAAAAGTATAGTGGTTCAAAGTAAAGGCACAAGAATCAATCAGGTCCGCGTGCAGCTCCTTTCCTGAGCTAGCCATATGACCTTGGGGAAGACATATATAGCATCTGGGTTTTAGTTTGCTAATCTATAACATGCTGAGACCAAAAGTATCTAGCTCAGAGGATTGCTGTGAGAGTTCGACGAAGTGATATAAAGTATTTAGATCAGCGCAATGCAAATAGTCAACACTTAATAAATGGTGGCTATTTCCCACCATTATTACTGACACGGTCATCTGCATACGAAATTACATTCTGGAAATAACAAGTTTTCTACAAACAATATTGTGTGCAAAACATAGCAAGAGGTACTTACTTCTACTCCAAACAACACAACACTCCTGACTCCAGGAATCTCTGCTAATGCTGCTTCCACTTCTGGCAATACCATTGAAAACTTGGTCTTTGGAAGTACCAGTTTTACACCTGTTAAATCAATTTCTTGAACAGTGCTTCCAAGACCTTTAGGGTACTGTTCTGTTACAATAACTGGAATTCCTAAAATCCGGGCCCCCTGCAACTGTGGGGGGAAAAAAAAACCCACAAAGATAATTAGCAATATACATATGTATGTGTATGAAACTATATCATGCAAATTGGAAAAAAATAAACAAACAAGCATACCAATCTCTGTCCCACACTAATAATATCTCCAAAATACTTAATGGCTGGTCTGAACCTTTCCTGCATATCACAGCAGAAAAACACAGTGCTTGAAGGTGTAAGATTTCCCAGGGTAGTGAGCTGAGGAAAAAAGAAAAAAGAATGATTTAGCACTCGTTATACAGTGACATTTATTTTCAGCAGAGGTCAGTAAAGAGAGAAAAACATTTCTACTGTTTGACCCATTAAGTCAATAGCTACAACTATTATTCAAAAGAAATGATATGAATAACAGGAAAAAAATTATCCCCAAAGACATTCACTGAATTGCTTTTAATGGTGAAAATTAGAAATAAACCAAGAGCCCGCAATACAAAAAATGATTTCACAAATTTTAACACATTCACTGACAAACATTTTTGCCAATTTAAATAATATACATGTTTTCAAAGAATTTGTATCATCTAAGAAATGCTGATAATCTATGTTAATTTTAAAAACAGAACACAGTTTAATAATGTATCGGTTATGTAAAAATATGACAAAAAAAGTAGGAGCAAATATAGGAAAATAGTAACAAGTGGTTATACAGTTAGGGATGCTGGTAATATTTTTTCATAATACCTTTCTCTTATTTTTCAGATGCTATTTAAAAACATTTCCCAAATATTGTTTAAAAGTATGTATTACTTTTATAATTCAGAACAAAATGTTGAAATAGTAAAAACCTAACTTTGATGATGGCATTGCTCACAAGTACAAACAGTAAAATTTAAAATAATCTGTAGCAGTGACTAGAAAAACAGAAACAAATCTAGAATTCCTACTGTCCAAAACACGAAATTTAAAAAACAGAAACAAATCCAGAATTAATGCTATCATCAACACAGAAATATTAAGCTCTTATTCTCAAGAATAACTTCTTAGAGTTCAAAGAAATGCAATAAAATGATGCCAAGCACATCACCACTGTGAAATGGACAGACATAAGGCTGAATCTGCATTCTTACACGTATTTATCACAATTGGGAAAGTCAACGAATTAAGTCAAGGAGAGCTGGGAATTAGATCCAAGCTTCACATAAATTGCTGGAGTTAGTCTATTCTAACAACTTGGGCCCAATAAGGATCTACCAAAAAGTGAAAATCACTGTTAAATACAAGAATTTAATCTCACTGGGTTCTTCAAACTCCATAGTGCTTTTCTTTCTCCCTTCTCAAACTAGAGGAAGTTCCATCAGGATGCGGTCTGATTCTGAATGAACCTACACCACTACTCTTAATAGCCACCCCTTTAACCTCCCCTCTAATTTGTTTTGTTCTCTCTAAAACCACCCACAGAAAATAACTACTCATAATTTTCCAGAGGAATCTGAGTCCTGATTCCATGGTGGTGCCTTGACCACCAGCCCGGCCCTAGACTCTGCCTTAGTACCTCTGCACAAGACATCCTCTCAAGAAACAATTAGAATGGGAATTCACTGAAACATTAAAAGGAATCTTTTAACAACATGACTGTTCCAGTTAGCCTGCCCTTTATTTATCTTTGTCCTGGTCTGAAGGACTCTGGCACCTTAATCTCCTCTACAAACGTGCGCTGATTAACCACATGCAGTCCAACACCACGGTCTCGTCAGAATGGGAGTGCCATCTGTAATCCTAACACTATGGAGAGGGTTTTCCTACACTGCCAACAAAGTATGTTTAAAATAAATATTCAAGCATCTTAAATTATGTATTCCACCTTCGGTTGCTACGTTACTTAAAATTTTAATACAAGTATTATGCTTCCATATGGTCACTTTCAAAAGCAGTAAGTATGATGTATACATAAGCACTTCAGGAACTATGTTGAAAACCAATCACTACTTATGACTATGTATCTTAAATTCTCAGTAAACATTAAATCCTGGCTCAAAATCTATATGTATTGTTTTTATGCATTTGGCCCATGGGTCCGTAGTCACCTAGAATGTGTTCAGGGCACGCTGTGAAAAGCAGTTTACCTACAACTGCCCCTTTTCAAACAACTGTGATGCAACTTGGCAATCTTGCCGTTCTGCCCCACGGGAAAACCAGCAAGGAAGCAAAACTAAACTCTGGGCAGTCACACCATAACCAGCACACTCACATTTCCACCTGCTGAGCTCCCCACGCTCAGATCTCATCTCCGCTGTTCTGATAACTCTGTGTACACAGGACTAGCAAGTTTGGTTGTCTGGGCTCTAAATTCACAGAAGGTTACAAAGAGCAAATCAGAAAGGAAACTGCTGGAGAGGCAAACTGACAGCAGCAAGAAACGACAGCTGACGGAGAAGAGAATAAGAATACAATACAAGCAGATCAAAAGTCAACGACAGTCCCGACTCCCATGAAGGAGTAACAAGCTGTCTGCAGGTCATAAACTCGGACAACGTCACCTTATCACACTCATTACAAAAACATGAAGCTATGTAGTATTTCAGGATGACCATATAAAATGATCAAGATATTCAACATTGAGATGTTTAAAGGAATAAGGCCTTATCTACCCAGAAATCCTAGATTATTCAGAGCTGGGGTTTCCTGGGGTTCCCGTTACCTGGTGCTTCCCTACACCTCATTTCAGCTGTGAGGTATCTGTTCTGGGCAGGGGACCACACCAGATGTGTGATGTCATATTAGACAGACCGAGGAGTCAGAAAACGCAGCCCTGAAATCCTCACCACCCTGCAAAGCCTTTCTAACCCAGGAACTCATCATGAGTAAGGCTTCAGTTAAAGAAAGAAAGAAACCATACAGCTAAAGGGGTGAAGCTTTTTTTTTTTTAAATGCAGAGATGACTGGTTATAATTTAGCAAATCACAAATGCCTAGAAAGTCTTCTCTTCAGGAGATGACATCCCCTGGAAGATGGCCTGCTTCCTCAGAGCAGAGTACAGGGGGGAGGGTAACCGTACAGTGAAAAAAAACCTGCCTACTTTATGCAGGTGATCAAGATTAAGGTAATCAAAGAAGTCCTGTGGGTAGAATGTAGCCTTGACCGTGATGAGAATGACCTTCACCATCTTCCCCTCAGAATGCCACAACCCCAGCCTAAGCATGAGGAAGACATCAGAAAAACCAAAACTTGAGGTCCATTCTACCAAAATATCTAATCAGTACTTCTCAAAACTGTCAAGGTCATCAAAAACAATGAGACTCTGACGAACTGTCATAGCCCAGAAGAGTCTAAGGAGACATGACAACTAAAGGTAATCTGCATCCTGAATGGGACCCTGGAACAGAAAAAGGGCACTGGGGAAAAGCTAGTGAAATCTGACTGAGTGTGGAGCTCAGCTAATGGGAATGCAGTGACAAAGTGAGCCACAGTGACTTAAGACGTTAGCAAGAGGGGAGCCAGGTACAGGTACACAGGAAGTCTCTATACTGTCTGTGCAACTTTGCTGTAAATCTAACACTATTCTAAAATGAAAAGCTTATTTTAAAAAAATGGTCTCCCTATGCTGTGGTAGTTGAGGGAAAAGATGCTACTTCATAAATAACCTTTGTATTTTACAGGACAGAAAGGAGGATTTGAGGCTACCAAAAAACAGAAGAAAAACAAAACAAACAAAAAACCCACTGAAAAACTCTAATCATGTCCAACCAACCCCCCCCATACACCCAAAATCCACATGAATTTCAATAGCTGTTGTTAAATTATATACCGACTCCATAATTCAGGGACTTCTTAATGTGACTCAGAAATTTGTCTTAAACCAAAGCCTTGCAGATAACTAAAAGTGCTGCTCATCCTCAGGCGTGCTGCAACTGCAAGACAGCAAATTAAAAATGGACTTGACCAAATGCCGTCACAAGCAAGTAGAGCAATTACAGGTCAACACACATTCAAGAAGTACGAAGAAACCACGTGTAAAAATAAATACGTATATACGTGCACCTTCATACATGTATGTATCTACCTATATACATATCCCTCCTCCATATACATAAAAATACAGATTTCAGTGTCCATATTTCAATACAAAAAGCTGATCACAGCCAACGGCTTCCTCAAGCAAGAATTTAAGAGACCAGTTTCAAATACAAACACTTGTCCACTTTCTTTAGAACTGTCATAGCTGGGATTTGACCTTAGATTTCATATTCAGAAGACTTTTCACCCCCAAGTCCCATTATTACCATCACCAGTATTTACAGTACTTCCCGTCCTTCACCACCACACGCGCCCTGACCATTTTCTGACCACGGCTGCTCCATCTGCAGGGAACCTGCTCCTCCCCTGCTTGGTCCCCAGTTACTCAGGACAGGCGCGGACAGGGTGGCCGGCCTCGCTCAGTGAGACACGGTATGCTGGTCCTGTTCTCTGCACGCCAGTAATGCATGGTGAGTGCTGCATGTTGAGCTGTGTGCTCCAAAATTCATGTTAAATCCCTAACCGCCTCGGAAAGTGGCCTTATTTGGCAACAGTCACTGAAAACATACTTAGTTAAGATGAGGTCATACTGGAGTAGAGTGGGTGCCTAATCCAGCATGACCGGTGTCCTTGAAAAGGGGGGAAATTTGGACACAGAGAAGGCCCTGTGAACATGAAAGCAGAGAGGAGAATGGTGTGTCTACAAGCCAAGCGACACCAGAGATGGCCGGCAGACCCCGGCGGCCAGGAGAGGGCCGTGGAACGACTCTCCCTCACAGCCCTCAGAAGGAGCCAAAGGCGATCTCCAGCCTCCAGAACTGCGAGAAGTAAGTTTCTGTTGTATAAGCCACTCTGTCTGTGGCACTCTGTTGCAGCAACACCCAAGCGAAGGACCACAGTGAGTATACCGTGTACCTTGAGGAACAAAGTTTGGAGTCGTAAATGTGATGTTTTCAGAAATTTGGTGGTCTGTCACAGTCACAACAGAGGTGCAATCTGCCTGGGAGAGGCTCCAGAAGGCGACACAAGGTATCGTTACTTCACTGAGAAGCGGACCCAAGGAAGTGTGACCAGTAAGGCCTTGTTCCGATACTGACTCCCTTAACACAGAGTTCCGTGATAGGACTCTCCTAGGTTACAAGGGAGCCTACCCAGCACAGCCCCTGGGCACAGGAATCTGAGTCCAAATCTCAATGCCACTCACTTCAATTACATGAGATGAAGCAAATCATTAACATCTCCAAACAGCAGTTCCTGAATCTGTAACAAAGCAACAGAAACAGTATCTACCTCATAGGGCTGTTTCAAAGATTAAATCCGCTTCATGTAATCAATCAATAACCACTGTGCGATGCCTCCTCTAGGAAACATACAGTACACTCTGAACTTCAGCACAGGTTTCTATAATGAGGTTACAATACCATTTACAGCTAAGATCCCTTAAGAAGCCAATATCTAAATAGAAATACGGATATTCCCTAACCTGTTATATTAACATAGTCTGTAGACTTAAGAAATGATTCATAAAGTGGATTTCCAAATATCACCGAAACACTTACAATTACATGATCTGTTCCTGACTAATTAGGTCTGGAGCTTCTTAATCCAGGCTGCAAGAGAATATTTATTTCACTCTTATTTTACAACATACTCACCTACTGTAAGCACTCATGTCACAAGCATTAATATTACAAGCTTAGCAGTTAAAGTATGAGCTTTCTAACGGGCCAAGGGAGGCCAGCTATCTCCACCCATTTTGGTGCTGAGGACTGGGGACCTCTTTAGATTGCACGGCAGGCTGAGGTGAAGGTGACACTGGCAAGATCCCAGGAACACAGTGACATCTGAATGGACACTAGATTTCCCTTGGCTAACTAAACGAAAGAAAAAAAAAAATTCCAACCACAGATCACAGCTCCCACTCTCGAACATAGCTTATTTACAGTAGCCTCTTTTGTATCCACAAGGGGCAAAAAGTGTACCATGCTCTGGGCGGTAATTTGGAATGTTTAATTTTTAAAAAGTCAGGAGGAGACAACATGAAACCCTCAGGAACCAGCTGCTCTGACACTGCCTGCCTCCCAAGGCAGGTCTGGCCTGCTTCTCTACTCCAGAGCTTCTAAGCGTCAGCTCATGAACCTGCTCCCTGGGGAAAGGTCCTATAATCAAATCACCACCTTGCAACAAGCAAGCCCAAGGGGAAACCATTCCTCTCCCTCCTCTTTCCAAACCCTGCCTTGTCTCCCTTCCCATCACGAACTCCGGTGTCTCTTGTAGCTATAAAATGTCCATGCCTCTGTTTAAAATAATAGTGGTAGTAATAAACCTCCAAGAAAGTGAAAGCTGGAACAGAACCCCTTCCCAATTAACCATCTCAGGGAAAGGTCAAAGTAACCTTCCCAGGGAAGCCCTTACCTTCTGCCCACACAAAGCTGCCAGAGCACCCCCCCCCCACTCCACACTCAAGTAAAATCCTCTCCGGAGTGTCATTCTTACCACATCCACTTCTTTCTCCTCTACTTGGGCTCTGTCTTCCCTGGTGACAAGCTAGAAAAATACCTGGTGGTGTGACACCAAATTTACATGAGATTCCAGGGTTGAATTTTCCATTAGTTATAACTTGGGAAATACCTTTTGAGAAAGTCACACTTGTAAGTCATCAAAACGATCTAAATTCCCACTGTATAATCCTCTCATTTACATTTCTTCCCCTGTGTCTCAAAACTCCTCAGACCTCAAGCACTGTGACAAAGCAGAAGACACATAAGCCGTGCCTGAAACGTGAACTGTCCTCAGCTACCTGAGCCATCAGCAGACACGCAGCCACTGACAGAATATTGCAGAAGAGAAGACACTACAACGTTACCACAGCCTAACACTGGCAGTGGGGTCTTAAAGATCAGACCCCACAGGGCTGCTAACCAATCACCAGCACGGACAGTGTTTTACAGTGAATAGCAACAGCGGTCAGAACGAGCATGGCAGCAAACTCAAGTCCCAATGTAAATTAAGAACATTCTAGAATATAGGTATGTGAGCAGGGCCACCAACGCTCTAAGGCCTACTTTTGGAGAAGTAACAAGTAACATTACTGAAGCCGTGGACGGCATGTGACCAAACTTATGGTTTTTATCCCTGCCTCTGGGAGAAGGGGCCTGTCGTCCCCAGAGCATGGCCTCACTGACGGCCACTTCGAGTCTTCCTAAGTGACAGGCATCTGTTCCAAAGAAACAATGAACAGCGTCAGAACAAACGATGTTACAAGCTCAAGTCTGTGGTTTGTTTTGCATTCTGCTTGGTATTTTCATTGAGCATGGAATGAGAACACGAATTCTACATGGTCAGCGCAGGAGAGAACCTTCGCGTGCCCCGCTAGCTCTATCACTATCACCGCAGCACCTCAGACAATTTCCTCCATGTTCTGCTCTTCTGCAGAATAAAGAGTTAGATTATTAGGTAATGAACAAGACTTGGGTCTTATCCATGTTTACATCCTCTGTGCCAGGTACTTACAGCTGCCACTCAAATGTTTGTGGAACGAACTCTATGTTCTGGTCTAGTCATAAAACGTCCATGCCTCTAGCATTATACAGCTGGGTTCCAAAAATATAGTAAAATGGTCATGAAAAGAAATCTCTTCCTTTCTCTTCTGAGAGCATACATACACATATACACACACATGTGTGTGCACATACACACACATATCTTCTCATATAAACAAGACATCAGAATAGGTATGGGGATATGTGTGTGTGTGTGTGTGTGTGTGTGTATACCTTTCCACATTATCTATTTTTAAGCTGGGGGAGGCATCTAACTGAAGAAGTCAAACTATTGTGACACTAAAATAATATAAAAGAAAAATATTTTTAAATACTTTATAATATATAAAGTATCATATAACAGTTACTTAAGGATTCTTGGACTATTTAGTGAAAGAAGATAAGATTTTTTTAAAGGATGGATCAGAGGAGTGCTCTTATTATAATTATTACTTCAAACATCATCACAAGAAATTAACTACATTTTATCTTCTATGCCAAGCAAAATATTTCAAAAGTTACATGTTACTTGAATTATGTAATGTCTTCTGAGAACGTACAAGACATTTCAGGTATATACATATACATTATTAATTTCTAAAACGTCTGATTAAAAAGAGTTGTTACACAGACCTTTAATTTTTCCAAACAAAAAATTCTATCTTGGGGGAAAAAAGGCCTTAAAGACTTGGCTTTGAAGGGGTGACAGTTTGGCATAACATCTTACTAGGTAACAGCCCACCCACCCTCCCAACCACTACAGGAAATGCATCACAAAGAAGCCTGCATCCTCAGTAAAGCTCCAGACCTCTTCAGTTAGCATTTGGATCCTCGCCTTTATTAATGGATTTGTAAAATGTGCATCCAACTTCTTCCAAATTTTGGCAGCAATAATCTAAACAGACTGACAGGGAAGGCTGCAGAGAGGTGTCAGCCATGAAAGCTCCGAAAGACATAAAAATGGGGAGTAGTAAACACCTATAAACCACAATTCTCCCGACAACAGGGCAACTTCTACGGTATCAGACACCATCTGACTCCAAGGGTTGACCGTGGAATCCCCAGCCTTCGTCCTCCGAACAAAAGAACTTTATCCAGGTTAAAGTACCTACTTTGGAAGCTTCTGGCCTGGGTGCTGGGGTGATAAACAAAACCAATTCCGTGGCCAACTACGACTGAAAAAAAAAACAAGCAAACTAGAGAATAATCCTCAGAAGATGACACTAAAATACTAAAATGTTTTCTAAGCCCGAGACCCACATTTCAGTTTGGTCTTCCAAAGAAACGGCTTATCGGTTTCTCTAAAAAAAAAGAAAAGAAAAAAAACGTTATGGTGTAGTACCTAAAATATACCTTTTGTTCTTGCTTTTCAAATACATAAAATTCTCCAGGGAATCCTCTGAGCGTAAAAAGAACACGGGAAGCAGATCTGCGTAGTGTAAGAGAATGCCTTTTTAAAAAAATTTTAAAGGTATAAAATAATCCTCAGGTATAACAACTTTTTCAGCCTGCACGACCAGGAAACAATGGTCGGGCCAAAGTTGGGTATTTAAGAAGGTACTGCAGTCCTGAGTCAAATGACTTTTGCAACGTAAGAGATGTATATGTAATCAACAGATTCAGCAGTTACTAGGAAGAGGCTAAACAAATTCTTACTTGACTCACGGTTAGGAAAGGCTCACGATCAAAGAGCCGAAAGCTGGGGAGGAGAAGGGAGGATGGATCTGACACCTAAAGTTTGCGCTTCCGCAAGTGGTAAACACAAATCGGGGAACAAACCCTAAGGCCAACGCTCCCCACAATCTCTTTTCCCCAGTTCTGCATCACCCCAAATTAAAAACACAGCTACACCGCACAGCCCTTCGGTTACGCAGGAGGCTGGGGCTCGCTCCTGGCACACAAAGCGGATGCGGGCGGCTGAGGACCACACACGTGGGGGCGTTCGCGCGAGCCGCCACGAGCAGGGAGGCCCACGCCCCGTTCTCGGCCGAGGACAGCCGGTGACCGTCACCTTCGGACAGGCACCTTCGCTCGGCCGTCCCCGAGGCTGGCGACAGCGACGCGGCCCTTCCAAGCCGGCGGGGCGCGCAGGGCCCGCCGCCGCGGGGCACCTGAGGAGCGCGGCGGGGACGGGGACGCACCGGGACCGGGAGCAGCGGTGGGGCGCACGGCCCTCCCGCGGGACCCACCTGGATCTGCAGCGGCACGAGGCGCACCTTGCAGCGCTCGCTCACCGCGAAGCCCTTGGGCAGGTCCACGTACTGGCCCCACTCCTCCGCGAAGAGCTGCACCACGAATTTGCGGTGCATGTCGATCTGGTCGCCGTACAGGCTGAGGAACTTCTGGATGAGCAGCTCGTAGCCCGCGCCATGCGGCACAGCCGAGGGCCGCGCGAAGACCGAGAAGCAGAAGAGCACCGGGACGGTGCCCGACGGCGCCCCCGCGCCGCCGCCGCTGCCGCCGCCGCCGCCGCCGCCGCCGGGGAGCGCCGGCACCGCCGGCTCCGCCGCCGCCATGTTCCCGGAGCGTCTGCCAGCTCCGAGGCCGCGAGGCGCAGACACGGCCGGCCGCCGCGGCCCCGCCTCCCCGCGCCGCCCGCCGCCCGCCGCCCGCTCGGGGAGGCGAGGGGGCGGGTCCTGGCGGCCGCGGCTGGCGCGCCCTCCCCCAGCCCCGGCGGAGGGCGGACCGCCGGGGAGGGCCGGGTGCTGGGGCCCCGGCGCGCGGGCGAGCGCCTGCGCCCGCCGCCCGGACCGCCCCTTCCAGCCTTCCGGTGGCGCGCGGGCCCTCCCGCCGCGACTCGGCGGGGTCGCGGAGAGCCTGGTCTCCTTGCGTGCCCTCTACCTGCCTGAGGTGCTCGGGTCCTCAGAGGTGGACTGTGGCCCGCCTTCCACCCCGGTCCGCCCACCGTCGAGCGCTGTTCTCCGGGACTGTGGGGTTGTGCTTGGGGAAAGGGGGCTGCCCGGCTGAATCTGCTGGGACGCGTTACCTGTTGGCCTCGTCCAGGGGCATGCAGTCCTTGAGGATGGCAGCATTAATCTTAAAACCAGTAGGATAGGCTGAGAGACACCGTAAGAGCGGCGGGAGTCAATGCTTCCTTAGGAGGGCCATCCAGGACGCGGTATTTCCGTTTTTTTCCAGTCCGATGGAACATAGTCGTGGAGTTGAAATCTTAGTCTCTCTTTATCTCAACCCAGTTTCCGGGAGAACTTGGAGTGGGAATTGCAAAATATAAAGGGGTTTAAGACTAAAAAGCAGGACTTTATATTCAAACCGAGGTTACTGTGTTTAAGCGAGTAAAAGCAATCACCTTCAAATAAAATAATTTTCTGAGTTATTAGCACTGTAAGGTACTATAATTAGCTTGAATTAGAAAAGTATCCATTTTGAACAAAGTTTCCTTAAATGTCAGGTCCTGGGAAGGAGGCTGATGAATCTAAACAGAATTAGATTTTAGATATTAGGGGTTTTCTCTTTTTAGGAAAAAAAAAAAAAAAAGGAAGGGTTTCTCATTTGGCATTGCTGACATTTGGAATGGATACTACTTTTTCAAGGGGCCCGTCTTGCTTATTTGTAGGCTGTTTAACAGCATCCCTAGCCTCTGCTTAACTAGATGCCAGTATCACCCCGTACTGCCCTAATCGTGGCAATAACAAAAACGCGTCCAGCCATTACCAGATATCCCTCAGGGAACAAATCTGCCCCCAGTTGAGAATCACTGCTTTAAAGTAATGCTAAGACCATCCTTTGCCCTTTATTGCTCACTTTAACCCAAGCTACTGGAAATAGTCTGTTTTCTGGCTTCTCATCATACTCTATCATCCCACTTAAAACTAAATCCACTATACGTCACTTTAAAAAATTTAAATTGAAAAAAATTTTTTCAAAAAAATTTTAAAGAGCTGAAGGTGGCAGTGGGTGGGGGAGGACTGTAGTCTGAACCCATGAGACCGAATGTTATTTTTGCAGATATCACTCCATTGCGAAGTCTTCTTTATGATGTTCAAATCTGTGCTGATAAGAAAAAGGTACTTCCTCTGGGCTGATTACAAAAAGTACCTATTCTAAGTGGACTAATTACAAAAGTGTGCCTTCTCCCCTCTCTCCCTTCTGGGACAGAGCAGGTTGGAGATAGGAAACTGGTCTGGACCTCAGGCCCCCTCAACAAATACCTCTGCCATTGGCAGTCTTTCCTGTTGGCCTTGAGTCAACACACTTAATCCACTCTCAGATTTTTTAAGTAGGTTTCCGACTTTCAGTAAAGAAATCAATTTCCGTATCCATTGTACTACCTGAGATTGGCCTTTGGCCATTTAATAGTGCTGTCTCTGTGGTAATAGCACATCATATAGCAATAATAAAATAGGTCTTTGATGGGCACATTCACCTTTATTGAGTACCAAGTGTGTCAAGCAGTGCATCAATATGCTAGAAAAGGGCCATGAGTGCACATTTTCTCTAATGAATTAATCTTCTTTTTAGACTATTATTAATCAAGTTATTAGAGTATTAAGTTTTATACATGTCGTTACAGTCAGTGAATAAGAATTCATAAGCAGGTATTCTAACAAGTAGAACATATCCTGACAAAATCATTACAAATAAAATGCCCGAAGTGATCTCATATAGGACTCTCAGGAGATTTACTAGTCAAAGTTAAGCACTTACTTTCAGACTTTAAATTCCAAGCAATTCAAGAAGTTAGTTTATTTAGTATTGATGAATATGTTAATGCACTGCAGAAACAAACTTCAAAATCTCAGTGGATTAATACAACAAAGGCTTATTTCTTACTCCCCTAATTAGCAGCAACATTTGACAGGCTCATCACTTCTTTCATGTTGAATCATATTCTTAACTTTATCTCTTGAAAACCATTCTCTTTTATTTCTTTTTCTCCTTCATTTTCAGGTTCTTTTCTGACTTCTCATTTCCCGGACTTCTAAACATTTGCGTACACCAGGGATTAGCTCTCACCTCTTTTTCAAGATCCATGGCTTTAAATACCACCCCTAGACCTTTGACTTCCAAACTTAGGTCATGCGAGACCTCACTCCTGAATGCCAGACTCATACATAAGTGCCTATTCGGTATCTCTACTTGGATATCTAACAGATTTCTCACATTTAATTTGGTTTTGCATCCTCCCCACACATTCTCCGTCTGTGTTAACATGTAAGCAAGTGGCAACTCCATTTTAGTTTCTAACTACAATAACCATGAGCTTATCCTTTTTTCCTCTTTGTCTCCCCCTCCAATCTATCAATAAGACCTGATGGTCAGAATCCAAACCATCTCATCCATACCAGTGCCACCACAGAAGACCAAACTGCCATGGTTCCTATAGGAGCCCATGATTGGATTAATAAATTGTAATAGACCCCAGCCACTTGTGACCTTTAAGAAAAACAGATGTGCTTTGCTAGCAGGCACCTGTGCATCTGCACGCCTGTCTTCTTGCCGTAAAAAGCAGCGACAATGCTTTGCTTGCATAGTTGAGGTTCTAGCTTAGGGCTGCTTCCGCAGTGGCAAAGCCATTGTGTGTCCCTTGCTATAAACGCAGGACACGGCTTGTTTTAAGCATAGGTCCATAGTTCAGGGTTTACTCTGCTCATTGCAAAGCAACAACCCATGCCCTCAGCTATAAACGCTGCGCATGCTTTCTGCTGTTTAGATAGTCTATAACCCCCCAAGACAAGGAACTGGCTGGTCTGGTGGTCTGTTTTGTAATCAGCTTCTTATATCTGAAGAATGTACCTTGTTCCCCTCCCTCCATGACTGCCCTGAAGATAAATTAAGTCTTTGTACTCATTGTGGATTTTATGATCTATACCCGATCCTGTTTTTCCTTAAGCTCCTGCATTCCATGACACAATTGTTTGTGATCCTTTCTTTGATTGTACACAATAAATATTAGAGTGTTTGAGAGGTTCGAGGAGTTGGTCTCCGACTCCCTCTTGCTCTCTTGACTTTTAACAGAGTCTCGAGTAATTCATCTCGTCTTGGTGGGACTTCTGCTGGACAGAACCCACAGTTCCTCATCTGACCATAGCACTGTCCTCATAAACTGTGCCTATTCACTGATTTCTGTACCCCTTGGGTCCATTTACCACATGGCAATCAGGATAGCACTTTAAAAACATTATTTCAGAGTATATCACTCCTCTGTTGAAAATTCTCCAGTATATAGAGACAGACCTCAAGAAAATGCAGATATTGGAATTAAGACAAAAGAGCTTTAAAGCAGTTATTATATAAGTATATTTAAAGGTATAAAGGACATTTATATCAGTGAACAGAGAATATGAGCAGAGATTGCTGCATATCAGCAGAGAGATGAAAATGACAAAAAAACATGTAAGTTTTAACACTGAAAAGTACAATATTTGGGAAAAATTCACTAGATAGTCTAAGCATCAGATTATAGGTTACAGAAGAAATGATTAGTAAATTTACAAAAAAAAAAAGATTAATAGAATTTATGCAATGGGAAGAACACAAAGAATTTTTCAAAGAATGAAGATAGACTTAGAGACTTGTAGGACAATATCAAGTGGTCTAATGTATGAGTAACTGGAGTTCAAAAAGGAGGATCAAGACATAGTGAGACAGAAAGCACACTTGAAGAAATGATATAGCACTTCTTAAGTCCCCAGCATGCTAATATTTATCTCAGAGTTTGCTTTCAAGGAAACCAACCTGTGACCTTTGGTGCCAGGAATGATCTAAGAAAGTCAGTGTGGATGGGATTTGCAAGCTGTCAGGCTAGTAATGAATACCTCACTACTTCTGGAAAGTAGAGCACAGAGAGTCCCTGGCAATCGTGCAAACTTCACCAGTGGTGAACTTGGATCATACACCAGTGGAAAGAAATGCCTTAGTTCTGTCAATCATTTGAAAAATATGGTGGGAATTCATAATTATAAAGATAAAGGAGTTAGGTGACAATTGCAAATCTTTACTGATGCTCTAGAAAAAGATAAAAAGATAATTGACAATTAGTAGCTAAGTGTGAAAGCCAGAATGCCTTTTTGGTAGCATTGGAGGAGGCTCAATTCCTGCAGTGAGAACACAGAGAATGTTGAGGACCAGGACTAGAACTTAATATTAAGAGTAGCAGAGCTCCAAAGAACATTAAACTCTTCAACAATGTGTATTTTCTACACCAAGGTCAGGGCCCTGGTTGAGAGATGGAACCATGACACACGGAATGGGATTGATAACACCAAAAATCATGAGTCCTCAGATTTCTTAAGGACTAGCTTTCTCCTGTATTTTGAAGACAGTGCAGAGGCTTTTCCTCAGCAAGACACGAACTTTCCCCGGATTTTCCGCCCACCTTCCCTCAGTATCAAAGCCCATACACAGACTTAAGTAACAGCGAAACCAAGCCATAGCTGTACTGGGCCTGATAAGGAAGGAAAGGGACAATATCTCAAAGGGGTTTCAGAATCTAACCAGCACATACCAGCAGGGGCTGAGAGACTGTGCATGGCCCTGGAGATGAGGGTGCATGACCAAGGATGTGGAGTGTAAGTTTATCAATTAAGAAACTACTAGCACACACGATTTAACATCCTGCTAAAGCTTATGGGAGCCGGGCCAGACACAGTGCTCCTAGGGCAGCTCCTCCATGGGCCATATAGTTACATTCTCAATCCAAAGTTATGTTAGTTATGTCTCCTCTGAGGAGACAAAGTGGCTGAACACCTGAGAACATGACACCATCCACCAGACTGATAACATCATGCTAATTGGACAAGAGAAGCAAAAAGTAACTATTTGTTGAAGGTCTTAGTAAGACAAAAGAGCTCCAGAGAGAAAGAGAAGCTCTAAGAAGTTTCAAGGACCGACCACATTGGTAAGATTTTAGGGTCTAGTGTCCTAGTGCCTTCCGAGACACCCCCTTCAAAGTCCGGGACAAATTATTGCTGCTTGCACTTATACTTTCCACCACGAAGAGGAAACACAGGGCCTGGGAGACCTCTTTATATTACAGAGACAGCTTATTCTGCAACTGAGAATAATGCCAAGACTCATTCTATGTGACATGAAATGTTGCCAGCTTTGAGTGGGGCCCAGGGTAGTAGAAATGGCTTTGCAGGAGATCCCAGCAGGGGTGCAAGCAGCCCTGCCTCTCAGGCCATCTAACCTGACATATCCTATGGTATTGGAAATACCAAGGGTACAAAAAGATGCCATGAGATTTATGGCAAGCCCTAATGCAAGAATTACAAAGCAGACACCATCAGTCTTGGAACAAAGCCATATTACCTGTGCCAGAACTTTATATTCTGATAGGACATTAAGTGACCATGCAGATAGAACAGCCTACCCTGAGCTGATTTCTGCTGGATCCACTAAAACATAAGGGTTTTTAAAAGGCCAAAAAGAAATCCATAGAAAATTGGAAGATGTACATATGGAATCCAGAACAATCAAGAACAAACAGAACAAACGAGCTACTTAAGCAGCTAGTCTAGACACCCACATCACCCACTCCTGTTCCCCCGGTGCCTGTCCCTCAGGTCACACAGGGAATCCATTATCTCTAGCCAATGGGGAATAAAAGGTTTGAGCTTGGTTCACAAATGGATTAGCTTAATATTCTGGTGCAAGCCTTGGAAGACAGGAATGAGGGAAATCCTCCCAGCAGGCAACGGACTGGGCAATGACCTGGTCATCTACTTTGCATGGAAAGAGAAGTTGCCCAAGCTGAGCTTAGAAAATACACAGAATCATGGGCAATGGCAAATGGCTTGATAAGCTAGCCAGCAACCTAGAAGAGAAAAGATTGGAAAATCAGGAACAAAGAGATCTGAGAGAGACACATGAGTATGTTCATATGGGAATGAGCACCAAGTGTGACAGTTTTCATATCGCATGGTAACACTCATTAAAAGGATCCGCTATTGGAGAGACACTGTCTCACCAGGTAGACAACCTGAACATATAAACGACTCCGACTGATCAGTAATAAAAAGGCAATCCAACTAAAATGGGAGAAAAGACGTGAACAAAGGCTTCATAAAAAAGGTAAATAAATGTCCAACAGGTACAGGAAAGAGTGCTTAATGTCGTCACTAACTGTCCGGAAAGTACAAATTAAAACAATAACAACAAAAAACACTACTTTACCCCACTAAAAGAGCTAAAATTAAAAAGACAATGACAACAGCATAGAACTAAAACTTTTATACATTGCAGACGGTGTGTAAATAGCACAATTATTTTGGAAAAATTCATAAAGAAGCTTTTTACATAGTTGAACATGTACCTGTCCTTTAATCACAAAACCTCAATCCTAACTATTTATGTAAGTGACATGACAACAGAGATCCACAAAAGGGATTATACATGAATATTCATGGAAGCTCATTTACAATTTTCCCAAATTGGAAGCAACCCAAATATCAATGAGATTTGATAAACAGATGGTGATACAGTTACACAATGGAATACTCCACACAAATAAAAATGAATGAATATCTGATACCCCTAAGAACATGACTGAATCTAAAAAAAAAAAAAAAAAAAAAAAAAAAAAAATGAAGCCAGACACCAAAAAGTGTGTATTGTGTGATTCCATTCAAATGAAGTTCAAAAAGAGTTAAAGTTAACCTCTGGTGATAGAAAACAGAGCAATTATCTATGGGAGGACTGGAATGATTGGAAGAGGTCACAGAATTTTCTGGGGTAATGGAAATAGTCTGTATTTTATTTGTGTACTTAGCATTTTACTGTATGTGAATTTTTACCTTAAAATAATTTAAAATAAAAAGTATAATTTCACTATGCTGTACACCAGAAATCAACACAATATTGTAAATCAACTATACTTCTAAAGAAATTTTGAAAATACAATTCACTGTCTTATTATTGCCAAGTACAAACTCCTGCTCGCCCCCACACGACAGGCCAATAAATCAGGAGACAGGTGTTGGGGCAAGGAATACCGACTTTATTCGGAAAGCCAGCCGACCGAGAGGATGGCAGACTAACGTCTTGGAGAACCATCCTGCTCTAGTCAGAATGCAGGCCCCTTTTATACAAAAAATAAGGGATGGGGAGGGAAAATAAGGGGGGGGTTGTGGTTGATTGTTGTAATCTTCTTGCTGTAGGCACTCTTTGTTCTCACAGCCATCCCCGTGGGCTAGGTCATGGTGTCCCTGCAGACCTCCAACAAAACAAAGGTTATTCTCTACTACAACTCCACTATGCTGTACGCCAGAAATTAACACAACATTGTAAATCAACCATACTTCAAAAGAAATTTTTAAAATACAATTCACTGTCTTATATGATTTCTCTGACCCTAATTTCTGCCACTCACTCTCTTCTCCAGCCCCACTGACCCCCGTGTCATTCCTCATTTTTTGTACTGGCTGTTCTTTCTGCTGAAAACTTTTCTTCACCCAGATAGCCACACTCCCTGAGCTTTATATGAGTGTATATCAGTTTTTGCTCCCTCATTTAATTCAGATCTGTGTTCAAATAGGGGCCGCAAATCAAAAAGGTCCATCCTTGCTATCTTATGTAAAACAGACCACTTACTGTGATCACAGTCTATACTCATTTCCTGCTTCATTTTTCTTCTCTTTCTTAACACTTAATCAGCATCTGTGTGGCTTGTTAGAGAAGAGACTTGTTTCTGTTGTTCCTCCTCTATCATAACCCCTCGAACGCGGCCTCACACACAGTAGGCTCTCAAAGATAAATGGTGCAGAGTTGTTACACTGTGTCTTCCAGCTTACCATACTGAGAAATTCAATATATGTTCAGTCAAAGGGAATATTTTTCAGGTGAGTGTTTTGGCTACTTTGTAAATTCATCCTGGGATAGCTATTATTAGATGACTGGACTTCTTAGCAGGCTCCAAACAAGATTATCAGACTCCATTCGTGCTTTCTGGAAAGTTTGTGATAAGGCAAGCAAAGAAAGTCAAGCATCAAAACACCATTCACACTCTCCTCCCTAGAGATTTTCTGACCATTTTCTGCAAAGGAAAAGAAGTGTCAAGATGTCATTTTATACGTAGACAGAACATGGTACAATCAAATGCTCTGACGAGCTACCAGATACATTTTAGAACCAGAAAAGAGAACTTAGAGATCATTTTATAGAGACATCTAGCAGAAACTTATTGCTAGGATTTATTATTATTATAACATCACTAAAGATCTTACAGTTAATAGATGGCACATTTAGATATGACTGTCGCTTGTAATGTTATTCAAACTCACATTAATAAAAACTGAATTGTTTGAATTTTTCAGCAATTCATTTAATCAATGAATAATATTGAAGGGAGTTCGGGCTTCTTGTAGGATCAGGGACTGTTCTACTGAGACTGAAAGGCAGAGACTTTGGGTAAACATACAGGCAGGTTAATAACTTTGGAGTAAGAAAATGAAAGAGTTGCCTAATAATTTCTTTTGTGTTATATATAACTTTGTGTACTATTCTTAAATGTCTGCTATCCTTATTTCTTAGTATAATTTGGATATATATTACTATATTAAAGGCAGTCATAATTTGGTTTGGTCAGGTATTCCTAATTCTATCTTTTAAAATTTTCTTTTCAACATACTTTTGGAGCCACATTTCTATGTTAAAACATTCACCTCGCCATGACCATCTTTTGAAGATAGAAAGGTGTTTATAATTTATTATATTTTGTATTTTAGAATTTCCACGTATCTCATCAGGAAGTTTCTGTCCAATGCTGAATCTGGTTCATTTCAAGTACAGGACTCCTGGAGTGGAAAGGATAAAGCAAAATTACAAATGCTCTCCCCAACCCAGGACTCCTATTCTCTTCAAAATTTATCTTAAGATTGAAATGATCAACCTAGCAACATCTCACTAATCCCAATTAATTTCCTCACAATTTGCATGGCCTTAATTTCCCCAAGTTCAGTTATAGTCGGTTTAGAATCCTCAGTCACATTGTCATGTATCACTGCTCTGCTGCAGATGGGCATGTCACCCATGGCAAGTGTAATTTTATGATTTGCCATTTCTGACAAGAGTTAGGACAGTTGTCCCTTGGTATCCGTGGGGGATTAGTTCAAAGACAGCCCTCCCCCGACCCAGATGCCAGAATCTGTGGATGCCCAAGTCCCTTATATAAAATTATGTAGCATGTAGAGCTTTTCAGCACAGCATTTATCATCCACGTCTTCCCTCATCGCAAGTTGAAGGAAACATCCTTGTTCCTACCAAGGGCTCCTCTTGGACTCTGGATCCTCCATCTCTCAGAGACCTCTGTTCGGCAGTTATACCCACTGCTGCTCTGCACGAACAGTTTCTCCCTCTCCCCTGGAGCTCCCTCATTAGTCATGAAGTGGGGTGATAATGAATTAACTCTTTTCCTCCTCTCCTACCAATATGAACCCATTTCTCTGTTCTCCATAGAAAAACTTCTTGGGAAGGGTGACTCCACTTCTGATTCCATTTACCCCTTAATTCGTCTCACTATGGTTTCTGCCTTCCTCAGTCCACTCAAACTGCACTTGTCAAGGTCACCAGTGGTCTTACTGCCAAATCCTGTGACCATGCCTGCAGCCAAGGACCATGTCGGTGCTCTGAACTTACCAGACTTTTCAAATATATTCAACACATCTCTGATCACTCTCTGCTTTTTGAAACCTTTTTAGGTTAATAGCTGCCATTACTTTAAATTCCCTTGACTTCCCTTCTCACTGACTGCTTTCACCAGCCTTTCCTTTTTTTAACTTGCTGTTCTTTCATTATCTGACTTTTAAATGTCAGTACACACCAGGCCTCAATCCTGAATCCTCTTTACTTCTCTCTGCACACTTTACCCAACTAATCTATCTAGTCCCATAATTTACATGCCATTGAGATACTACAACAACCAAATTTAGTGCTGACTCCTCCTTGACCTTCAGACTCATATGTCAAACTGCTTGCTTAACCTCTATACCTGATGTCCCAGGACTTTTCAAACACACCGTGGTCAAAGCAGAACTCTCAATTTTCATTCTATAAACATTTGTTTTTCAAAGTTTCCCCCCAAGTTAGAAAGTGACACTATCTCACCTGCCAGTGATGGAGCTAGAAACCTATGAGTCACTCTGGACCCGTCCCTCTCCAGCACCACAACACTCATCTCATGAGCAAAGTCCACTGCTTCTACCGTCCAATGTTTCTCAGGTTGCAACCAGCCTAGTTAAACACATCAGCTCTCACCTGGATTATTGCCACATGGTATCCCTAATTCAGCTCTCTCCTCCTAGTCCATACTCCAGACAGAAAGAAGCCCTAAAAACATAAATGAGAACATCTCATTCCTCTGCTTAAAGCCCCTCATTAGCTTCCAACGATATTTAAAGTGAGATGAAGTCCATTTCCTTACCTTGGTCTGCTAGGTCTCACAAGGTCTGACTGGCGCACTGCCTCTCTGTGCTCACCTCACGTCTGTCCTTGACTCACACAGCTCCCGCCACACTGAATTCTCTCCCAGAATTCTCCTGCTTCAAAGCTTTGCACCTGCTCTGCTTGCAAGGTTGTTCCCCAGGAGTTTTCCCATTCTGGACCCCTTATCCTTCGATTTTTATCAGGAAGAGAGTTCCTCCACTGAACCCCCTCACTCATCACATTATTGTCTTAATGTTTTTTCTGAGCACTTGCCACTCAGTATGCATCTTCTCGTAAGTCTTTTATGAAGTGCACATACTACACGACGGCAGGGGCTTGTTCACCCCTTTCAACACATTATCCCAGTGGCACCGTACCTGTCAAGTACAACTCAGTAAACACTGGAACAAATCAATGAGTACATTTAATAGATGAATCTTTCTCCTTAACGTTCTTTTTAGTCTCTGGTTGAGTAATTTGTAGTCATTCCCCATACTTTCCCCAAAGATGCTGTAATACAGTTACCTCACAGAGTGCTCCAAGGTCCCTGATCCTAAACGATTGACAACCTGAATTTATTCATATGTATTTTATCCACTACAAATACTTTCAATTGCAAGAAATAGAAAGCCTGGCAAACAGTTTACATTTTGCATATAACCAGAAGTCAGAGGAGGGTGGTGGCTGCAGTGGAGTCAGCAGCTCAGTGATGTCACAGTTTAAGATTGGCATCTAGTTCTCTCACCTTTCCTCTCCTGGTCCCATGACAGGTGCTGCAGTTCCAAGCATCACACAATTGTATTCAGTGCCTGGGACCAAGGGCAGCACAAAAGAGAGACATTTTTCTCTGTTTCCCTTGCCATTATTAAAGGGAAAAAAAAAAAATCTTTTCCAGAAACTCCTGCACAAACTTCTACAAGTGGGTCACATGCCCACCTGCAGAAATAAAAGTAGACATTTTGTTACTAGGGAAGGAGGGAATGGCTTCTGGTGGACAATAAATAATCAGGGCTGTGAAGAATCACAAAATTGGGCAAATTCAGCCTCCCCTTTTTGGCTTTGCTTAGTGAAGCTGGCAGATGGCGATCACCCCAGTTCCCGCCCCATTACTCTGCTCGCTGTCTTGCCATGTTTTTCAACCCATGAGCATCGTGACTGAGGCAGGCAGGGAGGCCGTGTACTTTCCTGCTCAGGTGACACACGCCTGGGCTTCTCTGCGTGGCCTCTGTGGACACTTTCTATTGCCAATTCTATCACCTCCATTAAATTTTAAAATCTAGCTATGAAGAGTAAAGTGATGATTTCTCATAACCTCCTTTCTGGAGTTAAAACTTGGCAAAAATAGGGTTTTCTGTAATTAATATTGTTCTGATAGCAGCATCTACCTTCATAGTCAGGATTTTCCCCCAATTTAAGTTTACTTAGAAATTGGACTATCTCCTATTACTTTTCTTTTCAGGAACAACCTCTCCAATCCTAATACAATACCCCCAAATATTGTGCTACTGGATTTGTAAGCTTTAGGAGTGAAGAAAAAAAGCAATGATATTTGCAGCTAAAACAAACAAAGAAAACACCTACTGGAATTTTCACGCACAAATTTTTTACTTCCCCTTGGCCTTATTTAACTCTTGTCTACCTCATCCTCCATGTTTCGGAATGAACTACTGCTTTGGCCTTGCCTTTTCTGGATACTACTTATTGAATATTTACTGCTCACCAGGTCCAAGACTAAGGACTTCGCATGCACTATTCAATTTGATTCATGTAGTAATCCAATGAGGCGATCTTGTCTTCCTCCCCCTTAGTTCCCCATCCCAAACCCAAGTTTAAAAAGAAAACTGAGGCCCTGAGAGGTGAAATGGCTGTTGGGATCATGTCATTTGTAACCACAGATTAGGGTTACAGATCAGTAAGAGGTCACTTTTTTTTTTAACATTTTTTTATTGAGTTATAGTCATATTACAATGTTGTGTCAAATTCCAGTGTAGAGCACAATTTTTCAGTTATACATGAACATGCATATATTCATTGTCACATTTTTTTTCTCTGTGAGCTACCACAAGATCTTGTATATATTTCCCTGTGCTGTACATTATAATCTTGTTTACCTATTCTGCATATGCCTGTCAGTATCTATAAATTTTGAACTCCTAGTCTGTCCCTTCCCACCCACCGCCCTTTTGGCAACCACAAGTTTGTATTCTATGTCTATGAATCTGTTTCTGTTTTGTATTTATGTTCTTTTTTTTTTTTTTTTTTTTTTTTTTTAGATTCCGCATATGAGCGTCCTCATATGGTATTTTTCTCTCTTTCTGGCTTACTTCACTTAGAATGACATTCTCCAGGAACATCCATGTTGGGGTAAATGGCATTATGTTGTTTTTTATGGCTGAATAGTATTCCATTGTACAAATATACCACATCTTCTTTATCTAGTCATCTGTTGATGGACATTTAGGCTGTTTCCATGTCTTGGCTATTGTAAATAATGCTACTATGAACATTGGGGTGCAGGTGTCTTTTTGAAGTAGGGTTCCTTCTGGATAGATGCCCAGGAGCGGGATTCCTGGGTCATACAGTAAGTTTATTCCTAGTCTTTTGAGGAATCTCCATACTGTTTTCCACAGTGGCTGCACCAACCTGCATTATTTGACTCTAAAGGCTCTTAATCACTGTAATAGACCACCTTCTCTAGCATGGCTTTCTTATTATTCTTTGGGAAGCAAATTTTAGATCAAGATGCTGTTCAGGGCCACTGATTTCAAAGATCTGACCAATACCTTACTTCACATGCACTTCCAGGTGATTTTGCTGCAGGGAATACAAACAGGGTATCTTCGTAACTGAGCAGAAGGGAGCGGCTTTACAGTATGGCCACTGCCTCCCTCTAAGGTTCACAGGTCCCTTTCCTTGCTGCATCTGATTGAAAGGTCTGCTGGTGGAAAATGGACTGCCTTCCCTCATCAGAATTCACGTCTCTCATCAGAATAAGCTCCTATCTTGAACTCCCTTCTGTACTCAAACGGACGCAAAGTTCCTTGAAAATACACAGGTAACAGCCCTTGAACTGTCCAGTTCGGTACTGCAGAGTGTGAACTTATGGCCATTTTCTTAGAATAGTAATAGCAAACACTTTTATAGTGCTTAGTGTGTTATCAGCGTGAGTCTAAGCATTTATGCTGGTTTCCTGTGGCTGCTATCAAATTACCATAAATTAGGTGACTGTCCAGATTTCAGTTGGATTTCAGCCTAAATCTGTCTGAACAATTCTGGGACGCCATTGATAATGCTCTTCTACAAAATACCTGGAAGATGTATTCCAAGAATAATACCACATCACTTAATAAAAGTATTGTTAAAATACTGTATGTTGGTAGGTGGAATAAGACAATCTATACATTTTTGGCTTATTGTCTCATAATCCTAGAGGCCAGAAGTCCAAACTCAGAATCACTGAACCGAAATTACAATGTCAGCAAGGCTGTGATCCCACTGGAGAATCTAGAGGAGAACCTGCTTTTTGCTTTTTCCGGCTTCTGGTGCCTGCTGGCATTCCCTGGCTTGTGGTCACATCATTCCAATCTCTGCCTCTGTCTTCCTATCACCTTCTTCTAGGTCTGTCTGTGGTCAACTCTCCCTCCCTCCCTCTTATATAAACATGTGATCTCATTTATATATATGTTATCACACTTAGGGTCCACCTGGGTCATTCCTGCAGCTCAAGATCCGTAACTTAATCACATCTGCAAAGTCCCCTTTTAACAGATAAGGTAACATTTACAGGTTCTAGCGATTAGGGCCAGATATCTTTGCGAAACATGATTCAGGCTACTGCAGCGTATTACACGTATAACTCACTTAATCACACAGCCATTGAGATACATATATAATACATATAATTGTTATCCACCTTAACTGTTGAGGAAGTTGAGGCAGAGAGAGGTTATACAACTTACCCAAGATCAGTCATTAAAGGACATTACCTGAATGTGAACCCAGGTTGTTTCTTAACTTAAAAACTAGCTGCCATTGTAAGTAAATGAAAAAATAATTCCTCTAGAAGAATTCTCCAGACTGAGTGTGCCAAGATGGAAATCAGATGAAAAGAGGTTTCTCCTTTAAAGACAGTACTCTTAAGTTATAGAATTTCCCTACTCTCTCGTCTTTGGTAGGACTCCCCGTTTCATTGTGTACTTTATTATCTTATGCGTACACAGTGACATTAAGTCCAGGGCTTTTAGAGTAATGTGACAAAAGTACGCTGTATAAACTGTATGCAGTTGAGGTATTTGCTGAATGAATCAGCTTTTAACCAACCAAAGGAACACCATGCTTGAGCTGGCAATGAGCAGTCAACATGCTAGATACTCCTTATGATTTTTCATTTATAAGATGACCCTTCTAGAGCAGCTTTCTACACTGCTGTACTTCCAATAATTCAGCCACTGAAAGCTTATCCTGAAACCCATAGATCCAGGAAAGGGTTTTTTCTAGACTGAACATCCTGTGGCATCAGATTTGTCACACTGCTAGCAGGCAACTCCAGGACCTTTGAGCCATGGGGCCCTAAGGGCTCTGCCTCTTGAAATCTTTGACCTGTTCATCTCCGATTCTTGCTCAGGTCAGGCTGTTTTAGCCAATCAGCCCATTTCTGTATGCAAGTTCTGGGGGCTCTTCCAAGAAGCTCTATATTCACATCCTTCACCAAGTCTACATTCTTTGTAACACCCTCTTAACCAATTCATTTTCTATTTCTCGCCCCCATACACCCAGTTTCACCAAAACAAACTTCATAGTTCTTCACATCACCAGACTCTTAGGGTCAGGTCACTTGGTCCAAAGGCCACATCTTCCTTCCACAGAATCTCATTCTCTTTTGACCAGACTAGCACAATAGCTCACACACACCTCAGTTCACAGCCTTAACCTGTCCCACCAGTGCTGGGACATCATAGATAATGCTGTTTTACAAAATACTGGGAAAATGTGTTCAAAGAATAATACTACAACATGCAATAAAAATATTTTAAAAAATATTATATGTTGATATGTGGAATAAGATACCCATACATTTCTGGTGAGCAGGTAAATTAGTAGAATCTTTTTAAAGAGCAACTTGACATCTCTTATCAAAAACCTTGAAGATTTTCATGATCTTTGATCTAAGAATTCTATTGTGTAAGTCGTGTAAGTCAGTGTAGGTTAAGGTGCTGTAACTGATTCCAAATGTGTAAATTGATTTAAACACAATAGAAGGTTATTTATCACTCATGTGACAGCCTGGTAGGGTGACTTTCCATGACATCCTGAATTCTTAGAGACAAGGCTTCTTTCTAAAGCACTGTCACCCTCTGTCATCACCATCTACTCTTGGCAAACAGAAGAGGAAAGAGAGCACAGGAAAGATATACTCACTCAAAGCTTTAATCCAGAAATGACAGGCATCACTTCCCCCCATATTCTACTGGTGAAAACTCATCCTTCACCTAACTAACTGTAAGAGAGACTGGGAATGTAAACTCTAGCTATGCTCTCAGATACAGTAGGAAACGATCTTTTGCTAAATGACTAACAGCCTCTGCCACGTCACTCTTTCGAAAGAAATAAACCTGAATATAACATACAAAATACAAAGTGACGGGAATATAGACCCAGTAATGAGTTTGCACAAGTGTCAAGGACAGATGGATAGGTTCAGGTCTGAATGCTGGCTCCAGCCCGCTCCAGCTGGGGCACGTGGCCCGGTTACAAGCTGTCTAATTTTTAGTTGCGATAATCACCTTTCAAGGGGATTTGGTGAAGATTAATTGGAACATTGTATTTAAAGCATTTACTAAAGCACTTGTTACAGAGTAATCATTTAATAAATGGTTATTATTATTATGATTATTATTATGATTATTACTGCTATTTTAAAGTTTTATATACAAACGTATCTACCAGTTATTCCTGTTGAACCAAAATAATCTAAATGTATCAGTAAGTTAATCATGGTAAGGCATTCAATAGAACAGACTAGTTATTTAAAAGTGATACAAAGTCTACACAATACAATAGGAAAATGTATTTAAAATACAAAAATTTAAAAGCATGAGACCTTTGTAAAGGTAAAACTCTTAGCTATAGAAAAATTTTAAATGCAACAAAGTTTTAATCAGTATTTATTATTTTTCACTTTGTTTTTACTTTTTATATTCTTAAATTTTTAGTGACTATTTTACTGTTTTTTCCTTGGTTTTTTTGTCTGCTTATCTTAAAAATTCTTCTAAATAATAAAATATTACAGACATGGTTGATATTTCTTACAATGCCTCCTGAGACCCCTCTTCTCATTCCAGAGAACACCTTTTCTTGAGCTGGTGTATATTCTTCGTAATCAAGTATTTTACTCTGGGTGTGCAAATATGTTTGCATAAAAAATATATTACCTGGAATTTAAAAAATTACTTAAATAGTATCCATGTTTGGTTTATTTTCATGTAATATTACTTCTTCAATATATAGCTACATTTATTCTATAGATCTAGTTCATTTATTGCAGCATTTCCAAAGTGTTTCATTAAATGAATATAATACAATCCATTCATTCATTCACCATATACAGATATTTAGGGGTCTTCAGTTTTCTGCTATTCCAAAGAAATATTGCAATGAACATTCTTTTATATGCTCCTTGTGAACACACATGATAGATTCTGTAGAATATATTATCAGAAGTAAAATTTATGGGTCACAGGTTATGACTATATTGAGGTTTATTAAATATAGCCAAGTTGGTTTCTCATTGAATTTATATTCTACTAGGAATATATGAAGTTCAATTTTTCATACCTCCAGCCAATTCTTTCAGACTATTTTTCTCTCCCTTCCTCTCTCTCTCTCTTCTGCCAATCTATGGTATTTAATGGTATCTCTGTGGTTTTAATTTTCCTTTCACTAATTAATTATGGGGTTAAACATTGTTTTATAGCTTCATTAGACATTCAGATTTCATCTTATAACTGTTTATTTTAATTCTTTGCCATTTGTGTTTATCTTTTACTAATTGATTTTCAGGGCTCTCTCTCTCTATATTCTCAAAACTAAACTCATTTTAAAATAGAAGCACCCCAAATGTCATTGACAATGTTGTGGCCTGAAATACTTCTTAATGAATTAACTAAAAAAATCAAATTGATATTTGCTAACTCTCATGGGAAATTATAATTATCTTCAAATTGTTTTTATTGTCATTAATACACACGATTCACTAAAGGGATTTCTTGGGACAAATGTATTCCACTCAAATCAAAGAAAGACAAGCCACTGGACCTCTTGTAGTTCACCCTTCCTGTAGCTAAAGACAACAGAATCTGAATATGCTGCCAACTGACAAGGATTTCATACTGCTCATCCAGGCTTAAATATCTGCTAATTTAGATAATGGCTGCAGTCCATCAGTTAATAGTATTTGCAACAAAAACATATGGCCAGCACTTGGAAGGCCAGTCCTTAGCTAATGTGAGTCATTTCCAGATGATACAGAGATCAGTCACACCATCTGCATGAATTCCATTTGTGTGGTATGGCATCTACCACGGTTGACCTTAACAGTATTCACTGGTGGCTCCTTCTGTGTTGACTATTGGGAGACTCTGAAAAAGACTACTCGTTCAACACAAATTATGAGGTACAGACTGAAAGCAGCACTAGGGCTTGAGAGGGGTAGGTGAGAGACGAGAGAAAAAGAGTCAGATTAGAAACAGAGAACAGAGATGGAGCAACTTAAAGTCTACTTTAGTCAGCATAGGTGCTGTAGTAACAGATAACCCCTAATGACTTAACCCAATAAATAATTTCTTCTTGCTTACATGACCTGTTCAGCTTGGGTCACAGAAGGCTCTGCCCAATGTCATTATTCAGGAGCTTCTGTGATCATCAGAATGTTCTCCCCAGATTGATATATATCATTTCTGACCACGCTTGGCTGTCCACAGCCCATCTCATGGCCACTTTTATCTTCAGCAGGAGCTGATACACTTTCCACAGTGTGCCTGGAAAGAAAGGAAGTTGGAACCATCTGGTAAATAGCATAGTAACTACCAAAGAGCACCATTCAGGTTATCAAACGTTGGCTCAAATGGTTTACTGTCTGTCCCACAAAAAGAAAACATCTACCTCTACTCCTAGAAAGACAGTCCCAAACCCCCACTCAGTCATGGCCTTGGGCTTACTGTCCTGGATCCCTGCAGCGTATCCATCAGTCTCTACCTCACGTTGGGATGTGGGCACTTTTGAAATGGAGACCTATTAAAGAAAAGGCATGTTAACAACTTCACTCACACACACACACACACGCACACACACACACAATACATTAAGGTTTGGCATAAAGTAAGGCTGGAAGCAGTAGGAGGCCACTTCAGGGAGCTAAGAACTGCTGAAAATTGCTAGTTTGGTGATCTTTCTGTGACTTTCACCAATGATCAGGATCAAGAAGCTGTCTGGCATTTTACTCATGCTAAACTAGGCCTTGGGTGACACCTGAAAAAGACAGACACAAGGAGCTTCCAATACTCAGTAATTTGCCACATTAACGTGATGAAGTTAAAGCCCTTTGTAGTACGTAGAAAGACAGACGCCAGGAGATGACACAGTTTACTTTTATCCCAGGCACATCTGTCAGTTTCTAGATCTGGAAAATTAAATTCCCTAGTGGGCTGACTAAATTTAAACCCCAGGACTCCTTTAGCAAATGCATTTCTCTTCTATTTCCACTTCATTTTCTTCCTGCCTGTGTGGGCTACAGCCCCTGAGCTCATTTGGGCTGAAGTCTACTGTCTGTGTTTCTGGCATCTAGTCTGTTTGTTCCCAACTGAGTCTCCCCCTTACAGAAAATAGATCTACAAAAAGAAAGGGGATTTTTTTTATAAGGATGGAAAACTTTTACATCACAACTGTTGTCATTAGCTGATGGCACAATTGGCTGAAAAACAAATTATAAATGAGAAAGCATGGAGGTATCTTTTAATATGTAGATTATACTTCAAGAGGAATAATGCCAGGAAATAGTGCAATGAACTTGGAACAAGTCCAGAATGCCAAACACCAAAGGGAATAAGCAACTGAAAAGAAAAAAGCCTGGGGAACTTTTCAACAGAAGTCAGTGAAGGAGGCTCGTCCTTTGCTGTCAAAGCATGACCTGTGCACTAGCAGCATGGTATTATCTGGGAATTTGCAAGAAACGCAGAATTTTGGGTCCTGAACCTTACAGAACCAGAGCCTGCATTTTAACTACGTCATCTGGTGACTCGTATCTATGTTAATGTTGGCACTCATCTAGATTATAATAACAATAATAAGTATTATTATATAATAATATACTATATAATATAATGCATTATAGTATTATAATATAATATGATATAATATACAATTAACTATTATTAATTATAATGTTATATATTATACAATATATAATCATGTTATTAAAATATAGTAATAATTATTATTAAAATAATTATTCAAATGAAATAATAATTATTCAAAATGAGAAAACATAATTGTTGATATATTCTTGTATTCAGAAATCAGCACCTAAAACAGTGCCTGACGACTAGTTGGTTATCAGTGATTATTTATTATTAAACTATCCCTTTTGGACTAAAAGGGATCAAACTATCCCTTTTGGACTGAAAGTATTTCTTCTGCTGCGTAGAACATAATTCCTGAGATAGAGTTTACGTGGACGGCTAAGTAATGAACATAAAATTTGAAAAAACAACTTTAAGTAGAGGAATGTCTCATCACTTGTATGCTTACACATTCCCATACATGCACACATAATCATGTAGACAAACAGATAAAATGTAATATAAATTAAAAAGTACAGTCTTCATCACCTGTAAGTGTTTTTATATAATGAAGGATACTTGGAACCAGAGAAGTTACGTGCATCTAAGGTCACAAATCTTTCAAGTGGCAGAATAACAATAGAAACTATCATACCCTGATCATACTCTCACATTGTGTTTAGTAACTTTAAGGCTCACCTATTTTAAGATTAATTACAGTGGTGTTTCATGAAGAATTTCAAACAAGAATCAAGTTACAGCTTGAATGGTGTGGGTTTTATGGTCATGTTCTTCTGAAACTGTAAATTAATAAATGAGAATTTCATCTTCGGTTTTAAAATATTCTTTATAGCTTATAATATATTTTTATGTTTATGTTATTTTATGATTATGGGCTTTTCTACTTTCTAAATAAGACACGATAAATTTAATTTATACAGTAAGGCTTTATTTCAGGGAAATTTCAATTTCACTAAGTGTTATCACAAAGTTTTAAACCTGAAAGCTTTTCTTATCCTTGATTTCTTTTAATCTAATAAGCTTTTATAATGGGAACCATAAAACATATAAGTGGTAAAAAGGAATTTATTAAGTGTCTTCCATGTGTCACTTACTTAGGCTACACTTTTTCGCACCAGGTTAAGTTCCTTCTCTTTGAAATACTAATATACATTAGCTCCAACGTTCATTATGCATAATACCTTATTATTCGTATCTAACAAGACTTTAAAAACAGAGAATGTTGAAAATCAAAATCTATTTATTCTAAAATAATCCAAAATGTTATGTATTCCATGATTACAATATAAAAATGTTCATGCACATAGAGGGTGAAAGGCAAAAATAAGTTTAGTTTAATATAGGGTTATACATTTTTGCTCTTCTCGCCATTTACTTAATGTTATATATTCTTTTCAATAAAAAGTAAATTCTCTCTGTGTGCACATGTTCTCTTACTTTGTGGCTTGAATTTTCATCTTACTAATGATGAATTTGCAGAAACATGAGGTCTTAATTTGAATTGGAGATATTAGCCTTCCTCACAGCTAGTGATTAGGTTCTGTTTACACATTTTCACCTCCTGAGTTCATAGTCTCTTACCTTCTAAAAACATTGTTTTTATTTTCACATGTAGATTCACATGTAGAGTTTGTACTGATTTTTGTTTGTGGTGTGATGTTGAATCAAGTTTCATTATTTTCCCACATGGATATCCAATTTTCACAACATTTAATATTTTGAAATCAAGGTAATTTTCCCACGAGTCTCCAGGGCCACATTTTTCATAAGTCAAATGTTTATATGAACACAGGTATGTTTATGATTTCCCTATGTTCTTTTTTCTTTTATTTTTCTATCTTTGTAATGCTATGATAATATCTTAAGCACTTTAGCTGTGTAATAAATCTTTAAAGACTTAATTTACTTAACAGATAGAATAATACTGATTTATCATTTCCCTTTTTATCAATTTTAGTAAGTGGTATTTTTCTATATTTTTTTTGTAGGGGGAGGTATTTAGCTTTATTTATTTTTGGAGTATCGGGGATTGAATCCAGGACCTCGTGCACGCTAAGCATGCACTCTACCACTTGAGCTATACCCTCCCCCCTAATAATATCTTATATGTGACTAAAGTCCCAGAAGAGAAAAAAAGAGAGAGAGAGAGAAAGAATGGGACAAAAGTAATGTTTGAAGAGATAACAGTTAAGAATTCCCTAAAACTGATGAAAGACTTCAAACTGTGGACTCAGAAACTCAAACTTTAATCAAGATAAAATTTACATTAGTGGCAGATGAGTAGGAAGATAGTTAAAGAAGTCCAAAAAGTAGGAAAAAGAACACAAAGAGACAGGCTATCTAGAAAGCAAGTAGCAAGATTGTAGTAAGATTTTAACATAAATACTATCGACACTGGCTATGATTTAAAATATTAGTTTTCAAATGTAAATGTACTGAGTGCTGGGATTGGGAGTTTTCAGAACCTCTCAGATGCCTTGAAGCTACTCTGTAGTCCCTGCAAGAGCCGATGCGTTCCCCGTATACCCTAACTCCTAGAATGCCCTCATCTAAAGCGCTGTGGGTTTATAACGGTCCTCACCATTAGCGGGTTCTGGACTGTAACCTGTATCCCACGTCCCCCTACTTCTTTCAATAACAATGCTCAGCTTCTCTGCCACCAATTCTGGGCTGAACAAACACCCTTGGGCCAACGCACTGCAAAGGGATGGTACATTTGTCGACATTTCTGTCTCCTCATTCACTGTCTTGTTAGGACCATGATCACGTCAAGCAAATGTTTTGTCACAAATCTTATGCTGGCTTTCAGGGTGTTCTCACTGGGAAGACTGACCTTAATTACCTCGTTTACCACTCCCAGTAAAAGTAATTCCCTTTTTCTTATTTTTTTACATGCCTGAGGGCTATTATTTCATCTCTTTCTAAATCTAGTTCAAATGCTTTCTTCATCTCTTAAACTTATTAAAAATGAGGCTTTTAATAAAATAGCATAAAATCTCATTAAAAGTCAGAATCTGAATTCAATCATTAATGTTATATTCAATATTTAGAAGTAAAGGTTTCAACAGATTCATTGTATGCAATCCCACATATCCAATTCCATCAATATTAAAACACATATAAGTTTTATGCGAGCATGTTTAACATCAACTTCCTTTACCTTCGCTAACTCTAAGGGAAAAACATCATGATGATAGGTATAGTATTAGGGATATGAGGAGAGTGGGTTCCAAATATTCATAGCTTGGAAGACACAAGAGAGACAGGAACACCATGCAGCTGAAAGGAAGGATAGAAATAGAGGTAGATATGCACAGAAGTCAAATTCCACTTTTTCTCAATTTTTCCTAGGCTCCACTATGGCTCTTTGGAGCTGTTCTAGCATCGCTGGCAGTTTTCCTGGTATGCAAATGACGTTGAATTGGGGGCTCATATGAAGATTTCTCCCATCTCAGTTTCACAGCTTTGCACTTGGTTATTCGTGATAATGAAAACAAAGCCAGATGGTATGGCTAGTTAACAGGCGATATGAGACAGCTACCAGAACTTAGTCTTAAATAACTCAAAGATTTCAGTTGCATTTCTTAGTGTGAATGAGCAATGTACAGTCTGTTGACAAGAGATGGACTCAATAATTTGAATACGTCAAGCTTTGCTTAATGCAGTTCTGTTCAAAAACTGCTTATAGAGTAGGGAAGATTATCTGGTAAAGAAAAAATCTCTGTAAAGACAGAGATCTGACGACTGTTGACTAGTGAGTATGAATTAGCAAGGTAGAGGAGGGCACGAAGGTGGGTAATCGAGACCCAGAGACATTTAAGGGATACGTTTTAAAATCTTACCATGTGGGAACCAAAAGGAGAAATTTCTGACTCTGAACAGACAGAAGTTTCTGCCTTGAGTAACTGGTGGATGGATAATGGTGCAGTTCACTGTTGGTTGAAATTCTGAGACGCATCAATATTTAAGAATTGAGAAAGAGTGACAAAGGACTTTGAGAGGAAATAGAAAACCCAGAGAAAGTGGTATCTTAGAAGTCAAGAGATTCAAAAGTTTCAAGTAGGACGAAGTACCGAAACATGTCAAATAAGACCTTTATATTTAAACAAAAAAATACTGGAAAGCCATTGGATTTAGCAATATGTTGATCATTAAGGACTCTGAGAGAGCAATTTTGGCATCATTTTGGTATCAAAAATAAGATATCATGAGTAAAGATGCAGAGGAAGTAAGAAACTGGAAATAACAAGGGCACGGTAGACTGTCGAGTATCATGGCTATAGTGAGATGGGTTGGTAGCTATAAAGGCATGCAAGATTGCGGGAGGGTTCCTTTTTTTTCCTTCCAGAAAGAAAAAAAACTTAGAGACTGAGAAAGACCCAAGGGACTGGTAGGATAAATAAAGGAGAAAACATTCATAGTTAATGCAGAAAATACTAAGTGAGACAGAGGAGTCTTGATGGAAAGTAATAGAAAGTGATTGGCCATACAGTAGAAGGATGTTTTTAACAGCTGAGGATAGGCAAAAGCTGCTTAATAAAGATGCAGATGTCAATGAGTTTGAAGAAGGTTAGCTGTATAGATGATGCACCATCAGACGCTAAACCATGCAAGATACGTTGATTAAGCTCCACTCTGAAAACTCAGTTGAAGTTGAATTTAATATAAATGTTATAATTATGAGGAATAACAATTTGTAACTGTCATCTACACAGTGGAGACTCTAAATAAGATAAATTATCCTGTGAACAAATCCAACAAGATTTTAATAAAAATCTGGCATGCCAGACTGAACCTGAATAATGATTATGGGACAGAAAGAAGTTGCTGATTCTACAAATGCTATATTCTCATCAGTAAGGCCACCCTTAGACTTCAATTACATCCAGTCCTTCAACTAAAAAAGATGCCAGTGATCATGATATGCTGAATATTTGAGACGGCAGAAGTCAAAGAGGAGGACACGCCTAAAAATATGATACAAATTAAGAGCTCAGAAAGTGGGTTTTGAAGTTTTCACTACAACTCACTGCCCCTGGTAATCTTTTATTTCTATTACCCTTTGGGATGAGATAGAGACCACATATTCTTATGTGCCTAGTCTATAGCTGTTTTCCCAGCCTCCTTTCCTGTTTAGCTTTTGTCATACGGTGAGCCTAGATTTGAATATTAAAACTACAATGAGGTATAATCTCACCCTGGTCAAAATGACCATCATTAAAAAGTCTACAAACGATAAATGCTGGAAAGAGTGTGGAGAAAAAGGAACCTTCCTACACTGTTGGTAGGAATGTAATTCATTGCAGCCACTAAGGGAAACAGTAAAGAGGTTCCCTAAAAAAACTAAAAATAGAGTCACCATATGATCCAGCAGTCCTACTCCTGGGCATACATCTGGAGAAAACTCTACTTTGGAAAGATACATACAACCCGATGTTTAGAGCAGCACTATATATAACAGCCACTGTCCACCAACAGATTAATAAAGAAGATGTGGTGTGTATATACATATATAATGGAATATTACTTAGCCATAAAAAGAATGAAATAATGCCATTTGCAGCAACATGGATGGACCTAGAGATTATCATAGTAAGTGAAGTAAGTAAGATAAAGACAAATATCATATAATACCACTTATATGTGGAATATTAATAGATACAAATGAACTCTTTACAAACCAGAGAAAGACTCATAGGCAAAGAAAACAAACTTATGATTACCAAAGTGGAAAGGGGGTGGGAGAGGTATAAATTACGAGTTTGGGATTAATACATACACAATAAGATATATAAAATAAACAAGGACCTACTATATAGCACAGGGAGCTATATTCAATATCTTGTAATAGCCTATAATGGAAAAGAATCCAGAAAAGAATATATATATATATGTGTGTGTGTGTGTGTTTGTGTATAAATGAATCACTTTGCTTTATACCTGAAACTAACACAACATTGTAAATCAATTATAGTTCAATTTTTAAAAAAACCACAAAGGAGTAAAAAAATTAACTAGTTTTTAAGTGTGTGTATAATTTTACTAATTGGAATTTACTAATTGGAATTTTTCTTAATTATAAATTAAAATTTAAGTCTTTTAAATGAAGAATGAACTATGCTGAAATGTGAAGAATGAAACGTGCTGGGGGAGAAAAGAATTCACCCACATTTTTATAGCGTGTTCTCTTCTGATTGCATGGTGGTTACAAAATACCACCTCAGGAAAAAGCAGGAAAAAAGTACAGAGAAGTCAGCCTCAGGAACCTCTCCCCTCCTTACTGAAGACTTACAATCCCAAATCTCAGAGGCTATCAAATTTCAGCAGGGGGAGTTTTTACCTCTCTGTTTCTTAAATTTTTATTTTTGTATTGGTACTAATGTAATACTTAAGTTTTGCTAAACAATTGTATTTTTCAAAGCACAGTGTAAATTTTTTTCTACATAGCAACAGGAAAAGAATCCAGGCACCGGCTCATAAGAGCGTTACGGCCTCCTAGTGTAAGTAAACCGTCTGCTTAGTCCTGTAGAGGATGATGTACTATGCTTCCATGAAGGGAACAATTCGCAACTGGCAACCTGGGCACGCCGGCCTGGGCCACACAGGCTGACCCCAGCAGACACGGGGCACTGGGGAACTCGGCTGCCAGCACAGCATATCCTTACCCATATAATCTCACTTGGCATTTGAAAGCTTATTTAATTCCTCTTACGTAAACGTACTATTTACAGAAGGTAGTGTGTGGCAAAATTTGTTCTGACAAATGATTTTTTCACAGTAATGGCCCCTTCCAATTTTATTCTCCTTTTCTCTTTTTTATTTTCTAATGGAGGTGCTGGGGATTGAATCCGCAAACCTCGTGCATGTTAAGCATGCGCTCTACCACTGAGCTAGTTCCCTCCCCCGGTTCACTTTTTATCCTTCTGCTTATGGCTTAGTACTGCTGCCAATACTGTCAGGATCTGTGCTTGACTTACACAGGGACCTGACTGCGCTGCTCTCCTCGAAGTTCCTGATGTGTGTCCAAGTAGACAGTGAGCACACCAGGGTACTTTCAATGACAGGTCATAGGGACCCTGCTCAAACTAAAGGGACTTTGCCTCCCATAACTAAAATCCAGATGAGAACCAGTTGTTCAGTGGTCAGTTAGGGATTTCGCTCCATTTCTCTGCACTGCTCACCTCTGCCCTTCTGTATGCGTCAGGCTTTCCCCTTAGCTTGACTCCCCTCATCATGGTAACACAGCTGCCCCCAACACTCAGGGCCACCAGTGTCCTTGTTCACATCTGGCTGGGGAGTCTGGCTCCCCACTGCTCTCCACTAAAAGGAAGGAAGGACTTTCTCAGAAAATCTGCCCTGGTGTCTTATTCATCAGAACATGAGGCTCATTTCCATTCTTAACAAGTCGTTGGTAAAGGGAATGCCGAGACTGACCAGTTCTACACACTGTGCTGGTGTCAATTACACAAATCTTATGAATGGGAGAAGGAGACAATCACCATCACCACCATCACTATCATCACCATTTCAGATAGGTTTAGAAAGTTAAACACATTGGTCTTCATTCAGGGCATCTTTTTTCCTATCGGAGACTCCCACCCCTGCACCTGCATCTTGCCAGGTACACTCACTCTAGGGACCTGTTCCCTCAGCATGGCGCTTCAAGTGGTCTTTTTCTAAACTTCTTACATCCAGCCCCTTCCTTCTCATGCCCCTCCTGCAAGCCTTCCCAGTCAAGCACATGCCCTGTCCTTGGGGTCTGCTAAACAAAATAAATAAATACACTGTATGTTAGCCGTTGCTGCATTAACTTGCTGATTGGTTGACAGATGCTTTAGAAGCTTTGTGATGAATAACATGAAGGAGTATCATTTGTTAATTATGGTAAGTGCTGTCATGCTGAGATTCATAAAGTTTAAGACTCCATCTCTTCAGGAATATAACCCTCTACTAAAATTATGTTTCCTTGGGAAAATGAATTTTTCTTTCATCATTTCCATCGCCATAAATTCCTGTATTATCTGAATTAGTAAATGGCTCTAAATTTAAAGACTAATTTTTCTGAATTAATGTGTCTATTCACTCGTACAACAGAAATGATATTGCACAACATAATCTTGTGATAGGAATTAGCCATCCCTGTTTTTGCAAAATGAAGGCTACACATAATTTTCCGTATACTGTAGACAGATGCAACTACATCTTTCTTTTTTAAATGGGGGTACCCAGAGCCTTCACATTCCTTGTTTGTTTCATTTTCACAACACTTTTGTAAGGCAGATTTACAACTTCCACTTTATAAATAAGGAAGAAAAGGCTTAGAGAAGCGACTCGCCAAACGTTACCTAGCCAGTTAAATTAGGGCAAAGCTATGACAGAACGGAACACAGGCAGCCTGACTCCAGTTTCACTTTACTTATGAGTTTAGTGAGGAAGTCATGATGGCTACACACCAGATGGGGCATAGTCAAGGTGGCCATGAATTTAATTTCCAGATATCATTTATTAAGAGAATATTTTGCTACATAGTAAATGTCTGCATCTGCAGTGTGGGCCAGCAGACAGATGCCATTGTTTGACCAGGAAAATTTTATAGAAAAAAAAGGCACTACAGATTAATAATCAAGAGGGATGGTTATTCCCTGCTCCATAGGGCTTATGGAATATGTTAACCTATTTCTCATACACAAAAACAAGATTTTCCTAAAATTGTCCAATATAAAAGCAGCAGAAATTTAAAATTCCAATTACAGGCACAAGTTTATACACTAATATCCATTTTTTAAAAAGGATCTGTGTGACGTTAGCCAGTTTAGCTTCTATGTAATTAAACCTTCTTGTTTTTACTGACCTTGCTAGTATTGAGGAGTGTAAGCCATGTGTTTTGTAGAATGTTGTTAATTAGGATTTGTCTGATTTTTTCTTTCATGCTAAGACTGGGTTATCTATGGGTTACTGTCTACAGTTTTTTTTAGTCCAATGTCAATGACTGAAGTCTAAGCAAAGCCTATGAGAACTCTGTACCATTGCTTTGCTCCTCTCTCCTCTCTCCACAATTTTTCTCCATTTCCTGAAAAAAATACTGATTCATTTCATTACAGAACTCCATTTGATCTAAACATTTTTTCATATATCACACAACTAGATCGTAATAATCTCAAATAATATTCTCTTTTTGTATTTAAATAGGCTATGAAGGTAATTAAATAGAAGTTTTTTGATGCAGAGCAAAGACAATTGACCATTCATAGACTTCTTTTTTCAGCTTAGCAGTTTGGCTTGCTTATAAGTCACCAAAATATTTGACTAACACAGTATTTACAGCAGTTGGTTTGATCATTAGCTTTGATATAAACCAATTAGTTCATATCCCTCCCTTATTGGATTTCTTGGCAACATCAAAACAGAACTGCTTCTTTGTTTACTAAACTCAGTCTGACAGAAATTTATTCATTATGTTACAGCCTTTTTGGCATAAGCTTTCATGCAGCATCTTCAATATTTTTAGCTTGTTTGCATGGCAATATAGTATCTGGTCTTGATCCTGCAGATTGATGGAGAATTGCTTTAATTTTCCATTATGTCATTGACACTTTTAAAACAGTTATCTGTAGAAAATGGCATTTTGAGCTCAGATGTCTGCTTACAGATATGAGCACGTTCAAGAAACACTGCATTTGAGATATAGCACAATGAGCCATGGTGGAAAAGATAGCAAATGAGTGGCCTGACCATTTTCATTCCCAAATCTGGCAGCTTGAAGTCAGCAGAAGTCTGTCTTTGACCCACTGCTGACTGACAGGAAAATTTTATAGAAAAAAAAGGCACTACAGATTAATAATCAAGAGGGATGGTTATTCCCTGTTCTCACCCGTCGCACACATTGAGGCGGCGGTGATCTCCTGGCTGCTCTTCCTGTCCCAGCCCTCACTGCCCAGCAAGCGGAAGCACAGCACCTGTCGGCTCTGAGAGATCTGCCTCGTGATCACACTGAGAGACCCCGAGGCGCACAATCAATGGACAGTCCTCTGCGTATCTATCTGTAGAGATCCTCCCCCACTTTTTTTTTTTTTTGGTAATTTTTAATTCTATGTCAAGAATTAAAAGGGCACTGAAATTTCAGTTTGAACCAAAATGAATCTAATTTCCATTTTAAAAGGCAAAATTCCAGCACTTCATTTCAGGCAATTTTGGCTTCTCTTCCAACCATCATTTCTGTTGACATTGGGTCTGAATTCCTGAGCGTGCTAAGGATACTTGGAGAGGAGGGGGCATTGGTGTGTTTACATAAACGTGGTATATGCATCAAAAACTACTGAAAAAATGAGAAAGCTCTTCATATACTAATTTAAAAACATCTTCCATGTACATTATTAAATGGAAAACTTCAGGTACAGAATATGGTACTTTATATGCTTGAAGTGCGCACAGAAACAACAATGTGTATTCATACTCATAACATCTTCATAAAGGAACACTGAAAGTTTTCAAAGGAAATGAATCAAAGTGGTTGTCTACCAAGGGTGGGAGACAAGTTGGAATGGAACCAAGACTTATCAATTTAGCTTTTTATCTTGTTTTATGCAGTGTTTTATTTGAAGCAAGATGGTCTATTTAAAACAAAAATATAAATAAAATATTTAAATTCTCTCTCGACTCCACGTCCCCTTCAAGTACTTTCTGTGTCCCCGTTTAATGCAAAATTTTATAAAAGAATTATCTCCACTGTCTCACCTACCATTCACTCCTCAACCTACTTGAATTCATCTAATTGCCTTCCCATCAGGCAAAAACTCCTCTTGCTGAGGTCATTAATGATATCATTTTGCTATACCCATGTAAGAGGTTTTTTTCTAGCTTCATCTTTCTAGATCCATCAGTATCATTCTACAGGATTGACTATTCCCGTAACAGGTCTGTGACACTCTAGCGTTCACTTACCTCTTACTTCTCCGACTGATCCTGTGTTTCCACGTCCATCTGAGCTCTAACTGTGGGTTCTCCTTACACTTTGGTCCCAGGCTCTCTGGGCTTGGTCATGGGTCATCTTTCACTCCGCTCCTAGAAGGTCTCCTTCAAGTTCCTTAACTCTGAGTATCTTATTTATGTGGCAATTCACAAACGTTATCTCTTACTCAGACCACCCCCTGGTGGACTAGTGGGAACATGCACTCGTGGATTGTTTGCAATATTGTGTCACCATAGACAGTTTCCAAATCAATGACCTTATAAAGAGTTCTCCCTGCATAGGTCCAGGGGCATCTGTTTGAATAAGTTCCCAGAAATGAGATTGCTAGACCAAAGATGCATGCTTTACAATGTTAATAGATATTGCGAAACTGATTTCAGGGGGTGGGGTACATAATTTCACACTCCCATCAGCAATATATGAGGCCTTGTTTCCCTACTGCCTTGCCAACTCTTGTGAAACTTTTGAATTTTGCCAATGTGAAAAATAGAAGCTATACTTCCAGTGTGTGTTTGTTATTATGAATAAGATGGGGCATTTTCTTATACACTGAAGAATTATTTTCTCTGAACTGCCTGTGTTCTTTGCCTTCATCTCTCTCTCTCTCTTTCTCTCTATCACCTATCTATTTTTTAACCTTGTTATGTATCTTTCCCAAGAGGTAGTTATTTAAGAGTTTATCCCTAATCTGTCATGCAAGTTGTAGATAGTCCTCCAGTTTGTCATTTATCATTTGATTTTGTGGTGGTGTTTTTTCCCAAGCAGAAATTTCTTTTCTGTTTTTTTCTTTCTTCCTCCTTCTCTTCTTTCATTCCTATTTCCTCCCCCCACTCTCCCTCATCTTTCTGCCTCCTCTCTTTCCCTCTCTTTCTTCCTTCCTTGCTTTTATGTAATGAAGTATTTTCATGTTTCCTTTTTGGTTTGTGAACCTGGAGTTACAGTTGGAAAGGCCTTTGCCTCTCCAGTATTATAAAGGAATTGGTCCTTATTTTCTTTCAATGTTTCACCTCAAAATATTTCACGTTTGTAGAGGTTACCCTCATGTACAGTGTGTGGTATGAATTTATCTTTTCCAGGTGGTAATCTTGTCTCAAGACCATTCCTTTACATTTTTCTTTTCGTCCCACTGCTGCCACTCATATGGTATACTAAATCCTCGTCGTAGTTTAGAGCTTTTGATCGTTTTCCACTGGCCTGCCTGTCTCCTCATGAACCAGCGACACACTGCTTTGATGGCTGAGGGGTGATCGTATGTTCTGGTGTGAGATATGGCTCCTTAGCCCCATTTCGTCCTTTTTCAAAGTTATCTTAAATATTTTTGCCTGTTTATTTTTTTACACATAGTTTAAAATCACCTTGTCTAGTTCTAGGAAAGGGAAGTCTTTATAAATATGGAAAATAACAAAGCATATTCATATGCTGAGGAAAATAATCTAGTAGAGAGGGGAGGTTCAAGTCAGAAGAGAAAGGGAGATGAGCAGAAAAAGTCCTTGAGTGGGGGCGAGAAGATGCGCTCCAGAACACACATGATGGGAATGGCTTTTGATAGTAAAAGGGACATTCATTCCATGGCAAGAAAAATGAAGGCAAGGCATATGGACCTGCATGGTTGGAGCGCAGGGAAAATGCCGGTGCTCCCAGCTGCTGCCCTGTATACTCTCCAGTGAGCATGTGGGAGCCTCAGGTGACTGGAGTCGGGTGGATGACGAATGGAAGACTGGAAACGCACGGAGAGATATGAGCTGGGGAAGAAAACATGAGAAACCAGTTGTTTAATGAAGATTGGTGTTAACTGGTGACGTGACTTGGAGAGAGAAGAAAGCTGTGAGCCCTTTGATGAAGTCTTCGCAGGATGAGGCGGCAGCACCGAGACCTGAGGGTGTTGTAGCCAGATGGCAGGGCCCTCACAGAACCAGGAATCGCGACTCCAGAGGGACTGTGACGTACAGAGAGCACAACCTCTGGACCACAATATTTGGGGTGTATGAGTGTTCAGTCTCCATGTTGGGGGACAAAAAAGAAAACAGTACCCTCCAGGGAGAGCCACATTTCCAATGAGGCAAATAGTTGGAAGGATGGATTTGATAAGACATTGAGGGTTTACAGGGAAGTTCGTAAGCATAGATCTGGGTCCCAAGGCGGCCCAGGGGCAAGTAAAAATAAGACAGAATAAAGAAATAGGACACAATACATACCCAGAGTCCAGAATATCCGGGGAGTTGTTAAAAATGCAAGTTCCCAGGACCTACATCCAATGGAGTTTCTGATTCAGCAGCGTTGGGTAGCATCTGAAAATCTGCACAGTAAAAGTTGCACAAACAATTGCATTCACTCTGGCCTTCAGAATCGTGTCTCTTGTTGGAGGCTGGGCACTAAGGTGAACAGGGGCTTTCTGCAGTAATCTGATGAAGAGGAGGAGCCATCAGTCTTCACAAGATCAGGCTGTGTTGAGCGAGAAACCCAGTTACACTTTCGCCCTTTCACCTCACCGTTGCAGGGTGCAGAGTCCACAGACGGTCACCGTACAGCTATGCTCACGTCTCGAGAAGGATGTGGGTCAAACAGCTTGCATAGATTAAACGTCAGTTAGATTTAACCAAGAAACGAAAATTCTGAAAAAGACAATGAAAGCACTGCAAGAGGTTAATAAACTCCACAGACATGTTTAGTACTGCATTTTAACCTCGACTTCCAATTTAGTGAAGACACTGCACAGAGCTTCCTGGTCTGAAAACCAGAACCCCAGCAATAATTCCTTCCCCCAGTAACAATGCCACAGATGTAACAAAGAGTGAAAAATCAAGAATGTGGTTCGAGCTTGGTTTTTGTTTCATATTAAAAAACTTACTTACAAGTTTACTGAAATTTAGGCAGAATTACAAGCTGAATATTTTTCCTCAAAAAGTTAACACTCATGTATGAAGTCTATAGAAAATACCAGATTTTTTTTTTTTACTCTTCTCTTGAATGGTCTTAAAATAATTCATCTTAAATATGTCAAGAAGTGGTAGAATCTATGGGGAAGTGAAATATATTGAGAGAGATGACAACCTGAATTTATTTCTATTGAGAAAGGCTGAGTACCTTACATGCCCTCCTGTAATGACAATTCAATTCTCTGCTTTCTGTCTTACGCGTTCCTTAAAGAAGGCGACGAACTTAGATTTTAAATTGTCTTAGATGCACACATAAGCAGTCTGCAGCAATTTTTCAATTCAAATGACACAAAGGGTACAGGGTAAAAAGTAAAAACCCATCCATTTCTACAATTGTTAATTAATGTAACCAAGGCTGTTTGAAGCTGTCCTTGCAAATACTTATTCCTCAGTGTATTTTCAACGAAAGGCAAATGCCCTCTGTAACCTCTTTCGTCTTGGTGACACAGCACAGGCATTATTCCACGCCAGTCATGCTGACTTTTCAGTCACTCTTTGTAATCACTGCAGAACATAATGAAATGTGGATTCTACTCGTATTTATTTAGCTTTTTTCTATTTTAGGTTGTCTTCGATGTTCAATTACTAATACTGCCCTGAACAGAATATAATCTGACATAAATCCTGGCTCACTAGCAACAACTTTTTATTCCTAGAAGTAGAATGGCTGCGTCAAATTGCATTTTATACTCTGATAGGTGCTGTTCTCCAGAAAGTTGCATCCATGTATAGTCCCACCAACAATGCCACTAAGAGTTCTATTTCTAATAAGTGTCTAGCTCTAGACAGATCCGACCTTTTATCAAACCTGATTGGCAAAAACTCGCTCATCCTTATTTTCAGTTGTAGTTTCCTAATTTGTAATGAATGTTAAGGTTTTTTTCCCTGAATGCTTCATAGATATATGCTATTTTTCATCAAATTTCACATTCTCTATACTATAATTGTTATTTGCATTATACCTACATTAAGTATAAGCCCGCAAAATAATATTTCATATTTCACCTTCAACAGTATATGCATTTTTAAACAAAGGGAAATAACCATCTTTCATACTTACCCACATAGCTGCCACCTCCAATAGTCCTCACTCCTTCCTGATGGCAGGCGTTTCTACTTGCTATTATTTTTCTTGGGTCTGTAGACGTGACCTTAGCACTGCTGCTCATACAGGATTCCTGCCTGTGAATTCTTATAGATATAGCTTATCTGAAACTTCCTTTTTTTCACCTTCATCCTTAGAGTACTTTTGATGCATAGGGAGTTCTGGTTTACAGTTGTTTGCTTATTTATCATTTTACAGATATTGTTCTGTTTTCCTCTGGCTTTCAGTTTCAGTGAAAATTTAGTCATAATCCAAACGGCTGGGTTTGTTTCCTTTTTAATGTAATATGTTGTTTTATTTTATCACTGCTGTCAAGACTTACTCTTTATCTCTAGACTCTAGTCTGTTGACTTCATTTTGCTTAACAGTGTATACTCTAAGTACCTTTCATTTTATATATAAATATCTATCTATCTATCTCACATTTATGGGCTGTGCATTATATGACTGAATTGGGTTTTTAATTTTTTCTATTGTTAAATTGCCTGTTCTCGCATTTTTCCCATTAAAACTATTTTGCCTGTCAATTTTTTCACTTGTAAGTGTTCTTTATGTACTACACATGTGGACAACTATTTTCCCCTAGTTTCTAGATATTTTTGCCTAGTTTCTAGCTCTTTAAAAACTTTAATCCTTAATGTCTTTTAAGAAGCTTTGAAATTCATGTAGTCTTATTTTCTATTATTTTTTTGGTCACAAATTATTTTTTCTCTGATGGAAGTTTTCTAGAAGCAAAGGAAAGGCAAAGAAACCCATGATCTCAATTTTCTATAATTAATTACCCAGGTGATTACACAGAGGCCCCATCTTGGTTTTTATACATTTCTTCAATGTGGTTGTAATTTCTTTTGCCTTTGAAGCAGTTTTCAACTGCATAAGAGAGAGGCTTTGTTTTTCCCTCCTTCTATTGTGTCTTTGATCATCTGATTCCATCTGTTTGCTATTTTCCAGTAAATTCTCACAGTGTTTCATCTACTGAAGACACACATTCTTATTTTTTCCTTCCATCTTTTAGTAGATTATTCTCTTCAAAGTATTTTGTGTTTTATTATAATGGATTTGACAGGAAGGTAGGGGCAACGGGGTGAGATACGTACACTTAGTTGATCATAGTGATCTAGTCTCCAAAGATTTTTAAACAGCTATGAATTAGTAGAAAAATGTTCACTCAGTATTATGGCATTTAAAAGGCAACCCTAAATTAAAAATACAAACATGAAGTCAAAACAGGTTTTTAATGGGAAAGGTAAAGAAGAGACAGATCACCAGTATAAAAATTAAATGCTAATTTACTCATTCATTTTATACTTTTTAAAATTAAGACAATCCATTCTCATTTATATAGTGGGAGAATGGCTATGCTTAGATTTAACTTCTCTATTTCTATTCATTTAGAAAATTTCTCTTTAAATTCTGAGTTTTTGCAAAATTGATTTTATTTTCTCTTTTTTCCATTTTAAAGTTTGACCTTTTATTTTTATGCTACTTATAGGTAGCCTTTACATTTAAAAAATGTTATAACTTTATAACATATGTTTTCCTAACCATGACAAAAAGAAACGATCTATAACTTCTCTTCCAACCAAAATAAGCTGTTCAGCTCGGGAAGGCAACACGAGGCAAAGCCAGCTTTCTTGCTGGTTGTATAGGGAGTTAGCCGAAAGGCAGAGAGCTTCCTGCTGGGCCCAACTCTGCTTCTTAGCTCAGCCTCGCCACCTCCTCCCACGGATGAGAGCTCACTTTGTTAAGAGAGTCATCCACGTGGTTTTGGCTTGAGGCCAACTCTGGAGCCTGGAGCTTCCAGACTGAGATGAGTACGGCCATGCTCATCACACCGTCCTCGTGCCATACTTCCCAGGTAACTCCTGAAAAGCCTGTTCACATTCCAGCCCTTCCTGCCTCTGATCTTGGTATTAATACATGGGTTCTATTCTGGTCTAGTCTTTCCCTGAATCATGAGTGGTTTCAGTAGCTCTGTTGGATTTTACCATCACTTTATTCCCATTTGTCTATCTACAAAATTCCTAAAAGCTCTGGGCTTACTAGTTTTCCTGCTTTGCTGCTTCCTACTCTGATACCACTTCTATCATCCTGATGTGAGTTTAAGACAAGGGAGGTAGGAGGGCATACACTTAGTCAATTAGCGTCCTTCGACTGAAAGTTTAAATTAAAACCATTAGAATAAAACTTCGAAACATGTATCAATGAAGACGGCTTTATTGAGTTATAGGACAGGGCACACAAAAATCAAATATTTGAGTAAAATTAACCCTTTACTTAAACCTAGAAACTTTGAATAATAAAAAGTACATTATTAGTAAGTCTAAACTGCTAGCCACTTATTCATTATATTTAAACCTTAAGGCAGATACTTACTCATGTACTGAATCCCCAAATAAGTGAAAATAATCAACTACAATTTGTTATCAATTAAAACAAATTGGTTATTACTTAATTAAAGAAAAATTGTTGCACACGCTTAATTAATGACAGTCCCCTCTCCCGATTTCATATTAAAGAATCACATATGCGCCCTTTCATCTCTCCTAAGAAACCATATGAAAATTTCATATATATTAAAAAAAAAAAACCTTAAAGTTTAATCTCCTCTAACATTATTTGATCATAAATTTCTTTGGTCAATGGAATGTATGCTTTTTTCAAGCTATCCATGAAGTAAAGTGGATCAGAAACTTTCAACGGACTAAATCCTTCTTCCACCAACTGAAACTTCAGTAGTTTGAATGTCCCTGTGGTTTCCATCTTTTCCTATAAAGCAATTACCAGGATTAGTGGAGATAATTAAATATTATCTATAATATACAAATAAAATATTCAACAACATAGGCTATAATGTTTAATTGTATGATATCCAATGACCATCTCTATATTCACTGCTAATAATGTTAGAAATTTAAAAATGCCCATTAGAACATTTCTTTACCTTGATTTTCCTGTGAACTTCATTCAAAACGTAAGAATTATTCAGTTAATAACTGAATACAACTGATTCCAAACATGTTGAAAACATATAGGCTTATCTCTTCAATTCAATGCCAATACTGTCTTAAGTACAAAGAATGCTACTAGACACCAAGAAGATAAAAGCTACAAAAGACAGCAATCTATTCCATGAGACAGAATACTACAAGAACCAGAGGGGAGTAAAGAATGATCGAAAACTTGGGTTCCCAAAGTATGCACTGAGGTGCCTCTTGGTACCTCAGTGAATTTCTAGGGTCCCCATGGGATATTTAAATTTCAAGTGACATCTGTTGGCTACCACTAGGAAACTACTATCTCAAGGTACTTCACAGTTTCAGTATTAGTTTGTGATATATTCTTTTCAATGACATCATATCTTTGGGAAACAGGGTTTTCAGTGGTTGCTATAATAAAAAACAAGTATAACCCCAAATCAATGTGGGATACGGAATTAGTCTGGGCCCCTTCAGTACAATCTAATTTCAAAATTTAAGGAGATGTGCAATGCCGAATTTACATCTCCTTAGTGCTTATGGTTATTTAAAAATGAAATAAAAGTATTTCTCTTTTATATATATATGCATTATTTTTTCAAATGACATCTAATTTATTAGGCCTAAATACTTATTACTTTATTTTACCACAACTACTAAACAACCAAATGTTTAGGTATTTGTTTTGACCTAAGAGTGCTATGAAATAATTACTAAGACACCAAAGAGGCTATGAATCTAGAAAGTTTAAGAATCTTTGCTTTAAGGAATTTAAAGGAGGTAAAAGTGTATCTCTATAATAGTTTCAGGCAAAAAGAAGCAATCTTGTGTTGAGTCAGATGACAGGTAGGGGTCCATATAAGGTTCTATGAGTTAATTTGGTCATTTTAATGCATCCTTCTGAACTAATTCAAGAGTCAGCTTCTCTTTGAACCCCCTTCCCTGATCTTACCCCCTACCCAACATGGTCACACAGCATTAGTTATGACTGTGTAGCTACACATATTCTTTCCTCTCAGAAAATTAGAAGTTTACTCTATTTATATAATTTGGTGCTCTGCCCTTAAAAAACATTATATGCCAGGTATATTTCTCCAGGTTAGGTAATTTTCCTCAAAATGGTACTTTTTAATAGTTTTCTAAGATTTCATATAATTATAACATTTAATTAGCCTTATTCTTATTCTTGAAATTATAGAGAATGTCAAAAAATTTTACTATTACAAATAATACTTTGAAGAACATCTTTGTATATAACATTTGTGCATCTTTAAGTAGTTCCTAAGGGTAAATTTTTGGAAATGAAATTACTAAATCAAAATACATGTAAATTCTAAGACTGTGTTCACATAGTTACCAAATTGTTTTCTAGAGATGATAATTTGTGTTTCTACAAGCAAAGTGAAAGGGCCAATTTGACTTCATCTCAGCCATACTGAGTAATATCACATTTTAAATTTTTTTGTCAATTTATTGACAAAAAAAAATCCTTTTTAGATTTTTGCTAAACAGATTTTAATAAGATAGCTGTTTTATTCATTTTATCAGAGGTAACTTATACTTTAGCATTGCTTACATCAGATCATTTATTATAATTCATTGTTAAATAAATATTTTTACTGCCAACTAACTGTCATGCATTGTACTAATTACAGCAAACACTGCAATAAGCATAACACTCGTGGTCCAAGTTCTTTCAGGTGTTTAGTGATGCTAAAATATTTTCTAAATTTGTACAAGACTAACTTAATCTTACAGAGGAATCCTATGCCAAATTGTTTCTTCTATTTAATGAAAGTGAATTTTAAGTTGTCCTTGGGGGTAAATGTTTAAAACGTTTAAAGTCTTATTTGATCTATCAACTTTTTACTCCATTAAAATAAGTAATTTCTGGGGCAAGATGGGGATGGGCAGGACGGAGCTTGGTGTGGTTTTAAAAGGGCAACACGAGGGAGTCTAGCTGGGTTGGGAGTGTCCATATCTTGACTGTGGTCATTGATGCCTGAAGCTACACTGTAATAAAAGTGTATAGAACTTAATACACACATACACACAGATGGGTGCAAGTAAAACTGAGGAAAGGTGGATTGTATCGTTGTCGATATCACGGCTGTAATCATTGTGAAAATGTTACCATGGGAGGAAACTGAGAAAAGGCACACAGGATTTCTCTGCATTGTTTCTTACAGCTGCAGGTGAATCTACAATTATCTCAAAAATTCAATTAAAAATGTGTTACTGCTTTTTCATATTTACTTACCTTTATTTCAGAGAATTGTTATGAAAATAACCTGAGGCAATGTATGTAAAAGCTCTTGAAATATTATGTAAACGGAATATGGATTTTTTAACAGTTCAGATGGTATGTCCCATTGGCCAGTGACTTGGCCATGAGAAATGCTCAGCAAATGCTTCTCAAAAGAAACTGAAGTCAGCTCTTGCTCTATCAGGGAATCTAACACTGACATGACAAATAGGTCCAGAAAAATTCTATGTGATTGGATGTTAAGAGATGACATGTATTAGCTTTGGGAAATTATATTTGAGGCACAATATTAAATGAATAAATGATTCAATAAATGAGCAAGCAAAGTTTCTCAGTAGCTGAGTAAATTTGTTTTCTTTTTACTGGACTTTAAGAGAGAACCCACCTCTCAAAACAAATGAGTTCAGAAATATAATAAAAATATATTTATATTTTTTAAAAAATATAATCAAAATATAAAGTCCCAGAGGGAGGCTGGACAGAATGAGGCAAAAAATTAAAAGCAAGATTACTTAAAGTCAATTGCCCTGAGGCTCTACACACATCCTGCAGTTACCTTGATGTCAGCTTGGTGGAACCTAATTTTAGGTACCTAGCACCAAATGTCTTCACAAAACATGAGAGCATGTGTAAGATTTGGTCTTAACTTGCTACCATCACTTGGACCATCATTTGTCTTGACTGAAGAGGAAGAGAGCAATTCTATAAATATGATAATGATGAAGTCATCCTAGCATTTCATCCTGCTCTCTTCCTTAATTGGGCTTCAAATACGGCATGACATACTATCCCAAGGCTTTTCATTTTTCTTAACACGTTTTAATATAAATAAAATGCACATATTACCTAAGTGATAAAATATTATTTTGTAATAAATAAAATGCATATATCATCTACGTGGTAAAATATTATTTGTAATTAAACCAGCTCCTAGATTCCTTGTCTTAAATTTTATGAGTAAGTAAAACTACTTGAATTCTTAACATTCAGACAGTAAAATTACCTGAATTCTTAAAAATTTTGGACAGGCATAAGCTGGTAAAAATGTTACAACTTGTTCATAAACTTTTTCCAAGTCTAAAGACTTATTTGGTTTTACAGTAATAGAAGCCATTCCTGCTTTTCCTTCATGACCTGAAAGAAAAAGTTTGTCATAGAATCAATTTTACAAATAGGTGAACTTTCTAAAAAAAATTCTATTAATTATATGCTAATTCTTACAAATACAGACATTATATCTATTGTAGCAATAACAATGCAACAGTAGCATAAATAAGTGTGTCTTTTCCTAAGTATGTGATTGACTCTCTAGAAATGATTGAGACAAAGGGAAGTGCAGAGTCTATCTTTAGTTGTCTGCACTACAAAAATGAAACAGATGGAAGAGAAAACACCATAAATGACCCATAATTTGCATCCTATCACTATTAAGATACTAAGAGGAAACATTTATTTAAAGGCCATTGTATTTCAGAGAAGTGTCCATGTTGAGCATCAATGCAAAAAATAAAGGGCATATCTTTAAGGTCAGAAACTAGACACTGGTATTTCCATAAGGAATTCCACAGATCCCTGACTGCTTTTCATGCCACCTTTTCCCCAAGGGATCAGAAGCTCCTGCAGCGTTTCTCCAGCACCCAGTGGCTGTCCATGAGAGTAAACATCCTCTTCCGCTGCTCCCCATCCATCCAAACACTCCCACCCCCCAGTGTCCGCTGTACCTACAAACATTAGGTGAAAAATATTGTCATTGGTTAAAAAAAAAAAAAAAAAAAAAAAGGCAGCGAAGGGGAACAGCTTTCCTGTGCTTTCAAGTTGATCACTTTCTTTGCCACTCTCCCCATCATGAGATAATCCTCATATTTTTTATAAAGATAAATAAAGCCAAACAGACTTTAAAATAATTTCTGAAAAAGATTCAACTTAATCGCAAGTCACTACTATTGAATATTTAAATTAGAACACATTCCTATTGAGTCACATGTATAAGCCTCTAATCATAAAGAGAAAAATAAAAGACCATTGAAAAGCTGCAACTATTTCAAGCAGTGAGTCCTTGACCAGAGTTTTCAAGATTTGCTTAGGAATAAACACATACATTAAAACAGAGTCGGTTATGTTTCCCCTGGTGTGATCTTGAAGTTTGCTAGCTTGGTCTGGGGCATTATTTGCCAAGCCCAAACTAAGATTTATTTTAATATATATATAAAAAAATGAAACGCTGAATCAGTAAGATTGTTGCAAAACTTAAGGAAAGTGGCACAACCTATTCTGAGACTCCTTGTAAAACCTGAAATATATTCATACCTGGCACGGCCACACCATACACATTTGCTTCCTGTATGAAATCCAGCATTCCAATAATATCAGCAACCTCTGTGGTTGCAACATTTTCCCCTTTCCATCTAAATTAAAAAAACAAACAGCAAAAAACAAGTTTCAGTTAGTATACCTGTATTTGAAGAAAGAGGTACCCAGCTTTAAGTTTTAATGCTTTGCATTGGGTTCTGTGCAAGAATTTAGTACACAAAAATCATGGCAGTTTTCAAACTGAAAGACATTTCTAAGGAAGAACTTTGTTGATAAGTCAACAAAAGATATCTGCTTTTTAGTTAAAATTACTTTATCTGTGTCTCATTGGTATAAATGGATTACTGTAAAATGTGTTTTTTAAATATGCCATAAAAATAAAATGACAATAAATGCCTCTTTATTTTGTAATATAGTAACAATTAAGAACAAAACATCCCCTACCTAATGATAGAGAAAAAAGTCTGAAAGGAAAACTATGGTTGTTTTGCAGTATACTGACCCCCTGTACCATCTAGGTTGGTTGGCTCTTTCAATGCATGTGAATAAATATTTAATCTTAATTAAAATGATCTGACATAAAGTGAGCTCCTAACATAGTACAAGAAGGTGAGGAAGTAGGAAGCACAATTCATTTATTCATTCAAGCATTTTTGGACTGTCTACTCTCTGTCCTGATTCACTGTCTATAGTCATTCACCAGAAAAGCAAAATAATGTTGTAAGTCTAAAACAATCTTAAGGAATTTAAAATATATATATATAAGAAAGGGAAATTCTGCTGTTTCACTATTTTTTGTCATTAGGTCAAGAATTAAACCATAGTTGACTAAACTGGTTTTCTGTTTTAACTCAGCCATTTAGATTTCACATCAGTCTACTTGATACATATTTTAATAAAAAGAGCTTGCTGATTTGGACCAAACAGATTCATTAAGATAATTATTTTAAAAATGACATTAAAATGCAACTTATGTTTCAATCTAGAAACAGATGGGCAATGAATTTTTCAATGGGGACACATGACTGAGCTAAAACATATCTCTGCCCTGAAGCTACAGAGCCTGTGGTGTGTAACGATTCCACAGAGCCTTGCTCGGAGCAAGGTTCACAATCACACGATGAGCAGTGGGACCGACGCTACTTCATACCTGAAAGTGTCTCCAGTACGGTCCCAAAAATAAAGGAAGTTCTCCTGGTCTTGGACTATTATATCTCCTGTGTTAAAGTAAACATCTCCCTTCTTGAACACATCACGGAGCAATTTCTCTTCTGTTTGCTTCTTATTCCCAGCATAACCAAAGAATGGATTCTTTGCATTCACTCGAGAAACAAGAAGACCAGGTTCCCCTGTGAGAGAAAGGCATTTTTCAGGGATCTGATTAAAACTATTACATACACCATGCAGGTACCTAAATTATGTCTGACCAATACAACTAGTGTATCTTATCTTACTGTCTTCTGAACTTACTTGTATTGTATTTGACATCAATTATTCTGGGTGCCTGCATCTAGCACATCCTGTCACGGAATGCCAAAACACAGATCACTCTGGAAAAATTAACAAAAGGAAACTGAACGTAAAGAAAGGTATAATGAATTTATTTCACATCCTGGGTGGATGGACTAATGGTTACTCTTTTTTTTTTTTTTTTGGATTATGTAGCTTCTAACACTGATAATAATGGCAATTACATAAATAACAACCATAATAATAGCTTTAGTAAGATTATGGTAGTAGCAATATTTATTTCTTGGGCACTTACATTGCAACAAGCCCCAGGGGAATTGCAACTGTCATCTTACTAATTTTTCACAGAAATTCTTTGAAGTTGATCATTCTAATCCCTATTTCACAGAGAAGGAACCAAGACCCAGAAGAGTGAAGTAAGTTACCAAAGTCTAACAGATAGAAGGAAGTGGACCTATAACTCCAATTCAAGACTGTGATTTTGCAACAAGGTTAAATCTCTGATTAATGAGCATGCTGTTGGAAGTTCAAGAAAATGTTTTATTCCTCCAGAATGTTAGTCTGGAAATCCTCACTGGGCAACAGATGAGACATAAAATTTATTAGTTTTACTTATAATTAGATACATTACCTAAAATAATTTTTAATCAGATTTATTCAAATTAATCAAGATATTGCCCAGAAATCAGCAAGGTAAAAAACTAATTCTGAGAGAACAGCAGAAGACAAAGGGGAGCAGCAAGCACTGCCCCACAAGATTTCAGGGCCATTGTTGACTGGCTTTGTCCACCTGGAAGACAGATAACATCCGTGAGAATTTAGATGGGGCTGCATTCCAGCAAACGATGAAGCGATTTATGCCACTTTACCATTCTATTTTTCAACTCGTTGCTCCCACTCCTTCTGGACACTCTGGCTTCCAAGGGCACACATGTCATTGGCCAAAACTAGCCTGTCCTGCTTCTGCAGAGGTCCCTCATTGTCACCGTCACCACTGACACCATCATTACCATCATCATCATTACAATCACTGCCACTGCTACTTATTGAGCACTTTCTGGGTACCAGTCACTATTCTGAGCACTTTCCATATGTGTTCCATCTGATCCTCATCACAAAGCCTGTAACACAGGCCCTCATGTTATCTTCATTTTACGGGTGAAGAAACTGAGGAACAAAAAAGTAACTTGCCAAATATTACACAACTGCCAAGTGTTGAATGTGTGTTTTTTTTTTTTTAAACCAGGTCCATCTGACTCCAAAGTCTCTCCTCCACTGCATATCCCATCAGTCTACATTCCCTAGGTACATTTCAGAATTTCCTAAACTTCTTATACTTCTCTTAAAACTTATGTTCTTTGTTTTCTTCTTCAGGACACAGGAGATGGTTTCTTCCCTGACTAATTATGGCAGATGCTTAAAAAGGCCTGAGTGTATTCTTATCATTCCCTTCAAGGCATAATTTATGCAAGGCACAATGCTTTAATGGAAAAAAAAACAAAACATCAATCTATAACAAGAATGCAATATAGTAAAAGAGATATTTGAAGATAATCTGCTTTTAAAGAAACCCTGAGGTTGCATAAGCAATTCTGACATTCAAGTTCCAATATCAGATATTACTATAATTGTAATAAATAAAACACACAAAAAAGTGATTAAATAAAGCTCTTTGCAATCTCATTAGAAATGGCTTTTCTCTTGGACACTGTCTATAGAGTTGAATTAGGGAAAGATATTTGATAAATGCTCTTAGGCTTGAAGTTCAGATGACAGGGAAATTTGTCTTTTAGTAGATAAGGCTCCCCTGACCCCCAGTAATCCTTCAGCTTCTAGGAAAAAAAAAAAAAAAAAGAAAAGAAAAGAAAAGAAAAGAAAACGGGTTTGTGACCTTTATTTCCATCTTTGAAGTCATCTCTGAAATGTAGTTTAAATATATTCTGACGCAATACAAAGTAATTTTGGCCTGATTTTTTTCAGACTGGATCTCAGAAGAATTCCAAGTGCACTGCTTTGCACTGAATGTTCTAGATTGGTTCTATGCAGCAGCATGTTAATTGGGGCACTTGCTTTTATAAACATTTCTAACCCCAAACCATAAGAAAGTCCAGCTTGGAGGAGGAGGAGGCGGAGTGGGAGGAAGAAGAGAAGGGGAGGGAATAAGCCGGGGGCCAGGCCCTCCACAGGGCTCTGCATACATCATCTCATTTAACTGTCAACACCAACCTCACGAAATAAACATTGTCACCTCTACTTTACATGAGAAGAAAGTGAGACTCACACAGGTTGAGTTGACCTACCCAAAGCCGGAAAGCTTCTACGTGTGAGAGCCCAGATTTAAATTTAAGTCTGCCTCACTCTTCACTATACATAGAACCATAAATTGCTGTTCATTTTTATATTGAGTTTTGGTGATAGAGGACACCAGACATCTGCCACTGTTACAAACTAGAAGTGGCGGATTAAGAAAACCAAAACCACAACAGCAATCATTTTTAAATTTTAGAAGTTACCATCTGAGCGACCCACTTGGGGCCTCTAACATCTAATAATTAAACCATTCTACTTGAGTTAAAATTCCAAATAAGTTGCATTACATATTAGAAATAACCATTCTTTCTTTTCTAAATTCAGTACGTAGGTAGAAATGGAGAAACTGCCCGAGGAGGCATATTCAAATATAAGAATCTTACCTTTTTTCACATGACTGCACCAGCCCTGTTCATTTCTAATCGGTTCATCTTTCTGAAAATCATACTTTATCAAGTCAAAAGTGAAAAATAGCTGCAAAAACAAAATCAAAGGAAAATAAGATTTACTTATTTATCTGTGCAGTGACATCTACTGGCAGTAGGCTTAATGCTCAGTGACGTGAAATACAGAATTAGAATGCAGATTTATTAAAACAAGTAAGTTTGACTGATGAAAAGATAAATATTTGACAATCAAAACTGAAGGTGTTAGTAAACAGTGCTCACATACTGCATTTACTTTTATCTCTTTTATGTTACGTCCTGCCTTACTAATTTTAATCTTGAGTGAGTCCCAGGAAGCAATCCCTGGGCTCAATAACATACTCTACTAACTGTAGGTAAGAGGACCACTTTCTTGCCTTCATTATTTTGCAGTCTTTCAAAACATCTCTTGAAATGGAAAGTTTTAATAGAACGAAAATATAAACTATGTGACTGCAAGGATTTTGCTGTCTATTTTAACCTACCATTCCTTGAAAAGGGATTGGTTAGATGCCTTACAAACACTTATTTTTGACACCTTACTTAGACCTGTTCCCTAGGTCTTCCACCTTAATGTCCTTACACTGACCCTCAGTACTTCTGCACCCTATAGTGGTGTGAGATGGCAAATTTGTTGGAACATCCTCATCACAGAGGCAAACAAGCTAACTGAACATCTCTCCTTGTCCCCTGAGATTTCTAGGTCCCCTGCTCTGGTAATGTCTATATTACCACGTCATTCAGATTCATAGATCCACTAACATGGGACCCGGGGAAAGAACTGCAGATTGGTTCAATCCAACCCCGTCAATTCACACATAAGGAAATTCTTGATCAATTAAGCAAACAATCTTATTAAGCTGAACAAGAACCTAGTAAACTAAAATGGAGGTAATAAAATGAAGTGAGAAAAAACAGTGAGTAAGGACAAATGGAAGAGAGAGAGAGAAAGAAGAGGAAGATGAGGAAGAGGAGAGAAATGAACAAACAGAACAAATAAATGCGAAAAGATGAATGAGACTAATGAGATAAATGTAGCAGTATTATTTATTATCAAACACGAAACAAACATTTCTGGTTTTTAATCTCAGTAAAATCAATGTGCAACTACAATCATAATTCATTGTTTGAATTAAAATATAACTTAGAGCAACCATATTGATCGGGCCCTTCCTGTGTGTCAGACACTCTAAGAGCTTTTAATTTAATCACCCAAACACCTTATGAGGCAGAAATTAATATTATCCTAATTTAAGATGAAGGCCAATGAAAGAAGTAGCAAAACAAAATATACTGCTCTTCTAGATATAAAAATTCTTTATTAAGATGCGAGCTTGCATCTTGCTGGTCTTTGTCTGTAACTGGGATAACAGGATATTGGCCACTTGCCTAATGACTGGTAAGAAGAAAGATTCCAGGAGTTCCAGAACTGCATTTATCATTTTAGCCAAACAAGAACAAGCCCCATTCATTACCTACTCTTCTCTCTCCTGTTTTAACATGCTTTATATTTTGAAATATTTGCCCAGCAACTGGTAACATCAGCTTTTATTTTATTTCCTTTAGATTAATTCAGCAACCATCGGCGTGGGTGAGATTCATCCCACACCAAATCACTCTGTTCAGTGTGCCTGTTGTCGGATATAGGGAACTTCATGGTCAGCAATTGGGCAATTTTATAATCAAATGAAATTTAAATCTATCTCTGCCATCTTCTAGAAGCAGCCTGGATCAGAGCATTGAGTCTCAGCCAGAGAGATTTTTATTCTTTCCCTGCCTTCAAGAGGTCCCACAAGGTTACAAAAATGGCTGTGTTAGGGTAACACAGATAAAAGCATAGATGCCACACTTCTAATATCCCCTAAATGTATATGTACACATACAGGCACGGATGGAGGCAGAGGAACACGTATACACGCTCACAGCACAGCGGCAGGGGGTCCCGCTCACAACAGTCTAGGCAAGCGGACCCCCAGACCGTGCAGCATGCACCTCTGTGGCCGTGCCCGCTGGCCCGCGGAGCTGCCACACGGACCTGTATGCCTCTGCACATTCAGATTTGTAAATTTAGAAGTTGGAAAGGGAACACAAAAATCATTTCCTCCATTAATACAGGAGAAGACTTTGAATCCCGAAGAGAGTGACTTGTCAAAGTCAAAAAAGTCAAGGAGGGGCAGAGCTGGGACTGCAGTCACTCAGCTTGACCTCCTGAGAGGCTGGAGATGGAAGTCAGCCACAGAGGCAGCCAACAAGATTTAAGTGATTGAGCCCCCGAAAGACTCCGGACACCAAGGCGAGGCGAGCTTCCCGAGCCAGCGCTACTCCATGTGCATGGCCACACATCAGCTCTGGGAGAAGGGTGCTGCCCTGGCTCCACAGAAGAGGATAACTAGGAGCCTTGCATTTGGTCCCATCCTGGATTCTACCCTCTTGCTTCTTCCCTTGGCTGATTTTAATCTGTATCCTTTAGATGTAATGAACACAAATATAACAGCTCTTAGTGAGTTTTGTGAGTCCTAGTGAGTATCAAACCTGAAGGTGGTCTTGGGGACTCCCACACTGTGAGTGACGTCAGAGCGAGGGTAGTCCTGTGTGGAGTGTTTCCTAGCCTCACAGCCGGCTAAATTTCCTCGTCCCTAAAAGATGCCTACTTAATGGACAAAGAAGTCCATAAAAATGTGAAGAAAAGGAGCCTTTTTATTAAGCCTCATACTTTACTTTGTATCTATGGTTTTACTACCATGAAAGATGAGAGAATTAGCACTTATACTCCACCCCTCCACCCAATCCCCATTTTTGTTAGTTATAATTATTTTTATATTGTCAGGATGTATACTTCCATCCCATCAATAAACATAATTCAGAGTCGTTCAATCCTCTATAGTTGATGAAATCAAACATTTTAACAAAGGCGATTTTTAACATTCTGCTTTATCTTCAGGTCAACCAGAAAATTTCATTCAGTAAATATAAAGAAGTATTACATTCCTGTAAATACATGGGAATTACATTCTCTGATTTCTTTAAAGTTTGAGAACAACTACTTATTGCCTTTATATTTGAAGAACAACTGTGTCAGAACTAAAATTCTTAGATGAAAACATTACTTTCCCTTTTTTTTTGGCCTTGAGTGTATAGAGTTTGTTTTGAGAGACACCTGAGACATTTCCCAAGTTTACTCTACACTTTGCACATCCTATGCTTTTTCTGCTTTAACATATCCTTCTGACTCTTTAATTTACGTTCAGTAATTTCACCAGAATATATTTTCTGCTGATCGTCTGTTCCTTATTTCCCACCCCACCCTCATGGAACACAATGTACCCTTTTGTTGAAGATTTAAGTCTTTATTTTCATGAAGTTCTCTTCTATTAAGTTTCCAATAATTTTTTTTTCCTGCAGGACCATGAATTAGGCACATGTCAGATCACTGTCTATGTTTTGGAAATTTATCTTTGAAATTTATTTTACATTATTATTTGCTTATTCTTTACACTGTGTTTGTGGGAGCCCTTAATCCCATCAATGATCACAGTCCTGCTCTTTTTAATTCCTTCATTGTGGTTTCTCTCTCTGTAACATTTTCATTTTTCCCTTTTATTTTTTTCTTTGGGTTGAGTATGCCTACTTCCCTTTTGTTGATCTATGTTTTCCTTGCACTTTTCTTTCCTTTAAGCTCTTACTTTTAAAAAGAATATTATTGCAATTTTTTGAACCTATGGGAAATTATTTTTCTAAACATTTCCTGGCCATTTTGGGGGACTTATTATTTTGATTTACATCCACATTTTTTTTTAGCTGCTTTTTATTTAGATTCATTTCTCCCTTTTTTTCAAGTTTCATTTCCTCCATGGATTTCATTTTTGTTCCTTGCCAATTACTATTTCTGGATGTAGAAAAAAAGAAGACAGTCCGCAACTTTTACCTGAATTTGTCTCTCAAATGCATTGTCATGAAATGTGTTATACTGTTTGCTTTGGGGGCATCTTTGGGACATACGTCCCTTCCGTTTCATGCATTTGAATAGTAAGCATAGCACACAAGGAGGACATTTAAGTCACAGGAACTCTCTGTTGCTGCCTCATCTTTTTCTTTCCCTTCTAACATCCTGTCCCCTTTTAGAGCCTGATTTCTCCCTGAGATGGTAAGTGTTAAGCCTACAATGGGTTTAAATTTTATATTTAACAATTTATCAAATCTCCCCACATACCTGTGAAACATTTATTGGTCCAACTTTTTCTGATTACCTTCTATGTAATGAAATAACATGCAAATTAAACAATAAAAGACTAGAATTCATATACTGAGTTTCTTTTTTTCATTTCCAAGCTGAAAAAAAATCCAAAATGAGCTGAAAACCAGAAGTTTTCCAAATAAATTGGAGGCAATCATGACTTCTTGCATTATGGACATAATTAGAGTCTAATAGAGAATTGAAGTCTTAAGAAAATTGTAAGGAAGTCAAGCCAGTAATATAAAATAGAAATCTTCATTGTACTCTTATTGCAGGGTTACTTTGGAACGACTCAACTTCACCTACAGGCTTTAACCTGAATACCAAATTTTTCATGGAACCAGTGCAAGGCATTGAGAAAATTAACTGTAAAGAATGTAAAATTCAGTAATATCAGCACTGACTTTCCTCAAATCAGTTTTGTTCAGAATGTGGATGCATTTCTGAGATGTTAACAAGACCATCAAAATCCCAAAGAATGTATTATAAAAGGAGTTTGCACCTTCTTTACTTTCAAACAGTATAGCCGTTTGTACCAGCTTTGTGTCTATTTCTTTACAAGAATGAAATTTTTATCTACTTTGGTATTCCTCGCTAAGTGTTTCTATTCTCTTCCTTTAACTTATGCTCCTGATCCTTTTCTTCCTTTTATTTTCTTTGAGTTTACTTTCATTTTTTAAATTAACTAATAGAAATGGAGATTTAGCTCACTAATTTTCAGCTATTCTTATCTGAGTCCACAAGTTTTGAAATGTAACATTTTCATTACGATACAGCTCAAATTTATTTTCCTATTTTTATTATGATTTTTTTCATTGGCTCATGGAAATTTAGAGATTTTTATTTCCAGATATATAGGATATAACCTAGCAGTCATTTAGAGCATTTGTTTCTGTCTTAATTAAACGGCTGTCAAAGAACAGTGCCCGTGTATATCCAGTCCTTTGAAATTTGCTGGAATTCCCTAAGTGGCCCTGTAATCCTCGGGAATGTTTCATAAATGCCTGAAAAACTGGATAGTCTGCAGGTTTTAAATGCAGTGTCCTACATATGATCATTAGTTCAAGTAGTTTATTTACTGTATTATTCAAATATGCTATATCATTGAAAAAAATTTATTTTGCTTGTTCTACCAAATACTGAAGGAGCTATAATAAAATACCCTGCTGTGAGCCTGGGTTTGTTTGCTTATGTTCCTTTGAAATTATTACATAAATTTTACTATACAAATCTTGAGACTGTGTTCTTTACTTTCACTTTTACTCTTTAAAAATACTATTTTTGAGTATAAATTCTATTTTGATAATTATTTTCACCAAGCCAGTTGAAGATATCTGTCCACTATCTGCTGTCTTTCACGGCTGCTATTGAGAAATCAGCTATCTTTTACTACTAAGAAGGTGATTTTTTTTTGGATGCTTTTAAAATTTTAGTGATTATCTTGACATAGTTTTTAAAGGAACCATATGTTAGAAGCCTACACATAATTTTAGTGGTGTAAAAATGAAAGGTAAGTAAAGTAGTGGATTGAAAATACTCAAGGAAAATGGAAAGAGTCAAATTAATACACACCAGGACCTACACTTGCTGTTTATACATTGTATACTTAAATTTGAAAACCGAACAAAAGAATTAGGTATCATTATTCCCGTTTTACAGAAGGAAAACATGGGAGATACTTGAGGTTTTCACACTCTCTGACACCACAGTTCACCCAGAGGCCACTATGCTATTTATAAAAGTTCTCAATTTAAAGAAGTGATAACATTCACCATAATTTACAAGCACAAAGTCTAGAGGAGAGGTTAGCTGACCTCTATTTTCGTAAAGAAAATATTGTACATACTTTGTAAAGGAAATTCGTTCTCCCGACTGCTCCAATTTTCCCGGTGTGATTCATGAAATAAATGTTTCCTTCAGTAGCTCCATAAAGCTCACACATCTTAATATTTCCAAATCGGTCTAAAAATTCTCTCCATACATCACTCCGTATGCCATTTCCAATTGCCAAACGCACCCGGTGATCCTTTTCTCCTTCTCTCTGTTAGAAGAAAAGATTTTACTTGTATTTTATTAATTCTAGTTGCCAATTTTTTTCATTACTATTACATATACGGCAGATATCCAGAAGTAAGTTGCATATGTGCAATAATGGACAGGAAATAAAAAAAATATGTAAGTCAGCTGCAGAACTGTGTCTAAAGCTCATGAAACTAACACTGGACCAGAGTAATAAAGCTTTTATTTTCCTGTATCTGGCAAAATAGCTTCCTAAATTCCAGATGACTTACTGAAGCCTTATTTTGGTAAAGATCACATAAGGAAGAGAATATATTTTGGGGAAAAAAGCATTTCTTTAAAAAATTTAACAATGCACTTGAGTTTGTGGTCTCAGCTCCATCCTTTATTACACATATAATTTTGACCCAGAGGCTGAATAAATACTCTGAATACCATTCTGATTCTCAGTTTGCTCATCTGCAAAAACTGATGACCATCCCTATCTCACTTGTACACTGCAGTATACAGTTAAGCCCATTGCTGAGCACATGGGAAACAATAAACTGAGGTCATCTACTCACCATAACATTGGGCTTGCAAATGTTACAACTATTTGTTACTATTATTTTTGAATGTACAATATTCTCATCTTTTAGAATTAAAGGACAAAATAGAACTATGTTTTATTCTGTATTTGATAAGCATGATGTTAATTAACATGAATTATATTCTAATGAAAAAGTAGAACCTCATACCTGTCAGAATGGCTATTATCAAAAAGACAAGAAATAACAAGTGCTAGTGAGGATGTGGAGAAAATGGAACCCTTGTGCACTGCTGGTGGGAATGCAAATTGGCGCAGCCACCATGGAAAACAGTTTAGAGGCTCCTCAAGAAGTTAAAACTAGAACTATTATATGATCCAGTAATTCCACTCCTGGATAGTTATCTGAAGAAAACAGAAACACTAATTCTAAAAGATACACACACCCCATTTTTCACTGCAGCATTATTTACAGTAGCCAAGATATGGAAGCAACATAAATGTCCATCAATAGATGAATGAATAAAGAAAAGGTAGTATATATACATAATGCAATATTATTCATCCATAAAAAGAATGAAATCTTGCCTTTAGTGACACCATGCTTAGACCCTAAGGGCATTTTGCTAAGTGAAATAAGTCAGAAAAAGACAAATACTATATGATCTCACTTATATGTGGCATCTAAAAAAAAAAAAACCAACAACAAGAAAAACCCCAACCCTGAACACAGAACATATTGGTGGTTACCAGGGACAGGGTGGGGAATAGCCAAAAATGGGTGAAAAGGGTCATGAGGTACAAACTCCCAGTTACATAATAAATAAGTCATGAGGATATAACATACAGCGTGGTGACTATGATCAACAATGCTGTACTGCATATTTGAAAGTTGTTAAGAGAGTAGAGTTGGCCCTCGAATAACCATAGGAATCAGGGGCAAGGACCCTCCACACAGCAGAAAATCTGTCTATAACTTACAGTTGACCCTCAGTATACCAAGTTCCACATCTGCGATTCAAAGAAGTATAGATCATGTAGTACTGTGATATTCACTATTAAAAAAAAATTTGTGTATAAGTGCATCCAAGCAGTTCAAACTTGTGTTCTTCAAGGGTCAACTGAAAATCTTAAAAATTCTCATCACAAGAAATCAAAGAAAATTTGCAGCTATGAATGGTGATGGTTATTAATTAGACTTATTTTGGTGATTAATTTGTAATATATACCAATATTGAATCACTATGTTGTACACCTGAAACTAATATAGTATTTTATGTCATTATACTTCAATAAAAATTAGAGTAAGACTATATTATCAGCTCAGTCATGGTAAACCATGATTCCCTCTGAAGTACTTCCATCCTTACAAAAGTAATACAAAATAACAAGAAACAATAATAAATCAGCAATTACAATAGAGAAATCAATGCCCCTGATGTTAACAATTAGAAACAATCCAATACACACATTCTTTATCTCTACTCCATCTCAGTCTTAAAGGAAAGATTTTAATCTATTAACTCGCAAAAACAAAAAGAATGGGAATGAAAGGTGATTTTGGAATCCGAACAGCGTCTAGACAAAGAGGCATGTGACTAAGCAGAGTGGATAATTCCGAATATTAAGCCTGCAGTTGGGAGCACAACACCTGCTCCTGAGAGTATCAAGGAAGCATCAAAAGAATGAGGAAGGCAGAAGGCTTGGTTGGAAATTGGTTTAAGAAGCAGTGGCACCCCTAATACACACAATGCACGTGGGGGTTTCTGCCTTCTCAACACATTGGCCAAATACTGGAGACTCACTCTCTGGGGAAGTCCAACCAGACACCATTTCGGGTTGAAGAATCTACTGAAAACAGAAGAGTTAAAGGAAAGTCTGAATACTAAATGGTGAGACCTCAGAGCCAAAGTAATCTTTAGAGGAAGAAATGAGAATATTGTTCACCTTTGGTAGGACAATGACTGATTCTGGATGATATCCAGGAGGAATATTTTTTCTAAATAAATAAAATTGATTAAAAACACTTGAAGTACTGTTAAGTCATACTGAGAAATTTCAGCTATGATAGAGTGTTTGAGGTGAATTAGTCACAGGCATTTAGAAAGCAAAATTTTAAAAAGTCAATTGTTACCATGAATAAAATGTTAAACACAGCTATTATATTTTGAATACATTCTGTGTCAGCTATGAATAAAATGTATATGCTATAATTTTGATAATTGAAAAATTGATTATCAACATATTTTTAAATGATCATAATTATACTTGTGCCGCAGAGGAAACAAGAAATAAATATATGTGAATATATAAGTAGGAAGCCAGGTGGATGACAGTGAAAACTGAAAAATGAAGAAACACTAACATACGTATTTTAATGAGAAGTATGTAAGTAAATAATAACCTGAAATATCTTAAAATAATTAAAGATGCTGACCCCTAGAGACCAAGTATTGATAGAGGTGTGTGGGGGGGGGTAATGTTTATTTTGAGAGCACCATTTGATTTTTTTTAAACTATAAAGGTACTAAGTTAATAAAATAAAAATGAATTTAAAAAATAAAATAAGAGACAGTCAAGACTGTGGATACATTGGAATTAACACTCTGACTTGCTGTCTTCCTTAGGCCCACAGCAATGGGGTTCAAGGTAAATATCTCACAGAAGGAAGAAGAAACTTACTCAACCAGAGTAGCTCCTTCCAAGACAAAGGATTCTTTTCTACCACTAAATATAACCCTGAGCAGTTTTGTCCGGGTTCCCATCTCCTATGAGCATGTCCAGTACTGCCTGTCTGGCACGCAACTGGCTCCTGGATTTTCCACTGCCATTTCCCTATGTAAAACAACAGCACTACAAATCTTAGGGTTTACCCTGCTTGAACAGAGAACAGTCTTTTATATGGCATGACTCTTGGATACTTCTCAGGTCAGAGATGAGTTTTAGCAAGTATCATTATTTATAAAATGTGCTGGCATACTCTGGAAAACCAAGACGGTGGTTTACAAATCAAATTCCAGAGGCTTTAACCTGTGTGGGCTATAGCTATAAAAGCTTACTACATAAGAATAAATATTCATCCAAAAATGATTCAACTAGTATAGAAAATAAAATTATCACAACTAGGATGGGGCTTTTACCTAGAAACATCAAATCCATTTATATAACTCTCAAGGTATCTTTATTCTGTTTTCCTCTCGAAAAAAAAAATAACCTAAAAGATCATGCTTTGAGAGTATGAGGAAAGATCAGCTGATTCATTATTCAGCATGTGGGGGAAAAGAGAATGTGTAGTTCTTCTGATGTTGGAATGCATGCACATCATAGAAACTTTGGAAAATACAAAAAAAAAAAAAAAAAGAAATAAAAATAATCTCTAATCCTGCTACATCAACATTATTATTTTATATATTCATACACACAAGAAGAGTAATAATCACACTCTGTGTAGAGCTATGTATTTTATTTTATAAACACTGTTCTAGGCTCTTAGATCCTATATTTCAAAAACACGAATTTACCTATTTTTATAATTATCAGATCATTATAACACTATTTACCAGTATCTATTTTTAGATAGCCACATTATTTTCAAATATTTACCCTTATAAGTAATACTAAGTGAATATCTTGTCTATAAATTTTTGCATCACATTAGCATGTGTTCCTGGAAGAAGCTAATAGTTGTAAATTTTTTTAGGACTTTGTTACCAAATTGTTGTATACAAAGGGCATCCTATTTACATCATATCTCCTCAATACACTAGAACTAAAGAATTTTGTTTAATTAAAAACTTCACTTATTTGATAAGCAATGTATTTTTATGTATTTACTTTGTTTTTCTTTGATTTTAGGCAAGTTGAATGCTTGTAATATGATGTATCAATAAGTTAACACTATTTTAATAGTATTTGTTTTAATTGATTTTTGTTTTTAATATTTTTATTCAGTGTGTTTATTTTTATAATTAACTATATTATTCCTTTCTCTTCTTAACATTTCTACCTATGACTAAAAATCTCCTTTTGCATCCCATAGCCAAAAAAATTGACAGATTATTTTGTTGTTTTCTTCTTTACATTTAACTACTATATTCCTCTAGAATTAACTCTGTGAGAAAGGCATAACTTTTAAAATTTCATATAATAATTTGTCTCATTTATGGCTAATTTAGACTTCATGAAAGCTTAATTTTATTTATTTACTTATTTGTTGGGGGGAGATAATTAGGTTTGTTTACTTATTTATTTACTTTTTAATGGAGGGACTGGAGATCGAATCCAGGACCTCGTGCATGCAAGGCATGCACACTACCACTGAGCTACGCCCTCCCTGAAAGCTTTAATTTTAAATTTATTCATCTGTACTTATCCAAAGACTTACAAATAGAAGGTCCTAAAATTTTACAAACATCTTTAAGCTAATTCAGTAAGCACATGTACACAAATTACTTTTAAACAATTCTCTAAAATCTTCCTTTAAAAGATAACTGAGAATCCAAACACAAGCACTCCTAAAAGAATAAAATATGAATGATACAATTGACATAAGGGATATAAAGGGATATTTTACAGTTTACTGAGATATAATCTATGATTAAAATTATGCGCATGGAAATATATACATATGAAAATCATATTACTTCTTTCTATAATATTAATATAAAAATTATATAAAGTTTTGCAACAAAATCAAAAGATAATCAAAAGTTAGTTTTGTCATACACACACATACATATGCATATACATATATGGGGAAAGAGACAGAGAAAATTAATTAATTAGCTAATTAAAAGCTTTAAAAACTAGTTTTCACAGGAATGGAAATTTTACCTAATATATATATAAAATACACAGTAAGATATTATCATAAGGTTTAATCAAGGATTAGTAAACTATAGCCCGCAGGGTACAAATCCAGCCTAGTTTCTGTTTTTGTAAATAAAGCTTTATTAGAACACTGTCAACCCACTTAAATGAATTGTTTATCGTCGCTTTTGCAATACAGTGGCAGAATTAAGTAGCTGTGACAGAGACAGTATGATCCACAAAGCCTGATATGTACTAAAGTGGTGCTTTACAGAAAATCCTTGCTGATCTCTGCCCTAAATTATAAATAAAGTCTAAAAGGCAACAGCTTCTTCACATTAACACACATTATGCACCACCTGGTTAGCTGGAGAACGCACCAGTGCTACAAATACTGGTTCATTAAATTTCCTCATTCAGATTCTCACGTAAGGTCATTTTATGTTTCTTTCTTAAGAAGGGCTTCATTTCACAGGAAATAACTGGGATTTGGTTTTACTTATTAAGCAGGTGAAGAGCTGCTTCTGCACATTGATCATATTGGTAGGTGGGCAAAATATTGGTCAGATGAATCTTTGTAAAAAGGCTACCCAGCTATTGATGTGAAGCTCTTTTGGTGACCCTGAAAGAACGGAAGCCAAGGGAGGGCATCAGGCAGAGCCCAAAGAATTGACAATATTAACCAGGCACCAACCGGCACGGCAGACGGGGAGACTGGCAGGAGTCAAGGACAGCAGCCGAAGTGGTCCAGATGAAAGGTGATATGAGGGGGGAACCAGCTTATGGTCAGAGTACCAGAAAAGGAGGATCAGCAGAAAGACAAACATGAGGAAGAAAAGATCATCACAATTGGCAAAAGGAGCCTTAAAAAGTAACCCTGGAAAAAATGGGAATTGGGAGTAGGGTCTGAGGTTACTAGTTACATGTATGTCCATTTTGAAGTTCTTGTGAGCCAAGCAGTGTTTCATCCAAATACAACAAAATCTCCCTAATGCCCACCTACTTTAAAATCTCCTCTTGGTCTGTAAGTCCCCTCAAAAATTCTTTATAACAAATTCTTATTCCTTTTCATTCTTTCTGACTTTTGAGGTTACTACCTATATGTCACTGGACATCTAAGCTGTGTTGGGAATGGAATGAAGAGAGTAGGCATAAATACAGGTACCAGTAAATGAATGAATGAGTATATAACATCTACACACAGAGAAACACACAGAGTGGCAGAGACTAAAGAACAGAGAGAGACAAAGAGATGGAGAGTCAGAGAGAGCAGGAGAGACAGCAGGAAAGAGTGAAAGTGAAAGGAAGTGAGAGAGAACAGGAACAAAACAGAGAAACGGACAGAGTGAAACAGATGCACATAAACAGAGTGACATACGCAGCAGCTGAGAAGGACCCCCATGTGAGAGAAACACGGAGTTACTCAGAGATGCCGAAACTCACACACACTTAACGTAAGGATGCAAAGTGAGACCCGTTCACAGAGACAGAGATCCACATCACACACTGAGAGTGAGATACAGAGACAAAGATGCAGGCACAGAGATTCTCTCTACCCACTCCCCGCAGACACACACACACACACACACACACACACACACACAGAAAGAAAGGCAGAAAGAAAGAAAGAAGGAAAGGAAGGAAGGGAGGGAGGGATAAACTAAACACAGATACACATGGAGACACATGAACATGGACACCCAGCTGCAGAGACAATGGCACTGAGATACACAGAAAGAGACACATGCAAATAAGCAGAACCAAAACCAAGGCAGAGAGAGACTGAGAAATCCAGAGTGCGGGACGGGAACCAAAAACACATTTTCAGTCAAATCAGGAGAAGCAACGGAGTGAATATGCTCTCGCCCCTATGTCCACATTGCAGTATTATCTCATTTTAATCAGGAAGGAAGGTGGGGGGGGGGAGAAAATCAGCTTGCAAACCCTCAGAAGTTCCTGCTGTATTTCGCCAAGCACGCTTTCAGTAACGCGAAGCAATCAAAACCTGCGTGTCCACCTGCACACACACACAGAGTAAGCCATTTCACAGTACACAGAAAGGACTTGTTTCATCCTCAGCCTTTCAAAATCCTGTTTGAAATTTAAGAGCGAATGTGCTGAATGAGTCAGAGCTTTTACTGTGGAGATCCTAGGGTCACGGATCTCAGGAGACCGACTTCCCTCTGGCTTTCTGCGCCACGTATCAAAATGATGCGCTTATACCAGTGAAGGAGCCACGTGAATTTATTTGCACCAAAGCTCTCGTTCCTTCAGAACGTCCTTTGGGAGCTGCTTCCCAACAGTGTCTGTTGAGTTGCTATATTCAAGGCAGTGAACTATAGTTACCTCCTACCCAGGCACAGATTTATTTGTTCATTTGCTGAAACAGGCAGGTCTCTAACAATGCTCCTTACAAACAAAGCCTCTTTCTTCCAGAACATGTGCTTAATCCTACTCAGAGAATCTATAACATACCCGGGCTGAATAGCCTCTTTAATGCCTGTGAAAAGTGAAACTCTGGAAGCTCTGCTTCAGTACAGGTAATTCTGTATCAACCTTGATTTCTCAGGAAACAGACTGGCTGCTGATAGATGGAGAGACAAAAAAGAAACATCAATTCAAAGTGAAAACAAAGAGGCAAATCATTTCTGCCTTCAGGGCTGGATAACTCGCTGCTTAATGCACCAAAATATGGTCTAATTCCTGGAGGATCATCCAAACTATATAATAACACAAGCTAGGGATTATGATTCTTCCATCCTGACTCTATTTAGCCATAGACCTCTTCTTCCGAAAATCCACTGATAATTACACATGCACGTGTATCACACCCACACACCCCCTGTGATAAGAAGAAACACTACACATCCCAACAGTTTGCCTCCTTCACAGACACTTCAATATAATACACTGGAAAAATACAGGGAGCCAGCCCAGCGGGTATCACAGAAGAGAGACAAAGTAACCTGAACTGCAAACAGGATACCAGAGAATTGTGAGACAGGAAAAGAGGCACAAAATTGCAGAGTTGTATACCGAAGCAGGAAAGGAATGATGGGGGAGAGGGCGGGGGACTCTTGAGAAAGGACCTGAGAGGACTTAAAAGGAGAGGCCTGTGAGGCTAGGACAGTGCGGACTCCGCTACGCCTAGAAGTCTTCATCGAGTTGCCTTTCCAGTCTGGGTCGGGGCAGGCCACGGTTTCAGATGTGACGGTCACCAGTTCAGCAAACCATTTTAAGTCATAAATAGCAGCTAGGAGAGACCTCTGTGATCTCAAATGTTACTGCAGAAAGCAACCACATCGTGAGCTTATTTCAAACTCATTTCTTGGTTGTAACAGTAATGTAAACAGGATTACCATTTTCAGACCACTTACTTTGCAAGGGTGATCTCTACCCTGGCAGCTCTGGGCAGAGCCGGAAGTGGGAGGAGAGTGATGCTTCAGATCAGAGACACTGTGCCTTGCAGAGAAAGACCAGCTCCAAGTGTCTGCAAAACTTGGCTTTAACCCAAATGACTCTGTTAATCAACCTAAAAAAAATGCTGTGCAGACATAAAAGGGTGTTGATCTTCTCTGAAAACCCAGGAAAAGGGTCACCTGGGCCACAACTAGCACGAGTCACTCATTAATCTTCTGGAAAGTGCAGCAGACCATTAGCAAGAGACTTTCTGCTTGAGCTGGGGGCAGCAATGGCCTGACACCCTCCAAGTCACGAGGCCAACTTCGATTCATCCAGACTCTTTCATGGGACTCTGTCCTCTCCAGGAACTCTGACTTTCTGATTGAAACTGAGCTTCCCTTGCAGGTCTGGGACTAGGGGAAGACAGTGCTGGTCATGAACATGTAAGTACCCCAGCAACCGGTCTCATTACATCTGTTGTCTTATTTTTTTAAAAATAATTCAACAAATTTTTATTGAGCATCTCTGTGTTAGGCAGCATTCTTAGTACTGAGGATATAACTTTAGATAAAAAGATAAACTCTCTGCTTTCCTGGAACTATATAATCATCAGGAGTGAGGGAGATTGAAAGAGAATAAAGAAAAAAATTATCTATAAAATATGGAATGGAGTAATAAGTCCTAAGAAGGAAACAAAGCAGTGAAAGGAGACTAGGAGACAAACACTGTCATGAGTCTAACTCCATTCTCGATGTTTGACAGCTGACAGCTTTCAAGCCCCACCCCCGACTCCCCTTTCTTTCTCTGCCCTGTATCTGGGTAAGCTACTGAGAAGGCCCAGTGCTCCTTCCTCTGGCACCAACAGGAAATTCAAAGCACACTAGCAGCTCCGTGTGCACAAGACCCCTCACTTCAGTGCCACCCCCTTACCACAATAAAAGCTGAACCAGTCTCTTTCCCTGCTCTCGTAAGCCATTTTTGGACCTGCCTGGGACCCTGCCCTGTTCTCCCCAGAAAGCCTCATTATGTGAGTAAATAACTTGTTCAGATTCTCCTGATGCACGTGTGGCATCATCAGTCTCAACATCTGAGCTGAGACAGGAAGGGGGCAGGGCACAGCCATCCAAGGAATGCCACAGCAGTTAACACCAGAATGGTGAAAGATTCAACCCCCAGTAGGCCTTGAGGCTCAGGATGATGAGAGATTTAACTTCTAGCAGATCTTGAGCTTCATTATACGCCCACTGTAATATACTAACATGGTGAATAACACGCCCACAGGCGCCATGGCAATCCCAACACTAGCCACAAAAGGTCAAAGAGTGGGAAATGGCCAACTTCCTGGGAATCCCAGCCCTTTCCCCAGGCTACTTAGACTGGTCCTTCCACTTATTAGCATATGAAGCCACCGAGCCCATAAAACCCAGCAACGTGGCGCCTCGAGGGCGCCCCTCTCTCTCCCTCTTCGGAGACGTCCAGCACTCTGTCTATGGAGTGTGTACCTACTTTTAATCTGAGCACCCAACCCCCACACCTCGTGGCCTTTCTCTTGCCTTTCAATGTAGCTCTCTGAATAAATCTACCTTCACTCAACTGTGGCTCACTCTTGAATTCTTTCCTGCGCCAAGCGAAGGACCCACACTTAGCGGGGCATGTCCCAGGGGCTCAACCAAGACCTGGGACACAGCCTTCTCATGCCCCACATCCTAACATACCACACTTATAGTAACAACAGTATATAACCCAACAGGAAACAGGCCTAATATTTTCAGAGTTTCTGATTTTATATTTTTATTTCTAATTTCTGTGGTGCCAAGTTTATCATAAAATTGTTAATATGTTAATATTATTACAGTTTTATTTTAAAGTCATCATGATCTAAATTGACTTTTGCAATCAATGTCATGTGAGATTTATTAGCCAATTATGAGATTTATTAGCCAATTATTTTTTAACACCACAAAAATTACTCCAATTTTACAATGAAATTTGTGGAAAACATTACCACGTTCCATTTGAAAATAAAATACTTTCATTTGTAGTGGGCTCCCCAGTTTACAGTTTTTCACACATATCTCATAACTGGATGGTGAGAATCAAGGGTCAAATTAGAAGAAGTACAGATTGTTACCTCTTTTTATATAAAGACCAGAACTATAGCTCAAAGATAAGGGACCAGCAGAAATTCACACAGCAAGAGCTTGAAATCGAGCCTGCGTCTTTTGATTCCACAGCCAATACACTACCTGAGGACTTTTCACATAAAGCTACATGTGGTGGGAAATTTGACAAACAAGGGATGTGCGTATTCTAAATGGGAATGGCAGCGTGAAAAGTATAAGCAGATAGACAGAAAAAGATGTGTATATTTTACATGTACCACTCCCCATGAAATTTGAATCATTAAGCATTAAAATTTTATCACTTATTAAAAGCCTTTAATATACACACAGTTCTAAAACTTTCCAGACATTAATTCCCTCCTAATTCTACTAACATTTAGGTTGTTAATAACTATTTCTTATCTTAGTCCCTCATTTTTTCTATATTTGTAGTTTCTAAGCAAAAACAAAGGTTCTGCTTCGTTGTCAACTTTTCTAAATGCTTTCATATCTAATATCAGTATAGTAAACACACCTTGATTTATTTAAGAAAATAAAGGTTCTAAAAGACAGCTGATTTTCTCAACCGTGTAATAATATGTTTCAAATATTTAGAGAAAAGAAAGAATAAAAAAAGTATAAATATCTTAAACAACTAGGTCTTAGACACAAAATGAATTGTTCTGAGTGCTGCAGAGAAGACAATGGTGATGGAACTAAATCAGAACATCAAAATAACAATTAAAACTCACATTAATTTAAAAACATGATTCCTTAGAGGTCTCTAAGTATGATGAGAAAAGTTTCCAAAGCTTAATGCTTTGAGAAACTGTATCTTTCACAAGATGTGGAATGGAGAAAACATAATGACAAAACACTTGAAATTACATAGAAACTAAGAAAACAAAAACATGTTCAATAGAACCTTTTTAATATACCCACTTTCAACAGGAAAAAAATAAATAAATAGTAATGTACTGAATTTGGGACAAGTAATGCCAATGCCCTTAGCCTGTTTTCAGACCCATTTAAAACATAACTAGTAAAATAAATACATAAGCTTCGGAGATCTAGGGTAAGTCAGCATCATTCAGTCTCCCCTGCTGGAAATTTTATTCTCTGGAACCACTGCATTGTTCTTCCCAACCACTCAGTCTAACTGGCAATGCCCCACTCCCACCACTCACAGGTCTCCATCACTTCAACTGGTGTTTTTTGTTTTTGTTTTTTTTATTCAAAATACCTGTCATTATCTGTAATCACTTTTCTGCACATGTTTGCTGGTGTATTTCCTCTCTCCTCAAACCAGAGTGGAAGTTACACGAGAAAAGGGGTTTTGTTTGTCTTGTGTGCCCCTGTATACCCACACCTACAATTTTACTTATATGAATGAACGACCGTCGCATATGATCCTATTCCCAGATAAATCCCTAGGTATGGTAGTTATTTAAATCAGATTAAATCCTGCAGCAGGATCCCCTAGAGGATCACTGATGTCTAGAGTTTAACCACATTCCTCACTGACTCATATTAAGTGCAGAATTAATATTAAGAAAATAGAGAACTAGACCCAATGAGAAAACGTATGATGGTCTTCAGTCAGGTAGAATATCTGGACGATTAGAGAGTGGGGGAAGAGCTGCTTTCCTAGCCGCAGAGGAAAAGGATAATTACCCCAACTCTATGAGCAATGGGAGCCAGTACCTTGGCTTTTTAAAAAAAAAAAAAAAGAACTGTGCTGCTGCCAGCAGTTTGAGGCACATCCAATGTTTATGCCAAGGGAATTTTTGTAACTGGAATTTTTAAAAAGAGAAAAAAGATGGGTTTGGGTGGGGGCTGGATAAGTGCTTCCAGCCACGGAAAGTCAACCCTAGGACGTTTTTATGCAACTACATATAAACACTCAATTCAGACTGTGCCTTCTGCCTGCAGGTAAGTCTCCTTTGGACTATGTTACTCACCCTGAGATTGCCAACAAATCTGAATACATTTAGAGAATATGTGGTTTTGCTTTCTTTAAAAGATTTATATGAAATAAATGTCAATAGGGCTTTAAGCCATGTCTTATGAGACATGCAATTCTAGTTTTTTGGAGGTGTGGACCATGTCACTTGTTGGCTCTGTGACCCTACGTGAACCCACTGCTATGCCGGCTGCACAGATGCTGCCACTTCCTCTGAGGGGAAGATCACTGACAGGGATGAATACTGGACAGCAAAAAAGCAAGGTCCCCTCGAAGGAGTAAGATGTCATCACAAAATAACATTCTCTTCTTCCCCGTCTTTAATGCCAAGGACCTGCTGGTACTTCTTCTGTGAGAAATCAAGAGGGGGTTAGGTAACAGTGCATCTCGGCTCAAAAGAAACATTACATTTTCTTTTGGGCAAAACTATATTTATTTCCCTTTCTCCTCCTCAACTTGTCTTCAGGTAAATGCTTAGAGATTATTTCATGAATAGTAGTCTTTCTTCAAAGAACTTTAGTTAAGAATTAAAATACTTAATCAACTAAAAGCAATCAGGAACTCGACTTTCAATTCTCAGTTCTCTCAAATCCTCTGCAACTAGTGTGTTGTCCAAATGTGAGTGCATTACAAATTCGGAGAGGTGAAAAGAATACTTCATTTCATTAAAAAAAAAAAAAAAGGAAAACACACCTTGAACAAAAATTTGTAGCAAATATGACAAACTATTAATCCCTTTATGATATGAAATGATAGCTCAAATGAATAAGAATACATTATGTGTCAAAGAGAAAAATGAGTAAAAAATCAGAAGAAATACTTTAAAAGGGAAATACACTAGAAAACGATCCCACTTTGCCAGTCATCTTAATAAAGAAATTAAAAATATGTTTGTTTCTACTCTACAGAATTATAGATAAACTAAATAATGTTTCCCATTTAAAAAAAAAAAAGACTTTTTTGTTCAAACAGAGTATTACTGAGAAGGCCAAACAAGTTGGGTTTCATGTACCAGATTTGAAAGGGTGGACTATTCTCCCTGTTCTCCATCCTTCATGGACTTTTGAAGAAACTTAAAGGAGTGTCCAGTTCTCTATGAGGCACATTGGAAGTCCACTATTTTAACACCACTCAGTACCAATAAGCTACGGTGCAATGGGCACCCCCCCCCCACATGGTCAGCGAGGTTCTAAATCACATCAGCCACTTCGAACAGCAAGCTGGAAACACGCCATACAAATCAGCAAAACAGCTATATCCTTTGATTACCTTCACTTCTGAGAACGTAGACTGGCTATCTTGCCTGAAGATACTAATTACAGCATCCTTTAAGATGGTAAAACTTTAGAAAAAAAAATTAATGCATGCATCCAACTATTCAATCAGTATTGACAGAGCAAATGACCTTGCAAAAACCAATGTTGCTATTAAAGAGAGGAGATAGGAAGGCTGGGGGCCTGGTTTAAACGGCCATGAAGTTCATGAGGTAGTGTTTACTATGTCCTTTACTGGAAGAGGCTTTCATTTTACTGGAGGGCATTAAATCCTTAAATTAACCTAGCTGAGATATCACATTACCAAAGAATACAATGAAAACTAGAAGAGAAAATATGTCAGTTCGTGGCATTACAATGATTCTACTGGGAATCTTTAGGTAAGACTGCAAACCTGATATTGGCAGTCTCCTGGAAGAGAATAAAGGCCAAAAGATCTAAAACATGTCTCTGGGACTTCCTGTCTTAGCTATAGATTGAAGGACTCTATGGCTGTTTGAAGCATGCCTGGCTCAAAAAAGAGTAAGGGTGGTTCCTGCCACAAGGAGGTGGGTCAGGAGCCAAATGGGAGGTCTCTCCATGGTAAACTCCAAGCTTAAATTTACAAGCATTGGGTAAATAAGATCACCCAATTTCATGCTCTTCTCTGTGTTATCGCTCCTGTGTAACTCCACGTCTTTAGTAAAGTCTTATTTAAATGCCTCCAGCCTAGTCACAGCTGTGCTGTGGGTAATGTTCACATCTGAGCCGCCAGAGAAGATAATCCAGCCCACCGTCCACGCCTTAAGCGGATGTGATGATCGCTCAGGTGATGACTGAGAGACGCCTAGCCTGGGAAAGTGTCTCTCAAAGGCCAGGGCAGGTTATCAGTCTCCGCTGCCCCGCCCCACAGAGGCAGGCACCCTCTACCACCACCCCTCAAGGGGCTGGTGTTGATTTGATTACAGAAGGAGGCCCTTCTTTGTAACCTCGAGAATGTTTTAAAATCAGACAGTTAAAAAATAAGCACCTAGAAACACAAATGAGACAAGGACAAGAAAAATTACTTGTGAGGACAAAAAAGCAAACTAACAAAGACAAACGTAAGGCTGAGGCAACTCTCTCCGCCTGTCTGTTTGCAGAAGAGGGTGATTTATCAGAAGAATGTGGAAATGGTGGCTCTCGGTGGAGAGGCAAGTGCAAATCAAAGCTAAATTTCTTTTCAAATTTACAGCAGAATCAAACAAAAAAGATATTCTAAAGTCATCACTGATTCAAAAGAGAAAAACAGAAAAACAAGTATAATCAATGTCATAAGTTTCTGTGTGTTCTTTTGAAAGAACAGTATTTTTCAAGATGATCTAATTCATCCTTGGAATTACTGCTTTCTGTAAACAGAAAATAATTTCTTAATCAGATGGATGCTGTGTTTACAGAAATTGTGATCAGTCTAAACCTGAAGTGGACTGGATTGCAGTTCTGTTTTATCCTGTCACAATATAAAGCACTTTAGCACATTCCTAGATAGCTCTCCTTTTATTTTCTTGGACTTATTTTATATTCATTGTATCTTGGGGTATTGCATATATCTTTGTGAGTCAGCTAAACTATGTCCTGGAAGAAGACGGAGTATAAACAAAATTACTTATTCTCTTGATAACTTTTTCTTTCTGAAATGACTTTCTTCCCGATAACGATTGCTCTTACCTTAGGTTGTTTGCAAAGGTAGCGACAAAGTTCTCCAATGTACTGAAACACAGTCACATTATACTTTTTGCAGTCGTTCCAAAACTGGCTGGCTGAGAATTTCTTCTTTAACACACAAGTAGCACCTACAAGAAAAGGCATAAAAAGGCACTGGGGGAAAAAACTTCAAGGGCAGAATTAACATAAAACACAAATAATGTTGCTCTGGCTAGAGCACTTTTGCTCACTTTCAAGGCTTTTATAATCCATCAGGGGCCATTTATATTAAGCTCATTTGAAAGCATTAATCTTACAGTCCAATAAATCTTTTAAAAATATTCATGTTTTAATTCCACATTTTGACTGCAGATATCTATTTTTTTGCAGTTCATGGGATGAAAGAAGCAGTCAAAATAATTAGGAGAGGTGCAAGTATTAGAGCATGAATACAGATAAGGCTCATCCTTCTTCACAGAGACCAAGAATATTCACTTACTTTTGACCTTGAATATATACACAGTATTTATTTTCAAAACCTTAAAGCAGCCTCAATATATATTGAGGCTGAGAGTTAGTATGGTAGAATTAGTAAGATGGCACCAACAAAAAGGTTCATTGATGACGCAGAACCTGATTTTAACAAACTAATTTTAATAACAATGTAAGCCACATGAATATGTTCCAAGGAAAATGACAATGTCGTGACCTCATCTTTATTTATTGTGGACATTGATCATATCCTAAGTACACTATTCTATAAAAGTACTTCATAGTATTTTAGACATATATAAATAATGGTGAATGATACCTATTTACATATTATTTCTGGGCTAGCTAGTGAAAAACACATAATCCCAGCATATTTATGAATGGAATCTACTGTGTCACCAGCTCTACCAACTGACTTACTGGGTGTCTAGGGTACAGTTTGCAGAGATAGCCTCAACGATTCCTTCTATGTACTTACCTTTGCAATGTGAATCTGCCACTCCTACCTTCAAGAGGTGGGGTCTATCTCCTCACTCCTCAAATCTTGAATCTGGACTGGCTTATGACTTGCTTAGATCACCAAAATGCAGATGAAATGGTCTCTATGACTTCTGAGGCATTAAGAGCTAGGCAGCTTCCACGTCCACCCTCTTGGAAGGCTCCCACCACTGTTTAAGGAGGTGACAGTTGACCACCGAAGGGTGAGCAACCACGTGGAGAGGGAAGCCCTGTCAACAGTCAGCTCCAATCACACAGCCAAATTCCCAGGTCACTGCTCTTTCCACTTCGGGACTATACTGGAGTATGTCATGCAATTGTGTCCTTTTAATAAATATTATTTTATAATTATATGGAAGGCACACAATCACTCAGAACTCTACTAACAGTTTCAAACTTTAATGAACACAAGTTCTAATTATTGGGCATTTTGAAAACTTACGTAATAGAAAATAAAAGCTTACCTAACTCAACACATCCACCAATCCCCAGGAGAGATCCGGCACTATGATACAATGGAAGAGTTATATAAACGATGTCATCAGAAGTACAACCGAAAGCCCACAGTCCAGCAGAACCCATCACAGACTGCAGCTGACAGATCACAGCTGCTTTTGGTAGACCTGGATAAAAAGAAAGAAGAAAAAATGGAATCGAAAGCAAGTGCATGCTGCTATCACCTACAGCAGCAACTGAGACAAAAAGCATCACAGTATTCTACGTGCTTCGTAAAAGGCGGCATGCACATGTCAGCTATGGCTGTAATTAACCTCTAGAATCTCACATTTACAAAGAAGGATCAAAACCATAAAATCACATAGAGTTTTAGATACTATAAGCTTCAAAGAGCCGTATCTGCTATAAAAAATGCCAAAAACCCTAACTAAAATTCATTTACTATTTTTTTCCAAAAGAAGTCTCTCTGGCTTTTCCTGATAGCTTGGCATCTCAGAACCTGGAAGAGTTCACTGCCTTCCACAGGCGTAGAGAAGCTCTCCAAAATTTCTCATCAAAGCCATGGATAAAGATTTTGAGTGAGACTAGCATCCCTGATTCTCAGAGCAGCATGGCTGCTCTGCCTTGGCTTAAACAACCTTTCCCAGTGATTCTGTCGGACCTAACCAAGTTCAAAGATTTTGAGTGAGACTAGCATCCCAGCACCTTTCTCTTCCTCATTCAGAGAATCAAGTATTTATGCTTTTTTGGCTTCCAAGAGGTTCCCCTCTATTGCTCTTCAGTCACCATATTCTCCACTTTCCACACTGTTCCTGATCTCATGGCCACTCAGTGTTAAAAATAGTAACTTTTCAAATACAGGCGTGTCCACAAAAAGGAGGACACTTTATCTAGTTATTTCCCACCCTTATGCTTAGGCCATTCCTGCAAAGCACTTTAGTAACCTAATCAGCCATACTTTCCTTCCTAATTTGGTTAGCTTTACGTGAATAATGATCCCATTAATTTATTATAAACCATTCAAGGTACTCAGTTAGACTTTTTTGATGAAGGAGACAGCACATATGAGACTTTCCAACAAATGAAAGTGATCAAAGGTTCAGGGAGTTTAAAGGTTCCGAAGGAAAGAACCAGCAGAATGAATGAAGCTTGTTAAAACTGCATTTTAGAGTCCCTTCCTAAAAGAGTTAGGAAGCACGTTAACATATTAAAGACTCGGAGAAGCCCAGCAGTACAGAAACGTGACTATTTGTTTTAAAGGGGCTTCTCAAACTTCTGTGGTTGGTCATGAAGGCCCTCTTCAATTTTTATTTCACTTCCTTGAGGATGGGAAGGGATACACCGTGGAACACGCTTTGAGAAACGCTATCTTATGCGGTCTCTAAAGTCCTTTGCCCTTCCTTCTAGGAATCCCCGGCATCAAAGCTCCTCCCCCATCCCAGCTGTGAGGAGACCACCTGGATGAAATCCAAGCCTGAAGGTGGGAGTGGGGCTGAGCCTAGTGAACTGAGGATCAGGAGAAAGACAGAGGGAGAAACGGTATCAGGAGAAAACCAATTTAGAGGCCAGATAAATAATTTGGGGGAATTCTGGGATAATTTTGGAAAAAGGAAAGACTCTATAAAGCCAAGGAGAAGGACAGACAAGAGGAACTAGAGATTTAAATGGTGATAGCAGCTGGCCCCAGGCACGGCGTGGCAGGCAGTTACCTGTTTTTCCTCCTCCCACGGCTTACAGGAGTAGATGAGTGCATGGCTGCTCTGCCTTGGCTTAAACAACCTTTCCCAGTGATTCTGTCGGACCTAACCAAGTTCACCGAGCAACAGCAGGACTAGAAGTTGGCAGACTGAACACACACAGAGACCCACAAGGGAAAAAGAGTGGAACTGGAGGTGGTAGCAACAAAATTTTAGAAAGGCAGACAGATGACTGTGGTGACTGACAGCAGACCCAGGAAGATGAGGCCTGGGGTGAAGCCTTGAAGAAAAGCTGATTTTCCTCCACTGGACCCCAGGGAGGCTCAAGACTTTGATTACCAGGTACCTCAGGGAGTATAATATAAATCTGGAGCTAGAAACAGGGAACTAAATGGGAGTTCTGCTTAAGAAGCAATTACATCAGGGTCATAGATAAGGGACTCCGTGTAGCCCTTGTTCATCAAGAGATCACAGCATCTCTGATGTCAAAGACACAGGAATGGTACAAAAACTCATCGCAGTATGTTTCCTGCTCAGAGACACTCTAAGTTTGGTCCTGGGTCTAGGGCTATAATATTTTGGTGGCCCTGGGCAAACAGAACTTGGTGGTTGCAAAAATGATTAGGAAAGTTTCGCTATTATCCGAAGAGCTCCCTTAGAACATGTGTGAAAGGACCTATGAGTAGACTCTACTCCTATCATTTATCTTCTCAGAGTCTCACGTCTTTATTCCATGTCCTAACTTGCACCAACACCTTCTTCATTATCGACATCATAGAATTTTCCTGTGTAAGAATCAAGTGATTCTTATGATAGTAGGTGAAATACTAATATAAATTTTCATGTTTATTATAATTACAATTACTTAATTCAGCTCTCACTTTTGAGCTGCAAGATATCAGCTTGTATTAGAGAGAGAGAAAGGGAGAGATGCTTTTTATTTTAAAAAATCAATTAAATTTTAACAAGGCTCAATGTGAGATAGGCCAGGACCTGGGAGGTGAGACCCTCTACTGGAGTGCTTGCACCTGGACATACATCTCCTCAAGCAACAGAATATAAAGAAACTATAGGGGACTAAAAAAATAACTGCATGCATGCACAGTTGGAACAATTATAAACAATAAGATACACAAAGGCCACAAATCAACTGCCATTTCTGAGGTGCCAGGAACTGGGTACTGCACATGATCCCTGCACACAGCACCACCAAGGTGGTGTGACCACCGAAGCCACCCCTCCCACCTGGCAGACCTACTGATCCCTTTCGCCCCTACCTTACCCTCACCAAGGAACCAGCCTGCCCTTCCTGGGGAGCCAAGGGCACCTGTTTCTTGTTTTCACTCCCTCCTGCAAGTCCCAATAAAGCCCCGCCTGACTTCCTGGGCTAGCCTCTTAATAATTTCTATTGATTAGCATTTAATCAATTTCTATTGATTAAAGAGTCCAAGGACCGTAGTCGGTAGCAAATGTGATTCTGTTACATTCTTTGATGGCTTTGTATTTCTAAAGCATGACATCTACTGTATGCCCAATTCTGTATGTTGCTCTGCTCTGCTCTCTACAAGACCCCGTGTTGCTCAGAACTTTAAGCTAAAAGGAGATATTTGTATAACTTTCCATGTATAAGGTCATTCACAAACCAAATTTGGAAGAATGTCAATTCTAAATGCTTTTGATATTTTAAAATGCAAAAAATAAAACAAAATTACAGCCCCAGATTGCTTCCTTCACACTAATAAAAGATTTGATATTCATTGTCTGCAAAAGATGAGCCTCTAGAAACACCAGGAAGAAGAGAAGTTGAACAAATAGGGAATAAGAGAAAGTCTGCATCCTCCTCCAGCTCCCTTTAACACTTGACTTGTCTGAGAAGTCTACAGAGGCCAGAAGTGAAAATGGAAAGACACTGACAATCAGGAATCTCCCAACAAAACGTTCTGGACAATGAAACCAACTGGCCCACAATCCCACTCATTTACACAGAGCTTCTAGTTAGGATCTGGTTTGTTTGCACATGTGTGTGTGTTTTCGTGTCTGCACTTTAAATAGGAACAGCCAAAGGTCACCAGATATTTGAGGAAGTCCTATAGGACAAAGAACAGAGACCAACATAAAACAAAAGATAAAAGGATGTTAGAGAAAATAGAGACAAGATCGAGAGGAGAAACTTTCAAAAACTATTATCATTAATATTCTGAGAGATATGAGACAATGAAGCATCAATAATACAAAAATAACATGCTATAAAATGAGGAATATTCAGACAACACAAGGGCTAAAAGGTAAATCTCTCAAAAAGTAAATCAAGAGAAGAAAATAAGACAGAAAAGATGATTAAATTAATAACTCCGTCCAAGAGGGCCAATCTTTAAAAAGTCAGAGTTCCAAAGATGAAAGAACGGACAAACAAATAAACATGATGGAAGAAGGGAATGGCCAGAAAGAACAGAAATAAAGAAGAAAAGAGAAGGGTACGTAGACATTTAAAAATTTTTTTCAAGTACCTAGAATTGCAAGACATGGGTTTCTAGACTGAAAAGACCTACAAGTGTCCCAGCGAAATGGATAAAACAGACCCGTTCCAGCACAAGTCGTCACGATGTTACAGACTGCTGAAGGCTCATAAACGATTCTAAAAGTCGAAAGAAAAGAAAGAAAAGAAAGAAAGAAAGAGAGGGAAAGAGAAAGAAAGAAAGAAAGAAAGAAAGAAAGAAAGAAAGAAAGAAAGAAAGAAAGAAAGAAAGAAAGAAAGAAAGAAAGAAAGAAAGAAAGAAAGAAAGACAGACAGACAGACAGACAACACCAGGTTGCATGTAAAGGAGAAGAAATCAGAAAGAAAAAGACTTCTCACTATATATACTAGAAGACAGAAGATAAAAAAGCAATACCTTCAAATCCCTGCATAAATTATCATTTCTAATCTACAATTCTACACAAACAAAGGGAAAGGGGGAAAAAGACATTTTCAGACACGTGAGGACTTAAAACTTAACCTGCTAAGTTCTCTTTATCAAACAGCTACTAAAGTCAGTGCAGTGATAAAATGAAAAGCAAACCAAGGAAATGAATTTAGAACTAGGAATCAGGGGAATCACAAAAACAGAAAAGAGTTGAAGGGGATTCTCAGGGTGAGGGTGAGGAGTGAACCCAGGACGATAAAAGAGCAACACGTCACAGCTGAAAATGTAGGGAGGACAGCCCTGGGAAAGAGGTGCCCAAGAACACGGGCTTGGCAAAATACAGACTCACTTTGCAATATCTAAAAGTGAGTTACTGTTTTGTAAAAGGGATGGGTATGAGCCAGTTACAGATGTACAGAAAACTAAGCAAGCCAGCAAATAAACAAAAACAAATCATTAATTCCAGGTTGGGGAGAGTTTTACCTGACAGGAAATAAATATAATTTTGTTATACTATAGAGCTCAGATAGCAATATTATTTACTAAGTTATGATACTGATATTAATCAAGACAAAATTTATGATAAAACAACATTAGGGTGATGCTGGGAGAGAAAGTGTCTGCACCAGAGAGAAATGAGTGGAGGGAGAGAGTGGTAATGAAAGAAGATAAAATCCTCATCTTCCATTGTAGCAAATCAGTACACACTTCTTAGCAGGTACCTATTAAGTATCCAGTAAAGTACTCATGCTGTTTGGATATATGGAGGTGATTATACAAAGATCTAAAAATACTGAATGTAATTGGTTTAGGGATGGAGAAATACAGGGTACTTTTCTCTAAAATTTCTAAAACTATCAGAATTTTTCATCTCTGTGCTGTATAACTTTAACACAAATAAATATCAAACAAAAAATAACAGTGCTTTTGCTTTCAGCCTGTTGTACAAATGTATCAAACACTCTGGTTTTAATCTTTGAGAACAAAACCTGTTAATAGTCCGCTCCCCTCCATTCTCTTTGGGGTGGGGAGGGGGCTGTGATGAAGATTGTTCTGAAGACCGGAGTTACTTTCTATTTTCACAAGAAAACACTGTAAAGGCAAACTGGTCAAGTACCTAATGTTGGAAGTTTTCATAGCATATAATTTCCAAAATTTTACTGTTCGAAGTCAGACTGAATTTATGCTGACAACTTGATACATACTAGCATTTTTCAGTTCATTTATCAAAGATGTTCTAAATAGAGTTTAAAAAAAAACACTCTCTGGTCTAAAAGAGATCATTGTTAGGCTTCAAATAGGAACAATGAAAGAAAAAGAAAAACAGAAAACATTACTTAAATCATAGTTTTTTTGCTTACAATACTACCTGTGCATTAAAATCAGTAACAATACTTTTAATATGTCTAACTCAAACTCCCAGTCATCGTCAAATTAATTACAAAATTCACCCTGCCATAAATACCATCCAACTTTTCCTAAGGATCAATTAAGTTTAACATTCCTTTTGAATTCTCTGGTAGTTTCTTTTTCTGCGTGTGTATGTGCGTGTGTGTGTGGTTGTGGCTGTTTACCTAAAAAAGGAAAGTTTAGTTACTTGATTCTATTGTATATGCTCCTCCAAACCTGCAACGCCTTCAAGATTTCTTGTTTCTCACAGGTTCCAGTCAACCTAAGGAAAACCAGGAGAGCCAGCTACAGATGCTTCAATTGCAGCAATCCTTGGGTCGTGTTTAGGATTTAACGTTTTATACAAGAATATAGAAAACTGTTTTAAAGTAAACTAATGGATTTTTTAATCCAGCAGGATAAGTAGAAACTATTTACACTAATCTTCATTTTATGCATCAGGCATCTAAGGGAAGCTAGCAAAGATCTTGCCAAAGAAGCTGGCCAAATTTCACACTCTGTGCAACTGGGCTGGGTCATCTTCAGACATTCCAGGGCCACTTGTACTACCAAACTGGAAGAAAATCTTTCCACATGAGACAGTGGCCAAGTGAATATGGTGACTTGCCAAGTTAACGTTAAAGCAATTACCTTTTCCATCCAAGTTTCAGAGCTCAAAGATCTAAGAACTGCAGGTCGTCTTGGATGCCTGCTTTCTCAGATGTTTGGTGACTATGAAACCGAGCCCCCTTAAAAGCAAGCTCTCTTGCCAAGCTTATGATCAATCTCTCTATCCAAAACTTTATTCTCCTTCTTGTCCCCTCTGACCTCAGTTCTGGGCTAACTGACCAGAGTCAGATGACTAAAATTGCTATTGCCGATAACATCGGTAATGCACTAAAATTGCTATTATAGGCATCACTGTTAATGTGCGAACTCAGGTTGTTTCTCCAGGGCAAGATGAGCTCACAGACCCCCAAGCCATGGGCCTCCTGGCCAAAGATTCATAAACCAGAGATATCCTGACTCCTAAAACTGTCACAGAAATGTTACAAGACAATGAGGAGTCACTCCAGCTTCTTTGTTCTTCCCCTTCAAGAAGCCCTTAACTCAAAGACCCAGTTGGAGTGGATCTGACACTCAGCGCCCCGCAATAAATCCCTACTTTGCTGCGAATTCCCACTGTCAGGGTTTGGTCAGGGTCCGGCGGGCACATGAGCTCTTTGCTCAGTAACAACTACACACAGCAGAGATTTGCCCAAAACTATTCCTTTGCAAATACACTGCATTCTTTTTAAGTTCCAAAAACAAATGGATCTTACCTGTTGTTCCAGAAGTAAAGATATAAAGATAAGTAGCCTTGAGGCTTGAGGCTACATAGTAATCGCGGGGCACCTGACTGTCAGATGCTGTGCTCAGTTTTTCTTTGAGTGAAATTACTCCTTGTGGCACAGAATCTTTCATTCCCCAAATGCTGACACCTTCTGGGAGGCTCGGAAGGATTTCTTCTATAGCTCCAAGCAAATCTGAAAAACAAAGGATTAGGAATAAGTAAATAAGACGTAAATCTCAAACCATCCACCTTGTGCGTTCTTTTGCATGTTGAAATAGGGATAAATTGTTAATACAACGCTCACTTTTCATGCTGATAAATAACATCACAGCCATATTATGATTCTGTTTCAACATGACCAACTGAAAGGGAAAGCTAGTTACTACGTGATTTAATCAATGCAAATAGCCCAGTTCAAACTGAAATTTGGAGATTCCATTACCCAGATTGGATTTTGTTTCCCAATCATTAAATATAATTCTTTTTTAAAATAAAATCCTATTTTTATACTTTGCTTTAAATTTAAACTTCAGGACACTGCACTAAACATTTTCTTTGAAATACAACTCAGTAGCTCATTATTCTAATCAGCCACGTGTCTGTCCCTGTTTGGTTCTACTAGAATGCAGTAATACAGGAAAATCCCCTGACTGTGCTGGAGTCACAAGATCATTATATTATGGCTTAGAGATCATTTCAGAGTGAAAAGTTAAATGAGCAGATTGAGAGATGCTCTTTTCTCTGGATTAGAATACTTAAAGGTAAAAGTCTTTGAAAGCAAAAGGGGAAAAAGAACCCCTTCCAGAAAAGGCAGGAGGATTCACAGCGCACAGTACAGTGTGACGATGGCAGGTGGGAGGGGGCGGATGAAGGCAGAAGTGGCGTCAGGAGCAGTGGGATCCAGGGCCTGGCCTGAACCAATGTCAAGCAGAAGGAAGGCAGAGGATTAGAAAAACTGCAAACACCGGTGTCTTCAGGCCTGAAGAGCTTAGGGGTTCTCACAAGATCAAACGTCTGGGCCGAAATTCAGCCTTGAGAAGGGAAAAGGGACACATCTCTCAGGAAGCATCTACTGTACAGATAACAAAAAAGCAACTGTGGAGACGAGGCTGTGTTGAGTTTCTCTGGGAGACTGACCTAGACCTTCTGAAATTGATCTTTAATGTAGGAGACAATGCCATCCGTCCAGGAGGAGAGCAGTGGTAGAGAAGGAGGGAGACGGGAGGTGGGCAGGAGTTCTTGAGGAGGAAATATTAAATGTTAAGATACCTGGCGTCCAATGGGATACAAAAAAGGAGAGCATCATCATTCTTGGAGGCTTTTGTATATTCTTTAAATTCTCTTTTTTTGGGGGGGGGTAATTAGGTTTATTTCATTATCTTTTTTAATGGAGGTACCGGGGATTGAACCAAGGACCTCGTGCACGCTAAGCATGCACTCTACCACTGAGCAATGCCCTCCCCCTATTCTTTAAATTCTTTTAAAATGTAACACTCCCTTCCTGAACATGTACCTTTAACAGTGAAGTTCTACTTTCACATTCCACACAAGTGCTCAAATTTTACTCTCATATTCCTATAAGACATCATACTTTTCTAAGATATAAGCAATTTCTGAGTGCTATATTATTTATCTTAAAATCTATATTAACATCCATGGGGACATTAAGCAATAATGCCCAGCTGGCCTTTGGCATTAATGTCAGGGATGCCAAAGATTACCAGCAACCACCGGAAGCTAGGAAGAGGCTGGGAAGATTCTTAGACCCTTCAGAGGCAGCATGACCCTGCAGACACTTTTATGTTGCACTTTTAGCCCCCAGATATGTGAGGGGATGGATTTCTGCTGTTTTAGGCACCTTTATGACCGCAGCCCTAGGAAACCAATTCCACCAAGGGCACAAGTTGGTGGGCAGTAGACCTGTTAGTCTGACTCAAGCCTAATTAGCTCTAAAATCTATCCATGACCTTAAAAAAGAAATCCACTATAAAAAGTTATTAAATGTAAAATATACCCTGGTCAGAATGGTAAAGTACATGTAAGTATGGACCTTTCCATCTAAACGATTACATTTTTTTATAATTTTTAAAGAAAAATTTTAAAATAACCACCAAGTATAATCCACTCTGAAGATGAATTCAGGGTGCTGCATTAAACATTTTCCTGGAAATGCATATCAGTGTTCGGTTATTTCAAAAAGCCATCTGTCAGCCTCTACTGAGGTCTACTATAATACAAAACATTTGAGGAAAACTCATGATTTACTTCCTCAAAATCTGTAGCCCAGATTGAACACAAAGAAGGAGCAAAAGAAAGACCTCAAATGGGACTGGCCAATTCACAAATAAAACCCAAAAGAAAACTAAGGAACCATGGTAAATAATAAAGACTTGATGTGTCAGAGTTGGTGGGAGGCAAATCGGGACCTGACACTTACCAATTTTTATTTCTTTAAGAAATCTGGGGGAAAAAACTGTAAAATTCCAGCATACGTAGCATGCTGCTGTCTACAGACTGCTTTGGTAAGAAAGAGAAGTGAAAAATCACAAGGAATGTTGGGGAAAGGACAAGTCACAAAAAAAATGAAAAAGCAGGAGAAGCAAATAATCTAAACTTTGTATTTTCTTTTAATTTTTGGTACTGGATTTTCTTTAAATGATTCTCTGTGGCATTTTGAATGTGTAAGTACAAGTCTCTGAATTGACCCAGTTCATTACCATAATTTCAAATCTCTCAACTGGAATTGTAAATCAACAGCACAAACTTTATACGTTCTTAATAATATGTGTGTCTAAATTGGCAAAATAAGTGCAAAAAAAAACTACAATATGATTAACTGTGGCCCCAAATTTTGTTGAAATTGTAGAGCCTAAAGAAACAGTATTTACAGAGTGATGACTTTTACAAGAAAAAGGAAGGAAGTGGATTCCTAGGAATCAGGAGATACGATTTAATTTTCTTTATAGATTAAAATTGCATTGAGACATTTAGAATTATCAGATAGAATTTTATATAACCAAATTAATTCTTCAACAGTGGTAGGACCATGTGGGTGAGGATAGTGAAAACTGACATAAAAATTGGAAAAGTCTATTAAGGGATGAAGAATCATTATTTACTTATCACTGTCGATCTTTCATAATAAAATGAAAAGTTCTAATACAATTTTGAAAGCAAATTCTAAATATTAAGTCCTAGAACTAAATAGCATTTGTTAAAATACTTCAGGGACATCTGGCTGTGTTTCTTGAAGATTTACTCTTCAGTGACGTGTGCTACCATTGCAACCGGTAGAACTGTAAGCACCTCAAAAGAAGGATGCCTGTCCTGCTCCACCCCTTCGCTGACTGTGCCTGGCACACACACCACAGGCACTGGCCGTAGGGAATTGCACTCTGCCCGTGGGCTCCACTGTAGATGCAGGTCTTAACAATGAGTAACCATACGAAAATGAAACAGGTGAATATTCTATGCCCTTTACATTATAGGAGAAGACTGAATCTCTTTCAAAGCAGTAAGTTCTTACCAGAAATACACATTGTTTCTCACATACGCAAGGCACTGCACTAGGTGGGGTTGCGAGCATCAAAACAGGTAAATTATGATCTCTGCTTATAATCCTTTAGCACTGTTGGCACAAATTAATTTCTTGTTTTTCCATCATTATTATGTCTCATCACATTTCTGAGACTATAAAATCAATGAGTAAAAACACAATATATCTCTCTAATATACCATTAGTGTGAATTACATTATTCACACTGCATTACAAACTCTTTAAACTATCTTATTTAACATAAAATAAGCTAATATTTTCAAAGGGGTTGCTTGTAGCTCTTAATGCATTGGCAAACATTTAAACTTTTATGCATTAATAAAATGATTATGAAATTCAACTGCAAAGGGTTAACTTGAGCTTCCCATGCTGCGAAGCAATGTTTACACAGAAACCAAAGTGAAATTATAGATCTCACCACATGCTTATAACTCCCATCCTATGACTTAAAAGCGTTCTCATAGAACGCACAGGCAGGCTATGGTTTCTAAGCAAACTGATGCTTCTGTAAGCCGTGTCCTAAAAGCAATTCATATCATGATGTAGATAATACTTCCTATCAGGCCAGAAACTCATTATGATGAACAATGTGCCAGCTATTTTGACAGATATCAGTTTACTGATCATCACAATAACTGTAGAAAGGGCACAGGAGCATAATAAGTCTTTCAATGTGAGAATAAAATTCCTTCAGGGAAGAATATGCTAAGTGTCCTGAATGTCTGTGCACAGGTTTGTAAATGGGTTTCTATGTTTCCACTTCCAGCTCTTGCCACATCTTTGGGGGCGCAGATAGTGTATCAATTACAGGCAACATTGTGCAAGAAAATAAAAAGTAGAACACTCCGTTTAAAGTTATTTCCCACACATCTCCTATTGCCAGAGAGTAATTATTACGTAGATGTGTGTTTCTCCCGGTCAGCCTGGCCACCTCTCTGAGCAGGCACAATCCCTCTTTAAGTTGTTTCTGCTACTGCCAGTATTCAAGCATCATTCTCTCCCAGGAAACACATGTTTAGCAGACGCTGTACATAAGAATCCCAGGGCCAGTACACTCATGATCAGTGAAGAAGACACCCCTGCTTAGAACACTATCTTTTCCAACTAGTAAACCACGAAGCTGCTTAAATCTCCTATCAAAATTCATTATTTCCTCTTAGATTGGAGGTAATCCCTGACCTAGCTGTGTCTAAAATGAAAAGAAAGAAAGAAAAAAAAAGCAAAACAGCCATTCATTCCACTACCTCCAAGTAAAATTGCAGAAATTCTCTGACACTTAAAATAGGCAGATGTGAGGATATCACAGTAAAACAGATACGTGTGAGGAGGATTCCAGCACATGGATAAAATAATACGAGTTCACGAGATCCCTGCCTTATCTAGCTGAACATGTATTACTTTCCATAAAACTTAAAAGGTCTTTATTTCTTCTCTAACTCTTCCTCTTGGACTTTAAAAAGCAGATGCCTTCATGGTTGGAAGTCATTTGGAGAATTACAATGGCTTGATTGTTAACCAGAACATTCGCCCTGCACAGTCTGAATGCAACAGTTTGTGAAAAGGAGCAGGGGAATGCTGTGTGCATTACTGCAAGTTTGTAGAGCTGACATACGATTCGCACTTCTTGTGAACAGAAACACAAAACTCTTCCAAACCTGGTGAGACCCCAAATACCACGAAATCTAAAGTTAAAAGGTTCAGGATAATATAAATATACATTTTTACTTATTCACTTATAATGACTTAACATGTGATACACTGAGAAGGGAGAGAGGGCAAAATACACACATGCAAGTAGATCTGAAACTTTGTGGATGCTTAGCTTGAACACTAGACACTGCAAAGTCTAAATACACTGTACCTCTGAGGAGTCGTGATTCTAACATTTAGCACCATTGATATAAAATAACATACCAGGAAATTCCATGGAGATATCTATTGCCAAAATCAGTTACCAAGTGGACAGCAGAGGGACAATTCATTGGCAAAAATAGGCAAGTAAATAAAAAGTTCCAGAATGCCCACAGATACCTCCTAGGTTTTCATTAGGTCATTCAATCACGTACGCACCCACCCGGGCAATAAACTCCTACTGAGCATCTCCTCTGCGCTGAGTTCTGAGAATTTAGCAGCAAACAAAACAAACTTCCTTAGTCCAAAGAGCTTCCATCGGAGTTCTTGACTTATTCCTCAGAGCCACCCAAATGTGCGTATGTTAATTAGCAAGAACTTGACCATTCCATTGTGTCACTGTGAACAACCACAGCACATCTGAGACAGGGGCGTTTGGTGGGCAAAGCACTGAAACAGAGTAGATGAAGAGATGGAAGATGACAGAGAGAGAAGGAAAAGGGGCAGGGTGGGGGAGGGGAAGGGGAGAGAGAGGGAACAGATGGAGACGGGATGAGCAGGAGCAGAAAGGAGGATAAAGACAAAGGTGGAGCCAACAGGCTTCTACGACTTAGCGTGAGCTTGAGCAATTACTCCAATTGCTTCCCTTGTCTTTAAAACCAGGCCACAGCTATGGTGAGGATCATTTAAGACAACGTGTATAAAAACACTTGGTAATTCACGCAGCACTGTAAAAATGGAAGTGACTCTTTGTTGTTAACATTATTATTATTATTGCTAAATATGTCAAAGGATATAATTACATAAACTTTTAAAAGCTAAATACAAACACCTCAACGTTTTCCTGTCTGGCCCAAGTAAAGAGGAAAGCATAAAAAGCAGAGATAATGTTGACCGCAGACACTATCAGCAATATCACAATTCAAATGCTGGGGGGGAAAGGACTTGGTTTAATCTCAGACTATGCACTTTTCAGTCAGTGCTGGAATTTTCTGGGGAAACTTGGGATGCCACTTGACACATCTTCCAAACCAAACCACAGGATACAAAACGTCTTTGCAAGTATATCTGAGTCTTCAGACTATGAGAGAAAGGAATAATAGTTTCATAAACATTTAATTTTTTTTCTACGTATCTGTCTATGAAAAACCTGATGTCTTAATATTGGTAACTAGTTTACTCTTTTTATATAACTGAAATGCAAATTTTTTTCAGAGTTAAATCAAAAGGGGATTAACAGCCCTAGAACCGAAAGAGCTAGCCTGTATAGTGGAACAGAGTCTTATGTCAGAGGCTAGGTTTTGAGTCTGCTCTGCACCTCTCCTAAGCTGTGTCACCCCAGATACCTCAGGCAAATTTCTCTCCCTCTTGGTTTCTAAAGTATAGCTGTGCACCTGCCTCTTAGAATGACTGGGGGTAGCTTTTACAGAGTCAGTCTTGAATAAATGGCAACAGTGATATTTTTGTTAATGACAATTACAGTAAGAATAACATTTCCCTGGTGGCCTAGTTGACTGAGACAGAACTATCAGACACCTGCCTTGACTAAAACTTCCCCTGTCACCGTGGACCACCATGGACAACATCTGGTCTACCTGTAAAACCTGTTTGAAACTGAACGATAAAATTTGGCTAAAACATAGCAAAGTGTTCAAGGTCCTATACTAAATAGACTGCTTACTAGTCTTTCTTAACAGCTAACACCCCAAGTTAGGTTGTAGCAGCAAAATCCAAATGAGATTCCTTATTAAAAGCCTCGGATGATTCTATAATGATAATAGCAATTATTTTAATTCACCAAGGATTTAATTTGTACATACCAGGCACTCAGCTAGTCACGTTACAAAAGCTGTATCATTTAGTCCTCAGAATTATACTGTGAAGGAGACGATGCTATCACTATTTTACAACTAAGGAAAGTGAAACTCAGGCCAGCTGTTGATCTTATCTGCAAACACAGAGCTAAGAAGCAAAAGATCATGGGTGAAACCCGGGACTGTCTGGCTTATCTTGATCTAAACCACCTGACTGGTCCTTCCACCTCAGTACATTCTCCCTCAGATATGATGCTTTAATAGCACATCTCTACTAGAAATATCTGATGAGAATTTAAGACTTCTGAAATGTAAAGTTCTAACTATACGTATGTATTATATGTGTACATATTCTAACTATATACATATATATAGTTCATGAATTAGACTCAAGATGCCAAGAATATCATTTTCAGGGTAAGAACTTCAAGTAGAGAAAAGTGACTGTGATATATAAGTCATGACTTGCAAAAAAAAATCTATTAATTAATTGAAATAGAAAAATGTGAAAAATACATGTAATTTATATATTTTGGAGGCACGCTAGAAAGAACTGTTAGAAAGAGTTAAGGTTGATTTCTCCAGGTACCTACTTTCAGAGCAAACCAATTAAATGTTTTTGGCTTAAAATTGTAGTGTCCCGAAGTGGCTTTTATATACAAAAACTGACTGTCGGTGGTAAAAACAAGAACAAGGAAACAATGCAATTAGTTATTGGCAAGCAAAGCAAACCTGGCACAAGTGAAACTGCAGATTAATCAGTGCTAATTAGGCAACAGCAAAGTTTGAAAACTCTATTTTGAGAGGTAACCAGCCCTATGCACTTCAAGAGGAGTCCCGCAAGAGGCAGGATATGGGATGTTTCTCAGGTTGGCCTCAACATCATGGCTCCGGAAATCTTTTCAGGGATATAAGGCCCTCTTAGTTTGCTCTTCTAAAGGAAATGTATGGCTTTACCAATTTTTAGCACAATTTAAGGTTTCAATTTGCTCCAGAAACTACAATCTAAGTTAGATTGAGCAAAATGAATGTCAGAATATATCCAAAGTGTGATGTTTTTCCCTTTTGCTTCCACATTGTCACTTGCCCCTGAACAAGAGGTAAATATTGTTCCACCATATTATCAAAACTCTGTGTAACTCATTTATCCTACTGATGGCCAGAGTTCAAAGATATGTTGTCATACTGGTTAACCTCTCTCCGAGGTGAGGAGCTCAATTTCAATCTTGGAGGATATGACTGTTGAATGAAAAGAAAAAAGAACAAAAAAATACACAAGCGAGACTATCTGGCTTCTCTACTCCTGTAATTTAAGATAAAATCAGTGCTTAAGAGTAAATACTTTGCTACTGTATCAGGTCACAAATTGAGCTGGAAGGACCACCTGAACAGGCAAAAGTGAAAGCCTTGAATAACTAACCTTTTCTACCATATATTGCCTAACTCATTTTCAAGTGATGTGCAATTATCACATAATAAAAGTTACTTGGAAAGTGCTATACTTTAGAGCTCACTGGTATATAAATGTAGATTTTTTCCCCCTGTGAATCTAAAAATTCTATATGAAGTATCAGTATATATCTATTAACTTAAAATACTTAAATATTTTTACTAAGGTCCTTGCCACGATCCTCCTCACCCTCCACTTTCCTACCCCCATGCAGGAGGCATACGTAGAAACCATTTAGATTATACCAAATATGTATCATTGTTCCTACTTCTATTCCACTTTGTTAGGCAACCCATCTTCCTAGGTTCTTCATCAGTTTGGCACTCAACCAAAGACTTTTCTTTGTAGTTCATGGTCAGTATATGTATCCGAAGCCTAAATCCAAGGGGAAGGGGCAGATGGCTAGTACTCACTGAAAGAAAGAAAATGATGCACAGATGGGGGTGGGAGAAGGGAGAGAAAGGCCTAGAGTCAGCCAAGGGCCCGTCACTGGCTGCAAAGTGGGAGCCCAACCTGGCCAGGCAAATCCTAGCTTGCAGGCAGAGCAAAGTAAGAGCAGACATGAAGACAGGAATTCATGCACTTCTGATCAAACATGCTTGTCCTGCAAACGCAGTCAACCTTGACAGTGTTACTATTAGAGGTGGTGGGTATTCCACAACGAAATCAGGATCACTTTCTTCTTCATTAAATAATTTTGTGAGGTCTGACAACATTTAGAACTTAACCAAGCTGTCTGTGTTCTTGTACTCACTGAAGATATCAGTTTTAACAGTAAAATGCCCACCCCACCCCCACTAAAATAATAAGCAGCAGAGATTTCAGAAAAGTCTCGATAATTAGCAATATACAACAAGGTGACTGAAGTGGGAGAGGGGGTGTTAAACCGCCATCCACAGAACTGTAAAAACGTTTTGTACTCTAAATATGCACACTTCATCACACACCCAGAGTATTAGCTGTGAATCAGTTCTAATAAAAAAATGAGGAGTAGGGTTAGGAGGCAGCGCTGTCATTCTGCACAGGCCGACCACACCCCATACTCTACCTGCACCCACCACGAGGGCCTTGGGCTCACAACTGAGGATGCAGTGCAGGAGGGAGATTGAGCAAACGTTGGAATTGAGGAAGGCCACCACGCAGCCCAGCTTGGCCAGGCCGAACCACACGTGAATGAAGTCGGGCTCATTGCTCATCAGCAGAGCCACGATATCCCCCTTTTTCAGCGTGGAATGGTTCAGGAAGACGTGCGCCACTCTGTTACTGCTTCTGTCCACGTCCTGATAGGTGTAGACGTCTCCCTCGTAGATGATGAAAGGTTTGTGGGGCTGCTTCTTGGCGTGGATCAGGAACTTATCCAGGACAGTGACTAGCTCCCCCTTCAGTCTGTACATCTCCATCCGTAACCCACAGCGGACCACTTTCAGCAGGTACCAGAAGTCGTCCCAGAAGTAAGGGTACAGGATTTTCTGCAAGAAGCCCAGGACGATCACTCCAGCCCCTAGTCCTGTTAGCCATGACAGGAGCATGGGGGCCACGGGGCCGGAAGGAAGCTCAGATCCCAGCCCGGCCATTGTCCTCATCCAGGCGCACCTCTCTGCGGAGATCGTGTGTCTTTAGCGCTCAGGTCTGGCACCTGAAGTTCTTTGCCAGACTTTCCAGGAGGGAGAAGGGAATCTCGCAAAACAGAATCAGAAACTTGCACAGAAAAACTCGCCCCAACGAGGGCTGGGGATAAGGCCTGGGACACCTGGTGGATGAGCAGACAGCTCAAGAAATCAGTGCAGATGCTCACAGGGGTCTGGGTACCTTCGAGCCCCGCCCAGCGCCCTGACCTCCGCGCCCCGACGGCAGCCCGCTCCCTGCCGGGCTCTGAGACTTTTGCCAGTCCTCTCCAGGCAGGCTGGGTCAGTCCTCAGTGCCTGTAAAAGCAAAACCTACCACCTTCAGGGGCAGATGCTCTCCTTCTCAGGGTAGTCTTTCCGGTGCCTGCAGGTTAAATTCGAACCAGAAGCTGGGGTGGCGACGGCTGAACAATGTGGAGGCTTACGGTCTAGATCCGCGCGATGCGGCGCAGGGTCTCGGGGCCACGCCTCCGTGCAGGGTGTCCCCGGGTCTCGTGGGATCCCGGCTCCGCCTGCCCGCCAGCCCCGCGCTCAGGGGCACCCCTCCGGCGCGTCGGGTCCCGGCGCTGCTCCCAGGTGACGGCCGCGCACTCTGGAACGGCCGCCTCCCACGCCGGCCGCGGCTCCCCTCGGGCTGTCCTTGGGCTGGTGTATCTCTCCTCTGCTCCGCGGCGGCGGTCCCGTCCGCCTCCCGCCTGCCCCCCCCCCCCCCCCCCCCCCGGCTCGGGGCCAAGCTCTGCGCGGACCGCGGCTGCCTGAGCCGCTCGGCAACCCCCCGCCCCGCGCCCCGGCTCCTCCCTCGGCGAGCGCCTCGGCAAGTGCGCCGCGCCCCCGGGCCCGGGGGGAGGCTGCGTGGCGTGGGGTCGAGGCAGCCGGGCTGCTGGACCTGGGCCGGAGACTTCACTCATTCAATCACTAATCACTAAAGGGAACTAAACGAGAGGCTGGAGGCGAGGGGAAGAATCAAAGAAAAAAAAAAAAAAAAGCCAGACTGCCAAGGGTAGAGCGGGGTGGGGGCGACGAGCGCGGAGGCACGCAACAAAATGTATTCTTGATTTGAAACAGATAAAGGAATATTTGAACTGTTTGTTCATAAAACATCACAAAGTTGGCTTGTTGTTCCACAAAAAGTATTTTTGAAAATGTTAATAGGTTGGTGTTGATATTTATACTGAAATTCTATCCTTAGGGTGCCTTGACAGTACTTTTAACAAAATTTTCTAATATTGATTGATGTGGGAACTTTGATCCATTTCCACATCCATTTTTTTTTAAAAAGTCTAAAATACTAGCTATTATTTTTCCTTAAAAATAACTTTTTTTTTCCCAGTGAGCTCATTTAAGAAGTTATCAAGACTTGAAACTAAGGACTCTAAAGGAGGGTGAAGTGAGGAGGAAACAGGTAATTGCAAAGAATAACAAATTTTATACAATGATTAAATTTTACTGAAGATAAACTGAGGGGTGTTTAATTACACTTTTTTTTTTCTTCTTGCAGATACCATCATCCCAGCTCTGTTTTTAGGAAGCGTGTATAAATGTTTAATTGCACATGTTGCAATGATTAAGCATTGCCTCACACTGTCAGCCTTCCCTTCTTATTCTGCATTATGTTCTGCAGCTGGGTTCTAGCTAACCTCAGATTTCCTAAGAAATAAAAAACTGGTAACTCGAAGACAGACTCTGGTTATTAACCTCAAAATGATTACTTTGACGTCACAGTGAAGAGCCCAGAAGACATATAGGCTCTTAAAACCCTTGTGGGTAGATCAAGAAAATGCTTTCTAAATTTATTCAGTAGTTCTGGTCTTCTCAATTCAGAAATATCTCTCCATTAAAAAAAAAAAAACTATTGGTCTCAAGTAGTTTACAACTGAAAAGTCAGTTTACAATTTGAAGAGCATCTTTAACATTCTGTTCTCTTCTCTCCTAGCTCTAGTCTGATTCAGTCACCTCCTAGAAAATATTTGAAGCAAAGAATAGAATATGGAGCTCAGACTTTTGGATGTCCAATACAAGTAAAATCTGTCCTCCTCTGGGAAAAAAATAAATGAGTAAGGAAACATATGTTTGCCATCTTTTTAATTTGTAAAATTAAAAACATTATGCACACATTAAAACAATTACCATCTATTATTACCATTGTCTCATGAAGGGAAGGATTTATTTCAACATTAAATAAAAGGAAGGGGGTACTGCTATAATAAAAGACAGTCTTTGAAAATAAATAGAATTAACTTCATGAAAAACTCATGTGTTACATTGATTTTACTTACCATGGACCTCCTAACATCATTCCAGGGCAGGGAACTAAATTTTTAGCAACTACTGATATAAGTGAGTTGAGAAAATATTTGGCACTGTAAATGTGAGACTATTTGATTTATTAGAAGAACTAAAAACATATGTTGCCAAAATTTATATTGGCCAAGGCCAATTCCGTGCCTGAAATCTCACCACAAAAGAAGGAATCATTGATCATCTTGGGACAACTAGCAGTATTGTGTGTATTCTTGCATCAGCCCATGTATTGGTTCTAATTTTTCCAGAAATTTTATATTCACTTTCAAATAGTGCTAAGTAAAAATAGATACAATTACTAATTACAAATGTTAATTATTGCAAAATAGGGGAAAGACAGTAAGAGTAATCACAAGTGAGTAAATTTATCATTTAACTAAAATAAAGAGAAACGTGCACATAGTCTAGATATTTCTGTTAGCATTCCTTTTGATCAGAGACATTGCAATATTTCTGTTTCCCCTTCAGGAAATATAAAAAAGTGTTATGTTTTTTAATGTAGTTTGAAAATAAAATTGTGACTAAACACAAATCAATATAGAACAAAAAATCTTGCTTTATTTTCAATCTAAATATGTTCTCCTCTAACCCTTCCCCATTTCTGATTTGACTTTCTTGTCTAACCCACTCCCAACCCCCTCTGCACCCTCAGTCATGTTGAAGATGAACTGTTTTATGAGCAGATCAAAGTAAAACTGAACAAAGCATCATAAGATGGGCCATGACATCTTACGCCAGTAGGATTTTACCATTGTAATTTAAAATTTTGACTTTTGTGCAAGTTATTTGTGTCCACGTATTTTCTGACAAAATTCTACAGCAGTTACGTTTTGGATAATGGGAGGTTTAGGGGAGAAGGCAGAGGTTTAGAAAGGTCCCACATGATGCTGCATTGGCACCAAAATACCGTAACAGGTGTCTGTACAGGGCCAAGAAGTTCCTAGACTGCAGCTGGTACTGGGAAGGGGCTGGGGTGGAGTGGAACGTATGAGGAAGGTAGATGGTGAAACGAGGGTGAGAAATGCTGAATCTGAGACTTATCCACTTTAAAATTCTGTCCAGGAACAGAGTTTTGCTCACGTTTTAACCACTGTTTTACTCTCTGAGTATAGCTTCGTTTTTGATGGGATGTGTACTCGTCCCACAACCTATTTGTTTGTGTTAATGAGCAATCATTGCCCAGAATATTATTCCTCACAGGGACTCACAAAGCAAACTCAACACTGACGATGAGGCTTGCCGTCAGAGGGCTGGAAGGTATTAACATTACTACATGTCTTATATGCATCGAACACTTCCTGAAATACACAATTTCTATTGCACCAAATAAGTTATCCTATAATAATAGTTCGGGGAACAATACCCCTCAAATTAAATATTTAATTGTCATTTTTGCCACAGACAACAAACTATGCCTAGAAACTTAAGCCAATCAGGATTCTGTCAAGAAGACATTTTATACACACATTTTATTTTTGGTTTTTAAAAACAGCTTGCTTATATTGGATGTAATTTTCCCATTTGTGATAACTTCCCCTTCCTCAGTGTTGGTGCAATGTTCTGTTTGGAAAATTACTTATGTAAAGTTGTATCACTAACTCTGAGTCCTCAGGGCAGCTTCGTTTCTATCTTATAAGCCACCTATAGGCAGGCAGATGTTTGTGAGATAAATCACAGAAACTCTTCAGCAACTTTTATTAGGAATTAACAGTGTTCAGAATATTGTAATGAGTTGTTCCATGGGCCCCTATTTTTGCATGTCTGATGAGGTCTAAGATTTAGTCTCCAAGGTGTGGGAGGGGAGAGTAGGGCTTCTGAGGTTCAGAGTGTATATCTAAATTCTTGACATGTCCTGCAAATTTACAACACTTAAAAATTTTCCCCCAAAGACTTAATTATAATAATCATTTCTCCCTGGGTAGGTAGGTGGTCCAGAGCTGGCAAGACTCTGCAAACTTCAACCTGTGCCTTCCACTTGGAAAAGTAAGGCAGCAGCCCCAGCTCTTGCCTATTCCCAGTCATCAAGTTCCTTACAAAACTAAAAACAGACTTACCATATGATCCAGCAGTCCCATTCCTGGGCATATACCTGGAGAAAAATATAATTCAAAAAGACACCTGCACCCCAATGTTCATAGCAGCACTTTTATAATAGCCAAGACATGGAAACAACCCTAATGTCCACCAATAGATGACTGGATAAAGAAGATGTGATATGTATGTGTACACACACACACACACACACACACACACACACACTGGAATACTACTCAGCCATAAAAAAGAATAAAATAATGCCATTTATAGCAACATTGATGCAACTGGAGATCACCATTCTAAGTGAAGTAAGCCAGAAAGAGAAAGAAAAATGTCATATGATATTGCTTATATGTGGAATCTAAAAAAAGGACACAAATGAACTACTTATTAATTATAACTTAGATGATTGATTTCTTGAATATGTATAAGCACATTTGACTGTCCTTTATGATTGGATTACTGCATTCTGTTGATTCGTATTTTGTGGTTGGCTTTATTTCTTTGATAACTATGTAAGTTTAGAAAGCTAACGCTCTAAACTATTCTTAGAAACAATGAACAGTACATGTATGCAAATTTTAAATAAATAAAAATAAATAAATATTTTAAAAGAAGAGGCCAGGGAAGTAAATTTTAAATAAATAAAAATAAATAAATATTTTAAAAGAAGGGGCCAGGGAAGTCACCTCACTTGGTGGTTCTTTGTTTAGCTTTCATTTTAAAACTTTTTATTAAATGAAAAGTTTCAAACATACATAAATATAGAGATAATTCAAAAACTGTTATTGAACCGAACTCCAGTCCACTCACCCAACCCATAGCAAAGCCAGCCTATCAACACCTGATTGTGGTGAAGGAAAGTACAGCATTTGTTGCAGGTGTCAAGCAAGAAGAATAGGCAGCTCATGCTCAAAAGGCCTGAACTCCCTGATGGCTTTCAGGGAAGGGTTTTAAAAGGCAACATTAGGAGTTGAGGGTTGTAGGGTATGTGATCAGCTCATGGACTTTCTTCTGGTTGGCTAGTGTTGAGGTCATAGGATGATGTTTCAGAATCTTTATCATCAACCTTCTGATTCCACCCAGTCTGGGATCTACTGCTTGTGGTTAGCATGTAGTCACCATTCTCCACCTGGGCGGGGGTCTTAGTTTCTGCATGTCAACTCAAAGATATGCATCAGGTTGTTCTGTAGATCCCTGAGAGGGAACTAGGACTCTGTTTTCTCTCTGAACAACTGTTTAAACTATCATTATTTTTCTTTCTTAACTGCTTTTCCTTTGTTTGTGCTTCCCCGCACCTCTCTAACTAGTAACTGCTTGAGTCAGCTTTTTGGAACTTGGGGAAGGTCTAGGAGACCAAAGCCTTTTTTCTACAAACAAGAAATGGGGGACACAGAGGGGCTTTTATACCTGGGAAGGCCCTGTAGGGTCCTAATTGGTTTCAACGCCCCTTTTTCTTTGATACTTGTCAATCCTGAGGGGAACAGTGGCGGGACAAGAAAGAGAATAAAGTTTTGGATTGAGAGGTTAATTACAAACTTGTTAAGGGAACTTGGTTTTAGAGGGACTTCGTTTCATAATAACTCCCACCCTCAATGTGCTCATCACCTAGATTTCGTGATTGTTAACATTCTGCCCAATTAGTTTTAACTATTTTTTTTGAAGTATTTTAATTACAAACAACATAGAGTATTTCTATCCTAAATACTTCTTGGTACAACTCTGAAAAATGGATGTTTCCCTGCCTAATCACCATACCATAATCACATCGGATAAAACTAACAATAATTCTTTTAATATCACCTCATACTTAGTCCATATTTAATTCCTCCCAAAATATCTTTTGGAGTTGGTTGGTCAGAATCAATTCAAGGTCTGAAGTCTCAGTTCTATTTTAACCTGAATAGTCTTTATTACAGCCTTTATATCTTTTCCCAAGACATTTCCTTGTTAAAGACATCAGGCCCGTGGTCTTGCAGAGTGTCCCAACTTCTGCATTGGCCTGATGCTTCTCCATGTCCCCTTTAACATGTTCCTTTGTCCCCTGTATTTCAAGTAAACTGGGAATTAGATCTAAGAACTTGATGAGACTCAGGTTAACTATTTTTTGGCAAAACTACTTTATCGGTGATGCTATGTACTTTATGTTGTAGTTCACTACACATAACATCCAGTTTATGAAATAGCGCTTCACTACTGATACTGAAATGTAGCTTACTGTATACACTGCTCTGCACCTTGCTTTCTTCAATTTGTATCCCTGTGATCACAGTCCATCACTATGCAGAGATCCTCCTCATTTTTTTTTCTTTTTTTGTGGTGGCATATACTCCTTTGTGTGCAATTGTCATAACTCAACACACTCTCTACCGATGGGATTGTTTTCAATCTCTTGCCATCACAAATACTGTTACAGTTAATGAGTCTGTGCACATGGTATATACTTTTGCCCATGTGACTTTGGGATAGCTTCCTAGAAGTGAGATTGCTGAAAGACTAAACATATCTGTGACTTTTCTAGATATTGTCAATTTACCCTCCACACCAGTAGTATCATTGTCAAGCTCACCGCCAACGTAGGAGAGCACCTGGGAAGTGCCAGAGCAGTTTCTAATAAGACTTTCATTAATTTGGAAATGTCAGGGACCATATGTAATGTTTCCTCAAATATATTCAAGTTAATTCATGTTATATATTGTAAAGGTTTTGGTTCTGTGTTCTAACACTATTACTGAAGTGTTTTGTGCCTATCAAATGTAAATTTTTCTTTTATTTTACATGGACCTATAATTCAAAATACATTTCTATTTTATGATTTTGGCAATGCTAAATCTCCAGCCTATATTATATGGTAAATTAGAAAAATATATTTAAAACAAAAGCTAAGTTAGATTAACAGATCTTTTCGGAGTTGAGAAGTATGGCGATAATGTGGCCTCTAAATCCAGACCATACACTTCAAAGGAATATTGCTCTTCAAATTATTACAAGAATGTATGTTCTGATTTGCTACAGGAGGTACATGCAAATTTTGGCTCATTTATTTAGTGATATCCATGAACCGCATAACATAGTATCAAATGAAAACCTAAAGGTTAAAGATAAGAAATTTTTGATGCATGCCAACAGGAAAAACTTCTCAACTCTTGAAAAATCAGATTTCGAATCTGGAGAAAGATTATAAAAGACCTAATATGGACCTTTCTCAACGTGGCAATTTCATGACTAGAACTACAAATCTGATGTGTATTTTATTGTCAGTGAAAGACATCCAGTAACAGATGTAGAAAGCCTACTACTCACAGCTGTGAGTTTCCAACAAACAGTCGATGCCAGTTTTTGTGGCTCTGTTTCAACAAAATGAGAACTGGAACATACACAGTGACTGACACCCTTCTTTAACGATTAGGGTATACAGGACATGACTTCCAGCAATCACATGCAGACAGAACCTCTGGCCAGAGGGTTTACCCAGGGGAGGGCAGAAGCAGGGCTGGCCCTGGCTGCTGTCATTTGGCCACATAATTTGTCAAAGCTTAGGCCACAGGAGTGCCTCATGCAAGTCAAGACCCTCTTTGACAAGGCTCTAGAGGGAGTGTTAATTAGTTAAGTCATTTCTCATCAGGGAAGCTTGTGCCTGGCACTCTAACTGTGCCCTGACATAACATTGCTGGATCGCCAGTGATGTTAAGTATAAAGAATCTGGCCTTCCAGATCACCTAGTGATACCCACTGACATAGTGACCCACACTCTCCTGGATATATTCATCCAGACCCAACAGACCAAAGAGTTTTCTGTATCTGCTCTTCTCCTCCAAGGAGCCTGGGGTCTGGTCTCAGTGGTCTTACGTATCAGCAAAGTGGTTGCTCATACCAGCAAAGGTTGTCCAATTAAACCCCTTGATGTGAATAATCTTCATATCTTCAAACTCAGGTCTTCACGTTCTTCGGCTTCCAAAATCACACAAGACTAAAGAACTCTAATTCATATTCTTCTCTTGGCAAGCCCTTTCCAAAAATTCCATGCACGTACATAGTACCCACCTCTATGTCAACAACAAATGCAGAGAAAACTGTAAACTGAGGCTACCTCAGTGCTGTATTGCCTAGTGTATTACTCACTTCTTCGGGACAAACTTAAGATCCCCTAATTTCCTCCAGGCATTTAATCAGTACATATTCTTCATTAGAACAGCTTTTATCCTTCTCACTGTCATTGTGGATATCCTAATAGCAGGCCAAGATTTAGAGAAGCTGCATGACAAACAAAGGGGCTCAAAGTAGGTAAATCAGAGATAAAAATCCATGGCCAATAAGGCCTACATTCTCCGGGGCCATACATATTACAGAGCTTGGAAGGCATAAGCCGTAGCTCTCACGTCTCCATAGTCATTCTACCTGGGCCTTCCATTAAATAAAGCAGAGGTTCCTTGGCTGATGTTTAGGGACCAAGCTAATACCCCATGAAAACTTCTGCCTTCCTTTCCCTTCTCCCCAAACTTGAACCTTGGCTTTTACTACTGCCTCCCAGCACTAGCCCACAGGACCCTACCTGGTTGCACCTCTCTTTCACCAGCCCCAGTGCTAAGACTGAAGGGCCCGGATATGTGATGTGATAATCCTGTCCTCACATAACCACAGTGCTCAGTTGTAGCAGCAGGTGGAATGGGAGGGATATAAGCCCAACTGCAGCACACAAGGAACTTGAGTAGCTTCGTGTTTCCATTTAATCAGCAGAACACCAAGGGGCCCAGTCCACCCTCTTTTAGCAGCAAGCACCCACTGGAAGAATGATGAGTAATGTTGCCTGATATCTGAAGGACCTCAGCCCATATGTGAGAGAAATATCACTGTTTGGACATACTTTTGGGCTTCTCCACTAAAATATGCTGCAGGCTTTAACATTTGACAAGTAGGTCTTTCAACTTCTCAGCTGGCTATCCCCCACTGACTCTCACCTTTGATGGTTCCTTAAACTACCAATGTGCCAAAGGTTAATCTGATGAGAGATACATTCACCAATATTTAATTCACTTGGTAATTTGCTGAACTATTGAGAATGTATTTAATGTTTCAGGGTTTTTCTTTTGTTTTGTTTTTGCACCTCCCTCTGTTGCTCCAATACCTTAGATTGCCCTCGTCCCTCCCAGAGGCCATCAGAGAAATACTAGGACGTATGTAGGACAATTAATCCAGCAGTGCTGCCACCGGAGGCAGGGAAGTGGCAGACCCAGTTGCAGGAGTAGGGTGCCACTGAGCTGCAAACAGGTCTAAGGGTCAATCTATACTTTCAATATAAAACAGAAGGGTCAGCACATGGTCAAGTGTAGACGGTGGAGCAGGAGAAGATGTAGGAGGAGGCAGGGACCTCATTTAGCAAAATGGAAACTTTGCAAATTGTTCCACTTTTTCTTCCTGGGCACAAAGCTCAGTATCTTCCTCACACTAGATTAGGAGAAGGGTGGAGTAAAGGTACAGATGGTTGGAGATTCATCATGTAGCTAGAATGAGGAAGTGATTAACAAATATTAATGAGGATTTTTTTTCTTAAGGCATCTTAATTATTTATTAATAATTAAGGGTTATTTATTTGAGGGTTAAAGGATGAGTTCAGCAGATTTTAGAAGACAGAATGGAAGGACTAGAATATACAAATTACTTTATATTTCATTGCTAGGAATTATGATTTATTTAAAGTGCCAGTCTAAGGCCAAGACACTCATTTACTATTCCACTTGCATCAGCAACTCCTCTTCTGCTTTTAGTAAAACCAGTAGATTGTTTTCTGATGTGTGCTCATGAACTGTTTGACATTCGTTTAGACTTGGATTGCAGAAGGTTTTGGAAAAAAATGCAGGCGTGTTCACTAAAAATAGAGATTCATCAACATGGATACACAGAAGCACCTACTACTGAGGCATTCACAGCAATATATAGGTCCCTCTTGTTTGTTTTAACTTCATGAAAAGGTAAGTAATTCAGAATTAGCTTGTGTGTATATGTATGTATGTGTGTACATGTATTCTTTCACTAATATCAATAATAAGACATTATTACGAGTCAAATTTAAATTGTTCTTTGGTGACTCAGTGAGTTTTGTTGTGAATATTTGTGTTTTTAAACAACTTTATTAAAGTATAATAATATATAATAATACAAAATGATATAAATTCAAAGTGTACAATTTAGTAAGTCTTGACGTATGTGTATGCCTATGAAATCATCACCACAGTCAAGATAATGAACACATCCATCAATTCCCAAAGTGTCCTCTTTTGAAATCCTCTCCTTGCTGCCACTCCCCACCACACCCTCCCCACCTGTCCCCAAGCAAATCCTGACAGTGCTTTCTATCATTATATATTAGTTTGCATTTTCTAGAATTCCATGTAAATGAATCATATAATGTGTACTTTGGGTTTGGCCTGGTTTCTTTCACTTGGCATAATTAGTTTAAGGTTAACCTATTCTGCTGCAAGTAGAAACAGTTTCTGTCTTTATACTGATAAGTATATTGACTGCATTGAATGGATGTGCCACAACTTGTTTATCCACCCACCATTTAATGACTACTTGTATTTTCCCCTAGTTTTTGGTCATTAAAAATAAAGCTGCTATCTATGAACATTATTGTACAAATATTTGCCTGGACACATGCTTTCAATTTTCTTGAGTAAATAGCTAGGGGTAGAACGGCTGAGTGGTAGAGTAACAATCTACCTAACTTTTGAAGAGATTTTCGAAATGTTTTCCAAAGTGCTTGAGTAACTTTTTATTCTCATTAGCAGTGAATGAGTTTCAGTTGCTCCACAGCCTGATCAAAACTTAGTAAACTAAAACATTTTCATTTCAGACATAATACCTGTGTAGTGATCTGTGTAACAATATCTCACTGTGAGTTTAATTTTCATTTCCCTAATGAGTTATAATGTTGAACTACTTTCCAAGTGCTTATTTGTCATCATACAGCTTCCTTGCTGAAGTGTCTATTCAAATCATTGGCCTATTTTTGTACTGGATTTTTTTTCTTGTAGAGTTTTGAGAGTTCTTTTCATATATATTTTGGAGAAAAGTTCTTTATCTGTGTGATTTGCAAATATTTTCTCAAAGTCTCCAGTATGTTTGTTTTTTCCCCCCAGTTTTCTTAAGAATGTCTTTCAAAGAACAGAAGTTTTTTATTCTGAAGAAATCTTTTTGCTCATCTTTTTTCTTTCATGGTTCATGCTTTTTATATCCTATTTAAAAGTCTTTTGTCTAACTTAAGGTCACAGAGGTTTCTTTCTACACTTTCTACTTGATGACTAAGAGTTTTATATTTGTGATCCATTTTAAGTTAATATTTTATACAGTGCTGGGTATGGATTTAACTTCATTTTTTTTTTTTTTGGTATATCTTTTTTCTTTTTCTTTCCTGTAAGTTCCAAATATATTAATGAGTAACATAAATTACCAAGTGATTGAATAATTTGTTTCTGTATTGTTTAATTTCTCATCTAAATATGATTGTTCTTAATCTGCATAGTTATAAATATGCTATCATTATAAAGTCATTTAATTAAACATTATTTTATCCACCTCAATAGTAATTCTGTGAGCATCACCATATTTAGCTGGAGCAATAAAACTATACGTTCACTCAGATGAATTTCACCATCTACCGGGGGGAAGGTTCGCTTTTCTTCCTGAAGAAGATACATTTATAGGAAAGGATAAATTCAAAGAGAATTATAAGAGATACTTGACATCAGTGCACCATTTTGCTTAGCAAATGAAGACATTTCCAAACAAATCTTTTAACCTGTATGAGAATCAGGACCCAAACACAGGAGCTCTCAGTTAAACCATGTCTTACTGTACCGGGCAGCTCTTAAGAAGCGAGACACGCTGCTCTGCTGTTGAGCAATATACCAGATTTCATTCATGAATGGTTTGGACTGGACACGTAGCAGCTTTCCTCACCCCAGTGGTCAGTCCAACCCCGGTCAGCTCTGCTCACTAAAGCAGAATCAAGTTATTGATATTGGGCAACGATCTTATTTTATTTAAATTTATGGTCAGCCTACTAGCTTTTATTTCCACAGAAACATATACCTTTCACTTATTTAATGGATTTATATTTGGTACCTGCTGTGTAGCAGATGTTGATAGATTCTGGGGACACCACATGAAATACCACATCACAGTCACCTCTCTCAGGAAAGAGAGGCTGACATGAGACAACCAGTATGATGGTTTGTATAATGGATGAATGAAAAGAGTGGATTAAGGGGCAAAAGGAAAGCTTTCTTGAGGTGCTTGGGAGAGTCAGAAAAGTCTTTTTAAAGGAAGTAATATTTAAAATGAGCTTTTCTGAATTTTCTCATAACAACGTGGAGGAGCACCTCAACCGCGGGCCGGGAGTCAGGCTACCTGGGCTGCACCTGGACTTCGGTCACATGGCAGAGTTACCTGGCCTCCGTGTTTTGCACTGGCCACCTACCACCGAGACTACCGTGTTCATTAAAAGAGATACATAAAGAACAACACTGTGTAACACACAGCATGTTTCTAGTAAACGCGATCCATTCTTGCTCTCTTTGCATTACTGGATGCTTAGTCACATCAGGTGTTAGAGTGACACCCTATGGCTCAGGACTCACAGGGAAGACAAGCAGACACAGAGAGCCCGGTCAGTTATAGCCACACAGGTAATTAATCCGAAATAATTTCCAGTTAATTTACGGCTCTTCCTAGAAATAGAATGTACTTCATTTTCATTCTTCTTGACTCTAAACAGGCTTAGATTCTGAGTTTACCATTACTAAATAAGGTGGCACTCGAAAATTTATGATAAAATGAGTATAATTTTTAAATCTTCACATTGTTTTAAGTGAGATAACCCTTTAATTATTTATCAGTTGGATCAAAGATTAAAAGTATTTGTTCTTTAAAAATTTTAAGTATTTTCCTTCTCACTTTCGATTATGTGAATCTTTGTGAAGATAAGTTTATCTGTCAGTTTCTGGAAGTTACCTGTAACATTTGGTCCATGAAAAAGAATTATTCTTTCCAACACATTAATACTTTATTGAACAAACTAGATGATGTCCCTAAAGATCACATCTCAGAACTGTAGCAAGTACAGGCAGCCCAGCCCTAATCACATTCACCCTTTTGATCATTTATTCATACCGTTCAAAATCTCTACTGCACGAAAATTCATATGAACAAAACCTGTGCCTAATATTTATATCTCATTATCACAACGCAGGTGAATAAAAAAAAACTGTAGGAAAATAAATATTTCTAAGATTGTTTTTAAATGGAAATTCATGAGATGAATGCCAGTAAATATTATCTTTCCAACATTTTAAAAGTACTAAAGTTGATGTTTTGATATAAAAACAATGTTTGGATTAATTGTATCTATACATCTACTGCTTAAGATAAATCAGCCAAAGTTTAAATAAAATTATTTGTTACATTATCCTTTTTTGGCAAATTTATTGGTATTTCATGTTTGTTTCTTTAGCTATTTCACAAGTGCTTATTTGCTACAAGAACATATTTGTGCTCACTGAGCTGAGAAGCAGGCATAAGGAGTCATCACATTTACACATGTGTGTTAATCCAGGGCAGATTTCGTACCCTGGGTGACATCTGGGGTGCAAATTAAAGTTTTCAACCAATCTGCACGAGATTTATACACAAAACATTTAGTCTGAAATCTCTTGTGCAATGAGTATGGTTGAAATGTCAAAACATGATGTTCTAAACAGGAAAGCAACCATAGAATTTAATGAATGTTTCTCCCAACAAACCTGCATCTTTGCACTTGGGTACTCCTTGTACCAATCCTATTGACTAGAAACTGTACAGAAATTGAGGTGCCATCTGGATGAATCAACCAGGAGAATTTATATTGGCTATTTAGGTTTTAATTGGGAAGAATTAAACTGGATATCACAGTGTGCTGACAAAATAATAATAAATAAACTCAGATGACTGCTTGTGGGAAGTAGATGTATTTTAGCTTCACATACACTTCCCGACTGATACACACCCAGGACTGGCCTCTTGCATGTGAGGGGCTGTCCCAGGGGGTGACCATAATGGTTGCTTTCATTCCCCAATGCTACCACTAGGGACCCCTTTCCTTTCATTGCCTATGACTGGATTCCTTGTCCTCCATCCTGAATCTTAGTCTTTTGGTACCCCCAGAGTTTTGGACAATAAGAAGGGAAATAACGAGGATGCTATTTGAAAAAGAAAAGTAGAAAGACTCCAAGACGGGTTCTTCCTCAACCTAATGTCTCACCAGCAAGCCAGCTTTTCAATCTCCCAATTAAACTGTCACCTCTTGAAATTCCCCAACCTTCTCTTCACTGGATTTCTAGTGCAGATTTTACAAAGAATTGTCAGGATAAAAATTTTTTTTTGTATAAAACAGAGCTAAAAATCCCTAATATATAATTAAACCTCAGGGAAATTGATGCAACTGGTTGCGAATAAGAGAAACCAACTTACACTACGTAGATTTAAACAGAAAGGGAATTGCCAAAAAGTCTAGAGAATCAGACACAGGCGAGGCAAGAAACAAGGAGGCTGGGCACAAAGACGGTGGCTAAAACTGCACCACCAAACACCGTGGGGATGCAGACATTTCCTTCCAAATGGATACTGGATGCAGCATCTGGCACCCAGGTCCTTGTGGCACTAGAAAGTACACACTGTTGTCCCACGGTATCTGTAGCCAAGAGTAATTTGTGCTGCCAGACACATTCTTGCTCCAGACCAAGGGCCTAGAAGATTGTACTTATCTCTCACTTCTAGGGGCCAGAGAAAGAAAGTGTTTGGACAGTGGAATAGGAGTGTTTCTAGCAAGAGAAAGGCCCTACTTCCTCAGGAATCTTGAGGTGCTCTGGCAGTATAACATTGGTCAAGTTATTTAATCTCTCTGAGCCTCTGTTTGCTCATCTGTAAAACAGGTTGATAGTAATACCTTCCTAATAATGTTGGAATGTCATCTGTGGTCTATTTGGGCTATGGTGATATTTCACAGCCTCCTTTCCTTCTCCAGCCCTGACTTCACAAGAAGGACTGCCCTGAGGTGGAGGGAGGGAGTGACCCCTTGGATCCTGGCAGCAGGACCCCATGAGGCAACAAAGAAAGTAAGATGGAAACTAAGAGTTTTCCTCCTAGCAAATCTAGCAACAAATTGAACGTGATTTAATCAGCTGTCAAGAGTTTATAATAAATAGTTCTCATTTCCACAAACAAGGCATTTCCTCCTGATCAAGAAAATGTTCTTCCACTTTAAGAATCACTGCTTTAGGCACTCAGCTGTCCATGGCATGGCCAGATGGATGTGCTTCAAGGAGCTGTAAGTGTCCAGGAAGATGTGCAGCTGGACTATCCACACTTACAGTGGTTATCAGGAAAGCAGCCAAGATGGTGGAGTAGAAAGACCCTAAGCTCACCTCCTCTCATGAGCACACCAAAATCACAACCAACTGCAGAGCAACCATTGATGAAAAAGACTGGAACCTACCAGGAAGAATCTTCTACAACTAAAGACATAAAAGAACCACAACTAGATGGATAGGAGGGGCCGACTTGCGACATTAACAAATCCCATACCCTCTGGGTGAGTGACCCACAAACTGGAGAATAATTATATTGCAGAGGTTCTCCCACAGGAGTGGGAGTTCTGAGCCCCACATCAGGCTCCCCAGCACCGGGGTCTGGCATCGGGCAGAGGAGACTCCCAGAGCATGTGGCTTTGAAGGCCAGAGGGCTTGATTGCAGGAGCTCCACAGGACTGGGGGAAATAGAGACATCAATCTTAAAGGGTGCACAAAAAAATCTAATGTGCACTGGGACAAAGTGCAAAAGTAGAGCCTGGACCCGCTGGTCTTGGTGGGTCTCCTGGGGAGGCAGTGGGGAAGTGGCCATGACTCACCCTGGGGACACAGACACTAGTGGTGGGCATATGGGGGGCATTCATCTGCATGAGCTCTCCCGGTGGCTGACATCTTGGGTCATTAGCAACAAGACTGGGCCCCACCCAAAAGCCCTTGGCCTCTAGTGAGGCGATGCCTCAGGTCAAACAACTAAGTGGGGGGGGGGGGCAAAGCCTCATCCATCAGCAGACTGACTGCCTAAAGACTTCCTGAGCCACAGCCACCTCTGGACACACACCTAGACACGGCCTTGACTACCAGCTCTGCTCACAAGTGGGCCAGAACCAGCCTCTCCCACCAGGAAGCCTGCACAAACCTCTAGACCAGCCTCACCTACCAGCGGCCAGATACCAGAAACAAGAAAACTACGATCTCACAGCCTGTGAAACGAGTCCACAAATGCAGGACAGACACTACCCTCGGAATAGCTGGCCCCTGACCCTTGGATGACGAGAGTGGAGTTCTCTGCTGGGATACACAGGATGTCCCCTACAGAGGGCCACTTCTCCAAGGTCAAGAAACATAACTAAACTACCACATACATAAAAATACAAACAGCAATTTAGACAAAATAAGGCAGCAGAGGGTATGTTGAGAAGGAACAACGAAGCCCCAGAGGAAGAACTAAGTGACAAGGAGACAGGCAATCTACCTGAGTCCAGGACCAGACGACTTGACAGGGGACTTCTACCAAACATTTCAAAGACAGTTAACACCTATCCTTATGAAACTATTTCAAAAAAATTGCAGAGGAAGAAACACTTCCAAACTCATTCTTTGAGGCCATCATCACCCTGATACTAAAACAAGATAAAGATATCACAAAAAGAGAAATCACAGGCTAATGTCACTGGTGAACATAGATGCAAAAGTACTCAACAAAATACTAGCAAATCGACTCCAACAACACAGTAAAAGGATCACACACCGTGATCAAGTGAGATTTACCCCAGGGATACAAGGATTTGTCAATATCCACAAATCAGTCAATGTGATACACCACATTAACAAATGGAAGAATAAAAACTTGAATTGAAAAACATGATCATCTCAATAGATGCAGAAAAAACTTTAGATAAAATTCAATATCTATTTATGATAAAAACTCTCCAGAAAGTGGGCATAGAGGGAATATACCTCAACATAGTAAAGGGCCTTATGTAACAAACCCACGGCTAACATCACTTCCAACAGTGAAAAGCTGAAAGCATTTCTTCTAAGATTAGGAACAAGACAAGGGTGCCACTCTTACCACTTTTATTTAACATATATTTATTCAACAAAGGAGGCAAGAATATTTAACGCAGAAAAGACAGTCTCTTCCCACAGTTTGTTTAGGGAAAAATGGACAGCTGCCTTTAAAAGAATGAAATTAGAACATTCTCTAACACTTTGTACAAAAATAAACTCAAAATGGATTAAAGACCTAATTGTAAGACCAGATATTCTAAAACTCCTAGAGGAAAACATAGGGAGAACACTCTTTTACATAAAGTGCAGCACTATTCTTTTGGGTCCATCTCCTAGAGTAACGGAAATAAGAACAAAAATTAAAAAATAGGACCTAATTAAACTTATAAGCTGTTGCAAAACAAAGGAAACCATAAACAAAGTGAAAGACAACCTACGGAATAAGAAGAAATATTTGCAAACAATGCGACTGACAAGGGATTAATTTCCAAAATATACAAACAGTTCATACAGCTTCATATCAAAAAACAAACAACCTAATCAAAAAATGGGCAGAAGACCTAAACAGTCATTTTTTTCCAAAGAAGACACACAAATGGCCAGTAGGAACATGAAAAGAGGCTCAATATCACTAAATATTAGAAGAATGCAAATCAAAACTACAATGAGGTATCACCTCACACCAGTTGGAATGGGCCCCATCAAAAAGTCTACAAACAATAAATGCTGGAGAGGGTGTGGAGAAAAAGGTACCCTTCTACACTGTTGATGGAAATGTAATTTGGTGTAATCACTATGGAGAACAGTATGGAGATTCCTTTAAAAACTAAAAATACTTACCATATGATCCAGCAACCCCACTCCTAGGAATATAACTGGAGAAAACTCTAATTCAAATGGTACATGCACCCCAGTGTTCACAGCAGTACTATTTACAATAGTCAAGACATGGAAGCAACCTAAATGTCCATTGACAGATGACTGGATAAATTAGTGGCCTATATATACAATGGAACATTACACAGCCATAAAAAAGAATGAAATAATGCCATTTGCAGCAATACTGAAGGACCAAGGGATTATCATATTAAGTGAAGTACCTCAAAGACAAATATTATATGATATCACTTATAAGTGGAACCTAAAAAAAATGACACAAATGAACTTATTTACAAACCAGAAACAGACTCACAGACAGAAAACAAACCTATGGTTACCAAAGGGGAAAGGGAGGTGAGAGTGGTAAATTAGGAGTTTGGGATTAACAGATATACACTACTATATATAAAACAGATAAACAACAAGGACCTACTACTGTATAGAACATGGAACTATATTCAATATCTTGTAAAAACCTATAATGGAAAAGGATCTTAAAAAGGAGTATCACTTTGCTGTACTCCCAAACCTAACACAACACTATAAATCAACTGTACTGCAATAAAACATAAATTAATTAAAAGAAGAATCATGAGATAGAGAATTTTTCAAACATAAGAATGAGCTTCAACACCTCAATAGCCAAAGTAAACTAAATGTCCAGTAGAATGACACTTCTGAGATGACTTGAAAATTTCTGAATTTTCCCTAATTTGCTAGTTTAAATTATTTTACTCTTATTATTAAAATGATTTTTAAAACCTGAAAATTAGCTCTCCAAACAGTGGGCTGTAACCTGTGAATCAGACATGAAATCAATTCAGTGAGCTGTGACTAACATTTTTCAATACACTAGAATAGAAATTATCAATGAGCATATCACATACTATGTTTTGTTCCCTAAAGCCTTTGTTTCATATATGCATAAAGCTTTTTGTACATATACACATAAAGTTATATATATGTAGGTATATACATATTGACTTATGATTTAAAATACTTCTAATACCATGCATCTTAGTCAAAAAAATAATGAAAACTATTGCTCCAGAGGACTGTGCACTTTTTCACATACTTGTAGACTAGAGAATAACTTCAGTTTTTCACAGCAGTGTCCTGGGAGAGGGGACACTCTGTGGGCAGAAGGGACAGGTCAGAGTAGTAGAACTAGAAAATGTGGGCCACTCTCAGGACCCTATAAGAAATGTAATCAGAAGCTGATGCAGAAGCAGAGAAGCAAAGGACTCCATGCTCTCTTTCTATTGTCCTTCACCCAAGGCTCAGAAGGCTTGAACTCATTCTCCAGGTCCTAATAATCATTCTGTGGTTGAGGAGATGGTATACAAAAGGATTACAGCTGTGGGACCTGGTTCCTGTCATCTCAAGTTAGAATTTGTGATGAATGATCCCTGGGAGGGCTTGAAGCACGATGCTGCAGTCTTCAGTGTTATCACTGCTCTATTTGGGCACAGCACGAGTTAGGTAGGCTACGTGTATAGTATTATATCTATAGGAAATAAGTTCCATTTCTGAAGAACTGACTCAACTTTCTAATGATTTGGTAACTTCCTCTACTAGTTTTAAGTAGAAGTGGGGGCTGGTGAAAAGTCATGTGGACCATAGAGGAAGTATCTCTCAGCTTAAACACATAAACAAGCAGTAGAAGCCATGTAGAAATTGCTTTGTAATTTTTTCATAGTGCAAAAACTCTTTAAAAAGCTTATAAAGTATGAGCATGCAATTTGGCATTTGCATAAATTAACAGTAATGCTAGAAAGTTTTAATGTTGTCATTTTCTGTTATTACTCATTTTCAGGTCTCCCTAAAACTGAGTTATTATTAACTTGAAGATACTGAGAGCCCGACTTTTTTGTTCTTTTTATGGCAGGGAAATATAATATTATCACATTGATCTTCCTGTGTCCCACCCTCAGGTACCAGGACAGTAGAAGGTGCACTGAATTGCATAAACTATCTGCTGATTGAACATTGTTCTGTAACTCACCGTGCTTCGTGTGGTGTGGTCCACAGGACACGGAGCTACAAACAATAACCGCCGAGAATGCAAACATTATCTCTCACTAGAGCACTAGACCATAAACTGCTAGAGAGTAAGGAACATAAGAGCTAAAGAGAGTGGATTTTTTCCTTTTCATTTTTTAAAAAATTGATATATAATAGATGTATAACACCAGGTTAGTTTCAGGTATCCTACATGATGATTTGATGTATGTATGTAGAGCAAAATAATCACCACAACACATCTAGTTACCTTCCATCACCCCAAATGGTTACAAGTTTTTTCTTCTGATGAGAACTTCTAAGATTTACTCTCTTAGCAACTTTCACACATACAATATAATATTATTACCTACAGTCATCATGCTGTACATTATATCCCCAGGACTTGTTTATTTTATAACTGGAGGTTTGTATTTTTTGACCACCTTCACCCATTTTACCCCAACTCCACTGCCCACCTCTGGCAATCACCAAACTGTTCTTTGTATTGCTGAATTTCTGGTCTTTTTTGAGGGCGCAGAGGATTCACATATAGGTGAGATTATACAGTATTTCTCTTTCTCTGTTTTATTTCATTTACCATAATGCCCTTGAGGTTCGCCTGTCACAAATGGCGAGATTTCATTCTTTTTATGGCTAAATAATATTTCATTGTGTATATATACCACATTTTCTTTATCCATTCATCCATCAATGGACACTTAGGTTGTTTACACGTCTTGGTTATTGTAAATGATACTGCAATTAACATGGGGCTGCAGCTACCTTTCCGAGTTCTTGCTTTTGTTTCCTTCAGATAAAAACCCAGGCATGAAGTTGCTGGATCATATGGTAATTCTATTTTTAATTTTTAATTTTTCTGTTTTCCATAGTGCTTGCACCAATTTACATTCCCATCAACAGTTCATGAGAGTTCCCTTCTCCATATCCTCACACATACTTGTTATTTCTTGTTTTTGTGATAATACCCATTCTAACAAGAGTGAGATGATCTCTCACTTTAGTTTTAATTTGCATTTCCTTAGTGAACAGTTATGTTGATCACCTTTTCATGTATCTGTTAGCCATGTGTATGTCTTCTTTGGAAAAATGTCTAATCTGATCCTCTGCCCATTTTTTGATTGGATTGCTTTTTTTGTTTGTTTTTGTTTTTATTTTTTGCTATTGAGTTGTATGAGTTCTTTATAGATGTTTAGTGCCAACCCATTACAAGACATATGACTTGAAAATATTTCCCCCATTCCATAGGTTGCTCTCTTGTTTTGTTGGTAGTTTTCTTTGCTGTACTGAGGCTTTTAATTTTGATGTAGTACCACTTGTTTAGTTTTGTTGCTTTTGCTTTTTATGTCAAATCCAAAGAATTACTGCCACGACCAATGTTAAAAAGCTTAGCTCCTGTGTTTTCTTTTAAGAATTTTATGGTTTCAGGTCTTATGCTCAAGTCTTTAATACATTTTGAGTTGACTTTTCACTCACTCAGTTTCATTCTTTTGCATGTGCCTGACATCATTTATTGAAAAGACTGACTTTTCCTCATTCTATATTCTTGGCTCCTTTGTCTTAAATTAATTGACCAGGTATGTGTGGGTTTATTTCTGGGCTGTCTATTTTTTCCCCACCGTTCTATGTGTTTATTTTTACGCCAATACCATATTGCAGAGCAGGGGAGATGGAAGTGAAGTAAAGGATGTATGTAGAACTTATCAATTACATTGATGTAGAAGGAGAAGTGAGTCCCCAAAAGGTTAACCCTAGGTCTGGATGTCTAGGGGCAACCCATACATACGTGAAAGAAATCAAAGTGTCATCTTGTTGGAGTTAACAAAACGGTAAATGTATTTAAGTATCCCTCTTCAAACCTGGCACAGTTTGCCTGACTAGAGGGAAATAGATGTCCTCAGTATTATCTTTCATTTAATAATGAAAAGCAAATCAATCATAGATTGACTTATATATAGATCATATTATAAAGATTAATATAAAAATTCTGAAAGTCCTAAACTCAGCAAGAGAATATAGCTCAGATCTTATGTGTATGATAAATCATAAAATTCTTCCTTGTCTCTCATGTCTTGAGCTCTAAGGCAGTTACTCTTACTCTCTTAGCTTTGTTGACACGCTTATGATTTTGTCTCTTGAAATTGAAAGTGTGTTAATAGTCCCTTATTTACTCTACATTTTTGCTCTTCACTTAGCAATTCCTTTCCAACAGCTATGGCAGCCAAATGGTGGGTTATTTGTGCTATGAGAAAAAGGTAAGGTCTTTAAGGAAATATGTAAAGTTTTACTCCATTATATTAAATGGATGTAATTTCTTAATCTCAGAGGGGAAGAGTAGAACTATACTGGAACTACTGAATACATCCTGTAGAGATAACTAAAATACTTCTAGGAGCTGGAATGCGGGGAGGGAAGCAAACCCTCTGAGAAGGCCTGGCTCAGTTACTTCTGCAGAAAAGAGCAAACCAATCAGAATATTCACCTCACTCTCCTAACGTCTTCTCGGAATTGCTGGCTTATATGGTAACTCTATGTTTAACATTTTGAGGAAATGCCAGACTGTTCTCCAAAAAACTTTCCATATTTAATATTCCCACCCTCAGTGTGTAAGGTTTCCAATTTCTCCACATTCTCACTAAGGCTTGTGATCATTAGTCTCTTTGGTTATAACCATACTAATAGATGTGAAGTGCTATCTCCTTGTGGTTTTGATTTGTGTTTTCATGGTAAGTAATTATGTTGAGCATGTGCTGCATCTATTTAGATCTTTTGCTCATCTTTTTTTTTTTTGTATATGTCAAATGTATTGCAGCTTTCATTATTTTTCTAGTTTTATTGGGGGGCATAATTGACAAATGAAATTGTACACATTTAAAGCATGCAATGTGACAATTAGATAAATGTATACATTGTGAAATGATTACTACAATCAAGTTGATCTCATAGCTGTATTTTTAAAACAAGGCTTTTACTGACTTAATCTTATGTTACTAGGATCATGTTTTATTTTCTTTTTGCTTCTACTTAGAGCATTTGAGTAATCTTCCTGTATTTTGTATTAGCTAACTCAATTTATTTGGAGTCAAAAGTTGAGTATAATGAAAAAAAATAATAATTAAGCCAAGAGCTGTACTGACCTAGTTTACAAGTTGCTTTTGTACAGAATGGAGAATATTTTGACCTTCCTCATGATAACATCACATCACAAATTTTCCTCCCTCCCTCTGACTTTTAAATCACTTTTACATTTCCACAAAGACAAAGTAATTATAAAATAATTGCTTCAGAGTAGCACCTGACATGCACTAAACAACTAAATGGCATGTTGTGAAAACTTGTTTTCATTTTATAGTCCACTGAAATAGGCATAATAGCTTTTACTGCTGAAAACTCTAAGCTGTTTGTTTATACTAATTTTTAGAAGTTTTATTTCCCCCGAAGATAATATCATAAAAATAATCATTTGTCTATGAAAGCAAGTATTTTATAAAACAAGTTTTTTAAAATCCTTTCACATAGTATATATTAAAGATCACTTAAAAAAAAGTGTTATTAAGAGAAAAGGCAGAATACTTTGCTACCCTAAACACATATCTCATTTTGATTATTCTTGAATTTTAGAAATTGAATAAATGTCTTGAGACATTCTGCATTAAGTGAGGATAATTGTTAAATATGAATTATTTGCCTGAAGTGGTCATTTCTTCTCAAATTCATGTGGAGTTTACTTAGCACTAAGTAATTAAATACTATATCTCATTTCATTTCTGTTTCTGACATTGTATTCTAACGTAGGAACAACTTGTGGGATTAAGAAATTTTCCTCCAGTAGGTTCTGGGATCACTACAAAAACTATAGTGATCATGCTCCTGTGTATTGGGTGAGTTCCAAAGTTGTGTAACCAGCCAAGAGTTAACTTGAAGGACAGGACCTGAGGGCTGGGTCCACGTGGTGGGGCAATGGACCCTGCTCTTCGCTCAGACCAGCGCTTCTCAACCAGGGAGATTTTGCCCTGAAGGCATATTTGGCAACTGCACAACATTCCTGACTATCACAACTAAGTCTCCAGCTGGCTCCAGGTGGCAGAGAGCAGTGGGGGGAATAGAGAGGGAGATGCCCTGCTAGCACCTAGGTGTCAGGCATGTTATGAAACATGCTACAGTGCACAGAACCAACCCCCACAACAGAGAATCGTCTGGCCTAAAATGCCAAGAGTACAGCTGGGGTGAGAATCTGTGACACAGACAGAAAAGAAACTGCTCTATCCAAATGTTCTGCTTTTGCTTCTAACAAGTAAAGGTCATTACCTATTGAATTCCAGGCAGCATGCTAGGTCTTTGACACAACCATTTTCTTTTAACCTCATACATACACATCACTTCGACTTACCCTTAGATTATTTATGCAACATAGGTGTTTTTCAGAGTAAGTACATAATTTTCCTAAGTTTATGGAACTAGAAAGGGACCAACCCTGGATATGGACCCAAATCCAGACTGACTCCCAAAGTTTCCACTGGTTTTATTGCTACTCTTTTATATCTACTCTTTCTCTGCTGGCCTGTGGCCACAATATACAACTAATTAATTCACAGGTTTCTGGATAGCACAAATTAGAAAGTCAGAAAAAAACACAAGAATTCAAATGTACTCTAATTGGGTGTGGAAAAATGGCCCTTACTCCCCAAACCATTGCCATTGTAAGGTTCTCATTTTAAGTAAGAAATCTAAGAGAATGTATTAAGATGTGAAAGACTAATATTTCTCTCCAATTTTCTCTGCTAAATGGACTTGAATGATTCATGAATTTCTCTATTGTTAGAGTTATAAAACTGTGTCCAATTTGACAAATGCTTTCAGAATTTTCAGACATTTAAATAACTTGTAGTATAAGATGATTAATCACTTGGACAGATACTCATTTTACTCTAAGTTATAGATTCAGATGTGATCATGCCTGCATCTCACAGAACTTCCCCTCATGAATCCCAGTGGCTGCATATGGCTCTCTCATATTTTAGATGTCCATAAAAACGCGCACACACACCTGTTCTCTGGACCTCACAGTAAAAATTGCCACGGAGTGCTTTCTTGATGTGGTTAACGAAAGGGACGTATTCATTTGCTTTTAAGACCTAGGTTATCCCAGAAATGGCTTTATTTTACTTTTCTAAAAAGTTGGTAGAGATAGAGATTCTAGAATTCTGCCTTCTGAAATGAGCAAGATCAAAATGGAGGAGACAGGGAGCTGAAATACATTATAAGTAAGTTAATTTTTGACGTTGTTTGGTATAAAAATGGAGAGTTAGGAAGCAAGAATACTGTATAATGGCCAGAATATACTGTTACCTGGTGAATCAAATTCATTAAAAATCCAAATATACATAATGTTTGAAACATTGCTAAAATCAAATCAAGCAGTCTTGGTCCCTGTTTTAATGAAATATCACCTACATGTTAATGGCAAATTATTGTCTTAAATTGTAAGGAGAAGAAGAAAATATACCTTTCTTTTTAATCTCCATTTAAACATTTTCAACTAACCTGAATTTCAAGTGATTCCTCCTCTTCAACTCATCAACATTTATTTGAGGGAAGAATGTCACTGAGAGCTTTCAGTTGATCTATGATGTTTCTGAAGACATCTTTCTTGTGGCCATCTTCTTATTCATTAACATGTAAAATTAATATGAGCAGAAAAATATTAATATCAGAAAGAGCTTAGGGAATTAGCTAATAGGGGATTAAGTAATAATCATGAAAACAATTAGAAATCTCATTATTAATTTTATCCTCAAGCCTCCCCTGCTCTCACTATGCCAAGACCATCTTCCAATTGACTCCATCAGATAGCCTTAGTTTTGCTGTCAGGCAAATAGAAATTTAGCCCAACATTTAGGAAAAGCCTCTTATATATATTTAATTATTGGCTAGGCATTTTTACTTTTTAAATAAAATATGAGTCTCTTCCTATGACAAAGATGTTTCAAATTCATCTTATAAATGGTATTTAATGGTTTTCACTTGGGTGGATGTGGATATTTTTTCTGGTTGCCTGTTTGCCCTTCTTTCTGACTGGCGCCTATTTCTACATACCCCAAACAATTTCTAGTTATACATAATAGCAAATACACAAAAATCATTTTTTTGGTCATCCATCCAGTGCTATTTCCCACGATTATTTTTTGTATGTGAAAATTTAAAATTTTTGTTTAAAGGACTCATAAATATATTTATTTATACCATGAACCAAAATCAAACTGATTCTGGGAAGACAAATAACCATCACAAGCAGGGGAAAAGGTAAAAGCTGGAGAAGGATAAGCAAAATACGAGAACATTTCAAGTGGTTTGTTAAAGGGAACGCTCAGTCCAGAGAAAGAGATGCGAATGGAAATATTCTGAGGCGCTGAGAATGAAGGGCTCCTTCCAGCTCAAGCCACACACACTTGAAACTAAGAAACCCTGCAGTTACATTGGTTTACGACTGGCATTTTGTTAAAAAAGCGGGAGCCATAAAATGAGAATTGCACTATATTTCCATATTTACCAAACAATTAGATGTTTATACAGCTGTTCTAAATCAAAGCTTCTATAAAATGAATTGAGTATCATGATGGTCACCAAACAGCTTCACACATGCCTCTTTGCTAAGTGTGAAAGGGTAGTTTGGTCCATTAGCCACCAGGGCACATACTATCTTCAGGCCATTTGACCACACCTCTAAGATCCCCATTTCAAAGTCTGAGAGTGACCATGAGACGTACAAAGTCACACTGTTCTGAGACAATCCTCAGATTGTCCTCCACTATCACCAATGGACAGAGTCCGCCACAGTAAAGTTACACATGAGAAACAAAGTATTCTGTTCATCATAGCCACACACCCACAGGCTAAGGTAAAAACTGCGAAGGAAAAACTCTCATCATCTGCAGTATAATCATTCTGTATCTAATTTTAAGACCCTGGAAGACAGTAGAGAAAGTCACAACGCTGCGTCTCATTTACAACCTAGTGATTGACCTAGATGCGTATGTTACAGTTTTTATGACATCCTCAACACACTCTGTACTTCTGGTGTTTTGGCCTCACTGGTGTTCCTTCCTTTCCATTCTTTTTTAAAACAATGATTATATTCAGTATAAAAATGTTATATGTAACCTGTTCAGAAAAAAAGAGATCACCAAGTAGGCCTGGCACTGGAAAGCTGAATAAGGCCTGAGACATGAAGGACTTTCCTGAATGGTTTAGTCCAACTTAAATGAGGGTTATAAACCCACAGAGCGAAATACACTTGTCTTCATCTACACCCGTGGCACCGGGGTCAGGGCCTCACAGCGTCTTCTCTGAGGCCAGTGTCACCAAGCCTTTCTGTAGACAGCCGGCCCGAGCCTGGCTTGTGGATGTCCACAAGCTTGATGCCGGCTTCCTTCAGTGCTTGCCCAAAAAACAGTACTTTTGCCGAATGGTGTTTTTACTTCATTTGGTTTGACAGCCCTTTTCACCCTCTTGACATTGATATAAAAATGAATGAACAATTTGGAGAAAATAATGGATGGTGTATCAAGGCCAAATTGGGTATAAAATTACTTCCTTTCCCATATCCCATTGTTGATAGCCTAAGATGAAAGAAATACTATTATAGCATTGTTGTGGCAAAGGTGACGTAGGCACAAAGCTTAAAAATTCAGTAAAATGATTAATTCCAGACAAACAAATAAACAAAAAACTAAAAGTGAAATATCTTCCTTTCTAAAGTGGGTTAAACAGTGACCCCCGAAGATATGCCTGTGCCCTAGTCCTTGGAACCTATGAATGTTACCTTATTTAGGAAAAGGGTCTTTGCAAGTAATTAAATTAAGGATCGTGAGTTGAGGGGATCAACCTGGATTATGTGGGTGGACCCTAAATCCAATGACAGGTGTCTTTACAAGAGACACACAGAAGAGAAGACAGACATACAGAGAAGGCAATAGAAAGACATTGGCAGAGAGTGATGTGACCATTAGCCAGAAGCTGGAAAAGGCATAGAACAGATTATCACCTAGAGTCTCTGCAAGGAGTGAGGTCCCACCAACATCTTGATTTTAGATTCTGGATAGATAGATAGATAGATAGATACACACACATGTGTGTGTCTACATATATGCATATACATATGTACACACTTTATATGCACACATATGTGTATGCATATTTGATGATTTGTATACATGTGTATTAAGCATATGTGTGTACACATGTATATATTCATAATCAATATATTTATTACATAGTCTCCATTAAACCTCAAAAATGTGAAATGCTCTGCAATGTTTGGCAAACGTCCCTGCATGTCTTTTATGGACTGAAAGGTTATATGCCCTGAAAATTGGTATGTTGAGACCCTAATCCCCAGTGTAGTGGTATTGGGAGGTGGGGCTCTTAGGAGGTAAATAGGTTGTGAAGGTGGAGCCCTCAGTAATGGGATTAGTGCCCTTAAAAAAACAAAAAAAGACATGAGAGAACTTGCTCTCTGTCTCCTCTCCCTGCCCTATGTAAACCATGAAAAGGGTCTTCAGCAAGAACTCAACCATGCTGGCACACTGATCTTAGACTTTCAGCCTCCAGAACTATAAGAAACAAACGTCTACTGTTAAAGCAACATGGTCTATGGGGTTTTTGTTACAGCAGCCCAAAATGACCAAGATGGTGCCCCCGGTTCATGATAATATCCTCCAGCAAGAGTTGATATTGTCATGAATTTAAAGGTCACATGGTAAGAAGACCTTGCGAATTCCATTATCGTTTCCCTTTTTTCAATGCGTCCCACCTCCGTGCCAGGTGCCCTGTTAAAGCCTGGTGCTTAGGTGTGACTCATTTGCTAAAGGAGCTGCTTCCACTGGGATGAGTGGATTAGGTGAGGCAGATAATGGATTAGGTGAAGTCGCGCTGAAGCTGTGTGAACCAGCTGATTTTCCATCTATGACAATCTTCTTCATTAACCTAGGATAGGTGGTAATCCAACATTTTTGTGCAATTTAACCAAGAGACATTTACTACCAATAAATACTGACAATAAGTCCTTGAAGAAAAATGTGAGAAACATACTTCCCAGCTGTCTTTACGTGGGTGCCAATGTCACCAATGAATAAGAAGGCAAAGATAATTTTTCCTTTCTTTTATCCCTTAGAAAAAGTTGCCTATCTATATCCCAGCTGATTCCAAACAACCCCCACCTAGGCTGTCATCAAAATGGAAAGGCCACTGAAGGTGAACACCTACACAGTGCCATCTGGGAAAAGAGGTCCGTGTTGGAATTTGGGGCCCCACTCTTGACGGACCAAGAGGGTCCCCATACTCAGGAGTCCAGAGGGGGTACATTCAGGCAATGTTGTTTCTGCAAAAGCACTGAGATGAAACTCACTCCCTGAAGAAACACTGAGAAATAACACAGGAAAAAATGGTGTCATGCTCCCTTTGAAAATTATATTCAACACATGCCAACACGTAAGGTTAAGAGACAGTCTTCCTGTGCACCAGGAATCTGAGATCCTGGTCCCTGTTGGTTGTGGTCCTCATGTGATTAGGTTCTTCTGTGCTTCAGTAACTTTCCCTCCCTGGTAAGTTGCAGTCAGGCACCATTCCCCCGTAACCATGCTTTATCGCGGGGGAACAAATTCTTAATAGTTTGAATAGGATGGGTTTAAAAAGAAGTCACTGGGAATAGCCAACTCATTCTCGTGTGTTAAGATATAGTTTTCAATCTAGAATTCAAATATTTTAGGGACTAACATGGTATTTTTTCAAGGAAAGCTATCCTGTTTGTTCTCTCCACTGTAAACACAATCTACTTCACTAATTGATAGATTTGACTCTGAATTTTTGTTTTTCACTATCCCTATCTGGAATTACAGGGTATCTGCCTGACTCACTAATATCTCCCTTGCTCTTCAGTTTAAATCTCAAATATCTAGATTATAGTTTTATTGGGAAATTTGGGGGGTGTTATTTGAGGCTTTTTTTTAAGAGTTTAAATAAAAAGTGAATTGTCTCTCACCTTTATGCAATATTTTTCCTAAGGAGAGAAATGAGAACATTTGAGTAACACTGGGCTAAACAAAAACACAGTTGAGGTTTGAGGTTATAGCTGTTTTTACATTCTGGAAATTAATAAATTAAAATTTTTAATGTATAGTAGGTGAGTATATACAAATAAAATAAACTTGTTTGAAAGAAAGCTTCCAATTATTTGACAAAAAGGAACTTATTTTTGTGCACTATATATTTAATTTGATGGAAAGGAGAATACATTTCAACCAGGGAAGTTTCTGAGGTCATTGGCACACTAGATTTTTTCACAGAGGCCAATACATATGGAGGGAGACTAAAAGATACGACGTCATTTTGATTTTAGAATTTGGTTGGTTTTTAAAATCTGAACATAAATTTACCAGAGGGATGCAAATTAAAGACCTCTAAAGAGGGAAAATAGTATTCTAGCTAAGAATTCAAATTCCTTTAAATGAGGCATTAGAACTGTTGTTTCTTCTTAATCTTTGCCATTTCATAGATGTTTTCAGTGTCAACTTTCTGTATTTGCTACTCTGATAATAAACTTTGCAAAGGAATGAGCATTTCTTTTGTAAAGTTTCAGTGCATTGGCTCAATGATAGCCTTACTTGGCTATTTCTATGTGAGATTTAATGCAACACCATGAATACAGATGCACTTAATACTGTCTTTGTCCTTTTTTGTTTGTTTGTTTACCTGGTTATAAAAGTGATAAACGATGAAATTCCTATTGCATGAAACTTAAAGAAGTATTCCATTCAGCTGATAATTTAAAAATGAATTTTAAACCATTTGAAACATCAAGCAACAATTATAATTAGCATCTACTGATCTTGGGATCCAAAGGGCAGGTAGGAACGGCAATAGGGGCCAAGAGCTGGACGAGACAAGACTTTATGAGCATGCTGTGAGCTTCCTCGGAAGGTGAGTCATGGTGAGGAAGGGGTACCACTTCCAAAGGACTGTACTTGGTTTTTGCTAAATGGACTCTGACCCCTTCCTCTGAACGGAGCCTAGAAAAACTACAGAGGCAAGAATCTGTCTGTAGGGACTGAAGACAATGATGAGCTGGTATGAGGAGCGGGCGAAGTGGTGGTGTTATGGCAGCAGCACTGGATGGAGGCTGAAGAGGAAGGGTACTTTGGAGGAAAGCTGTACATTCTGTTATTATTTTTTCACCACATTGCCCACGGAAGGTTATTGTCTACCTCAAGACCAAAGAAATTTTCAGCAACTGCCAGGCTATTGGGGTTGGTGGAGTATACAAAGGCCATAGCCCTCTAAAATTCTCTCAGAGGTTACTAGCGACCTGCACACAGATGCTCACAGCAGCCTCATGTGGCCCAGGGGGGACTGCTTGTCCCTGGCTGGGCACCAGAGGCACCCTGTGCGACGCTACATAGCAGTAACTGCTTGCTTGTCACCAAAATGTAAAACCTCATGTAAAGAAAGGTCTGATTTTAGGCCAGCAAGTGGTTAGAAAAGGAACTGTAGACATTTTCATTAACCTTAAATCACATAATATAAGTAGTGATATACGTCAGCTACCACATTGAGTCTGACCAGGGGAAACACTTCTGTGCTCTCTGGAAAAAGAGCTTTCTCAAACAGGTTAAATTATCCAAAGAAGTGAAGTAAATCAGAGTTGTTGATATAAATTATTAATACCAGCAATTTCAATCTTCTCTTGTTGCCATATTCTCATATCCATCAATCCACCTGTGGAAGCATGGCCTGTGACTGTCAGTCTTTCTTCACGTAGAATAATGTAATGATAAAGTTATCTTACTAGTCTTGCAACCCAGTATGGTTGTCCTTGAGCATGTTTGAGCCCACAACTGAACTGGGTAACTGAAGGGTTTTAAAAAGAACCTTCCATCACGGAACCCCAGATGCTTTAGCAACATAATTATCCTCCTGTTTTCCAAAAAAAATGTCTGTTGTAACTCAGTCCCACTGTCTTCTGACCAAGACTCTCCATTAATCTCGCACCTCATCTTGGCAGGCAGGCTCTAAATTTTCCTAGCCCACGTTAGATGACTGGAGAAAACGCATGTATTTCCAAGTCTTTTGTTTAGGTAAAGACTTTGAAAAGTGGGCTTAACATTTTTTCACTAGGTTAGAAGAGCAGTATTGAAAGAGCTATTGCGTAATTTAAAAATTTTGTTTCCTGGGATTTTTAGGAACTTGTGAAGACAACACCAAATTTCAAGTATGTGAAAGGCACTCTAACAACAAGAGGATATAACGTGGATATGCCTGGACCACTCTATTATTTGGAAATCCAACTTTCCTTCAGCAAAGGAAACCTTCAAGAAAATCACTTCTGACCAGGTCGTTATAGTTGTTATCACAATATGTTTCAAAGCACGTGGGAATCATAGTGAGAATCTGAAATACTGCTATGATTTCAATGACTGGCTGGCAGTTTTTCTAATCGGCATTGCTGTACCTCGCATCTTTTTCTAGTTTTATTTCTCTTCCCAAAGTATCATTTTTAATTGAATCATGAATCTCAAGTTATACAAATAATGATCAGATTTAATGAATATGTTTTGTCCCAAGAAGGCAATGTTAAGTCTAAGAATTTTAGAAAGTATTCTTATCAAAAGTAAGCATATTAATTTCATTGGGTATCTAGCACTATGAGCTCTTTTTTAACAAATTAAGTTAATGACAGAGATAAGTCTTTTTGTTAATTTACATTTTTAATAGTCAAGTTAAGTAGTAGATGGAATTAGCTATGGTATAGACCCCAAAGTCAGAGGATGGCCAGAATCCACACTTTAAAAAAAAAAAACTGTCTGTGCTAGAGACATTTTACCTAGATCTAGGAGACATCTGTCTACGCTTTGACTAATGATGAGACAAAATCTAAACGTGCACAGTCATAGTTGTAGAGGTCTGGTCGGTTGAGTCATACAAGGGCATTTGATGATTTCAGCAACAACCTCTTATTTGGAATTATATTTTAAAAATATCATTTCTCTGCTCCAACTCATTTCTCATTCAGCAGCCATATTAATATCTTTAAAACCCCAATTCTAGGTTATCATCTTCTTCAGAAACGCTCAGCTGTCTTGTAAGATAGCACTTAGATCTCCCATCCTGCTTTCATAACACTTCCTAACTACACCTCTCCCCTCAACTACTCCACCGCACCTCCCATGAAAACCTAACACTGCTCTTTGCCCTACACTATTTCCAACTTTGTCTTACCTTGTGCTTTTCACACCACTTGCCCCTTCGCAAACTGTCAGCTATGCAGCTTAAGCCCAATTTCTTTTGAAAATATCTCACTATTTTTAGCGCCTAGGTATCTGAACTCCTGTAGCATTTATTTTCTCATCTGCTTATTTTAGCATCTAATTATATACTTCTGCATCTTGCTAATTATTATTTCAGACTTTAATCAGGCTTCTATAATTAGGTATTTACATAATAATTACTGCTGTATATGAGACCTTACTGTTTTCCAACTAGCAAAATGCTTTGTTCATTTCAGACCCTTTTTATCTGTTGAATGTTGGAGTGTTGAGAGAGGAAGTTCAGGTACAATAACAGAGCAAAATCAAAAGTAATGTTAGGTCTCTTGGTTATATAAGTTCAAAAAACATACAATATATAAGAACAACGAATTTCTTATCTGTGACCACATCAGGAAAGGTCCATCAGCAGGAAGTGACTTGGATATGAGGTCAGGACACATCTTCAGGCCTCAATAAACATTCTGATGAGACCACTTTTTCTAGTTTCTATTGTTTTCAGTATGTCTTCCACTGATATTCCAGAATATCTAACAGTGCCTGTGATCATCTCACTGTGACTCTTCGGGAAAAAAAATAATACTGCTCCAAGATGTGCCTGCAATACTGCCCCAACTTTTAAACAAAAGCGATAATAAATATACTTTCAAATAAGGTTTGTTTGTTTGTCACGTGGTTTCTTTGAAAGACTAGGATTACCCAGTCATCATCACTGAAATATCTTTTTAAAATTTATAATCAGAGCCAGTTTACAAGTTACATGAGATGAAAATAAATCTTACATTGCCACTACAACTCATTCTGGACTCCAAATAATATTCATCTTATTCACTAAATTTAGCTCCAAATTGAGTTGCCCCTAGAATAAATCTACCTTCAAAGGCTGATTTGACATTATTCATAATCTCTTTAAAAACTTAGTTCAGACATTGAGGCAGTTGCAAAGGAAAAGTTCCTCCCAAAAGGCAAATCTTAGTATATTTCTGACTTCCAAGTGAGACTTCTTTGAGGATAAAAAAAGAAGCACTCCATTATAAGTGTAAGTTCTGGTGTGTTTGTTAATATCAACGTTACATTCTAGACATAAACTATGAATGTACATGTTATAATTCCCCGTTCTGTTAAAACATTTACTGAATATCTTTCATCATCCAAGCACCTTGCTGGGATAGAAATAGAAAAGAAACAAAATAAAATACCTCAATTGGCTCATATCTAATGAGAAAGATACATAAATATATGATTAACTATAACAAAACATTGTGATGTAACTGTACCTGGGATTTTCAAGCATCTGCTTTGTGGTTTTCTTGGCAGAAGAGGGAAGTAGAGGAATGTCAGCCTCTTCCACTATCACAAGTGCTCTGTTAAAACAAAAGTGACAACTTCCCCTTATGGAGCTTATGTTGTGGTAGAGAAAGGAAGACAATAGGCAAAATTCACAAGCAAATGCACATCATGTTGGATAGTGGTAACATGAATTACAGAAAAAATGAAGCAGGAAATAGGGATAGTGGTATTGGGGGGTGATTAAAATTTAGTAGGGTGATCAGAGAAGGATCTGTGAAACTGTAACAGCTGAGCGTCGGCTTGGAGGAGGTGAAGGTACAGGCACACAGGTGCCAAGAGAAAGAGTGTTCCAGGCTGGTCCAAACGCCCTGCACGAGAAGTCTGCTTGGTATGTTTAAGGAACAGCAAGTGTGTAAAAGAGGAGAGGGGGAAGTGTGTACGTGTGTTGAAGGGGAGGAATTGATATGTGATGAGACAGGAAAGTCAGGAGTAGGTGCATACGTCATGGGCATCGAGGCCATTTTAGGGCTTTAACTATTTCTGTGTAAGATGGGAAATCACTGGTGTTTGAGAGCAGAAGAGTAATATGATCACACATTTTAACAAAGTCACTTTGGATGTTGGGTTAAAAATAAACTGATGGGACAAAGCATAACCAGCAGACCAGTTAGGAAGCTATTGCACTGATCTATTCTAGGAATGAGAGTATCTCGGCTGATAGTAGTGAAGACGGAGAAAGATGGTCAGAGTTTGGATCTCCTAAGATAATGGAGCTAACGGTGTACACTGATGAATTAGAGGCTAGGATGTGAAAGGAGGAGGTAAGGACAAACTGAACGGTTCAGACCTGAGTTACCAGAACTGACAGGAGCTCAGTTTGGGCATATTAGATTTGAGAAGCCCGTAAGACCTTCAAACAGTGATATGGATCAGGTACTGAGGTCTGAGGTGGAGGGAGGAAATCCTGGCTGGAGATATGAATTTGGGAGTCATTGTGTGGTTTGAAGAGTCACACTTACACTGGGATGTGAGTAAAAATGTTTTATAAACTTTATTGACTAAATAGAAACCTGAGACCCACAAAGTTTGAAAAACAGCACAAGGTACTTCATCAGTGGGGAAGAAGAGAAATGAAACCTCTACCTCTGGAGTCTTAGGTTAGGACCCCTGCATTTACAACACCTCTCCTGTTTAAATCCACCTACCACCTGGCTACTCTTATTTGTTCCATGGCAACCCATTCAGCACCTGTTTCTTGAACACCCACCATGTGCTGGAACTGCTCTGGGGATGTGGATACAACGGTAAGCAAAGCTGACAAAACCCTGTCTGCGTGGAGCTTACATTTCACCAGGGGAGACACAAACAAGCAAATACCCTAGTAAATGTATTGTCAACTGGGTGATAAATGTTGTAGATTTTAACAATAAATCAAGATAAGGGGGAAAAGGAGTACTACCAGAGGAAGAGGCATTACTGTGTCATTATTTTCACAGGATGGTCCTGGAAAACCTCACAGAACTGAAGTGAGCAGAGAAAACCACGTCAAATCAGGGGGAACAGCTTTTCAGAGGGAACCGCAGTTTGAGATGTTTTCCCCCCAAGTCAGGAAATCAGAAGAGAATCCAAATAAGATCTGTGATTGAGGATGTTGTTTTCTCCCACTGGCCTAAATGTAAATAGATTTTTTTTCACTAGGGAGCTTAAATTGTAAAAGAGCAAATTTAGATTCTGTATGATGGGGTGAAAAATATACGTTGCTCTTGAGCTTAAGAACATGAACAACAATAAAATAAACAATAATGTAAACTAGTTACATTCTATAAGGTGGAAGTTTGCCTTTGCATCATTCTTTATATGTCCAAAAACCAGAGGACACGTTAACTATACACTAACACAAATGTTCCTGTAAACAGGCACCCTTGCAAGTGCTGCCATCTTCTGGCACAAGAGAAAAGTGTCACTGAATGACTACATCAATGACTACGTTTACAATACTGCTGGGTCACTTCGTTGACCAAGTGTGTGTCCTGGGAGAGAAAAGCACGCTTTATAAATGATCTTTGAAATTAAATACCTTTGAGCTAAATTAACATCGAATAAAACAACTGAAAAAGTAAAATAAAAAAATGAGATCATCAACTTCCCTAAAAAAATAATTGCATTGTAAGATTACTTCACCATACATAAAATTTCTTCTCAGTACGCAATACACACTTCTCAGATTAATCCCACTGTTCTGTCATCCCCAAGTTAACCTCCTTCTACACTTAAGCAGTTCTTGTCTTTCAATCTTTGATGAACTGCTTTCTGCATATGCTAGATAATACATATGGGGTTAATTTTCATTCTTCCCCATGGCCGTGACTTTCATACTTTTTAGCTGTACGTGACTTGAACAGATGAGTTGCCTGGGTATCTATGAGCACTATGTTTGGAGGAATAGGATTCCTGTTGGGTGAATGAACCTGTCATGGAGAGTGAGTCCCTGGTCTCCTAGAGAGTTAAAGAACACAGGACATCACCAATGGTATGTTATTCTAACCTCTTCTGCCTTGAGAGCAAAGGAGCTTGAGACATGATGCTACAGGAACACCGCCTCACAGTTTGTCTGTTGCCTCCATATGGTCCTTGTCTACACAGGGAGCTGTGGCCCTGCTCACGCCTCATCCCAGATCCATCACTTTTACCTTAAAATGCACTGCTGCTTGCTGGGTCTCACCTCCCCTACTAGATAGTATTTTTTAATTGAGGTGTGATTGATATAAAACATTACGTTAGTTTCAGGTGTACAGGGTAATGATTTTATATTTGTATATATTATGAAATGACCACCGCAATAAGTCTAGTTAAGGTCCATCACCATATTTAAATAATTTTTTCTTTTGATGAGAATTTTAAGGTTTACTCTCTTAGCAACTTTCAAATATGCAATGCAGTATTATTAACTACAGTCACCAGGCTGTACTTATTTATTTTATAATTGGAAGTTTTTACCTTTTGACTCCTTTTCCCAGCCCCAAAACTGTATGGTATTGGCACAAAAACAGACACATAAATCAATGGTACAGGATAGAAAGCCCAGAAATAAACCCATGCACTTATGGTCAATTAATCTATGACAAAGGAGGCAAGAATATTTAATGCAGAAAAGACAGTCTCTTCAAAGACAGTCTGTTCAGGGAACACAGGACAGCTACCTGTAAAAGAATGAATCAGAACATCCTCTAACACCACGTACAAAAATAAACTCAAAATGGATTAAAGATCTAAATGTAAGACCAGCTACTTTAAAACTCCTAGAAGAAAACATAGGCAGAACACTCTTTGACATAAATCACAGCAATATTTTTTTTCAAACTAGATCCTAGAGTAATGGAAATAAAAACCAAAAATAAACAAATGGATCTAATTAAACTTAAAAGCTGTTGCACAGCAAAGGAAACCATAAACAAAACAAAAAGACAACCTACAGACTGGGAGAAAATATTTGGAAACGATGTGACTAACGAGATTAATTTCCAAAATATACAAGCAGCTCATGCAGCTTCATATCAAAAAACAAACACCCAATAAAAATGGGCAGACAACTGAAACAGACATTTCTCCAAAGAAGACATACAGATGGTCAGCAGGCACATGAAAAGATGCTGATTATCACTAAATATTAGAAGGATGCAAATCAAAACTACAGTGAGGCCTCACACCAGTCAGAATGGCCATCATGAAAAAGCCTGCAAACACTAAATGCTGGAGAGAGTGTGGAGAAAAAGGAACCCTCCTACACTGTTGGTGGGAATGTAATTTGATGCAGTCACTATGGAGAACAGTAAAGAGATTCCTTTAAAAACTAAAAATAAGACTTACCATCTGATCCAGCAACCCCACTCCTGGGTATATATATCTGGAGAAAACTTTAATTCAAAAAGATATATGCAGCCCAATGTTCATAGCAGCACTATTTACAATAGCCAAGACATGGAAACAGCCTAAATACCCATCAACAGATGACTGGATAAAGAAATTGTGGTGTATATATACAATGGAATATTACTCAGCCATAAAAAAGAATGAATTAATGCCATTTGCAACAACACAAATGGACCTAGAGATTATCCTACTAAGTTGTCAGTCAGACAAAGACAAAAATCTTATGATACCACTTACATATGGAATCCAAAAAAATGATACAAATGAATTTACTTACAAACCAGAAATGGACTCACAGACATTGAAATCAAACTGATGGTTACCAAAGGAGAAAGGATTGGCAGAGGAATAAATTAGGAGTTTGGGACTAATGTATATACACTACTATATATAAAATAGATAAACAATAAAGATCCACTGTATAGCACAGGGAACTATATTCAATATCTTGTAATAGCCTATAATGGAAAAAAATCTGAAAAAGAATACACACACACACACATGTATTTTTTTAAAATAACTGAATCACTTTGCTGTACTCTGGAAAATAACACAACACTGTAAATCAATTACACTTTAATTAAAAAAAGAAAAAAATAAATTCTGTACTGGAGTGGAATAAAATTGAGGAGTACAGTTTTCTAATACTAAGCTTGGTAAAACATTGAAAAGAATTATACTTAGGATTTTTTGATAAATGATGTCTTAGAGTAATATTTATCAGAGATGATTTCCTGAATGGAGGCAAAAAAAAATCTGAAATACTAAGCTAAAATTAAATTTAGGGTTAGGTTAGAGTTACAGTTTAATATAAAACTTGAAATTGAGAAAATCTTCAATTAGCAGAAATTGCTCTGAGCTTATTAGTAAGCATGTCAGCACACGTAGGGAGAACACTTTATCAAGTAAAACTATCAGTCTACAGACAAGCCCATTTCAAATTCAGTACAATAAAAGGCAACTGTCAAGAAGACTGCAGACAATTTTATAAAAAATTAAAAACAGTTAACATTACACTGAAAAATATTCTCTAGAAAATATTAATGACAAGATACGAAAGACAGAAATAACTATGAAACTGATTAAAGTCTGTGACTGTATATATGTAACAGAAACAATTACTTTGCTTCCATAATTTTTAATTTTCAGCAAATCAGTATTTTTGCTTTAATGAATATGGGCATATTCTATATTTGAAAATGGATTTTTAAATAGAACAAATTTATAGGTCAATCAAAAAAAAATAAAACCAATTTGCTGGTCTATAAATATTTCCAAAAGTTCTAACATTTTAATGATTTTGGTTCCCATGTTTGCTCTCAAAAGTTTGAAGGATAAATTACGTGGTCACATTACTTATCTCCAATCTGAATTACTTTTTCTAGTCCCTTCTTTACTTTGCTCACATTACAGCCGCCTTCATTAGCAGACTATTTTTCCCTTTTCACAACACAGGAAAGTCAATTTCCTTACACTCTTCTGCAGTCTAACATTCTTCTTCATTTTCTATTTCTACTACTTTCTATCCCCTGAATATGTTCTTTTAGCCTCTCTAATGCCTTAGGCATTGCTAATGCTTTTCCAAACATCTTGAACTCTTCCTTTCCAAAGCAACCTGTGGCGATCTTCCCATTTTTCAGCATCAAGCTCAAACATGTCTCCTCTCAGATTCTCTTAAACCACAGCTAACCTCACCCCCTTCTCTCTTCCTGAAGAGCTTTACTTGCACATCTACTGGAGGACATCAGATCTGCTTTGCGCTGTAGTTAACTGCATGCCCAGTTTTCTTCCTTTAACTCACCATGTTTTTAAACACCATAATTTCTTGTTGATTCCTACTTTTTCCTCTTTCATCACAACCTACTGTGGTACAGTGGATTTAGCACAGTGGCGCTCTGTAAAGTTTGTTTGACGAATAGCTATTTTCTGTAATTATTTTTCACTTCTCTATCTCTCTTTACACATATAATCTTAATCAGTTTTACTGTTTAATGCATTAAATGTTCATACTCTTTTTACAATGCACTTTGATTACGCCTTCTCACCCGAACTCCTCATTACTAGCATTCAAAGATGGCCTTCTAGGTTTTTTCTCACAAATGGATACATTTTCCTCTTGCTCTATTCATCTTCTAGTTTTGCTGCAAAACTAATTCTGTAATATGGTAATTCTGAGGGCCCTTTGACAAAATGTGTCAATTTTTCCTCAGTTTTTCACCCACAATATTTCTCTCCCTAAGGGAGAATACTTGATTTCTTCAGGCAAAAATAGCAAGGGGGGAAAAACATATAACAGTTGACACCAGCAGATAAGAATGACAAAGTCATGGGTATTACTAACATAAGAAAGCTGGATAGGTAGCAATAGTCAGAATACACAAATATAACCATCCTTAGTCAAATGCTTTTAAATTAGGACTCACTGAGAAAAGATATGAGAATGTGTTTAGTCAAAAAAGATAGAATTTCTGGTAATACAATCAATGGAAAATTGCTTGGATTTAATCTGTTTATCAAGAAGTTTTTTTGTATACTTACAAACTGACAACAGAGAATTTAAGAAGCAAATAGAGCAAATTATATAAAGTTGTCCATCTCTTATAGCCCTCCGGTAAGCCCCTCTGAGTTTCAAACCAGCTAAGCGGGCTTGTCTTCCTGGTGGCAGACGTCAGGGCTGGGGTGCCTAACATGTGACGCGAACCTCTTCCTCTCCAGGGAGGATCCTTGAGCACCGGGTATCCCCTCCTCTTCTGGTAGGGGTAGAGGTCCCTTCTCTTCCCCTCCTACTAGACGCTGTGTGGTTCTGTTCTTACAGCCTTGGTTGTAGAAGAGCCGTTTGGCTCAATAAATATTTCACTGAATAAATGGTCAAAATAACTGGCCATTTTTTCTACGAATCTGTCAGTGGAGGCTGGTTGTTTCCTTTTTAGCCAAAAAACTACAAAAATTTCAGAAACTGAATTTTAAATGCTGCGTTTAGAGTGAGTTAAAAGAGAAGTCACTTACGACGCTTATTAAATTATATAGTGAAGTATTGGCTTGTGGATGCTAACATGGAGGATTTGCAAAATGGAATTCAATAGACATGTTAACTGAATTACCTGCATGATCAGAAGGCAAAGTTGTCCTGGTTCGGGGGGGCTCCTAACTTCAGCACATCACTTTCTTCTTACAGATGGGGCAAGAAATATTAAGTAGCTGCAGCCACCCCAAACATTTTCCTCCAAATCCAGAGATCTCTCACTTAACATTCTCTCTTTGCTATTTCAAGGATCCTCAAACTCAGCATATCTAAAACCAAAATACATTCCTCTTTACACTGGATCCTCTTCCCAAGAATGCCACTTCAGTCATCCTATTACATAAATCATCACTGACACATCACTTTCCTTAAGTCCTAATATAAAATCTATCATCAGATACTATTTCATTTGATACCTAAATAGCTATCAAAACTATCCATATTTTTCCATCTCTATCACCACTGTCCTAATCCAGGCTCTATCATTGCTGCTTTGTTTCCTGAAATGGATCCTTAACTGACCTCCCCTCTGCCGCTTTTGTTCCCCTTCCATGCATTTGACACCACTCAGCTAACATCATTTTTACTAAAACAGATCTGCTTAAAATACTTTATCAGCATCTCCTCTCTTAAGACAAAGAAAATACTCTGAATTTGGCCTAAAGCCACGCAGGGTTCGGTCCCTGCCTACTCCTTCATTTAAAACCATTCTCCCTCTTTGTACAGCTGCTACCCTGATCATTTCTCATTTCTAGAATGTATTTTGTTTCCTCTTGCCATTTTACTCCTGCTTCCTGGCTCTGTCTCTCTCTCCTGCTCTTTTTCCGCATACATACTTTCCTGTCTCCTTACTCACCTGGGGAATTATTATGACACATTCAGCAGATCTAAGTGCAACCCTTTCTTTATCAAGAAAGCTTCTCCTTCCAGCTTCCCCCTCCACATACCCAGGTTATATGTCTTTGTTCTATTCTCCTAGAAGTCATGGTCCCCTTTCTCACAGTACTCATTTGGCTTGCAACTAAATGCCACTTACTTAGAAGGTTACCTAATTATTATTAATATTTTAAGCTCTGCGAGGTCAAGACCATGCCTATTTTGTTCCATAAGTTTTGCTCCAGTACAATGCCTAGTGGCAATAAATATTTATGAAATAACGGCTTCATATAGCTTTATATCGATGAGACCATAGCTTGATGTCATGGTGCCCCCATGACTTTCTTTTTGCATTAGCGTCCCTGACGTTGCCCTGCCCCCTGCCCTCCCCTACTCAACAGCGCCACACAGCTCACATGGTTATCTCAAGCTTTTGGAACAAATAAAGACAAGACTACTCAATCATGTGATCAACGATCCATAAGTAATAATAAAATTGTATCACGCAAACATACGGGCCATGGCATCCAAAAAAGATGGTTACATCAGTACTTGCCAGTCTCCACACACCCTTTTATCACTGACATGTGTAGAGATTATCACATTTTTTGTAAATAAATCAATAGATGTGTATATATGGAAATGTATGTATGTACTGGAAGTGTATGTATGTGTTGAAAAATGAGCAATGATCATACATGCAGTCATCACTCAACTCCCTGCCCTTCTCTAATTACCTGTTGTCTGCAGACCCAGCTCCTGGAAAACTGGGAAGTCTACCAACTTTTTCTTTTTTTCTTTTTTTTTTTTAATGTGTTCTTCCACTCTCCTTTTCAATCACCATGGCTCCTACTCTCATTCTTTTCTCATGATCCCTCAGGATGTTCTGTGGCTCAGATACCCAGTTTCCCCTCTGCCCTCTCCCTGTCTTGAGCCTCCTTCACCTTATTCCCCCTGCTGTTGCATGGGAAGCTGCAACAGATCTGTAAATGTCACACATTGTTACCTCTCCTGAGGGGGAAAAAAATCTCTAATGGTGGACTTTCATTTCTTTAAAGTAGGCAGGCAGATGATAATCTGGGGAGCAAGAAATATTATACATGTCTCTCATCCAAACAGTGTAGGTGTCCTCTAGCAATCAAAGACAACCCAGACCTTTCCGTAGTGGTGCTGTTCTCAGCTAGTATTAAAAAAAAAATCAGCCAGTGCCATATATATGGAAAGGCGTCCTTTTGAAGCTATCCAAATGTTTTAAAGGAAAGAACCACCACACCCTTAGAACTAAACATTGTAGCGCTTGCTATGGCTTTTTCCATGCCGCTGGCAACTTCTCAACTATTTTCATATGTGCTTAGTAGTAGTCCTCCACCCCCACGACTGATGTGGTTTGAAAGCTGTGGTTCCCTTGTCATCTGAACTTGCTTCCCAAGATGATCTGTTTCGTCTCAAACTCTAGACATTTTAACAGACACTCTGACAACAGCCAAGGCAGTTCTTATGAAGATCAAATTAACTTACCATCAAGGACATGTTAAAAAAAATTCTGGATCTTCGTATTCTTAGATGTTCCTGGACGTGACTGAAGACCTAAAGCATGTTCTAACTATGACCACTACAGAAAACAAATTCTACTTATTTAAAATTAAAGGAGATTGATTTTTAAATGTCTGTTTTTCCCTATAAAATCATTTAGTCTTCGCTGTGATTGCATACATCAAAGAGAGGATCTGAAGAAATTACCGTGTAACAGAAAAATTACTCCTGCTATTTTATCTTTGATGATGTATATAGTTCAGGAAAAAAGCATCGTTTTGGCCTGAAATACTTGGGCAAAGCTGTGGGTACTCCTTGATCAACTGGGATGGGTGCCTCTCTAGTAGCAAATATGAGGGTCTCTGCTGTTCTCATCAAAGAAAACTTAATTTTTTCAATTAAAATTTAGGGATAAAGGTTTCATTCTGTACTAAAGACCAGAAAAAGGAAAAAAGTATTCACAAAATGTATGCTTTGTAAAGATGAAATGGAACTTTCTAGAACTGTCAGTAATACTGACCCCTGCCTCCACCCATCTTTCACCCTTGACCACACCTGCCAAACACGCTCCTCCATGTGAGGTGCCACCCCAGGAAATGGTAATGCCAGCTCCCTGTTGATTCAGTCTGATATCAGGACATCAGTGCTTGACTCCCATCTTTTCAACATTCACAAAGGATAGCATGTTCTGTTGTCTTTACCTCATGCCAGTATTTCTAGAACCCCTCCACGCTCGTCATCCCCGCTGGCTCTATCTTACTTGAGGCCATGGTCCGCTCTTGCCCGATTAAGGGAAACTCTCTGCCTGATTTCTTCAGCCACATCTCTTAACTGGATCTTTCTACCTCCTTTCTCTCACACCCTATCTTTCAACAAAGCTGACACTTTGACAGGTCCCAGTATATATCAGGCTCATTTTTATCCCTGGACTTTGTGCGTCCTGTTTCTTTTATTCAGACTCTTCTCCTCAACCTCCCCTAACTGTTTCTTGTCTTCTATTTTTCCTTCAGGGCTGAGCTCTGTCATTAGCCTTCCTGGCTTTTACCACCGCTACCAAGCTCTGGAACATAATTTGCTCCATGGACTGATCTAATCCCTACTCTGCGTTCTTTCAGCCAAAAACAAATTGAAAACAAAATCAAACTGATGTTTTAACTAACACAGTACAGGTTTATTATGATAAAAATATATTTTCGATCAGACTTCATGAATTACTGAAAAATACTATGCATTTCTTTTTTGACCACATATTTGCACTCCAGAAGCTAGCGGTGCTGAGAATAACTCCAAGGAGTGAAGCTGGTAATGCCACAGCCCTTTACTAAGGCAGCTCAGTGGACAGACTCTGGTGGCCTGCCTCACACCGGGTTCTTGAAGCCACTTGATATACAGACATGTGTATAAGAAGGACAGGTCCCCATAATTTGGCATCCTTTCTTTCTCAGTTTTAGAATCCACAAGAGAATGTGAATGATTAAACTCATTAGAATTTAAGCATTTACTTCTCTCTGTAAATACCTATCTCTTTGTTTTCCTCTCAACCAAAATTCAGAATTAGTTTATGTTCTGTAATTACAACATAGCTTCAATACACATGGTTCAGTACAGAACACCACTTTTTCCTTTATGCGTTTTTCCATCATTACCTAAAACTGCGATCATTCAAAAAATACTGGATGAAAGTGTTACCGAGTCCAAGCCTGTACTGCTCACCACATGACAGGCCAATAAGCCGAGAGAGGAGCTGCTGGGGCAAGGAATAGCAACTTTATGCAGAAAGCCAGCAGACGGAAAAGGCGATGGACTAATGTCCTAGAGAACCATCCCAACGGAGGTAGAATTCATGCTTCTTTCATACTAAAGGGGGAGGGAGTAAGATCAAACATTTCCTGGTTCCGGTCAGCCTCCAGAGGGGGTATGTTAATTTCTCCTTTCTGCCATCATTCACAGGATATATCCTGGGAGCTAAACAAAGGTATTTTAGCTTAATTTTACTCATTACCTAGGAAGTAGCATTCCCAGAGATGTGCCACCATGTATAATTGAAGCTTGTAGGCAACAGCCCTCTAGTGATTCACTTGTAGCATAAGCAGCAGAATACAAAGACTAAAGCAGAAGAAACAGATCCAGCATGGAGTCAGATTTGTTCTTCCCCATCACAAAAGCAAGGGTGAGCAAATTTAACAAATTTGAGTTCTTTCACCAAAAAGGAAAAAATACTTTGACTTTTAAAATCCCCTACATGAGCAGAGTATAAATAAAGTCTAAAAGCAGTTGAAGTCGAGTCTCAAACCCCCAGGCACTACCCAAGCTGTGTCCTCTTCCAAGTTTAGTGACTCTCGGGTATCTTGCGCCCTTCCTGCCCTTCTGTCTTGCCTTATGACAGTGCATTAGCTCGCTCAAATTCATGTCATAGATTGATCCAGCTTTAAATAGTTCCCTTCTTCCATCCGCACTGGTGGCACAACGTGAGGTGGCACTACAGGACTTTGCATGAACCAGAGCAACTGCTCTGCCGAAGTCAGCTTAGCCCAGACCTCACTGAGTCAGGCTGTAATCATCACACCCGTCTTTGTGAATCTCTTCATCTGTATATCTGTCCTTGGCTGATCTTCTCTGACTCATTGCTTGCTTGTTTATTTCCCTGCTTTGGAAGGCTATTCAAGACGTACACACGATACTTTAGGAAGGGGATTGCTTACAAAATACCACTGCAAAGGGACTGGGAAGAGTGGGGAGGAAAGAGTGACCAGGCTGGATGACTCAAGTATAAAAGACTGAGGAATTCTTGGTGAAGTATCAGTCTTACTACTTAATAATTCTACTAAAGATCCAGATTATTATTTGCCTTTTTTATACTCCCTTCTATCAGCGGCCGGAGAGCGGTGGCCTTGTTCTGTGTTCATGTTGGCCACACTCTCAGACCAGATGAGCAGAATTCGTTGGTCTTGGATGTAGACCAGTGTTCTCCATCAATTTGAGGAGTTTTCAGTCAATACTTCTTCTGCTTTTACCTCTCCTTCTGGCGCTCCCATCTCTGTGTACATTGGTGCACTTAACGGCGTCCCACATTCCTCCAAGATGCTGTACATTTTTCTCCTTTTGTTTTACTACCTGTTCTTCAGGTAGTGTGAGGTCTAATGATTATATCCAAGTTCATTAATTCTTTTTTTTTAATTGACGTATAGTTGATCTACAATGCTGTGTTAGTTTCTGGTGGACAGAATAGTAATTTAGTTTTATATGGATATTCTTTTCCATTATAGGTTATTGTAAGACACTGAATATAGTTCCCTGTGCTGTACAGTAGGACCTTGCTGTTCATCTACTCTGTGTGTATCTGCTAATCCCAAACTCCCAATGTAACCCCCACTACCCTCTTTCCCCTTTGGCAACTGTAAGTTTGTTTTCTATGTCTATGAGTTTCTTTCTTTTTTGTAAATAAGTTCATTTGTGTCATTTTTTTTAGACTCCACATAAAAGTGATATCTTATGATATTTGTCTTTCTCTGTCTGACTTACTTCCCTTAGTATGATAATCTCTAGGCAAGTTCATTAATTCTTGATTCTGCCAGTTCAAATCTACTGTTGAGCCCTTCCAGTGATTTTTTAAAAATTTCAGTGATTTTAGTTTTCATTTGGTTCTTTTCAACAATTTCTTTATTGCAACATTTTGAAATTTATTGACAAATTCATTAATTTTTATAAACTCTTTTTTTATATATTCTCTATTTGATGAGACACTGTCAACACACTTTCAGTATATCTTTAAACATGGTTTCCATTAGTTCTTCAAACATATTTATCATGGCTGCTTTCAGGGCTTTATTAAATCTGCTCTCTGGTTGTTCTCACAGGCGGTTTCCGTTGCCCGCTGTTCTCCCCTGCATATACGTTTTCCTTTCCTTGTATGTCCTGCATATTTTTTTTTTGAAACTAGACATTTTAGGTAATATAGCAAGACAAGATACTGGTTCTCTGGGCTTTCACATCGGGGTTTGCTATTTTTTTTTTTTTTATCATTTGCTAGTTTATATGTTAAGTGCTTGGCATGATTAGTTTAGTGAAGTCTGTTTTCTCCCTCTTTGTGAAGTCTCGCATGTTGCTCCTAGGTGGGGCAGCCGTGGGCATGTGCACAGGCACTCTGGGATGACAGTGGTTTGGCAGGGTTCTCCTAGACTGTCTCTTTCCCAGACCACAACCAGCTGTTAAGCCTCACTAATTGCCATCTGACTGTTCTACTGCTTTCAACAAAGCTCTGGGGCATAAACTGCTCCACAGACAGATCTGATTAAATTCAGGATCTGCTATTAGGAAGTTTCTGAGATCAGTGTTTTAGATTTGTTCTGATCCCAGAAAGGCTCTTCTTAATTGTCTCCTTCACTGGTTTTCTCTAGTAAACTAGCTGCCTGATGGTTTAGTGTATATCTTTAATGGAATCTATAAATCTACTCTTAATTGCTTTTCACTACAACCACCATTGTTCTGAGAGTACTCTTAGGCTTGAACTTCTCCATACTCTGTTGCAAATGAAGTCAGTTCCTTTAGGAAGTGCTTCAGTTGGTCTGTTTTATGACCTGCCTTTGTCCTTGGGCAAAATCTCTGATCCCCTCAGAAGCTCAAAGTGGGTAAAGTAACACACCACTTTTCTCTGAGTGATACCCCTACTTTAGGATCTGGGGCATTTAGCAGGGAGGGAGGTGGAGGTTGAGGGCAGTAGGCTCAGGTCTCAGTTTGCCACTCATGACATGGAACATCTATCTTATGAGCAGGGCAAGTGTGATAGGGCTCCAGTGCCCACTGTATCCAAGGTAGAGAAGAAGCCCATGAGAAGAAGCTAGGTGGAAAAAGAGACCCCCCCAACTCTCGGCAATATTTGCTCAGAACTTAGACTTCGCATGATGCAGTTGGGAGCAGGATGAGACAAGCTGGCATCCTTCCCCTGCAGAAAGATACCGTAACCTCTGACTGGGTGCTGGAGGAAGAGAAGACCTCACGTTCTTGGCCGCGGTCAGAGCAGGCAGGTAGCTAGAAACGAGCAGAGAAAGAGGAGCACAGGCCAAATTGTAGGAAGCCATACGTCATGAGAACAATGGGGGCCCGCAGGCAGACAGGGAGAATCAGGAACCTCGGGACTGATAAGGGATCACACATTTTGGGGTGACAAGTGTCCTGGAGGCTAAAAAAGAAAGATGGGACAAGGCAGCAATCTCCAATGTCCAAATACAACCTTTTGCTCATTATGCCCTCATTACAATAAAATTACCCTTGCAGATTGGAAGTACCCATCATGGACCTACGCCATGACACTTCTGATCCAGACTAAGTAAGGACAAAAATCCCCCTTCCCCTCAGGAAGGTGAAGCTGGATGAAAATCAGGGAATATGACCCCAAACCCTTCCCTCCCCAATGAATATTTCGCCCATGTATTTCTACACCCTATGTAACCAACTTGCCAAAGAAACTCAGCGCAGCTGCTCACCTGAACCTGCCTGCTCTCCCACTGAGAGCGTACTGTCTACCCCTTAATAAATCCTCACTTTACTTTCTTGACCTCCGTGTCTCTTCTCCGAATTCTCTCAGCAGTGAGACAAGAACCTAATCACCCACAACAGCTGCACCGTCTGAAGTGCAGTTTCTCTTACACTGAGCCGGACTGGGGTGTGGAGGGAGGGAGTAGCCTGTGGTTCGAATGCCACACATTTTTGCTGTTTTTACCAACTTTCAGAAGGCTTTCTTGAGTATTTCTTCATTTGCTGTATGCTATTTGGGTCATTTCCAGAAACTTTAAGTGGTTCAGATTTTTAAAAATAGTTTTCACCAGTTTTGCTGAGGGGTGGGGCTACAGAGCTCCTCACATGCCACTGCATGTATTCATTTTTAGTGAATGAACATAACCGGCCCAGACGATTGGACTCAAAATCATCATCAAATCAGACTCTCCCCAGAAATTGGGAGTTGAGAAGCCAAGAACCTGTAGCCATTATTAGGAAGGGTAAATGCCAAATACTACATCAAGTCAGAACACTCCCTCACATCATACACAAAATTAAACTCAAAATGGCTTAAAGATTTAAACATAAGACAAGACACTATAAACCTCCTAGAAGAAAACATAGGCAAAACATTCTCTGACATAAATCTTAGCAATGTTCTCCTAGGGCAGTCTATCCAGGCAATAGAAATAAAAGCAAAAATAAACAAATGGGACCTAATTAAACTTAGAAGCTTTTGCACAGCAAAGGAAACTGTAAGCAAAACAAAATGACAACCTACAGAATGGCAGAAAATATTTACAAAAGATGAGATAACAAAGGTTTATTTTCCAGAATATATAACCAGCTCATACAATTTAATAATAAAAAACATAAACAACGCAATCAAAAAATGGGCAGAAGACCTAAACAAACAATTCTCCAAGGAAGACACACAAATGGACAATAGGCACATGAAAAAATGCTCAATCTCGCTAAGTATCAGAGAAATGCAAATCAAATCTTTAACGAGGTATCACCTCACACCAGTCAGAATGGCCGTCATTCAAAAGTCCACAAATGATAAATGTTGGAGAAGCTGTGGAGAAAAGGGAACCCTCCTACGCTGCTGGTGGGAATGCAGTTTGGTGCAGCCACTGTGGAAAACAGTATGGAGATTCCTCAAAAGACTAGAAATAGACTTACCATATGATCTAGCAATCCCACTCCTGGGCATATATCCAGAAGGAACCTGAATTCAAAAAGATACATGCACCCCAATGTTCATAGCAGCACTATTTACAATAGCCAAGACATGGAAACAAACAAAATTTTAAAAAGAAAAAATAATATGTATAGAAACGGCAGGGCAGATGGAAAACACAAAATATGATGGTAGAAATAAAACCCAGTAAGTGGAATTAAGCTAAATTCAATTTATATCCATTTAAGAACTAGACTCTAAATATGACAGCACTTAAGGTTAAATGTAACTTTTCAAACAAACAGGCACATGATAAGTAAACAAAGTTCATGCAGCTTTTATAACTGACATAAAGGCAAGAGGAAGCTGTATTTGTCATACTTTTTGACAGAGGGTAGGTACGTGGTATTTTCTTTCTAGCTTTTTGTCATGGTTGAAATAGTTCCTAATAATGAAAGTCGGTAAGGGAAATGGCTCAGGGTTTAGTTAGCAAACAGCCTGAAGACATCTAGCAGAGACCCAGTAGCCAATTAATACAATGAGGATTTGGCCTCCAGGACTGAAATGCCACTGGTGTGAGGTAACAAGCTAAGAAAACCGTCCATTGTGAGCCATGAATCAGTAACAGAGGAAGCACAGGAGTGTCATTTTGGCAAAGACCTTAGTTCCTTAAGACCAAAGCACTGAGCTTGCTTTCTTCTAGTCCCTCCAGATTTCACCTGATTTGAACCAAGATCAAATTTTCAGTCTATGGTCAGCTGTTAAGGGGACAGTGAGGAGCCCAGGGGCTCGGCAGCCAATGGGCTTGGCTGCCACCTGATACAAACCTTGAGTGAAGAAGGGAAGGTCCTACTTTGGCAAACATTTCTAAGTTGATGTCAGTAAAGAATTACTAGGACACACACACATATATACAGTGCGTGCTCTTTCCTGCAGATATAGAGAGACGTCAGGGCCAAATAGGGGCGGCCAGGACAAAGCCGGGGGCAGGCAGTGGTGAAGATGAACTGAGTGCCGTTAAAGGAAAAGTCCAGCTTTCCGTTACAGAGTAAAGGGTGAGGAGGTGGGGAGAATGCAGTGGGGGGCGGGGGCAGAAAGACTGGCAGAGAGAGACAGGGAGAGAAGGATGAGAATGAGAACTAGGGAGGAAAGCGAGAAGGAAGAGGAAGGAGAGAAGGGAAGGGGGTGGAGGGGAGGGGAGAGGAGGAGGCAGGAAGCAGCGCACCAGCCACATGTCTGCGTCTCTCAGGAGTCCACGCGGGGCTGCTGCAATACACCCAAGGGCAAGATGAGGCTTCCAACAGCTAGACTGTGCAAGGAACCGGACAGTGGCACAATCTAGACTCTGCCAAACCAGAGCAAAACCCACACCACAAACAAGTCTCATGCTGATAGTTCATCATGCGCGTCTTCTCTAGGGAGCATTCCACATATTGCTTCCCCCTTAACCGACATTCCTTACTTTATAGTAATATAACAATATTGTTATCAATGCTCCCTGTCTCTCTCGCTCTCTCTCTCTCTCTCTATATATATATACATCCATACACACACACACACACACACACACACACACACACACTAATTACATTCTCATAGCAACCTTATCAGGTGAGAACTGTTTTATCCCCATTTTACAGATGGGGTACAGTGAGAACCTAAATAACTTGTTGAGGGCCATGCAGTTAATAAGAGTGAGCAGGGTTCTGAATCTAAGGAATCTGGTCTAGAGCCTCTCTCTTAATCTGAATGATGGGGGCTGACTGTAGACTTCAGGCAGTGTGAACCTGCTCCAACCAGGCAAGTGGGGCCAGAGGCTGGGAGCCCGAGGCCACCCTCCACTCTGCGGGCAGTGTCACTGTGGATGTTGTGAGTCCCAGTCACGAGCTACGAGAAGCAGAAGGGGAGGTGGCTGCACATTCTTTCTGCTCCAGGGCTTTTCCATCTCAGGGCACCCTGGCAGCCAAGGCCGATAGGTGGAGGTAAGTAAAACACTGGACTCACAGGCAGACATGGTTTTCTGCTCGGCACAGCCCTCTGCTGTGTGATTCCAAGGGAGCAGAAGGAAAAATGCCGGACTCTGCAGCGGGTGAGACACCGTCCCTGCACATCTCACTCATCGATTCTCAAAACCGAGGGCCTCGGCGATCTGTCACTTTAATAGCGTGGTAAACTACATTGCCGAGCAGTTTGGTATATAAGCGCAGCATCACTCTCTGGCGGAGCTCTCCTTTGTTCCCTGTTGAGTGTGATTCCTCCTTCCATTCAGATTCCATCACTTTTCACAAAGTCCCCATCTCTCCGCGGGTCTAAAATCCCTCCGTTAGATCACACCGGTTGGCAAGGAGTAGCTCAGAAGCGCCAGCTCCAATTTGAAGACACTCTTATCTCGGAGGGAGCCCAGCCTCTCACAGGGACCCTGTGGGCGGAAGACCCCGCTCTTCTCGCCGTCCCTGGAGGAGCGGCATGCGGTGCTGATCACCCACCAGGGCAGGTCACAAAAGTGAAACAGTTATATTTGACTTGAGAGGCTCTCTGGGCAATTCTGCAGTTCTGTCTGGTTGTTTTTCTTAGATTAACATTTTCGCCAGCATTCCAAGGGCATACACTCACTCCGGCACCGGCCCCAGCCGTGAGCGGGAGCGACACTTCGGAGTCAAACTCTGCCAAGTCTAATACTAAAAGTAGGTGAATGGGATTTGACTGCCTTCTAAATTGAATGTCTGTGGAATTTCTTGGACCTGAAACAGAGCCCAGAACAAAGTCTGTATAGTAACATTCACTAGGTGTCAGTGTTTGACAAACTGTCTTGCCAGCATCATTAGTGGAATGTTCATTTTGGCACAAATCGTCTATGGAAAATGCAATTAGGAAAAAGTTGTGCAAAGGGCAATTAGAAACTGAATAACCCGCCTTATTCCTTTTATTCAGATTACCCTTGGCTACTAAACTGATATAAATCTCTGCTGGAAATAGCTCAGAGACTGTCACAGCAGCCCCTGGAGTGCATGGTCTGCAGAGAGCGGGAAGAACAAGCAAGGGAGTGCTTAGATGCCTGCCCACGCCCTCTTCCTGCTGCTCTCTTCCCTTTCTCTGGACGCCACCCTGTTGCTGCAATGGCCATTAAGCCTGGCTTCCTTTCTTGGCCATAGGCTAGCCCCAGTACAGGGAGAGGAGAGCCCCTTTCAAAGAATGGCATTTTAACATGAATTCAGCCTGACAAACGTGCTTTGAACAGAGAGGTATTACTATCTGCCCCATTTGTGACTGGTAAAGTGCCGAAGAAATCCATTTCTTCTTTCATTCAATTCATTCAATCATCAATGATATACTGAACACTGTGCCAGATGGTGTTCTGGGTTCAGTAGAAATAATAAACACTCCTGACTTCATGGATGTTGCTTTCTAGTTAGAGGAGACAAAATAAACAAAAAAGTAACGTATATAGTATGCTAGATGTTAATAAATACTATGGAAAAAATAAACAAGGGAAAGGAGAGAGTGAGTTCCTGGGTGGAAAGGGGCTGCAGATTTATTATGGTGCAAGGCAGTGCTGAGAAGTTGACACGTGAACAAAATCCTGCGAGAGGGGAGCCAGCAGCGACCATCTCAGGAAATGGTGTCCAGGCCGAGGACCTGGCGAACGTGAATGCTTTGAGAGATGAATGTATCTGTTGTGGCTGGAGGGGAGTAGAAGATGTGATCACACAAGTCAAGGGGAGTGGAAGGGTGTACACCGCCAAGGGCCTTGAGGCCATTGTGACGATGGGCATTTACTCTGGGAATCATCAGAGCATTCTGAGCAGTGGAGTGATTCGATCTGACATAAATTTAAAAGATGACCCTGCGGAGGACATTCTCCAGAGATCAGGGTGTGAAAGTAGAAGCAGAGAGACAAGTTAGGAGGCTATTACAATAGTTCAGGTGAGGTGGTGAGACCGAGGTGCTCAGAAATGAAAAGACCCAGGGTGTATTTTAAATGAATAACTTAAAAGGACTTGTCAGAGCTTTCTTTCCGGGATGTGAGAAAAGAAAGGAGACAAGGGTCACGCAAAAGATTTTGACTTGCACAACTGGCATTGCCATTTCCTGGTGCGGGTTGGGGAGGAACGGTGTGGTGGGGGAAGGCAGAGCTAAGATGTAGACTTGCTAATTTTCATCTGCCTTTTCGATAGCCAAAAGAAGATAATGAGTAGGCTATCTGATGTACAAGTGTAGAGTGTAGGGAAATGGTCCAAGCTGGAGATAGACATTTGGGAATTGTCAGTGTACAGGTGGAATTTCATGCCTTATGATGAGCAAAATCACCAATGAAGGAGTGTAGACAAAGAAGAGACAATGTGCAAGGACTGAGTCCTGGGACCCTTTAGCATGTAGAGGTTGGGGCAATGGGAAGGAACCAGTGAAAGAAACTGAGAACAAGTGGCCAGAGAGGCAGGACCAAGCCCTGGAGTATGTGGTGTCCTGGAAACAAGGGAAAAGAGTGCTTAGGGAGGAGGGAGGGGTCAACCGTGGATTAAAGAGCTGAAGAGACCAAGGTGGGTAGGGAAGAGAAAAGACATGGAAACAACCTAAATGTCCATCAACAGATGACTGGATAAAGAAGCTGTGGTATATTTACACAATGGACTGCTCAGCCATAAAAACCGACAACAGAACGCCATTTGCAGCAACATGGATGGCCCTGGAGAATGTCATTCTAAGTGAAGTCAGTCAGAAACAGAAAGAAAAATATCATATGATATCACTCATATGTGGAATCTAAAAAAAAAAAGACAAATGAACTTATTTAAAATACAAAACAGAAACAGACTCACAGACATAGAAAATAAACTCATGGTTACCAGTGGGGAACGGGGTAGGAAGGGATAAATTGGGAGTTCCATATTTGCAGATACTGACTGGTACATATAAAATAGTTAAATAAATTTATACTGTATAGCACAGGGAACTATATTGGATATCTTGTAGTAGCTTATGGTGAAAAAGAATATGAAAATGAGTATACGTATATTCATGTATGACTGAAGCATTGTGCTGTACACCAGAAACTGACACAACATTGTAAACTGACTATACTTCAATAAAAACAAGATTAAAAAAAAGAAGAAAAAAGGGGGGAAAAAAGTGCTAATATAGACCTTTCACTGTGTTTGGAGTCCATTTATACTAGCGGAGACACTGCTATTAATCAGAAATAAAAATATCTTTACTTTGCTTAACGTTGCTTTCTTCCTGATGGTACAACTTCTGCCTTTACCCCTCGCCTTGGCCATACTTACGTGAGTGCGTGTTTACGTGCAGCAAGCACACGAACACACACACACACACACACACACTCAGTTACTTCTGGAATCACCAGAGGCTGGCTCACTTGTGCTTATGAGTAGAGAGATACCACAAGGTACCCCTCTTCTGTCCTGCACGGGGATGTCAGTTACTGCATCCAGCCCTGTAGATGAGCCTTTAATGTGTTAAGAGTCCTCAAGGTATTAGAGACCAAACTTAATAAAAGAGGAAGAGGATGTAATATTATTATGATTAAGCATTTGATTTCATTTAATAATTAATTCATGAAATTGTTACTTCTCCAAAAACGTTCGAAGTTAAAATGATTTGTTTGCTTATTTGCTGCCTCCTCCTCCTCTTTCTCTTCCTTTTTCTTTTGTAATATGACCAAATTTCAAGTAAATATCCTGAAAAGATTATGGTAAAGATATTAGCATTTTAATTCAGTTAGAAGTAAATGTGGTATATGAGCCAACTTGAAAGAGCTCTCAATCGCCAAAAATGGAAGAATTTGAGCATGATAGTAAGTGACTGCTGTACTGGATTATAATCGACAGAGTTAAATAAATATCCGTGAGGCCATACTAATATAAGTCAATAAGTGAACACGTAAATCAATACTGTTTTTTTTTTACTATGTAAAGAGTACTGAGAAATAAATCTTCCATTTCTTGTCTTTTTCATTTAGCATTTTATTTGGAAGGCCTAACCATGTACATTTGGCTTGCTGTTGTTTCTAACTGATACACAGCATTTCACCAGTTTACGTATCCCTTATCTTAGGGATAAACTCTTAGATTTCCTTCAATTTCCCACCAGCACCAACTATGCTGTATAAACAGCCTTGAACATGACAACAGCTATAGAACTATACGAGAATATTTCTCTGGGACATGTGTTCAGCTGCAGGATCTCTGGGTCATAGAACAAACAGATGTTTAATTTTACTAAGCATTTCCAAATTGCTTTGCAGAATGTATATACTAGGCTACACTTTCACAAGTAGCTACAAGCTTCTGATTTCTTCACATTTTTGCCAATACTTGCAGCCTTCCAAATTTTGCAATTGTAAGGCCATTGTATTATTTTCCATTATTTTTTTTAACATTTTTTATTGATTTATAATCATTTTACAATGTTGTGTCAAATTCCAGTGTAGAGCACAATTTTTCAATTATACATGAACATACATATATTCATTGTCACATTCCTTTCTCTGTGAGCTACCATAAGATCTTGTATATATTTCCCTGTGCTATACAGTATAATCTTGTTTATCTATTCTACAGTTTTGAAATCCCAGTCTATCTCTTCCCACCCCCCCACCCCCTTGGCAACCACAAGTCTGTATTCTATGTCTATGAGTCTATTTCTGTTCTGTATTTATGCTTTGTTTGTTTGTTTTTTTAATTTAGATTCCACATATGAGTGATCTCATATGGTATTTTTCTTTCTCTTTCTGGCTCACTTCACTTAGAATGACATTCTATTATTATTATTATTATTGAAACAAATTAGTGGAAATGTAATGGCTTAAAACAACTTTAATTTCTTATCTTATAATTCTGGAGATCAGAAATCCAAACAAAGTATCACTGGGCTAACATGAAGGTGTCAGCAGTGCTCTGTGTCTTTCTGGAGGCTCCAGGGAAGAATTTGTTTCCTTGCCTTTTCCAGTTTCCGGAGGTTGTCTGCATTCCTTGGGTCATGGTCCCCTCTTCCATTTTTAAAATCAGCAACATATTTTCTACGCATCTTCCTCTCACTCTGAAGTTCGTGTTTTCCTTTTACAAAGACCCTTGGAATTACGTGGGGCCCACCTGGCTAATTCAGGATAGTCTGGCCATCTCGGAATTCTTAATCACATTTGCAGAGTCTCTTTGCCAAGTGAGGAAACATTTCACAGGTTCCGAGGATTAAGATGTAGATATCAATGGGGGGGGGCAGTATTCTATGTATTACAAGTACTAACTTTTTTTTTTAAATCATCTTCAAGAGAGTAGCAATAAAATAAGGGTCATATTCCACACCAAATGCCATGAGAGCTTTTCTCTTTCACTCACACACTGCATTGTCACGCATCATTCATTTGCCATATGATAGGGACATTGGAGAGCACGTAGAGAAAGGACTTGTACAAGAATACTGATTCTTTAAAAAAAAATCACAAGTCAGACACTCCACGAATCAGCTTCTAAATAAATCTGCAAGTTTCTAAACATCTGACAGATGAATAATGAAGCAGATGAATGTACCTTCATCTAGCTCTTAAGACACAAATTTAATTGCGAATATTCTTATTTGTTAAGTGTTTGTATTCAATGTCATTATTGCACAAGTATTGTGTAAATATTACCATAGATTTGCTGTGTTTCATTCCTGGAAACAAAATTGTTCCTAAATTTGTATACAGAAATTTACACTGCTGCCCACTTCAAGGGTGCAGGTGAGAACATGGAAAAGAAACCCAGGGCATGAGTTTTCAAGAAAAAAAATTTTACTGAAATTAGTAGAAGCCTTTTTAAAACAAACTCTTAAATTGATCACCAAGGTGGCATAAGCTTAAAGCCAAGCTCTCTGGTTGAAACAGGAGGTGGCGATCAAGCATCCTCTTCCCTCTTGGCAGGAGCCCTGGTGGCACCTTTGAGGGGGTTCTAGGCTTTGAGCATCATAGCTTGACAAATCCTGGGGAATTTAGAGGGGAAACTCCCAAAACAAAGGAAAAAACAGAGCAATTTTTGAGCATGCAATAAAACTGGGAAGAAGGAAGCCTACTAGTGAATTGCCAGTGCCAGAAGAGCATCCTGCCTACAGGAGAGAATCTGGACGAGAGGTCACATAACATATTAACCAGAACACAGACACATTAATTCCCCGGTAAGGGACCACTGTAACGGGCTTGCTTGTAACAAGCATGCCGCTTACAGCAGCACCTTTACAGCTGGCTTGCTTGCGGGTAGTGGATGAATTTGGACAGGAAGTTCCATAGTAACCGTTTTTGGGAATATGTTATAACAAGAAACAATTAGACTTTCATATTAGAAATCAGGAATACAAACTTCTAATAAATGTGTTAAAATGTAGGGTATAGCCATTCAGATTGCCAGTATATGGAGATGTACAATGTCTCGGTCATTCTAATGACTTGGCCAGCCTTTCGTTCTTGTTGTGTAAACTCCCAGACCCCACTCTCTAAGTCCTCACTCTCATCTCATTGTCCCTACAGTTCAGCCACCACTGCTCCATCCCAACCAACCCACACTCAAACGCACGCTCAGTCACACACCATCTCTGTCGTCTGCCTAGTGTCCAACTCAGTCTGGGTTCAAATGACATTTTACGGTTATTTCTCTCATGTCTATTTTTAACATCCACAAATCCACAGTATTTCTACAGTCTTCTTAATTTAATCTGCTGGTTCTCAGTTGGTGAAAACGACAAGGAGTTGGCAACATTTGCAATCCTTCCATTGGGTTGATGGATTGTTTTCTATTTAAAGCACTTGATTTAGAAACATTTCTTAGACAATTTGGCTTTTTTTAAAAAAAAATCATCAACACACTCTCTGCTCTGTTTTTAGTCATTGCCTTGTTTCCATCTGTCAAAGGGGCTCTGTATTTTTTTTTAACAACTCTTCAAATGTTGAAATTTAACCAATGAGCCTCAACTGTGATTTGATTTGGCTTCAGTTACCTTTAATGCTCAAAATTGACTTAAATCTTTTGGCGGTAGTGGAGCAATCCACATAATTGGCTGCTGATATGGAAATTAGAACAGGAATTAGCCAGGTACAGCGTACAAACTGGATTAGAGAATGAAATGATTGAAAGATTGGCTTGAGACACTGCAATGCAGCCCAAGAATCATTCATATGGAACAGATTGGATCTGTAATCTGGAACCCCAGGTTGGTGGTTTGGCTGCTAGAAGAAGCTCACAAGAGGTAAAAAGTGCTCATTGAACCCCTCATTTCACAGCTCAGGAAGCTAGTGTTTACAAAGTCTTGAGCAAGAAAACAAGTAACATGATGAGCTGAGAACCTGGATTCTGATTCCATATGAATATCCCCAGCTGAACTGGAAATGCTGCAGCCATATTGACTGAGAAGCCAGACACAACCCTTCTGCATGACATTAGGTAGACCTTTAAATATTGTGTTGTGGCCCAGAAGTGAGTAAAAGCAAAAGACACATGCATTAATTACGTAGGGCTCTTGAGAGAAATAGAAACAAAAGTGTGTGTGTGCAAGTGTGTGTTCATGCGTGTGCGTGTGCGTGTGCGTGTGTGTGTGAGAGAGAGAGAGGGAGAGAGGGAGAGAGAGAGAACGAACTATTTATTTTAAGGAATTGGTTCACATGATTGTAACTGTAGGGGATGGAAAGCCCAAATTTTCAGAACAGACCAGCAGGCTAAAGGCCTGGGGAAGCATCATTGTTGCAATCTTGAATCTGAAGACAATTTGGAGGTAGAATGCTTTCCTTCTTCCTCAGGGAACCTCAGCTTTTTCTCTTAAGGCCTTCAACTGAATGGCTGAGCCCCATCCACATTATGAAGATTATCTAATCTGCTGTACTCAGCCTACTAATTTAAAAGTTAATTACATCCAAAAATACATTTACAGCAACATTTAGACTGGAGTTGAACCACACATTTGGGCACTGTACCAAGCCAAGGCGACATTTAAGATTAACCACCACAGAACAGTAACCTTTTCCTAGTTTTTCATTTGTTCACTCAAAAATGTTTACTGAGTCCTACCCTGTGTTAGGTACTCTCCTAAACACTCAGGATGCAGTAGGGACTAAGGCTGGCTAGGTCCTTGATTTCATGAAGAACACAGCAAAGCCAGGAATATGAACAACAACAACAAAAAAACCCACACAAGACATCGAATGAGGTTTTTCCTACTGGTTTGTAATTTTGGCTGAAGCCTGAGGAAAATGCTAGATAATTACCGTGCCATTCTAAAGGGAAATGCTTGTTTTTCTGTAGTTACAAGCAAGCACATAATATATAGTACACAAAATCATTTACTTCAAATTTGACCAAGAAACTCAAACATCTCAGAATGGCCTACATTTTTCAGAATTTTATACTGTATAGCATTCAAGGAGTATAGTTTCCAACATTAAAATATTTCTATCTAGGGGAGTTTCCAAGATGGCAGAGTAGAAAGATCCTGAGCTTACCTCCTCTAATGGGCACACCGGAATTACAATTTACAGAGCAAATATCAATGAAAAAGAACAGAAGCTACCAGAAAAGATCTTCTACAACTAAAGATATAAAGAAAAGACCGCAGTGAGACAAGCAGAGGGGACAGACTTGCAATATAGTCAAGACCCATAATCCTGGGTGAGCAACCCAAATATGGAAGAATAATTACAGTTGCAGAGATTCTCCCCGAGGAATGAGCCTGAGCTCCACATCAGGCTCCCCAGCCTAGGGGTACTGCATCAGGAAGATGAGCCCCTGGAATGTTTGGCTTTGAAGGCCAGCAGGGCTTACTTTTGGGAGAAACAGAAATCTGTGGAAAATAAAGACTCCACTGTTTAAGGGTGCACACATAACTCACATGCTCTGGGACCTAGGGCAGAAGCAGTAATTTCAAAGGAGTCTGGAGAGGCAGGAGATAGCTGGAATTCACCTTGGGGACATGAGCAGTGGTGCTAACAATTTTGGAGAGTACATTCTACCATGTGGACACCAGTGTTGGCAAGCCCATTTTGGAGTCCTCCCTCTAGCTTATTCGGCTTAGGACCCAGCCCCAAAACCACCCATCAGACTGTAGACAACAGTATTGAGATGCCTCAGGCCAAGCAACTAACTGGGTGGAGCTGTGTCCCACTAGCAGGCAGGTTGCTTAAGAACCCCAGAGTCCACAGCTCTCCCTGGACACAGCCCTGTCAACCCAAAGGCCAAGGACCTGGCCCCATACACCAGTGTGCAGGCGCTAGACCTAGTACCCCAAGGGCCCTTCATCCAGAAACACTGAACACAGCCTTAGCCACCAGTGGGTAAACACTAGGCCCAGGATAACTGCAGCTCTGCAGCCTGTCATGGCAGGGCCCAGCCCACCCACCAGGAGGCAAATACTAGCCCTGAGACTGACTGGGCCCTGGCCCAACCCACCAACAGACCAAGACAAGCTTTGGAACACTCCAGATCCTTCCACTAGTAAGCCAGCAGTAGCACAAGGACCCCTGGGGTTTCACGGCCAGCTACTTCATCATCTGGCCCCGCCAACCAGAGGCTAGCAGTCTCTGCCCAAGCTAGGGCCTGGCAGCCAACCAGACTGGGGGCTAGCCACACCTACCAGACCACCCACAGTAGTTAGCCTTTCACAACAGAAGGACCCACACAGCCCACACAGTGGACATCCCTAGAGCATATAGCTCTGGTAACCAGAAAAGGGTGTGCTGCTGGGACACACAGGAGAGCTGCTACAAAAGGCCATTTCTCTGAGGTTGAGAAATATAACCAACCTACTAGATACATAGAAATAAAAACAGCAAGGTAGGCAAAATGAAGTAACAGAGGAACATGTTCCAAACAAAGGAACAATATAAAACCCTAGAAAAACTAAGTGCAGTAGAGAAAGGCAATCTACCTGAGAGAATTCGAGGAAATGATTGTAAAGATGATCAAAGAAATTGGAAGAAGAATGGACGAGCAGACCGAGAAGTTAGAAGTTTTTAAGAAAGAGTTAGAAAATATAAAAAAAAACCAAACAGAGATTAAGAATACTGTAACTGAAATAAAAAACACTCTAGAAGGAATCAACAGTAGACTAAATGATTCAGAAGAACAGATCAGTGAACTGAGAGACAGAGTAGTAGAAGTTACTGACACTGAGCAAAAAAAGGAAAAAAGCATGAAAGAAATGAGGACAGTTTAAGAGACCTCTGGGACAACATAAAGTGTACTAACATTCACATTACAGGTGTCCCAGAAGGAAAAGAGAAAGGGACTGAGAACATATTTGAAGACATAATAGCTGACAACTTCCCTAACCTGGAAAAGGAAACAGACATACAAGTTCAGGAAGCACAGAGAGTCCCATGCAAGATTAACCCAAAGAGACCTAGATACAATGCAATTAAAATGGCAAAAATTAAAGGTAAAAAGAGAATATTAAAAGTAGCAAGGGAAAGCAACAAGTTACATACAAGGGTACTCCCATAAGGCCACTTGCTGACTTTTCAGCATAAACCCTTCAGGCCAGGGAGAGTGTCATAATATATTTGAAGTGATGGAAGGGAAAGACCTACAATCAAAAGTATTCTGCCATAGAAGGCTCTCACTCAGATTTGATGGGGAGATCAGAAGTTTTACAGAAAAGCAAAAGCTAAAAGAGTTCAGCACCACCATACCAGCTTTGCAAGAAATGTTAAAGGGACTTCTCTAAGCAGAAAAGAAAAGGCCAAAACTAGAAACATGAAAATTATGAAAGAAAAAAGCTCATTGGTAAAAGCAAATATATAGTAGAGGCAGGCTATCACCCACACGCAGCGCTAGCAGGAAGACAAAAGTAGTAAAATCATCTACACCCACAATAAGCAGTTATGGGATGCACAAAACAGTTAGATGTAAAATGCAAGGCCAAAAACAGTAATCGTGAGGGGAGGACAGGATAAACACAGGGTGTCTAAAATTCATTTGAAATTCAGAGATCAGCAACTTAAAACAATCGTGCATATATGGAAATTGCTATATATAAACCTCATGGTAACCACAAACAAAAAATCTATAGTAGATAAACACACACAAAGGAGGAAGGAATCCAAACATAATAATAAAGAAAGTCATCAAACCACAAGTGAAGAGAACAAAAGAAAAAGAAAGGTAGAGGGAAGAACTACAAAAACAATTCCAAAACAATATGAAATGGAAATAAGTCATACATATCAATAATTAAAGGTAAAAGGACCAAATGGTCCAGTCAAAAGTACCTAAGGCAGAAGCAGTAATTTCAAAGGAACCTGGGTCAGACTCACCTGCTGGTCTTAGTGAGTCTCCTGGAGAGGCAGGAGATAACTGGAATTCACCTTGTATACATTCAATGTATACAAAATGTATACAAAAAACAAGATCCATATATATGCCACCTATGAGAGACTCACTTCAGATCTAGAGACATATACAGACTGAAACTGCGTGGAAAAGTTATTCCATTTACATGGAAATGGAAAACGAAAGAAAGCTGGGATAGCAACACTTGTATCAGACAAAATAGACTTAAAAATGAAGAATGTAACAAGAGACAAGGAAGACCATTGCATAATGATCCAGGGTTCAATCTGAGAAGAGTATGTAACAACTGTAAGTATGTATGCACCCAACATGGAGCACCGAAATACATAAAGCAAATATTAATGGACATAAAGGGAGAAACTAACAGTAACACAATCATACTAGGGGCCTTTAATACACCACTTACAACAATGGACACGTCATCTAGACAGAAAATCAATAAGGAAACATTGCCCTTAAATGATACATTAGACCAAAAGATATTCCATCCCAAAGCAGCAGAATACACATTCTTTTCAAGTGCACAGGGAACATTCTCCAGGATAGACCACATGCTACGATACAAAACAAGCCTCAGTAAATCTAAGAAAATTAAATCATATCAAGCATCCTTTCCAGCACCACACTATGAGACTGCAACTCAGGAAAAAATGGCAAAAAGCACAGACACATGGAGGCTAAACAATATGCTACTAAACAACCAATGGATCACTAAAGAAATCAAAGACATTAAAAAATACCTAGAGACAAATGAACATGAAAATACAACTATACAGTATCTACGAGACCGAGAAAAGGCAGGTCTCAGGAAGTTCATGATGATACAGACTTACCTCAGAATACAAGAAAAAGCTTTTCCTTTCTCTTCCTTTCCTCATTTTCCTTTCTTTGCCAGCTTCGCTCCATGCAGGAAGGAAGAGCTGGCTGACTGCGTTGCCAGCTTTACTTTGCTGAGGTATTACTGAGAATTATTTTCCTACAGGAATGATTGTTCTATGCTATCATCAGAAATCAAATGCTAACACTACAGTCCACTTTCAGGAGGCCAGATAAATTCTTCTGTGTTTGTTAAAGTAAGTATTTTAAACCTGTGCCATGTGGAGTCATACTATTTTAAGACAGATGACCCCTTGAAACAACCAGGAGTTGTACTAGGAATAACACTAAAGTAGCTATGGGAAGTGGCCACTTCTAATTTGGGTGACTCTCAGAAATACTGAAGAGCCTCTTTCTTAAGCTTATAAGGGAGGCTGTGTGAAGGAACCAAAGTGCACAGGGGGCAGATCGAGGAACGGCACAGTCTTATCTATCTCTTCTTCCTGGCTGAGCCCCCACAGAAGATTTTTTCCAAGAAATTGAAAGTGTGTGTGTCCTAGTGAAAACAGCCCTAGCATGTTTATAAAAGATCACTCTGGTAAGCTCTTGGCAAGCCTTAAGGATCATAGCTGTCATCTTTGCCTATCCTTCATAGTCTGGAGAAAATGAATGATGATAACGTTACTCATCTACAAAAGTTCAGTTTTCTCCATAAACACAGCTGTGTCATGAGTTAAGCGAACTCAATATGTGAAAATTTGGATTGACTGAAAAATAAACTGAAGATGATTATTTGCACCACAAAAGAATTCTGTGCTTTATGAATGATTCATCATGGAATTATTTTGAATAGTGAAGTCTCTTAATGATCCCAAAATACAGTTCTGTTTATAAGCATGCGATTAGCATGCAAGTGTTTAAGGCCTCATCAGTTGCATACAGAGAGGTATCAACACACGGATGGTTCGCTCTTTTCTTTTGTGAAAGATTCTGTTTATTTTCTCTAGAGACAAATCAGTTTTAAGTTATTTTATCATTTAGATGCGAATTTACGTTTATGCTAACTCTTCCCTTAGGCTGACTCTTAAGGAAAACAATTTCTGTTATTTCAATGCTAGTTAAAATAATTTTGTCTATTTGACCAATTATTTCTAGAAAATAATAATAGAGATATTATTGCAGGAAGTATATGTTTATAATCACCTAACTTGCGTTTCTAACACACCATTACACCTAGGAATAATTCACGCTCCATTATGGAATGGAGAATAGGGGCAAAGAAAGCAGACCGTAGTGTCAGAAAAACTTGAATTAGTTCATGATTTGATAGCACCCCTGTAGATTCCATTTTCCAGACGTCAGCTTATGAATATGTAATTACTTACCAGACTAATACCTGAAACCATTTAACTCTGACAAAATTTGAGAGAGGGAAGCAGGTAATGAGCAGCAAAAGGGGATACCAGAACATTCACATTCTCACTACACAAGACAAGACAGGGGAGGAGGTATCAAGAGATGTTATTAAGTGTTACTGGAGCAAAAAGAATAATCATTTCAAACTCCAAAAGGTAAAACAAACAAATAAAAATATAACGGCTGAAAACAATAAATGTACATATCAAAAACTGAGAGAAGAGAGAAATGGGGTTTAGCTTAAGTGAACTGAGTCCTTACCTTACATAGTGGAGGAGTGGTCAAAATACACTGCCTAAAGTTTTAAATGAAGAAAACAGCATAATGCAATACGCATCATACTTAAACTTGCCAATGAAAGTACCAGGAGAACAAAACCAGAAATGGCCAAAAGTGTTTCCTCTGCAAAGTAGAGACGGGAAGCAAATGGGTGGTGGGCAAAGTTGCCTTTCAACATAAAACTTTTACTGTTGTACTTTTCTTTAAAAATGATGTACGTGTTTTACTTTGATTTTAACAAAAATGTTTGCACGTATACACACATAGGCATATAACCACACCAGGATCTTCAGTGGCTCTCATCATCCTGACAAAAAAATGCTAACTTATCAGGATGATCCCAGGGCCATACCTGACCTAGAACTGCTTACCTGTCTAACCTCTTTCCCCAGTTTCCAATGTCCACCTGCAACCCAGCTCTACTGAACAACTTATAGCTCCTGCAGACTCATCTTTTTCTAGGGCCCTCAATATCTCTGCATGTTCTTCCGCTTGTTCTTTGCCATTGTTCTCCCATCCATCTCCTGTCTTTTTTCTGCTCTGTTGTGCCTCATTAGGGAGCTGACCCCGCAAAACATATTCCTAGACTCCCCTGTCTGGGCAGTGGAGGGCAGGGATGGGAAAATGGCATGCAGAAAAGAAGGAGACAAATCAGGGTATTTCCCCTCTCATCTCTGCACAGGCCGCGTCCCAGGCACACTGCATGTCACTGACAGTCCCAGCTCCAGGTAAGCAGACCCCTCCATGGCTCTATTTCCACCTGGCAACCCCAGCTGCCCTGCTCCTGCCAGGTACAACCACTACTCTTGATCTCTCCAGCCCTAAGAGCCAGAGTGGTTGGTTCCCTGAATTGCTTCATCTTTTCTATTTGCTCTATCAACACCACCAGTACCTTTGCACCTACATGGCTATTAAATTCTTCCTCTTGAACTCCATGGAGTGGATTCCATTTCTCTGACTGCACCCTGACTGACAGAGCTGGTTAATTCTATTTGTCCGCAAAGACTAAGGTCTGCGGTCACCCCTCTCAGGAAGCTGTCCTGGTCTGGGTTAGCAGCTCTTCTTCTGCCTCTAGAGTCCATCATCCCTGTCATCATCACTCTCATTTTCACTGCATTGTGGCTGTTTCTTTGGTCTATCTTCCCAGAACAATGTGAATTCCTCAAGGGCCAAGACCCTGTCATATGTGACTTGTTTCTCTTGTGTTAAATACTGACTGGACCCAGTGAGCACCAAGAAAATATTTGTTGAATGAGGATATTAGAAATGTGGAAGATTTTCTTTTCTGATTGACAGTAGAGGTGACCTTCCAAACACACAAATTTGATAGTCATTGAATGGAGTCCTAAGGTCATTCTTATGAATGTTCACTGCAGTATTCTCTAAACTGCATCTTCCACCCATGTCAGTGCCTTTTAAATACTTCCCACCATGACATTGTGTAAAATATACACTTTACATAGAGATGCAATATTTAATAAGAGTATTTTAAATTAAGGTTTTGTTTCATGATGGGTACAAATGCACACAAGACTGGCACTTTCTAGCCTGCTCCTTTCAATTGTTTCATTTTTAAAGTTCTGGTTGCATCCCACTAAACAATTCCATGAAAATCTAACAGTTCATTAACTTTCCGTTGAAAAGCCCACCTTGGATGACAGAGATGGTTTTCACTTACACAGGAGGACTTCAGTGAGGCAGACAGATGGTTTCTGCTGTCCTCTTAAAACCGTTCCCTCAAATATATTACAGAAGCCTGAAACCTGACTGTGGACCCCTAGCTGCCTTATGTTAAAGATTCAGTACCTAGTACTGCTAACAATAATATTAATAATTACAGTTCTCCTTAGAAGGTGACTCTATGTCATACACACTTGAATATCTACAGGTGAGTTTCAGATGTTTCCACAAGGGTAAGATTAGATGATTAGAGAAGAGGAGAATACTGAATACCTGAAGGGGAAGGGAAACACTTTCCTAATTTGGAAATACACACATCTACCTACAAAAGTAAAGGTTTAAATCACTTAATCATTTTACTGTGTGTGCCTGAACAGTTTATATATGTTGATATTCTGATCAATAGGAACTCATGCACCTCTCTACTGAGATATTTAGTTCCAAGTTAATTTTTGATTTGTTCAATTCTATCTTATAAAGAGTTTGAAAATATTCATATCTTGACTTGGATGATGCATGGAACATGCAGCAAAAAATCAAAATATTGTGGTCTCCTCGATCCAATACTTTGGATCCGGGTTACTACCAGAATATCGTCAATCCGCTTCTCTTTCCCAGTATACAGATATTGTTTTTCTTATTAGGTATTCATGCACAGACAAAAATAATTTTTTCCAAGGTAAGTAACAAAAGACCATCCCTGAGCCATCTGTGAGCAATTTCACATCTGAAACGTATAACCAAGGTCAGGTACAAAAACATAATAGATGGCTCAGGGTTAAAGTCTGCATCCTGAACAAAGAGGCAGATGTGTTCCAAAGCAAAAGAAATGTTGCATTCTTTTCTTTTGCTTCGGTTTCTAGAGACTATCAACTCAGGGTTTAATGGAGGTGGAGATGGAGGTGGAGAGAAGAGAGCTGTTACATGTAATCCTTTTTATTAATTTGGCATCGCTTTAAAAAATTGGTATGGCAGTGCCTCTACCAAGCTACTATTTGGTATTATTAAAAGACCTTTGTATGTGGTCAACAGCAAAGCTGAAAAAATATATGTTATTGAGCCAGAACCAAAAAAAAAAAAGAGCGCTGGGGAAGCCAGAGTTGTGTTGTAGCCCACATGTGTACATTTCCTGGACTAAAAGGGAACACGGCAGAAAGAAAAGGACAGTGACAGAAATGAGAGAAAAGGCAAGGGGGGTAGTTAGATGGAGAGGGAGAGCAAACAGGAGCACGTACTTACAGGACTAAGTTTTTTTCTAGAGTTTAGACCTTACCAAAAAATACAGTAAATTACACTAATATTTCTGAACAAACACAAGAATGCACATATTTTCTTATGATCTAAAGGAGCTGAATACTCCATGTTAAGTATAAACTCCTGAAAAATAAAGGTAACATATCCAAATCAGAAAAATACAGCCTGATGGTACAGACCAGATCCTATTCAAAGCCTCGGTTTCTTGCTGATAATTAGTTTGTCCTTAAAGGGATGCTGTTGTGGGCAGAATTGCATCCCCTAAAAATTCATGTTGATGTCCCAGTGCCTAGTACCTCAGAATGGGAGCTTATTTGGAAATAGGCTCATTGCCAGTGTAATTGGTCAAGCTGAGTTCATGCTGGAGTAAGGTGGGCCCCTAATCCAGTAAGACTGATGACTTTTTTTAAGGGGAAATTTGGACATAGAAACAGGCAGGTACAGAAGGAAGATGATGTGAAGAGACACAGAGAGAAGATGGCTATCTACAGACCCTTCTCTCACATCTTGGTTTTGGATTTCTAGCTTCCGAAACTGTGAGACAATACCTTTCTGTTGGTTAAGCTACCCAGTATTTTAATCTCTGTTACGGCGTTCCTTGCAAACCAAAACAGATACCAGGGCAGATTTTAGTTCATTCACTTAAATTTAAAAGATCTGTAAGACATTAGGGATAGATTGATGGGTTGCTCAGTCCCTTCCCTCGAGGAGCTCATGATCACAGCTGAGTGTTCAAAAGCAAGCAGAACATTTGTTGAACCGCAATAACGGAGAAGAAAGAAGAGGACATATATCACTGTCCCAGCTGTAAAGACAAAGAACCAAAGAGGAGAGATGAAGTGACGTCTTAAGCAGAATATCACAAGAGTGAATTGAACTTTTCTCACTTAATTTGCCTGGAAACAAACAGTTTCATTTGTAAGTTAGAGGTAAGAAGGATGAGAGTGAAGAGAGAGCCTCATGTTTAACTAGGGATCATTTGAGAGGTTGGCTATTACACAGAGCATGAAATGCTGAAGTCCAAACATCTGTCTTACTCTGCCATTCCTCTTCTTCATTCATGTATATAGTTTTTCTTTTCTTCCCTCTACTGGCAGTGTGTTTGTGGGATGCTCTGTATGGTGGGCTCAACAATGCATAATCTCAGTGTTCCTCAGAATGATGGAGAAAGGGGGATAAGAACAAAACTGAATTGTATAAACATGAAGACTCAGTTATGAGGACCATGAAATGTGTTTGAAGTGCAGAGAATCTGTTGTGTTGAACTATTTCCTTGGTAGAAATATTTGTTTTATGCCAGTCTTTTTGGGTAATTTGCCATTTCTACTCTCAGGTCTGAGAAATAGTTGGCAGTGTTTGCGATGACACTGTCCATGCAGGCCTCTCCATAATTATATAAGATATCTGCTATTTTACAGTGGCTCCCATGAAGTCACATACAGGAGTCATATTTTAAGAGTTGTTTTTGCTGTCTACAAATTGATCCTGCAGGAACTTGAATCACAAATTTAGGTTATAGTATTAGCTTAGAAAATCCCATTCTGCGTTAGTGTGTCAACTAATTACATTACATTGCTAGATACTAGCATTAGGAAAGCAATTTAATTTTTCTGTCTTTCACAAAAATTTACCCTTTATGGGTGTGTAATACATCAAATACTTATTTATCCATTAGAGGGCAGTGTTTCACAAATTTTAATTCTGTTGTCAACTGGAAATTTGAATGGTCATTTCCCTGAAAAAATAATTAAAAAAAAAAAAAGCCTTAGAAAATCCTCAGTATTTCAATAACAGCCTAACTTGGGATTTTGAAGACAATATACATGAAGTCTTTATACGGAAAGTAAATGCCAAGGGCATATGGGCTATGCTTGTTCATCTATATGGAGCCGAGACATGTGATAACAAATGAACAAAATATTTGCACCATCAAGCGGGCACTGATAAGGCTGTGTAATAAAATGTTAAGGCCTCAAATTATTTATTGGGCTTTAGAAACTATCTGGTCTTCACATTTTTCATCGGTGCATCGACATAATCCATCCCCTCATACTTTCTGTATATTCTGGGTGTAGAGAGAGTAGTTTCTGACTCTTTGTACTACTATCAAATCTACTAAAGCTAATGCATGCAAAAAGCTCTAGAAAGTAATACATTGGCTGAAACACTGATCACCTCTGGACAGGAAGAAGCTTTGAGGAAAGGTGAAGGAAAACTTTCCATTTTTATATAGTTAGAATTTGATACAAGAAGAATGACATTATGCATTGTATATTTTTATAAAAGGATGGACTTGGTGGCATCCACCAGTTTAAAAATGTTATTACTTGAGTCAAACTTTATAGCTCTCTTTCCAGTTCAGAGAAATTGTTATAAAGATATTTTAGAAACATTCTGCATACAATCATAGATATTGGCTTTAGAAGTGGAATGCACAAAGTAAATATTGGCACTGAAGATCTGCATACTACTGGTATAGTTGCATCGTTGGGTATTTTTACAATTTGAAGATGTGTAGTAAGTCTCCAATGTGAAGAGATTTCACCACCCCCTAGTTCTACACAAAAATGTTTCCTAAATTTAAGAACGAAAATATAAAAATATTTAGCCTTATGGAAAAAAGAGTTCATCAGATAAAGATGAAAATGGTAACTTAAATGAACAAACTTTGACTTCTGTCACCATTAGCAGAAGCTCATGTGCAGATGGTTACAGATTGGCCCTTCTAGACTGCCTGTTATAAAGGAATGTCGCCATTCTGGCAAACTCCTACATCCCAAGATGTGAAATCAAAACACATCCTATCTACTCCATGGTTATGCCTCTAGCCCTTTCCACGTTTTTAATCATGCCTATGACCGTCTAAGGTTTTGATGAGACTTTAGGAGGTGAACTGATAGGCATACCTAGCTTTCTGATATTTTCTGCCTCCCAGATTCCATTCATGAACTCTAGAGCTGAGGGGACGTTTGCTAATGACTGAAAGTAAAGTGGGTGTAAGGCAGCTGATCCCTTCTGAGTAGCTTCCTTTTCTAAGTGAATTATTTGCTCCCCCAGAGTTTTATGTCTGCAAGGCCTGAAAGACCAAGTTTCCAAAATTTAAATTCCCTCTGGTCGAAGACCTCAGCTATTTGGAGCACCTATAAATGTTAGCCTGGATCGTTTATAAGAGATGAATGAATAGAATAGGATTCTTTTTCATATCTGTATGGTCATCCAACAATATTAACTTCACTCTCCTCTGATGTCTCAAATCTATGAGTGATGTGCACTTTGGTGGGACAGAACTGATGAGTGAAAATGGCCAAAAGGGAACTCTATGGCCCGGGAAATTGTGAGTTTGATGGCTTAATATAGCAGTATGAGATAACAAGTCTAGACCATATAAATTGAAATGCCATTATATGCTTTAGAATAATGGAAAGATCTGGAAAATGCATTTTGCTAATTCATTTCGGGCCCACGCAAACACCAGAAAACTGATCGGCAGGACAGATGCAGATCTAACACTCAGGCATTATTAGCATTGCTCCTGGACATTTGGATCCTCACAAGTAGTTAATTTACCTCTTGTTTGTCTATGTCTTTTTAAGCCCACAAACAATGCTCTTCAGTCTCCTCTTAACTGGACTGTCAGGGAGGAAATGAACCGAGCAAAGAGTATCTCTGTTACCCATTTTGCTAACCTGAATTTGATGTCAAACCAGGGCCAGAATAGGGTGAGTCGCTCAAGGAAAAGAAAGATCTTTCCTTCTGCCAGGCCACAAGGGGGGGCATTGAGAATGCGTTGACATGTTGCAACTTGGGAAAACTACAAGAACCTAAGGACTGAGCAAGAAGAGGAAACTGAGGCCCTCTCTGGATGACAGGTCATTGGGCTTCCTCCAATGTTCTTATTTCCAATTTTTTCAAACTATGACCACTCTCAAGTCCTTCTAGTCTTGCCAGCTCTCACTCAAAGAAAACAGCCTTGCCTATTGCTTCCCTGGGAACAGAGCTGTTGGCTGGCAAGAGCTCCCTCAAGTTCTCTCCTTTCCCTTTCCCGATACAAACTTAACGTTATGTCCACTAAGTCTTAACTCTTTTCTCAAAAGGAAGGCTGCCTCCACCACTTTTCTAGCCTTTCAGACAGTGATCTTCATCGCATCCCCTTCCATTCAACTATCCTTTCAGAATATTACTCCATCACCGTAACTTCCTTCACCGTAACATAAAACCACACTCAAAATTTTCATGTAAAAAAATCTCCCGAACTTTCTTTGTGGTCCTACCTCCCTAAAGTGTCACCAACATATCAACATCTTACTTCTGTTACTAACTTCTGAAGCACTCACAAACCCATTCTGTAATCTTGACTTTGAATTGATGCCTCCACCAGCTATAATCTACTCTTGATTTTTTTGTTGTACTTACTCTTACAAATCTTCTAAAGCATAGATCCAGAAACCTCTATACTTAAAATTTCTGCAGTACCTGACACTGACCATGCCCAAAATTCTCTCCGTGAAAATTTCTGCGACATCACATCTCCTGGGCTGCCTCCTATTTCTCTGACTGTTCACCCAGTGGCTCCTCTTTTTCTTCCAATGCAGTACATCAGTGACTCTCAAACTTTACCGTGCATCAGAAGCACTTGGAACATGGATTTGTATATTCTACTCGAGTTTCTGATTGAGTAAGTCTGTGGTAGGACCTGAGAATTTGCATTTCTAACAAATGCTGACTCTGATGCTTCTAGTCTGAGGTCCATGCTGCTTGAAATTGACCTATTCTTTTTACCTGCCACCCTCCCCCCCCCCATTTTACATTCTCTTATTAAGAGAGTTCACCCATTCCCATGCATCATCTGTTATCTCTATATGAATGACCTCTCTTAAATTTATACAAAGGCCCAATCAGTCCCCCTCCTGAATTCTTTACCCAGGTTGACTACTGCCTACAAAACATCTCACAGGCTCTTCAAAATCAGTGTGTCCAGTACAGTACACATTGTGCCCTCCACTCCAACAGACTTGTCCCTTTGTGCTCCCTTTCTGACTTGTCACAAGCACCAACTCACCTGCATAAGTCAGAAACCTTGGAGTCAACTTTGACTTCCCTTGTTCTCAATCCTTCTTGCCCCACATATAATGGTTCACAAAGTCCTGCAAATTCTGTCTCCAATGTGTTCCTCTGCTCCTGTCTTCTCCAGTTTTCGTTGTCTTCTACATCCCAAATATACCCTGAGTCTCCTGCTCTCACGCTCTCCTCTCCAGTTCTAAAATGCATCTTTCTAAAATTCATGTCTAACCATGTCACTTAGACCTTTCATAAAAACAGAGCTTTCAATGATGCTCCATTATCTACAGTATAGGGTTATTATGATGTCTTAGAATGACATTCGTCATCTAGTCCCCACCTAATTTCATCTTGTGATTCTCCCCTTTTTTCTAGATTTATGCTTGTACCTGAGCACTCGGCATATCCAGAAGCCACCACACACAGTTCATTCATGTGTACACTCAGGCTGGCTAATCCCCTTCTCCTTGTAGTCATCCACACTCACCAACACTCAGTTGGCAAAATTAATGGCCCTATCCTAGGCTCAGGTAACCTACAGGAACTTTCCACCTGCTATCATGCGCCTTTGTATATTTGTCAGGCTACCCTGCCAGGTTTGAAACCTCTTGAAAGCCTGAGATGTTTATGAGTCTCCTTCGTACCCCCGGTATCCAGCGCAGTTCTTAGGAGACAGAAGGCCGTCAGTAAATATTTGGATTGAATTGAAGTCCTACCATCAGACAAATGTCATAAAGTTGGATAGGCAGACATCCATGAGAATTGCATTTCTAGCCACTGTGGCTGGGACGGTAATTTCCATTTCTCCTTCCCTAGCACTACTGGAGTTGGAGTAAATGCTCGGGTGCCATTCGTGTGCCCTAAGTTGGACTGCCTGGTGATTAGCTCAAAGAACAAGTTCCAAAGTAGGTTTATAGAACATATTTCCTGAAACCCTAACTTCCCCACTTTGATCTGTCACTGGGGATTGAATACCTGCCTTTGCTTTTGTGGTGGAGCCATGGCACACCACATCTTACACAGTCCATAATTCTACCCTAGCGCTTGCCTCTGCTCCCCATTTACATTTGTCAAATGACTTACTCTGCCTGGGCTTCAGCCCCCTCACTTCTAAAACGGCTGTAACAACAGTCCCTACCTCACCATCTCTGGTCTAGGCTTTTAAAATGGCCTCTCAACTAGATTTTCTGCACCATTCTCTCCCTCTCTCACTTGCTAAGCATTTAAATATTAAATGAGGGTGTATATACTAGCCGCTCAATGAACAGTAACTATTCTTAATGTTCGCTTTATTTTGAATCTATTCCAAGGACCTACAGCACAGAACTCCAAAGAGCAAGGTTTTCAGGGTGTTTGCACATACTAAGATCTCTATATTTTATATAGACTCAAAAGAGATACAAAATGTTTTAAACGATTGGGCTTGAAATTGCTGAAAGTAAGTTTGTGCTCTTTAGATCCCAGACGTGTACTTTACTCTTCTTACACACACCGACTTGCATACAGAAACAGGTCCCATGCACTGGGACACTTCTGTATACCCCAAAAGAGGCTAATGCGCCTACAGCATATTGCAGCTCTTAATAATCGATGTGGGGGTAGCAAATGTTAATATGCTGAAACCTACTGAATCTGTTTTTCCTCCTTATTAATAAAAATTGCATTTTTCTTTAACCCACAAAGATTTTAAGGTTTCCTCTGGGAAAGAAAAAGAAAGTAATTTGACATCAAAATGTAAAATCACTTAAACTCCTTTATCCACCCAACACAGAGCCCTTAGCTAAAATATTTTCCTATTGAAAACTTAATTTTATTCTGCATTTAGAAAATATCCATTCATTCTTGTAGCATTCCTGGGTTTTAGGAGAGATAATTCCAAACCTCTATCCTCACTTCACCCCCTGAAATTTGAGACTTTAAAGGGAATCTGAGACACTGAGAGGTTAAATGGCTTTCTCAGGACCACACACCACGTTAGGGTCAGCGCTGAGGTTAGAAACTGCAAGTTTCTCCATTTCTTTCTTTAAGTGTTTCATGGGGCTACCCTTCCTCTCTATTTATTTAGGTGTAGTAACTATGCCGTTCACCAGTGAGTGGGGTTTCACAGTGTGACAATGAGATATTTAAAAGATGACCTTTTAAGAAAGCATTTTGTGCCCTTTGTTTAAAGTAACACAGTTACTCTCAAAATAAATCTTCCTCTCCATTTGTCTGAATCTGGAAGCCTGTGTGTGTCAACATAGCAGGTAACCAGCTTTGGGACATATGTGTGTCTTGCTTGGTCCTTTAGGAAACTTCCTTTCCCATGGCCATTTTGTTTCATGTTTTTCGTAAGAAACCAACCATGTATCTCCAAGTGACACCTTGGAAAATAAAATGAAAATACGTATTTACTATTATGGGATACAACGTTTGTGATATAATCAACTAGCCAACAGCTTCCATCGTACAGCTGAGTAGGTCATGCAGTGACCAACTCAAGGACACCATCATAGCTATATGAATGGTGCCCTCTGGAGTTATACAATGAATAACATGTGTGACCACACACCACGGTCTTCTTGACAAAGCTGAAGGTTACACTCAAGTACAGAATAATTTCCGGCTATGTCCTCTTCCTTAGCCCATGAAAGATGAAAGTATTCTCTGATATGAGCCAACAAAATGTTTGAGAAAAATGTCGTAATATAGAAGCAATTAAAATTTGCTCTCGAATTTTTTTAGCTTCATTTTTAATTTACCATTAAAAAATCCATTTTCTCTCTTTCATTTTCAATTGTCGCCCAATCTCCACTTTGCTACTGAAGTTTTATGTTATTGTATTTTCTTTGTTTTGCTTTTCTCCTCGAAAAATTATAAAAGTTAATGTGCCTATATCATACTGCAGTTCTTAATAAAGAATATGAGAGTAGCAAATGTTCACTATGTTCAGTCTATGTTTTTTCCTTATCAGGAGAAATTGTGTTTCTCCTTAACCCACAAACATATTAAATTGCCACTTGGGTGACTTAATTTTGACTTGGATTTAGCTATTATGGCTTTCCCCCAATAATACCTGTTCTCCTTCTCAAATTCCTCTTAATTCATTTTATTACTAGTTCGTTCTCGACGTTGAATAAAAAGTATGAAATATCAAGCCACGGCAACTTAGTTCCAACTCGAGTGGTTCTCTATGAAGGGTTTTGTGACTATGAGCCTAGACGGTCAGCTGCCTCCTTTGAAAAACGTAAAAGAGGGATCAGACAATCCCTAACACCTCTCACAGCTTTAAACATTTATATATCAATGAATTGGTTTTTAACAACATTGGACGCGTGGCAAATTATTTGTATTTTAAGGAGATCCTGGCTTTAACATATATGTGGTTTAAGATACATACAGGCTTTTAGGTTTCACTTTGACCAATAATCTAAGTTATACTGGAGAAAAACACTAAGGGCCAGCCTTATGAAATCCTGAGAAACAACCATTGCCCAGAGAGGCAGGGTGGTAAGCTGAAAGACAAGTGGGGGCTGGTCTCATGGCGAAGGAGTCCAATTCCCACCTTCTTCTTCATACTATCGTTCCAGCATTATTCCTATCTGTGTTAGCTAATTTCCCAGTGTGGGCTCCCTGCTCCAGATGGGCCTCCCTGTGGCACAAGCTACTTTCCAGAGGCTCCTGATGTTCAGCACTTCCTTGTTCACGTCTAGTGGAAAATAAGAATGTCTACTTCTCAGATATCTCCATCCCAAACCCAGAATTGCATCTTTCAGTCCTGCCTCGCCCGGCTGTATTACATGCCGACCGCTGAGCCAGTGACTGCTGGCAATATGAATTATGAAGATTGATCGAAGTCAGGACTCCACAGAACCCAGGGTGTGGTAAATCCCTGGCAAACCACATGGTTAGGAAATTCACAGTGAAATTAGGAAAGGGAGAAGAAAGGATGTGGAGAGACAACAACAAATGCCCACTGCATTGACGCCCTCGTGCTCCTTACAGTTCAATAAGGGCCAAAGGAGGAAAACGCATAAGGACATACCCCTTTTCTCTGCAAAATGAAGCGCTCTTCAGACCGCCCTGATTAGAAGAGGCATTTTGAATTTCAATACTGTCATCGTTCATGTGGAATTTAAAACAAAGTTCCTCGGACTCTTCCTTACTTGCCCTGTGGATCATGGGTTTCTCAGGCCACGGGAAGTAGAGGTTCTGACTCTGACCTGAGTGACCACAACCCAGTCACCTGCCTGGGGGATAGCTGGGGGGAAGTAATCGGTCAAGTGATTTTGGGTGATAAAAGCATATTACCCATAAACTCATTTTTTTCCACCACACAGATAGCCTTTCTGTTACTTACGTATGATAAATAACAATAAAACCTGTGAAGTTCCTTTCTTCACAACTTTAGAAATAATCATGTTGCATCCTTAAATGTAATGAACTGCTTTTTAAAAAAAATGACTCTAATAGAATTTACTCACTTTAAGCAATCTTTCATCAATTCATTCAACAGATACTCTTTGGGCACATACAATGTTCACGTACAGAATTATACCGAAGTTTATGGCTACATTTTGTTCTTCCTACACAACCATATGGAGGCAATGAGGTGCAGAGGGATAGTGTTGTGTTATTAAACTGTATATGCTGTTCACATCCAGATTTGGATTCTAACATGAAAAATAAAAAGAATATTGACAGAGTGAGGATTCTTTTAAAAACGTTGTTTAGTTGAACTTATGATCAAATATTTCTTCAGTTCTTTTCGTGGGTCATTGCAAATATATTACTAAACAAGCTAATTTTTTTTCACCTAAAGGGGTTTTTTATTATATTCTACATAAATTCCACATCAATATTTTCTTTTCCCTTCTTTCCATGTTCAGATTTGAGAGATGAAAGGGAATTACAAGGGAAATGAAAGTGAATCAAATGATAAACAGTAGAAGCTCTTATTTTTAGAGAGTTTTGATTTTTCTTTTCTAAATAATCGGCAGGATTCAGGTTTTGATTGACATACTTATCTCCAAAACTAGCCGTGTTAGTTTCAGAAAATAGTGACTGCCTTCATTTTGTACTCAGTGATATTCTATCTCTCAGTCCACCAAAGCTTACATCCTGGATAATCCTGGGCTAGGCTGCCCACACTACCATTAACGACGGTAAGGAGGCAGATGGTAAGATTTGAAATCAACTACTATACTGGCCTACTAAGTGTCTAACTTGGGCAAGTCACTGCACATTTCTATACCTTGGTGATATGAAATGGCAATGATAATAAATAGTCCACAGGGATTCTGTGATGAAAGAACGAAATAACGCACACAAGGAGCTCAGCATGATGTCCAGAGCAGAGGAAGAGCTGACTGACGTATTAGCCACTAGGGTACAGTCCTTTTATCTCTAGTGCATTCTTCAAGAGAAGTGCCCCAGTTTTGTTTTGGAGGTAACAAAGCCCTTGCATGTCATGGATCTTGAAAACTTGCTTGGTTTTGTTCCAGAAAAATATGGAGAATGTGATTATTCTCTTTAGCATAATTTGTAGTAAATTATGCTGTTTTATGTTAATTCTAATGCCCCACCGTCTGGTGACGTCTACACAGCAATTAGGTTAAGTGAGCATTTGTTCATGAAGCCTGATAGAATAATTCAGGGCAGCTGGCTGTCTCTACTGATGCAAGGAACTGAACAACCGCCAAGTGTCTGCCTAACTTTCTGCAGTATAGACAGAGAACCAATGTTTGCACGTTCTAGAAATCTGCTGTGCCTAAAAGTGGCAAAGCGAGGGATTTTTAGTTAGCTGCTGGAGGGATAGAAGTGAATCCTCAAGCCCAGACAGACGATGGAATTATTTCAGTGTGGAAATTCCTGCCTAATACGAATGGGCTTCCATTACTCTTTGCTTGTAGAGCAACTAATCTTTTCCCCAACTAATGACATAATTTGGCTGGTAAAGGTTTTCAAAATGTCTTGATATTTTATTTCCTTACACCCAGTTCTATCAGTCTTTCACACGAGCTGATGATATGCACAGAAGAAGGGAGGGGATGGGTAGGGAGAATGAATTTGTGCCTGTGCATCCATTCTTAAAAGGAAAGAGAACTTGAACGTGGATTTAAGAAACTTAGGAAAACTTCAACATGGATAGGCCCCTGCTATCAGTTTGTAAGACTCTATAAAAGGTTAGGAATTCCTTGGAAATACACTTCTGGTCCTCTTCTCAAACTGAACTAAAGGGAAGAAGATATAATACCAAAGAAACAGGTATCATATGTACTCAAACTAAACAGCGATTTGGAGTTCACAGCAAATTATAAGCTGTCTGTGGAAGGAGGAGTATATTTGCTATTTTAAAAGAAACTTTCTACTTCTATTACCTATTAATCTACCTCCTATGTAGCTTTTAGGATAAGGAAGTACAATAGTGTACAAATCACTACGAAAGAATATGTTTGTTTTGGTTTCCAGATTTAAAGACTAGCTTCTTTTCTGGAATCTTCTACTAGTAAACAGATTTCTTTTTTTAATGCTAATTTACTGGCAGCCGTAGACTGATGTCACAGTGGTGTTAATTAAGAAAACATGATAAAAGGCAGCTGTTCCAGCTGTTTCCAAGATGTTGTCAAATCCTGCAGGATGATGTCACTTTCATTTAAAAGTGCATTTATTATTTTTCCTAGTAAATTCTGCCACTTATAAACATCCCTTATAACAATGAATAGAATACTGAAGGATGCCGTCTTTAAACACTAGGGTTCATTTGACAGCTCAGGAGTTGGGAATTAGGGGTTTCATCCTTCTTCTGTTACATGCTTCATTTCCAGCACTATCACTGTGCCCAGTGTTTTCTGCATCCCAGCAAACAACTGCTTAACTATGCTAGAGATTTCCAAAACCTTAGATATTTCTAGTGAGGAGGTGTATTCCCATTTCCTACTACAATTTTCCAGTCTAGCCAAGGATGAGGGAGTAAATTGCTCACATTTAAAGACTTGTGGAGATGATTTGCAGCTTGAGTGATGATTTAATAACTCTCTGTCTCTAATCCAGTGCCCCAAGGGGCTCCTAGCACCTGAGAGAATGCTTGCGCTTCTAACACTGACTGGCTTGCATCCGGCAGACACCCAGGATCTGTGAAGATTCATGTTAGATTACTTAGTGTGACTGAAATTAGTGAGTCTGATGCCACCTTATGAGGGTCTGCTGATCGACCTCACCTACCACATTAGCTGTGGTCCTTTACTGACTGTGATCGTCCCCAAAATTATATTGGAGTATTTCTATCATAGCAACCAACATGAGTCACATGACATCAGAGATGTCTGCATCTATTATGACAATTTTCCAACACATGTCAATCAAAGGTCTTCTTCCGACATATTACAATACCAAACAGTTACGTAATTATAAGGCATTATGACAATTACCAAATCATGGAATTCAAATGTTTTAAGGTAGAGGAGTCTTTCTTATCTGCACAGAGGAGCCATTAAGAGCCACACAGGTTCAAGGTCTTCTGGCTGCCATCCCCCTTGTTCAGTGTATTCCAGCCCCACAGGCCCCTCCAATATATTAAACTCAAGTTCACTCTTGGAAATTTGCATTTCTGTTCAGTTTGCTGGAATTGCCAGGATTTTCCAGATTTTTGCCTGCTTCCTTATTATTCATAAATCAGCTCAACTGTCACTGCCCAAGAGAGGCATCTCCTGACCAACCTACCAAAAATTGTCCCTGCTTTTATCATTACCCTGTTGAATTTTTGTCTCAGCACCATCACTATCATTCTCTAAGATTATTTTCTTTCTTTATTTTTTAATTATCTGTTTCTTCCATTCTTATTAGGATTTAAGCTTCGTGAAAACAGAATTTGTCTATTTTGCTACACCCCCAACACCAGGAACAATGGTTGGCCCAGAGCCAGGGCTTAACAAATTTTGTTTTTTGTTAAACAAATGCATGAATGGATATTTATGGAGAATTTTTCCTAAGGCTAAGCAGTCAGTAAACTAAAACGTCATCTTGGATCCTGTGAGACCACCAGTGATCTGTGAGCTCAGGTGACATCTTAGGGTTGCTTTTACGGAATTTTGCTTTGGAGGAACTTTGTGGACCTACTTTAAGGAACATTATTTCAACAGCCTTGTAAAGGCCACTGCTACTTTCACAGCAAGAATGGCACTAAAGATACTGTTTTCACCATTAACACATTCTCTTTATGAAGACATAGAAAAAAATTTTTCATAATGCCTTGTACCAGAAGGAGAGTTTCTCCTGAGCAGCTGGTTTGTTTTTCTTTCTCCGCGCTGAAACTCATATAACTAATCCTGTTTCCCTTCTTAGTTTGTTTACTAGGAAATTCAGAGCCAAATTTGCATCTCACCTCTAGTGAGTGTACAGCACACACTTCGTGTATTAAGCTTACCTCTTGTTTTCTTTCCTTTATTTTCTGTTCAATTTGCATTATATTTTCCAGCCAATTTCCTTTCTCAGTTCTTATTTATTTACTCTATCACATTGAGTGATTCTTTGTAATCATCTTGTTTGGAACAAGGCAAGGTGGAAATACATTTTCAAGTGAAATTATGCTCCAAAAAACACTCTGTTATTTTTGGATCTTACATTTTGAGGAAGGAGGTACAGTCCTGAGTGACACAGAGCCCTTGGGATATAAGCAGGTGTGCTGTAAAGATAAATCGGAGAATTTCCTTTAGTGACCTGTTTTTTGGCCCCAGTATTTAAGATGCTCCATATGCCTGGACAAAACTGTCTTCCTAAGTAAAACATAAAAATTACTTTCTGGACATTCAGGGAGGTGAAAGAAAAATCCAGATTGCTTTGAAGGACAAGCCTGCAGTGCAGAAGGGTATAAACACAGCCTCAGATGCCAGATGTTTTAGCATAGCAATGTGAAAAAAATACTCCCCTTTCTTTATTTACACTTTACAGCAAATATTTTGCAAAGAGAGAGCAAAGCATGTTGATGTTCCACCAGTTAAGCTTCAAGCATAACAAGGTCCCAAGATCCAAAATGTCAGCATTCCTCATAGCACCCTTCGAAGCCCTGTGTAGTAATACACATCTGGCGTTCTATTTTCCAGTGTTCAGAAATGACTATTAGGACCATAGAAGGGTTATTAGGATCTCAGAGGAAGAAAGAAAAGCCTGCAACACTGATCATCTTCTCTTTCCTAGGTTGCAAGGAACTAGATGAAGTGACATCATTGTTACTTTTTTTAACCAGAGGAAAGAATTTGCTAATTTACATGCATGCGCGTACACACACACACACACACACACACACACTTTTTCTTCCAGCAAAGTGCTTAAACTTTCTTCCAAATGGTACTGTTAGATCATAGAACCATCTTTAAATTTGAGTATACATTTGATGATGGGAAAATACTCTTAGTGGAGACCTCACTATGCTGAAAACTAGGACATTTAAAGCATTCTTCAAAGTGACCATTTGGATTTTGTTACCAACCTAAGGTTCTTATTTCTTACTCTCGTTAGAAAATCAAAAAGAGAAATAGTAAATCATACACTTAATAAAACATCAAAGACAGAGTCGGCTGGGAGTGACTACCAGTACCAGTTTCATCATATCTGTCAGGAAGGATCTGATGCTTGGATAGTAAACTTAAATAGTTTGGGAGAAGGAGGGGGCTTCATAAATCTCACATCACAGCAATTTATTCCAGTGTGCTCTCAGCAAGCAAAGGAAGATGGCAGGAGCATGTGCTACCCACAATTCACAACAGACATGAATGTATTATTTTATCCTTTAGAATGCAAGATTATATTGGATTACATTTCAGAGACTGCAACCCTTTACTCTTAAAGGAATTATCTCTTTTTTTTCCCAACTGGAAAATGTAGGGAATTCAGCTCAATAAAAGACCAAAGAGAAAGTAAGGTACTAGGATGTAACAGACCAACTTATCAAACCATGACCTACTAATAAAGATCAAAGCCTTACCAGGAATCTTTAGTCCAGGCAGATAGAAAGATTAGAAGAGATTTTAGGTTACACCAAAGTTTTGTCACCTCCCTCAAGGTGAAAAGATAATCTGACCTGATCTTATGAATAATGAAGGTCATAGCAGGAGTCTGGGGTCCTGGCCTCCTGAAAAGATTACAGAAATATGAAGCAGGCTCAATATGCCATCTTATCTGGAGGAGTAAAGTTAATAAAAACAATTGGAACAAAGAGGAAGTTAGAATGGGTTTTGTAGATTAATGGAATATTTAACTTGAACTTTTTGGTAAATATGATCATATAGCAAACTGAGATTGAACTTGTTCTATGTTTAACCTTTTCAATATGCCTTACAGAGCATTGTGTTTCTGGATGAACATACCACTTCATACCATCTTTCTTGCCCGAATCTAACCCACCATTTTTAGGACTGAATCCCTTCCCCTACTCTTTTAACTATCACTTACCCTTGACTTAACCACTGTTCCTTCCAAAATCATGCATTTGCAAGCTGACAGGCCACAACTGACTGAGGCAAACACGCAGTGAAGCGGTCAACTGGCCCGCATGGGATCAGACCCAGCACCTTAACTTTATTCTACAAGATTCTAAGGAACCCATTCACGAGTCACATGAGGGATGAACATGTGGCCATATGATTACATTTGCACTTTTACATTTTTGTTTAGTTTTTGGTTTAGAGATTAGGCAGCTCTTGTTTGACCACCACTAAACCTAGGATGAGATTATATTCATAATAAAAATCAGTGGAACTTTAAATAGCACAGAAATCATAATTACACCAAGTTTAGATGTCATCTGGGTGAATCTTTTCCCCTATCAGATTATTCTTACCTCTCTTTTTGTTATTAAACTTCTGGCTCAAGCTTCTATTTTCAAAGCAAAGGAGTTCAAGATTATATTGGATTACATTTCAGACACTGCAGGGGAAATAAGTGAAGATTAGTGTTCTTTTTTTCTGCTCCTGTCTCACATAAAAGGAGGGCACAAGCTGTATCAGTCAAAGTCAGTGGGTGACTTTGTCTATGACAGTGTCTTTGGTAAAAATATTCACATCACTTCCTAAGAACATCAAGCAGGAGGGAAGAAAACATGAATTCTAAATCGGATTCTCACAAGGACTTCATCTTATGCAATGACTAGTTCCTTCTGGGTCTATCTCCAGCATTATGTCACATCCTTTAAATATCTCATCTCCTTTTATTGTCATGATCATTATATGAGGTAGGTACTATTACTCCCATTTCACAGATGGGGAAAATGAGGCACAGAGACATTAACTCACTTACGGTCATGCAATCAGGAAGATGTATAAACTCTTCCCCACTATACCAACTGGCTTTAGTTAATTCATCCACATCAACCATATCTCTACTCCTCAAATATAATGTCCCATGAATTTTCATAATTCTATTAATGAGCACCTAGCTTAGCAATTGGCAAAATAATTATGTTACTATTATCATTTATTTGAATACTCTTTTTAAATTCTTTCATTAAATTGGGCCAAAATCCATTCTAAAAACTAACTTAATAATGTGTTAACACATTCCAGGACATTTATTCTGTTCTGGATTGCTTTTTGCTCTTGAACTATTAACTTTTTTTTGAAAGGTCTATTATTTTGCTGGAAAAAATAGACAACACTCAATGTTTATTCTTTAATGCTTTTTACACTTTGGAAAAAAATTATTTATAATACATAAGACATTATTAAAATTGTCACTATCTTTCTTAGTTTTATTTCATCTTCCTAATGTAGATACAACCGTCCTAACTAGCTGTCTTTTCCTCTCACGGTCAGGAGTTTCAGGGAAAGAGACAGATACCTCCCAAACACCTCTATGAAATAGGTGTTCACCTTTCTTTGCCTTTCTTTCTTGCAAAAACTTCTGTCCATATTCTGTTTTAATTCTGATAACATTTTTAACATTTCCTATTCTGTTAATCACAACAACTAGAGTGATTTGGCATTTTTATACTAAAACTGAATAACTATTTGTTTGGCATGTGGAAGCATACTTATCTGGTGATACTTCATTTTAGGAGAACTTGTAATTTTTGTTTAGAATATGCTGGACGATATTGGTTATTTTATAACTATGTGTCCTTGTGGACAGTCCTATGGATTTATTCTTCAGGAGATTAAACTAATCAATTAGTTTTCAAAAAGGCATTTCATTGTTTATCAAATTAAAATTAAGTTTTAGCAGGATATAAATTATTTATATCATATTGTTGGACTTAGGTAAAAAACAATCAGAAATGTATTCATTATCCTAAAACCAGGAAAAAAACACACTAATGATGATAGAACTAGTGTGATACTAAAAATAATACTTTTAACTCTTACTTTTTTGTATTTTCTAGATTTTCTTCAATAAACATAAGTAATTTTATAATATGTAAACTTTATATTGGGAAATAAACACTTTTTAAAGAGCAGATTTAGAAGCGAGTGTTTCATCTAATGCCTCCCATCACACGGGCCTTTCTGTGATGCAGATACACATACTCAGAGGTCCTTTATGCCATTCGTTGCTGCTAAGACCTTTCGTACCTAATGCTAGCCCTTCCTGAGAGGCCATCGTTGAGAGATGACTGCAGCAGAGGCGGAAGCTCACAGGCCACCAGTGCTGGCATTTTTGGGACCAGGCCAAAGCAGAGAGAATTTCTGCCTCTGCATTCAGAGCATCTTTGAAATCTGCATACTGACCTGGGAGATGTGGACTCCCTGGAACTCAGCGGCAGATTTGGCGGTTGGGGCTGCAAGGAATTTTCTACTTTTATAGAATTGTTTTAACGTATTAATAGAGAAGAAGCACTCTGTTTATATTGGTAGAATTTCAAACACTTTTGTTTCATGGCCTCTTTATTATGTTTGGAAAGCAATAACCCACTCCCCGGGGTCACTCTTAGGAATGACAGAACTTCAGCTCACTATACGTGGAGATTGTTAATATTGTCGGCATTTGAGAAGGTTAAGCATTTCATCAAATTTGAACCTTTCTACAATTAGAATTACAGAACCCTAAAGATTGAAAGGTAACACTGCCTTATTTTACATTTGAGGTAACAGGAGTTAGAAGCGGTTAAAGTGATTCATTCAAGATCAGAATGAGGACCAGAAGCAACTCTCTGTGAGGCCATTCAAGTCAGGCAGGCCTGAGTTCTATCCTATGTTACCCCTTCCTCACCATTTGGCTTAGCTGCTTATCTGGTGTCGTCTCCCTCAGTGGCTGTTGTGAGATTAAATGAGATGTGTGAGTTAGGCTCCCCACCCCCACCTATTCTCAGCCCAGGCCTTCCCCCATGTCCTCTCAAAACCTTTTTTTTTTTTTTTTTGCTGAACCCAAAATGAGGGGAATATATGCATATTTTGTTCAGAAAATGTCAACTTACATTCTCCAACTAGAGTTAAAATTCTTCAATGTCTTCTTTTTATAAAACTTGGATAAAACGGAAGCTCTTACATAGAGCCCTCAAGGAACTCCAGGATTTAGCCTCTATCTCCTTCTGCAGAGACTTTTCCACTTTCCACTCCCTCCACAAACCCCATCTCCAGTCATGCCTGTGCTGAATCTTTGGGGAAACTAACTTCTCACCACAAAATCCATCTTTGAAAACCCATCTTGTGTCCCCTCCTCTACAGATCCCTCAATGCTCTCACTTCTCCTTCCCAAAGATGCAGTTGTTGTAAATGCCCACATTCTACAAAATCAGACCCCTTATTTTATTCACTCTGGTGCCCCCAGGACTTGATGCCTAGATCCCAGAAACAAAGTGGACAATATTAAGTCTGTATTTAAAATTGAGAGACATTAGCTCGTACAACTTAATAACAACAACAAAAAAACACAACCCAATCCAAAAATGGGCAGAAGACCAAAAAAGCAATTCTCCAGTGAAGACGTACAAATGGCCAATAGGCACATGAAAAATGCTCAATATCAATAATTATCAGAGCAATGAAAACCAAAACTACAATGAGGTATCACTTCATACCAGTCAGAATGGCCATCATTCAAAAGTCCACAAATGTTAAATGCTGGAGAGGGTGTAGAGAAAATGAAACCCTCCTACACTGCTGGTGGGAACGCAGTTTGGTGCAGCCTTTATGGAAAACAGTATGAAGATTCCTCAAAAAACTAAAAATAGACTTACCATATGACCCAGCAATCCCACTTCTGGGTAAATATGTAGAGGGTACTCTAATTCGAAAAGATACATGCACCCCAGTGTTCACAGTAGCACTACATACAACAGCCAAGACATGGAAGCAACCTAACTGTCCATCGACAGATGACTAGATAAAGAAGCCGTGGTAAATTTATGCAATGGAATACTATTCAGCCATAAAAAAGAATAAGATAATGCCATGTGCAGCAACATGGACAGACCTAGAGATTGTCATTCTAAGTGAAGTAAGCCAGAAAGAAAAAGAAAAATACCATATGATATCACGCATGTGGAATCTAGGAAAAAAAAAAGGACACTATGAACTCATCTACAAAACAGAAACAGACTCTCACACATAGTAAACAATCTTATGGTTACTGGAGAAAGGGAGTGAGAAGCAATAAATTTGGGAGTTTGAGATTTACCACTATTTATAAAAATAGATTTTAAGAAGTTTCTTCTCCATAGCACAAGGAACTATGTTCAATATGTTGTAGTAACACTTAATGAAAAAGAATATGAAAAAGAAAAATATGTATGTATATGCAAGACTGGGACATTGTGTTGTACATCAGAAACTGACACATAATAACTGACTATAATTCAATAAAAAATTAATTAATTAATAAAAAATTTTAAAATTGAGAGACCTTACAGTTTAGCAGTTAAGACTCCAGGATTGGATTCCTTAGGTTTAAATCTTGGTTCCACTTCTTTCTAGTTTCTGTGGCTTTGGGCTACTTAATTAAGCTTTTGCCTTTAGTTCCCACACGTGTAAAACAGGAATCATCATCATGCCTGCCTCCTGGGGCTGTATTGAGGGTTAATATATTTGAAACAACTAAAATAATGCCTGACGTGTGATTAGTACTGTTACTATTAATATATTAATATTAACCTATTATTATTATCTAAGCTACAACAGAACAGGGGCAATGTCTTTTCAACATAATTTATGACACTCTAAATGAGTACTACAGAGGGAGGCATTATTATATAGCACGAGGAAATGTGAGCTAATCGAATTCTCATAAAAAATTCTATTCAGCAAATATTCTGGCTCGCTACTAATGTGAAACACACTAGGTTATGCTCAGTATATAAGTAAGAAGATGTAAGTAAGAATAAATCAAGAGCCTAGTCTTCAGGCTCACAATGCAATGGAAAACACAGACACATACACACGGAACAGCGATACCCGTGGAACTAAATGAAGACCAACCAAGTGAGAATAAGCAGAGGATATTCGTTCAAAACTTGGTATTAGCAAGCGAGTCAGCCACCATCAGCTGCATTGGGCAGAGACTCAGAGGCAGGGAGAGGAGTGGGAAAAAGGCAAAGGCTCCTTGTGCCTTGGTTGGAGGCTGATGGCCATCGGCATGCTGGCCGCAGGCAGGCTAACCAGAAGCGGGCATCCTGTGTGAGTGCTTAGGGCTGCATACTTGGCTTTCTCTGGCTGGACCTCAACTGGAGGTGGGGACAAAATTAGGGAATCTGTCCGTTATTAACCAAGTCCTGGACATTTGGGGTTGATCACTATAGGGATTTTATTTGGCATCCTGTACTGGTAACTAGATAGCAGTCGGACTTCCTACAAGTCTGACTCCCAGAGAGCAGGCTGCCTGTTTGCAGCTAGATAATGGATTGGTTTCCTGAACTGGCTGCTGCAGGTTGTGGGTCAAACTTTTATTTTTATATATGTTCTATTATCTGTTCATTTTTCAAGATTTCTGCAAATTTCTAAGAGCTGATGTTTCTCCTACTTAGTACTGACTCCACTTGCTAAATTCTGAGTCTAAATTCTTTACTCTGCATCAGGCAGTCCCTCACTTCCTTAGCTGACAGCACTGTGATTAGAAGAGCAGGCTGTGCTGCCTCCTTTCAAATCCCAGCTCAATCTGTTGGTGATCCTACAGCTTTAGGTCAGCTACTGAACCTTTCAGTGCCTCAGCTTCCTCATCTGTGAAAAGGAATGGGGTAGGGCTGAGGGTTGTTGTAAGACTTTCCTGGTGAAGCTCCTATAAGATAGTTAATTGTTGAGTAAATGGTAACCTTTACTACCCTCCCATCTGCACTCCAGCAGACACCCCACACGGGACATGGCCCCTTCCTGAATTCCCTCCCACTTTCCTCTGCCTTTCCTCTGCTCCGCCCCAAACTGGGCGATTTGGCCGCAAGCAAAAGCGCTTACCCTTGAGTCATTTAAAACATACCTGTTCCTAAGAAAAGCAGCTATAAATACAGGGACTATAGAATAATCATACAAACTACTTCACTCACATCTGTGCTAATAAACTCAAAGACCTGAATAAACAGATGATTTTCTTTAAAAAAAATTTCCAAAACTGAACTCATCCAGGAAAAAAGAAAATTGAAACCTATGAATTATCATGCAGGAAACAGAAAGCAATATATATTAAAGGAAAATCTCAAGAAAAGAAAGTACGTACCAAGTCTAGTTGCAAAGGTAAATTTTTTTAGTTTCAAGGAACAAATAATTCTAATGCTACTTAAACAATGTAAGTGAGTAGAGACAATTACGAAGCCAATATAACCAAAGCCGGTAAGTAACACAGAAAATGAAACACGATGGAGTAGCCTCCCTGTCAATATCAACACAAAAACCTTGTGCTTTAGCCAATAAAACCTTTCGGAATATTTAAAGACTCACTCACTTTGCCTAATTGGTGCTCATCTCAAGAATAAAATGACTGAAAATTATTAATGAAAGTCACAACATTAATACATGAAATAGGAAAAAGTGTATGTCCATTCCTGTAGATAACAAAACCATTCATTCATATGAAATGCTCTTGATAAAATGGGAAAAGATGAAAATGTTCTTAACACAGTAAGTATTTATACTCTACTCAAAAAAGCAGCATAGCGTTTTATGTATCATTGGTCTCATTCACATTAAAATCAAGAAAAATGGAAGAATGCTAGAATTTCCATTCTACATTCTACATCGGGAATTTTGTCTGTCTTGGTTAGTGATGAATCTCAGGAACTAGAACACAGAAGATGTTCAATAGATGTCTGTCAAATGTATGACGCCAACCATCACTACTATAATTTTTAAATGTTCTAGAACTAATAAAGTCAAATAACAAGAGGAAGATATGAGGCATTGAAAATAAGAAGGAAAAATACAGCATAAAAATAAGAAAGATGATCTGATTTTAGACTGAAAACCCAAATAATCAACTGGAAAAATACTTAATAAGAATTTAATAAGTTAGATGATAAATTAATAAGCAAAAAGTATTTTCCTTTATTAAAAAGTGACCAGTTATTAGTCTGAACTGTATGAAATTGCCAAAATTCCTCTGTTTTTTTAACTTAGAAAACAAGTCAAGCTCACGATTCTACTTCATAGAAAATAAAATGGAAGAAAAGAGTCAACAGCCAAGCGACAGGGCCCAGAAATACGTAAAGAACATTTAAGGAAATAGAAGACTTTACTGAGAAATATTTTTTAAAAGACTTGAGTACATGCAGAGTTGTAACCAGGAAAAGACAATACTGTAAAGACACAAACTTTCTCTTAATTTAAAAATATCGTGCTATTTCAACATTTTAAAAATGCTTATGTGTACATGGTTCCTTATATGAAAGTTTATATGGTTTCTTTTATTTTTCCCTTCTAGGAAAGTTTATTCTAATGTTTCATGTAGAAAAGCAAACATGTAAATATAGCCAAGAAATAACTGAAAAGTAAGAGAAAGGTGACACGTCTGCCCAAGGAAGAGAATAAATATAAAACTGCGAGGCAGAATGCTTCTAAAGAGTGATCAGACAGGCAGCACAACGGAAGAGATTAAAAAGCACAGAAATAGATCTAAGTAACTAAGCAAATGTAATGCACTCTGTGTATTCAAACTGATGGATAAAAGATAATTCAGTAAATCACGTAGGGAGAGCTGTCTAATAATACAGAAATAGCAATAATAGATTATCACTTCAACAAGAATTTTAAATAAATTCCAAATGGGTCAAAGTTTTAAACATAAATAATGAAATTTGAAAAAACAATAGAAGAATATATGGAGTGATTTTGTATTTATCTTGGAAAAGATCTTTGTAAGCAAGAAACAATTCAGGGCAACCAGGAAGTAAAGATTAATAATTGACTAACCCCATTAAATTTTTATAAAAGGCAAAATATTTCCATAATCAAAAAGATAGGTGGATGATAGGAAAAAAATTTATAACACACATCAGGCAATGAATTATTTTACTTGTAAATAAAAATACTACTTTACTTAGTAAATCAAAGTATTATTTTAATTACAAATCAATAAGGAAAAGCCAATAGCCCAACAGAACAAGAAATCAAGCTCATCAGTAGATAGTAAGTGTGAAAAAATTGCAGTGGCTTATCATTGGCAGAAAAGATACTCATTTTTCACATAATCAAATATATACAAATTAAAATGCCAATGACAGAATTATTTTCACTTTGATTGCAAAAACATTTTTATAGCTTTGTTGAGATATAATTCACATAACACCCAATTCACCCAGTTAGAATATATTCACAGAATTGTGAAACTCTCACACAGTCAATTTTAAAACATTTTTATCACCCTCAAAAGAAACCCTGTACCCCTCAGCAATTGTTCCAATTCCGCCCATCCCTATACGTCAGCCCTGGACAACTGCTGAGCTACTTTCTTCTTTGATGGATTTTCCTGTTCTGAATATTCCATAAAAATGGAATCATGTTTATACAAATGGTCACAAAATGGCCTTTTGTGACCAGCTTCTTTTATTTAGCCTATTTTCAAGGTTCATCCATTTTGTAGTATATATCAGTATTTTATTCTTTTTTAATTGCCATATAATGTTACATTTTATTTACCTACTCATCAATTGACAGACGTTTGGGTTATTTACATTTTTTGGATATTAAGAATAGTTGATGCTATGAACACTATGAATACAGTTTTTGAATATCCATATATATGTGCGGTATATTGCTGGAAGTGAAATTACTGGGTCATAAGATACCTACATATTTAATATTTTGAGGTACAGCCAAATTATTTTCCAAAGCAGCTGCACCATTTTCCATTCCCACTAGCAAAGCATGAGGGTTGTAATTTTTCCAGATACTTACCAATACTTTGTAATATCTATCTTTTTATTATAGCTATTCTGAGGAATGTCTGTTTTTAGCCTGTCTTTTTTGTTTTTCAGAGTTGTTTACAACTTCTTGATATAAATCCTTTACTAAATCAGTGGTTTGCAAATATTTTCTCCTGTTTTATGAATTGCCTTTCCTTTGTTGTGATGGTGCCCTCTGAAGCACAAAAGCTTTTAATAACAATGAAATCAAATTTACTTACTTTTTCTTTTATTATTTGTGCTTTATGTCTAAGAAGACTTTGCCTAAACCAAGACTACAAAGATTTACTATGTTTTCTTCTAAGAGTTTATAGTTTTAGCTATGATCCATTTTGAATTAATTCTTGTATATGGTATACAGAAGGAGTCCAATTTCCTTCTTTTGCATGTGGATACCAAGTTGCTCTAGTACCATTTGTTGGAAAGACAATTGCTTTTCATTAACTTGTCTTGGCACGCTGGTCAAAAATCAGTTGTCCATAAATATAAGGGTTTATTTCTAGACTCTAAATTCAATTACAGAGAATTATGTTTATCCTTATGCCAGTACCACATTACTTTATTACTATAGTTTAGTAAGTTTTGAAGTAAAGAAGTCTGAGTTCTCCACCTTTGTTCTTTTCCAGGATTGTTTTAGCTATTTTTGGTCCTTTGTATTTCCATATGCACTTTAGGATAATCTTGTTAACTTTTAGAAAGAATTCAGTTGGGATTTGGAGGCGAATTGTGTTACGTCTCTAGATAATTTGGGGGGATCTTGCCTTGTAACAACATTGTCTTTTGATTAATTACCACTAGATGTCTTTCCACTTCCTTAGTTTCTTTCATTTAATTTCCATCATTTCTTTCAGCAATGTTCTGTGGTGTTCAGTTTAATAATCATGAACTACTTTGGCTGAATAAATTTCTGAGTACTTTATTCTTTTTAATGCTACTGTAAATCAAATTGTTTTCTTAATTTCATTTTTGGAATTTTATTGCTAGTACACAGAAATGCAACTGATTTTTGAATCTTGTATCTTGAATCCTTGTTGAACTCTATTATTGGTTCTCTATTTTTCTTTTTACTGGATTCCTTAGGATTTTCTACATATAAAAATCATGTAATGTGCAAATACAGAGTTTTACTTCTTTCTTTCCAATCCAGAAGATATTAATATATTCTCCTTGCCTGTTGGTCTGGGGTAGGGTCTCCAGGGGCAAGAGTGGTCATTCTCGTTTTGTTCTTCATCTTATGGGGGAAAACTTCCAGTTTTTCACCATTGGGAATGACGTTAGTACTGGGTTTTCATAGATGCCATTTATCAGGTTGAGGAACTTCCCTTCTATTCCTAGTTTGCAGTGTTTTTTCATGAAAGGTGTTGGATTTTGTCAGATATTTTATGTATGTCTATTGTGATGATCTTGATCTTTCCCTTTTATTCTGTTGATACGGTGAATTACATTAATTGATTTTCAGATGTTAAATGAACCTTGCATTCCTGATATAAATCCCACTTGTTTGTAGCATATAATCCTTTTAAAATGGTGCCAGATTTGATTTGCTAGTATTTTGTTGAGAATTTTTGCATTTATAATTACAAGAGACATTGATCTATTGTTTTTCTCCTTTCTTGTGATAGCTTTGTCTAGTTCTGGTATCTGGGTAATACTGACCTCATAGATTGAATTTTAAAGTTTTACCTCCACTGCTATATTTTAGGAATAATTTATAAAGAGTTGCTACAAATTTTTGATAAAATTTACCAGCAAAGCCATATGGGTTTCAGCTTTTCTTTAAAGTTTTTAAATTATTAATTCAATCGCTTTACTTATTATTGGTCTATTTAGGTTTTCTATTTCTTTTTGAGTCAGTGTTGATAATTTGTGTCCAGAAATTTGTCCATTTCATCCAAATTACCTCATTTTTCAGCATGCAATTATTCAAAGCATTCCCTTGTAGTTTATTTTATTTCTGTAAGGTTAGTAGTAATGCTCCTTTTAAAGATTAAAACATTTTTTAGTATACAATGTTGGCACTGCTGCAGAGAAAAGCTTGCATACTTAATGGTGGGGACTGCAATTATAATTTGGTGAAATTTTCCCCAGGAACTCTAGCAGTCAGAGTCAACAGAACACCATGGCAAGTTAGATGTGGATAGTAAGGAGGAGTAAAAGAAAGCCCTAAGTTTTCCAGCCTGAGTGATAAAGAAACTACTCTTGTATACATAAATAGGGGGAAATTAGAAGGGAAATCAAATTTAAAGGGAAAGTAATAAATTTAATTATTAAATGCTATATGTGATGGTTGTATAAGTTGTAGAGGTAAAAATGTAAACAGCCAGCCAGGAATTCAGAATTACTATCCAGAAATGAATAATTAGGGTGTCTATATTGATACAATAGCTTCTTGAACCTACATAAAAATGAGGGGTTTCAGTTTGGTTTGGTTTGATTTGGCTTGATTAGGTTTGGAGGGAGGAAGAGGGACAGGGAAAAAAAAAAAAAAAAAAAGAAAGGCAGAATCTTGAGGCATACCTACAATTATGGAGTGAAAATACAGAAAGAAATTAATACCAGAAGCTGAGTGAGAACATTGACAACATAAAAGGGGAACTAGGAACGGCATTACAGAAACAAAGTAGGGAGAAACTGTAAAGGAGAGAAGGAATAGGAATGTCAACTGGTGTATGAAATCAAATAGGGTTATGGCTGGAAAGAGGCTACTGGGTCCAATAGATGGGATGCCAGGTTTGGCTTTTGAAAGTGTGTCTACCAGAAATCCATTAGAATTTTTTTTTTCCCAAAACTGACTCATTTCAAGTTGTATTGGTTACTGAAACTAACTAAGTAGAAATGTTTTCAAGTACTTGATTGTACATTTCTTTTGAGTCCCAACATATAATCATTCTTACGTCTTATAAGTATAATTTCCATAAATTGTATTTCTATGCTGAAACCAAAATTCAGTATTTTTTGCAGCAGATAAAGGAAATTGTTTATATGCTTTTCCAAATATTTATATTTCATTTTAAATGTTAGCAAATGGCTACCAAAAAATATAACAAAACCAAATGGTCCCTAAAACCAAGATAAAATGTTTCCGACTGAAAGGTAATATTGGAAGCTAAAATTTATCTTGGCATAAATTTTATCCTGTGAGTAGAGAGTACTAAAATCAGACTCTTACTCTCTTGTGAAAAATTGAAAAAGGCTACATTATCCCCTGAATAGTAACTGTCTGGATGCCTGACCAGAATATATTCCATCTGGTCCTTGGATTAGGCAAGGAGAGATGTAATGTAAGTTGTAGCAAATTAGGAACATTAAGCCACATAAAAATGTCACTTTGAAACTGTTAGGATATTCTCAGAAAACTGTGATTCAGTGAAATATGATGTGGAAAGCACTCACTTTGCCCTAGGGGGTAAAGGAGCCATAGCCTCCGGCTCAGGAGGCACACACCCCAGCTGGAGTTCTGTTGCCCTTGACTTTCTGTCTCAGGACGAGGTGATCACCAATCAGGAAGCCATCTGCCTCTCAGCAGACCTGAACACCAGAGGCGGCTACGGTGAGACCAGATCCCCACTCAGCCTTTAGCCTGCGCAAGGCTTCCCTGCATTACTGAAATTCAATCCCACTGATTGCTCCCAAGGGCTAGAGATACGGCTAATGGCACTAGACCTTGGAGCTGATGGGACCTTGAAAAGTCTCAACCATAAAACAAGTTGTGTGGATAAGGAGGTTAACTTTAAAAGTCCACTGAAAACTTAAAATATACAACAGAAAAAAAGTTTGTTTCTTTTGCTAAAAATAAATGAGCACTTTGCTGTTTCATGATATCTACACTGGAATTAATTATGTTTTCGATGTTTTACTAAAATTAATCTGCAGGTAAATGACAATAACAATTGGTCAGATTCCAGGCTGACTTGTTTAAATTTTAGGAATGGAAGTTGTAAGGCTGAAGGCCTGAAGAAGTTCTATTATTTTTATTTTTTATTTTTTTTTTACCCACCCAGGCAAAGCTGCTTTTAAGAGAAATGTTTGCAAAAAATTAGGAACAGGTTTAAAACCTCAGGTTAACCGTCTCCCTTAAAATGCTCCCAGACTCAGAAAATCAGGGTCTATGGCAAGATGAAAGCTGGGTTTTCTGAGCAGACCAGAACACAGAGGGCTAGACAGACTCTTCCACTTTTCACCTTCCACTTCTATTCCCCACTAAGCATCTCTCTATGTTCAATCAGATAGAGCAATCAGTGAAGGGTGGGGAGGCACGGACCCATGCCAAGAGCAGTGGGAGAGAGAAGTGGCAGGGCCACAAAGCACCCTGTGAGTTGTGTGAAGTACTGCAGGTCAGGGAAAGGACCATTCTCCTTAGCGTTATCTGCTGGTAGGTTTTTATATATTCCATGAGTTCACAGTATCAGAATCAGAAGATAGGGATAGGAGAAGACGCTGCCTCTGCAGAGGTAAGCTGTACCATGTAAACATCTACTAGAAACTGCCTTCTAATGGTACAACCAAGAATGAGATGCAGCAATTTCTCAAGACAACAGAGAATCCACACATTCTGACTTTTGAGGGAAAATGGACAGATCATACCAATCATGAGAATAAGTAGAGAAAAATAAAATGAGGACTGTGAAAAAAATGTTACCAATTAAGAGGAAGGAAAAAAACCATCCCTTTGAACTAGAGGTGGGAATGTCTACAGTTTTGAAGGGAACAATTTTCTACTCAACAATTTTCTACCCAACCAAGTGGTCTTTCTTGTGTGAAGGTGGCATAAAAACATCAGGAATGAAAGACCCCAGAAAATAGCCCAAACATGTACCCTTTTAAAAAAAACTCTTAATATCAGGTGATGAAGGAAGTAAAATTAAAAGATAAAAATGGGGAAAAACTTGATACAAACAGTCTGGTAATAAGCACTAAAATCAATTCAACATGGAGATTATACCAAAGAACTATGCATTTTGTTACAACATAGAAAGTAAATACCAAAATCAATAATTGAAAAGTAAAATACTTAATATAAAAAGAGCAGTTTCGAGCCAATAACTTGCATTAAATCCTGAAGCCTCACTTCATAAATAAATTGACCAGGAGTAAGCCATTGTTAGAAATTAAGCTTATTATAGCAAATTATTTGGTTGTAAGCCTTGTCTTTATGATGCTTCTCTACACACACAAACACTCCAGTGGAAAATGCATTAAGAAGAAGCAGTACTAAGGTGTTTGATAATGTGACCTCTTGTACTGGGCCCTGATAAAAAGCTTATATAATCAATCATGTCTGAAGGTTATTTTTTCCAGTCTTTTAAAATAAAACACAATGACAACAACAATGTCTTTTTTTCCTTCTAAACAACAGGCAGAACCATCCGTTTTCTGGTTAATACCTGACGCGTGATAATGAGGAACACAGGTTGCACGTGGAGACATCAGGAAGGAAATGCAGTGCCAGGGGCCCACCATATAGCTTTAGGAATCACAGGGCAGAGGGGCAGACACCTGTTTTCCCATTTGAACTCTAGAGGAATCAGCTGCAGCAAGTGCCTTGCACCATCCTGGGACAACCACAGTAGAACAGAAATGCCATTTTGGCTTGTGCTCAGGCAGAGAGAAGGCCTGACAGACTAGTTCCAAGTTCCTCATTCACAGCCGGGAGTTTCAGAAGGAAGTTCCCATGAGTCCTAGAGAAGAGGTTAGGGGAAATTGAACAGGGAAACATCAAAGAAGTTGATAGAACCAAAAGGTCTGGTGTCAGAACAAGGCTGGCACAGATTGCTTGGACTTTGAAACCAGAGGCCATGCCAAAGACACCCCAGTTAACCAAAGGATGCATCAGTACATAAGCCGACAGCCAAAGTCCCCATCCGATGAACAACCTTAGCAAGGGATCTTGAAACCTGGAACAACTCAGTTATGTAGTCACTCACCTAGTGATTAAGTTCCTGTCACCTACTACGGGTTAGGCAGTGTTTTACGTGCTGGGCCATAGCCATGAGAACGAAAAAGAGCTAAAGTACCTACCTTCATGAAGCTCATGTTTTATGAAGACAATTGTCTATTTCTCTTGACAGGTAACATATTTAAATGCTATGTTCAAAATGCTAGGAAGAAAAATAAAGCATGGAACACACAAAGGGAATGTGTGTTAGGAGCGGAGTTCTGTGATTTACAGTAGGATTGTCAGAGAACATTTTACAAGGAGTAGCAAAGACCAAAAAATTAGGGTGGGAGGGAGCCAAAGGGGACAGGAGGGCACAAGTATTTCCAGCCAAGGGAAAGCAAGGCCAAAAGCCTGGAGAGAGGAACACACGCACAGGCGGGGGAAGATGGGGAAAGGGAGGGGGACATGGCGTCAATGAGATGACCAGGAGAGAGGTCACGTAGGGCTGGCTCTCCAGACCCTGTAAGGAGTTTGTATTTCACTCTGAGGTGGGAAGTTATTGGAGAATTTTGAGCAGACCAGTAACGAGTCTAAAGGAGGCCTCCTCCCCTGACCTGATCCTCTACGTGTGGCCAACATTCTCCCCTGGAAGAAGAGGGAAGCTTCCCTATGGAGGAGAAAATGGCTCCAATGAGAAATTTAAACACGGATTGAGTGCAAGTGAACCCTAAATTGAGCGACTAAATAGAGCAAGGGACTACTTTGAAATTAGAAGAAACATTGTTATCCTGAAAAGTGAAATAAAGGTTTTCTCACCTTTAAGGATATAGCTTCATTAAGAGTTTAAATTCAGTTACGGAGTAAAAGTGAAGTTGCATTTCTGCCTGAACAAGATTTTTTATGCACTAAAAAAAAAAATCTTTTCTATTACATGGTCAAAGGGCTATGTGGAAGGACACTAGAATTTAGTAGTAAACTTTGTGTCATCCACCTATGAGGGCTGGATTACCCTAATAAGCGATATCAGACTAGATCTCCTTAGGTCTGTCCAGGACCAGATCATTTACAGGCAGCTTCCTCTGTCTTCCCTTTTTTCCCCATCCTAACATGATGGTCTAGGAAAATGCATACAGGTTAATACTAGATTCTTGGGAGCAAAGTTCTTCTTCCTCAGTAGGATATTTCAAATCTTTTATTCTCTACGTCAGTAACTCTCAAAATTATGAAACCAGCAGCACTAGCATGACCTGAGATCTTTTTGAAAATGCAAACTATCTATGCCTAACCCAGATCAACTGAATAAGAACCTCTGAGTGGAGCCCAGCAGTCTGTATTTTAATAAGCCCTTCAGTTGATTCTTAGATGAAGTTTCAGAACCACTAGTCTGCGTAGCAGAAGAATTAGGGCAATCGGATTGCAGTTCTAAACTCCTTATGTTGGGACTACTGGGGTTTTTACAGCTGGCACAGTGGGCCTTACTGGACCTATCACCTTACCTCTACCCTCACCATTTGCTGGTCAGCTCTCTGGCATTAAAAGCAATTTAAATGTAGTTAGGCTAAAATGAGCGCACTCCGCGTTTCTTTGCATTGGAGCACTCTGGGTACTTCGCGTTTCTTTGCATTGGAGCACTCTGGGTACTTCGAAGTAGTGGTACCTCATACAGTATTTGTCTTCTTGTGACTGGTTTATTTCACTTAGCATAATGTCCTCAAGGATCGCCCGTCTGGTAGTGTGTGTCAAAACTTCCTTCCTTTTCAAAGCTGAATAATACTCGATTGTGTATTGAATAAACACAACTTGTTTATTCATCTGCTGGTGGACACTTGGGTTGATTTCATCATCTGACTATTGTGAATAATGCTGCTACAAGCAGGTTGTATAAATATCTCTTTGAGACCCTCCTTTCAATTATTTTGGATACAGATCCAGAAGCAGAATTGCTGAATCAAATGATAATTCTTTTTTTAATTTTTTGAGGAACTGCCATACTGTTTCTCATAGCAGCTATACTGTTTTACAGTCCCAGAGTGCACAAGGGTTCCAATTTCTCCACATTCTTATTTTCTATCATTATTTTCTGGTTGTTTGTTTTCAACAGTAGCTATAATAATGGGTATGAGATGGTATATCTTAATACATTTTTATTAATACATTTCCTCCTAGAGAAAAGAACCCCTTGGTGCCTCTTGGGTTACGTGACCTTTATCAGACATACTCTCACACTGTCCTTCCTGGCAGTAACCAGACATATCACCGGTAGGTAGAGAGGACTGCCCTGGAAGAGGAAGAGCCACATGCTGTACTATCAGGGTGAGGGTGAGGGAAGAATTCCACACTAGGCAGACTACATGTCACCCACCCACCATCAAAATGGAGAAACATTTATAGATGTGTTGAAATGTTTGGCTCTATAACGGGAAGTGTTAAGAGGACAAGTGTGGATGGCCGTAGTCAAAATCTTAACTTTTTACTGATTCTTACTATTGGGTAATATACTAATAAGATTGATCAGTGCTACTAAAAGGGAAGAAAATAGTTTTCCTTTTCTTGCTTTCACAGTGTACAGGAATCAATAGATATTCTGTGAATATCCACCCAAAGAAAGAATTTTGTGTCTCTTCTTAAATGTCTTTCTTTTAAACATAGACAGTATGATCTTTGACACTGGTCTTATCAATATCTTTCTGGATATGTCTCCTCAGGCAAGAGGAACAAAAGCAAAAATAAACAAATGGGACTACATCAAACTAAAAAGCTTCTGCACAGCAAAGGAAACCATCAACAAATTGAAAAGACAACTTATTAAATGGGAGAAGATATTTGCAAATCATATATCAGATAAGGAGTTAATAACCAAAATATAAAAGAACTCACACAACTCAATAATGAAAAAACAGACAACCCAACTGAAAAATGGGCCCATGAGCTCAATGGATATTTTTCCAAAAAAAAAAAAAAAGGCATACAGATGGCCAACAGGAACATGAAAAGATGTTCAACATTACTAATTATTAGGGAAATGAAAATCAAAACCACAATGGGCCTCATGCCCCTTAGAATGGCTATTATCAAAAATACAAGAAATAACAAGGGTTGAAGAGGATGTGGAGAAAAGGGAATCCTCATACACTGCTGGTGGGCATGGAAACTGATGCAGCCACTACAGAAGACAGTATAGAGGCTCCTCAAAAATAAAAAAAGAATAGAACTTCCATCTGATTCAGCTATTCCACTTCAGAGTATCTCTCTAAAGAATGCAGAAGCACTAATTTGAAAAGATACATCCACCCCTATGCTCATCACAGAATTATTTATTATATCTACATAGATTATTTTTCATATTCTTTTCCATTATAGTTTATTACAAGAAATTGAGTATAGACCCCTGTACTATATAGTAAATCCTTTATGTTTATCTATTTTACATATAGTAGTTTGTATCTGCTAATCCCAAACTCCAAATTTATTCCCCTCCATTTCCCCTTTGGTAACTATAAATTGTGTTCTATGTCTATAAGTCTACTTCTGCTTTGTAAATAAGTTCATTTGTATCATATTTTAGATTCCAGATATGTGATATCATATATTTGTCTTTTCTCTTTTTGACTTACTTCACTTAGTATAATAATCTCTAGGTCTATTCACGTTGCTGCAAATGCCATTATTTCATTTTTCATGGATGAGTAGTATTCCATCATATCTATATACCACTTTTTTGTCCAATCAATTGTCCATGGACATTTAGGTTGCTTCCACATCTCGGCTATTTTATATAGTGCTGCTATGAACATTGGGGTGCATGTATCTTTTCGAATTAGAGTTCCCTCTGGATATATGCCCAGGAGTAGGATTGCTGGATCATATGTTAACTCTATTTTTAATTTTTTTAAGGACCCTTCATACTGTTTTCCACAATGGCTGCACAAGTTTACAGTCACACCAACAGTGTAGGAGGGTTCCCTTTTCTCCACACCCTCTCCAGCATTTGTCATTCATATACTTTTAAATGATGGCCATTCTGACCAGTATGAGGTGATACCTCATTGTAGTTTTGATTTGCATTTCTCTGCTAATTAGCGATATTGAGCATTTTTTTTCATGTGCTTATTGGCCATTTGTATGTCTTCACTGGAGAAATGTCTGTTTAGGTCTTCTAGCTATTTTTTGACTGGGTTGTTTGTTTTTTTGTTATTGAGTTGTATGAGCTGTTTGTATATTTGAAAATTAAGCCCTTGTTGGTTGCATCCTTTGCAAATAGTTTCTCCCAGTCTATAGGTTGTCTTTTTTGTTTGTTTGTTTATAGTTTCCTTTGCTATGCAAAAGCTTGTAAGTTTAATTAGGTCCCATTTGTTTATGTTTACTGTTATTTTTATTTTATTTTATTATTTTGCCTTGGGAGACTGACCTAAGGAAACATTCCTATGATTTATTTCAGAGAATGTTTTGCCTATGATCTCTTCTAGGAGGTTTATGGTGCATGTCTTAATTTTAAGTCTTAAGCCATTTTGAATTTATTTTTGTGTATGGTGTGAGGGAGTGTTCTAACTTCGTTGATTTATATGCAGCTATCCAGCTTTCCAAATACCACTTGCTAAAGAGACTGTCTTTTCTCCACTGTATATTTTTGCCTCCTTTTTGAAGATTAATTGACTGTACATATGTGGTTTTATTTCTGGGTTCTCCATTCTGTTCTGTTCCATTGATTTATATGTCTGTTTTTGTGCCAATACCATGTGATTTTGATTACTGTAGCTTTATGGTATTGTCTGAAGTCTGGGAGGGTTATGCCTCTAGTTTTGTTCTTTTTCCTTAGTATTGCTTTGGCAATTCTGAGTCTCTCATCATTCCATATAGATTTTAGGATTATTTGTTCTAGTTATGGGAAAAATGTTATGGGTAATTTGATAGGGATCTCATTAAATCTGTAGATTGCTTTGGGTAATATGGCTTCCTTTTTACCCATATTGATGCCAACATGAACACAAAGCCTGCTACTAGATAATTTTGTAATCATTACAATCATTCATAATGATTTTTCTAAAAACAACCACAGAATAACAAACAGCTTTTGCAGCCACAAAGAACAGGATTTCTGTAGCAATGGTTAGGTAATTTTATTCCTGAAGAGCTCCAAATGCATGTGGAATTCCATTGCTAAAATAATCAATTAACTCATCAAGGCTTAGCTATTGCTATACACTTCAGGAGCCATGAAATAGCAAAACAGAGCTAAATTCTGTGCCTATTATTCTTTTGTTATTTGTTTCTTTCACTTAACATTATGTTTCAAATATTCCTCTATGTTAATACATACATGTTTCTTGCTTATTTTTCATTGCATGAAATATAGTTTTTTAAAGAATAAACCAAATTTATTTATCCATTCTCTTGTTGATGGATATTGGGGTTTTTCCAATTACAACACATTGCTATGAGCGTCCTGGTCCATGTAAATGGTGCATACATGTATTTACCAGATAAATTACTAGGGTGTTTACCCACTAGTTGTATTGCTGGGTTATAGATTACACATATTTTGTTAGTCACAGGTAATGCCAAACTATTTTCCAAGTTGATCATGTCAACTTATACTCCAGCCAGCAATGTATGAGTGTTCCCATTTTTCCACATCCCTGTTACCCCTTGGTATTGTCATTTTGTTTTCTCCCTGAATCTAATGGAAATATAATGGTATATTAATTTGGTTTTAATTTATATTTCCCATGAGACTAAACCACATTTTCATGTGTACTTTTGGCCACTTGGGATTCCTATTTTATAATGGTTTTGTTCAAGTTGTTCTGTTCCTTAACAATTATCATTGATGAATGTTCAGAGATAACCTATGTTAGGGTTTTTTTTAAATCACATTAAATCACATTCAACTGATCTGCTCTTTGTTTTCCATGATCCTTGGTTTCACCAAAATTTGTCTAAATGTGGATTTTTTCTCAATTAATCTGTTTGGGATTTGTTTGGATTCTGGAACTGAAGCTGAGATCTCTCCTCAATTTTGGAAGCTCCCTCACTACTTATCTTCAAATATTGCTTCTACTCTATGCTTTTTCTCCTTTTTAGACTTCAGTTAGACAAATGTTACACTTCTCACAGGTTCCGCAATGCTTCTTAATCCACCCTTCAGGTTTTTCATCTTGTCCCCTCTTTGTGCTGTATTCTGGCTAATTTTTTTCAGATCTATTCTTCAGCCCACTAAATTGTTCTTTTGTCAGATAGATGAATTTTGCACTAAAAACATCCTTGGACATTCTTATTCCAAATATATATTTTATTTCTAGAAATTTTATTTGGTTATTTTTCAGAGCTGCTTGGTCATTTGTTATAGTTCCTTATACCCTAGACATATTTTCAAACTTGGCTTTTATGTATTATAAGAAATCAAACATATTTTGTAAATTGTGTCATTTCATTGCCCTTAAAATTCTTGAGAGTCTCCTTCTGCTGGTTCTTCCTCACGGTGTCTTGTTTAGTTATTTTTTGATTTGGGGCTTCTTAATAGCCTTAGGGTTTATTATGGAAATTCACTAAAGACTGAGAAGGCAGGAGATCTTGGGACCAGGGGAAACTGACGCTCAGAGACTTTCATTAACTTGCCCAATATTACATTCTTATCACATCCTCCTGGAATCTCTATAAGAGGAGGGCTCTGTTTAAAAATGGCTCTGCTATGTTGACTCCAAGCCCCAAAGTTTTACACAGAAGGAAATTTTGCTCTTTTAACAGCAGGTTCTCATGGTTTAAAAAAAAAAAATTGGTATACAAAACACAGTGAAGGGCTTTCCTCAAATATAAATACAAAGAAATCATCACAACTTGGGTATGCATAGCCCTAAGAAGATAAGAAGTATCTTCTGTTGCTGATCTTGAAAAGTCTAGGTCAAAGACTTAAGGGGCTGAAGAAAGCAGTTTAAGGCATATTATCCTGTGCGAAGTAGGAGCTCTCATACATACAGGAACTGCACTCAATGTGTAATCAAAACAAGGATTTATCAAATAAGAAATTGCCCTCTCAACACCTGAAAGCACTTTGTAGCAGAAACTTGTGAAAAATATCCTGAGTGAAAAATGAGGATAATTAAATACTGATTAATTATAGTTGAGTTTAATGGGAAACATATCACAAGCTAAGATATCCAAATTCACTCTCTGTTTTGCATTAGCTTGGTAGTACTCAGCAAAATCATGAATACAGGTACAATTATTTTGGTAAATATTGTATTTTTGATGGAAAGTTCATATTACCTAAATATTATGCTCTATCTTATCTCTTAAAATCTTCAAACATGGATGTCACCATAGCTTTTGATGGGCACTGCCATTCTCTAGAAAGCATTTGTTTCCTCACTCTTCTACAGAATTTTCTGTGAACATCAGGCCTCACAGATCCACTCTGCTCTCCTATACAGCAAAAGGAGTTGACTGTGATCTCTGCTATAATATATACCCTCCCATTCATTCCCAATCTTGCTACACTAAGGCTTTTGCCCCACTTCTATATTTAAATGGCATGTTTTCAAGAAATCCCATGACTCAGTGGCCTCCTTACGGCTAAATCAAGTAGTCAACTTGCAGTTCTCATCTCACTTGACCTATGAGTGGCATTTGTCACAGATAGTCATACCCTTTGATCATGAAATGCTTTCTCACTTGACTTTCAGGACCTCACACACCTGTGTGTTTCCTTCTCCTTCCCTCGCTGGCCTGTTGTGACCTTGGTTCTTCCTCATCAATCTGACCTTTAGAAGTTGGAATGCCTTAGTCTCTGTCCTTGGGTTTCTCTTCTCTGTCTCTATTCACTTCCTGGGTGATCCCATCTAGTCTCATGAATTTAAAATCCACCTATGTGGACAACTCCCAAATGTATATCCCCAGACCGGATGTTGCTCCAGAATTTTAGACTCATGTGGTCAACCACCTACTTCACATCTAAAATGAAAGAGTTCTTGGTAGTTTAAAAAATCTTAGGAGTACTTTTTAAATACAGTAGAGGATTAAAAGATAAAATGGAAGATACTGAATAGAAGGAAGAACTAAAAGCCAAAGTGACAAAATTTTGAGAAAAAAATAAAATTTAACAATCTAATGAATTCAATATTCTACTACTAAAAGTTACAAGAAAAGAGATGAAAGAAATGGAGAAAGGAAAATAACAAAAAAATTAAGATGATACAATAATTTTCCATAATAAAATAAACTGATAGACCTTTATATAAAAAGGCCCTATGGATTACAGCAGAGTAAGTTTTAAAAAATCTATACCAATGCACATCACTGTAAAAAATAAGATCTCTGGAAATAAAGGGGAAGATCCTAAAAGTTTCCAAACAGAAAAGCAACATATTATATGAAAGAATAGTCATTAGAATGGCATAAGGTATTGACTTTTCAGAACAGCAATATTGTAAGCAAGAAAATAATTCATTCAACAATGATTTATTGAATTCCTACTCTGCACAAGGCACTACATTAGCTGCTAACAATAGAGAGATGCACTTGAAATTCCGAGTGAGAACTATTTCCTACCTAAAATAAGATACTCTACTCAAGCAGACTAAAACACATAAATGGCAGTAACAACTGTATCTCTTATCAACTCTTGCTCAAGAAGCTACAGAGCATGTGGACCACCAAAATAAAGTTTGCAAACCAAGAAAGAGGAATTCAGGATTCAGGGGATTAGGAATGTAGATGAAGGAACAGACTTGCCAGGGTGATTGATTGGAAGGAATGTCCCAGGACAAAACGGTTCATTCTCAAAAAGGGATAGCTGAGTGGGGGAAATAGAATTTATTGATAACCTTAAGTGTTTAACTATTTTGAGCAGAGTTTCAGAATTCTATGAATTCCAAAAATCCAAATTTTAAGCGTTGTAATTAGCGGCCTCTGAGAGTAAGACTTGAGGTGGAGTACTTTTACTATTACAAGCTGTATAATAATATTTGACTCTTTAAACTATGGTTATTCATTACCTAATAAAAATAATAAGTACACATTTTTAGAAGAACTGAATTAAAACAAAAATATCCCAGTTAAGGCAAAAACAAGACAATATTTCCCCTTTTTTTCTCTAAACCTAATTTCAAAAAGATGAATTTGTTGCTTTGTTTTTAAATAATTATGATGCCTTGTTTTCCAGTATCATTGCTACTGTCTACTTCAAGATATTTTTAATATAAGAACATTAGTTTCTATACACAGTTAGAAAAGCAAATTCTGCAAAGTAAGGACTGATATCAAGTTTATGGCCTTCATAAAAAAATGCATCAGGCCATGAAGCCTATATTTTCTTAAGAAGGAAGATAACATTTTCTTCATCAATGCAAGCCAAAAAAGGCTATAAATTATACAATGTCTGTGTTCTGGTTCACAGAGAACTACAATCCATCTGAAACCAAGTAGGAATGGAACTACAGAGTCTCTGAGTCAGTGTAAATTATAGTGAGAAAAACATTTCTACCTTGCTGCTCACAGTTTTGGTCAATGCCTTTCCTATACTTTGATATGCATGGCAGCCAAATGACTGGCTACCAGATAACCAGAACATTTCTATATTTAATCCCCGCTAAAATAAAATTCAGTAGAAATAATAAGAACTATTGTGAAAATAGGTGATTTTGATCAATTTAAAGTTAAAAATCTACTGTTGGAGTACAAATTTCCCAGTGAGCATATAGTGAGAAGCCAAAGTTTGTAACATCAGTGTGGTGGAAATAACATAGAAAACTGGAAGTATTACTGTGTTCAAAGTGTGAATAACCTTTTCACCCACAAGAAATCTGAATTTAAAGATGGTTAACCACAGAAGTGAAAATATCTTAGGTGGTCTAACTCTAAACATTTGTCCTCAGTGCATTTGACCAAAATAAAACCACCAAGGAGTCTGGTGTGATGGATGGTGTCTTCCTAAAAGATGCTAGTGATTAAGCAGGTTGTTTTAAGTCAGACATGGGTAGAGTAATTGTGGCAAGAAACGTGTGGGAAGGTTTACCATGTGCCAGGTCATAGCCAGCCCTTCCTCTGTGAGGATGTCATTAATAGAAGTTGGCCTTCTTTGAAAAATTCCACTTTTTCCCTATTCCTCCTACCACATACAATGAAAACTCCTGGACATTGTATATAAAACATGCTAAGAAGAATCTAAGAAGTGGAGATAGGAAGGTAGACCAGCTAGGGACCTCAGGACCCAGCGAACAACACAGTAGCCTCATATATCCCCATTTGGGAGCTGAAGGAGATGGCAACCTGGAAACACCAATGAGTACAGACAGAAAAAAAAAAAAAAAACCCAAAAAACCCCAAGAAAAGCTTTCTCTCTCAATACAAAGTACTAGGAAATAGGTAGCCTAACAAGACAGAAGACTTTTAGATACTTAGCGCTCTATGACAGCCAAACCCATAGGAAAAAACTGGGGCTCCTTACCCACACCCCACAAAACTGAGCAGAGAGAACCACACCCTCACCAAGTGGTAACAAGGTGTCAGAGCTCCATTCTCTGTCTCCACTGGTGCCAGAGTGATGTTGGAGAAGTCTGAGCAGGAAGCTGGGACTTGTATCCCCACCGTAAGGGGGCCATTCCCTCCCCGGGGTGTCAGTAGCAGCCAAGTGAGCAGCCATGGAAGTGACCTTACGAGGCACACCTTCCCCTTCCAGCCAGGAAGGTATCAGGGGAGGTCTCATGGGGACTGGTAACTCTCATCCTTGCCCAGTAGTAATGAAGAGTCTACCACTTTGGGTATCAATCTAGACTTCTAGTCCCACCTGGCAGGAATGAGGCAGTACTCCCCCCACTTCCACTGTGGGGGCCATGTCAAAAAAAGCTAGCTAAAACAGAAGGGTTAATTAAGAGTCTCAGAGCAAAATACCCTAAATATCCAGGTTTCAATAAAAAAAAAAATGACTCAACATACCCAGGACCAGGAAGATAGAAAAGAAAATGAAAAGAGATAATTCATAAAGGTGTACGCAGCAAACAACAGAGCTACAAAAACTATGAAGTGAAAACAGAACTTTTTTCAGAATATAAATGAATATAAAACTGAAAAGAGACATAGGCAAATCTACAACTTTCATTAGAGGCTTCAACCCTGTTCTTTCAATACTGATAGAACAATTAGACAAAAAAATCAACAAAAAATAGGATAATAACACCATCATCCAGCAGGATCCAACCAGCATTCATTCGACACCAGCAGGATATTCATTCTTTTCAAGTGCCCACAGAATATATACCAAGAAGAGTTTACTTTGGGCAACAGGAAAAAAAAAAAAAAGTTAACATACGTAAAGGAACTGAAATCACACAGAATGTGTTCTCCAACTACAAGGAATCAAATTAGAAATGAATAATAGAAAGATAACAGGAAGATCTCCAAACGCTTTCAAACTAAACACCATATTTCTAAATAATCTGTGGGTTAAACAAAAAGCCTCAAAAGTAATTAAAAATGCATTGAACTGAATGAAAATGAAAATGCAACATATGAAAGTTTCAAAACTCAGCAAATGCAAATGCTAAATGGAATTTACAGTACTAAATATATCTATGAGAAAACAGGAAAAAACTCATATCAAAAATTATGACCTTATTGTCTACAGAGAAAATCCCAAGGTATCTCCAAAACACGCTTAAAACTAATAAGTGTGTTTAGGAACATCACAGAATCTAAGATAAAGGTACAAAAGTCAATTGTTTCTGGATATACTAGCAATAGGCAGGTGGGTTATCAAAATTAAAAATACAATGTCATTTATAATTGAGGTGAGGGAGAGAGAAGGAGGGAGGGAGAGAGAAAGAGAGAGCAAGGAAGGAAGAAAGGCAGATATAGGTATAAATTCAACAAAACATGTACAGGACTGATAGACGGATATGTTGAAAACTATCAAATGTCCATAAAATAAATCAAGGAGGATCTAAATAAATGGAGAGACATGCTGTGTCTCTATGTTGCAAGTTCAACATAGTAAAAAATGAACCTGGACCTAAATCTTACACCTCAATATAAAAATTAACTCATCCTGGATCGTGCACTTGGATTTATAAGTAAGACACTAAACTATAAAACCCTTAGGGAAAAAAAAAGAGAGAGAGAGAGAGACAAAGAGCCAGTCTTCAAGATCTAAGGCTAGACCAAATGTTCTTAGCCTTGACACCAAAAGCACAATCCAAAAGGGGAAAATTTTTTAAACTGGAATTCATAAAAATTTAATACTTTTCTTAAACATTTCTCCATCCTCCACAATCATCACCTTGCCTCACTCCTTAGAAATGATTTTAAGTAATGTTCAGTATGTACGTTCAGTGGTGTGTGCATTAAACTTTAAATCATCTTCCTCTCCAGCTATTTCTGCACGGCATCCCTCTATAGACTGCCTTCCAACACACTGTTCATTTCATCAGATTACAACTTGTTCATACTTCCCTCTTCTCCCACCAATCACATCGACCTTGAAACTGGTAGTTTTATCTTTGTCTAATAAGCCAAATTTTCTACCTTCTTTGTTTGATTTTTATTTTCTAACCATGAGATTTGTTATGTCTTTCACCCTGTGGTTTTAAGTAAGTTTGTCATACTCTGAGCCTTCATCTGCTTTTCTTCGGATTTTTCTATTTATTTGCAGCATTTAAAAAATTACACAAGTAACACATAAATAATCCTTGTCATACGCAATTCAAGGAATATAGAAGTATCCAGAGAAAAAACACGACATTCCTAATTTCCATTCAGAGAAAGACAGAGATATATACACACGTATCTGAAACACACAGATCTGATATACACACACATTTTCCAGTGACATGTGACTTGCATATTTTTGACTTACTGCATCATTAGGACCTGCAGTGCCATATTAAAGTGTGATGTTGATAGTGGGCATTCTTATTTTCCTAGAGGTCTATTTCATTAAACTTTACAGAAAAAAAAAATTGGTTTTGTTCATTAACTAAGTTTTTACATTGCCTATTTGATTTCTGCTTTTTAGTTTTATCAATTCATTCCTTTTATTTTCATTGTGCATTTTAATTCCTTATTCAGCTCTTTAAATTTCATAAGTTATTCATTTTACTGTATTTCTTACTTTCTAATGTAAAATGTATATATTATTCTAATACAATATTTACATACTTTAAAGGGCTGCATGTTAGAAATGTCTTTTTTTATGGAGGTTATAATGGATATATAACATCATGTTAGTTTCAAGTATTCATGTAATGATTTGATATTTGTGTATATTGCAAAATGATCACCACAATAAGTGCAGTCAACGTTTGTCACCATAGATAATTACAACTTTTTTTCTTATGATAAGGACCTTTGAGATCTACACTCTTAGCAGCTTTCAAATACCCAAAAGAGTACCATTTTCTATGGTCAACATGCTGTACATTACATCTCCACGACTTACTTATGTTACAACTGGAAGAAATGTCTTAGTTGTGTTACAGTTATATTGTATTGTTTACCCCTGCTTACTGAGATGATGACTAACATCAAGTTTTGAGAATAAAGGAAGATGACCCTGGATAAACTCTGTGATGCAGGGAACCAAAAAAAATATCTATTACTTCTCATGTTAGTCATGAGTCTAAGGCCATGATGAGTTTCACAGAACCTACTGGTTTCCATGGAATAGAGAGAATTTAGCTTGGGAATTGTTGTCCTTAGCTGAGGGGGGAGAAAAAAGCCGCTATTTCCATTTGGGGACTTTACTGTGACTGTACACTCAAACTGGCTGCATTTCCAGGTTTACCCTCACATCTCTGTGGTAGTTTAAAGGTCAGGAAATTTTTTAGGGATCCTCAGGGAAAAAGGGAATTCTTTTAATTCATAAACACACACAAAATAAAAACAGGAAACCAAAGATGAATAGCAACATGTAGACAAACCAGACCTCTATTAACCCCTTGTTTAGAAAAAACATAAGCCTTGGAATACCACGTTGCTGCAATAAATGAAGCAGTGGCCTTAGCAATCTGAAAACAGCGGAGGAGTCAGTCTCTGTGATATCCAGCATGGAGTCTGGGTTTTACATCTGCTTTGACAATGCCATCATTTTAGAGGATGATTAAAAGGGAATCATAAAGACATATCTTCCAGGCTTTCATGTGAGCTGATTAGAGCTTACTGTAAGATTCTAGGGCCTTCTGAGAAATCATTGATGTAAAATTTCTCACTGGCAGAAGATTCATACGTAGTGTTTCTTCTTTCTACCTAGTAGTCTCGGCAACTGGGTTTTATTGATGTTATAATAAGGTAGTAATTATTTGGATCAATTTCAGGTGAAAGTAGTACATTTTACAAACAAGTCTTTTGAAACCTTAAACAATGACTCCTAAATGGTTATGGGGGACAAGTCACAAGAATATTAGAATTCTAAATGGATCCCTACTAGGCTTCTAAATTTTATTGCAAGACATCCTATGCATTAAAAAGTGAACTCCGAATGTGAACCGTCTTGAGTCTCCATTCTCCATTGCACCTAGACAGTTTGGGGAAGCCTAATCCTTGGTCTGCCGCTAATGAAAATGGGGAAGCTTGGATCCTGGAAAGCCAGAGCAGGAAGCAGTGGGCAGAACTTCTGTATATCCAAGCTGGTGTTCCAAACTGACCCGGGAGGAGCTGCTTTGCATCTCTGATCTCCAATGTCTAGCCCAGGAACTGAGCTGGACAACAAGGGTCCCCTCCAGGAGAGTGGTAACTAAAGACGGTGAAAGGAAAATTGGTCAGGACAAAAATTTTCCCCACCTGTACTAGGATTATTCCTTATTAAGTGATCTCAAAAGCTGAAAGAAGAGACTTGAATAAGGCAGGCTCCAAGTTGAGACTTCTTCAGACACCGGGCCTCTGCTAACCCAGAATTCTCACTTATAAGCCAGTAACTTCAAGACACACAGCTAAGTTTATAAATACCTCTCCCTGTTTCTGTGCCTGTTTATCTGTAAGAACATAATGACAAACAGAGGGACACATGGACTCTGTTTCACAGCATAACATAACCATAAAATAATGTGACTCTCTCCTAATTGCATTATGAGTGAGCGTCTTCCCTGGCCATGGACTATGAGGCCTCTTGCTATGAAATGCCTATAAATATGCAATTCATGAATGGTCCAGCTACAAAAGCCATGACTCCTCGTACTGGTGAAGGCCAGGAACCTGCAGAGACAATAAACCTTGGCGTCTGCTCCAGGCTAACAGGCTGTGGCCAAGGCGCACTGTTCACATGTCTCTTGGGTCTCTGCCAGGCCATTAGTCATTTTGCATTCTGCCCCAATGGTACATTAGAAATGGAGTGGGTTCTGAACACGCTCAGAGGAAAGAAAGAGCAATACCAGTTTATACTCGGTTAGGTTAAAATGTTTTGGCCTTCTCCCTTCCTGGGAAAGTTATACTTAAAACGAAAACTGAAATCCTTGTTGGCCAACCTTCAAAGTCACTTTTCTGGTAAAAGTGTGCAGTGGGTATTAACAGCTGCTCAGGTAAAAGATGGAAGCTTAAGAAAATGCGAAGGCTAACACAATGGAAATGGCAGATGTCATTAGCAGGACAATTTCACCCACCTCCCCCAATAATCTGCTTACCTTTCTCTTCTTTTTCACCACTGTGCTTCAAGAGCTTTTTCTTTCCCACTAGCCACTCGACCAATTAGCACCACTACACGCTCTTCTGGGTACTGTCTGCTCTATTATGGCCCAAAGAATCTTGGGATTGCAGTCTTAACGACAATCTCTTTCTGTAAATAGTAACCCACAGAGATTAATAGCATCTCTATCACAGACACAAATAATAAAAAATAGCTAACTTTAAAAAAAAAAACTCTATTTGGTTTGATCTCCAACCAATGGCTTGACTTGTCTAGAAATTAAGTCAGTTGAGTTTAGATATCACCAATGTTAAAAGCATTAAACTGAGGGTATAAATCAACCATGTGTATACCGATCTTTCCAATCACTGTCTAAAGTAAAATCAACATACAAATGTGAATCTGGGAACTTGGTTTAATGAGATTTTTGGCACATGTGGTAAACAAGTTTTTCAGCTACAAATGACAGACGTCTCAAACTATGTTTTCACAGAAATAGGAATTTCTTTTGCTAATGAACTAAAAATTCAGGGGCCTGGTCACTTTAAGCACAGTGGGTCAAGCCACTCAAACAGTGTCTCAATCCAGCTTCTGTTTGCAGGTTACTCCCTTTGAGAGAAGAGAGCTTTTCATGAATTGAAAAGACAGCCATACTCTAAAAAATTGCCTTTAAAATGTTAATACTGCCAACATTCAGAATACTTGATATATAGGAAAGATAACTTTATCCACAACTACGTTGTCAGTAATTAATAGAGCTGGAATAAAAAATTTTAAAGAGGTATATATTATTGGTTCAAAATGTATCTCAAAATAAATTTCTTATAATTGTATCATTAGTTGATCTTTTCTCTATACTATTTTGTATTTATTAACTTTCACATTCTGTAGCATTATTAAAATCATTCTTGACCTAGACATTTTTGCAATGAAATAAATAAAGTGATTTATATCAAATGCTAATCTGGACTTACCTCTCCTCTATTTAAAGACATTAAATGGTTCTCCATCAATACTAGAGTTACCCAGCTGGTTACTTAGGCAGGCCAGGCTCTCCACAGTCACACTGTAACTATCTCAATTTCCTGCTCAGCCAGAACAATCAGAAAACAAAACAAAACTAAACAATGGCGACATTCATCGCCTGCTTATATCATTCTTAAAACTTTCAGTGCCACAGAAAAAGAGGCATTCTTTGGTCTCCAACATCCATGTAACAAATCTTTGGGAGGATTCTTAATGTCTGCTTTGAGCCACAGTCTCCTCTTAAAATTAATCAGCTTGGACATAGAGATGGCATTCTCTGGTGGTCTAGCCTTGGTCCCCTGTCTGACCCTTCGTTTGGATGAGAGGACTGTATGGAGTACATACTGACCTGATCAGCCAACCAGGATTCACATCTACCAACAGAAAGGCCTATTTTAGCAACGCTATATGCTCTGTTGCCCTGTTTTTGGACAGGCCCTTTTGGACCAAAGATAGTCTCTTTCTCGCAGAACCAAGAGGCTTGCACAAAAGCAAAGTTATTAGTCCCAGGTTAAAGTTAGTGTGAGAAAGGCAGGGACTCAGGAACTAGGTCAAGAGAAAAATACAGTAGGGAGATGTTGGAGAAGAGAGAAAACTAAATCCCTGGTCTCTTTCCAAAGTCTTCTTGCCTGGCATCCTTGCTTGACTGGTGATCATTAATCTCTCTTTAAGGAGCTCTCAACTAGCATACAGACTGGGATAAGAGGCAGATTTGCAGGGAAGGGAACATGCCCTACCATTTAGGGGTGCTCTCTCCAGAACTAAGGGGGGAGGGATGCTGGGCAAGCCAAAACAAGACATGCTGCTCATGGAAACCCATCATGGCAACGACGACAGCCTTTCACCTATACCTGAAAATGGTCTTCCACATATCGTTTTGGCTCAGCCTAGACACCACAGCATTTGGGTCAATGATATACTATTGGTTTTTTGGGTAAGGTCGTATGCTAGGGCTATAGACTCTGGTTGAAGATAATGTGGCAGAGATGCTAACTTTATTCTTCATGATTTACTATTATATAATGAATGTCATTAAGTGAACTAAAAACAGAAATAATAAAGAGAGAATATCTATATAGTTGTACATTTTATATGTTTAATAGATAAATACTTAGTCAAAAGGGGACCTATTGAGAGAGACTAATTCCACAGATAAATGATAAATTGTTCACTCACTAATTTTCATAATATTATAGTTGAAATAAGGTTATTTAGACATCTTTATCTTAAAGTTAGTAAGGATTAATCTGTAAGGAAATTTTAAAAATATACCAGCAATCTAATTCTAATAATATCAGAATTTAAATCAAATACTTTCCTAATTTGAAGCAGATGTTTAATCCATGAAGCCATTCCATCTGGGGTTCTAAATGTTATTTGAGCCACTGGAATCTCCCTAGGTTTTTCTACTGAAGGCAACTTACACACTGAGAACTGATATTCCAAATTTTAATGTATAATAAAGTTAAATGAAATTCATAAGACCAATTTTTATATAATTTAGCAAATTTATGCTCTCTCAACAGAAAGAGGAAGTTCGCTTTCAGTTTTCCACAAACATGTACTACTTTTCTTATCTTTTATCAAAGGAACATTATAGTGTTTGGGTGATAACTCCAAAAAAAATAGTAAGTGGAAAAAGACAAGACTCTAAAATTATTGCTTTCAAAAAAAATGGAATGTACCCTGATATAAACTGCCTCCTCACTTAACCCCATTACCTCTGCTAAGCTCAGTTTTCTGCGTCACTTTTCCCTTTAAGACTTCTTGAATTTCAAAAGGAAGTATGAATTATTTCATGCACCAGCAAGACCCAAGTAAATATATTTTGCACTTCTATTTTCTGATTCCAGAAATTTATCTTCATATTCTTGATTTCTTCATACTGCAGAATAAAGTTAGTATGGTGTGTGTTTACTTTTGGCATGGTTTTCAAAGTCTAAGCATTTGTTTTAGAGAGACTCGGGTGTATCTGGGTAAGAAGAGTAGTAAGTGAACAACTGTCATGTAACTATGGTTTGTGTACAATCAACTTCATTCCATTTTAGGTGGATGGATACCAGCATATCTTTAGCTACTGAAACTGATTTTTATGATAGGGATGAAAAAATGTTCTAGCATAAGACACAGAGAATGGAGAGAAAGCAGTGAAAGGGAAAGAACTGAGCATGTTTTGAACGTCCACTATACACAAAGACCTATAGAAACAAAATGCATTATGAAAAGAAATACACCAAATAAACTACTTTCTTCAATCTCCATAGAATCTTTACCAACTTCTACCATTTTTTAGGTCAGGCTTAATTTCTTTCAAAACTTCAGGTTGTGAGATAAAACCAATTTGCTGCGTTGCATTTATAGCCCGAATCTATAGTTGTGTCTTCCCATTCCTTTTTCATTTTGTATGTCTGTCTATTTAACTATTTGGGAAATTTATTCTTGGAAACAAGAAACTGAATATAACATTTCCTAGGATATGAAATATATTCCCAAACACACACACACACACACAAATGTATTGACTTCAAAACAGATACAAAGGAATACAGTTAAATGATGAAATTCTAAACATTATAGATTTATGCTCCCCAAAGTGTCTTAAATCCCTCCAATTTGATTTAATAAGCAAAAGGTAAGCCTACACTTTAATGATTACACACATCGCTTATGACACACAGGAGGTCAGAATTCCCCAATTAACCTTAATCAGGCTCTCTGTCTTTTTTTTAAAGAAAAGATTTCCTTTTGTGTTCTAGGGAAGGGGAGCCCAGTGAATTAAAATCAGCACTCGGCGTTCTCTCGTTAACTCTGGACCGTTTGTTCAGCCCCTGGCCTCTGCTAGCCTCCACAAGAGTTTTAGTGGCTCTACGGGAAGTTTATTCAACTGCTTCTCATCACTTCCACCCACGCAGATTTACATGCAAAGAGCTCAGGATGTCCAAAAACGCGGGCTTTGAAAACAGAGAAAAGAGAGAAAGACGGGGGGGGGGGGGGGGGGGGAAACATTTTGGAAATATGTGCTCCCAACCCATTTGTAATAACTGCAGTCTTTTACACAGGTCATTTTATTGAAATTATTAGCTGTTAGAAGTTTTGTCGTCATCATTGGAGTATGTTGAGCTCACCAGGGCACCTCATGCTTTTCAAAGCAAAAGAGAGAGGCAGGAAATAACTGCTAGTCCATTTTTTTTTAATTTCCTGAAATGTGGTGATAAATTAAGGTGACTGTATGCACAAAAGGGGTCCCGCATGAGAACCGGCCTCTTAGAACACTCTCCATTGTGGTACTTCTGTGTCATCCACCTTTTTGTCTGTTGCCCCAGACCCATCTCAGCCTAATCTGAAATTGACTATTCTTTTCTATTCTGATGTGTTGAAGTGATGGGGTTCTTCATGGTCACCTGGGTCTACTTATTCATTGCTCAGATGGGAAAACAAAAACTTCAAAGAAATAAAATTTAAGAGAAAATGCATAAAATTAAAAGCTGCTGGAACAGAATCTCTTATCCTCACAGTGCCTGCTTTGTCCACAGATTTCTTTTGAGAGAAACTGTCACCTCTCCAGGCCCTGCCAAAGGAAGCGTTTCATAAAACCCCTTACACAAAAGTGGTAGTGTTCTGACCATGCACGCGGACCCTCTGGTAGGAATCACTGGACCAGGGATGATATATGACAGAGAGGAAACAGACCTACAGGCGGACAAGCAGCTTGTGAGGTAGCCCCGCACTGCAGCTTCACTCCCCAGCTACCACGATGACTCTCTCCCAGGACTTAGAACTGGGAACTCAGAGAAAGAGGCAGTGAGTATGGGACTCAAAAGTAAGGCAGGAAACTGAAGAGGAAAGATTCGCAGAAGGAAGTAGAGATAGAAAGAATAGCTGGTTCTTGTTAACTGCTAAAAGAATAAATTAAATAATAATTCTTATTAATTGAAAACAAAGCACTGGGTCCCTGAATGGCCTTCTGTTTGTTAAAATGTTTCCTGGATGCCAGTCCTCCTCTGAGCATGTGCAGGTTTACCTTGTTCCCGCAAAGCCTGACCACCGTGACTGAAAAATCTATTTTTCCCTGTAAGTCCTTAGAATAAAACTCCCTGACTTGAATTACTTTGAGTGGTTTCTGTTATTTGCAAGCAAGCAATCTGACTAACACCAGGGGTCAGTAAAGATACTGTAATTTGAATCAAGGAGAGTGTAGATTTATGTAAAGTAAAATAGATGATTAAGAACCTTGTCCACATAACTGTGGGACAATAAAACCTTAACAATATTTTCACAGGTCTAAAATTTCAGTTTTCCCTTTTACATCTGATGATTCATCTAGTCTGAGTGTTGTCCCTCACACTCCTTTCCTCTCACTTTCCACAGTCACCAAAACCTGATGATTCTATCTTCAAATTGTATCTTACAACCTTCTACCATATCTCAGACCTTCAGCTTGACACTCGTGAAGCTGGCTTCAGCTCTGGAGACTGCCTCCTAATTGACCAGCATGCTGTTTCTTATGTAAACTGCCTGTTCTCTCCAATACATTCAAATCAGTTATGTGTTTAAAACTCTTCAATGTCATCTGTTTCTTTTAGGTTAATGGCAAAATCCCTTAGCATAATCATCCAGACTCAAAAATCTGGCCCCTGTGCCACTACCACAGTCTCTGATTCCAAACTGCCCCATTTCTGCTCCTCAGTTAAAGACTGTTCTCTTTCCACCCTCAGATTCTTTCCCCCAACTTATCCTTTGCTGGAACATTTCCTCCCGCCCCACTACCTCCACTCCCACTCCACTCACCTGGCTTAATTCTTAACACTCACGTCAATTTTAAAGTCCCTATTTGCAATGCACCTCTTCAGAGACACTTTTTCTGACGCTGCACAATAGATCAGCTCTTCCATTATGTGATTTCAAAACATCCCATGTCGTCCACCCACAGCACTTACTCCATTTTCGATTCTACAGTCACTGGAGACTCCAAATCATGTAGTCATGTAGGATCTGCCTTTTACTATCTATAAATAGAATTTAGTTCCTGACTTAAACGTTATATGAAAATTGTTAGATATATTCTCTTCCAAATCTCACATACGTTTGAAATGGTTGGATCTAAAACACTGGCTATGTAATGCCAGAACTGGCTTTGTGGGGCTTGAGGGATGTCAATAATGATTTCTTTAATAATGAATAATGTGATTTACAGACTTTGTGAAATTTGTAAGAGTTTTAAATTTTAAATTCTTTGGAATTTTCATAACAGCATGTGTATAGGAATTGATCAGTAAGTTGAAAGGGAGTTGGGGAGGATTACAAATCTTCATAAATTTGGAAGCATCTCAAATTAATGTTCCTTTTCCTGTAGATACACAGTAAACATACATGTGTATAGAAAATGCCACCCTGATGACAGACAAAGCCCACTTCCTCATTAACAAGACCTTAAATAAGAATTTTGAGATAGACCAAAAGATCACTGGACAGGGACAACCTGGTTGTAAGGAAAGATGAGCTCTCTCAGAGGCAAACAAAAGTGTCACGTAATTAAAAGCACAGAGAGGTATGCACTTCTGAAAGGCACTGGTGCCCTATACAAGCAAAGTTTAAGTTCCCAAAGAGAAGGTATAATCCACTCCAGTGTAATCAACTCCACATGAAAGTTAGGTCCCTGAGAGTGCCACCTTGGAAAGACATACCTTTTCAAATGCAGGGGAACCAGATCCAGCACAGTAATTGATCACCATTTGGGGAGACAAATGATAAATGCATTAAAGAAGAAAAGAGGAGTTTAAATACTTAAAAATTGATTAAACCTGGATAAGAAGCATCAGTAGGGATCTGAATTTGTAACTCTAATTGGGCTCTGATTTGGAAAAGTGAGCTTCATGTTTCAATAGTAAGATCCTTTCCCATTGCTGTGTAAATGTGTTCTAGAATTTCTGACTGACCAATTTTCTTCCTGAGTGCTTCTCAGCATCTCACCATGTTGTTGGATGTCTCTCTCATTCCACCTCCTTTCTCTCTTGGGTTCCTGAACTGCTCTTTTCAAAATCTGCCTCAGAAAGTGGGAAACTTTTCCAACTTTAATATGTCAAGCAATTTGTTTCTAACCTTGGGTTGACATAGTTTATCTCAGCCATATCTTGTGGAAACTCTCTGACACCAGAAAAGCCATCAAGGCAATTTCCTAAATAAGACATTATCTCCTAAAGAGTAACAAGCATTCTGTCAACATTTACTTTTGATGTCGCCATACTTACACGCTTCTTTGTTTTTTTAATGTCTCTCTTCTCCGCTAGACTCTAAGTTCTGTGAAGGCAATAGCCATACCTGTTTTCTTCTTTTCTGAATCTCTAGCACTTAGTATGGCAAGAATAAGTAAAAGCCCAGTATATATGTCTTTGATGAGTAAATTAATATGTTGGTATGTCTTTTTAGCACAAGTTGAAAAGTATTGATGACACCCTCCTGAGGAACCCCCGATCATTTTTTACACATGAGTTCTGGTCTGGAATGTCAACGTCCCTTTTGACTGTAGAATATATAGGGATGACACTTAGAACTAGATTGAGAATGGGAACATGGCTGGTCTGCAGACTTGGATCTGGCTTCTTGAAGTCTCCTGTAGCCTCATCCACTGCCTGCACCCTGGGACAGAGTCAAAGGGAGCAGGAAGATGGTAGGAAAGCTGGATAAGCTGAGAAGAAGCTCATACGAAAGTAGAAGAGATCCACAGGGATGTACTGAACACTCCCACATGAAGACATGTTCCACTGTCCCTTGTTGTAAGTAGATGACAGGATCGCCAGCTCTCACAGCACTCCTTCATTGGCCAGATTATCAACTAACACAACACACCACCACCAATGTGAAGGTTCAGTAGCATCGTCTCCATCTTACATGTGAAGAAACAAGGCTGGGAGTTAAGAACCTTATCAAAGACCTAGCTGATAACTGGGAGAACCAGAATCTGAACTCTGCTGGATGTGACCTTTTTCCTTCCACCTCAAGCTCTTGATATTTCCACCGTGGTCGGAAATATGAGCAGGAACAAATTAATGCTTATAAACAAGGATGCTGGGTTTTTTAAACAACATCTGTTGGACCAATAGAAATATTACCAAGCATTTCCCTTAAGTTAGCCTAGGCGGTTTCATCATAAAGACATTTCTAATCCAAAAATTTGTTCACAATCAAATGAATGGACAAAACTGTTTGCTAAACTGCCATGTACCCTCATTGTTTATTGTGATGTTTTGCAAACTAGAACTGCAACTCCCTGAGGTTTCTCAGACATCTTCTGAACACTGAAGATACTATGAGTTTAAAATGAAGTATGCATGGTTCCTTACATTAGAAACCCCAAAATGTTAAAAGAATTTATTTAAATTTTGGTCTAAATACTTAAAATTAAATAGAAGGTTGAAACTATTCTATAAACAATTTAAAATAAATATTAACTTATATATAACCTCTCCTCAATTAACTAAATATGTAAGTAAATATGTAGGTAAGTGGTTTTTTGTTTTTAAATATATCTAGAGATTTTTCCCAGCTGCCCATTTTATTCATTGGAAGTGAGGGTACTTTTTAAGAGTAAACCTTCTGAAAAATGCTTTTAAATAAAAACAAGCAATTATAAAGCATAAAGAGTTTTGAGACTGGTGTTATGGTATCTGTTTGCATCTCTTCCATATTAGGCGTGATCCCTCAGGTGTATTGCTGTGGTTTATTTTTAATTCTGTCCAAGTTTTGTGAGCATGTCATTTACCTTGTTTCAAATGTCACTGGTATAGTGATAGAAAATGTTCAATATTGGCAATTACAGGTTTAGGCTCAAATATGAAAAACACATGACTCCAACAAGCCAAATCCTTGTATTTCATTTCATGTGGGCAGTATTTCCTCTCTTCTGTTTTCACTGGACCCTTGCCTGCTCTCACAGTACCATGCACCACACATCCTGTTTATTAGTTTAAAGGAATTTAACAAGAGGATTTATTTTATGTTTTTCTCTGTCCACCAAAGCGCAATTTACTACCCTTATAAAAAGCGGTTTTCCCAGTGTATTCACACTGTGCCTCACTGACTCCCCCTGCTCAGTCACCTTACCTTCTATCATCTCTGCCGATTTTCCTCTCATGAATATTGCCCAGTAGCAATTTAATTGTCAGTTTGATTTAGAGCTTAAAAATTGTTCTCTCCACTTTTTGAGAATTCAAAATATCTTTCAGTTGTACATTTTGTTCATCATGCTTCTCAAAAGAACCCAACCGTATCCAACTCTGTTGCAATATATTAACATATTAATTTGTCTACACTATAGTGACTCTTACTTTAGAATTACGACTCTCAGCAAAGTGGAAGGAATGTATCTTGCTTTAACGTAATTTCAACATAGTCCCTAGCACAACTGCTTAAGCAAACTGAATGCCATTACACTGATGTTCTATTTACAGAAAAGGTCTTATTATTTAGCATTTATGTAAACTGCTTGCTTAGTTCCCTTAGAGACCCACCAATGCAAACTAAAAATATGCCCTATCATTTCCCCTGATGCTACCACTAACGAGTCTCTCTCTAATGGTCCTGATAGGCCTTCGTATAAAGAGCACAGAACAGAAGTGCCAGCCTTTGCGACGTTGTGCATGCCTACTGCACTGCCCTGGACCTTAGGGATTATATTTCTTCTCTCCTAGGGCCAAGCACACTCTCTGAATGGTAGTATGCAGGGACATATTGGGAAAACTGCTAAATTCTTCATCCAGTGTCTTCATCCTTTCAAATGTTTCATAACAATGATTCCTGGCCCAAAGCCATGTCCCCGAGAAGCAAATAATCTCTTTTAATCAAAATTTAAAGCCCTGTCTTCAGACCCTTCAGCTTCCCCACTGCATGCTAGAAGAAGAGCTTCATTTGGCTCGCTGCATGGAATGTTCTTTTCCTAGCTCCAAATGTCATGAACACTAAATTCAATTACATAATGAACCATATGATGCAGATACTGCTGGAGCACTCTGTGGGTCAGTGGGACTAAGTACAAATTAAATAATCAAAACCACAGTTAGCGTGGAACGCTCATCTGGGCTGGTGAGGGAGCAGCGACGGGAGCTGCGGATACTCTGAGAGCGAATCATGTTGATTCTATTCTGATTCTGTAAATGAACTCTTTTACAGTGCAAGGAAGAATGATATGTTCAGTTTATCTTAGATGCAAAGGATACCTAGGAAAGCAAGGAAACAGGCATCATTAGCAAGGACTCCCATACCAAACCTCCTTACAGACCACTGGCCGCGGGCTCAGGTCCCCTTCCCTGGGTGAATCAGGAGCTTTTACCAGAAAGGTCACTTTATGGTGACCACAGACATGAGGGAACATTGTAACACAGGCCTCTGTGGTGTTGTGGCTGAGTAAATGGAACCAGTCTGCCTAGCTTCAAATTCTACATCTAGCAATTACTACCTGCGTCTTTTTGGGGAAAATACCCAACCTGTCTAAACGTGATGTTCCTTTTCTGTGTAATAAAGTGCAATTAACACAACTTACCTCAGAGTGTTCTTCTAGAGATACAAAGGTAAGGCACTTCAGCAGCTGGTCTTCGGTGAGCAGTCAGGTTTAAGCAGTTGTTTCTGGTGCTGCTCAAGGCTTTATGAACAGCCTGTTTCTATGTGGGTGTAGAAGCCATCTCAGTTAGGGCGACCAACCATCCTGGTTTATCAGAGGATGAGAGGTTTCTGGGCCCTGGATTTAAGAGTGCTAAATCTGGGAGGAAGTCCTGGGCAAACCAGGACGAGCTGGCCACACCTAACTCAGAGGTAATCATGCTATGAAAGAAGTTACAGGCCTTTTTGCTTTTTGCCAATTAAAATACTATCTCTATGGCTTGTATGCTTTGCACTGCTTAGCGAAAAAGGAGACAGAGCTCAGCGGTAGAGTGCATGCCTAGCTGGCATGGGGTCCTGGGTTCAATCCCCAAGACCTCCCTTAAAAAAATAATTAATTAAATAAACCTAATTACCTATCCCCCGACAACAACAACAACAAAAAAATAAAGTGAAAAAAAAAAAAAAAAGAGGAGGGGGAGTTGGAAATGTAATTACTAACAAATACCACCAGCTGAGAAGAAATGGAAGCTAAACTATTCACAGAGTAGGCTTAAACATTCCATGAAAGTGGAGTTTCTCAATGGGGAAAGAAGTAGTTTTTCAGAAAGAGATAGTGGTTGATATTTTTTTCTCTACTTATTAAGGTTTTTACAATTGTCCTTTTGTTTCATTGTTACAGAGTGGTTGCTAAGACGATCCCTTCTAGATGGAAACAAATAAGATGCTGATGGGGCTGCTTTTACTCTGCTACTCAGCCATCTGCAGGGAAAACTATTTCATGATGATCTTTCTCCTATGGGTGGTCATAGAAGTAAAAGAAAAAGGATATTAGCTGCTCTGGAACGGAAGGTGGGAGTGAGAAAAGGAAGTGCTGTGAAAGACATTTGTCTAGGGCTGAACTTCGGGGAAAATATGGGACATTGTTTTTTGTTTTGTTTTTGTTTCATAATACTATACTTTATACATTATTAAAGCATGTGTTAGGTTGTGACATCTTCAAAAGGCGATGTCATGAAAACGGTTGGACATACAATACAAAGAATGTCCTTTTTCTGTATTTGTCGGAATGAAAGACTTCCTGGTTTCTGTCTCGCCAGTTAGCCAGCAGCAGCTGGAAAGGCCCTTGCATCCCCTACATTCTTCCCTGATATTGCCTAATATAGGGACCACAACAGTAACCTCTTAACGGTTTGTGAACAGAACTCACTGACAAAGCTGGAAAGAGACTGAGTTCCTTCTTGCAGATGGCCGAATGTCATTTCCCATGCCTGAACAACTCTACTTCTCATATCACGATGTCAGACATTGCAGTGCGGATGAAACTGAAAATAACTCTTCTACAAAGAATTTTCTTTTCAACGAGCATGTGACATTTTCAGTTTAAAAATACTCAGCAAGCAACTCATGGTAACAATTGTAATTATATACTGACCATGTAGCAGACACTCGGCTAATTGCTTTTCCTATATTATCCCCTTTATTCCTCACAACTATGCAGGAGGTATTAGAAGCTTTTCCAGGCAGATGAGGAAATTGAGGGCTCATCTAGGAAAAGGAATTTGCCCAGGTGTTCTCCCTGATAGAAATTAGCGGTATCTGGCTTTGAACTCAAATCTGACTTTATCTAACACCACAATCTTACCTACACATTACATTTTCTTGCTACTAAAAGCATCTGTACTAGATACAATCAGACACACAACATGAATGAAAAATACAGTGCCCTCTGTAAGAGTAAAATCTTTCAGTAAGGCAAAACATGGTCTCAGGAAAAAAAAAAAACAACTTGACTTTGGACAAAGAAGTAATTTTCCTGAGACTATACTACCCTCACAAATGAGGATAGGAGCTTCCAATGCACAAGTTTGTCATTAGGATGTAATGAGAATATATGTAAATTAAAAGAAATGTTCAATGCCCGGACCAGAGCTATTTGTGCCCCCACTGTCCCACCCTGGGTACTTCTACATGGTCAGTTCATGAAGGTACAAACCTTCTTCCCATCATCTTGGTAGATTTCCAGGGCTATTCTTTTTTTTTTTTTTTTTTTAAATTGAAGTACAGTCAGTTACAATGTGTCAATTTCTGGTGTACAGCACAATGTTCCAGGGCTATTCTTCAGATTTCTGGCTGTGCAGAGGGACACCCTTTGGCAAATGATCTCATGGACACTAGAAAATGGCAGAGCAAAAACTTTAGGTGCTCAGTGGATCTCCACTCCCAGAGAGAGAGGAGATAGAAGAGTGGTAAATTGGTGAGGATGCTGGTTCATCAGGATCTCACTCACATGAAGACGGGGCAGGCGCCTGACTGTGGACCACTCTGATCCTGAACTCTTTCGTGTTCTTCCTGTGCTCCATCTTGGCTCACTTCTCTCAACCCTTGGGCAAGGACCCTGATTCTAAGATTCTGTTTTCAGATTCTGGCCCTAAGCACAGAGGTTACTTTCTGTTTGATTCCTGCCTCCGTCTTTCTCTGCCCAATCCCTTTTACTCTTGACTCTCTTCTCTCTTTTTCTTTCATTTGACTGCCTTCAATGGCCCATCAGAATGGCTCTAATAACTCCTTAAAACTTGGGCTCAAATTGATATTATCAGAAAATTAATTCCCTTTTTCTCATATCCTATCACACTTTCCAATGCCCTTTCCACTTATTCCACTTTATCCATCAGGTATAACCCATTTATCCATTAGGTATAACCCAAATTAGATCTGTCTGAAAATCTCCAAAGTCTGCCAAAGCAGCAAAAACCTCTCTTCTTCTACTGGGATCTAATAGCCTTTATAGTAAAATTTCATCACAGTACTTACCACCTCTTATTACAATTATTTGCTTATATGTCTTGGTCCCTAAGAGAATGTAAGTTCCTTAAGGAATTAACCATGCCACAACTAACTATGTCGGCAAGCTTTACCAGGGAAAAGCTAGGGGTTCTCTGTTTTTATTGCTGCTTCCTTGTTCCTATATGATTGGTCTCAGGGAAAGAGGAGAAATGCAAATAGGAAATTTAAGAGTGTCAACTGAAAATTTTGTCTAGGATTCTTCAGAAAATAAAAATTCGCAGTAGGAGAATAATTAGGTAAATAAATTTTGATATTTCCATCCTATGAAAGACTAGAGTATGGAGCTAGTAAGTAGAATGAGGTAAATATATATATGAATTGATGTTAAAAGTTACCTTACATACTACAAAGTAGAAAAAACAATCACAGAATATTTTTTGATCATAATGTAAATTCTGTAAATTATGTATTTTTAAAAATCCAGATAGGTGGAAGAAGGAGGAATAAAGAAACCATTTGAATAACTCTCCATGCTTGTAAATTAGCTATAGTATAAAAAGAATTTGAGGCACGCAATGTATAAAGATGTAATTTTGTAATATCAACAACTGAAAGGGGTGGGGTGGAGCTGTAAAGGAGCAGAGTTTTTGTATGCTACTGAAATTAAGCTTATATAAATTCAAATTGTAGTGTTATAACTGCAGAATGTTAAATGTAATCCCCACAGTAACCACAAAGAAACTAACCATAGAATATACACAAAAGGAAAGAAAGGAATTTGAATGTTTGACTACATAAAATCAACTAAACACAAAAGAAAATAGTAATGCAGGAAATGAGGAATGAAAAAGCTATAAGACATATGGAAAGTAAACAGTAAAATGATAAAAGTAAGTCCCTCCTTATCAGTAATCACTTTAAATATAAATGAATTAAACTCTCAAATCAAAAAGCAGAGATTGCCCACACACCTAAGGTCAATTAATCATTGACAAAGGAAGAAAGAATATACAATTGAGAAAAGACTCTCTTCGGCAAGTAGTGTTGGGAAAGCTGGACAGCTGTATGTAAATCAATGAAATTAGCACCCTCCCTCACACCATACAAAGAAATAAACTCAAAATGGCTTAAAGACATTAAACATAAGACAAGACATCATAATTCTCCTAGAAGAGAAAAATAGGCAAATAATCTCTGACATAAGTCATAACAATGTTTTCTTAGGTGAGTCTACCAAGGCAATAGAAGTAAAAGCAAAAATAAACCAGTTAGACCTAATCAAACTTATAAGCTTTTACACAGCAAAGGAAAACACAAACAAAATGAAAAGACAATCAACAGTCTGGGAGAAAATATTTGCAAATGATGTAACTAACAAGGGCTTAATTTCCAGAATACACAAACAGCTCATACAACTCAATAATAAAAAAAAAACACAACCCAAACAAAAAATGGGCAGAAGACCTAAACAGACCTTTCTCCAATGAAGATATACAGATGGCCAGCAGGCACATGAAAAGATGCTCAATATCACTAATTATCAGAGAAATGCAAATCAAAACTACAATGAGGTGTTACCTCATACTGTTCAGAATGGCCATCATTAAAAAGCTTACAAATGATAAATGCTGGAGAGGGTGTAGAGAAAAGGGAACCCCTCTACACTGTTGGTAGGAATGCAAATTGGTGCTGTAATTATGGAAAACAGTATGGAGATTCCTTAAAAAACTAAAAATAGAGTTACCATGTGATTTAGCAATTCCACTCCTGGACATATATCCAGAGAAAACTCTAATTTAAAAAGATACATGTACCCCAATATTCATAGCAGCACTATGTATAATAGCCAAGACATGGAAGCAACCTAAATATTCATTGACAGATGATTGGCTAAGAAGATGTGATACACATATATATTCACACAGACACATACACAATGGAATATTACTCAGCCTTAAAAAAAGAATGAAATAATACTATTTGCAGCAACATGGATGGACTTAAGAGATTATCATACCAAGTGAAGTAAGTCAGACAAAGACAAGTATCATATGATATCACTTATATGTGGATTCTAAAAAATGATACAAAGGAACTTACTTACAAAACAGAAACAGACTTACAGAAACAGAAAACAAACTTATGTTTACCAAAGGAAAAGGTGGTTGGAGAGATAAATTAGGAGTTTGGGATTATCAGATACAAACTACTATATATAAAATAGAAAAACAACAAGGTCCAACTGTATAGCATAAGGAACCATATTAAATATCTTTTAATAACTATAATTAAAAAGAATATATGTATATAAGAGTAACTGAATATATATTTTATATATATATATATATATATATATATATATATATATATATATATATATAACTGAATATATATATAAATAACTGAATCACTGTGTTATACACCAGAAACTAACACAACATTGTAAATCAACTATACTTCCATTAAAAAAAAAAAAACAGAGATTAGCAGAATGGATAAAAAAACCATGATCCAACTATATGGCATCTTGAAGAGACTCATCTTAGATCCAAAGACACAAATAGGTCGAAAATGAAAGGATGGAAAAAGATACTGCATGCAAATAATAACCAGAAGAGAATAGGGTTGATTAAACTAATTTCAGTCAAAATAAACTTTAAATCTAAAAAGTTTACAAGAGACATAAAAGGACATTATATATTGTTAAAGTTTCAATACAGCAAAGAGATATATCAATTGTAAACATTTACTGTAACAGACTGCCAAAATATATGAATAAAAATTGACAGAATTGAAGGGAGATATAGACAGTTCTACAATAAGAGTTGGTGACTTCAGGACCACTTTCTCAATAATAGAGAAACCAGACAAAATATAAGTAAGGAAAAAAGAGGACTTGAACAACACAATAAACCACCTAGATCTAACAGACACATACAGAACACTTTATCCAACAAAAATAGAATACACATTCTTCTCAGCTGCACATGAGATATTTTCCAGGATAAACCATTTAGGCCAGAAATTAAGTTTCAACAGATTTTGAAAGACAGATATCACACAAAAAATCTTCCAGACCAAAATGGGATAAATTTAGAAATCAATAACAAAAGGAAAATTGGATAATTCACAAAATTGTAAAAATTAAGCAACACACTTTAAAACAACAAATAGATCAAAGAAGAAATCACAAGGGAAATTAGAAAATACTTAGAATTAAATGAAAACAAAAACACAACACACCAAAACTTATGGAATATAGTAAAAGTGATGGTAAGGGAAATTTATAGCTATAAGTGCTTACATTAAAAAAAAAACAACAAAAAAATCTCAAATCAAAAACCTAACTTTAAAACTTAAGGAATTAGGATAAGAAGAAAAACTAAACCCCAAAATAGCAGAAGGAAATAAAGATTAGAGTAGAGATAAATAAAATAGAAGAATAGAAAAACAATAGAAAAAAGCAGTGAAACCAAAAGTTGATTCTTTGAAGACATCAACAAGACTGACAAAACTTCAGTTAGATGGACTAAGAGAGAAGAGAAGATTCAAAATATTCAAATCAGAAATTAAAGTGAGAACATTACAATTGATTCTATGAAAATAAAAAGAATTATAAGAGAGTGCTATGAAATTTGTGCACCAACAAATTGGATAACTTAGATTACATAGACAAAGTCCTAGAAACACAGAACCTAAGACTAAATTACAAAGAAATAGAAAATCTAAATAGATCTTTAGGATGGAGGTTGAATCAGTAATAAAACAAAACAAAACAAAACAAAAAAACAAACCCAGCCAAAAGAAAAGCCCTGGACTTCATGACTTCACTGGTGAATTCTACCAAAGATCTAAACATGAACTAACACCAATCCTTCTCTGGAGCTAACGTTTCTCTGATACCAAAGGCAGACAAATAAATACAAGAAAAGAAGGCTACAAACTAATATCTCTAATGAACATTGATGCAAAAATCCTCATCAAAATACTCTAGCAAACTGAATTCAACAGCATATTAAAAGGATTAGTCATCATGACCAATTGGGATTTATACTTAGAATGCAAGGATGGTTCATCACACAAAATTAGATCAGTGTAATATATCACATCAACAGAATGAAAGCAAAAAGCCACACAATCATCTCAATCTAGGTAGAAAAAATATTTAGCAAAATTCAACATCCTTTATTATAGAAATACCTAGCAAAATAGGAATAAAGGTCAACTGCCTCAACATAATGAAAGCGATATATTTATGGGGAAGAACCCACAGTAAATATCATACTCAATGATGAAAGACTGAAAGCTTTCCTTCTAAGATCAGGAACAAGGCAAGGATGCCCATTTTCACCATTTCTTTTCAACATAGTACTAGAAGTTCCAGCCAGAGTAATTAGACAAGAACAAGAAATAAAAGTCATCCAAATTGGGAAGGAAGAGGTAAAATTATCTCTGTTTGCAGATGATATTATCTTATATGTAGAAAATCTTCAAGATTCCTCAAAGAACAATGAATTCAGCAAAGTAGCAGGACCTAAAGTAAACACAAAAATCATTTTCATTTCTATACACTAACCTGAGCAATCCAAAAAGAAAATTAAGAAATCAATTATTTACAATAGCATCTAAAAGAATAAATAGGAAGTAACCAAGGAGGTGAAAGATTTGTATAATGAAAATTACAAAACATTGCTGAATGAAGCTAAATAAAATATAAGTAAATGGAAATACATCCCATATTCATGGATTAGAAGACTTAATATTGTCAAGATGTCAATATTACCCTGAGTGATCTACAGTTCCAATGCAGTCACTACCAAAATCCCAAAGAAATCTTTTGCAGAAATGGAAAAATCCATCCTAAAATTCATGTGGAACTCTCAAGGGACCTGGAACAGCCAAAAAAATCTTGAAAAGGAAGAACAAAACTGGAGGACTCAGACTACCTTATTTCAAACTTAATACAAAAAGCTATAGCAATCAAAGCAGTGTGGTACTAGTGTAAAGACAGATCTATAGATCAATGGGATAAAATAGAGAGCCCCAAAATAAATTATCACATTTATTATCAATGATTTTTGACAAGGGTGTCAGGTCCATTTAATGGTAAAAAGATAGTTTTCTCAATAAATGTTGCTGAGAACACTGGATATCCAGTGCATAAAGTTGTACTCTTATTTAACACCACATACAAAAATTAGCTCAAAACAGATCAAAAACTTTATGTAAAATCTAAAGCTATAAAACTCTCAGTGGTAGAGTGCATGCCTAGCATGCACAAGGTCCTGTGTTCAATCCCTGGTACTTCCACCAAAAGTAATAAATAGATAAACCTAATTATCTCCCCCAAAAAAATTGTTTCAAAAAGCTCTTAAAAGAAAACACAATGCAAAATCTTTACCACATTGAATTTGGCAATGATTTCTTGCATATGACACCGAAGACACAGGCAACTAAAGAAAAAAAATATAAACTGGACTTCATGAAAAATTAAAAATTTTGTGTACCAAAAGACACTATCAACAGAGTAAAAAGGTAACCCTCAGAATAGGAGAAAACATTTACAAATCATACACCTGATAAAGGATTAGTATCTAGAATATATAGAGAACCTCCAAAATTCAACAACAATAGAGCAAAAGACTTACATAGACATTTCTCCAAAAAAGATACACACATGATCAATAAGTACATAAAAAGATGCTCAACATCACTAATCATTAGGGAAATGCAAATCTAAACCATAATACCACCACCCATTAGAAGGGCTGCTATTTAAAAAAATAGAAAATAATTGCTATTTTAAAAAAACAGAAAATAAGCATTGGTGAGCACGTGGAGAAACTGGAACCTTTGTGCGCTGTTGGTGGGACTGTAAAACGGTACGGCCACTGTGGGAAACAGTATGGCAGTTCCTAAAAAATTTAAATGTAGAATTATCATATGATCTGTCAGTTCCACTTTTGTGTATACACACAACAGAACTGAAAGGAGGGCCTTAAAGAGATATCTGTATACTCATGGTTCATAGCAGCATTACTCACAAAAGCTAAAATGTGGAAGCAGTGCAAGTGTCCATCAGTGGATGAATTGATAAGTAAAATGTCTATACATACAACAGAATACTATTCAGCCTTAAAAAGGAAGGAAATTCTGGCACAAGCTACAACATGGATGAGTCTTGAAGACATTATGCTAAGTGAAGTAAGCCAGTCACCAAAAAGACAAATACTGTATGATTCCATTTTTACAAGGTACTTACTGTAGTCAAAATCACAGAGACAGAAAGGAGAATGGTGGTTTCCACGGGCTAAAGGAAAAGGAGAATGGGGAATCATTGTTTAATGGGTTGAGAGTTGCAGTTTTACAAGATGAAAAGAGTCCTGGAGATGGATGGTGGCGATGGTAGCACATTACTAATGTATGTAACACCTCTGAAATGAATACTTAAAAATGGTTACGATGATAAATTTTATGTGCTTGTATTTTACCATAATAGAAAACAAGAATTTGAAAACTTAAGATCCATCTTTCCCAAATTGTCACAGACACTTTCTTACACATCCTTCCATACCTGAACAGTAAATACAAGCAGATGGTGACAGTTTCCCATCGCATAAATGAGTTAAGCGAATTACAGTCTTAATGGTTATCTCTGTAGATTGCTAATCACATGTGTATCTCCAGAAATTAAAGTTTGAAACTCTGAATGTCATGCTCATATCAGCCATGGTCCCTGGAATTTCATGCATTCATCCATGTATTTGTCAAATATGTTTAGCACGCCTAGTATAAGCCAAGCATATCCTGTGAGAACAGCAGTGAACAATATACAGCAGCGCTGTCACAGACAGCTTCCCAGGGGCGAAGAGAGGTACTCAGTCTTTAAAGACAAACAAATATGTAAAGTTAGGTGGTAAGCGCTACTGAGAAAAAAATTTCCAAGTTAAAGAAATATAAAGTGGCTGAGAGTACTATTTGAGATAGAATGGTTGAGGACAACTTCTCTGGTATTTAGAGTGGTACACAAATATATCGGGGGAGGAGTGGCATGTGACAAAGAAGAACATTCCAGGTGAAAGAAATAGCAGTAAAACCCCAGAAACAAGAACAAGATTGTTATGCTCAAGGAGCAGCCAGGAATTCTGTGCGATTGATGTGGAGGGGAAGTGGCGGGAAATACCATCAGAAAGGCAGTAGGAGGCTGGGTCCTATGATTGAAGGGGCCATTGTGATGTCTAGGTTAAGGTGTGTGGTCACAAACACAGCACAAGCACACAACAAAGTTGTCTGTTTTTCTTCCACCATGTTCCCCAACGCAGGCCTGTTTTTCGCATCTGATAAGATGGACCTAGAGAATAGACTGTTGATATTATATGCAAAGAGTACAATGTAAAATTGGGTTAGGGGTGAAAATGAGGACATAATGAAGCAGGGAGTGAAAAATTATTAAGGTTAGTATATTGGAAATTCTGGTGAAGTTGAAGAATTATTGGATTTGTTCTTAACTAGTGTACCTTAGTTACATAAATATAGGAGATGGCTGTCAAAGAACAGAGAGCTTATAACTGAAGGGATCTCACAGCGATGTGAGAAGTGCAGAATTATAGCTTGGGAAAATCAAAGATACTTGAAATGGGAAAAAAACAACAATCATAAAGGGTAGTCTGAAGGGTTGAGAGTGGAAAGGGGGCCATGCAGCCCAAGACCTGGCAGGGCCACTGCAGAATGGGTCAAAATCACTATCAGATCTCTTCAACGGGAGGCCTTTTTCACTCTTAGCACCTGAACACTAGGCAGAGGGAAAGATCCATGATTTACCGTGGCTAATGATTGTCTCTGTAAGTAGAGAATTTGATATAGTTTTGAAATGGAGACAGCACAAAATATACAAGGGAACTGGTCACCTAAAAGGAAAAAACAAAGGTAGCACACTCAGGGTGCTGGAAAGAACTTGAAAATTGACCGTTCAGGGCAAATTCTGGCCACCATCGGCAAAGTCAATGACCTTCCCCATGTTGCAAGGAAGTGCTTCTGGTTGGTGCTCCACACATGACTGTTAGAGCTTTCAACTCGAGGTGTTTTTTCCTGTAACCCTTCTTAGCAGTGGTGATCCAACAGTGACTAATGAGACAACATAATAACGATAGTTTACATGTGTCATGCATCAAGTACTTGGCTAATTATTATTAATTAATATTCACTATTTTTTTATGATAGCCAAAGGAGGGTGGAGAGTATTGTCACCTGCCATTCTACAGATGGGGAAACTGAGGTTGAGAGATGTTAATGTAATTTGCCCTGTTCATGTAACTACCCAGATGCAGAAGTTGAACATGAAATCCAGCAATGTTTGACCCCAAAACCTGTGCTCTAAACCTCTGTTCTTTACTGTTGAACTCTTCATAAAATAAGGTAAAAGCAACTAAGAGTGCAAAAGAATCATAAAGCAAGAACTGGAGTGTTTATTGAGCAAAAATTTGTACTTCCTTTGTGCTCCATCAGAAAAAAGACAAGGTATCAAGTAGAAAAGATGGCCCCTAGGACCTGAAAAGCCAATTTGGTCCTTAAAAAACCTCTCCAAAATTAACAGTATTAAAAAAAAAATCAAAATGAACATTCTAATAGGATTATCTTATGAGGCAGTTTTGGCTGGCAGTGTAGGCGTGGCTCTCGTTTCTCCTCAGATACCAGGGACACGTACTCCATCATCAATAGCCACACAGGATATATGGCAAAAAGCTCTGGATGATTCATTAAATGCAAAGCTTTGGCAGCACATATGGGGAAGTGTTTATAAAGTAGTTTGGGAAACAAGACTGCAACAAATTCAGGTTAATACTCTTCCCAGAACCTCCTGGTCCCCATCCAGATAGGGCTATAGACAGATACTTCATTTTGGAAATGCTGAAGATGCGGAGCTGTTGTTCTTTGTTACCTCACTTTGGTTCTGATCTCCACTTAAACCAGTAAGCCTCATTCCTTTTTATCATCACTATGTCTTTGGGTGGGTAATTCTAGAACAGAGCACATTACCAACAAAACAATAATACATACTTTTTTTTTTTAAAGCTTTGCAATCAATATTTTGAACAGGGAATAAACAATGCCCATGCTCAGGCCATTAAGGAAACTGCCAGGACAGAATTACTGACTGAAGGGGTATTAGGTGGAGTTTAAATCACTGTTTTTATAAAGGCAGAGTCTGGACTCCTCACTAGCTCTTGACCGATGACATTTGCCAAAGAATCAACTTCACTTCGTGTTTTGCCTCCAATTTTTACTTCATGTTATATGGAAGGTTGTTATTATTTGAATTATACAAGCTACTCCGAGTTTGCCAGGAGCTCTTTGTCACCCTCTTTATAGAAGAACTAGCTGACTGTTGGTCAAATTTTAACAGGGGAAAAAGAGAGAGGAAAAAAAAAAACATTGCTCTCTCTCTAGGTCATTGGGGTAAAGAGAATTTGGGGACAATGATGACTCACTGGACCTAGCGCTAGCAGGCAGACCAGTTCTGCTGAGTTTTGAACCTCATTTAACTCCTCTCCATCAGCTCTCTGACCCAGGCGGCCCCAACAGAGTTCCAGCAAAATCTTGAGGAATGTCAGGTGAAGCCTCCTTTAGTCGGCAACCAGCAGGAGTGCTGGCACCAAGCCCACCAGCCTACCTTGGCATGGTCATGGGACCAAACATCACTCACACAGTTCTTGGAAGGGAGAGAAGTTTCTTCTCACCGCCGAAGGAGGTTGCCATGGTAAGTAGAGGGCATTTCTGGGGAAGCCGTTTGCCCCGCTGCCCTTCTAGAAATGGAGGCCACTCTGGCTTCAGGCTGATAAGGACTGTGGTAAGAAACCACCTGCCCTGCTGTCATGGGAGCTATGTGTGCACAGAAGGCTGCGTGTCCCTGGCACTATGTTGTGATATTCCATCACCTCCCTGGGCAGGAATCTGTCCCCGTGTGCCGTACAGCATCATGAACCGTGAGGAAGAGGCGGGTTGGAGATGAAGGAGGCATCAAGGGCATAGGATCTTGGAAAGGAAACTTCGAAACCACCACTACAACAATCCGTGTACTGAGTTCTTAGCTTGGGCCAAGCTTTATGCTGATTGCTTTGTATCAGTTATTAAACTGAAGCTTCACAATCACCCTAGAAGGTAGGCATTATGAGCCCCATTTGACAGCCCCATCAGTCACGTGTTAAAGTTAGCAAGCTTTTGAAAAACAGCTTGACTCAAATCTGGCTGATGAGATTGCTCCTCTGTTAACCAAAATTCTATTTGCTGGAGTTCTGCACAGACATCTCAGGATTTCCAGGAGCACAGTCCTGTGTGAGCCAGCTGGCCCCGGAGGCAGCCAACATTCTTTGGGCTGCACACCCGTGATGGGAAGCTGGAGGCCAGCCCTCCGCACAGCTGGCTTATGAACAAGCCTCTATTTTCCCCCTGGAACTCCTTCTGTCTGCAGGTTTATGACGCTCGGGCCTTTTGTTAAATCTGGCTGGACTGTAAATGAGAATAATACTTTGCACTTCTCCCAGGCCTGTTATCTGAAAGTTTTAAAGGACTTTACAAATTATGTCAACAAAGCCACTATCTCCCCGCAGTACAGATATTTAGACCATTTTGGAAATAAGTCATCAGCAGTGCAGCTTCGGTCATTTGTCTGAGGGTTTTCGTAATCACTTAATTAACACATGAAGTACTGATGGCCTTTACTGAGGGGGTTTATGGCAGAATGATTCATCTTTAGACATTGTACAAGCTTAAACAAAGCAACTTTTTGTTTTGTTTTGTTTTGTTTACCACGTCAAAATCTGTGGCTCTTCTGTGCTAGCATGCGAACTATAGCTACTTTTCACGCTGATTAAATAGCCTGCACTGGAGCAGGGAAGATATGCTATCGCCCAATGCCTACAACCTGGAAAGTTCTCCCCCATTATTAGCTTTACCTGAAAATGACTAGGTGCACATGGGTCAGGGACGTCTACATGAAACCTTCATATTCACCATCAGCTCCCAGAGTGTTAGGAAACAGACCCTGAAGCTGAAAGGCCTGGGTTTAAATCTCAGCTCTATCACTTACCATCTTTGTGTCTTGGACAAGTCAGCCAGCCTTTCTATGCCTCAGTTTCCCCGTCCATAAAGAGGGGTAATAAAACAGTGCTTACTTCTTAGGTTTGCTGGTGAGGATCAAATGAGTTATTGTATCAAAATTGCTTAGAACAGTAACTGGCACACAGCAAGCTCTGTGTAAGTGCTGGCTACTATTATAACAGTGCATTTTCACGTCATGAATCTGTACATGAAATAAACCGTATTGTAGCTTCAGTACTGTGCATTCCCTTTCCACAGGATTCCAAGAAAGTGTTTTATTTCCATGTGGATATTCTCATTTACGACTGAACCAGGAAGAAATTCATGTCCTAGAGTGAATAAATGCACACTCTTGTGTCTTCTGTATAGGTTATCTTTTCAAAATCAGAATGTGAATTTACCTTCTGGAGAAAACGTTGTGATTCTACATAGTTTAATATGCAGTTGAAATGAATTTACAAATATTCATTTGTTTACCTCATCCTTAGCTTGATAAATATATCTTTCCTCATTTCCCGTATGACTTTTTCCTATCAAGATACCTTTCTCAATTTTCCAGACATCTCTTCCCTGTTTTAACAGTGTGTTTTAAACCAAAATTTCATTTGTTTTGCTTCTTTTCTCAAAGTTCACCACTTCCTATTACCATCCACACTACATTTTCTCTTGAGTCATCACAACCTCATATTCAGTAATCTTTCCCTTTTCAAACTTCAATCCCCATTTCTGGCTTCACAGTCCTACTTCCTTTTCCTTTCCTTTTCCCTCTCCATATTGTCTGGCTCCTTTCCACCAGATTTCAGTCATAGTTTGTTTCTCTACCAGGGACTTTCTCCCCTGAGAACTTTGACATAAACCCCTAAAACTTTAATTTCTATTAGTGATCATTATACACATCCCCCCATTCCATAAGCCCTTAAAAAAAATCCTTCATCTTGACTTCCATTGGTTGTATAACACTCTGAGACCATCTGAGGGAAAACTGACATTTTAAGGACAATTCAACCAATAGCATAACTCCTCCACTTTCCTAAGTACAGCACTGGGAATACTCCCATTTGGGCCATATAAATCCCAGTCTTTAATGAGGAGTTTCCTTATTCATTTCAAATAGACTCAGACAAGTACAGTAAATTCCTCAGAATGAAATGTGACTGACAGATAAACAGTACCCAGGAGGATGAACAAAAAAACCCTCCAGCCTCCACATATTCGGGCCAACCTCCACAGCGTTTCTGAACGGTTCTAGAGCCATCAGTGGGTCAGCACAGTTAGCAGAGCAGAAGCCAGAGAGCCAGATGTTGCTGTTGGACACACATCAGCAACACCTCGTGCACACGGCCATGGGGCCACAGAGGGGAGACTAGATGGCAAAGAACTCTTACTCCTTTATGACAGTCATTCAAATGACAATCTAGAAAATATTGTGACGTTGGGCTTACTTTTTTCCTTGGAGAATCTGCATTAGACAATGATGAGAAGTAAAGAGATGTTAAATTATTGATAAAATGAGAAAGAGACTGAGCAGAAAGAGACCAACTTTCATTATGCAAGGAACATGCTTTTTGTTCCCGCCTAGCATGAAATACATCGTGTTCCACATTTGAGTTCAAAAGCGGTGCAGAGCCAGAGCAGCCCCAGTCTCTATTGGGAACATTTTCCTTGGCATCAGTCTGCACACTTTGGATTAAACACTCCTGAACTGACAAAGAACTTAGGTAATGTCTTTTTTGTAAGAACTTTACAAATATGTTGGCAATGAAGCTAATTGCACTTCGAAAGCTCCCTTCTAGTAATCACAAAACAATTGACATTATACACAACTGGAAAGAACACCTTCATGTTAAGGTTTACTCTACCCACTGTGAAGGCATGTGCATCCATTGAAACCATTTTCTGGTACTTAGAAATACCAACTAGCATTTTAGAACATTAATGAAGAAAGAGGATGTGTCTGACTCATTACACGAGGAGGTTTGTCTCAAAGAGGGACTGTGCTGTGAAATTAGGTGCTGGGGCAGCACCACCAGCAGTGAATCTCCCTTCCAGATGGCAGCAGTCTCTCTCCACCTTTCTCACTTGCCACCGCAACAGGTCTCTTCTCTCTTGTCATTTGGTGGAAAATCTCCATCGATGGTAGGAAGTGTCACTGAAAAGGAACAGTCCCCTCAGCACCATCTCTACCACCCTCATGATAACCACCACCATTATCACTCCCTGCAGCACCCTCACTGCATCTGTCTCCACCACCGGCACTACTGGGCCACGGCCCCACCACCACCACCACCACCCTACTACCGTTGTCCATCACCACCACCTCCTCACCACCAACACCAACGCCATCACTACTGCCACCATCAACCATACCACCATTGCCACCCCTCCACACCAGGTTTGTCACCACCCCCAACCATCACCACCAACTCTACCCTTCCCATCACCATCCCCACCAAACATTTTTCAGGATTTTTTTCCCTCCTTTTCATTTTATTTTGTAGGTTTGTAACATTTTTCTAGTGCCCAGGTCCAATTTTATTTTCTATAACAATCCATTCCAGCCAGAAATGACTATGACTCTGCTACCCTTAGCAGCTTTTTGTTAATGCTATGACAGTATAAGCTCTTAGATATCTCTTCTTCACAAATGTTTTTCTTTCATCATTCCTTCAGAGCGTAACGACTTTCTTACCCATAGTAAGTATCCTACAAGACAGTGATAAAAATGAAATGAGTAAAACAGAAAAAAAAAATCACCCTATGTTTCTCTTCCATTCTCCATTTGCTGTTAGAAAACCTAAGAACAATCAAATGGTGAGACACTGAACTGAACAATGGGAGGGAAACGAGGCTTGTGATTATACAAATACTAGGACTGCAGCCATCAAATAACCAAGGCTTGGTTGTATTTATTTATATAACTTCTATCTCTTTCCCCTATTACTAAATTTTGAGGATCTCTAGCTGAAAAAAATCTGAAAAATGACATCCAACCTCCCCCCCCAAAAAAGACACAGCTAATAGATGGGACAGTGGGAGTAGTGCAAACTGACAGCAACAAATTCTTGTTCAGGTTTTAGTCACTTGCCCCAGCAGAGACTTCTGGGGCAGGACAAAAATAGAATTATAATACTTCACGTTTACTCATATAGCATGTAACAGAAGACTCTGAGACAAATTAAAAGGTTATTAGGAAAGTTACAGAGTTATTTTTCCCAGGGAACCCCTGGCTTTATCTACCTACCTATCTATCTATCTATCTGTCTGTCTATCTCCATAAAACCTTTTCTTTGCCCGCAGCTTTCATGAAAGTGGAAAGCATTTGATGACTTCTGAAGTCCCATGCTACTCTGCTGCAACTGTAGGATTTTTCTGTCATTTGTGGACAGGATCTGTTTTTACAAATCCCTTGAAAAATGAATCACAATTCTAAATGCAGAAAAGAAACATTCCTGAAAGTACTTTATCTCAGCCATGGCCTCAAGGCTGACCTTGTGAAGTTTGTGACATCTAATGGGATTACGGGGGCAAGATGGAGAGAGACTGTCAGCATCCTTCACATGAGAGACAGCAGTAATTCTAAAAATGCTTTGTCTTGTTGCAACCACTGTCATCAGAGAGGCTCACGTTTTCCTCGAAGCAGCAACATCTCTGCGGACATGAATCATGCCAGAGAGCAGGAGCAGAAGGCAGAAAGAGTTTATACGTCACAGCCTGAATAGTTAATCACCAAGGACATATAGTTTGATGGTCGCCTGGTTTCAGGATTAAGGAGGAGGTTATTTGTTCCACTGCCAACTCTTTCCTAATAAACTTCTCCAACTGGGGTTCATCTAATCATTATCTGTTCAAACTGTTAAGATTAATTTCTTAGCCTATGCAATCAGAAAAGAAGCCCCGCAATGTGATTCTTGGTTAATGCTGTGCCAGAAGCATCAGGATCTAATGAATGGAGTCCTGGCCTGAAAGCCAAACTGATCGGATTCTTTTTCCAAGTCCATCCCTGACTGACTCAACCACCATTCTTGATGAAACAGGCTCAGCAGTGAGTGCCTCAGATCCTCGAATAAGTAATTAAACTGCTCTGACTTGAAATTCCTTATCTCTAAAATGAAGGGATTTCTTACCTTATCTTGAAGCTATAGTCTCCCCACAGACCAATCCACCCTGGTCGGGAGAAAGAAATCTGTGAGTTAAACCCCCCTGTCCCTGCCACTGTATAGAGAAGGTGTAACCTCCCTTTGCCTTGACCTGCTTTTCTTTTATTCAGCAAATATCTATTAAGTTTCTACAGTGTGCCTGGCATTGTGCTAAGTACCAGGTATACAGTGGTGATCAAGCACAGATATATTTATTTGCTTGTGAAACCTATAATCTAGTGTGAGAGGAGCCATATAATAATAAAATAACCACACAAATAAATGTATTGGTATGACTTCGATAAATACAAGGAAGAAGGAAAACAAGAAGCCAAGTGGAATACCCCTCCCGCCTCCCATGTACCCAGGCCAGATGTGACAGCGGGGCTGGTTGAGATGGAAAGGAATGGGAGAAAGAGGAAAGAATGGGAGGAGCTCACCATGGCTCGGGGTGGGGGGTGGGGTCTATGGCAATCAAATCACAGTCAGTGCTGTGCCGCCCTCGATAAACATTCAGAGGCACAAAAGCTAAATTACAGCATCACAGGAACAAGAGAATCCATGTTCACGCATAGTGAGGTGCAAAGTGCAGTCTGGTTAGCAGATCTGTCAGCAAAGAGGTGGCCACTGTGCCACCAAGCACCAAGTAGCATCACCTAACCACAAAATGTTGTCTCTGAGTGTCTAACGTGCCACTAGGTAGGACTAAAGCCCTAAGAATCTAGAACCAATGGCAAGCTGAGTTGGAACACCAAGGTTAGCTGCTGTCTGTCCTGTCCCATGTGATGTGTGGTGTAAGGACACATTAAAATAGCATTGCCTTTCCTAGAAGGAACTTTATTCAGAATCTCACTGCTAGCTTTTCTCAGTAGTTTCATACTATCCGAGATGGTAAGAGAGATTATTTTTATAAGAGATCATGGTTTTTCTACTTTATCGATAACTCATGAAACATACAACAAATAGTCATTGAGCTGAAAAGCAGAAGCCAGAGTCCATTAAGCCATCAATCTGTTTGCCCCTCTGTCAGCTGGCAGATGCCAACGTACCTGGGGACATGACCATTGGCTTCAGATCACGGATAACCCTGAAAATTGGTTCCCCAACCTTTGTAAAACTTTTATTGGGTTCATATTCCCACATGTATTATTTTGTCTGGACTTTACTCATCAACTTCCCTGTTCTCTCCCCTCTCTTCTACCCTCCAAAAGGCCCCTAACTTGTCCATCAATTCATAAAAGGCCAGGATGCAGAAGAGAACACCAAGCGCCTTTTCTGCTCTCATTCCTGAGGATCTGAAGCAACATCGTATCAGGAGCAAAAAGCTGTGTCCACCACCACAGTGCCCACTGCATTGCTTCTGACTCCACTCTCTTCATTCTCTCCCCATTTAATGTCTGGCTTGATGCCTTTCCAGTCCCAGCTCCCTCCACACACACTTTAGCCCACCTCTTTTTGGCATGATTTTAGCTGCAGCTGCCAAATCTAACTCTGCTGCCCCTCGCCGAAGGCTGCCCGTGCTTCCCCAGTGCCCGCCTGCAGCTGCCCCCCTGCCGCCCTGCCCCTGCAGTCTCTCTCCCGCGGACCCCCTTCACCTCCTTTACCGGATGCCAGGGTATCAGTTCACAGTAGTTCAACATTGTTACACTTTTCAAAGATTTAAAAGGTGTTTCTACTCTCTTGCTCAGACATTTTCTGCTTTTTAAATAGTTATGCTGTTTACGGAAAAAAGATATTAATGAAACATCAAAACAACTTAAGACTATGCACAGCAGAAGTTTAAACATAAGCCAAAATCATTCCACTCAGGGTTTCACATATTAATGAACATTCTTCAGACATTCTCTCTCTTAAATGCTCGCATGATTTATACCAACAATTTTACTTGAATGGGAGCAAGCAGAACAGGGTGATTAGTAAACTGCATGCTTCATGTCTGCATGCCAGTAAACCAAGTTCTACAGCCACCTGATAAACGACTGCAGAGAACTTCTCATCTGTGTGTGTGTGTGTGTGTGTGTGTGTGTGTGTGTGTGTGCGCGCGCGCGTGCGCACGCACATGCGTGGGCCAGGAGGTAGGGCAGTGGGCTTTCGAATTACTGAAGGCAATTTGGTTTGTTTGGGAATCTTCAATGTAGCCATCCAGGAAATTGCGGAGGTTAGGGCTGCTGCCTGGCAAACCATTATGGGTTCCCTTTTCTTCAGTAACTCCTTTGTATTCTAAAGCTGTGCATTGGCTTGTCTGGCTTCCCATTGAAATGGAGCCTGTGGAAGGCAGAATTATGGCCCCACAAAGATGTCCATACCGTAATCCCCAGATCTGTGATCATGGCAAAAGGGACTTTGCAGATATGATTAAGGCAGGGATATTGAGATGTCCCCACTCAAGAGGTCCCCACTTCATATGCTGGATTATTTCTGTGGGGAAACTGTAATCACGAAATTGCTTAGAAGGGAGATATAATGGAAGGTGATACAATGGAGAAGGAGATGTAATGACAGAAGCAAAGGTCAGAGAGAGAGAGAGAAGTTTGGAGATGCTGCCAGGGACCATAAACAAAGAAATGCAAGCAGAAGCTGGAAAAGACAAGGAAACGGTTTCTTCCCTAGAATCTCCAGAGAAAAACCATTCTGCCGGTACCTTGATCCTCAGAAATATAAGATAATACATTTGTGTTGTTTTAAGCCACTTAGTTTCTGTTAGTTCCTATCGTCTCAGCAGCAATAGGAACCTAATGCAGAGCCAACCTCCAATGTCCAGTTTCCCCGGTTAATACTCCCCTAAGAGAGTCAGTGAAACCATTATCGCCTATTCTCTTTCCCAAATGAAAAGAATCTGATCCTGAACCTGAAATTCTTCCTCACAAATAGTCCCTTGGAGTTCTACAGATCATTAACCTAAGAGTAATCTTCACTTAGGGAAAATGTTCTCTCCAAGAGGTCCATGAGGAAGGAAGAGAGGACCAGCCTCTCCAGTATATCGGATGAAGTCACCAGGTCAGCCTAGGACAGACGTCCTGTCCCAGCAATACTCACGTGGTGGTGTCGCTGGGGCTTCAGGTCTGCCTGACTGCTTCCTTCCCCATGGACCGTAGGAAAAACGACTATGTTTGACATATTAGTTCTCGTCAATCTTCAAAATCCTGGTACAAATGCAAAACTTCTCAGTGTTGGGCTTCACGGGTTGTTTTTGTTTGTTTGTTTGTTTGGATAGGGGAGAGTAAGAGTCAAAGTTTCAAACATTTGAAAGAGTAAGAGGAACTGGCAATACTGGGGCAAGCACTGGAGTACCTCCACTATAACTGTTGCCTGTGTAATCCATTCCCTAAATGTAAGAAGACGAGGCCCTGGGAGGAGACCTGCGTCTACTGCACAGATGAGGACCACAATGAGCCCCTGTATTCTATCAGCGTCCAGGTTCTTTGGTTGCAAGCAACTGATACAGATGCTGGCTAACTTAAGAAAACAGAAATTTTATTGCAACGGTAGGAATTAGCTCTTGAAATCCACGAGGAGTTGAAGATCAAGGCCCGGAAAGGTCAGCGACCCCTACTCTGGAGACCTAAGCCGCAGGGACTAAAAGAGTCATTCAGGCACCACCCTTGGGAGGGAAAAGCTGCAAGATTTCAAGTCTTGTGGAAGAGTCATGTGTCCAGCCTTTAGAAAGATGGGGAGGCGAGATTGATTGACAGTCCCCAAAACAGGACTCCCAAGGGGAGCTCAGTGACCCTGTGAGGCTGGTTGGTTCTGTTTTTTGTTGCTGTTGCTGCTGCTCTCGTTTTTAATTGAAGTCTAGTCGATCTACAATGTTGTACAGCACAGTGATTCATTTGTGCAAATACAAATTTATATATTCCTTTTTATATTCTTTTTCACTATAGGCCATTACAAGGTATTGAGTATAGCTCCCTGTGCTGTACGATAGGACCTTGTTGTTTATCTATTTTATACACAGTAGTTAATATCTTGGTTGGTTCTGCTATTGCCACCATCTTACTTAGGAGGAAACTGAGTTCTTGAGAAGTGAAGTACTTTGACCCAGGTAATAGAGCTGGTAAATAGCCACAGCAAGATTTCAGCAAATGCAGTCTGGTCCTAGAGACCACTGTTTAACCCCTATACCATGGTGCCTCTCTGCATTTCCCAAGAAAACTTAGGGTACTGTCAGAAGAATGTAGAATGGCTATGGTTGGCAAAAACCACAGTGGGAGCCTAACTACTATTAGCATGTATTGTACATTAATTTACTATCTGTCATAAAGTAAAGTAAAATACAACAACCACAGAATGTATCTGTGAGAAAGACACCGAGTAAAGACATGAGGATACTGGAGAAATCATGGGAAGCTTCCTGGAGTAGGAGGCTTTAGCGATCAGATGTTAGAGTTTGTAACAAGTACCAGCAGGCAGATGGCAGGGAGAAAAATACAGCAATCTTTACTTCTAGTTTATCTGGAGGGCTTTTCTAGTAAAAGAGATCTAATTAAAGAGATTATAACTTTCATAGTTTTTTAAAAAGTCAGTTGGAAAGGAACTGAAAATGAATGTTTGATAGCATTTTGAGTGTGAGTATAGAGTCTAAAGAGATCCCAAATCTGAGCATTTTGATAGGAAAAGAAGATGATGAAGGGGAAGAAGACAGCGTATAAAAGGTACCTTTTAAGATATAACTTTTTTAAAGCAGTGAAATAGGTTAGGATATAGAGGAGAGGGTTAAAATATTTCCCTTTATAAGAGATGGAACTGAATTTTCTGATTTTTCAATGGTTTGAAAAATCAAAGACGCTACAAAAAAAAACCTCCTACAGAAATCATGTCCCTTTGTCTCTTTTGGGGGTTTCAGTCTAAAATCTTAGCCAGAGTGCATGCAAAAGACACTCATCCCAGTCCTCCAAGGCCAGTGTCTGTCTCAAGGGGTAGGTGCCCAGACAGCACCAACTGTCAAATGTTTTTGAAGAAAGCTCCCTGGTGGGTATTAAACATAGAGAAGGGGGGTTGAAACAATGGTAGAGATGCTTTTCATGAAGAAATACTGATTTATGGACAGGAGGCAAAGGGTTGAAATGAATGGATGTTTCTCTGGGTGACAGTTGTTTTCAAGGACAAGTACTAGAACTCACTTCATTTAATGTTCATGGATTGCTTACAAGAGGAATTTCCTAGGATAATCTCCTAAATTGTGAACCCCACCTACATTTTATAAATAGCTAGTAGTGAGACTAATGAGTTAAAACTAAAGACAGCCTTAGGAATTTAGGTGAGTCAAGCAAGATATATTCTCTTATCAATCACAACCCAGAAAAGAAACCACTGTGGAAATACCCTGAGAACACACACTGAACATGCAGACTGGAAGGTCAGCTGTGTAGGCTACATAATCAAAAATAGGAGAGAGAGGGCAACCCCTCCAAGAAAACTAAAACATTTAGAATGGGTAGAGCTGAGAAAGCAGAAGCTGAGGGGAAAAAAAGAAATCAAACATCAAAATTTGTAGATACTGACAGGCATATGTAGAATACATAAACCAGATCATACTGTATAGCACAGGGAAATATATACAAGATCTTGTGGTAGCTCACAGAGGAAAAAGAATGTGACAATGAATATGTGTATGTTCATGTATAACTGAAAAATTGTGCTCTACACTGGAATTTGACACAACATTGTAAACTGACTATAACTCAATAAAAAAAATGTTTAAAAAATCTACAAAATTGCCTACAGAACTAATGACACAGAATTGTTTACTACACAATTACTAAAAGAGGGAGGCATTTGGGGGCATGAATGAGATCAATATAGAACGAATTCTTAAAGTTTTTCTTTCTATAGCTTTAACAGGTATATGAAATGCCCACTACTAAGGAGTCTCTTGAAGACAAAGAGTGGTCTTACTCCTTGCTGTGTACTCACTTCCCACTACAGAATCTAGAAGTAGTAGATGCTCATTAAACACTTCTTAGGTGGATAGATAAGTGGGTAAATAAAATAACTACGAGTGCTCATTATTTTGAGTTCCAAGTTTCTTTAAAACTTTGCACGTGAGAGAAATTTCATAGATGAGAAGATAAGCCACTTGAAGATGGTGACAAATAAAAATACCATACGGTCTCTTCTCAGGGCGAGCTTCTCACTTTCCCAATACAATCTACTTCCTATATCCCCAGGCATTCATACTTGAACCTCTGATTTCTAAAATGAATATTGAGCAATGTAGTCCATTAAGCCATGTTTAGTGGCCATTATAGTGTTCACGGACAGAGACTGGACTTTCTTTTTTTAAATTTTTAATATATGTATTTTTACTGTAGTATAGTCAGTTTGCAATGTGTCCATTTCTGGTGTATAGCACAGTGCTTCAGTCATATATGAACATACATATACTCATTTTCATATTCTTTTTCACCATAAGTTACTACAAGATATTGAATATAGCTCCCTGTGCTATGCAGCATGAACTTCTTGTTTGGACTTTCTTTAACTCCTAGGATTTTCGTGACAGAGACCATCTGGTTTGCAAAGCCTAAGATACTTACTGTCTGGCCATTTCCAAAAAAATTTTGCCAACCTCTTTTGTAATTACTTAACTCTGCCATCGTAATGTGAAAGCAGACAGAGAGAACACACAGATGGATTGGTACAGTGGGATCTGATGTTGTGGAGCTCAGACATGGAAGAAAGGTCCCTGACTCTGCTTCAGGAGTTCAAGGAAGGCTGCATGCAGTAATGTTATGTACACTGAGTCTGGAAGGAAAAGCAGGAGCTAGCAAAGCAGAGCAGGAGGGGAGGGCATTCCAGCAGGGGCAACAGTGCAGAAACAGAGGTGAGAGAAGACCACGGCCGTCAGCAACTTCAAGCCATGTGGTGTGGCTGGAACATTTGTTGCACGTGGAGAGTGTTAACAGACGGGGCTGGAAAGATTAGCTCCATTCAGTCAGGGTGTGTCTGCTCTGTCCACCACTTCCCCGGCGCCTGGCACAGAGCCTGTCAGGTAGCAGAGGCTCCATAAACGTTAGATCACCGGGAGTTGAAGATAGGCAGGGTCTAGATCATGAAGTAAATCAGCTTTTAGTTTTTTTAAGGACAAGAAAAAGGGAAAGCTAAGAATGACACGTCACCGAAACATCAGGACACAGCCACTTATGACCTGTGACCATGAGCAGTTGCCTTAACCTGTCTGGGTCTCCACATGTCCATTTTCTTGAACATAAAGCTGCCATGGTGATGCTGACCTCAGGATTAAAGGTGGTCGGGTACACTGCCTGGTACGAGGCCGGGCGCTGGAGGCAGCGATCCCTGGGAGCCTGTGTTGCTGCTGAGTTTGGCAGCGTCTCTGTGTTTGATACTTTATCTCATCTGGCAGGGAAAGCTGAAACAGAGCTGAAGCCCGTGATGGTGAAAGCAGCGAGCTAAGATCCTGTTCTGGCTTCGGCTGGGATTGTTTGTTCAGTCCTAACAGCTAGCGTGAGTCCTCCTCTGGGACCCTGAGAAATCACCAGCCACACGGTAACCAAAAGGCAGGCGGAAACCTGAGCAGCCGGGAGGGAGGCAGAGGCAGCCTTTGTGGAGAAAACATTTGTTCCCCTTAAAGAAATAGGATGTTTGAAAAGAAAACACGCAACACTGGAGACACAGACTCCAGAACATTCATTTCAGTTACCACTCCCTCCAGATGGGCTCGAGGATCAAGCCAGCTACATGATATATCCCTTTGCCAGGAACAAAACTCACCGCAGAGAATGCTGTGTTCTCGGACAAAATAATTTCTGTGTTCCATTGAACTGAAGTTGTTTCCAGTCGCCATATTCCAGGAAGCAAGCAACCACCTTAGTTCCTTAAGTTCATGATGCAGCTAGATGTCATGAAATCCATAATCAGTTCATGGGTTGGGTGCTTTTCACTATGCCTAAAGAACGGCCCTGGAGCTTTTCCAGGCTTTAGAAACACAGCAAATGAGCTGAATGCACTCCTTTTATACTTTTTTAACTGGTCTGGACTGGAATTGGGGAAACTGTCTTAGCAGGGGAATAATCCACATCCAAATTTAACTCGATGGGCCTCACTCTGTAGGGAGCCTAGAATAACACAGCCCGAAGAGGAGACAAACAACAATGGGGGCAAAGGCAAAATCCCAAATACCAGGTTCTTAGAGCCACAGAAGATTTCCTGGGTCATCTTGTCCACTTTCCCGGACAGCTTTTTCTCTGGAAAGCAACTTTTCTTGAACAATCTGCTCAAGTTCTGATGACCACTTTGCCCCCAAACTCAGCGAGCATTTCCTTCCCACACTGCTTGCTTTATCAACATCGGTAACATTTAACCCAATGAACCAGCTTCCTATGTAGAATAGAATTCTAGAATAGGAGTTGGCTTTATCAAGTCCCATTGCAGGTACTGAATGATAATATCCTGTATTTATCTTATTTTTCTGTATAAACCAGTTCTTACAAATTTTTGGTGTCTCACTCCAATGCCCCAAATGCTTATTTACCTTGCATCATTATTTAAACTTTTCATCAATAATTTAAAAAAATTGGGTACTCAGGTGTTTAGTAAATATTTAATGTTTTTAAAATATAAATCTGTGTACCTATAGATCTTTGTATTTATAAAATATTTATATATTTAAAAGTTCACAGCCTATATATCTTTCCCTTTCTTTTTTTTTTTTTTTATACTTGCATGAGATTAAGAGCTTCATAGACCTTTGGCATTTAAATTATTTTTGCCCCCTTTTTTGAGCATCTTCTCTAGCTATACTGCGGTCAGCTATGTGCAATTACAAATCAGAAAGAAATTCCACAACACTGAAGAAGGGTTCCCAATACAATGTCCCAGAATAGAGCAACAAGAGGAAAACATAACAATGATTTGCTTATACCATTCATAAGTTAAATATGCTTGGTAATAAGTTGGCTCCACAGAAGCCAGAATATCTGCACAAGTTTTTTTGAGTGCTCGGAGTGTGAAGCATGAATGACTCTGGCCCAGTGCCTTCTCCACAGCCTTTTACTTTTATTTATGAATCATTTTTCCCTGGTTTGGTCTCATTATAAAGATTGTTCCCATTTGAGAGACAGTATAATATTATGGTCAAACACACAGACTCTAGAACCAGACTGGGTTCTAATTCCTGCTCAGTGCCTCACTAGCTGTGTGTCCCCAGGAAAGTCTTCAACCTCTCTGGGGCACAGCTACACCATTTGTAAGGAGAGAGCAGTAGTTAGAATTACCTCCTATTCATAAAACCCCTTAAGAATTTCATGGTCCATAGGAAGTGTTCACTGAATGTGAAGTAGGATTTACCTTCCCTCCGTCTTGTCTGTTACCTCTTTTTCCATGAAATCTTTCTTCCTCACGCTTGCGAGAATGTACCTAAGAATCTCAGTATTATTACAGCCTATAGGTCAACACTTAAAGGGCCACTGCCCCAGTGTTTTGTGATGATTTGGAAACTAGCATGATCACAACCAGGTGAAGCTGCCCTCGAGTCACCCTGGCCATGGGACAGTAACTAGAGAGAGGACATCACAGAATAACGTCAGCGTTTGCTCCGTGAGGTCACTGAGGATGGTCGAGGTGAAAATACAACACCAAAATTTTTTGCAGGATTACATTTTACTGCACTTAATTTGCTTGCTCGCTCTCTCTCATACATACACGCACACACACTCCACGCTAAGACAAATATGTGAACACTCTTACCTCAACAACTGAAATAATTGATTCTGCATTCATTTTAATTCGGCAGTCAGTCAATAAATAGATGAGAAGCCTGTCCGGGTGAGGGACGGTATCACCTCGTCAGTTCACAGACACAGGCTCTGACAGTGCTTACAGACTCCTCCCCACATGCCTCCGCATTGTCTAGAATTTTCACTACACAGACAGGCCGTAATTCAGGCATTGCTAGAGGTCACTGTCTCAGTTGGCGCAGCACGGATGAACTTACCCTATGAGAAGTATTAACACACACACAAATATAGGATTTTGCATATGAAGCACAGCTTTCAGTTTTTAGCATAAAATTCTAAAATGCTCACAAGATGGGAACATCCCTTACTCTGTCTGTTTCTGTGTTATTCGCTCAGATGAATTTCTTTCCGGTTCTTGGTGACTACTTCAAGTTTGGTATGACTCTTGGTGTGCGATGTCTCTGTGTGTGTCCCTCTTTCCTTCTCTCACTCTGTGACCCTATTTTCCCCAGTCATTTTCTTTACTATTATCTGTTCATCCATTACTTTCCAGTTTTAATGTAATCTTGGTCACTTTTTACCTTATTTTCCTAAATAATCATTGTATGAAACCATAATTTTATATTATTTCTTTAAAATGTTGAATTGATATATATTTCTTAATGGGACGCTTCTGCCTAAAAAACCCCCTCTGATTTAGTTTAGTTTTTAAAACTAAAGTTGAATTTCTACTTAAAGGACACCAATAATTATTTTTTTCTCTCAGACTCAGAGGCCATAAGAGTCCCTTAGGATATGTTAGTATCCTTTTAAAAATCTGTATTTAATTAAATAACTAATGTGTGACAGCATGTTTTGGACATCCTTCTCTCATATTTTTAAATGAATTTTTATTATTACAAAGTATAGATAAACCATATTTATGTAATTATTTCCCCATTGATAAATGTTTAGTTCTTTCCATTTTTTAATCTGTGAACAAAAGGGCCTCAGTAACTATCCTTATACACATAACATCCTTGTTTAAATATGAAAGTTTCTTTGTAAGACAGATCTAACAAGCAACACTTCTTATTTAAGGGGTATTTGCATTTTCAATATTAGAGTGAGAAGTCCATCTTTCTAAGATGGACTTGGTTACATAAATATTAAAATGCCCAAAGTGGAAAAGGCCTTAAAATATTTTAAAGAAGTAGATCTTTCTTCCTACTTAGTAAGAGTTTTATCAGAAATGGGCATTAGATTTTATTAATTTTCTTTCCCTCACCGCGTGGGGAAAGACCTTTTTTTTTTATTAACCATGATTATGATCAGTTATATTAATTATGTCCTATTTGTTAGTAATTAATTGTTGTTGGATGTTATTTGCTATGTTTTACTTAGGATGTTCACACAGATATTCATAAAAGAATTGAGTCTTTAATTTCCCTTTTTTATGTCCCTTTGGTCAGGTTTTACTATCATTGAAATGCTGACTTTCTTCATCAGAATTGAGAGCTCTCTGTGTTTCAGAATAGGTTAAGTAAGATTGGAGTTGTCCATTCCACAGTGCACTCACCTATTAACATTTTGTTCTGATGCTTTGGAGGAAAGGATTGCACTCTAAAAACATTCTCCTTTTCATTAAATATTTCTCCCTTTTATGGAGGTTGATCTTGGTTTCTTGGAAAATCAAACATTTCTTCCAGGTTTTCAATTTTTTTTTGCATAGAGTTAAATAAAGTATTTACTAAATCTTAGCACTATTTTCTCTATTTTTTTTACCTGGGTTATAATTTTTTTTAATTTTATACAATTTTTAGAGGTTACTTTCCATTTACAGGTATTTCCATTTACATTTTGCAGCTACATCCCCGTGCTGTACAATGCATCCTTGAGCCTGTCCCCCCACACTATTTTCTCTATTGTTTCCCCAGTTTATCTTCTAATTTTATGTGTGATTTCTTCCTTTTCTTCTTGACTAGATTCACTATTATCTGTCTTACATATTCATTTTTGTTTTGTCTATTTATTTCTAATTTTGTATTTTTGTCAACTATTTAATGCTTTATTAATGTTTGCAAATTTTTTCTTTACAAATTAACAGAGTTAGAAAAGTTAGAATCATTTCTGAATCTGTTCATTTTTCCTTGGGCATTATACTATGTAGTGTCTTTTGCTTTAAAGATGTTGTGAAATTCTGTTCTTAATTTAATAAAATTCAAAATGGTTTAAAGCAGACGACTTTTGATATTGTATTATTTATCTATGATTTTATTACATTAAGGGAAGAGAATATATTTGAATGTATTATATACCACACTACTCTTTTAGAATATGTTGGTTATCTTTTGAAGTTTAATATAATGGTTACAAATACTTCATGGGTATTGCCATCAAAGGGGTGTGTGTGTGTGTGTGTGTGTGTGTGTGTGTGTGCGTGTGCATGCATACAAATGAACTTATTTACAAAAATGACTCACAGACACAGAAAACAAATTTATGGTTACCAAAGGGGAAAGAAGGGAGAGGGATAAATTAGGAGTTTGGGATTAATGTACTTCATATGCCACTCCAGATACATACCATTATATATAAAATAGATAAACAACAAGGGTTTACTATATAGCACAGGGAACTATATTTGATATCTTGTAATAACACATACAAGAAAAAAATCTGAAAAATTATATACATATTTATTTATGTATATATATATGTATTTTGCTATCCACCTGAAAATTACACAATGTTGTAAATCAATTATAGTTCAATAATAAATAAATAAACACTTTTTCCTTCATGACAGTCAAATAGATAAATGAATAATAAAAATTGTGTGTTTAATATCTGAACTCTAAAGTTTTCTCATCTGTCTTTTCTTCTCCCACATGCCTAATTTGGACTTCTCATTAGCAGGACTTAATCTCGTCTGTCCATTTTTATTGCTATATTTTACATTCCATCTCTAAATGACCAATAATTTTTACCTAAAAATCTTCATATATACAGTATATTTTAGACTGGTTATATAATTTCTGAATGTTTCTATATACTCTACAACTTTTTCAAAAGATTAATACAATTTAATGTGTGCACAGTTTTTCTCACACTTCATGTTTCCTTGTAATTTACTAAATATTAGACATCCAGTCTCATGAGAACACTTTTCTTTTTGATTGAGGTATACATATACATGGTTAAACTCACAGTTGTGACGTATGCATCCATGTATATATCCATGTAACCAACATGCCAATTGAGATACAGATTTTCACGCCTCTAGAAAGTTCCCTTGTGCCCCATCTTTTCCTTACCAGAAGCAATCACTATTCTGATCTCTAACCCCATAGATTCATTTTTGCATGTTCTTGAAATTGATACAATTGGAATCACATTGTATGTACACTTTTGGGTTTGGTTTCTTTAACTCAAAATGTTTTTGAGAACAGCTGATACCGTTGCGTTTACTTATCAGTAGTGAATTTCTCTTTGTTGCTGAGTAGTACTCAAGCATGTGAATATATCATAATTTATCCTTCCAGTTACCTATTAATGGAGATTTGGGTTGCTATGGCGTTCAGATTAGATTTTATTGCTCTTGAGTAATATTTTAAGAAAATATCTTAAGTGTGTAGGTTTTCTTGTTTTCGTCTTTTGATAATTGCATGAAAATTTGATTTTAAAAAGTGATAGTCTCCAGGAATTTTCCTTATTGTTTCATCTTATCTGAACAATTAGAGTCATATGAAATAAACATAATTTAAGTAAGCACTAAGGGCTTTAGAACTTGGAATTTCTAAATGCAATAAAAATTGTTAGTTAAGAATAATTGAACAAAAATTGCAGAATTAACTACATACAGGTATTGACTGGGCTGTTTTTCAACCTTACTGAGATATAACTTAAATTCAACAAAATGCACTGATTTGAAGGCACAGTTTAGTGGATTTTGGTTAACTGTTTACAGGTATGTAACTATCACCCAAATCAAGATATAAAATAGATCCCACACCCTAAAAAGTCTCCTTTTGTCCCTCTGCAGTCAGCTTCATTCTGTGACCCCTAGCCCCAGACATCTGCTTATATGCCTTTTGTAACTGTAGTTCAGCTTTGTCATAGAAATAGAAGCATGTAGTATGTAGGTATATTGCCTTTGTTACTGTTCATTAGCATGATTTTTTTACAACTTTTTGTGGCTTATTTTACACATTACAAAATTCACCCATTTCAAGTGTCCAACTCAATGGTTTTTAAATTTCTGAGTTGTGCAACCTATCACTGTAAGTCAGGTGTAGAATATTTTCATCACCCAGTAAGATCCTTTGTGCTCACTGTCTGTTCATCCCGTTCCCACTTTCTGCCCCACGCAATAACTAATCCACTTCCTGCCCCTGTAGATTTCTCTCTTGTGGACGTTTCACATAAACTGAATCACACAATATATAGTCTCTTGTGTCTATCTCTTAGCATACTGTTTTTTAGATTCATCCATGCTGTTGAGTATACCAATATCTTGCTTCCTTTTATCACTCATTTTTCACTCATTTTATAAAAATGTACAAGAATTACTTAATTTGCTTATTCATTCATCTTTTGATAGACACTTGGGTTATTCCAGTTTGGGGCTATTAAGAATGATGCTTTTATAAATACTTTGAAGCTGTTGTGTGAGAAATAAGTTTTCATTTATTTGGAGTAAATACCTAGTTGTGAGATTGCTGGGCCATTTGGCAAGTATTTGTATAACTCATAATACTCTGTTCTACTGGTTTCAAAAGTAGCTATGCAGCTTTGCGCTCCTCAAGCAATGTGGATCCCGTTGCCCCATACCTTCAACAGCATTTAGTATTCCTTTTTTAAACTTTAGTCACATCAATGGCTGTACCATGGGATCTATATAGATACAAATATATACGTCTGTGTCAATACAATCTCTATCATAATCCTAGATGGCTTTTTAAAGAAACTAGTAAGCTGATTATAAAATGTATACAAAAAGGCAAAGTGACTAGAAAATCTAAAACAATCTTGAAAAGAAGGACAACGTTGAAGGATTTACAGTATCTGATTTCAAGACTTACTATATGGACTCACCACAAGACAGTGTGGTACTGGTATAAGGATAGACATAGATTAATAGACAGAAAAGAGAGCCAGAAATAGCCTCACACATTAATGGTTGTTGATTTTCAACATCAAAGACATTTGAATATTCATGTATTCATTCAACAAATACTTACTGGGCACCTCCTATAAGCCAGGCACTGTAATAGCCACTGACAATCTGACCATTCATAGAGCACTCAAAAATCTTTGTCCTTGTGTAGCTTATATTCTGGTTGTGGGAGAAAAAAATTTAAAAAAATAAGGAAAATAAATAATATGTTATAGAACTGTTAAGTTCTTGGGAAAAATAAAAGCAGGAAAGGGAGATCAGGAGTGATAGGGATCTGTTTGAAACATTGTGGCCTGGGTAGTGAGCCACCTACGGAACTTTCTAGGGAGAGGAAGCAGCATATGAAGATTCACTGAGGCAGGGCTTGAAGGAGTGAGCCCAGCAAGAGCGAGCAGAGGGCAGAGTCGGAGCCTTGGCTGAGGGAGACAGCTGGGGCCAGATCACATAGGCTCTTGTGGCAACTGTAAGGAATTTAGCTTTGACTGCCTGAGGTAGGAAGCTGTTGAAGGGCTTCTAGTGGAGAGTTGATATCAGATGATTAAATGTTTTCAAAGAATTACTGTGGTTGATACAGTGAGAATGGAAGTCCAAGACAGAGGCAGGGCAAGGAAGAAGTAAGAAGTGTGACCTCATTGACAGAGGCAGAGAACTAGGGATCCGAAATTCAGACTCATTGTCCAAAGAATCCTTTAAAAGTTTAAATCTAACTGATGCCTAAGGAGATACTTTTGCTTGAGTAATGGAAAAAGTTACCCTAAGGGAACAGAAAGTCCCATCTGCTTAATCTTTACAAAAAAAAATTTGTTTGTTGTTGAAATATAGTCAGTTTACAATGTTGTGTCAGTTTCTGGTATACAGCATAATGTTTCAGTCATACATATACACACATAACTTTCATATTCTTTTTCTTTATAGGTTATAAGATATTGAGTATAGTTGCATGTGCTATATAGAAGAAACTTGTTGTTTATCTGTTTTATATATAGTAGTTAGTATCTGCAAATCTGGAACTCCCAATTTATCCCATCTGCTTAATCTTGTTTGACCATATTGCTTGAGGGTCTCACCTGCTTAATCTTGTTTCTGCAAAGTGCTGGCTCCACCACAGAGAAGAATGAGCATGAAAAAGACAGACAATGAGAAGACAAGAAGCCTCAAAGAACAGATAAAAAGGACCCCCAAGGATGGAAGTTCTTACATGAAGCCACTTGGGCTTATGGCTCCCTGGCTTTTTTACTCCCCCTTGAGTAGATAAAGCTGCCTTCCACTCTGTCCCTCTGTCTCAGCCGTGAATTCTTTCCAATCCGCAGATAAGAATCTACCTTTTGTGGGCTCCCCATTCTAAGGGCGAGTCTTCCATCCACTAACATAATCAAAATTAATCTGGCAGTCACAAGAGATATCACAGAGAGATTGTAGCATGAATGTTAAAAAAAAAAGATAAAAAAAGGCACAGATAAACAGGAGCTAAAGAGATAAACTGATCACAATATTAAAAACAAAAAAAGAAGCTAAAACAGGATTGATTTTCAAAACAGTGAGAGAGACAGTATCAAATGCTTCTGAGAGAAGAAGAAGCATGAGGCCAGGAAAAGACTACTGAATCATAAGCATAAAGGTTTATTTGGTGAATTTCTGTAGCATGGTCCTGGTACCGTGGTGTGACTACAGCGCCTTTGAGCAAATGGAGGCAGTAGTAAAAACCACTTGCTTAAGAAATTTGCTACTAGAAGGAAGTTGGAGGGCAGTGGGGGAAAATGAAGGCTGGTTTCAGGATAGGCTAGATCTCAAGGGCCTACACCCTGATAAGGAAGATCCAATGGACTGACAGTAACTGAGGATGACAGAGAAAACAGAAGATTGGAGAAGCACTGAAAGGGGTGGAAAACGGGGGGATTGCTAGACACCACGCTTCCTAGAATCTCCTAGCCAATTCCAGAAATTGCTTTAAAGGTGTTGTTTTTTCTATTTTTGCAGTGCTTGGTTTGTCCATTCACAAATGCATCAATCCCACCCAAACTTCTCCCAGGTCACATGTCAGCTAGGTTATCCCCACCTGCTTTACTCTTAACTGCAGGCTGTTGTTCAGCTTGGAAATCTAAACAGGATGCAAAAATTCCAGGAAGGCACAAGTCAGTCTTGTAGAAAGTGCCTGTTAGATGCTGCCTGTCTGAGATTCGCTCTGGACAGGGCATTGTAACTTAGCGCTGTGAACGGTCTTCGCCTCACGCTGTTCGAACACCTCATCTGCGAGCCATTGGAGGTGCTGTTTGCTCCCTGATACATAACATCTGGACCTTGCTGTGCAGGGCAGCCGGGCTGCTAAGTAGGAGGTAGGCAGGAACAGCTGAGCAAGACTTGGGAATTCCACCCCCCACATACACATCCTTCTTTAATTTTTCCTTAAAAGGCTCACACCCAGTTTCATTTTCACACACAAAGAGGTCCTTTGTATTTCATTATGACCAAGTCACAAAAGTAAATGTTTTCCTTCAAAAAGAAAGTGGGTGTGGATGATGGTCGCTTGGGTGGAATGTTGAGTAAAGACCTTCCCCCCCCAGCAAGCCGGACTCCAAAGGAAAAGGGGGTTACACTGAGCTCCCAGCTTGGCAACAATGCTTTAATTTTAATTATTTGTTTTTTCCTTACTGATCTGTAAGAAATTTTGGAAATATTTTAAATTTAACCAAGTTGGGCAGAAAAAATTCTGAAGGCTCTGAAGTGAATTACACTACTGAATAGACTCAAACTGTTCTCTATTCTCCTTTATTTCAAAAGTGGATGTTCAAATGGAACTTTCAAGTATGCTTTAATATCATTACAATATGAGGAATGCATCTTCTACGCGGGAACTAGAAGCCAGTGACCTAACCAGACACAGCTCGGTGGGACCACGGCAGATGGATTCATATCACTAAGTAAATTAGAACACTCACTTTGGTTTCTTTTCCACCACTGCACTTTTCTGGCTGACCACAGGAAACATTAGGATCCTGTTTTGGCAAATTGTGAAGCAGACAAACACTTAGAGTGAGCTAACGTTCTTTACTTTGTGCATTCCTCAGCCCAGCTGACAACATGCCCCCGTTCCAAATGGCACCGGTTTCCCTGAGGGCTCGTGTTCTTCCCTCACTTTCCCTCGGTTGAAACCTCCTTTTTGGAAAGGATCTTAAGAACATTAATGGATACATAATCAATAGGTCTTTAAGTGTTACGTGTCACAACGACTTCTACAATGAAAATGGAAACAACACAGTAAGGCAAAGGAATGAAGCTTTAAGCAATTTCAGATGGTGACCAGCAAAAGTTTTCATTTCTTAAGCAAAGGAGACTTTCTAGTATCTTTGAAAAAACACATCAACATCTTCCTACTCTGCACAGTCTTAAGTGTAGGAAGACCTGTCTAGGCATTTCCATTTGAAAAAAAAGTCATTAATTCAATGAATATTTACTGAACATTTTTTCCTGTGGCTTTTACTTTTTTCCCCCCTGAGGCCCACATTTTATATCAAGATCGAGCACACACGTGCATATATATCCCAACTTCAGAAACACTATTTTCATTAAAAAGTACTTATCTCACTCTGTGCAATGTATTCTGATATTTTCTATTCTGCTGCATTTTTTAAATGCTCATCATATCTCACAACCATATTTTATGACCCAGCTTTTAAAAGCAGTGTAGGATGTTTGGATGCTATATGAGGCACTCAGAAGGTACTTTCAACCCTCACTATGGTTGCAGTCCAGAGTGAGAGACATTCTAGAAGTAAGCAAATAATTATAATTTGTGATAGATTCTCTGAAGGTAACCAAGAGGGAACTCTGATAAAATCAGGAGCCCTAATTTGTAGAGAGTGGTCAGAGAAGACCTCTTTGAAGAGGGCAATAAGCTGAGACCCAAAGGATGAAAAAGAGACAGATATACCAAGGGCAGGGGGAACAGCATTCCAGGAAGAGGCGACCACATTCCACCAGGCTGGAAGGAGCCTTCTGAAGAACTGGCAGGAGGCCAGTGCATCTCCCTGTAGTGAGAGAGGAGAGGGGGTTAGGAAATGAGGTTGGAAAGAGAAGCAGGGGTGTAGCACGCGAGGATTTGTAGGCAATGGTGAAGAGTTTGGATTTAATTCTAAGTATAGTGAGTAGGCCCTGAAAGATTTTTGAATTGTGCTAAATCAATTTATGCAGCTAAAGTTACTATAAATCATTCTTTGACCTTCATTGTTGAAGATTCCATACTGCACTTTTAGAAACTTGCCAAGTTCCAAGAGAATTAATTGGCTTTCCAATGATTTTGTAAAAAGTAAGCTCATGTGGCCAATGAATAAATGGAAGAACTCCCTTTGGGGATGGAAATGACAGTAGTGGTAAAACATATATATTGTCCCCACTCAAATTCAAGGGCACTTGAGACAATTCCCATTGTAAGGGACAATTTTTTTAATAGCTACATAAAATAATTCTTATTGACTCTTTCATATTGAATGTGGCACACAGTTGGCTACCCACAAAATTTCACCTCCCCAACCTGTACATGGACAGCTGCGCCTAAGAAAATAGGTGAAAGATTACACTTGCCAGTTCTCTTGGTATTCCCATTTTACGGCTTTTGTGGGAACGCAGTTCGAGCTTGCCTGCTATTTTATTTAATACGCCTCCTTGTAAATTCCAGCTGTTGACCATGTAATTAATCCCTGTATGGAAAATATATTGGCATTTGTTCCTGCAATACCTGAGCTTCATCCCAACAGAATTACATTCATTGTAGCCCTTTCCATTACTCTACAGCTGTTTCTTCGAACCATTTTACATGCCACACAATTAATGTACACCAGGACTCTGCTCCTAGCTTCTCCATAGTAACTCAATCATGAATTTCACTTATTCTTCTTGGTTTCTAGTCACTGAAATCTAGCACTTTAAGTAACAAGCATCCTCTATGTTGCTTCTAGAAAAGGTTATTATTTAACTTGTCAAATTACTATAGAGTGTGGTCCACTAGAACAAGCACGGTGGTTCGATTTTGATACCTATAGCCGAGACGAGAGACAGTCTTTGACATGGTCTTCGGCCAGGAGATTCTCTCACAGGACTCTTTGAGCTTTCTGTGCTACACCTGACCTTTCTCAGCCATTCGTCTTCGTGGCCTCTTTTTTTAAACGAATGGAAACTTGTTTTTCTTTATTATATCAAAATAAAAGTGGCTGAGAATTTCAAACACTAACTTTATAGGAGCATTTGTCTTTTTATAGAGAGCAAAGTTTTAAGATAAAGAGAAACTTGACTTGGTTTTTGTCCAGAAGGTGATCTCGAACAAAGCTCTATAAAGTTAGCATGTCCCTGACATGTCATCTTGTAGTTAGGTCTTATACTGCACATATATAAGACCATCTCTGCTCATGATGGGTGGAATCAGAATAATACCTACATTATTGGTATTGATTTCATGCAAAAATAAATCCTCAAATATTTTCAAAGTTTCACATTTGTATAAGGAAATTGATGAAAGATCATCAGCTTTGCAATAATGTCTGGAAATCGGGTTTTTTTTAAGTTTGAAGAAGAAAGGACTAATTTTTTAAATTAATACTATCTGGAAATTTGTCCTAGGATTGGCAAATACATATACTAGTTAAGAACTGGATTTGGGGCAAAATTATGAAAGTAAATCACACATTTACCTAGTTATGTTTTCTTTAGGATCGAGATCAAGAAGATACATTGTCAACCCAAATGTGGGTAGGTTTTAAGATGTTTTTGTAAGATATAAAGTTAAAGTCTGCTTTGTAAAGCTTATAATTATTTATCAAATTAAGTCTATTTGGCAAATGGGAAATAATTTGGAGTGGACATAAATTTATAACTTCCTGGAAGAAACAGTAGAAAATTCTATGTTCCACCACAGTGCAAAATTTAAGAGAAAATGTTGATGAACATTTCTTAATGATTATCTAGTTTGTCATTTTCTTTAGGATAGTCTAAGATCCACAGAATATCTGTTAGTCATAATACAAACACATAAAAGGAAGCAGGTATCAGTGTAAGAATAAATGTATTACTTCAACTAATATTATTTGATAATTCATTATATTTAACATCAAGGGAGGTGTAAAAGTAAATTAGACATGTCCTAAAAGAATCTGTCATGGTAGGGAAGAAAATATGAATATGAATGACTAAATAAAAGATAATAAATTAATTAAATCTATACACTGTAGTGTATCCCTAATGGAATGTTACATCATCATCAAAAGATTGCCTTATTAGTTTTAAAGAATTATCAGAAATACACACATCAATGTTGATATATGTTAAAAACTATTCTTCCTGACACTGTCATAGAATCTTTGTTTTTATAAATTGTTTCACCTTTTTCAGATTGGAGTAGGACTAAAGTTTAGTAAGTGTTTTCCTTTAAAATGTAAGAATATAAATTATAACCATTTTAATATATTTTAGACCCTGAAAACAAGTTAGTGAAGGTTTTGATATTGGACATCTGGAGGACAGCTTTAGAACAAAGTCTATCACAAATGTTATCTCATCTATATGGAAACCCATCAACATCCTCACCACAGTGAAGGCAGGGCCCATGGGGCAGAAGGCCAGCTTAAGCAAGGCTTTGCGTAAAGGGTTTTCCACGGTTGATCCAACTAAGATGTGTGTGCATGTGTGTGTAAAATTATTAATTTTAAGTATGTCTCCTGCACACTATTGCTGATTCAATAATAGGCTCCTACCTCTTCCTAAATCTCAGAGAAAATTACTGCTTTATACCCCTACATTCTCCGTTTCCACAGACAAACAGTACGAAGGGAGCACTCTGCAGACTGATTCTTATCCTCACAACAGTCCTCATTTTACAGCATCTAGGCTGAGAGTTACTTAAACAGGAATTTATTTACTTTTATGTAAATATGGGGAGAAATCCTCTCTTATTTAAAAAAAAACAACCTAGAAAATTATTTTCTTCACTGCAAATTAACAAATTACTGGTGTCTGGGACTGCCTGCCCCTCTCTGGACCCCCACCTCCTATAGACCCACAAGCACTAGCTCCAGGACTGATGACCCTAAGGATTTGGCAGAAGGGGGAATGAGCAACGGGGTGATCTCTAGAACATTATCATCATCTGCTCACCCTCTCTACACCAGGCATGGCTCCTTTTGCTTATAAGCAATCTGCCAGGAATGGGTAGGTTCTCCTCTTCTTGCAAATTAGAATGCCTTGCCATGAAAAGAATGTTACACTGGGTGGTTGGTTGAAGCTGAAAACTTAAAAAAAAAAAAAGTGGAACTATAATTATATACACTAAATTGTAATGTGGTTTGTGTAAATGCTTTCTGAATAACACACAGCTAATTCACAATGGAATTTTTGGAATACAATTCAAACACCCATGGAAATGCTTTTCTTCACTCAACAAAGAGTCTGTGTTAGGTTGCTCCTGATCTGATCATAGTCAAGTAAGGTGACAGCTTCAGTGTCTTATACTTCGCTCTTCTCTTTCAATGTCACATCTATAGCCAAGAACACAGCATCTTCCAGACGAGGCATGCCAGGGGCAAGTGCTCACCCTGCTTCCCCAAACTCAGCACACACCTCACCCTCCTGGGAACGGAGGGATGCAGAGCTACCACGTGGCACCACTTCATCCTCTCCTCCTATTTCAGTCTGCTGCTCCAGGACTGACTACCGCTGTTAGGGGCAGTCCTCCGATTTTACAGAAGTGGGTTGGTCTGAGGCAGTTATACACAGTTGAAATTTTAATCACCACCCACATATGTACATACTATCTATCTACATTCGGTTTTCTGCTGTCAAGAAAGTGAAAAGGCAGTGTTAAATTTTTCATTTTCCTTAAAGTAAAATTGATACACCCCTCTTCTACTCTCTATGCAGTAGAATTTTTATCTGATGAAACCATAAAAGTCAAAAACTGTTAGGGAGAATGTTGTCTTAATTCCTATTCTGACTTTAATATTATTTTAATTCTATATCCACCTCTAGGAATCCCTGCTGAGATTTTGTGACTCGCGTTTATTTTTCTGATACTATTTTCTTTGTAGCTGAACCTACATCATTCCAACTTCATTGCTGTTCTGTCATCTGTTAAGAGACGTATCTCAATGTCCTTTAAAAATTTCTCCATAGATGACTTAGTTCTTAGGCCCCCAAATATAGTAAAGTAATAATCTTTCAAAATGAGAAACAGTGAAATTGGTTAAACACAAATAATCAGAAGTAAAGGTTCACAACTAGGAAGAGAAATAACAATGTGCGGCATAGGAGATGAACCCAGGGTAAGTACATTTTTACAAGACCGTTGTTCAAAAGGTGTACATGTCCAGTTTTGGTATGGGAAAAATAAGGCCATGAGAGGAGGAAATTTTCTCACTGCGGGATTCTGAGGAAATACATGAAAAGCAATAGAAATTCTGGAAATTTGGAGGAATTCTCCATTTGCACAGTGGAGAGATGAGGTTGGGGGCTAGAAAGGGAGCTGAGAAGTAGGAGTCCCCAGGGACGGAGGCTTTCCAATCTTGCTGTGTTTTCATCTGGAACACATTATCGCAAGAGCCTTCCACGCTAAATCCAGAATCCTCTTTCTGAGCTTTAAACTATATCTGCTTCATACTAAGAAAACTACTGTAAAGTTTTCAATTAATTTTAAAGAATGGTAGTTTTATGTTACTTGGAGAAATCATTTTTTATTGAAGACAGACGAGTAGAAAGTCCAGAAAGTATCTAAGACACACACAGGCAGAAATAACACAGGAACACGGGGAGGAAAGCAAACAAATTGACTGGATGGAATGGCAGGACCAGGAAAGACGTTTTCAGTTCTGTTAGTGTTATTCCATGAGTTTCAGGCAATACATCAGAATTTTTAAATGAACTCCCTGAAATATTATTTCCATGCCCCTACTGGTTGCTTTGCTTATTCAATCTTTAAAAACACCTTCTGAATCCGTCTGCTTTTCTCCATCTCCACAGCCTACCCTGGGCTTAGCCACCATGCTTGCTTTCCTGAAGGACTGCAAGAGCCTTGTCACTGGTCTCCCCACCATCCACTCCAATTTCTTCTTGTTCTTGCCCACAGTTTAACAAGAATAAACTTTTGAAACAAAACAACACAAAAATGTTCAACTGTGGTCAGTGACACCCTAATAATCTGAAAATGAAGCAAAACTTTTCACATGGCCTCGCATCAGCCCGACTGGCCCCATTTCCTGCGGCTCACCCCTCCTGCTCCACACCGCCGTGACCACTCTGGTCCTGGACTTTTTGCCTTTCTTCCTCCCAGCTCAGACCTCTTCAGCAGTCAGAGGAACACTCTCACCTCTTGTCTCTTCTCGTCACATTAACTTTTGTTCACTTGCCAGCTCTCAGTTCAAATACCACTTTTCCTCAGAGAGCACTTCCTAAGCACCCTCCAGACTAGATCAAAAACCCTTGTGGTATCTCATACCTCCCTGTTTTTCCCTTCAATTTGTTCTTCTATTTGCACTTGTGTGATTATTTGTATATTCACTCTCTTTTTCAATAGACTGTAGGTTGCATAAGGGCAGAGATTCTGTGTTAGCCACAGTTTACATCCCCAAGATCTAATATGGCACCCGATATTTCACTTTTAAAATGTTGAATAAATGAAGAGAACAGACTAGACTTATGACTATCAAGTGAATATCACTAGTGTATACATTTTTAAAATACCCTCTTTCTATTCAGTGACTACTCATTGGTTAATACTGATATACCATCTAGAAATTACATGAAGGGTATTTTTTGATCAACTTTATTGATTTCAAAGCACACCCCTTCTTAAAAAAGAGTTTAAAGTATCCTTGAGGAAATTTTTGACTTGGGGTAGATAAATCTAAACTTGCTTGGAAATTCACTTAGACCACTCAGTCTAACTCTTTTTCCACCTAAAGTCTTAATTTAAATATCATTTCCTCTAGAGAACCTTTCTCAGTCCTTCAGTTAAGATAATTGGTCTTCTCATTTAAGATCAAAACCAATATTTCTGTGGGCAGATGACTTCACACATGATTCAAGAACAAAGTCTCCTTCCGTCTTGAGTATTCACCATGCTCTGGGACCTCATGGTCGTTTATACGCAATCTAAGAAGTTACACCTGCTTCTTAAGTGACACACATTTCTTCCCTTATTTCCATTGGTGAGAACCTGTGACATGGTGACACCCTACCAGAAGGAAGAGTGGGCATATAGTCTAGCTGTGTACCCAGGAAGAAGAAGAAATAGTGTTGGAGAACTCCAAGAAGTATCTGCCAATCTGGGTCTCAGTACTTAACCTTTATTAAATATCCACTTAGAGCTATGTATACCCTGTACCATGGAATCATCCTGGTATTTTTATTTACAACTTTATCATGGTGACATCAAGGCAGCTCCAGTGGGAGTTAAATTTGAAAGTGATGCCCCAAGGTTTTAGCAAACCTGCATCAAGCTTTACTCCTAACCTCCAAGTCAGCTGAGAATCACTGCAGGGTTGGCCTCCCGGACCACTGTCTAGCAGCTGCTGCAGAGCACTTCCAGGGCTAAGATTTCCATCAGCGAACCTTATGCGCCCTGCCACATCACCACTGCCCCCACCCCAAGCAGCTGAACTGAGAAGAAGGCCTCTTCATGGCCACCAGCAACTGGTGGATGGGGTTTGGTGAGAGGATTAAATGATGACTCTGGATCAGGAAAAGTGAAATGAGAGGAAAGAGTGTCCATAAGCTGTTCATGCCACAGAGGCAGAGCAGCCCCTTCAAAGGCCTCTCTGACTCTGCCTGTTGCAATCGCCTTATCCTTTCTTTGATTCTAGATAATCCTTTAAGGATTTTTTAATAGTTCAGTTGAAAGAAAGTATTTTAAAATATTGTAATTGTCTTTTCTTATCAACAAAGAAAATATGCAAAATAGAAGCAAAATATTTATGGAAGAACTATAAATCATAAATGAGAAAAAATCTAAAATTATAATTTAAGTAAGCAAACCATCTTCTCCCTATAACCCATCTCTCCCTCCATAGTTACAATCTCCATTAGTCACTTCATCCCACCAATTATCTCAGCAAGAACGTAGAAGGAAATACCTTAATTACCCTTACCTCAATCATATTAGCCTATCAGCCGTGTGAAATTTATCCTGTATGCTACATGTTCCTTCACTGATGGCCTTTTCTCTACCACATTATCTAGAACAGAGCCCATCAGATTGCTCACCAGAATCTCTCCTTACAAAAACTCATCTGCCCACCAATCCTGCTTCTCCAAGCTACAGCTTTGAGCACATTTTCACATTATAGTTGACATTGCCAAGATCATCACAGTCCTCGTCTGTAAAATGCAGGTTAAAATAGGATTTAAGTCATTGAGTTGTTATAAACATTCAATGAGAGTGCCTGAAAAGTTCTTATCACGTTGTCCCACGATTACTGTATTCCTTATACGCCTTATATAAACCCAGCACTTGGGTTTTTAGTTCACCGATGATGGGAATTACCTCTGCATCCTGGGTGCTGCTTCACTGCCTGACACAGAGGAAGCTCTCAACAAAGGTGCTAAATGGTGAATTAATAGTAATGGTGTGAAATCTGATCACACTCACAAGTATTCAAAGTTCCATACACCTCTTACACATAAATATAATTAGACATTGGTCACTTTTTAAAATTTCTGCGTTTTTCCTTTCCTTTAAAAATACCAGAAGGAAACCAACACTCCCCACAATGGCACAGAATACCACAGAAGTCAGGAAATGTATAAGTTAGAATTGTTATAATAAACTCAAGTTCACCCACATTGCACATAATGTCTATTAAGATACCCCATTTAATAGCGTACCTAGTAATCACAAAAATTATATATGTGCAGTGTGGGCAAAGTATAGCTATTATCAGAGCTTTCTCTTACATATGGCTGGATTTTTTTCCTTTTTGGATGGTACTGTTTCTGCATATTAGTACAATATTTTGTATGTTTTCAACCTCTCTAAGAAAATGCAGTTTACATTTCAGGATGGAGTCTTCTGTAGAGAGAAAAATATATTCTTCCACTGCTATTCACAGGTGTAGATCTCTCAGGAATATTCAAGTCAGTCACCCAGGACTCCTCTGCTGAAGAGCTCAAAGTCTGTTTAATGTGCAAAACCTCAGGACTATTGTTAAAATTCCAGGCAAACTAGAAATTATTTGAGCCAGAAATTACACAATTGTATACAGACCTCCAAACCAGTGGTTCTTCCCTAGAGCACTTTTAATCATTTTAGGAGAAAATAGTTTTATTTTAAAAAGCTTAAAACTTGGAGCTGTACAGAGTGTTGGGAAAAAAGGCTGACAAAGTGACCTTGCAAAGTGAACTCCTTTCCTGCAAGTGACCACCATGGGCAAAGCTTCCAGAAAGCTTTTAAGTCTATAAATGGAAAAATCTGGAATCATAGGTACCAGAAATATGCAGTGCCTTAAGTAAAGATCAGTTTTATAGGATTATTATTTTTGGATTTGAATCAGAAAAGCCTCTGTTTTTAAGCAGCTAGGAACTTTGAGAACTGAGATGTGAATACTCAGTCTGACCATCTTAGTTCAAATAGCTTATAATAAAAAGAGGCTCAGGATACCAATGAAAATGCTAAAAGAATTTTTTTTTCTGGAACTTGAAGTTTTTATTCTAAAGCTTTTATGGAAAAATAAACAGTAAACAACAGTATCCAGGAAAACTCAGAAAACACAGGAGGTGACTGACCCAGCGAGACACTAAGACATATACAAAACATCAGTAAGGAAAATGGTGTTGTACTGAGTCTGAATAATCAGGTAGCCCAATGGAACAGAATACAAACTCCAGAAGTAAACTCAAATACATGCGGGAAGTAAGAATATGGTAAGTCAGGCTTTTCATATCAATAAGCTGCTGATGTATTTTTTAATTACTGAAATGACTGAAAACAACAGGAAAAATTCCAGTAAAGATTAAATTTTTAAACAAAAACCATATCAAATATGATATGAAAACATGAGTGAATTGCCCTATTACCTTAACGAGGGAAGGCTTTCTTAAATATAATACAAAATCCAAAAGCCATAAGAGAAAAGACTGACAAAAGAAAACACATAACACTTATGCATGCCAAGAACTGTGCAGAAACAGTATAAGAAAATTGTAAGATAATTTAGAAACTGAGAAAAAACTTGTAGCAACTATCAAGGGCAAATGTAAAGTTTCGTAGTATGAAGAACCACTAGAAATGGAAAAAAGACCAAAAATCCTAACAGAACTATGAGGAAAAGATATGAACAGAGAGTTCAAAGGAGAAAAAATTCCCCTTAAACACATGAAATGATGCTCAATATCACTTACATTAAGAGAAGTGTAAAGTAAAACTACATGCCAAGGTACCTTTTCTTACTTACCAACTTGGCAGAAATCCAAAAGTTCATACTGCTGGTAGGAAACAAGATGGTGCTACTTCTATGCAGGAGAAATCTGCCACCTCTCATAAAATTTCAGATCCATCTTTGACCCAGAAATCCCATTTCCAAGAATTTATCCTACAAATTCATTCACGTAAGTATGAAATCACATATGCACAAGGATATTCATTGCAACATTGTTAGTAAGAACAAAAGATAGGAAAAACCCCAAGTTTCCAGAATGATGATTTAATGGTTTGGTAGTGGGGTGGGTCTGGAAGTCCTCACCAAAAAAAAAAAAAAAAAAAGTTGACTTTTGAGTTAAGACCTGCAAGAGGAACCTAATATGTGACTATTTGGGAGAATATTATGAACCTAGTGAGATTATAGCAAAGGCAAGGACTCTAAATTAGGGAGGTGCCTAGAGTATTGAAAAGCCAGCGTGGCTGGTGCAGCTGGAGTGCAGTGAGTCACAGGGAGGCGAGTGAAAGATGACATCAGAGCAGCAATGGTCCAGATCACAGTAGGAACATATGACATTGGCTTAACGGCCAAGTGACAATGATATATGCTGGATACTAGGAAGATGGAGGCATTTCCTATACAGTGACAAAGCACTGTAATAAGTAATACCTTCTATTACTTGGAAAGCCAATCAAGTAGCTTTGAACCTTTGGTTCAAAAATGAGAAGGTTGGAAAAATGTTAGAGGTGTGTGTTGATTTTTACTTGATGCATGTGGCCACATTTCAGAAGAAAGAAACAAGCTCAAGCAAGAAATGGCTGTTTAGAAGCAGTAATAAAAGAGAATAAAGATTTGAGGCTTGCAAAGTTCAGAGCTACCAACTCCAAACACAGGAAATAAAAGCAAAAAACCCTTGAACAATAAAGCACCATTAAGACCCAGCCTTGTAGCAATGATCAAGTTAAGGGTTTGGCCTTCCCCCTTCAACTAATGGCTTCATAAATGGTGCTGTTCTGTTGAGAGAGGCCTGGAAACAAGGAAGCAGACATGAGGCTGGAGCAGCATGTCCAAGCAAGGATGTGGTATGTCTAATGACACGTGAAAATAAATCAACCCAAAGGCTAGTAAGTTTTCAAGGGAATTGTACTGACAAAGAAATGACAAAACTCAACTGAAAAGAGCTTTGAATGTTTGGGCCACAAAACAACCTTTGGGGTCCCAAATTTATGCCAAGATGGAATGGGCTACAAAAGCTTTTAAGCCCCAGAATTGATATCCCCTTAGATCCACTTCAGTTGTGGTCGTGGAAGATAATAGGCCAGGACAAATCTCCCAGAAAGAGGAACTAGAGGTCACAAAGAACAATGAACAAAAGCATTCCTCCTGGAGAGCAGAGCAGGTCTGATAGAGGAACTCCATTCACCCAGGGTCAAGGCTTTAACAATGTTTACACCTCAGGCTTTCGGAGTCACGTTTAGGTCTCATGAACAGTGCCATGCACTGCAGTACCTAGAGTCTGATCTTTGTAATGGATGTAGTAAATGAATGAGACTCTGGGGTGTCTCTTTCCAGTGGGGATGAGTGTGTGGGGAGAAGAACAAAGAAGATAGTTGGTGCCAGAAGAAGAGACTAGGGTGGAGACTAGTTAGCTATTCACTAACTCACTGCCTTCCTCCCTGGCACTCTCATCCAGACTACCTTTCTCAGTCTCCCTTCCTACCTCAGAAAAGTGTTGTTCATGATCCTCTTTTCTCTTTTTCCATCTGTCCCTAGGACTTTGACCTCCACAATATCCTTGGAAACCACATGGTAAAGATGGCAGAGTCTCCATCAGCCTGAATCTCTGAATAACCACATGGAGCAGAGCTTCCCTCATCTCTAGCATTTGCAAATTAACTGAATAAAAATAAGCCATTGAGGCCATCATTCAAAAGTCCACAAACGATAAATGCTGGAGAGGCTGTGGAGAAAAGGGAACCCTCCTATACTGTTGGTGGGGATGTAGTTTGGTGCAGCCATTATGGAAAACCATATGGAGATTCCTCAAAAGGCCAAAAACAGACTTATCATATGATCCAACAATCCCACTACTGGGCATACATCCAGAGGGAATCTCAATTCAAAAAGACACATGTACCCCAATGTTCATAGCAGCACTATTTACAATAGCCAAGACATGGAAACAACTTAAATGTCCATTGACAGATGACTGGATAAAGAAATTGTGGTATATTTATACAATGGAATACTACTCAGCCATAAAAAGTAATAAAATAATGCCATTTGCAGCAACATGGATGTTCCTGGAGAATGTCATTCTAAGTGAAGTAAGCCAGAAAGAGAAAGAAAGAAAAATACCATATGAGATCACTCATATGTGGAATCTAAAAAAAAAAATACAAAACAGAAAGAGACTCATAGACACAGAATACAAACTTGTGGTTGCCAAGGGGGCGGAGGTTGGGAAGGGACAGACTGGGATTTCAAAATGTAGAACAGAAAAACCAGATTGTGCTGTGTAGCACAGGGAAATATATACAGGATCTTGTGGTGGCTCACAGTGAAAGAGAATGTGACAATGAATGTATGTTCATGTATAACTGTAAAACTGTACTCTACGCTGGAATTTGACACAACATTGTAAAATGACTATAACTCAATAAAAAAATGTTAAAAAAAAGAGAAGTTGTGGTATAGTTATACAATGGAATACTACTCAGTCATAAAAAGTAATAAAATAATGCCATTTGCAGCAACATGGATGGACCTGGAGATTGTCATTCTAAGTGAAGTAAGCCAGAAAGAGAAAGAAAAGTATCATATGATATCACTTATATATGGAATCAAAAATAAAAATAAGCCAAATGAATTTTTTTATAAAACAGAAACAGAACAGACTCACAGACATAGAAAACAAACTTATGTTTACCAAAAGGGGAAGAGGATGGGAAGGGATAAACTGAAAGTTTGAGATTTGCAGATACTAACTACTATATATAAAATAGATAAACAACAAATCTACACTGTATAGCACAGGGAACTATATTTAATATCTTGTAGTAACTTCTGGTGAAAAAGAATATGAAAACAAATACATGTATGTTCTTATATGACTGAAGTATTGTGCTGTACACAAGAAATTGACACAACATTGTAAAGTGACTATATGTCAATAAAAATACATTTAAAAAATAAAATAAAATGAATATTTCACACACACACAAATAAACCATTGAGATTTGGGCTTTACATTTACAGGAACTCAGAGAGAGTGAGCCATAATTTTCGAGTAATGAAGGGATATATTCCTGGGAAAATGGTGGTGGATAACTGCACTTGGTTTTAGTAGTAAGTAGTTTAATCTCATGACCCATGGTCCAAAGATAGAAGTGTCTGTGGATAAGGAAGAAAGAACCATCTTGAAGTATCAGCGATGATCTAGGAAGACACCTACCTCACTTTCAGGCCTGATAATAAGAAGAATGTGAAAAAGAAAATGTTCATCTTTGGAGAGGTCTAAAAAAGAAGCAAAATCACCCAGGAATAGCCAGGTTTTAGTTAAAGCAAGAGTGGGTGGGGAATGTTTATAGAAGAGGTGAGAGGTGTCAGAAAATGGGGAGCAACCAGAAGAGGCAACATACAAAGTCATTTGGGAATGAGAATCTGGTGGATGAGGGATGACCTTCAAATTCTTGCTTTTCATGGTGACTGACATGAACTGAGATGAAAGGCTAAAACCATTAAGCCCAGTGATCCCAGTGCAGGGAGCCCGACTGCTACAGAAGCTGCAAGTGTGGAGGGTCAGGAGGGGGTCACTTCTTGCCAGTGACTCCTGCTGACAGAGGCCCAGAGTCCTACCAAGTGTGGCCTTACTTGAAAGCGCAGACGGTGCCCTGCGCCCTGCTGTAGATGGCCTAGACAGGGGTGGTCTTCCGTGAGGTCTCGCAGAGGGCTGACTTTCCTACAAGCCATCAGGCGCTCTTGCCTCTCCCCATCACGCTCCCTAGTGCTGTGAGTGTTCCCTCGGTTCCCCTAGAAATATATCTTGCATTTCACTTGCACGTTTATTTTTGCATATTATAAAGTTAGGTAATGTTTTACCCTTCTCTCAAAGACTAAATGGATTTCAAAGTGTTTTAACTCCTATCACCTTATTTGCAATTATGTGCCATTGTTACCAGTATTTTATTCCATGTTGATTAAGAAAATATTTTCATATTCTTAAATAGTCAACGTTTGTTTAAATTTGCCCTCTTGTGTACCATTTTTTGTTGCTGTTCATTGTTGATTTCTGCATCTCAGACCTTTCTTCTGAAATCATTTTTCTTTTTCCTTAAGTAGAAGGACTTTTAGCAAAGAGTCATTGGACTGTCAGAGTCTGTTTGTTTGTTTATTCTTTGTTTGATTAAAAGTCTTTATTTGGCACATTTCTGAAAACATTTTTCCAGTTGCACAACTCCAGATGGATAGTGATTTTCTTTCAGAGCTTTGAATATGTTATTCTGTTACAGCCCACTGCTGCCATTGAGAAGGCAGTGCCTAATGGTTTTTCTGTTGTATTTTTAAACTTCATTTATTAAACAGTAGTCATCTAGCATTTGCCACATGCTAGACTCTGCTCTCAGGACTTAACAAATGTTAACTTACTCAGTCCTCATAACAACCCTATGAGTATGATGTAGGTATTTTAATTGTTACTCCTATTTCACAAATTAATTATGAAAGCCCAGAGAGTTCTCCCTTCTGCCTAATATCTCAGGCAGTAAGTGAGGGTCAGAGCCAATATTTGAACGCAGATCTCTTGACTCAAGTTTCTGCTCTTGGTTATTACTCAACAATGCCTTCCTTTTCTTTGTCTGTTTTAAAAATCTCTTCACTTTTGTATTCTGCATCTTGATGAGACTAGATAAACACTTTGTTTCTTTAGCCACTTTTATTTAAGACTCAGGCTTCCTGAATCCATGTATTGATATTTTTCATCAATTCTGGAAAATATTTCAGCTTCTTTTAAATAAAGTTGCCTCTCACTCACTCTTTCTAATTGTTCCTTCAGGAAGTTTGATTATATGTATGTTGAATTTCCTTGCTTTGTCCATCATGTCTGTCAACAATTTTTTAATACAATTTCTTTCTTTTCTCTGTTTGGACTATATGCTGGGTTCTTTCCTCAGACAGGTCTTCCAGCTTATCATTTATATTCAATTGTGTCAAATCTGCTTTTTAGTCATTCCAATGAGCTTCTACCTAAATGTCCATCAACAGGTGACTGGATAAAGAAGATGTGGTATATTTATACAATGGACCACTACTCAGCCATAAAAACTGACAACATAATGCCATTTGCAGCAACATGGATGCTCCTGGAGAATGTCATTCTAAGTGAAGTAAGCCAGAAAGAGAAAGAAAAATACCATATGAGATCGCTCATATGTGGAAAATAAAAAAAAACAAAAAACAAAAAACAAAAAAAAAAACAAAAACAAGGCGTAAATACAGGACAGAAATAGACTCACAGACAGAGAATACAGACTTGTGGTTACTGGGGGGTGGAGGGTGGGAAGAGATAGCCTGGGATTTCAAAATTGTAGAATAGATAAACAAGATTACACTGTATAGCACAGGGAAATATACACAAAATGTTATGATAACTCACAGAGAAAAAAATGTGACAATGAGTGTGTATATGTCCATGAATGACTGAAAAATTGTGCCGAACACTGGAATTTGACACATTGTAAAATGATTATAAATCAATAAAAAATGTTAAAAAAATGAGCTTCTAATTTGAAATATTTCATTTTGCATTTTTGGAAACTTTAATTCATTTAAAAATATGACTATCTAAAACTTTTATTCTCTTGCTTTTTAATTATATTCTTAATTTCTTCCTTCCTTCATTTCAACAGTGAGCATACTTTACATCATATCATGTTTAATCTCTAGTATCTCAATGCTTGCAAGTCTGATTCTGTGCTTTATTGTTTCCGTGACTCTCACTCTTAGTAATTTGTTTCTTGTGAATTAGTAATTTTCTGTCAAAGGTGAACTAATGTACTTTGCAGCCATAATCTGGAAGAATTCTTTGAAGCATAGGTTTAAAATTTATTGTCTCCAAAAAAGGACACATTTGTTTTTGGCAGACATCTGGGAGTGATGTCGATCTAGGGCAACTTTAAATAACGTCTTCAAGTCTGCTTTGTTTTGTTTTTTTGAGAGTCACACAGGCAGCATGAATTCTGACTTCTACCCTGAAGGAGTGCAGAACTGGGATTACAGATTCTCAGGGGAGCTGCTTTCCTTGTCCTGTCCTACGCAGAGCTAAGGTGTAGGTCGTCACTTTTTGCCTCAGTGGGTGTGGGTTAGGGTTTGTTTGGGTTTTATTGTTGTAAGGGAGGTACCACAGTCAGTGAAGATGTTGCCTTTTGGAGGACTTGGTTTTGTGTAAAAAACTCTTATTTAACCTCCAGTCTGGCTTTGACTGTTCCTGTCTGTGTCCATCTCTCACAAGTGGCTCATTAAAACTCAGATTTCGGGTTTTAGAAGATGGGCGTATCATTTGAGGAGAAACGGGGATTTAAAAATTTCCTTATTTTTTCCATTTCATTAATGCATTAAAGATTTTCTTTAATAAGCCACCAGTATTCTTATTTGTATTATGAATATGAATCTCAATAAAGGTGTTATCATTGTTTGCTGTTACTTGAGTATCAGCATCACAAACACTCAGTAACAACAAGAATCAGTGAGTTCTCACTGTGTACTAGGTACTCTGATGGACACTGGGACTTATAGAAGTAAACCAAACCGAATGAAAACAAAACAAAGTGTTCTGAACTCAAGGAGCTTGCAGTACTGCTAGGGGGAAAAAGGCATTTAAAAAAAAAAAGTAGTTAAACCAAAGTGTGATCAGTGTGGTGAGTTTTATGACATTTGTATTTTGATTGATCTTAAATGACTAGTCTATATCACTGATCTAAAGGCCTTTAAACATACACATGTGAGGACCCAAGAAGCTATCTGGACCATATGCAAACAGTGACTCCAGCAAATACCAGCAAGACTAGACTGGCCCCTAAGAAATCCGAATACACACCTTTAGAAGAAAAAAAATGCTGCATTTAAGGAGGAATGGAAGCATCAAAAGGAAGAGAAAGTCAGAATGTGTTCTTTATTGGAACTACTTGAGATCGTTCAATGTGACAAACACAGAATGGGAGAGGAGGCAGTAATGCAAAGAACACGGGAAATTGGGAAGAGGAGCAGCGGTCCCAAGCCAGAGGATGTTAATTATCAGTGTGGGATTTAAGTCACCTGCTTAGTGCCGGCAAGGGAAAAAGCAAGACCAGAAAGAACCCACACAGAAATCCTGCGGAATTGTAGTTGAAAGTCCCCCGGCAACCGCTTCAAGCCAAAAGCTGGCATCACCAGGTGATCACCTTCCAAAGGGAGAAATCTGTGTGTTGGGTCCCAGGGATTTCCCACTACTGATGTTTGCACTTAGTTGATAACATTCTAACAAAGGACCCTCAAACATCCAGGATGTCTCCTTTTTGTTTTTCACCTTTTCCCAAATTATTCTAAATATATACTGACAACATTTTAACAAGTACCTAAATATATGATTGGGCTTTTTTTCTTTAAGTGTAGTTCGTTTATTGCAAAAAGAAATCTAAAGGGCTTTTACCCCTTTTTTGACCTGCTCTGTGGCAATTCTGCTGCTTTTCAGATTATTTTAAAAGCTTAGAAGTGGAAGAAAATGTGCAGAATATTTAAGAAACTGAAAATTCTATTCTGCCAGATATAGATTTGAAAGAAGAACAGATATGTTGTGACACAAGAGGTACTCGTGTTCTTAAAATTATTATTAAACATTCCCTGAATTCCAAAAGCGTTAGAGTACAATGTACAATGTATACTTTCCAATGACACCGTTTACAGTAAGATTAAAATGGAAAAAGGCAAATGTGTAGAGGTAAGTAACAGGAGTTGCCTAGGGCAAGTTTAAGTAACTGTATCTGCAATAAGATCATTACTTGAAAAAAAAATCACTTACATTGACTGCACAATACTAAAAAAACAACATTATCTAGAATAAAGATAATACTGTTGGGATAAATTCTTTAACCACATACTCTATTTAAAACTTCAGAATTTGAAACCATTTCAGAAATGATCTAGCCCTATTTTATTCCCTTTGTTTTATGAATGAAAACAATCTCATTAAGTGAATTTCCAGAGGTTGCACTGAAGTTTTTGCAGCAAAGATTTTTCTCATATATACAAACAACTCATCCAAACATGGGGTGGCTAAAATTTGGGCCAGGGAGGGAAATATTTGCTCACCCCCCAAAAAAAATAAAAAGTTCTCTTCTTGATCAAGGATTCTGTGTTTACAGTAAAACATGGACTCGAGTAAGTACTGGTTTGGGGAACCTAAGCTGACTGAAGGAGTGTTAGAGCCAAAAAGGAACTCAGATAACAGTTTCCGACCCATGTTTAACATCCATCAATCCAAATGCAAGTATTTGAGGCCACAGGGATTGAATTCCAACTGGATATGTACCTACATATAATGAAATAGAAAAAAAATGATCTCAGAAAGAAAGAAAAAAAAAAAAGAGGACATGCTTATAGACTTCACAGACGTGGGCTTCTTTTCTTGCCAAGAACATGCCTCCCAACGACAGGACAGGCTTGTGATGCTTGCCTTCATGGCAATCACTCGGAATCAACTTATCAGCTGAGCCAACAAGAGGCATCAGATCAAACAAATTTTGATTTAGCAATCATGAGATAGCTGAACTGCATCCAAAATGACACTATTACCTTTGTTTGCCAAGTGCTCAGTGAAGAAATTAAAGTGTGATTAAAAGCATGCATTCTGTAATCATTTTTTTAATGAAAGTATAAATATCATGTCTGCAATCTGTGATGGGAATTTAAGTTGTGGGTCCAATCAGAAACCTGGTCAAAGTCTTTTCAGTTTCCATCACTGAACCCCTTCTTTATCAGGCCACCTGAAAGGAATAACATGGGTGAAAAATATTCCAGCGTTCCTCCTCTTCCTTTTACCTATGCCATGTGGATTTCCCTGTTGGAAAAGCTGAGATCCCTGTCAGTTAAAAAACAAAAAGTTTTTAAAAACATGGTTCATCCTTAAAAATAAAAAGAAGGATATTGATTTATAAAGGACAGATTACTAGATAAATTTCCTGAGTTTTAAGAAACACATCTGAGATAGTCCTTGTAGAGCCCATCATTTCCATCTTGAATGGTTTACTGAAATGTATTTTTTCTTTATGTCCTGAAGTTACCAAATACCTGTTATATTATATTAATGGAAAAGATATTTATTTGAGGATTATGCTTCATTATTCTTAATAATAGGGCAGGCAGCCCATCACAAATAAAAGAAACAGAAAATCAAAACCTTATGTTGGTCATTCATCCCTACAATCTTCCTCTACAATTAAGTCAAGATCTAAAATTATTCTGCTCTCCTCCTCTTGCCCTCCTACTAGCCATTCCTAGAAGTCATGATGTGCCTAGTCATGTTAGAGCAGTGCTTTGCTGGGAGAAGCTTGATATGTGACTCATGATGTCAAAGGCTCACAGCACTGAAGAGGAACAACAGCCCAAAGTGTGGTCTGGAGTTCAGTGTGTGCACAGCTGGTTTAAAACATGGAGCAATGTTGGTAGCTCTCCTCAGCGGAACCACTGATGTGCTCCTGTGTCACAGCTGCTCCCAGACCAGAGCTTCTCCAAACTGCAGAAACGTCCACATCAGCTGAAGGCCATCCCACTTTTACTCCCAACAAATCTGACCAAAGATCAACTTGGGCTCTTTCCAAGCCATGGTTTGGGTGACAGTACAGATTGCTATGTATCAGTTTGTCTCCTAAAACTCCTTTGCTCCTGCCTCAGTCTTACTGGCAAGTTCCATGGTCTAACCTTACTGGGTAGCCCAGTGTCCCTCCATTCTTGCTTTTGTCCAGAGGTTGACCTTGAACTGAATTAACTTTCCGGGAGGCTTACATTGTGTTTCTTAAAAATATCCATTAGTTGCCTACATTTAAAATCAGGTGATTTTGCTTAGTCCCAAATTATCTCCCTCCCCTACCCCTGCAAATAGTATTTATTAATTACAAAGGGGAAAATAATAGCTTTACAGTGGAGATATCTAGCAAATACCACCTTAACCAGGTAATCAATTTAGCAATGACATCACCAGTAAAAAAACTTATCAACATAATGTCAGAGGTTACCTTGTAGGAACCAGTCAAGGGCCAGTCCTGAAGACAGGCCTTTCTTTGGAATGTGCAAGATTTGAACAAGTTGGGCCAGTGAGTTAACACTGTCCTGCACAGTAGAAAAACTGATTATATTCAAAGAAATCTGTAGTTTATAGTATTGTACCAATGTTAATTTTTCATTTGATAATTATACCATGATTGATAAGATGTTAAGATGAGCAGAATCTGGGTGTAATGGGTTGAATACTGACTCTTACAAAAGAAATGTTCACGTTCTAAGTCTCGATACCTATAAATGTGACCTTATTTAGAAACAGAGTCTTTGCACAGAGCTGGCCGTGCACTTCTCTCAGAATACAGAGCAAGTTCCAGAAAATAGCTCAGCTACTGCCCGGGTTCCCCTGGTGTCTGTCCTCTCAGAGGGAAATTCCCCTGTCAAATCCCATACCTCCTCTTTTTGTGCTGCCTTGAGCTTCTGAGAATTGACTGATATGCCTCAAATATGAGTCTTAAAATATGTTTGCACATGTCCACTTCAAACGTGCCCTACCTACGGAAGGCAGTAAGAATCAGGTGAAGCAGCATCTTCGTTCATGCACCAGAGAAGGGTGAGTTTCTATAAACGATTCTCTAAGAAAGAAAAAGATCTCCCCATATATTTTCTCATACTTCATTGAACCTTTTAAAAATTGTATGGTTTGATCCTGTTCTTCAGAATAATGTGACCACTGTATACTCTTCTATATGCTAATCTTTTAGGAAATTAAACATATACTTTTACATTAACCATGAATGTGTGATATGTATTAATGCACTAACAGTCTGCATTTATTAAAATAATCTTGCAACACTTTGTAAGGAAGGGAAAGATAAGAGAAATATTCTCAGCCCCAGCTGATACATAAATATCTCTTCAAAATACATGCTTTTCAAAAAGGCCCTTGTTGGAGATTTCTTCAGTTTGTACTTTCAGAAATTTCAGTAGGAACTAACAAAACTTAAACCATTGCTACTTGCTAAAAGAAAGAATCCCTTTCCAGGAAAACTTGTGAGCGTGTGTTTGAGGAATTTACCAAACAGGAAAGGAAAGCCAGAGAGATGTGTACAAATTAAACCTGCAGGTTGTCATCTTTCGTAAGTACGTATCAGAGTGACGTTTGACCACTATCACCAAATCATCTCAAAAAGAAAAGAAGGGCATTCTTCCATTTTTCTTCCTTTCAGCTGGCCTCTTTCGTCATCTGCCTTTGGCCACAGGGGGAAGTGAGATGGGTTTGGAGAATGTGGCTCAGTGTAAGCTGAATACTTGCTTAAAGATCCCATGGGGACGCGTAACTCCCATGGACATTTGTATCAATCTTACTAATCCATTCACCTATTACAATGTTTATGGAGCTCTACTACATACCAGGCACTCCTCTGAGAGTGAACACTACACTCAAAGGTCCTTGCTTGCTGCCTAGGGAGAATGCTTTAAATAAAGAAAGATGCAAATAAGCAGGATCCAAGATACAGAAGGGGGAGGGGGCTTGTTAGTCACCCGGTTTCATCGTGGAAGTCTCACTGAGTAGACAACATTTAAGCCAAGCCCCAAAGGGTGAGGAGGAATTAAGTATTTAAAAACTAAAAACAAAAAACAAAATAAGCAGATAAACAAAACCAACAGAAGAGATGAGAAAGAATTTAGCAATGAACAGATAACAATGATAATAACAACAGTAGCTCACATTTAGAAAACACCACCCATTCTGGTATGGACATTACCTGCATTATCTCATCTAATCTTCCCAGTCATTCTCTGGGAGAATTACTATTATTCCAGTTTTAAGTAAATTTGTGCCAGTTAAGTAAATTATCCAGGATCACAGGACTTTAAGTGGTGGGACTGGGAGGGATGCAGACACTTAGCTATGAGCAAACAGAATCTCCTGCCTCCAATTTCTGATGACATCTCCGGTCATCGACCCTTGAAAACAATGGACATATTTCTACCTCCTGGAATGATCTCTTCCTCCTCCATGTTTACCTCATCCCATCCACCCTCTAACTCAACTCAGGTACAATCTTCTCCTCTGCGTTTTGATAATAACAATATGTTCGTTGCTATTTCCAGACACCATTATTATACTTCCTAGACATTTAGTCCTTGTAACAACACAAAACAGGATCCTGAGAAAGAGGTTACATCATGGTTCTCAATATTTGTTGTGTATCAGTGTCCCTTGGAGGGCGTGTTAAGATAAAAATTATCCTCACCCCCAGAGTTTCTGACTCAACAGGTATAAAGCAGGGCCTGAAAATTTGCATTTCTAACAAGTTCTTAGAAAAGCTGATCCTGCTGGTCTGGAGACTACGCTTTGAGAATCACTGAGTTAAATAACTTGCCCCAATTCACTCAGTCAACAAATGGCACAGCCAGGTGGGCTTTGCGTTCAGGTACATGGTCGACCAAAGCCTGCATTCTTTCCTAGTACGCTGGAACTAATATGATCTTTCCAATAGGGTTTTCGGTAAGTACCAAGTATACAGCACTAAGTGTACTTCACACTGTTTATTTTCCATCCCTTCAGCCAGAGCACATATATAATAAGCTCCCCTCGGTGTCCCCAGTTCATAGCAGAGCTCTGCATAACCAGGGTGCTCCATGAAGGTTGGTTTGTTGACAGTCATCTCCCTGTCTGCTTGATTTAGACTATTGTGACTGTAAGAATGAATGATCAGGCTAGCTTTTGCAAAGGAGGTTTATTATAAGGATATGTGTAACCATAAGAGAGAGGGAATTTTGGCAGGAATCTAAGCCAGGTTTCACTGATACTAAATCTGACGGTCTTCTCAGTCCCAGGCAGCTCTCAGTACATCAGCCGTATGATCATTTCACAGCTACTCTGAGTATGTCTGCCTCCTTTTGTATCAGTCTACTTTTATTCCTGTTGTTGTCTAGTTGATTCTTTTCATGTTCTCAGGTCAAATTTCCAAGATAAAGAGCATTCAGTAGGCCTAGATCACTACTGCGTCCTTATTTGGACTGAACTATTTGTGCTTGACAAAGTGAAGGGTTTCTTCCCCATCTGTGGACTGGTAGCCCTTGGGTCAGGTGCCCATCCCAGGTCCGATCAGTTGTGGTCACTGGGAAGGGGCTCAGACTCCAGAATGTAGCTGGTCATGGCTGCATTCTCAGCCAGGGCTGTGGGCGCATTCCTTGTGATTGACATGTCTGGTACAAAAATTACTTTCTACAAAGTCTCCTCCTTGTATTATTTCTAATCATATAAAGTATTTAAGTAAATGACACGAAGACTTTATAAATATATTCTGCGGTTCATAGAGTTTTCTTCCCTTACGTCTTTTTGATCATTTGTTCTTTGATGAGATTTCTCCTGTAGTTTTACATGTAATATTATATTCTCAATGGAGCATTGTAATAGAGCTATAAAGAATGAGAAATAACAGTGGAGAACTATTAATCCCTTATCCTAGAATGTGAGAATAGCATCTTAATCCCATATCTCAGAGGGTGAGAATAGATATGGGAGGGAAGTTCTGTTTTAAGTAAAACGACACTGACAGTCTCATAAATTCAACTGTCTGCTTGAGTTTGCTCTCTTGGCAGAGTCAGAAGGTAATAATTGAAACCTTTTATTCTTCAAACATAACCTATATTTTCAGAAAAACTTGGACAGAGATTTTGTTTTACCTTGGATAGTTTATACATTCTTTTAATTTTTTTCTTCCTTTTTTCTGCAAACAGAATATCATATATTAAGTTTCCATAGTCAGTTAGGCAAACATAAGATTTAAACCAACCTTACATTTCTAAAAGATTTTTATCTTAAGAATTGCTACCATTATTAACCCACTAAAAAAAAAATCCAGACATTTTTAAGCGAGGGTCCCAGCTGTGATTTTATTTGCTAGTTGCTGCCCTGAAATTCATGAAAACCTATCTCGAATTTCAGAATTTTATTCACCCATAAAACAGGGGCTCAGAATGATTTGTCTCCTGAAATCAGTCACTAAACTAATATACTTTGACTTTCCTGTTCAAATTTCTCTTCCAAAGTAAGAGTATCCTGCTTTGGTGATTCTCTATCTACCCTACCCTACCCTCTTTATTTTCTGTAACTCCATAAAGCTCATTCATTCTTCTTCTTCTTTTTTTTTTTTTTAAATTTATTGGGCTTGAATTTCTACCAAGTAGAGTCTGGGTGTCTGGGTGTCTGGGTGCTTTACCTTGGAAGTGGTGATAAGAACTTCAGTTTTAAAACTTCCTGTGGTTTATTTTAACTTTTCAGATATAGGACAAGATCCACTTGATCATTCGGGTATTTGGCAGTGAGAGTAAGATCATAGGAAGAAACTGTTCATGGAGCTGGAGAAGTATTAAATGTATGTGCATTTTATAGATGCTCCTATTCAATGCCACAAGCATAGTTCATAAATAATTTTTTTTTAATATACACTTTAGAGTTGAAAAAAATGCCAGGAGAAAGCAGCCTGTTTTAACCCTGAGACCTAATCATCTGAAATTACTCAAGAAACAAATAATTTTCACACAGTTAAACTGAGTCGCATCAAACTAAACTGTATCCTACCACCTACTGTCTTATTCTGGTGACCGTCCTGGTGTCTATCTTCCTCTGACAGCAGGAAGTGTCTGTCCGACTAACGAGAGGCACAGAAGCATAGACCAGGAAAGAAATGACTGGTCTCCAACGTCAGTCATTCTTAAATGACATCATATTGAAATGGTGTACCTGTGAGGACATACAGAGCCTAGTCAGGGGGTAACAAGTCAGCACTAAAAGACAGGATTTTCACCTACTATTTGAAACACAAACTAGAAACTTAATCTACTATTACCTGTAAATGTAAAGGAGCCTCCTCTCTTTTAGGAAGCATATTATGGCCAACAACGAAGTCCATGCAAACCTTTATAGGAAGTAGGGGGCAGGGGGAACATCTGGATTCCCTCTGTATCATCAAAAGGCCTTGGGTTTGGCCTCTTAGGAACTTATTTATTCATTTTTCCAGTCAACCATGAGGTTAAAGAGAGAGAGGTGAAAAAAGGGTGGGAAAAATTACTTTGATATGATTAAATTTCTTCCTGGAAAGAATGAATAATTATCATCAAGTGAAAATAAAGAATGGAACAAGGAAGGAATATCAAAATGCTGTGGAAACACAGTTAACAAGCTTTATTTCTTCAGTCATACGAGGACGTTGCCTCTTGGCCTTTATTTCTTTAGGTGCACACATGAATTAGAACAGAATACAAGAATCATTTTATTTACAAAGAATTGGGATTCTCTGTCTGTTCCTAGCTACTCCTCACTGGACCTGAAACAAGAACTCAAAAGAAATATGAACTGTTTTAAACCGTAGAGAATTAATTATATCATGTTACCTTATTCAGGACCCAGCTGAACTTTAATTACTCAGTTCTGCAATTCTCAAAGTCGGCATGTAGAATAATACATTATAGAGAGCAGGAAACACTTCTGAGGAGTCTGCTCGTCTAAGTTTGCACTATGTAATTTAGCTTCAATTAACTTCAGGGGGATAACGGAGTAGAAGACGCAAGCTCTATAATTTCCAGTGCAGTTTCAAAATAAAGATCACATTCAGAAAAGCCTTTTGTCTAATAGTTTTGCCTCCTCCTAAAACTGCCAGGCTAGTACTGGTCATTTTTTGTGTATTTGTTTTCTCAGTAACAACATTAAGAATATCTGAGGCCTAAGAAAGATCATACCTGGCCTTTCTTGTTGCTGCTGTGACAAGAGACATGCACATGGAAATAACTTCAGTCACGATAACTTGGAATTGTGGGTGAATCAGAGTGGAAGTGGGTGAAAACTCTGCACTAGGTTAGCTCTCTTCTACAGAAGAGTATGCACTAAGCCTATGCCATTTTAGGTATAGTAGAAATATATTATTACTTCTTGATCAAAGCTTCTTCAGGACCTATAATTCAGACCTGAACACTAGAAGACGTAACAGCAATACTAGTTATCACTCACTGAGTGTGTCCTCTGTGTTACAGGAGCTGCAGCAGGCACTCCACAGGACTCTGTCAACTCCGCAACTTGTGCGTTATCGCCTCTTTACAGATGAGAACACTGAGGCTGAGGAATGAAAGAACTTTCCCATTATCACCAAGCTTGTAACAGCACTGAGGTTCATGTCTGCTTCACTACCAAGCTGAACTGGTTGCCTGTCCTTGCTTCAGAAAGCATTAGCATATGACATCAATAACCAAATAAGAGTAATTTACATTGGTGGTTAAGCCAATCTTGATGGAGCTGGGGGTAGAATTTCCATTCACTTTCAAACCATGTGGAATAATACAACCTTTATTTTCCTAATATAGTCCTTGCAGTAGATTAGATTATGTCCTCATTACTAGAGGTTAAACTTGCTTTTAGGAAAGATGCAATTCACTCTTGAAAAACTCTAAAGCATAGCAGGGAAACTTAAGCTTTGCTTTCAAAGCCCCATTAAATTATGCATATACAGTTTAGGTTTCATCATTTGACAGCCTTCTCTTTCCAGTATATCTCTAAAACTTTCCTTTACCCTAACCCCTCACCTCACCACACTGTATTTTAGAAAGAGTTTAGGCTTTCAGGCAAATTAAATTCCCTTTAGATTATGTAAAACTTTCATTATTTTACTGTTCATAACAAGAATAGAACAGCAGGAATTTAATTCCCTTTCAGTTTGGCCCACTTCCAGATTGGTGATACCTACCCCTCCTTTCATTGTTGTTAAATGCAATGGACTCATACAGAGCCAGACTTTGGCGGGACAGCACCACTCCCAATCTGAAACAGCTGGAGAAATGTTCAGAAAATTCTATTTCTAATGATTAATAGCAAATTTCTGAAAGGGCAAAAGATTAGCCAACAAATCCCTGGGATGTCTTTGGATCCCCCAAATTCCACATTATCAGAATTCTGCATTTTCTCCTAGTAGTCTCCTAAGCGTGTGTGTTATGAACAAAACGTAACAATAAAGTTCTCTTCTAACCTCTGTTCCACCTTTTGATGACTTATTTATAATTTATAAAGCTATAGATGATGGGACTTCACTCTCAGGTGAAAATACATCCAGAACTGTCGTGTAAAAACTCAACAGCTAGAACCTTGCTGGTCTATTACCCCTGAAATGAGCCATTTGTTTCAGATTGTCATTCTGTGAAACAATCAAAATGAATCTAGTTGTATCAGCTCTTTAAGAAAAAAGAGAATGCATTCTATTTACTTGCACTTTAATTCACCAAATTTACGGAGAAATTTTTCTGGTGACATGACTATACCTTGATCACTAACATATAAGGATATTATGTAAAACAATTAACATTTAGATATGCTGTAATACTATCAGAGAGATCACTAAAGGATACCAAGATCTTTTTAACTGTTTATTAAAAGAATGTTATTGAGCAGAGATTGTTTTAAGAGTCTTGTGCCTCTAAATTAATACATGTGGAATCTGAGACTTAGAGAATTTAAATAATTTCCTCAAAGATACAGAGCTACTAAGTAATGGACCCAGAATTTGAACCTTGTTCTATCTGACTCCAAATCCATGTTTTTAATGTCTAAGTCAAGGCATGCACATAGCTAACTATAACAGGAGACAGAAAAATAAACATAGTAAGAGAGGCTTGCAAATCAGAGGAGGAAAAGGTCACATTAAATTGGAAAGCATAATGGACATAGCAGGTCATGAGCTGGACCATGTAGGGTTGAGAGGATTATGAATTTATGAGAGGAATCTGTGTCTGGGGCAATCCAAAGGAATGGCATTATAAAATGCATAAAAGGAAAATGAATACTGGTAGGACATGCTTGGGATTAAAGAATTCTTGTTAACTGTCATACTCTGCCAATAGAGGGTGCTAGAGAGAGACCATGAGGCAGACGGAGAGAAGGATTTTTTTCCTTTTTGTTTGCTTTCTGTTCTTGTCAGGATGACCCCAAGAATGTTTCCTCAGTCTCGTGGCAGTAGTTTGTTCCTGGAGGAGCAACAAAATACGTTCACAGTTTGTTGCTTTGCCACATTAACAGAACCAACTTCATCACACTCTCTAAGGAACACTAAAACCAGCCGGCCAGAATCTACTCTGTAGATGTCTGGGGCCTGGCTCCACAGAGCTCCGTTTTTGTACTTCCAAGTTTAATACTCCAACTTTTTCTTTGTTTCTTCCTGTAATTATTTCCTGCATGATACCTGGGTATTCCATTTTTGCCTTTTCAGTTCTACAATACATGGTTAATCAGTATCTTAAATCTCTCTTAAGATAACTGATATGGTTTCTGTCTCCTGAATATGCCCAGACTAATACATAGCATTCATGTGGTAATGCCCAAACCAACCATTGGTGAGAAGTGCAGAATTCCATAATGGGATTATTATTAATAAGCATTCAACTCTGCACATAGAGAAAGGCTCATGAAGCATATAGATACGTAACCAGTACCTGCATAACTTGTGGGGGAGAGTTCTATTAGTAGAGAGGGAGAGGGAAAGGGCTGTCAGGGAGACAAGTAGAAGTGGCGGACACAGACACAGAAGGCGGGTAGGAGACAGCGAGGTAAGGAAAGGGGAAAGACCATTCCAGGAATGTTCCAGGAAAGACCATTCTAGGAATGCATGTGGGAGGGACCCAAGCTGGAAGAGGCTGAGATTTATTCAAGAAACTGAGGGGAGTATAGTGTGGCCGAAGCGGTGAAAAGAATCAGGAAAAGGAAATCAGATGAGGCTGAAGGAATCAGATCCAGGAAAGGAAGAGTTTAGACAGTCTGGGGATTAGAGTCTAGAGCTGAGAAAACTGGTGGTGAAATGTATAGAAACAGGGATGTTAAGCGAAGTAAGATGAATGGTACATTGAATATAAGGGGTTTGGCTGCAGGATCATGGAATTTTAAACTTGATCTGAGAAATCCTCACCTGGATAATCAACTTCATGTCAATGAAGAAGCCACTAGCATAGAAATAATGTAAAGAGAAGAGAAGAACTAACAGCAAACTTTGGAGAACACATATTTTGGGGATGTGAGAAAGGAGCATGCTGTCAGAGTAGAGTAGGAGATGAGACTGAATTCCCAAGAATGGCTAGGGCAAAGATATATATTACAAGTGAATGGCTAAAGAGAAGCGAAGATAAATTGAATAGAATTAAAGAGGTTAGATAATCATGACGGCAGAGCACCAAAAGTTTCAGGAATCCGGACACTGAAGTCATGGAATGATAACCAATTTGTGGTGGAGAGGATCAAGGGGTATGCAGTTCACTCACCCCAGACACCTATGGTTAACTCGCTAGAAGTTTTAAAAAGCCCAGAGTTCATTGTGATTCAAGCCTTAAGAGTAGAGATCATTCACGAACTGAAACAAAGGATATTCAGGTGAGCACTGCAGTTGGAGATTTTACTGAGAGTTTTTCACTTAGGTCAACAGTTCTTTCTTTGGTGTTTGTTCTTTTAGTGTTTCCAATAATGTTCTGGTTATCGATTGCTGCGTAACAAACCACCTCAAAACTTAGTGGCTGTAATAACAATGATTTTTACTATATTTCACGGTTTTTTGTGACAGAAATCCAAGCAGGATTTGCCTGTTGCTTCTTTTTCTCCATTGAGCATCAACTAATAGCAAGGCAGATCTGGAAAATCTAAGAAGACATTTCAGTGGGAAAGTGAAAAAGCTGGGCTGGCCATTTCACCTTCTTTATTTATGCTCAGGGTCTCTCCACATAGTCTCTTCAGAGTAGTTTGAGTTCTTACATGGTGACTCAGCACCAAGTGCACGTTCCAGAAGTCAGGCAGAAGCTGCAACCTTGCCTTAGAATGTGGGTTTCTACTTCATCTGTAGTTAAGTATGTCATGAAGCCCAGCTCAGAAACAAAAGTAGTGAAGAAATACACTCTACCTCCTTATGGGAGCAATAGCAAAGAACTGGTGGCCCTCTTTAACCTGCCACCCAAGATAAGTTTTTAATGTCTCATTCGTATTAACCATGCAACAAACCTTCACTTATTCTCAGCGTTGTATCATTTATTCAAGAGATGGCAGCATGAGATGGAACTGTCACCAAGGAACCAAAGGGATATTTTTGGCTCCTTTATGAGCTGTGTTGCTTTAAGCACATTATTTAACTTTTCTATGCCTTCTACCTCATTTCCAAATAAAATTAGTGTATCTACTTAATTCTTATAAGGACTATGTGACCATCTATATAAAAGGTATTGACAATAATGGACTTACACCACATGCAGTGTAGTCATTATTTGCTGTCATTGAGATCATAGCGAAGCCTGATGGCTTGATCTTGCAAAGCACCCATTTCCTAAGTCTGACTTAGGATAAATCCTGGGATGACTAAAGGGCTGTTATCAAGGCTTCCAGATCTTCTAATATTTTGCAAACAGAGCCTCTTGGAGTCCACTGTCTAAAGCCGCATACTCTACCTCTGCTTCTCTGATGTTGTCCCCAAAATGGAAGAATTACATGACGGGAAGTAACCGAAGTCTGGCTTTTCTCAAGAGAAGCTTAATGTATCTCTCCACATGGACAACACTTTTGGAGATTAATATTGCAAAACTTGGGTCCAAGCTCCAGGTCAATAAGAATTCTTGCCAGTGGAGGTATTAAATCAATTAGCTGCTCCCGTTTTTGACAGAGAAGCTGGTTTAAAACTGAACCGCTTTAACGACAAAGATACTATTTAAGATGCCCATTATTAAACAAAAATATAACACTGCTCTTGAAGGTGATTTTCACAAATGGCTTTGATCTTAGAAAGTTTAATTTCTGCCAATCCAAAGAGCCTTATTTTATGAAGGTTTCTACTATGAGGCAGTTTTTCAGCACAGTGTATATTCTGGGGTATCACCTAGGAAGCTAGTTAAAAATATAGTTACAGCCTGCAATTCTTGAGAGTCAGAATCAGTAGGTCAGGGAAGGAGCACAGACACTGGCATTTTTTCACTAAAACGCAAGGTGATAATGATGCAGGGGCTCTACATGTGAAAAAGACTGCCTTACGCCAGGGTGAATGGGATAGCCCAGTTTTGGGTAAAAAAGAAAAGGCCAAAGGTATAATGTCACAATGAGTTCTTAAATTTTTGCGGATATTATCTCAAGGCAAAGGCGTATGACCGCCCTCTCTGAGACACCTCCCTAATTACATAGAGTCTAATGGGTTACTGGTAGAGGCCTCTGAGTTCATTCAATGCAAAGCTTTCTTTTCACAGAGGAAGCATCCTCCCCAGTTCATGTCCCACCTAGTGTTCCCACAAGCATCCCACACGTTCCTCCATCATGGTGCCTTTTGTACTGTGTATTAATTGGCCACTTTTGACTGTCTCTCCCACTAGACTATAATCACCTCAGTATTTTGGAACTTTCTTCTTCATTGTTGTTTTCCCAAACCTGTCACTGTTCCAGGCACTTAAGAGGTATTTAATTATGGATGGATGGATGAAAAGAATTCAGACCAGTCAACTTATACGTTTTGTCTGTGGTTCCAGGGACCTTAATCACCAACTCCACCTCCATTGGCTGAGGGTTTTCCATGGGATATCATGTGTCATTCCCCTAAGCTTCTGGGGTGCATCTGCACATTGGGAGTAAGTTCAATGATGCAGGTTCTTTTTCTCTGAGGAAGTCCTCAGAAAAGAAGGGAGACAGAGAGAAGAAGAAAGGTACACATGATTGAGATGGATGAGGACCATGAACATGCTGGGAACCACGACCTCAGGTGAATAGAGTTTGGGCCAAGGGGATATGTGGAATATAAACAGTCTTTGCTTCAGGTTATTGGCGGAACTAAAGGAGAAAGGAGAGGTAGTTATGAGTGAAAGAAATGCTTTAAAGTGATATGAAAGTTACCAGCAATAACAAGATCAAAGGTATGACCAAGGGACTAAAAGCCAAGGCACAGTAGATGACAAGAGCAATGGAGGAGAGAGATGTGCAGAATGCTGGAAAGATCATCTATGAGGGTATTTATTTCACCAAAAATTTTAATAATTGGTATTAGAGGAAGTGGCAATGAGTCAAGAACTAAAAAGTTTTGAATACTGCGAAAGAGTGATCAAGGGAATGATAGATGAAAGCAACCAGAGGGATAATGTCTGATATCGCTTAATGACATGAGAATCAAAGTGATTTAAGAAGCAAGGTGAGAAGAATGATCATGAAACATCAGTGAAGATGCAAAAAGGCAATTATACCGCTTCCAGGCCCAGTTGTAAAGGATTGTGGAAGAAAGAACAGTGGGTTTCAGCAATAACATGAAGGTAAAGGAAATCTTCATTAAAAAGGGCTTAAATATGTAAAGAATTTTACTGATGGCTAATCTTGATATTCAGGGAGCCCAGACGACAGATTTAAGGGATTAGAGATGGATGGGAAATAAAGTCAGAAAAGTGGGATACGTGGAGCCAACGGAGCTGTCATCAGAGGATGCACAATCCTGGGTTTCATGTGGTTTGATCTTTACATTTTTCATAACTGTAACATATACTAGAAGCCAAAGTAAAGTAAGCTAATTTCTCTAATTTGCCATCTTAATTTTTCTCCAATTCAATAATCTTGAGTGTCAAAGTGATTACATGTCAATTTATTTATAAAACTGAACATATATTGTCAAGCAGAATATTGGAATATAATATTTGAAAAAATATAATATTGTTTGAAAATTAAGGAAAAAATTATAAAATATTTTTATTAAATAATTATGAAAATACAATATATCCAAACTTTTGTGATACTTCTAATGGATTTCTTAGGAGATAATACATGGCCTAAGATGTGATATCAAAATTAAGAATAATTGAAATTAATGAGCTAAGCATATAGCTCATGTATGAAAAAATATCAGTAATATAAACCTAAAGAAAGGAAAAGAAAGGGAAAAATAAAGAGAGGTCTAAAATTAATGACAAGGAAGACAAACACAAAGAGAAAAATAAAGTCACAAGTTTGTTCTTTGAAAATAACTGACAAAGTACTGTGAGATTATAAGGGCCAGTGAAAAGAAGAATATATAAGTATTCGATAACAAGATGTTTTAATGATACATTATGCTAAGTGCTGCAGATATAAAAAGATAATTAAAAAAGAATGTCATGAACATCTCAGCAATAAATTTGAACATGTAAATGAAACAGAAAATTCCTAGAAAAACGTAACTTGAAAGAATGAGTTCAAGGAGAAACAGAAAGCCTAATGAGTCTTATAATCACCAAATAAAGTGAATCAGCAAGTTCACAACTTTCCTACAAAGATGGGAAATGGCTTTCTCAGCAAATTTTACCAAAAGTCTAAGGAACAAATTCAGTTTTTACACAAACCTATTCAGAGACTAGAAAAACGGGACCTTTAAGAAGATAACATAGGAGAATACACTAATAATTATAGTGTAGGGAAAGCGTCTCAAGCAAGAAAAAAAGCATTATTTTCAAAGAAAATATTGACAAATATGACCACATTAAAATTAAGATTTTTTTTTATCAATGGACACCATAAAGAGAGTGGAAACAATACAATCCACTGATTGCTTTTTGTTTTGTTTTGTTTTTTGTTTTGCAGTACTTAAAACTGACAAAAAGACTTGTATCACAAATATATAAAGCACTTCTATAAATCAAAATGGAAAAGAAAAGATGCCTCCCCAAATAGATGAAACACTTGAGCAGACACATCTAAAAGAAAACATTCAAATAGCAAGTCAATACATGAAAAGTGTCCAGCCTTATGTGTAAGGAAGTGCATATTAAGATCACAATGAGATACCATTATTTCCTCAATAGGTAAATAAGAAAAGGCCTGGCAAAATCAAATACTGGCGAGGATGGGGTGTAATGGGATCTCCCATACAATGCTACAAGGTGTGTCCACTCGTTTAACCATTTTGGATATAACTTGGAGTTATCTAATAGCATTGAAAGTATGCATATACTATTACTCAGCAATTTCACTATTACTCAGCAGTGAAGCAAGAAACAAAATAATGCAAGCATTATAATTCCCTTTATAGAAATATTAAAAAGGCAAACCTAAATTATATTGTTTAGACATGCATAAAGAGAGACTAAATCTATAAAAGAAAACAAGACTATACCTGTAACAAATGTTGAAAAGGGGTTGTGGTCAGATGGAGCACATAGGGAACTTCTAGGGTACTAACCATGCTCTATTTTGTGACCAGGGAGAAATTTCTTAGGAGTTGACTTCATGAACATTTGTTACATTGTAAATTTATATTTTTCACAACTGTTTGTATGCCTCACAGTTTTTTAGATGTTAAAATGGGGATTTATGGAAAATTTTTTGCATGTTCACAAGATAATTTTTTCTCAAGGTCCAAGATACATATTGATCAATAGTTCTACTGCAAACTTATCTTTGAAATGCTGTACATTTGGGAATTATATGAGTTTGCTGAGCAGTTACCAAGTAATTTTTTAAAAGGAAGCAAATTGCTTATTAGTCTTCCACTAAATTTAATTACTTTTACAGGTGTAGTAAGCTTATCACAGTTTCTAAGAAATTGTAATTCCCAGACATTAAAATATTTCTAATTAATAGTAACATATTAATCATTTTTCAGAGCATTATCTGTAAGTCTCCCTTTTTTGACAGCCCAAGAATAAGTCTAGTAGTTTCTCTCTGGGGGATATTTTTATCTATCCCCTACAATATTTGCACTTGATAAGAGTGAAATTTCTTGGGATAAGTAGTCACTACAGCTGATCTTCATGTGTTATTTCCAGTGCCTCCCAGTGATGACCACAGAGTTAGAAGTTTGCCCTTGTGTGACAATACCATCTTCATTGCTTTTTACGATGCTTTTACGTTTGTCTTCTCTCACACTGACAAATATTTCCCTGGTGTTTTCTACAAATTCTCCTTTCTCCAACTGCCCAGATCTTGCAATTGCCAATAGCCAGAGCACTCAGGTTCACCAAAAAAAAAAAAAAAAAAAAAAAGGTGCAAGCTCCACTCACATTAATTTCTATTTGTTTTGGAGATTCTAAAGTATTACTAGCTAAACAGCAAAAACAACTAAAATTTCTCTTAAATCACTAACTTTCGTATCATTTTGATCACACTGAAGGTTAAAAATTTCTCTGTATTATAGTCAGAGGTTAATTACCTCCTGATGAATTAGAAAACATTTTCTTTTGAGGACATTTGGTAGCTAATGTAAGAACTTGCTGTCCTGATCATTTAATTTCTGATCCTGAGGAGTACTTAAGTATCAAAAGAACACATAAACATCATTTCTACACTTCAGATTGGCTCCCACTCCATCTCTGGTTTTGTCTTATCAACCAGTCAGTCGAGTACTATAATTAAGAGTGCTGACTAAAATAAATATGGCTAATTTGAATGATCTGAATTACTGAATATTCAGATTACTTTGTTCCTACAAAATAATCTAGTTCAGTCTTTGGGAAAAAAAGTCATTTAGTCCTGAGGTTTCTTCTGAGTTTTCAATACATAGCTGTCTTAGATGATGTGCTTGTGTTTTAAGCTTTATTTATCGTAAGTGCTTAGTAACCCAAGCCACAAAATTGTAAAGACCTTATTCTTTTATTTTCCCAGTTTCTCTTTCTTTTCGTATTGGTGCCAGCAACAAAAGGATATGTAACTTTATCCTTTCTGGTTGCTAATACTTTACCTTGCAGACTCTGGAATGACAAGTTCTGTAATTGCTACTATTTTTCACCATTCCATTCCTTTTTGAGCTATAAAGTGGCTAGTCTGTGCTTCCAAATTATATTTTAAATAAAGTTCCTTTAACTTGACCAAGGTTAAAGAAATACCCAAGCCAAAATGTTTTGGACTTTGGCTCTTTAAACGGGATTTGGTTTTGCAGCTCCAAAAATGGGTCATTTCAATGTTCCCAGGTTTCTTCTCTACAATATTTGTATGAAAAATCAATTCTTTGTCCTTTGGTAAATATTTAGGTCATTATTTCCTGGTATAAATTTAAAAGAAGTCATTAACAGTCACATTTAATATATAGTAAGTGTGTACAGACAGCCCTCAGATTAACAAATGGAATAATATAGAAAAAAGATCAACTGGAAATTACCATTAAAGGCAGGGGGGTGGCTAGCTCCTACCATTCAATAAGAGTTCTTAACAATTCAACATGAAACTTAAAATCTGGATTACTTGACTGCTTTTTGATATACAACATATTCATGTGTTTTCTCTTTTCTCCTGTCCTCACTTTTGGGAAAGCGAAGAGTGTTTTCTCTAATTCATCAGAGCTGTATTCCCTGACTCTACACAGCCCATGATGAAAAGAGAGAAAGATAGTATCCTCTAGAAATGATCACTGTCCCCAGCATTGACAAAAGTTCAAGAATATTTGCATAGTTCTTCAACAAATGACAGCTCCCCCATGGTGGAGAATTAAGATACCTTAATTTTATATGCAGAAAATTTTCATAATATAAAAAACAAGGTCTTTCACTACTGCAGTTTCTCTCCTTGGACACATTATAGCTTATCTGTGTTCCAATTAAAATGTGACATCATGTCTTGAACACACTATATTGCATGGTCTGACCAGCATAGAGGAGAACGGGTCTGTCATCATGTTTGCTTTGAATATGGTGCTTTTGCCCATGAATCTTTCTCACACATGCTGCTCTTAAGCTATATGTAATTCATCTTAAATTTGTGCAAAGAGATTGGGATCCTAAATTACTCTTATTCACCATAAGCTTGACAGCATAGAATGCTAGCCAGTCAATTCTGAACATTGAGTTTGTCATCTGATACACTAGATCACTTGATGTTTCACATCATCCACAACTTTATCAAGGTCATATTTGAAAATATTGAACAGAACAGGGCCAAGGATGAGTTAATTTTAATTAGTGATCTTTGCACATGGTTCCCCCCAAAAGTTATAAATCCAGCTAACTGTACTATTTTCCAGCTCAAAATTCTCCATCTGTTACCTTGAGAGTCTATCAAATGCTTTACTAAGATTAGTGAGCACTATGGCTCTACCAGGCCCCTGACCCACAGTCTAAAAAGAAAATGAATCCAAAACTGGTCATGCTTTTTTCATAAACCCAATGGTTACCACTGAATTTTTTTTAGCTCATGCAGCCAATCTTTTAATAATCTGTTCTGCAATGTTTCTCGAGACCACTAAGAAATTTGAAGAATTTACTTTCTTGTGAATTAAAAAAAAAATCTCATCTTCAGACACTTACAGGTTTCTCCATCACACTTTACAGATTGTCAGGCAGAGGCTCAACAATTCCAAACACATTCTCTGGGCTCTGTTCTAATATTTTCCAAACTAGGAGACTGAGATGCACTTAGAGAATCCAGTATTTCAAAGCAAACTGTCCTGGGGGGTGGAGGGGGGAAGAGGAGTACTGTACTTACCAAATGAAAGAAAGGGACCCACGCTTAAGTGTAGCTAAAATGAATTTGCCTCAGGAAGGTGGAAAAGTGGAAATAGGTTTCATTGTAAATCTCTGCTATCAAATACTTCCTTCTTGAAGTTCACTTCTTCTCTTACTTGGACGACAAAACCTGCTTTCAGTCAAGGATCTGATATAACCAGATATTTTAGTATGACTTTAAGTCAATGCATTCTCTTTCAAAGGGAGTATTTGTGTTTTAATCCTTACTTCTCTTATCTTCAAGTATGGAATTTAAATCTAGGGTTTTTATTAAGGGAATTTCAAGTACCAGGGAGCAGATGGGGGAAATTCAGGTAAACTGGGAGGGGGATAAGGGCTCCAGTTATCCCTGAAATCACGCTACATGAATGCTACCTCTTCCTTGGACTTGTAACTGAAAACCACCTGGACCAAACAACGCCCCCAAAACAAAACAACCCCCCTAAACAAACGCCAACAATTCAAAAAAGATGATAGATCTGCCTGAAGTGTCAGCCAAGTTCTGACCCTTTTGCATCTGAAATATGAGTTTGTGTTTATCTTCAGAAACATGAATCTTAAATTTCTGTCAAAAATTCACCACTCACTGCTAAAAGATTGCAAGACAGACCCTGGAGATGGAAGCTGAAAGTCAGTGCAGTTCAACTGGGAGAATATTTCAGAGGCTGAGCTTCGTTCTTTGTATCCGCTCTCCCTTACAGTGATTAATCTGAATGGTGCCAGTCTGGAAGCTTAACAAAAATTTTCAGCACAATTTTAACATAATTCATACGAAATAGTAAACGTAATGATCATTATGTTCCCAATTAAAATCAGTTTACAGTCTTCCAAATAACTGTCCATGAATCACATCTCCTAGAATTTCTATGTGCTTAATAGCCTGCAACGACCTTTCCTAGGGCAACACTTACACAAATTTTTCTGGTAGGAAATACCAAATTTTTATATTTTATTTACTTTGGGATTATCTTATACACATTTTCAGATGAAAATATTTCATTCTAATGTCATTTCACCAATAAAATTCACCACATGGTATATTTTATTAACTACTAGCTCAACGCCATTTGTGTCTTAGGTCAGATGTTGATGGGAAAAAAACAAAATGAAAATCTTACCCAAGAGAATTACCCAAAGCACTAAGCAATGAGATATTCTTAGAGAGAATCACGGAAAAGAAAAAAATAGGGTTGAGTAGCATTCAGCATGGATCCAAAATTCATTTCTCATATTTTGGCGATTTCATTTTCAACTAAAGTAATTTAGTTTATTGTAAATCTTTTTCCTTTTGTTCTAACAGATATTTTTGAAATTGGAAAAGCCTCTGAGAAATGACACAAATAAAGAATGATATCTCAGTACACACTTGGCAAGTAAGAAAACACATTTGAATAACTATCAGTTATTCCAATTGTGAATTTATTGTAAAAATTCTGATGCAATTATTTTTAGGTTAAAAAAAGGAAAATCAAGTTGACAATCTATTGGAATGTTGCCTTAATCTACTGTAACACATAGCAAGAGTTATAGGGGCAGAGTCACAAATCTCTAAAACCACTACAATCCTTTGTATTTGAACATAAAATAATGAAAAAGATCATTGCTGTATCAGATAAATATGTAATGATATGAATAAGAAATTAGTTTTTTTTTTACTGAAGTACAGTTGGTTTACAATATTGTATTAGCTTCAGATATACAACATAGTGTTTCAGTATTTATATAGATTATACTTCATTTAAAGTTATTACAAAATAATGGCTATATTTCCCAGTGCTGTAAAATATTCCTGTTACTCTTCTATTTTATACATAGTAGTTTGTACCTCTTAAGCCCATACTCCTATCTCCCCTCTTCCCTCTCTCCACTGGTAACCACTAGCTTGTTCTCTATATCTGAGTCTGTTTCTGTTTTGTTATATTCATTCATTTGGTTTATTTTTTAGATTCCATATATAAGTGATAACACACAGTATCTGTCTCTCTCTGTGAAACTTATTTCTCTAAGCATAATATACTCCAGACCCATCCCTATTTTCAGAAATGGAAAAATTCCATTCTTTTTATGACTGAATAATATTTCATTGTGTGTGTATCTATATAGATACACCACATCTTCTTTATCCATTCATCTGTTGATAGACACTTAGGTTGTTTCCATATCTTAGTTATTGTAAATAATGCTGCTATGAACATAGAGGTACATGCATCTTTTTAAATTAGTATTTTTGTTTTCTTTGGATATATACATCCAGAATTGGAATTGCTGGATCATATGGTAGTCCTATTTTTAGTTTTTAGAGGAACCTCCAACAATATATAAAAAGGATCATATACCATGATCAAGTGGTATTTATTCCAGTGTCACAAGGATGGTTCAATATTTGCAAATCAATCAATGTGATACACCACATTAACAAAAGGAAATATAAAAATCACATGATCATCTCAATAGATGCAGAAAAAAGCATTTGACAAAATTCAACATCCATTCATGATAAAAAGTCTCATCAAAGTTGATACAGAGGGAACATATCTCAACATAATAAAGGCCACTTACAACAAACCTACAGTGAACATCATACTCAATGGAGAAAAGCTGAAAGCTTTTCTTCTAAATTCAGGAACAAGACAAGGATGTCAATTCTTGCTATTTCTATTTAACATAGTATTGAAAATCCTAGCCAGAGCAGTCAGACAAGAAAAAGAAATAAAAGTATCCAAATTGGAAGAGAAGGAAAACTGTCACTATTTGCAGATGATTGATACCATATATGAAAAACCCTAAAGTCTCTACCAAAAAACTATTAGAACTAATAAACGAACCTAAGTAAAGTTGCAGGATACAAGATTAATATACAGACAGCTGTTTCTTTTCTATGACCTAATAACAAACTATTAGCAAGACAAAGCAATAAAACAATCTCATTTAAAATTACATCAAAAAGAATAAAACACCTGGTAATAAACTTAATGAGATATCTATACTCTGAAAGCCGTAAAATATTAATGAAGGAATTTGAAAGTGATACAAAGAAATGGAAAGATATTCTGTGTTCTTGTACTGGAAGAATTAATATTGTTAAAATGGCCATACTGTCCAAAGCAATGTAGAGATGTAATGCAATCCCTATCAAAATATTCATGATATTTTTTCACAGAACTAGAACAAACAATCCTAAAATTTATATGGAACCACAAAAGACCCTGAATTGCCAAGAAAATCTTGAGAAAAAAAGAACAGAGCTGGAGGTGCCATGCTCCCTGACTTCAGCCTATAATACAAAGCTACAGTGATCAAAAACAGCATGGTACTATATATCCAGAGAAAACTTTAATTCAAAAAAATACATGCACCCCAATGTTCATAGCAGCACTATTTACAATAGACAAGACAGGGAAGCAACCTAAATGTCCATCAACAGATGATTAAATAAAGAAGATGTGGTATATATACATATATATATATATATATATATATATATATATATATATATATATATATATGTTTATATAGTATTCATAGAATACTATATATTCATATTCTTTTCATAGAATACTATATATTCATATATATGTGAATACTATTTGGCCATAAAAAATGAAATAACTGAAATACCACCATTTGCAGCAACATAGATGGATCTAGAGATTATCATACTGAGCGAAGTAAGTCACACAGAGAAAGACAAATATTATATATCACTTATATGTGGAATATAAAAAATGATACAAATGAACTTATTTACAAAACAGAAACAGATCCACAGACACAGAAAACAAATTTATGGTTACCAAAGGGAAAAGGGAAGGTGGGGAGGGAGTTTGAGATTAGCAGATACAAACTGCTATATATAAAATAGACAAATAACAAGGTCCTACCATATAGCACAAGGAATGATATTCAATATCTTATAATAACCTGTGATAAAAAAGAATATGAAAAAATATACATATGTATAACTGAATCAATATGCTATACATCAGAAACTAGCACAACATTGTGAATCAATTATACTTAAATAAAAAATAAAAATAAAAACAACATGGTACTAGCTCAAAAACAAACACATAGACCAATGGAACAAAACAGAGAGCTCAGAAATAAACCCCATGCACTTATGATCCATTAATCTATGGAAAAAGAGGCAAGAACAAGGTATAAAAGACAGTCTCTTCAATAAGTGGTGCTTGAAAAACAGGTTAGCTCCATGCAAAATAGTGAGATTAGAACATTTCCTCACACTGTGTACAAAAATCAACTCAAAATGGATTAAAGACCTATATGTAAAATCTGAAACCATAAAACCCCTAGAAAAGAACATAGGCAGAACCCTGACACAAATTGTAGCAATATTTTTTCAACAAATGGGGTCTAATTAAACTTAAAAGCTTTCATACAGCAAAGGAAACCACTGGCAAAATGAAAAGACAGTCTACTGAACGGGAGAAAACATTTGCAAATGATATAACTGGCAAGGGGTTAATATTCCAAAATATATAAACAGTTCGTACAACTCAACGTTTAAAAAAAATACCAAACAACCCAATTAAAAAATGGGCAGAACACCTGAATAGACATTTTTTCCAAAGAAGACATACCAATGACCAACAGGCACATGAACAGACGCTCAACGTTGCCAATCATCAGAGAAATGCAAATCAAAACCACAGTGAGATATCACCTCCTACCCATGAGAATAACTATCATCAAAAAGCCCACAAATAACAAATGTTGGTAAGGATTTGGAGAAAAGGGAACCCTTGTACATTGCTGGTGAGAATGTAAATTGGTGCAGCCACTATGCAAAACAGCATGGAGAAATTAGTTTTTCATTGTTGGTTTCTGCTATGACAGCTTCAGAGTAAAATAATGACTTCTTAATTTCAATACTGTGAATTAAATCAAGCATCTTGGGTCAATTTTCAACACAAAAACAACATTTGAAAGAAAGGTTTCTCTAACGGGCTTAGTTTAAACTTGATAATCTAGTTTCTTAGTAAAATCTAACATGCCCAGTACAATTATTCTCTTAAAATACTATCAAACACATCTTCTACTTAAGAAAATATCTGAGCAAGAACCGGAGTGGGAATAAGTGGAAATAATTTGGGGGTGCCATAAGAGAAGAATTTTGCTAACTACTTTCTATCATAGTTTTGCCTGTACAGTTTTTTAAATAAAGTATTCCTGGGAGATATGAATAATTATTTCCACTTTATAGATAAGAAAATGAAGGCTCAGAGATGTTAAACAGCCTACCCCAAATTGCTCAACCAGTATTCAAATCAGTTACGTTAATCCCACAACCCACGCGCTTTCTGCTGTACCACATAAATATCCAACAACAAGGGGAAGGATTAACATAAACTGCAAATTATCAACTTCTGGGAGTATTATATAGCACTAAAATTATACCTATCAAGTTTAACCCCATGGGAAATGTTTATTATAATCATTCCACAAACAAGAAGAATTCCAAATTGTAGTCGTCCTGTGATTACTATTATGTGAAAAAAAAAAAACTGACTTAATAAAAATTTATTTGATGAAATGGTGATAAGACTATGAAGCATTCTAAATACAGTCCTCATCATGATTCTAAAGGTATTTGTCAAATTATACATATATATATATACAGAGAGAGAGAGAGAGACAGACAGAGAGGAAGAGAGAGAGGAAAAGAAAGAAAGAATGCCTGTTTCTTTTTTCCTGAATATAGTCAAAATAAATGTTTTGGTACAGACTTTTGAGAATCCCTTTTTTTTTAAAGAATGGCTTTAAATGCGTTATTTAATCTTCACAAATATACAAGATGAAATCATTATTAGCAATAATTTACAATTGAGGAAAATAAAGAAGAGAGAGATTAAGTAACTTGCCCACAGTTACTCAGTTAATTACTGCTGAAGGGAGTTGTTGAAGCCACAGTTAACATTTTAGCCACAGTGCCTGTGTTGTCAATATTTAGGAAAGATGAAATACATCAACAGTACTTACCTTATGGAAACTAAAGCTGGATGTTAATAGGTTACATAAAACTGAAAAAAAAAATGACAGCTAATATTAAAAATATAGGAAGTAGCACAGGAAAACTCAAAAGGATAGGTGAAAAATCCAAAGTGAAGGAGAAATCCAAAAGGGTCACTAATATTGATACGATATCATAGAAGTAAACCAAATCAAAGGGTGAATGGAGAACAGCTTAAATACATTTTATGGAAGTTTACAAAAGTGAATACATTAGAAATATACAGAGATCGATATTAAAGAAAAAATGAAGCATTTATGGATACCAAGGAGAAAATGTGGGAATAGAAAGAGAATTCTATACAAAAGAACAAGTGAAAAAGATGGTCTAGACAGACCAAGTAGAGGAGATACAACACGTAAATACGACAAAAGAATGAAGGAGAAAATCAAGTACTTTATATGTGTTTGATAGCTAATTCTATCAGTGAAATAATTCACTGCTGAGTTGTATTGAATTGAGTTTTGTCTAAACAAAATTTTTTATTTTTTCTTTTTTTAGTATGAGATCTGCCTTCTAAACAAAATTTTAAGTGCATAACATCATATTCCTAACCGTAGGCACTAGGTTGTACAGCAGGTCGCTGGAACTTACTCATCGTGTATAACTGTAACTTTATACGTATTGCACAACTCCTGATTTCCTCCTCCCCTCTATATCCTGGCAACCACCATTCCATTTTCTGCTTTTATAAGTTTGACTATTTTAAATACCTCACATAGTATAATCATGCAAAATTTGTCCTTCTCTGCCTTACTTTTCAGTTAGCATAGTGTCTTCCAGGTCCATCCAGGTGTCCTAAATTCAATTTTGGATGGGTATCTAGGAGTGAGGTTTCTGGATCACATGGTAGTTCTGTTTTCAAAAGTCCCTCCATATCCTTTCCCATAGTGGTTGCAGCATTTTACATTTCTACCAACAGTGCACACATTACCAAACTCTTTCTATGAAACCAGTATTATCCTGACACCAAAGCCAGACAAAGACAACGCAAGAAAATAAAACTACAAATCAATATCCATGATAAACATTGATACAAAGATTCTAAATAAAATACTAGCAAATAGAAGTCAACGGCACATTAAAAAGATCTTACACTGATTGAGTGGGATTTAACCCTAGGATGCAAGGACTGTTCAACATACACAGACTAATAAAAGTGATATACCATATTAACAAAATGAAGCATTAAATTCACACGATCATCTCAATAGATGCAGAAAAAGCATCTGAGAAAAGTTAACACCCATTCATGATTAAAGACACTCAATAAACTAGGTATAGGAAGCAATGTACCTCAACATAATAAAGACCACACATAATGAGCCCATGGCTAACACCATATTCAACAGTGAAAAGTTGAAACCGTTTCTCTAAAATCGGGGACAAGGATGCTCACTCTTGCCACTTCTATTCAACATAGTACTGGAAGTCCTAGCCAGAACAATTAGGCATAAAAAAGAAATAAAATATATCCAAATCAGAAGGGAAGAATTAAAATTATCTGTTTGCAGAAGAGTTGATCTTATACATAACAAACCCTCAAAACTACAAAAAAACAAAAACAAAAACAAAACGCTGTCATAACTAATAAATTAATTAAGTAAAGTTGCAGGACAGAAAATTCATACACAAAAATCAGTTCCATTTCTATACACTAACAATGAACTTTATGAAAAAATTAAGAAAACAATCCCATTTACAACAGCATCAAAAAGAATAAAATACTTAGAAATAAACTTAACCAAGGAAGTAATAGACTTGTACACTGAAAACTGTCATATACTGGTGAAGGAAATTAAAGAGCACACAAATAAATGGAAGACATCCTTTGTTCATGGATTGGAAGATTTAATATTTAAAAAAATAAGAATATCCATATGCTTTAGCCAAAAAGTCCTGAAGTAGAGGTCAGGAACCACCTTCTAGTCATGCTTTGCCACCATCTATATAATCTCAGACAAGAATTCAGCCTTCCCAGTCCCAGTTTCCTGATCTGCAGAGGCAGCCGTGGGGCTGGGAGAGTCTCTAAGCTCAGTTTATAGGTTTAAGCAGTATCTGAGCTGTATTTCACCAGTTCCATTACCTGACCACAGTGAATGATGAAACATGTGGAAAGGGGAAATGGTCTATAGTATTAACATTTATAGCAGTAGTCTAAACAAAATGACTATTTATTGTATACAGTTATTGAAGTTTATTTTCCTCAAATGTATTCACTAATTTTTTTAATTTATGGTAAATTATTTTAACATACCCAAATTTAACTGCACATCTCAAATCTCAGACCATGCAATAAAAGAAGAGGCTTCAAAGGCAGGCAGAGCACGTTTGAATGTCCTGCCCTGACCCTTGCCAGGGGATTTATTTAATCTCTTTGAGCCTCAGTTTCCTCAACTGTGGACTAGGGTTATCTGTTTTAAGGATTACGATGAGGATTAAGGAAATAAACAATGTACATTAGTTAGCCCATTGACGGCTACACCCCAGTGTGGTTAATGAGTAATTTGAATCAGCCTTATTAGTTGAGCAGCAATCCATGCAGATTTAAAGACTGACAGAAATAAACCAGGCAAGCGAGCATTTCCCTGGCTTTATGTAGACAGGCTACAAAGTGGAAGTATGCCCCCCTACCAAAAAAAAAAAATTCAGGGAGAGGTGGGTGACAAAAACATGAGGAAATCAACCCGAGAATGCAGATAAACGTGGGAGAAAAAAGGCTAAGTGGAAAACTATTTTGATTCTGAGTCAAGTATGTGACCGATTAAGGCTGTGACTCTTCCCAGGCAGGGCAGATGGTGGTCGCCAAGTTTAAATGTGATCCCGAAAATACACTGAACTATTCTGGTTTTTTAGTATATCTATATGTAAAGTCAATGGCAACTTTAAAAGATGGTGTAAGACTTTTAGCTATAACAGGAAACCTGTTGCAAATAGTTCGTTCGTTTCAAACAAGAAATTTGTCCACGTGCTCTCCTTCGCACTAAAAGCAGGCACCAAGGAAAGGGACAGGCCTCTAAGCTCCCAAAGTCTGTACACACATCCTATAGAGTCATCAGGGGCATCGCAAGCTCTAAAGACATCACTTTGATCCTTAAGGATTAAAGTAAGCACTTAGGAACAAATGACAAACTCTACATGGAAAATGCTTAGTTTCGTGAAATGTACACATGTAAATATTCACAGATCAATAACATAAACTGTATCTTCCTATCTTCCTGCTTTTGTTCCTGCTCTTCTCTGCCTGAAGAGCTCTATTCTTCACAATCTATAGTTTTCAAGTTCTGGCTCCAAGGGCATCAAATTTGTGAAGATTTTCTTTTCTCCCAAACCATAATCCAAGTGACTATTTCCACCTCTGGGGCCTCCCATACCATTGTTTACACTTTCCCAATGACGCATATTCTGCTTAATACCAGACAGTTAATTTTTTGCTTCTCTTTTCCTCATCAAGTTGTGAACTCTTCTAGGATAGGCAGTTTGATTTATTATTCTTTTATCATCACCATTGCCAAGTGCACATTTTCCCATGTGGTAGATACTCACTAAGTATTTTGTTGAGTAAATGCAATACCATGACAATTTATCAGTAGTGTTCTATAGTTTCAGATGTTAAGAAATGTGACAAAAATCTATGAGCAGGCCTTTCTCCTACTGTGCCTCTCTAGAACAGCGCTTGAAGCCAGTAACCACATCAAGACTACAAGAGTCACTAGGCCAGCAGATTCTGAGTTTTCAGTGTAAAGCTAGTTTTATAAGCTTCTTTCCAGCCTCATGAGCCTATTCTCCTTTTTCTGAGACAGTTACCTTTCAGCCGATGAGTTTTAACAAACTGGTCGTGTTCAGGGTTACAAAAGTCAACACATTAGAAGTTTTGTGTATCTGTTCACTAATGCATTTATTTAATATAAATATTGAATACTTTCCATAAGGCACATACTAAGGAGGCAAGATCAATAAGCTGAAAACCCTTGTCCCTGAGCTCCCACGTAGCAAGAAAAATAATGCTGTATGAGGCCAGGGACATGGCTACCCTTCCCCTGTTGTGTTCTCACAGCTCGACACAGGGCCTGGCACATCTGGGACAGTCAGTATCTGTTAAATGTAAAACTTAATTAAAAGTGATATGTATGATAAACAAGATTATACTGTATAGCACAGGGAAATATATACAAGATATTGTGGTGGCTCACAGCGAAAAACAATGCGACAATGAATATATGTATGTTCATGTATAACTGAAAAATTGTGCTCTACACTGAAACTTGACACAACATTGTAAACTGACTATAACTCAATAAAAAAATGTTAAAAAAAAGTGATATGTGATGCAGAGATATAGGTAAAGTGGGTGGTAAAGCACACAGAAGGCAAGAATTTGTTCTGCATGAGGGAGCAGTGAGAGGGGTGGCTTCAGAAAAGAGACAGCATCATTACTGAATCCTGACTGATACATAGAAATGAACTAAATTGAAAAAGGGATAAGAACAGCAAGGCGAAGTGAGCAACACAGAAGATGTGAAAGTGTGTGGTTGGCCATCTGGTATGACTCATCGGTATTACCATTTTTGGGGTTGGAGATAATTTTGAGACTCTGATGACCACTTTGACCAAATGTCTCCAGAAAAAAAAAAAAAAATATATATATATATATATACATACTGTAATATATATGAGGGTGTTTTTCTGCATTGTTTTAGCAAAGGCCCCAAAGTAGGTGTCCCAGAGCCCCATATTCCAAGTTAAAATCCTATACTTAAGCAAGATTTGCAAAAACTGGCTTTGCAATCCTTTGCTCACCATGCAGCTTGAGGCTGTGTAAGACTTTTGAGGGAGGAGGAGAATGTTATCGCACGGTGAGGGAACTGTGTGGGGCTGAGGGCCTTCCCTCATTGCTTCAAGTGTGGAAGGGGAGAGCGGAACAAGGGGTAGAGTCAAGTGCGAGGCTACGGGGATCCACTCAGAGTACTTGGGAAACACAGTGAACTGGGCTCTGTCTCATGACTGAGAAATATAAAGACACTGAGTGACTGAAGCAGAGGGAAGAATTGGGGTGCACTCAAGAGTGAGCAGTATTTTCCCAAAGAAATGGCACCACAGGAGGGAACTGGCCCGGGGCCCTTGTGAAAGGGACTCTACCCAAAGGTATTGTCTCAGGGGAAGGAAGTCAATAAGCAAACACCCCAGGTGGACCTCTGAGGCCTGGGGCTGAGGTGTTCTGCTGGAGGAGGGAAACGGCATTGGATATTCCCAATGGAGGAAACTTCCTGGAAACTCACAAAAATATACCAAGAAGAAAAGCCCAGAGATCACCAATAACAATATCCGCTGGAGTCCCTTCCACAGATTCTGTCCCCCCTGGCCAGGTGCGAAGGGGCCAGAACCTTAGCTAGTAAGAGGTAAGGAGCTGACAAAGTCAGGAGGAAAGAAGGCAACAGACCTTCCAGATGTAAAGCAGTAGCCGGCTGGGGCAGAAGGAAGATCTAAATTAGAGGAGTTTACAGTTTTGACTGTTACACTGGACTGTAATGTCAATTTTTTTTAAATGTTGATTTTGTAAGGGAAGACTTTATGCAAAAGGATTATTACAGGGTGAGGGAAGTACTGTTGCAATAGTGAAGGAACTACTGCACTAAGGAGAACACTCTGACTGTAAGATCTGCAAGCATCTCAAGGTTTAAGTAAAGAGTTTTTCTGTTATGGGGAGGATTAAACAAGGCAAGAAAGAACCAGGTGTTGGGAAGTGGGGTCAAAGGGTGGTGTGACTAGGAGAGCAAATCAGAGACTTTTACTTTGAAGCCAGCCTACTCTCAGGAGAGGATGTATGTGGCTCAAGCTAAGGATAGATCGAAACTCAGGGGCCTGGAGAAAGAAGAGAAATGTAACCAAAGTTTGATTAATAAAGGATTTTGTTCCCATTGATCAGTGGGAACAAGCGGTTCAGCTAATCATTTATGAGGCAAAGAAAGAGAATTTGCAGGAAATGTATCTAGCCTTGTCATGAGTAACGCAGGGGGCACGCATTTGTCTTCGCTCAGTCATATGGGGAAGGGTGGTAACTTGCAATAGGCTGTTACCCAGAACACAAAGGAGTGAGGGGACATCCTAGCCATCACTGTTTTGCAGTAGCAAAGGGCTCAGGTAAAATTTAGCACTGTCAGGGCTTCTCAGTTTCTGCAATGAGACTGTAGTAGCTATGACTGGAAACAAGAAAGTCTATGAAAGTTGCCAGAATTGTATCCAAGAGCAAGAAAAATTAGCCCACTGGACATGCTTAAAAGGATGGTGGCTTTTGAGCTCAGCTCATTTAATGTAACAGTTACACATGTAAACACACAATTTCACATTCAACTTCAGGGCTTTCTCAGATCCCAAGCTAAGTGAAGATCCCTGAACTGAGCTGGAAGATCTCAGGGTGTACAGCAAGGGGAAACTGGAAGCAGAAGAGGCAGCATGTTTATCCAGGCAGTTGTGATGGGGCTCTGACTTAGATGAATAAGATATGAAATTTGCCTTCTAGAACTTTTTAGTCTAAAAGAGAGAAATACATATAGTTAATATATAAATATATATGCAAATTATTATAAAAATATAAATGTACAAATACCACAAGAGATACAAGAACTCTGAAGAGGAATCCTCATGGCCCAAAGAGTTATAAGAACTCAGAGTAAAAGAGCATGATTTTTTTCTCCTGAGAGCATCAGGAAAGGCTTTATGAATGGATAGCACAGTGCTGATTCTAGTCCAGCGTGGGATTAGAAAATACAGAGAGAGGAGGGCTCAGGTGAGGGGACAGACCCTGAGAGGGCCTACTTGAGGACTTGCAAGTAGCTGGAGCAGAGGACACAGGAAAAGCAGATGGGGAGATAATATTCTCAAGGAGCTGGCAGACCAGGAATGCTGCACACTAATGGAGTTTAATACGATTTTATTCTACACTAAAGAATAAGTCTCAGAAAACATTTGAGAAGCAAATGTCATGATCAGATTTGTGCTTCAGGAAATATAAGTGCATTAATGTAGAAAAATAACTGAAAAGAGGAGGTCTGGAGCTAAGATGGGTCAATGCCATATTTGACACAAAAAGTCAATCAGTTTTTAACACCACCTCCTTTTGATCACAAAATTATTTTCATTAATAACCATGAAATGAAGTAAATAATGATAATATATAGGAAAGAAAAGCAGCAATTAAGATGTTTTTCTATAACACTGTGATATAATTATGCCACTAAAAAATTAAAAACAAAATCAATATTATAGAGCAAATACATCTACATATATACATATACATAGATAAACTTTTTAATCTTTAAATGTGTTTTTGGAAAAGGAAAATTTTATATATACATATTGGTCTGCCACAGTAGTGAAAATTAACATTAAAGTTTCTGTTAAGAGCCTTATTTCTGCAACTTTATCAAAATTGAGAATTTTGTGTATTCCTAGTCAATGGCAAATTAAGCTAGATTTGTCAATCTCTCTTCACTGAATTGATTGAAGAACATGTTTTATTAATTTTAAGTTTGAAAGTTTTCTTTCACATGAAGCAATCAATATTCTATGGGCAGTTACAGCCTTAAACATAAAGGTAAGCTTGGCGATTCATAAAAACTTCTCAATAATTTTAGAAAATTTAAGCACAAATAAAAACTTCAAATGCTCACACAGACTGACTGACTGGGAGGAACTCAATTTCCGCTTGTTTATCTTTACACAACTTGGGCTATAATTGTTTCAGATCTACTGTTTAAATGCAAGAATATGTAACACCACAGGGTCCGGAGATCCAAACCTTACCTGAAGCATCCCTGAATACTTAGCACCTGCCATGAATGTACTAAAGGAACAAAAGTGTATATAGCTCCATTTGCATGGCTCAGGGGCAGATGGTGTAACAGGAAGTTCTCTTGATTAATGTCTGCATACAATCCGATGCTTATTAAAAGGTGAGGAATACAAACATGCTAACTTTAAGCTACTACAATTGGAACTTACTGTTGAAATTCAATAGCAACAGCAGCAATTCTTTACAATTCATACCAACAAAGGACTTTAAAGGAGAAATATTCTACCAGTGACACTGTTTAGGGTTGTAAGTGTCTGATATATTATCAAGTAAATGATCTTTTAGTTATTTACATTGTTGCTTTAAATTTCCTACTATTTAAAATGCACTCCTTTACCATCTGTACTAAGGCCACAGTTTCCATTGTCCTGTTCTTAAATCCTCCACAGAGAAGAGAAGGGAAAATGGAAACGCGTTTCACTAATTATCAACACTGCGCCCAGCAGTACGCTAGATACTTATGCAAGAATAACTCTGAGAAAATCATTATTTTGTCATTTTAAGGTGAAGAATATTAGGATTCAATTGCCAAAGACTACACAGCAAAGTGCTGAAGTTGAAATTTAAACCGAAGTTTTTCTGACTCGAAAGCGGATACTATCTTTACTTCCCATACTTTTCTTGATGGTGGGTGGGAGGGAAGTGAGCTTTAAGGCTGTGGCAAAATCTCAGTGTAACTGGGGTTTCAGTTTGGCAGCATCAGGAGAATGGAGAGAAAAGCATGGTGTGGAGGCGATACTACAGGGTCAAAATGGACTAAATCTGACAACATACAGGATGTGAGAACAATGGAAATGGTGAAGTTCAAGTATAAAAGCCTGGAAAGAGCAGAGCCAGGCAATATCTGAGGTACTATCTAGCAGCTGCCAATACCTGATTGAAATTACAATGAGATGAAGAAAAATCTACCTACCAGGACTATTAGAGAGAGATCTATAGGTGGTGAGTGAATACTCAGACAGGCTGCTTGGCATGAATAAAGGGCAGTCTCTTAAAAAAAAAAGAGTTGATGACAAATTGCTTTCTAAGAACAGGTAGTCTAGTTAATCACAGAACTTTTGCTTGCTGAGTAGGAAATGCAAGTTTCGAGGCAGAGCTGAATTGCTTAGGAAGGCAGAGAAGAGGATAAGGTAGCTGCAATTTTCTGTGGCATGCATTTGTCCTATAAGTTCAGCCTCTCTTCTAAATAAAACTTTTTTTTCAAATTTACTGGCTTAAAGTATCACTTTAAGTGACACTTTAAAGTACCAGCTTTCCAAGTACACCTATATTAGGTACTACCACAAGGACAGTATTTCTTGAAAAATAGATAGATAAATTGGAAGAAAGAAAGAAAGAGAGAGAGAGAGAGAGAAAGAAAGAGAGAGAGAGAGAAAAAAAGAAAGAAAAAGAAAAGAGAAAAAGAAAAGAAAGAAAGAAAGAGAAAGAAAGAAAGAAAAAAGGGAAGAAAAGGAAGGAAGAAAAGGAAGGAAGAAAGGAAGAAGGAGAAAGAAAAGGGAAGGGAGTGAGGAAAGAAGGAAGGAAGGAAGGTGGGAGGAAGAAAGAGAATAAAGGCAAAGATCTGCAAGGGCCACTCTGCACAGCCATGCACGTGGACTCACAAGCAATTTAGGGTCATTCTATTCATGCCATTTCAATTAATGGCATCTTCCCAGGCAACCTACTTCCCAGAATGGCTCCTTCTAACACATCTCTTTCTTTTCTTATATGAGTTGAATCCTGTTCCTTTTCCTATCATCTGCTTTCCCCAGTGATCTGCACTGATAGGACTAGAGTGGGTTGTTTACCTTTGTAGCACTCCCTAACTTGTATTCCTGTGGAGCCCCACTGGCCACAAGCAGGAAGGAGACTGCACTGACACTGACTGCCACTGTGGGGCAGCAGGAAGCTATTTCCCTGCGTATCTCAGAGTATAACTGGATTTCACAGTCCTAGGACTGAACAGTTTCATTTCATATCTACTTATAATTCTTAAAATTGCTTTCAAAAGGCCAATTCTTTTATGATAGATCTGTTTACCTACTTCTTACATCTCTATAAAGTAAAAACTCTTTTTCTATCATGTAAATAAAAGAAACTTAAATACATTCTATCTTAGTCTTTAATGGCATACACCAATATGGCAAAGTAGTTTAAATCAACCACATACAGGATTCCGAGAATGACTTAAATTTTGAGAAGTTTACTCTTTTTCAGATCTTAAGAGTCACATTGTGCCTTTAGTCACCGAGAGCTCATAGGTGACAAGCACAGTTACAGGGGCTTTGTATGCACTGGCTTATTTAGTCTTCACAACTTCCTGAGGTAGCTTTTATTCTCAACTCCTTTTCAGATGAGAAAACTAATGAGAGGTCAAAACATTCCAAAAGCCACAAAGCTAGTAAGAGATGCTCCATTTTACACTCAAATAGTGTTGTCTGCCTCCAAACCCCAGTCTCTGAATCAATACTCTTATTCATAAACTGTAAAGCAGGCCCTTAATAACAACAAGAATACAATTTAACAATTACAATCTAATAAATGCCTCTGTTGCACCATGCAAGCCTATGAACCTTTTGGACATGTGACAGGTCTACAAAAGTTACAAGTTCTGAAAACTGTCACTGAAATATAGAGCAAACTAAGAAAGAGAGGGAAGAAAAAAACTACTTTGAAAGGGTTAAGGATTCCAGAGGGCTGTAATAGCAGGTTTGCAATCAAGGCCCACCATAAAGAAACAGCAGGAGAGGGGGAGGTAATCTTGGTCATGCTGTGAGTGCACAAGCCTTTAGTTTAGAATTGTGTCAAACCACCCAGGAGCACAAGAGAAAGCTGTGTTTAAACTTCGTTCCATTTCAGAATGGACATGGTATGTTTTTTTCTGAAGCCAGAAAAGTGAAGATTAACTTAGAGTGCTTGATTCAATAGTATCCATTTGAAAAGTTGGGCTGGGTTTTTGCTAACAGGGTTTCTTAGGATAAGTCTATTTTTCCATCATAAAATAAAATAAAAATTACCCATACCATTTAGCAGCAAAAGTTTTTGAACCCACCTCCCAAGTAAAACCACAACATTCTTCAATTCCGCTCTCTGGTAGGTCAATCAATCTGGACTTTAAAAAAAAAAAAAGGATGAAGAAGAAATGCTTGTTTAAATATGTTGCTTTGATGTCCCACTGCCTAATTCCTTTTACCCATTTAGAAGAGAGATTCATGTAGGCCATCCGTGCTATTTCATTCACATCTATGAGTACAACCTGGTTTTTCTGAGGGGCACAACAAAATCTCCCAGAAGCAGGTCGTGCAATTATATTTTTTTCCAAGCAGGAAAGCCGTATCTTGAGGTTTGGAAGAGCTAAGTGAAAATGATGTTGGCAATAATTTCTATGGCAAGTTGATCCAGTCTGAAAATGGGCACTTTATTTTTGCATACACTCCATCCTTTAACCACCCTTTCCTAATCCTGATTGATTCATGCAAATCAAAGAAATCCAGGTTTTTCAGAAAGAAGAATCAGAAATACTACTCAAGTGTTTAACCTGATTGCAAAGGCACTCAGTTTTGGTAATTCTGCTTTTATGAAGAATCATTTCTATCACAGGAAGAAGCTGAGACCGGGAAAATGTGAGGTTTTCCTTTTTCTCCAAGAAACTCAGCCTTCACCCTAAAAGCGACAATGCTGTGCCCAGTGGTTTCCACTGAGGGCCAGCCAAACAGAGAAATTAGATTTATCTCAGTCAAGAGCTGCTGTGAGAGGCACAAATGAGCCCCTGTTTTTAAAACAGTGAGATGACACCCACAGCTGCCTTCTTTCTACTTGATACCAGTATTTCTATTTAACAGAAAGTACTCATTAAATGACTATAGAAGAAATGACCTCTTGTAAGCATATTTTCTAAATAACTTCTCCATAATGATGACTTGGAGCCTTTTTACAGGTTTGTTGCAATCAGCTCTACTTTGTAGTCATCTGTTTAGGAAAGCATTAATTCTCTCACTCATCCTGAAGGCTGAATGGATCCAACAGTTCCCTAATTTCTCTCAGTCACATTGGCTCTCTATAACCCACCATGTCTAGACTGTCCCTCTCTCCCCACAGACTTTTTTTCTTGAACACTTCTGATTGTTTTCAAAAAGAGAATCACAACACAGTGTCCTTGCTGCTCCAGCTTGCCCAGTACCCTCAATTTAGATGAAAGACATTTATTTTACGGCTGTGGTTGTAAAGAATTCAAATCTGTATTCTTTCTGATTAAATGTGTTTCTTCAGTTATTCACTAAATATTTTCAAATCTCAGTGTGAGTTTTCTTTGAGGAAAATCATGACATTTCTAAGAATTATAAGTGTTACACTCCCAGATATTCTCTCATTTGAGATTAAAAACAAAAATGAAAACCCAAATCCCTTGAAATAAAAGAATAGTTCCATTGTGTTAATTGTAAACACACGATAAAGTTCCAAAAATAAATCAACAGTCACTGGTTCAACCACAAGGAAACAAAGACTGGAAAGAGAAAACATAAGAATTCAATGACTCCTATAAAAACATCCTATGTGACAATACTGCCACCCACCATCATTCTTTTTCTTTTTCTTTTGCTAACTACAGCACAGTTTTTCAAAGAATTTTTGGCATCTCCAGATGATAAATTATGTGAATTATTGTTGGATCAAAATTCCTTTGAAATAACTGCAGGTGTTCAAGATCCTGTCAGAGCAAATGTATTTTAAGTGCCCTGAAGACTCTGACACTCAGCCATTTCTCAGGCTTCTTTGAGGTAGAGCTCCTGTTGGGAGTGGCTTTGTTTAAAATTGGAGACATATGGAGAGCTATGCAGTGAAGACAGGAGGAAGCCTATCCAACTGGCACAGAATTAGAATCTAACTCCTGATTAAAGTCCATATTTGAGGATCTTTTCTTCTGCTATGTGTTCTCCCCTTTACTTCTTAATCCACAGTAAAATGCTCTAAGAGGAGTATCTCATTCGCAGGCTGGAAACTATAGCTTCTCAGCAACATAACTTGGTGGGACAGAATATTAATTATAATGGGATTTGCACTGGACAAATCATCTGTATACACCTATTATTTTCTTTGAGGTTTCTCTACACAAAATGAGCTTAAAGATTTTGTTTTTTAATTTAATATAAGAAGTAAAACCTAGCAGATGCTTGGGCTTTTTGAAAGAAAAAAAAATGGGTGAATGAATGAATACTGTCTTCTTGTATTTTAAGATAAAGAGAAGGGACTAAATATACATAGTAAACTACAAGAAATGTTATAAGCATATTACATGTCTTATTAAATACTAACATAATAGTTAGAAGATAATTATTATTTTTCACACTTGTCTATTAAAACTCAAGATCAAAAAAGTCACTTGTTCAATGTCACACAAATAACAAGTGATAAGAAGAGATTTTTCCAGCTTTGCTTCATTCCTACCCACAGCCATTCTCTTTCCATTTTACTTCTATTTCCAAAGTATCAACTTTAGGCTTTAATAATTGTCTCAATTGTATTACATTAAGCCATAATTGCTAATATTCAACAATTTTTGACCATCAAATATGTTAATTCCATATAAATCCAACAAATTTTTGTTTTCTACATCACTTCCTTTCTTCATTATTTTTTCCTTATTATTTTCATTTATTCTGTTGTACTTCTACCTTTTAAAGTTTAAATATATGGTTCATTGTTTTTTCTGTTATTTTTCTATTACATACATGAAGTTTATAAATTACAAGTAACTTGGCAATAGTTCATTAATTTTGATAAATAGCATTTCCATTATCGTTTAGTTCCAAATATTTTCTATTTTTGATTCCTTAATTTACGGGTTATTAAAATTATGTTTTGAATTAATCAAATGTATTCTAGGTATTTTTATGATTTCTAAAATTGTGCTCTGGTCAAAAAGTGGCCTTTGTGATACCAGTTCCTTACTTTCATAAGATCTGACTTATAAACCTAACCAACACTTGATTTTTTTAAACATTCCATATGTACTTAAAGAAGAATTATATACCCAAATTGTTAGGTGCAGGGTCCTACTGTTAATTATGTTGCTCAGATTCTCCATAACCATACTAATTCTGGTCTGCCTGAAACACTGAGAGAAAAGTGTATTAAAATGTCCCATTCTGATGAGAGAAAGAGAGAGAGGTTGAGAGAGACTGACTTTAAGGAACTGACTCACACACAACTGTGGGGTCTGTAAGTCCGAAATCTATAGGGCAGGATGGAAACTCAAGAGTTGACGTTGTACTCTAGAGTCCAAATTTCACAGGGGAGCAGCCTGGAAACCCAGGCAGGGTTTCCATGTTGCAGTCTTGAGAATTTCTTTTCTTCCAGAAACGTCAATGTTTGCTCTTAAGGCCTTCAACTGATTGGAAGACGTGCATCTACATTATGCAGGGTAATCTACTTCTTTCAAATCTACTGATTTAAACATTAATCACATATAAAAAAACACCTTCCCAGTCACATCTAGACTGGTTTTTGACCAAACAAGCAGGCATCACAGCCTAGACAATTAGACACATAAAATTAACTACCACATTGTGCTATTGAATGACTAGAATTTTAGTCACTCAATAACTTACATGTTACTTCTGTCCATTAGCATATTTCTATTTTATTTTTCAAATAAACCCCTAATAGATGTTACAATGCTGTCTTATATAGTTATTTTTTAAGTTTTTATGCACGTTTTAAATTTGTATGTTCAATGTTAATTTTTGGATTTAGGACATTCATTCTGGGATTATTTCCTTTTCTTCTAAAAGCATCCTTTGGGAGTTCCTTTAGCACGTAATAAGTAATTCATTTTATTTGTCCGATAATGACTGTTTCAACAGTCTTCTTTAATGATAAGTTAAAACAATATGAAGCCCTCATTTGACAGTTGCTCTCCACTCTCTGTTGATAATTCTGCTGTCCTCTAAACAGAGTATCTGCAGATAACCTGCTTTTCTCCTTGCGTGTTTTTAACATTTTTTATTCTTCTCTGTTTTATTACAGTTTCAATACACTGTATCTTCATGGATATTCCATTTTATATTTCACTGGGATTCATTTTGATTCTTGTGCTTCTTTAGTTCACCAATTCTGAAAAATTCTCAGCTATTATCTCCTTGAAATTGACTCTCCTCATATTCTTTCAAATATATTTTCTGGAACTCCAAGTAGACAAATATTAGAACTTGTCATTCCCTTCTGCATATCGCTTAATTACATTTTTATATTTCCCATCTTTTTCTCCTTCAGTACAGCTTTCTAGTTAATATCTTAAGCTTTGAATTCTAGTTTAACAATTCTCTTTCCTGCTCTGCCCACTCTGCTATTTTACCTCTCCAAAAGTTTTATTTTTATTTTTTAATTTCATGGTATATTTTTATTGGGGGAAGCTCTATTAAGTGATTTTGCACATATGTGTTTGTTTTTATAATACGTTATCCTTGCTCAGATTTTTATGCATCCTCCACATATTTAAACAATTTGAATATAACTATTTTACATTGTATATGAGATAATTTCAGTGTTTGGAGTTCTTGTGGGGCTGTTGTCATGTTTTGTTTTTCTCTGTTCTATTTTTAGTTACTCTTTTTTATTATTTCTTGTAATTTTGGATTGTGGACTCATGTTTGAACGTCTGGGTTTTCCATTTCGAAAGCTTGGTAGGTCTGAGTTAAAGATTTTTGTTTGCTTCTGTGAGGTTCCCTTAGGCACTGCCTTACCACTCTGGGATCATGGAGCAAATTTCTTGATTTGGGATTTCCCTTAACTACAAAGTGGAATTATTTCAAATGCCAAATCTGCATGAGAGCACATCTATCTTTTAAAAATACCTCAAGGAAAATTTTGTTGTTTTCTACCCAAAGCCAAGGCTGAGACAAAAGCTTGTCCTTACTGTCTCCCTTTGCTACCATGAAACTTTCCCCCTAGTCTTCATTTTCACAGAGAGCATAGCCTTCTAGTGGTCCTGACTTATATAAGAGTATCAAGTCAAAATTCCCATTTTACGTAGCTCAAGGCCTTATTTCCTGTGTTTCATGTGATTAACAGAACCCAGGAATCTCAGCAGGATCAGCTACATAATTTGTGGAGCCCTTTACAAAATTAAAATATAGAGCTCCTTATTCAAAAAGTAGGAAAACAGTTATCATTAAAGTTACTAAAATGTTAAACATTTTCCTTTCTTCTAGAATCTCTCTCTTGTCCTATTTTGATTTTTACTTGCTATTTAGTATCACACTCCTTCAGGCATGGGACTACTCACTGGGTGAGTGCAGGTCCTCACAGTCATCCAAGAGCCTGCCCTACAGCTTGGCAAATGCAGCCTACTGCTACTAGGTTTCTCCTCCTACCAGCCAAGGTTGGGAAAGTCAGTCTCCTCTTCCCACCTTCCACCTTCCCAACCCATAATAGATGAGCAACACACAAGGCAATACAATCTCTGTACTGGAACATATTCCATAACTAGATCACAGATGGATGAGTGGCTCACCCCTACTAAGTCACCCATCAAACCCCCTATGGTGCTGCCAGTCTAGGGTGGGGACAGCCACCACCATGTCCCCCTAAGCCCCAGCCCTCTCTCATGTCCACACCCAGGCAGCCATTGTGGGCAAAGGGCAACACTCATTGCTGAAGTGGATGGGGAAGGGAGGCCTTGTGGGGCTCAGACTGCCTTGCAGTGGGTTGCAGCAGCAGTCACTGTGCAGGGGTTGGGAGGGGAATGCCAAGTGAGGTCAGGGTCCTAGGAGTGGAGGACTGGGCAGCCAAGAACCTGTCCAGGGTATTAAGGGAGGTGGTGGGAGGCAGGACCATGCTTGATTTTCAGACTCTGAGCCCCCACCATTTGCTCCACTGTCGCATCAAACTTCACTTACAAACCACAGATTCTAAGATAAAATTATTAAGAATTTCAAGAGAGCAACTACAGGGCACTAAACTTCAAGTATAAGGCCTTTTTGAGCATGACAGTACTGTCTGTACACTCTGCCCTCACGCTCATCTACCAAGACTGGTAGCTGTCCCCTGAGCCCAGAAAAATGGGTGGTGAGAGACATCTGACAGGGGCTGTGGGCTTAAATTTAAGGGTACAGCCAATAGATGCAGGGAAGTTTCAGGAAAACACACACCTTGACCTCACTTTCTTCCCGTCACTCTGTCTATTTATATCTTCCTGGTCAAACCCCAGGGATCTCACAATATAATACATAAAGGTCAACATTTTGAGGCACAAAACATGGTAGAGGATGAACAGTGTTTCTGGGGGAGCACAGTTGCCAAATTACAACTCATGAGCTTTCTTCAAATGTGTGTGTATAGCAGAGGAAGCGGAGGGGTGGGAAGTCTCTTGGACAAATAGTAGGTTTTCAAAATTGGGCCCATAGTCTTTCATGGTAGCAACTGCTGTGTTTAGATAGGGCTTAAACTCTTGTTGCCACAGCCTTCATATTGCTTGTTATTTATCTTAGCAGCCTGGCCAGATAGATTTAGGGTTAGGGTTAGGGAATTTATTCAGAAAATCTCTATTATAACTCAGAAGGAAAAAGGAGAGCTTGACAAAGAGGAAAAGTTAAATTTAAGACAGATTTCAAAGGTAAAATTACAAGAGAGTAACTGATTAAACTTGGCAGATGATTGAAAGGACAGAGTTAGTATGAATTCTAGATTTATGGCATAGGTACTAGTATACATAGTGGGTCTAGAATACCATAATAAGAACTAATTTGGAAAAAGATACTTCCCAGACATGAGGTGTGAAGTCCCTGTGTGCCATCAGCCTCAAAACGGTAGTTCTTCTAGTCTGGCCTCTATTTTTGAAGATTCTGGTTTTGCAAGGATTCATTCTATGAATTATTCTACTCAAAAGACTTCTTAACTAAACACAGATGCTTCTTTTCCCCCAAATTTCTAAAACCAAGTAAAATTTTCTACGTTCCTTTATTTCCACTTTTATGTAAATAGTCATTTATAGTTTTCAGCTTGGTATAAAAGATTCATCTCTGTCCCTAGAAAAGTAAACATTATATTAACATAAACATATATTAACGGTGGACAACATGAAATCGGCCTAACTGCATAATAATGAAATGTAAACTTAAGCAGTTCTTAATAAAAATATGTAATAAAAACATAATTCAAAATGCCATTAGACTAGCCTGTCAACAGTCACAAGGCACATATATTTTAAAATTTAGACACTTAAGATATTACTTTTTATGTATACACAGGCAGTTCTTCTCAGTAATGAATAAAAATTCAAGATAAACACTAAGTGAAGCATAAAACATTTGGAACTGATTTGAATTTTTTGTCCAGCTTTTATAAGAGGTTCTCACAATTTTCTATAGAAATTCTGATCCATGAACAATGTAAATTAGTCCCGTAAGTGAGGTTTACAGTAGAGGAGTATGCTCCAGAAAGTGAGTTGTCCTCAGGGGTAGAAACCCTATTCCAGGCTATTTACTGAAAAGGCACATAAAATTTTTATTAATATGTAGATATTCCCTGGAGAAAATAAAATACTTTTTTTCATTCATGCTTAACAATTCCCTGTAGACAATAAAGAGAATGCCTTATCTATATTTGAGAACACTGAGTTTAAAGGAGTTGATTCTATTGGTACATTTTTCTATATTAGATTCTGGAAAAAATTTTATTTACACATATCCAGGAATATCCTTATAATATGAGAAATTGCTTATGTGATATAAATTGAAGTTTCATGGAAGCCCCTCTACATAAAAATTTAGTCTTTAATATCTAGAAAATTCCAATAATTGCTCAGATATACGCATTATAAATTTTGCCTTTTGATTTTCTGTACCATATCTTTAGAAGAGCTACAGTTCTTTAATTTTGTTGATCAGCAATTTATCAATATTTTTCTTTTGTGGTTTATGTTTTGGTGTCCCTTTAAGAAATCTTTGCCAAACCCTAGCCAATGAATATTCTCCTATGTTTTTCTTTTTAAAGTTTTATAGTTTAACTTTTACGCTGTCCTAGTTGTCTACTGCTGCATAACAGAACATATCACAGTGTAATGGCTTTGAACGACAACAATATTTATTTGGTTCATGAATGTGCAATTTGAGCCAAGCCCGAGGATTGCTTGTGTCTGCTCTATTCCATGTCAGGGAAGCTGGAAGGCCAGGGCTGAAATCATCTCAAGGTTCATTCACTCACATGCCTGGTGGTTTATATTGTCTATCAGTTGGGATCATAGTTGGGGTTATAAAACAGAACACCCACATGTGGCCTGGACTTCCTCACAATATGGTGACTGGGTTCAAACAGCAACTTGAACAAAAAAGCCAGAAAGATGTCACATATCTTATGACCTTGACTCAGAAGTCAGGCAGTCACCTACAGTCTCTTCCTAAAGTGAATTGCTAAGGCTGGTCATATTCAAAGCTGGCCTATATTCAAGAAAATTCAGCATTTTGAAGGGAGGTTAACTTCCTTCCTTCCAGGGTAGATGTGTTTAAAACCACTGTATACTTTTAGGTACAGATCTATTTTGAGTTATTTTTGAGTATGGTATGAAGTAAGGCTTACAGTTAATTATTTTCCAAAATGGATATTCAGTTTCAGCACCATTAACTGAAATGACATTTCCCCACTTTGAGTTACACTGAGATCTTTCACAAAAATAAAATAACCATATGTGGGCCGATCTCCTTCTGGAATTACTCATCTGTTCTACTGATCTGCATGACTCTCCCAACACCAATACTACTCTTACTTGACAACTGCAGTTTTATAATGTCTTGAAATCAGTTCTCCAACTTTATCTTTCATTTTCAAAATTGTTTTGGCTATTCTAGTCCTTTCACATTTCCACATAAATGATAGAATCAGATTGCCAACTACTAACCAAAAAAAAAAAAAAACTTCCTGGAATTTTGATCAGATTGGCATAAAATCTATAGAACATAGTATATTGCTATATATATTTAAGCACTCAAAAATTTCTCTAAAGGTTTTTTGGTATATTTTCCAATGTGCAGGTTTGCACATATGCTGTTATGGTTTTCTCTAAATATTTTATATTTTATATGCTTTTTAAATTATATTTTTAAAATTTTATTTTCCATTTGTTCATTGCTAGTATATAGGAATATGTTGATTTTTCTGCAGTTTGATCTTGTATTCTGCAATTCTGCTAATTGCACTGAATAGTTGTAGTAGCTTTTTTTTTTGTAGATTCCTTTGGATTATCTATGTAATCTTCCCTTCCAATTTTTATAACTGTTACTTCTTTGTCCTACTTTATTACATTGGCTAGAATCTCCAGTACAATGTGAGTAAGTCTTGAGAACAAACCTACTTGCCATTTCCTGATCTTATGGAAAATCTTTCAGTTTTTTACTAATGATTAAGATGTTAGCTTTAAGTTTTTCATAGATGTCCTTTTTTGACTGAGAAAGTTCCTTTTTTGACATATATATAATATATTTATATTATATATATTTGGAGCTTCCATAAATCAGAATGACAAAGTATACAAGGAGGCATGAGTTTCCCAAAAAGAAATGCAATTGGCCAATAAATATAAGAAAACTGTGTTCACTATCATAAATTTTAAAAACCTAAAATGAGTTACATTTGCTACGTATTGGCTTGATATAGATATATTTTAAGAAAAATTATATATATTTAAGGTATACATTATGATTTGATATACATATATATAGTGAGATTATTACTACAGTCAAGGTGATTAAAATATCTCCCACATAGAGAAAATTCCCTTCTATTCATAATTTGCTGAGTTTTTACTTGCATGGGTATTGAATTTTGTCAAGTATGGGTTTTTTTTTGATTTTTAAAAAAATTTTTTTTCAATAATGACATAATTTTTTATTGATTTATAATCATTTTACAATGTGTCAAATTCCAGTGTTCAGCACAATTTTTCAGTCATTCATGGACATTTACACACTCATTGTCACATTTTTTTCTCTGTGAGTTATCATAACATTTTGTGTATATTTCCCTGTGCTATACAGTGTAATCTTGTTTATCTATTCTACAATTTTGAAATCCCAGTCTATCCCTTCCCACCCTCCACCCCCCTGGTAACCACAAGTCTGTATTCTCTGTCTATGAGTCTATTTCTGTCCTGTATTTACGCTTTGTTTTTGTTTGTTTGTTTTTGTTTTTGTTTTTTAGATTCCACATATGAGCGATCTCATATGGTATTTTTCTTTCTCTTTCTGGCTTACTTCACTTAGAATGACATTCTCCAGGAACATCCATGTTGCTGCAAATGGCATTATGTTGTCGGTTTTTATGGCTGAGTAGTATTCCATTGTATAAATATACTACCTCTTCTTTATCCAGTCACCTGTTGATGGACATTTAGGCTGTTTTCATGTTTTGGCTATTGTAAATAGTGCTGCTATGAACATTGGGGTGCAGGTGTCATCCTGAAGTAGGGTTCCTTCTGGATACAAGCCCAGGAGTGGGATTCCTGGGTCATATGGTAAGTCTATTCCTAGTCTTTTGAGGAATCTCCACACTGTTTTCCGTAGTGGCTGCACCAAACTGCATTCCCACCAGCAGTGTAGGAGGGTTCCCCTTTCTCCACAGCCTCTCCAGCATTTGTCATTTGTGAATTTTTGAATGACGGCCATTCTGACTGGTGTGAGGTGATACCTCATTGTAGTTTTGATTTGCATTTCTCTGATAATTAGTGATATGGAGCATTTTTTCATGTGCCTTTTGATCATTTGTATGTCTTCCCTGGAGAATTGCTTGTTTAGGTCTTCTGCCCATTTTTGGATGGGGTTGTTTTTTTTTTCTTATTGAGTCGTATGAGCTGCTTATATATTCTGGAGATTAAGACTTTGTCGGTTTCATTTGCAAAAATTTTCTCCCATTCCGTAGGTTGTCTTCTTGTTTTACTTCTGGTTTCCTTTGCTGTGCAGAAGCTTGTAAGTTTCATTAGGTCCCATTTGTTTATTCTTGCTTTTATTTCTTCTAGGAGAAAATTTTTGAAATGTATGTCAGATAATGTTTTGCCTATGTTTTCCTCTAGGAGGTTTATTGTATCTTGTCTTATGTTTAAGTCTTTGATCCATTTTGAGTTGATTTTTGTATATGGTGTAAGGGAGTGTTCTAGCTTCATTGTTTTACATGCTGCTGTCCAGTTTTCCCAATACCATTTGCTGAAGAGACTGTCTTTATTCCATTGTATATTCTTGTCTCCTTTGTCGAAGATGAGTTGACCAAAAGTTTGTGGGTTCAAGTAGCATTTATTGATATGGTCACATGACCTTCTCCTTAATGGTCTTAGTATAATGAATTATATTGATTGATAATCAAAAGTTAAACAAAACTTGGATTCCTGGAATACACTCCACATGATCATTATGTATCACCCTTTTTATATGTACCAAGTATACTTTGCTTTTATGAAGAATTTTTATATCTAAGTTCAGGAGAGATATTTATCTAATGTTTTCTGTTCTTTTAATAATATCTGGTTTTGGACACAGAATAAAGCTGAACTCATAAAATGAGTGGGGAAGTGCCCCTAATTCCTTTATTGCCTCAAAGAGTGGTACAATTTCTTTCTAAATATTTGGTAGAATTGTCTGGTGAAGCCATCTTGCCTAGACCTGCGTGCGTGTGTTTGTGTGTTGGAAAATCCTGAGTTAAGATTTCAGTCTTTTAGATAAATATCAAGATGTTCAGATTTCCTATTTCTTCTTGTATTAGTTTTTGTAATTGGCATTGTTTAAGAATTTCTTCCATTTCATCTAAGTTGCCAAATTTATGGTATAAAGTTGTTTATGGTATTTCTGTATTATTTTTTATTGTTGTTAATGTAAGATACATACTGATGTCTCCTTACCATGTTTGATACTGGTAATTTGTGTCTTCTTTCTTGTTCAATCTAGCTAAACGTTTATCAATTTTATTCATTTTTATCAAAGAACCAACTTTGGGTTTTATTTATTTTCTCTATTTTTATTTATTTCTACTTCATTGATTTTCTCATTATTTATTTCCTTTTATTCATTTTTGATGTAATTTTTTCTTTTTGTGCTTTTTAAGGTAGAAGTTTAAATCACTGATTTTAGATATTTCTCTTTTGCTAAGATAAGCATTTAAAGCTATATTTTTCTAACTACTGCTTTACTGCAATCCATAAATTTTGACATACTGTATTTTTATATTCACGCAGTTCAAAATACTTTTTACTTTCCTTTGTGATTTCTTCTTTGCTCATTTATTTAAAGGTTTGTTGTTTATTTTCCAAACATTTGAGGATTTTCCAAAATTTTTGTTATTGATTCCTCACTTAATTCTGCTTTGATCAGAGAATATTCTCTTTATGATTTCAATCCTGTTGAATTTATTGAGATTGTAAATTTATTTATAATGCAGCACATTATCTTGGTGAATGTTCACTGTGTACTTGAAAAGAATGTGTGGTCTACTGTTATTCAGTGAGTTGCTTTATAAATGTCAGTATCAAGGTCAAGCTGGGTAAAGTCTTACACATACTAATTTGCTGTCTACTTCTTCTGTCTATAAGAAAGAGCATTAAAATGTCCAACTAAAATCATGCATTTATCTGTTTTTGTTCTCAGTTCTATCAATTTTTACATAACATATTGACACTCTCTTACTAGATGCATAAATATTTGGGATTTTTATATCCTCTTGATGAATTTATCCCCTTTATTATTATGAAATGATCCTCTTTATTTAAAATTGTTTTCATGATTTGGGTGATAGTTGAATCAAGGTTTGGAATAATAAGTGAGGGTGGAAGAGGGGAATACAGAATGAGAAAAGACAAAGGTTAGCAACAGAGTCCTGAGGAACAGCAACATGTAAGCAGCCAGCAAAGGAAAAGGAGCCCACGACAGAGACTAAAATGGAGCCAAGACCAAACCTGAGGAAGCGCCATGGACAAGCAGTGCTACAGAAACAAAGTAAAGAGAGAATCTTAAGGAGAGTATGTTTAATAGTGTCACATGCTTCTGAGCCACCACTTAAGATGCACTCTAAAAATTGTTAATAGAAGGCAGCTTTGAGGAGGTTATTGATAACCTTAGCCACAAGCATTGCAATAATGAGTTAGATTCATAATGGATATGAAAGGAAGGAAAAAGACCTTAGTATCTTGAAGAATTATTATGGGGAGGGGCATATGATGGGAAAGATTAGAGCATGTTTATGCACTGGGACAAAAAGAGAATTTGAAGGTACAGAAGAAAGTGGAGATCATGATCTCGGTGAGAAGGGACTACGTCTTGTAGGTATAAGTTGGTTGGAGCAAGAACTATAATATAATGCCAGTATTAATTGACATATATTATAAAAATAGCACTTTATCACTCCATAAACTTCAATTATGATCATTTCTACATGTCTTAAGGCACTATTTAACTTTATTATTTCCCTAAATTTTAATAAAAGAAATACTAGCTGCTTTTGACATATCTGGCTTATCACAGAAGCACTCATGATTTATCAACTATTTCCCTTTGGTTTCCTCTTTGTGTCCTGCTATGCCTCTCCACATGAGAATGTCATGTTTTCCCCTTATGCTAACGTATACAACATGAAGAAAATATGTCTCCTAGTAATATTCTGCACATAAATTACATATTTTCCATCACTTCTAATTTAGAACACAAAGTTTCTTTCTGGTTGACATAACCAAAATTTAAAATTTGAAGCACTCCATAATTGCCACAATTTATAAAATGTCATGGGTATAAACAGAAGAAGTAACAAACTATGTGTTTTTTTAATACACATATCAATGTGTAATTTGCATATATATTCCGTATTCTTTAAACAGACTTAATGAGGTACCTGATTCTTTGTTTAGAGTGGGGGAGGTACTCTTCGCTAGTTACCAAAGTGCAGCTCTGTCAGCATTCTTCACTTTTAAGTCACAGATAAGCTTGAGAACATGATAGAAATTACGCTCCATGTTTCTAGAAGAAATGCATGTACCTATGTATACGTATAATTTTGCACGTGCTTTTAGACTTAAAAAAGACCCTAATTTAGAGGAATATAAACTTTTTTCAACACTGATGATAAAATCAAAGGAAAAATAAAAAGCGTAGTATAGGCAGCACAGCACCACGATTCAAAAGCAGGAGTTCTAGCTCTGGAGTCAGTTAGATTTGGATTCAAGTCTAGTGCTTAGCACTTAGTCAGCACTGATTAGCTGGGTGCTCTTGGCTAAGGTACTTAACAACTCTTAGCTTAAGTATACTCATATGTAAAATGGGGTTGGAGTAAGGATTAAACCAGTTGAAAAGTCAAGTGCGTAACCAGTACATACAGTCTAGAGAACCAGTGTTTGTTTTAAATGGCAGTGAAACAACTTAAATGGAATGGTTCTTAAAGGCATGAATATTTTTCATTTAGATTTTGCTTTTCCTGTTCACATCTGTTAGACTTGGATTACAAACCTAACAGAAAGTTCATCTCAAGCTCCAATTTTCTCATTGCAGAGTTGAATGGAGGGAGCATCGCTGTCTCAGACACACACTGCTCAGGTAGAGCCCCGCTCTGGTGGGCGGCGGAGGGTAACCTTCTAAGGGTCTCTCATGGTGACCAAGTGACAAGACACCATGTGTCAGGGAGCACAATTAATTATCATTAGTATTTCAAGCATCCCGTGGAGTGACATGTTTTACAATGTTGTTTCCAGAATTAGTGAAGCAAGAGGTAGACAGGCTGAAAAGATGTTTACATTGCCAGAAAATGATACACATATATATTTCATAAACAAGATAAGATAATAGTAATATAATTTTATCAAATGGCCTGAATCACCAGTCTATGTTTCAATCATCAAAAGTAACATTCTTGGCACATATGCCAAGAAAAATGCATATTTTGTAGATTTCAAAATGCATTATAAGGTAATATTACAAGGGTAATTCTGGTCACAAGGCTCATTTTGGCTCATATTGACATATTTGGCCTCTTACAATGGTGCTCTCCCCAAAAGCACTGTAGTCTGAGGCACAGCCTCACTAAAGAGGGTGAGGCTTTAATTTGAATTTCCTCGTCTCTTCTCTGATTTCAACCAACAAGTTTTCTAAGACTGTGTGCTGACCTTGGAACATAAGTCTAGACAGAACACTAAAAACTGCCTTTAAAATGTACCATGAACAGTATCCAAAATATCATCCCTCAAGTAGGTTAGACAGTTTATTGTGCCAAAATCCTTCTATATGTGGTTGTACCCAAAGCAGGTGCTTCCATGGAAAATATATCCAAGACCATTTCTGTCTAAGTTTACTTTGAGTAAAGCCAGCTTTTAATTTTAAAAATACATGCTTAAATGTCTCTGAGATGTTTTACTGATTTAGTAGCCAAGTAACTTCTGACCGAGGCTAAGGGAAGGTATCTTTCTCTGAAGATCTTTATCATAGAGCTAGAATTTTAAATATTTGGGAAAAATTCCACCCTTCTGAAATGGAGTTTTGTTCAGGATATGAAGATTTTAAGAACTTTTGCTTCCTGGCCAATTTTATTATACTCCTATTTTTTATTTAAATTACAGATTCTTTTTTGTCTCTTTCTCCATGAGAGGCTGGCACCAGATCATCCCTTGAGTAGAGCAGACATTCCAAAGGATGTACTGCCAGCAATAATGGAAAGCTGGATACAACTGAATGGTATAAAATGGTACCTGAGATGCTTAGAAAACTGTAAAGTTTAATGCTGCACACCCAGAGCAGATGCCAGCAACTACAGCTGCTAGTTGTACATAAAAAATGTGTGTGTGTGTGTGTGCGTATGTGTGTGCTTTTAAATTCATGGCTTCTTTTCTATTTTTCACTTATGAATCGCTGGACATCTGTCTTTTAAAATGTCTTGTTTATAGGATCAACAATTTCTGTCTAATGAGATGGGCCAAAAGACCTTTAATCACTCACAGACTCACAGGGAAAATGACAACGTGTCCCAAATAAAAGACTGAGCGGAATTATTGCTAAAATATCTTAAATGTTCTCCAATAACATTTGCCAAACATAATTTATAATACTGACTGGATCTTTCTTCCCTTTAAGAATTGTACACTCACTTGAAGTAAATGTATGTCATCAATGCATTTTGAAATCTCAAAATGTTAAGCTCTCTTTATTGTAAAAATATTACATACAAAAATATTAAGAAACGATTTCCTTAATTTAAACAAATGGCATGATGCATTCACCAGACACCCGACCACTGTAAGTAACAGTGAGAATATTAAAGGACACATGATTCAGGAGAGGAAGTAAAATCCTACTTCCCCAGAAAATTTGTGTTTCACAAGGAAAGACACAACTTTTCTGGAAGTCTTGGTCTTTGCAATTTCAAAGGTGATTTGATTACTCATTAAGCAACCATGCCCTAAATCACAGAACTGTGGTGAAGAAAAACTTTAAAACATATTGAAAATATAAATTTCTAAGGCCTTGAAAACAAATATATTTTACGTAATTTCATAAGAAAGGGAGGGTACATATGGACATACAACACAAAAAAGTTTGAAAAGAAACAATAACATGGATTGATATTACACTTTGGGAAGCTGTCCTTCTTAAATGAGACTGAATTGAGGAAAAAAGGCCCTGATACTGGAGGACCAACTATAGTGTAGCTGATTTAAAGCACCAGGGGTTTGAACAGTCACAATATATTATTTTCGGTAAGTACACTTCTGGAATGTTTCAGTTTGGATTAAGTATCCTGAAACATGGATTTAATTAAAGGAGCCCTTCAGATAATTATGGGACTGATTTTCAAAGGCATGCTAGATGATTCAGATTCCTAGTAACATTCTGAGCTGCATCATTTAAAGCCTGGTCTGGAAGGGCTACCCTCTGAGAATTTACCATTTTCCAAGAACTAAAGAAATTTCCTGGCTGAACATCTAGAAGTCAAAAATTGTGATTGTGAGCATCTTTATCTTAAATATCATCAAGTCTGAGCAACGTTTAGGAGTCTCTTAGGAAGGCCTCAAAAGATGACTGGTATTTGAAAGGACAAGGAAGCACACGGTTGTCTGTCCAGAAGCTGGCTGAGAATTTTGTGACCCTTTCAAGAAGCTGAGCAGTGAAGAGACTCCAATGGACACTCAAAACACTAAAACCTCTCTGCTCAAGGACAGACTAAAACCAGTGCTCTCCAAAAGGGAAGTGTGTGGGTCCCCCAGCAACGGGGAAACAAGTCACTGGGGTCTGTAAAGGAAACAATACAACTTCTACTTATATTTATTTTCTAACTCATTAAAAAAAAAAACCCTTTTATGCATACATTTAGTATGCACCTGACAGAGTAGAACAGTAGCATATGGATGCAGTGTATAAATGAATAGGTATACACATGTGTGGACACATGATCAATAATGCTTGTCTAAACCGACACCCCAGATTCTGAGGCAGTCTCCCGTCCTGGGGCCTCCCAGCCATCTCAGCAGGTGGGGTTTCCGGTCAGTGGGCCTGCTGCCTGGCGCTGCCTGATGGCAAGCCGGGGTGGTCAGCTGTTCTGCACTGCTGGAAACAAATCCGGTGAGCTGTGGACTCATTCATTCATTCAACAAATATTTACCAAGCACCTATGAGATCTAGGGATGAAAGGGTGAACAAAAGTGGAACACTTCCAACTTTCATACAGCTTATATTCTAGTGGGGAGAAAGAAGATAAAAAGGCAAGAAAATGAGGAAAACGTTAAAACCAGGTAGCATCACATCCTCCTGATGTGAGACAGGGATGTTACCTGTGTCATATCTCTGTGAGGAGTGTTGCAGTGGACTCCAATTATGAGGAAATAATTAAACTCATTAAAATTAAAGGATATTCTTCATAATTGTTAATAACATGAAAGCAGCAGCAGCTGGGGAACTGTTCTAGATTAATGACTAAAGGCATAATAAAATGTATGTCTGATTCTTACTAGGATCCCAGATTGAAGAAAAACAGATGTAAAGAAAGTTACTGGAACAATTGAGTAATTTAAATATGGACTGAAGATGAGATAATAGCATTAGTTCAACATAATTTTCTTGAATGTGATCATTTTATTGTGATTATTAAGAGAATGACCTTGTTCTTGGGAAAGGAACACTGAAGTAGGTAAAACCAGGTGAACAGTATAAGGTGTGGACTGACTATTCTTGCAGCTTTTCTATAAACTTGAATTTTTTCAAAATGAGTTACTGTGGGATAGTGCGTGTGCGTGCGTGCGTGCGTGCACGCACGTGCACACATGTGCGCACACAGAAATAAAAGGAGATAAAGAGCAACAAGGTACAGGTGGGGATACTGTTTTATGTTGGTAATGAGAGAGGCCCTCTCTACTGTGTCGACAATTGAGCAAAGATGTGGTAGCAGGAAGAAGTGAAGAAGTAGACCATGCAACTATCTGAGAAGCAGGAGTTCCAAACAGCATATCTACCAGACTGGAGATGCAGAAAAGGTGCCAATGGGAGGGAAGCAGAGCGAGTGGAAGGAACGTTGGAAAGAGATGAGGTTGGAGAAGTAGCTTGAAGTAAGACCACTGCTGGGCCTTGTAAGGCATAATAAACACTGGGGAATTTTATTCTAAGTATGAAAGGAAACCATTGAAGGTTTCTAAAATATGATGTGGTGCATTTTGATTCTACTGTGAATGGAACTGTTTTCTTAATTTACTTTTAGGGTTGTTCACCACCAGTACATAAAAATATAGCTGTTTTTTGTGTATTGTTCTTGTATTCTGCAAACTAACAGAACCGATTTATCAATTCTAGTAGTTTTTAATAGATTCCTTAGAATTTTTGATGTATCAGATTATACCATTTGGGAATAAATAGAGTTGTATTTTTTCCTTTTCAATATGAATAAGTTTTCATTCTTTTCCTTGCTTAACTGCACCAGCTAGGACCTCCAATGTGATGCTGAACAGAAGGGCTGAGGGCGGGCATCTTCGTATCATTCCCATCTCAGAGGGAAAGCTACAGTATTTCACCATTATGCATGGCGTAGGGTTTTTGTAAATGTCCTTTTTTCTGGCTAAGGAAGTTCTCTTCTATTCCTTGTTTGTTGGAAGTTTTTGTCATGAATGGTGGTTGCCTTTTGTCAAATGTTTTCTCTTTCTCTATCAATTGTTTTTGTCCACAGTAATTAATCTATTTTAAAAGGAACACTTCCATGGCTTTTAGGGAAGGGTGAGCAGAGGAGAACAGGCAGACCTCAAAGTGATTTTAATAATCCATGCAGCAGACTGTGGTGGGCTGGACTGCAGTGGGAGCAGTGGAGGTGATGAAAAGTAGGTGGATTTTGATATACGTAGAGCCAACAGGATTTTCTGATGACTAGGACATGGTATATGAACAGAAAAGACATCAAGGATGAGTTCGGAGCTGGGGAGCAGGGGGTGGGTGTTGTTTTGGGGGTTTTTGAGCAAGGATAAGGATGGAATTTTCATTTACTAAAATGGAGAAAATTTTAAATACAATTTATTTTTAGAGCAGTTTTTCACAGCAGTTGAGAGAAAAGAGCAGAGAATTATCATATGCTCCCCTCATCGCATATACAGCCTCTCCATCTATAAACATCTCCCCACCTGAGAGGCACATTTATCACATTTAAACCTGCCCTTTCCTGAAGTGAGCCCTAGTTTCCTTTCTATGCTTCCCGTGTGCCTTTGGGCCCCTTCCTTCCCTAGCAGGCTCTCTTGAGGTTCACAGAGACTCATACTCCGATGGTGACATCAATATCTACCTTTTATGTTACCTTTCTGTTCTAGACCTTTATACTTCACTTTCTCTGTGCAAATCCTGAGATTCTAATCTACTCAGAGATAACAGTGTACGTTAGGTTCTTCGCTTAGTAATGAAAAGAAAATGTTACTTCCAAGCCAGTTATAAAACAATAGGAAATTATATCAGCAAGAAGAGCAGCTGCAATTTATTCTCTGACTTCCTGAATTAAGGAAAATGCCATCTGAACAAATATTAGAAACATATTGTGATAAGAAATCTATTAGCAATTAATGTGCTCAAATATGAGGTTGCTGAAATATTAGGATTTATTGCTGGGAAAATATAGAGGCAATTGCCATGGATAGCCGCTGGGAAATTAAAAAATAATAAATAAATAAGGAGCCAGCAAGTAACTGTGAATGAGAAAATACAGATGTTTCCCAGAAATAAAACAATGTCTTAATGGTGCTATGACTATACTTGAATATAATATGTCTACACAATGACAGATTATCCCAAGGCATTAATGGAAAAGAGGTTATCATTACCAGGTATTTATAATAGCTAGGTTCTGCCTCAGTGTCTAATGGAAATATAAGACATGATATACGTGCAGCAGGTATAATATTACTTAAAATGGGACTCAAACATTTCAAAAAGTATGATGCTACTAGAGCTGAAGAGGGTGGGTTTTATGAAAATAAGAAAAAAGTTGGACTAGAAATGGAAAATAAACTAGTTATCTTAGGTGTTAGTGGCTGACATTTAGTTTTATCTTATTCATTGAGGCTGTTTTGGCTAGTCATTCAGATTTTTCTGTACATAACAGCTAATGAGTTCAATATTCGAACTTTTGAAAAAGTAAAACGACAATTAAATGTTGAAAATATAAATAGACACTGTAAATTGGTTCCTCTGATAGACTTCATTACATATCATTTTCCTAAACAGTTTAATGTATTTGATTGTTGAAAACCAGCATTTAATGCTGCATTGTATAGAGCTGTATTGGACAAACACAGCTCATTGTCGGGATGTACTATTAAAACATTTCCCCCAATATCTCTTAATTTTATTTGGTGGAGCTGGATTTTTCCTGTCCTTAGAAGTAATAGTCTCAAGAGAGATGTTAAAATGTCCAGAACCTTGTAATAATGAAAACTCTGAATTTATTTTTAAATTAAGGCATTTGTTAGCCTTTCTGTAGCCCGTTCTCAGTTCATGGAAATATGACAATATCTTCAGCTTCCTTCTGCAAAAATCTGTCCATCCCTCAGTCTAAGCTTCCGTCTTAGATAGGACCTTTCTTGTGTTGACTTTCATCTCCACACCTGATTCATGGGTGATATCCTCTGGCCGAGTAAAATCTGAAAGTGAAAACTGGAATGAGACCACTCTCCTTTGATAATTGCCAGCCTGCTGCCTGACACCGCTCCTCCTAGAGATTTCACAGGTGAGAGCAAGTCTTCACTCTCAGCGTGGTCTCACTAAAACCTCCTCTCCGCACGGGAGACTTAAGAGGTAACGCAACCCCATCCCTACACTTTGAGAGGAGAAATGGCCACTTACAGCACCCGGCGTTGTCTCCTAAGACATTTTCTTCTTCTGTCCTCTCTGGAAAGACTGTTTTCTTAATGTTAAGAAGTAGCACCCTCTCTCCAACAGATACTCTAAAGAAATTCTACCCAGATTCTTTCTGAAACTTACACATACTGACCCTTTTATTCTGCAGATGTGCAGAAGGGTTATAAGAGTACTGTGTCTAAATCTCTGTTTTCTAAGTATTTACACTTGTACTGGCGCTTCACTTCACAACGCTCCCAGTGCTTCAGATAAAATTACCAACTGTTTTGTTCCTATTACCAACTACCAACAATCCCACCACACCAAAACGAAGTAGTAAAAGCTAAGTAGTGACCATGTACATAGTTTGAGAAATATATACAATTCTAAAAAATTTACTTCTCTGTCACCTGAATCATTAGAGGTTCATAAATTAAAAGTCCTGACTTTCATGTGGCCACTGGATGTTTGCACATCCATTCTGGTGTCAAAACTCAGTCCAGCAGTACTTTGGGAAAACATATCCAAATATTTAATAAATACTTGCAAGTAAGAGATGCAAGATGACCCACTGAACCGTCTCCATCTGGCCAGAACCAACATATTCAGGTAACCAGTCTGTTCATGGTGATCTGGAATCACAATACAAATTAGCAAGACTGTTGACTTGTCAGTGTTTCAGGCCCATGGGTGGTCCAAATCATTGTTATATCTATGTTGATTCTTGTGTCTGAATTGGATAGTGTGCCAAAAGTAGTTAGCATGTCTAAACCTTCAGGTCTCTCTGGAATGGTAATTGTTGAAGAGCTAGTTCAGATGTTGGTCATATATTTCTCTTCACTACATCTCCTTATAGACCTAGAAGAATCTCTGTCCTCTAGCTGTAATGCCTAAAGATGGCTGCAAGAGAATGTCTAAAAATGGGTGAGCGGTGTGGAGTGAGCTTTCGCTAGCTCTTACCAAGATTTGGGTCACTGCAGCCTTCTGTCCTGGCCCCTAAGCCCTTTAAAAAGGTTGATTTCAGCTCTATTGGAGAGAGACCCCATCACTCACCACCTCTCACCCCCACCTTTATTCACCCTAGGCTCCACCAAGCCCTCCATCCCCAAACAAGATACTCCAGAGCAGAGGCACAGGACTGATTACAGACAATATCTGCCGCCCCCACACTCTTTGTGCCCTTAAGCAGATCACTTCAGCCTTTGGGCTTCAGTTTCCTCCTCTCTAAAATTAGAACAATAATGATACTAACCTCATAGGGCTCTTACAGGGATTAAGTGACTTCATTCATGTAGCAGCACTAAGTCAGCAATCAGTGGATACTGGGATTTTATTGACTGGAGGAATCACATGAAAATTTTGTGCAATCCAATACTGCACAACTAAGATATATGTCATATCATGCCCAGTATTTTTGCCATAAGTTTCTTTACCATAAAAAATTTGCTATAAGCATTTTCGATGCAAACATTTGTGCCACATTAATTAATTGGCTGTAAGGCAATGTTGCCTTAAAAGATGCAATAACAAAAAAGAACATTAAAAAGGACACAATGATTATACATGAACATAGATATATTCATTGCCACATTTTTTTCTCTGTGTGACAATGAATATATATATGTTCTCTACACTGGAATTTGACACAACATTGTAAAATGATTATAAATCAATAAAAAATGGTAAAAAAAAAAGAGGATACAATGAAATAATGAATAACAAAATTTAAAACTTACTGTGAAATACAAAATATTTGAATATATTTAAAATGTGTATAGAGATTCGTGGCAATGCTGTGCAAATAACTGATTTTATTTTGCGGGTTGCACCTAAGCACTTGCCTTTTTTTTTTCCTTTGGCTTTGTATTATACATTTTCTGGCCTGTGGATTTGTCTCCTCATTCGGAATTGCACTTTTTCTTTCCCTCTAAAACTTCTTTTCTCATTAACAGAGGTATCAGTTTCCAAATACTAGGATGCATATTTGTAAATGAGCTTTGTGTTGCACTGTAAAAGCCTCGAAACTGTTGCTTGTTCTTGGCGTGTTGTCATGTGTCCATTGATAGACGTTCCAAAATTCTTTGGGAAATGTGGGTTTAACTCTGTGCCTCTGAAGCCCTTAGCCTCTTTCTCCTCCAAGACAGCGTGTTTCAAAATAAGAAACAAACTCTTGAGGTGAACAATCGTTATCTGTCAGCTTGACAAAGCCAATCTTTCAAACCAAACTGTCAACCAGATATTTTATCTTTCAGAGCAAAATTGCCTTATGGTCAATCAGTTATGCCATAAAAATGTTCTTGGCAAAAATGCTTGCTGGCAAGGTGTTTACAGCAAAAAAGCTTACTGTCAAAATACCTAGAACTATATTGTGTATGCACACAATATAATATACACATACAGTCATCCCCCAGTATCTGTGAAGGTTTGGTTCCAGGACCCCCTGAGGATACCAAACTTCAAGGCTTCTCAAGTCCCTTCTATAAAATGGCATAGTATTTGCATATAACTTACACACATCCTCCTGTATACTTTGAATCACCACCAGAATACTTGTAACACGTCACAAATGTAAGTGCTATATTAATAGTTGCCAATAGTGTGTGGCAAATTCAAGTTCTGCATTTTGGAACTTTTTGGAACTTTTTTTCAAATATTTTTGATCCACAGTTGGTTGAATCTGCAGATGAAGAACCCAGGGATATGGAGAGCTAACTGGATGAGCATAAATGCTATATGCTGACAAGTATTTAATTTACTTCACTTAGTGCTTTGAAATATTTTGCTACAATTATAAAATGAGACTTCAAAAAATGTATGCAAAAGTGAAAATTTTAAACACAGAATTCTAATCTCTGAAATATTCATTTATATACTGAAATCTGATATTGCATACTCACTTCTATTAAGTAACAGAGCAGAATAAATTGAAGCGTCAGACCCAGGACTTGCCATGTAGGTGTTGCCAAGACATGATACATAAGTCTCCAACTCACAGAAACGCCTTCTCCACATTTGCCAGGTGGAGGGGGATAGGAAAGAAGGGATTTCTTTTTTTTCTGGGCCATCAAGGATTATACAGTAAAATGAGGTCCTCCTAGTCCTGACAATGGCAGTGGCTGTGTGCAACAGTCAGAAAAGGAACCCAATTTTCTCATGCTTCAGCGGAGAGGTTGGTAGTGGTACACTTCAGGCTACAATGACCAGAAAACCCTGACTCAAGTCTCTTAAACAATCAGGAGACACATTATCTCACTAACAAGTCTTTTAGAAGTTGAACAGGCTTCACACAGACTTGGCTCTGCCAGCCTTGTCCACATGCAGGCTGCAGCCCTGCTGGCCTCTTTGATGGTCAGCAGATGGGAGTTACTGGACTGCACGTCACTTATAAACATGAAAAGATCCAATAGATGAACGGGGCTTTTGAGACCAAGAAGAACTTTCCTTATTATCAACCCAGCACTCTTCTTTCAGGCCTCATTGGCTAGGATAACATCACATGACCTTTCCCCAAAAAAGCCATTGTCAGGAACAGCAAGGTTTCTACAACCGGATAGAACACATGGGAGTTTAGCCCAGAGTTACGCTGGGAAGAGTTTGACAGCAGATATAAATTAGGTTTCTATCAATAAGGTTTTGGGTCAGGCAACCAACAGTATGTGCTATCATGAAGTGGGTCTCTTTCAGTTGTAAAGTAATGGGATTAAGGTCTCTTCATCACTGTTTGATTGATTTATGCCATACTAAACGATAATTTTATGTAACACTAAAGTCACTGGCTTTAAAAAGGCAAATGATAATTGTACAAAGTCACTTGCTAAATGGAGGAGGTGAACAAGACTTACATCCTGAGATTCAAGTATGCTGGAAATGACTTATGTGGCTTTGGAATGACCCACCTGATGAGCGAAGGGGGATGATCAGTTTTACTTACTTCATTTGCAATTCTCTTAGGATAATAATTAAACAGGTCAGTCTTTCCCAAGTACCTAACTTATGAAGTCTGGGAGAAGCAAACTGGATCCTGGCTACCAAGCTAGAAGTCAGCCTGGACCAAGTAGATGAGCAGTCCTTAAATAATCAAGCATGTGACTGTAGTTAACAACCTTGTGAAAGTTAGAGTCTTAAAATGAATTAATATTTTTCCCATTTAAGTTATTCTCTTCCCCTTTTAAGCAAAAATATGATTTCCATTGGAAAGCCTCCCCCCCCCTTCCCTTCCCTTTCCTTTCTTTGGCTTTCCCTTTGCCTCCCTCTCTCTATCCTCTCTTCTTCTCTTTCTCTCATTCTTTTAAGACCAGTAACATGAATTCTCTACTTTGGGGAAAAACAGTCAGTGGTATTCTGAAGATAGCTCACTGCCCAGCAGAGATAACTGCGTACATCCCTTCCTCACTCTGAGCTTAGTAACTTGAAATTGTCCATAATGAGATAACGTACACAACACAACATGGCACACACTACGAATCCGGGCTTTTTCTCCCCGAGAGCCAGCCCAGCAGCTCTGTCACTGGGGCAGCACATGAGGGTGAGTAAGAGCAGGTGAGCCTGGAGGTGTGCCGTGTTAGTTCCAGTACTGCCCTTCCCATCTGACCTCTCTGACCGTTACTTTTCTCATCTAAAAAGTAGGGATAATAATGAATATTTCATAGAGTAAGACTAAACTGGAACAGTGAGTTTCACGAGTGTTATTTGTGTTAAAGAGAGTCACACATTCTTCACACTGAAAGGTGATCAATATGAATTGAACCTCCCCTAGAAACTGTGCACACTGTGACTACCTGTCCAACAGAATCTGGTAACAGGGGTGATACTGCCGTTTCCAGGCCTAGGCTTTCAAGAAAGTTACAGCTCCATTTCCTGTCTCTGGGATACTTTTCTTTTGGTGGAGGGGTGGTGGGAAGGGTGCCAGGGCTTTCCAGGGAAATAAAGACAATAGGAAATAGATAAATGGATAATCGATAGATAGATAGACAGACAGACAGACAGACATTGATTTTAAGGAATTAGCTCATGTGATTGTAGGGTCTAACAGGGCAGAATGGAAGGCTGGAGACTCATGGAAGAGTTAATGCTGCAGTTTTAAGTCAAAGGCACTCTGGAGGCAGGATTCCTTCCTCCTTGGTGATCTCAGCCTTTTTCTCTTTAAGGCCTTCAACTGACCGGTGAAGCCCACCCACTCACCTTAAGGAGGGTAATCTGCTTTACTCAAAGTCTACGTTTAAATGTTAAACGCACCTAAAAAATACCTTCACAGTAACATCCAGACTAGTGCTTGACAAACATCTAGGCATCATAACCTAGCCAAGTTGACACAAAAAGTTAACCAGCACATGGGGACAGCCACTTCCAGGTAAGAAATCCAACCACATGCTGCAGAGAACAAATAGAGAGGTCTTGAGACCACACAGCGATGGATAGGGGTGCAGCTGGAGGAGCCGCCCCTTCAGGGTCCAGGGAATCTGAGTGAAGGCAATTAGGATCCTCCAATCTAACCTATTCATCAGCTGAATACTGCCTAGTGAACCCAGTCAAAGAATTGCCCTGCTGAGCCCTGCCTGAATTTCCGACTCAAAACTTGTAATACAATAAAAAGGTTGTTGTTTTAAGTCACTAAATTTTGGAGCAGTTCTTTACTCTGGAAGAGATAACAACAGAACACTATCTTTATGTAGGCTGGGCTTTATCTAGGAGATAGGCACGTTATAAATAAGCTTATTTTTAGGGTATCAAGCCTCATCACCAGCTTCAAATGTGTTCCCTTCTGGGAGCAGACAAGTCTGAATCTAAACACATCTGCAAGAAAAACTGAGGAGATTCCTGGAAAATAAATAATCCTAAAGGGACACTAGAGTCTGCAAATAACCCTGCCCCACGTTAGTCATTACAAGGCACAGACTTGCGTAAAAGTGCTTGGTATCTACTTTCCCACCCAGCATCATCAGATTTAGTGCCCTGACTCTTTGTATATGAAGATGAGTCTGCCATGGGATGGCAGCGAGTTATGGGAGAGAAGAGGATTATAATCAACTCCTGAAGGAGTTATCTCAGCTAAATCTCCATAAGATACTAAATGCAAGCATCTCATGCATACACTTTGCCACAGAGCACAGTTTTGATACCCCAAACACCTCAGCACATCAGAACAGTGCCCAGCAGGTGATGACCATCTTCAGAAGGGGCAGTGATACTGTTAGGATCAGTGCCCACCAACTTAACGGTGTCTGCCTTGGTAGAATCAGGTGGAAATGATCAGGAATCAAAAATGATGATCCCTCTGCTCAGCAGGTATAATAATCTCCCAGCACACTCTGAGCACTGAAGGGAAGAGCTTCCAGAAGCTAGGACCGTGCTGGTGGGGTGAGCACCATCAAAACTGAAGCTGCCCCCTTTAAGCCCAGCTCGTCTCAGCCACCTCCCTGGATTCACCAACTTCCAGCGTTCTCTCTGTAAAACAACGTGAATAATGCCTGTGGCCTGCTGAACACCCACTGCTGCAAAGCCGGTCTCTGCCATGGCCACACAATTCAGCTACCACCAAATGAGTGGTTACCCGGAACCAATCATTCTACTACAAAACTTACTATTTTTGTGACTGGGAAAATAAATTATTGTCAAATATTATGCAAACCCATGAAAAATGCAACAAAATTATTGTTTCACTGATAATTAGTTAAGTAATTTTTTAATAATGTCAAGTCACTCTAAAAAGATATTGTTCATTTAAGTGTAAGTGATAAAATGGCACAAGATTAGAAGAAAAATGTTGAAAGATTCTGCAATTAGATGTGAACAACTCTAAGTTTTTGCCCTTCTTTAAAGAAACTAAACCTGAACCTTATATTTTAGGGAGCAAAATGTCCTGATATCTTTAAGGAGCACCCAGACAACCTTCACCTTTCTTGCTCTGCTCTGGTTGCCTCTGAGAATCAACCAGCATTCTAAAAGCACAATTTCACCTCCTGTGACTCACAAGCACAGGGTGGATTTAGGCTAATGTTCCTCTGCACACAATTTACTAAAAAATAAGATTGTTTTTGACCTCTATCAATTTAACTTATTTTGTTGAGTTTCTCCTTTTCTTAAATACTTCTTGATATTGATTTAGATCTAATATATCCTTCTTATATTTTAAATTTTTCACTGACTGTTAAGAGATAAGATTTTTTTTAACGTGTCTAAGTTTACTAGCTTTCACAATCTCACTTGGAAAGAGAAGACCGAATTGCCTATAGCTGCGTAGAAACCCGGTTTCCTTAACTTTGATATAAGCTTACTGAGAAGATTAAATTCAAGATCTCAGAACTTCATATCTGAGATTCTAACCCTTGTTTCTAAGTTGTATTAGCTAGGGTAAGGAAATTAACTAGTAAATAAATCCTCACATCTCCGTGGTGTACACAATATAAGTTCATCTGTCACTCATACAAAGTCTGAGTTCCCGGTCAGCAACATCCAGGTACAAAGGCTTTTCCCATTACGTGGGTCAATCTTTCCATAAGGCTTGGGAATCCCCTGCTGGATTTTCTGCATACATCCAGGAAACTGATGCAGAGAATAGGATGGGAAATAGTGAGAAAGTGTTTAATGGACCAGGCCTGAAAAAGGTATACATCAATTCTATCCATGTGGCACTAGACAGAATTCAGTTGCCTGGTGGCATCAAACTGCAAAGAGAACTGAGATACATAGCGGGGCTATGTGTGTGTCCTAGAGGAATAAGCAAGGATAAGTGAGCATGTAGCAGCCTCTACAACAGAAGTCCTCCACTGCAGATAATGTTTCCAACACATAATGACAAACTTACCCTGTATTCCAAGATGATGTTTAGAAATAAACATGAGGAGGTAAGAGGAAGATTTACTCCCTCCCAAATTATACTGCCCTATTTGACATAAAGAATTAAGGTGGATTTCTTTCCTGTAATGTGTTATAATATATTCTGGATTATTGCTATCAGTGAGCAAGCTATTTCATTGCTAAATTGTGCATTGAAACTTGCCTCCCATAGTATTTACATATACAGCTATGGAATATAGATATTACTTTTATAGGAATTTTTTTAAAGCTCAGAAAATATAACCCCTTAGGAAAATAAACTGTGAGTAAAGACGACTTAAAGCAAATTTCATTGCATTACTGATTTTCAACTGAAGAAATGTAGTTGGTTGATTGATTTGTTTTATTTTTTTAAAGGGAATAAAAAGGTTTTTATTGCACAAAGATAATCACAAATTACAGAAACATAATGTTTGTTTATTTTAGATTTAGAAGACTGTATGAAAACCAAATGTGATATGAAAATAATAGAATAATAATTTAAAATATGGAATATGTACTTCATGGAGATTCATCCCAAGGAAAACCAAGCTAGAATTACATAAATTATAGCTCTAAAAATATTCCTTTTAATTTACAATTTGGAATGAAATAACCAAATCCAACTTGAAGGAAATATTTAAAATGATTAAGATGTTTCACTAAAAAGTTCTCTAAATGTTCCAAGAGAACATAATGTTTAAACAATAACCCAGAAAAACTTTAAACTATGAAAGAAAATACCTCAATTGTATATTCCCGATATTTTTAACTAATATCCAATTTAAGGGCATTGTAGATCAAATGGCTTTAATAGACTCTCTTTATGGAAAGTCCCTACTACAGTCCCTTTAGGAGAAAGACAATCTGTCTTTCATCTTCTTTGAATGACCTCTTGAGAAAAAAGAAAATGATGCTTCCTTGGCTGCATTTAAAAAGTCACTTTTCCAGTCAGCAGTGCTGAATTCTCCTCATCCAAGTATTCATCCTAGCGCAAACCAAGAACATGCTGGCATACTTCAGAACTACACGTTTGGATGGGTAGTATCCGAAAGTTTGTTCTTTCAAAGAGTTATCATCACTGATGGAATAATGATTCTTTTGACCAGAAAGGCCAAAGAACAAACTGGAAAGGTCTGGGAAGCAGAACTGAATTCAAGCAAAACAGTGTAGTAAGTGAGATGTATTTCTAGCATTCCTGGTTGCTTCCCTGTCATTACTTAATCTCTTTAAGTCCCTCACTGTGAGGCTCAGCCTGGGTGTAATCTCAGACGGTGCACTACAATTTCGACCTTTTTTTCTTTTGTTCTTTCATCTTTTCCTCCAGTCCTCTCTGTTATGCTAGATGACATTTGTTGATATAATCAACTAATCTTTAGTGATACGTTAGCGCACATCCATGCCTTGGTGTGTTACTCTATCCACAAACATCAGTATTTTAACATAGACCTGTAGGACATGAAAACTCTTACTTCTCCTTTGGCAGCTGACAGAGAATTCTAAAGACATAGATAGAGGAGGACCACCCCACAGCTCTCACCATATAGTTGAACTGCACAGTTTGGCCTTCTCCTTCCATAGTTTTACTTCCTCCTGAATGTATAATGGGATAATGGGTTTGTATGAAGGGGAAAGTCTTCTATTAGATATTTATATAATCCCTGTTATAAGAAGACTGATTCTTTTGTTACTTTAGATTACAATGATCTCCTTAAGATGATGGTCACAATCTCAAATGCCCACAGGAGCTGGGTAGGTGAAAGGAACGTGTGATTCTGGCAGGACATACTTCTACTGAGAAGTATTTAAATTCAAGTGTCTTGACCATTATGCTGGCTAAACTAAACATGCTTGCACCCTCTGCTTTAAGGCCCGTGACAACAAAGCCACACTTCTGTGTTAAGAGACAGGAGGCTTAACTGGTAGATGAAGTGATGCCTTAGACTCTTGACTCTAGGACATGAGATTTGAGATCCCAGGGGAAGGAGAAGGTACTCCATCTCTCCTGGCCTTGATGATGGAAGAAAGATGAAGCTATCTAATCTGTAAGTAAAAGAAGAGAGCTAATATCTAAATAGTAATATTCTATGTTTTAAAAAATATGTCCATATGTAAAGTAAATAAATGATGAGATTTGGGGATTTTTAATTTTCTTCCTTATATTTTAAACTATTTTCAAGTGTTACACAATAAACAAATACTGCTTTTTAAATCAGAAAACGATGAAGTCTTCGGTCATTAATGTTAATATGTTTACAAGACATTGTTAATTCTAATATCTAGTATCTTTATGGTCTTTACAGGACCATGCCTAAGTGGCAGGCATTAGGGCAGTGGCAGCCACAAGGATCTGGGCCAGGATGTGAGGAAGTTTCCTGAAAAATATAAGTGCCTGCACTTGACCCAGACAATGTGCAAAGTGGGGCACTCTGCAGTGACCAACGCAGAATTGTGTGCTTTGCACACAAAAATGTCTGTATAGATTATACTGCCTCTGTATTTTTTATTTTTCCCCAGTCATTTTGAAGCTTCAGTCTGTCAAACTGTGCTAATGAAAAAAAAAGAGAAAGAGCTTTTGTCCATATCTGAGCAGAAGGGTAGAGAAGGATAAACTCCTAGAGATCCAGGTTGGTGGCAGCAGCCGTGACGGAACACCTCGAAAGGTAAAGTCAAAGTCAGAAAGGCAGCTGCCCTGATTCTCCTTCCAAAGTCATGCTGGGTGCTCAGGATTTACATTTTTCTGGGAGAGGAGGACGGTATTCCGTAAACCTGGGATAAAATTAGTCATGCAATACCTTCAAAGCTCCTGTTGTTTGTTTCTTTTTTCCCTTTCACTGTCCTTAGACATTCTTTCACAAGGGTAATGTGAGACTCAGGCTGAAGCTTCGACAGACTTGCAGAGATGAACTAACTTCATCTCAGAGCCAAGATTTCCTTCTCTTTGGTTTTTGTCCACAGCCACCACTAAACAAAAGAGAAGGAGGAAGAAACTCGGTTTCTTCAGATGGTTGGCGGTGCTAATTCATAACTCGGCCAGAGCTGGAGACCTACAGCTGCAAGATTCTGTGACATTCCCCACAACTGCTCACCAATTAGCATGTGCACATCTCAATCTTATATTCAGAGCGGTCCACAGTATGCCCCTGTATTAGTACCTACTGATGCATAACCACAAATCCCCACAAACATTGCAGATTAAGACAATACCTATGCATTATCTCACAGATTTATTATATGTGGGTCAGAAATCCAGAAGAGCTCAAATGGGGACCCTGCTCCAGGTCTCACAAGATCAAAGTCAAGCTGTGAGCCAGTCTGTCTCTTATCTGGAAGCTTTGGGGGGAATCCAGTTTAAGGAACATTCAGGTTGTTGGCAGAATGGTTTTATGCAATTAGGACTGAGGTCCTGTTCCCTCACTGACTATTAACCAGAGACTGTTCTTAGTTTCTCGAGGCTGCCTACATTCTGTGGCTGGTGGCCTCTCCTTCAAAGTCAGATATGGTACATTGGATCCTTCTTGTACTTTGAGTCTGACTTCTCTTGCCTTCCTATTCTGCCACCAGTCTGAGAGGATCTCTACTTTCAGGGGTTCATAAACTTATTCTGGGCCCACCTGAGTAATCCAGTATAATCTCTCAATTTTAAGATCAATTAGTAACTTTAATTATTTCAACAAAGTCCCCTTTTCCATATAAAGTAACATATTCATAATTTTTTTCTATGTAGGAAGGAACTTTTTTTCTAATTGAAGTATAGTCAGTTACAATGTGCCAATTTCTGGCGTACAGCATAATGTTTCAGTCATATATATATATATACACATATATTCATTTTCATATTCTTTTCCATTAAAAGTTACTACAAGATATTGAATATGGTTCCCTGTACTATACAGAAAAAAATTGTTTTTTTATCTATTTTATAATTAGTAGTTAACATTTGCAAATCTTGAACTCCCAATTTACCCCTTCCCTTCCCCTTTCTCCCCAGTAACTGTAAGTTTGTTTACCAAGTCTGTGAGTCTGTTTCTGTTTTGTAGACAAGTTCATTACTGTCTTCTTTCTTCTTTCATATTCATAACTATCTTTTGTCATATTCACAGGTTCCAAGGATTAGGAAATGGAATTTTTAGGGGAGGGGTATTTTAGAATTCTGCCTACCTAAGACCCTAACCAATATTCCCAGCTGAATCAAGGCAACTCTTTCCCTCATACCACCTCCAGTTTCCTGACTCTGCACATTTTCTTACCTAAATTCTTCTGCCTAGAATGAATCTTTTCCTTTACACTCCACTGCCCCATCTCACCTACGTAGGTCCTGCTGATGCTTCAAGGTCAACTTCAAAGGGCTCTTCCATCAAGAATCCCTCCCAGGGTGACCCAGCCCCTTCTCTTACCACCCACACAACTTTGGATCCTAATCACCTTTTCTTTTTCTCAGTAGCTAAACACAATATATATTTGTTCTAGTTCATACCACAGTTCAATGTGAGTTTTCATGGTGGGTGACATTCCATGTGGTTATTGAGAACTTCAAGCTCGACCTTGTGGTGTTTGTGGTCCTCTCCAATCAACTAGCAGAAAGGTAAGCAGAGAGGAGAGAAGATTACCCATCGGGGGGTTATGTGGGTGAACCTTGTAAGATGCTATCAGAGAGAATACCAGGGGACCTTACTGAGGTGGAAGGGCAAGCAGTGGCTTCGTTGGAGAAGTGACATTTAACCTGAAATCTGAAAGAAGAGCGGGAACTTTTCAGGAAAGACACTGGTAAGAATGATCCAGCAACGGTAGTGGAAGTAGGGAAGATGATGTGAAATGAAGCTAGAGAAGTAGAAAGTTAGGTCATCTGGGGCCTTGTAGGGGCATGTTGAGGATTCGTATTTTAGCTTCAGTGCCATTACTATTATTAAAATTAAAGTTTTAAGTAAAGAAGCAATCTGGCTAGACTGAATTTTTCAAAAGAAACAGGTGATAGTGTCGAGATGGAAGGGAAGAACCATGCAAGGGAAGCAGGGAGAACAGCTGGGAGGCCACTGCAGTCATTCAGGGACTCTCAATCCTAAAGTGTCCCATGACACGCAACATTTCTATGGCACATTAACTGGACACCTGGCCTTCCGTTGCAGAGAGAGACTCATCTCTCAAATGTTTACTTTGGTTGTAAAGACCTTAAAATGTTATCCAATAATATTTTTCTGGAAGCTTATAATATGTTTCTGTTAGTTCAGATGATCTGACTTATAATGTTTATGTGACTCAATTAAATGCCACATGTAAAATATCTAACTCATCAACTGGCCTATGTAAGTAATGAAAAAACATTAACTCCTCTGTGCCTCCTCTTTGTGTGATCCTCCCCACAACATGGCGCAGTGGTGCCAGTTCATTTAAACTACTGTTTCCTCTCAGAAACCCAGCACAGTCCAATATTCAAATGTTCTAAGTTTTAAGAATCCTTTACCAAATAAATTTTCCAAAGTACATCAAAGTTATATATGATTCATCTCTGCACCCAAGTGTATTATATACATCAACAAAAGTCACTATACAGTCATCACCAACATGATGCCTGGAAAGGGCAAAGCCCTAGTGAACATTCTTCTGAACTGGCTCCATACCCCACTGCACTGAGTTCAAAGTCAGTAAGACAGAAGTGATAAATGAGTTAGCTTGACCCAATATCAATATACACTCTGTCTACCTGGAATTTATCCAAGGCAGTTCAAAATTTTTGAGGAGGGAAAAAATAGGCCAGTGGCAGAGATCCTGGAAAACTAGGATATTTGGGGAAAGTTTTGAAAGACCTATAATCAGAATAACATCCAAAGAGAATAGAGAACAAAGAAATTAGAAAGACTGAACTACAAAGCGTGAAGAAAATCTGTATGATTGACAAACTGAATGCATTCTTGTCGAAATAAGAGTATAGAAGTGTTGTGCTGATGATTACCTATGTAAAGCATGAGGGATTTCCATCGATTTACAAACTGATGCATTTATTGACTAATCTTGGATTATAGGTCAGTTTTGCTGTGCCAGAAATCTTTCACTTAATTCCTCCTCCAAATTGACTCTCCACTCTTCTCCACCTTGCTCACTGTCGAGGGAAGCTGATTTGCATGGATTATACCAATGCGCTCCCAAGTCCTTTGGCTTCCAATTTTATTTGGCCGGCAGGAAACTGAGAGTGGGAGGAAAGTGAGGCCAGGGTATTTGTTTTCCTAATTCCCACCCTGTTAATTCACCTTGCACCGCCTAGGTCCCTTGACAAAAGGTCACTTTTCCACCCCAGGTGGCTGCTCTATGAGATAGTCTCTCCTTCTGGGCTCTGGGAATATCTTCTTCGCACTGTCCATTCAGCTCTAGGGATGGCGAAAGCTTGCTTCTGCTAGTTTCAGGTTTCTGCCACCACTATCCAACCCCCATCACACACACACACACATCTTCGTAACCAGTCTCTTTTATAAGTAAATTCTTCTCAAATTATGCTAATTTGAGTGCGATATCTTTTTCCTTTGAGATCCTGCCTGATATAGAGAATTCCTGACAAACTATTTCTACTACACCTGTGTTTCAAAAACTTCAGTTATTCATGTGAGGACTTTGTAGTCAGAGAAATCTGAGCAACTTATCTTTGTTCTCATGCCATAGCATGAGTTCAGAAACATCCTTGAACCAGATGTGGCCAGCCTGGGTCAGGGAGAAGGTGATAAATGGGGGCTGTGTTCTGGCCTGAGCGTTCTGTCCTAAAACGTGCTCTGTAGTCGGAGCACTACACTGTACAGCACTGAAACCGATAAGGTGCACCTGGCACCTCATGGTAAGGGATGTCCAGCACACAGCCAGACCTGCCTACCTACAAATGGCTCCAGCTTTCCATATTTAAGGTGGACCTGGAGGGGACAGCGGAGCTTCCAGAAGCTTTGATGTGACCTTCAATGACCCCTATTACCACCTGAAACTGTGTGACCCCTTAATGAAGATTTTGAGGTCTAGAAGCTTGCATATCTACCTGACCTAAGAAATGCTGCTTTTCCTTCTGTTCTTCACTGTGGCTGCTCTGGTTTCATTCTCCATCCTCTGACTACGTCAGCTGTATCTAACATATTCCAGTAGTCTCCGCATCTTCTCTTACAATCAGTGCAAACCTACTCTTGGCATTTGTCAATACAGTAATCATGTGGTTCACTATCTTCATGACTATGCCTACTCTGCATACTTTTCAATCAATTTTAAATCCACTCCTTATTTTAATGAAATTATACCATGTAAAATATCAGTAAAATCACGGATTTGATGTGCTAGGTATATGATATCTTATATACATTAAGATAAATACATAGCACTGCTCAGTTTCTGCTAACATAGTAAGCTAAGGGCCTGGATCATGCTTTCACTGAAATCAACTGACAGTCTTAGATTAAAAAATTAGTCTTCATAAAAGCACACATGAGCTGGCAGAAAAGCAAACAATTCCCAGATTCTGTCCAAACCCAGATTTCACAGCCATATATAGGCAAGAATAAGAGATAAGGATAAGCTTCAAAGCCCAGTCAAAAGGGAGAATCTAAGAGGAGAAACGTTCCCCTGCTTATAAAACTTGACTCTCAAGTTGTGAGCTGCTTAAGGATGAGTGGAGATAAACTCTCCTTTACTTAGTTACTGAGAAAAGAGGAGGAAACGATTATTAAAAATTAGGAACTAGAAAGTAGCCTTCTTTATCCTGAACTTATACTTTCCAGGCAGACCAAAATTACCAAATTCCTAAATGTAATTCAGAGTGATCCCAGAAGTATAATGTCCCCACAGCTTAGCTGAAGGATACAATCACCTAGAATCATCTAGATCCTAGGCCTCAAAGAATTTCTCAAAACCAACTGACAATAAAAATAAGAGAATCATAGCAAAAGTAACTAGTCATATGAGGAAATAAAGCTCTCTGAGAAATAATAAGCAAAAACAACAAACAGAAGGGACAGAAATACAGGAATTTAAGAAACTAACAATATCAGGACACAGATTTTTTAAAACATTATACTCGTCATGTTTAAAGAAATAAAAGGCATTCATGAAAATATATGCAGATATTAAGACTGTAAGCAATGACCATGCAGATTTTTAAGAATCAAATAAAACTTCTAGAAATGAAAAATAAAATAGTAAAAATTATAAATGCATAGATCTAATATCAGTTTACATATATCTCAAAAGATCATTAACTGGAAGATAGATCTGAGTTATCCAGAATGTACCACCACAAAGAGGCAAAGAGAAAATAAGAGACATGCAGAATACAGTAAAAGTCTAACATATAACAAGACACACTTACACATGGAAAAAAGAAAATGCGCCAGAAATAATTATTTGAAGAGAATATTTGAGAATATTCCAGAACTGATGAAAAACATCTACCCCCTCATTCAACATATCTAACAGATGCCAAGCAGGATAAATAAAAAGAAATCCATATCTAGACTTAATCATAATGAAACTTCAAATACCAAAGAAAATGAGAAACTCTTTAGATACATCAGAATTAAAAAGAAAAAAAACAAAAGCAAAAAACCATATTTTTCCCAAACAAACAATTATTAGGTGAACAGCTGATGCACAGAGAGAAAATAAGTGTCAACCTAGAACTATAAAACCAACCAATGTCTTTTAAGAATGAAAGTGAGGATATACAGCCAATGTTTTATAGTAACTTTAACTAAAGTATAATCTATAAAAATATTGAATCACTATGTTGTACACTTGAAACTAATATAATATTGTAAGTCAACTATACCTCAGTAAAAAAAAAAAAAAAAAAAAGAATGAAAGTGAGTTAAAATGTTTTCACACAAATCAACATTAAGAAATTTTGCTACCAATAGCCAAGATATGGAAACAGCCTGAATGTCCATCAACAGATGACTGGATAAAGAAGATGTGGTATACTTATACAATGGAATACTATTCAGCCATAAAAAACCGACAACATAACACCATTTGCAGCAACATGGATGCTCCTGGAAAATGTCATTCTAAGTGAAGTAAGCCAGAAAGAGAAAGAAAAACACCATATGAGATCACTTATATGTGGAATCTAAAAAACAAACAAACAAACAAAACATACATACAAAACAGAAACAGACTCATAGACATAGAATACAAACTTGTGGTTGCCAAGGGTGCAGGGGGTGGGAAGGGATAGACTGGAATTTCAAAACGTAGAATAGATAAACAGGATTATACTGTATAGCACAGGGAAATATATATGCAAGATCATATGGTAGCTCACAGAGAAAAAATGTGACAATAAATATATATATGTTCATGTATAACAGAAAAATTGTGCTCTACACTGGAATTTGACACATTGTAAAATGATTATAAATCAATAAAAAATGTTAAAAAAAAAAAAAGAAATTTTGGTACCAAAAAAATCCCAAAAAAACAACAACAAAAAGAAATTTTGGTACCAAACATCTTTAAAAAAGAAAATTGTGAAGTTGTGTTTAGTAGGTAGAAAAAATTAATGAAGTTTTTAGAAAGAAAAAAATAGGAAACAAATATAAAATCAATCCTCCTGTAATAATTCATAAAATAAATAAACTTCTCAAAACATTGACCAAGGAAAATGGGGTGAAAGCCCTAAAACAATGCATAGAAATGGATAAAAGAAAGGAAAAGACACATTAATAAGAGAAACCACAAGAAAAGAGTATGAATCTCTTTAAACCAATAAATTTTAAAACTTGAATGAAATGAAATTTTTTTCTAAAAATTTTAAGAAAATTTAATCCAAAAAAAATTTAAATATGAATTGGCTTTCAACCTTTAAAGAAATGATATCAGTAGTTAAAAATCTTTCAACAATGACAAAAGGAGTTCCTACTAGGACCAACTAGACAGGCACATACTAAATTATATTAAAGAAAAAGGTAATCTTTCTCTTAACACTTATTACTTCCAAGACTTAAAACACTAGAAAGATCTTAAAATCATTTTATAAGATGAGTACAGCCTCAAACAACATAATCTGACAAGGATAGTACAAAAACAGAAAATTATAGAACAATCTTACTTAGGAACATAGACATATGAAATCCTAAAAAAAACTAGCAAATTGATTCCAACAATGTACACAATGCAGTATAACACAAGCAAGTAAGTTTCATCACTGCAATGCAAGCCTGATTTAATATTATAAAATTTATTACTGTAGTTCACCACTACAATAGATTAAAGGAAAAATATCACATGGTTGTCCCAGTAAATACAGAAATGGCATTTGGTAAAATACAAACCTATTAAAAAATAAAACCCTTGACCAAGTAGAAGTAAAAGAATTCCTTAACTTGTAAAGCTTACATACCAAAAACCTACAGTGAACAAGACACCTAAGAGTGAAACAGCAGAAGGAATTCTGCAGCCACTCTGCCTAACTTCTCCCATCAATCACTATTTCTCCTTTTTGGGGAGGGGGCAGAAATTAGGTTTACTTATTTATTTATTAAAGGGGGTACCAGCGATTGAACCCAGGACCTTGCACATGCTAAGCATGCACACTGCCACTGAGCTGTACCCTCCTCTCTCACCAGTCACTGTTTCTTAATCCATGAAACCACTCTTGCTGCTACATCTCAGCCAAATGCCCAAGGCAAGTTTCAAATGGGTATTGTGGTATGTTAGGGGGTGGTAAATGGCTTTTTCCTTTAAGAAACCATCCTCAGTTTTCAATAATTTATTATTACCCTCACAGCAGAATACTCTCCCTCATTTCCTGGTCCAGTATGTTAGCTCATGCCCCCAGCAGTACGTCTGGTGTATTTTTACACCCAGGACTCAGAGTAGTAGCCAATGGGTGCCCCTCACTCCCCAAGAAGAGTTTTTGATTTCATGGAAATTCAAAGTGCAAGTGGAGCTCTTAGAGTTTACCTTCTACAAGTCTGTCACAAGCAAATACTTAAAAGATTGCATTTGCTTTCCCTTCTTTTCTCTACCTTCTGCTGACCATAGAGAAGTTTTAAAGCATTCTATAAGATCCTTTCAACTTACTCTCATTACTGTCTCCCAATGGACCCAGAAGCCATCACGCCTTCTAATAGTCTGCATCATTTAAGCCCAGCAGTTTCCCAACAAGGGCAAAAATACCTATTCAAAGAAACCTCTTTTGGGGGTTCTAATGAAACTTTGGAGCAGATGTGTGCTACGGAACATGCTCAGCTATCCTGGATACAAACCCACAAGTAGTGGGAACGAGTCCAGGCAACCAGAAAGGTTAGCACCAAGTCACTGCTTACTGAGCACTTACTAGGTGCCAGACACTGTTGTAACTCGTTCATTCCTGAAAACAACCCTATGATGTGGGTACTACTATTGATCTCATAGATAAACAGCCAAGATACAAAAAGGTTAAGTCACTTGTCCAAGGTCACATTGATCATAACTGGCAGAGACATGACTAGAACATATGCAGCAATTTAGAGTTTCCACTCTGAACCACTGTGCTAGGTTTCAAGAAATAGCACAGTTTCTTTATTTTCTTCAAATAAATTTAAATTACTCCCAGGAATCCTCAGGCGGAAGGAAATCCCATCTCAGTAATGCTGGGGAACCCAATCAAATGTCTGCAGTTCCACGGGTTGTGAACCATCCTGGATGCAACCCCAGGCGGATTCTCACGTATGGTGGGTCCAAATTTTACTCTAAAAGGTCCCATTGCTATGTGTCTCTAAAACAGTATTTCCACCAAATGCCTACCAACTTGAACGGTGGGAAGTTTTATTTCAGCCAAGTGTGTAGGGCCCTCTTCATCTTTAGGCTTACGCAAGAAGCCCAGAGGCACAGGTAGGCCAGGACATTTGGGGAAGCTCCCCTTGCTCTAGTTCCTCTTGGTCTCTAGGCCAAGCTGGTGGCTGCAGTTGTGTTCACTGTCCTGTCCTGCCTGGGACCTTGAAGTCAGAGACTTTGTCAATGAGATGCCAAGCTAAAGCCCAGAGCCAGTATCCAGGATGGAGCATCCTAGTACGTCGTACCCCACTTTAGAAGAAATCATCCACCCAGTCTCCTAGAAGCCCTGACAATGCCAGGGGTCCCAGGAAACAACAGGGCACAGAAGGTCTCATACACTTGTCGCCATACCCAGTCCTGGGAGAAGCTCTCAAAATCTTTTCTCCTCCCCAGCTTCATCCAGCTCCTGAATGTCCTCCTCTCCTTAGACAGTCTGATGCCACTTTAACAAAAGCTCTCAATGGGTATTGTTTTGTCTGACAACTTTTACTCTTGACCCTGCCACACAAAAGCCATTATTAACTCCCCAAGGTAGTAAAAAAAGACTTGGTCACTATGTTGGAAAATGGAAGGAGAAATTATCTACAGCAAAAGAACAAAAGAAAAATTATTATTTCAATAAACTATCCTACATTTTATATACATTTACTTAAAAATCATCCTAATAGATTTATTCTAAAATATTAATAGTGTATATCATGAGCTCCTGAGCTTTTAAATTACTTTCTCCTGTCAATGATGAAACCAAAGTTGAAATTAAAAAAATACCTTGAGACAAATGAAAATGAAAACACAACCACACAAAATTTATGGGATGCAGAAAAGGCAGTGCTAAGAGGGAAGTTTATAGTGATACAGGCCTTCCTCAAAAAGGAAGAACAATCTCAAATAAACAATCTAACCCACCAGCTAAAAGAATTAGAAAAAGAAGAGCAAAAAACCCCAAAAGTCAGCAGAAGGAAGGAAATAATAAATATCAGGGAGGAAATAAATAAAATAGAGATTAAAAAAACAATAGAAAAAAATCAATCAAACCAAAAGCTGTTTTTTTGAAAAAGTAAATAAAATCGACAAACCTCTGGCCAAACTCACAAAGAAGAAAAAAGGGAGAGCACAAATTAGCAAAATAAGAAAGGAAAATGGAGAAATTACAACAAACAAAATAGAAATACAGAATATCATACGAGAATATTATGAAAAACTATATGGAACCAAAATGGATAACCTAGAGGAGATGGACGAGTTTCTGTAAACATACAGTCCACCAAGACTGAATCAAGAAGAAACTGACCACTTGAACAAACTGATCACTAGAAATGAAACAGAATTAGCAATAAACTACTTTTTCTTTCTTTTAATCATATTTTCAAGGTTTTCATAATGAATGTGTATTTGCAAGTTTTTTCAAATGTTGATTTTTCATTTAAAAGTGCTCACTTGGGGATTTTGTCACCTAATACAAAGGTTAAATATTTCCTTCAATTAAGAATGCCAAGAAGACTTTGCAGTTTGAAATCAAGCAAATATATCTCTTTAGTGTACATGGTATGTGATCCTAGTGAACAGCGACTGCACACATAGGTTCTATTTTAACTTAAAAAAAAAAAACTTTAGAAAAAAAAATTAAAAATACTGTTCAGTTCCTGGGGAAAAAGGGGGAGGGAACGACCACCCACTCACTGACAAGTGGGAAAATGTAAGTCCATTTGGTCCCCCCTCACATTAAAAAAAGGACTCAAACCCACTTCAGTTTGTCCTATCTCACTTTAATCACTGTCTTAGAGAAAAACTTTTTTTCATAAATCAAAAAGTTAGTAGAATTCAGAAACAATGGACATTTTATTGTGGTGGATCTAGTACACTTTACATCACTTTCAATGACATCAAGGACAAGCCACGGTTTGACTAGTGAGATTAAAATTTACCTCACAGTTATTCAACCCCAGTGCATTTGGGGTTTTATAACCAATTTCCCAAAGTGGATTACCCCTCCTGATGCTGAAGGTTAGAGACTTTTGAGTGTGTGTGTATGTGTGTGTGTATTTTTACAGCAAAGGAAAACAGACCACCCCTGAAGTTAGGGTATTTCTAACATATTTGGGGGAGGGGGAAACAAATAGTTCTTCCAGAAGTTAAAGTAACCTCTGAAAAACTGAGGAGTAAAAATCCTAATAGGAAGTGTTAGAATTTTCCTTATGCTAATGGTTTTCCTAGAAGAGTAGAAAAATAAGTTTCTTAGAGAATCATGTTGCATTCCTAAGAAAAGTTTTGAATCAGCTGGCTTCCATACATAGCTCAGCAGTGAGGCACTAATTCGAATTCTCACACATTTTTAAGAAGGATGGCTTGTTACCAGGGCAACCTTGATACTGATTTGAATTATCAGAGTAATCAATTGCCTCTCCCCTTGGTTTTTAATTATAACTTACTGTTAACTTAAATTCAACACTACCAATTTAGTCTGATAAAGACTGTAGTGGTATATATTTGAATCAACAGTGTTATTTGAGGGGGAAGGGGGAGGGGATGGTTGGGATTATCCAGTAAATTATATTTGAAGTACATATGCTTTGTATTTCAATGTAAGTTATTTACACCCTATTGTTAAAGTAGATGACCTAAGTATTCAGTATCTCTATCACTTACCAACACCACCCCAAAACTGAATGTGCTTAAACAGTGATATGCGCTATATTAAAAGCCTTTGCATTGTACAGTGTGAAAGAGTGTGGCTTTTTATAAATGTAAAAAGCTTTCAGAAAAAACTGTGAGTATTTTTTCTGAAACCACTCTATAATTTCAAACTTAGGAAAAATTAAAGAGAAGAATAAATCACCATCACTCTCAAATAAATTCCTTCCAAGCATCATGAATGTTTTTAAGGTATAAAATCAAAATGCTAAAATGAACAAACAAGATGTGTTTTCTCAAAGATATATATATTATTTTACTACTGAGATAATTTAAGATGTTACTATAAGGAAAAAGGAAAAAAAATAAGACATCCTCCTTATCTTTTATATTCACGTCACTTTTTTTGCTTTTAAAGTATATTCATTTTGCAGATGCTAACTACTATATATAAAATAGATAAACAACAAGTTTATACTATATAGCACAGGGAACTATATTCAATATCTTATAGCAACCTATAATGAAAAAGAATATGAAAACAAATATATGTATGTATCTGTATGACTGGAACATTATGCTGTATGTCAGAAATTGACACAACATTGTAAACTGACTATACTTCAATAAAAAAAAAGTATTTAAATGTTTTTAAAACTTTTACTCAAACTTTGGATAGAGACCAAAAAATAAGAAAGGTAACTTTTAGAAGATTATAAAATTAGCATTATAGAGGAAATCATAAACAGAGCCACTAAGGAAAAAAGAAGCAGTTACATAAGCAGAGGATGACAGCAAGGAATACGCAAGGAAAGTTGTGGTCAACTTCAGTTGTCCTCAGTAAAGCACACCTCCCAGGAGTCCTTTCCCTCTGTGACTCTGGGTGCCTCAAGTAGTTAGAGATAGACACTGGCTGGGAAGAGTTAAGACAGAACTTTCTATGGTGATGATAATGTTCTATCTATACTTTGATAGCAGTTTGTATGCACAAAACTCACCTAAATGGTAGGCTTAAGATTTGTACATTTCATCACATGAAAATTTTACCATAAAACAGAGCCTGTAAACGAGTACTGAACTCTAGTTGATATGCATGCTGAAATATTTGGGGAAAAGTATCCTAATTTCTGCAACTTACTTATATTCATCAAAAAAAAAGCATGATGGCTTAATGGATGGAAGAAGGATAACTAAATGGACAGATGTGTGATAAAGACAGTATATTAAAATGTTCATGGTAAAATCTGGGCAAGAGTATATGGATATTTACCGTAAATTTTTTTCAACTTTTCTGTATGGTTAAAAATTTTCATAAGAAATCCCAGACATTGCTGATTTAAAAAAAAATCCTACTGACTTTAGATACAATAAAAGGTGAAAACATACAATGGCATCAGATTAGAAGCTAGAAGATAAAAAGAATGGCTTTTTCAGATTAAGGATCTCAGAAACTTTGTCCATAAACATCTTTTCTCAGTAGGACGTGCTCCACCAATACAAAAGAGTAAACTAAGAAAAAGGAAGAAACAGCATCCAGGAAATGAGATTCAATATATGGGCAACGTAAGGAGGATTTCCAGCTGAAATGTGACAAGAAGCCCCAGGATGACGAATGTGCAGCTGGTCTAGATAACAAACACTGCAGAACAGAGAGCTCAAAAAGGATGTTGCCCAGGGGTGGGGGGGCTGGGGGGATGAGATTGATAGATTATCTGTTGTGCTTGATTTATGATTTTATTGTGAGGAGTTCCATATATCTGAAGAATTTGGTGATTGCTAATAATAAATGTGTATAATATCAGCAAAAATGTTTTAAAGAATTTTCTTACTAACACCAAGAAAAACAAAAAGCTTTACAAAAAATAAAATATCTCCACACTCTAAGCTCAGCTGACTACAATATTAATGTAGTCAAAGGAATGTAAAAGTTCAATATTGATTTAACCAAAAATGACTCCATAACTATGTTGGAAGTGACATAATATCTATAGCTGAAAAATCCAGGAAATTCTGAATTATATAATTAAGCAGACTATTTGGAAATACAGTAGAAGAAAGGGTAAGTGTTGATAATCCTCAACCCTGAATGCAGAAATGAAGGACAAGGGTGTGTGAGAGTAGCTGCTGTCTACTGTTAAAAGCCTTATTTTCTTCCTTGGCTTTTAGAAGTGTGTACAGGCATTTGCTTTGATAAAATTTATAATTTAATTAGAAGCTTTTTCTATCTAGTGCAACTACAGGTATAGTGAGGATTTATTTTTTCCATATCCTACCCATTGAAATACCAGACATTCCTTGGTATGTCAAAAAGGAAGGAATGCAAATACTTCAGAAAATAGGAAGACCGTAGTGGATTTACCATGTGTGAGCTGTCGAATCCATGCTCTACTCACTTTTCTCACCAAGAAGACACACATCGGTGAGAACAGCACCAGCGTTTTAGAAAGGCATTTTCATGATAGTTCTCTTGGGGATGCCGCTTGGAGAAATTCCCAATGAATCAGCTTCCTTCGTTTTAGTAAGATGTCCATTATGTAGCATTTAATCCTAGAGGGAAAGAAGGCATAGCTACTACAGCATCAAAATGTTCCAACCTACATATTTTTGGCAATGATTAATCACCCATGGGGTTTCTGGGGTTGAAGTAGAAGGACAACCTGCTAAAGTCTTACTTGACTTATATAATTGAAAAAACTATGCGTTCTGGTTTAAAAAAAAAAACTAAAATAGAAATTAAATTCTTGACCTCTCACCCAGTTCCTAGAACAAGGTCATTTCACAGACTCAGGTCTCCATTAATAAAGAAGAGCCTAGTGATCTTGAAGGATATGAAAACCATAAGTAACACATTCAGAGAAGTACATTGCATAGAAATAAGGAGGGCTCATATTTGGGAGTCAGTCTACCTGAATTTAAATTCTGGCTCCACCACTTACCAGCTGTGGCATTTACCAAGTTAGCTACATTATAGAGTAAGAAAAAATTCAAATATTTAGAGAAATCTATGACACTGTGTGAGAGCCAACACTAATTTCTGAGAACCTAGGATTCTAGTGCTAACTACCACTCTCTATAGAACGAAAACTAATGGGCATTTTTCCATCTCAAGGTAAACCAAGTGTTGGCATCCTGCATAACACTGCCTCTGACCAAAGCATTTACTTTACATTAAACATGACCAGTGGATTGGTTTTATCATGTGCCCAGCATCTGGAGTCAAAAAGAGGTGAATAGGCTAGTGAAGATTGATCTGAATAATCACACAGGAGAAAATCCTTGAAAAATCCATGTGGCGTGGTTCTGCAGATGCAGTAACTGTTGTGAACCAGCAAGTAGGAAGTAATTCTGTTTTTCCCAAAGCCAAGCTGTCTTAGTCCAGAAACCAAGGGCTGGAACGATGGTGGTGCTATTATTCACAATGACCTAATTACTAATTCCACTTTGCAAAATTTTTCGTTCCATCCCATCATCTTAAGACTCTGCTACTGATGTGGAGATAATAAAAAATAGAGCAATGCTTTCAGCATTTAATGGAGGTGAGACAGCCACTGGGCCATTTCATACTTTTTATGTCACTATGAAGACAGGCCAAAAAAAAAAAAGGAGAGAGAGAATATTTTAGCCTGATTTGATTGAGTCTAATTCTCAAGGAAAATTAGGATAGCTGTTATACAATGGAAGCAGGGAGGAGAATAAACAGAACACCTTCTCACATTACCAAGTCCAGCGCTAAAAGTTAATCAAAGACTGGCAATCTATTCAGGCAGAACCACCAAAAGCTTAGGTCCCTCAGGAATGAAGGTTTGAGTGATCCCACTGGGTAAAGAATCCCAGCCAGCTGAGGTGCTAACAGAGTGCAAAGCAAACAGAAATGCTTTGTGGAGGAAGAAAGTTATAAATACCAATTACTGCCTCATAGCCAGTTGCAGAAACAAAGACTAATGCCTCTACCTATTTTTCCTTCCTTGTTGAGTCATGGCTTTATTTACACATTTTAGTGAAGTTTCCTTTTCTTGGGAAGGTTTGTTGGAAGTAATTAATGATGTAATGCATGTCATTAGTGGCAGAATTCTGAAGTGGGATTGTGCAAAACTAGAGAAAATACACACCACCCAGAGATTCTGGATTTGGAGCCTAACTCACTTTGGGCTTTCTCCCATTGGTGAGGGAAGAAAGATATTTTAAGTAGTATGTGGAACAGTTACTTTATGTTGGGTGAAGGCATTTTTTAATGCAAATATGTGCAGAAGAACATACAGAGGTAGCCAAAAGAATAAATTATAATGAATGTTTGTTATTTGTTGGCTACACAAACCCCTTCGAAATGGAAGGCATCTTCATTGTATGAGCCCTGGAGAGACACTGCCCACCTCCTGATACAAGGGTCAAAGAAAGCCAGGTAGGCCCCTCCCCTGCCCCAGCAGCAACAATAGGAACCCGAACCTAGTCTCGGATATTGAACTCTTTCCCCAGCTTTTGTACCTTCAACGAGCGACACCGAGATGAACCCAAGGGTGCACTGTTCAGTGGCAGGGATGGGTAGTGAAAATGGCCTTACCATCAGTGCACTGTCAGCAGTGGAGGTAGGGCCAGGGCACTGCCCTGAGCATTTCAGAGGAGAGACCCTGCCTGTGCTCCCACTTCCTGGCCTCCCCTTGCCTCCTACCTTACATCCTTCTAGTAAATTCCTTCTTAAATTAGACAGAGTTGTTTTCCATTACTTGCAATCAGGAGCCAAGTGAGACAAAACTGCTTCACTACTTTAGAAGAGCCACTTCATCAGGGCTAGCCCATCTGAAAGCAGGAAAGGGAGAAATATATGGCTCTGTTAAAAGAAACCCTTTCTGCCTGCAGCCAGGAACCAAATACGTCAGAAAGTCTGATAATATTGGGCCAAAAATCTCTGCCTCAAGCTAACATAAATGCGAGAAAAGAGAAAGGGAGAAACATCACAGGATTTACGACTGAGACCTGGAAAGGCCGGACTCCCATGTCTATCCAAGCACCAACTCTAGTGCGCTCAGTTTGACAAAGGTGTCAACTACCCATGCACAAGCTTTGTAGATAATTTCAGGGATCCGTGGGTCTCAAAAGACCTTCCCTGTTTTAGATGCCCCAAAAGAGAGTCATTCGAGTCATTCAATAGATAGTAAGTAATTCAGTGCAAGGTTGCTACCACTAATGGAATCCCCAAATCAGGTAGCACTGATAAAACTATTGATTAATTTTTGAAAACTGCAGAGAATTGAGCATTACATTTAGAAAGACCACAGAGAAAAAAAATCTACAGAGTGCACTTTTGTAAGTCAAGGTACAAACTCAAGAACGGTATAAACTTTCCACATAAATATCTTTTCTTTATAATCGAACAACTATACATAAAACAGAGTTTTGCTACAGAGTGCAACACTTGTATTAACTCCTCTTTACTTAGTCAATTTTCAAAATATCTTCTTTCCTTTTACAATATCCAAATGAAGTTTTTGTCTTTTCTTCTTCCAGCTTTTTTGTTCCAGATGGACTAGTGCCCAACATTGCTGAAGGGAGAATTTCTCCTCTGGAGTCAGTGGCTTTCACTGGGGCCAATAATTCAAGTTCCCTCTGTTAATCTAAATCTAGCCCAGAAATAAAGCTTTGGTCCTGGCCAGCTACCCCCTCAGCCAGATTCAGCTAAATTCATTTGAAGGTACAGCATGGCAGCGTGGTGCCCAAACGCAATCTCTATTTCAGCCGTTCTTTGCGAGCCCCAGCCTTCCCCGCACTCCCTCACTCAGTACAACCAGCCAGGGGCCCCCAAGCAAATAAATGGCATCGACTTAGATTCCTACCTCTCCCCTCCTCACCAGTCCTCTTACAGCTGTCCACTTCTCTCCATTCCCGCGGGTAGACCTTCATCACTTCTCACATGAATTGCAAGCATTAGCCCCTCAAGCCCTCGGAAACCTCGGCTCCCTCTGCTCCACCCTCAACAGTACACCAAGACGACTTTCCTAAAGCAAATCATTCTTCTGCTTAAAATTAGTCAGTCGCTACCCATTGCCTTAGGAAGACACCTTAGCATATCTTCAACGGCCGTACAGAATTTAGCCCTCTATTGCCAATTGAATATAATCTTTACACCACCTGCATAGCCCCGCAAACATCACATTTCCTTGTGCCTGAGGCTTTGCCTGGGGGAGGGGAGGGGGCAGTGCTTTAAAGGTCTTTTTCTCCATACCCTTATTCCCCTAGCTGAATCTGCTCCTCCTTCTAACCGCAGCTCAGATACTGCCTCTGCCAGAAGCTCTTCTGATTGCTCAAACCTTAGGAAGCTCTGTAAAGGCCACCGCCAAGTTGTAATTGCCTTTGTCAGTGTTCCCAGGGCAGTCAACTGTGTGCTCTTCAATGTCAGCCTATCTAGTACCCAGTAAGCAATAAAAAGCTTCTGAATGAGTGGATGATTTACAAACTTGGGTGCTTTTCTATGTTGTTTAAAATCGAGGCCTGAAATCTTAAACTATTTCAGAAGAGAAATGCACATTTGTATCAAAAATGCAAAGACCTCCAAACTTGTCTTCTCTGAGAATTCTGCAATTCAGGTAGAAATGAAAGTTTTAGTGGCTGTTGTATGTTTTCTCTGCAGTCTGAGTAGGAAAATTATTAAGCAACTGATGAACATGAAACATTTGTGAATGTCACCAAATTCCATTTTAGAAGATAGCTACTTTCACTGACACCCTAATAACATTTTTTAGAATCAAGTATATTCATTAATACATCTAATTTGGGAAATTATTTTTTTAGAATTATTAATTCTTCAGTATGTTTTAGCTTAAAAGAAGTAGAAGGGAAGGTATATTAATAGTGCTGAGTTAACTGATTCTTAAAATGTATGTGGTGGGAGTTATAGATAAAATAAGACTTGAAATTCTGAATTCATTTCATTTATTTAAAAAACGAGATATGAAGGGTTTGCAGTTACCTTTCAGAATTGTTATAAAACCACTACAGCAACAGAAATTCTAAAATAACAATTTTCTCTCTTCTGCATTTTGTGGAACTATGAGGAAATAAGTGAAAACTGAGTGTCTGGAAGACTGTGTATCCACATGACCTTTCCAAGTCTTGTATTTTAATTTTGTAAAATTTTTAGCAACTAAGAAAGATATGTTCTTAGGAAAAGCACAGGGTATTAATTTTTCCATTTTAATACAGAATATTGATGAAAGCTAGGAAATTCTGAATGAAAACATTTGAACTAGAATACTGTGAAGGCTTTTTTATGGTCAAATCTCATAGTTGGAACTTGGCATTTAAAAAAAAAAAAAAAGGTGTTTAAAGGTTCCATTTGTCTTTCAAAGTTCAGTAGTTGCATAACTTTCCATGAGTGTTAATATGAGTTAAGAGCAGATCCTGAAAAGAAGTTTCCTTAAGTATTTTTATTATTTATATTTTGTTTGAGACTAGAGGGAAAGTAATATTCCCTCTGAGCCAATGAGCAATGGTTAAAGTGTTTAATGGGATATGGGAAAGCCATTAGTCGTTAATATTTGGGGAGCCCTAAATTCTAATTTCTACCTTATCTCTTTGTCAGGGTCCCATTATTCAAAGCTTGGGAAGCGGGTTTGATCGAAAGGAGCCTTTACGAAATCGTTAAGCAGTAGTAAGCTGGATATGAGGATATGCTACGATTTCTCTAGTGCCCTGCATTATAATTCCTTTATTATAATACCAGATCAGTATCAAACAGAAGAGTGCAGTTGCATCTGATCCTTATGCATTTTGATACCATTAGTGCACTAAAAGATACTGTGGTTTGCCCCATCTAAGGGAAGTTAAAGATTCACACAGAAGGTTCATATTACACATCATAGGTTGATCACTTTTAGGGGACTAAGTGAGTGCTGGAGTTTTTATAAAAGAACTGAGTTGCCTGCAGTTGAACCTAAAGAGACTTTTCAAAGACTACTGCTATGTTTGGCCCTTTGAACAAACACTTTTTAAAAGAAAAGACAGTGATAACCATTTAGATTTCATTGTTCTGTCCAGCTTAACTGGAAAAAAAAAATAGTTGATTCTCTACTTCAGGTATTACTTCAACAAAGGAGTGAGGGTTGTTCATCTTGTGTGACAGTTTCAAATTCCCACACAGAGTGACGAAATTGTCACACCAATGATAAGATAAAAAGTCTTCATAGAATTAGTTCTACAAATTGTAAAACTGGTGTTTTAACAATAGAAGAATTTCAGTATCAGGAAAACGAATGTTTTTACCTTTCCTTTGAGTGTCTGGTGAAGTCATACCACTTCCTTCGCTCGCGTGTAGCACTATAGAAGAACATGCAGGAGCTGCGATTTTTCATGTTGCACTGGTACGTGCTGTTCACTTTGAGGTCTAAGAAAGGCTCCTACTACATTTTACTTGCAGTGCTACAGCCCCTGGGCATTAGTTACAACCTGACCATTTCCCCTCATTTCTCAGCACTGGAATATTCAATGTAAAAGGGTATTTATTCAAAATCCACCATTGTAAATCTATCTTAATATCTGGAGTAGACATTTTATTGATGAAATGGGTCTGAACTGATGTAAAGAGTTGCAGAAGGTATGCATGGCAGACAATATTGTACAGCAGAAGGACCAAAGACTTCATGGAACTTTGGCTTCAATTCTAGTTGAGATCATTATTTCTTGGCTGTGTGAAAAAGGAGGGTTACTGCTGATTGGTAGTCATTTTATTCATCCATTCTATTTCCAATTCCCCAAAGCTAATAGTAAAGTTTCAACCATTTACCACTATCCTCAAGCTCATCATTCTTCCCCATATTACAAAGTCCTTACTAAACTGAAAATAAAAAAGATGCACTAGAATGACCTTAAAATCTTTTTACTGAAGCTTTAATTGTGTCTATAATTTTTCCCTATGCATCTCATAGTAGGGTATATGTGTACATGGAGGTAAATAGCAGAGTACTGGGTTCACAGCTTCCTGGAATATTAGTTTTTACTCATATTTGGAAAAGAAAAGATTTAAATTGTTGAACATGTAAAAACTGCACAAACATGTGCAAATAAAGTCAAAATAAACATATCAAAACCACACATGTTAAGGAAGGATTTACTGTTACACCATACATAGGTTCTCTAGTCCTTCCTCCCAGACTTCCCTCCAAAAACTTAAGGTACTGTGCACTGTGAAAAACAAGGAAGAGAATTACCAAAAACCTTTTAGGTAGTATTGGATCCTGAGTTCTAGCTAGCCTTAGTCCCAGAAACCCATAAAATCATTTTGGTCTGATAGTGAAAATCAGACTTACAGGACAAGTGCCAAAATGGAGTACTTGCCCAAGGTCAATGAAACAAGAAACCGACTCAGTAATTACTGTCTTAGCTTATTGGTGTATACTCGAATGGACATCTTTGGCCACTGGCAGAATCCCTACGCTAGCTCACTGACCCACAGTGTAAAGTTTTGTGGTAGGAAGGGCCAGACACAAGGCATTAGTATGCCTCAATCCAGGCTCTAATACTAATTTCCATAATACAAAGTTTCAGGCACTTAACCCAGTAGCAGAGGACCTCTTGCTCATGTGACAGGCCAGTATGGATGTTTCTGAACGGTGGCATTCATTCACATAGTGATTCAGAGATTCAGAATCTTTGTCTCTTAAATCTCTGTCATTCCCTAGAGCACCGTCATCCTCTGCATCTACATGGTAGCAGGGAAGATTTTAAAAACTGCAAAAGAAGCACAAGATTTCTTAGCTTCTTTGTCCTGAAAATAGTAGCCATGATTTCTACTTACATTTCCTTAGCTAGAGCACGGTCACATGATCACACCTTAAGAACTACAAAGGAAGCTGCTAGATATAGCCTAGAAATAATTTCAGGAAGAATAAAACAACAATGATGTGGTGAACAGCCAGTGCTCTGCCACATTTGAGATATTTGTATCATGTCAAACACTTCAAAGATGCACCTCTTTCTAAACCCATGTCAATAGATTCACTGGCAATTCCTTTTGACTGGGTGATTGAGGATGAAAAACTAGTTTGGTTTTCAGGCTTTTCTCAAACTACTAGTAAAATCTTTTATTGAAGTACAGTCCTGCTTATTTGTGGCCCTGAAAGACAGTGTAAAAAGACAATCCTTTCAATGGGTAGTCTTTTGAATCACACCTCTTTTTATCTGTTGTTTTTTTTTTTAATAACATAAGTAGAGTTTCTATACTGATTCACAGACACTGGCCAATAGTCTGCCCAAATGGCGCCCTCAGAAATAGACCAGAACTAATAATATTTACGTCCATATGACTGTTCACCAGGTCACCACTGTTCAAAGGGTGTTTAGAGAAAAACAACAATAACACATATAAAGGGTTGTGAAGAGAAGGCATAAATTGCTGGCAAAGCTTTATAACTAACTGCAGAAACAAGGAAGATATATAATCCAGAGATTCCAGACTTGAAGCTGAATGCACTAAATGGCTCTCATTTGGTTAGTCTGCACTACGGTGCTGAGGGCGCTTTTTGTTTGAGACAGACTCACTATGGCAATGTATTTTTAAACGTTTACACGTGGAAGAAAATGTTTGTGTGTGTATACTGGTAGTCTACTGAAAAAACGTCTGTTATTTTTTCTATATTGAGCGACTTCTGCAATTTTATAGTTAATAAAAAACCTACTTTGGGAAACAATCTCCTATTCAAAGTAGTCACTAAAGTGTAGGAATAACCTAGTCCATGCCAATTAGATATCTCTTCTTGGAGTTTGTATCTGATGCAGAGATAGACAAGAATGAGGCAGACTAGCACGGTAGCCCAAATAAAAAGATGGTCCTGGATCACTGGCTACTGGGCTCGCCAGCAGCCCTCACTGTCACTCTCTCAGACTGCTTGTTTGGCACATTCTTTGGTGAAATAACTGATACAGTATTTTGTTTTCTAATAGTTATTTGTTTTTGCTGAAGTGGTCAGAACTGAACTATTTTCTTGGAATCAGATACAACAGGCATACTCTTGTCAATCTACAGAAGCAGATTACAAATTTTTTATTATTAGCTGTGCTCTAACAAATGAGGTCTTATGTGAAATCCAAATGCATCTCCTCCTTCAGTGGCCTTACTTTATTCCTGAAAACAATGCACCTAAGTGAAAAACTGTTAAATATAAAAATGTGGACTATGTCCACACCAATCTAATATGTCCAACATTTTTCTCAGACAGATAATATATCAACCAAATAATAGCAACATATTTATGAAAAATAATCAATTTAAAAGTGTATAAATGCTGTTTGTACATATAATGTAATGTAATGAAGTTTTTTTATGTTCCCAAAGAAGGAAGATTTATGATGGCAGGAGGAGGGGTAAAAAACCATTCTTTCAAAGGTAAAATCTGTTGTTTGAATATTGGGCAGACATTCAATAACAGAATCATATGAACTTGACAATTCTCTTTCTCTTGAGACTTTAACCCTAAAATAACTACCTGATATGAAAGGCTTTGACATAAATAGAAAAGACTGGAATCTTTCAGTAGAAAAATATGTGCTTCAAAACATAAGGAAACAGTATACATACACAAGAATGAAGAGTAACAGAAGAGGACATCTCTTTCTTCCTTTTGCTTGGCATCCATAGGCAAAGCAAAATAATTAGGGGTCATCCAACAGTAGCATGCATTTCAAATTTGTTCCAAGTAATATTCTTTGAAAAGGAACTATTGTATAAAGTAAATGTGTAAGTGTGCCTTTGTTTGAAACAGTAATGTTGAAATATAACTTTGCATAGTATGTTTATTTAGTGGATTTTAGGGGGAAAAGTCATTACACTGGAAAAAACAAGGAGCCGTCTAAAAAGTGGTGTAAGTTTTCAAGAGCTATTATGGTAAAAAGAATCTTCAAGGGAAAAAGTGATGTGTAAAGTTAGACTGCATACAAAACCAGTAAGAGCCAAACTGGGAAGGTGGTAGTGAGCTCTGACCCTCTCTCTCTCTCCTCTCAGTTGCCGCCCCAGGCAACCACTGACAAAGTTTTGACCAGCTTATCTCCTCAGCCATATAAGTTGTAAACTCTTTTTCCAGTTCCCATAATCCACCATCTGAACTTCCCCACCTGCTGATTCATGAACATGCTGTGAACTTCCAAGCACTTGTTTATGCTCCCCACTTTCAGAAATACCTTCACGTTCTCTTCAAAGTTTAAGAAAATCCTACCTATTTTTGAATTCCCAGTTTCAATGTCACCATCCCTAAGCCCCACCTAAAGCAAAAATAAATACTCTGTCATGTATATTCTCACAGCATATGATTATACTTCCATTCCAGCACTTACCAGATTTCATTGTAATCATTTATGTGGCTAATTCCTTTGTAAGTTTTCAGAGACAGGAATTCTGCCTTATTTGTTTCTGTTTGCCCTGTATCTAGCACAGTGTCTTGTTCATAAGAAAGATGATCAGTAAATATCCTTGGTAAATAGAACCAAGGGAGAAGAGTTTTAAGAAATATTTGGTGGTTGTAGTGAAAGGTGAATAGAATCAAAGGTCCAAGTGGTGCTAAAGTTCATGTTTTGAGGATGCTTTCTACTCAAACTTGTAACAATTAAGATTAAATAGAAAAGAAAATTTTTAAAGATAACCATGCTTAAGAAATACAATAGAACCAAAATAAAACAAAACAAACTTTGATGTGGCAAGTATAGCTGAAAGCACAGACCTCCTAGGCTTCAAACCATCAGCAAATACACATAACTAGTTTAGATCAGGCAAATATCTCCTCTCCACAAGAGGACAGAGACTGGAGCCTGAAACACTCATTTAGTGTTGGTGTGAATAGAAACTGGTACAATAACTCTAAAAATAGTAAAATGCTCACACCTTGTAATCCAACAATTTCATTTATGTGTATATATCCTAGAAAACCTTGCACATGTACACAGAGATTTTTCCAAGGCAGTTAAATGTACGGGCTCAGAATCCACACTTTTGGGTTCAAATCATGCTCTGCTGCCTTCAGTTATGTTCCTTGGACAATACTTAACCTCTCCCTGCCTGGATTTCCTGATCTCAAAAATGGAAATAATAAAAATGCCCACCTCTTGGGGATTCCTGTGAGGATAATAATGTGTTAAACATTTGTGTAACTCTTAGAATAATGCCTAGCACGCAGTTAGGATGCAAATTTTAACCAAAATCATCGTTACGGCAGCTTTGGTTCTGTTAAAAAAAAAAAAAAAATAGACAACAGGCCCAAATGACCTGTTGTTAACCAGAGCACAATTCACGAAGCCACACGCCACCAAACTAAGACTTCTAGTTTCAGCTCTTGCAGAAACAGAATCGGAAAGCAGTCAGTCAGGAAAGGCCGATCAGCACTGGGCAGGCAAGCTGCCTGACAGACCCTGTCATTCCCCGAAGGAAGTTAACAATGCGATAACCAACCTGCTTCTTTGCCTCGTACAACTTCCATTTCCCGCTTCCTTCTGCCTGTGAAACTCCGCACCTCTCGGCAGAGCTCCTTTTATATCTGTTAGACTGGCTGTTTCTAGATTCAAAACGATTTTTGTTCAAGTAAACTCTCAAAACTTTCCGTGTATCTCAGTCTATCTTTCACCCGCTCCGGGTCAGAAGAGGGAGGCGACGCAGACCCCGCGGCGCAGAGCACAGAGCGACCAGGCCCGGGTACCCGGGGCCCGCTGAGCGCGCCGCCCCCTGCCGGCTCGGAGGCCGCGCGGAGCCGCGCGCGGAGCCCAGCCTCGCAGCGCTGCGTTCGGAGCTTTCGGACTCGGAGTAGTTCCTTTCCAGACGACGTCTGAGACTGGCTTGAGTCCGACTGCATCTGACTTAGAAACTGGACTGGGTCCAGCCTGGAAACCAGACCGGGTCAGTTGACCAACTGGGTCCGACTTGGAAACCGGACCGGGTTCTGGGTTGGACCGGGCCTGGTTGGGAAGGCAGACTGGGTCCGGGGACAAACTGGATCCAGCTTAAGCAGAACTGGGGCCAGTGCGAAGGCTCAGGTGAATAAAACTTCGTTTTTAGGCTGAGCAAGCAGGCTAACGTTACCGAAGATAATCTTGAATTACAGTTGCCGCAGTGGAGAACTTTTAGCCTAGACAAGCTTATCCATTTACGCGGTGCCCTAGAGAAAAAGGGGTCTAGCCATGCACTCACCATGAAGTGTGGAGAGGAAATTATTTTTCCTCCTCTTCAGCTTCTGGTGACCAGAATGAGGCCCACTGGGACACTCCACTCACTGCAGAGCCTGCAGATGGTATCCTGGGAAAACTGGTGGAAGCTGGGCAAAGGTGAAAATTCTAATCAAAGACAGCTTTTCCAGATCTCTGTCTGTGGTGCCCAGTCAAAAGAGGAAGGTGGATTTTAACATTGTCCCTTCCTTTCAGATTTTCAGGCGAAAAAACATTTGTGAGAATTAGGTCTTTGAATTGTGACTTGTGAATTTGCTGTTGGGTTCTCATTAACTATTCATCTCCATGTTGTCTAATCACCAAACATTTTGGCGTTTTCCAGCTAATATTTTTGTTTCGGGATTTTAATATAATTCTATTGCAGTCTGAGAACAAACTTGGAATAGTTTCTATTCTTTTAAATTTCTTCACCTTGAAAACAGGGTAGGATTCCTGGAGGTAAAAAAGCACAAAAGTGTGGGGACCCCCGCTTGAGACTGGACCCTCACGAGTTTCTCTCTTTCTCACTAGTTCATACTCAGCCTCTACCAATTCATTAAAAGGTTCCATGCCCGTTCGAGAAAAACGTGACTTGTGCTCTCGTTAAGTAATGTATTCCATAAAGGTCAGTTAGATCGACGTGAATTACCACTTAAGTTTTCCTCGCAGTTCATGACTCCAGTGGTGTCTGCTCTGGCAAGCTGTTTGTGACTGTGACTTTCTGTTCATCTTGTCTCTCCGGATTTTGCAGTGGCAGTTTGCCCTTTGACCTCAACATTCTGATGAGTCTGTCATTGGTTTTCAAATTGTTCAGCCTTTTTCTTCTTTGAGGATGGGAGTACTAGCTTCCAAGCTCTTTCTATGTGAGAGCTAAAATGTATTGCCTCTAAGTGTTTTTTAAAGCCGAGTCAATTACTTTGAGGTGAACTCACCTGTGACTCAGATTAGGTGGACTGTCTTCTATTTTCTCTGGATACAATAGGCTTGTACAAATGATGGGGTAAGCCTGAGGCCTTGCGTCCCTCAGTCAGGAGGACCTGGCGGAGTTGTTTTTTTCATCTGGATTAAGTAAGAAAAATTGGTGAAGATGAAAATAGGGGATAATTGTTTAGGGACAAGAGTCCCCACAGGTGGGTCTAAGGAGATACTTCACAGAAAGTGTAATGAGATCTAAATAAAATTAGTACATTTATGAAGACATGATTGTTATCTTCCAGAGACTATGATATCTCAAAGAAATACACTTTCTTACCCTTGAAGAGATGGACAAGTAATCGAAACTGCCCAGGTGCACCTGCCTCATGTTCTAAAGACTTTCCTAAGGGAAATTGACACCTTGGAAAACAGATTAAATGGGTCTCTTCGTCTCCTGAGTAGCTCTCCTTAATCTCCTGTCCCATCCCACTTCTTCACGATCATAATGAGAAAATGGGACATGCGGGAACCTCAAGCACGCTAAGAAGATTTCCATGTGAGCTTGCTGGTTTGGAAAATTAGCAACCCAGAAGGACGTAGGAATAGGAGTTCAACTAGATTGGGAACACACTCTGCATCCCGTCCCACTCTTTAGATCAGCTCCCAAACTATGCTGTCTATGGCTCCCCGCTCCTCACAGCTCCTCCCCCAAATTCTGAGTTTACAGATAACAGAGATGGTGGCTTTTTAAACTCACATCTCCTCACAGAAGGAGAGACTAAGGGACAATATCAGAAACACTCTCCCAGGACTCATATGAGGCATCTGCTAAACAAGAACCAGATGGGTGAGTGTCAGTTAGTCTCACGACAAATTAACAAATAATACCGTACTGGACCTACTGAACCTCGCCAATCGTTGATAACATTAACAGGTGGAAACAGAAGGGGAGAAAAGGAATGCGAAGTTGTACACCATCACTCAAAAATTAGAACACCCAGGTACTCAATATGTCTTATGCAATAAAAAATAACAGAATAACATTTTCTTGGGACTGAAATGTAACAACCAATTTAAAAACAGCTTTTACAGAAAAAAAAAAAAAAACCCAAGAACTCCTACCACATTAACCACACATATGTATTGTAGAATGCCTGCTAGCATAAAAAAAGTTAAAATGTTTAAATCTGAGCATCTTATGTTTGTGGAAACACAATATTTTATGGTCTCTACTAAGTTACATCATTCTGAAATAAAATAAAACATAACAATGAGGGTCTCGACTTCCTTTGATGTAAGTGGAACAGTTTAATGAAACTGAATAAGATTTATACAAATGAAATTTTGACTTATCCATTGCCCCAACATTAATAGTTCATTAAAAAGTTCTTTGAAAATAAATTATAACACTGCAAATGAAAGATGATAGATGCTTCTAGAGATGAGCTCATTGAACACTAACAGGCATGAAGGGAGCAAATATAAGGGTTACCACGAAAATACAGTTAGTAACATTGTCTGGTCAGTCAGTCTCAGGAACAATGCACTCTGAACATACTTGAAAAATTACTCCTTAGACAAAGATATATGAAATAGTTATGGTTCACAGGGAAAAGAGTAAAGACGTTTGTAGACTGTACATGTTCAACTAGGTTGATTTAGTGCTTTATAAAACACTTGACACACAACAGGAGAAGGAATTCTTAAGTGTTTAGATCAGTTTTTTAACACACTATCAAATAAACTGGCAAAAATATAGAGACATCTGTATTGATGATGAAAAAGCAATGGCAGGAAGAAATACAAGGGGAGTGGAAAAGCTGTTGCCAAAGTATGTTCGGACTCACGGTGTTTCACAGACAAGCCCTGGGCGGTTAAGAAAATGTAACATCATTGCAAATATTTATAAAGATAAACTGTCAGCATATTCAGATACAGTCTCCATGTTACAGAATTTTCAGAGTGTAGGAAAATGACGGCAGGGGCAGTAAGGTCAGACTCTGTGACAAAGTCTTCATGAAGCCTCCACCTTGGTTGTCCACCTCAGAGGACAGTGAAATGGCTCCCTCCTGTAAGAGCATGTAGTGAGTTTGCAAGGGTGCTGTTTTTCTGCAGGAGGGTGGTAGGTGGCTAGGTTCTTAGTGAACCTAGGAAAGGGAAAATAAGTCAGAAGTGAGAATAACTCCCTCCTATTTTTAAGAAAAACACTGCTGGCTAAATATCTCTCAAATTTGAGTAACCAAATTGAACTGAATTTTGTTGACTAAACTTCATGTGGCACCTGCCTTAAATTTAAACTCATAAAACTCTTCATTAAACACACTCACACACCCTTAAGTCTACGAAGCACTGATGGGTAACATTGATTTTTACCGACATTTTCATGGGGAGATAAGAGTAGTGGTTTAAATCCCACATCATATAGAAAAACTTGCTAAGCATCCTCTCAAAGACCAGTGCCGAATACCTTCCATTTCCCCTTCAGACCCTACCTCCACATTTCACCACCCTGTTCTGTGCCTTAGAAAGCTGGCCTGTGTTGACTACATCATTGGGCTTCCTTGACCTGTGGTCAATGGTGAGTTCCAGCAAGAAGTAGGAGCAGAGTCAAAGACTGAGCTCCCCAGTCTGGGTGTTGCATTTATCAAACATCTCAAGACTGAAGGCTTTACACCTCGTTAGGCAGCCCTTTTATCACAGGGCTCGCAGCCTCCAGGTTCTGATAACTGGTACTTCTCTTCAGATCTGGGAGTGATAATAATGCCTTTTTAAAATAACTAATGCAGGGATTCTGAACTCTTCCTTATGGTTTTCCTACATACTGCAGACATCTTATCCATAGTCCCTTTATTAAACTCCATTAAATTACCCTAATTTGAATGTGGCATCTGTTTTCTGCCAGGACCACTGACCAATCCAATATCCCTCTTTCCCCCAAAGCTCTACTGTCTAAGGTATGTGTCACGTGTCTTTCTCAGCTTCTCTCATTCCTCCCTGATATATCTTCATCCAGACGGTGTTCCATATGCTGATCCCAATTTGCACATGCATGCGCGCGCGCACACACACACACACACAAAATGCTCATCTAGAAGTTTTAGCAAAATGAAATCTGGTTATTAGCTTAAAGTACAATTATTGTCTCTCCCTCAAAATCTGTTCTGGGAAGAGTCAATGTATTTTACTACAGTTCCCTGCTGGTTAGGGAAACCGCAATATTTCCTTGTGGTGCCTAGAGTCTCCCACTCATGGGCCACTCACCCACCAATCCTCCTAGTGCTCTTATAGGGTGGAGTGTAGGGCCATTTCTAAATCTCTCCTTATGCTGCTGTCTGGGTCTGCCTGAGTTCACCAAAGCATTTAGAAAAATTAAACCGGATAAAGTACTGTACCTGCAATGCAGACACATTCAATAGCATCGGATTCAGGAGGAGGAGGAGAGCAGAGCTTTGAGGCAGTTCCCCTGCCCCACCTCTACCCGAAGCTCCAGGGCCTTTCCACTGTTTCCAGCTCACATCTATAAGCAGCACCAAGGGAACACCTTCCTCCAGACTTCTGATTCCTGTAAACGTAGAAGACTTGTGCACTCTGCCATAATATATATATTACACACCCACTCTAACTTCTTGAAATGATAGAGCATTTCAAACTTCCCTAGTCCAGAGAAGACTTCAGTTTGAGTGTATGTCCTATCCATATGAGGCTGTTCCAGAGGTATCATTTTCTGCACATCAAGGGCTCAACAGTAGCAAATCAGGGGTGCGGTCTCTGGCAGGGGCCATGGACAGGCTGTGAGGAGCCAGCCAGTCCAAGTCTGGGCCAGCGTCTTGCTCCTCATGAGGTTCAGATGCTGAGTTGTACTGCTAGGGACTCCGAGCTTCCCTGAGTCAGCCAGGCAGCCACTCACAGAGTTGCATGGGCTGGCCAGGTCTACCTGGGGCTTATAAGCAACCTTTAGAAGCCAGTCGCCCCCACACTAGCCTGATCTACCTGATTCCAAGTCTTAAAACTGTGTGGCCCAGCACGTTTTTATGAGGCTTGCTGACAGTGCCTCTCAAGTCTCAACATTTGTGCAAAGCAAATCTCTGTTTCCTTTTGATGAGCTCTCACAAACTAAACAACAGAATCAAGTCTCTCTCCCAGCCCTTGCTACATTATCTTTAGACGTTATGGTACAAGCACAGACCTTATGCAGGTCCTAAAACAGGACACCGTAAACTTCCATTCAGTTCTCTTCCAAGGCTCCACATCTACGTGTTCCTGGAATGTTTTAACCCTGATCTGAGTCATCTGCCCTCCCCAGAGCTATACTCCTGGGAAACTGAAGAGGATTCTATTCATGGTTCCTAGGCTAGCCTGAGGGTTTTCCCCATAGCAGGATGTTTTAACAGAGGATGCCTGGTCTAAGTTGCCTTTAAATATTGATGAATGAATGAATGGTTATTAGGAAATCTCCATATCTTTTCACTGGAGAACTCCTGGAATGCAAGTCTTCAAAACTAAATTCAGAGACCGGGGTTCTCTTCCAGCCACTTACTAGCCAAGTGATATCCAACCAGTCTCTTAGCATGTCTGAGCCTTAGTTTACTCTTCAGAAGAGGAGCGCACTGGACTAAATCACGGAAGATAAACAAGCTTCGTCACCGCTGCCATTTCCGTGGCTAGCCACGGCGAACTACACTGCTGTGCTGAGAAAGACTCACAGGCAGGTTCAGGCTCTGCGGGAAAGAAGGCTGTGCGAGGGGAAGGGCCAGCGCTCACCTGTGTATTTGCCTCTCCTGGATTAGACGACTTCTGAATCCCCTCTTCAAAGCAGAATAATGAGGGGCATTAAAAATTTCTTCCATGCCTGACGGGGTGCTGCTGGTCTGCTGGTAGATGGGCCTATTGGCTGGTAAGCCTTTTTGGATGAATTTGGAGAATACAGAAACACCAGTCAGGATTCCACGTAACGCAGTGACTGCTACCTTAGTCGCTATGTAATTCCTTCTGGGAGGTCTATACCCCTGTTAATATCCGTGAAGTGTAATCGTATCAATTCTCCAAAGGTAACTACATCATTTGCCATGTTAGAAATGGATATGATTTTTTTCAATAAACTATTCCCCTCAATCACTTTTTAAAAACACCAGTTACACTTTCACGCTTTGAAATATGGGGACCGATACCTGCAAAAGAATTATGTGTAGGTTTTACATACAGTTTGTTCTTTTATATTTACCGTAAAATCCTAAGCCCAAAGTGACTACTTCTTAATTTTGGTCTTTTTATTTTTTTCTGTTAGTAAAACATAAGTACGATATGCGAAGTATTTTACCCTAGGCTGTGAAGGGGAAGGGTGTAACTAACATTTCCTTTTCAGTCTGAACATTTACAGGAATGCACTAGCACATCTGTATGGAATTAGCAGAGCTGCTTCTATAGATCCATGTGACTCACCAGTTCTAGTTTCTGTGCTTCTGAGATCAACCATTTTCCCCCCTTTAATGAAAATATGACTTGTCTACATTACGGGTAACATAATTAAACTAGGATAATACAAACTTGTTTAAATATAAACTCTAAACCATCAAGCTGCTTCATATGTTTGCATTCACTTGTAAAATATGATCTCCTGAGATATCTTTCATTGGGCTAAACACCAAAACAAGCAAATGGATACCAAAAAATAAAGAGGCAGCATTATGGGATTTCAAATTTGACAAATTAAGCGTTCCTATGTCATAAAATGATTTCATCTTGGAATCTTCTTTTGCTATGTAATTTATGGACTCTACGTGATCCAAGCTTACATTTCACAAAAGTGTAAATATATTTAAGACAGATTACACTTGCTTCATTAATCATGCTATTAGACATTGAGTCCTAAACTGAACGTCTTTTTTATATGGCTCTGCTGGGAAATCACTCATGGTGTTAATATTTTTGATTTCTAAGGGCTTGTTTACTTCAATTTTTTACTTTTTTTTTTAAATTAGAGCTCCAGTTTATTAGAGCAACTTATTTGTCTGTATCAGCCATTGGAAAGACATACAACTTAGAAATCAGCAGCAGAATACAGTGCGGAGTATCAGAAGCCTTGAGAAACAATACTGAACTGTTCTGTTTTTTAATTCCAAGCCATTGGTCTGAAATGCCAGGCAAGCTCACTTTCATCAGTTAAAAAATATGATTATATAAACACACATATAAGAAGCAAACTATAAGCAAGTGCAAAGTAATTACAGTTCTGTGGAAGAGCTTTACGTCTAAGTCTTCAGAGTTAGAAAACATGTATTAGAGGAATCAGCCAGTAGAGAGAGTGCAGAATGGATATACTGAAGAATGCACTTTGTTAGAGGTAAAAGACAAGTTACATTCCAGGTAAAGGGACACATGCAGAAGGTTAGAGGTAATGGCATGAGTGTAAAGGTCCACACTAGTGAGCAACGATGATGGTGATAACTATGATTGGACGGCATCACGCAGGCGCAGAGAGAAATATCGTTTGTTTCACGGAAGGAGAAAACCCAGGCCAAGGGCATTATCACATATGAGATAGGGCGGTTGATATCTTGGAATATACGCTAAGAAGTTTGGATTTTATTTTAGAGGCTGTAAAGAGGAGGATATTGTATCTGAGCTGGGAGTGAGAAAGATGACTTGTTCAGTCTGGTTCTATATAAAAATATGTCCGTATAAAGAGAGATTTACTATGGCATGCAAGTTGCCAAGAAGGCTAAGCAGTTTCTAGTTTGAGGGGAAAGTGAGTTTGAAACAAGGTGATAAAAATGGAGAGTTAAGAAACTGGAAATTCTGCAAAGCAAAATGTAGGCTGGAGAGAGAAAAAGCAGAGAAGCATTAAGGTTGTGACACCAGAGGAATCAATGATGGTCTGTTTTTACATCAGTTCCGAGGTCATCATAAAAAATCATTACGTGAAAAAAGGTCAAAATGTTTCAAGACCACTTTTTTGAATGAAAAAAATAATAAATCTAGTGTAACTTTAAAGGTAGCCAAATCTATGTTGTTCTTTTGAAGCACTAAGAGAATTAAACTTTTAAAATTCTTCAGTAAAACACTAAAAAGGTATCAATACAAATACAAGGAAAATTATAGGAAAAGAATTTTACTTGCTTTAAATATTGAGAAAGGGATTTAAAGCAGACTTTGGAGAAGTAAATATCTTAAGAATGAACATCCTTTAACACAGTAGCTTAAATTTTCCTTCATGTGAGCAGGGAGCCATTCTATATCTGAACAGGAAAATCTTATGTATAAAGGGCTTCCTCACCCAAGAATCTTAAATGTGCTATTGCAATTGGCTTCAAAAATCGACCCCATGAATTGCCTAATATAGTTTAAAGATGGGAAATTTGAAGACTTTACTGTCATAAGAAACTTTCACTATTCCAGAGGGATGAAAGGAAGGAGACAGAAGTAAAAGAGAATGAAAGTGTGTAAAAGAAATTCCAAAAATCCATAATAAATTCAAAATTTAAAAAAATTAAACCTGTAAGTTTATGAGAAGCTTAATATCACTTGCATCTATTTTAATTTTTCCTAGGGAAATACTCTTAACTGAATTGATTGAAAAATTCCTTTGGTTAATGGAAAAGAAAAGCGAAAACTCTCTATTCATTGTTCCTTTGAAGTAGGTAATACAGTTTTATTGACTATATTTACATGGTTTCAGAAAAAAAATCATTTTCCTGCATATTGTGCCAGCAGAATAGCCAAAAACTGTTTTGGAAAAGGTATGAAAGTAAAAAAAATATAGAAGTGAGTGTAGTATTTTAAGTTTTTTGTAAGATAAGGTTTGCGCTTTTTAAGTAAATTAGATGACTTAGTGAAAAATTTGCATTTTCAAGATGAATATTTTAGTAATACAAAAGTTAAAACTGTAATAAATGTATGCCAGTATTGTAGAAGATTAACGTACCCCTAAAAATCTTATCCCTGTCTCTACCAGATGTTTTAAAAATAAAAATTCAATGGATAAATATTTAGAGAGTAATAACAATGACTAGATTTAATGTAATGATTTAAATTCTGGTTGGAAGGGTTATTCCATATTAGGAAATCTCTTTACATAATATTTATCAAGTAGATAAAATTTAAAATATTATGTCTTTTAACTCACCGATTAAAGCTTATTTTAAAAGAACTCATTAAAAAATAGAAACACATCTTTAACATAATAACGTAACAGCCAAATTTAATATTTAATGGTAAAAAAAGCAGAAAAAAAGAGGTAATCTTATTAAACTTAATTTTACATCAGTATAATTAAATAAATGGCAAAATTTTGATAGCAGATATACATCATTCTAGTGATCACTACCATTTTAATAACGTATGAAAGAAAATTTTTAAATTTATTTTTTAGAAGTAAAAGCACAGAATGATTTTTCAGCAATATCAACAGAAACTAAATGTAAATTTTATCCCACAATACCAGGATATTTTATAAGTAAATAGGATTTATAAAATTATTTATAAATAATTTAGAATTAATTTGTTTAATAAACACAAATTGATAATATTCAGACATATCAAAAAGAAAATATTTTTAGAAGTTGTTTTCATAAATAAAAACGAGACAAAAATTACAGTAGTTTTCCTCTATCCACAGGGGATACATACCAAGATCCCCGGAGATACTTGAAACCACAGAGAGAGCCAAATCCTGCATATACTATTGCTTTTTCCGTACATCCGTATGTATGTATCCTATACCTATGATAAAGTTTCACTTATAAAATAGGCACAGTAAGAGATTAATAACAATGATCATAAAATAAAACAACTATAACAAAACACTGAAATAAAAGTTATGCACACTCTCTCAAAATACGTCACAGTACTGTAACTCACCCTTCTTATAACAACGTGGGATGGTAGAATGCCTCCGTGATGAGACGAAGTGAGATGAACGACATAAGCAGTGTGAAGGCGTCAGGCTATGATTCACCTTCTGACATTACGTGAAAGGATTGTCTGCGGCTAATGATTTCTTTTTCCTGGTTCCAAATTTCATGAATAGAACTCTTCTTACCCGAGATGTTAGCAACCTCTGCATACGATTTTTTTCTTTTCTTATTAAGAACTTCTACCTTTTCACTTCAAGGATGCGTTTTAGACTTCTGGCATATCGCAATTGCCAGCATCACTATGATTGCGCGTAGGGGCCATTAGTAAGTGAAGTAACGGTTGCCTGAGCGCAAGCACTGCGACTCTGCTACAGTAGAACCGAGAGCCCAGCCGGCTAAGTGACTAAGGAGCCGCACGCGCCGGAGGATGGGGTGAGCGCCGGGCGGAGCAGAGCAGGGCACCGCGAGGGGTCATCCCGCTACTCAGAACAGTGCGCAATTTAAGACTTATGCATTGTTTGTTTCTGGAATTATCCATTTACTATTTTGAACCAAGGTAACTGAAACTGAAATCACGGATAAGGGGCACTACTGTGCCTGGCAAAAATCTGGCTAGGAAATAATATATGTGAAAGATACTATAAACCTTTTATCAGCAATGAAGAATAACAACTTGAGTGAAGACATAGCCCTCATTTCTGAATGAGAAAAAAAATTTCATAAAGATGCTCATTCCTCTGAAATTATTGACTGCATTAAGATAACTTCTACAGAAGTCAAGGCAGTTCTTAAGTTCATCTGGAATGATCAGCAGGAAGCGCGAGGGAAAATGGATGTTTACTCTGTGGGGTCGTGCATCACCGTTTCCTCGTTGTTTTCTCGTGTTTACTCCCTCTACTCACGGCTTGTGTGCTCCACAGGCCGGTGTAAAGCAATCAGCCCCTCCCACTTGCTTACCGGACAGACTGTTTCAAGAACGGTCTTACGATCTAGTTCAGGAGGACACATATTTTACTGGAAGCTTCAGAGAAAAAAAGTTCTTGCTCTTGCTTAGATGTTACAGAGGCCATACCCCAACAGTGCCGACCCCCAAGTTTGCTTCCCAAAAGTGAACTCACTAATTAGAACACTGCAGCCCTTCTAGTGAAGCCACAGGGGGGTGAGGGAGGTGAGAAGTGACACACAGAGGAGGACAAAAACCAAGAAAAATAATAAAGAAATGAAAAATCTTTGGAAGCAATGCCTTGAGCCCTCCCCCGAGTGCATGTCTGCATTTGTGACTGCTCCATGTATTTTGAACTCCTCTAGATTTTAATAGTTTCCTCCACTGTCAATCTTGCCTTGCCAAAATAGAAATATCTCACCTTTCTCCATTTCGTTTGCCTCAATCATAGAGAACCATGACTTCACTTCTGCAACCAAGCATACCCAAAGGAGGACGGCAGTGGAATGGAACTGCAGGAGGAGATGGGCGGGGTGGAGGCGTGTTTCCGTGGCTGGTGCAGCCGTACTGAGCTCTGCGCCCAAGGTGCTCAGAGCAGAACAGCAGAGGAAGCACGGGTCTGAAGGTGACGGTGGCAGTGGCAGAAACAGAAGAAAACAGCTCTAGAGAATCGATTCTGGGAGATTTTCCCAGAGACTCGGCCTCTTCCTCCAGTTTTCCAATGATTTTGCATTCTTCTTCATACCCTTTAATAAGCATCTTATTGATAAAACAAGCGCCGTGAATTCTGTCGTCTACAGCCAAGAGCCATTACCAACATACAGCCCTGCTTCTGTGTTCTCTTCTTTTTTAATCTGCTTTGGGTTAGAATTTCTGTTAGTCACAACTTAATTCTTTCCAATGTAGCAAAGAAAACTTGGAAAAAAAAGATTAAGGAAAACTAGAATTAGTTCTGGGACATCAAACATATTCTGGGACATCAAACATATCACCTAGGGAGGGAATGCAATCAGAGACAGTCGGCTGCCAGGGCTATTGAGAGGCCTGGAGCAGGAGGAACAGCCAGCAAGGCACTGGAACTAGTAACCGGTCAGGTGGGGGGAAGAGGAGAATGCAGTGCTACAGGAGAAGGGTAAGGAGCATTTTCAAGAAAGAGGGAATGATAATTATTTCAAAGGCTGGGATGGAGTAAAATGAATTGAGTAAATAAGTATGAGTAAAACGCACACAGAATCATATCCACTGGACTTGGCAACTTAGTCTTCACGTGGCAACCCTGAAACTGAGTAGTTTCGCTATTGTAGTCAAAAAGACCTTGGTTGGCCTGGGTTGAAGGATAAATGGGATGCCCCTGACGTAGCTGTGGCTTACGCAGCGGGCCAGTCCCTCCCGTTCCTCCCATGCACCACTGCTCCCTCTCGCCGAGGCACAAGTGGGTCAGGAAGCAGCTATGACTTTTAAGGAAAGACACTCGTGGGACCAAATTAAAATTCCCCTAGCCAACAGCAATGTAAAACCCCCGGAGAAGGTGTGTGCTGACTTGTTTGGACGGGCAAAAGAAAAGAACCTCAACTTCAAGAGACCAGAGGGGATGCCGACCAACAGCCTGAGAATCACTCAAAGAAAAATTCCTTGTGGTGAAAGGTTCTAAGAGATGGAATTCTTTTCGGGATCACAACTCTCCAGGGACTCACTGACTTGACCAGTCCTTCAGAGATTCAGCAGATTACCTCCGTCAGTATTGAATCAAGAGTAGAGACTGAGGTCACCATTGCAAGATGCTTAAATCAACTATCTTAGTAAATTGGTTATCAGTTGCTAAGTAAATAAGTAGAAATGAGGAAGCAAGGGCAGCAGTGAAGAATAGAAAAGAAATATCATTATATCCAGAATGGGACACGGAGACAAAGGAGAAACTTTCTTTTTTTTAAGATGGGGGATCACTTAAGAATGCTGGCCTACTGGTGCTGAACAGAGGAACACACTGGTAGACTGAAGTTCTGCCAGAGACTCTCCAGTTGCAAAGAGCTGCAAAGCATGCAGTGGAGGAGCTGGCCTCTGGGTGGATAGTGGACGCTTCTTCCAGTAAAGGGAGAAGTGAGACCAAAATGTCCAGACGCAGTTAGCCAAGAAGATTTTGTAGTGAGAAAATGAAGGCGTTCCTGTCTTATTTGTTTTATCATCTCATTGAAGCATAAGTGAGATCATCAGCTGATGGGGGAGAAATGTGGAGAGGTGCAGAAGTAGTTAGTATAAGAGGAAGAAGAAAGTATTAAACATTTGTGTCAAAAGCAGGAAGATAAAGCTGCGTAGATAGAAAACATTTTCATCACTGCAGATAGTTCTGTTGTACAGCACTATTTCAGAGAAATATTCCATTCTCTGGAAGCAGATACACGATGTAGAGTTTAGTCAAGACGAAGTTTTTGCTTCGTGAGAGGCAAAGGAGTTGAGGGGATTTGCATGGAAGATCCATGAGATGTAAACTGACTGAGGAAAGAAGTGAGACCAAAGAGAGTGTTAGGGAAAAGTATAAAGGGTGGGTCAGTAATGGATCAGTCATTTCAGTGATGTTGAATTGTGGTGGGGGGGGGTACTAGAGTAAGTGAGCTGGCTCAGCAAATGGTGATCAGAGAATAATAGGAAGTTTGAAATGATTATTTCGAAGATGGTGTGTTACTGGTAGTATGGTCTAATGTGTGACCGTGGGAGTGAGTGGCTGAGGTAGGATGTGTTGTTAATTGGAAATCGGGAAGTCGAGAACCTGGGAGACTAGGGTGGTGACTGTTACTGACATGGATGTTCTATGAGGATTATGAGAGCAGTCGAACAGAACAGGAGGAGATTAATTTAGGAGTTTGACTTCAATAAATGGCAATGACAGAGAATGATGAGGGACTGGAAGATGACAGTGAGGAGGAGCAGGGGAAGATAAGGTCAGATGATATGAGCATCAAAGGAACTGGGGACTCTGAAGAAAGGAGGGATGTTTTGACAGCAGCAACGAGGAACAGGGAGGGTATTTACTTGCATACTGCCCCTAAGGTTCATGACGTTTGGGGGGGAAAAAAAAGCTTTCTCTAAAAAAGATTGCAAAGGAAGTGTTGTTAGAGCCCCTAGGTTTCTGACAAAGCTGAAGGAATTAAAACAGTGTATAGTATTGTTATAAAAAGAGACAGAAAAATGGAACAGAATACATGAAAGGAAGTAGACCTAAAACATGTAAGAACATATTATAAAGCACCACAAATTGTTAAGAAGGAATGTTGTATTTAATAATTAGTGCCTGGCACTCAGATCACCAAATAGCAGAAAATACAAGAAAATCAAAACAATACTCAAATTTCTGTTTAGGGAAGTGCTTTCTAAGTTTTGAAGAAATGTGTGGCAGAGAAAATTTTTAACTGACAGATTTTAAAGCTTTTGTAAATAAAAAAGAAACATAATTATAAAGGAAAAGATGATAGTCAAACAGGGAAAATGTTTTCAACAAATACCGAACAAAGAAAGGGGTTATCATTAATGCACAGACACCTTCTTTATAGGTAGATCAAAAATAAGAATTTGTTCTCAACCCTCCCTTGACTTGACTGAAAAAAAAATGCAAAAAGTAATAAGCTTGCAACAGTGAAAAGAACAGGAAGAGAGGTTTAGCCATGGAGAAGTTTTGATAAATTTAAACAGAGAAACTCCAGAAGGTGTGACGTTTGACTACTAGGTGTTTCAGAATAGGGGAACAGAAAAGATGCAGGGAAGTAAATAACCAAATAACTTAAAATACAATCATTCTTGAGGTCAAAGGGGTCCATGAAACACTCAGCATAATGAATGAAAAAAAGACCCCTCCTATAAAATTTCTGAACTTCAAAGATGAATAAAGATGGCCACATTTTCTAGAAAGGAAGGAAAAACAAAAACCCAATTCACTTACAAAGGCAGGAGAATCAGCCGGACATCAACCCTTATCAGCTCGCTGACTGACAGAAAACAATGGAGCCATAAAAAAGATGGGTGGTGAGGAGGAGGCAACAAACAAATGAGACATCTTGCCCAGAAGTAATACCAACTAATTACAGGTCAGAATAAATACATTTTCAGAATTTCAGGCCAACAACAAGTTTTGAATATTGACTCACATATTTACCATTTCTTCATTGCTTAGGTCGTGGTGTTCTCACCTAACAGAAACAGGTATTTAAATTTGTGTGTGGTTGTTTTCTTTTGCTTGGATAGTATCCACCTTGCTTCACTCAGGGGACTATCCCTACCGTGTGCAACATTGGGGCACAGTTCTCTTCACCTGCGAAAGACAAACAGGTACGCCTTCCCCTCGAGGCCGTGTGAGCCTGCACCTAAGCTCAGCCACTCGACACACATATCCAGGACTCTGTATCAGAGGTGAGTGATGTAAAGATGAAGCAGCAGAAATAAATCATAAAGAGCAGCTGCAGTAGCATCTAGTGGTGGCCAAAGACCTATTTCTGCTCAGATGTAGTCGGCGTAATTCCTCCTCGAGCCTTACTGCATCTTGAGCCTCATTCTATAATACTTACCAAATCTGTCAGCTATTCACGTTCCTTCTAATAGATTTCCTTCCTGCTTAGGATAGTCAGTTTCTTCAGTTTGCAGCCAAAAATTTTGGCTTATATTATAATTATACCAGTTTCCAGGTGACAGATCATCAGGAATCAGTAGGGAGATTTGGCCCTGCTGGAGCTGAAGGCAAATAGCTAATCATCATATCACTTATCTGTTACGTACTACCATTCGAGGTCAAGGCTTTGGTGAAACTCATTGCCACGCAGATGAATCGTAAAGAGAACATGAGAAATTCAAATCACTACATGGTGTGGCTACTTCTGAAGGCCTCAAATGTATTAAAGGCAGGAAGAAGTAGATCAAATCCCTATGTTCTGTCAAAACCAAAAGTGAAACCTAAAGAATGTCTATAATTTTGCTAAAATAATCTCCTATTTCCTAAAGCCAGAGGACTATCAGAGCCAATGACCAAACGTGAGATATGACCATGAAGATTGTTGACATACAATGTCTATTAAATTCACCACTTAACTATGCCTTGATAAAGATACATGTTCTACAGAAGTTGAATTCAGTCTTTGATTTTGAGGGGGTGGATGTGGTTCTAATTGCTTGCTGTGCTTGTAAACAAAGTTATAGACTCCCAACAGTGGTCCTCAATAAACAAAGTTGAGATGCCAGAAATTTCTTGGTATAATATAGAGGAAAGAATTCAGACTTCAAGACATAGGAGAGCTAAAGTGTATTTATCATGTGTCCTGCCACCCCATATACTATGTCCCTGGAACGATCCCAGAAAGTACCCCCTTTACCAAAGGCTTGTGTTCTGTTAGGGTGGGAAGAACACCATCACCTAAGGAACAAAGAAACAGTAAATGTTGGAGTCAATACTCAAAAATCAAATTTACTGATATATAGTAAGTGATCAGAGTCAGAGTTTTCACCAGAGAAACAGAACCACAAGGATATATAAGAAGAGATTTATTGTAAGGGGTTGGCTTATGTGATTGTAGGGGCTCGCTAGCTAAGTCTGAAATTCTTAGCGCAAGCTGTCAGGAAGGGTAAGCTGGCAACTCCTGGGCAGAAGCTGAAGATGCAGTCCACAGGCAGAATTTCTTCCTCCTCAGGGAAATCTCAGCTCTGCTTCTCGGGCCTTTTAACTGATTGGATCAGACCCACCCAGGTTATCAAGGATTATCTTTACTCAAAGAAAACTGATTGTAGATGTTAAGTCTACAGCAACATCTGGATTAGAGTTTCATTGAATAACTGATACCACAGCGTAGCCAAATTGACTCATAAAACTGACCAGCACATTAAGCAACAAATAATTGGAAAATCAAATTAACAATACCATTTTTTAATAGCATCAAAAATCATTAAATACATAGGGTAAATTTAACAAAATTCATTCAAGACTTCTACATGGAAAATTATATAATTAGGAGAAATTAATGAAGACCTAAGTAAGTAGATGTTCCATGCCCATAGGTTATTAGACTCAATACTGAAATTCAATTCTCCTACACTTCATCTACAAATTGAGTGCAGTCTCAGTCAAAACCAAAGCAGACTTTTCTGTGGAATTTAACAAACTAATTTAGCTTAGGTTAGGTAATGATTTCGTAGTTGGTAATCACTTACCACGAAATAAAAAAGAAAAGATAGACTTACACTTCATCAAAATTTAAGTCTTCTGCTCATCAAGAGATGCCATTCAAGAAACATATTCGAGCCTCAGGATGGGGGTAAGTATTTGCAATATCTACATCTGATGAAGCACTTGTATCCAGGATATATAAACAATCCCTACAACTCAATAATAAAAAGAAAAACAACTAATAAAAAAATCAGCAAAAAACTTGAACAGGCATTTCATGGAGGAAGATATAAACACAGTTAATAAGCACGTGAAAAAGTGCTTAACATCGATCATCAGTCCATGGGAAATGCAAATTAAAATCACAGTGGTATATACCACAAAATAATTAAAACAGCGAAGATGGAAAGACAACCACCACCAAATGCTGTCGAGCATGTAGAGCAATAGAAACTTTCATATATGACTGGAGGCGATGCAGACTGGTATAACCAGTTTAGAAACTGTTCTAGTAGTTTCTCATAAAGGTAAAAATACACCTACTCTGAGGCCCAGAAATTATACTTTTATTTACTCGAGAGAAATGAAAACATGTGTACATAGAAAGATGTGTACAATAATGTCCACAGCAGGTTTCTTCAGAGTAGCTCCAAACTGGAAACAACTTAAATGTCCATCATCAGCAGGATGGATGAACAAATTGTAATATGAACAGACAATGGAATACTTTCCAGGAATACAAAGGAACAGACCACTGAAACACGCTACAGCATGGAAAAACTTCAAAAATTTTATGCTGAGTGAAAGAAACCAGATATAAATGAGTACCTACTGCCTGATTCAATTTATATGAAGTTTTACAATAGGCAAAGTAATCTATGGTGAAACAGGACCCACACAGTGACTACCTCTGGACTGGGGGAGTGGGGTGGGGATTAACCGTGAAGTTGCATAAGGGATCTTCCCTGGGTGATGAAAATGTTGTATATTTTAATAGAGGGGGTCACAAGGTATGTGCAATTGTCACAACTCATCAAACTTTACACCTGAGATGTGTGTATTTCACAGTATGTAAACTGTTCCTCCATTTACAAAGAAAAAGAAAAAAGTGCCTCTGGCGAGTAAGGTTTTTATAAAGCCACAGTGAAGCTGAGCTCAATTGTTTCTTATCACAGTATTTTTGCATGATTTGATTTGTGACCGTTCGTTGTATTACTTTGATTAAAATTTGTACAGACTTCCAAGTTAAGATAGTAGAATGAAAACATCTAAAACTCTCCCTTTCCCCAATTCTAATGATAGAATAACAAATAGGACCAAAACAGCGAAAATATCTCAAAATCAATTTTTTAAAAAAAAGGACAGAGCTTCACGCCATACAATTCTAAATGGGCAACCGAAAATGATGGGGTGGGGTCAGGGGCGACAAGTGGAGATAGAGAGGAAGAGAGAGAGAAGTGACCTTGATTACATTTGGCTTATTGCAGTAAAACAAATTAACTAGTCTGAACCCCCAAACATACACGCTAACTTGCAGGTATTTTAACCGGTGTTATGTTAAATCTGTAACTCAAGTAGCGTAAGAACTGACATTTTAACACTATTGAGTCTTATCCATGAACAGGGAGTCTCTCTCCACTTAACTTAAATCTTTTCTTTCTTCAGAGCTGTGTAGTTTTCCTCATATAGGTCCTGTGCCTGTTGAGTTAGATGTATACCCATTTTTGTTTTGCCAAGTTTATTGATATGTAGGAAAGCAATCAACTTGTCTATATTGACCTTGTATCCTGCACACTTACTATAATTATGCACTAGATCTCAGAGTTTTTTTGTTGATTCTTTGAAATTTTCTAGATAGACAGTTTTGTTATCTGCAAATAAGAACAGTTTTGTTTCTTCGTTCCCAACTTATGTACCTTTAATTTTTCCTCTCTTACCTTCTTCCAGTACAATCCTGAACAGGAATGGAAAGAGGAAGACAGTCCCTCTTTGTGGGAAACAAATCCTCCTTGTTCCCTCCAACTGATGTCTTGATTTCCCTTTCATTCCTGAAAAATATTGTCACTGGGGATAGAATTCTGTGTTAACAATTCATTTCTTTCAGCATTTGAAAAATGTGCACCACTTCCTTCTGGCCTCTGTGGTGTCTGATGAGAAATCTGCTGTCATTCGAATTGTTTTTCCCTACCAGTAAGATGTCATCATTTCTCTTGCTGCTTTGTCTTTGTTTTTATAAGTTTGACTATGAGGAATCTTGATGTGGATTCCTTTGGGTTTATACTGCTTGAGACTCACTCAGCTTCTTGAATCTGTATGCCTGTATGCTTATGTCTTTTGCTAAATTTGGCAATTTTTCAGCCATTTATTTCTTCATGGAGTTTTTTTGTTTGTTTGTTTTTAGCAGCTCTATCCTCTTTCTCTTCTGATATTTTGATGATCAAATGTTAGATATTTGTGTTATATTTTCACAGGTCCCTGAAACTCTGGTTGTTTGTTTTTTCAATCTTTTTCTTTTTGTTCAGTTTAGGTAATTTCTATTATTCCACCTTCAAGTTCATTGATTCTTTCCTCCATCCTCACCATTTTGCTATTAAACTCATCTATTAAGCTTTTTAATTTTGATTATTGTATTTTTCGCTCCAAAAATTTCCATTTAGTTCTTTGTATTTTCTATTTCTGTGTTGAGGCTTTCTTTTTTCTCTCTTTTTCGTTTGTTTCAAGCATGTTCACAAACGGGCATGGAAACATTTTTATCATGGCTGCCTTAATGCAAGGGTGGATAATCCTAACACCTGTGTCTTCTCAGCATTGGCAAGTATTAATTTTCCCTTCTCGTTTACACTGAGATTTTCCTGGTTCTTGGTACAATGAGTAATTTTCAGCTGAATTCTGGACATTTGGGGGTGTTATGAGACTTTGGATCATGTTTAAATCATCTGTGTTAGCTGCCTTTTCTGACACTGTGCAGGGTTGGGGGTGAAGAGAGGGAGCTGCTGCCTCATTACTGCTAGATGGCAGTAGAAGTCCAGGCTCTACCTCTGTTGACACAACCGAGGTGTGAGAATGACTGTGTCACTGCTGGGCAGGGGTAGGAGTACCAGCTCCCCACTGAACTCCTGCCATACCACCCTGGTGGGAGGCAGTGCTGTGCTTCACTACAGCTCTCCATGTGGCTCCCCTTGGCTTCCCATGGGGATGGGCAACAGTAAAAGTCCTGACTCTCTAGCACTCCTCTGGTACCGTCCCAGCAGACAGAGGTACTTCATTACTGCTAGGTGGGAGTGGAAGGCCAGGTTCTCCACTAGCACGTGGGGCAACAGGGGGATGGAGTGGCTCATTACTTGGCCTTCTCTGACACTGCCCTGGAGGGGAACATCTTATTACAGCCTGGCAAGGATGAAAGTTTAAAGTCTCCACTTGGCCTTTGCTGGTTGGGGAGTGACTACATTTTTTTCTATGTTTAGCTGATGATAGAGCAGTTATTATGTACAAGTTTTCTGTCTGGCTAGTGCACCCTTTTCCTGTCCTTTGGCTAGAGAATGCAGGGTTTGCTTGGAGACTTTTTTCGGTCCGTGCCAGTTGTCATTTCCAGGTTGCCACCTTCTCCAGCACCTAGTCCAGGATCTGTGATGCAGAAACAGGCAAACAAACAAACTTCATGAACTCACCTTCACATTGTGACTCAGATCCCTGGCTGGTCTGCCATCTTCTCTCCACCATTCAGAGTCTTCTTATTCTTTTTCCTATACGCAATGTCTGGGATGTTGAGCTAAGTATATTTTGCAAGAGGACTAGAGGAAAGTACATCTACTCCATCTTTCTAGAACCCTGTCTTTGTTTTTCCTGTGGTGTCTTCAGCCAAATCCCAGGCACCATATAATTTCTCCCACCAAGAATGTAATCAGTACTGGAAAATACTGGTAAAAAATACAGCCATGATACCATTGTCACGTCCCCTAAAATTGAAAATAAATCTTTACTACCTAATAATCAGTCGCTTCTTGAAGATTGCCTCAAAATATCATTTTATGCCTGTGTTCAAATAACAATCCCAGGTAAGGTAACAAATATTTCATTTGGTTGTTAGACCAAAGCAGTTCCCTCCCTTTTCTCTACTCATGTCATTTACTTGAAGAAAATTGGTCCTGGGGTATCTCCCCACATTGTAGATCTGGCTGATTGTGTTCTTGAGGTATCATTTAATATGTTTTACTACTCTCTATAGTTACTAGAAACTGGTAGTTAAATATAAAGGTATGATTACCTTTGGGTTCAATTTTTTTGAAAAAGTTATTTCATAGGCAGTTCTGTGTGCCTCTTGTTCCACTACTTAAGCAGACAAACAACATCTGATTATCCTATTTTTCACGAGTTAGCAATAATCAGTAGGTTCTGGGGATAATAGCTTGAACTATTCATTAAAAAGTTCCCCATTGACTGTTCACCTAATGCAGGGTTTCTCGAATAAATTGCTATTTTGAACCAGATAATACTTTGTTATGGGGGACTGTCCTGTGCATTGAAGCATATTTAGCAAGATCCCTGGTACCCTCAACACTCTGGTACCACACACACCATCATGCTGTGACAATAAAAATGTCTCCAGATATTGCCAAATGACCCTCAGGGAGAAAATGGCCCCCAGTTGAGAATCCCTGACTTAACAGTTTTAGCTGTCATTAGTAACTGTTGCCTGGGTCCCTTATTTCATCAGAGATTGCAAAGTCGTGATTTTTCTAATTGTATCATTCCTGTGTTTACAACTATGATTTTTTAAAAAAAAGAAGTACTTTCTCTAAGTCTTTCCAGCAAAGGCAGAATAAGTGTTTGATTATTTTATTTATCAGTACTGCTAGAATAATAAGCTGTGCCCGAACAATCTGACTAAATAATTTTTGTTTCGAGTATCATTTGTAACTCCTGAATATTTACACATTTCATATATTTCAATCCTTTTCAGACATTTTTCAATTTTTCCCATCTCTGGTCAGTGGAATCTTCTTCAAATTAGGTCCAGTTTCCTTTTGACATGACCCTAATAGTTTGGTAATTTCCTTGCTTTCAAATATGACAAAACAGATAGTCCAGATTCACGTTACATGTTTCCACCCTAGAGCTGCAATCAGCCACTTATCCAAGGAGTCCTTGTTCCTTCTCCTGGAAAATGGTACTTAGGGACCACAATCTGGGCACAATGGATGTTTACTGTTACTGAGTTGTCACTACCTTCAGGTCTTTTCAATGTGTAGGACCAGGAAATGCATATTTTTTGAATGATAAAAGTAAGTTCTGATTTCATATTGTCATTTTAATTCAAGTTAGTGTTTTTATTTTTATATTTAATTTCTTAATTTCTCTTATGCTGAAATCATGATATCTAATATCTGTCTCCCTCTTTCTCTCTCTACCCTCTCAATCTCTCTCACATTACCACCATGGAATGCAATTTCAGACTCCTTTGTTGTTCATTTCATCCTGAGGTTATATCCTACTAAAGATGTACAGTCCAAGTACAGTGTTTAAATGTTGCTTTAAATAATTATTCTCTCTGCTTATGTGACTAATGTGATAAACAGGTTGAATGTTTTAGTTTGATTTCAGTTTTTAGGGATTGCTTTTTAAAAATTTAATTTTAACTGTATAAAATATACATAAGGTTCCAAAGTTAGAGCTATAAACAAGGCATATTTAGAAAGGTCTAGGTTTCATCATTATCAATTCCTTCACATCCTCTTCCTTCTCTAAGATAACTATTTTAATTAGATTTGGTTTATACTTCTATTTTTTTAAATGTGCACGTGTATGCGTGCACACACACACACACACACACACACATGCATGTGTGCTCCAAAAAAGTAGCATCCAATATATAATATCCTGCACCTTACATTCAAACTTAAATTCAATTAAAATGTAGTAAAATATACATAACATAAAACTTATCATTTTAGCCAGATTTAAGTATAAAATTCAGGGGCATTAAGTTCATTCACAATGATGTGTAATCATTGTCACGCTATTAATTTTCAGAACATTTTCATCATCCTAAATGAAAATTCTCTACCAATTAAACAATGATTCCTCATTCTGTTTCTGTTCTCCCAATCCAGCCCTTGGTAAATTTTAGTCTTCTTTTTGTCTCAATAGACTTGCCTGTTCTATCTGCACCTTTTTTTCCCTATTGAATTGTATATTCCAGAGATCATCCATAGGAGTACATAGAGATCCTCATTCATTTTTCACAGGTTTATGGTATTCCATCGAATGGATTAAACTATACTCAGCTAGTTCCTTATTGAGGGGAACTTTATGTTTCTGATCTTTTGCTATTATAAACAGTGTTGCAATGGACAGACTACTGCATTTATCATTTCATTTTTTCACCTGTATACCTTTTAATTACATTTCTAAATGTGGAATTGGTGATTCTAAGGATAAATGTATTTGCAGTTTTAGAACATTCGGATTTGATGTGACAGACAGAAATGAGCCACAAAATTATTTAAGTATTAAATAAAAATCCATTTGACAGGGCTAAATGTTTAAAGAGTATGATTAAAACACTTCCCAAGATATACTTTATTTAGCTCTTTTACTTTAAATGATTTTGGTTGAAGGACAGTGCATGACAAATACCTCTATTGCTGTCTTTAATTTCTTTAGATTTGAACAGACTGGTGTCCCACATGAAATTACGCAGCTCCTACTTTTTCTTATGCCTTATGAGAATTCTGAAAGAAGGGATACTACCTTAAAACTTTTTGCCTGACTACACTGCGGGAAAAAAAGGAGGGAGTTATGCCAATTCTAAGAGATTTCTGGCTGCCAAACAGCACATCTGGGCAATTCGGGCCAGGAAAAAAAATTAGGTATATAAATCTTTAAAGTAAGTTTTCTAGGCCTGAAGAATCCAGACATTGCTCTCTCGTACTGTTTCCTAAACGGTTCTTGGACGGTCAGTCCCGGTTTTCAGGGGTGTTTGATTTTTAATTATGAAATGCCACGGACTGAGGGACGACTAGGACTTCACAGACATCTCATGAAAGCAGTGCCACAAAGGAAGACCCCAGAGCTGAGTGAGCAGAGAGGCAGCTCTTACAGGTTCAGAGGGCAAGTGGCCAGCCTGGATGCACCAATTGCTAGGGTTTAATCATTAATCAGGAGTCCAACCCGGGAACCAAGGATATGACCCCCAGACCCATTTACCCACCCCGTGCTCCCCTTCCGCCCCCAACGCACTTCAGGGGCTCTCACTCCTCTCTGGCTGCAAACCCGTGCGGAGCCCTGCCGGCTCGCCCCGGAGCACATCCTCAGCACGGACTCCCCAGGACCACGGCGCCGGCACAGTGCCGAGGTCCCCCGTGGCTGCGTGAGCCCCCTCTTGGAGGCCGAGGGCTCATTTCAATCCGGAAACGCCCAGCCCCTCCGCGGGTTCCGCAGACTGACGCCGCTCCCGGTGGGGAGGTGGGGGTAGGAGGCCGGTGGGGAGGGCTTGGCCTCCTCGAATTGAGGTTGCAGCCAACTCCCGCTCGAGTCCCCATTCCTGCTTGACTGCGAATCCCTCCACCCCGGGTCTGGATCCTTGCAGGAGGACCCGTTCTCATCCTCAATCGTGTGGCCTCTGTCCCGCGGGGAAGTTCAGCTGCGGGTCTAGCTAAGCCGGGCGCGTTTAGAGGCCCTCGTCCCTGGTCCGCGGCCCGGCGAGGATGGAGGGGGAAGGGAAGGGGCTGCTGCCTCCTTCCCCAAATCCGGTCCCTAACCGCCCCCTCCCCCGTCGTCTGCTCGCTTTGTACAGGCAGTCAAAACAGAGCTAGCGGCCAATTGAGGGGGACGGGAAGCAAAGCCGACTGACTCCTCGCCCCCTCCTCCCGGCCCCCCGGCCCTCCCTCCCCTTTCCCACTTCTCTCCTCGCCCTAACCTCGCCCCCATCCCCCGCTCATTTCCTCTCGCACCCAGGCTCGCCAATCCCTCTTTCCAAGCCTCTTTTTCAACCCTGGCCTTCCTCTCCTGTTCGCCCCCCTTCTCCCCAATCTCGGTTCTCTCCCCTCCCTACACCCTACCCCCTTCCTTCCTCTTCCCCTCCCCCAGCCCCTGACTCCCCTGGTTCCTCCCCACCCGATCGCCCCCTTACTCTGTCTCCGCCCACTCTGTGCCGGCCCCTCGGTCGGAGCTGCGCCCCACGTGTGGACTGCTGCGCTCCAGCCCCCACTGACAGCCGCCGCCCGCCGGCCCGCCCAGCGCCCCGCCGGGCCTCAAAACCCCCGCGCCGCGCCCTCGCCCGCTGCATCTTCCCCGGCGTCCAGCCTCCCGCCCTCCCTCTTACCGGCGGCTCGCTCCGGCCCCGCGCACCTCCGCCCGGCTCCTCAGCCGTCGCCGGCGCGTTGCTGCCCCGAGGGACTTCGGGCGAGCTGGGAGAAGACCCTCCTCTTCTTTAGGGGGCAACTTTTGTTTGCTTGCCGGCTCCTTTCTGGTAACTTCTGCAGCTTTCCAAGATCAGTGCCCGGAACGCACGGGAATCCGCCGAGTCGCTGCGTGCAGGCCCTTTTTTTCTTTTGAGGTCCGCTTTCTTTGTAACTTTACGCCGCGGCTGCTCGGGTTACTTTTGTAATTTCCCGCCCCCGCTTGCTGGCGGTCCTGGAGTCGCTCGGGGCAGCGGCCCGGGGGATGCAACGTGGACCGCGCGGGGCTGCCGGCCGCTCCGCCGCCGCGCCTCGCCGCCCGCTGCGCTAGAGCCTGCTCGCCGCCAGCAGCCAGGGGGCCGGCGCTCGGTCGGGGGCTCCCGCTAGAGCAGGGAGCCCGAGCCCAAGGGAGTCCCGGGAGCCGACGAAGGGCTTGTTGGACCCTGACTTTTTTCGGGCCGCTCATATTTTGTCTTTGAGCGCTCGCTCACCGCGGACCACGGTCCGCGCGCTCTCGGCGCCCGCGATGGGGAGACGGCGGCGGCTGTGTCTCCAGCCCTACTTCGTGTGGCTGGGCTGCGTGGCGCTCTGGGCGCAGGGCACGGCCAGCCAGCCCCAGCCTCCGCCGCCCAAGCAGCCCCGGCCTCAGCCGCCACCGCAACAGGTCCGGACCGCAGCGGCGGGCTCCGAAGGCGGGTTCGCGGTGCCCGAGTATCGGGAGGAGGGCGTCGCGGTGGCCAGCCGCGTCCGCAGGCGAGGACAGCAGGACGTGCTCAGAGGGTAGGTGGGCAGGCGGCACGGGGCGGGGGGAGCCTTGGCTTGGCAGCTTTCCATCCCACCCCCTCCCTGAAACTAGTTCTGGCGGCTAGTGGTGGCCCTCTCCACCAGTAGACCGCGAAGACTCCCAAGAACGCCTCCCCCTTTTCCTCCGCAGCTCTGCGGGCAACAAGCCCTCCCTCGAGGGGTTGGGCGGCGGGTGGGTCAGAGGCCCCTGAGTGCGGACGGCACAGCGCCTGCCGAGCCCGCCGTGCGGGAACAGGTTCTCAATGTCGGGCGGAAGGCGCGCGTGAGTCCACCCGGCGCGGCGCCGGGGCTGGTGGAGTCTGCCTGCTCCCCACCGTCGGGGGCGCCGCTGCCGAGCCTTTTGTTTGAGGACGTGTGCGGGGTTTACAGCTCACTCTAAACATCAAGCCGAGCGCTCCACCTTCCGACGCGCCATCCTTGACACGTCGGGGCCAAAGCAACAGTTGATCAAGGAGGGATGGATTTGGGGACGAGGTCTAGGATTTTAGAAACGGCGTGTTCCCTTTGTTCTCTGCAACTGGAGGCTAGAATAGTAGCAAATTATATGTTTCCATGTTTCTTTTCGCGCTTTAGAAAGGCAGCAACCAAGGACAGATGAAAGGCAATGTTTAGACGTTTCTGACCCTCCCCCATTACAGTGTCTCATTTACTTCCATGTCTGCGGCCCAAGCCCCAAGAATTTAAGTAGTTTTGGTTGGTTTGTTGTCCCGAAATCTTACAAAAACTGCTAATGTATTACCGCACCCCTCTCTACGAGTGTGTGTGACTTCGCTTGTCCGTCGCAGGCCCAACGTGTGCGGATCCAGGTTCCACTCATACTGCTGCCCGGGATGGAAGACGCTCCCTGGAGGAAACCAGTGCATTGTCCGTGAGTGCTTGGCTGGGATCACAGCTTGGGGCAGCACGCACGGCCCCAACTCAGGGCCGACCTCTTGCATTCAGTCGTCTGGACACAGAGTTGCTTTTAGAATCCGGTGGCCACATAGCAGTAATAATTAGGACGCGGCCCCGTTTGAATGGTGGGGAAGCAGCAGCCGGTTTGCTTCTGTTTAGACTTCGCTTCTAGACTCTGTTGAAGGGCAATAATGATAAACTTTTCAAAGATACTTGGAAGTTTTATCTTTCTATGTCTATTAATACAAATTGAAGGGGGAGTGGAGCAATTCCCTAGATAACCCCAAACCACTTTTTCCTGAAAGAGTGCAGATAAGACCTCAATGTGATTATGTAAATTATCTGCCTTTTGGCTCTGCGTGGGGTTTAAGCCATATGGATTCTTAGGCCTCTGTACAAAGCCACTTATTATCAATGGTTTCATCTCAGAGACAACGTTAACATAGATATTAACAGAGCATTCTTAGAGATTTAGAGTTGACCCAGGTTAACAAAAGTTTTAAAAGAGAGGACTCTTCCAAATGGTTTGACTTTTTTGGAGGGGTGGGGACGACATTTAAATTTAGAATTTCCAGATCCCAAATTGCATAGTGTGCAGTAGATTTCCAAAGTGTGAGTCTTAGGACTTCAGAAGTTTGGCACATCTGACCTTAAAAGTTTTGATCATTTTATTCAGTTCCCAGAGTGTATACCCAGCTCTCCAAGTTTTAATTGGAGAAGTCATTAGTTATCAGCCTCACAGTGATGGACTGTGGGATGTCTTATTTAGCCTGCCTGTGAATTTGTGAGTTTAAGTGTGACTGGCCCTTCCGTGTGTGTTTATATAGCACAGCCACATCTGTCTTGTGGGAGGAGAGCCAGGTATCATGGACAGAACATTCATTGAGAGTCAGTTTTGACTTTAGATTGACCTTGATGTTCTCCAGGGGAAAGGCAATTATGCAACAAGAAACAGAGAAAAAGGGCAAGCCACACTAGCCAAGGGGTAATAAGGATGTAGTGGCATCTCTGACTCTATATTTATTGGTTTTGTGGGTTCAAGATAGACGCTTAATGTTATTTCAGTGCAGTTTTTAAAAAAACATGAAATCTCAAGTGCTGTGAAGATTAGCTTCTTATTTTTTCTACTCTGAAAGAATCCCACAATCTCCAGTGATGGGGCAGAATAAGAAGCAACAACTATGTTCTTTGAGGTGACTCATAAATATTTTAAATAAACACTCTGATTACAAGCCCTTCCTTTTATTAAAAAGAAAGGAAGGGTATTGAATTCATTTCTCTCCAATACAGAAGTCATGTATGTGAAGCATTTGTGGAGGGTGCCTTTACATTTTCGTGCCAGTAGGGCGTTACTGTGCCTGCTTTAAACCTACAAGGTTCCTAGAGTCTTGAAACAGCTAACATCACTCCGCACACACCTGCCGTTCCAGCCGGGAGTGACTTAGGCACTGCGGAAAGTCTGACTCACTAGATGTAATGAATGTGACTGCCATTATTGAGTTGGAGGGCAGCCGAGGAGAAGGGATTGGTTTATGGTACGTGTTGAAAATCTGTAAAGTCAGATTTTATTGGATCAGTGTGGAATAGGAATTCCAGAGAACAGAGCCTTTCAGAATATTTACAGTAGAAATAGACATACATATACATATACATGGCTCTCTGAGTGTCAGCTTAAAATACTTTGAGTCTTTGAATAACATTGTGCCCTTTACATGTTTAGAAGATCAGTTTTGGAAATCTCAGAGTAACAGTGAATACTGTACCCTGCTTTTCCACTACTTCAGATATTTGGGTGCTTATGAAATATATTGGAATGTCCATGTATCACAAATCTATAAAAAACATAATCTTTGAAATAATCTTTATATCTCTGAGAAACATTTACAGTACCTGTGTCAAGAGAGATCTACAAAAATATTTATTAGCACATTTAAAAAAGTAATTCAAATGCTCAAGAGTAAAATAGTGTACAAAAGAGAGGGAGAATGTAATGCCTTTATATTCTCTTGCATGGGTCTTAAATAAATTTTAACTTTGAATATTTTGGATTAAATTCAGTGGTTAAATTATTTCGACATTTAAAACCATAATATGTGGAGGTAATTACCCAATTGAAATCATCATACAATCAAAATACAGTTTTCATTCCATGAAATTCTGCCACTTGTAACAACATGGATGGACCTAGAAAATATTATTCTTAGTGAAATGTCAGACGGAGACAAATGCTGTATGATATCCCTTACATGTGAAATCTAAAAAATAATACAAATGAATGTATATGCAAAACAGAAACAGACTCACAGAGACAGAAAACAAACTAGTGGCTACCAGTGAGGAAAGGGGAGGGAGAAAGAACAAGCTAGGGGTATGGAATTCATAGGTATGGACTACTATGTGTAAAATAGTTAGGCAACATGAATATATGGTGTAACACAGGGAATTTGAGCCATTGTCTTGTAATAACTCGTAGTGGAGTATAATCTGCAAAAATACTGAATCACTGTACTATGCATTTGAAATTATAATATTCTAAATCAGTTATACTTCAGTTTAAAAAAAGAGTTTGCATTCTAGGATTTTTTCATGATAACAAATTATTCATTATATTTGCATAAGATTCACCATCTGGCCAAAGAAAAGCCTCTAAGACAACTTACAAAAAGAGAATAAGTAAAATACAAATAGAAAAGGAGGACCAAAGATTAATTTTCTCAAAAACTTACATTTTTTTCTTTTATTGAGATATTAAGGTGATCACCTTCTAGGAATTTCAACCTGTTTGGCCTTGACCAGACTTCAAGAGGAGAAGATATTAAAATAAAAATGTATCTCAAACTACTGGAAACCTAATGTATTTTGATTTGAGTTTCTGTATTTTGTTGTTATTGTTCTTAATTGTGGCCTATAAAAATCACTGAAGTACTTCCAGACTTTCAAATATTTGTTTCCAAAAGGATGAAATTGACTTTCTCACTTTCCATTTGTTTTTTTTTTAAATCTTGTTAGAACATGAAGCAATGGGAAAACTTGCTTTTTAATTATTGTATTGTGAAATTATGCTGTGAAAAACATTCTGATCAGTGGAATAACAGTGGGAAGGGGCTGGCCCAGAATCATAGCATTTGAGACCTGAAGAGTCATCAGAACACCCCAATATAATCCTTTTGTTTTATTTTACCAGTGAGAAAACTAAACCCAGAAAAGCTGTGGGTTTTTTTCCTGAGCTTGCAATGGGTCAATGGCAGAATGGGGACTCACCCTCAAACCTCTTCTTACCGTTTACTCTCTACTGTGCCAGGCGTCTTCTCCCAGCATCACTGAAATCCCAACGCCCAGGTCCTCTCTTCCTTGCCCTCTAGTATTCCTGGTTCTTGTGGGTTTTGTGATTGTGGGAAGGACCAATATCTAGGTGAGACAGAAGAGAGGAGAAAGGGCCTCAGCAGTCTTGCATCTCCCTGGCTCTCGGATGTGAAGGGAACACATGTGGCTGTGACATGGATCTGTCTGAGGATGACCAGTCTCCAGTCCATCAGACCTTCTTTGGGTTCAGGATTTGGGAGGGGGCATTTTGTGTATAACCTAAGCCTAGACTAATTGTCTGCCTGCTGGGGATGAGGGAGCTTTGAAATTAAACAGTATTTTAGACATTTGTCTTTGGAAAGTTACTGGTGATCAGAAAATATGGTACATTTTAAGTAGTCAGTTCCATGGCAAGAACCATGTTCTTGCCTAAAATTGTTTTTTTATCTTCACGCTATTGTCTGTGACATTTTCATTTACAAGAAGTACTGATGGAGATGCTGGACATATTATGTGGATGTCAAAAGGCAGTTTGGAGGAGAAAAATAATTATTGAGTCCACCTCTGTAGAACATGCCCTTTACAGATTGGGAGTCTCCAATCTCTTTGAAAGTTGTGGCAACCCCCACTTCCCCAGCAAAAGACACAGACACACATTTACATACATGTTCATAGCTAGTTTCGGGGCAGTCTCAGACTCTCCTCTTCCTGTCTTGATGTAGCCAATCATGGAGCATTAAAGCTCTAGCCTGTTTGTGCAAAGAGAGAATTCAGTCGTGGGTATAGAGATAAATCTCTAAGCTTCTAAATGAACTGACTCTAAATATGGGCAAGACTTCCCATTGGAAGGCACTAGGCTAACGATTTTAAGGATCTGTAGTATGTGCTGTGTCCTTGAGCCTAACATTCTTTGCTCTGGTGACCCTCATACCTTGGAGGTCACAGCTGCAGGAGGCGTTGACTCTCTCTCCATCAAGATGTCGCTGCAGCTTTTCTGAACAGCAGGAATAGGCTAGGTTGTGGAGGTGACATGGGAGAAGGAAGGCTGGAGGAAAGAGAGAGGGAATTATTAAGGGGAGCAAAGATTGATGATGGGGTAGGTCAGATACCAGCCGGGAAGGAATGTGCAGGGAACCCCTGTGGCTTGGCCAGGTTGTTAGAGCGTGGAGTCTCTGGCTCAGCCAGTTTCACATTCTCTGCCTTCCTGGGAAGGTCCTTTACAGAGTGGGCTATGTTTTCTGAGGTCCTGTGGGTTTCCTCAACCCTCCCAGCTTCCTAGGGCCGAGACTGTCTTCTCGTGGTGAATTCTGCCTGTGAACTCCGCCTCGAATGGAAAAGGCCACCTGTGCTGATGCGAGTTGAACGGTTAGGATTAGGGAACTTGAAGTAGCTTCACCTGTTCCACATCATCGTGAGGGTAATGATGAGACTGATGACCTGCCTACAGTGGGCAGTCTCCTTGCATATCTGAAGTTAGACGTGGTGTGTCCCATGTTTTATGTCTGAGTTTTTCAGGTTGATAGTTTTTAACTAGCGCTTTCTTGTTTTGTCAGTGGTGGCTTACTACCTAACTGTTCACTTGCTTTCCTCTTGTGCTTTCTGCAGCGATTTGTAGGAATAGTTGTGGAGATGGATTTTGTTCTCGTCCTAACATGTGTACTTGTTCCAGTGGCCAAATATCACCTACCTGTGGATCAAAATCAAGTATGTTTTTCATATGTGACCTTACTTACTCCATTATCTGTAAGCTTTTGAGTAAAAACTAAATGTCCTTTTAAGGAAGATATAGACCCATGATTATTTTCCTCACTAACTAGGTCGGTATTAATCTTTGGAATAAAAATCTTTGGTGGCTTAATTATTGCTACCCCAACAACTAAGGGATAATGAAGGTAATGATTTTCATTAAGAAAAATGATTTCATTCTGGTCAAAAAGCTATGTGTCTATGCAGTAAAAGGGCCTGCATTCTGTGGAGAAGTAATTCTTAGTGAAGAATAGTTATAACTTACTGAGTTTTTACCATGTTCTAGGTACTAAGTGTTTGACTATATCATTTTACTTAATCCTCATGTGAACACTATGAGATACTATGATTTATACCCCATTGACAGAGAAGGAGGCTGAGGCACACATAAGTTTAACTCACCCAAGGTAACATCTCTTTGAATCCAGGAATATTCATGCCTAAGTCTATAGACTTAAACTCTGGGCTCTGTTTATTGGCTTTGCTTAACCCCTGCAGGATACCCTGTTTTGTGGGTTAACTAAAGCGGAAGGATAGAGGATTGGGGTGACAAGTATTTGCTGTGTACTAACCAGATGCTTTACATATATTAACTTATTTTATGCACATGAACTCCCAGCAGCTCTGTCAGATCACTGCGTCAGTGGACTAAGATTGTATTTTTCATGAGCTAATTAGAAATTGTTGGGCCTTTAAGGTCCGAGATTACTTTTTTTAGACCAGTGTTTAAGGTAACATTATATGACACTGTGGAAGTAGCTATTGTTTATTTAATTGCTCGGTGATTAAATAAATCTTTAAGTCTGCCTCAAACTAGTATGAAGTTGTTACATTTTTAACATTTCCCTCTACAAATTTTTCCCAAGAAAAAGTAGTACGTAATCTGTCTGACTGAGGAATATAAGATTCAAGATTTGTACAACAGAGGTCATTGTCTGATAATGAAACTTCTGATTAACGCTCTAGTTTCACTTTTTTTTTGAAAATAATCTGTCATTTTCCCAGTCTTTTAAAACCTGTTGTTCCGAATTGAGAGAGACTTTCCTGACCACCCTGATCAGCCATTTCTCCCCTACTTTCCTTCACCTGCCTTGTCCGACTGCCTGGGAGGTACCTTGCCGGTAGTGTCATTATCCTATTTTCTTAGTTTTCTCATACGTGCCTTCAGCAAAAAAACAAACAAACAAACAAACAAAAAAACAAAACAAAACAAAACAAAACCCAATCCTGGAGAAATTTTACAATTCAATTCCTTAATTCCTCTACCTCATTTCCTCTAGAGGGCAGCTGAATATTCACTAACCAACCCTCGGTTTGTAGTATATAATTTAACAGGGGATCCATGAATTCACTGGCCTTGAGTAATACTCACTCACTTTTCCATCAGGAACTTTTCTGTCCTTTCCATTCCTCCTGGTGCTCCAGCTCCCAAAAGCATTTAGCGCTAGTAATCGTTCTCTCCTTGCAATGCTCTCTTTTCCCTTCACTTGTGTACTATTACTGGCTCACAACGCTCCTTTTCTTAATTATTATTTTTAGTCTCCTTTCTGTATCTTCTTTTATTGGCCTTCCATTCACAGTTTGGAGTTCCTAAGAGTTCTGTTTTCCCTGGGTGAACTCATTTACATATATGTTTTCAACTACCACCAGTATGTTGCCAATTCATAATGATTATCTCTAGAATAGATCCCTCCACTGACCTTCATATTCACATGTTCCACTTCCTATTGGACATTCCCACTTGAAAGCATAGTAAGCGTCTGAAAGTGTGTGAAACACCGGTTCATTGCTGACCACAGCCTGCTGCTTCCGCAGTTTCCCTTGCCCCTGAAATGGCACTGCCATGCACCCAGTGCTTAAGCAACTCCTCTTTCTCTCACATCAGGTCTTTTAACAAGATCTGTAGGTTCCACTGACTGGAAAAAATATCCATCTTCTTTCCAGCACCATTGATGCTGAATGGGTCAGCTACCCTCCTCTCTCACCTGGACTTTTGCAGTAACCTCCTGTTGGATTCCCTAGCTTCTGCCTTCTTCAAATCCTTTCTCTCAGAGCAGCTAGAGTATCTTTTAATAATACAAACAGCATTGCTTGACTCTCTCATTTAAACCTTTTAAATGACTTCCTGTTGCATTTGGGATATAATGCAAACTGTTCATGGCCAACGAGGTCTTGTAGTATCTGGCTGGATCTGCCTGCTTCTGTAAGATCTTCCCTTCCTAGTCTGCTTCCTTATAATCATGTGAATCTTTCAGCTTTTCAAGCAGTGGGAAAGTCTTCTGATGTGCTGCTTCCTTTTCCTGTGAGGTTCCTCCCTGGTTCTTCTCATGCCTTGCTCATTTTCATTCTTCAGAACTCAGCTTAAATGTCATGTCGCATCAGAGTGGTCTTGTCTGGCTCCTGTATCCAGATTCCTCCTTGGCTCCAGGCTGCCCTCCTTCACAATACAGTGTCCCTCAGAGAACTTACCACAATCTATAATGACACTGTGGTATTTGTTTGCTTGTGTCTTTTCTGCCTCCCTGTGGGAATGTAGCTCCATGACAGTGGATACCAAGTCCGTCATGACAGCAGGACACTGAATTCATGAGGCAGGCGCTCAGCCACTGCCTTCTGAATGGACACACGAGTGCCCCCTGCGTCCCGGAACATGCATTTCTAGTCCTCTTGTCTCTAGATCCTTTAACACTGAAAGTGTAATGTATTTTAAATACATACTAAATAACATATGTTGTGACAAATATGGTCATGTTGCACTTACATTTACAAATACAGTTACAAATAAATAAAGGTATGCTTGGGTCATAACTTCTGTAGACTAGAATGTCATTAATTGAATACTTAGTATCATTTTGTAACTCTCACAGATACTGTAATTTTGGTGATTGATAGTTTTATGTTTTTTGTTGTTCTTTGCAGTTCAGCAGTGCAGCGTTAGGTGCATGAATGGTGGGACCTGTGCAGATGACCATTGCCAGTGCCAGAAGGGATATATTGGAACTTACTGTGGACAACGTAAGGCACATTGGGATAGACTTGATTTATTAGAAATAATTTGCTTTAGAGGGCATTTCATATGGAATCATCACTTAAGGTCTTGTAAAGCCTATGAGCGTTTAAAAAATAATTTTATGTTGGAAAGATGCACCTTATAAGTAAATATCTAATTTTTCTTAGCTCTTTAAAAATTTTTGTTCTAGAATACTGATGTTGTGGAGCACTGCTAGTGCTTTATCAAGTGAGACACATAAGCACAAGTAAATACTGACTTGCTCTTCCTTTAGCTCCGTAAAATACCTCCAAAAAAAAAAAAAGAAAAGTCTTACGAGGATCTCTCTCTTTTTAGGATATCCCAAATTTAACCCTAGGAGAGCCAGTTTTATAAATTGTCCTTTTCTCAAATATGTTTAATTATTTAACACCACAGTGCAGAGCTATGAAATGAGCTTTTAAAAAATCATAAGTCACTGTGAAAGAGGGAGCTCTGACCCAGCACTGGTCTCATCTTCACTCACTGGGGAATATCCTGTACTAATCCAGGACCGACCTTTTAGCAAGGATGTAAGGATTGTGGCTCGTCCCTGGGGAATACTCTAGGTTAGCATTTCCCAAATTGTGGAACTCTTAGAGGATTCCTCATATTTTTAAGTATGCATGAGTAGAAGGACATGATGCTAAAGAAAGTTGAAACGTAAATGGTAACAAAGTCCCTTTTCACCCCGTTTGCATTTTATCAGATGCAGAGTCTAGGTTTGCTCCTAAACTTCAAGGCCTCCCTAAGTATTGTCCAACCATTTTAACATAGAAGGATCAAGTCTTAGGTGTGTGAGAGTAGCTTGTTTTAAACTGACTGTTTTATTTTTGTTGGTTTAAAAAACTTTTAAAAATTATTATAGACTATATACAAAATTTACCCTTTTAATTATCTTTAAGTGTATGTTCAGTGGCATTCACATTATTGTGCAACCACCACCCCCATCCCACATACAGAACTTTTTTTGTGTTGTAAAGCTGAAACTCTGTACCCATTAAACGCCAACTCCCCTCTTCTCCCTCACCCCAGCTCTTGGCAGCCACCATTCTACTTTCTGTCTCCATGAATTCGACAACTCTAGGTACTTCATATAAATGGAATCACATTGTATTTGTCCTTTTGTGACTGGCTTCTTTCACTAAGCATAATGTGTTCGTGGTTCACCCATGTTGTAACATGTGTCAGGATTTCCTTCCTTCTTAAGGCTGAATAATATTCCATTTTGTGTATATATCCTATTTTGCTTTTGTCTGTTCATCCGTTGATGGATACTTGAGGTGCTTCCACCTTTTGGTTATTGTGAATAATACTGCTGTGAACATGGGTGGACAAGTATTCACTCAAGTCCTGTTGGATATATACCCACAAGTGGAATTGCTGGATCATTTGGTACAATTCTATCTTACATTTTTTGAAGAACTTACATTGCTGTTCCCTATAGTGGCTGCCCCATCTTACATTTTACTGCTGGTGGGAGCCAGCAGTGCACAAGGGTTCTTTCTGATTACTCCACGTACTCACCAACGCCTGTTATTTCTTTCTTTTTTTTTTTTTTAATGATAACCATCTTAATGGATGTAAAGTGGTATCTCCTTGTGACTGTTGAAGTAATTTTTTTAAGATTGCCCTCTAGTTAGGATAATTGTAGTTTTCCATTTATAAGTGCCATAAAGTTTTCTTTTAAAATAATTTAAAATAAATAGGTAAGTTGATTTGAAGAAAAATATTCTGTTACGGTCAGGAGTTGGCTAAATTTTTCTGTAAAGGCCAGATAGTAAATATTTTAGACTTTGTGATTTGTATCAGTGCTCAACTCTGCCATGTGATAAGTGTTTGGATTAAGCTTGTATTAGACATAGAAGCTATGAAAAGAAGTCTGTACTAATGGAATGGTTGTGATGGATGAGAAAAAGAAAAAGCAGTGGTCCATAGTGACAACTAGAAGATTTGGGTTGAGCTCCAGGCTGAATGGTGATGCCATTTCCTGATATGGGAAAGACTGAGCAGAAGTGGGTTGGAATGGGGTCAGGTGGGACTAGGAACAGGGGATGTCAAGAGTTCTGTTTTGAATTTGTTAGATGAAGAAGTCTGTTAGGTTTCCTAGTGGACAGATCTTTGAACTCAGCTCTTAGGATAGAGGTCAGATAGAGGGATATGCATTTGGCAACATGTAGATTGAATTTTTATATGGTTAATATTTTAATCATAGGCCTGGATAATGATCCCTAGGAAGTTGGTGTAGGTAGAGGAGAGAAGTGGGCTGAGGCCAGAGCCCCGTGCAGCCCAGCATTCTGAGGTGGAGAAGAGGAAAGAGGAGCCAGCAAAGAACTGAAGAGTAGACAATGAGACAGGAGGAAAACTGGGAGAACGTGGTAATCTGGAAGAGGAAGGAAGAAGGTAGCGCCAACAGTAGAGATTTATATTGTCCTGGGTCAAAACAGTTGGCTTTTGTTTCTGTCCTCTTTTTAACATTTTAACCTAATTTAGCATTTGTTTTTATCTGATACGTTTGTGTAGACTAACTACAGATTTGACTTATGTTCAAGTGTTTGTACTTATGTGTATGATATAGGAGTCTGTCTAATAAAAACCTACACTTTTGTTATCTAGCACAGAGTAGGTGCTCAGTGAGTACTTATTAAATAAAAATATTCCAGTTTCTGCAGTCATGGTCAGTGTTCTGTTTCACAGGCTGGCCACCTTGAAACAGAGTTTGCTTCTCCTTTCTCCTTAGGTCATAGTAAGCACTTAAGAAACTAGCTCATATTTCCATCCATAGTTTTTTCTCCCCTGCCTTTGTCCCATACTAGGTGGAAGCATTTTTTACCCCCTCCCTGGGTGGTCAGTGTTCTTCCACGGTGGAAATTTAGGCATATACAAATTTCTTTCCAACTGCAGTTGAAAGATAAATTTCTGTTTCCGTTATGTTTTGTTACCAAAAATAATTACTTTATAAAATTAACTTCGATCATAACTCATTCAAAAGAAGGAAAATTACCTCTTTTTTTCTTCCTTTTGATCCACTTTTATCTGGATTGCCTGCTTCTCTTCTTTGGCTGTTGCTCTTCAGTGTAAACTTCGGATATTGTAGAGCGAGTCTTGTTTTCCATACGAATACTCTACAGCATAAAAAAGAAGAGGAATTAAGCTTTATAGAACACCTTTAATGTGTAGCCACTGTGCACGCTGTTTTTTACATCATTTTATATAGTCCTCAAACTCCTATGAAGTAGGGCTGTTAAGTCTACTTCACAGGCAGGGAACCTGAGATTCAGAAAGATGATGTGACTGAGATGTGCTGGGGGCGGCAGAACGCCTGTTCTGTACCCTGCATTGTTCTGCTTCCCAAAAAGGTGGGAAAAATGCTGTGAGATTTTGATACAGTGCAGGATTGTTTGAGAATCTGCAGTACATCAAATACTACAATAGGTGCTCGGGATACAAGACAAACTCTCTGGTCCCTCTCCCAGAAGAGCTCATTCTCACGTGAGGGCAGGAATAGAAGCAGACGTTGGGATCAGCGGGTCTCCTCCTGCTTGTTCACAGGAACCTTTAATACTTCTTTAAATTATTGAAGATCCCGAAGGTCTTTTGTTTAAATGGGTTATATCTGCTGGTATTTACTGTATTAAAAATTAAAATTGGGAAATTAAAAAAATTATTTCACTTGAAATAATGAAGACCCATCTTACATATTAATATAATCTTTTATGAATAATAATAATGTTTTCTAAACCAAAAAAATCTAGTGAGGAGGGGCATGGTTAGTCTAAGCTGTCTAGGTTAGCCTAGATTTCATCTGTACGGGCAAGCTCTTTCCAGGAGATGCTCAAGGCTTATCTAGCTCTCTTCTGTCTGGCATTTGGAAGCTCTGTTTTGGAAAATGCTGAGAGAACCCCTCCCTTCACCTCCCCAGGGACAGATCCTGAGTGTCAATCATGAATGCTTTCCCCACTCATGTCTTAAAGGCTAGCCTAAGTGTAATGAGAGAATATATCTGAGAAAGTGACTTTCATTTACATTTCTTACAGCTTGAGAGTATTTAAAGAAAATTTTTCTTGTTTTAATTAATTATATTAGATGAGTGTTACCCATTTGCAGTGTATCTTTAGCAATCAGAACGTTCCAATCCTGACAGTCGTTTCTGTGGAATTACACCCTACTGAGAGTTCTCTGACAGTTTTCTGTTTCTTCCACATTGCTGCCCACCTCCATCTTTCTCACGCTTCTCATGACCTCTATTCCTTCTCTTTTATCCTGTGTATTTCTCCTTCTAACTTACTGCCCAGCTCTTATTTGAAGGCAGTGGCAGGGATGAATTGGAAGTTCTATATAGAACTCAGCTTGGGACAAGTGAAGAAGCAGAAAGATGTAGTTCTTAGGGAGATGTACTTATGCAAATGTATAAGAAATCCTGCACTGGAGCAAAGCCTGACATAGACCAAGAATTTTAAGGCTACTGGTACACTGATGCTTTAAGATGAAGATGTTTCAAAGTATGCTTTTTGGTCTTGCTACCGTGAGCAGAACAGAGACCATTCTGTGTATTCTGGATGATGATAGGTAATCCAGTTGCATGTCCCTGGTAAGAAAATAGCAACTCTATTGCATCTTTACTCATCAGTGTATATTGAGCTTCCCACATATTGGAAGTGCACATAAATGCGACAGACGGTTCTGTTCAACAGGTGGGTGGGACACACGCTTTTCATGTCGTATTTTCTCTTGGAGTAGATGTGATTCTTGAATTCAGCTGTCCTCAGTATTTTTCACAGGAATACTTGTCAAGTAATCTGCAAAGTGACTTCTGAGGAGACTTTCTTATCGTGGGTCCTGGCTGTGAGCTGGGTGCCACCAAATGGAGGGCGGTGGGGACAGGGGTGCTGCTCAGGTTCCTTTCTGACTCTCTGACCCCCTCTGGGTCACCTGAGCTCCACATCCCGGTCTCCCTGGGGTCATCATTATTTAAAAGTTTTGCACTGTGAGCTAATTTTGTATGAAAGAACTTAACTGTGTTGAGACAGTGAGGTTTCCCCCTTTCTTTCCGTCTATAACCTGCATGTACTCTTGACACATTAGATACTTCTCTTGGTATTTTCTTGATGAATCAATAGTATTTTCCCCCATTTTTCATGTCGGTTTTGCCTTTTCCTTATTTCTTCCACCTTCTTTTTTTCTTTTGCCTTCCTTTTCTTTGATTTTTGCTTCTTTATTGCTGTATCTTCTTCATTTTTTCATGTCACATTTTGCCTTCTCTGCTCTCTGGAGTCTGCATCCTTTTTCATACACTTCCCCATATCTTAATCACCTCCTTACCTAAGAAATTAGATTATAGAGTTAATAGACCTGGATTCTATAGAGGATTCTAACTATATAAGCATTAGATCCAGACAATCCTTGTGATTCTGATTTTTAAAAAATCTTTTATCTGCTTAACCATGTGATTTACATGAACTGTGTGGGTTTTGATCTCAATATACACTTAAATATGTTCACTTAAATGCATAATGTGATCCGTAACTTGTGTTTTAGAGGTAAGAGCCATTACTGGCTATGTTTTCACACCACTGTGTGGTCCTTGGACGTTTACTGTGTCATGAGTGTCTTGCTGTGTTTGTGTGCAGCCGTCTGTGAAAACGGGTGTCAGAATGGTGGACGGTGTATCGGACCCAACCGCTGTGCTTGTGTCTATGGATTCACTGGCCCACAGTGTGAAAGAGGTAAGAAGGGAAAAGAAGTACGAGAATCTCCCTTTGGAGAAGTCTATTTTATTGTAAAAATGTGTAATTTTTTTATTACTCAACAAAAATTCTTCTGAATAGTATTTCATTCTTCTTTGATTATGTCTATAACTTGGATGGTTAGCTTTTGAGATAGAGCTAATAGCAGCTGAAGTGTTGCAGTTTTTTTCCACCAGAATGACCTCAGTTCAGGAGGCCAACTCTGGGGCTATGGCTCTGGAGTAATTTTGAGTGAGTGACTGATGGCAAATTCTAATAATGTGCTTAATTCAAATTGTAAATCAATGCTTGGAAGTACTGCCTCTGTTAAAAAAAATGTCAGGATATTCTTGGCTGCAAAACAAAGAAAAATCTGAAATTAATTGCCCTAACCGATAAAGAAAGACATTCCGTTGCATAACAAAAGGCCTAAGGTAAGAAGGCTTCAGGTAGAAAATGATCAAGGCTTTCATTCTGTTGTTCTGCTTCTCTTGGTCCTGCCCTCCTTTGTATGTCAGTTTTGCCCTACCCTGGGGTTCTTTTCGGCTGTGAAGTGTTTGCCAGCAGTAACTAAAGCAGTATGCTTTCTTGTTCACATCTACAGACAGAAAACCTTTCCTCTAACCATGAGCCAGTAATAGCCTTTAAAGATACTCCATATGCTGATTGGCTTAAGCTTTGAGTTTTTGAACCTGTCCGTGGTAAGAGGAATGGTATTAATGTGTTCCATGTAGATTTATCAGCACCCGTCTTTGAAGCAGAAGATGCTGTAAGTATCCCCAAAGTCTCATGGAAGGTAGAGTTCAGTATCAACCCAGTAAAGCTGTGGGGGGCAGAAGAAAAGGGGCGGGGGGAATGGATGCTGGGTAGACATTCAGCATTGTCCACTTTATCCATGTAAATGGTTGGTCAAGTCAATATGAAATCAATTTACCATAATTTGAATAGCAGTTAAACTCATGACCTGTAGACTGCTGAAAATCCCCAGTGTTGATGCAATAAGTGAACTGTTAATGTCCTGATAGCAAGTGGGTATATCAAAGAAGGTACTAAGCCTTATAAAATGTGATAAATAACTATTTAACAGTGAACCATAAGAGTAAAACAAGCTTAAACTAAAAGCAGTATTATATAATCATTCGTACATACATATATACTCAAGTTATTTTCTTAATTACATAGATACTCAAGTTTTCCAGGGCTTGCCATAGCATCTAAAGCTGTATAGTGCTTTCTTTGTTGCAAAAGTTTGAGTACGTGAAGCTGTGTCATTGAAATATTACGGATAAGTTGTGGTGATGGTTTATATATGTATAGAGGCTTTGAACTGCAAAGAAACCTTATGTTTTAAAAATTGTATTCATTACACTGACAAAAACTTAATCCTGCTATTCTGGTTAAATCTTGAGAAGAAACTGAGAAATTAGAATTATATGGTAAAGTTTGAAAAGTAAGATGTATGCAGCCTTTTAACATATGCTTGTATGTATATGTACATTAAGATATTTATATTATTCCTAAGGTAATTGAGATTTTTTGGGTCCGAAGTACATTCCACAAATGACAGAGTTTATACTTGCACTTAGGACAAATTTAAATGCCTTCACCAGATGCTTTTATTTCAGGAAGAAAAATTAATTATGAAATGTTAGCATAAAATGATAAGTTGTTGAGAATGGAATAAAACAAATTTCTTAGATGATGTTAAGTTTATTTAAACACCATAGAATGGAAAATAGTTAAATTACAATTCTCAAGCATAGTTATAATTGGTGGAGATGATGTTCATTTTTCTGGAGGTCATGTAAACTTTGCAGCATTTTCATCCTGAAGCAGACTTCAAGTTCAATTCCTAATTGGCAAAAGAACTGTGTAGTTTGGACTCTGAGGCTTCCAGGCATTACATCATTATTCTGCAACAGTTATTCATTCATTAGATTTGCTGGTCCTTACTAAATTTATGAGAATCCAGTAAAGGCTTACATATATTTTACATGTACAGTAGCATATTTTCAGAAAAATTAAAAAATTAATTAGTTAACTAATCGGCCTGAATGATTTTCTTAAAAACATGGGCTTGTTTCTTAAAAATCTTTTTCAGTACTAACCTTCAGATGAAAGTTCTAAAACTTCATTTCTTCCAAAGAAGGAGTTAGTAATTTCCACTCTTAGACTGCAAACGTGAACTTTAACGCTTTTTAAAGATTTATCTTCAGTTGAATTTTAAATGTATAGTAGCTAATCCCACTAAAAGTGGAGTTCCTAGTTTTTCTCGAGAAACATATTCCACATTGCTATAAAAGGAATTAACTTACTTACGTTGAGGTTAGTGAATAGGCTGATGGCCCCAGTTAACATTTAAGGTTTATACTGTCTTTTTCAATTACTAAGTTTCAAAATATATGTTCTTTGTTCTTCCTCCCCTAAAAAGACTTTTGTAAAATTAGGGATATTTTTCCTTCTTAATGTGGAACACATACAACTTCCCTTCAAACTGGGCTCTTGAGATCAGCTGTATGATAAACGTGGCTGCTTTTCCAGTTATCTGGGCTGCTGGCAGACTGGTTTCCGGGCTGGAGAGAGACTGAGTGGTCACTAATGGCTGGCATGGTCGTGGTATTTAACTTGAGCCTTAGTGCTAGTTAAGCTGAACCTTGTCGGAGTTCTCTTCTCATTCTTGCTGATATGTACAATGACCTTTTCTACTCTGCATAAAAAAAGAGTTCTTGTGGCCGCATGCTGATGGTAAAATGCAGACAGCTTAGCTGTGTCCAAGGCACATGAAGATACTCAATTCTTTTGCTTGTCTCTCCAAACAGATGGCATTTGAAAAAAGATAGATATTATACTTAATGTATACCTGAGAGAACATAGAAATGCAATCAGCATTACAGATCAAGACTTGGTGTTTTCTTTTTCCCTGACAATTATTATTTATCAGTAGAAACTTGGAGGGGGCAGGCAGGCAAGAAATGAATTTACCTGAGAGTTTTCTTTACTAAATGCAGTTATTAGTTAATTATAAATGTGGCCTGTCCAAAGACCCTGTTTCAACTTCTTTAACTGAAATGATTGTTGAAATGGTTCTTTGTAATTGATTTTTTCTTGAAGCCTATATAAGGACCATCTGTTAGAAATATATCCTAGACTCTTTTAAATTATGCATACATTTACTACTACATGTTGTTTTTTTATCGTATAAACATGACTTCCTTTTTAAAAAGTGTGTAAACCTGGTGAAATTTCAAATATCCTTATACTTCGTCACATTTCCTTTAAAATGTATTATCTTTCTGTAAATGGTACCTTAAAAAGGAGAATTGGAGATTTGCTTTCTAATCTGTTGACATTTTAAAGAAAAATTTCTTTTGTTAATCTGAATCTGCATCGGGAAAAAAGTGAGATCAAGTAGCAAACGTTAAAGTTTATAAAATCTAAACGTTCAAGCCTTTATGTAAAATGAGAAATGGGTGGATTTCCCTTCAGGGTAACTTTCATAAAATCATCCAGTCAGTGCATGAACTCAGTGTCTAAAAGTGTGTCAAGAAGGAGTCACTCAGCTGCCTCTTGAATACTTCCTGTCACAGGGCTCTCACTCACTCACCCCATCGTTAGACAGTGCTTCATTGTCAGGGTCCCGATTGTGCAAACTCTGCATTATTATGCTCCTGCCTCAGGAGGCATGTTAACAGGTGTACGGCGTATCTCTTGCTGTCTAATTCAGCGGGAACATGATGATGGTGACTTCTCTAAAAGGTGTAAATTGTAATTTACCACTCAGTTTTCTGTGATGGCACCTTTGAAATCTAATTATAAGTTCTTGAATTATTCTGTACATTTTTGTTCATCTACTCACATTTCAGTCGGTAAAGTGACAGGTATAGACCTCCTCAGACCTTTTCCAAACACTCTGAGACAAGAGTGGAAACAGGCAAATTAGGATTTTTCTGGAATTCTGGGAATTATGTAGACCAGACCCAGGTTTATTCAGAAATAATTGATACACTTATTAATCAATGTTAATTCTTTGGTCTTGGGATTTTTTATAAAGTATTCAGGGTCAGCCTACGAACATAGCAAATTAATAGTGTGACCAGGAATACAGGGTAATGTGGTGTGAGAACAAGCTGGAATTCTGCAGGATTCTGAACGTAGTGGATTTGACACTTCCAAGAAATGTATAGGCAGTAATTTATTGAAAAAATTCCTCCCATTGTAATGTTGTTATCTAAAAGTAACACGTGTTTATTATAAGATAATTAGAAAAATCAGACAAGGGAAAACAAGAAAGTGCAATTATTCATGGTTTCTCTCCAGTCAGAATTAATTACTTTTAACATTTGGATTAGACTTTGAGTCCTTCATTCTGCAACACATGCAATGCTTACAAAGAGTGGGATCTTTCCATTCTTACTGGAATCTACTGTAAGGATATTTCACGATCTGTAACATGAGACGTACTTACATGCTGCTTTTCCTTTTGGGTTATGAGCTACGTTAAATTATATTATGGATTGTAATAGTTCCACTGCATGTTGTAGTAATGAGGTGGGCCTCTTCATTCTGTACAAGCGTATGATGTTTTTAAGGTTATTTCCTCTGTCTCACAGATGAGGAAATTTTGCTCAAGTCAAGCTTATGAGGGTATTAGGACGGAGGAGGAGCTCAAACAATCTGATTCCAGACCATAAACGCAATTACAGTGAAGTTACTGTCTGCCATAATTATATTTCTTATTAGTTGACATTTAACATTTAAGGTCATTTCCAGGTTTTCTTTTCATTTTGTTAGTTTGTTTGTATTTTAGCAAAGCTGTGTTTAAAATCTATATAGATAAATTTATATCTTTGATTTTATTCTTAGGGTATATCCTAGAAATGTAACTGTTGAGTCATTGAATATGTGAACATTTAAACCTTTTTGTATGTTCTGTTCATTTCCCTCTAAAAGGCTTTTTATCATTTATCCCGTGGTATTGTGTTTTAAAAGTCTTCCTTATTCCCGTATCTCACAAATATCTATGGTTTTTTCCTAGTGCTATTGGAATTTTATTTTATTTTATTTTTTATTTTATTTTTTAACCACAAGTTAGAGTATATAGGAGGGTAACTAAAATAAATTTATTTATAAATATTTGCTTATTTGTCACATATCTGCTGAGGTTTTTTTAAGGATGAGGCTAAGTACTTGGAGCTCAAGTTACAAATACAAACAATGAATACTCCCTATTAATAAGAAGCGAACTACCTATTTAAAGACCAGAGCTAGCCCTCTACTTAAATACTAAAGTAAAATAAGGCACAGTAAATACTGTGATGGGAGTAGGAGCAAAATTAGGTGAGCGCTCAGACGTGCTTCCTGATGAAGGGAGAGTTACAGACGTCCCGGCAGTTAATCCAAATGAAAAAAGCAACTCATTAGAATGGGAAAACCCGTATTGGACTAATTCCTGTATTGATATTGTAAGATGTAGCATGATGGAATCTTATGCTGAACGATGTTATTTAAACTACAAAATTAATTGGAGTTAGCACCGTCACTGAACTGACGTTGTTTTATAGAAAGATGTCTCCCTTTGTCCTGCACTCAGAAGATTTAGTGAGAATGAATTATAAGGAACAGAGAGGGCACATCACCAACCGCAGCTGTCAGACTCACGCGCCCGCACGAGCACGCGCGCACACACACACAGACAGTTCTGCACTCCTGACGCCGTTAAGAACATTTTATAACCTTCCACAGTCTGAGCTAAACTTAGCCTTAAATGGGCATCCGAGAAATACCAGAAGATCTGTGGGAACTTTAATTTTTTGGCAGTAGCTCAGAAGACATCCTTATCTTAAATGCCATTAAGCACACAAGAGCAGGAAAATGAGAGGGAAAAAGCAGGCAGTGGAAAGTGGAAGGAAAAAGAATGAAGAATGATAGAAAAGGGAGAGATAAAACTAAAACTCAGAGTGGAGAGGCTGGGCTGTATGAAGGACGGCTCTAAGTTTGGGAGAAGATTGGTTCATTGATTGATCTGATCTGGGAGAGGCCCGGCGCTCCGCTTCTCACTCCTGCATTTAAGCCTCTGCTCTTTAGATCTGTGCAGTGAGATCGAGTGAGTTGGCAGCCTGTTAGACCCTGATGCTTTATTTATAAAACTCCTTTGAACTAAAGCAAGGAGTATTTTAATTTATTCCAGCTCTAAGTGCCCTTATTTACATATTTCTTTGGTTTTGGTTTATCTACTTAGAGGCAGGGAAACATGCAATACAAAATTAAAATATTCAAATATTTTATATTTGTGTAACTCCATAAATGTTTTCCTTTTGAAACATCAGGTCCAAAGACATTAAAAGTTTAACTGGTATGGAAACTGGGTGAAGCTCCCCCCCACACACATAAATTAAATATCATGAAATGTTACATGATTTAGCCAAAAGCAATAAATAATCAAATGTGCCTGTGTGGGGAGAGAGGGTTTATGTAATATCATTGTATATTTCAAAGATCTTAAATACTAAAAATTTCAAAATAATATGTCTCCAGGGGTTTCAAATAAAGGATCATGGACATGCAGTTACCCCGGGAAGATTAAAAGCGATACTGTGTTAAGCTCCTGACACTTAATAGGCAGAGTGCCCGGGATATGACAGACATCTACTGAGTGATATTTGTTGTATTTTAGGAACACAGGGAATAGCCAGAATCAAAACTTAAGTTAATTAAACTTATTAAGACCTGTATGACCTTGGAAATGTGATTGCCCTCTCTGATCTCTGTTCTGTATGTACAGCAGGTGTCTACTGTGTCAATCTTGAATTATTTTTGACACTTAATACGATACCTAGCTCTCAGTAAAGTGATAATTATTGATGTGAATCTCTTTTAACTGAACTCCCCAGTTATCAAAAAGATAGATATGGTGGCTAGCTATTGACGATGGAATATTCAAAAGTGGAATTTCAAATAAGGAATAAAAAGATTCTGTCAACTATTTAAGTCATAAAATTAAGTTTAATGCTGTTTTTATTGAGAATGTAAGGATTCAGAATAAATAGCATATTTTAGAATGGATCACATTTGTGGTGTGAGAATTAAATGAAAAATAAAGTGCCTAGCCAGTGTCTGGCACAGAGTAAGGGCTAAATAAATAATAAGCCATAATTGTGAAAAGACCAGATATGAAATGCTCTCTTAGACAAAATTATCTACATAAGGTCTTGTTCCAAGCATTTCACAGTGTAACTAATAAATATGTGGAGTTTATCTCACTCAGGTGCTTGCATATTGCCAAGTCTAGTAGGAATTGCTCAGAGGGTCTTCGTACAGTCCAGAGAATAGTTTCTCTGTGAAACTTTCCTTGACCACCACCTGCCTCCTTGCCTTACCTTACTTTTCATGCAAAAATCAGGCTGCTTACTTTCTCAGCTGTGAGCCTTTTAAGAGCAGAGATTTTTATCTTAAAATGCCTTTATGTTCCTGCTGCTCCATGCAGTGCAATATATAAAAGGCAGGCTGTATATTCATACATACACATATATATATACAGCAATTCCAAGTAGAAGAAATAGGGTTTTTAAAAGTGCGGACATAGTGAAGGTCCTTCGTTGTTTGTGGATGCTTATTCACAGTGAAAGGAAAGAGTAGAAGATGAGGCTGGAAAAATAGGCTTGGATCTTAATACACAAAGTCTGAAATGCCAAAGTCACAAAGTTGCCCTCTATTCAGGAAGGACTTCTAAACTTGAAAGGAGTTCTCTACAAAGGTTAATTTGGAGTGGAGAGTGGAGAGGCTGAAGGCAGAGACACCATTCAGAACAACTCACTACATGTCAGGTAGATAATAGCAATGAATCTATTACGTTTGCATAATTTTTTTCAGTCAGAGTATAATTTATCTATGCATAAGTTAGAGTAGTATCAGTAGTAACTGAAATGGAAAATTATGTAATATTGGGGATTATGATAAGTGTTTTAGAGGAATTAATACTTAACAACAACCCAAAGGTACCATTTTTTTAATGTAATACTGCAAATGAGAAAACTGAGACACAATCAGATAAAGCAGTTTGCTCAAATTCACTCACCTAATAAATGGAGAAAGTAGCATTTGAACACAGTGGTATTATAACCTCAGAACTCACTTATCCACAACTCTATTTTGAGTGAAACACAAAATTGCAAAAGTATTACATTTCTTCTCTTTAGAAATACATTGTGCATTGTTCAGCATAAGAATGATAACCAGGTACATTCCAATTGAATGAAAGAGATGGCCTGCTATGTTTATATTCTTTTGTTATCTGGCCTAGGGTAATCTTTCTGGTATATGAATTTCTGATTATACCCCTAAATGTATATACCCAGAGTTTCTTTATGTATATGATCTTCTAAAATATTAATTCAGAACTCATAATGCTGAAAACAAATCTAAGACTTCTGTTTCCAGCCAAGAGGGACTAACAAGAACCAGATTAAACTTCCTGCCTAAGAAGAACTGAAAAACAGAATAAAATAAGTGAAACAGTGGTCTTCAAGATATTGGACATCAAGTAACAAGAGAAAGTAATCCTTGAAAGAAGTACTCTGCTAGATTTTCCAAGCTTCCTGCTTGAGACAGTTTTTCCAGGCTCTACTGTAGGCAAAGAGAACCCAGGCATAGCCTGACAGGATCTTTAAATTGAGAAAATTGAGGTGAGATTCTGGGGAGGCCAAGATGGCTAGAGTTCTCAGGACAGAATACTGGAGAGGACAGAGCTGTATGCAGGAAACTCTAGAGATCTACAGAGGTCTTCTCTCAGCTTTCCAGCAGAATACTGATCAGCACATGCATGTGAGGAATCTACCAGAGTCTAGAGAAGGAGTCACTTAAAAAGATTAGAAGGTACAGCACTCAGAGTACACACAAGTCCAGAAATACTACCTTCCCCTCAAACCAGAACGGAGACCCACACAATCTGTGGGACAGTGGTCAGAGCACTCAGAAGTGCCCTGCTTCAGTGGTGGGGAATAACCAGCCATAGACTAAATGCTGCTCTGGTCCTTATGAATAAATCTTGAAAGCAACATCCAGAAGGATCCAAGAAAAAAATTCAACAATATTAAAATAATACAAAAGTACTAAACACTCAATAAAATAAAACCCACAATATAGGGCATCAAATGAAATATTATTGATCAAAAATTTCCTACAAGTAAGTAGGAGAGTACGGTTACAGTGAGAAATATTAGTAAATCAAAATTCACTCAGAACCTATACAAGATGTTACAATTAGCAGACTAGAAGATTAAAAGTTATTATAAGAGTATTACATATACCCATAAAGCTAGAGGAAAGAGTCAAAATGTTAAGTAGGATATGGAATCCAAATTTAACTTTTTGAGATGAAAACTGCAATGTCCCTACGTGAGGATTATTCTGGATGGGATTAATGGCTGGATAGATATTGTAGATGAAAAGATTATAGTGAACTTGAAGCCATAACAGTAGAAATTAGTCAAAGTAAAATATAGAGAAAAAAGGCTAAAAATTACAAGAAAGCATCCGTGAGCTTTGTGACAACTTCTGGTGAATTGCGTACCTGTAATTGGAATTATCAAGGGAACAGAAGGAAAAATATATTTGAAGAAATAATGGTCATAAATTTTACAAATTTGATGAATGCTATAAGCTGACAGAATGAAGAAGATAAAAGAACCCTAAACAAAAGAAACTGGAAGAAATTATATCAAGGGACATCATAATCAAATTGCTCCAAACTAGGCACACAGAGGAAATCTTAAAAGCACCCAGAGGGGAAAAAAAGACATGTTTTATACAGAAGAAAAAAAGATAAAGATGACAACAAATTTCTTGTTACAAGCAGTGCAAGCGAAAAGACAATGGAACAGCCTATTTAAAGTACTAAAATAAAAATTAAAAACCCACCTAGAATTCAATATCCAGGAAAATGTCTTTCAGAAACAAAGGCAAATTAAAGCCTTTTCAAGCATATAAAAGATGAAAAAATTCGTTACCAGCACATCTGCTCTGCAAGAAGTGTCGCGGGCAGCCCCTCAGGCAGAAGAAAAGCGATGCCAGATGCAAATGTAGATCCACACAGGGGATGAAGAGCATCAGAAAGGTAACTGTGGGTAAATATTTAAGTTTTTCTCTTAGTTTTTAAATCTCTTTAAGAAGCAATCGGCTGCTGAAACGAAAAACAGTTACAGTGTTCTGTGGAGTTTATAGCAGATGTGGTAGTAGAATATATTAAAACAATGAAGCGAAGGCTGGGAGAGTCATATACTGTTAAGTAGTGTAATATGGCTTGAAGATAGACTTTTATAAGTTAAAGGTGTGTGCTCTAAATCCTCAAGCAGACTACTAAAAGTATAGTTATAGCTAAGAAGCCAACAAAAGATGGTAAAATGGAATAATAAAAAATAAAAGAAGGCAGTAAAAGAGGATTAAGAAGACAAATAATAAATGGACAATTGGAAAACAATAGAGAATGATAAGAATTCAATGTAGCCGTATCAATAATTATTTGAATATAAATAGTCTCAATACTCCAATTAAAAGGCAGAGATTCTTAGGATAAAAAAGCAATTTCCAGTTACATGCTGCCTATTCGAAACCTATTTTAAATAAAAGATACTGATAGAAAGAGTAGGAAACATGAAAGAGTAGGAAAAGAAATACCTGGCTAATACTAATCAAAAGAAAGCTGAAGTGGCTAAATTAATACCAGACAAAGAAGACTTCAGAGCCAAGACGAGTATCAAGCATAGAGAACGTCATTTCAGAATAAGTCAGTTAATCAAGAGGATATATCAATTCTAAACATTCACATACCTCATAACATAGCTTCAAAATACATGAAGTATAAACTGATAGACCTGCAAGGAAGACTTGACGAGTCCACAGTTATAGTTGAAAATTTCAGTACCCCTTTCTCAATAATTGATAAGTAGATAGAAAATCAGTAAGGGCATAGAAGACTCAAACAATACTGTCTATGGGCTTGACCTGTTTGACGTTTATAGGATGCTCTACCATACAGCAGCAGAAAATACACATTGTTCTGAAGTGCACGTGGAACATAAACCAAGTTTCAGTAAGTTTAAAAGGATTCAAGTTATGCAAAGAGTCTTCTCCAAAGTCTGCAATGGAATTAAATCAGAAAGCAACAACAGAAAGATCTCTGAAAAATATTCAAACGTTTAGAAACTGTGTGACTCATTTCTGATATCCATGGTTCAAATAAGATATCAAGAAGGAAGTAAGAAAGCATTTTGAACTGAATGAAAGTGAAAACACAGTATATCAAAATTTGTAGGATGCCACAAATATCTACACATAAGTAGAGAGAAAGTTATAGCTAAAGTTCTTTATTAAAAGAAGAGAAGTCTCAAATTAGTGACCTCAGCTTCTTCTCTAAAGAACTGGAAGAAAAAGAACAAATTAAACCAACGATAAGCAGGAGAAAAGAAATAATGAAGTTCAGAGTAGAAATAAATGACGTAGGAAACAGAAAAAGTGGAAAAATCATTGAAACCCAAAGTCGGTTCTTGAAAAGATCAGTAGAATTGATAAACCTCTATCCACACTGTTAAGGAAAAAGCAAAGACATAATTGATCAATACCAAGAATAGGAGAAGTAACATCACTACAGATTTTATGGATAATAAGTGAATAATGAGGGAATACCATGAACAACTTTAAGCTAATAAAAATGAAGTAGACAATTTCTTGAAAGATGTAAATCAGCAAAGTTCACTCAAAAAGAAATAAGTAACATGGATTGCCCTATATCAATTAAAGAAATTGTACGTGTAGTTAAAAACCTTCTTACAAAGAAAAATCCTTAGATAACTTCATTGGTAAATGCTACCAAACATTTAGAAAAGGAATAGGAGTTTAGGCTTTCCAACTCATTCCATGGGGTCAAATTACCTTGATACCAAAATCAGGAAAGGCATTTCAAGAAAAGAAAATAACATGCAAATATGTTTCATGATGCAGAATTTCTCAACTTGATTTTAGCAAAGAGCACCAACAACGTATTGAAAGAGTATATATACAAACAAATTGGGGTTTATCCCAGGATATTTATCCCAGAATAAAAAAAAAGTCAATGTAACATACCCTATTAACAAATTTTTTAAAATCATATGATTATCCAAATAGATGAAGAAAAAATATTTAGCAAAATCCAGAATCCGTTCCTGAAACTGTGTGCAAACTAACGAGCAAAACAGAACTTCCTCAGTGTGGTAACAGGGCATTTCCAAAAAACCTATAGCTAACATCACACTTAATGATGAAAAGCTGAATTCTTTCTCCGTAATATCAGTAACGAAGGAAGGATAGTGACTCTCACCACATTGTACTGTTTGGCTCTAGCGAGGTCAGTAACATAATAAAAGAAAGGAAAGACATACAGATTGCAAAGGGAGAAGTAAAACTTGTTTTGTTCACAGATGGTATCATTGTCCTGAGTAAGTTTATTAGGGTTGCAGGACACGAGATCAGCGTACAAATGTCAGTTGTATTTCTGTATTTAGCAGACATCAGTTGAAAAATCTAAATTAAAAAGTTATTGTTTACAGTACCATAAATAGCATGAAATACTTAGGGATAATTTTGACAAAAGATGTACAAGGCCTGTGTACTGAAAACTATAAAACCTTGCTGAGCAAAATTAATGAAGACATAAATTGGAAAAATATAATATGTACTTAGATTGAAAGACTCAGTATTGTTGGATGCCTCTTCTCCCCAAATTAGTTGGTAGACTTAACACAATCATGATGAAAATCGCAGAATTTTGAAGAAATTGAGAAACCGATTCTAAAATTCATAAGAAAATACGAAGGACCTGGAGTAACTAAAACAGACTTGGAGAGGTACGGTTAGGCGGGGCTTCACTTCTTTCCCCTTCATATTTTTATAGATACAGCCAGTTGTTTTCTGGCATTGAATGTGCTCTGAAGAAGTCTAAATCTAACCTGATTTCCCCTCCTTTCTAAGATTACTTGCTGTTCCTTTCCAGACACATGAACAATTTTTACTCTGTAATTATGTGTATCACTTGTTCTATACAAGTTTTAGTGACAATGATGTGATCATCTTATCTGGAATGTTAAGGCCAATTCTTCTGTTACATCTTTGGATAGTTTTTATGCATCATTTGTTAGGTTCTTTATTTCACATATGTTGACTTTTTTTTTTTTAGATGTTTGATCTGTTATCTGCTCTTTAAGTCCTTTGATGACAATAATTCTTTTTAAATTGTGTCTGTTCTGTTTTGCCTTTTCCAATTAATGTAAGGGTTTTATAATTAGGGGAGGTGTTTTCATTTTATCTTCAATTTGTTTCTTTTGCTTAGAAGTTTTCCTTTTATTTGATGCTTTTGTTTTACTAACTAGGCTTTGCTGAGCCCTTTTATTACTGAATTCACCTTTTTATGTCATTCTTAACAGATACTTTTGTCGTGCAAAGAATTCATGCATAATTATCTTCTGTTCCCTTGATGATTCTTTTTTCTTGTAATATTAGGAATATTCTTGTTTTCTTGATCTGCTTTGCGTTTTAAGAAAAAAATTAATTATAGTGTATTAGGTAGTTCCTGTCCCATTTCTTTTTGGCTTCTGCTTGCTTAAAAGCAACTCTCTCCAGAGCTTCTATTTGCACTAACTTGGTAAAAGTGAGTTTTCCTTTTCTCCCTTCTGCAATTACCTAGGAGCTGTCTTCCTGTCATTGCTCCTGTTTGAGAGCCAGGAATTCAAGTACTTTACGTTCTGAGCCCAGAAGAGGTGAGGAAGATGTCAGCTGGGATCTGGGCAGCTCTGATTAAGGGACCTGTGCTCTGCACTTCCTCAGGGCATTCTTTGCACGGCATGTGCCAGGATCACTCTCCGTGGTCACGGGAGTGTTCTCTTTTCAAAGAGAATGTCCTTGAAATTTGAATGATTTCTCCCATTTCGGCTGCTGTCCCCTGGTGCGCCTTTGCTTTCAGAGAATCCTGCTCGGTGCTGGCTTCACCCATTGGCCCCACCATTTCTCCAGTTGTCGTCCCTCCTCCCCATTGTGGTCATAAGGGGCTTCAGTCCAGCTTCCTGCTCCCTGAGAATCTTTTTTCCTTATGGTCCCTGGGTCTCCTCTTCTGTTGAATACTGGGGATAATTGACCCTGTGTGGTAAGGATCATCCTGTCTTCACTGTCTGGTTTCCTCCCATCTGGTAGAGATCACAATAGCTGGTCCTCTCTGTTTTTCTGCTTTCTGATGAGGTACTATGTTGGTAGGTAAGGACTTGTACTCCTCCAGACTTCGCCTGACTTCTCCATAAGCTGAACTCACACTCAGCTCTCCAGTGAGACTCCTTAGGATGTTGATGAACCATTCTCATTCCCTGTATTATTTTGGGAAACAGTCTTCTATTTCATTCCTTGGCTGCCATTTTCAAATGCTGTGGTGGGAGTTTGGGCCTGTTTCCTACTTTAGGTGGTGGGAGTGAATTTATTTTTTTATTAGCTTTTACCTTTTTTTGGTTGCTGTTTATATTAGCTGTGGGAAAGAGAAATCCCATGATACGGTTTCAGTCTCCTGTGTGTTCCAGGAAGTTGATACTACATTTAAAATTTTTTGACCTGAACTCAATCCAGAGTCACTCAGAAACCCAGGTATAGGGGTTTCTGATAGAAGATGATACGATTTGTGACACTGCAGTTGACATTTACAAGTTAGACTGTGGTGGCTTCTTAAGGACACACTACTGAACCAAGAACTACTGGTTCTGTGGGCGCCTCGTCTGTGGGTTAAAGACTGTTTGCCATGACCATACTTAGTGTCAGGGTTTAATGCATGCGAAATTCCTTCACATGGACAAAGCTGAATGTTTGTGAATGTCTTCAGCTGATTCAGAAATAGCATACAAGGCACGTTCCAAATTTTGAAGGTGACTGTTTTCAGTCTTAAAAAGAAAAGAAAGAAAGAAGTGCTGAATGTCAGAGAGAGATTTTAGTTAGAGTTTGACAGACTAACTGTGTTCTTAAGCAAGTCAGCTCCTAAGTAATTTCTCGTTTGAAAAGTGAGGATACTGGGCTAGATCACTGTTTACCTATCTTTGTTGGTCATAAGAATCACCTGGTTTTTTTGGTCCAAAGTATTGATTCCTTTGTCTATACCTTGGAGACTCAAATTTAGTGCTCCGCATTCAGTGACTTTCAGTGATAGTTGCATATTATCATTTCTAGGGAGCTTTTTAAAATCCTGACATTCAGGCTTCATCTCAGATCAATTACGTAAGACTCTCTGGAGCAGTGGGACCCACACCCAAGCAGCAGAATTTATTTCTTAAAGTCCTCAAAGTAATTCCACTGTAAAGTGAAGTTTGTGGAACACTGGTCTAGCATGAGGTTGTCACAAAATACCTCAGAATATTTTTACAATTAGATGTCTGATAAATTGTTAATTAAAATATCTTCAAATTTTATCAGCAATTCAGTTTTTGCATTTAGAGCCCCAAATGAAGCCACTCTGAATAAAATTTACTACTGGGTTATTTTGAACAGATTTGTAATGTCTTAAAATTATTAAAATAGGCTTTTCCATTCTCTGATGTGCCAAAATCGGATTTGAAGAGTCAACTTTATCTTAATGTTTTTTCCATATCACAAATTTTTAAATCCCAGTGACCTCAGTAAGAAGCACATACTCCCTGCAGGGGGCAAGATTGAGCCAACAATGTTTATAATGGCTTCAAATCTTGGTTTGGTTACTATGTGGTAAACTAAGAAATAATCCCAGTATACTCTAAAAATCATAAGTAGAAAATGAAAAGCGTTATCTAGTTTTTTTTAAAGGAAAATCTCACTTGTTTGAAGTAACCTTATGACATCATATCTTGCTTAAACCCTGTAGCTTATTCAATGATTACAGTACAGTTTTGTAGATTCTAGTGAGATTACAGTAGTGTAGATAATAGTGAGATATACAAAGAGATACAACATTCCTTACTCTTCATATTTCTTTTCCTTTGTACTTCCTCTTTTTAGAATAACGACTGGCATTTCTTAACTATTCATTTCTTACTACACTATCATGAATCTCCTATTGCTTATGACTCTGCAAAACTGAGTAAGTATAGTTTATTTCCCTGCATCGGAGTGAGAGCCAAGGAACTCGATCTCTTTCTTGTGATTGTTTCAGGAATGATTTGTGAAGAAGGTGGTATCTGAAAAGCTGTTTGGTAAACAGACAGTTTGGAGGGTTTGGCTGGGGCTGGGGAATTCCGCGCTGCCTTTTTCAGGCACACGCACTTGAGCCGGAACCAGACGAGATGAAAGATCAGCTGAGCAGGTAATGGCAAAGGAGACGAGACGGTGAGGAAGGTGCCTTGGGGAATCCCAGTTAAACGCACACCTCTGTGTGAGACGTTTGAAGGGGTTTTGCTTTCCTTTTAAGTGTGATCAGGAGTTTGGGATTTTGCAGACACGCTGGCCAGATCCTCCGGTGGTTTTATGGTTCCTGTGGAGCCAAGCAGGAACCACTTCGGTTATCCTCAGATTGGTGTGGCTTTGCGGGGTGACCTCGTCCTGGAATCCCAGAAGGGGGCAAATGTGCTCTGCCCTCGGCAGTCCCATTAATGTCTCCAACACACTCTCGCCACTCTGGGCTTCTCCCTCCATCTGATGGTCCTCCTCAGGACAAAGGGTCAGCCTTTACTTTTGCTTTAAAATCTTCCTAACAGGACTCTTAGGTCTTATCCTCTTCCTTTGGGTGCTAGCTCCATGGCCAACTTGGTGCCGGGTGAATGCTGGAAAGGGAGAGATTGCTCGAAGAATAAGGGGTTCTGAATTGTGAGTTAATTCACAACGTATACTCCGATATCTGTATATTCAAAAGTTGCTGCAAATGCCTGATAAATATTTTCTGTTATTTAATTGCTAGAATTATGAAGCAAATCCATCCAGCCATTCAATTAAAAGCTATTAGGATAGTCTGTGTTACTGAAGTGTCACTTTGCAAGGGATCTTGAAATATAGCTCTCATCCTATTTGCTCCCCAAAGAAACAATGATGAACTAGATCTCTCTTTCTCTGAACACTGTACTGAAGAAATTTGTAATAGTAAGTGTAGAATTCTGGATTGCTGTACTGTGAATTACTCTGCCTAGGGGATGCAGTGGCCGTGTCCCGTACTCAGTGGCTCTGGGTGCTTCAGGCCATCTTGCTGCCTGACAGAATGACACTAAAGCAAAGCCTTAAACACAGAAGTTACTTCACAAGTAAGCACAGTAGTTCCTGACTCAGGGCATTTCTGAGAAGTTTAGAGTGAACTATCGGACCCTCTACTTTATTCCGCATTCATTTTGTATTAGATTTATGGTGATTACCAAACCAAATCTAGGAAATTCCACTCACAGTTCATAACTGTCCAAGAAAATCTGGCCCACAAATCTCTGAGGATCTGGAATTTTGTGAGTGTGCTCATCTGTAACACACACACATTATCATATGTTACGTTTTCGTGCCTGGTGTTTGGTGTCCTAGGTGCCGACATCAGGCTGATAATCAGCATAAGTCGAAGCAAAGAACCTTCCCTACTTTACGCTCATTTGTTGAAGACATTTAGGAAAGGGCATCCCAAAATGTCTTAAAATAATTGTATAATTTGTTCTTTTTTTTCTCCTTTCTTTTATGAGATTATCTTTTTACTTATTTACATCATTTTTAATTTTAATGATGCTTTGTAGTTTTGAGAGTATAAATTTTATACTTCTTTTGTTAAATTTTTTTCAGTTTATTCCTGAGTTTTACTTTTTGATGCTATTGTAAGTGGAATTGTTTTCTTAGCATCACTTTTTAACTGTTTGTTGCTAGTGTACAGAAATACAATTGATTTTTGTGTAATGATCTTGTATCCTGCAACCTTGCAGAACGTATTCATCAGTTCTACCATTTTTTATGGATAATTTAGGATTTTATATATGCATAAGATCTTGTCATCTGCAAGTGGAGATAGTTTTACTTCTTTCTTTCTAATAGACATGCCTTTTGTTTCCTTTTCTTCCTTGGTTGCCCCAGCTAGAACCTCCACTACAGTGTTGAATAGAAATGGCAAGAACGGACACCTTCGTCTTATTCCTGTTGTTAAAGAATAAGAAAGAAGCCAGTCTTTCACCCTTAAGTATGATGTAGCTGTGAGTTCTTTTGTAGACTGCCTGCTACAGGTTACCTTCTGTCATAAAGGGTTGAGGAAGTTCCCTTTCATTCCTGCCTTCTGAAGTGTGTTGTCATGAGTGTAGACCAAACAAAGACACGCTTATTCAAGAAGACCTATTAAATCTAGGCAAGAAAAGCAAGGGTCTGTGTCACTCGGACTGCAACTTGCTTCCTCCTTCCCCGTCTGTCAGCGCAGTGTAATGGAAGCCCCAGTCCAGGCAGGCATGGCGAGTAACATGGGGCTCCCTCTGCCCCTCAGTTCTCAGTCAAGAGCTAATGATGTCTCCCCAGAAGGGACAGCTGCCAGTATTTACAATGTATATAGCAATGTATGTACATGGTAGATACTATATAATAAATGCAATGGGAAAATAAGAAAGGGGGACTGGCTCTCATGAAGTACTGCAATGGGAAATGCAGGCAGAGAGAGAATGAGGTCCAAAGCGGTGAAAAGGAAGGGCATGTTTGCGAAAAGGAGATTGGTGCACCATAGCTGGAGTGGGGTGTAGTTTGGGGATGGGAGGTTGAGGAATTTATCAGTTATGAAGGGAAAAAGGTAATAATAATGATAATAAAAACAGCTAACAATTTTTGAGCAGTCAGTGGTTTTCAGGCACTGGGTGAACACTTGACACGCATCATGTCATTAAGACTTCACAGCTCTGCTAACGAGTAGTACCCTCACTTACGATCTAAGATTCAGAAGCGTTAATGGTGTGCAGTCATACGTGAAGGGCTTTCCATGTTAAGTTAAGAAATGTGGGCTTTATACTAACAGAAAGCCAGCGAAAATATTTTGTTAGTTTGATACATCAGAAAAATGTAACTTAGAAAGGTGTAGAAGAACGTAAACTCTGAAGGTTCCATGATACTGAAAGAAGGATGGCTGCTGAAATGGTCTAGGGAATAGAAAGGGACTTGACGTGAGGCTTTGGGGTTGTACTGTAGAGGAGGGCATGCAGTCCAGGGACATTTACAAGGCAGAAGGGGCGAGACCTGGTGACACATCTAGGGGTGGGGCGAGAAGCGTCAAGAGTTACTGTAAGGGCTTTAGCTTGGATGACTGTGAATGCTGACGCCCTTACCTGACCTGATGAACACAGAGAGCGTCCAGCAGATCCAGGGTAAGACCTGTCATACCCGCGATGCCCATTAGACAGACAACTTGCCCAGTAAACGATAGCAAGTACGGTCTGATTTCAGAAGAATCGGTGAAAACTAACGCCTCGAGCTAGAGTAAGATTGCTGGGAGGAAGAAACTAGCCCAAGAAAAGAACCAGAGAGGCGGTAACAATGTTTAGTGGATAAAGCTGCTTTCTTTAAAACGTGGCCAGAGAGGAAGACAGTTTGATAAATTAGAAGATAAAATACTATATAAATTTCTGTACGTGGAAAGAATGCCCAGGGAGGAAACAGCAACATGAAGAGCTCTGTTCCTCTGGCCCCTGGCATTACTTTTTAACAACCATAACTGTTAAAAGTATTTTCCTAAATAACCATTTTAAGTCTCTGAGTAGTTCTGAGTTTGACAAAATGAGATGGAGGGAAAATGTTAACTGTCGTTTAGGCATGAATCTTAATACCTCTAACTGACGTTAAGAGAGGAGAAACTTCATTCAAATTATGAAGTAATAATTGTAGGGAATTGAATTGGTCAGTCATAGGTCAGAATAAAGAAGTGATTATGGTGTTTATTAGAAGGGATTGTGACAAAGAGACAACGGCTCAAAAAGGTGTTTGTAGAAAACAGCACGAATTCTCACAATAGAATTTAATTAGACTCATCTTGGGTCAGGTTGAGGAAAAAAATGCCCATCATTCAGAAATTTCTTTTACCTTTAAAATTGGTGGAAAATTTCCTTTGTTCATCAAGGTGGGCTTTTTCTTGGTTTGTTAATTGTTGTTGCATTCCCCCCTGTGTGTTTAACATTAGAAAATTACCCTCTTCAGATGCCAAACGATTTTGGAAGAAATGACTTAAGTGCTGTTAAAGAGTAAGGAGATTGTCTATGAAATAAATACCAGTGTTGTGCCAAAGCCATCAGGCTTGTGGCTTGTGCTGGGCCCTGGTAGCCTTGTGACGTGTATCTCCAGCAGTCTTCACTTGCTCCAGTTCCTGTGTGGACAGAATGTGATTATTCCCTAAGCTCTATTACCGCCCGATCTTGCAAGGAAACATGCCAACAGTGCATTTGCCAATAATTTGCTTTTGTTCTCAGTGAGTTGCAGAATCTCAAGGTCTGTCCCTGTCTGGAGTACAGTTTTCAGTATCCTAAGAACACTTGATTGAATTGCAGAAAAATCAAGTGTCTTATCAGGAAAATTCCAAGTATATTTTAGAAAGTGAATGGCTTGCTCTCCTTTTTAAAGGTTGTTCAAACTTGTAAAAGTATTTTAAAATTATTTTAAAATTAATACAGACTGTATGTCCCTTTTCTTAATTGTAACTGAAAAATAGGCCTTTTTTTTTTTGAAAATTTATTTCCTCCTTTTCTTAACTCAAAATTTATAACATGAGTTTCTCTCTATTTACCTCATGTTACCATTTTTTTTTTTTTTTGAATGTAGGGTGCTATCCTCATCAGTTAAACACTTGAAGAAATTACATACAGTGAAGGTTTTTCTGAGTATTCGGTCAAATCACAATTACGGAAATAGATCAGCACACACTTGGGAGCACTCTGTACTTGGAAGGGGAAATGGCATTCCAAGGTTCCTGCATCACTAGTGGTTAGGGAACTGATGCATAACCTGTTTGCTTTGCATAGAAGCCACTAATCAGTAAAGTAGAAAAATTGCTATTTATTGCTCATATACTTGTCACTGCTAATAGAAACTAGTATATCTGGATATAAATGGGTGAACTTAGAAATGACTTGTGTCCTCTGGGTACATAAATCCACGTGATTGCACATGCGTCACTGTGTGTTCTTGGTGTATCCATGTGGGCAATAGCATTGACAACTCCACTTCCCAGGACATAAACTACCCTCAAGTATGAGGCAGTAAACTCTGGCTTTTCAGTTTCTATTTAAGAGAATAAGTTGTGGAATTTTAAGAAATGGATTGAAGATTTTTATTATTCTCTTACTTGGTTTCCTTTTACATTTGCTGTGGTTTCCATGATTCATCCCGTCCGTGTTGGTTTTGTCTTCAGTGGAAATGCCAGTGAAAAGTTCTCATGACCAATGCTGCTTTCTTTTTCACAAGCCTCTTCCTAACCATCAGTACAGTTAACATACATTGAAATATGACATTGGTTAGTTTTCTTTTTAAAACTTGATTTAGGTATGGCTCTAATCTCAAATTTTCAACATAATAAATATTACATTTTTATATGATTTATTTTTCTATATATAAACATAATGCACGCTTATCATACAATGCTTGGGCAATGCTGCCCATTAACAGAAAATTATGGAAGTCTTGTATAAATAAGGATAAGATAAACAGCTATTTTTTAATGAGCACCTACTATGTGGTAAGGCTCTTTCTATGAATTATTTTTTACTAAATTAGCATCAGGAAGTTAGTAAATGGTGGCACTGAGATTTGAACCCAGGTCTTGTCCGAGTCTAACGTGTACTCTTTCTGCTATACTGCTATTCTATACTGTATTGTTCTTCTGATCATGGATTATAACGAATCGCATACACATATGTACTGTTTTTTATGCGTGCATTGCTTTGGACATAGTAACTACCCTCCCTCAAGTGTCTATTGAATATAGAAATTACACCTACCTCACTGTAAGGAGTAAATTTCCTATTATTTTTATTATTATAAAGAATCATAATTCTTTTCCTTTAAAAAATGGATTCATCTATTATTTAACAATCATGATTACAAGGCAGAGATGCAAACACATTTACTAGAAAGCCAGGGCTTTTAACTGCATTATGGTATTAGAGGCATGCATCACCTGAGAGCATTCAACATTTCTTATGTATTGCAGAAAGAAAAGAATGTTTTAAATGAAGGATAGGAAAACAAGAGTCTAAAAGCATGTAAAGGAGAAAAACAAATCCAAATCAGAGGAAAATATAGCTAAGTAATTTCTATGAGAACAAATATTCCAATGAAACTTGATCAGGTGTTTTGCGGGCTATCTTGGTCAAATACTCCTTAATGACTAGAAATCGTAGCTAAATTGCAACAGGTGCAGTTGCCATTATTGACTCTGATCTAGCATGATTGTATAGAAATAGTTCATTTTGACCATATTTAGTCTAAATTTTCTTGCTAGCAGTGGCATTTTGCCTTGTCTGAAGGTCGATCTTGAAATGTTATTGAGCTGAGACCTCCAGGCATGCTAGACTCTACCACAAAATATATGATAGATTGCAGCTGACCGACAATCCGTGGCTGATATATAGTTGTTGGCAAAGTAGGGCAGCTGACAAAGAGTGTTAGCGCAGCAACTGTTTTTACCTTACATCCTGGCAGTTCGAACGAGAAGATTTAGGGCTTCAGTGGATGCCAGCCTAAAATTCATTTTTGTAATAGATTCTTGAGTCTGAGTTTATTAAAGCATGAACTCCTAAGGTTTTATCCTGGCAACAAAAGATATGTGGAAAATGAAATAGTCATAAATATGACTGAAACGTTTATTAAATTGCTAGCAGGAGAGTAAGGACTCCAGCTTAGTATCTGTGTTCTTTACAACTTCAATAAAATGTCATTTTTATAACTTCTATGACTTTTTATATGGTGGGTAAGTTTAAATCTATGCTGTTTACATTAACCGGATCTGAGTTTATCTGAAATTATTTTTTTTAATGATAAATCAAGAAATCTTCTGTAAGTGATGTCATCTAAATTGAAGCAGTTGTGTCTCAAATGTAAAAAAAGTTTGTAAGTCATAGGATATTCAAGTTTAGAACTTTTGTACATGGTATGAGAAGTTTTGTGCATTTTAACTCTTTGTTGTCATTGGAATTTCTTGCCCAAGCATGTTAACTGTGTATCAAAATTTGTAAAGTACCTAACATATTATTTTAAATGAAATAAAGTGAAACAGTCATTCATTTAGCAAATGTTTACTAAGAAGATATTATCATCTACTGGTCTCTGTGCTAGGTATGAGGGAAGCCACTATACCCAAGACATTTGAAATCTCTTTTGTATGGTGCTTACAGTCTGTTTGGGAAAATTTAAAACAAAGAAACCATACACTTAAATAATACTGTGATAAATGCTCTGAAGGAAACAGAACGTTTTCCAAGATAATGCATTAAAGCAGTTTCAAATGATTGTGTAAGAAATTCCACTCTGAAGAAGTACCATTTAATCCGAGACCTTGTATAAGTGAGGATGGTCTAGAGTATGCTACTGTAACAAGCAGCCATCAAGTCTCTGTGGCTTGTTTACTTAATAAACAAAGGGTAATTTCTGCTCACCCTACATAACCAAGTGTGCAGTGTGAGGTGTCAGGGGAACTTTGTTTATCATAGTTACTTAGGGATACAGAGTGAAGGAGACTGTCTCCACGCATGCCTGCAGGGTCACCACAGCGAGGAAGGGGAGCATGAAGACTTACCTACTGGCCCTTAAAGGCTTTTGCCTGGAAGTGACATCTGTTCTCATATGATTGGCCAGAGTCCCATGACATGGCTACATCTAATTTTTAGAAATATAGGTATACACAGTTCTCTATGTGCCTGAAAAGAGAGAAAATTGGATATTGAAGCACAGGCCTATAGGATGAACAGAAAGTATCCATTTTAAGAACTGAAGGAATGAAGTTCTTAGAAAGGACATTGTGAAGGAAAAAGCCCTAAGGTAGGAAAGAGGTGAGTGTGTTTTGAAGACAAAAGAGCCAAGGAACTGTAGTGTTGCGAACAATAATTTTTTACATATTTATATATTGGTTAGGCAAATCATTGTTTTGAATAATTATCTGTCTGTCTTTCATTATAAATATTAATGTGATAATGTTAATGTGACTAATGTGCTAGAAGTATTGTTCCTAAATATTTATCATTTACTTTAGTTTTTTCAAAACCCATTGTCAGTGGGGTTATCTTGAGATTGTAAAAGGTTTTCACATTGTACTCCATTTATGGTAGATGTACAGTTGTGTGGAATAAGAAGTCATGATATAGTAATTTTTCTTTAGAGGACTTTTATTTAATGTTGTCTTCTGGGTTTATAAGAACAACTGTGTTTTGTTTCTTCTGTGCTTTGACTTATCTCTGATAGCCCTCAGAAGGCAAGTCTAAGGATAAAGAATATAGGTCAGATAACATAACGTTCTAACCCTGAAGTTATTTTTATATACGGGCATTAGTGAGATATGTCTGATCTCCTGGAGTTAAAGAAACTCAGAACTGCCTCTAAATAGATTCTGTACTTACACAAGAAGTTTGATTTAGTCCTAGAGAACAGGACAGAATTCCCCCCGATCACTCAGTTGGTTAGGAATGCTCTGTTCTTAATTAAGTGATCTTTTAAAGTGTAATACTATGGATAATTTTAAAAGTCTGGAATATGACGAAAGACATTGCAAGAAATCTTTCATGTGCACAGCATACCACCAAATGAAAGGAAAACTGACTTGTAAAAAATTGCTTCAGATCATTTCTTGCTCTTTCTTTTTTAAAAAGAAATCAAACTTTACAGATAAAATTGAAACCCCATTTGTTCTTTTTACTTCCCTGCTTTTCCAGAGGTAATCACTGTTAGGAACTTGTAGTGTGTTTACCCCATTCACTTTGTACCTTTACTACATTCAGTGTTTCCATAAATTTTATATATATATATATATATTATTATTATTATTTTATATTTGTCATGAATGTAAGTGCTATCATTCTCCATGTATTCTTTAACTTATTTTCATTAATGTTGTTTTGGGGATTTTCCCATGTTAATACATACAGAACTAGTTTATTCATTTTAACTACTCTGCAGTATTCCATTGCTTAAATGTAAAGCAATTTACTTATGCATTCTTCAACTGATAGACATTTAGATTCTCATTTTTCTCAGTAAAAAAGTGCTTCTTTCAAAATGTTTCCGTGTGCATATATGCAAGAGTTTCTCTTGACTGAACAAGATTGGATGTATGCATCTTCAACTCCTTGGGTATTGTTAGATTGCTCTACAAAAGACTTCTCTTGACCATGAACATGGGCCCTTCTTAGCCAATAGTGTCTTAGTATTATCTGACACTTTGTGTTGTCAGGTTAAGAAGTTGGGCTGCTTGGCCTGCCACCCACTAGCTCATTGACTTGGAATACTACCCAGTCTCTGTGCTTCACTTTCCTCATCTGTAAAATGAGAAGAATAACCATGCCTAATAAAGGTTTCATGAGGAGTAAATGACACAAAATATGCAAGGTGCCTGGAACAGTGCTTGCCACATTTTCTGGCCGGTCTGATGTGTATCTGGTGATACCTCATTTACTATAATTTTGTTTCTCTGAAGACGAGTTGCATATCTTTTCATTTATTTATCAACCATTTGTGAATTGTGTAATATTTTTCTATTCTAGAGGTGTTTGTGTTTACTTTTTGATTTTCATGCATTCCTTATATACTCTGGACATTAATTCTTTGTTTATAGCATGTGGGTATATGTATACACATATGTACATATGTCAATATACATATGCCATAAACAGAATTAATGTCTATATGTATTTATTAATTTGTTTATTTTTATTTATATTTATACGGTTTCAGTTATCCACTCAGACTGTTGTTTGCTTTTGAAGTTTTAGGGATGGTGATTTTTTTCTTATACAGAAGATTTTAGTTTTAACTAATTACCTTTTACTGATTTGTTCACTTATTTCTGCTTAAAAGTATCTAATATCTAGATATATTAAAATATTTAATATTCTATATATGCTTCATGCTTAAGTAATAATAACTTAAAAGGACCCAGAGTACATAGAGCATATGAAAAAGAATGAATGTGCTCAAGTAGAGATAATTAACTGTATTGTAAAAAGCTATAATTCTGTGAAAATCTAAAAAAAGAAATTGAATGAACTTTTATCTTAAACAATCAGTTTTTCTCCCACAGCTACGCCTTGCCCGTTCCTTGTGCAGTTCAGCTTCTGGGAGTATACTGGAGAGCCCAGTCATTCATAGGCTTCCATCACATGTGTGGTGGAAAATGTTACCTCATAGCAGTGAAGTCATACCTGATAGAAGGATTGCAATGCTGTTAAGTAGCCTCTACTGGCAACCAGATTCATCTGCTCCATAAAGAGAATTATATTATTGACTAGAACTACTATATACTTTAACATTTTTTCCAGCTATTACCAGTTCAGATAAAATGCTTTAAGAACCATCATGATTCTTTTTTATTCAAACTATTAAAATCTCCTGATGTTTCTTCCCCCAGGCAACTTATTTTTCAGTGCTTGGGGTACTTTTATGGATTCAGAGTCATTGTGTTTTATACATCCCACAGGCTTACCTGTCTTGGGTTGTTCATTAAAATTTTAACATAGAATTAGTGAAGATCCAGGCCTGGGATTCGGGCAGGCTTTAATCTTTCCTGAGCCTGCTGCCCCAAATGTAACAGATTGCTTTGGGACTGTCAGCATCTTTCAAGATAAGTTAAAGAGTTAGCCTGTTCCAGGTGGTTTTCCAAAAGGCTGGATGTCATTTTCAGCTAGTATTCCCTCTCTCCATAACTTGTTGGATGTTACCTTTAATGAAGTGCTTTTTATTCATGTCAATCCTAAATCAGTGCAGCCTGTCTAATTTCTTGCTGGTATCTTTTAGCCACCTCTTGGCTGGTCTCACATCTTAACAAGTTAGTATAAATTAGACAAGAGCAGCTTTTCATATTGTAACGATTACAAAGAATCTTTACTAAAACAAGCATGTGCACTTCTGTAAGGGTTAAGCCTCATTTAAATATCTTAATTATTAATATTTGCAGGTGACATGGGAAAGATTAAAAAACTGGGACTCCGGGTCAAAGTATTATTAATATATCAGTGTTCTAAAATTCTAATCAGAACTTGGACATCCATTCAAAGAATGATGGTGCCCATGAGCTTCATAACCTACATGCAAAAGTACACGCGGGAAAAATTATGGAGAGTCCTTAATTTTAGTTAGCATTTTAAACTTAATGTTTCCACTTTGAATAGGGTGCTACCTGAAACAGGGGTCTTAACTGCAAAAAGACCCAAAAAACAAAAAACAGAAAACCCCAGAAACCAACTTCGGCTCATTAAAAATAATAACAAACTGAATGTATTGGAAAGGGTAGATATAGAGTCTACAGGCAGGTCTAGAGAAGGAAGCTTGGAGATTGGGTAAAAGCCGGGGAAGCTGACAGCTGGAAGTTCTGGCTGGTTAGTACCTGATCAGTCCTTTGCTTCCTCCAGTGTCCTCTTGCTATGGAGACAAGTTTCTGAGTATGTGCCTTTGCATCAGTTTCTCCCACCAGAACTCACACAGTGGCGCTTTCCCTGAAATGGGAAATAGGTTTGGATGCAGAACAAGCCAAATATGTTCACATTTTCTCTACATAGCTCATTACATATTTTGATCATGGTTTTCACAAACTCTCTAAATCCGTTTTGGTTGGGAATCCAGCTTTAGAATAATACAGTATTGAACACAGTGTTGTGGCAGTCCTGTGCATCTCACCTATTCAAACTTATGAGGAAGAGCCTTTTTGGGAGACAGTTTAGTTGCCCTCAAAATATCTGATTAATTAAGAGAACCCTGTGAGATTTATTACTTCCTGTCTATATATTATGAGAAGTATTCTGTAATTACCTAGGAATTAGAACAACTTGCTCACTGAGTAGAAATACAGTGGGCACAACCCTTATGTTATATACCCAAAAAGATAATATGAAATGTGTGGGTATATTTATACTCAAAGGAGATGTTTTTTCTAGTAGAAGACTGCAAGTTTGACTTCCTTTACTAATTAGGGACAGAAGATAGAATAGATGATATAAAATAATAAGAATCATAGCCTACTTTTTGAAGGCAGCCAGAGACATAGACTTAACCTAGTGAGCATCTGGTTGGAAATTTAAAATTTACTTAAGCGTCAGGATGTTTTTCTATATCTGGAATGTTAGCGAAGTTTGGAAACATGTGGACGTTTAACTGGGGTTTCCTTTGATGTTAATCGTTAGGCAGTCAGAGCGTCTCCCATGAACTCAGACACTGACAATCTCGTTGTATTCTGTGCCATAATTCCTCCCTACTGAGGGCTTGCTCTCAGTGGCACGAGGCATAGTCTCCTGGCAAGGAGATAGAGGCTGCAGGTAGAAATAGATAATCTGAAAACCAGATAATGTCGTGGCTAATCACGAATTGATGACGGTGCTTTTGTTGCCAGACCAGAGCAGTGCTGCTGGAATAAAGGCTAAGAGTCATGAATCAAAAGGGTGCTCTCTTTTACAGACCACATAAATGCATAAACGTTGTGCTTTTATATTTGTCCATTGTACTTTCTGGCGAGGTAAAAAGGGAGATTTTTTTTTCTCCGAGTAAAAATTATGTGAGTCTGGTATTTCTCTTTGCAAAATAATTTATTTCTGGCTGCACCGTATTAATTTTCAGGCTGTGAAACCTGGCTTTTATTCCAAACAGGTCTTTGGGAAAGAGGGAACTTGAATAATACAGAAAATAACTCCATAAGGAAGTGTATTATTTCTTGGAAGGATCCTGCTATCCACTTAAGTGGTTTCTTCCAGCTTTCACGTCCACGAAAGTTGTATCCATATATAATTATGAGGAACAAAGCCACAGTGAGGTGGATGTAGGCTTTTCTGCCTCTCTCATCCTTCACCTTGCAGTGTTACTATAATGGCTATAATGAAATAAAGCATAGAAAAGAGTGTTGTAAACTGGAGAGTGTTGTAAAAATGTTTATTAATAGCCACAATAACCACGGTCGTAAGAACAGCCACCAGGTGCTGAGCGTTTATTAAAAGCCAGGCACTGTGTTAAGCACTTAAAGTGTTTATCTCATGATGTGCACATCTGCATCATAAGCTATAAGTAAAGCCTCTCATTATGCTCGTTTTACAAATAAGGAAACTAAATTAAAGTAACATACTCAAGACTACAGGTGAGTGGTTTGTGAAGCACGTTGTGAATCCAGAACCGTCTGACTGTAATCCTGTGCTCTCACTGATTATGCTAAGTGCTTCTACATGCCAGTAATGCTAGAGCCCCAAAATATGAGAGTTTACCTGTGAAGATTTCCAGTAAAAGATACATTACTTGAAAATCTCAGTACTGCATGCAGTAAATGTAGATACCTCATCTCATTATTGTCAGTAGCTTCTAAAAGAAATTTGAGAAAGCTAATTGTGTGACTCTTTATCACATCTTTTTTCCCCTGGTTCACCCAATTAGTAACTTTGTGGCCTTGGGCAAATTACCCAACTCCACTGTGTCTCAGTTTCCTCATCCTTAAAATGGGCAAAATAATAGTATCTATGTCATGGGGTTGCTTTGATGGTCTGAAAAGTGAAAAAATACATGATATATTTACAGTAGTGATATCTTACTCTATCTCTACCTCTGTCTCTGTCTCTATACATGTCACTATTTACATAACTATATCCTTGCGTTGCTGACAAAATCTGACACAGGAGTATGGGACCATGCGCTTTCCATTACTAATTATGGGGCATCAGATTTTAGACTCTAGAAGAATATGTGATCTTTGATATATAGAGTATAATGCAAGGAAACAAAAAATCTCTGAACTGTGATCACTTAGAAATATTTCCAATATTATCAGCAGTTTAGGCAATAGTTTGGCAACTGCTAAGAAAGTTTGAGTGGTACAATCATATCACAAGTTTCTAAAGTTTTCTGTGATATTTATGGTAGTAGTGATGTCATCTGGAGGACAGCCAATTGCACAAAAGATATCATCTTATTAAATCTATTCCAGCAGCCATGTTTGAGGATGTGACAAGGGACTCATCTGCTGATAAAGTTAGATAAGCATTTGCCAAAGTGTGCTTCATCCCACACTAATCTTGAGGAATGCTATTGAATGAAAATATTTTATGAGCAAATAAATTTTGAACACTGCTTATTATAGCCTCTTCTTGGCGGTTAACAATGCACATAATTACACGGAGGGCTCCTGAAAGTCATACAGTTTCACGCTCGCGTGCACGCACACATGCACACAATCTTTCCTTTCTTTAACTCAAATACTTTTGATCACAGAATCCTTTTTTGACATAATACTTCTAATATTCTGTGGAGCTGGTGTTCCATTGACCATATCTTGGGGATTACTGAGTTAGACCGTATTTCTGGATCTCAACTCAGCAGGCCTATTTTGTCATGAAAATCCCTTGACACCCCCGATTCCATCAGTTGTAAGACTCTAATGATCGTTTTCTGTTGAATACTGCAGGAGAATGAGTCAGGAGGCTTACGCTGTTACATCAGTTCTTTTGACTTAAGGCCAGTTGCTAAAGCTTTCTGAACTTTATTTCCTCATCTCTTCATCACACCATCACTACAGATAATCCCTAAGGGTGTTCTATCTTTAAAACTTGTTATTGCAAATAATTAAAATTTAAATAATGTCTTACAGCTCTCAAAGTGCTTTTGTGTGCCTCATCTAGAGTGGCCTGGATACTTTGGGAGAGCTCACAGCCAAGCACAACACCGACCTAATAGTGCAGGTGATTTTGGAAGTTTACAGAGCAGTATGGTTCGCCTTCTGTAGATGTCGCGTCTGGCTTCTCGGACTCTTGGCCAGCACTGTCTGCAGCTCTAGCCCTGCGGTGTCTCCCAGCACTGAAGGGGTACTTCGTAGTCCACCTACTCAGAGAACAGAAGCCAAACTGCTGTTAGGATTTGAAGTCAGTTGGGCCATAACGCCTTAGAGCACCTGCTGAAAGAGAAAGTTCATGGCTGAGAAGTACTTGCTTCCCGAGTGTAGTGGAAAGTCTAAATCCAGTTGGACATGCAGCCATCTGAGAAGTGGCAGCCCTCTTTGGAGGCATAGCAAACTGGCCAGCCAAGTATTTAATAAGCCAGGCTTCATTTATTAGCTGAATAAAGATGTTACAGTCTTAAAACCAGGGAAAGAATAAATACATACAGTAAGGAGCATTTAGTGCAGAGCGAGGACCATTGATCAAGATGCTGAGCAATAAAATGGGAGATAGCAGATTGTGGTGGCCAAGAACGTGGGTTTTGGGGTCAGACACATTTGTCATTTAAATTCTGGCTCTGTTATGCACTGTCTTGTGACTCTGGAAATTTTTATTTAACCCATCTAAGCCTACTGTCATCATCTGTAAAGAAGAGTTATTCATGCCAACCAAATAAAGTTATTGTACAGATAATCTTAAATGATGGACATTCACACTGCACAAACTTCATGGTAGGCACTGAAAAAGAATAGGAATGATTTATAAGTTCAAACGTACCTTCTTAAAGAACTCTTGCCTCAGCACCAAACGCTGTCTTGTTCTACATTTCCCGGTGGTGTTGGAAGGCAACTACTCCAATGTGCATCAGTCGGATTTTCTGGGATGATGGAAATGTTCTTTGTGTTGCCAGTATGGTAGCCACTAACCACATGTGGCTCTTAAGCACTTGACATGTGGCTAGTGTGACTGAGGAACTGAATGTTTGCTTTATTTAAAGTTTAAATTTAGAAAGCCACATGTGGCTAGTGGCTACTGTCTTGGACAGCACAATTATAAATTATAACAAACCACATTGGTGTGAAACTTACAACTGCTAAAGTTTCTTTCTCTAAAATACTGTTTCATCTCACAAATAGATTCTACAGTTTAAAAAGTTGGTTGTGAGTCCTTTAAGAAAAAAAAAGAATACAAGGTATTCTTTTCTGGTGAATGTTTTCAGCCATGTTGCTTAAAATCTTTCTATGCAAGGGAGCTGAGTCAGACTTTCACACTGTAGAAGAGAAAATATTCAGTAGAACCTCTCCACTCCAGGATCTTCTGAATCTCACAGAGGTAATGATGTGCTTATGACCAAGATCTGATTGCCTTAATCAATGTCCCATGAAAACTGAAGAAGAATATCACGTTCTTTGTTTATATGATAACAAAATTGTAAATCCATTTATTGAGGCAAGCTTGTGGATTGTGTTCGTCTTATTTATTGTCTGCTTGCACTGTCAAATGTGAAAAAGATCTCTCGTAAAATTTTAAGCTTTCCTTGTTTTCCCCTTGATATTTCATTATAGTTTTAGTGTATACATATTGTGTCCTCTTAATGAATTGTAATTTTCAACTTTATGTAAGGTTCTTTTTTGACTCAGTTAATGCTTTTTGTCCTGAATTCCACTGTATTTGATGTTGATTATTTACCATTTCTGCTTTATATCCTTTATTTTCCCTGATTTTTCTTTGTCTTGTTTTCCACTTTTTTTTAATCGTTTCATTTTGATGGTTATCTTATAGACAGAAAAGAGCTAAATTTTATTATTTTAAACAGATCTACAAATGATTTATTTGTTCGATTAGAAACTAAGCATATTCATATTTATTGTGATTTCAGTATATTTGGTTTATTACCACCCTTTTACTTTATATATGTAAGTCATTATATTTTGTAGTTTTATCTTTTCCCTATCATTTTTGGCTTACTCGCTTGTATTTCACTTCTCTCCTTCCACTGCCCTTCTTTCTTCCTTAAGAAATTCTGTACTCTTCATTAAACTAGTGATTACCATTGTATTGCAACCTCTATTCCTCTCTTACAGCTTTTCTATAGAATAGAAATTAAGTAATGCCTATTCCTCTCATTCCAAGACATTTTCCTTGTTCACTCTCTCGGTCCCAAGTTGAGATCTTAGGCATAATTTATTTCCAGGTCCTCATTATGTCAAATACCTCGCTTGTTCCCCAATTCCTGGCATAATTCTTTTAAGCTATTATCATATAGCTTTTTTGCTTCAAGAATCCTTTATCGTACAGCAGGGTAACTACAGTTAGCAATACTGTATTATATACTTGAAATTTGCTAAGAGAATAAATCTTAAATATTCTCACCACAAAAAAGAAATGATAATTATGTGACATGATGGAGGTATTAACTCATCTATTATGTAATCATTTTGCAATATGTTAAGTCTATCAAATCACCAAGCTGTATACCTTAAACTTACATAATGTTATGTCAATGATGTCTCAATAAAGCTGGTAAAAACAAGAAATTTTTAAAAAAAGAATCCTTTATCAAAAGTTATAAATTAATAACCTGTAAATGTTGTTTCACTGTATTTCTAACTCTTGATACTACAAGTAAGAAAATTAATGCTAGGCTATTTCATCTTCTTTGTAGATAGCCTGCTTTTTTAGCCTCTGGAAATGGAAAGATTGTTTTTTTCTTTTAGTCTTAAGGTTAAGATATTCAGAGATTTCATGAAGCTCTTTTTTGAGTATATCTTTTTCCCTCATTTTTCTTGTCTACGACACTATGAGCAGTTTTAACCAGAAGATTTAAAGTTACGTTTCACTTAAGCTTAGGAATTTTTTTCCTATTATTTCTTTATTTCCTATTTTTTTTTTCAGTCTTATTTTGGAATTTATATTATTTACATTCTACTCTTCAGTCTCTGTCCTCTAAGTCTCATCGTGTACTTATGATACTAATTTCTTGGAAATTTTGCTGTGTTGTAAGCTATCTCTTCCATCTGGTCTTCTAGACAACTAATTTGGCTTGAAACAGTGACCATTTGTTTTTCCGTTCTTTTGTTGAGTCTGAATATTGAAAGGGTTTACTTTCTTGAACCAAAAAAAGATTTTAGTCTTATAATTTGTTTTTTGTCTATTCATGAAGCAAGTTCCCTTAGTACCAGTACCCGTCAGGCTGCCTGCGCCTCTCCAGCAGTTACAAGCTTGCAGGCAGCGTGGGATATGGTCCATTTTATTTTCCTTAGCTGTTATGGTAGTACCGAATCCTGTCTGCTGAGAGCTCACTGGGGAATCTCTTTGATCTTGAGCCTCTCCAGTACTTAGGTATAAGTTTCCCGTCAGAGGGCCAGGCATGATTCACTTCATCACTGGGGACTGCCGCTCATGCCGGACCCTCAGTGTAGGTCAAGTGGATCCACTGACAGATGCCACCTGTGTCCCCTCAGAAGGCCTTATGACCTATGGTCTTCCTCGTTCTTCAGCATTTCCCTAAAACTCTCAAATAGTTAAAACTCCAGTAAATGAATCACAGGGCACTTGCTCTGTCCTCGGGAGAAATCGCAGGCCCTCTGGTTAGATGTTGTACTGGAAGTTCTACGTCCGGACAGAATCCCTGAGAAGGGCTTTTGTTTTCCCATCACATAGTACGTCGTGTTCTGCGGGAAGGCTGTGATTTATGAGGTTTGGTTGAGTCTGTACATGTGTATGCTTGCCTGCATGGCTCAGGAGGAGTTGACTTAGGCAGGACTTTCAGAAAGAAAATAGTACATGGCATCCATATTATTATATAAGGCTCCGTCAGCAAATTGTGCCTAATGTTTCATTCAGTGCTGCTGTGATCCAGGCTTGTGGCCTCACTGTGTTTGGTTCAAGGGGTGTGTGAGATCTGTTCGGACATCAGTTTTTACTGATTCTGTTGCTGACTTTATTGATAATGGATAAATGCTTTCTGAGCCCGTATTACTTTTCCCTGAAGTTATTCAGGTCTACTTAATTAAACTACGGGTTTTTCTTAGATATCATAAAATGTGGTACTTTGGTGATTTGACCTGCATATTATCCATCTGCTTTGTGAATCGTTTCTGCCTCTGGCCCCCTTATTAACTCACGATGAAATATTTGTCTTTTTAACTTTCTCAAAGGTGACAATAACTTTCTGCCTAAATAATCTTATTAGTTTATAATCTCAAGCATTTTTGTTGTCCTTAAAGTAAGTTAATTGGCTTTGTTCTTGGGAGAGTGCACTTTAAGTTCATAGGCCATAAGTTTTAGGACCACATCTTTGATGACCCTCATCCTTATGAAACGTGACATCAAAGATAGCAATTTTGTTTGCATCACTGGCCAGCACCTAATTATCTTTCCTGCCTCTTCATTCTTCAAGTGCCCTTTGATGTCAGCAGTAGCCTTGTGCTTTGAAAGACTGTAGAGAATGGTGAAAGGGGTCCTTATTTGCTGAGTCCACATTCTGCTGAAATATTAAATAACGGTATTATGTTAGAAACAAAATGCAATGCAAGTGTGGTAATTAAAGTAATTACTCATCTATTTGCAGAAGCAGAGTCTTTAATGTTTCTCTCAGTGTAAGAGAGAGTTTCTCCCTAATGTAGTCTGGCTAAATGGAGACTCTTATTTGGTAGAACTCAGAAACAAAGCAATATTGGGCTTGCTCGTTGGGAGTTAGGAGATTATACTTAGGGAGGGAGGAGGCATTTGTGGAGCTGTGACAATAGTATTAAAGTGGTAAGGGGCTTTGGTCTGTTGGGAGAAGGCAAAGCTCCCAAAAGCTGAGAATGTGGATGATCCGTGTGTCCGGTCTCGTGGACACAGCACTTCGGAGTGAGGTGGATGCCCACATCCAGTCTCAGCTTTACTTTTTTCTAGCTCTTTGTTTCTCCACATATGACTTAGACTCTGATTTTTAATTTTGTCATGTTAAAAAATGACAAATACCTTTCTAGCGCTTTAGCATAAAGTGAGATCGTTTACAGAAGGGGTCACTACACATGAAAACAAATTTATCTATGTATATTTAGGACTGAAATATTATGCTGTACACCAGAAACTGACACAACATTGTACACTGACTATACCTCAAAAAATATATATATATACATATAGAAAGGGTCATTATAAAGTGCCTGCCACAGTTATTTTTTTCCCTTGATTATCAATAAACAGGGGCAGTGAGTTGCTGTCATAATTCAAGACAAACAATGAGAAACCATTTTTCACTCATTAAATTAATAAAAATTAAACCATTTGCCTATTTAGTGTTGGAGAGGGTGTGAGAAAACAGCCTCTCTTCCACACTGCTGTTGAGTGTAAATGGGTACTACCTATTCAGAGAGCAGTTCTGTAATAATTTTCAAACTGGATAGTCAACCCAGTAATTCCAATGCTGTGAACCTGCCAACCTATGTAGTTAAGAAGATCCATGCAGCTTTGTGTGCACTTATAATCAGTTGTAAAAAAAAAAATATCTATCCCAGAGCAAGCGATCAGTGTGGAAGGGGGATGTTTCAGTGCCCTCAGTGGTGATTCTGTTTATGAAAAAACTCAAAGCTTATTTATTTTGATGTTAAAAGTTCAGGTTTGCTTTATTTAAATATAATTTCAAAACCCTGGTTATTCCCAGAGCTTTTAAAAAATATTTTTAATTGTGTGAAATACACGTAACAGAAAATTATGTGGTATCTTAACCGTTTTTAAGTGTACAGTTCAGTGACATAAGTACATTCACATTTTTGTGCTACCATCACCACCATCCATCCACAGAACTTTTTCTTCTTATGAAACTGAAACTCTGAACCCATTAAGCACTAACTCCCTCTCCCCCCATCCCCAGCCCCTGACAAGCACCATTCTACTTTCTGTCTCTGGGAATATGACTGCTCCGAATACTTTACAGAGGTGGAATTATACAGTATTTTTCCTTTTGTACCTGGCTTATTTTACTTAGAATAATGTCCTTAAGGTTCATCCATGTTGTAGTATGTGTCAGAATGTCTTTCATTCTTAAGGCTGAATAATATTCTGTTGTATGTATTTTGTTTATTCATTCACCAGTCAGTGGACACTACCTCTTGGCTATTATGAATAATGCTGCTATGAACTTGAATGTACAGATATTCCTTTAAGTCCCTGCTTCCAATTCTTTAGGGATTATATTCCTTGAGTTTTTCAATTCAACTTATAAATATCACTATTAATAAGTCTAGTGGATTTTAGTAGTCACTTAAAGAGGCCTTTAAATAATATTTGGTTCCAATTTCATATGTAGTTAATGGAACACCCCCAAACCTTTTAGACTGCTTTAATATATTAAATGCACTTAATATCTTACTTAAGTACTTCAATTGTGCAACTTAAAAACCTTTGCAAGTACTCAAATAACCCTTATAAACCTAATTAAAATCTATGTGTGTAAATACTAAAACTTACAAATTTATGAAAATCTGATGTTCACGTAAATGATCCAGTTCTGTATGTAAGCATAAGCACATGCTAACTTAAAAGTCACAACTCTAAGTAAGTTACTTAACTATTTATTTTAAATTGTGGTTACAAGGCAATCTAGTGGAATAGGCCAAATGCTATTAAACATTATAGGTGCATAATTTTTACACAGGCTCCTTAAAGCAAAAGTATTAATTTAATGGCTTTGATTCTCTTAAGCATGTCTGTACTTAATTCGAAAATTTCCTGGGGTTGGCAGATACTTTTCCATCTATCTCAGTTATTTGAGTTTATTTAATTGTGAATATTTAGACCTGGTGTGAAGTATGGATCTCTGCAGACAGGCAAATTTTATGGAGAATAAGGAAATGAATTTTGGGGGGTTCCCTTCCCTACATTGTCTAGTTATATCTGTAATCAGAGATTTCAGCTGGCACACTGACTAGACGGATTCTCAGTCAGAACCCTAATGGGATGCACTAGTAAACCGTACCTACAATTGCTGTGTCAAAAATTCCATCACTCAAAGGAGGCGGCTATATAGCCAGGATTGCTGGACTTGGGTTACCTACATTCCACAGTTATTCATTGTACTCACTCCTGTCTGCAGCTCCCACACAAGGCGATCACTTGGTTACATGTTGCATTTCTTTGGTTTCCTAAGAATGGAAATGCTTTCTTGCCTAAGTCCAAAGACTGTGTGACCTGATAGGAAATCCCATAAATTTTCATATAGTTTCTGGGATCAGGCACTTCTTTGTGTACTAAAGTGGGGATGAATGGAATTTAGGATGTCTTTACAGCATAGTTTGGCTTGCAGTTACAATATGCAAGGTCTCTCACAGGGCCATCCCACTGCACAGCTGCAGGTGATGTCATTTACATCACAGTGTATGTGGGTCGCTTCCCCAAAGTATGCAGTGCACACCTGTACAGCTGCACACCGTAACTGCGTTCCGCTGACTGGTAAACAACACTGCAGCCACAGGGACAGCTGATACACTGCTGTGACAGTGACTGTCTTCCCTTCTCGTGGGGGGCCTCTCAGGGACACCTAGTCCGTTGATCTTACTCCTTTCTCCCACTTCTTAATGTGCCTTCAGTCCACTCATATTTTCACTTTCCATCTCATCCAGCGTAGACTCCAAAGTCTATAATTTCAAAGTGTGTGTGTGGCAACACCTCAACCCCCTTGCCATTCTGAATTTTTTTCATCTCTGACAGACAAAACCCTAGCCCTGGATGAACCCGTATCTTTGAGAGAGCCTCTCAACTGCCTAGAGCTACTGGAAAAGGTCACAAAACAGACAGATTGGTCCCACTCTAATTTCTTCTTGTTCAGCCACCATGGAGAGGTACAGGGTGGCTGGGTTCTCAAGTCAGCCCCCTCTCCTGGGGTCTGCAGTGCCATCTTTGTTAGCCCCCAAGATCTGACACCCCAGCCAACCTCTACCAACCTCTTTCTGTCCCACCTCCTGTTTCCCAGAGATTTTGCTCCTTTTACCCTTTGCTGATGTACTCCACGTGCATCCTGTCTATGACGGGTTAGCATGTGTACAATAGTATCTTACCCACGGTGAAGTCTGGGTGAATGTATGGCCAATCATAACATATAATTAAGGTATTTTAGAACTCTTTGACCGTGATTAAAATGCTAGTAATGCTGGGGACTGAATGTTTTACTCTTATCAGGAAATTTAAATGTCTTTTCAATGTCTAGTATTTGTTCATATTTTACATGTTTGTAATTCTGGAATAAGTAGGTTACATTCTAAGTTTAAATTTTAAAGTAATCACTTGCCAACCAGAAAGCAAAATGTAACCATAGGAGAAAATAGGTCCAGCCCAGTTTTTAAGGAAGGAAACACAAGAAAAAGAAATAAGAAATGGTAAACCGTTCCCAGGAACGGGAGCCTGGAATTGGCTCAGAGCCCTCAGTGTGAAAGGGCATTTGCAGAGGAGAAGCAGCCATCCTTGCCTATATAGCCCTCTTCTCCAGAGACCAGACTGAGAGGACATAATTTTAAGAAGGTGTTGTAGTTAGAAGGAAGGAATTTCCTGACAAACTGGTTTACTTAAGAATGAGATTATGAGAGAGGCTAGGCAGGCTTCTCTCTAGGAATCCTGAAAGTGTGCAGAATGTGAACCTGGGTATATAAACACGAATCTACCCCAAAAATACATCTTATGTTTTTGGTGAAAAATAGACTTTCCTACTTGTTCAGAACTTGATGTAATTATTGTAAGTCTATTATTTATTTAAAATGGCAAAATAATGTGTTGTCTGAAGGACAATAGAGTAGGTTTAAAAAATTTACGACCTGGTAATTTGTGGTGTGGGAAGCCTGCTTATTTACAAGGCTGACATATCTACACGTATAATACAAAGATTGTCTTTTTCAAAAACATGATTTGCAGCCAGCACATCTGTTGTTCTTATGTAAGGGATTAAAATGAGCTATTTTTGTTGAAGTTCAGCTGTAGAGTAACAGAATGTTAAACCGGCTTGCTAAAAAAAGTTACCTATTTTAGATTTTGTTTCCTTTGTATTGAATTTTTTTGACAAAGCCTCATTCTTCACTAAAAAACAGAAATTTCATGTGGTTTTAAGTTGTATTTTTTGTCATACGATAGCATTTAGCTGATATCTAAGTTTTCCTAGTCGAAGAGTTCAAATACTAAATTATATCCAAGTTTGATTTTTTTTCTCCAGTAACAGTTTTTCATAAAAGTCTTACCAACATTGTTGACTGTTTTTTCCTCTGAATGTAACATTTTGTTCTCACAAAAATCTGAAATAAACTTGTTCTGGCTTCCCCCTTCACATGGAATTATGTCATTCATGTTAAGGCTTATCACGATATCCTGACTATCATTTTACATCCCCAAGAGTTAATAAACTGTGTGCATACAAACTCTCTAAAAGGGGGGAGAAGCTTTTTCACATATGTCGGTTGTAATTTTATAACAAATGTGAATCATTTAATTGGTCAGTCTTCAGGAGTCTGATCTTTCTCTGATTTTCTGTGTCTTCCAAAACAACAGCAACAAATTAAAAACTCGTCAATAATTCAGTTCTGCTTAAAAGAATATAGATATACTAATCGTCTAACAGGTTCATTTAAGTAAATTTTAGCAGGAAGAGAGGTATAGCAGATACGCCTAGCTTTCAAGTTGCCTATAGTCTAGATCAGTCCTTAAACTTTAAGGTGCATATGATCTCCTGAATATCTTGCTAAATGCAGATTCTAGTTCGGTGAATCTAGGATGGGGCCTGAATCTGCATTTCTAATCAGCTCCAGTGATGCATCTGTTGCTGGTCCATGAATCACATTTTGAGATGCAAGGGTCATAAGAGACTGTCCTTCATATTCATAGAAGAGTCTGCCTGTAGATTATATGTGCCATACATTTGCTAACATTTTTATCATCATCGTCACAGAGCTGGACAATAGTACAGTCATCTAGACGACAGAGATCATGCAGTTTTAACTTGGAAAGACTCCATGGCCATGGGCCTGATTAGTATTGTCTTCTGGCTGAGCTACACATGGAACTAAACAGACTGACAAGGAAACAAATCAAAATGTTAGAACTAAATGATTAAAGACAGTCTAGACTGCCTCACATACATCTGTGATACGGGAAGATGTATCTTCGTTGGTTCTGGTTTGTTTTTCTGAACTCTTATCCACCTAATCAGGGAATAAATCTGCTGGGTAAAGAGCCGTCATTAAAGCAGGTATCATCAGGGCCCAGGGAGGGGGGAGCATTCCAGAGAGTGAGGAGTGCTGGCAGCAAGGGGTGGCTGGGGCGGTGGTGTCACCGAGGGGGCGCACTTCGCTTCACTTCACTGCCATGCAGCATGGCAGCCCTAGCTTGGCCAGAACTTCCACCTTCTTAAGAAAAGCCAGAAATAAAAATTTCATGCAAAATTTCCCGATTTAAAAATGCTGGCTACTAATTTGAATTCTTTTAAAACATTCAGCAGGCCAAGAAAACACATCTGTGTCCCAGACACAGCCCTTGAGCCACCCATTTACAGTGTCTAGGCTAGAAGACATTGAAGTCTCGTGATGCACTTCTCAATACTGAGAAGTTAGGAATTTTCAAAATGAAACTCTGGCCTTTTTTCAGCTCGAAATTATGATCAGAAGAAACAGTCTATTTTATGTATTTGGAGGTCCTGGCGTAAGATTGGTGTGGGATCCTTAAACCTGTCTCTCTGTCTTCTTTCACATTCCAGATTATAGGACGGGCCCGTGTTTCACTCAGGTCAACAACCAGATGTGCCAAGGGCAACTGACAGGCATTGTCTGCACAAAGACTCTGTGCTGTGCTACCATCGGGCGGGCCTGGGGCCACCCCTGTGAGATGTGTCCGGCCCAGCCTCAGCCCTGCCGACGGGGCTTCATCCCCAACATCCGCACTGGAGCTTGTCAAGGTGAGTTAGCCTTGGGCCCAGCATCACCCATGAGTCTGGTCTCCCTTCACTGCACTGGGAGGGTCTGCCACATGGGTGGGACCCTTTAACTCAGTATTTATTCCAAGCAGGGCCTCATAAGCAAGCCTGACTAGAGATGGCTTATCTTTCAGCCACCTAATAGAGAATAATTTTTCAACTTCTGACGTAAATGGAGAAGACATGAAAAGTTGGGGAAATTTTTTAAAAATACAATTTGAAAGATTTAATACAGTCGGAGGATAAGCCATTCCACGTCTTCATCCAGGTGGTACTACACACTCCCTCTGCAGCCTCTTCAGCTGTGCATGCATCATTGCCCAGGTCAAACAGTTTTTCTCTCTTTCCTAATCTCATTCAAGATGTGAGAACCCGAACCCGGGTAACAGGAGAAGTGAGCTGTCTGATACTGCTATTAATAGGCTCTTCAAAGACGGCGACTGGAGTTACTTCTGAGCTTATGCCTGGCTGCTTACAATATAGTCTCCAAGCAGTCTTCCCAGTCACATCCTGACGTTTATTTTATGTATCAGAGCTAGACTGAGGCCCCGAGGATGCTACAGCCATCGTCTTTAACCCGAATAGCTGACAGTTGTTACATATTGACTGGATAACTATTTTACTTAATTTTCATCCACCATGATTCTTACTCTTTTTTTGGCTATTTCTCTGATATCAGATGATTAAACCTATTTTTAGAGCTTGGAACAGAGCTCTGTAATGAGCCTTCAAATGGCAGTAGGATCACAGGAAAACGTAAAATTACTTTTGTATTATTCACAGAAATGATATTACTCATATTCAAAACATGGGATTTAGATTTATTTGTTACAGTTAAATTATATACAAAGTTATAGCTGAAATCTTTCAAATTGATGTTTATAACGAGTGTCAGAGGCAGAGGTGTTATCTGTCCGGCCCATGTAAATGGTATACTGCAAAAAGCCAGTCCCGTATCCTAAAACTCAAATGAGAATGGTAGTCTGGGGAGCCTGTGCGTGACCTCAGTTCACTGAATAATGAACCTGAGTGCTCTGTGTGGTAAATGTATCTCTGACAGTGGCCTCCAAATATTTTTGTTAATTTTGAAGTTTTATAAAAGGTGCTTTTAAAAAAATGGTCTTCATAAAAACTCTTTTTTCCAAATCAGACCTATAGAGATACCCAAGGGATGACAACATAACTCAACAGATTAGTACCTTTATATTTAGCTGCTTGTTAAAAGCCTTGTCAGCTGTGGATTTAGAATTGTTTTCTGAGTGTTTTGTTTCTTGGATTACTACCAATTACAGGTCAGACCTAAATATGAAGATTGGGTTAAATGTCATTTTTAATCTGTTGTTTAGCATGGCTAATAAAATTCTAAGTCATTGATCTGACTAGCCTGACTAGATAGAGTTCCTGATCTTCTGTAGAGGATGTACTGTACTGTACTATACAGTGTTTGCTGTACTACCTAAATTTCCTCGATTAGATATAGACTACCGTAAAATTTATGTAATTTACATAGATTATTATTAAGGATAAAACATTGTATAAATCTACTGGATTTATTAGAGTAATACTTTTTGTTATTCTATATAGCACTTTTCACCTTCTAACACACCTGCTTGTTTTTTGTCTTTATTTTACACCCCCCTCCCAAGCTAGAATGTAAGCTCTGTTTGGGCAGAAATCTGTTTTATTCATTAATGCCTCTGAGGCATTTAGAATAGTGTCTAACATGCAGCAGATACTCAGTAAATATCTCTTGAATTAATAAATGCAATTGAGATTAAAATACTTCTAAAAACCACAATTTTGTAAAAGTAGTCCAGGTTAAGAAAAGCACTTAACTTCAACTAAAACACTGCACATTTTTGACTCTCCTCATCTTCTATATTTGTAGTTACCCTTTTTTACCTTGATATTTTGTCAGAGAAGCTTAGTTTTTCTGAACACAATTATGAAAAATGTGTAATCTGATCTCAAACTTCCTGAATGTCCTTCAGGATTTAGTAATGTCTGAAGGCTTATTTATTTGATTTTGTTTATGCAGTGAAGATAAGTTTTGGGCTCCGTTTGCCTGAAAGTCTAAGGGATTAATATAGCAACAGGAGCAAAATGAAATTTGCCACATGGTTAAAATGTCTGGAAAAACAAGTTTTAGAAGTTCTGCTTTATTTCAAAACCATGGCATGGTCAGAAAGTTCTCAATTAAATACTAATCCTCAGTTCAGGCTATTTTAAGACTACATCTTACTGTGATTTCATTTTTCCCTTTAAATTCCTAGACTGTTTCCCAAATACGCTGCCAAGTTAATTTGGAAGATACAGGGCGTGAAAAAATAAGATAATAAAACATGATACATTCATGTCATACTTTTTTTTATAATAGTGATCTTTTTTATAGGATAATTGAAAATTGTTGTAGAGTTAAAAATACATTTCAGCTGCATAGGTCGTAGTTGTAAAGAGCTTAATATTAGTTCTAAAACGTGGTTTATATTAGCAGAGGGAGGGCATTTCTGGAGTTCTAAACATAGTCTTATCCTGTATCTAATGCAATTAGTGAATTGCTTTATCTATGGCTTAAGAGGGGATGAAACATGATCTTGTAGTAAACGGAATAACTGTGAAAAATGAGGGCCAACAGAAAATTAAGATCATAGTTTTAAAAAAACAAGCTTTAAAAAAAATAAGCTTCAAGGAAACTAGTAGTTTTTTTTTTTTTTAATTCTTAACTGTTTCCATCATGACTTACTGGACTTAAATAAGCAGTATCAGAAGGGTCTGCATTCCTGGGGTGCTGGGTGGTCAGTCATAATGATTCTTGACTCCTTCCATATTAAGAGCATTTCAATACCAGCCCTTGTGCCTAAGTCTAATCTTCATTTAGTCTTGTACATTCTCTATTTTGTTAAACATTACAGGACCAAAGTGAGCTAATATAGCCCTTAAAATTTAACTAGCATAAAGTGAGTGAATTAAAGGTTTAAAAAGTGGCATTAAGCCCTTTTCCAAGAAAATTTACAAACTTTAAATATGTCATAAACTGCCACATGTATATGTCATATTATTTTCTTACAGAGTTTCATCTTTTTAAATCTTCACTGACTTATGAGTAGACTCAAATTGGAAGGATATTTTATTTAAGATTAGTACTTGACTTTGGGTCTTTTAGATTTTCAGATGAACAGTGTACATTTAAAATTTTTTAAATATGTTAAATTTTGCATGATTATTTGATTTTCAGGAATTAGGCTTTTCAAGTACTCCAAACATTTCAAAACTTAAATTTTGGCAGAAGAAATTTGCTCATTAAAATTCGTCTCCTGCTTTATCATGGACAACAGTAATAGACTGTGCTCTGTTCCAGGCAGCGTGAGAGGTGTGGGAATTCCGATGTACGTGACAGAGTCAGAACCAAGCTGGGACACAGGATGGGGGCTTGAATAGAGAGAGAGAGAGTACAGACTCTAAATCAGTCCTGCAAAACAAATGTTAGTGTGAGTTCTTTTCAGATGGGGTTAGTATTCAGAAATATTTAATTTCTTTTCTCAGACTGTACATGAATCTTACAGAGAAGCTGAATCCTAGCTGCAGCCAGGCAGGCACGGCTACTTCCTCAATTATAGACTTGAGAAGAGTCTTTAGTGGTACATTATTTCCAGGCCTTCTATGTAGCATAAAATGAAAAGGAGCTTTGGTTCATTTGATCAGTATAAATTATTACACACAGATTTATCTTAGCCGTCTGCATTGACCAGGTTAACCAGGTCATCATACCACCCTGAAAAGTAAAGACCCCACTCTTGTCATACCCAAAAGACAATTTTACAGTCAGGAGACAGTATGTTGTGTAGCAAAAGTTTTTTAAAAATTTATTTAAAAGAAGGAAACGTATACCCCCAAGAACAAGAGGCAGGCTGATCTAAGGGAGGAAAAGCGGTGGTTTTTGTCTCTCCTTTCTCATACACCCTTGCTTAGGGGTGGCCTCTTGATTGACGGCTCTTGTCCCTGGTATGCTTCGTCATGTTTGGCCCCTTTGTGCGTGTCCTTACCCATGACGTACACAGAAAAATCCTTTGTGGGAGGGGAGGGGGCTAAACTGCAATATTAATTATAATACAATGAGCATTGGGTCATGTCTGGTTAAGTCCTTTCTGCTACCGTGCAGTCGTGGCTGTCGGGCTCTAACCCGGTTGCTTGCTGGCACTCATTTAGAGGAAGTAAAGCACCTTTTTGCTGGAGGCGGGCATAACGCCGTCTTCCAGACCATCCCCCTCTCCTCCGCATGTCTGCCTGGTGACCCCACTTATCTAACTACCTAACAATTACAAAGTTTAGCTTTATTGCATATTGTGTGAACACAAGCTGTTACTGTACAATTCAAAAAATGTACTTAAAACATAGTTAATTATTAGAAGATATATATTATTTAAAGATATAGCAGGATATTGCCCTTCTTCTAACTCCACAAAACCTAACTAGAAAAGGAATAATAGAGAGCAAGTCATTCTGAAATAAAATTTTGCAATCCTGAATTAAAAGCAGTGGTGGACACATGTGGATGTTGGGAAGTCACGGGGACAGGAAGAATCTTCTGCATGTTTACCAGGAGCATCAGCATCCAAAAAGCCTGTTCAGTGATTGTGGGTGTTCCATTAGAGAGTGGAGATAGATCCCATAAGAGATGGATCTCCTGCAGACCCTCAGAGTAACAGAAGGGATATAGAAGGAGAGTCTTTGGAGGCAAGCCATTTCTAATATCCTCTACCCAGCCTTCCAGCCCAGAGATGCTCCCTCAGGTAAAGGAGAGGGAAGGAAAAGAGGAAGTAGGGACCACTAGTGAGCAACTCGGAGTCTGTATCTGAAAGGGCAGGAGGTGGGAGCCACACCACCAACTCGAAGTTGAAAGTTAATACCCAGGGGGGATAAAGTGGGAGAGAGTTTGGTGGGAAGCTGCTTCAGGCAGTATTCCCTGTAAAAGTTTTCAAACTAACCAGTTTCTTCTTGGCTCTCCCCACTCTTGATTCAGCAGGAAATGGCCCCATTTACAGAGGAGTACCAAAGAGAAAAGGCCCACATATAAAACCTGAAAAAAGAGAGAAAAAGAATGCAAGGAAAGGCCATAGCAACATGCTTCATAGAAGAACTACCAAATAAACACAAAATTCATATGCTCTCTTATTTCAAGGAGATGAAAAACAGCATGGCTCTTCTCTTAAAATGCGCTCAAAGGAGAGCTGTAAGATTTTAGCAAAGCCAATCAAAGATATAAAGTGAGCTGATAGTACTCAAGAAAGAATCTGAAGGAGGATTTAAAGCTTTGCCTAGTGAAAGGCACATAATACATATATACATACAAACATACATAAAACTGGAAAAATCAGTGACAGAGGTTAAGCTTGAGGAAATCACAAATCAAATGTCAGAGGACAATGAATAACGATTGTAAAGAAGCAGAAAGGTAGTGAAGTCAGCAGAATAGTAGTAAAGCAAGCTCTTGAAAGGAACTGAAAAAAATAAAGTAGAAAAATTTTATAAAATAGATAAAGGCTTCCGTCTGCCTATTGGAAGGCACAAAAATTCCCTAAGAAAGAATAGATAAGGAGACTCTTGTGGGTACAATAAGGCAGAATAAGCAAATGTCTTTTCTTAAAGGGAGTACTCTGACTGGTCTCAGACTTCTCCAGAACAACTCATAGACCAGAAGACAATGTGACAATGTCTACAAACTTCTGGCTTTGATGCATATTTGAAGAAAAATACTTGATTTGATTTATATTTAAATAAAATTGCTTGAGTTGCTCTGTGAAGGACCAACTAAAGGGGGACCAGAGTGGAAGCAAAAAAACCAGTTGGAAGTTTCGTGCGGTAGTTACAGGCGATGTGATGGAGGTTGAGACCAGAATAGAAGCCGAGGGGGAAGACTTGAGATATATTTGGAAAGTAAACACTTGTTACTGATAAAATGACCCGAGACAAGTGAGAGAGAGGTGCCAAGTTTATCTCCTGGGTGTCTGACTTTGACAACGGGATAAACGATGATGACATTTGTTGAGATAAGGAAGACTGAGACAGAACCATACTCTGCTCTTTTTATTCCAAGTTCAGAGTCCTGCAGGTAGTAAGCTACCAATATTTGTTTGTTGGGATGATCATTTATTCAGCGTTGGAATATTGTGAATACACAAATAGGTATTCTGGCTGAGTCAAACCATATTAAATGGTTACCAAAATACCCTGTATGTTTCACGTTCTAGGTAGAGACAGACCTACTCTTCAGTTGCTATACTTAAAAGGCTGGCATTTGTTTTTATAGAAATACAAGTACTATGTATGAATATCTATGGAGTATAGAAATGAGAACTTTTATTTTAAAGATGGATCTAATTTGGTCACAGGCAAAGTTAAAAACCATGTACTATTAATTTAGTAATTGGAGTTGGTCGTCAGTTCCCACAGATATAAAGTAAATGCCTGTAGCACTGCACATACTTTTTCACATTTTAATGTGAACTAAAAATAATATACCATCTAACACTAGTTTATATAATAAAATCAGTTTAATCTCTTAGGGCAAGTTTATTTGGAGAAGTTGGAGAATAAAGGAGTTCATAAACTAGAATTACTAGTTGCTTTGTTACATTGTTTACAGCCTTAATGGGCATAGACTGAAGTGGTTATATAAGGTTTAAGTTTCAAAAGATTTCATTTTATTCCATAAAATTCCGACATGTGATTTGAAGTTATTCAACATTCAAAGAAATAATAAGTCTGTGCCTGAACTGAAGGGAGGGACAGAAACACATCTGTATAATTTGGACAGTGGAAAACGAATCAGACGTTCGCAGTTTCTTACGCTGGCACTTGGAAGATGCAGAAACTCTTGCATAGTTTGGTGGTCTGAGGTTTGCTTTTGTTTTTATAGGGCACACTCGTGTATGTGTCTAGGTTTATGTTATTTCTGTAAGATTTCTTTAAACTCTTCTTTTTTATTTTAGTGATTAACTTGCTCTCCCTAAAAGAAATTAATTCTGTATAGCTGTGTAGTCTAGGATACTTCAAAAATAAAGGTTGTATTTATTTATTTTTCTAGGAAAGTACTTTTTAGGCAATTACAAAATAAACCCTGTAAAGTCAAATTGCTTTTTCCTTTGAAAAATTACTGAATCAACTAAATATGTAGTCAAAGATTTTATGAATAGTATTAAGGGATTTATAGGTTTGGCCTCATTTTTCAGCTTATACCAAGATATTCTTTCTCGGATACATCTGCCAGGAAAAGAGGTTTCTCTGGATGTTTTATACCACACTGTAGAAAGGGTGGAAGTGAAGTATATTTTTAAAATAATGCAGTTTGAAATGTAAATTAAACTGTTCAGTATATAAACTTCTTGTCATATTACAGATGCTTTTTGTTTGGATCAGGTATCCTTTAATAAGACAATGACATCTACTTTAAGTTCAGGATAAAAATATTTGGGGCTGTTGTAATTAGTTTTACAGACAGATGGTCAAAGTGAGGAAGAAATAATAAGGATGCTAACTAAGCTCTTTTGTAGGCTTAAATTTCCTAGTTTACACATGAAGATACACCAAACTTGTGGGCTTACCAAAAAAGCAATACGGTAAATCAATATCTACTAACATCGAGGTGTATCCACAAAATATTTTTTACTGAAAACAAGATGCAGAACAACACATATAGTGTGATCTTATTCTCGTTAAATAAACAGACCACTTCTCTGAACTTGGGTATGAATGAAAGTCTAAAGGAACAAACTACTAACATATCAATGGTTACCTCTTTGTTTTTCTGCATCTTTACTGTTTATTACGATGAGTATATGTTGTTATATAAAGATATAATAATAAATCTGTTATACTGACATGTCAATTTAAATAGATAATGTAAATTTGCATCAGCTTATATATTATATTTATTTTTATATTCAGTGTTTATCTTAACAATATACTGAATTAGAGGGGATTACTTTTTACACAGAGAGATATTAAGGTGAATTTACATAGATGTAAAATGAAAGATTCAGAAACTCTAAATAAAAGGATTTTTCCCAAGCTTCTGTAGAATGCTGTCTGTAGTTTTTTTGTACAGGCCCTTCACCAAGTTGAGGACATTTTCTTGTATTTCTGGTTTACAGAGATTTTTAAAATCATGAATACGTGTTGAGTTTTGTCACTTGCTTTTTTCACATCTGTGAGATGATCATACCTTTTCTTTTCCTTAATCTGTGAATATGTTGAATTGATTGATGTTTGAATGTTGAAACAACCTTAAATTCCTGAGATAAACTCCACTTAGTCATGATGTGTTAACTTTTTAACTTATTGCTAAAGTTGACTTGCTAATAATTTGTGTGTGCCTGTCCCAAAAAGACACTATTCTTTTCGTTTTCCTTCTTGTGATGTCTTTGTCTGCCTTTGGTCTCGTGGTGACTCAGTCCAATAAATGGCTTGGGCAGTGTCCTCTCTTCTCTTTTTTGCATGAATTTGTCAACAGGTGGTATTGTTTCTTTCTTTAATGTTTGAGAGAATTTAACAGCTCAGCCACCTAGACCTGAAGCTTTCTTTGGACCAAGATTTTAAAGTATGAATTAAACTACTTTAAATTAAATTAAACAGCTGTAGGTCTATTAATACTATCTGTTTGTTCTTGAGTGAGCCTTGATTTGTGTCTTTCAAGGAATTTATCTTAATTGTTGCATTTAATGCCATAATGTTGTTCATACTATTTCCTTTGATCCTTTTAATCTCTGTAGAGTTTGTTGTGATGTGCCCATTCTTATTCCTTAGATGATCATTAATTTCTCCTCTCTCCTCTTTTTTTTTTGATCAGTCTTCACAGAGATCTATTTTATTTCCAGAGAGCCAGGTTTTATGGTCATTGATGATCTCTCTTTGACAATTGTCCTATTTTATCAGCATTTTCTTCCTTCTGTTTGCTTTAGGTTTAATTTGCTCTTCTTTTCAAAATTTCTTAATATGGAGACTTAGATAACCAATTTTAGACCATTCTCTTTTTATAACGTCAGCACTGATCACTAAGCACTACTTTAGCTTCATCCCACAAATTTCGATATGTGGTATTTTCAATTAATTCAATATACTTTCTAATTGATTTTCCATGTGATTTCTTCTTTGACCCATGGATAATTTCAGAATGTGTTGTTTAAATTCCAAATATTTGGAGATGTTCCTGATGTTTCCTCCTATTAAATTTTTAGTTTAAGTCTGTTGTGTTTAGACAATATACTTTGGATGATATTAATCTTTTTATATGTAATGAGGTTTTTTACATGGTCTCAGAATATAGTCTGTCTTGGTAAGTATTCTTGTGTACGTGAAAAGAGTGTTTATTCTGCTAAAGATGATGTTCTTTAAATGTCAATAAGGACAAGTTGGTAGAAAGTATAGTTCAAGTCCAACATATCCTTGCTGGTTTTCAGTCTACTTGTTCTATTAGTTTCTGAGAGAGGAATGTGGAAATTGCCAGCTGTAATTGTAGACTGATCTATTTCTTTTTTCAGTTCTTCCACTTTTTGTTTCAGATGTTTAATGTTTTATAATCATTGCATACACATTTACATAATTGTCTCTTCTTAATGAATTGACTCCTTTGTCACTATGAAATACCCATCTTTATCAATGGTAATATTTCTTGTTCTGATGAATACTTTGTATAATATTAACATAGCCACTCCAGCTTTGTTTTGATTAGTGAGTACATGATATATCTTTTTCATCCTTTTACTTTTTAAGTTTTCTGTAAATGTGGATTTCTTGTAGACAGTATAAAATTGGGTCTTGCTTTTAAAAATATTTGACAACCCTAGCCTTTGGATTGTTTATAGTAGTTACATTTCATGTAATTACATTATTATTGGGTGTAAATCTCTATCTTACTGTTTCCTGTTTGTCCCACCTACTTACTTCTTTTTCTCTTTGCTTGCCTCTATTAGATTTTTTTTTTAGTATTCCAGTTTTATTTCCACAATCGGCTCTACGTCTTTGTTTATATCTTAGCGCATGTCTTTACATATTTAACTTACTACAGTGTATTTTCAAATAATATTATGGCCTTTACTTGTATAGTAATAATTTTATAATATTTCTCCATTTCCCTCTACAGTCCTCTGTGCTATTGTACTTTTTATTTCTATGTATATTAGAGCCTCCAAAATATATTATTGTTCTTCTTATTATTTTCAACAGTCAATTGTTTTTAATTTTATTAAAAATATAAAAATGTCATTTATATTTATCAACACATTTACTGTTCCCAGTGCATTTCATTTTTCCTGTGGACGATAATTTCCATTTCAAATTTATTTTTCCTGAAGAACTTTGTTTAACCTGCCTTGTAGACTCTCAGCTTTTGTCTGAAGGTCTTTACTACAGTTTCCTGAATTTTATTTTGTCAGTATTAAGGATTTCTGTTCCTAAATGGATGAAATTAATAGACAGCTTAGAGGATGAGGAAGATAATTGCTGTGTCTAAAACAGAAGTTTTAAAATTTAGAATGAGACAACAACCTTAATATAACAATGTTTAAAGAATATTTACTGACAGTTTTCAGATAAGAAATTTTAAAGCTAACAAGATAGTTATTAATAATTAGAGAAGTGAAAACTAAAATTAATAAACATAAATAATATTTCTTAATGGTATTAGGCCAAAGAAAATTAGATTATTGGAGAGTTATATCATGTGCTGGCAGGGAAGAAAAAACACAAGACTCCTCATGCACAGTAGAGGTGTGCGGACTCCTTGTCAGTGTGTAGATTGCTGGCAGCATGAAGACTGCTACGGGAATTCTGAAGGACCATTGGGCACTATTTATTCATGTAGGTGCCTATATGTCCACCCTGTGCTCTAGTAGTTCTGCTCAGAGTCTACAGCAAAGAGATAAAGAGTCTCTGAGTCTTCAAAGTCCATAGTCACTCAACTCCATGAAGAGACATAGCAGGGACATGCCTTTTATGTCACTCTGAGGTGGTGAGACGTTGGAGGAAGCTGAGTACCCAGCCCCAGGAGAGTGAACACGTTAAGAAGTGTTCTGCAGCACATCAAAGCAAGGGATTGGTTGTCCACATAACAATATGGGTGGATTTTTAAAACAAAATTCCAAAAGAAAAAAAAAGTCAAAAAACAAAATGAGGTCTTTAAAAGGTACCATTTACATAAACTAAAATACATGCATACAAAGAGATCCTGGCTCCCCTCTCACCATTCTCTTGAGAACAAATGAATTTCTTCTATACATTAAAGAAATATATATATATGTATAAATAGATATTCTAAACATCAGTGCTATATGAATTGAAAATACTTTCTTCTTGCAGATGTTGATGAATGCCAGGCTATTCCTGGGATATGCCAGGGGGGAAACTGCATCAACACAGTGGGCTCCTTTGAATGCAAATGTCCTGCTGGTCACAAGCAGAGTGAAACTACTCAGAAATGTGAAGGTGAGTGCTTTTATTGTGAGGGACGTGTCCAGTTGTTGACTCTGAATCCAAGAAAAATATGACTTCATTTTGAATTTTGGAGAACTTAATCACAATTATAATTACTTGCTTTCACATGGAAGTGAAAGAGTAGCCTTAGTTTTATATTGGTCTGTGTATTTAATGGGTTGGATTTGGAAAAAGGGCCAGTGATCGTTTTATATATGGTTTGTTGTCTCAGGTTCAATGTTGTCATGGGAATGGGAGTAATCCAGTGTTTATATTTTTCCTTAATAAGGTAGTTTTCTATTTCACTTATGAAATTATATGAAACATTAAAAGTGGGTAAAGAGAAGTCCAAGTGAAATAGCGTCATGTGTAAGATGGTGCATTAGAAGTTGGTGCTCTGTCATACTCTACCATATAAAGTAAATATCTTACTTTTTGTATCGAATATTGCTGCTTGACTGGCCACTAAATAAAAACCAAGCATAACTGACTAGGAGTATTGAAGTATAACGTTCATCTTTTCAGTTATTATATTACTTAAATCAATTTATGTCAACTTAAATGTTTTCTAAAAATAATAGAGTGTATCTTTTCTCATTGTTGTTATATAAGTATTCTCATCTACTTAAAGTTGAAAAAAACTGTCCTAGAGATTTGTTTTTGCCAGCCTGCCTTATCTGAGGTAGAAAAATAAATATGAACAATTCAGTAATCTGAACTTATTCCATATGCCTACTAGGGTCTTAACTGGGAACATGTTTTGAGTTCAGTAGTGCCTAACATATATCATAATTATCCTGGGAAAAAATTATCACACGTTTGTTTAGACCATTTCCCCTCACTACCTGAAAATATCTTCTGGTATATATAATTAAGTCTTGTGTTCTTTCCCTTTCCAAAAGGCTGTTTTACGTTATTTTTTGTTGCTTGATTATAAAAATTGTGACCCTCTGTGTAGATAAAAAAATGGGAAAATTAAAATCTAGAGTTTAATTATGGAGGACAAATAGGAATGGGAACTCTTTCACTAGACAAGAAGTAGAGTGTGGGTCCACAAGGAACTGGGCTGGAGTGTCGGGGATCTGCAGAAAGGCTGGGCTGGACCACTGTTTCCTTGCTACTTTTTGTATTTTCCCTCCTGACTTTTTTTGCTCAACCTTTTGTCACCCCCCTTTACTTTTTACTTCTGGAGTAATACCCAAACTAGATCCGAGGGTGATAGACTTAGGAACAAAGACAGTGTTTGCTTATAGGTGAGAAGACACAGCCACTGACTGATCAGAGTGGTTGTGACATTTCCATTAATCATCCAACAATGTATTACTTCTTAGCTGAAAATGGAATGAGCCTTTTCTACATCATGTTTCTTCAAAACAACATATAGAGCCAAGACAGAGTTTGGAGAAAGACAGTGCAACTCTTTATTCATACCTGTCTATGTTCTTTAGGAAAGCGGGCTGTTGATGTAATGTAGGCACCACCCAGAGCACTGAATCCAGTCGTCTCTTTCCTTATTTCCTGCCCAGGCAGCCAAACCCATTTAACCAATGCCCAGAAAAAATTATGTGATTTAATGTTTGGGATTGGTGGGGAATAGCAGAATTATAAGAAGTAGTGATTAGAATTTGAAAACTAAAGGTTTATAAAGACTTTGCTTTGTGTCTAAGTCACATTGATCTGGATATGTCTTAAAAGTAACTACTACCAATTTTCTTTGGGTTATACTGTTTCCTTATGTAAAAGATCAAGTGGTATTTCCTTATATAAAATTATTTAATGTAATTGGTAGTATAATGTATCTGGAAAGACTGTAAACTATTGGTACTCTCAGTGACAGGTTTTGAATTATTGTTTATATAGTGTCAATGTAAAAATGTTGCCATAAATTTAAAGTTAGTATTTGTTCTAAATATGATCAAGTTAGGATCCCACATTCAGTAAAACGTATCATGCCTACTAAAGTCATGTCTTATTTTTCCCGGGCCAGTTTGGCTACAAAGTCTTCTTTTAATTCTATCATACAGTGGGCAAAATGATTCTTTGGTGCAGTAAACTGTTTTTTCCCATCCAGTGAGAAGGATGTTTCAGTTATTTATTCTTTTCAAAGATTCATTCATCTAAATACGTGTTTAATTTAAATGAATAAGGAGAGCAGAACCCACCAATACAATCTGAAATGGAGTACCAGAAGACTATCCATAGTTTTCTTTTTTATAATAGAATATGTGAGTTTGAATTTCCGTCTACTTGGATAAAGCAGGTACTGGATGTCCTTGTATGATCCCCCTTGCAGACTACACCTTCTCTAACATTTCTTGAGCTAGTTATTCTTTCTTGGCTTAAATAGAAGGCAGGAAAATAGCGTGATTGTATTGGAAAGTTTCTCTTCAGTGGTTCTTTACGTGTCAAATAGTTGTTTGCAGATTTATTCCAAAGAGTCTTCAGCTTTGTTCCATTACCGCAGCATTTAGTTTTGTTTGAGATTTATGACAACAAATGTATTTATTTATGCTCATGAAACTCATGAAACTTGTTGGCACAGCATCTGTAGCTGCTGTTCCAACTCTGCTTTGATAAACCATGGAAAATAAACGTCTGGGCTAAACTGAAAAGTACTTGCTTTTACTCATGTTACCAAAAGTATATTAACTTAAAAAAATAATAAATTCATTGACTCTTTCCCAAAAGGGAAACATATTAAAATTGAGATTCAAGTAAGGGGATGGTAAATATTGGAAAACTTTTAGGTCATTAAAAAAAAAAAAACTATCATCTTTTAAATCTTTTTTTAAAAAGAAATTTACAGCAGTGTAGTTAAAACATAAATTCCCTCTCCCTTAAATAAGAAAGCCTGGGCTGCGAAACCCAAACCTACTTTCTGCTCCTGTAACAATAAGGTAGTCCTCTATCACAGCTCTATTTATACTGCATTTTAATTATTTTTTGTCTGACTCTGCTGGCAGATTGTATGCACCTAAATAACATACTAATAAAAGCTAATGTTTATGGAGCACTAAATGCATTCTCGACAATACTTAAACCAATTTACATGGGTTTTCTTATTAAATCACCATGCAGTGCTGTGAGGTTGGTTATTATCATTAACCCACTTTACAGATGAAGGGACTGAGGTGCAGAGAGGCTAAGTAACTTTCTTGAGGTTTAATGGGTAGGAAACTGTGGAGCCAGGCCTGCAACTTGCTAGATTCACTTCCGAGCTTTCAGTCTCAGCCAGAGCTGTTGAACAAACAGCTGTGCGACCCAGGAGCACACACCCCAGCCCCAAGACTGCATTTACAGGGGGCAAGTCATGGAGACGGCAGCAGCAACAGGAGTAACGTTCTCTCTTTGCTCATCACATCATGGGGTAGTGCCCTGCCGTCCAGCAAGGCCAGAATTAGATCTGTTTTAGTGATCCTTGCACTGGCCGTGGAGTTTGTGTACGCTGGAAAAAGCATTGTCTCTTTCCTCCGATATGATAAAGGCTGAAAAAATATGGAACCTTGACCTCCAGCCCAGTTTCTTCACCTCACCCTTCATGAACAGGGGAATCTCCCCTTTGTGTCATCAGGGTTCAGGGATCCCAGTTTTATGATTATGGATACGTGACCTGACATTTCACTGGCTGCAGCCCAGATCCACCCCCTGGGTACCCTACCTGGTTTGACCAATTTAAGCATTCAGATGTAGCCGGTTTCCATGGAGCCTTTGGGGAGGTTAGGCCAAAAGGACTAATTCTTGAAAAACCTAACTTTTCTTTCTAATGTTTTACTGCTCTCATTGCTGATGTATTAGATATTCAGTCGGGGGGGGGCGTGCTATGCTTTCTGTTTATTAAAGTGAAAATTTATTCTGCACCACTGTGCTAAAATAATCCATTCTCTGTGAGTTGAGAATTAAACTGCAGTTCAAGGAGAGCAAGAGCAGGGATTAGAGGAACTGAGCTAACTCTGTCTTTATTCATGGAGGGGAGTCAAAAGCAGAGGCCTAAAGGAATTAACTGTGAAAAAGGAAGAGGTCGGCATGGTCATTACAATGAAGCTGATTATAATTTGCCTTTGGCAAAAAAATTTAAATTTTATTTAAGAAGGTATATGTAGTAGTCATACTGTGAAGAAAGGCGTTCTTAAATCCTCTTTAAAAAGCTGGTAAAATCCTGGTTATCAACTGCAAATGACCTGCGTGGCCAAGTAAAATCAGAACTGATGTAAATGTCAGAACAGCCTGCTTCTCTGCAAATAGGTGGGTTAGGACTTTTAAAGTAGGAAACAGGTTAGTCTCTACTTTATGGTGATTGTATTTGTTTATTTCAGGTTTTCCTCTCTGCACACTCATATACACACACCTATATGCATATCTAGACCTGTGTCTAGTGCCTTTTCTCTCAGGTGCACAGAATTGTGTTGATCACAGTATTGCTTCATGGCATAATCGTATTATTCCATCTGCACTCCACTTTTTTGTTGTTCTTTGGTTTCCTATCTTAGCTTATAATTTCAGAGGCTTCCACTTGGCCTTTCCCACTGAGAGCTCTTGCCCTACAGAACAAGCACTGTGTTAGTTAAGCCAGTAGGTATGTTCAGACTAATTATGCATTTGAGGTCTTGAGGGGACGATGCCACCTCTAGGTGTCAGTATCATCTCAGACTCTGTGTCCAGGACCTGTCAGTGTTTGGGTGCCATAGCCTGTATGTGTATGCACATCTTCTTTATGCATTCATCTGTTGATGGACACTTGGGTTGCTTCCGTATCTTGGCTACTGAAGCATTATCTCCTTATCTTAAGCACAGCATTGTCCTGGCGACAGCCTTCAGTGTTCAGTCTCATTTTTAAGGCATATTAATAAAACAGTTGGAGCCTTTAACAACCTAATTCCTTGAGAACAGGGTTAATTCTGGGCAATGCCAGCACACTGGCAAAGATCACTGAAGTTCATCTTCATAAGCTAACCTGATCTTAGTCCCCAGTCCCCATACTCTCCCAGTTCCCCATACCCTCTACCCTAAAAGCAAAGGTATGAATTTTTAACACAGGGATAATAGTGGAAACTTTTTTTAGTGGAGATACTAGCTTTGAGAATCAAAGCCAGTCTTAACTTGCCATGGTTTCCTCTGTGTGCTAAGCAAATATGACATCCAGCAGGACTGCTGTGTTTCCATCTCTCTCCTCTCTGTATATATAAGATAGACAATGACCTATAATCAAGAGAATTGATAGTAAAAGATATTTGCACTAAGGACTCTGCTTTTCATGATGCATTTATGTTGGGAGGCAGAGCATTGAGTAGCTTAAAACTTCGGAGCATATGCATTAAGAGTTAAAATCTAAAATGGAAATCTGAAGCCTTAGTGCTTTGATAAACCATTTGCGAAGAGCATACTGACCAGGTGCCAGGTTAACATTGGGGTTTTGAGGTTTGACTTTTAGAAGCCCCCATCTGTCTCATGAATGGAAACGTCACATCCAAGAAAGTGAGACCAGTGGGGAAGGATGGTAAGAAGTCCAGATGGACAGCCAAACAGCAGCCTGGAGCTGACATTTGAGGCAAAATTAGCACATATCACTTCTTGGCATATTTATCAGAAGTTGCCAATCTAAACTCTTTTAGTTTTTCCCCCTACAAACAACTTCCACCATTGAAACTCATGCATTAAGTAATTTGGGCACTACCCTGACAGTCTTAGTCAACTCACAGCAATATTTCATAGGGAGTTACCGAAATGACATCACTCCCTTAATTTCAACCTAAACAAAATGGTTTACATGGAAAGTTGCACACAGCTTTCTATGAAAGCCTGGAGGAGAAAGAGTCCTTTATTTGAGGCACAGTGGGAAACGTCATCATTACGAACATGAAGTCTGTGAAAAATACATATTCCAAAAGAAAATCATATAACAAAATGTACTCTTTAGCATGTGTTCTAAGTTTTGAGTCAAAATTAGGAATATTCAGATCACATTTTAACTTTCTTTTATAACAAATTTTTTTTAAGTTTTTTATTAAAATAAAAAAGAGGAATGGTGTAGAAATGAATGACAAGTTTTAAGTTTAATTCAGAAAAGAAATGTGAAAAGAGAAGAGAGCATGGTGGCCAGTAGAGGGGCCAAGATTTGAGGCCCAGACGTCAGGGTCTGTGCCCAGCTGCAGCATGTGGGAACTGTGTAATCTCGAGCAAATTTGTGTCTTCATCTTTACGATAGAGACAATGGTCTTTTCTGCATAAGGTTTTTATGAGTATTATATAAGATAAAGAAAGTGTTTGGCACTTTTTAGGTCTTTGTTAAAGAAGGCAGGGATATGTAGCATAGAAAATTTAATTATAAAAGATTCAATAAACCATGTGGCTTGAGGTCTTAAAAAATAATTGTAAAAGAATTCTAACATTTGAATTATGACTTGTAGTACAGTGTCCTGTAAATAATTTTAATCTTAAACAAAACAAAAATAGACCTACTAGAGCATATATTTGCCTGCTCTGATGAAAGTATTAACAAACATTGAAATGGACTCAAATCCATCATCATGATGAACAAACATGGAACTAGAGATTTATCCATTAAATCCTGACTAGTCTCAGCCTGTTTTTACTCCCCCAGCCCCAGTTTCATCCAAATTACAGAAATGGACATTTGAGACCCAGAGGACTTGATTTATTTAGCATAACACAGTGGTCAGGAAATTGCATTTTAGTGGCTTCAGGGAAATTTTCCCAAATGGTGGGAACCAGTGTTGTTTCCCCAGTGTCGTTGTATATTTAAATTCCTTTTAAAAATATGAAAAGTATATGGTAAAGTAATTTGCATGATTCTTGCAGTTCAGTTTCTGCTGAAGATCACTGGAAAAATTGAGCCTCTGAGACACCTTTCTGAGAGACACAAAATTAGTTTTGTGTGTTAGTGATAGAAAAACTATTCTACCCTGGAATGAAAGGATTTGAACGTTTTGAACTTTGACATTAGAAAAAAAAAGTTATAAACTATAATCCCTTATTTCCTCATTTTACTTACTAAATCATTGCTGTTTCACAGTGGAAATGGAAAAGCAATAATGCAGACCAAAATAAAGAAAATGCTAGCTTTATAATGTTCTCAATCTTTAACCTCTGCTGAAAAGAGAGAGAAAGAAAAGCTACCTCACAAATTACCATGGCTCAGTGCCTGAAGGAAATTAGTCTGCTCTAAAGAAATATCCTGCTATAGTCAGGTAAAAATTAACAAAATTTGAAATATAATACCTTGATCGAGGACTGCATGTCTAGCAAGTGTTGTCAGTTACCTACTGACTGTGGATATACTTCATTCACTGCCTCAGCATGGGAAGTGTATAAAGGATTGGTGACAATTTTTATGGGCTGCTAATTTATTTTCAACGTTTCCACTGAATAAAGATATAAATAAACAAAGCTGTGATCATGCTTGAGCTGTTTATCTTAGTCCTGAGTTAAGAATCTCTTCTTTTTCTTGGTGTAATTCTTTCACATTTCAATGTAAAGTGTTTCTCATCTATACTCTGCCTTTGCTAGATTTTAGTACAGTTACTTACATTTAAGGATAATGTGAGTGATTTTGAAAATTTTAACTATAGTCACCTGCTAATTGGTCAAAGGGTCAAGTAAATTGTTCTTCCAAGTACCTGTTGCTTTACTTACTTCCAGAGGACTATTTTAAGCAGCCCTTATTTCAAAGAATCAAAACTTAAAATAAACAAATAAATAAATTTAGTCACAGTATGAGCGAGTTTCCTTCAATGCCATCCTGTGTATACTAGAGGAGTTGCTCTGTTTTGTGTGTAAGCTTTGGTTTGACTGATGGGCTGTGGCTTCATACTTCACAGGTTAACATGTCTTTTCCAGTTTAACTATGAAAACTCTCTGAGGTATATTTTTACCCCAGCCCATTGCAGCACACATAGGGCAAGTTTGTATGATGAAGCATGGCTGAATTCTGGTGAGTGGCAGAAGACGATTTGGGCAGTGTTTACCAGCAGCTGTATGCCATCATACTAAATTTAGTACGGCTTTATTTAACAAGCTATAGCTGATGCTAATCTGAAGCATAAACATATATTTCAGCTATAGGTTTCAACTTCCAAATTCTTGGAACTGCTACCAGGAGAATGTGACTATAAATCAGAATTTCCCTCCTCCCATTTGTGATGGAATACCATAACACTTCTATCACATAAAAGTAAATAGCTTTTCATTTTGTTCTTCTCTGTATTAAGGATCATAGTGAATGAAGACTTCTTATCCAGTAAAATCAGTATTATTTGCTAGTTAATAAAAAATGAAGAGAGGATTATAAAAGTCATATGTCCTTCATTAAAACTTTATGTTGACTTTCATTTTCCAATCTTCTGTTCCAGGGAGTGGAGCTTCTTTTTGAGAGTGGTTTCCCAAATGACCTTATGAACGCTCTCATATTGTCGCATAAACCTCACCCAAATGCTTATGATTTCCAGTTTCATTTCTTTAGATTAATGCAACAGCCCTTCAAAACACTACTGAGGCATTGTGAGGGCAGAATCCGTCTAGATCAGTGGTTGACAGACTTTTTTTTCTGTAAAGGGCGGATAATCAACGTCTTTGGAGGTGGAAGTCCCTTTTTGTTGGAGACAGGCTGCTCTTCCGCCCTAGGGCAGGAGCAGCATGGACATTCAACACCCAAATGAACGAACGTGGCTGTGTTCTCATAAAATGCTACTTACAAAAGCAGGCGATAAGCTGCACTCGGCCAACCCCTGTTCTCGATGATCACTATTATCACTATTCTTGCTCTATTTCAGATTGTCGACCCTCTACCTAATTCTGCAGCTCTTTTCTTAGTGACTGGCTAGATGATTTTAGGTGGGTGGGGTCATGGACAAACAAATTTTATTTTAATAGTTATAATTTATCAAACTGTCTCAAGGGAAGAAGCATAACTAGTACGTTAAAACTGCGTTTATGGATGTTATTTCTGAAAGTATTATTGATTAGAATAAAGTTCATATAATGTTTTTTGTAAAGACTTTTTAAGAGCAATTTTAAGCTCATAGCAAGGTTGTGAAGAAGGTACAGAGATTTCCCATATACCCCTTGACCCCACACGTGCACAGCCTCCCCTGTTATCAGTGTCCCCCACCAGAGTGGTACGTTTGTTACAACTGATGAACCTCTACCAATGCATCGTAATCACCCGAAGTCTGTAGTTTACCTAAGGGTTCACTCTGCTGTTGCACAGTTCATGGATCTAGACAAATGAAAATTGACACGTATCCATCAGTATAGTACCATACAGACTATTTTCAGTGCCCTAAAAATCCTCCCATTCAAATTTTTAAAGTGAGTGTGTACATAGAAATATCCTAAGTGGAAAGCAGTGTAGGGGATTCAAGGATACAGTCATCGGTATAGAGATGTGATTCATGAATGACTAGAATTTGAGAAGTGACATAGTAAGATTTATTATCATTGTTAACATTGATGGTTACTATCATTAGAGAGCGTTTTCCCTTCTAGAAATACGTTTTGCAAACTAGAACTCAGAGTCACCATTATGTTTGCCAGGGACTTCCAAACGGAAAGGAATGCTCTGCTAATGAGATCATAATAAATTGAGCTCTGTTATCTTTCTTTCCAGGTCTGCCTTTCGTATCTCCAGTTATCACCTCCTCTTCTTTCCACCCTTCCCTGTAGTATTGCTCTTTTTCTACTCTTCTCTACTGTCACCTAGACTGTAATCAGAAACCTGGCCATTCCTGAAATTTAGAAGGAAGATTTCTCAGTATCATTCACATCATTCCAGGTTTTTCCACTCTTAAGCATCTGCCGATGTCTGGCCTATGAATCAATGCAGCACTCAGAAAGAAGGGATGTATTATGCCATTACAGTCAATATTTTATGTTTAAAATATAATTTTTCAAACAAAAATATAAGTAGACTTTTTCTAAAACTACAGCTACATGCTTATACATAAATACGTTCTGTTTTAACATGAAGGCATTTAAGAAGGTGCTTTCAGTCATACTGGGAAAAATATCAGAGGTTGTTCTCTTGTTTTATCAGGTTCTAAGCACCACAGATTTGAAGCCCTTGAAGATATTTTGTAATAGAAAACATTTGAAGCTTGCTAAAAAATTCTCATTCAGTAAAACCATGTTGTGAATATTTAGTTGTAGGCTTAGAAAATTAACAAACTCATAGAATACAGCTCTTCACAAATTAGATTATTGTAATTTTCCTCCCACATGGACTATTTTTCCTCAATTTACCATGATAAAAAATATTTGTAATAATTAACTCATAAAGAAAAACAGGAAGTATAGCATTCCGGCATTTACGTGAAACTTCATTTTACATTTAAAAATATTTCTTGTATGTTTATTTTCCCTGTAGCTTTAAGATGAAAGAGTGTTTATTATTAAGATGAAAGTATAATGTTGCATTTCATGTAAATCCTGAACACTACTGTGGACACTCTATTTCTAGTGACTAGTTCACTAAATATTAGTATTTCTGTCTAGAATCAAGAAAGTATGCGGATCTTATGAATAAAATATGTTCTAGAATAAGCTTCTCTTTAAGAAGGTAGTTAAAATTTCTTTGTGTTTTTCTCTTAGGAATATTGCTATGTTACATGTAACTACTGTCTTTACCATTTGCACAGCTTGTGAGCAGTAGGAGTGAGGTGAGGGAGAAAAGGAAGGGGAGGACTGTTCTGCCGTCAATGCTCCATCCCTCATCTCCAGGCTGTGTGAAAGAGAGATTCCTTAAAGAGGCTGAAACGAACAGTAATGAGGATCTTCTCTGGGAAGTGTCCCATGAGCTAGAGTGTGGGAGGAGGAACATAAGAAATGGAGCCCAATTTACATCTGCTTTCCAGGTTTAAAAGGCAAACGATACTGAGTTTCCCATCGCCCAGGTGAGGAGCCTACAGAAAGGAGATGGAGTGAGTAGTCTTGAAAAGAAAGGGCACTTGGCACATAGCTTCCTGTATGGTGGGTGACCCCAGCTTGGGGATAAACTGTCAGAAACAGAAACGGGGGCTGATGAGAGGGTTACAAGTGGTCAGATAGAGGAAGGGCCCCTGGGATCAATGGTGAGAAACGTGAGAGACCTCTGCACTTTCCAAAAATATCAGCAAAAGTATTAAGCTTTGGAGCCACCATGCCCAGAAGGCACTGATGCCAGAATCATTCAGTTAGAAAAAATATTTGAGTTCCTAACGCACTTCTAGACCCTGGGGATAGAGTAGTGAACAAAAAGTTACAAATCCTTTCCTTCATGCAGTGTACATCATAAAAACAAGAGACAAACAATAAACAAACAATAAACACACACATTGTGTGTGTCAGGTGTGAGAAGGCCATCAGAAAGTCAAAGCAGGGTGAGAATGAGGCTATGGAGGTGAGGGGAAACCTCGGCTGTCTGCAGGGGGTGGGGAGGGGGCGGATTCCTGACAGGGACCAGCAGGTGCAGAGGCTCTGAAGCAAGGGTGTACCTGAGGGAGGAAAGATGTTAAAAAGCCCAGTGTGACTGGAGCCGAGTGGCAAGGAGGACACTAATAAGTGACAGGTTTAGAGATGCAGTCTGAGGCCGTGTTGTGGGGCTTTGCAGGCTGGGATAAGTACTTTGGACTTTAGTTTGAGTTCTCAAAATGGGAGCTTTTGGAGGAGTGAAATATTCTGACCTCCAGTTTAAAAGATTTGCTCTGGCTGCTGGGTGGTAAAAAGATGATAAGGGAACAAATGTGAAAGCATCGAGACCAATTGAAAAATCTACTGCAATAATCTGAGACTTGATAGCTTGGATGAGGAGTTTACTGGTAAACGTGATGAGAAGTGGTTGAATTCTGGACGTATTTTGAATGTTGAACCAACAGAATTTGTTGACAATCACTTGTGAGGTAGGAGAAGAAAAGAATCGAGTAGTTCTAAGGGTTTGGGAATGGAGAGGAGGAGGCTGCCGTTAACGGAGATGGAGAACATCTGTGGGTAGAGGGTAGCTGGGGGAGGGAGGTAGTCCGAGCTCAGCCTTAGACGATTAATTTGAGGCACCTGTGAGACATTCAGGAAGCCATTTATAGTTGCTTATGTGGGTTATATTCCAGGGCAAGGTCGAGGCTGACAATACAAATTTGGGAGTCTTCAGCTTATAGCTAATATTTATAGCCATGAGTATAGATGAGATAGATCATTGTCAGCTGCGGGAGGCTGGAGAGGGATCCGAGGAGGTGAGCTGCCCAAATGGAAGAAGGCGTGGGGAGCCGACAGAGAGCAAAACAGCATTTTATTGCAGTACAAGTGGGTGGTGCGCGCCCTCAGGTGTAGCACTTGTCCTTTTATTATGCCCACGCATGCGTATTGTTCATAATGCTTACTCATGCTACTAGCGCTTGCGTACATTTACTTCTTACCTCATACACATGCAAGTTATTGTGAACTTTGACCTGGGTCCCATGGCCTACTCACTTAAGACTGCCGACATTCTACCTCCTAGGTCGTGGGGACCCTGGCCCACAGAGTGGGGCCCTGTGCCCAAAGACCACCACAACAACATAGTGAACAGCATCCTATCACTAAACAGGCAGCCATAATGTGAGGCTGCAGTGTACAGCCCAACTGTCCGTGCAAATCTGCAAGGGGCTGGGTTCATGCATTAACACCATCCATACCGCCTGTAACTCAGCCCATTGGCTGGACTGGCCTTCTCCTGTCTCATACCAGAAGGCTTCGGTGGCAGGTTGCAGTGCCACTGCAACCCAAGTGGGCAGACTGCCCTTGCAGGAACCATCCGTATACCGAGCGTCTCCCAGGGGTGGTCCCTTTCCCTCGTGAAGGGCACTGGGTGTGGAATCCACTCCCTGATGTGGGAGTGTCTGCAAAGCAGGCGCAACAAATTTCACAGGCCCTAACACCTGCTGCAGCTCTGCAGCCAAGGGGCTGGTGGTGTATCGGGCCCGTTGTTCTAAGTAAGCACCCCACTTAGTCAGGGTTGGGGTCTGCGCAGACCCCGATCGGGGTTGCTTTGCCCACATATGTATCCATCTTGCAATGGGGTATATGGTCTGTACCTGTACTTCTTGCTTCCCCATCAGGGGCTCAGTGGCTATCAAAGATGCACACATTGCTGACAACTGTTTCTCAATTAAAGAGTAACGATATTCAGCCCCTTTCCATAGCTGGGACCAGAACCCTATGAGCACGTTCCGTTGCCCATGCTCTTGCTGTAATCCCCAACCATATCCCATACAGTGCATGCAGCAGCCATCAACCAGTTTATCAATGTATGGTTGCCAGCATTAGCATTAGGCTAGGGAATGTTTTGCAGCCATTGCCGCAACGAAGGGATGGTTGTTATACTGGCCAGCTAGCCCATCTCCTTTGGAGATAGCTCAGTCTGGTCGCCCCATCATCCCAGAGGCGTAAAAGCCATGCGGCGAATGACTCACCCGTACGCTGTTTACACTGCTTTGCCAGGTCCCGCAATTCCATCGACGTATAAAACGTGTAGGTGGTTTGTCGAGTCGCTCGCCGTGGTCCCACAGGAGCTCCCCCGGGGCCATGAGTTCCTCCAGTTCCACCTGCTGCTGCACCCCTGGTCGTAGACGCAGCGGAATTGGGGGTGGGAGGGGTGGCTGGGCTTACCGTTCTTGAAGAAGCAGTGGAACTGGAGCCATGCAGGCGTCTTGCTGCCATACCAAGTCTCTGCTCGAGTTCCTCTTCCTTGCGCTGTACCTTCTCCACTTGTGTCTGTAATTCTCTATTTTCTCGGCTCGCATGGCGTTAAGACCGATAAAAACATCCAGGCTGCCCTCCTGGCCGCCTCCCAGTGGGCCTGTGAGACACTGTTTTCCAACAACTCCAGAGCCTTCCAGACGTCATCTGGCTGGGGCGCCACTGTGTCCCAGTTTTAGGTTGGGGCCCATGCCAGCAAGTAAGCCGTGACCCAGTACCATAAGGAGGTAGGGGGCCACATTGTTTCCATCCGAGCTTCCCCGTCAGAGGAAGGGGGAACAGAGGGGCACTCACCTCATCCTGCCTCCCGACTGCGCCAAGTATCAGCCACGGGAGGCTGGAGAGGGGTCCCAGGAGGCGAGCTGCCCAACTAGAAGAAGGTGTGAGGAGCCCACAGAGAGCAAAACAGCACTTTATTGCAGTACAAGTGGGTGGCGCGCGCCCTCAGGTGTACGCAGTTGTCCTTGTATCATGCCTGCGCATGGGTATTGTTCATAATGCTGACGCATGCTGCTAGCGCATGCGTACATTTACTTCTTACCTCATACACATGCAAGTTATTGTGAACTTTGACCTGGGTCCCATGGCCTACTCACTTAAGACTGCCAACAAGCATGAAGGGAGCATTTTGACAGAGATGAAGTCTGAGGTCTGAACCCTAGAACACTTCAACCCTCAGAGGTCCAGGAGATGAGCAGGAACCAGCAGAGGAGGCTGAGAAGGAGGTCTGTGAGATCACATCTCCACCAATCGAGTAAAATCTTTACCAGTGCGGGTCTTTTCTCTTCCCCATTGCAGCCTTGAAAGTACTTATAATAGCTGCTGGCTAGGCAGGAAGGCATAGAAAAATAGAAGGAAAAAAGACAACCATGTCCCCTCCACTACTGAAGGCTTCTAAGTCTGGACAGGCTCAAACTAGGAAGGCGGAGAAACTTAACTGGATGAGAGATTAGAACTATGTGGTTGTTGGATTTCAGTGGACGTTATGTTCATATGAAAGGCAAGGGAAAACCTTAAGGGAGCTGACCGAGATTTCCTAGGTCGGGAAAGAACTGGTCAAAAGGAAATTTGCAGAATGACAGTGGGAGAAATAATAAAATTGCTTTCTGCTTGCACCCTTGTGGTTTCTAATACCCGTTACTATATATTCGCTCAGTTTCTATGAAAAATTTCCAACTTCTTGACTTACAGTTCTAGTCTTCTAGCAAAAGTTTTAACTTTTGCTTAAATCACCAGACAGATGCTGTGAGTAATTTAAAGAAAAAGAGATTCCAAAGGTGATGGTCTTTCACAGTGTCAGTGAGGACCCCTGAGGTGCTTTATGTCCTTGAGAGGTGTCCAGATTACTTCGTATGGATAAGCAGCAACTCTGTCCTGTAAAGCAGTCATTCAAGTATGTCCTGTGAATGTGTCTGTGCTCCATCAGCCCCGTTGGAGTGTGACTCCAGGGAAGTCCATTCAGTCTTGGTGAGTCCTCTCAGTCAGCTGTTTTGAATTGGCCACTTTGCACAAAGGATGCTAGCAGATGAGTTTTTGAACTTATGCAACTCCATCACCCCCTTGAGCAGATAGAAGTGTGTGCTTTACAGACTGAAGGAGCCTTAGGAGTGAACCCTCCATACTCACACCTAACACAACTCATTCTGTGCATATACACAGATGTGTCTGTGCAATTCATTGTATGTACATATTGAATTTAAACTGGATATATATGAATGTCAGGTAAACAAGGAAATCAACAAACTCAAGACCGTACAACTATAACAATTTAAAGATCAACTTTCTTAGAAGAATTGCTTATAATATGTGTTTTAGTAACTGAGTATACCATTTTTGTTGAATTTAATTCCTTTTATGGTAATAAGTATGAAAAGCACAGGGACTAATATATGATAATTCTATAATGGAATGTAGGACACCTTTTCACTTAATGCCATTTATTTAGAAAATACAAATTAAATGCCTTGATGCATCATTAAAGTATTGATGAAAGATCACGATTTCTTAAATGAAGGTTCCTATTGCATTATGCCAAAATACATTTAAAAATCCTGAGGGTTTTATGCTTGCACTTAATGCACTAATGTTTAAAAAGAAAAATAGGGATAGAAAATATTAAATGCTTGCATGTCTGCCAAGTGCAAATGGTTATAGTAAATTTAACTCTGGAATTTCCTGACTTTTGTGTTGTTAAAATTATAGGTTTTACTCAACATTGAAAGAGTCCTTTCCATTTAATTTCTCTATATTAAAATTTTTAAGATAATTGTAGAGGGTAGAGAGAATTGGAAAGAAGATTCTAGAAGACATAAATAGCTCATCACACAATTTCGTTAAAAGTATTCCTTTACAGAAGCTCAACATCATTGTTTTAAATCTTCAGTATTTTATAACTTGTAAATAATTTGGTTTTATTTGTCTTGGACTAACAAAAGATAACAAAATGTTTCTGCCATGAGTAAAGAAAAAAGAAAGAGAAAGAAAGGAAAGGAAAAATTCCTGCTGGTGGATAGCTACTCTTCTCCAGAAGTATTATTTGGTGATGCAGACCAAAAATTTAAACTCATATCATTTGACCATGTTATCAGTAACTTTGATGTATTTTGAGATAGAAATAGCTTCTGTATTGTTGTCTTAATGTTAAAAAGCACTGTGATGGAATTGCCCCTTGCCACCATTACTTCATGCCTGAGTTACTCCAAATGAGTGTTTAGAAAGATGCAGTATTGATTTCCGGCAAAAGAAGGAACCATTTATTAATTGCTAGAATAGTAACCTTTTAAAAAATGCTATTATTCTCCCTAAGTGGAAAGAAATCTCTTAATTAAAAAGTTCCTTTAGTGCCTATTAATGTTAACATACAGAGACTATTTTAAATGTGCTTCAATAACAAGAAGAAAAACGGACTAAGACCTATATATAATATAATCATATATAATCATACTATATGTGTATGTAATCCTAATATAGTAAGACTCTGAAATAACACTAAAATATTGATACTGCATAATAGATAACAGGCTTCCATCTCTGTACAATGGATGTACAGTGGATCCTGGTGTTTTTCATGATCCTAAAATATTTCCTTCCCTTACCATCTATCCCTTGAGCCAGCGCATCTCTCTTCCTTCCTGTCACATCATACTTTGGAATTGTCTACAGTCATTCCCCACTTTTATTTCTCTGACTTACTCTAGAACCCATTGTAGCCTAGGCAATGGCCTCACCAGTCAGGTGAAATTAATTTCAACAAGATCACTAGGGGACTTTTCCCATTCTTTATTTTACTTGACATTGCTGCAAAAAAAAAAAAAAAAATTACCTATCTGCAGTTGGCTCCCCAGAGTGGAACACAGATCTCTCCTGAGCCGCTTGCCCTTGTGTGCCCCTGCTTACCAGGCAGGCATGTTTCAGACGTCCCCCCGTTTTCTCAGCAGCATGCGCAGACCGAGTCTTTTGCTTCTCTACACCCAGTCCACATGTACCTTACCAGCATTTCTCAAGAACATCATCTCCGTGATTGGTCCAATCATGCATTTTCGAGCTCAAGACGTGAATCAGGGTAGCACTCTTAATACCTTCCTTTCCTGACACACCATTTTTTCAGCAAGAACTTGGATAGATTCTACATCCTAAATGTATTTTGAATCTATCCACTGCTCTCTGCCTTTATCGCCAAGGTCTCTTTTCTGGATTACTGAGACAGCTTCCTATGAGGTCTCCCTGTCTCCCGCTCGTTCTACTGAAATCTTTTTTCCACGTTGCAGCCACAGTGATCTTTCTAGAACACAGATTTGGTCATGTCACTCCTGAGTCCCCCATTCTTGGGGTAAAGCATGTCATCCTCTCTTTACATCTCTAGCTTCGTTTCTTTCTACCCTCTCTGTGATTCAGACACACTGATATTTACTTGTTCCTCAAATAATTCGCGTTCTTTGTTGTCTTGTCATTTTGTGTGTGCTCTTCCCTCTGCTTGGATAACAATATGCCATTTCATTTTCATAGCCGGTTTTAGACCTGTTTGTCTGTTATGTTTCAGCTTAACTGTCACCTTCCTGTGGAAGTCTCTCCTGGCCCGCTCCTCTCCTGCGTTCCCTTGTCACCCGGCACCACCCCTGCTTTAGTGTTTACTACACCATATTGTCATCGGGTGTAATTTAGGTCTCCTGGCCATCACAGCTGGCTTCTGGGGAAGGAGTCCAGCAAACCCCTGGTTTCAGCTGTACTCACTGCTTAGCAATTCTATTTCTGATCCAAGGAAGTGTTCATCTTGTATTTTGAAGCCAGCTGGGTCTTTTTGTTTTCTCTTTTTGTACGTTATCTGTCGCTGTTCCATGTTTGCAGCAGAAAGGAGGTACCAAAGCATCCTGACTAGACACCAGAATCTGCACGTTTAACAAGCTGTCCGGGTGATCCTTATGCGCATTGAAGTTTTGTAACACCTGCACTCTAAGTTAAAGACCGACGCTATTTGACATGAACTTACTCAACCTCAGATTCCCTCTGATTCCCTCTGTTACTACATCCTCAGTTTCCATTTCTCCTGCCTTTGATGAAGTGTCTTCTCATCTTTCCAGAGTGACTGTTCCAGCTCTGGGCTTAGTTCTGTCACCTTTCTAGACTCCTGCTAACTCTCGCTAATAATTAGTTTATTTTCTAGCCTGTATCTCTTTTCTTTCCTGAATCTTCCTCTTCACCTACAGTCAAGGCCATCCTAAACCACATTAACACAGACCCTCTCTCCACCAGCTCTTTACTCACCTCTCACTATTCTATTTCTTTCTTTCTTCACTAATGTTTTCTAAAAGCTCAGCTTGTACCAGCAGTCTTAAATTCCTCAGCACGTATTTATTTCTTAACCTTTTATAAAACTGCCTCTTTCTTCCTGAATCCCTTATAGCATTTGCTGTTCTTGGTTACTTTGTTTCTTCTTGGGTATAGTTTCTTGGTGTGTCAGTTTTCTCTTGCTGCTATAACATATTACCATCAACTTAGTGGCTTAAAGCAACACAGATTTATTATCTTATACTTCTGGAGATCAGAGGTTTAACATGAGTCTCATTGGGCTGGAATCAAGGTGTTGATAGGACTGAATTCCTTATTGAGTGTCTGGAGGAGAATCCATTTTCCAGACTTCTACAGCTTCTAGAAGCTGGCCTCATACCTCGGCTTGTGGCCCTCTGTCATCTTCAAATCTCACAGGGCAGCTTCTTCACATCTCTGCATCTGACACCTCTGCCTCCCTCTTCCATTTATACGGATCCTTGATTACAATGGACCTAGGACCAGACAATCCAGGATAATCACCCCATTTCAAGATCAACCAATTAAAAATCTGAATTCCCCTTTGTCATATAAACTAACATATTCACAGGTGCCCAGGATTAGGACTCTGATATCATTGATGGGCCACGAGTCTACCTCCCACACTTGACTTCTTTAAAATGTATGTAGCCTTTCAGGAATTCTGGTGACCTCTCTTTCCTTTTTCTTTATCCTCACTTGCTTTTCTTGTTTCAAGTGAATATGCCTCCTTTGTAACTATCTTTAACTAATCTTTCCTGCTGTTCTGTTCTCTTCACTTTATATTCTCTATCTTACTGATTTTAGTCACATTGATGGTTTCAACTCTCTTATCCACAGATGCCAAGTTCTAAGGATTTACCCTGGATTTTCAGCTGTTTTCTAGACATTATTAGCTGGAAATGTTAATAATGAAGCCATCCACTTTCCCCAAAGTTTTTCTTTCCTCACTAATTTTATCATTAGTATTAGCTCATTTATGAAGCCTTACTGTCCCTTACTGTCCTCATTCTTGGTTTTGACTTTCAGGATAGATATTCCCTTTATTTATTCTTTGCTCTCTTGGCCCCACCCTCATTAATTGGAACTTAGACCCTGCCTTGTCCCTGAGCCCATTCTTACCCCAGCACTGTTCTTTATCAGCTTCTGGCACGTACCATTATCAGAAGTGATGTTCCTCTTTCTCCTGCTGAGTGATTTGGTTGCTCTTCGCTGATGCAAAGCAAGGGCAGAGAAGGGTGTTCTAACTTTCTAGTTATATCTTCTACTCCCCTATAAAAACCCTCAATTCATGGGAAATGGTTCATTCCTCATCCACTAACTGACCACTTCCAAATAATTGGCTCATAGTTTTCCCCATCTTCTCTGCATGTTGAAATCCTGCCCCAATTTTTAGGGTCTTTTATCAACTACTGTGTCCTCCAGGAACTTCCTGTTTCACATAATTCAACTGATAGCATATTGTTAAACTTCTTTGGTGGGATCTATCATATTGTGCCTTGTTTTAAATTTATCTCTGTAATATATTATAAGCTCATGATGGTTAGAGATTATGTACAGCCGATACATGGTATGTGAAAAATCAAAGGCCTTTAATCAGCAATTACTTAATGAGTCCATGAATGAACAGTAGATGCCCAATTAAATATGTTTATTTAACTTAAGGAAAATTGAGACTTGCAAAGAATGAGTAGCATTTTCTTTAATATCTTTTATGAAAAAAGACGCAAATTTCCTCAAGAATGTACCAGCACACTAAATCGAGCCACACAGAAAAATGATTACATATCATTATCAACTGGGATTTATCCCAAGAATGCAACTTCGTTCAGCATCTGAAAATCAAGTAATGTATCATATAACTAGAATAAAGGACAAATGCCGTATGGTCATCTGAACATGTACAGAAAAAGTATTTGAAAAAATCTGACACCCTTTCATGATAAAAATGATCAACAAATTAGGAATAGAAGGGGACATCATCAGCCTGATAAAGGGCATATATAAAAACTACAGTTAGCATCATACTTACTGGCAAAAGAAACGCTTCCTCTAAGATCAGGAATAAAACAGATGTTCACTCTCACAACTTCTATTAGACATCGTTCTGGAGGTTCTAGCCGGGGCAGTTAGGAAAGAAAAGGAAATGAAAAGTATCCAGGTTGGGAAGGAAGAAGTAAAATACCTATTTGCAGAGGACATGCCTCTAGTGGATAAGGGGTCAGCTGAGATGAGTCAGGTAGCCACTGAAGTGGGGAGAATATCCTCTAAACAGCTACTTAGACCCAAGAAATGGTTCAGCAAGGTTACTGTGATAGAGTATCAACATACAAAAATGAGTCATATTTCTATAGACTAGCAGTGAACACTCTGAAAATGAAACTAAGAAAAGAATTTCATTCACAGGAGGACCAAAAGAGTAAGTGCTTAGGAATAAATGTAACAAAAGGAAGTGAAAGGCTTGTACACTTAAAACCACAAAACCTTGTTGGAAGAAATTGAAGATCTATGTAAATGGGACGATATCCTATGTTTGTAGATTAGAAAACTTAATGCTAAGATGGCAGTATTTCTCAAATTGATTTATAGACTGCAACACAATCCCTGTCAAAATCCCAACTGGCTTTTTTTTTTTTTGCAGAAATTGAGAGTCTGATCCTAACGTTCATATGGAAATTCGTATGCAAATCATGTGTCAGATATGGGACATATATACAGAGCTCTTACAACTTGATTATAAAAAGACAAATAACTTAATTAAAAACTAGGCAAAGTAATTGAATAGATATTTCTCCAAAGAAGATAAAAAGAAGCAGTAAGCAAATGAAAATGTGCTCAAAATCATTAGTCATTAGAGAAATTCAAACCAAAAATACAGTGTGACACCACTTCACATCATTATAATAAAAAAGGTAATAATGAGTGTTGGCAAGGATGTGGAGAAATCTGAATCCTCATCCACTGCTAGTGGGAATGTAAAACATTACAGCTGCTTTGGAAAACAATTTGGCAGTTCCTTAATAAGTTAAATATAGAGTTATCATATGATGCAGTGATTTTACTTCTAGGTGTATATACCCAGATGAAATGAAAACATAGGTTCAAAGAGAAATAGTGCTCAGGTGTTCATAGCAGCTTTACTCATAATAGCCAAAAAAGGAAACTAATTTGAATATCCATCAACTGATGAATGAATAAATAAAATGTAGTATATCCATACAGTAGAGTATTATGCAACAGTAAAAGTCAATGAGGTACTGATATACGTCACAACATAGTTGAACTTTGAAAAAATGGTGCCAAGTAGAAGAAACCAGTCACCAAAGACCATATATTTTATGGTTCCTTTATATGAAATGTTTAGTACAGGCAAATCTATAGAAACAGATTAGTTATTATTAGTTAAGGGGTAACTATTGCATAGGGCTTGGGGGGAGGCAGGCAAGGGGACTGCTAATGGGGTGGGATTACTTTGGCTAGAATGAAAGAGCTCCAAAATTAGGTTGAAGCCATTCTTGTACAACCCTGTGAATACCAAAACCTGTTGAGTTCTGAACTTTAAGTGGGTGAGTTGTATTATCATGCAATTATTATATTTCAGTAAAGCTGTTTATAAATATACAATGAAATTCTGAGAACAGTTGATATACACCATGCTTTCAAAATCTGAAAAAGGGAAAGCAGGTATTAATTTTCCATTACAACTTTTATCCCTATTAAACTTGAAAATAGGTAGTCATTTATTGTATTTAAAATTTAGCTATACATTTTCCTGATTTCAAATAGTATAGTAATTAATAAAAATTCACAGAAATATTTACTTCTTTTCTATACATAAAATATTTTACAGAATAGGCCAAATACATTTGGTTCCTTGGCTTTGATGGAAAGAAGATATTCTATTAGCACTTTTTTTTTATTTAAGTATAGTTGATTTACAATGTCTATGAGTACTTTTTTAAAACAAAATTTCTTGTTTTACTTGCTCTAAGTTCTCTGGGACATAATTGTTACATTTATGTATGATGTGTACATATTGGAATTGACAGAATCTCTAGAGCAATGTTCTTAGAATTCAGTGATATCTGAGATCACACTTAGCGCTACTTATCAAATTATTCTTTATATTCTGCTTACAGTAAGATTTACAGTAAATGTTGTAAATGTTGGTTGACAAATATGAGGTTATGTGGTTTGGCAGTCAGAAATCTGTCAGCTGGTTTTGCTTAGATCTAGTTTTCTTTTTTGAAAAACCTGTGTTTGGCTTCTTCAAATTACCAAACGCTTTCCAGCCCTTCTCTTTCTTTACCCTTGCATGGCACACTGAAGACCCCCTTCTTTTTGACACCATGCTGCCTGGTCCTTCCTTCCCAGACTCCTGTACTGGCTTCTCTTCCTTTGCTTTCCCTTAGATGGTAGTGGTTCTCACAGTTCCTCCCTTAAGCTCAGTTCTTTTCATTGGTGTGTCTTCTTTGGAAATGGCCTCTATTGCTACAACTTCAAAAGCAATCTACAGAGTTGGTGATAAGCCACAAACTTACATCTTTACCCCCTGACTTCTTGACTGAGTTTCAAATTATTAGTTGGAATCTCTGCCTGTTTCTCTAAAACATTTCATACTCAAAATGTCCCAAATTCAACTTAAAATCAAGGTAAGTTCTTCCCTCTGTGTCCCGTTTTCTGTTAATAGCACTCCTATTAACTGCCTTGTCAATCAAACTAGAAGTTCAAGACAAAGTCCTGCCGATTTCTCCTAGAATCTCTTGACTGTCTCTTCCTCATCGTGCAACTTACTTCAGGCTCTCATCACTTATCACCGGACTGTTTATTGTCTATCTACATTAAGCACAAGGATTGTCTTTCTGAAATATTAACTTGCTTATGTAATGTTCTTGTTTAATTTAAACCTCTTCATAGACACCGTAAATCACTTCAGAAAAAAAGCCAAAGCTCTTGGGAAGGTTCCCCAGGACTCAGCCTGTGGCTAACTAGCTAAGCTTATCTCTGTCAACAATTCTGGTACACTTTTTATTCCTCAGCTGTGCTGTATTTTCAGATGTATTCACCTATGCTGTTTTTTGCTTTCATTTGTTTATTTTTTAAACTAATCTAAGGCTGACTGTATTCTACTTACTTTAGTAATTAATTCAGAACCCCAGGCTTCCGTCAGTCAGCATCCTGTCCTGTCTAGAGGAACCATTCAAAAGTCAGCGTGTGACTCAATTTGAGACATTAGGAGAAAAGCAAAGACTTGGTAGGTGCTCCTGCGGACAAGTTCTCTTTCTCTTAGGAGAGAGCCCCTGGAAGAAACACCCTGCCTTCCTCCAGATGTCCCAGTCAAAGGGCCAGCCTAGGGCTGCTACAGCCATTTTGCTTCCATCAGGGAAGGCAGCCTTAAGAATGAAGTCAAAGCACAGAGGAAGGCGTAGCTGAGCATATTTCAGAGAAACTGAGCAAGCGACATTGCCTTGAAACAATCCTAAATTCCTTGACACTTCTGGACTGCCAGATATGCAAGTTATTCAATTTCTGCTTTATGCCAGCTGGGATCAGTTTTTCTATGGCAGACCAAAGCCTCCAAACTGATCAATAAACTTTTTTAAAAAGAGCTCAAGGGGAGATGGGCAGAGGCACATTAGGTCTGCAGAGCATGAATGAAAATGAATTCCCATTAAGACTGCCTTTTCCCGTGAATAGCCTTGCCACCGTTAGGCACACTTGTTAGTACCTGTCTAGGCAGTATATGCTATATATTTGTGAAGACACTCCTTCCAAGTCTGATTGTGACATATGGTCTTGAAGAATTAATATTACAAAAGACCTAAATGCAGACATTCTTCTTAACATAAATGTTAATGCTAAATTTAAATTGATGGATAAATATTGGGCACAACTACATTGAAAAGCAGGGTGTTTTGATCAGTAAAAACCAAAACACCAGGCATTTTAATTTTTAAAATTTTAGGGGACATTTAGCCCAAAAATAAATGAAGAACATTCCTGTTTTTCATATAGAGTTCTTAAATACTTTACTGAGAGCCTTTTACATATAATTATTTTGAAGCTAACCTTTTAAGGTTTTTATTTAATTCTAGGGCAAATTGTGAACCATGGAGTTTTTGTAAAATAAAATATTTAACAAAAAAACCCACAAATTTAATATAATTCCATGTGTTCTATGTTCCAGGGTTCTTTTTTTCCCCCTTAAAAAAGAAAAATGTCTACCAACTTTCCATTTCTACTCTTTTTGTTGTCAGGAAGGCTGTTTGGAAGCAGAGAACAAAGAAGTTCTTTATTATGAAAGGAAATGCCTGAAAATAAGAGTTTTAAATAAATAATACTTAAATGAAGGACTTAAGTTTCCTAATTTTTAAGAATTTAGATCAATCTGGGCTTCATAAGTACCTTGATTGTTGGTATAACTTTAGATGTAAGAGGATCAGAAGGCAAGTTTTGGTCCATCACTTTTGTGTTGCTTGCTGCTTTATTGTATGCTATTCTCTCTCTCTTTTTTGTCTTCCTTATCTAGAAGTGATTATCAGTTTATTTGGTGATTAACGTATAGCTGTTCTAATTTCCTTTCTCTTCTGAATCCACATTCAGTTTTACTAAGATACACTGCACTAAGATAGCAACGCAAGATGCAACAGATCCTAATTTTGCACACATGGTTTCATTTCGTTGGATTAAATCTGATGGTAACTCATTCACCACATTATATATTTGCTCCTTATGTAACCAATTCATGCTAGAATTTTGATCTCTCTCGGGGAATTGGTAGATTATGATTTGTACCACTGTGCCTTCAGTGTTAAGCCTCAAATGAAGATATTATTTCAGAGAATGTCTGAATCTGGTAACTTTTTTTAGAAGAACATTCCAAGACGACACAACCATATAGCTGTTTCATGATACAGCTTGTAAGCAAGAATGACTTGTCAGAATAAATGGTGGGAAAAAAGAATGGATAGGCCAGTAGAGGAATTCAAGAAAAGCTTTGCTAACCATTCTTAACTGTGGGGTTTTGAATTTATTTCCTTGTATTTACAACTTTTATAATTATAATTTTTTCTGTGTTTTTTCTGTATATATTTCCTGTGTATAAACATATTGATTTGTTTAAATATATATGTATGTGTGTATGTGTATGTGTGTGTATATATATATATATGTATGTATATATACAACTAAAAAATAAACTGAAAGCTCAAGTTTACTTTTGGGGAATCATCTATGGTTATGGCTTTTATAATTGTTTCCTCTAGTCACTGGTCTCTGCTAGCTCTGTTCCTTAAAAAGGACAGCTAACTCCCAGGCATCTGTGGCTGGGTTTTCCTCACAATGGCTCATTTCCTCTTAAACGTATTAGCAAGTAGCTGCCAGTGTACCTAACTGTAGCTTTGTTTGACTTTCCACCTCTTCTACCTCTCTCTGCTTATTGAACTAAAAGAAAAGTACATTAAAGCTTATATAAATGGCCAGGTTTTTTTGGTTTAGGGAAAGTTTAAAAGAAAGCAGACCTTTCATTAATATGAAAGGGAGTGGGCTAGCCCCAACATTGAGGAAGTTAACTGGATAAGTGCAGGGAGGTACAATAGGAAAACTGGACACTTCCCAACGCCACCCAAGTTTGCCCTTTGCCATTTCTCTGTATTATTTTAGACTTGAAGTTAATTCCCAGAATGTCAAATATACCCATAATTCAGATGTATGTACAAAAACACATCCTGAAGCCAAAATTTAAAAAAAAAATGTATTTGCCACCCTCCACTGGTTCAAATAATTAATGTGAAAATTAGCTATAAATTTTTAAATGTAGTAATTTCATATTTTAAAATGTAATCCCTCTTGTATGTGTTTTTTTTTTTTTAAGTCTCTAGTAGAATAATTCCCTAATTGATGTAGAATGGAAACTAAAACACTGACATCTTTACTTATTTCCAATTTAAATTGCATTTAGGGGGAAAAAAAATATATAGAGTTTTGCTTTAGTTGGCCTTGTTTTACTGCCATGGGAGTTTCCCTTCATCTCGGTTCCCATAGATATGTGTGAGAAATTCTTTAGGGACTGAAACAAGAGTACCTTCAGGGTTATATGATCTGACCTAATCAACCATGAGTGCTCTCATACTCTTTTTTAAAAATCCCTTTTAAAAGCTATTTAATGAAGGCCTTTCTCAATCGTCTTCTCCTCCTCCCCCGGTCAGACATTGATGAGTGCAGCATCATTCCTGGGATATGTGAAACCGGCGAATGTTCCAACACCGTGGGAAGCTATTTTTGCGTTTGTCCACGTGGATACGTAACCTCAACAGATGGCTCTCGGTGCATCGGTAAGCCTCATAGTTTTGAAGGCACAATATACTGTTTTTTTATGATGACAGAACAGCCCAAACAGGTATAAAGATGGCAACGATTATAAAACCATTGGGAAAATGCCTAAAAGAGTTGTTTAAAATAAATGGTATCACTATTGAGGGACTGATAGACCAGGTGCTCTTTGCAAAAACTTCGGTTTCAGAAGCCATCTGGGTTTATTTTATGCTGTCAAAGTCATTTTTGAAATGAAGAAAGACTTCCTCAAAGGGCCGATCTCGTGGAGTGTTAGAGACCCAAAGGTACGAGAAAGATTTTTTTAAATCTACTTTGGAAGACAGTGTAGTCATTAACGTTTCTTTTGTTGCTGTGAATCATGAATGTGGCCAGTGTCTTATTTACTTAGCAGTTGTTTATTTTAGTGAAAATAGTTATTACAAAAAAGAAATCACATTTAGTTTTGTGTTTTAAGCATATTTGAGTTAAAGCAAAATATATTTGCATGTTCTCCTTTGTTTAAAAAGATAAAACAGTGCTCTCAGTCACGGGTAGGTCATCTATTTTTGAACAAGCCTTAGACTTGAAGAGCACTAAAGATTCGTATAGTACAAGAACTAGGGAAATTAACTCCCCACCCCAAGACTGGAGTTGCTCGGTTCACTAGTGGGTGACCATCTGGGCAGTGACTGTCTCCCATGCCCACTGGGAGGGTGTGTGAGCAGCTGACTGCCAGGGACTTTCTGTATCCAAGTGATGGTAAGTGACCTGGGTTGAGATGGAAATAACAGAGAATTAAGGATGAAAGCTAGAAATCCAAGGCCACCGGTAAGAAGGCCTGGATTCACTTGGGCATAAAATGTGTTGACATGCCAGGCGCTATGCTGTGGCCAGCCAACAGTGAACGTGAGAGATGGAGATCTTGCCTTCAGAGTACTGTGTTGTCATCAGAAATAGTTGTAGTCAACTAGCAATGGCAGTCAAAGAAGGAATGGTGGTAGCGGAAGCCAAGTTAACAGCTACCGTTTATGAAACACATGCCATGTGTAAGGCACTGGACAGCCACCTTACCTCATTATTGCATAGCGGGGAGCCTTGGGCAAGCTATTGACCTCTATATTTCAGTTTCTTCTAGTAAATGTTTAATGAAATATTCCTTATTACTACTATTACTATTATTAGGGAGAGGAGGAGGGTATAGGAGACTGAGGATGTAATCCTCATAATAGCCCTGTGTGGCAGGCATAATTATTCAGATTTACAGATGAAGGAATTGAGGTTAAGAGAGGTTAAGTGGCTTACACAGTGTTGCAGGGCGGATAAATGGAGCCAGGACTTGAATCTAGGTCTCTGCATTTGTGTTACTATGTACCACATTGTCTCCTTACCTTCTCTAAGGGGGCAGAGACCCTGTTCCCAGATATCAAGGTCTCCAGCATGAGTGGCTCACTGCCTCCGTGCTGCAGTCTGCTTTGAAAAGTAAGATGTCCTTTTGGAGCCTCCCTTTTCCATTGTGGAATTACGAGATTTGAATTGACAGTTGTTTGTCCTTTATAAATGAATCAGAATTCTGTTTTACACTAGGTGAAGCGTTATAGAAATGTCCATAAAACGGAGCAAATTAACTCTTTTTAGGGTCAGTGTTGCCAGTTGGCTCACTGCATGGTAAGTCTGATTCATGTAGCATAGTAACAGCTATGAGAATTGAAATTGAGTAGAACTGCCTACACTTGGCTTAATTTTCTTAAACTGTATAGGAGAAGAATGTGCCTACACACACACACACACACACACACACACACACATTCAGGCAGCCATCAGCTTGAACCAGGCATGAACTCAACTCTGTAAGAGAAGGGTCAGTTTGGGAGTCATCACTGAACATCATTGGATGCCGTAGATCCTGGCTTCGGGAAACTTACACTTTAGAATATGGCTAAAGGAAATGTGGCTGGAGAAATAAGTGAATTTATAACTGTGAAGTTCTGAAAATACCAAAGAAGATGTATGTGTTTTGTTTGGTAGGCAATATGGAGTCATTGAAGGCCTTTGAGAATGAATTGTCCAACAATACAAACTAGACAGAAGGCAGAATTTGCCCTAACAATGTTAGCATTTTATGTCAGATTTCTAAGCTATTTCTTTCTCTCTGATTTCTTAAATTTCTAAATTTTTTTTTTAGTCAAACAAAATGTGTCCATTTTTTTTTTGCATTGAAAAGGAGGCTTATTCTTCATCATATTCAGGTAATCAAGATCCCCAGTGATTTACAGAGTTTGTTTTTTTTCAGTGTCAGATATTTAGTTTACCATTAAAATCGTGATAAGCTGTCTTTACATTTTTGCCTCTTTATATGAAGTTCAGAGCCTTTACCTGGACTTTCAAAGCCCTTTAGTACCAGCTTGTACTCAGGACCCATCTCTAACTGCTCACCACCTCACACTCGCATTTCTCTCATTTCCATACATGAGTACGCTGCCCACAGTATTTCCTCTGCCTGAAGCGTCTTGATTTCCCCCTTCAGTGCTCATTAAAACCCAACTCATCCTTTGAGTCGCCATTTAGATATCACTTTTCCTTTAGAGCCATCCCTCCTTAACCCACATTTTCTTCCTGGGCAAAATCAATCAGCCCTTCCTGTGGTATTTTTTTATTTCCTTCATTTCCGGGTTTATCACAGGGTCACAAGTACTTGTGCTTTACTCGCTGGCCAGACTGTGAGCACCATTAGGTCCTGCCTTATGCAGCTTTCTGTCCCCTGTGTCTTATATAGTCCCTTCAGTAGAGGTGTGGGATCAGTAAATCTTTTTCTGAATGAACAGACAACCATAAATGAACGAGTGAGATGATACTGAATGTAAGAATTTCACACTGGTTAATGACTGCTGTGCATCCTTGGGCATCCTGCTGGGCATGATGTGACGCACTGAGTTTTGGTCCCCAGTGCTCAGAAGATGAGAGAGCCTGCTTGAGCTCCAGAGAGAGGAGGCACAGTCAGTCATGTGCTAAGATTGAGACCCCCATCATTTCAGTATCAATATCCTGACCCAGCAACAGAAGAAAGTCCCTAAGGACGGGAGAATGGTGTTCCAAAATGACAAAACAAATGTTAAAATTAAGTAAGCAGCTTAAATTTTTTTCAAAAAACTATGTTTCATTTGGGTTAAGTATGTGTTTTCCACATATGAAAAAAAATAGGTCTAGCGTTTTAATATGTAAGACATCTTGGATTTTGATTTTTAAAAATCTGAGTCTGTATTTTCTTAGATTGAATTTATTTATGATTGTTTTATCTATGTCATAGGTATTTCCATGCTGCTTATTTTAGAACCACATATATGCTAGCAGTGATGAGCTGGATGAGCTCAAAACTTTTTCTTTGAGTAGGAAACTGCATGCTATCTGTAGCTTTTATTCTGAGAGTGACATACGCTGAATGCTGCCCTAATTCCTTATTCTAGTTAATGAAAACATCCTGAGTCTACACAGCATATAAAACATCGGTAAACTGCCTTTTTCTTTTATGTGTAGAAAAATAATTTCATATGGCAGGAGAGTTTAACCAGGCATTTAATTATACAATAGGATAGTTTTCCCATTTTATATTATACTAAATATAAAACTCAAATTCTTAGTTTAATTTTATCTGGTGTTTTTCATCAAGTTTTTTTTTTTTTTTAATATCCAGGAAACAGCTAGCTTCCTTTTTTTAACAAAGAGTACTGACATATGTCAGTTCTGAAAATAGTTGAGCCACACCTAATAATTTTTCTTCTCAGAAGCATTTTTAATAGCACAACTTAATGACCCTTATATCATTTTGTAAGTCAATGTCATTGTAAAGCCCATGGCATTATTAGTACCTAATTTCTACATTGCGGTGTGGTTGAGAAGAGTGACTGGCAGTCAACAATAAGTCCATAAAGAATTGACAAGCAGCAGGGAGCAAATTCTGTCTGCAAGTTAAGGTACCTGCTACTGTTGTATATGCAGAACTAGCTGGGACCCTAAGTGGGGGGCGAGGAAGTGCCAGTTTTGCACAGAAGTGCCAGTCGGCAGCAAGCGACATTCAGAAGATAAGAGATGGCACTTAGACATCCTTAGGGTAGTATGCTGTTGCCACAGCATCCTAGTGCATTTCCTTGAGTTTCACAAAAGTTTCAGTGCACAGTATCGCTATGGGATGTTCTTGAGAAAACAAAACCTGAAAACATATTGGGAAAAATTGTAACATAAGCAAAAGTTTGAGGCAGTAGGTAATTCATTTGCTAAATAATTTCTTAGCCAATAGATGCTCTAAGTCTAGGAGAAAGGCCTGATTGTTACAGTTAAAATTCTCAAGGAAGCGAGCCCTGATGAAGAAGACCTTAAAAGGTGAGTGAGAGCTAAACAAAGGACTAAGGCTGTGCTGAGCGAGGAGAAAGGCGTGAGCAGCACTACAGATGCTGAAAGTGACTGGGCTCAGGCGATGATGAGAAGAGCTTGTCTGGAAAAGAGAGCTGAGTACGAAAGTAGTTGGAGAGAAAACAGGAAAGATGGATTAAGATTTCGATTATATTGTTAAGGCTCTTAACAGTCGTGCTAAGGAGTTTCTGGTTGATCCCGAGGACAGTGAGAGCAGAATTTCTGAGTGGGACAGAGACAAAAATCAGTAGGGGAAAACTGTTTAAAGGAAATGAGGAAGATCTTCAGATAGTGATACAGAGTGATGGTTGGGATGTGCTGTTCTTATGCACCACTGTGTGTGGCGGGCGTTGATTTCGTGTGTGTGTGTGTGTGTGTGTGTGTGTGTATGTGTGTGTGTATTTGCAACACATGCTTGAAGGATAACTCAGAACTCCTAAGAATGTTTAACTAAAGGGGGAAGAGGAGACAGGGATGAAACAATAGATTGAATATTGTTTTAGTTTTAACCTCAAAATCATATAAAAGGTGACTGATAGAACAGGGATAGTAGTTTTAATTAAGAAAAATGTCCTAGAAAGAGAAGGTTAGACAATAAGGAAGAAAAACTTCACTATTTTAAAGGAAGTGAACCTAGGAGCCACATTGGTTCTCTTTCTTTCATTGTTCCTGGTTCTAGTTAGTCTTTTATAATGGAAACATGAAAGCAACCTGAAAGTATTTTCGGAATAGCAAGAATCTGCAGAATTCATCAAATGGAACCCAGGTTGGTCCCAGACCCACAAAGAGGCAGGTGCAGGGCTCTGGTATCGGGATGGAGGCTGGTTGCTATTTGCTGAGCACCTGCTATCCCTGGTCTTCTGACCTGAGCTAACCTCGTTGGTGTTTCCTGGCTGACCCCTCCATTTTTAATGAGCAAAGCTCACTCAACGGGAGACATATATTTTCAAGGTACAACCCTCTGACTTTTACCAAGTTTTCATCACATTGTATAATTAACCATTAGTTCTCTTAAATCAAGTTTAGACTAGATGTCAAGCCATGAAACAAACTCCGATAAGAGTGCCATTATTTTGTTTCAAGATAGATTTATATTTTAATCAGAGGAGATGAATTGCTTCCTCTTTCCCAGTATGGCTTTAAATAAGACTTCATGTAAACCTTGTTCTGGGAGTGTAGTGAGGGTGATAGGGGATTATTAGAGAAATAGACATGTTTTCATTACTTAGGACCTATCAGTCCTACCGTTAAACATATACCAGGCATTAAAAGGATTTTTCCTAATGGTGTAATAAATACTCTTCACCTACTTTGCCCCTAACAGTCCCCTGCTTCAAGGGGTGGTGTGCCTAGACAACTCTTAGTTCCATAGGGCGCCCCTTTTTATTCTTCATATAGCACATTTCCAACTCAGTACTTTCTAAGGACCGTGCAGTTTCAGATACGCAAAGGGAAGAACCTAACTCCTAGCCACTGGTTTGCTTTTGAAATATATTTTTAAAGAGATCTTAACTGTGAGACATCACACCACACTGTGTCTGTATCTCACCATGGTAAGTTTTTGATGCAAAAGATTGGAAGTAGATTGCTTGTCTCCTCCGTGTTATTAGGAGAGACTGGTTGTAGAATTTATGAAAAAAAAGGTTATGATTTACTTTCCAATCCTCTCTTTCTGCCCCTCTACCCTCTCAATAACGAACGACACGGTTTTCTCAAATCCATCTTATAGGGCTGTCTAGAGGTTTCCAAACTGTGTAGAACAGCAGTTATGTATGTTTACTGAATCTGAAGACCCCTCTTTAAACGTCAAAAATGTCTTCAGATCCTTGCGTGATGGTCACTCAGTTTTTTTGAGAAAATATATAATGAAAAAACTACTGGATATTTAGTAGTAATTTTGAATGATTTTGTGTTTCATTTATCACCATGGAATCTCAGTAAGTGGGAATCATAGTAGTGCCTACTTAATAGGAGGTGTTTTTCATTTGCACTGCAGTGTTCAGGGTGAATGCAGATTTGTGGTCCCCACACGGTATCACTGCACACTCCCAGAGTCCGGGACCTGAACGGATTCCTAATGAGTCTCTACTCATTTTGATTCATGTTACCTTATTTCTGATGTGTTGTATTTGATCCATGAGTTGTTTAGAAGTGTAAGGGGTTTCGCTAGTTTGCAAATCTTCTGTGTGGGCTTGAAAAAGTTGTGTTTTCTCTAATTGTTTGATAAATACATCCATTGGATCAAACTGGTTGACCCTACTGTTCAAAGTTTCTCTAGAGCTACTAAATTTTGTCTGCTTATCTATCAGTTACTGAAAGTGTATAAATGTTCCACTGTTAGTAGATTTCTCAATTTTTCCATGTGGTTCTTTAAGTTTTTATTTTATGTATTTTGCTGCTATGTTATAAGGTGATAAATGTTTAAAAGAATTATATTTTCCTGGTGAATTAAGCTTTTGTTTTTCAGTGTGTATTGACTGTCTAAAGTTTTTTTTTTTTTTCATTTTGTTTTTGGTCTACTTCTAAATATTTTTTCTTGCCCATTTTATCTCATATTATTTTACATTATATTTTCTGAATTAGAGAGGAGGTTTTAAATATATGCCAGTTAGATATTTTTCCTATCAGTCTTTGTGCTATTTTTTGTTTTAAATGTGTCTCTTTTAAACAGCCTAAATCTAAATTTTGGGAGGCATAATCTCATTAAATTCATTTGTATTTATTACAGTAACTGATATATTTATTTTTATTTCTGTTATCTTCTTCTTTGCTTTCTATTTATCTTTTTTTTTCCATTATTTTTTTCTCTTTCTTGCTTTCTTTTGGATTTATTCAGGTTTCCCTCCTTCCCTAGACCTCATTCTTTTTCCTCTGTTGTTTAAAATTTACATGCTTTACTTTTGTTGTTTTAGTGCTTATCCTGCCTGCTTTAAGATGCTTATGTAAATTAAAGCCTAAAATTAATCTGTACTTTTACCCAAATCTTTAAACAATAAAAGAATATTAGAATGGTTACACTTGATAGCCCTTTCCCAACTTTAAAAAATCTAGCTGTGCGCCACTCCCTGTTTGCAACAAACTTATTATTATTATTACTGTTTGATATTTTAGTGCTTGTCCATGTATCTAACAATGTTTTCCCTCTTTATTCCTTCATACTTTTCAAAACTTCCAATTGGAATCATTTTCTTTTGTTCCTAAAACACCTCTTCTAAAATTTCCTTTAGCAAAAACCTTTGAATAGAAAATTCTCACTGTGTTTTCCTGCAAATGATCTTAATTCCCCTCTGGAAAGATTGTTTCTTGGGGTACAGAATTGTAGGTGGATAGTTATTTTATCACAGTATACAGAAGATACTATTTCATTGTGTTCCAGCATCCTCTGGCACTATTGAGAAGTCAGTGCTTGGCTTAAATACCATTTCTTATCAGGTAATCTGTCTTTTCTTTTTAGCTGTTTTTAAGATCTTTACCTTTTCTTAATTGTTCTTCAGTTTCACAGTGATGTGCTAGGCTGTGGATATCTTTTTCATTTTCCCTACTTTGAATTTATTAGACTTCCTAGATCTGAGGTTGTCTTGCAAGCTAGTATCTGTTGACTGTTGGCTCTCCCCCAACTGTCTGCTTATTACACTTTCTAGTACTCTTATTAGATGTAAATTCCCTTTTCACACTCACCTCCATATTTCTTAACCTTATTTTAACATTTTCTATCTCTTTGACTCTGTGAACTACACTGAAATAATTTATTCAGCTGTATCTTCCAGCTTGGTAATTATCTTTTCGTCCATGTGCAATACACTGTTTAATGTAGTCACTAAGCATTTTATTTAAGTTATGATTATTTTCACTTATGTAATTTTCATTGAATTCCTTGAAGTCTGTTCTTTCACTGTTTGTGGGCTTATTTTCCCTGTTCGCATTTTAAAACTTTTAATTACCTTAAAAAGATTCAATATAATTTAGTTACTAACAGTTGACCAGTTATTGTTAATTTAAAACCATTAGTGATTTTCAGAGCTGGTTTGGCCATTCCAGTGTCTGGAGTCTGCTGTTTGTTCAGCTAGCTTTTGTTCATCGAGCCTTGTTTCTTTGTGTGTTGTTTATTTACTTACTTATTCAGTTAGTTAATTTACTGTGAGATATTTCTTTTTTCTGGAGCTTTATCTTGGGAGTTCTTTGAGAACTACATTATTAAGTCCTTGGTGGTATTGGTTTTTGCGAGTAACTTGGAATGTCTCTACCTGGAGACCTCTTTATGTTATATTCTTCCTTTGAAGTTTGTCTGAACACAAACCCAATATTTTGGCATCAAAGCTGTCTGTGTGAGGAAGAGCTTGTGGTTTCAAATTCTTGGGAAGAATCTTTTTTATTTACTCTACCCAGAACCAATGTAGAAACAGGCAAATCTCTTAGCTGTCTTCCTCTACATTAGCCATAAAACAAAGATATAGCAGTTTGGGGCCCCTACTTTATGAGGGGGTTTCCCATTACATTTTATTTTGGAACAGTGAATCTGGGCTTTTATCTCTTAGGCTCTGGCCCCTGTGAAACTGTTAGAGTTGAAAGTCAAAGCCTGGAGTTCTGCAGAAGCCCTGAAGCTGAAACCTAGCTGTGCACTTACCTCCTAAAACTCCTGTTCTCACTTCATTTTGAGACTCTTTTTCTTTTTTCTTTCATGCTAGCTGGATAATGTATCTTTTAAAATAGTTTTTCATGTTTTATCCAGGGTGACTTATTTGGTAGGGACACTCAGGGTAGCTAAAACTCCATTTGGCTGGAAACAGAATATATATTGTTTTATTTATTTCTCCCATCAACCCTGTTCCATGAAGAGGAAGAGTTAGACACAGTTGCAGAATCAGTTAATAATATTTGTTGTATACCTAGGTATCCTGACTTGAGGCCATGATTCTTCTCTCCCCACTCCCCACCCCCAAATCTTATAATACAGCTTCCTTAAAGAGCCTTGAAGAGATAAATACTTTCCACCTATCTTGTAAGCACTATGTTTTGTAACAGCGATTACTGCAAATAGTTTCGACTTTCTTATCTTAGTTTACATCCTATTCTTGAAGAGTGTAGCAATCAAGTAAATTTGGGAATTTGATACTTTGGGTTCCTGGAATGCATATTCTAAAAACCATTTTCCTGGATAATTTTTGGGACTAGAAACCTATCTGTGAAATTACTCCCAGTGACAGCCTGTCCAAGTCCAACTTGTGACGTTTATGAACTGTCTGCAGTGCCTTTAAGTATGCGTACATGCCTCAGATTTAGTGCTTCGTTTTCGGGCATACTGGTTTCTTTTGGGAGATGGAAGTTGTTCTGATTCTTACATTAAGGCCAATTCATTCATTTGACAGTAGTGTTGAAGCAACCTGAGGTATACTACGGCCATTTGAGGAAATAACATATTTATTTTAAACTCAATACCTAGTGCAAAATATTGAGGCTTTACCTGTTAATGGCATTACTTTAGTTAATAGTTTTATCTGCATTGGTGACACGCAGCTCCTGATTGTTGTGGTGTTATCTTTCTTCTTGTGGCCACAGACAAAACTTCTTTGAAGCCTCTTGATAAAAGTTGAATAATATTTAGTGGAACTAGACTCACAATTTTTTGACCCTCCAAATAAAATCCAAAAGTCCTTCCCTCACGGTCTGTGGGGCTAGACAAGCTTTTGCCTTCAGCACCTCTCTGAGCTCATACGTAGCCTCCCACTCCCACTTGGTCGCGCTCTTCTCTAGTCACATGGCTTCCTTGTTTTTCACACATGTCAGGCTCATCTCCTTCTTTCTCTTGAACTGCTCTTCTTTCAGATGACTGTGTGGCTTTTGCTCTCACCCTTATTAAAGTCTCTGCTCAGATGTCACTGTCTCAAAGGAGCTGTTCTGTTCAGCCTTTCTAAAATAGCACCGGCATTGATTGGATATTACTGTGTAACAAATAAGCACAAAATCTCACTAGCAAACCACAGTACACATCTGGGGGTCAGCTGGGGATTGACTCGTCCAGGCTGAGATTGGGTGGGCACTTCCCTTCGAGCTCCTGATCTGTCTGGGTGTGGCTTCTCACCGCGGTGTGGGCTCATATCTGCTTCACGTCTTTCATTTTTGAATGCCTGGGGTATGGCATGGCATACATGCTCAGTGAATGTATGCTCAGGCCATGAGTAAAGGAATGAATATGTCTACTAGAAATTAAAAGTCTAAGTAGATATAATAGAAACTAAGTAAAATAATTCATTTCACTTAGTCTCGTATAACATGTGAAATAATTGATGTAAGAACTCAAGATAATCTGTCATGTCTTCTATTTTATTTTCACATGTTCAGATCAGAGAACAGGCACATGTTTCTCGGGCCTGGTGAATGGTCGCTGTGCACAAGAGCTTCCTGGCAGAATGACAAAAATGCAATGCTGCTGTGAGCCCGGCCGCTGCTGGGGCATTGGAACCATTCCTGAAGCCTGTCCCGTCAGAGGCTCTGGTGAGCTGCTGGCTACTAGTCTGCTCAGACAGACAGTATTAGGAAAATTAGTAACAATTATGTGCTTTGGTCTTCTCCTTAAAGACAAGTCATATTTGCATCCTGTTAGTGTCTTCAGAATAACTCGGGTGTTTTTGTGGGTTTTGCAGTGGGATTGTTTTTTCGGACCAGTTTTTATTACATCCAATTGTTAATATTAGAAAAAAAATCCTAAAAAACTGATCATGACTTGATTTTAAGCCAGTATTTTCACAATTATTGAAATATAATTATTGAAATGTACTGGAATGTCAGTATTTCTGTTCAGTTTTACAACCTCCTAATCTTCCATTTGAGAGCTTGAATATCTTTAAGTAACAAAGTTTGGTCTTCATGTATATTTGATTTCAGAAGTACCCTCAGCTTATAGTGGCTCAGTCCTTGAAGACACTTCCTCTCTTTTCTAATGACCTTGAAAATTGAGAATACAGGAGTAGGAGGAGACCTCTCATTCACTGTGCTATGTTAACTGCCCTATAAGTGAGGCTATAACAGGAAATGAAGATGAATGAGAAGTAGTTCCTCTTGCTAACGCAATATAAATAGTAAAGTACAATTAACATTTATCACATAAAGATATATTGATAATGTGTTACTATTGTCTTCATATTTTATTATAAATATTATGAAAAATAATTAAACTTTTTGAAATAAGCTTGTAAAGATATGTATCTATATGTATTATTATGGAGAAAAAAATTAGGGCAGATTCTTTCTAAATATCTAAGCCATAAAGTATGAAAATTGAGTAGTAAAAATTTTTTTAAAACAGAGTTAATGAATAGTATATAATTTTGGAAACTCATTGTTCCACTAATAATATTTGATAGTAATATTAATACTCAAACAAGTACTTGAGTTAAATACATTTCATTTCTTCTTAGATCGTGCCATAATTCTGAGAACAGTTAAGAAAATAAGGCAGTCACTACATTTTTGCTTCTTTTCCCTCAGCTTTTATACGTGGACAAATAAGGAGCAGATTTAAAATCTTACTCAGTACTGTCTTCTGTTAAAGTCCATATTAGAGAAAAAATATTCTGAAGCCATATTAATCCCTTAAAGAGAAGAAAAAAAGATAGGAAAAATGTGTAGGTACAATACTGATGAAGATTTAAGTAAAACCAAATATACAGAATGAATTACTTAAAGGTTAATTTTCATCCATTCAAGTAAATTTCTTGCATTTACAGTTACATCTGGAATTTTATGAGTTGCTTTTAGGGACATAAAGTCAAAAAATAAATATGGACAATTCTTTGGTTATGCAACTCAGTTAAAATATGGCACATAGGTTTTAATTTTTTCTGAATCATCTGTATCTTTTCCTGCTACTGTTAGCATTGAAAATGTTTATCAGGATAATAACTTATTTATATCATGTTGTAGAGATAACCCAAAATGATCATTACAATACGCATATTGCTTTTATTATGCAGAAGTCCATCCATTTGTGTTTAACTGAACTTTTTTTTCTTTTAGAGGAATATCGCAGGCTTTGCATGGACGGACTTCCAATAGGAGGCATTCCAGGGAGTGCTGGTTCCAGACCTGGAGGCACTGGGGGGAATGGCTTTGCCCCAAGTGGCAATGGCAATGGCTATGGCCCAGGAGGGACAGGCTTCATCCCCATTCCTGGAGGCAATGGCTTTTCTCCTGGCGTTGGGGGAGCTGGTGTAGGAGCTGGAGGACAGGGGCCCATCATCACTGGGCTAAGTGAGTGTTCACTTTTTGTGTAGACTCTCTAGTTTTCTGCCTTAAATAATATTATATTATCTAACTTTTTTTTCCAAAAATGTGTGTGTGTGTGTGTGTGTGCGTGCGCACGTTCATGTGTATAGAAATCTATTTCAAGGTCTAAAACATAATGTAGTAATACAAAATCTTAGGAAAGTTTTATTTTTATGTTCCATAAACTTTCTAAATTGGAGAAAAAGAATGAGTGACCCAGGTTCTCGCTGAAAATAAAGACGGGAGCATGGTGATACTCCAAGTCTAGATGACGCCATTAAAGTGCACGTTTCTGGGTTCCAGTGTATTTCATTTGGCCGTTTGCAGCTGCCCTGATCATACACCCCTTGAGTTATTTTCCAGAGCCATTTCTCAAGTGAGATAAACTGAATAAGTCTTGCTCTGTGCCTGTACAAATATTATAGTGAAATATCTTTCTTTTCTTCGCCCTTTTTTGTTGAATAACTTAGGAAATTGAGAACTGTGGGCTTCAAGCCAGAATTGGCATTGGTGTGCTTGACATTTAAGTTCATTCTTTTTAAAATAACTGCTCTTGCTAATAATATTTAATGATGTCCTACAGTGTTATGTTTATTCTTTTTGGCATATTGCCTATTCACTATATCTGAATATTCAGCACAGTTACAAAAAAGGAAATGGAAAGCATTCAAATGTACAGTAGAACATTCCTGAAATTTTAAAAAAGGCATCATTATGGGCAGAGTTTTCAGATGTATAACTTAAGAAATACAGGTTACAACCGTATGTCTCAAGAATAGTTTTTAGATTCTCAATATTAGAGTTTTAACAGAATATAGAATAATGTACCCTTTTGATATATACACCTCATTAATGTACTATTAAATATTCTCTTAAATATCAGCTTTAAGAAAAGTAATACATGTTGTAATGATGAAATATCATTTGTGCTTTAATTTTCCATAGCTATTCTGAACCAGACAATAGATATCTGTAAGCACCATGCTAATCTCTGTTTAAATGGACGCTGCATACCTACTGTTTCTAGCTACCGATGTGAATGCAACATGGGTTATAAGCAGGATGCAAATGGGGATTGCATAGGTAAGCTTATGATTCTTTTATTCTCCTTAGTTTTTAAATAGCTTTTAGAGTGCAGGAACAAATTGGACTGGATATGATTTTTTTTTAAGTCTTTGGAAGTAAAGCTAATTTCCAAGCTTTCTCTCTTGTGCTTAACCTACTGCTCAGCTGGGCCACTTCAAGAATCCCCTTCCCTTTCTGGTCCTATGGTTTCCATCTCTGCCTCTCCTTTTTTTATTCCTTAGCTGAGCAATACTGGTTAGATAGTGGTGTTATTAACATGCAGAAGAAGGTGGAGATTGGGAGGAAGTAATTGATGAGTCTCTTTTGGGAATGTTGAGTTTCAGGTATCTCAGATATTAAATTATAGAGATCTAATGCTAAGAGAAGTGTTCAGGACTAGAGTTACAGCTTTAGGGATCAGTAACCCATAGGTGGTTATTAGAACCAGGAGTGTGACTGTTGTCAGCCAGGCTGAACAACAGGAAGAGTGAAAAGATAGCTGTAGTACAGCCGGAACCCTGTGGATCAGCAACATAGGCCCATAAAGAAAACTTAGTAATAATGCTGGGAAAATGGCAAAATAATCTAGGAACGATTATGTCCACGAAGTCGTGAAAGGGTATACTTTCAAGAGAAAATGAGTATTAAGTGCGGCAAAAAAATCAAATACAATGAGGGTAAAACACTATTTTATTTGGTAACAAAGAGAGTTTTTATGATCTTTTAAGAGTAGTTTTAAGGACATTTGGGGATTGAACCGTTTTAAGGTTACTCTTTGATTTATTCATCTTATTAGCCAATGATCATGTGTATGTTTCATATAATTAGCATAACCCTAAATAACAGATTTGGGTTCAAGTCTTCTGTTAGAAAATAGTTGAGAGGCCAGGAACAGAGTTAGTATCACAGTTTTCCCAAGTGGAATTGAATATGTCTAAGTACACTATGGCTATTAAAAAAATGGGAGCCAAAAATGATGTTTTGGAAAAACCAATCATTCTGAACTGTACAGAGATACAAGATCAGAATGATTAAATAAGGCGTAGCCCAGGATCCCTGCGTACGCACAGGTTTTGAATTGCACAACTGTAGAGGGTACCATTCACATCATCTAAATAAATAGCACAGCCTAGCATTGTGCAGTGAATGACTGTTTGCATCAGTCCTGGCTTAGCAGATGCTGCTTGATGCTGCAGGTAGACGTTTTTGGAACACCAGGACATGCTCAGATATTTATTCTTACATGACTTAAAAATGATTTTACCACCAGAAAATATGATTCCAAGTATACAATATAGAAAATATCCCCTCTTGCGCATACGTAAGCAATTAGAATCTGTCAAACTGAAATTTGATTGACTATTTTTGTTTTGCTGTTAGTATTTGCCATAGATGTGTCACTGCATGGTTCATCAACCAACAAGTAAAAGGCCAAAAGTTTAATATTTTTTGTAAATTAGCCCAAACCTCCATTTAGTTCATACTGTCACCCAGGTGCACTTTATTCTAGCTAGTGAAACACCTGTGCTCTGGCAGAGTGTGTTGGTGAACCATTGACATAAAGAACTATCTTTAAGGATCAAAATTTCTTTCTATAGTCAGGCTGCCAGCCCAGCTTCCTCAACCAGGTTCCTCAGGAGAACTAAGTCCTGCAGAAAGTGACTTCAGTGGTGACTGTCTTCTCAGTTCTCTCAAGGGTAATGCATGGTTAGTACCACTCGAGATGCACAAGAGATGAGTTAATCACATACAGTGGATGTCTTAAGATAATGGGTCCTAATTTTTCCTGGAACCCAGGTGAGAAGGGCTACTACCACCATTTTAGTAAACTCTGTCTAATGTAGGCGTTGAGGATGCATATCTGCACATTTAATATGTTAATATAAATCTCAGACTTCTGCATTTGTTACAGAGCGTTCCAAACATTGTTACAAATGGTTCCATTTTAGATTGATCTCATCACCAGCTCTGCAGAGTGAAAACCTAGATGGAGTTATTTTTCTGTTATAATTCACAGGGACGATAATTAGTACTGGGGCATATTTTCAGAAAATAATTTGTCATATTTTTAATCCTATACTCTTTCTAGTGGCAACCTCTAATCAGTTTGAGTTTGAGTTTATAAACAACGAAGTGAGATGTCAGAAGAAGTTAGGAGATAAATTACTGATGTTTTAAATTACTGGAGTGCAAGACAGGGTGGTAAGGGTGGTAACTATTTTAATAGTACCCGTGTTTTGAGGAATAACAAACTGCCATTGCTGTTTGGGAACTTCTGTTAGAGACCTGATAAAACACTACAACTTGACAGGCAGTAAAACGGTAGCAAAGATTCAAAGACAAGAAAAATGGAATTAGGTCCATTTTGCTATTAAGAGCATTACTGCTGAGACCTGAAAATAGTTATATTTATTCATTGTATTTTTTTCTCGTTTTCCTGATAATTCTATTCTAAAATGAAATTCTGTGATTCTTTTAGTGTCTGTATAAGTCAAACTGCTGTTAGCAGTTTTTTAACTCAACCCAAATCATTCTATTTTAGAATAGTAAGAAATAATTCATTTCTGTTGGGCCTCAGCTAATCTTACAGCTCTTGCAGATTGTTTTCTAAGTTGGAATATAAGATACTTTGCAAGGGTAAATATTTCGTACCCTAATAGTATTTGAGAATTTAACCATTTTGATAATCAACATTTCTCAATTACTTCACTTATTTTAGGAGTTTAAAATCCTGTGAATTTTGCTTAAAAATATTCAGTCCCCAGTGGAAATATAGGAAGGAATCCACATGCACAGACTGCAATATTTGGTCATTTGTGATCAGTCTAAAACTTAAAAATCTTAAAAATAACTCTGGAAAACAAATAAAAAGCAACAAATGGGATTTGAAAATCATATGGAATTTTGAAGTCACTCCTAGTTTTTTTGGGTGCTTGTTTTCACTTTCAATGAAGAAGTAAGTAAGTGAACCACTATGTCTTCTCTGGGTACCGGAACCTTGGTGAGGTCCCTAAGGGGCTAAAGAAACAGAAATGAATCCCGGCTGTAATGGCAGCATAACTGGCAGAGCTGTCACAGCAATGAGGGGCCTTGGAGACAGGTTCTCAACGGGAGGAAGAGGTCTGGAAACGTGACCCTGCTTCCCAGAAAGTTTACCTAAACGGGGGTTTGGGTGCATGGTTTCTCATGCTCTTCACTAGAACAGAGCTGCACAATAAGGCTTCTAGAGAGATGCATCTATGATACAGTTTTAATTGTTGCATTTCAATATTATGCACACACAGAGAATCTTAAGAGATCTTCACCACTGTGTACTGAAGGTGCTGTGTCTTTCTGGGCAGACCATTAGCTGTGCTTGATACGCTTGCTAACACTCTGAATTCTCTTTTCTCATTTTGCTTCATTCCTTTGGCTCAGTAGAATTGATGTTATCAACCAAAAGCTTAAATGTGAGTCTTAATAGGCTTGAAGGCATCTTTGTATGAGTTGAAAAAAGCATTTAATACTGTTTTTCTTTGTTGTTCTTATTTTATTTGCTCCAAGATTTTTTTTTTCCTCCTTTACCAGAGAGGGTTTAATTGCATTCAGTCTGAATGCTTATATAAATGACGTTGGTGAGTTTGGTACAGTACAGTTCCTCTTTTAAGAAACATCTGTTGAAAGGAGTAATCTGTTTATTAAAATGGTAAACCTGTGAACTGATTTTATTGTGCTTTCCAATTTAGCTGAAACTGTATATGTTAATGGCTTCTACATGTGCATGAAATGGCGAGTTGCTGTGCTTTAACCAGTCAGCCAGGTTTTTAATGTGCCGGCATGCTAAATAGTATTTAGTGCACGTTGCTGAAAGAAGATGAGTTAAACTTTTTCTAACACTGACAAAGATGACTTCTCCGGGGCTTGACTAATCACACCCCTGTTCAGTCTGTCATTTGGTTGCGTGGTCCTTGAATTCTTTGACAGCTTTGTGTTTAATCAAGCCTGAGGGAACTTGAAGGAGAAGCAGTGATGTTTCTCACACTTAGCATCAGAACTAGTATTTGCAAAAAACTAACTTTTATACAAAAAAATCCCTGTGCCAGCCTTAAGATCCTGAAGAAACCAGAAGCTACTGAATATAATGGGCTTTGTTTTAATTAATTCCCATTTTTAACCCCACTCTATGTTTTTATACTTCAAAATACTATCCAAGCCTTGATGCATAGTTACATGTATAGTTGAGTCCACAAAAAATAATTGACAAAAATTCCTTAATTTATGAGTCTTTTTTAAAGCTAGTAAAATTGACAACATGTAATATAATGTCTTAAAATCTTTAAACAATCTTCTCACTCTGTACTATGCCTTAGAGAGGCTATTAGCTTGCCCAGATTACTGTAGATAATAAGCATTTTATAGCCTATTGGAACACACGGCTGTGTCTTTGTAGAGCGCATGCTTTTAATCATTGTGCATTAGTCAAATTGAAAAATCATTATTTCTTGATTAAAGCAAATGCCTTTGTACTCTCCAGCAGGCGGTTATTTTTGTGAATCTCCAGATTGGCTCTGTAGTTGGAGAAAGGAATTTTTATTCGTTTATAAATTTTCTGCTCTTTAGGCTATTACCACTGACTGGCCTTCTCTCAAACTGGGGACGCCTAAACGTTCTTTAAACAAACATTTCTAGAAACGGAGTGAAGTCTGTAATGGTTTCTTTTGCTACTCACAGATGTCGATGAATGCACATCAAATCCCTGCACTAATGGAGATTGTGTTAACACACCTGGATCCTATTATTGTAAATGTCATGCTGGATTCCAGAGGACTCCTACCAAGCAAGCATGCATTGGTAAGGCAGTTTGCTTTCACATATGAAAATCTTCCATGAAATATGGTGACCCAGGCCGTTGAGGTTAAAAGTGAACTTATTAAAATAAGACATGAAATGAAATAAGTGCTGTTACATAATTACAGATTTACTTCATGCTACCCTCAAAGCACTCGCTTCAAACATAAACCCTTTTTGCACATACAACACAAGCAACGTGGTATCTGGCTTCACAAAAAATCCAGTTTCTCTTCCTCCCCTAGATCACAGCTTCGTTTCTCCACGTAACATCAGTAGCATTACTGCTCTCTGATTAACGGGGCTTGAGATTTATTGTCATTTTCAACTACTGTTTTCTCTGAACCTCACACGTAGTCCGACACCAAATCACGCCTGCACTTTATTCACAGCTTCATTGCGACACCCCCCATCATCGTCCAAACCCTCTGCCTCACTGCTGATTCATCTCGGAATTCTTTCAGCAGATGACTCTGCTTGTCTTCCTTCTCGTTTCCTGTTCATCCACTGGCACTTACTTGAATCATTTCCCTCCAGCAGTTTTTTTTATCATGTTGCTCTTAACCCAGATATTCTGTAGTTACTTTACTTTTACTCAACTCCTTGGTCTGACTTTTAAGCCACTGTGTCGAAAACAGCTGCACCAGTAATTCCAGCTGCGGTGCCCACCCTCGTACATTCTCTGCACACCCCATTTCATTTTTCTTTCTTTTCGTCTTCAGCTACTATAAGTTGGGGCTGTAAAGTTGTTTATACCTACCTATCCAAGAAGAAAAGCTGGTGAGAGATGGAAATTTTGCTAAATAAGGAACATCATCTTGAATTTTACATGTAAAAATAAACTGGGTATTTAAAATTACATTTATTGCCTTACTGTCTTTATCTGTAGTTTTTTTAAAGAATAATGTTTGGCCATTCTTAATTTTCCCAGATATCGATGAATGCATCCAGAATGGGGTTCTTTGTAAAAATGGTCGATGTGTGAACACAGATGGAAGTTTCCAGTGCATTTGCAATGCCGGCTTTGAATTAACTACAGATGGAAAAAACTGTGTTGGTATGGGAATTGCCTACCCCCTTGCAGAAGATTTTTAAAGGATATACATTTCTATTTAGAACCATATATACTATTTCCAGGAAAGCTCACACAACACATATTTGAGAGTTGTTCAGATGACTTAGGTAAAATATAAATGCTTTTAGCATAAGACTATTAAAGTGAAGGGACAGATTTTTTTTGTAAATGTCATAACAGATGAACAATTTACTGCATCTGAAAATTTCCTGTGTGACACATGTTTAATTTTTAGTAGCGGTTGTTCTTCGTAATTATTAGCACCTACTGTATTTTGGATGTTGGATTTATGACACTGACAAGATAGAAAAAGTCCACCCCCCCCAATCTGGGGAGGCATAAAAATGTTTGACGTGTGTGATAATCAGATCTCTAAATTTGTGGTTGTGGTGGTGTCTAGCAGTGTAGTAAATACCACTACTCCACAGAAATATTCTGTTTGCACAACGACTCATATTTCACCCACTAGTGAAAGTCCAGATCATTCCACCTGCAGTGAAGTTTGTCATTGCTTTATTCTATCCCACAAAAGAAACATTCCCTGAAATCATATTAACTTTTTTTGGTAATCAAAATAAAACACTACTCACATGATTTTAATGGCGACTAAGCACAAAATTTCCTTAATTCTTTTCCCTTATGTCCCTTACACCAAAGCTCCCTCATGTTCTCCATGCTATTTGCTTTCAATCAGTTGGCATTCGTAAGAAAAAAATCCATAAGCATACGACTCATTTATGCAATAGGATATGACTGTCAATTGTTTATAGAGAGGGAACTGGGTTCCTCGCCAGAGATGTAAGTCACTCTCTCTCCTTCTGCAGACCATGATGAATGTACAACTACCAACATGTGTTTGAATGGGATGTGCATTAATGAAGATGGCAGCTTCAAGTGCATCTGCAAACCAGGATTTGTCTTGGCTCCAAATGGGCGTTACTGTACTGGTATGTATGGCTTTGAGATAGGAAAGTAACCATGATCGAAACCATCTTTTTTATTTGAATGAATTATGCAAGAATTACTTAGGTTTCTTCATGTGGATTTCATATTATTCACATCTCTTGCTAATTCAGTACGGTAGGTGTCTAATGCTTCCTAGAAAAACACCCATTGTGGCCTATGGAACAGTAATATCTTTGCAAAAAATAATAATGGTATAGGAAAAATTAAGGGAATGACAGATTAGTTCCAGCAAGTCTGGAAGAGACAATGTAGAAATAATTTCTCCCTACTCCTTGCCTAAATAAAAAAGAGAAAGAAAAAATCTTGTTTTCTCAGTACTAGATTTTCCACTGTCATTCATTACTGGTTTTTATTATATATTTTCCGGAAGCTAATCCACAGATCATTTGTTACTATATCATTATCTAAAAAAATCTTACACTGATTTTGTGAAGAAATAATGTGAATAGTCTTATCATTTTGTTTATAAAGCCATTTTGAAGCTCAAGCTTCAGTGATAACCTTAGTGAGCAAAATATGTGACTCTTGGAAATAAAGACTATAGTATGTTTATACTCACAACTGAAATTTAGTAAGATGGAACAAATTTTTCAATTCCTACTTAGAAATTAAAGTTTTTTCCCCCAGTTTCTCCTTTTAGAGAAAATTAGCTCCATGAATACTTTCTGCCTTCAACTGCACAAATTTATCTGAAGACCAAATAACACTCATAACCGTTACACTGAAATTACAGGGAAGCAGAGAGAGAAAAATCAAGATAGATTCTCATATTTCTGAATTTAAAAAAAAAAGTACAGTATTAAATGGAAATATTGTGGTTTTGCTGAATGATTGAACTTTTGACAGGGATGTCATCTCAAGGTTAATGGACTCAGATTAATCACAGGGTATGAGATTAGCGTTATGTTCCAGTGTGTAGCATTACATTACAGCATGTAACTTTTTCAACATTTCTTAAGAAACTTAAGTACACATATAAAGATGACCTAACTCTCACCAGTTTCTGCCTTATTGAAATTTTTATTAATCTTTTATTACAAATGTTGTAATCCATAAATTTTGAAATGCTCATGATTTGGCAGCTCTGAGTTTTGAAGTCTGTTTCATTTTAGGGGGAAGCCATTTAATATTGGGTTACATTTGATAAATTCAAGCAGGTTAAAAATTACAAGAGATGTCCCAAATTATTTTGTTATTATGAATAAATCAAATTAATATTAAACACCATCGATCTTTGTTACAATTTTATGTGTGTGTAAATAAAAGTTAATTACAAAAATGAGGCAACTTTTCCCTCAGTCTTCTGAAAATGTATTTAAAAGAGTTGCATTTAGGTATAAGATTTGTTGACACATCTCTGTGTTCTGCAAATTACTAAAACTGAAAACAACATGTTGCTAATCTAGAGTGTTGGCAACAGGTGAACTCTAATAAAGTTAAATGTACCCAGTAACGGTTGGGCTTGTGTTCCCCTCCGGGCAGATGTCGATGAGTGCCAGACCCCAGGAATCTGCATGAATGGACACTGCATCAACAATGAAGGGTCCTTCCGCTGTGACTGCCCCCCGGGCCTGGCGGTGGGTGTGGACGGACGTGTGTGTGTCGGTAAGTGAAGCATTCTGTAGTGGCCCCGGTGTCCAAATGATCTTTGAAAAATGGATAAAGATATATCTATACAATGGAACAATATTCAGTCATAAAAAGGAATGAAGCACTGATACATACGAACACATGGATGGACTCGAAGACATTATGCTAAGTGAAAGAAACCACACATACAAGACCACATAGTATGCAATTCCATGTGAAGTGTTTGTAGAAGGCAAATCTGTGGAGGCAAAGCTGACGAGTGGTTGCTTAGAGCAGAAAGGGTGAAGGTGGCAAGAGCAGGGGGTGATCGATAAAGGCATTTTCAAGGTGATGAGATGTTCTAAAGTCAACTGTAGTGATGATTGTGTAACTATGAATATGCCCAAAACTATTGAATTATACACTTTAAATGGATGAATTCGTGTATGTGAATTATCTCTCAATGAAGTGGTTTTTAACTGGGCAGAGGGCCCAGTTAACTCCCTTCAGATGGCTTTGATGAGATGCAAGTCAGAAATGCTAGAGGAGAAAAAAATTGTCCTTTAACCAGCTTGCTTCATATTGTTAGATAACCAAGTCTCTAAATACAATGGGTTTTTATTTTGTCATTGATAACTGATAATACATGAAATGGAGATTGTAGTTATGTTTAAAGAAACTCTTGTTTTTACCCAAACAAAATTTTAAATGTAAATAACTTACACTACAGTTCTCGGATTTATATCAAAAGCTAGAAATGTTTCTCATAGTTGTTCCTCATCACTGCGTGGCTAATGGTAGAAACAAGGGAAAAGTATGAGAGTATATATTTTATTTGAAACCATTCAGAATTCCTCTTGGATGCATTTGAGTTGCCAGGCATCTTTTAAAGAGGTAGAAAAAAAAAATACCACTGGCATTTCAAAACCCAACCAATGCACCCTAGTGTTATCAACAGCAGAGTGAGAGTTAGTTGTAAAAATACATTAAATGCCATGTTTTCTCTGAAAAGTGCTTTCGTAAAACTTCTAGGGTGAATTACCTATTGTGCACCATTTATTTCTCAGTTCATACGGTAAAAGGCAGACATACTCACTGGTTTAAAAGTATTTTTGAGAGAAATGAAATTCTTTCTTAGACATAATTGGTTATTCTTACCTATGGGAATCAAAACATTTGGATTCTGAAGGTTAAAAAAAAAAAAAGAAACAACAGCAGATGGAAATAATCTGTCCACTTAAGTTCATCCACTCTGTTCAGTCTAGGATTTATTTCAGCTTACAGGATTGTCAGCACTTCGTTCAGGGATATTTCAAATACAGCAGCTAAAGGAACGGAGCTCCTTCCTACTTGGAGAGCTAAAATATTTGCAGTTGCTTTTTTCCTTTATCTAAATGATTCTGCTGAAGTCTGTGATGAGTACAAAACCAGTTTTGGAGGGAGAAATGATTTTTCTTTAAAGCAACCAGCGTACTAGTAATCATTAGAAATTAGGTGTTCAAACACAAATATTCATTCTCTTATCCTCATACAGAAAAGTCATTAGAAACTGTTGGGAAGCCCTCTCCAGTTTTTCACAGTTGTGATCACTTACATTTTTAAAAATAAAAACACCGTTTGTTCTGTGTGTAAATTACAGACTGCTGTTTCTGTAGTGTACTTGGTGTGCTTTCTTCATGTCTTCTGCCTTTCAAGATGCTTTTGAGATGCATTAATTGTTGAAGTTAGAAATGAATCTCTACTATGAATTATTACGAGAGTTAGCACTTAAAATTTTAGATTTTGTTTGTTTGTTTGTTTTTGTTTCCCTAGGTACTGAGGTGTGGGTTTTTATTTTCAGAAAAGTAACTAGTCTGTTGAAGAAGCAAGACTCACAGGCCGGGTATGAACAAGAGGCAACTGTATTTTGGTCTCTCCCATCCTTTTAAAATGTATCTTTAAATTTATTCAACAAGAGCAGTTTATCCAACAAGTAAGGACAAAAACTGTGGCCACCCTGTGACCTTACTATTTTTAGATAGCAAAACAATTATATGACTACTTTAGATAATAAAAATAATCTGAAGTTAGAAATTAGAATGCCCAGGATCAGATAATAGTTAACATTCTGAACTTGATTTGAATTTATGATTTCCCTCCCAAGCTCAGACCTTCTAAAGCAAGACATTTCTGACTCCACCAGGGTCAAAGTGCAGGAGGAGATGTGAGGAGGAGGACACATTGATGCTGTCCTAGGGTGGCTTCAAGACCTCTGGGCTTCACAGATGTTTAAAGCCAGCTTCTTCCTCATGGGTGATTTCATGAGTACTTCAAGGGCACTGGTCTGCCCTTCCTGAGATGCCGACACTAGTGGCCACTCGTGGTCTTTCTGCAGTCCATGTCAGACAGACTCTAATGGTGTGTCCTCACCCCTCCACATGCTTGTTTTAGAACCTCCTGTTAATGTGGTCCACATCCAGTCCATAGGACACTCCATCCTTTGCCCTGTGAGCCAAGTGCATAGAGGTTGATCTCACCTCCCTCCCTGGATTCTACAGTTAGGAATAGCAGCCACTGTCCTTTGCCTGCTAGCTGTCCCTGACAGAGCTGGGCACAAAGCTCTTCAGTTGCTCCCTGCAGAGCTCTTCCCTCTCCACCAGGGGTGAGGATGGAAGTACATGCAACTCGTAATCTGCCTCTTGCCAGAAAAAAAAAAAAAATCCCCCTCAAAAACTCTTCTCTTAATTGTCACTCTCTAAATTGTACCCTCAGTATTGGGAAGGGTTTGAGGACTTGGCAACTCATTTTCCATCTCTGCTTCCTTCAGGTTGAAGTCTCAAAATTCATCGTGTTATATGATATTTCACACCATGGGATTTCAGCTTAGATTTCCTTTTTAACGTCTTGTTACATTGGCTTGAGAACATTTCACCACCTTTATGAGCATCGCTTGACAGTTCTGTCAGGGGAAAGGGTATTTTTTTTCTTTACCCTGGTTCTGCTGTTTACTAGCTCTGTGGCTTTCGGCAAGATACACTACCTCTCTGTGCCTCCTTTCTTCATTAGTTGTTTCTGAGAACTAAATAAGTTAATACTAGATGTATCTGTGTAAAGCTTAAATGGTGGCTGGCATGTAACACATGCCCAATTAGTCAGCTATTGCAATTATTATGGTTGTTAAATCAGAACAGTGACATCACACCTAGAGCATAGTCTTAGAGTTGCTTGCTTTAAGCTATAGGGAAACGTATACTAAAGAAAGAAGAATAAAAGAAAATTAGCATTTTGTGTCTATACATACTTTACCAACTACCTGAGAAAACCCTTTAAAGTTCCAATTTTTAAGAAAGAAAAGATACGGAGAAATTTGATAACATATGGAAAAGGTACAGCTTCGCAGTCAGGTCCGCTTCCGATCAGAACACTCATGTGAGCACGTTCTGATGGTGCTGCTGGTCCCTCTGTCCCCCGTGAACCGTGGCTTGGCTACACTGAAGAGATACGAGCCAGCGTTCCTGTCTGGGCTCTTTAAGAAGGGAAAAATTGACTTCATTGTAGAGGTAGAAGTGTGTACCTTAGGCTGTTTATCGGCTTGCTTTTAAAAATTGTGCCTGGCTTATGTTCTCAATGAGAAAACAGAAATAACTTGACCATTCTATGATGCCTTCTGAGGTAAGTGATGCCACCCTAAGAACTCACTAAACTCTTACTGGAAATCATGAACTGTGTTGTTCCTGTGCGTGTTCGTCATCGTGCCGCGTCCTGCATTCGTGTGTAACTCGCGGCCGACTCTGCCAAACGGGGCCACGGCAGACGCAGAAGGGGACAGCGCGTCCTGTGCACAGGGCGGGTGTGGTGAATCTCATAGCCTGCTTCTGTTTGAGCACACACACAGCTCATGGTTTAACGCAGCCATGCATCTCATTGTTTTAATGAGAAACATCACCACATCAGAAGGCAGGAGGTAACTCGCTTTGCATAACAAGTAGATAAAAATTATTTCCAATAAGTTGTGAATAATTATAGATATTTATAATAACAATTCTCTCTTTGATGGAATTACCATATCAATACACTGCTTAAAAACGATACCGCTTCTCTGGCCTCTATGATGATCTGAGTGTTTTTGTACTTCACCGTTTACTGTCTCATAAAGTTGTAGCATGTTTTATGAGAATTTAGAACGAGGTAACTCGGCAGGATATGCTTCTTTCAGATGTAACAGGACACGGTATAAAGAAGAAGAGCTTTGGAGGTCACATGAGCCTGAGTCTGAATCTCAGCTCAGGCAGTGGACAGTCTAGGCCGTTGGGCATCCTGTGTAATCCCCCCGAACCCCACATTCCTCATCTACAAAATGTGGGTAATGATCACTATCCTGTGGAGTTGTTGACCTGAATGTTCAGTGAGATCGTGTCTGTAAAGCACTAAGCACAATGCCACGGACACATAGTGGTAGTTATTATTTTTATAACTGGATTTATTGGGAGTCTGAGATTAAAACTTAGTGACAACAGTAAACTGGGAGTTATAAAGAAAGGCCTCCTCCTAACTCAGAAATTTGAAGTAAGACATTTCATGACCCAGCAGTGTCGTCTCAAGGTAGTTTAACTGTATTGCACTTCACAGTTCACAGATCTTCTGAAATAGAAATGTGATATTCTGAGTACAGTGTAGTCAGTGATGAGAGCTCCGGGTCTTGTTTGTAATTGTGCAGGTGCACCTGGTTCAGCGACAGGCCTGTGAGGGTAAGTGGGACAATTGATGCTGGCGTAGCACATGAATGGATGCTGGTATGCATTTATTCTTTCCCTCTCTCAATAAACATTTGTTGATTTTTTCAAACACTGTGAGATGCTAAAGATACAAAGAAAAAGAAAAGGCAGAAGCTTCCCACCCAGCGGCCACTTAGGTTACAAAAGCCTTTCGTTTTGAAATCCCGTCGTCTCTGGCACTATCTCAAACCACTGTTCCTCTGTCTCCTTTAGATACTCACATGCGCAGTACATGCTATGGGGGAATCAAGAAAGGAGTATGTGTCCGTCCTTTCCCCGGCGCGGTGACCAAGTCTGAGTGCTGCTGTGCCAATCCAGACTATGGTTTTGGAGAGCCCTGCCAGCCATGCCCTGCTAAAAATTCAGGTAGTCACCTTTGCCATGTTCATACCTGATGAAGAGTCCTGAGATGTCACCTTAGGTGTTTGGCCAAAGAGTCCCTCGGCTGTGGAGTGTTTTGTCTTAATTTTTAACGGAATAAAAGAAATTGAAATCTGCGTTGGTATGAGTCACCTAACAAGGACACCTGGCTTGTATGTACTTAGGATTTCTAGGCAGAGAGAACACACGGTGAATAGGAAAGTTTATTTGCTGATTCAATTATGGTTGTTACAACAGATTCTTTACGTGGATACGTTAGCCTAAAGTCCTTGATCTCTGATGTCATGGTGAAGATAAATAGCATAAAATTTACTTCACCACTCTCAAGATTATTATAAGTTCATGAGAACCTGATTTTGTTTGTTTACTTTTCATCTCGACGCAGAATGGTCCGAGGCTTTAGTCTGTCAGAAGTTTCGGTCTATCAGGAATCTCTCAGTAGTTCCAGACAGAAATAAATTTCTTTATAAATGTTACCATAAATTATAGGCACATTAAACTGTTTAATTCTTTGACTCTTCTATGACTTGTTTATTCATATGTTTATGAAAACTGAATAAATTGAATATATATGTATGTATGGTAGGGATTCAAAAATAGGCACAATCTCTTTTTTTTTCCCCTTAAAAGTTGGGAATAGTTGAAAATATAGATAGGCAAGCATATAAATTACAATTTAGTATGCCTTGTACCTTAAAAGGGACATAAACAAACTGGGAGAGCCCAAAGGAAGGAGCAGTTAGTTGCCTGGGGAGGCTGGGAAAGCCTTCACTGAGGGGACGTGTTTACTTTGGTCTTGAAAAAAGTGGTAAGAACTTCCCACGTAGAGGGTGGAAAAATGCATTCCAGCAAAGGAAGTGGCTTGTAATTCTGTTAAAAATCCTACATGAAGTGTTCAAACTTGAGCAAAATGATTAGAGTTTCTGTGGAAGAATTGCTGAGTATGACATTTATCAAAAAAGGAGATAATGAAGGAAGTCTTGCCCTAAAAATGTATTTAAGTGACTTAGGCACACTGTGAAAGAAGTAGAAAAGTGGATAGTAGGACTAGATAAAAAGAGCCATGAACTAGTGAAACGAGTCTAGGACAGTTGTGAGTGTCAGCGGGAATGTAGGATACAATAAAGATAGCATTTAGATCAGTGAGAACAAGCTGAGCTAAGTATTTAGTATTGTTGATAAACGTTGGAAAAAATAGGAAGTTGGCTGTGTTAAACATTACAAAATAATTTTCTTACAGATTATATAAACTTTTTGTTATTTTGTTATGGTAAAGGACTCTCAAAAAAAGCACCAAAGACTAAAATACACGTATGAACTGGAAAAATATTTCCCTTAATTTATAAGGAATTTACATTAATCAATAAGGAAAACTGAAATTCTGTATAGAAAAAAGTGCGCTGTACACAAATGAAACTTCACAGAGCAGAAGTGCAAATGGTACAAGTTCCATATAAAAAGATGCCCAATCTATCTGAAATTAAAAGAAAATTCTAAAAAGGTGGGGTTTTTTTTAATTTATTAGATTGGTAAAGGATAGATGACTGATTTTTTTCCAGCATTGGGGAGGGTGTACAAAAATGGGTGCTCTCTTGCACTGCTTTTAGAAGGGTAACCTGGAACATTTAGGGAGGAGAGGAATATCAGATGCCTTAAAAGAGACATAAACTTTGAGCAGTTTTACTTCCAAGAGATTAACAGAGTGAGATAATTGAACTTTGTATTATTTATTATAATTGCTGAAAGTTGGATAAATCTAATTTCATCAATAAGAGGTTGATTGAATAAATGTGGTATATCCACATAACTGAGAAAAAACTGTTAAAAAGTCCATTAAATGGGGTAGTCCAGGAAGTGGGAAATGTTGTAGAGTGTGGAGGATCCACGCCTGCTCCCCACTTAGAGCGTCTCTGATCTGAGCAAGTTCCTTCCTGTCTCTGTCCTAACTTTCTCACGTGTAAAAGAGGGAAGGTAAGTGTCAAGTTTATGGTATTGGGAGGATTAAATAAATTATTAGATATAAAATCCTGGAACAATACCAGGCACATGGTAAATGCCATTTATTACATAATTGTTTTCTGTTATTATTATTGAGAGGAGAAAAAAGTTTAAGAGCAATCTCCAAAATACAATTTAGATTTTTTAAAGTTCCCATATGTAGAAAATATTTCTAATGTTTATCAATATATTAACAACATTCAGGACAATAATCACAAATTATTATTTACTTTTTTTATGCGTATTTGTGATTTTGGAATTCTTAACATAATTATGTGCTAGAAAATGGTGATTTTTTTTTTTTTTCATTTCAAGTTACTGTAGGTAATTCTTCCTAATGATAGTTTTGGAGTTATGTAAGTGACTTGTGTATGGAATAGATATGGGGTTTTTAATTTCTCTATTTGTTTTTATCTTATAGCTGAATTCCATGGCCTTTGTAGTAGTGGAGTAGGTATCACTGTGGATGGAAGAGGTAACTCTATTTAATTCTCAGTCTTATAATAATTATACAATTGTATAACTTTATTATTGTAACATTATGGATATGACTATATTTAATATTATAAAAATATGTCACTGTAAAGTAATGAGATGAATTATCTCCTAGAACAGTGGTTATAAGCTAGATGATATCAATTGGTATATAGATGCACATTTTCCCTGAAAGATAAATATTTATCTGTTAAATAATCATTGTTAAAAATGTCACTAACAATCTCCAACTGTGGTTTTATGGATGCCATTGCTTAAAAAGAAGCTAGAGTTGATTTTAAAAAAAAAGCAAGTCAATTTAAATGAAAAATATTAAATAATAACACTTAACATGGTTTCAGCAAAAACAATCAGTGAAAGATATTTTATATGGAGCTTTAAGAGAGATTTTGAGATACACTGCCCTAAAAATAAATTGACTATTTATGGCCAAGAATACTAAAATGTTTCTATCCAACTAAAGAAGCACAATTCATTAAAGTTTTCTTATTTTAAATTTAGCCCTATGATTAACAAAATTCCAATATAGAACTTGAATATTTAGTACATATATGTTTATAATTTTAAGGTTCTTTTATATGTTAAAATAGATATATTGTCCTTTGTTGTTTTTTTAAAATAAAACTGTAGGGTGCTGTTAATCTTTAGTTTATGCGATATATTCTTCTACTTTCACATTTGAGGAGACTTTAGACAAATTATAGATTAGTGGACGGTAAATGTTGCATTTTGCAAAGAGTGTCGGAAACCAGAGTAACAAAGCAAACTTTTACAAAGATATTTCTCCCAAAAATAAGACGAAAGGCTGACATCTCTGGAGTATGTAAGGTTTTCTGAATTCTAGAAAATAGTAGTTAGGATTAAAATTTGAGCATAGTGACTAAAATTTTTTTTTTATTTTTTTATTCCTTCTCAATATGGCCTCTCCAGCAGAACCAGCTTCCTATGGGAATTAGCTGGTTGCACATGCAAGACCAGCATTCCTCAAATCCCACTGCCCATGGGTGACAGAGAGTGGTCATGTTCATGGCTTGTTGTAAAACGTGTTCTCAAGCATCCACATTTGAACTGTCCTCTCCATTAATTTCAGCTTATTGACAATGAGGAGCATTTATTAAGTGTCATATTACTTACTTGACTACAAAAAATGATAATAAAATAGACATATTCCATGCTTTCAAGACCATAAAATTATATAGATACCCTAAAAACTCTTTGTCTTTTAATTAGATAGTTATAATACCCATCAAGTTGAGTTTTCCTTTGGGCTTTGAGCCAACAGCCTATGAATTTCTTTATTAATTTTATCATAAATGCCAGCACATTTCATGGTTTAATTCTTTGATTTTCTGCCAATTCCTTCATTTTTCTTTTGGCCTTCCAGGGAAGTGTCCCGGATCTCTCAATTTTATTCTCTTCATATTCATTTCCTCTTCCTTTCTGAACGGCAGGAAAATTGGGGGTTGGCAGAATGAAACGCTGCTTATTTCGAGTGATCTTTATTACACATACATATATCAACAAACAGTAAAATGACTGTAAGCATTAAACTTTGCATATTTAATGCAGATATCAATGAGTGTGCTTTGGATCCTGACATATGTGCCAATGGAATTTGTGAAAATTTACGTGGTAGCTATCGTTGTAATTGCAACAGTGGCTATGAACCTGATGCCTCAGGAAGAAACTGTATTGGTAAGTTATTTGTTTTATTTATACAAGAGCCTTTTGTGTAGTTCAATCCCACAGATTACAGGAGAAATCAAACTACAAATAAATGAGTAAAACTAGAGATCTTACAGTTTCTCTTATTTCCTTCTTGGTACAGAGAAATATAAAAATGTTGGAATCAAACTGATGTTGTTACACAGTAACAACCATTATAGTGGCACAGTTTAGTATTTAAATTATTGTTTTCCCAAATGAATGGACACATAGTCAGTTATTGGCCTGTTGTTTTTCAGCATATGACTTAATCTGTAATTTTTCACTAAGAAGTGGGCTTCAAAAATTAACGAGGCAGTATGGATAATAGTAAGTTAAGAAAATTAAATATTGCAGGTTGAACTGTAAAGAAGCAACCAGTTGCTGCAACTTATCCAAACATAATAACTGAAATGGGTGTTTCTTTTTGTAATTTATAAGGGAATGTTTGAAAAAAACTGAAGTATGTAGTTCATATATTCAAGAATTTGTGAAGAATCTAGATTTTCCCACAGAACACTTGAGTCCACATGTACAAAATGAATGTTACTCTACCCATCATTACATATAACAATTTTTACATCTGATCACTAATGAGTTGTAGCCAAGTCTTGATGATTATGATTAGAAAGAAATACATTTTTCTATGTTTATGGTACTGGTTTTTATTACTGATATGTGTTATAGATTCATTTCATTGTGGGCTGAAGATATACATACAGATGGACACACAAAGCTGTATTAAATACCATACACTTGTAATAGGTTTTGATACCTACTGGGAAGGGCACCAGCCAGAGATTATTGAACATTTATAAAAGTATGCAAGCCAGCTAACTTTTATTCACCAGAAGCAAAATCGCTTCCAGCATAGCTTCCAAGTGTAGCTGAGTGCATGGGCATCCTACTGAAAACAGGGAGACTCAGTGAGTGCTTACACACTAAACATGGTCCATGGAACTATTCAACTCTTTAAAGCAGATATATGCATAATATTGACAAAGTTAAAACTAGATTTTAAAAATAAAAATGAAGCCAAATTCCAGTTTTAGTTTGCTAGGGCTGCCATAACAAGTACCAAAAAGTAGACTGCTTAAAACAACAGAAGTTTACTGTTACCATGTGGGAAGTCAGAAGTGCAAAATTAAGGTGTCCACAAGGCCATGTGCTCTCTGATGGCTCTAGGGAAGAAGCTGTCCTTTCTTCTTCTAGCCTCTGGTGTTTGCCTGCAGTCTTTAGCCTTCCTAGGCTTTTAGATCGCACTCTAGCCACATGTTCGTCTTTCCCTGTATGCCTCATCTTACATCAGCTTCCCTCTGTGGGTCTGTCTCTATGTCAAAGTTTCCCCTTTTTATGTGGACACCAGTCACATTGGTGTCCATAGCCATACTGGAATGTGACCTACCTTAATGGCATCATTTTATCTTGCTTACATCTGTAACAGTCCTATTTCCAAATAAGATACACATTCTGAGGTACTGGGGGTTAGGAATTCAGAATCTTTTTTTGAGGGAAACATTTCAACCCACAGCATGGACTCATGGATAAATAAATTATGACTCAGCCACTTGATATTATAGTGATGTTTAAAATATAATGTTAATTTTTAAAAATCAAGTTGCAGAATTAGAGCAAAAATGTAACATCCACAGGAAAAAGCGTCAAACAAAAACATAATATTTTCAGTTGTGATAGAATTATAGGAAATGTTTTTCCAACCTCTGATTTCCAAATTTTTATAGTGTACATTGTGTGCATTGTTTGGTAAGGTACAATTGTTATTTGTAAGACTAAAAATACATCTTTAAGTCAAAGGAGATCTTCGTACCAAACTACAAGTTTTATTTCTTTCTGTCATTACACTTGCAAAAATGAGAGTGCAGATACAAAGATAAAACTTAATGTGAGTCTTTTAAAACACAAGCTTTAGGTGATATTTTCTAGGCTATTCTAGACTGCAAAAGTATAAAATATGTCATTAATTTTCTATTAATAGTTAATTGTTTCTGACATTAATTTTCTATTAATAGCTAATTGTTTCTGAGATTAAAAACAGTGGGAAAAGATTAGTAAATACCTTTTATTTAACTGTCATTTAACACATTCTTTATTAGAATTTTAATCAGAGAAAAAGCTTGAAAAAATCATCTGTTATTTTTATTATCTATAAGCAAGTATATAGGCAAGTGAGTTTATCTTTTGATATACTTCATCGGTGCTTTAAAATATATCTAATACCACTAGGGGACAATCAGTGCACACAAAAAAAGTTTTAATGAATTTTCTCCAAAGCTTAACATACCTCCCAGGGACTTCAAGCATCTTAAAAGTAGCCAGATTAAGAATGTTCTATTTGAATAAAACCAAATATAGTTTGCTTAGGATCAAGGAATGTGCTGTGGGTGTGAAAAGGCTAAGTCAAGGCGTGGAGTGAGGAAAGAAACAAACAACAAAAATGAAACATTCTGATCACTGTGCTCTCCATTTCAATATGTGTATCTCCTGTCTAATGGTTACTTGCAGACATCGACGAGTGCCTGGTGAACAGACTGCTCTGTGACAATGGCTTGTGCCGAAACACGCCCGGGAGCTACAGCTGCACGTGCCCACCCGGATACGTGTTCAGGACTGAGACGGAGACATGTGAAGGTAAGAGCCGTCTTCCTTAGCTGTGTGTGCGTGGTGAGCACCCAAGGATGCATAAACGTCTAGTGCATTGATGACACAGTAGAGGAAAAGAGTGTTGTTTGAATATGTTTTCAATTTTATAATCTCCTTCAGCTAATATGCCAGCTTTAGAAATAGTGTGCACCTAACCCCGTGGACAGATACCACCACTTTGTACCATTGAGATAAAATATCAACAAACATTTTGAAGTTAATGGGAAAAAAAGTGAAAGGAACCAGTTGGTTTTACTTGCTGATAAAATGTCAGATGTTTGTTTGTTTTTCCCTCTTTAAATCCACTATGACACATGAGCCTTGGGGAACCTGAATTGTAATGGCAAAGTCAGCTGTTAGGCATTTTATTTATGAAATGATTGATAGACCTCAGAGGTTGGCCCAGAAAATACGTGGGGCCTGAATAAAAATGGTCACCTTAATTGAATTTATAGCCCGAGAAAATTTTCCTTTCCATTTGATAATTTTAAGAGTTATAATTTGGCCTTATAGTTCATGAATCACGATTTAAAAACTTCCTCTTTGCTTTCAAGTACATTTTTCTAGAGTGGAAGTTATACAAATGAGCTAAATGCTTAAGAAAGGCCTCATTTTCAGTGTGATACCAGCTAAGAAGTGAGTGCCTTAAGTTCTGTTTTTGTTTCTTGATCAAAGTACTGTATGACCACTAGTCATTGCTCCTTTTAAGTCTCACTGTGAGGGCCGACAGAAGTGTCCTATGACACTCTCAAATCCAGTAGCTACTTCCGAATAGTAGTTTTAAAAAAGAAAAGTTTTCGTCTTTATTTGGAATAGCCCTTTCCTTAGCTGTTGAAGTATTTGTTTCCTAGTGACTCCATAGCCAAGAAAACTGCACTAGTAAAATTATGCAAAAAGATTTTAACATGCTCTCTTCATCTTACTGTTCAACTTCAAAGCATTCTTATGAACAGAAACAAGTTAGGACTCAAACAAGATGCTGAAACACAGATGATTCCGCTGAAGTCAGTGAAAGGCAGTTACAAAGTGCAATTCTAAGTTTGGATTGAGTTGGAGGGACCACTGAAAAAAGTAATTCTCCTGAAGAAAAACAAAAAAGAGAAGAAAAAAGAAAACCCCAGCAAAAAATGCAGTTTTTCTAAACTTAGTTCTGGTAACTGTTCAGTTTTCCTACGGTCCAGCACCTTTTGCAGAAGCTCCTCAGAGAAGAGTGCGCATTCCTTTCAAGTCCTTGACGTCCATCTTCTCCAGTGATGAGCAGGAGGCACACTTAAGAATTTTGAGTATTTTTCTGTAATATGTTTTTAAACTAGCCCAGGCTCCTCAAATGTGTTCAGCTAGAATCTTTATTTTCTTGCCCCCACTCCCACTGCCCGCCCTTCAACACCAATTATCCTTCAAAATTGCACTGAGAAACATACTTTGTAAAAATAAAATTCTAGCTGTATTTACTCAGTAAGGTTTTTGAAAGGTGGGAGAAGGGATTTCAAGAGTTATGTTTGTGGTCTTTTTTTCATTCCTGACTTTCCACACTTTCTTCTTCCCACTGGCCTTCTTCAGTTTTATCTATAGTCTGTTGGAGGATAAGCTTCTGTTAAGTGTTAGAAAACTCTGAAAGCAAGACTAGCTTAGGATAGAGTCTTGATTTAACTGGGAAGCTGGCTATTACTAGATCTGGTTTCTCTGACCACAGTGACAGTATGTGTAGGTGCTGTTGTGAGGGAGACACATAGCAGGGAACTAAACAGATGGTGTCTGTGAGTCAGTTTGGTCCAAGTTTGGTTTGTATCCCAAATTGTTGGTATTTATAGCATTTTAGCAAGTAAGATGAAGTTGAAGGGTGCTAAGAGCCAAAATACTAAACCATAAATAAAAGGGATTTGCCTACTTATGTGAAAAAATGAAGAGTAGAAGTTAATGGTGATTAATACTTTGATGTTGGATGATTACGTAAATATTAAGGCATATTCATACCAAATTAGGCAACAGTGATGGTGAGAAAAAGTGCCCTTTACTTATTTTGTCCAAAGGATAATTGTTCCTGATAAATCTGAGTCTTTTCTTTAATATGAATATTTTATATCTGTCACACATAAGAAAATTCGTGTTACGTCAATAAAAGAGAAATGATAGAGAGATATTTTGGTTCTAGCCTATGACACTGGTGGAAATAAAAGTGATTTTTTGTAAGAAACCCAACCAAGTAACTATTATTTCCACACTTTCTTCCCTCTGTTAAGTTTTTGCATGTTATTAAGTGTTTTGCAAAAAAGAAATGAACCTGAAGGCCCCAGATCTCTTTTTCCCTTGGGTCTCCGCCTCATTTCCCCCGTTGCACTCTCACAGTAAATTTGTCTGCCTGCAGCAGTTTTCTGCATGCTATTCTTTCTGAACTAATTTCCAAAGACCAGGCAGGGAATTATTAGCAGATTCATCGCAGACTCCAGCTTTCTCTGTATGTATTTGCTGTATTTACTAATTTTGCTTGGCATTCACGTTTCAACAGGCTATTTTAAACATATAATAAATAGCAGTAATAATCAAGCTCTTCTGATATTTCAGACTGAAGTTACAAAAATTTATTTTACTTTTTTTTGTTTGTTTGAGCTCTTAGAGTCTGTGAAAGTTAACATTTTTACAGCAAGCACTGTGGTTTAGATTGTGTTTCCAGTGACATAACTAGTTAAATGTAAACCAGATGTGCTTTGAAGTTTATTTCCAGGAATGTACAGTGAACTGTTTCAATTCCTGGTTCCATGACATTTATAACATAAAAACATTGTGTTTAAAGAAAAATTAAACAGTTGATATTTGTAGCTGTCATTATAAGTGTTTATAGGTTTTGAGTTCATAATTGCTTAATTTAAAATAGGGATTTTAAAAATATATGATATGGACATTTTTATTTTGTGGGAGCTTCTTACAAATGAAATTAAAAGTGAATTTTATATATAGTCTGTCCTCAGATTAGGTATCTGCTTCCTTTTTGGCTATCTGATTTCTTTTTTTTTTTTTTTTTTTTTTTTTTCTGATTTCTTTTTTTACGTTGTGTTTTTACTGAAAGAATTTCAGTACTCTGGAATAGATGTTTTCATTCCAAATCTGTGCTGTATTTATAAAACCTTCTCTTGTATTTTTCTTTTAAGAAGCTTTCTTGCTACGAACAACCTGAAAGAAAGATGTATTCATATTTCATGGGCACTTCTTTGGTAGTTCTGAAATAGCAAAAAAAAAAAAAAAAAAAAAGAACATACCTGTTTTCCACATTGATTTTTAAATTTGCATTTCAAGTCCGTGGACTTGAAAATCAAAAGTAAGCCCTGCCTTTTCAGGGTTAGGTCAGTTTATATTTGACTTGAGATATCCAAGAGTAAACATCAGAATCTTCTAGTTATTTATGTGCATGTTTTCCTCAATGTAGTATTTATGTTTAATTCAAAGAGGTGTTTGGGAAAATGTAAGTATTCTTGTGAACTCTGAAACCGTAGTGTTCAACAACATAAAAGCATTTTGAGGTATGTTGACCTGCTTCAGATAATGAACCAACTACAGAAAGAACCCTGTGTACCTCTTCCTTACATTGAGTGAGTGAATTTATACTGCAAGTCAGTCTTTGATATTGTTTCTATTACTTCAGCTAAAGCTTGTATTTATTTTTAATTAGCTCACGTTAAACTGTTTAACTTTCTTGGCTGGGCATTTTGTTCAGTCACCGCTTGAGAACGTAGGCATACTCTACTTCTAACAGCCATACTTCTGAATTGTTCAGATTATGGTATATGATTTGATTTAGAACTCACATCAAATGAATGATAGCAAAGGTCTGCTTAAAACAATGAAAAGTTTTTCTCTCTTTTTTTGTTTTACCAAAATGGGTTGTGCTTTAAAAAGTCTCACACCAAACGTGGAAATGTGAACAGGAAGGTGGATGAGAGTTAGAGGAGAATGCTACACCCGGTATTAAAGTTCCATCCCTTATTTTCTGATTCGCATCCAGGAGTTTGGAATTAAAGCCAGCGCTGTGATATTTTGTCTCTACTGTAGGCTTTTAAAATTCTTCCAAAACCTCACGGAGCCACAAATGGCAGAAACAGTCACCTCTGTTTGTGCACAGCACACGTTATGCCTAGGAAGGAATATGTTGCTTTTCATGGAATCAGAATTCAGATTTCCCACCAGAAAATTACATCTTATTACAGGAGAAAACTAATCCAATTTATGTAAAGTTGTAGTAAAATAGTGAAGATTTTGATACAGAACCCTTTTGAAACAGGCTGATTCCTGTAGTCCTACTGAGTCCTCAGCCGTGCACACATGTGTTCACACTGTAAAATGCCCGTCTCCATTCCCCATTCACTTAATGCCTCATTGATCCATATTAAAATTACAAGAGCCAAGTTTACCAGACATTCTGGCATAGCGTGGCTTGTTGGAATAATATTTTCCAGAAACACATGGCAGTTCTAACAGAATCTTTTCCTTCTGGATTGTAGATATAAATGAATGTGAAAGCAACCCATGTGTCAATGGGGCCTGCAGGAACAACCTTGGATCTTTTAATTGTGAATGTTCTCCTGGCAGCAAACTCAGCTCTACAGGACTGATCTGTATTGGTAAGGTCCATGCATGGTGCTGTTTCCATCTCACTGTAAAGATAAGCAGAGACCTCAGGACGGACTTCAGATAAAAACAGAGCATGACCACAGAAAGCTTATAATTAGGAGTTACTTTAGTTGTTTTCTTTTGTTATCAAGAAAGGAGTAGAACCTGATAGTATAAAGTGGGCAGGCTCTTAAATTGTGTTGGAGTCTAGGAAGCGTTTCTTTTGTGCACATACATGGATATATATTATGCTGGAAGTTGTAAGCATTTCCATACCACGCACATATTTATATTCATTCCTTAGGAATGCCTTAGGCATCAGTACAATCAAATCCTTACTGCATACTTTTTATAAACAACCTTCAATGGTAAACAAAAAATGTGATAGCATTTGGACTCAGTTAACAGGACAAGAATCTGAAGAGTTTAAACTTTAAACAAATAGAAAGAAAGAATTTATTGGGTTTTTTTTTTCCATTTCTCCCATCAGTCATAAATTTATGGGCTCTAAGGAAGAGAAGATAACTGTTTTCTTGCTTTGGGAGATCTCTAAGGGAGAAAGATTTCAAAACATCCAATCTTTCAGTGTATCTCAAAACACATACGGTCAGTTCTGGATAAAGACAAGGACATATATATAATGAAATAGTCTGGTCTATTACTATAAGGAACAGCTCAGCATGGGTAAAGGAAAAAACTATCCTAGTAATTCTTTTCTGCTTCTAATGTCTACGGCTCCATTGATGAGGCAAATACAGTTCATGATATTACCTAGTATCCAACTTCAAAGTAAATATCTATTTCCAAATAGGAAGATTTTTCACTTTTACATAGTGCCAAATAAGTTGGCAGTTTTTGTTTGTTATCTAGCCAATATGAATTTTCAATTCAATATTTACCAAAGGCAATAATAGTATTTGCAGTATTATGTCTGATGCTAATAATATTTAGCTGAATGCTTAGAGTACCTGTTTGTTGTATGAAGAGAAATGACCAAATCCAGAGTTATCAATGAAATCCTTCCCTTTGGAAATGCCAGCCCCTCATCTCCCAGTGAGGTACAGCTGGTGAAATTTGAGCTTATCCAGCTCTCCATATTAGGAAGTAAACTGCCATCTGCCTAGGGCATTACTTTTTTCTCACAGAATTCCAGGTTAGCAGGGAGGGCGTGTGGGTTGGATCTGGTAAGGAAGAAATGTTTTTCCTAAGCCACAATTTGCAGCTGAGATAGAGTTGTTTTATTATGCAGAGGAAATGAACTCAGCATTAGTCAATTAATGTCTCAGAACACTAAATCTGTATGTCAGTTGGGCATCAAAGATATCTTAGTGTTTGCTTCATCATAAACACTTCTATGATTTTGACCTTTTACCCTTATAGGTATTAATGAAAAAAGAACAAATCCTTTTTTTCCCAAGTCATCATATTAGACACCTAACCACCACCATATTTTTCTCAGCCAGTGTGTTACACGTTTTCATTTGTTGTGATCAAATTTCAATATCCCAGCCTAGAGCTGCTCAGAAAAGAGTTTACTTAACATTTAAAAATTTTAGACATTATTTTAATCTCCCTTTTTCATTAAAAACAGAATTCTACTTTTAAAAAGGAGACAAATAGGAAAATATACTTAGGAAAAATTATGAATGTACTTTTTTAATAAGACCGTCAAATGGCTCTAATCAATTAGTGACTAACCTGCAAAGTGCTTCTTTGTAGGGTCCAACTCTCTAAATATAGAACTGAATGAAAGTTCCCTGATGTGGTTACAAATTTAAAGTTAAGTTGACTACATATGAATTAGTTAGATACCAAGAATATTTAGGGATTTAGAAGCTGTTCTGCGAACTTCCTAAATATAAATTAATCTTGAACTGTTCTATAAACTGCTTGAGGAGACTAATATATTCCGGTTAAAATGATTAAAATTTCACATATGATTTATTTTACCCAATTAGTATTTGCCATGTCGACTTTGGATTCCTTTTCTCTGCTTCAAAACTGGTTATTTAACAGTCGCTTAAGGAAGAACTTAAATTTCATGTGGAAACATGGTCTAAAAAGTTAGGTGGTCGAATTCCAGGTGGTTTTTATATTTCCTCTGCTATTTCTTCAAATAGTTTATCATAAACGTGTTACTTTTTGAACTAGAGATAAAGCCACGCAAATGCATCATAGGAAAATGCCTGAAAGAAAATACATCAGGTATTAGCGCTGGTGTGTTTTAACCGTGGTTTTGTATGTGATGTCTATTTTCTGTTTAATCTTTTTTTTTTCAAATTATTCATTGAACAGTTATCTTCAGTTGGATAAATACTGACTTCTCTCTAATAGAAAAGAAATTGTATGAGGTTTATTTGGTGGGGAATTAGGAGAAGATATTTGGAGAATGTTATTTGATCAAATCTTAAATATCAAAGCATTTATCATAGAGAATAAATCCTATGAGTATATCTTGTACAAGTAATAATCTTATCGCAGTAATGCACTGTATTTGGAAATACCAGTGCAAAATCATGGCCAGTAGCAGCTGCTCCCAGAATACCCAGAGATGTAATTGTACTAATTACCATACCATGTGAGATATATACAGCATCATGTGTGATTTATCTGTATGTAATATGCTGTATTTAAATGCATGTATATGTAAATGTGTCCAGGATATACAAAAAAGTTTTTTAAATAGTGGTTTTGTTTTTTAATACTATTAAACAATGCCTTTGGTGTATACAACTGAACTACATTTTCTTCAAAGATAAGAGCTCCCCATCCTTCCCTGTTCCTTTTCAGACAGCCTGAAAGGGACGTGTTGGCTCAACATCCAGGACAACCGCTGTGAGGTGAACATCAATGGAGCTACTCTGAAATCCGAATGCTGCGCCACCCTCGGGGCTGCCTGGGGGAGCCCCTGCGAACGGTGTGAGCTAGGTAGGGGCCCGACCACACAGCGCCTGGGCTTCTCCTTGGAAAGCCTCTCCCTCAACTAGGCACTTCTTTCTCTATGTATTTCCATAGTGACAAAGACCGTAAGATCATTATCCTCCCTAACATGTTGTCTTCTCTGGTGTAATGTCTGCACTTCCTGAAATATGCATTTGGCTATCCTTCTACTGTAAGCAGACCTGCTGAATATTTTAGACAAGGAAGGGAGTCAGCTAGACTTGAGCAGCTGGAGAACTGTCAGTACCCTCCAGCATCCTTGTCTGCATGTGTCCCAGGAGAATCTGATGTGTATTTCCTTTAAGTCTTTTATTGATTTACTTGTAATTCAGTTGGCAATGTGAAAGTAAAAGGGAATTGTAGGAAAAATTATGAGAATCTCAATGTGGGCCAACAGCGATGGAGTTACCACAGCACATCCTGTGCTCCCCAGAACTGAACAGCAGGTGGCTAGAGTCCTTGGCCTCTAAAACCTGATGGTGGTTTTCATTTAGTTCAATTTAGACTCCATCATACTGTTTCTTGAGCTTAATTAAGACTGTCGTGTCTTATTCTGTGGTGAAGTAAAAATATGCCCTTCGTTCTCACAGACACAGCTTGCCCAAGAGGCTTTGCCAGGATTAAAGGTGTTACTTGTGAAGGTGAGTACATTCTTCAGTGATACTGTAACTCTTTAGAGCAGTATGTAAAATTAACATTCACATTTTGGAGCTGTTTATCATTTTCAAAAATCTTTAGAATCTCAATAAAAATGCTTGATGTATTTGGATATGCTTTAGAATAATGCTCTTAGGAGACTGCTTAGTGTTTCCCATTTCTCCTCTTTATACCATTGGATTTTCATGAGGACATCACTAGCCTTTAAGGCACAGAACAGCTGGCAAAGAGCGTGTCTGAGCGTGTTTTATGGACGAGCAGGGCTGGAGTAGTTTTCATGGCTGGTATCTAGGAAACCCACTGACTTCGTTGTAGAATATTTCTGCTTAACTCAAGTAATAAACCACATTGTATTGCAGATTGAATATGCTATACAGAAAATAAGACTGCACCTGCTTTTTCTATTTGTAGCATCTTTATCCCTCTGCTTGCTTCATTTCCCTACAGACGTTAATGAGTGTGAGGTGTTTCCTGGCGTTTGTCCAAATGGGCGCTGTGTCAACAGCAAAGGATCTTTTCATTGTGAGTGCCCTGAAGGCCTTACATTGGATGGAACTGGCCGTGTGTGTTTGGGTAAGATCCACACTCTCAAGGATTGTATGCATGAAACCAAGCATAAATTTTCTTATTTGGGATGAGGGGGTAGTGGCCTGTCCAAAGCTGTTAGGTCTGTATTTGGAAAATTTGCTTTAAATGAGATATTTTAGGGGAAACTCACTAGCGGGTGTTTTTTAAGTGAATAAATTTAAATGAAGTGGCTTATGCATAATATAGAAAGTTGGTACTGCTCACAAATTTCTCAGAAATTATAATTTCTTTAATCCGATATTTTAGGCCTAATTAGTCTTTTACTGAGTCACTGGAATAAGAGAACTATGTCTATTTTGAACACAGAAGAAAAACTGGAAACTCGTGTTTGAAGTTAACGTTTACCAGCCGCTGCAGCTAGACACGACAGTGAGGGAAGTCACGGCTAAGTTACGTGGCTTCTGTGTGAAACTATGACTGATCCTAGTCCTCCCTTTACCACCTTCAGCGTTTAAACTTTCTTAATGCTTTGCTTTCTGAAGATGGTAAATGAGGAAGCTCTTTCTTTCAGTGTTGTATTACAGAAATGCCTAGTTGGCCTTGTTTTTTTATCAGTGTCATCCTTGACTAGACTTAGGTTTCATGACTGAAAAAGAAACTTTTGCTCTATGTACTCTCTGAACAATTTTTTACTTAAGGAATTTTTTTCCCCAATATTTTATGGAACAGTAAGTTTTTGGTTTGTAAGATAACTTTATATATGCTTGTACTTGAAATTAAGCTTGTAGACCAAGATCTTTAAGGTATTTAAATAAGTATTTAACAAATTATATGTTAAATAAGAATTCAAAAATTATATATTAAATAAGCATTTTAAAAATTATTATATTCAAAGGTCTTTAAGGTATTTTAAAAACCAGTTTTTAAAATTAGTAGTAAGAAAAATGTTTAGTTATTATAATTAACACAATTTTCACTTTAATTTTTGACAGCATATTTAAATTTGAATACCAAGCATGACTGTAAAATTATATGGAATTGTTTCAAAATTATAATACCCAAAATCCAATAATAAAGAAAAATTCTTTTCAGAATTTTATTCTTAAATTATCTCCAAAGTTTAGAAAAAAGTAAAGTATCTTTTGAAGATGACAAATAATTGCATCAGTATAGTCAAATAACTAATGAGATCAAACTGCCTTCAGTAACCGAACAATGCTATTCATATGAATTTATGTCATTGGTTTTAAATGTTTGCTCAGCAAAATAAATTCCCAGTAAAGTTACTCAAAATCAAACCTTTGTAATGTTTTAAAAGGATAAATTGGATTCTTTATCTTTGTACTTTGGTTCACAATGTTTTTGTCACTACTTAAATCACACTGTAATAATTTATTGTGGTTGTGGATGTGAGAAAGTTTCAAGAAGAGATTGGCATATGACAATGGAAAATACTCTGAGAACAAAAACAGAGATAAACTGCTCTGATAGAAACTGATCTAAATCAGGAGTTCCAAACTCAGATGCTTGCAAGAGACCAAGCAGGTAACATAAATGAGTGGGGTGGTAATAAGGAATGGTGGGGACTGCAGCCAACTGTAGAGCACATGTACCATCCAAACATTTCCAAATTAACAATTTCTGTGCAAGCCAGTCAGAACATTCACAGGCCATAGGTGGCCAGTGTCCTGACAGTGTTTTGATTCCTGATGTAAATACTGATACGACTCTTGGTAGTATAGGCACAGGATTACTTTGCCAGACTATCATAACTTTTTACATACCATATTCAAATGATTTTTACCCCCACTAATTCCAGAATTACCCATATTTTAGTGACTGTAAAATATGCTAAAATGAACTTATTCTTTCTGAGGTAAGCAGTACAAAAAAGGATCATAGGTGATGATAAGGAGTCTTGTCCCAAGGGAACCTTTTGTTTCTGAAGGTGTCATGTGAGAATTAGATAATACTGAGGGAGAACCCACCATTGCTCTCTTTTAATGACTGTCTTTGTGGTGTCCATTTCAGGAGTCTGGGGACTGTGTCTCCTGCCCATTAGTGTATCTCCAGGGCATGGCATCATGCCAGATACTAAGATGCTTGGTACGTGAGTGTTCAGTGAATCTTACAAGTTAATCTCTGACTGTGGTCCCCTCTCCCTGTAGATATCCGCATGGAACAGTGTTACTTGAAGTGGGATGAAGATGAATGCATCCATCCTGTTCCGGGGAAGTTCCGCATGGATGCCTGCTGCTGTGCAGTCGGAGCAGCTTGGGGCACCGAGTGTGAAGAGTGCCCCAAACCTGGCACCAAGGAGTATGAGACCCTGTGCCCCCGGGGGCCTGGCTTTGCTAACAGAGGGGATGTTCTTACTGGGAGGCCGTTTTACAAAGGTGACTGTCAGCAGCCCATTGGTCCCTCTGCACTAAAGCTCACCTTCAATGTTGTCTGAGAATTGGTTTTGCTTTAAACATTTGATTTCCTACTTTATTTTCTTTGTTACAGAAAACATGTGGCCAGCCTTATGGCCCATATTATAAATCACCTATACAAGTTGATGTTGAAGTGAAGATGCTAAAACAGACTGCTAATCTCACACTTCTTACATCCTTCCACTGACCTCTGCTTTCTTCAACCCATCCTGATGAGATACAGCCCTGATGTTGCAAAAAGTTCTCTATCCCCCCCAAAACTTTACAAAACAAATGGTCAGAAATAAAGGGGTCAGAACTGTTCATTAAAAATATAGAATCTTGGGCTGTGTGGTAGAACATGTGCTTAGCGTGCACGAGGTCCTGGGTTCAATCCCCAGTACCTCCATTAAAAGAAATTAAATAAATAAACATAATTACCTCCTCCCCCCCAAAAAAAAATTAGAGAGAGAGAATCTTGTTCACAATTGAAACTTTTTCTGTGGCATCAGTGTGACCGTCGACAAATTTGATATCCCCCAGTTTTACTCGGGCACGTTATTTTCCATCATGATAGATTTTTAAACTTAAAATGGTGGACCTGCTCTTTTCATATCAACCTGCTCTACATTCCAGCTCTGTTCTGCTTGTAGATATCAATGAGTGCAAAGCATTTCCTGGGATGTGCACCTATGGAAAGTGCAGGAACACGATTGGAAGTTTCAAGTGCCGTTGCAATAGTGGCTTTGCTCTAGACATGGAGGAAAGAAACTGTACAGGTGAGACTGTTCTTCTGTTGTCTTGGGTAAACCCTGGCTCTCTTCCTTTTGCCCTTTGAAAGCACAGCCTTCAAAAGCCCATCCTCTCACTGGGATCATGTAAATAGTTCTTTTTATTTTCTTTTCCCTGTGCTTAAACCACTTCTTTAAGCAAACTTGTTATGAGAGAGCTTCAAGAGAGCATAAAAATATTTGCTCTATCTAACATATAGATGGGATTTTCAGAATCTATGAACACTAAAGAATGTAGCCATTATATCAACACTTGCATGAAATTGACATTCTGTTACAAATGTTAAGATTTGTAATAGAGAAGTTGTAACCTAGTTTCCTCATCTGTGGACAGTTTTTCTTAATAATTATGCTTCGGTTGCTATCCGTGTCCTTATTCATAATGATTTCCTTTAGTTGGAAAAGATACAAAATTCCAAATTTTTCTATTAGATAATATAACATATTAGTCCAAACACTTGAAATATTATCTCCAAGATCTTATTTCAGAACTCTCCTTTTTCATATTCTCTTTGGAATTGTCCCTTTTCTCCTGCCCTTGCACCTGCTGTGTCTTCATGGTCTCCACTGAAGTGTCTCTCTGGACTTCTTCCTGACTTCCTGCTCCAAAGGTCCCACTGACTCACCCTTGGCCCTCCATGGCCTAGGCTATCCCCAAACCATCCATCTGGTCTCCTGGGGTGTAGTCTTGTCTTTCTGTGCCTTCCCTACCAACCCCAACTCCCAACCCCCTCACCACTGTTTCCTCCACTCAGGGCTGCAGAACTAGGAGGGAGAGTCTCAGGAGAGCTGACCGAGATCCATGCATTGACTCTCAAACAGGCCTCGCAGCTGCGGAGTGATACTCACATTCACCTCTTCACATCACTTAATGAGTTTCTCTTAGCACCACTTCTGAACCTCTTCTTACTCACACACCCGCTCATGTCACTATTCATTCTTTTTCTTCTTTATTGAAGTCAAGCCTGATTGCCAGGACACACTCACCTCTCTGGTAATAAAATTTCCTTTCCAGCCCTATTTTCTCCTCTACTTTTGGAGAATGAGATGTGATGTTCTGGAGTTAAACCCTCTGCTTCCACTCTCCTTCCCTCCTCCTGCCCCAGACCCTTCTCAGCAGAATTCACTCCTCTCTCTTTCTCTCTCTAGCATCTCCCCTGCTTTACTGGTTCCTTTCCTAAGACCTGTAAACAAGTGCAAAATGTGTCCTCAGCCCTTCTTTTCCCTCAAGCTATCATCCTCTTTTCCTACTTTTACTTCTCATTCCTCTCTCTTAACTGACCACTTGCTTTGTAAGCCCCTGCATTTTGACTGCTGTCCTCCCTCCTTGCAGAACATCTTTGTTGAGTTAAAAAAAAAAAAATCTCCCTTGGTGCATATTCTCCCTGACCTCTGGCCAAACCTTGTCCTTGATTTTCTTCCTTCTTGGTTTCCATGGTATTTCCCTGCCTCAAGGGAAGGTATTGTCCTTCCATGACTCTGATGTTCCTTTTCCTGTCTTCACAGATTCTTCTTGCCTTCTGTGTTTTCCATCCCTTGGGCGTTTTTACAAAGTCTGCTGTCTCAGCATTCTGCCTCTCAGAATCACATCTCCTGTCACGACTGTGGAGATGGCCTTTGTTGAGCTGACTTCCTAGGTGCCCTCTCTAGCCCTCTATTCCTCCTGCATTCCCTTCCCACATTTCTAACTTCCCCTGGGCAATCTCTTTGTTTTCATCTCCCTTTGTTACATCTCCTCCTTCCTCTGCCTAAGGACTTCCTTGTATGTATTAATAATATCATTTCACTCAGGACTGAAGCCTCAAAAGCCTCAAACTTAATTTTGGCATCTCCCTCTCCTAATAGACAAGTGAGAAGTTATGTATATTCTTCCATCAAAATGGCTATTTTAAAGATTTATAATATTTCTTCTACACTGTTACAGATACAGGTTCAGCTCCTCAGGAAGAAGACTCTGAGCAGAGGTTAGCATGCGGGAAATTTATTAGGGATTGTTCTTGGGATCAACAACTAGGGGAGGGAGAAGTGGGCAGAAGTGGGCGAAGGGAGATGGGTGGTGATGGAGTCCTCAACCATCCCTTGCATCTGAGAAGCCCAACAGAATTGTCTTGAGTCAGGGCAGTGGGGCTGAGCATGTATGTACACACATGATAAATCTTTGGATACACCTGCCCAGAGAAGGGCTGCAACAGTGGGGAACGGTCCTCTTAGCTGAGGCATTTCCTGAAGATAGTTTACACCTCCGGACTTTCTGCCAACAATGGTCCTGAAAGCTGAGAGCAGAAGACGAGTTAAGTCCATCCTTCCTGAGTGGGGAATTGGGCAACACGTCGCAGGTCCCTCCAACGTCTTCCACCCCAGTACTTTTCCATAGTCAGATCCTTCATTTTCACAACCACCAGGTTTTCTCACCCTAACACGGGGCCTAGATTGTGTACCTTCCCACGAAACACCTCCCATTGACTCAGACGATCCCAGACCTGGGTGGAGAAGCCCGTCCAGTCTGAGTGCGCGTCTTGTTCCTGGTGTGAAATTAGCCAAGTTGGTTAATAGCACTGAAACTCGCCCTTTTTTACCTGTGTAAGTGAGATGTTTGTTGACAACACGGCAGTGTTGTGGGGGCTAGTGTGAAAGACAGCGGGACACTGTTGGCTGCTGTTCTTCACAGAGCTTAAGGCCAACCTTCTCTGCATGTTGGCGCCTGAGTAATCATATCCATCCCATTTGTACCTTGCACTAATATGCAGCCTCTGGAGTCCAGCACCTCTGTAACTTTTTGTTCTCTGTAACGCATTAATTTTCTTCACCTATGCATTTTAGCTCTTGCCTTTCTATTTATCACTCATCTTTAAAATTGGAATTTGTGTGCAACCTTCCAGGGTCAGTTCAAAAGCCACTGCCTCCAAAATACTAATTCTTAGCAGAGACCACCTTACGTATATACAGCACTCATTATGAGACAGGAACTGTTCTCAGCACTTGGGAAATATTTCACTTACTCCTGTCAGGCAGGTTCTACAACACTCCCCATTTTACAGATAAGGAAATTAAGGGACAAAGAAATCAAATGATTTTCCCAAGACCCTACATCTAGAAGATGACAGAAGTGGGATTGGTACCCAGTGTCTGATTCTGGAGTTCATAATCTACACCATGCAGCTGCCTCCAAATCACATCAGCCAAAACTTGTCCCTGCTCTGCCATTGAATTTATTCTGTGTCCTTCATATGGCTTTCCTCTCCAGTTCCCAGATACTGGTAGATAAAAAGAGAAGTAATGTGCATATTGTTAGCTACTTAATTGAATCAATTTTGTTAAGATTTTTGTTCAGAAAAAGTACCTACATTTTTGCAGTATGTCCTGAAATTGGGAAAATCAATAAAGACCAAAAGCTGGGAGAAAGCAGGAGCTGGGAGAAAGCAGGAGCTGAGACTCACCTCCCCAGGAGAACATGACCAAGTTAGACTTATAAATCCTGTGATAGAAAAACTTAAAAATTAAAGTTCAGCAAAATAAACAAATGCTGGCAAAAAACATTTTTTTTCTACTGTGACAAACATTTAAACAAGTCTTGTTTTCTTAATCATATTTTATAGACATAACTTCTCTATTGAAAAACTCTTGATTATAAGCATGGGAGATTTCTCAGAGAATCCTGTTTCTGAGAATACAAATGCTGGTATTAAAGGTTCTTATTTACTGTGGGGTAAAAAGTGACAAACACAAAAGCGTGACATTTTCTTTGGTTTCTAGCTGTAAGATTAGGTCAGTAGGCTCTTCCATCTGAATGTGACACAAGCACAATTGGGGCATATCCTGTGGCCTTGCCATAAATGTGCCTCCTGTGACTCAAGGTTCGGTAGCCACGTCTGCCTCTGAGGTGGTCTGCGTGGCCAGCGCTCCATCCCTGCTCAGAGTGCTCCCACCAGGGGTGGACGAGGGCTAGTGCTGCAGAACCCACATGGCCGTGTGCCCCAGGGGACTTCATGTGTGCCTACTACTCCCTCGTTTGCCACCTGCCTTGGTCGGCTTGTACCACAGTTGCTTGGCTCCTCCTTCTGTTACCATTTCTAAGCCACGAAGGGAAAGCCGCAATTCCAGAATTCTTAAAGGCAAAGAGGCACCTCGGGCCCGTTGGCTGTGGCAGTTAAGGCAGTTGGGGAAAGGAATGTGCCTGTGGCCCCGTGCCCCTCGAGGTGATCTCCTGAGAACTCCCCCTCCTGCTGGCCGCTGATTTCTCCAGCATTTCAAGGGTGCTGCACCTTCACCTGGAAGGCCGGATCTCTCTGCTCGTTAACACCTTCTCATCTCACTCTGGTTTTTTTACAAATGTCTTTTAAACCCCATGCCCCAGACATCGACGAGTGCAGGATCTCTCCTGACCTCTGTGGGAGTGGGGTCTGCGTCAACACGCCAGGCAGCTTTGAGTGTGAGTGCTTCGAAGGCTACGAGAGCGGCTTCATGATGATGAAGAACTGCATGGGTAAGCCTCCCGGCTCAGAGGCCAGGCGGGCGCAGGCTCGTCAGCGCCGCCTTGGCTTGTCTCGGGGCTGTTAACAGCATGCTTGGCAAGGAGCCGTGGTGAGAGAGAGAACAGATCTGAATGTCAGACAGGAAATCTGCTCCCAGATAGCTCTTGGGGAGCCCCAAGCTCTTGGCGCCTTCATGGCAGTGAGAGGTTGAGACTGGGTTTTGTTTATTTATAAAGTCTAAAATCAACACAGACTAAGTCCTGAGGAGGGATTCACTTTTAAAAATGTAGGAGCTGGGTGGTGACCCCCAGGTTTATACTGTCATGCGAATCCCATGTTGTTTTCCTTACCTGTGTGTCATGACAAGCCCTCTTGGTGTTGCCCACCTTTCAGCCACTGTTTCATTTTTAGTGACTTAGAGCACTCACCTCATGGGATACAGAAAGTGGCCCATCCAAGATTTTTCTTTCACTTTGATTAGAGATAGAGACATATGGTGTCTGGAGCGCAGAGGGGTATAAAGCAAATGTTGTTTCTTTTTACCTCCTGTGAGCCTGCTCATTTCATACAAGTAAATTCCTTGATAGCTCCCTATCTTTCAGAGCAGAACTTGCACCCTTTATCTGCTAAGCGTAGAGAAGGTGGCCAGAGCGTTAGCCCATCCTCGACTAACCTGCCCCTTACATTGGAGTCACGGTTACCTCAGATAATGACTCTCTCCCATGCTGTGTGTGTGAACATTTTTTCCTCAGAGTTCTTTAATGGCTCTCACGTTTTTACCTTTCAGACATTGACGAATGTGAACGTAACCCTCTCCTTTGTAGGGGTGGCACCTGTGTGAACACTGAGGGCAGCTTTCAGTGTGACTGCCCATTGGGACACGAGCTGTCACCGTCACGTGAGGACTGTGTGGGTGAGTTTGTCTCCTCAGCCCACAAACCCTCCCAGTGCAACTGGTACAAACGGAGCAGGGGTCATTCTAATGGACTTGTTGTTTTGGGCGTGTGAAATCTTACTGGTTAAACTTTGGAAATTCAGAGTCCCTACATTTGAAGTCTGGCTGTGTCTTCAGAGATTGCGTCCGTGACTCACTCAAATGAGCGGCCTTTCCCTGGTTCCCCTCTTTTCATTTCAAGCACTGTGGAGGGGACCCTGTGAAGGACCCTGTATAAGGCCTTGTAGTTCCCTCCAGGTTGGCTGCTCCCTGAAAGTTCACATCTGTGCACAGAATCCACTCTGCACCCCCATGTCTGTCATCACTGGGTCTACTGACCTGTGTGTGAGCACATGAGCTCCCTCCAGGCCCCTTCTCACAGAAGCACGGAGCTCTCCTTCCTGGCCCTGGGCTCAGTGGGGCTGGAGGTGTGACAAGAGAAGACCACAGCCGGTCTTGAAGCCTTGCAACCACTGCTTTTCATAAGTATATGAAGGCCTCTGGGCTTACTGGGTTCTGGTTTACTGGCTTTAGAACTTTGATTTAGTCAGGAAATGTTTTTTCCACAGGAAATCTTTCTTGAAAGTGTAAGCAAATAAAACAGTCTAAAATAGAACAGATCCCACACCTCCAAACAAAAACATGACTTGAACACACCTCCCTACTACACATGTATGTTTATAACCCCTATTTATATCCCTATGCTAATGTATTAGGTGAATCTTAAATCATAGACCAAATGGGCATTTTAAAAAGGTGAATTTTAAAGTTTTAAATATTTGTATTTCATTTTAATAGTGGTATAAAAAGCTCTTTTGCACAAGTAATTCAGAATATTTACATTTGGTTGTGATACAGTGATTCACAGATCTGTTCCCAAGTTCAGTTTATTTTGTTAGTTTTCATGGATCTTATAGCTGGAAAAAAAAGTGCCCCTCAGTGGTATAGCATACCTTATAAGACACGTATTTTTGCACCTTTAATAAAATAAACATTTCACGATGATAAACATAAATCTGTCCGTCACATCATTCTCTCTGTGATTCTGAGAATTTAAGTTGAACTTCTTCTTATATCTGATTATATTTTCACCTTAGGTTGTGTTTAAGAAGGAACTTGTGCAAGGAAGTGTCACTCTGCCATTTTCTTGCTGTTCTCTTGTGATTGCATTATTACTACTACTTCACAGATCTTTTGCAAGAGTTTTTTTTTTAAGGCACTTGCCTATCTTATAAGGGTTATTTTTTTTGTTTTTAAAGCAGGCAGTATAATCTGTAGTTCACCTGTTCAGGCACACTGAATGCATATGAAGAAAATGTAAGCAGTGAGGCCCCAGTTTCAGCCCTCTGTTATGCGGAAACAGCCGTCTTCCCTCAGGACACTTGGTGTCGTTTAGGCAGCATGTGACCATCCGGTTAAGGCCAGCTGAGCGTGCCCGTGTAAATTCATGTATTAAATATTAGCAAGCTTGCTTTCCAGCACGTGCTAGGTGGATGTGGTCTAACGTGGTACTCACTAACCACATTGGGCTATTAAAACTTAGTAAAAATTTAATAACATTAAAAATTCAGTTCCTTAGTCACACTGTGCATGTTTCGAGCACTCAGTAACAGCTACACACTGGACAGCACCGTTGTAGGTGGAGATACAGATTCTGACGTGTCCCCCGAATTGCCCCAGGAGATCGTTTGATGTCCCCCTGAAGTAGATAAAGCCCTTTGGAGGCCATTGCTCTGATGCAGCCTGTTCTTGAGAACTTAAGTAATGTTGTGGTTTCCTAGAACATAAATTCTGTGTATCTTATTGTAGATATTAATGAATGCTCCCTGAGTGACAATCTCTGTAGAAATGGAAAATGTGTGAACATGATTGGAACTTATCAGTGCTCCTGCAATCCTGGATACCAGGCCACGCCCGACCGGCAGGGCTGCACAGGTAGGGCCTGGCCACGCGGATCTGGAACTTGTATTTCTCAAGTCAGTCTAGGCATAATTATGGTACTGAGTAGGTAACAAAGTCTATGGGAGCCCTTTGTCCTAAAAATGACTATGAGAATGGGGAGGGGGGTCAGGTCTCTAAGATGCCATAGTTTGGTGGTTTTGCAGAGGAACCTCTGACTTTACTGTAGGAAACATCCTATATTTTGTATTTATATATAGATATGTATTACATCCTATATTTCTGGGTTCTTTAAGCTTAGGTTACTAGAGTTAAATGTCAAATGGAATGCTCTCTAAGAGAAAGTGAAAGGCTAATGGGACAATGATAAGTTAGCGTGAATAATGGGGAGAAAAATCCAAATCCATTTAAACGTTGTCTGCTTAAAAGGAAGAAAAACTCTGCATCTCTTAAGAAAGTAGCCCTGACAAGTAACACAGACACACGTTGTTTTCACAGACATTGATGAGTGCATGATAATGAACGGAGGCTGTGACACCCAGTGCACTAATTCAGAAGGAAGCTACGAGTGTAGCTGCAGTGAAGGTTACGCCCTGATGCCCGACGGGAGGTCGTGCGCAGGTACAGAAAGCAAAATACACAGATTCTGTGCATCGAGTTTTATCTTACAAGCCTGGCTTCAGATGTGTTGAGTGGAACCAGACAAAAGAAATCCGAGCTTAATAAAGTCATCCTCGTTTTCATTTGGTGTTAATTCTTTGTCGTCAGATATTGACGAGTGTGAAAATAATCCTGATATCTGTGACGGTGGCCAGTGCACCAACATCCCTGGAGAGTACCGCTGTCTGTGCTACGATGGCTTCATGGCCTCCATGGACATGAAAACATGCATCGGTGGGTACCGCGACAACGGGTTAAGTAACCACGTATAGTCTGCGCATGCATACGCGCGCATTTATGCACATGTACGTACAAACGTGAGAAAAGGCTTTTCCAGTTTTTAAAAAATTCGAACTGTTGTGTCAGAAGATGTAAAAGCTGAATAGGAAGAATGGTTTGGGGAAAAAAAAAGAAATCCTTAAAGACAGTATATTTATCTGTGATACTGTGTCCTGCAAATACATTGTATTTTAAATTCTGTGTATTTCAGCATTACGCTGTTCAGTTTGAAAGTTAGCTCTTGAATGACTCGGATGAACAAGTATTAACCAAGGTGTTGAAAATAAATTTTCCCAGATGTGAACGAGTGCGACTTGAACTCAAACATCTGCGTGTTCGGGGAGTGTGAGAACACCAAGGGCTCGTTCATCTGCCACTGCCAGCTGGGGTACTCAGTGAAGAAGGGGGCCACCGGGTGCACAGGTGGGCCCAGCTCGCAGCCTTGGGTTTCGGCTGCTTACATTTCAGAGGTTACCTTCAGCAGCGTCCGTTCCCCAGCGCTCCTTGGGCCGCCACCCGCACAGGGCTGTGACGGCTGTGTGACGAGCAGCTGGCCCGGAGCACGTGGGATGTGTTTGGCTCGGATCTGCGGTGGGGGAGCACGGAGCTGGCTGCAGCCTGGACGGGGAGGGGGCCTGGGCCCCGTGCTTCTGCTGTGCTTCCGGGGGCTCCTGCAGCAGTGGGCACTTTACTGCTAGGACTGCTGCCCAAACGGGTGACATGCGTCAGGAAGGGACACCTAAAGGCCGGGAGGGCTCCCAGTTGTTGCTGGGTTCATCTAAACTAACAAAAATCAATCTGAATTTCTGTTTAGACCCTTTCCCCTTTCCCTTCCTTCCCTCCCTCATCTTTTTTCTCTCATCCTCTCTCCTCTCTTTCCATTGCTGTTGCCCTCTCTTCTCCCTGCCCAAACTGCCTCTCTCCTTTTTCTTTTTTTTTGCTCACTCCATCCACTTCATCTCTTGTCCCCTTTCTGTACTAAAAAGCTGTAGCCTTCTGCATAAAGACGGGGTTGTTAGAAGTGCTTTGGGCCAAGTGTTCATTATTGCTCAGTTAAAGGCCCTCGTCTTGTGTTTTGCTCAAGACAGGCGGTGGGTGGCTTAGACTGCAGCCCGGGCCTTAAGCTGACGCCGCTAAGAAAGGACAAGATAGGAAAGGAGGGGTGCTCTGCCTGCTCACTGCTAGCAGGGGTGATGTGAAGCCAGCAGTTGTGTGTGTGTGTTGTGTTTGTGACACTGAGATTTCAGCATCTACGATCTGTAATCACTGAGCTGAATAAAACAGACTATTCTAGAAAGCTTTGAGGAAACAAGGCTATCGAGTTTATAGACATATTCACATGTGTGCACAAATATATGTATATGTGTAAACACACACACACACCACATACACAGACGTTATACATACACTGATAAAAGCATGTGGTCACTTTCCAGATAACATTTCCAGTGAATATTTTACATGTTTTCAAAAAAGTAGAAGAAAAATACGTACTAAATTGATAATTATCAAAAACTATGAGATATTATGTTGATTCTGAAAATGACAAACGATTATGTAATTTTAAAAAGAGAATGAACTTTTTTTAAACTCAGGCTTGTTTTTCATGAAAAATAGGTAATAAATATTAATAGGAAGGAATAGCAGAGCCTCTTTTTAGAAAAAAATTTCTCTTGGCGTTGGTAATCTGACACCTTCGACGTGAAGTTTTGTCTGGGCTCAGGCAGAGGCCAGGACCCCTGGGCTAGGTAGGGGTGACACACACGTTTATCGGGGGGCAGTGGCTGCTGTATCTGACTCCTCCCTGAAACTGTCTGGCAGTTTCTATTAGAGAAGGGCTTGTTTGATTTGGATCAAGAACTTTCAGATCCTGTTGGAGTCTAAAAAAATTTAAAATAAATGTAAAAGTGATGTTAATGTTTCCTCTGTATGGTTTTAAATGTTTCCATATTTACTTTAAAATTTTGCCTGTACAGAAATATCTCGAAAGTAGAATTAATTAGCCTGTATTTTATCTTCTTCATATTAACTACAATTTCTCAGACGTGGATGAGTGTGAAATTGGTGCCCACAACTGTGACATGCATGCCTCATGTCTGAATGTCCCGGGAAGCTTCAAATGTAGCTGCAGAGAAGGCTGGGTTGGAAATGGCATCAAATGTATTGGTGAGTAGTTTGCAAATGTAAATAATCTTGGCTAACGAACAAAATTCCTAGAGGCTCTTCTTTACACAGTTAACCGACATCCTTAAATAAGAACATGCCTCTTATTTTCCTTTATTCTCTTGAAAATCAAAGGCTGTCTTTAGTTACAAGATAATTCCTGCCTGAGAGTTTCCTTTAACCTTGGTATAAATGATCAAATTACAGCAATATGCCTTGGCATCTGCTTTTTAATGTGTTGTTGTTCAGTAAAAATTATTTGATGTGCAGCCAGAAATCCAAACAGCTGTAGGATGAAAAAATGACTAATATATTTTTCCAGTCTTTTCATAGAGTAATGGTGAGACTTCAAACCCAGAAGAATAAATGAAGAGAATGAAAAGTTTTGTTTTTTTTTTTTTCAGATAACCCAAGTCTGTAGTAAGTGGTCAATCCCAGGCTCCTCCTAAAAGGCAGAATTCTCCTCTCAGAGAAATCTAAATGTTTTGGATTCTAAGAGGTCAGATTAGAAGGAGGAGGATGGGAAGGCAGTTGCCATTCTCCAAGTTTTACAGCTCTTGAGCCGGCATCTAATAAGCCTTTTGTAGCTGTGAGGCAAGGAGTGGATTTTACCCTTGGTGTCATTCACAGCGCTGCTTCATACGTTCAGTGTTTTATACTCCTTAACAGTAAAGCATTTTCCAACTCATAAAAGTTCTTCAGGTCAATTTAAAGTAGAAATTAGACCAAGCAAGACCAACCTCCCCATGATTGCTCATCAAAACCTGATAAGCCTGCAGTAAGGATTAGAGGACAGTGCCCTGTAGGTGTGCTCGCTCCCTCTCTGGTCCTCTTGCAATACCTTCTCCTCGTAGTAGCCAGACCAATTTCTTAAACCATGAATCTGCTCTATTCATAACTGTCATTTTAATCCTTTGAATTTAGGATAAAATTCAGCTGCCTTCCCGTGGTTACAAGACCCTACAGCCTCCTCCCACTACCTCTCAGCTCCATCTTCCGTCATCCTCGATCTCCCTCACTGTGCCTTCTCACGCTGACCTCCTTTAGTTTCCTTTGTCACACCACGCTCCCTCCCTGCCCAGGCTCTTTATATGTGCTGTTTCCTCTGCAGGAAGACCCATTCCTGCTTCTGGTCAGCAAGCCATCTCTTGCTCATCCTTCAAATGTGAAGTGAACTAAAAATTACTTCCTCAGTGGGCTTTCGTAGTTCCCACAGTCCAAATTAGACATGCTTCTTGTTCTCTCATACCTTGTAACTTTTCTTCATGTTACGTGTATGACAATTTAATTTAATTTTCTGGTTCAACATCTGTCTTTTCTACTAGATTATGGACTTGATGAAGTCAAGAAGTCATGAGGTTTCCTCATCTATAAAATGAACCTGAAAACTCTGTGGGAGTTGTCCTGCTCTGAAATTCAGTAATGTCTTAAAAGTTGACCTCCGTTTTAGTGATAAGTTAGCCAATGATAAAATCCACCCCCATGGGGCTAGGTATAGCTCAGTGGTAAAGCACATGTTTAGTGTGCATTAGGTCCTAGGTTCAATCCCCAGTACCTCCACTAAAAAAGTAATTTAAAAAAATTAACTCAAATCCACCCTCAGTAGAAATCAGAAGGAAATATGGCACTAGTTTTCTTTTCAACATGATAATTCTAGTTGATTAGATAGCTCACAGAATGTTTGAAGGAATAATTTTGGCCTATTTTGGTAGCATGAAAGTTTGGATCACAGGTTGAAGGTCTTAGAAGTGTGACTTTACAAATAAACTAAAACACATTCCATTTGGCCAGTTCACGTTTAAATTAAGACAAATGAAAATGTTTTGGATGTTTAAATACTCCATTTTTGTTTCTGAACTTTTTTACTATATTCTCTTGACGTGCAGATCTAGATGAATGTTCTAATGGAACCCACCAGTGCAGCATAAATGCTCAGTGTGTCAACACCCCAGGCTCCTACCGATGTGCCTGCTCCGAAGGGTTCACTGGAGATGGCTTTACCTGCTCAGGTGGGTGAGAGTCCTGAGGTGTGTTCTAGCGTGACTCTCATGGAACACTCTATATGTTTTACTCATTGGAAGAAATCTGTAGTTAAAGGAGGCTGAAATCACTACTTCTGTTTTTACACTTGGCTTACAAATGAATATGTAGCTCGCTCTTACATTAAACACAAAAACCTGGAAAAAATTTAAATAGTGACATTTATTACTGTCAGGTACTATTAATGAGTGTCGTTTCCTTTTACTCATTAATTAACACAGTGGTTAAAAAAACAGGCTCCAAATCAGACCACCTGGATTCAGATTTTGCCTGTGCTGCTTACTGGCCATGTAGCCTCAAGTAAATTACTTAACATGTGCAGTCTTAGTGCCTTCATTTTGAAACGGACATGGTAATAATAATAATAATAATAATAATAATATTGGCCTTTTTCTTTTATGTCACTGAATGAAAGACAGATGGGAAAACTCTTCATCTTCTTAAAATATGATCTATGACCTTCCCAATCACTGCTGTTAACTGTTTTTATCAAAATCTCAGTTTATCACATGGTATTGAAAGGATTAAATGGAATAATACAAGTGAGGGACTTAGAAAAATGCATCATAAGAGCTCAATAAATATGAGTAACTTCATTCTGCATTCCTTGAGGATGAAACATCCACTCAGTATCTTCGTGTAAAAGAGATTATCTTGCTGGAAATAAAGCATGATACTTTTACGTTTGAAAGATTGGTGTTTCTCAGTTGAATTTCAGTACACACGTTAAGCCCCAAATTAAAAGACAGACTAATTTTTTCTAATTATTGACATCAAACATACAGACCTACAGTTTTCTAATGCGTCTTTAAGGAAACATGTTTTTTTCCATTGTAAAGCTACATTACTTTTAAACCTCGGAAGCTGCATCTTGCTTAGCGTGTTTTTGCACCCTGGTGTGAAGGAAAGGGTATGGGTTATTGAACTAAATGACAGCGTGCGTGTCAGGCGGCTCCACACTCCCTGGCAAATATTAGGTCCTCAGTAAGCATTGGATTCTGCCCTTCCATCACGTTTTTCCATTTGATTCAAGTAAATTATCTTTAAGATCTATGAATAATGCTCATTTGCTTAGTGAAAATAAGAATGTTTTAATGGGATTGTAATGGCATGCCAAAGAAACTTTCCTCACTCCCACGGAGTATCCCTAATTTGCTTAAAAACACTTGAACTAGTGAAAGAAAGAGTTGTTTATTCTAATACTGTAATGCTTTCATATGAACTAACACCCTACTAAGATTAATTCCAACGTTCTTGGTTATGTCTAAATGATGTTGGTACAATACTCATGCGTCAGATTTGCATTTAAGAGAATGGAGACAAATGTGGGAAACAGCTCATCCCTCCTGTTAATCGTAGTGAAATTGAGTGCTAGGGTGTAGGTCAAATAGCTCCGCTCTCAAGTTGTATACCCTTATTTGGGTGGATGTGATTAATTGTTGTTTCATGTTAATGAGCAGTAACTCAAGCCAGGGAGATTGATTCAGTTATAGAGCAAGGAAAAGATGTCTCATGGAATTTGGAACTTAATAGAGATGTAATTTGCTGCTTCGACAGATGTTGATGAGTGTGCAGAAAATATAAATCTCTGTGAGAACGGACAGTGCCTCAACGTCCCGGGTGCATATCGCTGCGAGTGCGAGATGGGCTTCACTCCAGCCTCAGACAGCAGGTCCTGCCAAGGTGGGTCACCAGGATTCCAACTCATTTCCAAGTTGGATCAACTGCAGCAAATGAAACCACAAAAAGGGCTGGAACAGGCTCCACCTGGAAGCAGAATACACAGCACATGCTGCACATATAAAAGCCATTTGTTTAAGCATGGATTATTTTGCCGAATGAATAATGATGGAGGCGGCTTTCATCTCTTATGAAGTTTTCCTGGCCAGGAGCCAATAGTTGGAAGTTTGGCTTGTTCTTTTTTTAACTATTTCTTTTTTTCATTTTCTTTTTTTTTTTTCATCACCAAATGAATGACATGTGGATAAACTATTTGGCTTTTAAAATATGATACATTGTGTACCCCAATCACAGCTATTTAATGTGTTTATCAAAATCTAAGTAGCTCATTTCTGGCATTACCTTCATGCTTTAGCCGACAGTATGTCTGGGGCTGGAAGTCCTCTTCAGGGACTGATCAAGAACAGCACCTTTTGCCTAATAGTCATGTCTCCCTCTTCTAAGTTATGACATCACCCCCTTTCCTAGAAATAGGACTTTGCAACTAGTGTGATATCTTTCCAAGAAAATGAACTTGGATTTTCTTTTAAACTAGAGACTCAATTCACATTACATATAGTTCAGGCCATCACTGTGTTCATGAGAGTATGTGAAAATGTAAATAAAGAGAGGAAAAAGATTGAAAACAATTCATATGCCATAAAGGTTTTAACAAAATTAGTGATTCATAGAACACCTTAAGAAAATAATTCAGGCTAACTGCTGGGCAGAGATTATAAAATGAAACAAGATTACATGGTTTTCCCTACATGAGTATCTAATCAAAGGAACAGAAATAGTAAATGCCAGCTTAACACACACACAAATCCACCAGCATCAACCAAAAATTAGAAAAATTTAGGGTGGCTCAAGAGTACAGCCTGCCTCTGCCCCACTGCCAGAAGTGGCACTAAAGAAAGAAAGGGTGCCCAAAAGATCATGGAATTTTCCATAAATATCCACCAATATGAGAGAATGAATAGCAGGCCCTGGGGAAGATGACAGGAACTGAAAGCATTCAGGCATCTCCTTTGACCTGTGTAGTTGGGCAGAATCTACATGATTTTACACAGATTTTACACCGGGCAGCTGTAGAATGAGCTTCATTTTTCTCCTGCTCCCGTTTCTTTCTAAGCACTGAAGCCATTTAGTAGAAAATGTGAGTCAATGTGGTTATGGAGTTATATGATTTATAACCCACGTCAACTTGACAAGAGTTGGTGGGGAAAGGAACAAGTTAGCAGTAGCCAGACACTTTTGCCAATATAAAATTTCAAAATTAACCCTTTATACATAAGACAGAGTTTCCCCTTCATAATTCTATTCCTTTATCTGGGGCCTTGGTCCTTCCAAAACTTCTAACTAGATCCTCCACCAAGGTGATACTAAATACTTTCTGTTTACTGTGCTTCCTTCTCATGTTGGCTTCATCATAGTATGTTGTTTCCGTGGAGAGAAATCTCCGTTGCCAGGGCACCTGAGAGTGACTCACGTGTAGTTCACCCTCAGTTAAGCCCTCTTCTCCGTTTACCTAGATGCCAACTTTTGAGATCCCCAAAATGTAATTCCATGGTTCTGCCTGTTTCTCCTTGTTTTTGGGTTCTCTTTTCCTATGGAATCTGGTACATCTAGACAGTTTCTCCTGAACTTACTACTTTAACTCCTTGATGCTTTCCCATCTTATTATAAATATATTCTTCTCTAAGTTGACGCTCTGATCAACACTTCACACCCAGCGTCTCTTTCTTATCACAAACTCTCAGAATTTCTACAGAGTTAAAAAAAAAAAAGAAATCGCTGGAGTTGGCCTTTTGCCAGTATTCTTCACCAAAATGGGAAAATACAAAGCCTGCAGGAACCTCCTCAGGGATAGGTTAGAACTCTATCAGATGGAGAGAACCGAGATACAGACCATTTAGTATGATGTATGAAGAGAGAGCTGGGGTCAGGCTCATCGGCAGAGCCCAGTGGGGGTCCTCACATCCATGTGTCTCCTTTCCCCCCGCCTTATGAAACTTTGGGCTACAGAATAGCAGCTTTAATGAAACCCATACCCCAAACTGTCTTCCACAGAAAGCCCAGATAGACAGGAGGATGTCAAGAAACTCTACCTAAACTGTATCAGGATACAGTTGACCTTTGAATAACTTGAGGGTTAGAGACGCCTACCCTCAGCACACTGGAAAATCTGTGTATAACTTGCAGTCCTCCCTCAGTGTACACGTTCCACGTCCTCAGATTTAACTGACTGCAGATGGTGTAGTTGTACTGTACACAGTAGTGTTTACTATTGAAAAAAATCTATGTATAAGTGCACCCATGAAGTTCAAACCCGTGTTGTTCAGGCATCAGCTATATATAAAAACTCTTCAAAGAGCTGACCAAGTAATGTGTAAACAAACTGAAAATAAACAATGGCAACCGTGGAGGCATTGTACGGAAACAAGGGAAAAAGAACATACAAAAAGCAGATAAGGAAAGAACCCAAATTAGAAGGAAACTCCTCAAGGAACAAGACCAAATTTCCCATAGGTGTGTTGTACCATAGGTAACCTTAATAAAAACATAAATGTGATTGAACAAGTTCAAAGTGATTATAAAATTTTTTTTAAAAAGTAAGAGACAAAAAGCAATATTGCAGAGTCAAGGGAAACAAAAGTGGGGACCAACACAGCAAAATGAGAGCAATATTAAGTAGAAACCACAAAGAGCAGAGGAAATGAAAATGTAACTACTAGCATAGAGAATGGACATGAGGTAATCACAGTGACCAAAAAAGGAGGAAAAAAGAAATCAACACTCTTAGAGAAACGACAAAGACCACAAACTTAAGCGAAATGGGTGCTTCTGGAGTGGGAAGTCCCAAAAAACTGAATAGAAAAAAGTATTAAACAACCAAACATTTTCCTGAAATAGAGGAAAGAACTGAATATACAGGAAGAACTAAATCGTAAGACAAATTTTTAGCCTGATTACATTTGTCAGCTTAAGTCATAGAGATTCTTCAAACTCCAGATAGAAAAGGCGAGTTAAGAACAAAACAAAAACATTCAAGACCAAGAGACACTGGAATGCTGCCCATAAAGTTCTAAGGACACATGTGACAAGAGTATTATTCCTCAGAGTTAGTTAATTATAAAGACAATAAGCATATCCTCACATATGAGATAAGTCAGAAAGAAAACACCTGTTGGCTCTCCTTTCTTGAGCAAAAAAAAAAAAAAAAAAAAAAAAACCCAAAACCTACAACTTATCAGCAATGAAACACTGAAACACATAGCCAATCAAGAAATAAATGGAAAAGTTGCAATAAAAATGTTACTGATCCCCTTAAAGAATTAGTACTATAGAGAGTATGGTAAATGCCGTGAACATTTAAATAGTGAAAATAATATGAATAACAAAAATGAGCTGGAGGAATATACGGATGTCAATTTTTAATCATTCATTGTATAGACTCTGTTAATATTGTCTAAAAATTATATTTGAATTTTAACATAAAGCCAAAAGATTATAAAGTTTAGTGTTTTTCATCAATTCTTAACATTAGAAAGCATTTTAGAAACTGTTGAGAGAGAGAAAAATTGATCTGGTGCATAGAAGTTGTTTCAGCTTGACTCTGAATATGCATTGGGAAATATTTGGAATGGTGTTCATCCAATGACAATGATAATTCTGGGTACAAGCAATTTTTGAGTGATTTTTGTTTTTGCTGTCTTATTCTCTGTGTTGTTTTCTATCTTTTCTGTCTCCTATCAGTACTTTTCTATATTGTTTCAGTTTCTGAGTATGCTTCAATTAAAAACAAAAAACAAGGCTAGATTCTTTTAAAATACCTTATTTTACACAGCTATTACATTGTTTAAAAGGAAATTACTTCTGATAAAGTTCATTCAAAAGTAAAATGCATACTTAGAAGGCTGATAATACAATTTCGTTTCCATTTATAGATTAACACAATTCATTTATAGACTAACTTATTGAGTCTTTATTCGTTTATATGAAAAGAGTAACTTTGTTTTTACCCTAACCCAAGTTGACTTTCCACATCAGTTGAACTTCTAAGCACAATCTGAACCATATTTTGAACATAAGATAGCTGAAATGCGTAATTTATCATGAATGACCAAAAGACCCTTTTACACTTAAACTATAACTGTCTTAAGATAGCATTTTAGAATGGCTTGCCTAGTCTGGCCTAAAATGACATGCCTGGTCTGCATTCTCAGAATATGAGCTAATTTGTGTACAAAAATGTCTATCCTTGTCCTGTGAGTAGAAATATAGATTATTTCTACAGCTGTACATGCACACATATGCCTTCATTTTCATATTAATGAGGAGCAATAACTTCTCATTTACTTACTTTGAGTTACAGCTTCATGGAAGAGTTTCATAAACTGAATTTATGACTTCAATCCAATAGAGATATTTTAATGAAATTTGGAGGAAGGTAGGGCAATGGATGATCCTATTACACACTAGGAGGAAAAATATTCTTTCCCTGTTTATAACTGACTTTATGATAATATCAGATTACAGTATTTAAAATGTTTAAAAAAGGTTAAACTTTAATAATTTTAGTAATCTATTTAATAAATAAAATATTATGTTTATATTTTGTATATTGTAGATGTTTATAAAGTATCTGCTGTTTTCACTTTGTTAGAACCCTGGAGTTTGTTTTTATCTTAAATTGTTTACAATCTCAAACCTTTAACATGTTTATATTTAATTTTTAAAAAAATTTTATGCCCTGGGTCAGTTCTTTCTTATTAAATATTTTATAATCCAAGACAACAAAATATTGTCAATAAAGTAATATTCTTTTATATCTCTGTCCCATAGATAAACGTTAGTTGCTTGCCATTTACATGGCCTCCCTAAACAAAGAAAAATTTTTAGTTCATAAAAACATCTGCGGAGATAGAAAAATTCATTAGTGTCATACAGCAAATCAAAATGTCTTTGTAAATAAGAGAGTACTATTTTTTTTTAATTTTCAGACATAGATGAATGCTCCTTCCAAAATATTTGTGTCTTTGGAACATGTAATAATTTGCCTGGAATGTTTCATTGTATCTGCGATGATGGCTACGAATTGGACAGAACAGGAGGGAACTGTACAGGTATGGCCAGTCAAGGGCTTAAACGTGTTCATATTAGTATGAATGTTTTGTGCTAGGTATAAGATTTCCTCAAATTTCTGCTTAGCCAGCTATGCCTTGCTTTAGGCATTTTTTTGAAAGAGAAAATTACTTTTTTATACATTTATTTTTAACTGTGGAATTGACTGATTTTAATACAAACAACTGAATATTAAATAGCTAACATGAAACTAGTTAAGTATTTCTTTGTGCAAATATTTATGTATGTTCACATATGTGTACTTACCGATTTAAGCAAATAGTGATGATAATGTTTTTCTTCTTTAGAATTCCAACATTTAATTATTATTTATTGATTAAGGATATTAAGTGATATCATTGTGACTACTGTGTGATTGAGCTATAGAACCTGCTTTAGGTATAGACAAGGATTGTCTTTATTTCATTGTGCTGAGTCCCTCCTAAAGATTTTTAGTCTACTGACTTGCAAAAATTCCACCAAATTCTTTGAAACAGCAGTACACACAAGGGAAGTGAACACGTTAATGTGGGCATTTTAAATGTTTTTCTCAGATATTGATGAATGTGCAGATCCCATAAACTGTGTGAACGGCCTATGTGTCAACACTCCTGGTCGCTATGAGTGTAACTGTCCCCCCGACTTCCAGCTGAACCCCACCGGCGTGGGTTGTGTTGGTAAGTGAAAGCTGTATGAAACAAGGAGAATTACATAGAGTTAAATACTCATACTCTCCTGGTAATGAACTGTGATGAGTATTTGCTACAATTAACTTGTAAACAAAATAGTAGTCCTTTACCTTAAGAAACCCTAGGCTACCAAAATATATGGTCACTTTAACCATGCTTATCTTCCAAGCTGTATTTTTAAACCAGGAATTATTGAGACATCCGCTCCCACCTCCTCCTCTTGCAGACTTGGGAACCAGGGCCCTGGAGGTGCAGTACCTTGTTCAGGGTCTCAGAGATTGCACACGGCAGCACTGAGGCAGGGTCCTGAGGTGCCTGGCTCCCCGTCCACTGCATTGGCCAGGACAGCCCAAAGTGGTAGAACTAGTAGATATACATTTCCCTTTCCACGAAAAGAGTCATGGAGGACTGAAATAAATGAAGGGGTGAGGAGAAAGGAATTGGGGAGGTGGATTTCATGAGCCAAACGGCTAGAGTGAAACAAGTTGGAAGAGCAGGGAGAAGTGGGGAAGCAGTTATGAAGGTCCTGACAACATTCCTGACATCTCTGATCTCTAGAAAGTTGTTGTCCAGCTTTTGCTATATGTGCTATTTTTGCACGTTACTGAGTGTTTACCTAGAGGAGTAAATGGTCTAAAAGGAAAATTCCTTGCTTCGGTAGAAATGTGACTGCTGTCTTCAGCATCCATATTCCTGTGGGCTTGCAGTCAATGAAAGGAATGTTGGCCTCTGTGATTTATGCACAACTGATGTATTGTTTTCAAATTTTAGAAAATAGAAGACTCAAACAGTGAGTGAATAATATGTTTATATAGACAAAGGAAATATGGTAGTCCCATCTCTTAGACAGTAGGGAGAGCTTCAACGTGCAACAAATGGCAGCAAGTACCTGGATCATCCCAGGTTCTTGTATTCTTTCATATCCAAACGTAATTGATATGGTTCTTAAGTGGACAAGTGATGAAGGCAGGTGTTTAGACAAAGCTGATTGGAAGGAAGGAAATATGTGATGTAGAAATGAAGGAAAATCATGAGATTAATGATTCTAATGTGTGTTGACAAATCTAAAAATGAAAATGTTTATCATTTATGAAGCAAAGAAGATTTTTGTCCTCATCAAAGTTGTGAGCTACCAAAGTTTTCAAAAATTTCTTCAGGTATTATGTTTTAATGATGGTAGAATAAGAAGAAAAACAAGAAGTAATGATAAGCTAGAACCTACTAGAGATGTGTTTGAAATGTAGAATCAGTTTTTACAGAATGTTTCAAGTTCATGCGTGACAGCTGACAAGCAAGCAGTTAATGGCTTTTATACAGGACCATATCAGGTTTATGTATCTTCAAAACCAAGAAAATATGGAATAAAATCTGCGTTAGCTATGATTAAATTCTTATTAAATTTTTTAGTAAGGTTGTGTGTACCTTTTTCTTCTGCAAATTATCTGTAACTGCCTTACAAATACAAAAAATTGAAAAGGTACATTTGATGCAGGTGGCAGATAACAGTGACTGTTTTTCCTAATACTGAAGGTGAAGAACATGCAAACTCTGTGAACCAGCACTTCCTCTCCTGGCTCTGGGTACCAAAGAAAGGCCCACACGGAGACACGAGTAAAGATATGCAGTGCCTCATCATTTGTAGTGGCAAGAACTTAGAAACCATTTTTAGAGAGTAGATTGACTCAAAAAGAATGGCAATTGGACACCGTGGAGTTGACAGATTGGATGCTATAAAGATGAAATGAAATATATGACAAAATACCATTTATGGAAATTTAAAATGTGCTCACAAAAACAAAAATACTAGTTTTGCTGAAACAGACCAAAAAAAATTGAACACATTCAGATGGCTGAGTGGAGGATGAGGAACTGGAATGGAGAATCGTGATGAAAGGAGAGAATAGGAGGGAGGGAGGAAGGACGAGTGAATACAAGCCTAGGAAGAACCATAAGTTAAATTCTGTCTGCACCTGAGAGTCAGCAACAACAACAGAACGAGAAAACATGGGGGGAAAAGTGTAATAATAAAAAGCTGTCCAAGTGATTCTAATGTGTAGCTGAGATGAAAACTACTTGGCAGACTGTAATAAGGACTTTGGATTTTACCCTGATTGAGATGGGAAGCCACTGGAAGTGCTTGACCTCAGGTAATGCTTCTGAAGGATGACCCTAGCTGTGGTGATAAAAATATAGTTGGGTCGAGGATTGAAGGAGAGAGATTGAGTTAGGAAACCACTGCAGTAGTCCAGGTAAGGGATGGTGGTGGCTTGGACTCAGGTTATAGTGACGGTGGAGGCAGTGGTAAGCCGTCAGATTCCCGATATATTTTAAAGGTAAAATTGACAGACTTTATAACTGGATTGAATAAGTGTTGGTAGTAAGGAATCAAAGAGTGACTCCAAGGTTTAGGACCTGAGCAACTAAAACAATGGATTGTCTATTTATTGAAAATGCAAAAGCCTGGAAGAGGACTAGAGCAGGTTTTATATGTGGAGGAAAGTGTACCAAGAATTTGATTTTAGACACATTAACTATTAGCTGTCTAAGAGGAGAAAGCAAATACTCGGCAGTTTTCAGAACAGCCTAGAGTTCAGGGGAGAGGTAAAAGATGGATCCATCAATTCGATAGTATTTAAAGTCATGAAACGAAAAGAGGTGATCTAGGTGGTTATTGCAGATAGAGATGAGGAATAGTCTGAGATTCACTGATCTCTTAAATATCCTCTCTAACGTTGTTAGAGACAGGCTTTCCCCAGGCCTGCAAAGCTTGATGTGCAAGGTGAAACTAAGCCACGGGAGATGGAGATAATGCGGAAGAGAGGAAGGAGGTGGGTTCTCAGTGTTTCTGTGATGAGATACATTGCTGTGAAGTAACTAATCCTGGATTTTATTTCCATTATTGACAAACTCATGATATAGACTGATTATAGGAAATAATTTTTGCATTCATATTACTGAAGGTTTAGAATGTCTCGAATGAGTAATTGCTGCTTGTCCTGTTTAGTCCATGATCTATATGGATTCCTAAATATAGGAAAGTGTTATAATTTACTTGATTCCTCAACCTTGAAAAATGTTAAAGCAAGAGATTATTTTGTGCTAAGGATTAATGTACAGAATTTGAATTCCATCATCTGGGTGACCTTTCTCTGAAAAGGCGTTCTTACTACGAGGGAAATGTTGAGCTCCTGTGTTGCTCCACAGACAACCGCGTGGGCAACTGCTACCTGAAGTTTGGTCCTCGGGGAGATGGGAGTCTGTCCTGCAACACTGAGATTGGAGTGGGCGTCAGCCGCTCCTCCTGCTGCTGCTCCCTGGGGAAGGCCTGGGGGAACCCCTGCGAGACCTGCCCCCCTGTCAACAGCAGTGAGTATGGAACTGAAGAAGGGGAAGGGAACACACTCTGGTAGCTGAAGACAAGCTGCCGTTTTCTTCTTGTCCTGGGCAGGAGGGAAATAGCGAGGGCCGAATCTTTGAATTTGGATGACTTTCAGTGATTATGCTGAAACCAGCCAAGAGTGTTTCATGTAAAAGGAATTTGAATTCCTCTCTTCTTAGTATTTTTTTTTTGATATGATAATAAGAAAAAACAATTTTTAACCACAATCCAGTATGAATGGCAATGATATCAATTCTGACTGGTATCACAGATAAAGGCCATCCCTGGTTCTTCTCCGAAGTCGTTTCAGTTTAGGTTCAAAGATGCACTCACTGTACTCTTCAGATCAGTCATGCTATGTTTTAAAATGAATGTATGTTCTGATATGAACACAGGTGAAACTTGTGAAATGTTGTCTCTTAAGTTTCTATTTACTAGCCAAAAAAGTTATGGCATAAATTGTCTGAAAATAAATTTTTTCTTTCATTGAAAACAAATGGATTTTGTTATCCTGCTTTGTATATAATTTAAGAAGTAATGATCTTATTTCCAGTAAAATGTAATATACTTTTAAAGATATTTGAAAGGACACTGAGGAAAATGTAGATACACCCCTTAGGATGTGTGTTTTGAGCCTGACAGTCGCTAAGTGCTTATTCATTGTCTCAGCCTCTTGGACACTGGTATCAAGTTTCTTATTTTCCATTGTTTCGTAGCTGAATATTACACCTTGTGTCCTGGAGGTGAAGGCTTCAGACCTAACCCCATCACAATCATCCTAGAAGGTGAGCGTACCTCTAATTGTCACCTGATAAAAACAAGGTAAAGCATTTCCTCTAGAGAACAGCTGGTAGGAAAGTCAGGGTGGAACAGTCCCAACAAAAATAGTTTGCACAATTGCAGATGGAATGACTAGGGTGCTGAATAAACCATCTGTAAACCAGAAAGAATTGATCCATTGCAGTGATCTGTTGTGTGCTTGTCCACAGAGAAACTCTCTTTACCATTATCCCCAACTTTAATCATCCTCAACTTGCTTTAATTACTCTTCTCAGATTATGGCAAAGTTTCACGATCAAGGAGAAAACCAAGAAGATCTATGGTCAGAATAAACCTCCCATCTAAGTGTGCATTTGTTTGGCTGCATGGACGTCTGCGGATCTTAAACATACACATTTACACGTATACATTTCAAAGCTCTAAGAATAACTCTCGTCTTTCCTAACGCTCTCTGTTCTAAGTGAGCCGTCTTCCCTCTTGCAGACATTGATGAATGCCAGGAGCTACCAGGTCTCTGCCAGGGTGGAAACTGCATCAACACCTTCGGGAGCTTCCAGTGTGAGTGCCCGCAGGGCTACTACCTCAGCGAGGAGACCCGCATCTGTGAAGGTGAGTTGGATTTACAGCTGAAAATTATTAGCACTGTTTAAAACAGGCCTGGAGAAAGGGTCTATCCTCAAGTTTTATCAAAAGATCTGTTGAGATGGATCCATAGCCTTCTTCTTTTCATGTCAGTGCTGCTAAGTTGTATGATAATAGATACATTCATTGACAGCTGATTTGCTGTAACTTACTACTATTTTTCTCTGAGTAAATGGGTTGATTATAAGTGGGGGAGTAGTGTGAAAACATTCAGTATCAAAATAAGCTATTAGTTTGAATATTGATGTGTTGTATTTTACACAGGGAAAATAGGTAAGCTTGAATGTGACTCTTGGGTTAATATTTTCAGTAACTTTTAATTGTTGGGCAACGTAGTAGGAAGCAGTTCAAAGCTTATGCAGGTGCCTTTCTCGCTTCCATCCCCTCACTTCTCACATGGCCCCGTAGTCATCCTTTCAGAGGCTTGTCTCCCTGCTGGACTGGGAGCTTCCTGAGGCAAAGTCCACATCTAATTCATCTCTATAGCTACAAGTTCTAGGTTACAGTGGAATCCCAGTATTTATTTATGGAATGAATGAAAGAATGCTTCTAAAAAATGAGCACTGAACATGTAATGTAATTATTTCCATTATGACCTTCCTTTTGGAACATGTTAGATAAATGCATCTGGAAGAAATATGATTTAATAAGGAGAATAACCAGCAGCTGTGCTACTTCTAAAATCTCTGAATGGGTGCTAATTTGAAAGGAGCTATAAAGAAAAAGCCTTCTCGTAACTGCATTCAGTTTTAATGTTGGCAGTAAAATTTGGTTTAAATGACATAAGAGGAAAGCAACTTTAAAGCAATTCTATTTGAAGAATATGAAATTTCAATTAAAAAAAATAGGTGCCATTTAAATTATGTTTTGCCATGTTGGAATAATTTCTTTTGATCGTTTTTATTCCTGAATGTTAGGTTTTTATTCTTTGGAAGAAGGGCACACTTTATGTCATATAAAGGCATATTTTGAGATATTTTCTATGTAATTGCTTTAAGTTCTAAATTCTATAAAAAATAGGAAAAAGTAAGTTCCATAAAGACATGGATGTGGGGCATTAGCCATATGCTTTGTCCAGTAGTTTAAACATAAATTCTTGGGAAAAATAGTAATTAATGTGTATTCTTGCCTGCTCTAGATATTGATGAGTGTTTTGCACATCCTGGTGTGTGTGGACCTGGGACCTGCTACAACACCCTGGGAAATTACACCTGCATTTGCCCACCTGAATACATGCAGGTCAATGGAGGCCACAACTGCATGGGTAGGTGCAGGTCTCTGAGATCGATTAGGTCACAGTTGCTGGCTTCCCAGCCAACAGTTACCTCTCAGGTACTTAATGTCTCAGAATTATTATTCAGGAAGTTTGAAAATTAAATCTTTATGAATGAAGTATTTTAAAGTCTTATACACTGACTCTGTATCGTATTTTGAACTTTGGCTGCATAGTTACATGTTACAAAGCCATGAGTCAGAGGTGGAAAATTTCATCAAATGTTACAATTATATATTCTTAAATAATTTTTATTTTCCATTCATATAAAGTGGACATTATTTTATAAATAGGAGAATATTTAAAATTTAATATGTAGTACTTTTTAAATAAATGCCTTTGAGTAGAGAAACAAGTAGCTGTTAACTTTATTCCCCCAAGAAAATTATAAATGGAATCCCTTATTTAAAAATGGGACAGATATTAATCTAAAAAAGATTTGTGTTCTACTTAAAATTTCTTTTAAAAAAGCCTCTAAATGGTGCCGTTTTTCAGAGTTAACCAAGAAAGTTTGGTATCTCCAGATGTGGGCTTTGTTATTAGCTGCTTGCTCATAGGATTGGTTGGCATATTTGTTTTTCTCTACGTAGACATGAGAAAAAGCTTCTGCTACCGAAGCTATAATGGAACCACTTGTGAGAATGAGTTGCCTTTTAATGTGACCAAGAGGATGTGTTGCTGCACGTATAATGTGGGCAAAGCCTGGAACAAACCCTGTGAACCATGCCCAACGCCAGGAACAGGTAAGCACACAGCTCCTGCTTCTGCTGAAGGCTGAGTCAGTGACACACACATATATGTGACAGTAAAGTAAAAGCAAAAATGCACTAAAAGCAGACATGCTTAGTTCTGAAAATATCTAAGAGCTCATATGGCTCGGTTTCTCAAGCAGCCCTGTTTGGGCTTCAAACACTTAATTTCGGAGATATCTGTTGAATAGGAGCCTGGATTCTGAAAACAAGCCCCATGCTGAAGAGTTAAAGTTTATAGTACTTGTCCATTTAAACTCATTTTCTTAAACCATGCTGTTTAATTATTCTTTTATTCATAAAACAAGTATTTATTGAACAACTCCTGTTTATCACTGTGCTAGATTTGGAAGGTATCATATTTTGCTTTAAAAATTTATGATAATTTAAAGTGCATATAAGTTCAATAAGTATCTCTTTTAGTTCAACTGTGGAAAATATGCAAAAAATGGATTGGATGGGCAAACTTTATATAAAAGCAACTTAGTGTTGAAGTTTTCCTTATGCATTCTTTTCCTCAAACATTATTGAAATTTTTAGGCAGAAAATAGGACTAGTCTTTACACGAAAAAATATTTCTCCAAGCACAGATTCTTTTGAAAGAAAAATTGAAAGATAATAGAGACGAGCAAAAAAAAAAATTTGCCTTAAAATTGTTGCCCACTCAGGTTCTTTTATGACCTGGAAAGTGGTTACTTATAACAGTTATAGATGGTAACAGTTGAACCAATTGGACAAATAAGAAACAATGATTATGTATTTTTACCAAATACAGTATTACTTAGGGTATATGTATTAAAATGTTTCTTTTAATGTGATAATCAAATGAAATTAAGGAGAGATGTGGTGAAAAGTGATGTATGGGGCCTTTCTCAGTAATAATAATGATAAAGAATGCCTAGATTCACTTCTTGCAGAAGCTGGCATTATCAAATAAATATAATCGAAACTAAAATGTCTAGTTGTGACTAACATAAAATATACCTGTCAGTGAAAGTAATACTATGTAAAGTGTTATTTTTGAAGGCATTTGAGAATTTTTAAGAGCACATTTACTTTGTTTATATTTTAAAGCTGACTTTAAAACCATATGTGGAAATATTCCTGGATTCACCTTTGACATTCACACTGGAAAAGCTGTTGGTGAGTTTTTCTAGATTATGTTTATTTTAATACATACAATGTAGCATTTTATAAAAATCTGTTAACTGTTATTTAAGTTTAAAGCACCGTAAAATATAATAATCTGGATTTTGATCCAATATAGTTAGACAAGAAAGAAATAACGTGTTTACGGACACTCTGACCAAGTGTCAATAATGATGAGTCCATCAGCGTAGTCTGGTAATAAGAGTTGTGACAGCTGAGTTACTCTCTCAAGACTTCACACGTATCAAGGTGAAAGTTTAGTTTTCCTCGTCATGGATATTGTATTACATGCCTCTAAATAGTACACTTCATTTTAACTTTTAATTGCTGTTTTCATAAGTATACCTTAAAGTTTTTGGTGTATTTTTACAGTACTTCTTTATACCAGTCTACTTATGAATTTGCAGAATTATTAATTGTATAGATCACTTCCTTCTAGATGTACTTTCTATTGCTCATTTTACTTTTCTTCCTCAAAGATTAAATGAGCAATACAATTTTAGCGTCTGTTATCAATACATATGTAACAAACGATATAAAAGTAAGAAAACATAGCATTCTTTATCAGAAGAGTAACAGTAGTTAGAGGAGCCTGACAGGTAACTTAAGAAAGGAGGCTCGATTCCCTAGGAAGTTTATTTGCTGTACTGACACTAAAATCACTTGGTGTATTTAGTCAGCTACTTCATTGTCTTCATCACTGTTCAGAGGAAATAATCTATTTTGTGGTCCATATGCTTTCATAAACCACAAAATCATTCATTACTGATATAGAATTGATTTTTGTGACCCTGAGTGTGTGTTTTCATTCCAGTCTACACATAATATTATTTAAGGTCTTACGGTAAATACATTAAGCACAACCCCATATATTTGATCAAATCCATTCAATTTCAGACATTGATGAATGTAAAGAGATTCCAGGCATTTGTGCGAACGGTGTGTGCATTAACCAGATTGGCAGTTTCCGCTGTGAATGCCCTACGGGATTCAGTTACAATGACCTGCTCCTTGTCTGTGAAGGTAATCTGAGTGACATATGACCTTATCCACAAAAATCTGGTGGACATAACCGGTGTTTAGACAATTTTCTGATTTTTAATATTTCCTCTACAGCGTTTAGGAGTTGGTCACCAAATTGGTCAAGTGAATGTAACACTGATGCGCTAATGAAATTTTAAAAGTGAAACTGTTGCTCTTTCAGATATCGATGAGTGCAGCAACGGCGACAACCTCTGCCAGCGGAACGCGGACTGCATCAACAGCCCTGGCAGCTACCGCTGCGAGTGCGCTGCGGGCTTCAAGCTGGCGCCCAGCGGAGCCTGTGTGGGTAAGAAAGAGAGGGGCTCCTTCTTGGGCACCGAGCACGACATTCCTCACGCTTACTTCCTACACTAAAAAAATTGTTTATGCTTTCCTATCAAAAAAAAAAAAAAAACCTTTTCCCAGATAATTTCGAAAAGATTTTCCAAGTAAATCTATTCATTCATATTGAACCTATTTCACCGTGTCTTTCAGATTCTTTTGTTAGGAAGAGAAGCGGTCTCTCAGTGGATTTTCCTAGAATTGGACCTAAAATAAAATCACATCCTTGAGATACCAATCAGCATTTAAAAACTGCTTGATTTAAAATTTGTTTAACAAGAGGCTTGGGTACTTTAAAGCCTTTCTTATTTCAATTCAGCTGTTGTTATATTTCATTTTCAGCCTGTCTGTGATAATTAATAGCAGGTTATAGAAACAATGCCTGTGGGGGAAAAAAGAAGGAATCTTAATGAAAATCAGATATGTGTAACATGTATTTCATTTTTTGTGTTAGATCGCAACGAATGTTTAGAAATTCCTAATGTTTGCAGTCACGGCCTGTGTGTTGATTTACAAGGAAGTTACCAGTGCATCTGCCACAACGGCTTTAAGGCTTCTCAGGACCAGACGATGTGCATGGGTAAGAAGGAGGAGGACATTAGTTCCAGGGGGTGACGTAGAGCCCAGACTCCAGAAGAGATTATAGTTGGGTCACTTGCCACGAGTCACTAACTACCATGACTCTATGAGAAACAGCCTTGCAAAAAGAAAGCTATGTGAAACTGTGTATGGTTTTATTCAATGTAAAATTTGCAAGCGAGACACACCACAGTACATTCTTGGGGTTCAGTGTTTACAGCCTTTTTCCCCTGGTGACTTTCACATGCTTAACCTGAGCTCTGAGACACTCGGGGTTATGTGGAAATCACCACAGTACCAGCTGCCTTTTTACCCCTATCTGTTCCCACTCAAGAAAGCCTTTAGGAATGCAAGAATGCAGGGGAGTGGGAAGAGTAACAGTAATGTAACATACAAACCTACCTACTACCCTTCATTCTCCCAAATAATTGAATACATGAGATTTATCTGCTTCTTTTGCATTTTAACTCTTGAAAACAATTTTTAGAAACAAAGGTAGCAAACCTCTTTTAAAGCCCCAGCAGCTAAAGTAATGGTTAGTTAAGCAATAATAGTGTTCAGTAAGTACTTGCTGAGCTGATGATTAAGAAAATTATTAAGATAAAAGCAGATGGGCTGGACACCTTGGGACTCAGCTTAACACCTCAAACCTGATGTCAGCAACTGATTCGTCTCTGCTGAAAGAGTTCTCTGTGCTTTGCCCTTGAAGGAGGAAAATTAAATTTAAAACGTTGGCTGTTTATATTAGTATGTTTTCAGTTTAGAAACAGCTAAAATTTGTGCATCTACTCTTGGTATTCAAGATACTATCTATGTGAATACTCAAGTCAGATTTTAGTACCACAGAGCAGCACAACTAGTTTCCTTTATGGCATAACCATACAAGGAGGGCCCCCTGGAGATTGTCTCCATTCTTCCATTCCCTCCCAAAAGCTCCCCTATGGACTTCTCCCGTGGTGGTAGGAAAAATTCTCTAGGAGATGCTTGTACAAAAGATACATGCAGGATGTGGCCCTATTTGTGCAAACTCTGTGAGAATGCTTGCTTATACATGCTTCCAGGGCTGCTCTCTAAGAAATGAAATATGATTTGCTAAAAAAAAAGAAGTGTGAAATTTATAATTCAAAAATGCATGTGGAGAAAATCTGTCCTTAGTCCTAACAATTCATCCATGGTGAAAGTCAGCTAGACTCCTTGGTAATACCACTCTTAAACAAAGCTTCCTTCCAAAGGAATAATAAAACCCTTTATTTTTTTTTGACGATGGATAAGTTTCAGCAGCCTGGAGTTCACAGTGTAGGGAGTCTGCCCTCTCATATGACAATGACCTTTCTAAATATTAATTCCATTTTCTTGAAGGCTAAGAATACTGAGCTTTAATGGATTTCTTCAATTTGGATTCCACTAATTCATAAAATTTAGGAAATTAAAATTTACCTTTGTGCTAGTCAAATTAAGGTATGTAAATTTCTGGGGAGAATTTTTAACGCTTAGTGGAACATATTGTCTTAGTGTTTCAAAAGATTGGTTTCCTTACAATTGACAAGCGAACCTATTCATTAAAACATCTCCACTAAGGACACAGATGCTTGCGTGTTAGCCTAGTTCTTTCCTGAGTACTACATATGCTCGTCAGTCATTAAATGGCACTTCTTATGATTTTATAGTTCAGAGTTTTCTCTACTTTGTACTTACTTTCCTTAAATAAATACGGGTTCCTACTACTGAATGAGGGGGAAAAATATCTAAGTAAGCTGGTAGTTTAAAAAATCTGAATGTTTAATAGGCTGTGTTATTCTAGCCAAAATTTGAATTCCTCTCTGAGCCAGTGTTTCTTTCTAGATGTTGATGAGTGTGAGCGGCATCCGTGTGGAAATGGAACTTGTAAAAACACCGTTGGATCCTATAACTGTCTCTGCTACCCAGGCTTTGAGCTCACTCACAATAATGATTGCCTGGGTGAGTACTCAGTCCTTTATTGCTTTTGATTTCTACATGATATACTGAAATAAAAAATAAAAGAATAAATAAATATTTTTATTGTTCAAATGGTGAATGTGTGCCCAAATATATGTAATGTCACTGACCAATTTCTAATTAACTAAAGCCATAGTATTGGCTTAAATAACCACAAGACAATCTGCTGTGTTGAATACTTATGTCAGTCTTCCTTTTCGGTTCAAGGGAAAAGGCCATGCAGATGATGGTAAATATCTTGGGACTGATTTATGCTTTAGGGTTATTTTTACCTCTTAAATGGCATCAAAGACAGACTTATTACTATTTCAGTGTTATTACAGGTATCTCATATAATCTATTCTTTACTTATATTCAAACACTGACAGTCTTCAACTTAAGAACATGTTGTGTCTTGCAACTTCATTTTCCATCAGCTTTTGAAGCCAGGGACGCCTTTCCCCACAGAAACAGTGCATGGTAACTAGGTTTCCAAATCAGTTCTCAGAAACCTATTTGATCTCCATGAAAAACTGTAGATTTTCAGTGGAAAATAAAACTATCTCCTCCTTTGCCCCTAACAGACTGTGACTGAAATAAAAATTGATAGTGACTGTGTGGGTGGGGGTCCTGTAATTGGTGGAGAAGATAGGAAGAGATATGACAGCAAACACTGATAAGGTTTCTTGTTTACCATGTGCCAGGCACCATGCTGGTACTTCACAGCACAACATCTCTTAATTGATTCTATAAGGTATGTGAAAGGATCTCAGACTTTTTACCTTTATGGAACCATCACAGCTCAAACCCACCTCCTAATTTAATTCAACAAAAATTCCTCTCAGTTTCTTTTATTTTTCAAAATTCTGCCACTGTGAAAATGTTTAGAGCTAATTGGACATTTTATTCAACTACCATTTTCTTATCTGTAGTTTCTCAGGCCCTTTATACAGGCTAGGAGAATGAAAGATACAGATTGGGCTCTCATCAAAGTACAATCTACAAACAAACCAAAAAATTACTCAAATGCAATCAACCCTAAGCTTAACTAAAAACCTAACACTTAAGAACTTTTTTTTTTTTCAAATTCTGTGTTCTGTCAGCAAAACAAGCCAGCAATTCTAGAGTGTTTTTAATATAATTGATTTTTCTGTATTTAATATGCTCCATTATTTGTCCTTTGAGTGCAGTCAGCTTATCTCCAGGTAGAGTCATCTGCAGACTGGACAGTCCAGTTAAATTCATTTACCTCCAGGAAAAGAACTATTTTTCACTTGGAAAGAATGGAAAGCTTCATCTTAAACCTATAGGAGGGGTCTCTGTGGCCTTGTTAGTCACATGATCCTTGTGAGCCACTTTTCTCTGTGTTGACAAGGAACTGTAATGTAGGGTTTTTGTAAATGTATAGCAATATGTTTTTAAGTTGCAACTTGTGACACAAAATACGTATGATATCACTCATATGTGGAATCTAAAAAAAGACAAATGAACTTACTTACAAAACAGAAACAGACTCACAGACATAGAAAACAAACTTACGGTTACCAGAGGGGAAAGAGGGTGGGAAGGGATAAATTGGGAGCTCAAGATTTGCAGATACTAACTACTATATATAAAATAGATAAACAACAAGTTTCTACTGTATAGCACAGGGAACTATACTCGTTATCTTGTAGTAACCTATAATGAAAAAATATGAAAATGAATATATGTATGTATATGTATGACTATTATGCTGTACACCAGAAATTGACACAACATTGTAAACTGACTATACTTCAGTTAAAAACAAACAAACAAACATAAGAACTCTCTCTGAAAAGCTAACTCCTGTTTGCTTACAGACATAGATGAGTGCAGTTCCTTCTTTGGTCAGGTGTGCAGAAACGGGCGGTGTTTCAATGAAATTGGCTCCTTCAAGTGTTTATGTAATGAAGGTTATGAACTTACTCCAGATGGCAAGAACTGTATAGGTACGTAAACAATGAACAGTCTTCACCTTGTTTTGTTTTATAAAATGATTGTATGACTGCCCCTCCTCCCTGAACTTAAGGACTCATTCGCATTTCACTTGATCATCTGATAACATGGTCAAGATAAGATGTCATGGGAAATTTTGGTAAAAGGTATAAGCCAACAGTTGGGAATGACTCGTACGCAGTGTTTTTACTGGGACAGAGCTTGAGGCTATCCGTGTCTCAATAAAAGTAGACGCAGGAAAATTAGCCTCTTGCCAAATGAGTAATACTCAGTATGTCAGAAGTCTCTCAGGGCATATTTGTCCATAATGACATGGCAGATCGGAGGGCTTGAGTTGAATTTATGTTAATATCATTTGGCAACAATTATCTCATCTTTAAGTCATTTTTTCTCTTGCTTCTCTTTAAAGATACTAACGAATGTGTTGCCCTCCCTGGCTCTTGTTCTCCCGGTACCTGTCAGAATTTGGAGGGATCCTTCAGGTGCATCTGTCCCCCAGGGTATGAAGTAAAAAGCGAGAATTGTATAGGTAAGGCTTACGTTGATTCTGAGGCCCAGGGGCTGTTCTGTACGGGACAGACTCTACGGAAATATATTAAATTCAAACCACTGCTGATCCAAGGAATTAAGCTTATAGCTGCCTACATCTGTTTTACTGAACCACCAGAAATGATTTGAAGGTGGAGTGGTGGGAATAAAGAATTTAAGGATGTGGGATTTTTCATTAACAGAAATCTTATCCTCGTCGAAGAATTTTCAGTGCACTCTAATCTTTTTTCCAAATGTCAACAGAGACTTTCTACTGAATTTTAAAGAGTGTCTACAAAAATTGTAATCTTTGGCAACCAATTTTAAAACAGCTATTAAAGGTGTCTGGAGTCCTAGAAATGTGAAGCAGAAAATCTTGACAATGCTATTGAGACATTTTTTTCCTTGGGAAGGCCTCGTGTCAAAACAGAAAATATTAATCCATTTGTCATAACAGATGTTTTTCTGTTGAAACTCTTCCAGCGTACAAGAGCACTGTAACCACATCAAAAGTGGGTTTCAGAATTGCCTGGTGGACAAGATGAAGGCCGACCTTTTTACCCTTACTTTATTTCACTTTAATACAAATTATTTTTTACAGTCTTGTTGAAATTCAGAAGCACCAGCATCTCAGTGTGTTTCTTCTAACGTGAAATGATCGCTGAGAGCTTTTTTGCCTTTGAGTTAATCCAGTTTAAAAAAAAAATTCTACGGAGCTCTACTATTCGCATTCATGGGACTTATATAGACAGAACTGAAGAAAACGGTTTACAAAGTTAAATTTAATTTATTTTTCAGACCATATAATTACATATAAAGGGGCTCCCTAGTCATTCTGATTTGGTCTTTATATCTTTTTCCCTTATTGTCTAATTTGTATAGTTCATTGTAGGATTGTCTAGTGTTCTTAATAATTAAATATGATAAATAATAATACTAGAAGCATCTTAGTAAAAATTTTCTTGAGAAGTGTAAGATCTTTTCTTTCACTTTCTTTATGTTTCATCTCAGTTCTTCATCATCCCTATGATTCATCTTTATGGTACAATTATAGAAGCCATGCATCAGCCATTAGGAGGGAAATAGAAACACATGTGCCTCTGCATTGGAAAGACTCAGCTACCTTTTCTCTTAGTGGAAAAAAAAAATCTATGATTCAGTTACTTCTTATTAAACCTCAGAAGTATTTATTTTCTTTATCCATTGATAAGCAACACCACTATTTTGCATTTCTTAAAATTTGGTTTTTAATTAGCTTATTTCACTGTAACAGTATTTCCTCCAGACTAGAATCTCTTCTACCGATTTTCCCGGATGGAACGTTTCCCAGCGTGACTATACACACAGTCACACACACACAAATCCATTCCAGCATTCAGCGGACATTACAGTAAACCCATAGCACCTTTTAGGCACTGGGAGTATAAAAATGCAGTTTTTGCCTTCAGGTAGCTTACTGCCTAGCAGGAAAGACGTATTTTGTAAGCAACCTCTTTTTGTAAATTTATCCTTACAATCCAATGTGACAGATACTGTACTGGGGTATGTTCAGGATGTGGGCTCACAGGAGAAGGCTGTAAATAATGATGGTAGTGGCGGAGGGCTGCACATCAGGAAACCTGTCATAAAGGTTTGGGGACATTCGAGGCAGCACTGAAATCTTGGATAGGAATTTATTAATCACAGACAGGACTGGAACAGAGGAGGCAGTTTGAAAACAGAGGCAACACAAGTGTGATAAGGGGCATTGAAGGGCCAGCTCAGAGGACCTAACTTAGTACTGCAGGCAGCGTGGAGGTTTGCAGGTTATTTTAAAAAAGGATGTGATATGTCTCACTCATTAAAACTCTGCAAATATAAATTGAGAGCATAGTAAGTGGCAGGCACTACTGTGCTACGCTAAGCTGAGAGTGCAACGTGATCCAGACAGACAGACGTGTCGTGTCCTCGTGGCGCTTACAGTCTACTGTGCCTGGAATTGTGTGATGTATATTCATTTACTTAAAATAATCCATTAAATAAGTACTTCCAATGAAAACAGGCCAAATATCACTGGCCAGGAGTCCTTACATATTTTAAGGAACCATTCTGGGGTGGGGTAAGAATGATAAAATTCTCAAAGCTCATCTGAGTTCTCCTAGTTCCATAGGCACAGATGTTCAAATAGCTGTTATGTTTCAGAGAGACAACCTTGGGGGTAGTGTGAAGAGGAGACAGTCCAGTTCGGGGACTTATGGTAATCCCGGTGGCAAATGATGTTGAGTTTGAATGTGCAGAGGAGGCACATTCTTTTTCACAGGTCCCATGCTGCTTGCATATGAAGGTAGAGAGGTTAGGGAGAGGAATAAACAGGACTCCAGGTGCCCAGCGTGGACTGCTGGGAGGGGCATCAGAGAAGGGGATGGGCTGAGGCTTGCAGTGCCGGTAAGATACTGACTTGGTCGCGTCAGGTACGGAGGCGGACATGCAAACACCCCTAGGGGTCAAGCCCCAGGGAGCTGGAGATGGACTTGGGAGTCTGGGGCATAGGTTGGTTGAAACTGGATAAAATCTTTGATTTTTGAAGCAATAACAGTTTATTTTTAAAGATTAGTTAAACATACACATAATATAATCTAACGTCTCGTATTCAATTTCCAATGGCCAGTGAAGTGTTATAGTATGGACAAATTATTTATTTTCAAATATTGAGAAGTGTACTGGTTTGACTAAATCAATAAATGCTCCCTCTGTTCTGCAGATATAAATGAATGTGATGAAGATCCCAATATCTGTCTGTTTGGTTCCTGCACCAATACTCCTGGGGGCTTCCAGTGCATCTGTCCCCCTGGTTTTGTACTGTCTGATAACGGGCGGAGATGCTTCGGTAAGTTCTGAAATGGCTTCTCTGTAATAATCCACCCTGAAACTTCAAAGCTAGACAGTAAACCATCGTGTAGTGTTTGTTACTACAAAATACATTTCTCTGGTAAATACATCATCTGTTAAGTTTAAAATGTAGCCTTCAGAAGTATATACACTGGACAGTTTTTATGGTACTTGAGTTATTGGCTCTGTTTCTATGTTTTTTAAAAATTTCATACTAAAAGAAAAATTGTTATCTTGTTTTATCATTTTCATTTTGTTGTTGGCATAGTGTTATTTGTACTTTGGTGTATGAGTATGTATGTATGTATGTATGTATGTATGTATGTATGTATGTATGTATGTATGGTGTATGTGATGTAACTGACTGAAAGTTACCTAGATTGTTCTTGTCAGACTATAATGTAACAGTGGAAAAAGAGATATGGAAATCATTTTAATGTTGAGCACAATTTCTCAAATTTCCTATGTACATAATTAAAATATTTAAACATTTTAAATAATTGAATACAGTTTTATAGACTGGTCAATTCAAATTGGCAAGTGAAATCAGCAGTTGAGGATTTCCAGACCTATCTTCTAACTGCTGATCGAATCTGCTTCCCATGTTCAGTCCGTGAGAGATGTGCCAGCAGCAACAATTATGTACAAATTATTCCATCTTTTTAAATGACCAGTAAGGAGGTGTGTGATGTTTGCTTTCTTGACTAGATACTCGCCAGAGCTTCTGCTTCACAAACTTTGAAAATGGAAAATGCTCTGTACCCAAAGCTTTCAACACCACAAAGGCAAAATGCTGCTGTAGTAAGATGCCAGGGGAGGGCTGGGGAGACCCCTGTGAGCTGTGCCCCAAAGACGATGAAGGTAAGAGCAGTGACATAAAATGGCATTTTGCACTGGCTTTGGACTGTGAGAACTCAGCTGGACTATGTAATTTATGGATATTTTGAGGATGAAATTATTCCTTCATTTATAGAACTTTACTGGTTCAGTGAACAACCTAGTCTCAGGAATTTCTTTCAGCTTTTGTATTCAGCACATGTAAGTGCAGGGAGTCACCCCATTAATTTCATTTTCCTCCGTGAAGTTAGTTTCATTGGCTTTGAAAGGAATGGATTTGAGAGGTGCAGGGCAGGAGATCCAGAAAAGGGGTGAAAATTATGTTTCAGATTGCTGTGGGAGTCCCTCGTGGGTGTTGTATCACGCACGGTCTGTGGCTCTCAGAATCTTATGTAAAATTCTGAGACGCTGAGTCAGCACAACGGTCATTTGCAGGAGGAGACCAAGAGCCCCGAGACCTTGTTAGCGCAGCTGAATTATAAGGTTGTTCCCAGCAGACTCGAAACTGGCTTGGTCTGTAGGTCTGTGTGTAATGGGCAGAGGGCTCTCTGGCTGCCCAGCATTAAATGAGTGAGCAGATTAGAATCAGACGCCCTCAGTAGGCACCTGGCACCCTGGGAGGAGCTGGACAAGCTCAGGTGACCTTCTCTGAATATGCTCGGTGCTGCTTTTGAAATAAATTATGGAAATAAAAAGACTTGTTTGAAAGAGCTTCAGAGAGGAAAAATAAGTCTAATTTCATGTATATTGTCCATCAGTTCTTAAGTTCTCTGATAGTTGAGACATTTCGGTAATGGAGAATTTATATTTTCCTCTGTAGTTGCATTCCAGGATTTGTGTCCTTATGGCCATGGAACTGTTCCCAGTCTTCATGATACCCGTGAAGGTGTGCTTCAATATGTTTTATTTTTATAGTCTTACATCAATATATTATTGTACAGTTGTCTTATAATCACTGTGATTTCACTGTATAACTGTACTGCATTTGATGCACATATACAATACTTATTATTTATCATATGCACTATATCATGTCTATTGTAGCGTATTAAATACATTATATATTTTCTGGTAAAGTAAATGTCCTTTAAAATTTTTAAGTCCCTGTTGAACATACACACACACACACACACACACACACAACTTTGGCATCTTTTTATATAAGGAAGTTCATGGCCAATTCTATATTTTATTTTATTTTTTTTTAACATTTTTTATTGATTTATAATCATTTTACAATGTTGTGTCAAATTCCAGTGTTCAGCACAATTTTTCAGTCATTCATGGACATATACACACTCATTGTCACATTTTTTTCTCTGTGAGTTATCATAACATTTTGTGTATATTTCCCTGTGCTATACAGTGTAATCTTGTTTATCTATTCTACAATTTTGAAATCCCAGTCTATCCCTTCCAACCCTCCACCCCCCTGGTAACCACAAGTCTGTATTCTCTGTCTGTGAGTCTATTTCTGTCCTGTATTTACGCTTTGTTTTTGTTTGTTTGTTTTTGTTTTTGTTGTCTAGATTCCACATATGAGCGATCTCATATGGTATTTTTCTTTCTATATTTTAGATGTCAATGAATGTCTTGAGAGCCCAGGCATTTGTTCAAATGGTCAGTGTATCAACACAGACGGGTCTTTTCGCTGTGAATGTCCAATGGGTTACAACCTCGATTACACTGGAGTGCGCTGTGTGGGTGAGTGCTGACTCCACATTTCACACTTTTAAAGTTTATTTTATTTCTCATATTCAGCAAAAGGTCTCTCAGGCACCCTGGGTGGCAGTGGGATTCACAAAGCCAGGATAAGTAGCTGGTAATCACTCTTTCTTTCCCCATTCTACATTTTCCAGTAGACCTGGTTTATGTGAAGATGGAGAGAGTTGCCCAACCTCTGCCTTCAACCAAATATACAAACTCTGATGTGTCTAGAGATTTACAGTTGCCAAAACCGCTAACTGGAAAAGAGATCCATTTTACTTTACAACTTTCCACTCCTGCTCTTGTAGCAGAAGACCACATCCCTCTCTGGGTTTGTGGCTTTTAGGGCAAGCACAGCTGTCTCTGGGAGCCCAGAGGACAGCACACTTGACCCTTCAGGGTCTTCTGGCCTGCACTAAGGCAGCCAGCTGGGGCCAAGGGGCATGCCAGAGCCGCGTGTGCCCTGCACGGGCCTGAGAAGTGTGAGGCCCAGGCGTGTATCCATGGGCGTGCCCCTGTTGAACTAAAATTTCTCCAGATTTGGTGGCACTTTCTTATTCTTCCATTTCAGATACTGATGAATGTTCGATTGGCAATCCGTGTGGAAATGGGACTTGCACCAATGTTATCGGGAGTTTTGAATGCAACTGCAATGAAGGCTTTGAGCCGGGGCCCATGATGAACTGTGAAGGCAAGTGATGCTTTTCTTCAGCATTATTTCTTATTGGTACAGAAAGGATTTTTTTAATGTCTCAGCTTCTACTTACATTGTTCTGATATTCTAGTGAGAGTTGGTACTTGTTGCTTGTCTGTTCCCTGGAGATTGGGTCACTTTCCCTGGTTCCTCAGTGTGTTGGTTAATGTTGGGTTATACCCTGGATATTGTGGATGATATCCTCTGGAATCAGTTATATTATTTCAAAGAATATTGATGCTTTTGTCTTAGTGGGCAAAACTTGGATGAGTATAAAAGCAGACTGTCAGGCATGTGGGAGACAGTGGTTCAGATTTCAGCTCTGTTCTTTAAACCTTTGTGGCTAGCTTCTTTGATTTTGGCCCACCCATGCATGGTTAAGTCAGCAACTTTAAATGAGTTTATGCAAAGAAAGAGAGGAGAAGGCAACATCTCTGGCCCTCTCCTTTCTGAGATTTCCCCCTCATTCTTCAGCAGCTTTGGTTGTTCATAAGGCTCCCTCCCTTGATTCCTCTGGATAGAAGCTCAGAAAGTTTCTCTTGGAGATTTAGCTGCCAGGTGCAGCAGCCATCCCCAGGGTAATTTGAGAAAAAAAGATTGAGAATTTATTCTTCCTGGCTATTCACTGAGTTTCCACTCATCACCAAAAACAACTTCAAGTGTTGTTATTGTATTTTTTTCAGAGTTTATAGTTGTTATTTGTTGGAGGACGAGTTTATTAGGTACCCAGTTCCCCAAAGCAGGACTGGAAGTTTTATTAAACTATTGCTTTCAGTACAACTGCCAAGTAAATACATTGATATTTATTTAAACAAATAATTAGAACTATAGGCTGACCACATGCTGCCTATTTCCTTAATCAGATATCAATGAGTGTGCCCAGAACCCACTGCTGTGTGCTTTCCGCTGCATGAACACCTTTGGGTCCTATGAATGCACATGCCCGACTGGATATGCCCTCAGGGAAGACCAGAAGATGTGCAAAGGTAAGGTTACAGACAAGGAAGTAGTTAGGACTTTATTTGCCATGATAGAAATATATTTTAATGATTTTGTAGTTCTCAGCTATCTTCTTCTAGAGTTTTACAGAAATGTATCTGATGGCCTTGCTGGTAGATCTCCTATACCTAGATAGCAAGACACTTGATGGTCTATCCAACATTTTCAAAAATAGGATGTCACACTCTTGAGCTCTTATTAAGGCAAAGATAGCCCTTTCCTGAACTTCTTATCGTTAGGATCAATGCTGAAACTTTCATAAATACAGCCAGCAGTGGAAAAAGACTGAGCTCCTCCTTTCTTTGTCACACGATGAGATTACATTTTAAGAACCAGAAGACCAAAAATATGACTTAAAAGCACTAAACAATAGCCTGTTCTGGAGAATTTCCTGTTTTTATATCTTTCCTGTTAAAAATATTTTATAGACCTGGATGAATGTGCTGAAGGGCTGCATGACTGTGAATCTAGAGGCATGATGTGTAAGAATCTGATTGGCACCTTCATGTGCATCTGCCCACCTGGGATGACCCGAAGGCCTGATGGGGAAGGCTGTGTAGGTAAGGCTTTAAGGGACGATGCCCGCTTTTCCGATACGCCTACTCCAGAATCACAGTGCTATTCCCAGACCATCCTAACTGGATGCCAGCTGTTTCTCGAATCTGTTTCAAGGTGGTGCTGTAGCTAGATTTCTAACATCTCAGAGTTTGTGCCAACATAGTAGGTTCTGGATCATACAGTGGAGATTATGCCTGTTCTGTCCTGGAATGTATGCCCTCTTGTTTTTCAAAATTCTGTGTCCTGTAAATCTAAAACATTAAATTTAGAAGTGTCAAAAAACTTCTTGAAACAGTTCTACTCATGAGGCCAAATTAAAAGTATGAGTTAATATTCTCATTTTTGTATCATTCCATGAAAGAGGAGAGTAAAGAGGCAGATAATTTATAGACCCCTGTTACAGGCTGGATATCTCTGAGGCTTAACTATTTGGACCTCAGTTAACTCATCTATAAAGGGAGGAGGGGGAGCTGGATCTCTGTGATGACTTCAAGAGTTTGAAACGTTATGATTTTATGATGCATGTGGAAGAATCATGCCATGTTAGCTGGTCATGGCCACCCTATCCACTGTCTCAGCACTTTATTCAAAAAATGTTGCCACCTGGGATGCTGCAGCCCCAGGACACAGTCTTCCTCCTCCTTGAGAATAGTTGGCTCCTCTCTTTTAATTAAGAATCTGCTGCTCCCTTTTTAACCTCCAATACCTAGAGAAATTTGGATATTTTTGGAGGAACACTTGAAAAATGCTAATAATTTCTTATTTTGGAAAAAATAACAAAATAATAGTATTTCTTTAAAATAAATCTGCTCGTGATTGCCTGGTGCTCAGAGTCACAATTGAGAGTAGCTGCAAGTGGACACGAGGGAAATGGAAACATTCTAAACCTGGATTGTGGCAGTGATTGCACAACTCAGTAATTTACTAAAAATCACGGAAGTATACATTCAAAAATGGAAATTTTTAAGTTATCCCTCAGTAAAGTTGTTTTTAAAAATGAATCTACCACAGGAAAACATTCAAGGATGTCCACTAAATTTTGTTTGTAGTAACAACCGAAAAAAAAAAAAAAAAAAGAATAGGAAGCAACCTAAATGCTCATCATAGGAGAATAGCTAAATAAATGTGGCGCAGCAGCGCTATGAAATATCAGAGCAGTTGAAAGGAATAAGCTATATGTGTGTGTATTTAAGTAGAAAGAACTCTAAAATATGGATGCAGAATAATATAGACAACGTGTTATATTTTAAAGAAAGTTGTAAGTAGTACTATATATTTTCTGTAGTTATATATAGAAGCAAGTAAGTACGTAGAAAAAAATTTTTTAAATAAACCCCAATTCATAAAAGGGGAATTACCTCCAAGGACAAGATTAGAGGTTACTGGTCTGAAGTGAATTCAACTTTTTCTGTCAATTTTAATTTTTTACAAAAGAATTCCTGTATTACATGTGTAATGGTTACATTAATTTTTAAATGCCTGCAACAACCCATCAGATTATAATTGGATTCATAGTTTCTTTTAGTGTATTAGATATACTTAATAAAATTAAAATAGATTATGTCACATGTTTGGTTATGCAGTTCTTTCAAAAACACTTATTCTTCTAAGATCTAAAAACACTGTTCTTCCAAGATTTGAAAATCAAGCCAAACCTAGACTCCTGTCATGTTTAAACAATATATGTTTCTCAAACTATATGAAATGGTATAAATAACATGTATGGAAGACATTGCTACCATTCTTACTTCTTATTGTACATGGGATCCATTTTCATTTATATCTTTTTTAAAATTTATTTGAATATGTAGGTGTTTGAATCTCATCTGACTAAAATACTTTTAAGTGTGTTTTGCTTTTTATGCTTGAAAATTTTTTGTTTCTGTAACTAGCTAAATTTTACACCGTGCTGTCGTTACATCTGTATGTGTGCTTCCTGGGAAAAGGGGTAGGCATTGTGATGAAGCTGGGAATCCAGGTTTCTAGTCCTGGATCTGCATAAATGAGCTGGGTGAATTGAAAGTGACTTAATTCTCTTTGCCTCAGTTTCCTCCTCTGTACAGTGAGAAACTGATCTGTGTGGGGGAAGGATGTCTGCTCTAGCTCTGATAGTCTATGATCCCATAAACATCCTTTTTCAAAGAAAAGACTCATTATGCATTTATAATTTTTTTCATTTTTAAAAGATGCAGGTTCTGAAACCTTTTTGATCCTAAATCTTTTAATGATAAAGTGCTGATAGCTGAAACTTCTGAAAAACCTTTTTTGATCATCAGAAAACTTTGTAGAGAAGTTTCATTTTATGCAAACATATTTTTACAATTATAAATTCCATAATAAATAGCCAAAATATGATTATAAATAAAGTGTTTACAAATATCAGAATGAAGGATAAAGCCACAAAAAAAACAATAAAAAAGCTGAGTGCAATGAAATGGGAATCTAACAGAATTACCTCCATAATGTCAAATGCAATAAAAACTAAAAATATTATAGGCTAACGAATTAAAGTTATGCAAGAAATCTAAAACCTCTGTGAAGAAAACTGTAAACTTAATCAGAGACATAAATTTGACAATACAATATATTATGTCACGGTAATTCTTTTTAAATAAATGAGTTATAAAATCTAACGAATAGAGAAATGTTACTAAGATTGTTAAATTTTAATGAAAATGCCAACAGAGTACATTTTGGGATTCATTATCATTTTAAAATGTTAATGAGGGGAAGGAAGGCTTCTTTTTAAGGATGATGGAATGGGGTTACCTCACCCTTATCCCCTGAAGAGTTTAGAAACAGGGTCGGGGAGGGAGAGTACTGTCTTAATTTAAACGAAAAAAGTGGTCACAACTACAGATGCTGAAGAACATCTTTCAAATAATATAATATTTCACACAAAAACTCAGAAGATGTTCAGTTACATATTCTTCTTTAGACTTTGGCAGAATAAAGATATTTCTCAAAGTAACTGCCCCAATTGCAAAATTTGATCCAGCAACCTTTGATTAGAAGATTAGGGACATAGGTGAATGAAAGAAAAGTGATTTTGTTGTTGTTGTAAAGCTAAGTTCTACACTGCAGGGTCAAGAGATGAAGAAGTGGAAGAGAAAACATATGATGAGCTGAGACTTAAAGAACTTTACTCAGAGCTACAGTAGCCTCCTAAATTACCAGAAACCTTGAGTTGTACATGCCTCATGGGCAGAGAACAAAACAGATCTGGTGAGAGGATGTTCACACAACAAACGTGAATTGAAACTGTAGGCTATCTGCAGTTCAGCACTGGTGATCTTCTGCTGTTCTATCGAATATAGAACTAAAATTCTATATTCAATCTGCTGAGAAAATAAACTGAAATACGACATTGTCAGAAATGTGTTCTAGAATATTTATCACCTACATACCTTCTCTGAAATGGTTACCACACTATATGCTCCAATACATTTTTTAAAAAATTAATTGAAGAGGAAGTAGTGTATGTGAAGCAGTGGTGAACCAAGAAACCACTAAACCTTATTATTTGTTTCAAATAGATGTTGATAGTCCATAACAAACTAAAATTTCTCAACCACATGAACGTGGCAGGTGGCACAGGGAAAGAGGAGGAAGCAATAAACTCATACCAAAGTGCATGTTAGGGCCAGAAGCTTTTGAAACAGATACTTCTTGATACTGATAGAAAGGTATTCATTAAGAGTGTGTGAAGTTGTTTCATTGTCACTGGAAGAAGAGAAGATTACAACTTCCAAGCATGAGCTAGGAACCAGAGAAGGGCATAGAGAACTATTCTAATCTAAGAAAGACTGAGAGAAGGGAGCAATATAGCATGGTAAATATAAAACAGTATAAAATAGCAGGCAAGAATCCAAACATACCAGTAATCACCATAGGTAAAAAGTAATTTAAATTTCTTGTTAAAAGATAAATGGACTTGCAGAATTCCTTTTAAATGCAACTTGGTGCTTTTTACAAAAAATGTACCAAATCAAAATGTGAGATAGACTGAAAATAAAGGGATGGGACAAGATATTCAAGCAAATGCTGATTAGGAAAAAAAAAAAAAGAAAGAAAGCACATACAAAATAAATATCAACAAACTGAAAATTAAAAGTAAAAAAGTATCAAGATGAAAGGAGCAGTTAATCAAAGAGATTTAATTGTCATGAGCTTTCTTATGCTTCTAACAACTTAGATTTGAAAAATACCTCAAACAAAATTTACAAAATGTGAAATAAACACAATAAGTAAGGACACAGAAATTTTAATAAGTCAGTTTTGCTCTAATAGATTTTTTGTCACCAACCAAAAGAGCAGTATTACTTAAATTCGTTCACCCATTAGCGACCCTCACAAACCACACTGCTCTTGGGATTTTACTCAACCCAATCTAGAAGGTCTTCCTTTATTCCTGGCCTGAGTGGCCTTTACCCTTCTCCCTACCCCTCCCTAATGCCTACCTCCCTTCTACCCTCCTCACCACCCTACCCAGCCCCCCCCCCCCCGCCCCGCCTCTCTCTCATGTCACATAAACAGGCAACCTCTTCCTCAAAGTTCTTCTTCTCCTTTTGGGGGGCAAGTTAATCCCTTCTGGAGACCAATTTTTCAGATCTCCATCAAACATTACCTCTTCCCCAAAAGAAGGAAGCGGAAGAAAAAGGAAGGGGAAAAAAAAAACACTTGGTTAACAAAGAAGCCACATGAAAGGATGAGGTAAAGTTAAAAATAAATCAGCATTCCATCATATTAGTGTTTGGTTCGAAAAGTTTTACATAAGATATAATCCATTAGAAGACAATTAGTAAATTAAATTTTACAATCTGCTTATTATTCACATTATTTGTTTTTCTAAAGATGAAAATGAGTGCAGGACCAAACCAGGAATCTGTGAAAATGGGCGGTGCATTAACACTATAGGAAGCTACAGGTGCGAGTGTAACGAAGGATTTCAGTCAAGCTCCTCAGGCACTGAATGCCTTGGTAAGTTGATAAATGAGTATATTTCACTTGGTAAATAAAAACATCTGCTTTACGTGTCATCACAGAAGAGCTCCACATACGTATCCTTGCCTGCTAAACAGACCCCTCAGTCTAAGTAATCCACATACCTCTTCCAAAAGGGGCCATCTATTAAAATGACAGATGTGTACGTGTGTGTGCTGTAGGTACACCGATGCATAATGTAAATAACCATCTTCAATAGTCTTTCCAAAATTAAAATTAATTAAATTCTATGGAAAATTTGATGGAAGTAATACTTCCATCAGGGAATGATTTAATTCCGAAAGAAAATATTTGCTATGTGAGGTAAGCTCTGCTGTGTTAATGATACTAAAGTAAATGCCACATTTCAAAAATGAAGTGAAAGCCAATTTTTATTTTATGGTACAGAAAAACATTTTACAAAATATTTTCTTGTGGAAAATATATGTCTCAGACATTATATTTTATTTTAATGCTAAAATGCATACATCATAAACCATTTTTCATTAATTATGAGCAGGTGTAAAAGTATGGAGTAGTAAAATTTAAGACTATACTTCAATTTTAAAAATTTAAGCAAACAGAGAAATAGCACTCATCACTTGATTTGGTGTAAAAAGCAGCATGTTTCAACTGTATCAGGTTTTTCTCAGAATGATGTCATTTGCTTCAAATACTAGGACATACTTAGTCAAGAAAATATATTTTGTTTATTATTGTCTTTAATCTAGGCCTTTACTAAACCATCAGTCTTTTGGAAACAGAAAAGATAACCAACACAGAAAGTGCACTTTTCTTTTCATATTAACAGTTTCATTAAGATGGTTCATAAAACCATATTAAAGATCTCTTTGCCTATTTCCATCAATGAAATCCCTTTATTTATACTATAAAAAATGACTTAGTCCAATATTTGAACAGTCTTTTAGATGTAAAAAATACAAGAGATTAGGTTGAATATCTACCAAGATTATAACATAGTCTAGAATTTGCTTTTTAAAAACAAATAGTGATACACATTTGCTTCTTTAAAGGAAAATATTTTACTTTGATTTTCCTTTTGTTTGGATTCTACAGGAATGGAAGTTTACTGTTACCTAAATGCTGATGGAAAAAAAGAAAAAACAAATCTGTTTCTTCAGTGTAGTATCTGCTTTGTCAAATTTAATAAATTGTTTATAGTGAAAGAACACTCTATGAACTTAATCTCCAATAAAACTTTATAATAGTTGTCTTAAGCAGTGTGACTGTTCATATGAAAGAATACTTAGTTTAAAAAAAAATTATTGCTAAGAAGGAAAGCATTGATTATCATATTTAATTTGAAGATCAAGATAAAAAATTATCAGTTCCATGCCATTGATGCTTATTAACTACTTTGTCATTTCAGACAATCGACAGGGACTCTGCTTTGCAGAGGTATTGCAGACAATGTGTCAAATGGCATCCAGCAGCCGCAATCTTGTCACAAAGTCAGAATGCTGCTGCGACGGGGGGCGAGGCTGGGGTCACCAGTGTGAGCTCTGCCCACTTCCTGGAACTGCCCAGTACAAAAAGATATGTCCTCATGGCCCAGGGTACACCACTGATGGAAGAGGTAAGTAGTGGAAGAAATTCATGAAAGTTATCAATACCATGAACTTAATTCAGATTAATTTGAAGGAAACACAGTTATAACAATAACTGAAATATTTGTGTGTATATGTGTTTGTACATTCTTTTTGCTGATGCTTTAGATTCTTTAAAAGGTGCAATCTTCATGTCAAATCTAAGAGGTGGAATTTATTATTATTCCTGTTTTAACAGATAGGAAACTGAAGTACAAAGCTTAGGTAAAAATATGTCATTTTCCCAAGATCCACCCTTTCTAAGGGATGGACCCAGGAATGGGACATATCTATTGCCTCCAGAGGCCATGCTGTAACCCCCAACTAGACTTGCTTTACTTAAATAAAGGCTGCTTATTTGTTTGAGCATGCACAGGAACTCATTCTGTTTGCAACATATTTACAGGCCAGCAAGTTTCATAATTGATTAGTGGTTTCCATTATTTTGTACAACCAACTAATATACTAATGTCCTAAAAATACCATTTTCCTCTATTACTATACAGATTCTTGACCCTGTGCCTGATTACTTTGCTAATGAAACCCTTTCTTCAGAGTCTAATGCAAGTGCGTATTTGTGGTCAATCCATGGGATATTATCTCAAATTACAAATTAGTTGAACTTCAGAAGGGTAGCTTTCTAGATTCCCCCAAAATAACTCATACTTAGATGGCAGAATGAGTAGACTTCAACAGGGCTTTCAACATAGCTTTCCTTTTGTTTATCTCTTCGTATCCCTTCAGATTAATTTTTTTGTCTCTCCTTTCCATGTTGCACTCGCCTAAATGATGAGAAGGTATACCAGCACGATTGTGAATGATAGTTGTTAGTTATCTCACGTCAATTCCTTAATTTCTTAGTTTCTAAACTAGTTTCATCCTTGCAGAGGATATATTAACTTCTGTTGTTTTCGCCTTGGGGTTTTTGGGGGCACAGATATTGATGAATGTAAGGTTATGCCAAATCTCTGCACCAATGGTCAGTGCATTAATACCATGGGCTCCTTCCGGTGCTTCTGCAAGGTTGGCTACACCACGGACATCAGCGGAACCTCATGTGTAGGTAAGGAGATGTGAGGCGTCTCTGCATCTGAGGGTTGTCAGCTGTTTCCTACCAGTCAGTTACTGTCAGCAGAGTACCTTTATTATGGAGTTTTGGAATGTACATTTTGTTAAAATGATGCCATTCGTTTCAGTAATGTGGTTGTTACGGTCACAGGAGTTGTCTAAGACCTTGTCTAGTAATGGGAGACGCAGAACTGTTCAATTCATAAAGGAGTTTGTGCAATTAGGGAATCATAAAAATTATTTTTAAAAATATACTTCCAACATTTTATATTTTAATTTAAAATGTATAAGGGCACATTTGTTTTTCATTCCTTTAATGAAAGAAAAGGACTTTTGATTGTGAAAATGTGATGTGTGTTTGCATATGGAGAGAGAATGCTTTTTGCTTATTTCTCATTGCAGATGTTTGTATAAATTATATGAATTAATCATCATCTACAATTTCCAGTTGCAAAGCAGTCTCTTTGAAGTTTCTATAGAAACTTTCTATATTTTCATAATCTTTTTCTAATTTTTTTTTATTGTTTCATCCATACCATTCTATGACAGTGAGGGTAGGGGGGGTGCTTGCCTTTATTGAGTCTTTCCAAAGCATTCAACTTAGTTTTCATTAAAGAAAAAAAAATTTCTCCTTCATATTTCATCAACTTATATCATATTCCATTAAGGCTCCTATTTTAATAGCAAGCACACCTCGCATAGAAGGGTTAAGAAAACGAAACTAAATCCTAGTAAGCATTCAGCTCACTTGGTTGGGCCTGAGTGTGAGAGAGAATAAGCTATCCATTGTGAGCTTTTAGCATTTTGTGGCATCAGTGTGTCTTACAGGGGAAATGGAGATTGCTTGCTATCAGTCAGAGCCCTAGCAGGAAAACGTGGCATATTCCAATAAGGACAGTTTAAGGAGACTTGTCTTTAATAAAGGGATGGTGTATAAAGGCGTGGGCAGAGTGTGCACAAACTACAAGGAATAGTGTGCTGGGGCTGTACCACCCTAGGACCAAAGGAAAGAGAGAAGTTATTGGAACCCAGAAGGAGGAGAAAGCTGTGCCCAGAAGGCTGCCTGGAGAGGAGCTGTGACCTCTGATCCCATGATTCAGTCAGCCTGAGCCTGTCTTGAGAGGAGTCAAATGAGAAATTAAGGACCAAATTGAAGACAGAGGGCAAGAGAGCCTGCTAATAATGTCCATGCAGTTCAGCCTCCTGGGCCCAAGAGCAGGGTAGACCAGTGTGAGGACTGCATCTAGAGGGGGAAGTGGAAGATTTCTAGCACTGTGTGATGCCGCAGCTAAGAGGGTTTGAGAACTTCTGCCACATCCACTTGTCAAAAGAAAGAAACTCTTAGCTTTAAGTTTCTCAAGGTGTAAACCTAAGTACATTAATCTAAAGAATGTAGTGGATTTTTTTGAACCTAGACAGGTGTTCATGTATTTGCTTTACAAAGTAAACCAGTATGTTACTTAAAAAAAAAAATTGTTCTGTGCATAATTTCTCTGGGTGTTTTCCATTTTAAGTTGAAGAGGAAAAGAAAAAGACGAAGTAAGAATAGTGGGGGAGGGAAAGAGGCTCATTGTTCCTTTTAACCAATAATTTAATCTTCATATCACTTTTACTTAGATCTTGATGAATGTTCACAGTCCCCAAAACCCTGCAACTTCATCTGCAAGAACATGGAGGGGAGTTATCAGTGCTCGTGTCCACGAGGGTATGTCCTGCAGGAGGACGGAAAGACGTGCAGAGGTGAGCAAAGTCTGGCATTGTGAGCTTCTCTTCTTTCAGATTCAAAATCAGCTCATCAGAGAATGATACCATGTGCTTCACCTTCATTAAAGCACATCTTCCTAGTGGTCACTTTATTATTCAAGGAAAATTCTTCCAAAGGACACATTGTGTTGGAGGAAGCGGAGAGAATGAAAACCCTGGTTACAGTGGTTTTGCTGCCTATAGCAAATCACAGAAATTTTAAAATAAACAAAATAAATTATGATGAGGAAAGAGATCGAAACAACTAAAATAAGATTTCTTGCTCATCTAAGATATCATTTCTGTAAACTATTACACATTTACTGCAGAAGATTGAAAATGAATTGGTAACTTAAAATTTTTTGCCTAGGAGGTATTAAAAGTAATTATCAAACTAAGTTAGATAATTAAAATACTCCAATACTATACTCATACATTCAATTTTATAGTAAACCTCATCAGTATGAAAAATATGGACTGAGGAGATTCCTGCCAAATTAAATTTTTGAAATATGAATTATTCTCTAGAAGATGAAGTTTTGTTTCCAAGAAATACCAAAAAAAAAAGTAGAATAAAATAATAGCAAGCAGTACTATTCTCTTGGATCTACTTAGTGAACCATTATGAGTCAATTTAATTTCGCACCTTGTTTGTATATGATGGCACTGAAGTGTGTGTCTTTTAAGCTTTAAAATAATGAATTAGTCTTGTCTACATCTTACATTGCTTTGTGAATTTATTTAAATATATTTTCCTATAATAAGTTCCAATCCAACCAAAGTCACATATTGAAATTTTTATCTGTATTATTCAATTCAAATGTTGATTTCATTTATGACTAGAATTATAGATGCCATGTTTTTGTTACTTCTGGTATTTATGATAGTGTTTTCATTTGGATCCTGAGAACCTGACTCAGTGTTTGTGTTAAGAGCTTCATCAGTTTCCAGATTCTGTTTTATTTTAATTTAACCCTGTCTTTAATAGGTATAAGTGATCAACCATGTGTTGCCAAAACACAGCCTCTGTACCCTGCTTACCGAACTGAGACTCAAGGACAGAGTTTTGGGTGAAGTAGAAAAGGCAGCTTTATTTCTTTGCCAGCAAAGGAGGTCACAGTGGGCTAATGCTTCTAAGACTGTGAGCCTACTGGGGAGAGAAAGCAGGAGGGGTTTATAGTAAAAGTTCAGAAATTCAAGAGGTGGAGCTAGTTTCCATAGAGAAAGCATACAGGGTAGCAAATCATTGCAAAGTTCTTGTTTTTGCAGATGCAGTGGTCCCCTTCCCTCTGCTGGGGATGAAGTTCATCTCGGGCTTTGGGACTCTCGTAATATTCTTGTACCAGAACGAAGGATGCATGGGAAAGGGCTCCATGGAAAAGAGCTCTAGAGAAAAACTTGTGCAGTTTGATGTCAGATGGATAAGTGTGTTAAGCTTTCTAAGCAGGCTGAGGCCTTGGACCTCCTGCTGCAGACCTCAGCCTGCAGCTCTAATAATAAGATTCAAGGAAACCACAAGGGGTCAAAAACAACTGCAGACATATGCAGTTGGGGTGGGTTATGAACAACTAGATGCAGGAAACACCCACCTGCTGTTTCTGAGGTGTTGGGCTCAGGAGCAGGGCACTTGGGTCAGGAGCAGGGCACTGAGCATGATCCCTGCAGGCAGCAGCACCTCAAGAGGGTTAGGTGGACCACCCAAGCCTCCCTCCTCTCCAGCCTAACCCTGGTCAGCAAGAGCATGAGAAAAACCCTTTAAACCATTACACAGTTAAGCAGTTACAAGCACCGTTATAGATATCAGACGGTCACTGACCACAGTAGGTCCTACTTGGTTATACGTGTATTAAACTGTACATTAAATGCAAGAATCCTGACCTCTGGATACTACCTTTGAGACTAGTTCTTGGATACCACCATGATTCATCCTTTCATTTTCTTATTGTAAGAAAACTTTGTGTTGTGTATCACCTTAGCCATCCTATAACAGTAGCCCATAATGTTTATCTTTCTCCAGTATGTGAAAAGAAACTCCTTGCCGTATGCATATGTATGTCTATAAAACTTTCAGCAAAGATCTAGGCAAAATCCTCCCAATAGAGCATGCATGCCTGCTGTGGCTTCATGAGAAAGAACTCAAGTTACCCAGGAAACTCTGCTCTGATTGTATTGGCTTCTCTTTCATTTCAGACCTCGATGAATGTCAAACCAAACAGCACAACTGCCAGTTCCTCTGTGTCAACACTCTGGGGGGTTTCACCTGTAAATGTCCACCTGGTTTCACACAGCATCACACTGCTTGTATTGGTAAGACAAACTACAATAGGGAAATTTTGCAGACTTTCCGTAGAAACATAAAAACTGTACTTTAAAAATGGTAGAATAACAGCTCAGTGCTTAAAACCAATCCCTCATAATTAGTGGTCTAAAAATGTTGCTAACAATATAGGTATTTTTTCACAAGAAGAGTATCTAAAGGAAAAAAGTCCTGTATAGTCCAACTACATGCACACTAGGTAGTGCAGGCAGGGCCCTCATACTGCATCCTAAATATAACCATGTGTGTTCAGATAAAATATGATTAAAGGCTCACTGTAGTTTAGAACATGCTAATGCACATGCCGAGTTTTTTTACATTAGAAGACACACATGTTAAGAGGCTTTCAGTCTGTACTATCAAAAACCATGTCCTCATTTAACCCAAAATAAGCTCTAGTTGAAATATACTTTTTCTGACCATTTTTGCCTTTAATACAATGGTGAATCATGGCATACATTTCCCTAAAATGCTGTTTTCACATCATGAAATTTAGGCTTTCATACTTCACTTTTTACTTCACGTAGTGAAATTTGAGTCATGTAATAATTGAGACGTGTGACACTCTACCCCTTCGTGCTTTGCTAGACAACAATGAATGCGGGTCTCAGCCTTCACTTTGTGGAGCAAAAGGCATCTGTCAAAACACCCCAGGAAGTTTCAGCTGTGAGTGCCAAAGGGGGTTCTCTCTTGATGCCACTGGCCTGAACTGTGAAGGTGAGTTTATTTGCTCAAACATCCTTACTCTAATATAGCAAACTATTTTAACTTCCAAGCCACTCACTGAAAATTGAGATCATCTTAAAAGAAAAAAATACACATTTAACAAAGTAGAACCCAGAAATTGATTTTTGGTTTGTAGATTTTCATATATCATTTTGGGGACAGAGGAAAACCTTAATGTGATGAAACAAAAATTTTGTCAGTGCATATTAGCTTTTAAGTTAACTGAACTGTTTATCTGATTATTAATCTAAAAAAGAATTAAACTGAAAAAGAATGTGCCTAACTTAGTTTAGTGTATGAGTATACCAGAAAAAAATTGAATGTCTGTTCCATGATAGTCGAATACGTAAATGGTTAGTGTAAGACCAAGAATCAATTATTGTAGAGAACTGGGAAATGTACAGAAAGTGCTAGGGAAAACTCATGATGATTTTATTTGGTCTGAGACCCTGATTCACTCTTTTCTACAATGAACATTTCCTATAAAGTCTCCCTCACAATAGGTATTTCCTGTGAAGTCCATGGGAACATTTAATTGGGGATAAAATAAGAATCTGCCTGTGGTCAATAAAATATATTGTTCTTCAATATTTCCATTGCAAGTGCCAGCGTGTAAGACACATATACTAGGATTGGTATTTTTTACACTATTCATGCCAGAGATTCTGAGGTCACATACATCGCATTATGTTTTTATATTCTATTATAATTTGTCTTTATAGATTTTAGTCACCCTTTAATTATTCTTAGAAATACATTATTTTGAATTCTAGAAATATATTCCAAGTTTTTAATATACTCTTTATAAGAATATAGAACTTTTATATGTATCTAATTTGCAGCCAAGAAAAATTTAATTTAAAAAATTTCTATTTTAATATTTTATATTTGAAGTCATTGAGACTTTGAAAGTTTTCTGAACATACAGCTGCTTGCCACGTGTGAGTTCAGCTTGTGATCATCCACATAAGATACCATTTATTAATTATCCCTATAAATTTGTTACACACACATCAGACATGCCAATTTTATTTCACTCTTTATGGGTAGATTTCAAAGCCTCAGTTGTCATTCCAAAAGAGTATGCATATATGAACAAGGAAATTATTCCGTATGTGTCATAATACTATATCCTGTCTAAAAATAACATATTTAAATACCTTAAATTTGCATCTAATTAATCTTGAATGGTAATAAAATTTTTTGCATGCAAAACAATTATACTTTTTAAGCCTCTGTAGTTCTTGTATCTTCCCAAAAATGAAGATTACATGTCAATCACTTTTTAATCTACTGGAATGTGTAATGCAAATATATTTATATCATTTACCAAATAAATCATACCATATGTAGTTAATCCATCCAAAATGCACAACATTTGTGGTTTCTGTGGTTGATTTGCTGAAATTAAGATGTTATTTAGAGCACTGACGTAGCATGATCTGGTGGATAGCATAAGAATGATGTGGTTTCTTATCTTTAGAACCATTCTCTGCATCACCACTAATAACCATGTGACTTGAAAAAAAATCACAGCCTCTTTATGTGTGTTGTTTGTTTATTCCTCTGATAATAGTTACCCAGGCTGTGTTTGGAGTGCAGTTAAGAATAGGAGAAGAAAGGTACATAAAGATCTTGCCGGAATTATTTTTGCAGATGTTGATGAATGTGATGGAAACCATAGGTGCCAGCATGGCTGCCAGAACATCCTGGGAGGCTATAGGTGTGGTTGCCCTCAAGGGTATATTCAGCATTACCAGTGGAATCAATGTGTTGGTGAGCACTCGCTTGTTAATTGGTATCTGCTTTTCCCACCTTAAGGTATCTTTGAGTAAAATGCGTGAAAGAATAAAGGTTGGCGTTTCAGTGTAGCCTTTAAATCCTAGAACTTAAGAACCAGTGCTTAGGACTAAGGTATGGTCTCTATACCTATGTATATTTGAAAATATCTGTCATAACAATCTTAAGTACCAAAAGGGTAACTCAGCTTGAGCTTTTATAATTCTAATTTTCTGCTAGATGTAATTTTAAAAGATGGTGTCAAGAACCATACTCTTCATTTATTAAGGTCAGAGGCTTTTTATCAGTAATTTAATATCTTTAGATTTAGGGTTGAAGGATTGCCCATCCATCCCCCTCATACAAATCTAAAGGGATTCAGATCAACTTAATGAGGGCTGTTTGTCTGTGATTTCCAGTCACGTATTTAATGGAGGTAAAAGATTTTAAGGTAGAAAAAGTACTTCCTTACCAAGTTTACAGCAAATTTTGTTGAGAACTCCAGACAAAAGTGTTTGTAAAATAAATTCTGTAGGCACTCAGCTCTTCCTTGCACTGTTAAGAGTCATGGAAAGTCTCCTTTTAAGGAAAGATTGATCAAAGACAGCATTATTCTCTACTTGAATAGCCAGCTGACTTAGCATATGCCTAATTTCTTGGCTCCGTGTGAATGCCCTTCATAGACATACTGTCCAACACAGTGTGATGTTAGATGCTGGCACAGCTTAGCAGAAAGGGGAACAGTGGTCCTGCCGAGAAACAGTGGGGTGCGTCCTGTTTCTCCATAGTGATTTAAATTACCCCACACGTATTTCAAATATTCTACCCAGAGCAATCCACTAAATACATTAATCTGATTTTATCCTTGGTGATCTTCTCAAAAGAAATTTCTAATGACAGTTTAGTGAATTGGGAAGAAAATCAAGACAAATTTCAAAGGAGGGAAAACAACTCTGAAAGTCACAACTCTGCTGTGGCCTTGTGCCAGGTCAAGGACAAATGCTTAGCCACACCAAGAATACACACTCATGGGGAAATTCAGAAACCACTAATGATCTAGAAGTTAAGGATAGAGTTTGAAAGGATTATCAAAATGATGAGTCTGGCAGTCAATCAAAATAATCCCATAAGTTTAGTTTACTTCTTTTCTCTTCACAGAAAAAAAAAGTTGCAGAAGTCCTTACGCCCTGATTTATTAATTCATAAACAAAGTGTAGGCACACTCTTCAGAACCTAGGGAATGGTACGTTTTTAGGTAGCTATTACAACAGTGTAAAACAATTATATTATATTGCATTTTTTATGAAGTGTGAAGCCCACCACTCTAATACCATGGACTTACTGGTTAATTCTATGGAACTTAAGAAAAAGAATGATGCTCTAATATTTCACATGTGTCAGCTTAAATAAAATTCTTGTTTTTAAAATGATCATCAGTAGAAATAGTAACATGTATGGACTATTAACTCAATTTCTAAGTTTTTAAGTTTCCTAGTGTTTCTGTCTGTAAGCATCTAATGCAAAAATAGCCACCCAGGTTTTCACCAAATTTGGCTTGACTTAAAATGGCAGGCTGTGTGGGATATCCCAGTTCTCCTGGATGGGCTCCTTGGAGTAGGCACTGAGCACAGCAGTCACCCCAGGGCAGCTCAGGCTGGAGTCCGGCCAGAGCCTGGTGTGCCTTCTAATCAGGAGAGACCCCACGGACAGAGGGATGAGTGGTTTCAAAGTTGAGTTCAAAACTAAAGATACACAAACAGATATCCCCAACTGCAAGTACTAATTAGTGAGCTTGCTCTGCTAACATGGGCACCACTAAGCAGCAGGCCCCTGAGTAGGACGAATCAGAAATTTATTTTGAAAGATTTGAAATTCTTCTGTTGAGCAACCCAGCTGGTCTCTAATAAAACTGCTGACTTTCTTGCCTTTAACCCACAAAATACAGTTAGAATTTTAACTCAAATACATGGCAGTAACAGAATTAAACAACCCATCAGGAAATAATAAAAGCAACAAGCTAGCAAAATAACAAGCGTTATAACAAAATGCAAATCGAGAGGCCACAGATTATTTTTATGTCATTTCATGTATGCATATCCTCAGTCATTCATACAATTGAGGGGCAAATATAGCATGATATATTTCAGACAGATTTAACTACGGTCTCCTTGTAAACAGACAGAAATTTTAGGGAATCAGATAAGTAATATTAAACTATAAACCTAACACTGCCAATCTAAGAAAAATGACAGTTCTTGTAAGTGTTAATATTGAGAAAAGCTTTTAATTCAATTGAAGACTTCTAAGTTTCTAGCCAGTTGTCACAGAACGTTTGTAACATTCTGATACATGGATTATGCAGAGTTAGGTAACTGTCTAACATTTGCAAGCATTATTATTATTCCAAATTGAAAATTAGGGAATATTGGTATTTGCATATGATTAAAAATTACATTTTAATGTATGAAGCCTTGGGAGAAAAACAACTTCTAGCTTCTGTGGCCTTTTCAAAATAATTTGAACATGGTTTAATGAGGCTTGTGTCAGTTCAAAGTATGTCTCAAACAGGAACATATTTTGAAAGTCAGAATACCTAAGCCTATAAAATTATACCATGATGTATATTTATAGTGTATAAATATGAAGTTTATCATGATGCTTCCAAAAATTTTACATATTTTAAAATATTTTTGTCAGTGGTATGTTTAAATGCAATTTATTTAATTAAGTATTTTTCCTGGTAATTTTTCTACCTAACACACTATCTAACACTATATTCATAGCAGGATCAGTTTGTTAAATTATAATCTAACATTCTCTATTAGGACAGAAATACTTCATATAAATGTCACATTTAATTATAAAAGCAGAGGAGCCTTTGAGGCAGAATTCCAAATACTTTGTATATAGAAATAAGATAGCAATTATGTTTGTCATAGGAAGCCTAGTTATTAAGAATTCATTTCTATACTTTCTACCCATGAAATGAAGGCTAAGACTTTGTGCATCTTAGGTAATCATAGTGTGTTTTATATCCAGTGATTAAGAATTCTACATTTGGCAGTCTGATTTAATTCTGGAACTATAATCATGATACAGAAATGGGCCTGATAACGTCTGCCCTTTCAATAACCTCTACGCTGTAGTTAATGGAGTTTAATTTCCTGTCTGAGAGGCCTCTTCGCTGAGACTCCATCTGCATCTCCCATAATCTCACTGAGCTACTTCAGATAAGCACGTCCCTCTGCTGCTGTGTCCCAGGCGCACACCTAATTGCACATGGGCTGGTTCCCCCATGTGGGCTGAAACACAGACGTGTCATCTATTAGGTAAACAGGCACACTGCTCCAGCATAGTCACGAGAATTTGAAAGAATTCCATGGACCAGATGTGACCGGTGCCCCAGGTGAGATGTGGATTATGATAAAGCCCACAGGAGTCAAGCCACAGACTAGCTATCAACCAGACAGTTAGGAGCAAAGTTGTCATTTCCAAAGTTAAAAAGCACAGTCAGGCTTGAATTTGTAAAGATGATAGGAACAACTGAAAGTATAATCTGTAATTATCCTGTTGTCAGGCATTTAAGGGACAGTGTCAGTGGTTAAACTAGTAAAACCTATGTCAGCTGATGACTGGATGCGAACCCATGTCAGAAGGCACAGTCTCCGCCTGATGGGTTCTCAAGCAGGTAAAAGTGCACAAGGTTAATGGTCCAGTAGATACAATTAATATTTATTTCAATTATTTTCATTTAGGGTATTTACTTTTTTTATGTATTTTCTCTCCATGTATAATGAAGGCTAGGAGAGTTGCTGGGAGAATGGATACAAATATAGACAGAGACTTTTTAAACATTGAGATATAACTTACATACCATAAGATTCACTCTTTAAAATGTAAATTCAGTGGTTTTTAGCATATTCTCACAGCAGTGCGCAACCACCAGCACCACAGCACCACAACATTCATCAACCCAGGAAGAAACTCCATACTCATTGGAAGTCATTCTCCATTTCTCCCTCCCTGCAGCCCTGGGCAACTTGTAATCTCCTTTCTGTCTTCTGTGAATCTGTCTGAGGTATAGCCTTCTGTCTGAGGTATATAGCCTTCTGTTTGAGGTAGCGTACTGATAATAGAATAGAAGAGTTATTCAGTAGTCACACTGCAAATAGCTGTCCCCAAAGGCTGTCAGCATATTCAGAAACCTAGTACAAACAGGATATAAAAGGGTGGAGCAAGGTTATTTCAAGCTGTAATTTGGGCGGGGGGTGGGGGTTGGCACGGATTTGTTAGGTTTTGTTTTGCTTTGTTTCAGTGTCATATGCTTTGTGAATCAACCATCAGGGTAAACATTTTAAAATACGGTTCTAGAGCCATTTCCCCTGCTGAATCATAGGTACTTGGAGACGCAGGCTCTTTTTTGCCTCACTGCCCCTTTTGCAGTGTTGAGTCTCTTTCTTTGTGTTCATAGACGAGAACGAGTGCTCCAATCCGAATGCCTGTGGCTCTGCTTCCTGCTACAACACCCTGGGCAGTTACAAATGCGCCTGCCCCTCGGGGTTCTCCTTCGACCAGTTCTCCAGCGCCTGCCATGACGTGAATGAGTGCTCATCCTCCAAGAACCCCTGCAATTACGGCTGCTCCAACACAGAAGGGGGCTACCTCTGCGGCTGCCCGCCTGGGTACTACAGAGTGGGACAGGGGTAAGGCCATCCACCCCCTTGCACACAGGAAAGCGAGCATGATCCAGCTCAGACTGCCCTCCCTGAGTTCAGGCTGCCTGGCCGCTTGCGACTGTGGGGAAATGAAAGGGGATTAAAGGCCCTGAGGCAAGAGCGATGGACAGAGTGTTTAGGGTGTGGGAGGAAAAGGCACCAAGTAGGCATGTGGATTATGTTCAACCTGTGGGACTACCTCCTTTGTGGTGAGCATAAGACTTGAACTTGTATACAGGTATCACTCTTTTGCCCCTGAAAACGGCTTGAATGGATTCGATCAGATCCCTCAAGGCCAAGGACAAGCAGATGTTTAAAAATGCTGCACCTCACATGTTGTCAGAGATACCTGGGTCATGAGGTACAAGTGGAAATGGCTCCACCCAGTTCTTCTGTGAATTTTGGCATGTGCTAAAAGGCCCAGTGGTCCCTGAGGAGAGTTATCCCTCTCTTTGCTCATCTGGCTTTACGTTGCATGGTGAAGACGTGCCTGGTTGATGTGACACCATCTCCACAAAGCTGAGTTCCCTCCAGCTAGTCGCACACTCCCAAGTGCAGCCGCCTCAAGTCCTGTCAGCTGCAACTGAGGTGGTGGCCACGTACATCCTTCCAACAAGGCAGCCAGTGCTCAACAGCACAGAAGATGAGAACTCAGGAGGAGCAGTGTATGAGTCAGGCACTGAGGGGCATGGACTGTTCTGTCCACCATGGGTACATAAAAATGCTTGAGACAAAAGTCTTGGTGTAGACAAGGGTCATTTAGAGCCAACTGATTGACTCTTTCACTAACCAAAATAAGAGTTCCAAAATCTCAGGTGTTAAAGCAGAGAGCTTTGTTGTGAACAGTAAACATAGGCTTCAGGCTTAGGATTCAACAGTGCTTCTAGCATTCTCTTGGGAAATTCATACTTTGCTTTTACCTTCTTGATTTAACTACGCAGAGTGCTTCAGTTTAATTAGGATTGCAAATTGGGGAAACTTGGGGCTCACTCTTAGAAGAATTTTGCTGTTCAAAGTAAGAGAAATCAGGGGGGTGGGTGTAGCTCAATGGTAGAGTGCAGGCTTAGCATACAAAAGGCCCTGGGTTCAATCCCCAGTATTCCCTCTAAAAATAAATAAGCAAACTCAGCTATCTCCCCCCAAAAAAACACAAAGTAAGAGAGAATCTCATGTATTAGGTGTTGAAGAAAAGACTATTTATGAAGTTTTTACATTTATAATCTTAGGATTTGCTTTGTGGGTTTCTTATTTCGGAAAAGTCTTTCTCTTCTTCTGGAGAGCTTTAGTTAATGTTAATGATGAAGTCTAACAACACCTTGGTCTCATTGCCAATAGCCACTGTGTCTCAGGAATGGGATTTAACAAAGGGCAATATCTATCGCTGGATGCAGAGGTGGATGAGGAAAACGCTCTGTCCCCAGAAACATGCTACGAGTGCAAAATCAACGGCTACCCTAAGAAGGACAGCAGACAGAAGAGAAGCGTTCACGAACCCAAACCCACTGAGGTGAGTAAATCTCACTTTGTTTTGTCGCAAGATTTTGTCCACATGGAGTCATGTGTACTAAGCAGTAAGCTTTTATGTAGGTTCCAGCCTATCGTGAAATTTATTAGTTAAATTAATGGACACGATATGGCAGAGACAAGTACATTAAAATTAGTGGCATTTTTAGCTCAAAACACAAGGTCTGGGGGAAAAGACTTAAGATTCACAGTTGCAGATCATATGTTTCCATTTTTGATTTGTGCCAGAAGGCAGTAAGATGTCCTTTCTAGGAAATAACTATTTTGAAATGATTCAAAAAAACAAAATTATTTTGAATCTGGTCAGTTCTGTTTTATACATATATATATATAGTTCACTAGGCTTATTTTAATTTTCAGTAGGTAAGCCAATTACATCTCATATTCTGTGACATTTATAAGATAGGTGTTCCTTCCATAAACTTTATCCCCAAGTAACTTATATTTTGTAAGAAGCTGAGGATCTGAATTGCCTACCACTGATATTTCTTTGCTGTTAATGGTATTTAGCAGAGTGGTTAAAGGGGTGGGCCACACACTTCATGGTTTTGAAAGTGTTCCTTGCCCCTCTCCACTTACTACCCATGTTATATGGGGCATGTTTACTTAACCTCTACCTCAATTTCTTCACCTGTAAAATGGGAATAAAAATATTTACCTCTGAAGGCTGACAGGAGGATTAACTGAGTGATTACTGTGAAGTGTTCATAACAGTGCCTGGCATAAGCATCACACATATTCAGTAAATGTCACTGAATAATATCCGGTATCTAGAGATGTTAATGATTTCCCCCAGAGATCAGGGAGAGCACCACCCTTGTGAGTTAATATCACTGCTGATGCCCCATCAAAAAACCACAACTAACTGGCCGTGTGAATTGGGCAACTTGCTTCAGTTTTCTGGGCCTTAGAAACTTATTTGTAAGACTAGACTTCTCTAGCCAAGAAGTCTCTGATTCTATTTTATAGTAATAAATAGGCCAGTATTATATTTACCTTAAGTAGACTAAGGTTCTTCACTGATGTTTAAATATAGCAACTTAGATTATTCATCAAGTACCCCAAACTACAAATCCAGAAATTCTGCTTATGAAACCCTCCCATTGTGGTTCTGAGACATGATTCTATCTGAACACTGATGGGGCAGCTTTAGCACCACCGTAAGCAAGTTTTTAACAGGCGCTCACTCAAAGCATTGGATTTTTGCCTGTCCTACTAAAGTAGCATTCTCAAACCTCCCATACTTCTTACTGAGTGAGACTTGGTTTATGTGGGCCCTGCCCTGTTGGCTTTTTGCCAAAGCTGGTTCAAACCTGAGCCCTGACAACTCTGCATGTCCCTCCCTCTGCACTAATGGCTCCCAGCAAACACAGTGGCTCGTGGTTCCTTGGCCTTACACATCAACCTGAGCCTTCAGAGTGAAGATTCCTCTGGGAAGAGTCCATGCTGTTGGATAACAGCTGCACTTCTCATTATAACTCCAGCAAAAAAAAAAAAATTACATTTCCTAAATTGTCTTTTTTTATTATTAGTAAGCATGCTATTCCATAAACTCAACAAAAACTTGAAGTGTGAATGCTCCCTGTAGGCTCAGCCCTGTAACTTTACCTGGATAAGGCTGAGTGAGAAGTTGTAAAGATTTAAAGAGCATGCTCTGTGGAACTGACCTCTTCTCCCAGCCAACAGGAAGTTACAAGCGGCGTGCGGTGGGGCAGACACATTGTCACTGTAGCCGCACTTCAACAGCAGGTTCCTATCAAGTCCTCTCCCTGTGCTATGGTAGCTCTTCCCACATCATTTCCTGCTCTTTCTCCAGGTTGGACAGATCAGCCTGGAGAGTGTGGACATGGACAGCCCCATGAAAATGAAGTTCAACCTCTCTGGCCTTGGCTCTAAGGAGCACATCCTAGAACTCATGCCTGCCATTGAGCCGCTCAACAACCACATCCGCTATGTCATCTCCCAGGGGAATGAGGATGGCATCTTCCGTATCCACCAAAGGAACGGGCTCAGCTACTTGCACACGGCCAAGAGGAAGCTCGTGCCCAGCACATACACACTGGAAATCACTAGCATCCCTCTCTACAAGAAGAAGGAGCTTAAGAAACTGGAAGACAGCAATGAGGATGACTACCTCCTAGGGGAGCTCGGAGAGGCTCTCAGAATGAGGCTGCAGATTCAACTCTATTAACCCCTTGCAGACTTGGTTCCAGTCTCAAATCCCTGCACAGCCAGCCTTCAGAAGCCTTTGAGAAATCAATGACTAATTTTAAAGAGGAAAAAAAAGACTTTTGTTTTTTTTCCTCCCTGTCTCAGACTTCAGAATGTTGACTCTCACAGGGAGGGATAATTTAGACTCTGGTGTGGCCAAAGATTTGAGTACAGAGGCAACCGTCATTACTGTATTTTTTATATAACTTCACTTTAAAATATATTAAAAAAAAACTAAATGTTCAAGAGATCGGCATATGGCACTAAATGCACAAAAATAATGTGAGCTTTTTTTTTCCTGTTAGCAGTCTGTAACACTTTGGGTATTTTGCTATAGTTGCTAATTAAAAAAATATAGATGTTTATTTATTTTTAATGCAGTAATATATGGAGAAATGAACAAGCTATGTAAACAAAAAGGGAAACTCACTTGTTTTTCTTTAGATTTATAAATTTGAGCTATTTCTTTTAGAGGTGCTTTTTAAAAAATTCAGTAGATTCAAGAGATGTTTCCTTTGGTTTTCTGCCAGTTGTCCAACTGGTACACATCTGATTATTTTAAAGAAAGACTTACAGAGCTGAATGGGCAGTATAATCAATAATTTAAAAGACAGAAATGCCATTCGATCCTTTCTAAAGGAGATGAAAGCCAGAACAGCTCATTGTGATGATTATTTCACATCACCAGACACACCAGGCAACAGAAGATGAAGCACAACCACTGTAGCAAAATACCTTGACTGCTTGTGAGACCAGTAGCGTTGCAGGCCAAACCGTACTGTATTTCCTTCTCATAACCTCAAGGAAGCATATGTGCTACCCACGACACCTCATTCTTACCCAGGGTGTGCTGCGTACTCGTGGTACTGTAGGCAGCTGAAGAACTGCCGTTCCTTGGAAAGGAACACCTGGCGTTCTGTAGTGTTTGGTGCTGTCTTAGATTAATGGTGCATTTATTATGTTCAAGCTATTTCAGGACTGCCATATGTGCAAGCAAATCATGCAGTACAGCCAAGGAATATATGTTGTTTTTTTTAAATCCATTTTTTTTTAGAATTTTCATTAATACTGTAGTTATACACCATATGCCTCGTTTTATCATAGCCTATTGTTTATGAAAGATGTTTGTACAATGAATTGATGTTTAGTTTGCTTTAGTCATTTAAAAAGATATTGTTCCAGGACGTGCTAGTAAGAGTTTGTCTCTGTTCTTCTCAACCCAAGAACCTGTCCCTGGACCAATGACCAAACCTCATATGTGAAATGGCCAAAGCACATGCAGGCTCCGGGTTGTTCCTCTCACACCTGTGCTGACCAAAGATTAGTCACCAGTTATATCCAGTTTGGGATTTTGTTTTGTTTTGTTTTCTAATAACTAAAAAAAAAACAAACAAACAGTGTAAATTTGTAATCAAGCGTTTGTGAGGAAGAACTTATGGCTTTTGGTTTTGTTTGTTTTCGTAGGTCTGTGTATCAAATATGACACTTTTCTTGCAATAAAGCTTATTTTGGGGTACCTTTCCGGATGAGAGTTTTATATGACTAAAATCCCTGCTGTGTTTATGGGAAGGTGTAGGAGCTTTGCTTACTGGGACCTGAATGAAAGTACCAGAAAGAGAGCCAGGCACAGTTACAGGAAAACAAGGGGGTGTTGTCAGATCTGTGACACAGAATAAGCAGGACTGTTCAACTGACAATTGCAATTTAAAGTCGTATTCAAATAGAAGGACACAGTCAACGTAGTTAGTTGTTCACTTCCTCGCAGACTCTAAACCTCCCAGAGACCTCAGAATCTCTCCACTCCACCTCACCTGTACTTTTTTTGAATGCCATTGTGTTAAAGCACCCTAAAGCACCTGTGAGGAAGTGAAACATTCCCTCAGAGTCTTTCTTCTTTAGGGGTTCCCTCAACGTGGGTTTTTAAGCAAACGTACACAGCAGGCATAACCCGGGCCAAATGGCACCTTCGCCAAGAATAATCCAGAGGCTTCCTATTACTTGCAGTGTTGTACCCGATCCCCAGTGGAGAAGTGTGTAGATAGGACAAGTGGTTTAACAGGGACTCTCTGCTGATACATGACTGAAATGAGCAAAGACATGTCTCAGAAGTTAATTCCACCGCAAGGTTTGAGAATTTGTGTGCTTAAATTTCTCATCCGAAGAATAAGAAAACAAGAAAATATTGTGACTGAGCTTAATGCTGTTCTTTGCCAACCAGAAATTAGCTGCATGGAATAAGGGAGGTATTTGCCTTGAGGCATCCTTTAAAACCTAATGTGGGTCCTCAGTTTCATCAGGCATCTGTTACTGATACAGCATGAGCACTGTCCTGGAACCAAAGTTGACTCTGACTTGAACAAAATGTTGAGCAACAACACTGTTTAGCTTTAACCTGCTCTTGAGGAAGTCTGAGTATCTACACCATTAGGTGCTTTACACAGAAGAGAAAAAAGACCCTTAGGTGCTTCACACAGAAGAACGTGCTAGAAGGAAGTGACAATGTCATGATGCTCCTTCCAGGAAGAACCTTTTCAGGCACCTCTGGTGGCCTTACTGAGACTCTCTTTAAGCACTGACACAGCTGAGATTAGTTTGTGTCTCTCTGGCAACTAACTGCTAATGATATATTCTGTACCATTTTGTCTTTCCCATTAACGTCCCCTAAAAATTACCTTGGTAATTTACAGAAAACTTTGCACAAGAGTAAAGTACCCCAGACATATAAACAAAATCTTACAGTTATATGTATTAGTAATGTAATAAACAATAATTTGGTCTTCAGCTGACATGGATTCTTTCCCCACGAGCATTTAGATTTGGAGCTTTTAAAAATTTAGTCCTGTTGAGTACTTTTTGATGTTATTGCTTACTTGTGGTAGATGAAAGTTGGTTACAATTTGCACATAAACATTGAAAATAGTTCAGGGTAATATAAAAGGATTTCACTCCAAATTCAAGCATCTGCCCTTTTTCATTACCCAGGAATATCAAACAGGATTAAGTCATACAATATGTCCCTTCTAAATACTTTGAAGGTTTTGTTTTACCTTCTTGGTTCAAGAATAAATGCTTAGTGTGGAGGGTAGGCAACACAACTAAAATTTACTGAACATCAGTCTGAGACCTAGAGACCTTTTGGTTCATATCGTTAATGCCTCAAGGAAAATGAGTGAATTTATATGTTAAATTGAACCATGAGTAACTGCCAATATTCGGCCATGTTTGACCTACAAAATGGTAATGACTCAGTAATTCAGAAATATTCATTTTCCTCAAGAATAGACTGGAAAGCTGAAAATTTCTCTTCTCTTTGAAAGACAGTCAATTCTGTTCATTCCTTTCCATGCTACTTGTGGCTCATTTGTACCCCTAATTTACAATAGTCCATGAAAGAATGCACATAATTTATTCAAACAGCCATTTTCTTTCATGCTTCAAAAACTTTGGAAAGAGTCTGTATCACACATTTTGGGGGACCTTGAGGGGATTAGTAGAAGCTGTTTAAAGACAAAGACAAACCAATTGGGAAAGGTTAAATACAGCACAATGTTTTTTACAAAATAAAGGGAAAACTTCAGGAATATTTTTTTCTGAAAAGACAGGGGAAAGATGGTGATTCATTAACACCCCAAAGGAAGTGAAAGTGACAGCTCTTTTGCAATCTCAGCCAGCCTGCCTTTGATATCTAGCTTATGGATCTATTTTTTTTTTAGCACGATTGCTTTCTCAAATAAATACTGCGATTTTCTTGCTTAATAAGAAGTACATATTTCCGACCTTAATTCTCTTTGAAATCCACTTGATGTACATAGTAAGAGTCCTGAAACACAGTGAACAGCTCACTAAATTCAGCACTTCAACCACCAAGGCAGTATCACCTTGCAGGTAAAAGAAAGAGACCTTCAGATCAGGCAGACCTGTTTGGCAAGTGGGAGACTGGGCAAGCTCACCGACTCCCTTGCATCTGCAGCCCCCTCTGAGATCTTAGTGACCCTACTTTTGGATGAATGGGAGGGTAGAAATCTCTTGGGTGTCCTGGTGTAATATGCGAGGCACTTTTGCTCAGTTATGAATGTCCAATTAGTTGTAAATAAAAGAGGAGATTAAAGGAAGGACTCACTCCAACAAGCTACACAACGTCCCTGAGCCTTGGTTTCTTTCCTAGGTGATGTTTCCCTGCAGTGTGGCTAAGAGGATCAAGTGAGATAGTATAGCAGTGCTGGCAGCTGAGGGCCCAGCACACAGCAAGCACTTTGCAACTATCAGCTGCTCTTCTTCCTCCTCCTCCTCCACCCACTGCTCCTAAAACCACAGTACGAGAGAGAATGTGCCCCCGTATTCACACAAAACTCCTTCCTAATCATGGCCCTGAAATTACGACTTTCCCACTGAATTATAGGACCACATCCAAGATAAATAGCATTAAAGACGTGTCCCCTAAATGGTCTGTACCTCTAGGGAGTCTTCAGAAGTCCTGGTGTGATCATGAGAGTTTGGTGTCTCCACCCTGCTCATCACTTACTGAAGTCACCGGCTGTAGCCCTGGAAGTTCAAGCCAACTCCACAGCCAGAGCTGTCATATGTACAGATACCTAGGAAACCAAACATGAAGGAGAATACAGACTTCTGATAACCCCTTTTAGGATGATACAGTGTCACGGAAAGTCAGAGCTAGAAAGGCCTTTGGAAACCTACTCATATGTTCATGTGAGGAAACTGAAGCCCAGAGTCATAACCCGGCCAACTGCACTGCTGGTTTCCACCAAGTTGAGACCAGAACCCTGGCTGCACGGTTGTAGTCTGGTGCTATTCATATTTCCACTACATGGTAAGCCTATTTGGATCTCTTTTAAACCTTGAGGATATAGGCCAGTTCCCATGGTTTTGGCTCACACTGAATCCAAAAATGTTTTCCAAGTACGATCCAAGCACTGCTTTTTGTTTTGTCTACCCGCCCTCTGTGTAACTGCTTCTAACCTCCTGTAGACCAGAGGTTTGTATACACACTAGAATGCCAAGATACTGGCTGCCACAGTGTAGACCCCACCTAAATCATACACTTTCTTAAAAGCATGCTGGAGCCATGACTTTCAAAGGGTTAAACATTTTATTTAAACCAGACCTTCAGAACTTCAAAAAACATACACTTGTTTGCTTTACTAAGAATGCTTAAGGAAAGCACACTAGTTGCTTGTGTTGCTTAATTGTCTTTTTTTTTTCCTTTTCCTGTGTGCCTAAAAAAGATATTACTAGATTAAGCTGGCTTACTTTTGAAACAGCCAAGAATGAACAGCTCACATTAGTCACCCCCGTTAGGGCTTCAGATTAAATTTCAGGATGTAGTGTAGACATTTTCCAAAGGAAAACAGGAAAATGCTTTGCATGAATTTTAGAGCAAACCATAGGGAAAGTTAACATTAGTAGCCTTCCCCAGACAACTACTGCTACATGTGTGAGTTCCATTAATGAAATAGCAGTAGAGGCTGTGAATGACCAATTACCGAAAATGTGTCAAAAAAGCAGCCCTTTGGTCTGCTTAAGCTGCCTACATTTTCACTCCTGGGGTTTCTTCCTTCCACTCTGTCAGACCCAAGCATCCCTGTACCAGGGGAACCCCTTCATGCTGAGGTGAATTTAGACCTTCAGGCCTGTGCATTCATGAATATAAAGCTTGAGGCAGAGTTGTAAGTCCCGTGGCCATATACCAACACCTGGAACTCAACCTGAGATGAACCTTAGTCGATCTGGTAATTCACAGAGCCAAGACCAGAAAATATTCAATGAATAAAGGAAAAGAGGGAGACGATTCTAAGACTCTCCAGAGTCTACCACCTTGAATAGTAGTGGGCTGCCACAGATCACTGTGTGGAGCTGGACACCATCCAAGGAGTGGGTGGTTTCACAGTAATGATTTTAGTGGAAATCCTCTGAGCAAATTTCTGAGGATCATTCTGGAGAAATCGTCCCTTCTTTCTGGAGGAGTTTCTTCATTTATGCTGCTTTCGTTTACTTTTCTAGGGAGCCTCATAGATCTCACCCAGAATGAGAGCAGACTGAAAGCTCTTTGGAAGGCTGACTGTGTCTTGGATTTGTCACATGAGGGGATTCCCAGTCCAGACCTGTACTGAAGCTGCTGCTGCTTCCGTAGTGTTGTGGGTGGGAGAAGGGAGCCAATAACTTCATTTTTAGAGAGTTTATACAGCTCTTATTTCTGAAACAAACTGACTATATGAATATTTGTTGCATAGCTTTTACCCAGTCCTAAAAAGATTTTTCCCTCCAAAGGCTTACAGTCAATTCAGGGAAACAAGATTACCACATAAGATTATGAAATGGTATATAGTTAAAGGCCCAGATAAATGGTCCAGAATTTGTCTTGAAAAAGTGAGTGGTCCTTGAAATGTAGAGCTACTGGAAATGGTCTCTCAGAGATGGTGAGAATTGAGCTTGACCTTGTAGAATGAGGCAGATTTGGGTACAAGGTAGAAAGTTGGAAGAATTTCCTGGAAGATAGACTAGCATGAACAAATTCTGAAGTCATAATGTGGATGACATATTGGAACACAAGGAAAAGATAGGCTAACGGGCCGCCTTGAATGATGGTACCATGAACAACAAAAGAGAAGATTATTAGGTAGTATGGTATTCAGGCATGAGGAACCCTCAACACCATGCTGACCCATTTGGACTTTACCCTTTAGTCAGTAGCTAGTGAGGGTCATTGGTGTATGGATGAGAGTTGATGGAAAAAAGAGGACCTTGGACCAAGCCTAGGAAACTTTTTATATAGAAATAGAATAGGAGGAGCTGAAGAGCATCTGGGAGAAAGAGGAGGTGAAGAAGTAGTAGTGAAACCAGAAAAGAGGAGTGTCAGGGATGCCTAGACAGCTATTCAAGAAAGTATCATGAGAATTTTTGCTAACAAAATCAAATCTTCTCCTTTCTCCCCCATATCTACTCACCACAACCTCCAATCTTCATCTCTTTCTTCACATTAATCACTTTGTTGCAAGCAATGACAAAATAAATGACGTACATGATCCCTGTCCACCTGTAGACCTGAGAGGTAGCATGGCAGAGTAGGAAACAGATAGCCTTTGAGGCAGGAAAAAGAATTGAGTTTGTATCCGAGCTGCCATTCATACCTTACTCCTAGGATTATTATGAGGATTAGAAATATTAAACTCTCTAAGCACAGAGCCTAAAATACAGGGCATACAATAGACCAACAGCTGCTTTACTTATGTCAAGAAGAAGGAGCCCTGAGTTTTCCTCAGTCCCATCCCATGCCATATATTACCATGAATATCTAAGCCAGGATGAGTCTGCCATTCACAAGAGCTTTGCCCTTTTTATTCATTGTCTTTGCATCCTCCCTGTCTCTCTAGATTGGGCAGGATGGAACTAGGTTGCCCACACTGGGTTCAGTCCCAGGACAAACCAGGGCCAGGCCTCTTTGTTTCTGAAGCACATGTTGAAGAAAGGTGGGGTCTTCTCTGCACAGGAGGTAGATTTTTACATTTCACAAAGGACCAAGGAAAACTGCGATAGGAAGAACCATTTATGATCCCCGAGCTTTGTGCCAAACAGCCTCAAGAAGGGTGGAAATAGCCTAGCTAAGTAAAAAAGAGATGAATCAAATGCCATAGTTATATGTCAGCCACTTTAATTATTTCTTTCCATGCTGTCATCCTTTGCTTTTCCTGTAATACTCTCCTAAACTGTTCCATGGGCTGATTGAGTACATGCATGTGAAGCTTTGTGTAGAATAAATAATTATACAAGACGATTTTGAAGGAATAAATGCATTTGGCCTAACAAAACTAATTCACATCTTAAAAAGCCAGCTTCTCCAAAAGCCAGTTATGTCAGCTAACTATTTCTTCAGCAACCTAGCAATTTAATTCTTTACCCTTGTCTCCTTGGCCAAGTTACACATGAATGGTTTTCAGAAAAGAAAAAAAAATGCTTTCCAGTATCTGTTTTAAATTTGTTTTTATCTACTTTATGTCTCTAACTTTGTCCTTGTATTTGTTTTACAGCAAAAACAAAATAGAGAAAAGATATCAACTATGTCCCCAAAGGTTTATATATCTGTAAGTTCCCTTTTGCTGTTGATAATAAAAGCAATTCTGTTTCATAGCATAGGTTTTGTCCATAAACCATAAACATCCACTTCTCTCACTTCCTTCAGGTCTCTTCTGAGGGCTGATGAAGGAAGGGATAGCCAGCGGCATGTGAGTGTCTCTCAAGGTCGTGCCTAATAGCAGCCATTTCTGTTGCAAGGAATCTAATTGCCTGATTGCTTGATCTTCTTCAAAAGAGGAAACTGAAACCATGCTGGAATCAGAGAGAGCCAGGATAAGGGGTTGTGTTTCTGAGTCCCTGGCTCTGACTTCATCCAATCGCTGGCAACTGACAAACCCTCAAAGAAATCACACTTTCTATGTAACATATCTGCCTAAACATGAGGCAACCCCAAGTGTAAGTAAGCACCCACTTTCCCAACTAAGACTGTTAGAGAGAGAAAGAAGGAAGTGTGGCCAAACTGAATCTATAACTGTTAGGAATTGTATAAAATAATAATATTTACTTTCTATTTACCAATTCATTACACACCTATTTCAAATTGTATAATATCTAAAATAATATATTGATTTAATATATTTTATTTCTCTACACTCACATTTTATAAACCATTTTTTATTTAAATTCCTTGCATGCATCTTTGCCCCATGTATGTTCTGCACTTTTCAAATCATTTAACACAGATTTCCAAAGCATGCTATCTCCAATGTCACCTAAATTGTTTTAAGACATAGCACTTTTCAAGTGAGGTTGTACTGCAAAATTTTTCTCAAGCTACAAGTGCTCATTTGCATGGTATTAGAGCAGTTGATAATTTTCATTCATCCTAAAAATGTATATTCATGATCTCTGCAGAGAAATCATTCACTATATTGCTTTTTAAAATTATCATTTAACAGCATCTTTAAAGGTGATCTGAAACTTGCAATCAAGAATAATTACTAAATCTGGGACTTAGGGCCTTGATAAAGAAACTGAATTCTATTAGAGTTAAATCTTATTTTGAGTAAAATGGGAAGCCGCTGTTGGGTTGTAAGCAGGAAATGAAACGATCTGATCTCCCCTCCCGCTAGCTTCTCTGTGAACTGTCCCTGGAAATGCAAGGGCAACAGCTGAATCAGAGAGGAGGTCACAGCAGTCACCCAGGGGGGACATGGTGGAGGTGGTAGAAGGAGGAGCTTCTGGATATGTCTGAGAGAGAGCCCACACAATTTACTGATGAAATTGGTATAGGATATTAAAGGAAAAGTAAAAGAGTAAAGGATCATGTTGGAATAAGCCGCATTTCTGAATGGTGACTGAGACTGACAAAGACTGCCACTCTTATCCTCTGCCAGGAGTAGAATGGGTTATCCCCGTGAGAACAGCCTTTGCTGTCATTTAACCAATGACATCATGAAAATACCAGGCAATTTCAGCTTGTCCTGTGTCCCTCTTTAGTTGCCCTAGTAGTAGCTCCACAAAAGATAGTCTGCTGGAATAAATTTATGTGTTTCTTCCAAGCTAGAGACTTAAATTGTCCTTTCTTCCAGGTTGATGAGTCCCATTATGAGATGTTTGCCCATCAGGAAGCTGTTGCCCCAGAGTATGGCCTCGTTTAGCATCAAAATTGTCCGATAAATGGACAGAAAAAATATTTTATCCTAATTGCATTCTCCAATGAAGATGCATCATATTTAGAAGTCATGTGGTCTTTATCGAGCAAAGAAAATGGGACCCAAACACAAGATTTCCTAAAGGGTCACTTTGCTTTCATAGTCCTCCTCTGCTCTACATATCCATTCCACACACAGAACATGAACTAGGCTCTTGGAAACAAAGTGCACAACTTACCTCATTCCCCATATCTTATAAATACATACAAGGAGAAAAAAAATACATTCAAGAAATTTGGATTGATAAAACATCACCACCATGTGGTTATCCTTTCACAAAAGAAAAGAAAAGGGGCTAGTAGAAAGATCTGGCAAGATGCAGAATAAGTCATAGGAAATAGTACTAGTAACTTCAGGAGAAAGAAAGGACATGCAAATATTAGAAAGAAAGCAATTAGTAAACATCTTGATAGCCTTCTATGTCTCTTCTCCAATCCTGGTTCTAAAACCACCAGCAAAATGCACCACTCCTCCAACCTGTTCCCAAATAAAGAGGCATTTCTTCCAAAAGAGGTGGTGAGAAATTCAATCCAGTTCTGAGGGTCATGAATCAGACATGACACAAGGATGGTTCAAAAAACAATATTAAGAAACATTCCCCATGGGAAATATTGAGTGGAACAACCAAATCCTCAAATTTTGCTTACAAATGTAACAATCTCTACACGGGTACTTTAAGCATAGACTCAGCACTACGTATGGCAACAGCCATTAAACTCAAACAGCCGGGTTAGTAACCTAAACAATTGTCTGTTAAAAGCGTACTTATGACAATGGTGGTGAAAGCATATGGAAAACTACAGCAGGAGCCCTCAAGTCAGAAAGACAAGAGTCTAAAAATAAAACCACACCTATCAAAATGAAGAATGAGACACAGATAAGAAAATAACAAGAAACAGATGACCCTGATATTTTCCATTGTAGTGTTTAAGTTTTAAGTTCTTGTTCTGAAAAAATTTCTACATGAAGATTCTGAACACTTCTCTGTGCATTCTACCTGTGCAAGAGAGAATAGTAATACTTTGTCAAACTTGGAGAGAAGCATTTGGCTGGTGTGTTGTGGAAGACTCAGCAATCTAAGTACATCCCGAGCTCATGGAGGAAGGGTTCCCCCAAGGCATGGGAAGACACTGTGGGGGAAAGCCAGAGGGGGCCCTTCTGTCAAGACTTGCTTAGAGATAAGCTTTGGAAATTATACTGCTTAAATAGTGGGACACTTGCCACAAGAATCCTGAATAGTTTTATGGTTTTCTTTCTCTTCTCAGAATTAACCATTAAAAACTGATGCACAAAGATATTAATTCCTTACCAGCCCCAGAGAGAAGTCACCATAAGACTGAAAATATAGCTCCCATTTAGCCCATCACAAAGTCTAAAAGAATGTCCTCTCCTGATTGGCAGAGGAGGGTAAAATTTATTTTATGTGCCTATCTCAGTCTGTTGAGGTGGCTGTAACAAGAATACCATAGGCTGGGTGGCTTTTCAACGGCAGAAATTTATTTCCCACAGCTCTGAAGGCTGAGAAGACCAAGATTAAGGTGCCAGCAGAGGGCCCACTTTATGGCTCACAGGTGGCGGTCATGTTGCTGTGTCCTCACATGGTAGAAGAGGCAAGGGAGCTTTCTGGGCTCTTTTTTAAAAGGTCATTAATCACCCCTGAAAGGCCCACTTCCAAGTATCATCACATGGGGGATTAGGTGGACACAAATATTCTATATATATATAGTAGTCCCCTTGGGGGAGGGGTAATATTTTGTCATCATTTCTAAGTATGAAAACTGCTTTTAAAATTGTTTCTTTTACGTGTTTATTTAAATTTGCAGGGAAACTGATTTGGATTTTTGGTTTTTGTGTGGATCAATTCTCAGCATTCTAGGGGAAAAAAGTGTTCTAAAGGTTTTTCGTCCCTGAGTAAAGATGTTCTTATCAACTGGACTTGAAAAGAACTTTCTTGTTTCATATCTGGGCTAATCTTAGGTAGTGTAAGAAAAAATAAAGACAATGGGCTTCAGAATTAGATAAGGGCTTGAGGTCCTGCTCTGGTGTGCGCTATCTCCATGACTTTCGCAAATCACTTCACTTCAGTGACTAAGTAAGGATTACTATTAACCTACCTGAAATTGTTATAGAGGTTAAATGAAGTGAGGATTTAAGAACTCCAAGCACAGAGTCAGGTTCAGAGAAGGTGCTAAACATATGTCCACCTCCATCCCCTGCTCACCACTGGTTTTCCTGCAGGTAACACTCTTCTAGGTTCAGATCAAGACACTCAAATGTCTCTTACTTTTCTCCATAAGGAGAAAATCTAGGTTAGAAAAGGTGGAACACATTCTTTTGGTGTGACTTCCAACTCTCTTTAGTGTTATGTGTCAAAATTAATTTATTCAGTGATTTGGCTGATTTTTTCCTACACCTCAATCAGCAGATAGCTGCCAAACAGCACTTAATCCCTGCCAACTCAGAAATCTCAGCTCTTATTTCTAGTCATACCAGCCTTTCCCTCCCTAAACCTTCTAGAAAAAGTAAAGCTCTTAAGAACACACCCAAAGTATACCTTGATCAAAGGAAAGCAAAGCATAGGTCTTGGGAGCCTGTCAGCTTTACCCTGACCCAGGGTGGGTTTGGGCTTTCTTCTCCAAATGTTTGTTTTGGGTAACTTTTCAGAATTGTGAGTTATTTTTCTTCCTCCCATTCTTAATACAGTGGGGAGAAAAAAAGCACATGCCATAAAAAGCCCCAGTACAACACCTGAGCAGCATAATCAGCTTGGAAAGTGAGGTGTCATTGAACGAAGCCAGCCAAGAAAATGAAGTCAGCCATATTAACATATGAGCTGGAGTCAGAAAACACTCTTGGTGAGGAAAAAAAGGAGTAGGGGAGACTTTGCCGAACTGAGATTAACTTTTAAAATCACATTTTATAAAGACACTGTGGCTAGCTCAGTAATATTGAGAATTATGATAAAGTTTTTGCTGGGGAGTAAAGGATGTACTTCCTGTGGGACTCCAGCAATTGATGGTGAAACAAAGTGAAGTTTAAACAGTTAGCATTTCCAAGTATTTCTTGCATTATCTAACTGTGCCCACAAGTTGGCCCTTCCCATGAGATGTTTGCATCCCCATCTGTATATCACATTCTTTGTGGTATGTGGGATGCTACCCCTAGTGCAAATCAAGGAGACCACCCTGCAAGATTCAGAGCACCCATTTTTGGTAGCATTAGTCACCCTTCAGCTTTTATCAGGCTGTGTTTTGAAGTAACTGTATCCAGAGGAAGCCAAGGCAGTTCAAGAAATTTTAAGGACTACTTTTCCTTCCTGGGAAAGTTTAATTTGTTGATTAGTGGGCTTGGAACAATGCCACCCACAACAGATGCTTTAGCAAAGAGGAACAGTAAAACAAATGATTGCTCGAATGTGGAGCGTCTGCAGAGAATCTGGGTAAGAATTACTGGTGTTTAATGACCTAATCCTAGCAAAGTCGGCCAATAGTAGAGTTTAGAACGAATTAAATCTTAATTCCTTGGTGCAAATGAAGCATAATTAAGATGCAGTGTGGTGAGTTCTTGCACATGTTAATTGTGCCTGAGTTGGCATTAGTATCTCTGATAAATGTTCACAGGAGATTTTTTTGTAATTATCTTTTTAAACAGTATAGGTAATTGGTGTTTAGTAAGCTAATTTCATATCTTTCTTTATGGTGTCTGTCTATAGAGGACAGTAAGACCCTTAAAATGGTGCCAAATGAAACCTGTAGCTACAATGAATTTCTTGGGGCCACAGCAGGTCAGATAGGTAACAGGGCTTCAGAAAAATACAACCCTATTTAGAGCAGGCATTTGCATTGCTGCCCACCCTCAAGACCATGTAACACATAACCCCAGAATGGAGACAAGCCTGGGTACCTCCTAGGCTTCTTACAGAAGAAGTAAACCATTCCCTAAGTTAGCCAACATCTTGTAAAATCAGTGAGTCATCCTTATCAAAGGAACCGAAAGAGCAGGTGGAGCTATATTTATCACCTGAGCCAGGATGTCAGTATGTGTGTATTATGAGGTCAGGGGGCCACCAACTGCCAAGTGTGTCATTGTTAAGGATTAGTATAAATCAGCATAGAAGGATGTGACTGGGCCCATGAGTATCCACCTCTACCCCTCTCTCCCTTTCTCTCATACACACACATACACACACAGAGGTTAGGATGGACCCATTGCTAAAACAGCCTGGTGAAGAAGAAAGAGTACTGAATTTGTAATCACTAATCTTGTTCTGATTCTCCTACTAATTTGGCTGTATGGCCCAGGCAAGAAAATTTTGTTGTTTCGTTTTCCTCACCTGTAGAATGAGTGTTGTATCCAGATCATTCCTGTGGTCCTTTCTAACTTGACCTGAGTTTATAAGTCTATTTCTTGTCCCAACTCATTTTTTGCCTATACTCTTTAACTTAAAAACTTACAACTTCTTGGAGTTCCCTTCACCAGGATGGATCTTACAATGATATTCACAGTGAATAAGGGAGAAAGCTTAAAGAAATACATACAAAATGTACGGTGCTGTGATTCTTCAAGGGGCCACAATACTTTCTCAAGGAAACCTGCTGGTCAGAGGTGTAAATTGTAGAGAAGGCACAAGTATGATTCAGCTCAGTGTTCTATTCCTGTCACAGCTCCCTGGAATAAATACTTCATTTCTTCCCCTCCATGGCAATGGGCCACATCCTTCCCAGGCTTGCCTCACCCTTTTGGCACAATTCCTCTCCTGTAAAAGCAGGATCCTCCCTACTCCCAAGAACCTGGAAGGCTAAGGCATTGGCACTTCCACCCTCTGAAAAACTGCCCTGCATCCACAACTCACATCCCATTCTCCAAATCTACCTCTTTCTTCCCAGCTGCTACCACCACGAGGCCAAAGTAGGACACTAGAAAGTCTCTCTGTTCTTTAGCTTTCTTCTGAGGATGTTTAATGGTGGTGGATTGCACCATATCCAGCTAGCTACAGCCGAGAGGGAAGCAGCCTTTTTCCCCCCAGTCACTGAGTACTCGGCTATTTATCCACCTGTGACCCTACTACCACCTCTCCTGATTCTACCCATTTGTGTACAGAGTCGTTCTCTTTCAGCTAAAAGTCCAGCAAGTTTCTTCACTTTTTTTGTGGAAGTGGGGGACCAAATTACATTATTTGAAGAAATGGTACAAAAGAAAGAATTTAAGTAGTTGTTTTGGTACAATTTATAGAAAAGATAAAGTTAATCCCAACATGCACACTCAGCCTGGTGACCAGGGAAATCACCCCCATGACTATGAGAAGCCAGCCTACAACTTAGCTCTGGTTGCCACTGTCTCCCAGGTATATTGGTCAAAGAGATACTCTGCCATGCCAGATTTGGGGGCCACCATGTTGCACAAATTGGTTATGAGGTCTCCCAATTCTTTGATGAATTTCACCTGCTCATTCAGGTAATGAGTCTTGATGAAGTCAACAAAAGTTCAGTTTCCAGACTCATTCCATCTACAGAATTCATACTCTTATGCACTGGGCATTTTAAAGCCATTGGGAATCTCCATAATTTGGGAGATCTGTCAAAGCTGTGTGTCATAGAGCAACTATCGGCCTAGAACCAGAGGGAAAGGCAGGTGACAATGCACAGTAACTAATTCACAGGCCTATCCTTGCCTCTGCTAATGGTCTCCTTTATTCAACTTGCGGGGAGGCCTCAGAGCTTCCAAAAGGCTCAAGTGTACCTGTGACACATTATCTGGAGAGGACAAGAAGATGTCAAATTGAATAAAGACGTGGATTTTTACAGTAAGTAAAAGTGAAGTATTGTAACAAGATCAGTCAGCTTCTCGTGTGGGACGGAACCATGAGCCCATTAGGCATTCTGTGTTTGGACCCTGATCCCATCCCAGCACTGGTAACCAAAGCTGTCACCCGACTCCATGACATTGCCCTCCCTCTGAGACTCATCTGGCCCCTTCTGGTGATACAAACTTGATTCAGAGTCCAGGCTCCAGCACATAGCCTTCCCACTTAGGCTGAATCTTGTGCAAATCCACAAACCAGAAATGACTTGGCAATTGCCCCCTCCACTCAGTTTCCTCCTTGGAAGAACAGGAGAGGGCCCTATCTGCTGCAACCAAGCCTTTTTAATGGAAGTATGGCTAAAAGATGTATTTAGAGGAAACACAGTATTGGAACTTCATAAGACTAACATTCTTTTTGTTCTTCTCTTCATAAAATGAGACTTCAAAGCCACATTATGTCATATTGTGGATGAAAAGGGGCTGGGTTCAAAAAAAGGAATTTCATTATTAACATCACCATGGTTAACCCAAGTGCCAAGATTAACAAACTAACCTAGCCCTCTGGCAATTCACTGTCATTTAATATATATTTAGAGCGCACCCTGTGTGCAGAAATGAAGAGAACACACACGTGGTCCCCTCCCAACCAGACTTTACAGCCCAAAAAGGCAAGGCTCACATCTGGCATATCCTTTCCATAAAAATACTAAAATGCCACATAAGCATGGTCCAATCATATTAAAATGGTTCTGTAAACCTTAATGTTTGATAGGTGTAACCTCTCTCACTGAAACATCTTATGGAGATTTGGACAGAAATAACAGTATTCTTCTTTTCCTTTCTCAGACTTTCTTGTTCTGCTACTCCCCAAAAGCCTGTTATATGACAGGCATTCTGTGAGGCTCAGGATCACAGAGCTGAGTAATGTATAGAACACACTCTCAAAATACTCAGACTGGAAGGGAGAGAGGGAGATAAGAGCAGAGGTGGGACCAGATAAAGACATACTGGGGGTGTTCATGACCCAGATCATGAAGGAAGCAGCTCAAGAGTTTGGATATAGTAAATGAAGAGGGCATTGTACATGGAGAGTAGGAGGAGGGCAGAGAGAAGATTTGGGTAGTAAACTTTGTAAACCAGGGAGGAAAATGATCAAGTTTGTCCTTCAGGGAGATAAGCTTGATGGCTGGGTGGGGAATGGATCAGAAGGGAGACCAGGGATTAAAGCTGCTGAAACGGCCCAGGAAGAGAAGAGGAAGGTTGAATTCTAAGACGGAAGATATCTAAGTCTTTCCAAGTGCTGCCCAGGCAGATCTCCCACCTACATATGTTTTCTTTCCTCAAAATTGTCAGATTACCCACACTAACTCACAGCCAAAACCCTGGGACTGAGACAGGGAAGAGCTGGGGAGTGTATCTAAGGCCATGCATGCAGAGAGAAGTCGACCTGACCCCTATCGATACCTACAGTCCTCCTCTCATTGCCCTTGGCAGCCACCAGTCCTCCACACGGCCCCACGGGCATCTCCTGACATGTCCAGGAACCCTGAGTCTCCATCTGTCAGGTTCATGCAGGTTATTCTGTGCCTGCCTTACCTGACAGCCATGGCCTTTAGGGGTTGTAGGCTCTCGTTCCACTCTCTCCTACCCCCTAGTCAGAGGGCCCCTGAAAGTTTTGGGTGCTCTCTCATAGCACTTTGAGGGATGATGCTGGCTGGGCCTGCTGGAGCCTCCACAAACTTCCACTAGGTCTACTGGCCTCACACAGCACACACAGGACATGGAGTTTCTTCCCAAGGCTTAACTCTGGGAATCAATTCACAGGATCACTTTGCTCTGGGACCACCAAATCCACTGGGGATATTGTTATTTCCTCCCCAGCTCTGGCCCAGGAAATACAAAGACAGGCTCGGGTTCACAGAACCTCCATCCCCTTCAACCACTATCACATGCACAGTCTATTCAAACTCTTGTTTCCTTTCTCTCATCAGCAACTCCCTCCTCCAGCCTAGGGCACCTCTTATCTAGTGGCGGTGGGATATGGGGTGGCACTAGTTGTAGGTGATAGTCTCAAGCTCCTAAAATACCCAAACTCAAGGCTTTTGAAATCAAGTGCCCAGACTCTGCTGTCTTTGCTCTCTGGCTCCCTCCTGACACTCTTCCCCAGCCCGAGAGACAATGCCAGGCTCTGGTCTCAGGCCAACTGGCAAGAGCAACTGGTAGAAAGAGGTGGGGAACTTCAGTTAATGCTTCACGTCCTCTCACTGCATTCATTTTATGTGACGTACACCTTAGGTGTGATCTGCAATATTCCAGTTTTCGTTAAGACCTAACTGGCCCAGGGTCTGATTGCAGCTGGCACTGAGTCATGTTCCAGCTGTGGGTCTGCGGTCAAGCTCATCTGAGCACACTAAGCCTAGCTCAGGAGGCCATGGGCACAGGCCACAAACCACTGGCCTGAGGCAAGCTGCTTGGCTTCCACTGGGAGTCGAAGAAACCCAAGCCTTACTGCACAGCAGGGGAGCAGGAAGGGAGGGTGAGAGCGAGGGGAAGCCAGTCTCCCATGCCCTGTCCACATCAGGGCAGAAACCCGGCCAGGATCAACAGCCTGGCTACTGGCAAAGCCTCTGCCAGGTTCCCTCAACACTGTGGTCACCAAAGGCCTATGATTTTCCTGAGATGTGGATTTTGAAAATGACCTCCTGAGGTCTGGCAAACAACTGAGTTTTTAAAGAAAAATGGACAGGGAGGTGACGGCTCGCTCATAGGGGGTTATGAAAGCAGAGCAGGCTATTACTGCATGGGAATGGTGCTGTAACAGCATCAGTGAAGGGTCAGTGTTTGCCTCTATAAGACAACACTGCAGCCCAAGATGTGAAATCATATCATAGAAATATACCCCCTCAAAAGGCCTGGAGACCACTAAATCCATACCCTTCATTTCAGAGCAACCAGCCAAAGCAGAGCACTGATAAACATCTGGCTGCCGTGACAATTCCTTCCCCTTCTGTTCATTTATTTCCTTTGTGTGTTTTGCCTTTTACTGAGCTTTAAAAGACATCATAAGAAAACCTTGCCTTATTTTAGAAAATCAATACACCACTGACCTTCACAATTTACTGGCTTCACATCTGGACTATCCTCAGTTGACTTATGCAGTCAACCTTGGAAAAGGAGCTGGGGCCATGAATTAGGTTAGGTGTGAGTCTGAGGCCTACCTTAGCCACAGATCAGCTGTGGCTGGTCACTCTGATAAGGTGGATTTGAATTGCTCAGTACCTCAGCTAATAGTCATCACCTGAATCAGGGTGTGGCAAGGGCCTGGAAAGATTCTGCGTCCCAACAGTGGACAGGTCAATCAGAGTCTCTCTTAAAAAGGTTTGCATATGGGTCAAACTAAAGAGTAGAAGTAGAAAGTGATGGAAGAGAGAGGGTGAGTCCTAAGAATGCAGCTGTGTGTGCAGTGGGCGCCTGATTATGAGTAGAATGAGACCAGAAGTGCCTTGGATCCTGCTGAGCAGCCGAACCTTGGGGAGTGACAACAGTGCAGCTCCCCATGAGTCCTCACAGTAGGGGCTGCCCAGGCCACTCCAGACTTTCTTCCCTCCATATGTGATGGAGGGACCGTGAGGGTCTCTGTTCCTCCCAACTTGAAACAGCAGCATGAGTGTAATCCACGTTTCCAATAACCAAAATGCTAACTCTTGTTACACTGGAGTTTTATTTTGTTTTAATGACAATCTTTCTAAAAGATGCACTTATTTTTCTAATTTCTAAAATGCTGGGCCCACAGTTTAGGGGTGGATACCATTTCTCAAACCACTTGGCTCATCTCTGTTATCCTCTGCCTGAGCCATGCAGTGTCATTACCTTACCCTCCTCCTGCTTCTGCTGAGAGACATTCCCTTGACTCTTCTTTCTGCCTTGTTTTCCTGTTCTTGATCTTCTCCTCTCGTGACCTCCTTTTCTACAGAGAAAACTGACCTTTACATATACTTTTGACCAATTATGGAGCATCTTATACTCCATGCACTTAGATCCATGCAAGAGGGCGCCAGCCAGGCCCTGTGATTTGTGTGCCCTTCCTTGGCTGTGCTCTGCTGTATTCCACTCCATGGGGTGGAAAGTCTGCAGGGTTAAGAAAGTATGATGACCCCTTAAGCCACCTGCAACTCAAACATGGTCCTCAGAATTTCCCACCCCATTGGCTCCAGCCAGCTTCTAGAACCTGTACCAGCTTCTTCTCTGGGTCCTTAATCTAAAGTTCATAGAGATCCATGGCGTGGAGGGCAAAGGGCCGCTGTTTGTGAGAAGAATGGACAGAATATGGAAGTGTGGACTGAGGTGTCCACATACACGCACGTAAGGTCTCCTAAGCAGCAGTATTTCCTCTAAACCCCCATGACTAACTGTAAAACCTCAGGAAAAATCCTTCAACTTTTTGAAAGCCTCATCTGTAAAATGGGAGTAATGATAACTACCTTATAGATTTTTGTGAGAATTACATAATAGCAGGCATGTAAAATACTTGACACAGTGCCTGACTCATAGAAAACACTCAACAAATGGTGGGTATATTTGTAATATTATTATTGTCATTGCTTTTTAAAAATTAGTTCCTAAAATTTGCTATTGTAGAAGTATATCAACACGACAATTTATCTACCATTTCTTCCAAACAAATATCCAGAGCACTTTTTTCAAAACTGGTAATTTGATAGATTTTTGTCAGCTCTTGACTGCTTCTTTTGATGAGCATATTAGGAGGTCTGAGCAAATGGCCTGTGGTTAGCATAAACTCCTTCCCTACACCTACTACTCTGGTCACACCTTGGAATATAAAAGTACAACCTCAATACAGCAGAAAGGTATAAAAAGCTCATAAAAAGTTGAAGGAAACTCTTCTAGCTTCTAGAAATGTATACTGTATACATTTCTAACACAACTGAAACAACATTTTAACCACAGATTTTAAATGTGTTTGCCTCAATTCACCAGCTTCTAACAGGCAGCTATTTTCCCCCAAAATAAAGGCAACATCGCCATCTACTGTTTCCATTTCACAACCACTGAAGAGAAATTAATTGCTCTTACTTAATAAGGTAAAGCAGGGAAAAGTTTTCTACCTTTTAAAAGTCATAATGCAGTTTCTATTTCAGCTTCCAGGATAAACTCTGTTTTACAGAAGTTCACTGCTTGGAAATCTCTTGTTGGGACCTGAAGGTGGCTTGATATTGAGTATGGGTCTTGCCTAAATTTAGTTAAACTTCTTCTTCTCCCAAATGTTGTACCATGTGTAACTGTCTTCAAGCCTTCACCCTCGACTTAGTTATACTTAAAACTGACTAATGAGTGGCAAATTGTGTGTGGTTTGGTATCTCTGCCTTGTGAATTGGACAGGCATGGATCACCAGAAGGTTGGTGAAGCATGAGAAATATTGAGAAGCCAATCTTGTGGTTACTGCATGAAAAGTAGTTATTCTTGCTTGACAGAGCTGCAGAAGACCCTGAAAGACTGGAGTCAGCAATCTAGATCAGCCTTGCGGTGCCCCAGCACAAGATCTTTAAGCTGCCCCACCCCACAGACAGTTGACAGCTGTGTCATCTCCTGGATGTAACTTTTTCTTCTACCTTTACCATAATTTATTACTGCATACCAACAAATGGCTAATACAGAGCTTTTTATTAACTGTAAAGTGCTTTTGGAAACAGTCTGTATGAAAGGCACTTTGCAAAATCAAGCCCTAAGTACTGCATGAAGCTGGAGAAGAGGTACCCTTTCTACATTTATGTACATACTTGTCTGGAGTTTTATTTTTCCATCACCTCACTCGGCCCCTGGAAACATCTTTCATCTTGGCACGGCTCTCTTCCACACTTCGGTGTTAGTTCAGTCTCTGGTGAACTCTTCCTGCCCCTGGGTGTGTTCCTCAGACACTAAGACTGTAAGATTCCTATGGAAAAATATGGGAGGTGACAGTTCATTTTCCACTGACAATAAAATAATATAAAGTGTCTTTACCAGGATAAACTGCACACACCTCACAGAGAACAAGGACCCCTGTTCTTGGGCAGGAAGCAAAATGACTTAGAACAAGCGGGGACTTTCCACGTCTTTGGAAGTGTGTTCATCTCCACCACTGGATTAGATGCCAGCCTTTAGATTTCAGCTCTTTTCGGGGTCATTTCCCTCCTGGAATTGGGATCAAAGTGGACAGAGCCCACAGCCTGGCCAAGGTATACCCTGAGGGAGGCAGCTTGGTTTACTTTAGAGCAGACAAGGGGCTTTCCAAAACTAAAGTTATTGGGAAAGTAGGAGGGACAATGTTTGGAAAAAATGATGTTAACACCTGATCCATACTTCTTTCCTCTCCCTCTGTTCATAATCACTCACAGACTTGGGATGTTTAGGAACAGATTAGGTAACCTCAACTTTAAAGTTTCCCAAGACACAAAGCCCCTGACACCTCATCTCAACTCCTCTGTTTCTGGGTCAACTGTAATTGTACATATTAACTGTTTGGGTTTATTTTTTAACCTTTTGACCCCTTTCACCCATTTCTCCCAACCCTCAACCACCTGTCTTGGGCAACAGCCAATAATCTGTTCTCTAAATCTATGAGCTGGGTTTTTTTTGTTTGGCTTGGTTTTGGTTTTGGTTTTTTAGATTCAACATATAACTGAGATTATACAGTATTTGTCTTTTTCTGTCAGACTTACTTCATTTAGCATAACACCCTTTAGGTCCATCTATGTTGTCCCAAATGGTAAGATTTCATTCTTTTTATGGCTGAATAATATTCCATTGTGTATGTATACCACAATTCCTTTATCTGTTTGTCATCAGTGGACACAGATGAGGAACCTCTGTTGGTTATTGTAAATAGTGCTGCAGTGAACATAGGGGTGCATGTATCTTTTTGATTTAGTGTTCGCATTTTCTTCAGATAAAATACTCATAAGTGGAATTGCTGGGTCATATGGTAGTCCCATTTTTAATTTTTTGAGGAGCTTCTTACTATAATCAATAGTGACTGCATCAATTTACATTCCCCCAAAAATACCCAAGGATTCCCCTTCCTCCACATCTGTGCCAACACTTGCTGTTCCTTGTCTTTTTGATAATAGCCATTCTAACAGGTTAGGCAAGAAAAACTTTTAAAAAGAAAACAAGCATCACCCTTCCAGGATTTTCTTCTTTGCACATTTCCTTGCAGTTTTCTCCTCTTTCTACCAGTTTCAGAGAGGTGTGTTAAAATCTACTACGATGGTTTTAGATTTGTCTATTTCTCCTGGAAGGTCTGTCCATTTTACTTTACATATTATGAGACTATGTTAATTAAATAAATGTAAATTGAAAGTGATTACATCTCCACTGTAAATTGAACGTTTTATTCTTTAAGAATAATCTGCTTTATTTTTTAGTAATGATTTATGCCTGGCAGTTTCTTTTGTCTGATATTAATATGGCTAATTATTAATATTACTATCAGTCTTTTCTTCAGACTTTAACAGATATACTCTCTTCTATCTTTTTCCTTTCAACCTTTGCTTATCTTTTGATTTGGATATGTCTCTTGCTAATAATATATGGTTGGGGCTTTTTGTATATCCCAACAAATTCTTTTTTCTCTTAACTGCATAATGCAATTCATTTAGGTTTACTGTAATTTCTATCTATACTTGCCTGAGTATTTTTCATACTATTTTTCACTTTTCTATTTTGGAAGCTATCCAAAATTTTATTTAAATTGTTTATTTAAACACTGTCTTGCTTTTTTTAAAATCCCACTCAAGATATTACTGTCTTTTGTATAGTCAGTGCTTACTATGACTTACCTATATATTAATTAGTTTCTTTTCTCTTCATCTGTTGTTATAGCTTAGCTATTCTTTCTGCATTCACTTTATTTCCACCTCATGACCAACCTTTGAAATTTTATTTTGTGAGGATTGCTGGTAGAGATCTCAATTTTTGTTTGTCTGCAAATTTCTTTATTTCACCCTCATCCTTAAAATCCTGAGAAGTTATTCATCGTTTAACTGGAAACTTGTACTTTTTGATCAACATCTCATTTCCATACCCTCCCTACTTCCAGCCCTTGGTAATCACCATTCTAATCTCTGTTTCTTTGAGTTTGGCTTTTTTAGATTTCACATTTAAATGGTACCATACAGTATTTGTCTTTCCCCATCTGACTTATTTTACTAAGTATAATGCCCTCCAGTTTCATCCATGGTGTTACAATTCTTGCCACTTTTAAAATCTTTTTAACTTTTTTGTACAGTTTCACTACTAAATGCCTAGAGTGTATTTTTTATTTATCCTACTTCTCATTCTTGCTTCTCATATTCTCAGTAATTACCTTTGTTTTATACCATTCTTTCTCTTATTTCAGAACTCCTAACAAATGTATTTTGACTTTCACACTCCTCCTCCATATCTCATATCCTCTTTTGTACTTTCCATCTCTTCATCTCTCTATACAACTTTCTACACTCTATACAACTTTCTCTGACCTACCCTCTACTCTAGTCCACTAATCTCTTCAGCTATGTTGAATCTGCTATTAAATCTGTCCATCCATTTTTTAAAATGTTAACTGTTTTTATAAGACAAGAAGTTCTGTTTAGTTCTTAAAATGCTGCATGTTTTAAAAAGCTTAAAGTGTCCTCGTCCCTGCAGAGATTTTCTAAATTGTCTTTTCTTTTGATCAACACGTAAACAAAATTTTCATATTCTGTGTCTGAAAATTCCAATATGATATTTGAGGGTCTGTTCCTCTGTTGTTTCTGCAAGTTCTTTCTTATAATGAGTATATGAGTCAGGGTTCTCAAGAGAAAAAGATTCAACAGGCTATATAAGAATATTATATATATTATATATATAAGGAAAAAATGTATTATAGCAGTTGGCTCACATGGTTATGAAGTCTATGAAGTCCCACAAACATAATCATGCATCCTGAGGGGACAGTATGGAAAAGAACAGGAAGCTGGCTCTGTGTAGCTAAGGTGCATATCAAATGATTTAAATGAGCTCAGAGTCTTACACCTTCTCATACATAGAAAAGCACTAAATTCATTAACTTGAGATATCTTATTTTTCTTTAATTGACAGTAATCTTTTGATGTTCTGACTACCTGCTTTCTGTGACAAAAACTCCTAGATTTCTTGGCGCCTCCCTTCCCTCTTTGGAGCAGCCCCTCAGAACTACTTGAGAGGATTTCTTCCCTGCCTAAGTCCTCAAAAGTCTACCAAATAAAACATAATTCTCAACTTTTTAAAGGTTTTTTTTAGGTTGTGCTTTTTTTTTCAGTTGACATGTAGTAACTTTTAATGGAGTATAAACCGTAAAAATACCGAATCACACTACTATACACATGAAACTGATATTATAGACCAATCATACTTCAACCTTTTTAAAAAATGGGGATGACAATTCCCACTCAAGTTGACATATTCTAAGATTAAATAATAATGTAAACTGCCTGGCACTTAGTGGGTATTCAATTAATCGTGTTTTTAGCTTCTCCTTTTCCTCATCTGTGTGACAAAAGCAGTCTTGAGGAATTCTGCAGTAATTTCACCCCAAATTGTTTCGCAGGCAGGAGTTTGGTTACTTAAAACTGGATGTCACTGAATTCCTCTCCCAGAGTCCATGATTAGACTGGGAAAAGCTGGAAACTTTCTACTCTGAAGGCCAAAAAATGTGCTAAAAAGAAAATGAGACCATCTCCTCCGTCTGCTCCTGAGGGCAAGACCCTGGCCTTCTTTATCAAAAAAGAACGGAAGCAAACATTTAAATCACGGACTTCACTGTCCGCAGGTGCCACGCGGGAGAGCCCCTGACAGGACAAACCAGCAAACTGCCGCTCCAGGAAGCGCCCCCTCCCCACTCTCCCCGCCACAAAAGGCAGACAAAGCGTGCCCTGCTCTGTGAGGTGGAAGTCTCCACAGGAGCGCGAGGCGCGCGCTGCCCTGTGACACAGGCCCTCCTCAAGCGGGCGAGGCGCGCGCTGCTACCTGAGGCGGGATCTCGTGCGGGCGAGGGCGCGCGCAGCTCTGTGAAGCGAGGTCTCCGTAGGAGGCCGAAGCGCGGTCTCCACATAAGGGCGAGGTGTGCGCTGCCCTGTGGGAAGGGCCCTCCACGTGCGGGTAAAGCGCGCGCGGCTGCCTCAGGCAAGAGCCTGCACTGGAAGGTGAAGAGCGCGTTGCCCTATGGGACTGGCCCTTCACGTGAGGGCGAGGCGCTCGCTGCCCTGGGGGGCGGGGTCTTCACGTGAGGGGGAGGTGCACGCAGCCCTGAGGGGCGGGGCCTCAACATACGAGCGAGGCGCGCGCAGCCCTGAGGGGGCGGGGTCTCCACGTGAGGGCGAAGTGCGCGCTGCTCCGTGAGGCGTGGTCTGCACAGGAGGGTGAGGCGCGCCGGGCTCTTCAAGATGCCTCAGAGAGCTTTGGGCGAGGTCTGTGCCAGCCAGGCCTCGCTCCTCTGGTTGGCGTTTAATGAAACTGAAGTCAAAATAAGGAAGAAAGATCTGTTTCCAAAAGTAGAAAATATGTTCAAGTCACGTTCTTTTCTTTAGAACACTTCTCCAAAGAAAGAAATGAAATGGCGAAACTTCAGAAATGTGAATAGAAAGCAGGAGGGGATGCAATAAGTTAGAATTACAGTTGTACTAACTGGAAGAGGGGGGACGAGAAAAGAAGGCGAGGAGGGAAAGAGGAAGGAGGGAAAGGGGAAGGAGGGAGGTGGGGAGGGAAGGGGCGGGGGGAGAACGGGAGGAAGCGTCAAGGTTTCGTCAGCCGGGCTGCACCTGAGCTGGGCGTGACCCGGGTTAGGCAGGATTCCGCGCTCCATTTGGGACCCTGAGGAGACGTCAACCCTCAGCGTCTTTTGTTTCGGAAAAGGACCTCTCAGAAGACGGGAGGTTTAACGGCAAGTGAGGGTTTGCTTCCCATTCGAGTACTTTTCGGCACAAAGTTCTCTCAAAACAGCAGGCACCTGTAGGGCAGAATTGTTAAATAATCCTCAGAGAACAAAAGCCACCGAGAAGCATTTACAGGGCAGTTAAGATAACAGTCTTAACTGGTGCGTGGACTTGGCTGAGCGGGTGACTAATTTCTTAAGCAAATACTTCGACACCTAACAAAGCACTGGCTCCCTTTCCTCCTTGTCTTGAGCATTTCACCCCCAGCCCCACCGCCCTCCACCAGGGGGGGCCGGAGCCACAGGGCTGCCCTCGCCGCGCTGCTCCCGGCCCCGCCGCCCGCAGCTTCCTTCTCGCGCAGGGTTTGGGGGCTCACATCGCGTGGGAGCCGCCTTTTAAAGATGCCTTCAAGTAATGGAGGGCGCCCCTCGCCCAGCTCTCCAGCCCTAGATGTCCTCCCCAGTTCTTCGTCTTCTCTCCCAATGCGATTCTATTCATTTACTCCATAAATACTCACCGAGGACCTGCTAGGTGCCAGGCACTGTGCTAAGTATTAGGGATACAACCACCAACAACTTATTCAATGATATCCTAATGATTAGTGCAAAGGAAACAAAAATCGTGCATTGAAATGGTATTTATTGTAGATTAGGCCTCAAGAATTCAAGCACACATGTCTTACAACATGCAAGCATTAGTGTGGTTGTTACGACCAGAACACTGAACCGAATCATCCATTTCTGAAAGCTCCAATTCTAATAAGGCTCCGTGCTTGTAACTCCATTCATCCATTCCCGTCATCATCAGCCTTCCCCGTTCTATAATTTTTTCATTAATTTATTAATTCAAAAATCCTGTATTGAAATCTTGCTGCTCACAACTAAGATAAGCCACTGGAGATATGAAAGTGATTATGTCAGTTAATCTAATTGGGAAATCAAGTATAAAACAATAGAATGGACCAAGGAAAAAGGTGGGAGGGCTGCAGAAGGAGTTTGGCAACAGAACAGAGAATTTTCATAGAGAAGGTGACTTTTGAGTTGTTTCATAAAGAAAGGGCAGGGTTTTGCCAGTTGGGAAAAGTAATGAGTAATATTTACATAATATTTTGTCATTCATAAAGCAGATAGAAGAGCGTGGGTTTGGGAAGCACTTGGTCCTCAGGCACTTGACAAGACAAGGCATTGATAGCAGATACTTTTTCACAATGATAAGACAAATTTGTTTAATTTTTAAGTATTTCAACACTCCTACTTAGTCCGAAAATGTACTGATACTCTAATATCATAAAAGAAGTCAGAGTGGAGTGGGAAAGAGAAAGGTTGTAAAAAAGCCTTTGAATACCCACCATATACCCCTGTTAGTACTTCACCTATCAGTCAGGGTTAAATGGGAAACAAAATAAACCACATAGTCCATAGGGTTCATAAGATTTAAAAAATTAATTCACTTCATTCAGTGTATTCACACACTCAACAACATTAAGTGCTAAACAACGTTGTAAGCCCTGCCTAAGGTCATGCCCCCAGGGTGCTCCCAGGCTTGTGTAAAACACAGAACAAAGGAATAACTCCAATGCAGATAGTGAGGCTATGGCAGGGGAAAGTGGGTGAGCACAGAGGGGTACAGTAGAGAGAACGGACCCCTAATGCAGCCTGGTGGCCTCAGAGAAAACTTCCCAGAGCAGGTTCTCAGCTTTCTTTTGAGGAAAAAGATCAGGGACAGACCAGCCAGTGAAAATGGGATATTCAACTTCTTGGAAGCAAAAAAAGAGCCCTGTGCAGATGTTTAGTCTGGCTGGAGTAGATAGTTGAAGGCATGGGGCAGTGGGAGCTGAAAACGAACCTAGAGGGAAGCATGAAAGAACACGCTGAAGCACCTGGAGCATATCCAGAAAAAATAGGGAGCCAAGTGGTGATGTGAAGCAGAAGAGCAATACCATCAAATCTTGTTTTAAAACCTTCAACCTGGCTTTAGTGTGGAGACAGGTCAGAATGATGTAGTATGGGAGCAGAGACAAAGGAGAAACCTGTTTTAATAATGTGAACTATATGATCATTTTGGCCTGTCTACAAAGTCCAGATCTGAGTTAGAGAACTAAAGAGAATAGAGATTTGGACTCAGGTTAAGGGGCCTTTGCTTGGGTTTACTGAAGAACTAGCAAAGAAACAGTGCAAAAGAGGGACAATGTAAGGATACAAGTTGGTGGATGTACTCTGAGGTGGCCCCCTAGTTCCTCAGAAATGCACTCAACACCTTACAGAGATGTGGAGAGAGAAATTCGCCTTAGGATAAGGGAGCCCAGATACTTGGTCCACATTACTACCCAATCCACCTCTGCCAGGCATAAGAATTCTTCCTTTGCCCTGACTTTATAATCCCAGTCTCACAGTGTAGGAAATAGGAACTGACATCATAGCTAATCTATTGGTTGGAGAGAGGTAGAGATTTGAACTTCTCAGGAGAATAACGTCAATAGGACTGGGTGATGGACTGTCTTGGGGGCTGAGCAAGATGATGGAGCCACTCACTTTGTCCTAATTGCTTAAATATTGTCTTCTTAATTCTATGTCCAGAGAGATGTGGGAGAAAGAGCTCACATGAACTGAACACTTCCCACATGCCACTTATTTACATATATTAACTTATTTAAATTTCACAACCCCTCTCTGAAGTGGATAATCTTATCCTCAGCAGAACTGAGGAGCAAGGCTTACAAGGGACTGTGATCCCAGTGAACAACACAGAGTCAGCACAGGAACCCAGGTCATTCTCTTTTGAAAGCCACAGCTACACTTCCATTTCCTCTCAAAGGAGGGCCTTGTCTGTATTTTTATACTCTGCTTCTTAACATCTCTGGAAAAATGTGGTGTCCTGTAGTGAGCAGAAAATATTCCATTCAGTGTACTATACTGGTGACTTTCTTCATCTTTTTTTTGAAGTTCAAGAGATAGCTCTTGTTTATCAGCTATTCTAGTGCAAGTTCATCCAATAGAACATGTCAGCTCTGTGTGGCACCCTGAGCTCATGTGCAGCTTTCTGCCAAGGAGCTAATTTTGTGCCATGATTTTAGAAACAGAGGAGTATCTTTGATGTTTTGGAAAAGTTAAGCCTGTTGGAGATAGGGGCATGACTTTTCCTTTATCTACAGATTATTATTTGCAAGATAGTGATACCTTTTGGAAACTAATGAATATCTCCATAGATTTATATCTCAGAGCATACTTTTCCAGGATTAAGAGGGAAAAAAATATTCCATGTAATTTAGGTAATTTCTACTGAGGGGGAGAAATAAAACGTAGAGCACTGCCTTTTTTGCATTTGTCTCAGCCATAACACCTGAAATATTTAATGGAAGTGTTAAATTCAAAAGTGTTGTCTCTTCTAAGGATCAGAAACAAATCCAATCGAGAAATGAAAAAAAATGTAAAAAAGGAAAGGAATATGTCAAGTGTATAAAATTTGAAATTATATAAAATCATGGTCTAATTGCTAAGAAAATTTCAAGATACAGTAATTAACATTAATAAAAGACTATTAAAATTGACACGGCAAGAAATAGAAAACCTAAAAACAGTAACTGTGGAATGAAAACAACATAAATTAAGTACTGCTTCCAAAAATGATTTAATCAGATGATTTTATTGGTAGATTATTTCAGTGGTTCAGTGGCTAATTGTCATGTTGGGTTCCAGACCCTGTATCTTACCTTTAACTCATGTTCTAAACAGCTCCTTTATCCTTACCCCACACACACACCTTTCCCCAAACCAGCTAGGCTTCTTGTGTTATAAATTTTAGCTTCCATCCTGTGACCCAAGCCAGAAACTTTGATGTCATCCTCATTTCATCCCCTAGTCTCTCCTCTTACCCACACTACATCCTGTTGCCTTTTAAAATCCTTTCTTTCTGAGCTCTGTATTCTTCCTGCTGCTGACTTGGTTCAATCCCTTCATCCCCATATTCTCTTACTTGAAACTATAATGCCCTCCTAACTAGTGCTGATGCCACCAATGCCAGTAGCTCCCCCTACTATAGTCTGGGAATAATGAATGTCTCCTTAAAGCTTTTTTGGGTTTACCATTGTCTGGGTATGGTTCAAGAGTAACAGGGTGAGCTGCTGAGAATTTTATACAACAGAATAGGAAAAATCAAACTGTTTTCAATTACTTTAGAAAAAGCATAGTACTCAATTTTGGTGAGGAAAGACTCTGCTATTGCATTCTAAATGCAATTCTAAATGCATTTCTAGATACTATAGGTAAAGCAGACTGTTCTGTGATTTAGAATCAGCTACCAGGTTTTTATCTTCCTTTGGGTACGGACCCAGTGTCAAGGAAAGGGGAAGGGAAAGAAAGGCTGATTCTTGTCCCAGGGTTGAGAGGAGGCTGCTCCCTGGTGTGGGTGGGGACTAGGGTAGGAGGCAGTTCCAGGAGAGATACTACCCTAAGGAGAAAGGACATGAGGGGTGTGCAGATCGAATTGATGAAGACTAGCGAGCCAGGAATCCTCTGCCAAATACCCTCTGAACAAACTTTGAATTGGGGTTGACTGTGGGACTGACTGCTAGGGAAGGGAGTGGATATTAAGCATTCAGCTACAGAGCTTGGGAACTTAGTAAAGGTGTTGGTAGCTTGGATTTAGCCTGTTCACCTTTGAATCAACCTCTGGAACCTGAGCAACCCAGCACCTGATGAAGCAGCCAGCCATAGGTGTACCAAAGAATAGAGGCCCTTCCTTAATTTCCTGGACTACATCAACCCCAGAGTCCAAGGGCAAGCCCAAAGGAGAGGGCATGGCTCCTGACAAATAATGAAGTAATTCTAGTGGCCAACATAAAGAACTCTTTTACTACAGTTGTTGAACTCAAGGATTGAGTTGTTTTTTTCAGAAGCCATCGAGCACACTATGTAGTGACAAGTCTACCTGAACAATCAAGTCAAGCCTGCAGAGGTAAACCAGAGAGAAGAAAAAGGTAGGCAGAGCTCTACCGACATTGTTCTGAGTCCCTGCTTACACTAACTTGAGTCCCTGAACTCAGCTGTCTTCTTTGCTAACCTGCCATAGGTTCTGTTCCTACCACTGAAGATCTAACATAAAGTGAAAACACTGAGGAATGCAGAAGGGAGGTCATTTTCTGAATTCACAGCTGGTGTGAGAGGAGATGAAAATAAGTGTACTTTGTGGAAGTAACTCAACAAATGAGGCATGGGTAAAGGACGGAGGCAATAATAAAGAAGGGAGGGTTATACTGAGAAGGAACGTTTGTGAACGGGAGGAATTTCACTCAGAACAGATTATTTGGCAGGAGCAAAGTATGTTTTAGCAAACCCTCCAGGTGATTCTGATGCACACTAAAGTTTGAGGAACCACTGTTCTAGTCAGTTTCAATACATAATACACCTGTGCTTCCTTACCGTCAGTTTTCTGAAAAACACCCAGTGTAAAATTTATGTCAACAATTCTAAACTCACAGGTGCATAGACAGTAAATAAAGGATTACCTTTACTGATGGAACAACCACAGAGAAAGAGACTACCTGAAAGAAAGAGGCCATATGTCTGAGAAAGCTAACAGGAGATGCTAATTAAAATCAACAGATTTTAAAGTTCAGGAAAAAAATACAACTTTCATTCTTCACAGTTCACTGTTTACTGGGAGGTATGACTGCAAGGCTCTTAGCCATAAAGAGGCAAATCTTTCACAATCCATCAAACTCTTTTCTTTCCTAACTTTCCATCCTACTACCCTCAACAACTTCAGTTCCCAAATAGTCCTTGTCATCTTTTTAATGTCTTATCTATTAACACTTCTTAGAAACTCAAAAAGAGTTTTCATGGCTTAAGCAAAATGTTGTAGGCTTAAAAATAACTTGTGTCTTACTGGTCACTCACATAAACTCCTAAAGCTCGCTCCTTTCCACACTGTCACAATCTCCTTCAAAAATGGCTTACTTGGGGCTTAATCTTATTTAGAATGTAAAAGAGCAAGTATAATCTTATCTTACAGTAGTTGTTACATGCCATATGTGTACCAGAGGTAAATTAAAAATACACTGCCTGCCTAATTTTAAAATGTTTTGGTCTGTTAATTAGAGATGTGAGCTGGGTATGAAATTACCCTGTAAACCACTTGCCTTCTTCAGACTGTGTAAGTTAAGAATAAACCATGTAACAGACTGTATAACTTCCAGAATAAAATCTCCACAATTCTCCACCCCAAAAGCTTATTTAGCAGTATTCTAATGAAATTGTCAATTACTATGTCTGGGGCCTCTGCTTTTGCATTCAGTATCCATGGATCACTGATACTTTTCTACAGATCAAAAAAGTAAATTTCATTTGTAGCTCTGGGCAAAATATCTTGTTAATCTGCATTCATATCTTAGAAGAGTAGAACAGAGGTTATATATATGTTGACAAGAACTAGCATTTTTGGGAATCTGATCTTGAGGACAGCAGCCATAAGTAAGCCTGAACAACAGGAGGTGACAAATTCAGAGGCCTTCACATTTCCCTCTAAAACAGTTTTTCCCACCTTGTCTAACACAAAATTCAAGGGTAGATTCAAGGGCAAAAAAATGGGCTGAAGTTCTTAATGCTAGTATATAATAGGCTACCTAAAACTCCTATCCCACAGTGGTCTGTGACCACTGCCTTCGTATTCTATAAAGAGCAACAATATCTTCAGGTATTTTAGTAGTCTACCAAAAAAAAAAAAAAGATGTCAAATTGTTAACCCACGAACACATTTTGTGTACCTAATATCTGAACTAGCTAAACAGTACTTTCTGATGAGTATATCCTAGAACTTCTGCTGTCTTTACTCAGTTAAACATTAAACTACTGTCTGTTCACTCTGACCGGACAAATATCCTGTTGATTTGTAAATAAAGACAGAAGTGTATCAAACACATTTATATTCTCTTCCCAGAGAATGAACAACAACAACAACAACAAAACCCTGCTGGCTTAAAGATGAATTACATTCCTGTTTTGAAAACCTTTGGATGGTCTAACATTAGGAAATACCACATTCATAGTTGTCTCTGAATTCTCTTTTAAAAACTCCCCAGACAATTGGCCTGAAAAGCAGCTTACTGGAGAAGAAGCAAGATCATACAATGCATATATACGTTTGTTTCAGATTAAGACAGCGTGTAGCTAACCTATACTTGTAATAACTTGTATTACCTGAGCATATACTTGCTAGGCAAAAAGGTATGAGTAGTTTGGAAATGACCAATCTCTCCCAACCAGTAAGTTATGGATCAGGCAGCAGCAGATGTTAAGATGGAGACATCCCTGGAGATGGAAGATCTGGGCTCTGGGCCAGTAGCCTCTGTTGATTTATCACATAACCTTGGGAAACTTGCTCCAATGCTCCAAGCTACTTTCTCAATGGTAGAAAAGAAATCAGCTGTCTTGCACATATACCTACTGTAATGTTCAAATAAGAAAGTAAAAATGCTTTGTAAAACTTGAAACTAGCTTTGCCAAAAATCTTCTAAAGAATCAGATTGTATTCACAAACTATGAATCTATTTTAATCTTCTAGTTTCCTAATTCATAAACATGTGATTTAACCCAAAGATAAATAAAACAGAATCAGAAAAGCTGTATCATTTACAAAATATTAAAGTGAGCTGCATTTGATATGGTTCAATCACACTGTCAGTATAAATGTGATTATAACAAAGGCTTTAAAGGTGGTGCACAATTTCAAACAACTTTTCCAAGGTGTGAATAATAAGGTAAAAGACTTAAAAAAAAAAACAAAAAACTCAGACATCCATAAATAAATATAAATGAGGTTAAATCACAAAGTTGACATCAATTTATAATAACATATAAAATATACGAGTAGACATTAAATAGTTTTAATGAATCCACTTCCTTTATTGCAGTAACCTCTGTACAAAGCAGCAACTGCAATACTCAACGTTAAAACATTAGAAAAGCATCTGTGTGACAGTTATAGTACAGTATTATCAAAATATTACATTTTTAAACTTAGTAGATAAACATCCACCAGAGTTCAATTCTTTAAATTATTTTTCCATAGTCTTTAAAAATATGTAATGTCAGAAATCATAAAAAAGAATGTAAAAGGAAACCTAAAATACAAAATAATGTAACAAATAAATACTTGATTTAATTAACTATTAATAATCAACACCACCATTCTCTCTAAACCCACTAAATTTTTGCCTATAGAAATAATGAACTGTCATATGCCATTGCATAATTATTTCCAAGTTATCACCAATGATTAGAACTAAAAATTTGGCATCAAAATAATCAAATTCAGTATAAATAAAATGGAGTAGAATAGCTTCAACACTAGCTAGCATCTCTTAAGAATTAATTGTTCAAATTTATTAGAGCACTACAACAACCTTGAAAATTTTGATCTGGTGTCTAGTTTTAAGTGGAAGTAATACTTTTTTTTAAAAAGTGAAAAGCTTCTTACATTATTTCACAGACAATATTACCCTCCCCCATTATGCATATTTAGATATATTTTATGTACTTTATACACATATGTATGATGTATGACATTTGGTTCCTGCAGTACAGATCACAATTATGGTTTCCTGAATGGGAAAAACTTAAAAACAAAAAAAAGTAAGTGTACCTGTGCACATTTCAAGATAGCAGCACTCAGTTATGCCCTATTATCCATTTAAAAAGGTCAAACATGATATTGTTAACTGAATAATATGACATTTCTACTGTCTTTTCCTCCTCAAACACTACAGAACTTCCAATAAATGGTATGATTCTATGAGTTACAATGTAGGGAAAAAATTTTAGATTAACAACCTCATTCTCTTAACATCCTGAATTCAAACTTACTACCAGATCTCCATTTTAATATTAATTTAGTTCATGACTCATGCAGTAAAAATACTGCATTATTGACAACAGCAGTGATTTTACAGATTTCTATCAAGATTCATGAAAATCTGCATAAATTCTTTACCAGTGAAATTTGTACCAATGAACACACTGAACAGTACTTTGGATGAAATGTTCTCCATTTCTAACTGAATGAAGTTACATACCTTTCAAATGATCACCTTTGTTCTCTATGAAATGTGTATCTCTCAGTCTAGCTTTGAACTTATGTTTGCTGAAACAATTTTTAATCTGATTAATCGTGATCACCTTAAAATGCAAAAAACCAGTAATATGTCACTATAAATACACATATGCATCTGTGTATGCATATACATATACACACACACATACAGATGTGTAGACATATATCCCTTGAAATGTTTTTAGGAAATCCTTCCTTGAATAAAAAATGAAAAAAACTTCACATTAATAATTGCATATAAAGCTTTTTAGTAACAGTACATATGCACTGTCAAAATTGTACTAGTAGACTATGATGTCAAAACAGACATTTCAAAAGCACAAACTGGCAGTTTTTCTTAACACAAAAGTTTTAAAGTATTAAGAATGGGTTAAATTTAAATGTTCAGAATAATCTGTTCAAACCTGAGTATATTAATTAAGACTAAGTGTACTTGACAATTGAATGAATTAAGCCTAAAAACATTTCACTAAGAAACCCGTGGTCCATTTAACCATTTGATGAAACATTAAATATTTTAATGATTTATAAAAGGATGCTTTAGTGAAATTCCATGTAGTGTTTATTGGAATATTCTATTAAACGACAATGCTTTTTCTAATTTTCCTCCAAAAAATCTTTTAGCATTTTGTAAAAGTCCCTCATATTTAAGGAAAACTCTAAATTAGGTAAGATCTTTCTTCTACTAACTACCAATGATCTTGAAATTTTTTGCCTAAAGAATGACAACATGTGATTTTTCAGCATGTTTTTTAGAAGTACTGGATAAATCTTCAACATTCCCTAAGGTTTCAAGACAGGATAATCAAATAAGGATATAAATAAAAGCCAATTAGAGTTTGGTTTTTTTAAAGGTTTATTTGGCCTTTTTTCTCCTTCAATCTACATTTATACAAACTCATGCAAACCTAACCTTGGGGTCACGTTTTGGTTCCCATTTTTTTCTTGCATCTTTATTAACTTGCCCTAATTTCTCACTTTCTTTAGTGTATCTAACAGACACTTTTATATAAGTAATAGAAAACATACAGTACTCAACACTAACTGGTCAATGGAAGATGAAAAGCAGTGTCCATTTTATTTTAAGGTGAAAAAGACTAAAAATAAAAAGAGCTAAAGGCAAAGTTTGACATTCTACAAATTTATAAAAGAGGATAGATGGATGAAATTTGGTTAATTTCAGAAGGCACCTCAAGGCTAAAGGCTTTTTGTACTCCTTTCATCAATCAAAAAATAACATACTTTTATTGCTATTCAAGTAGCAAAGGAAAACTTTCATGAGTTTCAGTCCAACAACAAGGAATCATCAAGAGTGAGATACAGAATTGACTAAAACTGAAGTCTCCATACACATATCAATGAAGCAACTTCCCTGTGTGCTTTCAAATTAATGAAATAGTGAAAGAAAAGTCACAGTCTGCCATTGTGATGTTAACGTGTCATTGAAGATTTCAGTGATTTCAGTTTCACTAGGCACTGAAGTACCGTGTGGAGGGCTGTCCACTGTGCGGATAGAACATTTAAGAATAAAAGGTAAGGACACTCTGATGATTCCCACGGACTAGGAGAATTGGCGGTAGGTCCTTGGATAGAGCTTCTAACCATGCCATGTAGAGAGCACTAGACACAGCACCTTTTCGTGCAACTGGGAGACTCCTGGTATCCAAAAAACAAAGGCAATTAATTAAGCAATGCATTTAAGTTGAGAAGAATAAAATGTAATAAAATTTATAAATTAAGTTACAGTAATAGTAACTAAAAATTACCAAAGTTACAGAATATTTTTGAGTGCAGGGAAATTCTGCCTATAATATAGTGACTATTATACTCACATATCACTATTCTCATTTTTTTCAAGTTTGAAAAGATTTTTAAAGTATTTCTTCCTGAGAACAGCAAATAAATATTTCTGTAAACCGTAACATTTAATATCTAACATTAAACTCCGAACTACCCTTTAGAATTCTTTTAGGAAAAAGGGATGTTTCTACCTGAATTTAGATAGTGGTAACTATACACGGAAAAATGAAATTCAAACATAATTTATTTTACATATTAATGTCCATTTTCTCTCATCTCTCTGGGCTCTCATTTCCATTTGTAGATAGTGGTAGTACGTTCAGCCGTTCCACAGTGTTTTTCACTAGATTTCGATGTTTTAGTATCTTCTATTACAGATACTTGACTATCATCAGCAAAATCTACAGTTTTCTGGTGTAGAAAATGTTAGTTGTTAAAATAACAACCCTTTGGAATGACTTTATTTCATCATTTGGCATGTGTTCAGAGGTCTGGGCCTTCCTTACCAATTTAAGGACCCAGACTCTAGGACTGTGTTCAAGAAAGATCTAGCTAACCTGGTTTAGTGGAGGAAAAGCCAGAGTCAGCATGAAGATCTACATTCAATGCAAGGACACGTGTCTATATGTAAAGTTTGTGTGCAGGAACTTGAGGGTGGGGATTCAGATAGGAATCACGTTTTAAAGTTAATTCTCCACGTAACTTTATGGGGTTATGTTTATGAAGAAGCTACCTGGGGTCCAAATTTTAACTTGCAGCTCTCAAACCCTACATATGTTGACTATGCTGTGGTGTTTCCAAAGCTAAGGAATTTTTAAAAGAAGGGAAAAAGCACAAAGGAAAAATTACAAAATAAACTACTATGATAAGTACTTAGATCCATACAAACTTCAGGCTAAAATTTTTATTTTTCTTTCCTCCTATCTTAAATTATTTCTTCATATGCTTAAAGCAAGTGTATTTTTTAAAAAAGTTAATTTTTTCCTCCTTAGACTACTAAGTAATTATGTATGTTATGTAGATACGTATTTGGTAATAGAAATTAATCCTAATTGCATTATCATAAAATGAATACCCCCAAAAATCTTAGTATAGGTATTACTTACATGACAATGATATTAGCTGTGCTTGAATGTTCCTTTAATAATTCATTTAACCTGATCTGCCGGTATGTCTGAAATGAAACAGAACAAAGTCATTCCTAGACTTTATGAAAATTAGAAGCTACCGTGGTTCATAAAACTATAAGGAGACAAAAGGAAACCAAAATCAATTTTGATGTAATAAGAATATCTGTTCCCTAATTTAAAAAAATTAATCCTTTGTACTATCCACATAAAATTCAAACTTCAAGTAGATTTAATTTACACAGCTGGTTCCTCTCATAACCAACTACAGTTCCTGATACTTATGTCTTAAGTAAAAAAAAATCATAGGGAAGATTAATGAAAAGGAAGCAGGAAAGAAAGAATACCTTGGTCTTATAAAGTTCAAGCTCATTATCTGTTATTCGCCATGGTTCGTCTTCTTTCATTTTATCTGCAACATCTTGTTCTTTATCATCTTCATGAAGTCTGTATGGCTCAATCATTTCATCAAAAGCTATAATACTTAGAGAATACTGACAATTAACTTTATTTTAAATTACTTAACAATAAGATCTTAAACATTAAATTATAACTTGAAAAGTTAGTGTTTTCCAGCTATTCTGCTCCCTTCTGTATCCTTAGATAATCACTGTGGGAATTTATTCAGAAAACAGCAATCACTAGTTTCTCAAACTTAGAAATTTAGAATCATATTCCTAATAACAGAATTGCAATTTTAACTGCTAATGCAGATCTCCTTTTATCTACCCCTGCTCCCACACCCACCACCCTCAATCTAAATAAATTTCACCCTGTAGCCAAAATAACCCTCTTGAGTAGTTAAGTAAAAGTGTGTTACTCCTTTACTCAAAACACTTAAAAGCTCTCCCAGTTCAAGTACCAGTGAATAGAAGTAGTTAAGAAAAGATTAGAATTTTGTGAAGGGAGGAAAGGGCAAATATTAAACATTTAAGAAGATGCAGAATTAATCTCTAGATCTAAAGATACTTAAGACAAAAGATAGTACAAGAACATGAATAGCACTCTAATCCTCTATGAATGTGAAAAACCTATTTTTCAGTATCAAGTCTCATACAAAGCTCCTGCAATATATAATTTTATAAGAGGAAAGAAGTCCTCTCCCTGATTGGAAACTTACAACGAATATCTTACTGTTTTCTATTTAAAATGAATTTTTCATATCAGCTTCATCATGTAGTCAACATATATCTGAGAGTAATTAAAATTATATACAGTAATATAAATATATAATAACAATCTCTGTATACCATTTTCAGGTAAAATAGTCCACAAGTCTACTTTTCTTTGACTTGAGAATTCTGAATGCAATTATTATAGACAAATTCTTAAATTTTTCCTATTTTAGTAAGAAGATAAAATAGTGGAAAGTAATACATATGTGGAGTAGGGACTGAAAGGTCATAGTGAACAACAGATGAACAATGGATATTTAAAGGACTGTATGGAATTTCTGTGGCATTAGTAATTTTCAGAAATTACTTGTAAGGCAGTAACTGAATTCTTCTCTAAATATTGAAAATGCTTTGGACTTACTTCTATCTTCTACAGGCATGCCAATTATCTGCTAGATTAAAACAAAAGTTGACTTTACGTGTAACTAACAGCAGGCAAAACTCCCAGGTAATTAGTTTAAGTTAAATAACCTGTTTTACTTGAATGTCTGAGTAGGTCACCCATAAAAGAATCAGAGATTTGTACAAAGTAATTTATTCAATAACTTACTTTTCTTTCTTTGGTTTAGTATTAATATCTCCTAAGACCATGATATCAGAGAAGTCTATCCGGAACTTGCTAAGCAAAGTAGCCATCCTGGAACAAAAGACAGCAGTATTGAGATACATGAAGGGTGTATACAATAAGTATTTTTGTTCTATTTAGGGCTGAAACCATATATCTAAAAAGCATGATTTACAGGAAAAGTCTATCAAGTACTGAACAAAGTCCAAATGAATTAATTCATACTGTACATTCACAAAACAGACATCTAAATTCTCTGAGTAGAAAACTTCTATTGTATTCTTTTAGTTTCTCTGAATCTCTCCTTAGCATCCAATAATGAATGGACAAAACAAGAAATTAATAATAAAACTGAATAGCAACAACTTTGTTTAAGTTAATTTTAGACAAATTATATTGGTAAGTATATTGATTTTAGTAAAAACTTAGTCAAGTTATTTTAAAATTATTTTTGGATTATTCTTCTATCCATGAAGAATGCTTATCTCAAGAACCAAATACGACTTTTTGAGCAAACCTGAAGCTATTAACTGATGGCAGATTAAGTTCACAGCATTTTTTTTTCTTTTGAACTGGGACAAGCACGGGAAAAGAACTCCAAGCCACTGATTTTCCAGTGAATGAATACCTTTTTGGAGGCAGAGTTGGTAATGAATCTTTTGTTGGTAATAACAAAAAAGTTAAAAACATACATATAGGAAAAGCAATTAACAAAATAGGATTTTATTTTTAATAAAATGAGTTTTCTAAATTAAGATGTTAGGAAACAAATGAGCTACAGGTTTAACTTTTAAATTATTACCAGTACTTCCTGCATAATTCACTGACATTTTCTGGATTGTCTAATTTTTATCCTACAAAATCTATATTGAAATAATGAAGTACTACTAGATAAATGTCCATTAATTTAAAATAGACTTACGCTCTCCGGTCATGGTCTATTCTGTTTATTTTTCCACCAATGAATACTCTGATCTTACAATCTTTCCACTTTTTCTTGGTAGTCAGAAGATAAGGTATCAATAAAGTCAGACCTAAATCATAAAAACATAACAAATCATTTATTGAACACTACTTCCCCAAGTAAGAAGTTTTAATTCAAGTTAGTTGCTAAAAACTTGTTTACTACAAATCAGTATGAACCAGTATTTTTCTTTTTGTCCCTCCTTAATAATTCAGTCAAAAAGCCATTTGGCACATCTGAACAAGGGAGGACCTGTAGAATCAGAGCCCATGTGAAGGCAGAGAAATGATACAGTGGCCTGGCAGGGTCAGGAGATTAGTCACATCGGGACTGAGGAAATGAGAATATTCACTGAAGCTAACAGGAGCCATGTTTCTCACTGAAATGAAAAACATAAAAAGTGAGAAGCTGAACCAAACCCTGAAGTGCTGGACTGGAATTGGTTTCAATCTATATCTGCATATATAAACCAATGTATATATGTGTATTTCCTAGATCTGTCCACTGAGAGCGCCAGAGAGCAGTGACAACCTAGTAGCAACAAGTCTATCTAATACCATTACCCACTAAAAGGAATCAAGGATCCTTGAATAAAGCTGACTCAAGGATTGCTGTAGGTAAAGTACAAAACTGAGCCTGGAATATTTTTTATCAGAAAATTAAAAAATGATTGGGACACAGCAAATGAAAGTCAGCCTAAATTAGAGGCTACTGCTGAACAAATCTGGAACAATCTGATCAAAAACAAATAATGAGAATGAAAAATCATATGCCACTAAATGGGAATCTGTACGTTCACACAGACAGAAAGAGAAAGATCTTCTTTACAGTAAAACACCAACTAATAGACGAGGAAGAAATGATGTGATTGATAAAATCATCATTTGGCAACCACAAACACATCTCAACAAAAACAACAGTAAGAATAAATTCAGGCAGAAATATCATTGGATGCAAAAGATGGTGACAAAAACCACAGTAACAATGGTATATATTTACATAGTCTCAAAATAACTCCCCATCACTCAAATGCCTGCAATTATAAAGGTGAATAACATTAATTTTTTCAGTATATAAACCTGGTGAAAACCAACTTACTCAATGGTCAAAGCTAACCTCACCAGTGGTGAGATAAATTAATGTTATGTGCCACCTGATAAGAGACAGACAGAAGGGCACAGCATCACTTCTGTGATATTTCTACCCAAAACACGTAACTTGAAACTAATTACGATGAATTATCAAACAGCACTCCAAATTGAGTGACATTCTACAAAATGGTCTGTAATATTAAAAAAAAAAAATTAAGGCCATTAAGCTCAGGGAAGGACTGAGCAAATTCCAAATTACAGGCCACTGAAGAGACCGACAGCTAAGTGTGATGCCTGATTCTAGAACTAATACTGTTGCTTTTGAGAATGCTGGTCTAACGGGAATGGGGTTTATGGGTGAAGAATACACGCTATCTCCAAGTACTATTCCCACAACTTCAGAAAATTTAAACTTGTTTAGAAATGTTAGTAACCTTACCTCCATCATCAAAAAGCCACCAGACATCAATAGTATTCTTTCCCTGCTTTTTCTGAAACTGTGTACTAGCTTCAAGAAGCTTTTGATCAGCTACATTTAAAGGCACAGCAGGGCCTTTGGAGTCTAAAGAATTAAGCAGAAAAATAAGATATAAATAAGGGAGGTAACTATTAAAGTCTCTTTAGCTAAATTCCTATAATTCTCTAACTTTTATATATTCAAGTGTTTATAATGTAGTTAGTTGTATACTTGGCATCCATCATAAGTTTTTAGTTGTTTATAATTTAAACATACTTAAAAATCATTAAAGATAAATGTGTCTCTACAATACCTGTTTAGTATTGAGTATGTACTCATCCAAATTATCTTGCCTAATTTCTAATATTTGGAAACACTCTGAATTAAAGAGAATCATAAAAACGACTTGAGAAAATTATAAGTGACTGCTAGATTCTGAGTTTTGAAAAGCTGTTTTATGCTGAGTAAATTAAGTTTAGGCTTGTTCCATGAACATATTTCTTTTGCAATCTGGTTTCTCAATAATTTAAAGCTCGAAAAAAAATTAAAACAAAATATTGTTATCTGTAATATAAAAGATAGAAGGAAGTGAAAGACATATCAATACAATCTTGCAATTATCACAGTGAAACCTCTCAGCCTAAGAAAAATCTCCCTCATGTTACCTCCCCTCAATATGTGAGACTGAATTCTGAAGTCATATCATCACCACATCTTTCTTTGAACCACAGAAAGATGGTGGGAACTCCCAGGAAGGGCACCCATCTGCTGTAGGTTTAAAGAACAATTTATCAAGGGAGTTCCCATTTGTATCCCTAGGAAATTAAAAAAAAAAAAAAAAAATGGCACTGGCTCTATGAGTAAGCAAATGACTATAATGAAATCCCTACAACAAATTTTAAAAGCAGAAATCCACAGAAGGAAATCTGATCACTTTTGTAGAATGTCCATCATTCACTTTTCATGCTGCCATGATGTACGCAAACATGATGAATGATTTTGCATGATGAAATATGGCTACCAAACCACACTGCTCCATAACTCTCACCTCTATCTCCTTCTCATAAAATTCATGTACGTTGACATGACTGTGTATCTCCCAAACGCAGCAGGACTGTGAGAAATATTGTAATTTTTGAAATGAGAAATATATTAGTATCAAAATTAAGGACTTGGCTGGGTACAACCGATGGTAAAGAATGCAAGTGACACTGTAAATAAACCTATTTCAGTGTCTCTATTTATCATCTAAACCATGCAGTTTAAATTAAAAAATTAATTTTCAGGATTTGAATATTTCAGAAATGCTATTGTGATTTAAAAGAATTTGTCTTTGATACATCACCTTTTCCTGTGATGATTTAATGCTTTAGTTGGACTAATGACAATTTTCCTAATCTGCCTTTAATAAATAACTGTAACATCACCTCACAATGGAATAAAAACTAAGATAAAGAAAGAAAATAATAAGACTGGAGTTAAAAAATCAGCAGTATGAGAAAAGGGATTAAAACAAAATGATGAAAAATGCCTGCCTTTTTTCAACAGTGGTTGAGTTGGAGTCTTGCCATCCTCTTCCTCATCTAGATTATGTTTAAAAAACACAAAATGTAAGTTAATTGCCTTTATATTAATAAAGTAATGAAAATATAAATAGAACACATTTATAAACAAAACATAGTATGAAGAAACAGTGTGAAAAATAATTAAGACTGAAGATATTTTCTACATTGAGTGTTCAGGATTTTAAAAGGTGTATTTTAGACTCCTCCAACAGGGCTACTCAAAACCCATCCCTAAATTTTATTCCTGTAAAACCGGAATTTTTACTTCAAAAATTTCAGAATTTTTAAACTTTTAAACTTTCATATTTGAAAGCAGTTGAAAAAATGTTGAACTATGGATTACAGAGTAGAAACATGACATTCAAAAAACTGATGTTGCAGATAATACTTAAATTTCATACAGGCCACTGCATCACTTTGCAAATGACTGACAAGTAATTTTAGAAACATTTAATGAATATTTGGTATTTGTAAAAATTAATCACCACTTGGAATATTAAGGAATTTGATCAGACACGAGTTTTGTTTTATATAAAATGCCAGGTTACATGGGAGTGACTTTTCATATACATAAATTTATATATGGATATGTATATAAGTATATGCATATATGTATACATATATTTGTCCATATATATTCACATATACATAGATATTTCCTGGGCTTAGAAGTTTCCCTAATCTCAATTTTTTTTTCCTTATCACAAGCTATACTACTTTTGAGGCACATAAAACTCCCAACTTGGACAGGAAAGAGTACACTGCAGTCGGCTCTTAAGCCCAGAATTCCAAGATTACCTCTAACCCTTTTTCTGGCCGTGTTACCTTGAGCTACCTCACTTTCCTCATTTGTTAAAATAGTGAACAATACCTACCTCTTAAGGATGTTATATTGCAAGCATCAATGCACTCAGCTCAGTTCCTAGCACAAAATACATATTCAAAGGGTATTGTTTTTGTCCCTTTGCACACTATATGAGTCAATAAGACGGATATACCAAGTATAATAACTATACCAGAATGTTTATAATTCTGAAGACTTAAATTGTATAAACTTTCTAAATTTTCTATGCTAATTTTGAAAATAACTGGCTAAATGGAAAATAAACATGTAACAAAGTGAATGCTAATTTTTATGCCTGTTATGGAACAAGAAACATTTCAGTTATCACATTTAATTTTATAGTATTAAATATTGTTGTTCTTAGAAAGCAGACATTTGATATTATCTTTCTTTAATGATAATAAAAACATTTATAAATATAACTATGGACATTCTGCATTTATTTCAAAGAACTCACAAATGTCAAGGAAATCTTGACACTTAAAAAGGATTTAAATTAAGTTAAAGGCATTTACATTTTTATACTAAATGATGAGCAGAAATGTACTGACCCAGTTTCCTACTCTATAATTACTTCATAAGATTGTGACACACATTCATTAATGAGCTAATGTATGGCTAACATGTACTACAATGTGCGAGGCACAGGCAGATGCTTGTTATTACTTCTTCCCTTGCCATTATAGCTTTACCTATTAATTCCTGACAGATTCCATAAAGAAAGTATCTGTTTTAGACATGAGAAAAGGACAACAACCAAAAGAAAAGTAATAGAAAAATGAAAGAATGTATACCATAAACTAAAAATGCAGGAACATAAGAGTTATCAGAACCAGTTTATAGAATTTTGAGGTAAAAGACAAAACAAATTACAATCAAGCCAGCAAAGAATTGAAATGGAAAGCGAGTATCAACTAAACTCTCAACTACCACTACTCTAAGCAAAAAGGTAAATAAAGAGGAAAGAAAAAGCAACATTAATGCTTCTAAATAATCTAGAAGAGATCAATTTCAGAGATAAGATTTGTCCAAGGTTATCAATTTCAGAAAAAGAATGGTAATTATTTTACAGGAATCAAAAGTGTGATATGGCTTGATGATTTACAGTGCAGATTTTTCTTGTTGCTTGTCAGCTGGGAGTAGGACAGATGGAGATACTAAACTGAACAGAGGTAGGAGTGAGGGTGGGAGAGTAAGATTTGGAAGTCATCTCTCTTTCCTTCTTATAAACATGACATAGAGATTTGTGGATGAAACTACCCCAAAGTCTTATGAGATTTGGAAAACTTTCTAAAAAATTAAACCACATTAGCCACCAGGGATATTTATGTCTATAATTATGACCCAAGAGTTCAGCAACCAAATACAAATAGCTAATTTTTTCAGAAGATTAAACTGAGGAATAAAATTGCACTTGATATTTTATTACATTGTTTTACCTCAGGAACACCAGGTATAGTAGATATAAAAATATTCTGAGTATCTAAGCACATAAACAAAACTGCTAGTATTCAAATATCTTGATTTACCAAAAAATTATGCAAATTGATTTTATAAACCTCATACCTTTCAGAGTTATCATAAGCTATATGCACATTACTCCAAAATTACCATGTTTCTTTCTAAGTTCAGATTTAACCTATGCTTCAAACTAAAATTAAGTATAAATAAAGCCATACAAGAGCATACTAGTATATAGTTAACTGGTATGGTTTCTGTTTGATGATCTACTTTAATATCTTAAAAATAATTAATCACTTGTAGTCATTTCTGAGCAACTAGAAATGAACAGTACAAGTTTGAGAATTGGTTATTTTGTAAGACATACCATATAACAAAACCATTTCTTCCAAAATTAAAACATTACCATTAATAAAACTTCTTGTTTGAACAAATATTACCTTTATGTGTAATCGATTTTTCACTAGATGGTTTGGAAGTATCTATATCTGATTTTTTACTATACTCCACACTTAGTACCACATCCTTGACACCAGGAGATTTCTCTTGTGACGACAATAATTCTTCTGCAGACATAAAAGTATTCAAAATGTTATCTAAATCTTATCTTAACCAAAGAGAGCATCATGGTGTAATATCAACTAGATGACAATTTCAAGCAAAGTTTATTATGAAATAATGTTAAGTTTAAAATGATTTCTTAAGTAAACAATGTGATAATCCATGCTGAAACTAGGGGACAAAGTCATTTCCTAAGCTCATGTTGAAAAATCTATTTTTAAGGCACTTTCTTCATTTTCTGCTTCTTGGGAAGGAGTTAGTAAACGTTTAGCTTCCACCATTAAAACATATAAAGACAAACATGATATGAAATTGATCATCTATTCATAATCCTCATCACTGATATGTGTGTAGTAAGAGAAATAGCAACAGAAACTATGTAAGCCTAGATGCCAGCACTATGCTAAGAGCCTCACAGGCAGTATCTCTTATTTGATCTTCATACAATAGCCCTACGAAGTAAAGAGGAGGAAACTGAGGCTTGGAAGTCAGCAAATTTGCCCAGGCTACAAAACTACTAAGAGAAAAAGTTGGAATTTTTTAAGTGTATCTGACACCATAGCCTATGCTCTTTAGCCCTGTGCTAAACCAAATTCCTGTCTTCAAATCTTAATGATGAAAAACGAGGCTTTCAAAACAATTCTCATGATTATAAACACATGAAAATATTTTGTCAAACTTCCAATCACACTCAAATCTCAGCAAATTATAGAACTATATAATTTATTAGCCAAACTGTGATACTTTTGAGAGTAAAAGGGAATACTACTAATAGTTATGCAGAGTTAACAGGTACCCCTACACCTAAATTACTGTTAGAGCAAAAGAGAATGGAAATAGTATTTTGCAAGGCCTACTCCAGAGTAACAAAATGCATTTTCAGCAGGCCATACTTTTGTGTTACATGGATAAAGACTTCAAAGCATTCCTTTCAGAACTACACAATACCCTTAAAATGGTGGGGGGACTGGGAGGATTAAAACAGTTTAAATACATAAATAGATGACAAAAGTTCATTATATGCCTCTCAGCTATTTAGGCTTAGCTAATTTTGATGATCTAGTTAATTAATTGATAAGGGTAAAATATTAGGTATGCAAACTTTCTTAAGCTTATAGTATTTTTTAAACTCCCAGGAAATCACTAGAGGGTATGGAATTTTCCAAAGTTTTTATAAAGTTGGCAAAAGTGATAAGTACACTTTAATAGGTTTTAATTAAAAAAATTTTAATGCTTAAAAAATTACATAGTTGGAGAAGAGATTAGTGGGTGTCTGGGGTTAGAGGACAGGGGAGGAGTATGATGAAAGTAGCACAAAGATCTTTGTGGTGATGGAACAGCTCTGTATCTTGACTGTGGTGCTGGTAACATGAATCAACGTATGTGACAAACGGCATAGAACTACACACACGTGCACACAGGCACACAGGAACACACAAGTATGTAAAATTGGGGGATCTAAGTAAGATATGTAAGTTGTCCCAATGTCAATTTCTTGGTTTTGATAAAGAACTATAGATATATAAGATGTTACTGCTGGGGGAAAGTGGATGAAGGGTACACAAGATGCCTCTGTACTATTTCTTGCAACTTCTTGTGAATCTATAATTACTTCAAAATGAGAAAGTTAAAAAAAATAATTTATAGTGTCTCTTCTGAAGAAAGAGTAAAAGATATAACAAAGTTAAGTTTTTCTTTACTAATATGCCTCTATGTACAAAGCATGACTTTCATAAACATAAAAATGTTTAAAATTTTTCCTCTGATTATTTATCATGTAATTTTACAAATCTGGCCAAACTACAATCATAACTAATGTTTGTTTCTCTTAAACTTATGATTGAAGTGAATTTTATTCTATTAATAATTACTAGCCACCATTCAGGTTGGTACAAAGAGAAAACACAAACTCTGGTGGAGCCAAACAGATCTGATCTTAAAGCGCCACACAGTAAGTATATGACACAGAACAGATTACTGAAGAATTAGTAGAATTATATATAATTTTCTAACAAAGTAATTTGTATTTTTAAAATAAAGAAACATATTTCAAACAAGATTTACCTTGTCCTTGAAGATGAGATATATCCAGACCCTCTTTTAGGCGGATAACTACTACTCCATATTGTATATCAAAGGCATCACTATAACAGAGAAAAAAAAGAATAAAACTTTAAAGAAATCATAAAAGTTCCTGTCTCTTCCTCTATAATTTTGAAAGCAATAGTAGAAGACTTCTAAAATTACTTTCAGCTATAATGTCTGATTTTTAAAATATGCTTTAAAAATTACGGCGATAATCACATTAGTTTCAAATCCTACACCATTCTCTTTTCCCCTTTTCTGTAATTCCTCTAAAAATTACTGAAGTATTGATATTTGTAGTACTGATATTCTACCTACAGCAGCTGTTTAAAGCAGTATTTTTATCCTATCATAAATAAACTAAAATTTCAAGGAGAAACAATGCTCAGAAATCCCATCATACTTAATTTAGGCTCATACCCTTAGAGCCAAAAGAAATACATGAAGACAAAGAAGACAGATTCTACTGAGAATGAGAGCAGGCTGTAGAATATGGAGGGATCATTTATCAAAGAAGAAAGGGTATTTTTCAAGTAATTATAAAGTTTTTACAAAACTAGTTTAAAAAGTAGTCCTAAGATTGTACATGCATTTGCAGATACAAAACTAGTTTAAAAAGTAGTCCTAAGATTGTACATGCATTTGCAGACACGTATTCATATGTCTTTTTAATATTTTTAAACTCAAACAAGGGCATCCTAGACACATGTAAAATACGTTAAATTCTCAAAGACAACTCTGAAAACAAAATTTGGAAAATTTGTTAAGACCATAAATCATGTAGACCTAAATTCCTCTCAAAACTACTGAAAGACTTTCAAATTACAAAACTTCAGGTTGTCCCCTGGAGTGCCAACAGGCATAACTTTAAGTAATATTCATTATATGTATATAAAAATAATAACATTAATCCACAGGCAGACATAACAAACAGAAAAAGCTAAAATCTAACAAAATGATCAAATTTTTGCTCCTACTAATAAAAACAGAAGAATGTGTTCAGGGTATCGTTGTAAATGGTCTTATTGTTTTAAATCACAGGGAGGCATGTTTGGCCTCATTTCTGTGTTGAATTAACTAAGGTCAAAAGAGATTCACTGGAGATAAAAATTAGAAATGTTAACCTTTCTCAGCTATACTGTGAAAGCACTAATTAATTTTTAGAGAAGAAATAAATACAGATATTTTTTTAAAGTATTTAATAAATCAACTGAGTCAAAATCAATTTCCTTAAAGAAAAGCCAGGGAATGTAGCTCTTAGTTTACTTCAGATTAAAATAGCTAAATGTTTTTGCCACAGGTTATAAAAATTTCTATGAACTATACCACTTCTTTAAGCTATAGAAATCAGTTTTGCAGTTTCAGAACCTCCATATTGTTAATACATACACAGTAAATAAAGTATATCTCAACTGCTGAAGGTATTTAGAATCACAACCAAAACGTAAGTGTAACAAAATAAAAGAGTAAGCAGTATCACTGCTTTAAAATGACCATCAACTTCAATGGTGCCAGAAACCACAGAACAATATTTTACCTTTCTTTAAATTACTGCCTGACATAGAGTGCTTGAGTCATACTTAACTCTCAGAGGAAATATTCGCTTCAGTTCCTACAAGGTAAGAGTCAGAAAGACTCCGTTCTTCCAGCACTCCCATTATGACAGACTACAACTAATAATGAATGCATTATTTGCAAAAATGTCACTTCTTCTATTTTCTAGGATAATTTCTCCATCTCACTGGTCTTGCATCTTCAGAGAGAAAAAGCATACTCATGGCTCAAGACCCACGTGATGTCTTTCTTTCACACTGTCCTTCTTTCCCTAATCCCCATATATACAAAGCACAGAAGACAAAGTTAGAAAGGTAGGATGAAATGTTGCTTACAAAAAATAATAAACCCAAAGCCAAAGAGCAGTCACAACCTATGACAAACCAGCAGGGGTTGAATTTTACTAAAAGTATTCAACAATTACTTGGAAAATCTTATTCACTGTACACTTTACCCAAGCAATATAAAGAGATTTTTTAAAAAGTGAAGTATGAGAACTGCTCACTTCTACAAAGACATTTCAAGGAAGCTACAAAAATAAAACTATTACATGTGATACAGGCAAATAATGATATGGCTCTATCTGTAGATAAACAGGAGTACTAGGAGGGGAAATAGTGCCAGTGAGTTAAGGGTAAGGAGATAAAAATTCACAAAGAAAGAGGATTTGAATCTGGTCTTAGAATTATTTTGCCAAATACAAATTTTTTAAAATGACAATTGTTTGTATATGAAGAAATATTTTATAAGGACTGAACAGCTATTTCATCAGCAGCTATGGCAAGAAAAAGACTTCTCTTCAATCAAGTATGATGTAGTGAGAGGGAAACCTTGTCCCCTATAAAACAGTGCGAATGAGATAGAGGGACCTGTTAAGTAAATCCCAGAACACTAGAAAGGTACATACTTCTCAAGAGTAAGAAGAAAATCTGGCAAAAATAAAAAGTTATATTCTTTTTATTAAGTAACTCACTTAGTTCCAAAAAGCATTTGTAATATATTAAACAGATACATATACAAAAATTAATAACATGGATAGAGTAAAATAAGAAATATAAAGTAACAGAAGAATAAAAAGAACTCAGTAGACAACCCATAAGAGGGAAGTTAAAGTGATATAAATCAAAACTAAGTTGTCTGATGAACAACACTGGAAATAAAACTGGAGAATGAATAGTAAACTCAGAACCTAGTACTTGAAGGGGGTGGTAAAGCAAACATGTAAGTGCATTTTAGAAACAGAAATGTAAATAACTTAATGAACTTTCAAATGATTAACTGCCAATTTAGTTTGAGAAGGAAATAAACCTAAACCTCTGAGGGCATCAGTGATGATGTGCCTGACAGGCCTTCCTCAGGAGCAGGCACCATAATGACTTGGCTTAGAAGATGAGTCTGACAACATTCGGGAACTCTGCTCAGCAACAGCTGCATGGATATGAACAAGCTTACTAACTTAAACAGGAAACCAGAGAGTAAGAGTATATGCGTGCGTGTGTGTGTGTGTGTAGTTACGTGAATATTTGAGTGTATAAAGAAACTTAGAAAGATCCATTTGTTTTGTAGATCATCAATTTAAAACCCAATTAACCCCGTGTGATTATTTTCATTCTCATGCTTCTACTAGTAGAGATTGTCTGAGAAACAGGCTTCAAAAACCAAGGTGGGCTTTCAAAATTAGTATTTTCTGAATCCACTAAGTTACTGAATACTTACTGAAATAAGTTTATATATGTATCCACATCCCTCATATCTGCTTGCAACCAATCTTTCTTAAATCCAAGGACAAGTGTGTTTGGTTTCATCCGCCCAAGACCAGCAGCCTAAACCATAGGAAAAAATACAACTTTAAATAAAGACATACTGTAGACAAAATGTCTTTTAAATGAAAAACTCCTCTAAATGGACAGCCTCTAAACATTTAAAAGTTATGTACCCTTACTCAGCCAATTCTTGAGCATCCAATACATGCATATTCATAAATTATACATACTACATTAATTGTATTACTTATGGTTAAACATGATACAAAATATAAGATAAAATCAAAACACCTGAAAAATTCTAAATGTGTATTTTTCTACTTTTATGACTTCAAAATGTTCATATTTTTATGAAAAGATGACAGAATATACTAAATCTTTCATAAAAGTCATAAGAATATGGTGGTGTTCTTAGTTATATATTTTAGTAACAGTCATTAAAACCTAGAAGCAAAAGTCCAAATGGAAAACAGGCATTGTTGGCTGCAGGTCAGAATTTCATCAGTTTTTCTTGCAACGTCATCAAGAGTTGTAATTCAATATGCTTAAGAAATATGCCCCAAAATCCAATTAACTTCTACCTTCGTAATACTTTAAAACACACTGAAAATTCTATTCCCAAGGTTGTATACACACTTTTAAGTTTTTTTTAAATTTTGATAAAAAATAAAACATTTTGCAATTTTAGCCATTTTTAAATGTACAATTCGGTGGCATTGATTACATTCACAATGTTATACAACCAACCCATTTTCAAAGTTTCTCATCACTTCAAACAAGAATTCTTTAACCAGTTCTCTTCTCCCTCTAGGCCCTAGTAACACCTAATTTACTTCTGTGTCTCTGAATTTGCTTATCCTAGATATTTCCTAAACGTGGAATTATACAGTATTTGTCCTTTGTGTCTGGCTTATTTCATTTAGCCTATCACCTTTCAGGTTATCCATGTTACAGCATCAATCAGAACCTCTTTCCTTTTTAGGGCTGAGTAATATTCCGTTTTATGAATTTACCATATTTTGTCTATCCATTCATCTGTTGATGGATACTTAGGTTGTTTCTACCTTTTGGCTACTGTGAATAATGCTGCAACAAACATTAGCATTCAAGTATCTGTTTAACTCCCTGATTGTAATTTCTTTGGGTATATGTATGCCTAGGAGTAGAACTGTTGGTTATAATGTAATTCCTTGTTTAGCTTTTTGAGGAACCACCAAACTGTTTACCACAGCAGCTGCATCTTCATACTCCCACCAGCAATGCACAGGGTAAAATTTCTCCACATCCTCAGCAACATTTGTTATCTCCTGTTTTTGTTTACATAATTACATGCATGCTAGCAGTGTAAAATGCTATATCATTGTGATTCTTTATTTGTATTTCCCTAATAACTAATAATATTGAGTATCTTTCCATGTGCTTATTAGTGATTTTTATAAATTTATATCTTCTTTGGAGAAATGTTTATTCAAGTTTTGGCCCATTTTTAAATTGGGTTGTCTATCTTTTTGCTGATGTTTTAGGAATTCTATATATATTTTGGATATTAAACCTTATCAGATATATGATTTGAAAAGATTTCCTTCCTTTCTGTAGGTTGTCTTTTCACTTTCTTGCTATTGTCCTTTTATGTACAACAGTTTTTAATTGTGATGAAGTTGAATTTGTTGTAGAATTTTGGCTTCATGTTCTGGATGGTTAGTTTTGAGATGTTGAGTTAATAGTGATGGCTGTAAATTATCATTAGTTAATACCATGGTACTATAAACACACACACACACACACACACACACACACACACACGCGCACACACACACACACATTTATGAAGATGCTATAGGACATGGATATAATTTATATTTCAAATATTCTTATTGGCAATTTTAAGTTATTTTGGTCTACTTATTTTAGAACAATTTTTTAAAAATCACTGTTTACTTCAAAATGTGGCTGATGAAGAAGTGGAAAGGTGTCAGAAACAGTATGTTTACTCAGGGTAACTCTAAGCTAGCCTTGCCTAGAGAAAAAAAGGTAGAGTTAGAGTTATGGCTACACGGAGTATTTGAATGAGATCCACTTGATTTAAAGGGCCATAATGATGTAATTTGAATTTTCAGTAAGAACAAGGGATTTTCGCTATTTGAAATAAAAGTTTAAAACTGGATTGACAATCAAGTGGCTCATACCTTACGAAAAAAAGGGAGAGGGATCCAATATACAAAGAAGTTAGCAATGTTAATGCCCTTCTGCCAAAGGGCTCCTTCCTTAAAATAGTTAGTCTCCAAATATATACTTACGATAATAATTAGTAACTAGACAAATGAAGGGACAAAGAAAGGAAAAGTCAGAGTGTAGAGTAAAACAAAGCCATCTAACAAGAGCATCTCTAGAACTCTAAAATAAGTCACTGTAGAAAAAGATCAATGTACAAAAGAACTATTTTGACAATGATTACAAACCTCTAACAGACATAAAGCCATTTGACACTTTATGTAAAGGTTTCCAGAAGGTAAAAAGGAAAGATAAATACTCTCAGTGGCAACATGTACTAAAATTTCAGTGATTAGTTCTACAGAGACAATGCACATATTTCTAAGGATATTTTACATAGGTCCTCAGATAGCTCTCCCACTAGAATAAAGTCCATCTCTCGGGCATTTTTGTAAAGGAAACAGCATTTGCTATTAAAATGATACTGTTCTATACATCCTCCCTGTGCCCTCCACTGGAAACTGTCATGATCCATGAGGGTGAGTATGTGAAGTAGAGGAGAGTGATTAGGAAGATGGATCCTAACTCTTGTCAAACATAACGATGTTGTCATTTATATCACAGAAACCCTCTAGAATAGTGGTTCTCAATGTGGAATGCCTGGACTGGACCAGCAGCAGCAGCAGCATCACCTGGAAACCTATCTGAAATGCACATTCTTGGGCCTTACCCTAGACCTACTGAATCACTGTAAAGATGGGTCCAGCAGTCTGTGTTTTAAGAAGTCTACAAGGTGGTTCTGATGCAGGCTGAAGTCAAGAACCATTGCATGAAGGAAATATTTTACTTCATTTTGTTCATAACATTTATTAAATACATAAAGTAGTTATCAAAATGTTCCTATAAACTGTACAAAACCAAGCAAGATTTACCCATGAGAAACAACCTTATGACCAGGTAGTATTTAAGTATTTCACATACAAAAGTGAACAAAGAAAGTAATATATAATCACGTATACACCCAGCTTAAGAAAATAAACATTACAAACACAAATCAAGGACCCTATATATCCTTTTCAAGCCTTCCTTATATTTTTACTATAAATTCCATTATTTAGGCATACATATCTATACAGTTTTATTTTACATACTTTAATTTATAATATCTTCATATTGTTCTTTTTAAAAAACTTATTATTTTCCTTAATAGTTTTTGTTTTTGAGGTTTATCCCTGTTGATATGAATAGCTCCTTTTCACTACTATATGGAAATCCACTGCATGATTATTTTCAAAAATTTTATTGATGTTTGTTGAAGTTGCTTTAATTTCTTTTTCACTGTAACAAATGATAGTGCTATGAAGTTTCATATGGCCTTCCTCACATGTGTACAAGCTTCTCTGTGGTATACACTTAGGAACGGGAATGTGTCAGAATACCCACACTTTCAAAGTTGCAGGACATTGCCAGGCTGCTGTCCCAATTGGTTGTCCAATCTGTATTTACCACAGCAGTTCAAAGATCTCCAAATGCTCTACACAATTTCTAACACTTGGTATTGGCAGACCTAATTTTGGTTAATCTGATGACCATGGTTTTTTTTTTTTTTCTTCCTGGGGGACAGGTAATTAGGTTTATTTATTTATTTTAATGGAGGTACTGGGGGTTGAACCCATGACCTTATGTATGCTAAGCATGAGCTCTCCCACTGAGCTACACCCTACCTCCCAACTGATGACTATGGAATAAAGCTGTATTGTGGTTTTAATTTTTACTTCAGTCATTTAGATTTCCTCTTCTTATAATATCTTTAGCTCCTTTTTTCCCCTCTCATTAATTTATGGTATTTCTTTATATAATGTAGACCATATTCTTTTGCTGGTAACATGTTATCTTATCTTGCTCTGTGGCTTTGTTTATTACTTTCATGCTTTCTTTAGAAGCACAAAATTTTAAGTGTTAACTAAAAAATAACTCATCTCTTCTTCATAGTTCAACTTCTTGTGTCTCAATTAAAAAACTTTCCTCGTCCAAGGTCAAAAAGTTATTCTATATTTTTTTCTAAAAGCTTAAAAATTTTGCATTTCATGTTTAGGTCTTTAATCTCTCTGGAAATGTGGTCTTTGTATGGATCTGTTTTATCATTTTTTTCGCATAGTAAATTATCCCAGCTCATCCTTTCAGTGTTATCTCAGTCGTGTATTAAAATTTCCTATACAAGTAGCTCTATTTCTTCTCTGTTTTGTCCCATTAGTTGAATTGTCTGGCACTCCTTCAATACCACAATGTCTTTATCATGATAGTTTAATGATAGGGCTTTATACCTGTCAAAGCAAGCCCACTCCCACCCCTTATTATTTCTGAGGATTGCCTAGGCTATTCTTAACCCTGTGCTTGTCAAGTTTTAAAAAACACACAACAGAAAAGGCTCAGCAACGGCACTGTGCGCCTCCCATCTCTACTTCAACAAAGCAGCCCCACAATTAACACAGTAAATGGGATCTTGCTTAAGCTTTCTTTTGAAGAGGTTCCTATAAAAATAAGTTGGCAAACACTGTCTCCCCACAACCTCTAAGAGTGGAGGAAACTGAGTTTCAAGAGAAGTTAACCAACTTACTGGGTCCAAAATCCATAATAAGGAAGTGGCAGTGCTAGCATTTAAACCTACAGTTTAGTACAAACCCCACATTCCAGCTACTATGCAACACACAAAACTGAAAGAGAAGTTTTAGTACTAGTAAAATAATAGTGAGAAACATAATAAGGATCTATAATTTTTAAAAAATTAAGGACTGCCATTACTTACTACTCTTCAAAAAGCCTAGTGAGGTGGTGCAGTAGGGAGTGAATGGGGAATATCTTACAGAAGAACAGGAACAGGCTAGGATAATTCCCAAATAGGTTCTTTACTATTTACAGCCAACAGCGCAGTAGTTCTATAGTCCCTTTAATTCTCAAATTGTATAAACTCTATTAGTCTACTTTAATAAAGATATTTTAAAAGATTTACTATTTGTATCAATATGAACAATGAAACCTGGAATAAAAAAGTTTTTAAAAGCTTACACAAAACTAAAATGTTATCATTTGAAAGGCTCAATAAATTTACCTGCATCAAATACTGTGCACCCTCTCTCAAGTCATCTGCATGTACTGGAGCATAAAAAGCCTTCATTTTGTTTTTAATAAGCCATCGCTGATATTTGGCTTGATCAATGGACATCTCTTTCATGGCCTGTCTTCGAGGACCCTTTAAGGTAAAAATATGAACAATGAAAGGTTATTTATTCCACCTTTATAAAAACCTTCCTGTTATCTTGGCTCAAACAAAGTTTCTAAACATGGGTGGAAGAGAGCATAATAACAGCATTTTATTTTCATGTTAGTGAATTCTTTCCAATACTTAAGATTATGAAAAGATAGTGTTGAGGGAACAGTTAATGCAGAGGGTGACAGTAGAAGGTAGAAGAAAAGAGGAAGAAACACAGACCGAAAAATAAGTTTTCAATACTAAGTAAATGAGAGAAATTAGAAATTAAAAATGGAGAAGAAATTACACAAAGAAGAATAAGAGAATTTCTGTGTTTCTACAGAAAGTTTCCCAGCTTGTTTTTTGTTTCAACCAAATGTTAATTTCAACCAAATTAATTCTCAGTAACCTAGTCATATAACTAAATATCAAAGTGAGCCATACAAATACATTTTTCTTCATACTTCTGTGAAACGATGAAATAACAGAAGAAAGGAAATGAGTTTTTAACTTGCAATTCTATTTTGATCCTTGCAAGCAACACATAAAATGTGTTACATGTCTTACCTAAAATGTATGAAGAAAAATCTAAAAATAAGATTAAGAGCACATCCTAAATATACATGAATAAGTAAAGGAAAAATACAATTTATCTTTCCTAGTAGAAACATTGCCCCATTTGTAATTTCTTATGCTCAAGACCCCAGCTTGAATTAACCAATCTGGAGACAAACTATAAAAACTCCACAAGTCCCAAATGGAGTCAATGTGTTCTTCCACTACCCTACACACGCACACGCGCGCGCACACAAATGCATGCAGCTGACTTCACTACTATAGGAGTAGAAGATCAACTCCAGCAGGGGCTAGGACGTGGGGCATACAACATGTATTTCTAGCACCAAAACACGACAAACAATAGAGCTTGGGAGAAAAGTTCATCTGGCAAATAAATACTCCAATTTCTTATGCAGAAAAGGTGATCCATCACCTAGTGATGGTGTTTAACAGCCAAGATGCCCAAAACAGAAAACAATTTTTGAATGACGTTTATCCCTAATTTTTAATAATTTTCTTACTCATGAATAAAACTAAAATGAATGAGCAATTAAAGTGTCTGAATGTGGACATTCAGCATTCACTCTGCTCTTCTTAAATAACAGATATTAGATATTTATCATGATTTGTCCACCTTCTCCAGCCTCCTTTTTTGTGGTAAATTAATGTTTCCAGTATTCTCAAGATTTGCTGAGAAATATCAGTAAGAAAACACACATACTAAATTCCATTTAGGCTCCTTAGTTAGCAAGAAGCTATTTTTCTTAGCCAAAGCAATATAATTTGCTGAAATCTATTCAAATTATTTCAAATCTACAAAGACCCACAAATTATAAATTATATACACAAATTGAAAAATCTTTTAGTACAGAAAACAAAACTAATACTTACCATATGTACATGACCACAGATCATTAAACCAACATTTTTTGTGAAATCATGAACAAGATGAAGTAAGGCTGGGCGTGAGTTTGGAGCACCTGTCATAACAAGACACTGAGGCCTAATTTAAGATTTAAAAGAAAAACAAAATTAGAGAAATTTAGGCTTTTGGTAACATGGACATGATGTTACATTGGTTCTCTAAAGATATTACGCTAGACTGTTCTTTACGCAACTGTCCTTAAGACACAAGCCACAAGATTCTTACAGAAGATGACTTAACCAGGGTTCCTTGGTACATGAGAAATACAGCAACAAAACCTTCATGGGACAAACATGCCAAATGTCCTAAGTTGATAGGTAATATTATACATCAAGATTCTGGTAGGTATTATAGAACGAAAGGACCATGTTAATTAAAAATATATAACAACTCTTCATCTTCTGAAGGTAATAAATATTTAAGTTCTTTCACAGAGTTCACAACATCCTGAAAGCATAGCCTTGCCTTCATGTAGAAAACAGGTCACTTTCCTCCTTAGTTTGATCACATCATAGTTAATTCTACTTTGTAATATTAGCCTTCCTTAATCTAGCTTAACTTTTAACGACTATTGTCATATGAGTAAAACCACCTGTGGTGAAGAAAAGGTTTCCATTTGAACTCAAAGTTTTAATTCTAATTAATTATGATGAAAACCAGAATTGAATTCAATTGTCTGTACAAACATTTTCATATATTTCATATATTATTTTTAAGTCCTGATTTTCGCTAACTAGAAATAAAAGTCAATCTTGTTTGAGGAAAAAGTATTCAGGTATCTATTTTATAAATTCAAACAGATTCACAAAAATTCTTTAACACAACAATGTATATAATTAAAAGAAACTTCAACAATAATAAATAGACTAAATAAATAGACTAAATAATAAATAGACTAAAATTTTGACTTAACTACTCAATTGTTAGGGTAGTTCCTAACCATGCTCAGAAAATAACCATGAAAATCTGAATAAAGACTTAAAAAAATACTAACTTATTCAGAATTTTAGCAAGCTATCTGAAAAACTAATCCCGTTTGGGGAAATTGCTTTGAGACAACCAAACATGAAATCAACCTCTATGGCCCAGAGTGCTACTAATACAGTCTCTCCATTTCAGCTTTAGCATGTTATATGGCTCCCCAGCTAAACATTACACTTCCTCACCTTCCTAGCAGCTGAAAGTGGCCCTATGAATGATTTACAGACCATACGATGTTCCTATTTCCACATCATGTCATTTTAAAAAGGGAGCTGGCCACCCTTCATACTTTCTTGCATTTACCTATAAGCTAGACTGTGGAGGTAGCAATGACTTTGACCACGTGGATAAAAACACGTCCCAGGGGATGGCAGAGTGATAAGACACAGGGAATGTGGGACCTGAATGATCAAGTGCAGCCACTGCCTACCAACCATGAACCATCCATCTGGACTATCACGTAACACTGATGTCTGTCTTATTTAACCACTGCATATTTTTCATCTTTTTATTATGGTAGCTAATCTACACTCTAATATAACCTATTACTGTGGAAAAACACACTTGTAGTCCCTATCTTTACCAAACAGTAAACATACCATAAAGGCATAATTTGGTATAATTTTGTCATACCAAAAAAGGTATAGTACAAAATATATTAGGAATGACTTCTGGTAACAGTGGCAGAGTGAACATCTGCCTTCATTTAAGTCCTTCCTCAAAAATCTCCACGGTAGGATGGGAAATTTTAAGGCCCCCAAAATATGGACAAGAGTATAGGACACAATAGCACTGAGATATTTAAAGCCAGAAAGCAGATGGAAGACAATAAACGATTTGACAAGTCAGGCACAGGCTAAGTGAGCGTAAGAGGAAACTGTGATGCTGCCTGACTGTATACCTAAGAATCATCAAAATGCCTGGGACTCAGAGGCAACAGATAGCTCTGGAAGTGGCTGGGATAATGTATTAAAGAAACTAAAATAAGAAGGTTTAAAGTTTGCAGAAGAAACACCTACATGAACCCAAACTATTTCCATCACTATGATGGGCAACTATCCCTGCCTCTCTCCAATTCTGTGAGGCCAGAGCTTATTCATCAGAGAGGGCCTCTGGTCTGGGAGTAAGAGCTGAGAGCGGGAGCAGCTACTTCAGTACGGAAGTTAGGAGAACATTTACTATATGCTCAATCTCAAAAATTCCAAGCTGCCTTTCTACTTGGCTCTTAGAACTCCGGTAGCCAGAACATTATCAACAAGCAGAAGATTACAAGATTCTTTTCTGGGAAATCTAATCAGATCAAAAAAAGAAAGCCTTTAAGATGACTTAAACTTCTCAAAGAACCAGCAAAGCCACATTAATCTACATTAAGAGCTTCTGTGACAAGTTCTGAACCCACCAATACAGAACTTCCCTGGCTGAGGATCACAGATACTTCAGACAAGGCTAAATCTAAGAACCCAAATTAAAGAAACAGGAAATAGGGAGAAAGATGCTTCAAGGAAATAGAAACTACAAAGCGAAGAAAACAAACTCTTTCAGCAAGTTTGGTGAAGGCTGAGATAGTGGTAAAGAGAAATTTAAACAGAAAAAAAAAAAAAAGAAGAGAGAAAATTATTGGTTACATAGAAAACAAAACGGCTGTACAGGGAAAAAAAAGCAACTGTAACTTACTACATGGCTGACCTACAAATCATGCTTAAAAAATCATAAAGATATAAATGATCAAACAAAATCTAGTCCAAATAATGACACGAAAGATGTACTGGGAGGGTGAGATAAAGAGAAGGGTTCTTGTGTGTGGTGGTCATACATGAAAGACATCAACAGATAATGCCTAAAATTAAACCTCAAAAAATACATCGAGGCAAACATGTTATTTGGGAGTATGAAGTAAAACATACTACACGATTCAGCCAAGAGTTGAAAGTGGTTGCCTGTCGTATGAGAGAAACAGGGATGAGAAATAGGGTAACTACTAATTTTCAAAACAAACCTAAGTTTTTCCTCTTTAAACTATATTCATGTACAATTCTGATAAAAATTTAAAAACATTTACTAAAATAAAATTTTTAAAAAATTCTCATTACTATAAGCCAAAATAAGTTTTTTATTAATGATAAATTAACTCTGACTCTTGGTCATACTCTCAGTTTTGGGCTATAACTTTTTATATAAAGGAACAATTTCTATTTTCTGGCATCAACTATTCAAGATGTTCGAAATGTGTTGTAATTAAAGTTTTCCTCTGAGAGCTCTCATTTCTCTGTCTTTTTCCAGTTTCTGTCTACTCCAAAGCTGAAGATCTGTGGTCTATGGAAACCTTTCATTTTGGAAATAAGTTGGGGGGAGGGGGGCCCAAAAAGTAACAAAAAGAATATACAAAGATGTTTCTTATTGGGAGAAACTCGATAGAGAACTTCTTTTCTGGTGCTTATCCACTCTTCAGAGTTCCTTTAAAAAGATTTTGTCTTTTGGTTTACTGACAAACAAGGACCTTATTTCTGTGTTTTTTGTGCAGAAGCCGATGAGAATTGATTGCTCATGACTATGAAAAATCACCTGTCCACAGCCAGGCGTATGTGAACAGTATGAGAATGACTGTTTAACAATCTATTTTTAAACAATGATAAGCCTATTTTTATACTATTGTTCAATATAAATAATAATCTATAATTTCTAAAAATGTATATAAGTAAATAATATTTCTGGATTTACAAGTGCTTTCTTTAATAACCGAATCTTATCAATTATTAGAAGCATATTAAATTTAAAAAGTTTTTAAATTGATAACTGATAAAATAAACTATATTTCATTAGATAAAATATAAAACAATTTACTGAAGAAAACAATTTATTGAAGTAGTAAGAAATGCTCTTGAAGGCATTAATCAATTCCTTTATCACTAAAACTGGTTTCCAGTTCAATGATGAGAAAGAAGCAACTAACATGAAAACATTTTCTGCCTTAGTAAAATTATAAAACAAAGATGTCAAAAATATAAATTCCATACTCAGTAGTTATACAGTAGTTACCCACATAGGGAAGAAGTTCACCTTATGACACCTACTATTTAAAAGTTTTCAAATGAGAGACCTCCAAAACTTTCCTAATGTTTTTTGTAAGGTAATTTATTTTGTAAGATAATTTATCTCTGCAAAATTTTGCTAAGAAACCTCAACCTTATTTTTGAATAAACTGCTCAAATCAAACCTAAACAAAAAACAATATTCTATGCTTTTAGAAAACTTTTCATGAAATACCAGCAAATAAAAATGTTACTGAACAATAAACGAACTGATGGCCACTTAAGGTAACATAGAAACATTTTGTCTTATCTTTTACCTGAAGTTTTTCACATGGTCTTCCACTCCAGAAAGTCGAATTGAATGCTGCAGTGCATTCAGGTAAGTGAGGGCTTGTGTGGAGGATCCCCAGTTCACATCTGTGGGAGGACAGTGTTTGTTCACCATTTAACACCAGCAGTAACAACCATCCATAACCAGCGTGACACATACAGAGAAGTAAACAATGCTAGCACATCTTTAAAGTCAATTGCTAAAATAAACTATTTCACTTGGAACATTTAATAGTTCAAGTTCATGGCAGGACATTAAGACAATGTTAATCTGAAGTATAAATTACATTTAAAGAAAAAGTACAATTTCGAAAAGGCTGACATGATAGGGCAGCAGACATGCTGTGAAGAATACAATTAAAAAGAGTCTGTCACAAATAAACAAAATATTTAAAAACTGTTGTTTATACAGCCAAAGGTCTAAAAGGAAAGAGGCAGTTCTGTAATTGTTATAAAGTACTTAAAAGTGCAAGTTATTTGAACAGGCTAATTTTACTCCTGATTGAATAAACAGCCCAGACTCGAATGATGACTCTAGACATTTGTTACGTTAGAGACTGAATAGGCATATGAAAGAAATAACTGCTCCTAAAATAGTAAAAGCAGTATCTTGTCTATTTCATTTCTAAAGCCACCACTCTAATCCAAAACCTCATTGTCTCTTACCTGGATTACAAAATGTTCTCTCACTGTTTAAAACGACTATACCGCAACTACTCTTGTAATCTCTTCCTAATCTATTCTATTGGGCCAAAACTTTTCAAACTTTTCTCAGTGGACTTTCTTGGTTCTCATACTAAATACTAGACTAACCCTAATAGATTGTAGCATCATCTTCTTATGTGGAGATATACCCAGCAGCCATCAGCATTACACATTCTAGGTAATCTAGGTAAACAGTTAAAACATGTTTGTCCAACTCTCCCTACTACACAGTAAGCTAGTGGGAAGATACTATGATACTTCTAGTTTTTTGTTTTTTAGTTCCGTGGTACAAATTACAGTAGATATTGAAACCACAGTAGGTAATACATATGCTTCTTAGGCTAACAGCTACTAAAGTACTGCAAATATAATCCTTTCAAAGATTAATTTAAAAATATATCAAGTGCAACAGAATGATAGTTATATGAATTTGTTACTTTTCTACAAACAGGATTAGTTATATTTAACTTATGGGTAAGAATGGAATTCCATAGAATAAAAAGCCTTGCAGTAATTGTTTCATTAAAACTACATATATTTGGAAATCAAGTAGTTTAGATTTTACACAAAGTACCTTTCAAATATACAAAACATGATGGTTAGATATGAAAAGTTACAAAGAGCTTCTAGACATTTTCGAGCTTGAAATACTAAATAGAAAAGGCTACTGACCTGGTTTTTTATAGGTAACATAAATGTAAAGTCCAAGAACTATCACATATGTTAGTAGTGCAGCCCACCAGTTAATGACAAACATTACTATGCAACAAAGAATTGCTCCAAGAAGTGATATCCACATGTTGTAGTATTTGAATGCAGGACGCCATCCTAACAATAAATAAAATAGATAAATGAAAGTTACTCAGATACGTCATCTGTTTTAGACAACGGTACATACGTATGCACAAATTTCTTTGCGGCTTCTACAGTGAGAGGGCTTTAAGTATTAACTATACGGTTAAAATATAAAAGTAAAGTCAGACCATTATTGATCACAATTTAACTTCATGATTCTTGATGGCCATCAAGTGGGCACATCTATTTACATTCACATTATTCTATCTTACTAGTTCTGTATTTAAAAAGTTCCTTACCAAAAAAATACAAATTGACGTACCTCAGCAAATACTAAACACTAAAGAAGATTAAAAAATTAGGTTTCAAATTCAGTCCTTAATATTGCGGCTTTGTTTTCTGGTTCTTAACATGAGACTTCTAAATTCTAATGTATATATAAAACAACTCAAACTAACTGTTCTTCAGAATTGTTAAAAATTCATCTAGTCACTAGAAAAACTAAGAGTTGACTACAGAAACTTATCCTCCCATTTGGTGAAGTATGTATTAAGCTCACTCTAAAAAATGTTAAAGACCCATGCTTTAAAATTTTCATTCATAGGTAGTTCCAGAGTCAAAAATACTATCTTAAAATCATTTCAATAAAATTTATGTTCTTTTTTAAAAATTAAACTTTTAATTTTGAGATAACTGCAGAGTCACACAAAGTTGAAAAAATTATACAGATTCCAGGGACCCTTTACCTAGTTTCTCCCACTGATACCATCTTGCAAAACGATACCAGAATATCACAACTAAAATACTGATATTAGTGTATCAAGATAAAGAAGAGTCCAACAAAAGAAGGATCCCTTGTGTTGCCCTCTCATAGCCACAGCCACACCCACCTCTACAATTTATATTATTAAAGTAAAAACCGAAGCTGTTTCTGTCCTAAGTTTCCATACTTCCTTCTGTTCTGAAAAACTTTTGGACCCTTAGAAGGAAAAGTGCTTTTGGACCTTCATTTCCTTCCCTAATGTCCAACTGTTGTGATGGTTTCTAACAAAATGCCCACAAAAAAGAAAATGGAGTACTTTTTCAGTTGAAAAAGGCCCCTTATATTAGAACTTCACAGAACTCACTGTGTTAACAATACTGCCGGACAGGTTAACAATATCATAATAATATTCTTAGAACTGAAAAAGCAATCAGCTAAACAATAAAATAGGGGGAAAAAAGAAGAAAATAATTCTTTCATAGTATGAGTCAGAATTTGAGATTAATGCTATTTTAAATGCTTTGATGATAAGAAACAAAATATTCCCAGTAAACTTCATGATAAGAGAGTTTGAAGACTTATTTAATTTGACTCAATTATAAAGGCAGAGTGAAGCAATAATGAGCTAACCCCTACATGCCATCTTTTAAAACGTGTTAAAGTTTTTTCTCCAAAGTCAAAGACATTACCACATTTACAGAACTTTTAAAAAATGTAAAATCACCTGGAGATTTTGCAAGTGATGCATGGAATACTGAAAAATTGATCAATGCATACGATGCAAGGAAGAAGTTAGAGATAATTGGAGCAATAACATTCAACTCAGCTGCAAAAGAAACACGAAGCATATTTAATTGACATATGAGACATTTTTTAACTCTTCAAAACTATGAATTATTTCAAACCTTTAGAAAATGACATAATACTCCTACATCTACCACCCAGATTTAATGAATTTTGCCATATATATTTATCTACTTTACTTTTATACTTCAGATACACCCCTTTTATACCTCACTGTTCCAAAATTGGAATATTCTTTCCAATGACAATATATAGTTTTATTACATATATATATATGGTCCATAAGCATTATGTTGTACTATTTTGGGTGTTTTAAAATTTACATAAACTATATCATACTATATTATCATTCCAAAATTTAACTTTTTCACATGTATTAAGTTTGAGATTCATCCATATTAATATATGAAAACCAAGTTTATTCACTTTTTTACTGCTTAACATCATTCTGCAGTTTCATTCTTCTGTTGATAGATACATGGGATGCTTCCTTTTTCATTATTATAATTAATAACACTAAATATTTTTATATATGTGAATTCCTGTAGGGTAAAAACTCCTAAAAATAACTGTTGGATTGTAGGAAATTTTACTAAATATTGCCAACCGGTAGCTACACCAAATACATTCCTAGAATCACAGGGGAGTTGTTTCCACACCTGTGGCGTTATCAGACTTTTAATGAAAGTCCAAGGTCTTCTTTAGCAGCAAAAGACCCTTCAGCTCCCTTGCAATCAGAGGGAAAAGTGCCAAACAGATCAGCAGAGGTTCTATCGTCATGGAAGACACTGGAATACTTTTCCTTATGCTTCCTTATTAAATAAATATTTGCAGTATTTTCTAATACAACTTTCCTTTGATCAAAAACATACTTAGTATAGTAGGGAAAATAATATTTTGTTTATAATTTAATAATTCAGTGTTGACAGCTAATACTGTAAATGCACCAATATCTACATTAGCACACCATTTATAGACTAACCAATTAAGATGAATCCAAGCGCAATTAAGAATGTTAAGAGGTAGCCACGAAGAGGTTCATTATTTTTCCCATAACCTTTAGCAAACATCTGGAAAGCTGGGTAGATGTTGTCCTTACATAGGGCCTAAGGAAGAAACGTAAATATTAAAATCAAATATATCAAAGTAAGATATGCAGATCTGCTTACAGTTACAATAGGTTAATTGGGAATCAAACCCAAGTATCTAATTCTTGGTCCTCTTTCTTTCCCCTCACACTGCTTCACCTACAAACTGTAAAGGAGATTCAAACATTTCAAGCATCAGAAAGGTAGGAGGTTTAGAATACCACTGAATTTTCAGTCATCTTACCCCACCCCAGGCTGAAATTCTTACATGAAGATAGTCAAAGAAGCAGACATATATATAGAAGAAATTTGGAAGCTTAAGAAGTATAACAGAGGTGTGACCTACTTTAAGAAAATCAAATCCAAAGCCTAAACTTAAAGAGACAAAAATCCTAATTATAATAATCACTTTTCTTAAAACAATACTGAAAATAATTTTAGAAAAAATTCTATACTTTTACTGTACTAAGTAACTACAACAAAAAATTAAGAACAAAAAAAAAATTACAAAGCTGTAGAATCAATTACATTTGTTTTAGTAATGAAAAGTATTTTATATTCAGTATCAGCTGTTTATTTAACGGTCACTAAAGGGAGACAATATCTATATTATTATCACTACATTGAGTACCTAACACAATGTATGGCATATATTAGACATTCAAATATTTGTAAAATGAAATATTTAAGTTGGCATCATGCTAATAGTAACAAGATCCTTTAATTCTTTTGATTTATGGTCTTGGACTTCACTTTTTATTCCTGGTAAGACATTATGAAAATTTATGCTAAGAGTATGTCAAAAAAGCAAAAACTCATCCCCACTTCCAGAAAAACAACTCAAAAAGCACACTCTGACAGTAGATAAACGCACAAGTGTTTATATAAGTATACATATTCACAGTTATATGCATAAAATCAAATATACCAGCCGACATATGTGTCTGTATATAACATATAAATACATGGGGTTGATAAAAGTAAACAAATAAACTAAAAATATTAAAAATCCCAAATTGAAATATATTGCCTTAACTCCCCCTCTAATAAAGCTTGTAATGTGAATATACTTACCTGAAATATTTTGGGTGCACTCACAAGGGATGCTAATGCAGAAGAAAGAGTGGCTGAAAAGATACCTGCAGAAATTAATGGCGCAAATCCTGACACCATGCTCATTACCTTTAAAAAGGTGACAAAAATGGAAAAATAAGTCTTCAATAAAATCCTTTATTATTCTAATGAAAGACTGATATTAATATTGGGGGAAATCTAATAACAGTAATAATGGCTATCTGTATTACAAACTTCTGAAATTGATTTACCTCTAGTCCTTAATGTAAAAAAAAAACCAACCTTTTTCTTTTGTAAAATTTTGGAGACACACACAATGGCAGAGAAAAAGCATACTTAACTGCCAGGTATCCATCACCCAGTTTCAACAGAACCAACCTCTGCATTACTGTGAATCAAATCCAAGATATAATTTCATACATGAAAGTTTCAGTACATACCTCTAACAAGTAAGAACTTTTAAAAACTGTAACTACAAAGTCACTGCGACAGCCTAAGGACTGCATAATTCCCTAACAGCATCAGATATGGCCACTGCATTCTAAATCCCCAAACTGTCCCCCTCTTCTTGCTTTTTAAAATGGTTTGTTCAAATTAGGATCCACAAAAGGATGACAATTTACATTTGGTTGATGCGCCTCTTAAGTCTTTTTCAATCTACAGGTTTACCCTTTCCTTTACATTTTATTATTTTATGTCATTTCTCCTACAGAAATCCCACACTCTGGAGTTTGCTGACAATCGCCACAGCATTGTTTAACCTGCTCCTCTAGCCTCTACTTCTAGTCAACTGATATAGGTAGATTTAGACAGTTGATCTAACTGAGGTACAAGTTTTCTGGGAAAATATTCAAGGTGGAGCGATATACTTCTGTATAATAGGTAGTTTCTTTTTTTGATGTTAAGATAGTAGATTGATAGTGTGGTTGTTTTTGTCTGTTTTTCAAGAGTCTTTATTTTTTAGAGCTAAAAGTAGAAATATTTCCAGCCAAAAGGATCTATGCCTAGGATCTGCCTCTAACTAATCTGGGAAGTGGGGAGTCACAAATAAAACAAAATTAGCCATGCACTGATAAATGATGAAGCTGGAAAGTGTGTATGTTAAATACATATTACTTTCTCTATCTTTGCACATGTTCAGACATTTCCCTATGAAGAAGTTAAAAATGGATTGATCACTTAGACCATGAGAAGACAAGCAAATAAATCCAAACTGAGGGGTACAATGCAAAATAATTTGCCTGGACTCTTCAAAATGCCAACATCCTGAAAGATTAAAACAGGCAGGGTGGGAACTGCTCTAGATTAAAGAATTTTAAGATAACATAACTAAATGCCACGTGTTATCCCAGATTGAATCCTGGATCTGGGAAAAACTGATCTGGGACATTATGAGAACAAGTAAGTGTAAATATGGAATATATACTTAGACAACAGTACTTCATCAACACCGAATTATTTGGGTGGGACAACTGTACTGTGCTTGTACAAAATGTTTTAAACACTCCAATCTGACTGTCATGTTGTGACTGTCTACAGTTTATTTTCATGTGTTTGAGGAGAAAAATACTATCCATATATATGAAGATAAAACCAAATGGGGCAAAATATAAACTAGTAAATACAAATGAAGGGGAGGCACGCAGGTATTCATTGCACTGTTCCTTGTGTACCTTTGAAATTTGTCAACATACAAAATTGATTTGGAAGAGTTGCTTGATGGATTCAGGTGCTATAGTGGTTGATCCAACTACTATAAATTTTACCAGTAATGAATGATGATTACCACCTAGATTCATTACTTCATTAGTGGAGATTTACCTTTCATTTAAATTAACCAGGAACATGCCAACTGAGACAAGGAGATAAGGAAATTAGGTTTAAGGTTGTTTATCAGACACTTGCCTGTAACTTAATACTTTAAACCAGATATAAAGCTAGCACAATCCCTAGCCATAACATGTAAGTCTGGTTTCATGTATACATAAACCATCTTGTTTCACTTAAGTTGCTCTGCCTGCATCTTTCTGGAGATTTAGGTTTAAAAACGAAGAATATATTTGTTTAAGAAACATTAACATTGACTTCTCTGAGAATCTGAGGGAGAAAAAACTCACTAAAAAGAAGATTTTCTATTCAGCACTTTAATACCAATTTAGTAGTTACATATATACCATGCATTTTTCACAATCACTATCCTTATATAGTTGTTAATGCTAGCACTGCCAAATCTGTCTTTAGGGAAGGAGAATATAAAGGATAGGGTGGACCAAGATAAAAATGAGAAGACTTGATTTCTGCTATATATATTTATCAGCTAATACAAACTTCCATGTCTGTGTGTAATGACTTCAAAGTTAAGCAAGTACAAAGGCAGGAGGTAAATGAAGAACAAAGGGGAGAAAAGAGAATACGATACATTGATGGATTAAGGCAAAACTGACCCCAGGAACTTTACATATAACTATATTTCACCTTTCATGTTTTGAGGAAAAAATTCATTTTCTTTTCTTGCATCACCTCTGAATTAAGGTAAATAATGCTCCAAGCTTATCATGACTATGCTTCTATGATGTGCCAAGTTTCCTTTTTCCCTAGTTATATATTGATCCAGTAACCTTTGTGTTTCCTATCATTTTATGATAAAATGAGTAGCAAGTAAATGAAAATAAATGTATATAATGGTAACATCAGTGTGGTCTACGATACAAAAGATAAAGACGAGAAGAAAAAGATGGTCTGGTCTTTAATAAGGGGGGATAAAAGACAAAAGTCTAATTAAAGGTTAAAAAGTGGCAAGTAAAATGAATGGTAATATTCTGCATGGGGGACGAGTATGTACTGATGATTTAGTGTTCAAAAAATCTTCATGGAACTGGGTCTCCCTGAAGGGCAGACAGAATTGGACATGTAAAAAGAAAAAGCCGGTGCCTTTCAAGCAGAGTGAAGCACCAAATAAAGGAACAAAGTAAAGTGGGCATGTTTACATACACAGACACGCAATGACTGGAGTTCAGCCTGGACGAAGCTGTGGCACTTTGGGTACGAAGGGCTTTGACTGACAGAGCAAAGATGCTCACATTTTGTTTATTAAGCAGTGGTGAGTCAAAGGTTTCAGAGGACATTAAAATGTAGAAATAGAGTAAGAAACATAAAACTATAAAAAATTTAAGACAAATAAAGTGACCCAATTATACATGCATATGTTTATCAATTATATGCAAATCAGTATCATATAGTGTGCCTTTGTATAGGTTTCATTTTGGAATCTCCACTTACATGCTCCTCATTTATGTTCTATTCACCATTCTTCATTCTCCAAGGGACAAATATTTTTACAGGAATGTCTTTCCATTTTGTATCGCTTTACAAAGCATTTTAAAAAATTTACTTAAACTGGAAAAGCAGCTTTCTGTATACCAAACTCCTCTTTGTTTGAATAAATCTATACTTAGGGTTGATAAACACAACACACTTTTGTACTTTAAGGCAAAAACACAGAAATCTGATTGGCATTTTCAGTCACTGGGCAGAGACCAACATTTGTGCCTTTCATACACAATATCAATGTCAGAATTGGCCTGAGTAATTAGCTGGATATGAATACTTTCTTTCATTCCTACGATTTTGCCTAGTCTTGTGACTAGGAAAAACAAACTTCTATTATATAATTGAGTTCAATATCTATAACCACTGAAATTGCCGTCAATTGCTTGAAACTATACAATAGAAAATACAAATAATACCATTAAAATTTTAAGTTAAAAATTTTATTGTAAAATACACAGTCTACATAAAATTTCTACATAATGTTCTGAAATACATTAAATCTTCAACTATTCTGTTTATTATATTTACATAATACTGGAAAAACACTAGGAAGCAAATTTTTTATTTTCCACTTTGAATTAGTAGAACCATCTATTCTATAAATTTGCCACAGAATATCTTGTTTTAATCTCCTGATCTATACCTTTGTGTTTTCCTTCTAGCATCCTAAGACTTATCAAGCAACTCTCAAAGTATCCTCCAAATTTTAGTAATTCCCTTTCTTCTTATAAATCTTTTCTAAGACCCATAAATTTTACAAAAATTTCATTTTGCTTTCAGTATCTTATAGACATAATAAAAAGCAGAACTGATAGTCTCCAAATACTTGAGCAGTAATACTAATCTTTACATAGTTCATATATTTTAATAGTTCACAAATTTTCAAGCAACCGTTAGTAATTTAATTCTGTTGTTAAATGGAGGTTTAACACAGCATCACTCTATAAGCCATATCTTATTAAGTAAGATTACTGATACTGATCAACACTTTTTTAAAAGGGTATTTATATATAAAGCAATTATGGAGAAAACTCAAATTAGAAAACTGAACCCATTTCAATTAGTATGGATTTAAATTGTTCAAAATAAAAATGAAATACTTAGGTATAAATCTAACAAAATATGTACAGGACTTATATTCTGTAAACTACATAATACTGATGAAGTCAAAGAAGATCTAAATAAACAGAAAAACATATGGTGTTCATGGACTGAAACACTCAAACAGTAAATCTATCAATTCTCCCCAAATTGATGTACAAACTTAATGCAGTTCCTATCAAAATTCTAGCAAGATTTTTTTTTGTAGATAAACATAAGATTATTCTAAAATTTACATGGAAAAGTAAAGTAACTAAAATAGCTAAAACAATTGTGAAAAAGAATAAAATGGAGAAATCAATCTACCTGACTTCAAGACTTACAACCTAACTATAGTAATCAAGGAAATATGGTACTGGTGGAGGGACAGACACAAAGATCAATGGAATGCGAATCCAGCACACACAAGCATGCGTGAGATGTTTCCTTGCTTTCTGAAATAGTATACTACATATATGTACTATGCACTATATTCTATTATAAAAGTGTTACTCTCTGGGGCCCTTTTGCCATTAACAACTTCAGATTTTGTCCTTTCATATTTTTCTGTTTGCCCAATTAGTTGTGTACAGTCTTTGATACCTATGTATAAAGCAATGACAGTCTTCCTTTCTAAGTTACTATTATACTCTGAATGGTCAGATTTGGTAGCAATCTTACCTCAAGATGAACAGAGAATTTCTGTATCATATAAATTTGGTGCTCACCTGGAAGTTGTTCATTAGGCCGTAGGCACAAGGATTGCTTTCACAAGATGAGAAATCAAAGTTTAATTTGCAGGCTGCTGAAGTACAGTTTGTTAGCTCTGTTACAATAGTGTCATTAATGTTCCCAGTGGCATCCCGAACGACACAAGAACCTGAAGCACAAGTGACCAAGAAAAAAAAGGATAATGAAGCTAACATTCATTTTCATTTCATAATGATATATACTGATGAAGAAATTATGGTACTGACTGTATATACTTGCTTATAACAGCATACACTGCATTTACAATTAAGATAGCTTTACCTGGAACAGAATTTGGAAAGCATCATGGTCCTCAATATTTTGGTAGTGAAATGGAATCTTATAAAGACTAGTATGTATACATACACACTTAAAAACCCTGTAAGCATCACTGTAAAAAATGGTGTAGTAGCAAAACCGTTTTCTGCACTGTTTGGTTAAGATGTCTTTAAGCAAATACAGAAACATTTTTCTTGTATGCGTGTGTGCTGAAGAGTTCCAAATGGCAAAAATGTTTTCCTATACTCCAAATATTTTATATTTAAAATGTGCCAAAGATCAGACTTGAGGTAATATCAATCTTCTGTGAGGGAAAACAATTTGAACATGAATTTATAATTCTATTTAAACCTCTGTATCAAGTAAGTCTACTTTGACAATAAGAAAATACATGGTATCTGAGATTTGCTTTAAAGTAACCCACAGGGCAAAGTGAATGAGCATAGATGAAATAAGATTAACCATGTACTGATAATTCTTGGTAACTTTTTTGAAGAGGGATGATGGTTACACGTTGGACTCTTCATTAGAAAACATTCTACTTTTCTGCAAAGTTGGAAACTTTCCTAATAAAATATTTTTTAGAAGTTTTCTTGAAAAAGCACTTAATCCTTTGGAATAACATATGATGTAACAACTACCATTCCTTAGTCTTCATATAGTTTTACTTCTGAAGAACTTTAACATTTCTGTATCATCATATATGAGGTAAAAATCATAGGTATTACTGCAAAAACTGAACAATAAAACAAAATTAAGTTTAGAAAGGAAGAATATTTTAATGACTAGACAGTTTTTTATTCTTAAATTTCTTCTAACTTTCAGAGCAGTGTTTGCAAAACCATCTTTTCTTAAAGGCATTCCTGCAAACACTGAAGGGTGAGGGGAGAACAGACAGCGCCCTATCTAACCCTAAAACAGCTAAGCTTTTATGTTCTGATGTCCTGCATCAAAATTGGGGAAAAGATGTTCCACCGCTTGAACTAGTGACACAGTCACTGGTGTAGAACTGATCTTTATTAGCCCAGCTACTGAATAACAAGGATATTCTTTAAATTAAAACTAAATTTCCTTTAGCTAGCTTATGTATAATGTATATAAGCAAGCTAGAAACTTTTAGGGAAACACAAAAAAATTTTGCTCAGCCTAAATCTAATTCATTTGTTTTTTCAAAATGAATTTCAGAGATTTACATATGGATTGTAAGGATAAATGTAATCCAATTATTTTTTTAAATACTAATTTAGGCCACCGTAAAACTGACTACTAGCATTTCTAACCCTTGTTTAGAAAAATTTTAAAATCACATATAGGCAAATTAGCAGCAGAGTTTGTAAAAAGTTCTGTAACTGCTTACAAACAAATGACTGGCAAAATTAAAAACGGCAACATTAAAAATTTTCTAACTCAAATACTATGGAAAATTTATGTTCTGTAGTCTATGAATTTTGAGTTTGTGATTCTTCTGATTAATACTTGACTAATTTTTATTCCTGAAATATGCTTTAAAAACTTAACTGTAAAATCCGAATTTTGGAATTTAGACATTCAAGACAATGCTTACATTTTAAGAACATATGTTTTCTAGGTAAAGCATATAGTTTTATGAAAGTGTAATAAACTCAAAACAAGACAGGATTTACAGTCAATACATGCAAATTATATGTAAATCAGTAGTTATTAATTTTTTTCTGAACTAGAATGTTTCAATTAAAGAATCTACCACTATAAAAAGCCTTTAAAACGTTACTTATTTATAAATAAATAAGGCACCAAAACCCTCTTTTCCGTGAAAACAATTTTTTAAAGCAAATGCCATTATCTCATTTTTGGTAGCAAAATCTCTAACCTTTAATTACCTATAAAACACAATAAAACAAGAATTTAGAGACTGGTTGACCACTTATACCCTTTCTTCAAGTTCTAAAATGTTACGATTCCATGAATGTATTAAAATGGCTTAAAACTACTTTCATTCAATTTCTTAACACTCTTCATTCAATGTAGTATGTCCTGTTCAATGAAATCAGGTTTTATGATAAAAAACAATGTCAGGTACTGCTTAGTAGCCTTGAAGTGATCTTTATGCATGAATACACAAGAATATATAAGAATCATCACAAACAAAAATATTCCAAAATTTGTAAAGGTCAGAAACTTAAATGCATTTACTTTAATATTAATTAAATTTTCTATAAATGTATCTTGGTGAAATTTAAGAGTGCAGATAAGATTGTACATAATTTTCTAATTTACTATATAATTAAGAAAAATCCTAGAGGGAAACAATAGATCATTTGGTGGCTTAGATAATCTCTATAAAATCACTACTAGTTCACTTACAAGTGTTTTTGAAATAAAATATATAAAACTCCATGTCTTCTTAATAAAATACTTCTTAATTTAAAAGTTAAATATAATGTCATGAAAAAAGAATGTTTATAGTATGTACATCATGAAATTTTTGAAACACATAGAGAAATTTAAGGGTATTTACCTACAGATACTGCAATTCCTATGTAAACCATCGTAGTAATTAAAATGGCTAAGAGTGTTCCTTTGGGTATGGCTGACTGAGGATCCTAGAAGACAAGAAGTTTTTTTAAGTCTATCTTTAAAAATAAATATATGTATGTCATTTTTATGTGAAATCAACACAGCAGTTGATAATACTTACTGCAAGATCACCTGAGATATTTGCTCCAGCCAGTATACCAGTTGCAGCAGGAAAAAAGATGGCAAATACAGAAAAAAAGGTTTCCTCGTCTCGAAAATCTGGCCCAAAGTTCTCATTAAATATTTCAGCTGTAGAGAACAAAATATTTTTGGCAATTAGTGGATAGCAGATTAGACCATAATTTAGGTTAAGAGTAAGTGGTTATCTATGATCCCTGACTTTTCCTCAGTTCAAGTAATTAGTAAATTCTTGAATATTTCCTGATTCAAATACTGGTGTTTTTCTTTATTTGTAGAGGCAACAGTTTACAACCAAAATGGTTATTTGACCTGGCTCATGCCGTACTATTTTGTATACCTTACTAATTACGTTTCAAGCGCCTCTAACTTGATTGTTATCACCAGACCAAGAAGTCAAAGAAACAAGAAAGGAGGTAGGAGAACAAAAGGAACATGATACTAACCTGGAACCATTTTTTTTCCCCCTGACATACAAGTTACACACTACCTGCACAGCTTTCTCTGTTTCCTAGTGGTGATCTATTTGATTTTTGAGGCTATTCATCAGGCATCCAGATAATTTTACCTAAGACAAACTAGGTAAAGGTCCTTTCTATTTCAACAATTATGAAAGCTTCAACTAGTCCTATTGTTTCCATCTATTGTGACAGGCTCTGACACTGAAACAACCAACTAACTGTCATTTATCTATCCATCCATCCATCGATCCATCTATCATAAGAGTATACACCACGTGCAGGTCCTACACTGGAGCCATCTACTATCTCAAGGTACTGAGCGATAATTTAGCAACAAGCTACCTTCATGAAACTGAAGCGTATCAATGGGGAATTACAAATTAAGTACAGAAACAGGTCACTGCAAATAGCAGTAAACTACTGATGGTGCTGTGAAAGAGAAATAATCTAATTCATTGTGGTTACAGAAGGCTAAAGAGATACAACTAAGGAGCTGACACTTAAGCTGAGACTTTACTGAGTAAGAATCAGCCATGTGATGATTCAGGGGAAAGAGTATACCAGGGAAAATCAACAACATGTACAAAGGCCCTGAGGCAGGAAAAAGGTTAAGCTCTTTTGAGAAACTATAAGAGTACAAAGTTCTCACAGTAAGGGGGAGATAAAATGAGATGGGAGGGGCCAACAGGGGTGAGATTATGCAAAATTTTATAGTTTCGATTTTATCTCAAATATAATGGCAAGCCAAGGTGGGTTTAGAATCATGCAAATGACATGATGTGATTAATGCTTATGTGGATGCTATGTGGACAGTGTACTGAAGGCATCAACACCCAAAGCAGGGAGACCACCTAGGAGGTTATTACAGTGGTTCACTCTAGCAATGGGAGAATAATGAACTGACTAGAGAAGGATTAGAAGGTAAGAGGGCAAATAGAAAACACTGATATCCTGGTTTCTTTCACTTATTGGGATGGAAAAGTCTGAGAATGATTAGGTAGGAAGGGCATTAAATAAGCAGTTGAATGTACACCTACATCTGGAGGTTAAAGGAAAGGAATAGAAACATGTCAGCCTCTTGAGAGACTTTTGAGCCATAAGAAAACATATTGCAGAAGGAAAGAATATAGTTAGAATGACCAGGACCACACTCTGTACAACTCTGACATGTAGGGGATGGAAAGAAGAGAAGGGTTCACAGGAGTAATAGACATAGTGACCAGTGAACTAGGTAGAAAAGAACTGATCAGAACACAGTGTCTGACATCAAACAAAAAGCAGAATGGGACAACTAAATATATGGGACAACTAAAGTCTGCTGAGAGTCAAAAGACTAAAACACTGCACACTGTATCTAGCACCAAGTGACTGTGACCTTGACAGAAGCCAGATAAGAGGGGTTGATAATGAATGAAATAAAACCATTTGGTGAAAGCATGATGGTGAATAGGCTACACACAGTCTCAAAGTACCTCTCCGCACACCACTTATTAATCACACAAAAAAAGGAGCAACCTCACAACAGAGAAACCTCTCAGGTACCATTTTCACCAAGTCATCAAATTTAAAACAATCAGTGATTGGGAAAATGGCATCCCAATGTGATGATCCGAGGAAGACACATTGTTTTCAGCAGAAATGAGTAACTGAATCTACGGAAATAAATCAGACAAACCCAATTGGAGGGACCTCCTAGAAAGACAAATGGCCTGTAATCTTAAAGAATGTGAATGTAGGGAAAGGGAAAAAAAAGGGTTAAGGCACTGTTCAGACTAAAGGGTACTGAAGATTAAGTAAAGAATGTTTTTTAAAAAGAGAGATTAAAAAGACATGACAAGTCAGTGCAATATATGATCATGGACTGGATCCTGGAACAGTAAAAAAGTCTCTACAAAATCTTTATAGAAACAATAGGAAAATTCTGTATATGAAAAATATGTTAGCTATAACATCGTGCCAAAGTTAAACTTCCTGAACTGTCCTTTTCCTTAGTAGATACACGCTTAAGTATTTACAGATAAGAAGTCATGATTTCTGTAACTTACCTCAGAAGGTATCAATCATAGTAACAATAATTAGACATATATGAAGTGATGAAAAAAACTTGTCAAAAAAGAATACAAAAGTGTGAATTTTTTTGTGAACCTAGGTGGAGGGTATAAGGAGTTTACTGTATTAATTTTTCAAGTTTTCTGTAAGTTTGAAATTATTCTGAAATAACAAGGAATAAATGGAAAGGAAGGTTATGAGAAATTTGTCTATGAAAGGGGCTTGGAAAGTAAGGTGGTAACTGGAGGAGAATAAAAGACAAGAGAGTATTTTCAAGGAAGGGAATTACTAGAGCAAGTATGTAAACGTATATAGAAGTGATAGTTTCAATGCAGGGAAGCAAGAAAATTACCAAAGAATAAATGCTTTGAGAAAGTAAAACAAACAGGAACTAGGTCACAACAAGGGCACTGGTCTTTGGCAAAAGGGAGATAATTCACATAAAATAGAGGAGAAAATGAATATCCCTATTGGGAAAGTAGTCATTTGAACAGACAAGTTTATCAACATTTACTGCAGATACTACCTTAGAATAATGAGTGAGAGGAGGGCCAAGCAGTATCAACTGCCAAAAAGAAAAAGTCATGATCCAAAGTATATTTAAATTTATTCACCTCAGCTGAGATAGCCCAGATGTCCTACTTAAATACAATGTAAGTTATTCCTATACTAAAAAATTATGTCATACTTTTATAAGTTGTCAAGGATCTGAAAAAAAGGAAATGAAAAATATGGCCTAGTTGATATTTATAGATATTAAAGTCATAAGCAGAAAATACGTAACTATTAGAAATATTTTAGTAGTAATAATTTACTGTAATTTTAGAAATAAAAGTGGCAAAAACAAATGTTCAAAAATGCATAATGTAAAATTTTAAGTAAAAAAATCATTCATAATTAGAAGAAAAGTCACAAATATAATTTCTTAGAGTACAAAATAGAGTGAATTATTATCTAACTAATGCTATTAAATTTTCACTTCTGGCATGCCTAAAAGACACCTCATCCCCTAATCCAGGAAATGAGGATTAGAAGGTTAGTGCCTTGTTTTAAAAGTAGGCATAAACACAAATAACCAGAACAGATATCATATTATCAACCCAGGATGAGTAGGCACAAATTATAGGCAGGTGTCCTTGGGTAAGGTAAACCTTGAAACAATTAGTATCAGAAAACTGCCCAGCCAAGTCAGTGTCAGACATAGGCCAAACCAATGCTACTCACATGTGACCCAACAACAGTGTGTTGTTACCATGTGGCAATAAGATCAATAAGGAGCCTGCACCAGAAGGTACATCACCTAGGTCTCTAGGCCCTACATTTAGTTCAACTAATTTTTCTCCAGTAAGACTTTCTGAAGCAAGAAGTGCATTGATTTATATTCTGCATCTTTTCACAAATCTGTACAAATAGCTCTGGTCTAAACAACTCAGGAGAACTGAAGCTAGGCTTTTTCTTGCAAGGCTTCAAAACAAGGAGTTTTTGTCAACTTAACACAGACCTATTACCCTAAGTGATAAGCATCTCTGATACTACTGCAACTATTCTTTCTGGCTTCCATTCTACCCGGCAGAGGTGGGTTCAGAGCTGCTGCTCAATGCGAGGAGTGGGTGGAGGAGACATACAGAAAGACACTTTCGGAAATAATAAATGACAAGTAAATTTCACCTCTAGTGAAAATTAGGTGCAGAATGAAAAGGGTTATGAAAAATGAAAACTGGCAAAATTCTCACACAATTAATAGTGTAAATTGTAAAAAAAAAAAAAAAAACAAACCTAAATTGCAATTAATGTAAACTGTAGAAAAACTTAAATTGCAAAAAACTATTATTTCTAACTGCTTTCACAGCCTGAGGCACTTTTAGACTGTTGTGTTTAAAAATAACCAGAAGAATAAAAAGATGTTAGATGCTATGTTAGAACAAAAGTTACAATTTCAGTAACAAATTCCCCAAATGAATAGAGAACAAAAGCATTTTTCCTCAATAGCATTGATTTCTCTACATTCTATTACTTTTGTTGCTAATAAATAAAAATGAAAGATGCCAATCAAAATGACTTTTTATTCCAATTATACAACAAACATAAAGGGAACCAAATTAAACTGAATTGTCAATTAGTGTTGGTCAGTACACCAAACTCAATTACATTGCAAAATATCTAAAATGCACTACATTACAAAATATCTGAAATGCATTAAAATATTTAACACTAGAATGCTATAATATCCAGCTTTATAAAAAAGAGTCTATTTTTCCTACTTACATTTATAACCAAAGAAACCTTTGGGCTTCTTGCTCTCCAATGGGATAAATGTTCCTATGATGAAATCAGCAATAGCAAGTAGTAGAATCACCAAAAGAACAATCTGAGCCTGAAAATTTAAAAATCAAAATCATATATATCATGTCTAGACATTAAATCGTTTCCTAGAATTATAGAATATATGTAACTTCCATGAGGGAAAGGATTTATGTTGTTTCCCCAGTGCCTTAAACAGTGCCAAGCACAAAGCAAGTGCCTAATAAATTTTTATCAGAGGAACAATCTTCAAGAACTATCCTACAACGTTCAGCACACTGTGGGGAAATGGACAGCAACAGTAGGATCATGCTATACATTTCTGAAATGAATTAAAGATGTGCAAGTCCTGCTAATAAGTGCCACAGAGGAAAAAATTACAGTACTATTATTATCTTTACTAGCTCCCCTGATAGGTGATTTACCCTATCATCCTTTTTTTTTTTTTTAATAAACTCTTAGATTACAGTCTTAAAATGACTGTTATCTACAAATATTCCCCACATTGCCAAATAGAAAATCTTAAAAATAATCTTATATGTAAACTTCTTTGAGAATGGCCACTTACGAATCTTCAACATCTAAAAATATTGCCCCACCTTAGAACACTCCTAAAATGTACACTCTAAAAGTTTATACATTCAACATATACAGATGTTCTAATGATATCATTACTTACTTTTGCCTCCCATTCCATTCCAGCTACTGAGATGCCTAAAAGGATCACCACTGTGATGGCTCCAATAATTCGGATATCATTGATTTCATCTATCATAAGTATGGAATGTTCCTAGAAGCAGAAAATAATACAATGAGCAATATTAGTTATTTCAGAGACATTCTTCATTTCTTTATGAAAGGCATTTTAGAGATATCACAGTGCCTCACACGCAGCAGTTGAATAAAATGCCTATTTAAGGAATGAATAGAGATACCTAGGGAAAAGGAATGAATTACTGTTTACTGTTAAGGTGTCATTCAAGCATCTGAAGACATCAAAAATATCAAATTACTGTATTTAATACAGTAACAAACAAAAGAAGAATTGCTAACAAGCAAATAAAAATTATAATATGACTAAATAGTACTAATAGGATTTTTTTAAGTTACGAGGCAAAAATGTACTTTTATTCATTGTGACTAGTGAACCTATGTTTTTAATGTCTCTTACATTGCTTAAGGAAAAGAGATGAACACACTTTCACGAAGCTGTTCAAAAACACACACTGTTCCATTCTACAAGCAAAATTATTTGTGGCTAAATATCAATGACATTAAACACACACTAAATTACACAATGAAGGAATATGAATTCTTAATGATTTTCTTGCTTGCTTACTGCCTTTTCTCCATCCTTTGGCCTATACAGGTTAAGGTCAGTGCCAATGCAAATGCCAGTCCTTTTCAGATTTTACACTTCCTAACACATAGTATACTACAGCAGAACAACAGTTACAACCTAACATGAACACAGGTGTCCACTCAAGGTTTCTCTCATTTAATAACACTGAATCTATTTCACTTCTGCTGCTTTAACTATACACATGCAAACTACTCTTTTCAAATCAGTTCTCTTCTCAACTTCAGAGCAGTATCATCAACTACCTTCCGGCCAGCTCTACTTAGATACACCAAATTAGACACCCCAAAATAAACTGTTCTGAGTTCTCTCAGAGTAAATCGCATTACCACCCATCTAAATCCCCCTCCTTCTCTAATTCCCCACATCTCATTCATCAAGTTCACTTACTCAACTTTTTAAAAATCCCTCCAACTCACCCACATCTCTCGAACCCCACTGGTCACTGGTGTAAGATTAGCCACCGTTTGCCCTTCCAGGAGAGCTACAACAACTTTTAAATGGTCTCCATCTCCAGTTGTGGCCCCACAAATCCATCCTCTATATTGTGGCCAGTTATTTCCTTAGGCCCAAATCTGACTGTCATGGATCCCAACTCCAGTCAAGGTAAGACCCAAATTTAACAACAAGTAAGACTCTTCCTGATATGATCCTTTTCTTCCCCTCTCATCTTACATCTCTTGCCAGCCATACTGAAATAGTTCCAGTTTTGGTTGGCTTTTTTCTTTTTTTCAAACACCATACTCTACCCTTTCCAGATCTTTTCTCTTTTTCTTCCCTATTCCTCTCATACCATACGTCTCCACTCCTATCTGCCTGCTAACGTCTAGACCCCCTTGGAAAACCCTGCCTTGAGACTCCTCTGCCACACATTCCTGGATAGTAAATTAAGTGATCCCTTTCATGTTGCCAAGGCCTCCTACTATTACCCATTTCCAACATTCTATAATAAATTTTTGGTCCCTCTCCCACACTAAACTTCTTGAAGGATGAGTTTTGTGTTCCTTGCTGCTTTCCTAGCATCTTCTATGGTGAGTGGCACATCAACCCTCAATAAAGATTTGGGAACCCCTCAATAAAGATTTGGGAAACAAACGACAAGAAAAAGGTGATTTACCTTAAGCAACTCTACCACAGTTTCTGCAAATCCAACCACATACATAGCAACTGCGACAGCATTGGCAAAAGCGAAGATCAGGCCAATTGCACCACCAAATTCTGGCCCTAGACTTCTAGATATTAGATAATATGCTCCTCCTAAAGAAAAGGAAAAAAAACAACAAAAGTACTAATGTTAGGATTTTAAATGTCAGACAGTCCTTTTAATTACACAAGAGAGCACATGCCTCCAGTGAACACAGCAGTTAAACTAAAAGGCAAGTGGGTGAGCATATTTTCAGAAAGAAACACCCAGAAAGAATTCTTTACAGCCCACTTCATTCAATAACAGTTCTCAACATCCAGAGAATTCTCCTCATGTCAAATATAAAATCATTCTGCTATTTAAATCTCTACTTTCTCTTCTAAAGCTTAGATTAAAATGGGTAACAGCCTCCTCCTCATACTCAGACACCAAGATCATTTCCCAATGATTTTCTAAATATTTTTAATCTTAATGTAACATTTAAAATCACAATTGACATGATTTCAGTTACTTAAATTAGTATGGTAATTTGCTAGTAATGTGAATACTAAGGTAAAAAACAGTATCACAAGAAACTTAAAGAACAGCATATACTGGCATCCCAAAGAGATATAGTTTGTATTCTAATAAGTCCTGCCTAAAAGGCAGAGTAAACAAAGACATTAATTGAGCTATCATGAATCAAGTATTTTTCTAACTTAAAAAATATATCAGTATTATAATTCTGAGTCACTCTAATGCTTAGCTGAAGTCTCTAAGAGCTCTCCTAAAATTCTCATTTATTTCTGGCCTCTAGGTCATAATCAAAACTTAGTTTTAATAATAATGAAGTTACATGAAGTTATATACATTTTGCTAGACACTGATGAAGTATTTCATTCTTAAGAGCATATAATGAAATGGCATTAAACAGCTTACTATTTATTTCTATTGTTTCCCCAATATAATGAAGATAAATGCAACAAAAAAAATTCTACTGTTTAATAAAGTACTAAATACGCAAATTTTATTCGGGAAATACCTGTGACAGGTTTTGTTGTTAACGTTATGAAGTTTCTCAAAATATTCTATACTTTAAAACTATCCAACAATACTTCCTTAGTGATGCACTCTACCAATTAATAATTTTTATCACCTTGGAAATTCTGAAGAAAAAGAATGCAACCTGAGCATTTAATATTAGCCTCATTTTTTAAATAAGATGAAAACTAAAAATTTCTCCAAAATATTTTGAACACTAAAAATTCTAATGGACTTATATAATGACAATTTTTTGTGTCAAATAAAGATCTCTCTTGAAGTTCTAAAAATATTAAATCACATTATAATTAATCACAAGGAATACCCCTGGAATATTATAATCATCACGGACTATATTTTGAAACGTTGTCAAAATGCATGTAAATTATTTCATTTGATACCAATACCAATAATGAATTAAGTATTGTTTACCCTGATTTTATAGATAAGAAACTCAAGTCACAATAAAAGCTTAATTGAAATCAGTCAACTACCTATGTGTTTCCATAGTTGACAATATAAACTTTAGAATGAGAACTATCACCAACAGAACCTGTAAAAGCAGGGAATTCATTTGTAATGTGTTTAAAGCTTTGATTTTATAAAATTTCAAGTCTTTCTATTATTAAAAAGAAAAAAATACATCTTATGATGCATTTGACATGGGGAAAGATAATGGGAAGGGAGATGATGAATATAAGCAACAAATTCTGAGATTTCAGAACTACTTTAAAATCTTCTACCAATTGGGATATCTAAACTTAAAACCCAGAACACAGTTTCATTGCTTTTTAAAAGGTTTTTTAAGAAAATAAGAAGTTACACATGAAGAATATAAAAGCATCTTCTCGTCTTCCTATACTCTGAATTCCTGATGAACAGCAAAAGTGTTCTAGTGCTCTGCCCTATTTCGCCTCACTTTCATTCCTGTGTCCTAGAAGCAATCAGCTTAAGAGTAGTTTTCTCCCCTACTTTTTTTCCCCTTAGCATCAAACTAGTATAAAAGACCTACTACTTAGTATGACTGGTATATTTCCTAATCAGCTTAGGGTGGCACATAAATTTTTATTTTGTTAAAAATTATACAGTTTACTTAATTCTAGCAAGTACAGTTAACCCTTGAACAACATGGGTTTTAGGTGTGTAGGTCCACTTATATGTGGATTTTTCTCAACAAATATACTCAAAACTTTTTGGAGATTTACAACACTGAAAAAACTCGCAGATAAATCATGTAGCCTAGAAATACTGAAGAAATTAAGAACAAATTACGAATGTCATGAATGCCTAAAATATATGTGGATACTACTTTGTGCTTACATAGGTATGAGTGATATTTAACATAAAATTAATAATGTGTTAGTTTTCTCAGTGTTTTATAACTTTGCCTTCAAAGAATTAATTACCGTACAGTATGTGCCAATCTCTCTCTCTCCGAATTAGAGAAATTGTGTATCATCACAGATGAGTGGTTTTTTAAAAAATGTAACAATGTTCCCCGTACTGTATTATGAATATGACTGTAATACTGTATGCTATAAAAACTGTGTAATGATTCATTCATTACTGAATAGCCTGGGCTACCACAAAGCAATCATATCACTATATTGGGCTACAATAAAGCAATCGCAGTGCTGCCTCTTTGCTATCAGTGCATGGTTAGACCTGTAAATAAATACAAATTTCTTTTTTCACTTTACCTTTTCATTTTTTATCTCTAGTGTTAGTAATACATATAACATATGTAGTGTTTTGTATCATACAAGACAATACTGATGTGGCTACTCAGATAATTCATCTTGTAGACAGATGATATAAACACATGGTAGCAGTACAGTACTGTAAATGTACTTTTTTTAATAAGATTTTCGTAATAATTCTTTTTTTAGCTTACTTTACTGTAAGAATACAGTATATAACACATATACAAAATGTATGTTAATCAACTGTTTATATTATCCGCAAGGCTTCCAGTCAACAGCAGGCTATTTAAGTTTTGGGGGACTCAAAAGTTCATGGATTTTCAACTCCACAACGGTCAGCACCCCTAACTTCTATGCTGTACAATTATTATCCCCACTTTAGATATGTGAAAATCAAGGCTTAAAAAAGTTAAATAACTTGACCAATGTCATGCACGTACAAGGGGAAGAACTGGGCTTAAACTCAGGTCTCTCTGACTTGCTTACTCAGTACAATATGTATGATGAAATCAGCCTTTCTGTTATCAACGAATAGGCTAAAGACTATGATAAAAAAAAAATTATGATCAATTAAAAAGCAACAACAGAAAAAAACTATTTTCTTTTTAAAAAATCTATTGCCCAGGCAAACAGAGAGCTTGATATGGAAAAAATACCCTCATAGGATCTCATAACTTGGCCATAAAATACTCAATTCTCCTGAGTGCAGAGGACATAAATGAGTCAGACACCACAGATACTAAGTAATAATACCATATATGATGGGTTCCACTATGATTACATATTGATTTAAGGATATACTTCCCTATAGCTCTCACTAGATTAAAAATCAATAACCAAAAACCTGACTAGGTTAATCAAGAGTCTTATGATCACTGGCCATAAAACAAGTCTTCATAAATTTCAAAGAACAGAAATGAGACGGCATTATTGACCACAAGAGAGTTAAATATATGGATTACTAAATATTTGTAAATTATGCAAGACACTTTTAAGAAACCCACTGATAACGGAATAACCACAAGGGAAATTAAAAAGTATTTTGAATTGAATGATAATAAAAACGAAACATATCAAAATTAGCAGGATATAACTAAAGCAGGAATTACAGGGAAATTTACAGTTTTAAATGCTCATATTAAAAAAAATAAGTGATCTAACTTTCTACCTGGTAATGATAATAATTAATAAAGTTATATAATGGACTAACAAAAAATCTGATAATCAATGACAATCTATTTTACCAATACAGAAAGTACTTTCTGTCACTTACAACATGTGAAAAATGTTAGTTTTCCTCACTTCCAATGTTTGGCTTTACTTGTATACAGAAGTGAGGTCAATTATTTCAGAGAAAAGAAAAAGATATGAGTATGTGAAAGTAATTCTGACATATAGCAGACATTTTATAAAGAGTCACCAGCAGAATCTGCAGAAAATTAAAGTTCATTTTAAAAAAGTATATTTGTTTCATTTTTGCATAATGCAACAGCAATGTTGCACTACATTAGATAATGTATGTCAAGACCATGGTATCACGCCTAGCAGTTAAATCTCAAAAAATAATTGCTACTATTATCTGAACATAAGCTCCAAGAAAATAGGAACTTGTCTGGCTTTCATTGTTGCAAATCCAGTGCCTGCCTCAAAGAACTCAACAATTATCTGTTGACTGACTGAAATATAAGGAACAAAAACTTCACCTTAGTCACAGAATAAGTAGATTTCTAATGACTTTACATTTTCAGAATTACCTATCAAAATTTTGATGTACCTTGGGTTTTTACTTTAAGCTGGACCGACCTCCAGTTTAAAGTAAAGGCTCCAAACCAGAAAGTGGGTGAGGAACTGCTTGCTTCTATTTCTCAGTTCATATAACACAGTGTAGTTCCAAAACCAGAATTTACATTTGCATCTTACGAAAGGCCGCCTGCAGTTGTTCTCTATTTCATAAATCAGTTGATATTCAGAGATGAATTATTCGAGGATGGAAGAAACTCTGGTCTGTGAAATCTAGGAAATGCAGATCTGAGGGAAAGTGGCTACTGGCCAGCAGCATCTAAGTTGCAGAACCTGTTACACATGACCCAAATAAATTCTGTAAAATCCAAATTCTTAAAAACACTGGTAGGATTTGCAGAACAGGAAACAGCTCGGGGTTCCTAGCTACAATAATCTGTAGAGCATGAATGTGCCTGTTACAGCAGGGACTACACCAGAGATGAAGGTAAAGGGGGTGACTCCATCCGCTAGTTGGTGCTGCTAGTCCTAATCTGGGTAGGCAGAGAATTGAGGGGATGGTTCTCTCAGCTGCCACTGGTAGATTTAACTACCACCCAAAAATCACTAGCAAAATCTAATCAAGCCTGAAACTAAGCATCTTGTATTTTCTAAGTTTTGATTCTTTTTTAAAAACCCTGAATATTTTCAAATTATTTTCATCCTAGACTTCACAACCAGACACTTTGTTCACAAATTGGCAGTTAATTTATATTTTTTTAAAAACTACACTATTCTAGATTAGTATCTGTTTAATCTCTAAAATGTACTGTTAAAGCCAATGTTAAAGCTACTTAGTAACATTAAATCTCTCCTTTGGCATAAAGCACAGGCAAAGTATACATTTTATACACTTCCACAGAGCTGGAAACACATACCTTACAAAACAAGAATAAAATATTATTCAACATTAATAAAATTAAAATGTGATAATTCAGTTGAGAATCAATATAAACTGTCAAACACTACCCCAGAATAGTTCTTTATATTAATAACTACGTACTCAAGTTTAAAAGAGAGATTTTCAAACTGAAATTATTAGACAGAGCAACCACAACCTTTTGTAAGTACATTGGGTAAGATATTTCCTTATTAATTCCCTTAATAATCAACTTTCAGTACAAAGGAAATTAAGATGGGTCTCCAGACATCACTATTCCCATAGTACCCCTCCATTTCTCCTATCGAAGCCTTTGCGCCCTGCCCCCCTGGATGCTTCTAGCTCTATTATTCTCATCTTATGTAGCCTCTTCAAGAGAGGAAGCTGTGCTAGAGGGCATGCAACCCAGGCACTTTAGGTCCTAGAGCTACTAAAAGATAAAATAATTTATTGTTAATAAATTCACTTCTATACATTGAGTCTTTTAAAATTTGTTTTATCTTTTTTGCTCCTTGGGAAATTTTATTGAACAAGGATTCCTTGTTCCAGAAAGATCCCCATTCCAGCATTTACTGTCGTCAGCCTCTAGTGTCATTTAGTAATTTCATCTCTCCTGTACATACTCCATAAAATGCTTCCTTGAGCTATAGGTATGATGCAATTCAGATTCAACTTGTTGGGAAACAATACCTCGCAGGTACTCTTATTGAGCAAAAAGTTTACAAAGTTGAAATATTCTAATTCTCTTTCTTTTTTCACTTATTTTGTAGAATAATGACTTAAAGAACAAATCTCTTATCAATTTCTTGGTTACACTGAGTTCAGATAAGGAAATTTTCATTCAGGAAACTTGATTCACACTAGATTCTTTACCTTTATTTATCAATTTTCATAGTAAGTTGCCTAGCACTCTTCAAAGGTAAAAAAAGAGATTTTTTTGTGTGATGTCTGTGAACTTATGGAGTTTGTCATAAATAATGCTTTCATTTAAATCAGTAGTAGCAGTAGTATTGCTGTTCAAACTATCCAAACTTGAGTCAGTGTTAGCTTCCTCAATGTGGCTACTGGGTGCTTCTAACATGTAACTAGCAGCCTGTTACCTTCTTTCCTTTCTGCTGTGAAAAGATATCTAGGCTCCTCTAGTACATTTCCTGCCCAGATAAGGAATAAGTTATTCCTCCAAGATTCCCTGGTTCCTTTGTATGGAAATACACAACGTAGGCACTAGGGGTGCTCAGGGATACTGTGTTGGTCATGTGGTACAGTGACTTTCCTAGAAAGAGCTAAGAAATATATCCTTTTGGGATAAAATGTGTGAGTCATACTTCAATTTAGAATCATGAATACAGAATACAATATAATCTCATTAGTTTTATACCTGTATCTACTTTCTTCCACACAGAAATAGTTTTTTCAAGAAACCAAATAAATCCTGTCACGGATCTCCAAGTCTGCAAATCAGATAGAGAGGAGACAGAACGGGTTGACATTCACTGAAATAATCTCCGGGGACTTTCACTGCAGATGATACAACTTGTTTATATTCTATAAAGGATCATCTTGGTTTCTAAAGTCACTGACTGTTAAGTGAAAAATGAATGACTTCTAGCAAAGCTTCAAAGTATTTGGACATTTCTCTACATTAATGACTTTCTCTAGGTTTCATTATTTCAGCAAGCTTATTTATTTTCTCATTTATGAATATCTGGTAACAGAAGAACTACAAATTGTATAATCCAATGACTTTTTCCCTAAAGTTTCTTACTTCATGAACTGACTATCATTTTGAGGCAACTCAGGCAAAACTGCAACATGCGGTACTTTGCTGGAACACACCTTCATGCACTCCACGTTCTCACACCTCCTCGGTATCTCAGGAGAGAAGACTAGATGCAAGTCTCCAAGGCATTCATAAATATACATGAAAACTACTGGTAGTACTGAAAGATGAGATGTCTTTTTAGTCACAATACAGGAAAATCTATGCTTCCCATAATTTTGAATTCGCAGGGAAACAGTCTGGGGTTCATGCTGACAGTGGGTTCATGACTCATTCCCCTCGAGGCTCACAACCTAGATTCAAAGGGCTGAAGATAAGGAGAAATTCTTTGATGCTTTGCTGATCCTCACAAACACCTAACACTCCACCCCATTTCTCCTTCAGCTTTCGTTCTCCAATAGCAGCAGAATGAAATGAAGCATGAGGCATTCAGCACATAAGAAACCAAAAAGAATCTCACAGCAGTGTCTAATTAACTGTTGGACATATCCACATCTTAAACCCCAACTTGCTCAATCCAGATTCATGTACGCAACAAAACTTCAGCCAACAGTGATGCATGCTCAACATAGTCAAAATTGTATTGATGTGAGCTGCCAGCTTTCCCGAGGGCCATAGTGATCTGACTCCTCTGGTATTTAAAAAATATGAAGACAGGGGAAAAATGGAAAGCTCAATCTGGTTCTCTCTTTCTCCAAATACCAATGCAGTTAAAGCAGAAATTGTATGTATACAATGTCAAATACAGATATGCAGAGACAGTTGAGACAGAAGGAACAAGTTGATTATTTTCTCATGTGATCTACTATGACTTTACAGGGGCTAGTATAAATTTTCTCTCCTTTTTCTAAGGCTCTTCCTCTCACCCCAGCTAAATGATGAGTTTTGGTTTGGAAAACGGATTTTTCTTCTTCTTGTTCTCAAGGGTCTCAATGCCATTCTCCTGGTGTCCTGGGTTTTCTCCTGAGGCAATGTGAAATCTCACAAGGTAGATTTTGTGGACTACAATAAAAGAAGGGACCTCAGGGTGCCCACTGAAGACAGCTAGTCATGGGTATGAATTCAGAACCCCAGGCGTTACACAAGCTGTTAGGTCATGAGGAAAACACTCTGCCTAAGTTTCCCTCAGTGGGGAGGAATGACATTATACCTGTTCCACACTGACCAAACACAGGACACATGCCACTGATCCAAGGGCTAAAGCCTGGGAAGAAGCAACAAGGGACAGCCGGTGGAGAAGAAACCTGGTTAGAAGCTCCATTCTTGCTGCCAAACATACTGAATGCTCTAAACAACTTGAAGCATACAGGTTTGTGTATGGATCAACACAAAATTTTATATTGCAAAATTCTAGTTCAAAAGCACTCAATAGCAACTTTCTTGCCTATACAGACCTGGTATGTTTTTTTTTAAGGTAAAAAATAATTAAAGACTTAAATATTAATTTAGTATCGGTAATCCAATGATGATGATGTGAGAAGACTGAATTTACCTCCTCGTACAAATCCATTCGTAGCTATTGCTGAAGTAGACAATCCTGTGATAGTTGTCACAACAGTGGCCATCATTATTACAAGGACTGACAGACCTTTAGGGAAAAAGAAAAGAGACTTGAGGCTCAGAGCCTACAAATGCACACAGCCACTTTGCCTATTCATTATCAAATGAATCAAGCAGTATGTAACTTTACTTACCTATTCCAGCTTGACCCACAATCCATGACAATCTAATAAAGAGCATCACTCCCCAAATGTTCAACATACAACGTACCTAGGAAAGAAAACGAGGTCAAGTCACAGATGAAAAGTAATCAAACACAATGCACAGTAAATGCTAAATTAGCCAATAGCAGAATAACATTTAAAACCATAGAAAGTTGTTTCCAATCTAACTCTTAACCCACCCTTTTCTTTAACAGTTTTTTTGAAGAGCTTAATGAGATCTTACATGAGTTAATTTAAGTGTAATGTAACATATGAGTATTTGTGTGTATATATTTTATCTACACATACATACATACACCCATTACAATTATCTGAAGCAGCAGGAGCAAATAAACAACAAAGGTACAAGGAGTATTTTAAGACTTCAACTCTAAAAAGTAGTAGTTTATGTTCCCTTTTATCAATATAGGTTTAATTTTTGCTTATTCTTTTATAACAGCCTCATTTCGTGATTTCTACAGCAGATTAAGTATTAGATAATATTTGTCAACACAAAATTGTTCACACATCTCTCAAAATCTAAACTCTTTGTAAGACAGTATGCCCAAAATATTTTTACTTTTATTCCTTATGCTCATACATAGAACACAGTCTTCTAAAAGACCAAAATCTAAGAATAGGCAAACAATACGACTCAGAGCTTAACATGTACTCTGATTAGACAATAAAATTACTACTAGAATTGGGGTTTTCCCTCTAATTTAGTGCTTCCAAAGTCTTGATGAGACTATCTACTCTAGTCAGATTCTTAGTACCTACTCAAACACAGAAAAACAGAAGTAAATCTGAAACTTAATCACCTAGTCCTGACTACTGAAGTGATCTCAACACTTAAGTATTTCTCCTTTATTCTGTGCTTGTTAAATTCTATACATTTCTCTTCTAAAGATAAGGAAGCAGGCTTATTTCAGCTAAACTGCCTGCCCAGCTTTCTTGATTCTGACGCTCTCACAGATTTAATAGCTTCATACCTAATTTCTGAAAAGTGATAATATGTGAGATTCACAAGAGGTTATAAAATATCATTTAGAGGTAACCAAGTATATTTTGATTAAATTATTTCCTTTGCTGGATTTAATACCCATAAGGATGACAGGTGTAAGTTATTAATTTGGTCCTCCGTAACACTCAGATAAAACAGTTTAAAAAAGAAAAAGCCTTCTCTAGAGAATTAACGAGATTATGAAGATTTTTTTAATAAACAGAAATGCTGTAATTCTAAAATGAAGTCTTTAAGTACATACGAGTACACCCTTGATCCAGCCAAACTTCACAACTCCTTTACTCTCTGCAGCATATGTAACCACAGCTTCTCGGGTGGGTGTACTTTCTTCCCCATTTGCAAAGCCATCCTCAAAAGGTTCCTGGTGATAAAAGGAAATGTAAACTATACTTAAGAATTATTCATAATTTAAAATCACCTGATAAAAACAAACATCACTACATATACTTAACCATGTTTAGGAGGACACAGTACAGATTTCCAAGAATCAAGGGTTTCTGAGTATTTTACCAGAGGAAAATGTAAAGCCATGAAGTGGAATAAAACCTAAATTACTGAGAACTTTAAAAATTTAAATTTTATCATGACAGCAAACCCATTTTAATAATTTCAAATTTTAATTATACCTTGGTGGTATCTGGAGCACACAATGAATACTGTTTGTTAAGTACAGGCTAGCCAGGACTGCGATTTAGACTGTCTCCCCAGGTACAACTTTATATTGCCTCGTTGGCATCCATCCCATATCTGAAATTCAGTGATAACTGTATAGGAATCCTCCTAGTCACCCATGAAAAGGCTTCCCTTTATAGTCCCTGACAGCAGGACTCACTCCTAACTCCTGCCTTTACTCATCCCTTCTCTGTGTTCAGTCACTCAGCGCTCTCCATTCTTTCCTTTCTAATTTTTCTCAGATTCAGACATGAACTGGTTGACATGCATTTTCACAACTAGTGTTTCCTTCTAAGGCTTTATGTTTCATGTCTGATTCAGTAATTCTTAGTTTTTCGTTCTTCACATTCTCTCCCTCTCTCCATGGTTCTCAACTTTTGTTCAGTCCTAACACGCCCAAGGCACATGACAAATTTCTAAACCAGTAGCAGTGCCTTAAACAGGTCATTAAGGGTGGAGGGAAGTGTTGGGAGACTGAAAATGTCCCAGATCTAGAATCCTGTCCCTAACACTATCTCCACAGTTCCTCCTCTACCCATATCTCAACAGCAGGGAACAAACCACAGCTGTATTTCAAACATTCTTTAAATGCAGAAGAGCCAACTAAATTATCATTTAATTCTGACCATTGTGATCTAGATTTCCTACAGTCCTTTTTTTTAAAAATCATTTTCAGTGGTTCATACCCTCTACTGAATTCTGAATATAAATTTTTTTTCATAGAAATGAGCTGTAGCAAGTTCTGTTACAACAGAGCAAATTCATGTAATGATCCAAACTTCCATTTTTTTCTTTGACTTCTGTTACCCAAGTCGATTCATTTAATTCCATTTAATGCATTATTGCTATATGGTTTTCCAAAGTGCTATCAGCCTAGATCAGCTCTCATATTCCATACTTACATACTTACCTACTACAAATTCTTAGATTTTTAAGCAATAGAAAAAAATTATAATAAATTATATGCCTACAATGTAATACTACTCAGCCATAAGGAAAGAATAAAATAATGCCATTTGCAGCAAGATGGATGGACCTAAAGATTGTTATATTAAGTGCAGCAAGCCAGAAAGAGAAAGTAAAATACCCTATGATATCATTTATATGTGGAATCTAAAAAAAGGACACAAATGAACTTATATTTACAAAGCAGAAACAGACACACACAAAACAAACTTATGGTTACCAGAGGAGGAAAGAAGGAGGTGAAGGGATAAATTGGGAGTTCAGAACTTGCAGATACTAACTACTATATACAAAATAGATAAACCACAAGGTCCTACTGTACAGCACAGGGAACTATATTCAATACCTTCTAATAGCCTATAACAAAAAAACATGAAAAGGAATATATATACGTATAACTGAATCACTATGCTGTACACCAGAAATTAATAAATTAACACAACACTGTAAACTTTAATTTAAAAAAGTCATATGCAATAATTTCTTTATAGTAAGTTATATGCAATAATTATAAGTTATATGCAATAATTTCTTTAAGCATTCTTTTTATAAATTATTTTACCCAGGTTTTTTAAAATAATCAAAATTTAAACTAATCCCCATGTTAACACTAAAAGACATAGCTATAATTTCAACTATGTGAAATCCATGGAAAATAAATCATTTTAAGACCACTAAGAACTTTAAAATGAACTTTAATCTTAACTACTTCTGATAGTTCACAAATTTTTAAAAACAGATCCCAAGAGAAATAAATTATAATCATTTCCCTTACAACACATAGTTGCATAACTACTACCTACTGTATCAAGGATTATTGTACTATAAGAAGGCTGCAGGGGGAGGGTATGGCTCAATGGTAGAGCACATACTTAGCACGCATGAGGTCCTGGGTTCAATCCCCAGTACCTCCATTAAGAAAAAAAAAAGGTAGAAAGAAGGCTGCCCCAGGCTTATGGCATATAAAACTTCCATTAAAAAAATTTTTAACTATCCCAATCTGCTATACTTTTAAAAAAACAGCTTTATTAAACTATAATTCATATACTCACTCATTTAAAGTGTAAGCATCAATGATTTTTAAGGTACTCACAAAGTTGTACTATTATCACCACAGTCAATTTTAGAACATTTTCATCATCCCAAAAGAAACTCCATTCTCCATTTTCCCTTTCCTGAAGCTCCTGGCAATCACCTACTTTCTGTCTCTATAGATTTGCTATACTGACATATCACATGCATAGAATAATGGAAATATACGATATGTGGCCTTTGTATGTGGCCTCTTTTACTTAGCATAACGTTTTCAAGGTTCATCCATGCTATATTACATTATCAGTATTTCACTCTTTTTCATTGCCAAGTAATACTCTGTTGTATGAATACACCACATTCAAAAAATCTCTTCATCAGGTGATGGTCATTTGAGCTGTTCTCCATTTCAGGCATATAAACAATTATAAACAATGCTGCTGTAAACACTGGTGCACAAGTTTTTGTGTGGACATAATATTTTTCACCTATCTTGGGTATACACCTAGGAGAACTGCTGGTCATGAAATGCTTTTTGAAATAACTACTTCTGGTCATCTTTCTCACCTCTTCTGTATCGGACTGCAGAATGTCACTCCTCATTTCAGTCAATATGTCTGCCTATTTTTATCCCTCTTTCTCACTTAGAATTCAGTATAAACATGGAAACTAGTAACTATTAAGCTTGTTAGAAATATGTAGAAATAGAAAAAATGTAATCATAGGCCTGTGTGGGTCAATCATAAGAGAAATCCACTTTGGCTTGACCTCCACTGCTATATGTGTTCTAGACAGTCAGACATCACTGAATTCCTCCCACCCTACTCCCAAAAAAGACTCCTGATGGGAATTGATGACTCAAATGTTCAATTATTCAAATAAATCCAAAACAAAAATATATGCCTATTAACTCAGTTGACTTTAAAAAAGACAAATGTTCCTTAGTTTTCATTCTAGGATATCTGGTGCTTTTCAGGTAACTTATAAAATAATACTTTAAAATATTATATAACCTCCAAGTACTACAAGAAAATATAATGCCTATAGTAATATGCAAAGAGACATTTCTTTCCCATCTCTATTAAAAGACAGCTAAAAATGTGTGTACTTAATAGGCTACTTTCTCCAAGGCCAAGTATTGACGTGGGTGTCTTTTTAATAATTCAGAAGCATGCAGGCATCTTAAAATTTTCCCTGGGGGTGGTTATCAGAATTCCACCTTCAAGTTGAAGATCTAGCAATAATTACACTAGTTTCCAACACTATGAACAACTATATCCAAAAAACAAAGATTTTCCTGAGTGTATGAAGTAGTATTTTAAAATAAAGACAGATCCAAATAATATCAAAGTTTAATTTCCTTATCATGTTCCAATAGCTGTATTTTAAAAAGTGTTTGTTATTAATCTCTAAAATACAATTCAAAAATTAAAATCAAATGAGTATTTTTATTTATATTTCAATCAATATATATTTAAATATAGTGAAATTAGGTCTATAATTATATTCATTTCCTAAACAGGAAACCAAAGCAGAATACATATTTTGTTCTTATAAACACATTAGTTTCAGAGAAATAAGGAAGTTGTTGAGTATGACATTTTATCTACAGAAACACAAAATTGTGTAAAAATCTTATTATCAGGAAAATTTCACATATACAATTATGAACTATAAATTATACTAATAGAAAGGTACATAAAATCTTCAGTCTCCCTACCATTTTCACAGAAATGATGAGTTTGTGTTTACATAACAAATGTCAAAAACAACAGCATAAATGATTTTATGGCTAACACCATATAAAATGAGGTGGACCAAATTAATTTAGATTTACTTGGGGAAATAGTCTTTCAAAAAGTAGCCCTGTGAATCTGAGTCTACAAGGCAGGGATTAGGCTGGGAGCGAGAACAGAGCGGGGAAGAGAGGAAAAAACAGAGGAGCCAGTGGAAGACCCAGAAAGGCAGATGCTTAGCAATTGGAAGGATTTCTTAATGAAAGAAACAGAGACGCTAACAAGTTACCTCTGTCTGAAAAGGAAATGATTAGCTCGGTTGGACATGTTGAATTTGAGGAGCCATGAGACAATCAAAGAGTTCTATCAGGCAATTAAAAAATTCATGACTGGAACTTAGGAGAGGGGACAGGGATAAAGAGCTAAAGGGTGAAGCTATGGAAAAAGAATGAAAAGAGAAACATGGGGAGAGACAATGTGAAGAGTTCAACGTTTTTCTGAGAATACAGAAAACACAAGAATGAAAGGCAACTGTGGTCACCATGGTCAAAGGGGATTTCTACACTGTGGATATTCTCCCTTGTATATTTGAATTTTCACCTCAACTTGACCACTCTTTCTCCTTTAACCACGGTTATCTTACTTGCACACTGCACACCCCCTCTTCAAATGCCCAGCCAAACTTGTAGGAATACTACAGCAGGTCCTCAGTGCATGCCATCCTGGCTTCACCATGCCACAACCCCAAAATAGCTATATTAAGACATCCAAAGACTTCTCTGTTGCCAAATATAGTGTACATTTTTCAGCCCGTCTCAATGGATTTTTACAACATCTTATGATACCGTTGACCACTCCCTCTTTGTTGAAACTTTATGTGAAATTATCACAATCTCTCAGCCATTTCTACCCAGCAATAAAGTGGTACCAGTCCCTTTAACACTTGGTCTTAGACCCATCTCTTTTTCTATTTTCTTTCTATGGTCATCTCCCCAGATCTATAGCTTTAAACACCATCTATGTATGATACGTAGTAAGGAATGGCTCTTATACATTTCCAGATCAGACCTGCCCTCTGAATTTCAGGCTGAATAAAGATGTTTATTATTGTACAAAGAATGATCAAGACTGTCTAGACAGTGCAAATTCTCAATATAGTTAAAATACTAATAAAACACATTTCTGGGAAAGTCTATTATGAATCTATTCATTTTTATGCTAATTTATTCTGTGTTTACAATTAATCTGATAAAGGCTTGGTAAAATATCTTTGCTCAGCAATATTAGGCCATACCAGGCAAAAGACAGTAACCTAATGTACTTTTTTTTAAAATCTGGGAGAAGGGAAAGTGTTTGGGTTCTTATTTTGTTTTATGGGTGTTTTAAAGAACAACTGAGCAATGCTATATCCAAGTATCTCTTTAGGTCTATGGCTGTCACAGTATTGTTTCCAAGTAGACTTAAGGATGCTCAAGTATGAATACCCTTTGAAGAGAGAAATGTTCCAATCCCTTAAAATAACTTCAGCTGTTTTTACTTTTATTTTATTTTATTCTTTTATTTGAAGAGTCTGCAGTTGCAAAAAGCAGTTTCTGGGGATAAACCACCATCACATCCTTCCACTCATTCATTAAACAAATACTTATTAATCAATTTTATCAAGCACCATACTAGATATTTTGCAGGCCTCCCAGTTGCTATTTTTATAGTACAGGCTAGAGATAAAAGGTAGGTCTTTTATCTTAAATCCAGGGCATTTTCCACTATAACAAACAGCCTCTACTAAATTAAATGCTTACTCCAGTCAAAAAAGGTTGAGTTTCTTTTCCATAAAACCTCCCTTTTCATGTCACAGCCTCTCTGTGACAGTTTCCCAACTGTAAAATGGAAATAATAATCCCTATCAGTACTATCCCCTTGGAATCTTAAGGCTCTGTAAATAAAGATCAGTTTGTAATAAGACAGCCACATAAAGCAGCCAAGGCTTCTAGAGCTTGACTACCAAGCCAGCTGATACGACTTGATTGTAATATAGCCATTTAGGTTTCAGTGCCATGTTAGAAATGTGAGAGTGTGACTCACTGTTATACATTTCAAAAGGATTGGTAGGAAACTTATTCCAAGGCCTGGATTTTCAATGGGTGGCCACTTTTTGACAAGAACAAGATTACATACTCAGCTGACCCTATCAGAGCAAAGACAGCACTTTCTCTGGGCCTGCACATGCTCTCAGTGCCGTCAATGCTACTCCTGTGGCACCTGCTGGGAAGCTCAAACCCATCACAGTATACAGAGGACCAAAGTCCACACCAGTGAGCACCTCTTAAGGCTTGGCAACTAAGGATCCTCTCCCCTTTGTTCTCACACTGTATCTCTGAAATATATATTGCATTATATCTTGATCATGTTTTATGGGCCCACTGTGAATCTATGCTTCTGTGGAAAGGTCCATTTATTTAGATGAACAAGATTTTCTATTAGCATCACCACTGCAACTAGAAAGTGGTTATTAAACTAATACACTACCTTACATAGTTCATGTGAGGACTGTGTAAGATAAGGTGTTTGCTTACATAAAAAAACAAAGCTAATTTATCAAAAATGAAGAAGGCTGTAAAGGAAGGTAGGATGTCATATGAGAGAGTTTTATTAGTTTTTCAGTAAGACGACATTACATATACTACCTAATCATCTTGCTGCCACAAAAATGGGTCAATCATTTAGCATGCCAAATGAAGACCAGGGAACTACATTGCTTTCTAGCATTTTGATCAATGAAATAAAATCTGGATCCCAATCACAACTGATGTTACCTTTTACACAGTAAATCAACCTTACCAAATAATCTTGAGTGGCAGAAAAAAAAATGAACAGGAAAAAAAGGGGGAGCTTATATATAGCTATAAAATCTTTAAGGCATTTAAACTGCTTATTCAGAATATGCTATGTACAAGGTAGTAGCTATGGTAGAGAATATCTTAAAATATACAAAATGTTTACCCTCACTCAAGTTATCCAATTTCAAATTTTTCTGGCATATCACATCATCTAAATGCTAAAATTGAAATAATCCTTTCCAGAAGTTTTAAATTCTATCCCAAACCAACACTTGTGCTAAATAAAAAACAAGATGGAAAAGCCTATTTAGCAGTGTAACGAGCTGCCTTAGTAGTTGAATACACATCATTTCTATCTGTTTCTAAGCAATTCTCTTACTATTTCCTGTAACAACACGCACACTTTGGAAACAAGGAAAGGGATTATTTTTTTTCCCATGACTTTAAGAGAACTCTTTAAAAGTTCAACTCTGGATTAAGAATTGATTTATAGGTTACGCAATAAATTGGTTTTGCAATTTGAAGTGAGGTGAACCCTGGCACAGAATCCAACCCAATTCAAGTTTATTGTGATTCATGTCAGATTTTTTTGTGCTAAGTAATACTACAAGATACATCAAAACAGTAGTTTTCCTACAGTCAAGAAAAAAGTTTTCTACAAAACACAGTTGTTCATAATAATCTGTCTGGCTACCCATTAACCATTGGGTAAAATAAGAATTCCTAGTATATGAGACCCTCATAATCTGGCTGGCTTCCTTTAAAAACAGCCAGGGTTTACTGAAAGCCTACTGTGTGTCGCATACTTCTCTGAATACTTACATGTACTATTTCCCTGAACTGGCACATCTTACAGGTAAACTTACCCAAAATCACGCAGGTATTAAGGTGGCAGTGCAAAGAATCTTCTAACTGGCAGAACTCCACATTTTATAGTGAGCCAAAGTGAATTATTTTAATTATCTATTGTTGGCAAGGTGACAAAAGACATATCACCCAACTCAGGAAACCATCCCACTCGAAATTCCCAATTGCTCAGCTATTTTTCACTCTTTACCTTGCTTCATCCTTCCCTCCTTCCTCTGCTTCCAAATCTACATAAGCTAAGGGTTTCTGACATAATCCTCATAAAAACAAAAATGACAGCCCAAGTTCTGCACTGTATGGCACCAGAGGGGATTTTCAGAAATCTCTTGGTGCTTTGTACGAACTCCTCAGTCTTCAGTGTCTAAGCAACTCTTCGCCCTTCAGGACTGTTACAGACAGCCGCACGAGGCCACCTCTGGAGGAGAAAGAATTGCTGGTGTCCAGACAATCCATCTGGGAAGGCATGTAAAATGTCTCACTATGAAATTGTGCCCTAGAGTCATGTGAGATCTTTAACTCTGGAAGCTTATTTGGAGGCTATGGTGGTAGAGAGGGTGGGTAAAATAGGCTCTTCAGCTGTGTATTACCTAGGATTTTCTTTTTCCAATTACAAACCCACATCAGCTGCTCAAGCTAGCAACTCACTTTAATCAAATGCTAAGTCCTACTAAGTTCTTTCTTCTCTTAAATGCTTTATTTATGCAACCTCTTGACCCCTGATTCTACCTACACATCCATGCTCTTTCAGGAAGGCTTGAAAAATAAAATTATCCACACAGAATTCGTGAGATTTGTCATCACTGTTTTGTAATCACACATAGTAATATTTGGCATGATTAAAGAAAAGGTAAATATTAGTCTGTTTTAGAAGGTCTCTGTATTTTTCCAATCACAGACCACTTTCCTATTTCTATTGTATTTCCTTGAAATCTTTATACACCCTCAAATTCCCATCCTTTAAATTAGAAAATTACTGAAAGAGTTCTAACTAAAATATTTCATTTGACATGTTGCTTTATTGCTGAAATACCAGTTTTAAAGTATTTTCTCCTGGGGAAGTTTTTGCTTGCTATTCCCTCTGCCTTTAACATACTTTGAAGATGGATCTGAGATCATCCTTTAGATCTTAACCTAAACGTAGCTTCCTTCCCAGAGCACCCAGCATACAGTTTCTTCTCATCAGTGCCCCTTTAAAAACCTTCTTCAAGGGATGTACCACACTCGGTAATTATTTTTTTTACTGATTCAGTTTTTATAATCTATGTACCTACCTCCACTCCTTCAACATGTATTAAAATGGAAGGTCCACAAGGGCACAGATCTTTCCTGTCATTTTAATCAAAGACATAGTGAATGAATATTGAGACTTTACGGGTAATATGCTTTCTAAATAACGTCCTGAAATAGTAAGAAGTAAAAATTTAAGTGTCTGCTCCTCAGTTAGATCCAGGTTCAAATTCCAGCTCTGCTACTCACTAGCTATGTGAATTCTGGCAAATTGTTTAACCCCTCTGGCCCTACAGTTTACATCTATAAAAAGGAGATAATATTACCTACCCCATACTGTTTGAGAAGATTAAGTAAAAAAATATGCTGATTGTATGGAACACAGAAATTCTCATACACTGCTGGTGGGAATATAAATTGGTACACAACTTTGGAAAAAAGGTTTGGGCATTATCTTCCTCAGTTGAAAAAATGCATACCTTTTAAGCCAGCAATTCTCCTTCTATATATATCCCTATAGATAAACAATACTTATATGAAGCAGGACACTTATATAAAAATGTTCTTATCAGCATTGTTAATAAGTGCTTAGAACTAAAAACACCCACAAACATCCGTAACCACAGAGTAAATTGTAGCACTTCATATAATGGAAGAAAATTAGCAACAAAAATGAATGAATTATAAATATACACAAACACAGGTGAGCAAAAGATGACAGATTTTAAAAATACTCTATAATTCCATATAAAGTTTTAAAGCAGGCAAAACTAGACTAACAGTATTTAGGAAAACATAAAGGTTAAAAAAAAAAAAGAAGCCATTAAAAAAAGATCAAGACCAAGACTCAAAAAAATGATCACTCCTCCCCTCAAAAAAAAAAAAAAAATCATCGGACGTCAGGAAAGAGGACAATGACTATTTTCGGTGCAGGGGATTATAAAGGGTATACAGAGGGCTTCTGGGGTGCCAGCAGTGTTCTATTTCTTGATCTGGTTGGTGATCACTTAATGAAGTTATACACTTATGCTTTATTTTTTTCTGATATATTCCCTAATTAAAAGATTAAGCAAGAAAATATATTAAATGCTTGATACATTATCTAACATTAACAGAGTAAGTTAAATTTTGGCTATTATTATAAAAAACAAATTAAGTAACCTATTATTGCAACTGTCCATTGAGGAAGTTTAAATGACTCATTTTTAAACTCACCCAAAAATGCATACCTTTTAACCCAGCAGTTCTACTCCTAAATATTCCCTATAGATAGACAATACTTACATGATGCAAGACACATATAAAAATGTTCTTTTCAGCATTGTTAAAAATTGCTAAGAACTAGAAACAATCCTACACACCATTGGATGAGTTTAAAAATAAATACTGCAAAACAGTATTAATCTAGATTCTAATATATCGCTTCTTATAATTTGATACTGGTAGAGTTTAAGATTACCTCTGGAAGAATAAACAAAAACACTGAACTTTACATACAAATATGGCATCTCCATTTGGAATAGTGGCAAAGGATTTATCATCCACACCATCATGAAGTCAGCAGGGTACAGAGTGGAAGAATCTGGCTTTGATAACCAACGATCACAGTACTACTAGAAATGTTTTGCAACTTCTTAGGCATTAAAAATGTGCTTAGTCAATGAAAGCTTCCTCCCTTTGCTATTTCCTTTAATGGCAAATGATAAACACTTTACAGCAGGGCTGGCAAGAGTTAATGTGAGATTGCACAGATTGCAGTCTGAGAATAGAAGCAAAACTACTGGGCCCAGCTTTATTTAAGCAAATTAAATCACTGTTGGTGATAGCCAGAGGAATGGGGAATCTATTTCAGGGCACAGTTAATATAAAATAACTCACTGCTTTGTTTACAAGCAGCTTATTGTTAATTGAAAAAACCAAAACCAAAAACAAAGTCACACTACAAAAAAGTTAAAGTTCACCCCAAAATGCTATTTAAACCTTAAGAACAAACTTTTGAACTAACGTATTAGTAAAGATACTTTAAAAGATTAAAATTTTCTCATATAGTTTAACAGCATCTGCCTAATACCAAGGTAAGGTGTTAAAAATCATGAAACATAGTCAAATCACTAACTAAAAATAGATGATACATATGCAAATTTAGATGCCAAAGTGGCTGGGTTTATTTTAACCATTTTTTCATCAAGTATTAGCCAATTATATCATCCCAAAGCTACCAACATTTCCTATCCGTGCTGTCGGTGATTGGTGTATTCAGTGTAATGCTGCCCATACAGACTACACTCTCAAAACAAAGTATTGTTTTACAGGAATCCAATCTGCTCTGGGTAACAATGGTCTATTAATATCCAGTGGCATTAATGCAAAGCTCAAAACTCAAGTGCCACAGATAAAAGTGGATGGTGTGACCATGTGACTTTACAATGAATCAAGTCAGAACTGCTGATTGCAGTCAAAGAATTCAGTCCTCCACCTAGCCCATGTGTTCTTTACTAACCATTCAAGACTGAGTTACAACGAAATGCATTAAGAATAGCCTAACTTATGCACCATTTCAAATCCCTCACAACAGACTAACGGCTGAAAAATATTTTCATTCAAATGACCAGAAAACTTGTACCTTTCAGTGTCAATTAATATCTGTGTCATCTACATTGCAAATTGTTTTATTTTTTAAAATAACAAGAATCAAGTTATCAAGAAGACAACTATGACTAGCAGCATCATAAATGGGTCAAGTATTAGAACAGCAATATAAGTGGAGAACCATGTAATTTAGTGCATGATCTGCACTTGGTATTTCATGTATTTCTCACATGAATATATGCTATTTCTCACTATGAATTATCATCTTTCCCATTTTCTATAAAAGGAAACTGAGGATTACAGGTGGCAAGTCTTTTTTTGGAAGGTCACACAAGTATTAAGTAGAAAGGCCAAGGTTTAAATCCCTGACTGACAGCTTAACTATTTATGCATGGAAAAGAACCTGGGACAAATTGTAAAAAAGCAAAGACCAGAAAGGAAATACTCTTGATAGATACAGCTGCAATGAGTTGCTGCCTTTTTAAACAGAACATTTCCACAACTGTGTGTAACATGGATAGCTTAAAGTGAAGTATTACTGGCTTAAAATATCAGAGAAGTGAGCCGAAGAGACAGCAGAACTGGTAATTAAATGCAGATCTCTAGGGGAAAAAAAATGGAATGATAGCAAGGGTAAGCTCCAAATCGCAGGTGACTACTAAATAACAGAGGTACTGGGGAGGCCCCTCTCACATACACATCCTCTCCCACAATGAGACAGGCTAAAAAAGTAGCAGATGAAAAACACAGAATACAACAAAGATATCAGCAACTGTATAGTGGGAAGAGAGAACCCAGTGTGCAGTCTGAATCTAGACAAATCAAGTACCTATTAGAACAAAAACAATAATCCTTAGAAGAATATTTTAAAACAACTACCCAAAGTTGCTATAATGTATTATCTACATGTCCAGTCTTTACCCTTAACTACTACTAAACAGGAAAATGTATCCCATAATCAAGACAAACACAATCATTAGAAATTAAATTCAAGTGTGCACAGATGTTAGTTTTAAGAAATAAGACTTCAAAATAGCTATAATAAATGTTAAAAAAAATTACAGGTAAATAGGGAATTAGTGAGTAACAGGGAATCTCAACAAAATAACTATTTTAAAAATTAGATTTTGAGTACTTATTTACTAAAGATTAATTATTTAATGCTGGGTAGGAGGAGTGAGATATATAATTACAGTTTTTAAATGCATATAAAAATGCCAAGTACCAAGGATTTGAGGTCTTTAACTTTTCTGTTTTCCAAACCTCCTGTATTATCTTCTCTTTATAATGAAATGATTAACATCTTAAACAAAGTACAATGAAACCCTTGGAGTAAATTTTTAGTGTTTGTTGTGAAAAGGATTGATTAATCCCTCGCCTCTTAAAATTCGATACTCTAGGATGACTTGAGACTGAAATTTTCCAAAAACATGTAGCTGGTTGACTCTTTTGTACTGAGATTTTAAGCACCATTATTTTGTGCCAGCACTATGCTAGATGGAGATGCTGTGACAACCAGAACTGAAGTCCTGTCTCTGCATCTGCTCTATAGGGCTATTCTAGACTGCTATTGTCTTGAGAATTCTGTTTCTGCTTTTCCTGATCTTCTTAACTTCTCTCTCTCTCAACATGCTGGCCATTGTTGAATCCACCTTTGTCAGTGTTCATTTTCCCTTCTAACCTGCCCTGGTTCTGGAAAGCAGAAAGTCGTATTTGTTACAACTATGTATGAAGTGTTTAACTATGCCGTCCCCAAGTACAGGTGTACTTAATCCTTTTATATGAAAGCCTTTCTGTTATTATTGTTGCTTTGCTTAATTACTAGATCAGCCTTGTTTCTGATCAGCAAATCTGCCAAATAACTGGGGCTGAAATAGGCGAGACAGTAATTTCTTAAGTCCAACAATCCCAATCTATTATTTCTAGAAATTAATAGTAAGCCAGTGCTGTGAGTAATTTATCATAAAGCTTAATTTCTAAAATAATAGAGCCTGATTAGTTATGTCTGAAGCCATTAGGTTCTATATGAGAGGTAATATCTAGACCCAACTTTTCCAAGTGATATCTCATCAGGATTCAAACTTACCAGTTAGAAATTGTATATCTGACTTCCCTATAGGATTCTAATAGGCCACTTAATAAGCAACTTATATGTTTGTCCTAATACCTCACATGTGAGCTTTTATTAACGTGCCTAGGTTTAAATCCAGGATCTACCACTTACTGGCAATTTGCTATTAGCCTGAGTTTCTCTATCTATAAACTAACTGGTATGGAAGGTTAAGGTGCCCAGACTACAAAATGCTCCTGAAACACAGAAGATGTTGAATAATTGGTAACAATGCAATTCAGTGTACAAGTTATCTAAGGGTTAAAGCCAGATCTTTGATAGCTAGCATTTGTCTATATTAGAATGTTTCAAAGTTGACAATCAGCATAGCAAAAAAAATAAATAAATAAAACAACATGCACTATGATTACCAAGGTGTAAGACTCTCAACATGATCTAGGACATTGGTTCTCAAACCTGGCTCTCTGAGAATCACTAGGAAAGCTTTTTTAAAAATGACATATGTATTCTTTGGGAGAGAGGAGTCTGTAACTTTTCTCCAGGTTATTCTTCTAGAAATTTGGGAATCACTGCTACAGAAGAAAATGAAAGGCAAGCAGAGCACTAGTTTCAAAGAGATGCAGACTCACCAAGTATTAGTTATGTGCTTTCAGCAAACCTCAGCCTTGCAAAATACAACTGCCACTCCAAGACGTTCTGAAAATCCACCTCCTCAAAGACAGGTGGTGAAGATCAAACACAGACATGTGAAAGTGCTTAACACTTTATACAATATTAAGAAATTCTTTACAGCCTTTCCAATTAAAGACCAAGATCTAAGAGATTCCACTGATTTAACAAATACTCCATTGAGGCCTAATATCTTCTAAACACCTTTATTTAAGGAAGGATCCCATGCAAAATTAGAAGAAAATTTGACTGTTTAATGGTTTTCAACTAGTGGTGATTATTTAATATGGAAGGAAAGGAAGGCAAGAAGAAAAGAAAGGAGGAACGAGAGAAGGAAGTTCCTTTATATATCACTTCCTTGACTCCACTGTCTAATAGATCTCCCTGTGATGAGGGAAATGTTCTACTCCACTGTCCAGTATGGTAGCCTCTAGCCACATGTGGGTACCGAGCACTTAAATGTGGTTCAAGTTACTGAACTTTTAACTTTAATTTAAACTTAGTTTAACAGCCACATGTGGCTACAGTATTGAAAAGTGCAACCCTAGAACATTAAAAAATTTCCATTACACTTTTGGGAAATACAGAAAGGGAAAGGCAGAGGAAAAAGAAAGAAAAAAAACCCTCAGATTCCATTTATAAGAAACTTCTTTATAATTTTTTTTTAAGGTTTGTCTATAGGGAAAAGATACATCCATACAGTGAAACTGAGGAATCCAAATATTTTCTACTTTAATGGACTAAAGATACAACTGTTTTGAGTATTTTAAAAAGAAAAAACCCCACCAAAATATTAAGAACTTTTATAGTACTAAACTGCAGAATACTGGAATTAGCAGCAACTGGGAGTCAAAATGGTTGCTCCAAGTTCCAACCTTGGCTCTGCCAGTTACAGGTCCTATTTTTTTGGGACAGTTTACTTACCTCTTCCGTATCTCCAAATGTACAGGCTAGGGCAATCTGCCTGTCCAGTGTTCTTTAGAGAGTCTAGTAACAGTATAAGGTATGTAAAAGAGTTTAAGATTCTTGCATACTACATTAATTTATAAAGAATAGTTCTGTTATTCAACATGTGTTGACTGAAGGTCTGCTATGAAGTAGGGCCATAATGATAAACAGACACAGTCTGTTTCTCATGGAGCTTGAGCAGTCAACTCAATTCAAGTTGACTCAAATAACCAGGTTAATAAACATACTATCACTAACTGAAGTAAGGGCTATAAGGGAAAAGGAGTTTGTCCTAGACTGGAGGAGAAAGGCTTCCTCTCTGAGGAAATGAGGATTAAAGTGAAATCTTACAACTGAAAAGTCAGCAGTGTGGCATGGGGGGAGAAGGGAGGAGTTCATGGACAGTACTCCATACAAAGGCCTACAGCCAAGGGAAGTATTGAGCCATTGAGGAATTGAAACAATGAAGAGCCAGACCAGAATTAGACAATGTAAGGCTAGTTTTAAGCCAAGGGATAACATGATCAATTTTATTTTTAAAAGATCCCTTTGAACACAAAAGTGATAGGAGGGCATAGTAAATATAGGGAAACTAGTAAGAAGGCTACTGGAGAGGGACATGCTGCAGTTTGGTCTATGATGCCAGCAATGAGGATGGAAAGAACACTAAGGAAATAAAGGTGATACAAAGAACTCGGGGATGAATTGGATGTAGAGGGATGAGAATAAGTGTGAAGGATGACTCAATTTTCTCACCTGCATAATATGATGACTATGTCTCACAGAGACAAAGGACATGCTGAAAGAAGGCCTGGGTTGATTTTTGGAGGAGGAAGGAGAAAATTATCAGTCTGTGACTCTAGGGTGTCTTTGAGTCGTAAAGTGAAAAATGTCCAGCAGGCCTTGGGTGCCCAGAATTCAGAAAAGGGGTATTAGCAGGAGACAAAATTTAGAGAGTAATTAGCCTACAGGTGATACAGACAGGGAGATACACAGAGAGAGAAGACGACATAGGAAAAAGAAAAGCCAGAATCAAGCCTTGAGGATGGACAGTTTAGAGATGAAGGAGACTGCAGAAGACATTGGGCTGAAAGAGCCAGAGAGGGAGAAGGAAAATTAAGAGAGTGGCGTGACAGAAGCCAAGCAAGTGCCAAGAAGACTTCAAAAGAACATCAAATGCTGCTGGAAGGTTGAACATGGCTGGGAAAAAAAGTTTCCTGGAACTGGTGATAAGAATAACTGATAATTTTAATAAGAACTACTTAGGGGAAATGATGGGGTAGGAGCCATACTACAGCACAGAGTCAGGGTCCTCAAAGGTCCTTTAAGTCTTCCTCCACTAGAGTAATAAAGCCTGCTCTATCAAGCCACTTACCCACCAAAAAGCTCCAAAATGACACTCACGGTAAACTCTGTTAGAAGCTACACCATTGAAGGAACCAATTCACATTAGCCCAATGAATAGCCATCCAGAGGATTCTGGTTATTCTTTATCTAGATGAATAGCTAATTTGTCAATGTTCAGGAACAGCACAGTAAAAAATTAAAGCAGAGAACTTTGTGAGCCCATGGGTACTATGAATATACCAGCCATACTTAGCTTCTCCAGAGGCACAAGATTCCACTAAGCTACTTCTGCTTTTCAGATCTTCCCTTTCTAATCAGAAATCCCCAAGTTCTCTATAGGCTCCAAGTTTTTCATAATGGCTTAATACATCACTAGTACATGTTCTAGTGAAAAATGGAAGAATAATACAGCCATTGGCAGATGACAGCTTTCATATTTTAAATGGGAAATCATTGCTATACTTTAGACTTCAACATTTTAAGTAGTTTTCCTTGTCCATTCCCCACTCCTTCACTTTGTGGAGGCAACTCACTAGTTCCCTGCAAAATACTCATTTTCATGGTTTTACCTAAAATGTAGCATAAAAGCACATTTTCATGCTATAAATTAAAACTCATTTTCTCAAGTTCTATTATTATTTCACAAATCAGTAGATGCAATTTTATAAGTGTTTGCCCCATTATAGAACTAATTTGTAGAATGCAACCCACCCAACTCTTGAGTCCACCTCCCAAACTTGCTCTTCCTAGTCTTCCATGTCTCCATAAATATCGACTCCATTCTCAACAGGGGAAGACTCTGATCCAAACTGTCACCACGTCTCAACAACTATATCCAGCATCTAAACACCAGTCATTGTATCAAACACTATCACTCTGTAAGAGTTATCATCGTCTCAACTGAAGCACTGCAATAGGCTCCTAACTGGTTTCCCAGCTTCCATTCTTACACCCTTACAGGATATTCTCCAGAGCAATGAGTGACAGTTTAATAGTATAAGTCGGATTATGTCAAGTCTGTGCTCAAAACTCTCCATGACTCCCTACATCATTCAGAGTAAAATCCTAAGTCTTTATCATGATCTACAAGGTTCTACACTATTTGTTCTTCACTGCTCTCTAACCTCCTCTCCTATCACTCTCCCTCATCACTCCAGTCTTGCTAGCCTCCCTGTTTCTCAATCAAGCTTAGCACTTTCCAGCACACTCCCACCTCAAGGTCTTGGTGTTTGCACTTCCTCTGCCCCAAGTATTTGCAGGGGCTGATCTTTCACTCCTGTCTAGTGTCTGTTCACATATTAGAGAGGGCTTGTCTAACTACCGTAGAACAGCACCACCCCAGCTATTACCATCTATCCACATTTAACTTCTTCACAGCAGTTACATCTGAGCTATTTGCTGGTCTCCTACCACCAGAATGAAAGCCCCATTCCTTTGCTGTGCTCACAACTATATCCCCAGCATTCACAACAGGGCTATTTTTGGTGCTCAGTTAAGATCTGCTGAGTAACTAAACTCATATTCAGTTCATTTCCACATGGAACCAATTCAATTAGTACCATAGACTTGCCAAACACATAGGAAACGTGCAATTAAAAATTAGTGAAAATAAACACACTCAACATGTAACAATCAAGAAACGTTCTTTTGGTCCTTTAAATTCTGGTCTGACAGAATCAGGAATTTAAGTGTGAACACAGACACACAGAGAAGACATCAATGAAAACAGCAATGTACAGATTTTTTGCCAAGTTTTAAATCCCCAAATTTACGTTTCCTTCTGCCCGGGCAGGCAGTTGGTATATACTTGGGCAATGTGTACAGTCTTATGGGTAAACCAGACTTCAGCCCTGGTGGCATGAGTTTAGAGCGTGGAGCCCCTGGCAAAACTGTCAAATAGTTCAAGTTTGTGTCACACGCAAATATTTCTGATTTGAGTCCCACCTTTATTCATTCCTAGGACTACTCTACTCCTTATCCCCAAGGATATGACCCATTCTTGTTCCTCCAGGGTGACCTTCACAGACTCAAGTTCTGTGCTGTCGTGATCAGCAGTATGTGAAATTTTTTGTCCACAAGTCAACACAGCCCCTTCAGAGCAGCAGCTACACTTGCTCAGTCTTAAAGTACTTGTTAAGAGGGAGGAACTGCCAACAGTGATACACTCAATAAACAAATCTTTATTAAGTACCTATTCTCTATATGGAGATGAATGAGACACAAGCTCAGATCCTAGTGAAAGAGACAATCATATTAGTCAATAATTACATTATCACAAACATCACAAGAAACTCTTTTCCCTCAGTTATGTAATCATTTCACTCTCAGAAGGTCAAGGTAGAGGACTGATGTTAGCAATCTCCAACATATCCCCCCTCCACATCCCTGCCATATCAGAGCAGGTCTGAGGGATAAGCAGGAAGAAGAGGTAACAAGGAAGAGGAGCCACTGTGTCCTGGCAATAGTCAGAAAAACTTGGGTGTGACTTCCAGCTGTACCACTTTCTAGGAGAGTGGCATTATGCAATTTCTCCAGCTTCTATGAGCCCATTTTATCCTAAGTAAAATGTGTATAAGACCTATTTCACATTATATGAAAAAAACCAGCAAGCCCAGTGAACCACAAAAGACACTTGATACACTTGCTTCCTTAAACCTTTCCCTTTTTATTAATGAGAAAGGCTAAAAATAGAGAAGCCATATACAGAGACTGGACATATCACCAGCAAAAGGCTCCCAAGCTTTGGCCTAAGGACAACTATGCAAAGGTAATGCTATCTTTTAAAGCTACTTTAATAATGCTTTAAATCCAGTAGGAACTATTATGAACTGTCCACCACTATACTTTTCCACATTTGATAATCATGCTTTCCATCATACATGCTGAAGTTGTCCATCAAATACTTATCTCTTTCTCCTTCCACTTTTTAATTTCTTCTTGTAGGGACAGGAATCACTACTTTTTTGTTCTTTCAAATACTTAAAAAAAAAAAAAAATCAATTCCTGGCACCAGATTTGAAGAGTTTCTGCCTTCTTTAAAACTCTTTTCTTTCAGTTTCTCTGACACTGCTCTCCTGGCTATTCCTCACCATCCCAATAGCTCCTTCTTAATTTCCTTTGCTAGTATCTCCCTAGTCTCTAACAGACCTTTAGACATTCCCTAGGCCCAATCCCAGGCTCAATTTCTGTTCTCTTAGCTACCCACTCTCCCTAAATAATTTCACATATAACTTTAGTCTTTCTCTCTCTCTTATATATATGTGTGTACACATATACACACACATATATACACATAATGTATATACAAATATAATGCCCTCCTCTCTCAAAATGACTGTTGGATTATGATGTCTTAACAGGCTACTCAAACAGAATTCTTTCTTTCCTCCCTCAAGTACAAAACTGGGGAACCAGCTTCTCTTTCACTCGCACATCCAATTTACCTACATCCAATTCATCCTGCCACCAACCCTTAATATTCATAAACAGACCACAGTAAAAGCTTGAGCATCCCTGCTCCCATTCTTGCCCCTGCCAATCCCTTCTCTATGCAGCGATCAAGACGTTAAAACAAAACAGATCATGTTGCTACCTCACACAAAACCCTTCAATAACTTCCCACTACCTTTATAATAAAATCTTATACTGGCCTCCTCACGTTCTCTGGACGGACTACTCTCACCACACTATCTTCACAGATTTTGTTCCTTTGGCCTGGAACTTAGCCTATCATAACTTAGCCTTCAGGTTTCAGCTTCAAAGTCACACTTTGTGAAAAAGGCCTCCCCAACCCCAATTAAATGAGGTCCTATTATATCCTTACTATTATTCTACAGTTTTCTTCCAAAGCACTGGGAAGAAAAGTTTGTAACTGTCACTTGAACAACCATTTGGTTAGTCAGTATCCGTTCTGTTAATAACTGCATCACCCCACAGTGCCACAGCCATGTGACCAAACACCTAAGAAACTCTTCTCCCCAGCAAATTTGATAATGGGAGAACTCATGAGTACTTGCCCTAGAATGGCTGCATAATACACCAAGATGCACCATGGTTATTTAACTATTCCCTTTTAGTTAGATTTTTAGGCAAAATACTTTAAAAAGTCACAGTGCTGGGCAACCACAGGAATTCAAGTAGAAGAAAGACAATACAGTCCTCTCCCCTAACAGGTTTCTGGAGTCTTTTTCTTTTGCTTCTTTTGTTCTTCCATAGTTCCCAGGAAAGAGTTAGATCCATGGTAGATACTTTTAAGCACTTAGTGACCAAAGTAGACTACAGAATAATCAATTGCTAGGGTTAAATGTTACAGAATTCTAAATAACATGATTTCACCTAAGGCTAGAAGAACTAGAAAATGTTTTAAGAAGTAAAAGTTAATCTAGACAGAGTAAGGAACAACTTTTGGGAATCTGTCCAATCTATATTATCAGCCTTCTCCTGCCTTCCTTCAATAGCAATATGTCTATAGCCAGATTTGTACTCCTTAACACTATACATTTCTTTAATCTATTTGCTAAATTCTAAACAAAATTATCTTCAAGATGAAGTTCTATGGTTAGTTAATCTAATAAACCTTTCTCTTTGCCCACAAAGGACCCAGATGGTAAAATGTAAAAAACTATAAATAATTCATTATACTACCTGACGCACAAATGAAACTCTGAACATAACACTTTATAAACTACATTCACTCAAAAATGTAGAAAATAAGATCTAAAGTTGATCTAAAATTGAAATCCTAAAGTTTAACTATGTACTTTCTCAAGGACCCATATAAGATTGAAATAATAACTACACTAGCCATTATGTTGCAGGTACTGAACATGGGCCTTTATGTGAAATATTTTTCCTCATCTCCAAAATAACCCTGAAAGCTGAGGAAGCTGATTCTGAGAGGCTGGGGTGACTCCTTCAACTACTATACATCTAAACCAAACAGGTATTCTCTTTCCGACTCTGTGAACTGACCGAAAACACCAAACAAAAAAATAAAAACCTGAAGTTTTGGAGAACTAGAAGTGTTCTGTTATTGAGAAAATTAAATATAAAATAACAAAAAATTTGAGGGAGCACACAAGATCAAGGTATATGATATTCTTCAATTTAAAAAAGCCTTTCTAAAACTCGTAAGCAAATATAGGCTGCTTTACTACTAAACTGCAGGGTTTTGGTGAAGTAAATCTGAAAACATCTAATATTTTCAATAATAAAAATGCTCTCAGAAAAGAGAAATTACCAGCTATGTATCTACTTTGCAAGGATTTTGAGTTTTGAAAGGAAAAAATAATAGATTAGAGAGAAACTACAAGAGTATGAATAAAATAAGTGTTTTAAAAATTGTTTTCCTTCTGATATGACAAAAGACCACAACAGAGTAACAGGAGTAGTAGTATCCAAAGCTAAATGCTGTCAGGCTTTTAAACAATCAATAAGTTGTAAGGGTTGGGACCTCAGTAATTATTTCAAACAGTATGAATGTTACATTATCATCACTGGAACAAGTACAATCTTTCCAAATAATCATATCCAAAAGAAATTATATACTTTCTGTATTTAAACTTTTCAACCTTATGATCATGTCAACTTATATGGTACCCTTTGCAGTTACAGAATTCCATCAATGTAGTCATTATACACTCATAAAGGCATACTTCAAGTTATTCGAACTCATAAAAAAAGTTAATTATTAATCAAATATCAAAAGCATCGTTATCTCAAAATAACGATTTTTGTACCTGAAGAAATAAAAGTCGTTATGTGACCAAAAAATATATATATAATTACAGAAATCAATAGAGTTTATAGGAATGGCTTTCTGTTCACAAAGTATAACGACTTACAAAAGACCCTGGAAGGTCTTATGGACATCCTCCACAGAAAAACAATTCTCCCATTTCTATTTCTCTCTTCCTCTCTTTTAAACTCTGCTCCCCATCTTTTAGATGTAATCCGCTTTTAAAAGATTTACATTATAAAAAGTGGATTTATGCCATTATCAGGAACAGCCTGTCCCAAGACTTAAGATTTCTATGATCTTTGCATACTCAAAACTGCAACTAAGCTTTAATAATTCATAGACCACAAACACACTCTGTTAAGATTTTCCCTTCCAACACTAATGTTCCCACTCTTGGGACCCCTAATGGGTGTACTTAAACCATACTACACAATCTTTAAAAGGAACGCGGATCCTAGGTGCTCTCCCCTCTGTCCTGAGAGACGTCCTCACCTAAACCTTCTGCATATTCTCTTCTTCAGGCCTAAAAAAAGCACAACTGTCATTCAGAGGGACGGAAATTGTTAAGCGTGGGTGAGAAAAAAAAAAGCGTACACAAGATATGTAACTGGATGGGGAAGGTTGTTAAATGCAGCCTCTCCTGTATCACGTAACTAGCCTAACCCGCTGCAAACTTTTAAGAGATTAAGTTACATTCCTCTGCAATTCCACCCTTGACAGCTGAATCCAGGGATGCCAGCGAGTCGTGCACGTCCATTCCCGCCGCCTCACCCGCCGGGAGCCGGCGGCTACATCCCGCGGTCCGCGCGGACCAGTAGCTAGGCAAGGAGGGAGGGCTGGCGAGAGGGCTGCAGGGAGAAGGCCGGGAGAGCTCACCTTTTCCAGCTCATCGTGGAGCTCCGCCAGGCTGGGCCGGAGCAGCTTCTCGCCCAGCTGCGCTGCTGTGTGCCGGTAGTGGTCGATCCTGGGCACGGCGTCCATAGTGTTGTGGCCGAAGGTGCGCAGGTAGTAGGTGTTGGTGTGGGTGTCATAGTAGTAATGCTGGTGGTGACCGCTGCCGCCGCCCCCCGAGTGCAGGCTGCTCCCCTCGCTCAGCACTGTGTCCCCGCCGTTCTGGAAGCTCACGTTGGGCCCGTCGCCTCCGATCCCCGCCGCATCCGACACGCTCTCGTCCGCAGACGAAGAGGCAGCTGGGTCCACGAAGTTCACGCGGAAGCGGCCTTTGGCTTCCTCGCTACCCTTGGCTAGCCCGCTTTCGCCGCTGGCTTTCCCGTCCGCGGGGGTCTCCTTGCCCCCAACCCCAGCGCTAGCCGCCACCGCCGCCGCGGCCGCCGCCCGCCCGGCATTCTCCGAAACCAGGTCCACCTGGAAGCGGCTCTGGCTGGGGGTGGGTCCCAGGGGTCTGCCCAGCCCGTCCCCGGCCGCCGCAGCGCCCTCCCCGCAGACCCCACCGCCGCCCCGGCTCGCAGCCACAGCATCCTCCGGCACCGAGGGCACGGCCGTGCCGGGCAGGTCCACCCCGGCGGCGACCAGCGCGGCAGCTGGAGGCGTCTCTCCGACCCCGGCCAGCCTCGGGGTGCCGGAGGAGGGCGCCGTGGGCCCCGGCTCCATCGCCGGCCGACCACCGGCGGACCCGGCGAGCCTTGCGGACCTCACGAGCTGCACGCCCTCCGCGCCCCTGGCCGGCGGAGGTTGCTGCCGCAACGCCAGGTAAGGGAGTCGCTCTCCCAGCCGCGCGCTCCCCGCCGCTAGCCCGGGCCGGCACGAACGCCTCCGGCAAGCGAGTCTGCGCGCGAGTGCAGCGGGCGCGGGGCGGGCCCCGCTGTTTAAAGCCTCGGCGGGGCCGCCGCGGTGGCGGGGCTCCGGCTGCAGCACGCGGGAGGCGGGGCCCGCGGCTCCTCCGCCCCTCAGCCCGCCCACCCGTGGTCCGGCAGTGGTTCGCAGTTGAGGCTCCCTCGGCGCCCGGCCCGCTCGGGCTTCCGCGCAACCCCACGCAGGAATCGGGCCCGACCAGTCCACGCCGGGACTCCGTCGTCACAGAACAGCGCGATCTGGGAGCAGGCGCGGCCGCTGGCCGCCTCACCGCCGTCTCCGGGAAGATCTCTGCGCCGCTACCTCCTCTTCCGTCGCCCTCCTCCCACCCCTCCACCTCCTTCCCCCGCCCCGCTCTGCGGCGGAGAGGAGCGGGCCCCCCGGCCGCCTCCCTCTCTCTCCGCCCCTGGGGCCGCGCGTCAGTGGGCCGGCAGCCCAGGCCGCCGCAGCCCACGATTCGGACAGCGCCTCGCCCGCGAAGGGGCGCGCGGGCCCTGCCTCGGCGCTCGCCGATTGCTGATGCTCTCGCGGCAGCTGCCACTACAGCAGCTTCAGGGACTATCGCCGCTCGCTTTTTTTTTTTTTTTTTTTTTTAAGTTCTATGCTCGCAGTACAGGGCTGAGCCGGCGAGATCTCGCGAGATGCTGGAGGGCAGCCGGCCGCTTCCCCTACGGCGCGTGGTACCTGAGGCGATGCAGTAGCCGCCGACCGCCCTGCGCTCCCGCGGGTGATGCCGGGGGCTTTCCCTTCCGGCCCGCAGGTGCTTCCGGAGTTGCGGGCAGAGTGCGCCCCCGTCGCGAGGCCTACTCTGAGCACCGGCCCGCCGAGACTTCCCCATCTCACTCCAGGCCTGAGCCTAGGGGAAGGCAGGATTTCCTCAGTGCTGTCTTTGAGGGGATAAACTCACTCGCGTGGCAGCGTTAGATTTGCATAACCAGATACTAATTCCGGTCCTGATGCAGTGGGTGTGTCCACACTTCCGACGACAGCTTCCTTTTAAAAGCTGTGATGTTTGAAGGTGAGAAGGGAGCCTAGTTGTGATACCATGTTGTTTTAAGACGATTTTTAACTTGAGGCATTTCTGAAAAAGATAGGAAGCTCCACTTAGAAATGAATACACCGAGACAATACCTAATGGTGGAGAACTAACCTGGTAGCTTTCACAAGCTTTAATGTGAAGAATTCCAATGTTTCAACTAAAACAGAAAGGTCTTCCTCTGCAGGCCTATTTTTTCTTTTGTAAAATGTTGGGTAATATAATTACTTTGCAACTTTCTTAGCAGCAGAATCCATTTCTAACCTAAATTTTACCCTCTGCGTTGCACAAAAACAACCATGAACGGCTTCTTCCATCAGTTGTCTTTCATTGTTGTATTGATATTTGTGTGTTTTTAAATTTTATTTGTGAGAATAAACACCATCCTTTCCTGAATCCTGAAAGCAGGATCAAAGAGACGCAGAATTTGCAGAGCTGTTTGGAAATACCATGAAGAAAGCTGCAATCGGGCAATTTTCAAAAAGTTGTCCTATCCATGAATTTGACATTCACAACTTTTCATATCAGTTTAGTATCTCTTGTAAAGGTGTAGAGAGGAAGGAACCGCCCTTGGATCATGTAGCCAGGGTTTTTAAAGCCCCTCATCAGCTTTAGTAACATTAGCAGAAAACTAGAAGAAGCCAGAACAATGAGGTGGTTCTTGAATCACTACAGTTTCTGCTGAAGAATTGCTGCCTTGGTAGCTGATTTGTGTGGTAACTTTTAGCTCTAAAGCTTCGTGGTTGTGGTTATTCAACATTCATTGATCTAAACAAATGTAGAGCCCCTACTGTGACATGCTCTGAGTTATGGGGATATAGCAGTGAGCAAAACAGACAGCATCTTCTCTCATGAAGTTCATAGTCTTGTGAGAAAGAGGCAAGAAACAAGATAAATAGGTAAAGTATGTTGCCTGCTAGTATTGAGCACTAAGAAAAAGAGAATGAGGTATGTAAGATGGAGGTGGTAAAATTTTTCATGGGGTGACCCCATTGAGAAGGTGACATTTGAGTGTGGAAATAAGTGATGCAAGTATTTGGGGAGAGAGTGTTCCAAGCAGAGGAAAAACTAAGGCCCAGAGGTGAGAGCTTGCTGAAAATGTTCATGGAATTTCACGTAGGCCAGTGTGGCTTTTGAAGCTGCTTAAGGAATGGAGGAAATCAAAGGCAATTAGGTCAGAGAGGTCACAGGTTGCGGACATGACAGACCAGAATGTGTAGCACTTCTGGCTATTCAAAGGACTTTGGCTTTTACTCTGAGTGGGATGGTATATTAGCTTGGGCTGCCTTCTCACTATGTCCACTCATGGTGAAAAAAAGAACTCTGGTGTCTCTTTTTTAGGGCACCAGTTGTATCAGGGCTCCACCCTTATGACTTCATTTAATTTTAGTCACCTCCTTAAAGGCATGATCTTGAATAGAGTCACACAGGTAAGTGCTTCAACATAAGGATTTTGGGAGACACAATTTAGTCCCTAGCAGATGGCAACTTATTAGAGGGTCTGAGTAGAGGAATGACATGATTTGACAGTATTTTAAGGATTAATCTACCTGCCTTCTTGTAAACACACAAGATGGTAAGCAGTGGTGGCAAAGAAAGAAGCAAGGAAATGAGTTAAGAGGAATTGCTACATTTGACCACTGTGGGTAGCAGTGGAAATGGGAAGAAAGTTGTCAAACCCTGGGGAGCCAGTAGAATTTGCTGATGGTTGTGGAAGATTGAAGAGAATCCAAGGATTTTGTCCTGAGCAAGTGGAACAATGGTGTTACTGTTTTCTGAGATGGAGGAGATGGTAAAGGGAGCAAGCTTGGGTTGGAGGAATATCGGGAGCTCAGTCTGCTATATCTGTTGGGGGAAACAAATAAATATACAATAGTAATAAATAGTACTCATTCATATAAATGTGTGATTGCAGCTGAGAAGTTTTAGGACAAGAGAGGAATATGATACACTGAGGGACCAGACTTGGTCATGGGTGAAGTGACTTTTCAGCTGAGGTCTGAAGGATGATTAAGATTAAACTATAACTGTCATGGGGGTTTCAAAAAAGGGAAATATTGTGGGCAAAAGCCCTCATGGAATGAATATAGCCTGTCTAAGGAGTTTGAATCCAGTTTGGTTTAAGGCTAGGAAATAAGGGGCAAGAGTGATAAAAGATGAGACTGTTCTAAAAGCCCTATAAAACCATTAACGGGTTTCCAGGGAGATGGTAGGGGATGATCAGATGCACATTTATTTAAAGTCTCTCTAGTTATATTGTAGGCAGAAGAATGGAGAGAAGCAGGAGTAAGTATAGAAAGATAGGATACAATTTCAGTAATCTAGGCATAAGATGATAGTAATAATAGTAGCTGATTTTATAGGAAGTTTATGTCCTGGATTCTGTGCTAAGTTCTAAATTCATAATCTTATTTAATTCTTACAACAACATTCTGAAGAAAATGATAACATTACCCATATTTTTACAGATTAAAAATTTGGTTAAGGAAAAAAGTTTAAGAAATTTTCTGTAAGAAAATAATTAATTAAAAAAAAACTTTTTTAAAGAAACTTCTCTGAGGTCACTCCAAAACCAACGATTTGAATCCAGGGAAATGTCTCCACTAATCAAGCTTTAGGAGTTTGGATTATGGGGAATGCAGGGAAATGAGAAGGAAAGAAAATCAGAGATACAGTATTTAAGAGGTAACTCAGAGTACGTGGAAATGGATTGAAGGAATGTGGGAGAATAAAGAATAACTTGAGTTTTTTAATTTGTTCATCTGGAGTTAGATGGTAGTGACATTAGAGAGAGAGAACATTCTAAAACTAGGTTTGGAGATGAATATGAGAAATTTGATCTTGGGCATACTGGGCTTGAAGTACCTTTGAGACATTCAAGTGGTAAATTCAGGAAGTATTTGGTGACATGGGTGTTGTGCTCAAAAAGAAAGTTTGTATGAGACTACAAATGTGATGGTTCTCTGCAAATAGATAATAATAACTGACACTTGGATATGAATCAGCTCACTTGGGGAGATAGTGTAGAGCAGCACTGTACAGTAAAATGTTGGAAATGTCCTATATCAGTGCTGCCCGATTTGATAACCATGAGCCACTTGTGGTTTTTGAGCCCTTGAAATGCCTAGTGCAATTGAGGAACTGATTTTTAAATTTTAGTTTATTAATTTAAGTTTATTAAATGGCCCCATGGGGTAGTGGCTACCATATTGAACAGCATAGGTATAGAGTTAAGGAGAAAACCTAGGGCCCAGACTGGTGTAATTCCAACATGTAACGACTAGACTGAGGGAGGAGTGGCCAGAGAGAGGAGAAAACTCAATGACGGCATTTTCAAAGTAGGATCAGCTGTGTTAAAATGGGCCAAGAATTGGAGAAAGATGAGAGGTGAATATGTATTGAATTTGGTAACGTGTGAAACAACATAATGAGAGGGTTATGGCAGGGAGGGCAGTGTTCCAGTAGGTATGATCTTAATAGGCATGTGAAATTTATAGAAATGCTGTCAGGAGAGGTCTCCTGTGGTTCGCTGTTAGCAAATATTTTGTTTATTTGATTTACCGGGTGTTGATTTAGAGACTAACCTTGAGAAGAACAGGCTCATTATAAGGGCCATGATGGAGGGGTACCCTGGTCATTTTGCTCATTTTCACCTTCTGCCAGGAAATCAGTCTTTGGCCATGTATGTATCAGTGTCCTTAGTACTATGCATTGAACATACTTAGAATTTTAGGACTAGAAGAGACTAGGATGTTGTTCCAGGCCTCTCATTTCACAAATGCAAAAATATCCTAAAAGGAGACAAAAATTATACTAGACCTATAGTTCTTCATATCTGCAGCATTAGAACATGTGAGTTACAAAACCATATACAGCCTTTAAAATCACTTTTTTTTTCATTACAGTGAGTTTTAGTTGTGTGTTTTTTCTGTGCTTACATTCTACTTGGTTATGGTTTTCCTTTTTTACTAGTTAACAGTCAGTATACAGATTTGGGCAATGGTATTTCCCTCGAGAAATAAAGTGATTCTCTTATCATGGGAAAAAAAAAAGTTACCCTAGAGAATCTTGTTTATACTGTAAATGTTACAATTTTTGTTTCCTTACCTAAGTACTAATTGCATTCTTCTTAAATTAAAAATGTTATAAAGATTTTCAAGTCAATCAGAATTAATCAAAAATCTAACAATGCTTTTTATCTAAATAATATTTAAATTAGTATTTATAAATTATGTCTTTCAAAAGAGATAGCCCAAAATTTTACTGAATTTAAATCTTTTATGTTTTCTTTATCCAAGCAGTAAATTCATGACAAATGCATTTAAAATAAACATAAATCTGTCTTCTTTCATTCCCTACTTCCACCGACACGTTTGTCATAAATCTAATCAAGGAAATTGCTTTCACTCAGATTTTGTATTGCTGAACTTATTTTCCATCTGCACTGATTAACTTTTATACTTCTAATTCTGAAGGCTATGAACATTTGCAAACTTTAAAGTGCAAAATTGTTATCAAATATTAATATATCAAGTAAATACTTTTACCAAATAGCTAAGTGGTTACAATCATGATCTCCATAGTCTACCTGGATTTGAATTGCACTTTCACTAGTTATTAGTCATGTGACCTCTGTGCCTCAGTTTCCTTATCTGTAAAATAGGAATAATAATGGTAGCTAACTCAGAGCTATGAGGATTACATGAATTTCTATCTATAAAGTGCTTAGAACAGTACCTGATACATGGTAAGCCCTAATTTATGTAAACATTGAATAATTGTTTAAAACAATGTTTTAATCAAATGAAGAAATAGTGGTAAGGCAAATCTTTTATTTATTTTTTTTAAATTTTTTCACTAAAGATTATTATAAGATATTGAATATAGTTCCCTGTGCTATACAGCAGAAACTTGTTTTTTTAATCTGTCTGTATATATAGATGTTAACATTTGCAAATCTCGAACTCCTAAATTTATCCCTTCCAAACCCCTCCCCACTCCCCTTCCCCCAGGAACCATAAGATTGTTTACTATGTCTGCGAGTCTTTCTGTTTTGTAGATGAGTTCATTAGTCTCCTCTTTTTTTCTTTTTTTTTAGATTCCACATATGAGTGATATATGGTACTTTTCTTTGTCTTTCTGGCTTACTTCACTTAGAATAATGATCTTTAGGTCCATCCATGTTGTGCAAATGACATTATTTTATTCTTTTTTATGGCTGAGTAGTATTCTATTGTATAAATATACCACAACTTCTTTATCCAATCATCTGTCATTGGACATTTAGGTTGTTTCCATGTCTTGGCTATTGCGTGTAGTGCTGTTATGAACATTGGGGTGCATGTATATTTTCAAATTAGACTTCCTTCCAGATATAAAGCAAACCTTTTAAATTGTATGTCCTGTGTGTCCTGTTTAGTTTTTAAATTTTGCTTTTTATTTTGTTTTTGAGAGGCTTTTAACTGATTTTTTTGCATAGTATAGAAGTTTTTTTTTTTTTCTTTCCTGTTACAGATTTGGGGTTTTTAAAGCAGTTGTTAGTGTCATTATTTTGCTGCCACTTAATTTGGAAGACAAAACAACAGCCTAGGCTGAGGGTTTCTTTTTTATTTACCTTAAATCTATTTTCCCCTCCTGCTGTGCCCTTTAAAACTAGTGGTTTGTTTGTGGTTTGTTACTACAACTATTATGTACTGAATGTATGTTATATACTAAAATATGCTGTAGGAATGTTTTGTCTATATTGCACTGTAATTTCCCCCAAATAAAGGTTTAAAACATACACACTTACACTTACAAAATATACATGCCTTAATAATTAAATTGTCCCTCTTTCTGGAGTCAGATATTGTAATGTATCCCATAACTAAATTACATACCCACTTTTTCTTCACTCTTAATGAAAAATCTCTAATTTTTTATCATCCTATATTCCTTAATGATTACTCCATTTTTTCACTTTCAAAAAGCCACAAGTATAATTGAGATATATTTTTATAATTGTTGATGCCTAAAGACATTCAAAAAGACATAAATACAGAAGTGATCTTAAAGGTTTATAAAGTACACCCCTACTTTGAGGAATAGAGTAATCATTCTACCTTTGACCATTAAAAAAAAACACCTTTTTTTTCTTTAGTAACTCATTCTTATGGTTACAAGTCCTTATAGTATTAGACAAGTAATAAAACACTCAAATACTTATTTGAACAGGACATTCTTCCTAATGGCTAAATTAAATTATTCTTCTAACATTTCAGAAATTTTGATTCTTGTCCTGTTCTTCAGAGGTTATGGTAACCTATAAAATGTAAGGTTATTTTTGGTTTTATTTTCTAAATGATTTCCTCTTGCACATCATTATAGATCCCAATTTCTAAATATGTAATTATTTTTATTACTTTCCTCTGGGCTCTTTCCAAGTAATTTAATCTTTCTTATTTGTGAGCCAAAACTATTAAATGCAATATTCCAGTAAAAAACAACAACTGATGATTGTAAAGATAAAGACAGATTTTTACAGTTCAAGTAATTGTTTTTGCTTCCAACTGGGCTACCATGTCTGACTTCGAATATGGCCCTGAGTATTAGCTCTTCTGATTAGTCAAAAAATGTTAATTGTTCTTTAAAACTTTTGAACTAAAAGTCTATCTCTATTTTAACCAATTTCTAAAGACATAAAATTTCAGAATATAAATTTTAAAATCCACATTTGTGAGATCAATTAATTAGAAATAATATTTTTCTAATTATAAAGGTAATACATGTTTAATACAGAAGTCATAGGAAAAATCAAAGGGAAATAGTACTTATAACACCATCACCCTAAAAAAGCATTTACCTTTTGGTGTTTGATATAATAAAAAGATATATTATATATTTTGTAATTGTTAAAACTTAACCGATGACACGAACATCTTTCTGCATATATAATCTTCTTGTAACTGCATGATTCCTAATGGCTTCAAAATATTGCATCATTTTTATTTATCATGATTTACTGAATCTATCACCTATTTTGAATGCTTAGTTTCTTTCTTTCCTTTATAAATATAGCAGCAATGCTGCATTGAATATCTTTGTGCATATAACTTTCTTCATAGTTGACTATTTCCTTAGGATAAATTCCTAGAAGTGAAATTTCAGGGTATGTGTGTTTTTATAACTTTTGGTGTACATTGCAAAATTGATTTTCAGAAAGGTTGTATCAATTTATTCTTCTATTAGCATTGTATTTTTAGTCTCTGAGTTACCTGATGGTTGCTGTAATAGACATTTGCTATATCCTGAAAGTTCGGCTTCCATTCTGCCTTGTTTTGGTAATAGCATACACATTTCTTTTGGTGGGATGTGGGAATGATCTCTCTGTGCAGTTCTGGAAGGGCAGAATATTAAAGGACCTTGACTGCCTGTGCCTAATTGTGAGCACATGACCAAATGCGCCAATCTGCTCTCTGAAGTGTTTTGAATTTTGAGTGGTATGATGCAAAGTCAGAAAGTAAGTCCAGTTGCTGGGACTATGAGCTGCTCATAGTCACTGCCTCACTCACTGGAGAACTGCCTTGCCTGGGGGCAGCCCAAGGCAGAACTGGCTAAAGAGACAGTAGAAAGTCCTTTCCCTCTACTTGGGACTACTCTCAAGAGCAGCCCACAGGATTAATTGAGGCTTCAGCTGCATCTGCATTATAGGTCTGCTTCTCCCTCTGCCCAGTCCCGCCTTCCTCATTTCCTTAGAGATGTATCTCCTGAAAGCACTCACCACCTCAGTCTACTTCCAGGAAACTGTCCTTTTATTCCAGTGCAGCACTCAGAGAAGATTGTATAGTATTTCCTCTGGAACTACTTCTCCTGTTCTCTCTGTGTACAATTCTTCCTTTCAGCTTTCCCATAGTCTCCTAGTAATCCACTCTAAGTTAACCAGTGTTCATTCCCATGGTTTGCAACCAAGAATCAGTATTAATACAATGTTCTTTATTGTTTTTCTAATGCCTTTTATTTACCGATTTTAGGAGTTTTGTATCATAGACATAGACCTTAAACTAAATTGGTTCTGTTTCATTTGTCAATTGCATTGTTTTTGTCACCATAGTTTTGTCATTCAGTTATTTTAAAAATGTATTGTGGTCAAATATCTCAATCTTTTCCTTTGTGATTTTCACCTTTTATATAATGCTTAGAGAGGACTTTGCCACTACAAGACCATGTACATAAAATTATATGTATATAAGTTTCAGTTTAATGTTTTATGTTTAATCCCCAAATTCATATAATACTAATTTTACTTTGTATGAGGCAGTGATTTAGCAGTTATCTACAAATAATTTAACTGAGTATTTAGGCTTTTCTGTTAAAATCTACTTTAACAGTAGCCTCAAATTTCAATGAATAAATAAGGTAAACATTTATCTTTTACTCAGACAGCAGCCCAGAAATATATCTCAAGCTGGCCAGGTAGCTCTGCCATTCTCATCAGGAGTGCGCATCTCTGGGTCAGAGGCACTTGCTTCTTTTCTTGCTTTTTCTCCCCAGCCATTGGGAAGAGGGAACTAGAGAATGGAAAATAGGCAACCTCCTTAACACCACACACACACTCTAACACACACAGACTCACATGATTGCATCTTATTGGCCAGAATTTAGGCACTTGGCTAGGCATAGCAGGTTGGGAGATGCCATCTTTTAGTGGGCAGTCATGTGGCCAGCCAAAACCCATGGCGTTCTGGAATTCTTTATGATGATGAGTCCTGCTAGTGGATAGAAATATTGATGCAGAATGGTATTGGATGCTTTGTTTTTGTAGTTTTTATTATGATATATAACATACATACAAGGAAGTGTTTAAAACATGTATGTACATTTTGATGAAAGTTACAGAGCAAATATCTATATAAATCACAATCTAGGTCACCAAACATAACATTGCCAGGTCTCCAGGAGCCCCAAGATGTGTCCCTTCCAGCTTATAACCCTTTTGACCCCCTCCCCATAGTTCGTGGATTGTCATTTCCTTGGTTTTACTATCTGGATATACATCCCTGAACATACTATAAATGGATTCATGCTGCAAGTTGCTTTTATATCTTTGCTTCTTTTCAGCATATGTTTGTGCAGTTGATCCATGTTGTGTGTATCGTAGTGAGTTTATTTTCACAACATTATAGCTTTGCCTTGTATGGATATACCACAATTCATATAGCCGTTCCACCATTAATGAAAATTTTGGTGGTTCCCAAGTTAGCTTTTGTTTTTGCTATTGGAAACATTCTTGCAGTGAACATTTTAGTACACATGTCATGGTGAATATGTGTGTAGGGTTTCTGCTGGGTCTATTTTTAGGATGTTACTGGTTCACAAGGTATATTCTTCACCTTCAATAGGTGGTGACAAACCATCTATAGAAGGTGACAAACCATAGATGGCAAACTGTTTTCCAAGTACTTGTACCAAAAATGATATTATTTTTAAGGTTATTTACCATGTCTTCAAATATTTGCTAGAAGTTCCCTGAGAGAGGAAAGTGGTTATATTATAGTATTATAATTTTAAAATACTCCAGAAAGGATGGAAACCCATTCTTTCCTAGGCATAGTTTAAAAAGGTATCTCATTATGGATGATATATATTAATACATATTATATAAAATATTTATTGTAAATTATATAGCATTAATATATAATATATTATAATTTATTATTTATGTATTACTATATATTATGTATAAACATGTTATTGATGACATGTTCATACAACAATTAGATAATAATATAATATATAGGTAAATATAGATATATATTAAATATACTGTATATTACAGCATAAATATATAATATGGATAAATATATATGGCAAAATAAAATTTTAAGTCAGGCAAAAGTTATAAAATGAGAAACAAAGTCTCCACTAATTCCTCTCCCTAAAGTTCTGCCTTAACTGACTGCCTAATTAACAATTTCTTTTGTATGCATCCTAGAAAATGTTTATATATATTTTCTCCATATACATAAGCAGATGACAATGCACATAGTATTATTTTGTTTATAGTCACTTTATTTAACATCATATATGATTCCATTCTTTTAATAGCATGTATAATTCTTAATTTATAATACTAAATAATATTGAATTGATTGTGATTTGGTATATAATAATTTATTTAACCAGGCAGACTAATTGATGATTAATTAGGTCATGTCCAGGTTTTGTTATTATCAGTGGTAAATGCATTGGAACATATGCCTTGTAATTTTTGAGAGTTTATTCACTGGATAAAATCCTAGCTATAGACTTAAAGTTCTCACTGTACAAGCATTTTCAATTTTATAGATATTGCAAAATTGCTGTCCAAAAGGTTGTATCAATTTATATTTCCATCACCTACTATTTGCCAACATTGTGCATTACCAGAATACTTTGCTTTTCTGATCATTGAAAAATATAATTTGTTTTGGTTTGCATTTATTTAATTATGAATGAAGTTAAGCATGATTCTATTTGTTTTTCTTTTTCTGTCAAACTGCCTATTAATATCCTTTGCCTGTTTCTGTATTGGGTGGTTGCATTTTTTCTCTTAATGTTGCCAAACACAAGAGAACACAGGTTCCTGTGTCCTCCTATGCGCAGTTAGACCAAACAAACCAAAATGTTGGAGTTTGGAAAAGAGAAAGGTTTATTGCAGGACCAAGCAAGGACAACCAGTGGCTAGTGCTCAAAAGCTCCAAACTCCCTAATGGTTTTGGGGGAGAAGTTTTTAATAGGCAAAATTTGGGGTAAGGGCTGCTGGGTGTGTGTTTTTCTTCTGGTTGTTTGGTGATGTAGGTGGTAACAAGGCTGTATTCCAGGACACCTGTGCTCAGCCTGAAGTTGCCATTCTCCACCTGGGTGGCGGCCTTAGTTCCTGCAGAACTCAAAGACATATTGTTATGTACATTCCTTGAGGAGGAACTAGAACTCTGTTTGGCTGCTCTGTTTTCTGATTAGCAGCTGTTTGAATCTGCCCTTTGTAACTCAGGGACTATCTAGGAGGCTAAAGCATTTTTCCTACAAACAAGAAATGAGGGACATGGAAAAGGCTTTTGTATCCAGAAGGGCCCCACAGGGTCCTGCTCAGTTTCATCAGTGATTTGTAAAACTCATTATAAGTTAAAGAAATCAACTTTTTGTTGGGGAGGATATAGCTCAGAGTTCATGCTTAGCGTGCATGAGGTCCTGGGTTCAATCCCCAGTACCATTTAATAAGTAAATTCAATCAATCAATCTAATTACCTCCCCCGCCAAAAAAGCAAAAACAATTTAAAAAATGGAAACATTGTCAGCCTTTTTTAAAAAAAGAAATTAACTTTTTGTCTATTATGTGTTATAAATATTTTCCTGTTTTGAAGTTAATTTTTGCACTTTGCTTATAACTTTTTTGTACATAAATTTTCATCTTATGATTTTGGGGGTTCTACATAATTTTTAAATTACTTAAAAGTCTATTCATGTTTTGCCATTTGTTTTGTAAATTTGTAAAAACAGCTAAATTTAGTTCACGTATAGCTCAGCCTTTTCCTTCTCTTTTTTGCCAAGAAGTCTTTGAGGACAATTCTAGAAGGAACCACTGTAGATAGAAGAATAGATGATTCCAATGAATCTCAGCTGTCAAACAAAAATGTGTTCAGCTTTTGAATAACTACTATTTTCCTTCTTCCTTCAGTCATTCTGAAAGTCAATGGGAGAAGAATTGTTAGTAAAGAGCCTTATCTTACCAGACGTAAATTATTCTAAGAAGGTAAAGAATACCTTCCCTCCAACCTTCCTTCAAACTACAGTTCCTCACTTCACCTTAAACACTTTATCAAAAGCTGTCAGAAATTCCAGTATTTACTATAAAAGTTTAATTCTTGGTTAAATGTTGGCTTGTAATGAATGAAATGAAATTGGTTTATATGGACTTATTTCCTATATTCTGTATTTGCCTTAGAAAACCTATAATAGATATTTTAATAGAATAGTTAAAATATGACATATATATAAAGTTTATCAAAACACTTAAGTACGTCTAAATGAGTTAACATTTGAATATATAAAATAATCCATGTGAACTAGCTTATACTTAGTTCTCAGCTAAAATGACTTCTTGTTTAACCCAGATTTAAATAAGAGACTGAAACATGTCTAAACAGTAACACTTACAAGTAGTGGGAAGCACCCAATCATGCAAGACTTTTTAAGTTTATATTCTTATTTCTTGTGTGTTTTAAAGCTATTTAAAAATTAATAAGTACAAAACAACCTACTGAATGGGAGAAAATAATTTGCAAATGATGCGACTGACAAGGGCTTAATTTCCAGAATATATAAACAGCTCATACAACTTAATAACAAAAAAAAAACCAACCCATTCGAAAAATGGGCAGAAGACCTAAACAGGCAATTCTCTATAATTCTCTGATGAAGACACACAAATGGCCAATAAGCACATGAAAAGATCTTTAATATTGCTAATTATCAGAAAAGTGCAAATCCAAACTACAATGAGGTATCACCTCACACCAGTCAGAATGGCCATCATTAAAACGTCCACAAATATAAATGCTACAGAGAATGTGGAGAAAAGGGAACCCTCCTACACTGCTGGTGGGGATGTAGTTTGGTGCAGCCATTATGGAAAACAATATGGTGATTGATCAAAAAACTAGAAATAGACTTACTATATGATCCGGCAATCCCACCCAGGGGCATATATCCAGAAGGAATTCTAATTTGAAAAGATACATGCACCCCATTGTTTATAGCAGCACTATTTACAATACCTTAGACAGGTAAACAACCTAAACGTCCATCAACAGATGACTGGATAAGGCAGTTATGGTATATTTATACAATGGAATACTATTCCACCATAAAAAAGAATAAAATAATGCCATTTGCAGCAACATGGATGGACCTGGAGATTATCATTCTAAGTGAAGTAAGCCAGAAAGAGAAAGAAAAATACCATATGATATGACTCATGTGGAATCTAAAACAAAAAAATAAGAAGACACAAACTTATCTACAAAACAGAAACAGACTCACAGACATAGAAAACAAACTATGGTTACCAGGGGGAAGAGGGTAGGAAGTGATAAATTGGGAGTTCAAAATTTGCAAATACTAGAGAAGAGGGTATAGCTCAAGTGGTAGATCATATGCTTAGCATGCATGAGGTCCTGGGTTCAACCCCTAGTACCTCCTCTAAAAACAAATGAATAAACCTAATTACCTCTCCTCCAAAAACAAACAAAAGAGATTTGCAAATACTAACTACTATATATAAAATGGATAAACAACAAGTTTCTTCTGTACAGCACAGGGAATGATATCCAATATCTTATAGTAACGTATAATGAAAAAGTATATGAAAGCAAATATGTGTATGTATGTTTGACTGAAACATTATGCTGTGCACCAGAAATTGACACGTTATAAACTGACTATACTTCAATTTTTAAAAAAATTAATGAGTAAAATTAGCTAGTGTAACATCAACTCCGAAAGTGGCTTTTGTTCTGTAGGCTAGGAACTCAAATCCACCAGACAGAGCCTAGCTGGAAACATGAGCTTCCATATTGTTCCCAAACTAGCTTTCTCCAGAGTTCTTCAGCTTGGGCCTGTGTGATAGCACCATCAGGCTGGTTCAGACTAGACCTCATACTTTTGGTTTTGGGGCTTGAGAAAGCTTCATATTGCACTGAGGGAATTTTGCGAACTATTCCACAGCTGGTGTTTAAAGATGATCCAGATCTTCTAGATTCCCAATTTCACAGAGCTGATTGTTTTCAATAAAAGCAGCTTGTCAGATATTTAACTAGATGCTATTTAGTTTGTAACTTTGTAGGAATTAATCTTAAAAAGGAGTTTTTTTTTCTTAAACTGCATCTTAAGTTTTACTTAAATACTGTTCCATTTATAATGTAAGAAAACTGCTTAGCTGGCTCTACTTCTAGACATTAAATAAAACTGATGATACCAGGTAGAACATACATTTAAAATGTTCCTAAAATTTTTAAATATCTTCTCTAAAGTGTGTACTTCTCATTAAACTTCAGGATAATTTAAAAACAGCATTCTGGGCTGTAGCATTAAAAGTTGAATTGAATATGATACAGTGTTGTGCCTCCACTAAAGAAAATGCAGAAGTCAGTTCAGAAGTGAGTTAGAAGGTAGAATATAGAAGTAATCAGTTACCTGGACCCTATCAGAAATAAACTCTTCGGAATATCAGAAAATTCAAAACAGTTGAAAAATTGTTTTATAAGTGTTAGAATTTAAAATTGTCTTTAGAAGTATCTATGAGGTACTATACCATTATTTCCTCCACTCTTTTAGAGGCTACTAAAAACACTAACATTTTCTTGGCTTAGATTGACTTTTAGAGTGATGTAGCTATATAACATGCTTAAGGTGGTAGCTGTGGATACAAGTTTAGGTTTATTGGGAGACAATACTCCATCAGTCTCCTGGGTGTCTCCATATCTTGGAAGCAGAGACTTTGATTATTTTTATTCCACTCTGTCTTTCCTTGAATGTTTGTATAGCAAATAGCTTTGGAAGTATGAGATAATGTGTCCCTGGGAGCAAAGATGAAATATGCTCACTGTCCTTTATGGAAGGTTCAGGTTCCCTAAACTGCTCTCTTGCAGCACAGCCACTGTGTGTGCAGGTGTTACCTGGCTCTCTTCATATTGCCAGATGGGAGGAGATTGGGCTTGGGGAATTGATGCAAATGCTGATATTCTGGTGACTACTGTTGCTATGAGTAATATTAAAGTTAATTGTTTCTGGCCCTGGATTCTCATGTCTTCTGCCACCATCCATGAAAATATAGGCATACCTCAGAAATATCGTGGGTTCAGTTCCAGACCACCACAAGAAAGTGAATATCACAATAAAGTGAGTCACACAGATTTTTTGGTTTCCCAGTGCATGTAAGATTTATATTTGCACCATGCTGTAATCTATTGTGTGAAATCACATTATGTCTTTAAAAGGTGCATACCTTAATTAAAAAATACTTCATTGCTAAAATATGCTAACCATCATCTGAACCTTCAGTGAGTCGTAATCTTTTTGCTGGTAGAAGGCCTTGCCTCAGTGTTGATGGCTGCTGACTGAGCAGGACAGTGGCTACTGAAGGTTGGGGTGCTGTGGCAATTTCTTAACATAACAGTTTGCCACATCGATGGACTTCTCCTTTCACAAACGATTTATCTGTAGTGTGCAATGCTCTTTGTTAACATTTTTGCCACAGTAGAACTTTCAAAGTTGGGTCAGTTCTCTCAAACCCTGCCACTGCTTTATCTACTAAGTTTATCTAATATTATAAATCCAGTCTTGTCACTACACCAATCTTCACAGTATCCTCAGCAGGAGTAGATTCCATCTCAAGAAACAACTTTATTTGCTCATAAGAAGCATCTTCTCATCCATTCAAGTTTTTTCATGAGATTGCAGCAATCCAGTCACAGCTTTAGGTTCCTCTTCTATTTCTAGTTCTCTTGCAGTCACTTTCTCCACCGAAGTCTTTAACCCTTCAAAGTCATTCATGAGAGTTGGAATCAATTTCTTCCAAACTCCTATTAATGTTGATATTTTGACCTCTCCCATGAATCATGAATGTTCTTAATGACATCTATAAAGGTAAGTCATTTCCAGAAGGTTTTCATTTTACTCAGATCCGGCAGAGGAGTCACTATCAATGGGAGCTGTAGCCTTATGAAATGTGTTTCTTAAAGAATAAGACCTGAAAGTTGAAATGACCCCTTTATCCATGGGCTGCAGAATGGATGCTGTGTTAGCAGGCATGAGAACAACATGAATCTCACTGCACATCTCTATCAGAGCTCTTGGATGACCAGGTACATGGTCTCTGAGCAGTAATACTTTGAAAGGAATCTTCTTTTCTGAGCAGTAGGTCTCAACAGTGGGTGTCTAAAATACTCAGTACACCATGTTATCAACAGATGTGCTGTCATCCTAACTTTGTTGTTCCGTTTAGAAAGCACAGGAGAATAGATTTAGCATAATTCTTAAGGGCCCTAGGATTTCTGAAATGGTTGGTGAGCCTTGGTTTCAATTTAAAGTCACCAGCTACGTTAGTCCCTAACAAGAGTCAGTCTGTCCTTTGAAGCTTTGGAACCAAGCATTGACTTCTCCTCTCTAGCTGTGCATCCAAAGTGCTAGATGGCATCTTTAATAATATAAAGCTATTTCATCTACAATGAAAATCTATTGTGTAGTATCCACCTTCTTTCTTGATCTTAGCTAAATCTTCTGGATAACTTGCTGCAGTTTCTACATTAGCATGCCGCTTCACTTTTCACTTTGATATTATGGAGATGGCTTCTAAACTTAAACCTTATCAGTCAATCTCTGCTAGTTTCAGACTTTTCTTCTACAGCTTCCTCCCCTCTCTCAGCCTTCACAGAATTGAAGAGAGTTAGGGCTTTGATCTGGATTAGGGTTTGGTCTAAGGGAATGTTACTATATCTGGTCTAATCTATCCAGACTACTAAAACTTTCTCCCTATCAGCAATAAGGCTGTTTCACTTTCTTGTCATTCCTGCATTCAGTAGAGTAGCACTTTTGATTCCCTTCAAGAACTTTGCCTTTTGTTCACAACTTGGCTAACTGGTGCAAGAAGCCTAGCTCGTAGCCTGTCTCAGCTTTTGACCTGCCTTCCTCACTAAATTTAATCATTTCTAGCTCTTAATTTAAAGTAAGAGACATGTGACTCTTCCTTTCACTTGAACACTTACTAGCCATTTTAGGGTTATTAGTTGGCCCAATTTCAATATTTTTGTATCTCAGGGAATAGGGAGGCAGGAAGAGAGGGAGAGACACAAAGAACAATGTGTTTGTGGGGCACTCAGGACACACACACACAACACATATCAGTTAAGTTTGCCATCTTGTGTAGGAATGATTCATGGTACCCCAAAGTAATTACAATAGTAACATCAAAGGTCACTGATCACAGATCACCATAACAAATATAATAATGTAAATAGTTGGAAATATTGCGAGAATTACCAAAATGTGACACAGAGACAGTAAGTGAGCAAATGCTGGTGGAAAATTGGCACTGATAGACTTGCTCCCACACAGGGTTGCCACAAACCTTCAGTCTGTAAAAATGCAGTATTTGTGAAGTGCAATAAAGCAGCCATGCCTGTATAGCAGGGTAACTTGTTAGCTTACCAGCAGGGTAAAATTCTCAGAACTTTCACAGGTTTTGCAAGATGATAAATAACAGGAACCTGCAAACTTTTTCTGTAAAGGGCTAGGCAGATAATATGTGATCTCTGTCACATATGCTTCTTTGATTTTTTTTTTTTTTAGTGTAACCCTTTATTAATAGAAAAATCATTCTTAGCTTGCAGGCCGAATCACAACAGTGTTTGGAAAGGATCTGCTCTGTTGGTCATAGGTTGCTGGTAGAGAGCTCTCATAGGCCCCTGACATGGAGCATAGGCTCAAATGGCTCCCGCAAGTTCCTCAGGACTTTTCTCAAAATCTTATGGCTTGCTTTTCACACCTGTTTTTCTTATGACTGAAAGTAAAATGAAGCATGTGCTGTTGCATATCTGTATGGAAATAAAATATAACCAAAAACAGGAAAATCTTAGAGCAGCCGAGAGAAAAAAAACAAAGCAATGTACAAAAAGCAACAATTGGTCTGAGAATTGACTTCTTTTTTTTTTCATTGTAGTAAAATATCTGTAACATACAGCTTACCATTTTCACCATTTTTAAGTGTATAATTCAGTGGCATTAATTACATTCACAGTGTTGTGCAACCATCACTACCAGCATCATCCCAAACCAAAACTCTGTACCCATTAGACAGTAACTCTCCATTTTCTTCTCCCCTCATCCCTGATAGCTGTCTTTTTGAATTTCTCTATTATATATATTTCATACAAATGCAATTATACTATATCAGTCTGTTGTGATTGGCTTATTTCACTTAGCATAACATTTTCAAGGTTCATCTATGTTGTATAAGTCATTATTCTTATGACTGAATAATATTTAATTCATATACAATGGTGTGCGAGTATCTGTTTGAATCCCTGTTTTCAGTTTTGTTGGGTGTATACCTAGAAGTGGAATTGCTGGGTCATATGGTAATTCTATGTTTAACTTTTTGAAGAATTGCCCAGCTGTTTTCCAAGAGCTGGCTTTCTAATAAAAATAAATAAGCCACAATATGATGGAATCTATTTTCAAAATGATGGAAAATGACTGCCAAACTAGAATTATATATCCAATGAAAATACCCTTTCAAAAACATTTTCAGATGAAGAAAAATTAAGAGAATCCATCACTATCAGACCTAAGCTAAAGGCAAATTCTTTAGACAGATGTAATCTCAGAAGGTTGAAGATGTAGGAAAAAAAGAAAAACAATTAAAGTGGTAAATATTAGGGGGGATATAAAAGAGTACTGACAGGAAAAAGCAATAATAATAATAATAATTATAATGTCTTAGGTTTAAATATAGAGGGAATTAAGATACCTGACAAGAATGGTGTATAAACCAAAAAGAGATTAAATGAGTTCAGGTTTACTAAGAACTTTGGCTTGTCTATAAAAAGGGTAGATCTATTAAATAATATTGGACTTTGATAAGGCAATGATATATGTTCTAATATTTAGGGAAATTATTAAAAGACTAATAAAAGAGTGTATAACCTCCAAATTAATACAGAGGGCAAAATGCAATAAAAAATCCAAATGAAAAGAAGTTTGAAAGGATAGATAAGATAAATAGAAAGCACTTCATAAAATGGTAGATTTAAACACAAACCTATTAGTAATTATATGTAAAAAATAAATTCCTCAAAAGTCAAATTCAATGTTGTATTGTTTATAGGCATAACATTTTAAATGTAAGGATGCAGAAAGATTAAAAGGATAGAAAAAATGCAAACATTTACCAAAGGGATGCTAAGGTAGTGATACTAATATCAGAGAAAGAAAACTTTAGGGAAAAAAACATCATTAGAAATAAAATGTAAGCTTCATAATAGTGTTTTAATCTATCATTAAGATACAAAATTTTATTTATGTCTAATTATATAGCACTGAACTATATAAAACATAAATTGATGTAACTAAGGAACTAAACATTTTGTACACTAGAAGTAGAAGGAACTTCTTTCACATCATAAAACATTTGAAAGCCTACATTAAACATTGTACTTAAATAATATGCTTATATTCACACTTAAAATATTGAAACCTTTCCTTTTAAAACAGCAGTTAAAAGTATCATGGACTAGATCTACCTAAAAATGTGCAAGTCCCCCAGGCAGAAAACTATAACATTTTATTAAGAAACATTAAAGAAGACCTAAAGAAGCAGAAGGATATACCATGTTCATAAATTGGAAAACCACAATGTTATAAAAAAGATAATTCTTCCCGAATTGGTCTATTGATTCAATATAATTCCAATAAGACTTCTAATCAGGTTTGTTTTAGGGGTGACTTAAAGAAGAAGCAGCACAAATGACAAGCTGGTTCTAATATGTATATGGAAATGCAAAGGTTAAGAATAGCCAAAGAACACATGAAGAAGAACAAGGTGGAAAGGATTTGTTCAAATAGACATTTTGACATATTAGAAAGCCATTGCAATTAAGTCTATGATGTATTGGCAGAAAAAAGACCTATGCAATAGTATGGAGATCCCAGAAACTCTTCCACACATGTGCACTTGACTTACAAAAAAAACACCACTGTATTATAGTGCACAAAGGAGAGTCCCATCATTATATGGTACTTCACGATTGGATTTCCACATAGAAAAGAAGATAAATGTCTCTTTACTTACATTTTACACAAAAATCAACTCAGTTGGATGTTAGAGCTAAATGTGAGAGGCATAAAATTCTTCCAGAAGATAATAAAGTATAATATTTTTATAAACTCATGGTAGGGAGGGACTTCTTAAACATAACACAAAAAATACTAATTGTAAAGCCAAAGATTGGAAAGTAAGACTAAATTACAATTACGAACTCTGTTCAACAAAATACACTATTAATAGGGTGAAAAGGCTAGACAAACAGGATCTAAATGTGAGGGGCATAAAATTCTCCTAGAAGATAATAAAGGATAATATTTTTATAAACTCATGGTAGGGAGGGACTTCTTAAACATAACAATATTGATTCTTCCAATCCAAGCATGTGGTATGTCTTTCCATCTACTTGCATCATCTTCAGTTTCTCTCATCTGTGTCATATGTTTCAGAGTAAAGATCCGTTGCCTCCTTATGTAGGTTTATTCCTAGGTATTTTATTCTTTTTGATGCAATAGTAAATGGGATTGTTTTCTTAATTTCTTTTTCTGATATTTTGTTGCTAATGTATAGAAATGCAACTGATTTCTGTATATTAATTTTGTATCCTGAAACTACCAAATTCATTGATGAATTCTAGTAGTTTTCTGGTAGCATCTTTAGGATTTTCTATGTTTGGTATCATGTCATCTGCAAACAGTGACATTTTTACTTCTTTTCCAATCTGGATTCCTTTCATTTCTTTTTCCTTCTTTGATTGCAGTGGCTAGGACTTCCAAAATTATATTGAATAAAAGTGGTGACAGTAGGCATCCTTGTCTTGTTCCTGATCTTAGAGGAAATGCTTTTGGCTTATCACCATTGAGTATGATGTTAGCTGTGGGTTTGTCATATACAGCCTTTGTTATGTTGAAGTATGCTCCCTCTATGCCCACTTTTTGGAGAGTTTTTATCATAAATGGATGTTGAATTTTATGAAAAGCTTTTTCTGCATCTGTTAATGTGATCATATGGTTTTTATTCTTCAGTTTGTTAATGTAGTTTATTACATTGATTGATTTGTGGATGTTGAAAAATCTTTGCATCCCTGGGATAAATCCAGCTTGATCATGATGTATGATCATTTTAATGCATTGTTGGAGTTGATTTTCTAGGAGTTTGTTGAAGATTTTTTTGTATCCATATTCATGAGTGATATTGGCCTGTAATTTAACACTCTTTGACATAAATCACAGCACTATTTTTTTGAAACCAGCTCCTAAAGTAATAGAAATAAAAGCAAAAATAAATAAATGGGACCTAACTAAACTTAAAAGCTTTTGTACAGCTAAGGATACCATCAGCAAAACAAAAAGACCTTATACAGAATGGGAGGAAATATTTGCAAGTGATGCAACTGACAAGGGACTAAATTCCAAAATATACAAACAGCTTGCGTAGCTTAATATAAGAAAAATAATCAACCCAATTAAAAAATGGGCAGAAGACCTAAATAAACATTTCTCCAAAGACATCCAAATGGCCAACAGGCACATGAAAATATGCTCAGTTTCACTAATTAATAGAGAAATGCAAATCAAAACTATAATGAGGTATCACTTCATACCAGTCAGAATGGCCATCATTAAAAAGTCTACAAATAATAAATACTGGAGAGAATGTGGAGAAGAAGGAACCCTCCTACACTGTTGGTGGGAATGTAAATTGGTGCAGCCTCTATGGAGGACAGTACAGAGGTTCTTTCAAAAACTAAAAATAGACTTACTATATGATCCAGCAATCCCACTCCTGGGTATATATCTGGAGAAAACTATAATTCAAAAAGGCACATGCACCACAGTGTTCATAGCAGCACTATTTACAGTAGCCAAGACATGAAAACAATTTAAATGTCCATCAACAGATGACTGGATAAAGAAGCCAAAACATGAAAACAATCTAAATGTCCATCGACAGATGACTGGATAAAGAATATTACTCAGCTATAAAAATGGATGAAATAATGCCATTTGCAGCAACATGGATGAACCTTAAGATTATCATATTAAGTGAAGTAAGTCAGATAGAGAAAGACAAATATCCTATGAGGTCACTTATATGTGGTATCTAAAAAAAAATAAGATACAAATTTAATTTATAAACCAGACTCAAGGACATAGAAAACAAACTGTAGTTACCAGACAGGAAGGAAGGTGGGGCAATAGATTAGGAGTTTGGGATTAACAGATAAATATTACTATATATATATAATAGATGAACAACAAGGACCTACTGTATGGCACAGGGAACTGTATTCAATTTCTTGTAATGAGCCATAATGGAAAAGAAACTGAATATATATATATATATATATATATGTGTATATATATATATATTTATATATGTGTGTGTATATATATATATGTATTTATGTGTATATATATATATGTATGTATATGTATAACTGAATCACTTTGCTATACACCTGAAACTAACATTGTAAACCGACTACAGTTCAGTAAAATATAAGATTAAAAAAAAAGAGGCTGTATAAGCCCTGCTTCAAAACACCTCTTTGAGTTATTTATTCATCACTGAACTCTCCCGTGTATATGTGCAAAGCATGTGTTAATAAACTTCTGTTTGTTTTTCTCTTGTTGTCTTTTGTCCGTCTAAACCCCAGGCATTGAACCTAAGATGGATAGAGGAAAAACACTTTTTAATCTTCTACACTTCCCATTAACTGACAGAAACTTCTCAGGGAGGTCACTGCCATGCTCTGGTTACTCTGCACTGGGTCATGTACACATCACTGGGACTGGCTGTTGGTGGATAGGGATAAAGTCAGCCTTGCCAGGACCTCTTGGCAAAGGAGACAGTGATTCCCCGAAGGAATGGAAGCTGGCAAACACACGGAACAACTGCATCATGAAATCTTTTTCATTTCAACTGCCTTGGTCTTACTGACCTAAAACAAATAGATCACCAGTTATTTCTCCAGCAAGAATGGCTTTATTTGGGATCAACAAAAGAATTGCATTTTGGGTTCTAGAAACAGGGTGAGCCATGAGCAAGACGCCAGCCTCTTGACTCTATTTTAATTAAGGTTTCTGTTTATTAATTTTTACAGTCTATAGCAGTGCTTTTCAATTCAGGCTGCAAGTTAGAATCACTTGGTGAGCTTTTTAAAAATAAAGATGCGGAGACTTGACCCTAGAGCAATTAAATCAGAATTTCTTGAGTAGAAGGTGGAGGGAGGAGGGGGTTAGGCATTCAGTATTATTTTTTAAGCTCTTCAGATGATTTTAATGGGGTATTTTAGTGTTGAGAGCCACTAGATTATTGTGTAAGTCATTGAAGTAATATTCAAGGAAGAAAAATAGCAAAAATATTTGTAGATAATAATCTGTTGTCTCATGTGAGTACTATCATTACTTAATATCAACATTACTTTTTCTTTTAATGCGTAGGTCATGACAGCCTGTGATTCTAAATAAAGATTTAAAGAGGAGAGTTCAGCTCTTCGAGTGTTGGTTTGCATTCCTTAAGCCAGAGGTAAATATACCTTTATAAAGTCTTAATTAACATGCCTTAGTTTCCTCCCATCTTGCAGTGTTGTAAGAATTAGAACTGACAACTATCATCCTTCTGCAGTTTTACTTCAGGATTTTAAAAAATTGCATAATTAAAAAGGGAGTAAATGTATTCCTCTTATAAAAAAGTAAAACATTACAGATAAGGAATTTAGTCTTTGATGACCATACTTTTCCCACCTTGCCAATGGTAACCGCTCATGTCAGTATGGTGCATAGTGAGGGACTGAATATACAAATGAACAAGGGCCAGACTGCATGTATCACCAGAACTCTGACATACAGTCTTTCTAGCAACCAGCCTGGTGAGTTAAACCACAATTGGTCCAGAAGTGTCAGAGTTTGATCAATGACTGTCAGCTTCCAATTCAGGGCCAACCAGAGAAAGCCAAATATGCTCCCTAAACTGATCACTTAAGATACCCCTGCTTCTAGTTAGCCCACCTCTAGCTTTTCATGCTGACAATTTCCAATCACAGAATACCTGAAGCCTTCCCTTTTTTTTTCACTACAATGCTTCTTTTTACCACTCCCCTGCCTGTCTTTGAGCCTCTGCCAAACATCAGTGATGGTGGCTGACTCCCTTTCTATAGCAAGCCCTATTAAAATAGCCTTTTGAGACAGGAGGGAAGGAGGCAGGGCACAGCCATTTAAAAAAATGACACAGCAATTAGCACCAAGATGGTGGAAGATTCAACTCCCAGTAGACTTTGAGCTTCAGTATCTTCTCACTGACATGCAATAAAAATAGCATACTAAATGGCACTCCCATAGGAGCCATGACAGTTTCAAGTCTGACCATAAAAGGTCAAAAAGTGGGTAATGGCTCAGTTCCTGGGAATCCCAGCCCCTTCCCCAAAGTAGTTGGAATAATGCTCCCATTTGTTAGCATATGAAGTTACTGAGCCCATAAAACTAACAACTCCCACACCTCGCCATCAATCTCATTTTTCCTAGCCAACCCCAGGCTCTGAGTCAGCTGCTCTCCCTTCTGAGTAAGATGGCCCACATTCTGCCTACAGAATGTGTATCTTCTAGACCATTCTCTTGCCTTCTGAGATGGCCTGCACTCTGCCTATGGAGTGTACATCTCTCCAAATGAATCTACTTTTACTCAACTGTGGCTCATTCTTGAATTATTTCCTGCACAAAGCGAAGGACCCTCACTTGATGGGACATATCCCAGGGACTCATCTGGGACCTGGGACACAGCCAATCTCTAGTGGCCTCCCTTCATTTTTCCTGTATCACTTTAATTGTTCTCATTTGGTGATCTTTGTTGATTTCCACAATAGCTTTCCAGTCTTCTTATTATGCATTTATAGATGAATATTCATATGTACCCATGTGAAATATATACCTCTTTGTGAGTTTTTAAAAACAAAAACAGTGCTGTTGTATTATATATATTGTTTTGTTATTTGATTTTTTTTCCTTAAAAATATCCTGGAAATCTATCCATGTTAGTTCATCCCAATTGTTTCCACTGGAGAGGGTAGTAATATTTATTCTGGTTTCCTGTAACAATTAGCTTGGTGGTGCTACCTACTCCAGTGCTTTGCAGGTTTCTTGCTTTTCTGTGTCCATCACAAAGGTTTTCTTTCTACCTTTGCACTTCCATCCTACTCCTCTCCCACCTACTCCCCTCCCACCCACATACCCAGGTTACTCCTCCTTTAACCCTCATCTTCTGAGCTGCAGCTTGTTCTCCATGACCCTGGCTAGCTGTCTTCCATCATGGCCATTAGTAATGGCTGTTCTAGGGCAGTTTCTTCATCTATGCAAAGCTGAAACATATCTAGGACTTCAGAGATATTAGTCTCTGACTGCTCTAGGTACTGTGTATTGTCTGCTCAGTTTCCTCATTGTAACATGTGACCAATACATTCTTATTCATGCTAGATTCTTTCACCTTGAGTCAGTTTTCCAATTGTATGTAAGGAATTTCTTACAAAGAATTAAACATACCAATCTTAGAAACAAGTTTGTGAAAGAAGTAAAATAAAGTTAAATGCTTTATTTATCTTTGTTTTTGTTGAATAACTTGGGTCAAACTTGCAGCCATCCAAATAATGTCCCTCCTGGTAAATACCAAAACATTTAGAATTAAGACATCGATGGTGAGTTCTTGGAAGAATTGCTTTTATGTTTTGACAGTTTACAGGGACTGTTGGAACCTCTAGACCCAATAAGAACAGTTTAATGAATTGATAACTAGTATATATACTCTAGAGCAATATATAGCCTTATCTTTGAATCTCGATTTCTCTGGTTCAGTGAACTTGGTCTAGTTTCCTAATTTCTATGAGTCTTAAGTTTTCTCATGTCTGCAATGAAGACAAAATTACTTACACTGCAGGATTTGTCACAGGAAAACTTTTCTCCTACCCTCTTGGGTTCAGTAACCGAGGACATGTGAATTAAACTGACAAGAGATTAGCAAGAGAAAAGACAGCTTTTAGTCAACTGTACATGGGAACACAAGGGAAAATGTGACTCTCCAAACAGCTAAAGACAAGGGTTTATATATCTAACTTCATATGGGATAGGGAAGGGGAGAAAAGGTTTCTATGGGAAGAACAAAATAGTTTCTATGGGAACAAATGGGAACTAAGAGAGTCTGTGATAATGTTTGTTTATGCAGGGGCAGGTACTCATCTCCATCTTCTCTCTGGCTGGCAAAACTCCCTTGGAGAGGGGATTTATGGCAGCCTCACTCCCAGAAGTTTCTGCCTTTATTTCGATAAGAGAAGCTCTGTAAAGGCGTCTTTCTGCATCTGTTAATTCTGTTAAATCTCAAATGTCTTTAGCTTCAAATTATCTTCTTACCAACTCTGGGAGTCTGAATGAGTCCCAGAAGGTTGCTGTGAGAATCATTGAGGTGAAGCTCATGAAACTCTTAGCATAGCACTCCAGAAGTATTTGCTGTTATTACTAATATGTGAAAATTAGTCTTTCTGCCTTGGCACCAGCAGCAGGTGGGAAATGATGGTGCTATAGTTCTAACATTGAACTATATAATAGATTTCAGCCAGTCTGCTTAATTCCTGGATCAGCATAGTTATTTAATTGTCAATTAATCCCCTTTTGCTTATATTCAATTAAATTCTCAATGTAACTTTTACAAATCAATTTCTTCTTGATTGTTAAACTTACCTTAGAATTCTTAGCAGTTGTCCTAAATAATTTGTGTGACTCAAGAAAATTAATATCTGCTATGATCTGTTCCTACCATTTTTACCTTCTACCTGGCTTCTGGAAGATGTTCTGGGATGTCACTCAAAGGGGGGTTTTTCAGGGTTTTTTTTTTCCCCCATATTTTCTTCATTTCATTTGGCTTCTTGACTCAAAGAGAAGAAACAGAAAAATGGTATCTTTATTTTGTAATCCTCTCATGTCATCAGTTGTTTACAAATGCTTAGCATTTATTGTACCCTATGAGTTAGTGGGGAAAATACATCTTATCAATAGTTATCTTTTTTTCCATTTGATAACATTAAATGTCTTTGTAATTGGTCTTTGTAATTGGAGTGAGCAAAATTCTAATATGTTTAGGATAGGTCGGAAGATTTGGACATTAGGCTATATTGCTTACAGAAGGTATGTAACTTCTCTTCAAATTGGCTTGAAACATATAAATTGCCAATATTCTCTTCTGCCTAAAATCACCAGATATATATTTGGTTTACTTTGCTTGGGAAAGCATTATCACAATAAAAATATTTTAGGTGTTCTCTATACACACGCAGTGGAGTATAAACAGGCTTATTAATTTGCTATTTTACCTTGGTAATTGCTATTTTATTTGTTGTTAAAATTTTTATTTATTATTATGATATTAAACAATTGGTATAACTGTATTTATAGAATTATGTACTAGTTTCTAAAAATATGTACTATAGCTTGTTTATGAAAACGTGTTTGAAAAAAGTAGAGTTGGTCATTTGACATGGAAGCATTATTTCATTTTGTGTTCAAAGTTGCCAAGAGGAAAATATTTATTGCCATTCGCTGGAGGCTAGTAAGTTTACAATTTGTTGGACCACCAGGGGGAGTGAATCCTAGTGCTAAGAACCCCTCAGTGATTCTACAGTAGACTTGAATAAAATAAGGTAAACATCCATTTAGTTAACCAAACAGCCTGACAAAATGCTTAAGAAACAGTTAGTTTGGTAGCCTTGGGAAATATGATTATTAACAACGATTTTCAGTATTTTCAATTAAATAAACCATTAACTTCTCTTACAGCAATGTTTGCATTTGATTAAGTCTTTTCTTGCTAGAAAAGTAGAATTGTGTCTATGAATGTCAAAATAGACTCAACTTTAGGATCCATCTTTGTGGATGAGGGGTTTGCTCCTGGTTTACCGGCAACTAGTACAGTGCAAGGGCTTCTAAAAGAGCTCTTTCTAAAGTTTCTATCTTCCTAAGAAGAAAGTTGAGCTCTAAGATGTCACTTAGAAGATTGCCAACTCAAATCAGAACACTATTTACAATAAAAATACAATAGTTCAGGTCTATAACCATAATTAGTTGAGTAACTTAGGGTAGGAAGCCCTAATTTTTCTAAATTGCCAACATAATTGAGGGGTTATACAGTCAATTAGCCTGGATTTTCCCAGTGATTTACTGTACAATTCAAATTACCTGATAACTAACTCCATACTTCATAATTTTAAGCCTTATTTTGAAAAAATGGCTTTTGTCAAGTTTTGAGATATGTAATTTAAAAAGGAGGCACCTCTTACTGAAAAGTACTACTAATTAGTGATTGAAGCTAATTAGCACATATTTTTCCTGCTTCATGGGATCTTAGAGATCCTGATGATTATTTGTAGTTTCTCATAGTATGCTGTTGGACATTTATCCCATAGCATCTTATTTTCTCCAGCTGACAGAGGATAGTTTGAAAACCTGTCTGAACAACTTGGCCCTCTTAGGACTGACTGGGATAAAGCCAATTGTTCACAAGACAGAGAAGTCAGGAGGAGGATTGACTTCTTAATGACTGATGATCCACCATCTTAGTACAGAGCATTTGATATAAAAGCTGTTCAACATGGATTCTAGGTAAAGCAGCTAGCTGGCCTTGGATCAGACCAGAAGTCCCACCTGCATGACCTGGTCCTCCTTACATACCTGCTATTCAAGGAGAGAGGTGACACCAAGACTCAGTACAGGAGCTTCACACAGGCTGAACAGGATTCTTATTTCTTTCTGAGTATTGAAGCAGAATGAGAACCAGGACTAAGGCAGAAGTTCAGCTAAATAATTAACAGTGCCAGGAACTGAGGACCAAGATTGAATTCTGTTATTGTAGACATCTAGTCACACAGAAGTGATTCTAATGGTACCATCATTCATTACCGAGGCCTCCTATGTCAGACTTACTACTTTTTTTTATCTCTTAACTCAAAGGATCTGCTCTCTCCTTTCATAAAAAAACTTGACTGCACAGTAGAACTATAGCAAAAATTATTGTCAACATAAAGCCAGCTTCATTTACTTAAGGGCAAAACTACTTAGTTTTACAAACATGGGACTCAAATCCACATTTTGAAGATTGGAAATACTTGTTTTAAGTCCGGAGGGTACAAAGATGGAGACAGGGAAAGATTCTTTTCCCCATAGATATATCAATCTCCCTTTTAATACTAGATTAGAAGGGAAAATATTCTAAACTAAAAAAGGCTAACTGTTCATATCCAGTGTACAAATAACTTACGGAAAACAAACTTTTCTGAAGGGAAGTGCTATGTAATTTTCAAACATAGGGATAATAATGGGCTTTGTTTTCAATCTTCTGGCAGAAATATTAAAAATGATCATTTTACCAGTATAGGCACTTTTTCTCATATGTGAAAATGAGTCACTGACATGATAAATCAATCTCTGTCTTATGCCTCTGGTTAAGGTAATAGGAAAGAATGTTGAGAATTTGACACCAGCACCATATATGCTTCAAATGATACCACTTTCTTGATTTTCAAAAACCAGATAAGTATCAGTCTTTCTTGCCTGTACCACCAAATTCCATTCCCAATTAAACGCCAAAACTTACCATCTTGTGGTGTACATAGAGAAACTCTATTTAAAATTGGTAAACATCCTTTTATGATCAGAAGGGGTTAATGTGACTAAGCTTTCTAAATGTCTCACTTAACAGCAGACACTCTGGGGAACTGAGCTTATTAATATAGTTTGTTTTCGTCTAGTTTTTAATGAGACTTATGAACTGCCCCCTAAGCATTTTTATTAGTCCATTTGTGTCAGCTGTTGGGGTAAATACCATGGAAAATAAGACATAATCCTGATGACTGGAAATTGTGGAGTCTACTTGAATAGAGATTCTTGAATTTTTTAAACCTTCAATTTATTCCCATGAAAACATTTTGACGAGGACTCCACCAAAGAAGTGCTAGAGACATCTTGGTGTGATTACAGATGCTGTTATGTTTCTAAGTTTTTTGTTTGTAATTTTGCAGAGTATATTTAATTTTTTATTGGTAGAACACTAAACACTCGTTTTTGAAGTGATGAACAAGATCTAACAAAGTGGTCCCCATCATCCACGACGAATGTGCTCTAAGACCCCTAGTGGATGCCTGAAACTGCGGATAGTGCAGAACACTACATAAAGAAGCTAGGTTTTCTCCTATATATACTATGATAAAGTTAAATTTGTAAGTTAGGCACAATGCAAGTATATCTAAATTGCCAGCACTGCTATTCTTGTGCTTTGGGGCCATTATTAAGTAAAATAAGGGCCACTGGTACACAAGCACTGTGAAACTGCTACCCAGAGGGCTAGTAAATGACTGATGGGCAGGATACGCTACAGAAAGAGCTAATTCACATCCCCGGCAAGAAGAGGACAGCACAAGATTTCGTATGTCACCCCAAGTGGTGTGCAATTTAAAACGTATGAATTCTTTTATTTCTGGAATTTTCCATTCAATATTTTTGGATCATAGTTGACCACAGGTAACGAAAACTGTGTAAAGCAAAATGGCGGGTAAGGGGGACTACTGTGTGCTTTTTCACAGTAGCATGCTCAGTTTTTAAGTGAATGAATACGTTTTTCAAATTCTTGAACTTTTTTTCCCTTAAAAATAAAGAACATTTATTTCAGGTCAAAAGAATGCCACAAGTTTCTGCTAGGAGAGGTATCCTGCTAACTTCATCTTCAACATTTGAAAACCACCGACAAGTAAGTAAAGAGCTTAATAAATTCTATGAATGTTAAATGAATATACTCAACAGGTAAAGAAGGTGAATTTATTTTCTCCCTTTTCTTTTTTTTTAATAGAACTGGGATTATTTATTCATTTATTTAATTTTTTATTAAAGTGTAGTCATTTTACAACTTTGCATCAATTTCTGCTGTACAGCATAATAGTTCAGTCATACAATACATGCATGTATTTGTTTTCATATCCTTTTTTACTACAGGTTACTGTAAGATATTGAATATAGTTCCCTATGCTATACAGTATAAACTTGTATATCTATTTTATACATAGTAGATAGTATCTGCAAATCTCGAACTCCCAATTTATCCCTTCTCACCCCTTTCCTCCCCTAGTAACTGTAAGTTTGTTTTCTACGTCTATGAGTCTCTTTCTGTTTTGTATATAAGTTCATTTGTGTCTTTTGTTTTTAGATCCCACATATGAGTGATACAATATTTTTCTTTCTCTTTCTGGCTTACTTTACTCAGAATGATGATTTCCAGGTCCATCCATGTTGCAGCAAATGGCGTTTTTATTATTTTTATGTCTGTGTAGTATTCCATTGTGTAAATATACTACAACTTCTTTATCCAGTCATCTGTCGATGGACATTAAGGTTTTTCCATGTCTTGGCTAATGTGTATAGTGCTGCTATGAACATTGGGGTGCAGAGTTCCTTCTGGATATATGCCCAGGAGTGGGATTGCTGGATCATATGATAAGTCTATTTTTAGTTTTTTAAGAAGTTTTCATACTGTTTTCCATAATGGCTACACCAAACTACAATCCCACTAACAGTGTAGGAGGGTTCCCTGTTCTCAACCCCTTCTCCAGCTTTTATCATTTGTGGACTTTTGAATGATGGCCATTCTGACTGGTGTGAGGTGATACCAGTAGTTTTGATTTGCATTTCTCTGATAATTAGCGATACTAAGCACTTTTTCACGTGCCTATTTGCCATTGTATGTCTTCATTGGAGAATTGCTTGTTTACTATTTTCTCTCTATTCAATTTTAGAACATTTTAGAAATAAACACTATTGGTGTGTAGGATATAAACATGTTTGAGCATCATTATAACTTGAACTTGTACACAACTGTTAAAGTCTTCCAGCCCATTGTGATTGACTAGATTAGAGAAGGAATGCAAAAAATGTCTGTCTAAGCTGTAGGATGTAAAAATAAGAAAATGTAATGAAAACTGACCTTAAGTTACTAGGTTAGTTACTTAAGTTGCTAGGTTGGTTGGCTGGAATGTGAGGGCTAATGAGTCCAGTGTTCCAACTTTAGGTAGTCCACTCCCTTTCTTTATTTCTTCAGCTAGTGACTGTGTTGCTAAACTAGCCAGACTTCCTCCATAGATGTGCCATGATCTTAAGGAAGCCAGATAACAGGAACACAGTAACATCATGAGAAAACAATTCAAAATACAAACTTCAAAAACAGTGTGTATGTGTGTGTGTGGTGGTAGGGGGGGGTGCCTTGGCATCAATATTGGGGGCAGAGCCAGGAGAGGGTGGTAGTGTTAGTAAAATTCTCTACTAGTTGAATATATGCCTCTGAGATATTTAGAGTCCCATTGAAGAGACAAGAGAGACACACCACAAATTAAATAAGACATATCTTGTGCCTTTTATAAGCCACTCAGTCCCCTTTGTGCCATGTCTTGTAGGTGCAACTGGACAATACTCATGTAAGCTCAAAACATTTACCTACTACTTCCTGCCCAGGGCTTCTCTAATGCCATAGTGAAGGCCAGTGGAAATGCACGGACTTATGCATGTGCAATCAGGAAGTGCAGGCGAGTTATTGCCAGTAGAGCCATCTTTAATCAATGGGGGACAGGATCTTATAAGTAAATATTTCCTTCTTTCATCCCCCAGGTGAATTTTCAGAGATGCATTTCATAAGGCCCATTAGTAGATCCTGGTGAGACTTAGCATCAGTTACATACAATGGTGGCCAATTCAATAGGCATCTTTGGAGTGGCTCTCCCTCCTTCTCTATCCCACTCCCTTGGCCTTTCAATCATGCTCCTTGAGATCACTGCCCATGTACACTATCAATATACAAGCCTGTGTCTTAGCTCTTCTTTTGAGGGACCAATGTCAGACAGCAGGCAAGGAGAAATCCATGTGATGATTGGGCCATAGCCTAAGACAAGTAATTGCAAAGAGAAATCAAGAAATGGATTTCAGAGACTCTATGAAAGAATTGTTAGAACCCAGTAATAAAATAGTAAAGAATGAGAACAGTCAGCTTATAGAGCAAGTTGATGGGTTCTACTCTAGATGGGGCCAGAGCATAATGGTAATACCCAGCCGGCAGTTGGCACTAAGATTTAGGAATCATGTTGAGTGTTGAGATCCTGAGAATGAATGAGTCTCTAAAAGAAGACTTTGTGAAGAGATGACCAGTGGGCTATAGACTGAATTTCAGATAATGATCAGATTTCAGGAGTCAAGAGGAAAAAGAAAAACTAATAGAAAATAAGAACTCAGGAAAATAGGAGTTTAGGGCTATGTGTAATGGTGGGAGAGAACATATAGTTCAATTCTACCATCAGATCAGAGACCAGACTGAAATAGTTAACACAGAATGAAGAGATCGAGACAGTAATGTAGATAGCTTATTGTACAGATGATGAAGGTGGAGACAATTCACCCTTGAAATGCAACAAGCTTGCTATGGGTGAATTGAAAGAGAGAAGTTAGAAGCTTGTAGATTCAAGTAACTTTTTTCAGAATTTAATAAATGGAAAAAAGGTAATGGGGAGAACTTCCATATTAAAAAAAAGACAAAACCCTGAGCTTATTTTATTTCTAAATAAACTTTATTGAAATTAATCATTAAGTACATAAAAAACCTGGGACTTACCTTGCTCTCACACTTTTATGCCTTTTTATTCTTAAGAACACTCATTTGAAAAAAAATGAATACTCATAAGCACTTCCTCTACAATGTTGGTCTACAGAATGGCATTATTGAAAAGTACCTCTCTTCCAGAAAATATTGGAAGAATTCCACTTGAATAAATATTGCATAACTCAGTGCCTACTTTTACATACCCATATTTGTGTTAAGCTAATCCTAGTTTCCAAAAAAAGGATTTTGTACTGTTGAATAGCATTTCTGAAATACTGCCAACCCCATCTTGTGATTGAGGTTCTTTGGTATAAAAAAGGTTAGAAAGGGTGAGATGCCGTGCAGGTATTTAGAGAGAGAATTTCATTTTGATGTTTTATATTTGAATGAATCATGGTTTAGTTAATCTGTTTCTGCAAAAATGTTTTCAGTATACAGTCTGATCATTTTCTACTTTTTCATTACATTTTTTTCTTTTTGGTCCTTTTCAACCATCTCCTTCAAATATAAATGACAGTTGATCACCGTGTGCTTAGATTTTAGCATACTTCATCCCTCCAGGGTATGCTTGTTATCTGTTGGATTTATACTTTGGATTAAATAATTACCGTATGAGTGAGATTAGAGACAGTGGCTAGTTGCCCACAGAGAATGAGCGAGCCTTACAAACCACATACTGTTTATACAATTAGTTTTTATAAACCTGTTGTTTATCTGCACAATATAACTATGACAATCAAACTATAATGCACTTGCAGGAGTTTTTTTTTTTCCTTGTTTCACATTCTCACGGCCATCATATGATCTGATTTCACTTGATATTAAGCAAATGCCAAGATCTCTCTCTTTTTAAACCTTTACAGCTTTTAGTTTTACTGAACTTGTGGACTGACAAACATTTCACATATTATTTTAATTTTGCTTTTGATGTTAAACTTTCTTTGTTCTTAATGTACAAGAAATGCAAGTTCCTTACTGATAGTGAGATTTTTTGAAAAGGAGGGGAAATTAAAATCTTGCAATTCCACTGTTCAGAGAGTGCTACAACTGACATTGTAGTTTATGCGATGCCACAATTTCCATATGCCAATATATGAATAATTAAAAACAAAATGTTGATTATATAGGACATAATCTCAGATTTACTTTTTTCATTAGCATGTATCATAAACATATCATCTTATACTAATATTACCCTACAACATGGTTTATATTGGGTACATTATAGAGGTAGTAATCCATTTCTGTTAAATGTTTAAATGCTCTGTTAAATGTTTTAAATGCTCTGATCAGTAGCTGTATAGTTAAATCTTTCCTTATTTCCTTAATTAATCCTTAGAATATATCACTATACTATTTCTGTATTTGAATTCTTTTTTTCAATAAACAAAACCCCACCTGAGTTTAACGAAAAAGAGGAATATATTAGAAGAATACAGGGGTAATTTAAGGACAAGAATGGAGCTAGAAACATTCTCTCGACTCCTGTGTATACTCATCTCTGCACTTCTGATTCATTACCTCCTCTCAGCCACCAGTCTTCCTTTGCTTCATTCTGCATGGATAAAAACATGGCCAAAGACAGCAACCAAGTCTATGTCACAGATTCAGCCACCTTGAGAAAGATGAAATCAATCCCAATCCCCTCTCATCTCCCCACCCCGTTCACCATTCCAGATTTCCAGGATTAGCAGATGTTTACCTTGACACAATCAACTTGGGCCAAAGGGTGTTGTCTGATGAACATGGTTGCCAGGAGTCACCCTATAGCTATGTAAATGGTAGGGAAGAAAAGAGGGGCTGGGGAGATAATCTGTAAATGCCATCACATTCTCATCACTCAGAGCACTCATCTTTATTTGGAGATATTCATTATACTAAATTGGCACTGTTAAACCAACAGAAGAAAGGAAATTCTTTTTTCTTTCTTTAATAGGAATAGCTTTTTCTAAGACTGGGTTCATTTTATCTGACAGTGGACAGCAACACCTTCATGTGTTTTTGAGCTATACATCTACAAAAGAGAATCCTCTACACTCTAGTTTGAGGCAATGGAAAATTACCTATTGTCAAAAATCATGATAAGAATAAGAAAATTCTGTAGTGGAAAAAAATCTTAACATTTGTTAACTCTTCTCTTCTAGATTTCAATGTAAAATAATGTTTCTTACATAATAAATTTTATGGTTATTATAAGAAGAGTACATCTAGTATTTAAGAATAGAACATTAATATTTATAGAGAAAAACCATGACCAACTTAAAATAACTAAATTTTCTACGGACTTTCATTATGTAATTAGAAAAACGATTCCACAGGAGAGTAAAATCTTCCCGTCAATCATGTTAAAATCTTTTGGAGAGAAAGGAATTAATAGGATAGAAGGCTAGGTCTTATACAATTTCACCAGTTCTGTTTTCCAGAAAAGCCTCTAATGTTACATAAATCTGAGATCTCTACATTTGTGTTATTTCTCTTATTCTCTACTTTATCTATTGCTATGTAACAAATTACCCTGAAATTTAGTAGCTTAAAACAACAAACCTTTATTATCCCACACAGTTTCTGACAGGAATCCAGGAGGAGCTTAACTGGGTGGTTCTGGCTCAGGTCCCTCATGAAGTCGCAGTTAAGCTGTCAGCTGGGGCTGTAGTTATCTGAAGACTTGACTTAACTGGGACATCTGCTTCTACACTTGGTGGCCATTAGCAGGAGGCTCGTTTCCTCACTACCTGGGCCTCTCCTAGGGCTGCTCGTGACACGGCGGCTCGTTTCCCCCAGAGCAAATTATCTGAGAGAGAGAGTTGGTTGGGAAGGGGACATGGAAGCTAACTGTCTTTTATGACAGCCTTGGAAGTGACAAGCTACCACTCTGCCATATGCTATCGGTCGTAGAACAACTGTAACATAACGTGGGAGGGGATTGATTATGTAAATACCAGGAAGTGGGAGTCATTAGGGTGTCTTCTAGGCTGGCTACCACATATACCATTCTCAGATCTTAAAAACTGCCTTAATAACTTGATTTATATTTACATCTCTAGAACTCTGATTCCCTTCTATTTTTTTTATTGGTACTTGCAATAATGCTACAAATCAATTGTAATTTTACAGTTTATCTGTAGAGTCTTTCTTAAAATATTCCTAAAACTTAGGGCTTAGGTTTTTCTTACATTTTTATCAATGATATAAATTCTAAACTATACATGTTATGCTTATTTTAAAAAGTAAGTTGATTAAATTACTCTGTTTAGGCTATCATTCATGTATTAATTCATTCAACAAATAATTATTGAGTTCAGGGCATTGTGTTCTCTTTACTATTCCAAGGTGTTATCCTGTATTCTAGCCTTCTCTCTTAAAACAATTTTATTGAGATGTGTTTCACAGATCATCCAATTCACTCATTGAAAGTATAAAGTCCCCCATTTTCAATCTATATTTTTCAAGACAAATGGCCTGACAATTTATAAATTGATCAAATATTTTTGGCCACCCTATACATACTTAAATAAAGAGGCCCACCTTTAAGACTATGGACACATGTTCTTCTACCAGAGCAAACTAGAGGAACAGATGTCTTATTTATTCTTCCTATGACTGCTCTGCAGAACTCTGGAAACCATGAAGGGGTGTTAACTGTATAGCAAACAGGACCAAACAAGTAACTTCAGTGGCCTTTTAACAGGTTTTACTAGGATAAGTTCTCCAACCACAGCCCTATGATTTCCCCTGAAGAACAGATAAACAAACCAAGTCCCAAATGACTCTATAAGACTATGTGTACCGAATTATCGGTACACACCCACATGCTGCTACTCCAGATAATCTGATCATTAATGAATGGAAATTATGTCTTAACTAATGATATTCCAAAAAATAAAAGATGTTGTCACATGCTCTTCAAAAACTGTCATATAAGCATAAACAAAGCATGTGTTGATCTTAACTGAAATGTGGTGTGTAATCTTTTATTTTCCTCCTTTGGAATAATTTTATACTAGTTAGAAAAAATTATACAACTAGTACATGCACATTGCTGAAAAAACAAAAAATACACAACAGCAAAAGTGAAACAGAATTTATAAGCATTCTTAATCCTGTTATCCAGAGATAGCCTGTGCTAGTTTTGGTGTGTAACCTTCCAAAAAACAGATTTGGCGAGGAGTATATATTTCTATGAATTGTAACTGGTATATTGCAAACTTTGACAATTTGCAATTAAAAACTGGACTTTCATTAGTATCTAATACTCAGATCATTCCTGTTACATAGTCGGCCTGCTCTGATCTCCAGGAGGTATCCACCTTCCTGCTGTGGCTCCCCTGGGTCCATGTCCACTGACTATAATGGTCCTGAAGGAGACTCGCCGTCACCATTGCCAGTGGTGCCCTTGCCTGTGTGAAGGCACCTTCCATCTCACAGTGCTTAGAAGGCTGCCCACTCTCTCATGGCCTCGAAGCAGCACTGACATGTGCCATGACTCTAGAGAAAATAGCTCTTTCAGCTTCTCAGAACTCAGATCCAAATTTCCTATCAGCAAGACTGAAATGAGTACACACACTTGTCCATAAGAACAAGAGACATTTTTAGGACAGTGAGATCCCAAGCCAAACATATAAAACAAAAGAGTTCTCTTAAAAAGAATAATACTTGCACACAGTAAGCACCATATGCATATAAGCTAAGAACACTTTGCTTACCCATATAGGCAGCCTCCTATGTGAACCTCTGTGTACTCAAACATTCTTTGAGGGGCTCACCATCTCAAACACCTTCTATTTGGATGAGAGACCAGCTTAATACTTGGATAAACGGCCTATTCAGGATTATTAGATCAAAGAAACAATCTGCCCTAAAAGTGGATTCAATACTGCAAAACAAACAAATCATAAAAACCAGCTCACCACGTTGATGGTCTTGTAAGGTTTTCATCTCCATCCAGGTTTCTGTTGGCCAGGTTTCAGTAAAGGATTGAGTTCAAGGTCCTTGTTCCTTGATTAGCAATCTCAGCTCCTATATCAATTCCTGTAACTATGGATGTGGATTGCAAAGGGGGACTTCATTTTCATGCTTCAGACACATGTATATTTGTAAGTTGTTGCAGTGAGAATATATTCATACATTAGTTACATAATTTAGGGGGAATAAATCTGCTGGTTTCACTACCAACAAAATAAAAGTAGAAACCTAGCCACAAACATTGAGGCATCCGTAGCAGAGCTCATGGTACATCTATTTCTAGTGCACTGTTATGTAACCGTGGCGGCAGCATGGTCCAGTGGAAAGACTAGCTCAGAAGTCAGTGTGCCTGGCTCTGTAACAACTGTGCAATCCTCCAGCATGTCATTAAGTCCCCCAGTTTTCTTATCCATCCCATGTTATGTGGCATGCTGAGGCCCCTTGAAACTCCACTATTTAGAGTGTGTGTGACACTCACTTGAATGCTCTGCTTGTAAGAAATGTCCCATTGTTTTCTTTCTCCAAATAAAATTTAATCTTCTTTTGTTCTCTTTTACTGTTTTGAGGGAAAATTCAATGTCACTCTTTTTTTAGATTTCCTTCCCCTTCTGTAGGATTCTGTCAGAGTCCCAGGGACATTGTGCTGTTCACACACTTTGGAGTAAACCTGCTGATCTTTGATGTTAAGCACCGTGAACACGTTCCTTGTCCAGTTCTGCAAGTACGTGAGTGGAGATAGCTCAGCTTCTTTCAACCTTGGTTTGGCCATGGAGATCTTTTAACAAGACTTCAAGGTACTACTCTTAAAATACATAACTCTCTCTCCTATACTGGTTATTTGTCTGTTTGCTTTCAGCTCTGCTCCTGCTGCTCTTCTTTGCTCTTTTGATATTCTAGAGAGCTGAAAGTCTGCAAGTTACATTTCCCAGGGTCCCTCGCCAGCAGGCTTCTGACTGTGGTTGTTAATGGGAGGCACTGATGGGATACTGGAAGTCAGGAAGTGAGGAAAAGTGATCCACCTATGGCTTCCCGTTTCTGACATCGTCTCAGGCAGCAGTGATGGTATTTACTGCAGTGACAGTGTTGCCAGGGTTCCCTGGTTGGGGCAGCACCTCAGCAGAAGATCCAGAGCTGACTGCAGTGTTGTCTCTGTGGGCACAGTGGCAGGTACAGGCTTGTGAAGCCCAGCCCAGAAGCATTGGCAGTGTCTATTCTTCGGGTATCTTCCTTGCTTTTCATCTTCCACCTTCCTTCTTCCCTATTTTTTTCTTTTACTACTTTGATAACCAATTCCTTGGATTAAATTTCCTCTAATTGCAATATTTAACTTGGCTTTGGTTTTCCTGACTAGACACTGATTAACAGACTCCATGTTTCCCTACCCAGTATTCTTGAGCCACAGTGTCACAAGATCTGGTTACCTCTTGCAGGACTCTGTGTAAGAGTAAGATGCTGTCCCTGCTATTCTCAGATCCCATAAAACCCTGGTTGCTTAAATTTCTTTGGGTTATAAATGACAGAAATTCAATGGAGGAAACTTGAGATAAACTGGAAAATTTGTTATAAGACTAAAAGCTTGAACCATGGAAACTTAGTGCTGGGATGTGGCTAGGCCTCCAGAACCATGGACAGAAGCACTGTAGGTAACTGTATCAGTTAGCTAATGCTGCATAATAACAGCCCAAGACTTAGCAGCTTATAATAACAATCGTTTATTATTTTTCACAAGTCTGTGGGTTGGTTGGGTAGCTCTCTTCATTTGAGTTGGGCTTATGTGATCTCAGCTGGGTTTCTTCATATCTCTTTGGTCAGCTTGTGCCTTACTTAGGGACTGGCTTATTAATTTTCTTTCTTTCTTTCTTTCTTTCTTTCTTTCTTTCTTTCTTTCTTTCTTTCTTCCTTCCTTCCTTCCTTCCTTCCTTCCTTCCTTCCTTTCTTTCTTTCTTTCTTTCTTTCTTTCTTTCTTTCTTTCTTTCTTTCTTTCTTTCTTCCTTTCTTCCTTTCTTCCTTTCTTCCTTTCTTTTTCTTTCTTCCCTTCCTTCCTTCCTTCCTTCCTTCCTTCCTTCCTTCCTTTCTTCCTTTCTTTCTTTCTTTCTTTCTTTCTTTCTTTCTTTCTTTCTTTCTTTCTTTCTTTCTTCCTTTCTTCCTTTCTTCCTTTCTTCCTTTCTTCCTTTCTTCCTTTCTTTCTTTCTTTCGTGGGGTGGGGTGAGGGAGGAGGTAATTAGGCTTATTTATTTATTTATTTTTAATGGAAGTAATGGGGATTAAACCCAGGACATCATGCATGCTAAGCACATGTTCTACCACTGAGCTATAACCTCCCCTGGAAGTGACTTCTTAGAATGGCCTTGGATGGGTACATTACCTATGTTCCTTACTCTTCCAGCAAGTGAGCCAAGCATGTTCTCAGGGAGTGGATGGATCAAAGAGAAAAAGTATAAGCATGCAAAGCTTCTTGTAATCTAGGCCTGAAACTGGCACTCTGTTACTTTTACCAAGTCATAAGGCCAGCTCAGATTCAAGAGATGAGATACCAGGCTCTGCCTCTTGATGGGAAGAGCTGTAAAGTCATATTGTGAAGGGAGTGGCATACACGAAGGGGAGTGAAGAACTGGAGTCAGTTTTGCAATCTACCCACTCTAGTAAACCCAGGAAGCCATTGCTGCTTTTCTGTCAAGGTTTGGTTTATTTTTCATTTGCACAACAGTTTTTTTTTTTTTCCTCTCTCTTACTTAGTTCATGTGGTAGAAAATGGTCTTTGCTACTGGCTTCCTTGTTTACATGTTCACTATTCAAGAAGATTACCAGGTAAAATTTGAACCTCAGTCAACTTTGCATATCCTGGACTAGGTCTCAGTGGCTCATCTTGAGTCAATTGTCCACCCGTGGATCAGTAAGTTGTGGTCTAGAAGACAGGGTCAAACTGCTGCTCCCATTGTAGCCATATGGGTGGAAGGAGAGTAGATAGTAGTTATCAGAGAAGGAAGCAGCAACCCAAATGTTATCCAAATGAGCCACAAAACTTTTAAACAGTTCCAAAATGTCTTCAATTTTATTTTTAAGAGAAATGTTTTTGTCTGTTTGTTTGTTTTACCAAATCTGTTTTCTTTGCGGGGGGGGGGGGGTGTAAATTAGGTTTATTTATTTATTTACTTACTTACTAACTTACTTTAATGGAGGTACTAGGGATTAAACCCAGGACCTTGTACATGCTAAGCACACACTCTGCCACTGAACTATACTCTCCCCCTACCAAGAGAAATACCTTTCTGAAACTATGACTTAGGTCATGAACAAAGGAGGAAGATGGATCAATATGGAGAGCAGGAACATGGATTCTAGAGTAAGACTGCTTAGGTGGGTATCTCCCATCTGCCACATCCTAGATGTGTGACCTTGGGCAAATTCTTGACCTCCTTGTGGACCAGTCACCTTAATAATTAGACTGGATTCCTACCTTAGAGATTGTTATAAGAATTTCATTAGAGACTGCTTACTATACATATAACAGTGTCTATGCATAGTAAATATTTGATAGTGCTGGCTATTGATACTCATTACCACTAAAGAAAAAGTTTTGAGTACTGGGCATAAAATTCAGCAGTACAACACTTGTTATTTCTGTTCACCCTCACTGTCAGATATATTTGCTTAGGTGCTGCTAGAGATCCCTAGTTTGAAATTAAATTAAACTTATCATAGTACATCCCACTGGAAATCCCAGATTTCTGTTTACCATTCTGAGGATTAGTCATCTTTTCAAGGCCTTCCTTCACGTTTTTGGGTATGCCTATCAAGGATACAAAGAATTAAGCCAAAAGTGTACAAAGGCCAGGAATGTCAAAATGCCAGTGATGAAACCGTGAACCCATCAGAAGGTGACTCTGCTTGAAGCTGTAGTAAGTTAGAAAAACATGTAATTTTGAAGAAAAAAAATCATCCTGATCTAATTTTCCCCCAATAAAGCCCAGGAACTGGAAAGTGTTAGTGATTGTAAACCCAATAATCCTGGCCAAAAAGGAAAAGAAACATTTATATATTAAAAGACTTAATACAGATAATTTAAATCATACTCTGTAGAATGCAAGTAGATAGGAATTTAGAGGACACCAAATCAGGACCTTATTTTAGTAAAAATAGGAAGATCTGTCTTTTTTTTTTTTTTTTTTTTGCTTTTAATTTGTATTTATTTTTCTTTTAATTTTTACTGTAATATAATTTTTTAAAGGTCAGATTGCATTCAGTGAACTCAGTTTAAAAGTATGTGCAAAATGTTATGAAGATGTATTAAAATAGCTTCTTCTGTTTTATTTACCACACCTACATTCTTCGTGCATATTCACATAGGAAGCCGCTAAGACTGAAAGCAGGCAATTCCTTTATAATCTTATCAAAAATAGAAGCCAATAGTTGTAATGACTCACTTGTTTCCTTCTGTTTTCAATCCTTATCTTGGGACCACAGATTGCATTACAGTTGATAAGTAATTGTACATCTTTTGTGAAGCACCTTGAAGTGTTCTGTCATGACAATAACCTGGCTACGTTTTAGAATTCCCAAAGCTATATTTTATGACTGAATCCTGTCCCTTTAATATAACACTTCATACTATTTTGAGAACCTTCAGCAAGTCACTAGAAAAAAAGATCAGAGCCAAACCCTTAACAAATAAAATACATCAATTTATACAAGCGATTTCTTTGGAGTGAAATCTATTTCTGTAATTATTTTCTTCACTTCTAAAATGTACAATAAGCATGTCTCATTGTAAATTCTAGGTAACATCATGTTTAGAGATTTTTTTTCTTCTATATGGTCCTTGATTCCAATTTATGTTTTCTCTGCATGAAGTACATTTGAGTAGTTTGAAAACTATGAATAATGTTAGTTTGGCTGAGGGTCCAACTAAGATTAAAGAAATTCCTATGGCACATCCTAGGCACAACTAATTTGATTCTTAATACAAAGTTAACATGTGGGTGTGGCATATAGAAGAGACTGTTAGTTGTTCCCTTAAATCCATTTTCCACTTATTCTCTGTTAATAAAATCCCTGGTATTCATCTGGGCACATGGCTGCCCCACATCAAGGCCACATTTCTTACCCTCCCTTGTAGCAGGGTAAGGCCAAGGAATTCAGTTCTAGACAATGGGATCTAAGTGGTAGTTAGGTATGACTACCTATGGACTTGCACGTGAGAGAGAAATACACCACTATTACCCCACATGCCACCACCCACCTGCTCTCACTGTATGAAGGAATAATGGGAGATGACAGTAAAGTGAGTTCTTTGTCATTAGGTACAAAGGACCCTGAGAAGGAACTAACCTCTGTCTGTAATCAGGGTAACAGTCCTGAGTCTTCACAAGCATATCCAATTTCAATAGAAATGATATATTTGAAAGCCACTCTTAACAATACAAAACATTTGTAAGCTGGTAATTACTTTTCTAATGGAGACTCTCACATATTATAGCCATCACTAAGGTTCTACCTCTGTTAAAGGTTGGAAAATGAGAATTAGACTCAAATCACTGAAAGAGAGATTTGTGCCATCAGAAAAACTTAAGGAAGAATTTAAAGATACTAAAGATGATAAAAAGTGAAAAAAAAATGTAAGTAAAAGATCTTAATACTGGTTATATCTGAAATAGGATTAATAGCGGCATTTTGTTCTCTAGTTTTTCCAAGTCCTTCTGCTATAGGCTTACATGAATCCCCTAAACATTGCATCTACTTAAAATTATAGAAACCCTTTTCTGAGAAAAAGTATAGTAACTTTTATTCTTATTCTTATAGGCATTACTTAAAAGAACTACATTTGACTGCAGACATAATTCTTAGGGAGACTAAAAAAAATTAGCTTACATTTTAATTTTTGTCATGGAAACCTTAGATAGTCAGGTAAATATATATTTAGTCATATCAAAGCATCCAGTTAAACTATAATTTCTTAGCCATTTTACAGGTGATAAATAGGACAAAGATGTCCTCATTACATATTGTAAGTATTTTGTTAGAAGCATCAGGTTAGATTGGCTGTAATTACAGTTTTCTTTATCTAATTTAGGATATCAACCATAATACACCAGTCATTTTATTTATTTATTCTACCAGTCATTTTAATCAAGTCTGAAAACAAGGGCAAACATCACTGTATTTAGTAGTCATATGTGGCCTGGGGACAAATATACCTAAACAACTCTTAATTCTCTAGGACAGGAGAAAAGAATCAAATGTGGAAAAAAAAAAATCTGTAGTTCCTTACAGTGGTCTATGCACATTCTTTGCTGTTGGTCATCTCCTTTCCCTAAAAAAAAAAAAAAAATAATTGATGAATAATTGATTAATTTATGCTCCTTCTATTACTCCTATAGTAACAGCAAAACTGACCCTAATTTTTCTCTTGTAGCTTGAAAAAGTGTTCCACAGTAGCCACATTTCTTTAAATATTACTTATATCTGGGCAGCCAAATCCTGAGTTTTTTTCCTAAGTTTTACAAATACATTGTCAAGATGGAGACTCTACCAGTAGTGTATGTTTCCTCTTTTCTGTCTTCTAATTTTTATTATAGTTCACTTTTACTGAACCTTGGCCAGGATAAAACATAACATTATCAGTGAAGCATTTCTGCCAATGTCTTGCATTAGGGTATTTATTTATTTTTTAAAATTATTTTCCTGGTAAAATGTGATGCAATGGAAAGGAAGGTAGACCAGGAATTAGACGAACTAGATTCACTTTCTGCCTCGGATGTTGATTTGCAGTGTGAACTTGGGTGTCCAGGCTGTTAGTGGGCATCATTGCCTCACCTCTTCTATCGAGGGAATTAGACTAAAAGATCTCTAAAGTTTTTCTCCAAATTACAATATGCTAAAGTCATAATTTGAACAAACATTTAAAAATGCCTGTTTATTTACTTGGTATACTCAACTTATGTAAATTTTCCTGGTTTTTGCTTTTAAAACAGTAAACCCTAGAAATTATAGCACTTGTGGAACAATTTTAGTGGGAATTTTAAGTAGATCTTTACTGATGTTTAAAAAAATTCTAACTATCTATATTTTCTTTCTGAAATGACTTGTATATGATCATTTTTATACTTCTATACTTCATAAGAATTTAAATATAGAACCTCTACTTATAACCTAAAGTTACACTTGGAGTAAATTAAATAACGAATAAGTCTGCAAATTTATTACTAAAATTATATTTTTGTTTTGTTTTCAGTTTTTTCAAACTCTAAATGTATATTTTCTAAATTAATGCTTAAACTTTTGGAGAAGACATTTGGAATTATAAGAATCTTTATTCAGATTATCAGAAACTGTAGACATAAAATAATTCCAAAGATGAACCAGATTTTATTGTAACTCAAAGTTTGCACGTTAGCCATTCCCATAGCCCTGAGTGTTATTTTTCTCATCCAGAACCAATTAATTTATATTCTCAGAAAAGGGAACCCTCCTACACTGTTAGTGGGGTGCAGCCATTGTGGAAAACAGTATGGAGATTCCTCAAAAGACTAAAAATAGACTTACCATATGGCCCAGCAATCCCACTCTTGGGCATATATCCAGAGGGAACCTTAATTCAAAAAGACACCAGCACCCCAATGTTCATAGCAGCACTATTTACAATAGCCAAGACATGGAAACAACCTAAATGTCCATAGTCAGATGACTGGATAAATAAGTTGTGGAATATTTATACAATGGAATACTACTCAGCCATAAAAAATGATAAAATAATGCCATTTGCAGCACATGAATGGCCCTGGAGAATGTCATTCTAACAGAAGTAAGCCAGAAAGAGAAAGAAAAATACCATATGATATCACTCATATGTGGAATCTAAGGGAAAAAAAGACAAATGAACTTATATATAGAACAGAGACAGACTCACAGACATAGAATACAGACTTGTGGTTGCCAGGGGGGAGGGGGATGGGAAGGGATAAACTGGGAGTTCAAGATTTGTAGATACTGACCGGTATATATAAAATAGATAAACAAGTGTATACTGTATAGCACAGGGAAATATATTCAGTATCTTGTAGTAGCTAATGGTGAAAAAGAATATGAAAATGAATATATGTGTTTCCATGTATGACTGAAGCATTGTGCTGTACACCAGAAATTGACACAATATTGTAAACTGACTACCTCAATTAAAATTTTTTTTTAATATTTTCAGAACCCACTCCTCTTCATGTCCCAACTATGAAATCTCTTCTTGCCCCTACCTTCCCCAACCACCTCCCCAGCCACCATACTACATACTAGTGATTACTGGTGCAGTTCACTTTGACCTTTTCTCTACCAGCTGTCCACCAGGCACTGAGACAGCTCAAGGGAATGTAAAATCCCAGAGCTCATGGATTCAATGCAGTCTGTCTATCCTCCACACCTTTTCTCTCTTGGTTGGTTTTAGCTACAGAGCATTCACCCTTTGTCTTTGGAAGGTGTTGATGTTTGTTTATGTTGTATAATAAATGTAGCTAACACCTGCAGTTTCAAATTATTACATGTTTTATACAAATGAAAACATCAGTTCATATGGATTCCTCCTTGACTTTCAAATAAGAGTAGTTACCTAAAAGCTGACTTAAATCAGAATTATGCATTAGAAAACTTACAACTCGTTGAATTTACCTCAGGACTTTGATTGTCACTTTTAAAAATTCTCAGCTCATCTATATTGACTTTACAATTTTCTGTAGAGAAAATGCCAAATAATTTGAAAGATATAGTAGTTTCATCAGCTGCTGAATGAATACAAATGAGGAAAGAAAGAACTGAAATTTAAGAAGCACCTGGTGCTTCAGACTGACTGAACAGCTGAACAGATGTTTTCACTTTTCTGAGGAAAATCATCAGAATGTAGGATCACAGTGTGTAGTTAGCTGACTGATAAGGACATCAGAGAGGTAAACTTTAAGCAACCGAAGACTGTAGAAGGTTAAAAATCAAGGGCATACTGAGTCATCTTAGCTTGAAATTATAAGTTGGGCAATGATAAATACTCTAGAATAAACTAAAAATCTTTGTACTGTGGAGAAATGAAGACAAGAAGGGAAAGTTAGGTAAGCAGAAAACCCAAATGTGTAGACAAAACATTATTCAAAATCATGCTTTCCTGAACCAACACTGACTAGCGGTTTTTGTTTATATAATTCCCAGACATACTTGAAAAGTGTATAATTTCCATTGGTAAATATCATATTTTGTGTAGGACATTCATTCATAGCTAGAAACATTGTCATAATGTAATCATCTCTCCTTGGAGAGGAAGCTGTAGAGAAGTCAAGTTTTGGGAAGCTTTTCTTAAAAAACATTGCTATTCAACATAGTCTTGGAAGTCCTAGCCACAGCAATCAGACAAGAGAGAGAAACAAAAGGGATCCAAATTGGAAAAGAAGAGGTAAAAGTGTCACTATATGCCAACGACATGTTACTATATATAGAAAACCCTAAAAGGTCCACACAAAAACTACTAGAGCTGATTGAAGAATTCAGCAAGGTAGCAGGTTACAAAATTAACGTTCAAAAATCAGTTGCATTTCTTTACACTAACGATGAATCAACAGAAAAAGAAAGTAAAGAAAAAATACCCTTTAAAATAGCACCCAAAGTAATAAAATATCTGGGAATAAATCTAACCAAGGAGGTGAAAGAATTATACACAGAAAACTATAAACCATTGATGAAGGAAATTAAAGAAGACTTTAAAAAATGGAAAGATATCCCATTCTCTTGGATTGGAAGAATCAATATTGTTAAAATGGTCACACTGCCCCAGGCAATCTACAGATTTAATGCAATCCCTATCCAATTACCCAGGACATATTTCACAGAACTAGAACAAATCATAATAAAATTTATATGGAACCATCAAAGACCTAGAATTGCCAAAGCATTACTGAAGAAAAAGAAAGAGGCTGGAGGAATAACTCTCCCAGACTTCAGACAATACTACAGAGCTACAGTCATCAAGACAGCATGGTATTGGTACAAAAACAGACATATAGACCAATGGAACAGAATAGAGAGCCCAGAAATGAACCCACAAACTTTTGATCAACTCATCTTCGACAAAGGAGGCAAGAATATACAATGGAATAAAGACAGTCTCTTCAGCAAATGATGTTGGGAAAACTGGACAGCAGCACGTAAAGCAATGAAGCTAGAACACTCTGTTACACCATATATAAAAATCAACTCAAAATGGATCAAAGACTTAAACATAAGACAAGATACAATAAACCTCCTAGAAGAAAATGTAGGCAAAACATTATCTGACATACATCTCAAAAATGTTCTCCTAGAACAGTCTACTCAAGCAATAGAAATAAAAGCAAGAATAAACAAATGGGACCTAATGAAACTTACAAGCTCTGCACAGCAAAGGAAATCATAAGTAAGACAAAATGACAACCTATGGAATGGGAGAAAATTTTTGCAAATGAAACCGACAAAGGCTTGATCTCCAGAATATATAAGCAGCTCATATGACTTAATAAGAAAAAAACAAACAACCCAATCCAAAAATGGGCAGAAGACCTAAACAAGCAATTCTTCAAGGAAGAAATACAAATGATCAATAGGCACATGAAAAAATGCTCAATATCACTAATTATCAGAGAAATGCAAATCAAAACTACAATGAGGTACCACCTCACACCAGGCAGAATGGCCATCATTCAAAAGTCCACAAATGACAAATGCTGGAGAGGCTGTGGAGAAAGGGGAACCCTCCTACACTGCTGGTGGGAATGCAGTTTGGTGCAGCCACTATGGAAAACAGTATGGAGATTCCTCAAAAGACTAGGAATAGCCTTACTGTATGACCCAGGAATCCCACTCCTGGGCATCTATCCAGAAGGAACCCAACTTCAGGATGACACCTGCACCCCAATGTTCATAGCAGCACTATTTACGATAGCCAAGACATGGAAACAGCCTAAATATCCATCAACAGATGACTGGATAAAGAAGAGGTGGTATATTTATACAGTGTAATACTATTCAGCCATAAAAACCGACAACATAACGCCATTTGCAGCAACATGGATGCTCCTAGAGAATGTCATTCTAAGTGAAGTAAGCCAGAAAGAGAAAGAAAAATACCATATGAGATCGCTCATATGTGGAATCTAAAAAAAATAAACACAAACAAAGCATACATACAAAACAGAAATAGACTCATAGACATAGAATACAAAGTTGTGGTTGCCAAGGGGGCAGAGGGTGGGAAGGGATAGACTGGGATTTCAAAACTGTAGAATAGATAAACAAGATTATACTGTATAGCACAGGGAAAAAATACGAGATGTTATGGTAGCTCACAGAGAAAAAAATGTGACAATGAATATATATATGTTCATGTATAACTAAAAAATTGTGCCCTACACTGGAATTTGACACAACATTGTAAAATGATTATAAATCAATAAAAAATGTTAAAAAAATTGCTGAGTCCATCCAAAAGAAAAGAATCTAAAATATTGAAAAAGGCATATTGTTAACCTGCTTATTCCTAGACTTGCTTTTAAGTTGCATGATCACCCTTTGTTTGCAAATGCATCAAATTTAATTTTAAGTCAGATAGATTTTTGCCACAGTACTGCTGTGTTCTGCTAGTGAATGCAAATTACTTAATAACTTACCACCAAATTTTTTAACCAATTCATTATCTGGGATTAAAGTGCTAACCGTTCATTCTTTTGCTAAGTGGGTTTTCTTCAATTTAACTGAGAAATTTTACAGACAACAGAGAAGGTTTTCCTAGCTTTATAAGTGTATCAATGTGTCTGTACTAAAATCCCGTGCTTCTATTGAATTATTCATGTTACTGTCATCCAATTAAGAATTCTGTCTTCATTTTGTTAGAGCATATTTTTGTTTTTATGTCACATGAAAATGGGTAAAAATGCGTTTACTTGACAAATAAATGACGTTGGATTATTTTATCTGTAAAGTCCTTTGTAACACACAAGTTCTACAATAAAACATTAATATTTTCTAAAAAAAATTAACAGCTGAGAATCACTCTATTAGTCACATAAATGACATTATTTGCACCTACATCCAAATTTTTTCTTTAAAACATCCTTTAAAGTTGTTTAACAGAGTACAAGACTTCCTTGGGGATAACAAAGTTTTGAGTTATTTTCTGCTTTGAGAGCTTAAATATTAGTTGAATCCCCTTCTTTTTAAAATTTATTTTGTGACTTAAAAATGATATATGTGTCACCATGGTCAGGTGGGTAGATTCTAATGCAAAAAGGTGAGGTGGTTAGCATTTCTGCAGCTTCTGGGAACTCTGTAAATTAGAGGAGGAGGAGTGGTTATAGGGGGAGATAGCATGCAAATTCATATCGAGTTATCAAGATAAAATCCTTTTATTTTCTTACAGAGTTTCAAACACTGGGACCGCCCCTAGGAGACTGCCTAATCTCAAATTCTCTAAGTGCTTTAATGGGAAATAGTCAAGCCTTATGTGTTAGTTTTCTATTATAGCTGTCTTAACAAATTACCACAAATGTTTAAAACAACATAAATTTATGTTTTTTTATTAAGCCAGACACTGAGGTCTCACCGAGCTAAAATAAACTTGGCAGTGCTAAGTTTCTCTCTGGCAACTCTAAAGGAGAGTCTATTTCCTTGCTTTTTCTAGCTCTAGGCTCAAGTTCCTTTCTAGTATCCACATTCCTTAGCTCGTGGCCTCTTCCACCATTTTCAAAGCAAGCAGCTACATTGAGTTCTTCTCGTGCTGCCATCTCTCTGGTTCTGTGCAGCAAGAAAAGGTTCTCTCCTTTTAAAAATTCAGGTAACGAGTCTGAGTCCATCAGATAATCCAGGATATTTTCCCATTTAAAGATCCTTAAATTTAGGCACATCTGCAAAGTCCCTTTTGCCATGTAAGCGAATCACAGGTTCTGGGGATTAGGGCGTGGACGTATTTGGAGGAGAGGGTTCATTATTCTGCCTTCCATACCTTGATAGACATGCATTTGCTAACCCCTTTTTCTTCCTCATCTCTCTGTCTGTGCTGATAGCAATGGACATTCTGTCTTCTCTTCACTCCCTTCTTCAGGAATTTCATTTACTCTCATGCATTTGACACTACATATAACGAGGATGATTTTTTTTTTATTACCGACACACGATGAATTGTGTATTTTGTCTTTTAATTTCAGTTAACAATGTGAAGTCACTAATCTACTGTTACTTAGTTTCATTTATATAACCTGTAAATCAGTTGTTAAACAGGCTAAGTTTTAGCTGATTTAGTAGTTTGTAGCAACTATGTACAAACTGATTGTTTTATTAGCTAAAAATATTGATGTAAATAAATGAGGAATTTTAATCTAGAATTCCATCTTCTAACTGATGAAAGGACTGATTTTCTGTTAGAGCCAAACTGCTTTCCACTTGAGTCTCTGATTGGCTGTATAAGAATATGGACTAAAATTTAACTATATTACAGGAACAGGAGTGAAGGGTAGGGAGATTAGAGGTTTGGAATTAGGTTATTGTCCTTATTAGCGGTATTTGTCAAATCCTCCTGGTTTGTGGTCCTTTGATTTCAAGTCACTAAACTACTCACTTTAGAACTAGTGTTACCAAATGAAATTCAGACACTCAAATTTGAATTTTAAATAGTTTTTTAGTATAACTATGTCCTATGTAATATTTATGACATACTTATACCAAAAAAAAAAAAAAAAAAAACAGTTGTTTTTCTGTATTTCAGATTTAACTGAGTATTCCATAGTTGTGTTTGAGAAATCTGGCAACTCTACTTGGAACTAAAATTTGCACCAGAAATGTAGTTGATATTTCTGACAATGATCAGGTTAAATTTGTCTTTACTTGTTCCCAGTAAATTTCTCACAAATACGCCGGAATTAAGGATGGGATGATGAAGCCATACAGCAATTAGGGAAGCAAGCTGACTGTAGTTTTTCCTCTTCTTTCCTGCTAGGAATTCTATGCGAAATTAGAAGTTTCTATGGGAAGTCCTAGTCCCTTGCATTTTAGTTTTTTGTTTGAAACACAGGCCACCTAATTCAGAAACATTTGCAAATGGAAGACGATGCAGACCAACTTTGGAATATAACTTTAAATATGGATGAGATTAGTAAATGCGGCAAAAGAACACAATATGGTTATCATTTGTGTCACTTTCCCACAACTTTATTTTCAACAAAACTATTTTTAAAGTTGCCACAGGTCAAATTCCCTTATCACTACCAGCTCTAAAAGCGACTGTACTTTCTCAGTTTTTGCTATCAGTTGGAATTTTTGATGTTTCAGATATCACTTGAAGCAAAGGGGCAGCTGGCTGGTTGCTTTATCCTTGGACTGTACAGAATGTTAGTTGAACAGGGACATTTTGCCAGGGGGTTCTCTCTACTAGATGTCTGGAGCCTTCACTTTACCTTTGCCGTCAACCCTAATGCTTTTTAGATAAGTATTTACATTTACATCATTAGTCAACTTTAGGCTTGTCGTAAATCTTTAGATCTCTGTAACCTTGCACATCTTCTTCCTCACCACCTAGTTTCCACATGTGGGCATGGCACCACCCTAGATTTTCTGTCATGAATTTTTCCAGAGACTTTGAATAGAGCCATTTCTCCTTTAGGAGCACCTTCTCATAGCTGCTGTCTTCTCTACCCCTCCTCTTTTAGGCAGCTATTATCATTTCTCCCAGGTAAGTCTTCCCTGGACCCCTTGAGCTGGCTCTCTGCCTGATTTCCTCTCTGACCTTTCCAACACTGTAGATTCCCTTCCATCTTGAGCTTTCCATGACCTGGGCCTCAGTTTCACAATCTTACAGATCTTCTTCTTTAGCACCTGTTCCTTGGTAAGAGATCTTTGTTAAAGGATACAGGACACTGTGGGCCAGATCCCCTGCAAATCCAGTTGTGTCATTAAAAAGATTATAGGTTATGTCTAGAGCCAGAAACAAGTATGAGAGGCATGCAAGATCCAATCGGGACTAAAAGAACAGAAAAGTTTGCAGCTTTTCAGGATGCAGTAAAGAGATTAAGGGAATCAAATCAAAGCATGAAGGAAGTTAATTGCAACCAGGATGAGGGTACAGAATTCTAGCTATGCCAGTTTGGGGGTTAAAGTTGACTTGACAAATAGCTTGGGCTTGTTAACACAGTTTATATCAAAAAGGTATTCCATTTGTGGTTTCAGCAAAATCATGGTTATGCAGATCTCAAGTCCCACTTCCTAGTCTTAAATTTCTGAACTCTATGTAACTGTATCAAAGTCCTAGAACTTTAATTTAATCACTTCATTCTACCTGAGGTGATAAATCTCCATTAAGTAAGTAAATGTCTTGCTATTCAGAAAGCTTTTAAGAATAAAATATAAATACAATGAAATAAATCAAGCCCATGGTACTTTATGCTTTTATATAGGAACATTTTACACAATCATTAGAAAAATGTGTGTATTTGTTACTTGAGAGATTACACATGTGACTTCCATTTGAAATATGTATTTGATTTAACATTATTTATGGAAAATATGTAAAATACTTTGAATATTTTTAAAATCAGTTGTGCAATATTTAAGGATGATAGGACAATTGTAATTTACATTTTTTTATAGATATAATTTATTAGATCTTTAAGAGTTATGTAGGAGCTGAGGAAGATCTTTCCTGTTGGGGTTGTAATTGTGTCTGCTCAGGCATTTGAAATGCTTACCAAAAATCAAATCTATTAAATGCATAATTTAAAATGTAGGATAAAATGTAATTAACTAAGTAAACAGAACTTCTCATGTGATTTAATCTGTTTGACAGAGTATATATGAATTTTCATATATAAAGAATATATGAAAATAGTTTTTCTCATTTATATGACAATTATTAGATTATTTTAAATGGACAATTTGGCTATTGATCTCAAAGACTTAAAAAAATTAAATTAAAATAAATTGAATATTAAGACAAATAACTGTAGATAGCCCTATCTGAACACAAACTGAAACACCCAACATAACACTTAAACACAGTATGTTTTCCCTTCCCTAATTTGTTTTACTGCTGCCAGAATACAGTAAACGGCTTTCTGTTCTTCCCTAAATATTTCTTTTTCTTCTGAGCCGGGTTGAAGTTCTGCATCTTCAGAATATCTTCCTTAAAATACAACTCTCAATGATTATTTCTTGCTTTGAACTTCTAGTTCTCTTTTATCTGCTTCATTCACTTTGGACTGAACTGTTAGAATTTTCAGGTGGAACAGTGTCTCTTAACGCACCGGAAGGCAACATCTTTGCATGTTTATGACTTCTGTTGCACTATTAGGTAGACAGTTGTCTGCATCAAATCCTTGACTGAGTGATTTTAAATATTTCAATAACTCAACAAAATTTTTGTTTTATTTCACAGTGCAAAACATTTTTACTTTTAGCATCTTATTGGGATATAATTTACTCACCATAAAATTTTCCCATTGAAAGTGTACAGGTCAATGATTTTTAATAAATTTATAGAGTTGTGTAACCCTTGCCACATCCAATTTTTTTTTAAGGTAATTTATGTAAAAATTTTTGAAAATTTTATTGAAATATAGTTGATTTACAGTGTTATTTTCTGGTGTACAGCATAGTGATTCAATTATACATATATACTTTTTCATATTCTTTTCTATTATATGTTATTACAAGCTGTTGAATACAGTTCCCTGTGCTATATGGTAGGACTTTATTATTTATCTATTCTGTACATAAGCTAATCTCAGACTCCCAATTTATCCCTCCCCACCCTTTCCCTTTTGGTAACCATAAATTTGTTTTCTACATCTGTGAGTCTCTTTCTGTTTCATAAATAAGTTCATTTGTGTCATTTTTTTTTTAGATTTCACATATGTGATATCATGTGATATTTGTATTTCTTGGAATAACTTCACTTAATATGATAATCTCTAGGTCCATCCATGTTGCTGCAGATAGCATTATCTCATTGTTTTTTATGGCTGAACAGTATTTCATTTTATATATATATATATCACATCTTCTTTATCTAGTCATCTGTCGATGGGCATTTAGGTTGTTTCCGTGTCTTGGCAGTTGTAAATAGTGCTGCTTTGAACACTGGGGTGCATGTATCTTTTCGAATTAGAGGTTTCTACGGATATATGCCCAGGCATGGGATTGCTGGACCATATTGTTAACTGTATTTTTAGTTTTTTAAGGACTCTCCATACTGTTTTCCATAGTGGCTGCACCAAATTACAGTCCCACCAACAGTATAGGAGGGGTCCCTTTTCTTCACACTGTCTCCAACATTTATCATTTGTGGACTTTTGGATGATGGCCATTCTGACTGGTGTGAAGTGATACCTCATTGTAGTTTTGAATTTAATTTCTCTGATAATTAGTGATATTGAGCATCTTTTCATGTGCCTATTGGCCATCTGTATGTCTTCATTGGAGAAATGTCTTTTTAGGTGTTCTACCCATTTTTTGACTGGATTGTTTGTTTTTTGTTATTGAGTAGTGTGAGCTGTTTGTATACTCTGGAAATTAAAATCTTGTCAGTTGCATCATTTGTAAATATTTTCTCCTGGTCCATAGGTTGTCTTTTCATTCCATTTGTGCTTTCCTTTGCTGTACAAAAGTTTATAAGATTAATTAGGTCCCATTTGTTTGTTGTTGCTTTTATTTCTATTACCTTGGTTGACTGACCTAGGGAAACATTGCTACGATTTATGTCAGAGAATGTTTTACCAATGTTTTCTTCTAGGAGGTTTATGGTGTCCTGTCTTAAGTTTAAGTCTTTAAGCCATTTTGAGTCTGTTTTTGGGAATGGTGGGAGAGAGTGCACAATCCAGTTTTAAAACATTTCAGTCACCTCCTCCTCCAAGAAAAAATTCCTTTGTCCTTATTTGGAGTCAATCCTTATTCCTATTTCCAGCCCCAGGTAATCACTGGTCAATTTTGTCTTTATAAATTTGCCTCTTCTGGACACTTTATGCAAGCAGAATCATATACTGCATAGTTCTTTGTGTCTGACTCCTTTCACTGAGAAAAATGTTTTTGAGGCTTATCTATACTGTAGCATATATCAGTATTTTGCTCTTTTTTATTGCTGAATACTATTCCATATATGGATATATCATTTTGTTTAATCATTCACCAGCTGAAGAACATATGGGTTGTTTCCAGTTTTGGGCTATTGTGAGTAACACTGCTATGAACATTTATGTACAAATCTTTGTGTGAATATATGTTTTCACTTTCTTGGATAGATTCTTAGGAGTGAAAATGCTGGGTCATATGGCAAACTTATGCTTAACTTTATAAAACACTACCAAACTATTTTCCAAAGTGGCTATGCCATTTGTAATCGCACAACAACAAACATTCTGAGGACTACTCTTTTTCTAGACTCTGCTGGTTTCTGTGGTTTCAAAGACAACCCATAGTCCCTGCTTCCTGGGGGTTCATAGTCTAGTACAAATGAGTAAATTTTCCCAGATTTGGTTTTTTTGGTCTTGTGAAAGACAGGAATGCATTTGATTGTAAGTCGCATAATATTTGATTATCAAATTATCAATATTTCAATATTAAAGATATTTAATGATCTCAGATGATAAGAAGTCTAAAGATAAATATCTCAACTTGGGAGCAGCTGTCCAACAGTATATCAGTGGCCAATATTCTTTGCATCTTTCCTTTCTGCTGTCCTCTGTGGGTTGAATTTTCATTCTAATGTTTGTCATACAAGATTTCAGTATGGCTATGTAGCTCCAGGAATTGCATCTTCCAACTATTGCATTCACAACCAGAAGAAGATATAGTCCTCCTCAGCATTTTTCCTTTTATTATGGATAAATTCCTTTCAGAAATCATCCCCCATAGAAAATTTCCCTTATATCTGTTTGACTGATGCTGGGTTACATACCTACTTGTAACCCAGTCTCTATCAAATAACAATGGGTTACTATGCTCACTTACTCTAGGGCTGGGTGAGACATACGTGTTGAATCTCATGATTCTTTGGACAGTGTTTAGAATCCACACTGGGACCATCACTTCGAGCCTCAGTTTCCTGTCCTGAAAAAACAAGGGGATTAAAGTTAAACCTCCGAATATTTTTTCCAGCTCAAACAACACCTTGGCATATTAAGGTTATTCAAATTTTCCCTTTCAAAATTCGAATTTTTTTTCAAAATTGGGAGTTTGAGATACTAACTAATATATATAAAATAGATAAACAACAAGTCCATACTGTATAGCACAGGGAACTATATTCAATATCTTGTAGTAACTTATAGTGAAAAAATAGGAAAAGGAATATATGTATCTTTATGTATGACTGAAGCATTATGCTGCACACCAGAAATTGACACAACATTGTAAACTGACTATTTTAGTTAAAAAAAATATATATATATACACATAAAAGAAGAAGTGAAGAAGTGGGCAAGACATTTTTCTTTTTGTCTTCAGGCAAATCCACTTTTTTCTCCATCTGATTTCATTTGGATCATATCTTAGATCTTAATATACTTGTTTTTAGATAGCATTGAGAGAATTCAAATCATGATCTTCAATACTAAAACTCCATTGTTTAAAATTGTCTTTGTGGTTGGCTTGTCTGCTATTTTAAAAGCAGTATGATGCTTAAATATTCCAGCTGCTAAATAGGACAGGTGTCTGATGATCCTCAGAGCAGTTGTCTAAAAATAGAACTTCAGCCTGGAATATATTCTCTGGCATAGCCATAAGCAATCACCACTATAATTAATGTAAATTAACACCAGGTAGCTTTTTTGGTGAATTTTAATGCAGTACATTATTTACCAAAAAAAAGGGTCAATTCTTTGAGATTAGAACCTGGAGATTTACGATTTAGGGGGAATTTTTTTTAGCTTGCTGCCAAAAGGGTATGGCACAAAAATATTCTATGCCAGGGGATATCCATTTGGTATTTTTCCTATGAACTTCTGAATGTAAGTGGCATGCTGAAATTAATTTTATTGGACTTCACAAAGATGACAGGTATTGTGTTTTGTGAGATGATAGAAATCTGATGGAGATATGAGGACAAAGGATGGGCATTATGTAGCACTTACATTGAACTCACTAATTTCTCAAGCGTTTTACTTGCTTTATCTCACACAATCCCTGCAGAAAACCTATAAAGGAAGTACTACTATCCTCATTTTGCAAGTGGGAAAATGGAGTGACTAACAAAATTTTCCAAGCACACAGTTATTAATTTATTTTTTTACTTTTTTTATTGAATTACAGTCAATTGCAATGTGTCAATTTCTATACAGTTATTAATTGATAAAACTAGGATTCAAACCCAGATTTAACTAATTTCAGAGCCATGCTGCTAACCACTGTACATACTGCTTAATAAGAAGTTATGGTTGTTAGTTTTTAAAAAAGTATTTTTGAGATATGTTAGCTATTATTTTAATGTCAGAAAAGTACAGTTTAGTTGCTAATAAAGAGAGCAGTAAACTCACAGAATAGATAGTATACATAAGTCTTAAAATAACTTGGTGTATTGGGGTAAAATGTATCAAAATAGCCAAGCTCAATGGAGGATTAAGAACTCTTAGCAGAGGTCAATTACTTTGGGGGTTTACGAGTGGGTTGGAGTATGGGAAGTTGTATAGAATAAGGGGGAGACAATGTAGTAGTTAGAAAAAGAAATGGAAATAGGTAGAAGTTAGAGGTCAGCTAAAAAAGGCAAAATGAATTACTGGAGAGGAGCAATGAATGTAGCATGGGAGAGCCACGATGGCAGATCAGGAGTCCAGGGTCTTGTTCTAGCTGGGGAATAGAAGTAACGTATAAACTGGAAGCTGGAGTCAGTACAGAGATGCACCCCTATTGTTAAAGCCAGAGATAAGAGCTGGGTAAAGGAAGAACTAGGGCCCTACAGGAAAGAGTTAGATGGGCTAGGAGGAGAAGAAGGTTTGTGGAAAATATTGTGTAGTAATTTTAAGCTGAACCTGACATCTGTAGTAAAAGCAACATGCTTGAGCACAGAATTAAATGGAC